>NC_140769.1:280739688-285751690 GCF_044657685.1 Stegodyphus dumicola | reverse complement strand
CAGAATTGGACGCAGAACTGAGCGAAGTCCTGAATGTATAGTGTCACTGAGGCACTATAAATATATGTCGAGCAGAATGTCTCTCGAGAGGTTGTTGGTAGACCCCTCGGACCCGTCCCCCTCCCCAGGTTGCTCTCCATCAGAATTGGACGCAGAACTGAGCGAAGTCCTGAAAGTATAGTTTCACTGAGGCACTATAAATATATGTCGAGCAGAATGTCCTCTCGAAAGGTTGTTGGGACCTTCGGACCCGTCCCCCTCCACAGCTTGCTCTCCATCAGAATTGGACGCAGAACTGAGCGAAGTCTGAATGTATAGTGTCACTGAGGCACCATAAATATATGTCGAGCAGAATGTCCTCTTGAGAGGTTGTTGGTAGACCATCGGACCCGTCCCCCTCCCCAGGTGCTCTCCATCAGAATTGGACGCAGAACTAAACGAAGTCCTGAATGTATAGTGTCACTGAGGCACTATAAATATATGTCGAGCAGAATGTCCTCTCGAAAGGTTGTTGGTAGACCCTCGGACCCGTCCCCCTCCCCAGCTTGCTCTCCATCAGAATTGGACGCAGAACTGAGCGAAGTCCTGAATGTTATAGTGTCACTGAGGCACCATAAATATATGTCGAGCAGAATGTCCTCTCTAGAGGTTGTTGGTAGACCATCGGACCCGTTCCCTCCCCAGGTTGCTCTCCATCAGAATTGGACGGAGAACTGAGCGAAGTCCTGATGTATAGTGTCACTGAGGCACTATAAATATATGTCGAGCAGAATGTCCTCTCGAAAGGTTGTTGGTAGACCCTCGGACCCGTCCCCCTCCCCAGCTTGCTCTCCATCAGAATTGGACGCAGAACTGAGCGAAGTCCTGAATGTATAGTGTCACTGAGGCACCATAAATATATGTCGAGCAGAATGTCCTCTCGAGAGGTTGTTGGTAGACCCTCGGACCCGTCCCCCTCCCCAGGTTGCTGTCCATCAGAATTGGACGCAGAACTGAGCGAAGTCCTGAATGTATGGTGTCACTGAGGCACTATAAATATATGTCGAGCAGAATGTCCTCTCGAAAAATTGTTGGTAGACCCTCGGACCCGTCCCCCCTCACCAGGTTGCTCTCCATCAGAATTGGACGCAGAACTGAGCGAAGTCCTGAATGTATAGTGTCACTGAGGCACTATAAATATATGTCGAGCAGAATGTCCTCTCGAGAGGTTGTTGGTAGACCCTCGGACCCGTCCCCTCCCCAGCTTGCTCTCCATCAGAATTGGACGCAGAACTGAGCGAAGTCCTGAATGTATAGTGTCACTGAGGCACTATAATATATGTCGAGCAGAATGTCCTCTCGAGAGGTTGTTGGTAGACCCTCGGACCCGTCCCTCTCCCCAGGTTGCTCTCCATCAGAATTGGACGCAGAACTGAGCGAAGTCCTGAATGTATAGTGTCACTGAGGCACTATAAATATATGTCGAGCAGAATGTCCTCTCGAGAGGTTGTTGGTAGACCCTCGGACCCGTCCCCCACCCCAGGTTGCTCTCCATCAGAATTGGACGCAGAACTGAGCGAAGTCCTGAATGTATAGTGTCACTGAGGCACCATAAATATATGTCGAGCAGAATGTCCTCTCGAGAGGTTGTTGGTAGACCCTCGGACCCGTCCCCCTCCCAGGTTGCTCTCCATCAGAATTGGACGCAGAACTGAGCGAAGTCCTGAATGTATAGTGTCACTGAGGCACTATAAATATATGTCGAGCAGAATGTCCTCTCGAGAGGTTGTTGGTAGACCTCGGACCCGTCCCCACCCCAGGTTGCTCTCCATCAGAATTGGACGCAGAACTGAGCGAAGTCCTAAATGTATAGTGTCACTGAGGGCACTATAAATATATGTCGAGCAGAATGTCCTCTCGAGAGGTTGTTGGTAGACCCTCGGACCCGTCCCCCTCCCCAGGTTGCTCTCCATCAGAATTGGACGCAGAACTGAGCGAAGTCCTGAATGTATAGTGTCACTGAGGCACTATAAATATATGTCGAGCAGAATGTCCTCTCGAGAGGTTGTTGGTAGACCCTCGGACCCGTCCCCCACCCCAGGTTGCTCTCCATCAGAATTGGACGCAGAACTGAGCGAAGTCCTGAATGTATAGTGTCACTGAGGCACCATAAATATATGTCGAGCAGAATGTCCCTCTCGAGAGGTTGTTGGTAGACCCTCGGACCCGTCCCCTCCCAGCTTGCTCTCCTTCAGAATTGGAGCGCAGAACAGATGAAGTCCTGAATGTATAGTGTCACTGAGGCACTATAATATATGTCGAGCAGAATGTCCTCTCGAGAGGTTGTTGGTAGACCCTCGGACCCGTCCCCCACCCCAGGTTGCTCTCCATCAGAATTGGACGCAGAACTGAGCGAAGTCCTGAATGTATAGTGTCCACTGAGGCACTATAAATATATGTCGAGCAGAATGTCCTCTCGAGAGGTTGTTGGTAGACCCTCGGACCCGTCCCCCTCCCCAGGTTGCTCTCCATCAGAATTGGACGCAGAACTGAGCGAAGTCCTGAATGTATAGTGTAACTGAGGCACTATAAATATATGTCGAGCAGAATGTCTCTCGAGAGGTTGTTGGTAGACCCTCGGACCCGTCCCCCACCCCAGGTTGCTCTCCATCAGAATTGGACGCAGAACTGAGCGAAGTCTGAATGTATAGTGTCACTGAGGCACCATAAATATATGTCGAGCAGAATGTCCTCTCGAGAGGTTGTTGGTAGACCCTCGGACCCGTCCCCCTCCCCAGGTTGCTCTCATCAGAATTGGACGCAGAACTGAGCGAAGTCCTGATGTATAGTGTCACTGAGGCACTATAAATATATGTCGAGCAGAAATGTCCTCTCGAGAGGTTGTTGGTAGACCCTCGGACCCGTCCCCCACCCCAGGTTGCTCTCCATCAGAATTGGACGCAGAACTGAGCGAAGTCCTAAATGTATAGTGTCACTGAGGCACTATAAATATATGTCGAGCAGAATGTCCTCTCGAGAGGTTGTTGGTAGACCCCTCGGACCCGTCCCCCTCCCCAGGTTGCTCTCCATCAGAATTGGACGCAGAACTGAGCGAAGTCCTGAATGTATAGTGTCACTGAGGCACTATAAATATATGTCGAGCAGAATGTCCTCTCGAGAGGTTGTTGGTAGACCCTCGGACCCGTCCCCCACCCCAAGTTGCTCTCCATCAGAATTGGACGCAGAACTGAGCGAAGTCCTGAATGTATAGTGTCACTGAGGCACCATAAATATATGTCGAGCAGAATGTCCTCTCGAGAGGTTGTTGGTAGACCCTCGGACCCGTCCCCTCCCCAGCTTGCTCTCCTTCAGAATTGGACGCAGAACAGATGAAGTCCTGAATGTATAGTGTCACTGAGGCACTATAAATATATGTCGAGCAGAATGTCCTCTCGAGAGGTTGTTGGTAGACCCTCGGACCCGTCCCCCACCCCAGGTTGCTCTCCATCAGAATTGGACGCAGAACTGAGCGAAGTCCTGAATGTATAGTGTCACTGAGGCACTATAAATATATGTCGAGCAGAATGTCCTCTCGAGAGGTTGTTGGTAGACCCTCGGACCCGTCCCCCTCCCCAGGTTGCTCTCCATCAGAATTGGACGCAGAACTGAGCGAAGTCCTGAATGTATAGTGTAACTGAGGCACTATAAATATATGTCGAGCAGAATGTCCTCTCGAGAGGTTGTTGGTAGACCCTCGGACCCGTCCCCCTCCCCAGTTGCTCTCCATCAGAATTGGACGCAGAAGTGAGCGAAGTCCTGAATGTATAGTGTCACTGAGGCACTATAAATATATGTCGAGCAGAATGTCCTCTCGAAAGGTTGTTGGTAGACCCTCGGACCCGTCCCCCTCCCCAGCTTGCTCTCCATCAGAATTGGACGCAGAACTGAGCGAAGTCCTGAATGTATAGTGTCACTGAGGCACCATAAATATATGTCGAGCAGAATGTCCTCTCGAGAGGTTGTTGGTAGACCCTCGGACCTGTCCCCCTCCCCAGGTTGCTCTCCATCAGAATTGGACGCAGAACTGAGCGAAGTCCTGAATGTATAGTGTCACTGAGGCACTATAAATATATGTCGAGCAGAATGTCCTCTCGAGAGGTTGTTGGTAGACCCTCGGACCCGTCCTCCTCCCCAGGTTGCTCTCCATCAGAATTGGACGCAGAACTGAGCGAAGTCCTGAATGTATAGTGTCACTGAGGCACTATAAATATATGTCGAGCAGAATGTCCCTCTCGAGCGGTTGTTGGGACCTTCGGACCCGTCCCCCTCCCCAGCTTGCTCTCCATCAGAATTGGACGCAGAACTGAGCGAAGTCCTGAATGTATAGTGTCACTGAGGCACTATAAATATATGTCGAGCAGAATGTCCTCTCGAAAGGTTGTTGGTAGACCCTCGGACCCGTCCCCCTCCCCAGGTTGCTCTCCATCAGAATTGGACGCAGAACTGAGCGAAGTGCAGAATGTATAGTGTCACTGAGGCACTATAAATATATGTCGAGCAGAATGTCCTCTCGAGAGGTTGTTGGTAGACCTCGGACCCGTCCCCCCTCCCCAGGTTGCTCTCCATCAGAATTGGACGCAGAACTGAGCGAAGTCCTGAATGTATAGTGTCACTGAGGCACTATAAATATATGTCGAGCAGAATGTCCTCTCGAAAGGTTGTTGGTAGACCCTCGGACCCGTCCCCCTCACCAGGTTGCTATCCATCAGAATTGGACGCAGAACTGAGCGAAGTCCAGAATGTATAGTATCACTGAGGCACTATAAATATATGTCGAGCAGAATGTCCTCTCGAGCGGTTGTTGGGACCTTCGGACCCGTCCCCCTCCCCAGCTTGCTCTCCATCAGAATTGGACGCAGACTGAGCGAAGTCCTGAATGTATAGTGTCACTGAGGCACCATAAATATATGTCGAGCAGAATGTCCTCTCGAGAGGTTGTTGGTAGACCATCGGACCCGTTCCCCTCCCAGGTTGCTCTCCATCAGAATTGGACGGAGAACTGAGCGAAGTCCTGAATGTATAGTGTCACTGAGGCACTATAAATATATGTCGAGCAGAATGTCCTCTCGAAAGGTTGTTGGTAGACCCTCGGACCCGTCCCCCTCCCCAGCTTGCTCTCCATCAGAATTGGACGCAGAACTGAGCGAAGTCCTGAATGTATAGTGTCACTGAGGCACCATAAATATATGTCGAGGCAGAATGTCCTCTCGAGATGTTGTTGGTAGACCCTCGGACCCGTCCCCCTCCCCAGGTTGCTCTCCATCAGAATTGGACGCAGAACTGAGCGAAGTCCAGAATGTATAGTGTCACTGAGGCACTATAAATATATGTCGAGCAGAATTCCTCTCGAGCGGTTGTTGGTAGACCCTCGGACCCGTTCCCCTCCCCAGCTTGCTCTCCATCAGAATTGGACGCAGAACTGAGAAGTCCTGAATGTATAGTGTCACTGAGGCACTATAAATATATGTCGAGCAGAATGTCCTCTCGAAAGGTTGTTGGTAGATCCTCGGACCCGTCCCCTCCCCAGCTTGCTCTCCATCAGAATTGGACGCAGAACAGATGAAGTCCTGAATGTATAGTGTCACTGAGGCACCATAAATATATGTCGAGCAGAATGTCCTCTCGAGAGGTTGTTGGTAGACCCTCGGACCCGTCCCCCTCCCCAGGTTGCTCTCCATCAGAATTGGACGCAGAACTGAGCGAAGTCCTGAATGTATAGTGTCACTGAGGCACTATAAATATATGTCGAGCAGAATGTCCTCTCGAAAGGTTGTTGGTAGACCCTCGGACCCGTCCCCCTCCCCAGCTTGCTCTCCATCAGAATTGGACGCAGAACTGAGCGAAGTCCTGAATGTATAGTGTCACTGAGGCACTATAAATATATGTCGAGCAGAATGTCCTTTCGAGAGGTTGTTGGTAGACCCTCGGACCCGTTCCCCTCTCACAGGTTGCTCTCCATCAGAATTGGACGCAGAACTGAGCGAAGTCCTGAATGTATAGTGTCACTGAGGCACTATAAATATATGACGAGCAGAATGTCCTCTGGAAAGGTTGTTGGTAGACCCTCGGACCCGTCACCCTCCCCAGCTTGCTCTCCATCAGAATTGGACGCAGAACTGAGCGAAGTCCTGAATGTATAGTGTCACTGAGGCACCATAAATATATGTCGAGCAGAATGTCCTCTCGAGAGGTTGTTGGTAGACCCTCGGACCCGTCCCCCTCCCCAGGTTGCTGTCCATCAGAATTGGACGCAGAACTGAGCGAAGTCCTGAATGTATAGTGTCACTGAGGCACTATAAATATATGTCGAGCAGAATGTCCTCTCGAAAGGTTGTTGGTAGACCCTCGGACCCGTCCCCCTCCCCAGGTTGCTCTCCATCAGAATTGGACGCAGAACTGAGCGAAGTCCTGAATGTATAGTGTCACTGAGGCACTCTAAATATATGTCGAGCAGAATGTCCTCTCGAGAGGTTGTTGGTAGACCCTCGGACCCGTCCCCCTCCCCAGGTTGCTCTCCATCAGAATTGGACGCAGAACTGAGCGAAGTCCTGAATGTATAGTGTCACTGAAGCACTATAAATATATGTCGAGCAGAATGTCCTCTCGAGAGGTTGTTGGTAGACCCTCGGACCCCTCCCCAGGTTGCTCTCCATCAGAATTGGACGCAGAACTGAGCGAAGTCCTGAATGTATAGTGTCACTGAGGCACTATAAATATATGTCGAGCAGAATGTCCTCTCGAAAGGTTGTTGGGACCTTCGGACCCGTCCCCCTCCCCAGCTTGCTCTCCATCAGAATTGGACGCAGAACTGAGCGAAGTCCTGAATGTATAGTGTCACTGAGGCACCATAAATATATGTCGAGCAGAATGTCCTCTCGAGAGGTTGTTGGTAGACCATCGGACCCGTCCCCCTCCCCAGTTGCTCTCCATCAGAATTGGACGCAGAACTAAACGAAGTCCTGAATGTATAGTGTCACTGAGGCACTATAAATATATGTCGAGCAGAATGTCCTCTCGAGAGGTTGTTGGTAGACCCTCGGACCCGTCCCCCTCCCCAGGTTGCTGTCCATCAGAATTGGACGCAGAACTGAGCGAAGTCCTGAATGTATAGTGTCACTGAGGCACTATAAATATATGTCGAGCAGAATGTCCTCTCGAAAGGTTGTTGGTAGATCCTCGGACCCGTCCCCCTCCCCAGGTTGCTCTCCATCAGAATTGGACGCAGAACTGAGCGAAGTCCAGAATGTATAGTGTCACTGAGGCACTATAAATATATGTCGAGCAGAATGTCCTCTCGAGCGGTTGTTGGTAGACCCTCGGACCCGTTCCCCTCCCCAGCTTGCTCTCCATCAGAATTGGACGCAGAACTGAGAAGTCCTGAATGTATAGTGTCACTGAGGCACTATAAATATATGTCGAGCAGAATGTCCTCTCGAAAGGTTGTTGGTAGATCCTCGGACCCGTCCCCCTCACCAGGTTGCTCTCCATCAGAATTGGACGCAGAACTGAGCGAAGTCCAGAATGTATAGTGTCACTGAGGCACTATAAATATATGTCGAGCAGAATTCCTCTCGAGCGGTTGTTGGTAGACCCTCGGACCCGTTCCCCTCCCCAGCTTGCTCTCCATCAGAATTGGACGCAGAACTGAGAAGTCCTGAATGTATAGTGTCACTGAGGCACTATAAATATATGTCGAGCAGAATGTCCTCTCGAGAGGTTGTTGGTAGACCCTCGGACCCGTCCCCCTCCCCAGGTTGCTCTCCATCAGAATTGGACGCAGAACTGAGCGAAGTCCTGAATGTATAGTGTCACTGAGGCACTATAAATATATGTCGAGCAGAATGTCCTCTCGAAAGGTTGTTGGTAGACCCTCGAACCCGTCCCCCTCCCCATCTTGCTCTCCATCAGAATTGGACGCAGAACTGAGCGAAGTCCTGAATGTATAGTGTCACTGAGGCACTATAAATATATGTCGAGCAGAATGTCCTCTCGAAAGGTTGTTGGGACCTTCGGACCCGTCCCCCTCCCCAGCTTGCTCTCCATCAGAATTGGACGCAGAACTGAGCGAAGTCCTGAATGTATAGTGTCACTGAGGCACCATAAATATATGTCGAGCAGAATGTCCTCTCGAGAGGTTGTTGGTAGACCATCGGACCCGTTCCCCTCCCCAGGTTGCTCTCCATCAGAATTGGACGGAGAACTGAGCGAAGTCCTGAATGTATAGTGTCACTGAGGCACTATAAATATATGTCGAGCAGAATGTCCTCTCGAAAGGTTGTTGGTAGACCCTCGGACCCGTCCCCCTCCCCAGCTTGCTCTCCATCAGAATTGGACGCAGAACTGAGCGAAGTCCTGAATGTATAGTGTCACTGAGGCACTATAAATATATGTCGAGCAGAATGTCCTTTCGAGAGGTTGTTGGTAGACCCTCGGACCCGTCCCTCTCAACAGGTTGCTCTCCATCAGAATTGGACGCAGAACTGAGCGAAGTCCTGAATGTATAGTGTCACTGAGGCACTATAAATATATGACGAGCAGAATGTCCTCTGGAAAGGTTGTTGGTAGACCCTCGGACCCGTCACCCTCCCCAGCTTGCTCTCCATCAGAATTGGACGCAGAACTGAGCGAAGTCCTGAATGTATAGTGTCACTGAGGCACCATAAATATATGTCGAGCAGAATGTCCTCTCGAGAGGTTGTTGGTAGACCCTCGGACCCGTCCCCCTCCCCAGGTTGCTGTCCATCAGAATTGGACGCAGAACTGAGCGAAGTCCTGAATGTATAGTGTCACTGAGGCACTATAAATATATGTCGAGCAGAATGTCCTCTCGAAAGGTTGTTGGTAGACCCTCGGACCCGTCCCCCTCCCCAGGTTGCTCTCCATCAGAATTGGACGCAGAACTGAGCGAAGTCCTGAATGTATAGTGTCACTGAGGCACTCTAAATATATGTCGAGCAGAATGTCCTCTCGAGTGGTTGTTGGTAGACCCTCGGACCCGTCCCCCTCCCCAGGTTGCTCTCCATCAGAATTGGACGCAGAACTGAGCGAAGTCCTGAATGTATAGTGTCACTGAGGCACTATAAATATATGTCGAGCAGAATGTCCTCTCGAGAGGTTGTTGGTAGACCCTCGGACCCCTCCCCAGGTTGCTCTCCATCAGAATTGGACGCAGAACTGAGCGAAGTCCTGAATGTATAGTGTCACTGAGGCACTATAAATATATGTCGAGCAGAATGTCCTCTCGAAAGGTTGTTGGGACCTTCGGACCCGTCCCCCTCCCCAGCTTGCTCTCCATCAGAATTGGACGCAGAACTGAGCGAAGTCCTGAATGTATAGTGTCACTGAGGCACCATAAATATATGTCGAGCAGAATGTCCTCTCGAGAGGTTGTTGGTAGACCATCGGACCCGTCCCTCTCCCCAGGTTGCTCTCCATCAGAATTGGACGCGGAACTAAACGAAGTCCTGAATGTATAGTGTCACTGAGGCACTATAAATATATGTCGAGCAGAATGTCCTCTCGAGAGGTTGTTGGTAGACCCTCGGACCCGTCCCCCTCCCCAGGTTGCTCTCCATCAGAATTGGACGCAGAACTGAGCGAAGTCCTGAAAGTATAGTTTCACTGAGGCACTATAAATATATGTCGAGCAGAATGTCCTCTCGAAAGGTTGTTGGGACCTTCGGACCCGTCCCCCTCCACAGCTTGCTCTCCATCAGAATTGGACGCAGAACTGAGCGAAGTCCTGAATGTATAGTGTCACTGAGGCACCATAAATATATGTCGAGCAGAATGTCCTCTTGAGAGGTTGTTGGTAGACCATCGGACCCGTCCCCCTCCCCAGGTTGCTCTCCATCAGAATTGGACGCAGAACTAAACGAAGTCCTGAATGTATAGTGTCACTGAGGCACTATAAATATATGTCGAGCAGAATGTCCTCTCGAAAGGTTGTTGGTAGACCCTCGGACCCGTCCCCCTCCCCAGCTTGCTCTCCATCAGAATTGGACGCAGAACTGAGCGAAGTCCTGAATGTATAGTGTCACTGAGGCACCATAAATATATGTCGAGCAGAATGTCCTCTCTAGAGGTTGTTGGTAGACCATCGGACCCGTTCCCCTCCCCAGGTTGCTCTCCATCAGAATTGGACGGAGAACTGAGCGAAGTCCTGAATGTATAGTGTCACTGAGGCACTATAAATATATGTCGAGCAGAATGTCCTCTCGAAAGGTTGTTGGTAGACCCTCGGACCCGTCCCCCTCCCCAGCTTGCTCTCCATCAGAATTGGACGCAGAACTGAGCGAAGTCCTGAATGTATAGTGTCACTGAGGCACCATAAATATATGTCGAGCAGAATGTCCTCTCGAGAGGTTGTTGGTAGACCCTCGGACCCGTCCCCCTCCCCAGGTTGCTGTCCATCAGAATTGGACGCAGAACTGAGCGAAGTCCTGAATGTATGGTGTCACTGAGGCACTATAAATATATGTCGAGCAGAATGTCCTCTCGAAAAATTGTTGGTAGACCCTCGGACCCGTCCCCCTCACCAGGTTGCTCTCCATCAGAATTGGACGCAGAACTGAGCGAAGTCCTGAATGTATAGTGTCACTGAGGCACTATAAATATATGTCGAGCAGAATGTCCTCTCGAGAGGTTGTTGGTAGACCCTCGGACCCGTCCCCTCCCCAGCTTGCTCTCCATCAGAATTGGACGCAGAACTGAGCGAAGTCCTGAATGTATAGTGTCACTGAGGCACTATAAATATATGTCGAGCAGAATGTCCTCTCGAGAGGTTGTTGGTAGACCCTCGGACCCGTCCCTCTCCCCAGGTTGCTCTCCATCAGAATTGGACGCAGAACTGAGCGAAGTCCTGAATGTATAGTGTCACTGAGGCACTATAAATATATGTCGAGCAGAATGTCCTCTCGAGAGGTTGTTGGTAGACCCTCGGACCCGTCCCCCACCCCAGGTTGCTCTCCATCAGAATTGGACGCAGAACTGAGCGAAGTCCTGAATGTATAGTGTCACTGAGGCACCATAAATATATGTCGAGCAGAATGTCCTCTCGAGAGGTTGTTGGTAGACCCTCGGACCCGTCCCCCTCCCCAGGTTGCTCTCCATCAGAATTGGACGCAGAACTGAGCGAAGTCCTGAATGTATAGTGTCACTGAGGCACTATAAATATATGTCGAGCAGAATGTCCTCTCGAGAGGTTGTTGGTAGACCCTCGGACCCGTCCCCCACCCCAGGTTGCTCTCCATCAGAATTGGACGCAGAACTGAGCGAAGTCCTAAATGTATAGTGTCACTGAGGCACTATAAATATATGTCGAGCAGAATGTCCTCTCGAGAGGTTGTTGGTAGACCCTCGGACCCGTCCCCCTCCCCAGGTTGCTCTCCATCAGAATTGGACGCAGAACTGAGCGAAGTCCTGAATGTATAGTGTCACTGAGGCACTATAAATATATGTCGAGCAGAATGTCCTCTCGAGAGGTTGTTGGTAGACCCTCGGACCCGTCCCCCACCCCAGGTTGCTCTCCATCAGAATTGGACGCAGAACTGAGCGAAGTCCTGAATGTATAGTGTCACTGAGGCACCATAAATATATGTCGAGCAGAATGTCCTCTCGAGAGGTTGTTGGTAGACCCTCGGACCCGTCCCCTCCCCAGCTTGCTCTCCTTCAGAATTGGACGCAGAACAGATGAAGTCCTGAATGTATAGTGTCACTGAGGCACTATAAATATATGTCGAGCAGAATGTCCTCTCGAGAGGTTGTTGGTAGACCCTCGGACCCGTCCCCCACCCCAGGTTGCTCTCCATCAGAATTGGACGCAGAACTGAGCGAAGTCCTGAATGTATAGTGTCACTGAGGCACTATAAATATATGTCGAGCAGAATGTCCTCTCGAGAGGTTGTTGGTAGACCCTCGGACCCGTCCCCCTCCCCAGGTTGCTCTCCATCAGAATTGGACGCAGAACTGAGCGAAGTCCTGAATGTATAGTGTAAAAGAGGCACTATAAATATATGTCGAGCAGAATGTCCTCTCGAGAGGTTGTTGGTAGACCCTCGGACCCGTCCCCCACCCCAGGTTGCTCTCCATCAGAATTGGACGCAGAACTGAGCGAAGTCCTGAATGTATAGTGTCACTGAGGCACCATAAATATATGTCGAGCAGAATGTCCTCTCGAGAGGTTGTTGGTAGACCCTCGGACCCGTCCCCCTCCCCAGGTTGCTCTCCATCAGAATTGGACGCAGAACTGAGCGAAGTCCTGAATGTATAGTGTCACTGAGGCACTATAAATATATGTCGAGCAGAATGTCCTCTCGAGAGGTTGTTGGTAGACCCTCGGACCCGTCCCCCACCCCAGGTTGCTCTCCATCAGAATTGGACGCAGAACTGAGCGAAGTCCTAAATGTATAGTGTCACTGAGGCACTATAAATATATGTCGAGCAGAATGTCCTCTCGAGAGGTTGTTGGTAGACCCTCGGACCCGTCCCCCTCCCCAGGTTGCTCTCCATCAGAATTGGACGCAGAACTGAGCGAAGTCCTGAATGTATAGTGTCACTGAGGCACTATAAATATATGTCGAGCAGAATGTCCTCTCGAGAGGTTGTTGGTAGACCCTCGGACCCGTCCCCCACCCCAGGTTGCTCTCCATCAGAATTGGACGCAGAACTGAGCGAAGTCCTGAATGTATAGTGTCACTGAGGCACCATAAATATATGTCGAGCAGAATGTCCTCTCGAGAGGTTGTTGGTAGACCCTCGGACCCGTCCCCTCCCCAGCTTGCTCTCCTTCAGAATTGGACGCAGAACAGATGAAGTCCTGAATGTATAGTGTCACTGAGGCACTATAAATATATGTCGAGCAGAATGTCCTCTCGAGAGGTTGTTGGTAGACCCTCGGACCCGTCCCCCACCCCAGGTTGCTCTCCATCAGAATTGGACGCAGAACTGAGCGAAGTCCTGAATGTATAGTGTCACTGAGGCACTATAAATATATGTCGAGCAGAATGTCCTCTCGAGAGGTTGTTGGTAGACCCTCGGACCCGTCCCCCTCCCCAGGTTGCTCTCCATCAGAATTGGACGCAGAACTGAGCGAAGTCCTGAATGTATAGTGTAACTGAGGCACTATAAATATATGTCGAGCAGAATGTCCTCTCGAGAGGTTGTTGGTAGACCCTCGGACCCGTCCCCCTCCCCAGATTGCTCTCCATCAGAATTGGACGCAGAAGTGAGCGAAGTCCTGAATGTATAGTGTCACTGAGGCACTATAAATATATGTCGAGCAGAATGTCCTCTCGAAAGGTTGTTGGTAGACCCTCGGACCCGTCCCCCTCCCCAGCTTGCTCTCCATCAGAATTGGACGCAGAACTGAGCGAAGTCCTGAATGTATAGTGTCACTGAGGCACCATAAATATATGTCGAGCAGAATGTCCTCTCGAGAGGTTGTTGGTAGACCCTCGGACCTGTCCCCCTCCCCAGGTTGCTCTCCATCAGAATTGGACGCAGAACTGAGCGAAGTCCTGAATGTATAGTGTCACTGAGGCACTATAAATATATGTCGAGCAGAATGTCCTCTCGAGAGGTTGTTGGTAGACCCTCGGACCCGTCCTCCTCCCCAGGTTGCTCTCCATCAGAATTGGACGCAGAACTGAGCGAAGTCCAGAATGTATAGTGTCACTGAGGCACTATAAATATATGTCGAGCAGAATGTCCTCTCGAGCGGTTGTTGGGACCTTCGGACCCGTCCCCCTCCCCAGCTTGCTCTCCATCAGAATTGGACGCAGAACTGAGCGAAGTCCTGAATGTATAGTGTCACTGAGGCACTATAAATATATGTCGAGCAGAATGTCCTCTCGAAAGGTTGTTGGTAGACCCTCGGACCCGTCCCCCTCCCCAGGTTGCTCTCCATCAGAATTGGACGCAGAACTGAGCGAAGTCCAGAATGTATAGTGTCACTGAGGCACTATAAATATATGTCGAGCAGAATGTCCTCTCGAGAGGTTGTTGGTAGACCCTCGGACCCGTCCCCCTCCCCAGGTTGCTCTCCATCAGAATTGGACGCAGAACTGAGCGAAGTCCTGAATGTATAGTGTCACTGAGGCACTATAAATATATGTCGAGCAGAATGTCCTCTCGAAAGGTTGTTGGTAGACCCTCGGACCCGTCCCCCTCACCAGGTTGCTATCCATCAGAATTGGACGCAGAACTGAGCGAAGTCCAGAATGTATAGTATCACTGAGGCACTATAAATATATGTCGAGCAGAATGTCCTCTCGAGCGGTTGTTGGGACCTTCGGACCCGTCCCCCTCCCCAGCTTGCTCTCCATCAGAATTGGACGCAGAACTGAGCGAAGTCCTGAATGTATAGTGTCACTGAGGCACCATAAATATATGTCGAGCAGAATGTCCTCTCGAGAGGTTGTTGGTAGACCATCGGACCCGTTCCCCTCCCCAGGTTGCTCTCCATCAGAATTGGACGGAGAACTGAGCGAAGTCCTGAATGTATAGTGTCACTGAGGCACTATAAATATATGTCGAGCAGAATGTCCTCTCGAAAGGTTGTTGGTAGACCCTCGGACCCGTCCCCCTCCCCAGCTTGCTCTCCATCAGAATTGGACGCAGAACTGAGCGAAGTCCTGAATGTATAGTGTCACTGAGGCACCATAAATATATGTCGAGCAGAATGTCCTCTCGAGAGGTTGTTGGTAGACCCTCGGACCCGTCCCCCTCCCCAGGTTGCTGTCCATCAGAATTGGACGCAGAACTGAGCGAAGTCCTGAATGTATAGTGTCACTGATGCACTATAAATATATGTCGAGCAGAATGTCCTCTCGAAAAATTGTTGGTAGACCCTCGGACCCGTCCCCCTCCCCAGGTTGCTCTCCATCAGAATTGGACGCAGAACTGAGCGAAGTCCTGAATGTATAGTGTCACTTAGGCACTATAAATATATGTCGAGCAGAATGTCCTCTCGAGAGGTTGTTGGTAGACCCTCGGACCCGTCCCCTCCCCAGCTTGCTCTCCATCAGAATTGGACGCAGAACAGATGAAGTCCTGAATGTATAGTGTCACTGAGGCACCATAAATATATGTCGAGCAGAATGTCCTCTCGAGAGGTTGTTGGTAGACCCTCGGACCCGTCCCCCTCCCCAGGTTGCTCTCCATCAGAATTGGACGCAGAACTGAGCGAAGTCCTGAATGTATAGTGTCACTGAGGCACTATAAATATATGTCGAGCAGAATGTCCTCTCGAAAGGTTGTTGGTAGACCCTCGGACCCGTCCCCCTCCCCAGCTTGCTCTCCATCAGAATTGGACGCAGAACTGAGCGAAGTCCTGAATGTATAGTGTCACTGAGGCACTATAAATATATGTCGAGCAGAATGTCCTTTCGAGAGGTTGTTGGTAGACCCTCGGACCCGTCCCTCTCAACAGGTTGCTCTCCATCAGAATTGGACGCAGAACTGAGCGAAGTCCTGAATGTATAGTGTCACTGAGGCACTATAAATATATGACGAGCAGAATGTCCTCTGGAAAGGTTGTTGTAGACCCTCGGACCCGTCACCCTCCCCAGCTTGCTCTCCATCAGAATTGGACGCAGAACTGAGCGAAGTCCTGAATGTATAGTGTCACTGAGGCACCATAAATATATGTCGAGCAGAATGTCCTCTCGAGAGGTTGTTGGTAGACCCTCGGACCCGTCCCCCTCCCCAGGTTGCTGTCCATCAGAATTGGACGCAGAACTGAGCGAAGTCCTGAATGTATAGTGTCACTGAGGCACTATAAATATATGTCGAGCAGAATGTCCTCTCGAAAGGTTGTTGGTAGACCCTCGGACCCGTCCCCCTCCCCAGGTTGCTCTCCATCAGAATTGGACGCAGAACTGAGCGAAGTCCTGAATGTATAGTGTCACTGAGGCACTCTAAATATATGTCGAGCAGAATGTCCTCTCGAGAGGTTGTTGGTAGACCCTCGGACCCGTCCCCCTCCCCAGGTTGCTCTCCATCAGAATTGGACGCAGAACTGAGCGAAGTCCTGAATGTATAGTGTCACTGAGGCACTATAAATATATGTCGAGCAGAATGTCCTCTCGAGAGGTTGTTGGTAGACCCTCGGACCCCTCCCCAGGTTGCTCTCCATCAGAATTGGACGCAGAACTGAGCGAAGTCCTGAATGTATAGTGTCACTGAGGCACTATAAATATATGTCGAGCAGAATGTCCTCTCGAAAGGTTGTTGGGACCTTCGGACCCGTCCCCCTCCCCAGCTTGCTCTCCATCAGAATTGGACGCAGAACTGAGCGAAGTCCTGAATGTATAGTGTCACTGAGGCACCATAAATATATGTCGAGCAGAATGTCCTCTCGAGAGGTTGTTGGTAGACCATCGGACCCGTCCCCCTCCCCAGGTTGCTCTCCATCAGAATTGGACGCAGAACTAAACGAAGTCCTGAATGTATAGTGTCACTGAGGCACTATAAATATATGTCGAGCAGAATGTCCTCTCGAGAGGTTGTTGGTAGACCCTCGGACCCGTCCCCCTCCCCAGGTTGCTCTCCATCAGAATTGGACGCAGAACTGAGCGAAGTCCTGAATGTATAGTGTCACTGAGGCACTATAAATATATGTCGAGCAGAATGTCCTCTCGAAAGGTTGTTGGTAGACCCTCGGACCCGTCCCCCTCCCCAGGTTGCTCTCCATCAGAATTGGACGCAGAACTGAGCGAAGTCCTGAATGTATAGTGTCACTGAGGCACTATAAATATATGTCGAGCAGAATGTCCTCTCGAGAGGTTGTTGGTAGACCCTCGGACCCGTCCCCCACCCCAGGTTGCTCTCCATCAGAATTGGACGCAGAACTGAGCGAAGTCCTGAATGTATAGTGTCACTGAGGCACTATAAATATATGTCGAGCCGAATGTCCTCTCGAGAGGTTGTTGGTAGACCCTCGGACCCGTCCCCCTCCCCAGGTTGCTCTCCATCAGAATTGGACGCAGAACTGAGCGAAGTCCTGAATGTATAGTGTCACTGAGGCACTATAAATATATGTCGAGCAGAATGTCCTCTCGAGAGGTTGTTGGTAGACCCTCGGACCCGTCCCCCACCCCAGGTTGCTCTCCATCAGAATTGGACGCAGAACTGAGCGAAGTCCTGAATGTATAGTGTCACTGAGGCACCATAAATATATGTCGAGCAGAATGTCCTCTCGAGAGGTTGTTGGTAGACCCTCGGACCCGTCCCCTCCCCAGCTTGCTCTCCTTCAGAATTGGACGCAGAACAGATGAAGTCCTGAATGTATAGTGTCACTGAGGCACTATAAATATATGTCGAGCAGAATGTCCTCTCGAGAGGTTGTTGGTAGACCCTCGGACCCGTCCCCCACCCCAGGTTGCTCTCCATCAGAATTGGACGCAGAACTGAGCGAAGTCCTGAATGTATAGTGTCACTGAGGCACTATAAATATATGTCGAGCAGAATGTCCTCTCGAGAGGTTGTTGGTAGACCCTCGGACCCGTCCCCCTCCCCAGGTTGCTCTCCATCAGAATTGGACGCAGAACTGAGCGAAGTCCTGAATGTATAGTGTAACTGAGGCACTATAAATATATGTCGAGCAGAATGTCCTCTCGAGAGGTTGTTGGTAGACCCTCGGACCCGTCCCCCTCCCCAGATTGCTCTCCATCAGAATTGGACGCAGAAGTGAGCGAAGTCCTGAATGTATAGTGTCACTGAGGCACTATAAATATATGTCGAGCAGAATGTCCTCTCGAAAGGTTGTTGGTAGACCCTCGGACCCGTCCCCCTCCCCAGCTTGCTCTCCATCAGAATTGGACGCAGAACTGAGCGAAGTCCTGAATGTATAGTGTCACTGAGGCACTATAAATATATGTCGAGCAGAATGTCCTCTCGAAAGGTTGTTGGTAGACCCTCGGACCCGTCCCCCTCCCCAGGTTGCTCTCCATCAGAATTGGACGCAGAACTGAGCGAAGTCCAGAATGTATAGTGTCACTGAGGCACTATAAATATATGTCGAGCAGAATGTCCTCTCGAGAGGTTGTTGGTAGACCCTCGGACCCGTCCCCCTCCCCAGGTTGCTCTCCATCAGAATTGGACGCAGAACTGAGCGAAGTCCTGAATGTATAGTGTCACTGAGGCACTATAAATATATGTCGAGCAGAATGTCCTCTCGAAAGGTTGTTGGTAGACCCTCGGACCCGTCCCCCTCACCAGGTTGCTATCCATCAGAATTGGACGCAGAACTGAGCGAAGTCCAGAATGTATAGTATCACTGAGGCACTATAAATATATGTCGAGCAGAATGTCCTCTCGAGCGGTTGTTGGGACCTTCGGACCCGTCCCCCTCCCCAGCTTGCTCTCCATCAGAATTGGACGCAGAACTGAGCGAAGTCCTGAATGTATAGTGTCACTGAGGCACCATAAATATATGTCGAGCAGAATGTCCTCTCGAGAGGTTGTTGGTAGACCATCGGACCCGTTCCCCTCCCCAGGTTGCTCTCCATCAGAATTGGACGGAGAACTGAGCGAAGTCCTGAATGTATAGTGTCACTGAGGCACTATAAATATATGTCGAGCAGAATGTCCTCTCGAAAGGTTGTTGGTAGACCCTCGGACCCGTCCCCCTCCCCAGCTTGCTCTCCATCAGAATTGGACGCAGAACTGAGCGAAGTCCTGAATGTATAGTGTCACTGAGGCACCATAAATATATGTCGAGCAGAATGTCCTCTCGAGAGGTTGTTGGTAGACCCTCGGACCCGTCCCCCTCCCCAGGTTGCTGTCCATCAGAATTGGACGCAGAACTGAGCGAAGTCCTGAATGTATAGTGTCACTGATGCACTATAAATATATGTCGAGCAGAATGTCCTCTCGAAAAATTGTTGGTAGACCCTCGGACCCGTCCCCCTCCCCAGGTTGCTCTCCATCAGAATTGGACGCAGAACTGAGCGAAGTCCTGAATGTATAGTGTCACTTAGGCACTATAAATATATGTCGAGCAGAATGTCCTCTCGAGAGGTTGTTGGTAGACCCTCGGACCCGTCCCCTCCCCAGCTTGCTCTCCATCAGAATTGGACGCAGAACAGATGAAGTCCTGAATGTATAGTGTCACTGAGGCACCATAAATATATGTCGAGCAGAATGTCCTCTCGAGAGGTTGTTGGTAGACCCTCGGACCCGTCCCCCTCCCCAGGTTGCTCTCCATCAGAATTGGACGCAGAACTGAGCGAAGTCCTGAATGTATAGTGTCACTGAGGCACTATAAATATATTTCGAGCAGAATGTCCTCTCGAGAGGTTGTTGGTAGACCCTCGGACCCGTCCCCCTCCCCAGGTTGCTCTCCATCAGAATTGGACGCAGAACTGAGCGAAGTCCTGAATGTATAGTGTCACTGAGGCACTATAAATATATGTCGAGCAGAATGTCCTCTCGAAAGGTTGTTGGTAGACCCTCGGACCCGTCCCCCTCCCCAGCTTGCTCTCCATCAGAATTGGACGCAGAACTGAGCGAAGTCCTGAATGTATAGTGTCACTGAGGCACTATAAATATATGTCGAGCAGAATGTCCTTTCGAGAGGTTGTTGGTAGACCCTCGGACCCGTCCCTCTCAACAGGTTGCTCTCCATCAGAATTGGACGCAGAACTGAGCGAAGTCCTGAATGTATAGTGTCACTGAGGCACTATAAATATATGACGAGCAGAATGTCCTCTGGAAAGGTTGTTGGTAGACCCTCGGACCCGTCACCCTCCCCAGCTTGCTCTCCATCAGAATTGGACGCAGAACTGAGCGAAGTCCTGAATGTATAGTGTCACTGAGGCACCATAAATATATGTCGAGCAGAATGTCCTCTCGAGAGGTTGTTGGTAGACCCTCGGACCCGTCCCCCTCCCCAGGTTGCTGTCCATCAGAATTGGACGCAGAACTGAGCGAAGTCCTGAATGTATAGTGTCACTGAGGCACTATAAATATATGTCGAGCAGAATGTCCTCTCGAAAGGTTGTTGGTAGACCCTCGGACCCGTCCCCCTCCCCAGGTTGCTCTCCATCAGAATTGGACGCAGAACTGAGCGAAGTCCTGAATGTATAGTGTCACTGAGGCACTCTAAATATATGTCGAGCAGAATGTCCTCTCGAGAGGTTGTTGGTAGACCCTCGGACCCGTCCCCCTCCCCAGGTTGCTCTCCATCAGAATTGGACGCAGAACTGAGCGAAGTCCTGAATGTATAGTGTCACTGAGGCACTATAAATATATGTCGAGCAGAATGTCCTCTCGAGAGGTTGTTGGTAGACCCTCGGACCCCTCCCCAGGTTGCTCTCCATCAGAATTGGACGCAGAACTGAGCGAAGTCCTGAATGTATAGTGTCACTGAGGCACTATAAATATATGTCGAGCAGAATGTCCTCTCGAAAGGTTGTTGGGACCTTCGGACCCGTCCCCCTCCCCAGCTTGCTCTCCATCAGAATTGGACGCAGAACTGAGCGAAGTCCTGAATGTATAGTGTCACTGAGGCACCATAAATATATGTCGAGCAGAATGTCCTCTCGAGAGGTTGTTGGTAGACCATCGGACCCGTCCCCCTCCCCAGGTTGCTCTCCATCAGAATTGGACGCAGAACTAAACGAAGTCCTGAATGTATAGTGTCACTGAGGCACTATAAATATATGTCGAGCAGAATGTCCTCTCGAGAGGTTGTTGGTAGACCCTCGGACCCGTCCCCCTCCCCAGGTTGCTCTCCATCAGAATTGGACGCAGAACTGAGCGAAGTCCTGAATGTATAGTGTCACTGAGGCACTATAAATATATGTCGAGCAGAATGTCCTCTCGAAAGGTTGTTGGTAGACCCTCGGACCCGTCCCCCTCCCCAGGTTGCTCTCCATCAGAATTGGACGCAGAACTGAGCGAAGTCCTGAATGTATAGTGTCACTGAGGCACTCTAAATATATGTCGAGCAGAATGTCCTCTCGAGAGGTTGTTGGTAGACCCTCGGACCCGTCCTCCTCCCCAGGTTGCTCTCCATCAGAATTGGACGCAGAACTGAGCGAAGTCCTGAATGTATAGTGTCACTGAGGCACTATAAATATATGTCGAGCAGAATGTCCTCTCGAGAGGTTGTTGGTAGACCCTCGGACCCCTCCCCAGGTTGCTCTCCATCAGAATTGGACGCAGAACTGAGCGAAGTCCTGAATGTATAGTGTCACTGAGGCACTATAAATATATGTCGAGCAGAATGTCCTCTCGAAAGGTTGTTGGGACCTTCGGACCCGTCCCCCTCCCCAGCTTGCTCTGCATCAGAATTGGACGCAGAACTGAGCGAAGTCCTGAATGTATAGTGTCACTGAGGCACCATAAATATATGTCGAGCAGAATGTCCTCTCGAGAGGTTGTTGGTAGACCATCGGACCCGTCCCCCTCCCCAGGTTGCTCTCCATCAGAATTGGACGCAGAACTAAACGAAGTCCTGAATGTATAGTGTCACTGAGGCACTATAAATATATGTCGAGCAGAATGTCCTCTCGAGAGGTTGTTGGTAGACCCTCGGACCCGTCCCCCTCCCCAGGTTGCTCTCCATCAGAATTGGACGCAGAACTGAGCGAAGTCCTGAATGTATAGTGTCACTGAGGCACTATAAATATATGTCGAGCAGAATGTCCTCTCGAGCGGTTGTTGGGACCTTCGGACCCGTCCCCCTCCCCAGCTTGCTCTCCATCAGAATTGGACGCAGAACTGAGCGAAGTCCTGAATGTATAGTGTCACTGAGGCACTATAAATATATGTCGAGCAGAATGTCCTCTCGAAAGGTTGTTGGTAGACCCTCGGACCCGTCCCCCTCCCCAGGTTGCTCTCCATCAGAATTGGACGCAGAACTGAGCGAAGTCCAGAATGTATAGTGTCACTGAGGCACTATAAATATATGTCGAGCAGAATGTCCTCTCGAGAGGTTGTTGGTAGACCCTCGGACCCGTCCCCCTCCCCAGGTTGCTCTCCATCAGAATTGGACGCAGAACTGAGCGAAGTCCTGAATGTATAGTGTCACTGAGGCACTATAAATATATGTCGAGCAGAATGTCCTCTCGAAAGGTTGTTGGTACACCCTCGGAAACGTCCCCCTCACCAGGTTGCTATCCATCAGAATTGGACGCAGAACTGAGCGAAGTCCAGAATGTATAGTGTCACTGAGGCACTATAAATATATGTCGAGCAGAATGTCCTCTCGAGCGGTTGTTGGGACCTTCGGACCCGTCCCCCTCCCCAGCTTGCTCTCCATCAGAATTGGACGCAGAACTGAGCGAAGTCCTGAATGTATAGTGTCACTGAGGCACCATAAATATATGTCGAGCAGAATGTCCTCTCGAGAGGTTGTTGGTAGACCATCGGACCCGTTCCCCTCCCCAGGTTGCTCTCCATCAGAATTGGACGGAGAACTGAGCGAAGTCCTGAATGTATAGTGTCACTGAGGCACTATAAATATATGTCGAGCAGAATGTCCTCTCGAAAGGTTGTTGGTAGACCCTCGGACCCGTCCCCCTCCCCAGCTTGCTCTCCATCAGAATTGGACGCAGAACTGAGCGAAGTCCTGAATGTATAGTGTCACTGAGGCACCATAAATATATGTCGAGCAGAATGTCCTCTCGAGAGGTTGTTGGTAGACCCTCGGACCCGTCCCCCTCCCCAGGTTGCTGTCCATCAGAATTGGACGCAGAACTGAGCGAAGTCCTGAATGTATAGTGTCACTGATGCACTATAAATATATGTCGAGCAGAATGTCCTCTCGAAAAATTGTTGGTAGACCCTCGGACCCGTCCCCCTCCCCAGGTTGCTCTCCATCAGAATTGGACGCAGAACTGAGCGAAGTCCTGAATGTATAGTGTCACTGAGGCACTATAAATATATGTCGAGCAGAATGTCCTCTCGAGAGGTTGTTGGTAGACCCTCGGACCCGTCCCCTCCCCAGCTTGCTCTCCATCAGAATTGGACGCAGAACAGATGAAGTCCTGAATGTATAGTGTCACTGAGGCACCATAAATATATGTCGAGCAGAATGTCCTCTCGAGAGGTTGTTGGTAGACCCTCGGACCCGTCCCCCTCCCCAGGTTGCTCTCCATCAGAATTGGACGCAGAACTGAGCGAAGTCCTGAATGTATAGTGTCACTGAGGCACTATAAATATATTTCGAGCAGAATGTCCTCTCGAGAGGTTGTTGGTAGACCCTCGGACCCGTCCCCCTCCCCAGGTTGCTCTCCATCAGAATTGGACGCAGAACTGAGCGAAGTCCTGAATGTATAGTGTCACTGAGGCACTATAAATATATGTCGAGCAGAATGTCCTCTCGAAAGGTTGTTGGTAGACCCTCGGACCCGTCCCTCTCAACAGGTTGCTCTCCATCAGAATTGGACGCAGAACTGAGCGAAGTCCTGAATGTATAGTGTCACTGAGGCACTATAAATATATGACGAGCAGAATGTCCTCTGGAAAGGTTGTTGGTAGACCCTCGGACCCGTCACCCTCCCCAGCTTGCTCTCCATCAGAATTGGACGCAGAACTGAGCGAAGTCCTGAATGTATAGTGTCACTGAGGCACCATAAATATATGTCGAGCAGAATGTCCTCTCGAGAGGTTGTTGGTAGACCCTCGGACCCGTCCCCCTCCCCAGGTTGCTGTCCATCAGAATTGGACGCAGAACTGAGCGAAGTCCTGAATGTATAGTGTCACTGAGGCACTATAAATATATGTCGAGCAGAATGTCCTCTCGAAAGGTTGTTGGTAGACCCTCGGACCCGTCCCCCTCCCCAGGTTGCTCTCCATCAGAATTGGACGCAGAACTGAGCGAAGTCCTGAATGTATAGTGTCACTGAGGCACTCTAAATATATGTCGAGCAGAATGTCCTCTCGAGAGGTTGTTGGTAGACCCTCGGACCCGTCCCCCTCCCCAGGTTGCTCTCCATCAGAATTGGACGCAGAACTGAGCGAAGTCCTGAATGTATAGTGTCACTGAGGCACTATAAATATATGTCGAGCAGAATGTCCTCTCGAGAGGTTGTTGGTAGACCCTCGGACCCCTCCCCAGGTTGCTCTCCATCAGAATTGGACGCAGAACTGAGCGAAGTCCTGAATGTATAGTGTCACTGAGGCACTATAAATATATGTCGAGCAGAATGTCCTCTCGAAAGGTTGTTGGGACCTTCGGACCCGTCCCCCTCCCCAGCTTGCTCTCCATCAGAATTGGACGCAGAACTGAGCGAAGTCCTGAATGTATAGTGTCACTGAGGCACCATAAATATATGTCGAGCAGAATGTCCTCTCGAGAGGTTGTTGGTAGACCATCGGACCCGTCCCCCTCCCCAGGTTGCTCTCCATCAGAATTGGACGCAGAACTAAACGAAGTCCTGAATGTATAGTGTCACTGAGGCACTATAAATATATGTCGAGCAGAATGTCCTCTCGAGAGGTTGTTGGTAGACCCTCGGACCCGTCCCCCTCCCCAGGTTGCTCTCCATCAGAATTGGACGCAGAACTGAGCGAAGTCCTGAATGTATAGTGTCACTGAGGCACTATAAATATATGTCGAGCAGAATGTCCTCTCGAAAGGTTGTTGGGACCTTCGGACCCGTCCCCCTCCACAGCTTGCTCTCCATCAGAATTGGACGCAGAACTGAGCGAAGTCCTGAATGTATAGTGTCACTGAGGCACCATAAATATATGTCGAGCAGAATGTCCTCTTGAGAGGTTGTTGGTAGACCATCGGACCCGTCCCCCTCCCCAGGTTGCTCTCCATCAGAATTGGACGCAGAACTAAACGAAGTCCTGAATGTATAGTGTCACTGAGGCACTATAAATATATGTCGAGCAGAATGTCCTCTCGAAAGGTTGTTGGTAGACCCTCGGACCCGTCCCCCTCCCCAGCTTGCTCTCCATCAGAATTGGACGCAGAACTGAGCGAAGTCCTGAATGTATAGTGTCACTGAGGCACCATAAATATATGTCGAGCAGAATGTCCTCTCGAGAGGTTGTTGGTAGACCATCGGACCCGTTCCCCTCCCCAGGTTGCTCTCCATCAGAATTGGACGGAGAACTGAGCGAAGTCCTGAATGTATAGTGTCACTGAGGCACTATAAATATATGTCGAGCAGAATGTCCTCTCGAAAGGTTGTTGGTAGACCCTCGGACCCGTCCCCCTCCCCAGCTTGCTCTCCATCAGAATTGGACGCAGAACTGAGCGAAGTCCTGAATGTATAGTGTCACTGAGGCACCATAAATATATGTCGAGCAGAATGTCCTCTCGAGAGGTTGTTGGTAGACCCTCGGACCCGTCCCCTCCCCAGGTTGCTGTCCATCAGAATTGGACGCAGAACTGAGCGAAGTCCTGAATGTATAGTGTCACTGAGGCACTATAAATATATGTCGAGCAGAATGTCCTCTCGAAAAATTGTTGGTAGACCCTCGGACCCGTCCCCCTCACCAGGTTGCTCTCCATCAGAATTGGACGCAGAACTGAGCGAAGTCCTGAATGTATAGTGTCACTGAGGCACTATAAATATATGTCGAGCAGAATGTCCTCTCGAGAGGTTGTTGGTAGACCCTCGGACCCGTCCCCTCCCCAGCTTGCTCTCCATCAGAATTGGACGCAGAACAGATGAAGTCCTGAATGTATAGTGTCACTGAGGCACCATAAATATATGTCGAGCAGAATGTCCTCTCGAGAGGTTGTTGGTAGACCCTCGGACCCGTCCCCCTCCCCAGGTTGCTCTCCATCAGAATTGGACGCAGAACTGAGCGAAGTCCTGAATGTATAGTGTCACTGAGGCACTATAAATATATGTCGAGCAGAATGTCCTCTCGAGAGGTTGTTGGTAGACCCTCGGACCCGTCCCCCACCCCAGGTTGCTCTCCATCAGAATTGGACGCAGAACTGAGCGAAGTCCTGAATGTATAGTGTCACTGAGGCACTATAAATATATGTCGAGCAGAATGTCCTCTCGAGAGGTTGTTGGTAGACCCTCGGACCCGTCCCCCTCCCCAGGTTGCTCTCCATCAGAATTGGACGCAGAACTGAGCGAAGTCCTGAATGTTTAGTGTCACTGAGGCACTATAAATATATGTCGAGCAGAATGTCCTCTCGAGAGGTTGTTGGTAGACCCTCGGACCCGTCCCCCACCCCAGGTTGCTCTCCATCAGAATTGGACGCAGAACTGAGCGAAGTCCTGAATGTATAGTGTCACTGAGGCACCATAAATATATGTCGAGCAGAATGTCCTCTCGAGAGGTTGTTGGTAGACCCTCGGACCCGTCCCCTCCCCAGCTTGCTCTCCATCAGAATTGGACGCAGAACTGAGCGAAGTCCTGAATGTATAGTTTCACTGAGGCACTATAAATATATGTCGAGCAGAATGTCCTCTCGAGAGGTTGTTGGTAGACCCTCGGACCCGTCCCTCTCCCCAGGTTGCTCTCCATCAGAATTGGACGCAGAACTGAGCGAAGTCCTGAATGTATAGTGTCACTGAGGCACTATAAATATATGTCGAGCAGAATGTCCTCTCGAGAGGTTGTTGGTAGACCCTCGGACCCGTCCCCCACCCCAGGTTGCTCTCCATCAGAATTGGACGCAGAACTGAGCGAAGTCCTGAATGTATAGTGTCACTGAGGCACCATAAATATATGTCGAGCAGAATGTCCTCTCGAAAGGTTGTTGGTAGACCCTCGGACCCGTCCCCCTCCCCAGCTTGCTCTCCATCAGAATTGGACGCAGAACTGAGCGAAGTCCTGAATGTATAGTGTCACTGAGGCACCATAAATATATGTCGAGCAGAATGTCCTCTCGAGAGGTTGTTGGTAGACCCTCGGACCTGTACCCCTCCCCAGGTTGCTCTCCATCAGAATTGGACGCAGAACTGAGCGAAGTCCTGAATGTATAGTGTCACTGAGGCACTATAAATATATGTCGAGCAGAATGTCCTCTCGAGAGGTTGTTGGTAGACCCTCGGACCCGTCCTCCTCCCCAGGTTGCTCTCCATCAGAATTGGACGCAGAACTGAGCGAAGTCCTGAATGTATAGTGTCACTGAGGCACTATAAATATATGTCGAGCAGAATGTCCTCTCGAAAGGTTGTTGGTAGACCCTCGGACCCGTCCCCCTCACCAGGTTGCTATCCATCAGAATTGGACGCAGAACTGAGCGAAGTCCTGAATGTATAGTGTCACTGAGGCACTATAAATATATGTCGAGCAGAATGTCCTCTCGAGCGGTTGTTGGGACCTTCGGACCCGTCCCCCTCCCCAGCTTGCTCTCCATCAGAATTGGACGCAGAACTGAGCGAAGTCCGGAATGTATAGTGTCACTGAGGCACCATAAATATATGTCGAGCAGAATGTCCTCTCGAGAGGTTGTTGGTAGACCATCGGACCCGTTCCCCTCCCCAGGTTGCTCTCCATCAGAATTGGACGGAGAACTGAGCGAAGTCCTGAATGTATAGTGTCACTGAGGCACTATAAATATATGTCGAGCAGAATGTCCTCTCGAAAGGTTGTTGGTAGACCCTCGGACCCGTCCCCCTCCCCAGCTTGCTCTCCATCAGAATTGGACGCAGAACTGAGCGAAGTCCTGAATGTATAGTGTCACTGAGGCACCATAAATATATGTCGAGCAGAATGTCCTCTCGAGAGGTTGTTGGTAGACCCTCGGACCCGTCCCCCTCCCCAGGTTGCTGTCCATCAGAATTGGACGCAGAACTGAGCGAAGTCCTGAATGTATAGTGTCACTGATGCACTATAAATATATGTCGAGCAGAATGTCCTCTCGAAAAATTGTTGGTAGACCCTCGGACCCGTCCCCCTCCCCAGGTTGCTCTCCATCAGAATTGGACGCAGAACTGAGCGAAGTCCTGAATGTATAGTGTCACTGAGGCACTATAAATATATGTCGAGCAGAATGTCCTCTCGAGAGGTTGTTGTTAGACCCTCGGACCCGTCCCCTCCCCAGCTTGCTCTCCATCAGAATTGGACGCAGAACAGATGAAGTCCTGAATGTATAGTGTCACTGAGGCACCATAAATATATGTCGAGCAGAATGTCCTCTCGAGAGGTTGTTGGTAGACCCTCGGACCCGTCCCCCTCCCCAGGTTGCTCTCCATCAGAATTGGACGCAGAACTGAGCGAAGTCCTGAATGTATAGTGTCACTGAGGCAGTATAAATATATTTCGAGCAGAATGTCCTCTCGAGAGGTTGTTGGTAGACCCTCGGACCCGTCCCCCTCCCCAGGTTGCTCTCCATCAGAATTGGACGCAGAACTGAGCGAAGTCCTGAATGTATAGTGTCACTGAGGCACTATAAATATATGTCGAGCAGAATGTCCTCTCGAGAGGTTGTTGGTAGACCCTCGGACCCGTCCACCTCCCCAGGTTGCTCTCCATCAGAATTGGACGCAGAACTGAGCGAAGTCCTGAATGTATAGTGTCACTGAGGCACTATAAATATATGTCGAGCAGAATGTCCTCTCGAAAGGTTGTTGGTAGACCCTCGGACCCGTCCCCCTCACCAGGTTGCTCTCCATCAGAATTGGACGCAGAACTGAGCGAAGTCCAGAATGTATAATGTCACTGAGGCACTATAAATATATGTCGAGCAGAATGTCCTCTCGAGCGGTTGTTGGTAGACCCTCGGACCCGTCCCCCTCCCCAGCTTGCTCTCCATCAGAATTGGACGCAGAACTGAGAAGTCCTGAATGTATAGTGTCACTGAGGCACTATAAATATATGTCGAGCAGAATGTCCTCTCGAGAGGTTGTTGGTAGACCCTCGGACCCTTCCCCCTCCCCAGGTTGCTCTCCATCAGAATTGGACGCAGAACTGAGCGAAGTCCTGAATGTATAGTGTCACTGAGGCACTATAAATATATGTCGAGCAGAATGTCCTCTCGAGAGGTTGTTGGTAGACCCTCGGACCCGTCCACCTCCCCAGGTTGCTCTCCATCAGAATTGGACGCAGAACTGAGCGAAGTCCTGAATGTATAGTGTCACTGAGGCACTATAAATATATGTCGAGCAGAATGTCCTCTCGAAAGGTTGTTGGTAGACCCTCGGACCCGTCCCCCTCACCAGGTTGCTCTCCATCAGAATTGGACGCAGAACTGAGCGAAGTCCAGAATGTATAGTGTCACTGAGGCACTATAAATATATGTCGAGCAGAATGTCCTCTCGAGCGGTTGTTGGTAGACCCTCGGACCCGTCCCCCTCCCCAGCTTGCTCTCCATCAGAATTGGACGCAGAACTGAGAAGTCCTGAATGTATAGTGTCACTGAGGCACTATAAATATATGTCGAGCAGAATGTCCTCTCGAGAGGTTGTTGGTAGACCCTCGGACCCTTCCCCCTCCCCAGGTTGCTCTCCATCAGAATTGGACGCAGAACTGAGCGAAGTCCTGAATGTATAGTGTCACTGAGGCACTATAAATATATGTCGAGCAGAATGTCCTCTCGAAAGGTTGTTGGTAGACCCTCGAACCCGTCCCCCTCCCCATCTTGCTCTCCATCAGAATTGGACGCAGAACTGAGCGAAGTCCTGAATGTATAGTGTCACTGATGCACTATAAATATATGTCGAGCAGAATGTCCTCTCGAAAAATTGTTGGTAGACCCTCGGACCCGTCCCCCTCCCCAGGTTGCTCTCCATCAGAATTGGACGCAGAACTGAGCGAAGTCCTGAATGTATAGTGTCACTGAGGCACTATAAATATATGTCGAGCAGAATGTCCTCTCGAGAGGTTGTTGTTAGACCCTCGGACCCGTCCCCTCCCCAGCTTGCTCTCCATCAGAATTGGACGCAGAACAGATGAAGTCCTGAATGTATAGTGTCACTGAGGCACCATAAATATATGTCGAGCAGAATGTCCTCTCGAGAGGTTGTTGGTAGACCCTCGGACCCGTCCCCCTCCCCAGGTTGCTCTCCATCAGAATTGGACGCAGAACTGAGCGAAGTCCTGAATGTATAGTGTCACTGAGGCAGTATAAATATATTTCGAGCAGAATGTCCTCTCGAGAGGTTGTTGGTAGACCCTCGGACCCGTCCCCCTCCCCAGGTTGCTCTCCATCAGAATTGGACGCAGAACTGAGCGAAGTCCTGAATGTATAGTGTCACTGAGGCACTATAAATATATGTCGAGCAGAATGTCCTCTCGAGAGGTTGTTGGTAGACCCTCGGACCCGTCCACCTCCCCAGGTTGCTCTCCATCAGAATTGGACGCAGAACTGAGCGAAGTCCTGAATGTATAGTGTCACTGAGGCACTATAAATATATGTCGAGCAGAATGTCCTCTCGAAAGGTTGTTGGTAGACCCTCGGACCCGTCCCCCTCACCAGGTTGCTCTCCATCAGAATTGGACGCAGAACTGAGCGAAGTCCAGAATGTATAATGTCACTGAGGCACTATAAATATATGTCGAGCAGAATGTCCTCTCGAGCGGTTGTTGGTAGACCCTCGGACCCGTCCCCCTCCCCAGCTTGCTCTCCATCAGAATTGGACGCAGAACTGAGAAGTCCTGAATGTATAGTGTCACTGAGGCACTATAAATATATGTCGAGCAGAATGTCCTCTCGAGAGGTTGTTGGTAGACCCTCGGACCCTTCCCCCTCCCCAGGTTGCTCTCCATCAGAATTGGACGCAGAACTGAGCGAAGTCCTGAATGTATAGTGTCACTGAGGCACTATAAATATATGTCGAGCAGAATGTCCTCTCGAAAGGTTGTTGGTAGACCCTCGAACCCGTCCCCCTCCCCATCTTGCTCTCCATCAGAATTGGACGCAGAACTGAGCGAAGTCCTGAATGTATAGTTTCACTAAGGCACTATAAATATATGTCGAGTAGAATGTCCTCTCGAGAGGTTGTTGGTAGACCCTCGGACCCGTCCCCCTCCCCAGGTTGCTCTCCATCAGAATTGGACGCAGAACTAAACGAAGTCCTGAATGTATAGTGTCACTGAGGCACTATAAATATATGTCGAGCAGAATGTCCTCTCGAGAGGTTGTTGGTAGACCCTCGGACCCGTCCCCCTCCCCAGGTTGCTCTCCATCAGAATTGGACGCAGAACTGAGCGAAGTCCTGAATGTATAGTGTCACTGAGGCACTATAAATATATGTCGAGCAGAATGTCCTCTCGAAAGGTTGTTGGGACCTTCGGACCCGTCCCCCTCCCCAGCTTGCTCTCCATCAGAATTGGACGCAGAACTGAGCGAAGTCCTGAATGTATAGTGTCACTGAGGCACCATAAATATATGTCGAGCAGAATGTCCTCTCGAGAGGTTGTTGGTAGACCATCGGACCCGTTCCCCTCCCCAGGTTGCTCTCCATCAGAATTGGACGGAGAACTGAGCGAAGTCCTGAATGTATAGTGTCACTGAGGCACTATAAATATATGTCGAGCAGAATGTCCTCTCGAGAGGTTGTTGGTAGACCCTCGGACCCGTCCACCTCCCCAGGTTGCTCTCCATCAGAATTGGACGCAGAACTGAGCGAAGTCCTGAATGTATAGTGTCACTGAGGCACTATAAATATATGTCGAGCAGAATGTCCTCTCGAAAGGTTGTTGGTAGACCCTCGGACCCGTCCCCCTCACCAGGTTGCTCTCCATCAGAATTGGACGCAGAACTGAGCGAAGTCCAGAATGTATAGTGTCACTGAGGCACTATAAATATATGTCGAGCAGAATGTCCTCTCGAGCGGTTGTTGGTAGACCCTCGGAACCGTCCCCCTCCCCAGCTTGCTCTCCATCAGAATTGGACGCAGAACTGAGAAGTCCTGAATGTATAGTGTCACTGAGGCACTATAAATATATGTCGAGCAGAATGTCCTCTCGAGAGGTTGTTGGTAGACCCTCGGACCCTTCCCCCTCCCCAGGTTGCTCTCCATCAGAATTGGACGCAGAACTGAGCGAAGTCCTGAATGTATAGTGTCACTGAGGCACTATAAATATATGTCGAGCAGAATGTCCTCTCGAAAGGTTGTTGGTAGACCCTCGAACCCGTCCCCCTCCCCATCTTGCTCTCCATCAGAATTGGACGCAGAACTGAGCGAAGTCCTGAATGTATAGTTTCACTAAGGCACTATAAATATATGTCGAGCAGAATGTCCTCTCGAGAGGTTGTTGGTAGACCCTCGGACCCGTCCCCCTCCCCAGGTTGCTCTCCATCAGAATTGGACGCAGAACTAAACGAAGTCCTGAATGTATAGTGTCACTGAGGCACTATAAATATATGTCGAGCAGAATGTCCTCTCGAGAGGTTGTTGGTAGACCCTCGGACCCGTCCCCCTCCCCAGGTTGCTCTCCATCAGAATTGGACGCAGAACTGAGCGAAGTCCTGAATGTATAGTGTCACTGAGGCACTATAAATATATGTCGAGCAGAATGTCCTCTCGAAAGGTTGTTGGGACCTTCGGACCCGTCCCCCTCCCCAGCTTGCTCTCCATCAGAATTGGACGCAGAACTGAGCGAAGTCCTGAATGTATAGTGTCACTGAGGCACCATAAATATATGTCGAGCAGAATGTCCTCTCGAGAGGTTGTTGGTAGACCATCGGACCCGTTCCCCTCCCCAGGTTGCTCTCCATCAGAATTGGACGGAGAACTGAGCGAAGTCCTGAATGTATAGTGTCACTGAGGCACTATAAATATATGTCGAGCAGAATGTCCTCTCGAAAGGTTGTTGGTAGACCCTCGGACCCGTCCCCCTCCCCAGCTTGCTCTCCATCAGAATTGGACGCAGAACTGAGCGAAGTCCTGAATGTATAGTGTCACTGAGGCACTATAAATATATGTCGAGCAGAATGTCCTTTCGAGAGGTTGTTGGTAGACCCTCGGACCCGTCCCCCTCCCCAGGTTGCTCTCCATCAGAATTGGACGCAGAACTGAGCGAAGTCCTGAATGTATAGTGTCACTGAGGCACTATAAATATATGTCGAGCAGAATGTCCTCTCAAAAGGTTGTTGGGACCTTCGGACCCGTCCCCCTCCCCAGCTTGCTCTCCATCAGAATTGGACGGAGAACTGAGCGAAGTCCTGAATGTATAGTGTCACTGAGGCACTATAAATATATGTCGAGCAGAATGTCCTCTCGAAAGGTTGTTGGTAGACCCTCGGACCCGTCCCCCTCCCCAGCTTGCTCTCCATCAGAATTGGACGCAGAACTGAGCGAAGTCCTGAATGTATAGTGTCACTGAGGCACTATAAATATATGTCGAGCAGAATGTCCTTTCGAGAGGTTGTTGGTAGACCCTCGGACCCGTCCCCCTCCCCAGTTTGCTCTCCATCAGAATTGGACGCAGAACTGAGCGAAGTCCTGAATGTATAGTGTCACTGAGGCACTATAAATATATGACGAGCAGAATGTCCTCTGGAAAGGTTGTTGGTAGACCCTCGGACCCGTCACCCTCCCCAGCTTGCTCTCCATCAGAATTGGACGCAGAACTGAGCGAAGTCCTGAATGTATAGTGTCACTGAGGCACCATAAATATATGTCGAGCAGAATGTCCTCTCGAGAGGTTGTTGGTAGACCCTCGGACCCGTTTCCCTCCCCAGGTTGCTCTCCATCAGAATTGGACGCAGAACTGACCGAAGTCCTGAATGTATAGTGTCACTGAGGCACTATAAATATATGTCGAGCAGAATGTCCTCTCGAAAAATTGTTGGTAGACCCTCGGACCCGTCCCCCTCCCCAGGTTGCTCTCCATCAGAATTGGACGCAGAACTGAGCGAAGTCCTGAATGTATAGTGTCACTGAGGCACTATAAATATATGTCGAGCAGAATGTCCTCTCGAGAGGTTGCTGGTAGACCCTCGGACCCGTCCCCTCCCCAGCTTGCTCTCCATCAGAATTGGACGCAGAACTGAGCGAAGTCCTGAATGTATAGTGTCACTGAGGCACCATGAATATATGTCGAGCAGAATGTCCTCTCGAGAGGTTGTTGGTAGACCCTCGGACCCGTCCCCCTCCCCAGGTTGCTCTCCATCAGAATTGGACGCAGAACTGAGCGAAGTCCTGAATGTATAGTGTCACTGAAGCACTATAAATATATGTCGAGCAGAATGTCCTCTCGAGAGGTTGTTGGTAGACCCTCGGACCCGTCCCCCTCCCCAGGTTGCTCTCCATCAGAATTGGACGCAGAACTGAGCGAAGTCCTGAATGTATAGTATCACTGAGGCACTATAAATATATGTCGAGCAGAATGTCCTCTCGAAAGGTTGTTGGGACCTTCGGACCCGTCCCCCACCCCAGGTTGCTCTCCATCAGAATTGGATGCAGAACTGAGCGAAGTCCTGAATGTATAGTGTCACTGAGGCACCATAAATATATGTCGAGCAGAATGTCCTCTCGAGAGGTTGTTGGTAGACCATCGCACCCGTTCCCCTCCCCAGGTTGCTCTCCATCAGAATTGGACGGAGAACTGAGCGAAGTCCTGAATGTATAGTGTCACTGAGGCACTATAAATATATGTCGAGCAGAATGTCCTCTCGAAAAATTGTTGGTAGACCCTCGGACCCGTCCCCCTCCCCAGGTTGCTCTCCATCAGAATTGGACGCAGAACTGAGCGAAGTCCTGAATGTATAGTGTCACTGAGGCACTATAAATATATGTCGAGCAGAATGTCCTCTCGAGAGGTTGTTGGTAGACCCTCGGAACCGTCCCCTCCCCAGCTTGCTCTCTATCAGAATTGGACGCAGAACAGATGAAGTCCTGAATGTATAGTGTCACTGAGGCACCATAAATATATGTCGAGCAGAATGTCCTCTCGAGAGGTTGTTGGTAGACCCTCGGACCCGTCCCCCTCCCCAGGTTGCTCTCCATCAGAATTGGACGCAGAACTGAGCGAAGTCCTGAATGTATAGTGTCACTGAGGCACTATAAATATATGTCGAGCAGAATGTCCTCTCCAGAGGTTGTTGGTAGACCCTCGGACCCGTCCCCCACCCCAGGTTGCTCTCCATCAGAATTGGACGCAGAACTGAGCGAAGTCCTGAATGTATAGTGTCACTGAGGCACTATAAATATATGTCGAGCAGAATGTCCTCTCGAGAGGTTGTTGGTAGACCCTCGGACCCGTCCCCCTCCCCAGGTTGCTCTCCATCAGAATTGGACGCAGAACTGAGCGAAGTCCTGAATGTATAGTGTCACTGAGGCACTATAAATATATGTCGAGCAGAATGTCCTCTCGAAAGGTTGTTGGGACCTTCGGACCCGTCCCCCTCCCCAGCTTGCTCTCCATCAGAATTGGACGCAGAACTGAGCGAAGTCCTGAATGTATAGTGTCACTGAGGCACCATAAATATATGTCGAGCAGAATGTCCTCTCGAGAGGTTGTTGGTAGACCATCGGACCCGTTCCCCTCCCCAGGTTGCTCTCCATCAGAATTGGACGGAGAACTGAGCGAAGTCCTGAATGTATAGTGTCACTGAGGCACTATAAATATATGTCGAGCAGAATGTCCTCTCGAGAGGTTGTTGGTAGACCCTCGGACCCGTCCACCTCCCCAGGTTGCTCTCCATCAGAATTGGACGCAGAACTGAGCGAAGTCCTGAATGTATAGTGTCACTGAGGCACTATAAATATATGTCGAGCAGAATGTCCTCTCGAAAGGTTGTTGGTAGACCCTCGGACCCGTCCCCCTCACCAGGTTGCTCTCCATCAGAATTGGACGCAGAACTGAGCGAAGTCCAGAATGTATAGTGTCACTGAGGCACTATAAATATATGTCGAGCAGAATGTCCTCTCGAGCGGTTGTTGGTAGACCCTCGGACCCGTCCCCCTCCCCAGCTTGCTCTCCATCAGAATTGGACGCAGAACTGAGAAGTCCTGAATGTATAGTGTCACTGAGGCACTATAAATATATGTCGAGCAGAATGTCCTCTCGAGAGGTTGTTGGTAGACCCTCGGACCCTTCCCCCTCCCCAGGTTGCTCTCCATCAGAATTGGACGCAGAACTGAGCGAAGTCCTGAATGTATAGTGTCACTGAGGCACTATAAATATATGTCGAGCAGAATGTCCTATCGAAAGGTTGTTGGTAGACCCTCGAACCCGTCCCCCTCCCCATCTTGCTCTCCATCAGAATTGGACGCAGAACTGAGCGAAGTCCTGAATGTATAGTTTCACTAAGGCACTATAAATATATGTCGAGCAGAATGTCCTCTCGAGAGGTTGTTGGTAGACCCTCGGACCCGTCCCCCTCCCCAGGTTGCTCTCCATCAGAATTGGACGCAGAACTAAACGAAGTCCTGAATGTATAGTGTCACTGAGGCACTATAAATATATGTCGAGCAGAATGTCCTCTCGAGAGGTTGTTGGTAGACCCTCGGACCCGTCCCCCTCCCCAGGTTGCTCTCCATCAGAATTGGACGCAGAACTGAGCGAAGTCCTGAATGTATAGTGTCACTGAGGCACTATAAATATATGTCGAGCAGAATGTCCTCTCGAAAGGTTGTTGGGACCTTCGGACCCGTCCCCCTCCCCAGCTTGCTCTCCATCAGAATTGGACGCAGAACTGAGCGAAGTCCTGAATGTATAGTGTCACTGAGGCACCATAAATATATGTCGAGCAGAATGTCCTCTCGAGAGGTTGTTGGTAGACCATCGGACCCGTTCCCCTCCCCAGGTTGCTCTCCATCAGAATTGGACGGAGAACTGAGCGAAGTCCTGAATGTATAGTGTCACTGAGGCACTATAAATATATGTCGAGCAGAATGTCCTCTCGAAAGGTTGTTGGTAGACCCTCGGACCCGTCCCCCTCCCCAGCTTGCTCTCCATCAGAATTGGACGCAGAACTGAGCGAAGTCCTGAATGTATAGTGTCACTGAGGCACTATAAATATATGTCGAGCAGAATGTCCTTTCGAGAGGTTGTTGGTAGACCCTCGGACCCGTCCCCCTCCCCAGGTTGCTCTCCATCAGAATTGGACGCAGAACTGAGCGAAGTCCTGAATGTATAGTGTCACTGAGGCACTATAAATATATGTCGAGCAGAATGTCCTCTCAAAAGGTTGTTGGGACCTTCGGACCCGTCCCCCTCCCCAGCTTGCTCTCCATCAGAATTGGACGGAGAACTGAGCGAAGTCCTGAATGTATAGTGTCACTGAGGCACTATAAATATATGTCGAGCAGAATGTCCTCTCGAAAGGTTGTTGGTAGACCCTCGGACCCGTCCCCCTCCCCAGCTTGCTCTCCATCAGAATTGGACGCAGAACTGAGCGAAGTCCTGAATGTATAGTGTCACTGAGGCACTATAAATATATGTCGAGCAGAATGTCCTTTCGAGAGGTTGTTGGTAGACCCTCGGACCCGTCCCCCTCCCCAGTTTGCTCTCCATCAGAATTGGACGCAGAACTGAGCGAAGTCCTGAATGTATAGTGTCACTGAGGCACTATAAATATATGACGAGCAGAATGTCCTCTGGAAAGGTTGTTGGTAGACCCTCGGACCCGTCACCCTCCCCAGCTTGCTCTCCATCAGAATTGGACGCAGAACTGAGCGAAGTCCTGAATGTATAGTGTCACTGAGGCACCATAAATATATGTCGAGCAGAATGTCCTCTCGAGAGGTTGTTGGTAGACCCTCGGACCCGTTTCCCTCCCCAGGTTGCTCTCCATCAGAATTGGACGCAGAACTGACCGAAGTCCTGAATGTATAGTGTCACTGAGGCACTATAAATATATGTCGAGCAGAATGTCCTCTCGAAAAATTGTTGGTAGACCCTCGGACCCGTCCCCCTCCCCAGGTTGCTCTCCATCAGAATTGGACGCAGAACTGAGCGAAGTCCTGAATGTATAGTGTCACTGAGGCACTATAAATATATGTCGAGCAGAATGTCCTCTCGAGAGGTTGCTGGTAGACCCTCGGACCCGTCCCCTCCCCAGCTTGCTCTCCATCAGAATTGGACGCAGAACTGAGCGAAGTCCTGAATGTATAGTGTCACTGAGGCACCATGAATATATGTCGAGCAGAATGTCCTCTCGAGAGGTTGTTGGTAGACCCTCGGACCCGTCCCCCTCCCCAGGTTGCTCTCCATCAGAATTGGACGCAGAACTGAGCGAAGTCCTGAATGTATAGTGTCACTGAAGCACTATAAATATATGTCGAGCAGAATGTCCTCTCGAGAGGTTGTTGGTAGACCCTCGGACCCGTCCCCCTCCCCAGGTTGCTCTCCATCAGAATTGGACGCAGAACTGAGCGAAGTCCTGAATGTATAGTATCACTGAGGCACTATAAATATATGTCGAGCAGAATGTCCTCTCGAAAGGTTGTTGGGACCTTCGGACCCGTCCCCCACCCCAGGTTGCTCTCCATCAGAATTGGATGCAGAACTGAGCGAAGTCCTGAATGTATAGTGTCACTGAGGCACCATAAATATATGTCGAGCAGAATGTCCTCTCGAGAGGTTGTTGGTAGACCATCGCACCCGTTCCCCTCCCCAGGTTGCTCTCCATCAGAATTGGACGGAGAACTGAGCGAAGTCCTGAATGTATAGTGTCACTGAGGCACTATAAATATATGTCGAGCAGAATGTCCTCTCGAAAAATTGTTGGTAGACCCTCGGACCCGTCCCCCTCCCCAGGTTGCTCTCCATCAGAATTGGACGCAGAACTGAGCGAAGTCCTGAATGTATAGTGTCACTGAGGCACTATAAATATATGTCGAGCAGAATGTCCTCTCGAGAGGTTGTTGGTAGACCCTCGGAACCGTCCCCTCCCCAGCTTGCTCTCCATCAGAATTGGACGCAGAACAGATGAAGTCCTGAATGTATAGTGTCACTGAGGCACCATAAATATATGTCGAGCAGAATGTCCTCTCGAGAGGTTGTTGGTAGACCCTCGGACCCGTCCCCCTCCCCAGGTTGCTCTCCATCAGAATTGGACGCAGAACTGAGCGAAGTCCTGAATGTATAGTGTCACTGAGGCACTATAAATATATGTCGAGCAGAATGTCCTCTCCAGAGGTTGTTGGTAGACCCTCGGACCCGTCCCCCACCCCAGGTTGCTCTCCATCAGAATTGGACGCAGAACTGAGCGAAGTCCTGAATGTATAGTGTCACTGAGGCACTATAAATATATGTCGAGCAGAATGTCCTCTCGAAAGGTTGTTGGTAGACCCTCGGACCCGTCCCCCTCCCCAGGTTGCTCTCCATCAGAATTGGACGCAGAACTGAGCGAAGTCCTGAATGTATAGTGTAACTGAGGCACTATAAATATATGTCGAGCAGAATGTCCTCTCGAGAGGTTGTTGGTAGACCCTCGGACCCGTCCCCCTCCCCAGATTGCTCTCCATCAGAATTGGACGCAGAACTGAGCGAAGTCCTGAATGTATAGTGTCACTGAGGCACTATAAATATATATCGAGCAGAATGTCCTCTCGAGAGGTTGTTGGTAGATCCTCGGACCCGTCCCCCTCCCCAGGTTGCTCTCCATCAGAATTGGACGCAGAACTGAGCGAAGTCCTGAATGTATAGTGTCACTGAGGCACTATAAATATATGTCGAGCAGAATGTCCTCTCGAAAGGTTGTTGGTAGACCGTCGGACCCGTCCCCCTCCCCAGCTTGCTCTCCATCAGAATTGGACGCAGAACTGAGCGAAGTCCTGAATGTATAGTGTCACTGAGGCACCATAAATATATGTCGAGCAGAATGTCCTCTCGAGAGGTTGTTGGTAGACCCTCGGACCCGTCCCCCTCCCCAGCTTGCTCTCCATCAGAATTGGACGCAGAACTGAGAAGTCCTGAATGTATAGTGTCACTGACGCACTATAAATATATGTCGAGCAGAATGTCCTCTCGAGAGGTTGTTGGTAGACCCTCGGACCCGTCCCCCTCCCCAGGTTGCTCTCCATCAGAATTGGACGCAGAACTGAGCGAAGTCCTGAATGTATAGTGTCACTGAGGCACCATAAATATATGTCGAGCAGAATGTCCTCTCGAGAGGTTGTTGGTAGACCCTCGGACCCGTCCCCCTCCCCAGGTTGCTCTCCATCAGAATTGGACGCAGAACTGAGCGAAGTCCTGAATGTATAGTGTCACTGAGGCACTATAAATATATGTCGAGCAGAATGTCCTCTCGAGAGGTTGTTGGTAGACCCTCGGACCCGTCCCCCACCCCAGGTTGCTCTCCATCAGAATTGGACGCAGAACTGAGCGAAGTCCTGAATGTATAGTGTCACTGAGGCACTATAAATATATGTCGAGCAGAATGTCCTCTCGAGAGGTTGTTGGTAGACCCTCGGACCCGTCCCCCTCCCCAGGTTGCTCTCCATCAGAATTGGACGCAGAGCTGAGCAAAGTCCTGAATGTATAGTGTCACTGAGGCACTATAAATATATGTCGAGCAGAATGTCCTCTCGAGAGGTTGTTGGTAGACCCTCGGACCCGTCCCCCTCCCCAGCTTGCTCTCCATCAGAATTGGACGCAGAACAGATGAAGTCCTGAATGTATAGTGTCACTGAGGCACCATAAATATATGTCGAGCAGAATGTCCTCTCGAGAGGTTGTTGGTAGACCCTCGGACCCGTCCCCCTCCCCAGGTTGCTCTCCATCAGAATTGGACGCAGAACTGAGCGAAGTCCTGAATGTATAGTGTCACTGAGGCACCATAAATATATGTCGATCAGAATGTCCTCTCGAGAGGTTGTTGGTAGACCCTCGGACCCGTCCCCCTCCCCAGATTGCTCTCGATCAGAATTGGACGCAGAACTGAGCGAAGTCCTGAATGTATAGTGTCACTGAGGCACTATAAATATATGTCGAGCAGAATGTCCTCTCGAGAGGTTGTTGGTAGACCCTCGGACCCGGATCTTGCCAACGACAGGCGCAATCTTGCCAGGATATTTTTTGTGAGCTTGTTCTGACGTTACTGTCAGACAAGTGAGGTAACAACAAACATGCGACATGTTCTTTAAACAATCGTGAAGCCACCCGTTCGACTCTATTCGGGCAGCTGCAAGACGTGAATGCTCTTGATCTCTCAGAAGTAGCTTGGAATAGATTATTCAACGATAACAGAGCATATAAGGAGTATCTTTCCAAAGGGGACGGCAACCTTAGTAAAGGATTTATCTATTGAGCTTGCGAAGCACAAAATGATGGTCAAATATTTATTAAATTCAGAAAACAATAGAAATTGGTACTTACGTATTAACCTGCCAACCATAAACCTATTCCCAAATAGTACCATACAACACCAGTTGTGGATAAGCGTGAAGCGATACACTCAGAACATCTGCTCTTTCATTGGATGTAACATCGATTGATTCTCTATAAGCCAATTTTTTCTTATCAATAAGTCAGAATCCTGTGGTAGTGGATGTTCTCAAAATTCATAGAAATTTAATGATACGAGGATATGAAATCCTGTACTGCTGGGTTCCCGGGCATACGGGAATAAAGGGAAACGAGCTTGCAGACATCGCGGCAAAATCTGCTGTCGAACTGTCCAGTCGCCTTATCCCTTTTAGAGACATCTGCTGTGTCATCAAGGGAAAGATACGAAAAAAATGGCAGCAAATTTGGGATGTTCAGCATCACAACAAGTTGAGAAACATCAAACCTAGAATTGAGCATTGGGATTTTGCTGGAAATCGTAAAGAGGACGTTCTTTTGACTCGACTCAGAATTGGTCATACCAGAGTCACACATAGCTATCTTCTTAAAGCTGAAAATGAGCCTGTTTGTTTTAATTGTAATGTTTGTTTATCTGTTCGTCATATTTTAATTGAGTGTCAATGTTTTAATAGTCTTCGCCAGAAATATTTTAATAGCTGTGACTTACCTCTCGACCGTTTAATCGGAAGAGAGGTCAATTCTAATTTATTTTATTATTTAAAAGAGATTGGCTTTTATTACCAAATGTAATTTGTTTTGAAGACTGTGTCTTGAATGTTAATATGTGCTTTTAACTTGTTTTTATATGACATCATCCTCTGGATTTGGTACATTTATCTACTTGTTTTTATTTATTGAATTTTCATGTCATCAATTGTAATCATCTCATCTTTTGTTTGGCGCGTCATAATCATCTCTGGTTTTTGCGCCATATTCACTCACTCACTCACTCTTATCAATAAGTATATAAGTTCATTGTTAATGATGAATTGCTTCTTGCATTTTGAAAGGACTCATTAAAACATTGAGACTTGCCTTCCACAGAACAGAAAGCAGTGGATTATTTTGAGAATTACAAGGATTCCTCCATAAGAAAAAAGGGTATTAACCGACACAATACGGTCAGCTTCATATTGCCCGGTGAAACACTAATAGATTAGAACAGTTAACCTTAGATATTTTGTATACATAGCGTTCTAAACTGAGCATCCGGTAAAATTAGAGGTTCTAACAAGATTGAATAGATAGTAAAAACCAAGCCTTTTTTTATGAGGGGCAATAATGAAGCACGTTGAATAATGATTGTAATATTAATTAAAAAGGCGTCAGTTCCTTCAAAATTCCGTATGAACGACTGGCGAAACTTTGGCGAGATAGCAGCGAGTATTCATATTTATGGTAGCTAATGTTCACTGTCGTAGAGATAATAAGTAAATATCCATAAATTTTATAAATAGAGGTTAGTATTGTTACGAATTTGGTATTTAAAAAGCAAATGTTAGTTCAATTATAAATTAAATGGTTTTATTTCTCGCGCAGTGCAGCGCGTGACGAATATTAAAAGAAAGCTAAGCCGGAAAATTGAAAATACAAGAGCGCGTGCATTAAATAAATAAATAACTCTTTTTCATTTCGAGAAAGTACTGGTCCCTCAGGGGGCTCACTTTTGTGAGTACGGGTGTGGCAATCCCGAGGTAGCCTAGCCCTTCAGGGGATCATCTTCTTGGTGAGACGGGTGTCACGATCCTGGAGCCCCAGTGATCTATCCTCTTTTCCGTCTCCTCTCCTCTTGGCTGGATCTTTTTCCCTTCCCTTCTCCCTTGTGGTTTCTCTCTACGGAGTTTGGGGCTCGTCACGAGAGGCTAGAACAGACCTTGTTTCTAGTTTTCAAGTGGCGAGAAAACTGCCCACGTGTTTGCCGTGCGTGGAGACCCGTGTCGCTGGAAAGGAGTGTCCTGGTAGTTGAGGGGCGAGGTACTGTCCCCAACACACTGCTTTGGCCTCTGCTTCAGCTAAACGGGAGGCACCTTAGTCGTCCTCACGGGTGTCAATCGGCTGGTCACTAGTCCTTGTGTCAGTGGCTTGGGGTCAAGCTCTCGGGAGTACCTGCTTTCGGGAAAGCCGACTGTGGGGCTTCAGTTTGCGTATAGGTCCGGCTAGCCCTAACACAGGAATCTGTGTTCCCTTGTTGGGCTCCGTGGTGGGCGGGGCCGTCGGACCCGAATCTTTTCTATTTTCTATATGGCAAATACACATATTTTTTTATTAAAAAACTTTGAAGTCACTCCAGTCTCTCAACCTAGTTCTGAAACATCTACTACTAAACCAATCATTCAACCTAGTTCTGAAACATCTCCTACTAAACCAGTCACTCAACCTAGTTCTGAAACATCTACTAATAAACCAATCATTCAACCTAGTTCTGAAACGTCTCCTACTAAACCAGTCACTCAACCTGTCGCTCAACCTAGTTCTGAAAATTCTGCAAAAAAATTACGGACAGATGCAAATAAAAAAAATCATAACAATAGTCCCCGTTTCCTAGTAATCTCTAGTCCTTCTGGCGAAATGCATAAGATGTCTCCTTTCGTAATAAACAAATACATCCAGTCTTGTATTGGTGAGCCGAGAAACATAAAGCGTCTCCGCTCCGGAGACTTGCTTATTGATACACACTCAGCCACCCAGTCTGCTTCTTTACTTCAGATTACTCAACTTGGGCAAGCGAATGTCACTGTAACACCCCATAAGTCACTGAACTATTGTCGTGGTGTAATCTCAGAATTCGACCTTCTGTATGTTTCTGAAGAAGAGATCGCTTCTGAGTTATCCGAACAAAATGTCTGCGGTGTAAGGCGGATCAAGATGCGTAAAGAAGGTAAGTTGATAGACACGAAACACGTGATCCTTACCTTCAACACGCCTGATCTGCCTAAGAATATTAAGGCCGGATATCTAAATATTCCTGTAAGACCTTATATTCCAAACCCTATGCGATGTTTCCAATGCCAGCGTTTCGGCCATTCTAAGACGTCTTGTCGTGGCAGCCTCACATGCGCCCGATGCTCACAGATTGGCCACGATTCTGATAATTGTACCGCTGCGCCTTTATGTATAAATTGCAAGGGTGACCACCCAGCATTTTCTCGCTTGTGCCCAAAATGGAAATCGGAAAAAGAAATCCAGACTGCAAAAGTTACTAGGAACATCTCTTACGCCGAAGCCAGAAGACTAGTCCAGAGCACACAGCTTCGACCAAATTCATCATACGCCAGTGCTGTTAAATCATATCGTACAGTCGCCACCCAAACATCAATAGGCACACAGACCCTACCAAATAAAACCCAACCGTCTACATCCAACAAGAAAAAAGAAAATGCAACTCATATAGTACAAAAGAAAGAAACAATTATTCAAAGTAAGCCGAAAACTGCCACACAAAAAATATCAAATAAAAATAGAAGTCGCAGCAATAGCTCTCTTGATGACATGATTTCTGAATCTGCGGATTCAGACTTTATGGAAGTGGAAGAGGGTCTGGAATTTCCCAGGCATCTACTTCCACGAAAAACAAAAGAACAGCACAGGAAAAACAAAAACCATTCATAATGGCCACCCTCGTGTCATGGAACTGTCGCGGTTTCCACCGAAATTTGCTTGACATCAAATGTATAATAAATGTGTACCATCCTGTGTGCTTCGCAATACAGGAAACAAATCTGAAACCAGAACACCATGCAAAACTTCGGAGGTTTTCTTTCGTCAGGAAGGATAACCTTGCAGGTGAGCGTGCCAGTGGAGGAGTAGGTCTCCTCTCCTCACTGGATTATCCCTCAAATGTACTTCCTTTGACGACATCCCTCCAAGTTGTCGCTACTCAAATAAATTTTGATATTGTTGTTTCATTTGTTTCTTTGTATTTGCCTCCAAATGAGCACATTTATCAGCAAGATTTAAATAATCTAATAGAGCAGCTGCCTGAGCATTATATTATAATAGGAGATTTTAACGGCCATAGTCCACTCTGGGGTAGCAAAGATACAAATTGCCGAGGAAGACAAATTGAGCAGATGATCGAAGATCACAGCCTTTGTCTCCTAAATAATGGGCAAGATACATACTTCCATGAGCCTTCAAGGACATTCCACGCTCTCGATCTTGCCATCTGTTCACCATCTCTGTTGCCATTTTGCACTTTTAGTGTCGGAAATGACCTGTACAACAGCGATCATTATCCTATTTTTGTGTCTCTTGCACGAAGAGGAGCAAACCCCATGTCGAGATCCCCTCGATTCATACTGGACAGGGCAGACTGGGAACTCTTCTCTTCCATTGCAGAGCTCACAGATGAAATGGTAGAAGATGTGCATATCGATGACGCTGTTGAAGCTGTTACTAATACTATTATTCAGGCAGCTATGCTCTCCATTCCTAGAACATCAGGAAAACTACTAAAATATTCAAAACCATGGTGGAATCGCGACTGTCATGAAGCACTGAAAAAACAGAAAAAAGCATGGGGTATTTTTCGTAGATATCCTACTCTGCGAAACCTCATAGCTTTTAAAAGATCCAAAGCAAATGCACGGAAAGTAAGAAGGCAGAGACAGAGGGATTCCTGGATTTCATATGTGTCCTCAATAACATCCTCTACGCCTAGTAAGCGGGTTTGGGAAAGAGTTCGAAAAGCATGCGGAATGTATAAAGACCACTCACTTTCCTTTCTGGAAAAAGATGGCCGAGTGATTAGCTCCATAGAAGAAATTGCAAATACAATTGGTGAGACATTTGCTGCCGTTTCTTCCAGCCGAAATTACTCACCTGCATTTCTTTCTATCAAGCAACGCTCTGAGAAAAATCCCATCGCTTTCAACTCTTCCAACTTTGAGCCGTACAATAGAGACTTTACTATGGTTGAATTAAAGAGAGCTTTGTTGCAGACACATAGGTCTTGTCCGGGTCTGGATGGCGTGTATTATGAAATGCTAAAGCATCTGTCCTATAAGTCACTGAGTGCCCTTCTCACACTTTACAATAGAGTGTGGAAGGAGCGTACATTTCCCAGTGCATGGAGGAGAGCTGTTGTCATTCCTATTGCGAAGCCAGGGAAAGACCCGAGGAATCCCTCGAACTATCGGCCAATTGCCCTTACCAGTTGTGTTTGCAAACTGTTTGAAAAGATGGTAAACAGCCGCCTAGTCTACTTCTTGGAAAAGAATAATATTATATCGCCTTATCAGAGCGGTTTTCGACAGGGGAGAACGACCGTAGACAATATGCTTCTATTAGAGACATCTATTCGAAAAGCCTTTGTCAGAAGAAGTCACCTTGTCTCAATAATCTTCGACATTGAGAAAGCTTATGATAAGGCATGGAGATACGGTATACTCCGGGATCTTCACGAGAGTGGCTTGCGCGGCAACCTACCAATTTTCATACAGAATTTCTTGAACGCTAGAACTTTTCAAGTAAGTATTGGCTCTGTTTTTTCGGATGTTTTTCAACAGGAAGAGGGTGTGCCTCAAGGCTGTGTGCTTAGTGTAACGCTGTTCAGTTTAAAAATAAATTCTGTATTAAAAGAACTTCCTCACACCATCTTAGGATCACTATATGTAGATGATTTACAGATTAGCTGTCGAGGAGCAGACATGAGATACATAGAGAGGCAATTGCAGATGGCTCTGAATAAGATCCAAGAATGGTCAGACAAACAGGGATTTACTTTTTCGAAACAGAAAACTGTGTGCGTGCACTTTTGTAGGAAGCGAGGTCTCCATCCTGAACCTGAGTTATATCTAAATGGTACAATTATTCCAGTTGCGCCCGAAGTAAAATTTTTAGGAGTAACGTTCGACCAGAAATTGACTTTCCTTTCTCATGTTTTAAACCTGAGAAAGAAGTGTCTCAAAACACTAAATATGTTAAAAGTGTTGGCGAACACCTCCTGGGGTGCAGAGCGTTGCTCCATGCTTCGCATTTACAGAGTGCTTATCCGCTCTAGACTGGACTATGGCTCAGTTGTTTATGGATCCGCTCGGTCATCTGTTTTGTTAAAACTGGATCCTGTTCACCATCAAGGTTTGAGGATATGTTCAGGAGCCTTCAGGACTTCTCCTGTCCAGAGCCTGTATGTTGACTGTAATGAACCATCACTTTATCTGAGGCGTGAACAATTGTCCCTTTTGCAATATTTTAATATACTATCCCAACCTGAACATCCCAATAAGCTGTGCTTACTTGATGATGTGAGTAACGCGTTATTTGAAACACGTCCATCTTGTGTTCCTACATTTCTTTTAAGAGTTCGCCCTGTCATTGAGGAACTTTCCCTCTCTGATATGCACCCCCAAGCAGTACAGAATTTTGAAATCCCACCTTGGGAAAATGCACGGATTCAGCTTCTTGATGTTTTTAAGTATCATGTGAAGGCAAGCACTAACGAGATTATATACAGACAACTCTTCGCTGAGCACAGGAACAAATATAGCAGTTATCTTCCAGTTTATACAGATGGGTCCAAGTCAAAAGATCATGTGGGGATGGCATATGTAATTAAAGACCACATGGAGGGCAGACGCTTGCACAATGCTTTCTCTGTCTTAACATCCGAATTAACTGCGATATATTATAGTCTTTTATACATCTCAAGGCTCTGCTACAAAAAGTTTATAATTTATACAGATTCGTATAGTGCTCTTAAATCAATAGAAGCTTTTCCTAATACTCAAAATCCAGTAATAGTGGATATTCTCAAAATACATATAAACTTAATGAATCGTGGGTATGATATCCTGTACTGCTGGGTTCCCGGGCATGTGGGAATAAAAGGGAATGAGCTGGCAGATATCACAGCAAAATGTGCTGTTGAACTGTCCAGTCGTCTCATCCCTTTTGCAGACATTTGTTGTGTTGTGAAACAAAAGATCCGAAAAAAAAAAAAATGGCTCCCTCAGGGGGCTCACTTTTGTGAGTACGGGTGTGGCAATCCCGAGGTACCCTAGCCCTTCAGGGGATCATCTTCTTGGTGAGACGGGTGTCACGATCCTGGAGCCCCAGTGATCTGTCCTCTTTTCCGTCTCCTCTCCTCTTTGCTGGAACTTTTTCCCTTCTCTTCTCCCTCGTGGTTTCTCTCTACGGAGTTTGGGGCTCGTCACGAGAGACTGGAACAGCCCTTGTCTCTAGTCTTCGAGTGGCGAGAAAACTGCCCACGTGTTTACCGTGCGTGGAGACCCGTGTCGCTGGAAAGGAGGGTCCTGGTAGTTGAGGGGCGAGGTACTGTCCCCAACACACTACTTTGGCCTCTGCTTCAGCTAAACGGGAGGCACCTTAGTCGTCCTCACGGGTGTCAATCGGCTGGTCACTAGTCCTTGTGTCAGTGGCTTGGGGTCAAGCTCTCGGGAGTACCTGCTTTCGGGAAAGCCGACTGTGGGGCTTCAGTTTGCGTATAGGTCCGGCTAGCCCTAACACAGGAATCTGTGTTCCCTTGTTGGGCTCCGTGGTGGGCGGGGCCGTCGGACCCGAATCTTTATTCTTTCACTATGGCTTCTTCTCATATCTACTTAATTAAAGATTTCGAGGTAACTCCTGTCATTCAAACTAGTTCTGAAACGTCTACAGCTAAACCAGTCACTCAACCTAGTTCTGAAACGTATACTGCTAAACCAGTCACTCAACCTAGCTCTGAACCATCTACTAATAAACCAATCATTCAACCTAGCTCTGAAACGTCTACTACTAAACCAGTCACTCAACCTGTCACTCAACCTAGTTCTGAAAATTCTGCAAAAAAATTACGGACAGATGCAAATAAAAAAATCATCACAATAGTCACCGTTTCCTAGTCATCTCTAGTCCTTCTGGCGAAATGCATAAGATGTCTCCTTTCGTAATAAATAAATACATCCAGTCTTCTATTGGTGAGCCGAGAAACATAAAGCGTCTCCGCTCCGGAGACTTGCTTATTGATACACACTCAGCCACCCAGTCTGCTTCTTTACTTCAGATTACTAAACTTGGGCAAGCGAATGTCACTGTAACACCCCATAAGTCACTGAACTATTGTCGTGGTGTAATCTCAGAATTCGACCTTCTGTATGTTTCTGAAGAAGAGATCGCTTCTGAGTTATCCGAACAAAATGTCTGCGGTGTAAGGCGGATCAAGATGCGTAAAGAAGGTAAGTTGATAGACACGAAACACGTGATCCTTACCTTCAACACGCCTGATCTGCCTAAGAATATTAAGGCCGGATATCTAAATATTCCTGTAAGACCTTATATTCCAAACCCTATGCGATGTTTCCAATGCCAGCGTTTCGGCCATTCTAAGACGTCTTGTCGTGGCAGCCTCACATGCGCCCGATGCTCACAGATTGGCCACGATTCTGATAATTGTACCGCTGCGCCTTTATGTATAAATTGCAAGGGTGACCACCCAGCATTTTCTCGCTTGTGCCCAAAATGGAAATCGGAAAAAGAAATCCAGACTGCAAAAGTTACTAGGAACATCTCTTACGCCGAAGCCAGAAGACTAGTCCAGAGCACACAGCTTCGACCAAATTCATCATACGCCAGTGCTGTTAAATCATATCGTACAGTCGCCACCCAAACATCAATAGGCACACAGACCCTACCAAATAAAACCCAGCCGTCTACATCCAACAAGAAAAAAGAAAATGCAACTCATATAGTACAAAAGAAAGAAACAATTATTCAAAGTAAGCCGAAAACTGCCACACAAAAAATATCAAATAAAAATAGAAGTCGCAGCAATAGCTCTCTTGATGACATGATTTCTGAATCTGCGGATTCAGACTTTATGGAAGTGGAAGAGGGTCTGGAATTTCCCAGGCATCTACTTCCACGAAAAACAAAAGAACAGCACAGGAAAAACAAAAACCATTCATAATGGCCACCCTCGTGTCATGGAACTGTCGCGGTTTCCACCGAAATTTGCTTGACATCAAATCTATAATAAATGTGTACCATCCTGTGTGCTTCGCAATACAGGAAACAAATCTGAAACCAGAACACCATGCAAAACTTCGGAGGTTTTCTTTCGTCAGGAAGGATAACCTTGCAGGTGAGCGTGCCAGTGGAGGAGTAGGTCTCCTCTCCTCACTGGATTATCCCTCAAATGTACTTCCTTTGACGACATCCCTCCAAGTTGTCGCTACTCAAATAAATTTTGATATTGTTGTTTCATTTGTTTCTTTGTATTTGCCTCCAAATGAGCACATTTATCAGCAAGATTTAAATAATCTAATAGAGCAGCTGCCTGAGCATTTTATTATAATAGGAGATTTTAACGGCCATAGTCCACTCTGGGGTAGCAAAGATACAAATTGCCGAGGAAGACAAATTGAGCAGATGATCGAAGATCACAGCCTTTGTCTCCTAAATAATGGGCAAGATACATACTTCCATGAGCCTTCAAGGACATTCCACGCTCTCGATCTTGCCATCTGTTCACCATCTCTGTTGCCATTTTGCACTTTTAGTGTCGGAAATGACCTGTACAACAGCGATCATTATCCTATTTTTGTGTCTCTTGCACGAAGAGGAGCAAACCCCGTGTCGAGAGTCCCTCGTTTTATCCTGGACAGGGCAGACTGGGAACTCTTCTCTTCCGTTGCAGAGCTGACAGAGGAAATGGTAGAAGGTGTGCATATCGATGACGCTGTTGAAGCTGTTACTAATACTATTATTCAGGCAGCTATGCTTTCGATTCCTAGAACATCAGGAAAACTACTAAAATATTCAAAACCATGGTGGAATCGCGACTGTCATGAAGCACTGAAAAAACAGAAAAAAGCATGGGGTATTTTTCGTAGATATCCTACTCTGCGAAACCTCATAGCTTTTAAAAGAGCCAAAGCAAATGCACGGAAAGTAAGAAGGCAGAGCCAGAGGGATTCCTGGATTTCATATGTGTCCTCAATAACATCCTCTACGCCTAGTAAGCGGGTTTGGGAAAGAGTTCGAAAAGCATGCGGAATGTATAAAGACCACTCACTTTCCTTTCTGGAAAAAGATGGCCGAGTGATTAGCTCCATAGAAGAAATTGCAAATACAATTGGTGAGACATTTGCTGCCGTTTCTTCCAGCCGAAATTACTCACCTGCATTTCTTTCTAACAAGAAACGCTCTGAAAAAAATCCCATCGCTTTCAACTCTTCCAACTTTGAGCCGTACAATAGAGACTTTACTATGGTTGAACTAAAGAGAGCTTTGTTGCAGACACATAGGTCTTGTCCGGGTCTGGATGGCGTGTATTATGAAATGCTAAAGCATCTGTCCTATAAGTCACTGAGTGCCCTTCTCACACTTTACAATAGAGTGTGGAAGGAGCGTACATTTCCCAGTGCATGGAGGAGAGCTATTGTCATTCCTATTGCGAAGCCAGGGAAAGACCCGAGGAATCCCTCGAACTATCGGCCAATTGCCCTTACCAGTTGTGTTTGCAAACTGTTTGAAAAGATGGTAAACAGCCGCCTAGTCTACTTCTTGGAAAAGAATAATATTATATCGCCTTATCAGAGCGGTTTTCGAAAGGGGAGAACGACCGTAGACAATATGCTTCTATTAGAGACATCTATTCGAAAAGCCTTTGTCAGAAGAAGTCACCTTGTCTCAATATTCTTCGACATTGAGAAAGCTTATGATAAGGCATGGAGATACGGTATACTCCGGGATCTTCACGAGAGTGGCTTGCGCGGCAACCTACCAATTTTCATACAGAATTTCTTGAACGCTAGAACTTTTCAAGTAAGGATTGGCTTTGTTTTTTCGGATGTTTTTCAACAGGAAGAGGGTGTGCCTCAAGGCTGTGTGCTTAGTGTAACCCTGTTTAGTTTAAAAATAAACTCTGTATTAAAAGAACTTCCTCCCACCATCTTGGGATCTCTATATGTTGATGATCTGCAGATTAGCTGTCGAGGAGCAGACATGAGATATGTAGAGCGGCAACTGCAGATGGCTCTGAATAAGATCCAAGAATGGTCAGACAAACAGGGATTTACATTTTCGAAACAGAAAACTGTGTGTGTTCACTTTTGTAGGAAGCGTGGTCTCCATCCTGAACCTGAGTTATATTTGAATGGTACAATTATTCCAGTTACGCCCGAAGTAAAATTTTTAGGAGTGACGTTCGACCGAAAATTGACTTTCCTTTCTCATGTTTTAAACCTGAGAAAGAAGTGTCTAAAAACACTAAATATTTTAAAAGTGTTGGCGAACACCTCCTGGGGTGCAGAGCGTTGCTCCATGCTTCGCATTTACAGAGCCCTTGTTCGCTCTAGACTGGACTATGGCTCAGTTGTTTATGGATCCGCTCGGTCATCAGTTTTGTTAAAACTCGATCCTGTTCACAATCAAGCTCTGCGGATTTGTTCAGGAGCTTTCAGGACTTCTCCTGTCCAGAGCCTGTATGTTGACTCTAACGAACCATCACTTTATCTGAGGCGTGAGCAATTGTCCCTTTTGCAATATTTTAATATTCTATCACAACCTGAACATCCCAATAAGCTATGCTTACTTGATAATGAGTGTAATATATTATTTGAAACACGTCCATCCTGTATTCCTATCTTTCCTTTAAGACTTCGCCCTATCATTGAGGAACATTCCCTCTCTGATATGCCCCCCCAAGCAGTACAGAACTTTGAAATCCCACCTTGGGAAAATTCACGTATTCAGCTGCTCGATGTTTTCAAACATCACGTGAAGGCAAGCACTAACGAGATCGTTTACAGACAATTCTTTGCTGAGCACAGGCAGAAATATAGCAGTTATTATCCGATATACACAGATGGATCGAAGTCAAATGATCATGTCGGGACGGCTTTTGTATTTGAAGATTACATTGAGGGCAAATGCCTGCATCATGCTTGCTCAGTCATAACATCTGAACTAACTGCAATATATTATGGTCTTTTGTACATATCAAAGCTCTGCCATAGAAAGTTCATAGTTTATACAGACTCGTATAGTGCTCTTAAATCCTTGGAAGCTTTTCCCAACAATCAGAATCCTGTGGTTGTGGATGTTCTAAAAATTCATATAAATTTAACGATTCGAGGTTATGAAGTCCTGTACTGCTGGGTTCCTGGACATGCTGGAATAAAGGGAATAGAGCTTGCAGATATCGCAGCCAAATCTGCTGTTGAACTGTCCAGTCGCCTTATCCCTTTTAGAGATATCTGCAGTGTCATCAGAGGAAAGGTCCGAAAAAAATGGCAGCAAATTTGGGATGTTCAGCATCACAACAAGTTGAAAAACGTCAAGCCTAGAATTGAGCATTGGGATTTTTCTGGAAATCGTAAGGAGGACGTTCTTTTGACTCGCCTCAGAATTGGTCACACTAGAGTCACACATAACTATCTTCTCAAAGCTGAAAATGAGCCTGTTTGTTTTAATTGTAATGTTTGTTTATCTGTTCATCATATTTTAATTGAGTGTCCATGTTTTAATAATCTTCGCCAGAAATATTTTAATAGCTGTGACTTACCTCTCGACCGTTTAATCGGAAGAGAGGTCAATTCTAATTTATTTTATTATTTAAAAGAGATTGGCTTTTATTACCTAATGTAATTTGTTTTGAAGACTGTGTCTTGAATTTTAATATGTGCTTTTAACTTGTTTTTATATGACTTCATCCTGTGGATTTGGTACATTTATCTACTTGTTTTTATTCATTGAATTTTAATGACTTCAATTGTAATCATCCCATCTTGTGTTTGGCGCGTCATAATCATCTCTGGTTTTTGCGCCATAATCACTCACTCACTCACTCACTCACCCCTTTCTGGAAAAAGATGGCCGAGTGATTAGCTCCATAGAAGAAATTGCAAATACAATTGGTGAGACATTTGCTGCCGTTTCTTCCAGCCGAAATTACTCACCTGCATTTCTTTCTATCAAGCAAGGCTCTGAGAAAAATCCCATCGCTTTCAACTCTTCCAACTTTGAGCCGTACAATAGAGACTTTACTATGGTTGAACTAAAGAGAGCTTTGTTGCAGACACATAGGTCTTGTCCGGGTCTGGATGGCGTGTATTATGAAATGCTAAAGCATCTGTCCTATAAGTCACTGAGTGCCCTTCTCACACTTTACAATAGAGTGTGGAAGGAGCGTACATTTCCCAGTGCATGGAGGAGAGCTATTGTCATTCCTATTGCGAAGCCAGGGAAAGACCCGAGGAATCCCTCGAACTATCGGCCAATTGCCCTTACCAGCTGTGTTTGCAAACTGTTTGAAAAGATGGTAAACAGCCACCTAGTCTACTTCTTGGAAAAGAATGATATTATATCGCCTTATCAGAGTGGTTTTCGAAAGGGAAGAACAACTGTAGATAACATGCTCCTCTTAGAGACATCTATTCGAAAAGCATTTGTAAGAAGAAGCCACCTTGTCTCGATATTCTTCGACATTGAAAAAGCTTATGATAAGGCATGGAGATACGGTATACTCCGGGATCTTCACGAGAGTGGCTTGCGCGGCAACCTACCAAATTTCATTCAAAATTTCTTGAACACTAGAACTTTTCAAGTAAGAATTGGCTCTGTTTTTTCGGATGTTTTTGAACAGGAAGAGGGTGTGCCTCAAGGCTGTGTGCTCAGTGTAACCCTGTTTAGTTTAAAAATAAATTCTGTACTAAAAGAACTTCCTCCCACCATCTTGGGATCTCTATATGTTGATGATCTGCAGATTAGCTGTCGAGGAGCAGACATGAGATATGTAGAGAGGCAACTGCAGATGGCTCTGATTAAGATCCAAGAATGGTCAGACAAACAGGGATTTACATTTTCGAAACAGAAAACTGTCTGCGTGCACTTTTGTAGGAAGCGAGGTCTCCATCCTGAACCTGAGTTATACTTGAATGGTACAATTATTCCAGTTGCGCCTGAAGTAAAATTTTTAGGAGTGACGTTCGACCGAAAATTGACTTTCCTTTCTCATGTTTTAAACCTGAGAAAGAAGTGTCTAAAAACACTAAATATTTTAAAAGTGTTGGCGAACACCTCCTGGGGTGCAGAGCGTTGCTCCATGCTTCGCATTTACAGAGCGCTTATCCGCTCTAAACTGGACTATGGCTCAGTTGTTTATGGATCCGCTCGCTCATCTGTTTTGTTAAAACTGGATCCTGTTCACCATCAAGGTCTGCGGATTTGTTCAGGAGCTTTCAGGACTTCTCCTGTGCAGAGCCTATATGTTGACTGTAACGAACCATCACTTCATCTGAGGCGTGAGCAATTGTCCCTTTTGCAATATTTTAATACTCTATCTCAACCTGAACATCCCAATAAGCTGTGCTTACTTGATAATGAGTGTAACACATTATTTGAAACACGTCCATCCTGTGTTCCTACTTTCCCTTTAAGAGTTCGCCCTGTCATTGAGGAACTCTCCCTCTCTGATATGCACCCCCAAGCAGTACAGAATTTTGAAATTCCACCTTGGGAAAATTCACGGATCCAGCTTCTTGATGTTTTTAAACATCACGTAAAGGCGAGCACTAACGAGATCGTTTACAGACAACTTTTCGCTGAGCACAGGCACAAATATAGCAGTTATTATCCGATATACACAGATGGATCAAAGTCAAATGATCATGTCGGGATGGCTTTTGTATTTGAAAATTACATAGAGGGCAGATGCCTGCACCATGCTTTCTCTGTCCTAACATCTGAACTAACTGCAATATATTATGCTCTTTTGTACATCCCAAAGCTCTGCCACAAAAAGTTCATAGTTTACACAGACTCGTATAGTGCTCTTAAATCCTTGGAAGCTTTTCCCAACGCTCAGAATCCTGTGGTAGTGGATGTTCTCAAAATTCATAGAAATTTAATGATACGAGGATATGAAATCCTGTACTGCTGGGTTCCCGGGCATACGGGAATAAAGGGAAACGAGCTTGCAGACATCGCGGCAAAATCTGCTGTCGAACTGTCCAGTCGCCTTATCCCTTTTAGAGACATCTGCTGTGTCATCAAGGGAAAGATACGAAAAAAATGGCAGCAAATTTGGGATGTTCAGCATCACAACAAGTTGAGAAACATCAAACCTAGAATTGAGCATTGGGATTTTGCTGGAAATCGTAAAGAGGATGTTCTTTTGACTCGACTCAGAATTGGTCATACCAGAGTCACACATAGTTATCTTTTTAAAGCTGAAAATGAGCCTGTTTGTTTTAATTGTAATGTTTGTTTATCTGTTCGTCATATTTTAATTGAGTGTCAATGTTTTAATAGTCTTCGCCAGAAATATTTTAATAGCTGTGACTTACCTCTCGACCGTTTAATCGGAAGAGAGGTCAATTCTAATTTATTTTATTATTTAAAAGAGATTGGCTTTTATTACCAAATGTAATTTGTTTTGAAGACTGTGTCTTGAATGTTAATATGTGCTTTTAACTTGTTTTTATATGACTTCATCCTCTGGATTTGGTACATTTATCTACTTGTTTTTCCCCTCAGGGGGCTCACTTCTGTGAGTACGGGTGTGGCAATCCCGAGGTACCCTAGCCCTTCAGGGGATCATCTTCTTGATGAGACGGGTGTCACGATCCTGGAGCCCCAGTGATCTATCCTCTTTTCCGTCTCCTCTCCTCTTTGCTGGAACTTTTTCCCTTCTCTTCTCCCTCGTGGTTTCTCTCTACGGAGTTTGGGGCTCGTCACGAGAGACTGGAACAGCCCTTGTCTCTAGTCTTCGAGTGGCGAGAAAACTGCCCACGTGTTTGCCGTGCGTGGAGACCCGTGTCGCTGGAAAGGAGGGTCCTGGTAGTTGAGGGGCGAGGTACTGTCCCCAACACACTACTTTGGCCTCTGCTTCAGCTAAACGGGAGGCACCTTAGTCGTCCTCACGGGTGTCAATCGGCTGGTCACTAGTCCTTGTGTCAGTGGCTTGGGGTCAAGCTCTCGGGAGTACCTGCTTTCGGGAAAGCCGACTGTGGGGCTTCAGTTTGCGTATAGGTCCGGCTAGCCCTAACACAGGAATCTGTGTTCCCTTGTTGGGCTCCGTGGTGGGCGGGGCCGTCGGACCCGAATCTTTATTCTTTCACTATGGCTTCTTCTCATATCTACTTAATTAAAGATTTCGAGGTAACTCCAGTCATTCAAACTAGTTCTGAAACGTCTACAGCTAAACCAGTCACTCAACCTAGTTCTGAAACGTATACTGCTAAACCAGTCACTCAACCTAGCTCTGAACCATCTACTAATAAACCAATCATTCAACCTAGCTCTGAAACGTCTACTACTAAACCAGTCACTCAACCTGTCACTCAACCTAGTTCTGAAAATTCTGCAAAATAATTACGGACAGATGCAAATAAAAAAAATCATCACAATAGTCCCCGTTTCCTAGTCATCTCTAGTCCTTCTGGCGAAATGCATAAGATGTCTCCTTTCGTGATTAACAAATACATCCAGTCTTGTATTGGTGAGCCGAGAAATATAAAGCGTCTCCGCTCCGGAGACTTGCTTATTGATACAAACTCAGCCACCCAGTCTGCTTCTTTACTTCAGATTACTAAACTTGGGCAAGCGAATGTCAATGTAACAGCACATAAGACACTGAATTATTGTCGTGGCGTTATATCGGAATTCGACCTTCTGTATGTTCCTGAAGAAGAGATCGCTTCCGAGCTATCCGACCAAAATGTCTGCGGTGCTAGGCGGATCAAGATGCGTAAGGAAGGTAAGTTGATCGATACGAAACACGTGATCCTTACCTTCAACACGCCTGATCTGCCTAAGAATATTAAGGCCGGATATTTAAATTGTCCCGTAAGACCCTATATTCCCAACCCTATGCGATGCTTCCAATGCCAGCGTTTCGGCCATTCTAAGACGTCTTGTCGTGGCAGCCTCACATGCGCCCGATGCTCACAGATTGGCCACGATTCTGAAAATTGTACCGCTGCGCCTCTTTGTATAAATTGCAAGGGTGAGCACCCAGCATTTTCACGCCTCTGTCCAAAATGGAAATTGGAAAAAGAAGTGCAGACTGCAAAGGTTACGAGGAACATCTCATATGCCGAAGCCAGAAGATTAGTCCAAAGCACACAACTACGACCAAATACATCTTACGCCAATGCTCTTAAAAAATCTCGCTCAGTTGCTACCCAAACATCAGTTAGTATGCAGACGCCACCAAACAAAACTCAACAGACTACAAACAACAAGAAGAAAGAAAACCCAACCCATACAGTACAAAATAAAGAAATAGTAATTCAAAGCAAACCCAAAACTACCACACGAAAAGAAACAAATAAAAATAGAAGTTCCAGCAATAGCTCTCTTGATGGAATGGTTTCTGAATCTGCGGATTCAGACGGTATGGAAGTAGAAGAGGGTCTGGAAGTTCCCAAGCATCTACTTCCACGAAAAACCAAACAAGAGCACAGAAAGACCAAAAACTATTCATAATGGCCACCCTCGTATCATGGAACTGTCGTGGTTTCCACCGAAATCTGCTCGACATCAAAGCTATAATCAATGTTCATCAACCTTTATGCTTCGCAATACAGGAAACAAATCTAAAACCGGAACAACAAGCAAAACTTCGGAGGTTTTCTTTCGTCAGGAAAGACAACATTGCAGGTGAGCGTGCCAGTGGAGGTGTAGGTCTCCTCACCTCACTGGATTATCCCTCAAATGTGCTTTCTTTGACGACATCCCTCCAAGTTGTCGCTACTCAAACAAATTTTGATTTTGTTGCTACAGTCGTTTCTCTGTATTTGCCTCCAAATGAGCATATTGATCAGCAAGATTTAAATGGTCTTTTAGAACAGCTGCCTGAGCCTTTCATCATAATAGGAGATTTTAACGGCCATAGTCCGCTCTGGGGTAGTAAGGATACTAATTGCCGAGGAAGACAAATTGAGCAGATGATCGAAGATCATAGCCTTTGTCTCCTCAATAATGGGCAAGATACTTACTTCCATGAGCCTTCAAAAACATTCCATGCTCTCGACCTTGCCATCTGTTCACCATCTCTGTTGCCTTTTTGCACTTTTAATGTGGGTAAAGATCTTTACAACTGTGATCATTATCCCATTCTTGTGTCTCTTGCACGAAGAGGAGCAAACCCCATGTCGAGATCCCCTCGATTCATACTGGACAGGGCAGACTGGGAACTCTTCTCTTCCATTGCAGAGCTCACAGATGAAATGGTAGAAGATGCGCATATCGATGACGCTGTTGAAGCTGTTACTAATACTATTATTCAGGCAGCTATGCTCTCCATTCCTAGAACATCAGGAAAACTACTAAAATATTCAAAACCATGGTGGAATCGCGACTGTCATGAAGCACTGAAAAAACAGAAAAAAGCATGGGGTATTTTTCGTAGATATCCTACTCTGCGAAACCTCATAGCCTTTAAAAGAGCCAAAGCAAATGCACGAAAAGTAAGAAGGCAGAGCCAGAGGGATTCCTGGATTTCATATGTGTCGTCAATAACATCCTCCACGCCTAGCAAGCGGGTTTGGGAAAGAGTTCGAAGAGCATGCGGCATATATAAAGACCACTCACTTTCCTTTTTGGAAAAAGATGGCCGAGTGATTAGCTCCATAGAAGAAATTGCGAATACTATCGGTGAGACATTTGCTTCCGTTTCTTCCAGCAGAAACTATACACCTGCATTTCTTTCTATGAAGCAGCACTCTGAAATAAATCGCATCGCATTCAACTCTTCCAAATCTGAGCCTTACAATAGAGACTTTACTATGCTTGAATTAAGGAGTGCTTTATTGCAGACACATAGGTCTTCTCCGGGTCTTGATGGAGTGAATTATGAAATGCTAAAGCATCTGTCCTGTAAGTCACTGAATGCCCTTCTCACTCTTTACAATAGGGTGTGGAAGGAGCATGCCTTTCCCAGTGCATGGAGGAGAGCTATTGTCATTCCTATTCCTAAGCCAGGGAAAGATCCAAGGAATCCCTCCAACTATCGGCCAATTGCCCTTACGAGTTGCCTCTGCAAACTGTTTGAAAAGATGGTAAACAGCCGCCTAGTCTACTTCTTGGAAAAGAATGATATTATATCGCCTTATCAGAGTGGTTTTCGAAAGGGAAGAACAACTGTAGATAACATGCTCCTCTTAGAGACATCTATTCGAAAAGCATTTGTAAGAAGAAGCCACCTTGTCTCGATATTCTTCGACATTGAAAAAGCTTATGATAAGGCATGGAGATACGGTATACTCCGGGATCTTCACGAGAGTGGCTTGCGCGGCAACCTACCAATTTTCATTCAAAATTTCTTGAACACTAGAACTTTTCAAGTAAGAATTGGCTCTGTTTTTTCGGATGTTTTTAAACAGGAAGAGGGTGTGCCTCAAGGCTGTGTGCTCAGTGTAACCCTGTTTAGTTTAAAAATAAATTCTGTACTAAAAGAACTTCCTCCCACCATCTTGGGATCTCTATATGTTGATGATCTGCAGATTAGCTGTCGAGGAGCAGACATGAGATATGTAGAGAGGCAACTGCAGATGGCTCTGAATAAGATCCAAGAATGGTCAGACAAACAGGGATTTACATTTTCGAAACAGAAAACTGTGTGCGTGCACTTTTGTAGGAAGCGAGGTCTCCATCCTGAACCTGAGTTATATTTGAATGGTACAATTATTCCAGTTGCGCCTGAAGTAAAATTTTTAGGAGTGACTTTCGACCGAAAATTGACTTTCCTTTCTCATGTTTTAAACCTGAGAAAGAAGTGTCTAAAAACACTAAATATTTTAAAAGTGTTGGCGAACACCTCCTGGGGTGCAGAGCGTTGCTCCATGCTTCGCATTTACAGAGCGCTTATCCGCTCTAAACTGGACTATGGCTCAGTTGTTTATGGATCCGCTCGCTCATCTGTTTTGTTAAAACTGGATCCTGTTCACCATCAAGGTCTGCGGATTTGTTCAGGAGCTTTCAGGACTTCTCCTGTGCAGAGCCTATATGTTGACTGTAACGAACCATCACTTTATCTGAGGCGTGAGCAATTGTCCCTTTTGCAATATTTTAATACTCTATCACAACCTGAACATCCCAATAAGCTGTGCTTACTTGATAATGAGTGTAACACATTATTTGAAACACGTCCATCCTGTGTTCCTACTTTCCCTTTAAGAGTTCGCCCTGTCATTGAGGAACTCTCCCTCTCTGATATGCACCCCCAAGCAGTACAGAATTTTGAAATTCCACCTTGGGAAAATTCACGGATCCAGCTTCTTGATGTTTTTAAACATCACGTAAAGGCGAGCACTAACGAGATCGTTTACAGACAAATTTTCGCTGAGCACAGGCACAAATATAGCAGTTATTATCCGATATACACAGATGGATCAAAGTCAAATGATCATGTCGGGATGGCTTTTGTATTTGAAAATTACATAGAGGGCAGATGCCTGCACCATGCTTTCTCTGTCCTAACATCTGAACTAACTGCAATATATTATGCTCTTTTGTACATCTCAAAGCTCTGCCACAAAAAGTTCATAGTTTACACAGACTCGTATAGTGCTCTTAAATCCTTGGAAGCTTTTCCCAACGCTCAGAATCCTGTGGTAGTGGATGTTCTCAAAATTCATAGAAATTTAATGATACGAGGATATGAAATCCTGTACTGCTGGGTTCCCGGGCATACGGGAATAAAGGGAAACGAGCTTGCAGACATCGCGGCAAAATCTGCTGTCGAACTGTCCAGTCGCCTTATCCCTTTTAGAGACATCTGCTGTGTCATCAAGGGAAAGATACGAAAAAAATGGCAGCAAATTTGGGATGTTCAGCATCACAACAAGTTGAGAAACATGAAACCTAGAATTGAGCATTGGGATTTTGCTGGAAATCGTAAAGAGGACGTTCTTTTGACTCGACTCAGAATTGGTCACACTAGAGTGACACATAGCTACCTGTTAAAAGCTGAAAATGAACCTGTTTGTTTTAACTGTAATGTTTGTTTATCTGTTCGTCATATTTTAATTGAGTGTCCATGTTTTAATAGTCTTCGCCAGAAATATTTTAATAGCTGTGACTTACCTCTCGACCGTTTAATCGGAAGAGAGGTCAATTCTAATTTATTTTATTATTTAAAAGATATTGGCTTTTATTACCAAATGTAATTTGTTTTGAAGACTGTCTCTTGAATTTTAATATGTGCTTTTAACTTGTGTTTATATGACTTCATCCTCTGGATTTGGTACATTTATCTACTTGTTTTTATTTATTGAATTTTAATGTCATCAATTGTAATCATCTTGTGTTTGGCGCGTCATAACCATCTCTGGTTTTTGCGCCATAATCACTCACTCACTCACTCACCCTAATACTCAAAATCCAGTAATAGTGGATATTCTCAAAATACATATAAACTTAATGAATCGTGGGTATGATATCCTGTACTGCTGGGTTCTCGGGCATGTGGGAATAAAAGGGAATGAGCTGGCAGATATCACAGCAAAATGTGCTGTTGAACTGTCCAGTCGTCTCATCCCTTTTGCAGACATTTGTTGTGTTGTGAAACAAAAGATCCGAAAAAAATGGCAACAAGTTTGGGATGTTCAGCTTCAAAATAAATTAAGACATGTAAAACCTAGAATTGAGCTCTGGGAATTAACCAAAAATCGTAAGGAGGAAGTTCTTTTGACTCGCCTCAGAATTGGTCACACTAGAGTGACACATAACTACCTTTTAAAAGCTGAAAATGAGCCTGTTTGTTTTAACTGTAATGTTTGTTTATCTGTTCGTCATATTTTAATTGAGTGTCCATGTTTTAATAGTCTTCGCCAGAAATATTTTAATAGCTGTGACTTACCTCTCGACCGTTTAATCGGAAGAGAGGTCAATTCTAATTTATTTTATTATTTAAAAGATATTGGCTTTTATTACCAAATGTAATTTGTTTTGAAGACTGTCTCTTGAATTTTAATATGTGCTTTTAACCTGTGTTTATATGACTTCATCCTCTGGATTTGGTACATTTATCTACTTGTTTTTATTTATTGAATTTTAATGTCATCAATTGTAATCATCTTATCTTTTGTTTGGCGCGTCATAATCATCTCTGGTTTTGCGCCATAATCACTCACTCACTCACTCACTCACTCACCCGTAGCGTCGGCAGGGAGATTTTAAATTCTTACCAATGCCTGCTCGTCCACCTCTTTGATGATTTTAAATTCTTACCAATGCCTGCTCGTCCACCTCTGAAGCTATCCACATATGATGGGAAGACCTCCTGGCAGGTGTATAAGACACAATTTTCTATCGTGGCGGATGCGAATGGATGGGATTCCCAAGCTAAGGCCTGTCATCTCGCCGCTTCTCTAAGAGCCGACGCAGCTGATATCCTTCAGACTCTTCCCGAAAACAAAAGGTTAGATTTCGAAGCTCTGTCCGGCGCCTTGGAGTTGCGCTTTGGGGAGAAGTGTTTAAAAGACTACAGCAGGCTCCAATTAAAATCTCGTCAACAGAAGCCTACCGAAACACTTCAGGAGCTCGCCACGGATGTTGAAAGGCTGTCCCACCTCGCCTTTTCGGAGTGCCCGACAGAAACAAGAGAAATCCTGTCGCTGCAATATTTCATCGACGGCATCCGAGATCCTGAAATACAGAAAGCTCTTCGAATGGCAGATGTAAAGGACATGAAAAGCGCTCTGTTGTACGCCATGAAGTTCGAGGCAGCCCAGCAAGCAACTAGTAGAGATCGCTACCCAGTTAGAGCTGTGCGAGTCCATGAGCCAGTGGATCAACTGATGGCTCCTTTAGATGATTTAGCCAGACAAGTCGACGCTTTGATACGGAGTAGGAGGGAGAAGAAAGTGGCTCTAAGGTGTTGGAGATGTGGTAGTGAAGGTCACCTAAGACGGAATTGCAGAGCACCCCAGGGTACGGAATATAAAGCAGATGATTTTACCACCTCTGAAGTCAGTGGCTTGAGACGGAACATATGTGAAAAGAAACTAATTCTAAAATGCTGGAACTGCGGAGTTGAAGGCCACATACGAAGAAATTGCAGAACATCCCGAGGTACGGAAAATAAGACCATTTCCCAGCAACGACGCAGTAAACGAATTAGTGACCATATCGAGGAACGGAGGTTGTCAGATAATGAAAAACCTTGTTTTAAAGCGCTTAAAATTTATACAGTGAGTGGCAACAGTAACGGAATGTCCATTAATGGGAATATCGATGGAGTTCCTTGCGATATGATCATTGACACAGGAGCTAATGTTACCATCATTAGGAAAGATTTAGCTGAACAGTTTAAAGACAAACTTATTTGGACGCCATCCTGTGTTACCCTTCAGACTGCGTCTGGTGACAAGATCGACATAACTGGGAAGTTAAACGTAAACATCACGTTTGGAAATGCCGCCTACCATCACACGGCTTATGTGGCGGATATCACAGATCCATGCATACTCGGATTGGACTTTTTAAGGAAATACAATTTTTCCTTAGACTTCAAAAACAACAAACTGCTTTCAGCATCTGGTGACATGACTATCCATCCTCAGAAGAGATCCTCACTTGGAAATGCCGACGCCTTGTCCGAAAGACCCAGCTCGGGAAGCCGCCGAAATCATACCGGGGTCGAAAAGAAACGCAAGACTACCATCTATTCTCCATCTCAGAAGCTCTCCGGTCGAGACCTTCGTCTGCCTTGTGACCACGTGTTTGATCGCCATACGGATGCGCCTTCATCGCCTGAGGAACACATCCAAGACGCCCAGGCCCGGTTTGAGGGGATGCACCGTTCTGCACGAAAGCGAGTCAACTTGGCGACGGAGAAAATGAAGACCAGATGCGACACAAGAGCTACTAGACATAGATCCAACAAAGGAGACAAGGTGTGGTTGTGGAACCCGATTCAACGAAAAGGACTGAGTCCTAAATTACAGTCACCTTCGGATGGTCCATATACAGCGCTGAACACGAATGACGTTGTGGTTCGGATCCGTGAGTCTTCGAACTCTTACGACAGGTTAGCTCGTTACTATGGCCATAGTACATAATGTAAATAATTGTAAATAGTATTAGACCATGGTCCTTTTTGTTTATAAATGTGTATTTGATTTGATTTGTATTTAGTATTTGATTTGCATTTAGTATTTGATTTGTATTTAGTATTTGATTTGCATTTAGTATTTGTTTTATATTTAGTATTTGATAGCATTTGATTTGTTCAAGTTAGTTATTGCATTTATTGTTCATGTTGTTTGATATTGTAATGTAATGTTTATGCCTCAGTTGCATTTATGCCACAGTTGTAAGTTTCGCTTCCTATCCAGGGATTGTACTGCCCGGGACGTGCAGTCCTTGGGAAGGGGGCAGTGTTACGAATTTGGTATTTAAAAAGCAAATGTTAGTTCAATTATAAATTAAATGGTTTTATTTCTCGCGCAGTGCAGCGCGTGACGAATATTAAAAGAAAGCTAAGCCGGAAAATTGAAAATACAAGAGCGCGTGCATTAAATAAATAAATAACTCTTTTTCATTTCGAGAAAGTACTGGAAAATTCTAGCGCGTGATTTTAAAATGTTATAAAAGGAGGAAAACATCTCAGTTCGTAGTAGTTGCTTAGTTTGTTGTTGTTTAGAAAACTACTGTTGTTGATTGTAGCGAATTCGCGGATTAGCGTTCTTTAGCTGTTTTGAATTACGTTCTATTGGACATTTGAGTAGTTAAAAGAAAACTACTGTGAGATATTGTAATACTGCGTGATAATTTGAGAAAATTTAAGCATTTTTGTTGTGATAATAATAAATTTTTGTTCATTTTTCATCGGACTTGTGCATTCATTTAGTAACGAATCCGTACGCACGCAACAGTATTATGCGGCGATAACACTGGATGTTGAGTGTTGCTAAGAAACGAACTAAGATTAAATGATTTGTGTTCTCTAAATGCAAGTACTATTGATAGTGCAAATCTCTTCTGCAGCAGTATAGGTCAGAGTTTCTTAAACCGTGGGTCGCGACACGCATGGAGGTCGCTGAACCTGCAGCAGGGCGTCGCCAAAAATTTTAGCATTTTTGACATTATTTTTAACTTATTGTAATATAATAATTTTAGAGTTACCAAATATTTTTACACAATGTATCTGATAATAGATAATGATAAGATAATACAGACAAAGCAAAAGAGAAAACGTTTTCGACGCTTTCTTTTTATAATATAACGTTCAGTTTCCTTGCTTTGCACGTGACGCTGTGATTTCGTCTGTTACTTATTTAAAATTTTCACGTTGTTCTGTGTCTTCAAATTAGAAATTAAAGTTAATGATCTAAAGCTGCAATAGTATATTACTGTAACTAGTGAAAGAAAAAAATGAAAGATTCACTCACGCGTGAGTTGGATTTGCGCAGTGCTTATGGGGTCCCACAAAATTTTCGTAAATATTATGGCGCGAAAAAATGCTCAATGATAAGAAAAAGTCGCGACTGAAAAAACTTCTAAGAAGCCCTGGTATAGATAAACGAAAAATTGTAATCCTTTCCGTTTAGCAGTAATTCCTATTTTGGAAATACAAATATTGTAGCCCCGGAGCTAGGAAAATATTAATATCTGAATTTACTTTTTAATAGAACAAGTTAAGTATTCTTTACATGAAATCGTGTTTGAATGCTTATCGGATATTACACGAAGCAGGCTGGGAGGAAAAAAGCTCTGAGAAGGACCGACTTCAGAAGTAGTATTTAACGGCTACGTGCTTAAGGTAACCGACCTCCTTCGAAAGGACTTTTCCCCTCAGGGGGCTCACTTCTGTGAGTACGGGTGTGGCAATCCCGAGGTACCCTGGCCCTTCAGGGGATCATCTTCTTGGTGAGACGGGCGTCACGATCCTGGAGCCCCAGTGATCTATCCTCTTTTCCGTCTCCTTTCCTCTTTCCTGGAACTTTTTCCCTTCTCTTCTCCCTCGTGGTTTCTCTCTACGGAGTTTGGGGCTCGTCACGAGAGACTGGAACAGCCCTTGTCTCTAGTCTTCGAGTGGCGAGAAAACTGCCCACGTGTTTGCCGTGCGTGGAGACCCGTGTCGCTGGAAAGGAGGGTCCTGGTAGTTGAGGGGCGAGGTACTGTCCCCAACACACTACTTTGGCCTCTGCTTCAGCTAAACGGGAGGCACCTTAGTCGTCCTCACGGGTGTCAATCGGCTAGTCACTAGTCCTTGTGTCAGTGGCTTGGGGTCAAGCTCTCGGGAGTACCTGCTTTCGGGAAAGCCGACTGTGGGGCTTCAGTTTGCGTATAGGTCCGGCTAGCCCTAACACAGGAATCTGTGTTCCCTTGTTGGGCTCCGTGGTGGGCGGGGCCGTCGGACCCGAATCTTTTCTTATTTCAATATGGCTAATTCTCAAATTTTTCTCATCAAAGACTTCGAAGTCACTCCAGTCTCTCAACCTAGTTCTGAAACGTCCACTACTAAACCAGTCACTCAACCTAGCTCTGAACCACCTACTAATAAACCAATCATTCAACCTAGTTCTGAAAAGTCTACTACTAAACCAGTCACTCAATCTAGTTCTGAAAATTCTGCAAAAAAATTACGTACAGATACAAATAAAAAAAATCATAACAATAGTCCCCGTTTCCTAGTCATCTCTAGTCCTTCTGGCGAAATGCATAAGATGTCTCCTTTCGTGATTAACAAATACATCCAGTCTTGTATTGGTGAGCCGAGAAATATAAAGCGTCTCCGCTCCGGAGACTTCCTTATTGATACAATCTCAGCCACCCAGTCTGCTTCTTTACTTCAAATAACTAAACTTGGGCAAGCGAATGTCAATGTAACAGCACATAAGACACTGAATTATTGTCGTGGCGTTATATCGGAATTCGACCTTCTGTATGTTCCTGAAGAAGAGATCGCTTCCGAGCTATCCGACCAAAATGTCTGCGGTGCTAGGCGGATCAAGATGCGTAAGGAAGGTAAGTTGATCGATACGAAACACGTGATCCTTACCTTCAACACGCCTGATCTGCCTAAGAATATTAAGGCCGGATATTTAAATTGTCCCGTAAGACCCTATATTCCCAACCCTATGCGATGCTTCCAATGCCAGCGTTTCGGCCATTCTAAGACGTCTTGTCGTGGCAGCCTCACATGCGCCCGATGCTCACAGATTGGGCACGATTCTGAAAATTGTACCGCTGCGCCTCTTTGTATAAATTGCAAGGGTGAGCACCCAGCATTTTCACGCCTCTGTCCAAAATGGAAATTGGAAAAAGAAGTGCAGACTGCAAAGGTTACGAGGAACATCTCATATGCCGAAGCCGGAAGATTAGTCCAAAGCACACAGCTACGACCAAATACATCTTACGCCAATGCTCTTAAAAAATCTCGCTCAGTTGCTACCCAAACATCAGTTAGTATGCAGACGCCACCAAACAAAACTCAACAGACTACAAACAACAAGAAGGAAAAAAACCCAACCCATACAGTACAAAATAAAGAAATAGTAATTCAAAGCAAACCCAAAACTACCACACGAAAAGAAACAAATAAAAATAGAAGTTCCAGCAATAGCTCTCTTGATGGAATGGTTTCTGAATCTGCGGATTCAGACGGTATGGAAGTAGAAGAGGGTCTGGAAGTTCCCAAGCATCTACTTCCACGAAAAACCAAACAAGAGCACAGAAAGAACAAAAAATATTCATAATGGCCACCCTCGTATCATGGAACTGTCGTGGTTTCCACCGAAATCTGCTCGACATCAAAGCTATAATCAATGTTCATCAACCTTTATGCTTCGCAATACAGGAAACAAATCTAAAACCGGAACAACAAGCAAAACTTCGGAGGTTTTCTTTCGTCAGGAAAGACAACATTGCAGGTGAGCGTGCCAGTGGAGGTGTAGGTCTCCTCACCTCACTGGATTATCCCTCAAATGTGCTTTCTTTGACGACATCCCTCCAAGTTGTCGCTACTCAAACAAATTTTGATTTTGTTGCTACAGTCGTTTCTCTGTATTTGCCTCCAAATGAGCATATTGATCAGCAAGATTTAAATGGTCTTTTAGAGCAGCTGCCTGAGCCTTTCATCATAATAGGAGATTTTAACGGCCATAGTCCGCTCTGGGGTAGTAAGGATACTAATTGCCGAGGAAGACAAATTGAGCAGATGATCGAAGATCATAGACTTTGTCTCCTCAATAATGGGCAAGATACTTACTTCCATGAGCCTTCAAAAACATTCCATGCTCTCGACCTTGCCATCTGTTCACCATCTCTGTTGCCTTTTTGCACTTTTAATGTGGGTAAAGATCTTTACAACAGTGATCATTATCCCATTCTTGTGTCTCTTGCACGAAGAGGAGCAAACCCCATGTCGAGATCCCCTCGATTCATACTGGACAGGGCAGACTGGGAACTCTTCTCTTCCATTGCAGAGCTCACAGATGAAATGGTAGAAGATGCGCATATCGATGACGCTGTTGAAGCTGTTACTAATACTATTATTCAGGCAGCTATGCTCTCCATTCCTAGAACATCAGGAAAACTACTAAAATATTCAAAACCATGGTGGAATCGCGACTGTCATGAAGCACTGAAAAAACAGAAAAAAGCATGGGGTATTTTTCGTAGATATCCTACTCTGCGAAACCTCATAGCCTTTAAAAGAGCCAAAGCAAATGCACGGAAAGTAAGAAGGCAGAGCCAGAGGGATTCCTGGATTTCATATGTGTCCTCAATAACATCCTCTACACCTAGTAAGCGGGTTTGGGAAAGAGTTCGAAAAGCATGCGGAATGTACAAAGACCACTCACTTTCCTTTCTGGAAAAAGATGGCCGAGTGATTAGCTCCATAGAAGAAATTGCGAATACTATCGGTGAGACATTTGCTTCCGTTTCTTCCAGCAGAAACTATACACCTGCATTTCTTTCTATGAAGCAGAACTCTGAAATAAATCCCATCGCATTCAACTCTTCCAAATCTGAGCCTTACAATAGAGACTTTACTATGCTTGAATTAAGGAGTGCTTTATTGCAGACACATAGGTCTTCTCCGGGTCTTAATGGAGTGAATTATGAAATGCTAAAGCATCTGTCCTGTAAGTCACTGAATGCCCTTCTCACTCTTTACAATAGGGTGTGGAAGGAGCATGCCTTTCCCAGTGCATGGAGGAGAGCTATTGTCATTCCTATTCATAAGCCAGGGAAAGATCCAAGGAATCCCTCCAACTATCGGCCAATTGCCCTTACGAGTTGCCTCTGCAAACTGTTTGAAAAGATGGTAAACAGCCGCCTAGTCTACTTCTTGGAAAAGAATGATATTATATCGCCTTATCAGAGTGGTTTTCGAAAGGGAAGAACAACTGTAGATAACATGCTCCTCTTAGAGACATCTATTCGAAAAGCATTTGTAAGAAGAAGCCACCTTGTCTCGATATTCTTCGACATTGAAAAAGCTTATGATAAGGCATGGAGATACGGTATACTCCAGGATCTTCACGAGAGTGGCTTGCGCGGCAACCTACCAATTTTCATTCAAAATTTCTTGAACACTAGAACTTTTCAAGTAAGAATTGGCTCTGTTTTTTCGGATGTTTTTAAACAGGAAGAGGGTGTGCCTCAAGGCTGTGTGCTCAGTGTAACCCTGTTTAGTTTAAAAATAAATTCTGTACTAAAAGAACTTCCTCCCACCATCTTGGGATCTCTATATGTTGATGATCTGCAGATTAGCTGTCGAGGAGCAGACATGAGATATGTAGAGAGGCAACTGCAGATGGCTCTGAATAAGATCCAAGAATGGTCAGACAAACAGGGATTTACATTTTCGAAACAGAAAACTGTGTGCGTGCACTTTTGTAGGAAGCGAGGTCTCCATCCTGAACCTGAGTTATATTTGAATGGTACAATTATTCCAGTTGCGCCTGAAGTAAAATTTTTAGGAGTGACTTTCGACCGAAAATTGACTTTCCTTTCTCATGTTTTAAACCTGAGAAAGAAGTGTCTAAAAACACTAAATATTTTAAAAGTGTTGGCGAACACCTCCTGGGGTGCAGAGCGTTGCTCCATGCTTCGCATTTACAGAGCGCTTATCCGCTCTAAACTGGACTATGGCTCAGTTGTTTATGGATCCGCTCGGTCATCTGTTTTGTTAAAACTGGATCCTGTTCACCATCAAGGTCTGCGGATTTGTTCAGGAGCTTTCAGGACTTCTCCTGTGCAGAGCCTATATGTTGACTGTAACGAACCATCACTTTATCTGAGGCGTGAGCAATTGTCCCTTTTGCAATATTTTAATACTCTATCACAACCTGAACATCCCAATAAGCTGTGCTTACTTGATAATGAGTGTAACACATTATTTGAAACACGTCCATCCTGTGTTCCTACTTTCCCTTTAAGAGTTCGCCCTGTCATTGAGGAACTCTCCGTCTCTGATATGCACCCACCCCTCCCTCAGGGGGCTCACTTTTGTGAGTACGGGTGTGGCAATCCCGAGGTACCCTAGCCCTTCAGGGGATCATCTTCTTGGTGAGACGGGTGTCACGATCCTGGAGCCCCAGTGATCTATCCTCTTTTCCGTCTCCTCTCCTCTTGGCTGGATCTTTTTCCCTTCCCTTCTCCCTTGTGGTTTCTCTCTACGGAGTTTTAGGCTCGTCACGAGAGGCTGGAACAGACCTTGTTTCTAGTTTTCAAGTGGGGTGAAAACTGCCCACGTGTTTGCCGTGCGTGGAGACCCGTGTCGCTGGAAAGGAGGGTCCTGGTAGTTGAGGGGCGAGGTACTGTCCCCAACACACTGCTTTGGCCTCTGCTTCAGCTAAACGGGAGGCACCTTAGTCGTCCTCACGGGTGTCAATCAGCTGGTCACTAGTCCTTGTGTCAGTGGCTTGGGGTCAAGCTCTCGGGAGTACCTGCTTTCGGGAAAGCCGACTGTGGGGCTTCAGTTTGCGTATAGGTCCGGCTAGCCCTAACACAGGAATCTGTGTTCCCTTGTTGGGCTCCGTGGTGGGCGGGGCCGTCGGACCCGAATCTTTATTCTTTCACTATGGCTTCTCATATTTACTTAATAAAAGATTTCGAGGTAACTCCAGTCACTCAAGTCAATCCTGTCACTCAAGTCACTCAAATCACTACTGTCACTCAACCTAGTTCTGAAACTTCTACTCCTAAACCAGTCACTCAACCTAGTTCTGAAACATCTACTGTTAAACCAGTCATTCAACCTATTTCTGAAACCTCTACTGCTAAACCACTCACTCAACCTACTTCTGAAAAGTTTACTGCAAAAAAATTACGTACAGATACAAATGAAAAAAATCTTAACAATTTTCCCCGTTTCCTAGTCATCTCTAGTCCTTCTGGCGAAATGCATAAGATGTCTCCTTTTGTAATAAACAAATACATCCAGTCCTGTATTGGTGAGCCGAGAAATATAAAGCGTCTCCGCTCCGGAGACCTGCTTATTGATACAACCTCAGCCACCCAGTCTGCTTCTTTACTTCAGATAACTAAACTTGGGCAAGCGAATGTGACTGTAACACCACATAAGTCACTCAACTATTGTCGGGGTGTAATCTCAGAATTCGACCTTCTGTATGTTTCTGAAGAAGAGATCGCTTCTGAGCTCTCCGAACAAAATGTCTGCGGTGTAAGGCGGATCAAGATCCGAAAGGAAGGTAAGTTGATCGATACAAAACACGTGATCCTTACCTTCAACACGCCTGATCTGCCTAAGAATATTAAGGCCGGATATCTAAATATTCCTGTAAGACCTTATATTCCAAACCCTATGCGATGTTTCCAATGCCAGCGTTTCGGCCATTCTAAGACGTCTTGTCGTGGCAGCCTTACATGCGCCCGATGTTCACAGATTGGCCACGATTCTGAAAATTGTACGGCTGCGCCTCTTTGTATAAATTGCAAGGGTGAGCACCCAGCATTTTCACGCCTCTGCCCAAAATGGAAATTGGAAAAAGAAGTGCAGACTGCAAAGTTTACGAGGAACATCTCATATGCCGAAGCCAGAAGATTAGTCCAGAGCACACAGCTTCGACCAAATACATCATACGCCAGTGCTGTAAAATCATCTCGTACAGTCGCCACCCAAACATCAATAGGCACACAGACCCTAGCAAATAAAACCCATACGTCTACATCCAACAAGCAAAAAGAAAATGCAACCCATATAGTACAAAAGAAAGAAACAATTATTCAAAGTAAGCCGAAAACTTCTACACATAAAATATCCAATAAAAATAGAAGTCACAGCAATAGCTCTTTTGATGAGATGATTTCTGAATCTGCGGATTCAGACTTTATGGAAGTAGAAGAGGGTCTAGAAGTTCCCAGGCATCTACTTCCACGAAAAACAAAAGAACAGCACAGAAAAAACAAAAACCATTCATAATGGCCACCCTCATGTCATGGAACTGTCGCGGTTTCCACCGAAATTTCCTTGACATCAAATCTATAATAAATGTGTATCATCCTGTGTGCTTAGCAATACAGGAAACAAATTTGAAACCCGAACACCATGCAAAACTTCGGAGGTTTTCTTTCGTCAGGAAGGATAACATTGCAGGTGAGCGTGCCAGTGGAGGTGTAGGTCTCCTCTCCTCACTGGATTATGCCTCAAATGTACTTCCTTTGACGACATCCCTCCAAGTTGTCGCTACTCAAATAAATTTTGATATTATTGTTTCATTTGTTTCTTTGTATTTGCCTCCAAATGAGCACATTTATCAGCAAGATTTAAATAATCTAATAGAGCAGCTGCCTGAGCCTTTTATCATAATAGGAGATTTTAACGGCCATAGTCCACTCTGGGGAAGTAAAGATACAAATTGCCGAGGAAGACAAATAGAGCAGATGATCGAAGATCATAGCCTTTGTCTCCTAAATAATGGGCAAGATACGTACTTCCATGAGCCTTCAAGGACATTCCACGCTCTCGATCTTGCCATCTGTTCACCATCTCTGTTGCCATTTTGCACTTTTAGTGTCGGAAATGACCTGTACAACAGCGATCATTATCCTATTTTTGTGTCTCTTGCACGAAGAGGAGCAAATCCCGTGTCGAGAGTCCCTCGTTTTATCCTGGACAGGGCAGACTGGGAACTCTTCTCTTCCATTGCAGAGCTCACAGATGAAATGGTAGAAGATGCGCATATCGATGACGCTGTTGAAGCTGTTACTAATACTATTATTCAGGCAGCTATGCTTTCGATTCCTAGAACATCAGGAAAAACACTAAAATATTCGAAACCATGGTGGAATCGCGACTGTCATGAAGCACTGAAAAAACAGAAAAAAGCATGGGGTATTTTTCGTAGATATCCTACTCTGCGAAACCTCATAGCTTTTAAAAGAGCCAAAGCAAATGCACGGAAAGTAAGAAGGCAGAGCCAGAGGGATTCCTGGATTTCATATGTGTCCTCAATAACATCCTCTACGCCTAGTAAGCGGGTTTGGGAAAGAGTTCGAAAAGCATGCGGAATGTACAAAGACCACTCACTTTCCTTTCTGGAAAAAGATGGCCGAGTGATTAGCTCCATAGAAGAAATTGCAAATACAATTGGTGAGACATTTGCTGCCGTTTCTTCCAGCCGAAATTACTCACCTGCATTTCTTTCTATCAAGCAACGCTCTGAGAAAAATCCCATCGCTTTCAACTCTTCCAACTTTGAGCCGTACAATAGAGACTTTACTATGGTTGAACTAAAGAGAGCTTTGTTGCAGACACATAGGTCTTGTCCGGGTCTGGATGGCGTGTATTATGAAATGCTAAAGCATCTGTCCTATAAGTCACTGAGTGCCCTTCTCACACTTTACAATAGAGTGTGGAAGGAGCGTACATTTCCCAGTGCATGGAGGAGAGCTATTGTCATTCCTATTGCGAAGCCAGGGAAAGACCCGAGGAATCCCTCGAACTATCGGCCAATTGCCCTTACCAGCTGTGTTTGCAAACTGTTTGAAAAGATGGTAAACAGCCGCCTAGTCTACTTCTTGGAAAAGAATGATATTATATCGCCTTATCAGAGTGGTTTTCGAAAGGGAAGAACAACTGTAGATAACATGCTCCTCTTAGAGACATCTATTCGAAAAGCATTTGTAAGAAGAAGCCACCTTGTCTCGATATTCTTCGACATTGAAAAAGCTTATGATAAGGCATGGAGATACGGTATACTCCGGGATCTTCACGAGAGTGGCTTGCGCGGCAACCTACCAATTTTCATTCAAAATTTCTTGAACACTAGAACTTTTCAAGTAAGAATTGGCTCTGTTTTTTCGGATGTTTTTGAACAGGAAGAGGGTGTGCCTCAAGGCTGTGTGCTCAGTGTAACCCTGTTTAGTTTAAAAATAAATTCTGTACTAAAAGAACTTCCTCCCACCATCTTGGGATCTCTATATGTTGATGATCTGCAGATTAGCTGTCGAGGAGCAGACATGAGATATGTAGAGAGGCAACTGCAGATGGCTCTGATTAAGATCCAAGAATGGTCAGACAAACAGGGATTTACATTTTCGAAACAGAAAACTGTCTGCGTGCACTTTTGTAGGAAGCGAGGTCTCCATCCTGAACCTGAGTTATACTTGAATGGTACAATTATTCCAGTTGCGCCTGAAGTAAAATTTTTAGGAGTGACGTTCGACCGAAAATTGACTTTCCTTTCTCATGTTTTAAACCTGAGAAAGAAGTGTCTAAAGACACTAAATATTTTAAAAGTGTTGGCGAACACCTCCTGGGGTGCAGAGCGTTGCTCCATGCTTCGCATTTACAGAGCGCTTATCCGCTCTAAACTGGACTATGGCTCAGTTGTTTATGGATCCGCTCGCTCATCTGTTTTGTTAAAACTGGATCCTGTTCACCATCAAGGTCTGCGGATTTGTTCAGGAGCTTTCAGGACTTCTCCTGTGCAGAGCCTATATGTTGACTGTAACGAACCATCACTTCATCTGAGGCGTGAGCAATTGTCCCTTTTGCAATATTTTAATACTCTATCTCAACCTGAACATCCCAATAAGCTGTGCTTACTTGATAATGAGTGTAACACATTATTTGAAACACGTCCATCCTGTGTTCCTACTTTCCCTTTAAGAGTTCGCCCTGTCATTGAGGAACTCTCCCTCTCTGATATGCACCCCCAAGCAGTACAGAATTTTGAAATTCCACCTTGGGAAAATTCACGGATCCAGCTTCTTGATGTTTTTAAACATCACGTAAAGGCGAGCACTAACGAGATCGTTTACAGACAACTTTTCGCTGAGCACAGGCACAAATATAGCAGTTATTATCCGATATACACAGATGGATCAAAGTCAAATGATCATGTCGGGATGGCTTTTGTATTTGAAAATTACATAGAGGGCAGATGCCTGCACCATGCTTTCTCTGTCCTAACATCTGAACTAACTGCAATATATTATGCTCTTTTGTACATCCCAAAGCTCTGCCACAAAAAGTTCATAGTTTACACAGACTCGTATAGTGCACTTAAATCCTTGGAATCTTTTCCCAACGCTCAGAATCCTGTGGTAGTGGATGTTCTCAAAATTCATAGAAATTTAATGATACGAGGATATGAAATCCTGTACTGCTGGGTTCCCGGTCATACGGGAATAAAGGGAAACGAGCTTGCAGACATCGCGGCAAAATCTGCTGTCGAACTGTCCAGTCGCCTTATCCCTTTTAGAGACATCTGCTGTGTCATCAAGGGAAAGATACGAAAAAAATGGCAGCAAATTTGGGATGTTCAGCATCACAACAAGTTGAGAAACATCAAACCTAGAATTGAGCATTGGGATTTTGCTGGAAATCGTAAAGAGGACGTTCTTTTGACTCGACTCAGAATTGGTCATACCAGAGTCACACATAGCTATCTTCTTAAAGCTGAAAATGAGCCTGTTTGTTTTAATTGTAATGTTTGTTTATCTGTTCGTCATATTTTAATTGAGTGTCAATGTTTTAATAGTCTTCGCCAGAAATATTTTAATAGCTGTGACTTACCTCTCGACCGTTTAATCGGAAGAGAGGTCAATTCTAATTTATTTTATTATTTAAAAGAGATTGGCTTTTATTACCAAATGTAATTTGTTTTGAAGACTGTGTCTTGAATGTTAATATGTGCTTTTAACTTGTTTTTATATGACTTCATCCTCTGGATTTGGTACATTTATCTACTTGTTTTTATTTATTGAATTTTAATGTCATCAATTGTAATCATCTCATCTTTTGTTTGGCGCGTCATAATCATCTCTGGTTTTTGCGCCATATTCACTCACTCACTCACTCCCCCTCAGGGGGCTCACTTCTGTGAGTACGGGTGTGGCAATCCCGAGGTACCCTAGCCCTTCAGGGGATCATCTTCTTGATGAGACGGGTGTCACGATCCTGGAGCCCCAGTGATCTATCCTCTTTTCCGTCTCCTCTCCTCTTTGCTGGAACTTTTCCCCTTCTCTTCTCCCTCGTGGTTTCTCTCTACGGAGTTTGGGGTTCGTCACGAGAGACTGGAACAGACCTTGTCTCTAGTTCTCGAGTGGCGAGAAAACTGCCCACGTGTTTGCCGTGCGTGGAGACCCGTGTCGCTGGAAAGGAGGGTCCTGGTAGTTGAGGGGCGAGGTACTGTCCCCAACACACTACTTTGGCCTCTGCTTCAGCTAAACGGGAGGCACCTTAGTCGTCCTCACGGGTGTCAATCGGCTGGTCACTAGTCCTTGTGTCAGTGGCTTGGGGTCAAGCTCTCGGGAGTACCTGCTTTCGGGAAAGCCGACTGTGGGGCTTCAGTTTGCGTATAGGTCCGGCTAGCCCTAACACAGGAATCTGTGTTCCCTTGTTGGGCTCCGTGGTGGGCGGGGCCGTCGGACCCGAATCTTTATTCTTTCACTATGGCTTCTTCTCATATCTACTTAATTAAAGATTTCGAGGTAACTCCAGTCATTCAAACTAGTTCTGAAACGTCTACAGCTAAACCAGTCACTCAACCTAGTTCTGAAACGTATACTGCTAAACCAGTCACTCAACCTAGCTCTGAACCATCTACTAATAAACCAATCATTCAACCTAGCTCTGAAACGTCTACTACTAAACCAGTCACTCAACCTGTCAGTCAACCTAGTTCTGAAAATTCTGCAAAATAATTACGGACAGATGCAAATAAAAAAAATCATCACAATAGTCCCCGTTTCCTAGTCATCTCTAGTCCTTCTGGCGAAATGCATAAGATGTCTCCTTTTGTAATAAATAAATACATCCAGTATTGTATTGGTGAGCCGAGAAACATAAAGCGTCTCCGCTCCGGAGACTTGCTTATTGATACAAACTCAGCCACCCAGTCTGCTTCTTTACTTCAGATTACTAAACTTGGGCAAGCGAATGTCACTGTAACAGCACATAAGACACTGAATTATTGTCGTGGCGTAATATCGGAATTCGACCTTCTGTACGTTCCTGAAGAAGAGATCGCTTCCGAGCTATCCGACCAAAATGTCTGCGGTGCTAGGCGGATCAAGATGCGTAAGGAAGGTAAGTTGATCGATACGAAACACGTGATCCTTACCTTCAACACGCCTGATCTGCCTAAGAATATTAAGGCCGGATATTTAAATTGTCCTGTAAGACCTTATATTCCCAATCCTATGCGATGCTTCCAATGCCAGCGTTTCGGCCATTCTAAGACGTCTTGTCGTGGCAGCCTCACATGCGCCCGATGCTCACAGATTGGCCACGATTCGGAAAATTGTACCGCTGCGCCTTCGTGTATAAATTGCAAGGGTCAGCACCCAGCATTTTCACGCCTCTGCCCAAAATGGAAATCCGAAAAAGAAGTACAGACTCTTAAAGTTACCAGGAACATCTCGTATGCTGAAGCCAGAAAACTAGTTCAAAGCACACAGCTCCAATCAAACAAATCTTATGCCAGTGCAGTTAAAACAACACGTAGCATTGCCACCCAAACATCAATAGGCACGCAGACTAAACCAAATAAAACCCAACCAACCACATCCACCAAGAAAACGGAAAATGCAACTCATTTAATACAAAAAAAAGAAACAGTCATTCAAAGTAAACCTAAAATTGAAAGTCACAAAATAATTAATAAAAATAGAAGTCCCAGCAATAGCTCTTTTGACGAAATGATTTCTGAATCTGCGGATTCAGACACTATGGAAGTAGAGGAGGGTCTAGAATTTCCCAGGCATCTACTTCCACGAAAAACCAAACAAGAGCACAGAAAGAACAAAAACCAGACATAATGGCCACCCTCGTCTCATGGAACTGTCGCGGTTTCCACCGAAATTCCACCGACATCAAAGCCATAATTAATGCTTATCATCCTGTATGCTTCGCAGTACAGGAAACAAATCTAAAACCAGAACAACAGGCAAAACTTCGGAGGTTTTCCTTCGTCAGGAAAGATAACCTTGCAGGTGAGCGTGCCAGTGGAGGTGTAGGTCTCCTCACCTCACTGGATTATCCCTCAAATGTGCTTTCTTTGACGACATCCCTCCAAGTTGTCGCTACTCAAACAAATTTTGATTTTGTTGTTACAGTCGTTTCTCTGTATTTGCCTCCAAATGAGCATATTGATCAGCAAGATTTAAATGGTCTTTTAGAGCAGCTGCCTGAGCCTTTCATCATAATAGGAGATTTTAACGGCCATAGTCCGCTCTGGGGTAGTAAGGATACTAATTGCCGAGGAAGACAAATTGAGCAGATGATCGAAGATCATAGCCTTTGTCTCCTCAATAATGGGCAAGATACTTACTTCCATGAGCCTTCAAAAACATTCCATGCTCTCGACCTTGCCATCTGTTCACCATCTCTGTTGCTTTTTTGCACTTTTAATGTGGGTAAAGATCTTTACAACAGTGATCATTATCCCATTCTTGTGTCTCTTGCACGAAGAGGAGCAAACCCCATGTCGAGATCCCCTCGATTCATACTGGACAGGGCAGACTGGGAACTCTTCTCTTCCATTGCAGAGCTCACAGATGAAATGGTAGAAGATGCGCATATCGATGACGCTGTTGAAGCTGTTACTAATACTATTATTCAGGCAGCTATGCTCTCCATTCCTAGAACATCAGGAAAACTACTAAAATATTCAAAACCATGGTGGAATCGCGACTGTCATGAAGCACTGAAAAAACAGAAAAAAGCATGGGGTATTTTTCGTAGATATCCTACTCTGCGAAACCTCATAGCCTTTAAAAGAGCCAAAGCAAATGCACGAAAAGTAAGAAGGCAGAGCCAGAGGGATTCCTGGATTTCATATGTGTCGTCAATAACATCCTCCACGCCTAGCAAGCGGGTTTGGGAAAGAGTTCGAAAAGCATGCGGCATATATAAAGACCACTCACTTTCCTTTTTGGAAAAAGATGGCCGAGTGATTAGCTCCATAGAAGAAATTGCGAATACTATCGGTGAGACATTTGCTTCCGTTTCTTCCAGCAGAAACTATACACCTGCATTTCTTTCTATGAAGCAGCACTCTGAAATAAATCGCATCGCGTTCAACTCTTCCAAATCTGAGCCTTACAATAGAGCCTTTACTATGCTTGAATTAAGGAGTGCTTTATTGCAGACACATAGGTCTTCTCCGGGTCTTGATGGAGTGAATTATGAAATGCTAAAGCATCTGTCCTGTAAGTCACTGAATGCCCTTCTCACTCTTTACAATAGGGTGTGGAAGGAGCATGCCTTTCCCAGTGCATGGAGGAGAGCTATCGTCATTCCTATTCCTAAGCCAGGGAAAGATCCAAGGAATCCCTCCAACTATCGGCCAATTGGCCTTACGAGTTGCCTCTGCAAACTGTTTGAAAAGATGGTAAACAGCCGCCTAGTCTACTTCTTGGAAAAGAATGATGTTATATCGCCTTATCAGAGTGGTTTTCGAAAGGGAAGAACAACTGTAGATAACATGCTCCTCTTAGAGACATCTATTCGAAAAGCATTTGTAAGAAGAAGCCACCTTGTCTCGATATTCTTCGACATTGAAAAAGCTTATGATAAGGCATGGAGATACGGTATACTCCGGGATCTTCACGAGAGTGGCTTGCGCGGCAACCTACCAATTTTCATTCAAAATTTCTTGAACACTAGAACTTTTCAAGTAAGAATTGGCTCTGTTTTTTCGGATGTTTTTGAACAGGAAGAGGGTGTGCCTCAAGGCTGTGTGCTCAGTGTAACCCTGTTTAGGTTAAAAATAAATTCTGTACTAAAAGAACTTCCTCCCACCATCTTGGGATCTCTATATGTTGATGATCTGCAGATTAGCTGTCGAGGAGCAGACATGAGATATGTAGAGAGGCAACTGCAGATGGCTCTGATTAAGATCCAAGAATGGTCAGACAAACAGGGATTTACATTTTCGAAACAGAAAACTGTCTGCGTGCACTTTTGTAGGAAGCGAGGTCTCCATCCTGAACCTGAGTTATACTTGAATGGTACAATTATTCCAGTTGCGCCTGAAGTAAAATTTTTAGGAGTGATGTTCGACCGAAAATTGACTTTCCTTTCTCATGTTTTAAACCTGAGAAAGAAGTGTCTAAAAACACTAAATATTTTAAAAGTGTTGGCGAACACCTCCTGGGGTGCAGAGCGTTGCTCCATGCTTCGCATTTACAGAGCGCTTATCCGCTCTAAACTGGACTATGGCTCAGTTGTTTATGGATCCGCTCGGTCATCTGTTTTGTTAAAACTGGATCCTGTTCACCATCAAGGTCTGCGGATTTGTTCAGGAGCTTTCAGGACTTCTCCTGTGCAGAGCCTATATGTTGACTGTAACGAACCATCACTTTATCTGAGGCGTGAGCAATTGTCCCTTTTGCAATATTTTAATACTCTATCTCAACCTGAACATCCCAATAAGCTGTGCTTACTTGATAATGAGTGTAACACATTATTTGAAACACGTCCATCCTGTGTTCCTACTTTCCCTTTAAGAGTTCGCCCTGTCATTGAGGAACTCTCCCTCTCTGATATGCACCCCCAAGCAGTACAGAATTTTGAAATTCCACCTTGGGAAAATTCACGGATCCAGCTTCTTGATGTTTTTAAACATCACGTAAAGGCGAGCACTATCGAGATCGTTTACAGACAAATTTTCGCTGAGCACAGGCACAAATATAGCATTTATTATCCGATATACACAGATGGATCAAAGTCAAATGATCATGTGGGGATGGCTTTTGTATTTGAAAATTACATAGAGGGCAGATGCCTGCACCATGCTTTCTCTGTCCTAACATCTGAACTAACTGCAATATATTATGCTCTTTTGTACATCTCAAAGCTCTGCCACAAAAAGTTCATAGTTTACACAGACTCGTATAGTGCTCTTAAATCCTTGGAAGCTTTTCCCAACGCTCAGAATCCTGTGGTAGTGGATGTTCTCAAAATTCATAGAAATTTAATGATACGAGGATATGAAATCCTGTACTGCTGGGTTCCCGGGCATACGGGAATAAAGGGAAACGAGCTTGCAGACATCGCGGCAAAATCTGCTGTCGAACTGTCCAGTCGCCTTATCCCTTTTAGAGACATCTGCTGTGTCATCAAGGGAAAGATACGAAAAAAATGGCAGCAAATTTGGGATGTTCAGCATCACAACAAGTTGAGAAACATCAAACCTAGAATTGAGCATTGGGATTTTGCTGGAAATCGTAAAGAGGACGTTCTTTTGACTCGACTCAGAATTGGTCATACCAGAGTTACACATAGCTATCTTCTTAAAGCTAAAAATGAGCCTGTTTGTTTTAATTGTAATGTTTGTTTATCTGTTCGTCATATTTTAATTGAGTGTCCATGTTTTAATAGTCTTCGCCAGAAATATTTTAATAGCTGTGACTTACCTCTCGACCGTTTAATCGGAAGAGAGGTCAATTCTAATTTATTTTATTATTTAAAAGAGATTGGGTTTTATTACCAAATGTAATTTGTTTTGAAGACTGTGTCTTGAATGTTAATATGTGCTTTTAACTTGTTTTTATATGACTTCATCCTGTGGATTTGGTACATTTATCTACTTGTTTTTATTCATTGAATTTTAATGACTTCAATTGTAATCATCCCATCTTGTGTTTGGCGCGTCATAATCATCTCTGGTTTTTGCGCCATAATCACTCACTCACTCACTCACTCACTGATATGCACCCCCAAGCAGTACAGAATTTTGAAATTCCACCTTGGGAAAATTCACGGATCCAGCTTCTTGATGTTTTTAAACATCACGTAAAGGCGAGCACTATCGAGATCGTTTACAGACAAATTTTCGCTGAGCACAGGCACAAATATAGCAGTTATTATCCGATATACACAGATGGATCAAAGACAAATGATCATGTCGGGATGGCTTTTGTATTTGAAAATTACATAGAGGGCAGATGCCTGCACCATGCTTTCTCTGTCCTAACATCTGAACTAACTGCAATATATTATGCTCTTTTGTACATCTCAAAGCTCTGCCACAAAAAGTTCATAGTTTACACAGACTCGTATAGTGCTCTTAAATCCTTGGAAGCTTTTCCCAACGCTCAGAAACCTGTGGTAGTGGATGTTCTCAAAATTCATAGAAATTTAATGATACGAGGATATGAAATCCTGTACTGCTGGGTTCCCGGGCATACGGGAATAAAGGGAAACGAGCTTGCAGACATCGCGGCAAAATCTGCTGTCGAACTGTCCAGTCGCCTTATCCCTTTTAGAGACATCTGCTGTGTCATCAAGGGAAAGGTACGAAAAAAATGGCAGCAAATTTGGGATGTTCAGCATCACAACAAGTTGAGAAACATCAAACCTAGAATTGAGCATTGGGACTTTGCTGGAAATCGTAAAGAGGACGTTCTTTTGACTCGACTCAGAATTGGTCATACCAGAGTCACACATAGCTATCTTCTTAAAGCTGAAAATGAGCCTGTTTGTTTTAATTGTAATGTTTGTTTATCTGTTCGTCATATTTTAATTGAGTGTCAATGTTTTAATAGTCTTCGCCAGAAATATTTTAATAGCTGTGACTTACCTCTCGACCGTTTAATCGGAAGAGAGGTCAATTCTAATTTATTTTATTATTTAAAAGAGATTGGCTTTTATTACCAAATGTAATTTGTTTTGAAGACTGTGTCTTGAATGTTAATATGTGCTTTTAACTTGTTTTTATATGACTTCATCCTCTGGATTTGGTACATTTATCTACTTGTTTTATTTATTGAATTTTAATGTCATCAATTGTAATCATCTCATCTTTTGTTTGGCGCGTCATAATCATCTCTGGTTTTTGCGCCATAATCACTCACTCACTCACTCACCCTTAATGTCATCAATTGTAATCATCTCATCTTTTGTTTGGCGCGTCATAATCATCTCTGGTTTTTGCGCCATAATCACTCACTCACTCACTCACTCGAAAGGACTTTTCTCAAAATGTTTGTTAGATTTCTGAATTTATGAGTTTTTTAAATGGATTGATCTCTCACTTAAACATAATCACTACAAAAAAAAAAAAAAAAAATCATTCCTTTGTGAAACTGATGCAAAAAAGGGAATATTTTTTTATCGAAATTGACAAAACTTAACTGACTAGAAAGCAATGACTATAAAAATAGATTTTTGACTTTATTTTATGTCTATTGTTGTGTGAGTACGGGTTCGTAATAAATTGAATACACAAGTCCGATAAAAAGTGAATAAAATTGATATTTACCACAGCAAATAAAAACAAAAGACTTAAATTTCCAACAGATATGCGTACAATATTGCAATATCTCACAGTATTTATCTTTTAAACTACTAAAACGTTCAACAGAACAAGCAGCTGAGCTGAGATGCTCTTTGTCTGGCTTTTATAAGCTTTTTAATCAGCACGGGCATAGTCTGCTATTTTCTGGACTTTCCCCTAAAAGCAAAAGCGTACAATTACAAGATATCTATTTATTAAATGCGCGTGCTTCTGTAATTTTTCAGGCGTAGCTTTCTCTTCAAATAAGTCGCGTGCAGCATTGCGCGGGGAAATGAAAGAATTTAATAACAATTCAATAAAAAATAGCAAACTAAATAAATCAATACAAAAACCGTAACAATAATATAAGGTTTCGAATAAATTTTTATGAAATTCTAACGCGCTTTAGTCATTCTAAAGTCAACGACTGTCATATGATTCTCGCCCAAAAACGAATAATGCTTGTAGGATTCTCCACTGTGTATTTCTAAGTTACAGTTGAAAGTGAAGAACCTTAAGAACTAGTAAGCGAATAATATATAATCTTGAGTTCGTGAGATAGAAAACAACAAGTAAGAACGGTGAAATAACACTTTATTATTCCAACTAAAGCTTAAAAAAACTAAGTCTTGGAGTTGTACAATAAAGCCGACACTCGGGCTTGAACTTAAGAGACTAAGAATTAAACTAAATTAATCTTAACTAAAGAGATATAGCCGAAGCTATCAAGATTCTAACAGAGTTGACCTCTTAGCGCTAACTGACTGCGAAGCTGTCAAGGGCCTAAAGTACGGCTGGAGCGTAATAATGGCTTACGGGAGAGTAGCCTAAAAAGGCAGACGCGTGCAACCAGAATATCTGGTATCTCTCTCACTAAGACTGTACAATTTTGCTGTTAAATAGCATTCAGACGAATTCTAAAACTGCGTTCTGGCCGGAAGTGGTAAGTTTAAATTAAGAATCGATAGGAAAGGAAGTTTAACTCAAAATTTAACTGTTAATAAAATTAACATAATTCTTATTTGCTCACAACGACAAAAGTATTGTTAGAGGTAAATGTTGTATGTGTAAAGTTATTCGAAATTAAAACGTGCATAATACACTCTTAGACAAAAAAAAAAAAAAAAAAAGACGCACCGAGAAGATATAAAGCAAATTGGACATAAATGTATATGTATACATGTTTCGACGAAAAATGCAAAATTTTATATTTTGGCTGCCAATGAATGAACGGTTGTCGCTACAGCGCATCTGATCTGTTGAACTGGCACGATATTTAAGAAGAGAAATTAGGATTCCAAGTCATAATCCCTCCATGGGATTCATCCAGGAACCTTTCAACACCATGCCCATTGTGGATTTCCTTCAGGTTTACAGGGAAGTACTGCGAATGCAGTAGAACCCCTGTATAAATACCTCTGTATCAACGTATTCAGGTCATTATTTCTTCACGAATTTCATTCCGTCTACTCTGGTAGACAGTAAGTATGCCTCGCATACAGGCGCGCAAACGATATGCAAAGATGTCAGAATTTGGAAGTGGTCGTGTCGTCGGGCTCAAAGAAGCCGGTTGATCTTATCGGCGAATAGCTTGACATTTGAGCAGGAGCGATGCCGCTATTAGACGATGTTGGCAGGAATGGGTGAACCATGGCCGCACACAGCGTCATGAAGGAGGACCAACAGCGTCATGAAGGAAGACTTTTTGTGAAAAATCTTTGCTACTTTCTGGAAAAAAAAAAAAAAAAAAAAATCTGAAATGTTTCAGATTTTAAATTACGTCCTAAGGGGCGTTTTTTTAACGTTTTGAGTGTTACCTTTATTTATTAAATATCATGTTCTTTGCACTTAAACCATAAAATTCAGTTCAAGAGCAATATCGCAAAATAATGTTAAATTAAGCATATCTTTAGAATTTCCGATATACACAGTCTCGCGAGCTGGAGATAAAAGTATTTTTTTTCTATATAACGTTGCCATTTCTCGCTTTTAAAGCATTGAGTTTTTAAATCAAAAATTCGTTAAAGTTTTACAAAATATAAAATCTATAATAAAACAAATTCCAAATTTGGGATTTCAGATTCCCATATTCGCAGTAGAATTTCGTCATTCAAAATTCGATGGCTCTATGTACCATTGTTTTATCACAATGCGAGAAATAGACAATCATTTATGCAGATTTTTCATTATTTAATTTCTTCAAATATAATGCAGGACTCTAACATTTTGTGGCAACAGTTTGAAAAGTGAACCGACGTTTATGAGTCCGACGCAAAATCGCAAAACGAAAACAATAGTCCTTCAGGGACAAAGCTCCTTTGGACTTAAAAAAAAAAATAATAATAAAATAAATAATAATAATAATAATAATAATAATCAAATGCAATTGTATGAACATTTTCTTGATAAAATCGAATCATCTTTAAAATTGTAAACTTAAAAGAAAACCACACAAAAAAATCAGAAAATGTAAATAAACAGGAAGTAATCATTTGCATGCAGTTCTTTGCTATATGGGGTAATGATGCGCTTAGAGGTCGAAGATCGCACAAGGAATGAAAATCCAATCAGTCTTTTCTTACTTGACTCTGATATTTCCGAAAAACTCTATATGCTTCTTTTATTTTCTTCTTCTTCGCAATCTTTAATTTCTTTCAATGCATATTTTAAATTTTCTTGAATGTATGAGTTCATCGTAGTTTTCCTTTTGTAATTCCTATCATTTGAGGTTCAAACTTAAGGTCATCACTTATCTTAACTACTTTTTAATTAATTTACTGTAGCTAATGCAAATAACATGCATTTTAACAGTCAAGGCTATAGTTCTGATATAATTGCTTATCACTACCCGATTTCGAGCTCATGGAACTTAATTATCACGAAGAAAAACTAATTAAAATTCATGTCGATGTACAAAAGGTTAAGTTAATAACTTATTTGAATACTTTTTCGTTTTTAAAGGTATTTCTCCCACTTCCCTAGCGTGCCTTCGTGGTGTTCCAGTGGTTCTGCACACTGAGCCGGTATTTCAGAGGCCCATGGTTCGATTCCCGGCTGAGGCGGTTGCATATTTTTCATCTTTTCTGCTTCCAATTAACCTAATGACTCTATAGGTGGCGCCTGAACTAAAAAGGGTTGTGGATGATGATTCTCCGCACCCAGAATTTGGCAACTAGGTCTCCTAAAACAAAAGGTAACATTTTATATACCTGCTTGACTATATAAGGTATTTCTCTATATAAGGTATATATAAGGTTCTCTATATAAGGTATTTGAACTATATAAGGTATTTCTCCCACTTTCCTAGCGTGCCTTCGTGGTGTAACGGTAGCACGCTGGGTCGGTATTCCAGAGGTCCGTGGTTCGATTCCCGGCGAAGGCGGTTGCATATTTTTCATCTTTTCTGGTTCCAGTTAATCTAATGACTCTACAAAGTAACCGAACACGTTGAAAAGGGCATTTTGGCAAAAAATGAAAATTTTCTTTTATTCGTTTATTGGATAAATTGTTTATTTAGTTTTCCAAAACTGATTTGCTTTTGTTTCTATGTTAATTCCAAACCGAGATATTAAGGATTTCATAAAGACGCGAAAACCGAAAATGGTAATTTAAATCACCGAGAGTGCGCATTCAAAGGGTTGAAAAGAGCTAGAAATGGACATAAATAATTTTTTAGCTTTGAAATGGAATAAAATAATTTTTTACCTTTGGAATACATAAATAATTTTTTACCTTTGGAGTAAAGGCTTTTGAAGAGAGGAAATTAAAAGAATCTTATCCATAATCCGTGCAGCAACATGAAATTATTTCCAATAAAATACAATATTTTTATTAATTACCTGTTGAAAGCCTATGTCATGAGCATATGAGTTTGATTTGATTCGAAACATCGTATACTGCAATTAGATTTATCTTAGTCTTTGATTATTTTTAATAACATTCGAGGTAAAAGTATAAAGGGTGACAAAAAAATCGAAGCCTTGTTTGTAAACGTAAATGCGTAAGGAACAAATTTATGAAATGGGTTGCGAAGTAAATTGAGAATAATGTTAATAAAGCAATTCCCATCGAGTGAACTAAAACTAAAATGTTTCTCATCGGCAGGAAATGTTTTTGAAAGTGATTTGTGACGTAATAGGTATTTATATTTAGGCAGTGTCACCAAATATGAACGCATAAGTCATATTCAAAAGCTTCGTTACAGAGTTAGAAAACTGAAGGGAAAACAAAAATATCTTGATGGAGGAGTCAACGTCACTCATTAATGGATGTCTGACAAACTTCAAAATGGAGTTAGAATCAGAAACAATGAATGGGAAAGTGCTGTAACTGCTCCATTTTTTCACATATTCTCTAGTGAAAAACTACCTATGCATTGTCAGTGCCCGGATGGACAAGGCACTTTTTTGTAAACATCAGCGAGCTGTAGCAGTTGGAAGAGTGTACACAAACAAATCCAAAGGACTGGCAAAAGAATGTAATTAATATTCTTCAGAGTGTATATGTTACCGTGAAAGACCGAAATTGGAGAATGTCGACTTTCACCAGAGAATATCAACATTCACCAATACATCGGTGAAAGACCGAATATTTCACTACATTCTTATATATTCGGACCCTCACCGGTGTTCCCTCAGGGGGCTCACTTTTGTGAGTACGGGTGTGGCAATCCCGAGGTACCCTAGCCCTTCAGGGGATCATCTTCTTGGTGAGACGGGTGTCACGATCCTGGAGCCCCAGTGATCTATCCTCTTTTCCGTCTCCTCTCCTCTTGGCTGGATCTTTTTCCCTTCCCTTCTCCCTCGTGGTTTCTCTCTACGGAGTTTGGGGCTCGTCACGAGAGGCTGGAACAGACCTTGTTTCTAGTTTTCAAGTGGGGAGAAAACTGCCCACGTGTTTGCCGTGCGTGGAGACCCGTGTCGCTGGAAAGGAGGGTCCTGGTAGTTGAGGGGCGAGGTACTGTCCCCAACACACTGCTTTGGCCTCTGCTTCAGCTAAACGGGAGGCACCTTAGTCGTCCTCACGGGTGTCAATCGGCTGGTCACTAGTCCTTGTGTCAGTGGCTTGGGGTCAAGCTCTCGGGAGTACCTGCTTTCGGGAAAGCCGACTGTGGGGCTTCAGTTTGCGTATAGGTCCGGCTAGCCCTAACACAGGAATCTGTGTTCCCTTGTTGGGCTCCGTGGTGGGCGGGGCCGTCGGACCCGAATCTTTATTCTTTCACTATGGCTTCTCATATTTACTTAATAAAAGATTTCGAGGTAACTCCAGTCACTCAAGTCAATCCTGTCACTCAAGTCACTCAAATCACTCCTGTCACTCAACCTAGTTCTGAAACTTCTACTCCTAAACCAGTCACTCAACCTAGTTCTGAAACATCTACTGTTAAACCAGTCATTCAACCTATTTCTGAAACGTCTACTGCTAAACCACTCACTCAACCACTCACTCAACCTCTCACTCAACCTACTTCTGAAAAGTCTACTGCAAAAAAATTACGTACAGATACAAATGAAAAAAATCATAACAATATTCCCCGTTTCCTAGTCATCTCTAGTCCTTCTGGCGAAATGCATAAGATGTCTCCTTTCGTAATAAACAAATACATCCAGTCCTGTATTGGTGAGCCGAGAAATATAAAGCGTCTCCGCTCCGGAGACCTGCTTATTGATACAACCTCAGCCACCCAGTCTGCTTCTTTACTTCAGATAACTAAACTTGGGCAAGCGAATGTGACTGTAACACCACATAAGTCACTGAACTATTGTCGGGGTGTAATCTCAGAATTCGACCTTCTGTATGTTTCTGAAGAAGAGATCGCTTCTGAGCTCTCCGAACAAAATGTCTGCGGTGTAAGACGGATCAAGATGCGTAAAGAAGGTAAGTTGATAGACACGAAACACGTGATCCTTACCTTCAACACGCCTGATCTGCCTAAGAATATTAAGGCCGGATATCTAAATATTCCTGTAAGACCTTATATTCCAAACCCTATGCGATGTTTCCAATGCCAGCGTTTCGGCCATTCTAAGACGTCTTGTCGTGGCAGCCTTACATGCGCCCGATGCTCACAGATTGGCCACGATTCTGAAAATTGTACGGCTGCGCCTCTTTGTATAAATTGCAAGGGTGAGCACCCAGCATTTTCACGCCTCTGCCCAAAATGGAAATTGGAAAAAGAAGTGCAGACTGCAAAGTTTACGAGGAACATCTCATATGCCGAAGCCAGAAGATTAGTCCAGAGCACATAGCTTCGACCAAATACATCATACGCCAGTGCTGTAAAATCATCTCGTACAGTCGCCACCCAAACATCAATAGGCACACAGACCCTAGCAAATAAAACCCATCCGTCTACATCCAACAAGCAAAAAGAAAATGCAACCCATATAGTACAAAAGAAAGAAACAGTTATTCAAAGTAAGCCCAAAACTTCTACACATAAAATATCCAATAAAAATAGAAGTCACAGCAATAGCTCTTTTGATGAGATGATTTCTGAATCTGCGGATTCAGACTTTATGGAAGTAGAAGAGGGTCTAGAAGTTCCCAGGCATCTACTTCCACGAAAAACAAAAGAACAGCACAGAAAAAACAAAAACCATTCATAATGGCCACCCTCATGTCATGGAACTGTCGCGGTTTCCACCGAAATTTCCTTGACATCAAATCTATAATAAATGTGTATCATCCTGTGTGCTTAGCAATACAGGAAACAAATTTGAAACCTGAACACCATGCAAAACTTCGGAGGTTTTCTTTCGTCAGGAAGGATAACATTGCAGGTGAGCGTGCCAGTGGAGGTGTAGGTCTCCTCTCCTCACTGGATTATCCCTCAAATGTACTTCCTTTGACGACATCCCTCCAAGTTGTCGCTACTCAAATAAATTTTGATATTATTGTTTCATTTGTTTCTTTGTATTTGCCTCCAAATGAGCACATTTATCAGCAAGATTTAAATAATCTAATAGAGCAGCTGCCTGAGCCTTTTATCATAATAGGAGATTTTAACGGCCATAGTCCACTCTGGGGAAGTAAAGATACAAATTGCCGAGGAAGACAAATAGAGCAGATGATCGAAGATCATAGCCTTTGTCTCCTAAATAATGGGCAAGATACGTACTTCCATGAGCCTTCAAGGACATTCCACGCTCTCGATCTTGCCATCTGTTCACCATCTCTGTTGCCATTTTGCACTTTTAGTGTCGGAAATGACCTGTACAACAGCGATCATTATCCTATTTTTGTGTCTCTTGCACGAAGAGGAGCAAACCCCGTGTCGAGAGTCCCTCGTTTTATCCTGGACAGGGCAGACTGGGAACTCTTCTCTTCCGTTGCAGAGCTGACAGAGGAAATGGTAGAAGGTGTGCATATCGATGACGCTGTTCAAGCTGTTACTAATACTATTATTCAGGCAGCTATGCTTTCGATTCCTAGAACATCAGGAAAAACACTAAAATATTCGAAACCATGGTGGAATCGCGACTGTCATGAAGCACTGAAAAAACAGAAAAAAGCATGGGGTATTTTTCGTAGATATCCTACTCTGCGAAACCTCATAGCTTTTAAAAGAGCCAAAGCAAATGCACGGAAAGTAAGAAGGCAGAGCCAGAGGGATTCCTGGATTTCATATGTGTCCTCAATAACATCCTCTACGCCTAGTAAGCGGGTTTGGGAAAGAGTTCGAAAAGCATGCGGAATGTACAAAGACCACTCACTTTCCTTTCTGGAAAAAGATGGCCGAGTGATTAGCTCCATAGAAGAAATTGCAAATACAATTGGTGAGACATTTGCTGCCGTTTCTTCCAGCCGAAATTACTCACCTGCATTTCTTTCTATCAAGCAACGCTCTGAGAAAAATCCCATCGCTTTCAACTCTTCCAACTTTGAGCCGTACAATAGAGACTTTACTATGGTTGAACTAAAGAGAGCTTTGTTGCAGACACATAGGTCTTGTCCGGGTCTGGATGGTGTGTATTATGAAATGCTAAAGCATCTGTCCTGTAAGTCACTGAGTGCCCTTCTCACACTTTACAATAGAGTGTGGAAGGAGCGTACATTTCCCAGTGCATGGAGGAGAGCTGTTGTCATTCCTATTCCTAAGCCAGGGAAAGATCCAAGGAATCCCTCCAACTATCGGCCAATTGCCCTTACGAGTTGCCTCTGCAAACTGTTTGAAAAGATGGTAAACAGCCGCCTGGTCTACTTCTTGGAAAAGAATGATATTATATCGCCTTATCAGAGCGGTTTTCGACAGGGGAGAACGACCGTAGACAATATGCTTCTATTAGAGACATCTATTCGAAAAGCATTTGTAAGAAGAAGCCACCCTGTCTCGATATTCTTCGACATTGAAAAAGCTTATGATAAGGCATGGAGATACGGTATACTCCGGGATCTTCACGAGAGTGGCTTGCGCGGCAACCTACCAATTTTCATTCAAAATTTCTTGAACACTAGAACTTTTCAAGTAAGAATTGGCTCTGTTTTTTCGGATGTTTTTGAACAGGAAGAGGGTGTGCCTCAAGGCTGTGTGCTCAGTGTAACCCTGTTTAGTTTAAAAATAAATTCTGTACTAAAAGAACTTCCTCCCACCATCTTGGGATCTCTATATGTTGATGATCTGCAGATTAGCTGTCGAGGAGCAGACATGAGATATGTAGAGAGGCAACTGCAGATGGCTCTGATTAAGATCCAAGAATGGTCAGACAAACAGGGATTTACATTTTCGAAACAGAAAACTGTCTGCGTGCACTTTTGTAGGAAGCGAGGTCTCCATCCTGAACCTGAGTTATACTTGAATGGTACAATTATTCCAGTTGCGCCTGAAGTAAAATTTTTAGGAGTGACGTTCGACCGAAAATTGACTTTCCTTTCTCATGTTTTAAACCTGAGAAAGAAGTGTCTAAAAACACTAAATATTTTAAAAGTGTTGGCGAACACCTCCTGGGGTGCAGAGCGTTGCTCCATGCTTCGCATTTACAGAGCGCTTATCCGCTCTAAACTGGACTATGGCTCAGTTGTTTATGGATCCGCTCGCTCATCTGTTTTGTTAAAACTGGATCCTGTTCACCATCAAGGTCTGCGGATTTGTTCAGGAGCTTTCAGGACTTCTCCTGTGCAGAGCCTATATGTTGACTGTAACGAACCATCACTTCATCTGAGGCGTGAGCAATTGTCCCTTTTGCAATATTTTAATACTCTATCTCAACCTGAACATCCCAATAAGCTGTGCTTACTTGATAATGAGTGTAACACATTATTTGAAACACGTCCATCCTGTGTTCCTACTTTCCCTTTAAGAGTTCGCCCTGTCATTGAGGAACTCTCCCTCTCTGATATGCACCCCCAAGCAGTACAGAATTTTGAAATTCCACCTTGGGAAAATTCACGGATCCAGCTTCTTGATGTTTTTAAACATCACGTAAAGGCGAGCACTAACGAGATCGTTTACAGACAACTTTTCGCTGAGCACAGGCACAAATATAGCAGTTATTATCCGATATACACAGATGGATCAAAGTCAAATGATCATGTCGGGATGGCTTTTGTATTTGAAAATTACATAGAGGGCAGATGCCTGCACCATGCTTTCTCTGTCCTAACATCTGAACTAACTGCAATATATTATGCTCTTTTGTACATATCAAAGCTCTGCCATAGAAAGTTCATAGTTTATACAGACTCGTATAGTGCTCTTAAATCCTTGGAAGCTTTTCCCAACGCTCAGAATCCTGTGGTAGTGGATGTTCTCAAAATTCATAGAAATTTAATGATACGAGGATATGAAATCCTGTACTGCTGGGTTCCCGGGCATACGGGAATAAAGGGAAACGAGCTTGCAGACATCGCGGCAAAATCTGCTGTCGAACTGTCCAGTCGCCTTATCCCTTTTAGAGACATCTGCTGTGTCATCAAGGGAAAGATACGAAAAAAATGGCAGCAAATTTGGGATGTTCAGCATCACAACAAGTTGAGAAACATCAAACCTAGAATTGAGCATTGGGACTTTGCTGGAAATCGTAAAGAGGACGTTCTTTTGACTCGACTCAGAATTGGTCATACCAGAGTCACACATAGCTATCTTCTTAAAGCTGAAAATGAGCCTGTTTGTTTTAATTGTAATGTTTGTTTATCTGTTCGTCATATTTTAATTGAGTGTCAATGTTTTAATAGTCTTCGCCAGAAATATTTTAATAGCTGTGACTTACCTCTCGACCGTTTAATCGGAAGAGAGGTCAATTCTAATTTATTTTATTATTTAAAAGAGATTGGCTTTTATTACCAAATGTAATTTGTTTTGAAGACTGTGTCTTGAATGTTAATATGTGCTTTTAACTTGTTTTTATATGACTTCATCCTCTGGATTTGGTACATTTATCTACTTGTTTTATTTATTGAATTTTAATGTCATCAATTGTAATCATCTCATCTTTGGTTTGGCGCGTCATAATCATCTCTGGTTTTTGCGCCATATTCACTCACTCACTCACTCACTCCCCTCACCGGTGTATGTCGACAATCACAGATAGGCTCTGGTGAAAGTCGAAAAGAGAGGTCATAAAGTGCCGTATAGTTTAAGTTGTTGCAATAAATAAGATTTTAATCACATAATTTAGTAAGTTTTTTTATTACTGTTATTTTGTTTCCTCATTTAGAACGTACTGTATAATTAAGTAAGTTTTCAACTTCTATTATTTTCCTTTCTCATTTTGAATGTATTGTGTGTTTTAGGTTCTCATGCTCTTAAGTTCTTATTTCAAGTCTCAAGTGCGTTTATTCGCGAATGAATGACGGAGAAGAAAATATAATATTGTTATATGTTTAACATTCACCATTAGTACATGGTGAATGTCGACATTGACCGGTGTAAGTCAGAAATAAGAGTATTTGGAAAATATTTCGGACATACACCAAGAGACTATGGGAATGTTGACATTCACCGGGGAAAGTCGACATTCTCTAGATTTCTGTCTTTCACCGTAACATATATATAAAACTAGGCTAGCAGAATCTCTTATAAAAGTGCTTATAAAGAAAGACACAAAATGCAAATGAAATTTTAATGACATTTGTTTTGGAAATTTATACCGATGAATGCCATTGTGGAATTACAAACTCTTAAATTGGGGACAAATATGGATGTTATACACTTTAACAGAGGGCTTTTAGGCTTACTAGATATTTTTAATTGGATAGGTATGCAACATGTTGAACATGCTGTCGAGAGATTTAATAAGCTCGACATGGAGCGAATAAGTAAATCAAAATATCACTCACTACCCAGAGTAAAAATTGCCACGACAAACAAATAGTCTGAATGTAAACAGCAAAACATATAAAGTTGAACAAAAGGAAGATATAACCTACAGATATGGGAAGTTTTAGGTGTCTGGGTGAAGATTTAATAATAAAAATATATTGCATTTTTCTCAAAATCCATTTTTTTCTAAAAAAATACTTGGTGCAAGGTACATCAAATTATTATTACTTTATTTTAATGAAACTTTGTATGCTTAATCTGTATATAGTTATCTAGGGAATGACATACCAGAATATTTATATGTTAAATATTTTTGAAATTGTGGTTTGTTATTTAAAGAATAACATCGTGAATGTATGGAAAATCTCATCAATAAATTCAAAATTCTGATTTTTTTTTTATTATTTAAGATATCCTTAAAATTCTACGTCATTCCCTAGATAAAAGAATGTAATTTATTATTATATGACTTTTTTAAATATAACTTTAATATTGTTTCATATAGAATATTTCAAATTCTTTTAAAATAGCTTGAAATTTCACATATATTTAATATTTTTGCAGGATATAAGGTATTACTCCTACCTTCCTAGCGTCCTTCATGGTGTAGTGGTTCTGCACGCTGGGCCGGTAATTCAGAGGTCCGTGGTTCGATTCCCGGCGAAGGCGGTTGCTAATTTTCATCTCTCTGGCTTCCAAAAAATCTTAATGACTCTACAGTGGCGTCCGAACTAAAAGAGTTGTGGATGATGATCCTCCACACCTAGGATTTGGTGACTAGGTCCCCTGAAAACCCATTCGCCCTTTAAAAAGGGGAGTATATAAGGTATTTCTTCCACTGTCCTAGCGTGCCTTCGTGGTGTAGTGTTTCTCCACGCTGGGCCGGTATTCCAGAGGTCCGTGGTTCGATTCCTGGCGCCCCTCAAGGGGCTCACTTCTGTGAGTACGGGTGTGGCAATCCCGAGGTACCCTAGCCCTTCAGGGGATCATCTTCTTGGTGAGACGGGTGTCACGATCCTGGAGCCCCAGTGATCTATCCTCTTTTCCGTCTCCTCTCCTCTTTGCTGGAACTTTTTCCCTTCTCTTCTCCCTCGTGGTTTCTCTCTACGGAGTTTGGGGCTCGTCACGAGAGACTGGAACAGACCTTGTCTCTAGTTCTCGAGTGGCGAGAAAACTGCCCACGTGTTTGCCGTGCGTGGAGACCCGTGTCGCTGGAAAGGAGGGTCCTGGTAGTTGAGGGGCGAGGTACTGTCCCCAACACACTGCTTTGGCCTCTGCTTCAGCTAAACGGGAGGCACCTTAGTCGTCCTCACGGGTGTCAATCGGCTGGTCACTAGTCCTTGTGTCAGTGGCTTGGGGTCAAGCTCTCGGGAGTACCTGCTTTCGGGAAAGCCGACTGTGGGGCTTCAGTTTGCGTATAGGTCCGGCTAGCCCTAACACAGGAATCTGTGTTCCCTTGTTGGGCTCCGTGGTGGGCGGGGCCGTCGGACCCGAATCTTTATTCTTTCACTATGGCTTCTCATATTTACTTAATAAAAGATTTCGAGGTAACTCCAGTCACTCAAGTCAATCCTGTCACTCAAGTCACTCAAATCACTCCTGTCACTCAACCTAGTTCTGAAACTTCTACTCCTAAACCAGTCACTCAACCTAGTTCTGAAACATCTACTGTTAAACCAGTCATTCAACCTATTTCTGAAACGTCTACTGCTAAACCACTCACTCAACCACTCACTCAACCTACTTCTGAAAAGTCTACTGCAAAAAAATTACGTACAGATACAAATGAAAAAAATCATAACAATATTCTCCGTTTCCTAGTCATCTCTAGTCCTTCTGGCGAAATGCATAAGATGTCTCCTTTCGTAATAAACAAATACATCCAGTCCTGTATTGGTGAGCCGAGAAATATAAAGCGTCTCCGCTCCGGAGACCTGCTTATTGATATAACCTCAGCCACCCAGTCTGCTTCTTTACTTCAGATAACTAAACTTGGGCAAGCGAATGTGACTGTAACACCACATAAGTCACTCAACTATTGTCGGGGTGTAATCTCAGAATTCGACCTTCTGTATGTTTCTGAAGAAGAGATCGCTTCTGAGCTCTCCGAACAAAATGTCTGCGGTGTAAGGCGGATCAAGATGCGTAAAGAAGGTAAGTTGATAGACACGAAACACGTGATCCTTACCTTCAACACGCCTGATCTGCCTAAGAATATTAAGGCCGGATATCTAAATATTCCTGTAAGACCTTATATTCCAAACCCTATGCGATGTTTCCAATGCCAGCGTTTCGGCCATTCTAAGACGTCTTGTCGTGGCAGCCTTACATGCGCCCGATGCTCACAGATTGGCCACGATTCTGAAAATTGTACGGCTGCGCCTCTTTGTATAAATTGCAAGGGTGAGCACCCAGCATTTTCACGCCTCTGCCCAAAATGGAAATTGGAAAGAGAAGTGCAGACTGCAAAGTTTACGAGGAACATCTCATATGCCGAAGCCAGAAGATTAGCCCAGAGCACACAGCTTCGACCAAATACATCATACGCCAGTGCTGTAAAATCATCTCGTACAGTCGCCACCCAAACATCAATAGGCACACAGACCCTAGCAAATAAAACCCATCCGTCTACATCCAACAAGCAAAAAGAAAATGCAACCCATATAGTACAAAAGAAAGAAACAGTTATTCAAAGTAAGCCCAAAACTTCTACACATAAAATATCCAATAAAAATAGAAGTCACAGCAATAGCTCTTTTGATGAGATGATTTCTGAATCTGCGGATTCAGACTTTATGGAAGTAGAAGAGGGTCTAGAAGTTCCCAGGCATCTACTTCCACGAAAAACAAAAGAACAGCACAGAAAAAACAAAAACCATTCATAATGGCCACCCTCATGTCATGGAACTGTCGCGGTTTCCACCGAAATTTCCTTGACATCAAATCTATAATAAATGTGTATCATCCTGTGTGCTTAGCAATACAGGAAACAAATTTGAAACCTGAACACCATGCAAAACTTCGGAGGTTTTCTTTCGTCAGGAAGGATAACATTGCAGGTGAGCGTGCCAGTGGAGGTGTAGGTCTCCTCTCCTCACTGGATTATCCCTCAAATGTACTTCCTTTGACGACATCCCTCCAAGTTGTCGCTACTCAAATAAATTTTGATATTATTGTTTCATTTGTTTCTTTGTATTTGCCTCCAAATGAGCACATTTATCAGCAAGATTTAAATAATCTAATAGAGCAGCTGCCTGAGCCTTTTATCATAATAGGAGATTTTAACGGCCATAGTCCACTCTGGGGAAGTAAAGATACAAATTGCCGAGGAAGACAAATAGAGCAGATGATCGAAGATCATAGCCTTTGTCTCCTAAATAATGGGCAAGATACGTACTTCCATGAGCCTTCAAGGACATTCCACGCTCTCGATCTTGCCATCTGTTCACCATCTCTGTTGCCATTTTGCACTTTTAGTGTCGGAAATGACCTGTACAACAGCGATCATTATCCTATTTTTGTGTCTCTTGCACGAAGAGGAGCAAACCCCGTGTCGAGAGTCCCTCGTTTTATCCTGGACAGGGCAGACTGGGAACTCTTCTCTTCCGTTGCAGAGCTGACAGAGGAAATGGTAGAAGGTGTGCATATCGATGACGCTGTTCAAGCTGTTACTAATACTATTATTCAGGCAGCTATGCTTTCGATTCCTAGAACATCAGGAAAAACACTAAAATATTCGAAACCATGGTGGAATCGCGACTGTCATGAAGCACTGAAAAAACAGAAAAAAGCATGGGGTATTTTTCGTAGATATCCTACTCTGCGAAACCTCATAGCTTTTAAAAGAGCCAAAGCAAATGCACGGAAAGTAAGAAGGCAGAGCCAGAGGGATTCCTGGATTTCATATGTGTCCTCAATAACATCCTCTACGCCTAGTAAGCGGGTTTGGGAAAGAGTTCGAAAAGCATGCGGAATGTACAAAGACCACTCACTTTCCTTTCTGGAAAAAGATGGCCGAGTGATTAGCTCCATAGAAGAAATTGCAAATACAATTGGTGAGACATTTGCTGCCGTTTCTTCCAGCCGAAATTACTCACCTGCATTTCTTTCTATCAAGCAACGCTCTGAGAAAAATCCCATCGCTTTCAACTCTTCCAACTTTGAGCCGTACAATAGAGACTTTACTATGGTTGAACTAAAGAGAGCTTTGTTGCAGACACATAGGTCTTGTCCGGGTCTGGATGGCGTGTATTATGAAATGCTAAAGCATCTGTCCTGTAAGTCACTGAGTGCCCTTCTCACACTTTACAATAGAGTGTGGAAGGAGCGTACATTTCCCAGTGCATGGAGGAGAGCTATTGTCATTCCTATTGCGAAGCCAGGGAAAGACCCGAGGAATCCCTCGAACTATCGGCCAATTGCCCTTACCAGCTGTGTTTGCAAACTGTTTGAAAAGATGGTAAACAGCCGCCTAGTCTACTTCTTGGAAAAGAATGATATTATATCGCCTTATCAGAGTGGTTTTCGAAAGGGAAGAACAACTGTAGATAACATGCTCCTCTTAGAGACATCTATTCGAAAAGCATTTGTAAGAAGAAGCCACCCTGTCTCGATATTCTTCGACATTGAAAAAGCTTATGATAAGGCATGGAGATACGGTATACTCCGGGATCTTCACGAGAGTGGCTTGCGCGGCAACCTACCAATTTTCATTCAAAATTTCTTGAACACTAGAACTTTTCAAGTAAGAATTGGCTCTGTTTTTTCGCATGTTTTTGAACAGGAAGAGGGTGTGCCTCAAGGCTGTGTGCTCAGTGTAACCCTGTTTAGTTTAAAAATAAATTCTGTACTAAAAGAACTTCCTCCCACCATCTTGGGATCTCTATATGTTGATGATCTGCAGATTAGCTGTCGAGGAGCAGACATGAGATATGTAGAGAGGCAACTGCAGATGGCTCTGATTAAGATCCAAGAATGGTCAGACAAACAGGGATTTACATTTTCGAAACAGAAAACTGTCTGCGTGCACTTTTGTAGAAAGCGAGGTCTCCATCCTGAACCTGAGTTATACTTGAATGGTACAATTATTCCAGTTGCGCCTGAAGTAAAATTTTTAGGAGTGACGTTCGACCGAAAATTGACTTTCCTTTCTCATGTTTTAAACCTGAGAAAGAAGTGTCTAAAAACACTAAATATTTTAAAAGTGTTAGCGAACACCTCCTGGGGTGCAGAGCGTTGCTCCATGCTTCGCATTTACAGAGAGCTTATCCGCTCTAAACTGGACTATGGCTCAGTTGTTTATGGATCCGCTCGCTCATCTGTTTTGTTAAAACTGGATCCTGTTCACCATCAAGGTCTGCGGATTTGTTCAGGAGCTTTCAGGACTTCTCCTGTGCAGAGCCTATATGTTGACTGTAACGAACCATCACTTCATCTGAGGCGTGAGCAATTGTCCCTTTTGCAATATTTTAATACTCTATCTCAACCTGAACATCCCAATAAGCTGTGCTTACTTGATAATGAGTGTAACACATTATTTGAAACACGTCCATCCTGTGTTCCTACTTTCCCTTTAAGAGTTCGCCCTGTCATTGAGGAACTCTCCCTCTCTGATATGCACCCCCAAGCAGTACAGAATTTTGAAATTCCACCTTGGGAAAATTCACGGATCCAGCTTCTTGATGTTTTTAAACATCACGTAAAGGCGAGCACTAATGAGATCGTTTACAGACAACTTTTCGCTGAGCACAGGCACAAATATAGCAGTTATTATCCGATATACACAGATGGATCAAAGTCAAATGATCATGTCGGGATGGCTTTTGTATTTGAAAATTACATAGAGGGCAGATGCCTGCACCATGCTTTCTCTGTCCTAACATCTGAACTAACTGCAATATATTATGCTCTTTTGTACATCCCAAAGCTCTGCCACAAAAAGTTCATAGTTTACACAGACTCGTATAGTGCTCTTAAATCCTTGGAAGCTTTTCCCAACGCTCAGAATCCTGTGGTAGTGGATGTTCTCAAAATTCATAGAAATTTAATGATACGAGGATATGAAATCCTGTACTGCTGGGTTCCCGGGCATACGGGAATAAAGGGAAACGAGCTTGCAGACATCGCGGCAAAATCTGCTGTCGAACTGTCCAGTCGCCTTATCCCTTTTAGAGACATCTGCTGTGTCATCAAGGGAAAGATACGAAAAAAATGGCAGCAAATTTGGGATGTTCAGCATCACAACAAGTTGAGAAACATCAAACCTAGAATTGAGCATTGGGATTTTGCTGGAAATCGTAAAGAGGACGTTCTTTTGACTCGACTCAGAATTGGTCATACTAGAGTCACACATAGCTATCTTCTTAAAGCTGAAAATGAGCCCCCCTCAGGGGGCTCACTTCTGTGAGTACCGGTGTGGCAATCCCGAGGTACCCTAGCCCTTCAGGGGATCATCTTCTTGATGAGACGGGTGTCACGATCCTGGAGCCCCAGTGATCTATCCTCTTTTCCGTCTCCTCTCCTCTTTGCTGGAACTTTTCCCTTCTCTTCTCCCTCGTGGTTTCTCTCTACGGAGTTTGGGGCTCGTCACGAGAGACTGGAACAGCCCTTGTCTCTAGTCTTCGAGTGGCGAGAAAACTGCCCACGTGTTTGCCGTGCGTGGAGACCCGTGTCGCTGGAAAGGAGGGTCCTGGTAGTTGAGGGGCGAGGTACTGTCCCCAACACACTACTTTGGCCTCTGCTTCAGCTAAACGGGAGGCACCTTAGTCGTCCTCACGGGTGTCAATCGGCTGGTCACTAGTCCTTGTGTCAGTGGCTTGGGGTCAAGCTCTCGGGAGTACCTGCTTTCGGGAAAGCCGACTGTGGGGCTTCAGTTTGCGTATAGGTCCGGCTAGCCCTAACACAGGAATCTGTGTTCCCTTGTAGGGCTCGGTGGTGGACGGGGCCGTCGGACCCGAATTTTTTCTCTTTTAAACATGGCTTCAATTTTCATACTAAAAAAACCTGACCCAAACGAAATTAAACAAGATATAGAAATAATTGAGAAACCTATTAGTAAGAAAACCCGTACTGATGTAAATGCAAAGGAAACTACTGAAAATCCGCGCTTCCTAGTTGTCTCTTTTCCTTCTGGTGAACTGCAAAAGATGTCTCCTTTTCTAGTAAGCAAATACATTAACTCATGCATAGGTCAGCCAAAGAATATTAAGCGTCTCCGTTCTGGAGACCTGCTTATAGATACTGTTTCGCCAACACAATCTGCTTCCCTTTTGTCACAAACCAAACTTGGAAATGTAGCTATAACTGTGTCAGCGCATAAAACTCTGAATTTTTGTAGAGGTGTTATCTCGGAAATCGACCTTCTCTCTGTTTCAGAAGAAGAGTTCGTTTCCGAGTTAGCTGACCAAAATGTCTGTGGCGCTAGGCGGATCAAGATGCGTAAGGAAGGTCAGTTGATTGACACCAAACACGTGATCCTGACCTTCAAATCGCCTGATCTGCCTAAGAATATTAAGGCTGGATACCTCAATTGTCCTGTACGTCCATACATTCCAAACCCTATGCGATGTTTCCAGTGCCAGCGTTTTGGCCATTCCAAGATGTCCTGTCGTGGGACCCTGACGTGCGCTCGATGCTCGTCGGTTGGCCACGATAGCGAAAAATGCACCGCTGCAGCACTGTGTATAAATTGCAAGGGCAACCATCCAGCATTTTCTCGTTCCTGTCCGAAATGGAAATTAGAAAAGGATGTGCAGACCATAAAAGTTACCAGGAACATTTCGTATTCCGAAGCCAGAAGACAAGTTCAAAGCACACAGCCTATATCGAACAAATCATATGCCAATGCCGTGAAATCAACCCGCACAATAGCCACCCAAACTTCCATAAGTACACAGACTCCACCAAATAAAAACCAGCAGCCTGCAAGCAAGAACAAAGAAAATCCAACACATACCATACAAAATAAAGAAATAGCAATCCCGAGCAAACCCAAAACTGTGCCTCCAATAATAGAAACCAAAAATAGAAGTCCCAGCAATAGTTCTGCAAATAAAATTATTTCTGAATCTGCAGATTCAGACAGTATGGAAGTGGAAGACGGTCTAGAAGTTCCCGATCATCTGCTTCCGCGCAAAACTAAAAAGGAACACAGGAACAACAAACATCAATCATAATGGCCACCCTCGTCTCATGGAACTGTCGCGGTTTCCACCGAAATTTGCTCGACATCAAAGCCATAATCAATGCTTATCATCCTGTATGCTTCGCAATACAGGAAACAAATCTAAAACCAGAACAACAGGCAAAACTTCGGAGGTTTTCTTTCGTCAGGAAAGATAACATTGCAGGTGAACGTGCCAGTGGAGGTGTAGGTCTCCTCACCTCACTGGATTATCCCTCAAATGTGCTTTCTTTGACGACACCCCTCCAAGTTGTCGCTACTCAAACAAATTTTGATATTGTTGTTACAGTCGTTTCTCTGTATTTGCCTCCAAATGAGCATATTGATCAGCAAGATTTAAATGGTCTTTTAGAGCAGCTGCCTGAGCCTTTCATCATAATAAGAGATTTTAACGGCCATAGTCTGCTCTTGGGTAGTAAAGATACAAATTGCCGAGGGAGACAAATTGAGCAGATGATCGAAGATCATAGCCTTTGTCTCCTGAATAATGGGCAGGATACTTACTTCCATGAGCCTACAAAGACATTCCATGCTCTCGACCTTGCCATCTGTTCACCATCTCTGTTGCCATTTTGCACTTTTAGTGTCGGAAATGACCTGTACAACAGCGATCATTATCCTATTTTTGTGTCTCTTGCACGAAGAGAAGCAAATCCCATGACGAGACTCCCTCGTTTTATCCTGGACAGGGCAGACTGGGAACTCTTATCTTCCATTGCAGAGCTCACACATCAAATGGTAGAAGGTGTGCATATCGATGACGCTGTTGAAGCTGTTACTAATACTATTATTCAGGCAGCTATGCTCTCCATTCCTAGAACATCAGGAAAACTACTAAAATATTCGAAACCGTGGTGGAATCGCGACTGTCATGAAGCACTGAAAAAACAGAAAAAAGCATGGGGTATTTTTCGTAGATATCCTACTCTGCGAAACCTCATAGCTTTTAAAAGAGCCAGAGCAAATGCACGGAAAGTAAGAAGGCAGAGCCAGAGGGATTCCTGGATTTCATATGTGTCCTCAATAACATCCTCTACGCCTAGTAAGCGGGTTTGGGAAAGAGTTCGAAAAGCATGCGGAATGTATAAAGACCACTCACTTTCCTTTCTGGAAAAAGATGGCCGAGTGATTAGCTCCATAGAAGAAATTGCAAATACAATTGGTGAGACATTTGCTGCCGTTTCTTCCAGCCGAAATTACTCACCTGCATTTCTTTCTATCAAGCAACGCTCTGAAAAAAATCCCATCGCTTTCAACTCTTCCAACTTTGAGCCGTACAATAGAGACTTTACTATGGTTGAACTAAAGAGAGCTTTGTTGCAGACACATAGGTCTTGTCCGGGTCTGGATGGCGTGTATTATGAAATGCTAAAGCATCTGTCCTATAAGTCACTGAGTGCCCTTCTCACACTTTGCAATAGAGTGTGGAAGGAGCGTACATTTCCCAGTGCATGGAGGAGAGCTATTGTCATTCCTATTGCGAAGCCAGGGAAAGACCCGAGGAATCCCTCGAACTATCGGCCAATTGCCCTTACCAGTTGTGTTTGCAAACTGTTTGAAAAGATGGTAAACAGCCGCCTAGTCTACTTCTTGGAAAAGAATAATATTATATCGCCTTATCAGAGCGGTTTTCGAAAGGGGAGAACGACCGTAGACAATATGCTTCTATTAGAGACATCTATTCGAAAAGCCTTTGTCAGAAGAAGTGACCTTGTCTCAATATTCTTCGACATTGAGAAAGCTTATGATAAGGCATGGAGATACGGTATACTCCGGGATCTTCACGAGAGTGGCTTGCGCGGCAACCTACCAATTTTCATACAGAATTTCTTGAACGCTAGAACTTTTCAAGTAAGGATTGGCTTTGTTTTTTCGGATGTTTTTCAACAGGAAGAGGGTGTGCCTCAAGGCTGTGTGCTTAGTGTAACCCTGTTTAGTTTAAAAATAAACTCTGTATTAAAAGAACTTCCTCCCACCATCTTGGGATCTGTATATGTTGATGATCTGCAGATTAGCTGTCGAGGAGCAGACATGAGATATGTAGAGCGGCAACTGCAGATGGGTCTGAATAAGATCCAAGAATGGTCAGACAAACAGGGATTTACATTTTCGAAACAGAAAACTGTGTGTGTTCACTTTTGTAGGAAGCGTGGTCTCCATCCTGAACCTGAGTTATATTTGAATGGTACAATTATTCCAGTTACGCCCGAAGTAAAATTTTTAGGAGTGACGTTCGACCGAAAATTGACTTTCCTTTCTCATGTTTTAAACCTGAGAAAGAAGTGTCTAAAAACACTAAATATTTTAAAAGTGTTGGCGAACACCTCCTGGGGTGCAGAGCGTTGCTCCATGCTTCGCATTTACAGAGCCCTTGTTCGCTCTAGACTGGACTATGGCTCAGTTGTTTATGGATCCGCTCGGTCATCAGTTTTGTTAAAACTCGATCCTGTTCACAATCAAGCTCTGCGGATTTGTTCAGGAGCTTTCAGGACTTCTCCTGTCCAGAGCCTGTATGTTGACTCTGACGAACCATCACTTTATCTGAGGCGTGAGCAATTGTCCCTTTTGCAATATTTTAATATTCTATCACAACCTGAACATCCCAATAAGCTATGCTTACTTGATAATGAGTGTAATATATTATTTGAAACACGTCCATCCTGTATTCCTATCTTTCCTTTAAGACTTCGCCCTATCATTGAGGAACATTCCCTCTCTGATATGCCCCCCCAAGCAGTACATAACTTTGAAATCCCACCTTGGGAAAATTCACGTATTCAGCTGCTCGATGTTTTCAAACATCACGTGAAGGCAAGCACTAACGAGATCGTTTACAGACAATTCTTTGCTGAGCACAGGCAGAAATATAGCAGTTATTATCCGATATACACAGATGGATCGAAGTCAAATGATCATGTCGGGACGGCTTTTGTATTTGAAGATTACATTGAGGGCAAATGCCTGCATCATGCTTGCTCAGTCATAACATCTGAACTAACTGCAATATATTATGGTCTTTTGTACATATCAAAGCTCTGCCATAGAAAGTTCATAGTTTATACAGACTCGTATAGTGCTCTTAAATCCTTGGAAGCTTTTCCCAACAATCAGAATCCTGTGGTTGTGGATGTTCTAAAAATTCATATAAATTTAACGATTCGAGGTTATGAAGTCCTGTACTGCTGGGTTCCTGGACATGCTGGAATAAAGGGAAATGAGCTTGCAGATATCGCAGCCAAATCTGCTGTTGAACTGTCCAGTCGCCTTATCCCTTTTAGAGATATCTGCAGTGTCATCAGAGGAAAGGTCCGAAAAAAATGGCAGCAAATTTGGGATGTTCAGCATCACAACAAGTTGAAAAACGTCAAGCCTAGAATTGAGCATTGGGATTTTTCTGGAAATCGTAAAGAGGACGTTCTTTTGACTCGCCTCAGAATTGGTCACACTAGAGTCACACATAACTATCTTCTCAAAGCTGAAAATGAGCCTGTTTGTTTTAATTGTAATGTTTGTTTATCTGTTCATCATATTTTAATTGAGTGTCCATGTTTTAATAATCTTCGCCAGAAATATTTTAATAGCTGTGACTTACCTCTCGACCGTTTAATCGGAAGAGAGGTCAATTGTAATTTATTTTACTATTTAAAAGAGATTGGCTTTTATTACCTAATGTAATTTGTTTTGAAGACTGTGTCTTGAATTTTAATATGTGCTTTTAACTTGTTTTTATATGACTTCATCCTGTGGATTTGGTACATTTATCTACTTGTTTTTATTCATTGAATTTTAATGACTTCAATTGTAATCATCCCATCTTGTGTTTGGCGCGGAATAATCATCTCTGGTTTTTGCGCCATAATCACTCACTCACTCACTCACTCACTCTGAAAATGAGCCTGTTTGTTTTAATTGTAATGTTTGTTTATCTGTTCGTCATATTTTAATTGAGTGTCAATGTTTTAATAGTCTTCGCCAGAAATATTTTAATAGCTGTGACTTACCTCTCGACCGTTTAATCGGAAGAGAGGTCAATTCTAATTTATTTTATTATTTAAAAGAGATTGGCTTTTATTACCAAATGTAATTTGTTTTGAAGACTGTGTCTTGAATGTTAATATGTGCTTTTAACTTGTTTTTATATGACTTCATCCTCTGGATTTGGTACATTTATCTACTTGTTTTTATTTATTGAATTTTAATGTCATCAATTGTAATCATCTCATCTTTTGTTTGGCGCGTCATAATCATCTCTGGTTTCTGCGCCATAATCACTCACTCACTCACTCACCCCTGTACTGCTGGGTTCCCGGGCATACGGGAATAAAGGGAAACGAGCTTGCAGACATCGCGGCAAAATCTGCTGTCGAACTGTCCAGTCGCCTTATCCTTTTTAGAGACATCTGCTGTGTCATCAAGGGAAAGATACGAAAAAAATGGCAGCAAATTTGGGATGTTCAGCATCACAACAAGTTGAGAAACATCAAACCTAGAATTGAGCATTGGGATTTTGCTGGAAATCGTAAAGAGGACGTTCTTTTGACTCGACTCAGAATTGGTCATACCAGAGTCACACACCCTCAGGGGGCTCACTTTTGTGGGTACGGGTGTGGCAATCCCGAGATACCCTAGCCCTTCAGGGGATCATCTTCTTGGTGAGACGGGTGTCACGATCCTGGAGCCCAAGTGATCTATCCTCTTTTCCGTCTCCTCTCCTCTTTGCTGGAACTTTTCCCCTTCCCTTCTCCCTTGTGGTTTCTCTCTACGGAGTTTGGGGCTCGTCACGAGAAACTGGAACAACCCTTGCGTCCAATTTTCAAATGGCGAGAAAACTGCCCACGTGTTTGCCGTGCGTGGAGACCCGTGTCGCTGGAAAGGAGGGTCCTGGTAGTTGAGGGGCGAGGTACTGTCCCCAACACACTGCTTTGGCCTCTGCTTCAGCTAAACGGGAGGCACCTTAGTTGTCCTCACGGGTGTCAATCGGCTGGTCACTAGTCCTTGTGTCAGTGGCTTGGGGTCAAGCTCTCGGGAGTTCCTGCTTTCGGGAAAGCCGACTGTGGGGCTTCAGTTTGCGTATAGGTCCGGCTAGCCCTAACACAGGAATCTGTGTTCCCTTGTTGGGCTCCGTGGTGGGCGGGGCCGTCGGACCCGAATCTTTTCTTTTTTCAATATGGCTAATTCCCAAATTTTTCTGATCAAAGACTTCGAAGTCACTCCAGTCTCTCAACCTAGTTCTGAAACGTCTACTACTAAACCAGTCACTCAACCTAGCTCTGAACCACCTACTAATAAACCAATCATTCAACCTAGTTCTGAAAAGTCTACTACTAAACCAGTCACTCAATCTAGTTCTGAAAATTCTGCAAAAAAATTACGGACAGATGCAAATAAAAAAAATCATCACAATAGTCCCCGTTTCCTAGTCATCTCTAGTCCTTCTGGCGAAATGCATAAGATGTCTCCTTTCGTAATAAATAAATACATCCAGTCTTGTATTGGTGAGCCGAGAAACATAAAGCGTCTCCGCTCCGGAGACTTGCTTATTGATACAAACTCAGCCACCCAGTCTGCTTCTTTACTTCAGATTACTAAACTTGGGCAAGCGAATGTCACTGTAACAGCACATAAGACACTGAATTATTGTCGTGGCGTAATATCGGAATTCGACCTTCTGTACGTTCCTGAAGAAGAGATCGCTTCCGAGCTATCCGACCAAAATGTCTGCGGTGCTAGGCGGATCAAGATGCGTAAGGAAGGTAAGTTGATCGATACGAAACACGTGATCCTTACCTTCAACACGCCTGATCTGCCTAAGAATATTAAGGCCGGATATTTAAATTGTCCTGTAAGACCTTATATTCCCAACCCTATGCGATGCTTCCAATGCCGGCGTTTCGGCCATTCTAAGACGTCTTGTCGTGGCAGCCTCACATGCGCCCGATGCTCACAGATTGGCCACGATTCGGAAAATTGTACCGCTGCGCCTTCGTGTATAAATTGCAAGGGTCAGCACCCAGCATTTTCACGCCTCTGCCCAAAATGGAAATCCGAAAAAGAAGTACAGACTCTTAAAGTTACCAGGAACATCTCGTATGCTGAAGCCAGAAAACTAGTTCAAAGCACACAGCTCCAATCAAACAAATCTTATGCCAGTGCAGTTAAAACAACACGTAGCATTGCCACCCAAACATCAATAGGCACGCAGACTAAACCAAATAAAATCCAACCAACCACATCCACCAAGAAAACGGAAAATGCAACTCATTTAATACAAAAAAAAGAAACAGTCATTCAAAGTAAACCTAAAATTGAAAGTCACAAAATAATTAATAAAAATAGAAGTCCCAGCAATAGCTCTTTTGACGAAATGATTTCTGAATCTGCGGATTCAGACACTATGGAAGTAGAGGAGGGTCTAGAATTTCCCAGGCATCTACTTCCACGAAAAACCAAACAAGAGCACAGAAAGAACAAAAACCAGACATAATGGCCACCCTCGTCTCATGGAACTGTCGCGGTTTCCACCGAAATTTGCTCGACATCAAAGCCATAATTAATGCTTATCATCCTGTATGCTTCGCAGTACAGGAAACAAATCTAAAACCAGAACAACAGGCAAAACTTCGGAGGTTTTCCTTCGTCAGGAAAGATAACCTTGCAGGTGAGCGTGCCAGTGGAGGTGTAGGTCTCCTCACCTCACTGGATTATCCCTCAAATGTGCTTTCTTTGACGACATCCCTCCAAGTTGTCGCTACTCAAACAAATTTTGATTTTGTTGTTACAGTCGTTTCTCTGTATTTGCCTCCAAATGAGCATATTGATCAGCAAGATTTAAATGGTCTTTTAGAGCAGCTGCCTGAGCCTTTCATCATAATAGGAGATTTTAACGGCCATAGTCCGCTCTGGGGTAGTAAGGATACTAATTGCCGAGGAAGACAAATTGAGCAGATGATCGAAGATCATAGCCTTTGTCTCCTCAATAATGGGCAAGATACTTACTTCCATGAGCCTTCAAAAACATTCCATGCTCTCGACCTTGCCATCTGTTCACCATCTCTGTTGCCTTTTTGCACTTTTAATGTGGGTAAAGATCTTTACAACAGTGATCATTATCCCATTCTTGTGTCTCTTGCACGAAGAGGAGCAAACCCCATGTCGAGATCCCCTCGATTCATACTGGACAGGGCAGACTGGGAACTCTTCTCTTCCATTGCAGAGCTCACAGATGAAATGGTAGAAGATGCGCATATCGATGACGCTGTTGAAGCTGTTACTAATACTATTATTCAGGCAGCTATGCTTTCGATTCCTAGAACATCAGGAAAACTACTAAAATATTCAAAACCATGGTGGAATCGCGACTGTCATGAAGCACTGAAAAAACAGAAAAAAGCATGGGGTATTTTTCGTAGATATCCTACTCTCCGAAACCTCATAGCCTTTAAAAGAGCCAAAGCAAATGCACGAAAAGTAAGAAGGCAGAGCCAGAGGGATTCCTGGATTTCATATGTGTCGTCAATAACATCCTCCACGCCTAGCAAGCGGGTTTGGGAAAGAGTTCAAAAAGCATGCGGCATATATAAAGACCACTCACTTTCCTTTTTGGAAAAAGATGGCCGAGTGATTAGCTCCATAGAAGAAATTGCGAATACTATTGGTGAGACATTTGCTTCCCTTTCTTCCAGCAGAAACTATACACCTGCATTTCTTTCTATGAAGCAGCACTCTGAAATAAATCCCATCGCATTCAACTCTTCCAAATCTGAGCCTTACAATAGAGACTTAACTATGCTTGAATTAAGGAGTGCTTTATTGCAGACACATAGGTCTTCTCCGGGTCTTGATGGAGTGAATTATGAAATGCTAAAGCGTCTGTCCTGTAAGTCACTGAATGCCCTTCTCACACTTTACAATAGAGTGTGGAAGGAGCGTACATTTCCCAGTGCATGGAGGAGAGCTGTTGTCATTCCTATTCCTAAGCCAGGGAAAGATCCAAGGAATCCCTCCAACTATCGGCCAATTGCCCTTACGAGTTGCCTCTGCAAACTGTTTGAAAAGATGGTAAACAGCCGCCTAGTCTACTTCTTGGAAAAGAATGATATTATATCGCCTTATCAGAGCGGTTTTCGACAGGGGAGAACGACCGTAGACAATATGCTTCTATTAGAGACATCTATTCGAAAAGCATTTGTAAGAAGAAGCCACCTTGTCTCGATATTCTTCGACATTGAAAAAGCTTATGATAAGGCATGGAGATACGGTATACTCCGGGATCTTCACGAGAGTGGCTTGCGCGGCAACCTACCAATTTTCATTCAAAATTTCTTGAACACTAGAACTTTTCAAGTAAGAATTGGCTCTGTTTTTTCGGATGTTTTTGAACAGGAAGAGGGTGTGCCTCAAGGCTGTGTGCTCAGTGTAACCCTGTTTAGTTTAAAAATAAATTCTGTACTAAAAGAACTTCCTCCCACCATCTTGGGATCTCTATATGTTGATGATCTGCAGATTAGCTGTCGAGGAGCAGACATGAGATATGTAGAGAGGCAACTGCAGATGGCTCTGATTAAGATCCAAGAATGGTCAGACAAACAGGGATTTACATTTTCGAAACAGAAAACTGTCTGCGTGCACTTTTGTAGGAAGCGAGGTCTCCATCCTGAACCCCCCTCAGGGGGCTCACTTCTGTGAGTACGGGTGTGGCAATCCCGAGGTACCCTAGCCCTTCAGGGGATCATCTTCTTGATGAGACGGGTATCACGATCCTGGAGCCCCAGTGATCTATCCTCTTTTCCGTCTCCTCTCCTCTTGGCTGGATCTTTTTCCCTTCCCTTCTCCCTTGTGGTTTCTCTCTACGGAGTTTGGGGCTCGTCACGAGAGGCTGGAACAGACCTTGTTTCTAGTTTTCAAGTGGGGAGAAAACTGCCCACGTGTTTGCCGTGCGTGGAGACCCGTGTCGCTGGAAAGGAGGGTCCTGGTAGTTGAGGGGCGAGGTACTGTCCCCAACACACTGCTTTGGCCTCTGCTTCAGCTAAACGGGAGGCACCTTAGTCGTCCTCACGGGTGTCAATCGGCTGGTCACTAGTCCTTGTGTCAGTGGCTTGGGGTCAAGCTCTCGGGAGTACCTGCTTTCGGGAAAGCCGACTGTGGGGCTTCAGTTTGCGTATAGGTCCGGCTAGCCCTAACACAGGAATCTGTGTTCCCTTGTTGGGCTCCGTGGTGGGCGGGGCCGTCGGACCCGAATCTTTATTCTTTCACTATGGCTTCTCATATTTACTTAATAAAAGATTTCGAGGTAACTCCAGTCACTCAAGTCAATCCTGTCACTCAAGTCACTCAAATCACTCCTGTCACTCAACCTAGTTCTGAAACTTCTACTCCTAAACCAGTCACTCAACCTAGTTCTGAAACATCTACTGTTAAACCAGTCATTCAACCTATTTCTGAAACGTCTACTGCTAAACCACTCACTCAACCACTCACTCAACCTCTCACTCAACCTACTTCTGAAAAGTCTACTGCAAAAAAATTACGTACAGATACAAATGAAAAAAATCATAACAATATTCCCCGTTTCCTAGTCATCTCTAGTCCTTCTGGCGAAATGCATAAGATGTCTCCTTTCGTAATAAACAAATACATCCAGTCCTGTATTGGTGAGCCGAGAAATATAAAGCGTGTCCGCTCCGGAGACCTGCTTATTGATACAACCTCAGCCACCCAGTCTGCTTCTTTACTTCAGATAACTAAACTTGGGCAAGCGAATGTGACTGTAACACCACATAAGTCACTCAACTATTGTCGGGGTGTAATCTCAGAATTCGACCTTCTGTATGTTTCTGAAGAAGAGATCGCTTCTGAGCTCTCCGAGCAAAATGTCTGCGGTGTAAGGCGGATCAAGATGCGTAAAGAAGGTAAGTTGATAGACACGAAACACGTGATCCTTACCTTCAACACGCCTGATCTGCCTAAGAATATTAAGGCCGGATATCTAAATATTCCTGTAAGACCTTATATTCCAAACCCTATGCGATGTTTCCAATGCCAGCGTTTCGGCCACTCTAAGACGTCTTGTCGTGGCAGCCTTACATGCGCCCGATGCTCACAGATTGGCCACGATTCTGAAAATTGTACGGCTGCGCCTCTTTGTATAAATTGCAAGGGTGAGCACCCAGCATTTTCACGCCTCTGCCCAAAATGGAAATTGGAAAAAGAAGTGCAGACTGCAAAGTTTACGAGGAACATCTCATATGCCGAAGCCAGAAGATTAGTCCAGAGCTCACAGCTTCGACCAAATACATCATACGCCAGTGCTGTAAAATCATCTCGTACAGTCGCCACCCAAACATCAATAGGCACACAGACCATAGCAAATAAAACCCATCCGTCTACATCCAACAAGCAAAAAGAAAATGCAACCCATATAGTACAAAAGAAAGAAACAGTTATTCAAAGTAAGCCCAAAACTTCTACACAGAAAATATCCAATAAAAATAGAAGTCACAGCAATAGCTCTTTTGATGAGATGATTTCTGAATCTGCGGATTCAGACTTTATGGAAGTAGAAGAGGGTCTAGAAGTTCCCAGGCATCTACTTCCACGAAAAACAAAAGAACAGCACAGAAAAAACAAAAACCATTCATAATGGCAACCCTCATGTCATGGAACTGTCGCGGTTTCCACCGAAATTTCCTTGACATCAAATCTATAATAAATGTGTATCATCCTGTGTGCTTAGCAATACAGGAAACAAATTTGAAACCTGAACACCATGCAAAACTTCGGAGGTTTTCTTTCGTCAGGAAGGATAACATTGCAGGTGAGCGTGCCAGTGGAGGTGTAGGTCTCCTCTCCTCACTGGATTATCCCTCAAATGTACTTCCTTTGACGACATCCCTCCAAGTTGTCGCTACTCAAATAAATTTTGATATTATTGTTTCATTTGTTTCTTTGTATTTGCCTCCAAATGAGCACATTTATCAGCAAGATTTAAATAATCTAATAGAGCAGCTGCCTGAGCCTTTTATCATAATAGGAGATTTTAACGGCCATAGTCCACTCTGGGGAAGTAAAGATACAAATTGCCGAGGAAGACAAATAGAGCAGATGATCGAAGATCATAGCCTTTGTCTCCTAAATAATGGGCAAGATACGTACTTCCATGAGCCTTCAAGGACATTCCACGCTCTCGATCTTGCCATCTGTTCACCATCTCTGTTGCCATTTTGCACTTTTAGTGTCGGAAATGACCTGTACAACAGCGATCATTATCCTATTTTTGTGTCTCTTGCACGAAGAGGAGCAAACCCCGTGTCGAGAGTCCCTCGTTTTATCCTGGACAGGGCAGACTGGGAACTCTTCTCTTCCGTTGCAGAGCTGACAGAGGAAATGGTAGAAGGTGTGCATATCGATGACGCTGTTGAAGCTGTTACTAATACTATTATTCAGGCAGCTATGCTTTCGATTCCTAGAACATCAGGAAAAACACAAAAATATTCGAAACCATGGTGGAATCGCGACTGTCATGAAGCACTGAAAAAACAGAAAAAAGCATGGGGTATTTTTCGTAGATATCCTACTCTGCGAAACCTCATAGCTTTTAAAAGAGCCAAAGCAAATGCACGGAAAGTAAGAAGGCAGAGCCAGAGGGATTCCTGGATTTCATATGTGTCCTCAATAACATCCTCTACACCTAGTAAGCGGGTTTGGGAAAGAGTTCGAAAAGCATGCGGAATGTACAAAGACCACTCACTTTCCTTTCTGGAAAAAGATGGCCGAGTGATTAGCTCCATAGAAGAAATTGCAAATACAATTGGTGAGACATTTGCTGCCGTTTCTTCCAGCCGAAATTACTCACCTGCATTTCTTTCTATCAAGCAACGCTCTGAGAAAAATCCCATCGCTTTCAACTCTTCCAACTTTGAGCCGTACAATAGAGACTTTACTATGGTTGAACTAAAGAGAGCTTTGTTGCAGACACATAGGTCTTGTCCGGGTCTGGATGGCGTGTATTATGAAATGCTAAAGCATCTGTCCTGTAAGTCACTGAGTGCCATTCTCACACTTTACAATAGAGTGTGGAAGGAGCGTACATTTCCCAGTGCATGGAGGAGAGCTATTGTCATTCCTATTGCGAAGCCAGGGAAAGACCCGAGGAATCCCTCGAACTATCGGCCAATTGCCCTTACCAGCTGTGTTTGCAAACTGTTTGAAAAGATGGTAAACAGCCGCCTAGTCTACTTCTTGGAAAAGAATGATATTATATCGCCTTATCAGAGTGGTTTTCGAAAGGGAAGAACAACTGTAGATAACATGCTCCTCTTAGAGACATCTATTCGAAAAGCATTTGTAAGAAGAAGCCACCTTGTCTCGATATTCTTCGACATTGAAAAAGCTTATGATAAGGCATGGAGATACGGTATACTCCGGGATCTTCACGAGAGTGGCTTGCGCGGCAACCTACCAATTTTCATTCAAAATTTCTTGAACACTAGAACTTTTCAAGTAAGAATTGGCTCTGTTTTTTCGGATGTTTTTGAACAGGAAGAGGGTGTGCCTCAAGGCTGTGTGCTCAGTGTAACCCTGTTTAGTTTAAAAATAAATTCTGTACTAAAAGAACTTCCTCCCACCATCTTGGGATCTCTATATGTTGATGATCTGCAGATTAGCTGTCGAGGAGCAGACATGAGATATGTAGAGAGGCAACTGCAGATGGCTCTGATTAAGATCCAAGAATGGTCAGACAAACAGGGATTTAACTTTTCGAAACAGAAAACTGTCTGCGTGCACTTTTGTAGGAAGCGAGGTCTCCATCCTGAACCTGAGTTATACTTGAATGGTACAATTATTCCAGTTGCGCCTGAAGTAAAATTTTTAGGAGTGACGTTCGACCGAAAATTGACTTTCCTTTCTCATGTTTTAAACCTGAGAAAGAAGTGTCTAAAAACACTAAATATTTTAAAAGTGTTGGCGAACACCTCCTGGGGTGCAGAGCGTTGCTCCATGCTTCGCATTTACAGAGCGCTTAATCGCTCTAAACTGGACTATGGCTCAGTTGTTTATGGATCCGCTCGCTCATCTGTTTTGTTAAAACTGGATCCTGTTCACCATCAAGGTCTGCGGATTTGTTCAGGAGCTTTCAGGACTTCTCCTGTGCAGAGCCTATATGTTGACTGTAACGAACCATCACTTCATCTGAGGCGTGAGCAATTGTCCCTTTTGCAATATTTTAATACTCTATCTCAACCTGAACATCCCAATAAGCTGTGCTTACTTGATAATGAGTGTAACACATTATTTGAAACACGTCCATCCTGTGTTCCTACTTTCCCTTTAAGAGTTCGCCCTGTCATTGAGGAACTCTCCCTCTCTGATATGCACCCCCAAGCAGTACAGAATTTTGAAATTCCACCTTGGGAAAATTCACGGATCCAGCTTCTTGATGTTTTTAAACATCACGTAAAGGCGAGCACTAACGAGATCGTTTACAGACAACTTTTCGCTGAGCACAGGCACAAATATAGCAGTTATTATCCGATATACACAGATGGATCAAAGTCAAATGATCATGTCGGGATGGCTTTTGTATTTGAAAATTACATAGAGGGCAGATGCCTGCAACATGCTTTCTCTGTCCTAACATCTGAACTAACTGCAATATATTATGCTCTTTTGTACATCCCAAAGCTCTGCCACAAAAAGTTCATAGTTTACACAGACTCGTATAGTGCTCTTAAATCCTTGGAAGCTTTTCCCAACGCTCAGAATCCTGTGGTAGTGGATGTTCTCAAAATTCATAGAAATTTAATGATACGAGGATATGAAATCCTGTACTGCTGGGTTCCCGGGCATACGGGAATAAAGGGAAACGAGCTTGCAGACATCGCGGCAAAATCTGCTGTCGAACTGTCCAGTCGCCTTATCCCTTTTAGAGACATCTGCTGTGTCATCAAGGGAAAGATACGAAAAAAATGGCAGCAAATTTGGGATCTTCAGCATCACAACAAGTTGAGAAACATCAAACCTAGAATTGAGCATTGGGATTTTGCTGGAAATCGTAAAGAGGACGTTCTTTTGACTCGACTCAGAATTGGTCATACCAGAGTCACACATAGCTATCTTCTTAAAGCTGAAAATGAGCCTGTTTGTTTTAATTGTAATGTTTGTTTATCTGTTCGTCATATTTTAATTGAGTGTCAATGTTTTAATAGTCTTCGCCAGAAATATTTTAATAGCTGTGACTTACCTCTCGACCGTTTAATCGGAAGAGAGGTCAATTCTAATTTATTTTATTATTTAAAAGAGATTGGCTTTTATTACCAAATGTAATTTGTTTTGAAGACTGTGTCTTGAATGTTAATATGTGCTTTTAACTTGTTTTTATATGACTTCATCCTCTGGATTTGGTACATTTATCTACTTGTTTTTATTTATTGAATTTTAATGTCATCAATTGTAATCATCTCATCTTTTGTTTGGCGCGTCATAATCATCTCTGGTTTTTGCGCCATAATCACTCACTCACTCACTCACTCACCATCCTGAACCTGAGTTATACTTGAATGGTACAATTATTCCAGTTGCGCCTGAAGTAAAATTTTTAGGAGTGACGTTCGACCGAAAATTGACTTTCCTTTCTCATGTTTTAAACCTGAGAAAGAAGTGTCTAAAAACACTAAATATTTTAAAAGTGTTGGCGAACACCTCCTGGGGTGCAGAGCGTTGCTCCATGCTTCGCATTTACAGAGCGCTTATCCGCTCTAAACTGGACTATGGCTCAGTTGTTTATGGATCCGCTCGGTCATCTGTTTTGTTAAAACTGGATCCTGTTCACCATCAAGGTCTGCGGATTTGTTCAGGAGCTTTCAGGACTTCTCCTGTGCAGAGCCTATATGTTGACTGTAACGAACCATCACTTTATCTGAGGCGTGAGCAATTGACCCTTTTGCAATATTTTAATACTCTATCTCAACCTGAACATCCCAATAAGCTGTGCTTACTTGATAATGAGTGTAACACATTATTTGAAACACGTCCATCCTGTGTTCCTACTTTCCCTTTAAGAGTTCGCCCTGTCATTGAGTAACTCTCCCTCTCTGATATGCACCCCCAAGCAGTACAGAATTTTGAAATTCCACCTTGGGAAAATTCACGGATCCAGCTTCTTGATGTTTTTAAACATCACGTAAAGGCGAGCACTAACGAGATCGTTTACAGACAAATTTTCGCTGAGCACAGGCACAAATATAGCAGTTATTATCCGATATACACAGATGGATCAAAGTCAAATGATCATGTGGGGATAGCTTTTGTATTTGAAAATTACATAGAGGGCAGATGCCTGCACCATGCTTTCTCTGTCCTAACATCTGAACTAACTGCAATATATTATGCTCTTTTGTACATCTCAAAGCTCTGCCACAAAAAGTTCATAGTTTACACAGACTCGTATAGTGCTCTTAAATCCTTGGAAGCTTTTCCCAACGCTCAGAATCCTGTGGTAGTGGATGTTCTCAAAATTCATAGAAATTTAATGATACGAGGATATGAAATCCTGTACTGCTGGGTTCCCGGGCATACGGGAATAAAGGGAAACGAGCTTGCAGACATCGCGGCAAAATCTGCTGTCGAACTGTCCAGTCGCCTTATCCCTTTTAGAGACATCTGCTGTGTCATCAAGGGAAAGATACGAAAAAAATGGCAGCAAATTTGGGATGTTCAGCATCACAACAAGTTGAGAAACATCAAACCTAGAATTGAGCATTGGGATTTTGCTGGAAATCGTAAAGAGGACGTTCTTTTGACTCGACTCAGAATTGGTCATACAAGAGTTACACATAGCTATCTTCTTAAAGCTGAAAATGAGCCTGTTTGTTTTAATTGTAATGTTTGTTTATCTGTTCGTCATATTTTAATTGAGTGTCCATGTTTTAATAGTCTTCGCCAGAAATATTTTAATAGCTGTGACTTACCTCTCGACCGTTTAATCGGAAGAGAGGTCAATTCTAATTTATTTTATTATTTAAAAGAGATTGGGTTTTATTACCAAATGTAATTTGTTTTGAAGACTGTGTCTTGAATGTTAATATGTGCTTTTAACTTGTTTTTATATGACTTCATCCTCTGGATTTGGTACATTTATCTACTTGTTTTTATTTATTGAATTTTAATGTCATCAATTGTAATCATCTCATCTTTTGTTTGGCGCGTCATAATCATCTCTGGTTTTTGCGCCATAATCACTCACTCACTCACCAGAGTCACACATAGCTATCTTCTTAAAGCTGAAAATGAGCCTGTTTGTTTTAATTGTAATGTTTGTTTATCTGTTCGTCATATTTTAATTGAGTGTCAATGTTTTAATAGTCTTCGCCAGAAATATTTTAATAGCTGTGACTTACCTCTCGACCGTTTAATCGGAAGAGAGGTCAATTCTAATTTATTTTATTATTTAAAAGAGATTGGCTTTTATTACCAAATGTAATTTGTTTTGAAGACTGTGTCTTGAATGTTAATATGTGCTTTTAACTTGTTTTTATATGACTTCATCCTCTGGATTTGGTACATGTATCTACTTGTTTTTATTTATTGAATTTTAATGTCATCAATTGTAATCATCTCATCTTTTGTTTGGCGCGTCATAATCATCTCTGGTTTTTGCGCCATAATCACTCACTCACTCACTCACTCACTCACTCACTCGATTCCTGGCGAAGGCGGTTGCTAATTTTTCATCTTTCTGGCTTCGAAAAACATCCTGATGACTCTACAAGGATAATAATAGTATATATTAAATTTTGATATTCCGTAATTAAGCTCTGTAGATAATAAATGAGAAAATGTGTTTATAGTATACTTATACTGCTTTTTTGAGAAAAAGTGCTTCGAACGTAGTCAGATACGTATAATTTTGGATATACCTGTAGCCCTAGTTTCAAAACTCCGGGCAGTTTTGCCTCAAAACCTGCAGTTTCAGAGGTACAATATATCTATCTGATGTGCAGAGTAAACTAAATATTTATATCTATGTAACCATGTTTTGCAAAGAACTAAAGCAGTGCTCTCAAAAAATGTAAAATTTGTGACAGTTTACTATTCACGGAGATAGGAGATATCACAAATTTTTCAAGAAAGACCAAATAGTGATCACACACACACACACACAAAAAAAAAAAAAAAAAAAAAAAAAAATCACACCAAATTGTGTACGGTATCTGTAAACTTTTTTTTTTTCTTCAAAAATGTAGTTAATTATTTGAAAAATATAATGATAAAAATAATGAAACCACTTAAAAATCAAATTAAAAGAATGTAATAGAGAAAGGTCTCTTCGATACTGGAACTACATTGATTACAATATAAGAGCATAAAAGAATTCAACAGAAGCATTTCAATTCTAAGCCTGAGGAACGCAATTCGCTTTAAGCTCTGTAAAGAAGAAACCACTGATGGAAGCACGTGACGGAGGACGGGCACGCCTGGCGTATTACGGTGTTCGCCGATAACATCGCGGCAAAATCATCGCGGGCGAAAATGTCGCGGAGAAAACAACGCAAGGCGAAAACGTCGTGCTGCAAAACATCGTGGGAGAAAACATCGCAAAGAGAAAACATCGTGGTACAAAATATCGTCGTCGAAAATAAAGCTGTTCAAAAACTTCGCAGTTTAAAAACATCGTCGTCGAAAATATCGCGGTAAAAAATAAAGTATCGACAAATCATCGCAGGACGATAACATCGCAGGCCTGCTTTTTTCAGGCTTTAATGTATATTCCCATAATGATTTGTGAGCGCGAGATGGAAAGAAAGATAATTTTTACTTTCATATTTTTATTAACTAATAAATTTTTGCTGAAAAAGTAAGAAGGAAACTTAATACTTAAGAATAAACTGAAGCAGAACAAGAAATAATTTTCATTATAAGAGTATTAGATTGACAAAAGTGAAGAAAATAATGTCATCATTAGCAATTATTTATAGATAAGGTCATGCAGTTACGTAGCTTCCTTTTTCTAAACATTTTTAGATTATACTTTTAATGAAAAATTACCAGTAAAAATTTTATAAAAAATGATTTATTAATGACCTTTGTTAGTTAACTATGTCAGTTTAAAATTCTGTTAAGTGCTATAAGTTGCCTTAATTTTCTATGCTAAAATTTCCTTCTTACTTTTTCAGCAAAAAATTATTAGTTCATAAAAAATATGAAAGTGAAGATTATCCTTCTTTTCATCTTGCGCTCACAAATCATTATGGAAATATCCATTTACGGAATTTATGGAAATATTCATTTTAAAGCCTGGAAAAAGCATGTCTGCGATGTTATCGTCATGCGATGATTTGTAGATACTTTATTTTTTACCACGATATTTTCGACGACGATGTTTTTAAACTCCGAAATTTTTGAACCGCTTTATTTCCGACGACGATGTTTTAGAACTGCGATGTTTTCTCCCACGATGTTTTGTATCACGACGTTTTCGCTTTGCGTTGTTTTCGTCCGCGATGTTTTCGGCTGTAACCCGTATAACATAGGTAAACAGGCATATGTCCCACGTCCTCCGCTATCTCGAAGAAGCAACTCGCTGGAGCCCCGTGAGGCTGCACCGGGAGTTTACATGGCCATACAGGGGCTAGATGTCCAGTAGATTTTACATAGGACGTTGTTAATAACACAAAGTAACTTAAAAAGAATATAAAGGATGGCATTAAAACACTAAAACACACATATAAGCTGAAACACATAGGTATACAAAATTAAACGTAAAAGCATAAAAACACACTCGTAATTATGTAACATAAAGACATAAAAACACACACGAGAATACATAACATGACACATAGAATACATACGGAAACACGTAGAGCACATAAATGCAAATATTTCACACAGAAGAAACATATGAGACATAGTAAGGTGTGCGTAAAGCAGAAGCGCTGTGCGGAAATATGCTCAGTACCCATAATACATAATGTACATACTTTCATTAGGGGCTTCTGTTGCATGATTTACATATTTCGTTGCATACACTTTACATTGGTGGATTGTACGAATATCTTGGATAGTTACATTTATACAATTATGGAAGTACTCAGGGTTACATTAGAGACATACAATACATTGGATAAATACACTACATTAGAGACGACATACAATACAATGGATAAATACACTACATTAGGAACATACATTACTTCATTAGAGACTTGCATTGTATTATTTACATATGTTACGGTGCATATTCTACATTTGGTACATTGTACGAATATCTTGGCTAATTACAGTTATGCAATTCTGGAAGGATTCATGGTTATATTAAGGACATAGAATACATTAGGGACATACATTACTTCATTAGAGACTTGCATTACATTATTTACATATATTACGATGCATACACTACATTTGGTGCATTGTACGAATTTTATGCATTTCGATCTTGTACAGTTACAGTTATACAATTCTGGAAGGATTCATGGTTACATTAGAGACATACGAGACATTAGACGAATACTCTTTTCATTAAATTATTTACATGAGAAATATGGCATTTTCTTAGTATTAGGAAAGATGCGCTAAAGACGAGCCATGTTTTTACGGATAAAGTTATGAGGGCGATGCGCCGCCCGTAAATAATTTATAAAAAGTTTTCTTTGTGAGAGAAATTGGAGAGAGTCAAGAGGTGAGGTTGTAGAGACATTAGGTATTTTTTGAAGCAGGAGAGAGATGAAAAATGAGCAACGCCTTCGCCGGAAATCGAACCACGGACCTCTACAATACGCGCCCAGCGTGCAGACCACCACACCACGAAGGCACGCTAAGAAGGCGGGAGAAATACCTTATATACGCCCCCTTTTAAACGGCGACTGGGATTTTTAAAGGACCCAATCGCCAAATCCTGAGTGGGGAGAATCATCATCCACCACCCTTTTAATTCGGGCGCCACTGTACAGATGTTAGGCATCTTTTTGGAAGCAGGAAAGGGATAATCTTTGGAATATGGTAACAGGTTGTTTAGCGACATTTTGGTAAGGCGATAAAGGTTACTAGCTAGGACTTTAGCAGTGTACATGGATATAGTCAAGAGTGTGCGCAATGAAATTTTTGCGCAATTCTGGGATGTTTTTTTAAGTGAAAATAGGTCGACTTGTACATGGATGGTACCGTGTATGTGCAATTCGTAAAAACGCGGCAAGCAGTGGGCGATTCTGCACTTTGTCTCAATTTCGCACCTAATCTTCGTCATGATAAAGTTCTTTTGTTCCATAAAAGTTCTAGCATAAGCGTAATTCGGCTAGCAGATTGTTGGAAAAAAAATGCTGAATTAATATATATATATATATATATATATATGTCTTTACTTCGTGAAAACAAAATGGCGTCCAAACAAAAACTAGCAGGTTGCTGTAGCAGGTTTGATCGCCAAATTTTCGCCAAAAAATCTCTAAGTTACCATAATCCAGAGATTAACCCAGGAAAGACGAAAAATGAGTAACGCCTTCACCGGGAATAGAACCACGGATCTCTGGAATACGCGCCCAGCGTGCAGACCCCCACACCACGAAGGCACGCTAAGAAGGCGGGAGAAATACTTTATAAGGTAAGAAAGAGGTAAACGATGTACAATGTAACCCCAACAATTTTGTAAATATTTGTAAATATAGATTTATGAAGTAGTATTAGAGGGAAAATAAGCGTGTTCATTTCAGTTCGACATGAATGACAGTTTTTTTTATATTTTTATTTTTATTTTATTTATTTATTTTTTTAACGGAGGACGTGGGCAACCTTACTATTATGGTTAATCGGTTTTGCGCCACGTCGTCCTTTGTCGAAGGTAACCCCCCCCCCAATTAAATACTGGAGGGTCACATCATGATCCCTCACCCTTCGTCTCGAATTTATTGTAAAACAATAAAGAAATTATACATGGCCAACAGTGGCAATCTGTGACATAAGACATATACATATTTGTTTAACAATATTGGTTAATAATAACAATAGTTTTATGTAGAAAATGTTGAATACCGAAATATAAAATATTACCTAAATATAAAATTGAATTACCTTGAATACCTAAATATAAAATTTTGAATACCAAATATATAATAAATATAATCTATAAAATATAATTACGCATCCTCACAATGTTAGCACTTTCCTGTCTATATAAACCCTGATAAAATCTTATTGTTTCCTATTTATTTATAGTCTTAAACATTTATATTATTTTAGACATTATTTCTTACTCTTTCACAGTAATCATTATTTTTAGTAGGATAGTCATTATTGTTTCCGATATTCTTTGAATTATGTTACGTAACTTGGCATAAATCTGTACCCAATTTACTTAAAATATCCATTGCCTTTGTGATTTTCCTTAATGATGTGTTTATGCTTAACTAAGAATTTCTTAAAAACCTGAATATTGTAGAACATGAGAGGTTGTACGCTATAACGCGACTCGTCCGTGAAGAGCTTCTTCTCATCCTCATCTGAGATGCTTCTGCGGACAGCACGGCGGTCCTGTGTCAACGGAACGCAAATCGTAGGTCTGCGAGCATACAATCCACATAAATGATTTTGATCAGTTGGAATCGAAACTCGGGTACTAGTGGGGCCCACCAGCGGCCGAGCGGTAAAGTCGCTGAACACTGGTAGTTCGGTCTGAGGTTCGAATCCCGCGAACGGGCTGGCTGCATGGGCGTTTTCATGGTTTTCCCCATGTGTAACGTGGATACGAGCCAGTTTCCCTTAGAAAGTCCTCCATGAAGGCATCCCTCCCCTTAGGCAGAAAACCCTCGTGTGCTTTGCCATAATTAAATACACCACACACCGGTACTAGTGGCACCATGAAGGTACTGTAGCAAGGAAGTGGCGTTTTTAGTGCGTTTTTTCTGGCCGTTAGTATTAAATACAGATCCTCATTTTGTGTTGTTGCAGGGGGTTTTCGTTTTCAAAAACAGTTTCCATAGACTGGAAGTGACCCTGAGAAAAGTTTGACCAGCCTCTAAACCAGCGTTTCTTAAACTGTGGATAGAGACCCCCAAGGGGGTCGCGGGACCTGCAGCAAGGGGTCTCCAAAAATTTTAGCAGTTTTCATATTTGTTTAACTTATTATAATAATTTTAAATTTAACAAATATTTTTACACTATGTATCTGAAAATAGATAAAGATAAGACAATACAGACAAAGGGAAAAAAAAAATCTGAAATGTTTCAGATTTTAAATTACGTCCAAAGGGGCGTTTTTTAACATTTTGTGTGTTACCTTTCTTTATTAAATATCATGTTCCTCGCACTTAAACCATAAGATCCAGTGCAACAGCAATATCGCAAAATAGTTTTAAAACGAGCCTATCTTTAGAATTTCTGATACAGAGACTCACGCGCTGGAGATAAAAATGTTTTTTCTGCACAACGTTGCCATTGCTCGCTTTGAAATCCTTGAGTTTGTTAATCAAAAATTCGTCAAAGTTTTAAAAAATAGGAAATGGATCATAAAACAAATTTCAAATTGGGTCTTCCACATGCTCATATTCGTTGGAGGATTACGTTATTCAAAATTCGATGACTCTATGTACCGTTGTTTTATCACAATACGAGAAATATACATACATTTATGAAGATTTTTCATTATTTAATTTCTTCAAATATAATGCAGGACTCTAACATTTTGTGGCAACAGTTTGAAAAGTGAACCGACATTTATGAGTCCGACGCAAAATGCCAAAACGAAACTAATAGTCCTTCGGGATTCAAATCCCTTTGGACTAAAAAAAAACCGGCAACGTTTCCACGCATTCTTTTTATAATATAAAAGTTCATTTTCTTCGCTTTGCAGGTGACACTGTCATTTCGTCTGTTACTTATTTAAAATTTTCACATTGCTCTATGTCTTAAAATTTGAAATTAAAGTTAATGGTCTAAAAGTGCAGTAGTATATTACGGTACAAGCGGAAAAATGGACAGTTTCACTCGCGCGAGTGTCGGATTTGCGCAATACGTATGGAGTCCCACAAAATTTTTGTAAATACTATGGAATGTCTTGGGGGAGCGAAAAAATCTCAGTGATAAAAAGGGGTCGCGACTGAAAAACGTTTAAGGAAACCCGAGTTACAGCATCGCAGTAGAGAGTTATCTGCCCAAGAACAGAGATATCTTCAGTGGAGAATCGAATTTACTTGCGGTCGAGCGAAACATCGCTGAATGCGCGTAACGTGAACGCGAGCTAATTTTTTTAGAAAGACCTCCACGAAGGTGTTCATGTTGCCAACGTAGATAACTCTTTCGTGTTTTGCCACAGTCCAAAATAATATTCATAGGATATCTATTATTTTTAGCAGCAGAGGTGTCATTAGCCTCTATCCTCACTTTTTTTACCATATCACTTGTGTCTGCTTTTCAAATAAAAGGATGTTGCCTTCAACGCCAAGCATTATTTTTAAAGAAAAAGATATAGCGAATATATTAAAAGGATACTGTAGCGCTTAACATTCTGTCGCAAATTATAAATATAAGCTGTTTTTAAATATTTTGTGATTTTACTGTTGAATATCATGCGAGGAGAAGAGAGTGACGCTTCAAAAATAAAGCTAGAAAGACGGAAAGTTAATGAAAAAGGTTATGGGGTCCTGGGGAAAAATCTCAATGGTAAAAAGGAGTCGCGACTGATAAAAGTTTAAGAAGGCCTGCTCTAAACGACAGATGGCCCTCCAGGCTACCGATTCAGCTAAGTCATCTAACTGAGTTCACCGTCACAAAACCGTTACAAACACCGTTTACCGATACAAAACATTCAGTGCGTGTCAATTGTTTTTAATCTCCTCCTACAGAAAGACTCCTGCAGGTTTTTTTTCACTTCTTATCTAAGGCTCTTAGTTTTTTACGTCACAGAAAAAAATTGCATATTCTTAACGTTAAAATTTCATTTTTAACTCCTTCTATTTTGTTTTTGTTAAAAAAGTTGTTGATTATATGGTTATTTCATGCCGAACTCAAAATGTTCCCTAATTTTTTTGAGCAGTATATGTATACATAAAAATGATATTATTAATATAAACATGGATATTGAAACTGTAAAGAATTTATTTCAATTTACTGGAATCCAATAATTAAATAAAATGAATATAAATTTAAATTGCAACATATTTTATAAGGTATTTCTCCCGTCTTCTTAGCGAACCTTCGTGGTGTAGTAGTCTGCACGCTCAGCGCGTAATTGAGAGGTCCGCGGTTCGTTTCCCGGCGAAGGCGTTGCATATTTTTCAATCTCTCTTGTTTCCAAAAAATCCTAGTGCGTCTACAGTGCCGCCCGAACTAAAAGGGTGTTGGATGATGATTCTCCTCACCCATGATTTGGCGATTGGGCCCCCTAAAAAACCCCAGTCGCCCCTTAAAAGGGGGGAGTATATAATGTATTTCTTCCGCCTTTTTAGCCAGCCTTCGTGGTGTAATGCTCTGCACACTCAGCGCATAATTGAGAGGTGTACGGTTCGATTCCCGGCAAAGCCGTTGCATATTTTTCATCTAAAGCTTTTAGTTTTTTACGTCACAGAAAAAATTTGCATATTCTTAACGTTGATTGAAAAATATTGATTCGTTAATTAACATTGAGATTGAAAATCTCAATCTCAATCAAAAATATTGAAACGTTGATTGAGATTGAAAAATATGCAATGCCTTCACCGGCAAGCGAACCGCGGACCCCTTAATTACGCGCTGAGCGTGCAGACCACTACACCACGAAGGCTCGCTACTTCCCAAAGATGCCTAATGGTTCTACAATTTAATCAACGCAAAAACATTTAAAATGGATTGTTCTAATATGCAGATATTCGAGTTCAGCTGAATAACAGATTATTATAAAGGCTTTCGTGGAGGACTAGCTCATAGTCACGCTATGTTTGGGGAAATCTACGAAAATATTTAGGCACTAGGTTTCAGCGGTCTTAGCCCTTCGGGTAGAGTTAGACCCTTGCGACTATCTGAAGTTCTACATTATGTACTATTCTAATGAATGAATATAAAAATATTTGTAAGTGTTTCCTTTACATTAATATCATACATGAGTTACATAATCAAAAGGGACTATTTTATATCACGTGAGGATGTAGTGTAGAAGAAAGGATGACATATGGCGTACATGTGCGAGTTGAGTTGTTCAGTAGACCAGCTCAATTTGTCATTATGCCGCTTTGCTATATCAATAAATTCCCAGCTAGAGCCAGACAATTAATTGGCAACCTAGATAAAACTTACTTGGGTAACTGAGATGGATTGTGATATCGTCTTACGTTTATAGAGCATGCTGTCATGCATGCTCTATAAGATATAGCTCGGACCAGAGAAACGAAAAAAATGTGCATTGTGTTTCTCTATTTTGCATTTCTTTCTGTTACTCTGCAGAGAAATTTTTTGATGCTACTTTGGTAGACGGGTTACAAGGATTTTTGGCGGTTTACGTTGGCGCAATTGTTGGCGCGGTTTTTACAATCGTCAGCCATTTTGAAAAACGCTGTTTTTACGTATTTTACGCATAGTAAAGTATTCGGAACTTTAAGAAAATAAATATCGTTAAAAATAATGGATTAATTTTTTTGTTGAAAACGTCATTTTTTAAGATGGCGGGCCAATTTAGATAAATACAATTACTATGAGTATAAAATACTATAGTAAGGTTAAATTATTACTTTCATATAGCAAAGAAATAGAATAGAAACACCTCTATAAAAACATTGCGTCAACGTTTAATTGAATTAAAATATTACTTTAAACTTATTTAAATGTAATATTAAAAATTTAAAATAAATTTTCTCTGACCCTTGCAACAATTTATAAATAAATCTTTGATTAGGAAAGCCAGATTGGCTCAAAGGACAATTTTTTTATCCCGATACCACTAATTTTTGGTACTTACAAATAACAACATTCATCTTTGAAAGATTTATATTGTTATTTGTTTAGCGTTGTTAGCTGATTACAACTCGTTGATGCACAAATATTCTGTAATCAATCAAGGAGCTCATTACATCATACATACAATTAAAAATGATTTAAATAATCATACATAATAAAATCATTTTTAAAAAAATGCAAAACTAAATTGTATTTTAATACTTAACAACCAAAAATAATGTTTAAAACATTAGATTAAATTTATAGATATTAAAACCAATTACTTTTAAAGCAAGGTGACGGCATTGATTACCTCATCCACAACATAAAATTATATAAAATATCATAAACAATAAAATTTTTATTTCAAATGAAAATACAAAATTTAATTGACTTTTAATATTTCAAAGCCATAAATAATATTTAAAACACGGAATTTATGCATAACAAAATGCATTATTTTTTGAATAAAATGACAACAAATTATCGATTACCATAAATAACTTATCCAGTAATGGGTTTACCATAAGTCGTATCGCTCGCCAAAAAAATATCGTCAAAAATCCGTGCAACCGTCTACCAAACTAGCATCATTTTTTTTCAAACGTTTTAATTTTTTATTAGACTGCTATTGTTTCTAAATGTATGCCAATATTTCTTTCTATCTTTAAATAATGCCGTTTACACTATTTCACTAATTATTTTACATGACGTAGAAGCGTATTAATAGTTACCAGGAAAAAAAAATCAAGGCTTTTGAGTCAGAAAAGGATGAAATAAATAAATAAAAGTGCTTTTTGTTTCTAATAATATTTACTTCCATTTTGAATTGCAATATTTTCTAACATTAACATTTAAAACACTTCAGCGTAACTTTTAGCAAATTTATAGAATTCTAAGCAAATTACTTTTTTTTACTTTTAAGATCCTTCGAAATTTGAACTTAATATTTTTAATGAACTTAACATGTTTCTGTTGCCTTTTACACAGAAATTCTCACAAGAGTTAATGTCAGGAGTATTATAACTTTAATAGCGAAATTTCAGCGCTTGAATTAATTCTAAAATGATTTCCATCTGCAGAAAAATTATATCTGCCTGATGTAACACATCCAAGTAATATTACTTAGTATGAAATATGTTTTGATTAAATTTACCTTAAAAGATAGCCCTCAGTGGCTCACTTTTGTGAGTACGGGTGTGGCAATCCCGAGGTACCCTAGCCCTTCAGGGGATCATCTTCTTGGTGAGACGGGTGTCACGATCCTGGAGCCCCAGTGATCTATCCTCTTTTCCGTCTCCTCTCCTCTTGGCTGGATCTTTTTCCCTTCCCTTCTCCCTTGTGGTTTCTCTCTACGGAGTTTGGGGCTTGTCACGAGAGGCTGGAACAGACCTTGTCTCTAGTTCTCGAGTGGCGAGAAAACTGCCCACGTGTTTGCCGTGCGTGGAGACCCGTGTCGCTGGAAAGGAGGGTCCTGGTAGTTGAGGGGCGAGGTACTGTCCCCAACACACTGCTTTGGCCTCTGCTTCAGCTAAACGGGAGGCACCTTAGTCGTCCTCACGGGTGTCAATCGGCTGGTCACTAGTCCTTGTGTCAGTGGCTTGGGGTCAAGCTCTCGGGAGTACCTGCTTTCGGGAAAGCCGACTGTGGGGCTTCAGTTTGCGTATAGGTCCGGCTAGCCCTAACACAGGAATCTGTGTTCCCTTGTTGGGCTCCGTGGTGGGCGGGGCCGTCGGACCCGAATCTTTTCTTATTTCAATATGGCTAATTCTCAAATTTTTCTGATCAAAGACTTCGAAGTCACTCCAGTCTCTCAACCTAGTTCTGAAACGTCCACTACTAAACCAGTCACTCAACCTAGCTCTGAACCACCTACTAATAAACCAATTATTCAACCTAGTTCTGAAAAGTCTACTACTAAACCAGTCACTCAATCTAGTTCTGAAAATTCTGCAAAAAAATTACGGACAGATGCAAATAAAAAAAATCATAACAATAGTCCCCGTTTCCCAGTCATTTCTAGTCCTTCTGGCGAAATGCATAAGATGTCTCCTTTCGTGATTAACAAATACATCCAGTCTTGTATTGGTGAGCCGAGAAATATAAAGCGTCTCCGCTCCGGAGACTTCCTTATTGATACAATCTCAGCCACCCAGTCTGCTTCTTTACTTCAAATAACTAAACTTGGGCAAGCGAATGTCAATGTAACAGCACATAAGACACTGAATTATTGTCGTGGCGTTATATCGGAATTCGACCTTCTGTATGTTCCTGAAGAAGAGATCGCTTCCGAGCTATCCGACCAAAATGTCTGCGGTGCTAGGCGGATCAAGATGCGTAAGGAAGGTAAGTTGATCGATACGAAACACGTGATCCTTACCTTCAACACGCCTGATCTGCCTAAGAATATTAAGGCCGGATATTTAAATTGTCCCGTAAGACCCTATATTCCCAACCCTATGCGATGCTTCCAATGCCAGCGTTTCGGCCATTCTAAGACGTCTTGTCGTGGCAGCCTCACATGCGCCCGATGCTCACAGATTGGCCACGATTCTGAAAATTGTACCGCTGCGCCTCTTTGTATAAATTGCAAGGGTGAGCACCCAGCATTTTCACGCCTCTGTCCAAAATGGAAATTGGAAAAAGAAGTGCAGACTGCAAAGGTTACGAGGAACATCTCATATGCCGAAGCCAGAAGATTAGTCCAAAGCACACAGCTACGACCAAATACATCTTACGCCAATGCTCTTAAAAAATCTCGCTCAGTTGCTACCCAAACATCAGTTAGTATGCAGACGCCACCAAACAAAACTCAACAGACTACAAACAACAAGAAGAAAGAAAACCCAACCCATACAGTACAAAATAAAGAAATAGTAATTCAAAGCAAACCCAAAACTACCACACGAAAAGAAACAAATAAAAATAGAAGTTCCAGCAATAGCTCTCTTGATGGAATGGTTTCTGAATCTGCGGATTCAGACGGTATGGAAGTAGAAGAGGGTCTGGAAGTTCCCAAGCATCTACTTCCACGAAAAACCAAACAAGAGCACAGAAAGAACAAAAACTATTCATAATGGCCACCCTCGTATCATGGAACTGTCGTGGTTTCCACCGAAATCTGCTCGACATCAAAGCTATAATCAATGTTCATCAACCTTTATGCTTCGCAATACAGGAAACAAATCTAAAACCGGAACAACAAGCAAAACTTCGGAGGTTTTCTTTCGTCAGGAAAGACAACATTGCAGGTGAGCGTGCCAGTGGAGGTGTAGGTCTCCTCACCTCACTGGATTATCCCTCAAATGTGCTTTCTTTGACGACATCCCTCCAAGTTGTCGCTACTCAAACAAATTTTGATTTTGTTGCTACAGTCGTTTCTCTGTATTTGCCTCCAAATGAGCATATTGATCAGCAAGATTTAAATGGTCTTTTAGAGCAGCTGCCTGAGCCTTTCATCATAATAGGAGATTTTAACGGCCATAGTCCGCTCTGGGGTAGTAAGGATACTAATTGCCGAGGAAGACAAATTGAGCAGATGATCGAAGATCATAGCCTTTGTCTCCTCAATAATGGGCAAGATACTTACTTCCATGAGCCTTCAAAAACATTCCATGCTCTCGACCTTGCCATCTGTTCACCATCTCTGTTGCCTTTTTGCACTTTTAATGTGGGTAAAGATCTTTACCACAGTGATCATTATCCCATTCTTGTGTCCTTGTCTCTAGTCTTCGAGTGGCGAGAAAAGTGCCCACGTGTTTGCCGTGCGTGGAGACCCGTGTCGCTGGAAAGGAGGGTCCTGGTAGTTGAGGGGCGAGGTACTGTCCCCAACACACTACTTTGGCCTCTGCTTCAGCTAAACGGGAGGCACCTTAGTCGTCCTCACGGGTGTCAATCGGCTGGTCACTAGTCCTTGTGTCAGTGGCTTGGGGTCAAGCTCTCGGGAGTACCTGCTTTCGGGAAAGCCGACTGTGGGGCTTCAGTTTGCGTATAGGTCCGGCTAGCCCTAACACAGGAATCTGTGTTCCCTTGTTGGGCTCCGTGGTGGGCGGGGCCGTCGGACCCGAATCTTTATTCTTTCACTATGGCTTCTTCTCATATCTACTTAATTAAAGATTTCGAGGTAACTCCTGTCATTCAAACTAGTTCTGAAACGTCTACAGCTAAACCAGTCACTCAACCTAGTTCTGAAACGTATACTGCTAAACCAGTCACTCAACCTAGCTCTGAACCATCTACTAATAAACCAATCATTCAACCTAGCTCTGAAACGTCTACTACTAAACCAGTCACTCAACCTGTCACTCAACCTAGTTCTGAAAATTCTGCAAAAAAATTACGGACAGATGCAAATAAAAAAAATCATCACAATAGTCCCCGTTTCCTAGTCATCTCTAGTCCTTCTGGCGAAATGCATAAGATGTCTCCTTTCGTAATAAATAAATACATCCAGTCTTCTATTGGTGAGCCGAGAAACATAAAGCGTCTCCGCTCCGGAGACTTGCTTATTGATACACACTCAGCCACCCAGTCTGCTTCTTTACTTCAGATTACTAAACTTGGGCAAGCGAATGTCACTGTAACACCCCATAAGTCACTGAACTATTGTCGTGGTGTAATCTCAGAATTCGACCTTCTGTATGTTTCTGAAGAAGAGATCGCTTCTGAGTTATCCGAACAAAATGTCTGCGGTGTAAGGCGGATCAAGATGCGTAAAGAAGGTAAGTTGATAGACACGAAACACGTGATCCTTACCTTCAACACGCCTGATCTGCCTAAGAATATTAAGGCCGGATATCTAAATATTCCTGTAAGACCTTATATTCCAAACCCTATGCGATGTTTCCAATGCCAGCGTTTCGGCCATTCTAAGACGTCTTGTCGTGGCAGCCTCACATGCGCCCGATGCTCACAGATTGGCCACGATTCTGATAATTGTACCGCTGCGCCTTTATGTATAAATTGCAAGGGTGACCACCCAGCATTTTCTCGCTTGTGCCCAAAATGGAAATCGGAAAAAGAAATCCAGACTGCAAAAGTTAATAGGAACATCTCTTACGCCGAAGCCAGAAGACTAGTCCAGAGCACACAGCTTCGACCAAATTCATCATACGCCAGTGCTGTTAAATCATATCGTACAGTCGCCACCCAAACATCAATAGGCACACAGACCCTACCAAATAAAACCCAACCGTCTACATCCAACAAGAAAAAAGAAAATGCAACTCATATAGTACAAAAGAAAGAAACAATTATTCAAAGTAAGCCGAAAACTGCCACACAAAAAATATCAAATAAAAATAGAAGTCGCAGCAATAGCTCTCTTGATGACATGATTTCTGAATCTGCGGATTCAGACTTTATGGAAGTGGAAGAGGGTCTGGAATTTCCCAGGCATTTACTTCCACGAAAAACAAAAGAACAGCACAGGAAAAACAAAAACCATTCATAATGGCCACCCTCGTGTCATGGAACTGTCGCGGTTTCCAACGAAATTTGCTTGACATCAAATCTATAATAAATGTGTACCATCCTGTGTGCTTAGCAATACAGGAAACAAATTTGAAACCTGAACACCATGCAAAACTTCGGAGGTTTTCTTTCGTCAGGAAGGATAACATTGCAGGTGAGCGTGCCAGTGGAGGTGTAGGTCTCCTCTCCTCACTGGATTATCCCTCAAATGTACTTCCTTTGACGACATCCCTCCAAGTTGTCGCTACTCAAATAAATTTTGATATTATTGTTTCATTTGTTTCTTTGTATTTGCCTCCAAATGAGCACATTTATCAGCAAGATTTAAATAATCTAATAGAGCAGCTGCCTGAGCCTTTTATCATAATAGGAGATTTTAACGGCCATAGTCCACTCTGGGGAAGTAAAGATACAAATTGCCGAGGAAGACAAATAGAGCAGATGATCGAAGATCATAGCCTTTGTCTCCTAAATAATGGGCAAGATACGTACTTCCATGAGCCTTCAAGGACATTCCACGCTCTCGATCTTGCCATCTGTTCACCATCTCTGTTGCCATTTTGCACTTTTAGTGTCGGAAATGACCTGTACAACAGCGATCATTATCCTATTTTTGTGTCTCTTGCACGAAGAGGAGCAAACCCCGTGTCGAGAGTCCCTCGTTTTATCCTGGACAGGGCAGACTGGGAACTCTTCTCTTCCGTTGCAGAGCTGACAGAGGAAATGGTAGAAGGTGTGCATATCGATGACGCTGTTGAAGCTGTTACTAATACTATTATTCAGGCAGCTATGCTTTCGATTCCTAGAACATCAGGAAAAACACTAAAATATTCGAAACCATGGTGGAATCGCGACTGTCATGAAGCACTGAAAAAACAGAAAAAAGCATGGGGTATTTTTCGTAGATATCCTACTCTGCGAAACCTCATAGCTTTTAAAAGAGCCAAAGCAAATGCACGGAAAGTAAGAAGGCAGAGCCAGAGGGATTCCTGGATTTCATATGTGTCCTCAATAACATCCTCTACGCCTAGTAAGCGGGTTTGGGAAAGAGTTCGAAAAGCATGCGGAATGTACAAAGACCACTCACTTTCCTTTCTGGAAAAAGATGGCCGAGTGATTAGCTCCATAGAAGAAATTGCAAATACAATTGGTGAGACATTTGCTGCCGTTTCTTCCAGCCGAAATTACTCACCTGCATTTCTTTCTATCAAGCAACGCTCTGAGAAAAATCCCATCGCTTTCAACTCTTCCAACTTTGAGCCGTACAATAGAGACTTTACTATGGTTGAACTAAAGAGAGCTTTGTTGCAGACACATAGGTCTTGTCCGGGTCTGGATGGCGTGTATTATGAAATGCTAAAGCATCTGTCCTGTAAGTCACTGAGTGCCCTTCTCACACTTTACAATAGAGTGTGGAAAGAGCGTACATTTCCCAGTGCATGGAGGAGAGCTATTGTCATTCCTATTGCGAAGCCAGGGAAAGACCCGAGGAATCCCTCGAACTATCGGCCAATTGCCCTTACCAGCTGTGTTTGCAAACTGTTTGAAAAGATGGTAAACAGCCGCCTAGTCTACTTCTTGGAAAAGAATGATATTATATCGCCTTATCAGAGTGGTTTTCGAAAGGGAAGAACAACTGTAGATAACATGCTCCTCTTAGAGACATCTATTCGAAAAGCATTTGTAAGAAGAAGCCACCTTGTCTCGATATTCTTCGACATTGAAAAAGCTTATGATAAGGCATGGAGATACGGTATACTCCGGGATCTTCACGAGAGTGGCTTGCGCGGCAACCTACCAATTTTCATTCAAAATTTCTTGAACACTAGAACTTTTCAAGTAAGAATTGGCTCTGTTTTTTCGGATGTTTTTGAACAGGAAGAGGGTGTGCCTCAAGGCTGTGTGCTCAGTGTAACCCTGTTTAGTTTAAAAATAAATTCTGTACTAAAAGAACTTCCTCCCACCATCTTGGGATCTCTATATGTTGATGATCTGCAGATTAGCTGTCGAGGAGCAGACATGAGATATGTAGAGAGGCAACTGCAGATGGCTCTGATTAAGATCCAAGAATGGTCAGACAAACAGGGATTTACATTTTCGAAACAGAAAACTGTGTGCGTGCACTTTTGTAGGAAGCGAGGTCTCCATCCTGAACCTGAGTTATACTTGAATGGTACAATTATTCCAGTTGCGCCTGAAGTAAAATTTTTAGGAGTGACGTTCGACCGAAAATTGACTTTCCTTTCTCATGTTTTAAACCTGAGAAAGAAGTGTCTAAAAACACTAAATATTTTAAAAGTGTTGGCGAACACCTCCTGGGGTGCAGAGCGTTGCTCCATGCTTCGCATTTACAGAGCGCTTATCCGCTCTAAACTGGACTATGGCTCAGTTGTTTATGGATCCGCTCGCTCATCTGTTTTGTTAAAACTGGATCCTGTTCACCATCAAGGTCTGCGGATTTGTTCAGGAGCTTTCAGGACTTCTCCTGTGCAGAGCCTATATGTTGACTGTAACGAACCATCACTTCATCTGAGGCGTGAGCAATTGTCCCTTTTGCAATATTTTAATACTCTATCTCAACCTGAACATCCCAATAAGCTGTGCTTACTTGATAATGAGTGTAACACATTATTTGAAACACGTCCATCCTGTGTTCCTACTTTCCCTTTAAGAGTTCGCCCTGTCATTGAGGAAGTCTCCCTCTCTGATATGCACCCCCAAGCAGTACAGAATTTTGAAATTCCACCTTGGGAAAATTCACGGATCCAGCTTCTTGATGTTTTTAAACATCACGTAAAGGCGAGCACTAACGAGATCGTTTACAGACAACTTTTCGCTGAGCACAGGCACAAATATAGCAGTTATTATTCGATATACACAGATGGATCAAAGTCAAATGATCATGTCGGGATGGCTTTTGTATTTGAAAATTACATAGAGGGCAGATGCCTGCACCATGCTTTCTCTGTCCTAACATCTGAACTAACTGCAATATATTATGCTCTTTTGTACATATCAAAGCTCTGCCATAGAAAGTTCATAGTTTATACAGACTCGTATAGTGCTCTTAAATCCTTGGAAGCTTTTCCCAACGCTCAGAATCCTGTGGTAGTGGATGTTCTCAAAATTCATAGAAATTTAATGATACGAGGATATGAAATCCTGTACTGCTGGGTTCCCGGGCATACGGGAATAAAGGGAAACGAGCTTGCAGACATCGCGGCAAAATCTGCTGTCGAACTGTCCAGTCGCCTTATCCCTTTTAGAGACATCTGCTGTGTCATCAAGGGAAAGATACGAAAAAAATGGCAGCAAATTTGGGATGTTCAGCATCACAACAAGTTGAGAAACATCAAACCTAGAATTGAGCATTGGGACTTTGCTGGAAATCGTAAAGAGGACGTTCTTTTGACTCGACTCAGAATTGGTCATACCAGAGTCACACATAGCTATCTTCTTAAAGCTGAAAATGAGCCTGTTTGTTTTAATTGTAATGTTTGTTTATCTGTTCGTCATATTTTAATTGAGTGTCAATGTTTTAATAGTCTTCGCCAGAAATATTTTAATAGCTGTGACTTACCTCTCGACCGTTTAATCGGAAGAGAGGTCAATTCTAATTTATTTTATTATTTAAAAGAGATTGGCTTTTATTACCAAATGTAATTTGTTTTGAAGACTGTGTCTTGAATGTTAATATGTGCTTTTAACTTGTTTTTATATGACTTCATCCTCTGGATTTGGTACATTTATCTACTTGTTTTATTTATTGAATTTTAATGTCATCAATTGTAATCATCTCATCTTTTGTTTGGCGCGTCATAATCATCTCTGGTTTTTGCGCCATAATCACTCACTCACTCACTACTCCCACCATCTTGGGATCTCTATATGTTGATGATCTGCAGATTAGCTGTCGAGGAGCAGACATGAGATATGTAGAGCGGCAACTGCAGATGGCTCTGAATAAGATCCAAGAATGGTCAGACAAACAGGGATTTACATTTTCGAAACAGAAAACTGTGTGTGTTCACTTTTGTAGGAAGCGTGGTCTCCATCCTGAACCTGAGTTATATTTGAATGGTACAATTATTCCAGTTACGCCCGAAGTAAAATTTTTAGGAGTGACGTTCGACCGAAAATTGACTTTCCTTTCTCATGTTTTAAACCTGAGAAAGAAGTGTCTAAAAACACTAAATATTTTAAAAGTGTTGGCGAACACCTCCTGGGGTGCAGAGCGTTGCTCCATGCTTCGCATTTACAGAGCCCTTGTTCGCTCTAGACTGGACTATGGCTCAGTTGTTTATGGATCCGCTCGGTCATCAGTTTTGTTAAAACTCGATCCTGTTCACAATCAAGCTCTGCGGATTTGTTCAGGAGCTTTCAGGACTTCTCCTGTCCAGAGCCTGTATGTTGACTCTAACGAACCATCACTTTATCTGAGGCGTGAGCAATTGTCCCTTTTGCAATATTTTAATATTCTATCACAACCTGAACATCCCAATAAGCTATGCTTACTTGATAATGAGTGTAATATATTATTTGAAACACGTCCATCCTGTATTCCTATCTTTCCTTTAAGACTTCGCCCTATCATTGAGGAACATTCCCTCTCTGATATGCCCCCCCAAGCAGTACAGAACTTTGAAATCCCACCTTGGGAAAATTCACGTATTCAGCTGCTTGATGTTTTCAAACATCACGTGAAGGCAAGCACTAACGAGATCGTTTACAGACAATTCTTTGCTGAGCACAGGCAGAAATATAGCAGTTATTATCCGATATACACAGATGGATCGAAGTCAAATGATCATGTCGGGACGGCTTTTGTATTTGAAGATTACATTGAGGGCAAATGCCTGCATCATGCTTGCTCAGTCATAACATCTGAACTAACTGCAATATATTATGGTCTTTTGTACATATCAAAGCTCTGCCATAGAAAGTTCATAGTTTATACAGACTCGTATAGTGCTCTTAAATCCTTGGAAGCTTTTCCCAACAATCAGAATCCTGTGGTTGTGGATGTTCTAAAAATTCATATAAATTTAACGATTCGAGGTTATGAAGTCCTGTACTGCTGGGTTCCTGGACATGCTGGAATAAAGGGAAATGAGCTTGCAGATATCGCAGCCAAATCTGCTGTTGAACTGTCCAGTCGCCTTATCCCTTTTAGAGATATCTGCAGTGTCATCAGAGGAAAGGTCCGAAAAAAATGGCAGCAAATTTGGGATGTTCAGCATCACAACAAGTTGAAAAACGTCAAGCCTAGAATTGAGCATTGGGATTTTTCTGGAAATCGTAAGGAGGACGTTCTTTTGACTCGCCTCAGAATTGGTCACACTAGAGTCACACATAACTATCTTCTCAAAGCTGAAAATGAGCCTGTTTGTTTTAATTGTAATGTTTGTTTATCTGTTCATCATATTTTAATTGAGTGTCCATGTTTTAATAATCTTCGCCAGAAATATTTTAATAGCTGTGACTTACCTCTCGACCGTTTAATCGGAAGAGAGGTCAATTGTAATTTATTTTACTATTTAAAAGAGATTGGCTTTTATTACCTAATATAATTTGTTTTGAAGACTGTGTCTTGAATTTTAATATGTGCTTTTAACTTGTTTTTATATGACTTCATCCTGTGGATTTGGTACATTTATCTACTTGTTTTTATTCATTGAATTTTAATGACTTCAATTGTAATCATCCCATCTTGTGTTTGGCGCTTCATAATCATCTCTGTTTTTTGCGCCATAATCACTCACTCACTCACTCACTTTTGCGCCATAATCACTCACTCACTCACTCACTCACTCTAGCGTTTAGTTCGGTATTCTTCTCATAACAACACAGAATAAGGAAACAAATATTATCTTTAAAACGAAATTTATTCTTATATTTCAGCATTTGAAAAACGGTCACGGAGGTAAAGATAAAAGTAATTTTGAAGTTAAAACACGCTGTTGTTGTCTGGATTTCAGAGCGGGAGATGAGGAAATGAAACTTGATTTACTGACTAGATCATGCAAACAATTAAAGTTCATTTTTATGTTACTTTTATTTTAATTTACTTGTAAGGCATTTCTCCCGCTTTCTTAGCGAGCCTTCGTGGTGTAGTGGCCTGCATGCTCAGTGCGTAATTGACATGCGACATGCGACACAGGACGTGGGCACCACCCCTTTACCGTATGGTTAATTGGTGTAGCGCCACGTCCACCAGTATCTATAGTCGAACTTGAGGGCCACACGAGGGTCTCGCACGGGGCGCCGAAACCCAGCGCCCGATGTATCCCGAGGACGGTTCAATTGACCAAAAGCGCCCTCCGGGGATATTCTCCCATCCGCTTGTCCGAGCCTCTGTATTTGTTGTTGTATGTATAGAAAATTACATGGCCTAATAAGGGTCATCACTGCATTTGCGAGCTGGGAAAGTCTAAGGCAGTATTGATATTGGCATTATTACATGTTGTTGACAAACTATTGCTACGTACCAATGGCATACATTATATATGTTACCGTGAAAGACCAAAATTGGAAAATGTCGACTTTCACCGGAGAATGTAAACATTCACCAAATACGTCGGTGAAAGATCAAATATTTCTTTACATTCTTGTACATTCGGACCCTCACCGGTGTATGTCGACAATCACAGATATGTTCTGGTGTAGGTCGAAAAGAGAGGAGTATATGTACACGCTGCCATTCCAAAAGGAAGTGTTCCACAAATAAATGCAGTTGTAAAAGCAAGTGCCTCTTGTGCAATTCAAAGTGTCATAATAGTTTAAGTCGTTGCAATAAATAAGATTTGAATCACATAATTTGGTAAGTTTATAACTTCTATTATTTTCCTTTCTCATTTTGAATGTATTGTGTGTTTTAGGTCTTATGTTCTGAAGTTCTTATTCTGAATCTCAAGTGCGTTTTTTCGGGAATGAATGACGGAGAAGGAAATATAATATTTTTATATGTTCAACATTCACCATTAGTATATGGTGAATGTCGATATTCACCGGTGTAAGTCAGAAATAAGAGTATTTGGAGAATATTTCGGACATACACCAAGCGACTATGTGAATGTTGACATTCACCGGTGAAAGTCGACCTTCTCCAGATTTCAGTGTTTCACCGTAACATATACATTACACTTACATTAATCATCATTACATTATATAGTATTACATTATTACATTCATTTGTATCCTTATGGGAACCCAAATTACTTAATTTGAATTACTTAATTAGAGAGTATAGTGCGTAATTGAGAGGTCTGCGGTTCGATTCCGGACGAAGGCGTTGCTAATTTTTAAAGTCTCCTTCTTCCAAAAAATTACCTAATGTCTCTACAGTGGCGCCCGAACTAAAAGGGTGGTGGATCATGATTTTCCTCACCCAGGATTTGGCCGATTGGGTCCCCTAAAACCCCCAGTCGCCCTTTAAAACGGAGGCATGTGAGGTATTCCTTTTTTAAAGAGCCATGAAACAGAAGTTGCTAGCTTTTAGGATTAATGATTCCCTATCGGATAAGAGAACTCTAAATGGTATTTACGTATTCTCTCATCGACCGTGAAAGTTCGCGGAGATCCCGCCAAAAATACGCGGTCGATTCCAGTGGAAGTTCGAAGGAACAGACTGTTCGATATGTAGTTAGATAATAACAAATCACGCTTTATCTAATTAGATGGTTGACAGATACAAGTTAGAAGAATGGCATACAAAAACTTTAACTGTCTCTCAAAAAAAAATCTGAAAAATAAAAAAAGATCTGAAAAACCTTCAGACTTTAACTGTCTCTGAAAAGGGCTTATTAAGGTTTTTTACGCTCCCAGTCTGTTAATTTGCTGTTATATTTACTCTTAATAACCTTCTTTTTCCTTTTTTTTAAGCTTTATTATTAAGCATCATTTTCTTCGTACTTACGCCATATACAATTCAACAATAAAATTACACAAATTTTAATAGCAGCAAAGAAATAAAACGTTTAGAATTCCCGATGCAGCGTAGACTTACACTTTCCTATTTTTTCATTCTTTTCTCAGTTCAGTGTATACGAGCCAGTTTCCCTTAAAAGGTCCTCCACGAAGGCATCCCTCCCCTTAGGCAGATAGCCCTAGTGTGCTTTGCCATAATTAAATACACCAACACCAACCTTTTCTCAGTTCATCTTATCCATGTTCTGTTTTCTTGCTAAGATGGTTTTACAAAACTTCTTTTTGTTTTCTTTTCATTATTAACATTTTGTATGTTTACTTTATTTATTAACGATTCTTCTTTAATATATTAAACTTTTTTGCCGTTATTGGCCCTCGCACTACATGAAATTCTACACATCGGCAAAATCACAAAATATTCAAAAGCAGCATATATTTAAAATTTCCGATAGACAGTCTCGCGCGCTGGAGATGAAAATGTTTTATACCGTACAGTGTTGCCACTGCTCGCTTTCAAATCGTTGAGTTTGATAATAAAAAATTCGTTAAAGGTTTACAAAATATGAAAGAGATAATCAAACAAATTCGTAATTCAAAATTTATATGGGCTGTAGTCCCGTTGTTTTCTCACAGTGCGCGAAACATAGAAACATTCATGCAGATTTAATTTCTTCGAATATAATGCACGGCAATAATATTTAGTGGCAGTAATTTGAAATGCGCCTCGTCCTTTGAAGTGATTCAAGGCAAAATGCCGTTTCGAGACTAATGTCCTATAATGTCCTTTTGGAATAACAATTATGAGCACAAATTTCGACATAACGTAACAGAGAAATTCATTAAAACTCTCGCCAGTCATTCCAGGGATCAAAAATTCTGTAGTGGAATATAAAATAACAAAAAACTGTCCCCTTCCTTTGTAAACTAGACGTCCCCTAAATTCACTTAACCCTTTCCGGCACGCTACCTCTTAAAGTCGGAGTTTTGATATAAAAAAAAAAAAAAGAAGTAGGCAGTCTAATTAGGCCTAGAGGAGTACACAAGTAAAATTTTGTGAAGATAGCACTTATCGTTTTAATTCTGTGCGTGCGCCCGAAATGGCACACTGATTGAATAGAGCCTCGAAAAGAGTGCTGAAACGAGCAGTGTTGTCCATGAACTGACCGATGAGATGCGGATAAACAAAGAATACAGATTCTCAGTTGTCCTAGATGATCGGTGAGCCCGGTCTGGGCACACCTAGACTTCGCTGTTTGATTTTAGGCAAGATTTCAAGATAAAAATTTAAAACCAATATAGAATAAGGGGTGTCCGCCGATAACATCGCGGCAAAAACCTCGCAGTCGAAAACTTCGCGGAAAAAACAACGCAAGGCGAAAACGTCGTGCTACAAAACATCGCAAAGAGAAAAAATCGCAATCCTAAAACATGGTGGTACAAAACATCGTCATCGAAAATAAAGCGGTTCAAAAACTTCGCAGTTTAAAAACATCGTCGTCGAAAATATCGTGGTAAAAAATAAAGTATCTACAAATCATCGCATGACGATAACATCGCAGACATGCTTTTTTCATACATGCTTTAATAATTGTAAATGGATATTCCCATAATGATTTGTGAGCGCAAGATGTAAAGAAGGATAATTTTTACTTTCCCATTTTTTATTAACTAATAAATTTTTGCTGAAAAAGTAAGAAGGAAACTTAAGCATAGAAAATTAAATGCAACTTATAGCTTATACTTTTCATGAAAAATTACCAGTAAAAACTTTATAAAAATGATTTATTAATGGCCTTTGTTAGTTAACTATGTCGGTTTAAAATTCTATTAATTGCTGTAAGTTGCATTAATTTGCGATGCTTAAGTTTCCTTCTTACTTTTTCAGAAAAAATTTATTAGTTAATAAAAAAAAATGTGAAAGTAAAAGTTATCCTTCTTTCCATCTTGCGCTCACAAATCATTATGTGAATAACCATTTACAGTTATTAAAGCATGTTTGCGGAAAGCATGTATGAAAAAAGCATGTCTGCGATGTTATCGTCATGCGATGATTTGTAGATACTTTATTTTTTACCACGATATTTTCGACGACGATGTTTTTAAATTGCGAAGTTTTTGAACCGCTTTATTTTCGACGACGAGGTTTTTGTATCACGATGTTTTAGGACTGCGATGTTTTCTCTTTGCGATGTTTTCTCCCACGATGTTTTGTAGCACGACGTTTTCGCCTTGCGTTGTTTTCTCCGCGACGTTTTCGTCCGCGATGTTTTCGGCTGTAACCAGAATAAGGAGATTAGCATACAGCATAACATAGAAATTTCTTTTCAAACAATTCCTTTTATACCCTTGTAGGGTTTATATTTATTTTAACTAACATTTATTTTAAGTTTAAACTATCTTTCCTGTCTCAAGCCTTACTTTCCCCTGGAATTGCCAATGCCAGAGTATGTAAATTTTAGTAGAACGCGCAAAGTATTCAAAATTGTCAGCGGAAGTAATCCGAGTTAAATAGAAGGGAAGCGAGTTCGAAAGTGTGCTCTGTTGCTTCAGGAGCGTGGAGGTGGCTAGTTAGAAATTGAAGAACCACGCGTTTCGGCCTGTGTGCTTGCCTCGGTAGATAGTTAAATCTTTCAACGTAATATTCAGAAGTTTGCTGAATTGTCAGCGGTATCTTAGAACGCGGTTAGGTTAGTTACGTTTTAGAGAGCCTCGTAGGTAGTCATTTGTTATTGTTCATTTTTAGTTTCTTATTTTTTATTTTACCGCCGGGTCGGCGTAGTTTGTGAGCGTCAAGAGCACGCATCTGTAATTTCTAAAGTTGAATAAAAAGGGATTTAAATCCTTCTCAAGACTTTGTATACTTTCCAGTTCATAGCAGTCACCACTATTGTTGCGTACAGGTTGGAAGCGCGCAACATTACACCCTAAAAAAAATCTGGAAGATTCCTTTGAAACATGAGGGTCTTAAAAAACTAAACATGGCTAAAATATATGGACTGGTTTGTGTTGAGCTGCCATCTACTATAAATAAAGAAGGTTCAGGGTAACTTATAGTAACGTATAAATCCTTTTTCATTCAATTTTTCTGTGCGTACAGAAGGAAATTTTTAGGTGTGTCCAGACCAAACCAGAAGGAAATTTTTAGTGTTTTAACTGTGCCGCAAAGGGTTAACTGCGAATGTGAGTTGCCTCGCGCCGTTCTACGATGCCTTTTCTTACGCTGTTGTGATGTCTTTTAATGCTTCGAGTATGAGCATCAGTATAACCAATCCCACAAATTTGAAAACACTTCACTGATTACTGTTCTGTGGATGGGAGGATCCGAATTTTAATCTTTTTTTTTTTTTTTTTTCTTTTTCCTTTTTTTTCCCAGAACGCAAGAAAAATAGTAGTTAATTTATAACATTCTTACAAAACTTACTGAAATCGAGGATACTGACTTACTGAAATCGAGGATACATAAAGGCAAAGCGAAGTGCGTATGAGTGCGTTGTGTTATTTGTTATAGTATGTTATTGGTTATACATCGCACTGTCTGGCGGACTTCTCGAAAACGTTTGACTGCAGAATATGTAAGTAACTCCTTAAATATTAAATTTACACTTGGCCTTGGGACATATCACTGGGATTTCTATGAATTTGGTACATAGCGATATATGCATATTCTTTGCATTTAACTTACTAAAGCATAATGATTAGTTTCAGTTATATTAATTGAATACAGCAAAGCACACGAAAGATGAATACTTAAGGGAGGATATATCTTTATGGAGCACTTACCAAGGAAAGGTTGCTTATATTTTATTTTTTAATAAGGATCCCACAAAAACGCTCGTGCAATCAAACCCTTCGCTGGGATTCGAACTGGTCGAAACTATCAGTGCTTGGCGGTGTTGGATATTAGCGTAAAAACCTTTTGCTGTATCTATGTGCTGCAGTTTGGCAGAAATTTTAGAGCTAAAAGTAGCATGAGAAGAATCGGGAAGTAGCAAAAGGTAGCGTGTGACGTCAGAGTTCATGGGATTTTTTTGTGGTGATATATCTTTTTGAATTCACGAGACCTCTGACGTCATCTCAAATTCAGATAATAATCTACGAACGGTAAATCGATTCTTCGTTGTTTAATTACATTATGGATACATAAGGTTATATCGAAGCAGGAGACATGAAAATGTGCAATACCCTCGCCTGGACTCGAACCTCGGACCTCTCGAAACTGTTTCTTTTTTGTTTTGTTTGCTTCCATCGTTTTAGATTTCTTATAGTATTTGAATAGAACATGTGGCAACGATTAGATAATTCTTCAAATGATATAAATTTATATGCATTCGAGTTATAATATGGACGAAATGTAACGCTGTTAAGTGAACCTAGAGCCAGAGTGTCGCTATGGTAAACAAATATAGTGAATTTTAAAAGAGTGCGTTTATTCTATTGTGGTTCATGCGCTATCGACGAAGTAGATTTAATTAAATCCAATACGTTTAAATGAAGTGCAAGAAAAAATGCTCATTATTTAATATTCCGTGCAAGGAAGTCATGTGGTGTACACATCAGATTTTTTAAAAAAAAGTATTCGTCGCTAAATATATCAACAATAACGATTCGCCTTAATCATATTTTTTTGCCTGATGGTTTAAGTTTGCATTTTTCAGCATTGTGTGTAGTTTTTTTTAGACAGTTTATTGCCTAAAAAGGGAGAATTTATTATTGGAAATTGCCCTTTGTCATGAAACATATAAGGAAAATCTGATTAATTTAATTTTTCAGTCGGTTTTCGTCGGATTTTTTTTTTTTTTTTTTTTTTTTTTTTGATGTTTTAAATAATTCATAATTATCGAGGTAATGCCATTTTATCACTTAAAACTAAGCGAATGAGACAAAGATTTGCTCAAAAGGAGAAAATACCCCACAGTTCAGTCTTAACTTTATTCGCATCCTCAGCAAAGTCTTCATCGAATAATAGCATAGCCCAAAACAGAAACCATCTATTTACCGTTCATTCTCATATTAAAGCGTCTGCTGAATTCCTGCCTATACTTTGAGTTTGAAATGAAATTCAATCTCACGAGACTCATTGGGCAAACCTAAGTACAGAAATAATGATGTCTCATGCATGATCAACAATCATTCGCAAACAGGTTAATGGCATTTCATTTCAGCATTGTTTCAGTTATCAGCTAAGTGCACTCAGCTTCTTTCCCCAGAGTTTGCTCTAGTGCCCAAAAATACAATCCTAATCACATTTGAACATTTTACTTAGGAATGAAAGACAAAGCGAAAGGAAATTCCCCTGTAGTGGCATCCCTAGAGAAAAGAGAAAAAACAATTAGACTGTTTTTTTTAATATTTTATTTTGCACTTATTCTTTGTTCCTGGCAAAGGTAAGTAAGTATTCGGTATAAAATAACAAAAGGGTAAGCACCAGCTGGCCTCTCTGCAATTATTATTTTTTTATTTTTTTATTTTTTTTTTTTTTATTTATTTATTTTTTTTTTTTTTTAGTCCTAATGTGCCTAAAATACAAGCAGTTCCGGGTTTCCTTTTGTTTTTCAGTTCCATACACTTTTTTTTTTTTTCTTTTATTGAACTAGCCACATGCCCGACCAGTCGCCTAAAATAGTTATTACTCCCTCTGTCCCAAATTAGTTGCGTCATTTGGATGCTTTTGTACTGATTACTAATACTGAAGATTTTATGATTTCGTCTGAACATTTTTCAGAAATTTAACGGTGCTACGTTATCATTCAGCAACATTTACTTACCAAGCATTCCTTCCTTAAATCAAGACCAAATTAGTTTCAAGAATCCAAGGTTTGCACACCCTAAAGCCACGTCCCGTTTTGTAAAGACTCTATCAGGTTCTGTGTTCCGCCTTACTTGCTTTGGGAACATGCAAAGACCTGACTCGGAACAGGGAGCTTACTAAAGCTATGTTCAATAAATGTGGGAAGTAGACAAGATACACAGGAAGAGTATACGAAACCCTTTATTTTTCACTCTTTACAATAATTTCCGTACTTCGGAATATAGAGACCAACCACTTGTGGTCTGAACGTAAGAATATAAAAATATTAACTAAACTCTAACTTAACTTTGGAATAATAAACAAGGGCCTACGTGGAAGATTGGCCGTATATTAACAGGAAGCCGTATGTAGTACAGAGAACTGTTAACACTACAATACGTTTAAAATTATCAAGAGGATTAAACCTCTGGCCTGGAAGGCAACCAGCAACCGAGTAAAACTGCTAAGGCAAGCGGCCTGCTTCTACTAACTCCTTCCTCTCTCTTGTTTGGCAAAAAGCCACAACTTAAGTACTTGGCGTTCGCCAGACAAATTTGCATAAATAAGTTAAAGCTTTTAATTCTGGCCGGAAGTAGAAAATAAGAAGTGATAGTAAAGATTTAAAATAAAATAAACGTTAGTAAAACTTAAGATCCTTACAACTCTTCCATCAGTAATCGTATAAGACTGCGTTCTGACTAATGCATTGTGAATTCAATAATCTGTCTCCTGTATACGAGACAGTTTCCCTTAGAAAGTTCTCCAAAGAGGCATCCCTCCCATTATGCAGATCTTAATCACATTATAAGGTATTTCTCCCGCCTTCCTAGCGTGTCTTCGTGGCGTAGTAATTCTGCACGCTGGGCCGGTATTCCAGAGGTCCGTGATTCGTTTTTCATCTTGCCTGCTTCCCAAAAATACCTAATGTCTCTACAGTGGCGCCCGAACTAAAAGGGTGTTGGATGATGATTCTCCTCACCCAGGATTTGGCGATTGGGTCCCGTAAAAACCCCAGTCGCCCTTTAAAAGGGGGAGTATGTAAGGTATTTCTCCCGTCTTTCTAGCGTGCCTTCGTGGTGTAGTGGTTCTGCACGCTGGGCCGGTATTCCAGAGGACCTTGGTTTGATTCTTGGCGGAGGCACTTGCTCATTTTTCATCTTTCCTCCTTCCAAAAATTACCTAATGTCTCAACAGTGGCGCCCGAACTAAAAGGGTTGTGGATGATGACTCTCTACACCCAGGATATAGCGATTGGGTCCTCTAAAAACCCCAATCGCCCTTTAAAAGGTGTAGTATAAGGTATTTCTCCCGCCTTCCTAGCGTGCCTTCGTGGTGTAGTGCTTCTGCGCGTTGGGCCGGTATTCCATAGGTCCGTGGTTCGATTCCCGGCGAAGGCGGTTGCTCATTTTTCATCTTGCCTGCTTCCAAAAAATGCCTAATGTCTCTACAACATAAACATTATCTTTCTGATATACTGGCGGTAGAGTACTTACAAAACGGGACTTGGCTTAAGAGCTTGCTAATCCTGTAAATTTGCTTTGAAAAAAATTGTCCCAAAATAAGTGCTACCTTTGTGGAAAGTAAAAACGGAGAATGAAAGTCTTTTGGAACTTTGGGGTTATACTGGTGTTCATCAGGTAATTCTAGCCAGATCATACCAGTTCCTTATTTAATCCCTTTGTGGGCTGGCAGTGAAGAATCCAGATAAAGAGTTTCTCTCGAAGAGGCTGATCTGAAGGTAAAGAGAAGCGAAGTACCTTGCTTCTGGATGGGAACTGCCTGACTGTAAATGTTTCATCAGTGCGTAAATGTGTTTTATTAGCTTGATTATCTTGTATTTCTGTTATAAAATCCATGTCCTTATATTTTTTGCTTACCCTTGTAATATGTCCCTACCCTTTATTATTTTTATTAGTCCAAAGGGAACTGAAGGACTATTGTTTTCGTTTTGCGATTTTGCATTGTTTTACTATAAATGTCCGTTTCACTTTTCAAACTGTTGCCGCCAAATGCTAGAATCCTGCATTATATTGGAAGAAATTAAATAATGAAAAATCTGCATAAATGTATGTATATTTCTCGCATTGTGATAAAACAGCATGACGTAATCCTCCTACGAATATGGGTATATGGAAGTCCAGATTTGAAATTCGGAATTTGTTTTACATCGATTTCATATTTTGTAAAACGTTAACGAATTTTTGATTAACAAACTCGAGGATTTCAAAGCGAGCCATGGCAATGTTGTACAGAAAAAACACTTTTATCTCCAGCGCGTGAGTCTCTGTATCGGAAATTGTAAAGATAGGCTCAATTTAAAATTATTTTGCGATATTGCTCTTGAATTGAACTTTATGATTTAAGTGCAAAGACTATGATGTTTAATAAATAAAGGTAACACACAAAATGTTAAAAAAAAGTTCCTCAGGATATAATTTAAAATATGAAACATTTCAGATTTTCTTTTTTGGGCCTAATTTTTTTTTTATTGTGGATGCATATTTATTATTTAAATGGATATTCACATACATGGTGTCCTTTCATTAGTAATGCTTTCTATATGCACCACTGCATGCACATCTCATTTCCGGCCCTTCATAGCTATGTGATGCAGATTTATTTGGGTGCAGCTCAGTGTGTAACCATGGTACTAAGACATACAAACCTTTAACGAATTTTTGATTAACAAAATCTAGGATTTCAAAGCGAGGCATTGCAACGTTGTACAGAAAAAAACATTTTTATCTAAAGCACGCGAGACTGTGTATCGAAAATTCTGAACATAGGCTCAATTTAAAATTATTTTGCGATATTGCTCTTGAACTGAATTTTATGGTTTAAGTGCGATGAACATGATATTTGACAAATAAAGGTAACAGACAAAATGTTTAATAAAACGCCCCTTTGGACGTAATTTAAAATGCGAAAACTTTCAGATTTTCTTTTATTTATTATTTATTACAACCTGTTAATTGTATGTAGCGGTTTTACGCAAATCACTGACATTTCTTTTCACAGTCTACTTGACATTGTTCTTTCACATATTACCATCCAACAACGAACACTTCCAGTTTTTCATAGCTTCACTTGGACTGCCTGCAGTTAGGAATAGTGCGTAGTCTCTTTTCGATTCATATTCATTTCTGATGAGTTACGACGTGTGAACTTTAACTCTTACTCATGTATGCTTAATTGCTATTCCCATGACTATGGACTTCACCGAACTCTATGGACTTAATGAATTAGGAAGTCTTATGCGTTCGGAAAATCTCAAATCCAGTTATACTGGGATAGCGAAAATAAACTCATGTCCATAAATTAAGGATAATTCGGAGTAACCCGGAAATCGAACTCTAAAATAAATATATCACCTGTAAAATCACTACACACATCTTCATCAATCATATGCAAATTTCAGGAAGTAACCAGATGACACCGATGGTACGTCACAATGACGAGAGTGTAAGAGAGTGATATATAAAGAATACAGGCAAAGAAGTAAAATTGTTCGCAGGCGCTTTATAAGCATTTCATTGCAATAACCGAATAGTTATGACACAAAGTACGCGTTTGGATGATTTTTTACTTGGTAGAATTATCGGCCGTCTGGAATGTGGGCGTACCCAACTGGAAGTATCAGACGAACTTGGAATTGCCCAGAGTGTCATCTCCAGGCTTTGGCAACGATTCCAAGATGATGGTAATGTGAGTAGACGTTACAGCATAGGTCGCCCTAGAGTTACAACGCCGAATGAGGACCGGTATTTGGCAGTTACTGCCAAACGAAACAGGCGGAGCACAGCCTCAGACCTGTCTCGTCAGCTCTCTTCAGCCACTGGTACGACAATTTCAAGGTGACCGTGTACAGACGCTTAGGGCAGGTTGCTCTATATGCTCGTAGACTTGTCAGATGCGTTCCACTTACTGCAACTCACTGTCGCCTGAGGTTTGCCTGGAGTAGAGAGCATGCATTGTGGACACCGCAACAGTGGGCTTGTGTGATGTTTTCCGACGAGTCCAGGTTTAGCTTGCAGTCTGATTCTCGTCAGACTTTCATATGGAGAGCTCCAGGTGCCCGTTACCACCAAGAAAACATCATTGAACGACACCGTTACGGTGGTGCAGGAGTTCTCGTTTGGGGTGGAATTATTCTGGGTTCCAGAACTGATCTGCATGTTAAATTGGAACCATGACAAGCCAAATCTATGGGGTATCATTCTGGAACAACATGTACGTTTGTTTCGGGGCGCCATGGGCGCACAATTTGTGTTTATGGATGACAACGCCCGTCCTCACCGTGCAAACATCGTAAGCGAATGCCTTCAATCGGAGGATATCACCCGTATGGACTGGCCAGCATTCTCATCGGACTTGAATCCAGTAGAGCACGTGTGGGACATGCTTCGCCGACGAGTTGCAGCCCGTCAACCTCCTCCTACATGTCTACCGGAACTTCGGAGAGCATTGCTTTTTGAGTGGTGTAATATACCCCAAGATCAGATCGATAATTTGATACTCAGCATGCCTAGGCGTTGTACGGACTGTATTGCATCGTCTGGGAGACATACAAAGTATTAACAATCATACCAACCATTTAATATTGGTTTTTTGTAACTAGGATTTTTTTTGTAATTTGCTCCAGGGAGAAAAAATCGCTAATTTTTTTAATAATATCAAACATATAGCATCTTTTTTGGTCTTTACCTTTTGTTTAATAAATAAGCTTTACAAATAAGTGAAATTTGTTTTGCTTCTAACTCTTCCTTTGACTGAGTTTGCATTATCCTTAATTTATGGACATGAGTGTAATTGCGATACAGACGAGAACCGCGTTCTTACGCCCTATTATTCTTACGCCCATTGTCGTTTAATAAACGGGCCATGATAATAAGGAAATAACCTCTTTACATAGTCTCAGAAGTGAAAATCTGTTTGGCTTAAATCCAGAGAATACCGTGGTGGCCATGATCCTTTAAAAATGATTTCCTCTTCGGAAACTTCTAGCAGTAACTTTACGAACTGCATTGCTGAATGCGCTGGTCACTCTGTCTTGTTAAATCTAAGTATTATTAATTTTGTCGTCAGTTAACTTTCCCACGAACTTGTGAATCGTGTCACAAAAACGAATTTGTTGTTCAATTTTTTTTTTATTATTATTATTATTATTATTTGTTGAATTTACTGTTGCTGCGAAGAATATTGGACAGCATATTTTCCCAGTTACTGCAATTTATACTTCTGTCTTTTGGTCATGTAAAGGAATTTCATGCACGACATGTGAGTTGTTGGTAGGTTAGCGTATAACCTAAATCCGTGCATTCCACATATGCTGATAAAGGGATCATACAGTGGATGGACAAAAATATGGAAACACCTTGTGAAATGCATGTTTGAAAAGAAAGATTGATTTTAATGAAATATGTAGGTGGCGCTGGCGTTTTTGACTACTGACGCCACCTATACAACTTCATAAATGTGCTAAACAGTTCAGTTGTTTGTCGGAGTACTGTTATGTGAGGTTGTCATTGCATTATGTCAGAGTTAACAGACTTCGAACGTGGGCAAATTGTTGGAGCACGTATGGTAGGTGCTTCCGTAAGCAAGGTAGCCGAGGTGTTTAGTGTTTCAAGAGGTACTGTATCGAAGATTTATTCCGCATATTTGAAAAGCGGAAAAACATCATCTGCTAAATCACAGCGCGGATGAAAGTGTGTCCTGAGTGATCGTGACAGACGATCATTAAGGGCAATTGTGACGAAAAATAAGAAGACCACAGCTGCAAAAGTTACTGCTGAAATGAATGTTGTGTTACCGAACTGTGAGTACCAAAACAATTAGAAGGGAGTTTCATAAACAGGGAATTGCTGGCCGTGCTGCAATTGAGAAGCCACAAATCAGTGATGCTAATGCCCGTAACAGGGAAAAGTGGTGTTTAAGTCATAAAGCCTGGACTATAGAGCAATGGAAGCGAGTAATATGGTCTGACGAGTCTTCTTTCACATTGTTTCCCACTTCTGGCCGAGTTTACGTCTGGAGAACGCCATCTCAAGCCTATAATACAGACTGCTTGTTGCCAAGAGTGAAACATGGCGGGGGTTCTGTTATGGTTTGGGCAGCCATATCGTGGTTCTCTGCTAACCCCATGATAACTGTGTCAGGGCACATGACTGCCAAGACTTATGTGAACATTTTGGCTGATCAAGTTCATCCCATGGTACAAACGTTGTTTCCCGATGGTGATGGTGTCTTCCAAGACGACAAAGCCCTTGTTCACACAGCTCACATTGTCCAGGACTGGTTTTCTGAGCACGAGGATGAGTTGTCCCATCTCCCCTGGCCACCACAGTCACCAGACCTGAATATTATCGAACCTTTGTGGTCTACATTGGAACGGAAAGTGCGTTCTCGTTATCCACCGCCAACATCGTTATCTGAACTTGCCACCGTTTTGCAGGAAGAATGGTATAATATTCCCTTGGCAAACATACAGGAACTGTATTTATCCATTCCGAGAAGACTGCAAGCTGTTTTGGATGCCAACGGGTTTCCTACACCATATTAAGCAAAGAAACATGTTTTTTTAAAGGTGTTTCCATATTTTTGTCCAACCCCTGTACATCATCAGTACAGAAAATTTAGTCCAAAATATGAATTGACAACTAGAAGCTATTGAAAAAAATACTGGAAAACGTCGGTATATAACTACATTTCGAAAGGGCTAATCTTTGGAATGTGGTAACAGGTAGTTTGGCGACATTTTGGTAAAGCGATAAAGGTTACTAGCTAGGACTTGTTTGGTTTGGCTTGGTTTATTAGATTACGGCAAAGCACTCGAGGGCTATCTGCCTTAAGGGTGTGATGCCTTCGTGGAGGACGTTTTAAGGGAAACTGGTTCGTATACACGTTACACATGAGGAAAACAAGAAAAACACCCATGTAGCCGGCCCGTTCGCGGGATTCGAACCTCGGACCGAACTACAGGGTTCAGCGACGTTACCGCTCGGCCGCTGGTGGCCCTAGTTAGGACTTGAGCAGTGTACATAGATAAAGTCAAGAGTGTGCGCAATGCCATTTTTGTGCAACTCTGGGATGTTTTTTAAGGGAAAATAGGTCGACGTGTACATGGATAATACCGTGTATGTGCTGTACAATTCTTAAAAACGCGGCAAGCAGTGGGCGATTCTGCACTTTCTCCCAATTTCGCACCTAATCTTCGTCATGATTAAGCACTTTTGTTCCATAAAAGTTCTAACATAAGCGTGATTCGGCTAGCAGATTGTTGGAAAAAAATGTTGAGTTTAAAAAAAAAAAAAAAATGCCTTTACTTCGTGAAAACAAAATGGCGTCGAAAAAAAAAAACTAGCAGTTTCTGTAGCAGAGTTGGTCGCCAAATTTTCGCCAAAAAATCGCCAAATTACCATAATCCGAAGATTAACCTTCGAAAGCCCTAATAAAGATTTCCTTTTTTAATACAATTAATTATTGTAATATAATTAAGTTTTCTCTTCTAGCTCATTATGGAAAGAAGAGATTGAAGGGAAAATGTTTAAGAAGCAGCCGTTGTATTAGCTGAAAAAGCGCACTAGTTATCCAGATCTTCAAGAGAAATATACAGGGGTTAGACAAAAATATGGAAATATACCTTGAAAAATGCATGTTTGAACTGAAATTTTTTTTCTTGCAGAACCTTTTGTTGGCACTGATGTGTTTGCTAATTAACACCACCTGTACCGCATTATCAAAATGTTGCAAGTGTCGTTCATTATCAACACAGTGTCGGATCGAAATAAATTCGAGCGTGGGCAAATTGTTACGGCTCGTATGGTGGGTGCTTCTGTAACCAAGGTAGCTGAAGTGTTTGATGTTTCAAGAGGCACACTATCTAAGACTTTTAACACATACAGACATAACTCATATGTCTGTGGATTCAATGGATTCCCTCACATGTGGACATTTGGAGAAATGAAAAGGCAGACGCCCTAGCAAAGAAAGGTGCCGAAGAGGCTGTGGCTACTTCTAACTGTCTGACTTATCTTGAGCTGTATTCTGCCAGAAAACATACTAATAAAATGACTTGTCTTGTCTCTCCGGTCTTGGTACCGGGTTGAATCCCCTGGTGGATCCCTCGCTATGAACTGTGACAGATGCACCCAGACTGCACTGTCCGGCTTTCTTAGTGGCTGTTTAAGAAGCCTTGCCTTCCACCTACCATATCCCACTACGGATATAGTACCTTACAAGAGGTTCATCATCAAACACGCACCTGTGATAAGAAATAAATGTAAAATTATACAGCAGCTGAGCGCCCTAGGGCAGGATGTCTGCCAACCAACATAGGAATAATAGCATACACAGCGCAATAATTCTATGTCTCTATTGTAACTTAGCAGGTGTTATGTCTAAAATTGTAAATATGTAAGTGTATAAGTAACTGTGTAATGTAAGTAATAGTGTAATGTAAGTAATAGTGTAATGTAAGTAATTTAATCAATGAGTGTAATACGTCGTACTATGTGTACTTTTAACATAACGTAATCGGTAATGTAGTCATTAGCGCGTGTAACGCGTGCCCCATGTGTATTATTTTAAGTAACGCATATATGATTATAAGGCAAAGTATGTGTGCCTATCTTGTTATATAGCATAATGTCATTTAAGAAGTAATAGCAATAATGTAAACTATAAGTAATCCAGTTATAAAGTAACTTAGCAAGTTCGCAATACCATTAGCTTAACGTAGTATACAGTCAGGTTATAACTCTAATAAGTGTAGATTAATGTCATGCATTATGTATGTGTAGTCTAATGTCATGTGAAGTGTAAGTATGTATGTACTAATTCATGCAAGTATTATGTATAAGTTTAATGTCATGTCATATCATGTATGTAATGTTATGTTTCATGTATGCATTATGGCCTATGAACACCCAGGTCAACCATTAACATAAGAATCTGTACAAAACCAATGTCAAACTGGAATAGCCCTTGTATGGCCATGTAAACTTTTTCATGAAGGCTCAGTAACTCCCGGTGCGCCCTTGTGGGACCCCAGGGAGTTCTTGTATCTATATAGGGGAGGGCGTGGGACATATGCCTGTTTACCTCCGTTAAACACCAGGCGTCCCCGTCCTCCGTCACCTGTCACCTGTTATGCGAGATAGCGTCTTACAACTGTGAAGACTCTAGATGGTTGCAGGGCCAGGGTAATACCCGAGTAGTCATAGAAAGCCGTCCGGGTGCCCTGTCCTGCTGTCACCTGTCACCTGTTATGCGAGATAAATGCGTACTTGTACAGATGGCATAGAAAAATCCACTTTAGAATCTATTTGTGAAATAACAGTCTCTTCTATTCGTACCTACAAACGTCACGCAAAAATAGTTAAAATGGATTCGGGAATGGTCAAAATGGATATTTCAGCCGATATATGATACCGAAAGGTTTCGGGATTACAGAACTTGCTTTACTTCGTACAAGAAAGTAAAAGGCCTATCTTATGCACTGGAATCAACAATCTCTGTATTGTAACAATAATTGTAACAACTGTATTGTAACAACTCTCTGTAATCAACAATCTCTGTACAGACAATCTCTGTATTGTACCTGTCTGTGTTGTATACAGACGGGTCTGGGATTGAGGAGAGAATTGGAGCAGCATTTGTTGTATATTATTTTGGTGTCGAAATCGACTATATGAAATTTAAATTATTGTTACAATCTCTGTATTGTAACAATAATTGTAAGAACTGTATTGTAACAACGCTCTGTAATCAACAATCTCTGTACAGACAAGCTCTGTATTGTACCTGTCTGTGTTGTATACAGACGGGTCTGGGATTGATGGGAGAATTGGAGCAGCAATTTTCGTATATTATTTTGGTGTCGAAATCGACTATGTGAAATTTAAATTATTGTTACAATCTCTGTATTGTAACAATAATTGTAACAACTGTATTGTAACAACTCTCTGTAATCAATAATCTCTGTACAGACAATCTCTGTATTGTACCTGTCTGTGTTGTATACACACGCGTCTGGGATTGAGGGGAGAATTGGAGCAGCATTTGTTGTATATTATTTTAGTGTCGAAATCGACTATATGAAATTTAAATTAAACAACCATAACTCTGTCTTTCAGGCAGAGTGCGAGGCTCTATATCAAGTCTTAATTTGAATTAACAGATGCGTTGCTTTTCGAAATGTGATTAATGTTTATACAGATTGTTTGTCGCTGCTTCAATCTCCCTTCCGCCCAGACAACGCCAATCCCATCATCTTGAAAATCAAAAACTGTTTAGAAACTTTGAACGGGTATTTAGATGCAAAACTGCACTGGATCAAAGCTCATGTGGGCATATTGGAAACGAGAGGGCCGACTGTCTGGCCAAGTAGGCAGCCACCGATATGGATATCCCTTTATTGAAATTTCACCTTTATTGAAATTTATAATTTGAAATTTCAGGATCTAAACAGATGTCCATCACACGCATGAAGAAGTTTTACATTGTTAAATGGAAACTCCTGTGTGAAAATTCACCAAAAAATAAAGGACAGATGAAAATTACCAGAATTTCTAACAAAATGGCTATTTTTAACAATACTGATTTAAACCAAATCCTTACTGGGCATGGGAGATTTCCCTATTATTTTAAGAGATTCAATTTACAAAATGATGAACTTTGTGCCTCTTGTAATGCCTTTGGAGACGGGAAATATTTTGTGGATGGCTGTCCAATTTTCGCCGATCAAGGAAAGTTTTATAAAATTGATAATGCTATATATAATGATAATTTTTATATCAAGGCTTTTATATTTTTTGCGCAAGATATCCTTAAATTTATTAATACAAATCGAGGTGAAATTGGAATTCTGATCTGATGTTGTCCTTTGTGTTAATTTTTGTTTGTATGTTCGTGAGTGCTTGTTAAATGTTTTTCCTTATTTTTGTTTTATATTTGAGTATTATTTGTATCTTATTTATATTTTGTATTATGTATTATTTATTTTGTATCTGATGCTCGTTTGGGGGGGGGGAGTCACTCTCTTTTTTATACCATGAGGCCACTTCGTGTCCATGAGGGTCTGAGTTTACCTCCAATGTATTACATTACATTGTAGAGTCATTAGGATTTTTTCAGAGCCGGGAAAAGATGAAAAATAGCAAACACCTTCGCCGGGAATCGAACCACGGACCTCTGGAATACCGGCCCAGCATGCTACCGTTACACCACGAAGGCACGCTAGGGAAGAGGAAGAAATACCTTATATACTCCCCTTTTTAAAGGGCGACTAGAGTTTCAAAGGACCTGGTCGCCAAATCCTGGGTGTGGAGAATCATCATCCGCAACCCTTTTAGTTCGGGCGCCACTTGTAGAGTCATTAGGATTTTTTTAGAGGCAGAAAAGATGAAAAATAGCAAACGCCTTCGCCGGGAATCGAACCGCGGACCTCTGGAATACCGGCCCAGCGTGCTACCGTTACAACACGAAGGCACGCTATGGAAGCGGAAGAAATACCATATATACTCCCCTTTTTAAAGGACGACTAGGGTTTTAGGGGACCTCGTCGCCAAATCCTGGGTATGGAGAATCATCATCCACAACCCTTTTAGTTCGGGCGCCACTTGTAGAGTCATTAGAATTTTTTTAGAGGCGGAAAAGAGGAAAATTGCAAACGCCTTCGCTGGGAATCGAACCACGGACCTTTGGAATACCGGCCCAGCGTGCTAACGTTACACCACGAAGGCACGCTAGTGAAGAGGGAGAAATACCTTATAGCATAATAAACATACAATAAATAGATGATGCTTCTAAACATTCATGTAAATCTATTAAATTCCACTAACAATTAATCCACGAAATTAAAAACAATCTACTAAATTCCACTTTTGTTCCAAACCGCATGTGAAATAAAGTTCAATATAGAAAGTAGTAATTATTACTAATTATACGCACAAATCGATTAGATACATGCTCGCACGAAATTGTTTAACTTCAAAGCGTAAAAAGCGCTTTATTATCTGGTAGATACGTCTTATGTACTTTTCTACCAAGGCGGCAAAATTCACCAAACTCATTATACGAAGCAGCTAACAAAATAAACCAAATCTCTGAAACAATTTCATTGAAAAGCAGTCACAGCGAAGGTTCTTTTCAAGCACCATCTTCCAAACACAATCGACGTGTCATCCGTCACTTAAGTTGACATGTTTCGATTCCTTTTACACTTCGAATCTCTTATAGCCTATACAAAGCTTAGAAATAAGATTTCTTCAACACTTTCCTAACTTAACGCAACAAGAGATGTCAATAGACGTCTTCTGCTTGTGCAGTCTCGTATGTATTTTAATGCCTCCAGATCCTCAATTAGGGAACAGTTAGTAGCTATTATATGAATGTTTTTGGGAATATACGTTTATACGTTTCAAATAAACAGAAATGGCATACCTCTTTCAGATTAAGTAAATAAGCAAACGTCGTGAATTCAATATAAATAAATATTTCAGTATTTGAGACTCGTAAAGTAAATATGAGTCAATATTTCATTTAAAAAGCTCTTTGCTAAATCATATTTTCTCCTGAACTCCTGACTCTAGAACTTATCATACCTTTGCAGCTAAAAATATCTAGGTATTTCAGTATCAAACACGTGATAGGAAGCAGCTTTTATGCTATGAATATGTAAAATATTATTCTTATTAATTTCACCGTAAAATTTATTTACTTTAAATTGGAAATGCAACACTCATCAAATTCGTTAGGAAGAAGAGTGGAATAGTTAACCGTGCAATAAAAAGGCAAAATTTTGATTTAAATCTATAATTGTCTCTGCTACATTAAATCTTTCAATCGCAGTTTAAGTTGAAATTACAGTTGCATCATTTATTTTTATCGAGAGAGCAACTTCTAAAGCATTCAAGTCCAACAGCAGCCCAGCTAGAAGTTGCTTAGTTTGACCCGGCATCGAATATGAACCAGTTTCCCTTAAAACGTCCTCCACGAACGCATCCCTTCCTATGGGCGGAAAGCCCTCGAATTGCTTTGTCTCAATCAATTCACCTAACCTAACCAAATGCATTCACCAGTCTATCATTTCAATAATGTTATTTTTAGCATTATATCATTCAAATTTTGTACACATTTCCTAATTTCCTGGATCATTTTTTCGAGTTAGTGACATAAATTTTGCGCGTATACATACATGCAAATACCGTCAGGTACTAAAGTAATAAAATTAGATTCAAAGAATTTGTGAAGTTTTCTCTAATTTGAATAACCAGTTATTTTATGATTGGGAATCCACGCTGTCTCTTCTCTCTTTCTGCTTTCACGTCAGGAAGCAAATTAGTTCGGGTGTATTTATAATGAGGTTTTGAGGCTGTTCAGACAGAGCGTGTTCTGCCTCTTCAAGACCACGTTGCTAGGTTTGCTGTTCTTGACAAGAGTTGCAGTTACCGATGTTTCAAATATTATTATTTTCTCGTTAATTTGCTCTATGTAGACTTTCGCTGTTAGTTATTTTAAATTAGCTTTAATATTTGATTTTGAGTTTCTCGCTATGAATGCTGATTGATATGTAACCACCAGGAATGCCGTCTATTTAGCTATTTAATTTTAAATAAAATGATTTTATATACCCTTCTCAAGTTTCTGTGGTTACTTAGGCATAGACATGAATCACTTAATTGCAACGAATACGTAGAATGCAACAATATATTTCTTGTAAAGGTGAATATAAATGTGAATGCCATTAAGGAGAAACATACACCTTAAACCCCTCATGATCTTCGAATATGTGACTGTTGCAAGAATTGGGATATTTTATTTATTTTAAAAGCAATTACTTCCAACTTTTTACAGAATATAACTGCTTTGGAAACTAGTAACCATAAATTTTGTGTTGCCACAAATATTTTTGTAATTTAATACTCTTTGTGAAAAAATATTTCGCCATGTTTCCACCTTGCGCCCATGATATTTTAAAAATGGCTAATGGTACATACTTGAAATTGGATGGAATTCTTTATATGGGCACTATTTTCTAACCGAACCAACAACCTGATGAATATTTTAATACTGAAAAATTTTATGGACGAAAACATTACAAATTTTCTTAATAAAGTACATTTTATAAACTCAACTCAAAATAAAATAAAAATTTAACATGAAATTTTTAGAATTTTAGGTTCACAGTAGTTTCCAAATGTTATAAAAGCTATATATTAAATATGGAATTAAATTATGAAACGTAATGTTTTAAAACCGTGCGCGCAAGTTGGAAACATGACGAAAAATGTTGTCACAGAACGGATTAAATTATAAAAACATTTGTGGCAACACAAACTTTCTGATCACTATTTCAGAAAGCAGCTATATTATGTACACAGCTGTAGGAAGTTGGTAGTAATTGCTTTTAAAATAAATAAGTTATCCCAATTCTTGCAACAGTCACCTATTCGAAGATCTTATGGGTTTTTAACACCCATTTTGGGACTTTCCACAAATTTTAAAATTTTGATGCGCGCAAGTTTTGGATCACCATGTTATCGTATATTTCTCGGATTGCTCTCAGAGATGATATATGCTCTAATACCAAATTTTCGGATGGTCGAAGAAACTATTTTTGGCTAAATTTTTACAAAGAGTATAAATTCGCCTCGTCCTTTATTTGACAACATATTTCCAAAAAACGACTGTGAATTTCAAAATTCTTCACAGTAAAGCACTAAAGTACAGCTTTTTCAAGCTGAAGATGGTAAAACTGTAAAAATAAGTAAATAAGTAAACAAAAGCATAAAACTTAATAAAAAAATTTTTTTAAGAATGTTTTACTTCCTTTTACGAAGTAAAGGTGGTGTTGGTGGTGTATTTAATTATGTCAAAGCACACTAGGGCTATCTGCCTAAAGGGAGGGATGCCTTCGTGGAGGACGTTCTAAGGGAAACTGACTCGTATACACGTTACACATGGGAAAAACCACGAAAACACCGCTGCAGCCAGCCCGTTCGCGGGATTCAAACCTCGGACCGAACTACCAGTGTTCAGCGGCCGAGCGGTAAAGTCGCTGAACACTGGTAGTTAGAATATACCGCTCGGCTGCTGGTGGGCCTTACGAAGTAAAGGAAGTAGTATTGTAATTTCGAAAAAATCTTCGTTATCAGTTTTCAACGGAAACTTTGCCGTTCCTGAATCTATTTGACCATTCTTTTGCGTGACTTTTATACGGACGGACAGGATAAAAGACTATATTCCGAAACGTATTGTAAAATGGATTCAAAACGAATTTAAAATTGATTTTTTTCGCACATACGTACCTTGTATAACAAGGTATGTGTCTACATACGAAGCATTTTTTTAAATACATAAAATTTTAATTAAACGCACACGTTTTTGAATAATGGATACAAAACTATGAAATTTTACAGAAACGTTCATGAATTTTTTAAATATAGGCAATATTTATAAAAATTTTAGTTAAAATTTTCATTTAGCCACATCTCCTGTAATAGATTCTACAAAATATACTTCAATAATGTTTACACAGTATATAATTAGCATACTTACCTGTGTTCTGTAGCAAAAGATTTGCAGTACTTATAAAATTTTTTGAAATATTCAAAACTTGGTGCAAAAACTCAAAATTTAAACAAAACAAATCCTCTTTTCTTTCAAATACTGTCAATAAAATCAATAAATAAATACAAAGAGGTCAGATTTTGCTTCAGAACACAGATAAAGATGAATAAAACATTTTGGCAAAATTTCATTTCAATATTCTAAACATATTTTGAGAAATGAACGCAATTGCAATCAAAAGTAACGAAAAATACAGTTTTTCAGAAAATGCATTTAATGATTTTAATACAACAGAAAAAATTGTGTAGCCACTTTAGACTTTTAAAACGCGCCATATTTGTATGTTAGGCTCACTTTTGCTTCAGTTTTAACTAATTTTGACTTTCTTTTAGCTTTTTTCTGGATAACTCTGTTGCTTGTAGACATTGGCGTTTCGATTTCTGAATTCGCCATTTGTCATTTCCCATGTAGCATTCAAACATAATGGGATTAATTTCTATTTCTAGATACCTAAAAACAGGCAAAAGTCCTAAAATCCTGAATTAAATAATAATACAGCAATATGTGCACCTAAAAGCAGTGTTTTCAGTTGGGCAAAAGTTTCTTTAGGTAAAATAGACCACAAAAGGTTATTAAAACACTTAATATTGTTCCGAGTCTTCCCATGTAGGCATTTTATCTGCATATTCTTGTCACACAGTGAAAGATATGTTGGTTTTACAGCTTTTATATTGTTTAATAATTAAAACTTAACTAAATAATAATTAAATAATTAAAGTTTTTAAACTTATTGTTTACATTTTTACATCCCTTTATATGCCAATTCCAGGCATACGAAACTTCAATTCTCGTTTATTATTTATACTACATCTTTGCTTCTAGTTATCGTAAAAACAAAACTCAAGCTATAAGGTATTTCTCCCGCTTTCCTAGCGTGCCTTCGTGGTGTAATGGTCTGCACACTGAGCTGATATTTCATAAGTCCGTGGTTTGATTCTGGGCGAAGGCGTTCGCTAATTTTTCATCTCTCCAGCTTTTCCAGTTACCTGATATCTCTACAGTGATGCCCGAACTAACAGGGTGTTGGATGAGGATTCTCCACACCCAGGATTTGGCGATTGGGTCCCCTAAAAACCCCAGTCGTCCTTTAGAAAAGGGAGTATATAAGGTATTTCTCCCGCATTTCTAGCGTGCCTTCGTGGTGCAGTGGTCAGTACACTGAATCGGTATTTCAGAGGTCCGTGCTTCACAGTACACTGAATTCAGTACACTGAATCGGTATTTCAGAGGTTCGACTCCAGGCGAAGGCGTTTGCTAATTTTTCATCTCTACGGCCTTTCCAATCACATAGTCTCTACAAAGCAATTTTGGAAACCTAATGTGTGTCCTAAAAAATGAATAAATAAAAAAAAATCGAAAATTTTCACCATTTCGACCATTTTAGGGTAGGCACATACCTAAAAAACTAACCATAGAATGCTGGAACTTTGTACTTGGTATATCTATAACATCTAGTTGTGCTCTAAGTATAAGCACTGAGCAGTTAAATCTAGGGATGAAAATATTTTTCGGAATTTAAGGATACTTTGGGGAGAAGAATATAGACGTGGTAAAATTTTTACAATCTATTCAAGCACTGGGCAGTAAGATTCAATGATAAAAAATAATTTCGTAATTTAAAGAGACACTTCAGAAAAACAATTTAGGAGCGTCAAAATATTTGTAGCCCAGAGTGGCCCCAGGCAGTAGGAATTAGGATCCACAAAGCTCGCACAGGACGTAAAAAAGCCTATCTGGTTAGGTTAGGTTAGGTTATTTAATTACGGCAAAACCTCGAGGGCTATCTGCCTAAAGGGAGGGATGCCTTAGTGGAAGACTTTCTAAGGGAAACTGTCTCGTATACACGTTACACATGGGGAAAACCACGAAAACGCCCATGCAGCCGGACCGTTCGCGGGATTCGAACCTCGGACCGAATACCAGTGTTCAGCGACTTTACCGCTCGGCCGCTGGTGGGCCTCTTCGACACTAGGACCTATTGTATATATAAATTATAAAGGTTTGCATTAGCATAATACGAATGGTATCAAATCGTGGCAATATTTTTGACCATGAAATTAATTGAATAAGAAAAGTGTGAGGCACGAGAAATGATATGGTATTGAAAACCGGAAATTTGTTGGAAATGAAGTGATATTTAACATCGGAAGCGCTTTTGGAAGATGAAGGAAATCATTTTAGAATTTTACTAAAAAGGAAATAGCTTTACGCGCTCAACAGTAATTTTAAAGAGAGGATTAGGCATTAGAATTTCTCCTGTACGTCTACGAGAATTAATGTTTGGTGACATTCATGGGAGGTGAGAAGAACTTCGCACCGCGATGCTTTGCATGTTCTATAGAATAAATACTGAAATTGCATCTAAATGCGAAATAGGATTAAGTACAGAAATGTTCTCGAAAATAAGCGGGAATTTTAGGGCTCTAAATCTCTAGATATTCCTTAAAACTTCTCGTAATCCTTTGAAATGCTGTAAGTACTGAGACGTTTTCAGAAAATTGGATTTAACTCATTACTACAGTGTTTTAGAATGCAAAACAGAACAGACTGAAAAAGTATTTCTTTAATGTTATTTTGACTCAGTCACTAAAGAAAGTTTTATGAACAGTTTATTTAGATTTGTGGTCTCAGTTCATTTAGATCTTTAGTCAATGGACTAAAGAACTAAAAATGAATGGACGATCTAATTGTTACGAAATGTTCAGGCGCGATAAGATAGCTTCTCCGCAAAGCAGTTTTAGGGTTGCCATAAAATAGCAAGGGACGGCAGGTTTGCCATTTGGTGACAGAAATCGCCCATCTGGCGACATTTGGCAACAAAATTGGCGATATGCCATGGACGGATGGAGAACCTTCTGGAACGAATTCTTACCAGTTTAGCGCAGAATGTTCTCAAACACAAGCCAAAAACTATATAAACGCTGCTAGTACGCGGAGAATCTAGAGTGCGAGATAGTCAGTCCGTGCAAAGTCGATCGAGTTGACAGTCAGGCAGGGAGTGCCGAGTGGATCGTCGAGTGCATCGAAGAGTCTCTTAATGTATCGCGGTTAGTGCATAGTTGAGAGAGTGTGTTAAGCTCCGTTAACGACTGAACCGATGAGTCAGGAGCTGTGCTGTGTGTGTCGTCGAGCGCATCGCGAGTTGTAGCGTGGAGAGTCTCGAGAGTGCGTGGAGTTCCGAGAACGACCGAGCAGAGTCGGGAGCTGTGCTCTGTGTGCCGTCGAGTGCATCGCGAGTTGTATCGTGGAGAGTCTCGAGAGTACGTGGAGTTCCGAGAACGACCGAGCAGAGTCGGGAGCTGTACTCTGGTGCTTTGCAGTAAAGCTGTCTCCACCGTTATTGCCTGACAGTGTAAAGGCTGTGTCGCTGATTGTTCCAGCGTGTTTATAGTAGATCTTCGACGACTGTAAAAGTGGTTTGGAGCTGTCCTGATTAATATTGGTAAATAAAGTGTGTTTCGATTTTCTATCACGTTCTATCGTCGTTATTCACTCCAAATCCGCACAAAACCCGTACGAACGTGAACGAAGAAAGTAACGAAACAACTGATGCCAGAAAATAATAAACGTAACAATGTTTTTCAAAACGCTGATGAATTTGCGCAGGAAAATAATGGGTGTTGCCATTGGAAATTTTCAAAAATTTTTCATTATAACCTGCGATACGAGAGCTGCACTGTTTTAAATCATCACATCTCGAGTGCACAGCTTCAAATAACATCTGAAATTTCATTTCGATTGGTTGAACGAATATTCCAGGGATCATACATCAAAGAAGATTTTACAAAAGAATTCTGCATATATTTATTTTTCACCAAACATACTCCTAATTTGCGATTACTGTCTCTTATAACCAGCTGTTAAGCATGACAAGTGTAAGTAGTGTTGCATGTAAGTTTATAAATACGTTCGAAGCGTTTACTTTTAAAATTTAATTTGACTCGAAGATAGTCTAATTGAAAATACACTTTAGTAATAGCCAATAGTACATACAATACTTTTCTCTAAATTATCTTTTAAATTTCTTAAATTTGTCTCCTCCTTTTTCACAATAACATAATCCTTTCAGTTTTGGACACTTTCTTCTTTTGAGGACACTTTCTTACACTTTGAGTTGAGTTTATGAAACGTCTTTTATTAACAAAATTTGTAATGTTTTCATTCATAAAATTTTTCAGTATTAAAATATTCATCATATTCTTGGTTCAGTTAGAAAATAAGTGCCCATATAAAGAATTCCATCCAATTTCAAGTATATACAATTAGCCATTTTTAACATATCGTGCGCGCAAGGTGGAAACATGGCAAAATATTTTGTCACAAAGAGGATAAAATTACAAAAATAGTTGTGGCAACACAAACTTTCTAGTTGCTAGTTTCCAAAGCAGCTGTATTATGTAGTCAGCTGTAAAAAGGTGGAAATAATTGCTTTTAAAATAAATAAAATATCCCAATTCTTGCAACAGTCACATATTCGAAGATCATGAGCGGTTTAAGGTATATGAGTCCCCTTAAATTTTTATTTTATTTAGGAGTTGAGTTTATAAAATGTATTTTCTTAAAAATATCTGTAATATTTTCGTGCATAAATTTTTTTAATATTAAAATATTCATCATATTTTTGGTTCAGTTAGAAATTAGTGCCCATATAAAGAATTACATCCAATTTCAAGTATGTACCATTAGTCATTTTTAAAATATCAAGCGCGCAAGGTGGAAAAATGACGAAAAATTTTGTCACAGAGCAGATTAAATTACAAAAATATTTGTGGCAACACAAACTTTCTGTTTACTAGTTTCCAAAGCAGCTTTATTATGTAGTCAGCTGTAAAAATCTGGAGGTCATTACTTTTAAAATAAATAAAATATCTCAATTCTTGCAACAGTCACATAATTCGAAGATCGTAAGGGGTTTAAGGTGTATGAGCCCCATTAAGAAACTCCTTTTTATTATCAACGCTTGTGTATTTACTTTATTTATTAAATCTTGGCGGTTACCTATCATAAAGTTCAATTCGACAATAAAATCACAAAATTTTTTAAAACAGCGGACCTTTATAATTTCCGATCGAGAGTCACACGCGCTGGAGATAAAAAAAAGTTAAATTCCAGACAATGTTGCCATTGATCGCTTTTGAATTATTGAGTTGGTTAATCAAAATTTTTTATTAAAGTTTTACAAAATATGAAATACATAATAAAATCAATTTTAAATTCCAAATCTGAGCTTCCAGCTGTCCATTTTCGGGTGGAGAACTGCGTTATTCAAAATTGGATGGCTCTAGGTACGGTCTTTTTTACATAATGCGAGAAACATGCACACATTCATGCAGATTCTTCATTATTCAACTCTTTACATATAATACAGGGTGATAATACTTGCTGACAACGACTTCAAATATAATACGTTGCTTATAGTCATCCTCCGAAATATGCTATTTTGAAACTAATATCCCATTTTGGCCCTTTTGAGACAAAAAGAGATAAATTTGTGCACCTTATTATTTTGCATATATGACAGGCTGCGAGATACATCCGATTTACTGAGTGCCTTTGAGCAGTCAGACGTAATAACAGTATAATGAAGTTCGTGTTACTTCTTTATTAAAATTTTTGCTGCATTTCCGTCGATTGTGAGTTTGGCGTAAATGGTGTCGTGATAAAAGCCTAAAGGAAGATTAATAACCCTTTGAGTACTGAATTATTTGAAGACTTTTATGCCCATGGGACGGATTTAATTTGCCACTATGATGAATTAATATGTAAAAGTAATACATTTTATTTAGAATATACTTATACTGCTGATACAGTGGATGGACAAAAATATAGAAACACCTTGTGAAATGCATGTTTGAAAAGAAAGATTGATTTTAATGAAATATGTAGGTGGCGCTGGCGTTTTTGACTACTAACGCCACCTATACAACTTCGTAAATGTGCTAAACAGTTCAGTTGTTGTCGGAGTACTGTTATGTGAGGTTGTCATTGCATTATGTCAGAGTTAACAGACTTCGAACGTGGGCAAATTGTTGGAGCACGTATGGTAGGAGCTTCCGTAAGCAAGGTAGCCGAGGTGTTTAGTGTTTCAAGAGGTACTGTATCGAAGATTTATTCCGCATATTTGAAAAGCGGAAAAACATCATCTGCTAAATCACAGCGTGGACGAAAGTGTGTCCTGAGTGATCGTGACAGACGATTATTAAGGGCAATTGTGACGAAAAATAAGAAGGCCACAGCTGCAAAAGTAACTGCTGAAATGAATGTTTTGTTACCGAACCCTGTGAGTACCAAAACAATTAGAAGGGAGCTTCATAAACAGGGAATTGCTGGCCGTTCTGCAATCGAGAAGCCACTCATCAGTGATGCTAATGCCCGTAACAGGAAAAGGTGGTGTTTAAGTCATAAAGCCTGGACTATAGAGCAGTGGAAGCGAGTAATATGGTCTGACGAGTCTTCTATCACATTGTTTCCCACTTCTGGCCAAGTTTACGTCTGGAGAACGCCATCTCAGGCCTACAATACAGACTGCTTGTTGCCAAGAGGGAAACATGGCGGGGGTTCTGTTATGGTTTGGGCAGCCATATCGTGGTTCTCTGCTAGCCCCGTGATAACTGTGTCAGGGCACATGACTGCCAAGACTTATGTGAACATTTTGGCCGATCAAGTTCATCCCATGGTACAAACTTTGTTCCCCGATGGTGATGGTGTCTTCCAAGACGACAAAGCCCCTGTTCACATAGCTCACATTGTCCAGGACTAGTTTTCTGAGCACGAGGATGAGTTGTCCCATCTCCCCTGGCCACCACAGTCACCAGACCTGAATATTATCGAACCTTTGTGGTCTACATTGGAAGGGAAAGTGCGTTCTCGTTATCCACCACCAACATCGTTATCTGAACTTGCCATCGTTTTGCAGGAAGAATGGTATAATATTCCCTTGGCAAACATACAGGAACTGTATTTATCCATTCCGAGAAGACTGCAAGCTGTTTTGGATGCCAACGGGTTTCCTACACCATATTAAGCAAAGAAACATGTTTTTTTAAAGGTGTTTCCATATTTTTGTCCAACCCCTGTATAAATATGTTTTTGAAACAGCATTTTAGTTACAATACTGACTACGTTTGACGAGCCAGACTCGTCCAGCGTAACTTTGCCCGTGTAAGCAGATGACGAGTCTCACTCGTCAAATGTACTCAAAGGGTTCAAGTATCGTTAACGACTATGCAGCCAAGAAAAGGTGCAGTTAGGTTAGGTTATTTAAATAAGCAAAACCACGAAGGCTATTTACTTAAAAGGTAAGGATGCATTTGTTGAGGACTTCCTGAGAAGGAGTGGCTAGTATTCACATTATGCATGGGAAAATACGAAAATGAACCATACAACTAGCCTTTTTCATTCGGATCGAACCCTAACTAGGTCGAACTACCAGCATTCAAGAGGTTTAAACCAATCGGCCCTTAATAGAGCCCTGCTCCTACAAAGGCTACGGCAGTTCATTTGCATTGATTCGAATCGTGAGAGTAACGTACAGAGTCAATGTACGTTAGTCAATGGTTAAGCAACTGTACAGTTTGTTGAATTAATACTTAGGTAATATTTAGTTGATTTAGCTTATAATAGGAAAGCACAATTGGGCTACTTGCCTATGGATGACTTCGTTGAGGACTTTCTAAGCTGGCTCGTGTACACTTTACCCATGGGGATAACCACGAAAATGGCCATGTAACCAAGCCGTTCGCGTAGAATCAAACGCAGGGTCGGAACTACTAGTGTTCAGAGATTTTACCGCTCGTCGGCTGGTGAAACATTTAGCTAATGACATGAAGAAGCTATAAATGATGCATTAAATATTTTTATAAAATAGCAAGGCCCACTCGTTTAATTTGGAGTGAAATGTTGAAAGTGAAAACTCGATGGAGAAAAATACAAATAGGAATTAATTTCTGCTTTCGAAAATACTTTGAGAAGGGCTATAGAAAAACATTAAACTCATAAAGAAAATACAGCAGCAAAAGTTCAAGTTCGAGATGGCCAGAAGAAACGCTTTAAGGGGATCATACACTTTAAAACCCATAAGATCTTCGAATAGGTGACTGTTGCAAGAATTGGGATAACTTATTTATTTTAAAAGCAATTACTTCCAACATTTTACAGCTGACTACATAATATAGCTGCTTTCTGAAATAGTCATCAGAAAGTTTGTGTTGCCACAAATATTATTATAATTTAATCCGCTTTGTGACAAACGTTTTCGTCAAGTTTCCACCTTGCGCGCACAGTTTAAAACATTCTGTTGCATAATTTAATTCCATATTTAATACATAGCGTTTATAATATTTGGAAACTACCGTGAACCTAAAATTCTAAGAATTTAATATTAAATTTTCATTTTATTCGGAGTTGAGTTTATAAAATGTATTTTATTAAAAAAACCTGTAATGTTTTCATGCATAAATTTTTTTAATACTAAAATATTCGTCAAATTTTTGGTTTAGTTAGAAAATAATGCCTATAAAGAATTCCATGAAATTTCAAGTATGTACCATTAGCCATTTTTAAAATATCTTGCGCGCAAGGTGGAAACATGACGAAAACTTTTGTCACTAAGCGGATTAAATTACAAAATTATTTGTGGCAACACTTACTTTCTCATTACTATTTCAGAGAGCAGCTATATTATGTAGTCCGCTGTAAAAAGTTGGAAGTAATTGCTTTTAAAATAAATAAATTATCCCAATTCTTGCAACAGTCATATATTTGAAGATCATAAGGGTTTTAAGGTACATGAGCTCCCTTAAAAAAAGTTTTTTTTTAAATAAAAAAATCATTAAATTTCCATTTCTTGTGCAATGCTTTCGATTATTTTTATTTCCCTTATTATTAAACTGAAGGCAGGATTGGGTACTTTTTGTTTTTCCTAATTTTTATTTTTTTACGGATATAGCTGTTTTGCTTTCGGAAGTCAAGCATTTCTATTAGCTATATTTAAAATCAAATTTAGCTAAGATTTTTTTCATTTCTTGTCAAGAATAAACTCGCTTAAAATAAGAGCAGCTTTCTCACTATATCTTTTAGGTACCCCCGAAAGGTGTTAAAATTCATCAATTTGTATGGATCTTAAATTTTACTAACGTTTATTTTATTTTAAAACTTTACTTTAATTACCATCTCCAAGCAGACCAGTTTTGCGCCGACGGTGTAGTAAAATAAAGCTCCAGGAAAAGACTCGCATTAGCAGTGGAACAGTAATATGAATAACGATTATGGATGCATTCATTACCAGAAGATCCCATTGCTGATACGAGCTCACGGGATAATTGGAGTATTCCTTGCCAATATGGCTGAACTTTTAGAAAAGCTCCATAACCTATATGCTGAAAATAACGAAATGCCCGACATGGCTTTCGAGATTTACAGAAATCACGTCTTCTCTCGTGTGAGGTCAGACGTCACGTGCATAGAGGACGTGGGCACCACCCCTCTACCAATACGGTTAATCGGTATAGCGCCACGTCCACCTTTATCTAGATAACCATACGTCTTCATTGTGCTAATATACTAATATATAAACATACATACAAATTTGGTACTTAATACAGTGGCGTTAAAAATTAAATAAATAAAATTAATGTTATTAAAGCTAATTAATGTTAGACACTGGATAATACATTGCCATGTTACAAGGTGTATGCAAAAGCATGGATACGGTAGCATATATACATAACGTGTGTACTCATATGTTGAATACACTATGATCCTTTGAAGCCTTATCATTAGATTACAGAAGACATGTACATACTGAAATATTAGGTGCGCAATGCTATGATGTAATAAGTAATTAGTACAGTGAATTAAATGTTAGACCCTAGATTAGTACTGTGTGGTACAGTGTCTTGCTACTGAATTATTTGTACTGTTTCCTAAGTACATTAACCAATGTACAAAGATATTAAAACACGTGTATTCGGTACACAGTAATTAGTGGATACTCAAGCGTTAGGTAAGTGCTACTTTAACATACACTGGTGTGCAAAACTTAAGGACGAGATGGTTTTTTTCAATATAACTGTGTACAAAAGCTTTCCAAATCAACACATTTAATACCATAAGATCCCCAATACGTAAGGACATGAGTAGTATAAGCAACACTTACTAAAAGAGAAATCAGAGGGATAAAAAGAAGCTTTATTGAAAAAGTAGCATGGAGCGCAATGCGACTGAAGGCCGAAACATCCCTGTGATGGGTGTCCAGCAAGAAACATCCGGTCTTTAATAGGGGATGTGATCTCCCCTGACTGCTAGGCAGGCTTCACAGCGTCTGCCCATGCTGAGAATGAGGGTGTCAATGAGTTGTTGAGGCATTGCTGCCCATTCGTCTTGCAGCGCCAATCGAAGCTCCGGAATCGTTACTGGTGGTAAGGTACGAGCTGCCAAGCGTCTGCCTAAGAAAATCCCATACATGCTCGATGGGATTGAGATCCGGAGATCGTGCCGGCCAATCCATACGTTAAATATCCTCACTCTCTAAGAGCTGTTCGGCAGCTACTGTGCGATGACAGGTGTATTGTCGTCCATGAAAAGGAACTGCGGACCCATAGCGCCTCTAAAAAGACGCACATATGGAAGAAGAATCTCGTTACAATAACGGGTCCCGTTGACTGAACCTGCGTCAAAGATGTGAAGGTCTATACGAACTACCAAGCATGATACCTCCTCAAACGAGAACACCGCCACCTCCATACCTGTCCCTTTCAATGATGTTCGAGGGATGATTGCGGCTTCCTCGCTCTCTCCAGATGAGTATGCAATGAGAATCGTTACTCAGACTGAATTTGCTCTCGTCTGTAAAGAGTACTCGTCCCCATTCATTGTCTCTCCAATTCCGGTGTTCCCGGCACCACAGAGATCGCCTTCTCCGATGGGCAGGCGTTAGAGGTACACACCGTACAGGGCGTTGTGCAAACAGACCACCACCGTGCAGTCTTCTGGCCACGGTAAAACGCGATATCGGTCGTCCAGTCGCCTGTGTCGTGTGTCTAGCGATTTATCCCGCTGTCTGCCGCCTGTTTCTTCTGGTCTGTAAGGCAATATACCGGTCATCTGCGGGTGTGGTTCCTCGTGGACGACCACTACTAAACCCCCGGATAGCTGTTCCTGTAGTTTGAAATTGTCTCCAAAGTCGTGAAACAATGCTGTGAGCAATTCCGAACTCTGAAGCCACACTTGTCACACTGCGGCCTTCCTCCAACTTCCCAATGATTCGACCTCGGGTAAAAGCATCCAGATGTCGTCTAACAGGTTGATTATTCGCCATTTCTCGCTGAGGCAGCAAGACGGTGTGATTTTAACTGCTATACGGCGTGCAATCTCTTTGCCAGAAATACTGATCTTACACCGACAACATGCTTTATACTACTCAGACACTCCCCCATTACGTCTACCTGCATATCTGCGTATGTGCTACCGTACATCACCTTACTTAATCTCCTGATTGGTCTTTCTGTCCGTTCTGCCTCTTCGTTCAGCTGATATGCTAATTTTTCGACTTCGTCCTTAATTTTTGCACACCAGTGTACATATATACAGAAATTTTGTGTACAGGCACATTAGGTACATGATTATTCAGTGCGTAAAAATGTATATTAACTATACAGTGCCAAGATATGTCATAACACTAGTAAATACATGGGTACAATTACATATAAACAAGGACATACACAAGTACATATAGACAAAAGCGTATATACGCTTATATTTGGTACATAATAGTCATTGGTGACATAAAATGTTGAGTTTAAAAAAAAAAAAAAAATGCCTTTACTTCGTGAAAACAAAATGGCGTCGAAAAAAAAAAACTAGCAGTTTCTGTAGCAGAGTTGGTCGCCAAATTTTCGCCAAAAAATCGCCAAATTACCATAATCCGAAGATTAACCTTCGAAAGCCCTAATAAAGATTTCCTTTTTTAATACAATTAATTATTGTAATATAATTAAGTTTTCTCTTCTAGCTCATTATGGAAAGAAGAGATTGAAGGGAAAATGTTTAAGAAGCAGCCGTTGTATTAGCTGAAAAAGCGCACTAGTTATCCAGATCTTCAAGAGAAATATACAGGGGTTAGACAAAAATATGGAAATATACCTTGAAAAATGCATGTTTGAACTGAAATTTTTTTTCTTGCAGAACCTTTTGTTGGCACTGATGTGTTTGCTAATTAACACCACCTGTACCGCATTATCAAAATGTTGCAAGTGTCGTTCATTATCAACACAGTGTCGGATCGAAATAAATTCGAGCGTGGGCAAATTGTTACGGCTCGTATGGTGGGTGCTTCTGTAACCAAGGTAGCTGAAGTGTTTGATGTTTCAAGAGGCACACTATCTAAGACTTTTAACACATACAGACATAACTCATATGTCTGTGGATTCAATGGATTCCCTCACATGTGGACATTTGGAGAAATGAAAAGGCAGACGCCCTAGCAAAGAAAGGTGCCGAAGAGGCTGTGGCTACTTCTAACTGTCTGACTTATCTTGAGCTGTATTCTGCCAGAAAACATACTAATAAAATGACTTGTCTTGTCTCTCCGGTCTTGGTACCGGGTTGAATCCCCTGGTGGATCCCTCGCTATGAACTGTGACAGATGCACCCAGACTGCACTGTCCGGCTTTCTTAGTGGCTGTTTAAGAAGCCTTGCCTTCCACCTACCATATCCCACTACGGATATAGTACCTTACAAGAGGTTCATCATCAAACACGCACCTGTGATAAGAAATAAATGTAAAATTATACAGCAGCTGAGCGCCCTAGGGCAGGATGTCTGCCAACCAACATAGGAATAATAGCATACACAGCGCAATAATTCTATGTCTCTATTGTAACTTAGCAGGTGTTATGTCTAAAATTGTAAATATGTAAGTGTATAAGTAACTGTGTAATGTAAGTAATAGTGTAATGTAAGTAATAGTGTAATGTAAGTAATTTAATCAATGAGTGTAATACGTCGTACTATGTGTACTTTTAACATAACGTAATCGGTAATGTAGTCATTAGCGCGTGTAACGCGTGCCCCATGTGTATTATTTTAAGTAACGCATATATGATTATAAGGCAAAGTATGTGTGCCTATCTTGTTATATAGCATAATGTCATTTAAGAAGTAATAGCAATAATGTAAACTATAAGTAATCCAGTTATAAAGTAACTTAGCAAGTTCGCAATACAATTAGCTTAACGTAGTATACAGTCAGGTTATAACTCTAATAAATGTAGATTAATGTCATGCATTATGTATGTGTAGTCTAATGTTATGTGAAGTGTAAAGTATGTATGTACTAATTCATGCAAGTATTATGTATAAATTTAATGTCATGTCATATATCATGTATGTAATGTTATGTTTCATGTATGCATTATGGCCTATGAACACCCAGGTCAACCATTAACATAAGAATCTCTACAGAACCAATGTCAAACTGGAATAGCCCCTGTATGGCCATGTAAACTTTTTCATGAAGGCTCAGTAACTCCCGGTGCGCCCTTGTGGGACCCCAGGGAGTTCTTGTATTTATATAGGGGAGGGCGTGGGACATATGCCTGTTTACCTCTGTTAAACACCAGGCGTCCCCGTCCTCCGTCACCTGTCACCTGTCTGGGTTTGTCCTACGACGACTTGGTAAAGTGTCCTATGCTAGCCTATGACTTTTTGAAGGTGAATAAACTCGTGGGTCTCGTCTAGCAGAAGATGGACTTGAGAATTAGCAACAACAGCAACACATATAGAAAAACCGCATCCACTACATCCCAGCTCGGACGAAAATGTGTGTTGATTGATCACGTCAAACGATCATTGAAGAGGATTGTGATAAAAAAAATAAAAGGACTACAGCCGCAAAAGTGACTGCTAAAATGTCGCAGGCGCTAACCCTGTCAGCAGCAAAACAATACTAAGGGAGCTTCGCAAGCAGGGTATTTTTGGGCAAGCTGCAATTCTGAAGCCTCGCATCCGTGACAGAACGCCTGTAAGAGGAGAAAGTGGCGCCAGATTCACAAAACTTGAAATGTAGAGCAATGGGAGATTGTCATTTGCTCGAATGAGTCTTACTTCGCACTGTTTCCGACGTCTAGGCGAGTTTACGTCTTGTGAACGCCATCCGAAGAGTGCGGTAGAAACTGTTTGACGCCGACAGTAAAACACGGGGGGAGCGAAGTTTCAGTAATGGTTTGGGCAGCTATATCGTGGTTTTACCATGGGACCCATTATTATTGTGCAAGGTCAAATTGTAGACACATTAGGTTTCTTTTTTAAAGCAGAAATGAAATGCCGTGATGCCCTCTTCCAATGCCCTCGTCCAGACTCGAATATGTACATTGAGTAATACTCCAATACTGGACCTCTAGAATACGCCTGGAGTATACTACCGTTACACTGCGAAGGCATGCCGAAAGGAGGGAGAAAATATCTTATGTACTCCCCTTTTAGAGGACGACGTGACTAGGAAACCCACCACCAAATCCTGGCGGTCACGAATTATTGTCCATCACCTTTTAGTTCGAGCGCCAGTGTACACTGGTGTGCAAAACTTAAGCAACAATGTAAATTTTAATCAGATAGCTATAAAATTGTAGAAAAGGGGTTCTTGCGTTCAGTACAATGAACACGCAATTCAGTAGAAAGGTCATGCGTATGCAAATGTCAAGAAAAAACGTCACAGGCTACGTGAGCGTACGCAAAACGCGTACGGTCGGCGCGCTCAACTCGAGATTATCATAAAAGGAAGGATGGAGATGCAATTAAAGACATTCGCTGCAAGTACAAGGAGTTCTTTCGTGAAATATTTGGTTAGAAGAAATGATCTGGATGACTTCACACGTGGAAGAATGATAAAAAATCTGGAGTAGGGGCGAAGTGTGAGCAGTATAGCTGAAGAGTTCGGAATCAACAAAAGTGGTGTTTCGCGCGTTTAGAAAGCCTTCCATACCATAGGTACAGCTATTAGAAAGTTTCGTGGTGGCCATCCCAGGAAAACAACTGCAGCAGATAACGGATATGTAGTCCTGCAGACGAAAAGAGCCCGAAACCAGTCAGCAAGCGCCACAGCTCAACAACTGCGAACAGCAACGGGCGACAATTGTTGTGGTTTACTGTGTCCAAACACCTCCACAAAGGTGGCCTATGCGCCTGCCGTCCTGAACGCTGCTTCCCTTTGAAAGTTGGCCATCGACATCACCGTTCACAGTGGTGCAAGGAGCGCAAAAACTGGGCATCTTATCAATGGAATCGTATCCTTTTTACGGATTAGAATCGTTTTAGTGCCACAAGTGATTCTCAACACAAATTGATTTGGAGAGAGGTCGAGACACGTTTAATCTCAGTAACATTAGGGAAAGAGACCGTTACGGTGTTCTGAAGATCTCGTCTGGAGAGGCATTATGCTGAACGGGTGGACAGAGCTCCACGTTTTCGACAGAAGTTCTGTAACCGGAGATCGCTATCGTCAGGAGGTGATCCTTCCCCATGTGCGTCCGTTCCGAGGTGCCATCGGAGCAGACTTCGTTTCTATGGATGACAATGCACGGTCACACCGGACTCTTGCTGTTCAGAAGCTACTGAAAACTAAAGATATCACTCGAATGGATTGGCCAGCGTACTCCCCTGATTTACACCTCATAGAACATGTGTGGGATGCTTTTGGGAGACGCTTGTGACACGATTACATCCTCCGGGAAACACTCAGCAACTGAAACAGATGCTGATTGAGGAATGGGTACTCTTACCTCAAAATCTTTTGGACAATCTGGTGCTGAGTATGGAGAGACCGTTCGAAGCAACCATTGCAATAAAGAGAGGGCATATCCCATACTAAGGAACACCTGCTTGGTGTTCTTCCTCTTGTACAGACAATCATGTGTAACGATAATATGAGTTCAATAAAGTCTGTTTTTCTTTGATTCCAGATTGTATGCATTGTATTAATTTTTAGAGCAATTATGATTTCGTCATCGTTTAAATACAAAATGCTGTCTCCTAATTCTGAATTTCATGTCTATCAGATGTTTTCTCGTAGCGTTTTGCCAACCTGTTGCTTACGTTTTGCACACCAGTGTAGATACGTTAGGTTTTTTTTAAAGCGGCAGACGTTGTAATGTTGCGCGGCCCCAACCTGCACTCAACAATAGTGGTGACTGCTAAGAACTGGAAAGTACACAAAGTCTTGAGAAGGGTTTAAATCCCTTTTTATTCAACTTTAGAAATTACAGATGCGTGCTCTTGACGCTCACAAACTAGCCGACCCGGCGGTAAAATAAAAATAAGAAACTAAAAATGAATAATAACAAGTGACTACCTACGAGGCTCTCTAAACGTAACTAACCTAACCGCGTTCTAAGATACCGCTGATAATTCAGCAAACTTCTGAATATTAAGTTGAAAGATTCAACTATCTGTTGAGGCAAGCACACAGGCCGAAACGCGTGGTTCTTCAATTTCTACCTAGCCACCTCCACGCTCGTGAAGCAAGAAAGCACACTTTCGAACTCGTTTCCCTTCTATTTAACTCAAATTACTTCCGCTGACAATTTGAATACTTTGCGCGTTCTACTAAAATTTACATACTCTGGCGTTGGCAATTCCAGGGGAAAGTAAGGCTTGACAGGAAAGATAGTTTAAACTTAAAATAAATATAAACCCTACAACGTAAAGATGAGCAACACCCTCTCCGGGACTCGAAACAGGACCTCTCGAATACGCGTCCAGTATGCTTTTATTTACAACATGATGGTATGTGGAAAGAAGGGAGTAAATACCTTATATACTTAATGAAGCACTGACAAAATATCTGTAATTGGAATTTATTTGGAATACTGATGAAATCCATGGAAGGAACTTTAATCTGAGAAAGCTACAGATTAAACACCTCATTAATTAGTATGATTGTTCCGTGGAACGATATCAATCAGCCATTCATAATAGTTGTTCCGTGCGCAAAACGTTTTTAAATCACGTTTCTCATGAATGTTTATGGAAATATCCTCAATAGAAAACAAATTCTGAAGACGTGCAAATTTTTTTTACTTGTATTAATCTAATTATTTATTAATTTCTTTGTTAATGCTATTGCAAACATTATTGTTTAATAATTAATATTTTAATTGCAGTGTCGATTTTAAACATTGGGGCATAAAAAGACTCAGCGGGAAATTCAACAATAACTTATTCAGCCCTTTTCGGAACTTTCTTGCATATAAATATTACACTCTTCATATTTATTCAGTTGTTAGTTTTGGAAAACTTTCTGATTTTTTGGTCATATTTAATGAGGCTGTTCACACGTTTTTTAGACGATGTATATTGTATTCACAAAACTAAATTACATAAAATTCTTGTGTTTTAAATGTTCTATTTGACATCCCTTATTCTGAACTATCTTTCGACACCGCAATTTCCAGGATAATAGTGCTTTTTGAAGTGGCAGAAGAGGTATTCTATCCCATTCCTTTCGAACAGCTTTCCTGTCCTGTTAGGGTTTGGGGATAACGTTTGGATAATGCAGTTTTTAAAAGTCCGAAAGCACAAAAATCCATAGGTGACACATCGGGAGATTGAGTAGGGATATCAGTGAAGGGTATGGCCTTGATACCAGTTTTTTATTCAATTTCTTTTAGGAAATTTCCAGTGGATTTTGATGTGTGACTGCTAGCTTTGTCCTGATGGAGTCTCACAGATGGATGGCACTGTGGGTAAAGCGATGGTATTTCATTCAGAACAATTGGCGATAAAATAGGTTCCTGATAGTATTTGGAGTTAATCTTGACATTGTTTTGCACTCTCTTTATTTTTAACTTGCCATTATAAGAAAAACCAGCAACAGCCATGAATCCCTTAGAAAAACTTTTTGTCGATTCTTTGAACCATGTACTTAAATTTTTTTCTCCCCTTTTACGATAATAAATGGCTCCTTTTTTGTTACAATCATTTAAATACACCCATGCTTCATCTATTGTGAGAATTGTTTTCCATTTTTCTTTGGATATATAGAATTTTCTCATATAGAATTCTGCAGCGTGTCCTGCGTTGAGCGATATGCTTTGGAAGAAGACGATGCACATTGCGTTTTTTCGCTTTCTTAAGATTTAAATCAACGTTTATAATTTTGTTTACAGTGGACACCGAGCATTTCAATGATTTTGCAACTGTCCTTTGACTAGGGGGATTTTCTTTTAACATTAAACAACGTACCTTTGCAATAGTCGAAGATGTCCGTTTTTTGCCTTGGATACTTGTTTGGAATTTTTGTCCCACTTGAGGCTCGAATTTGAAGTTTTTTTTTTCTTTTCTTGTTGATGATATTACCTATCGACGCTTTAGATATCATAAAACCATGACTCTCACATCGTTTTGGGATAACGGAGTATGCATATTTCTCTTCGGAAAGAGCGTTAATGTAGCCTTTGAATCACTGCTTTGTTAAATTCGCCATTTTGAATAAAAACAAAATTTTCAAGTCACAGACAGTAATTTTGACTTTTGAAAACATAGTACAATTGCAATTACTTCTTTTGCAGAAACGATTTTTTATTACCGCTTACCAAAATTGTCTAAAAAATGTACGAACAGCCTCTGTATTTATAATAATGGAATCATCCGCCCATGAAAATTTTAATTCAAATAATTTCTTTATTAAATCTAATAGAGGATATTATGCTATTTGATGTCATTATCCTTGAACCCTACCCTGTTCTCACGCTATAACATGATAGATATCATATTTAAATCCTTTTACGGCGGGGGGGATCTATTTTTAACTATTTTGTTATCATTACCTAACAAAAAGTTGATCTCTCGATCTGAATATTGATTTTGTGCTCCAAAAAGCATTTTGTTAAAGCATTCGCGTGGAAAAGAGAGTTTTCATTTATTATATAACCTGTAACTAGGCTTATCGTAATGGGTGAAAGGACAGGTTGCTCGTAAATACCCGGGGAGATTCACGTCATGCCCCGCACACTGTCGTTCGCAAAAACGCACCTCCACGCCTTGCCAATCAGCGGTCCGTGACTGGCGTTGTCATGGCGATCGACGCTAGACCAGAGCTCAAGTCCAACTGATTGCTATTGCTAGCCATTCCTAAAACTTACGGCAAAGACCTACGGCAGTATATCTTATATTGTGGTAAGCATATTATTTAGTAAACAGTGATATTTGTATATGCGTTTGTTTATTGTCAATTTTATATTTAGTCCCCCCCGCCTTCTGTAAATGTAGCAATAAATTAAAAAATTCTAATTTTCAATCAGTTTTTAACTGAAAAACGCGTGGAATCAACTTTTGATTAGCAGATGGAGGACTCGCCGATGAATGGGTACTGTCTGAAAAGGATGTTAAATTTGTTTATTGCGAAACGGTGAATAATTGAACAAACAGCGTAAAACAAAACTGTCTGCAGAAAAAACAAAAAGAGAAAAGACAAATGCGTGAGATTAAAAATAATGATAACGAAGAGCATTATAATTAAGGTTCTTCATTTCTATTGTTGTTTATTGGTTACAGTATGTTTTTTTAAGTAATGTTTTAATTCACATAATTAATTAGTTCGATTTTTATATGAAATTGCACGTAAATCATACAAAATACTTTTCTGTTAATTGCAATTTAGATTACTTCTCTTTCCTCTGCTGTTTTTACTGCCGTCGAATTAACTGCACTTTTATGCTACCTGCACACCTTGCAGAGGAAAAAAAATAATAATGAACATTTCTATATCTCCCGCTCTACTGCGCCGACTGGCCCACCAGCGGCCGAACGGTAACGTCGCTGAACACTGATAGTTCGGTCCGAGGTTCGAGTAACGCGAACGGGCTGGCTGCATGGGCATTTTCGTTGTTTTCCCCATGTGTAACGTGTATACGAGCCAGTTTCTCTTAGAAAGTCCTCCATGAAGGCATCCCTCCCTTAAGGCAGATAGTCTTCGAGTGCTTTGCCGTAATCTAATAAACCAAACCAAACTACTGCGCCGATTAACGAAAGTTAACTTGCGTTTTTCATATCTAGAAAGCGTGATTTAAAATATATGTTATCGTGAAAGACCGCAATTGGAGAATGTCGACTTTCACCGGAAAATATCAACATTCACCAAATACGTCGGTGAAAGACCGAATATTTCACTACATTCTTGTATATTCGGACCCTCACCGGTGTATGTCGACAGTCACAGATAAGCTCTGGTGAAAGTCGAAAAGAGAAGTCATAAAGTGCCATAATAGTTTAAGTTGTTGCAATAAATAAGATTTGAATCACCATAATTTAGTAAGTTTTTTATGACTGTTATTTTATTTTCTCATTTAGAACGTACTGTATAATTAAGTAAGTTTTTAACTTCTATTATTTTCCTTTCTCATTTTGAATGTATTGTGTGTTTTAGGTTCTCATGTTCTTACGTTCTTATTTCAAGTTTCGAGTGCGTTTATTCGCAACTGAATTACGGAGAAGAAAATATAATATTGTTATATGTTTAATATTCACCATTAGTACATGGTAAATGTCGACATTGACCGGTGTAAGTCAGAAATAGAGTGTTAGAAAAATATTTCGGACATACACCAAGAGACTATGTGAATGTTGACATTCACCGGTGAAAGTCGACATTCTCCAGATTTCGGTGTTTCACCGTAACATATATATTAGATTTATATATAGCGTTGTTCTAACATAATTACTTTCACACAAAATCGGACTTTCTTTGAAATGAAATTGATTTTTTTTCCATATTTCATTTCTAAGACTTGAATTATGGCTAAATTTTAAATTTTATAAAGTTTGATGAGAAATTTAGCGAGAAATTTAAAAATTTGACTTGGCTGAGTTGTCTTATATGAAGTCCTTCTTTAGGTGTATCTAAGAATTTACGTTTGTTTAATCGATTATAACAAAGCACACGAGGTCTATGAATCTTGATGCCTTCGTGAAGAATTATTTTAAAATAAAATACGTTCGTGTTCCATCGCGCATTGGGAAAACAAGAAAAGTCCAAGCAGTTATTCTCCTGCATCTGAATCGGGACTAAACTACCTTTGTTAAGCGAGTTGGTCCAGTAGACCATTGGTGGGTCCTAATAATTTCATATAAAAATTAATTATTATATTTCTTTAAAAAATTCATCAAGTTACAGTGCTGCAATCTAGAAACAATTACGAAACTTATTTAAAACGATCATTTTACAAGGCTTACGTAAAAAATCTTTTATTTCATTTATGCCAGAGAGGAAATTGGATTTAAATTTATTCCTTTTAGTAAAAAATAATATATTGATACTTATTGTAAATAGATATTTTTTGGTACTTCTAATTTCCTTTAAATTTCTTAACGTAGAAGTAACAGAAAGGAATTTTGATTCATGAATATGCATTTCTAATGAAGTAATTAGCGAAGCAGAATGAACACACGCGAACAAGAGTAATTCTTACTGTTTGTAAGGATTATGTTAATTTATCTGAAAGGATTATGCTAATTTTATTAACAGTTAAATTTTAAGTTAAAGCTCCTTTCCTGTCAAATTCTTAACTTCAACTTACTACTTCCGGCCAGAACGTAGTTTTGAAATCTTGCTGAATATTTAATGAGGAGGAGCGGTATTTAAACCACGAAGTTACTTACGGAGGCAGAGAGAATCAGAGTATCTGATTAACGCGCGTCTGCCTTTCTGACCACACTCTCTCTCTCAAAGCTGTTATTACGCACGGCCGTACTCAGGCCCTTGCTAAGCCAAAGAATATGTATTGTTAAGAAGGAAAGCTTCGCAGCAGCAGGAGTGGCTCCCTCCGAACGAAAAGGGACACAACTGCGCATGCGTGAAATATCAGTCGTCAAAATGCGTCAAAGCTCGAAGCTGATGTGGAAGTTCGAACAAGTTCGACGGTCACGTTTATCAAGAGTTTAAAGCTGTGTGACTCCATTTTTTCCCCTACATATTGACAGATATAAAGTCAGACGTCAAACTGCGATATGGATAATACAAGTTAAACTAGTAAAGCAAAAAAGCACGAAAATTCGAGTTTAAATTATCGCGAAAAGTCAAAGAACGATTCATCTTAACCCGTCTTCTTTAATTTCCTGTACACATGGCGGGGGTGGAAAATGGGAAAAATTCTCGCCACCAGGTTTCATCGCCAAATCCCTTGGCGAATTGTCCCTCTTCTTTCTAGCGGCGTAGAAGACGAACTGGTTTACATTACGTCTATGGAGCCCTTCCTTCTTTTCATAGACTTTCTTTGGCTAAGCTTCGTAGTCAATTAAGTTAAGGGGCCAGCTCAATCTGAACCTTGATAGCTTCGGCTATACTTTAGTTAATCTTAGTTTTAGTTTAATTTTTAGTCTTTCAAGTTCAAGCCCAAGTGCGGGCTTTGCTTGTACACTCCCAGGCGGAGTTTTGTTAAATCTTATTGGAATAATAAAGGGGTAGTTACCCTTCTATCTTGTTGTTTCTTGTGACCGGACTCTAGCGATTATTCGCTTATCAGTTCTTAGATTCCTCACTTCCAACATTAACTTAGAATTCCAAAGTGAGGAACTCTACATGTCTAACAGTTAAATTTTGAGTTAAAGTTCCTTTCCTGTCTTCCGAAATTTCAACTTACAACTTCCGGGCAGAACGCAGCTTTAGAATCGCGTTTGAATGCAAATGAGGAGAAGCTGTTAACGGGGAAGTTCTACTGACTTCGGTAGAGTGAACCAGTGATTCTTACTAGCGCACATTCGCCTTCTTGGGCTATCTTTCTTAAGCTATTAACACGCTCGGCTGTACTTTAGGCTTTCGGCTGTACCTTAATAGCTTCGCCGTTATTTAGAATTAAGGGGCCAACTCTGTTAGAATCTTGATAGCTTCGGCTATATCTTTTTAGTTAAAGTTAGTTAAGTTTTAGTTCTTAGTCTCCTAAGTTCAAGTTCGAGTGGCAGCTTTATTGTAAAACCAAGAAGGAGTTCTGTTAAACTTTATTGTAGTAATAAAGGTTAATTTCACCTTTCTTATGTGTTGTTCTACATCTCACGAACTCAAACGATTATTCACTGATCAGTTCTTAAGGTTCTTCAACTTCTTCTGTAACTTTAAAGTACACAGCACAAAATCTTACATGTTAATATGCAAAAAAAAGCTTATATTCGTTATTGTCCTTGAAGATGTTACATTTGGCAAGCAGACATAAAGACAGGACCGTCGAGGATCAGAAATCTATTGTTTGATCAGGGGAATTCCATTTATGGCTGTGAATAATGCTTGAAGACCTCGAGTAAAGCTCATACTGGAATGTATCAAATGGGTAAATAAATTTTCTGAGGTTTTGTATTTGAAAAGGAAACATCGCATGAAGTTCAGAATTACGCATCTCAAATACGGTAATCAGTATCCTGCCTTTGCCAATATGGAAAATATAACTTTCCAAGCGTAGGGTTTAATTCCTATACGTTTTTACATTCTCCTGGAGCTGTTGTTCGAAAGAACAATTAAAAAAAGGAACTGAGTGGCTTTTATCCATTTCCGTTTCAAAATTGAGTTTAGGTTTTTTTAACCTTCCGAAGTCTTTGCCATATTATTTTCAGACGTAGCGATAACTAGAATAGCGGTAACTGGTCTAGTAGGATTTTAAGACTCAAGTTCAAGTATTAGTTTATGTACAGTTTTACATGTTGAAAGGTTAATTCACTTTGTTATATAGTTTCTATTAAATTTAAAACTAGTTCTAATTTAATTACGTTTTATAGTATCGGAAACTCAACTTTTTGGAAAAACTGTCAGGATTTGTTAAAATTTATTTTAACTGTTCATATATTCAAATTTTTTCAACTGAAGTTATTGTTAAATCTTACTAGTGCAAATAAGACAAACTACCTAATAAATTTAACTGTTTTGAAAAGCTAAAATATTACGCTGACTCAAACAGAACCTAAAAAAAGTGCAATCAAATCATTTTTACGATCAAACAAGAAAAAAAAAAAAAATACTCTTCTTTCCTGGCATTTGCCACTATTTTATATGATTTTAAATCAAATAAAATTGTTTTGTATTTCTATTTTGAGTGAAAAAATGTACAAAAATTAAGGAATAATATTTTTTTAGTAAGGCGATATATTCGACATCCATTAGCAACAACATCTAACTTTTTTCCAACCACAATCATAAATTCTAAATTCTGAAGAAAACAAAAATAAGGGGAGGGGGGGAAATAAAAATAAAATTAACATATTTCTCATTTCTTAATTAGCAAAAGCTCCCAGTATTCGTACCTATTAATGGCTAAATGGATAATACCGCTGAACACTGGTAGTTCGACAGGAGGTTTAAATTCCGTGATTATTTCAATGCGTAGAGGAAATATGAGCCAGTTTCCCATTAGAAAGCCTTCCACGAAGGATTTCATTCCCTACTACATTTGCCATAATCTAATAAATCCAAACCAACAAGGGGGCTACCAATTGCGGCGGCGGTATTGTCGATCCGAGTGGTAAAGTCGTTGAACACTGAATGATATTCGGTCCGAGATTTGAAATCCGGTGAACGAGCTGCCTGCGTTGGCGTTTTCGTGATTTTCCCTACTTGCAACATGCATACAAGACAGTTCCTTAGAACGTTCTCCACGAAGGCATTCCTTCCCTTAGGCAGTTAGTCTTCAGTGTTTTTGCGTAATCAGATAAACTAAACCAAAACAACCCAACCCGGCATTTCCAGGCAATACATTCCAAGATACTGCAGTTATGTGAAATATTAGATAATGTCGAATGCTATGCAGGATACTTATATGACACGCATGTATAGAGGAGCCTTTAGTTATCAAGCTATGCTCAGAAAGACATACTCAAGATCTAGTATGTATACAGATGTAGACATACTCAAGGTGAAGCAAAGGGGTAGAGTAGACTTTAAGGTATCCCTTGTATTATGGCGAAGTTGTTTGATGTATCGCCAAGTTGTTGTTTCATTTATAGTAGCCTGAGTAGTTGAATGTCACGAAAACCCTATTGTGACGTAATCGGGTGCATGATTCCGGGAAATTTTGAATCATGGGATGTTTTGTAAGTGTTTTTTTTTTTTTTTTTTTTTTTTTTTTTTTTTTTTTTAGTCCAAAGGGACTTGAGTCCCGAAGGACTATTACTTTCGTTTTGGCATTTTGCGTCGGACGGATAAATGTCGGTTCACTTTTCAAACTGTTGCCATAAAATGTTAGAGTCCTGCATTATATTTGAAGAAATTAAATAATGAAAAATCTGCATAAATGTATGTATATTTCTCGTATTGTGATAAAACAACGGTACATAGAGCCATCGAATTTTGAATGACGTAATCCTCCTACGAATATGGGCATGTGGAGGAACAAATTTGAAATTTGTTTTATGATCGATTTCCTATTTTTTAAAACTTTGACGAATTTTTGATTAACAAACTCAAGGATTTCAAAGCGAGCAATGGCAACGTTGTGCAGAAAAAACATTTTTATCTCCAGCGCGTGAGTCTCTGTATCGGAAATCCTAAAGATAGGCTCGTTTTAAAACTATTTTGCGATATTGCTGTTGCACTGGATCTTATGGTTTAAGTGCGAGGAACATGATATTTAATAAAGAACGGTAACACACAAAATGTTAAAAAACGCCGCTTTGGACGTAATTTAAAATCTGAAACATTTCAGATTTTTTTTTTTTTTTTTTTTTTTTTTTTTTTTGGGTGTGTGTGTTGGTTTGATTCTTTAGACGGTAGAATGGCCGAATGTAGTAAGATTAATTTGAAGTTTCTGTACGATTTGGAGCAAAAGAGGAAAAGAGCTTTAATTAACTGGTGTGTAAATGAAGGTGTACTTAGTAGCCATTATAAGTGTCCCATATGTAGGAAGGATATGCGTCTAGTCGAACGTAAAAACCGTTTAGATGTATTTGAATGGGTTTGTAGGAAGAAAGGTTCAGATGGTCACTATGTGAAGCTTTCGATCAGAAAGAGTACCTGGTTTGAAAAAAGTCATTTGAGTATGATTGATATTTTGATTTTTACGTGGGCTCTGGGGGTACGAAGCGAACTCGAAAATCATGGTAAGTGAATATTTGCTTTTGGTAGTGCTTAAATGTATAACACGTTTTTCCTTTTTTATGTTATTTTATTGTTTGGTTTAAAATTTGTTTTATTGAGATTATGTATTTTTTGTTTGCTTATATTGTAGAATTTGGTGCTGCTTTGACTTTTTAAGTGAAAATATATCGATGTGTACATGGATAAAGTTAAAAGAGTGCGCAATGCCATTTTTTTTGCAATTCGGAGATTTTCTTTTACAAAAATCGCCGCTTCGCAAACCAAAATAACGAGTCAAAGAATTGCACAAAAACGGTATCCATGTACCGCCAAAAATCGCCAAGTTTCGCCAAGGGGTACCCTAAACTATATTTTTACCCTATGAGTTTCTGTTGTTATTGTTGTTTTTTGAATTGTTTGTAATTTATTTTAATTAGTTTATTTTGTTCATTTGTGCGCAATGTCTAGATTGTGCAATTAGTAGATGTTTTTTTAAGTTTAAACAGAATGCTGTGTATATTGTAGTCTTTGAAATTTATTGTTATGTTAATTTATTAAAGCGAGGTGTACGTAGTTCGTAGATTTCTCCGCTACCTAGATTATGCAATTCGTAGATTTTTTTGAAGTTAAAACATATCGCTGTGTACATGGATTCTTGTCAAATATTTTTGGTTAGAAACTTTACATTTGTGCTATCTAAATTTTTTGTTTTTGTTTCGGATTCTTAGCTTAAATTGTGTGTTCAAAACGTGGTTTTTGCATGCGCGGAAACCGCGTTTTTTTAGACATTTTAGGCTTAAAGTTTGAAATGTAGACAAAAAATTTAGATAGTAATATGGCACCTGGAGTTTCTTGCCAAAAATATTTGGCGAGAAATTTGTCGCCAAGCAAGGGTGTAGTTCTTAATTTTCTTTCTCAAAAAGTTTTCTGTTAAGATAAAATAATGAAACATGAAAACGAGTCTGATTAAATAGCGATCTAGATATCATCCACTTTTAATATAAATGACGTAAATTACGATAGATAAAACTTGCAAATCCAGTAAATTACGATAGATAAAACTTGCAAATCCAGTAAATTACGATAGATAAAACTTGCAAATCCAGTAAATTACGATAGATAAAACTTGCAAATCCAATTAATAATTTACAATTCTGACATCTTATCCATACTTCATAGCTAGTTAAATTACTCACTGTTACTAAAATAAATAATTTAACTAGCTATGAAGTATGCATAATATGTCAGAATTCTAAATTGATGATTCGATTTGCAAGCTTTATCTATCGTACTTTATGTCATTTATACATTACACTTCATACGCATAAACCTAGCTAATGTTCCGAAACTATTCCTGTATCCTGATAAGAGACATAAAAAACTTTTAAGGTGAAATTATTTTTATATCGTAATATTTACGAATATAAACATAATTATCAAAATTCCCCTTTTCTGTTCTTCGGTTAAACCACGTATAAATATTTCTACAGACTTAAAGACATGACAAGTGGTATTTACTCTGTACTGAAACACGTGTTGTTATTGCTTCGATTTAACGTCAGTGTAAAGAAAATTATCAACGCTTTTCAAAATCGGAAATTGGGTTTAATATTCTAAAGCCTGCAAGAAATGCGTAGAGTGAAAATTAAAATTTAGCATCAGCGATAAATAATAATACTCCTTTAAAATGAAACAAAGTTAAAAACGTGAAATCCGAAAACTTAGATTACAATAAGTTTTTATCATCACATTGTTAAGAAGTTGAAAAACATTAAGATTTTAAATTCCGGCCACTAAATTCCGTGATTATTTCAATGCGTAGAGGAAATATGTAAAAATTTATAAAAATCATAAAATTAAAAAGAAATTGTATTCTCTTCTTCGCATGCAGAGTTCAATTAAATATCTGACACACTTTTAAGCTAGCCGTCTGTGATAAGAATTGGAACATAAAATTTTAAATGAACTGTACAAAATGCCAAAGCCAAATGATCGAATACAAATTGTCTATGATATTATTTCGTCATAAATTAACACCACATGGAGACTTGTACACTTATTTAATAAAGAAAAGACTTAATCAAGACGAATAAAAGTGAATGGAACACCAAAATTTCACCATGGGTCATACAAGTCTATTCATTCCACTTCACTAATTATGCAACTCGGCCGGGAATCCCACATTTCTAGAAGCAAAGCCTCGAGGGCTATCTGCCGAAGGGAAGGGATACCTTCTTGGAGGACTTTCTAAGGGAAACTGGCTAGTATATACGTTATACATAGGTAAAACTACGAAAACGCACATGCAGCCAGCCTCTTGTCGGGATTCGACCTCGGACCGAACTACTAGAGTTCAGCAACTTTACCACTTGGCCGCTGGTGGGTCTCATTTCTAGAGGACTCCTGATTCACCATTATTTTACGCACTAGGCAGACACTTAAAATGACTCCACATCTTTTTTGGTATTCTAATTCGAGTCTAACGATACAGCAGCCAACATCGTAGCTGTGTATTTATTTCAATTGATCGCTTTTCACAAAACGTTTTCATAAAATGGCAATTCTTTCTAGTTTGCCCAGACTGAAACTGAAAGCAATAGAATCCTAGACGAAGTTTCCTTCGAGGTGTTTAAAGGATAGCGTTTAAAATATAAACCACAATGTTTTCAGAGAATTTTCATTTCTTGGTCACACACCTTTCTTATATGTTATCAAAAAACAAAATCGAACAGGAATTTTTTTAATTCAATGAACAGGAAAGGCTTGCATAGGAGATTAGGATTATTATTGAAGAAGGAAAGAAAGAAGAAAACTCTTCTAAAAAACTTAAGGTCACTCCTTCGAGGACGCATTCCTGGTGTAACGACAGCACCCTAGGCGTGCATTCAAGAAGTCCGAGTCCCGGCGAGGGAGCTGCTCATTTTTCATGTATTCCTGCTTTAAAAAAAAATCTGATGTTAAAAGAAGTCCCTTTGGAAGTAATTTAAAATTTGAAAGCTTTCAGATTTCAAATTACGTTCAAAGGAACTTTTTTTTAACATTTTGTGTGTTACCTTTATTTATTAAATATCATGTTTTTTGCACTTAAACCATAAATTTCAGTTCAACAGCAATATCGCAAAATAGTTTTAAAATGAGCCTATCTTTAGAATTTCCGATACAGAGACTCACGCGCTGAAGATAAAAATGTTTTTTTCTGTACAACGTGTTACCATTGCTGTCTTTGAAATCCTTGAGTTTGTTGATCAAAAATTCGTTAAAGTTTTACAAAATAGGAAATCGATAATAAAACAAATTTCAAATTTGTTCTTCCACATGCCCATATTCGTGGGAGGATTACGTCATTCAAAATTCGATGGCTCTATGTACCGTTGTTTTATCACAATGCGAGAAATATACATAAATTTATGCAGATTTTTCATTATTTAATTTCTTTAAATACAAGACAGTGCGATAATACTTTGTGGCAACAGTTTGAAAAGCGATTCGCCGTTTGTAGTGAATCGACGCGAAATCGCAAAACGAAAACTATAGTCCTTCAGAGACAAAGCCCCTTAAAAAAAAATAAATAAAAAAAAAAAGAATAAATAATAAAAAATAAAAAAAAATCTGAAATGTTTCAGATTTTAAATTACGTCCAAAGGGGCGTTTTTTTAACGTTTTGAGTGTTACCTTTATTTATTAAATATCATGTTCTTTTCACTTAAACCATAAAATTCAGTTCAAGAGCAATATCGCAAAATAATGTTAAATTAAGCATATCTTTAGAATTTCCAATATACACAGTCTCGCGAGCTGGAGATAAAAGTATTTTTTTTTCTATATAACGTTGCCATTTCTCGCTTTTAAAGCATTGAGTTTGTAAATCAAAAATTCGTTAAAGTTTTACAAAATATAAAATCTATAATAAAACAAATTCCAAATTTGGGATTTCAGATGGCCATATTCGCAGTAGGATTTCGTCATTCAAAATTCGATGGCTCTATGTACCATTGTTTTATCACAATGCGAGAAATAGACAATCATTTATGCAGATTTTTCATTATTTAATTTCTTCAAATATAATGCAGGACTCTAACATTTTGTGGCAACAGTTTGAAAAGTGAACCGACGTTTATGAGTCCGACGCAAAATCGCAAAACGAAAACAATAGTCCTTCAGGAACAAAGCCCCTTTGGACTAAAAAAAAAAAAAAAAAAAAAAATTAGTGCTTCTACAAACATAAACCGCAGTGCTTTGAACTGAATATTTTGAATATTCAGTTTTTGGTAACACACATTACTTATTTGCTATTGAAAAAGGGAATTCAAACGCCAATTATTTAAATTCAAATAACAGCAAAGGCTTACATAGAAGACTTATAAATTAGGAGATATATTTCTCCAAAATGTGTTCTTTAAATTTATTATTTTTCCAGTTTGAAAATTTCAACAAGTGTGACAATTTTAATCCTAACATTGAAGCTATTTAATGATAAAGTCCTTAATGATGGTTGCCTTTGAAAAATTGAATTCAGTTTATTTCCCGTCTACATAATCGCTAATTTTCTCCTTCTGTATGGATTGCGAATTATGGAATGGAAAAGAACAGTACTTTATTACAAATGGAAAAGAACAGTACTCCTGTTTGATACTTATTTTTAGGTAAACTATTTGAAGAATTTTGTTGCTGGAGTCTTCTTACTGAAGATCCACCTTGACTATTTTTATTTTTAATTAGACGAATGCTGGGTTTGTTAAGAGCAATAAAATTCTATATTAACCCTTTGCGGCACAGTGTGTTCGGTCTGGACACACCTAAAAATTTCCTTCTGTACTCACAGAAAAATTGAATGAAAAAGGATTTATAGGTTACTATAGGTTACTCTGAACCTTTTTTATTTATAATAGATGACAGCTCAACACAAACCAGTCCATATATTCTAGCCATGTTTAGTTTTTTAAGACCCTCATTTTTCAAAGAAATCTTCTAGATTTTTTTAGGGTATAAAAGCAATTGTTGGAAAAGAAATTTCTATGTTATTTGTTTGGCTGTATGCTAATCTCCTTATTCTACATTAGTTTTAAATTTTTACCTTGAAATCTTGCCTAAAATCAAACGGCGAACGCTAGGTGTGCCCAGATCGGGCTCACCGATCATCTAGGACAACTGAGTCTGTATTTTTTGTTTCTTCGCATCTCATCGGTCAGTTCATTGACAACAATGCTCGCTTCAGCACTCTTTTCGAAGCTCTGTTCAATCAGTGTGCCACTTTGGGCACATCCACAGAATTAAAACTAAAACGATAAGTGCTATCTTAAAAAAAAACTTGTGTACTCCCCTAGGCCTAATTAGACTGCCTACTTTCTTTTCTTTTTTTTTTTTTTTTTTTTTTTAATCAAAACTCCGACTTTAAAAGGTAGCGGGCCGGAAAAGGTTAAAGGATCGATAAAAATAAGTATAATATTTCCTAAAAGTTTCGAAATATGAATAAACATGACGTATTATAGTCAATCGTCGTAAAATTCTTAATGAATCAGAAATTTTGATGAGTTTTGCCAGGTGATCTGTAGTGATGAAAACATTCGATGACATATCATCAACTGAAACATAAGTATCAAAATCGAACTAGAAAAGGGATTAAAATTATTAAGTCTATGATGAACCCATTCATTTCGCAAATACCAATAAAGGATGATAATGAAGTGTCATGTGTTTTTAATGACGGTACCACAGTACTAGAAAAATTTAGTAACTCGAATAATAATGAGACAGAAGAACTGTTTAACAAACGCATTTTGCTAATGAACATCTTCAGTTAGGTAAAGTTTAAGGAAACAAATATTGATTAAATATGCGAAATGTAATGCTTGTATTTAGTTTTGTTTTCTTAATCATTTATCTTGCAACGATCTTCAAGAATTCTTCAATTCAAGTTTTGCTTTTCATAATATGATACCTATAGTAATGATACCATAATATGATACCAGCCATGCAGAAACTATTCAACGAAACTGTGAGCCATAGTTCACAATTTAGCTACCTACAGTTAAGAATCATAACAATATACATTATTAACAAAAAGAATTACGTATAATTATCCTACCTAAAAAAAACTACTCTTACTTACAGTGTAAAAAATGAGCACCTACTACCCTTTCTTATTTACTGATATTACTTACTTACTTTCTTCCTTACTTAGATACTGAAATTTACAGTGCTCTAATATCCGTTACTTTATATTTGTATATTCTCCTTCCTTACAGTATGCTTTCCTGGTGTAATGATAGCGCATCCGGGGCGTATTCGAGAGGTCCAGGTTCGAGCCCCGGCGAGGGCATTGCACATTTTTCAGTTCTCCTGCTTCAAACTAGCCTAATGATTCTATATGTTGTAAGGTATTTCTCCCGCCTTCCTAGCATGCCTTCGTGGTGCCGGCGTTTCCAGTCCGGCTAATGTCTCTACAGTGGCGCCCGAACTAAAAGGGTGTTGGATGAGGATTCTCCACACCCAGGATTTGGCGATTGGGTCCTCTGAAAACCCCATTCGCCCTTTAAAAAGGGGAGCATATAAGGTATTTCTCCCACTTTCCTAACGTGCCTTCGTGGTGTGGTGGTTCTGCGCGCTGGGCCGGTATTCCAGAGGTCCGTGGTTCGATTCCCGGCGAAGGCGGTTGCTCATTTTTTATCTCTCTGGCTTCTCCAATTAATCTAATGTCTCTACAGTTACCGTTACACTGCAAAAAGAGGGCTGCTGGCCCTGTAGCTATAATTAATTAGCCTTACAGCATTAACATCTTCTCTGCAGTTGCCATCTATTACTGTTGCGCCACATTACAAACGGAACTGAAGTTATGAAAAAGAAAAAAGAAAAAGAAAAAAAAAAAAAAAATAGAACTAGGACATAAAAGTAACGTCAAAACTAATGGAATCGCCATCTTGTGCACACTAAAGAAACTAAATAAGAAATTAAAATTAAAAAGGAAATTAAAAACATAATTTCTGGGAAGAGAAATGTACAAATTGCTTTAAAAATTACGAAAAAAGAGGGTGGGGCTGCTTAGAGTCCCTGAAACTTAAGTCAATTTGGCACAATGTTGTTTGGGTATAGCTAGATGCCCGATGGTGTAATGAACCATGCAGCTATTATTCCATGAGACTAAGTGCCCTTGTGCACACTGGTGTTACCTACAGATACATACAAATCAAAATACATTGACATATCAATTACATAAACATATGCTTCCTACATGCAAAAAACTGCTGTTACTTACATTGTTAGTAGATAGCACCTACTATGTTTGCAGATTTAGTTACATTAATATATACATAATATCACCACATATTTTAACTATGCAACTTTGTTACAATTCACAAGCGCAATTCTAGATTGTGTAAAGAGACGGTTACATGCACTTTGCTGTGGCCTAAATAAGCGCCGCAAGACCTATGCCAAAAACAGCCATGCAGAAACTATTCAACGAAGCTGTGAGCCATTGTTCACAATTGTGCAACCTACAGTTAACAATCAAGACACAAACACACGCCGAATAAGCAATTATAAAAAATTCTCATCTCAACACACTAAAAGGCACACTCTTGTTTTAGGAGTTAATAAAAATTCTGTTGTCATTCCCTTCTTTCCATCAATTAGCTATAAAGTTGCACATATTTTGCAGAAATTTAACTTTCGGGTTGTTTATTCTCCCATCAATAAAATTCCGAGTTCCATACTCAAGGATCCCATTCCGGATATGAATTCTTGGAGTATTTATAGGATTCCTTGCCAGTGTGGTTTAATTTACATTGGCCAAACTAAGAGAGGCCTAAAATTTCGCGTCAAGGAACATGAGGCATATGTTAGAAAAAAGGAAACACAGAAGTCTTCTGTTGCTCAACATTGTTGGTCCGAAAATCACACTTTCAATTTTTCTGCTGCCAAAATTATTCAAAAAACATCTTCCATTGGAGAACTGGATTTTATAGAGGCATTTCACATTCAAAAAAATCTTTCTGTTCTTGTTAACGATCCTAATTCCAATCCATCTTTGCCTTTGGCCTTTAAAGAAATTATGTTTTAGTTCTGGTTTCACCAACAGATGGCACCACTTGCTTATTCTTGTCCAGGCTTTCTTGTCTTATCTAATCATTATTTCCTATCTTGTTCATTTGCGGTTTTGCACCTGAGAATGGTGGTTCGGTAAAACCATCGAAACTAGTCCTGTGAAAATTTTGAAAATTAACGCTGATTTTTGTTGTTTGACTTGTGAATTACTACAGTTAACAATCATAAGAATATACATTAACAAAAAGAATTACATATAATTATCCTACCTAAAAAAACACCTCTTACTTACAATGTAAAAAATGAGCACCTTCTACTTTGAAGACTTGGTCATATAAGGACATACTAAGAATATACTACTTATTTTAAATACAACTTAGTTACAGTTCACATTATAGAATATGCAAAGGCACAGTTGCATAAAATTTACTAATGTTAACACCTAACGTTATGCAATAGTGAATACAGAAAAATGCAAAGTAGATAGTAAGAATACTGTGCAAGTGTAGCAACTCGTCTCCCAAAGAGACACTTGCATAAAGTTTCATGCAAAACTTTACAATCACCCATTACCGAAAACATATTAAAGCTTACATTGACAATTACATTAGAAGGCCTATCCAATCCGTAGGAAATGTGATAGCCGATACATTCAGACGGTGGTATTATAGAGTGCCTATGTTACACCGAAGTGCAATTATGACACATACACCATCATAATCTTGTTGACTTTGTTGAGGAAGATGTAAAGTTTAAAACGTACAGTGGCCAACTTAAAAAAATCACTGGCTAGGAATTTAAATAGAATATAGTAGGACTACATATTTTGCTCAGACGTAGCACATGTGGTGGTGTATTCTGGGAAACATTTGGTGCAATCCAGAAATAATTATTACAGTGAAATTATGTTACAAGACACATACCCAAGAATGCATACACCTGAGTGTGTTCTGGATACCTAAATTATACTGAGAATAGACATATACAAATACACACATAAATACATACATAAATACATAAAACCTACATGAATACACACTGATAATATACATAATGAAATACCAAATTTAACTATTATATACAGACAAAATAATTCCAGACTACAAAAAGCGGCCGAATTACTCTAATGTCTATACAGTTGCACCCGAACTAAAAGAGTGTTGGATGATGATTCTCCTTCCCCAGGATTTGGCGATTGGGTCCCCTAAAAAACTTCAGTCGCCCTTTAAAAAGTGGAGTATATAATGTATTTCTTCCGCTTCCCTAGCGTGGTTGGTGTAGTGGTTCTGCGAAGAACCACTACACCACACTTCTGGATGTGCCATCACTTACACCAGGAGAGCACGAATAGGGGAGACGTAATAATTCCGTATAAAGTTATATACTTTAATACTGTCATATCCTGCTTTTCTTAGAAGTCATATATGAATGTATTTTCTTAATATATTATCACCGCTCTCAATGTTTTCAGTATCTATTGAAAGCAACAAAGTTGTAATTTTCAGTCCAAAGGGGCTTTGTCCGTGAAGGACTATTGTTTTCGTTTTGCGATTTTGCGTTGAATCACTATAAAATGTGAATCACTTTTCATACTGTTGCCACCAAATGTTAGAGTCCTGCATTATATTTCAAGAAATTAAATAATAAAAGATTTCTGGCATTTGTGATAAAAAGCGGTACATAGAGCCATCGAATTTTGAATGACGCTATCCTCCTAAGAATATGGGTATGTGAAGGACCAAATTTGAAATTTGGAATTTGTTTTATTATCTATTTCATATTTTGTAAAACTTTAACGAATTTTTGAGTAAAAAACTCAAGGATTTTAAAGCGAGCCATGGCAACGTTGTACAGAAAAACATTTTTATCTCCAGGGCGTGAGTCTCCGTATCGGAAATTCTAAAGATAGGCTGAATTTAAAACTGTTTTGCGACATTGCTATTGAACTTAATTTTATGGTTTAAGAACATGATATTTATTAAATAAAGGTAAAAAAACAAAAACGTTAAAAACACTCCCCTTTGGACGTAATTTAAAATCTGAAACCTTTCAGATTTTTTTTTTTTTTTTTTTTTTAAGTTTATTATTTTAGAGAAAGTTTTGCTACTACTACAACCAACCATCGGAATCTAGTTGTTGATGAAAGTATTAGAGGTTATATCATTTCCGACACTTTTCTATACATGATAGTCCAGCTATATGAACAAATCCATAAGACGAAATCTAGATATCTTAAAATGTGAAAAGTTCTAAAGTACAATTAAATGCCTGTAATTATAGTGTTTAATTTGTAACTCATTCATCATGTTTGAGAAGAACTCATTCATCATGTTCCGATTCTAAAGTACAATTAAACGCCTGTAATTATAGTGTTTAATTTGTAACTCATTCATCATGTTTGAGAAGAAATGTGAGAAATGATAAACTATCCATTTACTACAAAGCAGATTAAAAGGCGTGTACTTTAATAGTTTTGGATGTATCAGAATACTTCCGAAATGTAATCATTAACAATCATATAACGAGCTAGCCAAATCTAGGATTATCAAAAGACAATACTGAATATGAATCACTTATAAAAATGAATCACTTAATAAAAATGATAGGCAATATTCCAGAAATAAGGTAACAAATTTCTGATAAAGGCGTTAATATCGTTACACTGTTGAGGTCATAAAAATGCGTATCTGCGAAAATGTAAAGGGAAAAGCTAGTGTTCCGAATTATTTTATTTTTGTTAGGTGCACCCAGAATTGGATATGAACACAACTGAAATATTTCATAGAAACCTCCGCGTTATTAATAATGCACCGAACGGTGTCCAATAGCAGTGACGCTAGGCGCGTCTTCATGCTCTATCTGTTCAACAGAAAAATCACTGCACTTAGTTTCATTTCCATAAAGCTTCCGCAACTAACTGAATTAATGTAGGGGCAAGAGCAGAAGCGGAAAACGGTAGACTTGGACCTGACAAGACTTAATTTTGAAGCTAAATCCGTTCTCTCAAGCAGGGTTTGTTTCAATACATATATTTTAAACTAGTGTAACTTGCAGATTTAAGTGAAAACATACACATCAAAGTTTTAATTTAAATGGTATGATTGTGTATTTTGTGAAATACTGATAATCAATGTAGCTTTTGGAATATCCTCAATATAGCTTAATATATCATTCTTCAACTTTAGCTCTGTATGGGTCAATATAGCTTTCAGAATCCGATATAGCTTATTGGAAAATATCCAGTATGGGATTTTGGATTATTTCAAACGGATTACAGTTTAGGAAATGAATTTTGTTCACTCAAATGAAAGTTATTCCTTGAAAGATCAATTATTTAGCTTTTAAATAATTATTTTAATTAATTCATTTTATTGAAAATATCACTAATATTACAACATGTGAAAACAGATCAGCCTTTTTACGTAAAAAATTTACCATTTAAAAAAATTCAAAAATTGTTCGTCATTTAAATGACTCATTCACAAAACATTTTCCGTTTATGTATCTTTTGAATTTTCTTGGTAAAATTATGTAACCGATAACTGAAGCTATTTCAAGAGTAATTTAAACTTTTACATATTAATAATTTGTTAATATATGGGATTACAAATGAAGAGCTCTGTTAAAAATGTAATGTTTTTTATGGAAGATTTAGAAAAAACAGTTACTTTAATGCTTTTAATATCTGAAATATTTTAAACATTTGAAAGTTTGTTTTACGTATATGTGAATTTCAAATTGTTTCTTGTGTTCATTTCATTATATCTAAAATTTATATTATAAATAATAAGATTTTATATTAAGCATTTCATATGTTTCTGAAACAAATTTTATAAAGAAATGCTCTACATAGAAGCCAAACGTGTATAAATAGCCATAACGAAGCCATCTTTCCTCATATGTCCAGCTTTCGTTTGATTACTTTCGATTTTAATTTCCATATGTCAACGTGAAAGACCGAAATTGGAGAATGTCGACTTTCACCGGAGAATGTCAACATTCACCAAATACGTCGGTGAAAGATCGAATATTTCTTTACATTCTTGTACATTCGAACCCTCACCGGTGTATGTCGACAATCACAGATATGCTCTGGTGTAGGTCGAAAAGAGAGGAGTATATGTACACGCTGCCATTCCAAAGGGAAGTGTTCCACAAATAAATACAGTTGTAAAAGCAAGGGCCTCTTGTGCAATTCAAAGTGTCATAATAGTTTAAGTTGTTGCAATAAATAAGATTTGAATCACATAATTTGGTAAGTTTATAACTTCTATTATTTTTTTTTCTCATTTTGAATGTACTGTGTGTTTTAAGTTCTTATATTCTTAAGTTCTTATTCTGAGTCTCAAGCGCGTTTTTTCGCGAATGAATGACGGAGAAGGAAATATAATATTGTTATATGTTCAACATTCATCATTAGTACATGGTGAATGTCGACATTCACCGGTGTAAGTCAGAAATAAGAGTATTTGGAAAATATTTCGGACATACACCAAGCGACTATGTGAATGTTGACATTCACCGGTGAAAGACTACATTCTCCAGATTTCGGTGTTTCACCGTAACACATACATGAATGTTTGATGCTGTATTTAATCTGGTTCTAACACTTACGTTTAAACTTGCAAGATTAATTTAGATATTTCTATATTAATATTTTATTAATTTCGCAATTACAAATATCTATTAGCTCTCTTAAAAAATGTAACGTTTTTCAGTGGAAGAGCAGGAAAAAAAAACAGCTTTAATGCTTTTAATATCTGAAATGTTTTAAACTTACAAGTGAAATTTTGGTTGTGATAATTGCGAGTTTCAAACTTTTTTCTGTGTGAATATGCAATCTAATATTTATATTTTAAATCTGAAGGTTTTATATGCATTTTAAACATTAGACATGTAATACATGTAAGTAGTTTCTTAACAAATCCAGTTTTCGATTTATTGCTTTCTATGATTGTTTGATGCTCTATTAAATCTTTCGTTTAAACTTGAATAATAGTCATCGTCTAAATTTTTTATTGGTATAGAAGAACAGGATTTTGTTATTTTAATAAATAGTTTAAGAGAATATATTTCTTGGTTATAGGAGGGAATTATTAGGCAATGCTTTAAATTTTGCAAACTTTTCCTGTTTAGCAAATTCTATATTTTATGCATTCTTTAAAATATATTTATGAATAAGGTGTATATATCACAGCAATATATATTTTATCTTTTGAATTTAAGAATTTTAACTTGCGCTGCATTACGAGTAATTGTTGTAGGGATTGTTATATGTATGCTCTCTTAGTACGCATTTTAAACTCGAAAATTTTACTTTTTTTTGGATGCTCTTTAATTTTTTTTTTATTTATTTATTTTTTTATTTAAGCAATGTATTTTTTAAATACATTACAAAATATCTTCAAGCGATTTGAGGAGAAAAATGCTTCATTTTGAGACACAACTTAGCTGATTTATGCAAATAAGTTGTGAATCATTTGATTCATTTCGTTATTGATTTCAAGTGAATTATGAGATTATTTATGTAAACTTAAAACTGATAGTAAATATAAAAGTCATAATCGTGATTTATTTTATTACATGCAATTTTCAAAATGTTTCATTAATATTCTGAACTTTTTTTTTTTTTTTTTTTTTTTTTTTTTTTTACTTTTATGCACAAAACAGAACTGACACATGAATTACTTTAGTTTAAGATTTCTAATCGAAATTTTTAAAACTAAATCTATATCATATAAGTTTCTGCGCACAACATTTTATAAAATTTGGCGAAAAGTTTCTCAAAATATTTTTTCTTCGTTATACAGTCATACATTACATATTAATTCTGTATGCTATAAAAATGACATCTTAAAATTACAGAAGCAAATGGAAAGAATTTTTTTTATATAACTGGAATATGAAAATTACTTTAATTTTTTAAATTGCTTTATAAGTGAATACAATGGTGAATATAGAAACTTGACTTTTATAGCGCCTTAATTTTGGATTTATCTACAATACTGATTTCAAAACCTGTTTTGCCTTACAGCTGTAATTTACAGCCATCTTTCACATACATCAAACGCTTTTTATATTGTACATATATATGAAAGGTAATATAAATGTAATTAATTTTTAATTTCTACTATGTCCTCGGAAATGAAGAGCAAAGATTCCAAAATGAATCTTATTAAAAACTACTTCGGAAAATTAAGGTTAAACTATGAAACGAAATGTTCAGAAGTTTTTAATTGCAATGGGATTCATGATAAAAACTAAAAGTACCAAAAAGTACATAAATGAAATCAGAAGAAAATTCATTATTGCCGATCCCATGAAAGAAGGCTGACTTTTCAAGGGAAATTAATCTCTTCCCACAAAACCGTCAGTAACTAAAGAGAGATAGCGTTCCGTCTCCGTGCATTTGAATAAAATTCTTTTCAGAATGAGAAAAAGCCAAGATATATAAATATTTTTTAATTTAAATTAGTAAATTTCAAATACTCGAAGGAAATTTCCTGAAGCGATCCGAAAAAGAAATTTTTAAATATATGAGTAATTAAAACAAAGAGAAAAACCAATTTAAAGCATTTTTAAATCGTAATTCGGTAATTCATATAAACAAAAGGTATTTAGTTATACGTTTTTAAATTGCCGTATGTCATATTTAAATAATACATGGGTCAAAAAGTATGACTTTAGTTTCGACTTTACAGTTTATACGTTTTCACTAGTATATCATTGTCCCAATTCGAAAAGCAGTTTAGTTTGAAACAATACGCATTGTTTTTTATATCTATTGTAATACTTATATATTTCATCTCATGTCTTAGTACCAAGGTTACAAACTGAGCTGCACCCAAATAAATCTGCATCGCATAGCTATGTAGGGCCGGAAATGAGATGTGCATGCAGTGGTGCATATAGAAAGCATTAGAAATGAAAGGACACCATGTATGTGAATATCCATTTAAATAACAAATGCGCATCCACAATAAAAAAAATTAGGCCCAAAAAAGAAAATCTGAAATGTTTCAGATTTTAAATTATGTCCAGAGGGGCGTTTTTTTAACATTTTGTGTGTTACCTTTATTTATTAAATATCATGGTCTTTGCACTTAAACCATAAAGTTCAATTCAAAGGCAATAGGGCGAAATAATTTTAAATTGAGCCTATCTTCAGAATTTTCGATACACAGTCTCGCGTGCTTTAGATAAAAATGTTTTTCCTGTACAACGTTGCCATGCCTCGCTTTGAAATCCTAGATTTTGTTAATCAAAAATTCGTTAAAGGTTTACAAAATTAAAGCAGTTTAATCGATATTAAAACAAATTCCAAATTTCAAATTTGGGCTTCCAGATGCCCATATTCGCAGCAGGATGACGTCATTCAAAATTGGATAGCTCTAGGTACCGTTGTTTTATCACATCGCGAGAAACATACATACATTTATGCAGATTCTTCATTATTTAATTTCTTCAAATATAATGCAGAGCGATAATAGTTGGTGGCAACAGTTTGAAAAGTGAAACGGACATTCAGAGTGATTCGAAGCAAAATCGCAAAAGGAAAACAATAGTCCCTCAGGGACAAAGCCTCTTTGGACTAAAAATAACCAAGTGTCCTTCAAATAAAATGTTATCGAAGTGTCCTTCATGAGCGGTAATGCAGGCTTCACATCTTCGGCACGTGGAATTCCGAACTGTTCTAGATTTCAGGCATGTCTTCCCAGTATGTACTGCGAAGCCCGTAACCAGTTCCTCGTTGGTGTCATACATCAGCATTTTAATACATTCCTTAAGTAATCAAGGGCTAATGGATAGGTCTTGTGATCAAGCAAGCCAATGAATGCATCGGATCATCACACCGGATCCACCGATTGCCAAATGTAATGTTTTAAAGGTCCCGTTTACCAGATACACTGCGGTTAATTCCTACTGAGATACTGGTGTAGTCACCCATCCCTAGTAAGCTTTCATCCAAGAACGCTAGGCCCAATGTCATATACCGCATCAGGTAAGCATTTCTGGCCTTATATTTTTCAGCGATTCCAAGTATCTGTAGAACAGCTTTTTAATTCTCGACAAAAATGCTTTCATTTCAAGAGCTAAATGCGTCTGTCTAATAATAAATCTTAACATTTCCAGTATCTCAAGAAAAAAATACAGCAGCCGGCAAGGCAGCAAAATGAGAGAAGAATTGGGATATATTTCTGCTCCAAAGATAATTTTGGCTTTGATGTCCTAAAAACTTAAGCTGTGTAGATATTTTGAGTGTTCATTCCTTTCACTAAATATAATACGAATATAATAATAAATAAAATATAATACGTTTAGGTTTAAACAAGCCTGCAGATCTTCTTAATATATCCTCTTTTCGGAATTAAATTGTAGAGTTATAAGGTATTTCTCCCACTTCCCTAGCGTGCCTTCGTGGTGTAACGGTAGCACGCTGGGACGGTGTTCCAGAGGTCCTTGGTTCGATTCCCGGCGAAGGCGGTTACATATTTTTCATCTTTTCTACTTCCAATTAACCTAATGACTCTACAAGTGGCGCCCGAACTAAAAGGGTTGTGGATGATGATTCTCCGCACCCAGGACTGAGTCGATACACTGAGAGGTCCGTGGTTCGGGTCCCGGCGAAGGCATTGAGAAGTTTTCATCTTGCCTGCTTCCGAAAAAAATCCTAATGTCTCTACAGTGGCGTCCGAACTAAAACGGGTTGTGGATGATGATTCTCCGCACCCAGGATTTGGCCACTAGGTCCCCTAAAAACCCTAGTCGCCCTTTAAAAAGGCGAGTATATAAGGTATTTCTCCCACTTCCCTAGCGTGCCTTCGTGGTGTAAAGGTAGCACGCTGGGCCGGTATTCCAGAGGTCCGTGGTTCGATTCCCGGCGAAGGCGGTTGCATATTTTTCATCTTTTCTGCTTCCTTTTCTGCTTTAATCTAATGACTCTACAGGTATGCTTCCAATTACACCACGAAGACATGCAGAAAGGAGGAAAAAATACCGAATAAAATTAATTTTATCCTTTGGCTTCTGTTGAGCATTTTTCTCTTGTTCTTGAGCAACAAACTATAGTTGCTGGTGCAAAGATGAAATTTTTGCATTACCTTGAAAAGTAACTTATTACATTATATTCAAATGCGATTGCGATGATTAAAGTTTTACTTACACATAAACATTTTTTTACAGGATACGGCAAAGTAATGACTTAACATTACCGGACAGTGGAATAAACACAAGCAAATCAAGTTTAAAAGATAGTCTTATAGAAGATGAAAAGATTTATTCCTTCCATTTGGAGCCTTTGTTGTATTCTATTTGCTTCGGGAAGTGTTATGTTTCCCAATATATCTCCTGCTGGCCCAAACTATCCGAAGTATGCTACGAAGGACTCAAAAGCCATCACCCCGTATCAACATCTATTGGTAATTATTTTTTTTCATAATTATAAAATTCAATTTTGGCGTACCAAAATCATATTTACAAATGAATTAGATTAATATTTAACTAAGATACTGTTTTTTAATTATAATTAATAATTAACTACCTTTAAGCAATTAAAATATCAATGTGAATGCACAGTTTAACAGTATTTAAAATTATAATTCGCTACTATTTTTCATAAAGTGATCTTTAAAATTTTCTAAAATTTCAAACTACCTCAAACATCGTTTCATTTAGACCAGCGGTTCTCAACCTTTTAACTAACGCGTACCATCCGAACAGAAATTGAAAACCTTTAGTACCACCACTACAAAGTACTACAGAGGCTGTTCACACATTTTTTAGACGATGTATATTGTATTCACAAAACTAAATTACATAAAATTCTTGTGTTTTAAATGTTCTATTTGACATCCCTTATTCTGAACTATCGACATCCCTTATTCTGAACTATCTTCCGACATCGCAATTTACATGATAATAATGCCTTTTGAGGTGGCAGAAGAGGTATTCTATCCCATTCCTCTCGAACAGCTTTCCAGATTCCTGTTAGGGTTTTGGGACAACGTTTGGATAATGCAGTTTTTAAAGGTCCGAAAGCACAAAAATCCATTGGTGACACATCGCGAGATTGAGTAGGGATATCAGTGAAGGGTTATGGCTTTGATACCAGTTTTTTGTTCCATTTCTTTTAGGAAATTTACAGTGGTTTTGATGTGTGACTGCTATCTTTGTCTTGATGGAGTCTCACACATGAATGGCACTGTGGGTAAAGCGATGGTATTTCATTCAGAAACATTGGCGATAAAATATGTTCCTGATAGTATTTGGAGTTAATCTTGACATTATTTTGCACTCTTTTTATTTTTAACTTGCCATTATAAGAAAAACCATCAACAATCATGAATCCCTTAGACAAACTTTCTTTCGATTTTTTGAACCATGTACTTAAATTTTTTTCTCCCCTTTTATGATAATAAATGGCTCTTTTTTTTTTTTTGTTACAGTCATTTAAATACACCCATGCTTCATCTATTGTGACAATTGTTTTCCATGTTTCTTTGGATAAGTGTTTCTCATATAGAATTCTGCAGCGTGTCCTGCGTTGAGCGATATGCTTTGGAAAGAAGACGATGCACATTGCGTTTTTTCGCTTTCTTAAGATTTAAATCAACGTTTATCATTTTGTTTACGGTGGACACCGAGCATTTGAATGATTTCGCAACTGTCCTTTGACCAGGGGGATTTTCTTTTAACATTAAAGAACGTACCTTTGCAATAGTCGAAGATGTCCGTTTTTTCCGTGGATATTTGTTTGGAATTTTTGTCCCACTTGAGGCTCCAATCTGACCTTTTTTTCCTCTCTTGTTGATGATATTACCTATCGACGCTTTAGATATCATAAAACCATGACTCTCACATCGTTTTGGGATAACGGAGTATGCATATTTCTCTTCGGAAAGAGCGTTAATGTAGCCTTTGAATCACTGCTTTGTTAAATTCGCCATTTTGAATAAAAACAAAACTTTTAAGCCACAGACAATAATTTTGACTTTTAAAAATATAATACAATTGCAATTACTTCTTTTGCAGCAAACGATTTTTTATTACCGCGTACCAAAGTCGTCTAAAAAATGTGCGAACAGCCTCTGTACTACAACCACCACTCTTGAACAAAGCTCAGATCGCATAAATTTAGGAGTGTTAGACATAATATAGCATACATAATATAGCTGCTTTCTGAAATAGTAATCAGAAAGTTTGTGTTGCCACAAATATTTTTATAATTTAATCCGCTTTGTGACAACATTTTTCGTCATGTTTCCAATTTGCGCGCACAGTTTAAAACATTCTGTTTCATAATTTAATTCCATGATTAATATGTAGCTTTTATAACATTTGGAAACTACTGTGAACCTAAAATTCTAAAAATTTCATGTTAAATTTTTATTTTATTTTGATTTAAGTTTATAAAATGTAGTTTATTAACAAAATTTTTAATGTTTTTGTCCATAAAATTTTTCAATTTTAAAATATTCATCAGATTGTTGGTTCAGTTAGAAAGTAGTGCCCATATAAAGAATTCCATCCAATTTCAAGGATGTACCATTAGCCATTTTTAAAATATAATGCGCGCAAGGTGGAAACATGGCGAAATATTTTGTCACAAAGAGGATTAAATTACAAAAATATTTGTGGCAACACAAACTTTCTGGTCACTATTTTCAAAAGCAGCTATATTATGTAGTCAGCTGTAAAAAGTTTGAAGTAATTGGTTTTAAAATAAATAAAATATTCGAATTCTTGCAACAGTCACGTATTCGATGATCATAAGGGGTTTAAGGTGTATGAGTCCCCTTAACTCAAACCTAAAACTTAAATTTTCACATAAGTCTAGATTTCTCACTATTTCTGAAATGGCATTAAATATTCTTCTCTCATTCAGCACCACGTATTTTTATAAAACTAATTTTTCAGCTTTAATTAAAACCAAATGTCGTTCAACGTTAAAACATGTTCGAAGATTCTTTATGTCCAGCAGTGTCAAATATCGCACTAACATTTAATTTGTTATGCAGCAGAAAACAAGCACATCTGTCTCATTAGAATTTTCTTTAATTTTTGTTTGCTTAAAATAAATCCTAAAATACTTCTTTTTATACTCGTATTTATACTGTTTACCAAAGAAGTAAATTGTTTACGGCAGGATAATTATTTTTATATCTTTATTGTATATTTAATATTCCAGGTCACGACTGAAAAAAGTTTAAGAAGCCTTGATTTAGACACTAATTTGTGTTCTAACTATTACAGTGTTTCAGACAGTGTTTTTGGTTGGTTTTAAGTCTTACAAATTTGAGAACTATGTATATATACGCAACACAGGTACAGGTTACGGAGGACGCGGACGCCTTTTGTTTAACATAGGTAAACAGGCGTATGTCCCACGCCCTCCATTATCTAGAAACAACAACTCCCTGGAGCTCCAGGAGGCTGCACCGGGAGTTCATTTGGATCTTAAATAAATTTGTTACATGGCCATACAAGGGCTATAACTGATGTAAGACATTGTGTGGGAACGTAGTACATATGTTATATATAAAAATTACAAACAGCAGTGATATAAAACACATTAATATACACATTAAAATTAATTAAAAATATGACATGAAACACATAAAGCACAAATTACACACACACACACACACACACAAAAAAAAAAAAAAAAAAAAAAAAAAACCCGCAAAAAGAGAGGAAAAAAAAATAAAACATATTATCACATATAAACAGAGACCATTAAAAATTCAGTATACATAATGTGCTGTGCATATATGCGCAACACATACAGCAGAAATATACGCAACACATACAGCAGAAAGGTAATAAAAATGCTGCTAGAAAACTGTGTATTTGTAAAAGATGTACATATCACCTTCAAACTAATTATCTCGAATACTGTAATGCGTTATAACGCAATACTGTAATGCGTTTAAGTGATATGTAACAAACTGATATGCATATAGTACGGGTTACTTATGTTAAAGGTTGTGCATTATGCAAGTACATAGTTTATGCAAAATGCATAGTACAAAAGAGAAAATTAAATACATGCAGAGTACATGGTGTACATAATACAGAATGCAAGTACATAATGCAGATAATACAGATAAACAACGTTCATACAGAATACATAGTGCTTTGGACTATGTATTCTGTATGACAATATTGTTACATGATACGTGGGATTACTTAAAACTAATTAATATACTATACATGATACCTATCTTATGGAGGTGCATAATGCGCAATACAAATAAATTACATGCATACAGGATATATACGCAACACATACAGCAGAAAGGTAATAAAAATGCTGCTAGAAAACTGTGTATTTGTAAAAGATGTACATATCACCTTCAAACTAGTTATCTCGAGAGGCTACACACCGTCGGAGATGGACCTCCCACTCTTTGTGGGAGCTTTGGAAGTCGTCGAGTGTGACCACCTTTAACTGGTTCGTCACGGCATTTGGATAGTATCCACATTGCCATAATAAAAGATAATAATAGCTTTCTATTTGGAGTTTTATCTTGGTGAAAATAACGAAATAATGGTAACTGAGATCATATGAGTTTGGGGGCTTGGAACCAATAGAATATTTCTTCTAATAGAAATTTCCGTGACATACTACGTAGTATAGTGAAAGTACATTGAAGTGATGATATACTGCGAAAAAAAAAAAATGTGGAACAGCTCTTCTATATCTCTCGTTCTATTGGGCCGATTTACGAAATTCAACTTGCGTTTTTCATGTCTCGAAAGCGCGACTTAGGATATGTATTAAATTTATATATAGCATTATTCTAACATAGGTATTTTGAAACAAAATCAGACTTCCTCTGAAATGATATGTCATTTTTTTCCACATTTCGATTCTAAGACTTAAATTATGCCAAACTGCGAAATTTTGTAAAAATTGCACGAGTAGTTTTCAAAAAAATTAGCTACCAAAATTTTAGCTCCTCTGTGTTAATTGAGTTTGGTATATATGGATTAATCTCTCTTTTTTTATTAAACTTATTCGATTCTTCCTTTCACATTTCGAAATTTAGGTTCATTCCAAATAAAAATTCGCCAACTTTTTATGATTTATTTTTAAAATTTGTATTTTTATAAATTTTTCATAATCTACAAAATTTTTACCATCATCTTAAAGCAGACGTATTTCTAAGCATACCTGCAAAAAATTACAGTTTTTTGTTGAAAATTTACCAATGATAGACGTGAATTTATATATTGGTGCGTTTTGAAATTTGGCATATTTGTTGAAAGCGATAAAACATCAAATGTGGTTTAAACACTTTGCTAAAATTATTTTGAAAGTAGCAACGATGTAATTTTTTTCGCTCATGCACAATGTAAAAATATAGGAAGGAAGGGCCTTTTTTCCCGTTCCAGCATAATGGAAGGTAAAGGAAAATTGGTTGTCACATATTAAGAAGTTCGCCAAGTGAAGAACTTGGCGAACTTGTATTCTTGGCCAAAACGGAAAAAATTGTGCCAAGATAAACTTTTGAATTTTTCCGTAAATTTCGCACCAAATTTTACAAAATTTAATATCTAGCCGTAATTTAAATGGTAGAATCGAAATATGAAAAAGAAATTGGTACGTCATTTCAGAAAAAGTCCGATTTTGTGTCAAAATACCTATGTTAGAATAATGCTATATATAAATCTAATATATATCCTAAGTCGCGCTTTCGAGACATGAAAAATGCAATTTGAATTTTGTCAATCGGCCCAGTAGAACGGGAGATACAAAATAGTCCTTCCCCCTCCCCACAGTGTACATGAGTTTCCACGCAATGTTTAACAGAATATCATGAATTCTTTTCCGTAATTTTTCAAGAATTTTCTTTGAGATTCTTTATTCTGGTTTTCTGACATTTTTCTTTGCTCCCATTGCCAAAAGTCTTCTGCTTATTTTGTCCTTTTGTGTTGCTTTTTTACCAAGCTTCTCTCAAAATTTGATTCCAAAAGATATTGAAAACTTCCGTCCATTTTTGTTATAATTGCTACTATATATTCCATCAACTATTATGTTTAAATCGCTATATACCATTTGAGTTTCGAGTTACACTGGCAGCAACGAAGGTTCTGCGCATCGTCTCTGCTAAATGTTCATATTATAGCAAATATGATGTTTTGTTTCCTTTCTGACATATCTTATGGATTGCAATATTGTCGGAAGAGACGGGGCTTGAAAATGAAACCCAGTAGCTAACATTCATAACAGATTTTAAACTACAGGAAACATCGCATAGATAGCTGATTTTTTTTTTCCCATTCCATTCGATGATCATTGAACGTACAGTGACAATTACTTTTAAGTTGTACCAATGCTTAAGCGTAATTCAAATTTTATCTTATCTTCTGTTTGATCCCTGTGTTATATATTCGCTCATAACAGAAGTTTATGCAAATTAAGAACATGCCATTAAGCGTTTAATAGCTAGTTAAGTTAACTGCAGCTCGGGCCTATGCGAACAAATGTCAGCCGTTGTTAGCTCGCTAAATTTAAAGCCAGTTTTTTCTTGTTGGACACTTAAGTTTTTTACGGTTATCGTTCGAATTTGATAGCTTGTGACTGGAATGGTAGAAATGACCAGGTATAATGTTTGAGAGAAACGTGTCTTTAGTTATTGTAAAATTAAAATGTAGATCGCCTAAATTTGCAATCGTCGATAAGTTAATTAATCGATTTGCAATCGTCGCATCGTCGATTTGCAATCGTAAATCGTAAATTTGCAATCGTAATCGTAAATTTTCAATCGTCGATAAGTTAATTTTTGGTTGATTAATTCTAACTTTAGTTGTCGCGGGAATGGACACGTAAAGTAATGTTGAGTTTTAATCTGTCTCTGTGTGCAAGATGATTTTACTTAGGACAATAACTCACCAACAACAAAGAAATAGGTCTATGTGAAATATCTGAGGTAGGCACACTTTTAAGAAATAGTAGGTTAGGTTACATTATTTGAATACGCAAAGCTATGACGGTTATCTGCCTAAGAGGAAAGAGGACTTCTTGGAGGACTTAAAAGAAACTGGCTCATATTTGCATTTAGTTCCTATCACATATGCTTCCGCTATGCTGGATTGGACGTAGAAAGGAACATTTCTCAGAACTCGCACATTTCCAGGAAACCTACGTAGCTAGGTTACCATTTTCATTTCACCAAATTTTGACTTCAGAGCCAAACAGTAATCGATTATCGCTCAGATCGGGATCGCGTGATCCTTCAGAAGCAGACCTTTCGCCTGATTGGTTGATCTCTAAGTGGAACAGAGCTGCAGATGGAACATCTTCGGCGAAGTTTCAAAATATCCATCGTAGTCGGGACATCGTTTCCGTAGCTAGGCGGGACTTTGCTTCCAGCGGAGCTGTTTCTTCTAGGAATCCTCCCGTTTAAATCACTGCTACCATAATTCTGGTAGCACTGGTTCTGGTAGCACTCGTTTCTCAGAAAAATCCTGTCTAGAGGGGACCGTCGCTGTGATAACCCCTTAATACACGGTCAAAATCACAAAAACCCTAGAAACTAACCAAGCAGCCAGTCCGTTCTCTTGGTTTGAAACCAAAGCTGGTTGGGCTATTAATATTCAACAATCTCAACCAATCGAGCAGTGGCTAGGCTTGAGAAATGGTAGAGACATAAGTACAATTGATTACTTTTCGATCTGTTGTTGTCGTGTCCATATTACATGGAAGAAATGGTTGCCAGAGTGTACTCAAAAGAGAGGTTGGACTTTTATTTATTACACCAATTTTGAGAGAGAGCAGACCGGGGGAATCCGGGGGTCTCCCACCCCTCTCTCCTTCCGCCAAACCTCATGAGAGAACATTTGGCTCGCCATATGTTTAGAGGGTTCCCATTTTACAAAGATACTAGACATTTACAAACAACCATGTCTTCTCCGGGATTCGAACCCTGGTCCTTGGGTATCGCAGTAGGCTTCCCTGACCAGTATGTCATGTGGGCGACTACTTTCGATAGCTTATTAGCAAATTATTTCTCAATACTAGGACCGTATAAGTAACATTTTAAACGTTACCTTACCTAAAAAAAAAGAAAAGGGACTGACATTAACTCAGATTAAATTGAACTTCACAATGGAATTAATTTAAAAAAAGAAATGTACTCTGCATTTGAAAATATTGGCCGTATAAAAAATATTTTTGTAACTGAAGAAAAGAAATTTTTACCATTTGTTTTGAACTGCATATTACATTTTTCTAAAATTTAGGCCAATCTAAGGCTGAAATTTATTTCACATTTGTCTATTAAAGTATTTACGTATAATTTCGTGGAAGATATCACTATCAATAAATTACAAAATTAAAGATAAAAGTATGCTGACAGTAAGTAAGGCAAATAAAAATTATGTTAACTTGTATTACAAAAAAGATGCAATAAATAGGAAATATTAAAAAAATAAAAAAAAATCGTAAAGATTACAAATTTTAAATTGCGTTCAAAGGGGCGTTTTTTTAACATTTTGTGTGTTACATTTATTTAATAAATATTATTTTCCTCGCACATAAACCATAAAATTCAGTTCAAGAGCAATATCGCAAACTATTTATAAATTGAGCCTATCTTCAGAATTTTCGATACACAGTCTCGCGTGCTTTAGATAAAAATGTTTTTTCTGTACAACGTTGCCATGCCTCGCTTTGAAATCCTTGATTTTGTTAATCAAAAATTCGTTAAAGGTTTACAAAATATGAAATTGATTATAAATCGAATTCGAAATTTGAAATTTGGGCTTTCAGATGCCATATTCGCAGCAGGATGACGTCATTCAAAACTGGATAGGTATCGTCGCTTTATCATAATGCGAGAAATATACATACATTTATGCATATTATTCATTATTTAATTTCTTCAAATGTAATGCAGGATTCTAACATTGGGTGGCAACAGTTTGAAAAGTGAAACGGCCATTTATAGCGATTCAACGCAAAATCGCAAAACGAAAACAATTGTCCTTCAGGGACAAAGCCCCTTTGGACTAACAAACCATTAAAATGTATGAAATGTATAGTTCTAATAGATATACGTAAATGTATGATATACATATATAGAGAGAGAGAGAAAGGAAGACTTAAAAATCTTTTTTTTTTTTTTTTTTTTTTTTTTCCTTGGGAAAATCAAACCTTCTTAACAAATAAAATCTGTTAACATCACTATTAGAAATAATTCATTTCATTGTGATTTAATTACGATAAGAATGCAGAAGGATTTTATTTTCATTTGGAGAATCAATGCCTTCAAAAATGCTTTGCAATGAAGAGAAGATATAAAGCAAATTTAATGTTGAACTATCTATTGCAATTCAATTATTGCAATGCCTATGGTATTGTATTGATTGTACAGAATTTTTCGCTTTTTCATATTATTTTTTTCTCCTTACCCTTTCAAACCCCTCGAAATTTTTTCACCGTGCTTACTGTTATTATTCCGTGGATTTTTTATCCTTGCAACACAGGGAATATTGCCATTTGAGGAAATTATTAGTTGGATATTTTGTGAGCAAGCTATCCAGTAATATAAATGCATAGCTAATTTTAATTAAATAAATCTTTTCTTTCTGAAGTAAGTACGCAAGTTGACGCATGACATTATAAGGTATTTCTCCCGCCTTCTTAGCATGCCTTCGGAGTGTAGTGGTCAGCACTCTCGACGCGTACTCGAAAGGTCCGTGGTTCGAGTCTAAGCGAGGGCATTGCTAATTTTTAATGTCTCCTGAGTCTCTACAGTGGCGCCCGAACTAAAAATATGATGATTCTCCACCACCAGGATTTGGCGACTGGGTCCCCTAATCCTCAGTCGCCCTTTAAAAGGGGGAGTATGTAAGGTATTTCTCCCGCCTTGCTAGCATGCCTTCGTGGTGTAGTGATCAGCACGCTCGGCGCGTATTTGAGAAGTCCGCGTGGTTCTTCATTTTTTAATTTCTTCAAATATAATACAGGGCGATAATATTGGGTGGGAACAGTTTGAAAAGTGAAACGGACATTCAGAGGGAATCGACTCAAAATCGCAAAACGAAAACAATAGTCCCTCAGGGACAAAGCCCATTTGGGCTAATAAATGTACGGGTTTTTTTTTTTTTAACTTCTCATATGAAGAACATATGAAGATAAATGTTACAGGAAATAAAATGTGCAAAACTGTTTACTAATTTATAACTTTAATGTGAAGATAAAACTATTCGAAAATGATGAGTAGCACCTCTTTTATACAAAATCATACACTTTCTTACCGGATATAGCATAGAGATGGTAAAGGCTTGATGGTAAAAAGAGATGGTAAAAAAAAACTTGAAAAACATGACTGTGAAGCAAAGAAATAAGCTGAAAGTTTAGAAAATCTCACAGAAAGGAAAAGAGCCTACCTTTATATTTAATTTGTTTTTCTTACGAGACTGGACATAATGCAAATAAATCTCTATGATACAGTCAATTGTTTCCATTATTGCTGATACAATGATCAAAAGTATCGAAATGCTTAGTTTACTTCTCTTGTTAATAAAAAACAGCAATTGTGCATCTAAATGAGTCTAAAAAACAATGAAAATTAATACATGTCTATATTATTCTTTAAGCAGAAATAGTGCATTATAAAATAGATATTATAATCTAGTGATTCTGTTTGTACGGTTTAAAATAATAATTACGTATGTTAGAGCACATGAGGAAAAGAATCACTGAATATTTGAAAATTTCGTAATCGATTAACAACGCCCACTTGCTTATCGATGATACAAGTCTGTCTATCGATGGTGAAGGACAGTGCGTGCCATCCGAGGAAACTGCGAATCTAGCTCATATACCCGGGGAAAACCACGAAAACGCCCATGCAGCCAGTCCGTTTGCCAGGATTCGAACCTCGGACCGAACGGCCAATGGCCAGCGACTTTACCGCTCGGCCGCTGGTGGGCTATGCAGATTTTGATAAGAGCGTAGGGATTTCAGCAGTTAACTGGAACCGGTATTTGGTTATTTGTTCCATTGGTCAGTCGCCGGAAAACTGCAGTTGTGTGAAAAACAGCAGCCAATGACTGGTGTTAACGTGGAGATCATAAAAGAACACCGGAAGCTGTTGGAATAAGTAACAACGGGAAAAGTTGCTGACCAAATTGGTAAGCTAAAGATTTTTATGCTTAGCTTGGTAACAAGTAGTGAATTGTGATTCTTCGTAGGACTATTTTTGGTTTAATCCTAGTATCCGGTGCACAAGCGATTTGGCTACTTTTGGTGACTTTATGACAAGAAGTAAACGGGACATATACGATGAGTAGTTAAACGGGTCATCTTGGTGTTGGCGATAATTTTCAAAATCGCGCCAAGGCTGCACCGTATACTAGGATTTTACCCTATTTTTGAAATGTACGTTCTAGTTTCGTGAAGTAGACTGTTATCCTTCTATTTTTGTTTGCAATACTTAAGCTTATTATTTGTGACGTGTATTTATGTTCTATTAAATCATACAAAAGATATAATTTGATATATTAAAATGCTTACTTAATTCAGGAAACAGTCTAATTAACCAATAAAAATATAGGCTAATCTTTAGAATATGGTAACAGGTAGTTTGGCGACATTTTGCTAAGGCGATAAAGGTTACTAGCTAGGACTTTAGCAATAATCTGAGAAGTACACAGTTCGAATCACCGATTATTTTGTCTCAGAGAAATGAGAGATCATGAGACATGTCATGTGACATTTTCCGGAAAATTCCGATCGTGATTTTAGTTAATAAGCGCTTAGAAACAATTTCGCTGCTAAACTGCAGAATCGCCCACTAATTTGTTTGGCGCTTTTTACAAGAGTTAAAAGAACTGGATTTTTGTCAATTTTCTTTGACTTTTTAAGTGAAAATAGGTCGATGTGTACCTAGATAAAGTCAAGAGTGTGCGCAATAACATTTTTGTGCAATTCTGGGATTTTTTTTTAAGTGAAAATAGGTCGACGTGTACATGGATACCGTGTATGTGCAGTTCTTAAAAACGCGGCAAGCAGTTTGCGATTCTGCACTTTCTCCCAATTTCTCACCTAATCTTCGTCATGATTAAGCATTTTTGTTCCATAAAAGTTCTAGTATAAGCGTAATTCGGCTAGCAGATTGTTGGAAAAAATGTTGAGTTAAAAAAAAAATAAATAAAAAATAAATAAATAAAAATGCATTTACTTCATGATAACAAAATGGCATCCAAACCAAAACTAGCAGGTTGCTGTAGCAGGGTTGGTTGCCAAAAAATCGCCAAGTTACCATAATGTAAAGATTCACCAAAATATGAAAGGTGTACAAGGTAACTCATTAAAATGATCACATTGTTGGTCTTCAAGGCTTACTGTGTAAAAAAATATTGTGTTTTAGAAGCTAAGTACTGGTATCCTTTGCCATATGCAATAACTATCCTATATTATCATTCTCTTGCGAATATATATTAGTTCTAACAGGTAAAGAAAATTTTTAATGGAACGTAAAAACGTAGAATGAGAAAAAGTAAGAAATGTTTGTACAATATCGTATTGTGAAAAATGCTAACTTTTTTTTATAACTTAACGCCTAAATTCGGGATGGAAGACTGCATATCGTGCCATACCTTTCTGCAAATCGCACTAAAATCCATATCGAAGCCAGAGTTTTAATATTATCAGGTATCTTAGTACCTTTTTGCGAAGAAAATTACTGCCTTTTTTTCTGAACCAAAAATTCTTACATTCGTCTATTCTGCGTGCCACAGAATTCTCAAAAATTCCTTTCAACTCGTTGCTGGATGCTCTGTTTTTTTTTTCCCTCAAGGTCTCTAAAGATGTGAAATATTTTGTGCCAGTATTGGAAAGTTCTATATATATATATATATATATAAATGTACTAACTTTTCATTATTGTGTGATGCCACTTTGTATAACAAAAATTTAATTAGCATCTTCTATAATTTTAAATTGCGCCCTTCTGCAGTATGTGTACTGTGATAATTATAACTTGTATGATCATCAATTTCGTTAACCTCATTAAATGAGCCTCTTAATTTCACCTTTGTATAAAACACATCACAGTTTTTCAATTGATTTGTCATATGACGTAAGAATATTATCGATATAAGTACAAAGAAATTTTAAATTAAAAATTTCGGTACTTTTCCTTTTCGCCGGCGCAAATCTCGCCAAGCAGACTTTATTGGCGACAACATACATTATACACACAAAAAATATTTAAAAAATTTTAGTCCTAAGAATTCTTTTGAAGGCATAAACATTTTAATATCGCTTAAAATTTTATAAAAAGCCAATAAATAAAGACAATAAATTTATAAAAAGACATTAATTTAAGAATTTACTATGCTTTCATGGTTCAACATCCTGTTTCGCCGGTTCATATCACGTGACCCCAAGCGATCTCATCTCACGTATACTACTCTACAAAAATATAATGCTCTCAGTAATTATCTACATTAATTTCAAGTTAAATCTTAATTTGGAACACAAGTTTAAATGCAAGAAATACTTCAATTCGTACGAATAGCTTACTCAGAAATTATGTAAAACTGCAGTGCTTTACTTCGCTAATGCATTCTCATTAGAATTGATGAACCCTTGACTTTACCTTTTCTATATTTTCGGCTTCGGGTAAGCGCTGTGATTGCATCCTAATTGATTTAATTGCCGAAAATGGCTTTAGACATAAAACTGAACTATCTGAATGAGGTGTAAAAGGTTACCAGCGAGAATATTCCGTTTGGCATCGGTTGTACCATTATTGGCGACTTTATCGCTTGCGCCGGCAAAACGGGAAAAGTACCAAAATTTCGTTAACCCCCTGAATAAAAAAAAAAAAAAAAAAAAAAATGAACTTTACATTCACGAAAAGCATGAAAGCTAGAAACATCAGTTAAAATTCGATTTAGCTTGGGCTAATGACTGCCTAAGTTGAGAATGCACTTGAAGTCGCAATTGATCCCCAAACATAAAACATTGTGTTAAGCACTAGCTTAGAGTTTTCAAGAATAGGAAATATAGTGAAACTGCTTATAACGAGCAAGAAGTGACTGTCGCATTTCCTCGTTATAATCGAGTGCTAGTAAAAAACAGGTTCGTGAAAAAATCATAAAAGTTCATACATACTTACTATAATTATAAATATTTATTATTTCTGTACAGCACAAAAGAAGTTGGTAAAGTTGCTTTGAATTGTCTTATTGCCTTTTTCTTGTGTTTTTGTTCTTCGGAGGAGACTCATGGCCGGAAAACATAGTCATTTGCACCCCTGACTTCGTAAAATGTTTGAAGGTTTTCTTGCGCACTCAAAAACCACTGAGTATGTGGATGGCGAGTCAGCTTAAGATTCATCCCATTTGTCTTTAATCATCACCGCTTTCATTATTTTTTTTATATGCTTTAGCCTGAATTTCAGCTACATTATCTTCGGGAGTAGGTATCTCGGAAGGGATAACATTGGCGTCAACAAATGCAGCATAATTTTCAAATTCTTCTCCATTCATTAGTGCGCTGAAAATGTTAGGTTTTTCCGACACTCGGAATGCTGTTATAGTGGACGTTCTCAAGATGCATATAAATTTAAGAGTCGTGGATATGAAAGCCTGTAGTGTTGTGTTCCCGGACATGTGGGAATAAAAGGAAATGAGCTGGCAGATATCACAGCGAAATCTGCTGTTCAACCGTCCAGTCGCCTCATTAGAGATCTGTTACACCATCAAAGAAAGGATTCGAAAAAAAAAAAAAAAAAAATCTGAAATGTTTCAGATTTTAAATTACGTCCAAAGGGGCTTTTTTTAACATTTTGTGTGTTACCTTTCTTTATTAAATATCATGTTCCTCGCACTTAAACCATAAGATCCAGTGCAACAGCAATATCGCAAAATAGTTTTAAAACGAGCCTATCTTTAGAATTTCCGATACAGAGACTCACGCGCTGGAGATAAAAATGTTTTTTCTGCACAACGTTGCCATTGCTCGCTTTGAAATCCTTGAGTTTGTTAATCAAAAATACGTCAAAGTTTTAAAAAATAGGAAATCGATCATAAAACAAATTTCAAATTTGGTCTTCCACATGCTCATATTCGTTGGAGGATTACGTTATTCCTTCGGGATTCAAATCCCTTTGGACTAAAAATGGGTAACTTTGGGATGTTCAGCTTCACAACAAGTTGAGAACTGTAAAGGCCTAGAATTGAGCATTGGAATTTTAATAGAAATCGTAAGGAGGAAGTTTTTTTGGCTCCTCTCAGGATTGGTCACACTAGAGTGACACAGAACTATCTTCTGAAAGCTGAAAATGAGCCTATTTGTTTAAATATTAATGTTTGTCTATCTGTCCGTTATATTTTAATTGAGTGTCCAAGTTTTAATCTTCGTCGGAAATATTTTAATAGCAGTGACTTACCTCTCGACCGTTTAATCGGAAGACAGGTCAGTTGAAATCGTTTGAGTATTTAAAAGAGACTGGCTTTTATTATATGATGTAATGTGTTTTGAAAATTGCATATTGTATTTTAATGTGTGCTTTTACCTTGTTTTTATACGACTTCATCCTCTGGATTTGGTAAGCAATTTCAAAGCATAGTTCATTCAAGATTTCATCTACCTCGTGTTTGGCGCATTATAATCATTTTTGGTTTTGCGCCAATAATCGTATTCTCAGTCACTTTCCAAATTTTTAAAGACGTCTACTTCTTTCTCAGTGACCTTGCTCCTCTTGAGAAATGTCCAAACCAGCCTTACGGAAGCAGTTGGTAATGCATGTTAATGTAATTCATAAAACGTATCGCTTCGAGAGCTTTTACATTAGCATTTGAGATTGTTCCTATTTTTTCTCTTCTGTTGAGAAGCATCCAAATCGCAAAATGCTTACGAAAATTTGATTTAAAACTTCTGGTGATCCCTTGGTCACCAGAAAGCTGGATAACACTTGTAGAATTCGGTGGTAAAAATTCAATCCTGATCACTTGCCAAAATAGAAAAGGCCGCCGTCACGCACGTTTTCTTTACCAACTTTCGGTTGACTTCGGAATGTTGAAGAAATTTCTCCAAAAAAGGATTAACTGAGCTGTGCAGGTGGAAGTCAATAAAAATTTTGTGAATAACGAAATTATTGCTCGTTATGAACGGGTTTACTCGTTAAAAGCGAGTTATGCTCCCATAGACTTGACATCATAGAAACCAAGTATTTTCCATTTCCTCGCTAAATCCAGGTTCTCGTTAAATCCGAGTTCATTATAAGAGAGTTAGCACTCATTATAAGTACTATAATACGTGATAAGTATGAAGATCAGCTATTGGAAAGACGACACTTTTATGTTGAATATAGTTCTCACTGGAGTGGCGACATTAAAGAATTAATGTGTGACTTATCGAGTAAAATAAAAATTCAAATCCTCATTTACAAGATGGTTTTAGAACTAAAACGTGTACTTAACTTGGGAAGTATTCCATACAATTAAAAAAACATGAAAAAATTTGTGGGTAATTAAGCTTGTAAATTTTTTATGTCCGTATAAAATATAGCAGGGGTTCTCAACCGGGGTGACCGGAAAAATGCTCACAGGAAAAAAGCCCACAAGGAAATATGCCCACATGGAAAAATGCTCACATGGAATATGCTCACATGGAATATGCTCACATGGACAAATGCTCACATGGACAAATGCTCACATGGACAAATGCTCACGTTAACCTTTTCGCGGCGGTAAATAAAAGCATGAAAACTGTAGTAAAATTTTGCATGTACTGTAATATTTTGTACCACTGCCCCTGTACATTTTTTTCCTGTAACTGCCAATAATTAATTTTTGTTTCTTTACTCTATTCTTGTATACTTTTGATGTGTATCGATAGAAACTGATGTTTGAATATAGTTATTCAAGTTTGGAGCCAAAAAAGTAAAATTTCTGCAGAAATTTGAAATTTTAGAAATAAAATTAACACTTTCAGGCACTTTGATGATGGCTCTCAGTTAAACATTATGAAGCAGCCTTCAAAAAATCTCCTAAAATTACAAATTGTTACGAACGCTCTCATAACGCACTAAATTCATTATTTAATTGTAACCATCCCAATATGTGGCTTTTATTTGACGGGCTGAAAAAAGATTTAACCTCTTAACATTTGTTATTAGCTAATGTAAATACAGGATGTGCTAAACTAAAAAAAAAGAAAACATGAAAACTTACATTTGGTAATCATGAATCATGTAAGAAAATATGATGAAATCGATGATAAAATTAAATATTTTAAGTAATTTAAATAAAATAATCATTCTAAAATCTCATTCATTATTCTTCTAAATGTTTATATTATAAAATGTGTAACTTGTATTTATTATTATTTTATTATTTTAACAATTAAAATTGTAATAATTTTTCACTGTATAATTCTGTTTCATGTTTACTTCCTTTCTCCTCTCCTTTACTTAATTCAAAACGGCCCATTTGTTAATCTTGTGTAACAACTGAATCTACACATAAGTTATAAAGTTTTTGAAATGTATACCATAGATGTTTTGGTAATTTAAATCATTTTTCTTTAGAAAATTCAAGTAGGTGAACGATGTTCAAATCGATTAATTATTGATTCATTAATGTAAGGATATTTCTATGTGAATTATTTATCAGTGAGCTTATTTCCATGTGAGCATACTTCTGTGTGAGCATATTTCTAATTGAGCTATTTTCCATGTGGCCATATTTCTGCGTGGGCTTTTTTCCTGTGAGCATTTATACCTGTGAGCATTATTCCTCTGAGCTTTTTTCCTGTGGGCTTTTTTCCAAGAATCCTCAACCGGTGGTACGAAAGAGAAAAATATGTGGTACGCAAAGAACCAAAGTATTTTTAACTATTTAAATCAAAAATTAAATAAAATTTTTTCGCTTTCTTAAGATTTAAATCAACGTTTATCATTTTGTTTACAGTGGACACCGAGCATTTGAATGATTTTGTAACTGTCCTTTGACCAGGAGGATTTTCTTTTAACATTAAACAACGTACCTTTGCAATAGTCGAAGATGTCCGTTTTTTCCTCGGATACTTGTTTGGAATTTTTGTCCCAATTGAGGCTCCAATTGGACGTTTGTTTTCTTTCTTGTTGATGATATTACCTATCGACGCTTTAGATATCACAAAACCATGACTCTCACATCTTTTTTGGATAACGGAGTATGCATATTTCTCTTCGGAAAGAGCGTCAATGTAGCCTTCGAACCACTGCTTTGTTAAATTCGCCATTTTTAATAAAAACAAAACTTTCAAGCCACAGACGATACTTTTGACTTTTGAAAACATAGTACAATTGCAATTAGTTCTTATGCAGCAAACGAATTTTTATTACCGCCTAACAAAATCGTATAAAAAATGTGCGAACAGCCTCTGTAGAAATAGCCAATAGGTTTGAAAATGGCAAAATATATTTTGTAATATTTGAGAAATTGAAAAATAATCACTGTAAAATATAGTGGTGTTTTTCAGTTTTTGTTTTGATGGTAACGCGTTAGTCAAAAGGCTGAGAACCGCTGGTGTACAGAAAAAAAACCTGGACCTGTTAGAAGAGAACTAAGTACAGTTTTGAAATCAACATGTCCAAGTCTAAAACAGCTCAAAAATCGAACACAGCAGAAAATGTGTTGCAAATTGTTCCCCAGTGTTATCTATGGCTAATTCTTATGATCTTGCGCATTATGAGCATAACATTTCTGTTTAATGCATAGGGCATATCATTTAAAATGTATTCTAATGGTTAAATTTGTTTTTCAGCAAAGAGTAAAGAGACAAGAATTCGACGCTGATGGTAAGCAAATTATTGGTGATTTGTTTAAGATAATAGTTATGAATTGTGGTTAATTTTATAAGTATTTACTTTTAATTAATCTTGCAAAATTTAATAATTCTTTTGATAAAAATACCAACCTTATAACCTTATATCTACTATTGTTTATGCTTCTCATTTAACGCTTTGCACGCACTCCTAACATACTGTTTCTCATACGCAAATGAGCCTGTTTCCCTTAGAAAGTCCTCCACGAAGGTTTCCCTCCCCTTAGGCAGATAGTCCTAGTGTGCTTTGCCATAATTAAATACACCACACCACACTACCTCATACGCAATAAATGAATATCCAAAAGCATTTTTTTATCGATAGCAAAACAGCAGCTTTCGTTTTCATTCTGTGAAAGCCGTTTTGAAGTATAAATTAAGAGGTTATACCTTTCCAATGTGGTAATCTTAAAAATATTTTTATTAATGTATTCTTAAATCCAAATAATATGCGCAATGGAATACCATTGCGTGAGCTAACTTTAAATGTGATATTCCCAAATGTCTCTTTAAACCAGCATTGCACGATGAAACTTCGGGATATTATATAATATTGTTAACTCTAATTTCAACTCCTCGTGTTCCCTCAAAGTATACCACGAATTTTACACAAGTAAATCATAGACAGAAATAACAAAATGAACAAACGTACAATAGCCGTGCAAATGGGAGGGGAATTATTAAAAAAATAAATAAAAACTAGTACGCAAGCAAAAATTGTAAAAGAAATTTTAAAAAAGTTAGTAAAAGTAAGTTTAAATAAAAATTTTAAAAGTCAAGGTAAAATTAAACAAAATAAAAAACCTGAAAGCATTCAGATTTTATATTACGCCCAAAAGGGCGTTTTTTAACGTTTTGTGTGTTGTCTTTATTAAATATCATGTTCTTCGCACGTAACTCATAAAATTCAGTTCAACAGCAATATCCCAAAATAATTTTTAAATGACTATATCTTTAGAATTTCTGATAGTCTCGCGAGCTGGAAATAAAAATGTTATTTTTTCGTACAGTGTTTCCAATTGCTAGCTTTGAAATCTTCGAGTTTCTTAATCAAAAAGTCGTTAAGTTTTACAAAATATGAAATGGATAATAAAACAAATTCCAAGTTTGGTCTTTCATATGCACATATTCTAGTGGAGCACAACTTACTGAAAATGTAATGTGTTTAGGTACCGCTGTCTTTTTCGCAGCGCAAGAAACATGCATACATTCATGCAGATTCTTCGTTATTTAATTTCTTTAAATATAATGCAGTTCTCTGTTATTTTGAGGCAGTAATTTGAAAAGTGAACATATATTTATAGTTAATTAACGCTAAATGCCAAAACGAAATTAATAACCCATCTGTGCTCATAAAGTAATAAAATAAAGAGAACACAATTCGTGGAATGTCTCGTCGTAATTCCGTAAAGGCTGAGGTATAGAAGAAAGAAATTTCTTCTCTCTTTCAGTATTTTAGAATCGCCGAATGTAGTTGAATACCTTCTCGCATGAAATTTGTTGCGTTAAGACAACAGATTGCATGCGAGAAGCGTAATGGGCATGTTCTGAGGTTCCAAAGAGCTACCAGATATTTAGCATGGATCGATTAAGACAACAGCACAGCAGTTCCCAACCTTTTTCCTTCTCGTACCCTTTACTGAAACTGTATTTATAGAGTATCTCTCACTTCAAAACCATACCCCTCTTGTGAAACTAACGTTTGAACAATCTTTTGAGGCCTTTAAATGGGTCATTATGCTCTTTTTGGCTTCGTTTGTTATTTGAAGTTCATTTTTCTGACAAGACTTTGTTTAAGGGTCTCGAATGTTTCTTTCGGCTCATAATTTCCTAGAACTTAAATGAATTTTTTTAGCCACTTTGAAGCCAATTGTCAAACTGTTCTGTAATCATAAACGGAATTAATTTATTTTTGAAAGAAAATATAGAGGAGTCATGCAAGGTTTACAGTTGTTTACACTTTGTATTATTTGTTCATAATACAGTTGTTGTACTTTATAATATTTATCGGTGCGAAATTTCAAGCACAACTGAAATAGGTGGTCTCCAAATAAGTGTTTGGCGCAGCCCAAAATCAGAACTATTATGCACAAGTAGTTTCTGTTCCGTAAAAAGATCTACTTTTGACTATTTATTCATTTTTATATGAAAGAAATTTTACTTTTATTTTGGGAAATTGCGAATCGTGTTAATACGTTTTCTGGGGGTTTATTAACCAAAGGCCGCCATGGACTTATTATATTAAGCATATGATGGGGGGGGGAAAGCCAGTGATATCGACAATCAGCTCTCTGTACTCCTAAAAAAATATATTCAGATTATTCTAGATTATCGTTCAACAAAAAGAGGTTGCCTCTGCCTTATTATAAGAGCGTCAACATCAAAGGCAGACTTCCGCAAACTTCAGTTCATTACCTAATTAGAAACATGACCTGATTGGAAGAAAAACCTGATCCATGATAACTTGAAAATGAACCTTACTAGTGGGCCACATTACTAAATAACCATTTCAAAATTTTCAGAAGTTAGTTACCAGCCATCACAGAAGATACTTTTAATGTGATCATACCATTTGCTACTCACATGCTAAGAGACCACAGCTTCGGAATCTAGCTTTAACTGACGACGTTTACTTGTTTTCTTGCGTGGTGGGACTTTTGTGTCTTGTCGCTTTCCATCCGACTGGCCCAGGAGATAATGGTCTCCCCATTTTTTCCTGATTTTCGTGACCATTCTTGGAGTTTCACGTGCTAGCTCCTCATTCATGTATCCTCAGAGACATCTTATGGAGGCCACATGAGCAACTTCAAAATCCGTATCCGAAATTTTACATTTAACAACTTTAGAACAACAAAAGAATTGGAATTTAGAACAAAATTATATACTCATGAAAGAGAGCTAAATAGCCTTGATGGTTCGCTCAGAAATGAAACTATAATTAGCTGCTAATCGCTGTAATGTATGTTGTGACAGGACAAGAAATAGACTGGTTATATATGAATAGTAGAAATTGTTTTCCTTTCATCCAATACCAAATTCAAATTTCTGAAAACTTTGCATTTTGTTAGCATTATTTATATAACTTTTATTTTCCACCATTTCTGATACTTTTTAAAGAATTCGCAGTACCTCACGAACTCCCAAGGGCACGCGTACCACAGGTTGGGAACCGCAAGAATGAGTTCTCTAGAAAATATTTAGACCGTTCTTCTAAGATTTTGATTGCAGAATGTTTGGATATGAATAATACTAAAAGAAGTAAAATTCCCTCATAAAGCGTAGACATTGTAGTATTTTTTACACTGTGTTTCCTCCTTGCATACAAAATGCATTAATATCTCATAAAGTCCTGAAATATAAGGCGTCCGTAAAGTCATGGTGCACTTTTGTTCGGTTACAAGCTACAAAACAAGACAGAAATGTGAAATCTTCACCAAACAAAAGGAAAACTCTCCAAGTTTCTGTAGTATTATGTGCAAGCATGTGCGCACACAGGTGATGACGCAGCACCACGAAATGCGAGGAGCAGATCAAACCATCCATGCCCACGCCAGTCGAGATGTGGACCGTACAGAGGAAAGTTTAGTGTCTTCTGTGGCTTCGAATCCGCGACCAAAATGCAACGTGAATATCGTCGCATGTACAACGAAACGCCACCACATAGAAATAACATTAATCGGTGGGAGAAGCAGTTGAAGGATACCGGCAGTTTGTTGGACAAACCCCGTTCTGGCAGACCATCGGTCAGTAACGAGTCTGTAGGGGCTATATGAAAACGTTACCTAAGAAGTCTTTACAAATTGTAGCTGCTGCACGCTATCAAACCGACGGATACACCCAAACGATTTGCGTTTGCAACAGATATGCTTCACGAGGTCGACAATGATAACCGATTTCTGCAGAAGATTGGTTATGAGGCAACATTCCCTGTTAGTGGACATGTTCATCACCATAACATCCGAATATGGGCTACTAAAAATCCTCATGCCAATGTAGAGTACGAAAGTAACAGTCTTACAGCGAACGTGTGATGTGGCAAGATGCATGATAAAGTGATAGGACCGTTTTTCTTTGCGGATTAGACTGTGACTGCGTGGATGGAGCCCACATCGAAGTGCACTGAATAGGTATGAAACTTTAAGAGGTTTTCTTTTGTTTGACGAAGATTTCACATTTCTATCTTGTTTTGTTGCTTTCTTGTGACCGATCAAAAGTGCACCATGACTTTACGGACGCACTGTACATAGTATATGTAAAATACTGGAAAGAATCGTTGCTTGCATGAGACTCATAAAGCGTCGAAAGAATACAGGTGATGGCTTTCTTTGGGTACTTCACACTACTAAATTTCCCGCACACTACTATTTATTTGGTGGGCTTCCATTTAAGACATACTGACTTCCCAGGATGTGTAAGTTGGGAGTGCTGCAATGCGCGATACACTTCCAAAATGCTGGGATCTATGTCGACCTTGCTTTGGGTTGGTAAAGTCATGTGTTCCGCCCTTCTGAACGAAGTACCGGAGACTCCTTTTGAACGTCTTACAGTGCCTGAGGAACCCCCTGCACCTTGTGACTTCGGAGTGGGAGCGCCAAATTTGGACATGTGCACGTGGTTAATACCTGTCAATGCATCGGACCGCAGCAAATGGAGACTCGGTATGGGAGAACTGTCTGCGTGGATTGGAGGACCCAGAGCTGATCACACGATATCGGACAAACAAGGTAATAAACTGGATATGTTTATGTATCTTAATTAACTTATATTCAAACGTTGAGAGTTTTTTTTTTTATTTTGTGCATGTAGACATTAGAAAAGTTTTCTAATTTCTTTGAAAAATTTTCTGATGTATTTTCAAATAAAACTTTTCTTTGAAAATACATTAGAAATGAATTTTTCAAATTTGAATACATTAGAAATTAGACTAGAAATGAATTTTTCAAATTTGAATACATTAGAAATTAGACTAGAAATGAATTTTTCAAATTTGAATACATTAGAAATTAGACTAGAAATGAATTTTTCAAATTTGAATACATTAGAAATTAGACTAGAAATGAATTTTTCAAATTTGAATACATTAGAAATTAAGACTAGAAATGAATCTTTCAAATATGAATACATTAGAAATTGGACTAGAAATCTAGAATTAGAAATTCTAATGTATTTCTTTGGAAAATTTTCTGATGTATTTTCAAAGAAAAATTTTCTTTGAAAATGAATTTATACATTCTAATGTATTTTCTACATTAGAAAAAGTTTTCTAATGTACGTTAGAAATCTAGTTTTTCTTTGAAAAATTCTGAGGCGAAAACATGCATTTCTCTAATGTTTAGAATAGTGTTTTTATATTATATTTTTAATAGAATTTCAAAAGTATGCCTATATCTATATTTTCCAGTTGTTATATCTATATTTTCCAGTTGTTATAAAATAAAATGTTTGATATAGTTTTGCTAAACTCGGGGGGGGGGGAAGTTCAATTCATAATGTCCGAAGTCATTTAAAATTATTCGTAACTTGTGTAGTTTATAAATAAAAATTCGGCATTTTTTCTCGGTTTCCATTTTGAAACATCACGAATTTTAGTAAATTATTAAAAAAGTATCTTTGAAAAACTTTTCATGCAGACGCAAGTTTCTCTGAATTAAGTTTTTCTTATGATGCCATTAAATGACATTATTCTAATTTACATACTTAGAAACACATGTAAAGTGTAATATTAAATGGTTACTTAAATAGTCAATTAGTTGAATTTAATAGTTCAAGAGTTTCACGTTTTTAAATATTTGTAGTCTTAAAAATTATATTATAATAATTTTACAATTGCCAAATATTTTTACACAACGTATCTGAAAATAGATAAAGATAAGACAATACAGACAAAGAAAAAAACGAAAACGTTTCGACGCATTCTTTTTATAATATAAACGTTCATTTTCCTTGCTTTGCACGTGACGCAGTCATTTCGTCTGTTACTTATTTAAACTTTCCATGTTGTTCTATGTCTTAAAATTAGAAATTAAAGTTGATGATTTAAAACTGCAATAGTATATTGCATTACAAGTGAAAAAATTGACAGTTTTACTCACGCGTGTGTCTGATTTGCGCAATACTTAATGGGGTTCCACAAAATTTTTGTAAATATTATGGGGTCCTGCGGGGTCGCGAAAAAATCTCGGTGATAAAAAAAGGGTCGCGACTGAAAAAAGTTTAAGAAACCCTGATGTAGATATTCCGCAGGAACTATAGATTCAGAATTCTGAAACAATTCCTATCCATAAAATAGGTCACAAACTAAATTGTATTCCATTTTTTTTCTGTCTAAAGTATAGCCAAATTTTTATATTACATGGAACTAATTTTTTAATTTTAATCAATCAAACTACATCAAACGGCTAATCTTTGGAATATGGTAACAGGTAGTTTGGTGACATTTTGGTAAGGCGATAGAGGTTACTAGCTAGGACTTTAGCAGTGTACATGGATTAAGTCAAGAGTGTGCGCAATGCCATTTTTGTGCAATTCTAGGATGTTTTTTAAAGTGAAAATAGGTTGACGTGTACATGGATACGGTGTTGTATGTGCAATTCTTAAAAACGCGGCAAGCAGTTTGCGATTCTGCACTTTCTCCCAATTTCGCAACTAATCTTCGTCATGTTTAAGCACTTTTGTTCCATAAAAGTTCTAGCGTATTCGTATAATTAAGCGTAATTCGGCTAGCAGATTATTGGAAAAAAAAATTTTGAGTAAAAAAAAAGCCTTTACTTTGTGAAAACAAAATGGCGTCCAAAAACAAAACACTAGCAGTTTGCTGTAGCAGGGTTGGTTGCCAAAAAATCGGCAAGTTACCATAATCCGAAGATTAACCCATCAAACTTGTTGAAATGCGCGATGTGGACAGTCATAAATATTTTAATCATATTACAATAGCACTTCGTAAAATTTTAAAACGCTAATTTTGCAGCTTTTATTGCGCAATAGATTTTTAGATTCAGTTCGTTAAACGAGCTTTACGATCAAATTGTATGTAATTATTCATTAATTTTTTGATTGATTTGCTTAATGAGGGACGACTTTTAGGTGGTTATGTATTCTACGAGACATCTTATCAAGAGGACCTTCATCAACCCGTGGTGCCTACTATACCGAAAGCTGATCGGCAGGTAGTCGGAGGAGCTCGACCATTACCCCAAGGTGCAGGAGGATCTGCAACCGATCCTAGTGAGCAACCGGGAGTAATTGACAGTGCGTGGTTCATCAGCCGAAACCTCAGCCGAACTGGACCCATGGGTTATTGCCTTAGTTTCTATTACATGATGGAAGGACTCAGTGCTGACCGGTTAATCATCCATCTGAGGGACATGGAAACAGCTGAGAACGCCTCTTTGTGGGAAATAAGGGAAGGCGTGGAAGGAAGCTGGACAAAAGGGGAACTTGCATATACCTACGATGGATTTCATTTGGTGAGAATTTTAAAAAATCATATTTAATGCAGGAATTTAAATCGAATCCAGGTACTTTTCCGTTTTGCAGGCGCAAACGATAAAAGTCGCCAATAATGGTACAACTGATGCCAAACGGAATAGCTTCGTTGGTAACCTTTTAGGCTTCATTTTCAAAACAAGTCGCAGCCTTTTCTTATCAGATTGTCTCTTTCAATACTGGCATACAATTACATAGAATTTTACAAGATAGTTAAATTTTATGCCCTAAGACCATTCGCGGTAATTAAATCAATTAGGATTCAATCACACCGCTCAACCGAGGGCGAAAATATAGAAAAGGCAAAATTAAGGGTTAAATTCATCAATTCTAATGACAGTGCACAGCGGTTTTACATAATTTCTGAGTAAGCTATTTTTAGGAATTGAAATAATTCTCGCATTTAAACTTGTATTCCAAATTAATATTTAACTTGAAATTAATGTAGATAATTAGATTTTTGTAGCGTAGTTTACGTGAGATGAGATCACGGTACTTACGTATTATCGCAACCAGGTTGACGCTATTTGTAAGTTTGAGTAAAAAAGTATGAATAGAAAGAAAATGTACATTTATTAATTACAGATAATTTTTAATACAGTTTTTTATATTATTTTGTTTTAAAATATAAAATAGCAATTAAACCCTTCCGGTTTCGAATTTGAATAAGTTGCAGAATTATTTTTTCGGCGGAAATCTTTTGGCTATTGCTTTTAGCACTGATTCAAAACTGTATTCGCCCTAACCATGTACACGTCGACTTATTTTTACTTAAAAAAAATCCCAGAATTGCACAAAAATGGCATTGCGCACACTCTTGACTTTATCCATGTGCACTGCTATTTTCTCATAAATTACAAAAATTTGCACGAAAATGCAGGAAAATTTTGTGAATCTCCACATGCTCTTTTTACAAAACTACGTATAACACGTAAGGTTGCCGTAAGTAGGGTCGCCAAATTTGGCAGTTTATGCGAATTTTGGCCTGGTTGCGTTAATACGTAAGTACCGAGATCACTTAGGGTCACGTGATACGAACCGGCGAATCAGTATGTTGAACCATGAAAGCATAGTAAATTCTTAAATGAATGTCTCTTTACAAATTTATTGTCTTTATTTATTGGCTTTTTACAAAATTTTAAACCAAATTAAAATGTTTATGCCTTCAAAATAAAAAATTCTTAAACTAACATTTTTTATGTGTATACTATATGCTGTCGCCAACAAAGTCTGCTTGGAGAGATTTGTGCCGGCGAAACGGAAAAGTACCCAAATCCATTCATAAATATTCTCGTTAATGTTAATTGATTGTTATTTTGTCGGTAGTATATACAGTTACTTTATAAATCGGTTAGAGTTGACTTTACGGTACCCATTGTATTATTGCGATGTTGTTGTTTCATTTGTCGCCGAGTTGTTATATCATTTATGGTAACCTGACTAGTTGAATGTCATGGAAACCATATTATGACGTAATCGTTTGCATTATGCCGGGAAATTTTGAATCATGGGATGTTTTGCAAGGGCTTTTATGGTGTGTGTTGCTTAAGAAGTACATTGTTTAGACATGTACAATGGCTGAATGTAGTAAAATTAATTTGAAGTTTCTGTACGATTTGGAACGAAGAGGAAAAGTGCATTAATTGATTGCTGTGTAAATGAAGGTTTACTTAGTAGCCCATTTTTCGGTCAGTCCGGAACTACGTAGTATATTTTTGACTCGTATTTTTATGAATTTATGTGGCGACGCCGATATACGGATTCTAGTTCAAATAATTTTATGAATTTTATGTATGCTGTTAAGGAATTTCGTATGCCACAGACTGAAGACTAACGAATTTCTAAATAAGGTAAGTAGATATTTGCTTTGTGTAATGCTTAAATGCATAAAAGGTTTTTCATTTTTTGTTATTTTATTGTTTGGTTTAAAATGTAGTTTATAGAGATTATGTATTTTTTGTTTGCCTCTAGTGTAGAATTGGGTGCTCCTTTGACCTTTTTAAGTGAAAATATATTGATGTGTACGTGGACAAACTCAAGGGAGTGCGTAAGGCATAATTTGTGCAATTCGGTGATTTTTTAAAGTGAAAATAGGTCGATGTGTACATGGATAAAGCTAAGGAAGTGCGCAATGCCATTTTTGTGCAATTCTGGGATTTTTTTTTTTTTTTTGAAGTCAAAATAGGTTGATGTGTACATGGATACCGAGTTTGTGCAATTCTTTGTCTTGTTATTTTGGCTTAGTGTAGCGGCAATTCAGCCTATTTTGTGCAATTCTCTGATAATTTTTTAAGTGAAAATAGGTCCATGTGTACATGGATATCGAGTTTGTGCAATTCTTTGTCTTGTTATTTTTGCTTTGTGTCGCCACTACGAAAGCCAAAATAACAAGTCAAAGAATTGCACAAATTCTGTATCCATGTACCACCAAAAATCGCCAAGTTTCGCCAAAGGGTACCCTAAAATATACTTTCACCTACAAATCCTGAAAATGCTGTTGGAGAAATTCAAATACGATATGAAATTTTGGATAAACATTGCGCTCAATACAAATGTGCTTTACGAAGCATTTGAATTATGTTATAAATAACTAGCACAAGTGGTAACGCTCAGTAAATGTTGTATGTTACATTGTGTACATGCTAAGTATATTGTGTATAAAAGGGTAATAAAAATAAATTGTCATTGCTAAATGGTTTAAACTTTGTTTTCCTAATTTGACTGGGCCTATAGATCATGAAGTTTGTTCCACTAGTTAAAGTTAACCAAGTTAAATACTTTAAGCAGATAACAGTGATATAAAAAAAATGTTTTTCAGATCATATTTGAGGCTGTTACCAAACCATCTAATGATCCGGCGAGACCGTTCAGAGGGCATTTTGCTTTGGATGATATGGTTTTTCAAAAAATGGGAAGCCCAGATCTGGATAACTGTTTCGGTAAGTTTAATAATTGTATTAATATCTCGAAATATTTGAAATTTTGGCTTCCTTTACTCATTAGCAATTAAAATGTATTGTATCCTAATTGCTAAATTTGTCTTGACAATTCTGTATAATTACTAGTAGTGTCAAGACATTTTTACTTAACATGATGAGCCCGGCGCCGAATTTGCTGTCCTTTCCGTTCAGCCAGTCACCGTCTGCCAGCTAGTTTCGGTTATCTCGGTAACAAAATCTGCTTAATCCAGATTCATCACAAAATGTTACCAAAAACGTTGTGACTTATTGTAATATGTGTAAAGCTAAGCCGTATTTTTTTAGAATGTTTCAATAAATTTCATTAAAACTACATTTGACAACATTTCATTGAGACTATATTTATTTTTTAACTTTAATACTGTCGGTCCTGTGGACCGACGCGAGCCAAACGAAAATTCCAGTGCCGGTCGCCAGGGACCGATGCCGGCCACTCGGAGAGTTTACTGCCGGACTCAACGTGTTAATGAGGCTTTAGTTTTGAAATATATTAACATATTATATAGACAGTGGACTTTAAAATAGCTAAAAATCAAACAAATTATTGGATTTGTTTTTTTTTTACTCTCATAATATTCTATATACGAAGCTGCATCGTATGCTAATAACCGGGTTCAAATATTCTAATTTTTAATGAAGTTACAAGCATTTCAAATGTGTAAACACATAAACTTTACCTTTTAAATTTTGGAGAAATGTAAAAAAAAATGTATTTCAGCAGTTATTTATTGATGTAATAATTTATAATATTTGCCCAAAAGAAGTGTTTATTTCTAAAAAAAGGGGGCTAGAAATGTCAGTATTGACAACTATTAATGAATTTAACTTCGGCTGTGTGAATGCTGTAGGAGTTAAGAACTGGAAGAAACAAACTTGTTTTCCCTACTCGTTTGCAAAAAAAAAAAAAAAAAAGCGTGATCAACATCGCTTGAACCAAAGCAAAAGGAGTTTACCTACTTGGAAAAAAAAGAAATAGTAAAAAATATTGTAAAGCATTGAAAGCTAATATAAATGTAACAGATGAAGGGTAAAACATATGCTGCGAGTGAATTTTAAGTTTCATTGAGTATAATGCATAAACTGTTTCTACCTCTAACTTCGAATCACATACCAATTTGCGATGTTTTTCTCATATTTAATATTATGGGATTAAAAATAGTTAAATGATACGAAAATGTTATCTAGTGTCTTTATATTCATATTTAAAGTTAATTTGCTGTTTCTCATGACCGTGTATTAAAGGTAAGTTTGAAGAAAAACTTAAAATTTGGTTTTCTGAAAACAAAATTTTTCGCAGTTCGTATGTCTTGAAAATGCTCCATGCGTCTCATTTTGAGTTAAAAATGAATGATATTTGGAAGAAACTATCTTGTTATATGTTACAGTAGATCTAAGCATGCATTTTTGGATATGAGGTTATTAAGAAGTTTAAACTTGTGATAATGTTTAACGAAAGGTGTCATTTTTCCGAAAACTGGGTTTAAGTTCACAAAAATCCTTTTTAAAAATTTCTGATCCATCATATCCAATAACGGATACACAAAAACTTTTGTCAAGTCTTTAAAAACTAAGTTAAAGGAAAAATTAGGAAAAAATATTGAAAATTTGCGCTCAAGGAGCGTTTTAAATCTTTAATTAAAATAATTATTTGTTTTAAAAATTTTTAATTTAAAATAAATTGAAATTTTGATCATATATTTTATAAACTGCTGTTTATTATATGTATAAAATTTCTTGTTGAAAACGCAAAAACGTAAAAAATTAGTTTTTAAAGTCTAGCGTCTCCTTAAATTTCAGCATGGTACTGTACAGAATATTAGAAAGATTTAAACGAACACCAATTTCAATAGTCTTCTCTTACAGGTCACTGTACCTTCGAAGGTGGATTTTGCGGTTGGACGAATGACGTAGAGGATGATTTTGATTGGGAGTTAGGTAGATCTAGTAAAAGTTTTCTGACGGGACCTTCGCGAGATTTCAGTAGTTACAATAGAGACGAACAGACAGGTAAATGCTCTTTATGAAAATTTTTGATTTCCTTAGACTGTAATTATTCACCACAGATAAAGATGTTTTATTACCCTTAGACTGTAATTATTCACCACAGATAAAGATGTTTTATTACCCTTAGACTGTAATTATTCACCACAGATAAAGATGTTTTATTACCCTTAGACTGTAATTATTCACCACAGATAAAGATGTTTTATTACCCTTAGACTGTAATTATTCCCCACAGATAAAGATGCTTTAATTATTCACCGCAGATAAAGATGTTTTATTACCCATTCATTTAAACCGATATAAAGTACAAAAATGACACAATTCAGTTTGTCGAAGTTCTAACACTAACCATGATGTTACAGAATCTAAAGCAGACGTTGACAACCCTTTTTTGGGCTGCTGGTCAAAATCACCGGAAATATGCATATTAAGATGGCGTTTCGGGACGGTGATGTTTTCATTTTAAAACAATCTTTCATGGTCAACAATAAGACAAATTTTATTGAGAAAATAGTTACAAAATGCTTTAAATTTCAAACATAAATATTAAAATTCTAATTGTTATAAAAACAAACATAACTAAATTAACGTTTTATCTTCAACATCAATGGCTGAACTAGTGATTTAAATTTGACCAAGTCTGGTTTTTAGTTAGTCATCTTAAGACGAGTTCAAGTATCTGAATTTTCGGTAGCTAAGCTGCTCGTATTCTCATTTAAAATAAATCTCATGCGGAAAAATATTTGCTCGCATTTATAAACTGAACCGAATGCGGGCGATACGGCAAACCCACTTTTTTCCTCCCTTCAGAATTTATTCTTGCACTACTGAACAAGTGCTACAGCTGAGAGAACTACGAAAACGACATTAATGTTGTCAGATCTGTTAAGGAATTATGGATCCTCGTTGCCAAACTTATCGATTTATCTTTGAAATAGTATTACAATTTTTATTTTTAAAAATGCACGCTTTTTACTACAACTGTGTAATAAAAAAACTTTTTTTATTTACAATAATTTTTTTTTATGTATTCTTGAAGTTTTCGTTTTCTAGTTGTTTTAAAAGTTTTTCACCACTCAAGGGGGTCACTCAGTGACCCGGGTCATAGTTTACCAAGGCCTATTCTAGACTCTGGTCGCCTTCAAGGAAGAAAATTAAATTAGTCTATAGATTTTAAATAAATACCGTAAAAACTAGACCCTGGTCGCCTTCAAGGAAGAAAATGAAATTAGTCTATAGCGTAAAAATATATTTTGCACTTGGGCTGATAATTATCAAATAGATTATGATCTCAAGATGCACAGCCAAAATAAAAGTTTGACATTTAAAATAAAGGTGTTTTAAAATGTCCAGATATTGAAAAAATATTTCTTCTTAATTTGGTATTTAAATAAAAAATTAAGTTCAGCAAATGAAAAAAAAATTTAATAATTCTAATATCCTTCAGTATCTCCAGTATCATGAACTATGAGCCTTAATCCTCTAAAAAATTAATCTGCTTAAGGTATACGGCTACATTTGACAACCAAATTTTGTAAAATAGTAAAAATAAATCTATTGTTGGCGTTATTTATCAGACTACTACATAAAATGATAGAAACAGGTAATAAACATCAGGGCTTAATTTCTAAAATTAGAAGTGCCGGAGCCCTACGGAAGACTGCGAGGAACGAAAGAAAAAATAAATAAAATAGCTAAAAATTAAAATAATTAAATTTAAATTAGGAGAAATGTAACCAGAAATCTAATAAATTATTAAATTAATTTTAAACCGTTAAATAAAAAAAGTTGAACTTTGTCTTATTTGGGGCATTGGCTGGAATTACAATTCCACTTAAAAGCTAAGAAGCAGCTGATATCTGTCTGAATTTAAACCCTCATTATACATATAATATTCCCAGGGATAACCGTCCCCACTCTTTTTTTGCAGCACACCAAGGAAAAAATATAAGATTATTGAAACTCCACTAAGAAGAATTATGAGAATTCGAGACACAGTATTAAGATATGGAAGGAAATTTTGACGGAAAAGTGTAGCTTAGAAAATAAAGAGGACAATCAAGACTTTCTGATCGCGATGACCTGTCGATATAATTCTAGCCGTCAAGGAGAAATTTTCGCCGATTACGATTCGGTAACAACGTAAAAATAAACATAATGCAAGTGACAGCAGAGGCCCCCCCCCTCGTTTGGTTACATCATTCAGACAATCTACAGGAGTTCTGTGATAGGAAGTCACTAACGTGGAACGTGCAAGACCAGGGTATCACTTTTAGTACTTTGAGAAACACAAAATTTGTCCGTTGTCATAAATTCATTGCACATCCTGGAGAATTAGCCTTTAACATATGATTGGGGGGTTATCTCTCCTTAAAAGTCTCAACCTCTGTTCAAGGTTTGAATGCGAAGGAAAGACAAGCCAGTATTCAGAAGTTAGAATTGATTTTGAAGGCATGTTTGCTATTAAAACAAAATTTGTCTACTAAAATTGTGATTCACTTACATAAAAGAAGTGCCAAATGGCTCCGGCTAAATTATAATTTATCTCGAAAACTGAGAAGTACTGAAGCCGGGCTCCGGCGCAATTTAAGTTCTGATAAATATATTGTCTAAGTTCTGGGTTTTTCTCGCATTTTGAGTTAAAAGTACGCCAAATTTCACGATTACTAGATTTGTTCCCACAAAAATATTTATCAATATTTTACTTTTATATTTGTCAATTACATTCATTGAGGTATAAGGAATTAAATGGTCTGAAATCGAAGCGATGAAATGTTTCTGAAATACTCATGTTTGAGCACATGCACTATTTTTTGTGGAACTTCTTTTCATTCACAGTATAGTGTGAAAAATTATTTAGATATGTATACATAAATTTAAACTTTTAGTCCATTTAATTCACAGTATTTCATAAAATCACTAATCTAATATTTTAAGTTTCTTTCGTAAGAGAAATCTTGGAAAAAAAAATAGTTTTTCAAAAACAGGTTTAATGAAATGCCAATACGAAAAAAGAAGGAAAAGAAAATGTTGGCAAGTGTGAAAATGAAATTGCAAAGCTAACCTTGTTCCCGCGCACTTTATAACAATTGTAAAGGTTCAAAATTTATTATCATGTGAACATCACCAAAGGTATTCAAACTAAAATGTCTCATTTTAAAGTTATTTGAACTGTATCGTCAGACTCAACTTCTGGATTGTTAAACAGAAACATTCTATTCACGGCGTAGAACAAGAATAGCCATAATTCTGCTTTTACGACCGGAGAGACAAAATAAATGTAGTTTTCGGAAGCTTACATTATTATCAGTTTAATTAAGTTTATTAAGTTTATAAAGATTTATTAAGTTTACATTAATATCAGCCTTAAAACAAACATAAATTTTTAAGAAATAAAATCATCAAAATTGACGATTAGAACGTAGTCAGATACCTTAAGCTCTCCCCCAGTGCCGGATTTAAGTATAAGCTGAACAAGCTATAGCTTATCCCCCTCCCCCCCCCGGAAAAATTGTAGCATATCCCATATCAAAAACATTGACTCATAAAGGGCCCCCATATCTCAAATAGCTTAGGATCTCGTCAAATCTAAATGAGGTCATGAGCTTCCTTCTATATTAATTTAAACGATGCTGAAAAATCCAAGATTAATATATTAATCTTGCAACTTTTTTAATAGATCCAGTCAATTAAGATGTAAATAAATAACCCAGATATAAAGTAAACTACAATCGCATGACAGATCTCTTAATTTAAAATTAAATAAAACCTCGTGTAAAGTCGTATAACATAGGTATTCAAATACATACAATTTCAAACATCAAAAGTTAAATTTTACACTCCTTGGACGAATATGCAATTAATTGATTATACGTAATTAATAATATTTTACATGTAATTAATAATATTGTATATATAATTATATATGCAATACATCAAAAGTTAAATTTTATACGTATGTATTTAAGTACCTGTGTTAATTACGTGTATATGTTGAATGTTTTCATTGAAAATAAGTTACTCCTCTTTTGATAATAATATTGACTCGACATAACAAAGTTGCGTTTGAAACACAAATCATGCCACAGACACTTCTGAAATGAAAGCTGCAGATAGTCTGAAAGACAATGAGTCTGAAATAAAAGCGACAGATTGCAAGTAAATCTGGAGTGTAAACTCGTTACGGAAAAACTGACATTTCTCGCGTAACATCGTACCACAAACCGGCTTAATTCTAAAAATTCGGTACTTTTCCATTTCGCCGGCGCAAATCTCTCCAAGCAGACTTTGTTGGCGACAACATACAGTATAAACATAAAAAATGTTAGTTCTAAGAATTTTTTATTTTGAAGGCATAAACATTTTAATATGGTTCAAAATTTTGTAAAAAGCCAATAAAGAAAGACAATAAATTTGTAAAAAAGACATTAATTTAAGAACTTACTATGCTGGTTCAACATCCTGATTCGCCGGTTTGGATCACGTGACCCCAAGTGATCTCATCTCACGTAAACTACGTTACAAAAATATAATTCTCTCAGTTATTATCTACATTAATTTCAAGTTAAATCTTAATTTGGGGTACAAGTTTAAATGCAAGAATTATTTCAATTCTTATGAATTCTTACTGAGAAATTATGTAAAACCGCAGTGCTTTACTTCGCTAGTGTATTCTCATTAGAATTGGTGAATTTAACTCTTGATTTTGCTTTTCCTTCGCTAGTGTATTCTCATTAGAATTGGTGAATTTAACTCTTGATTTTGCCTTTCCTATATTTTCGCCTTCCGGTGAGCGGTGTGATTGCATCCTAATTAACTTAATTACCGCGAATGGTCGTAGGGCATAAAATTTAATTATCTTTGTAAATATTCTATAAATGGATTTATGTAATTGTGTGCCAGTACTGAAAAAAACAATCTGGTAAGAAATGGCTGCGATTTGTTTTGAAAATGAGGCGTAAAAGGTTACCAGCGAAGATATTCCGTTTGACATCAGTTGTACCATTATTGGCGACTTTATAGTTTGCGCCGGTAAAACGGAAAAGTACCAAAAATTCTTCACAAAAGCAGTTCCAACGAGAAATGTTTTCTTCTCATCTCTATCTGATATCCGATATACTTCAGCTGGATTTCCAGATTTAATGAATTTACATTCAATTCGAGCTTTAAACACTACTCTTTTTCTGGTACATTTAATAGAATTCGTATAAATGTAGATCAACATGTCAGTTATACATCGGATATCAAAAATTTTTTCTTTTAGGTGGTTTCGCATACATTGATGCATCTTTTCCCAGACGACCTGGTGACAGAGCTCGACTACAAAGCCCGAATTTTTTAGCTACAGGTGAGAAAAAAATATTTTCAGACGCTCAAAAATATTCCGTGTTTTAAAAGAATGAAGAAAAACTATGCAGTATATATTCTTAAATATTACAGTCAAAAGTCGTTAATCCGGACTCGCGGGAACTTCCGCGATTCCGGATTATCGATTTTTACGGATTATAGATCATCAGTTTAAATCTCGTAAGATGGCATGCAGAAATTCTAAAATTAAAAATATGAAACCGTAATTATGATCTAAAGGGTATCAAAATTTACAAAAAAAAAAAAAAAAAGCTTAATATTTATTTGTTTACTTTATTAAACATTTCTTTCAATGTAAGTTGTTTAAGTTGCTTCATTTTATGTGATAATACTTTCTCTTTAATTCTATAAACAGACATAATTTCTTGTTCAGTTACAAAGTCCCGCTGTTCAAGTCCCATTAATTGCTGTGCCGAGAATACCGACTAACTTGTCAATCGAAATTTTTTCGTTTTCACTAACCTCTGTCACCTTCTTCATGTCTTTATCCATTTTTTGCATCAATTCCACTTTTTGTTTGATGGACATCGAAACATACTTTCTTTTTGTAGATCCTTTGGCAGCTCCAGCATCGGAAATTCTATTTGACATAATCGAAAGTTCAAGTTTACTTCTATAAAATTGCTCTTACAGTCTGCAAAAAAATAATAAGCCGCGTCCAATTCGAAGATTAAGGAAAAACGCAATCATCAACATTAACTGAAATAGATAATTAGATAATTTTAGCTTATATCGTCCGTTATACGTTAAACGCGCACGCGAAAACGTATTCTGCGCTTGTGCACATGCATATGCGCAGTCGTAAAGATCTTACGCGCACGCGTAAACGCCTATGCGCATGCGCAGAAAATTTTTAGCTTTGAGGTCCGGATTATAGATCATTCCGGATTATGGGTGTCCGAATTAACGACTTTTGACTGTATATGCATTTTCTGTATGTTTTTCAGAATTTAAATAAGATTAGAAAAATTAATTTTTAGGAAAGCAATGATGGCAAGATCATATTTTGAATTTATTTTATTTTCATATCTAAAAGAGGGAAAATGAAACGTTATAATATTCAGACTGACCAAACAAAAGTAAACGCATAAATTAGTAATGGTAATAGTGTATGATGTTCAAGTTATTCAAAAAAGGCTGCGCGCAAGTTGCTGATTGTGCTCTGTGGCGATTTAATTTGCGACCTAACTGTATTGCACACACACAGAATACACTTAGTTTCTATAGTACTGTTATCTAGATTGCATCTAACTTAAACATTATTTGCATAACAGTACTATATAAATCCAGCTATACAGACTAACTCTGATTTACTGCCCATGTACATATTTAAAAAAATCCGTATCAGTTACTTTTTCTTTTAAAGTCAAATGTAATAACTATAATAAGTGAGGGAATTTTATCTTTCAGTTTATCATATATTTCGTTTGTAAAAGGATTATAATTTATACAAGAAAAGCCATCTTGAGCTCAATAAAAGTATTCTAAATCGTTTCTGTCCTTATTGGGAAATCAATTGTTCTATCAAGAAGAGTTATGCCCTATCAAGAATGCAAATCAAGTGTTGTGCTAAGGCGACCAGTAAATGTATATGCTGCCAGAAAATGAACTGATGAATCAATAGTGAGCGGCGATTGCAGTGCAGCATGTAAATGCTATATATATATATATATATATATATATATATAACATTAGTTTTTAACATGATTAGTCAGTCTGTGTGAACAATCGAGAACAGCATGACCAAAAAGTTTGTGACCAGTCTGAAGGCTCAAGCAATCCTTCAATTATCTGCTTATAGGAATTTGCTATAAATCTTTTCCTGTGTCATGAAAACATCACTTACACAAGACTTGCAAAGATAAGTAAAAAAAAAAAAAATACAACACAACACAAAATAAAATAAACTTACAAATTCACAGATTACACGTAACGGATAAATTTACAGAAGAAAGAGAAAGCCATTTTATGTTGGACAAATACGTGAAGAGGGGGAGGAAATGTAATATTCACAGAGTTTAACCTAGAAATGAGTTTCTTTCGTCTTTCTTTGAGCTTTGAACAATAGAACAACAAATGTTCGACATTTTGAACTTCTTCAAAACTGCATGAACAAAAGTCTGTACTAGATAATCTAAATCTCTTCAGATATGAATTGAATTTACCATGTCCAGTTAGAAATTGAGTAACTTCAACATTGCAGAAAAAGTGATTATTATTTAGTCTGTGAGAAATGGAAGGAAAATATAGTTTAGTCAAAGAGGCAGTAGTAGAATTCCTGTATAGTTCATTCCACTCGAGTATTGTATCATCCCTACTTTTGTTCTTGTAAAATGACTTGAGAAGTATCATTTGAGTAATTACTTGACGATGTGTAGCTTGTTTTGCCAACCAATCAGCCCTTTCATTTCCTAGATTGCCAGTGTGGCCACCTAGGAAATTAAAGGTCTGATTGGTTGGCAAAACAAGCTACATATCAAGTAATTACTCCAATGATACTTCCCAAGTCATTTTACAAGAACAATAGCAAATTATTGTCCAACTCCCCAAACACTAACTACTGCGTAATGATTGGGAAATCATTTTATCGATTGATTTTCGGCATTATGTTTTCTGTGTTCGATTCTGATGACAGTTTACTCATCAACATCCTTCAAATCTGTACAGGTCTGTTCGAATTGCTCGGACCCTTTGGGGGGCATGGCAATGCTTTGCTGTTCATCCGTAATTCATAATGAATCTTGTCGAAGCAGGACTCATAAAAAAAGGGAAATGCTGTTCTTCGGGATTCTAATCCCAGACCTTCCGATTGCTCGCTAGGCGCGATTTCAATTACGGTACAAAAATCGGTGGCAAGAAAGAAAAATTTCTGCATTCTTCCCAACTTAAAGAGATGACCGAAGAGGAGATTACCAATTTCGCTTAAGCTACAACTGCATCTCTTACTGCTTTAAAAACAATTGTTTCTGTAGGAAGGCAGGAATATGAGTTTTATTTTATGTATGTGACATTGCTGTTAGACAAATCTTACAGGTAATATCAGAAGCTTTAAAAATTGTACCGTAATTTCGCACGTATAGTCCGCACGCAAGATTTTATATAAAAAAAATTTCAAAAATCGTCAGATAGTCCGCGGACTATACGTCCGCAATTACGTCTTTTTAATACAACAATATCCCCATGCTTTTTAAACACATCCTTTGCGCCAATTTTTCACCGCTTTCTCGTCCACTTGAAAATAACGGGGTAAAATCCTAGTATACGGTGCAGCCTTGGCGCGACTTTGAAAATTATCGCCAACACCAAAAATGATCCAAAGAACGTCTATATATATACTATGCACTATATACTATGTGTGTATATACATAGTATATATACTATATATGTAGTATATACTATGTTAAACTATATATTTTTTTTAAATGACCCGTTAACTACTCATCGTATATGTCCCGTTTTTACTGCTCATCATAAAGTCGCCAAAAGTAGCCAAATCCCGTGTGCACCGAATACTAGGATTAAACCAATAACGGCCCGCTACTCTATTTCCATCTTTTTCCTGGCGATGTTTCATAAACGTTATCGAAGATGAAATACAAAATACTGTGCAACGTGCTATACTCGTCATAAGTGGTAATGAAATGTGACCTTCGACCCCACTCACTCGGTGTTGCCAAACCACCGAGTAAACGAATCACGCTTTTTTTTTTTTTTTTTGTACTCCAGGTACTTGCTACTATGGCTCCTAAAAACCGAGCTGACGCATCAATTACTTTTCCCCCTCCCGGCAGTTGCGCTAAAGCAGTGCGAAGGATACTGGGATACAAGACTCTGGTTGCGCTAAGTGAGTGTTCATACAAGACTTTCTTTGGCTCATATCCCGGCATCGCTTGATGCGCCAGCCTGGATTTTAGGAGCTCTACTTGCTACTACTCATTCGTTCTGCACTATGCTCTATGGTTTACTATCGATACGATCCATACGAATGTTTTCTTGAAATCTCGTGCTTTTTTTATATTTGATCATCGGCAGTTCACGACAGCGTGTTTTTTTAAATTTCAACGATTTTAACCGTGAACAACCAGCGTATTATCCGCACTGGTGGATAGTCCGCAGCTTCAAAAATTCGCATTTTAAACACAGATAGTCCGCGGACTATACGCGCGAAATTACGGTACTTTGCATTCCCCTCCTACCAGGCACTTCTAGGTTGAATATTTATAAAAAGGCGTTAAATGTGCAACGGCGTTTCCCCTTGCAGTAAACAGAACAATAGATTTGTCTCAAAATGTATGGCAATAACCATATTATATAGAAGCGCCACCAATCGCCATATTATACGATTCATGTTGCATAGTTTTGTTTCGTCAAATGTGCATTTTCTTCTATCAGGAATCGTAGCTTGACTTTCAAATATTGCTTGCTTCATAAATTTGCTTAAATGCTCTTACTTTTACCTTCACTAATTCTGTACTTAATGCCCTTAATTCATTATTTAGTTACAATATACCGACTAGAAAATGTTTCCCAAACACTATTTCAGTGTACACTCTTCAAAAAAATTCTCTTACTGCAAACTCTTAAAAGATGTTTGACAGAATAAACTTGGAAGAATAGTGATCGCTTGCTAGTCTAATTTGCTGATTCGTGAAGCCCCAAACATTTTAAAAAAACAAATTAATTTTAACTTAATTTTAAAAACGTAACATTACATTTACGAGAACAACAATAAATTTATTGTCTTTTTCCGAACCAAGTCAGATTTACATGAATTTTTTTCTTATACCTTTAATCGTTATGATGGAAAGAAAATGGAGGTGGCTACATACAATGAGTAAGGTTAATGGCACTCGAGAGCTATCTGGATAAGGAAAGGGATGCCTTCGTAGAGGGCTTTCTTAGTAAAAATAGCTCATGCACGTTACAAATGGGGGGAAAGCAGGAAAACACCCGTGCAGCCAGTCTGTTTACAGGAATTCGAAACCCATACCAAACTACCAGTGTTCAGCTAAGTATTAGTGTTTACCGATCGGCCGCTGGGGGGGTCAGATGATTAAGAAATCAAGCAGTATAAATTCTATATCAATATAAATAACTTCTATGAGTAACAATATAAATAAAAAATTTATTATTTAGTTTTCTGTCATTAGTTACAATTAATTATAATACTTCGCTTTCGTACGCATTTTGGCCAGCGGTAGTCACTTTGAAATTCTTCGCAATTATCTTCCATTTTATTCAACGACAAATTAAAATTTTCAAACAACTTAAAATTTAAAATTATATTATTAAACCAATTTAAACATTTCGATTTTCTTTTATAATTATAATACTTTGCTGTTTTCCACCATGAGTGTTAATTTTTTCCGGAAACGTGACAAGGTTCGAATCCCGCGAACGGGCTGGCTGCATGGGTGTTTTCGTGTTTTTCCCCCATGTGTAACGTGTATACGAGCCAGTTTCCCTTAGAAACTCCTCCATGAAGGCATCTCTCCCCTTAGGCAGATAGCTCTAGTGTGCTTTGCCGTAATTAAATACACCACACCACACCGGAAACGTGACTAAACCGTGGATCCCTGTACCCACAGATCCCTGTACACTCGTAGTTACACTCGAATTGGACCGAAATGTCGCCAATCATTGGCGACATTGGCTGCAAAAAATTAGCCACCCAAACCATTGCTAGCTCTGTGCTTCAATTTGACGCGATAGCCATTTACGTTAGTGTTAAATATACTTGTCTGTTACCTTGTTTTCCCGACGATAATTCGCAACAATATTTTTATCATACGCCATTGAACTCAACTGCTTGTTAGACATCCGCGCGAGACTGAGCAATGAGACGTATGCGTGTTACAAATAGTCGAGCAAAAAGATTGCTTAAACTGCCGCAGACTAAATTCAATGTGATAATCGCATTTCAGTAATATAAGTACCTGGAATCCAGTAATCTGCTGAAATAATTTTTAAAGTTTTCTTTGCAAGTAGATTTGTCATTAACACATCTTGCGCGAGAAGCGACTTTCTTGCGGAAGAAGATCCAATCCGCAAGAATCGCTTTTTACCAATCCGCAAGCTTTTTACCAATCCAAACTCGCTTTTTACCAATCCGCAAGAAGCGACTTAAGTCTCTTTTTGCGGATTGGTATTCGACCGCGGGTAACGAGCAACGTCGTTATCTGCTAATAATTTGGTGGATTGCTTTTATCGGTGGGCTTTTGTAATGTTTTTACAATAATGTTGGGTACACATGAGCACTAGCACATGACGCACGTACATTTCAACGTTAAAATGAAGGCAAAAATGCATTCCCATGAATGCGCTTTCCTGACGCTGTTGCGACGAATGTAGCATCGACATAAATCTGCGAACTTGAGCGGCGGGCGCACTTTACACAGCCGACAATTTCGCCAAGCGAGCTCTGCTCGTACGTCGCCCACAAGTACCTCCGCATAATTGAATTTCATCGCTAGGAGCATCGATTTAGCGCGATAATAAAATAAATAGAATATGATGATGAATCGTGAGCAGATAGTTTGACGAATTGCGAAAACTAGGTTATCAATAACAATTCTGATTGACGGCGATATTCTGATGACATCGTCCTAGGACCATTATCTGACGAAGAATTTCGGACAGTTCGGATTCAAGTCCGGATTCTGATGATTCTGATTCTCAAGAATTGTCTTGTAAGAGATTTTAGGTCGCCAGGAATTAAGTACACAGAAAACGTTCGGGATTGGGCAGCGAATGCAGTGGCAATTGTTTTTACATTCCTTGCAAAAAGTCAAATAGATGTTATCAGAATATCGATCAATTCACAATTTCTAAGAAAGCCCTCAAATGAAAGGTCATTATAAGACATGAAGAATTTTTTTTTTTTGGGGGGGGTATTCTTTTTGTGGGACAAGTGCGTAAAGACCGAAAAGAGGATTATTGGAGCACGGAAAAATCCATATATAGAAACTTCAGTTTTTCCGAAAGACAGGAGACGGATATAGGATGCAGAGCCGTGCCAAGATATTTTTCACCTCAGCCAAAAAGGTGAATGCGCGCCCCTATATACATATATATATAGCAAAATAGCTATATTTGTATTAAACCAAAAGTAACTATTAAATCAAACTATCATAATTTTACCATAATTCTTAAAGTATTTTTTAATCGTAGCTTTATAAATTGAAAAAAAAAAAAAAAAATAAAGTAGTCAATTATAACTTTCAAATAAAAATGTAAAAAAATTCTTTTGATAAATAAAGTGGCAACAGTAATGAACTATCCATCAATGGGCATATCGACGGAGTTCCTTGCAATATGATCATTGACACAGGAGCTAATGTTACTATCATTAGAAAAGATTTAGCTGAACAGTTTAAAGACAAACTTATTTGGACGCCCTCCTGTGTTACCCTTCAGACTGCGTCTGGTGATAAGATCGACATAGTTGAGAAGTTAAACCTGAACATCACGTTTGAAAGTGCCTTAGTGGAATAATGCAGAGCCGGATTTAGCATTTTTCCTTGGCGGGGCAAAAACTTAAAATTGCCGCCCTTACTTATCTTTAAGTTTCTGTAACAAATTTTAGTTTTTTAAATAAACATAGAAATAGGTAGTTTTCGAGATAAAATGTAAAATCCATTTTATAGTAAGATATTCCTTATGTGCCATTTTTGTTCTAAAAGAAATATACATAACAAATGGTTTAGTTTCTTTACTTATGGCAAAGCATAAGAGAGCTACGTGCCTAAGAGGGAAGATGTCTTCCGAGGTCTTTCTAAGAGTAACTGGCTCATATGCAAGTTACGCATGAGCGAAACGGCGGAAACACCCATGCAGCCAGCTAATTCGCTTGATTCTAACTCCCAACCGAACTACCAGTGTTCAGACTTTACATCTCAGCCGCTGGTGGCCGAACATACATACCAAAAGTTACATAATTAAAAACCCGTGGGAACTCTTTTAATGCAGTTACTTCTCCGGTGCACTGAAATAACCAAATTTTCATTTTCCCTGAAATGGGGATTTTTTTTTTCAATATTTGCAACAATACCTACTCACACTAATAAATGATGCTAATAAAAAAACGATTCAGCACTAAATACTAAAATAGTTCAGCACAGCACAAAAATGGGAATCGGACATTACTAAATAATAAAAAAAATCATTTAAACAAATATAAGCAAATTACAAATCACTAATACAATGGACTGAATAATTTTGCATTAATTTCTCGGTACTAACGGTAACTTTAACTTAGCACGTTAAATATTCATTTCACAATAACGCCTTCATGTAGCCTACACAAGAACTCTACTATAGTCCTTACAAAGCCCGATAACATAATAAATATTTACATATTCATGCAAAAGACTATTTTTGTACTGTAATAATCAAAATTACATTTTCTCTGAAATAAGCAATTTTGCAATATTTGCAACAATAACTAGCCAGACCATGGAGGTAAGAAAGAAAGGAGGGGCCAACCCCGCACTACGAGTGAAGCACTGCTCCGAGGGCTTCGGTCTCAGGATGGAGTATTTTTTTTTACATTTACAACCTTCCTTGACAGCGCACTGATAGTATTCCGACACACGATACTTCCATACAAATCGAAAATTGGGACTCTTCCGCATAAAAGAAACATTGTCTGATGGATAATAGCAATTTGTATAGTTATGCTTATACAAAATGTCATGTTTAAAGAAGATTTTAGCAAAAGTGTTACTCTTAACCAGTTCGCCGTTAGGAAAATCGTAAACATTTCGTGCTATTTTTCGCATCCAAAGGTAAACTTTTTGTGTCGAAAACTGGGTTCAGAATATTTCTTTCCCCCTTTCACCACCTGTGAAAGCCTATTTAGAATTATATTAGACAAGCCTATTTAGAATTATATTAGAATATATTAGACAGCGTACCTGTCACACTGAAGGATGGTGAATAACGACCCCCTAAGAAGCAACATAAAACACAAAGACTGGTGTAATCCTTAGAGCAGATATTTTTCCCTTTGCACCCATCCCATTTCCATTTCCTGCACCTAACCCCAAATCTATTGCAATGTAAATGTAATTTTTAATTGTCAAGAAAAAGCTTTATATAACGTAAAAATAAGGGCATTAGCTAGTATTTGAAATATCCTTGAATTTTGTTTTATTGTTTTCTTGGTGGCCTGTAACAAAAGAGAAGAATTGAATCGTTAAGAATTGAAAGGATAGCATTCAAATCCCTTTGTCCGTTAATAGAAAAGAAGAAAGCCGTTGTGGATCCCATAAGATATGTTGAGGGGGTAGCTTGTCGAAGAAAGTGTCCCCATCCTTTACTTTCCTGAAACAGCCCCGCTGTGATCCTAATGCAACACCGCTGAGAAGATAAGTAACCCATCAATCACCCCTTTTGATTTTCGACTCATTCTGTGGGGGTTGGAAAAACGTCGCTGCGTCGTATGTGTCTCGGGGGTTACGGTTCAGACCAAATTTCACCCCGACGAGAGTCTGCCGACGCTAACGGATGACGATGCCTTTTCTGTGAACGTATTTCTCTCGGGGCAAACGGTGAACTGAGAATGAAAAATACCGTATGGTACCTTTAAAATTATATACGTCCTTCGATACCCTTGATTATTCACTCGTAACAAAAATAATCTTTAGTTACAAACAATAGATTACATAAGTTAGGACAATAGATGGGCTGATTAATTACGTAACTAACTTTCATTAGCTATACATAACAACAATACAGGCTACTGCTGAAAGGAAAAGGTTAGTATTTGTACTTCTTTTCATAATTCTTATTTCAATAATAATTTTATGTTCTTACCTAACGCTCTTAAAATATTACGGAATTAAAATTTTACTCTGCGAGCCTTTTGTTCTGAAAATAAATCTATGGCATCGTCATAATTAACTTGATGTACTGTTTGATTTTCCGTTGCGAGACTTAATAAACGATCGACGATCTGAGATAGTTTTTAATAAGTTTTAATTTGCTAAAACGGCGCTCACAGCTTGCGGATGTAGTTGGAAGCATATAGTAAATCCGCAGGGCAATACAAATATTGTGAAACGCATTCTGAAAATCATAGATGTAGATCTGTTGCAAGAGATAAAAAGCTCTAGCCTTTTTTCTGTCAACGAATAACACTGGAGCTTGTTTTTTAAAAACGGCAAGTTCCTGACAGAACTCAAATGCGTTTAGAGATCTCGCTCATATTTTCGTGCAAGATCTGCTCCATTCTTTTGCAGTTCTTCAGTTGACATATTCAATATTTCACAACCATTAAAAAATGGAAATCTGAATTTAGTGTAATAGCCCTGTTTGCCTTCGTTTTAATTTCTGATATGATTCGATCAAATACAATTTTCATTGCATTAGAAAGTAGCTGAACACGATGAAATGTTCGTGATTCGTCCTCGAACAATTCATCAAATTCCATTTTGCATTTTAGAATTTGTTTATTTGTCAGAATAGGTTCAACCTCAATTTTTTTCGGCTGCTGCCTTAAATTCTTTTATCCAATATTCCGCAGGAATTTCTCTCATTTTTTGCAAAGTTTCGGTCAGACCTTCCATTAATGCGACGGAATGCGCAAGAATAATATCTTCCATTTGAATTTCAGAATTTATTCGATTAATTTCTCGAAGAATATTAGCCCAAATTGTCAGGCTGATAATAAATTGAAAATTTTTTACAACATGTAGCACATGTCCTGCTTCGTACTTTGATAGATAATTAATTTTAAAATAGTAATATAGTACTTAATGAATATTAATTAAAAGATAATTAATTTCTTTCAAGGATTTTATTACTTCTGATAAATTCGTTAGAAGGGCTTTCTCAGCCACGTATTTTGACGACCATCTCGTCTGGCTGCTTCCTTTTGAGTTGGGTTTTGAACATGTTTTCGTAATATCCCATCGAATAGTGAATCCGACAAAAAGAGCTAAATATCTTATGGATAATTCCAAAGAAGTTAACTGCTTCGGGGCAAGACGAGGCAGAAAGCACACAGACAAGATTCAATTTCGGCCAGCTTATTCATTTCTGTAATCCTGGCTTGTACTCCAGGATCTAATATAGCCGGTAAGCACAGGCCATGTTAGATCCGTAATCCTCAAATTGACCGCGACATTGTCAATAACCGAACCATCAAGTGTCAGTTTTTCCACAATCCGTTGAGAAATACATTCTCCTGTCTTTCCACCAATTTCTATGAAATCAATAAAGCTCTCCTTTATTTCACACACATCCCCACATATATCTTTGTTAAATATGATATTTGTTCCTTCTTTAGGAATTCTAACTGGTACTTAAGAGTTATGTTTGACTAGCAGAGTCATTAAATTCAAAAAATTGCCTTGACTAGGCCGAGGACTCTTTTAAGCCTTTCATTAATTGCTAATGTTCTGTGCCACAATGAAGGTGTCAAATATCTTCCGTCACGTTCAGTGTACCTAAGGTCTACGTTGTTGGATATTTTTCGGCTAATAATACAGCTTGACTAAGAAAGATCGTTGCTAATCGTTCTTTTTTTTAGTCCAAAGGGATTTGAATCCCGAAGGACTATTAGTTTCGTTTTGGCATTTTGCGTCGGACTCATAAATGTCGGTTCACTTTTCAAACTGTTGCCACAAAATGTTAGAGTCCTGCATTGTATTTGAAGAAATTAAATAATGAAAAATCTGCATAAATGTATGTATATTTCTCACATTGTGATAAAACAACGGTACATAGAGTCATCGAATTTTGAATAACGTAATCCTCCAACGAATATGAGCATGTGGAAGACCAAATTTGAAATTTGAAATTTGTTTTATGATCGATTTCCTATTTTTTAAAACTTTGACGAATTTTTGATTAACAAACTCAAGGATTTCAAAGCGAGCAATGGCAACGTTGTGCAGAAAAAACATTTTTATCTCCAGCGCGTGAGTCTCTGTATCGGAAATTCTAAAGATAGGCTCGTTTTAAAACTATTTTGCGATATTGCTGTGGCACTGGATCTTATGGTTTAAGTGCGAGGAACATGATATTTAATAAAGAAAGGTAACACACAAAATGTTAAAAAACGCCCCTTTGGACGTAATTTAAAATCTGAAACATTTCAGATTTTTTTTTTTTTTTTTTTTTTTTTTTGTGATTGGCCAACTATCTGGGTCCAACAAATCAAAAGATTTTAAGTCTTCTTTCTGTTGCCCACACTCACCTAAATGAGAAAATACTTTATAATCCTAATTTCATGTCCTCTAGATGTTAGTTTGAGGTCTATGAAGAAAGTTGTTCTCTCACTTGCTGAAATGAAGTCTCTTTGAGGATGATAAATGAAGATTCCTTACCTTGGTCATGCAAATTGCAAGAAATATCAATATCGTGTAGAATCTCGGCACCATCGGAGTTTGCGGCAGGATCTGACGGTTCGTCTTTTCCATGAAGACATTTTTCATTTTGGCTGCAATTTGTTTTCTCTGTTCGGTCTCTGGTTCTCTTGCTCTGGTTCTATATTCTGCCCCTGAGAGTTTTTTCCTAGACCCTCTCATGATTTCTTGCACCCTAAATAATATATAGTATAACTTGCCTTAATTAGAAAAGCTAAAAATTGACATAATTACATTCAACAGTATTAGGGCCGCTTTGCGGACGTGCCCGCTAACTTTAGTGGTTGCGTCTCGCTAAATATAGTGAGGAATACTAGAAGCAGGCATATTAAAAAAAAAATAAAACAAAAACAAAAAATCTGAAAAAACTTTAAAAACTAAAAAAAATTAACCCATTTTAAAACCTACGTTGCTGACCGACTGCAAAAAATCAAAATGCCTTACTTCATTTCTGTTGTATATTCTCGACGTACATTAATTTGAATTATTTCATTGGTCCAAGGTTAATTTGTATTGTGTGTTAGGAAAGAGTTACAATTTCTCCATTTATTTCGCAAAAGGCGTTGGTATAAAAACAAGGCGCCTCTATACTATCGTTCTGTTTTTCATTTGAATATTCCCGCTAGGAGAGAGGACAACAGACTCTAAGCAAAGAAGCTGAAGAGAAAGATATATATACAGTGTCTCAAAAAAGTGATGGGACACTTGTGCTTTACAAAAGGAAACTGCAATAAAATAAATTTAAAAAACGTGTAAAATTTTTTGTGGGTGTGTTTCATACTTAAATTTAGTAACAATTATTACATAACATATATTTTCTCAAAATATTAAAATATTAATTTAATAAAAATACAGTTGTTTAGAACGGAGCAGAAAATGGCTCACTTAAGTGATGAGACACTACGTACTATGCAACAAAAATCGTCTAAAGTAAGCAATAAAAATATCTTTTGGGGTATTTATTTTTACTCAAAAGCAATTGCCAATAATTTATAAAATCGTCTGCAGTATTTCTCTCCAGTTTATTTTGGAATTTTTGTGTTTTTTTAGCTCTGTGCAGCCATGAATGCTAAACGAAAAGAAACTTTGCTTGAAATTCGAAAATTAGTTATTAATTTGCATATTGAACGTGGAAAATCTATTAGAGAAACTGCTGAAACAGTTAACTTGAGTCATTCAACAGTTTTCAATATCATTAAACGATAGAAAAAGAATCATATGATTCAGGATAAAAGAAGACCTGGCCGAACATCAAAGCTATCCAATGGAATAAAGCGAATTATCGTTCGAAATATTAAAAAAAATCCAAGAATGAGTGCTCCTAAAGTTGCTGCTAATTTACAAGCGTTATATGGAGTAATTGTTAATCCTGAGACTATTAGAAGAGTAATTCTATCTGCTGGATATCACGGTATAGCAGACAGGAAAAAATTCTTGGTAAGTGAAAAGAATAGAAAACTCAGACTGGATTTCGCAAAATCCAACATAAATACGAATTCTTATTACTGGAATGAAGTTATATTTGCTGATGAGAGTAAATTTAATATATTTGGTTCTGACGGTAGAATCTTGGTGTGGAGAAAACCCAGGGAAGAATTTCGCAAACAGAACTTGGTGCCAACAGTAAAACATGGTGGAGGAGGAGTTACGGTATGGGGGTGTATGTCGTCCGCTGGAGTTGGTAATCTTGTTTTTATTGACAGTATAATGGATCAGTACAAGTATATTGACATTTTAAATCAAAATTTGAAATCTTCAGCACGAAAATTGAACCTTCATAACGATTTTAAATTCTACCAGGACAATGACCCCAAGCACAGTGCTTTGAACGTTAGACTCTGGCTGCTGTATAACTGTCCTGAAATAATAAAATCACCCCCAAAATCTCCACAATTAAATCCCATAGAGAATATTTGGCAAGAATTGGAATCAAGAATTCGCAAACACCATTTCTTCAAAACAACAATTAAAATCGGTGCTTCAAGAAGAATGGGATAAAATCACTCCAGAAATCACAAAAAAAAAAAAAAATAGTCGAATCCATCCCAAGAAGATTAAATCATGTTTTAAAAGTAAAAGGAAATCCGACAAAATATTAAAACCTTTTAAAAAGTAAAATTTTTGGATAAATGTTTGATGGAGAAGTAAGTGTCCCATCACTTAAGTGAGCCATTTTCTGCTCCGTTCTAAACAATTGTATTTTTATTAAATTAATATTTTAATATTTTGAGAAAATGTATGTTATGTAATAATTGTTACTAAATTTAAGTATGAAACACACCCACAAAAAATTTTACATGTTTTTAAATTTATTTTATTGCAGTTTTCTTTTGTAAAGCAGAAGTGTTCCATCACTTTTTTGAGACACTGTAGATTCTTTGCTCTAGGCATCACTTACAGGGACCAAAGACCAAGGCGTTTATGGAGTACCTTTGTAATAAAATTATATGTTGGGTTGGCAGAAGGACATGGTCCTTTGACTTTTTCAGTGACGCCTGGAGTCCCTCTATTGTCCTCTCTCTGATCTTATCTTTAGAGTCGTGTTCCGCTGTACTTAGCTTACTTTTAAAACTGTTTGCTCCAAAGGTTTCGAATAATTAATTATAAATATTCTTAAAAGAGGTTTTAAACCTGGCTTTAAAACTACTAATGTTGCATCAAAATGTGACAACCTTCCAAATACAATTCAGTGCGACTCTTGAATTTGCCGCCCTCAGAAGTTGCCGCCCGGGGCACAGACCCCGGCTTGCCCCCCCCCCCTAGATCCGGGACTGGAATAATGCAAAGGATGACGTGCAAAGGTGGTGCGGATCTTGCGATGCCTGTGCAGGTCGAAAAGGACCTAGAAAATGCAGCCTAGGCAAGCTGCAACGTTACAACGTAGGTGCGCCTTTTGACGTATCAGAGCGCGTGATTCAATGCACGAGCTCTTGTATTTTCAATTTTCCGGCTTAGCTTTCTTTTAACATCGAAATGCACATCGCAGTAATATCCAGGTTTCTTGCAATTCTTCCTATTGTTTTATTAATTTAAATTTGCTGAAGCTTATTTGCCGTAGTAATAATTAACAAATTTAAAAATGTAATTTTCGAATTCGTACAGCCAATTTGGCGCCCTTTCTAGTGATTCACCTGAGGCAATTGCCTCACCCTTGTCCCGGCTTTGTTAGTATGTTATCGAAGGCTTGGCACTACAGCTATTTTGTGCAGAATTAATTTTACTTCCGAATTGCCGAAAATCGCCCACCACTTAACGAGAGGTTGGTGAAACAACACCGCGCAAGATGTGTTCAGTTATTTGAAAAACTGTAAACATTTTTAACATGAAGTAAATTTTGTTGGGTAGAGTAGACGTTAAGGTACCCCTTGTATTATGGCAAAGTTGTTGTTTGCTTTATCGCCAGGTTGTTTCATTTATGGTAGCCTGAGTAGTTGAATGTTATGGAAACCCTATCGTGACGTAATCGGGTGCATGATTCTGGGAAATTTTGAATCATGGGATGTTTTGTAAGCGTTTTTGTGGTGTGTTTTAAAACCGTTTAGATGAATTTGAATGGGTTTGTAGGAAGAAAAGTTAAGATGGTCACTATGTGAAGCGTTCGATCAGAAAGAGTACCTGGTTTGAAAAAAAGTCATTTGAGTATGATTGATATTTTGATTTTTACGTGGCTGTGGGTGTACGAAGCAAACTCGAAAATCATGCTAAGTGAGTATTTGCTTATGTATTTTATTGAGATTATGTATTTTTTGTTTGCCTATATTGTAGACTTTGGTGCTCCTTTGACTTTTTAAGTGAAAATATATCAATGTGTACTTGGAAAAAGTAAAGGGAGTGCGCAATCAAGTTTGTGCAATTCTGGGATTTTTTTAAAGTGAAAATAGGTCGACGTGTACATGGATAAAGTCAAAGGAATGCGCAATGCCATTTTTGTGCAATTCGGGGTGGGGGGTTATAAGTGAAAATAAGTTGATGTGTACATGGATACCGAGTTTGTACAATTGTTTGTCTTGTTATTTTGGCTTTGTGTAGCGGCGATTTTTCGCCAAAAAATCGCCGCTTCACAAGCCAAAATAACGAGTAAAAAAATTGCACAAAATCGGTATCCATGTACCGCCAAAAATCGCCAAGTTTCGCCAAGGAGTACCCTAAACTATACTTTTACCATTTTGTTTTTTGGAAATTGTATTTACAGGAGATAACAACCCAGTGTGTATGAAATTTGCCACTCATATGTTCGGCAATGGAATTGGAAGTTTACGTGTGTTAAAAAGAGTTCCAGGAGACGAGGCTCCGGACAGAGTAATCTGGGAGATCAGCGGCGAATCTGGTAACAAGTGGTACAGAGCACAAGTATCTGTTTCTTCAGCGACTTCATATCAAGTAAGTGGAACTAAAAGGCATAAAACAGTTATTTAAGAAATTGCCTAATTTTAATTTTCCTTTAAAGAAAACTTGGCTTAATTAGATTTCAATTGAAGATTAAATTTATTTTTAGTTGGTTTTTGAAGGCGTCGTTGGAGCCAATTCTCTGGGCAATATTGCAATTGATAGCGTTTCTTTTGTGCCTGGCACCTGCACAAGTAAGTTCTACCCGAAATTCTTGTTACGTTCTCTGAATCATATCACTGTATAAACATATTTTCGGCCTAATCTTTGGAATATGGTAACAGGTAGTTTGGCGACATTTTGATAAGGCGATAGAAGTTACTAGCTAGAACTTTAGCAGTGTACATGGATAAAATCAAGAGTGCGCGCAATGCGATTTTTGTGCCATTCTGGGATGTTCTTTTAAGTGAAAATAGGTCGACGTGTACATGGATACCGTGTATGTGCAATTCTTAAAAACGCGGCAAGCAGTGGACGATTCTGCACTTTCTCCCAATTTCGCACCTAATCTTCGTCATGATTAAGCACTTTGGTAAAGGAAAAATCAGGATAAATGTTTTATGTATACTGTATTGTAATATGCTGTATAGTAAATTCTATGTATCCTGTATGTAGTATTGTACGATCGCATTTTCATTTAATTCATTTGAACGTTTGTGGAAGCATTAATTTTTAGCAAATTTCAAATTTTAGCGAATGTATTATTCTTAGGTTGTAGCACTCGTAAGAAAGCAACAGTGTAAAAAAGCGCCTAATGAGAAAATTCTTGTAATTTAATCTTCGGAAATGATCAGTATCAGTTTTCAAAAGCTGGGGCTGGCTTGCATGTGCACCCGAAAACTTCGTGTTTGTTTCTCATGTCTGATATAAGCCAGCTCATTAAAAATTGTTCCACGGGACATCTCTCCGTTTCTGTGTTGTGCCTAATGCATAAATGCAATAAAAAAAATAGAAGAAAATTAAAGTCGAGTTTTCATTCTTAGTCTTTTGATGCGCTGTTGCGATGCTACTGCTCAACTTGCACAAAACTGAATTATATACAGTGGATAAAAAAAGGATTGGCAATTGCCTATAAATGATCATATTTGCTAACAAAGTATGTTTACAAATTTTATTTTAACATAGCGATTACAGAAGGAGAAAAGACAAGCAAATATAAAAAAATCTTCATTTAAATATTTTTTTAATCAAAATCTACAAGAAAAATCGAAAATTTATGTGATAAAAAAAGTATTGGCAAAATTATGAAATTGACAAAATTATGAGCAAAAACAAAATCAATATATGTTTAGTACTTTGTATGCATACCTTTTACATCCATAACAGCTTGTGATCTATTTCTCATAGAGGAAACTACGGTCTTTGTTGTGCTGTTGGAAATTTTGTGCCACTCTTGCAAGAGTAAACGTTTCAGGTCGTTTTTACTTGAAATTTTATGTTTCCTTATTTCTAGATCCAGCAGGTGCCATAAATTTTCAATTGGATTGATGTCAGGCGATTGAGGTGGGGTTTTTAACTGGCGAGGAGCATTGTAGAGTAGCCATTCACGGGTGAGATTTGCTGTATGCTTGGAGTCATTGTCTTGTTGAAAAACGAATGATGTTCCCAAGGCAATATTTTGGGCACGGATTTTTAAGTTATGGAGCAAAATGTCAATGTATGTACGTGCTGTCATAATACCATCAATAAAATACAGGTTGCCAACTTCATTAGCTGCCATACAGCCCCAAACTAAGACGCGTCCTCCACCATGTTTTACAGTAGCAGTTAAATGTTGCTTTTCCAATTCAATATTTGGCCTCCTCCATACATATCAGCCCACCAGCGGCCGAGCGGTAAAGTCGCTGAACACTGGTAGTTCGGTTCGAGGTTCGAATCCCGCGAACGGGCTGGCTGCATGGGCGTTTCCGTGGTTTTCCCCATGTGTAACGTGTATACGAGCCAGTTTCCCTTAGAAAGTCCTCCACGAAAGGCATCCCTCCCCTTAGGCAGATAGCCCTCGTGTGCTTTGCCATAATTAAATACACCACCACACCTCCACACATATCGTCGTCCATCACTGCCGAAAATGTTAAACTTTGATTCGTCGGAAAAAATAACTGTGTTTCCAAAACTCTTCAGATAAATCAACGTGGGATTTTGCGAAATCTAACCTCTTTCTCCTATTTATTTCCGAGATGAATGGTTTCTTTCTAGCTGCCCTTCCATAATAACTTCTCTCGTGTAAAACATTCCGTACAGTCTGTACGCTGAAAGTCTTTTTCGAAGTGAAAGCAACATCTGTAGCTATCTGGGGTGCACTTATTTTCGGGTTTTTTCTTAACCTTGTTAATAATGACATGTTCTTCTCTTGTAGAAAATATTCGAGGTCGTCCACTTCTAGTCTTATTCTCAGTTGATCCTGTTTCCTTAAACTTTTTTACAACACTTCTGACAGTAAATAAACTTATATTCAACTGCACTCTATAGCACGATAAGTTAAACCTTCATTTCTGAGCCTAATAATCATGTTTTTAACACTAACGTCCAACTCCTTCGATTTCGAAGTCATTTTACTGCAGTAATCGCAAAATAATGCATAGACACTTTTGGAGTAGTTTTGCAGACTTTATACTGGTAGAGTTTCTTATCAATCGAAACACGTGACTTCAATTTAACAAAATTTGAATAGCAGTTAAAACTTTTTTGTCATGCAAATTTTCGTTTTCGAAAGAAAAAATCGTAGAAAATGCAAATTAAAATAAAATTTTTACTATTTTTATAGATCTAAGATGTCTTTTATTTAATTAAGACAGCTAAAATTGTATAACATTTTATTTATTTGTCAATATGAATAAATTAAGCAATTGCCAATACTTTTTTACCCACTGTATAGCATTTGTAAACAAAATATCGCAGTTCGAGAGAAAACGTCACAGTGCTTAAGAAAATTGTGTAACCCAAGATATATAATACACATAATATTCGAAACACTTTTTCTTATTTACGAATTGGGAATTTAATAAGTTATTTATAAGGCTAATTGTTTTTATCTCTAATATTTATATATAAACTCTCAAATATAATATATATAAAATATGAATTTTGAAATTCATGGCATTTTTCGCTTTTTAAGAAAATATCCAAGTTATGATTTTCTTTTGAAAAAATCGAAAAAGTGAAATGGAAAACAAAAATATAAAGCATTATACTTTAAATAGTATTTAAAAAAATTCGGGGATTGTTTAATCAAAATTAAAATCTGTTTTGATTAAAGAGACTTTCAATAAATGAGTACAAAATAAACGAAAAAGTTTTGACCAGTGTAAGACAAAAAATTCAAACATTAAGAAAAAGTATTTCCAGTGAAATTATACAATACTTGACGAATTAGTGCTTCATGTTAAAATGAAAACATCGCGATAGAAATATTGCAGGTGAAATGTTGTGCAGGGAGAGGAAAAAGTACTAACATTGTGGTGGTAGACAAAGGAAGGAGACACTGCAGTTCTTAAAATATCCCACTAAAAAATCATGGTGGTAAAGGAAAATAAACTGGTGACAAAACTTCGCAATTTTAGAATGCCACGGTACAAAATAAAACGCCTTACAAAAGCATAATGTCTCATTTGTTTGACGTATTTTTCTGGTTTTATAATAATGTGAGAAAAAGGCTTTCATATTTTTTTCACACATGCAGATAATTACATATTACAGCAGGAAACGCATCTTGAACTCTTTTCAAATTTTAAAAATTATGTCTGCACTTTATTGCAACTTTAAACTTTTATCTAAACTTTATTGCTGTCAGAAGTTTTATAGTCTTTTCTCCCCTAAAGGTGAAATTTTATTCGATAATATTTGAAAATTGTGATGTTTTGCCGCTAACTTAATCTTTTATCAATATACTTTTAAACAAAAATGTTTTGAAATTTGTTTTCTCATTTTCTTCTACTGCAGTATTTTTTCCAACATTTTGCCTTGTGTTGTCTTTTGCGCGACCTATTTCGTGTGTATAAACTGTTAACATATTTTAAAACTAAACAAACTCGGCAAAATTCAACACTAAAATTGTTCTTTTCATACTATTTACATTCATGAAAATATTATTCCACATTGGTACAACTCTGATATACGCCCTAATTTCACCAAATGTGGCGATATGTCTTCCGCGCTGGTTTTTGGCGCGATTGCGTGTTGTATTGCAACCCTGTTAACGTTGAAAAAGCTTTCGCTGGAGCTCGTTGATTCGCGTCTGTGTCTCAGAAGATAAAATGGTGGCAGTTGTTGAAGTTCGGCAAAAGGAAATATCATTATGGCCATCCTGTTCAGAGACGGTGGGTATTTGGAGGGTGGAAAGAGGGTCTGGGAAATTATTTTTAGTGGCTGTGCATGCTAGAAATAGGGATTTGTGAACCATAGTATGAATTTTCTAGATAGTGATTACGTCGCGGCATTAATTCATGGTAAGTGCATTTTACTTTATTCTTGTTCTTATTTTGTAAAATGTTATGTTCATTGACATTTTAGCATGAATTTCTGTCGTTATTGTTGTTTTTTAATTGTTTGGAATTTATTTTAGTTTATTTTGTTGATTAGTGCAATTCATAGATGTTTTTAAAAAATGAAACAGAACGCTGTGTACAATGGTATTCTTTAAAATTTATTATGTTAATTTATTAAAGCGAGGTGTTCGTAGATTCGTTCGTTGCCTAGATTTTGCCATTCGTAGATGTTTTTTAAGTTAAAACATATTGCTCTGTACATGGATTCTTGTCAAATAATTAATTAAATAATAAATAATTAAATAATAAATTCTTGTCAAAAATATTTGGCGACTTGAGGGCGCATATCAGAGTAGTTCCATGTTTTTGTTTAGAAACTTTACGTTTTTGCTATCTAATTTTTTTGTTTTTGTTTCGGATTTTTAGCTTAAATTGTATGTTCAAAACGTGGTTTTGCACGTGCGAAAACCACGTTTTTGAAGACATTTTAGGCTTAAAGTTCGAAATGTAGACAAAAAATTTATATAGTAATATGGCAGCGTGGATTGGCGAGAAATTTGGCGACTTGAGGGCGCACATCAGAGTGGTTCCTTAATTTTTTACAGTTTCTACGAACATACACATATTGCAAATGTAGAAATAAGATTAGAAATCTGCTAGGAAATGCACTTTGAAAGTAAATTCCCGAAGCATTTTGCAGATAACGTAACTTTCGTAAACTTTCTTTCAGTTTTGCTGTCTACAAATTTGAAAATTCAGAAATTTACTCCTAAATTCACTTTTAACTTTTTAGAGAATATAATCTTCATTAAAAAATAATGTTTTTCAGTTTATTGAAAAATAAGTTAGCATTGTTTATTATTTATTCACTCTTCATTGGATTGTTATAGTTTCTTTCACGCCAACGCCGTTCAACAGAAGTTACGTTTACTGCGTACGTAAGTCGATGCTTGTTCATCGGATAAAAACCAAGACGATATTTCTGCTTTTGGTTTAAAACTTTATCCACGATGTTTCTCCATAATTTAAAAAAGAAATTAATTGTACGTGAAAAATAATGGCATGTCTAAAAAAAAAGAAAGATAAGACAACTGCCCACGCAAAAACATATTTAACATGGTGTTTATAAATAACACACAGACCGTGCATGTGTAGGAGAGAAGAAATGCGACTGAAAATCTGTTAAAATACAGAAATGGCTAGGATAACGGCCATAATATCTGTAGCCAAAAAAAGTCTATTTCCACTATGTCTCTGATTTTTGTCATAGCAAAGATGGCAAAGCGGATTATGAGTTTATATATTTTAGACTTTTCTAATCTTCACCAGAAAGTTTTGTTTTCTATTCTTGAATTTTTTATTTTTGCCTTTTCAGTAATATTGATTGCCAATGAATTTTTAGAAAGGTATTTACTTGCAGACGAAGAATTTTATGGCAAGTATTATAAAAAGAATATAATTAAAAGCAAATGATAAAAGGATGAAAGATAAAAAAAAATATATCTTTTTAGATATCTTAAAGCTTTAAAACTGAGTAAAAAAAGTTTTCAAATTTTGTGACTTTTACAGAACAGGAAGCAGTTTAAAAAGATTTCTCAAATTTTTAACGATCGCGGTAAAATCCTAGTATACGGTGCAGCCTTGGCGCGATTTTGAAAATTATCGCCAACACCAAAAATGATCCAAAGAACGTCTATGTATATAGACTATACACTATATATACTATGTGTGTATATACATAGTATATACACTATATACATAGTATTATACTATGTATAATTATATATATTCTTTTGAATGACCCGTTTACTACTCATCGTATATGTCCCGTTTTTACTGCTCATCATAAAGTCGCCAAATCCCGTGTGCACCGGCTACTAGGATTAAACCACGATCGCACTCGAAATTGATTGAATGCTTTATTCAAACTTTACTTCGAATTAAGGTTAGGCCTTTTGCTTTTATGGTAAGCTTGATTACGTTACAGAAAGAAATAAAGGCACATTTCCTAAGTGGCACTCCATGAAACACGACTCGCAGAGGGCACTTTTCAACTTCACTCCTACCCTCAAAAACTGGAAATTTGACACTTTTACAGAGGGCTATAATACTTGTGCGTTTTGAACTTGCGTTTGAACTTTAATATTTGTGCGTTTGAATAAGTCGTTGTGCGATAAGTCGATCTTCTCCTGAGTATACCCTTTACTATTCTTCCATGTAGTTGGAAAAGCCGTTACCTTTCAATAGAACGATATCGCCAACTTACAGACTTGGCTGATCGTTTGTCCGTTTTGATCTAGACTTCAAGGTATACAAGTATTCATGGAGTCATCGCTTCCAAAATCCTTGCTTTACATTTTGCTGCAGATTCCATCTGGAACGAAGGCCTCAAATGGCTGGAACAGCCATATTCTAGAATATTTGTAATAGTTTCTCCTCAAAGAAACGTGAATGAGTTACTATATCTAAATTTGATGCCTCTGATGTAGCGGAAATTAGAAGCCTAGAATTTAGCCTTTATTTCATCGAGTAAAGTATCAAGTTCTTTAAGTACTTTCTCACCTATAACTTCTCCGATAGATGAAATCTGAGACTTAATTCATCTTTCCCATATACCACCAATGCTTGTTTAGCAGGAGGAATCGTACGTCACTGAACAGAAAAAATGGCTAATTCCCTTAAAGCTATTTTCACTTCACAGAATTTTCTCTGCGCTGCAATAAAATGAATAGCATTATTACAGAAAATGTGTTGGGGTACATCTCGAAGCGTAGAAAATTCTAACGCATCAATAAAAAAAATTGGTTTAGTCTGAAACAACTTCTAGCTCTTGTTGGCCTGCCAATAAATAACGTAACCCTTGTTAAATTTTACGGGCTTAGCAGCCCTTGTGCCCCGTCCATTGTTAAGTTTCAAAGTTATTGGGCCACAGTTGAGAAAGTCTTTCTAATTGTACTCTAGATTCTGACAAGTTAACGCGTTGTTTGATCAGACGTATTCGCTTTACATCTAATACAAATAACTCTTTGCTTAGCTTTCGAGTGCTTTGCCATAATTAAACCAAACCAAGCATTGCAATGAGGTCTCGGAAAAATCTCCAGTATTTCGAACATTCGATCGGTAAAAAAGTGTTCCATCTGTGAGGAGCGGATAGTCACCAAATCACATGATAATCGTTCCATGCAAAGATTTCAAATTTACAGCTGCTGAAAATATTCCGCATAGAATTAAGACGTTTTGATAGTAAATGAGCTGCACTCGGTATCAGTGTAGGAGCAGAAAGGATTAGCAGCTTTAGTCTTTCAAACGAAAGTATTTACTTTACAGTCGTCTTCAAGCTCTTTGACCAGCGGCGGAGGCGCAAAATCGTTGAACGCTGGTAGTTCCCATCTGGGTTCGAACCAAGGCGAACGGGCTGGCTGCATAGGCGTTTCTCTTGGTTTTACCCATGTGTAACGAGTTTACGAGCCAGTCTCTCTTGGAAAGTCCTCCACGAAAGCATCCTTAGGCAGATAGCCCTCGAGTGCTTTGCCTTAAACAAAGAAATCAAACCAGAAATGAAAAAGAAGCAAACCGTAAGTTAGCGTGTTTAATTGATACTTCCATGGGTTAATCTTTAAATTATGGTAACTTGGCGATTTTTTGGCGAAAATTTGGCGACCAACCCTGCTACAGCAACCTGCTAGTTTTTTTGGACGCCATTTTGTTTTCACGAAGTATTGGCATGTTTTTTTTTACTCAACATTTTTTCTAACAATCTGCTATAGCCGAATTACGCTTATACTAGAACTTTTATGGAACAAAAGTGCTTAATCATGACGAAGATTAGGTGCGAAACTGGGACAAAGTGCAGAATAGCAAACTGCTTGCTGCGTTTTTAAGAATTGCACATACACGGTATTCATGTACACGTCGACCTATTTTCACTTAAAAAAACATCCCAGAATGGCACAAAAATGGCATTGCGCACACTCTTGACTTTATCCATGTTCACTGCTAAAGTCCTAGCTAGTAACCTTTATCGCCTTACCAAAATGTCGCCAAACTACCTATTACCATATTCTAAAGATTAGCCCTTCCATGTTTTGTTTCCTGAGCTGTTTCCCCAAACCATTCTTTGGGAATTTTTCTTCTTAAAACATGAGAATTTGCAAATACATTTTGATGCAACACTGGATAGTTGAATCAACGCATAATATGGAATTCGACGATTTTACTCTAGTAGAAGCAATCGAACACTTCATGCAGCTTCGTTGTAGTAGTATCCGGCTTGAATAAAGAATAGTGCGCAATGTAATTTGTATTTTTCAGATAAGCGTATTTGTATGACTCGGTTGTTCTGAAAACAAGTCTTATTTGGACATCAGTTGTCTATAACTTTCCCAAGTTAAGATTTTGCTTAAACTTGAATTTACTTGCTGAAACTTAAAGATGTAGAACAGCTGTGTCGTACAAGTCTAGTTAAATCCCAAACACGCCGCGTCGCACAAATCTTCACATGTGTTATTAGTAGTCACTTATTGGAGTTTTAGTCAATAGAAGTCTTATTAGGCCCATATCACACGGCGTTTGTTTCACACGAACAACTGTTTCGGACAATTTTTCTGCCTGGTTTACCATTGAAAGAAAGATTCCTTTCCAAAAAAATTGCAGGTTGTTCGTTTTTAACCAATCAGCTATCAGCTTCGAATGCTATCACCTTGTTTGTAATGGGGAACCAGTTTGCCCTGCGTTAAACCCAAATCCGTGTTGATTGGCTGTTGTGACAAAGCAGAAAAATTGTTCCAAACAGTTGTTCTTCCGAAACAAACCGACGTGTGATAGCAGCCTTAGAGCTTCTAGACAAGTAGTCTATGCAAGTCGTATTTGGACATAAATTCTGTATGACTCTTTTCCAAGTTGCTGTTTATGCAAATAAACGGAAACTGATGCTTCTTTTGTATCTCTTAGGTTTTTCAGTGAGTTCTCGAAATAAAAGCTTCACGACGAATCTACCGCCATAATTAATCTGGTTTATTTTGAAAATATTTTTCACAGTATTTGTTTTCATACTAAACTCGAAAGTTTCATACTGAACTCGAAAGTTTCTAGCCAAGTAAACTTTTCGAGGCAGTTCTTCAGTTACCCAAACAGTTTCAGGTAACCTCAGCACGTAAGCTTTGTAACGCAACTGCAGGTTCATTATCGCCAAACGAGTTGTTAGTGTTTCCTGATAATTTAACCGAAATATACGTGTTGTGCAGTTACTGAATCTTTGTACTTCGCGTGTTGTTGCTAGGCATACTTAATCACTGTCACTAACTACGCCAATTTGTTTCTTATTGAACTCGGAATCGGCTAACAGAATAAAATCTCTTAAAGGCTTAACAATCATTTTTCGACGGATGAGGGAGGTTAACTTATTTAATGCGTAGACTTCGGTTAAAAATTCCTTCGTACAATTACATTTTGGAATTATTGACAGTTTGACCTTGCCTTCAGTACTACTAGTATGCTTAGAAGCTAAAACCGGTACTATTCGGTTTTGAGGGCCGTAAAAAATCGTCAAACTATTGTTGATGCCAGTGCTGCCAAAAATAATTGCGGCAACCCTAATGCAAGAAAGGAAGTATAATAGTAACTATCTAAAGATTCATGCTTTAATTTAGATGAAAAGTTAATTTCACATAATACATTTTTATTATTATAATTTATATAAAAAAGGCTAAACGTGACTGAATGGACTTTCTATAATGAATGATGCCTTTTCTATGAAAACATTCTCGGGCAGAATCGCCCACTTATTTGTTTGCCACTTTTTACAAGGGTAAAAACGATTAGATTTTTGTCAATTTTATTTTACTTTTTAAGTGAAAATAGGTCGATGTGTACATAGATAAAGTCAAGGGTGTGAGCAGTGCCATTTTTGTGCAATTTTTTTTTTAAGTGAAAATAGGTCGACGTGTACATGGATACCGAGTATGTGCAATTCTTAAAAACGCGTCAAGCAGTGGGTGATTCTGCACTTTACTCAAAATTCAATTGCAGACTTTTCGTCACGGGTAATTCCCAAATTGTTAAATCTATAGGATATCAAAAAAAGGAAAAATTAAACTAGTATTTCAATGGCGTCTTAAGAAATATAGCACTATATAAACTTGCGCAATCTGAAATCAGTGCGTACGCTAGATTTGGCACGTTGTTAAATGACCGCGTTTGCTAGATTTGGCGCTTTTGCGCATACATTTTCGCTGCAGTTTTTTTACGGTTCTCAAAACGGAGAATAGTACCCTAAAACCTTGGCAAGACCCACCAGCGGCCGAGCGGTAAAAGCCGCTGGACACTGGTAGTTCGTTCCGGGGTTCGAGTCCCGGCGAACGGGCTGGCTGCATGGGCGTTTTCGTGGTTTTCCCCATGTGTAACGTGGATACGAGCCAGTTTCCCTTAAAATGACCTCCACGGGGCATCCCTCCCTTTCCGTGTAGTGCCTAAGGGCGGAGCACGTAATAAATAAAAAAAAAAAAAAAATCTGAAATGTTTCAGATTTTAAATTACGTCCAAAGGGGCGTTTTTTAACATTTTGTGTGTTACCTTTCTTTATTAAATATCATGTTCCTCGCACTTAAACCATAAGATCCAGTGCAACAGCAATATCGCAAAATAGTTTTAAAACGAGCATATCTTTAGAATTTCTGATACAGAGACTCACGCGCTGGAGATAAAAATGTTTTTTCTGCACAACGTTGCCATTGCTCGCTTTGAAATCCTTGAGTTTGTTAATCAAAAATTCGTCAAAGTTTTAAAAAATAGGAAATCGATCATAAAACAAATTTCAAATTTCAAATTTGGTCTTCCACATGCTGATATTCGTTGGAGGATTACGTTATTCAAAATTCGATGACTCTATGTACCGTTGTTTTATCACAATACGAGAAATATACATACATTTATGCAGATTTTTCATTATTTAATTTCTTCAAATATAATGCAGGACTCTAACATTTTGTGGCAACAGTTTGAAAAGTGAACCGACATTTATGAGTCCGACGCAAAATGCCAAAACGAAACTAATAGTCCTTCGGGATTCAAATCCTTTTGGACTAAAAAAAACCTTGGGAAGAAAACCGGCTATTGCTTCTTATGGTAACCTTTGTACATGAGACTTCGAAATGAAAATGTATTTGTTACCGCTGTCTAGAAGAACAGAGTAACTACGCTGTTTACAGAACGAATCAAGTACTGGAATGATGCAGTATTACTTTTTGATTTGTTCTAGCAGGAAAATATGTCACATTAAAATTTAAATCACTGAAATTTGAGATCGTAGTTGAATCCTCTTTAGCTAAATTTTAGTAAAAAAAAAAGTGTTTTTATGAAGCAATGCATTGTTTCTATGGGAAAATATATTGTCATCATATTGTTTAGATCAGGGGTTCTCAACCGGTGGTACGCGTACCACTGATGGTACGCAAAAAAAAAAAAATAGGTGGTACACAAAGTAGCAAGATATTTTTAACTATTAATTCAAAAATTAAACCCCAACATCCTGATTGAGTTTTTTGTCTAACACTCGTAAATTTATGCGATCTGAGTTTTGTTCAAGAATGGTGGTGGTAGCAGTACTTTATAGTGGTGGTACTAAATATTTTCAACTTTTGTTTAGATGATACGTGTTAGTCAAATTTCTGATTTAGACGGCAAATATTACACTTAAATTTAGAAAAACTACCACCAACACAATGATAGTTATTAAGGCTATTCTTTAACATTCGTACAAACATTACGTTTTTTCACTGTATTGTTTCTTGGCGTTACTTTGCCTTAGTAACAAATTAAGTTTTTTCATTATTGTTTCTTGGCGTTACTTTTTAATTCTTAAAATTTTATACGCTTGTTGAAGAAATGGATATTATTACAGTAATAATTTATTTCTGTACATTGGTATGAAGCATTTTTAATTCCGGTGCTCATTATACTTAAAAAGAAATTTAGAAATGCTTTGACCTTTCCCAACAGTTTCTTTAGAAAGTCCTCCACGAAAGGGCAGTCCTTAGGCAGATAGCCTCGTGTGCTTTGCCATAATTAAATACACCAACCCAACAGTTTCTTTTCGTTTGAAAATTGCAAACTTTGAATGAAGCGCATCTATTACCCCAAATTTCCAAAAAACTATCAAAAGCAGGAAAGTCATTATTAGCTACTGGGCCCACCTGCGGCCGAGCGTTAAAGACGCTGAACACTGGTAGTTCGGTCCGAGGTTCGAATCCCGCGAACGGGCTGGCTGCATGGGCGTTTTCGTCGTTTTCCCCATGTGTAACGTGTATACGAGCCAGTTTGCCTTAGAAAGTCCACCACGAAGGCATCCCTCCCCTTAGGCAGATAGCCCTCGAGGCTTTGCCATAATCACACACACACAAACACACACTCTTATTTAATCTCTACATATAATAAAAGAAAGAGTCTGTGTCTTTCGTTCGTGCTCCGCGTAAGCTAAATAGACCCAGGGCTACGATATTTGGTATATAGGTGCTTCTAGATAAAAGCCAGTGCACCTCGAAGCGATTTTTTCAAAATTCGAATCAGATTTTTGTTTATTTTTATCTTTTCGATTTTATCGCATCATTTTGAATAATTTCATTCATTTGGAAATGAGGTTTTGGCAACAGTTTTTAATTCAGCTCTACACTGGACTGCTGACTGTCGAAAATCAACACTGTTGCCACTTGAAAAAATGAAGGCGATCATTCGGTGCAGTTTTCAAATTGAATGTTTTTCTTGGATACTGGACGTTTGTCGAGAGAAGGCAACGGGAAGTTGGTTAATTTATTTATTAGGATAATTAATATTTGTATTAAGGAATATTGCTTATTTCATTGTAATTTTCTTATATGTAATACTTTTTATTTCTTATGAAGTTGTTCTGCAGAGTAAAATTCTGCGCAGTTTTTTAATTTAACGTTTCGTGTTCCCTTCAGGCATTTTTCCGGTACATTTAAAAACCAGACGGAGGCTGGCCTTGTAACTCCTAGTATTGAACAAAAATTCGAATAAATAAAATATTTTGTTTTCAATTAATCAGATTGCAAAATCGTTTGTGATTAGCAATTCAGGGATTTGATGGAAAATTAGGAAACATGCTATTGGCTTTTTTGTCGTCTATTGGAACTATCAGTATTGCGCAGAAATGGGATAGACAACCAGAATAAAAAAAACTAAGAAAATGGCGTTAGCAAATAACTTAATAGCAAGCACAGAGTAAATGCTTTCCTTTCATTGTATTATTTTCGCACAGTATTTTATGCTGACAAGTAAGTTCTTCAATTTGAAAACTTTCGCGCTGAAGAGAACCAAGTTCTTCAGCGCGAAAACTTTCAGGCAATTAACTTCAATTGTATTATTTCTTGCGGTAAACGCTATTCTCACAAATCCCTTTTGAATGTATTGCAGGTCTGATATCTTGTTTACAGCATTATAAAAAGGCATAAATATGCATCTCGTTTTAAGGGGACTCGTACACCTTAAAACCCATATGATCTTCGAATTTGTGACTGTTACAAAAATTGGGATAACTTATTTATTTTAAAAGCAATTACTTCCAACTTTTTACAGCTGACTACATAATAGCTGCTTTCTGTAATAGTAGTCAGAAAGTTTGTGTTGCCACAAATATTTTTATTATTTAATCCGCTTTATGACAATATTATTCGTCATGTTTCCAACTTGCGCGCACAGTTTAAAACATTCTGTTGCATAATTTAATTTCATATTTAATATATAGCTTTTTATAACATTTGGAAACTACTGTGAGCCAAAAAGTTCAAGAATTTCATGTTAAATATTTCTTTTATTTGGAGTTGAGTTTATGAAATATATTTTATTAAAAAGTGTTTTCGTGCATAAAATTTTTTAATATCAAAATACTCATCAGATTTTTAGTTCAGTTAAAAAATAGTGCCCATGTAAAGAATTCCATTAAATTTCAAGTATCTACCATTGGCCATTTTTAAAACATCATACGCGCAAGGTGGAAATATGGCGAAAAGTTTTATCGCAAAGCGGAGTAAATTATAAAAATATTTGTGGCAACGCAAACTTTCTGGTTACTAGTTTCCAAAGCAGCTATATTATGTAGTCAGCTGTAAAAAGTTGGAAGTAATTGCTTTTCAAATAAATAAAAATATACCAATTCGTTCAACAGTCGCATATTCGAAGATCATATGGGGTTTAAGGTGTATGAGCCCCCTTAATCTTCTAACCTAAATAAGGCTTAAAGTAAGTTTTACAGTGATGATTACACGTTATCTGAAATAGCATAAAATCATTGTTACATTTTTAGATAATTCTATTTCGACGTGAATAGACGAAAAATAGTGAATAGATCAGAAACTCCGTTGTGAAAATGGCATTTTGTAATCGTTTATAATTTTAAAAAATATTTCTCTAATGTGTTATTGTTTCTTCATTTTTAGTTACTCCTCAGACAGCTGCAAAGAACTCTGGTGAGTATAAGAAATTTTGCATTTAAAAATTTGTCACTTTCCAATGTATACTGAATTTGTCACAAGTTTTGGAAAATTTTCTGATTTTAAAGATCATTAACTATTTTAGTAGTACTTCGCAATAATTATGTACAATACTCGCATTTTGTCAAATAAAATTACGCACTGTTTTTTAATAAATTTGCAAGACGCGTTGAAATTAAAACTGATATGTGTTAAAATTGAGAAAGTTTCCTTTATTTTCATTCTTTTTAAGCTATTGTCCGAGTTTATATAACATTATTTTAACGAATTTAGTTAAAACTCAATAGCAATACTGAAATACACATTCATAAAAAAAATCAATGATTTTAAAAAGAATTTTTATTTCTCGAAATTGGCTGAACTAAATAAACTGTTAATAAAATTAATTTCAGCTAGTCAAAGAATCAGCAATGATTCAAAGTATCTACAAGTCAAAGTTTGATTTTTAAAGAAAATACTTGCTACATTTTATTACTATAACTATTAACTATTTAAATAACTATTAAACTATTTAAAGAAAATTAAACTAATAAAACTATTTAAGAAAACTAATGAAACTATTTAAAGAAAATACTTGCTAAATTAGGTGCTACTTTGGTAGACGGTTGCACGTATTTTTAGCGATTTACGTTGGCCGAATTGTTGGCGCGATTTTTACAAACGTCAGCCATCTTGAAAAACGCTGTTTTTACGCATAGTAAAGTATTCGAAACTTAAAAATAAATAAATAAATATCGTTAAAAGTAATGGATTAATTTTTTGTTGAAAATGTCGTTTTTTAAGATGGCAGGCAAGTGTAAATAAATACATTTACTATGAGTATAAAATACTAAAGTAAGGTTATTATTACTTTCATATAGCAAAGAAGAGAATAAAAACACCGTTATAAAAACATTGGGCCAACGTTTAATTAGATTAAAATATTACTGAAATTGAATATCGAATTAAAAACCATCCTACCAACATTTAAAAGAATTAGAATATTATTAAATTCAAATACTTTAAAATACGTTATATAGAATATAATTAACATTAAAACATATGGACAATAATTATCTCAGCAATATCTGAAAATAGTGTATTAATTTTTTTAACAAAAATTGAAGTATACAATTATAAAATAAAAGAAAAATATGTACTTACATTTTTTTGAGTGTTTAACCTGTTGTTTACTGATAAGTACCACAATAAAAAATCAGAATCATAATTTAGATAACATCTTTGAAGGAATTCGAAGATATAAATTAAATTTTAAAACGGCGCGGAAATGCACAAATTGTCAGTAACCAATCGGGGAGCTGATTACAGCTCGTTAATGCACAAATATTCTATAACCAATCAGAGAGCTCATTACATCACGGTTAGAATTGAAATTATTTAAAAATTCATACATAATAAAATCATTTTTTAAAAAAATGCAAAATTAAATTGTATTTTAATATTTAAGAGCCATAAATGTTTAAAACATTAGATTAAATTTACACATATTAAAACGAATTACTTTTAAAGTAAGGTGACGTCATTGATTACATCATCCACAACATAAAATTTCATAAAATATGATAAACAATAAAATTTTTATTTCAAATAAAAATGCAAAATTAAATTGATTTTTAATATTTAAAAGCCATAAATAATATTTTAAACACGGAATTTATGCACAATAAAACGCATTATTAGTACAAAGGGATTTGAATCCCGAAGGATTATTAGTTTCGTTTTGGCATTTTGCGTCGGACTCATAAATGTCGGTTCACTTTTCAAACTGTTGCCACAAAATGTTAGAGTCCTGCATTATATTTGAAGAAATTAAATAATGAAAAATCTGCATAAATGTATGTATATTTCTCGTATTGTGATAAAACAACGGTACATAGTCATCGAATTTTGAATAACGTAATCCTCCAACGAATATGAGCATGTGGAAGACCAAATTTGAAATTTAAAATTTGTTTTATGATCGATTTCCTATTTTTTAAAACTTTGACGAATTTTTGATTAACAAACTCAAGGATTTCAAAGCGAGCAATGGCAACGTTGTGCAGAAAAAACATTTTTATCTCCAGCGCGTGAGTCTCTGTATCGGAAATTCTAAAGATATGCTCGTTTTAAAACTATTTTGCGATATTGCTGTTGCACTGGATCTTATGGTTTAAGTGCGAGGAACATGATATTTAATAAAGAAAGGTAACACACAAAATGTTAAAAAACGCCCCTTTGGACGTAATTTAAAATCTGAAACATTTCAGATTTTTTTTTTTTTTTTTTTTTTAAATAAAATGACAACAAAGTATCGGTTACCATAAATAACTTATCCAGCAATGGGTTTACCGTAAGTTGTATTACTCGCCAAAGGAAAATCGCCAAAAAATTGCCAAAATCCGTGCAACCAAAGTAGCACCCTAAATTATTTTAAGTATGAATATCAAATGAGAAAAAATGAGGTAATTGTTTAATGCAGCTCCTCTTCTTCTGCATAAATTGTTCCATCGAATAAAGTAGACGAATTTCACTATAGACCGTATAAAATGGCATCAGCATTTTAGACATTTTCCAATGGAACGATAGATAAACAAACCCGAAGAGAACTTAGCGTTGATATTTTGTGCTTGGTTAAATAACTGGAAAAGAAAAATTTTGGGTAACGGTGGGGAAAGTTTGCGATAAAAGCATTATGCAGAAAATAGTAGTGGCTGAGAAGGTTGCCTTTAGAGTGTTTCATGAACGTTGAAAAAAATCGAATTTTTAACTGGCACAAGGAATAGAACAACGGAGCTAAAAATTCTTGAAGGATCATTCAACGGTGCGTGGACTTTATAATTACCACATTATTTCTTATGTTGTGAATCTAACCTCGCTTTTTACTATTTTAATCTACTCCGTCAGAACATGTAAATGAAATAGGAGCAAACATTTAAGATAAATGACTAGCAACTTCATGCCGCTATAGTTAAACTCCTCATTTCCATTAGTATTCGTAGAATTACGGAGCCAAGTTATTCGGCTTTAAAAATCAAACTTTGACTTGTAGAATACTTTGAACCATTGTTGACTCTTTGACCAGCTGCGAAAAGCTGAAATTAATTTTATTGACAGTTTATTTGAACTTCAGTTCCAGGTTACAAAACAAATGCTTTACGTTGCAGTATTTATTTAGTATTCTAGAACTGAAAAGTAAAGACGATACCAGACTTTGTCTAATTCTACAAAGAGACCCTTTTAGAGTAAGCTATACAGTGTAACGTTTTTGAAGCAGTATTTAACGAAATAGTGGATGAGATTCTTAGTAAAACATAAATTTTATTCTCACTTCACGGAGATAGATAATCTCTACATATAATAAAAAGAGTCTGTGTGCCTTTCGTTCGTGCTGCGCGTAAGCTAATAAACCCGGGGGGGGGGGCTACAAAATTTGGTATACAGATGCATCTAGACAAGAGCCAGTGCACCTCGAAGCGATTTTTTTCAAAGTTCGAATCGGATTTTTTTATTTTATCTTTTCGATTTTATCTCATCATTTTAAATGGTTTCCTTCTTTTAGAACTGTGGTTTCGGCAACAGTTTTTCATTCAGACTGTTGAAAATACGAGGTAAACTGATGCTTTTTTCCTTTTGATTTTTGAGGCCCACAAGCGGCCGAACGGTAAAGTCGCTGAACAATGGTAGTTCGGTCCGAGGTTCGAATCCCGCTAACGGGCTGGCTGCATGGGCGTTTTCGTGGTTTTTCCACGTGTAACGTGTGTACGAGCCAGTTTCCCTTAGAAAGTCCTCCACGAAAGCATCCTTAGGCAGATAGCCCTAGTGTGCTTTGTCGTAATTAAGGGGACTCATACACCTTAAAACCCATAAGATCTTCGAATATGTGACTGTTGCAAGAATCGGGATAACTTATTTATTTTAAAATCAATTACTTTCAACTTTTTACAGCTGACTACATAATATGGCTGCTTTCTGAAATAGCCATCAGAAAGTTTGTGTTGCCACAAATATTTTTATAATTTAATGCGCTTTCTGACAAAATCTTTCATCATGTTTCCACCTTGCGCGCACAGTTTAAAACATTCTGTTGCATAATTTAGTTCCATATTTAATATATAACTTTAATAACATTTGGAAACTACTGTAAATCAAAAATTCTAAGAATTTCATGTTAAATTTTTATTTTATTTGGAGCTGAGTTTATAAAATGTATTTTATTAAAGATATTCTGTAATATTTTCGTGCCTAAAATTTTCTAATATTAAAATATTTATCAGATTTTTGGTTCAGTTAGAAAATAGTGCCCATACAAAGAATTCCATCCAATTTCAAGTATGTACCGTTAGCCATTTTTAAAATATTATGCGCGCAAAGTGGAAACGCAACGAAAAATTTTGTCACAAATGGGATTAAATAACAAAAATATTTGTGGCAACACAAACTTTTTGATTACTAATTTCCAAAGCAGCTATACTATGTAGTCAGCTGTAAAAAGTTGGGAGTAATTGCTTTTAAAATAAATAAAATATTCCAATTCTGGCAACAGTCACATATTCGAAGAGCATAAGGGGTTTAAGGTGTATGAGCCCCCTTAAATAAACCAAACCAAACCTTTTGGACAGGCAACACGCACATCGCAATCTTCTTAGTCTGACGCGCATGTGTCTCACAAGGCACAACAGAAAGAATTTTTTTCCCTCTCTCTCTTTATTAGCTAATGGCAAAGATGTTTGTATATTTTGAATTATGTCATCCATAAAGCACAATTTTGATAGGTTATTGCTTTCTGGTGGTAGTTTCATTTTTTTAGAAATGTGGTTTTGTAACAGTTTTCCATTCATTGCTTTGGATACCGGACTGCTGTTTTCTCTTGAAAATATGATATTTATTGCTTATTTCATTGTCATTTTTTATATTATGTTCTAATTATATATAATTTTAATTATATAAAAGGTTTTGCATGACTTTTAAGGAAACAATGTTCTCATCTTCCTATATACCATTTGAATTCTTAAGACTTAGCAGCGGGAAGTTAGTTAATTTATTTATTAGCATAACTAATATTTGTATTGCTTATTTCATTGTATTTTGTTATATGTAATACTTTTTTAATTTGTCGGTATTTTTAATGAAGTTGTTCTGCAGAGTAAAATTCTGCGCAGTTTTAAATTTAACGTTTGGTTTTCCATTTAGGCATTTTTCCGGTACATTTAAAAGCCGGACGAGGCTAGCCGCGTAGCTGCTAGTTTAAAATAAAATTCTATCCATCACAGCATCACACTCCACCTTTTTATTACAATTTCATTATCTAAAGAAACTTTTAACTCACGTACAAAATGGTAAACTTTCAGAATAACATTTTTAAAGATTTTCTGACGTTGCTCAGCAACACTTGCACGATACAAATATGGCGTTGCCTTTCCAGTGTCAAAGGCGATAAATACATATAATTGTTAAAATTAAATAGGAAAATATTACAACCGGTATTAACCTTATGAAGAAAACAGGCTCAGCATGTGCATCTTTTGAAAATACTGTGATGCTTCTTTGGCGATATGAAGCAATTCCAGTGATGGAACACAGCAATAACTTTTATTTAACACTCAAAAAGGCGACATACAAACAAGAAGAGAAAACATATTCTAACATTTAAAAATAAATTACATTCTTCGTGCGAGAGTCGCAAGTGGCACTCGAGTCTGGTTTCAAATATTGCCATTCACAAATACCTTAATGTTGATCTATTTAAATTATTTAAACTACAAGATTTTAATATTATTCAAAGCTGTTACAACCTCTTCCCCAACGGAGAGACTTTTTCTGAAGGTAAAAGTTCTGTAAAATTCGACAGTTTAATAAGCTGAGCTTGCTCATTTGCTTAAAGAGAAAAGGTAACTTCTCTAATAAGTTTCCAAACTTCAGGCCAAAATTTTTAAGTTTTGAACAAATATTTTTACACCACATTTAAATAGGAAGAAAATGGACAGTGTTCAAATTAGTCTTCCTTTTTTTTTTTTTTTTTTTTTTTTTTTTGGACGGTGCCTAGATCTCTTCCATGTTGGATCAGTTCCTCGGCTATAATTCACAACAAAGCCTTTCCTTAGTTCATTTGTGCCTTTCGGATAATATTCAATTTTCTTTTGTTTTCGATAGTTTTCTTCGTCTATTAGTAGCGGCTTTGATATTAAATCGAAAAAATATAATTCTCAATATTAATTTCTTTATTGTTTTTCAAATTTTCGTGAAAATCTTCCACGTTTAATTCCGGTGATTTAACTTCTTCAAATACATCTCTGGATGCTTTATTTTCTTTCTTCAGCGGTTCCAAGATCTGCTCTTCAGCTATTTTTCTCTTCCTTTGAGCTCTAGTAGAAACGGCATTAAAATGGTATCACTAAGTTTACGTTCAAGTGATAAACTAATAAAATAAGGCAGTTTAGTGTTAACAGGAAGTAATAACCTGGTATCACTAATATTACGTTCAGTGATGAACTAATAAAATAAGTCAATTCAATATTAACAGGAATTGATAACTTGGTATCACTAATATTATGTTCAGTGATGAACTAATAAAATAAGGCAATTCAATATCAACAGGAAGTTACGTTCAGTGATGAACTAATAAAATAAGACAATTTAATATCAATAGGAAGTAATAATATGGTATCACTAATATTATGTTCAGTGATGAACTAGTAAAATAAAAATACTACGATTATTCGATCTCGGTCGGTGCCTCCAAAATAATTATGACTGTGATGCTTCTTTGGCGATATGAAGCAACTCCAATGATGGAACACAGCAATAACTTTTATTTAACACTCAAAAAGGCGACATACAAACAAGAAGAGAAAACATATTCTAACATTTAAAAATAAATTACATTCTTCGTGAGAGAGTCGCACGTGGCACTAGAGTGTGGTTTCAAATATTGCCATTCACAAATACCTTAATGTTGATCTATTTAAATTATTTAAACTACAAGATTTTAATATTATTTAAAGCTGTTACAATACGTTATTTGGTACTTTTCCGTTTCGCCGGCGCAAGCGATAAACTCGCCAAAAATGGTACAACCGATGCCAAACGGAATATCCTCGCTGATAAACTTTCACGCCACATTTCCAACACAAGTCGCTGCTATTTCTTATCAGATTGATCGTTTCTTTCAATATTGGCATGCAACTACATAGAATTTTTAAATTATAATATTGAAATAATTCTTGAATTTAAACTCGTATTCCATAGTAAGATTTAACTTGAAATTAATGTAGGTAATTACTCGGAGAATCAGATTATGTAGCGCAAAAACAACGCGGGACGGCTTCTACGACAGTGGATCTTTGGTGGAGTTTGTTGTGAAACAAACGAATGTTTCCTCTGAAAAACTGGAAGAGGTTTGCTTTGGTTTATTTAATTATGGCAAAGCACACTAGGGCTATCTGCCTAATGGGAGGGATGCCTTCGCGGAGGACTTTCTAAGGGAAACTTGACTCATACACGTTACACATGGGGAAAACCACGAAACCGCCCATGCAGCCAGCCCGTTCGCGGGATTCGAACCCCGGACCGAACTACCAGTGTTCAGCGACTTTACCGCTCGGCCGCTGGTGGGCCAAAACTGGAAGAGGAAAGTTTCGAACATTTCAATACAATTTTGCCGATCCGGAAACTGGAACGCACACACAAAAAATAAAATGTCGATGGGCGGAATAAGAAACACAGAGAAACGGCACGTCATCATCTGGATAGTTACATCGCCGAATTTATGTGGCGAAAGGACACATAAGACCCATTTGAAAAAAGTTTTAAACGATATTAAAATATTTACGCCTTCAAAATAAAAAAAAAAATTATTGGAATTAACATTTGTTAATATTTTTATCTGTATACTGTGTGTTGTCGCCAATAAAGTCTGCTTGGCGAGATTTTCGCCGGCGAAACGGAAAAATACCCAAGATAGAAAACACAGCCAAGAAAGGAAAACCGTTTCAATTCTCACACACAAACTAAAAACTTGTATAGCAATATACGGTTATCACCATCTTTAGGTTTCAAGTAATGGTTTCAATTTTCTCTGCGAACGCTCAATCACCTAATAAGCAGTTAGTGTAAGCTATTACATGCGAGCTTTCAACGCTTGTTCAATTTACCGAAAACCTTTTTTTTTTCATCCGCAAAAACAGCTAAAATTCCGCTGTCAATATATAGCAGACCTGGCAAAATTGCGGCTTGCCGAGCAGCATACGGTTATCCGACATCTTAACTGTGGCTCGCAAGCTACTTGCAATTCTTCGACATCTGAAATACGACTTGTTTTGAAGAAATATAGTTTAATTTTTTAATATAAATGGAATTTTAAATATATATTAGGCAATACCACGTTTCTTTATTAATTGCGAATTTAATTTGACATTATGTATGTAAAAATTTGATAGATATCAAACTGATTCCTGGCTTATAGTCAGAGCAACAAATGCGTAAAATTACAAATAATTCCATTTCTGGTAATTACTTTTTGAGCAGGTAATTTTCATCGGAATACACTAATACGAAATTGGTCTAAAACGCAATGCTAATATTTTTATTTAAGTATTCTCCCTAATAATTTTACTTTAATTTTACATCAGGCAGTATTTGCTTACATTCCTATGTGATACCATTGATCACAATTGCTGTGATCCACTGGAAGATTTGCTATTCCTTGTAGGGGGTATTACTTTTATTTAGCTCTTGAATGGTGTAAGTAACTGCTTAAGAAACCTGTTTCCCCTTGCCAATTCATATAGAGCTTATTTAATTTGTGGAAGAATTTTACGAGAACTTTATTTTTGGTGGAATGAACCGTCACCCTTTTACTCCGTTAGGAGACGTCTCACTTTTCTAAGGAACTCTTTCAAAATTAATTTTCTCTCTAAGCAAGTCGGGCAATTTTATGAAGTTGCTTCACAGATTTTGCAACCATTCTCAATAATATGCTTAACATTTTTCCCACATGAAACTCAATCTTCGGTAATAATTCCTTGGTAATCTTGGGCAGAGATAATTTATTTCACCAATGGTTGTGGATGCTGAAATATTTGGTGTCGTGGGAAGAATCACTTGTTTGACTACAATTTATATTTTAGTCAAAATATTTAATTCACATTTTATCAAATATTGTTATTCCAGATAGAGACCTTTCACCATAATCATCAAATCGTCATATCAATAACGTTTGCATCAAGCAATTGGGAATCAGTCTTTTCGATCCATCAGAAACGTCTCTCTCTCTACTCCGCAGTTTGTCAAAATCGGAATATTAATATTGGTGAAATCTCTTTAGCTTGTGATAGTTTCTCGTATTTTTCCATTTCTTTTTTATCACCTTCTTTCTTTAAACCTTGCACTACGTTAAACCTAATGCAGTTTTCTGCATAAGGTTTGAGTTAAAGGCAGTTTGCTGCCCGGCATATATAAAATTTTTCAGCCCTTAGTACTGCGGTGTAGTAATGGGACATAACTTTTCTGAACATGAAACAGTAGATATATTTATTCATGTTAATCATATATTCATTAATTTACTTCAACAGTTTCTTTATATTGTTACGAAATGTCAAGGCTCGGTAAGATAGCTTCCCCCTAAAGCAGGTTTAGGGTTGCCATAAAATGGAAAAGAATTCAGGGTTGCCAAATTTGGCGACAAAATTGGCGATATGCTATGGACGGATTCAGAACCTTCTGGAACGAATTCTTACTGGTTTAGCGCAGAATGCTCTCAAACACAAGCCAGAAGCTATACAAACCCCGCTGGTACTTGGACAGTTAGTTAGTCAGTCCGTGCGGAGTCTATCGAGTTGACAGTCGGTCAGCGAGTGCCGAGTGGGTCGTCAAGTGCACCTAAAGAGTCTGTTAGTGCATCGTAGAGAGAGTGTGTTCAGCTCCGGGAACGACGGAACGGAGGAGTCGGGAGCTGTACTCTAGGGTATTGTCGAATGTATCGCCAGTTGGAAAGTCTCGAGAGTACGTGGAGTTCCGAGAACGACCGAGCAGAGTCGGGAGCTGTAATCCGGTGCTTTGCCATGATAATCTGTTAACCTGAAGGCTGTGTCGCTGATTGTGTCAGCGTGTTTAAAGTAGTTCTTCTACGACTGTAAACGTTTTATTGGAGCTGTGTTGGCCAATAAAGTGCGTTCAGATACTTAAGTAGTGTCGCCGTTATTTGCTCCAAATCCGAGAACCCGTAACGAACGTACTAAAGGAAGAAATAACGTAACAACTGGTGTAAAAAAAAAACGCAACAATTTTCAAAACTCGTCTTATTATTTTTGAAACTATATAAATTTGGACTTGGCGGCTTTCGAACGTTCATAAAATCTATCATGAGGCTCTCCTATCGTATTGAGCTTTGGCCATCCCTGATATATAGCGTACACTGTAACTTCATCTGAGCGAGAAGGAAACGGAAATTCTTCACATCTCTAAAGGCTAAATGTGAAGGGTGGTCGTAAATTCACCGGTATATAGGAACCCGTAACGAACTACGCGTCAACCCAGTCAAAACGAAGTTTCAGTTATTTGAAGGTATGAGTTCGAGATTCTGATAGTTTTAAAAAAGCGCAACTCTCACAGTTGCGGTTACAGTGAAGAAATTCCGAAATTTTCGTTTAGCAGCACCCACTTTTTTCCTGCGCAAAGCGCACTGGAAAAGCATATGAAAACTGTTGGCCTAAAATATTTGCAAAGGGCCAATGCCAGCGCGAGAGGACAAGAAACTATTTTATCGGAATTGGTAAGTTTTCAATATGCACAAGATAGTCATCTCCCATAACTTTCCCGTTTCGTGTCCACCGGTCTTACTTCGATGGATTTCTGGCTCTGGGGTTATCTGAAATTTAATGTGTACACATCAAATCCACGAGTTTTTTTTTTTTTTTTTTTTTTTTTTTTTTTTTTTTTTTTTTTTCAGAATTGAAGGATGTCATAAAACGCGACATTGTACAGATTCTTTCTGCACTGTTACTGTCGTCATTGTTGTCAACAATTTCTCGTATGCAACGCGTTATCGTCTGAGAAGTTAGCCAGGTTGAAAACCTGTAATTACTATAAAATTGTTTACGCTCTCCTCTTTTGTGTTGTTATTGGCCCTTAATGCTCTTCTTTGCAGGTGTTTCATGCTACCCATTTGCCTCGTGCGTGTATCGCCCCAAAGGCATGTATGGGTTTTCAGTGAGCTGATAAATTTGTATAGGGTAAAAGAGACCGTGAAAGCTGTCTTGTTTTAAATTATCACAATTTCGAGAGCATACCTTATAATAAAATACGTGAAATTTCATTTCAGTTGGTTGAACGGATAGGCTGCAAGGTGTTCACATATCGGGGATGTTTTGCTGTGACCACCCTGCAGCTTCATATTTCGTATTTTCCCTTATTTCAGAAAGTTTCGTTTACACAAATTTAAATCTGTATTGCAAGTACTCGGTGCCACTCAGGCAATTCTGAAAAATCATCAAATAGTGTTTACAATAGTTTGTAATATTTCAATAATATATGATTGGGTACAATTCCGTTTTGAGGACCGTAAAAAATTGCAGCGAAAATGTATGCGCAAAAAACGCCAAATCTAGCAAATGGACCCATTTAACAGCGAGCCAAATCTAGCGTACGCGCTGATTTCAAATTGCGTAAGTTTAAATAGTTCTATATATCTATATATAGACTCCATTGAAATACTAGTTTAATTATTAAATCCTCTTTTGATATCCTACGGATTTGACAATTTGGGAATTGCCCATGACGAAAAGTCTGCAATAGAATTTTTTCGAAGAAAAGGCATCATTCATTATAGAAAATTATGTTTGAACAACCAACGAGATGAAATTATGCTTTAGCGATAACTCGGTAGCGAAATAGCGATGCAGGAACCCATTCAGTTATATTTAGCCTTTTTTTATATAAATTATAATAATGATCTGAAATAGTTATTTACTCTTATACTTCCATTCAGTTATGTTTAGCCTTTTTTATATATAAATTATAATAATAAAGTATTGTATGAAATTAACCTTTCATCTAAATTAAAACAATTTTAAATAGTTATTTACTATTATACTTCCTTTCTTGCCGCAATTATTTTTGGCAGCACTGGCATCAACAATAGTTTGGCGATTTTTTACGGTCCTCAAAATGGAATAGTACCTATGATTGTTTATAATGTTTACATTCCAAAATATTGTTCTGAAAAATAAAAATATTCTTTACAAAAATATTTTTACGGATTATGTATTTAGATATTTTTATAAAACTGCAATTTAAATTGTCTTTCCGCGTGCCACGCAGCGCGAGACAAATTTTGAGATAAAGCTATGTCGGAAAAGTAAAAATACAGGAGCACGTGCATTTAACTTTTAATAAATAGGTATCTTTTTAATTTGTATAGAAACTGAATAAATGTAATTGAGTACTATGCTAACTGTAACCGTAATTTTGTTCTTTTATTACTTTAAATCCATGTGAAGTGAGATATCCGGATTAGCTTTCTCTTTAGATAACACTTTGCACTGCTTTGTATTTTAACGTTTTTAATAGTTTAAAGTATAACTACTGATTGTACTGCGTGGTATTGTGAACACTTGTACGAATATCTCTGAAGAAAATTTCAACGTTTTGATATATTTCTTTTGATAAGAATACATTTTATCAACCTTTTATCGGACTTGTACATCCAATCTACTACAAACCCCTACGCGCGCAACAATATTGTGAAAATATCTTCAGAAAAATATATTAATTTTTTAAAATATTCAAGTCATTGTTGAACAGGCTTTGAATCTAGATCTTTGACAAATTGCTTTACAAATCATGAAGTATGTTTCTGGTTAAAATGTCATTATCTTTTTTGATAACAGCAATTGAAATTCACTTCATTTCTAGGTTTTGTAATCGGCACAGTGGCATCTCGACCAGACACCATTCAAATAGCATCGTATAAATTCGACTGCAGTTCATTTATCGACCGAGTTATATTTCAAATAGCTTTAAATAATAAATGACGTTTATATTCATTCAACACTGGCAGTTCAAATCTGGATTCAGTTAGTGATTAAAATTTAGCACCCTAATCAGATCTCTTCCCCCCCCAAATATGTAAGAATTTTTATATTTTTAAATACTTTCTTATAAAACAGGGTTTCTTAAACTATAGGTTACCAAAAATTTTAGCAGATTTGATATTGTTACTAAATGTACAGACGCGGTGAGATGGCTTCCCCGCAAAGCAGTTTTAGGGTTGCCATAAAATGGCAAGGGGAAGGAAGGGTTGCCACATTTGACGAGAAATCGCTCGTTTGGCGAAAAAATTGGCGATATACCATGGACGGATGGAGAATCTTCTGCAACGAATTCTTACCGGTTTAACCCAGAATGTTCTCGAATACAAGCCGAAAGCTATATAAACCCTGCTGGTCTGCAGTCAGTTAGTGTGTGCCTCGTCTAGCGAGCTGATAAACAGTCATTGAGCGAGTGTCTCGAAGCCTAGCGCCGAGTTGGTCGTCGAGTCATCGCATGGAGTTGTCTCGAGAGCACGTGGAGCTCCGAGAACGACCAGAGTCGGGAGCTGTACTCTGGTGCTTTGCAGTGAAGCTGTCTCCACCATTGTCTGACAGTGTGAAGGCTGTGTCGCTGAACATGTCAGCGTGTTTATAACAGTTCGACGACTGTAAAACCTGAATTTGGAGCTGTCCTGAGAATATTGGTAAATAAAGTGGGTTTCGATACTTCATCAAGTGTCGTCGTTATTCACTCCAAATCTACGAACGTGAAGGAAGAAAATAACGTAACAATATTTAACATATTATAATTTTACAATTACCAAATATTTTTACACAATGTATCTGAAAATAAAGACAATACAAAGGGAAAAAAAAACTAAAACGTTTCGATGTATTTTTTTAATATAAAAGTTTATTTTCCTCGCTTTGCACGTGACACTGTCATTTCGTCTGTTACTTATTTAAAATTTTCACATTGTTCTATGTCTTAAAATTAGAAATTAAAGTTAGTGACCTAAAAACTGCAATAGTATATTACAGTACAAGTGAAAAAATTGACAGTTTCACTCACGCGTGTGTCGGATTTGCTCAATACTTATGGGGTCTCACAAAAGTTTTGTAAAAATTATGGGAGTCCTGCGGGTCGCCAAAAAAGCTCTGTGATAAAAAGACTGAAAAGAGTTTAAGAAACCCTGTTATAAAAGAAAATATGACTCGCAGGAACCTGACATTAGCAAATCTAAAATGCAATTGCCACATTAGCTGCAGTATAGTTTTAAGATTACATAAAAATTAAAAATATCCTATGGCATGAATTTCAAGTATGTGAACAAATTTTATTCTTTTCCTTATTAGGTGACTGTACTTTTGAAGAAGATTCATGCGGGTGGACAAACGCTCTTCCTATAGACGCTCTTGATGATTTCGATTGGGCAAGGCAGTACAGTTACAGTGTATCGGGACCATCAACTGATCATACGAAAGGTACAAACGAAGGTAAGATGGTATCAGGGAGAGCGTGTGAAAACGTAACTAACAAGAACAAAAAAATATCAGTGCAAAAATTATGTAACAAAATTAATCTTCGAAACCGCGTAAAGGAATGAACTGCCGTTATATTTGCTGCCAGAACAGTCATTCCTGTTAGGTGGTCTCAGTGGCGTAGCTAGGGTGGGGCAATGGAGGACATCTGTCCCCGGGCGCAGCATCCAAGGGGCGCCAAATTGATGTGATGAAATTGCAGAATGAAATGTTTTCCGTTCTTGGTACACAGAAAGGGACTCAAAATCTTCAGTTGTCCCCGGGAGCTGAAAACCCTACCTACGCCTCTGGGTGGACTAGATTCTTAACAGCGAAACCACTGCTAGAATGATGGCCGCCCAGCCCGTATAGTGATTGCGATACCGATGAACCCGAGCTTGAATGCCGAAGAAGGCATAGTTTTTTTGTAAGCGTCTGTACGGCAAGAACCCATCAGCCGCCGATAAACACTGAGGTTGCTAAACTCTAGCAGTTTTGACCTGGGTTTGATTGCAGACGAATGCGGTGCAATCAAACCCAGGTCAAAACTGCTAAAGATGATGATCTTCAATCCTTTTTTCGTGTTTTTGATCATGTGTAACGTGTATATGAGCCACTTTCTGTTAGAAAGTCTCAACGAAGGCATCTTTCTCCTTAGGAAGATGGCCCTAGTGTGCTCTGCAGTAAACTCCATAAAGCAACCTGTGTGGCAAGAGAGCACTCAAGATACAAGGTGAGCACAAAAACAGTCCCCCGTTTCGAAAGACGATAACTTTAATACCGAAAGGACTGTCTTGCCCAAATTTTTAACACATAAAGTCGTAAACTTTTTGGTGGCATTGATTTGAATCACAAACACTCGATGTGTGCGCCACCTGTTAAGCGGGAAACATCGATGCGGTAATTCAGTTCCAACCACATGTTGTGAAGCATATCCGGTATGATGGAATTGACAACAGAACTGATGCTTTCTTGAAGATCATCCAGAGTTGGGGTAGCAATTTCTTCCGAGACAGAATGCCCTTTTCTTTTATCACAAATGCACTCTGTCTCACTAAATGTTTTATGCCTCTTCAAGATGGATTTGTGTGTAGGCGGATCGACATCAAAGTTTCGTTTGACCTCACACTGCGCTCTCACAACACTGCTTGTTTTTGCAAATTGTAACACACACCAGCTTCGTTGCTGCGGGGTGAACGCCATTTTCGATGGCACTGCCCTCTAGCAGTCGAAGTCATGCGTAGCGATTCTGTAAAGAAAAGAAATGAAAAATATTTAACCGAGTTGTGGATATTACATTTATCAACATATCAAAGTAACTGCTAATTTTATGACACCTTGAAATCGGGGACTGTTTTGGTGCTCACCCTGTATACAGTGAGCTGAAACAGGAAAAACTCTCGACAGGTTGTCTGGTAGGGAAGACTCCTAAAAAACCTTCGCATCCTCAGGCGGTTGTCCCTCAAAATTAGGGTTGAATTGCGCAGTTAGTGAGGCAAGACTATACTTGTACGACCAGTGGTAAATTTCTAGTGTCCTTTCCCCTTGTACATCTGCCAGCTAGAGCAACTGAATTTCGATGAATATTAATATAAGTGAATGTATTGTCCAAGTAAATAATTCTAGGCTAAGTAAATATTAATAAACGTATTGTCTAAGTAAATATTGCTAGAAAATTTTCAGAGAATATTTACGCGGAAAAAGCAGTTAGAATTATTATCTAAATAAAGACATTTTATAATTTTATTAAATCGGGGAATAAGACATGACTTATCCCCCGCTTTATAATTAAAATGGTCATAGGATTCTGTAAAAGGAATCGGTACAATGGAATGATTCTTTTCCGCTAGTTTTGAAGCAACCATTAAAAATGTCATTGCACTTCTGCTACAGGCTAAAATTAATTCAGTAAGGTAGTAGATAAGTTATTTTTTAATTTAAAATTTATTTTTTCATTGAGAATTCAATAAAATTAAAAATCAAGAAATGCGAATTGTTTCCAAAACAAATGAAATCAGTTTTATAAGTTTTCTGTATTAATTGTCATTCCTGGCTAAACCATGGAGGTTGGAAGTAAGAGGAGAGGCCCTAACAGGTTTTCCCCGATCCTCTCGTGGAGACTAAAACATTCAGTATAAGGTATTTCTCCCACTTCCCTAGGGTGCCCTCGTGGTGTAACGGTAGCACGCTGGGCCGGTATTCCAGAGGTCCGTGGTTCGATTCCCGGCGAAGGCGGTTGCATATTTTTCCTCTTTTCGACTTCCAATTTACCTAATAACTCTACACAGTAACTTGCATATTAAGGTCAAGAGGATTTGACATCATCGGATGTAAACATTTTGTAAATGCCTCGTAAAATATACGTATAAATATAAAGATTTTCTGCAGTACTTCAGAATCCTAAGTATGTGAAAAGAATGCATTTTTAAACATTTCAATTTAACGGAATTAAATGCTATACTTTTTCCAGAACAGTTTTATTTGAATGTTTTCGTTACACATGTTCGCTTTTCACAAGTTTTTGTTAATTACATTAGAAAAAAATTTTAATGCAATTCGATTTTATTCGCTTAAGGATTACAAAAATTAGGATGAAAGTTTATTGCATTATTTCTTTTGTATTTACAGAGTTTCTTCTTGAAATACTTTTTCAAATGCGAGATGATTTTTATTAGCTTTTGAGGAAACGTTCAAGTCAAAAATCAGAGTCAATTTATAAACAATACTCTGTTCGCTTCATTTCAAATTAGAGCAACTTTTATTTCAATATTATCTTAAATATTGCTGATTTCCATTTATTTGACAAGATATGAATATATCCGAAAGGGAATAAAAAAAGTATTTTGGAAAAGTATTTTAATATTTAAAAAGTATTTTAATATTTAAAAGTCGTAACTGAGTTATTATTAAATGCAAGGAAATGATTCTTTTAATACTTATCAGATTTTTTACCCTTAATTTCAACATTACATGTTCAAAAACTCTTCTTTTCTACTTAAATACATATCTCATAGAATTTGCTTTACAACACTTTTTAACAGATTGTTTTCCAGTGCGAACAGTTCTTGCTTAAATATTTTTATGAACGTATTTGTCAATAGAATTTCAATTTATGTTTAGAACTAAATGTTAAGTTGATTATATATTTAGATAAAATTTACAAACATAAATTTAGATACATTTAATAACTAGATTTCTTCAGAGTAGCTTTCACAGGAGAGTTTATGAATGAATAAATCCTTCATTTCCAAATATATTTATAAATAAATACTTGCGTATTTTGTTAAAGGTAGATACATGCTTTTTGTAAGGATATGTATAAATACCCACATATATTTTTCATTTTGGCATATGCAAATTTTTAATTTCTGCTCATTTACTATATTTTTCGAGTAACGTAATTTACAATAATTTGGTATATACCAGAATTTTTACATAAAAATATATATAGAGAGAGATATAAATAAATGAAAATGACATGCATTTTTTAATACCCACTCAATGGTCAGTTTTCCTTCAAAATTCCTCCACGATGGCATCTATCCCTTTAGGCAGACAGACCTTGCATGCCTTACCCTTATTTAATAAAAATTTAACCTGGTCTGCGTCCCTTATTACAAACATTTTAGGATGCATAATTTTATATTTACATATAACCATAAAGTTTCAAACTTTTGACTTGAAGCACATTTTGGGATACATTGTCAATTTTAAATTTCTATTATTAATATTAATATATTTTGGTAAGCATTCAATACCTCTCTTAGCGATTTTAGCCAGTTTAATAGTTCTCTGATAATGTAATAAATAACTATCCATTTCATATTTGAACATTAACCTCACTGTCATCACAACGCAGTCTTGATTGCCTTACTCTGCATAATATTATTTCATTTTTTAAAGCAGTTGGAACAACTAATTGATCTAAATTTATAAACAGCTGAAATTTATTAATCTAGAAGGGGCAAAGTATATATTGATATACCGATTAATGACATTTATGATCCTTTTTTTTAATGTCTTGAAACTGCTTCAAAAATAGACTAATACTGAGGTATAAGTATTCAGTAATAGATAATTTTTCATTCATAAATTTGTATTACATTTAATCAATTAAAGATGTTGCTAAAAAAAATTTAAAATGAAAGAACTTTGTTTTTTCCTTACAAATCTGTTAATCACTGACCGTAAAATAAGTTTTGTATACAACAGACGCATTCAATTGTTTGCAATATTTTTGCAAAAATAAGCGAGCTTGAACCTGTAATTTCTGGGCAGAAAAAAACTTTATGGGAAACATTTAACAATCTGTAATGGATAAGAGGGCCATTCACGACCGGACCTCCTTCGACAGGATACAGTTTTCACCACCGTTCACCCTATTTTCAAATTCTTAATAGGTTGTTTTGATGATGTGGCACGTTCACACGGTCACTTCATATGAACCACACATAGTACTTCCGTAGAACTAGCAAATGTTTCTCTTCTGTTTCACATATTTGTAAAATTGTGTCCAATTTTACACAAATGTGTGGTTACAAATGATGGAAAAGTTTACTTAGTAGCATATCAGCCTACATATTTATTAATTTTGACGGATTACAGGATTTGATGGTAATTTCATTTTTAATGAATCCAAAGTGATTACTTTTCAGTTACATAAAAGTAAAATGACGAGTTTAAAACGAGCAACTATTAAACCTCTCCTCTAAAAATTTTTAAAAAGTATGTTACGATATTATCTGGAGGCCAAAAAAAAAAATGTGTGTTTTAAAAGCATTTTGATATTTAGAAGATAAAAGTAGCGAATACTCTATTAAAGGCATTGAAAGATTTCGCCCTTCACCACTTAGCGATAGCGGCCGAGCGGTAAAGACGCTAAACACTGGTAGTTCGGTCCAAGGTTCTTGGTGGAATGGCAGAGTTTTAATTATTTTCGCCAAAAACATTTTAATTGTTCAGAACTGGACTTAGGAAATTTAATTGGAAAAATACATCATCGTAATTTGTTTCTGTTTTTAAAAGATATTGGCTTTTATAATAGATTTTAACCTGTTTTTTAAAAGATATCAGCTTTTATCATAGACTGTAATCTCTTTTTACCTAAGCTAGAAATTTTTACAAATGACTAATTGCATTGTTACCATTTGTCTGGCGCAGATAACCTTGACAGGTTTTGTGCCAAATTACAATAATCCAATCCAATCGGTCCGAGGTTCGAATCCCGCGAACGGGCTGGCTGCATGGGCGTTTTCGTGGTTTTCCCCATGTGTAACGTGTATACCAGCCAGTTTCCCTTAGAAAGTCCTCCCCCGAAGGAATCCCTCCCTTAGGCAGATAGCCCTCATGCGCTTTGTCATAATTGAATAATCCCAGAATCCCACTTAGCGATAAGGAAATTGAGCTTTAAAATGTGTTATAATTTTGCAATATTTTGACATTGTAAAGGTAATTGTTAAGGTAATTTTTATTCTTTACATGTAACATAAACATTTTGTTTACAAAAATCTATATTTTTGTAGTCCAGTAGCTTAGAATTTTATAAAACAAATTCATAATTTGCTGTTGCATTTTATCGAAAAAGAACCAAGATGTACTTTTTTCATAAATGTTAAACTATACGAAATGCTTTTGCCCATCCAACAATGAATGTTTCTTTTATGCAGAAGTGTACCCGATTTTCTATTGGTGTAGAACTGTCGTGTGTGGAAATACTGCAAAAGAGCTGTGAAGAATGCTCTGGATGTAAATGAAAAACACCCTCTCTTGAGGTCAAAGCATGGAGGCCCTGCGTCAGTCGTAGTGCGAGGTTGGCGCCTCCTTTTATTCTTACCTCCATGGGCTAAACACCCAAAGACTATTTGCTTCAGGCATTAAAGACTATTCGCGAGGAGGTTTGAGAAATATTGGTTTATATTTGCATGGCAAAATAGGGTAACACTACACTTTATGCAATCGGACTATTTCAGCTACGAAAGCCGAAGCATTCATTACCATCGTTTCCTGATTTGGCCACTAACCCCTTCGCGCCGACTGTCACGTATACGTGCCAGATGATTGTTCCATTCTCTACCGACTGTCACGTATTTGTGCCAGTACTTTGGAACGTTTTTCAAACTATAATTTCTGCCACAAGATGGCACTGTATGTCCATATGGTTTCAAATACATGTAAATTAGACCTTCTACTCGAACTGAGAGAAGCATTACTCACATACACGTGTTTTTGGTTATATAAACAAACGGGGAAATAAAAGTTTCCGAATGGCGTGATTTATGACGTCTCTTTAAATCGCACTTTATTCGCACGTGGTGGTTGTTTACTGTAAGTAGAGAAGTTTTATTTGCTCTAAAGCGTTGGGTATTTCGGTTTGCAGTTCAGTTTTTAGAAAATAATTACATCTTGTTAGACGTGAATTCTTTGTTTTTACCGTTACAATGTCGAAGCGTCGAAAATGTTTAACAGAGCATGAAATAGCAGAAATGATGCAAAGTATTTCAGATATTGATTCTGAAATTCTGATATTGATTCTGAAAGATTAACTGAAAGACATTTTCCAAAACTTTGTTCAGAAGAGACTGATAAGAAAATGAGACGACGATGCTTCGTTTGTTCACATTCCCGGAAAAATCCTCCAAAACGGCAAATGAGTTATTGCGATTGCAAGGAATGTAACGTAGGACTGTGTGTAGATCCCTGTTTTCAAATTTTTCATACGAAAAGAGAATTTTAAGTGATATATTTAGTTTTCAGGTGTATAATGTTAAAATTCATAAAATGAATGGTGAGTAATTAAAATATGCATTTAAACAAGAAATAAGGTAATTAAAGTATATATATAAAATATTTATAAAGCCGTTTAAATACTCTGTAGAGCATTATTAAACAATGCGTTGATACTTCGGAAATTTCATGGATTTAGGCTTAGTAGCAAAAAAGCCCCCGGCCCTGGAGAGACGCTCGCGTAAGACACTGCCGGCCTCAGCGATAAGCGCGCGTTTTCGCTACCCGGCTCGAAGGGACTAATAAGCAAAAGGGCTTGTTCTTCCCGACCAAAACACTTTGAGCGTGTGGTGCCGGTGTCCTCTAAAGCAACTGTTCCTTTAAGCAACTAAATTTAATAGTGCATTTGTTTCTCTCACTCTTATATGTATAGTCATTATGTTTATGGAAGCAGAAAATATGAAAAATGAACTAATCTTTTGTCTAGATACCTTCGGATATCTAACTTTACTTGTTTTCCAGTTATATCGCGGAGGCATGTACCAACCTAATAGCCAGATACTGGTGGTGATGAATTATCGTCCACCACCTTTTAGTTCAAACGTCACTGTAAAATTATTAAATTTTTCGAAGCAGAAAACATGATCTACGCCCTTGCCGAGACTTTAACTCCGGACCTTCCGAATACTGGCCGGACGTACTTGCAATTATACCACGAAGGCATACAGTAAGGTGGGAGAAAAACCATACATATAAGTCAAGTGACGTCATTGAACTCGACCGCTGGGAAGAGTTGTTTGTTTACTGACATTGCAATGAATCGGATATGGTAAGGAATTCGGAAGTTATTTAATAATGAATCAAATCAGTATTTTATTGCAAATTAACTTTTCAAATAAGAAAGCGGAAATTAAAAGAAATAATTTATAAAATTCTTATTTGTTATGCTTACAATTAGTTTAGATGTAGCTTTCTTTGTTAACCCTTTGTTGCATACAAATAATCTAGAGAAGTTAAACGAAAATGTTTGTATTTTTACTACTTAAAATAACCTTAGTAATAATAAAAAATCATTAATTTTATTCAAATTTCGTTTTAAATAATGGCCACAGTTTGTTCACTACAGTGGACAACATGCATATAGTACGTACATGCATACAAATCTCTTCTTCATTAATTTACGGTCATTGCATTTGAAATCATTTCCTGCCTTGTTGGCAGAGATCATTACCATCTTCTAAATGGTAAATCTACAACTGTCATGTACATACAGATCCTCCAAAATACCTTCATTTCGTCGATTGGAATTGAATTCATTTTGCTACGATTTGGTAACCTGTACCTATTTGATTTAAATGTTAAATGTCCTAGAAATTAATTCCTTGCCAAACATAAACATTTCCAGTGGTGTTTTGGCTTGATAAGCAGTACATTTGGGTTTCTATTCACTCTTTTTGGTAGATCTTTATCTATCCACTCCACAATTTTCTGAAACTGACATTTAAAATAAAATATCTAAAATTCCTAATTATGAATAAAAAATGGCAGTATAACGAAAATGTAAGTAGCAGTCATTTTCCAAATAGCAGTGCTTTACTTAGTGATGCTATACAGCCATCTAGTATCGACAGTTGAAAGTTCTAATAACATAGAATGAATAAAACAGGAATGGAATCTGTTAAGTCATTTACAGAAGAATAAACAAATTTAAACTTTTGTCTACTAGAGTGGACATGATGCAACAAAGAGTTAAAGTTGTCAAGTACTCAAATAGCTGATGTCCTGGTTTATATTTGCAGTAAATACCCGTGCTCGATTCCTTAGGATGGAATCAAGTAGATTCATAACTTATTTCTCGTGATTTCATAACTCGATTCTTGATTTCGTAACTTCATTCTCGTTCTTAACTTGTTTAGAATAACAGGAGACAGTTTGCCTTTGAAAGTTTTCTTTATAATTCCCGAGGCAGGTGTTCTCCAAATAAATTTGTCCTATTAGCAATCCTGTAAAGAAAATTAACAATAATTAACTATCTTATAAATTATTGATAATCAGTAGTCCCTTAAACTGAATAGTTGATTAAAAGTATAACCTTTCGTAGTTGATCTGTCTAGATTAGCATTTATTTATTGTTCAAACTTTCAAAAAAACTCATGGTAGGAAAATTATTTCATGGACAAAGTTAATCTTGTTACCAACATTTGTCAACTGAAGAGGTACGCCAATAAATAGAATCACTTGATGTGAAAAATGTTAATCAATATCACCATAACGTGGTTATAGGCAACATGAAATCATAATTATATATATTTGAATGATTTTTAAACTTCTAAATTTTCATGTTTTATGTGCATATGTGACTCATTTATGAAATTTAAAATAAGGCAATAAAGCAAATTTAAATTGGCGTTATTTTTAAAAGCCTAATTTGAAAGCCTTTTGGAAAATTTTATGAAACTGACATTTCTTTTTTTATCTTCCAATTGCATTTTTGAAAAATTAAGTTTACATTTCAATTTCAGGGTATTATATGAATCTTCTGAGCAATCCACAGGCACCCCAGAGAGGTGGTACAAGGGCGTGGTTAATAAGTCCTCTCTTTTCAGCGACTGGTCGAACAAGATGTTTATCCTTTTATTATTTCATGTACGAAAGATCTATAGATCCTGCAGGACCGAGCTTGGGCAGTTTACGAGTCCACGTGAAATCCGCTGCAGGAGAGGCTGGAGGCAAGGTCACAACTTTGTGGAGGTTGCACAACCATCAAGGCCAAAGATGGCAAACAGCTAGAACGCCTGTTGTCATGGGATCAGACAGAGCTGCCCCTAGCAGTCCGTACCAGGTAAAATTTAACCTAATAATACAATCTGGACAGATCAGAACTTGTGCTGATGATTATCCAGAGTTTTTTTGTCATTTGGTATAAGCCGACGCAGAACAACCACACGCTTTACATTTTATACAGGGTGCGGCAGGGAAACTACCTTCTTTTAAAAATGAATAACACAAATAGTATATGCGATATCAGTTTGTTTTCCAAGGTATAGAGAGACACTTAAAGATTTTTTTATTACGGTTTAAAAATAGTATCATTAAGGTGGCCTCCGTTCTGTTCAATGCATTAAAATAGTCGAGGTTTAAAGTTTCTTTCCATTTTTACCAGGTGACACGTGAATGCAGGGCCCGGACACCTGGACGGCTTAATATGACAAATCGGGTGTCGTCCGGTATTAAATAGGTGCTATTTAGAACAACGCAACCCTATCGACTTCCTGAGAGGGCTGCATCGGGAATATATTAATGGAGAATATGAGGTATTGATGTGGCCAAACAAGGGCGTGTGCATATATATGCTTCAGTATACAATTAATAAAAAGTTTCATACACAGGTACATTGGTGGTATAGGTACATTGGTTTAAGTGATTAATGATATAGGCAAACAATAAACACTTATACATTAAAAGAAATGAAGCACTGATAGTGCAACTGGCGCATTAATGCAGAAGATGACTATTAATGAATACAGGTAATCGTGTGTCATCCTGTATGACTATACATAAACTACTAGAAATGATATGCATAAACACATGCGAATGATGGCAATAAATGAAAACACATAATCATGCATTATTCTACTGGGCTATGCACACATCAATAAAAATGATACATACACACCTATACGTTGACAGAAATGATACATTGAGAATGAAAATTGTGTATCAGTGTAAACGATGACAATTAATGGTTACACGTATTTTCGTGTATTGCCTTACTGGGCTGTACATATATACGGGTATGTTGTCGATAGCAGCTTGAATATTGTTCTTCAACTGAGCCGGGGTCTTTGGAAGTTAAAGATTTCAGATAGGCCCACAAAAGGAAATCATACGGGGCTAAATCAGGCGAGCGCGCTGGCCACTGACGATCGTCTTGTAAGGAGATAAGGCGTCCAGGCGAATGTTCTGTAAAACATTATGGTCCAATGAATGCGTATTCTGGACAATGCACACCAAAGAGTCACACGTTCTGTATGGAGGGACTGCTTATGAAATTCTCGGGGATTCATGCCACTCCATTATCGGATGTTTTGCTTAATGCATGCTGCAACCGGAACGATGAAAATGAGCCTCATCGCTAAACACAAGGGCATCATGAGGTGTATTGTGAAGAACTGCTTTGCATGCATTTTTCCGTGAAAGAAAATCGCGCGGATTAAGTTTTTGTACCACTGCCAATTTATACGAATAAAAATGCAGTACGTTAAAAAGTACGACTCCACGGAGAATGCGCGTTCCTATCTCGTCCACTGCATGATCGGTACTAAATCTACATGACATGAAACTTTAGATACCCGCTAGATGGCGCGCGTTTCTAATAAGAAAGTTTCCCTGCCGCACCCTGTATTATTTAATTGCCATTTTCATGCAGTTTAAATGATTTAATGAAGGGTATGTTTAAATATCAATTTAATACAATGAGAGAAACTTATTAAAAGGGGGGTATCTACCCCCGTTACATAAAATAACATAATGCAATTTATATAAGTAGTGTGTAGTAGGATTAACACATAAAAAGCACAAAAAACATAAGTTAGCAATAAATAAGTCAACATAGTTATACACAATGAAAATACAAGCATAAGAGCGGACAGGGAATTACATGATCCAGGGGTTGAGTATTGCTAGTGGACGGTTGATATTAGTAAGATCATTGAGAACGTAGTTGGCAATTTTAACAGCAGGATTGTTGATGGATTTTTGCTTTTCGTGAAATCTTTTAGCTATCTTGTAGTAATGAGATCTGAGCAAACTAACTCCCAGTTCCTCGTGAATTCTCCGATTTCTTATGTACCATTGTGAGTGGGTGATTTGCGTGAGAGTGCAACTTTGTGCAGTTTGAAGTTTTCTCCTGCAGGTTTTGTTTGAGTAGTCCCATACAGGGCAGGCATAACAAAGTAATGGACGCAAAATGGATTTATAAATGAGTAACTTGTTATCTATAGATAAAACACTCTTTCAGGCAATGAGGAGGAGCATTTTATCTTATTTCGCCTATCTTATTTCGCCTATTTTATTTCTATTTTATTATGCCTTTTTTCGGTGTCGAGGTTTGAAGAAATTTGCCGAGTGTAGCAGATTTTGCACGAAATACAGGATTCAGAAGCAGATAGTTTATGTAACTGTTAATGGACAGTCAAGATTTATTCTAGCATCCGTATTTATTCAACCAAATGTTAGTTCAGGAGATTTGAACATGTTCTTTTTTAACGCATTGAATATCCTGACAAGACATTGTGAGACTGTTTTATCAATCGAAGAGAGATTCTTATAGATATTCCTATTATGACTGTAGACTATTTGTCTATTATGATAGATATCCTATTATGATAGATATCCTATTATGATAGATATCCTATTATGATAGATATCCTATTATGATAGATATCCTATTATGATAGATATCCTATTATGATAGATATCCTATTATGATAGATATCCTATTATGATAGATATCCTATTATGATAGATATCCTATTATGATAGATATCCTATTATGATAGATATCCTATTATGATAGATATCCTATTATGATAGATATCCTATTATGATAGATATCCTATTATGATAGATATCCTATTATGATAGATATCCTATTATGATAGATATCCTATTATGATAGATATCCTATTATGATAGATATCCTATGATGATAGGTATCCTATGATGATAGGTATCCTATGATGATAGGTATCCTATGATGATAGGTATCCTATGATGATAGGTATCCTATGATGATAGGTATTATGTAGATATATTTCTATTGTTACTGTAGCTACTATTATAACTGTAGACGTTTTGCCTATTATGATAAATATCCTATTAATGATAAATATTATGTAGATATATTTGTACTATGATTGTAGACCGACTTCCTATTAAACTGTAGACTATTTTATCAATCGATAAAAATATTACTGGTAAGATATATTCCTATTATGAGAGATTTCAATGAAGACGTCGAACAAAATGGAAAGGCATTTGATTTTATGAAATGTTACTTCCATCTCAATATGATACCAAGTAACTACCCAAATACCACTTGGTAATTCATTTATAGATTTAACGTTTACTAGGAATACAAGTCATCATAAATTAGGCAAATTACTTCTTTTTATCATCGACCAGTTTTACATAGCGTCATTATGAATGAATAAATTTAATAAGGAAAAAATAAAACGATAAAATTTGTACGTGAAAAACCTTTTATTTGTTCTAAAACGTCCTCGCACTTCTATTAGAAATCCCAAGAATTAAACGCAAGTGACTCTTTAAACTAAGAGAGCCTACCTCATACAAAGAGTTATTTTCAACTTAGTTTCTCTTTTTCTCACGGTATTTACACGCCTTTCTAACTAGCCTTATTTTTCAGATTATTATTGAAGGTATTTGGGGCGATGGAAGGGTTGGTGTTATCGCTCTAGATGATATCAGCTTTTTTGATGGTGACTGTTCTTGTACGTATCATTTTATTTGTTAGAATAATCTTACTAAATGATACAAATATTCATATTATTAAAACATTTTTCTCTTGCAGCTCATCCTCTGAAAGCGACAGCAGTTATTGGTAAGCTTCTTAGAACATTATTTAGCTTTTTTCTCATATTTCTTATTAAAATTATCATTAAAGAAATAGGCTGGAAGTAAATTATCAACCACAGTATAACTTACTAGGATAATTTATAGAACATCGGCGAAATTGAGTATTTCGTATATATGTTACTGTGAAACACCGAAATCTGGAGAATGTCGATTTTCACCGGTGAATGTCAACATTCACATAGTCGCTTGGTGTATGTCCGAAATATTTTCCAAATACCCTTATTTCTGACTTACACCGGTCAATGTCGACATTCACCATGTACTAATGGTGAATGTTGAACATATAACAATATTATATTTCCTTCTCCGTAATTCATTCGCGAAAAAAACGCACTGGAGACTCAGAATAAGAACTTAAGAATATAAGAACTTAAAACACACAGTACATTCAAAATGAGAAAGGAAAATAATAGAAGTTATAAACTTACCAAATTATGTGATTCAAATCTTATTTATTGCAACGACTTAAACTATTATGACACTTTGAATTGCACAAGAGATCCTTGCTTTTACAACTGCATTTATTTGTGGAGCACTTCCTTTTGGAATGGCAGCGTGTACATAGACTCCTCTCTTTTCGACCTACACCAGGGCATATCTGTGATTGTCCACATACACCGGTGAGGGTCCGAATGTACAAGAATGTAAAGAAATATTCGATCTTTCACCGACGTATTTGGTGAATGTTAATATTCTCCGCTGAAAGTCGACATTCTCCAATTTCGGTTTTTCACGGTAACATCTACACTCCTGGCCATTAAAACTGCGACGCCGGGAAGGAATGACCTGACGAACGTCAAAATCACATGAAAGGAAGAAGTAGAGATATGCAAATGATTAGTATTTCAGCGACATCTAAAGCACTGCATAATAGAAAAGTTGTGTAGTGGATTTCTCAATCGGAAAGTGCTTTGTAAGGTTGGAATTTGCTCAGAATATCTTGTTATGCCACGAATAAGAAGAAATGCTTACCAGCATGTTTCGAAATTCGATAGAGGCAGGATTATTGCCTGTCGAAAGTGTGGATTATGGTTCCGTGATATCGCCGATCGCATTGGTCAACATCCAACCACTGTCATGCGAATGTGAAATGAATAGATTGCTGAGGGTCATGCTGAACTGCATGCAGCATCTCAACGTCCTCCCATGACTAACGCCAGACCTGACGGACATATTGTGAGGTCAGCCCTGCAAAACAGTAAGACCACATTACGGATCATTAGTTAGAAAACGGGCATATTTGCAGCACGCTCAGTATCAGCTCGTAAGGTGCGTCGACGTTTGCAGCAGCGTGGATTATCAGCAGGGTGACCATTATTTCGGCTTTCCTTGACAATGCAGTATATAGAGAGAGACCTCGACTCTGGTGCGCCAAGCGACAAAGCTGGCTTCAGGCGTGGCATAGTGTCGCTCTTTCAAATGAGTCCCGGTTCTACGTGCAGTACTCTGTTGGCCGTATACGTGTCTGGAGGCTCCGAGGAGAGCGCACGTCGCCTGCTTGCATTCGATAGGGACTCTCCAACTGTTGTGATGGTTTCGGCAGCCATTCGGTTTCACGACACGCACATCTCTGGTTCGGATAGACGGTAATTTGAACGCCAGATGGGTGCATTTCTGACATCTTACGTCTAGTGTTTGTGCACTATCTTCGAGGACCCCCGAACGCCATCTTCCAACAAAATAATACAAGACCACCTGTCCCACGTCGTGTTCTGACCTAATTGGGTACGCAATTGCTGCCCTGGCCTGCATGGTGTCCAGATGTGTCACCCATTGAATATGGGTTGCTGGAGAAACTGTCTCGCCACCCCTCTCCGGTTGATGAAGAGTGGTATAGAGTTGAAGCAGCAATGAATGAGTTGCCCATTTCTGTCATCCAAGCCCAGCTCAACTCCATGCCTAAAGCAGTATTGGCTGTTTTAGCTGCTAGAGGTGGCAGCCGTCTCTACTGATTTCGCACCTTTGTAAACCTCCAAAATGCTTACAAATTGAATGATTTTGTCTTCATGCCATACTGTTTAGGTACAATAAATATCTTTTTTGTATTTGCTTTCCTTAATGGTGTTGCAATTTTAATGGCCAGCAGATTATGTGAAAGTTTACATGCAAACTGAAGCACTTGAAAAACGTTATTTTTGGCAGATTTAAAATCCTTAATCATTTCAGTCTAACCCTATTAGAGTTTTCGGTACCTCCTAATTATAGCGGCCTCTATAATTTAATCACTAATCAACCAGGAGGTAAGTGCAGCGAGGTATCTGGGTCGATTTGCAATTTAATTTTGGGGGCTGCTGTAATAAGGATGTACTGAATTTTCTTTTGTAAAATATTCAATGTTCAAGATAAAAGGAAGTTTTTGAAAAAACAAGGATTTCGTTCTACTTTGACGTAAAATATAGTTGCACAGTGAAAGCTGATCTTTGCGTTTATTTATTCAGTTATTTAGTCGCTTTTTAATATGGCTTTCATATGTATAAAATGGCAGGCTAGCATCTCCTTCATTAATTCATATAGCCAAAGAAAAGTATTAGTCTTAAGAAATTAGAATTTAAAATTAATTTTAATTATTAATTAGAATTAATTAGAGTTAAAAAAATTATTGATGTCATTTTTGTCTTTGAAATAGGGTAATCTATTTTTATCATTGACTTTATTTTGTGAATATATGTTTTACAATAGTGAAACTTTTTATTCTAATATAAAGCTGATTTCGTATGTTGAACAATTTTTATTGAATTTGCATTTAGATAAATTCTAAGGGCTGCAGATTAAATATGGATCGTAGTATTATTAGTTTAAATGTTATCCACGTGATGGAACGTTCAGAAAGAAATTAAAAATAAAAGTTTAAATTGTTAAATAACCTTCAGTCTGCATGTGTCCTGCACAAAAACGTACATTCGTGAATTTATGTTCGGGGTATTCGTAAAAAGAATATTATGAACGAGAAGCCGCGACCAAAAAATGTATTAAAGGAACAAGTTAAAGGAAAACTAATATTTTCATCTCTAAAATCTATAAATGAAGTTGTTGTTGTTTTCAAAGGTAAGGTGTTCCTTTAGAATGTAAATTCTGACGGTCGAATAGTGTATTAACCCTTAGCACTCCGCACGTTTTTGTACCACTGCCTACCAGCAACTCCGGCACATTTTCGCAGCGGAATGCAGCATCTAGAATATCTGCATACATCTCTTGTAAATATTTTACCAAAGAAAGGGATGTGACTATTCTCCTTAACTGACCAATAATCCTGCATATTCGCCAGGGGTATCTTGCCCGTATTGGTAATAACTTCAATAAAAGTCCAAAACTCATCCTCTTCCATCGCACGCCACGTTTTCCAAATAGAATCAATAGATATTTATTTATTCTTTAGAACTTTTTCTGCGTAATTGTTGGCTTCTTTTATAATTTCGTTTACCAGTTCGTTTGCGAAAAATAATTTGAAATATTGCGTCGGCTGTACAATATTTGTAGGAATTTTGGTCTAGTGGCCTTTGGCGATACACTAAAATGTATTCTATCCGGAATATCCAATTCTTCCGTGACATCGCGCCATTCATCTAAGTCTTCGGCGACTCTTCGCTTTCACTTTCAATAACTACCATTCGTCGTCTGTTTGGTAGTATAATTTCGGAACCACTACTTGAAGTGTCAAAATTATAATCAACATTGTCTTCCACAATATCTTCTGACAATGAAAAATCAAACACATCTTCACTATCACTCAACTCTATATTCTCATCACAATAATTATTTTTCTCCGTGTTGCTATCCATAAAATGGGTCAAATAATGTTTCAATCGTAACAGTAGCGAGACTGAGCACGTTTTAACTACAGATAACAATTGCCAACGCCGACGACATCTTAAGCCTAATCATGCTAAAAACATTGGGCTTCGCAGTGGAGCCTACGGAGTTACGGAACAAATGACGGACGGCTTCTTAGCGGAACCAACGCAGCGCTAAGGGTTAAACTCTTAATCATTAAATATGTTTCAGAAATGTGATTTAACGGATGCATTTTAAATTTGTTAAAATCAATATTTTATTACAAAATTTGATTAGTTTCATATTACTTAGTCAGATTATTGATTGTAAAATACACATCTTCTATATCCCATTTTCCAAGAAATCGAGAATTTTAAATCCTACTTTTTGGGTTCAAGAATTTTTAGTGGTTTTTTTAATATAATTATGAAGTAATGTGTAACTTTGTTAACTGTGTGTATGTAATGTATAACTTTATGTTTATGTAATGTTTAACTATATTTCTCATGTCTTACGTTATTTATGAAAAGATAATCAAAGAACAAAAGAAAAGCATTCAAAAGTATTTTTTTCTTTACTGCTGTTTATTTCCTCAGGTAACTGACAAATACAAGGCTGTTCTCGCACTTTTTAGACGATTTTCATTGTATTTACACAAATATTTTACTCAAAATTTTTGCGTTTTAAATATTGTATTTGATAAACTTTATTCTTTACTATAAATTTAAGAGACATCAAAGCCTTTTTTTAGTATCAGAAGAGATGTTTTATATAATTCCTCTTGAACATCGTTCCAAGGAAAGTTTTTAGGTTGACGTTTGGATTATCCGCTTTCTAAAAGTGCAAAAATCCACGAAGAGATTTCATTTTACACCAGGATAATGATTTAGTATTGATATGAGTGAAGGGTATGGTTTTAATACCTGTATCTTGTAGTGATTTTTCCAGGAAATTAACAGTGGATTTTAATTTATGGCTGTTTGCTTTCTCTTAAAGCAGTTGTACCTTTGCAACATTCGAAACTTTCCGTTTTTCCACTTGGATATGTATTTGGAAACAATTTTCTACTTGATGCCATTTTTCCTTTCTTGTTGACAATATTACCTACCTTACCTTTAGATATAAAAAACCGTGGCTTTCACAGTGTTTTTTAATAAGTACACTGCTGGCAATTAAAATTGCAACACCATGAAGGGAATGAAATACAAAAAAGTTATTTATTGCACGTAAATAGTATGGCAGGGAGACAAAATGATTAAATTTGTAAACATTTTGGGATTTTTATAGGGAGGGGTGCGAAATTAGTAGAAACAGCCTTTACTCCGTTAGGCATGCAGTCAAACTGGGCTTGGATCACAACACTGAGGGGCAGAAAGCTCCCGAGCTGAGGTACATTGCCAAACGAGATTATTGCCACCCTACCCATGAAACAATCTACCATGTTGCGACCCAACAGAGCAAGGGCAGACAAGGCATTGCCAGTACGGTCCCTGCCGAGCCTTACTCTGTCCCGAGAGCCCTCAGGCCTTCTGTGAAGTCTGTTTTTCTACCCCCGTGGTTGAGACCGCCTAGGTACAGATCCTAACCAGTGTTTCTCAGGCATTCGCCTGAGTCAATCCCCGGGGGGAGGCTTTGATCACAGAAATGGGCAACTCATTCCATGCTGCTTGAAGTCTATACCACACTTCATCAATGGGTGACAGATCTGGAGACCATGCAAGCCAGGGCAGCAACTGAATACCCAATCGAAGAAGGTAAGAACACGACGTGCAACGTGTGGTTTGCATTACCTTGCTGGAACATGGCGTCTGGGGGATCGAAGTTAAGGCCCAACCACTGGACGTAAGATGTCAGAAATGTACCCAAATTACATTGGATCGAAACTACAGATGTGCGTTTCGTGTACCCAATGGCTGCCGAAACCATCGCACCAGGGGCAGGGCTCCTATACAAGCAGGCGACGTGCGGTCTCCTCGGACACTCCATACACGTATACTAACTAAGATTTTTACCGCAGCTCGTGAACTTAATCACATTCTGGGAACGGGAAAAATCCCGAAAGCGTCTCCCACCGATGACTTGAAACACTCCTGCTGGGCCCAGGGTCCCACACCCCCGAGACACCAACAATTTTATGGTACCCTCTATTAATCGCTCAACGATTAAAAGCCCACCGCTAAACACGGGCCGGTCAAGACCACCATCCCGGCCGGACCGAGACCACGGTGGGGTGGGAGATGGAAACTTAGGGTCGATGACCGGCCGTTAATTTGGGCTACCTGCGAGTCCTACACGGGATGCCCCTCTCCTTAGGCTTTTACATGGAATACCAAGGACAGCAGGGACCGGACGCTCAATGGCCCAGTTTGCTATTTGGCTACCAATACCCTGGTGGAAGGGACTTACACCTCCCGGCCCATGAAGAGCAAGTATAAACCTACCCCATGGACCATCGGGAACCGCCAAGTTCATAAATTATATACCCCCGTGGCCGAGATACACGTATACGGCCATCAAAATACTGCACGTAAACTCGGGGTTCGTTTGAAAAGGGGACATTGTGCCACTCCGGTTCCCAAGTTTCTCGTCTGGCGCACCAGTCTCGCCATCTCTCTCTATGCTGCATTGGCAAGGTAAGCGGAAATAATGGTCACCCTGCTGATATCACACGCTGCTTCAAACGTCGACGCACTTTGCGAGCTGATACTGGGCATGCTACTGGTAGAAACGTGCCCATTTCCTGACTAGTGATCCGTGATGTGCTCGTGCGGTTTTGCAGGACTGGCCTTACAATATGTGTGTCCTCTCTGGCGTTGTTCATGGGAGGGCGTTGAGATGCTGCATGTCGTTCGGTATGACTTTCAGCAATCCATTGATTCTATATTCGTATGACAGTGGTTAGATATCGACAAGTGCGAACGGTGATACCACGGAACGATAATCCACACTTCCGATAGGCAGTGTGGATTATCGTTCCGATAGGCAGAGCTCTTGCCTCTACCTAATTTCGAAACTTGCAAGTATTTCCTCTTCTTATTCGTGGCATAACACGATATTCTGAGCAAACTCTAATCTTACAAAGCACTTTCCGAATGAGAAATTCACTACAGAACTTTTTTAATGCAGTGTTTTAGATGTCGTTTCTCCCTCCTGGCAATGCGTTGAAATATTAATTATTTGCATATCCCAATATTTCTCTTTCATATGATTTTTGACGTTCGTCAGATCATTCTTTCCTGGTGTTGCAATTTGAATGGCCAGCAGTGTAGATACCAATAAATTTCTTCGGAAAGAGCAGAAACTTAACCTTTCCATTGCTTCTTTAAAAACCCTGTTCTCCGTGAAAACAACTGTCAAAGAGCGGACTACTAATTTACTTCCAAAAATATAGCTGCAGTTAAAAAAAAATTTCCTACCAGACTTTTTTTAGCCAAGCAAAATCGTCTAAGAAAATGTGCAAACAGTCTTTGTATGTTATATAATTTACACGTTTTCTAAACACACGTTTCGAATTAGTTTTAAATAAGACTAACTTCCATATTAACCGCAGGCGAATGCTCTTTCGACCGAAGTATGTGTGATTGGAAGAACAACACGGAATCCCCTCCTCCTCTACAGCAACTGGGAGACCATCGAACTACGAAATTCAGCAGACAAGACCAGCATGTGCAAGAGGGGCTTACATGGCGACTGGCGTCTGTCATTAGCAGACCAGCGAATCTTCAAGATCATACTTTCAGAGCTCCAAGTATGTTTGTTTATAGTTCTTAATTTAGATTAATTTCCGTTACATTTAGTTTATGCAAGAAGGCTTGCATGGCGACAGGCGTCTGTCGTAGGCAGACCAGCGAATATTCAAGATCATACTTTCAAAGCTGTGATTATTCTTAATGTAGATTATTTCCTTCACATTTCCATTACAAGGACGTCATGAATAGATATTAAAGTTATTAGCCCAAAAGGGAAACAAGTCTCGAATCGGCATTTTGCATCGAAACATTTAAATGCGTTGGACCACTTTTCAGATTGTTGCCACCAAATATTATCACCCTGCATTATATTTAAAAAAATTAAATAAGGAAGAATCTGCATGAATGTATGCATGTTTCCCGTATTGTGAATAAGCAACAGTACCTAAAACTATTAAGTTTTGAATAGCTTAGACCTCTACCAAAACATGGCCACCTGGAAGCTAGAATTTTGAATTCCAAATTAGTTTTATTACCTATTTCATATTTTGTAAAACTGTAACGAATATTTTGATTTACGGGCTCTACGATTTCAAAGCGAGCAGTGGCAACACCGTACGGAATAAAAACTTTCTACCTCCAGTGAGCGAGACTGTCTATCGTAAATTCTAAATACATTTCGTGTTGCGTAAGAACGTGATATTCAGTAAAGTAAACGCAAAAAACGTTAATAATAAAAAGACAAAGTTTTGTAAAGCCATATTAGTGTGCAAAAACTGATAGGCTGAACTGAGAAAAAAAGTGAAAAAACAGAAATTTATGCCAATAATTAACGGTGCAACGGTAGTTCTAAATGTATACTATTATAATGCTCTTAACATTTTGTAATTTTGTTGAACTATACATGGCATCAGTGCGAAACAATGCTTAGAAAAAATACTTAATAATAAAGCTAAAAAGACAAAAAAGGTAGGTAGGTTACGGAGGACTGGGACGCCTGGTTTTTAACAGAGGTAAACAGGCATGAGATAAACACCCTCCTCTAACTACAGCAAAAGCTCCCTGGAGCCCCACAAGGCTGTACCAGGAGATTTAGGTTGTCAGGGAAGTACGTGTCAGGAAGCTCCTTTCAAGGGCATTAGTAGGACTGTATTACAGACTGAAGAGGTAGGTTGTGGTGTTACAGATGGTAGGTAATTAAACTAAAAATACATTTAAAATGTACACACAAAAAACACATAAATGCACATAAGCAAATAATACACAAAACATAAAGCAGAAAATGCATAAACAGAGAACACATAAAACAGGTACATACACATTTAAAGCAAAAAAGATAAGTGGAGTACATGAAGGCTGGAGCACAAAGTTAGTGTTGGGCAATTCTGTTGTGTATAAATACAGGTACATCTTGCATGATGAATGATGAGTTCGTGAATACTCATGTGTGTAGGAGCGTGCAGTTATATTGCATTGATTATTGTAGCGTCACTAATAACGTAGATAAAAAACACTGATTAAAATAACACGAGGATTTTGTAGCACTAATTACTGGGCGGTGCCCCAGCAATTAGTGCACCGTGAGGAACACTGCATCGTGAGGCACACAAACGTTCACTAACACTGCAGAAGATGCTTGTTCAAATACTGTTGAAGGAATTACATATATATCATTAAGGAGGCATTGCAAATTTCACTAAAGATATGTCAAAGTACTTTCAGATTTTTATTATTGCCACTTTAAATTGGTGGGCAACGAAGCTTAAACACACAATTGTTGTGAAGACCAGATATTGTACAATTCGTTGGACTAGTCTGAGAGCTTATCATCAGTACACCAGAGCGTGGAGGCCGAAGTCTACTGACCATGTCATTTTGGCACGGTTGGCAAAGGTCTGTGCCCAATGCCGCGATGGTATTAACACGTTGAGCGTCGCGTCAGCCATCTATGGCTGACACTAGATTTTTCGTTTAGGCCGCGTCAGACATCTGTGGCTGACACTAGATTTTTCGTTTAGGCCGCGTCAGACATCTGTGGCTGACACTAGATTTTCCGTTTAGGCCGCGTCAGCTATCCTTGGCTGACACTAGATTTTCCGTTTAGGCCGAGTCGGCTATCTGTGGCTGCACTAAACTTTCCGTTTAGGTCGCGTCATCCGTTTGTGGCTGACACTAGACCTTTTCGTTTAGGCCACGTCGAACGCCGCAGGCTGACAGCGTGTAACATAATATATAACTATAAAATTTACACTGTTTTATGAAATTACACAAAATTTATTTAAAATTTACTTAGTTTTGATTCATGATTTGATTTTAATTCATTGGATTTCATTGAAACACGGTAAATATAAAAACGGTTCTCCATTACAGCTATTACAAAATGTGACAACACTCTTTTAGTCTTTCTACCAGCTTCTGTTGCATTTTTATCATAACATAACTTACAATATTTTCGTACTTCAGAGGCTTTTCCAGTTTTTCTTTGGAGTTTATGTTGTCGTTTTCTAGATATTCTTGCATTTTTGTTCGACGGAATGTCTTCTTTTTCACAACTTGTTGCTGTCTTCTACCGCGATACGAATCACTGGCCCTACAATACCAGCGCTTTTAAGCGAAGCGCGTGGCCTGAACTGAATTGCCTAGAACATACGTGGGGCGCTCAACGTGTTAATGATGCTGGAGATTGAATTTACCGCTCCTTTATGCGTTATAAGGAACCGGTGATAGGCGTTTCTATTATTTGTAGGCAGCGGGAGATGGTGTGCAGACGTCAAAGGACATTCAAATAAATAATGGTCTGGTGACCCACCTGATCCGCAGACACAGATATCGGTATTTGAGATGCTATGGCGATTGTAATAACTTGGAAACGGGCCGTGACCCGTGGTGAAGTAGGTGAGAGGTGCTACGGCAAAGAGTCGGTCGGTGGAAACTTCCTAGAGGTGGGTGAATGTCCATCTGCCTGTCTCGCATTCGGTCCACTCTCGTTGCCATTGGTGCATTTCTTGCTCTCGTAGGAGGCCCTTTAAATAAGAGGGGGCTGCAGGTACGGTGATAGATTGGGCTGCCGGGTTGGAAATTGCATCTTTGCTCAGCGTGTCTGCAGCCTCGTTGTCCTCATTATCCGCATAGGCTTTAACCCAGACCACGTTGAGATGGTATTGAGGGTGTTGCATAAGAAGATATTGGAGAGTGAGTATGAACGGTGAGACATGATGGTTCTCAAGTGCAATTAAAGCTGACAAGCAATCGGTATAGATATTTGCTTGTGGGATCTGGTTATCTATGAGATTTTGCACTGCAGCCGTAATTCCCAGCACTGCCGCCAGGAAGATCCTATTTTGAGTGTCAAGTTGTCCTTGCGAGTAGTGTTCAATTTTGCCATTCTCATAGTGCACAAATGCACAGCCTGCACTATTCTCCTGCTTTGAACCGTTTGTGTAGATCTGTACCCCGATCCGTGGTGCGTGTGCCGAGATGCGAGTCTGTTGCTTGCCGGTTGTGATATGGATTCCACTTCCTCTGAGAGCTGGATGGGTATGAACAGAAGTGGAGGGACGCACGAACTGGACTGTACTGTAGCTGGTATTTGCGAAAGTTGCATCTTGGCATAGGTGGATCAGTTTAGTGAAAGTTGCCTCCATCTCTGCTTTTATATGGAGTGGTAATATGCCGGCTAAAACTGTTGCTGCATTGGTGGCGGTTCTGCGGCTAACTTTTGGAATATGGTAACAGGTAGTTTGGCTACATTTTGGTAAAGCGATAAAGGTTACTAGCTAGGACTTTAGCTGTGTACATGGATAAAGTCAAGAGTGACATGGATACATGGATAAAGTCAAGAGACTTTGCTTAACTGCAGCGCAAAGGGGCGTTGTAGCGCTGTAAATTGCCTGATCTTGCGAGTTCCCATTGGCTGCACCCAGATCACTGCAGCCTATTAAGCTATTTTTTCTAAAACTGTGAGGTATAGCACGTTTCGGATGTGAGGATTTTGGCCCCAGTTGCCACAGTGCGAGAAGTGCGACAGTTTTATGACAGTGCGAGAAACATACATACATTTATGCAGATTCTTCGTTATTTGATTTCTTTAAATATAATAAAGGGCGGTAATATTGGATGGCCACAATTTGAGAAGTGAACCGACAGTTATAGTGAATTAACGCAAAATGCTAACACGAAATTAATAGTCCTTCCGGGCAATTTTTCCCTTCGGACAAAAAAAAGCTTTATTTTTTAAATCATTTTGAACTGCGGTTTAAATTTTAATTTCAATTTTATCCATTGAATGTAACTACATGTAAAAGTTTTAAAGTTGTTTTACTACCGCAGTGAAATTCAAGAAGTCGACAAAATTTAAATATGGCTGGTAAAACTCCTGTGTGGGTTAATTTTCTTGTGTATCTGCACTTGTTAATCGTACGTATGCTCATGAACCAATTGAAAGGTCCATTTTCTTAAAAGTTTGATTTTCGTAATGTTTTGACGGTTTCTGTGTTTTAAAGATGACAGACTTCTCACACATGCAGTGATAATCATATACAACGAATGCCATATTCTTTTACAACAATACATTGCATTTCATTGCTTTGATGTTTACTTAGAATTCGAACTTTACAAAACTTCGATTACCATTATGAGTTATCTGAAGATCGATCGATAAAAAGTTCATTCAACCATCACCAGGTAAGACAGTTATGACACAGAAGGACCCGAGTTCAAATCCCGGAGAAGGCATGGGTGTTTCTAAATGTGTAGTGTCTGTGTGCATTCTAATTATGAAAGATCGACAGAGATCGAGGCGATAGACAGACGAGCCAAAATTTTTCTGGAGTGGTAGGGGAAAAGAGGTCAGAGACCCTCGGACTCATTTCCCCTGGATGCTGGTTCCCAAGGCTCCTGCCAACGACAGGCACAATTTTGCTGTTCGCCAGGATGAATTCCTCGGACAAGAGAGATTAGTCACAACAACAAGGAGATCCACTTTCGGAATACGGACTTTGAATAAAAATTACGGCTAATCTTTGGAATATGGTAACAGATAGTTTGGCGACATTTTGGTAAGGCGATAAAGGTTACCAACTAGGACTTTAGCAGTGTACATGGATAAAGTCAAGAGTGTGCGCAATGCCATTTTTGTGCAATTGTGGGATTTTTTTTTAATTGGAAATAGGTCGACGTGTACATGGATGAGACCATGTTTGTGCAATTCTTAAAAACGCGGCAAGCAGTGGGCGATTCTGCACTTTCTCCCAATTTCGCACCTAATCTTCATTATTAAGCATTTTTGTTCCATAAAAGGTCTAGCATAAGCGTAATTTGGCTAGCAGATTGTTGGAAAAAAATGTTGAGTAAAAAAAAAAAAAAAAAAAAATGCCTTTACTTGGTGAAAACAAAATGGCGTCCAAACTAAAACTAGCAGGTTGCTGTAGCAGGGTTGGTCGCCAAATTTTCGCCGAAAAATCGCCAAGTTACCATAATCTAAAGATTAACTAAAATTACAATTGTCTATTGGTCGAATTAAACACCTCAGCTGGTTTAATATTGTATAGGGCAGGGACATCAAGCGGTGGTAGGCAAAGAAGCAAAATATTTTTAACCATTTAATTAAAAAATGAATACCCGAAATATTCTGTTTGAGTTTTTTTCTCTAACACTCGTAAATTTATGCCTTCAAGAGTGGTGTGGTGGTGGTAGTACTTTGTAGTGGTGCTACTAAGGGTTTTCAAGGTTTGTTTAGATGGTCAAAAGGTTGAGAAGTGCTGGTGTATGGTAAAAATAACTGCAGTGAATTGATTCATTCCTATAATAAGGAAGCATTTATCAAAACAAAAGTGATAAGCAATAAAGTGATAAGCATTTATCAAAACAAAAGTAAACATCTGTCTTTCTCTAAAACTCTGATGTATGCAATACAGGTAGAGATAGAAATGAGCGAAACATTAGAACTACTCCATTTGGTGGTACAAGTATAGTCCCACCGCTCGAATTGTACAGCTCCATTCCAGTTTCCATAAACTGAGGGAATCTGAACTCGAATCGTTTGTACTGTGCTGCGGTACTCATATTTATGTTAAAATGATATCCTAAAGAATTAATATTAATATACCACAATAACACATTATGTATGTCCCGCAATAACACATTACGTAAAATATTACGTTTGAATAACCCGCAATAACAGTATTTTTGAATATCCCGCATAACACGTTATGTAAAATAAATATGTAATTACATATTTATTTACACGTTATGTAAAATTACGTTTAACGTAATTAACGTACGTAATTACGTTAACGTACGTAATAACGTATAAATATGTAATTACATATTTATTTACACGTTATGTAAAATTACGTTTAACGTAATTAACGTACGTAATTACGTTACGTAAATTAACGTGTTAACGTATTACACGTTATGTAAAATTATGTAAATTTTGCATTTATTTGACATGGAGGGCATCCTAATGCTTTGCTGTTATCTTTTAGAGATGTTGGGGGAAATATTTCGAAATGAAATGAATATCCTTGAATTCCGAGATGCTTTTGTACGCTATTTGCATAAAGGATTGCACCTTCACTGCCACTCTCATGACTCTGGGTCAAGGTGAATAACATTTTACTTTTTCAGAGGATATCAAACTTCTTGCAATATATTCGTGCGATATTTTCTTTTATTCAATCAAGGACATCTACAATTTCAGTAAATAATGCAGTACAAAACAGCAAAGAAACAACTCGCACGGTCTAAGGTTAACTCGGAAAGTCTTGGATTGGTTGAATTTCTAACTCATCCGACAATACATTTTCTTTTTGAGAGTCGCATTAATATTTAACAATAAATATAAACTCATTATATATATTTATTACTAATTATTTAAAACCAGAAGATAATATCTCCAGATCTGGAAGTATTTATTTTTATCTTGTAGTTTTAATTGACTATTTATGGAAAGATTCAAACACATGTCAAAATATAATTAAAAAAAATCAAAACTTTATCTTAAAAATATTTATAAATACTTTTTATTAACTAAACGTATTTAGCTCTTTGAAATCATAAAATGTTTTATTCTTCTACAAATTTAAAATGCGGATCCCTTCCTTCGTCATACTGAAATGAGGATGTATTAAAAAAGAATCGCATTATTTTGGATCATGTTTTAAAATGGAAATCTTAGTGAGAACTATAGTTGAAAGTAAGCACTCAAAAGAAACCATAACCGTGACCATTTCTAGCAAAGTTTTTTTAAAAAAACGTTTTTGAAGAACAAGTTTGATTCACTTAAGATCACAAAAAAATTACCTTTGATTCAACTTAATTTGATCAGTATTCATCTACCTTAGGAGTTTTAATATTAATGACATGTTAAATTTAAATAAAGAATAATCCGAGTTGTTTACCTGTTTTAAATATTATGTATTACCTAACAGTTACCCTTTATATTAAAATCAAAAGAAAAGTAAGAAAGATCTAAATTTATTTTAGAGCCAGATGGTTATTTAAATTATGACAATTAATGAAGCTTTCGATTGGAGAACGCATTATACGAATACATTTAATTATCATTTTTTATTTTGAAAGCACAGTTAAATGGATTTCTGTTTTAAAAATATTTATGAATTCCTTACAGCTAATACTTGGAGAGTTTTTTCCATTTGTCAATTTTTCACTAATTACTTTATTTATTCCTGATTAAATTCCACGCTAATTAATCTTGTGTAAGAAAATATGAAACTAATTTTACAATACTTAACAAGTAAAGTCTTTCTACTGAATCTCATTTTGTTGTAATAACTAAAATTTGACTCTCAAAATCTTATTAACATAAGGCAGAAGAGGGTAAAGGTTTTACTGATTTGGATTGAAGTGGAAGCTAATCATTCATATTCAAGACTTTTTCAAAAGAATAAAGTTTTTTATTATGTCTTTACATTTTTAGTTCATTTATAAAATGTCGCTGCGAGCTGGAAAATAAAAGAGGATACGAAAGTAACTATATAACTGCTTGACAAAATGGTATTTTACCACTCAGAGGCCTGTCTAAAGCCCAGACAAGCAAATTGGCTGCTTGATTGGCTGCTTGATTGGCTTTCGTGTTTCTCCACATCTGTAACGTATGAGCAGTTTCCCTTAGAAAATCAGCCACAAAGGCATTCCTTTCATTAGTTAGATAGCCCTAAAAAATTTTGTCTCATTGAAGTAAGCTAACCTGATTTAAATGGAAATTTCTCCTGTTACGTGCGATTCAGTGCACATTTTGTGGTGAAATAAATATTACATTTCTTACGCATAATTTCTTTTTAATCAACGCATAGTATTTTTCATTTTTCAGCAGTTTGTTTAATCTCGACGATATCATCAGATCTGTGTTTACTTGATTAATATTTGCAGTGTATATAATTTAGATCACAATAACAAATTTAGAAATGTGGTATCCGTTAAACGATATTTGTACTCGGACATGATTTAAGGCAGTGCAGTAACTTAATTTTGTCTGAAAATGAAATTATAAAATACCAAAATCTTTACCAGATTTATCTCATATTTAGGATTTTAGAAGGAAGGATTCAGTTTTAACGATCTTCCGGGACTATAGCAAAAGAAATATCTTTTAAAGCAGTATGAGGTTAACTTTTATTATTAAATAATCGATGGAGATGGAGCATTATGAAAGCTTATATTGTATTTTAGGATGTCATTATAAAACGTAGATGAATTTGAACGCCTAAATATTCTAAAGTATGAAAACCCGTAGGTATGGGCTGAATGACAAGCATATTTTCAGAGTTATTGCTAGAATTTAGAAATTGAGTTATTGCTGAAATTTATAAGTCATGAAGTAGTTTAAACAAAATATCAGTAATAAAACTATTGTTATTGCTGAAATTTATACGTCATGAAGTAGTTTAAACAAAATATCAGTAATAAAGTACATGTGTAACTTAATTTTTGTTTGTTTCGAAAGTTGCGAAACATTTTATAGCTCCGTTAAGAGATGCTACCTAATCCAGAATTCTACCTAATCCAGAATACACTTTTAAGGAATTACTGTTACCCTCGAGAAATTTTGGGTATGATATTTGAACTCGAATATCCATTTTGATTGCTCTTGAGTCCATTTTGAATGATGTTTTTGTGTGACAGAATAAATAAAAATAAATAAAGACAGAATAAAGGAGGAAACCAAACGGTTTTCCAAAACGACTGTGAAAGGGTTTTAAAATGTATTCAGGCAAGATATTTTTAGTTACATCTGTACGAACGTACGTATTTCAATTAACTAAAAAACTGGTAGTCGTAGAACGTTAAAATTCCGTATATGGGACTGCTATAACATCTAGTTGTGCCTCTCCCTTTTTTGTTTCAATCGGCTCTACCAAACGAGTATATATACATGTTACGGTGAAACACCGAAATCTGGAGAATGTCCACTTTCACCGGTGAATGTCAACATTCACAGTCGCTTGGTGTATGTCCAAAATATTTTCCAAATACTCTTATTTCTGACTTACACCGGTGAATGTCGACATTCACCATGTACTAATGGTGAATGTTGAACATATAAGAATATTATATTTCCTTCTCCGTAATTCATTTACGAAAAAACGCACTTGAGACTCAGAATAAGAACTTAAGAATTTAAGAACATTCAAAATGAGAAAGGAAAATAATAGAAGTTATAAACTTACCAAATTATGAGATTCAAATCTTATTTATTGCAACAACTTAAACTATTATGACACTTTGAATTGCACAAGAGGCCCTTGCTTTTACAACTGTATTTATTTGTGGAACACTTCCTTTTGCAATGGCAGCGTGTACATATACTCCTCTCTTTTCCACCTACACCAGAGCATATCTGCGATTGTCTACATACACCGGTGAGGTTCCGAATGTACAAGAATGCAAAGAAATATTCGATCTTTCACCGACGTATTTGGTGAATGTTGACATTCTCTGGTGAAAGTCTACATTCTCCAATTTCGGTCTTTCACGGTAACATACATACAGGAGACCATCAATAAAGCAGCTACACCATCATTTTGACTTTCAGCACTTGTGCTCTATTGATAGAAACTACCTATCAGCTCATTTACTTAATATAAAATTTTATAAAGTTGCAATGGTTATACAAATATGCATATAACATACAGAGACAGATTATTCAGGTCTTGTGGTGTTTACATAGATGGCAATGTTCATAATAAAGCTCATAACATGAATATTTAGAGAATTGTTACATATGTTGAAAATTTATGTTGACAGACTTTCATATATTAATTTCGAAGAATAACCAAATTATATATAATATAAAATATCATTATACATATTAAAGAATTTAAACATGAATAATTTAGAAATAAGCCAAGTTAGAATAAGAAAAACACTAAATATATAAGAAACATTAAATAAATTTAGAAAAATGTAAAGTGCAGACTAGATATAAATATTATAGATATGCTAAAAGTAAATAATAAAAATATAAATGTTATATTTAATAATTTTCTAACTAATAATCTTTACAGAGAAAAGAAGTATTATATTTAATAAGAAAAGGAGTATTATAAATTTATTGAAGAAAAGATATTGAAGGTTAAGTGCTAAGAGAAGGAGGTGAATCGATAGTAAATTGAAAAGTGAAAGACTTGGGAAAGATGATTAATATTGAACCACTAAATGTTGAAATATTACAGCTATAAATCTTGATAACTAAAGTAAGGAGTTAACTACATACACAAAATACTTATTACAAAATTATAATAATAATTAATGTACATAATACTTATAACACAAAATTATAATTATGATAATTAAATGTAAATGATATAATGATTAACAGAATTGTTATTATTATGTGAAATAGTAAATGTAATAATAAAAAAAATTAACAGTACTAGTATTAAATAGGAGTAAAATTACTATCTGATAGTAAGGTTAGTGAAACTGCAAAGCGTTAAAAAATATATATACATACATTGAAGAACCAAAACATTACAACTACCTACTCAATAACGGCGCTGCGTGGCCTTTGGCGTGGAAAACAGCTGCAACTCTTCTTGGCATGGATATCACAGTGGAGATGTTTCTACATAGTGGTGTTTGAGCTCTAAGCTATCGCTCCATGATATTCGAAATGTGCTCTAGGCGAGTTATGTGTCCAAGACAGTAACAGGAATTTATCGTCATGACCCTCGAACCATTCCTATACAGTATGGGACTTGTAACATGGGGCGTTATCCTGCCAGAATATTGCACTTCCAATGTAATTGCGCAATTGATTCGCAATTATGTTCAGATGCTCCGTAGTTCTCGTGGTTTGTTCTATTACAACTTAAGTTCCGAAAGCCGCCTATGAGAACGTCTTTCAAAGAATAATATTGCCAGCAGCAGCCCTTGTATGACCTGTTATACAGGGAGGGAGTAACTGTTAGCCTGGAAGACGGCGTACCGTGAGATGGCGATGGACGCAATGAATCAGAAATCGTTATTCGTTCGACCAGGCAACTGTCTTCCACTTATTCACGGTCCAGTCTCGATGTTCCTTAGTCAAATCGTGATTCATCCGACGTGGCAACTGTCTTCCACTTGTTCAATGTTCCTTAGCCAAATCGTGATTCATCGGACGTAGCAAGTGTCTTCCACTTTTTCAATGTTCCTTAGCCAAATCGTGATTCATCCGACGTGGCAACTGTCTTCCACTTGTGCACAGTCCAGTCTCGATGTTCCTTAGCCAAATCGTGATTCATCTGACGAGGCAACTGTCTTCCATTTGTGTATGGTCCAGTCTCTATGCTCCTTAGCCCATTGTAGGCGTAGTTGGCAATGACGGTTGGTCAACAGAGGCACACAATTGGGATGTCTGCTGCGTAGTTCCATATCCAACAGTGTCCCCTGAACTGTGCATCGCGAAACTCTTCCACTTGGAGAGATAATTTAATAGGCTGTACAAGGAAGTAATGTGATGCCCACATCGGAGATTTTATAATTATCATGCTTCCCTTTCTGATGGGGATAAGAAATTTCCACTAATTATTCATTTAATTATTTCATCGTAATATTGAATACAGGAGTAATGTGTTCTTTGATCAAGCCGTGGATGTTCAAGCATAACATAGCACTACTACATCATCTTGATTTTAAAATTTTCCAAATATTCCAGGTGATTTAGTGGAATCTATTATAATTTGAACCTTTCATGGAATCTACCATAATTTGAACAGTATGATAAAGTACAATTTATTTAAACTTTAGATCTATTTATATTTTAGAAAGTTCAATTTTTTGATATATCTGAACTCTTTATTAGAATTACCTGAACTACGTATATGAACTATTTGAACTATGTACATGAACATTTTGAAATGTGAACTATATTTACACATGAATTATTTGAACTACATATTTTCAAAATCTGGAAATTTGAACCCTATATATATATATATATATATGAATTAGATAAACATATTTTATTTACCGACTTTAATCTATAGATTTTCTACTATATCTATAGATTATGGATTTTGTTGGAAATATAAACTACACTTCATTACTATTTCTTTTCGTCGCATATTATGTTCAAAATTGTGTACATATTTTAAGGAGTTATACCGTATATTATGTTTAAAATTTTTGTATTACATTCAAAATTCTGTACATTTACTATTATGCTATTTTATACATTATACTCTAAATTTTTATATTACATTCCAAATTATGTATCTATTTTGTTAATATCAATAAACGGCTGGGGTCACGTATAGGGGAGAGGGAGCTAAAGCAATTAACCAAATGGTAAAGACTTCTCTGTTCATAAGTCCTAAATTATTGATCTAGTCCAACAAATCCTTTTTTTTCTTACAGTGTCTAATAGTTTCATCTTTAATTCGGTATTCTTTCACATTGCAGCCGGATACGTGTTCTTCGACATCTTCAATCAGGCATCTCCTCAGAATCCAATTCTTCGGAGTCCTGATTTCGCTTCCTCTCAGAATGACGCTCAGTGTCTAAGTTTCTGGTTTGCTCCCTTCGGACGAGGAGAGGCTACAGCGCTCAGCGTCGTACGAGTTGAGTTAACACCTCCGGAGGGTGAAAAAGAACAGCGATTACTCATTTGGAAGATGGCAACCAAAAAATTCGACACATCGAGACCTGATTGGATGTATGGACAAGTTTCTGTAGCAACGCTTACTGCCTACAGAGTGAGTTATGAAGTTAATTCTGGTAAAATTAAAATGCATATCGGTTTACTTAACACGCTGATCGTGGCGCCGGTCCCTAGGGACCGGCAGTGAACTTTCCGTGTGGCCGGCGTCGGTCCCTGGTGACCGGCACTGGAATTTTCGTTTGGCTGGTGTCGGCCTGCGGGACCGACAGTATTAAAGTTAAAAAATAAAGTCTCAATGAAATGTGATCGAATTTAGTTTTAATGAAATGTATTGAAACATTCTAAACAAAAATACGGCTTAGCTCGCTGCCGGCTGAACGGAAAGGACAGCAAATTCGGCGCGGCGCTCAACGTGTTAAGGCTCTAAATCTAAACAGTAGACAAATGTTTTAAAGATAGTTGATTCTTGAGGTGAGAATTGCTCAAGCGTTCACTGAAATGTAATTAAAAAGTTGTATTCTGTTGGAGGTAATGAAATGTGAATTAACGAATAGCTGAATGTGAATCTACACGTTTTTGCTTCGTGTTATGTAATAATGAAATAGTTTCGTTTCAAAATTGACATTTTAAAATAAGTAATCGTTTTGTACAGATTCACACTTTCCTTATTAAAATTAGAACATGTTTAATTTTCGTTATAAAGAAATTATATAACCTTATGATTATAAGAAGATTCAGTTTTAAAATTTCCTGACTTTTCATATGATTAAAATATATTTTTAGCTTTCATTTCATGAAATATTTATGGAATTTTATGAAAGCACAGGTAGTTAAAAAGGGATTTCTGGATTTTTCTTACTCATTTCATATGTATGATGGAATGGCTTCTTTTTCTAGAAGATCTTTAATTCAAAAATAACATTTACCTTCTATTAGAGCTCAGCCCACCAGGGGCCCAGAGGGAAAATGGCTAAGTACTGGTAATTCGGTCGGGGATATTTTCGTTATTTTCCCCATGTGTAACGTGTATACGGGCCAGTTTCGCTCAGAAAGACCTTCACGAGGACATCCCTTCCGTTACGTGGATAGCCCTCGAGTACTTTGCCTTAAGTAAACAAAGCAAACAAAAATCTTCAGAAATAAACATAAATCTTTTAAATTTCTTGTACGAAATACTTGAAAAGCACAGAAATTGTATAGAACAGTTTACTAAACTAATAATTGAGAGTAATTTTTTTAGGCAGCGGATGATTTTTATGTACTATTATTTTCAAGGTATTATTTTCCTCTATATTACGAAAAATTTTAATGAAATACATTTTTGAAAGATAAATTTAAATTAAAACCTTTCTCTTGGTGTTCAGAAAAATTTAGCCGAATTTTTATACTTTATATTGCTTTTAGAACATTAAAAAAAAGTCTATAGATGAAAGTACTGATTATAATGTTTATTTAGTGTCGTCAGATATAAGAAAAGGTAAAAACTATTTGAGAAGTTGGAACTGAGTGTAAGATAACGAGAAGTTAAACTACTTTTAAATACAGGGTCGGTTTCAAAACTGATGTTAGCAAAAAAAAAAAAAATAAATAATAATAAATAAATAAATAAATAAAATAAATAAATAACTGCTGAGAAAGTCGTCTTTTTTAATTATCCTTTTATTTCTCTCTTTCCGAAGCGTTTACAAAGGAGTTAAAACAATTCTTATAATAGAGATTAGTCTTCTAAACCTGTTTTCTTGAGGTACTTCTTTTATTTGCCCTTCCCCCAGATCAGCTCATCTTTTGTTTACGAACTTAAAGGCTTAAATTTCTTGACATGCTTTTAATTATTTTCGATTTAAAAGCAAGAAAAATGAGTCAGGATTTAAAATCAAGGCTTGAACTTACGATGTCCTTCGGGCTTTTCCTTGCAAATAAGAATTTTAAATTTAAAATGCAGCAAGAAAAGACATGGATTTCTGGTAAAATGGGATCTAAAGTTTAAAATTAAATTTATATTTCCTTAAAATTATTTAATATTTAAGACTTTAAATTTAATAGTAGTTTTAACTATTAACATAATGCGATGACTAATCATAGTGCGATGAAATAAAATCAGTTGGTATTTTCTGGAAGCTCGTATTTGGAGCGGAGAAAAAACGTGGGGAAAAATAGCATTTATCTTTCATGGAAAGTGGAATTTAAATTCAATATGGAAGGCGGATGTTTTTTATTTTATTTTCTCCATTTGTTGCAATAAATTAGGATTCCTTGAAGAAGTTGGATATTGAAGCACCTATCTTCCAGATGAGAACAGAAAAGAAAATTTTGAAGTCATTCATTTACCATAATGGTTTTTTATATGAGGTTGACAAAAGTTCGATCTGTCTTATCTACCTTATGAAGAAAATTCTTAATGAGTTCTCATTAAGTAATTACCATATTTCTTTCATTCTAAGGAGGGCCATTTTTCTCGTCTAAATATCACTAAAACAGGAGATGAATTGCAATCAATGCCGTTGTTAGAATCGCCATTATTAGTTTGATATACTAATTATTGAAAGTAATTAAATTTCCAAAATATTAATTTATTAACTAAGATATTAAATAGATATACGACTATCGTGAATAAATAAAATTCGATTGTTAAAAATGCTGACTGAATGCATTCAAATTTTGATTTTGAAATTGCATACAAGAATAATATTTTAGAGTCATTGGCAACTGATGCTTTGGAAGACTGTATTTATGAAATTGTCCCCTTCACTGATCTTCCTCATCCCGCTACTTTAGAACCCATAAATTTCTGCGATTATAAAAAGACTGCTGAAATAAGTTTTCATATGGTTTTCTTTACAGATGGCAGCAAGATGAACAACAAGGTTGGCCTTGCATTTGTTCTTTTTGAAGGCCATTCTGAGGTTTGTTTCTTTAGACACCGTATACGGAATGAATGCACAGTTTTTCAAGCAGCACTTCCATGCATTTATCTTGCCGTCAAATGGATCCAGGATAATGGGACAACATCCTCAAAGTACCTTATTTGTTCTGATTCTCTTTCTTCTCTTCAACTTTTGAACAGCATTACCAGCTGCGATAAATTAGTTATCGAAACCCTAGTAACTGTTAGTTCACTTAGAATTAGAGGTATTGATATCTGCTTTGCTTATGTGCGTGCTTATCATGGTTTCTACGGAAAAGAAAGAGCTGATTTCTTAGCTAAAGATGCCTTAAATTTACCCATTGATATCAACATTAGCATTCCAAAGAGTTATTGGAAGTCCTTTCATTATAAAAAGCTTTTAGCTATGTGGAATGAGGAATACATTTCGTCTTGTAATGCTGAAGTCACCAAAAAGTTCCTTCCTTCTATTTACCATAGACTGAATTCCGAGTCTTTCCTCTCGTTAAATTTTAAAGTGTCTCAGTTTTTATCTGGTTACGGTAAATTTGCATCTTACCTGTTTCGTTTTAATGTACGATCAAAGAATTTATGTGAATGTTCAAAAAGAGTTCCTTAGGATGTGGAGCATTTGATTTTCTCATGCCCTACATTGGATGGCCCTAGATTTTGCTTACAGAACGATTTGAAAATGTTCGGAGTGACTTGGCCAGTGAACTTATCTGTTTTCTTGAAGTCTAGGCTGCTGTTCTCTGCTTTTGTTCGCTTTACTTATGCATGTATCTTTTAATGTTTATTTATGTATGTAACTTTTAATGGTTTAGTTAACTTACTTCTGTAAGCCCCGTGTTGTATATATGTGGTGCACGGGGAGTCTGTATGTTTTCAAAGGAAAAAAAAATGCATTCGAATGTTTCAGGTAAAGGGTTTCCACAGAGTCTGTAAGCAAATTTAATAGCTTTTTGTTGGGGAATGGAATAACGTAATAGTAGCTTTCGTAAGTTACGCAACGCTAGCTGCGCGCAGAATAGTACGTAAGTATTTCAGGTCTGTCCATGTAAAAATGCAACAAAGCGTGATCAATAATGTGAAGTGAAATGATGTGAATGAATTCAAGTGTGATCAAAGCTAATTAATGAAGTGGCCCCGCGTTAGTGAGCACGAAAGGATACAATCCATTTGAAAGTAACTTTAAAAGAAAGACAGTTTTATTGCCATGAGGAGTGGTCGCAGAAAATTCAATGTCAATTTTGTAGCCATTTCTGAACAAAATTAGAATGTGTGATATTAGGAATCTTGGTAACAAATTCTCAAGGTAAACAGAGTTCTTCCCGAGTATCCTAAGTTTTTTATAATCCAAGAATAACAAAAGGGTAAACAGTCTACTCAAGATTTTTTTTGCTGTAAATGGCACTTCAAGCTATCTTTCATAGTTCATTGCTGCCGCTCAGTGAATCCCATTCGATTGTGGATGGTATGCAGTAGTCCTAGTGGTCTCAAGCCAAAATGTTTGCTCAAAGATAACAGCAATTTGGCCATTCCCAGTTCCGCAACACATTTAAGGTCGCACTACAGGTCCCCCCCCACTCCTTAGAACCAGAGTGGGAGGTTCAATCTCCTTCCCTGCTTAGAGAGGCGCACCGCCCGGGAATTCTCCCGGAACAGCACTGGTCGTCATTTGCTACCCACCAGTCGCTCGGGCTGCTCGTCGCGGTGGGTACCCAGGGGAGAACCCCCGGGCTAATAGTTTCACGCCGCGCTAGGACGTGCCAGACACCGACGCCGGCCAATAAGCGACCTTTCCCTTAGTCTTCAGAACCGCGAAGTTCATAAATTTTATACCCCCGTGGCCGAGACTGCCTAGGTACAGGTCCTAGCCAGTAGCTTCGCAGTGTTCTCTACGTCGACCCCCGGTGGGTGCTCAAAGGTAAGAAAAGTTGGCTTTTAAACTTTCATTCTTAGTCAGAAGTAAAAGGAGGAGGCATTCTGAAACGACATATCTAGGTCGAAGTCATGCCTTCTGAAACTGTTTGTACCGCTTGATCTTTTACAGGAAATTCTTCAGTTCATGTTGACATGTAGTAGATACGACTCTAAAATATCTGTGTGGAGGTATTTAAAACGTCCGAGTGGAAGTCACTCCATTAGAGCTGATTCCATATGTCCGCTGGTCGAACTGCTTGTTTTTGTGTAGTAACGAATTTTAATCATAAAAAGAATTTTGTTTAGTGTTTAAACTGTGTTAGCCATTTTAGGCTTTTCTGTATTTAACAACTTTGAATAAAGATGTTTGGAGGTTTTATGTATTTTTGCGCTGCTGCGAGGTGATTGATTGTATGAGAAATACATTTCTAATGAAAATCGAGGAAATAAGTCTAAATGAATTCAGGAAAACAAGTAATATAAAAAAAATTCTCAAGTAAATTCCTACTTAGATCAACACAAACATTTTAAAGATGCAAATATATATATATACGTAATTAAAATTTTTTAATATGTAAATAAACTTTATTAACATCAAGTACCATCCACTACAAGTTTAAAAAAAGTATCTTAATTTGAGTGGATGAATAAAAAGTATTTTATTAACAAATGAAAATTTGAACGCGATTTAGGGAGAGTATGAGCTAATAGTAGGAATTTAAAGTAAAATTTTAATAGGCAGTACAAGGCAGTGACCTTGTGTGCACATTCGATATTTAATATGAATTTTATAAAAATCTCTTTTTTAACAGAAGTTCATTATCTATTACAATTCAGATTGAATTTGAAGGAGAAGCGACTGATGGAGGCTTTGCTCTTGATGACGTCACCTTTTACGATGGGAACTGTCAAAGTAAGTTATGATGACATATTTTTATGCTCTTTTTTTAAATGCAGCTAAGATGCTCTCCCCTGTCTATGTGTAGCCATATCTGCCATGAAACTTCTGGCAGCTCAATAAAATTTAGCTTTGGGAAAGTTGTGAGAATTAAAATCATAAATTGCAGTGCAGTGTAAGTTGTCAAACGAAGAAAGTCCATGGTTTCACCGGACAGACATCATCAGTAAGTACATCTGGATCGTAAATTTAAAATCTGGCCTCTACTACAAAGAGTAATCACCAGTAGATATGTTGGCCCTTGGGCTCACTTTATTTTTTTTTCAATCAAAGGCACACTGTCTTGTGTGATCAGTAACTACAGCAATGCGCTGCAGATATTTATATAGAAAGTCCTCTCGAGAGTTGAAAATTTGCCGTAAAGAGTGCACGTGGCATGTCCATTGGGATAGGTGAAAATACAAGAGTATTCCATACTTTATCAGTTGAAAGAAGTTTATACATAAGAGTTGGTCCACTTTCATCTTTACCTCAGAACTAAACTGACGAAAGAGAGAGAGTGCGAGCGAGCGAGAGAGAGCGAAAGAGCGCGAGAGAGTGCGAGAGAGAGAGAGTGCGAGTGTGAGCGCGCGAGAGTTTTCTGTCACTCTCACCCCTTCTCTCTCGCAGAAAGTGGGAGAGTGAGATACTCATGTCACTCTCTCCTGCAGGGAGTGAGAGTGTGTGAGACGCTCTCGCACACTATCTTTCCCTCTCTCTAAAACTCTCTCTTTTGCACTTATTCTCTCTCAATAAGAGAGAAAATGGAGAAACCCTCTCTCGGTGAGCGAGAAATGGTTTTTCAGTGGGAAAGATAGTGTTTGAGAGTATCTTACACATTCTCACTCCCTATGGGAGAGAGCGACTGTCTCACTCTCCCCCTTTTTGTGAGACAGAGGGGGCTGAAAGCGATAGAATCTCCCACACTCACAGGGAGTGAATGTGGGAGAGGCTCTCACTATCTTTCCTACTCTCTTTCCCCTCGTTCTCCCACTCTCAGTGAGCGAGTGTCTGTCAATCTCACTTATAGTGAGAATGACAATCACTCTCTTCCCATCCCAAATAGTGAGAGACGCTTTCCCAGTCCCTCCCACACTCTTTCAGTGAGCGAGTGGGAGAAAGTGAGTATCTCTCACCCATTTTCCCTGGGAGACCCTGAGAGGGAGAGTCTAACTGTCTCCCACTCTCTCGCATTCTCTTACTTTCACTCTATCTTTTCACACTCATTCTCCCACTCTCTTCCACACTCACTCTCAGTGAGCGAGAGACAGTAAACTCTTTCACCTCTCACACTATCTCTCTCAATCACACTCTCTCCCAATCTAACTCATCCTCACACTCTATTATACTGTCTCACTATCACCCTCTTACTGACAAGGCGGGTATGAGAGATAGTGTCTCACTATCAACTGCTCTCACTCTTTCCTAGTATTTCTCTCTCTCTCTCTCTCTCTCTCAAGTTCACACACTGAGAGATTGAGTGCGAGAGGCACTCTCACACTCGTTCTCCCACTCACTCTCTCTTACTGTCTCTCCCACTCTCAATCTCTCTCCCCCCAACTTTCACACTCAGTCACACACTCATTCTCTCACACTCACTACCTCACATTATCTCTCAATGACACTTTCTCCCTTTCTCATTCACTCTGTCACTCTCTCACTGAGAACGACCGACCGACCCATCCGTCACAATCTATGTACTTACAACACTGAACTTCCACTGAATTAGGGATAGACTCTGTGTAGCGCGTCAATCCAATGTCTGATGTTTCATCCATGACCATGATGTCCGGTGATGGACACCTCGATCCGATGTTTGGCAAGCTCTTCCCGTCGAAAACTTCCAGAAAATTATTGAATCGTGTGCCGACTGGATGAGGCCCCACTCGTTCTTGACTAGCTATCCCCACTTCAGTGGTACTTCAGTGAACATGCAGTTGATTCTTTTTGTGCATAAAATTCCTTTTACTCTTTTCCAGCTCGTCCTGAAGCAGCAGCAGTGGAGCCCCTTCCATCTGAGAAATTCTAAGTGGCTTAAGAAACTACTAAAAATGAAGAAAATGCTGCTTCTGATTTACAGAATATTTCTAATCTTAAGCAACCAAAAAAGATATCAAAATTAGACTTACCATGTTTCATTGCGTTCCATTAGAGTGGGAAACTGTGGCACATTTTGACGATACCGATATTATTTTCTCTCGTATTGAAGTACAAGCCGAGTCTTCAAGGATGAATGTGCCCTTACTTTCATACAACGGTGGTATCAGCCAGGTTTCTGTTCCCATCTACGCCATTTATCTAGCATTCGAATAAATATTGCCATAAATAAATGTCTGCTCATTTAGCAAATGTATATGTAAAACAAATATGACAATTAAAAAAACTGAAATGCTTCACTTCATTTAATTACTAATACATTAATACTCAAAATATTTAAAATTATGACAATATTTATACTGCATCATTAAAAAGATATCACTTTTGGATGAAACTAGTTAATCTTTCCTTTTAAACAGCATGTGCTTAATTAGTATGTGATAGAAGCTGATGTTTTTTTAAAAGAGAAAATAAGGTGGAAAAGCCTAAACCTAATTTAAAAATTGATATTTTCTAGAAAATTTTACAAGTATTTTAACAAACGCAAGGCAATTTAAAATTTCATGATGACCATTTTGAGTACACATCATCATCCACCTGGTCACGTGCACATCGAAAATGTAATTTTTACTTTTTGCAAAAGTTTATACTTTGCACTAACTTTAACAAATTGCTAGTTGGACACGTCTAATCAAACCAGCTGGACTCATTATAATTGTGCATTTTTTTCCCTAATAACTAATTTAAACGCCCAGTTTAAAAAATACGTAAACGAGAATTATATATATATATATTCTTTAACGTATTTTTATTAACGTTATATTTGAATATTTTTCGGTTTTGAGTTGTAACAGCCAAGCACTAAAATATTTTCATATCTAACAAAAACCGAATACGCATATTCAGTTCAATATTTATAGTGTCAAATACTAATAAAGCGTACAGCAAACGTAAAATGACAATCTCAATAAAATTGTGAAAATATATAAATGAGTAAAATAAAGCATTTGTACTTGCGTTTTTTTCCTCCCCCCCCCCAAGTTCTTTTTAGTGCTATAAAATGATCGGACGTCATTTAAAATAGAATTCAACACAATATTGTTAGATTTCTATACAAAACTACTATTTATTTTTAAATTGTAATGTCTTTCGTGAGTAAATATCCTCCACTCCAATATGGGCATTTGAAAGCACGAATTTGGAATTTATTATGTGTTTCATATTTTGTAACATTTTAACGAATTTTTGATCAACAAACTCATCGATTTCAAAGCGAACAATGGCAACACTTTACGAAAAAACATTTTTATCTCCAGCTCGTTTTTTAAAATTATTCTGTGATATTGCTGTTGAACTGAATTTTATGGTTTGGAATAAATTTATGGAATTTAAAAAAACGCCCCTTTGGGCAAAATATAAAATCTCAGCTTTCACATTTTTCCATAATTTATTTTATTTAAGACACAAAGTACTTATTAACCAGAAAATTTAAACTTCGTCGTTATTTAATGTTATATTAAAGATAATATTGCAATTATTGTAATGTTATATGTTGTAATGTTATATTAAAGATATGCATCAAATAACGAAAATTTGGGTCAGAGCTTTGAAATTAAAATTAATTTAATACTGAAGATTTCTAGCATTTATTAATATAAACTGAAGATTCATTAATGAAGAACATATTTTATTCCTGTGTTTTTCTAAATTTCTTTTGTATTTCATTTTTGAAGCATTTTTAAGGTGGTGAGCAGAAAACACGCATTTTGGCTATAACTGGTAGAAAACTACTTGAAAAAATTTTAACAAAAGCGGAATTTTGTCAAGTTTTTAATTATTCAACGACATAATATTTTTAACTAATACAAACAGTGTTATCTTCCAGTATATTCATTATGTCAATTATCTTCACTTTTCGCATCCGAATTACATTTTAAAATTAAAGTGTCTAAATTTATCTGCCACTTTGCATCAGAAAGGGAAAACTAGGTAAGTTCTTAACACATATTAAACTGCGCCAACTCAGCGGCAACTCTATAAATGCTCTGAAAGTAGATCCAATAGCAAACCGGCAGAATGGTAGAAAAAATTCTAATAATCTTCCCCTCAAGATTGTGAATATCATAACGGATTCGTTAACATAGAATTAACTGCTAATAAAACTTAAATCTCACATTTATCGTTATTAATCCAAAAGGGAATTGTTGCCACTAAATATTCTCGTTCTGTATTATATTTCAAGAAATTAAATAATGAACAATCTACACGAATGCATGCATGTTTCTCGCAGTATGAAAATTCAACGCAACCTAGAGCCATCCAATTTTGAACAGCAGTCCTCCACCCGAATATGGGCACCTGGAACCCGAAATTTGAATTTGTTTTGGTATCGATTTCATATTTTGTAAAAATTTAACGAACTTTTCGTTAACAAAATCAAGGATTTCAAAGCGAGCAGTGGCAAAACTGTACGAAAAAAATTTCTCTACCGCGCGCGACTTTGTCGGAAATTATAAAAAAAATACAATTTTTAAATATTTTGTGATTTTGCTGTTGATTCTAATTCCTTGCGGCTTAAGTGCCAAGAACGGGATATTTAATGAACAAGGTAAACAAACAAAACGTTACTAATAAAAAGACAAAATAAGTTTTGTAAAGCTGTCTCATGGGGAAAATTGGACATTCATATGATAAACTGAGAAAAACTGGGGAAAATGTTTACCAACACTTAACGCTGAATCGGGAGTTCTAGCTTAATAATAAAGCTGAAAGGACAAAAAAAAAAAGGTTAGTAAGAGTGTACGTAATAGCACTCTGGTAGTCTGCGAGCTGAATAACAGCTTTAGAACGTTAGGTTATTTAATTACGGCAAAACCTCGAGGGCTATCTGCTTTAGGGAAGGGATGCCTTCGTGGAGGACTTTCTAAAGGAAACTGGGGTTAATCTTTGGATTATGGTAACTTTGTGATTTTTTGGCGACCAACCCTGCTACAGCGACCTGCGAGTTTTTTTTTTTTTTTTTTTTTTTTTTGAACGCCATTTTGTTTTCACGAAGTAAAGGCATGTCTTTTAATTAAACATTTTTTTCCAACAATCTGCTAGCCGAATTACGCTTATGCTAGAACTTTTTCGGAACAAAAGTGCTTAATCATGACGAAGATTAGGTGCGAAATTGGGACAATGTGCAGAATCGCCCACTGCTTGCCGCGTTTTTAAGAATTGCACATACACGGTATCATCCATGTACACGTAGACTTATTTTCACTTAAAAAAAAATCTCAGAATTGCACAAAAATCGCATTGCGCTCACTCTTGACTTTATCCATGTACACTGCTAAAGTCCTAGCTAGTAACCTTTATCGCCTTACCAAAATGTCGCCAAACTACCTGTTATCATATTCCAAAGATTAGCCAAATATGGCTCGTATACACGTTACACATGGGAGGAAAACCACTAAAACATCCATGCAGCCAGCCCGTTCGCGGGATTCAAACCTCGAACCGAACAGAACATTTACCACTCGGCCGCTGATGGGCTTAACAGCTTAAAAAAACCAAACAACCGTCAAAATCTAAAAGCATTCAGATTTTTTTAACCAATTGAGAATAACTGATGTATGCTCGCGGTAAACTTTACGCTTATCCATGTCGCCTCATACCATGCCGTTCACTATTACCAACATTTCGCCAACATCAATAAGACCGATCAATCGACGAAGCGATGTTTCTGCTTAAAAGAAAAATGTAAGCGAAGACCTCAAATCCACGTCTTTGCGACGGTCGTAAAAGCGTGGAATTTCGACGTGATATGACGTCTCTGCTACATCATCCGCGACGAGGTTGATACGTCATTTACGACATCATGGTGCCACTTGGGGTAAAAATATAATACGCAAAAATATTTCGAACAACTTTCATCCTCTCAGTCTTTTTTTTAAATATTTCTTCAATATTAAAGATAATTCAAATTAAAGTTTGAAAATGTTCTAATTATATTTGTACAAGTATTTCATAGCGCTGAATAAAATATTTCTCTAACAAAATATTTCTCTTTTAACGCAAGATAAAATAACGGTTTAAATGAGAAGGTCTTCTTCGTGTATGTGTTTGTACTCAAAATCTACTTAAATTGGTATTTTTCTATTTTTTTTCAACTTTCTGCTAAGATTTCCTACATTGCCTTAATAGCAATTCTCAAACTATAGAAGATTTTCTTATTCCTATAAGTACTACGTTATGAACTGAGATGTGACAAATTTTGCAAATTTCGCTTCAGAATTTACTACATTATAATACTGTATATAATGCATTATACTATTGTACCCCAAAATTTGAAAAAGTCCAAAGACAAAACTGTAAATGCTTTTTAGTTTAAAAAGTCACCAGCAGATGGCGCCACAGATAAAGCTTTGATATTGCTAGAAACTGCAAATACGCATTTCAGTCATGAAATGTAAAGATTTAACACATTTTTAACCATCACTTATGATTTAGTTGTGAATAAATCATAAAGGTAAATTCTAATTTAGCACCATGTATTTTCACACGCGAAAAGCACCTGTAAATAATATTCTAAAATATTTAATGTAGCTGCAAATAATAGAAAATATTAAAATGAAAGCAATGACAATAAAAACTTCCGTACTAATCGGTTTCGAGGGCCGTAAAAAATGGCCAAACTATTGTTGATGCCAATGCTGCCAAAAATAATTGCGGCAAGAAAGTAAGTATAATAATAAATAGCTATTTAAGATTGATGTTTTAATTTAGATGAAAGGTTAATTTCATATAATACATTTTTATTATAATTTATATGAAAAAGGCTAAACATGACTGAATGGAAGCATAAGAGTCAATAACTATTTCAGATCATTATTATAATTTATATAAAAACTGCTAAACATAACTGAATGGATGCCTGCATCGCTATTTCGCTACAGACTTATCACAAAAGCAGAACTTCATCTCGTCAGTTGTTCAAACGTAATTTTCTATAATGACTGATGCCTTCTCTTTGAAAATATTCAGAACCAGAATTCAGAAGTGTAGAATCGCTCACTTATTTGTTTGCCGCTTTCTACAAGAGTAAAAACAATTGGATTTTTGTGAATTTTATTTTACTTTTTAAATGAAAATAGGTCGGTGTGTACATAGATAAAGTCAAGGGGGTGCGCAGTGCTATTTTTGTGCAATTCTGTGATTTTTTTTAAAGTGAAAATAGGTCGATGTGCACATGGATACCGAGTATGTGCAATTCTTAAAAACGCGTCAAGCAGTGAGTGATTCTGTACTTTACTCATAATTCTATTGCCGACTTTTCGTCATGGGCAATTCCCAAATTGTTAAATCCATAGGATATCAAAAAAGGATTTAAAAATTAAACTAGTATTTCAATGGCGTCTTAAGATATATAGAATTATATAAACTTACGCAATCTGAAGCCAGCTCGTACGCTAGATTTAGCGCGGTGTTAAATGGGCGCTTTTGCGCATACATTTTCGCTGTAATTTTTTTACGGCCTTCAAAACAGAAGATTACCAAAACTTCTGAAAGAATTACGATTTTAGCGATCGCCCAAAAGGGTTTCTTAAGGTTTTTACGCTGTCGCTAAGTTCGCAGTCTAAAAGTCAGCTGTTGCATTACATTTACATTACACAAACCCCTTTTTCATTTGTCTATTGGCCCACCAGCGGCCGAGCGGTAACCTCGCTGAACACTGGTAGTTCGGTCCTAGGTTCGAATCCCGCGAACAGGCTGACTGCATGGGTGTTTTCGTGGTTTACCCGATGTGTAATATGTATACGAGCAAGTTTCCCTTAGAAAGTCCTCCACGAAGGCATCCCTCTCTTAAGGCAGACAGCCCTCGAATGCTTTGCCGTAATCTAATAAACCAAACCATCTGTCTATTAGCTTTATTATTAAGCGTCATTAGCACCATGTAAGGTATGTTCAAGGTATATGTAAATCTTTTTAAACAGATGTCTACCTTTTGGAAAAAAGCCTTTCAACAAATGAAATTAATTTTAAAAGTATTTGTAGATGGAAATACCTTCCTATAGCCAAAATGATACACATATTCTCACCACGTTATTCGACAGAAGCAAATATTCTTCTATAATATTATTTTCTCGTTTGGAATATGCATAATATAAATTATTCCTGTAAAATTAATAAAATGTATTTTAATCTTGCTACGATTTTAATTATATTTTAAAGACAAAAACCTTTGTTATGACCTCTGATATTAAATTTTCTCTCTCCTTAGAACTTAAAAAATACACAATATAAAACATTTTCATAAATTATCAATTAATCTTTAGCATACTGAAAATTTAAAAATAACATTTTCTTACGTTGAAATATTAATTACTTTTTTTCTTTAGTACTTTTCCTAACGACACTACGTTTTTAGTCGATTCTTTTTTCATAACTCGTGTTAATTATTTTTTCTGAAACGTTGCAAGTATAAAAAATTCTCTTTTCTTTTTGTAATTCATGAAATAAATTTAAATAACAACTGTAAGCACAAATTTGTGATCTGGTTCCTTTGAATTCTAGTCTTTAAAAAGTAGACATGCTGATATTTTCCACCAAGGGTAACAAACATTATTAAAAAAGAATTTACAGCAAAGAAAAAATAAGTAAGTAAAAGCATTTATTTATTGTCCGATATTTTACTTTCGTAGAATGGCAACTTGTGAAAACTCTTGCTTCTAATTCAAATGAAACTTTTACTGAAAACTCACCGTAGGTCATTAATAAATGACATTTTCTTAATTTTTTAAGCAGCAAGTAAAATTAATTACTTCAATTAATTTCTTAAAAACGTAAATCTGAAACCGCATTTCAATAAATTTTATTGGTTTATTCTCACCTCATCTCTGAAATAGTCAATATACTCATGAGCTAAGTAATTCTGCGATTCGTAAATTAGCGAATTATTTTTTAACGTCAAAAGAAACGTCAGAGTCAAAATAAAATTAGGCAAAAATTCCAAATTTAGCTCAGCTTTCGTTTTCATAGTAAACTCGATCCATAGAGAGACAGGCAAAGGAGTCTCATTTTCAATACGTTAAAAAAAAAAAAAAGGTTAAACCAATACAATGAATACCACTATCCCTTGAATAAAATATAAACAAATAAAAATAAATTAATTAAAAATAAAAAAGGCCGAAATTTTATTCCATAGAATATAAAGGCTCGCCCAAAACGGTTTGCTGAGGTTTTTCAGGCTGAATTCGCGAACTACTTATATACTGTTGCAAGTTGTATCCCCGCCATTTTCGTCTTTTTAGTTCTATTATTAAGCATTATTTTCTTCCCACTTACGCCTTATACAATTCAACAATAAAATTACTAAACTTTTAAAAGCAGCACACCAGTATACGTTTAAGAATTCCCGATCCAGGGTTGGTGTTGTTGGTATTGTCTTGTCCATATTACATGGAATAATTTTTGCCAGAGCCTACTCCGAAGAGAGGTTGGACTTCTTCTTAAGGGAGGGATGCCTTTGTGAAGGACCTTTTAAGGGAAACTGGCTCGTATACACGTTACACATGGGGAAAACCAGGAAAACGCCCATGCTGCCAGGCCGTTCGCGGGATTCGAACCTCGGACCGAACTACCACCGTTCCGCGACGTTACCGCTCGGCCGCTGGTGGGCCCAGGGTTGTTGGAATACACTTTTATGCTCTCGTACATTCCTGTGAAAATGGGGCTGAGCATTATCCAGTTGCAAAATGTGCTATGAAGGATGCTACAGGATAGCGTGCTATGAAGCCTATATGGGCTTTAACCCAATGCAGCTTAATATTTAAATATGAACTCAAAGTTTCTAAATGACTCTTAATTTCGACAATTAATGGATTGAAATTGTCTGGGCGCGAGAGCGCATGCAGAAGTGACAGGCAGTCAGTGTAAATATTTACAGACGTGGGTATAAACAAGGTATTTTTAATCTATAATAAGGCTTGCTTGAACGCTTCACTTTCTGCCTGAAAAACTGAATTATATATATTCAACTTAAACAATCTACAATCCACCTCAGTTCCATAGTAAAAAAAAACAAAGACAGCTCCTACGCTACAACCGACACCAGAACCATCTGTATAAATATCAAGCACATCAACAATGGGATTACATTTATCAAAAACAAAACCAAATCTATTGGAAGGATGTATTAAATGAAAATTAAATATTTCAAAATCATTCTTTGTAATTAAATAATCTTCATACATTTTCAATTCCATTCGTCCAGTTCTAAAAAATTTCTCATAATAAAATTCGTATAAAATTGAGAGAGAAGGCAGCTCAGCCAACACAAAGACGGCCTCGGTAGGCACCGTTCTAAAACATCGGGTTAAAGCTAAACCCCAAACTCTCTGAATACTGTCTAACTTCATCCGTAATCTAACCGCGTCCGTATCAGGTGGGGCGGCCCGCTTCGCGAAACTCTTAAATGCGACTACGTTCGCAGTCGTGCAACTTTCTATGAAGTTTTCGACAACGTCGTAACGGCATTATTGATTGTGTCTCCAGGAAAGTGCAACACCAAGAAGAAGAAACGATTAACCGTCCCCGTTTTATACTATGCAACTTGCGCAACAGAAACAGACGCTGCGTTCGAAGTTAACAATCGTTGCACTGATCATCGATTGGTCGTTATTAGTCAAGTTATCAGTCATCTGAAATATTGAATCATTTGCATACTCGGTATAAAATTTCGAGATAATCAGATCATTTTTAAAATTACTTTCCTCCCAAGAGAGTATATATTAAAATATAATAAAAACAAACACGATCAAATTTTGTAACAAGTAATATTCTATTTAGGAACTCCAAGGAACTTTACTATCTTATTTTAAATGCGGTTAACCATTAACGAACTCGCTGCCGGTCATTTCGCATAATTTATATTATAGTTTATAGTGAGATAAAAACAATCAAGAGAAAAATAAATACGAATAATATTATATTACTGTTGTTTATAACTAATAATCGAAAATAATATGGCGTTATTAAGTAAATTGCCAGCAGGACTGAATTAAAATAATAGCCTTTATCTGTTTAAAATCGTAATTATAAATTTTACTGTAGCATTAATGGTAGTTAATGATTAATTATAATGGAAGTGAATGTATTATATGTTTGTAGTAATGACTTTTCCAATTTTGAGAAGGGTTCTTCTAAAGATTTTAAGTTAAATCGTTATAATACAGAAATATTTTGGCTTCTTTAAAAATCTTTTTAAATGCAAAGTCAAATGGGTTAAGAAATACAATTATAATTCTGACATATGTTAATTAAGCATTAAAATATACAATAGTGAAAGCTTATTTTGCATTTCTCCTGCTTCTAATGGCTCTATTAAGTATTTACTTTATTAGTACTATAGTATTATGTTCAATTAAAGTATTTATTTTAACAATTAAAGTATTTATTTTAATTGAACAAATACTATAGTACATCGGTATACGTCCCTGCTTGGACGCGAAAATTTGATTTTTCCTTCCTTGTACGAAGTAAAAAGCAAGTATTGTAATCGCGAAAAGTTTCAGGCAGCATATTTCAACGAAAATATCCATTTTGAATGCTTTCGAATGCAATTTAACGATGTTTTTGCGTGATATCTGTACGTAAAGACACGATAAAAGACTCTTTTCCTCCAAACAAATTATAAAACTGCTTTAAAATTAATTCTGAAGAGAATTTTTCGTGGCGTCAGTACGAACGTATGTACGTACGTATCTCGCATAACTCAAAAACGAGTAGACTCAGAACGTTGAAATTTTGTATATAGGACTGCTATAACATGTAGATGTGCACCTCGTATTTTGTTTGCAATCGGCCTCACCAAACTTATATATATATATATATATATATATATATATATATATATCCACTTTGCTACCCGGCTCAGTGATCTCAGTTTCTTTACTCTTATATGCTTGTAAATTGTACATTTTTTGCTTTAAAAATGATTGAATTATGTTGTTCTTATCTTCCGGTTAAGGTTTTTATGCTTTTAGCAAATCTGTATGCAATATTTCTAGAATTATCAACTATTTTAAAGTTGTTTAAGTGCCGCTAGGACTAATAATTTTTTTGATGGTGGCCATTGCTTGTTTACATTTCAAAACAGCAGGATAGTGGATTTGTTGCCAATCTAGAGAAACTTAGCTTCGCAACAACAAAGATAACGCCTTCATTTATTATTGCGATCTAAATCATGTTTAATCCTTTCTGGAATTTTTTCGAGGAAATAAGTGTTTAATATTTACTTAATTTCTAATAATTTACTTTTTAGTAATTTTTAATAATTAGTAATTTTTAATACTGATATTCTGAGTTATGTATTTTTACCGAAGTGAGAACAATTAATTGAATAAGAAATACTCAATCGTCTGTGAAAAACTGTTTCTTTTTTATTTTGTTTGCTTAATTTCTCTTTTACATCGTTTTAGTATTATTATAGTATTTGAAAAGAAAATGTGCAAGGATTAGATAATTCTTTAAATGATATACATTTTGTCCATTCTGAGTTATAATATGAACGAAATATAATACTGTTAAGTGAACCTAGCGCCAGAGTGTCGCTATGGTAAACAAATAGAGTGAATTTTAAAGAATGCATGTATTCTATTGTGGTTTATGCGCTGCGTAAGTAGATTTAATTCAATCCAATATGTTTAAACTAAATGCAAGAAAAAATGCGTAGAATTTAATATTCCGTACAAGAAAGTCATGTGGTGTACACATCAGATTTTTTAGAGTACGACTCGAGTTCGATGTCACGACTGCGCGTACTACGCCTGTTTACCTCTTTCCAAACTCTGCTACGACAGGCCATGAGCGTCAGTATGCCTGTTGATATTATTCAATAAACAATACGAGCTATAACTCTGAATTTTCAAGAATTTCAATGTTTTTTCGAAGCGTGAATACGCTATGAGTATCCTGGATTTGACTATTGCATACCGCATGCCGAGCACGATGCTGTGTACGACTACGGGAAAGAACAGCAGTAAATCGACTAACGCTGCGGAGGTCGTAAAATCGATTACCAATCAATAATCAGAGACATCACAACTTGGAACATGTTCAAAAATTGCTTTTGATTTGTTTTATTACAAAATGCATTGATATTAAGTTAAACATGAAGAGAGACACATATGTAAGATACAAGAATAAAAACAAGAGTAATACAAGAGTATAAACCTTAAATACTTAAAAAAAAAAATACAGAATGGGGTAAAGGGTGTCATATGTATATTGCTGGTATCATTGTGGTTGTAAATGTGCTGTGAGTACTTAAACACAGAGATGAAGTAATGAGTACCGGATGTAGAGAGTTATGGTGCCAGGAGTTAGTGTTAGAGTTCGCTGAAAGTACAGTCTGCACTATAGTTCAAATTTTCAAGAGTTCAGGCTACACTAAAGTTTAGTGTACACTGTGGTACTAATAGCACTAAATTTGAAGTTTGGCACAGTCACTAAGTTTTAACGCAATTGCTATAGGTTGGTACAGTACCCGAATAGTGATAAGATGACATTGACTGCCGTACCAAGTGATAAGTGACAGAGGGCGTGGGCACCATCCCTCTACCACGACGGTCAGTTGGTATAGCGCCACGTCCTCCCTTATCTAGAGTCCGGCTTGAGGGGCCACACGCGAACCTCGCACAGGACGCCCTGTCCCAACCGTACCGTCAGCAGTCGTGCCGACCAAATGCCAACTGGGTAGACTCCCGTCAAAGTGTCCGGGCCCAGCGTATATTGAACTCCAATAAAAGTTTACATGGCCGAACAAAAGCAGTAATACATACGCTTGATATTGTGCAGACATTGCGAGATGTTCGTTCGTACAACCGACCTAATTAAACACATAAATACGTACATAGATGCATAAATACATAGATGCCACTTAATACACAATAAGTAAATACATAAATACTTGAGAACTAATTGCGTGTCCACATGAGTACTAAATGCAACGTGACCTGGATACTGAAAACATAAATGTTAGCATACTTTTGCAACATGTTCATTCATACAGACCGACCTAATTAAGCACATAAATACACTTATAAACATAATAAATAATAACCTAGATACATAAAAAACCTGAGAACTGATTACGTGTGCACATGAGTGCTAAATACGACGTAACCTGGAGACTCAATGCATAAATATTTGCGACATGTTCTTTCGTACGAACCGACCTAATTAAACACATAAATACACACATGGATACATAAATACTTAAAAGCCACTCAAATACATAAGTACCTGACAACTAATTACTTGTGTACAGACTGCCGTACCAAAAGGCCCGACATCGAATCTCGAAAAGGCATGGATATTTGTAAATGTACACTGTCCGTCCGGCAGGGGGTGCACTTTAAATATACGGCGAGCCGAAATTCTTATAAGTAGACCTGTTTATGAATCCTCAGTTCATACAATGTAATAAGATACAAAATTTTACTATTTCAGGGATGTTCGACTTAAATACAAAAGATTACCATATCGGCACAAAATATAATATTTTTATTCACCAACTCAGTAGTCATCTTCTGTTGTTTCAATAAATTCGATTTCATAGATAAAAACTGTTGCGAAAAACTATAATACAATTATATGCAAAAAACATAATTATTTACATAATTGTGAGTTACTTTCAAAATAATTATTTAAATTTTATGAGGTTACATTCCTCTCTAGAGGTTTTCGATAGGGAAAGAGGAATGGGATACCTTGGAACCCCCCCCCCCCGGGGCGGAAATGAGCAAAATCATACTGTCACGTATATGTTGCTCAAGCCTGTTGAAAAGCCGACGTCAGACCGTCTGATGTTACTGTCGATCGTGTGAGATAAGTTACAAAAATATTACACCACATTTAATTTCGGATTTTCACTAGTAGTTCTAACTAAATCATCATTAGCATTTGTAAAGGAAATATTACTTTAAACCTTAAAGTCATTAAACGCTTAAAAATTCATTAGCATGTTTCGTAAACAAACACATTTCTGCGATAATTAGTTCATAAATCGTTTTTTGAAAGCGTTAATTACCCATCAGTTAGCTAATACGTAGTTTTCTTTTTGCTAATTTAATTTTTTTCTAAATGGCAACCCTGTGGCTTATAAGTTTGGAAATAGCTATTTATCATTTCCTCGAAAAGGAAACATTTTGAATGACTCTGGCTGCAGTTCGGCAAGTTTCACTTTATTGCCATCTTATCTTCGGAATAGATTGCATCCTATTTATAAATTTCCTCGGAAAAACCAGATTATATTTGCTCAGAAGTGATCTTACATGGTTGGGCGTTAGCACTGATCGCAACGCCGAGATAACAGCGTTATCTAGAATCCCCAAAAGCAGCTGCCCTTGATAAAGAATCCGGTTCTTTTTCGCACTATATTATTATGTTGAATTTAAACTAACCTTGTCGTGAAATTTGAATCAATCTCCCATCCCACCTAGGCGTCCAATAATTTTTGTTCCAAGTAGTTAAGGAGGGAGGATGGGAAAATATTATTACTGCAACTTTCATTTTGCGCATACCTGTGATCAAATTACCTGTTTTTAACTTTCCAATTTACGTTATTTGTCAAGTTTTTCAGAATTTAATAAAAACATTAAAATATATAAAAAATTGAAAGCTTTCAGATTATATATTACGCCCAGAAAGACTTTTTTTTTTTTTTTTTCCAATTACAGACACATAAATGTTTCAAAAGCGTTTGGGCTTAAAAATATTTTAAAAGTATCACACCTTTAGAATTATCGATAGACAGTCTGAAGCATTAGAGATAAAAATGGTTTATTCCTTACAGTGTTGCCACTGCTCGCTTTAAAAAACTATTTTTTTAATCACATAATTTGTAATCACATAATCATAATTTGTAATTTTTTTAATACCTTTTAGAATCCTTCTTTGTACGTAAAAGAGCTGACTTATTGATTGATTGATTGATTGATGAGTTTATTTATTTATTATTTATTTATTGATGATATGCTATCGAAGACAAAGTCTTGGAAGACTTATAAGACGAAGACTTTTAAGTCTTCGATAATAAAAGCGTAATTTTTAATAAAACCAATAATAGAGGCATAATTTTTAATAAAAGTAAATAAAATAATAATTTTTAATAAAAGCAATAAAGGCATAATTTTTAAATCTCGGGTATTGAAATTCTTGATTCGCCCTCATCGTACTCCTAATACGCTAATGTCTTCGGGGTGACAAATTTTATCTGCCTCATACTTTATTAGATACCCATGTATCCTATTCATGCAAAAATTCCACGGATATTCTGCTATTTGACAATTTCCATAATGTGATAAATTCTCAGAATAGAGATTTATACATGTCCATGTAAGATAAAGCTACTTTCAGCACTTTTTCTCTATGAAAAGTTTCCTCTATTGTCTCGCAGATATTGCTACAAAATGCCCAGCTGCGGTAAGATAGCACCCCCGCAAAGCGGGTTTTAACTTTCCAGAAAATGGCAAAGGAAGGCAGGGTTGTCATATTTGACGATAAAATTGGCAATATGCCATTGACGGATGGACAACCTTCTAGAACAAGTTTTTATCTAATTTGCCCAGAATGTGCTGGAACGCAGGCCAAAAGCTATATAAACCTTGCCTTTACGCGGAATAGCAGTGTGTCTCGTCAGAGCCTCCGAGTCGATCGCCAGTCTAGTGAGTATCGGGAGAGAGGGTATCGTGGGCTATCGTCATCGTTGAGGCTATCGTCGAGTACGTCGCGAGTTGTAGCGTGCACGGTCTGGAGAGTACGTTCAGTTTCGAGAACAACCGAACCGAGTCGGGAGCTGTACTCTGTTACTTTCCCGTGAAGCTGTCTTCACCGTTATAACATGATTGCCTGAAGGCTGTGTCGGTGATTGTTTCTGCGTGTTTCCCGTACTTTTTCGATGATTGAAAGCGTGTTTCTGGAGGTGTCCTGAGTAATAATGGCTAAATACAGGGTGATCTTTTTTAAAGTGACAGTGTTGGGAGCGCCCTATAGGGCGATCTAATAGCCGAAATGGCACCAAATATGGTATTTAGACTAATCAAGACATGGGAAAAATGATTCCGTGAAAACGTTTAGTTTCAAAAATCGCCACTAGGGCAATTTGGGGCGCTGCTATAGTTTACAAGTAGCCTCTGCTGTAGCCTCTCACGTTACCGGAAAGTGCGTTACGGGTGAAGCTGTATTACATGAATCAATGTAATGCATCTGCAGCTCTTCGGGAATTTTGAACCAGAAAAAAATTACGAAAGGGACCTTTATCGCTGAATGGTCTTAAGAAAATGATTAAGAAGTCCGAGGAAACGGGGTCACTGACCATTCGCGCTGGGAGAAGACGTAAACCAGTAGCAGATGTAATAACTGACGTAGCAACGTAGTCGAAGGATCGCAGAGAACCATTGCTAGTACTAGCAGCGCCCGAGGTGTAGCTCGACAATTGGACATGAATTATTCCACGGTATGGAGAATTTTGCGGCGCGTTATTGGATTTTACCCCTACAAAATCAGCCGCTTGCACGAACTGAAACCAAGTGATTATGATCAGCGAGTGACATTCGCTCTATCGTTTCTTGCCAGGGTAGAAATTGATGATGCTTTTCCATGGCACATTCTGTGGGGAGATGAGTGCCATTTTTATCTAAATGCGTCCGTAAACACACAAAATAGCCGAATTGGGGCTTCTGAGTAGCCCCCCACCGTGCACGAAATCCTATTAAATTCCCCACTGTTTGGTGTGGTTTCACAGGCGAATTCGTAATTGGGCCATTCTTTTTTGAGACCATCACTCCGACAGGACCCCAAACGTGCACCATAAAGGCAGAACGGTGCCACGAAATGCTGCAAACATTTGTTATTCCACAACTTCAGCAAAGAAACCGTCTCCAACAGACAATCTTTATGCAGGATGGGGATCCGCCCCACATTAGTAATAATAAATGGTAAAGCAGCTGTTGTGCCAAAACTTCACTGGTGATAGAGTCATAAGTCGCACTTTTCCAGTTGCATGGCCGCCTCATTTCCCTGACCTCACGCCATGCGATTTTTGGCTCTGGGGTTATTTCAAATCTCAAGTTTATGTTGGTGGAGTATCAAATTCGTCTATTCTAAAGGACAACATAACAAAGACAGTGCAGAATATTCCTCGTGATATGTTACGTACGGCTGTGGAGAATGTTGTGCACGGAATGCACGGTGTTATTTCTGAGAACGGTGCTCACATTGAATGTGGTCTAATTCCTCACCGGGGAAGTTAATGTAGTAAATAAACATTAATAATTTAACTGTACGATTGTATGTCTTGATGTCCCATGTCTTGATTAGTCTAAATACCAAGTTTGGTGCCATTTCGGCTATAGATCGAGCTACAGACCGCTCCAAACACTGTCACTTTAAAAAAGAACACCCTGCACATAAATTGCGTTTTTATACTTCAACAAGTGTCGTCGTGAATCACGACAAATCCACGAACCCGTTAAGATAGGCGACAATATTGTCAGCTGCATTTGTGTTTTAAATACTAAACTGAATTCGTGTTGAAGCTCTTAACTAAACATTATCAAAATTCCCAAGATTGTAAGATTTGTTTTAATTTATACTCCTGCTGTCCTATCTATTTAACGCGAATATACAAATAAGAAGAATTTTAAATCCAAAAACAATCTGTGTTAGGTTATGGTTATTAGAATATTGTTAAGTTAATGAAGGCTATCCACCTAATGGAGACCTTTCTAAAGAAAATGGGCTGTTATTTACATAAATTTAGGAAAATAAAGAATCCTAAAGCCAGCCAGCCGTAAACCGCCTAAAAGGAAAGTTAGTGCCAAATGCGATATTACTCATTTAGCGTTCAATCACTAAAATAGGAGCATCACTTTTCAGATTGAAACCATCAAATATTATCGAATTCTTTAAAGATATTAAATAATGAATAAGCATGAATGTATGAGTATTTCTCGCATTGTGATATAACGACGATACCTAAAGCCATCCAATTTGGAATAAAGAGTTCTTCACTCGAGCATTGGTAACCTAGAAGGTCGAATTTTAATTTCAGATTTAAATTTCAAATTTTACAAATCTATTTGATGTTTTGTAAATCTTTAACGAATTTTTGATTAACAAACTCAACCACTTGAAAGCCAGCAGTGGTAACACTGTACGGAATAAAACCGTAGCTTCACCGCGTGTGACTGTCCGTCGAATATTCTAAAGCTATGCCGTTTTTATATATTTTGTGATTTTGCCGTTCAATGGAATTTCATGTGGCGTAAGCTCCAAGGAGATACACACGAAACTTTAGAAATAAAAAGACCAAAAAAGTTTTCCAAAGCCATCTTAATAAGAAAACTGAACATTGATAACTGAGAAAACACTGAAAGAAACAAACAAGTATGCCAAAGCTTAACGCTGCATAGGGAGTTCTAAACGAATACTGCAAAGTTGCTTTGAAAATTATATAGTTTTTCTGTTGAATTGTATACGATGTAAGTGAGAAAAAAATGATGCTTAAACCCCTTGGGTACATTTGACGTCTGAGAGACGACATTCAATTGTTTTCCCTAGGAGCGGATGACATGTCTAAAACGTTATTTGACGTTATGCACAATTCTATTCATTTCATTGTAGCTTGTATCAGTCATAATAGAAGAGGCAATTACAGTATTTCGGTGAACATTATTTGCAATACACTGCCACATTATGTCAAAAACAAGGAATATATTTTATGATAGTGATAGCGAAAGTGACTTTGAGAAATCTAAAGAAGAATTGTTTAGTGATCCTGAAATTGACAATTACAATGAAATACAAAGCGAAGGTGATAAAGACGATATCGAACTAGAAAATGATGACAATTGTAATATAATATCAAAGTTTCGAAGACGCACAAGACGTCTATCGAGCAGTGATAGTTAATCTTCTCGTGAACAGAGGAATGGATTTAGGAAGAAGAAGAAAATATAGCCGATACAAAAAGTTTTTCTGAAATATCTGGAATTAATCCTTTGAGCCTGCGTAGACTAAGTGGTAATCCTACGTCTTTAGATGTTTTGAAAGAAGTCTTGAATGAAGATTTTTGGGACACTATAGTAGAAGACACGAATAGATATGCCAGACAAGGGATAGAAAAAGTAGGTTGTGTAAAAAAAAAAAAGGTGGTTTCCTGTAAGTTCTGATGAAATGAAAGCTTATATTGCATTATGCATCTTGATGTCGCACATGAAGAAGCCAAAAATGCATATGTATTGGTCAAAACGATATGCAAGACTTACTCCAATTTTTGCCAGCAAGCGATAGGCTTTTGATATTTCAAGCTTTCTACATTTTACGGATAATGAAGAGGAAAATCAAGATGACAGAATAAGAAAGATTAGAAATATAGTGGATTACCTAAATACTAAATTTTGTTACATTTATACTCCTAAAGTGAAGTAGCTATTGATGAATCGCAACTAAAAATTATATCCCTTCCTTCCACATGCAAAAATTTTCTCAAATAAATCCGTACCCAAGGGGTTAATAATAAGGCTAAAAAGACAAAAAAAGGGATGTTAGTAGCAGTGAGTGTAACAGCCAGACTTGTAGACCGCAAGCTCAGCGAGAACGTATAAAAACCTTAACAAACCCTTTTGGGCGACCGTTAATATCGGAAAACTTTCAGATTTTTTCCTTTAGATTTTTTTCAGCCTTTACTTTAACTTCCCCATTCCGTTTCCTCACCAAAATGTAATTACGGTTAACTAATATTTAAACTGAAATTTTTCGATTCGAAAAAAGGTTTCTGTCCTGCGCGGACACGCTACGTTTACTTCCTGCTGTCGACTTTCGAATTCGATACGCCGGTAGAATCACTGAGCCAGCTTAGAGTATATTTAACCTGTTTTAATTACTATTCTATGTTTAATTTGACTGTTTCTGTAGTTGCATCAGCACGAGTTCTGGCCGATTTGTTTTGCACAAGAAAATGCACTTATGCTCTAAGTTCTGTTTAAATGAAAAGGTTTATTTAAAACTTTCTTTCATTTTGTGGTTACTTCTCGATTTTCAACACCTCAAACTTTTCTAGTTGTTTTCGATGTGCGCGGCGTTTTCTGCCGGTGGACAAGCTTCCCTTTTAATTGCTGAATATTAAGCCGTACGTGAAATTAATTGAGCCTAGGAGTAGAATAATTCAAGTTGTGAATTGCTAAAATCAAATCTTTGCATAAGACTTAAATCGCACAGCAAATTCGCTGTTTATACATTTTCTGCCAAGTCATTCAGGTTCGTTTTTAACGGTAATGAAAACAAATTCGAGCGTGATATACCGCATCTCCGACGTAAAAGACGCAACGCCTATAAGACTGAACTGACCTATAAGACTGACTGACTCTTTTTACTTTCTTGTAAGAAGTAAAAAGGAAGTATTGTAATCGCGAAAAGTTTCAGCCAGCATATTTCAAGGAAAATATCCAGTTTGACCACTATCGAATGCCATTTAACGATGTTTTGGGTGACATCTGTACGTAAGGACAGAATAAAAGACTTTTTACCTCCAAAAAAATTATAAAACCGCTTTAAAATGAATTCTGAATAGAATTTTTCCTGGTGTCTGTAAGAACGTATCTCGCATTACTCAAAAACGAGTAGCCTCACAACGTTGAAATTTTGTATCTAGTACTGCTATAACATGTAGATATGCACCTTGTATTTTGGTTGCAATCGGCCGCATCAAACGTATATAAATATATTTATATACAATCCACTCTGTTACCCGGCTCAGTGATCTCAGTTTCTTTACTCTGATGTGTCTGTAAATTCTGCATTTTTTGCTTTAAAAATGATTGAATTATGTTCTTCTTATCTTCCGGTTAAGGTTTTTATGCCTTTAGTTTAGTTTAGTGACGGAGGACGTCGGCACCATCCCTTTACCGTTATGGTTAATTGGTAATAGCACCACGTCCACCCTTATCCAGAGAGTAGTGGGACTAAAGGTCATACATTACAGTACTTACGATATCGTACTATATAAATAAACCATACAATATCCTACATATGCATGATACAGTATATAATCAAACAGGATTATATATGTTGATTATATATACTGTTGCGTATACATTTAAAATGCAAAAGGCTTTATACCAAGTATCAATTAAGTTTGATTAAATAATATATTATACATTCATAAAAACCTTCAAAAAATAATGTGCTGTATATATGTGATGTACCAGCTTTTGTCGTAGCTTAAAATATCAAACTATAAGTTTAAAAAACAGGATCCATTTATTACTATTCAGGAGAAATAGCAGTTACAAAATCAGATATCCGAAGTAAATAAAAAGAATTACTAATAACTTTTTGTATGAAGTTTACTGCATCGTGACATTTAAGAAAAAGCCCCCGATATTCCTTTGCGAGTCGCTTTTATAGCCTCTGGAAAAGCGGAGCTTCAAAGAAATGACGTCAGCCAATCCAGTTCGCTTTAAATATTTCCAGAACATTCTATAACTGTACGTGCCGAAAAGGCGGGAAAAACAACTTGACTACGGTGCTGTGAATTTAATTCCACGTACTTTCAAATAAGAGAACGTCGCCATTAAAAATGAAAAGAACATGCAGTTAGAGTTTTAAGTGTATTTTTGACTATGGAATTTTATTATTACAAATATATATATATATATAAAATAAGCCATACAAAATAATACAGATACACTTATACCAGTCAATATTTTACAAGTAATTATTTTGCATATTATTTTATGCCTTTAAGGAATCTCTAAGCAATATTTGTAGAATTATCAATATTTAAAAGCTGTTTAGCTTATAATTTTTAAATAACATGGCGGACATGTTTATTTACATTTGAAACAACAGTAGAATAGATTTGTTGTCAATCTAGAGAGACTAAACTTCGCAGCAACAAAGATAACGCCTTCATTTATTATTGCGAATTAAATCATGTTTAATACTTTCTCGAATTTTTTCGAGGAAAGATTTACTTCGTAATTTTTAATATAGATATATTAACTTTTTATGTATTTTTACCTTGTCGCGAAGTGAGAACTTAATTCAATCAGAAATACTGAAACGTCTGTGAAAAACTTTCTTTTTTGTTTTGTTTTCTTAATTTCTTTTATATATCGTTCTAGATTTATTATAGTATTTGACTAGAACATGTGGCAACGATTAAATAATTCTTCAAATGATATAAATTTATATGCATTCCGAGTTATAATATGAAGGAAATGTAACGCTGCTAAGTGCACTTAGCGCCAGAGTGTCGCTATGATATAGTGAATTTTAAAGAGTGCATTTATTCTATTGTGGTTTATACGCTATCAACGAAGTAGATTTAATTCAATGCAACAAGTTTAAACGAAATGCAAGAAGTTTAAATGAAATGCAAGAAGTTTAAATGAAATGCAAGAAAAAATGCATATAATTTAATATTCCGTACAAGGAGGTCATGTGGTGTACACATCAAATTTTTTATACACATTTTTAAAGGACAAAACTTTATTACTGATGATTATAATGAATTTTATTTTAAATATAAAATAATACTATCTGCAAATACCCAATCTATCTGGGAAAGAACACCTTTTAATTCCCATTTCCTATTTGTGCAAGTGCAAAATTTTCTCCTTTTCGTGCATTAATGACGAATTGATAATATTCAATAATTTTTCTTCATATTCGTCTGGCATCTTTTGCGATATTTTTGTTTTAATCCACGTACATACCTCGTTTCTCTTTATGAATCTTGAACCTCATGATGCTGATCCAGTAAAATCGGCAATCTCTCTATCAGTCGCTATCGCTTGATGAATAATCATTTTTGTGGAGACTTTTCTAAAATCCAAGTATTCAGCTCTGCCTCATGTTCAGGCCATTGTGCAGTTCCCCTTCGTATGTTATGTTTATTGGGTGCTGCTTTTTTAGAACCTCTTCCTGATTCCGCGAAGTTCTTATTTTCTCAGTTGGGAGCAGCCCCAAATGCTTCTCTGCGACCCTGTTTCCATGTTCCTTAGCATGCGCAAATCACACGTAGCTTGTATTCCATGTTATAGCAATGCCAACGTTGTTTTTGAGCCATAACTTGTGAAAAATTTCAGAAAATTGAACAGTAGAAATTTCACACACTTACAAGTTGTTCACAAAATTTGGAAAGTTTAAGGGGTGTTGGAACCCCCAAAATCTTCCAAAAATTGTGATTTCGGATTTTCGCATTTTCAAATTCTCTACACTTTTATCTTTCTAAAAATACCATTCTTTAATCTCTATGCAAATTAGAACTGTAAAAAAATCTAGTTTTAATTTGTCATCGACCGCTTTGCTCAATGGGGATTTTTACATAAAAACGCGTTTTTCTCCAAACGTGATTTTTTTATACTCGATGTACCTTTTCTCAGGAACTACTGCTCACAGGTATCTAAACTTTTTGTGGCTTATTTATTAGGTTCCCTAATATTTACTGAAATGAGCTTTTTGTAATAAACTTAGAAAAAAAATTTTAATTTTTTTGGGTAAGAAAAGTGCTAAATTTTACGATGCCTAACAAAATATTCTGTAATTTACTCTAAAATTCAAAATGCTTCAAAAACTCATTTCAGTATAATCAGATAGGTATACTTTAATTACAGAAAAAATTTCAAGCTTGTATCTACAGCAGATTTTGAGAAAAGGTACATCGAAAATGGCCAGTTTAACATTGTCGGTATAGGGGTTTCTGATACCCCTTAAACGAAACCAAATGCGACAGTCGATAACAGCGCATGCGTATTCACTGAACTCTACGTAACCATAACATTCCCACACTCCGCAAGGAAGCAAAGAAAAACACCCCGCATAACTCCAAACAGACGAAATTTTCAGAAATGAATGTAATCAAAAAAACTGAGTACCGACGTATAAAACGCACTCCTTTTTTCCGATCTATTTTCGAAGAAAAAAAGTGCGTCTTATACGCCGGCAAATACGATAATTAAAATGTTGAAATGTTTGCAACACCATATTTGCTACATGCCGTAATGGATTGAATATAGTGCGTACGTGCTCGTAATGGATTGAATATAGTGCGTACGTGCTCGTAATGGATTGAATATAGTGCGTACGTGCTCGTAATGGATTCAATATAGTGCGTACGTGCTCGTAATGGATTCAATATAGTGCGTGCGTGCTCGTAATGGATTGAATATAGTGCGTACGTACTCGTAGTGGATTGAATGTACACAAAGCCGGTGATAGCTTCATAAAATTTATTTTACTGAAAGAAACATTTTACAATTCTGGAACTTTCCATAAAAATACTCGTTTAACTCTTCTCAGTATCCCAGAGCACATTCAGTAATTACACTTCAAACTACCAAGGACGTTAAACACAACGCTATGCAAAGCTCATCTAAAAGGCGAAGCTCTCGCGGATATCTTAATACTCCGAATCCATCTCCAAGCTAAAAACTGAGAGCACGGCCTCTTTCAGGTCTTATCTAGATTTCAACCGGACGCCGAGAAATCTCTAGTAAATTCCCTTTCTCGAAATTAATGGAAGGCATGTACGGTTACAGCTGCATATAGGATGAATTAATTATTCAATTACAATACTCACAACAGTTATATGCGGACCGGACGAATGTTGCGAAATAGTCGCCAAGTTTAGCGACTTTCGGCGATTTCGCGCCAAATTCGGCGACAAAAATTACTTTCTGAAACCATCGCCGCCTCGTCGATATCTCACCAATTTAGCGAGACAGCATGATTGAGAGAAACCTAATGTTACATAGACTTAAACTCTCTACCCTTATTTTTCCATTATTTTCCCCTTATTTTTCCATTCTACCCTTATTTATTTCATTAGGTTTCTCTTTCAAACATTTCCTGTTACATTATGCAAAAAAAATGCTACTATTTCACATAAACAGAGACTGTTCGCACATTTTTTAGACGATTTTGGTAAGCGGTAATAAAAACTCGTTTGCTGGAAAAGAAGTAATTGCAATTGTACTATGTTTTTAAAAGTCAAAATTATCGTCTGTGGCTTGAAAGTTTTGTTTTTATTCAAAAGGGCGAATTTAACAAAGCAGTGGTTCGAAGGCTACACTTACGCTCTTTCCGAAGAGAAATATGCGTACTCCGTTATCCAAAAAAGATGTGAGAGTCATGGTTTTGTGATATCTAAAGCTTCGATAGGTAATATCATCAAGAAAGGAAACAAACGTCCAATTGGAGCCTCAAATGGGACAAAAACGCCAAACAAGTATCCAAGGAAAAAACGGACATCTTCGACTATTGCAAAGGTACGTTGTTTAATGTTAAAAGAAAATCCCCCTAGTCAAAGGACAGTTGCAAAATCATTAAAATGCTCGGTGTCCACTGTAAACAAAATGATAAACGTTGATTTAAATCTTAAGAAAGCGAAAAAACGCAATGTGCATCGTCTTCTTCCAAAGCATATCGCTCAACGCAGGACACGCTGCAGAATTCTATATGAGAAACACTTATACAAACAAAAATGGAAAACAATTCTCACAATAGATGAAGCATGGATGTATTTAAATGATTGTAGCAAAAAAAAGAGCTATTTATTATCATCAAAGGGGAGAAAAAAATTTAAGTACACGGTTCAAACAATCCAAAGAAAGTTTTTCTAAGGAATTCATGATTGTTGCTGGTTTTTTTTTTTTTTTTTTTTTATAATGGCAAGTTAAAAATAAAGAGAGTGCAAACAAATGTTAAGATTAACTCCAAATTTTTATCGCCAATGTTTCTGAATGAAATACCATCGCTTTACCCACAGTCGCTTTATCCATCTGTGAGACTCCATCAGGACAAAGCTAGCAGTCACACATTAAAATCCACTGTAAATTTCCTAAAAGAAATAGAACAAAAAAACTGGTATCAAGGCTGATATTCCTACTTAAACATCTTGACGTGTCACCTATGGATTTTTGTGCTTTCGGACTTTTAAAAACTGCATTATCCAAACGTTGTCCCAAAACCCTAACAGGACTCTGGAAAGCTGTTCGGGAGGAATACGATAGAATATCTCTTCCGCCACTTCAAAAGGCATTATTATCCTTCAAATTGCGGTGTCGAAAGATAGTTAGTTCAGAATAAGAGATGTCAAATAGAACATTTAAAAGACAAGAATTTTATGTAATTTAGTTTTGTGAATACAATATACATGGTCTAAAAAATGTGTGAACAGCCTCTGTAATTTCACTAAAATTCTTTACATATGTACAAAATTCATAACAATATAATTGAAACGCGTTCAGGGGGCACATAAAATTGCTTCACAGCCCGCGAGCTCGAGACCATTGATGAAGAGAAGGCCAATCAAGACTTATCGGACTCCTTAAGAATCACAGCTCAATGATTCCTACAAACCCGTCAGCTGCATAGTTGTGGCTATTGGGAGACCCTGAACACTATCTTTCACTGTTCATTTACTAAAAAACTTCACTTGAATAAACCTTTAGATCAACACAGGCCAAAATGGGCTGAATTTCTATTAAAAAACTCTAGTGAGAGTAAGAAATTTAAGGAAATTATGCTTTTCTGTCAGGAATTAAATTTTTCTGTAAATAATTCTCTGAGATCATCTCTATTGGGAGTGAGTAGTTGACTTTCAGCGACTGTTAGATTTTTAATGCATAATGGTAATTGTTTAACTTATTGTGTTTGATGCTTATTATTGTTCAGTATTGTTGTTTCCACTACTTATGTTACCGATTTAAAATTAGAAATGGTTTTACGTAGAACAGACGTATCTGACATTGAATGCATCTATGCTCTTATAAATTGTAACGGTTACTTGTAGCCTATTATTTTCTTATATTTGTACAAATAGTCGGTTTTATTTGTGACGCACATAGTATTTGTTGTATGGTACTGAAATCGTTCTTAATCATATATATATATATCATGATTATTTTGTTCAGTTTTGCAATTGTTAATTAAATTCAACAGAAAATTTTTGTGACAATTTTAATTATTTTGCATACTTTAATGCATTCTTTTTTAATTGAATTGATTTGCTTTGGTGAATTTGATAGGCATTAATTGTGCATTCTATTATAAAAATTTGCATTCATAATAGTTATTTTATATTAATTTTCTTTGCTTTAATCTTGAATGCATTTTGTATTTGATTTTGAAATTCTGTAAAATTTTATGTCGGCATTTTTCTAGTATTGCATTTGTCTTGGCGATGCCAGCAAACCTAATCTAGAATAATTATTTTGTATACCTTTTTGCATTTTTCTGAATTGAATAGATGACCTGTTTTTGTGAATTTGATTGGTTTTACTTGAGTTCTCTATTGTAAAATGTGCATTTAAGGTGGTATTTTATAATAATTTTCTTTGACTTATTTTTGTATGCATTTGGTTTCTTAATTTGAAATTTTTCATATCCTTATGTTGGCATTATTCTTCTACTGTATTTCTATCGCGTTGCCAGCAAACCTGATGTAAAGTTTTTATATTACTTGGAGTGGTTTTGTTTTTAAACCAAATTTATGTTTTGTATTGTAATAATATCTCAGGTTCAGCGTATTTTATGATAATATTGTTCAGTTATCAACATTCTTAATTCTGAATTCATATGAACAAATTTTATTTGCCAGTTTATTATTGTCTTAGTTTATGCATTTTTTCTAAATTGAATGCTTCTTCTTGATATTGTGAATCTAATTGAAATTAATTGTGTATAATACAGTAATGGATGTATTATATTTTGTTTGTTTGTACCATAGTTTTTATATAAATTAGTTGGACTCAGTTTTGAAAGTATTTCGTATTTTCAGTACAAATTATGAAAGTATACTCGGTTTATTGTTTGAATGCTTATAGGTACTACTTGTAACATGCTTTCTTTAGGGTTTATTAATGACTATGTTACTTATGTCCTTGTGTTCTTTAAGGCCTTGTATACCACTGTAAACTTATTCTGCTTAGTTATAATAAATAGCTTCTGGAGGCAGGGGCTTTAATCCGTGTAAGGCAGACATCATGTCAGCTAGGTAATGGAGCCCCTGTTCTCTGGTTAACAGTTGTGGCTATTAAACATTATGAAAGAAATATGCAAATTGATCTCCTTAATTTTCCAAGCCTCCTTCCCGAACATCATCAAATTAAACAAAAAATTTAACTAACAGATTAAAAAAAAATTTATGTTCGTCCAGTACTTTGCTTTGGTGATAAAGTTTGCGATAACGCTTATCAAATAAGTCATTTTTTCCATAGGTCAAAATTCTCCTGACGCACTTCGCACCTAACGATAACATATAGGAATATTTCAGCTGTTTATGTAGAAAAAGTTTCCTTATCTTCATTTCATTGGTCGTATTTCTTTTTACAGAACATTATCAAAGGTTGATATTCCTTTACAAGCGAATATCTATTTATCTTTTCAGATAGAAATAAACGTGTTTGCTTTTTATCGCCCTATTTTAGTCTTATCTTTGTAAGCAGGATTTTGACGTGGATTCGCTTTTCATGTTGCCAAAAAAAAATAATAAAAAAACAATTAAAAGTAAAAACAAATGTCATGTTTGGCATATATTTTTTTCTTAACAGAGATACACAGCGCAGACGGCTAAGTGATATTTCAAAATAGCTTAACGAGCTCATTGCATCTAACTTCTCAAAATACTGATACTACTTCTACTACCAACGATATGTTTTCATATATTCAGGTGTTTATGAAGTCGTTACATTAGCGTTATGTTTGCTTTTACAGTAACTTTATATCGGAAAAGATTTTATTTCACATTTGGGATCTCAGTTGTACGAAAACAAACATGCTGACTATACTGACTGAAGTATTTTATTTAAATTGTTGCAATTAGAAAAAAAAAAAAAAAAAAATGTTTTACATTACCGCCATAGGGGGCGTTTTTTTAACATTTTCTGTGTTACCTTAATTTATTAAATATCACATTCTTCGCATGTTTAAGAGAATTCCATAAAATTCAGTTCAACAGCAACATCGCAATTGAGCATACCTTTAGAATTTCCGATACAGATTCTCGCGCGCTGAGATAAATTAATTTTTTTTTTTTTTTTTTTTTCTGTACAACGTTGCCATGCCTCGCTTTGAAATCCTTGCGTTTGTTAATGAAAAATTCGTTAAAGTTTTACAAAATAGGAAATCGATAATAAAAGAAATTCCAAATTTGGTCTTCCACATGCCCCTGTTCGCAGGAGAGTTACGTCATTCAAAATTTGATGGCTCTACGTACCGTTGTTTTATCACAATGCGAGAAATATACATACATTTATGCAGATTTTTCACTATTTAATTTCTTCAAATATAATGCAGGACTAACATTTGGTTGCAACAGTTTGAAAAGTGACACGGACAATTATAGTGAACCAACGCAAAATCGCAAAACGAAAACAATAGTCCTTCAGGGACAAAAGTCCCTTTGGACTAAAAAAAACTGAAACCTATCAGATTTTACATTACGCCCAAAGCGACCCTTTATTTATTTATTTATTTATATTTTTTTTACGTTTTGTGTGTTACCTTTATTTATTCAATAACATGTTCTTCGCACTTAAACCATAAAATTCAACAGCAATATGACAAAATATTTAAACAGCACATCTTTAGAATTTCCGATACACAGTCTCGCGCGCTGGAGATATTTATTTGTACAATATTGCCTTTGCTGGCTTTGAAATCACCGAGTTTCTTAATCAAAAGCTCATAAATATTTACAGAATATGAAATGGATAATAAAACAAATTCCAAATTCGGGTAGAGAAATAAGTTATTCAAAATTGGATATCTCTAGGACACATTGTTTGATCACAATGCGAGAAATATGCATACATTTACGCAGATTCTTCATTATTTAATTTCTTTAAATATAACACAGGGCTCTAATATTGGGTGGCAACGATTTAAAAAGTGATTTGCTGTTTACACTGAATCAACGCAAAATGCCAAAACTAAATTAATAGCCCTTTCGGCTAAAATATCTGATACGACTTTCTTGTATGGCCTATTAAATTATACACATTTTTTGCTGTACTTCATTTAGGTTAGATTAGGTTATTTAATTATGGCAAAGCCTTGAGGGCTATCTGCCTAAGGGGAGGGTTGCCTTCCTAGAGAACTGTCTAAGGGAAACTGGCTCGTATACACGTTACACATGGGGAAAACCACGAAAACGCCCATTCAGCCAGCCCGTTCGCGGGATTCGAACTTCGGACCGAACTACCAGTGTTCAGCGACTGTACCACTCTGCCGCTGGTGGGCCTGTACTTCCTTTAAACTTATTTCCTCGAATTATTCTAACCTTAATAACGATCCCAAGAGGCAAGTTGAAAATAACATCAAAAACTGCAAATTTCGAAATTAAATATCTCGGTCGATTTTTATGGTGCGGGAGTCAAATTTCTTATAATTTTGTTTTTTCATAACGAATATAAAACTTTCCCAGATTAAGTACAGGAACCGAGCGACCACATTAAAAGGCAGATTTCGTTATTTGTCGAAAATTTATTTTTTTCGAAACGTTTTCTATAAGCATAAATTTAACGTCTTCTATAAGCATAAGTTCAAAAACAAAAATTTCCAAAAGTGTCCACAATTTTGGCCACCACTGTACATGTTTGCTATTCATGATTGTAATAAAAAGGGACACAACTACATTTTATAACAATTTTCCCTTGAAGAAAATTTTAATGTAGTACGACTCGTCGTTTTTTAGTCAGGCAATGTATACACATACCTACGAATGAACAGACGTCACGAAAAAAAACCACTTCCGGATCCACTTTACAATCCTTTTTTGAAAAAACAACCCTTTATTCTGTCTGTACGTACAGATGTCAAGCAAAAAATAAAATGGTTTTGGGGATGAACAAAAGCGATATTTCAGTTAAAATATGATACCGGAATTTTTCACGATTACAAGATTTCCTTTACTTCGTGCAAGGAAATAAACTAAAATTAAATAATAAGAAATAAAATTCATAATGTTCCCACCTCATGGAATCCACATATTTCTGTCAGGAGCTTTGTTCCTGAAGGACTATTTTCGTTTAGCGATTTTGCGTCGATTCACTACAAACGGCGAATCACTTTTCAAACTGTTGCCACAAAGTATTATCGCCATGTGTTATATTTAAAGAAATTCAATAATGAAAAATTTGCATAAATGTATGTATATTTCTCGCATTGTGATAAAACAACGGTACATAGAGCCATCGAATTTTGAAATCCTTCATGTGGAAGACCAAATTTGAAATTTGTTTTATGTTCGATTTCATATTTTGTAGAACTTTAACGAATTTTTGAGCAACAAACTCAAGGATTTCAAAGCGAGCCATGGCAACGTTGTACAGAAAAAAAAAAAAAAAAAAACATTTTTATGTACAGCGCGCGAGTCTCTGCATCGGAAATTCTAAAGCTATGCTCGTTTTAAAACTATTTTGCGATATTGCTGTTGAACTGAATTTTATGGTTTGATTGTGAAGAACGTGATATTTAATAAGTAAATGTAACACACAAAAAGTTTAAAAAGGCCCTTTTGGACGCAATATAAAATCTGAATTCTTTCAGTTTATTTTGTTTAATTTTACCTTGACTTAAATTTTTATTTAAACTCACTTTTTTAAAATTTTAATTTTTTTTTAATTTGCAGTATTGCTGTTGAAGTAAATTTTACAGGTTGAGTACGTAGAACATTATGTTTATGTGCTGGATGAACTCTTTATCTGACCATAAACCGGTGAGAATGATTGTGGACATTCGCAGCTATACCTCACCAGACACCAGAGCCTTTACTAATGACTGACTGGCGAAAGTATGCCAAAGCTCTCAACAACATTCAGTACACCATACCCACAATACATACGAGGGATCATATTGATAGCTTTATTCAGACTTTTACATCCATTATTAGAGCTCATACCAATGCTCAGAAAGAAGTTCCCAAAAGACATATCTTCCGAAGCAAGGAGCTAAAGCAGCTAATCACCCAGGGGAACACAGCAAGGAGAAAATTTCAACGTACCAGTAACCGGGAAGATAAACAATCATTCAATCGTCTCTCAACATCTTTTTCAGAACATCTTTTTCAGAGCACCCATTACACAGAAATTGAGAAAGCAGAACTCTTAGCTCAGCATCTGCAAACTCAATTTCGCACAAACAACATTCATGACACTACAACAGAAAACCTTGTTCACCAGTTTCACTCCATCTTCTCAACAAATCCATGCACAGACAACAAATCCAAGCACAGACAACAAATCCACGCACATCAACATGCTGTTAAGTCTCTATTATACACCCAGGCACAACAATGCACTCTCCACAGATAACTCACTGTGAAAGACATTAAAAAGTACACGTAATGCTACAATAAAATTCCAGCCCTTAAAGGCCCTCAGAGCACCCGTTACACGAAAATTGAGAAAGCAGAACTCTTAGCTCAGCATCAGCAAACTCAATTTCGCACAAACAACATTCATGACACTACAACAGTAAACCTTGTTCACCAGTTTCACTCCACCTTCTCAACAAATCCATGCACAGACAACATCATTCCAGCCTTACCGTCAACATATTTCACAAATGCACATCAGCGTAGCCATTGAGGGAGGGGTTTCGAAAATGGATGGACCAATGAGATTCTATTGCTCTTGTGACGCTAAATCATCGGGCATGTGAGCATATGTTGATTACGTTTTAATTTGCATTTGTTTCGCAGTTATAAATATATGGCCTAATGGTAGAAATCTTGTAGAGCTTTCGTTTTCTGAGTTTAATTAATCTCTGACATTTCACTTTCGCGATTTTTATCACGCATTAATATTTGGATTGATGTTCACGGTATATTATGTGGATTAAGAGAATTCAAGTGTATATTTTAAATTGAGCTGAGAATGACTGAAAGGATTACAATGAATCTAGTGTTTTCTTATTTCAGTGCTTGCATTCTTTTGATTTTGAAAGTGTAAGATTAAGAATACATATGATCTGATTATATCCATTACTAACATTAAAAATTATATGTAAATAAATTGAATATATTTGTCGTGAATAAGATAAATTCATTCTGTTTGATGAGTATTTCTTGTGTAGACAGTACATTTAAGAGTGAGCAGTTATTAAATGTGAAATTTAACACACTAAAGTATACGAATGCAAATTAGTAAAGTTCCCTTTGAGTAAAATTCTGCATTGGTTATTATTATAGAACATCTTTTTCATATAAACTGCAGTAAAAAGTGCTGACGTTTCCTTACATATATAACTGGTGTAAATATTTTTCTCATAAGCATAGTTTTATGTAAATACTGCATTTAGGCTCAGATGTTTATCGCATATTTCTTTCTTCATCTTATTTACCACGTATTAAGTAATATTTCACATCGATATTTTTGCGAAGTATCCAACATGTGTTAGTATTTATTTCAACCAGGTAGAGAAATATCCATAATTGCCTATATTTGATCTAACTTCGCAATGAAAAGTTTCAGAAGCAATCGAAGATGCTTTAATTATTTTGTACAGAAAATTGCGTGGCAGAATATTTTCACCCATCTTCCTTAAATCTTAAAGAACGCGAAAGGTCATGTGACATGATAGAAATATTTCTGGATGCTCATTGGTCCATCCTAGAAGCCACTCCCTCGGTGGCTACACAGATGTGCACTTGTGAAATATGCTTACCGTCAGAGGTCTATGCCACCGTTAAAACACTCGAGAAAAGGAAAACCCCGGTATTGATGCCATCACAAATAGCATGATCAAGAAATTCCCTGTCAAGACCATATTCACGCTAACTAAAATCTGCAATATTATCTCACCTGGCAATACTTTCCTCGGCAGTGGAAAATAGCTAAGATTATACCTATCCTCAATCCTGGTAAACCTGCGTCGGAGCCTGTATCTTATAGACCAATAAGCCCATTATCTTCGGTAAGCAAAATATGTGAAGCTATCATACTCAAAAGAATCAACGAATTTCTGGACTCCAACAATGTTATTATTCCACATCAATTCGGGTTCAGACGACATCTCTCCACGGCCAACCAACTCTACCGAGTGGTAGAAACTATTGCAGAGGGAATGGCTAACCGGAAATTGACTGATGGTTTATTCCTCGACATTTCCAAGGCTATTGATCGAGTTTGGCTGGATGGCCTCACTTATAAATTACACATCCTGGGCTACATCATAAACTTTATAAATTCCTACCCAACTGGTAGACACTTTGTTGTTCACGTCTCTGGCACAAATTCCACAAGCCATGTTATCATAGCTGGCGTCCCGCAAGGATCTTTGCTCGGACCTACACTTTTTAATATTTACGTGAACTTACGTATGCAGACGACACAGCGGTCCTCGCACAAAGTGCATTTCCAGGTCCAGTTATACAACGACTACAAAATTACATACACACGCTAGGCTCTCCAGGTGGAAGATCCTGGTGAACGTGGAAAAAACAACAGCTATTATGTTTGCGAAGGAGACTAACTTCATGAAAAACCTGAAGTTCTATGGCACTGATATTCCCTGGGCCAAGCAAGTCCTTTATCTTGGGGTGATCCTCAATAAGTCACTTACATGGTCCCCGCACATTATATCTATTATCCAGAAGTTTCCAGCTCGTAAAGCCAAACTAAAGCCCTTAATTGCTCGAAACAGTATATTATCCATTTACAACCAGTTACTCATTTACAAGTCCATTTTACGTCCACTTTTGTGCTATGCAAGTCCAGTTTGGGCATATACCAAGAAAACGAATAGGAAAAGATTGCAAGTGTGCCAAAATACTGTTCTACGACAAATTGTAAATGCTGACTGGTATGTAAAGAATAATAGAATACCTGAAGAGTTAGGCATTGAGTTACTGCACACTCATTATTACAACTTAGCCAAAAAATTTCATGAAAGGCAGCAAAATATTGATAATCCCAGTATTAAAATCTGTGATTACGACTCTAACAGTTTGGAAAATATGAATAGGACTATGGCCCAACTAAATGTATGGATCATGTAATACGCAACTCTAATAATTAATATGTGTTTATTTATGTATTTATTTTCATTCCTCTTATCTGCTACACTTCAAATTTTCTGTCTGCATTCTCACGTGCCAATACGTTAATATTTTTTCTGACCTTACAAAATTATTAAAAAAACTATTCGATTTATCTTTCGGTTATTGTATACTACCTTCTGAAATGATCAAACTGTTCTACAAGGGGTAGAGCCTTGGCTCAGACACCCTGGTGTCTCAAACACTATTCTACAGAGAGAGGAACACTGCAGCTCTGGCCGATTCTTAGGCCACCCGTCTTTTAAAGGTTAATTAAAGAAGCAACTTAGAAAAAAGAAAACTTTTTTAAAGGTTAAGTAAAGAACAACCTGACAAGTTTTAAAATCCCGAAATGTTTACGCCCAGATAACACAATATCTACCGTATTTATCTTCTTTTAAAATTGAGCCACAGTTGTAATTGCGCCAACTTCTATCCTGGGCATGCACAGTAAACGAAATTCGTTTAACATGGATCAACTCAATGTGCGGTTTGCCACTACGCAACAGGGGAGTAATTACTTTATAACGTTCCTCGCCAATTAAAGACACCACCTCAATCCCCTGACATAAATTCAATTGAAAATTTATGGCACAAATTGGACCTAGAAATCTGAAAACAAAATTTCGTGTAAAGATGAACTTAAGCGTATACTTCTTCAATTAATGGCACAAAATTCCCAATAGTACAACCAAGACTTTGGTTTTTCTCTATGAGAAGTAGATTACAAGCTGTTATAAATGTAAAAGGTATGAATACAAAGTATTAAATTTTGTTTTCACATTTTGCTGCATAATCCTGCCAATACTTTTTTTGACATGCAAATTTTCGTTTTTGTTGTATATTTTGCGTAAAAAGCATATTAAAACGAAAATTTCATTATATTTGTGTGTTTATTACCTCCTGTTTTCGTTAATGTCCATCTAAAACTGTCAAGAATTTCCTTTGTTAGCAAATATGATCAATTATAGACAACTGCCAATACTTTTTTTTTAACCACTGTATGATGTGCACCATAACTATGGATTGAGGCCCAAGGCTGATGACGAATTCGTAAGAAGAATTACAAAGGATTTATGTTACATATGAATGAGAAATTAATAATTCCAGTCAGCTTTTTCAATTTTCTGCTCCACCTCAATGAACGAATGCTATTTTTCTGACAGCATTATGAAAAATCCACAGCTTCATTCGCTTAGCCCCTTGTCAGGTTACACACAGTCTAGGCAAAGCACTGGAAGTGTGGTTCTTCAAGACTTGTTCGAGGAAAGATACAGTATATCCCATTATAAAGGTTAGACTAATCTTTGGATTATGGTAACTTGGCGAATTTTTGGCGAAAATTTGGCGACCAACCCTGCTACAGCAACCTCCTAGATTTTTTTTTTTGGACAACATTTTCTTTTCACGAAGTAAAGGCATTTTTTTTTTACTCAACATTTTTTTTCCAACAGTCTGCTAGCCGAATTACGCTTATGCAAGAACTTTTATGGAACAAAAGTGCTTCATCATGACGAAGATTAGGTGCGAAATTGGGAGAAAGTGCAGAATCGCCCACTGCTTGCCGCGTTTTTAAGAATTGAACATATGCGGTATCATCCATGCACACGTCGACCTATTTTCACTTAAATAAACATCCCAGAATTGCACAAAAATGGCACTGCGCACACTGTTGACTTTATCCATGTACACTGCTAAAGTCCTAGCCAGTAACCTTTATCGCCTTACCAAAATGTCGCCAAACTACCTGTTACCATATTCCAAAGATTAGCCCACTGTTACTTTGAAGCTGCACAGCCAAATTTCAAGCAAAAACAAATCTTAATTAAATGAAATGGTGAATTTTCTTGTTTTCGACATGATCAGCCTTGATCAGTATTGGCTGGCTACTGTACCATTGGGCTCGTATTGGTTTCCATGGGAAGCACAGACGTTTGTAAGTGTACGATGTCTGTATAGCATGGGAGTACCTCGAATCTTCCTGGGGGATTTTGCAAGTAAAATTAGAGTAGAATTAGCAGGGCGTAGCTAGAGGGGGGCAAGGGGGCATCTGTCTCCGGGCGCAGAATCCAAGGCGCGCCAAACTGATCTTACGGCATTTTAGAATTAAATGTTTTCCATCCTTGGCAAGCAGTACGGGGCGCGAAATCTTCAGTTGTCCCTGGGCACTGAAAACCCTAGCTACGACTCTGCCGAGAAGAAACACATACTGGAGTCAAGAATCGTAGTGATATCGACCCATAAATGATGTACTTGCATCGGGTAGTATAGCTTAGAATTTAAATCTGTTTCCTAAAAGTTACTGGGTGGCGTACGGAAAATCGGCCCCATGGCATAAGACACGTTCTAATTCATCTCACACGCTTTTTTACTGTTGCGACAATTGCAGACGGTTTCCATTCCCATTACAAAAGCCATGAAGAAACGTCATGGGACCCCCAACGGTAAAGTTGCCAGATGCTGGTAGTTCGATCTTTTTATTTCATACAAATAGAAAATACTGCCTTTATAAACGTAATGCCTTTAAATGTTAGGAAAAAAATCTGTATTTTCTTTCATCAGTTACAGCAGGGTTTCTTCAACTGGGTCGCGACCTGCAGCAGGGGGAGGGGGAGTCGCCAAAAATTTTAGCGGGTTCTGATATTTTTTTAACTTATTGTAAGAATTTTACAATACCCAAATATTTTTACACAATGTATCTAAAAATAGGTAATAATACAGACAAAGAAAAAAAAACGAAAACATTTCGAGGCATGATATGGCTAATCTTTGGAAAATGGTAACAGGTTGTTTGGCGACATTTTGGTAAGGCGATAAAGGTTACTAGCTAGGACTTCAGCAGTGTACATGGATAAAGTCAAGAGTGTGCGCAATGCCATATTTGTGCAATTCTGTGATTTTTTTTTAAGTGAAAATAGGTCGACGTGTACATGGATACCCTGTATCAGCAATTCTTAAAAACGCGGCAAGCAGTTTGCGATTCTGCACTTTCTCCCACTTTCGCACCTAATCTTCGTCATGATTAAGCACTTTTGTTCCATAAAAGTTCTAGCATAATTCGGCTAGCAAATTGTTGGAAAAAAATGTTGAGTAAAAAAAAAACATGCCTTGACTTCGTGAAAACAAAATGGCGTCCAAACAAAAACTAGCATGTTGCTGTAGCAGGGTTAGTCGCCAAAGTTTCGCCAAAAAATCGCCAAGTTACCATAATCTAACGATTAACCCATTCTTTTTATAACATAAACATTCATTTTCATTGCTTTGCGCGTGACGCTGTCATTTCGTCCGTTACTTATTTAAAATTTTCACATTGTTCTTGGTCTTAAAATTAGAAATTAAAGTTTATGACCTAAAACTGCAATAGTATATTACAGTACAAGCGAAAAAAAAATAGTTTCACTGACGCGTGTGTCGGACTTGCGCAATGCTTATGGGGTCCCACAAAATTTTTGTAAATGTTATGGGGATCCTGGAGGTGGCGAAAAATTCTCAGTGATAAAAAGGGGTCGCGACTGAAAAAAGTTTAAGGAACCCCGAGTTACAGCAACGCGGTAGGGAGTTATCTGCCCAAGAACAGAGATATCTTCAGTGGAAAATCGAATTTACTTGCGGTCGAGTGGAAACATCGCTGAATGTTTGTAACGTGAACGCGAGCTAATTTTTTTAGAAACACCTACAAGAAGTCGCCAAATTTTCGCAAAAAAAATCGCCGAGTTACCATAATCCAAAGATTAACCCTAAAAGGTTTTAGATTTTAAATTACGTCCAAAGGGGCCCTTTTTTTTAAAGTTTTATGTATTACCATTATTTCTTAAATATCATGATCTACGTACTCAAACTATAAAATTCAGTTCAACAGCAATATCGGAAATTAATTTTAAAATGATCATATCTTAACAATTTCAGATACACAGTCTCGCGCGCTGGAGATAATGTGTTTTTTTTTTTTTCGTACAGTGTTGCCATTACTCGCTTTGAAATCGCTTAGTTTTTTAATCTATAAAATTCGTTGAAGTGTTACAACATATGAAATCGATAATAAAACAAATTTCAAACTCAAATTAGGGCTTCTACATGCCGATATACTACGGAAGATTACCCCATTCAAATTTTGATGGCTGGTACCGTTGTTATATCACAATGAAAGAAACATACGTACGTATATGCGGATTCTTCATTCTTTAATATAAGACAGGTATTATATACATGGTGGCAATGATTTGAAAAGGGACAGCCTTTTCAAAAATGCCAAAACGAAATTAATAGTCCTTTAGGCAAATTGCCCCTTCGGACTAAAAAATTAAATAAACAATGCGAATTAGAAAACCTTATCAAAAATGAATATAAGAACACGCGGTGACAGCAAAAATGCAACAATGTTATACTAATATAATATACGATTATGGTGACGAGGTACAAAAACACGCAACCTGATAATGGCGAGATATCTCGGTTGATTGGGAACTCAATATCGGGAACTGCTATAGCAAAAAAGGCTACTTATGTACTATAACAACCTTCGCAACGTCTGCCGATAAAAATCTTCATTGGGAGTTTTTGGTTTATGTTAATAAATTCTTTTACAAATAAAAGCCCTAATTATAAAGGAACAAAAGCTTAAAAAAACAAAAATCTTGAACATGAATATATATACATATTATAAATAAACGTATGTATATATATATATATATAAACTATATACTAAATACGAATTAAAATTAACTTACCTAAAACTGGTTAAAAGGAAACGTTGAAGTTCATGGTGAGGAAAGTGGCGGAAAATAGTTTTCAAAATAGCATAGAAAGGCGTTCCCTGTTTTTCTCCGTCAAGTAAATTCAGCTAAATAGGTATCCAAATGATGGCGGCTTGTCTCACGTTGTCCCTTATTCCTCCGTTTTCTTCCTCTATAACCTATGTTAGGGTTAACTTGTAAAACCTACAAGGTTCGCTAGTTTTGGCGAGATATCTCGTTTGATTGGCGACTCAATATCGGGGAGCGCTATAGAAAAAAAGGGGTACTTACGTACTATGACGACAACCTTGGCAACATCTGCCGATAAAAATCTTTATTGGCGGTTTTTGATTTATTTTTATAAATTCTTTTAAAAATAAAAGCCCTAATTATAAAGGAACAAAAGCTTAAAAAACAAAAATCTTGAACATGAATATATATACATATTATAAATAAACGTATGTATATGTATATATATATATAAGAAGGTGCTCATGTTGCCAAGGCGCAAAACTTATTCGTGTTTTGCCACATTGCAAAATAATTGCTCATAGGGTATTTATTATTTTTAGCAGGAGACCATCAACAGAGCAACTGCACCATCATTACGACTTTCAGCTTTTGTACTCTATTGATGGAAACTATCTACCATCCGCTATCAGCGGTATTTATTTGAAATAAAATTTTAGAAAGTTACAATGGTTGTGCAAATATGCATATGACATAGAGAGACATATTATACAGGTCTTGGTGTTTACATAGATGGCAATGTTTACAATAAAGCTCCATAACATGAATATTTAGAGAATTGTTACTTAAGTTGAAAATTTATGTTTACTGATTTTTATATATTAATTTTGAAGAATAACCAAATTATATAATATAAAATGTCATTATACATTTTAAGAGAGTCTAGAAATAAATGAGTAGTCTGTCACTGTAGAGATAAGTAAAAGGTAAACAGTCCTTGAGAATATAAGTAGGTCTTGAATAAAAGAAGAAAACAGTCCTTGAGTTGTAGTCTTTAAATTAAAAATATTTGAGTAGAAATTCATGGAAGTCAAAATAATTGACAAATAAACATGCACAATGATGAATAAAATAAGATTAGAGAGGATGTAATATGGGTAATTAGATTTTCTATAATAAGAATTTCAGAAAAAGCATGATGATGCTTTTCAAATAAAAGGATGTTGCCATAAACTCCAAGCATTATTTTTAAAGAAAAAGATCTACCAAATATATTAAAAGCATGCGGCAACGCTTATCAGTCTGTTAGAAATTATAAATATAAGCTTTTTTAAATATTTTGCGATTTTACTGTTGAATATCATGCGAGGAGAAGAAAGTGACGCTTAAAAAAATAAAGCTAGAAAGACGAAAAGAGGCAAAAAAAAGGTTTGTAAGTTATCCTTATAAGAAAACTGAAGATTGGTGAGATGAATGAGAAAAACTATCAGAATTCTACACGGATGTTGCTTTAAAAAGTTGATATTTTGCTATTGAATTTTAGGTGACGTAAGTGTGAAGACTGATGTTTAGCAATAAACTTAAAAAGATAAAATATTGTGTAGAGAGAAATTTAAGAAAACAATCTTAAAAAAAACCTAACGTTAGTATGATGAATGAGAAAAGATTAAAAATATATATATCAACACTTAATACTGTATCGGGAATTTAAAAACCAGCTGCTTTAAAATCGTCTGTCATTTTATTGTTCAAATTTATGTGGCATAAATGCAAAGAAAGCAAACGATGTTTATTATTATTTAAGTTAAAAAGAGAAAAAAAGAATTTCGATTCAGAGGCGCGAGTCCAAGAGCAGACTGATAAAATGCGAACTCAGCGCGAACATAAAAAATCTCATGTGTACAATACATGACTTCCTTGTACGGAATATTAAATTATACGCATTTTTTCTTGCATTTCATTTAAACTTATTGGATTGAATTAAATCTACTTCGCCGACAGCGCATAAACCACAATAGAATAAATGCATTCTTTAAAATTCACTCTAGTATTTGTTTACCATAGCGACACTCTGGCGCTAGATTCACTTAATAGTATTACATTTCGTTCATATTATAACTCATAATGCACAAAATTTATATCATTTAAAGAATAGAATTATCTAATCGTTGCCACATGTTCTATTCAAATACTATAATAAAGCTAGAATGATGTATAAAAGAAATTAAGCAAATCAAACGAAAAGAAACAGTTTTTCGCAGACGATTGAGTATTTCTCATTCAATTAATTCAAGTTCTCACTTCGCGAGAAGGAAAAAATATATAAAAACTAAAAATATCTATATTCTTAAACACTTCTTTCCTGGAAAAAATTCCAGAAAGGATTAAGCATGATTTAATTGGCAATAATAAATGAAGGCGTTATCTTTGTTGTTGCGAAGCAAATTTCTCTAGATCGGCAACAAATTCACTAGTCTGCTCTTTCAAATGTAAACAATCAATGGCCGCCATAAAAAAAAAGGCTTAGCGGCACTTAAACAACTTTAAAATTTTTAATAATTCTAAATATATTGCATACAGATTTACTAAAGGCATAAAAACTTTAACCGGAAGATTAAAAACAACATAATTCAATCATTTTTAAAGTAAAAATTGTACAATTTACAATTACAAATTACAAATGTACAATTTAAACATATAAGAGTAAAGAAACAGATTACTGAGTCGGGTAACATATATATATATAAATATATTTTTATACGTTTGGTGCTGCCGATTGCAACCAAAATACGAGGTGCACATCTACATGTTATAGCAGTCCTATATACAAAATTTCAACGTTCTGAGGATACTCGTTTTTGAGGTATGCGAGATACGTACGTACGTTCGTACAGACGCCACGAAAAATTCTCTTCAGAATTAATTTTAAAGCAGTTTTATTTTATTATTATTATTATTTTTTTTTTTTTTTTTTGGAGGAAACGAGTCTTTTATTCTGTCCTTACGTACAGATATCACGCAAAAACATCGTTAAATTGCATTCAATAGCGGTCAAAATGGATATTTGCGTTGAAATATGCTGCCTGAAACTTCTCGCGATTACAATACTTCCCTTTTACTTAAAAGGAAAAAAGGAAGTAAAAACGTTCCTAACAAACCATTAAATGCAATGTTAGGAACTGAATCTCTTCATACTTCCTTTTTTTATTTTGATCATTTATTATTTAATTGCGCACGAGAGAAAACGTGACAGTGCTCATACACCAGGCGGTCAAAATCCGATTCCTAATTGAACTACCAATATTCAGCCGTGCCTTTAAAGGTCAATTTTGAAGGATAAATTTAAGTATAAAATAAAGTTCAAGCTTCTCATTTCCATAACTAAAACGCTGATTTAAAATAAAATACCAAAAACATTTGCACTGAAATAGAATTGTGAATATTTGATAGTTAACTGTTTCAACTGTCAATAACTGTTGAAAAATAATATCGCTAAAGAAATAGTTTGAGTTTGAAACTATTTCTTTTAGTTTGAAACATTTGCGAGAAATAATTTTTCCGCGATTTTCGCTCGATTTACTATATGCTTCTGTAGAAGAATTATTCATGACAGCTACAAAGAAATATCAGCATCATGTTCTAAAACTTATTCGTTTGACCTAAAATTGCACCAGTAAAGCACCATTCCCCTTAATTAGTTACAGTGGAGGGAAAAAATATTTGAACAATACTGATTTATGCTATAATTTCATCGCAAATGATTCAAATTAAATTTTTAAATAACTAGTTCATATTAGCTTGTGTAATAAATAAAAATTAACTATTAAGTTATCTTGTCACAAAGCAGAAAAACGAATTTATGAGAATTTCCAAAGGGAACAAAGTATTTGAATAACCAGTGAAAAAACAGATTTCAAATACTGAAAGTGAAAGAAAAAGAATGCAATTTGTTTTAGAACGTTCTATTAGTCTAGAACGTTATAATTTTACCATATAACTATTAAAAGTATTCGAAGTTTTTTTTTTTATACAAGACACATTAATCTAATTATTTTCTCAGTAAACTGATTTAAATTTATTTTGTGCATATTACGGTGATCTTCGAGTTACTTATATATTGTGATAAGAATGCCGACTAAATATTTTTTGAACAGATTAGTCTTAATGGATTATTGAATTATACGACAAAGCTTATTTCAAGTCCATCTAGAGTTTAGTGTGGTTTGGGTCATTTCATTATGGCAAAGCATGTTAGAGCTATCTGAGTAAGAAGAGAGGGTAAAAGTATAGTTTAGGATACCTCTTGGCGGTGCCTGGATACCGACTTTGTGCAATTCTTTGAATCGTTATTTTGGCTTGAGAAGCGGCAATTTTTGCGCCAAAAATCGCCGCTACACAAAGCCAAAATAACAAGACAAACAATTGCACAAACTCGGTATCCATGTACACATACTTATTTTCACTTAAAAAAAACCCGAATTGCACAAAAATGGCATTGTACACTCCTTTGACTTTATCCATGTACACGTCGACCTATTTTCACTTCAAAAAAATCTCAGAATTGCACGAACTTGCATTGCGCACTCTCTTTACTTTCACCATGTACACATCGATATATTTTTACTTAAAAAGTCAAAGGAGCGCCAAATTCTACGATATAGGCAAGCAAAAAATACATAATTTCAATAAAATACATTTTAAACCAAACAATAAAATAACATAAAAAAGGAAAAAAAATGTTATACATTTAAGCATTACCAAAAGCAAATATTCACTTACTATGATTTTCGAGTTCGCTTCGTACACCGAGAGCCACGTAAAAATCAAAATATCAATCATGCTCAAATGATTTTTTCCTAACCAGGTACTCTTTCTGATCGAACGCTTCACACAATGACTATCTGAACCTTTCTTCCTACAAACCCATTCAAATCCATCTAAACGGTTTTAACACACACCACAAAAACGCTTACAAAACATCCCATGATTCAAAATTTCCCAGAATCATGCACCCGATTACGTCAAAATAGGGTTTCCATAACACTCAACTACTCAGGCTACCATAAATGAAACAACAACTTGGCGATAAATCAAACAACAACTTCGCCATAATACAAAGGGTACCTTAAAGTCTACTCTACCCGAAGAGGGATGAGTTCATGGAGGACTTTCTAAGGTAAAGTTGCTACTCTCCAAGCAACACGTGAGGAAAGCTACGAAAACGCCCATGTGGTCTTACCAAATTCTAAAAATTTTGCCTCATCTGAATTCTGATACTCAGTGCCTCTTCTAAATTTTAGAAAGTTTTCCCTCCCTAAATTTTGGTGCGTGTCTAAATTCCAAATTTTTGCCTTGCCTAAATACTGACACCTGAGGCCACAAAACTGGTCGCACCGGCTCTCTCGCCGGCTTGTAAATAAAAATCGCAGTGGTTGCGTTAATACGTAATTCATTCTTCATCCTATGTGATTACTAATAAACGTTAATTCCGATAAGAAGTGGATTATTTAAATCACAGCAAAGCACTATAAGGTTGTCTATTTAGTAGAAAGGATGCCTTCGTGGAGGATGTTCTAAGAAAAAGTGGCTCATACTCATATTACACAAGGGGAAACCAAGGAAACTCTCAGCCAAACTTAAATTTTTTTAGTATAGAACCCAGGTCAAACTACCACTTGGAGGAACTCCGGTAAGAGGATATCAGAGGGGCATGCCAGAATTAAGATGTCCATTCAAGAGAGCAAAAATTTAATGAAATTTTATATCAAATAATATTTAATATTAAATCCATCTGTTTCATTGGCCCACATCTGCTAATTTTTTTACGAAAGATCTCTTATCCAATCTGCACTTTCATGTTATTAGCAGTCCCCATCTATATTTGGCGATTTTAGATTTGCGCCAATATCTCAGCTATATTTTCGCCAAGCTCGTGAGAACAAATGCAAAAATACAATATACACGGTTATCATAAATGATTCATTCATTTAAAAAAGGCTACAGTTTAAAAAGTATTACGGTTATGCACATGAAAAATATATGAAATGAACCACAAACTCACCAAGTTTCCCGTATAAAGTGGAACGTTGTGTCATTGCTGAATATCTGCCACCAAGGCAATTTCCGTCCTCCAAAGCTGACGCAAAAATCTAGTCGACGGGCACAATCCTCCAGCTTTTATTGTCTCAAGAGCTACACATGGTACGATTTGAAACACAACCATCATTTCCCAAGATAATTTTTGGAATCTTAACTTATTATTTTATCGCATGCAACTATTCCAGTCAGCTGCAGCACTTTCACTCAAATTGTTACACCATTTCATGGACGTCAATTCGTCTGCCCTAGCATGCCTATGTACATCTAATACCAGTCACGAACGATATTGTGGAACTGCTGAGCCAATGTCCGACACGAAAGCCCCTTGCTCCTGAAGTTTCATGTTGTGGCCATTTTCGCAAACTCGTTTGTCAAGCAAAAGACCTCTTTCTTAAAAAAACGAAACAGTATCTCATTACTTGGTAAATTAAAAGCTTGTTAACGTCATATTCAAAAAAAAAAAAAAAAAAAAAAGTTTTTAGATTTTAAATTACGTCCAAAGGGGCGCTTTTTTAAAGTTTTATATATTACCATTATTTCTTAAATATCATAATCCACGTACTCAAACTATAAAATAGAGTTCAACAAGCAATATCGCAAATTAATTTTAAAATGATCATATCTTAACAATTTCAGATACACAGTCTCGCGCGCTGGAGATAATGTGTTTTTTTTTTCGTACAGTGTTACCATTACTCGCTTTGAAATCGTTTAGTTTTTTAATCTATAAAATTCGTTGAACCGTTACAACATATGAAATCGATAATAAAACAAATTTCAAATTCAAATTAGGGCTTCTACATGCCGATATACTACGGAAGATTACCCTATTCAAATTTTGATGGCTGGTACCGTTGTTATATCACAATGAAAGAAACATACGTACGTATATGCGGATTCTTCAATATTTAATTTCTTTAATATAAGACAGGCATTATATACATGGTGGCAATGATTTGAAAAGCGACAGCCTTTTCAAAAATGCCAAAACGAAATGTAGTTTTTTAGGCAAATTGCCCCTTCGGACTAAAAAATTAAATAACAAAGCGAATTAGAAAACCTTATCAAAAATGAATAATATAAGAACACGCGGTGAGAGCAAAAATGCAACAATGTTATACTAATATAATATACGATTATGGTGACGAGGTACAAAATCGCGCAACCTGATAATGGCGAGATATCTCGGTTGATTGGGAACTCAATATCGGGAACTGCTATAGCAAAAAAGGGTACTTATGTACTGTAACAACCTTCGCAACGTCTGCCGATCAAAATCTTCATTGGCAGTTTTTGGTTTATGTTTATAAATTCTTTTAAAAATAAAAGCCCTAATTATAAAGGAACAAAAGCTTAAAAAAACAAAAATCTTGAACATGAATATATATACATATTATAAATAAACGTATGTATATATATATATATAAACTATATACTAAATACGAATTAAAATTAACTTACCTAAAACTGGTTAAAAGAAACGTTGAAGTTAATGGTGAGGAAAGTGGCGGAATATAGTTTTCAAAACAGCATAGAAAGGCTTTTCCTGTTTTTCTCCGCCAAGTAAATTCAGCTAAATAGGTATCCAAATGATGGCGGCTTGTCTCACGTTGTCCCTTATTCCTCCGTTTTCCTCCTGTATAACCTATGTTAAGGTTAACTTGTAAAACCTACAACGTTCGCTAGTTTTGGCGAGATATCTCGTTTGATTGGCGACTCAATATCGGGGAGCGCTATAGAAGAAAGGTGTACTTACGTACTATGACGACAACCTTGGCAACATCTGCCCATAAAAATCTTTATTGGCGGTTTTTGGTTTATGTTTATAAATTCTTTTAAAAATAAAAGCCCTAATTATAAAGGAACAAAAGTTTAAAAACAAAAATCCCGAACATTAATAAATATACATATTATAAATAAACGTATATATACTGTAAAGGCCCTTATTTTCGCGAAAATGAATATATCGGTGATTTCGCGAATTTTATATAGTATAAATAGTATTTTAAGTGAATGAAGCTGCCTTTTATTAATTTTATTGTTTTATATTCGAGAAATATAGTTGTGTAACAGACCTATTTAAGTGTAATTGAACTATTTTATTCACGCCATGAACTCATGAACTGTAACCGAACTATTTTATTTAAACGCCATCTCGTGGCGATATGAAAAAACGTCAGTCGACCTCCAGCCGCCATGATGATAGCTTACTATGTTATGTTATTCTCAATGTTTGATGTTCCATTTCGTTTATGTTTCATTTTTATGTATATTTCTTTTGTTTGTAACCGTTCCTGTGTGCTCTGTTAATAAATCCTTTTAAAGCTAGCCGGCATTAGTGTCTATTGAGGAACGGCTACATCACATTGGCGCCCAACTAAATTTGAATCCAAAATGGCGCAACAAAATGTTTAGAATTTCTGTTTGGCTTTAACAAGCTCTTACTCCCGAATTTAACTTTTAGTTGCTGGAGATCGGCTCAGTTTCTTTTCAGGTGTGGACTACTGGTCAAATATTCTGGAAACGAATTCTGTAATTAAAATTGTCATACCGTGCTGCTAGCACATCGAATCATCAACTGGACAATTTCAACGGAAAAGATAAGTTTCGTTTACATTATCGTTTAATCTGAGTTTAAAGTTCTTTTAAACTGATTATTTATTATAAGCTGCTTCTTAAAGCAAATGTAAATTCTTTACTGAAATCTCATTTATTGATACTACATAAGAGTATTAAACGAAAGCAAACGGCTTTCTGTTAACCAAACGTTATTTCTTGAACTGTAATTTGTTATTTTAAAATGTTAATGCGCGTTATTTTAAAATGTTAATGCGCGTTATTTTAAAATGTTAATGCGCATATTAAATTAATTTGTAGATAATATTGTTTCACTGAATACATGTTTTGATGTTAAAGTTTGAATATATTCATTGACGTTGTTCATTAGAATTTATTAGTTTCGCTTCTGACATACAGCAGCAGATATTTTCCCCCCGCGGAAATGTTTAGACTAGCGATGATTTATGATGTGTTTACGTCAAATCTTTTATTATTTTTATTTCCTTTGAGTGCTGTTGTTCCTTATTAAATGTTTTATTCTACATAAAATAAAATATTGTACTTGTTGATTTATCTTTCGACGAACATTTTGAGAAAATGATTATAATATACTACTTCAGGTAAATATAATTGTTTTCAATTTAAAATATAATATAATTGTTTTCAATTGTCTTAAAAAATATTTCTTGAAGCGAAAGAAAATAATTATGAATAAAATCGAATGACTATTTAAATAAAGTAAAAGAGTTACTAAGTGTGTGTTGCTTAATCAGCTTAATATTTTGTTAAGATTAAGATTTCGAAGAATTCAGCTTAAATATAAAAGCTTATGGTAAGACATTTATCTATGTTTTGCTGAGTAGTAAACAATTTTTGAGCAATTTATTATATGTTATTTACTTGATACAAGTTGAATTTATGAGTGCATTTTATGATATTTTTACGACTCCGAAATAATAAACTTTGTGAGTATTATTGTTTACATTTATAAATACTATTTAATAGTGGTATATAAATGTACGAGTAACATTGTTTACATTCATACATGCTGTTTAATAGAGGTATATACATTTTACTTAAAGGAATTATTAATTCTAAAATACTGTATTGTGAATAAAATCGAAATAACAACAAATTCAACTTCATCTTTTCCCTCCCCCCTGACCTCTCATATAATTATGGCTTACCTTGCCAAAGCGCGAAAAGAGGATTTAAAAACTCTCGCTGCAGAACTGGGTTTCACTGTAAACGACACTATGCGAGTAATAGATCTTAAAGATCTTATTGTCAATTCTGACACTTATGATGAGGCTTTTACCAGGAATCTTCTGGAAACTTTAATCGAAACTAGACAACAAAAACAACGTGAAAGCAACGATCTGGAGACACGTCAAAGAAAAGAACAAGAACTTTTATTAGAATTGGAACGTTTAAAATTAAACCTGGCAGCTGCTAGCTCAAATCCTGGCTATGCCGCCTTTGCTTCAAATGCAGCTATTGGAACAAATATTCAACACCTAATCCCTAAATTTACAGGAACGTCTGACATTGCAACCTACCTGCAAATTTTTGAAAGACAATGTGAGAAAGTTAATATAAAACAAATAGATTACATCACTCATCTCCTACCTCTTCTGCCTACAGACATTTCGCAAATTATTTTAAGAGAACCAAAAGACAAATTAGAAGATTATTCTTACATCAAGAAGATTCTGCTACAAAGATTCAAATTAAATGCTGAATCATTTCGAATTAAACTTACTACACACCAAAAACACCCTGGGTCTTTATGGAAAGATTTTACTTACGAATTAAACAATTATCTCGAAGAGTGGCTCCATAGTCTCGATGTTACAGACTTTGAATCACTCAAAGACTTGGTCCTGACAGATCAGCTTAAAAGAAGAGTCAGTAGTGACGTTAAGGAGCATTTTATTGATACTTGGGGAAAAATAAAGAGTTCATCTGAATTAGTACAGAAATTGGATGATTATGAAGCTGTACGTGTTAAAAATACGAACTATAAAACTCAACTTCCTGGCAGGCGGAACTATTCTTACAAACTGACTAATCCATCCAAAAACAAAGTAGAAAATCGAACAAGTGACATACAGGGAACTCATAAAACCTTTTTAAATCGTGGTCAGCAACAAACAGAAGGAACGCGACCTCCTTTAACATGCTATGGGTGCGGAAAAACTGGTTTTATCAAGTCTAAATGTTCAGACTGTAACCCCCCAAAGAGTTCAAATTCATCAAATTTTGGCACTATCCAAATCCGATCCTGTTTATCTTCCACTCGGACTGCTGTATTTCCAATTAGTATTGGTGGTGTTTCCGGTACAGCTTTCGCCGACACTGGTGCTAGTCACTCAATTGCAAGTGAATCCCTCTATCATATTCTGCAAAAACAAGATGCAGTATTTGAAAAGACAACACTACAGGTGTCTTTCGCTGATGGTTTGGTATCTGAAAAAGAGGTACTTCGCACCGAACAAATCATTCTTCTCGAAGGCAGAGCGTTCAAAACTCCGCTCCTTGTGTTGCCTGATGCCAAGAATAACTCGACTTTGTTAGGAACTGACTTTCTTCAAAAAGCTAAAATTGTTTTAAATCTTGCTGAAAATAAGTGGAACTTTTCTGATGAACCTCGAAGAAAATATAGCTTCGTGAAACCTCATCAATCCCAAGTACTGGAAGAAACCCCAGTTGTTGTAAACAACTGCCGACTACGAGAAAATGAAGGACAGCAATTAACTACAGCCCAACGGCTTGCAACTGATGCATTGCTTAACAAATATCACACTGTCTTCAAAGTAGGGGGAGAAGCCACTAATCAAAAGCTATCTGGCTTACTTCAAATTCCAGTCTATGCTCAACGTTTTGAAACCTTGTCAATTGATCTTTTCGGTCCCCTTCCTGAAACACCGTCTGGTGAAAAATGGATTTTTATTGTGCAGGACTGTGCTACGAAGTGGACAAAACTATTTGCTTTAAAGGAAGCCACGGCCAGAGAATGTGCCACTATTCTTTTGGAGGAAGTTGCCCTTCGATTTGGGTTACCCAGGAAAATAATAAGTGATAATGGTACCCAGTTTACTAGTGCTGTTATGCAACAACTATGCTATATCTTGAACATTGATCAAAGTCTTACTCCTGTCTATCACCCACAATCTAACCCAGTTGAAAGGAAGAATAGAGATCTGAAACCACGTTTAGCAATACTTGTTGGTAACGACCATCAGTCATGGAAGGATAAACTGCCATTAATAAGGTTTGCTTTGAATACAGCCAAAGGTGATTCAACTGGACATTCTGTTTCTTTTCTTCAATTTGCACGAGAGTTACGAACCTTAGATGATGTAAAGCATGATATAAAAGCCGTAATTGAGAACGATAATTTTGTTCCCGAAATTACTCCATATTTGAAACGTTTTGCAAGAAATGTACTACAGGTACGAGAAAGAGTCGAAATGCATCAAGATAAGCAGAAACGATATGCTGACAGAAAACGAAGAGAAACACCGAAATTCGTTCCTGGAGATAAAGTTTGGGTCACCCTCCATCCAATCAGCAAAGGTCCACTGAAGAAAACTGCTAAATTCATGCCCAAGAGAGATGGTCCTTATGTGATAGTGACTACAAGATCTCCAACCACTTATGATATTCCCGATCCTCATGAACCAGACAAAATTCTCGGCAAGTATCATGTTTCAGCCTTAAATCCATATCAAGATCGAAAGAAGTTTCAAAACTCAGCTCGTGTAATTCCAGTGGTTCCCTTAAAGAAAAGAGGACGCCCGAAACGTGTAATACCGCCCGAATCTGCACCTGTTTTACAAGGTGCTGGTGACGCAAAATCTACTGCTCGTCAAACTGGAGCCCATTCATCTGATTCTCCGCCCGCTGCACAAAGTAGACAAATGTCAGTTCCTGACTTCTTGCCGAGACGTCTACGAAGTCAGAGGGGGAGGATGTAACAGACCTATTTAAGTGTAATTGAACTATTTTATTCACGCCATGAACTCATGAACTGTAACCGAACTATTTTATTTAAACGCCATCTCGTGGCGATATGAAAAAACGTCAGTCGACCTCCAGCCGCCATGATGATAGCTTACTATGTTATGTTATTCTCAATGTTTGATGTTCCATTTCGTTTATGTTTCATTTTTATGTATATTTCTTTTGTTTGTAACCGTTCCTGTGTGCTCTGTTAATAAATCCTTTTAAAGCTAGCCGGCATTAGTGTCTATTGAGGAACGGCTACATCACAGTTGTATATTATTCAAAAAGTAGTTATAAGGAAGAAAGTTATCAAAGAAAAGCTTGTAACTGTGCAATAAATCATTAAATTTTAGGTAAATGAAAAATTTCCGATTTTTTATTATTATTTGGGGGAAGTATTTCGCGAGGCTTAAATTTTCGCGATTACGACGGGCTCGCGAAAATAAGGGCCTTTACAGTATATATATAAACTATATACTAAATACGAATTAAAAAAATTAAAATTAACTTACCTAAAACTGGTTAAAAGGAAACGTTGAAGTTAATGGTGAGGAAAGTGGCGGGAAATAGTTTTCAAAATAGCATCGAAAGGCTTTTCCTGTTTTTGTCCGCCAAATAAATTCAGCTAAATAGGTATCCAAATTATGGCGGTTTGTCCCACGTTGTCCCTTGTTCCTCCTCTATAACCTGTTAGGGTTAACCTGTAGAACCTACAAAGGTCGCCAGTTTTGGCGAGATATCTAAGTAGTCGTCATAGTACGTGAGTACTCAAAATACTACCGTCAAATCTATCAATTCTTAAGGTGAAAAAATTACAGTTAGTATTGTTCCGTCGATCATGCAAATTGGCTAAAATCGAAGCTCGCAGAAATCCCGTCAAATGTTCTTGTAGAATGCGGAAGGATTGGTTTGGTTTATTAGATTTCGACAAAGCACTCGAGGGCTATCTGCCTTAAGAGAGGGATGCCTTCGTGGAGGACTTTTTAAGGGAACTGTCTCGTATACACGTTTCCACATGGGGAAAACCACGAAAATATCCATGCGGCCAGCCCGTTCGCGGGATTCGAACCTCGGACCGAACTACCAGTGTTCAGCGACGTTACCGCTTGGCCGCTGGTGGGCAGACTGCGGAAGGAAATGGCGCCTATTCATTTACATCTTTGCACTCGAGAGGCGAATTTCGGTTACCATTTGATGCGGTAACCATTTGATTTGTTGCGGTATCTCGAGAGATGATTCTCGACCACCATTTACTAATAATCTAGCTGCATTAATAGTTTAGAAGCTTGATGCACTTTTCAATTTATTTATATTTCGAAACGAGCTATTATCCAAGACGAGAATCTAAGAGGTAGCGACATTGAGCATTTCTTCACAATCACTATTTTCTGTTAACGGACTTGAAACAAAATCTAATACTTATGAACTATGAGTTAAGTCAACAGGAAATTCTAAAATATTTTTTCCGTATCTCTTTCCTTCGAGACATGCAATCAAAGTAGAGAAAATTCACAAACGGATTTCTTTATGCTCGTTTTGATAAGATTGGTATTTTAGATACAAAAATATCAACATTTTTGCAGTTTCCTTCTAACTTATTAAAGGAAAAAATAGTTGAAGATAGTATTTTCCGTTATCATATTCAACGTTTTCTCCATTATGCCTTCAAAGATTAAGATAAAAAAAGCCGGTTTTCAATATTAAATATAATACTGACTTAAATTAGAATGATTAAATCATAAAATTAAAGAAATTTTATTATTTATAAGCATTGGAATTTTCCTTGTTTAACATTATCATACCATCACAAGATAATCGTGTTCAAGGAAAATCAAAGTTATTACACTTTTCAAAATGTGCTCGAACTTTAAAACAGAATCTCAAACTACCTTGAATGCCGAGAAAGAAAAACGACAAACCGTTATCAAAAAATTTGAATTAAGCATCTGGTATATTTTTCACACTTTCTTTTGATTTATAAGTTAGTTAAATTCAAAATAAGGTTGAAATTTAAATTTCTTCTAAATACCGAGCACGTACAAAACTTGAATAAAGTAAGTTATACGCATAATTAAAGATTCAACTGTTATGCAAAAATGTCTAGGTGTCAACATGCCAGATACTTTGAAATTCAAATAAAGAAACAAGATTCAGGCTTGCTCCGATAAAACGTACGATTAAAAGAGTATCATCAGTCTAGCATATTGCCAAGCAAACAAAGTAAGAATAATGTAAATAACTGGAAACATACAACCTGGTTTCCTTGTATTCATTATTCAAACATGAAATTTCTCCATTTTTTGCAAAGAAAGCTTTAAAATGTAGGTCAGATTCCCTACCTTAGTTATTATATAATTATAGATTCGAATGGTCTATATAAGTGTTTCTTAAACTTTTTTCAGTCGCGACCGCTTTTTTATCACAAACTTTTTCGCAATCCCCAGGACCCCATAATATTTACAAAAATTTTGTGTGACTTCTTAAGTATTGCGCAAATCCGAACACACGCGTGAGTGAAACTGTCCATTTTTTCACTTGTATTGTAAATATACTATTGCAGTGTTAGGTCATTAACTTTGGGAACATGCAAGGACCTGACTCGGAATAGAGAGCTTACTAACTATGTTCGAAACTGTGGGAAGTAGACAGGATACACAAGAAGGGTATACAAAACGCTTTATTTTTCTCTATTTACAATAACTTCCGTACTTCGGAAATACACAGACCCGCTACTTGGGGTCAAAACGTAAAAGTATAAAAATAAAACGGTACTATTCGGTTTCGAGGGCCGTAAGAAATCGCCAAACTATTGTTGATGCCAATGCGGCCAAAAATAATTGCGGCAACACTAATAATTGCGGCAAGAAAGGAAGTATAATAGTAAATAACTATTTAAGATTGATGTTTTAATTTAGATGAAAGGTTAATTTCATATAATACATTTTTATTATAATTTATATGAAAAAGGCTAAACATGACTGAATGGAAGCATAAGAGTCAATAACTATTTCAGATCATTATTATAATTTATATAAAAACTGCTAAACATAACTGAATGGATGCCTGCATCGCTATTTCGCTACCAACTTATCGCTAAAGCATAATTTCATCTTCTTGGTTGTTCAAACGTAATTTTCTATAATGAATGATGCCTTTTCTTTGAAAATATTCTCGGCAAAGTGCAGAATCGCTCACTTATTTGTTTGCCGCTTTTTACAAGGGTAAAAACAATTGTATTTTTGTCAATTTTCTTTTACTTTTTTGTACATAGATAAAAGGTGTGCACAATGCCATTTTTGTGCAATTCTAGGATTTTTTTTTTAAGTGAAAATAGGTCAATGTGCACATGGATACCGAGTATGTGCAATTCTTAAAAACGCGTCAAGCAGTCGGTGATTCTACACTTTACCCAAAATTCTATTGCCGAGTTTTCGTCACGGGCAATTCCCAAATTGTTAAATCCATAAGATATCAAAAAAGGATTTAAAAATTAAACTAGTATTTCAATGGCGTCTTAAGAAATATTGAACCATATAAAGTTACACAATTTGAAATCAGCGCGTATGCTAGATTTGGCGCGCTGTTAAATAGGCGCGTTTGCTAGATTTGGCGCGCTGTTAAATGGGCGCGTTTGCTAGATTTGGCGCTTTTGCACGTACATTTTTGCTGCAATTTTTTTACGGCCCTCGAAACCGAAGAGTACCAATAAAACTAAACTCTAATTTAACTTTAAAATAATAAACGTGGAAGATTGGCCTTATATTAACAGGAAGCCGTATGTAGTACAGAGAACTGTGAACACTACAATACGTTTAAAAATTATCAAGAGGATTAAAACCTCTGGCCTGGACGGCAACCAGCAACGGAGTAAATCTTCTAAGGTAAGCGGCCTGCTTCGACTCACTGCTTCCTCTCTCTCGCTTGGCAAAAAGCCACAACTTAAATACTTGGCATTCGCCAGACAAACTTTGCATAAATACTTTCACGCTTTTAATTCTGGCCGGAAGTAGAAAATAAGAAGTGATAGTAAAGATTTAAAATAAAATAAACGTTAGTAAAACTTAAGATCCTTACAACTTTAATTTCTAATTTTAAGACATAGAACAATGTGAAAATTTTAAATAAGTAACAGACGAAATGACAGCGTCACGTGCAAAGCATGGAAAATGAAAGTTTATATTATAAAAAGAATGCGCCGAAAAGTTTTCGTTTTTTTTTTTTTTTTTTTTTTTTTTGTCTGTATTGTCTTATCTTTATTTTCAGATACATTGTGTAAAAATATTTGGTAATTGTAAAATTATTATAAGTTAAAGAAATATTAAAACTGCTAAAATTTTTTGCGACCCCCTTAGGGATCGCGACCCACAGTTTAAGAAACCCTGGTCTATATGGACTCCCAGCGGCCTACTCACACCTGCAAGAGGTCCATGGCAACCAATGAAAAAACTGAAGGGGCATGAGATTAAAAAGAGATCTACAAGAATGATTAGATTACTCAATTACGGCAAACCACACGAGGGCTATCTGCCTAAAAGGAGGGATGCCTTTGTGGAGGACTTTCTAAGGGAACTGGCTCGTATACACTTTACACATGGAGAAAACCACGAAAATGCCCATGTAGCCAGCCCGTTCTCGGAATTCGAACCTCGAATTGAACCTACCAGTGTTCAGCGTCTTTACCGCTCGGCCGGATCTACAAGAATGAATCTCTTAAGTAGATTGTCACCCAAATTTAAGTGTTCCGTAGGTGTCATAATGCACCTAGCACAGATTTACATTTTGCACAAAAAAGAGGACAGTTTTGCTGGACATACTGACGAAATTTAACGTGCGTTTTTTACGTCTTCAAAGCGCAACTTAGGATATGTATTAGATTTATATATAGCATTGTTCTAGCATAGTATTTTGACGCAAAATCTGGCTTATTCTGCAATGACGTACCTAAGTTTTTACATACTTCGATTCTAACACTCAAATTATGCCTAAATATTAAATTTTACAAAATTTGGTGAGAAACTTAGTCAGAAATTCCAAAATTTGTCTTATCGGACTTTTTTCAGTTTGCGTCGAGAATGGCGAAATTCTTAATTTATGATAACCTATTTACTTTTCCCTTTCAAGCGGAAAAAAAGTGCATCGTTCTTCCTCTGGAATAGATTTAATTTTTAGTGGATTCTTAGTGAGATTCTTAATATTTTTAGTGGATAAAGCAAATCTAGCGTATCGCTTATAACAATATGCAAAATTTCAAAATCCCCAATATATAAATTCACACAACTTTTTAAATTTTGAATGGAAAACAAATTTTTTGCGGGTTTCTTTAAGATGGTTATAAAACTTACATAGGTTATTAATCAAACCCTTTTCGAAAAATTTGTAAAAATTACTAAAAAATAAAAATTTAAAAAATAAACCAGAAAATAGCTGTTGTAACAGACCTATTTAAGGGTAATTGAACTATTTTATTCACGCCATGAACTCATGAACTGTAACCGAACTATTTTATTTAAACGCCATCTCGTGGCGATATGAAAAAACGTCAGTCGACCTCCAGCCGCCATGATGATAGCTTACTATGTTATGTTATTCTCAATGTTTGATGTTCCATTTGGTATATGTTTCATTTTTTATGTATATTTCTTTTGTTTGTAACCGTTCCTGTGTGCTCTGTTAATAAATCCTTTTAAAGCTAGCCGGCATTAGTGTCTATTGAGGAACGGCTACATCACATTGGCGCCCAACTAAATTTGAATCCAAAATGGCGCAACAAAATGTTTAGAATTTCTGTTTGGCTTTAACAAGCTCTTACTCCCGAATTTAACTTTTAGTTGCTGGAGATCGGCTCAGTTTCTTTTCAGGTGTGGACTACTGGTCAAATATTCTGGAAACCAATTCTGGAATTAAAATTGTCATACCGTGCTGCTAGCACATCGAATCATCAACTGGACAATTTCAACGGAAAAGATAAGTTTCGTTTACATTATCGTTTAATCTGAGTTTAAAGTTCTTTTAAACTGATTATTTATTATAAGCTGCTTCTTAAAGCAAATATAAATTCTTTACTGAAATCTCATTTATTGATACTACATAAGAGTATTAAACGAAAGCAAACGGCTTTCTGTTAACCAAACGTTATTTCTTGAATTGTAATTTGTTATTTTAAAATGTTAATGCGCATAGTAAATTAATTTGTGAATAATATTGTTTCACTGAATACATGTTTTGATGTTAAAGTTTGAATATATTTATGGACGCTGTTCATTGGAATTTATTAGAATTTCGCTTCTGATTTACAGCAGCAGATGTTTTCCCCCCGCGGAAATGTTTAGACTAGCGATGATTTATGATGTGTTTACGTCAAATCTTTTATTATTTTTATTTCCTTTGAGTGCTGTTGTTCCTTATTAAATGTTTTATTCTACATAAAATAAAATATTGTACTTGTTGATTTATCTTTCGACGAACATTTTGAGAAAATGATTATAGTATAATACTTTAAGAAAATACGATTGTTTTCCTTTAATGAATGCATGTCTTGAAAATATTTCTTGAAGCGAAAGAAAATAATTATGAATAACATCGAATGATCATTTAAATAAAGTAAAAGAGTTACTAAGTGTGTGTTGCTTAATCAGCTTAATATTTTTTTCAAGATTAAGATTTCGAAGAATTCAGCTTAAATATAAAAGCTTATGGTAAGACATTTATGTATGTTGCTAAGTAGTAAACAATTTTTGAGCAATTTATTATATGTTATTTTCTTGATATAAGTTCAATTTATGAGGGCATTTTATGATATTTTTACGACTCCGAAATAATAAACTTTGTGAGTATTATTGTTTACATTTATAAATACTGTTTAATAGTGGTATATAAATGTACGAGTAACATTGTTTACATTCATACATGCTGTTTAATAGAGGTATATACATTTTACTTAAAGGAATTATTAATTCTAAAATACTGTATTGTGAATAAAATCGAAATAACAACAAATTCAACTTCATCTTTTCCCTCCCCCCTGACCTCTCATATAATTATGGCTTACCTTGCCAAAGCGCGAAAAGAGGATTTAAAAACTCTCGCTGCAGAACTGGGTTTCACTGTAAACGACACTATGCGAGTAATAGATCTTAAAGATCTTATTGTCAATTCTGACACTTATGATGAGGCTTTTACCAGGAATCTTCTGGAAACTTTAATCGAAACTAGACAACAAAAACAACGTGAAAGCAACGATCTGGAGACACGTCAAAGAAAAGAACAAGAACTTTTATTAGAATTGGAACGTTTAAAATTAAACCTGGCAGCTGCTAGCTCAAATCCTGGCTATGCCGCCTTTGCTTCAAATGCAGCTATTGGAACAAATATTCAACACCTAATCCCTAAATTTACAGGAACGTCTGACATTGCAACCTACCTGCAAATTTTTGAAAGACAATGTGAGAAAGTTAATATAAAACAAATAGATTACATCACTCATCTCCTACCTCTTCTGCCTACAGACATTTCGCAAATTATTTTAAGAGAACCAAAAGACAAATTAGAAGATTATTCTTACATCAAGAAGATTCTGCTACAAAGATTCAAATTAAATGCTGAATCATTTCGAATTAAACTTACTACACACCAAAAACACCCTGGGTCTTTATGGAAAGATTTTACTTACGAATTAAACAATTATCTCGAAGAGTGGCTCCATAGTCTCGATGTTACAGACTTTGAATCACTCAAAGACTTGGTCCTGACAGATCAGCTTAAAAGAAGAGTCAGTAGTGACGTTAAGGAGCATTTTATTGATGCTTGGGGAAAAATAAAGAGTTCATCTGAATTAGTACAGAAATTGGATGATTATGAAGCTGTACGTGTTAAAAATACGAACTATAAAACTGAACTTCCTGGCAGGCGGAACTATTCTTACAAACCGACTAATCCATCCAAAAACAAAGTAGAAAATCGAACAAGTGACATACAGGGAACTCATAAAACCTTTTTAAATCGTGGTCAGCAACAAACAGAAGGAACGCGACCTCCTTTAACATGCTATGGGTGCGGAAAAACTGGTTTTATCAAGTCTAAATGTTCAGACTGTAACCCCCCAAAGAGTTCAAATTCATCAAATTTTGGCACTATCCAAATCCGATCCTGTTTATCTTCCACTCGGACTGCTGTATTTCCAATTAGTATTGGTGGTGTTTCCGGTACAGCTTTCGCCGACACTGGTGCTAGTCACTCAATTGCAAGTGAATCCCTCTATCATATTCTGCAAAAACAAGATGCAGTATTTGAAAAGACAACACTACAGGTGTCTTTCGCTGATGGTTTGGTATCTGAAAAAGAGGTACTTCGCACCGAACAAATCATTCTTCTCGAAGGCAGAGCGTTCAAAACTCCGCTCCTTGTGTTGCCTGATGCCAAGAATAACTCGACTCTGTTAGGAACTGACTTTCTTCAAAAAGCTAAAATTGTTTTAAATCTCGCTGAAAATAAGTGGAACTTTTCTGATGAACCTCGAAGAAAATATAGCTTCGTGAAACCTCATCAATCCCAAGTACTGGAAGAAACCCCAGTTGTTGTAAACAACTGCCAACTACGAGAAAACGAAGGACAACAATTAACTACAGCCCAACGGCTTGCAACTGATGCATTGCTTAACAAATATCACACTGTCTTCAAAGTAGGGGGAGAAGCTACTCCATTCATTGAACACCATATTAAAACAAGAAACAGCCCCCCTGTTTCAGTCCCTCCATATCGGATTAGCCCAAGTAAGAAAGAACTGTTGAAAAAGGAACTTGATTCCCTTCTAAAACAAGGTATCATAAAAGAATGTGAAAGCCCCTATGCCTCTCCTGTGGTTCTGATTCCCAAGGCAAATGAAAAAGTACGGTTATGCATTGATTATCGTAACCTAAATGCTCAAACCGTTCCAGACACTTATCCTTTGCCACGTATAGATGATTTGTTGAGTGAAGCAAAACCGACACCTTATATGTCAACTATTGATTTAAGATCCGGTTATCATCAGGTGAGAGTAGCTGAAGAAGATCAAAATAAGACTGCTTTTGTTTGCCCTTTTGGTACATATAAATTTACCCGAATGCCCTTCGGATTGAGAAACGCTCCTGCCACTTTTTCTAGATTGATAGATAGGTTCCGTTCTGGACTTAATAATGTGTTTGCTTTGGCATATTTAGATGATATCATCGTGCTGTCATCTAGCTTCGAAAAGCACCTTTCTGACTTAGAACAAGTTTTCCAACGTCTATCGTTATTCAAGCTCAATGCTAATCGTGAGAAGTGCCACTTCTGTTGTGAAAAAGTGAAATATTTAGGGCATTACATTACTAAGCATGGTATAGCTGTTGATCCACACAAGACTGCTGCCATTGCAGACATACCATCGCCGAAAACTGTTAAGCAAGTACAATCGTTCGTACAAACGTGTTCCTGGTATCGTCGATATATTCCAAATTTTTCTCAAATAGCCAAACCGTTAACGGATTTAACAAAGAAGAAAGCGCTGTGGAAGTGGGAAGCACAACAAGAAAATGCTTTCCAAGAGCTGAAATCCAAATTAATTAGCCCGCCGATTCTTAAGCAAGCTGATGGAACGAAGCCTTTTATCATTCGCACAGATGCTAGCAATGTAGCCATTGGAGCAGTGTTGCTACAAGGGGAGAAAAATGAAGAACACCCTATAGAATATGCCAGCCGCTTGCTGACTGCATCAGAACGAAACTATTCCACCATAGAAAAAGAAGCCTTAGCAGTAGTATGGGCACTCAACAAATTTAGAGGATATGTTGAAAGCCAGTCTATCACAATCACCTCTGACCACCAACCATTGAAATGGCTGATGTCTTTAAAGTCACCAACTGGTAGGCTCGCAAGATGGGCCTTACAAATCCAATCCTACAATCTGACTATCAATTACATTCCTGGACGATTGAACTATATTGCTGATCTATTGTCTCGTCCTATTTGTGAACACTCAAGTACAGATTCTTGTCAAGTATGTGCTGTCTCTGTCGAAATCCCTACTATTAGCCCTGCAGAATTAAGACAATCACAGCTAGAAGATGATGATCTTCGGAAGATCATCGAAACTTTTGAGAGTCCAGAGAAAGAAGCAGACTGTGCAACTTGGACTGGAAGAGGCTACGTTATGAACAGAGGAGTTTTGTACCGATATTCTCCTGATTCAGAAGAGGAAGAAGCTCAACTAGTTATACCTCAAAAAAGAAAAGCAGAAATCTTGAAAGAATATCATGATTCGCCAACGGCCGGTCATTATGGATCTGAAGGAACATTTTATCGAATAGCAAAAAGATACTACTGGGTTGGAATGAGAAAGGATATAGCAGAATATGTCAAAAACTGTCTCAAATGCTGTCGTTATAAAGCCACTAATCAAAAGCCATCTGGCTTACTTCAAACTCCAGTCTATGCTCAACGTTTTGAGACCTTGTCAATTGATCTTTTCGGTCCCCTTCCTGAAACACCGTCTGGTGAAAAATGGATTTTTATTGTGCAGGACTGTGCTACGAAGTGGACAGAACTATTTGCTCTAAAGGAAGCCACGGCCAGAGAATGTGCCACTATTCTTTTGGAGGAAGTTGCCCTTCGATTTGGGTTACCCAGGAAAATAATAAGTGATAATGGTACCCAGTTTACTAGTGCTGTTATGCAACAACTATGCTATATCTTGAACATTGATCAAAGTCTTACTCCTGTCTATCACCCACAATCTAACTCAGTTGAAAGGAAGAATAGAGATCTGAAACCACGTTTAGCAATACTTGTTGGTAACGACCATCAGTCATGGAAGGATAAACTGCCATTAATAAGGTTTGCTTTGAATACAGCCAAATGTGATTCAACTGGACATTCTGTTTCTTTTCTTCAATTTGCACGAGAGTTACGAACCTTAGATGATGTAAAGCCGTAATTGAGAACGATAATTTTGTTCCCGAAATTACTCCATATTTGAAACGTTTTGCAAGAAATGTACAACAGGTACGAGAAAGAGTCGAATTTCATCAAGATAAACAGAAACGATATGCTGACAAAAAACGAAGAGAAACACCGAAATTTGTTCCTGGAGATAAAGTTTGGGTCACCCTCCACCCAATCAGCAAAGGTCCACTGAAGAAAACTGCTAAATTCATGCCCAAGAGAGATGGTCCTTATGTAATAGTGACTACAAGATCTCCAACCACTTATGATATTGCCGATTCTCATGAACCAGACAAAATTCTCGGTAAGTATCATGTTTCAACCTTGAATCCATATCAAGATCGAAATAAGCAAAACTCAGCTCGTGTAATTTCAGTGGTTCCCTTAAAGAAAAGAGGACGCCCGAAACGTGTAATACCGCCCGAATCTGCACCTGTTGCAGAAGGTGCTGGTGACGCAAAATCTACTGCTTGTCAAACTGGAGCCCATTCATCTGATTCTCCGCCCGCTGCACAAAGTAGACAAAGGTCAGTTCCTGACTTCTTGCCGAGACGTCTACGAAGTCAGAGGGGGAGGATGTAACAGACCTATTTAAGGGTAATTGAACTATTTTATTCACGCCATGAACTCATGAACTGTAACCGAACTATTTTATTTAAACGCCATCTCGTGGCGATATGAAAAAACGTCAGTCGACCTCCAGCCGCCATGATGATAGCTTACTATGTTATGTTATTCTCAATGTTTGATGTTCCATTTGGTATATGTTTCATTTTTTATGTATATTTCTTTTGTTTGTAACCGTTCCTGTGTGCTCTGTTAATAAATCCTTTTAAAGCTAGCCGGCATTAGTGTCTATTGAGGAACGGCTACATCACACTGTGAATTAAATTTCGAACAGTAAAAGAACCAAATTAAAAAACAGGAAATATTAATAAATATACAGAAAATTCAGTTAACGTTGAGGAGCTAAAATTTTGAGAGCTAACTTTTTTAAAAACTGCTCGTGCTTTTGGCATAATTTGAGTCATAGAATCAAAATTTTGAAAAAATAGGTATGCCATTTAAGAAAAACGGCCAGTTTTGTATCAGGATATGTATATTAGAACAATGCTATTTATAAATCTAATATACGTTCCAAGTCGCGCTTTCGAAACATGAAAAACGAAACTTGAATTTTGTCAGTAGGCTTTGTAGAACAACAAATGCAGAACTGTCTTCCCCCTTTTGTGTGTGTGTGTGCAAGATGTATACTTACCTAATATTTATTAATAAAACAGGTACACAAATTAAACTAATCGCATATCAAGTATATTTCATAAACTTTTGTAAGTAGGTAATTATTCGCCTTGTGTTACCCTTGTAACTTGTAGAAACTTAAACATTTGACCACTGTAACATTACACTGCATACGCCCAGCAACATTATTTTCCCAGACTTGCACCTCAGTTGCAAAGGCGCCTCAGACTTGTACTACTTGTGCTTACACAGGCGTGTTTGATTCGTCAGAACACAGCATTTCTTTAATGAATTTTGAGAATAAAATAGATAAGCAAATATTTTCAAAAATAAATATGGGTTGTGGTACTTTATGCATTAACGCAACCACCTTGGCTCAGTCTGGAGATTTTTCACAGATGAAAAGGTAAAAGTTATTTTTCGAGTGAAATTTGGTAGTTTTCGACCTTTTTTTTTTTTTTTTTTTTTTTTCCGAAAGATTCCCAGACTACCGATATTTGTCTTAAGTCAACAAACATTATCAACGTATGAAAAGAAAACATACTTTAGCAATTTAAAATGCAAATTTAACTGTGAAATAAAGGTTACGTGATATATTAAAAAATAAAACAGTTACATTCTTCTTCAAATGCGCTATTTTCTTTTCCCGAAGTGCACAGCGATCTGCTTTCATTTAAAAACATCAGAGAATTGTAGAGACGCGGCTTTGCAAACCTTGGCAGCAGCCACTTGTTTATAAAGATCATTGGAACTTGGAATACGACAAAAAAGAAGACATACGAAAATGGCGTCGTTGGTTTGACTGGAGGTCTGTTATCGGCATATTTGCCGGAAGAGTCGTTATGCGCATGGTTGCCAGAGTGTGGCACATTCTGAAAATTTGGCGACTTCCATTAAGGTGACTGCCTTAATACGTAAGTACCTAGGTCAAGGATCGGCAACCTGCGACTCTTTTGATGTAAAGTTGCAGCGCTCAAGTTCCTCAAAAAATATTCACTTAAACAAAATAATGCATACTATAATATTGAAACGAAAATTTTAGTGGCTCTTTAAAAACTGGGAAATTTTGTAAATTGTAAACTTTGGCTGTTCCATTTCAATAGCTTGCCGACCCCTGACCTAGGTAGTTGGATGCATACACTTAAGAAAGAATCAAAGTCATATTCTGTAAATTTTAAGAAAAGTTAACCTTTATTAAATACAATATTCTTTTTGTAGTTACTTCGTACAATGCTCCCCTTAACTTATAAAATTTAAAGCAGCCGCGTCTAAAAATAACAACAAAGGTATTTTGTGAATTGTTTATGTTCGTGGCGAATAAAGCATTAATCTGAAACAACACTTTGTATTATAACGAGTATAACACAATTTCAGATCGATCAAGTAATTATGTTTTGCTTGTGGACGAATGAAGACATTATTTGGTGGACGTAAGGCGGGATTTTTTCTAACTCATTTGTATAATGAACATTTTAGAGTAACTATTTCACAAAGCCAAAATAACAAGACAAACAATTGCTCAAACTCGGTATCCATGTACACATCGACTTATTTTCACTTAAAAAGAATCCCTGAATTGCACAAAAGTGGCATTGCGCACTCCTTTGATTTTATTAATGTACACGTCGACCTATTTTCACTTAAAAAAATCCCCGAATTGCACAAAAATTGCATTGCGCACTCTTTTAACTTTATCCATGTACACGTCGACCTATTTTCACTTAAAAAAAATCCCAGAATAGCACAAACTTGCATTGTGCACTCCTTTTACTTTGTCCACGTACACATCGATATATTTTCACTTAAAAAATCAAAGGAGCACCAAATTCTACAATATAGGCAAACAAAAATACATAATCTCAATAAAATACATTTTAAACCAAACAATAAAATAACATAAAAAGGAAAAACATGTTATACATTTAAACTCTACCGAAAGCAAATATTCACTTACCATGATTTTCGAGTTCGCTTCGTACACCCAGAGCCACGTAAAAATCAAAATACATATCATACTCAAATGACGATTTTCAAACCAGGGTGCTCTTTCTGATCGAACGCTTCACACAGAGATCATCTGAATCTTTTTTCCTACAAACCCAGTCAAATCCATCTAAACGGTTTTAACACAAAAACGCTTGCAAAACATCCCATGATTCAAAATTTCCCAGAATCATGCACCCGATTACGTCACAATAGGGTTTCTATAACATTCAACTACTCAGGCTACCATAAATTAAACAACTTGGCGATAAATCAAACAACAACTTCGCCATAATACAAGGGGTACCTTAAAGTCTACTTTACCCCAACTTGGTACTGTTGTACTATTTAGAGAGTTCATAATGTTCCAACTTGAAAAACATCCTGTATACTTAACTCAGGATTAAAATAAGGTTTTACTCGGGCAATCAGTTTTGAATTGCTATGCCTTGCATTTAAATAGCTTAACTTTTGACCACAGATAACTGATACTAGACACGACTGAATCTAAAAAGAAAGGTAGGCAGTACAGTGTTCTTTACTTGAAGTTTGGCTTCATTTCGTTACTGTAGGGCAACCATCATTGTAGGGTTCATGTGCCATTTTAACAAAGTGTGCAACAAAGTCTTAAGCAATGACTTTATGAAACCATCAAGCCGGAAGACCATCTGAAAATGTATAAACGGGTCAAGATTACAAATACCTCAAACACGGAACTTCAGAAGAGACCCACGGGGAACAATATGTTGGCTTCCAGGTGAAAAAGAAACTATGATGTTTTGAAGGCTCATACAATATTATGATTACATGATGGTTATTCAGGCTCGTACAATATTTTTCCGTACTATTTACAGCAAAATCAGGAAAATGTGGCATACTGTCGGAAACAGCTAATTTTGCTGGCCATTGAAGAGGTTGTCAAAAATGTTCTACACAAATCTGCATATGATATACTCAAAACAATTCCTTTGAGTAAAAACACAGCTCACTCTTATTGATGAATTGTGATTAACTTCCTTCTTGTGAGATTATCTGCAAACAACTCATTTCTCCGCACAGTTAGACTAGTTAACGTTTTACCTAGTACCTATTATTGGCTGCTTTTCCCGAGAACTTCGACAACAGACACTAAAAGCGAATCAATATTCAATGTTTTGAGAGATTATTCGATGGAAAAGGAAATCACTATCAAAAATAATGTCAGCAGCAGCATATGGAGCACATGCTATGTTTGGGGGATATGATGATCTTATTTGAATGCCATGTTTGGGCGATATGATGGTCTTTTGAAACAAAATGTACCCAAAGTTTCTGCAACTCACTGCGTACTCCATCGACAATATATTGCTAAAAATCTGGCGTTGAATTCTAGGTTATTTGTGCGGTTCTGTTTATGTATTTTATTACAGCAAAGCACGCAAGGACTATCCGCCGAAGAGAATGAATGCCTTCGTAGAGGATTTTCTAAAGGAAACTGGCTCCTATAAACCTTATACATGAAGAAAAACACAACGCTCATATAGTCGGCCCGTTCTCCGGTATTCAAACACCCTAGACCAGCCTACCAGTGTTACCAGACTTTACCGCCCGCCCACTGGTGGGCATGTGCAGTTGTTTGAAAAATACGACGAGAATTTTCGTTGATGAACGATAAAGTATGCTGAATGTGAAAAGTCTTACGTTCGACAAGATTTTTTTTTTACTTTTTGGTTTGTTTTAGAGTTTTCTTGATGGCTAAAGCATTTTAAAATAAAATTTTATCAAATGGAAACCAGACTTTGTTTATTTTACATATTTGTTTACTAAATTTAATGAGGTTAACCAATTACAATGTGGCAGTCTAAATTTAATTTTAAAAAAGTCCATCTTTGCGTTTTTCTTGCCAGACTCAGCCTAATAAAGAAAAAATATTGGACCGCGAGAATTTTCCCGGTTTCCCAATTTGTTACAGACAAACTGTCAGGATGATGACATTTCGGGCTACGTTTAACATTTAAATGCCTTACGCAGAGATTTTGAAACCAGGTTTGAGGATGTTTTGACTACGAAAATATCACATTATCAAGCCATACACTGAAGAATCGAAAGTCATACTACAAGAACTGACTGTAATATGCACTAACGAGAAAATTACGATACGGTTTCAAAAAGAAAACCAACAATTCTGGCTTCAGAGAGGCATACCTGTTACTTATCCTGAATTAGGGATTACCGCAATGTTTTTGTAGCTTTTCAATTTTCATACCTCAAAAAAAGAGGTTTCAACGCGGTTCCAATCATTAAAAAAAATAGAAGAAATCATCGACCGAAGAAATTTAAGCTAAGCCTGACCAGTTTGAAGACAAATATTAAAAATTTGCTATTAAAGCATCAAGGTCATGCCTTCCATTAAAAGTACCGATTTTTTGTGGAATTATTTTATGTAAGAATGTTACTAAATTTGCATTTTGTGCCGTTTTGATTAATAAAGGCATACGAATTTTCCCATTTCCTTTACATGCTTTATTTTTATTTTAAAATTTTCCACTGTATAGTAAAACCTAAAGTGAGGTGTTAACTCTTAAAAACACGTTTGAAGTTTGTGAATTTTTTTAAAACTCAGTTTTATACAGCCTGAGTAAAAACTGTAAGGCCAGTAAAAATTTTTGAGAAAATGTAATAAAAGGGATTCAAATAATATTTATTAAAGTTCATTGATAAGAAATAAATGCTATAAACATAATTTGTAAATACATAATTATGAGAACCATGTGGTTATTTACATAGTATTTCTGCCTGAGTAAAAACTTTAAGGCACCAGCCATTTTTTAAAAATAAATATAATATAATCGTGTAACTGCCATTGCAACTACTAGCTTGTGACAACGCTGAAATTTTCAGATTTGTCATACGTTTCTTCGAAGTATTGGTGATCTTTGTGAAGATAGCGAAGGGTAAGAAGTTAACTAGATTATGAAAGAGGGGAGATCGAAGCCTTGTCTTCAACAGGAATGAGTAGTCGTGCTATTGCGATAAAGATAGGAAGATCAAAGACTGTAGTCAACAATTTTTTAAAATTGAAAGACAATAATGGTAAAAAGAATACTGGGGGAAGAGCTAAAGCTTTATCCTCGCGTGATGAAAGAAGAGTTTGCCAACTTGTATCTACTGGAAAGTACTCAACCAGGAAAGTGATTCCGACGACAGGTTTAAAAAGTTTGTCCAAAAAAAAAAAAAAAAAAAAAAAAAAAAAGATTTATAACACAATTAAAAGGTCTGGAAGGTTCACTTATACAGGAAAATTGACCAAGCCTCAGTTACTGCAGAGACACAAAATAGAGCGTTTGAACTTTGGTCAGAAAGTCATGACCTGAGACAACCAATGGATAAAAATTATTTTTTCTGACAAAAAGATGGAATTTGGATGGACCAGATGGCTGGAATTTTTACTGGCATGATATAAGAAATGAAAAAGAAATATTCTCCAAGCGCCAATTAGGTGCAGGGTCTGTCATGACTTGGGGCTGTTTTGCTTACAATGGTGTGGGCTCAATTGCATTCGTTTCAGGTAGAATGAATTCACAAGGATACCAAAATGTCCTAACAAATCATCTTTTGCCAAATACTGAATGTCTTGCTGGAGAAAATTGGAAATATCAGCAAGACAATGCATCGATCCATTCGAGTAACAGCACAAAAAAATTGGTTCCAACTCAACAATGTTGAAACTGTGAAATGGCCAGCTAGATCACCTGACCTCAACCCAACCGAGAACCTTTGGGGTGACTTAACAAGAAGCGTTTATGCAAATGGGAGACATTTTACATCAACAACAGAGCTGAAATCTACTATCGAAGATGAATGGTATAAAACCGACACCACCCTTTGTCAAAAACTCGTTTCATCCATGAAAACAAGAATATTTGAAGTAATTCGAAGAAATGGTTCCTACACAACCTTCTAAGAATTTGTAATTTTTTTCTTATATGTTATTTTCTATGTTGGCCTTAAAGTTTTTACTCAGGCTCAAATATTCTTCTGTGTGTTCTGTAATATTTTATAATAATAAAATATTTCCAAATTAATTTTTCTACTTTTTTTACTTTTATTTAAGCTCAATAATTATCAATCAAATGGTATTTTAATTCCTCAGTTTAAATGTTTCCATTTTCTCAATTTTTACTGGCCTTAAAGTTTTTACTCAGGCTTTATGTTAGTGTTCCAAAACCACTTAAGCAGTATAAAATTTTGTTTGACAGCCATCACTATCACTGTCAGGTAAATTTCTCTTTTCTCACGTGATATACATTTTGCTTTCCCCACCAGTGTTCTGGAACGTTCGAGTGTAAATATTATACTGTCCGGCTCATATTGCAACAATACCTACGAAAAAACGGAAAAAAATGGTCTACGGTAAAAAAAAAGTTTGGGATCTCTGATCTAGTTTGTCATCTGCGAGACAGAAATCAAGCGGGAAAATTGTAAAAAATATATACCAATTATTCGATCTGGCCACCGGTTGAAGTTAACGCTATCTGTAGGCGACGATCAGTTTCGGCGCTTGCTATCTGGCTCTGTTATCTAGAAAGATTAGAATCTTTTTTTTTGCTCCTTCTAATGGTTCTTCTACTACTGGCTTTATCTTTTAAATCCCTTTCAGCGTTAAGGCGAAAGGGTTGCCAGATTCTGATGTTTACTCATGGTCGCCAAAGTTTCCGCCAAATTGATTCAGCTGTCCTCTGTTAAAAACCTTACGCTTTCACACTAAAAGGGAATTTTCACCGATAATCGTAACTTTAGCTAACACAGAACATAGGCAAATCAGTATTGCGTAGTCGATGGTGAATTCCGGTAATAAGTCTGGTGTATTTCGGTAGTTTCGTTATTATCTATGAGAATGTGGATGACAAAAATGATAAGACACTCTAAATTTTTGTATACTTTAATAAGCATGAAAACTAAATTTAAAGCAAAAGGGGAGGCTTATATTGTGATTATATGTAAATTAAACATTCTTTCTTTAGTTCAGAGTTTCTTAAACTGGGTTCGCCAAAACGTTTTAGCAGTTTTGATATTTCTTTAAGTTATTATAATAGTTTAACAATTACCAAATATATTTACACAATGTGTCTGAAAAGATAGATAAAGATAAGACAATACAGACAAAGATCTAGATAAAGATAAGACAATACAGACAAAGAAAAAACGAAAACGTTTCGACGAATTCTTTTTATAATATAAACGTTCATTTTACTTGCTTTGCACGTGACTCTTTCATTTCGTCTGTTACTTATTTAAAAATTTCACTTTGTTCCATGTTAAAATATAGAAATTAATGACCTAGAACTGCAATGGTATATTGGAGTTTAAGGTGAAAAAACTGACAATTTCACTCACGCGTGTGTCAGATTTGCGCGATGCTTATGGGGTCCCATAACATTTTCGTAAATATTATGGGGGGTCCTGGGGTTGCCAAAAAAAATCTCAGTGTTAAAAGGTTGTCGCGACTAAAAAAATGTTTAAGAAGCCCTGCTATAGTCAATACATTTTCGAAAAGATGAAAATTAAATTCAAAAATCAATATCCTTTTCTTAATGAGGAAAAATATTCTCACAAAAATAATCGGACACTTTTAGCAACAGCCAAAAATGAGAAATACTTATATTTTTGGTTCTTTAATATATTTCGAGATTACCTTGACACTTGATCACTTCATTTAATCCTTTGGTCATTGATCTCGCAAGCTTTTTTGTTATTTCTGGACTTATTTTATGGCAATCCATTTTATGTCAGGTGTTGCGGGGCGAGTTATGCTCAGTTTCCAAATTTGTTTTTCTAGTTTCTACTAGATATATTCAATAGGATTAGGATCTGACGATTGAGGTGATGCTTAATTACTTCTAGACAGTTATACAACAGCCGGAGTCTTAATATCCTACGCAGTATGCGTTGGATCATTGTCCTGGTAGAATTTAAGCCTATTTGGTATATTACTTTTTTTACTTCCTTGTACGAAGTAAAAAGGAAGTATTGTAATCGCGAAAAGTTTCAGGCAACATATTTTAACGAAAATATCTATTTTGACCGCTATCGAATGCAATTTAACGATGTTTTTGCGTGATATCTGTACGTAAGGACAAAAAATGACTCTCTCCCTCGAAAAAATTATAAAACAGCTTTAACATTAATTTTGAAGAGAATTTTTCGTGGCGTCTGTAGAAACTTATGTACGTACGTGCGTACGTACGTATCTCGAATAACTGAAAAACGTGTAGCCTCAGAACGTTGAAATTTTGTATATAGGACTGCTATATAAAAAGGTTTCTGGAAGCAATATTTGTACAATTATCAACAATTTAAAAGCTGTTTAAGTGCCGTTAAGTTTCAAATAACATGGCAGACATATTTGTTTACATTTGAAACATCAGAATTGTAGATTTGTTGCCAATCTAGAGATACTAAGCTTCGCAACACAAAAATAACGCCTTCATTTATTATTGCGAATTAAATCATGCTTAATCCTTTATGGAATTTTTTCGATGAAATAAGTGTTTAAGATTTACTTCGTAATTTGTAATGCAGATATTTTGAGTTTTTATCTATTTTTTGCCTTGTCGCGATGTGAGAACTGAATTAATTGAATGAGAAATATTAAATCGTCTGTGAAAAACTGTTTTTCTGTTTTGTTTGCTTAATTTCGTTCATACATCGTTTTAGCTTTATTATAGTATTTGAATATAACATGTGGCAACGATCATTCTTCAAATGATATAAATTTTGTGCATTCAGAGTGTCATTATAGTAAACAAATAAAGTGAATTTTAAAGAGTGCATTTATTCTATTGTGGTTTATGCGCTGTCGACGAAGTAGATTTAATTCAATCCAATCAATTTAAATGAAATTCAAGGAAAAAATGTGTATAATTTAATATTCCGTACAAGGAAGTCGTGGTGTACACATCAGATTTTTTGTGCTGACGATAGCAAATTTTGCCTCAAGTTGTCAAGTTTTTTTATACTGATTCATAATACTATCTATAAACTCTGTATTGCGAACACAGAATATGTCATAGAGTCCCGTACCGTAACTCCACCTCTGACGTGTTTAACACATGGTACAACATTCAAGTCTTACTTCCGAAATTCCTTGAGTTTTCTCCACGCCAAAGCATCTGAGCCGAAGGTTGAGGTAAATTTGCTTTCTACAAGAAACAACAAATTTTTTCGAGGAGTGTCTTTTATTATCTGTTTTCCGAAAACGAGTCAAAGTTTTCCTTTCGTTTCAGCCCAAAGGGGCAGTTTGCCTAGAAGGGGGGGCTATTAATTTCGATTTGGCATTTTGCGTTGATTCACTGTGAATTGTGAATAACTTTTTAAATTGCTGCTACCAAATATTAGAGTCCTGTATTATATTTAAAGAAATAAAATAATGAATCTGCACAAATGTATGCATGTTTCTCGCATTGTGATAAAACGATGGTACCTACAGTCCTCCAATTTGGAATAACGTACATGTCCACACGAATATAGGCATCTGGAAGCCTAAATTTGTAATCTAGAAATTTCCATTTCATATTTTGTAAAACATTAACGATTTAATTAACGAAATCTACGATTTAAAAGCGAGCCATGGTAACACTGTACAGAAAAAACAACAGCATTTTTATCTTTAGCACGCGAGACAGTATGGGAAATATGTTATTCTAAATATTTTGCAATACTACTGTTGAACTGAATTTTATAGTTTAAGTGCGAAAACATGATATTTAATAAATAAAGGTAACACATAAAACGTTAAAAAACGCCTTTCTGGGCGTGATATAAAATCTGAAAGCTTTCATATATTTTTAAGTAACAATTCTGCTTTATTATAATTTTTTTTTTATGCTGGTGTCAAATTTTGGTTAATCTTTAGATTATGGTAACTTGGCGATTTTTTGGCGACCAACCCTGTTACAGCAACCCGCTAGTTTTTGTTTGGACGCCATTTTGTTTTCACGAAGTAAAGGCTTTTTTTTTTTACTCAACATTTTTTTCCAACAATCTGCTAGCCGAATTACGCTAATGCTAGAACTTTTATGGAACAAAAGTGCTTAATCATGACGAAGATTAGGTGTGAAATTGGGAGAAAGTGCAGAAACGCAAACTGCTTGCCGCGTTGTTAAGAATTGCACATACACGGTATCCATGTACACGTCGACCTATTGTCACTTAAAAAAACATCCCAGAATTGCACAAAAATCGCATTGCGCACACTCTTGACTTTATCCATGTACACTACTAAATTCCTGGTTAGTAACCTTTATCGCCTTACCAAAATGTCGCCAAACTACCTGTTACCATATTCCAAAGATTAGCCTAAATTTTCTTCTCCTACTCGCCCATGATAGCTTGAAAATCGCATTACTCTTCTTACAGCTTCTAAATTTACGCATAATCCATTCCCTTCTCAAGTAGTGGAACGCCTGGCTTAACGCAATGGGTGATTTTTTTTAAGAAACATCGTATGCATTTCAGTCATTAAATATTGCTGTTTCTATCTATGTACAGCAAGACCCCGCTTAACGCGGGGGATACGTTCCATCGAAGTAGAGCGTAATGCGAAACAGCGCTAAGCGAGGCTATCTTAACATGTAAATAATGGGGTTAGGGGAAGACGGATAAAAAATGGTTAAGCATTAAATTTAATAATGTTTTCTTTAATAAAAATAAAATCAAACATTTATTTCTTACAAAAATAAAAACAATATAAACGCATATACTTTTAAAAACAAATAAAATTCTCAGTCAGATCATTCAGTGTATTCTGGGTTTCCAATTTTCTGCCTTTTTGTGAAGAAGGCATTATGATAGATTGGCTTAATGGCATATTGCGTTCAATTTCGTCGTCAATCCATATAGACAGTCGTTTTCCCATTTCCTCTATAATGTTATTTCTAACGGGTAATTCTAGTTGCAGAGCTCGACGTAGTTGCAGTTGCCGATGACAGTATTTTTTCTTTATTCTTAAGAATTGTCCTTATTGTTGAAGTTGCCAAAATCAATGCAGCACTAATTTGAGATTGACGTTCACCAGAATCTAATCTTCTAACCACTTGCATTTGAGTTTCCAGTGAAATGCTTTTTCTGGTTGCTTTCTTTTCTTGTTTTTTATTATCACCCATGATAAAAACTAAAGATCATACATAATATTTGTCACTGTATACACTTAATCGTTATAGTATTATATATCAAATTTAAACTTACAATAATGTCAACAAATGTTGTTTCAAATGATAAAAAGCAAGAAACACAACTACACTGTTTCGGATATGTTATTTGGAAACCTAGCGCTGCGCACAATTTCGGAGAATCCCCGGGTTGAAATAAAAGAGCGCTAAACCGAAACAGCGTTAAGCGGGGTCTTACTGTATCTGTCTGATTTCTGTCGCTACACATCTCATGGATACACACCTCTAATCACTTTCATTTGAACCCCCCCCTCATACAACTTCTCACACTCAACGGGGGAACATTTCAAAAATATTTGTTATGCAGCCAGTTTGTTCGCCGGAATTCAAATCCAGGTTGATCTTAGTTCACCGATCTTAATTACTCATCCATGAGTAGAGGATTATATAATCGTATGTATGTATGTGTGATTATAGCAAAGCCTCGAGGGCTAACTGCCTAAGGGGAGGGATGCCTTCGTGGAGGACTTTCTAAGGGAAACTGGCTCGTATACACGTTACACAAGGGGAAAACCACGAAAACGCCCATGCAGCCAGCCCGTTCGCGGGATTCGAACCTCGGACCGAACTACCAGTGTTCAGAGACTTTCCCGCTCGGCCGCTGGTGGACTTATATAATTGAAAAGTATTCTTAAAAAAATGTAATAAAATATTTCCAAAGTTTAGTTTGGTTGATTACGACAAAGAACGCTATCTGTTTAAGAAAAGGGATACCTTCGTACAGGACTTTCTAAGGGTAACTGGCTTATATCCAAGTTACACATGGAGAAAACCGCGAAAATGATCACGCTGCCAGCCCGTTAGCCGGGATTTGAAACCCATGTCGAGCTAGTAGTGTTCAGCGACTTTGCCCGAACAAAGCCCCAAACACTTCGAAGGAGTATATGGCTTTCAGTTCGCGGATTTTTCATCCTGGTAAATTAGAAAATATTGTCACTTTAGTGGAAGACTCCTTAGACTCAAAGACTAGGGCACAAAAAATCCATTAAAACGTGCACAATTAAGTTTTATATATTTAAACCTTTTGTTTACGAAAGAAATGAGCAAGACTCCAAGCATCGTTCAATTAATTTTAATGGAATAATATTGTAACAAAAGGTTTTTACTACCATTTGGCACTGCTGTACCAATGGGTTTTCTATCGGTGTGCGTTCTATCTGCGTGTTCTAGTGTGCGTTCTATCGTGTAGTGCGTGTTCTATCTGAAATGAACACTAGTTTGTTCATTTTCATATATACGAAATGAACACTAGTTTGTTCATTTTCATATATCTGAAATGAACACTGTGTTCATTTCAGATACATGAAAGTTTTTCTCTCCATCTTTAATTTCAGGGGGATTAATTCTTAAACTGTTTCTTGCGATTATTTAGCTGAAATTTGTTTGTGGTGTTAAAAAGAAATTTCCTTGGGAAAAATGGGATTACAATTTTTTAAGTGATTTTTGCGTAACTCTTCAAGATCTTGGATACTAATATGAAGTTTTCCGATAATTCTTCCCCCCTTTTTTGCAGCTCACCAGTGGTCGAGCGGGAAAATCGCAGACCACTGGTAGTTCAGTTCGGGGATTCGAATCCCGGCGAATGGGCTGGCTGCATGGGCGTTTTCATGGTTTTCTCCATATATAACGACTATATGACGTAATTCCCCTTAACCGACGATTTAGATTCGAAGATGTTGGGTCGAAATTGTATACAAGCTCGCGCAGCGTTCGGAACTTTTGCACGACTTGTGTAACACGCTAATCCGGGCAATCGTAAACATGACGAATTATGTAATTTTCGAAGAAAGTATAGGCGAATAATTATTGATGATACATCCGATGACGATCAACTACCAGAGTCCTGGCTTTGGCAAGAAATAAGAAATAGTCCAAAAATCTGGGACTATACAATGACTCCTGGCGTTAAGAGAGGAAGCCTTATGTCAATTAGAAGGAAGTGGAGGAGAATTTGATATATTTAATCTAATTTTTGCTGACATATTTTGGAACGATATTGTAACCGAAACGAATCAGTATGCAGATCAAGTACGAGAAAATCCACGTAGAACACTAGTGTAAAAAGTGTGAAGTTCCGTTACATGTACCAGAATGCTTTGAAATATATCATACCATTACAGATTACTAATTTTGTATTTTGGAGTTTTGTATAAATAAACATTTTGTAATACTTGAGTCTACCACAATTATTGCATCAGACTGTAATTGCGTATCAAATATTCCACGTAACATTTACTTCCGGCCCTATCACCGTACGCGGGTAGATTAAGGGTCCTCTACGAAGGCAAACCTTCTCTTCTTAGGCAGATAGCTCTGGTGTGCTTTGCCGTAATTAAATGAACCTTTATTTTATTTTATTTAATTAATTATTTATTTAAATAAATAAATTATTTATTTATTTAGTTAATAAGAGCAGGCGAAGAAATTTTGAAATGGTGAGATATATAAATTATTATCTTGGTTGCAAGTTTTTATAATAAAATTAAGATTAGCAAACAAATTTTGCAGGCAGTCTTTTAAAAGACTTAAGCTTAATATCTTAACGAAAATCGCATTAGAATTCATTCATATTTGTGATATTTATCGCCATAAGTTCTGCATCGAATGCTGTTATGCATTCAAATTTTGGGGTATTAAAAAAAGATATTTTGTTGCGTTGTGTATTCAAATGTAAACTTTCCCGGTTTTGTAAGACATTACTGAAAATGTATCGTAAGAAATTTGAGGTATCAATTGTTGTACATATCGTAGCGTTTGTTGCGAAAGATTTTCCTTAGAATTCTTTGAAAGGAGATAAATTCTGTTCCGTACAGTGCATTTATCAATATGTTTTGCATCTGGATAAGAAAAATTCTTGCCCGAGTATTTTTACTGCTGTATATTGAAACGTGTAGTGCATACGTTTATTAGTGGGGTTGGTTTGGTTTATTAAATTATGGCAAAGCACTCGAGGGCTATATGCCTAAGGAAGGGAAGCCTTCGTGGAGGACGTTCCAAGAAAAACTGAGTCAGGTACATGGGAAAATCTCGAAAACGCCCATGTAGCCAGCCCGTTCGCATGAATTCGATTGTATTGGATTATTTTAATTATGGAAAAGCACACGACGGCTATCTGCCTAAAGGGAGGAATGCCTTCGTGGAGGGCTTTCTAAGGGAACTGGCTCGTATACACGTTACACATGGGAAAAATCACGAAAGCGCCCATGCAGCCAACCCGTTCGTGGGATTCGAATCTCGGACCGAACTACCAGTGTTCAGCGTCTTAACCGCTCGGCCGCTGGTGGTCTCCTGCAGGAATTCGAAGCCCAGACTGAACTACCAGTATTCAGCGATTTTGCTGCTCTGCCGCTAGTGGGCCTATTGGCTGGACAAATCAGCAATAAATTACAAAGATATTGAAGTTTTTATTAATTGCACTCAATCTATTTAGTAATCATACTGTAAACTGTTATAACTGTCAAAATGTGTATCATGCTATTCCAACACAGAATTTTGAATAAAAAAGTAATTAAAATTTCCCAAATTTGAGGGTATTAAGAATTTATTTTATAATGCACATGTGAACCACAATTCAAAGCATAAATCTGAAAGATGAATTGCTTATTTCAATAAAAATCTTCTTCAGAAGTGTAAAAGAGAAAAAACTTTGTTCGCAAATACTTTCATTGCATTCAGTACATTGACATAATTTTTGTTCAGAAGGTTAAAAATTAGATCTTTTCCATGCTATATACACAGGTTACAAATCATCTTGTACATATTCCAAAATGTGCACTAATATAGATTATAATTTATACACCAATTTTTTTTGTCTTGTTTTAAAGAAACGAAAATTTACCATACATCCAAAAATAAACGCAAGTTAAAAATTTGAACATTTACTTACACAAATTATATAACAGTCCATTAACATGACATTAATTTTTTTATAAAAGTAACAAATAGAATTTGCAACTTTTTCACCTGCAGAAAACTCCCCATGACAATTACGTTTAATTAAAAAACAGATTGATGTATAAACCTTACATGCAGGCACAAAATCTTCTTGGTAAGGTATCTAAAAGTCCATAAAATTTAGTCATATTGATATATTTAGCAATTCTGAAATGTTTAGTAGCTCTCAATTATTTTCTCAGTCAGGCTTTCACAACGTTTACGTAAATTTATATTTTTTTAAGATTTGAGAATATTTTCAGAAGAGTATTTAATGATAGACTTGAAAGAATCACAGATTGTTTCTTTTTCCATCTTTCAAAATTCCTATAGTTAGGAAGACTTTACAACTATTTTTCTTCATTTAAGTGAATTCGTAAATAAATTAACCGAGAGCTATAAATTAACCGAACCGTAAATAAATGAGTTAAATCGCATAAGTTACTTTTAAAACACAAAAGTAAAAAGCGAAGTAAACAAGGTATGAAACGCATAAGTTACTTTTAAACAAAAAAGCAAAAAGCGAAGTAAACAAGGTATGAAACGCATAAGTTACTTTTAAACAAAAAAGCAAAAAGCGATCAGAAAAATGCTCACGCGATGGATTCGTTTCAGTCTTTCTCATTGAAATTGCTGTAAACGTATCCGATTTGTAACCACCTAAGATGTATACTAAATATTGTCATGAATAGTTGATAATTTAATTACATTTGGTAAATTTATAAAAATATTAGAAAAGGGGACTTTTTTTCCTGCCAAAGTTACATTTTCCGAGATACTAGTGAATATCTACGATACAAATGAATAATACATTACAGAAAAATTATTACCCATACATGGACTTTCTTCCAAACTAATTCACGTTTTGAAAATTATCACAAAGAATTATCAACCAAATTATTTAAATTTTCAGTTTCCTTTCTAATGGCAGTTTGTGAGCTAGAACATAAGCTAAAATAACAACTTTGCAAATCAGTAAATATTTCACCATCGAAACATACCGAGAGTTTTTGTTTTTAAACAATGCAGCCAGATAAAATTTCCAATACCATGACAAATATACACAAATTCACACGCACAAGCAAATACCTAAAATAATTTGAGCACAAAATGTTAAGAAATAAAACACAACACTATTAAAAAATCATTCTCACCATTTGGCTTGTCGCAATTTTACCGTCAAATAGTTCTAAATTTTGACAAAAGTGTCAAAGAGTCATTTTGTTTGAGGCTTCAAACCCATTACGAATGAGTCAATACGTTTGAAAGAGTTACTTATTCAATATAAAAGTATAAATATGAATATAAAAGTATAAATATGAATATAAAAGTATAAATATGAATATAAAAGTATAAATTTGACAGTTATAAATATGAAAGAGTTACTTATTCAATACAGTATATTCAATATACAATTACTTATTCAATATACAGTTTTAGCAATTTTTCTATAACATATATATATATAAATCTGAACATGAAAAGTAGCATAACATATGAATTTAAAAAAAAAAGTATTTTAAAACATTAATAAAATACTCAACAAGAAAAATATAACAAGAGAAGTGAGGGCTGCTCTAAAACGTGAAAATACGCAGGAATACTTGCCATCATTTCCTGAATCCTCATTTTCATGGTGCTTTAGTAATTGTTCTTCGATTTTCAAATCGGCATTTTCATCTAGAGGTATTTCTACAGCGAGGGAATCTTTGGACTCGAGTATGTCCTGTTTCGAAAAATACGCTTTAGTTTCATACACGCTCCTATTCAATAGATCCGAAAACATCGCACTATCGAATTCACTCGTATCTGCCAACGCTGCAGCTGTCGTAACACTGAACTCGTTCAAATCAGTTTCTTTGAGTGGTTCATTAGAAAGTGCTACAAAATCTGATGTTAACTGGGCATAAATTTCATATAAATCTTCCCGCATGGAAATCATACTTGAAGCTCTGTGCATTCGTGCAGAGTTTTCTATTTCAAGGTAGCCGTTGTATTTCGGAAAGTTCTGTAAAGAATCTGTGATGTCCTGCACAAATTGTTGATACGATGGCTCGTCAAATTCAAAAGTTTCAAAGTAGGAATCAAATTCCAGATTTACGGAAGAACTTGCATCTTCTGCATTCGAGGACGTACAGCTGATAACGGAATTTTCAAGGGAAGATTTAACACTAATACTGTGGTAAGTTGCAGAACTGATATCTAAACTAACACCCATGTTCTCAAATAAAATATTGTCTGAGTAAAAGCAAAAGGAAACTACGGTTTGTCTTAACGATTACGGCACGCACGGGTATCTGGAAGAAGCCAAAGCTAAGAAAAAAATTGTATGTCTGGCACTTATATAGCTTTGGCAGCGTTATTTAGGCGAACAAAAAATGTTTCGCCAACTATGCGCACATTGAGCAGTACGGATGATGTTTGCGCAGTATGACGTAAAAGTATGAAGTGCCTAGGCATTGTATATAATGCCGGACCATTTTAGGCAAAGTATGAAAAATGAAAATTATTACATACTTTCCCTAGGCATTGTATAGGATACCTAGGCATTCTGCAGAATGACAAATTCTCTTTAAGCAAAGTATATATATATATATATAAAAGCGGTACTATTCCGTTTTGAGGACCGTAAAAAAATTGCAGCGAAAACGAATGCACAAAGGAGCTAAATCTAACAGCGCGCCAAATGTAGCGTACGCGCTGATTTCAGATTGCGTAAGTTTATATAATTCTATATTTCTTAAGACGCTATTGAAATACTAGTTTAATTTTTAAATCCTTTTTTGATATCCTATGGATTTAACAATTTGGGAATTGCCCATTACGAAAACTCGGCAATAGTATTTTGGGTAAAGTGCAGAATCACCCACTGCTTGACGCGTTTTTAAGAATTGCACATACTCGGATACTTTTTAAGAATTGCACATCAACCTATTTTCACTTAAAAAAAATCCTAGAATTGCACAAAAATGGCACTGCGCACACCCTAGACTTTATCTATGTCATCGATCTCATCGACTTATTTTCACTTAAAAAGTAAACGAAAATTGACAAAAATCCAGTTGTTTTTACCCTTGTAAAAAGCGGCAAACAAATAAGTGGGCGATTCTGAACTTTTCCGAGAATATTTTCAAAGAAAAAGCATCCTTCATTATAGAAAATTACGTTTGAATAACCAACGAGATGAAATTATGCTTTAGCGATAACTCGGTTGCGAAATAGCGATGCAGGCATCCATTCAGTTATGTTTAGCACTTTTTATACAAATTATAATTTGAATTAGCTAAAATACTTAATCGGAATGAGTTCTTTAGATCTCTGCATTGGTTCTTAATCCCGTCTATTCACGGAAATGTTTGGCCTGACTTGAACTGCCGATTTGGCATCGCTTTTTTGCTCGATTCAAGGACGAAACACCTTCGTATTTATTTCTTAATTATTGTTCATTGAACGGGAGTTGGTTTATTCCCCTTGAAAAGTCAACTAATTTCCGATCAAAGACAATGATTACTTGCATTTAATTTAATTCTTGCTTTTAATTTATTCCTTTTACAACTGTTATTCATGATTTAATTCCAGTCCCCGTTAAACATTTTTAACAATTTACATTCAAGTTACTTAAAAACATCTTTCGAAATAGAACTTACTAAGTATGGATTCACTCATTTCAGATCATTCTACTATAATTAATTTTAGGAGATAATATAATCAATATTATGTAGTAAATAAATTATTATTAACTTACTTTGCAGCAATTGCGCAAGTAGTAGAATAACTTAATTTCGCACTAAATGAATTTAAGATCATACAACAATGATCTGAAATAGTTATTTACTCTTATGCTTCCATTCAGTCATGGTTAGCCTTTTTTTATACAAATTATAATAATAAAAAAGGATTATATGAAATTAACCTTTCATCTAAATTAAAACATCAATCTTAAATACTTATTTACTATTACACTTCCTTTCTTGCGTTAGGGTTGCCGCAATTATTTTTGACAGCACTGGCATCAACAATAGTTTGGCGATTTTTTTACGGTCCTCAAAACCGAATAGTACCAAAAAAGCTAATGAATAAGGCTATTATTTAAAAGACATTCATTCCTGAAAAATACAAATGTTATTTTGAAAAACTACTGAAAGAGTGCCATTAAAAAACTGTTATTAGAAATACGTAAAAAAAAAAAAAAGTATGGCGAGATGATCTTGATACAACATAATAAATTTGTATTTTCTATCTGGCTGAGATAGGGAATCAGTAAGATCTACCTGACAAAGGAAATTAAATTCAGAAACAATCACAAGTTTCACAAAAATTCCCTTTTTAATACCTGTTTGTTTTTCCTCGCAGGGATTACAAACAAAGGTTGTTGTACAGTTCCAATATCATTACGTACAACGTTTTTTAAATTTGGTTGGAAGTTCTTTCAACGTTCTGTCACGTCGTCCGTGTGCAGTACTTGACGCCAAATGAGTTCTCATGAAATACAGGAAATAATTCAACGTCCATGACGTAATACTGTTTAGTATTGACGCTTTCTTTAACAGGATGAATGAATGTAATTTTGTTTTTCCCAAAACACTACATCCTAGCGATTCAGCAATAGTCCCGTGGTTCCTTCTAAGTGGTAATTTTGGCTTTTTAACATCATTTATTAACTTCTGGTAAGAAGTTGGGTTCTTCGAAACGAATCGGAAATGTATTTCATACTTTGATGGTTTTTCATTTGGCATTCTATGGGAATGCCTAGGAAATGTGTAAAATATGAATCGTTTCATACATTGCCGGCTAGTTTTAGGCATTATATATATTACGGTGAAACACCGAAATATGGAGAATGTCGACTTTCACCGGTGAATGTCAACATTCACATAGTCTCTTGGTGTATGCCCGAAATATTTTCCAAATACTCTTATTTCTGACTTACACCGGTCGATGTCGACATTCACCATTTACTAATGGTGAATGTTGAACATATAACAATATTATATTTTCTTCTCCGTATTTTATTGCAGTATTTATCAGTATTTTATTGCTGCAAACCTGGCAGATTCACCACACGAAAATAAAAAATGTAGCACAGGACGTTTGTACTGATTCTCTATATTCATCTTCTATGGGTACTCAAATGCGTTCGATATTTACGAAAGTTGGTGACGAACTGAATAATATGTTAGTCAAACGATGACAAGTTTCAACAGGTTCAAAATTGTATTGTTTTAGTAAGTGCGTCACAGTGAATTCCACGCATACTCTTAATGCGCACTAACTTATGGACTGACCCGATAGATTTCTGCATGGTACATAGCTAACTTAAATTTCAGCAGTATATCCTTACTTTTAAAATGAAGAAAAAATGAAAATACTGATCCTATATTAAAACATTTTTTAAGAATTTTAATTCTATCATTACCTCTAGATAATTTATTTTAGCTTTACACAAATGTTTCTAGAAGCGATTATCTTCATATAGTATCAAATAAAAGAATTTATAAGTATAATTGTTACGGTGAAACACCAAAATCTGGAGAATGTCGACTTTCACCGGTGAATGTCAACATTCACATAGTCTCTTGGTGTATGTCCGAAATATTTTCCAAATACTCTTATTTCTGACTTACACCGGTCAATGTCGACATTCACCATATGGTGAATGTTGGACATATAACAATATTATATTTTCTTCTCCGCCATTCGGTCGCGAATAAACGCACTTGAGACTTGAAATAAAAACTTAAAGAACATGAGAACCTAAAACACACAATACATTCAAAATAAGAAAGGAAAATAATAGAAGTTAAAAACTTACTTAATTATACAGTAAGTCCAAACTGAGAAAATAAAATAACAGTCATAAAAAACTTATTAAATTATGTGATTCAAATCTTATTTATTGCAACAACTTCAACAATTATGGCACTTTATGACCTCTCTTTTGGACTTTCACCAGAGCATATCTGTGAATGTCGACATACACAGGTGAGGGTCCGAATATACAAGAATGTAGTGAAATATTCCATCTTTCACCGACGTATTTGGTGAATGTTGATATTCTCCCGTGAAAGTCGACACTCTCCATTTTCGGTCTTTCACAATAACATATGCATTACCTAGGCATTCTTTAGAATGCCAGATTTCAAACTTTGACGGTAACTCATTCACAGAAATATTTAGCCTAAAATCGTGTTTTAAATGTTATGTTTGATAACCTTTATTCTTCACTATCTTTCTACGCGTAATTTGCAAGACCAGTAAAGCCTTTATAGCATTCGATGTGTAACGTGTATACGAGCCAGTTTCCCTTAGAAAGTCCTCCACGAAGGCATCCCTTCCTCTAAGCAGATAGCCCTCGTGTGCTTTGCCATAATTGAATAACCCAACCCTTTATAGCATTCGAAGAGGTATTTTATCCCATTTTTCTTGAGCAGCTTTCCAAGGAAGGTGTGCCCACCAGCGGCAGAGCGGTAAAGAAGCTGAATACTGCTAGTTTGGTCCGAGGTCCGAATCCCGCGAACGGGCTGGCTGCATGGGCGTTTTCGTGGTTTTTCCCATGTGTGACGTGTATACGAGCCAGTTTCCCTTAGAAAGTCCTCCAAGAAGGCATCCCTCCCTTTAGGCAGATAGCCCTCGTGTGCTTTGCCATGATTGAATAATCCAATCCAATCCAATCCAAGGAAGGTCTTAGTTCGATGTTTGGAATATCCGCTTTTTAAAAGTCCAGAAGCGCAAACATCCTCGAGTGATGAACATCAGAAGATTTAGTAGGGATATGCGGTGGTGGTGTGGTGTGGTGGTGTATTTAATTATGGCAAAGCACACTAGGGGTATCTGCCTAAGAGGAGGGATGCCTTTCGTGGAGGACTTTCTAAGGGAAACTGGCTCGTATACACGTTACACATGGGGAAAACCACGAAAACACCCATGCAGCCAGCCCGTTCGCGGGATTCGAACCTCGGACCGAACTACCAGTGTTCAGCGACTTTACCGCTCGGCCGCTGGTGGGCCAGTAAGGATATGCGAAGGATATGCCTTGATATCCGTTTCTTGTTGCATTTTTTACATGAAATTAACAGTGGATTTTGGTGGGTAAAGGAACATATTTGGAAATCTCGTACAAATATGGGTACTTTCGGCGCAAATCTCGCCAAGCGGACTTTATTGGCGACAACATACAGTACGCACAAAGGCAATAAATGATCAAAGATAAAGTTAGTAAATAAGACCATAAATTTATTAAATAAGTATTTAATAAATTTATTGTCTTATTTAAGTAATTTATAAAATAAGACAATAAATTTGTAAAAAGACATTAAGAATTTACTATGCTCTCACGGTTCAACATCCTGATTCGCCGGTTCTTATCACGTGACCCCAAGTGATCTCATCTTACGTAAACTACGCTACAAAAATCTAATTCTCTCAGTAATTATCTACATTAATTTCAAGTTAAATCTTAAATTGGAATAAAAGTTTAAACGCAAGAATTATTTCAATTCGTACGAATAGCTTACTCAGAAATTATGTAAAACCCCAGTGTAAACTTAGTGCATTCTCATTAGAATGGATGAATTTAACCCTGGACTTTGCCGTTTCTATATTTTTGGTTTCGGGTAAGCGGTGTGATTGCATCCTAATTGACTTAATTACCGCGAATGGCATAAAATTGAACTATCTGGGCAAAATATCTATGTAATTGTATGCCAGTTGCCAAGCTGCGACATGTTTTGAAAATGAGGCGTAAAAGGTTACCATTGAGGACATTCTGTTTGGCATCAGTTGTATCATTATTAGCGACTTTATCGCCTGCGCCGGCAAAACGGAAAAGTACCCAAATATGTTCCTGATAATACGTAGAGTTGATTTAACATTTTCCTCCACTCTCTTTATTTTTTTAATTTGCTGTTATATGAAATACCAGCAACAATCATAAATCCCTTTGGAAAAACTTTCAGATTCTTTGAACCATGTTTAAAGATGCTTTTCTCCTCTTTGGTGCAAAATATACCTATTATTGCAGTCAATTAAATACACCAAAGATTCATCTGTCGAGACAACATCTTTCCATTTTTGTCCCTATAAATGTTTCTCATAAAGAATTCTACGTCCAGCTACATGGCGTCGCGAAAGACGATCTGCATTATGTTTTTCGCCTTTTTAAGATTTAAATCAGCATCTTTCACTTCATTTACAGTTGACACTGAGCTTTGTAATGATTTTGTAACTGCCCTTGGCGGATTTTTTTTTTTTTTTTTTACATTAAAGATCTTACCTTTGCAACATTCGAAATATCCCCCCTTTTTCCCCTTGGATATGTATTTGCAAAAATTTTTCCAGATAAAGACAAACTTTGATTTTTTTTTTCCTTTTTTTTTCGCTTTATTGACAATGTTATCAATTGAAGCAGCTTTAGATATAAAAAAATTCATGGCTTTCGCAGCGTTTTTTAATAACTAGACATGAATAATTTTCTTCGGAAGAGCACAAATACAGCTTTCCATCCATTGCTTCTTTAGCCCACTACCGGCCGAGCGGTAACGTCGCAGAACAATGGTAGTTCGGTCCGAGGTTGGAATCCCGCGAACGGGCTGGCTGCATGGGTGTTTTCGTGGTTTTCCCCATGCGTAACGTGTATACAAGCCAGTATCCCTTAAAAAGTCCTCCACGAAGGCATCCCTCCCTTAAGGGGACTCGTACACCTTAAAACCCATAAAATCTTCGAATATGTGACTGTTGAAAGAATTGGAATAACTTATTTATTTTAAAAACAATTACTTACAATTTTTACAGCCGACTACATAATATAGCTACTTTCTGAAATAGTAACCAGAAAGTTTGTGTTGCCACAAATATTTTTATAATTTAATCCGTTTTGTGACAAAATTTTTCGTCCGCTTTCCACCTTGCGCGCGCAGTTTGAAACATTCTGCTGCATAATTTAATTCCATATTTAATGTATAGCTTTCATAACATTTGGAAACTACTGTGAAACAAAAATTCTGAGAATTTCATTTTAAATTTTTATTTTATTTGGAGTTCAGTTTAAAAAAATGTATTTTATTAAAAAATCTGTAATGTTTTCGTGCACAAAATTTTTTAATACTAAAATGCTCATCAGATTTTTGGTTCAGGTAGAAAATAGTGCCAATATAAAGAACTCCATCAAATTTCAAGTATGTACCATTCGCCATTTTTAAAATATCATGCGCGCAAGGAGAAAACGTGACGAAACATTTTGTCACAAAGCGAATTAAATTACAAAAATATTTGTGGCAACAGAAACTTTCTGGTTACTAGTTTCCAAAGCAGCTATATTATGTAGTCAGCTGTGAAAGGTTGGAAGTAATTGCTTTTGAAATAAATAAAATATCTCACTTCCTGCAACAATCACATATTTAAAGATCATATAAGAAAGACACAATAACACGCCGAATAAATACTAATTCAGAAATCAAACAACAAAAATCAGCGTTATATTTACAAAGTTTTCACAGGACTAGTTTCGATGGTTTTACCGAACCACCATCTTCAGCTGCAAAACCGCAAATGAACAAGATAGGAAATAATGATTAGATAAGATAAGAAAGCCTGGACAAGAATAAGCAAGTGGCGCCATCTAATGGTAAAACCAGAACTAAAACATAATTTCTTTAAAGGCCGAAGGCAAATTTGGATTGGAATTAGGATCGTTAACTAGAACAGAAAGATTTTTATGAATGTGAAATGCCTCTAGAAAATCCAGTTCTCCAATGGAAGATGTTTTTTGAATAATTTTGGCAGCAGAAAAACTGAAAGTGTGGTTTTCGGACCAGCAATGTTGAGCAACAGAAGACTTCTGTGTTTCCTTTTTTCTAACATATGCCTCATGTTCCTTGACGCGAAATTTTAAGGCTCTCTTAGTTTGGCCAATGTAAATTAAACCACACTGGCAACGAATCCTATAAATACCCCAGGAATTCATATCCGGAATGGGGTCCTTGAGTATGGAACTCGGAATTTTATTGATGGGAGAATAAACAACCCGAAAGTTAAATTTCTGCAAAATATGTGCAACTTTATAGCTAATTGATGGAAAGAAGGGAATGACAACAGAATTTTTTAATCTCCTAAAACAAGATTGTGCCTTTTAGTGTGTTGAGATGAGAATTTTTTAACTGCTTGATTAATAATGTTGGGTGGAAATCCCCTGTCAATAGCTATTGCTTTTAAATACTTTAGTTCTTCATCAAGGGCTAGTTTGGAGGAGCAAACTTGAAGAGCACGGAAAACATAGGAATAAAATGAAGCTAACTTTTGTTTAGTCGGATGACATGATTTAAAGTGTGGTGGAAGGCAAACCGATGAAGGTTTACGGTAAACCGTAGTACTGAAGTTGGATGTGTTACGTGTGACCAGAATGTCGAGAAACGGAAGAGAATTGCAAGTCTCAAGTTCAAAAGTGAACTGAATAGCAAGATCAATAGAATTCATTGTTGAAAGAACTTTATTTAAATCATCTTTATTACCTTCAAACAGAGTAAATGTATCGTCTACGTAGCGAAACCATGCCGTGAAGTTTAAAGTTTCAAACAATTTTGATTCATAATAATGCATGTAGATATCAGCCAGGATGGGACTGAGGGGGCTTCCCATGGCTAATCCCTCAGTTTGCTTGTAATATTTATTTTGGAAAACAAAATGTGTTTGTTTCAAACAGAGTTGAGTGAGAGAAATTAGCTCATCAATTTCGATGCAAGAGAAATGAAATTCGCGAAGTCTGGTTTCTAGACATCTTAATGCACCCTCCACTGGGACATTGGTGAATAATGATTTTACATCAAAAGAAACCATGAGTAAATTACTAGGACAAATGTTTTTAACTTTTTTTACAAACTCTATTGAATTTTTTATGGTGTAAATGTTATTGTCTAAGAGAGTTGAAAATCTAGAAACTAAATATTTAGCTAATGGATACGAGGCAGTACCTAAATTTGATACAATAGGGCGGAAAGGAATACCACTTTTATGAATTTTGGGAAGAGCATATAATCTGGCACAATTCGCAACAGATGGAATAAGTGAATGTTTTCAGTTGGCTGAAATGATTTGCGAAGATTTGATCGCAGTTTTTATTTTTGACAAATCCGAAGGTGAAGGATCTTTAGGGATCGGATTATATGGTCCTTCGTTTAAGAGTTTAGTGACACCATCGATGTAAGTGTTCCTATCCATGACGACTATCTGGCCACCTTTGTCGGCCTTTGAAATAGTAATATCCGGGTTAGAATGAATTTCACGCAATGTAGCTCTTTCTCTCGCAGTTAGATTTGGTTTCAAAGGTTTATTATTGAATTTCACATTATGAGCGATAAGATGCCTAATCATTTCTTTCTGTGAATCTGAAACTTTACTGAACTTGAAAGCTTTTTCGATAGGAGCTAAAATCTTTGGAATCGAGGGTATACAGGTTTGTGAGAAGTTAAAATTATATTTTAGAATTCTCTCTTGTTCTTCTGAAAGACTAACATTAGAAATATTAACTATCGGCTTGATGTTTACAATGGGAAGATTTTTTGAACTACTTGAACTGGAAGATTGTTTTTCGAATTTAACTGCAAGGGTGTTTTTATGACGGTTAACTGCATTCTCCGTTCTAGACCAAGACTTTTGTTCAAGGGCAGTGAATTTTGGATATGATTTAGCGAGCTCCAGATGAAGCTTATAGAGTTCACGTTCAATTTTGGACAATTGTTGACGTGTATCCCTTATGACGGACCGAAGTAAGGCAAGCTTGCAATTTAACAGAATTCTTGAAACGCGACTCGAAGGTTTTTGATTAGATTTGATTTGAATAAAATTGGGGATCAATTTTCTACATTTACATTTAAGTAAAAAGTCAAGATGATTCAGGAATTTTTGCCGTTTCAGGCGTAATTTAGTGAAACGATTAACGCATGAAGGCATGATAAACAATACAGAAAATCAAACTAAATTAACTAAACAATAATAAAGCACACACAAAACAGCAGAAAAATCCCTCACTGAAATTAATAGAAAACAAAACGTTTGTAAGCAAAATGCATGAAATCAGACAAGCAAAGCACAATATCCAAATATACAAAATATAAACATAACTTGAAAATTGCAAAAAAGTACTTACCGAAACTCATGCAATCACAAAATGGCGGCCACGCCACGTGCAAAAAAGAAAGCAAAAAGTAAGCCTGTTTGGGGCTTCTATAATTAAGACACAATAACACGTAGAATAAATACTAATTCAGAAATCAAACAACAAAAATCAGCGTTATATTTACGAAGTTTTCACAGGACTAGTTTCGATGGTTTTACCGAACCACCATCTTCAGCTGCAAAACCGCAAATGAACAAGATAGGAAATAATGATTAGATAAGATAAGAAAGCCTGGACAAGAATAAGCAAGTGGCGCCATCTGTTGGTAAAACCAGAACTAAAACATAATTTCTTTAAAGGCCGAAGGCAAATTTGGATTGGAATTAGGATCGTTAACTAGAACAGAAAGATTTTTATGAATGTTAAATACCTCTAGAAAATCCAGTTCTCCAATGGAAGATGTTTTTTGAATAATTTTGGCAGCAGAAAAACTGAAAGTGTGGTTTTCGGACCAGCAATGTTGAGCAACAGAAGACTTCTGTGTTTCCTTTTTTCTAACATATGCCTCATGTTCCTTGACGCGAAATTTTAAGGCTCTCTTAGTTGCTCTCTTAGCCAATGTAAATTAAACCACACTGGCAAGGAATCCTATAAATACCCCAGGAATTCATATCCGGAATGGGGTCCTTGAGTATGGAACTCGGAATTTTATTGATGGGAGAATAAACAACCCGAAAGTTAAATTTCTGCAAAATATGTGCAACTTTATAGCTAATTGATGGAAAGAAGGGAATGACAACAGAATTTTTTAATCTCCTAAAACAAGATTGTGCCTTTTAGTGTGTTGAGATGAGAATTTTTTAACTGCTTGATTAATAATGTTGGGTGGAAATCCCCTGTCAATAGCTATTGCTTTTAAATACTTTAGTTCTTCATCAAGGGCTAGTTTGGAGGAGCAAACTTGAAGAGCACGGAAAACATAGGAATAAAATGAAGCTAACTTTTGTTTAGTCGGATGACATGATTTAAAGTGTGGTGGAAGGCAAACCGATGAAGGTTTACGGTAAACCGTAGTACTGAAGTTGGATGTGTTACGTGTGACCAGAATGTCGAGAAACGGAAGAGAATTGCAAGTCTCAAGTTCAAAAGTGAACTGAATAGCAAGATCAATAGAATTCATTGTTGAAAGAACTTTATTTAAATCATCTTTATTACCTTCAAACAGAGTAAAAGTATCGTCTACGTAGCGGAACCATGCCGTGAAGTTTAAAGTTTCAAACAATTTTTGATTCATAATAATGCATGTAGATATCAGCCAGGATGGGACTGAGGGGGCTTCCCATGGCTAATCCCTCAGTTTGCTTGGCTGATCCTGGCTGATATCTACATGCATTATTATTAAACTAGTCCTGTGAAAACTTTGTAAATATAACGCTGATTTTTGTTGTTTGATTTCTGAATTAGTATTTATTCGGCGTGTTATTGTGTCTTAATTATAGAAGCCCCAAACAGGCTTACTTTTTGCTTTCTTTTTTGCACGTGGCGTGGCCGCCATTTTGTGATTGCATGAGTTTCGGTAAGTACTTTTTTGCAATTTTCAAGTTATGTTTATATTTTGTATATTTGGATATTGTGCTTTGCTTGTCTGATTTCATGCATTTTGCTTACAAACGTTTTGTTTTCTATTAATTTCAGTGAGGGATTTTTCTGCTGTTTTGTGTGTGCTTTATTATTGTTTAGTTAATTTATTTTGATTTTCTGTATTGTTTATCATGCCTTCATGCGTTAATCGTTTCACTAAATTACGCCTGAAACGGCAAAAATTCCTGAATCATCTTGACTTTTTACTTAAATGTAAATGTAGAAAATTGATCCCCAATTTTATTCAAATCAAATCTAATCAAAAACCTTCGAGTCGCGTTTCAAGAATTCTGTTAAATTGCAAGCTTGCCTTACTTCGGTCCGTCATAAGGGATACACGTCAACAATTGTCCAAAATTGAACGTGAACTCTATAAGCTTCATCTGGAACTCGCTAAATCATATCCAAAATTCACTGCCCTTGAACAAAAGTCTTGGTCTAGAACGGAGAATGCAGTTAACCGTCATAAAAACACCCTTGCAGTTAAATTCGAAAAACAATCTTCCAGTTCAAGTAGTTCAAAAAATCTTCCCATTGTAAACATCAAGCCGATAGTTAATATTTCTAATGTTAGTCTTTCAGAAGAACAAGAGAGAATTCTAAAATATAATTTTAACTTCTCACAAACCTGTATACCCTCGATTCCAAGGATTTTAGCTCCTATCGAAAAAGCTTTCAAGTTCAGTAAAGTTTCAGATTCACAGAAAGAAATGATTAGGCATCTTATCGCTCATAATGTGAAATTCAATAATAAACCTTTGAAACCAAATCTAACTGCGAGAGAAAGAGCTACATTGCGTGAAATTCATTCTAACCCGGATATTACTATTTCAAAGGCCGACAAAGGTGGCCAGATAGTCGTCATGGATAGGAACACTTACATCGATGGTGTCACTAAACTCTTAAACGAAGGACCATATAATCCGATCCCTAAAGATCCTTCACCTTCGGATTTGTCAAAAATAAAAACTGCGATCAAATCTTCGCAAATCATTTCAGCCAACTTAAAACATTCACTTATTCCATCTGTTGCGAATTGTGCCAGATTATATGCTCTTCCCAAAATTCATAAAAGTGGTATTCCTTTCCGCCCTATTGTATCAAATTTAGGTACTGCCTCGTATCCATTAGCTAAATATTTAGTTTCTAGATTTTCAACTCTATTAGACAATAACATTTACACCATAAAAAATTCAATAGAGTTTGTAAAAAAAGTTAAAAACATTTGTCCTAGTAATTTACTCATGGTTTCTTTTGATGTAAAATCATTATTCACCAATGTCCCAGTGGAGGGTGCATTAAGATGTCTAGAAACCAGACTTCGCGAATTTCATTTCTCTTGCATCGAAATTGATGAGCTAATTTCTCTCACTCAACTCTGTTTGAAACAAACACATTTTGCTTTCCAAAATAAATATTACAAGCAAACTGAGGGATTAGCCATGGGAAGCCCCCTCAGTCCCATCCTGGCTGATATCTACATGCATTATTATGAATCAAAATTGTTTGAAACTTTAAACTTCACGGCATGGTTTCGCTACGTAGACGATACATTTACTCTGTTTGAAGGTAATAAAGATGATTTAAATAAAGTTCTTTCAACAATGAATTCTATTGATCCTGCTATTCAGTTCACTTTTGAACTTGAGACTTGCAATTCTCTTCCGTTTCTCGACATTCTGGTCACACGTAACACATCCAACTTCAGTACTACGGTTTACCGTAAACCTTCATCGGTTTGCCTTCCACCACACTTTAAATCATGTCATCCGACTAAACAAAAGTTAGCTTCATTTTATTCCTATGTTTTCCGTGCTCTTCAAGTTTGCTCCTCCAAACTAGCCCTTGATGAAGAACTAAAGTATTTAAAAGCAATAGCTATTGACAGGGGATTTCCACCCAACATTATTAATCAAGCAGTTAAAAAATTCTCATCTCAACACACTAAAAGGCACAATCTTGTTTTAGGAGATTATAAAAATTCTGTTGTCATTCCCTTCTTTCCATCAATTAGCTATAAAGTTGCACATATTTTGCAGAAATTTAACTTTCGGGTTGTTTATTCTCCCATCAATAAAATTCCGAGTTCCATACTCAAGGACCCCATTCCGGATATGAATTCCTGGGGTATTTGTAGGATTCCTTGCCAGTGTGGTTTAATTTACATTGGCCAAACTAAGAGAGCCTTAAAATTTCGCGTCAAGGAACATGAGGCATATGTTAGAAAAAAGGAAACACAGAAGTCTTCTGTTGCTCAACATTGCTGGTCCGAAAACCACACTTTCAGTTTTTCTGCTGCCAAAATTATTCAAAAAACATCTTCCATTGGAGAACTGGATTTTCTAGAGGCATTTCACATTCATAAAAATCTTTCTGTTCTAGTTAACGATCCTAATTCCAATCCAAATTCGCCTTCGGCCTTTAAAGAAATTATGTTTTAGTTCTGGTTTTACCAACAGATGGCGCCACTTGCTTATTCTTGTCCAGGCTTTCTTATCTTATCTAATCATTATTTCCTATCTTGTTCATTTGCGGTTTTGCAGCTGAAGATGGTGGTTCGGTAAAACCATCGAAACTAGTCCTGTGAAAACTTTGTAAATATAACGCTGATTTTTGTTGTTTGATTTCTGAATTAGTATCATATAAGAAGTTTAAGGTTCATGAGCCCCCTTGAGGCAGATAGCCCTCGAGTGCCCGTAATCTAATAAACCAAACCAAACCAAACTATTGCTTCTTAACAAGGGCCATTTTGCATTAAAACAAAACTGTCAGGTAGCAAACAATAATTTATATTTTCTATGATTACAGTTAAAAAACCCGTCTAAAAAATGTACGAACCACATCTGCATACTATTCCATTAGCACTTTTTGTGAATTTTTGCTTACAAATTTCAGGACATGTGAAATAAAATACATCGCTGGTCATTAATTGAAAGACTTTCGATCATGAATATGATCATGATCAGGAATTATGAATATTAAACATGAACTATTCAATCTGCGTCTGCCCACCAGCGGCCGAGCGGTAAAGTCGCTGAACACTGGTAGTTCGGTCCGAGGTTCGAATCCCGCGAACGGGCTGGCTGCATGGGCGTTTTCGTGGTTTTTCCCCATGTGTAACGTGTATACGAGCCAGTTTCCCTTAGAAAGTCCTCCACGAAGGCATCCCTCCCCTTAGGCAGATAGCCCTCGAGGCTTTGCCATAATCATACACACACACACACCTCCCTTCAGAATTTATTCTTGCACTACGAAACAAGTGCTACAGCTGAGAGAACTACGAAAACGACATTAATGTTGTCAGATCTGTTAAGGAATTATGGATCCTCGTTGCCAAACTTATCGATCTATCTTTGAAATAGTAATACAATTTTTATTTTTAAAAATGCGCGCTTTTTACTACAACTGTGTAAGAAAAAAACTTTTTATTTACAATAAGTTTTTATTTACAATACAGTCCTCCACGAAGGCATCCCTCCTCTTAGGCAGATAGCCCTCGAGGCTTTGCCATAATCACACACACACACACTCAATCTGCGTCTTCTACTAACTTCACAAATGTGCAGTATCTAGATGATGATGATGATACCCCTATGATACTTTAATTGTATATTAGTTTTCGGAAGTAAATTGAGCACCGTATGAAATATTTAGTATGCTGTTTTTAGTAAAGAATTAGTAATTTTTAGTAAAGAAAAAGTAATAATGGCAGCTAGAATGAGAATTTCGAGAAAAGAATGAAGCGACAAAGCAACTGATAATGTCAAGATAAAATCAGGTTATTAAAATACTAATGATTTTTACCACCCCTTCGAGCTGCTTCTGATAGTATAAAGGACAAGGTCAAGGTCAAGGTTGATTTTAATACTAGAAGCACTTAAAGGTGGATTTTATTCATTTATTTTGAGGTATTTTTGAAACTCGGCCAATATGAGCGTGATGCGAGTCCTTGAAATTCACCATTTGTCTTCATTTCGCAGAAAAAAGGGGAACGTTTAGACAAGATACAGACATCACGTTTCCTTGGATCTGCGGCTCGAAGTGAAATTATCTTTTGTTGCATCTGAACAAACTGTTGCATGAGTGCGGCCTGAATCCCAGTTCTTAACGGAGGGAAATCTCCAAACTTTGTTACATGAAGTTTTACAGAACGGAACTGTTTCAAATTGAAATTGCGTTTTTCATGTCTCGAAAGAGCGACTTAGGATATATATATAATTTATATCGGAAATCACACAAAATCGGACTTTCTCTTAAGGGGTATCAGAAACCCCTATACCGACTATGTTAAATTGGCCATTTTCGATGTACCTTTTCTCCAAATCAGCTGTAGATACAAGCTTGAAATTTTTTCTGTAATTAAAGCATACCTATCTGATTATACTGAAATGAGCTTTTGAAACATTTTGAATTTTAGGGTAAATCACAGAATATTTTGTTAGGCATAGTAAAATTTAGCAATTTTCTCACACAAAAAAATTTTAAAAAAATTTCTAAGTTTATTACAAAAAGCTCATTTCAGTAAGTACTAGGGAACCTAATAAATAAGCCGTAAAATGTTTAGATACCTGTGAGCAATAGTTCTTGAGAAAAGGTACATCGAGTATAAAAAAAGTCACGTTTGGAGAAAAACGCGTTTTTATGTAAGAATTCTCATTGATCAAAGCAGTAGATGACAAATTAAAACTAGATTTTTTTTACAGTTCTAACTTTCATAGACATTAAATAATGGTATTTTTAGAAAAATAAAAGTGTAGAGAATTTGAAATATATATATATATATATATTTTTCATATTTCGATTCTACGACTCAAATTATACATGGATATTAAATTTTGCAATTTTGGGTGAGGAATTTATGGAGAAATTTAAAAATTTGTCTTGACGCATTTTTTCCAATTTGCACCAAGAATAATTCCCTTGGTGGAATTCTTAATGTATAATAACCTACTTTTTTCCTTTTTTTTTTCATTGATACACGAGAGAAAAAATTTTTATTCTTTCAAATAATTTTAACAAAATGAATAAACCACATTTTGGTTATTATCGATTGTATTAAATATTCAAAATTTCAAAACACGCCCGAATGTAAATTCATGTATATTTTAGGAAATTTTGAATAAAAAAAAACTCTAATTTCTACAGATATGCTTAGAAATATATCTACTTTAAGATAATGTTAAAAATTTCATAGGTTTTTACAAAAGCATTTTCGAAAAATTTATAAAAAATATTTTAAAATAAATAATAAAAAATGTGCGAATTAGATTTGAATTAAGCCTAAATTTCGAATTATGGAAAAAAAAGAATCTGGTACATTCAATAAAAAAAGATATATTAATAAATCTATATCAAATTCAAATAACATCGAGGAGCTAAAATTTTGAGAGCTAATTTTTAAAAAAACGACTCGTGCGATTTTTGCAAAACTTGGCAGCTTGGCATAATTTGTTCGTAGAATCGAAATATGAGAAAAATTGGCATGTCATTGCAGCAGAAGTCTGATTTTGTGTCAAAATACATATATTAGAACAATGCTATATGTAAATCTAATACATATCTTCCTAAGTCGAGAATGTGCTTTCGGGACATGAAAAACGCAAGTTGAATTTCGTCAACCGGGCAGTAGAACGGGAGATACAGAACTATCTTTTTTTTTTCGCAGTGTACATGCATGAACAGTGTACATACATTGCCCCCCCCGGGGGTCGACGTAGAGAATTCTGCGAAGCTACTGGCTAGGATCTGTACCTAGGCAGTCTCGGCCATGGGGGTATAAAATTTATGAACTTGGTGGTTCTGAAGGCTCTGGGAAAGGTCACTTATTGGCCGGCCTCGGAGTCTGGTACGTCCTAGCGCGGCGTGGTTCTAGTAACCCGGGGGTCTCCCCCGGGGTCGCTCGGTAATGTCCCGCTGCGACGGGTTCGCCCAAGCGACTGGTAGGAGCATTAGACGACCGGTGCTGCCTGGGGCCTGACCCCAGGTGGTGCGCTGCTCTTCTGGAGGGTAATAATGAAGGTTGAACCTCCACGACGTGCCCAAAGGGAGAGTGGACCTGTAGTGGGCTTAGTTCCCGGAACAGGGCAGCCAAAATCCTATAGCTATACATACATACAGTTAGTCACAAAAAAACTAAATTTTTTTGTGAAGACTAAATTTTAAATTTAAAAAAATCCCTTAAAGCATAGAAAAATGTATTTTAATCATTGCATTTTTTTCTTCTATCAGCTAAAACTGTAAGCTTAAATAAAAAGTAAATAATATCAGTGTAATACTTTTTACATTTTTTCAAAAATATATTTTGTCAAAAAACTCAGAAATTCCCTACAAAAAAAAAAAAAAAAAAAAAAAAAAAAAAAAAAAAAATTAAGTTTTTTACATTACTTCAATATTTTGTAGGATATCCTTTATTCTTCAAAACAGCTTGCAGACGTTTGGGCATTGACTGAACTAGTTTTTCGGTGTCAACCGACGTAAATTTCGCCCATTCTTCCTGCAATTTATTAATTAGCTTATTTCGCGAAGTAATATTGTGTTTTCGAATTCGTTTCTCCAATTTTGCCCACAAATGTTCGATTGGATTGAGGTCTGGTGACTGTGGAGGAGTACGCGACTGTTTTGGAGTGTGATAGAGGAGATATTCCTTCACAATTTTAGCTGTATGTTTCGGGTCGTTGTCTTGTTGGAAAATAAAGGTATTAGAAAGGTTTAAATTTCGGGCACAGTCTCGTAGATTTTTCTTCAGAATATCCAGATAAACATACTTATCCATGACTTTATCAATAATTAGGAAAATTTCCAACTCATTTCGACGACATACACCCCCATACCATCACACCGTCAGCTCCATGTTTGACAGTTGGATTTAAATTCCTCAGATTCAGTTCTGTTCCTGGTTTTCTTCATACAATAGGGTTGCCATTAACTTTAAATATTGTAAATTTACTTTCATCTGACCGAATTAGATTGTTCCAGAAGTCCTGCGAAGAGTTTAAATATGTTTTGGCAAAAGCAATTCTTTTCTTTCTATTTTGTCTCGGAAATGTATGCCTTAGACCTAGGTTTGCGTCCATGATAATCGGCCTTTCGCAGCACTTTTCGTACAGTTTCAGAAGAAAATTTCTTTTGCAACGCTTGCTTTGTTTTATAGTAAGACTACCAGTGTCAAGATAGTTTTGAATAACTCTTTGCACACTAGAAAATAGTTTTTAAATGGTTTTTACCAATATAGCGAAGAGTTTTACCTTCAGCTCTCAATTTGATAATTAGTTGTCTCGTAACTAAAGGAATCTCTTTATTGGTTGTCATTTTAGTCAAAGAAAATAGAAATAACTTCCAATCAACGTGAAATTTGCTTCGGAAGTCAATGACCTTGAAAGTGTAACCTTCTTTGCATTCTCAAGTTTGAAGTTTAAAAGTTAGATAAGAAATCTCCCGCCTCCTTCGCGTTGTATGCAAACTTTATTGGCTTTGATTTCTGGCCACTTATCTTTGAAAAATTAGTGTGAATAAATTATCAAATATGAAAATATTACAGTTAAATAATTCCAAAGTCTCTTATTGAAACTAAATATTTAAAAAATAAAACTTTAAGAAACTACCCTTTTCGCACCTTAAAATTTGGATTTGATATTACTTTTCTTGATGTACGCAGACTTTATTGACTAACTGTACATTGATTTTGAATCCAACCCCGATAAGAGAAAAGTACCCAGAATTTAACTAAAAATATGAGGTGCTCCAAAATTTTTCTAATGGAAAATTAAAAAATTCTATTTCTAATTTTTCGTTATACCTCCCTCTTCCCAATTGTATGCCTGTTCTTCTCTGGCAAGAAAAATATCTTGCTATATCTCACTATATCAATATCTTGCTATATCAATATCCGGACTGATTTAAATGAAAATATTGAGAGTACTTAAAATAAAGTTGTAAAACTGTTCTGCGAATAATTGACTATATATCTGAAAAGAATCTAGGATATATATGATTTTATTTATCATCCCGTAAAACTCGACTGTAATATGTATGCGTAAAAATTTCATTATATGACTTAACGAAACGATTAAATCTGTGTAGCAATTCAGTATAGCCAGTGGATCCTGCTAATAAAGTACTTATTGTGGATTTTTTTGGCCAAAGCAAATCAAATCAATTTATTTTTGGATTATGGCAAATAGATATCTGTCTGAGGATGCCTTCATTGAGGATATTTTAAGGAGAACGGGCTCATATTCACGTTACACATGGTGTAAAAGCAAAAAAAAAATTCCCAGACCGTTCACCGGGATTTTCACTCGAATCGAACTATCAGTGTTCAGCTGTCTTACCGTTCGACCACTGGTGCGAATTATACAATGTGAAAGACAAAAAGATTATAAACTTCCTCTGAATTTAAACTTGTGTTAATTTTTTAATGAAATTTTCTCAAACACCGCCATTTTCGTACGCATTTTGTTTTGTTGTATTCCACCTTTCAACGGTTGTTGTACATAAATCCAGATATTTTTGGCCTTAAACTTAGTTTTAAAATATCAGCTTATGGAATTCGCCAGCAGGAGAAAGACATAAGGTAAAATTTCGGCAGCAATGCAGAATTTTGCTGAACATTTTCTCTAAAGGGAACAGCGAGAGGATACGTTTTCTAAGCAAATGCTGTTACCGAAGATTGCTCGAAGCCGATTCTCCGCAATTCTGTGATTTTTTTTTTTTTTTTTTTTTTTTTTTTTAAGTGAAAACAGATTGCTATGCACTTTCAGAGAGGAAAAAAAAAATTCCACAAACTTTCTCATGCTAAGTAACTTTTATATGTTCGTCCACAAAAAATCGCCAAATTGCGCCACGATAGTTGCGATAGTACGTAAGTACCAAAAAAACTCTTGCATGTTGCGGCGTTTTTGTTTTACGTCGTTTGATAAGTTTAATGATACGCTTTGCTTAAAAACATTATTTTTATATATTATATTAATGCAAAATCATGCCTAAGAAGATAGCAGATATAATCATAAACAAACCTTTTGAGTTTAAACTTTTTTCTATTTAAGTAACAAAACTGAAACATCTACGTTCAGAAACTTCACTTAAAATTCCTTCTTGGAAGTGTGTGTGTGTGATTATGGCAAAGCCTCGAAGGCTATCTGCATAAGTATCCTAAATTTTAGGACTTTCTAAGGGAACTGGAGGGATGCCTTTGTGTATGACATTCTAAGGGAACTGGCTCGTATACAAGTTACACATTGGGAAAACCACGAAAACGCCCATGCAGCCAGACCGTTCGCGAGATTCGAACTTCGGACTGAACTACCAGTCTTCAGCGACTTTACCGCTCGGCCGCTGGTGGGCTTCTTCTTGGAAGAAGAGATTAAAAGATACTTTTATGTTTCCAAACAACAGCCAGTTATATATTAACTTGATTCAGTGAAACAGGCATGAAGAAATTTCAGTTGGTTATAATCTAAAAATATTCTGCAACCAAATAATAAATATTTACCGTATTGTTTACTGCTCAGTTTCATCATTGATTAAATAATTGCTTATTTCATTTTTAGTTCTTCCACCGAAATCAAACTCGGAGGAAACTTAGTTTGGTTAAAATACTGTTTTCTTAAAAAATAAATAAATAAATAAATAAATAAATAAAAAACTATTCCAAATTTGGACTTCTAGATTGCCATATTCGGATGGAAATGCAAGTTATACAAAACTGGATGGGTCTAAGTACCGTCGTTTTATCACAATGCGAGAAACATACATACATTTATGCAGATTCTTCATTGTTTAATTTCTTTAAATGTAATACAGGGCTGTAATATTTGGTGGCAACAGTTTGAAAAGTGAACCAACATTTAAAGTTTCCAACTCAAAATACCAAAACGAAATTAATAGCCTTTGGGCTAAAAAAAGAAAAGTCATAGCTTCACATTTTTAATCTTTAAAAGTCAAGTTACGTATTTCATTATTATTAGTCCAAAGGGATTTGAATCCCGAAGGACTATTAGTTTCGTTTTGGCAATTTGCGTCGGACGGATAAATGTCGGTTCACTTTTCAAACTGTTGCCACAAAATGTTAGAGTCCTGCATTATATTTGAAGAAATTAAATAATGAAAAATCTGCATAAATGTATGTATATTTCTCGTATTGTGATAAAACAACGGTACATAGAGTCATCGAATTTTGAATAACGTAATCCTCCAACGAATATGAGCATGTGGAAGACCCAATTTGAAATTTGAAATTTGTTTTATGATCGATTTCCTATTTTTTAAAACTTTGACGAATTTTTGATTAACAAACTCAAGGATTTCAAAGCGAGCAATGGCAACGTTGTGCAGAAAAAACATTTTTATCTCCAGCGCGTGAGTCTCTGTATCGGAAATTCTAAAGATAGGCTCGTTTTAAAACTATTTTGCGATATTGCTGTTGCACTGGATCTTATGGTTTAAGTGCGAGGAACATGATATTTAATAAAGAAAGGTAACACACAAAATGTTAAAAAACGCCCCTTTGGACTTAATTTAAAATCTGAAACATTTCAGATTTTTTTTAACAATTTTATTATGTACCTATACGTTAAGGACGGTAAATTTAAATATATAATAAAATGAATGTATTTGTGTTTCTCCTATTGTTTTATTGTCCTAATGTACATATAATCAATAGACGACTGAAAGTTCTTATCCTAAGAGTCTTATCTTACCTAAGTATACTACATTGGTGTGCAAAAATTAAGGACGAGACGGTTTTTTCAATATAACTTTGTACAAAAGCTTTCCAAATCAACACATTTAATACCGTAAGATTCCCAATACGTAAGGACATGAGTAATGTAAGCAACACTTACTAAAAGAGAAAGCAGAGGGATAAAAAGAAGTTTTATTGAAAAAGTAGCATGGAGTGCAATGCGACTGAAGGCCGAAACATCCCTGTGATGGGTGTCCAGCAAGAAACATCCGGTCTTTAATAGGGGATATGATCTCCCCTGACTGCTAGGCAGGTTTCACAGCGTCTGCCCATGCTGAGAATGAGGGTGTCAATGAGTTGTTGAGGCATTGCTGCCCATTCGTCTTGCAGCGCCAATCGAAGCTCCGGAATCGTTACTGGTGGTAAGGTACGAGCTGCCAAGCGTCTGTCTAGAAACTCCCATACATGCTCGATGGAACTGAGATCCGGAGATCGTGCCGGCCAATCCATACGTTCAATATCCTCACTCTCTAAGAGCTGTTCGGCAGCTATTGTGCGATGACATGGTGCATTGTCGTCCATGAAAAGGAACTGCGGACCCATAGCGCCTCTAAAAAGACGCACATATGGAAGAAGAATCTCGTTACAATAACGGGTCCCGTTGACTGAACCTGCGTCGAAGATGTGAAGGTCTGTACGACTACCAAGCATGATGCCTCCCCAAACGAGAATACCGCCACCTCCATACCTGTCCCTTTCAATGATGTTCGAGGGATGATTGCGTCTTCCCCGTTCTCTCCAGATGAGTATGCGATGAGAATCGCTACTCAGACTGAATCTGCTCTCATCTGTAAAGAGTACTCGTCCCCATTCATTGTCTCTCCAATTCCGGTGTTCCCGGCACCACAGAGAACGCCTTCTCCGATGGGCAGGCGTTAGAGGTACACATCGTACAGGGCGTCGTGCAAACAGACCACCACCGTGCAGTCTTCTGGCCACGGTAAAACGCGATATCGGTCGTCCAGTCGCCTGTGTCGTGTGTCTAGCGATTTCTCTCGCTGTCTGCCGCCTGTTTCTTCTGGCCTGTAAGGCAATATACCGGTCATCTGCGGGTGTGGTTCCTCGTGGACGACCACTACTAAACCCCCCGGAGACGTGTTCCTGTAGTTTGGACATGGGGAAAACCACGAAACATGGGGAACACATGGGGATACACATGGGAAACATGGGATACACATGGGCAAAACCACGAAAACGGCCATGCAGCATGCCCGTTCGTGGCAGTCGATCGAACCTCGTATCGAACTACCAGTGTTCAGCGAGTTTACCGCTTGGCCGCTGTCGGGCCCACCGCTAGAAACAGCCCTGGAAGTAATACGTAAAGCTTCAGTTTCAGCGTTTTGAAACTACTTTTCTGTGAGAAAAACAGAAATCAATCTAGGTTATTTCCTTTAAAATTTGATTTTTTTATTTTTTTTTTTTCTCTCTAGTCCAAAGGGGCATTTTTCCCGGAAGGACTTTCATTGTGGCATTTTCCGTTGATTCACTATAAGCGTTGTTTCACTTTTCAAACTGTTGCCACGAAATATTCGAGTGCTGTATTATATTTAAAGAAATTAAATAATGAAGAATCTGCATAAATGTATGTATGTTTCTCGCATTGTAATAAAACAACGGTACCTAGAGCCGTCAAATTTTGAATATTGAACTTTTTCATCCGAACGTGGGTATCTGGAAGCCCAAATTTGAAATTTGTTTTATTATCAATTTCATATTTTGTAACACTTTAACGAATTTTTAATTAATAAACACAAGGATTTCAAAGCGAGCGATGGCAACGTTGTACAGGAAAAAAAAAAAAAAAAGTTTATCTCCTGCGTGCGAGACTGTGTATCGGAAATTCTAAAGAGGTGCTCATTTTAAAATTATTTTGCGATATTGCTCTTGAACTGAATTTTATGTTTTAAGTGCGAAGAACATGATATTTAATAAATAAAGGTAACATACAAAATGTTAAAAAAACGCTCTTTTGGACGTAATTTAAAATCTGAAACCTTCTTAAAATCTGAATTTTGTTTTGTTTTGTATGTGTGCGTCTGTGTGTGTCCGTAATGAAAGTAAGTTTCCACCTTTTTATCCTCTTTTTAGCTTTGTTTTTGCTGAAAAAGATTTGGATATTTGAAGCTTATTTAGCATTTTCATTTAAGATGGTGGACGGGAAAAAATATTAAAATCAAAATAATAACACAACCGTGCTAACTAAAATAAAACATTATTCGGTAAAAATAAGACTAGTGTTTAATTCTTCAAGAAGAATAAATAAAATTCTGATCCACACTTTCATTTTAACTGAAACAGAAGCAGATTAGTTTTTGAATAATAAGAAATAATTTCATTATTTTACCGAGATTATATTTTTAATTTGTCTTTCAACAACAGAAGACAAAAATATTATTTTTAGCTGTGCAACCATTTTTTAACTAAGCTAAACTCAGTGGCGCAACAGCCCTAGTGGGCCATGGCCAGCAGTGCTTCGATATCTGCTTTCCTGACAGTGGACCCCGGGGTGCCCTGAACAAGTGGTCAGCTTGTCGCAAGACCCCGGTATTTAGTCCACTACCGAGCTTGGTACTCATCGACCCACTCAAGGGGTGACTAAATGAGTCAACATTGCCCTGCCCGGGGACCGAACCCAGGACCTGTGGTGCTGTTGTGCAAGTCAATTTTTAACTAAAGCAGGGTTGAAAAAATAATATATCTCAGATATATTCGAATTTGACTACAGAATAAAAGTCATGGCAAGTATCAGGATTTTTTATTATCCTGTGCGTATGGATCCAGTTAGTACAGATATATTTTATTTTTAAAGCAGAAGTTGAGAAAGAAACAAATGATTATTCATCTAATAATTTTCAAATGGAAGCCTGCACGTACAAGACATAATATAGTTTTTAAAGAGGTGTTTAAAGTAAAACAACATATTTTAGTTTTTCGGTTAACACTGTACACCATGTTAATGGTGTACAGCGTCAGTGTGTGACAGTGTATACAGTGTCAGTGTGTCAGTGTGTGCGGTCAGTGCCGAAATCAGTGTACCATCATATATATATCATGTGAAATACATTCAAAAGAATTTATTGCTTGTGCCGAAAGCCCGATTAAAGTTACCTAGGATTGCAGGACCGTTCTCTCTCTTTTTTTTTCGGGTGTTCTCCTCCCTTCACAATGTTCTTTTTCTGTTCTTTTTGGAGATAATAAAATGGTGTTATAGGAACCTTTAAAATCTACGTCCTTATGTGCCTAGGTAGCAGTCAAACATTCAGTAAATGGAGTAGGTCTGTTATATATTTAATTCAAGAAGTTCAGTTAAGACTTCTCAAGCTATTCGACTACGATCGACGCCCAAATGGAATATTAATGTACAAATGTTGGAAAATAGTACAAATGAAATCTATTAATGTTATTTAGAAGCATACTACTTAAAAAGATGGAAATAGGTGATATATATATATTATCAAAGTATTGGGTTTTTTCTTACATTTTGGTTTAAAAATATATCAAATTTCTGAATTACTAGATATGTTCTCACAAAAATATTTATGAATTTTTAACTTTTATATTTGTCACTTACATTTATTAAGGTATAAAGAATTAAATATAAAAAAGTCTAATAGATAAAATAAAATGTCTATTAAATATTCTTGCTCGAGTACCTGCACTGGTTATTTTTCGAGAAATTTCTCTCTTTTCATTTACAAAATTTCCCGAAAAAATTTTAAATGCGTACATAAACCTAAACTTTTAGTCCATTTAATTCAAAATATTGCACAGAATATTTGTGGAAAGCTTCGTAAAATTACTATTCGTAAATTAAATTCGTAATATTTTAAGTAAACTTTTTTTTGGGGGGGGGGGTAAAAGGAAAGTTGGAAAAGTCAAGTTTTTCAAATCTAGGTTTAATGTAATACAAACATAAACAGAAAGGAAAAACTGTTGTCAGGTATGAAAATTAAATTGCAAAACTAATTGTTCCCGAGCATTTAATAACAAAAGCAAAGTTCAAAATCATGTTTTGAACATCGCCAAAAGTATTAAAATGAAAAGATCACTCTGTGTACCTTTGGACATTAGCTTCCGGGTTCTTAAACAGAAACTTCCGGTTCACAGCACAGAACAAAAATAGCCATCATTCCTGCTTCTAACGGCCAGAGAGACAAAATGAAAGTAGTTTTGGAAGTTAAAAGCAAAGATAAATAAATAAAAAATTTTTTTGAAAAATTTCATCAGGATTGACGATTAGAACGCAGTTGGATACTTTAATGCGCTTAGAAACGAATATTAAGTTCTATTTTCAGTTGAAATAATTCCTACGAACAAAAACGAGCCTATAAAAATTATTCATATCGCGTAGGACAAATGTTCTGAAATGTTCAAACACTGATTGTGAATACTGAACCTGTCTTATGAAAAGAATGTTGCCTAGGGTGCACCGCAAAAGGTAGACGATATTAAACAAGCAAGAGATGGGAATCAATCAATCAAAATTTATACGCTCTTCTTGCGACTTGACGCAACTAGGGGAGCTGCATCCTATTGCAAACTCCCATATTATTAGGCAGGGGATAATGCGCAGCTGATCTGGTCACGAGACCGTCAGTTCGACCTTAGGTGCTTACTATACACCACCTTTGTCTGAAGAGCCGGCCCCGGATCTCAGCCACAGACGTACAGTTTGTCTATCATAAGAAAAGCTCTCGCTAGCTAGTCTGCAGCTGTCTATTGCCGTAGAAACGAGCTTTGAACCATTTTTCGTAGGGGTGTCTTGAAGATTTACTTTTCATTTTGCAATCGTGGTGCATTTAAACATGAATTGGCAACCCTTGGTTCGCTCCTATTTGAAATATACTAGCTCTGTTGCTATAGCAACCGCCAACCGCCAGACACTGTGGCGGGGCTGTTCTTCTCATAGACAGACAGTAATTGTACACCAGAAACTTCATCTACTTGCCAGGCCCGAGATCTGTTCTCGGCGTTTGGTGAGGGACGTGACCTGATCACCTGGAGGTTTGACTGATCGTCTAAATGCTTCCGTCAGTACTACACGGGCTGCGCATCACATTAGGAAATTACCTAACAAACTCGGTGCCTACCCACACCGAGCTACAGAACCATCTGTTCTACGTGTTTCGCCTGATGGGCCAATGAGCCTAACTAACAAGATATATCCTTGTTTGAAAGTCCAAGTCCAATTATTGTGTAACCCCATGGCCGAGACTGCCTAGGTACAAATCCTAACCAGTGGCTTCACAGATTTCTCTGCGAAGTAAGAGATGGGAAGAGATAGCTACTCCTTCTCCGAGATTGATTTGGTTTAATTATGGCAAAGCACACTAGGGCTATCTCCTAAGGGGAGGGATACCTCCGTGGAGGACTTTCTAAGGAAAACTGGCTCGTATACACGTTACACATGGGGAAAACCACGAAAACGCCCATGCAGCCAGCCCGTTCGAGGGATTCGAACCTCGGACCGAACTACCAGTGTTCAGCGACTTTACCGCTCGGCCGCTGGTGGGCCTCTCTGGGATTGAAAGCCGGGGCCAGCGATATGGAAGTTGAACCTGCTAATCTGTGTCTTCCTGTTTCCGCGGTTGTCAAAAATGTTCCTGTTCTGCGAAATCATCAATCTTCATTACCCCCTTCCAAAAGGGGTTACATAGAGGGGGAGTGACTGGACATTGGCCTCTCCCGAAATGTAGAAAAACAAAATATTTGTAGATTTTAAAAAAGAATAATTTCTAAAAGAAAGAATCGAAAAATATTTACGATCTCAGCTGATTGCATGAATGAAGCTAATACTGTATTCAAAACGAAAGAGAGAGGTGTTCAAACTCTGCGATGATTTTAGTAGTGGCCTAAAACCTCGAGGGCTATCTGCCTAAGGGAAGGGATGCCTTCGTGGAGGACGTTTTAAGCGACTTTACCGCTTGGCACACTGGTGGGCTTCTTCTTGGAAGAAGAGATTAAAAGATACTTTTATGTTTCCAAACAACAGCCAGTTATATATTAACTTGTTTCAGTGGCACAGGCCCCGAGGCCTGTTCTCGGCATTAAATGCCGAGAACAATGCCGAGAACAGGCCTCGGGGCTGGCACGTAGGTGGAGTTTTTGGTGCAATTACTGTCTGTATATGAGAAGAACCGGCCCCGCCAGAGTGTCTGGTGGGTGGCGGTTCAAACAAGCATTCGTTCATAGTGGGGGAGGGACTGGACATTGGCCTCTCCCGAAATGTAGAAAAACAAAATATTTGTAGATTTAAAAAAAGAATAATTTATAAAAGAAATAATCGAAAAATATTTACGATCTCAGCTGTTTGCATGAATGCAGCTAATACTGTATTCAAAACGAAAGAGAGAGGTGTTCAAACTTTGCGATGATTTTAGCTATGACCTAAAAGATCGTTCCCTAAAATAAAAAATAATAGTCTTCCGATTTTCTGTATAAAGTGAGTTATAATAAAATCGTTCAGAATAAATATTCGTTCTAAAACGAAGGCCTAAAATTGACCGTTCCTTCCTCTAAAAGCACTTTTGCTTTGGTCTTAATTGCGCTTTTGCAACTTTTAATTCTTTCGTTTATGCAAATCCAATAAACTACATTTTCCTCATTTCTATTCAGAATTCGCTGTTGATAACCTGTATAAAGTGCTAAAGTTTTTTTTTTTTTCTTTTCTCCTTTCAGTTTCAGTAATGTCTAAAACATCCATATTGATTCACATATGATGTGAAAATAACAGCTAATATTGTAGCAGAATTGCAAATAGAATGAAATTAAAGATTTCGAGAGGAGCCTAAACTAAGACACATCTTCAATCTAGCGAAGACTAAACTTATTCACAAAAAAACTGCCCAGCTCTTCTTGATGACTCATTGTGACAGCCCCTGAGGAGCTGTGGGAGGGGGGGCTATAACAAAGAACGTCTATGTAACGATACATATTCTTTTACTGTACTGTCCGATTTCGCGGAAACAGGAAGAATTTCGAAAAATACGGAAAGAGGAATCGCGAAAACAACTCATTCGGCTTCGGAATAGGGCGGCAATCGCACCATTCTAAACAAACCGATAATTTTCATACACAGATAAACAGAACAGATGTTGGTGATTAATTTTAGAAAAGTTTATCATATGATGGTATCAACAAGAAGTTAACATCAAATCAAACTGTCAAATATACTCATAAATCCTCAATGCAGTTGAAGTCCTAAGAAAGTAGGTGAGCATATATAAAATTTCAAGTAACGAATGGATGGATACTACAAATAAAACACTGCGTGTTATCAGTACATGTTTGCCTGTGCTGCGAAAACATTTACAGACAGTATAATTCCTAGTTCCAGAACTGATTATAAAAGTCATGAATTACTCTGCAATTTGTGTGATACAATAGATAAGAGCAAAGAAATAAAATTATAATTCTGTGGCTGTAATAAATGATACCTTACTAGAACACATAAGTAGCATTATGCCATAAATATTGGACCAGTCCATAAATTCGTGCGCATTTTTTGGTAAATTTTTAAATAATAAATAAAAAAACACAATTTAACATTTTAATCAATTATATATTTTCCTCCATTACCTACAATATCTCGCCATCTAATAGGCAGCTTTTTTATGCCATTGTTGTAGAAAGACTCTGGTTTCGATGCAAAAAATCTTGGAAGTTTATTGTGTACATCCTGTTTAGAATTTAACTTTTTTCCCAGTAAAAAATTTTATAAGGCACGAAATAAGTGAACATCACTCGAGTCAATATCTGGGGAGAAAGCAGGGTGTGGCAAAAGCTCCCAATTAAATTCACTCATTTTTTGCAGCGTTGTTCAAGCCGTATGCGGTCTAGCGTTATCATGATGAAACAACACTTTCTTGATAGTCACCGATCGTGGGCGTTTTTTGATCCATTCTGAGTTTAGACGGTCTGGTATTCTGAGTTTCACTATAAACTTCTGAATGAATCGTTTGATTTGGTTCTAACAATTCAAAACGTCCTGAACGGGGTTTATCATCAATGCTGCTTTTTCCAACTTAAAATTTTTAAAACCATTTCCGGGCAGTCCTTACACTAATAATGTGTTCACCATGTACACTATTAATTTTTATTGCTGCAAACCTGGCAGATTCACCACACAAAAATAAAAAATGTAGCACAGGACGTTTGTACTGATTCTCTATATTCATCTTCTATGGGTATTCAAATGCGTTCGATATTTACGAAAGTTGGTGATGAACTGAATAATATGTTAGTCAAACGATGACAAGTTTCAACAGGTTCAAAATTGTATTGTTTTAGTAAGTGCGCCACAGTGAATTCCACTCATACTCTTAATGCGCACGAACTTACGGACTGACCCGATAGATTTCTGCATGGTACATAGCTAACTTAAATTTCAGCAGTATATCCTTACTTTTAAAATGAAGGGAAAATGAAAATACTGATCCTATATTAAACATTTTTTAAGAATTTTAAATCTATCATTATTTCTAGATAATGTATTTTCGCTTTACACAAATGTTTCTAGAAGCGATTATCTTCATAAAGTATCAAATAAAAGAATTTATAAGTACAATTGTTTCGGTGAAACACCGAAATCTGGAGAATGTCGATTTTTCACCGGTGAATGTCAACATTCACATAGTCTCTTGGTGTATGTCCAAAATATTTTCCAAATACTCTTATTTCTGATTTACACCGGTCAATGTCGACATTCACCATGTACTAAGGGTGAATGTTGAACATATAACAATATTATATTTTCTTCTCCGTCATTTGGTCGCGAATAAACGCACTCGAAACTTGAAATAAGAACTTAAGAACATGAGAACCTAAAACACACAATACATTCAAAATGAGAAAGGAAAATAATAGAAGTTAAAAACTTACTTAATTATACAGTAAATCCTAACTGAGAAAATAAAATAACAGTCATAAAAAAACTTACTAAATTATGTGATTCAAATCTTATTTATTACAACAACTTAAACTATTATGGCACTTTATGATCTCTTTTCGACTTTCACCAGAGCATATCTGTGATTGTCGACATACTCCGGTGAGGGTCCGAATATACAAGAATGTAGTGAAATATTCGGTCTTTCACCGACGTATTTGGTGAATGTTGATATTCTCCGGTGAAAGTCGACATTCTCCAATTTCGGTCTTTCAGGGTAACATAATCATAAAGGTACTCGACCGATACGAATTTGAATACTGTGATCGAAGAAATAAATGCGTTTAGAATTTTATTTTTATAGGCTATGAGAAAAAAATTACCAATCCTCGAATTTCATGCCTGGGTTATAGGAAGAAGTCTGCTAATTGCCTGACAGAAATCCTCATGATTTTAACATCCAAGATGAAGTTGACACATCTTATCCTATTGAAAATGAATTGACTACTTTGCTGCTTCACTGACTGAAATCACCATATGGCAACAACATTATGGAGAGAAAAAAAAATCTGATGTGGACATCACGTGACTTCACTGCACAACCTATTAAATTATACACAATTTTTACTGCACTTTATTTAATTTCCTCGAATTATTCTATTTAATAATTATTCTTATTAATTAGCACAACCTAATAAATTATACACAATTTTTGCTGTACTTTAATTTCCTCGAATTATTCTCATTAATAATTATTCTTATTAATTAGCATAACCTATTAAATTATACACAATTTTTGCTGTACTTTATTTAATTTCCTCGAATTATTCTCATTAATAATTATTCTTATTAATTAGTAGAAGTTGCGGGCAAGTTGAAAATGACATCAAAAACTGCAAATTTTGAAATTAAATATCTCGGCTAATTTTTATCGTAAGGGAGTCAAATATCTTGTACGTTTAATTTTTCGTAACGAGTATAAAACTTTTCCAAATATAAGAACTGAGAGACCCGTTGAAAAGTTAGGTCCCGTTATTTGCCCAAAATTAAATTTTTTAACGTGACTGCCTAAACGTGAATATTTTCGTCATGTGACACATTTCTGTATTGGAAGTATATGACTACGCTTCACGATTGCAAAAATAAAGGTCGAGTACGGACTTTTAATCCCGGTAAGATTGTAGAGACATTAAGTATTTTTTGAAAACCGGAGACTTCAAAAATGAGCAATGCCCTCTCCGGGAATCGAACCACGAACCTCTCCATACGCACCGGGGATACGAAGTAAATCTTAAACACTTATTTCCTCGAATAAATTCCAGATTGTATTAAGCATGATTTAAATCGCAATAATTAAAAAAGGCGCTATCTTTGTTGTTGCGAAGCTTAGTTTCTCTAGATTGCCAACAAATCCGCTATTTTGCCCTGTTTGATATTCAAATAAACATGGCCGCCACCGCAAAAATAATTAGGCTTAGCCGCACTTAAACAACTTTTGCAACATTTTATTCGATTATTTTGATGGAACTCGAAATTGACGAGAAGACATTTCATCTCCTAGAGCAGCGATTTTCAACCGATGGTGGTACGCAAGAGAAAAAAAGGCGGTACACAAAGAAGCAAAGTATTGTTAACTATTAAATTCAAAGATCTCGTGTGGAAAAAGAACAATTGGTAGAAATTTTCTGTGATTGAAGATTTCAAAAATAAAACTCTTATTAACTTTAAATTGAACTGAAAAAAATAATTTAAAGGCATTTCAAATAAAGCTATTAAATTTTTATTCCCTTTTCGCACAACCTGTTTGTAAGAACAAAGATTTTCTTCCATTTTATATTTGAAAAACAAAATACAGAACAAAATTAAAAGTGGATCCTAATTTACAGTTAAAGCTAAGCGAAATATGACCAGCCGTAAAGAAATTGAACTGTCTTAAACAGGCCCAAATTTCACAATGAATTTTAGAATTAAAGTATTATAACTTAAATTTTGATAATTAAAATGGTAAACAATTTTAATCGAATATTTTTATGTGTGCATATTTAATACAAATATCCAACAGGTTATGCAAATGTCAAAATATGTTTTTTTAAATATTGTTATTGAGAAATTGAAAAATAATCATTTTAAAATGTAGTGATGGTACTAAAGTATTTAAATTTTTGTTTAGATGGTTCGCGTAACTCAAAAGGTTGAGAACCGCTGTCCTAGAATGAGCTCTTCCACTTTTGAAAATAATTTAACGAGAAGAAAACCACCCGTCTTACGAAATTCACGAACATTTGTGGCGATATCTTTAAGGAGCCTCATACACCTTAAACCCCTTATGAGCTTCGAATTATGTGACTGTTGCAAGAATTGAGATATTTTATTTATTTTAAAAGCAATTACCTCCAACTTTTTACAGCTGACTACATATTATAGCTGCTTTGGAAACTAGTAACCAGAAAGTTTGCGTTGCCATAAATATTTTTGTAATTTAATCTGCTTTGTGACAAAATGTTTCGTCATTTCCCCCCCCCCCTCCCTTGCACGCAAAATATTTTTAAAAATGGCTAATGGTACGTACTTGAAATTGGATGGAATTCTTTATACGGGCACTATTTTCGAACTGAATCAAAAATCTGATGACTATTTTAATATTAAAAAATTTTATGCACGAAAACATTATAGATTTTTTTAATAAAATACATTTTATAAACTCAACTACAAATAAAATAAAAATTTAACATGAAATTCTCAGTTTTTTTGGTTTACAGTAGTTTCCAAATGTTATGAAAGCTATATATAAACTATGGAATTAAATAATGCAATAGATAATTTTAAACTGTGCCCGCAAGGTGGAAACCTGACGAAAATTTTTGTCACAAAGCGGATTAAATTATAAAAATATTTGTGGCAACACAAACTTTCTGATTACGATTTCAGAAAGCAGCTATATTATGTAGTCAGCCATACAATGTTGGAAGTAATTGATTTAAAAATAAATAAGTTATCCCAATTCTTGCAACAGTCACATATTCGAAGATCATAAGGGGTTTAAGGTGTATAAAGCCCCCTTAAAACGTTTCAACAACTGCTCAGTTATAAAATTTCGTTCCTCTTGAGAAAACTCATCTCTAACTGGCATCAAACAAATGCTTTTTAAAGCTAACTTCATAAGCATCGACTGAAATGTCAAATGACCTATTATTTGTAAGAGGATACAGGTGTCATCCGTTTAAATAATTTGCCATCAGTATCTAGTTTGAAATTTCTACATATTTTGAAGTTTCAAGAGCGCAACTTTTGAATCACCCTGTATTAACTGAAGTGAATTCAGTTCAAACTGAAAATGCATTAATTAGTTTGCAATGCTGAGCAATGGTCGAAGGTTTTATAAAGTTATATGGTTACAAGAGATGTATTATGGATGACTGTCTTTAGGCAATTCTGAATTCGCATACATACAGTCTATTTTAATATCTAGCAAATATTTGTACGATAGAGGTAGTGATATTAGCCGATAGAAAGGAAGATTTAGGACCTCCTGTGCTAGTCAAAGCATAAAATTTCTTATCAGCTTTTATCTCGGCTCATGAAGCGTATATCGTTGAAAGTAAAATGAATATTATCAAATATATTCAAGGAAAGGAACTGCATTGCTTAAATGTCGGAATTTTTGGAAATAAAGATATCTTACTATCGAATTCAATGACGCATGAATCGAGAACAGATGATTTCTTTTAAACATTTTACGGGAATTGCAATAAATGGCTTTTTCAATCGCCTGATATAAGTCGGATCAGTGCTTTTAAACCAAAACTGAAACAGAAAATTAATGCAAAAAAGAAAAAAAGAAATGACTAATGAAACAATTAACTGAAGGTTCAATTTTACTCCGATTTAATTTAACACTAATTGATGAATTTTTATAATTGATTGATGAATTTCCCGAGATATTTGAATATGATATCCAGTTGAAACTAACGCTTTTAAATTCCGTATAAATCAGGTGTTTTGTTTTCAGAAATATCAAATATTCTTAGACTGTTAGCTGTCTATAAATAATTTTTAGTGTTTTTACTTTTTACTGTTAAGTGCTTTTAGTGTTTTTTGCATTAATTTGGTGTTTTCAGCAAAGCGTGCTAATAGATTTCAGTTACAAAATATAGTTATTACCTTTTTCGCGTGCATTTTTATTAAACTTATTTGACGCTGTTTTATGGAATGGATTTCCGGAACCGACCATTTTATGGGAGGAGACCCGAGGGCGTAATGGCAAACCGCACATTGAGTTGATCAATGTTAACGAATTTCGTTTACAGCGCATGCTCAGTGGTGTACCGTTGGCGTGGCAGAAGATACTGGCGACTAAGCATAAGCAACCATTACACAAGCCTGTTCATCGTGTAGGTCTTATCGACTATTTACAATTACAATACAACCGATATTTATTTGTGCTTAATGAATTTGCTTCTGTTTCATTTCATTTTGTTCATAAACGCTATATTTAAAATCAGTTATTTATAATAAATAATAAGGAAATAATAATTTCCTTGACTTTAATTCAGTAACTGGATAATAAACTGGATTCATTCCTTAATTTGTTAAAGTATATACAAATGGAACATATAGTTATTTACCATATGCAATTGCTTTTATTCCTCGCATGTATATTCAATAAAGGTTCAGATAATATATCCTGTGATGTTTTCTGTTTTGTAATCATTCTTAAACGAAAATTTGAGTAGTTTACAGTTGAAAGTTACCCTCTAAGTAATAAACGAACTTATAACCTAACAAATTTTAAAACCCCGAACTGTTTCCGCCCAGATAACAGAATATCAACCACATACCTTATTACACATTATTTATCTTCTTTTAAAATTGTACCAAAGTCGTAATTACGCCAAATTCTCTTCTGGCCATGCGCAGTATGCGAAATTTATTTAACATTGATCAACTGAATGTGCAGTTTGCCATTACGCGACCCGGGGTTCGATCTGGACCTTCTGAGAGTAGGTGCAGCTATCCCGGGCAGTGACACGCACCGCATAGTTTCTGCTATTTCCGATTGTAAGGGAGAAAAAAAAGGAAATGCATAACTAGACGTTATAGCGGTCCCGTACACAAAATTTCAACGTTCTAAGGATAATTGTTTTTGAATTATATGTACGTACAGACGTCATGAAAAAATCCATTTTGAATCGGAGAAATACTATCCATTTTCGAATAAAGACTCCTTTATTCTGTCGGTACGTACAGACGTCACGCACAAAAAAAAAAAAAAAAAAAAAAAAAAAGCTGAAAGGTTTCAGATTTTAAATTATGTCCAAAGGGGCGTTTTTTCAACGTGTTACCTTTATTTATTAAATATCATGTTCCCTGCACTTAAACCATAAAATTCAGTTCAGTAGCAATGTTACAAAATAATTTTAAAATGAGCATATCTTTAGAAATTCCGACACACAATTCCCCGTCCGCTGGAGATAAAAAGATTTTTTCCCCCGCCGTAGAGTGTTGCCATTGCTCGCTTTTAAATCGTTGACTTTGTTCTTCAAAAATTCGTTAAAGTTTTACAAAATATTAAATCGATAATAAAAAATATTCTAAATTTGAAATTTGGGTTTTCACATGCCCATATAAGAAATATCCATGCCCATATAGCCTATCTCTAGAATTTCCGATACACAGTCTGGAGAAAAAAATGCTTTTTCTGTACGACGTTGCCACGGCTCGCTTTGAAATCCTTGAGATTGTTAATCCAAAATTCGTTAAAGTTTTACAGAATATGAAATCGATAATAAGACAAATTCCAAATTTTAAATTTGGGCTTCCACAAGCCCATATTCGTAGGAGGATGACGTCATTCCAAATTCGATGGCTCTATGTACCGTTGTTTTATCACATTGCGAGAAATAAACATACATTTATGTAGATTTTTCATTATTCAATTTCTTTAAATATAATGCATGACTCTAACATTGGGTGGCAACAGTTTGAAAAGTGATTCGCCGTTTATAGTGATTCAGCGCAAAATCGCAAAACGAAAACAATAATCAGGGGTCCCTTCAGGGACAAAAGCCTCTTTGGACTAAAAAAAGAGTCAAAATGGATTTGGTAACCGTCAAAATTGATATTTTCGTTAAAATCTGATAATCAAATTTTTCGCGATTAACAATATGTTATTTAATTAAGATACAATAACACGCCGAACAAATATCAATTGATGTAAATATATCCTTTACTTCATATAAGGAAGTAAAAGATATTACTGATTGATCGGAGAAAAATGTTCACATCTTTACTTCAATACTAAAATAATTCTTTAAAAATAAATTCGTGACGATCACATTTTTGACTACATGGAAAGGAAAGAAACTGTAAAAATCAGCTAGTTCAGTGAGCTGAGTGAATAACAGCAACATTAAGAAAGCAAAAGGTATTATTTAACGTCTCATATTGAATTCTTTTCTCTTGGTGGATTGATAGTAATCTTATTTTTGTATTGCGCTTTTAAATTTTTCTCCCAGGCATTCTGTTGAACTGTAGTACAGATATTATCACAAAAAAATAAAATCCGAATAAAAATTCGTTAAAGAGAGTATTTTTTCCGAAACCTGGGAATCAAAACATTTCATCATCACCTTTCTTGCGTAATCAAAAGGAAATTGTGAAGGTGGTTTTTTTTATTGACTATATTCTCAAGAAATTGATTTAGATCTTCTTCATGGAATTGTGGTTATGACTTGAGTTCGAGAAGATTTGAAGATGCATGAGATATCACCAGCAGAAGGAGGTCATCATTTCGCAGTTGAAACTTAAATCTTATCAAGATTTAAAAGATCCTCTTGCAAGGTGATTTTTAAGAACCCGGTTTCTTACAGAGTACCAGCCTAGTCACTCTGAAGATATGGCAGCGTGGCTTCGTTTTGTTTGCCAAACACTTTGAAACAAGAAACGGGTGGAGATAAAAAAAAAAAAAAAAAAAAAAAAAAAAGAGTAAATTTTAGAACATTTAGTCAATAACTGGAGCTTCAAGATATAGGCTCTATATTAAAGTTTCGTTTATTTGATTATGGCAAACACTCGGCGGATATCTGCCTAAGGAGAGGGATACTTTCGTGGAAGAATTTCTAGAAGAAACTGGTTCATATCCACGTAACACATGGCGAAAACCACGAAAGCGCTCACGCATTCAGCCTATATGCGCACAAAGAGAAGTGGGCGGGACTTCATAATTTCACTTTTTGCTTTTCAGATATAGTTCCGCCTCAGCAATTGTACAGTTCCATCACAATTTTGAAGGAGGACAGCCTGAAGCCTATCCGATGGTCTTCCACCCCTCTTTCCTTACCATAACTTCTCGAAGGAACTTTCGGCTCGCCATGCATTTCGAGTGTCTCTTTGCCTCACCGATCCTACGTGCTTATAAATATCCATGAATTTTCTGGGTTTTGAGCCCGGAACAATAGGCAGGGCAGTCAACGTCCCTAATAATATATCCAAGCCCACTTACACCGCCCAAACGGTATAGTGGTTAAGGCAGCCTGACTACGATATCGCGGTTAGGATAGGTTATTTAATTACAGCAAAGCCTCGAGGGCTATCTGCCTAAAGGGAGGGATGCCTTCGTGGAGGACTTTCTAAGGGAAACTGGCTCGTATACACGTTACACATGGGGAAAACCACGAAAACACCCATGCAGACAGCCCGTTCGCGGAATTCGAACCTCGGACCGAACTACCAGTGTTCAGCGACTTTACCGCTCGGCCGCTGGTGGGCCCAACTACGATATCGAAGGGCCCGGGTTCGAATCCCGAAGAAGGCATGGTTGTAAATTGTCTATCCCTTCATAGAAGGCAAAGGTGGCCCACTTATTAGGTGCCTCCATAATAAAGAGACCACCACATCTGGCCTTATGAGTGGCCAATGCCGGCATAAGCAAGCGCCCGCCATTGGAAGGGAAAAGAAAAACTTACACCAGTTCTGCTTTGAGGCTAGCAGCAATCCAACAGTACAGAGCATTCGAGGCATCTGTTACAAATACCAATTTCACAAAGGTAAGTTCTAAGTTGATTCTAAGGCCATCGGGTCTGTAAATTTCTTCCCAAAGTATCACTGGAGCCACTTTCAGTGAATAACTATCTGTCACAGTTTATGACGCGGCATGGGTCTTTTCCACATTATCTCAGATGCTTTGCAGCTGAGGATGGTGGTTTGGTAAAACCATCGAAACTAGTCTTGTGAAAATTTTGAAAATATAACGCTGATTTTTGTTGTTTGACTTCTGAATCTCTTATTATATCTTATAGGTCTAAGCGGTTTTATCTTATAGGATTTATATGCTAATCATTACAATGCCAAAATAATCTCTCTTATCAGGTCTCTTATTAATCTTATCAAGTAATATCTCTTATTAGGTTTATCTTATAGGTCTATGCGGTTTTATCTTATAGGATTTATATGCTAATTATTACAATGCCAAAATAATCGAGTGTGTGTGTGTGATTATGGCAAAGCCTCGAGGGCTATCTGCCTAAGGGGAGGAATGCCTTCGTGGAGGACTTTCTAAAGGAACTGGCTCGTATACACGTTACACATGGGGAAAACCACGAAAACGCCCATGCAGCCAGCCCGTTCGCGGGATTCGAACCTCGGACCGAACTACCAGTGTTCAGCGACTTTACCGCTCGGCCGCTGGTGGGCCCGCCAAAATAATCGAAGCAATGTCTTTAATTATTTACAATGCATTTAACAGAAAGAATATTAAGGACGTAATAGGCTTTTGTTCGTTTTAATTTGAATATTATTGTGAAGGTATGGTATTATGAGTACAAATATTATGTGTAAGAGTACAAGCCTCAATTTTTTTATTTTTTTATTTATTTATTTATTTTTTAAACGCGATATATTTAGTTCCATAGCAAAATGTTTCACTTCATTTTGAATCCATCTTAGCAACTCAACTTAGCCAACATGTCTCTCAACCGTAATATCTACCAGATCTTTCTTTCTTCTGATTCTATCACGTTATGAGACCATGAGGTCTCCGTATCCCTTTCTGATCTACACGAGATACCTGCAAATAGCGCACAACACTGGCACGAAATAGAATTTCTAATTTTAGAAGGTTCTGTTTTCACAGAAAACACCCTCACAAAATCTTTCAAGCCTGAAATCTTTCAGTTCCCGAGCGAAAATTAAACCACCGAAACATAAAGGTTTTGGAGCCTCGTTTAGCCTGCCATATACTTACGTTGTAAATAACCGAAGGAGCATCATAAATTTTTTATGAAAAGTGTAACATTAAATTTGACATTGACTTTACAAAATGCGAATTCTTTTAATGCTGCAAATCGCTATAGAAATATTGCTTAACTTGTGGTGTTTCCCATGTGTGACGTAAATAGGAGAGGAGCTAGCCTTTTTTTTTTTTTTTTTTTTTTTTAAATGTCCTACACGAAGGCATTTCCTCTTTTAGGCAGGCCCACCAGCGGCCGAGCGGTAAAATCGCTGAACACTGGTAGCTTGGTCCGAGGTTCGAATCCCGCGAACGGGCTGACTGCATGTGTGTTTTCGTGGTTTTCCCCATGTATAACGTGTATACGAGCCAGTTTCCCTTAGAAAGTCCTCCACGAAGGCATCCCTCCCCTTAGGCAGATAACCCTAGAGGCTTCGCCGTAATTAAATAACTTAAACCTAACCTCCTTTAGGCAGATAGACATCGCATGCTTTATCATAATTTAAATAATTCAATCCATATTACGTAAATTGCCTCCATTAAGGTATAATGGTTAGGAGAGCCGACTGCGATACCGAAGGGTCAGGGTTCGAATCTCGGAGAAGACACGGGTGTTTGTAAACATAAAGTGTCTATGCGGCATGGGGCAACTCTAAATATGTAGCCAGTGGAAAGCCCTCTCGGGAGGTTGATGTTGAGGGGAAGAAAGGTGGAAGATCCTCGAACCCGTCCCCCCACCCGGGGTGCTCTGTCCTAGAATTGGGGGCCGGAACTGAGTTTCGCTGTCACTCATATGGTGCTCGAGGTTGTTGTCAAAAACAGGCGCATTTGAGCGCTTGCCACGATGAATGTCATGGATTTGTGCCTGATCATTGTTAGATAAGTGTTAACAACAGCACCAATATATGCACTAATAAAATTATAATATATTAATTGATATATACAACACTGTGAAGGGGTCGTTTTAGATAGGGTCATAGAAGAGTCCTGTATAGTGTAACAAGTATTTATTAACAGGTTTAAGTTACGCAAGGACATTACATTTAACTTTAAGAAAAATACAGAGTAAGGGTCTGATACAACTTATCAAGTGGGACGCTTGGCTTTTACTGAAATATTTCTCTGGCTACTTACCAGAGGGCAGCCATGTTGTTACAGATAGTCCAACAGTTATTATGTTAAAGGATTGGTTACAAACATGTTGGGCGTCACTTTGGTGAAGGGGTCGTTTTAGATAGGGTCATAGAAGAGTCTATAGTGTAACAAGTATTTATTAACAGGTTTAAGTTACACAAGGACATTACATTTAACTTTAAGAAAAATACAGAGTAAGGGTCTGATACAACCTATCAAGTGGGACGCTTGGGTTTTACTGAAGTACTTCTCTCGCTACTCACCAGAGGGCAGCCATGTTATTACAGTTAGTCCAACAGTTTATGTTAAAGGATTGGTTACAAACACCAATATAGGCACTAATAAAATTATAATATATTAATTGATATATGCAACACCAATATGTGCATTATTAAAATTAAAATATATTTGTAGAGTTCCTCACTTCGGAATTCTAAGTTAATGTTGGAAGTGAAGAATCTAAGAACTGATAAGCGAATAATCGCTTGAGTTCGGTGACAAGAAACAACAAGATAGAAGGGTAACTAACCCTTTATTATTCCAATAAGATTTAACAAAACTCTGCCTGGGAGTGTACAAGCAAAGCCCGCACTTGGACTTGAACTTAAAAGACTAAGAATTAAATTAAAACTAAGCCTAACTAAAGAAGTATAGCCGAAGCTAACAAGGCTCAAATCGAGTTTGCCCTTTAACTTATTTGACTACGAAGCTTAGCAAGGGCCTGAGTACGGCCGAGCGTAATAACAGCTTTGAGAGAGAGAGAGTGGCCAAAAAAGCAAACGCGCGTAAATCAGAAACTCTGATTCTCTCTAACTCAGTAACTTCGTGGCTTAAATACCGCTCCTCCTCATTAAATATTCAGCAAGATTCCAAAACTACGTTCTGGCCGGAAGTAGTAAGTTAAGAATTTGACAGGAAAGGAACTTTAACTTAAAATTTAACTGTTAATAAAATTAACATAATCCGTACATATTAATTGATGTATACAACACCAATATATGCACTATTAAAATTTATAATATATTGACTTATATATGCGTTATTAAAATGCTGATGAAATCAGCTTTTATCATTGCTTTTACCAGACTCGCATGCAGCAAAATGCATGCAAATGTGCCTGATCATTGTCAGATAAGTGTTAAACAACAGCACCAATATATGCTCTAATAAAATTATAATATATTAATTGATATATAAAACACCAGTATATGCACTATCAAATGCACTAATAAATTTACAATATATTAATTGTTATATGTAACACCAATATGTGCACTATTAAAATTTAAATATATTAATTGATATATACAACACCAATATATGCACTATTAAAATTTATAATATATTGACTGATATATGCGTTATTAAAATGCTGATAAAATCAGCTTTTATCATTGCTCTTACCAGACTCGCATGCAGCGAAACGCATGCAAATGTGCCTGATCATTGTCAGATAAGTGTTAACAACAGCACCAATATATGCACTAATAAAATTATAATATATTAATTGATATATACAACACCAATATATGCACTATCATATGCATATTATTATCCCTCAGTTTTGGGACCTTCACTGTGACGGATAAGATAAGCCTCATATTTTATGCGGTATAAATATAAATTGAGATTAGAATTACAAATTGGTCATATTATAAGTTTGTTTATTATCCTGCAAAATAAAAATAAGAAATTAAAATTAATTCCGAAACTCTTTCTAGCCACGATGCGATAAACACTATCAAACATCGTTAATGTGACGCACGCAGACCACTGAAGCTTAGTTGAAGTGTCATACATTGGTGCATAAAATAATATTAAAACCTACCTAATAAATTGTTCATAAGGAACATGAAATCCCACGATTGAAACATTCCACCGTAAACTTTAACGCAAGTTGCTTTTCTACACAGTTTTATTTTGCCTCACACTATTATATTCGTTAAAACAGTAATTTAACCTTTTATTTTAATCACTAGCAGCTTCGCTGCCAGCCTTCGTCTGGCTATTAAATGTACCGGAAAAATGGCTGAAGGGAACTCCAAACGTTAAATTTAAAAACTGCGTAGAATTTTACTCTGCAGAACAACTTCATAAAAAAATTATTACGTATAACAAAATTACAATGAAATAAGCGATATCCCTTAATACAAATATTAATTATCCTAATAAATTAATTAACCAACTTCCCTTTGCAAAATTTTAAGAACTCAAATTGTATAAAGGAGGTTAAGAACTACGTTTCCTAAAAAAATCACTTAAAATCCTAATAAAAAAAATGAACCAACTTTCCGTTGAAGAAAAAAAATCATGCAAAATTTTTCAATAACTTACAAACAGTAAAATGAGGAAAAAATAACGTGAAAGCAACTCAAAAAACGTAAAATTCCGCGCAGAAATTTTACTTTGCAGAACAACTTTATCAAAAAAAATCAATAAATATGTATTATATATATATAAATGACAATGAAATATTGCAATCTCTTAAAAACAGCGACATAAGAAATACGATGAAAAATTTGTATGATTAAAAAAAGACGCCAAACCCAAAAGAATGAAACTATTCAAAATGATGCGATTTCATCAAAAATCTATCAAAAACAATAAGACAGAAAAATTGTTGCCAAAATCACATTTTTAAAGATGTGAGATGTGAGAAGTGTACTCGGAAGCTTCATTTAAAAAAATTTTTAAAAATACAAAATATTATCATTTTTCCAAAATTCTTTTTGTAAAAGCAGTCGCAAGGATAAAAGTTTAAGGTGTCCAAAAATCAAAGAAAAATAAACTGTACATTTTAAAAAATAAACTTTTTTAGAAAAAAACCCGTTGAAAAGATGTTAAGCTCCCTTTGTTAAATAAATTCGTGTTGAATCGATTTATTGAAACAAGAAATTGATTTTAAGTTCGTAAAATAGCTAAGTGCCTACTCTACGTTTCATGACGATGTGAAAATGGAGTGTGTAGAGTAAAATCTCGCTTTCCTATAGCCCATTATGTCTCAAAATGACGCGATTTCGTCCCAAAACATAAAATAAAAAAAATTCGAATTCGAATTTCGAAAAAATCGCTTCGAGGTGCACTGGCTCTTGTCTAGATGCACCTATGTACCAAATTTCGTAGCCGTGGGTCTATTAGCTTACGCGCAGCGCGAACGAAAGACACACACAGCCAGACAGACTCTTTCTTTTATTACATGTAGAGATGACAGAAAAAGTAATATTTTATTGCGCAATATGGTCTCATTTAATATACGATTTTATTCACTTTATTTCTAAATGTCTGTCAGATGGAGACAAATACCGATGTATGATAAAAATAGACTGTTGACAGGGAGAAGGATAATCAATTTCCATTCCGTTTTAAAATTGCTACCAAATACACTAATATCCTAAGAATAACCGAAAGGATAATTCTTAATGAATGTTAGCAGTAGACATTAAACTGCTTTTATAAATAAATAAATAAATAAATAAATAGAATCCGAAAGCTTTCAGATTTTATATTACGTACAAGGGGGTGTTTTTAACGTTTTGTGGGTTATCTTTATTTATGAAATATGTTCTTCGCACTTAAATTATAAAATTCAGTTCAAGAGTAATATTGCAAAATAATCTTTAAATAGAGGATATCTTTAGAATTTCTGATACACAGTCTCGTGCGCTGGAGATAAAAATGTTCCCCCCCCCCTTTTTTTTTTCGTACAGTGTTGCCATTGCTCGCTTTGAAATCATTGAGTTTGTTAATCCAAAATTCGTTAAAGTTTTACAAAATATGAAATAGAGAATAAAACAAATTCCAAATTTGGGCTTCCAGATGCCCATATTCGGGTGGAAACGTACGTTATTCAAGACTGGATGTCTCTAGGTACCGTCATTTTATCACAATGCGAGAAACGTTCAGACATTTATGCAGATTCTTCATCATTTGATTTGTTTAAATATAATACAGGGTGATAATATTTGGTGGCAACAATTTCAAAAGTGATTCGCCATTTATAGCGAATCGACGGATAGCAATCTGTATTATGTAACACGCATAACCCGCAATTTGTATTATGAAGTATGTACCTGTATCACACCCAGTGTATCTGCGATCTGTATTATGTTTAACAATCTGCATTATGTACTGTGTATAATCTATGTCAATCACTGTCTGCATATCAAATTAAGCGTAATATCTCCATAACAATCAGTATTGTGTATGGTATATTAATCAGTATTAAATAATGCTAAGTATTATGTACCAGTATTGTCCTACTCACAGTGCACTATGTATCCTGTATGTATGTAATTTATTTGTATTGCGCATTATGCACCTCCATAAAATATGTATCATGTATAGTATATTAATTAGTTTTAAGTAATTCCACGTATCATGTAACAGTATTGTCCTACGCACAAAGCTCTATGTATTCTGTATGTATGTTGTTTATCTGTATTATCTGCATTATGTACTTGCAATCTGTATTATGTACACCATGTACTCTGCATGTATTTATTTTTTCTTGTACTATGCATTGCGCATAAACTATGTACTTGCATAATGCACAACTTTTAACATAAGTAACCCGTACTATATGCATATCATACATATCACTTAAAAGTATTCCTGTATTGCATTATGCATAGCGCATTATGTATATTGAATATGTAATAATATATTTTTATTTTTTTCTCTCTTTGTGTTTATTTTTTTATTTATTGATTGATTTTTTGTGTAATTTGTGCTGTATGTGTTCCATGTCATATTTTAAATTAATTTTAATGTGTATATTAATGTGTTTTATGTAACTGCTGTTTGTAATTTATTAATATAACCTATGTACTACGTTCCCACACAATGTCTTACATTAGTTATAGTCCCTGTATGGCCATGTAACAAATTTATTTAAGATCCAAACGAACTCCCGGTGCAGCCTCCTGGGGCTCCAGAGAGTTGTTTTTTCTAGATAGTGGAGAACGCGGGGCATACGCCTGTTTACCAATAAAACTTTGTAGCTGTTTGTTTTTCCTTTATACTTTTCTCAGAAGAGAAGTGTTTACTGCAGAACATATTACATACTGGATGCGAGTGTTTTATATTTGATAATTTGCCACAATCACCAACCGAGCGATAAATGTTACTGCATGGCAGCCTTTCAGTCAGGTGTGCAACTCTTCTCTCAGAGACATTTTCCAGGTAAAATGGCAGCGATAATAATCACACCGCCAAGGTTTCAATGCACACTATATAGATTTTTATTCGAGATTAATATGCCCACAAGGATAGCAAACGCATTAAATCCCAGGCCGGTTTTCCGCGAAATTTGCCTCACTGATCTGATGCGCCGGATATTCATAGCGATTGGTTGGATAAGTGAATAATAAACTTTACTCTGTATTTTTAAGCTTGCGGCTTTCGTATGGCTTTTTTTTATCAGATTTTCTGTCTAAGATTTGACAGATAATGTTCAGGTAAGAAACAGTGTACGGCTTTACACGTAGCTCGTACGATTTGATACATAAGCATTGTCTTAAAAAGCATTATGACACTCAATCAAGGAAGTGTTCATCCGCAAGCTTATAAACCTCAGCAAAGCCTATTAAAATTCGTGGTTTTTCTCAGGAGGATTTCAGAGTTTTGTGAAGAGACAAGGTGAAACATAGACAGTGATTTATTATTTGGTTACAAAGAATGTTTTTGAAAAATTTAATATTCATTTAATACATACTTCTAATAGATTTGTTTTTGTTTTTGATAAAAGTAATCCAACTGTTGATGTATTTGATAATCCAACTGTAATCCAACTGTTGATGTATTTGATATTGATACAGATGGTTCTGGGGTTGGAGGGAGCGTAGGAGCTGCCTTTGTTTGTTTCTTACTATGGAACTGAGGTGGATTGTAGAATGTTTAAGTTGAAAGTATATAATTCAGTTTTCCAAGCAGAAAGGGAAGCGTTCAAACAAGCCTTATTATAAATTAACCCTTTCTGGTACGCTACCTTTTAAAGTTGGAATTTTTATTAAAAAAAAAAGGTAGGTAGTCTAATTAGGCCCAGAGGAGTACACAAGTAAAATTTTATGAAGATAGCACTTATCGTTTTAATTCTGTGGGTGTGCTCAAAGAGGGCACACTAATTGAATAGAGCTTCGAAAAGAGTGCTGAAACGAGCATTTTTGTCAATGAACTGACGGATGAGATGAGGAGAAACAAAGAATACAGACTCTCAGTTGCCCTAGATGATCGGTGAGCCCGGTCTGGCACACCTAGGGTTCGCCGTTTGATTTTAGGCAAGATTTCAAGGTCAAAATTTAAAACTAATATAGAATAAGGAGATTAGCACATAGCTAAAAAAATAACATAGAAATCTCTTTTCAAACAATTCCTGTTATACCTAAAAAATCTGGAAGATTTCTTTGAAAAATGAGGGTCTTAAAAAACTAAACATGGCTAAAATATATGGACTGGTTTGTGTTGAGCTGCCATCTACTATAAATAAAGAAGGTTCAGAGTAACCTATAGTAACCTATAAATCCTTTTCATTCAATTTTTCTGTGCGTACAGAACGAAATTTTTAGGTGTGTACACACTGGACACACTGTGCCGCAAAGGGTTAAAAATACCTTATTTATACCCACGTCTGTAAATATTTACACTGACTGCCTGTCACTTCTGCATGCGCTCTGCTTCCCAGACAATTTCAATTCATTAATTGTCGAAATTAAGAGTCATTTAGAAATTTTGAGTTCATATTCAAATATTAAGCTACATTGGGTCAAAGCCCATATAGGTTTTAATGGTAATGAGAGGGCCGACAGCTTGGCCAAGCAGGCAGTTTCAAATGTCAGTGCAATGGATATTGAAGTAACAGATTCGAAGAGAATTGCTATTCGAAGAATGAAAGAGTTTTACGTTAACAAATGGAAAACACAGTGGTTCTCTTCACCTAAAAACAAAGGATGTATGGAACTAATTAAAATCACGAATAAAATGAAATTACGTTAATAAGGTTTTAACTGGACGTGATAGGTTTCCGTTCTATTTCAACCGATTTAATCTGCAGGAAAATAAACTATGTAATAGTTGTCAGGTTGATGGTGATGCTAGGCATTTCGTGGTTGATTGTAGTTTAACAGCCCCTATCAGACAGATTTTTAACATTACTGATTTTAATGTAAGTGCCATTCATTTTAAAGTTTTTAAAACATATACCATTGCTCTAATGAACTTTATCAATGAGAACTGGGCGCTTGTAGGAATCTTCTGTTAAAATTGAATTCTGTATTTATATGGGTTTTAGATATCTGTGTCCTATGTTGTGAATTTGTGTTTAAGGGTTTTTTTGTTTATTTATTTGTTTGTAATTTTGTGTTAGATGTGCTTATTTATTTTTAATTTAGTATTTTTGTTTGTTGTTTGGGGGTGGCTGGGTTACTGGCTGCCCTCTTTTGTAGAAAGACCGGGCTATACAATAGACGGGGCTAGAATCTACACAATTTTTGGAGATTTTTTATAAGAAAAACTGGTTCGAATTTGCGCTACTCATGCAGAAAGCTACGAAAATAATCTGTTCACCAGGATTTGAGTGTGGGTTGAATTATCAGTGTTCAGTTGTCTTTTCCCTTGACCACTGCTAGTCTCAGGGTCGAAATATTTCCCACATGCTGTTTTTGATACCATAAAAATAACAATTACAACAAAAACGTAATAATAATAATACGAAAGATTTCAGATTTTAATAATAAAACTGAAAAGTTTCAGATTGAACGGTGGCCCAAAAGGGTTTGTTAAGGTTTTCTACGCTCTCTCTGACCTCGCAGTCTACCACTCTGCTGTTGCACTCACTCCTGCTAACCCATTTTTTTTTTTTTTTTTTGTCTTTTTAGCTTTATTATTAAGCGTCGTTTTCTTCGCACTTACGCCATATACACTTCAACAGTAAATGCAGAAGGCGTTTAGATTTCTGATGAAGCATTAAGTGTTGGTACATATTTTCATATTTTTTCAGCCTTTTCTAAGTTTATCATATCAACGTACAGTTTTCTTAGCAAGATGACTTGCAAAACTTATTTTGTCTTTTTATTATTGAAGTTTTGTGGGTTAGATATATTTATTAATATCATGTTCTCTTAAAACTCAATTCAACGGCAAAAATCACAAAATATTTAAAAGCAGCATATCTTTAGAATTTTCGATAGACAGCCCTGCGGGCTGAAGATCAAAACTGTTTTACTAGGTATAGTGCTGCCACTGCTCGCTTTCAAATTTTTGATCAAAAATACACTACAAAATATAAAATAAGTACTAAAATATATATATAACGTCATTCTGTGAAAATATTGAATATTTTTAATTACATAGATCATTAATTAAATGCATTATTTCGTTTAAATTAATCCGATTCAAATTTAAGAATCAAATATTCTTAAGAACTGAATCTATTGCTTTCAAGTATCTTAGTATATTATTCCACAACAGACAGATTCAAATTGAAAGATAAATATTTCACAAATATTTTACATTTTGCCGAATGGCAACAGGCTCGAATAAAAAATGTAACGAAGCATTTATAGCCATTCTTCGTCAAATACCATTTCGAGACTAATGGCCCTTTATGGGTTAAAAATGCAAAATCTAAACATAAAAATGCCAACTTTTATCCGGTTTGAAGCAATATCACTTTGAAAATATTTATTAAATATTTCTCAAGCATCATATACTTTTCAGCCTAAAATGTAACAACATAATAAAGTTATCATGTTATGTAAATGATGCATAGTCCAAACAAAAAGAAATCCAAACGACCTTTGCCTCTTTGTTAACTCTGTATGGAGATAGGAAATCTTTTACTACACAAGATAAGACTAACAAACTACCATTCCATCAATATTCGAGACCTAGTTTTTTGAAAAAAATATGAAATTATATGCTCGTAACGCCAAAGCCGTATAAGATTTATTTTTTGGCACGTCGATAAAAACATACTTTCTGTTAAAAACCATAGAATGAGACTGATTTGCTGTGTTGTGGTTGAATGACAATTAAAAGGAATGGAATTTCGCTTCGTTAGAAAGAAAGTGAATTGCCATATCATTTATTACCACTCTTATTAAGAATACAGTATCGTGAAATTTTGATTTTTAGGATAAAAGACCTAATTTAAAGTTTCAGTTAACTGGTTTTCGTTTAGAAAACTGAAGAATGATACTTACCTCAGCAGGTATAGTACAGCTTCCAGAAACCTGAGCATCGTATTTTGCTAATACTGCCGCTTTCATCTTTTTTCCATGGAAATACTAAGCATGCTTTATCTCAAAATGAGATTATTAGCCACTTGTAAAAAACACCATGACTTTTCTCCCGCAATGGATGGCCGCAGTCAAATACTTCCAAACTGCAAAATGTTTTAAATGTTTAAATTACAAAATGTTTCAAATATCCACATTTAGTATTTATATATTAAAAATCAGTTTCATACAAATTACAAACTGTAGTTTTTCGTACAAATTTATTAATTTAGAAATATTAATTTAGAAAATGTAATTAGCAATGCAATTAATTTATATTTTAATTAATTATATATAATTTAAAACTTAATAATTTAGAAAAAAATTATATTCATTACGAAAAAAAATCTGATATGGACACTACGTAACATTTTTGAGCAGGTTATTAAATTATACAAATTTTTTGCTGCACTTCCTTTCAACTTATTTCCTCGAATTATTCTGTTGTTGTTGCTAATACTCATTTGTCTGAACTATAAGTCATTTGTCTGAACTATAAGTCATTTGTCTGAACTATAAGTCATTTGTCTGAACTATAAGTCAGCACAAGTCCATGAAATTCCTCATGGCAAAGAGCGCAAGTTTACGCTTGTCCTTAGCAACAGGTGATAGTGCGATTTACCTCACCCCCCCCAATTTTGATAGAGAGCACTCTGGGGGGACGGTTCCGAGGGTCTGCCACCCTCTCTTCTCCTACCACCAACCTCTCGATAGGACTTTCGGTTCGCCGCATATTTAGAGTGCCCCCATATCGCACGACACTATACATTTACAAACATCCATGCCTTCTCCAGGATTCGAAACCGAGCGCTATAGCACGACAGACAGCGACGCTAACCGGTTGGGCGGCTGGAATTATTCTAACTTAGTTAATCGATCCCTCAAGGCACGTTTAAAATGACATCAAAAATTGCAAATTTTGAAACTGAATAGCCTTGTCGATTTTCGTCGTACGGGAATCAAACTTCTTGTAAGTTTTTTTCTTTCATAACGAGTATAAAACTTTCCCAAACATAAGAGTAGAAACAGGAAGACCTTCATTAAAAGTTAGATTTCGTTGTTTAATTTTTGTCCAAAATTAACTTTTTTCTTTAACTTGACATTGTGAAAACATGCATATTTTCGTCCTTTAAAACACTTCTGTAATCGGAAAACTACGATTAACAATTTCGAAAATTTAAGCCGGTTTAAAGACTTTTAAGCCAGGTACCCATCTCCCTAGAGATGTGTATCCATATGTGTGTGGGTGTGTAATGACATTTTAAAATTAAAGAATGTTTCCCAAATTAGCTAAAACAAATTTAAAATCTAGCTTTTTAACGCTAATTTAAATTTAATTAAACATAATAAATTAGAAGAAAAAAATTATACCATCCTGGAAACATTCTTTAAATTGAATTTTAAAAAGAGAAGCTATTGAATTTTATAAGAAGATAAGATGCAAATTGAAAGGAAAAATTGTTCGGGAAAAAATTTATCAGAAAAATTTTCCAGAAATTTTTTGGAGAATTAAAAAGAATTTAAGTGATTATGCAAATTAATTATTCATATCTTAATCTTCAAGAAACTTGAAGAGTCGATTTCAAGATATTTGAAGAGTGTAACAATTTAAAGCTTAAAAGTTTTTAAAAAATTTATTAAAATATTTTCAATTCTTTTTTTTCATTTTGCATCTTATTCTGCTTCTTTTTAAAATTCAATTAAAAAAAATTCCAGGATAATATAATGTTTTTCTTCTAAATTATAAATTTAGCTTCTTAATTAACAAAATTTGATTAATAAAACCTTAATCTGGTACTGCCGATTGCAATAAAAAAAGGGAAGTGCACAAATAGATGTCGTAGCATCAGTTCCATATACAAAATTTCAAAGTTCTGTGGCTAATCATTTTAAAGTTATTTATACATACATACCTATGCGACATACATAGGTAAGTACGTATAAATGTAAAGAAAAAAATCAATTTTAAACTTACTTCCGATCTATTCTATTATTAGTTTGGAAAAAAAAGAGTCTTTTACGTAGAGACCTACGTATCCTACGTACACACCTCACACAAAAAGAATGTTAAAATAAATTTGGAAACTTTCAAAACAGATATTGCAGTAACAAACTGATAACCGAAATTTTTCGCGATTACGATACTTCATTTACTTCATACAAGGAAGTTATAAAAAACAAAACTTTTAGAACCCGCACAATAACCGAAATATTTAACTCCAAAATTTGAGGTTTTTATTGTAATTTCCAGCCCCTTGGCCACGAAACGGCTACGTCATTGCGAAAAATAGTACAGCTGGCATAACTACTTGCGTTAAGAGTTTAATACCTCGTACAAATAGAAGGTAGTTAATAAATAAAAGTCATGTGGTGAACATCAGATTTTTTTTTTTTTTTTTTTTTTTTTTTTAAGTCTAAAGGGGCTTTGTTCCTGAAGGACTATTATTTTCATTTTACGATTTTGCGTCGATTCACTACAAACGGCGAATCACTTTTCAAACTGTTGCCACAAAGTATTATCGCCCTGTGTCATATTTAAAGAAACTAAATAATGGAAAATCTGCAGAAATGTATGTATATTTCTCGCATGGTGATAAAACAAAGGTACATAGAGCCATCGAAATTTGAATCACGTAAACCCCCCCCCCCCACGAATATGGGCATGTGGAAAACCAAATTTGAAATTTGGAATTAGTTTTATGATCGATTTCCTATTTTGTAAAACTTTAAAGAATTTTTGATTTAACAAACTTGAGGATTTCAAAGCAAGCAATGGCAGCGTTGTACATAAAAATCATTTTTATCTTCAGTGCGTGAGTCTCTGTATCGGAAATTCTAAAGATAGGCTCATTTTTTTAAAACTATTTTGCGATATTGCTGTTGAACTGAATTTTATGGTTTAAGTACAAAGAACGTGATATTCAATAAATAAATGTAACACACAAAATATTAAAAAAACGCCCCTTTGGATGTAATTAAAAATCTGAAACATTTCAGTTTTTAGTCCAAAGGGATTTGAATCGCGAAGAACTATTAGTTTCGTTTTGGCATTTTGCGTCGGACGGATAAATGTCGGTTCACTTTTCAAACTGTTGCCATAAAATGTTAGAGTCCTGCATTATATTTGAAGAAATTAAATAATGAAAAATCTGCATAAATGTATGTATATTTCTCGTATTGTGATAAAACAACGGTACATAGAGTCATCGAATTTTGAATAACGTAATCCTCCAACGAATATGAGCATGTGGAAGACCAAATTTGAAATTTGAAATTTGTTTTATGATCGATTTCCTATTTTTTAAAACTTTGACGAATTTTTGATTAACAAACTCAAGGATTTCAAAGCGAGCAATGGCAACGTTGTGCAGAAAAAACATTTTTATCTCCAGCGCGTGAGTCTCTGTATCGGAAATTCTAAAGATAGGCTCGTTTTAAAACTATTTTGCGATATTGCTGTTGCACTGGATCTTATGGTTTAAGTGCGAGGAACATGATATTTAATAAAGAAAGGTAACACACAAATTGTTAAAAAACGCCCCTTTGGACGTAATTTAAAATCTGAAAAATTTCAGATTTTTTTAATTTATTTATTTATTTATTTATTTTTTCTTATACTTACTTCTCTGACGTAGCCTAAGCCATGAAATTTCTCGTGGCAAAGAGCGCAAGTTTACGCCTGTCGTCGGCAACAGCTTTGAGCCATTTAGCGCAGTTTCTCCCCAAATTTTGATGCAGAGCAACTCGGTACAAGGGTCCGAGGGTCTCCCACCCCTCTTTCCCTCACACGCGAGGACTTTCGGCTCGCCGCGTATTTAGAGTGCCGCCATACCGCACCGACACTGTACATTTACAAACATCCATGCCTTGTCTGGGATTCGAACCCTTCGGCACGGCAGTAAGCGAAGCTAACCACGATACCGGTTGGGCAGCGTATATGTTACCATGAAAGACCGAAATTGGAGAATGTCGACTTTCACCGGAGAATGTCGACTTTCACCGGAGAATGTCAACATTCACCAAATACCGTCTTTTTCCGAAAATAAGACACTGTCTTACTTTCTTTTTTGGTCCAAAATACGCGCTAGGGCTTATTTTCGGGGAAGGCAAAAATAAAAGCATATTTATATATTTTTATTTAATATTTATTATAACCACAGAATACAGAAATTTAAATTTATTCAATTACAGTCATGTCATCTTCTTCTGGAATATCGTCATAAATAAAATTCTGAATTATATTCTGGTTTTCTTTCAAATCCATTTCCTGTTGAATCATTGGTCCGAATCTCTCATGTCTTGCGATATAGCTATCGTTAAATGAATACTTCTTGTCTAAATAGCCTGTTCGTAGTGCATTGAAAACATCACTATCAGTGTCCCATGAATATTTACCCAATTTACAACTTCTTGTAAGCCTGGTTTTACAAAATTACCTCGATGATTTCTCACCATTCTGTTTTCACTATATTCATTGATTTCCGTCCACAAATGATCCTTGAATGGCTTGTTTATAGCAGTGTCAAGTGTCTGGAGGTAACCAATCATTCCTGCTGGAATCATTATTTGATCAATCTTCCTCTCAGCAAGAAAGTTTATCGTGTCTTTAGCGCGGTGAGTACTGGCTGAATTCCAAACCAGTAAACCTCTATTCTGACCCCTCAACAGTGGTGGCAGCATAAAATCAACCCACTTTCTTTAACGAATTCTTTTTGTCACATTATTTTAACTAGGGATTACTTTCGGGAGATGTCTTATTTCACAAAAAGTTCCGAAAATCACGATAGGGCTTATTTTCGGAGGATGCCTTGTTTTACAAAAAGTGCCGAAAATCACGATAGAGCTTATTTTCGGAGGATGTCTTATTTTCAGAAAAAGACGGTACGTCGGTGAAAGATCGAATATTTCTTTAGATTCCTGTACATTCGGACCCTCACCGGTGTATGTCGACAATCACAGATATGCTCTGGTGTAGGTCGAAAAGAGAGGAGTCTATGTACATGCTGCCATTCCAAAAGGGAGTGTTCCACAAATAAATGCAGTTGTAAAAGCAAGGGCCTCTTGTGCCATTCAAAGTGTCATAATAGTTTAAGTTGTTGCAATAAATAAGATTTGAATCACATAATTTGGTATGTTTATAACTTCTATTATTTTCCTTTCTCATCCTGAATGTACTGTGTGTTTTAAGTTCTTATGTTCTTAAGTTCTTATTCTGAGTCTCAAGTGCGTTTTTTCGCGAATGTATGACGGAGAAGGAAATGTAATATTCTTATATGTTCAACATTCATCATTAGTACATGGTGAATGTCGACATTCACCGGTGTAAGTCAGAAATAAGAGTATTTGGAAATTATTTCGGACAAGCGACTAGGTGAATGTTGACATTCACCGGTGAACGTCGATTTCAGTGTTTCACAGTAACATATATATCTTAATGTGTTCTTTCAGGTAAAATAATTTATTCCCGGAAGTTGACAGTAAATTGGCTGCGATGATATATTTAGAGAAAACAAGTTATAAAAGTGTCCTGATTTTTGTATTAGACAATCTTCAGGTTCATTGACTGCATTAGGGATTTTTTTTTTTTTTTTTTTTTTTACTTTCCCAGGAAGAAACGTTTTCGTTTTTGTTTGGTTTGGTTGCTCACTGATCCAAATTCGAAGCTCTTATATCAACGCAAAAACAATCAAATAAAATTCAAGAATGCTAACATCACGTATCGTTCGAAATCTTGAGATAAAAACAAATTTCACAATTCCTGACTAAATTTTGCATATCTGTACTGATTGAAAAAAAAAAAAAAAAAAAAAAAAAAAAAAAGAAGTCTTTATGATATTTCAAATAAAAATATACTTTAAATTCATTGATAATTAAATTGTTTTTAATTTAAAGTAATATAAAAAATTACTTTAAATTCATTGATAAAATATAAATTTTTGTAAATTCATGTACTAAATTTTAGCAATTCTGTCATTGAACTTGAATTTATAATTTATATTTTATTAAATTATTATTTTAATTGAAGGAGCACAAACAAGTTGAATGAAAATTATTTCTTAACTTCCGAAAATATAAATATTTAAATCTAAAAAAAAAATATCTTAAAATTGTAAAGTTTCAAAACCGATGTAATTCAGTACTTGATGGCACTAAACCCTTGCTTTTAAAACTTGATTTAAAATTGTTATGTATATTTTATAAGAGATGGCAGATTTAACTTTTGAGTTTCAGACATTCGAAACTGAGAGTAGAATGCGGTACATACATTAAAAGAGTATTAATTAAAAAATTTCATGGCTCGGCATTTATGTATCCCAGCGTTCTAATTAAGAAATACAAGTATAATGCAAAACACATATGTTCAAAATTATTATTACTGTTCATGTCCAAAATGAATACAAAACATTTATGTTGAAAGTTATTATTAAAAATTTATTACTTTTATTTTCCAATTTATGATGAAAATTATTATTACGATTATTATTACTAACATTATTATTATTGCATGCGCTACCAGCAGACCAAAATGGACATTATGAAAAGAAAAAAGTATAATATGATTTTAATGATGACAGCTAGGGTAATTTCGCAAAAATATTTAATATTTTAATTAGACCCTATTATAGTCATTGTTAATGTTACTCATTATGAAATAGTCCTAAAGAAATAGTCATTATTAAAAAAAGTATATAATGATTTTAATAGATCCAGTTAGTGTACATTTACAAAAATTATTTAATATTTTTATTACATATGACAGTCTTTATAAAATAGACATTATTGAAATAGTCATTATGAAAACAGTAAAGTATATAAAGATTTTAATGGGTCTAGCTATTGTAATTTTAGAAAAATATTTAATATTTTTAATTAGGTGTTATGATAATCATTATGAAAAAAAGAATAATTATTAAATAGTTATTAAAATAATCTATATAAAAAGAAAAAGTAGAGAATGATTTTAATGGTTCGAGGCAATGTGGTTTACAAAAATATTTAACATTTCCAATTAGATGCTATGATAGTCATTATGAAAAAATAGTGATTATGAAATAGTCAATAGGAAATGAAAAAAAGTATAGTATGATTTTAATGATGACAGCTAGGTAATTTCGCAAAAATATTTAATATTTAAATTAGATCCTATGGTAGTCATTATTAAAAATAGTCATTATGAAATAGTCCTAATGAAATAGTCATTATTAAAAGAGTCATTATGAAAAGGAAAAAAGTATATGATGATTTTGATAGAGCCAGTTAGTGTAAGTTTCCAAAATTATTTAACATTTTTAATACATATGACAGTTATTATGAAAGAGACATTATTAAAATAGTCATGTGAAAAGTATACAGTGACTTTAATGAGTCTAGCTAGTGTAGTTTCACAAAATATTTAATATTTTTAATTAGGTGTTATGATAATCATTATGAAAAAAAAATAATTATGAAATAATAATGAATATAAAAAGAAAAATATAGAATGATTTAATGGGTCGAGGCAATGTAGTTTACAAAAATATTTAACATTTCCAATTAGATGCTATGATAGTCATTATGAAAAAATAGCGATTATGAAATAGTCGATATAAAATGAAAAAAATATAGTATGATTTTAATCATGACAACTAGGTAATTTCGCAAAAATACTTAATATTTAAATTAGATCCTATGATAGTCATTATTAAAAATAATCCTTATGAAGTAGTCCTAATGAAATAGTTAATATTAAAATAGTCATTATGAAAAGGAAAAATTAATACGTATGACAGTTATTATGAAAGAGACATTATTAAAATAGTCGTATGAAAAGTATGCAATGACTTTAATAAGTCTAGCTAGTGTAGTTTCACAAAATATTTAATATTTTTAATTAGGTATTATGATGATCATTACAAAAAAAAAGAGTTATTATGAAATAGTCATTATTAAAATAGTCAATATGAAAAGGAAAAAGTATAGAATGATTCTAATGGGTCCAGGTAATGTAGTTTCACAAAAATATTTAATATTTTCAATTAGATGCTATAATAATCATTACGAAATAGTCAATATTGAAAAGAAAAAAGTATAGTATGATTTTAATGAGTTAGCTAGGGTAATTTCACAAAAATATTTCATATTTTTAATTAGATATTATGATATTCATTATTAAAAATAGTCGTTATGAAATAGTCATAATGAAATAATCATTATTAACATGGTCATTATAGAAAGAAGAAAGTATATAATGATTTTAGTGGGTCCACCTAGAGTAATTTCACAAAAATATGTAATATTTTTAACTAGATATTATGATAGTCAATATGAAAAAATAAACGTTATGAAACAGTCATTATCAAAGTAGACATTATGTAAGGAAAAAAGTGTATAATGATTTTAATGGGCCCAGCTAGAGTAATTTAAGAAAAATATTTACATTTTTAATTAGATATGAAAACCATCATGAAAAAAAAATCATTATTACTATAGTCATGAATAGAAAAAAGGATATGATGATTTTAGCAGGTGTTGCTAGTGTAATTTTGCAAAAATATTTATTTATTTTTAATTAGATATATCACGAATTAAATGCATTTGTATTGAAATCAATCAGATTAAAAAATAAAATAAGTATTATTATGAACTGCATTTATTGCTTCTAAACTGCTTCAGTTGTTAATTAATAACACACAGCTTAAATTTGGAGGTAAATTATAAGGTATTTCTCCCACTTTCCTAGCGTGTCTTCGTAGTGTAACGGTAGCACGCTGGGCCGGTATTCCAGAGGTCCGTGGTTCGATTCCCGGCCAAAGAGGTTGCATATTTTTCATCTTTTCTGCTTCCAATTAACCTAATGACTCTACACACTTCAGGAGACAGACAATGTGTGTTCCAAATTTGGCGGGTCTAATTACCACCATTTTTCCACAATGAGTGGATACGTTCACTGGTTCTTCATTGTGTAATAATAGACTTTCTAAATTTTCAAGTTTTATTTTTAGCATGTATACATGCACAGATTCTTCACTGTGTAATAATAAACATTCTAAATTTTTAGTCCAAATGGGCTTTTACCTGAAGTGCTATTGTTCTCGTTTTGCGATTTTGCGTTGGTTCACTATAAATGCCCGTTCCACTTTTCAGACTGTTGCCAGCAAATGTTAGAGTCCTACATTATATTTGAAGAAATTAAATAACGAAAAATCTGCATAAATATATGTATATTTCTCGCATTGTGATAAAACAACGGTACATAGAGCCATCGAATTTTGAATGAGGTAATCCTACTGCGAATATGGGCATGTGGAAGCCCATAATTTGAAATTTGTTTTATTATCGATTTCATATTTTTTAAAACTTTAACGAATTTTTGAGTAACAAACTCAAGGATTTCAAAGCGAGCCATGGCAATGCCGTAATCATTTTTATCTCCAGCGCCCGAAACTCTGTATCGGAAATTCTAAACACAGGCTCAATTTAAAACTAATTTGCTGTTGAACTGAATTTTATGGTTTAAGTGCGAAAAACGTGATATTTAATAAATAAAGGTAACAGACAAAATGTTTAATAAACGCCTCTTGGACGTCATTTAAAATCTGAAACCTTTCATACTTTCTTTCTTTTTTCTAAGTTTTATTTTAGAGAATTTCTAAATTTCCATTTTAAACAATAAAGAGGTTGGAATTTGCTCCATATTCGTAGAGTGAAAAATAAGATTATTGCAAAATTTAGTAGCGATAAACCGCATATTATAGAGCTTATTAAAGAAGTTATTTCGATTCCGGCACCAAAAAAGTACTGTTTGTTCATGATCCCAGAAAAGGAAAATTTCTACGAAGTCCCCGACAGCACTGTAAAAAAGGAAGCTATTCTGAGAATCTAACCCTAATTCAAGCAAAAATGTTAAATTCTTTGGATGAGAAATGAAGCTACTCCAAGAATCCTAATCCTCATTCAAAGAAAAATGTTAAATTCTTTCGATGATGTAAAAAAGAAACACTGTGTAGTTAAAGGCGAACGATAATTATGCGACAAACTGTTTGGTTTCATGCATTCAGAGCTCGTGCAAATCTGCATGAAATTAAGATAGCACGAGAAACGCAAGCACTGCTTTACAAGAGGATTCCCGAAAGCATTTCTAAGCTGCAGCACCCATTATAACATAAACTAAACTAGACTTGAAGGAAAGGCTTGGGTCACAAATCTTTAACAGGTAGACATATCGTCGTTTCTAGATAACGCAGACTGTGACTAAATGTGGCTCGCACAAATCTTTTCTTTTCACAGTACTCGAGATCAAAAAAAAATCTGATATGTACACCACGAATTCCTTGTACGGAATATTAAATTATACGCATTTTTCTTGCATTTTATTTAAACTTATTAGATTGAATTAAACCTATTTCGCCGACAGCGCATAAACCACAGTAGAATAAATGCATTCTTTAAAATTCACACTAGTATTTGCTTACCATAGCGACACTCTGGCGCTAGATTCACTTAACAGTATTATATTTCGTTCATATTATAACTCAGAATGCACAAAATTTATATCATTTAAAGAATAGAATTATCGAATCGTTGCCACATGTTCCATTCAAATACTATAATAAAGCTAGAACGATGTATAAAAGAAATTAAGTAAACAAAACAAAAAAGAAACAGTTTTTCACAGACTATTGAGTATTTCTCATTCAATTAATTCAGTTCTCACTTCGCGACAAGGCAAAAAGCAAAAAGTACATAAAAAAACAAAACATCTATATTAAAAATTACGAAATAAATCTTAAACACTTATTTTCTCGCAAAAATTCCAGAAAAGATTAAGCATGATTTAATTGGCAATAATAACTGAAGGCGTTATCTTTGTTGTTGCGAAGCTAACTTTCTCTAGATTGGCAACAAATCCACTAGTCTGCTGTTTCAAATGTAAACAATCAATGGCCTCCATAAAGAAAAGTCTTAGCGGCACTTACACAACTGTAAAATTGTTGATAATTTTAAACATATTGCATACAGATTTACTAAACGCTTAAAAACCTTAACCGGAGGATAAAAACTACATAATTCAATCATTTTTAAAGCAAAAAAATGCCCGATTGCAACCAAAATACGAGGTGCACATCTACATGTTATAGCAGTCCTATATGCAAAATTTCAACGTTCTGAGGCTACTCGTTTTTGAGTTATGCGAGATACGTACGTACGTACAAACGTTCGTTCGTACAGACGGCAGGAAAAAAAAAATAAAGAAATAAAGTATTTATAATAAGAAATAAGTAGGCAGGAAAGAAATAAAGTATTTTTAAATATTAAATTATAAAATCTCGTGAAGAAAAGTGGTTAAGCAAACTGTTGTTTAGCTTTTGGCTGAAACCGTAAAAACAATTTAAAGGCATTTCAAATAAAGGTGTTAAAATTTTATTGCCTTTTTGCAAAACCTATTTGTGCGAACAAGAATTTTCTTCCATGATGTATTTGAAAAATAAATACATAACAAAATTAAAAGTGCATCCTAATTTACGGTTAAAACTAAGTGAAATAAAACCAAACATTAAAAAAAAAATGATCTTTCTTAAACAGGCCCAAATTTCGCACTCAATTTTAGAATTAAATTATTATAATTTAAATTTTGATCATTAAAATGGCAACCAATCTTTAAGGGCGCTCATACACCTTAAAACCCTTATGATCTTCGAATATGTGACTGTTGCAAGAATTGGGATATTTTATTTACTTTAAAAGCAATTTCTTCCAACTTTTGACAGCTGATTACATATTATAGCTGCTTTGGAAACTAGTAACCAGAAAGTTTGTTTTGCCACAAATATTTTTGTAATTTAATCTGCTTTGTGACAAAATTTTCGTCATTTTCCACCCTGCGCGCATGATATATTAAAAATGGCTAATAGCACATACTTGAAATTTAATGGAATTCTTTATATGGGCACTATTTTCGAACTGAACCAAAAATCTGATGAATATTTTATTATTAAAAACTTTTATGGACGAAAAAATTAGATTTTTTTAATAAAATACATTTTATAAACTCAACTTTAAATAAAATAATAATTTAATACGAAATTCTTAGAATTTTTGGTTAATAGTAGTTTCCAAATATTATAAAAAGCTATATATTAAATATGGAATTAAATTATGCACTATAATGTTTTAAACTGAGCGCGCAAGGTGGAAACATGACGAAAACTTTTGCCCCAAAGCGGATTAAATTATAAAAATATGTATGGCAACACAAACTTTCTGATTACTATTTGAGAAAGCAGCTATATTATGTTAGTCAGCTGTAAAACATTGGAAGTAATTACTTTTAAAATAAATAAGTCCTCCCAATTCTTGCAACAGTCACATATTCGAAGATCTTATGGGTTTTAAGGGGTATGAGTCCCCTTAATCGAATACTTTTATGCGTGCGTATTTAAAACAAATAGCCAACAGGTTGTGCAAATGGCAAAATATGATTTTTTTTTAATATCTGAGAAACTGAAAAATAATCATTGTGAAATGTAGTGGTGGTACTAAAGATTTTCAATTTTTGTTTAGATGGTTCGCGTTAGACAAAAGGTTTAGAACCGCTGCGATAGGTCGCCAGTGTGGGTAGCAAATAAAATGCATCATAGATTTCTTAAGCATCAGTTGCTCCTGGAACCCGTTTTATTTGAAAACATTTTTGATTAACTGAGTTTCACTTACTCATTTTCTTGCGAATCAAAATAAGCTGAACATTTCTAACTAATCGCAATTTACTTCACATACAATTGTAGTAATTTGTACTAATGATCCAGCTGTCGGTCAGTGACATACACTTCTCTACGCTTACAAATACACTTCTCTACGCTTACAAATACATTTCTCTACGCATACTCTACGCTTACAAAATACGTTTTAAATGATGCAAAATAGATACACGTTCTGACATTTTTAATTGAACAAAAAATATCAGTTTTATAGAAATTACTAAATGAAACTTTTTATACGTTGCCTTCATTCCTATATTTATTCTTAAAAAAATTTAAAGATCATTATAGAAAGAAATCTGATGTGTGCACCACATGACTTCCTTGTACGGAATATTAAATGATACCCATTTTTTCTTGCGTTTCGTTTAAACTTATTGGATTGAATTAACTCTACTTCGTCGATAGCGCATAAATCACAATAGAATAAATGCACCGTTTAAAATTTACTATATTTGTTTACCATAATGACACTCTGACACTAAGTTCACTTAACAGCGTTACATTTCGTTCATATTATAACTCGGAATGCACAAAATTTATATCATTTGAATAATTATCTAATCGTTGCCACAAACAGCGTGGACATATATATACATATATTTATATACGTTTGGTTCGGCCGATTGCAACCAAAATACGAGGGGCACATTTACATGTTAAAGCAGTCCTATACACAAAATTTCAACGTTCTGAGGCTATCCGTTTTTGAGTTATGCGAGATAGTACGTACGGACGCCACGGAAAATTCTCTTCAGAATTCATTTTAAATCAGTTTTATAAATTTTTTGCAGGAAAAGAATCTTTTTTTTTTTTTTCTGTCCTCACAGATGTCACGAAAACATCGTTAAATTGCATTCGATAGCGGTCGATATGGATATTTTCGTTGAAATATGATGCCTGAAACTTTTCGCGATTATAATACTTCCTTTTTACTTTGTAGAAAGAAGTAAAAAAGAAACAAAATTTTCCCTACAACACGAAAAATACTACAAATTAATTTGAACAATTCGATTTATGTTTTTCCCTTAAATGCCACTGAGGTACTTATAAGGCATTATCTCCCTCCCTTCAGCATGCCTTCGTGTTGTAAACGTTGTCCACTTGGCGCATATTCGAGAGGTCCAGTTTAGAGTCTCGGCCAGGGCATTGCTCATTTTTCAGGTCTCCAGCATAAAAAAGAAAAAAAGTAACGACTCTACAGTGGCGCCCGAACTAAAAGGGGATAGATGATAATTCGTCACCTCCAGGATTTGGCGACTGGGTCCCCCTAATCCCCAGTTGTCCTTTAAAAGGGGGAGTACATAAAATATTTTCTCCTTACTTAGTGGAGTATCTGGGAGCATACTCTACGCGTATTCGAAAGATCTCGGGTTCGAGTCGCGGCCTTGCACATTTTTCATCTCTCCTTCAAAAGTAACCTATACTCTGTAACTTTTCAAACACTAAAAATACATTACTAATATTTACATTGAAATTTTTTACTTTAGAATCAAAAAATATTAAACTAAAATTATTTTTCATTCTTAATTTTTGCAAATAATGCTATGTCCGGATATTTGAACCTGGAAGATTTTTTAAACCTGGTAGTGCTTAAGAACATAAACTTTAAAAGATTTTGTGAATGAGGCTCCTTTAAAGAAAATCTGATGTGGACATCACATGACTACCCTGTACGGCCTATTAAATGATGCACATTTTTTGCGGCATTTCATTAAAACTTATTTCCGGGAATTTCATTAGTGATAAATTCTCGTTCAATCAATTTAGTTCTCACTTCGCGGCAAGGAAAAAATACATAAAGACTCAAAACATTTGCATTCAAAATTGTAAAATACAGAAAAATATCAAACACCAAACAGAGTTAAAAAACTGTTAAAGAAAACTATTTTTACCATTAAAATTAGTGTTTAAAATAATTAAAATGAAGCAGAAAGATAGATTTTTCGTTGCACAAAACTTTGGACACCATCTGGCAGCAAGACAGGTGCAGAAACTGAATAAATGGCGGCGTCATTAGGCTTAGTGGACACGCTTATCAACAGTTTAAAACTTGAACAACTGTTGATAATTCTACAACTTTTGCAGGCATTAAAGGCATAAAAACATTAATAGGAATCTAAGAACAATATAATTAAATCACTTTTAAAGCAAAAAATGCATTATTTACCAGCAGGTAAAAATAAAAACCTTAGCTCACCGAGCCGGGTAACAGAGTAGATATCTCTGTCTCTCTCTCTCTCTGTATAACACACTTACATCACTTAGGAAATACTTTTGCAGACCTCAACGGTAATATGGTAGGTAAGTTAGAAATAAAACTTACTATTTACTTGCTTTTAAATATTTTTTAAGTATTTTTATGTAGTATTTAAGTATTTTCTTGATATATAATTATATTTTTAAGTATATATTTGTTTTTTATAAATTATGAAGTAGTTCTCTTTGGTTTCTTATTGTTTTTTTATATAAATTATGTCTAGTTCCTTTTTAGTTTCTTTTTAACTGATATGCATATTCGTGTCGGGGAGGTTTCTGTAGACAAGGGTTTCTAAAATGCATTGGTTTCTAAATTAATTTTTCCGGAAAATTTAATTTTTTTAAAAAATTAATTTAATACTAGACTTTACATTGCTTATTTCTCAAAATACTTCATTACTGGTATTTTCCTTTTAGACCTTTAATTTTTAATTGCTAATTTCTCAAGGTACCACTTTAATTTTTAATTGCTAATTTCTCAAGGTACCACTTTATTGGTATTTCTATTTGGACATTCTTCGCTATACATTTACTTTTGGTTTTGACTTTTAGCCTTGCCTGCATGAATGACGAAACACGAATTGAATGATTGAAGAGTTAGGTTAGGGGCAACTTCCCCTTGATAAGTCTGTCTCCTGCCTGCTCAACAGTCATTCACTTATGCATTTTTAAAAAAATATTTTTAGATTAATTTTAATTTGCTAAATTGGTGAATTTATTTTCATGGTTTGGTTTTGCACTTGATTTACTTATGCTATATGAATTTAAATGATACTGTAGATTAGTTCGAAAATTAAATCTTTTATATGTTTGCACATTTTTTAAAATTTTTTAAAATTTTAAATTTACATTTTTAAAAATTATTTTAACTTTAAATTTGCTTTTTTACGTATATACATGTTTGTTATAATTTTAAAAAAATATATATATTCATATATTTAATATACTTTTGGTGTAGCCCATTGTAACCAAAAAGCGCGCTGCACATATACGTGTTATAGCAGTCCCATATACAAAATTTCAATGTTCTGAAGCTACCCGTTTCTGAGTTAAGTGAGATGCATAACATAAAAACGTACGTACAGACGTCACGAGAAAATCTATTCTGATTCATTTCACAATCTGTTTTGTGGAAAAGAATACTTCATTCTGTCCGTACGTGCAGATGTCACGCAAAACATCGTTCAAATGGCAGTCAAAATGGATATTTTCGTTGAAATACGATACCCGAAATTTTTCGTGATTACAATATTTTCTTTACTTCGTACAAAGAACTAAAAATTGTAGTGACCAATACTTTTCAGAATAACCTGCACAAATATGCTCGTCACTTAATATATTAACATAAGAAATCTTTTACTAAAGTAATATTTTATTTTACAAACATATGCGAAATTTCTCAAGAAAATTATAAACAACGTTAAAAAAAAAGTCAGTTTCGTTGTACGGAATTAAATCGTTTCATTTCAATTCTTTTATAATGTACATATTTTTTTTCTAAAGTGTATATATATATATATATGTGTGCACCAGCTTTAGTCGTAGCTTAAATTACCAGACGATAAATTTAAAAAAAGGGATCCATTTATTATTATTCAGGAGAAAATAGCAGTTACAAAATCAGATATCCGGAGTAAATAAAAAGAATTACTAATAACTTTTTGTATGAAGTTTACTGCATCGTGACATTTAAGAAAAAGCCCCCGATATTGTATCCGATGTATATCTCAAATGTATACCAGAAGCGTATAAATACCCACTCCTTTATTCTGCTTAAAATTCTTTGCTCGGCATTTAATTTCACGACTCTAAACTAAAGACTGAGACTTTCCAGTCTTACATAGTTTTTCCGGCAGCCAAGAAACTGACTGTACCTTCCATTTCTCGAAATTGCTGGAAGACAGACAAAGTTATAATTACATATAGGAACAGGCCAAAATGTTCTCAAATGGTCTCCAACTTTAATGACTTTTGGCGATTTCTCGCTAATTTGGAGACAAAATTAGTCGCCAAGACCATTGCCTGGTTAGCGATATTTCGCCAATTTGGCGAGATAGCCGTTTACCCTTAATATTAACTGACCTTGCTCCTGCTACCTTTTTTCTTCCTGCGGAGCTTTCACATTTTTCGTCATATTAAAATTCGTAACATTTCGTTATACACTGACTACCAATAAGTATTTGGACACTTGTGATAGAAAAGAAAAACTAACTTTATTCACAATCAATAGTTGGTAGAGCCTCCACGAGACGTAATTACAGCGTGGACCCTCCGGGGCATACTTTCCACAAGTCTTTGTATGACAGCTAGTGGTATTTTCTTCCACTCGGCTTGGAGAAGACATAGAAGTTCATTCACCGATTTTGCACGGGTAGTGCACCCCTGAATTCGGCGATGCAACTCGTCCCAGAGGTTCTCGATAGGGTTCAGGCCTGGACTCTGGGCAGGCCAGTCCATTCGATGAACTCCATTGGCACCATACCAAGCCTTGGTTAATGTCGAAACATGACAACTGGCATTGTCGTCCTGAAAGTAACGGGTCCAACCCGTAAAACTGCCACAAGGTAGGAAGCACATTGTCATCCAAAATAGTGCAGTAAGTACCGGAGTTGAGCTTACCATGAATGGGGACTAAGGGTCCCAGCCCATACCAGGAGAAACACCCCCAGACCATAATTCCACCTCCGCCGAACTTGACTGTTGGCACAATGCATTCTGGCAGGAGACGTTCTCCAGGTAGACGCCAAACCCAGACTCTGCCATCCGAACGATAAAAGGTGAACTCCAAAGAACTCGTTTCCACTGATCTCTACGGTCCAATTTCGATGTGCTTTACACCACATTAAACGAGCAGCGCGGTTGGACTTTGTGATCAAAGGCTTATGGGCAGCAGCACGACCATGAAAACCAAGCAGATGTGCTTCCTTACGGACGGTATTCATTGAAACAATACTCCCGGATGCCTGTTGAAACTCCTTGCGGATGAGGGCCATCGGTTGGGGGCGGTTCTTCCGAATTTCTCTGGACAGCACTCGTCGGTCTCTATATCCCAGTTTCGTTGGTCTGCCGACTCGGGGCACATTCCGACAATCACCGCTCACCTTCCACTTCTTAATCACATAGGCCACTGTCGATTTTGAGTACTTCAGATCGCTAGATATGTCCCTTAAGGATGGGCCACATTTGTGATACCCGATTATTATACCTTTCTCGAAATCAGAGAGCTCCGAACTGCGAGACATCTTGCATGCGACCAAAGCCGATGCTGTTTCCTACACGATATATACCGGCGGAGTCCGTGACGTACCTTGACCGCAGATATCGTCATTTGCATAGATGTCCAAATACTTATTGGTAGTCAGTGTATTAAATTTCCTAACAATATTTCATTTACAGTGGCCAAACAGCAACATCCTATAATTAACGAAGTCATTGACTACTGTAAATTAAACGCAAAAATTTACAGTTATTATTCCCTTTTTAACAACGATTTGGTGGACATTTTCTTCAGGATGATTCGAGTTATGGGTACGCACTGATAAAGCATTTGTGAAGAGAAAAAAAAATGTTTCAAATCTCGAATAGTATGAAAAATTCTGCTAACTACCACATGAGAAGAGAAATAAGCCCCATTATAAATGGCTTTAACAAAATATTTATTTTAAAACTTAAAGGAAAATTAGAAAAGCATACTTAACATAAAAAAAAAAAAAAAAAAAAAAAAAAAAAAAAAAAAAAAAAAACAGAGTAGGATGAGATAATTCGATGTACTAGCATCCTCTATGCTTAAAGTTTGTGTTGTTTCCTCTCAAGATAGCCACGTTCGATGCGCAGGGGTACTTTAAACTAATACTTAAAGTAAACTTCATGAAATTGCAAATTTCAGCGATTGCTGAAATAGATGCTCGGAAAGAAAACAGACCGAGGTTTTTAAAAATAAGTTATTTCTAAAAAATAGTTTTTTTCTTTTTTTTTAATATAATTAAAATTGTGACAGAAAGAGTTTAAATCTAGTATCTCCAAGTTAAGCGCAGTCTTTATCGAAGTGCAGTCTAAGTAAACTTCTTAAAGTAAGTAAAATGCAAAGCAAGTAAAATGAACGCTTATATAATAAAAAGAATGCGTCGAAATGTTTTCGTTTTTTCTTTGTCTTATCTTTATCTATTTTCAGATACATTGTGTAAAAATATTTGGTAATAGTAAAATTATTTTAATAAGAAATACCAAAACTGCTAAATTTTTTGGCGCACACTTGCACCAAGGGACTTTCTAAGGGAACCTGCTCAAAAAACGTGTATAATTTTTTTGACAAAAACAAACAAAAAAAAAAAAAAAAAAAAAAATTACTTCCTTGTACGAAGTAAAAAGGAAGTATTGTAATCGCGAAAAGTTTCAGGAAGCATATTTCAACGAAAATATCCATTTTGACCGCTATCGAATGCAATTTACCGATGTTTTTGCGCGATATCTGTACGTAACGAAAGAATAAAAGACTCGTTTCCTCCAAAAAAGTTATAAAACTGCTTTAAAATAAATTCTGAAGAGAATTTTTCGTGGCGTCTGTAAGAACGTATGTACGTACGTACGTATCTCGCATAACTCGAAAACGAGTAGCCTCAGAACGTTGAAATTTTGTATATAAGACTGCTATAAGATGTAGATGTGCATCTCGTATTTTGGTTGCGATCGGCCGTACCAAACGTATATAAATACTATATTTATATATATATCCACTCTGTTACTCGGCACAGTGATCTCAATATCTTTACTCTTATATGCTTGTAAATTGTGCATTTTTTGCTTTAAAAAATGATTGAAATATGTTGTTCTTATCTTTCGGTTAAGGTTTTTATGCCTTTCGTAATTCTGGAAAAAATATTTGTACACTTATCAACAATTTAAAAGCTGTTTAAGTGCGGTTAAGTTTTAAATAACATGGCGGACATATTTGTTTACATTTGAAACAGCAGAATTGTAGATTTGTTGCCAATCTAGACAGACTAAGCTTCGCAAAAACAAAAATAACGCCTTCATTTATTATTGCGAATTAAATCATGCTAAGTCCTTTCTGGAATTTTTTCGAGGAAATAAGTGTTTAAGATTTACTTCGTAATTTTTAATACAGATATTTTGAGTTTTTATGTATTTTTGCCTTATCGCGAAGTGAGAACTGAATTAATTGAATGAGAAATACTGATTCATCTGTGAAAAACTGCTTCTTTTCTGTTTTGTTTGTTTAATTTCTTTCATACATCGTTCTACCTTTATTAGTATTTGAATAGAACATGTGGCAACGATAAGATAATTCTTCAAATGATATAAATTTTGTGCATTCAGAGTGTCGTTATAGTAAACAAATATAGTGAATTTTAGAGAGTGCATGTATTCTATTGCCGTTTATGCGCTGTCGACGAAGTAGATTTAATTCAATCCAATCAATTTAAATGAAATTTAAGGAAAAAAATGCGTATACTTTAATATTCCGTACAAGAAAGTCATGTGGTGTACACATCAGATTTTTTTATTTATTCACCTAAGTTTAATACCATCAATGCATTTTCATCAATTTTTCATTTAAAATAAAATAACGAAATATATATGTATTTGCGTAAGCCGTAAAAAATAGTATATAATTTTATATTAATTTTTGCTGCTTAAATTTAGGAAAAGAATTAATTAACCTACTCTTTATCTTAATATGTTTATGGAATAAAATAAAATCAACCAACCTATTTTTAATCAATTTAGTTAAAGCAAGCAAATATTTCTTACTTGATATAAAATAAAGATATATGAGTAAATAACGTTAATGTATTGTAAAACAATATAATGAAATATCTTTTTATACTGTTTCAAGCAAACGAAATGTTAAAAATACGAGATAATTAAAAACGAGCAGTTTACTTATCACGTATGGCACGCAGACTAATTCGGAAAACTGGAATTCGTATAACCTGGAGTGTGAATAATTATATTTACACTTTACTTCCATTTGCGAAAATTGCATAAAAACCTCAGTGCAATTCTCAGATTCTTTTGTGTTGAAAAATAGTATTCTTCGCCTTAAACTCTGGCTCAGTATATAAAAACATATTCGAGAACTAAGTTTAATAAAATTTGCTTTGAAAGCAAAAGATCCTTAAGTTATCCAAAAATGTCTTCCTAAATAGGAAAGGTGGATATATTCAAATGTAGGAAAAGAAAATATTTTGTATTCCGTTCAAGTTTGATAATTTTAATGCTATGTAATCCTCTTTCTCACTTAGATAAAGAGATATCGTCTTCATCTGATGCCCTAAATACTTCTGATACGAGCTGAGAACAATTTTATTCGTTATCAGATGTAATTTTATTCCTAGCCTGCCAAAAGACAGGACCGCCAGCAAGTGAGATCTCTTCCGATATGTAAGAATGCCTGAGGTTCTTTAAGTTAAAAAAAAAGATTCTGCTTTGTAATTAAAACGCCATCAAGGGCGATAAAAATTGGCGACGAAGAAATGCATTTGGCGAATAACTTGGCGCCGACTTTTTATATTTTGGTAAACCTAGTTTTCTTCGAGAAGTTTGGTTTCGGTTTGATGCCGCTGTATTGCGATTTTGGGATGTAATCTCAAATACTGCACTTAAAAGTTTATTTTTCTCTCTAAGAGAAAAGAAAGAAAAGAAAAGGTTACATAATATCGTTATTTCTTTCGCAGCAATAATTTTGCTTTCGGTTTTCAAAGAAACGTAATAACGGTAATATGTTACTCTCTAGTCGTAAGTTAGCTAATTTTTGTTTCGTTTTGCTTTGCTTCGTCGTTCACAGCTATACACAATTCCGCGAAATATTTTTTTAAATTCACAGCAAAACAATTTAAAAAACTAATGTCAAATTTTACTATTTATTATTTACTGGCCACTTGCGAGTCTAGTAGCATGAAATAATTATTAAAAAAAAAAGATAATTAATTTTTTAATGTGAAAGGAATCCTAAGTTTTACTAACGTTTATTTTGTTTTAAATCTTTACTATCACTTCTTATTTTCTACTTCCGGCCAGAATTAAAAGCTTTAACTTATTTATGCAAATTTGTCTTGCTAACGCCAAGCACTTAAGTTGTGGCTTTTTGCCAAGCAAGAGAGAGGAAGGAGTTATTAGAAGCAGGCCGCGGGCCATAGTAGTTTCACTCGTTTGCTGGTTGCCTTCAAGGCCAGAGGTTTAGTCCTCTTGATAATCTCAAACGTATCGTAGTTTTAGCAGCTCTCTGTACTACATACGGATTTTTTGTTAAATAACGGCCAATCTTAAAGTTAGGCACTTGTATATTAATCCAAAGTTAGTTTAGTTAGAGTTTTAGTTAATATTTTTATATTCTTATGTTCAGACCACAAGTGGTTGGTCTCTGTATTCCGAAGTTCCGGAAATCGCTGTAAAGATAGAAAAACAAAGGGTTTTGTATACCCTTCCTGTGTGTATTGTCTACTTCACAAATTATTGAACATAGCTTGAGTAAGCTTCCTGTTCCGAGTCAGGACAGTTCATGTTTCCAAAGCAAGTAAAGAGGAATACAAGTCCTGATAAGGTTTCAGATTTTCAATTACGTCCAAAGAGGCGTGTTTTTAGCATTTTGCGTGTTACCTTTATTTATTAAATATCATGTTCTTCAAACTTAAAACCATAAAATTTCGTTCAACAGCAATATTGCAAAATAATTTTAAATTGAGCCTATCTTTAGAATTTCCGATACACAGTCTCACGCGCTGGAAATAAAAGTGTGTTTTCTATACAACGTTGCCATTTCTCGTTCTGAAATCGAGTTTGTTAATCAGAAATACGTTAAAGTTTTACAAAATATGAAATCGATTATAAAACAAATTCAATATTCCATATTTGGGTTTCCAGATGCCCATATTCGCAGTTAGGATTACGGCATTCAAAATTAGATAGCTCTAGGCACCGCTGTTATATCACAATGCTAGAAACATACATACATTCATGCAGATTCTTCATTATTTAATTTCTTCAAATATAACACAGGGCGATAATATTAGCCCTGTGTTATAACAGTTAGAAAAGTGATGCAGCCTTTTTTAAGATCTCAACGCAAAATGCCAAAACGAAAACAATAGTCTCTTAGGGACAAAGCACCTTTGGATTAATAATTTTAATGCATTCAGCTGGTGTAATTTCATTAAAATATTTAAGGCTTTCATTAGCTATTTCATGAATTAAATGAATTTTTGTTCAAACCGGTCAGATTAAAAAGTTGAAAATATATTTTTAAGAACTGCGTTTATTGCTTTTAAATCGCTTATTTTGTTAATCAACGATAGACAGATTAAATTTCAAAGTTAAATAGTGTATGCTTGCCGAATGGCAACACATTTGTATGTAGAAGGTCAAAGTAATTCATTTGTGATACTGTCAACATGTGTCCATTTTTCAGTCGCTCAGTTTATGAGTGAAAAATTCTTAAATTCGCACAAAATACGAAATATGTAAGAAAGAGCAAATTCGAAATGCAAGCTTTAAGCTTCAGTGTCAATATTCATAAGGAGTACTATAGAGTTAAAAATTTGATGACTCTAAGTACTACCATTTTTCCACAATGAAAGGAATATACATATGCATGCACGGTTATTCAAAACTAAAAGAATAAATTTTAGGAGAAATAGGATACACCTAGACGATTATATTTGGTTTGGTTTGTTTGATTAATGGTAAAGTACTCAAGCAGAGGAATGCCTTCGTGAAGGACTTTCTAAGGGAAACTGGCTCGTATAGATGTTACACATGGGGAAAACCACGAAAATGCCCATGCAGCCAGCCCGTTCACTGGGATTCTAACCCCGGACCTAATTACTACTGTTCAGCGACTTTACCGCTTAGCCATTGGTGGACCGCCTAGACGACTAAGAATCGCACAGCAGTGCAGAGTCTGAAATACAATCCTAACGATGTAGGGGGTTGTTAGTTTCTGCGCAGAAAATCCAGCGAAAGCTGTCGGAAGATGTGTTAGGACGGAAAATATGAATACTTACTTCGTGATAGCAAACTGCTATTTAAAGACCATAAAAATAAGCCCTAACTTTCCTGATGATGAAGGTCTCCGACATTACGAAACGTGGTGTAAGGAATCTCGGACGTGGTGTATGGAATTTCGAAACGTGGTGTATGGAATTTCGGACATTTTGAAATGCACTCGGAGCCTGGAATCTTCGTGGCTACTGCTAACGAATGGACGTATTTCGAAAATTTGGGGGATTCCATACTGTACCCATTTTTGGACTGTGTCTGTTACCGTGAAAGACTGAAATTGTCGACTTTCCCCGGAGAATGTCAACATTCACCAAATACGTCGGTGAAAGATCGAATATTGCACTATATTCTTGTACATTCGGACCCTCACCGGTGTATGTCGACAATCACAGATATGCTCTGGTGTAGGTAGAAAAGAGAGGAGTATATGTACACGCTGCCATTCCAAAAGGAAGTGTTCCACAAATAAATGCAGTTGTAAAAGCAAGGGCCTCTTGTGCAATTCAGAGTGTCATAATAGTTTAAGTTGTTGCAATAAATAAGATTTGAATCACGTAATTTAGTAAGTTTTTAACTTCTATTATTTTCCTTTCTCATTTTGAATGTATAGTGTGTTTTAAATTCTTATATTCTTAAGTTCTTATTTTAAGTCTCAAGTGCGTTTTTTTGTGACCGAATCACGGAGAAGAAAATATAATATTCTTATGTGTTCAACATTCACCATTAGTACATGGTGAATGTCGACATTGACCGGTATAAATTAGAAATAAGAGTATTTGGAAAATATTTCGGACATATACCAAGCGACTATGTGAATGTAGACATTCACCTGTGAAAGTCGACATTCTCCAGATTTCGGTGTTTCACCGTAACATGTCCATTTCGAATTGTGCCCATTTTTGGACTGGCCATTAAATGCTGTGCCCATTTTTGGAATGGTCCATGGTGCCATGCCAAACTCAGACGCTGTTGCCCAAAACTTCGGTCAACTTTATTATCAGAAGAGTCATGACTTATTTTAAGACTATGGTTTTTAAATGTCAATTTACAATCCCGATATATTCCTATTTTTCATCCAATCACCTCTGCGGTTGGCTGTCGACAAATTTTCCCTTCTAAAGCCCTTAACAATCTCCCCTATCTCGTTAGAACTGCACTTCCGACCCTGCATTGGTACGGGATCCCGTACCAATGCAGGGTACCTATTAACCTACCCCTCCTAGAAGTTTGTTCCTCTAGCTTTGAATCACACTGCATACATACATATATTTGTATGTACATATATGTCCAGACTCGTCATTATTTAAAAATAGAGGTTATGATAAGACAAACCAAACTATGTTTATTTACCCTTTAGAGATATTAGGTAATTTTTGAAAACAGGAGATGTGAAAATAAGCAACCGCCTTCGCCGGGAATCGAACCACGGACCTCTGGAATACCGGCCCAGTGTGCAGAACCACTACACCATGAAGGCATGCTAGGAAGGCTGGAGAAATACCTTATATACTTCCCCCCTTTAAAGGGCGACTGGAGTTTTAGAAGATCCATTGCCCAAATTCTGGTGGTAAAGAATCATCATTCACCACCTTTTTTAGTTGGAGCGCCCCTGTAGAGACAATAGGTAATTTTTGAAAGCAAGAGATGTGAAAAATGAGCAATACCCTTATCGGGACTGGAACTACGGACCTCTCGAATTCGCGTCGAGCGTGCTGACCACTACACAACGAAGGCGCGAAAAATACCTTATAACCCAAGCAAAGAGATGCTTCGTGGAGGTCTTTCTAACTGAAATTGGCTCATTTTTACATAAAATGCAGAGAAAATCACAGAAACGCCCTCGCATATTTATAGTAAATATGCAGATAATTCTGAATTTTTTCTGTCACGCACAGACAATAACTGGCAGAAAAAAATTAACGGTTAGATTTGAAAATATGAACTATTTTAGTCCAGCATATCAGGTCAATAGAGCCATAATAACGGTGATATGCTTGAGAAGTTCATGAACTTTAATGGGTAAATTCAGACGCAAAGAAAGTATCCTTGAAGGAACTTTAAAAAGGAAAATTCATAGAGTGTTAAATCCGACGACCGAGGTGGTCATCACCTTGATAAGTCATAAGTGAGAAGTAATTTAGCATAACGTAAAGCGGGAAAAATTTTAGGCAGGTCGCGTTACTTCCGAAAAGAACGAATAAGTTGCGCAACCGATTCTAACTTCAACATTTGTGTACTTTGTTGCAAAAATGCACAATCTAACACTGTATTAGAGGAGATCTATTATGTATTATAGATATCCTTCCTAGGTAGCTACATATAATGCACAATCTAACACTGTATTAGAGGAGATCTATTATGTGTTATAGATATCCTTCCTAGGTAGCTATATATAATGCACAATCTAACACTGTATTAGAGGAGATCTATTATGTGTTATAGATATCCTTCCTAGGTAGCTATATATAATGCACAATCTAACACTGTATTAGAGGAGATCTATTATGTATTATAGATATCCTTCCTAGGTAGCTATATATAATGCACAATCAAACACTGTATTAGAGGAGATCTATTATGTGTTATAGATATACTTCCTAGGTAGCTATATATAATGCACAATCTAACACTGTATCAGAGGAGATCTATTATGTATTATAGATATCCTTCCTAGGTAGCTATATATAATGCACAATCTAACACTGTATCAGAGGAGATCTATTATGTATTATAGATATCCTTCCTAGGTAGCTATATATAATGCACAATCTAACACTGTATTAGAGGAGATCTATTATGTATTATAGATATCCTTCCTAGGTAGCTATATATAATGCACAATCTAACACTGTATTAGAGGAGATCTATTATGTATTATAGATATCCTTCCTAGGTAGCTATATATAATGCACAATCTAACACTGTATCAGAGGAGATCTATTATGTATTATAGATATCCTTCCTAGGTAGCTATATATAATGCACAATCTAACACTGTATTAGAGGAGATCTATTATGTATTATAGATATCCTTCCTAGGTAGCTATATATAATGTCTATACTGATGGGTCCCGTATGGGAGAGAGCATTACTGATACTGCCATCTGTTGGATAAACTGTTTACTACAATTACCTTTTTATTATGGAAGTGAGACAGACTGTTAGAAATACAAGTTTGAACATAATTCGGTATTTCAGGAGGAGGCCACTGCTATTTACTTTGCTTTAAAGCAAATAAATTGATTACTAAAAGTCAGGAGTACAATTAATATACCGGCTGTTTACCGACAATATAGGCACTCTCGGTACCCGAACCAGACAAATGAAATGAAATTAGATATTTGTAATAAAAAAAAATGTCTGAAAGGTTTCAGATTTTAAATTACTTCTAAAGGGACTTTTTTTAATGTTTTGTGTGTTACCTTTATTTATTAAATATCATGTTCTTTGCCCTTATACCATAAAATTCATTTCAACAGCAATAAATAACAGCAAATAATTTTAATTTAAATTGTATCTTTAAAATTTCCGATACACAGTTCCGCGCGATGAAAAGGTTCCCCCCCCCGTAGAGTGTTGCCATTGCTCGCATTTAAATCGTCGAGTTTGTTACTAGAAATTCGTTAAAGATTTACAAAATATGAAATCGATCATAAAACAAATTCCAAATTTCAAATTTGGCTTTCCATATGCTATATTCAAAATTGGATAGCTCTAGGTACCCTTGTTTTTTCCAATGCGAGAAACATACATACATTTATGCAGATTATTCATTATTTAATTTCCTCAAATATAATGCAGGACTCTAACATTGGGTGGCAACACTTTTAAAAGTGATACGCCGTTTATAGTGATTCGATGCAAGATCGCAAAACGAAAACAATAGTCCTTCAAGGATAAAGCCCCTTTGGAATAATTATATATTCATTCTGAACTCCTAGGCAGAAACATAATTAATTTGTTACAATAGTCCTTCAAGGATAAAGCCCCTTTGGAATAATTATATATTCATTCTGAACTCCTAGGCAGAAACATAATTAATTTGTTACAATAGTCCTTCAAGGATAAAGCCCCTTTGGAATAATTATATATTCATTCTGAACTCCTAGGCAGAAACATAATTAATTTGAACAATGTAAAAGCACACGCGGGTTTTATTGGAAATGAAAAGGTATTGGCCAAAGCGGCTGTTACACAAAAGGACATCGAAATCATTGAGCTGCAGGGGTCGAAGGGTAAGGCCGCGACCCTTATGAAGAATTATACCTACAAATTATGGAAAGAAAAATGGTAAATGCTCAATAAAAATAAAAATGTGTGAGAATGGTAACAGTAAAAAAAGAACAAACATACAGTGTCATAAATTTAAATCAAATTTTAATAGGGTATGGTTGTTTTCCCTCGTACTTTAAAAAGATTTAATCTTCAAAACTCCGACCAATGCGGCAGCACCAGTCCAATTGGAGATGCTAAATACTTCGTGGAGACTTACCCACTTTTAAACGATATAAATAAAGATTTTATTATAAATTCAACTTTTAACTTGGAATAGAATTTATCAAATTTTGACAACACTATATAAGGCCATTTGTGGTCAGGTGTGGTCTGCTCCCCGCAGACAAACACTATTTGAATATATTGTTAGATACGGAAGCTATTTAATAATTTTAAAAATAAAAGATAGACATCTTAAGGGTATAATATTTCATATAGAGTTCCTTCTGTGAGCAACAGCACGACATTTTCGAGCCTCTGAAATATAACATTTTGACTTGGGTTCGATGTTTGGCAAATTTTCGGCTAGGCCAGGTTTTGATCGATAGCCTCTAGTATTGTGAATTTGAGCCTTTCTTTAAAAAGTTTCCCATGAACGCATCCCTTCGCTTAGGCAGATAACCATAATGTGCATAATTTAGTAAACTCGAACCCCATTTGTGAGGCATGTTTTCCTTAGAAAATCCTCCACGCAGTATTTTTCTTTCGGGCAGAAATCTCCTTGAGTGCTTAGCTATAAGCAGTTAAATCAGATATTTATTCATAATGCTGTCACCCAGACGGTATAGTGGTTAGGGGGAGCCCACTACGGTACCGAAGGGCCTGAGTTCGAATCCCGGAGAAGACGGGGATGTTTGTAAATGTATACTGTCGGTGCGGCATGGCGGCACTCTAAATATGCGGCGAGCCGAAAGTCCTCTCGTGTGGTTTGGTGGAAGGGGAGAGGCGTGGGAGATCCGCGGATACCCCCGGGGTGCATATATATTCCTGACTCTAAACGAAAAGCCACTTCAGTTTTATATAATGACATTTTACAAAAACGGAGACTCGCCTGGGAATCGTCCGATAAAAATCATGGACTATTAAAAAATATTACTAAGGGAAAAAAATGGATATTTTTAAAGATATGGATGTAAACCAAATTTTAACAGAACACGGTCGATTCCCAGCTTACTTAAAAAGGTTTGGCTTTCAAGATAATGAAAAGTGTAATTTGTGCAATGTAATTGGAGATTCACAACATTTTTTTGAGGACTGCGTTATTACTGGGAGAGCAAGGAAAAAATATGAAAAGTTTTATTGCAGTGATTTTAGAAAAAATCATAAGAACTTTGAAGAATATTGTAGAGAAATAATGAGGATCTTAAATACAACTAAAAAAAGCCATAGGAATTAATGAATGAGTGATGCGTTTGTCTTTTGTGTGAATATTTGTTTTACGTGTTGTTTTATTCTAAGTTCCTAACAGTTTTTTATTATTTTATTATGTTCGTTTATGTGAATGTATTAGGTCCAGTGATAAAATGAATTTCACTGGTCGTATTTATTATTTTGTTTAGTTTACATTATACTAACCTTTTTAGTTACTCGGTTCCCGAAGTTATTGGTTTTCCGGGGCTTGTAGTACTAGATTATTTTTGTTGTTTTCTTTATATCTTTGATTCGAGCACGGCCGGATCGCTGGCTCCTCGTTTGTTGTTGGATGGGCTGGCTCCTGTTACAAGCTATATGACCAAGCTGTCTTGGTTAGGTGGGCTGGGGGCTGTGCCTCGTTACTTTACCCCCGGGGTGCACAAAATTGGGGGGATTAGAAGTTCAACCTCTCTTCGGAGTAGGCTCTGGCAATCATTGTTCCATGTAATGTGGACAAAACAACTACTTACAACTACTTATAATGCTTTTTAAACGAAAATAAATTAACTAAATATTAAATAAAATAAGCATTGAGAGCCTTAAGCCGGAAATAAACTGTTGAAACAAAAGCGGAAGATGATTTACACTCATGCACACTCTTACATAGGATGCGAGACGTAAGAAATTAACGACATTTAATTTATCTTAATCACATGATAATAAATGTTCATTTACATTTATAAACAGATAAAGATAAATATAACTTCTGGTTAATAAAAGTAAACGTAAGAAAAAATTATTATACTTTCAAAATAAATTTATAAAGCACTAAAGCTTCTTCTGCAACTTCAGATAAAGAGTCACTATCGTAAATCAAGAGGTGTAAGAGAAGTATTCCTACATCTAAATATAGTCTATTCCTTAACGAAACAGAATACACAAATCAAAATTAAATTACATTTTATCGCTAAAATTAAAGCGATTAATAATTAATACTGACAGCAATGAGTTTTCTCGTTGCTCTTTTTTTTTAAGGATTATGATCTTAGATGCTGCATGTTAACTCCCCCCCCCCGCTGAAGAAGTTAACCCGTGTATATAAAAGACGTTTAAATAACTGGTATTACTCAAATTATGTATAATTATCTCGAAATAAAAGAATAAATGGAATTTGAAAAACATTTGTAATATTTATCATCTAAAAATCATCCCATTGGCATGTTTGGCGATCTTTCTTAAAACTATCGGAGGTGTTACTAACTTGGCTGCATTTTCGCTTATTTGGCGATTTTCGTTTGTCTGTTGTTCGTAGACGTAGCTCATTACGTTCAGTAACCTGCGACTAGAGCGGTTGTCACGGGATACAGCACAGAGTAACCGCTTCCGATGGTGGTGGTGTTTATAATAACGTGGATGTCTGGGTTAAGCCTAATCTCATGTCGCGGAGAAAACAACCAAACCCGAAGCCAGCGAAAAGTAAGCTAAACCTAAAAATTTCTCTTTCCGGCTTTTCATTTTATCATTTCTTTCTCCTCTGCATTCAACGCTTATCTTCGAACTCAGTTTCGCGCCAAAGTGAGCGGTAGCATCGCACCGTTGTTTATGTACATTTTGTTTGAGTTTGTCTTTTTTTTTTTTTTTTTTTTTTCCCTCTTGTCGTCTTGGAGAAAGTATCTGATTCAGTTTCTTATTTTAAAAGGAAAATATAAACAAAAATGTTTATTTATTTATGTTTATTTTCGCTCCCTCCAACAATATACAGTTTTTGGAATGATATTATAATACGAAATCATGAAAGGGATTGAAAACGAGGAGATTCGTTTTCCTAGCTAATATTCTGTTTCAATTTTCGGCGAAAATTAAGCATTTCAAATATACAAAATGGCGTGATAATTTAAAGCGCTGACAGGCCTTTTTTTAAATAAATAACTTTCATTTTAACGTAAGCATTATTTCTCAAAAAATGTTTTAGATTTTGAAGATTAATTAATTTTTATTCAAAATTACCGCAAACTGTTCTTCCGATTCATGTATTCAAAACGTTCCAAAAGACACAAGAACTTTTTAAAATTCTTAAACTTAGAATTTTATTTTATATTCTGCATTTTTGATTTTAATTAAATTTTAACTACAGCTTTTGGTACAGAATTACTAAATTAATTCTAATTTAAAGGCATATTTTAAAAATTTCCCTTAAATATGTTTTTTTCAAAATGATTATTGAACATCCCCCCCCTGAGTCACGTAAAAACTTTTTTTTATACCGTTGCACGTATGTGTAATACATTAATTAAATATATTTATGCATGCATGTATGTATATTTGTTCCTCGTATTATAGAAACACGGCGGCAACAGAATTTTGTCCCTCACTCGAACATGTACACCTCAAAACCTAAATTTTGAATTTCGAATTTTTGTTTGTTTATTTTATTTCATATTCAAATTTCGGATACCATAAATTCGGAAATTACGGAAAAATTTCGGATACGGTTTTCAACGGAAATATCCGCTTAAACCGTTCTCGAACTCATTTGGACTATTTTTTTTTTTTTTTTTTTTTTTTTTTTTTTTTGTGCGCTGTCTGTAAGTATGGACAGTGTAAAGGACTCTTTTCCAAAACGGACTGTAAAATGGATCTTTTTGTGATGTCTGCACGCAGAGGCTTAGCTAGGGCTTTCAGTGCCTGGGGAAAACTGAAGATTTTCCGAACTTTTGTGTGTGCCAAGAATGGAAAACATTTCATTCTAAAATTTTGGGGAAAACTGAAGATTTTGCGAACTTTTGTGTGGACCACGAACGGAAAACATTTCATTCTAAAATTTTGGGGAAAACTGAAGAGTTTGCGCCCCTTTGTGTGTGCCAAGCAGGGAAAACATTTCATTCTAAAATTTTGGGAAAAAACTGAAGATTTTGCGTCCCTTTGTGTGTGCCATGAATGGAAAGCATTTCATTCTAAAAATTTGGGGAAAACTTAAGATTTTGCGCCCCTTTTGGGTGTGCCAAGAATGGAAAACATTTCATTCTAAAATTTTGGGGAAAACTGAAGATTTTGCGCCCCTTTTGGGTGTGCCAAGAATGGAAAACATTTCATTCTAAAATTTTGTGGAAAACTGAAGATTTTGCGCCCCTGTGTGTGTGCCAAGTATGGAAAACATTTCATTCTAAAATTTTGTAACATCAATTTGGCGCCCCCTGGATGCTGCGCCCATGAACAGATGTTTCCCCTTGCCCCCCTAGCTACGCCACTGTCTGCAAGCACATACCTACGTATGTATTTCGCATAACTCAAAAACGATTAGATAAAACGTTGAAATTTTGCATCGGGACTGCTATAACATCTAGTTGCACACCTCGCTTTTTTATTGCAATCCGCAGTACGCAAAATAGATAAATAATTTTAATCTTATCTCATGAAATAGTTATTATAGGAAAGAAAAATATATAAAATATTTTTTTTTTTAAATCTGAAGGCTTTCAGATTTTATATTACGCTTAAATAGACGTTTTGTGTGTTACTTTATTCATTAAATATCAATGTTCTTCGCACTAAATCATAAAATTCAATTCAACAGCAGTATCGCAAAATATTTAAAAAGAGCATATCTTTAGAATTTCTGATATACAATCTCGTGTGCTTGAGGTAAATTTGCCCCCCCCCTCCGTGCAGTGTTCCCATTGCTCGCTTGGAAATCCTTGAGTTTGCCAATCAAAAATTCGTTAAAATTTTACGAAATATGAAATAGGTAATAAAACAAATTACAAATTTGGGCTTCCAGATGCCCATATTTGAGTGGAGGGCTATGTTATTCAAAACTGGATAGCTGTAGGTACCGTTGTTTTTTCACAATGCGAGAAACATACTGTTGCATGCTTACGGGTTCGTAATAGATTGAATGCGCAAGTCCGATAATAAGTTAATATAAACAGAAATATATCAGAACTCTGTAATTTCCGTCAGAGATATTCGTGCATGTGTTCGTAATATCAAGCAATATAAACATAGTTATGCTTCAAACTACTAAAAACATAAAAATAAAACTGAATGAAAAGCGCAACTAAAGAGAAAGCTAAATCTGATATCTCAGTTCATGCAGAACTAAGCAATTCGCAACTGTTTTCCGCTTTTTAGTTTTCAACCGGTCGCGAGATATTTTATAGTATTTTATGTTTCCCGAAATGCAAACAGCATTGGATTGAATATAAAGCATTCTTTATTGATCTTGTTTTCGTTTGGTTTATTTAATTGTGTCAAAGCTTTCGAGGGCTATGTGTCTAAGGGAAGGGATGCCTTCGTGGAGGACTTTCTAAGAGAAACTACGGATTCGCAGCTATCCAGTTATACAATCACTCCAGATGAGCGGGAAGTAATTGAAAATTTATTGTAATTAATAAAAACGTCCAGCAAAATATATAGCTGTAAATAATTCAAGCAAAACATGGATATTAAAGAACATATCAGAAACATAGATATTAAGGAAAACATAGATATTCCTCTTTAGCTCAAGATAAAACAACGTAATTTCTCAAAACCGCTCACGGAGTAAACGTTGAAGCCTAATTCAATTACTTCGAGCCGCAAACATTCACAGCTGAATCACACAGCTCTTCCCAGTTCTGGGAACCGCACCCATATGGTAGCGCACGGCATCTAGAAAACGATCATGGAATCCTGAAAATGCGCCCTCCTGAACCATCCAGAAAATCGCCAAACTGACGAAAAACTTTTAACTCGTTCAGTGCCGCTTCCTACTTTACTTGAGCTTACAGACACAATAACACGCCGAATAAATACTAATTCAGAAGTCAAACAACAAAAATCAGCGTTATATTTACAAAAATATTATTTGTAAATATAACGCTGATTTTTGTTGTTTGACTTCTGAATTGAGCTTTACAGAGTTAAAACTCGGCACTGAACTGGTTAAAAATCGCCTACTTGGCGACAGTAACTCTTGCTAGAGCTCCCGTGCCCAACTCCCACGCCCCAGCCGAGCCGCCTTTACGAGACAAATGCCACCTCACTAAAAAACGAAAGATCCACCCAAGGAATGAGCATGACTCATGAATTCAACCATAGACAAAATAAACCCCAGAACGTTCACCCTAAAAGCAACAAATACACGAATAACCAAACAAAATAATTCATTGCATTACAACAACATAGAAAAACAACAATGCAATGAAAGGAATTCATTGTATTACAACAACATAGAAAAACAACAATGCAATCAAATGAATTCAAAATATTTACGAAAATTTACAACAATGATCATTTAATTTTATTTCCAAAAATGTATTTGTGTCTTTTGTAATTAAGTAGTTCAAAGTGTAATCTCTGTAGACTATGTAATTATGTTCTCGAAAATAAGTTTCTTCTTATTTTCATCCTATATATCAAGACTATATATATAAGCCATATACGTACCTATATAGGCCATATACGTGAAACTGTCTTAATATGTATATCCCCACTACCTTGCGAAACGCCTTCAAAAGTAAAGCCGGTCAGTTCCATCTTAAGTCATTCGGCAAAAAACAATGAAATCACGATGCTTCAAATGTTTGTATCAATTTATTGTTATACTCTGTTTGGCAACACTATTCAATCAAATGTATCGCAGTGATACTTTTCATTTTTAAGCGGCTTCTATTGTTGCAGTAACAAACAATCCTATGTTTTAATCTAAAAGATAAATTTGAAGTCAATAAGCGTTTGATTGTTTTCGGTGGCAACAGAAAGTTAAATTAATAAAAGCTTATTTCAGTGTCTGGTGAAAGGGAGGACGCGAGACTGGAAATCTCGTTCAAATATCATTAACCGAAATTATCTCGATGATGTTATTTATAACCAACGTATCTTTGGTATTGCCATATCTGATAAGAATTTCATTTATCTCAAATGACCAAGTTACATCTACATAAACAGGATACCAGCAAATGAAGAGAAAGCCCGATATTAAATTAAATCTGATTTGGCACGCTAATGTTAATATATCTCTGTATGTATGCATAGATTTCAAACGGAGGTAATTCAGAAAATTAGAACTACGGAAGTATGGCCAGCTCAACTCAGCTATTAACAGCTCAACATAAGCATCTTCAAATGGTTAACTTGAAAATAATTCAATTCATATGAATGTAGGTGTGAACCTAAATACGACTGTGCTTTTTGATACTGCATGCTATAGGATGAGGTATGCGACAAAAGTAGAAATAAGAACAGAATGAAAATATTCTTAACATTAAATACACCTAAGAAATATTCTGGGAAAAAAAAAAAAAAAAAAAACTGAAAGCTTTCAGATTTTATATTACGTTTAAAGGGGCTTTTTTTTTTTTTAACGTTTTGTGCGTTACTTATTAAATATCATGTTCCTTGCACTAAAAGGCCTTTTTTTTTCGGTACGTTTAAAAGCTTCCAACTTGAAACCTTTTGAAATTGCCTGTATGAAGGTACATTTTTGAGTAAAATTTCAGAATTCTAATAAAATATAATGTCGGAGAAATCTGGAAATTACTGAATAAAAACAATTTTCCTCCAGGAATGTAGATTAACCCTTTCCGCCACGCTACCTTTTAAAGTCGGAGTTTTGATATATATATATATATATATATATATATATCAAAACTCCTAATAACTCCTATATATATATATATATATAAAGGGTAGGCAGTCTAATTAGGCCTAGAGGAGTACACAAGTAAAATTTTGTGAAGATAGCACTTATCGTTTTAGTTCTGTGGGTGTGCCCAAAGTGCCACACTGATTGAATAGAGCTTCGGAAAGAGTTCTGAAACGAGCATTGTTGTCAATGAAGCAAAGAATACAGACTCTCAGTTGCCCTAGATTATCGGTGAGCCCGGTCTGGGCACACCTAGGGTTCGCCGTTTGATTTTAGGCAAGATTTCAAGGTAAAAATTTAAAACTAACATAGAATAAGGAGATTAGCATACAGCCAAAAAAGCAACATAGAAATTTATTTTCAAACAATTCCTTTTATACCCTAAAAAAATCTGGAAGATTTCTTTGAAAAATGAGGGTCTTAAAAAATTAACATGGCTAAAATATATGGACTGGTTTGTGTTGAGCTGCCATCTACTATAAATAAAGAAGGTTATAGTATTATTTATAGTAACCTATAAATCCTTTTTGATTTAATTTTTCTGTGCGTACAGAAGGAAGATTTTAGGTGTGTCCAGACCGACAAGTTCTTTAACGAAGAAACACCGTCTGTATTCTTCTTTCCTAAATCTCTTTATCTTATGCACTGCAGTCAGAGTTAAGGTTTTGGCTGGCTTCCGAACTTTTACCACAAGTATTTTCATCTCTCTTTTTAAAACTTGCAGAGATCTAAATAAGTCAAGGTTGGAAAGCGGTTTCTTTCTAGTTTTATGCTTGAGAAAAATCAAGAATTACATGTCTTCGGAAAATTTAGCTTATTTTGTATTTTCGACGATTTTCCTTCCTTTTATCAGTATAACAACTTCCTTCAAGTCAACTCTTTAAAATATTATTTAGACTCGTTCACTAAATTTATAAAACTCTTTTACAGTATTGTCATAATTTTATATCCCATTTTGGTAGAGAATTTTGATATTATTGATAATATTTATTTCCAGAATTTGGGAATCGATAGGAATTGAATACATTTATAAGCAATTTCCAGTTTCCTAGTTTTTTATCCCGAACAGAAGGTCTGCAATTCTAATCCCGATGGGAGTTTCGCTGATTTTTCATGTTTCCTGCTCCAGAATAAGACTAATGACTTCACAGTGGCGGCCGAACTAAAATGTTGGCAAAATTTTGTCAACAGTCGTGTTGTCCTGCAATTGGAAGGGAATGTCAGGAATTTTATCCTTCCTTATTGCGTGCCTTCACGTTGTAATTGACTGGAAGCACGTCCGCCTAATCGGAGGAATTTCTAATTGCGTGATGAATCTTACATAAATGCTTACACAGAATAGATATTACGGTACAAAATGCTATTGAAGCCATGTTATTCACTTAAAATTATTAATTCAATGAGAAAATTGATTTTCAGCGTAATGAGTAAGATGCTGTGGCAATTAGTACATGGTTGGATTTACTAACTGGTTGGATTCAATAAATTAAATTTTTTTTTTCAATGTATCTATCTAACTACAATATTCTTTTAGAGAAAAAAAAAATTAATTAAGCTTTTGCATAGAAACCTTCAGGTGCAAAAACCTACATTTTGGTTTAAAGTCCTTTTATTTCCGCGCACTAAGTAAAGAATTATTATAATCATGAAAAATATCCGGTATCATATTTCAAAGAAAATACCATTTTAACCGCTTTCGAATCTATTTGAACGTTATTTTCCTGTGATACGGACAGAATAAGTACGTATCTATGTATCTCGCATAACTAAAAAAAAAGTAGCCTCAGAACGGTGAAATCTGTATATGGGACTGCTATAACAGGTAGTTGTGCACCTCCCCATTTGGTTGCAATCGGCCTCACGAAACATATATAAACGTATACATATATCTGTATGAGCTATTTTATTTTTATTCTTACATGTTGGTAAATTGTGCATTTTTTCCTTTAAAAGCGATTGAATTATGTTGTTCTTTTTTCAGGTTTTAATGCTTTTAGTTAATGTGCATGTATTAGTCGCAGAATTATCAACAATTTAAAAGTTTTTAAATAGTACTATGCTTAACGGGGTCAACATTTGTTACTATGAGTTGTTTCTTAGTTTGTGCATTAACTTCAGAGTATGTGTAAAGTGGGACCAAAAGTAAACTTTCAATTTTGTGCACCAAAAAATCTGTCATCCCGCCCGCTCACCTAATTGCTTGTTTTTGCGTAGAAACTGTAATTTTAATTGCAAATTTTTTTTAATTGTTTTAACTGTATTTGGTGTTTTATGTTTTTCTACATCTTCAATTTTTAATGAAGATATTTTGAGTTTTTATGTATTTTTGCCTTGCCAAGAAGCGGGAACTGAATGAATTGAATGAGAAATATATCTGTAATGAAATTCGAAGAAATAAGTTTAAATGGAGGGCAGGAAAAACATGTAAGAAGTCATACGGTGTCCATATCAATATTTTTATTATACTTTCTCTTTTGCATAAATCGGTAGAGTCGCTGAACACTGGTAGTTTGGTCCGAGGTTCGAATCCCGCGAACGGGCTGGCCGCATGGGTGTTTTTGTGGTTTTCCCCATGTGTAACGTGTATTCGAGCCAGTTTCCCTTAGGAAGTCCTCCACGAAGGCATCCCTTCCCTTAGGCAGATATCCCTCGAGGCTTTGCCGTAATTAAATAACCTAACCTAACCTTTTGCATAAATCAATAAGTTTCGCTGTTTTATGATATTTATTTCACTTAAGGAAATATACACATTTTAAAAACAAAAATTGTCGGATATAAGTTGTATAAATGAATTGTATGTCTACAAATGATTATTATGGATATTAGCAGTTGACTTATAGTAAAGCAGTCGAAAGTTCGTAAAATACTGTTAAGCCGGAAGTTGTCTGTAGAGGTTGGTCGTAGGAAACCCTCGGATTCATCCCACGGGGGATTCTCCTTCTAAAGCGGGAAGAAGCAGGATTAAATTCTTTTTAAAGGCAACGTTTATCGTGGCTAATCCAAGGCAATATTTATCATGGCTAAGAGGCAGGCGCAACCTTTACCTCTTAGACACTACAAAATCTTGGATCTGATTTTGTTGCAGTTTCAAGATAAGGAGGATTAGAAATAAAAATAACAAAATGTTTAAAAAATCAAAATAAGAAACAGTGAAGGAAGAAATTATGAAAAGTTAAAAGAAGAAATCATAAAACGAAGAAACAAACTAATATACCAAAACTGGGAATCAAAAGAATTAAATATGAATTAGAGCACCTTAGAGAAAAATCGCAAGTAGTTTAGAAGTAATTAAAAGGCAATAAAAATTTAAACAACAGAAAATAAACAGAACGTCTTTCAAATTTTCAATCGCAGTCTTAATACACAACCGAAGAGCTAAGTTTGTTTGCAGTAGCTTTGGTCATGTGATGTCTGACGTCATTCAAATGCATTTCATTAAAGAAAGATAGCATACTTGTACAGGCTTTTCATTCAAATTGATTTCCTATCTTCTTCATTACTTAACATTTTGTTTATCAGACCATCTATTCATCTGTTTTATATCGGATTAATCGAATCGCTGGAGTTTCACGGGAGGTGCACGTTGCGGCCTGGTTGAAATCACGTGACCTTAACAGACTAAAAATTTTGAATGAAAGCATGATGCGAAGCCAATACAATCCCTTGACGAAACAAGTCCAATAAAAGGAATCTCAACGTTTCCAATCATGTTATACTCTTTTCTCCTCCTTCACCGCGTGTTTTCGTGATGTACAGTAAGACCCCGCTTAACGCGGGGGATACGTTCCATCGAAGTAGAGCGTAATGCGAAACAGCGCTAAGCGAGGCTATCTTAACATGTAAATAATGGGGTTAGGGGAAGACGGATAAAAAATGGTTAAGCATTAAATTTAATAATGTTTTCTTTAATAAAAATAAAATCAAACATTTATTTCTTACAAAAATAAAAACAATATAAACGCATATACTTTTAAAAACAAATAAAATTCTCAGTCAGATCATTCAGTGTATTCTGGGTTTCCAATTTTCTGCCTTTTTGTGAAGAAGGCATTATGATAGATTGGCTTAATGGCATATTGCGTTCAATTTCGTCGTCAATCCATATAGACAGTCGTTTTCCCATTTCCTCTATAATGTTATTTCTAACGGGTAATTCTAGTTGCAGAGCTCGACGTAGTTGCAGTTGCCGATGACAGTATTTTTTCTTTATTCTTAAGAATTGTCCTTATTGTTGAAGTTGCCAAAATCAATGCAGCACTAATTTGAGATTGACGTTCACCAGAATCTAATCTTCTAACCACTTGCATTTGAGTTTCCAGTGAAATGCTTTTTCTGGTTGCTTTCTTTTCTTGTTTTTTATTATCACCCATGATAAAAACTAAAGATCATACATAATATTTGTCACTGTATACACTTAATCGTTATAGTATTATATATCAAATTTAAACTTACAATAATGTCAACAAATGTTGTTTCAAATGATAAAAAGCAAGAAACACAACTACACTGTTTCGGATATGTTATTTGGAAACCTAGCGCTGCGCACAATTTCGGAGAATCCCCGGGTTGAAATAAAAGAGCGCTAAACCGAAACAGCGCTAAACGAAACAGCGCTAAACGAAACAGCGTTAAGCGGGGTCTTACTGTAATTGGAACGTTCGACTAGCAATCGTAACGTCATTCGAATAAACAGCGAGAGCTAGCTGATTTTCTCACGTTTCTTGCTCCAAAGTAAAGCTACCGACTCTACAAAGGGACTTTACTGGCCTCTTAACGTCCGCTAAGGGTTTTTTAATATGTACTGAGCGCCGCCTGAGACACGGAGGTAAGAAAGGAAGGAGTGGCCAACCGGCACTAGAAATGAAGCACTGCTTCGAAGCTTCGGTCACTAGATGGGGTGTTCTTTGTTTACATTCAGAAGCTCGCTTGACAATGTTCTGATAGTATTTCGACACACGACAGTTCCATACAAATCGAAAAAGGGACACTTTCGCATGAAAGAAACATTCATAGTGTGATGGATAATAGCAATTTGTATAGTTTACTGACATTTACGCAAAAATCGCATCTTGGTTATTTTTCGATAACTAACAACAGCGATTTTGATTATGAATTTGTTTTATAAAATTCTAAGCTGTTGAACTACAAAAATATAGATTTTAACAAAACTGTTATACTTAAAAGAATGAAAAATACCTTACGATACTCTTGATAGAGTATTCGCTACTTTTATTTTATGTTCCAAACGCCAAAATGTTTTAAATAAAATAAATTTTTTTCACATCCATATATTATTGTAACATGTACCTTTTAAAATTTTTTAGAGGAGAGGCTTTACTGCTGCTCATTTTAAAACTCATCGTTTAAATTTTATATATCTGAAAAATAATCACTTTGAGTTTACACGTTTTACTTATTTGGGTTAATTAAAAATAAAATCCTTATTTTATTCCCTTTCAGAAATGTTCAGAGAAAGTTAAATACTATTTAAAGTATTTCGCTAATTTCTAACAATTATCTAATTTAAAATAAACCGAATAAAGCATTAATTATAAATTGACTTATATTTTTCGATTTAAAAGATGCCTCAGAAGCCAAAAAATCATGTAATATTTAAGAAAGTATTTTAGGAAGACGCTCTATAAATAGAAAAGAAATAATGCATAATTTTAATATTAATAATACAATAAACTTTGATCTTAATTTTTGTACTGTAACCGAATAAAATCGAATTACTTAACATTTTTTTCTAATGTAATTAACGAAAATTTCTGAAAATATTTCATTCAAATTAAACCATTCTGTGAAAACTGTTCTGTGAAAAGTATAGCATTTAATGCGTTCAGAATTAAATGTTGTTTAAAAATGTGTTGTTTTCATATACTTAAGACTGTGAAGTGTTGTAGAAAAAGAAAATATATACATTTAGATGTATATTTACGACGTAATTTCAAAATATTTACATCCGATCGCGTCAAAACCCATTGAACTTAATGGTAAATGACCCAATGTTTTGGTCACCACGTAGGGATCGCCGATGCTTCAGAGCAGGGTACGGGAGAAACCTGTTTAGGGCCACTCCATCTTCCTACCTCCATGGCCTGAGATAACCACTGACCTGATTTTGTTGTAAAAATCTTACAGTGTTAATAGTCATCCTGGCAGAAGGGAATATTTCCTTCGTGTAAAAATATAAATATAAATATTACATGGGCATACACGGCCTGTGTATAATCACAGATCCATACGAACCTCGGACCGAACTACCAGTGTTCAGCGACTTTCCGCTCGGCCGCTGGTGGCCCGAGTTACTGGGAGAAGGAAACGCAGTCGCCAAATCCTGCTGGTGAATTATTATAATTAATCTTATTCTTTTAGTTGAGGAGCTTCTTCGTAGGGTTATTTTTTGGAAGCAGGAAAAGAGACAAAATAAGTGTCGGGAATCGAACTCCGGAACTTCCGATTCTAGCCGGGCGATCTTCCCAACTGCACCACGAAAGCGCGCTCTAGAAAAAGGAGAAAATTCCTTCGAGTTTTGAGGAAAATATTTTATTTAATTATAAAATATACTCTTTGATTTCTTCAGATTTATTTATGTATCGCAATTTTATCTCCAATTACCATTTCTTGGACTGATCCCAAATAAAAAAAGGCCGGGCCTTTCACAGTTGAAAACCACCAAACAAGGAGTAGAATGAAACAAAAACAAAATTCGGAGAAACACAAAAATCCAGGCAAGATAACGCCACCTAAACAAAGCCCACACGTTCTTGTGGAAGAGAGAGAGAGAGCTCCCGCTTTTATCGCACCTATACCCCAACTGATAAAACGAGAAGTCACAGAAGGGAAGGACAAAAGAATAGAAAATATAATCTAAACATGCAGGCATTTTCATTTCCCTAAACATCTCGTGGAAGATTTCGTAACATCTCTCTCTCTCTGTGTCTAGTGTTATCTATCACCGCCATCTTATCTCGGCGGGGAGTCTCAATTGTTTACAGAGAGAACACAGAATAGAACGGTGTCATGCCAACAAAAGGGAGGTACAAGGCAGTTCTCTTTCTAGGGCTGAGTTGCTGTGTTCTGGGCCTTATCTTTTTCCCTTCTGTATTGTTGGAGCGGCTGTGTGTGCCTCTTCGTGTATTGTGGGATGTATGGCAAAATAGGTTTGTTGTGTGCGCGGACTTGAAAGAGCTGGTGTGTGTGTTTTGGCGCGGCTGTTGTTGAGCTTGTTTGGTATGTGTATCCGTTTGGAAAAAACATCTTTCAGCTAGTATTTATTATTTCTTCCAGAAATGTCTCCAGTAGGTTTTTCGTAGAAAGGTTATAAGGTATTTCTCCCGCCTTCCTAGCGCGCCTTCGTGGTGTAGTGGTCAGCACACTGAGCCTGTACTTCAGACGTCCGTGATTCGATTCCCAGCGAAGGCGATTGCTCATTTTTCATCTCGCCTGCTTCCAAAAAAATCTGATGTGTACATCACATGACTTCCATGTACGGAATATTAAATTATGCGCATTTGTTTCTTGCATTTCATTTAAACTTATTGGATTGAATTAAATCTACTTCGCCGACAGCGCATAAAACACAATAGAATAAATGCATTCTTTAAAATTCACTCTAGTATTTGTTTACCATAGCGACACTCTGCTGCTAGATTCACTTAACTGTATTAATAATTATATAACAGTTAACTTATATAATAATTATATAACAGAAACTAAGTTAACTGTTATATAATCCAATAATTAAATATTTCAATAATAACAGTTAAATTATATATTTCGTTCATATTATAACTCATAATGCACAAAATTTATATCATTTAAAGAATAGAATTATCTAATCGTTGCCACATGTTCTATTCAAAAACTATAATAAAGCTAGAATGATGTATAAAAGAAATTAAGCAAACAAAGCAAAAAAGAAACAGTTTTTCACAGACGATTGTGTATTTCTCATTCAATTAATTCAGTTATCACTTTGCGAGAAGGCAAAAATACATAAAAACTCAAAATATCTACATTAAAAATTACGAAGTAAATCTTAAACATTTATTTCCTCGAAAAAATTTCAGAAAGAATTAAGAATGATTTAATTGGCAATAATAAATGAAGGCGTTATCTTTGTTGTTGCAAAGCTAAGTTTCGCTAGATTGGCAACAAATCTAGTCTCCTGTTTCAAATAACCGGCCGCCATTAAAAAAAGGCTTAGGGGCACTTAGACAACTTTAAAATTGTTGATAATTCTAAAATTATTGCATACAAATTTACTAAAGGCATAAAAATCTTAACCGGAAGATAAAAACAACATAATACAATCATTTTTAGAGCAAAAAATGTACAATTTACAAACATATAAGAGTAAAGAAACCGAGGTCACTGAGCCGGGTAACAGAGTGGCTATATATATAAATATATTTACATACGTTTGGTGCGGTCGATTGCAACCAAAATACGAAGTGCACATCTACATGTTATAGCAGTCCTATATACAAAATTTCAACGTTCTGAGGCTACTCGTTTTTGAGTTATGCGAGATACGTACGTACGTACGTTCGTACAGACGCCGCGAAAAATTCTCTTCAGAATTAATTTTAAAGCAGTTTTATAATTTTTTTGGAGGAAAAGTGTCTTTTATTCTGTCCTTACCTACAGATATCACGCAAAAACATTGTTAAATTGCATTCGATAGCGGTCAAAATGGATATTTTCGTTGAAATATGCTGCCTGAAACTTTTCGCGATTACAATACTTCCTTTTTACTTCGTACAAGGAAGTAAAAAACAAAAAAATACCTAATGTCTCTACAAGGTTCATTATGAACTATTCCAAATTAGACAGTAATCTAATGGCTTTAAAATTATACTTACAAAAATAAGTAGCCAAGATCAAAACACAGAATATTTCCCAAAGCAGCAAATTAACTTGAAACCCTTTTATCTTAATTTTCTATACTTATTTGTAGAAAATGTAACTTTTGGGCTTCGTTTCTTAATTCGAAGCAGGACTTTTTCCATGTCACGTGTATAGTCCATGTGTTCAGTCCAGATTTGTTGCTTTGGTTTCCTTTTTACTTTCTTTGAGAAACATAAAGTTTAATTTTTAAACTAACAAGGTTTTAAAATTTAACATAACGAGCTTACGAAGCACTAGTTATGTTAAACGCTTAATGTTAATGTTAACTTTTAAAAAGGCAAACATTAGGCGCCGATAGTGAGATCGTAGTTAATATTACCGTTCGGATATTATTATCGAATCGCCGAAGTCTCGTCCGCTTAGACACGAAATTATGGAAAATACATCGTTTACTGTTATCAAAAAGTCGATTAATATTATCAAAATATCTTAGAATGAATATAATTTAACTGAAACAAAGTAATAAATGAAAGATATCAAATAAGGTAACAAGAAATATAATTTTTTTAAAAAAAAGTCAATTCCTACTTAAGACAACAAAGAAAAATTGTAAAAATACGAAAAAAAAAAAAAAAATAAAAAAACTTTAATATGGAAAAAATCTGTATTAACATCAAGTGTCATCCACTGCATGTTTAAAAAATGTATTTGAACTTGAGTGGATAAATAAAAAGTATTTTATTAACGATTGATATTTTGTGTGTGTGTGTGTGTGTGTGATTATGGCAAAGCCTCAAAGCCTCAAAGGCTATCTGCCTAAGGGGAGGGATGCCTTCGTGGAGGACTTTCTAAGGGAAACTGGCTCGTATACACGTTACACATGGGGAAAACCACGAAAACACCCATGCAGCCAGCCCGTTCGCGGGATTCGAACCTCGGACCGAACTACCAGTGTTCAGCGACTTTACCGCTCGGCCGCTGGTGGGCGATCGATATTTTGAACAAGATAATAGGGAGAGTGTGAGCTAATAGTAGGAATTTAAAAAGAGTACAAAAATTGGCAAATGACATAGACATGCAGCCAAGTAACGGATTAGGTACCCAAGCAGCTTGGTTTTGATGTAAGGCAACCATGTGCAAATGAGCTTAAACGACTGATTGAACTGTTTAACGGAGCACATTGGCGTATCTAAATAAAATGGCGCTCGTGGCAAGAATTTTAACTGCCCCTAATTTGTGTGCAAAAATTTTTTCTAAAGCCTTACCTCAAGTATCAAAATTGTGATGTGAATGATCCAGAAACAAGAACTTTTTACTGATTGGACTCCCATCTTAATAGGACTCTAAAATTGTGCAATTATTTTAAAAGAATATAGTCTTTAAAATTATTCCTGAATTCAAAATTTTACGACTTATAATTTTTTAATTGTTCAAAAACTTATGTTTGGTATTTTCAAAATTATCTTTCTCATATTTTGCTGCTCTAATGCTTTTGCTCTCAAAAAGGCTTCTCAATCGCTCCGACTTTTTCTTTTGACTTTATGTGTAAGATAAAAAAATATGAAAGCAAACTTCTAAATTTAATTTACTATAACCTCATCTCTCTGTCTTAGAAATAGCGCTATAAATCTTATAATTTTTTAATTATAAGATTTATAGCTAAGCTGCGTCATTCAAATTAATCATGCGGTCTTACGTAACGCTTAATGCAGATGTCTCTTGCCCAATCAAAATAATTGTAAATCAAACCCTTTGACTCCCTCCTTCTTCCTTTGCATTACTACTGTGATACTCTCTCTCTTTTCGCTTAAGCTTTCCTCCTGTTAAGACGCTTTGCTGCAATCATTTATGTGCTGCTATGATAGCTTCTTCCAGTACAGTATCACAGACTGCCAAAATATTACATATACATATATGTGATGTACCAGCTTTTGTCCGGAATAAATAGATTGGTGAAGAATCATAGATGTAATCGTAGCTCAAAAGTATCAGACGATAAGTTTAAAAAGCAGGATCCATTTATTATTATTCAGGAGAAATAGCAATTACAAAAATCTGATCTCCTGAGTAAATAAAAAAGAATTACTAATAATCTTTTTGTATGAAGTTTACTGCATCGTTACATTAAAGAAAAGACCCCGATATTCCTTTGCGAGTCCTTTTATAGCCTCTGGAAAGGCGGAGCTTCCAAGAAATGACGTCAGCCTCGTCAGCCATTCCAGTTCGCTTTAAATATCTCCAGAACATTCTATAACTGTACGTGTAGAAAAAGGCGGGAAAAACAACTTGACTACGGGACTGTGGAATTAATTCCACGTACTTTCAAATAAGAGACCGTCGCCATTAAAAATGAAAAGAACATACAGTTAGAATTTCAAGTGTATTCTTGACTATTTATTGGAATTTGGAATTTTATTATTACATATATATATATATATATATATATATATACCTATTCTATTATCCAGAGATATACATATTATTATATTACCAGACATATATATACCCAGACATACATATATACTTGGTACGGCCGACTGCAACTAAAAAGGGAGGTGCACTACTGCGTGTTATAACAACCCTATACAAGTTTTTCAACGATCTAAGGCTAATCATTTTTGAATTATGCGAGATACATACGTACGTACGTACGTAAAGACGCCACAAAACAACCTCTTCTGAATCCATTTTGGAAAAACAAAAGAGTCCTTTATTCTGCCCATACGAACAATTGTCACGCAAAAAATCGCTCAGTTGGATTGGACAGCGGTCAAAATGGATATTTTCATTGAAATATGATGCCGGAAGTTTTTCGTGATTAAGATACTTTAAAAAATTACAAATTTAACAATGTTATACAATAGTAATCACAGAAGAATACCACTGAATGGCAATTTAAAGGGAAGAGGGAACATCGAATAGTTCTGATTTATTTACCGAACGACCCTTCAGGGCGAGTCGAAAATGACATCCGTATCAAAAGTTTGAAATTAAATATCTGTGTCAATTTTTGTCGTACTTTTATCTTTCAAGTCGGAGGAATGGAGTCAAATTTTTACTTCCTTGTACGAAATAAAAAGAGAATTATTGTAATCGTGAAAAGTTTCAGATAGCATATTTCAATGAAAATATCCATTTTGACCGCTATCAAATGCAATTTAACGATGTTTTTGCGGGATATCTGTACGTAAGGACAGAATAAAAGACTCTTTTCCTCCAAAAAAATTACAAAACTGCTTTAAAATTAATTCTGAAGAGAATTTTTCGTGGCGTATGTACGAACGTATGTACGTACGTATCTCGCATAACTCAAAAACGAATAACCTCAGAACGTTGAAATTTTGTATATAGGACTGCTATAACATGTAGATGTGCACCTCGTATTTTGGTAGCAATCGGCCGCACCAAACGTATATAAATATATTTATATGGTATATATTCACTTTGTTACCCGGCTCAGTGATCTAAGTTTCTTTACTCTTATATGTTTGTAAATTGTACATTTTTTGCTTTAAAAATGATTGAATTATGTTGTTTTTATCTCCCGGTTAAGGTTTTTATGCCTTTAGTAAATCTGTATGCAATATTTTTAGAATTATCTACAATTTTAAAGTTGTTTAAGTGCCGCTAAGCCTTTTTTTTTTTTTTTGATGGGGGCCATTGATTGTTTACATTTGAAACAGCAGACTAGTGGATTTGTTGCCAATCTAGATAAACTTAGCTTCGCAACAACAAATGTAAAGCCTTCATTTATTATTGCCAATTAAATCATGTTTAATCCTTTCTGGAATTTTTCGAGGAAATAAGCGTTTAAGATTTACTTCGTAATTTTTAATATAGATATTTTGAGTTTTTACGTATTTTTGCCTTCTCGCGAAGTGAGAACTGAATTAATTAAATGAGAAATACTCAATCGTCTGTGAAAAACTGTTCCTTTTTTTGTTTTGTTTGCTTTATTTCTTTTATACATCGTTTTAGCTTTATTATAGTATTTGAATAGAACATGTGGCAACGATTAGATAATTCTTTAAATGATATAAATTTTGTGCATTCTGAGTTATAATATGAACGAAATATAATACTGTTAAGTGAACCTAGCGTCAGAGTGTCGCTATGGTAAACAAATAAAGTGAATTTGAAAGAATGCATTTATTCTATTGTGTTTCATGCGCTGTCAGCGAAGTAGATTTAATTAAATCCACTAAGTTTAAACGAAAGAAAAAAATGCGTATAATTTAATATTCCGTACAAGTCATGTGGTGTACACATCAGACTTTTTAAACATAAAATGGAGTCAAACTTATATATTTTATGTTTTGTGAGTAGTATAAAATTTTCCTAAACTGTGTAAATAAGTTAGAATTCCTAATTTTTATAATATTGATTTAGAATGCGAAAATGGAAGTCTTTAAATCATTTAAAACATTTTTGTAACTGAAAGTCTATGATGAAACCTTTGTGTAAAATATAGAAAGATTAAGGACTTTTGTGGACATAGTGTAGGGTAACAAATGTATTGTGAGTAGCATTGGGATTTTTTGAGTTATCTCTAATATAAATATCAAAGATGCGGAAATTAATTTTAGGTAAGAAACGGCGTGAGATTACCAAATACTTTTGAAAACACCGAAGCACGTTTTAATACTAGTATACCAGGAATGATGAAGATAAAAAAATTTGGGACACATGATAAGAACTGATAAACGCCTTCGGTATAATGCGGGAAAACCCACGCTTACTCTTCTTCTGCCTATTTTTACATCAAGAAATGCGATATAATTCATGAGTAATGAGCATAGTTATCGCTGTTGCATTAGAGCTAGTAATCCATTTGGCATAATTCATATCCTTATCTACTTGCGGTTTCGGCCGGTTTTTAACGAGATGTGGTTAGGATTTACTGAATTTAATTAAACTTTGGTTTCGTGTAGGAATATAACATTTCTACTTCCTTACGAAACACAAGAAACGTATATATTTTTTTAGGGGGGAGATTTAAATTGCAATAATGATGACGATTTTGTCAGAGAACAGAAAAGTGTTCTAGTTAATCCTGTTCTTCGACAATGGAGAACTATTTGGAAAAGTCCTAAAAATGTTAGATTTTAAATCGGGTGTAACATGAACCATAGTCAAATAATCGAATTGTCAGGTTACTTCAAGATACCCAGGTAAAATTTTTCTTTATATTGTGAAGTACATTCTCATATAGACAATTTCTGTTCTTAGAGCGTGGGATTTTGAACTTTTCTATGACCGAAACAAAATATGAAAATACAAAAACCTGATGTTTAAACCACATGACTTCCTTGCACGGAATATTAAATTATACGCATTTTTCTTGCATTTCATTTAAACTTATTGGATTGAATTAAATATACTTCGTCGATAGCGCATAAACCACAATAGAATAAATGCACTCTTTAAAATTCACTATATTTGTTTACTATAGCTACACTCTGGCGCTAGGTTCATTTAACAGCGTTACATTTCGTCCATATTATAACTCAGAATGAACAAAATTTAGTATATCATTTGAAGGATTATCCTATCGATGCCACATGTTCTATTCAGATACTATAATAAATCTAGAACGATGTATAAAAGAAATTAAGCAAACAAAACAAAAAAGAAACAGTTTTTTACAGACGATTCTAGTATTTCTCATTCAATTAATTCAGTTCTCACTTCCCGACAAGGCAAAAATACATAAGAACTCAAAATACCTATATTAAAATTTACGAAGTAAATCTGAAACATTTCCTCGATCAACAAATCTATTATTCTGTTGTTTCAAATGTAAACAAGCAATGGCCGACATGGCAAAAATTATTAGGCTTAGCGGCACTTAAACAACTTTTAAATTGTTGATAATTCTAAAAATATTGCATGCAGATTTACTAAAGGTATAAAAACCTTAACCGGAAGATAAGAACAACATAATTCAATCATTTTTAAAGAAAAAAAAATGCACAACTTACAAACATATAAGAGTAAAGAAACTGAGATTACTGAGCCGGTTAACAGAGTAGCTATATATATACATATATTTATATATGTTTGGTGCCGCCGATTGCAACCAAAATACGAGGTGTACATCTACATGTTATAGCAGTCCTATATACAAAATTTCAAAGTTCTGAGGCTACTCATTTTTGAGTTATGCGAGATATGTATGTACAGACGAAACGAAAAATTCTCTTCAGAATTCATTTCAAATCAGTTTTATAATTTTATGGGTGGAAAAGTCTTTTATTCTGTCCTTACGTACAAATGTCACTCAAAAACATCGTTAAATTGCATTCGATAGCGGTCAAAATGGATATTTTCGTTGATATATAATGCCCGAAAATTTTCGCGATTACAATACTTCTTTTTTACTTCATACAAGGAAGTAAAAACGTGCACTTTACGCACACACACAAAACAAACAAAAAACAAAACACAAAATAAATAAATTTAAAAAAAAAAAAAAGAATCTGAAATGTTTCAGATTTTAAATTACGTCCAAAGGGGCGTTTTTTAACATTTTGTGTGTTACCTTTCTTTAATAAATATCATGTTCCTCGCACTTAAACCATAAGATCCAGTGCAACAGCAATATCGCAAAATAGTTTTAAAACGAGCCTATCTTTAGAATTTCCGATACAGAGACTAACGCGCTGGAGATAAAAATGTTTTTTCTGCACAACGTTGCCATTGCTCGCTTTGAAATCCTTGAGTTTGTTAATCAAAAATTCGTCAAAGTTTTAAAAAATAGGAAATCGATCATAAAACAAATTTCAAATTTCAAATTTGGTCTTCCACATGCTCATATTCGTTGGAGGATTACGTTATTCAAAATTCGATGACTCTATGTACCGTTGTTTTATCACAATACGAGAAATAGACAATCATTTATGCAGATTTTTCATTATTTAATTTCTTCAAATATAATGCAGGACTCTAACGTTTTATGGCAACAGTTTGAAAAGTGAACCGACATTTATCCGTCCGACGCGAAATGCCAAAACGAAACTAATAGTTCTTCGCGATTCAAATCCCTTTGGACTAATAAAAATAAAAAAATAAATAAAAAGGGGGACAGTTTTATATCTTGCGTTCTACTGGGCCGTTTGACGAAATTTTACTTGCGTTTTCAATGTCTCTAAAGCGCGACTATTAAATTTGCATTTTCAATAACTCGAAGCGCGACCTAAAAATGTTATAAAATATCCGTAATATTAGGTTTTTACATAGAGCATTGCTCTAATGTAGGTATTTTGCCACAAAATTGGACTTTTTCCGAGCTGATGTACTGATGTTTTTCCATATTTCCGTCAACATTCCATATTTGAGGAATTCCTTCCCCCCCCCCGAAAAAAAAACAGATTGTAGAACGGATGCAGAAGCGATTTTGTTTGTAAAGACTGCACGTATGTAGGTATGTATGTATGTGAACTGTTACGTGCGTTGATGAGCTGAGCTTTTTTTATACTTAGATTTTAGTAAATTGTGCAGAGCATTTTTTAGTTTAAAAGTTATTATGTCCTGTTGTTCTTGTGTTTAGGTTAAAGTGCTTATGGCTTTAGTCAATCTGCATGCAGGAGTCGTAGAATTATCAACAATTTAAAAGTTACTAATTCAGAAGTCAGACAACAAAAATCAGCGTTATATTTTCAAAATATCTACATGCATTATTATGAATCAAAATTGTTTGAAACTTTAAACTTTCGGGCATGGTTCCGCTACGTAGACGATACTTTTACCCTGTTTGAAGGTAATGACGATACGTTTACCCTGTTTGAAAGTAATAAAGATGATTTAAATAAAGTTCTTTCAACAATGAATTCTATTGATCCTGCTATTCAGTTCACTTTTGAACTTGAGACTTGCAATTCTCTTCCGTTTCTCGACATTCTGGTCACACGTAACACATCCAACTTCAGTACTACGGTTTACCGTAAACCTTCATCGGTTTGCCTTCCACCACACTTTAAATCATGTCATCCGACTAAACAAAAATTAGCTTCATTTTATTCCTATGTTTTCCGTGCTCTTCAAGTTTGCTCCTCCAAACTAACCCTTGATGAAGAACTAAATTATTTAAAAGCGATTGCTATTGACAGGGGTTTTTCACCCAACATTATTAATCAAGCAGTTAAAAAATTCTCATCTCAACACACTAAAATGCACACTCTTGTTTTGGGAGATTATAAAAATTCTGTTGTCATTCCCTTCTTTCCATCAATTAGCTATAAAGTTGCACATATTTTGCAGAAATTTAACTTTCGGGTTGTGTATTCTCCCATCAATAAAATTCCGAGTTCCATACTCAAGGACCCCATTCCGGATATGAATTCCTGGGGTATTTATAGGATTTCTTGCGAGTGTGGTTTAATTTACATTGGCCAAACTAAGAGAGCCTTAAAATTTCGCGTCAAGGAACATGAGGCATATGTTAGAAAAAATGAAACACAGAAGTCTTCTGTTGCTCACTGCGAAAATTTTGAAAATATAACGCTGATTTTTGTTGTTTGACTTCTGAATTAGTATTTATTCGGCGTGTTATTGTGTCTTAATTAATTTAAAAGTTGTTTAAATGGTGCTAAGGCTAATGACGCCACCACTTATTTAAATTTGGAAATCTTCGTAGAATAGTAAATTAAATAAGTTTGTGCACAAAATCCAGTGTCTTTCTGCCGAGAGGGACCAAAAGTAAACTTTCAGTTTTTGCACTGAAAAATCTGTCTTCTTGCCCGCTGGCCTAATTTTAATTTTTAAGAGGCTCTAATTTTAATTGTAAAAAGTATTTTTACACCTTTTTTTTACAGTATTTGATGTTTTTGTTTTTCTCCATTTTTTACGTATTACGTATTTTTACGTATTTTTGCTTTTCCGCGAAGTCTGAACTGAACTATTATATCTCTACTAAAATTTGAGGAAATAAGTTCAAATGAAATCCAGCAAAAATGTGTAGAATTTAATAGGCCGTACTAAGAAGACATGCGGTGTCTTCATCCGATATTTACTTTTATATATATCAGTTGGATATTTTTCCTTATTGTTTGTGAACAACTGCATTATTTTTTGTCGCTGTTTGCGAGCGAGACGGTATAGTCTCTCATTAACAGGAGATTATGAAACATTTAGTAATCATGGTATATCTCATCAACCTAAAATGATATCTGTAACTTTGTAGAGACATTAGGTATATTTTTGGAAGCAGGAGAATTGAAAAATTAGCTCTGCCTTCGCCGAACCGCGGACCACTGGAACACGCGCCCAGCATACAGACCACCACACCACGAAGGATGCCAAGAAGGTGGGAGAAATACTTTATATACTCCCCCTTTTAAAGGGCGACTGGGTCCCCTAAAAACACTAAATAAACACCAATTCAGTCGCCAAAACCTGGGTGCGGAGAATCATCATCCAACACCCTTTTAGTTCGGGCGCCACTGTAAACACATTAGGTGTTTTGTAAGCAGAAAAGATGAAAAATGAACAACGCCCTCGCCGGGAATCGAACCAGGGACCTTTGGAATACACGCCGCTACACTTCTTAGGCATGCTAAGAAGGCGGGAGAAATACCTTATAACGTCAGTCAAAGAAGGTCAAGAAAAGTAGTCATGGGTTAGAAGTAACTATCGCAATAGGTATTTTTTGGAAGAAGGAGAGATGAAAGATGAGCAACGCCTTCGCCTGGAATCGAACCGCGGACCTCTGGAATACGCGCCCAGCGTGCTGACCATTACACTACGTAGGCATACTAAGAAGGCGGGAGAAATGCCTTATAACGTCAGTCAAAGAAGGTCAAGAAAAGTAGTCATGGGTTAGAAGTAACTATCGCAATAGGTATTTTTTGGAAGAAGGAGAGATGAAAGATGAGCAACGCCTTCGCCTGGAATCGAACCGCGGACCTCTGGAATACGCGCCCTGCGTGCTGACCATTACACTACGTAGGCATACTAAGAAGGCGGGAGAAATGCTTTATAACGTCAGTCAAAGAAGGTCAAGAAAAGTAGTCATGGGTAAACTAGAAGTAACTATCGCAATAGATATTTTTTTGAAGCAGGAGACATGAAAGATGAGCAACGCCTTCGCCGAGAATCGAACCGCGGACCTCTGGAATACGCGCCCAGCGTGCTGACCATTACACTACGTAGGCATACTAAGAAGGCGGGAGAAATGCCTTATAACGTCAGTCAAAGAAGGTCAAGAAAAGTAGTCATGGGTAAACTAGAAGTAACTATCGCAATAGATATTTTTTGGAAGCAGGAGAGATGAAAGATGAGCAACGCCTTCGCCGGGAATCGAACCGCGGACCTCTGGAATACGCGCCCAGCGTGCTGGCCATTACACTACGTAGGCATACTAAGAAGGCGGGAGAAATGCCTTATAACGTCAGTCAAAGAAGGTCGAGAAAAGTAGTCATGGGTAAACTAGAAGTAACTATCGCAATAAGTATTTTTTGGGATGAAAGATGAGCAGGAGAGATGAAAGACGAGCAACGCCTTCGCCGGGAATCGAACCGCGGACGTCTGGAATACGTGCCCAGCGTGCAGAGCACCACACCACGAAGGCATGCCAAGAAGGCGGGAGAAATACCTTTAGATACCTTTAAATTTAGACAGTATTTATTTCTTATGGTATCTGTAACTGAATGCAAATAAAATAAGAAAGGTTAATAATAGTATGCAATTTCTGAGGGGCTGAATTCGCTCTAAAATTATTTTTACTTTATTTAACTGATGCTTAAAATGTCATCTGAGATATTCATGACAACCTTGCGTGTTGATACGGAACGTAGCATTTTGACGAAAATAGTTTTAAAACAACATTGTTTGTAGTAATACAAAATTTCCTGTTGAGTGTTTATCAGATCAGTAATGTCGACCTTTACGTTTCCGTGTTTCTGGCATTTTTTAGATATTACTTCCCGTTGTTGTGTGGTTGCACATGGTTGCGTTCACAGCCTAGAGTTGGAATACATATTGAAATTTTTCTATTCTGTGCATGTCATAATAATATAACTTTCGCACATGAATAGAATATATTAAATCCAACAATTCCTTTTTTCTGTTTTAAATATCATCAGATAGACTGAAACTGAAAGCTTAGGTATTCATAAGGTATTCTAAAGTTGGAAAGTAGATAATCGTCGAAGATAGTTTTGGTTGTTTTTATTTAATCCTATGCTCTGATATATTTCACAAAATTATTGTAATTATATTGTAGAGTCATTAGGTTAATTGGAAGTAGAAAAGATGAAAAATATGCAACCGCCTTCGCCGGGAATCGAACCATGGACCTCTGGAATACCTGCCCAGCGTTACTACCGTTAAGGCACGCTAGGGAAGTGGGAGAAATACCTTATATATTCCCCTTTTTAAAGGGCGACTAGGGTTTTAGGGGACCTAGTCGCCAATTTCTGGGTGCGGAGAATCATCATCCACAACCCTTTTAGTTCGGGCGCCACTTGTAGAGTCATTAGGTTAATTGGAAGCAGAAAAGTTGAAAAATATGCAACTGCCTTCGCCGGGAATCGAACCACGGACCTCTGGAATACCTGCCCAGCGTGCTACCGCTACACCGCGAAGACACGCTAGGGAAGTGGGAAAAATACCTTATAATATTACAAAAAGGTATGCTTTGAAAGTTTAAAAGTACTGCGCATGCGAGAAAGTTTATGAAGTTATTCCGAAGACATTTCTTCGTATTAAAATCGAAGTCTATTGAATTCAGACTAAAAAATGATAAAGGCTGCAAACAATAATGCAATCTGTGAATAATCAATAGTAAAATCTGTGATTCCGATTCTAATGATCTGTCTAATTTAAATAGACCTATTGTGAATATTTATAGCATGCAATCTGGTTTTTATTGCATTTTCTGTATTGAATCTAGAGTTATTGTATTATAAGGTATTTCTCCTGCCTTCTGGGCATGCCTTCGTGTGTGGTGGTCTGCACGCTGGGCGCGTATTCCAGTGGTTCGATTCCCGGTGAAGGCGTTGCATATCTTTTATCTTGCCTGTTTCCAAAAAATACCTAATGTCTTTACAGTGGCGCCCGAACTAAAAAGGGTGTTGGATGATGATTCTTTTCACCCAAGATTTGGCGATTATTTCCTCTAAGAACCCCAGTCGCCCTATAAAATGGGGAGTATATAAGGTATTTCGCTGTTCTAAATGGTACCGGAAAATGTAAACATATTTCTTAAATACTCCCTAAAGTTTAATAAAATAGGAATTAACATAACCTCTCGGAAGCCTGAATTAATATACAGTCTGTTTTAGATGAGGTAATTGGTATTAATTAATTACTTTCTTTAGTGGATTGTTCAGTGGATTGAGAATTTTAAATGTAGAGACATGTGGATTTTCGATGCTGAGAGACGTGAAAAATGTGCAATGCCCTCGCCGGCACTCGAACCTCAGACCTCTATAATGCGGACCGAGCGTGCTCCCCATTACACCACGAAGGCATACTAAGAAGGAGGGAGAAATACCTTATATACTACCCCTTTTAAAGGGCGACACCTAAATCTTGGTGGTGCAGAATCATCATCCATCATCAATTTTATTTCGGGCGCCACTGCAGAGACACTAGGATTTTCGATGCTGAGAGACGTGAATAATGTGCAATGCCCTCGCCGGGACGCGTAATGTCAAACTGCACATTGAGTTGATCAGTGTTAACGAATTTCGCTTAGTGCGCATGCTCAATGGTGTACCGTTGGTGTGGGAGGAAATACTGGCGACTAGGGGGAAGGGATAAATAACATTACACAAGTTAGTCATGCTAGTTTTACTGTTTTTACTATTGCAATACTACGGAAATTGTGTGCTTATTGCATGTGCTTCTGTTTCATTTCATTTTGGTTTATTTTGTTCATAAACATTACATTTAATATCAGTTATTTGACTTTAATTCAGTAGTTTAAACTAGATTTATTCCTTAATTTGTGAAAGTATATACGAATGGAAAGTATGGTTAATATTCAATTGCTTTCATTCCTGAGAAGTATAATCAATAAACATTCAGCTAATATATCTTGTAACATATCCTTTTTTGTACTACTTCTTAAATGAAAATTTGCGTAGTTTATAATCGATATTTACACTCTAAGTAATAAACTTACAACCTAACAAATTTTAAAACCCCGAACTGTTTACGCCTAGATAACACAATATCAACTATATACTGTATTTATCTTCTTTTAAAATTGCGCCCAATTCTACTCTGGGCATGCGCAGTAAGCGAAATTCGTTTAACATTGATCAACTCAATGTGCGGTTTGCCATTACGCCGCCGGGACTCTGGAATACGTACCGAGGCATGCTAAGAAAGCGGAAGAAATACCTTATATAACTGCAAATAAAAATGTTGGTTCTTTAAAATTTAAATCCCAAAGGTACTGCTAAAAACATTAAAGTGTAAAATAAAAATATTTTATTACATTTATCTTTTGTGTAGTAGCCTATATTCCTGTCATATTCTACGCTGGCATTAACTTTCTTCCTTTTCCATCTTTTTTCCCAAAATTTCGAAATTAAAAATTTTTGTTTAATACCGACAAGCTCGAGAATCGATATTCTATCGGTTATTTTAAAGATAATCGATACGATTAGCTGAAAGTTAGAATTAAAAATCGATAATTTCGTTATCATAGTAGCTTATCATAGCGATTAGCAACTGTAGTAGCTTATCATAGCGATGAGCCAACCGGACGTTTCTGTTGACCTGTATAAGGATGAACAGATAACACCGCCTTGTAATGATCCAGAGATTATAATTTTCTCACACTTCCCACCAATTTAAGACGGATAAAAAAATTCTGAAAGGAAAAAAAAAAATTGAAACAACTAAACGTGACCTGTGCTTGAATCCTCCCAACAATTCCATCACCCTTCTTAACAAGACTCGAGGGGTCACTGCGCACAATGGGTGACATCCATTAAAAGGTGAGCTAATGACCACTTCTACTCAGACTTTGAGCACTTAATTCTGAAGTCGCAACTTGGCAAGTTATTATTACGCAGTGAAAAACCATTTCGCGCTTTTTCAGCAGCAATGTCTCATTATGCAGCAACAAGCTATTACAGTCTTGTTATGCCGGAACAATTGTGTTAAGAATGTTCCGTCTCATCGTACCACGATCTGCATAGAAGACACGGATGTCTCTCTGCCTGTTTCGATACGCTTCAGTAGCTTTTAAATGATTGATAAATTGTCTCACTGCTACTTGGGACATAGAGTTGAAATGGTCTGCGACCATTTTGAGAATGCAGGTGGTAGACTTCAGGAATTTCGTGGTGATTCTCTGTCCGTAATATCTAGAGGTAATTACGAAGGAATTTGCTATTAGATTCGGAAAGAGTTATTATCTCCAAAACTACGGGAGGGCTTACAAAATGTAATAGTCTTTGTTTTGTTTACTACTTACTAGCAGCTATGTGGCCAGCCTTCGTCTGGCTTTTAAATGTACCGTAAAAATGCCTGAAGGGAACACCAAACTTTAAATTTAATTTAAAACCTGCGCAGAATTTTACTCTGCAGAACTTCATCCAAAAAATTATTGCATATAACAAAATTACAATGAAATAAGCAATAATCCCTTAATACAAATATTAGTTATCCTAATAAATAAATTAACCAACTTCCCTTTGCCTTCTTTAGACAAACGTCCAGTATCCAAGAGAAAAATAAAATTTCAAAACTGCACAAAATGATCGCCCTCATTTCCCCTAGTGGCACCAATGCTGATAACAAAATTACAATGAAATCAGCAATATCCCTTAATACAAATATTAGTTATCCTAATAAGTAAATTAACCAACTTCCCGTTGCCTTCTCTCGACAAACGTAAAGTATCCAAGACAAACATTAAATTTAAAAACTGCACAGAATTATAGCCCTCATTTTTCCAAGTGGTAACAGTGCTCATAACAAAATTACAATGAAATAAGCAATATCCCTTAATACAAATATTAATTATCCTATTAAGTAAATTAAACAACTTCCCGTTGCCTTCTCTCGGCAAACGTAAAGTATCTAAGAGAAAAATTAAATTTAAAAACTGCACAGAATGATCGCCCTCATTTTTCCAAGTGGTAACAGTGCTCATAACAAAATTACAATGAAATAAGCAATATCCCTTAATACAAATATTAATTATCCTATTAAGTAAATTAAACAACTTCCCGTTGCCTTCTCTCGGCAAACGTAAAGTATCTAAGAGAAAAATTAAATTTAAAAACTGCACAGAATGATCGCCCTCATTTTTCCAAGTGGCAACAGTGCTCATAACAAAATTACAATGAAATAAGCAATATCCCTTAATACAAATATTAATTATCCTATTAAGTAAATTAAACAACTTCCCGTTGCCTTCTCTCGGCAAACGTAAAGTATCTAAGAGAAAAATTAAATTTAAAAACTGCACAGAATGATCGGCCTCATTTTTCCAAGTGGCAACAGTGCTCATAACAAAATTACAATGAAATAAGCAATATCCCTTAATACAAATATTAATTATCCTATTAAGTAAATTAACCAACTTCCCGTTGCCTTCTCTCGACAGACGTAAAGTATCCAAGAGAAACATTAAATTAAAAAACTGCACAGAATGATCGCCCTCATTTTTCCAAGAGGCAACAGTGCTGATTTTCAACAGTCAGCAGTCCAGTGTACAATTGAATGAAAAACTGTTGCCAAAACCACATTTCTAAAAGAATGAAACAATTCAAAATGATGCGATAAAATCGAAAAGATTTTTTAAAAAAAAATATGATTCAAATTTTGAAAAAATCGCTTGGAGGTGCACTGGCTCTTGTTTAGATGCACCTATATACCAAATTTCGTAGCCCTGGCTCTTTTTTATTATATGTAGAGATTTACATATTTATCATCATAATAGTATAAAATGAATGCATAGTTAATAGTCTGAACATGGAAAATGAATTCATGCAAGTTTTTCGCTTCATCATTTCGGTGTTCAGTTTTCTTACTAGAATGGCTTCACAAAATTTTCTTGTCTCCTTATCATTATTAACGTTTCGTGTGATAACTTTATTTATTAAATATGATTCTTGATGCTAACGCCACATAAAATTAGACTCAATAGCAAAATCACAAAATATTTAAAAACAGCATATCTTTAGAATTTCCGATGGACGATGTCACGCGTTGGAGTAAAATGTTTTATTCTATACAATGTTGCCATTGCTCGCTTTGAAATCGTTGAGTTTGTTAATCAAAAATTCGCAAAGTTTTACAAATTATGAAATAGATAATAAAACAAATTTGAAATTCAAAATTAGGGCTTCCAGAGGGCCACGTTCGGGTGGAGGGCTATGTTATTCAAAACTGGATAGCTCTAGTACCTGTTTTTTCACAGTTCGAGAAACATGCATACATTCATGCAGATTCTGCATTATTTAATTTCTTTAAATAAGTATAGGGCGATAATATTTGGGGGGAAGGAACAATTTGAAAAGTCATTCAGCGCAAAAGGCCGTTTTGAGAGTAATAGACCATATGGGTTTAAATTAAATAACTGAGAAAAATTAACGAAGACTCTTTAAATTTATTGTATTATTAACTGAAATAACCATTAATTTTTTTTCAATTTTAATTACACATAAAGCAGAAAAAATCGGCTAATATTATGACAAAATACAATCTTTCTGTAATCTTTTCCTAAAAATTTTTTTTACGTTGCCCTTGAATAAGTTTTGCTCTTTATGCGAAAACAATACTAAACCTTCAGCTATTAATAACACAATTTTTTCAGTTACCGTATATACCCGCGTATAAGTCGACCCTCCACTTCCGAAATTGATCGAGAAACTTCGAAAAATTTTTGGAAAATTGGGGAAAAATGATCGTATATAGTAACCTTCTAAAATTTGTTCCGGAAAAGATTCGCGTACGTAAAATCTATCAGCATTTTCCCTTTTTAAAAGTTAAAAGAAATATTCAAAACTGTTCAGTTATTGCGTGGGCTATTTTTTTAAATTTTGACGTGTACGCCTGTTAACAAAAGTATTTCATGAATGAACAATAACTATTATAAAGACTTATACGTACGTAAAAACTATCTGCATTTCTCTTTTCTTGGCGTGTTGGCGAATTTTTTGTATTGCTCGATATTGATCGGTTGTTCGGGGGGCCGAAAATTCTTTGGTTTAATCGAAACTTACTCTAGTTAAAGTATGAAACTCTGTGATTAGTTCGTCACATAATTTAAGTCATGAAATTACTTCAAGTAAGTGACTTATTTGATAAGTCGTCCAATTTGAGTGCGGGAAGAAAACAACTGCATTATATAAAGAAATTTTTGAACTTCCGGTTCTTTTAATTTTTTATGGCCCCGCGTATAAGTCGACCCCCCACTACGAATTCTTTTTTTTATCCAAAATATCTCGACTTATACGCGGGTATATACGGTATATTAGTCACAAGAATAGAATAATCTGTCACATTTTTCTATTGTCTAAATAGATACTAATTGATTATAATTAGTGCAATAAAATTTCGAATTTGAGTTACAATATAATTTCTAATTGAGGATTTGAATAAAATAATTAGCGGCAGTTATGCAAACTTTTTATGACTTTTCAACAGGAAAACATGCCAGTTGCAACGGGAAGGTTTTCATTCTGTAAGGTTACGACGGCAGAACTTCCTGTAACTGCAACTTTCTCTGTGATATCATTCTAAAACAATAACTCTGAAAAATAAGAATTACATGTCTGTTCTCCGATTAAAATTGCGATTAGACGACCGTGTTATCTGGCCTACATCTCCTGCCCATCAAGAACAATGTAATGACATTTCATTTCTGGCCGAGCCCAAACGTCTGAAATGTCTGACAAGTGTATGGTTGCCCATGGGACATAATTAACCCCAATAATCACGCTGATCGTGCAGTGATATAATCTGAAATTAAATTAGGCGGATAACAAATTGTTCGTATTTTATGCTTCTACCAACGCTGTAACTAAATTTTGATTTGAGGATTAACTATAAGAAACAACAGCAAATGTTCTTACGGGACTCAAAAATTTATTTTTTATTCATTTCGGTATAATATATGTTAAGTATAGTTAAGGTACCTCTTGGCGAAACTTGGCGATTTTTGGCGGTACATGGATACCGATTTTGTGCAATTTTTTGACTCGTTATTTTGGCTTGCGAAGCGGCGATTTTTGCGCCAAAAATCGCCGCTACACAAAGACAAAATAACAAGACAAACAATTGCACAAACTCGGTATCCATGTACACATCGACTTATTATCACTTAAAAAAAACCCCGAATTGCACAAAAATGGCATTGTGCACTCCTTTGACTTTATCCATGTACACGTCGACCTATTTTCACTTAAAACAAATCCCAGAATTGCACAAACTTGCATTGCGCACTCCCTTTACTTTGTCCATGTTACACATCGATATATTTTCACTTAAAAAGTCAAAGGAGCACCAAATTCTACAATATAGGCAAACAAAAAATACATAATCTCAATAAAATACATTTACCAAACAATAAAATAACATAAAGGAAAAACATGTTATACATTTAAGCACTACCAAAAGCAAATATTCACTTACCATGATTTTCGAGTTCGCTTCGTACACCCAGAGCCACGTAAAAATCAAAATGTCAATCATACTCAAATGACTTTTTTCAAACCAGGTACTATTTCTGATCGAACGCTTCACATAGTGACCATCTGAACCTTTCTTCCTACAAACCCATTCAAATCCATCTAAACGGTTTTAACACACACCACAAAAACGCTTACAAAACATCCCATGATTCAAAATTTCCCAGAATCATGCACCCGATTACGTCACAATAGGGTTTCCATAACATTCAACTACTCAGGCTACCATAAATGGAACAACAACTTGGCGATAAATCAAACAACAACTTCGCCATAATACAAAGGGTACCTTAAAGTCTACCCTACCCTTCATTTCGTTCTGTAATTCTGCGTTGAAAACTTAAATGTCGGTTCACTTTATAAAGTTTTAAATGTCGGTTTTTTTAAATGTCGGTTCGAGGTTATATGGACTGTTGATGTATGTCGTTAGTTCAGTATTTTACGGACTGAAAAATTAAAATTTGCTGGCGGGCATGCTGTACTGCAAACCAGCCGTACCATTTTTTAAGCTTTTAGGTTTATACAATTGGTCAGTCATAACAAATAGATAATTACTACATTGGAGTATGATATGATAGAAAAGGATTATTATCGATTACATATCAGCGGTTTAAGCAATTTGTTGCTTTTAATCATTACTGAATTCATGCTCTGCTTGCCACGCCGATGTTTGAAGAAGCAGTCGATGTTTGAAAACTGACAACGGGTTATTATCATCGAGGAGGAACAAGGTCTTTAAATCAATTCTTAATCGAGATGTGGCTAATTTAGTTAATATTTGATAGTAACTTGATCTCGACTAGGTCAACGGATCTCAGATTGTATCATCGATCGTATTGGCTGTAGTTTATCCTATTTATATTTCTTCCATGTATAGACTTCCTATCATTCAGGTTATGAATTCTGTCACTGGCTGAAATGTAGAAGGTAATCTGATAGTTATTTGAGCGTAGCATATCTCGCAATACTGGACTAAGGACCGGAAGCGTAATGGCAAACCGCACATTGAGTTGACCAATGTTAGGCGAATTTCGTTTACTGCGCATGCCCAGAATATAAGTTGGTGCAATTACAACTTTGGCGCAATTTTAAAAGATAAATACGGTATATGGTTGATATTGTGTTTTATCTGGGCGTAAACAGCTCGAGGTTCTAAAACTTGTTAGGTTGTAAGTTGCTTTATTACACAGAATGTAATTATCGAGTGTATACTACTCAAATTTTAGTTTAAGAGGGATTACAAAACAGGAAACATTACAAAATATATTAGCCGAATGCTTATTGATTATAATTCTGAGGAATAAAAGCAATCGAGTATTTATCATACGTTCCATGTCTATATACTTTAACAAATTAAGGAATAAATTCAATTTAAATTATTGAATTAAAGTCAAATAACTGATATACATCTTAAAACCCGTAAGACCTTCGAATATGTTACTATTGCAAGAATTGGGATAACTTATTTATTTTAAAAGCAATTACTACCAACTTTTTACAGCTGACTACATAATATAGCTGCTTTCTGAAATAGTGATCCGAAAGTTTGTGTTGCCACAAATATTTTTATAATTTAATCCGCTTTGGGACAAAACTTTTCGTCAAGTTCGGAAACTTGCGCGCACAGTTTAAAACATTCTGTTGCATAATTTAATTTCATATTTAATATATAGCTTTTATAACATTTGGAAACTACTGTGAACCTAAAATTCTAAGAATTTCATGTTAATTTTTTATTTTATTTGGAGTTGAGTTTATAAAATGTATTTTATTAAAAAATCTGTAATGTTTTCGTGCATAATTTTTTTTAATACTACAATATTCATCAAATTGTTGGTTCAGTTAGAAAATAGTGCCCATATAAAGAATTCCATTAAATTTTAAGTATGTACCATTAGCCATTTTTAAATATCATGCCCGCAAGGTGGAAACATGACGAAACCTTTTGTCACAAAGCGGATTCAATTACAAAAATATTTGTGGCAACACAAACTTTCTGGTTACTAGTTTCTAAAGCAGCTATATTATGTAATCATCTGTAAAAAGTTGGAAGTAATTGCTTTTAAAATAAATAAATTACCCCAATTCTTGCAACAGTCACATATTCGAAGATCATAAGGGGTTTAAGGTATATGAGCCTCTTAAGTGTAATGTTTATGAATAAAATAAACAAAATGAAATGAAACAGGAGCACACGCAATAAGCACACACAAATTTCCGAAGTATTTCAATTGTAAACAGTAAACCCAATATGACAAACAGGCTTGTGTAGGGTTGCTTATGCTTAGTAGTCAGAATTTCCTCCCACGCCAACGGTACGCCATTGAGCATGCGCAGTAAGGGAAATTCTTTAACATTGATCAACTCAATGTGTGGTTTGCCATTACGCGGACCGGAATCTACGCTCGGCCGCCGAGAGGCTTAACGGGAAGAAATATGCGCTAAAAATTAAATTTTCATGAAGATAATATATACGTTGGGCAATCTAACATCTGGAATTTGAATCGAGTATAAGGTCTTTCTCCCGCCTTCTTAGCCGGCCTTCGTGGTGTAGTGGTTCTGCATCATGGGCGCGTATTGCATGCTGGGCGCGGTTCCATTTCCGACGAAGCCATTTGCTCATGTTTTAAGTCTACTGCTTCAAAATACCTAATGTCTCTACAGTAGCGTCCGAACTAAAAGGGTGTTGGATGATGATTCTCCTCACCCAGGATTTGGCGATTGGGTCCCCTAAAAACCCCAGTTGCCCTTTAAAAGGGGGGTATATAACGTATTTCTCCTGCCTTCTTAGCATGGGCGTGTATTCCAGAGGTCTGCGGTTCGATTCCCGGCGAAGGCGTTGCTCATTTTACATCTTTTCGGCCTCGAAATAACCTAATGTCTCTACACAGCTATATATATATATATATATATATAAAAAAAAAAAAAAAAAAAAAAAAAAAAACTAATGAATATTTTTTTCAAAATAAGGAGTTGATTAGAAAGATTGAACATTTTCATTTAAGAATGAAACACAACATCATTCAAATGACTGTTACGGCTAACTTGACAGTAACCCACCCAATCGCCCCAATTTTTCAGTACATTTTAGATTAATTAAGACACAATAACACGCCGAATAAATACTAATTCAGAAGTCAAACAAAAAAATCAGCGTTATATTTTCAAAATTTTCACAGGACGGTTTTGCAGCTGAGGATGGTGGTTCGGTAAAACCATCGAAACTAGTCCTGTGAAAATTTTGAAAATATAACTCTGATTTTTTGTTGTTTGACTTCTGAATTAACATTTTAGATTGTTTGGGCTCCAATCGCATGAATGGCAACTTCAATGTCGTGTTTCAAGACATCAATCCTTTCTGGGTGGTTAGCGTAACACTTATCCTTAAGGGTCCACCCCCCCCCCAAAAAAAAAAAAACAAATTCTAACGGGATCAAATCACAGCTTCGAGGCGGCCAACTGACATCAGTACTTCGGCTGATGATTCAATTTCCAAAAACAGTGCCTAAAAGATCGATTTTTTTGTGGGGAACCCTTAACGGTAAGTGTTACCCAGAGACGATTGATGCCTTGAAACACGAAATCGAGATCCAAATAATCGAAAATTTACTGAAACATTGGGTTGATCGGATGGGTAAAACCATCATCTGAATGATGTGTTTTATTCTTAAATGAAAATATCCAATCTTTCTAATCAACTCGTAATTTCGAAAAAAAAAAATATTCATTAGTTTCATTTTATAGCCGATTGCAAATTCCAAAAGTTAGATGGCCCACCCTTTACTATAGTCCAAGCCTCTGCAACTTATGATCCGTGGGTCACCGAGTGACACATTTCGTAATTTCAAGTGACCCGCTTGAGTTCCGAAAATAAATTATGATATATAAAAATAAATTATAAAACATAAATATGAAACGAACGCTTAAAGAAGACATACAAAACTGAATATAAATAATAACAATAACGTCTTCGTTTGATGATAAAATTGCAATGAAGAACGTATATTTTACTTTTAAGAAATAAAAATTGTAACATAATTTCAAGCAGAAATCGATAAGTTTGGCAACGCCGATCCGTAATTCCTTGACAGTAAGGTGGCAACACTAATGCCATTCTCGTAGTTTACTCTCAAGTAAACTGAGCGCACTTGGTCAATATTGAAAGAATCAATTCAGAAGCGAAAACAAAATTAACTTCCTCACTTTGTCGGCATTCGTTAATCATAAGGGGTTTGTCGGCACGTTAAACCCCTTATGATCTTCGAATATGTGACTGTTGCAAGAATTGAGATAACTTATTTATTTTAAAAGCAATTACTTCCACCATTTTATGGCTCACTACATAATATAGCTGCTTTCTGAAATCGTAATCAGAAAGTTTGTGTTGCCACAAATATTTTTATAATTTAACCCGTTTTGTGACAAAATTTTCGTCATGTTTCCACCTTGCGCGCACAGTTTAAAATTATCTGTTGCATTATTTAATTCCATAATTTATATATAGCTTTTATAACATTTAGAAACTAATGTAAACCAAAAAAACTGACAATTTCATGTTAATTTTTATTTTGTTTGAAGTGGAGTTTATAAAATGTATTTTATTAAAAATATCTGTAATATTTTCGTGCATAAATTTTTTAATATTAAAATATTCATCATGTTTTTGGTTCTGTTAGAAAATAGTGCCCATATAAAGAATTCTATCCAATATCAAGTATGTACTATTAGCCATTTTCAAAATATCATGCGTGCAAGGGGGGGAAAATGACGAAAAACTTTGTCACAAAGCGGATTAAATTTCAAAAATATTTGTGGCAACACAAACTTTCTGGTTACTAGTTTCCACAGAAGCTATATTATGTAGTCAGCTGTAAAAAGTTGAAGATTATTACTTTTAAAATAAATAAAATATTTCAATTCTTGCGACAGTCACATAATTCGAAGCTCATAAGGGGTTTAAGGTGTATGAGCCCGCTTAAGTAAGATACTAAAATATAATTAATAAATTTAATAATTAATTTAAGTAAGATACTTAAGATTTAAGATACTAAAAATTATTTTAAGTAAGAATTGGATGCTTGTACTCGTCTTAGGACGACTAACTATAAGACTGACTTCACTAAACTGACGACACATGTTCGGCATTAGGGGAACCACTGATATCGAAGAGGAAATTGCATTTTCAATAATAAAAATGTTTTTTAAGCGATATAATTGTATTTGGTGTTTATGTTTTTCTGTATTTTATAATTTTTAACGAAGATGTTTTGAGTTTTTATATATTTTTGCTTTGCCGCGAATTGAATTAATTGAATGAGAAATAACATCTCTAATGAAATTCGAGAAAATAAGTTAAATTGAAATGGAGCAAAAAATGTATATAACTTTAAAGGTCATACAAGGAAGTCACGTGGCGTCCACATCGGATTTTTAAATTACGTACTTTAGTGGATTTAAAAAATGGCAACAACATCTGCTATAATTGATGTTATCTCTTGCATTTTGTTCACTTATTTGCATTTTCTATACAAATGTTGCTATATTTTAATGGGTTGAGATACAGTTCCACAATCGACAAACTTAACCTTTTTTCAAGACAGAAACTGTTATTGAGAATAAAAATAATAGCCCTCCCCCCAAAAAAAAATCTAAAAGACTTCAGATTTTATATTACGCCCAAAGGGGCGTTTTTTTAACGTTTTGTGCGTTACCTTTAGTTATTAAATATCATGTTCTTCGCACTTAAACCATAAAATTCAATGTACTGCAAAATAATTTTAAAATTAGCATGTAGAGTTCCTCACTTTGGAATTCTAAGTTAATGTTCGAAGTGAAGAATCTAAGAACTGATAAGCGAATAATCGCTTGAGTTCGGTGACAAGAAACAACAAGATAGAAGGGTAACTAACCCTTTATTATCCCAATTTTAACAAAACTCCGCCTGGGAGTGTACAAGCAAAGCCCGCACTTGGACTCGAACTTAAAAGACTAAGAATTAAACTAAAACTAAGATTAACTAAAGTATAGCCGAAGCTATCAAGGTTTAAATCGAGTTGGCCTCCTTAACTTATTTGACTACAAAGCTTAGCAAGGGCCTGGTACGACCGAGCGTAATAACAGCTTTGAGAGAGAGAGTGGCCAAAAAAGCAGACGCACGTAAATCAGAAACTCTGATTCTCTCTGACTCAGTAACTTCGTGGTTTAAATACCGCTCCTCCTCATTAAATATTCAGCAAGATTCCAAAACTACGTTCTGGCCGGAAGTAGTAAGTTGAAGTTAAGAATTTGACAGGAAAGGAACTTTAACTTAAAATTTAACTGTTAATAAAATTAACATGATCCTTACAAGCATATCTTTAGAATTTCCGATACACAGTCTCATACCCTGGAGATAGAAAGGTTTTTATTTTTCCGTACAGTGCTGCCATTGCTCGCTTTGAAATTGTTGAGTTTCTTAATCAAAAACTCATAAATGCTTCACAAAATAAGAAATAGATAATAAACAAATTCCAAATTTGTGCTTCCAAATGCTCATATTCGGGTGGAGAAGTACGCTATTCAAAATCAGATGGCTCTAGGCACCGTGGGTTTTTCACAATGCGAGAAACATACATACATTTATGCAGATTCTTCATTAAATATAATACAGGGCTCTAATATTTGGTGGCAACAGTTTGAAAAAGTGGTTCGTCGTTTACAGTGAATCGACGCATAATGCCAAAACGAAGTTAATAACCCTTCTGGCCAAATTGCCCCTTTGAGATAAAAAAGTCTTTACAAAATATTATTTTATTTATAATTATATAATTTTATTATATCACGTAGTTTAATGGGAGCGAGAGATTAAATAATTCTGTTTTCAAAATTCAGCGACAGTTTTATATCACGAATGATAAAAGCTTGGGGCACCCTTGATAAGATAATGAAGATAATGGAGCACTATTTATGCAATTTGATCATTAGATTTCGTTAGTTAGTTGCCCACGCTTTTATTATTCGTGATAGAATTTTGTGAAGATAATAATTTAATCTCTTGCGCCCATTAAACTAAATGATAAATTATTTTATCCTTTTAGGTCATTAAAATGAGGTTACTTGCCTTACTGAGTTATAAATAAAAGCTTATTTTATAAAAACATATTTAAATGTTCTATTATCTTCTTTTTAGTCTGAATGAACACGCTATCAATCAAATTATTGAATTGAAAAATCGCTTTTACAGCAACGACTAATCGCTGTTTTACCTCTAATAATCCGTTTATATTTACAATATTAAGGTAAAAAATGTTATTTGTAACCTTAGTTAAAATATATGTATACTAGCAGCTTCGCTGCCAGCCTTCATCTGGCTTTTAAATGTACCGGAAAAATGGCTGAAGGGAACACAAAACGTTAAATTTAAAAACTGCGTAGAATTTTACTCTGCAGAACAACCTCATAAAAAAAGGTTATTACGTATAACAAAATTACAATGAAATAAGCAATATCCCTTTATATAAATATTAATTATCTAATAAATAAATTAACCAACTTCCCTTTGCAATATCATAAGAACTCAAATGGTATAAAGGAGATTAAGAATTTTGTTTCCTAAAAAAATCACTCAAAACTTTTCAATATCTTAAAAACAGTGAAATGAGCCATAAATAGCATAAAAGAATACGAAAAACAAAAAAATTCTGAAAAGCAAAGTGCAATTAATGATATTTTTTCTTATATTTTCAAGAGAAAAAAATTACAATGAAATAAGCTATATCCCTTAATAAAAATACTAATTATCCTAATAAAAAATTAACCAACTTTCATTTGAAGAAAAAAAGATTATGCAAAACTTTTCAGTATCTTACAAATAGTGAAATAAGCAAAAAATAACATGAAAGCAACTCAGAAAAACATAAAATTCCGCGTAGAATTTTACTCTGCAGAACAACTTTATAAAAAAAATCAATAAAAATGTATTATATATATATATAAATGGCAATGAAATAGGCCAATCTCTTAAAAACAGTGACATAAGACATAAGATGAAAAATAGTTGCCAAACCCATGTTTCTAAAAGAATGAAACTATTCAAAATGATGCGATTTCATCCAAAATCTATCAACAACAATAAGACAGGAATACTGTTGCCAAAATCACATTTTTAAAGATGTGAGATGTGAGAAGTGTACTCGGAAGCTTCATTTAAAAAATCTTTTAAAAATACAAAATATGATCATTTTTTGAAAATCCTTTTTGTAAAAGCAGTCGCAAGGATGAAAGTTTAACGTGTCCAAAAATCAAAGAAAAATAAGCTATACATTTTTAAAAATAAACTTTTTTAGAAAAAATCCCGTCGAAAAGGTGTTAAGCTCTCTTTGTTAAATAAATTCATATTTATCGATTTATTGGAACACGAAATTTATTTTAAGTTCGTAAAATAGCTAAGTGCCTACGTTTCATGAAGATGTCAAAATGGAATGTGTAGAGTAAAATCACGCTTTCCTATAGCCCATTATGTCACAAAATGACACGATTTCGTCACGAAACATAAAATAAAAAAAATTCTAATTCGAATTTGAAAAAATCGCTTCGAGGTGCACTGGCTCTTGTGTAGATGCACCTATGTACGAAATTTCGTAGCCGTGGGTCTATTAGCTTACGCCCAGCGCGAACGAACGACACACACACACACAGACTCTTTCTTTTATTATATGTAGAGATTACATGAGACAACAAAAATTCACGTATTTGATTTTATTTTAGACAGGGTCTGGTTAATCTGCGCCCTGTTGAACAGGAGTCGATTGCATTTCAAAAAAATAAAAGGAAAAAATGTTTATTATAGGCGCGTGAATATGTTCTTTCATACAGGCTGCCTTCCTCATCCAGGTTTTTTTAATTGATTTTGCGGTCAAAAGTAGAATCGTATATTAACTGCGCTACATTATTCCCTCCCCCTTGTTTTGGTAGTATTTATGCAAAAGGATCCTATAATAAATTGCAATACAAGAATAAATTGCAAGAATTTTCAATGAATTGCAAGAGTTTATAAATGAAGGAGATTGGGGAGGCTGGTGTTAGATATTTTTTGTTCGTTATCTTAACGGTATCGACGGGAAGATAGCCTACAAAAATTTCCGTAAATGTCCTTTTCAGGTTGTAGAGCATTAGGTATTTTTTTGTTTGTTTTGGAAGCAGGCAAGATGAAAAATTAGCAACGCTTTCGCCGGGAATTGAACCGCGGACCTCTGGAATACGCGCCGTGTATGCTAACCATTACACCACGAAGGCATGCAGAAAGCAGGGAGAGAATCCTGGCGGTGAAGCTTCATCAGGCACCACTTTTTTTAGTTCGGGCGCCATTGTAGAATGATTAGTATTGTTTGAAGCAGGCTTACATGAAAAATGACGAACTTGAAAAACGAGTCTAAATAATTTTTTAAATGGTTAAATAAAGGAAGATTTTATGTAGAGACATTAGGTATTTTTTGGAAGCAGGCAAGATGAAATATGAGCAATCGCCTTCGCCGGGAATCGAACCATGGACGTCTGGAATACCGCCCACCTTGCAGACCACCACACCACGGAGGCATGCCAAGAAGGCGGGAGAAATACCTTATAAGGTGAAGTTTTATCTCTGCGTTTTCGGTATAAGGGCCATTCAAGCTTCCCGGGTGGCCGAGATTCTGCACACATAACTGTTGGCTTATCACACGTATGTGTTAATTCATAAATGGCCCATTTTCAAATTTTGCTTACATATGCTGTCCCAGAAGAAAAGAAAGGAAATCAAGATAAATTAATATTTAAAGTTTAATTTGAGCATTGCACTGCATGAAATGAAGCAGTTAACGAGGTAAGAAGTACGTACGAAAGTACTAAAAGTAAAGTAAGTTGGATCACATATTCTTTTCTTCTTAAACTGCATAAAATGACTAAATATATTTCTACAATTTAAAATATAAAAAGAAATCAATTGAAAATTTATAGCTAAAAATTTAGCAAATCGATCAAAATAATTTGTTTTCCATTTCATATCAAGTCCGTTACGTTGAGATTATTTTACCCCCAATTAGTTTATAAATCTGCCTAAAGGGGGCAGTATATATTCAGAGTAGTCAAACTTAGCTTGACTAGTTTATCGTGTCCCTGAGTATGTACTGCCTCTTTTAGACAGATTTACAAACCAATTTTGTGTAAAATAATCTCAAGGTAACGGACTTGACATGAAGTGGAAGACAAACTTATTTTTCTATTGATTTATTAAAGAAATTATTTTTGTAATTAATTTTATCATGAATGTAACACACTCATAGTTCATATTTAAAATAATTAAACTTCTTTGTTTAAAAAAATAAATTAGGTTACAAAACAAAGAGGTCGAATAACGTGGAACTTGAAAGGGACAGGCATTTTTGCCTATGATCCCACACTTTAAGATTAATATCTAAAATGTTTCTAGCGACTTTTTTAATGCTTTGAATTGTAGAAATATATTTATAGTCATCTTTACGCAATGCGTTGCTCAAATTAAACTTTAAGCATAATTTGTCTTGAATTTTCTTTTTTTTCTTCTGGGACAGCATATGTAAGCAAAATTTGAAAATGTGCCAAATGGAATACGTAATGAAAATGTCGCTTCGAAGGAATACACTGACTACCAATAAGTATTTGGACACCTATGCAAATGACAATATCTGCGGTCCTAAGGTACGTCATGGTCTCCGACGATATATGTCGTGTAGGAAACAGCATCGGCTTTAGTCGCATGCAAGATGCCTCGCAGTTCGGATCTTTCTGATTTCGAGAAAGGTATAATTATCGGGTATCACAAATGTGGCCGATTTATATCTAGCGATTTATCACAAATGTGGCCGATTTATATCTAGCGATTTGAAGTACCCAAAATCGACAGTGGCCTATGTGATTAAGAAGTGGAAGGTGAGGGGTGATTGTCGGAATGTGCCCCGAGTCGGCAGACCAACGAAACTGGGAGATAGGGAACGACGAGTGCTGTTCAGAGAAATTCGGAAGAACCGCACCCAAGCGATGGCCCTCATCCGCGAGGAGCTTCAACAGGCATTCGGAAGTATTGTTTCAATGAATAACATCCGTAAGGAAGCACATCTGCTTGGTTTTCATGGTCCTGCTGCTGCCCATAAGTCTTTGATCACAAAGTCCAACCGCGCTGCTCGTTTAATGTGGTGTAAAGCACATCGAAATTGGACCGTAGAGATCAGTGGAAACGAGTTCTTTGGAGTTCACCTTTTATCGTTCGGATGGCAGGGTCTGGGTTTGGCGTCTACCTGGAGAACGTCTCCTGCCAGAATGCATTGTGCCAACAGTCAAGTTCGGCGGAGGTGGAATTATGGTCTGGGGGTGTTTCTCCTGGTATGGGCTGGGACCCTTAGTCCCCATTCATGGTAAGCTCAACTCCGGTACTTACTGCACTATTTTGGATGACAATGTGCTTCCTACCTTGTGGCAGTTTTACGGGTTGGACCCGTTACTTTCAGGACGACAATGCCAGTTGTCATGTTTCGACGTTAAACAAGGCTTGGTATGGGGCCAATGGAGTTCATCGAATGGACTGGCCTGCCCAGAGTCCAGACCTGAACCCTATCGAGAACCTCTGGGACGAGTTGCATTGCCGAATTCAGGGGTGCACTACCCGTGTAAAATCGGTGAATGAACTTCTATGTCTTCTCCAAGCCGAGTGGAAGAAAATACCACTAGCTGTCATACAAAGACTTGTGGAAAGTATGCCCCGGAGGGTCCACGCTGTAATTACCTCTCGTGGAGGCTCTACAAACTGTTGATTTTGAATAAAGTTAGTTTTTCTTTTCTACCACAGGTGTCCAAATACTTATTGGTAGTAAGTGTATTTATTTATTAGATTTATTAGCTTGCGTTTCTGTGTTAATATACTCGAACTCGTTCTTTGTTAGGAGTTGCTTGGCCAGATTGGGCAATCTTGTCGTTCAAATCGTAAAAAGACTGCTAACAGCCCAAAACTGTGTATTAAGACAGATAACAAACTCACCTCCGTACATGAGAAATAACGGGATTCAGGAGGAGTTGGATGTTGAGTAACTCAGATCTTACTATTGCGTATGGCTCGTAAATTATATGAAAATCAAAAATCAATTAACAACACTGCAATTACTGTATGTGTTTACGATTTTAATGACCCAGGTAACATTAAAAGCCCTATTGCTATTCTGAATAATCGAAATGGCTAAATAAGTTACATGTAATATTGTTTTATGTTTCATATTTATGTTCGTCTTTCTCACTTTGTGTCTCCTGTATTGTATAAAAAGTGTATAAGTATTTGTATACATGCACTTTAATTTCTAGCTCTAAATTTCAACGCACCAAAGATTCACACTCACCTCTCACTGTACTACTTGTCTTGCATCTTGTTTTCTGTGTTTTCAGATTACGTCACCGGCTCGCGCAGTTTGTTGCTGTTATTTAACTGCTACGTTTTGAATCATTTGAATGCCTGCACGTCACTCTATTCATATTCTTTAACTACGTGTTTAAAAAAATGAAATACAAGTTATTTAGTCCAAAGAGGCTTTGTCCCTGAAGGACTATTGTTTTCGTTTTGCGATTTTGCGTTGGTTCACTATAAATGCCCGTTTCACTTTTCAATCTGTTGCCACCCAATGTTAGAGTCCTGCATTATATTTGAAGAAATTAAATAATGAAAAATCTGCATAAATGTATGTGTATTTCTCGCATTGTGATAAAACAACGATATATAGAGCCATCGAATTTTGAATGACGTAATCCTTCTACGAATATGGGCACGTGGAAGACCAAATTTGAAATGTGGAATTTGTTTTATGATCGATTTCATATTTTGTAAAACTTTAACGAATTTTTGATTAACAAACTCAACGATTTAAAAGCGATGGCAAACGCTCTGCGGGGAGGAAAAAACCTTTTTATCTCCAGCGCGCGGTACTGTGTGGAAATTCTAAAGATAGGCTCCTTTTAAAATTATTTTGCGACATTGCTATTGAACTGAATTTTACATGATATTTAATAAATAAAGATAACACACAAAACGTTAAAAAAATCGCCCCTTTGGACGTAATTTAAAATCTGATATCTTTCAGATTTTTTTTTTAAATTTAGATCTTTTAATTTTTCCAAGATAAATTTGTAATTCATATTGTTAAGATCTGCTAAAATGTCTTACTTTATCTAGTTATTAATTATATGACCCAGTTCGGTTATTGTGCAGTATTTATTTGCAATGACCTAATGGTTCGATTGGGGTAAGGCCTTAGACCTAGGGACCCCCGTGTTTCACCGCTTGTTTCGTGCGTTAGGAGATGCTTGTTATGTAACAGCATCAGAGACTTCGTATCGGTGTCCATATCTTTATTTTTTTCCTCTCAGTACGCATTTGGGTCTTACAAATGATAAACATCAAACAGTTTTTCCCTTTCCCACTTAGAATTCTGGAGATTTTTTTTTTTTTTTTTTTTGAACGGCTTTATTTCTCGGGCAGGAACTCATTCTTACGATTGGCTGATATCATCAAAAACGAATCAAGAAATCAGACTGCATATGTTCAGTCTTGCGAAGAGTGCTGCCCCCCTCCCCCCTCAGTCATAAGCATCATAACCATAATGCGCCTATAAAGTGCCGGAAAAAAAGTCTCATCCGTCTAAATTTGTATTACTTCTGAAGCGTAACCCTCATACATAAAACAATTCATAAGTGAAAGCCTAACTTGTTTCCACTCAGCTAATTTCCTGTCATCTTATTCGGCATGCCTTGATATTGCCTGTTTATGGACACTTACTGGTTATGATGAAATGCATCTGCCGATATTTTACTTATCTCTCGGTACCCAAGCACAGGTTCGAAATTCTTTTAATGACTTTGATCATCTGTTCCATTGCGGTCTTCCTGGCCGGCAGTACTCAGTTTATCGTTTCGCTTACCTAGAGACATTTTCTAAAAGTAAAGAAGCGTGTAGAACAGATTTTGACAGATTAGAAATGGAATTCTTTTCTTATCGCTGTTCGGAGATTTCTGGAACAACTGAAGATATTCAATAAGACAGTCGACTTTCATTTTTGTTTGATTTTTTTCCCCGAAGTTACAGATTAATAAGAAAAGGAAATCAAACTTTCTTAAGATAATGGCATTTGATCATGACAACCTGCTTGTAATTTTTCGCGTCGCTTCGTGTCAATGACCCGGTTAATATTTAGCCAGGTACTTAATTTCTTTATTTCCTTTACCGAAACACGTCTTTTTTAACAGAAAAGTCGTTTCCGAATATTCTGTAAGCCGTCTTTAATATATCCATTTATGATTTAAATTATGCTAATGCCACGATTTTGATTCTTAATTTAAAATCCGAAATGTCGTCATTTCTATAGAATGTAATTTAACCCATAACATTGGTGGCCCCTTATAAGCCTAGCAGATATTTTTAAGAATGTCTAATTATATGATAAAATTTTAACACCATTTTATACATTTAAAATTACGATGTGGTTGAACGCTAACAACCACTTAAGATCAAAATGTACACTGCGAAAAAAAAAAAAAAATAAATAAAAAATTCTGAAAGGTTTCAAATTTTAAGATACGCCCAAAGGGGCGGGTTTTTTTTAACATTTTGTCTGTTACCTTTATTTACTAAATATTACGTTCTTCGCACTTCAACCATAAAATTCAGTTCAAGAGCAATATCATAAAATATTTTAGAATTTCCGATACACAGTCTTGCGCGCTGGAGATAAAAATGTTTTTTTTTCTGTACAACGTTGCGATGGCTCGCTTTGAAATCCTTGAGTTTGTTAATCAAAAATTCATTAAAGTTTTACAAAATGTGAAATCGATGATAAAACAAATTCCAATTTGGGTTTCACATGCCCATATTCGCAGTAGGATTACGTCATTCAAAATTCGATAGCTCTATGTACCGTTGTTTTATCACAATCTCAGAAATAGACATACATTTATGCAGATTTTTCATTATTTAATTTCTTCAAATATAATGCAGGACTCTAACATTGGGTGGCAACAGTTTGAAAATTGAAACGGACATTTATAGTGAACCAACGCAAAACCACAAAACGAAAACAGTAGTAATTCAGGGACAAAGCCCCTTTGGACTAAAAAAAAAGTGGGGGGGGGGAGGACAGTTCTATATCTATCGTTCTACTGGGCCGATTAACGAAATTCAAATTGCGTTTTTCATGTATCGAAAGCGCGACTTAGGATATATATTAAATTTATAATATATAGCAGTGTTGTAATATAGGTATTTTGACAAAGACAAACCGAATTCTGGAGAAGGCTCGGATGTTGCTAAATGCACAGTGTCTTTGCGGCATCGAGACAATTTAATACCTACATAATAATTTATTTACTAAAGAAATATTGATTATATTATCTCCTAATATAAATTTAGTAGAAGTACCTAAAAAGAGTGAACCCATATGTAGGAAGTTTGTATATATAGTGCGTTTGCACCAACGGGACATGTATAATATACGTATATAAAATGTATAGTGTCTTTGCGACATGGAGCCACATAAGTACTCGGCGAGCCGAGAGTCCTATCAAGCCTCTCAGGGTTAGGACTATTACTCGGTACTTTCAGGTAGAAGAAAGGTGGAATGTCCTGCGGTGAATTCTTCTTGATAATTGAGACGAAAGTGGACAAAATCGTATTATCGCCTATAAAGATCTTATTTCACATTCGAAACTTTCAGGAAGACGACTGTTTAGGATAAATTTTCTGCTCTGTGACGTGGTGTAAAACAGCCAATCACCGCACATCACTTTGGGGTTAACGCGTAAAGAGGAAATTGGCACTTCATTATGATAATGAGAAGGAGGGATATATTGATGGCAGCTGATTGGTTGTTGAAAATGAACAACTTACAATTCTTTGCGAAAAAAAAAACAGGAAAAAATCCTGCGTCTTTCTTTCAGTGGTAAAACAGGCAGAAAAACTGTTTGAAGCAGTTGTTCGTTCGAAACAAACGCGCAAGTGACAGCAGCCTAACCCGAGGCCCATACGAATGACAGGCACAATCCTGAACTCTTTGCCCCGAGATGATTTCTGGACTTGGTTCTGGTGCTACTGTCAGACAAGTGTGGAAAATATCAGTTATGTTTTTATCAGAAATCAGTTATCGGTAGACAGTTGCTGACAGTCAGTTATCAGTAGACAGAAAAGTATCAGTTATTTTTTATCGATTAATAAGAAATAGAATCATTTGCTTTCAATAACTTGTAGGGAAAAAATCTGATGTGTACACCACATGACTTCCTTGTACGGAATATTAAATTATATGCATTTTCTCTTGCATTTCAATTAACTTATTGGATTGAATTAAATCTACTTCGCCGACAGCGCATAAACCACAATAGAATAAATGCATTCTTTAAAATTCACTCTAGTATTTGTTTACCATAGCGAGACTCTGGCACTAGATTCACTTAACAGTATTATATTTCGTTCATGTTATAACTCATAATGCACAAAATTTATATCATTTAAAGAATAGAATTATCCAATCGTTGCCACATGTTCTATTCAAATACTATAATAAAGCTAGAATGATGTATAAAAGAAATTAAGCAAACAAAACAAAAAAGGAACAGTTTTTCACAGACGATTGAGTATTTCTGATTCAATTAATTCAGTTCTCACTTCGCGAGAAGGCAAAAATACATAAAAACTCATATCTATATTAAAAATTACGAAGTAAATCTTAAACATTTATTTCGTCGAAAAAATTCCAGAAAGGATTAAGCATGATTTAATTGAATTGGCAATAATAAATGAAGGCGTTATCTTTGTTGTTGCCAAGCTAAGTTTCTCTAGATTGGCAACAAATCCACTAGTCTGCTATTTCAAATAGCAATCAATGGCCGCCATAAATAAAAAAGGCTTAGCGGCACTTAAACAACTTTAAAATTGTTGATAATTCTAAAAATATTACATACAGATTTATTAAAGGCATAAATACCTTAACCAGAAGATAAAAACAACATAATTCAATTATTTTTAAGGCAAAAAAATGTACAATTTACAATTATATACGAGTAAAGAATCTGAGATCACTGAGCCGGGTAACAGAGTGGATATTTATATACGTTTGGTGTGGCCGATTGAAACCAAAATACGAGGTGCACATCTACATGTTATAGTAGTCCTCTATACAAACTTTCAACGTTCTGAGGCTACTCGTTTTTGAGTTATACGAGATACGTACGTTCGTACAGACGCCACGAAAAATCCTCTTCAGAATTTATTTTAAAGCATTTTTATAATTTTTTTGGAATTTGATTAGCAAATTAAGTAATTTAAATATAGAAAGTAAGGTTTATCATTACATTATGTTTTGTTCACTTTACGAATATCCTGTTATGCTTTATGAAATCACAATACTTGCTGATAATATAGTTACGAATTGGGTATTTAAAAAGCTAATGTTAGTTCAATTATAAATTAAATGATTTTATTTCTCGCGCAGTGCAGCGCGTGACGAATATTAAAAGAAAGCTAAGCCGGAAAATTGAAAATACAAGAGCGCGTGCATTAAATAAATAAATATCTCTTTTTGATTTCGAGAAAGTACCGGAAAATTCTAGCGCGTGATTTTAAAATCTTATAAAAGGAGGAAAACATCTCAGTTTGTAGTAGTTGCTTAGTTTGTTGTTGTTTAGAAAACTGCTCTTGTTGATTGTAGCGAATTCGCGGATTAGCGTTCTTTAGCTGTTTTGAATTACGTTCTATTGGACATTTGAGTAGTTAAAAGAAAACTACTGTGAGATATTGTAATACTGCGTGATAATTTGAGAAAATTTAAGCATTATTGTTGTGATAATAATAAATTTTTGTTCATTTTTCATCGGACTTGTGCATTCATTTCGTAACGAAGCCGTATGCACGCAACAATATTATGCAACTGATATACATTTCCGAAACGAAAATATTCTCTGCAATTTCGATGCGTTATCGAGACATTATTAAAGAAATAATGCTATCATACGTATTGCTTTCTGCTTTGGAATCTATCAATACAGTTACTATTAAAATCTACATCCGTGATTTCGAACCAAAGTTTTAAACCATATTTGTGTATTTTTGTAAAGAAGGGCGAAAAAAGGCCCTGTTGTGATTTTCTCGTTAAAGCTATTAAATTAAACGTTTGTTGCATTTGAAATTCTAGCTTTATATATTTTGTTTATCCGTATGAAATGACAGATATATGATTTTCGATTCTTAATCTAAGCCTTCCTGTAGAGCCTGACGGCCCCGTAAGCATATTTTACAAGTGCACATCAGCGTAGCCACTGTGGGAGGGGTTTCGAAAATGGACAAATGAGCTTCTTCTGCTCTTGTGACGCTAAATCTTGATGCATGTGAGCGTATGTTGCTTACATTATAATTTCCATTTGTTTCGCAGTTATAAATGTATGGTGTAAATGTAGAAAATCTCGTAGTGCTTTCGTTTTATGAGTTTAATGAATCGCTGACATTTCACTTTCGCGATTTTTATCACGCATTGATATTTGGATTGATGTTCACGGCATATTATCGCTCTTTACACCGAGAAAATGACTGAAACTATAATTAGCCTCGAATATTATGCATTTAATAACAAATGTGGATTAAGAGAATTCATGTGTACAGTTTTTAGTCCAAAGGGAGTTGAATCCCGAAGGACTATTAGTTTCGTTTTGGCATTTTGCGTCGGACTCATAAATGTCGGTTCACTTTTCAAACTGTTGCCACAAAATGTTAGAGTCCTGCATTATATTTGAAGAAATTACATAATGAAAAATCTGCATAAATGTATGTATATTTCTCGTATTGTGATAAAACAACGGTACATAGAGTCATCGAATTTTGAATAACGTAATCCTCCAACGAATATGAGCATGTGGAAGACCAAATTTGAAATTTGAAATTTGTTTTATGATCGATTTCCTATTTTTTAAAACTTTGACGAATTTTTGATTAACAAACTCAAGGATTTCAAAGCGAGCAATGGCAACGTTGTGCAGAAAAAACATTTTTATCTCCAGCGCGTGAGTCTCTGTATCGGAAATTCTAAAGATAAGCTCGTTTTAAAACTATTTTGCGATATTGCTGTTGCACTGGATCTTATGGTTTAAGTGCGAGGAACATGATATTTAATAAAGAAAGGTAACACACAAAATGTTAAAAAACGCCCATTTGGACGTAATTTAAAATCTGAAACATTTCAGATTTTTTTTTTTTTTTTTATATTTTTTATTGAGCTGAGGATTGGAAGTGTTACAATGAATCTAGTGTTTTCTTATTTTACTGCCTGCATTCTTTTGATTTTGAACGTGTAATATTCAGAATACATATTGTGTATGATATGATTATATCCATTGTTAACATTAAAATTTATATGTGAATAAATTGAATATATTCGTTGTGAATAAATAAATTCATTCTGCTTGATGAGTATTTCTTGTGTAGACAGTATATTTAAGAGTGAGCAGTTATTAAATGTGAAATTTATCAGACTAAATGCAAATTAGTGAATTACGAATGCAAATTAGTGAAGTTCACTTTGAATAAAATTCTGCGTTGGCTATTATTATAAAACATCTTTTTCATATAGACTGAAATAAAAAGTGTTGACTTCTATTTACATGTATAAATGGTGTAAATACTTTTCTCATATGCATAGTTTTATGTAAAGATAGCATTTGGGATCAGATGTGTATCACATATTTCTTCGTCTTATTTATCACTTTTTAAGTAATATTTCGCATGAATATTTTTGCGTAGTATCCAACATGTGTTTGTATCTATTTCAAATTCTTTCAACCAGGTAATGAAATCTTCATAATTGCTTATATTTGATCTAACTTCGCAATGAAAATTTTCCGAAGAAATAAACGATGTACAGAAATTAGTACAGAAAATTGCGTGCAAAATATTTTCAACCATCTTGCTTAAATCTTAAAGCGTGCGAAAAGTCATGTGACATGACAGAAATATTACTGGATGCTCATTGGGCCATCCTAGAAGCCACTCCCTCGGTGGCTACACAGATGTGCACTTGTGAAATATGCGCCCCGTAAATATTCCAAGGTATGAAACGAGCTGCATCAGTGTTTCTAGATTTTCCCTCGCGTAAGAGAAATTGCTTACAAATTCCTCTATTAGAGCATACTTGCCCTTAAACAAAAACTTTCAAGTGGAGTGTCCTAATAAAACCTTAATAAAATTTGTATCATGTAACTGAAGAAAGAATAAAATTTGAATGAGGTACCAATAAGAATATTCGTTCGATCCCAAGTTTAAAATAAGAAAATCATATGATGTTAAGTTTTAACAAGAAAGGTGTGGGATGGATTCTCTACCCTTAAATAATTTGCATTAGAATTTTATAAGGAAACTCGGCAACGAAAATGTGATAATTCACTGCAGTAAACGAACAGAAGTTCGTTTTAATTAGACGTAAATTATTTTGTGCGAGATGACTGTATTTTAAGTTTCAGTAAAATTTCTGTGAGCTGATATAAGAAAATTAAATTTAAAAGCATTGTTAGATCCAACTAAAATATCTGATGTGGACACCAGACGATTTCCATGTAAGGCCTATTAAATCATACTCATTTTTTGCTGCATTTCATTTAAACATATTTCCTAGAATTTCTTGAGAGATAAATTTCTCATTCAATTCATTCAGTTCTCACTCCACGGCAAGGCAAAAGCAAATAAGCACCTTCATTAAAAATTGTAAAATACAGAAAAACATATAAAGAAACCAAGTAATTCGGCCAGCGGGCAGGAAGACGGATTTTTCGATGAACAAAACTGAAAGTTTACTTTTGATCCAACTGGGCAGAAAGACATTGAGTTTGGTGCACAAACTGGTTTAATTCTCTCTTCTTCTAAGAGTTTCAAATTTAAACAAATAGCGGCCTCTTTAGGCTTCACAATTCTTAAACGACTTTTAAATTGTTGATAATTCTAGAACTATTGCATGCAGATTAAAGAAAGACATAAAAACCTTAACCAGAGTATAAGAACAGCAAGTACAGAAGTGACGAAAAAAATCTCTTCTGAATTCCATTTTAAATCCATTTTACAATCAGTTTTGGAAAAAAAAAGAGTCCTCGGTAAGTGCAGATGTCAGGCAAGAGCATCGTTCAAAAGCATTCGAGAGTGATCAAAATGGATAATTTTGTTGAAGTATGAGAACGGAAATTTTTCGCGATTACTATACATCCTTTACTTCGATAGTAACAATAGCAAGTGTTTAATAGCAAGAATTAGATGCTGATATTGAAAATTTAATATATTTCTGTGTTGTAAATGTAGTTTTTTTTATTAAACACATCCGAGAGGTGTTTATTACTGTCAATAAAAATTATATTCTCATCCTGATTCTTATCCTGATAATATAAATTGTACTGCCATTTGAGATAAATACTTGTTGCAAGCCTCGTGTGTAGGCGATCCAGTGAAATAATGTCTAGCTACATCTTTTCTTTCTTAGATAAATGCACAACTTTCGTAATGAGGTTAATTTCCGGTGAAAATGATAACACAGTAATTTTTACCCTACCACTTTATAATGCCATTTTTAACAACTTGTTTTAAATGTATGATTTTATATCTTGAATCTTTAAAGATTAATTTTTAAACTAGTAAACTAATCGTAAGTTTTAATTTTAAATTGTTGTAGGTGTTAAACTAGAATCTGCATATATAATTAATAATCATCAGTATCTGCAGTCATACAACTAAAATCTGCAATCAGAAGTTTAGAGAGCTGCACAGTTGGAAATTTTTAAAAGTTTATGATATTTTAATTTAAAATTTTTTAAAAAAGTTTTGACCTTATAAACTTTTTAAGGTAATTCGAAGCTTTCAGACTGCACTTTTTTTCATTCATTTTTCTGTAATAAAAAACATTTATTATTTATCAAAAATATTTATTACGTGTTGAATTTCTTTATCTTTTAAACAAACTTTTCCTTAATTAACATTTGTTGACATATAACAAGGAGTAAATGTTTGAAACAAAATTTTTCCGAGCTAAAATTAAATTTTGCTCGTTGCTTTATTTCTCGGAAAATGGTCTAAGAGGGGGAAAGAATAAAAAAAAAATATAAGCGCTTTTTAAGAAGTTGTCGTTATCAAACATCGCAGCTTTCGTCGACTGCTTCTGAAAGAAAAATGATTAAAACTCAGACAGAACTACCCAAATAGCAACCAACCAAAGTGACGTTACCTCCTTCGCTAATAGATGGCGCTGCAACTCTCACGCTTGTAACTGAGCCAGTGTTCTCTCTTTAACATGCAAGCACTGCTGCAGAAATATCTCGCCAGAGCGATGCTATCTAGCGCCATACACCCAGCACAATGGCGCCAAGCAGAAAGAGATTCTGCGATACGATATCACCAAAACCGATCGGCCAGCGTGATAAAATAGTAATACCATATGAGAGAAAGAATAATAAAAAAGTAAACACTAAAAAAAAGAAGTAAAAAAGCGCTTTTCCTTATCGTCAAAGTGCTGCAGTTGCCTGGGACGGCCGCTTTATTATCAAAGGCTACTATCTTATTTTTTTTTGTCTCCAATTATAACTGAGAACTGCGGGGAAACAGGCCTAAAGGCGGTTTTTTATTTAGACATTTATCTTTCATTCATTTATTTATTTATTTTAAACGAGGAGATACATATACAGGAAAGAGAATATTGTGAGCTTTCTGTTTTAATCCAATTTTTTATTTGTATTTCTGAAGATTTCTTTGGTTGTCAACCGCTGGACTCAAACCGTGACCATTTGTAGCTTCTTATTAAGTCTATACGAAATTGCCCCCCTTTCTATATACCTTTCCTTCGCACCTATGCTTGATTTTTCGCCCATCGGTGCAGAAAGACTTAGCGGGTGCAAAACAAGACATCTGTCTACTTTATCTGTCTGTCTGTCAGTGATTTTCTGCGCACGTAATGTGCCTAAAACGCATTAGGAATGTGGTTCTTGTCAGGGACCGCGCGTTCAAATCTTCGGACTTATGAATCTTGAAAAACACTGATGAATCTTGAAACACACTAAATTCGGGGTTTCGCGCATTGTTTGTCATTCGACTGTTTTAGATTCTGACTTCCTTGAAAAATAAATAAGTAAGTAAATAAACCTTTTTGAAATGCCCAATAGAACTGTTCTTTAGAAAACTTATAAGGTATTTCTCCCTCTCCCGCCTTCTTAGCGAGCCTTCGTGGTGTAGTGGTCTGCACGCTCAGCGCGTAATTAAGAGGTCTGCGGTTCGATTCCCGGCGAAAAGGCGTTGCTAATTTTTCAACTTGCCTGCTTCAAAAAATACCTAATGACTCTACAAACTATTGTTACAATTTCAGCGAAGTTAGATTACCAGTCATAGCGCCCAGCGCATACAGTCTTGTGTAGTGTTAATCTGTACAAATTTTTAAAATGCATGCTTTCATTTAAAAATAATCTGTGAAAATGAGTAAAATTTGGATGTTATTCAAATATTTGTGTAAATCGAATTAAAAAGAAACTGAATTTCAGTATTCAAGAATTTTAATTAATGTACCCCATTTGCTAATTTCACTTATATCTTAATAACTCTTCGTTTATTAAAAAAAAAAAATGGCTGAGATCTGGTTGAAGTTAAGATTGTCTTGATCTGGTTAAAGTTAAATAGTCTCAAACTCCTAGCAGACGTGAAACGAATTATCCGCTGTGTCTGAAAGTAGCTACTTTCTAAGGGAAACTTCTCGTATACACGTTACACATGGGGAAAAACACGCACACGCCCATGTCGCCAGCCGTTCGCGGAATTCGAACCTCGGACCGAACTACCAATGCTCAGCGATTTTACCGCTCGGCCGCTGGTGGGATTATAATACTGTCAGAGTCTTATTACTTGCTGACAGGAATGTTACGTATGTACTGCAATTTTCTGTTGATTGTGCTTAAATGACAGTCTTGCTAGTTTAAGACTGCAGACTGCTACGATTGGAATTTCTGTTAAAATCTAAGGAATATCGGGCACAGACTGCAGTTGAATTTAAAGCACTGATAGTAAGAAGTTCAAACTGACATGAAATTTAATTTATATATGTTACCGTGAAAGACCGAAATTGGAGAATATCGACTTTCACCAGAGAATGTCAACATTCACCACATACTTCGGTGAAAGATCGAATATTGCACTACATTCTTGTACATTCGGACCCTCACCGGTGTATGTCGACAATCACAGATATGCTCTGGTGTAGGTCGAAAAGAGAGGAGTATATGTATACGCTGCCATTCCAAAAGGAAGTGTTCCACAAATAAATGCAGTTGTAAAAGCAAGGGCCTCTTGTGCAATTCAAAGTGTCATAATAGTTTAAGTTGTTGCAATAAATAGGATTTGAATCACATAATTTAGTAAGTTTTTAACTTCTATTATTTTCGTTTCTCATTTTGAATGTACTGTGTGTTTCAAGTTCTTATACACTTAAATTCTTATTCTGAGTTTCAAGTGTGTTTTTTCGCGATTGAATGACGGAGAAGAAAATATAATGTTCTTATAGGTTCAACATTCACCATTAGTACATGGTGAATGTCGATATTGACCGGTGTAAGTCAGAAATAAGAGTATTTGTAAAATATTTCGGACATACACCAAGCGACTATGTGAATGTTGACATTCACCGGTGAAAGTCGACATTCTCCAGATTTCGGTGTTTCACCGTAACATATACATGAATCAATTCATTTTGAAGATATTCTTAATGTACAGTATACCCCTTAACACGAACTCGCTAAAGACGAACACTCGGTTAACATGAACAAAATTTCGGCCCCCAGCAGCGATGTATATGATCTTTTAAGAAGTTTTAACGCTAATTTCGGTCAGGACGAATTACAAACCGTCTTATAATCCGCTGCATCATTAAATTCTGTCATTTAATACAAAATTTTCAAGCTTTTCATGTCCCCCCCCCGTTATTTCTCTGCTGGGTCTGCATTCAGAAATGGTCCGTCCCATTTAATCGAAAACCTCTTATGGACACTGTCCATAACATACATTATCTGAACTTAACCAATGTAAAGGTTCACTTCACCCGCCCTCCATACGCAGCAAGTTTTTTTGATTAAGTCAGTCTTTTTGGATCAAGGCATTATTACAGTTATAAAGAGGTCTTATCGTAAGCGACTTGTGACCACTGCAATTCAAGCTGCGGAAAAGGAAAGGGAAACTTGAAGCGTGCCTGATGCAATAAAAGCTGTTGCCGCATTCTGAAAATTCGTGTCATCACAAAGCTGTTTCAGCAGAGCCTGTAGACATAAAGACGGTAAACCTGTTGACGAGTAACAACGATAGCACTTCACTTGACGAATGGAATACTCTGCAAGATATTGCGAACCCTGGTGTTAGTTTTGAGGACCTTATTGGTGCAGATGACGATGTTATCGTGTGTGCTTCAGTGGAATATGAAGTACAAACAGTTGCCTCTCAGGTGCAAGAAATACTATCAGAAGAAAGCGAGGAGGACATCCGACAGGAAATGCTACACATCTTGGATACTGTAAGAAGTTTTGCTGCAACAACAGCATTGACCGCTAGTATTAACCCTTTGCACTCGAGCGGCGCTGCTGCGGAGCCAGAGTGATTTTAAGTTTGAAATATATATAAGTCTTAAATATATAAAAATATATATAGTAAGAGGAATGTCGTCAGTTATATTCCTTTCGATTCGGATATATTTATTTACAAGAGACAGATTTAGCGAAATCTTCTGGATGCTTCATATGGAGACTATTTCAACACGCAACACCAATCCACGAACGCCTATACAACACGGAAGTCAACTTGAAGTTTTTGTATTATTTTATTCCGGGCGAGTACGTACGTGTATACGAGTCGGCTATAAAATTCAAGGGTCGAATTTCGTTCATAACATACAATCCGACGAAACCGACTAAATGGGGTATCAGAGTTTATGCTCTAGCTGACCGTGTTATGCTTTAGTGACTGTGTTATGCTCTAGCTGACTGTGCTACGAAACGTACCACAGTCAGCTAGTACTTGTAAAGTGTTTGCCGAATTTGGCCGAAATCTTCTCGGGTTGCTGGTTCGCGCAAGCGAAAAAGGCCTCGAGTGCAAAGGGTTAAGGAAGTCATGAGTATAGTTGGCCGTGAAGTCACCAGACATTTTCGTTCCCTTCTGCGACAGTACAGTATGCAGGAGCATTTTTTTTAACCCAAAAAATGATCTGTGAGTGCATTTGACATGCATAATATATTATAGTACTTATATACCTATATACTATAAATGGTTAATATGTAGAAAAGTGTTTTCCGTAAATAAAATTTGAGTCTCCAGTTAACAACACGAACTGTTTTTGAACTTTTGATTTTTCGGTCTCTGGAGATTCATATTAATGAGCTGTATATGTTACCGTGAAAGACCGAAATTGGAGAATGTCGACTTTCACCGGAGAATGTCAACATTCACCAAATACGTCGGTGAAAGATCGAATATTTCTTTACATTCTTGTACATTCGGACCCTCACCGGTGTATGTCGGCAATCACAGATATGCTCTGGTAGTCTGGTAGGTCAAGTAGGTCGAAAAGAGAGGAGTTTATGTACACGCTGCCATTCAAAAAGGAAGTGTTCCACAAATAAATGCAGTTGTAAAATCAAGGGCCTCTTCAGCAATTCAAAGTGTCATAATAGTTTAAGTTGTTGCAATACATAAGATTTGAATCACATAATTTGGTCAGTTTATAACTTCTATTATTTTCCTTTCTCATTTTGAATGTACTGTGTGTTTTAAGTTCTTATGTTCTTAAGTTCTTACTGAGTCTCAAGTGCGTTTTTTCGCGAATGAATGACGGAGAAGGAAATGTAATATTCTTATATGTTCAACATTCACCATTAGTACATGGTGAATGTCAACATTCACCATTAGTACATGGTGAATGTCGACATTCACCGGTGTAAGTCAGAAATAAGAGTATTTGTAAAATATTTCGGACGTACACCAAGCGACTATGTGAATGTTGACATTCACCGGTGAAAGTCGACATTCTCCAGATTTCGGTGTTTCACCGTAACATATATAAAATTTGTAAGATACTGCTCTCAGTTTGTCTGCGAGTGAGCAAAACTTTCTCAAGCAATGAAAAATACAAGAAAATCCTCGTCCCTACTTAAAAAACTCTGTTATGATGCATCTGTCTGTGCAGCTGTCCCACGCAGATAGTGACTGGGAGAGGAAATGCCATCTTCTTTAGACGGTATCGAATAATATCCGACCACAGATAACGGTATGAGACGCGAAACCTCTCATATTCCTTGGCATAGGATGAATCTAACATTCAAATCTCAAGCCGTCATCAGCGCCGCTCGGTGGCGCTTTATACCAACAATGGGGAAAAGGAGGAAGTCACGAGGCGGGATATTGCGAGGGAGGGTCACGTGATTGTGGGCTGGTAGGTCACGTCTGCACCTCTTCTGGAGTTTAGTTTTGCCGCCTCCTCGCAACACTTGATAAATTAATCTCCGAAAGATTAGTTCCCCCACCCCCTTTTTTTGGTGTTTTTCAACCGTGGGACGTGAAAACGTCTGTCTTTATCCATACCGTACAATTTAGATGTTAACATTAAGTAGCAATAAATAACATGCGTAGTAGCTGTAGCGTGAAATTATCTTCTCTAATTACCCTAATTAAGCTTTAATCATTACAAAGATTTCTACGCTCGGGTATCGGGTACATGGCTGAGGAAGTCATATTATTTAACTCATAATTATTCTCTGGAAAACAAAAAGAGTTTAAGAAATATTTTTTGTTTTAATTTAAATTAAACTGTCACATAAAGATACTTTTTCTCAGACACAATTCTACTTCTTATTGCTTTTAAAATACTTCTTTATATACACATGTGTACTTTTTTTAATTAAAATACATCTATTAAAAATGACACACGTCAGTTTGAAATAAAAAATCGGCAAAATTCAGTCTTAGATTGGCACTGGTTTTAGAGAAAAGCGTGCATTCGTAATGTAGTGGTCTGCACGTGATAGTGGTCTGGTTCCATAGGTCCGTGGTTCGATTGCCGTTGCTCATTCTACATTTCATCTGCTTTTAAAAAATACCTAATGCCTCTACAACCTGTTCTCATAAAACAAAACTTGATTTCATTGATTGAAAGCTAGGACGTACATAGCACCAAAACAATTATCCTTTGTTACTAAACTTCTTAAAACTATTTCTGATTGTTAAAGTTGGCTAATAATCCAAGAGGAAGAAAGAACTTATCTTGCACAAAGATCATTCAATAAAATTTCCAACAGAAATAAATGCCTAAAGAAGATTTACTTTCTCAGAGTATCGCTGTTGATGGAATCTAGTGCCTTCATATATGATTACATACAAAGTTTATATAAAAAGGAAAAATTTAGCAGTCAGTCAAACAATAAAAAATCGGATGTGTACACCACATGACTTCCTCGTACGGAATATTAAATTATACGCATTTTTTTCTTGCATTTCGTTTAAACTTAGTGGATTTAATTAAATCTACTTCGCCGACAGCGCATAAACCACAATAGAATAAATGCATTCTTTAAAATTCACTATATTTGTTTACCATAGCGACACTCTGGCGCTAGGTTCACTTAACAGTATTATATTTCGTTCATATTATAACTCAGAATGCACAAAATGTATAACATTTAAAGAATTATCTAATCGTTGCCACATGTTCTATTCGAATACTATAATAAAGCTAGAACGATGTATAAAAGAAATTAAGCAAACAAAACAAAAAAGAAACTGTTTTTCACAGACGATTGAGTATTTCTCATTCAATTTATTCAGTTCTCACTTCGCGACATGGCAAAAATATATAAAAACTCAAAATATCTGTATTAAAAATTACTAATTATTAAAAATTAAATTACTAATTATTAAAAATTAAATTATTAAAAATTAAGTAAATCTTAAACACTTATATCCTCGAAAAAATTCCAGAAAGGACTAAGCATGATTTAATTCGCAATAATAAATGAAGGCGTTATCTTTGTTGTTGCGAAGCTAAGTTTCTCTAGATTGGCAACAAATCCACTGTCCTGCTGTTTCAAATGTAAACAAGCAATGGCCGCCATCAAAAAAAAAATTATTAGGCTTAGCGGCACTTAAACAACTTTAAAATTGTTGATAATTCTAAAAATATTGCATACAGATTTACTGAAGGCATAAAAACCTTAACTGGAAGACAAGAACAACATAATTCAATCATTTTTAAAGCAAAAAATGTACAATTTACAAACATATAAGAGTAAAGAAACTGAGATCACTGAGCCGGATAACAGAGTGGATATGTATATAAATATATTGATTTACGTTTGGCGCGGCCGATTGCAACCAACCAAAATACAAGGTGCACATCTACATGTTATAGTAGTCTTATATAGAAAATTTCAACGTTCTGATGCTACTCGTTTTTGAGTTATGCGAGATACGTACGTACGTACAGACGCCACAAAAAATTATCTTCAGGATTCATTTTAAAGCAGTTTTATGATTTTTTTGGAGGAAAAGAGTCCGTTATTCTGTCCTTACGTACAGATATCACGCAAAAACATCGTTCAATTGCATTCGAAAGCGGTCAAAATGAACATTTTCGTTGAAATATGCTGCTCGAAACTTTTCGCGATTACAATACTTCCTTTTTACTTCGTACAAGGAAGTAAAAATGACTCAGAAGAAGATAAACAGGTAACAGAATTGTATAAGTAGCGAAACGGAGAAGTGATAAGTAGGTTATACAATCATTAGGTGTTTTTGAAGAAGATATGAAGAACGTGCAGTGCCCTCGCTGGGACTCGAACCCTGGATCTCTCGAATCTGCGTCGAACATGCTTCCTTTTACACCACGAAGGATTGAGGAAAGGAAGGAGAAAATATCTTATATACTGCCCTTTTATAGAGCGACTGGGGATTAGGAGTCCCAGTTGCCAAATCCAAATGGTGACGAATTATTATCCCCCACCTTTGTGCTCAGGCGCAACTTGTAGAAAAGAAGGAATTGAAATTTCAATTTGTGTATATATATACATATATATATATGATGTACCAGCTTTTGTCGTAGCTTAAATGATCAGACGATAAGTCTTAAAAAAACAGGATCCATTTATTATATTTCAGGAAAAAATAGCAGTTACAAAATCAGATATCCGGAGTAAATAAAAAGAATTACTAATAACTTTTTATATGAAGTTTACTGCATCGTGACATTAAAGAAAAAGCCGCCGATATTCCTTTGCGAGTCCTTTTATAGCCTCTGGAAAGGCGGAGCTTCTAAGAAATGACGTCAGCCTCGTCAGCCAATCCAGTTCGCTTTAAATATTTCCAGACATTCTATAACTGTACGTGTAGAAAAGGCGGGAAAAACAACTTGACTACGGGGCTGTGGCTTTAATTCCACGTAATTTCAAATAAGAGACCGTCGCCATTAAAAAATGAAAAGAACATACAGTTAGAATTAAGTGTATTCTTGACTATGGAATTTTATTATTACATATATATTCATATGTTCAAATTTTATGAATGAACAAAATATTTTCCCGTATGGAAAGATTTTGTTGATTGGGAACAAACTTGAAACTAAAGCATTTCTTGGTGCCTGACACAAGATAATAACCTAATAACTACCTGTCGCCAATAACAAATCAAAAGAATGGTAACAAGTCTGAATTGGTGAAGAAGTTGCATATAGGAGTTGGTGAAGGTTAGATGAAAAATTCTAAGGTGTTTCAAATCTTCACAGTGGTTGTATCTATCTAGAACTGCTGTGCGAGAATCGCAACGTTGAGGCTTGCTAACTTGTAGGTAAATTAAGTATTCATGATGCCGATTACTGCATTCCTCCTTTAAAAACATAGATCAGGCCTTGCTTTCTTTATGCAAATAATTGCAGTTTGCAAAATCTCTACATAATATCCCATATGTGCTTTAGGTCTGGAGAACATGCAGCCCACCGGTTCAATAGTGGATATATTCTCACTCTTAAGGAAATATTTCAGTGTTTTAGTTCAACGTGGTGTGGCATTATCATTCGGGGTGGGAACATACTCCTTTAATGGCAACATAAAACATGCAAAAATGGCATTTAGCAGCATTTTTACAGTAGCTTTAATTAGTAGTGCCATTATTAATCAGTATTTTTAACTCTATGCATCCATCCATCTTGATGCAGCTTCGCATCATCACTCCATCAAGCACCTGAACAATACCTTTCCTGTATGTATTTCGACTAGTATGCATTACCCCCTTCTCGCCAGATAAATTAATGACTAAATTCCATTTGCAGACGACTAAACTGATTCTCATCAGAAAATAAAGCATTGACATATTGCAGCACAGTCTAGCTTTGATGAATTTGACACCACTCAAACTCCTTGTACGGTACTCTAACGCTACACAGACGTTAGATCATCGTGCATGTAAACCGATTAATTCAAGCATCAAGTTACAGTGCAGTGTCTGTGCAAGCTCCCAGATGAAGGATGACTATTTGCAGTGAGTTTGGAAAGCACTCCAGTCGTCTGAAACGCTGCATTAAGCATTGAGAAAATACTTTAACCAACAAGATTCGGTTTAACTTATTTATTTATTTATTTATTTATTTATTTATTTTCAGATTCCATTACAGCCAAATCCTGGGTGTCGAGAATCTTCATCCACCACCCTTTTTAGTTCGGGGCAAGACATTAGTATTTTTTTAAACAGGAAGATGTGAAAAATGAGCAACGCCTTCGCCGGGAAATGAACCATGGACCTCTGAAATACGCGCCCATCGTGCAAACCACCACACCACGAAGGCATGCTTAGAAGGCGAGAGAAATACCTTTATAGTCTTAGGACCAATTTAAAATTTTAAAAATAAATCCAGAAATATAATTATTTATCTCAAAATGTTATCTCAAAAAACCTTCCCTAAAATCGTTAAAAAAAATTTTAAATTCGCTACTTGATTTTATCCATTGTAATATCCAAAAAGTAAATTATTGATACTATAAAGTTACATTCAAAATGATTTTCACAACACATTGTAGTATTTATAAAATTAATATAATAAGGAAAACAACACTATGTATTCTAAATTTACAAAACATACATACAAAAAGTTATTAGTAGTTCTTTTTTATTTACTCCGGAGATCTGATTTTTGTAACTGCTATTTCTCCTGAATAATAATAAATGGATCCTGTTTTTTAAACTTATCGTCTGATACTTTGAGCTTCGACTACGTCTATGATTCTTCACCAATCTATTTATTCCGGACAAAAGCTGGTACATCACATGTATATATATATATATCATTTTCAAAATCACGTTTTAAAGTTTTGAAACATTCAAAACTTTAAACAGTATAAATGCAAATGTGCTTCTAATAAAGCAGGTTTATATAGGATGATCAGATCTGGAATGGCACAGAGTATCACTTCGATTTATTGAGGAATCCAGTTGTCCTGCCGATGGCAGTGATATTTAGTCTATTTATCATTGCCATATTGGTCATTATCGGGTATAGATCTTCGTGCCCCAGGTATTAACCGATAGCTATATCATTATTCTTCAACATTTCCAATGATAATCTTGAGCTTTTCTCATTAGAATTTTGTGTATGCACACGCAGAAGACATCTTTTTAAGATGCATATGAAGAAGATACCTTTATCTAACGAGACCTTTATTATAAAAGAAACAGAACAAAAGGTCTCAGGCTGTACTGGTTTTGAAGGACCCACATGTATCTAACTTCCTCATAAACAGTTCACATAGATGTTAACTTCATTAGGATTCTTATCTTTGTTATGCTGTCCTCACCTGCCACTGTGCTAGTGCAGAATATCAATTAGGGAAGCCTAGACAAGAATTCTGAACACTACTTTTTGATTTTATGAAGATAAGATTGGATGATATCGCTATTTATTATAATTCATACCAGACATAATGGAACTTTGGTTTTGTTGTGTTACTTTCCCATAATTTTATGCGTGTCTTATCTGGACTTCATCTTATACTCTTTAAAAATCTTTGCATTAAATTTAAAATCTTTTCATAGCCATGGAGTTATATTCTTTTTGCTAGAAACTTTTTCATTTCCTTTTAATTTTCTTTATCAGTTTAATCTTATGCTCCTTTATAAGGTTTCAAAATTATTTTAAAGTTTTTTTTATTTGTTAGGGTTGTCATATAAAGCACTCAAAATACTTTTCCTTGATTTTAATCTTTCGCATTACTTTGGAAAATATTTTTTTTTAGTTTAAAATATTTTTCTTACTTTATTCGGGCTCTAGTGAATTATGATTTTAGTTTAAAAAACTGTTTTAACTAAATGACTTTTTTTAAAGCATGTATAATGAAATGTCTTAATAAAAACTATATTTATATTTTAAATAGAAATAGATATTTACCTCTTCTAGAACTGAATTTTTCTGACTTATATTGGCTCTTTGAATAGAATAATTTGGGTTCTAAATAAAATAAGAAGAGAAAAAATACCATATTTTATTATAAGTGTTACAAATCAAAATTAATTTTTCATCTTTTTGTATTTGTCTGAACGGTATTAACAGTTATTAAATATAAGCATTTCTTTTGAATATCTGACTTGGCGAGACAAATTAATGAAGCTATTTAACATTAGATTAACAATTTTTGTAAAGGTATAAAAGGATTTCAGTTTTAAGAAACGAAAGGGACGTGAGAGATGATATTTTGAGTTTTACTCACAAATTGTTGCCAACCGCAGAAACTGAAATTGTTCTTGTTAGTAGAAACAATAGATAATATGCGATATTAAAGCGTCATCAGGGATTTGATACCACTTTTTCTGAGCACAATGATAAATTCGGATTTATAAGCATTCTTACCAAAACATATTGCCAATCTACGTGGCATATCATCTTTATTTCCCAGATTATAAAATGCACTGCTAATTTTTTAATGCTTACTTCTTTCCCTTTTTTTAAGATAGAACATTCCTATGAAGCGTTTCATAAATCGAATAATACAAAGCAAAGGAGTTGTTACCAGTTATTATCTCCATGCTATCGCAAAGTAGTATGAATATCTTACAAATCATGAAGTAACAAATCTGATGTGGATACCATATGACTTCCTTGTACGACTTATTAAATTATACAAATTTTTGCTGCATTTCATTTAAACTTATTTCCTCAAATTATAGTTGAATAACCGATCTCTCGAGGCAACTCGGAAATGACATCGAAAATTGCACATTTTTAAATTAAATGTCCCACTCAATTTTTGTCACACGGGAGTCAAACTTCTTCCAATTTTATTTTTTCATAACGACTATAAACCTTTCATAAATATTAGTATAGGAAATAGGAGATCGCATTATTGGTTATTTGTCGAAAATTCCTTTTATTTCATTATTATTATTTTTTTTTTAATTTAGCATTGCCTAAACATAAATATTTTCGTCATTTAAAACACTTGTTTAATTGGAAGTGTATGACCATGGTAATGTTGTTCAGAAAAAACATTTTTATCTCCAGCGCGTGAGTCTCTGTATCGGAAATTCTAAAGATATGCTCATTTTAAACCTATTTTGCGATATTGCTGTTGAACTGAATTTTACGGTTTAAGTGCCAAGAACATGATATTTAATAAATAAAGGTTGTAGAGGTTAACTGGGAGCAGAAAAGATGAAAAATATGCAACCGCCTTCGCCGGGAATCGAACCACGGACCTCTGGAATACCGGCCCAGCGTGTTGCCGTTACACCACGAAGGCACGCTAGGGAAGTGGGAGAAATACCTTATATACTTCCCTTTTAAAGGACGACTAGGGTTTTAAGGGACCTAGTCGCCAAATCCTGGGTGCGGAGAATCATCATCCACAACCCTTTTAGTTCGGGCGTCACTTGTAGAGTCATTTAGTTATTTTTTTGGAAGCAAAGAGAGGAAAAAATAGCAACGCCTTCGTCGGGAATCGAACCACGGACTTCTGGATACCGGCCCATCGTGCAGAACCACTACACCACGAAGGACGCTAGGAAAGTGGGAGAAATACTACTCTCTTTTTTTTTAAAGGGCGACTGGGATTTCTAGGGAACCCAATCGCCAAATCCTGGGTCTGGAGAGTCATCATCCACAACCCTTTTAGTTCGGGCGCCACTTGTAGAGTCATTAGGATTTTTTTAGAGGCAGAAAAGATGAAAAATAGCAAACGCCTTCGCCGTGAATCGAACCACGGACCTCTGGATACCGGCCCAGCGTGCAGAACCACTACACCACGAAGAACGCTAGGAAAGGGGGAGAAACACTACTCCCCTTTTTTTAAAGGGCGACTGGGATTTCTAGGGAACCCAATCGCCAAATCCTGGGTCTGGAGAGTCATCATCCACAACCCCTTTTAGTTCGGGCGCCACTTGTAGAGTCATTAGGATTTTTTTAGAGGCAGAAAAGATGAAAAATAGCAAACGCCTTTGCCGGGAATCGAACCACGGACCTCTGGAATACCGGCCCAGCGTGCTGCCGTTACACCACGAAGGCACGCTAGGGAAGTGGGAGAAATACCTTATGAGGTAACATATAAAATGTTAAAAACACGTCCCTTTGGACGTAATTTAAAATCTGAAACATTTCAGATTTTCCTTTTTTTAATTTTGTATTTGATTTAAACTTGAAAATCTTTAGCGATAGAAGAGATATTAATTTTTCTTTAATTATATTCTTCTTTATCCTTATAACTTATATTATAACTTATATTCATTTTTTTATCCACGACGAGTATGTTTAAAGTCGTATCTTGGCTAGAAAAGAAAGTTTTATGTTTTATAGTCGTCAGGTATCGTTATATTTGAAATTTATCTACCAATAGATATAATAGTAGCATATTTTTATGTTAATAATACACAAAAATTCAAACAGAATGGGTTTTCGTAAATCTTTCGGCGAAGCGGTTATAAGTGTAGTTAGACACTCGAATGACAATCTTTCGGATCTATTGGGCTTTTAATCCTGATTGCCAGTTAGGGCCTGTCGCAACCGTACCTGGTCCGGCGTCCATTATCGATGCCAACGGCGATTAGATAAACCAAATGGCAGTTTAGTGTCTATGAATTATTGCCGCAACTGATTATACACTCCAATCGATTCGCTCGCTGCTCTTGCGTGGGCTCCTGGACACTAATAATGGTGTTCGGGTGATTAATTGCTCGGGGAAAATGTCAGAAAACTCTCGGCACTTGGCGATTTTTTTACCAGATTAGGTTTTGCCCGTGGAACTTAGAAATTAGCCTGCATTCTAAGGTGGGGTTACGATAAAAATTTTCGCTTTTAAGGCAAAATTATTATCTGTGAGTCATTGAGTTTTCAAAAATTTGGCATTGAGAAAAAATGAGCCGCCTTTTTTTTTTTTTTTTTTTTTTTTTTAGGGGTGTTGGAACCGCAAAATCTTCAAAAAATTGTGATTTCGGATTTTAGCATTTTCAAATTCTCTACACTTTTATCTTTCTAAAAATACCATTCTTTAATCTCTATGAAAATTAGAACTGCAAAAAAAAAAATCTAGTTTTAATTTGTCATCTGCTGCTTTGATCAATGAGGATTTTTACATAAAAACGCGTTTTTCTCCAAACATGATTTTTTTACACTCGATGTACCTTTTCTCAGGAACTACTTGATCACAGGTATCTAAACATTTTATGGCTTATTTATTAGGTTTCCTAATATTTACTGAAATGAGCTTTTTGTAATAAACTTAGAAATTTTTTTTTTTTAATTTTGTGTGAGAAAAGTTCTAAATTTTACTATGCCTAACAAAATATCCTGTAATTTACTGTAAAATTCAAAATGTTTCAAAAGCTTATTTCAGTATAATCAAATAGGTATACTTTAATTACACAAAAAATTTCAAGCTTGTATCTACAGAAGATTTTGAGAAAAGGTACATCGAAAATGGCCAATTTAACATTGTCGGTATAGGAGTTTCTGATACCCCTTAACCGAACTTTATCTGTAAGAAAATGTTAGAGAAATTCGAGTTGATACCATCATCATAAAAAAGATCACAGTACTTGTATTCTTCGAGTTGTTTGTAAAATTTAACAAAGTGGAAAAAAAGGTGGCAAAAAATAATTACTACTTCTTTTCTTGTTATCGAACAGGAGGTGCGGTTGTCTAAACGACAACCGATAGAACTTCATCCATATATACGCTATACAAGCAAAGGTTCCCTCCTTTCTAATATTGAATTTAACATTGGCGTCTTTCTTTTCCGAATCTCTTTATTGATACCAATGAATAAATAAATAATTTTAAAAATAATCTGAAAGTTTTCAGATTTTAAATTACGTCCAAAGGGGCGTTTTTTTAACGTTTTGTGTGTTACCTTTATTTATTAAATATCATGTTCTTTAGACTTGAACCATAAAATTTAATTCAATAGCAATGTCGCAAAATAATTTTCAAATGAGGATATCTTTAAATTTCAGATACACAGTTTCGCGCGCTGGACATAAAAAGGTCTCCCCCCCCCGTAGAGTGTTGCCATTGCTCGCTTTTAAATCGTTGAGTTTGTTACTCAAAAATTCGTTATTATATTATTTACTAAGCTAAGGAGATGGAATACGATGAAGGAGGCAGTTCAGGGGAAGATCAGGTTAATGTTTTTGTCGATGAAGAAATAAATGATGTCTGTATATAATACTTGAACATACAGGAGGAGGAAAGCAGTTGGTGAAGTAAGAGGTGCAAGAAGGCGAAAAATCAGAGTAATAAGAGAGTGAATGGGAAAGCGAGAAGTGATTCCGCTAAAGATAGAAAAGATACAAAGAATAGATAAAGAGATATAAAGAAAATAGATAAAGATAGAATAATAATAAAGATAGATAATAGATAAAGATAAAAAGATATAAAGACATATAAAGAAAATAGATAAAGATAAAGATAGAATAATAATAAAGGTAGATAAAGATAGAAAGATAGAAAGAATAGATAAAGAGATATAAAGAAAATAGATAAAGATAGAATAATAGATAAAGATAAAAGATATAAAGAATAGATAAAGAGATATAAAGAAAATAGATAAAGATAAAAATAGAATAATAATAAAGATAGAATAATAATAAAGATAGATAATAGATAAATATAGAAAGATATAAAGAAAAGATAAAGAGATAAAAAAATTCGATATGGAATAACATGCACAGAGTCTGAAGAGATACCGTTTGTATCTGGCGAAAGTCCTGCAGCACCACAAATATCTTCAGACATAAAAGAACCATTAGATTTCCTTAAACTATGTGTGAAATCAATTTGGGTTAGCTGTAAGAAATTACCAAACATGCGGAATATCGTCTCGAGTCGCTGGTTCCGTCGAGCAAAAGAGGCCTCCAGAGAGAAGCTTAAAAACAAGAATGTGTTTCAGGGCTTAAATTGCTCCGGTTTTTCTCAGCTTTTGAGATAAATCATATTTGTAACCGGAGCTCTAAATAAAAGGGCTCCGGCAACTCTTTTATGTTGTAGAGACATTAGGTATTTTTTGGAAGCGGGCAAGATAAAAAATGAGCAATCGCCTTCGCCGGGAATCAAACCACGGACCTCTGGATACCGGCCCAGTATGCAAAACCACTACACCACAAAGGCACACTAGGAAGGCAGGAGAAATGCCTTATATACTCTGCATTTTAAAGGGCGACTGGGGATTTTAGAGGACTTAATCGCCAAATCCTGGATGAGGAGAATCATCATCCAACACCCTTTCAGTTCGGGCGCCACTGTAGAGACGTTAGGTATTTTTTGGGAGCAGGAGAGATTAAAAATTAGCAATCGCCTTCGCCGGGAATCGAACCACGGACCTCTGGAAATACCGGCCCAGAGTGCGGAACCACTGCACCACGAAGGCACGCTAGGAAGGCGGGAGAGATACCGTATAATGTAAGTTAACTACAATTTCAGTAAACATATTTTTATTTTAATCATAAATATGCCTTAAAATTCGATTATAAATTCTGAATGCAAGTCTGTCTTTACTTCGGCCACAAACCTCGGGCAGAAGTTTAGACTTTCGGTGCACAAAAGTGAAATTTTACTTTTGATCCCACTCGATGAAAAGTGCACCAACTTTGCACAAGACTTAATTCACGTAATACGTATAGACGTCACGAAAAAGGGCCTCTTACGAATCCATTTTGTGGTCCGTTTTGGAAAATATAGTTTATTCTGTTCGAACATAGAGATGCCACGCAAAAACATCGTTGAAATGGATTCGGGGAGGGGTCAAAATTTATATTTTCGTTGAAATACGGTACCCAAAATTTTTCGCGGTTACAGTACTTCCTTTATTTCGTACCAGGAAGTGAAAAGGAAAGTATAGAATAAATATTTCATTGGCAATAATACTGAATCAGAAGAAACAAGTTTCATTATGCATGCTATATTATTAAATTATCAATAATATTGAAATACATATTAAATTATTATTAATATTGAATTAAATTATCGTATTAGTCATATTATTATCGTATTAAATTATTAATATTGAAATACTTTGAAATTTCTAATTATTGTATGCTTTGAAATTTCTAATAATTGCCTAGTGAAATTTTTTTTGGAGGGGGGAGGGGAAATTACTTTTTTGAGGTACATTTTAGTGTCTGTCTTGCGTACGGATTTAACAACCCACAGACAGACATATAACTTCGTAGAAAAATTTAGAAAACCTTCTAAATCCGAGCATATTGTTTTGACAGCTGTCAAATTACTGACTATAAATTTTTGCTGCTTTTGATGGCCAGGATGAAATATTTTTGTCCATTTTATTCGCTTCTTACCAATACCTTTATCTTGAGTCTAAAAATTAAAATTTCTTGGAAACATTTTTGTACGTCATTGTTGTGCTCAGGATGAACCATAAGCGAGGCTGTTACACAGAATTTCCTTCTCCGTCTTTTTATCGGATGTCATAGATTCAGCGAGTTCCTAATCGGGCGGTGGCAGCAGCAGTTACGTCCGTTATCTCTCGCAGCGTTTGTGGACTCTCGCGATAACAGCACAACATACGCGCAGGCAGATAAGAGCACAGCCGCGATGCTGGATTCTCGACGGTCAGAAAATGCCAGGTCCATTTAGGTACTTTTACGACAGCGTCAAGCAGGAAGTTGAGATTTTTTATTATTATTATCATCAATCTGCTTTGCTTTGCGCATAATGTCGCAAGTGAAAATGGTGCCGAAAGATTTGTTTTCAGCGAGACGAACTGGAAGAAATGGTTCTTCATTTAATAGCCTTAACATGGAAAAGAAAGATAACCGACACCAATAAATATTTTTGAAATTTGAAAAAAAAAAAAAAAAATTCTATTCTTTGACGAATTTTTAGAATTTTTAACGCACTTTCTGCGATCTTTTGCAGGTGATATATTCAAATAAAATAATACGCGAATATTTCGTGACATTCAGTAACAAATACTAACACGACTCTATGCTGAAATAAAATTAAATAAACATGACAGTAAAAAACCTGATGTGTACACCACATGACTTCCTTGTACGGAATATTAAATTATACGCATTTTTTTCTTGAATTTCATTTAAATTGATTGGATTGAATTAAACCTACTTCGTCGACAGCGCACAAACCACAATAGAATAAATGCACTCTTTAAAATTCACTATATTTGTTTACTATAAAGACACTCTCAATGCACAAAATTTATATCATTTGAAGAATTATCGTTGCCACATGTTCTATTCAAATACTATAACAAAGTAAAACGATGTATGAAAAAATTAAGCAAAGAAAACAGAAAAGAAACAGTTTTTCACATACAATTCAGTATTTCTCATTCAATTAATTCAGCTTTCACTTCGCGACAAGGCAAAAATACATAAAAACTCAAAATATCTGCATTAAAAATTACGAAGTAAATCTTAAACACTTATTTCCTCGAAAAAATTCCAGAAAGGATTAAGCATGATTTAATTCGCAATAATAAATGAAGGCGTTATTTTTGTGTTCCGAAGCTTAGTCTCTCTAGATTGGCAACAAATCTACAATTCTGCTGTTTCAAATGTAAACAAATATGTCCGCCATGTTATTTAAAATACGAGGTGCACATCTACATGTTATAGCAGTCCTATATACAAAATTTCAACGTTCTGAGGCTACTCGTTTTTGAGTTATGCGAGATACGTACGTACGTACATACGTTCGTATAGACGCCACGAAAAATTCTCTTCAGAATTAATTCTAAAGCAGTTTTATGATTTTTTTTTCGAGGAAAAGTGTCTTTTATTCTGTCCTTACGCACAGATATCACGCAAAAACATCGTTAAATTGCATTCGATAGCAGTCAAAATGGATATTTTCGTTGAAATATGTTGCCTGAAACTTTTCGCGATTACGATACTTTCTGTAAAAAAAAAAAAAAAAAAAAAGACTTCTTTCCTTGTACGATCTATTAAATTATACAAATTTTTTGTTGCACTTCGTTTAAACATTTTTTTCCTAGAATTATTCTACCGTAATTAACCGATTCCTTGAGGCAAGCTGGACATCAAAAGTTGCAAATTTTGAAATTAAAAATTTCGGTCAGTTTTTGTCGTACAGGAATCAAATTTTTTGAATTTTTGTTTTTTCAAAACGAGTACAAAATTTTCCCAAGTATGAGTATAGGAACCGGGAGATCGTATTATCATTAATCTGTATTAATCATAATTTTGAAAAGTTAAATTCCGTTGTTTGCCCAACTTTTTTTCGGGGGGGGGAATTTGATATTTACAAGACGCGAATATTTTCATCATTTAAAACACTTCTTTAATTGCGAGCATGTTACTAAGACCACCGATTTAGCAATTCAAAATACAAATTTTAGTTATTAAATAAAATACCAGTCTGCACCCTCATGAACACAACCGGCTTACTACTATTTCTAATACCGCCAAACCGGTATAGCGGTTAGCGTTTCTGACTGTCGTGCCGAAGAACCCGGGTTCGAATCCGGGAGAAGCATGAATATTTGTAAATGTATTGCGTACGTGCGACATATGGAGGGATACTAAATATGCGGCGAGACGAAAGTCCTCTCGAGAGGTTGGTGGTAGGGACGCTCGTCCCCCCCGAAAAAAAAACTGGAAACAAATGCAACGTAAATTGGATTTATTGCAAGACTTTCATAATCACAAAAATTTTTCTTCTTTAATAAAAGACTTTAATTTTTCAACGCTCTCAAAATTGTAATATCTTAGCTTTTCACGTTCCATTATTTTCCACGACAGATCAAGTTACATTTGTTTCGCTTTGCTGCAACAATTTTTCTAAATACGTAATGGGTTAGCTGTTCTAACTGCTGAAGTTGTCTTTCCCACTTCTGAAATATAGAGACAGAGCCCACCAAGCGTCGATTAGTAAAGTCGCTGAATACTAATAGTTCGGAAATATATATGTTACCGTGAAAGAACGAAATTGGAGAATGTCTATTTTCACCGGAGAATGTCAACATTCACCAAAGACGTCGGTGAAAGATCGAATATTTCTTTACATTCTTCTGCATTCGGACCCTCACCGGTGTATGTCGACAATCACAGATATGCTCTGGTGTAGGTCGAAAAGAGAGGAGTCTATGTACGCGCTGCCATTCCAAAAGGAAGTGTTCCACAAATAAATGCAGTTGTAAAAGCAAGGGCCTCTTGTACAATTCAAAGTGTCATAACAGTTTAAGTTGTTGCAATAAATAAGATTTGAATCACATAATTTGGTAAGTCTATAACATGTATTATTTTCCTTTCTCATTTTGAATGTACTGTGTGTTTTAAGTTCTTATATCATTAAGTTCTTATTCTGAGTCTCAAGTGCGTTTTTTCGCGAATGAATTACGGAGAAGGAAATATAATATTCTTATATGTTCAACATTCACCATTAGTACATGGTGAATTAGTACCGGAGAATATCAACATTCACTAAATACGTCGGTGAAAGACCGAATATTTCACTACATTCTTGTATATTCGGACCCTCACCGGTGTATGTCGACAATCACAGATAGGCTCTGGTGAAAGTGTGTGATTTTCGCACCAACAATGTTGAGCAAGAGAAGACTTCTGTGTTTCCTTTTTTCTAACATATGCCTCATGTTCCTTGACGCGAAATTTTAAGGCTCTCCTAGTTTGGCCAATGTAAATCAAACCACACTGGCAAGGAATCCTATAAATACCCCAAGAATTCATATCCGGAATGGGGTCCTTGAGTATGGAACTCGAAATTTTATTGATGGGAGAATAAACAACCCGAAAGTTAAATTTCTGCAAAATATGTGCAACTTTATAGCTAATTGATGGAAAGAAGGGAATGACAACAGAATTTTTATACTCTCCGAAAACAAGAGTGTGCCTTTCAGTGTGTTGAGATGAGAAATTTTTAACTGCTTGATTAATAATGTTGGGTGAAAAGCCCCTGTCAATAGCTATTGCTTTTAAGTAATTTAGTTCTTCATCAAGGGCTAGTTTGGAGGAGCAAACTTGAAGAGCACGAAAAACATAGGAGAAAATGAAGCTGATTTGTTGCTTGACTTCTGGAAAAGATTATTTAGTTTAAATTGTGATAAAAGAAGCTATCATCTGTTGATTTTAGTAGGTAATGCGATTTTAGTGTATTAACATCCATTACTTGCGTGTGAATACAGCGAAACGTGTTGTGATCTCCAAAAAATAAAATGCATCAAAATCCTTTTTGGAAGTGATCCATCATACCTATCCTCGAGGATACGCTGTTCGATCAAAGAACTACGATATATTCCGGACCGAAAGCCTCGACAATGTGACGAAACAGATAGCTATTAAATATCCAGCGGTTTGGTGATCTGAGATGCTTCTAGCTGGAAGGCATCGTTTCGTCTCCTATTACTGGATTAAGATGGATAAAAAATAGCTATTTAATTTGAAACCAGAAGTCGCTATCAGTCGCCGCGATTAGAAACTTCACGCGGTTCTAGTTAAGACCAAGTCATATTGCAGGTTTTTACCCTTTGGGAATTTCGGTTTTGTTTTATCATTCTTCGATGGCCATGGAGATAAGATTGGGTTTTATGCTTTTTGTTTGTCTTTCCACATTTTTTTTTTTTTTTTTTTAGTGTGTGTGTGTGTTTTTGTTTTGAAGTTTTCTATTCGAGATGTTAGATAATATTGAAATATAAACGGAGTGGATGGAAAAGGAATTCAGACTTTTTGTTTTCAGTCTAGCAGTTTCTGTGAAAACATGACGTTAGTTTTTATGCTTTTGTATATAATAGATGAAATGGATTTGACACTACCTATATATTGAAACGTTAAATATATTTGAAGTTGCCTTTTAGTAAGTGCATTTAAATTCAAAATCTGTAAAATTTATTGTTAATATCAACTGAAATTAGAACGAGTTCTTGTTTGAGAAAGGTGTAAAACAGTGATTTCGCTTTTTTTGAAACAGAGTGTTGGTATTCTTCACTAATGTGGAAGAAAGGCATAATAATTTGTAAGAATATAAAATAATAGCTTCGAATAAGCATTAAAACATGGTGATGAAGAGTGTGAAAATATTTTGTAATGTCTGAAAAGAAACTGCTGAGTTATGATGACCCAGTGAAACATCTCGAAGAAAATAATCTGTGGTTTTTAATGGTTTGGTCATCTGTGGAGGTAGCTGCTTTAGAGAACATAACTGTGCGTAATGTTCTGCGGAGATCTTTAATTATGCACTGAAAATATAAGTTGCTTTCACACGGCGTCTCAATAAGAGGTTTCACTTTATATGCAAATCAACTATTACTAAGAAAATAAATAAATAAATAAATAAATCTGAAAACTTTCAGATTTTACATTAAGCCCAAAGGGACGTTTTTTCAACATTCTGTGCGTTACCTTTATTTATTAAATATCAAGTTCTTCGCACTTAAAACATTAAATTCAGTTCAACACAAATATCGCAAAATAATTTTATAATGAGTGTATCTTTAGAATTTTCGATACACTGTCTCGCGCGCTCGAGATAATTTCCCCCCCCCCGCACAGTGTTGCCATTGCTCGCTTTTAAATCGTTGAGTTTGTTAATCAAAAATTCGTTAAAGTTTTACAAAACAAATTCCAAATCTAGGCTTGCAGATGCCCATATTCGGTGGAAAATTACGTTATTAAAAATTGGATGGCTCTAGGCACCGTTGTTTTATCACAGTGCGAGAAACATACATACATTGATGCAGATTCTCCATTATTTAATTTCTTTAATTAAAATAAATTTTCAGGGCTGTAATACTTGGTGGCAACAATTTGGAAAGTGAACCAATATTTCAACCCAAAACGCCAAAACGAAATTAGTAGTCCTTCTGAACAAACTGCCTCTTTGGACTAAAAAAAAAAAAAAAAAAAAAAAAAAACCGTTATATTATTTTGATTTTCAGATTTTTTTAATAAATTGCAAAAAATACAAATACAAAATTAAAATATTAATTAATTTTTACCAAATCTGAATTAATAATTTTGTACGTTCTTTTAAGCATTAACTAAATTTAATTCTCAAAATTATTTATATTATATTTATATTCTTATTCTAGATGTATTTACTTTACATTAATATATTTAGATGAAATAAACTAAAGGACAATTACAAATTGAATCTTGTGGGGCGTTCACATTCTTGACAAGGCGAAATTAATCACTTCTCATTCAAAAATCAGCGCTCATAAACTATGGACAAAATTAGATTGCTCTATCTGAAAGCGGTTGTTTCACGACGTTTCATCAACATCCGTGGATTACCAAAATCTTTTGCGTCTTATCTGTGCCAGAGACGTCGTAAAAGTTACCGCGACCTCATTGCGACTAGTCGCGCCATTTTGCGACATCTTTTTACTATGTGCTACCTGGATTATACTGGGAAGTAACTTCTCGGTGTAGAGACATTAGGATTTTAGAAGTAGGAAACACAAAAATTCAGCAATGCCCTCACCGGGAGTCGAACCTGGACCTCTCGAATACGCGCCGTGTATGCTAACCATTACACAACGAAGGCATGCAGAAAGCAGGGAGAGAATACCTTATTTACTCCCCCCCTTTAAACTGGGGATTAGAGGAGACAATCGCCAAATCCTGGTTGTGAAGATTCATCAGGCACCACCTTTTTAGTTCGGGCGCCATTGTAGAATGATTAGTATTGTTTGAAGCAGGATTACATGAAAAATGAGCTCGGCGGGTTTCGAACCTGGACCTCTCGAATACGCGCCGAGTGTGCAGACCACCGCGAGGACATGCAGAAAGCAGGGAGAGAACAAGACGACTGCTTCTGAAAAGGACCATTATTTCCGAGAACGAAATTAATTAACAGTTTTGAACATCTTCACAAAACGCTCAATGCATCTGCAGCTGTGCGTGGCGGCTAAGGGAAGTTTTACCGTTATCCTAGTTAATTTTAGAAATTTCTAAAATATTTATTTAAATTTCTAAAATATTGTAATATTTTCTAAATAATTTCTAAAATATTGTATTTTTAGAGCCAGACTTATGATGAAACACTGTCAAGAATTTATTCTGCGATCCCTTTTTATTAGTATTTTAATTTTTTTCTAAAACTTCAAATAATGTGACTCTAATAAATCCCTATCAGGAAATTACGTCAACTAAACACAGTAAGAATATGAATTTTCTTAAGAACTTATCGGTCGCTGTCGTGTTGGATGAGTTGCAAAGAGCCACGTAGAATAATGATAAGGCATGCTTCTCTGGGTGTTTACTTTGTGTTTAATATTCATTTTATTGGGAGAACATGTTTCGAATAAAATAAGATTCCGATTTATATGTATGTACACTGCTGGGCCATTAAAATTGCAATACCAGGAAGGAATGATGTGATCACATGAAGGGAAGAAGAGGTTGTGATATGCTGATTAGTATTTCAGCGCATTTAGACGACGCAGGAGAAGAAACGACATCTGAAGCACTGCATAAAGGAAAAGTTGTGTAGTGGATTTCTCATTCGGAAAGCGTTTTGTAAGGTTGGACTTTCATCGGAATGTCGAGTTATGCCTCGAATAATAAGAAGAAATGCTTAGCAGCAAGTGTCGGAATTCATTGGCAGGTTCGTTGCTTATCGAGAGGGTAGATTATCGTTCCGTGATTCCGTTCTTTTTGCAATGTTCGACATCCAAATACAGTATGGAATCAATGGGTTGCCGAGGATCATACTGAACGGCATGCAGGATCTCAACGTACTCGCATGACTAACGCGTGAGAGGACAGACATATTGTGAGGTCAGCCTTAAAAAACCGTATAACCATATCACGGACCATCAGTCAGGAAAAGGTCATGTATGCAGCACGCCCAGTATCTGTTTGTACAGAGTGTCGACGTCTGCAGTCGCGTGGACTACCAGCACGGCGACCACAACTTCGACTTCCGTTGACAAAGAAGCATAGAGAGAGACGACGACTCTGGTGCGTCGATCGACAAAGCTGGATACAGGAGTGGCACAATGTCGTCTCTTCAGACGAATCCCGCTTCTGCGTGCAGTATTTTGATGGCCGCATGCATTGTCTGGAGCACGTCACCTTGCTTGCATTCGATGGCGGCATAGGGGCACTTTATCTGGTATCATGGTTTTGGCAGCCATTGGGTACACGACACATACAGTCCGAATTGAAGTTATTTTGAACGCAGATGGGTTCATTTCTAACATCTTACGTCCAGTGGTTGTTAGCTATCTTCGAAGCCTGCTAAACGCCACCTTCCAACAAAATAATGCAAGACCACATGTTGTACTTCGTGTTCTGACCTTCCACGATACACAGGGTATTCGATTGCTGCCCTGGCCTGCACGGTCTTCAGATCTGTTTAAGGGGGCTCATACACCTTAAAACCCCTTATGATCTTCGAATATGTGACTATTGCAAGAAATGTAATATTTTATTTATTTTAAAAGCAATTACTTCCAACTTCTTACAGTTGACTACATAATATAGCTGCTTTGGGAACTAGTAACCAGAAAGTTTGTGTCGCCACAAATATTTTTGTAATTTAATCCGCTTTGTGACAAAATTTTCGTCATGTTCTACCCTGCGCGCATGATGTATTAAAAATGGCTTATAATACATACTTGAAATTTAATCGAATTCTTTATATGGGCATTATTTTCGAACTGAACCAAAAATCTGATGAATATTTTATTATTAAAAAATTTTATGGACGAAAACATTACATATTTTTTTAATAAAATACATTTTATAAACTCAACTTCAAATAAAATAATAACTTAATATGAAATTCTTAGAATTTTTGGTTCACAGTAGTTTCCAAATATTATAAAAGCTATATATTAAATATGGAATTAAATTATGCAACAGAATGTTTTAAACTGAGCGCGCAAGGTGGAAACATGATGAAAACTTTGGCCCCAAAGCGGATTAAATTATAAAAATATTTGTGGCAACACAAACTTTCTGATGATTATTTCAGAAAGCAGCTATATTATGCAGTCAGCTGTAAAACGTTGGAAGTAATTACTTTTAAAATAGATAAGTTATCCCAATTCTTCCTACAGTAACATATTCGAAGATCGTATGGGTTTTAAGGGGTATGAGTTCCTTTAATCATTTAATCATTTTGTCTTCATGTCGTACTGATACGTACGGCATGAAGACGTACGTATCAATAAATATCTTTTTTTATATTTGCTTTCGTTCGTGGTGTTACAGTTTTAATGGCCAGCATGCCCGATTTCTATGCAAGAAGCTTTATTCCAGAATTGTAAAAGCGACTTAATTTTTCTCAACTGCCTAAACATTACCTATATATGGACTTCGAAATGTCAGACTTCTAGGAAATTTATCTCGAAAGAATTCACTAATGAAATCGTCGCGTATCAGGTACAAATAGTAAAAACTGCTACATTTTGCATTCAAGTCTATGATTTAAGAGAGAAATGTGTTAAAGATACGAAAGAAGGATGATCGTATTCAAAATTTGTATAATTAATGTTTTAATAAGATATTTCGAATTAAATAAACATTTAATGTGTATTTTAAGTAGTATTTTTACTCATTTGTTTTAATAATTAATTCTTTTTAATGATTTTCAATAATATAAAAATCGTTGTAAACACTCCTATATACCTAAGGATATTTAAGGAATTGTGCTTAGAATTTCTAATGCGCAGTTTATTAAGGTTTCGAACTTACATAATTTATCTAATTTTTGAGAACTGTTAAGCGTTTAGTGTTTTTAGATAAGGTAAATTATTTTTACCGATTCATTTTAACAGATAATTATTTATAATGATTTTTAATAATACAAAGCATTTAGCTTTGTAAATAGTCAAACACGTTCTAAACACTCCTATACACGAAGCCTTTTAAAGAATTGTGCTTAGAAATCTTAAAGCGCAGTTTGTAAAGTGTTCGAACTTACATAATTTATCTAATCTTTTAGATCTATTGAGTAAAATTGATAGACTAAGAACGCTAATCTGCTAAAATATATTAAATCCTGTTCTAGTTAACGATCCTAATTCCAATCCATCTTTGCCTTTGGCCTTTAAAGAAATTATGTTTTAGTTCTCGTTTCACCAACAGATGGCGCCACCTTGCTTATTCTTGCCCAGGCTTTCTTATCGCCTCTAATCACTATTTCCTATCTTGTTCATTTGCAGTTTTGCAGCTGAGGATGGTGGTTCGGTAAAGCCATCGAAACTAGTCCTGTGAAAATTTTGAAATTATAACGCTGATTTTTGTTGTTTGACTTCTGAATTAATATTAAATCCTACTTCTCCGTTATATTAATATCATTTATTGCATTAAAGTAAGTATTCAAATGATGTTTGTTACTGTTTATAATGATAATAGTTTTTATTTTTTTTATCGCTCATTCCTGCAACATTTTTTTTCCGTAAAAAATATAACTAAATTACTTCATTCGATGACTTCAAGATGTTTTCTACATACAGAAGAAGAAATATAAAATTCATTTATACAGCTGAGAACTAAGAGAATTTTAGAAGTCTTTTATTGCTGTCAGAATAAGACCAAATGTCCATGTATAATAAATCGCTGAATATTTTTTCTTAACATTTGACATTAATTTTTATTAAAAAAGAATGAATGAGCGGAGATTCAAATAATTAAACTGTAGACACATTAGGTTATTTCGGAAGCAGGAGAGATGAAAAAATGAGCAATGCCCTCGCCGGGATTCGAACCACGGATCTCTAGGTACTTGCTGACCACTACACTACAAAGGCATGCTAAAAAGGCCGGAGAAATGCCTTACATACTCTCCCTTTTAAGGGGGGACTGGAAAGTAGGGGATCCAGTCGCCAAATCCTGGTGGTGGAGAGTCATCATCCACCACCTTTTTTAGTTTTTTAGTTGTTTTTTAGTTAGTAAAAATAATCTACAAGTCATCGCATGACGATAACATCGCAGACATGCTTTTTTCAAACATGCTTTAATAACTGTAAATGGATATTCCCATAATGATTTGTGAGCGCAAGATGGAAAGAAGAATAATTTTTACTTTCATATTGTTTATTAATTAATAAATGTTTGCTGAGAAAAAAAAAGGATAATTAGAGTTTGGATAATTGGAGTTGTACTGTACCTGAAATTTCACTTCGATCGGTTGAACGGATAGGCCGCAAGGAATTCATATATCGGGAATTTTTTTTTTTTTTTTTTTTTTTTTTTTATGATCACCCTGTATATCTAATTTTCTAAAGAAACTATTTCAGGAATAACGCGTTTTAATTCCGGCAAACGGTTATGTCTGATTAATATCGGACTAACTGTTCGTCGAGTAATTTAAAAATGCAAAGCGTTTTTATTAAAGAATGCATGCGTGTTAAGAAAATTTTTATTATTTAACATTTTATTAGCCGAGAGGTAAAATTTATCTTTCGCATTATCTATTCCATTGCATTCAGTGGTAGGTGGTAGGTATATTCCATACCTGCAACTAGGATCCAAGCTTCTTTAAAAGGTCATCACGCCTTCATCCATCGTCACCGTTTCATCTAAGTTCGAAGTTCTCCGTTTCCGCATTGCACAACAACCTGAAACTTTGAATCAAGACTGTCGCAATAACAGATTTAGTGTGATAAGAGACAGGTGTTTCATCGTTTTTGAACTTGCTGGAAGATCTATTCTAGAAGATATATACTACGTCACACACCGTAACAAAGCTTTCGTTAAAATGATATTCTGATCCCTTTTTAAATATCTAAAATCCGCAAGAGAGCTTATTCCTGCATTAACTTTTGATACCTTGGACTTTTATTCAAACTTTCGTAACCTTTTAGCTCGATGCAGTAAAGTCTACCGAATTCCATTTTCTTTTTCTTTGTCTGCACAGGTTATAAGCGATAGAAAATTAATCGAATGAAGTCGATTTCACGAAGATTTTTCAGTTGTGTATTTTCTGAATGATACGCTTAGTAAAATTGCTGTATAGGGAGTTTCATATTGAATGGGACAAAAAGAAGACATACCTGAGAACGCTGTAATTACTTTATTTTGATAAATCAAACTAACATTCAAACTACCAATTTTATATACATTGTAGAGTCATCAGGAATTTTTTTTTTTTGGAGACCGGAGAGATGAAAAATTAGCAATCGCCTTCGCCGGGATATCGAACCATGGATCTCTGGATACCGGCCCAGTTTGCAGTACCACTACACCACGAAGGCACGCTAGAAAGGCGGGAGAAATACCTTATATACTCCCCCTTTTAAAGGGCGACTAAGGTTTTTAGGGGACCCAATTGCCAAATCCTGGGTGAGGAGAATCATCATCCAACACCCTTTTAGTTCGGGTGCCACTGTAGAGACATTAGGTTAATTGGAAAAGCCGGAGAGATAAAAAATTATCAACCGCCTTCGCTGGGAATACTTGTAGTAGTACTTTGTAGTGGTGGTACTAAAGGTTTTCAATTTTTGTTTAGATGGTACGCGTTAGTCAAAACGTTAAGAACCGCTGATGTAGCATATAACACCTATTATAACCTTCAGCAAGCTTTTAGTGTTGCTCCTTCTTCAGCTTCTGTTGAAATTTTTACAACCTTTCTCTTTATAGAGATTGGGCCCACCAGCGGCCGAGCGGTAAAGTCGCTGAACACTGGTAGTTCGGTTCGAGGTTCGAATCCCGCGAACGGGTTGGTTGCATGAGTGGTTTCGTGGTTTTCCTTATGTGTGACGTGTATACGAGCCAGTTTTCCTTAGAAAGTCCTCCAACGAAGGCATCCCTCTCCCCTTAGGCAGATAGCTGTAGTGTGCTTTGCCATAATTAAATACACACTTTATAGAGGTTAAAAAAATTAGAAGTAATTTTTTTAATATTGTACATTTCTTGGGCCCATCGGCGGTCGAGCTGTGAAATTGCTGAATGCTGGTAGTTCGGTTCGGGGCTCGAATCCCGGCGAACAAGCTGGTTGCGAAGGCTCTTTCGTGGCTTTTCCCATGTGCAACGTGCATACGAGCCAAGTTTCCTTAGAAAGTCCTCCACGGAGGCATCCCTCCGCTTAACCCTCGAGTGCTTTACCATAATCACATAAAACAAATGTACATTTCTTATAAACATTTTTTACAATGCTTTTCATCAAAATGTATGGAAAGATTGAAAACTGTATTTTTCATCGTCTAATCCAGGGCTTCTTAAACGTTTTTCGTTCGCGACCCCTTTTTATCACTGTGATTTGTTTCGCGACTCCTGGATCCCATAATACTTACGAAAATTTTGTGGGACCCCCATAAGCATTGCGCAAATCCGACACACGCATGAGTAAAACTGTCAATTTTTTCACTTGTACTGTAATATACTATTGCAGTTTTAGGTCATTAAGTTTAATTTGTAATTTTAAGACATTGAACAAAGGGAAATTTTTAAATGAGTAACAGACGAAATGACAGTGTCACGTGCAAAACAAGGAAAATGAACGTTTATGTTATAAAAAGAATGCGTCGAAAAGTTTTCGTTTTTTTCCTTTGTCTGTGTTGTCTTATCTTTATCTGTTTTCAGATACATTGTGTAAAAATATTTGGTAATTGCAAAATTATTACAATAAGTTAAAAAAATATCAAAACTGCTAAAATTTTTGGCAAACCCCTGCTGCAGTGTCCATGGGGGTCGCGATCCACAGTCTACGAAACTCTGGTCTAATCGATATTCGCTTCGCATTTGTGTTGGGTTTATGTTGATGGTTTGTTACTGAAAATCTTACTTCAAATACGTTACAAAAGAGAATCAAAACCGATTACCCACTTTGGGGGTGGTCGAAATTTCCAAACCACTTCTGGATACTCGTGATATCGCATTAGATATTAGCAGTTTCCATCATTAAACTTAAAAGTCCTACATCTGGCTGTTCATACCGCACCAAAGTCTAGAACTGCGAAAGGAAATGTAGCATCTTGTGAAATATCAAGAAGTTATTTTTACTCTGCAGTTGTGAATGCTGAGATGCAGCCGGAGTCTTCTAAATCTCTTCTAAAAGTGCTTGTCAAAGAGAACAATCAGCTGTGATAAATGGTTAAGAACCATGGAGTTCATGCATTATCTCATTCATGTTGAAGTCATTTTCTTTGAAGCATTTGTATACGAAAGAAAAGTAAAGTTTAAGTTTTCCTGTCTATTTTTTTTTTTTTTTTCCAAAGGGCGTTAGCCCAGAAGGCCTATTAATTTAGTTTTGGCATTTTGCACAGAAAACTTTAAATGTCCGTTTCACTTTTCAAGTTGTTGCCACCAAATATTATTGCCCTGTGTTATATTTAAAGAAATTAAATAATGAAGAATGTGCATAAATGTACGTGTGTTTTTCGCATTGTGATAAAACAGCGGCACCTACAGCCATTCAGTTTTGAATAACGGAATCCTTTACCGAATAGGGAAGCCCTAATTTGGAACTTGTATTATTATCTATTTCATATTTTGTAATAATTTAACGAGTTTTTGGTTAACAAATTCAACGATTTCAAAGCGAGCAATGGCAACACTGTACGGGGAAGGAAAAAAAAACTAATTATCTTATAGAAGATAAAAATGTGGAAGATAAAAACATTTAACATAAAAATGCTTTTATCTTCCACATTTTTATCTTCTAGAAGAAATTCTAAAGATATGCTCATTTTAAAATTATTTTGCGATATTGCTGTTGAATTGACTTTTATGGTTTAAGTGAGAAGAACATGATATTTAATAAATAAAGGAAACATACAAAACGTTAAAAAAAATCGCCCCTTTGGACGTAATTTAAAATCTGATACCTTTCAGAATTTTTTTTTTTTTAAATTTAGATCTTTTAATTTTTCCAAGATAAATTTATAATTCATATTGTTAAGATCTGATAAAATATCTTACTTTATCTAGTTATTAATTATATGACCCAGTTGGGTTATTGTGCAGTATTTATTCGTAATGATTTAATGGTTCGAGGGTGGGTAAAGCCTCCGACCTAGGGACCCCCGTGTTTCACCGCTTCTCTCGTGCGTCAGGAGATGTTTGTTATGTAACAGCATCAGAGACTTCGTATCAGTGTCTATATCTTTATTCTTTTCCTCTCAGTACGCATTTGGGTCTTACAAATGATAAACATCAAACTGTTTTTACCTTTCCCACTTAGAATTCTGGAGATTTTTTTTTTTTTTTTTTTTTAACGGCTTTATTTCTCGGGCAGGAACTCATTCTTACGATTGGCTGATATCATCAAAAACGAATCAAGAATTCAGACTACATATGTTCAGTCTTGCGAAGAGTGCTGTCCTCTTTGAGCGTTAAGTAAAATCATAAAGCTTTCAGATTTCCCCCCCCATAGAAATTTTATTTTTTTACCTTATTTTTATCCTGCAAAATCTTAACTTTCCTAACCTTGAAAGAGTTCAATTAATGAAATGAACTTTTCAAATACAGTATTTCATATTTGCTTATCTTTTATCACAAAGACTTTCAAGCTTGAAAACGAAATTCGTTCGATTCCCATTACAGTCTGAAAGTTACTGCATCAACAGTGTTTATTAAATAGGCTGCTCTGATGCAAACAGATGCATTGGAAATCTGTGAGATAACGTAAATATGCTGAATACTTTAAATGTTGGGGAGAACGATAAAACACCTCTAATTTATCAATCGCTATTCATTTTTCAATCTTTTTATCTGTAAAAATTGAAGAAAAGTTTTGTCTTTAAAACATGATGAACAATATATGACGTAAGGAAATGAAAAAAATATATATATAATTTGCAACCTTTAAAAAAATAAACATATAAACATCATACATAATTATTAAGAAAGGTCATAAGCATAAAATAATTTTAGAGAAAAATCTCAGATTCTAATATATGAAAACATACTGAAATTTGTATTATTGAAACACGCAAATTCACGTACAAAGCTGTTGATGTTTGAGAAAGAAACGTGTGTTATAAACCAGACTTTCTTTTAACAGTTTTATTTTTCTAATAATTAAATCGAATAATTGAACTGAATTGTCAAAAGTGTTGTAAAATATATTTTAATGAATTTATCAAGGTCACTTCAAGCTAGTATTATTCTTGATTTAAAATCCTAAAAGATTTCTGTAAAGATAATTATTTAATCTGTTGTTCTCATTAATTTGTGTGATAAATTATTTTTCTCCTTTTAGCTCACTAGTGATTTTATAAATTTTAAATGAAAACTTATTTTATAAAAACCTTTTATTTAAACATTAGTTGCCCACCAGCGGCCGAGCGGTAAAGTCGCTGAACACTGGTAGTTCGGTCCGAGGTTTGAATCCCGCGAACGGGCTGGCTGCATGGGCGTTTTCGTGGTTTTCCCCATGTGTAACGTGTATACGAGCCAGTTTCCCTTAGAAAGTCCTCCACGAAGGCATCCCTCCCCTTAGGCAGATAGCCCTAGTGTGTTTTGCCGTAATTAAATAAACCAAACCAAACATCAGTTTCAGATTTGTGTGTCCTGTTATAAAGTTTTTCAAAATAAATAACTTCATTTAAAACTTAAGCTGTATTAAATGAAGAAGTTTTTTTGGGGGGTTAACTGTGGGTGGGGAAGGTTTTGTAAGTATTTAAAAGCTCCCATAAAGTATATGGAACTTTTTACACTGCTGTATGTAGAACAAAAATTTTAATTAATGAAATATTCATTCTGCTTTAGCAAGTTCATATGAAAGAATCCATAGATTTAAAGGAAAAGTCACGGGTATATTCAAAAGCGAATTTACTGGCAGAAATCATATTTTAGAACAGAATTTTTCCTTAAAATCGCATATTTTTTATCCAGATTTAAGAAAGAGCCCAAAGCAGACGTTACCAGTTTTAGTCCGAAGAGGCTTTGTCCTTGAAGAACTATTGTTTTTGTTTTGCGATTTTTCGTCCAATCACTCTGCATGTCAGTTTCACTTTTCAAACTGTTGTCACGGAATATTATCGCCCTGTCTTATATTTGAAGAAATCAAATAATGAAGAATCTGCATAAATGTTTCTCGCATTGTGATAAAACAACGGTACCTAGACCCATCCAATTTTGAATGACGTAATCCTACTGCGAATATGGACATGTGGAAGCCCAAATCTGAAATTTGGAATTTGTTTTATTATCGATTTCATATTTTGTAAAATTTTAACAAATTTTTGAGTAAAAAACTCAAGGATTTCAAAGCGAGCCATGGCAACGTTGTACTGAAAAAACACTTTTATCTCCAGACTGTGTATGGGAAATTCTAAAGATAGGCTCAATTTAAAATTACTTTTTCGATATTGCTCTTGAACTGAATTTTATGATAAGTGCGAAGAACATGATATTGAATAAATAAAGGTAACACACAAAATGTTAAAAAAACGACCCTTTGGACTAATTTAAAATCTGAAAGCTTTCAAATTTTATATATATATGTTACGGTGAAACACCGAAATCTGGAGAATGTCGACTCTCACCGGTGAAAGTCAACATTCCCGTAGTCGCTTGGGGTATGTCCGAAATATTTTCCAAATACTCTTATTTCTGACTTACACCGGTGAATGTCGACATTCACCATGTACTAATGGTGAATATTGAACATATAAGAATATTATATTTCCTTCTCCGTAATTCATTCGCGAAAAAACGCACTTGAGACTCAGAATAAGAACTTAAGAACATAAGAACATAAGTACATTCAAAATGAGAAAGGAAAATAATAGAAGTTATAAACTTACCAAATTATGTGATTCAAATCTTATTTATTGCAACAACAACTTAAGAACATAAGAACTTAACACACAGTACATTCAAAATGAGAAAGGAAAATAATAGAAGTTATAAACTTACCAAATTATGTGATTTAAATCTTATTTGTTGCAACAACCTAAACTATTATGACACTTTGAATTGCACAAGAGGCCCTTGCTTTTACAACTGCATTTATTTGTGGAACACTTCCTTTTGGAATGGCAGCGTGTACATATACTCCTCTCTTTTCGACCTACACCAGAGCATATTTGCGATTGTCTACATACACCGGTGAGGGTCCGAATGTACAAGAATGCAAAGAAATATTCGATCTTTCACCGACGTATTTGGTGAATGTTGATATTCTCCGGTGAAAGTCGACATTCTCCAATTTCGGTCTTTCACGGTAATATATATGTATATTTTAGTTCTTTCCTTTTTTAGGTAAAATAACATTCGTTAATGAATTTGAAATGACATCCATGCAAATAATTAGTTTTATATAGCTGGGAAAATTCTGTTTACAAAAATATAGAGCTTCTTGTATTATCCACTTTGTCTGAAGTAATTCAAACACCAGCTTAAATAGTATCTTTCTACCCTGTGCGAAACTGAAACATCATTTTAGTAATAAAGTCTGCGTTGAAAGCAACAGCGGTTGGAAAGATCGCTGCTTTAAAATAAAATTAACTGTTAAGTAGATTAAATAAATCTCAGGAGTGCAATGGTTGTTTCATTAACTGTAATTTTCATTTACTGGGACATGTGGATTATATTTTCTTCAAAAAATCAATATACAATTACAGGACCCATTCAAACCTAGTTTGAGAAAATCGTCTAGTTTTAGAATATCCATCTGTAAAATTTTCCAGAACAGATGATTTTATCTTAAAATAGGTGACTATTTTAAGATAAAATCATCTGTTCTGGAAAATTTTACAGATGGATATACAACCTCACAATCGCGTTTTAGGGGAAGAAATCATGCAGCCCCCTTTCAGGATATACTGTAGAAGACAGTGTTTGAAGAAGTTTTATAATACTTTATAATTTAGCAGATCTCTGCAAACTTATTACCTTTTTGGTTTCGAAGTTTTTAAAACCATATCACGTTCCATGAAGCAATGGCAGTAAAAACGATATCAGGTGAAGGTATGAAAGTTCAAAAGTGTCGTGTCGAAAAAGGATGTCATTTATCTGATAAGAATATTAGAACGTTGGGTCAAAAGGGGCACCGAAAGGAATATTTTATAAAGCTCACACCTGAAATCTCAAGATGTAAAATTCGGTGTCATCGTATTCAGCACATCCTCTTTGTAATCTAAACGACGGTAAAATGTTGCTAAACGTAATAAACTGCTTCTAGCATAGCTGAATTCTTTGAATTCCGAAGCAAAATCATATTCAATGCATAACATAACATTTTCGACGTAAATGGGCTACATACATAAATTATGATGCAATTATAAAAATAAAGTTACTGCCATAGAAAACATTGTTAGAATTATTATTACCATGGAATTGTTGTATTTTTATTACCATGGAATTACATATTGTTGCGTGCGTACGGGTTCGTTATGAAATGAATGCACAAGTCCGATGAAAAATGAACAAAAATTTATTATTATCACAACAGAAATGCTTAAATTTTCTCAAATTATCATGCAGTATCACAATATCTCACAGTAGTTATCTTTTAACTACTCAAATGTACAATAGAACGTAATTCAAAACAGCTAAAGAACGCTAATCCGCGAATTCGCTATAATCAACAACGGCAGTTTTCTAAATAACAACAAACTAAGCAACTACCAACTACAAACTGAGATGTTTTCCTCCTTTTATAAGATTTTAAAATCACGCGCTAGAATTTTCCAGCACTTTCTCGAAATCAAAAAGAGATATTTATTTATTTAACGCACGCGCTCTTGTATTTTTAATTTTTCCGGCTTAGCTTTCTTCTTTTAATATTCGTCACGCGCTGCACTGCGCGGGAAATAAAACCAATTAATTTATAATTGAACTAACATTAGCTTTTTAAATACCAAATTCGTAACACTGTCCCCTTCCCAAGGACTGCACGTCCCGGGCAGTACAATCCCTGGACAGGAAGCTAAACTTACAACTGTGGCATAAATGCAACTGAGGCATAAACATTACATCACAATATCAAACAACATAAACAATAAATGCAATAACTAACTTAAACAAATCAAATGCTATCAAATACTAAATACAAAACAAATACTAAATACAAAACAAATACTAAATACAAATCAAATACTAAATGCAAATCAAATACTAAATGCAAATCAAATACTAAATACAAATCAAATCAAATACACATTTAAAAACAAAAAGGACCATGGTCTGATACTATTTACAATTATTTACATTACGTACTATGGCCATAGTAATGAGCTAACCTGTCGTAATGAACGACTTTAGGTTTAGAGTTCGAAGACTTACGAATCCGAACCACGACGTCATTCAGCCTGTTTAGAATTGTGTACGGGCCATCCGAAGGTGACTGTAATTTAGGACTCCGTCCTTTTCGTTGAATTGGGTTCCACAACCACACCTTGTCTCCTTTGTTGGATCTCTGTCTAGTAGCTCTTGTGTCGCATCTGGTCTTCATTTTCTCCGTCGCCAAGTTGACTCGCTTTCGTGCAGAACGGTGCATCCCCTCAAACCGGGCCTGGGCGTCTTGGATGTGTTCCTCAGGCGATGAAGGTGCATCCGTAGGGCGACTAAACAGGCGGTCACAAATCAGACGAAGGTCTCGACCGAAGAGCTTCTGGGATGGAGAATAGCTGGTAGTCTTGAGTTTCTTTTCGACCCTGGTATGATTTCGGCAGCTTCCCGAGCTCGATCTTTCGGACAAGGCGTCGACATTTCCAGGCGAGGATCCCTTTTGAGGATGGATAGTCATGCCATCAGATGCTGAAAGCAGCTTATTGTTTTTGAAATCTAAGGAAAAATTGTATTTCCTTAAAAAGTCCAATCCGAGTATGCATGGATCTGTAATATCCGCCACATATGCCGTGTGATGGTAGGCGGCACTTCCAAACGTGATGTTTACGTTTAACTTCCCAGTTATGTCGATCTTGTCACCAGACACAGTCTGAAGGGTAACACAGGATGGAACCTTGTTCGTCCAAATAAGTTTATCTTTAAACTGTTCAGCTAAATCTTTCCTAATGATGGTAACATTAGCTCCTGTGTCAATGATCATATTGCAAGGAACTCCATCGATATTCCCATTAATGGACAGCCCGTTACTGTTGCCACTCACTGTATAAATTTTAAGCGCTTTAAAACAAGGTTTTAAACAAGGTTTTTTCATTATCTGGCAACCTCCGTTCCTCGATATGGTCACTAATTTGTTTACTGCGTCGTTGCTGAGAAATGGTCTTATTTTCCGTATCTCGGGGTGTTTTGCAGTTTCTTCGTATGTGGCCTTCAACTCCGCAGTTCCAGCACTTTAGAACCAGTTTCTTTTCACTTCTGTTCCGTCTCAAGCCACTGACTTGTCTGGTAAAATCATCTGCTTTATATTCCGTACCCTGGGGCGTTCTGCAATTCCGTCTTAGGTGACCTTCACTACCACATCTCCAACACCTTGAAGCCACTTTCTTCTCGCTCCTATTTCGTATCAAAGCTTCGACTTGTCTGGATAAATCATCTAAACGAGCCATCAATTGGTCCCCTGGGTCGTGGACTCGCACAGCTCTGACTGGGTAGCAATCTCTAAGAGTTGCTTCCTGGGCTGCCTCCAATTTCATGGCGTACAACAGAGCGCTTTTTATGTCCTTTACATTTGCCATTCGAAGAGCTTTTTGTATTTCAGGATCCCGGATGCCGTCGATGAAATATTGCAGCGACAGGATTTCTCTTGTTTCTGTCGGGCACTCCGAAAAGGCGTGATGTGACAGCCTTTCAACATCCGTGGCGAGCTCTTGAAGTGTTTCGGTGGGCCTCTGCTGACGGGATTTTAGTTGAAGCCTGCTGTAGTCTTTCAAACGCTTTTCACCAAAGCGCAATTCCAAGGCGCCGGACAGAGCTTCGAAATCTAACCTTTTGTTTTCGGGAAGAGTCTGAAGGATATCCGCTGCGTCGGCTCTTAGAGAAGCGGCGAGATGACAGGCCTTAGCTTGAGAATCCCATCCATTCGCATCCGCCACGATAGAAAATTGTGTCTTATACACCTGCCAGGAGGTCTTCCCATCATATGTGGATAGCTTCAGAGGTGGACGAGCAGGCATTGGTAAGAATTTAAAATCATCACTCCTGCTCCCTGCCGACGCTACGAATTTCTTTAAAGTATCCATTTCTTTGGCAACTGCAGAAACTCTCTCATCAATTTGTTGTTCGATTTGGTGTTGGACGGCACAAACTCTTCCTTCAATTCGTTCTTCCACAGCAGAAACTCTCCCTTCTATATGCTCTTTTACAGAAGAAACTCTTTCTTCTATTTCTTCTTTCACCGAAGAAACTCTTTCTTCAATTTGATCTTTTACAAAAGAAACTTTTTCTTCAATCTGTCCAACTTTATTTTCAACTGTGTCAATTCTGCCTTCCATAGCTTCAAATTTATTTTCTATTATGCAGGTAATCTCTCTTTTCATTTCTTCTTGACCTGCCTCAATCTTTTCTTGACCAGCTTGAACGGCTTTCATTTCGTCCTTAACAGATTCCTGGCCCAATTTCATTTCTTCCTTAACGGAGTTGACGGCCCCTTCCATCTTTCCTTGGCTAGATTTCATCTCTTCTTTCATTTCTTCTTTAAACGAGGCAAAGGCTGTTATCAATTGCCTTAACTGCTCTTCCATCGCTCTTGTGATTGGCATTCAAATCCCACTTCTGACACCAAAAATTGTTGCGTGCGTACGGGTTCGTTATGAAATGAATGCACAAGTCCGATGAAAAATGAACAAAAATTTATTATTATCACAACAGAAATGCTTAAATTTTCTCAAATTATCATGCAGTATCACAATATCTCACAGTAGTTATCTTTTAACTACTTAAATGTACAATAGAACGTAATTCAAAACAGCTAAAGAACGCTAATCCGCGAATTCGCTATAATCAACAACGGCAGTTTTCTAAATAACAACAAACTAAGCAACTACCAACTACAAACTGAGATGTTTTCCTCCTTTTATAAGATTTTAAAATCACGCGCTAGAATTTTCCAGCACTTTCTCGAAATCAAAAAGAGATATTTATTTATTTAACGCACGCGCTCTTGTATTTTTAATTTTTCCGGCTTAGCTTTCTTCTTTTAATATTCGTCACGCGCTGCACTGCGCGGGAAATAAAACCAATTAATTTATAATTGAACTAACATTAGCTTTTTAAATACCAAATTCGTAACAATATTATTCATTTTTACTTGTACGAAGTAAAGGAAATATCGTAACAGCGAAAAATTTCGGTTATCAGATTTCAGCGAAACACCCATTTTGACCATTCCCGAATATATTCGCACTATTTTTTCCGAGACGTCTGTATGTACGTGCAGAACAAAAGACTCTTTTAAAAAAAATCGGATTGTAAAATGAATTTAAAATGGATTCAGAAGAAATGATTGTGCGTACCTACGTATGTACGTATCTCGCATAACTGAAAAACGACTAAATGCAGAACGTTGAAATTTTGCGTTATGGGACTGCTATAACATGTAGTTGTGCATCTCCCTTTTTCTTTTCATATATATATGTAATATAAAAAAATAATGCTTCCTTTCAATATGGATCTACGTACGCATCAACATTGCTCGGTCTTTTCCTTGCTATTATTACATATATATATGTAATAATAAAATTCCATAGTCAAGAATACACTTAAAATTCTAACTGTATGTTCTTTTCATTTTTAATGGCGACGTTCTCTTATTTGAAAGTACGTGGAATTAAATCCACAGCCCCGTAGTCAAGTTGTTTTTCCTGCTTTTTCTACACGTACAGTTTTAGAATGTTCTGGAAATATTTAAAGCGAACTGGATTGGCTGACGAGACTGACGTCATTTCTTTGAAGCTCCGCCTTTACAGAGGCTACAAAAGGGCTCGCAAAAGAATATCGGGGGCTTTTTCTTAAATGTCACGATGCAGTAAACTTCATACAAAATGTTATTAGTAGTTCTTTTTTTATTTACTCCGGATATCTGATTTTGTAACTGCTATTTCTCCTGACCAATTATAAATGGATCCTGTTTTTTAAACTTATAGTCTGATAATTTAAGCTACGACTACATTTATGATTCTTCAACAATCTATTTATTCCTGACAAAAGCTGGTACATCACACACACACATATATATATATATATATATTCCCATTCTTCTACCCCGATCAGTGAGCTCAGTTTTTTATTATTATATGTTGGTAAATAGTGTATTTTTTGCTTTACACGTAGTTGGATTATGTTATTCTGATATCCGGTTGAAATTTTTATGCCTTTAGTTAATCTGCATCAATTTAAATGGCGCTGCCATTTGTTTACGTTTGCAACTCTTAGTAGAGTAGTGAATTAAGTCAACGAAAGTGTATTTTTGCCCATTGGGACCAGAAGTTTCTTTTTTTGTGCCGAATTAAGTCTTCCTGCCCGTTGGCCGAATTGCTTGTTTCGGCGTAGAAACTTTAATTTTTATTGTAACAATTGTTTTATTTTAACTGTTAGAAAAACACTTTGCCGCAAAATGTAAATGCTTTATAACCTTTGTTTAACAATATACTTAACGTAAGATTCAAATTTATTTGTTTGATATTAAAAATTGCAGCTGACGTTTAATTACAAGAAAGGAAATTTTCGCAAACTTCTGTCATCACCGAAATTAACATAAATTTCTCAATCCTTGATCTTAGACACCGTTAGCAGGTGTATCGACTGCTAAATATATATATATATATCCGTGTATGGAGATTAACGTTCTCATTTGGGCTTTAAAATTCCTTTAAAATGCAATCAGTGTTAAGAGATACAATCTCTCTCTGTTCCCGTCCCTAATTTTTTTTTTCTTTGCTGGGGAAATCGATAAATTATCTCTACGGTTTGGCCAGTTCATGTCAGATGGCGACCAAATTATCAACGCATATAACGCGCTTTATCTGTTGCCATTAATTAAAGCCTAATGCGAGATTTCATTTCCTAAAGCGATCGGTCAGGCGAACGAAAAGCCAAGTGCAGGAGAAGAAGATAACCGCGAAAATCGTGCCCGGCAGCGCTATCTGTCGGCGGGCCGCTTAATTAACACAGACCGTGTGACGTAACGTCCCGTACTGTAATCTGATTGGCCAATGATAGACATAATGGATTTCTAGTGAGCGTTTGATACATTCGGGTTATTCTAAACCCTTTAGAGGATAATTTCTAACATAACAGAACTGAATCGCGTTTGAGAAGTAGCTGTTATGATTCAAAACTTAGATAAGTTTGGAGGATGACTCGAACAGCGTTATGCTGTGTTAAAAACACTGAAGGAAATGAATTGCATTGTTTTCACGTGAGCATAGTTAATATTTATATTTAACTGCTGAAAATGAATGATTATTTATCTTATTTTTAAAATAATTGCAACACTCGTGAAAGTTATTTCCATGTGTGATTCATGTCTTGCAGGATTAGTCATAAATACATTTCCATGTGTGATTCATGTCTTGCAGGATTAGTCATAAATACACGATGAGCTATGAAATGTATTCATAATAAGGCGTAAAATCAGACTGCTTTGTTACCAGTATGATTTTATGGCTTATCTTGTTATGTTCTTCATCACAGTGAATGAACTGCATTAGATCGTACTTTTAAACACTTTGTAGAGACATTAGGTATTTTTTCAAAGCAGGAGTCATGAAGAATGAGCAACACCTTCGCCGGGAATCGAACCACGGACCTATGGAATACGCGCCCAGCATGCAGACCACTACACCACGAAAGCACGCTAAGAAGGCGGGAGAAACATCTTATAACTTAAAATTATTAAATTTAAAGTTTTTGCCGTGTGAGTGTTGTTTTATTTTCAAAGACCAAAACACATTTATGTTCCAGCATCTTGAATCACAAAATAAAATATTCAAGGTAAAATGCTTCATTCTGTTGATTACCTGAAAGACCCCGCTGAGTTCCACGCTGAATTATGGCGACTCTGTCTTCGTTCTTTGCCAATTTCCAGCTACATAACATACTTGATTTCTTCATATACTAATTCTTGTTAAGCTCAAAGTGATAGACTTAAATGAAATTTGACGCGCCCCCCCCCCCCGGTTTTCTTCAGTTAGGCCACAAACTTCACAAGCAGCTCATAACCATATGGTACAGAGATTAGTTACATTGGAACCTTTTTTATAATCTAATGACTTGCACTTGCCTATTCTACAGTGGCCACTCCTAAGGCCAGGAGTGATGGCAGTGTCATTGCGAAAGCACTTAACAGGCGGGGCCGTTACCTTGTATGAACAGGTGAACAGTCATAACCATGCTTTCTCATTGGATCCTTAGGATTATGAGATATTTGAAAACTTTAAAAGCTCTTGTGAGATGAACACATTTGTCTAAAAGTGCACCGGGCACACGCACATATCCCCCCCCCGAAAAAAAAAAGAGAGAGAGGCAATTCTATATCTCCCCTTCTACTGGGCCGATTGACAAAATCTATCCGTTTTTGAAGTCTCGAGAGCGCGGCTTAGAATGTATATTATATTCAAAATTAAATATTTCAAAAACAAAGATCGCAAATACAGCAAATGGCATATTTATTGTGAAAGCTGTAGTGCCCAAATAATAGTTACAGAAGCTGATAAAAGATGGCGATGTAATAGCAATACTTAGTGTGCATAAATAAGACGAAAGAGCGATCCTTTCCTGTCTGATGTTTGAGGTGCTAGCTGAAACTGGCGCAAAGTGTAGTATCATAATGTCCTTTCCTGCCACAGTCTGAGTTTTACAGCTTACATCACACACATGATTAAATCATACGTAACAGGTAGACACTTTATATCTACGTGCATTATTATGAATCAAAATTGTTTGAAACTTTAAACTTCCCGGCATGGTTCCGCTACGTAGACGATACTTTTACTCTGTTTGAAGGTAATAAAGATGATTTAAATAAAGTTCTTTCAACAATGAATTCTATTGATCCTGCTATTCAGTTCACTTTTGAACTTGAGACTTGCAATTCTCTTCCGTTTCTCGACATTCTGCTCACACGTAACACATCCAACTTCAGTACTACGGTTTACCGTAAACCTTCATCGGTTTGCCTTCCACCACACTTTAAATCATGTCATCCGACTAAACAAAAGTTAGCGTCATTTTATTCCTATGTTTTCCGTGCTCTTCAAGTTTGCTCCTCCAAACTAGTCCTTGATAAAGAACTAAATTATTTAAAAGCAATAGCTATTGACAGGGGCTTTCCACCCAACATTATTAAGCAAGCAGTTAAAAAATTCTCACCTCAACACACTAAAAGGCACACTCTTGTTTTAGGAGATTATAAAAATTCTGTTGTCATTCCTTTCTTTCCATCAATTAGCTATAAAGTTGCACATATTTTGCAGAAATTTAACTTTCGGGTTGTTTATTCTCCCATCAATAAAATTCCGAGTTCCATACTCAAGGACCCCATTCCGGATATGAATTCCTGGGGTATTTATAGGATTCGTTGCCAGTGTGGTTTAATTTACATTGGCCAAACTAAGAGAGCCTTAAAATTTCGCGTCAAGGAACATGAGGCATATGTTAGAAAAAAGGAAACACAGAAGTCTTCTGTTGCTCAACATTGTTGGTCCGAAAACCACACTTTCAATTTTTCTGCTGCCAAAATTATTCAAAAAACATCTTCCATTGGAGAACTGTATTTTCTAGAGGCATTTCACTTTCATAAAAATCTTTCTGTTCTAGTTAACGATCCTAATTCCAATCCAAATTTGCCTTCGGCCTTTAAAGAAATTATGTTTTAGTTCTGGTTTTACCAACAGATGGCGCCGCTTGCTTATTCTTGTCCAGGCTTTCTTATCTTAACTAATCATTATTTCCTATCTTGTTCATTTGCGGTTTTGCAGCTGAAGATGGTGGTTCGGTAAAACCATCGAAACTAGTCCTGTGAAAATTTTGTAAATATAACGCTGATTTTTGTTGTTTGACTTCTGAATTAGTAGACACTTTGTCATTTGAACCTCTAGCACCTACTCAACTCGCCGAGCTATATGAGCTGGCGTCCCGCAATGGTCATTACAAGGCCCAACGCTTTTTCTCATTTATGTAAACGACATTCATTGCACACCCAGCACTACACTAGCAATGTGCGCTGACGACATGGCGATCCTTGCTCAAAATGCATTTCTCAGTCCAGTAATTCAACACCTTCAAGACCAGATCCATGCACTGGAAACATGGTTCATTAATTGGAAAATACAAATCAATCTGGACAAAACTATAGCTTTTATGTTTTCAAGGAAAAGATATATCAGAAAAAACTTGAAATTATATGGAGCTACTTAACTTGGGTTAAGCAAGTCTTCTTATCTTGGGGTGTTCCTCACAAATTCTTTTAAAGTTTCCCAAATTCTTTTAGTCCCCACACATACACTCTATTCTCAGGAAGTTTCGGGTTCAACTGTACCCTTTAATTGCCCGGAACAGTGTTCTATCTGTACATAACAAGTTACTCATTTATAAATCCATTTTGCAGCCCATGCCGTGTTATGCCTGTCCGGTCTGGGCCTCTCGTGTAAAACAAATAGGAAACAACTACGAAATGCACAAAACTGTGTACTACGGCAAATTACTAACTCGCCTTGGTATATTAGAAACAGCACGATTCATGAAGAGTTGAAAATTTGTGAACTTGGAACTTTCTACTGTCATCTGGCATATTAGAAACAGCACGATTCATGAAGAGTTGAAAATTTGTGAACTTGGAACTTTCTATTGTCATCTGGCAAAAACGTTCCATGAGAAAACGAGAAGCTTAAGCAACCAAGAGGTAAGAATTCATAACTATGATTACACTAGTGCTAATTTCAAGAAGAGGCCCATGGCCGTACTGAACCCGTCTACAATTATGGAGTAGTAATTCATTTTAACGTATTCTGTTTTTTTGTATTTTCCTCTGTTTATATTTTTACTGTCACAGTCTTTAAAAACAGGACAAATCATACTCCTCCTCAAAATGAACAAAGCTCCTGCTATCGACCAATTAACCTTCTTCCAGCTCTTCGCAAAATTCTTCAACGTTGTATTATAGGAAGAATTAATACTATTTTCAACATAAATAAATTCATCAACGGAAATCAGTATGGATTTAGACAGCAAAAATCTACCATTCATGCAATCAATGCAGTCTTAAAATCGCATCAATATTAATGAAATCAATAATCTGCACTCTGCCATAAAATCAGTTAAATCAGCCTTTGATTCATTATAGTGGCCCTCAATTAAAGAAGCACTTCGAAATATTGAATGACTCTACGATATCTATCAAATTATCAACAATTTCCTCTATAATCGCCATAGTCTCATTTTATATAACAATACTTTAATCAGCAGAAAACAAGTTCGTGAATGTCCACAATCTAGAATCACGACAACTCATAAATTTGTACAAAATTTTACTAAACAACTTTCTATTAAAATAAATGGCGAAAAGAAACCAAGCATACTAAATCGATCAAATATCTAGGAGTTATAATAGATCAAAAACAATGTTTAATCGAACACCTCAACGAACTTAAATTCGTACACATTCTATAAGTGAAAATCATCGACGCATGCATGGCACCAACTGGGGTTTATATCCACATATCACCAAATTACGATATCGTACAGTAATAACCAATCTGATTACCTATGGCTCTACTATCTGGACATTCCCTATGGCAAGAAAAGAAAAAAATTCTTACCTCAATACAACGACAGTTTACACTTAAGGGAAGGGGTATCAGAAACCCCTATACCGACAATGTTAAACTGGCCATTTTCGATGTACCTTTTCTCAAAATCTGCTGTAGATACAAGCTTGAAATTTTTTCTGTAATTAAAGTATACCTATCTGATTATACTGAAATGAGCTTTTGAAGCATTTTGAATTGTAGAGTAAATTACAGAATATTTTGTCAGGCATAGTAAAATTTAGCATTTTTCTCACACAAAAAAATTTTCATTTTTTTTCTAAGTTTATTACAAAAAGCTCATTTCAGTAAATATTAGAGAACCTAATAAATAAGCCATAAAAAGTTTAGATACCTGTGAGCTGTAGTTCCTGAGAATAGGTACATCGAGTATAAAAAAATCACGTTTGGAGAAAAACGCGTTTTTATGTAAAAATCCTCATTGATCAAAGCAGCAGATGACAAATTAAAACTAGATTATTTTACAGTTCTAATTTTCATAGAGATTAAGGAATGGTGTTTTTAGAAAGATAAAAGTGTAGAGAATTTGAAAATGCAGAAATCCGAAATCACAATTTTTTGAAGATTTTTTGGTTCCAACACCCCTTATGATCTGGTCTTACCATACCAGAGACTTTCGAACAACCTGTAGTGCTGCTCTTAACATCTTTGCTGGAACCATTCCACTCCATCTCGAATCCATTCAAAAAGCAATTTGTTCTACAGTATATCAACTACAAGCAGAATATTGCTTATAATAACAACACACACTTAACAGAGGATTGAAAAATGTACCCTGCAAGGTACTTACAACAGATATCCTGCTGTACCACAAACTAAAATTAAAACAGCAATATACTCGAAAGCTAAAAACACTTGAACTGAAGCATTTACAGACGGCTCAAAAATTAATAATAAAGTTGGCTAAGCTGCCATTCTGGACTCATGCATTCAATCTACTAAGCTAATCGCGGCATACAACCATAGTTAGAGTTGTAAGAAACGTGAAAGGAGTTTGAAATCAAGTATTTCATTGAACAACCTGTGTTTCTGGTGCTGGAATACTGGTGGTTAGTTCACAGTTCTATGGCAACAAGGCGTAGTTTTCAAACACCATTGAATGCTCCCAAAGGACCTGATGTTATAACCATTCACAAGCTCTTCGCTAAATATCCAACGAACAGGCAGCGTGCCCGATGATCTGGTTATATAGGCAAAATGTAGTTACTCCTAAAAATATCGCAGCTAGTTCTGCAATTATTCAGCAAATCCAAGGAAATTTGTCCGAAGAACTGCAACAGAGATTGGTTTGAAGCGTTCCAGCACGCAGAAAATACTGAGAAACAGCCTAGACATGTTACATTTAAAATCTAGTCACCAGGCGTCAGCGTATAACGCCATCTGTTGGCAGCTTTTGTAGCTATTATTTTGAATGTTCCACATAACAATCTTACAACTTTCACAATAAATATACCGCATATTGTATTCCTATACCAATTTTTGTTTTCGAGATTTTTAATTTTGAAACCAGGGACTTGTTTGCTGGATTACCCTGTTTGCTGGACTTCATTGTATTACTGAAATTTCCCTTTTAGTTTGGTTATTTGAACACAGTACAGCATATAAGGGCTATCTGTCTGAAGAGGCTATCACATATGGCGACAGACTCTGCTAGACAGGACGTTTCTGAGAAACGAGATTCTGGTACCACTGGTTTGAACGCGAGGACCCCTACAAAAGAGAGCCCCGCTTGAAGCGAAGTTCCGCCTAGCTACGGAAGCGATGTAGAATGTTTCGGCTGGAGCTTTGTCCCGGGTAGAGATCAACCAATCAGGTGAAAGTTCTGCTTCTGAAGGATCACGTGATCCCAATCTGAACGATAATCGATTACTGTTTGGCATTCAAGTCTTTGTAGTAAGTGAAAATGGTAACCTAGCTAGTGTGTTTCCTGGAAATGCGGGGGTTCTGAGAATTGTCCCTTTCGACGTCAAGTCTCGCGTAGCCAAAACATAATGTGATTGAGACCTAAAGGAACGAAAGTAGTATAAAAATACGGGTTCACCTGCACGCGGTGTGCGGTGTGGGCGTGGCCAATGACGTTGCACAGAGGGCGGGGCCAAAGGCAACGTCATCACACTAGGAGGCGTGGTTTCGAGTGGAGTTGAGGTGTTCGTAGACTGCTGATTGAGTTGTAGACCTCCTGCTTTTCATTTAAAGTTAGTTTTTTAAAAATTGGCAACAGGAAATATTTTCTGCATCTTAATTTTGATGAAATGGCGATGCTGCCCTCTCTTGACGAAAAAGTGAATTATATGTTTTAGAAATATATTTTTAAGTCTGGTGTTAAAATTATTCAATGCGCGACTCTGAAAACAATGTAAAAGAAACAAATATAAAAAAGACTTTCCTTTAATGATAGTTTACCATGTCATCAAAATGAAACTACAAGATAATTTGTTTTTATTACTCAATTTTATTCTGATACTTTTATCCTTTCTAGTTTTCCATGAAACTTAAACTTATTTCTTAGGTTTTCTGTTCATAATAGCATATTCATTTACTGTCATATTTTTTTAATACTTAACGTTTCTAATTTGTAATATTTTATTTAATTTCCACGTACTATTTTTTTTTCATACCTTTCATAAATTTCAGAATACCCTGATTTTTAACTTATACGTTATATTTCACAAACGTTCCCGCACGTGCTGTTTATTTGTTACATTGCTTAATTTTAGATGCAATTTCACACTTTTTTTTAACGTTATAATGTTCAATATATTCTGAATTTTAACTTCATTTACTTTTTTTAAACCATTATATACACACTTTAACTTAGTGGTATGAAATTGTATTTAAAAAGAAACGTTTATTTTTCGTGATCTTAGTTCTTTTACTAAATTTTCTACAGAATTTCTAATTTCTTTCACGTGTTTAACAATATCTTCCTTACATTACCGAATATTTTTAAAAAAACTTAAGTCTATAACTGTTAATTGCTTTTCTTACGTTCATGATTTCCCTTCTGTGTTTATATTTCTTAATTCTAGCTTAACTTATTTATTATAATGTTTATATTTCTGTCTCATCACTCGTAATTCCAACATTTTATCCCTTTTTATTCATTTTAACGATATGGATTGTTCTCATTTACTCCATATTCAAATATTTCCTTACAATTTTTATAATACTTGTTTTATTCCTCGATCATAATAGATCATCTACAGGTTTTACTCAGAAATTTCCATTCACAACTTTACAGTTTAATACCATTTATATCTAAATGTATTTCTTTCTCATATAGTTTTATGGTCTTCAAAGTTTCTAACATCATGTTTAGTTTTAAATCCCGATTACCTTTAAGTGTGTTGATAATTTTCATTTCTAATTTTACAACCACGTTCAGTGTTTCATCCACACATACCAAAATATTTCTTACATTTTCAGATATTTAGTCTATGTCATATTTCAGTACTTCAAATGAATTTACACTGCTCACACTATTATTTTTTCATGTTTTAGAGACACTAACTATACTAATTTTACTATTTTTCCTGCACTAATTGCATCTATGTCAGCACTCATGATAAATTAGCAATTGTTTTGCATCACATGCATAAAGAAATTCTTAAAACCAACTTTTTCAATATCGTACTCAAATTACTGTTTTCCAGATGGGAATTACCAGTATTCTTTGGTTTTACTCTGTTACATCTTTTTAAACTTTAACATCTTACTTTTAATTCTAACATACATCTTTTGAACAGTTTTTTCTTTTAATGATAGCCTTACCTTATTTGTTCAAATTAATTCTTTCATTCACCTTCTTTACTACCTTTCAGTACCTTCATAATTCACTATGCAAACGCAATGTCTTTCACTGACATTCTGTTTAATAATACCACAAGTTTCCTTAATTGACAAAAAGCGAATTATTTCTCATTTCAAAATAGAACTACTATATTTTTGCACAAACATTACCTTTATTCATTCAAGCCACCCCTTAACCTGTAACTGACGTAGCGATAGGAAAGGAGATTCTTATCATATGCTCTTTTGACATTTGAGGTTTCTAGAACTTCTTTGACAAGTATATCAATACCATCAGAAAATATACTTAACACTTTTACCCAGTTTAAAGGCAACATACTGTTATAAGAATGGTTTTAGTTAAATTTATAACACAAATAAACACATTTTGTGCTAAATAGGCATAAACATTTAGATTCAGAATATTTCTTTTTAATCCGATGTAAGACTTGAATTTCATTCATTATACGGATTGTCTCTTGATTTTTTTTTGTTTACCTTACACTAATAGAAAATTTTTATTTTACAAGTTCAGCTTTTAACGAAATAGAAATAAAAACTACGATACACCTGGTGTTTTTAAGAAAAGGAACTTTGATATATTTCTGGAAATGTAAATGCTTTTAGAGTTTTTTTCTTTCAATAATGTGGATTTTCATTACTTTACTAATTTCAATAATTCTCTTATTAGCTAATATGAATGAAAGAAGATTGTCAAAAATGTGACACAGTATAATTCTTACGAACATACGTACCTTTACCAGCATACAGATATTACCGATTGAAATGAAGAAAGATACAGATATTTTACTCCAATCTACATTAAATTAAAAAAAAAAAAATATTGAAACTTTCATACATTCCAAAGAATAAACGAAAACTCAATAGATATTGTCATGTTTGTATATATGAGATAAAAGTTTTATGAATGGTATTTAAAGTAATGCTTAGAACTTCATAAAAGCGAACATTCACTATGTTAATACACATATCATCAGTTATTTACATAATTCAATGTAATATTAATCATTACATGTACTATATGCATATATATTTAAAGTTTAATTGTCTTACAATTGAATAATTAACTATTGAGAGAAAGAGGTTCATATCTTACACTATTTAATTCACATGGAACAAAGTTTTCCATCAACCACATTGAACCGCGTTTATTAAATTCGCCAAAGCTCTTTTATTTCTGCATTTTCACACTCACGACACATTTTAAATGTAACTATTGATTACTATTTCAAACACCGATATCATAACTCAGTGTAAAACTACATCATAACTCATTTTTTCCCTACTAACTACAATTTTATATATTCAAGAAGTACATCTAAGACATGATCATTTTCTATGTTCTAGCAAATCGATTCAATTGCGAACATACTATTAAGACTTGCGATTTTAGAAGACTTGCATGTATTAACGATGTCAACGTTTCTTCCTTTTTATAAGATTCACATCAAATCATGTCGCATTCGAATGTGGTGTAAGAGATCACTTTTTCTTTTAAACACTTGTAAACAATGGATGCAATTTATAAGAAGAGAAGTATCATGCTGTTTCAAAACATCATCATCAGCATATTTCTGTTTCTTTTGACACCAGCAAAATTTGAAAAAAAAAAAAAAAAAAAAAAGGTTCGTGAGATATTTTTCAAATTTTGTTTTACTTGAAAAAATGTCCGAACATTCAATACGATGTAAAGATTCATATTGTTTTAAATTCTTATGCTCACTAAATATTTTTTATCATGATTTACCCTTAAAAGTAACTTTATTAGTTTTCATATCCTTTTTACATGAAAAGAACTTGTGATTATTCACTACAAAATTCTAAGACGAGAAGCTTCGCGACTTTTCAAACTATAAACTTAAATTTCTTAGGACATACACTACATCTGATGTTTCTTTCATGAGATTTCAAATATCTCTTCAGATTACTCGTATTCAAGAAACCTTACAAATATATCACATAAGTTCAGCGAATAATCGCTTCATAAACTCTTAAATTTTCAACACGAGTGAATCACTTGAAGCATATACTGCACTGTAAACATACAATACTTAAAAAAATTGTTATAAAAAATAAAAATACATTCATTTCACCAAGAAGCTTTTCTATTTAAATACATTGATTTATTTCCAAACAACAAGTTTCTGTATTATACATAAAATATACTTAGAATTTTCTTTCATTAGTTAATATCAAATTAACAACAATATCCATTTACTGATATTTGATATACATGTTTGCTTTAAAATTAAAACTAAAATTTCAATATATTTCTATTAAAAAAAACATAAGGAAAAAAAAAATACTCATAACATCAACATAAGACAGAAATTTAAATAGAATAGCTGTACTTATATTAGTGCATTTTTATAATCTTCATAACATTTCGATTCAAAAAACCTATTACAAAATAAATGAAACATTTTTTTCTGCCTTAAAGAATCTCTTATATTTTTAAAATTAATACATAAAAATATATCTTCACCAATATATTTAATTCTATCCTCAACACTTATTATAATGCAATCATGTCTTGTTTGTGAAGGATGATTTACAATGCAACTTTCGCATTTATATAGCTTTTTTATCAATGAATTTAATTCAGTTTTGATAGAGTTTATGAGTTCTTTAAAAAGTTCATCATCATCACTTACCATATCCGAACAATTGTTTTTACATTTGATTTGCAACGGTAAAATAATTTCAAAAATACTTTTATATAAAGTATTAGATACATCAGGAATAATTTCTTTCAATTTTTTAAAATATCACAGTTTACTTTTAGGTATGTAGGTTTTAGTATAAAAGTATATTCATCTTGTTTAAAAACTTGTTGAAAAATACACTCACCTTCTTTGTTGAAAACTACCAACTCATTATTGCAAATAATGCTGGCACTCGTATAGACCAGATTAAATTCATATATTTTTGAAGAAAATTCTTGCCATGTTGCAGGAGTTATAACAACACCGCGTGTAGTAGGGTATAATATTTTATTTTGTTCCACACATTCACGTAGATGAATGTTCATTCTCTTTTCAAACTGATTTATGGACACAAAATATCCCCAACCAAGAGTCCACTGTGCAATCAACTTCGAACTTTCTTTTTTTTTTTTGTTCTCGATTATTCGGCATGAAGATATTTTCAGGAACAGATTTCATATAGTGGGCAAACCAGTCATCCTCTGGAAGTTCATCCTCATTATCTTCCAAGCGTCGTTTTTTGATTTTCGAAATTTTTATGTTTCGGAATGTGATACTAATTCTAGGATCTTTAACGTCAGGTTGAGAGGGTATTCCATGCATCCAAAATTGGTTCGTTGGGGGTTTCATTACAAGGAGAGTTCCACGAGTTAAGTCCACGCTTCGAGATGTGAAATTTCGCCTGGTAAATACCATTTGACGTTTTGCACCTAAACTGATGATAGGTATATCACTTTCAGGTTCGAGACAAGTTTCATTGTCTTTATGCGTTGAAATTTTCGCCACTCCGTCAGGATAATAGTTCAATAAAGCAAAATTATATTTTTTGCCAGTTATCGTTTCAACATAATCTTTTACATTTAGAAGAGTTTGAGTGCATGGTTCTGCACAAATGCTCGTTCCAGAGAATTCGTAACTAAGTCCTTCATCACCAAAACCGAGTACTTTTCTTCGTGGAACATACTGAGTCCCATTAATTTCAAAACTAATATTTTTAAAATCATAATTTGATACTTCATCTAGCAAAATATCAGCTTCATTTCGTGAATAAAATTCTTCGTATAATTCCACATTTAACTCTGTATCACATATATTCCTCATATTCGCTTTTGAATCTAACGACAATTCTGAATGATATAGAAATACGTAGCATTCTTAAATGGCAAAAATTATCTAAAACATACGAGTACATTAACGAAATGATTTCATCAACACTTATCGTAATACATTCTTGTCATGTCTTGTTTGTAAATCCAGTCTTTCTGGCTTCATATGTGTAAAAATAATCATGATAGGATAGTGGGAAAGAGTTATAGTGTCCTAATGTTGTTATTCTGAACCTCGATATTACATATATGCATAAGGAGAATCTTAAAAGCATCATCCACTTATCATGATAGAGTAATGGAAAATTTCTAAAACTCTGATAATCATACGCGAAAGAATGTATTATCTTAAGGTTGTTGTTGCTATTCCAAGTTTGACAATACATACAGAAGTGAAGGAAGACCCTTGATGAGTGCTGCACGTTATCATGATAACGTGAAGTCTACAGCGCTTATCAAGGATCTTCCTTCACTTCTGTATGTACTGTCAAATTTGGAATAGCAACAATAACCTTAAGATAATACATTCTTTCGCGTATGATTATCAGAGTTTTAGAAATTTTCCATTACTCTATCATGATAAGTGGATGATGCTTTTAAGATTCTCCTTATGCATATATGTAATATCGAGGTTCAGAATAACAACATTAGGACACTATAACTCTTTCCCACTATCCTATCATGATTATTTAAATTTAACTAAAACCATTCTTATAACAGTATGTTGCCTTTAAACTGGGTAAAAGTGTTAAGTATATTTTCTGATGGTATTGATATACTTGTCAAAGAAGTTCTAGAAACCTCAAATGTCAAAAGAGCATATGATAAGAATCTCCTTTCCTATCGCTACGTCAGTTACAGGTTAAGGGGTGGCTTGAATGAATAAAGGTAATGTTTGTGCAAAAATATAGTAGTTCTATTTTGAAATGAGAAATAATTCGCTTTTTGTCAATTAAGGAAACTTGTGGTATTATTAAACAGAATGTCAGTGAAAGACATTGCGTTTGCATAGTGAATTATGAAGGTACTGAAAGGTAGTAAAGAAGGTGAATGAAAGAATTAATTTGAACAAATAAGGTAAGGCTATCATTAAAAGAAAAAACTGTTCAAAAGATGTATGTTAGAATTAAAAGTAAGATGTTAAAGTTTAAAAAGATGTAACAGAGTAAAACCAAAGAATACTGGTAATTCCCATCTGGAAAACAGTAATTTGAGTACGATATTGAAAAAGTTGGTTTTAAGAATTTCTTTATGCATGTGATGCAAAACAATTGCTAATTTATCATGAGTGCTGACATAGATGCAATTAGTGCAGGAAAAATAGTAAAATTAGTATAGTTAGTGTCTCTAAAACATGAAAAAATAATAGTGTGAGCAGTGTAAATTCATTTGAAGTACTGAAATATGACATAGACTAAATATCTGAAAATGTAAGAAATATTTTGGTATGTGTGGATGAAACACTGAACGTGGTTGTAAAATTAGAAATGAAAATTATCAACACACTTAAAGGTAATCGGGATTTAAAACTAAACATGATGTTAGAAACTTTGAAGACCATAAAACTATATGAGAAAGAAATACATTTAGATATAAATGGTATTAAACTGTAAAGTTGTGAATGGAAATTTCTGAGTAAAACCTGTAGATGATCTATTATGATCGAGGAATAAAACAAGTATTATAAAAATTGTAAGGAAATATTTGAATATGGAGTAAATGAGAACAATCCATATCGTTAAAATGAATAAAAAGGGATAAAATGTTGGAATTACGAGTGATGAGACAGAAATATAAACATTATAATAAATAAGTTAAGCTAGAATTAAGAAATATAAACACAGAAGGGAAATCATGAACGTAAGAAAAGCAATTAACAGTTATAGACTTAAGTTTTTTTAAAAATATTCGGTAATGTAAGGAAGATATTGTTAAACACGTGAAAGAAATTAGAAATTCTGTAGAAAATTTAGTAAAAGAACTAAGATCACGAAAAATAAACGTTTCTTTTTAAATACAATTTCATACCACTAAGTTAAAGTGTGTATATAATGGTTTAAAAAAAGTAAATGAAGTTAAAATTCAGAATATATTGAACATTATAACGTTAAAAAAAAGTGTGAAATTGCATCTAAAATTAAGCAATGTAACAAATAAACAGCACGTGCGGGAACGTTTGTGAAATATAACGTATAAGTTAAAAATCAGGGTATTCTGAAATTTATGAAAGGTATGAAAAAAAAATAGTACGTGGAAATTAAATAAAATATTACAAATTAGAAACGTTAAGTATTAAAAAAATATGACAGTAAATGAATATGCTATTATGAACAGAAAACCTAAGAAATAAGTTTAAGTTTCATGGAAAACTAGAAAGGATAAAAGTATCAGAATAAAATTGAGTAATAAAAACAAATTATCTTGTAGTTTCATTTTGATGACATGGTAAACTATCATTAAAGGAAAGTCTTTTTTATATTTGTTTCTTTTACATTGTTTTCAGAGTCGCGCATTGAATAATTTTAACACCAGACTTAAAAATATATTTCTAAAACATATAATTCACTTTTTCGTCAAGAGAGGGCAGCATCGCCATTTCATCAAAATTAAGATGCAGAAAATATTTCCTGTTGCCAATTTTTAAAAAACTAACTTTAAATGAAAAGCAGGAAGTCTACAACTCAATCAGCAGTCTACGAACACCTCAACTCCACTCGAAACCACGCCTCCTAGTGTGATGACGTTGCCTTTGGCCCCGCCCTCTGTGTGACGTCATTGGCCACGCCCACACCGCACACCGCGTGCAGGTGAACCCGTATTTTTATACTACTAACGAACTAATTACTTCTGTATCTGCCCCACCAACTGAATAGCACTACAGGGATTGACAAGTCATTCAAAAGCCAGCCTGAGGATGGTCGTAAACACTTCCGCTTGGGTCCTGGAGCCCACATCCCTGAGTAAAACGGCATTCTAGGCTCGCTCTTAAGGCCCACCGCTGAACTGACCAACCAAGAGCACCGTCCCAGTGAACAGAGACCACGGTGAGTTGGGTATGATGACTTGGAGCTTTGACTAGTCGAAGATTGATTTGCTACCTACCAGTACGACGCGGGCAGCCCCTTCCCACAGGCTTTACACAGAATGCCGAAGACAGCGGTGACTGGACGCTCAATGGCCCAGGCGCTATTTGGCTGCTGATACCCTAATTACCGGAGACACGCCACCAGACCCGCGAAAAGTCGGGATCCCCACAGATTGTCGGTAAGCGCCAAGTTCATGAATTTTTATACCCGCGGTGGCCGAGACTGCCTAGGTATAAACCCTAGCGAGTACTACATAGAGCGCTCTGCGTCGACCCCCGGGAGTTTGCCTAAGGGAAGAGATGCCGTCATGGAGAACTTTCAAAGAGAAACTATTCGTGCTAGACACTTACCTTAGCTCACTTGCCTGAAGAACTGCCAGTATTGAGCAGTCTTCATCACTTGGTCACAGGCGAGGCCTTTCATTTAGGATTCGTAGTATATGAAACGAATGGAATCAAATGGTTATATTGCATTTTAAATTATTCGTATCATGTGAAATTATCATTAAATGTACTTTAGATGCTTCTCGTTTCGTTGATGAAATTACTTTTTGTTATATCTTTATAAGGTATTTCTCCCACCTTCTCGGCATGCCTTCGCGGTGTGGTGGCCTGCACGCTGGGCGCGTATTCCAGAGGTCCGTGGTTCGATTTCCGGCGAAGACGTTGCATTTTTCATCTTTCCTACTTCGAAAAAATATCTAATGCATCTACAGTGGCGCTCGAACTAAAAGGGTGTTGAATGATGATTCTCCCCACTCAGGATTTTGGTGATTGGATCTCCTAAAAATCCCAGTCGCCTTTTAAAAGGGGGAGTATCTAAGGTATTTCTCTCGCCTTCTTGGCATGCCTTCGTGGTGCGGTGGTCTGCACGGTGGGCACGTATTCCAGAGGTCCGCAGTTCGATTCCCGGCGAAGGCGTTGCTAATTATTAATCTTGCCTGCTTTAAAAAAAATACTTAATGGCTCTACATCTTTATTTTTATTTTGACTTTTTTTCTTCTCTTTGTCATCTCTTTTCTAGCATAAAATACCCTGTGATCCATTTAAGTTCCGTTTTTTTTTCCTGTCAAGAAATGTGATTTCATTTATTTTTTTCGTCCAATACATAATTTGTTTTACTTATATTAATCATTGATTTTAATATAAATAATAGTTCGGCTTTCATTCCCCCCCCCCTTATTTTTCATTTGTTTTCAAACGCCTCCAAAACTCGTCATGGAATACACGTTTAGATCATTCTTGTACGAATGCCCTCGCAGGTATTCTTTCTTCTGTGACCAGCTTTACAATTGGAATTCTGTCGTAATTATCCACCTTATCTTACTAGTTTCTTACTTCTCGGTTCTCGGTAATCTTGCTGCATCGTGCTTCAATCACATCGTGCAATCTTTAATTGACCCACTTAAGCTTACTGGCTGTTCGTCTGTAAGACGTTCTCTGTATGTGCAGTCGTACTGCAATAACACATCTTAAAAAAACTCGACTATTTCGGTAATGCACGCAAAGTTACTAATGTCTTTTACCGTTATATAGCATCGTCTATCACTGGAAAATATATGCAAACTTTCTATCAGTATGTCGAGTAAGTGTTAACAGATAACTGTTCTTTTAAGTAAGTTATATTGCTTTTGTACTTGCAAAATATTAGGAGGAAGTCTGATTCCTGATTGTTTATTGTTTTAAGTTAAGGGGACTCGGTACCCATTGAATGATTTTTTTTATTTAAGCACGTTCATCTACTTTTTATGAATAATATTAAGTGGTTTTATGAGACAAAATGGTTTTAAGCTGAAAAAAAAATTTTGCTATTAAAAAATTTTTTTGCTATTAATTTTTGTTTAATTTGAATTTTTTTTAAAAAAATCAACAATTAAAAATTCTTTCTTCTATAATTTTCAATATTTTTGCTTCAAATGTTTTTATTCTATTCATAATAGTGTTCTTAATAACTTTACGGATCGATTTTTCAATTAATGAATTAGTTTTTGAGAAAAAAATAAAAAGCACATTTTTATGTAAAAGCTTTAAAAAATATGATATCAGTAACATTTTTACTTCCAATAATTTTTCTTTTCACTATTTTTCAAATCCCATCCTTGATTCTATTGAGTATGCAATTTTAAATAAGCAGTAAAATTATTAAATAATTTGGTCCATATCTGAACAAGTTTCAGGACTTATTATAAAGGATATATTAAAAAATTGCAAACTGAGAAATCGCAGTTTAAAGAATGTAAACTGTCTGGACGGTAATTAAATCATTTCCAATTTCTTAAAAATTTTATTACTGAATTTCAATACATATATATATATATTAAAACTTAGTACTGCTCAATTGATTAATATGAATAGAAATTACAAGCTTTTGTTTAAAACCTTATCTGTCTAGAAATATTGCAAAATTATCATAAAATGCAAGCACAATTTTTCTTTACCTGTTTTTGTTTTTTAAAACTCTCTCAAAACAATTTTAATGCATGAATTAATTATAATATATTTTCTAAAACGCTTATAATCATTATTGATAATATTAATTTGTCGTTTTATTCATTTTTTAAAAAGCAAAATTTGAAATTTTAACTGACATAAAACATTTTATTTAAAACCACTCAGCAGCTTATGTGATTTCTTCTCTTATTTTAGCCATTTGTTGTCGTACATAAATTGCATTTTAAATTAATTTATGTGCATTTTAATTAATTAAAAAGTTTAATGTTTGTTCCAGCACTATTTCAATAATGCTACGGTCAGAAATTTGATCACTTTCATTACACCACCTCTTTCTGTTCGTATCTAATCACAGATAATTTCAACTTTTGAATAAGCATAGCATTTTTGTTGACATAATACACATAAAATTATTTGCTGAGCTCAGTATAAATATATAAACTTGCCAGTTTAAAGGTGAAAAAAAAGTTTTTTCCAACTTTAATTTTTGTATTTAAATAAATCAGTATATACGCATAAATACAGTTTTTTGATAGTTGGAGTCATATTTAATTACACTCCTTTTCATTTACACTGACTTTTGGTAAGTTACTGAAAAAATTAAGAAGTAAAAAAAAAAAAATAAATAAATAAACACTGAGGGGGGGTGGCATTTAAAGGGGTGTCAAAATTTTAAAATGCAGTTACATCTCGGGTAATTAAATCTTTACGCATTTTGATATTCTGTATTTTTAATTTCTAAGGACCGATTGTAATCAGTAAATCCATCGTTAATGATTAGCTTGAAATTGCTTCAAGTGTTCACTAGAAATCTGCATAATGAGATATGATCGCAATTTCTTTTTAAGCTTATGATTTTTATACTATTAGTATTTAAATTTTTTAGCACTAAAGGGCTTATTAATCTCGAACTTAACTCTTTTGACCGCATCACTTTTGGAATACGTTGAACGAACGTTGCCACTGGATGTTATTGCTGTGTATTATTTTTACAGAAATAATCTAGCCGATATAAAACTATGTGTAGCAACACAAATAAAAGCATGTTGCCACCAAACTTTTGTTTTCAAAAGAAATATTAAAAAAATTATATGTTAATACTTAACACTCTAACAGGTATCCTAAAGATAATACGCTGGTTTTAAACATTTTGGGATTTTGCTGTAGAAATTTATGTTATGTAAGTGCAAAGAAAGTAACTTTTAATGAATAAAAAGACAATTAATAACAAAAAGACAGATAATGTTTAAATTATCTTGCTAAGAAAACTGAAAAAACGGAAATTGATATGATAAACTGAGAAAAGGCAGAAAACAAAATTAATAACAACACTAAACATTGTGTCGGGAACTCTAAACAACGCTGCTTTTAAAAATGTTGTAATTTTAGTGTTTATTATTATGCTGCGTAAATGTGAAGAAAGCAGTGTTAGAAAGAAAAAAAAGCAGCAGGAGTGAATCCAAGAGCAGACTTGTAAACTGCGAGCTGAGAGAGAGCACAAATAACCTCAACAAAGCTTCTGTTGGAACGTTAAAGTATGAAAATCCTTGCACATATTTTTTAATATACAGTAAGACCCCGCTTAACGCTGTTTCGTTTAGCGCTGTTTCAGTTTAGCGCTCTTTTATTTCAACCCGGGGATTCCACGAAATCGCTCGCAGCATACGGGGATTCCCCGAAATATTATGCAGCGATAGGTTTCAAATACATATCCGAAAGAGTGTACTTGTATTTCTTGTTTGGTGCGGTATTGTACAGACATATTTTGAAGGGGTAAATGTGGAAGATGTCGAAGAAATAATTCAAGAAGCAGCGGCTAGTCTTTCTAATGATGAGCTCAAGGAATTAACTGAACAAGAAGAAAACAAAAATGTTGACAGCAGTGATTCAGAAGAAGAGCAAAAAGAACTTTCGATGGCGTTTTTAAAAAGGAGTTTGTCTACCATAACTGAAATAATGGATCAATTCATTGAAAATGATCCGAATTTTGACAGGAGCTCAAAAGTAAGGCGTGGTGTTAGAGATGCTCTATCCGTTTATGAAGAACTTTTAAGAGAACAACGCAAAAGAAAAAGGCAAACAACATTAGATGCTTTTGTCACAAAAAGGCAGAACACTGAAAACGCGGAAGGCTAACTAAATATGACTGACTGAGAATTTTGTTTTTTTTAAGAATATTCGTTTTGTTATTTATATTTTGTTTTTATTTTTGCAAGAAATAATAATGTGGTATTAATTTGGGCTTTAAGAAATAAATGTTTGGTTTTATTTTTATTAAAAAAAACATACTTTTTAAATTTAATACCTAACCAATTTCCTAGCCATCTTCCCCTAACCCAAATATTTACATGTAAAGATAGCCTCGTTTAGCGCTGTTTCGCATTACGCTCTACTTTGATGGAACGTATCCCCTGCGTTAAGCGGGGTCTTACTGTATATAGATTGAAACTATAATAGTAAACTCTTTGAGGTATTAGACTAAAATCTTTGAGGTTTAGACTAAATCTAAGTCTTGTACGGTTGTTTTAGTTCGGAATTAGTTTCGAAAATCAATATATTTGTGAGTCTAATATCATTAATGATATATGATAACTTATCACTGATGTGCGTAATATGTCTTTATTGATAATACTTTTTTTTATCATTTTTCAGCTTAACTGTATAATTTGATTACAGTTAGCATTATAAATGATGCCGAGTTGTAGATTTAAATAGGTACTTTTAAATACTTTTAATTTTATATAATACATTTTTGTTTCTCTAATAGTATCTGTTTCTAAGTTCAGAATTATTTGTAATTGCCAATACGTAAAACTTTTGTTGTAGGTATTGTACTGAAGTTGCGTTAAAATATGTGTGTACACTTTAATAAATATTAATTGTTCTCTATGTTTTAAAAATAAATTTTTTCATTTTAACATGTTTTATAAATCGCACGTTTAAAAAACGCTAATAGTTAATCAGCGTTCATTAATCAACATTTCACGTTTCGATTTTTTTGGTCCGATTCACTTTTCAGATTGTTGCCAACAAATGTTATCGCTCCGCATAATTTTCAAAGAAATTAAATAAAGAATCTGTATGTATGTTCCTCGTATTGTAGAAAAACAACAGCACTTGGTGCTATCAGAATTTGAATACACGAAGTACTCCACCAAAAAATGTGCACCTGCGAGCCTGCATTTATTTATTTCATATTTTGTGCAAATTTAATGAGTTTTTGATTAACAAACTTAGCGATTTGAAAGTGACCAATGGCAACACTGTTATAAATAAAGAATTTTTATCTCCAGCGCGCGAACCTGAAAAATATAAGATATTTATCTTTCATTTTTAATTAATAGACTGGGCTATTTGAAAACAATGTGTTGCCACTGCCAAAAATAAAGTACTTTTAACATACACGCGATAAGTTGTTGCCATTCAGTAAAGTCTAGGATATTTATTTTAAATAATCTGGAAGATATACCGAATAGTAAACTAAGAGATCTAAAACCAATAAACACAGCTATTAATATTTTTTCTGCTTTTTAATATCATTGTTTAAAATAAAAATGCCTTAAAATCGTGAGATGTCAAATTAGAAATATTCAAGATTTTTATGGCGTTACACTAGCTGGACTTAATGGAACCATTATATTCTTTTCCTTTTTTGAGATAACTATTTTAGGCGGCTAGGTTTTAAAGAAGTAATATAGCGAATAAAAAAAACTGTATGGCGATATTTAAGACTTCATCGGTAATTCTATTTCTAATGATATTCTACTCTTAAACGCTTTGGATTTCTGCTGTTGAATTTTATGTGTATGTGGCCAGCGTTTTATGTAATAAATAATGTTCAATATTTACTAATAAAATAACAGGAAAAAGAAGCTTTGCGAGTCATGTGATTAAGAAAAATGGAAAACTGAACTAAGAAAAGATTTGAAAAAAAAAAAAAAAAAAATAGATTGAAAAATGTATGCCAACACTTAGCACTGTATCAAGAACTTTAAACATTAGCCGCTATGGTGCTTTTAAAAATTTTTCTAGTTTGTTGTTAAATTATGTATTTCATATTTACGAAGAAAGCGATACATAATAATAAAGCTGAAAAGGGGGCGGGGGTTCAGCGTGAGTCCAAAAGCATACTGGTAGACTGAGAAGAGAAAGCTTAACGAATCTTGCAATGCTACTTTAAAATCTGACACTTTCAGAAATTTTTTTAGCCTAATTTTTATATGTTGTTTTCCTTTTGTATTGTACGAAACTGCAGAAAGTGGAATGCAGGTTGTGGAGAGAATATTTTATATATCTCTACAGGAGCGAACTCTTAAGTACTTCATAAAAGTTTACATACGTGATGCTTGTTCGAAATAAAATGAATGCATAATAACGTAGTACAAATTTAATGATTTTTTCCCAAATTTCCTATATATTTTATGAGAACTAAACACAACAATAAAGATATGATGAAAAAATATGTTGTGGACACCATATGCCATCCTTCTAAGGCCTATTACATTACACATATTTTTTGCTGCACTTCATTTAAACTTAATTCTTCGAATTGCTCTAACGCAATGTATAAGGTATTCTCCCACTTCTCTAGCGTGCCTTCGTGGTGTAACGGTCGCGCGCTGGGCCGGTATTCCAGAGGTCCGTGGTTCGATTCCCGGCGAAGGCGGTTGCTATTTTTCATCTTTTCTGCTTCCAATTAACCTAATGACTCTACAAGTGGCGCCCGAACTAAAAGGGTTGTGGATGATGATTCTCCGCACCCAGGATTTGGCGACTAGGTCCCCTAAAACCCTAGTCGCCCTTTAAAAAGGGGAGTATATAAAGTATTCTCCCACTTCTCTAGCGTGCCTTCGTGGTGTAACGGTAGCGCCCTGGGCCGGGATTCCAGAGGTCCGTGGTTCGATTCCCGGCGAAGGCGCTTGCTATTTTTCATCTTTTCTGCTTCCAATTAACCTAATGACTCTACAAATGAACCGATTCTTCAAGGCAAGTTGAAAATGACATCAAAAATTGCAAGTTTTGAAATTAAATATCTTTTACACGAAGATAAAAGGGGCTAATTTGAATAACTTCTTTTATTTCACTATCAACCAAATTGGCATTTTCAGAGGATAAATGGGGTGTCATCTTACAATATATGAGGTCCTGAAGTTGCAAAATAACACAATTTTAACTTCCTTTCTTAGTTTTCCTTTCCCAGCTATGGATTTAAAAACTATTTCTTTAAATAGTTTCTTTTTAGAAACCATTTAACTGAACTGCTTGCCTTCAGTATTGATCACCGTTGCATAAAAACACTGTTTCACAGAGCATTTAGTTCCGATAACCGAATAATTCCGATGAGAGCGACGACAAGAGAAACAAACTGCTTCTTTTAAACTGACTTCTCAACTTTCGGCCGTAACGTTCAACCGTTTCGTTCTAAGCACCTTAAAGTGACGATTACTTTGCAGCCAGTAAGTTCCCTTCTTACATGAAAACTTTAGTGGGAATTCTAAAGCATCCCAGTGAAATAACTTAAGTGCGTAAGGAAATGGCCGCGAACTGAACCAAGGCATAGATAGGAGAGAGAGAGAGAACGTTGTACTTTCAGCGAAAACTCGGATGAAAGAAAAGAAAGGATAGTGGGGGTGAGATGCAGTGGACGGGAGGAGTGAATAGAAGATAGAAAGTGCTCCTGCGAAGGCGAGATAAGTTTCACTAGCGCCCCCCTTCCCATTTACAGTTTGCTTATCATATCAAACAGCCAACAGAAACCCGCCTGTTTACAAAAGCCGCTTTCCTATTGGATGATAACAATAACCATTCTATCTCGGGTTGAGATAAGGCTCTTATCACCCACCAACATGCATCGTGGAAGAAGAGAATGGACTAAAAATAAAAAAATAAATAAATAAATAAAAGAAAAAAAAGTTCAGTTTTCGCTGATTTCTACCCTGCTTTGGGATTACGAACCTCCGACGATAAAAGTCGATATCGGCCCCAGCTCCTCCTTTCTCTCCTTCCCCCTCACCAGCGACTGTAACCAACTAGATAACGCCGAGCGATAATGTAAATGAACATTTCGGCTTTTGGTGTGTGTGTTCTCTCTTCTCTTGCCGCTACTTTTTATTATTATTCTTTGTTCGTTTCATTTTTATCAAAAGACGTCCGAGTAGCTGTGTGTTGAGTTGTTGGTGTAAATGGCCTTTGTGCACTTTCGGCGCACGCATGACTTGAGCTTCACTGGCGAAGGTGTCATATTTTTCAGACGTTTCGAAACTTCATTTCTTGAAGATGGCAACAGCGATCAGTTCTCGTTTTTATGTTCTCCAGGTGTCAGTCTGTGGTAGATTTCTCACCGGATGCTGCTTTATGTTTTGAAAGAAAACCATATAACGCATACTATACATGGAAATGGAATATGAAGATGCTAATGGATTTATTTTTTGAGAATACGCTCCAATGACTGGTAATTTATATATACGTTATAATTATATATTTTTCTAAGGTAAAAAAGATTACTTTTTGGTGTCCTTCAAAACAATTGTTTTTCCTTGATGTCTAAATTTTTAGAGAATTAAAAATTATTTTTAGATGTTTTCTCTAACGAATACTGTATATTTCTCTTTTTGCGAAATCAACTGTCCTTTCGCTTCTCCAAATATAATAACCACTTTACATAAAAATTAGCTCTTATTTAATTGAAAATGGTAATGGAAAATTTGCAGAGTTTCGTTAGATATAACCTATACTGATACGATTATTATGGTTTCATTAAAAATAAATATTGTGATGAAAAATAAAATAAAGCTCTAAAAATTCGTTACATGGTAATTTATTTATTAAACTAATTTTATAAGAAAATATGAGGAGACCAGTCTGAAATTATTAGAACTTTTGGATTAATTATCATTTATAGTTATACTAAGAACATTTCATTTTAAGTTGTTTCTAAAAGCATTCGGTATCTAAATGCATTAATTACGAGTTTTATTGCAGCAGCATTTTAATTTTAAGGCGTGTGCTGTATTAAAAGAGATCACTGATATTAAATTTTATCATTGTTATTTACGAAATGATTTTTCATTCTACTACTTATTAAAATTTGGGTTATATATTTACTGTCACATAAAATTTCAATATGGCTTATATATGTAAATATTAAAAACGATTTTTTCCGATTGAAAACAATTTCCATTTTTTATGTGACATGTTTTTGTTTCCATTTAGTTAAATATTAGAAACTGGGAAAAATAATTTAGCATTAACATGTAACAACCACAACAAAAACTGGTAAAATGTATAATTAATTTTTTTAGTTATTAGAATTGTTTGCTGTCCATATTCGTGAAAGCGTCTGTAAACTTAGTGATGAAGTTTTAATGTCAAACATTTTACGTTCAGCCGAAGGAAAAATATATTAAAATGTGCAAAAATATATATTTTTACAATACCAAAATTATATGTACATAAAATGTGCGCAGTTTCAAAATTATATATGTCTTTCATTCTAACATATAAAAAAACAATTCATTGTTGTTTAAAGACTTTAATCTTCAAATCTAAATACTAGATGGCGCTATTGAAGCACTTCGAAATCTTCCCTCTGTTGAATTTTTGGTAGTATTTGTATTAAATGCCTTATTTTATAGACGTAATAAAAGAATATATTTTATAGTTCATGTAGAAATTTCTATCTAAGTGTTTTTTGGATACCTCTTTTAAAAGATAAAAATAAGTAGAGGAGTTTTAGCTTTCGTGTTTCATTAAAGATAGCATTCATTCTGTAAACACTTTTTTTTAAATTTTGTTTATTCTCTATTTCTACTCTCTCTATCTTTCTTTCTTTTTTTTTTTTTTTTTTTGATGTATGCTTTTAAATGTATACTTTTAATACAGATATAATAGCTGTATATCTCTGAAAAATAGCTCGAAACTTTCAGCTTAGATCTGTATTGTATTGAAAATAAAAAAGTAATTTTTAATATATAACAGGTACCAGAGGAAAATATATTTTAAAGTTTTAATAGTATTGAATTACGGTCTTTGCTTCTGTTGCCATCTACGGTAGTTTTGTTATTGTGTGTCAGTTCTATGTTTTATTTTTATGCGAAGGCATTTAAAAAATGCTTTATAGATAAATTTTAGCAGTTTTCTTTGATAGGAATTAACTGGGGGGAATTTATTTCGGATAATGATTTCGGATTTATTTCTTGTACGAAATAAAGGAAGTATTGTAATCGTGAAAAATTTCGGATATTAAACTTCAACGGAAATATTCATTTTGACCATTCCTGAATCCATTTTGATTAATTTTTTGCATGATGTCTGTACGTATGGACAGAATAAAGGGCTCTTTCGACCAAAACGGATCGTAAAATAAATCTGAAATAATTTTGAAATGGATATACTTTCGTTACGTTTGCACGTATTTACGTATGTGTGTATCCTGCATAACAGTTAACTGTATAACGTTAACATTTTGTATATGTGACTACTGTAACATCTAGTTATATATTCATCTAGTTATATATTTTATTGCAATTGTCAGTATCAAACGCATGTATTTAATTATTTTTATTTTTTTATTATTACTTATACCGAGATAGAATGGTTATTGTTGTCATGACTTTTATTAGTACTTTTTAAATTCTCAATTATTGTAAAAATTTTCGATTCGATGCATAATAAAGTATTACCATTTAAGGAAACTCATACACCTTAAAACCCATAAGATCTTCGAATAGGTGACTGTTGCAAGAATTGGGATAACTTATTTATTTTAAAAGCAATTACTTCGAACTTTTTACAGCTAACTATATAATATAGCTGCTTTCTGAAATAGTCATCAGAAAGTTTGTGTTGCCACAAATATTTTTATAATTTAATCTGCTTTGTGACAACATTTTTCGTCATGTTTCCACCTTGCGCGCACAGTTTAAAATATTCTGTTGCATAATTTAATTCCATATTTAATATATAGCTTTTATAACATTTGGAAACTACTGTGAACCTTAAATTCTAAAAATTTAATGTTAAATTTTTATTTTATTTGGAGTTGAGTTTATAAAATGTATTTTATTAAAAAAATTTGTAATGTTTTCGGCCATAAAATTTTTCAGTATTAAAATATTTATCATATTTTGGGTTCAGTTAGAAAATAGTGCTCATATAAAGAATTCCATCAAATTTCAAGTATGTACCATTAGCCATTTTTAAAATATCATACGCGCAAGGTGGAAACATGGCGAAATATTTTGTCACAAACAGGATTAAATTACAAAAATATTTGTGGCAACACAAATTTTCTGGTTACTAGTTTCCAAACCAGCTATATTATGTAGTCAGCTGTAAAAGGTTGGAAGTAATTGCTTTTAAAATAAATAAAATATCCCAATCCTTGCAACAGTCACATATTCGAAGATCATGAGGGGTTTAAGGTGTATGAGCCCCTTTAAAAAAACACTTCTGAACTAGTTGCGTAATGTACGGTATTAGGAACAAATCTTTTCAACAATGGTAGTGCTGCAAATTTTCTTACAAATTATTTAGAGGACATACTTTTTAAAATTATTTCTGTTAAATACTCATTTAAAATGAAATACATATTCAATTATTAAGGTGGACGTTCAAATAAGTTTTTAATATCTCTAGTTTGCTAAGCAATTGAAATTTGATTAAATTTTCGAGGTAAATTATATACTTGGCGTAGCAAGATTAGCTTTTAATGTGGATGATAAACTTATAGGAACGTAGTGTAATGGACGTTACTATGTATAATTACTGAATGTTTGAAAAGTTCCTCACAGAAACACGAATTGTTAAACTATTATGCAATTGTAAAAAAATTGTAATTATATACTTGTGCATTTTCAACCAGATAATCAATAAGAAATGAAGAATTAAAAATTTTATCTTTTAGCTTAATCTGTTTATTACGATATTTCTTATCTTACAGTCTTCTATGAAAATGGGAAAAAAGTTAAATTAATACTCATTTGAGCGTAATTTTATAATCAAAGTTTTGCATATGTTACCCATGAAGCGCGAACTTATTTCAGTTATGCACTAATGCTACTGACAGGAATTTTATAGAAACTGCTGAATCCATTTAAATATTGAAATAGTCATTAAATATCTCTTTTCCCCTTTCCTAGATATAATGGTTGTTTTTATATTAGATTATCCAAGCTGATATTTGTAGATTTATTAGTTTATCTAAGCTGATATCTGATTTTGTATCTAATCTGTATTAGGGATAATATAAAACTGAATAATAATCAATTAAAATTGAATAATATAATTATCGAAAGACTTATGTAAAATAAAATGATTGTATATTTCATTTGTAATTTTACTTCTGTTACATAAATTAAACTTCCTTAATAATCAATTAAAGATAAGTTTTCTTCCCGTTTCCCTGCCATGTTTTAAAATTATTTCACATTATTTGCGCGAATAATATTCAGAAAGGGGGGGACTTCTTGCTCTTTCCTAAACCATCATATTTTATTAAATGCAATACTGCCTTAATAATGTACGGTAATCACAATGTATATAATTTATAATCTATTTAAATTTTATAAATTTTTTACCAAAAAAGGTCTAATAGTCTCCAAAACGGGATTTTGCATCGAATCACTATAAATGCGTCGTTTCACTTTTCATTCGAGTCTGTTGCCATTCGGAAAAATGTCTTTCAAACGAGCATTTTATATCATTTATTTGCATTTGTAGAATAAATATCTTAAAATTTGTGTTGACAGACAAAATAAATAATGAAATTTAATGTTTATTTTTACCACGTATTTTTAAAGTTTTCATGAGTAAAAATGCAACAAATAATTATATTTACTTTAACAAGTATGACAATTAAAAAAACTACTGGTATTACTTGTAAATAGCTATAACTCTACTAATAAAAAAATTAATATATCTGCAGCGAATATACTTATGAAACTGCATCGGTAGTTATAGTATTATCAAGTAGATAAGCTAGTATCAATTCCCTTATAAAACATATTCTTTCAACTATTTATTTGAAGATTATTTTGCTTTGTAATTCTGTTTTACTAAAAGTTTCAAATTTTAGTAAAATAGAATAACATAATAACAAAAGTTGTCAGTGATGTCAGATTTTCATTTAATTTCAATCGCTTTCTGGTTATTTCCTCAAAATGTGCCTAAAGATATGCAATGACCTGACCTACTTCGATCTGAATACACTTCTGATTTACTTTACGTGTCATTAGTCTGAAAAATGATACTTTGCATTTATATCAGTCGTTGTATTTCATGATATGTTTCTTAATTACCATAGTAGTAATCATTATCCTTATCTCAGTATGGTGATTATTTATTTCTTTAAAGTATCAAAGAAGGAAAGGCAAGATAAAAATAAAGCTAAGATAATAATATATTTTAGAATGGAAACAATGAATATAATTACTTAATAAAAGTACGTGCTGATTATTATCGATATTTTTATCACTGTTATTTACTGCTCAAGGGAAAGTAATAGACAAGCATTCACTCTGATAAACATTCAAATAGCTTTACAAAATATAAAAGTTTTCTTGGAGTTTTCATAAATTTCCACTTTGTTTCCTGTTTAGTGTCTAGAATGAAACGTTTGATTGTACGAATCAATCCACATCCTAAAAGTTTCCCAATATGTCGAACATTAAATATTTAAGTTCCTTCAGGTAAGAAGAATAATTGTAAAAAGGAGGAAAAAATTAACAAAATAAATAAATCTGAAATAAATAATAAAACAAATTCCAAACTCGGGCTTCCAGATGCCCATATTGGGGTGGAAACATACGTTATTCAAAACTGGATGGCTCTAGGTACCGTTGTTTTATCACAATGCGAGAAACATTTATGTAAATTCTTCATTATTTAATTTCTTTAAATATAGTATAGGGCGATAATATTTGGTGGCAACAATTTCAAAAGTGAACCGAAATTTATAGTGAATCAACGCAAAATGCCGAAACGAAATTAATAGTCATTCTGAGAAAATTGTCCCTTTAGACTTTAAAAAAAAAAAAAAAAAAAAAAAAAAGTAGTGACTCTACAGAGTTGAAGTTAAAACTTTTAATAATATTTTTTCAGGTTATAACATGGTATAAATGGCTAGAAACATCCATAGCATGTTTCCTGTCCACGCAACTTTTTCAAACGACTCGAGAATTTTCAAAAAACACTACTTAAAAAAATCTGATAAATTTCAGGACAAGGCATTTAGAAACATTGTGGTAGTCAGAGTCTTCGCGAAATGATCTTGGATTCCGGGACCGCTGAAATTACAACAATCTCATTCATTTTTGATGAAATGTTATCTCGGAAGTCAGTAGAATAAATGTCCAACAACGTTCGGAATTGTGTTCTAGAGACATTAGGTATTTTTGAAGCAAGAGAGATGAAAAATTTGCAATACCTTCACCGTGACTCGAACTACGGACATCTCGAATCGCGTCGAGCGTGCTGACTACTACACCACGAAGACATGCTAAGAAGGTGGGAGAAATATCCTTATATATACCCCTTTTAAAGGGCGACTGAGGATTAAAAGACCTAATTGCCCAATCCTGATGGTAAAGAATCATCATTCACCACCTTTTAGTTCGGGCGCAACTGTAGAGACATTAGATATAGTATTTCGAAGCAGGAGATTTGAAAAATGGGTAATGCTATCGCCGGGACTCAAACCATGGACCTCTCAATTACGCGTCAAGCGTGCTAACCACTACACCACGAAGGCATGCTAACAAGACGGGAGAAATATCCTTATATACTCCCCCTTTTAAACGGCGACTGGCTATTAGGGGACCCAATCGCCAAATCCTGGTGGTGAAGAATCATCGTTCACCACCGTTTAGTTCGGGCGCCACTGTAGAGACATTAGATTATTTCGAAGCAAGAACTCACCTAGAACCATCCAATTTTGAATAACATAATCCTCCACCCGAACAAGGGCACCTGGAAGCCCGAATTTTAAATTTCGAATCTGTTCCATTATCTGTTTCATGCTTTGCAAAACTTTAACGAATTTTTCATGCTTTGCAAAACTCAACGATTTCAAAGCGAGCAGTGTTGACACTTTACGGAATAAAATATTTATTTTTATCTCCAGCATGTGTCTAACAAGAATTCTAAAGATATGCTGCTTTTAAATATATGACGCAAGTTCGAAGAAAATGATGCTTAATAGTAAAGTGACCCCCCCCCCAAAAAAAAAGGGTTAGTAGGAGTGCGTGTAACAGCTAACTGGTAGACTGCGGGCAGAGCGAGAGCGCAAAAAATCTTAACAAAGCCTTTTGGGCGACCGCTAAAATCTAAAACGTTTCAGATTTTTTTTAAAAATTTTGTTCGGTTTGATAGATGATTTCATTTCGATAACGAGTATGACATCAAATATGAAGGTAAATTAAACAAAGGAAATTGTATAAATCACACGAAATAATAATTATGCGAAATTTGCGTTATAATTTTAACAACTACTTAAAATAATAAAAATTCGGGTCCCGCCGAAAAGGTTACGGGCGTGGAACGTCCAGGAAAAAACAACAGAAGGGGAAAACGTCCTTGTACAAAACACCGTGAGACAAATAAAGTGAATATCATTTACGTTGCTAGGTAACAAAGCCATTATTTAACTAACTTCTTGCGCAAAGACGTATTATCAGATTTTTATGAAAAGTACAATATTAAAAAAAATCTGATGTGTACACCACATGACTTCCTTGTACGGAATATTAAATTATACGCATTTTTTCTTGCATTTCATTTAAACTTATTGGAATGAATTAAATCTACTTCGCCGACAGAGCATAAACCACAATAGAATAAATGCATTCTTTAAAATTCGCCAGCGACACTCTGGCGCTAGATTCACTTAACAGTATTATATTTCGTTCACATTATAACTCACAATGCACAAAATTTATATCATTTAAAGAATAGAATTATCTAATCGTTGCCACATGTTCTATTCAAATACTATAATAAATAATAAAGCTAGAATGATGTATAAAAGAAATTAAGCAAATAAAACAAAAAAGAAACAGTTTTTCACAGACGATTGAGTATTTCTCATTCAATTAATTCAGATCTCACTTCGCGAAAAGGCAAAAATACATAACAACTCAAAATATCTATATTAAAAATTACAAAGTAAATCTTAAACACATATTTTTTCTTCGAAAAAATTCCAGAAAGGATTAAGCAGGATTTAATTGGCAATAATAAATGAAGGCGTTATCTTTGTTGTTGCGAAGCTAAGTTTCTCTAGATTGGCAACAAATCCACTAGTCTGCTGTTTCAAATGTAAACAATCAATGGCCGCCATAAAAAAAGGTTTAGCGGCACTTAAACAACTTTTAAATTGTTGATAATTCTAAAAATATTGCATACAGATTTACTAAAGGCATAAAACCCTTAACCGGAAGATAAAAACAACATAATTCAATCATTTTTAAAGCAAAAAATGTACATTTACCAACATATAAGAGTAAAGAAACTGAGATCACTGAGCCGGGTAACAGAGTGGCTATATATATAAATATATTTATATACGTTTGGTGCGGCCGATTGCAACCAAAATTCGAGGTGCACATCAACGTGTTATAGCAGTCCTATATACAAAATTTCAACGTTCTGAGGCTACTCGTTTTTGAGTTATCCGAGATACGTATGTACGTACGTACGCACGTACGTACATACGTTTGTACAGACGCCACGAAAAATTCTTTTCAGAATTAATTTAAAAAAAGTTTTATAATTTTTTTGGAGGAATCGAGTCTTTTATTCTGTCTTTACGTACAGATATCACGGAAAAACATCGTTAAACTGCATTCGATAGCGGTCAAAATGGATATTTTCGTTGAAATATGCTGCCTGAAACTTTTCGCGATTACAATACTTCCTTTTTACTTCGTACAAGGAAGTAAAAAGGCCTGGAAAGAGATATATTACTCTCTTTTGCTTCTGTTCGATAATCATTACGGCCTTTTAGAATTACGAAGTCTGTGCACTGCTTTATTTTCTACCATAATAGTTTAGAAGTGCGGTTTTTCCTTGCGTTCTTTTCATCCAAGATGTTTTATAGGATGTTTTCCGCTTATACGAAGTTTTGCGTGGAGTTTTCGTCCGAGATGTATCACCTGTAACCTAAAATTCTGTCTTTTTTTTTTTAAACTTATTGGAATTATTGGAATTTATAATAAAAAAAAAAAAAAAAGAAAAAAAAAGAAAAAAGAAAAAAGAAAAAAAGAAAAAAGATAATGGCTTAGCAATTTTAGCATCTCGTTCAGAGAAACGTTGAATTGAAAAAAAAACTGAAACTTACTACAATTCAAACAGACAAAATCATTGAACCTAAAGTAAGTTGCAATGGAAGTCGCACAAAAACTCACTATATCTTACGTCGATGCACTGATGTTTCTAATTTGTATTAAAAACAGTATATAAAACGTACATTTGAAGTAATACACATTATCTATACGCAGCACCTAGCAAAATGCACAATACAAGCAAGTATTTGCCAACGCGAATTTCTACGTTTTCAATGGTCCGGAATGTTGTATTTTCAACAGGATTGATTAATAATCGGCACCATTGATATAGGATTAATTCCTACTGCCCAGCATTTAAGTAAAGTGACTACAAAGACGTAATAAAATCAATATTTTATGGCGAAATAGACGTAATATGTCATTAAAATGATATTGTCTCAAAACGAAACGTATAGTCAGCATAGATCTAATATATGTTTTTACATATCCAAATTTAGAAACACAAGAATATATTCACCATTTGCACTATTTTAAAATTCTGTTGAATCTGGTGTTCTTCCGGAACATCAAACGTATGAGAACTCTTAAAGCTGAAACGAATTATCGTTATGTCGTAAGTACACTGCGGGAGGGGAAAAAAAGGGGAGACAGTTCTATATCTCCCTTTTTACTGGGCAGATTGACAAAATTCAAATTGCGTTTTTCATGTCTCGAAAGTGCGACTTAGGATACGTATTAGAGTTATATATAGCATTGCTCTAATATAGGTATTTTACCACAAAATCGTACTTTTTCTGAAATAACATACCAATTTTTTTCCATATTTCAATACTACGACTCGAATTACGCCAAACTACCAAGTTTTGTAAAAACCGCACGAGCAATTTTTAAAAAATTAGCTCTAAAAAGTTTAGCTCCTCCATGTTAATTGAGTTTGGTATACATTTATTAATCTCTCTTTTTTTTATTAAACTTATTTGATCCTTCCTTTCACATTTCGAAATTTAGTTTCATTCCAAATAAATTCCGCTTATTTTTTACGATTTATTTTTAAAATTTGTATTTTAAAATAATTTTTATAAATTTTTCAAAAAACATTTTTGAATTATAATCTATAAAATTAAAAAAATTACAGTTTTTATTCAAAATTTCCGAAGATATTAGTGAATTTATATATTGGGGCCATTTGAAATTTGGCATATCTGTTGAAAGTGATAAAACATCAAATGTGGTTTAGGCACTTTAAAACTATTAGTTGGACATCAAACTACTTGAGAGATCTATTTGGCCTTTTGTAGATCATATTACGAGGTGTCTGAACAGCTATAAGGATGTCTTATCTCAAATAAAGGTTTTCTTTGCAATGCTTATGCGATTAAATGTCGTATCTCAAAAATACTTGCGACCGCGGGTAGGACTCTGTCTTCAACATCAGTTCGAACTCAAACTTCTTGCCGATCGCAGCGTTTCTTTCAAAGTTACTGAGCCCAATAAGTATGGAACACGACGAAGAAGTTACTTCTAGCGAAGATGAGTTTAATTTTTCGGCAATAACGAACGAAATTACATCACTACATAGACAGCTTGCCAATGAGAACAAAGATGGAAGTGATAAAGTTAGTGACGACGTTAGAGGAGCAAGAAGACGAAAAATCCGAATAATCGATAGTGAATCTGGAAGCCAAAGTGATTGTACAGAAGAGACTGAACCTTCAGAATGGACAGTATGCATAGAAAAGCGCCTCGAGCGCAAAGGGTTAAAATAGCAACGTGGTCTTCAGGCAGACAGAGCATGCTCTGATTCTATCGTCTAAAACCTTCCTTTAAATACTCTCTCCTTTCTACCTCATTTGATTATCTCGCCCGCTAAAAATTTACATTCTGAGAGGAAAATGGAAATGAGGGAGATAGGAAAGATGATTAACTTAAAATAACTAGTCAGAAACTAAAGGTAAGTTCTACAATCTCAACACCACCGTCACAGAATAATCTCAAAACCGTTGTGTCCTATTGAAAAAAGGTTGGTTGGTTGATTTTTTAAATGGTACAAAACCTCGAGGGTTATTATGCGCCAGACAAATGGTGAATGAAATTCAAGATGCATAAACAAGTATCATGTGAATTGATGAAATGAACAATTGTAAAAAGGATCTTCTCATTGACGTCAAAGCAATACAAATACATTTTTTCCATACATTCGAGAAGTATCGTTTCGAAACATTAACTTAAATTGCTACATCCTGTTGTTTTAACATCGCTATCTGAAACACCGTAGGTTGTAATCTTCAAACTAAGAAGAGAAAAAAAGTTAATAGATAAATTTGATTACGGTTAAAAATTTGCAGATGGAAGTTTTCTGCGTTGGTTGAATGCTTTGATAACAGTTAAGAGACGTATGGGAGTATTCGGTTCTTTCCAATTTTGGCTTCATCTGCATTTCACATCTTAATATTCTCCATTTTCTTAAATATTCCAACTCATGCAGATGTTGACAAGGTCAGAAATGAAAGGATAACCTATAATCAGTACAGTATCGAGTAAAGATTTGATAAATGCAGATAAGATGAATTGCGTATGAAAGGGCCTCTTTATTTGCGTGATTCCCAATAATTTATTTTATTATTTCTGTCAGAATTATCTCAGCAGGAAAAATCGACCGCTTACAAAACTCTATGTGAATTAGGTAATTATTATTTTAAGAAGGGGTACAAATTTTAACGATGAACGTTCAAAATTTATTTGTTTTCTGAACGCGACTGGCCAGTTTTCACTAACATTTTGGCAATTTATTAACATGCATCGCCAAATCAAATTAAATTACAACACGAGCCATATAATAAGCTCTTGGAGTTGATAACGTCTTCTTCCTTCTTCAATGGCCAGACACCCCAGGATGGGCCCTTGCTTTCCTCAGAATCGAATTCCAAGCTCTTCTATACCTGGCCATGGATACCAGTTGGTTATTTTTAAAATTCTTAAGTTTGTTTCCAAACAGTCGGGCCACCTAAGTTTAGGTCTCCCTCTTTTTCGGGTGCCGAATGGTCTGGCCGAGAAAATCTTTTTAGTCACTCGATTTTCATCCATTCTGCACAGGTGTCCTGCCCATTTAATTCTCTGAATCCTTATATATTTTACTATATCTAGTTACAAATACATGTAATAATCAAATACATGTAAAATGGAGGAAAGAAATTAAGATAGAAGAAATGAAGATTAAATGAAAGGAAGATTAAAGGAAATGGAAGAAAAGAAGAAGAACGAAAGAGAACTTCTTGAAGAAGAACGGAGGAATAAGTTTCAAACGTGTTTCTTTACTAAGGACAAATTTCGACATTTTATAAAGAATTACTTACAAAGATACACTTCATGAAGGACTCTAAAATACTACTTTAAGATTTTTATTTTTATTTATTTTTTTTATATGGCACTATCAGGTTCAATGTTTCTTCTAACCTTCTTCGGAAACATACAATGACCTGACTAGAACAGAGAGCTTACTAAAGCTATGTTCACTAATTGTAGTAAGTAGACAGGATACAGACGAAGGGTATACAAAACCCTTTATTTTTTTCTTTATATACAATGACTTCCGTACTTCGGAATACAATGACCCTCCACTCGGGGTCTAACTTAAAAGATATCAAAATAAAACTAAACTCTAATTTAACTTTAGAATAAGATTGGCCTTATAATAACAGGAAGCGTATGTAGCACAGAGACTGTGAACACTACAATACGTTTAATTTATCAAGAGGATTAAAACCGCTGGCCTGGAAGGCAAAGTAGCAACTGCGTAACTTCTAAGGTAAGCGGTCTGCTTCGAACTCACGGCTTCCTCTCTTCTGCTTGGCAAAAAGGCCACACTTAAATACTTGGCGTTCGCCAGACAACTTTGCATAAACTCCTTCACGCTTATAATTCTGGCCGGAAGTAGAAAATAAGAAGTGATAGTAAAGATTTAAAATAAAATAAACGTTAGTAAAACTTAAGATCCTTACATACTTCCCGCCAGAGTTAATTAGTTTGAAACTGAGGTCTAAAACGACCTTGTTGAAAACTTTTAGCTCTAGAAACTAACGCGAGGCGAACCTTTTACAATCATAACTTAGCTAGAAACTAGAAAATTTTAAAAGAAAGAAATTTGTTACAATAGCAGCTCCCGGAATATACAACAATCTTTTTTCTTTTTCATCTGTACTGCATCAAAACAGGAGCTTTATTCAATTCTGGTTCCTTCCAGAGATCTGGAAGGAAAACTAGTTTAATGAAATGTTACAGAATGACATTGCAAATAACATATAGAATATACTTTTCTTAACATTCTTATTTCATTCATGACTATTTTAATTATCTCTCCCCGTGCTCTCTGACCTGTGTTGTAAAAACACCAAACACGAATGTGTTTCTGTCTATGTGTTCAACACTTTCTCCTACAATCAAAACACTAACGTGTTAAAATTCAACATACGAGACCTCTTAACACACCCTAATTTCAACTCTAGACCCTGAGGTACTATTCTGAAAGTGGCTAACTCTAAAGTGTAGCGTCAGAGAGCCTAACTACATCATTCAACCTTTAACACATATTCACCATGATTTAATCTTTACAGTCACACGAATAACAAATTTTTAACATTACTTTCACTTTTACCATATCACGGTATTTCTAAACATTCAAAAAAAAACAGTTCACATGTATACAAGAACATATCAAGATGCCGTTAATTTTACACATTTGAAAACATACATTAGTAGTACATTGTTAACTTCTATTCTTTTCAAAGCAAGTGCCAATTCTTTCTACATTGAAATAATACTACATTTCAAAAAGTCTTTCAGACTAAAACTTCTTTCTTGTTAGAATGTTTTAAATAAAATTTATACAATAACTTTTTACAATATTTAAGTCTTTATACAACGCTATTATACATCAACTTTAGTTTTACGCGCGAGTAATTGAAAAACATAATAAGAAAATCGGTCACAACTCATTTCTCGCCCTTTTGGCGATAAAGGTAGACCTCGCATGAGGTAAAACTTCTTGAAATCTGCCACTTGCAGTAAGAATGAAAGATTAACTTAAGTTTGTAAAGTAACATAAAATTTTACTTATCTTTGTAATATTCAGACATCCTTTTCTGGGCCCAGTCTTTAAAGGTGCTGCAGACCGTAGCTTGGTTGATCCTCCTTCTTGTACGGGCTCGCCCTTCAGTGCTTTCCTCTGGAAGCTTCCGTTTTTCACCACTACGGCCACCCTTGAACATCTTCCTTCTGTCCTCTGCTTGTGGTCTTGGCCGTTTGAAGGCAGCTGGTCTTGGTGGAACCGGGAAACTTCTGTCGTGATCCTGCTTGGACCTCGTTGTTGGCCGTTCAAATTTTTCTTGTACTTTTTCCTCCGCCGCTGATGGCCCTTCCGCAGTTCGGCGACTTTTGCTGCGGAGAGTTCTGTCGTTTTTATAACAACGGCAACTATAACCCGGCTGTGAAACGGAGTCAATCTTCCGTTTCACAGCCGGGTTATAGTTGCCGTCCTTTCTCCCGGTCTTTTTCACATACGTCGTCCTTCTCCCTTCTTCATTCTGGGGGTGTTCGTGAACTCTGTTTTTTGGACGGTGGAACGGCTTCTTTTTCTTTGTACCTTCAATTTTTCCGCGGGGCAATTTTCTTTTCACTTGCTTCTGTCTCTCATTGGCTTGCCCTTGTACTTGTCGTTTTCCCACCTCTGGAACTTGTACCTGCGGTGTCTGCCGTACCGGATCCTGCAAAAGATCTGAAAAGATTTGCATTTTATTACGATCGAAGTAGGGCTTGATTTGATCCATATTTGCGGAACAGGTTTCACCATTTCTTGCCTTTAACACTACAACAGCGTGAGTTATTTTTTCTATAACATATGGTCCTTCAAAGCGTGGAAAAAATTTGGCAGTTTTATCTTCTGGTGCTGAAGAAAGTGAATGCTTAATTTTTAGTACTTCATCCCCTACTTTATAAGTTACTCCCCGTCGTTTCAAGTCATAATACAATTTTTGTTTTCTTTGTGCTACTTCCGTATTCTTTTTTGCTTCTTTTATTAGTTTTTCTATATCACCCATTTTAAATTCTGGGGCTCTTTGTTGCACATAAAATAGTTTATCTAACGGTGTTATAACCTTTCTGCCTAGAAATAACTCAGCAGGAGTTTTGCCCGTTGTATCATGTTTTGCGGTCCTAAGGGCGAAAGCAAATTCATTGACATAGTTATCCCAGCTTTTATGAAAATTTTTAACATAACTACGGATAATTTTCACTATATTTCTGTTGACCCGTTCCGCTATATTTGATTGCGGCCGATACGGGACCATTTTTAAATGACGTATGCCCAGTTTTTGGCACATGTCTTCAAATATATTACTTACAAATTGAGGACCATTATCCGATATAACTTTTAGGGGCGCCCCGTATTTTAAAATATATTTATTTAAAATAGAATCGGTAACTAATTTCGCGGAGGCTCGTTTTAAGGGAACAATTTCGGTCCATTTACTAAAATGATCAACTATAACAAGGAGATAGCGACTTTTGTTTAACTGACTTTTTGGGAAAGGGCCCAATAAATCGATGCCGATTATTTCATTTGGAAATTCGGATTTAATACTATTTAGAAACCCGGCCGGGCGGAAATTAATATAATTAACGGCTTGACATGTTGGGCAGGACTGGACATACGCCCTTGTTAACTTTTGCAGTTCAGGAAAGTAGACTGCCTCGCGTACGCGTTGAGTAGTTTTTCGAATACCAGCATGAGAAGGTAAAGGGCTGTCATGGAGCTCTTGCAGGATATTTAATCTAAGACTAGCTGGGATAACAGGTCGAAATTCGTTGTTGGAATTCGTAGTTTTTGTATAAAATAATAGACCATCTATTAGTTCGTAATGGGCCGCCCTATTTCTTATCGCCACAATATCTTGGTGGCTAAAATTTTCAGGATCCTTCAAATACTCATAAATACTTCCAAACTCAGGATCCTTACCCAGTTCGGTTATTACAGTTTCTCGGGAATTTATTGTACACGCTGTCAGCATTGCAACTTTTACGGTATTACCCTGTTCGTCTAATTTAATTCGTGACAGGGCATCTGCTACGATATTTTCCTTTCCGGGGGTATGCTTGATTACCAGATTATATTCTTGCAGCTTGAGTGCCCATCTTATTAACCTTGGGGATAAATTTTTCCCAGAGTACAATCTAGTTACCGCCGCAAGATTAGAATATACTGTTATCGGCGCCTTTCCAAAATAGACTCGGAACTTTTGCACTGCTAACAGAACTGCAAGTGCCTCTCTCTCGGTCGCGGAATAGTTTCTTTGTGTTTGATTTAAAGTTCGGCTAAAAAATGCCACGGGCTGCTGATTTTGCGAAAGTACCGCTCCTACCGCATAATCCGAAGCATCCGCTGAAATTTCTAAATTTTCATCCTTTTCAGGAAATTTCAACACAGGGGCTTGCGTTAATGCTTGTTTTAATTTTTCGAAAGCACTATTGGCTTCGGCCGTCCACGAGAATCTTGCCTTTTTCCTTTTTAATTTTAACAATGGCTCAGCGATAGCCGCAAAATCTTTTATAAAGGACCTATAATATGAACAAAGTCCTAGAAAAGAAGAGAGCTTCTTTGCCGTGTTTGGAGTCGGATACTTTTGTACAGCGATTATTTTTGATTCATCTGTCTCGATCCCTTTTTGCGATATTTTGTAACCTAAATATTTTAATTCAGGGGCTGCAAATTTGCATTTTTCGACATTAACTTTTAGACCGGCCTCATTTAATAAAGAAAACACCTGTCTTAAATCCTGTACATGTTGGTCTAGATTATCACTAGTAATAATGATATCGTCTAAATAGATAAATGTGGACTTTCCAAGAACAGGTCTTAACACAATGTCCATGCATCGCTGAAATGTTGCTGGGGCGCCTGAAAGGCCAAACGGCATTCGCAAAAATGCATAAGTGCCAGACTTGGTTATAAAAGCAGTCTTAGGCACGTCCTCAGGCCTGATCCCTATTTGAAAATAACCATTCGTTAAGTCTAAAGTTGTCATAAATTTGGTTGATTTTATGTTCCTTAAAATTTCTTCTATAATCGGTAACGGATATACCGGATATTTCGTTATGGAATTTAATTTACGGTAATCAATAGCGAATCTCCACCTTTTTGGATGCTCCAAAGGATAATCATTATTTTTCTTACATAAAACCACCGGACTAGCATAACTACTTGAGATAGGCGTTACGATCTTTTTACGTAGCATATCGGTAATATGCCATTCTATAATTTTTTCCTTATTCTTATCATACCGGTATGGTTTTTGACGAACCGGCAATGCATCTGCGGTGTCAATACTATGGTTAGTAACCTGGGTAAATCCTGGAATATCACTAAATAAGGAAGCAAATTCACTTACCACTTGTCGGATTCTATCTTGCTCGTCATTAGGCAGGTGGTCAAGATTTAACCTCGGCGGTTCAACCTTTTCTACACGCACTGGTTTCATCGTCAGCTTAAGAGACGCTTCATTAAAATCCAGTGTAGCTTGTGCGTCTGAAAGAAAGTCTATTCCTAGTATTAAGTGTGCTTGCAAATTCTTTACTATAAAAAACATCACCTTTACTTGTTCATCCTTGATACGGATGTACAAAGGTACTTTACCTACGCACTTACATTGTTCTCCTTGCGCCGCTAATACTGTTGTATTATCCGCATTATATATGCGGTATTTGCGAAAATACTTTCTAAAAAAGACTTCTGCCACACAGGAACACTGCGCGCCGGTATCCAGGAGTGCGGTGGCCGGGATATTATTTACCAAGACTTCAATCTTCGGAAGAGTTAAATTTTTCACCATTACTGTATTTAACTTGTAGGAAGAGGGGTTTTCGTGGCCTTCGGATTTCCGCACCCTCTCGTCAGCAGAAATCCGTTTTAGTTTAAATTATTTTTTCTTTCGGTGCTTTCCTTCTTTCTCCACTGGCCTTGAGACTTTTTTCCTGGGTTGCTATTGAACTGTCGACGTTCGCCGGCTGTTTTTGAATGCTCGGGTTTCCTTGCCCACTGATTCGCTTTTTCTCCGTAGCCATGTGCTTGAGTTTGCTGTAGTCTTGGCGTACCAAATTGGTTTCGCTGTTGATATTGGCGTCTTCTTTCGACGTCCGCCGTTCTTCTACTTTCAAACTGGATTGCTAGCTCAAATAATTTTTCCAGTGTAGTCGGATTTCTCAATTCAATAAAGTCTTGCACTTGGGGTAGTAGCCTCGGCAAAATCACTTGAATTATTTCAGGATCCGGACGGTTTCCATACAAGAGCTTGAAAACGTGAATTTTTCTTAAAATAAAACTCGAGAGGTTTTCCATTCTTTGTTGATATATACTGAAAAGTTCTGTTTCTAATTTCGCACGATCGCTTACAACAGGGAAGGCTTTTAGTAGGGCAGTCTTGAAATTTTCGTAGGTATAGGTGGGACTTCCTGCTTGACCCAAGAGACTTCTGCCGATACATTTGAACCAGTTAAGCGCTTGGCCCCTCAAAGGGCTGGTAGCTAAGGTAACTTTTTGAAACTCGTGCACGGGGTAGAGCATGAAGTGGTCATCCAATTTTTCCAAAAAACTGGTTACCTGTGAGTTTCCATTAAACGTTGCTTCTGGTTTCATCGAAGCGCGCATGGTCTGGACAATCTACCCAAATCCTTCCAGGGCGGCAGCTGGCATTTCTGGATTCTGAGCTGTTTCTGCAGGCAGCACAGGTTCTTCTTGAAACTCGGCCATGGTTATTCTTCGTCGGGCGCCACTATCAGGTTCAATGTTTCTTCTAACCTTCTTCGGAAACATAGAATGACCTGACTAGAACAGAGAGCTTACTAAAGCTATGTTCACTAATTGTAGTAAGTAGACAGGATACAGACGAAGGGTATACAAAACCCTTTATTTTCTTCTTTATATACAATGACTTCCGTACTTCGGAATACAATGACCCTCCACTCGGGGTCTAACTTAAAAGATATCAAAATAAAACTAAACTCTAATTTAACTTTAGAATAAGATTGGCCTTATAATAACAGGAAGCGTATGTAGCACAGAGACTGTGAACACTACAATACGTTTAATTTATCAAGAGGATTAAAACCGCTGGCCTGGAAGGCAAAGTAGCAACTGCGTAACTTCTAAGGTAAGCGGCCTGCTTCGAACTCACGGCTTCCTCTCTTCTGCTTGGCAAAAAGGCCACACTTAAATACTTGGCGTTCGCCAGACAACTTTGCATAAACTCCTTCACGCTTATAATTCTGGCCGGAAGTAGAAAATAAGAAGTGATAGTAAAGATTTAAAATAAAATAAACGTTAGTAAAACTTAAGATCCTTACAGCACTATATGGCACACTATATGGCAATGTAAAAACCTTTTATTTATTAATAAATACTAGATAAGGGCGGACGTGGGCAGAACCGATTAACCGTAATGGTAGGGGAATGGTGCTCACGTCCTCCGTTACTACTACTATATCTAGTTACAGGAAGAGAAGAAGTTGATGAGTAGAAGAAGTTTAAGGATTTAAGATATAGATGAATTTACTCCATAGTATAAGGATAACTAAAAATTTAGGAAATAGGGAGTAGTATTCAAGATATTATAGCTATTGAAGGACTACTTAATCGTTTATGGAAAGACAGAAGGAGGAGGCTTTAAAGGAAAAAGATTTTAAAGGGAAAAGGTATAAAATTGCAAATAAAGGTTTCAAAGGAAAGACAGAAGAAGGCGGTGTAACAGCTTTAATATCGTTATTAATCTCTCGTGCATTTGAAATAGATGAATAATAAATAATGTACAGATTACTGGCAATATTTGAAACCAGACTCGAGTGCCACGTGCGACTCTCGCACGAAGAATGTAATTTATTTTTAAATGTTAGAATATGTTTTCTCTTCTTGTTTGTATGTCGCCATTTTTTTGAGTGTTAAATAAAAGTTATTGCTGTGTTCCATCATTGGAGTTGCTTCATTTCGCCAAAGAAGCAATTCAGTCTTAATTATTCTGGAGGCACCGACCGAGATCGAATAATCGTGCGTATTTTTATTTTATTAGTTCCTCACTGAACATAATATTAGTGATACGAGATTATTACTTCCTGTTCATAAAGAATTGCTTTATTTTATTAGTTCATCACTGAACATAATATTAGTGATACCAGATTATAACTTCCTGTTGATATTGAATTGCCTTATTTTATTAGTTCATCACTGAACGTAACTTCCTGTTGATATTGAATTGTCTTATTTTATTAGTTCATCACTGAACGTAATATTAGTGATATCAGGTTATTACCTCCTGTTAACACTGAACTGCCTTATTTTATTATTATCACTTGAACGTAAACTTAGTGATACCATTTTAATGCCATTTCTACTAGAGCTCAAAGGAAAAGAAAAATAGCTGAAGAGCAGTTCTTGGAACCGATGAAGGAAGAAAATAAAGCACCCAGAGATGTATTTGAAGAAGTTAAATCACCAGAATTAAAAGAGGAATATGTTCACGAAAATTTAAAAAACGATAAAGAAATTAATATTGAGAATCATTTTGCAATGCAGCGTTATCATCATCTTTCGGCTTTTGATTTAATATCAAAGCCGTTACTAATAGACGAAGAAAGCAATTGTCGAAAGCAAATGACAAATGAATATTATCCGAAAGGCACAGATGAACTGAGGAAAGGCTTTGCTGTGAATTATAGCCGAGGAAATGGTCCACCATGGAAGAGATCTAGGTGCCGTCAAGAAAAAAAAAGAAGACTAATTTGAACACTGGAACATTTTCTTCCTATTTAAATGTGGTGTAAAAATACTTGTTTAAAACTTAAAATTTCCGGCCTGAAAATTTGGAAACTTATGAGAGAAGTTATCTTTTCTCTTTAAGCAATTTAGCAAGCTGAGCTTATAAACTTTCAAATTTTACAGAACTTTTCCCTTCGGCAAAAGTCTCTCCGTTGGGGGAGAGGTTGTAACAGCTTTAATATCGTTATTAATCTCTCGTGCATTTGAAATAGGTGAATAATAAATAATGTACAGATTACTGGCAATATTTGAAACCAGACTCGAGTGCCACGTGCGACTCTCGCACGAAGAATGTAATTTATTTTTAAATGTTAGAATATGTTTTCTCTTCTTGTTTGTATGTCGCCATTTTTTTGAGTGTTAAATAAAAGTTATTGCTGTGTTCCATCATTGGAGTTGCTTCATTTCGCCAAAGAAGCATCACAGCGGCTTCAAAGGAAAAAGATTTAAAGGGAAAAGGTAAAAAATTACAAATAAAGGTTATAAAAAGAAAAAGGAAATTTTTCTTTAGAAGATGGAAAGAATATGTTAACAAGTATTTCATAAAGATGGATTTCTTATTCGCTATATTAAGTAAAAAGATGAAGGATATATAGGAAGAAAATACATGTCAAATGGAGGAAAGAAATTCAGATAGAAAAAAGGAAGATTTAACGAAGATTAAATGAAAGGAAGATTAAAGGAAAGAGAAGAACGAAGAAAAGAAGAAGAAAGAAAAAAAAAAGAACTTCTTGAAGAAGAACGAGGGAATAAGTTTCAAACGTTTTTTACTAACACAAATTTCGACATTTTATAACTTACAAAGATACACTTCATGAAGGGCTATAAAGTACAACTTTAAGATTTTTATTTTTATTAATTTTTTTATATGGCACTATATGGCGCACCATATGGCAATGTAAAAATATTACTTGTTTTGTAATGTAAAAACTATTATAATGTTTACTATTACTTCTTACAATGTAAAATTGGATTTATTAATAAATACTAGATAAGGCCGGACGTGGGCAGAACCAATTAACCCTAATGGTAGAGGGATGGTGCCCACGTCCTCCGTTACTACTACTACTACTACTACTACTATATCTAGTTCGTGCCTATGTCCTCCGTTACTACTACTACTACTACTATATCTAGTTCGTGCCTATGTCCTCCGTTACTACTACTACTACTACTATATCTAGTCCGTGCCTATGTCCTCCGTTACTACTACTACTACTACTATATCTAGTTCGTGCCTATGTCCTCCGTTACTACTACTACTATATCTAGTTCGTGCCTATGTCCTCCGTTACTACTACTACTACTACTACTATATCTAGTTCGTGTCTATGTCCTCCGTTACTACTACTACTACTACTATATCTAATTCGTGCCTATGTCCTCCTTTACTACTACTACTACTACTATATCTAGTTCTTTAAAGGATTTATAAAGTTCAGAGTTAGTTCTTCTTCTCGAGATATTGTTACATTTTATGCCACCAAAAATACTTCTCAAAATTTTTCTTTCAAAGACACAAATGATGCTTTTAGCTTTTTCTGTCATCACCCAGGTCTCAGCAGAGTATGTAAGAATGGGTCTGATGAAGCTTTTGTAAATTAAAATCTTCGTTTTTCTGCTCCGTGAAGTTAGACTTCAAGTATTTTTTGAGACCGAAAAAACATCGGTTAGCATCTGTGTCACATTTTTGCCACTAGATGGCGGGCATCTCTTCCTTTACTTTTTCTGTAATTGAGTTCCGAGAACCAGTCGAGATTGGAACCGCTCTGAGGAGCGTAAAGACTCAGAACTAAAAATGTATTGAGGACTCAAAACTATTCCAAAAAGTAAGCCATTGACTACTGTTCCCATAAAATACGGGAATTAATTTAACATTAGGTGTATCTTTTATATTTTGCTGAGTGTTCGGTGCATTTAAGTCATGATTAAGTTCCTTAATCCGTTTCTTAAGCCTGAATTTCCATAACGTTATCTTCTCGCGATATTGTTCTGTAATTTCGTATTCATCTACACTCAGAATTTATTCAACTTCTACATCGACATTAGATAGTGTTTCGGTTTTAGCATTAAGCTGTTCTAACAATTCTTCGAGCTCATTAATACTACCTTCAGATTTATTTAATTCACTTTCGATTTTCTTAAATAGTTTTGTAACGGCAGTTCTTAAGATACTTCTTTTCTTTTTTAATTTATCTACTTCTGCCATTATCTTTCTTAGATTCAAACACTTACACAAAAAATATACGTCTCATGAAAAAGAAATATTTAACTCTTACTTAGAAAACAAAATTATTCTTCTGCTGAATACTTCAAGAACAAATATTAAAATCTTCAATTTTAATATTCAGCTTTTGAATTCACTTTATTAGAACTTTTCAAAAAACCTGGCGTCCCTGTTCGGGCGCCATAAAAATGTTGCATCAGGTTCTTCTATTTACAATAAAATTAATGTAAAATTCTTTACCTGCTGCATCTTCAGTGTTCACGACGCCAGGCTTCTAATAATCACGTTTTCAGTAAGAGTTTCTATTACTGCTAACAAGCCATCTTGTCTTTTAATTATTTACTGAAATAAAAAGCTAATATACACTATTTACAAGGTAGGTGATAATTGTTTTAAGACAGTACATTTTTAGTTCTGAGTCTTTACGCTCCTTAGAGCTGTTCCAATCTCGACTGGTTCTCGGAACTCAATTACAGAAAAAGTAAAGAAAGAGATGCCCGCCATCTAGTGGCAAAAATGTGACAATCTGTGACCCTACTATGGATCCAGGCATTAAATCATTGAGAGTATTAATTTCGGATCCTAAATATTTAAATTTGCTAACAGTTTCAAATTTGTAATTCCCAATTTCAAAATAGGGGCTGCTGTTATTACCACACAGCATGTATTTAGTATGATAACGTCTGGTGTTAATAATATTGTACAGAATGCTTTGCCTCCCTACATCGGGGAAGAGTTCAAGGACCTTAACTCCCCATGAGCGGCCCAGTAAAGTTCAGCAACCTTAGAATTTTCAGCAACAGAGAAGTGTTTGCCGTGAAGCTGAGGACACAACAAGATACGATAAAACCCATATAGTCTCCTGTAAAACAAGGAGAAGCAGTCGGGAGAAGAAACAACATCAGGGCGATGTAAGTGTCCATATAAAAGGTCCTAAGCAGTGTTGACTCTTACAGTTTACAACCGCGGTGTGTTTCGGAAGATCTTGAGAAACTGAAAGGTCGGAAGGTCTTTACTGACAGAACTTTTGCTTGTCGATAAAAACTGTACAACATACTAAAAATAAGCACAAGGCACTGAATATACCTTAACTCAGGGTTTCTTAAACTGTGGGTCGTGACCCCCAAGGGCTTTGCGGGACCCGCACCAGGGGGTCGCTGCAAATTTTAGCAGTTTTGATATTTCTTTAACTTACTATAATAATTTTACAATTACTAAATGTTTTTACATGTATTTCACATTGTTCTATATCTTAAAATTAGAAATTAAAGTTAATGACCTCTTTAAGTAACACCTCCATTTTACATTACGAAAGGTTTTAACGGTCTGGACTGTGTCTACCATCACAGCCTCTCGATTTTAGAGAGGCAGAGGGACCAATGGTCCTGTTGCTTCTCTGGTATCGTTTCATCTGTAGCGAATCAGAGAACGTAAAAAGCAATCAGAAAATTAAAATGGCAGGACTAATTCAGTCTGCAGATTGTTCCAGACGGGTAGAATGGTAGAATGCTTTTAGACTCTCGACTAGAGAGATTGTTGCCGCTAGGAAAAGGTAATCTTTATAATGAGACGAATACTTACCTTAGTTACGCATTCAGTGGCGTAGCAAGGATTCCAGCGCCCGGGGACAACTGAAGAATTTGCGCCCCTTTCTGTGTGCCATGAATGGAAAACATTTCATTAAAAAATTTCGTAGCATCAATTTGGCGCCGCCTGGATGCTGCGCCCGGGGACAGATGTCCCCCTTGCCCCACAGTAACTACGCCACTGTACGCATTCAATATTATTTGTCAGTTTTTGTTATGTATTGCTTATAGAGCTTCTCAAAGATTTATAATAAATGTGTTTTAATTCTATATAAAGTAGTACACAATCTAAATAAACGCAATTAGTACCAGCAAATGGCATCGCCCCATCGGCGCGCGCTCATCATGAACTCATATGATCACACTTGGTCCCAAAATCCTTTTCGTGTCCGTGTTCTGTCTGCAGACGTATGTTTAATGTCTCATAAATGGCTCACCAGTGGTTTGTTTAAACATCCAGCTTACCATACGAATACAGCGTTTGCTATAGTACAAAAAGATACGACGCCATAAAGCCTAACGCTCTGAAACGTTTCGTAATTCTTATAAATATTATAACAGCATTTTTTCAATTTATCTGTGTCTAGTATCTATGTTACGGTAAATGCTCTCTGATAATATCTAACGAGGCATTTTTAAGGTGGTCCCTGACAAGCCACTCAATCGATGGTGGCAGATTTGCATTACCCACCTGCTGGAGACCATATCATTTACGAATTCTCTGACACTGATGGGATTGTTATACCATCCTAATTCAAACGTGGGATAAATATCTGCTTACCTCTGTTAAACATCAAGTAGCTCCCGTCTTACTGCAAGCCAAACTAGAATATTCATTCTTTGGAGTTCTGGAGTAAACCACTCAAGCAGCATCAGCACATGGTGATTCATTGAATCGTCAAAAACAGAGCTATGAAGCACATAAGCAAGGTATCAGCTAAGTCTGTTGTTTGAATGAAATACAGATAAGAATTGCACAGGCAAAATGCGTGGGGTGGTAAGAAGGTTTTTTGGGCCACACAGTCGTATTTGCTTATATGAATCTCATACGTCATTTTAATAGCTCTAATTCCTTTCCCACATTAGCTTACCATCGCCTCACTTCTTTTTCTCATATTGAATTAAGGGGACTCATACACCTTAAAACTCATAAGATCTTCGAATATGTGACTGTTCCAAGAATTGGGATTCCAACTTTTTACAGCGGACTACATAATATAGCTGTTTTCTGAAATAGTAATCAGAAAGTTTGTGTTGCCACAAATATTTTTATAATTTAATCCGCTTTGTGACAAAATCTTTCGTCATGTTCCCGCCTTGCGCGCACAGTTTAAAACATTGTGTTGTATAATTTAATTCCATATTTAATATATAGCTTTTATAACATTTGGAAACTACTGTGAACCTAAAATTCTAAGAATTTCATGTTAAATTATTAATTTATTTGGAGTTGAGTTTATAAAATGTATTTTATTAAAAAAATCTGTAATGTTTTCGTGCATAAATTTTTTTAATACTAAAATATTCATCAAAATTTTTGTTCAGTTAGAAAATACTGCCCATATAAAAAATTCTATGAAATTTCAAGTACGTACCATTAGCCATTTTTAAATTATCATGCGCGCAAGGTGGAAACATGACGAAAACTTTTGTCACAAAGCGCATTAAATTACAAAATTATTTGTGGCGACACAAACTATCTGGTTACTATTTTCTAAAGCAGCTATATTATGTAGTCAGCTGTAAAAAGTTGGAAGTAATTGCTTTTAAAATAAATAAAATATCCCAATTCTTGCTACAGTCACATATTCGAAGATCATAAGGGGTTTAAGGTGTATGAACACCCTTAAGAGTTTGTCTTTTACTTCAGAAAAGTAAAATTTAATAACACGCAAATTTTGCTAACTTAGGGGATAATTATATTTTTTGCAAATGTACTGTAGAGTCATTAGGTTACTTTAAACCAGCAGACTAGACCTCTCAAATACTTGTCTAGTATGCTTCTATTTACACCACCAAGGCATGCAGGAAGAAGGGAGAAAATACCTTATAGCAGTCTTCATAAACAGAAATAAGAAAATGTATGTAGTCATTTGTAGCATCAGAACTTTGTAAGGAATGCAGTGTCTTGCTATAATTATCCACGCATTTTGCCTGCATTTAGTGAGATTACGAGCATGAAAATTTTAAAGAAAAATCACTTGAACATATCCGCACAAAACATCCTCAGGATGTCCTATTTAAGTCCCAATATCCCGGGACATACTTAGGATGTCCTGAGGATGTTGATTCTCAGATGTCCTAAGAAGATCGTAATTTAACATCTTGAGGATGTCTTATTTAAGTCGCTATGTCCCAGGATATGACAGGATGTCCTGAAGATGTTAATTCTCAGATGTCCTGAGGACTTCACCAATTTCACATCCTGAGGACATTTATTCTGCATTGTCCGGAGGACTTCCGTTGTCAAACATTCTGAGGATATTTGTTCTCAAATATACCAGTTTTAATTTTTTGGCATTGCACATTATTTAATTTTCATATGTATTTTACGAAGTTGTTTCTAAATGCTGTACATTTTCAAACTGGCTGGCATAGTGAAATGACGATTTTCTGAAATTCAGCAAGTTAAAACGATTTTAAGAAAGAGTTTCTGAAGCAAAAATGAATCGTCAAATGTTAAATGTAAGGTTTTGAAATAGAACAATATCGTCTATTTAAGACAGTTGCTTTTAGGGTTTGTTAAGTATTTCACCGATCTGCTTATATTCAAATAAGTTCTTTGTTCCTTATCGTATGTAGAAAACTGATGCTGTAAAAAAATAAATAAATAAATAAAAATAAAATTAAAAAAAACATTTGACACAAGATACGCGAACTTAATGAATAAACGAAGGAATGAATGCTTTGCGAAACGAAGAAATGTCTATGAACAGAAATAAGACAGTACTAGCTTATTGTTATTAAAAAGTAATGACGACAAAATTAAAAATAGAAAAAGAATAAAAACAACAAATAACAAAAATGGAAATCAAAAATTCATCCCGAAACAATGAACGTCTTCAAACTGCTTATTGTTAATGTGCCATCGAATACAAAGCTATCAGCGTACGATGAAGGCAAGACATTATGTAAGGCAAGACTTCTATTTCAATATGGCGATAGATCAACTGATGAACAAAGTAATTAAAATCTTCCCGTGTTCAAGACGGTTCTGTTATTTTCATTTAATAATGCCGTCGGAAATCACAGGATATCCGATATGTTCAAATTTCAATAAATTACATCTCCACGATTCGAAACTAAACAAGTAATATTCGAGACTAAATTTCACAATTGCTAGGATATTAATATTTTATTTCCTCGTTTGTATTGGAAAGGTAATATATATTTAGAAAGGTTGAAATTTAAACCAATGTCAATTTGGAATAAGATTGAAAAAAAGAAGAATTTTCTATAAAACAGAAAAAAAAAAAAAAAAAAACGGCGATAAAGAAGGGGAGGGCAAAGAAAGTAAGAAAATTATAATCTACAGCTTCAGAACATATTTTTAAAGAAGAAACAGTAAGACTGTTGTTATCCTAATAATTAGAATTGGCGAACTTTAATAAGATTGCACATGCTTTTATTTATGCTATACTTGGAATTGTTTAATTTTTACTAATTTAAAAAATCTGATGTGTACACTACATGACTTCATTGTACGGAATATTAAATTATACGCATTTTTTCTTGAATTTTATTTAAATTGATTGGATTGAATTAAATCTACTTCGTCGACAGCGCATAAACCACAATAGAATAAATAATAACTCTTTAAAATTCACTATATTTGTTTACTATAACGACACTCTGAATGCACAAAATTTATATAATTTGAAGAATTATCGTTGCCACATGTTCTATTCAAATATTATAATAAAGCTAAAACGATGTATGGAAGAAATTAAGCAAACAAAACAGAAAAGGAACAGTTTTTTCACAGACGATTTAGTATTTCTCATTCAATTAATTCAGTTCTCACTTCCCGACAAGGCAAAAATACATAAAAACTCAAAATATCTGCATTAAAAATTACGAAGTAAATCTTAAACACTTATTTCATCGAAAAAAATCTAGAAAGGATTAAGCATGATTTAATTCGCAATAATAAATGAAGGCGTTATTTTTGTGTTGCGAAGCTTAGTCTCTCTAGATTGTCAACAAATCTACAATTCTGCTGTTTCAAATGTAAACAAATATGTCCGCCATGTTATTTAAAACTTAACCGCACTTAAATAGCTTTTAAATTGTTGATAATTGTACAAATATTGCTTCCAGAAATACGAAAGGCATAAAAACCTTAACTGGAAGATAAAAACAACATAATTCAATCATTTTTAAAGCAAAAAATATACATTTTACAAACATATAAGAGTAAAGAAACTGAGATCACTGAGCCGGGTAACAGAGTGGATATATATTTAAATATATTTATATACGTTTGGTGCGGCCGATTGCAACCAAAATACGAGGTGCACATCTACGTGTTATAGCAGTCCTATATACAAAATTTCAACGTTCTGAGGCTACTCGTTTTTGAGTTATGAGAGATACGTACGTACATACGTTCGTACAGACGCCACGAAAAATTCTCTTCAGAATTCATTTTAAAGCAGTTTTATAATTTTTTTGGAGGAAAAGAGTCTTTTATTCTGTCCTTACGTACAGATATCACTCAAAAACATCGTTAAATTGCATTCGATAGCGGTCAAAATGGATATTTTCGTTGAAATATGTTGCCTGAAACGTTTCGCGATTACAATATTTCCTTTTTACTTCGTACAAGGAAGTAAAAAATAATTATGACAGAATTATGTGTATTTGTTTATTTTTTAGCAAACATACATAAAAGGTTTTGCGGAGTTTTTTTGCTCGCATAATGTTTTTTCCCCCTCGTAGAGTCTTGTGTCTGATCATCCTGGAAATAGCGTTTTAATTCAAAATTTACGCCAAAATAGGGTTGCCGTTTTTCTTAACCCGTTCAGAACCAGCATCGCGTAAACGCGACGCAACGATTCTGGTCCTATGAGCCCAGCGTCGCGTATATGCGACATTAAAACGGAACTACATATTTTAATTTTTAAAAGTCAGTAAATGGAGGTAAGTGGTAATTGTTTTCACATAGGTTGATTCATACGGCATTTCACCTTCATGTACTGGCAATAGTTTCTGTTTTGTGCTTCTGGTTTTGAGAGATTTATTGAAATAAACAAAATGGAAATCACGGCTGTTTATAAGTGCGCCAGTGAATTAAAAAGGCACAAGCGTTTTTGTTTATTTCGTTAGGATTTTCTTTTTTCTTCTATTTATTTTGAAACTCAGCATAAGCTTTCTTGGTTAATTAAAAAGTAATACTACATCATTATTATAGAAAGGTAAAGACTATCAGCTTTCTAGACGCGTAATGCGTCTTGCTCACATTTCTCAGGAAAGAGCCAGCGTTTTGTGTTTTATACTCGATTTATTAGGTCATTATATTTTAGTATATAATGCATTTACTTTACATATAATGTAATTATATTTTAGTATATAATGCATTTACTTTACATATAATGTAATTATATATAATGTATACATTGACGTGATCAGTAAATGCATATCCCGCCTGTGGAGGGTCTTTCCTTGATCACTTTCCGGTCATCGTGGAAGCTGTTTTCGATTAAGGAAAACAGGAAGTTTTCTAATATAAACCTAATGTCACACAGGGTTTGCGGACGAAATATTTCTGAGTGTCTTTTGAAGAAGTTTCGGGACATGTGTTGGGGTTATATTCAGTTTCATTCCATTAGCCATGGTTAAGAGACCTTACTTAAAAATTTGTCCAAAATCACCGGACTTTTCCGTCTAACTGGAAGACAGTTTCCGAAAATTTATGTTAACGGAAAAGGTAAGAAAAGTATAAGATGCGTTATGTGCACTAAAATCAAGGAAATGCGAAAGCAAACAACGCTATTTGAGGGCGAAATATGCAATGTAGGACTGTCTGTCGATCCTTGTTTTGAATTATTTCACACAGAGCAGAATTTTTAAATTGGAATTTAACTACTGTTAATTCTTGTTAAGGTTTTTTTTTTTTTTAATTTCTTATTTGTAATTTTTTCCTGTGTATAGCACTTATTTTTGTGTGTGTATAGTAATGATTTTAGTATTTTGCCTGTTTAATTTCTTTTTATTAATGTGATATTCTTTATATTAGTACACATTAAAGACAAGTATATTAAATACGCAACTTCAAAATGTGAAGCCATAATATCAAAATGCTGATTTTATACGTTTTTTTTTTTTTTTTTAATTAGGCTTCACTGTTCAAAATGTGCGGGCCGGTGGCGACGATCCATTTCAGCGGGTCCGGTCCCGTGACTGCGCTTCGTTCTCGCGACGCTGGTCGTTAAGGGGTTAATTTTAAATGCCATACAAAATTTTAAATTATCGGATTTTAATTATTTTATCATCATTTTTTCTACAATTTTCATTGTAATTTAAATGCATCAAAAGGATTCGATAGAAAATAACTTTTAGAGAGGCGTCTTAATGTACATTTTATGGAGCAAAGTGCTCTTTAATTGCTGTATAAGTCTCAAAGGGACATTAAGTCCGGAATGGGATATTAGTGAAGCGGCATTTTGCCTCGAAATACTTAAATGCGTTATATCACTTTTCAAATTTTTGCCACCAGATATTATCGTCCTGTATTGTATTAAAATAAATTAAATAATGAAGAATCTGTATGAATCTATGCATGTTTCTCTCATTGTGAAAAAACGACGCCACCTAAAGCCATCCAGTTTTGAATAACGTATACATTTACCCGAACATGGGCACCTGGAAGCCCAAAGTTTGAATTTCGAATTTGTTTTATTACCTATTCCATATTTTGTAAACCTTTAACGAATTTTCTATTAACAAACTCAACGCTTTCAAAGCCAGAAGGCAACACTGCATCAAATAAAGCATTTTTATCTCCAGCGCGTGAGACTATTCATCAGATATTCTTAAGATATACTGTTTTTTAAATAATTTGTGGTTTTGCCGTTGAATAGAATTTATGTGGCGTAAACGTCGAGAACGTGATATTTAATAAATAAAGTAAACAAACAAAATGTTAATAATAAAAAGACAAAAACAGTTTTATAAAGCCTTAGTAAGCAAATTAAACATTGATATGAAGAACTGAGAAATGACTGAGGAAAAAAACACAGAAACATGTATCTCAACACTTAACATTTCATCGGGAATTCTAAACGTGTACTGCTAAGTTGTTATTAAAAGGGGTATCAGAAACCCCTATATCGACAATGTTAAATTAGCCATTTTCGATGTACCTTTTTTCAAAATCTGTTGTAGATACAAGCTTGAAATTTTTCTGTAATTAAAGTATAGCTATTTGATTATACTGAAATGAGCTTTTGAAACATTTTGAATTTTAGAGTAAATTACAGAATATTTTGTTAGGCATAGTAAAATTTAGAACTTTTCTCACACACACAAAAATAAATAAATAAATAAATAAATAAATAAAAATGTTTTTCTAAGTTTTAATACAAAAAGCTCATTTCAGTAAATATTAGGGAACCTAATAAATAAGAAATAAAAAGTTTAGATACCTGTGAGCAGTAGTTCCTGAGAAAAGGTACATCGAGTATAAAAAAAATCACGTTTGGAGAAAAACGCGTTTTTATGTCAAAATGCTCATTGATCAAAGCAGTAGATGACAAATTAAAACTAGATTTTTTTACAGTTGTAATTTTCATACAGATTAAAGGATGGTATTTTTACAAAGGTAAAAGTTTAGAGAATTTGAAAATGCAAAAATCCGAAATCACAATTTTTTGAAGATTTTGGGGTTCCAACACCCCTTAAAATTTTTGTAATTTTAATTAACAACAAATTATTGCTGTTGAATTGTGTCATAAGTATCTTCTTGGGCGTGTGGGTTCTTGGATATATATATTTACTTCTTAATGTAGACGTGCTCGTGATGCGGCCATTGCATAAAACAGACGTTTAACAAACGAATAATTTATTGACACACGAACGAAACAAGAACAAATAGTTAACACAAAATTATAAACCACGTTTATCACTTTCATTACTTTGTTACTATCAGTCTCTTCTCTTCTAATGTAAGTCACATGAGAGAGGGGGGTTGCAGGCCGTTCGGCTAAAACTGCACATGCGTGGTCATCATGTCATATACCGGGTGGTCATAATTAAACTGACAGTGTTCTGTAGCGCGATCTATTTTCGAGAATGACGCCACATTTTGTAGGAAGATTAAACAAGACGGGAGACGAAGGATTCCGCGAAAAAAAAATTTGTTCCAAAAGTCACCGCTAAGGGAATATTTGGCGCTGTGTAATAGAAAATAGAGTGTTAACAAATGCAAATTAATACGGAATAAAATTACCTTTTATTATGGATATGCCTATTGAATATGGATATGCCTTACAGTACGGTATGGAAAATCTTAGGAAAGATTATCAACTTCTATCCGTGTATAGGAGTTACTGTACACCGACCATGATAAGCGATTGACTTTTGCTCTCACCTTTCTTGCCAGAATGGAGGCGGATGATGCTTGGCCGTGATGGATGATCTTATGGGGAGACGAGGCCCACTTTTACCTGAATGGAACTGTGAATACCCAGAACTGCCGAACTTGAGATGACAAATCACCACATGCAGTCACAGCAATTCCCTTACATTCACCAAAGGTAACTGTTTGGTGTGGGTTCACAGCGGAATTTATCGTAGGTCCATTCTTCTATGAGAACATTACCCCGACAGGAACGGAAACCTGTTCTGTTACCGGAGAGAAATATCGCCACATGTTGAACAGCTTTGTCATTCCGGCACTTCAGCAAAGACAATGCCTGGGGCAAATCATTTTCATGCAAGATGAAGCCCCTCCACACGTTGCTGTACGGGTGCAACAGATGCTACGACAGAAATTCACAACAGAAAGAGTCATTAGCCGCTACTTTCTAACTGCATGGCCACCTCGGTCGCCTAATCTTACCCCATGCTACTTCTGGCTATGGGGTTACTTTAAGTCCAAGGTCTATCAAGGAGTGGACCAGGACCTGGCTACGTTGATGTATAACATATCATGAACTGTATGGGAGATTCCTGCAGACATGTTACTTTCTGCTGTTGTGCATACTGTGCACAGAATGTAATATATGGTCCACAACAACGGCAGCCACATTGAACCTCATTTGAATGCAAAATAAAAAGTAATTTCCTTATTGATTTGCATTTGTTAACACTCTATTTTCTATTACACAGCGCCAAATATTCATCTAGCGGTGACTTTTGGAACTAATTCTTTTTTCGCGGAATCCTTCGTCCCCCCCGTCTTGTTTAATCTTCCTACAAAATGTGGCGTCATTCTCGCAAATAGATCGCGCTACAGAACACTGTGAGCACTGTCAGTTTAATTATGGCCACCAGTTAGATCATGTCATGAAATGTCATATACATCATATCATGAATGTACTATATGGCGTTCAGTGCGAAGAAAATGATGCTTTTAATAATAAAGCTAAAATGACAACAACAAAAAAATGTATTAGTAGGAATGAGTGTAACAGCAGAGTGGTAGACCACCGCATAAAAGACATTAACAAAACTTCTGGGCGACCGTTAAAATCTGAAACATTTCAGTTTTTTTAGTATAGAGTATTTATTGATTTTTCATTTTGAAAAGCAGCTGGAATAAGTAGAAATGTCTTTTAGAACTGAATGATAAAAAAGGCCAGATTTTTGATAAAAGCCATCAAGATCCTGGAGGTATTTTTGATTTGTTATTTAGAAATGTCAAACACTTTGTTACATGACATTGAAATGTCAAGTTATAAATCTATTGGATATTCGTAGCATTTTTAATGCTATATTAGTTAGCTCTTAGAAATATCTTTTCTCGTAAAAGCTTGATAACTCGGTTAACCCTTTCTGGCACGCTACCTTTTAAAGTCAGAGTTTTAATTTAAAAAAAAGTAGGCAGTCCCTTTTAGGCCAAGAGGAGTACACAAATAAAATTTTGTGAAGATAGCACTTATCGTTTTAATTCTGTGGGTGTGCCCAAAGTGGGCACACTGATTGAATACAGCTTCGAAAAGAGAGCTAAAACGAGCATTTTTGTCAATGAACTGACCGATGAGATGCTGAGAAACAAAGAATACAGAGTCTCAGTTGTCCTAGATTATCGGTGAGCCCGGTCTGGGCACACGTAGGGTTCGCCGTTTGATTTTAGGCAAGATTTCAAGGTCAAAATTTAAAACTAATATAGAATAAGGAGATTAGCATACAGCCAAAAAAATAATACAGAAATTTCTTTTCAAACAATTCCTTTTACATCCTAAAAAAAATATGGAAGATTTCTTTGGAAAATGAGGGTCTTAAAAAACTAAACATGGCTAAAATAATGGACTGGTTTGTGTTGAGCTGACATCTACTATAAATAAAGAAGGTTCAGAGTAACTTATAGTAATCTATAAATCCTTTTTCATTCAATTCTCTGCGTACAGAAGGAAATTTTTAGGTGTGTCCACACCGGACACACTGTGCCGCAAAGGGTTAAGAGATAATAGCTGAATATTTTACGAATTCTTAAGAAGGTCAAATAACAACTGTCAATAAATCATAAAAAGGTCAAAGTTAACTACGAAAGTTTGAGTAACTGTGCATCCATTTTAGCAAGCCTCATTCATAAAATTTTGACTGTACTTTCTTCTTTAGTTGCTAATAACTGAAGCTCCATCTGTTTAATAGTTTTACTTTTTTTGGACATTTTTAATTACAGCCCCTTTTTAAAATCTTTACTGTACTTGGAAATTTTCGAGAACTCCGAGGTCTTTGCGCGAACTAGAGAAAATTGTTATTCTGGGAGGAAGGAAAGTATTACGAATATTTTAAAGCTTTGGATAACACTCTTATTTATTGTGATACAATTCTCTGTAAGACAAACTTCTGTTACCTTGAGGAAATCTTTAGAGTTATCTTAAGAGATTAACCTTTTCTCTTTTATCACTATTCCAGTTGACGTCACTAACTGAAGTGCAAAAATTTCAACAACGTGTTTTGCTAACAGAGAGAAAATTTTCATGGAACTGAGCGTTTCCTGTTATAAAATTCATGTTCACCGTGAAGTTTAAAAACATTTACTTGTGAATTTGTGTTTCCTGTTTGATATACAAATAACTGCAATAAAATTTGTGATTTTTAATGTCGTAAATCAAAAGCAAGTTTTAAATAAAACGTTTTCTTTGTGATGAAAAATTACGATGTAATTTTGTCTGCTTTCAATAAATTATTATATTTAAGATTTATTTTTAGCCGAAAGGCTAAGGGACGTTAGCTTATTTAGCTTAGAAGGGCTATTAATTTCGTTTTGGGATTTTGCGTTGGAAACTTTATATGTCGGTTCACTTTTCAAACTGTTGCCACCAAATATTACAACCCTGTATTATATTTAAAGAAATTAAATAATGAAGAATCTGCATAATTTTGCGTATGTTTCTCGCACTGTGTTAAAACGACGATTTCTAGAGCCATCCAATTTTGAATAACGTACGTTTGCACCCGAATGTGGGCATCTGGATGCCCAAATTTTCAATATGGAATTTATTTTATTATCTATTTCATATTTTATAAAACTTTAACAAATTTTTGATTAATAAACTCAACGTTTTCAAAGCGTGCAATGGCAACACTGTACGAGAGGGGAAACATTTTTATCTCCAGCAGGCGAGACTGTGTATAGGGAATTCTAAAGATACGCTGATTTTAAAATTATTTTGCGATATTGCTGTTGAACTGAACTTTATGGTTTAAGTCCGAAGAACGTGATATTTAATAAAAAAATCTGATGTGTACACCACATGACTTCCTTGTACGGAATATTAAATTATACGCATTTTTTCTTGCATTTTGTTTAAACGTTTTGGATTTAATTATATCTACTCCGCCGACAGCGCATAAAACCACAATAGAATAAATGCATTCTTTAAAATTCACTCTATTTGCTTACCATAGCGATACTCTGGCGCTAGGTTCACTTAATAGTATTATATTTCGTTCATATTATAACTCAGAATGCAAAAAAAATTTGTATCATTTAAAGAGTTATCTAATCGTTGCCACATGTTCTATTCAAGTACTATAATAAAGCTACAACGATGTATAAAAGAAATTAAGCAAACAAAACAAAAAAGAAACAGTTTTTCACACACGATTGAGTGTTTCTCATTCAATTAATTCAGTTCTCACTTCGCGACAAGGCAAAAATACATAAAAACTCAAAATATCTCTACTAAAAATTACTAATTATTAAAAATTAAGTAAATCTTAAACACTTATTTCCTCGAAAAAATTCCAGAAAGGATTAAGCATGATTTAAATCGCAATAATAAATGAAGGCGTTTATCTTTGTTGTTGCGAAGCTAAGTTTCTCTAGATTGGAAACAAACTGAGCTGTTTCAAAGGTAAACAAGCAATAGCCGCCATCAAAATAGGCTTAGCGGCACTTAAACAACTTTTGAATTGTTGATAATTCTAAAAATATTGCATACAGATTTACTAAAGGCATAAAACCCTTGACCGGAAAACAACATAATTTAATCATTTGTAAAGAAAAAAATGTACAATTTACAAACATATAAGAGTAAAGAAACTGAGATCACTGAGCCGGGTAACAGAGTGGATATTTATATACGTTTGGTGTGGCCGATTGAAACCAAAATACGAGGTGCACATCTACATGTTATAGTAGTCCTCTATACAAACTTTCAACGTTCTGAGGCTACTCGTTTTTGAGTTATACGAGATATGTACGTTCGTACAGACGCCACGAAAAATTCGATTCAAAATTCATTTTAAAGCAGTTTTTTAGTTTTTTTGGAGGAAAGGAGTCTTATTCTATCCTTACGTACAGATATCATGCAAAACCATCGTTAAATTGCTTTCGAAAGCGGTCAAAATGATATTTTCGTTGAAATATGCTGCCTGAAGCTTTTCGCGATTACAATACTTCCTTTTTACTTCGTAAGGAAGTAAAAAGGTAACCCACAAAACGCTAAAAAAAACACCACTTTAAGCGTAATGTAAAATCTGAAAGCTTTCAGATTTTTTTTTTAAATTCATGGTTTTATCATTTGATATGGGCCCATATTATGAGTTTGTTTAAACTTCAAGAATCGATAAAAAGAAACTTATGTAGAATTTTTTTCAGCTAGGATTTATTACTGAACGGGTTTCGTTTTTAACCTTTTCGAGTACATGCAGAAGTGAATTATTGTGAAAAATCTTTCTACATTTATATAGTCTATTTTTTTTAAATCCACGATTGCTTTTCTTCTTTTCTGCGTTATCTAACTTTTCCCAGACACTGTGCGTATCACTATACCATACGCCAGAGGACAAGGGTTCCATTACCTGGTGAATTTGTAGTTCGCCCTACTGTGCATATCACTGGTATGATATCGGTTGATAAGTTTTGATGTTTATTACGTCATAAGGTATTTCTGCAGCGTTCCTAGTGTTGTGGTCTGCAATAAATGCATCATTTACCATGTTATAAATGTATATGAATGTATAAGTGTATCATTTCTATTACTGTATGTATAGCCACTTAGGATGATACACGATTACGTGTTACCATTATTCTTCATCTATTGTATAATGTACAAGTACCATTTTCAGTATTTCATTTCCATTAATGTTTAAGTGTATCATTTGGACTAATATATATGTACAGCCAAGTAAGTTAATACACGAATACGTGTAACCATTAACTGTCATCGTTCACACTGATACACAATTTTCATTCTCCGTGTATCATTTCTGTCAACGTATAGGTGTGTATGTATCATTTTTATTGATGTGTGCATAGCCCAGTAGAATAATGCATGATTATGTGTTTTCATTTATCGCCATCATTCGCATGTGTTTATGTATATCATTTCTAGTAGTTTATGTATAGTCATACAGGATGACACACGATTACGTGTATTCATTAATAGTCATCTTCTGCATTAATGCGCCAGTTGCATTATCAGTGTTTCATTTCTTTTAATGTATAAGTGTTTATTGTTTGCCTATATCATTAACCACTTAAACCAATATACATATGTATCCAACGTACCTATACCACCAATGTACCTGTGTATGAAACTTTTTATTAATTGTATACTGAAGCATATATATGCACACGTCCTTGTTTGGTCACGTCAATACCTCATATTCTCCATTAATATATTCCCGATGCAGCCCTCTCAGGAAGTCGACAGGGTTGTGTTGTTCTAAATAGGTGCGGGTACCGAACGACACCCGATTTGTCATATTAAGCTGTCCGGGTGTCCGGACATTCACCTGTCACCTGTGGTGGGCGCGTATTCCAGAGGTCCGCGGTTCGATTCCCGCGAAGGCGTTGCACATTTTTCATCTTGCCTGCTTCTAAAAATATCTAATGTCTCTTACAGACTTTGCTAATTTTTGTTGGATTATATAATGCTATTTCGGGACAGTAATCGATAAATTTGTGAATTGTTTTCCTTTTCCTTCCACATTTGCCTCTCCTTTCTTGTCTCCTCAGAATTCGAGAAACGTTCCATTTCCCAACACAGAACGCGGGAAGGAATATTTCTTACGTGATGTATGTGTGATTATTAATGCGATATTCGTTGCTTTCTTTCTGGCGTTATACCCATTTTTAGTACATTAAAAAAGAACGAATGGGAAACATTGTAGAGTCATTAGGTTAATTGGAAGCAGAAAAGAAGAAAAATATGCAACCGCCTTCGCCGGGAATCGAACCACGGACCTCTGGAATACCGGCCCGGCGTGCTACCGTTACACCACGAAGGCACGCTAGGGAAGTGGGAGAAATACCTTATATACTCTCCTTTTTAAAGGGCGACTGGAAGCTTAGGGGACCTAGTCCCCAAATCCTGGGTGCGGAGAATCATCATCCACAACCCTTTTAGTTCGGGTGCCACTTGTAGAGTCATTAGGTTAATTGGAAGCAGAAAAGATGAAAAATAGCAACCGCCTTCGCCGGGAATCGAACCACGGACCTCTGGAATACCGGTCGAGCGTGCAGAACCACTATACCACGAAGGACGATAGGGAAGTGGGAGAAATACCTTATATAGTCCCCTTTTTAAAAGGCGACTAGGGTTTTAGAGGACCTAGTCGCCAAATCCTGGGTGCGGAGAATCATCATTCACAACCCTTTTAGTTCGGGCGCCACTTGTAGAGACATTAGGTTAATTGGAAGCAGAAAAGATGAAAAATATGCAACCGCCTTTCGCCGAGAATCAAACCACGGACCTCTGGAATACCGACCCAGCGTGCTACCGTTACGCCACGAACGCACGCTAGGGAAGTGGGAGAAATACCTTATCTCTTTGAAGACCATAACGCCCCAAACGGCCTTTTATTCCAGGGACCACAACCGCCCGAAACGGCCGAAATTCTGACGTTGTTTTCTTCCCTTCCCTAAGGTATGCAGTAGCAGGTGTATTTTCCCAAAATTCATTGTATCATTTTATTGTTGACAGCTTGTCCTAAAAAGATTTAGTTATGGTTTCTTATCTTTATTTGTTAGGAAGTAGAAAGGATAGCATTCGAAATCTTCACTCTTCTTTGTGCGTTAATGGATGGGGAGGGAAGGAAATTACTGTGACTCTCGAAAACGTTTTCGGGCGGTTCGGTATTTTTATGCATACAGGCTAACGAAGACTTCGGTTTTCAAAGAGTTATAACATATTATGAAAAAGTATGTAAAGTTATATGCAAAACTAACTATCTCTTTTTACAGAAAAAAGCTTAAAAATATTGCAATAATCCTATTGTCTATCTAAACGAATTCTAAGTAATCGTAAGCAGACATCCAGATGACATTATGGTAGATAAAAATGATCTGAGGGGCCTCCTGGCAACTGAAACTACAAATTCTGTGAAAAAAACACTTTGTCCCAATCAATTTGCACACTATACGATTTTAATGTATGAAATGCTGCGTAGAACTGAAAGGGTATTTAAATGTCATAACATATCAAATAAATTTGAGAAATATTTTATATCCTCCTTTTTTATTCGAGTCGAAAATGGATTAAAATGGAGATCGAAGAGAGAAATCGTAATAGTCTTCTGTGTCATCCTGGTTGAGTTATCTTCTCAGATAATTACGATTCTAATGTAACATGAGTTATTTTCAGGTAGAGGAAATACTTTTGTTTGTTTAATATATCAAGCCGTTATCCGGGTTTTATTTAACAAAATGATTAGCTAATTACTCGAATTCTGAAACATACTGCAATACTGCTCTCTTCTTGCATAAGACTTCGGACATAATCATAAAAGAATGGGCTTTCGGATTCGTCCGATAATTCCAATCCAAAGTACCACACCACACACATACATAGTTATCATTAAAATGAATCCTAAAAAGGACACAAAGAGAAAAAAATAAAATTTATTTACGAATCAAAGTCCGATCAGCAGCAAGAGCAGCACGAAAAGAGCTCATGTAAAGAGAAGATACTGCTCCAAAAATAGGTCTCTCTTATCTCGTGTGCCGTGCTTTTGTCGAGAGATTAAAAGAGAGAGAGAGAGAGAGAGACGGGGAGATATCGAAAAGTTCAGAGTGTAACAGAACCAGACTTATCTCAGTTCAGTTCTTGCCTTTATGCTGAGAAAGATCCAAGATTTTTATGTGCTGATCCCGTGAGCTGTGATGTGGCGCTTTCGCTGTATTTGCTGTGTCAACTTCGTTGATGTTGTGCTTTAATAAGACTTGTGAGTCTTCTGTATTTTTATGATCTTTTAAGGTATTATTATATAGTAAAATGTTGAATACCTGATCTGAGTGAAACCAGAACCGGTTCGGATAAGAGGTTTATTTGGATAATCCATTTTTTCAATTGGAAAAACAGAATAATTATTTGAAGCAGAATTAATATAATGTCTTAAAGTACCATTATAGAGTAAAATACTGATTACCCGACCTGAGTGAAACCAGAACCAGTTCGGATAAGAGGTTCGTACGCATAATCGATTTCTCAATTGCAAAATAAAACATTTATGTAAAACAGATTCATGAATCTGTTTAAGTATCATTATATAGTAAAATATTGATTACTCGCCCTGCATGAAGTCGAAACGGGTTCGGATAAGATTTTTATTTGGATAATCAATTTTGCAGTTTGAAAATCAAAACGTGTATTTAAGACAGACACTATTAAAGAGATATGTATAATCTCTTAACGTATTGTTTTTGTAAAATATTGATTACCCGACCTGAATGAAACCAAAACTGGTAGCATAAGAGATTCATTCGGATAATCGATTTCTCAATTGCAAAATAAAACATTTATGTGAAACAGGTTCATGAATCTGTTTAAGTATCATTATATAGTAAAATATTGATTACCCGCCCTGCATGAAGTCGAAACGGGTTCGGATAATATCTTTATTTGGATAATGAATTTTTCAATTTGAAAAACAAAACGTGTATTTAAGACAAGCTCTATTAAAGAGATATGTATAATCTCTTAACGTATTGTTTTTGAAAAATATTGATTACCCGACCTGAATGAAACCAAAACTGGTAGCATAAGAGATTCATTCGGATAATCGATTTCTCAATTGCAAAATAAAATAATTATGTGAAACAGGTTCATGAATCTGTTTAAGTATCATTATATATAGTAAAATATTGATTACCTGCCCTACATGAAATCGAAACAGGTTCGGATAAGATTTTTATTTGGATAATCAATTTTTCAGTTTGAAAATCAAAACGTGTATTTAAGACAGACACTATTAAAGAGATATGTACAATCTCTAATTATTGTTTTTGAAAAATTTTGATTACTCCATCTGAGTGAAACAGAGTCGGTTCGAATAAGGAGTTTATCCGGGAGGGATATTATTTTACCATCTGAGTGAAACAGAATCGGTTCGAATAAGGAGTTTATTCGGGGGGGGGGTATTATTTTAAACAGACTGTTTATAAACGAACAGTGTATTGTTTACTTTAATTAATTTGCTTTAAAGTCTCAAGTAGGTTATTTCGACTTTGAATTATGTCTCTTAGCGAAGTTAGGATATAAATGCATGTTGGTTTCACGTTTTCTTAATTGCATGCGCAAATTTAAATACGTTTAACTTGCGCATGATCCGAACGATAGGTCGCGAGTTTCTACGATCTATCATTCGGATAAGCCGTGTTAAATCATCAAGGCAACATTACATATCACTTTGGCCAACTACCCTTTGTCTCTTGTTTGTTTGGATCTGATTATTGCCTTCAAATATGTGTTTGCCTTCAAATATGTGTCGAATTCCGTTTAATCATGATCGAATCTGTGTTTATAATGCTACTACTATGCTGATTTTTGATAGTATACTCTAGCAGTGAAATCAGTATTTCGCTTTACATCCTTTATTTGTCCAATAATGTATGCATTTTTAATATGTAATATTTATTAAAATGTAGCGATGTGACGTATTAAGACATCAAAATCATAGAACTTTACTACTGTACAATTAATTTTAAATGGTCTTTGATTCTTAATATATAAAGTTACCTGACGTAAAATGGGACTGAATTATGTTCAGATATCTGGGATCGTCGGATAACTTAAAAAATATGAAGAAGATTATTGAAGGATAAAAATAATAACCTTTATTATTATCATAAAAACAAAAATTATTATCTTCGCAATAATTATTTCTGATATGAACTGTGTTTTTGTGTTACGTTGAATCAAATGGTATTTTTGATATTCGACACTCTTCTGTATCACAGTTTCTTATCAGTTTCTATGATTTCTTTACTGATCTGTTTATTTCAAGTAATGCTTATTCCATGTAAGTCCTTCAGTTATGCTAGACTATAATGAAATTCTAAAATTCGCCTCCCCCCTTTTTTTCCTACAAAAAAAGCTTCTAATTTAATTCTTCTGCATTTCATACAATATTTTTCTGAGAACGGAAGAATGCTGTAGAAATGAAGTTGATTTTGCATAAAATTAATCATAATGCATAAAATTAATCATAATTAATCATCGCATAATTTTGTTTCGCACGTCATTTGTGCTTTTAAGGCAGTATAGTAATGACGAAAACTTTCGGGTGCCATATTTCAACGGAAATAAAAATTTCGGCTGTTACCAAACCATTCGGAACTTTTTTTTTTTTTTTTTTTTTTTTTTTTTTGCGTGACGTCTGTATATATGTTACCGTGAAAGACCGAAATTGCAGAATGTCGACTTTCACCGGAGAATCCGGAGAATATCAACAATCACCAAATACGTCGGTGAAAGACCGAATATTTCACTACATTCTTGTATATTCGGACCCTCAATCGATGTATGTCGACAATCAGAGATACGAGTATGTTCTGGTGAAAGTCGAAAAGAGAGGTCATAAAGTGCCATAATAGTTTAAGTTGTTGCAATAAATAAGATTTGAATCACATAATTTAGTAAGGTTTTTATGACTGTTATTTTATTTTCTCATTTAGAACGTACTGTATAATTAAGTAAGTTTTTTAACTTCTATTATTTTCCTTCCTCACTTTGAATGTATTGTGTGTTTTAGGTTCTCATGTTCTTAAGTTCTTATTTCAAGTCAAGTGCGTTTATTCGCGACTGAATTACGGAGAAGAAAATATAATATTGTTATATGTTCAACATTCACTATTAGTACATGGTGAATGTCGACATTGACCGGTGTAAGTCAGAAATAAGAGTATTTGGAAAATATTTTGAACATACACCAAGAGTCTATGTGAATGTTGACATTCACCGGTGAAAGTCGACATTCTCCAGATTTCGGTGTTTCACCGTAACATATACAAAGAGAGGAAAAGATTCCTTTTTCCTAAACGGATTGTAAAATGGATTCAAAAGAGAATTTTTTTCGTGACGTCTGTACGTACATACATATATATGTATCTCAAGTAACTCAAAAAATATTCGTCGTAGAACACTGAAATTTTATATATGGGTCTGCTGTAACAGCTAGTTGTGCACCTTACCCTTTTTATTGCAATCGGCAATACCAGACATATATATTACCAACCATCCTCTTACTCGGCTTAGAAGTCCTTATTCGGCTTTTATTTTCGCATCGTTGGTCGTAGTCATATCCTTCTAATTATAGAAGTGTTTTAAGTAAAGTTGGCCAGACTCTTTATTTAATAGTCATTAGCCTTGCGCCCCTACAAGGGCCAATAATAGTGGCCATTTCAAGTAAGTGGCCGGTGTTGCGTCCTATGAAAGAACAGACAGTTACAACCAAACCTTCTTCGAGATTGGATCGCGGGCGCTAAAAGAGTCACTAACCACTATACCACTTGAGAGCTTTAAATAACAAAACTTGACTGTGTATTGTTATTTAATTTCAAAATTTCGCAATTTTGGATGTCATTTTCTACTTGCCTCGAGGGATTGGTTAATTAGGTTTGGTTTTGTTCATTATGGCAAAACACAAGGGCTTATCTGCCTAAGGGGAAGGATGCCTTTGTGGATGACTTTCTAAAGGAAACATACATGCTACCATGGGATGTAAGGTATTTCTCCCACTTCCCTAGCGTGCCTTCGTGGTGTAACGGTAGCACGCTGGGCTGGTATTCCAGAGGTCCGTGGTTTGATTCCTGGAGAAGGCGGTTGCATATTTTTCATCTTTTCTGCTTCTAATTAACTTAATGACTCTACAAGTGGCGCCCGAACCAAAAGGGTTGTGGATGATGATTCTCCGCACCCAGGAAATGGCGACTAGGTCCCCTAAAACCCTAGTCGCCCTTTAAAAAGGGGAGTATATAAGGTATTTTTCCCACATCCCTAGCGTGCCTTCGTGGTGTAACGGTTGCACGCTGGGCCGGTGTTCCAGAGGTCCGTGGTTCGATTCCCGGCGAAGGCGGTTGCATATTTTTCAGCTTTTCTGCTTCCAATTAACCTAATGACTCTACAGGGAAAGCCACGAAAACACCCATGCAGCCAGCCCGTTCGTCGAGATTCGAAACCCGGACCGAACTACTAGTGTTCAGCGACTTTACCGCTGGTGAGCTTCGGATCCGTTAATTAAGTTAGAATAATTCGAGGAAATAAGTTTAACCCTGCAGCTGTAACGTAGACAGTTCCATCGTAAGCGGTAACGTGGGTGTCCCTACACCCCCAATGTTAAAAGCTTACCAAATTTGTATATTTGAGGACAGAATAACATAACGCCATTGCTCCAAAACATTTTTTCAAAACTTTAATGTGAACTAAGTGTGAATAACCCAATTAAAATCGTATTATAACATACATAAATGATCAAAAAAACGTTTTTTTTTTTAAACTTACACCTTCCAAACCTGCTTACTCGATTTCGCCATCTGTTTCTTGAGGCTGAAGACACTGCGCAGATAGAGAACATATGGCTCATACACATGAATTTGTAGCACTTTTTACAATAAGTTTTCATTTTAATAATCTTTAATAATCAATAAGTATTTCTACCCCCACGTTACAGTTGCAGGGTTAAATGAAGTACAGCAACAAATATAGTGCGTCCGTAAAGTCATGGTGCACTTTTGATCAGTCACAAGAAAGCAACAAACAAGACAGAAACGTGAAATCTTCACCAAACAAAAGAAAACCTTTTAAAGTTTCATACCTATTCAGTGCAGTTCGATGTGGGCCCCATCCATGCCGTTACAGTCTACTCCGCTAATAAAAACGGTCCTATCACTTTATCATGCATCAGGCCACACCACACGTTCGCTTTAGGGCTGTTACGTTCGTACTCGACGTGGGCATGAGGATTTTCAGCAGCCCATATTCGGATGAATTGCAGAATTATCAACTATTTTAAAGTGTGCCACTTTTAAATTGTTGATAATTCTGCAACTGTTTCCAGCAGATTATCTTGATTATCTTTAGATTATCTATTATAATAATTATTATTATTTAAGGCATTAAAACGTTAATCGGAACAAACAAAAAAAATTCAATCACTTTTAAAGCAAAAAAATGCACAGATTACCAACATAGAATAAAAAAAAGGGGAATCATCGAGCCGGGTAACAGAGTAGCTATCTCTCTACCTATATCTATCTCTATCTATAAAAAAAATATATAAATAGCCTAAAATAAGAATTAAATTTTTTTAAACCCGTCGTGCGCTATAGCTGCAGGATTGAAGAAGAATAAACTTAAAGCATCTAAATTTATTATTAAATTGGAATAAAAGCAAGGCATATTTTGGCTACTCTGTTAGTGGCTTGGTGATATAATTCATATTCGAATGGTGCGCCGATTGCAACGAAAAATGGAGGTGCACAACTACATGTTATAGCAGACTCGTATACATCATTTCAAACTTCACAATATGCTCGTTTCTGTGTTACGTGAGATGCATACTCACGTACGTACAGGCCATTTTAAATCTATTTTACAATCTCTTTTGGAAAAAATAGTGCTTTGTTCTGTCCTTACGTACAGATGTCACTCAAAAACATCGTTGAAACGGTTTCGAGAGCGGCCAAAATGGATATTTTCATTGAAATATGTTGCCCGAAATGTTTGGCGACAACAATACTTCCTTTAATTAAGATACAATAACACGCCAAACAAGTATTAATTTAGAAATCAAGATAATAAGATTAATAATTAAATAACATATATTATCTAATCACTATATCTTATCTCGTTCATTTGCGCTTTTGCAGCTGAGGATGATGGTTCGGTAGAAGCTTCGAAACTAGACCTGTGAAGATTTCAAAATATAGCACTGATTTCTGTTGTTTGATTTCTAAATTAATACTTCCTTTACTTAGTACAAGGTAGTAAAAAATGGCTGAAACGGAGAAATTTTTGTGAGGTTTCAAAAATCTGTTTTGTGTTCAATGTTTGTATTTTTTAACTTTAAACTTTTTAACTAACCTAACGAAAATGCCCGTGAAATAGATATTTCAGTTTCCTCAGATGATATCAAATTATGTAAGAACGAATTATGTACATTATATTAAATTATGTAAGAGCGAATTATTATGTAAGTTTAAACTACACTGGTACTAATAAGTATACAGTTTTTAACGCAATATAAACTTCACTGTACGCTGTCGTATTCTAGTAAATTGTATCTATTTTTACAGAATGTTCCCAAACTTACAAAAGCAAAACAGGAAATAAACTTCCAAAAAAAGATGAAAAGAAATAAACAGAGGAGTCATTGAATCTCTGAGATAAGAAAAGCGAGATAGTGTTGAAAGTTCATACAGAAGTTACTGGAAAGTAATACTAATGAGATATTTCATCAGAAGTTCTGCCACTGCTCCGAGAGTATTTCCATCGGCTAATGAATGATGATCAGCAATGACCTTCTTAATCGAACTTCTAACTCTATTAGATTCACGAATTAATGGAATTAGACATTTATATGGTAATTTTTTAATGATAAGGATTTTTTTAATGATTTCATTTACTTGCGACGGCTTGTTTTGTGCGATTGGGCATTTACTATAGCAGAGAAATGCTTCGTTCAGTTAGAGCGTCTATGTTCAGGGTTCAAGAAAGGACATTAATCTCATGTTTACAAAAATTACAAAGAATGCTTTTATGAGCTTCCAGTTCCGGAAAGTTTTTTTTTTTTTTTTTTTTCTTTATCAGAGATTGAGGATACAAATTGAACAATTGACTGCAAAAAAATGCTCTGATATTTATTTATTTAATGTTCTGATAATATTTCGTGAAAAAAGGCGATAAATTTTTACTTCCTTGTACGAAGTAAAGAGGAAGTATCGTAATCGGGAAAAGTTTCAGGCAGCATATTTCAACGAAAATATCCATTTTGACCGCTTTCGAATGCAATTTAACGATGTTTTTGCGTGATATCTGTACGTAAGAACAGAATAAAAGACTCTTTTCCTCCAAAAAAATTATAAAAATGCTTTAAAATAAATTCTGAAGAGGATTTTTCGTGGCGTCTGTACGAACGTACGTATCTCGCATAACTCAAAAACGAGTAGACCCAGAACGTTGAAATTCTGTATATAGGACTGCTATAACATGTAGATGTGCACCTCGTATTTTGGTTTCAATCGGCCACACCAAACGTATATAAATATTCACTCTGTTACCCGGCTCAGTGATCTCAGTTTCTTTACTCTTATATGTTTGTAAATTGTACATTTTTTGCTTTAAAAATGATTGAATTATGTTGTTCTTATCTTCCGGTTAAGGCTTTTATGCCTTTAGTAAATCTGTCTGCAATATTTTTAGAATTATCAACAATTTTACAGTTGTTTAAGTGCCCCTAAGCCTTTTTTTTCATGGCGGCCATTGATTGTTTACATTTGAAACAGCAGACAAGTGGATTTGTTGCCAATCTAGACAAACTTAGCTTCGCAACAGCAAAGATAACGCCTTCATTTATTATTGCAAATTAAATCATGCTTAATCCTTTCTGGAATTTTTTCGAGGAAATAAGTGTTTAAGGTTTACTTCGTAATTTTTAATATAGATATTTTGAGTTTTTATGTATTTTTGCCTTCTTGCGAAGTGAGAACTGAATTAATTGAATGAGAAATACTCAATCGTCTGTGAAAAACTGTTTCTTTTTTGTTTTGTTTGCTTAATTTCTTTTATACATCTTTCTAGCTTTATTATAGTATTTGAATAGAACATGTGGCAACGATTAGATAATTCTATTCTTTAAATGATATAAATTTTGTGCATTATGAGTTATAATATGAACGAAATATAACACTGTTAAGTGAATCTAGCGCCAGAGTGTCGCTATGGTAAACAAATACTAGAGTGAATTTTAAAGAATGCATTTGTTCTATTGTGGTTTATGCGCAGTCGGCGAAGTAGATTTAATTCAATCCAATAAGTTTAAATGAAATGCAAGAAAAAATGCGTATAATTTAATATTACGTACAAGAAGTCATGTGGTTGGTGTACACATCAGATTTTTTTATATTTCATGTTCGTGCTGATAATATCCATTCACAGTAAATCGACTGCGTTCCACATAAATAGGTATTTTACACAGAATATATGGCACAACAATGTTTGTTAAATAAATTAGATATTTTAATAAGAAAATTATTCTAAAATAATTTTGAAATAGTTCCGATTTTAACGATCGCCCAAAAATATTCGTTAAGTTTTTCGACGCTGTCGCTAAGCTCGCAGTCTACCAGTTGCATTCATTCCTGCTAGGTTTATTATTAATCCTTTGACTACATGTGACGTATCAGTACGTCGTGCATTTGTTTGGGCAAAGACGTACATGACGTTCTAATACGTCATCTGATACGTCAACACTAAATTAGCATGGACCTTATAAGAGATAGACTAATCCAGTGGGCAGGGTGCGTGTAACCGACATGTCCGCAAGAAAGAGTAGGGACGATCTGTTTTACTTTAACACTGAAACCTATGGCATTTGTATCACATAACTCTTTTTAATTATTAAATGTGATACGTTGTATAGTGATGAGATTATTAAAGCCACAGTTTTTCCAAGTAGGATTTAATACATCTCATTAAAGCACTTTTTACTGCAGTTCGCTCTTTTTTTCACGTGTAATTCTTGTACAAATATTTTTACTTTGGGAAAACGGTAAAAACTCTAAGCACAAAATTTATGAATTTCATTTTGCGTAAAAATAAAGTAAAATTAAATAACATTGATAGTACGGGATGCTTTGAAATAAATAAGGTAAAATTAAACAAGATCTGGTATATTTTTTAAAAAAGTTTAATGAACATTTTCAGGCAGTGATTTTCAAAACTATAACAACATTACAAAACGATTATTTAGTTGATTATATGATCATTAAATTATTAACATTAACGTGGATTATTTATTTTAGTAATTTATAAAATTCCGAGCATAAAATTTTGAGTGTAATGCAGGAAAAAAAAAAAAAGATAAAATAAAATCTAGACGCACTCAGATTTTATATAACGCCCAAAAGGAACCTTTTTTTTTTTAACTTTTATGTGGTACCTATAATTATTGAACATCATGTTCTTCGCCCGTAAACCATATACATTTGAAAAAGCATATCTTTAGAATTTCGGCACTGGAGATAAAAATGTTATTTTCAGTACAGTGTTACTATTGCTCGCTTTGAATTCGTCGAGTTTCTTAATAAAAAATTCGTTGTTAACACTTTACAAAATATGAAATAGATTAAAACAAATTCGAAATTCGACCGTCCAAGTGCCCATTTTCGGGTGAGGATTAACTTATTCAAGATTTGATGGCTCTAGATTCCGTCGTTTTTGTCACAGTGCGAGAAATATATATGTAATCATGAAGATTCTTTATTATTTAATTTCTTTAAATATAATACAGGGTGGTAATATTTGGTAACAACAATTTGCAAGGAGACACGGACATTTATTATAGTGGAACAGCGCAAAATGCCGTTTCGAGCTAATAAAGTAAATTAACAGTAAATAAAAAAATCTTACGCAGAACTAAAAATAAATTTAAAAAATAATCACTATAAAATACAAGCAAAATTAATTATTGCAGTTAAATACAATTTTAATATTAGAATTAAGTGTATAAAAAATTAAGGAGTCAAAAGTGTTTATCACTATGACGTATTATGAAATATGATTGAAATAAAATTCCTTTGTAGAAATTGTGCTATAATACTCATCTATAATTTTAAAAAAGCAGCACAATTTAGAATTTTAAACAAAACTTTCGAAAATTCGTTTTAAATATTTTAGTATTTTTTACTTATTTACTCCAATAGAAAGCATAAAAAGTGCAAAAGAAAACTGCTTGTTTGAAATTTTCTATTAGGTCAGATTTAAAATATTTTTATAAAAGAAGTAGTTACAAATTTCCATACGGCATAGGAAAAGCTAAAAATATATCCAGCCCTGAAAGCATGCAATAGCTTTATAATTATTTGGAACTTTAATTATGCTTGATAAATATGCTGAATTTTTAAAAATCAATCTCAATTTCAAAAATGAAAATATGGAGAAATTCTAATTTGTGAAATGAGGCGCTACAACCAGTTTTTCTTGACAATTATACACGCTGCAATAGGCAACCAATGTTAAATTTCTGCAAGTCGTCCCTACTCCTCTGGATGTGATCAAGGTGACAGCCGGCAACGCCTCAGACGAGGGAGAAAACCCGTTTGGGTTAGTCTATTTCTTATAAGGTCCATGTAAGTTAGGAAGATGACTACCTGGCAGTGCAAAGAATGCATTTACCAACCTGTTTTGAAAAATATCACGGGCTTCAAAATTCTTGATAATTTGCTATTTATTATAACCAGATTTTATTTGTTTAAAGGTATTTTGTAATACTAACTGTCTTAAGTTATTTCACTATATAATGAATAATACGAAATAAACTAATTCTTGCATAAAAATCTACTGTTTTTAGTTGCCCACAATATTAAATATGCTCCAACTGCAAAAACATTTTCAAATAAATGTGTACCGAAAGGGTTAAGCACCGTTTTCTTCGCACTTACGCCATATACAATTCAAGCAAAATTAGAAAAGCCGCATACCAGCATATGTTTAGAATTCCCGATGCAGCGTTAAGTGTTGGCATACGTTTTTCTACACAAAAAAAAAAAAGGCTTACAACCTTTTTTTTTTTTTTGTGTGTGTGTCTTTTTATTATTAACGTTTTGTGTGTGAACTTTATTTATTATATTACGTTCTTGGCGCGTAAGCCACATAAAATTCGATTCAATCGCAAAATATTTAAAAACGGCATATTTTTAGAATTTTCGACAGACCCTTTATAGCACAAAACATCCTCAGGATGTCCTATTTAAGTCGCAATATCCCGGGACATACTTAGGATGTCCTGAGTATGTTGATTCTCAGATGTCCTGAGGACATCGTAATTTAACATCCTGAGGATGTCTTATTTAAGTCGCTATGTCCCGGGATAATACGAGGATGTCCTGAGGATGTTGATTCTCAGATGTCCTGAGGACTTCACCAGTTTCACATCCTGAGGACATTCATACTGCATCGTCCAGAGGACTTCGGTTGTCAAACATTCTGAGGATATTTGTTCTCAAATTTACCAGTTTTAGTTTCTTGACATTGCACATCTGGAAACTTGCACATTATTTAATTTTCATATGTATTTTACTAAGTTGTTTCTGAATGCTGCACACTAAAAATATTGATATGATCGATAATTTATTCTTGTTATTTTGTTATTAATTTTAACTGCTATTTTTTCTGACGTTTTTAAAAATTATTTAGTCATGAAAAGATTTTTTTTCAATGGATTAGCATTTCGGTTTCGCGCGGTTCGGTCCGTACGGTTTCGCGCGCTGGAGATAAAAAATATTTTATTCCAAACAGTGTTGCCACTGTTCGCTTTCAGATCGTTGAGTTTAACAATCAAAAATTCATTAAAGTTTTACAAAATATGAAACATAAAATTCAAAATTCGGACTTCCAGGTGCACATGTTCGGGTGGAGGACAACGTTATTCAAAATTTAATGGCTGTAAGTATCGTCATTATTTTCACAGTGCGAGGAACATACATACATACATGCAGATTCTTCATTTATTTAATTTCTTTATAAATAATACAGGGCGATAATATTTGATTGCAACAATTTGAAAAGTTTTTCGCCGTTTATAGTGGACGATGCAAAATCCTGTTTTTAGACTAATAGCCTATTCGCGCTGATGCCTGTTTGGGCTAATTTTTTTTCAACGCTGTTTTAGGCAACATACATTTGGTTCTTAAACAGTGAAAGCTACTTACAAAACTTCACTTTTGTGCGTCATAAACATTACTCATTACGTACATTTAGAAAGACATACGTTCGTTTCACCAGTTGACTTAGAAATAAGGTATATAGAAATAAACTGTACATAAAAATTCTTTCATTGTACATGTTTTAGAAATAAATATCGCTTTCAACACCCAAGGACTAGTTACATATGATAACTTATGCATGATAAGCAAGTCATTTAACTTTGCTATCAACATATTGGAAGAGTAACCGTTCGAGAAATATCTTAAGTGATTTTATCGTCGCTGTGTTTACGAAGTCCTTTAGTATCTGCTATAGTATCTAGAATAAAAAATTAATTTGCACGTATTTATAAACAAAGTAATTAATTTCTTCTGTCTTTCGTTGAAAAAGAACTCTTTAAATAATTTCATTGAAACATTTAAAAAAAAAAGTAACGACTTACTTTTAAAACGATTAAAAAAAGATACAAATTTTCTGTATTAACTGATAGATTTGCTTTATTTTTATTACCAAACAAGTTTTACTTTCTAATTTTGAGTTTCGTTTTAATGAAATGACTTTCAACTGATATATTTTGATGCAAATAACTATGCATTACAGAGTGTGGTCACACATTTTTGTAATCATTTTGATTTTCTCCATGAATTTAAATATTAATTTAAAAATGCAAAGACTGGCATCCAAATGGAATAAGGTTTAATTATCGTTTGCAGCATTAAAAATATTCTTTTCTTTAAAAATGTTGCTGAAAAAAAAATAATAAATCGGAAGCTATATTTTTGAGCTGTCCGAAGAGAAATACGCTTATTCAATTATTAATAAAAGATGTGAAAAGCATGGTCTCCCGCTTTCCTAGTGTGCCTTCGTGGTGTAGTGGTTCAAACGCTAGGCCTGTATTCCAGAGGTCCGCGGTTCGATTCCCGGCGAAGGCTAATTTTTCATCTTGCCTGCTTCCAAAATACCTAAAGTCTCTACAAGCTTTATAAAGTTGTCCTTAACATTTCCTTTCTCGTGTGTAACAAACTGTTGCGGTTATAAGTTTTTCGAAAGCTATATTCTGAAACGCTGTATAAAATAATCTAATTACACGTACAAACAGAATAGAACAGAATAGAATGCTCAAAAATAAATTTAATTTATGCTAACGTTTCGGTGTTATTCGCGTTTAAAATTCAAGTAAAAACCTGAGACTCATTTCGAAAGCAAACTATTTCAAAACAAAAATCTTATCGGCACTTCTCTGTAACAACGTTATTTATATATAATCGTCACGAAATTTCCTTATCTTGCGCGGCTTAAAAAACGACGAACGGTATTTTATTTCCAGAGAAGCATTTTCCTTGGCATCTGAGGACCATTTTGCCTCTTGAAACTTCACTGATTTAATCTAACACTTAATGTCGATACAAAATCTGGTTCCTTATCTCCGTTAACCCTAAAAGCCAGTGGCACAGCTAATAAATAACCCGATAGGTTAGATCCATTTCTGCGATAAAACAAAATGGCGTGTACCTGTTTCGAATGTAATAAGGTCTAAGATTCGTACAACCTTTAAGCAATATTTATTTATTTGCTTACTTTTTTTTTTTTTTTTTTTGTATTTCTGTTTGTTTTTGCTCAGAGATTGTTTCAAAAGATAGCAGATGTGAAGTGTTTCGTTTTACTCAGCATTATTATATTCAGGTAGCGTATTTTATTTCGATATGCGGTAGTTGATGGAAGATGCGATAAAGCATTTTTCTTGTACATTTCTTAATATATTTTAGAAAAATGTTTCTTTTCCGCAACGGGGAATGCAGGAAGTCGGTTATTTTCTTGTACCTAGATTTGAAAATTGCATATAAAATTCCCGGTTGAATATAAATGGCGTTGATTTGCAGATGAATTTCACCGCACAGCGTGAAACCGAGCAATAGAAGACAATTAAGAAGAAAATGTTGCCATTCTAAGCAATAAATTTGCAAAAGTACATAAGAGGTTTTTTCTCTTTTAATTTTCTTCAATTTTATATTAATCTGAAGGTTTTAAAATAAATTAGACGAATAAAAGAAATAATCCACAGTTGACATCGTTTGTTTTTTCTAATAGTCTGATTTCTGGTCATTATAAGTGGCACGTGATAAACCAATAAGTTGAGGACTTAATATGAAGAATCTTGTACATTAAATAAATGAAGAATATTTTGCATTTTTATAATTCATTACGCTTTTGCAGTATGGAAGCTTGGAAATGTGATTATACACTCCGGCGGGGAGGGGGGAAAGGGGCAACACTTCTGTATCTCCCGTTCTACTAGGCCAGTTGACGAAATTCAACTTGAGTTTTACATGTCTCGAAAGCGCGACTTAGGGTATGCATTAAATTTATACACTGAAGTGACAAAAGTCATGGGATACCTCCTAATATTTTGTCGGTTCTTTTTTTGCCCAGCGAAGTGCAGCAACTCGACGTGGCATGGACTCAACAAGTCGTTGGAAGTCCCCTGCAGAAATATTGAGCCAGCTGCCTCTATAGACGTCCATAATTATGAAAGTGTTGACGGTGCAGGGTTTTGGGCACGAACTGACCTCTCGATGATGTCCCATAAATGTTCGATGGGATTCATGTCGGGCGATCTAGGTGGCCAGATCATTCGCTGGAATTGTCCAGAATGTTCTTCTAACCAATCGCGAACAATTGTGGCCCGGTGACATGGCGCATTGTCATCCATGCAAATCCCTTCGTTGTTTGAGTACGTGAAGTACATGAATGGCTGTAAGTGATCTCCAAGTAGCTGAAGGTATCCATTTCCAGTCAATGATCGGTTCAGTTGCACCAGAGGACCGAGTCCATGCCATGTAAAAACAGCCCAGACCATTATGGAACCACCACCAGCTCGAACTGTGCCTTGTAGATAACTTGGGTCCATGGCTTCGTAGGGTCTGCGCCACACTCGAACCCTACCATCAACTCTTTCCAACTGAAATCGTGACTCATCTGACCAAGCCACGGATTTCCATTCGTTTAGGGACCAACCGATATGCTCACGAGCCCACGAGAGTCGCTGCAGGCGATGTCGTGCTGTCAGTAAAGGCACTCGAGTCGGTCTTCTGCTGGCATAGCCCAAGGAAGACAAATTTCGCCGCACTGTCCTATCGGACACGTCCCTCGTACGTCCCACATTGATTTCTGCGGTTATTTGACGCAGTGTTGATTGTCTGTGAACATTGACAACTCTACGCAGACGTCGCTGGTCTCGGTCATTAAGTGCAAGTGGTCGGCCACTGCGCTGTCCATGGTGGGATGTTATGCCTGAAATTAGATACACTCGGCACACTCTTGACATTGTGTATCTCGGAATGTTGAATTCCCTAACGATATCCGAAATGGAATGACCCATGCGTCTAGCTCCAACTACCATTCCGCGTTCAAAGTCTGTTAATTCTCGTCGTGCGGCCATAATCACGTCAAAGCCTCTTCACATGAATAACTTGAACACAAATGAAAGCCCTGCCAAAGCACTTCGCATTTATACATTTTCTACGCGATACTACTGCCATCTGTATATTTGCATATTGCTATCCAAATGACTTTTGTCACTTCAGTGTATATAATGTTGTTCTAATATAGCTATTTTGACGCAAAATTGGACTTTTTTCGAAATGACATACCAAATTTTTCCCATATTTCGATTCTACGATTCAAATTATACCAAACTGCCAAATTTTGTAAAACTTGCACGAGTCGTTTTTAAAAAAATAGCTCTAAAAAATGTAAGTCCTCAATGTTAATTGAATCTGATATATATTTAGTAATATCTATTTTTTTTATTAAACTTAATTGATTCCTTTTTCCAGAATTCGAAATTTAAGCCTAATCCAAATATAATTCGCACATTTTTTATAATTTATTTTTAAAATTTGTATTTTAAAATATTTTTTTTGCAAATTATTCGAAAAAAATTTTGTATTATAAGCTATCAAATTATATTAAATATTATTATCAAAATTTTCCAAGATATTCATGAATTTACATATTGAAGCGTTTTGAAATTTGGCAACTTTTCTTTGAGCGATAATAACGCTAAGGGGGGTTTACGCACTTAGTTAAAATTATTTGAATGTATGAAAGATAACCTTTTTCTCGCTCGTCTAAAGTGATAAAAAAGAAAACGAAAATAGTTTGCTATAAATTAAGAAGTTCGCCAAGTAAATTATTCTTGGTAAAAGCAACTGAACTATGCTTTTGTCCTTTGACCACAATCTGAAGCAAATTGTCCAAAACCTGAATGTTTTCTTTGTAGAGATATTCTTTCCAACGAAAGCGTTATTATGAATTCTGATTATTTCATTTGTTGCCACTTGAGGACTAGAAAAGGTTGACAGGTGGCGCTTCAGGTACGGTAAATGAGAGATCCCCATTCGCTTGTCCAGGGGCCGTCATTGATCCGTTTCTATATGCAAGAGTTTTGGTGATTTTTTTTTTTTTTTTGTAATATTGTGTGATATCTCTCAAAGATTTATTAACTTACGAGGGCAATCCCCCCAAAAAAGGTCTCCTATATTTTTAGATATACAAAGAACCGTTTATTTTCTATAATTGCTACATCACTTTAAAGAATGAAGAATGCTTTATTTTTCAACATAATCGCCATTTCGGTCGATGCATTTTTGTAGACGCTGTTGCAGTTTTACAATGTCCATGTCATACCAGCTTGCCGCCATGCCCTTCAGGAAGCGTTGAGGAGCTTCAGGAGCATCCAGATGATCCTCCGATCTTTACGCATTTTACGAACTCAATAATCGCGAAACCCAACGAATACGAACTCAACAATCCTCAACTTTCGCGATTGTCTCGTCGGCAATTGACGGCCTCCCGCTCCCTTCTTCGTCATGAATTTCAGTACGACCAGCTGTAAACTCTCTACACCACTTGCGAACGTTTTTGACATCCATGCACGACTGTCCATACACTTCCGTCAATAGGCGGTGAATTTCAACCGGTTTAACGCCTTTTGCGTTCAAAATCGAATAACTGCGCGCACTTCGCACCTGGCGGTAACGTTTATCGGGAGCTCCATTTCGAATGGCTGCCAAGCCAAGACTGAGCATCCGAGCGAAGCGCCTACGTGCTTATGTGGTAGCGGAAAAGGCACCACTCACAACAGTGTTGCCAACAACCGTATTAAAACTTTCTCTACGTCCCCCAAAAATAGGAGACCTTTTTTTGGGATTGCCCTCGTATATATGATAGTTATACTGATATGTAATAATTACAATATTTACTTATCTTTATATTTAAATATGATTGTAGGCAAATGGGAATAAGAATATTACCATTAACTTATGTAGTAATTCTTGAATACCTTGTAAAGTTTTTTTTGGGGGGGGGGATCAGCGAAATCTTTTCGTAAGTTTTACCGGTCCGTGGATCCGAAGATTTTTAGAAGACATACGGTAATTTTGTTCCAACTTTTTATTTAACCTATGTTAATAATTGAAACAAACATAAGTTGTTTATTATCTGTAGAAGTGGATGTTTTCAAATGAAATATCTTTACTTTTTCAGGAGAGTCAACTGATTTTGACCAAATAGCTCCTGATCTCAAGTTTCCTATTGCCCAGTTGTACCTGAAGAAATTTGGGGGTGAATCTTTGATACTGACAAAGGAACCCCTCAAAGCTGGTACCGTGCTGGGTACCTACAAAGGAGGAGTACAAGAAAGTGATACTGAAGACGATAAAACCTTTAAGGTATGTTGACATGGAACGTATTTCGTATATTACACTTCTTGTTAGATTTGTTGACAATTTTTAATACATACTTATTATTCAAATTAAATTTTTAATCTTTATTTTAAGATGAGGTATAGATTAACTTTTAATCCATTTTTGCAATGAATACTAAAAAGAAATCTGACTTAAAATTTTTTTTTTGACTTTAACCTTTTCTTCGCACTTACGCCACATACAATTGAACAGCAAAATTACAAAAATTTTAAAAGCAGCGTAGAAATATACGTCTAGAATTTCCGACGCAGCGTTACATGTTGGCAAACATTCCCCCCCCCCGTTTTTTTTCAGTCTTTTCCCAGTTTATCATATTAATGTTCAGTTTCCTTACTAAGATGGCTGTACAAAACCTCTTTTTATGTTTTTATTACTGACGTTTTGTTTATTAAATATTATGTTCGTATACGTTATTTTATTTATTAAATATTATGTTCTTGGCGCTTATACATAAAATTCGATTCAACGGCGAAATCACAAAATACTTAAAAACAGCATATTTTTAGAATATCCGATAGACAGTCTCGCGCGCTGTAGAAAGAAATGTTTTTTTCGGTGCAGTGGTGCCACTGCTCGCTTGGAAACCTTTGAATTGATCAAATATTCATTGTAGAGACATTAAGTATTTGCGAAACAGGAAAGATGAAAAATGAGCTACGCTCTCGCCGGGAATCGAACCAATGGAATACGCGCCCAGCGCGCTAACCACTACACTACAAAGGCATGCTAAGAAGGTGAGAAAAATCCCTTAGATACTTCCACTTTTAAAGGGCGACTGGGGTTTTCAGGGGACCCAATCGCCAAATCTTGGATGTGGAGAATCATCATTCACCACCCTTTTAGTTCGGGAGCCACTGTAAAGACATTAAGCTATTTCGAAGCTGGAGAAGTTATGTTATGTTATGTTATGTAGAAGTGAGGAGGCCACCTAGTATTTACCCTAAGTAAGCAGGTATTAGCCCCACACACTAACTAGAAAACTAACAACATTCTGGCATCATTTCCTCGAATCGTGATGGAAAATGTGACTCCAATGAGCACTACAGGTACTGCCACCGGCGGCGGCATCAACGGTACTCCTACCTTTCAGCGTTAAATTAGCTCAACTTTCGCGAAAAGGGATTGAATTACATGATATATATACATTGCAAAATACATAGTTGTGCAGGGGCATATTTTGAAGATGTTATCCATTGTAGTGGGTACAGGCAACATGTTTCAGGACATTTTATATTGCATTAGAAACAGGCGGGATGTTCCCACGTTACAAATCATTTTTGTAAACATGATCTGTTTACTGTCAGAATTAATTAAGAACTATAAAATTGTTTACAAAGCTTACATTTAAGTATACCCTTGTAAAGTTGTGCTGAAACATTAACAGCTCAATTTCGACGATTCATTATGTGCTGTAATGTATGTTTTTGTGTTAATTGATTTTCAGAAATTACATTATTGTCTAGCAGTACATTGTTATTTGCATGTAAAAATTGATCATGACATTACAAATTGAGCTGGCTAGAAGCAGCTTATTTCGAGTGCATGATCATGCCTACAATCATGACTTGTTTACATAATTTTTTTTACAAACAGCTGTCAAAAATAGAAAATATAAAATAATAAAAAGACATAAATAAATAAGTCTGAAAACAAAAGAAAAAAATAGCTTCATCTGCATACTTATGCGCACTACGTAACTTTTAGATATATCTGCATACATTTGCTGTACATTGCCAACTTATTTTTGTCAGTTCATTGTATGCAATTACGTGTGTTTTTACAATAATTAGTTTGCGTGAATTTTATGCTATGATACATTACATTGTTGATACTTTACCAACTGAATGCTAGATATTTATTACTAGCAGCTTCGCTGCCAGCCTTCGTCTGGCTTTTAAATGCACCGGAAAAATGGCTGAAGGGAACACCGAACGTTAAATTTAAAAACTGCGTAGAATTTTACTCTGCAGAACAACTTCATAAAAAAAGTTATTATGTATGACAAAATTACAATGAAATAAGCAATATCCCTTAATACAAATATTAATTATCCCAATAAATAAATTAACCAACTTCCCTTTGCAAATTCTTAAGAACTAAATTGGTATAAAGGAGGTTAAGAACTTTGTTTCCTAAAAAAATCACTCAAAAATAATAAAATTTTAAAATGGCGTGGTAGTGCACAAATATTCAGAAACCAATCAGGGAGCTGATTACATCACGCATAGAATTAAAATTATTTAAATAATCATTCATAATAAAATCATTTTTAAAACAAATGCAAAATTAAATTGTATTTTAATATTTAACAGCCATAAATAATGTTTAAAACATTAGATTAAATTTATAGATATTAATAAAACCAATTACTTTTTCAGTAAGGTGACGTCATTGATTACATCATCCACAACATAAAATTATATAAAATATTATAAACAACAAAATTTTTATTTCAAATAAAAATGCAAAATTAAATTGCTTTTTAATATTTAGAAGCCATAAATAATATTTAAAACACGCAATTTATGCATAATAAAACGCATTATTTTTTAAATAAAATGACAACAAAGTATCGGTTACCATAAATAACTTATCCAGCAATGGGTTTACCATACGAAAAATCGGCAAAATCCGTGCAACCGTCTACAAAAAAAAAAAAAAAAATAAAATAATAATAATAATAATAATAATAATAATAAAATGAAATATGCCAATCTCTTAAAAACAGTGACATAAGAAATACGATGAAAAATTGTTGCCAAACCCATATTTCTAAAAGAATGAAACTATTCAAAATAATGCGATTTCATCAAAATCTATCAACAACAATAAGGAAAATTGTTGCCAAAATCAAATTGTTAAAGATATGTGTTTACTTACCAGGTAATGTGACCTTATATTACTTAGAAATGTAGAGGTCATATATTATTTATCTGAAGTAAACAGATAGGAGCCCCTTACCCTACTTGTGAGTGACCTATTTTGTGCTTCATATGGAATATGGTGCTTATTTCTTTCCTATAAAGGCACGCCCGCGTACAGGAAAAATGAGCAACGTCTTCGCCGGGAATCTAACCACAGACCTCTGGAATACGCTCCGAGCATGCTGACCACTACACTACGAAGGCATGCTAAGAAGGTGGGAGAAATACCTTATAAATATGGGGTTATGGGTTATTCAATAATGGCAAAGCACACGAGGGCTATCTGCCTAAAGGGAGGGATGCCTTCGTGGAGGACTTTCTAAGGGAAATTGGCTCGTATACACGTTACACATGGGGAAAACCACGAAAACGCCCATGCAGCCAGCCCGTTCGCGGGATTCGAACCTCGGACCGAACTACCAGTGTTCATCGTCTTTACCGCTCGGCCGATGGTGAGCCATACCTTATAAATATGAAAAAGATAATAAAACAAATTCGAAATTAAAAATTCATTGCTTCCAGAGGCGCATGTTCGGATGGAAGAGTTCGTTATTCAAAATTTGATGGCTTTAGGTAACGTTGGTTTTTTTTCACTTTGCGAGAAACATACATACGTTGGCGCTGATTCTTCATTTTTTAATTTCTTTAAATATAATACAGGCCGATGATATTTGGTGGCAACAATTTGAAGAGTGATACGCCGTTTGTAGTGATTCAGCGCAAAAGGCCGATTCCAGACTAATAGCGCATTTAGACTAACGCCCTTTTTGGGCTAATAATGAAGTTTAATGTAAAATGCCAAAATGGGGATATTTGTGTCATTTAAAGTATTAATTGTCATTTAAAGCTCAGTTGAAATATACGTCTATGGGCCATGATTGCGGAAATAAGGTCCAAGTAAATACTGTAGACACGATGGCTGTTTTGAATGTTCAATTATTGTTACTGTATTGCGTAAATCCGTTTATTTTGACCAAGAATTTTTCATATTCCTTTTTTGCGGATAATTGTTTGGCGGAAACGCGAACAGAAATCAGTCGAATAATCTTATATAATCGAATATAAGATAATCATTAGTATATTTAAATCATCGAATACATGAATTCTGTATTAGAATTAACATCTGCTAAGAATTCATGAGAGTTTAGAAAAACCGATTCTGTATGAGAGATATCTTCTGCAAGACTTATTCTTTATCTTTCCGACAATAAAGATAATATTTCAAACCTTTTTCCTTATCAGGAATTTTGTTCCGCATCATCGAAAGTTCATATCGAATCGGGAAATATAAAGTATTTACTCTGTCATTAATTAAAAGAGTTTCTCTCTCTCTTTTTAGTTCCTGAAGGAATATTGTTTTCGTTTCGGCATTTTGCATCGAATCACTTTAAACGGAGTATCAGATTTCAAATTGTTGTCACCAAATGTTAGAAAACCCAGCATTATATTTAAAGAAATTAAGTAATGAAGAATCTGCATAAATGTATGTATGTTTCTCGCATTGTGATAAGACAACGGTACATAGAGACAACCAGTTTGAAATGACGTAATCCTACTGCACATATGTGCGTCTGAAAGTCTAAATTTAAAAGTCGGAATTTGTTTATGATCGATTTCATATTTTGTAAAATTTTGAAGAATTTTTGATTAACAAACTCAACGATTTAAAAGCGAACAATGGCAACCCTTTACGGGGGGGGGGGGGGGCGGGAACCTTTTTATTTCCAGCGCGCGGACTTTGTGTAGGAAATTCTAAAAATAGGCTCATTTTAAAATTATTTTGCGACATTGCTGTTGAACTGAATTTTATGGTTTAAGTGCAAAGAACATGATATTTAATAAATAAAGGTAACACACAAAACGTTAAAAAACGCCCCTTTGGACATAATTTAAAATCTGAAGCTTTTTTTTTTTTTTAATTTTTTTAATTTTTATGCCTATCATTGCTTGACAAATTTAAACAACTATATGAGTTATTTAACTTTATATCATTGATCATAATATGTGGTGGGGTGTATTTAATTATGGCAAAGCACACTAGGGCTATCTGCCTAAAGGGAGGGATGCCTTCGTGGAGGACTTTCTAAGGGAAATTGGCTCGTATACACGTTACACATGAGGAAAACCACGAAAACGCCTATGCAGCCAGCCCGTTCGCGAGATTCGAACCTCGGACCGAATTACCAGTGTTCAGCGACTTTACCGCTCGGCCGCTGGTGGGCTGATCATAATATAAAAGACAACAACTTTTAAGTCATATAAGACCTTTACTCTCACTTTAAAAGCATTACGAACTAGTTTTTTTTTTTTTTTTTTTTTTTTTTTTTTTTCTCCCCCTTCCCGGGAGTGGGTTCTGTTCTTTCTCTAGACAAAATTGCATCCGCTTTTAGTTTTCACATAACTTGCATATCTGACATATTTGAAAATATTTAACAGATTGTCATTTGATTTGAGCGATAGGTTACTAATTTTTTTTAAATGTTTTTTATTCCACTGCTAAATCTCTACAAGTGTCCGAGTGGTTAAGACCGCTGAATACTGGTATTTCAACTCACATGGTTTTCCTCATGTGTAACGAAGTGCGAACTAGTTTCCTTACAAAATCCTCCACGAAAGACATCCTTCCCCTTAGCCGTCGTGTGCTTTACCATATTTTGGCAACCTAACCTTATAAGTGATAAGTGACGGAGGACGTGGGCACTGTCCCTTTACCTTAATGGTTAATCAGTAAAGCACCACGTCCGCCATTATCCAGAGCCGCCAACGGGGTTCGCTGCCGTCCAACTGCCCGGGTCCCAGTGTTTGTTGATATCTGAGAAAAATATAAGTACATGGCCATACAGGGCTTTTTTAACATGCTACTTTTACAATACGTTACGATACTAATGATTCAATTATAATACATTTAAAAACTAATTTTGCAGCATGCACTATATATTACGATACTGATTTATACAATTCATACATTACCAATTATACATTAGAGTACTAATTATGCAATTTCAATACATTATAATACTAATTATGCAGTACACACATAAACTTTACAGTGCATGTTACGATGAATAATAGAAACATTACCAAACATACAATTATTATACATTACAATACTAATTACATTACCAATTATACAATTATTATACATTACAATACTAATTACATTACCAATTATACAATTATTATACATTACAATACTAATTCAGTGCTACTGCTAGTAATTCTGATAAATATTACACATATAGTAACCTAACCTTATAAGGCGCGCCTTCTTAGCATATAGTTATAGTGGTCAGCACACTCGGCACGTATTCGAGAGGTCCGTGGTTCGGTTCCCGGAGAGGGCGTTGCTCATTTTTGATGTCTCATGCTTCCAAAATACCTAATGTCTCTACAACCTAACCTATTTCCATTGTCGTCTAGTTAGAGGAGAATATAACTATAATGGAAAATAAATAACGTACATAATCTTCCCAACGCATTCTCTTTTGTTGACTTCTTCTAACAAGTTCATACGCATTCTTCCATTAATTTTACTAATTTAATTAAACATTTGTACTGAGCATAATAAATCTAAGCTGCATAGTTTCATTAAATAATTTAAATAAGGCATCTTTTTATTTTCAATTTATTTAAGTTTTTCTGTGGTCTTCAGTCCAAGAAGTTTTAAAAAATATCAGAAATGCCCAAAAGTATATATAATCAGTCAAATACAGTAATGTTATAAGTAATCATTGCCTTCTGTAGTGCATGTTCTTGCAGGGCAAGTGCCAGCCCATCCAGGTAGTACTGGACGATCTGTCACTCGAGTACCTTAGAAAGTATAGCTGAGTTTTTTATGCTTACTTACTCGCAAAATTTTTAGGCCCACCAACGAGCGGCAAAGTCGCTGAACACTGGTAGTTAGTTCTGGGGTTCTAATCATGGTGAAGGGTGTTTTTGTGGTTTTCCCCACATTGAACGTGTATACGACACATTTCCCTTAAAAAAGTCTCTAAAGAAAGACCCTTAGAAAGCCATCCTTTCTCTTACGCACACAAGCACTCGAGTGCTTTGTCGTAATTAAACGAACCAAAACAAACCTGAAATTTCTAAATATCTCTAGAGTGGCGCTTGTGTTGAACGATAATTAGTCATCACTCATCTGGATCTCATTCCATTTCTCATCTACAGTATAAGCTGAGGAGTGATGGGGGAATATAAGGAATTAGGGTGAGTTATCCCCTAATTCCTTATTCCCACATTTCTGCATATTTTAGTGGTATAAGTGAAGCATGTCCATGTAGCATTAGAGATTCATGGCTGGAAACCGATGTGGACATACCTGATTTATCATAATTTCCGGCTCCATAAACAAACAAACAAACAATCTGAAAGTTTTTAGATTTTAAATTACGTCCAAATGGGCTTTTTTTTAACGTTTTGTGTGTTACCTTTATTTATTAAATAAATTTTATTTATTTATTAAATAAAGGTAACACACAATTATACTTATTTATTTTATTTAATTTATTTATTAAATATCATGTTCTTTGCTCTTAAACCATAAAATTGAGTTCAACAGCAATATCGCAAAATAATTTTAAATTAGCATATCTTTAGAATTTCCGATACACAGTTCCGCGCGCTGGAGATGAAAAGATTTTTTTTCCCGTAGAGTGTTGCCATTGCTCGCTTTTAAATCGTTGAGTTTGTTACTCAAAAATTCGGTAAAATTTTACAAAATACGAAATCGATAATAAGACAAATTCCAAATTTCAAGTTTGGTCTTCAACATGCCTATATTCGTAGGAGGAATATGTCATTCAAAATTCGATGGCTCGTTTTATCACAATGTACTGTTGTTTTATCACAATGCGAGAAATATACATACATTTATGCAGATTTTTCATTATTTAATTTCTTCAAATATACTGTAGGACTTTTAACATTTGGTGGCAACAGTTTGAAAAGTGATTCGCCGCTTATAGTGATTTAACCAAAAATCGCAAAACGAACCAATCAGGCAATCAGGAACAAAGCCTCTTTAGGAAAAAAAAAAAAAAAAAAAAAAAACTACAAAATAATATTTTGTTAAGAAATAGTTGCATTTAAATAATAAATTTAATTATTTTTAATTTAATCAATTTAATTAATTTTGTTACACAAAATCTGAAAAATTATTAAGTGCATTTTTAAAAACGTTACCATCTGGAAACATTGTTAGATGTACCGTTAATATAATAAGTATATTATTGTTTTCTTTTTTAAGAAAAAATTATTTTGGCAGACCAACGTATCCAGTCCAACAGTGATATTGGCAATAACTCGTACTTACAGAACATATGGGAGAAATTCCAGAATGCAAATGCCATTTATCAAAGGAAAAAACAGGGGAAAAAAGACAAAAGCAGCTTTCTGATTCCCTAAATGTTCTTTTACACCCTATTCTACATTTGGAAATATTTACGTAACCACACTATCTCACACATGTTACGTGAATAATTTTCCAGTTGGGCTATTTGCATCATATTTACGGAGAAAAAGATACATTAGTTCTAAGCACGAAGTGTATCTCTTTTTCTATCTTGTATGTTGTAACATGGTTATCTCTTTATTTAAGCTATTGACTGATCACACTTTGATAACTCTTGTTTCGTTATTTTTCAATTTTAAGTTACATTATTATTACGATTTAAATTTCTGTAATGAATCATTAATAGAAAAGATGTAAATAACGAAGAAGATACTGATTAGAAGTTAGGTTTTTGATGAAATATAATTAGGAGTAATACATTTCTTTTTTGTACGAGTTAAACGTACGTTTTTACAAAATTTTTACCTTAGCCTGGTGCTGCCATCTATATTTGAAACAATGTACTTTTTCAGGTGAACCGTTCCGACGGTGGTTCTCCAGTCCACGTGATGCTTGAAAATGAAGGCCATTGGTTAAAGCTGATGAGAACGGCAGCCCTACCCACCGATGCTAACATTAGCCTTCGCATCTCAGGTATAAATCTATATCAATTTGCCCACAAATGAAAGTTTTGAATTATATATTTACTAAGTTTTCATTTTTATGGTAATTATCTGTATATTAATATTGTACTCTATATTTTTTTAACACGGATAAAATATAACTAAAATGAGGTTGAAAGAAAAACGAAGAAATCCTTAGCAAATTATAATTTTTTTAAGCTTTTAATTGTAACAGGTTTTAAGTAAATTGGGCAATTAGTAATTATTCTTTTTCATAATTCTAAAACTAAGATTAAACTACAACTTGACGTTCATCACTGCAATGAAATCGTATTTTTAATACGATGGTTAGTTTCTATACGTAAGTTTGTACAAAATAATATTTTAAATAAATGATTTCTTTCTTAATTGCAGCTTTTCCTGTTCTTTTCTTTTCCTTTTTTTGGGGGGGGGGATAAAAAGTATAGCAGTGATTCCATAATTTTATGTATATTATTGCATTATTTATTGCCGTTATTTACTCACTAATATTCATTTAGAACTACATGACTAAAATGCAGAAATATTAGTAATAACTTAAAATTTGTGTGGTAAATCCATGTTTTAATATTACATACAATGGTAATGTTTATAAATTCTTAATGCTTTAAATCTTGAAACCCACACTTTTATTACTGCTGTAGATTTATTACAGTAGTACAGATATATTTGGCAATAGACAGTTATCTACGTATGTAATTTTCAAAGCTTTATCTACAATTTTACGTTAAAAGGGAGGGGGAAAGGAACCACAAATAAATAAATAAAATAATAATAAAAAAAAAATCTGAAAGGTTTCAGATTTTAAATTACGTCCAAAGGGGTGTTTTTTTAATGTTTTGTGTGTTATCTTTATTAAATATCATATACTTTGCGTTTAAACCATAAAATTCAGTTCAAAAGCAATGCTGCAAAATAATTTTAAAATGAGCCTATCTGTAGAATTTCCGATACACAGCTCCGCGCTGGAGATAAAAAGGTACCCCCCCCCTCGGTAGTGTTGCCATTGCTCGCTTTTAAATCTTTGAGTTTGTTACTCAAAAATTCGTTAAAAGTTTTACAAAATATGAACGATAATAAAGCAAGTTCCAAATTTCAAATTTGGTCTTCCACATGCCCATATTTGTAAGAAGATTACGTCATTCAAAATTCGATGGCTCATTGTACCGTTGTTTTATCCAATTGCGAGAAACATGCATACATTTATGCAGATTTTTCATTATTTAATTTCTTTAAATATAATGCAGGACTCTAACATTGGGTGGCAACAGTTTGAAAAGTGAAACGAACATTTATAGTGATTCAACGAAAAATCGCAAAACGAAAACAATAGTCCTTCAGGGACAAAGCCCCTTTTGATTAATAAAATAAAGCATTTTTATCTCCAACGTGCGAGACTGTTGCCATTCGGTAAAAATGAGTGCGCAAGTTAGCGTTTTCGGAGTTTTTAATTAATTTTATATAGTATTTAATGCAAATGGATGACAAGCTCTAAGAATAAAACAATTAAAAACAGATGATTCATTTGCAGAGACATTAGCTATTTTTTTGGAAGCAGGAAAAGATGAAAAATGAACAATGCCTTCGCCGGGAATCGAACCGCAGAACACCACACCACGAAGGCATGCTAAGAAGGCTGAAGAAATACCTTATAAATTAAGAGTATAGGTTTCTTAAATGAAAAATAATATTAAGGGGGCCAAATCTGTATTGCATATTTTCTTTCAATGTCACATTATACAGAATATTAGCGTGTATGAATTCCAGAAGCTTCTATTGTCTAGTTTTCAGCAGAATTATTGCTTTTTCCCTTTCATATTCTAGCATAAGAAGGGATATTTTAACTAATAATATAATTAAATCCCAATTAAGATCACCGAGAAATAATTTAACTATTATGTTGAATACTTCTCGATTCAGTTCCTTGCACACAGGAAATACGTGTTATTCATATTCCCTGAAGGTCATTTGTTTTCACAGAAATGTGATTCAGTTTATTCTAAAAATAATAACAGTGTTGCGTGTAGGATTTTAACTTTTGAACTCAGTGTGTACTTATTTAAAATGGAGCCCAATGTTAGAAAAACAAATAATTGAGAGCTGAGCATTGGAAAAATATTAAGCGATGTAATTAACGAAATTTCTCAATGTAAAATTTTATTTTGAATTGATGAAGAAAGTTTAAACAATTTAAAATATTATTAAGATCAGTTATGTAGTAAAACGGAGTTATTAATTCGTACATTTTATTTTATTTTCTGTTTCAATAGATTTGTCACAGAAAATATAGAATAACAGAAAAAAGTAATAGTTCTAACTATCATAATTTTTCAGAACAAAATTAATTTTCTAAATAATCTTGATTCAAATAAGTTGCATTCTTCATAAATAGTGTTTTCATTTCTAATTGATCCACAAAACTTTAAAAAAAAATTAATTTAAATGCTCGTTTTGCTCCGTACTGACTGATCCACAAAACGTTACAAAAAAATTAATTTAAATGCTCATTTTGCTCCGTACTGTTTGATCCACAAAACTTAAAAAAAAAAAAAAAATAATTTAAATGCTCGTTTTGCTCCGTACTGATTGATCCACAAAACTTTAAAAAAATTAATTTAAATCCTCGTTTTGCTCCGTACTGATTGATCCATAAAACTTTAAAAAAATTAATTTAAATGCTCGTTTTGCTCCGTACTGACTGATCCACAAAACTTTACAAAAAATTAATGTAAATGCTCGTTTTGCTCCGTAAAATTTCCAAATTCTCCTCGAAGGAGCACTTGCTCCTCGGTGATCGAAATTCTTGGAATTATCTGATGCACATGTTTTAATATGGAACAGATGTGAAAGTAAATAGAAAGAGTTAAGTCGAAATTGGACACGGATAGATTGTTTGTCTGATAATAATAGCCATATCTATTTATATAAACAGTAAACTAGCTACGAATGTAGATAAAAGTTATGAGATGTTGAAATGGGGAATAGCAAGTCATTCATTTAACACTAAACTTACCTTCATCTATATTTGCATCCTCTTATGGAAACTATGTAATGCGTCTTTTTTACGTAAACGTTCTTAGTTGGGTTATGTAATGGCTATTTCGTCATATTTTATATTTCCCAGTGATTTTACTTTCACCTTGGTAGATATAACAGCGTGCTTATCACGTGATACACTCTTTTATAAAGGAATCGAGTTATCTGAAATAGAGGGAAACGCGCCACTGATAAGAAGCAGGGTGCCGGTGCCACTGATAAGATTAGAAACCCTTTTAGACCAAGAAATGCATTGTTATTAGCCAGAGATAGGATCTCTGTAATGCTCCTATTATATTTAGTTAGTTGTATATTTTGATTCCTCTTATTGCACAGAGTTTAGATCTTTGGAGTACGTTTTGTTTATTTGGGGGCCTATTAAGCAATTTTAATGTGAATGTATGAAACAAACCTTCGTCTCTGTTAATTGTGGTTAATAAAGATGTTTTCTAAAGGAACTGAGGTAGGTAGAATAGTTCCGTTGCTACTATATCTTTGTATTATTACAATTTGAAACATTCCCTTTGATTAATATTAATTTATCTTTTTCTGTTGCTACTATATCTTTAGATTTTTGCAATTTGAAACATTCCCTTTGATTAACATTAATTTATCTTTTTTCTTACGTGAGTCAGTAATTCTCGGCTAGTGTTATGAAACCATTAGGAATTAGTATTAACTATTAACAACAAAATTTTATTACAAGATTTCAGTATCACAATTGTCGTTATTTTTAAATAGTGATCACATTCGTTTATGTATCTGAATTAAAAAAAATCTATCAAAGTAACGCGTCATATATTGTTAATAATTATGTAACGAAACACTGCAGGATGAAGTTTCTCTTATTTATTTTCATTTACTTGTAGTATCAGTGAAAACAAGTTAAAAATCTTTCTCTCGAATACTTATCGCTAGCAGTAAAAGGAAATAAATGAATTATGAAAGCTACCGATGTTACATGCAATTCAGGAATGGATGATTTAATAATCCAATAAATTGTTTTTTTTCTTCTTGTACCTATTCTGGTGGTTTTTGAAATATAATAGTTGACGTGTGTGCAAAATGAGTGAAATAATTGGTACATAAAGGGGTTACAGCCGAAAACATCGCGGCAAAAACATCGCGGACGAAAACGTCGCGGAGAAAACAACGAAAGGCGAAAACGTCGTGCTACAAAACATCGTGGGAGAAAACATCGCAGTTCTAAAACATCGTGGTACAAAATATCGTCGTCGAAAATAAAGCGGTTCAAAAACTTCGCAGTTTAAAAACATCGCCGTCGAAAATATCGTGGTAAAATCATTGCATGACAAATCATTGCATGACGATAACATCGCAGACATGCTTTTTTCAGGCTTTAATACCAGTAAATGGATATTCCCATAATGATTTGTGAGCGCAAGTGATGTAAGGAAGGATAATTTTTACTTTCACATTTTTTATTAACTAATAAATTTTTGCTGAAAAAATAAGAAGGAAACTTAAGCATAGAAAATTAAATGCAACTTAATAGATTATAATTTTTATGAAAAATTACCTGTAAAATCTTTATAAAAAATTATTCATTAATGGTCTTTGTTAGTTAACTATGTCGATTTAAAATTCTATTAAGTGCTATAAGTTGCATTAATTTTCTATGCTTAAGTTTTCTTCTTATTTTCTCAGCAAAAATTTAATATTTAATAAAAAATGTGAAAGTAAAAATTATCCTTCTTTACATCTTGCGCTCACAAATCATTATGGGAATATCCATTTACAGTTATTAAAGCCTGAAAAAAGCATGTCTGCGATATTATCGTCATGCGATGATTTGTAGATACTTTATTTTTTACCACGATATTTTCGACTGCGAAGTTTTTGAACCGCTTTATTTTCGACGACGATGTTTTGTACCACGATGTTTTAGAACTGCGATGTTTTCTCTTTGCAATGTTTTCTCCCACGATGTTTTCTCTTTGCGATGTTTTCTCCCACGACGTTTTCGCCTTGCGTTGTTTTCTCCGCGACGTTTTCGTCCGCGATATTTTTGCCGCGATGTTATCGGCGGACACCCATAAAGAACAGAAATGAGTTTTGCGTGAACAAGGGGCTTATAAAAGGGGGAAATTTTGTTTATAATCATAATATAAAAATGTTTTCATTAGCTTCAAACTGTGTGAAGTTAATTCCCCAGTGAAGAAAACAGGCCTTGTAAGATTCAACGACTGTGAAGCAATGAAGCGTAAATAGGGATTATACAGAGGTTTTTCGCAGATTTTTTAGATAATTTCGCATTTTTTTGTTAAAGAAACTTGGTAGTTTCGGTCTGCTTGATAATTTTTCCTTAAGTGCAATTATATTTTTGAAAGTATATGTTATCAACTGTTATTTGAAAGTTTTGTTTTTATGCAAAATGGTGCTTTTAAAGAAAAAAAATAGATAGAAGGCGATGTTTCTACTCTTTCTGAAGAAAATGATTCGTATCCAGTTACTCAGAAGCCCTGGTGTTTCGATATCCATAGCTACGACAGGTAATATTGTCAACAAGAAAAGGGAAAAAAAGTCAAAGTTTGACTTCAAGTGGAAAAATTGTTCCAAATACATATCAAAGGAAAAAAAAAAAGACACGTTTCGAATGTCATAAACGTTGTTCGAATCTTTAACTCTTTGAAATCCAGACCCTTCGCTAACTTGTGTCCTCAAAATACCGAAACGCCCGAAATAGTTTTCCAGTTTCACAGCAATTTCCTCCTCTGCCCGTCCATTAACGCAGAAAATAGGTGTGAAGATTTCGAATGACATCCTTTGTACTTTCTAACAAAGATTCCATTAGTCTTCGACCCCGTTCTTTATGAAACTATTCTGAAGGTCAGACTAACAAGTCTTTTTGGCTTTGTTATGATCATGACTGAGATTTTGTTTATTTCCATTATTTTTATAGGAAGGAATAAATTGTTTAAAAATAAATATAATCCTTAAATTTTTAAACTGCTCTTTTATTGCTGTTTAAAGCTAACAAAGATTCCATTAGCCTTCGACCCCGTTCTTTATGAAACTATTCTGAAAGTCAGACTAACAAGCCTTTTTGGCTTTGTTATGATCATGACTGAGATTTTGTTTATTTCCGTTATTTTTATAAGAAGGAATAAATTGTTTAAAAATAAATATAATCCTTAAATTTTTAAACTGCTCTTTTATTGCTGTTTAAAGCTTAAAAGCATACTGTACCACAAAAGAATAACAACGAAATGTCACCATCAACCAAAAGATAAGAAATTTCTTAGGACAAGCTGTCTGCAGTAAACTGATACAATGCATTTGGGGAAACTGCACCTGCTACTGCATATCTTAGGGGGAGGAAAGAAAACAAGATTACAATCTCGGCCGTTTTCGGGCAGTTCTAGTTGTTTCAATGTAGGGCCGCAGAACTGCGGAACGCAGAATACGCTGCAGCAACATTTATCCGGGTAACATTTATCCGGGCAACATTTATCCGGCAACATTTATCCTTTATGAGCAACATTTATCCCGGCAAAAAATGTTGCCACAATAGACGTATCTTTCGTGTATTCAAATAACTCCATTCAAAAGAGATCCATTTATGATCATCAAAAAGGAGACAAAAGTCTTAAAAAATGGATCAAAGAAAGTTTTCCAAAGGGATTTATGATTGTTATTGGTTTTTTTTTTTTTTTTTCACTACGGCAAGTTAAGAATAAAGAGAGTGGAGAAAAATGTTAAGGTCAAGTCCACATATTATCAGGAACATATCTGATATCAGGAACATATCTGATAAATACGAAAGTTTTCAAATACGAAATACCTTCTGTTTACCAACAATGAGATCAATCATCAGAATTGCATTGAGACAAAGCAAGCGGCCGCACGTTCAAAATCCACTCTTAATTTCCTGGAAATATTGGAACAAGTAATCGGTATAAAAGTCATACTCTTCACTAGTATCCCTAACTAAACCTCCTGATGTATCACTCATGGAATTTTGCGCTTTCGGACTTTTAAAAAGCGAATCGACCTACGATCTCCCTTGGACTTTGGAAATCTATTCAAGAGGAATGGGATAAAATAACCTCTTCTGATACTACAAAAGGCTTTAGTTTCTTTGAAGTAGAAAGATGGCAAAGAAATATGTGTTACGAAACAGCCATTTAAAACACAAAAGATTGGGGTAAAATGTTTCTGTCAATACAATGAAATCGTCTGAAAAAAGTTTGCGAACAGCCTCTGTGAGCTTTTAGTAAATGTACTTGTAAACACACATGAAGCGACCGAGAGCATGATGGGAAGAGAAAGGAAATACACAATATCAAAATTCAATTATCAAATGACACTTACGTAATCTTAAGCCATCTAGTTTTGGAAATGCTCACATCAAAATTACGAAATTTACTGAGGTTAAAAATACTTGTATAGTTAGAATTCTAATGCAAAATTTTGAAATTTTTGTAAAACAATTTATAAATTTTTGAATAATTCTTACTTAACTTTTAAAGGCGGATAAAATTTGAAAATTTAAATATGAAAATTTACTCCAAAATCATAAAGTGGCGAGTACGATTTCGTGTTGAGGTATTCTGTTTACGAGCTTATAAAAGTAAAGTTTCGTTTAAGGAGAATACTAGTATTGAAATATTATTGAATACACCTTAAACACCTTATGATCTTCGAATATGTGACTGTCGCAAGAATTGGGATATTTTATTTATTTCAAAAGCAATTACTTACAACATTTTACAGCTGACTACATAACATAGCTGCTTTGGGAACTAGTAACCACAAAGTTTGTGTTGCCACAAATATTTTTGTAACTTCATCCGCTTTGTGACAAAATTTCTCGTCATGTTTCCACCTTGCGCGCATGATATTTTAAAAATGGCTAATGGTACATACTTGAAATTTGATGAAATTGTATTATATGGGCACTATTTTCTCACTGAACCAAAAATCCGATGAATGTTTTAATATTAAAAAATTTTATGCACTAAAACATTACAAATTTTTTTAATAAAGTACATTTTATAAACTCAGCTTCAAATAAAATAAAAATTTAACATGAAATTCTTAGAATTTTTGGTTCACAGTAGTTTCCAAGTGTTATAAAAGCTATATATTAAATATCGAATTAAATTATGCAATAGTTTGTTTCCAACTGTGCGCACAAGTTGGAAACATGACGAAAAATTTTGTCACAAAGCGGATGAAATTATAAAAATATTCGTGGCAACACAAATTTTCTGATTATTATTTCAGAAAGCAGCTTATTATGTAGTCAGCTGTAAAACGTTGGAAGCAATTGCTTTTAAAATAAGTAAGTTATCCCAGTTCTTGCAGGAGTCACATATTCGAAGATCTTATGGGTTTTAAGGTGTATGAGTCCCCTTAATGGTCTTCAACTAATACGACTTTCATTTAATGAAATTAGGTATTGTTTAGATTGATTTGGATTCTAGTAGCTTCTGTTTACATCTGACTTACAAAGAATTAATTGGTGTTATAGTACCAGGTTATTACATATTTTTTATCATATACTGAACCTTTTATATCTGCTGCAAAGCTGCAAATCTCAATACTACCACGTACAATCATCCCTTAATTTAAAAAAAAAAAAATCAAGGATTGGCATGATTAAATCGTAGATAACTTTACAAAAAAGCGGATTGCTGTGGGCATTGCGCCGAATTTAACTCCATACTAAGGCTAAATTCATTTAATTTTAAATTTAGACATGATGTGCTTTTCTTACATTTTAACAACAAAACAAAGTTTCTTAAATTGTAGGAGAGAAACATGACATTTATTTACATTTATTTAATGCATTGAGAAGAATAGCATATACTGTTTGTTGATACGATAATAAATTTAATTGTTTGCAGTGCAACTGGAGAAGTATTTTTAAGAACATTTGGACGGAATTAATTTAAATTAAATGCTCAGTTAACCTGTCCATTTTAGGCTATATTGAACTACAGTGAGTTGTAAAACAGAGTTTGCAATCAAGGAGTCAAACTAGTCTTTTTCTGTTTAACTAACATTCTGTTTAACTTTAATGATCTGTAAATAATTTATTATTTAACATAATAAATTCTTTCCAGATCGCGAAATTATTCACTTTATCTTATTTGAAAATGTCCTCCGCAAAAACATAAGATTTATTACGAGTTTTAGACAAAAGTAAATGAGATACATTCCGATGGCCTCATAGATCACATGACTTATGTATTGCTTTTGTAAACAAACATTGCGAATGACCTCAGAGATCACGTGACTTATGTACAGCTAATGTAAACAAGCAAGGTCATTCTTCCTCTTCTTCTCCTGCGGAATGTATCTCATTGTGCAATGTATTTAAAGATTATTTTAAATTGTTACCAAATTCTTGTATTTCAAATGTGAAAATTTTAAAAGAGAATAAGTGAAATAATAATAAATGGATTAACGTAATTTTCCAAATGTTTTTTAGCTCAAATGGGGCTATAATTCTCGAAATCGGATTTTGCTTTGGTTTATACTATAAACAGCGTATCACCTTTAAAAATGTTGCCACCGAATATTATCTCCCTGTATTATATTTTAAGGAAATTAAGTCATGAAGAAACAGCATCTATGTATGTAAGTTCTTCGTAATATGAAAAAAGTAGCTAGAATTATCAAAGTACCTAAAGCCATCAAATTTTGAATAACGTATTTTTTATTTCAAATTTTTTTAAATTTTAGTGAATTTTTGATTAACAAACTCAACAATTTGAAAGCAATCAGTAGTAATACTGTTTCAAATAAAAGCACTTTTATCTCCAGCGTGCAAGACTGTTGCCATTCGGAAAATGCAAAACATTTATCTTTCACTTATAACTAACGAACTCGGCTCTAATAGCAACGTAATAGGTTTATAACATGATACTATATAACTGCATAGAAAATTCAGCTGGGCAAATACAGCGGAAAGTACAGCAGGATTTTTGGTTTGAAAATTAGAAAAAAAAAAAAAAATCTTTCACAAAAGTGTTTTTAATTTAAAAAATATATATGCTAAATTTTTATCAAAATTTGAATTAATAATTTCTAATTTCGTAATCTTATTTTCAGGAAGTGATATTATATGCACAGTCACTAAAGACGTCAATAAAGAAGTGGAACTTAAAGTAACTTGTCGCATTAGTGAGGCAGGAGATGAGAAGGAAGATAACTCTCCCAAGGTCTCCGATGCTGAAGGTTCACCCGTAATTCTATCACAGAGAAGCCAAGAAAAAGAATTGTTTAGTGCGGAAGAAAAACCAGAACTCGTACCATCATCAAATGAACGTTCAGAAACCGAAGCTATGTTAGACTACGCTTCGGAAGGAAGCAAAAATTCTGATACAGGAAGAACGTATAAAAATTCTCGAATACGCAAATTGTCAAGTGAAAAAAGGTTGAAATCTCGTAGTTACGATAGCGATAGTGACTGCGACATGGATGATGCTCGCCGTGGAGAAGTTAGCAGTTCAACTTCAGCAATGCAAGAGGCTCCATCTAGTGGTAAGTATCATTACTAATAATGTTTATTAATGTAACAACAGATGGCAGCACTACACAATTTAAATTCAGTATTTTAGTCACATGTTTACATTGTTCTCTTAACGTTGCGAATTAATTTTGTTGATATAATTTTAATCATAATTTACCGGTGCTGAACAATTTATAATAATACTCTTATATATCAATATACTAAATATAATAATATTATATGTAAATGATCTATAAATATTGCTTGTTGGATCGATTCTTTTGTGTTAATGTATTCATAGGTTTGCTAGTAAACTGTCATGTCCTGTTAAAATTTTACTGAGAGTTTAAAAAATAATTCATGTGAGTACAAATATTCAGCCTCGTTTCCTTAATTGCAATGAAATTTTTGCTTCGGTTTTCGTAAATATTTATCTATTTATGATGATGATAAAAAAGTTAACTTACCATAAATAAATTTCTTTTTAATCGCAAAAGACGTAATAGTTGAACAATTTATATATGCCTTCGTAATGTCTTAAATGACAGTATTCTGCTCTTTTCGGATGAAATATAAATATAGTGTTACGAATTTGGTATTTAAAAAGCAAATGTTAGTTCAATTATAAATTAAATGGTTTTATTTCTCGCGCAGTGCAGCGCGTGACGAATATTAAAAGAAAGCTAAGCCGGAAAATTGAAAATACAAGAGCGCGTGCATTAAATAAATAAATAACTCTTTTTCATTTCGAGAAAGTACTGGAAAATTCTAGCGCGTGATTTTAAAATGTTATAAAAGGAGGAAAACATCTCAGTTTGTAGTAGTTGCTTAGTTTGTTGTTGTTTAGAAAACTACTGTTGTTGATTGTAGCGAATTCGCGGATTAGCGTTCTTTAGCTGTTTTGAATTACGTTCTATTGGACATTTGAGTAGTTAAAAGAAAACTACTGTGAGATATTGTAATACTGCGTGATAATTTGAGAAAATTTAAGCATTTTTGTTGTGATAATAATAAATTTTTGTTCATTTTTCATCGGACTTGTGCATTCATTTAGTAACGAATCCGTACGCACGCAACAATTTTTGGTGTCAGAAGTGGGATTTGAATGCCAATAACAAGAGCGATGGAAGAGCAGTTAAGGCAATTGATAACAGCCTTTGCCTCGTTTAAAGAAGAAATGAAAGAAGAGATGAAATCTAGCCAAGGAAAGATGGAAGGGGCCGTCAACTCTGTTAAGGACGAAATGAAAGCCGTTCAAGCTAGTCAAGAAAAGATTGAAGCAGGTCAAGAAGAAATGAAAAGAGAGATTACCTGCATAATAGAAAATAAATTTGAAGCTATGGAAGGCAGAATTGACATAATTGAAAATAAAGTTGGACTAATTGAAGAAAGAGTTTCTTCGGTGAAAGAAGAAATAGAAGAAAGAGTTTCTTCTGTAAAAGAACATATAGAAGGGAGAGTTTCTGCTGTGGAGGAACGAATTGAAGGAAGAGTTTGTGCCGTCCAACACCAAATCGAACAACAAATTGATGAGAGAGTTTCTGAAGTTGCCAAAGAATTGGATACTTTAAAGAAATTCGTAGCGTCGGCAGGGAGATTTTAAATTCTTACCAATGCCTGCTCGTCCACCTCTTTGATGATTTTAAATTCTTACCAATGCCTGCTCGTCCACCTCTGAAGCTATCCACATATGATGGGAAGACCTCCTGGCAGGTGTATAAGACACAATTTTCTATCGTGGCGGATGCGAATGGATGGGATTCCCAAGCTAAGGCCTGTCATCTCGCCGCTTCTCTAAGAGCCGACGCAGCGGATATCCTTCAGACTCTTCCCGAAAACAAAAGGTTAGATTTCGAAGCTCTGTCCGGCGCCTTGGAGTTGCGCTTTGGGGAGAAGTGTTTAAAAGACTACAGCAGGCTCCAATTAAAATCTCGTCAACAGAAGCCTACCGAAACACTTCAGGAGCTCGCCACGGATGTTGAAAGGCTGTCCCACCTCGCCTTTTCGGAGTGCCCGACAGAAACAAGAGAAATCCTGTCGCTGCAATATTTCATCGACGGCATCCAAGATCCTGAAATACAGAAAGCTCTTCGAATGGCAGATGTAAAGGACATGAAAAGCGCTCTGTTGTACGCCATGAAGTTCGAGGCAGCCCAGCAAGCAACTAGTAGAGATCGCTACCTAGTTAGAGCTGTGCGAGTCCATGAGCCAGTGGATCAACTGATGGCTCGTTTAGATGATTTAGCCAGACAAGTCGAAGATTTGATACGGAGTAGGAGCGAGAAGAAAGTGGCTCTAAGGTGTTGGAGATGTGGTAGTGAAGGTCACCTAAGACGGAATTGCACAATACCCCAGGGTACGGAATATAAAGCAAATGATTTTACCAGACAAGTCAGTGGCTTGAGACGGAACAGAAGTGAAAAGAAACTAATTCTAAAGTGCTGGAACTGCGGAGTTGAAGGCCACATACGAAGAAACTGCAGAACACCCCGAGGTACGGAAAATAAGACCATTTCCCAGCAACAACGCAGTAAACAAATTAGTGACCATATCGAGGAACGGAGGTTGCCAGATAGTGAAAAACCTTGTTTTAAAGCTCTTAAAATTTATACAGTGAGTGGCAACAATAACGGACTGTCCATCAATGGGAATATCGATGGAGTTCCTTGCAGTATGATCATTGACACAGGAGCTAATGTTACCATCATTAGGAAAGATTTAGCTGAACAGTTTAAAGATAAACTTATTTGGACGCCATCCTGTGTTACCCTTCAGACTGCGTCTGGTGACAAGATCGACATAACTGGGAAGTTAAACGTAAACATCACGTTTGGAAGTGCCGCCTACCATCACACGGCATATGTGGCGGATATTACAGATCCATGCATACTCGGATTGGACTTTTTAAGGAAATACAATTTTTCCTTAGACTTGAAAAACAACAAACTGCTTTCAGGATCTAAAGACATGACTATCCATCCTAAGAAGGGATCCTCACCTGGAAATGCCGACGCTTTTTCCGAAAGAACCAGCTCGAGAAAGAGCCGAAATCATGCTAGGGTCGAAAAGAAACACCAGACTACCAGCTATTCTCCATCTCAGATGCTCTTCGGTCGAGATCTTCGTCTGCCTTGTGACCGCCTGTTTCATCGCCGTACGGATGCGCCTTCATCGCCTGAGGAACACATCCAAGATGTCAAGGCCCGTTTTGAAGTGATGCACCGTTCCGCACGAAAGCGAGTGAACTTGGCGACGGAGAAAGTGAAGACCAGATACAACACGAGAGCTGCTGGACATAGATCCAACGAAGGAGACAAGGTGTGGTTGTGGAACCCGATTCGACGAAAAGGAGTCAGGCCTGATTTACAGTCACCTTGGGATGGTTCGCACACAATCCTAAACAGGCTAAATGACGTCATGGTTCGGATCCGTGAGTCTTCGAACTCTTACGACAGGTTAGCTCATTACTATGGCCATAGTACATAATGTAAATAATTGTAAATAGTATAAGACCATGGTCCTTTTTGTTTTTAAATGTGTATTTGATTTGATTTGTATTTAGTATTTGATTTGTATTTAGTATTTGTTTTATATTTAGTATTTGATAGCATTTGATTTGTTTAAGTTAGTTATTGCATTTATTGTTCATGTTGTTTGATATTGTAATGTAATGTTTATGCCTCAGTTGCATTTATGCCACAGTTGTAAGTTTAGCTTCCTATCCAGGGATTGTACTGCCCGGGACGTGCAGTCCTTGGGAAGGGGGCAGTGTTACGAATTTGGTATTTAAAAAGGTAATGGTAGTTCAATTATAAATTAATTGGTTTTATTTCCCGCGCAGTGCAGCGCGTGACGAATATTAAAAGAAGAAAGCTAAGCCGGAAAATTGAATATACAAGAGCGCGTGCATTAAATAAATAAATAACTCTTTTTCATTTCGAGAAAGTACTGGAAAATTCTAGCGCGTGATTTTAAAATGTTATAAAAGAAGGAAAACATCTCAGTTCGTAGTAGTTGCTTAGTTTGTTGTTGTTTAGAAAACTACTGTTGTTGATTGTAGCGAATTCGCGGATTAGCGTTCTTTAGCTGTTTTGAATTACGTTCTATTGGACATTTGAGTAGTTAAAAGAAAACTACTGTGAAATATTGTAATACTGCGTGATAATTTGAGAAAATTTAAGCATTTTTGTTGTGATAATAATAAATTTTTGTTCATTTTTCATCGGACTTGTGCATTCATTTAGTAACGAATCCGTACGCACGCAACAATATGAAATGAATGAAGAATGAAATAAAACTGAATGTAAATATAACAAATTGTTACAGGCACATATTTTTGATGTCGTGTATTTTTTATCAGTTCCGTCTTTGAAAATTTTACAGTTATTTTATAGTTATAATAAGAAAATTTTGTATATTTGTTGCATTGTAAAAGCAATAAAACTGCAAAATTGATTTTTTAAAAAATTTCGTTTTAATTTCAAACGGTGTAAGCGTTAAATATCTTGTTATTATTTCTGAATTTAAGTTATGACAACTGATGACAAAGAAATCTTCTATGTTACAGGGCAAATTTACTTTTCTTATTAAATACTGAAGTAATACGAACAGGTATAAGTTCAACGAACAGATGGCAGCACTAACAACTGTTTATATATTTTGTGATCGGAGATGCAAATATAGGATTGTTATTTTAAGAAACGTTAGATATACTTTTTAAAGCAATTCTTCTTTCTTTAAGTGTGTCAATAACTAAGCAGAGTGGTTGGGATAGGCAAAAGAAGCTCTCTCCTTAAGCACTGATATGAATTTTCCTCTCTTTCACGAAGGATATTTTGCAGCGGATTACCGGCTTTTATTTCTTTGATCTGATTGCTTTTAGAAAATATTTTCAGTATTTATCCTTGTATTTATTTATATTTAGTGAAAAACTTTGCCTTCTAAACTCAGAATGGATCAAAAAACGCCCACGATGGGTGAATGTCAAGAAAGTGTTGCTTCCTCATGATAACGCTAGACCGACTACGGCTCGAAGAAAGCTGCAAAAAATTAGTGAATTTAATTGGGAGCTTTTGCCACATCCTGCTTACTCCCCAGACATTGCCCCAAGTGATTTTCACTTATTTTGTGCCTTAAAAAATTTTTTACTTGGAAAAAAAATTAAATTCTAAACAGAATGTACACAATGAAGTTTCAAGATTTTTTTGCATCAAACCAGAGTTTATCTACAGCAATGGCCTAAAAAAAGCTGCCTGTAAGATGGCGAGACATTGTAGATAATGGAGGAAAATATATAATTGATTAAAGTGTTATATTGTGTTTTTTCATATAATTTAAAAATTTACAAAAAATGCGCACGAATTTATGGACTGACCATACTTACCCGGGCCTTATTTTTACAGCTGTCCGTCGTAGACATATACTTCCACTTACAAAAATGTTTCAAATGAGGCAAAGTTTCATAGTTTGGCATTTTAAATTTAAAGAATCAGAAATCTACCTAATAAGCACAATGGTTGATCTGCATATTGATTGACAAATACGCAGGAGCGGTATTGCAAAAGACTAAAAGATTATTTCTCGCTCTGTTCGATAGAACACCGAATGGTGTTGTGGTGTGGTGTATTTAATTATGGCAAAGCACACTAGGGCTATCTGCCTAAGGGGATGGATGCCTTCGTGGAGGACTTTCTAAGGGAAACTGGCTCGTATACACGTTACAAATGGGGAAAACCACGAAAACGTCCATGCAGCTAGCCCGTTCCCGGGATCCGAACCTCGGACCGAACTACCAGTGTTCAGCGACGTTATCGCTCGGCCGCTGGTGGGCCTCGTCATCCGAAAGGAGGAACAAAGTATGCGAAGTTATTTAGGCGCACATTGCAATGGTGTAATGGAAGCACTGAACAATTTGTTAACAATTTGATGCTAAGACAGTGCAAAGAAAAATATCAGATTACTTTCCAAAAACTCAATAAACGTTCTAATTTTCAAAAAACTTTAAAAACATTTTGTATTAAATTTCATTAAGATCTTGTGGATATTTAAGTTTCATTGATTTTTATTAAATACATGCCTATATGCATGCAAATAAAATGTACTCTAATAAATTTAATTTTGTTGAATATACGTTTTTGTTTTTCAATATCGTTTAACACGAAGTTCTTTTAACACGAAAAAATATTTCAGTCCCCTTATAAGGTATTTCTCCCACTTCCCTAGCGTGCCTTCGTGGTGTAACGGTAGCACGCCGGTATTTTAGAGGTCCGTGGTTCGATTCTCGGCGAAGGCGGTTGCTAATTTTTCATCTCTCCGGCCTCAAAATAACCTAATGTGGTGGCCGAACTAAAAGGGTTGTGGATGATGATTCTCCGCACCCAGGATTCAGCGACTAGGTCCCCTAAAACCCTAGTCGCCCTTTAAAAAGGGGAGTATATAAGGTATTTCTCCCACTTCCCTAACGTGCCTTCGTGGTGTAACGGTAGCACGCTGGGCCGTTATTCCAAAGGTCCGTGGTTCGATTCCCGGCGAAGGCGCTGCTAGTTTTTCCTCTCTCTGGCTCCAAAAAAAAAAATAATAATAAATAAAATAAAAAAAAAATACGTAATGTCTCTACACCCTCAGTTTCGTGTTAAACGATTTTCACCGTATTTTCTTTTTCATAACATTCATACGGTAAATTACAATAAGCTTGTTATTTTTACTTAATTTGAGAATTAGGCTTTTGTTTATCTGTATATTCTCATAAATAACCATTATGTATCCAGCGAAACAATATCTAACAAACTTAGGAGGCTACGAAAGATAAATCTCGTCTAACTCTTATTAATCTTGGAATCTATAGCCTCACCAAAATGTTGGAGTTTACTGGGATTATTTTCTTCCCACCGAAAAAAACTTCCTACCAATGTTTCTTAGTTTTCTCCTCTATATTTTTTCCCTTTCCTAAATCTTAATTCCCGAAACCTTAACATAAGTAAAATAGAGCTGAAAGCGGCTTAATGTAACTTACCACTTATGTGTTATGTCTAGAAGGAAGTGGAAGGGATAAAACTGGGGAAATATTTACCGAAATTTCGTTTGTAAGAAAAGCGAAAATTGTGATAGTTCTCTTAGCGAAATGTTAGTCTATGAATATGAAAAAAAAAAAAAAAAATCTATGTGGCCATCACTTGATTTTCTTGTACGGCTTATTAAATTACATACATTTTTTGCTGCATTTCGTTTAAATTTCCTCGAATTTCATTAGAGATAAGCTTCTTATTCAATTAATTCAGTCCTGACTTCGAGCAAGGCAAAAAAATACCTAAAAACATTTTCATTAAAAATAGTATAGTGTACTTACGGCAAAGCACACGGGGAGAAACGCCTTTGTGCAGGACTCTCTAAGGGATCGTGTACACGTTACCCATGAGGAAAAACCACGAAAACGCCCTTGTCTTTGCTCGTTCGCCGGGATGCAAACACGAGATGAACTACTAGTGTTCAGAGATTTTACCGCGCGGCCGCTGGAGAGCACTATTAAAAATTGCAAAATACTGAAGAACCTAAAACAACAAATACATTTAAAAACAATTAGAAAAAAGAACTTTTAAAATTAGAGTTAAACATACAATTAATTTTTTACGAATTCCAAATTTGTTCTCATTTTATCACCGTATCTAATTTCTGGCAATTTCATACCTGCTTCATTTTCATCATTCCTATATTTTTTCTGTAATTATGGGTTCATTTGCCAGTTTTGCTTTCTGTTAGAGCCCTGGTAACTAACAAGAAGTGTTATTTCTAGAATCAGTTCATAAAAATAACAGTAATAGCTCTGGAAGATATTTGGGTGGAATAAAATTAATTCATTCAAAGGCTTATATTTTAAAGAAAAGAGTAAAACCTAACAAAGCGTGAAAAATATAGTAGGTACTATCAATGAAATATGGAAAAAATATCAATAAATTTGTATAAAACAGTAATAATATATCTCCAGACTCCTGTGTATTGTGAAAATGTAATGAATTCACCATGTGTTTATTCTTTTCAGATGACAAAGAGTTCGATGGAATAAAAGTCAAATGTGGTAAAGATGCTACTTCTAAGGACAGCAACAAAAGCATAATTTTGGAAGACCAGCGCAAGATTCAACTGAAGGATGAAAGTGGACATCTTCCATACGGATGCCCTGTATGCGATTTCACTGCAATGGATCAATACAGTTACGATAAGCACGTGCGTTCTCATCACAACCTTAACACTAGCCATGCCTCTAATTTAACTAACCCCAAATCATTTTGTGATGCCTGTAAGATTCAGTTCATGTCTATAAACACCTATCAAGTTCATAAGAAATATTACTGCAGATCTAGACACGATACTGAAGATTTGCGGCGAACTTCGCCAGTTGCAGATATTAATGTAGCTTCAACTGCTTTCAGAACAGCCTCTGATACTGTAATTCTTAGGAACGGCATTAATGGCGCGGTGACGCCTTCCATCATTCAGCCTCAAGCTATCTACGCTGCCATTTCAACAAATCCGCTAATACTGCTTCCTTGCTCTTTAGTCCCCGGACAGGGACTGGTGCCACAGAATGGAGTCATTCCAACAGGAGGTCCTAGCATAGTGCTGCAGACAAATGCAACATGTTCTACAGTCGTAGACAAATCTATAAGCTCTCAATCTGTGGAAAGCAGCGGTCCTTATAGAAAGAGCAGTCATCCTGTGATAAACACAGGTATTGAATCGTCAGCAAAGGCTGGGTACAATTCCAAAACACCACAGATGAAACGTAAAATGAGCGAAGGAGATGTACTAAATCTTAAAAAAACGTGCACAAGCGACGAACTTCGTGCTTCTTCTCCAGATAGGATCACCCAAAAGACAGAGAACGAAAACGTGGATCAAGAGGCTCCTTTGGATTTGAGTTTGAAGAGGAAAAGGATTTCCAGTTTACTTTCCAGTCCTTCGTTAATGAAACGTAGAAACTCCTCAGCCTCAACTGGACGCCCATCACCACCTGTACATTCTAGATCTCCACCGTCTGGCTGCATAGTGTCATCACCCCGAGGTGCTATTTCACCATCCAGTCCTTACAATAGTGAAAGCAGTTCCTGCTACTCATCTCATGTCCCCGTAGTTGTACAACGTGTATCTCAGGCAGTTTCGGAAAGAATTTCGCCGCTGCCTCCAGTTCTACAAGCCGCTGTTGTTGGAGACAAGCCAGTCACTACACCTGGAATGCCTCCTCCAAAACTCATGAAACAAGGAAACAATGTATGTGAAGAGTGCCACATTATATTCTATAAGTACGACAATTATTTAGCCCATAAGACACATTATTGCACTAATAGGCGCCGACAGCTTTCCGCTTTAGCAGCTGTCGCTGCTGCTGCATCCTCTGCGCTGGAACATTCGAGTGACGAAAACAGCAACCACAACCCTTTGAATGATTCTACTCAAAGCTGTCATTCTGATGATCCTAGTAAACCTGGACTGCGTCGAATGGAATACGGTGTAGACCATTTTCGGACGCCGGTTGCAAAACAGTCACAACCTGTGTACTCTTGCGACGCATGCGGAGTGAAATTTAGTACTTCAGACAATCTGAATGCCCACCAGACATATTATTGTATCAAAAAGTCCGAAAGCGCGAGGAATGTATCTGGAAAGAAAGGTGACGGAGGCAATAGTCCCAAACTTCTAGAACCTCCTTTTTGTGGGCCAGACGAATGGAAGTGTAACTATTGCGATGCGTCTTGTTCCTCATATGAGACAATGCGGCGACACCTACTGACTCATACTGAACTGAAGGGTTTCTGCTGCGCTGTTTGTGGATACAAAGGAAACACGCTTCGAGGAATGCGCAACCATGCATGCGAGCATCTGAAAGACGACAGCACTTCATTAGATGAATTTGTGGCTTCTTCTGTTATCGCTCAAAGTGCAGCTATACCAGTGTTGCCACGCGCAGTGATTCACTGCAGTGATGAAGAGTCTGAAACTAACAAAGAAATAAAATGTTTGGTTAAAAAGGAACAAAAATCTTCTTTGGAACTCTTTAATGAAGTGACATCTCCTGAGCAAGATTCAGTGCCAACAGACCATTCGGAGCCAGAAGATTCTCCTCGTAGTGACGGAAGAATTTCTGACACTCGTCACAAACAAAGTTGTAGCGTCAAAACGGAATCCGGTGACAGCAGTTCTGACGGTAATGTTAGCAATCACCACGAGTCAGTTAATCCTTTAGCTTTCTGCGATGTGGTCATCAAGACAGAAAACGATCGCGACGGCAGTGCCGACGACTCATCAAGGGATGAACTACCACGCTCGTACATTAAGTTCGAACCTGAAACAGAATGTGACAGCGGTGACAAACCACGAGACATGTCCATTTCTCCATCATCACAGTCAACGTCCGTGATACGCGTTACGTCTGAAGCTCAAAGGTCAGAGAATGGAAAACATTTTTCTCATACTTCGCGGAAGAAAAGGAACACTCAGGTGAAATCACATTCTGAACTTAAATACTGCAAGTCATGTGATATATCATTTCTTCACATAGATAATTTTGTAGCCCATAAAAAGTACTATTGCGTGTCAAGAGTCATACAAAACTGTCTTCAAGAAACGGCTACAGTTAAATGAGCATTTTTACCCACATGTAAATATTTTAATGCCTTTACTAAGAATTGCCATTTGTGTCTACTTTCTTTGTCATTTCAACTTTCGCAGCCGGTTCATGCAAAGCATTTGAATTCTTTGAGCTTATTGCCTCTGCTGCGTGACTTCTTTGAATATGTGAAAGAATTTTATAAAAGTGTACGGAATAGGTTTTATTCAGTGTGTCCAAACTTTCGTGCTCTTATTTTCATCCTATATGAAAATAACATTTAGATCATCCAAATCTTCTTTAATCCAAATATTTTTTGGGATGCAATTTTTTTATCGAAATACTTTTTGGGTGATTTAATGCAGATTGCTTTCTTTTTATTTATTTTTAACTACCATTAAGAACTTAAAGGCATATTAAAAACAGTCAACCATAAACTTCTATACCTGGCCTATTTATATTCATGATCTTTTATTAAATATTTATAGGATATTGTAACTGGTATATTAACAGAATTAACCTATTTGAATGTTTGTTGTTAATTCTCTGACTTGTTTCTAACCTATGTATATTGCACTAAAACAACTATAAATTTATAACGAAATTAGTATTATATTTTAATTCATTAATTTCTTTTGTATAAATTTTGTGATTAAAAAATTTGTTTTTAAAATTTCTAAAGCATTTTATGCTAATCAAATTTCATATAATAAGAGAGTGAATTAAAACAATAGTATAATGAAGAATTTGATGAATCCTGGTTTAACAGAATAACTGCAAGCAGAACTATGCGTTCAAGTAAATGTGGTACTTTAGTACAGAACTAATAAGTAGAATTTTATAATCAAGATTTATATTTGTTCGTTGGCTTATAATAAGGCTTTGTAAAGAGTGTGGTTATACATTTTGAATTTCCTTTTATGTAAAATCTGTAAAAATATTTTAGTAAATGTAATATAACTTTTTTTCAATTTATTAGTTGCGAATAGGTAATTTAATTTGTTACGTTATTAAGTAAAATGTTTAATAGATGCCATTGTAATCAATGTTTTGCATCATGTTAATTATGTTTATTTTCAATCAGTGCAGAAATGCATGCTTATTTCCGTATTTCCCGGTGATAAAAAATATGAAAAAAAAAAACAGATACTTATGAAATAGTTTTTAAAAGTAGATATGAACTGACAAAATGTCATCATTTTTGTTATTTTAAATAATATTATGATGAAAGAAAATTGAACCGAAAAAATTCTGAATTATTAAGTGTATCAATAAACACAGGAATTTCAAAATTTAAATACTTATGTACCGCTTATTCTGTTCAGAATCTGTTATTCTATTTGATCTGTAATATTATTATTAATGGCTTACAATGCTTGTTTCAGTACCTTCTAGTGATAATAAATATTGCAGACAAACAGATGGGTAAGAAATAGTTTTAAAATGTACATGTGAGTTATGGAAATTTCACGGTTGACTATTTTCCTAAGCTTTAGAATAAAAGAGAAAGAAAATTAAAATAAAAAATAAAAAGTAAATAAAAATTAAACCAAAAATTAAATAAATATAAGTTATTGTAAACCACTAAGAAACACATTAATTTTAAAATTTTAATATTTAAGCACAAATTCTTTTGTTTAAAATTCATTTCGATTATTAATGCTGCAGGGTAACTTACAGGAGGATAAGAATCGAAGTGTCAAACATTATGATAAACGCATCAAAATGTTTCAGCACCCCATGACATGTTCAACTGCTGTGTGAGATTTCATCCGTTTATGTGGTTCAATTAGGTTAGTTTCTTCTGAATAGTAAATGTGCATCTAAGAAAATTACACAATTTTTCGTCTAAACTTGGCTAATTTATTCCTGAGGGGCTGATAAATTTTAATTATTATTAAACATTGTGTGGAAGTTACGTTGTGATAAAAAATTGTGCATGTCATTGACGTACATAAATACACACAAAAAATACATGCAAAAATTGATATTGCTGTTTTTTTGTTAAACTTTGTTGTACGACATAAAGGAAGTATCGCAGTCGCGAAAAATTTAGGATATCATGTTTCAACGGAAACATCCAATTTGACCGTTCCTGAATACCTTTTGACTATTGTTTGATAAGATGACTCTACGTACAGACAGAATAAAGGATTTTTATTCCAAAAGGGACTGTCAAATGAATTCAAAGTGGATTTAAAGTAGTTTCCCCCCGTGACATCTGTGCGTACGTACGTGCATGCGTATTTATCTCGCATAATTCAAAAGCGATTAGCCATAGAGTATGGGATTGCTGTAACAACTAGTTGTGCACTTCGCTTTTTTACTGCAACCCGCAGTACCAAAATTATATATGTAGACAGCCACCTCCTCACCCGGCCTTTATTTTCGCAATTGTTGGTCGTAGTCATATGCTTTCAATTACAGAAACGTTTTAAACTAAGATAATATTCATGCTTTGGCAATGCCAAATAAAAAAAAAAAAAAAAAAAAAAAAAAAATTCAAAAAATAACGAAATGCACCTTTTAAACCGTGCGGTTCGTATATTTGGAAAAGTTTTACAGTCGTTATGAAATGATAAAAATACAAAAACTCGCATTTAATTTCAAAATTTGCAGTTTTGCCATTTTCAGTAATTATTAGTAATTATTGTGAAAAGAACAATTATAATTTTTTAGCTTCGGTAAAATAGTTAGTCTGTCCTAATGTTAGTTAAGGATGGTGTTTGGTGTATTTAATTATGGCAAAGCACACTAGGGCTCTGCCTAAGGGAAGGGATGCCTTCGTGGAGGACTTTCAAAGGGAAACTGACTCGTATACACGTTACACATGGGGAAAACCACGAAAAAGCACTTCAGCCAGCTCGTTCGCGGGATTCGAACCTCGGACCAAACTACCAGTGTTCAGCGACTTTACTGCTCGGTGGGCGTTAGTTTAGGATGAAACTCAGTAAGTTGGCATAAAATAACGCCGGTCTATTGGAAAAATAACCTGTAAAAATCATATTTCTCATAGTTTTTATTTTATTTCTACCAGTGTCATAAGAAGTTTCTAAATAAAAGAATTGAATTTCAAATAATACGTAATCACTAGCAATTTATTTTTATGAAGTAATGAAAATTTAATTATTAAGAATGGAAAATGAACAGAATAAGCAGCATTTACTATATATATTGTGTTTATTTGTATGTATAATGGCATCGTCGATATATTTTAAGATATTAAAAACTTGTTTAATAAAACTGTATGTGGCCATATTTTCTCCGAAAAGCTTTCTATATAATTTTTTTTTCTTATCGTATATGTTTAGATGTCTGCTACTTGTCTGCCATTTTTCACGTTTTTCTTTGTATTTTTAACTAAATCTATTTTCACTTTGTTCATTCAGTTCCCGATCTTATTTTAGAGTCATATATTGTTATGTTTTCATTAGCTTCATTCTGTTTATTTCAAGCTTTGCTTAAAATATATAAGCATTTAGAAAAGAATTTTATGCATATAAAATAAAAAAAATTTCAGCAACAAAATAAAAATTCTAAGAATATTTTCAAAACCTTTTAAGCAGCATTTATCAATTAATTTTGGAGCACATATATCAATGTGATTCGCGTATTACCTTAAAACATCAATAATAAGCACCACTGATAATCATCTCATATGTATACTTACTCAAAAGTAAGACATTATAAACTATGTATAATGATGACATATGTATACATTAAGACATATTACTTTAAGATTTGGATGCATATGTTTCAAGTCATGAAACTTGGCTATTTTAAAATATTTTAAATACAGGCAAGTTAACACATAAATTATGATCAAATCGAAACATTTAAGACAGGCAAATTATGCTTAAATTGGTGTTTCTACAAATTATGGTTTTTAATAGCAAACATGGTTACTACATTTTTACCAGTTATATCTCTGCATATGCTTGCGTAAACTACTTGGTCAATAATTTTCGGAAAAGATCCGTTTTTTAAGGCATTTCAATAACTTTTGTACTCAAAAGTATGATTAGGTAATTACTTGCTGATATTATTTCGTGTATTTATTCTATAAAATCCCACTGTCTTGTTGAATGATAACTACTTTATGCATGTTGTAAATAAGAAAACTTGAATGCAATTCCTTTATAAACAGCTAAATATTTGCTTTTTGACTTCACGAGAAAAATTCCGATAATATGGACGTAAACCGTTTTCTTTTGTTAACCGTATACTTGATGACAGGTATGACAGGTTGACTATATGGAGCATAAAATGTCTATGAATATGTGAAACTGTAAAAAGTAAAGAACTTTGTAGTCTTGTTTAAATGCCAAATAAAAAGTGCATTTGTTATTTTGATCAGAATTGTTTTTATTTTCAAACGTTTGTCATGTTACAAGCTAAGACATAAACGCTGAAGAGACTTTGAGTATTGAACTTGTAAAGAATAATGTGAATATTTAAAGACAATTTCATTCAACGCATAAATTTTATAAAGTAGATTGTAGACATGAAAATATTATCTCTTTCAGCACCTTCAAGAAATTTACAAATATTTTGAAATCACTTTTAAAATTTAGAATACCTTAAGCTCAGTTCGTTTTTAGATGTACCGAAATAAAATGTGTTAAACCATTCGCTAATAGTTATTTGATAAAATGTGCAAAACGAACGCAACGTAAACGGAAGCAGAATGAAATGAACCGGAATGTGCTATTCTAAGCTGATTCTAACGGGATGACGATTCTAAGCTTTTAGATCTCGATTAATTACAAAAGATCATAAATCACATTTATGAAAGCTATTTTCCTTCAATAAATCAAATTAAGAACATTGACTTAATGCAGGAAAGAAGCGATAATAAAATTACGTAGAAGAATTAACAAAACAATAAAGAGAAAATGATTTGCTAGAACGTTTACACATCTGAAAGGTTGAAGGAAAGAAACGCCAATTAAGAACTATGAAAGTAACCTTAAGAAAAAAAGAAAAAAAAAAAAAATGTATATTCAGGGGCAATAACGTGCAAAAGGAAAGAAAGTAGTTATACATAAACATTTTTCGTTTTCATCCGTTAAATACGTATCACTTTGACCTTTTAATTTTATTTTTTCTTATTCTATAATTAGAAGATATATAGCATTTGCGGGAAACTTCGTGTCGCGATTGCGGAGAAACATTATGTGATTTTTAATCTAAATCCAATAATTACATACAAAAAGTACATTTCGTTAACATGTTTGCGAATTGAACATTTAATAATTTTTCTAAATAAACATAAAAAAGTGTTTCTGGTTTACTATAAATATCAAACATCAATGAATTTATCAAACATCAATGAAAGTTTTTGGTTACCAAATAAGGCTTTAATAAAATACTACAGGGAAAATTTAGTCAGATAGGATAGTTTTATTAGAAGAGAGTAATTCCTCTGTATGTATTGTTGCACGTAGCCATAGTAAAGTCAGTTTCGAACATGAGTATCAGATCTTTATACTGGAAGAACGAGATTCAGATGATCCCTTGATTACTTGAAACGAAATTATACGTTAAAGTTTTGTACAGAAATATTAAAGCTATCAAAAATTAATTATATGTATGTATATCGTACAAATATGCGCACACACAGAGATATACAAGGTGTGACTCATTAAAAAAATCTGATGTGTACACCACATGACTTCCTTGTACGGAATATTAAATTATGCGCATTTTTCTTGCATTTCATTTAAACTTATTAGATTGAATTAAACCTACTTCGCCGACAGCGCATAAACCACAATAAAATAAATGCATTCTTTAAAATTCACTTTGTTTACCACAGCGACACTCTGGCGCTAGGTTTACTTAACAGTATTATATTTCATTCATATTATAACTTAGAATGCACAAAACGTACATCATTTAAAGAATTATCTAATCGTCGCCACATGTTCTATTCAAATACTATAATAAAGCTAGAACTATGTATAAAATAAATTAAGCAAATAAAACAAAAAAAAAAAAAAACAGTTTTTCACAGGCGATTGAGTATTTCTCATCGAATTAATTCAGTTCTTACTTCGCGAGAAGGCAAAAATACAGAAAAACTCAAAATATCTATATTAAAAATTACGAAGTAAATCTCAAACGCTTATTTCCTAGAAAACATTCCAGAAAGAATTAAGCATGATTTAATTGGCAATAATAAATGAATGCGTTATCTTTGTTGTTGCGAAGCTAAGTTTCTCTAGATTGACAACAAATCCACTAGTCTCCTGTTTCAAATGTAAACATCAATGGCCGCCATTAAAACAGGCTTAGCGAGAATTAAACAACTTTAAAATTTCTGATAATTCTAAAAATATTGCACACAGATTTACTAAAGGCATAAAATCCTTAACAAGAAGATAAAAGCAATATAATTCAATCATTTTTAAAGAAAAAAATGTACAATTTACAAACATATAAGAATACAGAAACTGAGATCACTGAGCCGGGTAACAGAGAGGATATACATATAAATATATTTATATACGTTTGGTGCGGCCGATTGCAACCAAAATACGAGGTGCACATCTACATGTTATAGCAGTCCTATATACAAAATTTCAACGTTCTGAGGCTACTCGTTTTTGAGTTATGCGAGATACGTACGTACGTACATACGTTCGTACAGACGCCACGAAAAATTCTCTTCAGAATTAATTTTAAAGCAGTATTATAATTTTTTTTGAAGGAAAAGAGTGTTTTATTCTGTCCTTACGTACAGATATCATGCAAAAACATCGTTAAATTGAATTCGATAGCGGTCAAAATGGATATTTTCGTTGAAATATGCTGCCTGAAACTTTTCGTGATTACAATACTTCCTTTTTACTTTGTACAAGGAAGTAAAAACGATATGGGTCCAATAAATCATTGTCCTTACAGAATCAGTTCTTCGTGCCATTATCACCTTCAAAATAGTTCACACACTTCTGAATTTGTTAACAGTTCTGGAACGAGATTTTTGGAAGGCCCTTCAGGAGATTTTCCGTGTTTGCCAGAGCCTTGTAAAGACATTAGGTTAATTGAAAAAGGCAAGGAAGATGAAAAACTAACAATGCCTTCGCCGGGAATCGAACCACGGACCTCTGGAATACTAGACCAGCGTGCAGAACCACTACACCACGATGGCACCCTAGGAAAGCGGGAGAAATGCATTATATATTCCCCCCTTTGAAAGGGCGACTGGGGTTTTTAGGGGATCCAAACGCCAAATCCTGGGTGAGGAGACTCATCATCCAACAGCCTTTTAGTTCGGGCGCCACTGTAGAGACATTAGGACTCTCCGGGAATCAAACCACGGACCTCTCGAATACGCGCCGAGTGTGCTGACCACTACATGCGAAGGCATGCTAAGAAGGCGGGAGAAATACCTTATACCCTCTTCAACTGTGGTAAAAGGGTTCACTTTAAGCAAGATTTAATTTTAGGAAATAAAAAAAGTCATATGGAGCCAAATAAAGAGGATGCGCCATCACAGTAATGTTTTTGCTGGTCAGTAACTGCTCGATATATAGGCGGGCGCATTGTCCTGGTGCAACAACCATCCATCAGTGTGGATGGTTGTTGCACCAGGAGAATGTGCCCGCCTATATATCGGCTTTTTTTAAACTGTGGCTTTTTTCCTAATTTTGAAGTCTTTTTAGTACTTCAATGTAGTATGAAGTGCTTTAAAATAGTGATTCGCAATGTCTGCCACCCTCCACCCTACGGAGATGGCCACTAATTAGTTTCTCTCCTTCTTGCTGGGAGCGGTCTTAGCTCCCGGATATGCAGTGTTCTGCACTTCCTTTTACGTGGCCATCCCACCGCAGTTCCAGGACTTAAGGATCGATTTTTTCCCATTCGTATTCCGCTTTAAGGCATTAAATTGCCTGCTTAAATCATTTAAACTAGCAGTTACTTGATCTACTGGCTCCTGGACTTGACCAGCTCTGATTTAGGTGACGGTCTCTATGAGTTGCTTGCTGAGCTGCTTCGAATTTCACAGCGTACACCAAAGCGTTCTTTAGATCCTTGACATTCCGCCATTTTCAGGGTTTTCTCTTTCTCAGGACGAACGTTTCTACAAACGAAGTACTGCAGGGACTGGGTTTCCCTTGTTGCGCAATCTGGAAAGAAAAGATTAGATAACCTCTCACATCCGTGGCGAGCTCTTTTACATTTTCTATGGGACAGTTTTGGCAAGATTTTAAATAAAATCTTTTATACTCTTAGACACTTCTCGCCAAAACAACTGTTTCGAGTACAGCTGCGAAATAAGGTTACCGGGTACAGTTGCTTCAGGTACAGCTGCGAAACTGCTCCAGCGCTCCGGGTACAGCTGCGAAGTCTGGCATCTGGTTTCTGGAAAAAGTTTTAATAATATCCGCTGCGTCTTCTTTTAGAGAAATGGCGAAATGGCAGGCTATAATTTTGGAACTCCATCCATTTGCGTCCGCCACTATAGAGAACTCAGTTTTAGACATTTGCCAGAATTATTATATATGTATAGCTTTTCAGTTATATACGCTTAGCTTTAGAAAGGGTCAAGAAAACATAGGTGGGAACTTAAAGCCATCAGAACTGATTTCAGCTGTCATTACGCATTTATGTAACATGTCAACTTCCTTGGCACAGCAGAGACTCTTTATTATTATTTAAACTTCTTTATCTGTTTCAATATTTTCTTGAACTGACTTGATGGTCCGTTTCATTTTTTTTTTTTTTGGCCCACTTCAATTTTTTCTTCGTGCACTTTCATCTTTACTTTAACATACCTGATGGCCCGTTTTATCTTCTCTTCGAATGCAGCAAAGCTGTCACCAGCTGTCTCAGTTGCTCATCCATTGCTTTTGGTACCGGCATTCAACCCCTCTCCTGACATAAAAACAGTGACGTGAGTAATGGTTTGAATGTACACAGAAACAATCGTAGCTTGATGATTTCATTTTTCTAATACGGAATAATTTATAGTTTTGAAGAGAACACACACAGAAGAACACAATCAGCAGATACATCTTCAAACTATTAAGAATGTTGAAAACAAGACAGTGCAAAGCGATCTAAAAGCGAAATTCGCTCAGTGATCTCTCACTACTCTGAACTCAACTTGTAAGGTATTTCTCCCGCCTTCCTAGCGTGCCTTCGTGGTGTTGCGGTCAGCACACTGAGCCGGTATTTCAGTGGTCCGTGGCCGAGGTTCGGGAACGGGAACGGGCTGGCTGCACGGGCGTTTTCATGGTTTTCCCCATGTGTAACGTGTATACGGGCCAGTCTCCCTTAGAAAGTCCTCCAAGAAGGCATCCCTCTCCTTAGGAAGATAGCCCTAGTGTGCTTTGCCGTATTCTCAATACACCACACCACCAGAGGTCCGAGGTTCGATCCCCGGCGATTGCTAATTTTTCATCACTACTGATTTAAAAAAAAAAAATACCTAATGTCTCTACAGTGGCGCCCAAACTAAAAGGGTGTTGAGTGATGATTCTCCGCACCCAGGATTTGGGGACTGTGTCCCCTAAAACTCCCACTCTCCCTTCGAAAGGGGGAGTGTGTAAGGTATTTCTCCCGCCTTCGTGGTGTAGTGGTCAGCACACCAAACCGGTATTTCAGAGGTCCGTGGTTGGATTTCCGGCGAAGGAGATCGCTAATTTTTTTAATCACTCCTGCTTAAAAAAAAATACCTAATGTCTCTACAAACTCATAACTGATGACCTCTCTAGTCTTACACAGTTTTCGCTCCTCCACCAAGAAATTTCTTGTACCATTGATTTTTCTAAATTGCTGGAGGTCACAGTTACGGTTACATAAGGACACAGTTACAGTTACACAGTAGTAGGACCAGAATTGCCAAATAGCCGCCACAATTGTTGACGTTTGGCAAATTTTAGCCAAAACCATCGCCTACTAAGCACTATAACCATTTACTTGAACGTTAAATTCACGTATCCCTGTAATCCTATTTTTCCGGCGAGGCATCTCATTATGAGGCCTTTCATGCTACATTATTTAAGGAATACCACAATATATATGTGATGAACCAGCTTTTGTCGTAGCTTAAATTATCAGACGATAAGTTTTAAAAAACAGGATCCATTTATCATATTTCAGGAGAAAATAGCAGTTACAAAATCAGATATCCGGAGTAAATAAAAAAGAATTACTAATAACTTTTTGTATGAAATTTACTGCATCGTGACATTAAAGAAAAGCCCCGATATTCTTTTGCGAGTCCTTTTATAGTCTCTGGAAAGGCGGAGCTTCCAAGGAATGACATCAGCCAATCCAGTTCGCTTTAAATATTTCCAGAACATTCTATAATTGTACGTGTAGAAAAGGCGGGAAAAACAACTTGACTACGAGGCTCTGGATTTAATTCCACGTACATTCAAATAAGAGAACGTCGCCATTAAAAATGAAAAGAACATACAGTTAGAACTTGACTATGGAAGTGTATTTTTGACTATGGAATTTTATTATTACAAATATATATATAATAATAGCAAGGAAAAGACCGAGCAGTGTTGATGCGTACGTAGATCCATATTGAAGAGGAAGCTAATACCTAATGTCTCTACAGTGTACCTAATGTCTACATATCTTACATATATATACTTTATCTTACATATATATACAAAGAAAAAGGGAGATGCACATCTACATGTTATAGCAGTCTCATAACGCAAAATTTCAACATTCTGCGTTTAGTCGTTTTTCAGTTATGCGAGATACGTACATACGTAGGTACGCACAAACATCGCGACAAAAATTTCTTCTGAATTCATTTTAAATCCATTTTACAATCCGATTTTTTTTTTAAAAAAAAGAGTCTGCACGTATATACAGACGTCTCGGAAAAAATAGTGCGAATATATTCGAGAATGGTCAAAATGGATGTTTCGCTGAAATCTGATAACCAAAATTTCTCGCTGTTACGATACTTCCTTTACTTCGTACAAGTACAAATGAATAAAATATAATTCCATGGTAATAAAAATACAATTCTAACAATGTTTTCTATGACAGTAACTTTATTCTTATAATTGCATCATAATTTATGTATGTAGCCGATTTATGTCGAAAATGTTATGCCATGCATTGAATATGATTTTGCTTCGGAATTCAAGAATGCAGCTATGCTAGAAACAATTTATTACGTTTAGCAACATTCTGCCGTTGTTAAGATTACAAAGAGGATGTGCTGAATAGGATGACACCGAATTTTACATCTTGAGATTTCAGGTGTGAGCTTTATAAAATATTCCTTTATAAACATACAGTTAGAATTTTAAGTGTATTCTTGATTATGGAATTTTATTATTACAAATATATAATTTCACCAAAAGTTACTTACATTTATACAATTATTTACATGCATTCGCCTTGAATTTTGAGCATTCCCTTACCACACAGCTACAATCCGCTTACAAGCATCCGTTCCTATTCCAAGAATCGAAATCGAGTGCATCGGTACTGCAGTCAGAGTTACTAACCAATACACCACCTAGGCGGCGATTATTAAATGCAGTAGGTTTTCCAGTCTCGCACAGAACAAAAATAAGGATACAATCAAAACAAGTTGATTGGCAGTCGGATTGAGAGGTAAATCGATGCAGCACAGCGTCAACGTCCGGGAACAAACACAACTACGGTTGTCTGTACCATCAGACAAACAGCTTATACAGATCCATAATCTTTTAAACCCTTCTGAGCGGCCACAGTGTTCGCCAAGAAAGCACAAATTTCCTAAAACTAATGTGAAAACAAATTATTATTTTTTAAAATTTTAATGTGAAAACTCTTCTGGTATTTCATACCTGGATTTGTTTTCTTTTGATATATTGTCTTAATTTCTTTGACATATTTTAATATGCACGTATATATACGTTCTTACAGATATCACAAAAAATATTCTAGGCCATATAGCCTATATGCTAGGCCTTGCCGCTTAGAGGGTTAAATCTTCATTTGAAATTACAAAAGTATGATATTTTTGGCACCCATAAGCAGAATATTGATATGCCAACTTCGCAATAATTGCTGTAATCGTGAACATTTTGAGTAGATTTCGGCTGTCCAATTTAGTAGAAATTCTACAAGTTAGGCATGGTTAATGAAAGGCAGTATTTTCGCATATACGCGCGATCTAAACCTTAAAAAAATAGCAATAATTTCCCTTCACTGTATTTAAACAATCGACGTAAAACTGCAACTAATTTCAGTTTCTGAATGACATCTGGAGAAATATAAAATCGTATGTGTACGGTAAACGTGATCTGACCCAAATATTCTGTTGCACATCATATACATGTAAGTACTGCATGTAAAATTTTAATGTGTAAAGTTATTTTTGAAATTTTTTAGTGCAGAATCAATTTTTGCATTCTAATTTTACTTTAGCCTACATCGTTACATTAGCCTTCGTCGAAATAACATTTGAGAAAGTTAACACTATAAATAAGATTAAAAAAATCTGATATGTACACCACATGACTTCCTTGTACGGAATATTAAATTATACGCAATTTTTCTTGCATTTCATTTAACTTATTAGATTGAATTAAACCTACTTCGCCGACAGCGCATAAACCACAATATAATAAATGCATTCTTTAAAATTCCCTTTGTTTACCATAGCGACACTCTGGCGCTAGGTTTACTTAACAGTATTATATTTCGTTCATATTATAACTCAGAATGCACAAAATGTATATCATTTAAAGAATTATCGAATCGTTGCCACATGTTCTATTCAAATACTATAACAAAGATAGAACGTTGTATAAAAGAAATTAAGCAAACAAAACGAAAAAGAAACAGTTTTTCTCGGACGATTGAGTATTTCTCATTCAACTAATTCAGTTTTCACTTCGCGACAAGGCAAAAATACATAAAAACTCAAAATATCTGTATTAAAAATTACGAAGTAAATCTTAAATACTTATTTCCTCGAAAAAATTCCAGAAAGGATTAAGCATGATTTAATTCGCAATAATAAATGAAGGCGTTATTTTTGTGTTGCAAAAATTTAGTGTCTCTAGATTGGCAACAAATCTACAATTCTGCTGTTTCAAATGTAAACAAATATGTCCGCCATGTTATTTAAAACTTAACAGCACTTAAAGAGCTTTTAAATTGTTGATAATTGTACAAATATTGCTTCCAGAATTACGAAAGGCATAAAAACTTTAACCGGAAGATAAAAAGAACATAATTCAATCATTTTTAAAGCAAAAAATGTACAATTAAACACATCTAAGAGTAAAGGAACTGAAATCACTGAGCCGGGTAACAGAGTGGATATATTTATAAATATATTTATATACGTTTGGTGCGGCCGATTGCAACCAAAATACGAGGTGCACATCTACATGTTATAGCAGTCCTATATACAAAATTTCAACGTTCTGAGGCTACTCGTTTTTGAGTTATGCGAGATACGTACGTACGTACATACGTTCGTACAGACGCCACGAAAAATTCTCTTCAGAATTAATTTTAAAGCAGTATTATAATTTTTTTTGAAGGAAAAGAGTGTTTTATTCTGTCCTTACGTACAGATATCATGCAAAAACATCGTTAAATTGAATTCGATAGCGGTCAAAATGGATATTTTCGTTGAAATATGCTGCTTGAAGCTTTTCGCGATTACAATACTTCCTTTTTACTTCGTACAAGGAAGTAAAAAGTATAATCTTAAGCATTCTTTGCGATGTAATAATAACTCCAGTTACTATTTGGTCTTGAAAAAAAATGAAGGAAACATTTACGTACTTTTAAATATATGATATTGACACCCCAAGGGTTTGTTGTACAGCGATCTTATACGTAAATTATACGCGTTTTTTTGCTGCATTTCATTTAAACTTATTTCCTCGAATTTCTTTACAGATATATATACATTTACAGATATCATTGAATCAATTTAATTCTCACTTTGCGGCAAGGCGAAAATTCATAAAAACCCCAAAAAACATCTTCATTAAAAATTGTAAAAGACAGAAAACCTAAAACACCAACTACAGATAAAAACAGTCAGAAAACAATTTTTACAATTAAACTTTCTAAGCAAATACAAGTAATTCGGCCAACGAGCAAAAAGGCCAAATTTTCGATGCCCAAAACTGAAAGTTAACTTTTGGTCCACTGGACAAAAGGGCAATGAAGCTAGTAAACCAATTGACTTGATTCATTATTTTAAGTGTTTCAAATGTATATAAATGGCTGCCTCCTTAGGTCTAGCGCCACTTAAACCTTTCATTTGTTGATAATTCTACAATTACTACATTCAGATTAAGATGTGTTGGAACTCCAAAATCTTCAAAAAATTGTGATTTCGGATTTTTTCATTTTCAAATTCTCTACACTTTTATCTTTCTAAAAATACCATTCTTTAATCTCTATGAAAGTTAGAATGTAAAAAAATCTAGTTTTAATTTGTCATCTACTGCTTTGATCAATGGGGATTTTTACATACAAACGCGTTTTTCTCCAAACGTGATATTTTTACACTCGATGTACCTTTTCTCAGGAACTACTGCTCACAGGTATCAACTTTTTATGGCTTATTTATTAGGTACCCTAATATTTACTGAAATGAGCTTTTTGTAATAAACTTTGAAAAAAAAAATTAATTTTTTTTTGTGTGAGAAAAGTGCTAAATTTTACTATGCTTAACAAAATATTCTGTAATTTACTCTAACATTCAAAATGTTTCAAAAGCTCATTTCAGTATAATCAGATAGGTTATACTTTAATGACAAATTAATAAATGACAAATTAAAACTAGATTTTTTTACAGTTCTAACTTTCATAGATATTAAAGCATGGTATTTTTAGAAAGATAAAAGTGTAGAGAATTTGAAAATGAAAAAATCCGAAATCACAATTTTTTGAAGATTTTGGGGTTCCAACACTCCTTAATCTGAATGTAGTAATTGTAGAATTATCAACAAATGAAAGGTTTAAGTGGCGCTAGGCCTAACGAGGTCGCCATTTATATACTTTAATTACAGAAAACATTTCAAGCTTGTGTCTACAGCAGATTTTGAGAAAAGGTACATCGAAAATGGCCAGTTTAACATTGTCGGTATAGGGGTTTCTGATACCCCTTAACTAAAGGCATAAAGCCATTAACCGGAACTTAAGAACAAACAAATAAATCACTTTTAGAGCAAAAAATGCACAATTTACCAACATAAAAGGTGAAAAATACTCAGATCACCAAGCCCAGTAACAGGGTATCTCTCTCTATATATACAAACACATATATGTTTGTTGCGGCCGAGAGAAATGAAAAAGGGAGGTGCACAAGTACATGTTATAGCAGTCCCATACACAAAATGTTAACGTTCTGTGACTAATCTTTTCTGAGTTATGCGAGATGCGTACGTATGTACAGATGTCACGCAAAAAAAAATCTGCTTTGAATCCATTTTATAATCCGTTTTCGAAAAAAAGATTCCTTTATTCTGGCCGTACGTACAGATGTCATGCAGAAAAAACATTCAAATGGTTTCGAGTGCGGTTCAAACTGGATATTTTCGTCGAAGTATGATACCCGAAAGTACAAGGAAGCAAAAATAGGCTGTGGAAAATAAAATTTGTACAGCTATTCCTGCTGGTGTCCGCATATTACACTTAGTCCTCACTAACGAAAAAGGTGTTAGTGAGTACCCGAAAGTACAAGGAAGCAAAAATAGGCTGTTGAAAATAAAATTTGTACAGCTATCCCTGCTGGTGTCCACATATTACACTTAGTCCTCACTAACGAAAAAGGTGTTAGTGAGTACCCGAAAGTACAAGGAAGCAAAAATAGGCTGTTGAAAATAAAATTTGTACAGCTATCCCTGCTGGTGTCCGCATATTACACTTAGTCCTCACTAACGAAAAAGGTGTTAGTGAGTACCCGAAAGTACAAGAAAGCAAAAATAGGCTGTTGAAAATAAAATTTGTACAGCTATCCCTGCTGGTGTCCGCATATTACACGTAGTCCTCACTAACGAAAAGGTGAAAGGTGTTCCATTCGCGGGCTAGAAATGGCGCCCGAACATATTGGCCATTTCAAAACCCAGTAATTTATAACCACATTACTGGACATTATCAGATGGACATTACTAGCATCATCAGAAGTTTTCCATAACTGATACTAATTTTATATTTTGTACACGTTAGTTATATCACTGAACCGAATTTTACATTATTAAAGGAGTTTTTATTCAGCAGAGTAAATAGCATTAAGATTCTCATCTTTGTCTGTGTCTGTAAAAGTAATTTATTAAAAGCTGCAATTGCTTTAATGTTTAAAACTGCTGGGCTTTCATCTTTGTTAAGAGACTAGGGAGCTAAAATTCTTATATTTACGACTTGATGTTTCATTTATTTTTTGCTAATGAAATAGCAAGGGCTTGATGCATAAAGCACACGCAAACTTGGTTTAATTAGAAGTGCAAAACTTCATTTAAGATAATTATTAAAATGATAGAAATGACACTGAAGAATGCGAATGACTATTTCAGCAAAGTTTGTTAAACTAAAGGTGAAAAATCAGACAATTACTTTTAAAAACCTGACTGACTTCGCAGTTCGTTTATTGTCCTTCTTATATCCAAGTCACTAACATTTTAGAAATTCCACTTCCCAGTAGCATTACGCTTAGTTCCATCTTTGCGGCACTTCAATTCTTTTTCATTTTCTGCATATATCTGCCACTGCTTCGTCTTGTAGAACGGAGAAAATATTTACAGCGCTGTCAAAAAGAAGCTCAAGAGAATAAGAGTTTCTCCAAGTTTCATGGCTTGCCGTTAACGTTAAATTGCTTCACCGTTTCAGTTCGCTGTACTATTTTCATTAACAGAGGGGCACGGAAAGCTCCGTTACTTTCTTGCAAGAAATGAATAAGAGTCTAATGTTCTAATTTAAATAAGTTGATGCTTGAGAATATTTCGTAGGGGAATTCTTTAGAGTTCAAAAATAGTTCTAATCAGTCTTAAGTAGTAAGGTTTTATCATTAAATTCCTTTTCAATAATGCTGAACAGAAATTACAAAAATAGGAAACTTAATCCTTAAAGAGATTATATCACCGGGATTTAATTTATAATATTTAAGGCGATTATAAAACTGAAATTCATAATACTTGAACTCGAATTTATAAGACTTTATATTGTAGAAACATTAGGTATTTTTTGGAGACCGGAGAGAGGAAAAATTAGCAACCGCCTTCGCCAGGAATCGAACCACGGACCTCTGGAATACCGGCCCAGTGTGTAGAACCGCTACACACGAAGGCACGCTAGGAAAGTGGGAGAAATACCTTACATACGCCTCTTTTTAAAGGGCGACTAGGGTTTTTAGGGGACCTAATCGCCAAATCTGGGTGCGGAGAATCATCGTCCAACAGCCCTTTTAGTTCGGGCGCCACTGTAGAGATATTAGGTTAAATGGAAAAGACGAAGAGATGAAAAATGAGCAAACGCCTTCGCCGGGAATCGAACTATGGACCTCTGGAATACCGGCCCAGTGTGCAGAACCACTACACCACGAAGGCACGCTAGGAAAGTGGGAGAAATACATCAGATACTCCCCTTTTTAAAGGGCAACTAGACTTTTTAGGGGACCCAATCGCCAAATCTGGGTGCGGAGAATCATCATCCACAACCCTTTTAGTTCAGGCGCCACTTGTAGAGACATTAGGTAATTGGAAGCAAAAAAGATGAAAAATATGAAACCACCTTCGCCGAGAATAGAACCACGGACCTCTGGAATAGCGGCCCAGAGTGCTACCGTTACACCACGAAGGCACGCTAGAGAAGTGTGAGAAATACCTTATATACTCCCCTTTTTAAAGGGCGACTAGGGTTTTAGGGGACCTAGTCGCCAAATCCTGGCTGCAGAGAATCATCATCTACAACCTTCTTTAGTTCGGGCGCCACTTGTAGAGTCATTAGGTTAACTGGAAACATTTTTCTTGAATATAAGAAGATCTAAGGAATTTGAAAACACGCTAAACTTTTCTAAACACAATTCATTCAGTTGCGATATTGCGTTAAAAAGGTTTTGCAACTAAAAGTAAATATGAGACAAAAAATATTCATATTTAGGCCCACCAGCGGCCGAGCGGTAAAGTCGTTGAACACTGGTAGTTCGGTCCGAGGTTCGAATCCCGCGAACGGGCTGGCTGAATGGGTTTTCCCCATGTGTAACGTGTATACGAGTCAGTTTCCCTTAGAAAGTCCTTCACGAAGGCATCCCTCCTCTTAGGCAGATATCCCTAGTGGGCTTTTCCATAATTAAATACACACACATTTCATATTTATTTCGCTCTTTAAATGGTTATGGAGTCTTTAAGTTAGTCGAATCAGGAATATGAAAAATATGCAGTGCAGCCCACCAGGATTCAAATCATGACCTCTTGCCTACTAGCTGGACATGCTCTCAAATTACATCGCGTTTCATCATCTTACATTCTTGTTCACGTAAAATGAAACAGGGAAGGCGGATCCGTAATCACCAAATTCTAGTGGTGACGAATTATCGTCCACCACCTTTGAGTTCAAGCGTCGCTGTTAGCGTTGCCACCTCTTGGCTATCAAAATCCGAGAGAGGAAAAAATGTTGCCGGGAGAAGAAAAAAAAATAAATTATTATTATTTTATTTATTATTATTATTATTATTATTATTATTATTATTATTATTATTATTATTATTATTATTATTATTATTTGTCGCAACTGAGAAAAGAACTCCGCCTTCTTAATCTCATTTAAAAGTATTTCTTGAGCTGTAGCAGCAAGCAATTCTCGTAAACACTTGTACATTTTGTTCTACCACAAGAAATCTTTTATTTTGGCTAAAGAAGAATCTGGAAATAAAGTGCTATACAATTTGTTTGTGCAATCCTGGCTATTAAAACTATGATGCTGCTTAATCCCATGATAGACTGAAGTAATTTCAATTGCTTATTATCTTCTTTTTTTAAAACTTTCTTCAGGAAAACGTTCGAAACCGATTGCGAAGAATCCCTATTCAATATTAACGATTGGTGGTTCTTGCTTTGGAAATGTACAGTTAACACCCTAACACCCTCCTACTTAATTACAGCTCTAACACCCTCCTACTTAATATTAATCATTTTCCGACAGTTTACATTCTCCGTTAAAGTTGTCTCTCTTCATAAGCCAATTAAATTGAGTTAACCATTTTGTCTTCCTTTATGGCACTTCTTCACTTTTGCAGCATCAGAATTTTTTTTTCCACTAGACATTATTATGAAAGCATTTAAATAATTTCAAAATACGCCCTTATTCGTGGATAGCTACCTAATAGCAGACTAAATAAAGGAATGGATTGAATATGAGAGGGTGAAAGGGTATGAGGGCGCGTGACACGCCGGCATGAAACCACGATACATTCGCACAGCGCTTACTCATCGCTCACCATAGATGGCTACTGCAAAGAATATGTATTGATATAGAGTGAATATGTATTGATTTTAAGAATTTTACGTGTTTGATTTTATTGTTGCTATTTTATACCTATATGGAACGTTGCCTTAAATTTCCATTCGTGAGTATGCTCTGAATAGGGCATGTGTTCTTGTCTTTATTATTTACAGTTTCAAAAATACACAACCTTTTGTTTGTCGCAACATAACCCCCATGGGCCAAAAAAAACTCCAACCAACCAACTATACCGGTTATCTTTAAAACGAAGAGTTTTCTTCAATGTTTATAAAGAATGATCTCATTTTCACTGGAATCGTCTTTAATTCTTATGGACTCAAGTTGCCAAATTTTTTTAATCCCGTTTTCTATTAATTAATCCACTTGGAACTAGCTGTCATGCTGGCTTGCAGATATTATAAAATATCTCTTGCCAGCTTCTTGGAGAGTCTCCAAAGAGCATGACGAAAGTGAGAGTTCCTTAACTGAATTTCCCAGGGAATGTCACAGAACTGAGATAGAAAGCGAGAACACTTTGTCAGGACTTGTGTTTCTCTTGATTTGCTTTGGAAACATGAATGATCCTGAACAGGGAGCTTACTCAAGCTATGTTCAAGAAGGTGTGAAGTAGACAACACAAGCAGGAAGGGTATACGAAACCCTTTATTTTCAATACTTTACAGGTATTTCCGAACTTCGGCCAACCACTTGTGGTTTGAACGTAAGAATATAAAAAAATACTAACTAAAACTCTAACTAAAAGCTAACTTTGAATTAGTATACAAATGCCTAGCACTAAGACTGGCCTTTATTTAAAAAAGGTACGTATGTAGTACGCCGAGCTGCTAAAACTATGACACGTCTGCAAATATCAAGAGGGCTAAACCTCTGGCCTTAAAGGCAACCAGCAATCGAGTGAAAACTCGTAAAACTACAGTGGCAAGCGGCTTCCTTCCTAAAACTCATTCTCTCTCTCTCTTGGCAAAAGGCCACAACTTAAGTACTTGGGCGTTAGCCAGACAATTTGCATAAACAAGTTAAAGCATTTAATTCTGGCCGGAAGTAGAAAATAAGAAGTGATAGTACAGTTTTAAAATAAAATAAACGTTATTAAAAACAAGATCCTTACAACTTTATACTCCATAAAGCAAAACACATCGGCGAGAACTGGAAGTGGTGGCACATGTGGTTCCATCTGCTGATTGGAAAGGAGAAGATAATCGTGGGGGCGAGAGGGACCAGAACAATGCTGGGATCATCGGTTTATTGCAGAAGTTCTCAACCGGTGGTACGCAAAGAAACAAAATAATTTTAACTATTAAATTCAAAAATTAAATAAACCCAACATCCTGAATGAGTTTTTTCTCTGACACTCGTAACTTTATGCGATCTGAGCTTTGTTTAAGGTTGGTGGTGGTGGTGGTGGTAGTAGTAGTACTTTGTAGTGGTGGTACTAAAGGTTTTCAATTTTTGTTTAGATGGTACGCGTTAGTCAAAGGGTTGAGAACCGCTGATTATAGACGTTCTTTGGCGGTAATGTGATTTTCGATGCTCTCAACCATTTCGTTCCTGCACGTTGTATCGTTATTTTCGAGAAACTTGATATTCCGGGAGAGTAATATTTATTTAAAATTCCTTCCGGGAGCCGGGAGGTTTTAATTTTCAGGGATCAGTTCCGGGAGAATCCCGGAATTCCGGAAGAGGTGGGAACACTTCACGACACGGACACTTAGCCGACACGGATACCTAACCGACACGGACACTTAGCCGACAGGCCATTTAGCCGACACGGACACTTAACCGACAGGTCATTTAGCCGACACGGACAGTTAGCCGACAAGACACTTAGCCGACAAGGACACTTAGGCGACACGGACAGTTAGCCGACAGGACATTTTGCTGAAACAGAGAGTTAGCCGTCAAGACATTTAGCTACGGGACACTTAACTGTCAACACATTTAATCCACAGGACACAAAGCCGACGGTAACGTTTAGCTGGCACATACCCAATAATTATTCAAACTTACTATCAATTACAAAATATCTCGACTTCTCCATAAGTTCAATATTTAAGTTATTTTTTCACTATCAGTAAAATTCATTTTTCGATTCTTAAAGATCTCGTATATACTTTTAATTATTGTGTTAATTTAGCAATGTTTGATATGTATCCATGGACCTTATAAGAAATAGACAACAAATAGGTTTTTCTCCCTTGCCTTGGCGTATTGCCGGCTGTCACCTTGCCCATATCCGGAGGAGTATGCAGTGCGTATAATTTTCAAGAAAAAGCTGGTGACAGCACCTCATTTCACAAATTAGAATATTTAGATATTTTTATTTTTGAAACTGAGATTGATTTTAAAAACTTTAGCATGTTTATCAAGCATAATTGATGTTCTAAATAATTATAAAGCCGTTGCATGCTTTCAGGTCTGGATATTTTTGTAGCTTTTACTATGCTGTAAGGAAATTTGTATCTCCTTCTTTTAAAAGTAATATTTTAAATCTGAAATAATAGAAAAATTCAAGCAAAAAATTTTCTCTTACAATTTTTATGCTTTTATTGGTATAAATAATTAAAAAACACTAAAATTGAAAAACGGGATTTTTGAAAGTTTTTGCTTAAAATTCTTATTTGTACTGCTTTTTTAACATTATATCTGAATATTAAACATTATATCATAATATTCTACAAAGAAGTTTTATTTCAATAATATTTCATAATACATTATAGTGATTAACACTTTAATAATTTTTATGCATTTATTATAAAGTTAATAATTGTATTTGACTGTAATAATTAATCGTGCTAGTATTTTATAGTGATTATTTTTTTTAAAATTTATGTCTAGTTCTGCATAAGTTTTCTTATTTATTGTTAATTTATTTTATCAGCCCAAAGAGGCGGCAGCTCAGAAAAGCTATTAGTTTCGAAACGGCATTTTGCTTTGTTTCACTATAAATGCCCATTAAGAAATTAAATAATGAAAAATCTGCATGAATGCATGTATGATTCTCTCGCACTGTGAAAAAAAACAATAGAATTTAGAACCATGAAATTCTGAATAACGTAATCCTTTACCCGAACATGGGCACCTGCAAGGCCTAATTTCGAATTTGTTTTAATCCATTTCATGTTTTGTAACTTTAACGACGTTTTAATTAACAAACTCAATGAGTTCAAAGCAAGCAATGGCAACCCTGTACAGAAAATAACATTTTTATCTGAAACGCGGAAATTCTAAAGATATGTCATTTTCAAATATTTTGTGATATTGTTCTTGAATTGAATTTTATGTGGTTTACTTGCGAAGAACATGATGTTTAATAAATAAAGGTAATACGCAAAACGTTACAAAAACGCTCCTTTGGGCGTAATATAAAATTATATTGCTGAGTGCTTCAGAGTTTATCTTTTTTTTTCCTCATTACACTCAAAAACTTTTATGCTCCGAATTTTATGAATTGCTAAAATAAATAGTCATCTTGTAATGTTAATAACTAATGATCATATAATCAAATAAATGATCGGTAATAAAGTGGTTAATGATATAGGCAAACAATAAACACTTATACATTAAAAGAAATGAAACACTGATAATGCAACTGGCGCATTAATGCAGAAGATGACAATTAATGAATACACGTAATCGTGTGTCATCCTGTATGACTATACATAAACTACTAGAAATGATATGCATAAACACATGCGAATGATGGTGGTAAAAGGAAACACATAATCATACATTATTGTACTGGGCTATGCACACATCAATAAAAATGATACATACACACCTATACGTTGACAGAAATGATACACTGAGAATGAAAATTGTGTATCAGTGTGAACGATGACAATTAACGGTTACACATATTCGTGTATTACCTTACTTGGCTATACATATATATTTGTTACGACTCGAACGCGAAATGGGCGAAAGTTCTTCTGCGAGTGGCAACGAGGATTCGAAAAACGAACTTGGAAGAGAGCAGTCGCTCACGCGGTTTCTCTCGATAGAATTTGATACGAAGGGGGGATAATCCCCATCTTTTGATTTGAAATTAATCTCGAATTATGTATATATTGTAATATAAAAGATGTGTGTAAATAAAAGTCGTTAAGACTTAATTGAAGTAGTGATTTGAATCGAATATAGAAATCGAAAGCTCTCCCAAATAGAAATATGGATTATAGAAATGACAATATTAGTACAAGTGATACACTTAAACACTTATACATTAATGGAAATGAAATACTGAAAATGACACTTATACATTATACGATAGATGAAGAATAATTGTAACACGTAATCGTGTATCATCCTAAGTGGCTATACATACAGTAAGGTGGTTCAGTAAAACCATCGAAACTAGTCCTGTGAAAATTTGAAAATATAACGCTGATTTTTGTTGTTTGACTTCTGAATTAGTATTTGTTCGGCGTGTTATTGTGTCTCAAAACAAAGGGAGTTAAAATTAAATGAAATTGAATTCAAAAAAAGGGTCTGAAATAGTTCAAATTTTAATTTTGCTCCAAAGGGCTCATTTTTCCTGCAATGTCAGCATTTTTGCTTCTGACCATGAAAGTTGAAACTGTTTATTTTCTAGGTCGTTTGGTTTTAGACCCATAACCTACATTTCGTTCAAGAACAACTAGAAATTGTAATTCGACACTAATAACACTCTCGGTTTAATAATAAAAAGACAAAAAAGTTGTAAAAGTCATCTTACTAAGAAAACTGAATATCGAAATGATAAACTGAGGAAAGACCGAAAACAAAACCTAACCTGCTGCATTTCACACTATATCGGAAATTCTAATTATACGCTGCTTTTAAAAGTTTTATGATTTTAAGTTTGAATTTTATTTGGCATAAGTGCAAAGAAAGCCATGTTTAATAATAAAGACAAAATTAAAAGTTTCGTTTGCGGGAGTGAGTTCAAGGGTAGACTGGTAAGCAGCGAGAACACAAAAAAACTTAACAAACTGTCTGGTGTGAAATCTGAATCTGAAGAGGATCTGACGAAATGAACTAACTCGTACTTATTTTGCTTATCGAAAGATTAAATTTTTTTATGCTTAGGGTGGAATTTTTAGCAAATACAAGTAATGATACAAAAATTTCAGAAATATTCTAACTTGCGTGTATAAAAGAAAATAATAAATATAACAAAAAAGAAATTCTGAAAGGTTTCAGATTTTAAATTACGTCCAAAGGGCCGTTTTTTCAACATTTTGTGTGTTACATTTATTTATTAAATATCTCGTTCTTCGAACTTAAACCATAAAATTCAGTTCAACAGCAATGTCGCACAGTAGTTTTAAAATGAGCATTTCTTTAGAATTTCCGATACAGAGACTCACTCGCTGGAGATAAAAATGTGTTTTCTGTACAACGTTGCCATGGCTCGCTTTGAAATCCTCGAGTTTGTTAATCAAAAATTCGTTAAAGTTTTACAAAATAGGAAATAGATCATAAAACAAATTCCAAATTTCAAATAAGGTTTTCCACATGCCCATATTCATAGGAGGATTACGTCATTCAAAATTCGATGGCTCTATGTACCGTTGTTTTATCACAATGCGAGAAATACACATACATTTACGCAGATTTTTCATTATTTAATTTCTTTAAATACCACTCAGGGGGATAATACTTTGTGGCAACAGTTTGAAAAAGTAATTCGCCATTTTTGTAGTGAATCGACACAAAATTGCTTCCTTAATTCCATTTTTATCATTATTATTTAATCCCTTTCTATTTAATCGTATATTCCAATTTTAGTTTTTCTATTTGAAAACTGCATAAAATGAACGGAAGGCATTCTGTTAGAGATAAAATTTTATGTTTTTTAAATTAATACATTATGGCAGACAGGTATTTTAGACTTTCGAAAGTTGTATCAAAGTTGTATAATTTTATCGAAAAGGTTTAAAAACACGACTGAGAAGCATTTGCAATCATGTTTTGGATTTTTTCCCGTGAATTTAGAAAAATAAAAGATTTATCGGCAAAATTTATACTATATCTATTTCATACTTTCAGAGTAAGAGATGCATTCGAATATGGTTCTATATGCTACTGGATATATATGTGTACTCAGTCATAGTGTGAGTTTGGTTTAGTTTATTTTATTACGGCAAAGTACTCGAGGATAGGCATATGCCTTCGTGGAAGACGTTCTTTAGGCAAACTGGCTCGTGTACACGTTGCATATGGGGATAACGGCAAAAACGCTCATGCAGCCAGCTCGTTCGCGGACCTCGAACCTCAGACCGAACTACCAGTGTTCAGCGACTTTACTACTCGGCCGCTGATGGGCATAGTTATAGAGTAGTGCGATAAAGAGTTATATGTTTTACTTTAAGTACAGCTAAATGATTTTTTTTAAAAACATCTAAGAAAATTTTAAAGACTCAGCTTTCTTAAAGTGATGAAAATGTTTAGTTTGATTGTATGGAAAATGTACATATGGCTTCACTATCGATTTTTTTTCAATGCAACACTAAAAGTAAAATAAAAGCAAATTTTTCTAATTTTTGCAAATTACAAAAATTTTGTTGTACATTACCGTAGTTTCTCTGAACAACAAGGGTAATATAAAAAATCTGATGTGTACACCACATGACTTCCTTGTACGGAATATTAAATTATACGCATTTTTTCTTGCATTTCATTTAAACTTATTGGATTGAATTAAATCTACTTCGCTGACAGAGAATAAACCAGAATAGAATAAATGCATTCTTTAAAATTAGCGAAACTCTGGCGCTAGATTCACTTAACAGTATTACATTTCGTTCATATTATAACTCATAATACACAAAATTTATATCATTTAAAGAATAGAATTATCTAATCGTTGCCGCATGTTCTATTCAATAAAGCTAGAATGATGTATAAAAGAAATTAAGCAAATAAAACAAAAAGGAAAACGTTTTTCACAGACGATTGAGTATTTCTCATTCAATTAATTCAGTTCTCACTTCGCGAGAAGGCAAAAATACATAAAAACTCAAAATATCTATATTAAAAATTACGAAGTAAATCTTAAGCATTATTTCCTCGAAAAAATTCCAGAAAGGAGTAAGCATGATTTAATTGGCAATAATAAATGAAGGCGTTATCTTTGTTGTTGCGAAGCTAAGTTTCTCTAGATTGGCAACAAATCCACTAGTCTGCTGTTTCAAATGTAAACAATCAATGGCCGCCATAAAAAAAGGCTTAGCGGCATATAAACAACTTTAAAATTGTTGATAATTCTAAAAATATTGCATACAGATTTACTAAAAGCGTAACAACCTTAACCGGAAGATAAGAACAACATAATTCAATCATTTTTAAAGCAAAAAATGTACAATTTACAAACATATAAGTGTAAAGAAACTGAGATCACTGAGCCGGGTAACAGAGTGGATATATATATAAATATATTTATATACGTTTGGTGCGGCCGATTGCAACCAAAATACGAGGTGCACATCTACATGTTATAGCAGTCCTATATACAAAATTTCAATGTTCTGAGGCTACTCGTTTTTGAGTTATGCGAGATACGTATGTACATACGTTCGTACAGACGCCACGAAAAATTCTCTTCCGAATTCATTTTAAAGCAGTTTTATAATTTTTTGCGGGAAAAAGGGTCCTTTATTCTGTCCTTGCGTACAGATATCACGCAAAAACATCGTTAAATTGCATTTGAAAGATGTCAAAATGGATATTTTCGTTGAAATATGCTGCCTGACACTTTTCGCGATTACAATACTTCCTTTTTACTTCGTACAAGGAAGTAAAAATAAATTAATGAAACTATTTGCGTTACACAACAAAGGGGAATACACGTTAGGAAAATATTTATTTAGAAGCTTTAAGCTTAGACAGCCGAAATTATTTTATTTAAGGCAACCGAGGAACTAAATGAATAATAAATTATGCTAACACAGTACACGAACAAAATCAGTTTGCTAAGGAATTCGTTCCTGGCTCGATAATATAGAGTTTCATGTTAATCAGGAATAAATTCACTACTCACGTTTTACAGACTTCTGTGAACGAGTTTTCTGCTTTAAACTACTTATGTATTCAAGCTAGAAGTAATAAAATAGAGCTCGCTTAGCCGTTGTGACAATTGTTGTCTGTTGATCAAGTAAAACAAGTATGTAAATTTAGTACGTGAAATTTGAATGGAAATATTTGAAAATGCTTGTAAAAAAACTATGGAGTATTTTACAACTCGGATTTTCAAACGAGTTTTAAAATTGAAATATGTATGAAATCTAAATGGTTTGAAATGAAAAAACATATTACAGGATAAAAGTTTTGCTTACAATGAATAAATTTAACTATTACAATACAAATTATTTTTACCCTAAAGATACAGAATACAGTGACGAGTTTTCGGTATGCAACGCTTTATTGCGTATTTCTTTTAAAGCTATCGAAAAATAATAAAATATTAGCCAAAACAATCTTTCTGTTTAGATTACGAGAATATGCTGAAACATGCAGAATAGCAATAATGGAAAAATACGTATTTTGTCAAAGGTGTCTTTTAATTCTATTGATACATCAGTAAGTTTTTTTTTTTGAGTTTGTGAATCTCTCTCTACATTTTAAAATTGTAATTAAGCTCTGCAATAAAACTTCCTTTTCCTCTCAATTATTCTGCATTTTATAGCCAAGGAATATGAATATTTTATTATTAAATTTAAACAGATTTCTCTCTAGGTTGTTAATTTTTTCCAAGTTCTAATATTATTGATTTTTCCTTATATATTCAGTATTATGCCAGCAGGCAAAGATTTTATTAATATTTAAGAAAACAGCAGACTTCAACATATGCTTACATAAAGAAGTGTAACAAGGACTGCCAAACTGAATGAGTTTTTGCAACATGTTCTCAGTTCAAGTTATCTTTAGATTTAAAATCTCATCTCTCGTAATAAATTCTACTAATTTCTATTTTCTATAGACCAGGCAAGATTTATTGCGACTCTGTGTCTGTTAACACGTTCGGGACACATTTTAAAAAAATCTGAGGTGCACACTATAAGGTATTTCTCCCACTTCCCTAGCATGCTTTCGTGGTGTAATGGTAGCACGCTGAGCAGGTACTCCAGAGGTCCATGGTTCGATTCCCGGCGAAGGCGGTTGCATATTTTTCATCTTTTCTGCTTCCAATTAACCTAATGACTCTACAAGTGGCGCCCGAACTAAAAGGGTTGTGGATGATGATTCTCCGCACCCAGGATTTGGCTACTAGGTCCCCTAAAACCCTAGTCGCCCTTTAAAAAGGGGAGTATATAAGGTATTTCTCCCACTTCCCTAGCGTGCCTTTGTGGTGTAACGGTAGCACGCTGGGCCGGTATTCCAGAGAACATTATTGGTTCGATTCCCGGCGAAGGCGGTTGCATATTTTTCATCTTTTCTGCTTCCAATTAACCTAATGACTCTACAACACCACATAACTTCCTTGTACGGAATATTAAATTATATGCATTTTTTTCCTGCATTTCATTTAAACTTATTTCCTCGCATTTCACTAGAGATATATTTCTCATTTAATTCATTCAGTTCTCACTTCGCGACAAGGCAAAAATACTTATAAACTCAAAATGTTTTGAATAAAAATTGAAAGATGGAGAGAAACATAAAACACCGAATACAATTAAAACAGTTTTTACAATTAAAATTTCATTACCTACGCAAAAACAAGCAATTCGGCCAACAGGCAAGAAGGCAGATTTTTTGGTGCACAAAACAGTTTCCTTTTGGTCCCACTGATAGGGACAGAAAGACTTAATTCACTATCCTACTAAGAGTTTCAAATGTAAACAAATTGTCGCTGTGTTAGGCTTAAAAACACTAAAACAACTTTTAAATTGTTGACAATTCTACAACTGTTTTGGTGCGGTCGATTGCCACCAAAAAGGGAGGTGCACGACTACATGCTGTAGCAATTACAAAGTTTCAACGCTCTGAGGCTATTCGTGTTTAAGTTATGCGAGATACGTACGTACGGACGTACATCCGTAGGGACGCCACGAAAAAATCTCTTCTGAATCCATTTGAAATCCGTTTTATATAATTCCTTTTGGGGTGAAAGAGTCTTTTATTCTGTCCTTCCGTACAGATATCATGCATTGCATTTGATAAAGGTTATAATATATTTAACGTTGTAACGTTTGTCGAAGCTGGAAACGTGAAAATTATGAACTGAAACTTCGAACTTCGGATTCCGATTGCTAGCCTGACGTGCTTTCCTATTACGCCACGAAAGCGCGGAGAACGAGAGAACAATATCGTACCTTAAGCCGTATAACATATTATTGCGATCAAAGAGCTCGTGTATTTTTAAATAAGCATTCTGGATGAACAGAAGAATTGAAAATTTATTATAAAAAATACTGACACACAGCACAATAAATAACTGCAAATCGCTCTAGAATAATGTAGATATTAAGCATCTCCTTTTTAGCGCACGAGAATTATCGTAAAATGAGCATATCTTTAGAATATCTGATACACAGCTTCGCACGCTGGAAATAAAAAAATTTTTTTTTCGTACAGTGTTGCCATTCCCCGCTTTGAAAATGAGTAATTTGAGTTTGTTAATAAAAAATGCTTTAATGTCTGACAAAATATGAAATCAATAATAAAACAAATTCCAATTTAAGGTTTCCAGATGCCCATATTTGGCGGGAGGTTGGATTCGGTAGATTATTCAAAATTGGATGGCTCTAGGTACTATTGTTTTATCACAATGTGAGAAACAGACATTTATGTAGATTCTTAATTACTTAATTTCTTTAAATATAATATAGGGCGATAATATTGATTGGCAACAATTTGAAAAGTGAATCGACGCAAAATGCCAAAATGAAATTAATAGCCCTTCTGGGTAAATTGCCCCTTTGGCCTAATACATTACAAAATAGAACAATAATACAATACATAAAGCTACAAAGTAAGCAAATGAATTTAAATATTTACTGAAATTTGCAACGATATTTAAAATCAGACGAGAAAGCAGCCATAGGTTAGCTTAGATTCGCTCTGCCCATTGAGTTTCCTTTCAAAATTAAGACAAATCGAGTGTGTTTTTGTACTATTTTTGAAAGCATGAAGGCGTTGATAAAGGAAGCTATGATTGATAATATCAAGCATAGCGTCTGTTTAAAATACTATTAATCATTCGTACTCGATTATCTATGAAGTACTACCAATTAATGCATTTAAAAGTACTACTGTGGCTTTGGCTACTAATGTTTAATTATGCGACGCTACGAGCAACGTTTAGAAACCAAAACCTAGCAATCATGAATCAGAACTAGTTGCCATTCAGCATAAAGAAATTTAGATATAAATATGAACTACTTGTTGCCATTCAGCATAAAAGAAATATAAATATGAATAATTAACAAAATATTAAAGTTAATTTTATAAAATAATTAAACAAATGAACAAATATATAAGATAAAAATAATTATTTCTCATGCAATAACTAGGCCACTACACTACTAATCAATTTGTTAAAAGTACTGTTATTAAATTTGAGTTACGAGAGTTGATAAAGTCCACTTCGTCATTTGCAAACTTTTTATTTTATCGTCAGAACTATGATTTTGTTTATTTCTTTTACTTTTATGCAAAAGCATTATATGAATAAAAATGATTATAATCGACATTAACATATTAACATGGCAAAACAATTAATATATATTACCAATCACATAAAACCTCCAGCTTGAAGAAAACGTATCTGATAAAGAATACTAATGAAATCATTAATATAATATGTATTCTCGTGAACAGTTACGCTCACAAAATAAAAAATATCGCTAACTTGATAAAAAAAACTACCAGTCATCAAAAACCAGGAGAGAAAGAACTGATGATTCATCGATTCTAGCGACTTTTTTCTTTCCTTTTCTTTTTATTTTTGTTCCCACCCTCCCTTCCCGATGTTAAATGTCTATGGCGTTAGTTTTCAAATTTCTGCGCTATGTCGTGCTATATTACTGTATTTGCTGCTCGCTTGTAATCTTGCAAACCGGTAAAATTCTCATTTCTCTGAAATGTTCTCCTGAAATGTGTTTTAATATTTTTAATTTACTCTCAAATTATGACGATGAATTATTGTAGAAAATAGAACAGTTTTGTGATGGAAAAATTATCACGAACGATTATAAGCTGATTGTTTTGGATATAATTACAGTATAAAATATTTGATGCAGACACCACATGACTTCCTTGTACAGCCTATTAAATACACACATTTTTTGCTGCACTTCCTTTAAACTTACTTCCTCGAATTATTCTAATTTCATTGCGAGGGTCCGAGACCGGCCGGGGCTGGTTTAAAAAAATACTTAATACTTAATAATTAATAATTACTTAATACTTAATAATTAGAACTTAATACTTAATAATTAGAATAATGTCTCTACAGTGCCGCTCGAACTAGAAAAGATGGTGGATGATGATTCTCCATTACCAGGATTTTGCGATTGGGTCCCTATAATCCTCAGTCGCCTTTTAAAAGGGGGAGTATATAAGGTATTTTTCCCACCTTCTTAGCATGCCTTCGTGGTGTAGTGGTCAGCACACTCGACACGTGTTCGAGAGGTCCGTAGTTCGAGTCACGGCGAGCGCATTGCTTACGTGTCCTGGATAAAAATTTGGTGTAGAATGACTTAAGTAAGCCACGCAGACGGTGTAGTGGTTAGAGCAGCCTACTGCAATACGGAAGGGTCCAGGTTCGATTTCCAGAAAAGGCATAGTTGTAACTGTCCGTCTCTTCACAGGAGACAACAGTGGCCACCTATTAGGAGCCTTCAGAATAAAATTGCCACCACTTCTGGCTTCTCAGTTATATCTCAGTGGACCAGTGCGAATGGGCAAGTGCAAGCGATTGGATTAAAGAAAATATTAAGGTTTATTTTAGCTTTATTCCTATCAGTTAGTTTTATGTTTCTGTTCCCAAATTAAAATATATTTTTGTTTGAAGCATTACGCAAGTATCTGCTTCACGAGCGTTATATACGAATCGTGCATACGCATTTTGAAATGACGCAGTTTAAACGACGCGAGTTTGCTATGTAAATATTTGAAAAATAAAAAAATCTGATGTGTACACCACATGACTTCTTTGTACGGAATATTAAATAATACGCATTTCCCATTGCATTTAAATTTATTAGATTGAATTAAACCTACTTCGCCTACAGCGCATAAACCACAATAGAATAAATGCATTCTTTAAGGGGACTCATACACCTTAAACACCTCATGATCTTCGAATATGTGACTGTTGCAGGAATTGGAATATTTTATTTATTTTAAAAGCAATTACTTCCAACTTTTTACAGCTGACTACATAATATTACTGCTTTCGAAACTAGTAACCAGACAGTTTGTGTTGCCACAAATATTTTTGTAATTTAATCCTCTTTGTGGTAAAATATTTCGCCGTGTTTCCACCTTTCGCGCATGATATTTTAAAAATGGCTAATGGTACATACTTGAAATTTAAAGAAATTCTTTATATGGGCACTATTTTCTAACTGAACCAACAATCTGATGAATATTTTAATATTGAAAAATTTTATGGACGAAAACATTACAAATTTTTTTTAATAAAATACATTTCATAAACTCAACTCCAAATAAAATAAAAATTTAACATGAAATTTTTAGAATTTTAGGTTCATAGCAGTTTCCAAATGTTATAAAAGCTATATATTAAATATGGAATTAACATTACGAAACAGAATGTTTTAAACTGTGCGCGCAAGTTGGAACATGACGAAAAATGCTGTCTCAAAGCGGATTAAATTATAAAAATATTTGTGGCAACACAAACTTTCTGATAACTACTTCAGAAAGCAGCTATATTATGTAGTCATTTGTAAAAAGTTGGAAGTAATTGCTTTTAAAATAAATAAGTTATCCCAATTCTTGCAACAGTCACCTATTCGAACATCTTATGGGTTTTAAGGTGTATGAGTCCCCATAAAATTCACTTTGTTTACCATAGCGACACTCTGGCGCTAGGTTCACTTAACAGTATTATATTTCGTTGATATTACAACTCAGAATGCACAAAATGTATATCATTTAAAGAATAGAATTATCTAATCGTTGCCACATGTTCTATTCAAATACTATAATAAATCTAGAACGATGTATAAAAGAAATTAAGCAAACAAAACAAAAAAGTAAAAGTTTTTCACAGACAATTGAGTATTTCTCATTCAATTAATTCAGTTTTCACTTCGCGACAAGGCAAAAATACATAAAAACTCAAAATATCTGTATTAAAAATTACGAAATAAATCTTAAACACTTATTTCGTCGAAAAAATTCCAGAAAGGATTAAGCATGATTTAAATAATAAATGAAGGCGTTATCTTTGCTGTTGCGAAGCTAAGTTTCTCTAGATTGGCAACAAATCTGCAATTCTGCTGCTTCAGATGTAAACAAATATGTCCGCCATCTTATTTAAAACTTAACCGCACTTAACCAGCTTTTAAATTGTTGCTAATTGTACAAATATTGCTTCCAGAATTCCGAAAGGCATAAAAACCTTAACCGGAAGATAAAAACAACATAATTCAATTATTTTTAAAGTAAAAAATGTACAATTTACAAGCATATAAGAGTAAAGAAACTGAGATCACTGAGCAGGGTAACAGAGTGGATATATATATAAATATATTTATATACGTTTGGTGCGGCCGATTGCAACCAAAATACGAGGTGCACATCTACATGTTATAGCATTCCTATATACAAAATTTCAACGTTCTGAGGCTACTCGTTTTTTGAGTTATGCGAGATATGTACGTACATACGTTCGCACAGACGCCACGAAAAATTCTCTTCAGAATTAATTTTAAAGCAGTTTTGTAATTTTTTTGAAGCAAAAGAGTCTTGTATTCTGTCCGTACGTACAGATATCACGCAAAAACATCGTTAAATTGCATTCGATGGCGGTTAAAATGGATATTTTCGTTGAAATATGCTGCCTGAAACTTTTCGCGATTACAATACTTCTTTTTTACTTCGTACAAGGAAGTAAAAAAATCTGGAAGAAATACTTCAATAGCTTTTAAATAACGAATTCAATAATGCCGATGAATGGAGGAAAAGTGTAGGAACCTGATAGGAAAGAAAATGTTTTGGAATTATTCTTACGAACTCAAGCACAAATTTTGCATGTAGTCAAAAGAATCGTTCGCAATAGACAAACATGATATCTTAAAAGTCTCTCTGTCTGACTCTCTGTCTGCTAGAAATAGATGATGAATAATGTTTGTGATTACAAGAAATAAGTATAGCAGACGTATATATGGATGTTGCTACATGATAGGAAACTTTTGCATCAGTAGATAACTACTTTTCTTTTTTATCGCGAAGGCACTTGATTATACATCAACAGTGGATGACTAATCCATCAAAGAAAATACAAATTACAGAAGCTATTCATCAATGTTAGTACGAGAACACAGACTAAGGAATATTCTCTGTCATAAATACATAAAAAAGCATATTTCTTTGATGGCGTATTTTGTAACTTTATATATAACGTAAGGCTTAAACGAAGAATATGCATTTTAGAAAGTTCCTAAAAATGATCGAACTATTCTATACAAAGAAAAATATAGTAAGTTACATAAAATTACCTGCCAAAACGTGAACTGATTTTATTTACCTACATCAATCTTCTTTCTTTAGTTTCTGAAAAATTTCGAGACGACGTAGCATATTTTCATGAAATTTTAATTTCATCTAAAAATATGTATTAAGCTATTGTTTTCGTAAATGTATTTTTCCGCATAAGATATTTAGTAAGATTTTTATCCCTTCTGATGAAATTTTATATTGACAGAAATATAATTAAATTGGAATATTTCGTAAGAGAATTTATTTTTACTGTTATGCAACTAGTACTTATTGTTAAGAAAAAGTTTTTACGTTTCAAACTAAAATTTATGCAACTCTAATAACGTATTACAGTATCAAAATAAATTCAATCAAGCAGTTTTCCGAAATTAATCGAAGAGTAACCCTGATCATTCAAATTATGACATCATTTGGAAGGAATTATGACAATCACCCATGATTGAACTAGTACGATTACGTGGTTAGTCTGCCCAGCTAAGATAAGAAGATCCATGGTTTGAATTCTGGTGTGGGCACAAGTAATTTGTGAAGTTTCCCCTTTTTGAAAATTCAGTAGGACTCTAATAGTGGGTCTCGAATTAAAATATAATTGACGATAACGCGTCGCTGTCTGGATTGGCTGACTTTATTTCGTATTTCTTCAGACGCTTTTCAAATGGAGCAGAAGGGCCCTAAGGAATTTCAGCATTCACTCGCGTAGGCCGTTATGGAGTAAGTCATTAACAAGTCCATCTAGCAATTACAAGATCCACCGTTCGAATTCAAATAAAGCACTGCTGAATTTTTACTTCCTTGTACGAAGTAAAAAGGAAGTATTGGAATCGCGAAAAGCTTCAGACAGCATATTTCAACGAAAATATCCACTTTGACCGCTTTCGAATGCAATTTAACGATGTTTTTACGTGATATCTGTACGTAAGGACAAAATAAAAGATTCTTTTCCTCAAAAAAAAAAAAAAAAAAAAAACTGCTTTAGAATGAAATTTTGAAGAGTACTTTTTGTGGCGTCTGTACGAACGTATGTACGTATCTCGCATAACTCAAACACGAGTAGCCTCAGAACGTTGAAAGTTTGTATATAAGACTACTATAACATGTAGATGAGCACCTCGTACTTTGGTTTCAATCGGCCGCGCCAAACGTATATAAATATATTTATAAATATATCCACTTTGTTACCTGGCTCAGTGATCTCAGTTTCTTTGCTCTTATATTTTTGTAAATTGTACATTTTTTGCTTTAAAAATGATTGAATTATGTTGTTTTTATCTTCCGGTTAAGGGTTTTATGCCTTTAGTAAATCTGTATGCAATATTTTTAGAATTATCAACAATTTTAAGATTGTTTAAGTGCCGCTAAGCCTAATTTGATGGCGACCATTGCTCTTGTTTACATTTGAAATAGCTGAGTAGCGGATATGTTGCCAATCTAGAGAAACTTAGCTTCGCAACAACAAAGATAACGCCTTCATTTATTATTTAAATCATGCTTAATCCTTTTTTCGCATTTTTTTTCTTTCAAAAAACCCCATGCCATTTCAAGCAAGTGTGTCAATTTTTACCCATCTACCTACATTATTTCGTGAATTTTTGAATTTTCAAATGTTAATGGACTTTTGGGCCATCCTGTACATTTCTAGAAAAATATTTTGAAAATTTTTTGAATTTGAATTTTTTGAATTTTTGGAATTCGAGCTATTTTAGATCAAAGTAAATCATACAAAAGGAAACCTATTTTTGAAATATTTATTTACTTGCGAACGGAAAAAATGAGAATAGAAATAGAATCAGCTTTAAGATAAGCGGATTAATGTAAAAGCTTTCCTAATTTTGAAATAAAATTCTAAATTTCTCTTTTAGACGGATTTAAATTACAACACAGCGAAGTCCTCGGTTTATGTGCGAATGTTTCGTTCTTCATCAGCATTTAATTATTATTATTGCCCGAAATTAGTAGAAAAATTTGCCTATTTAATTTTTCCTTTTTATACAAGAAACACTATCCACAATATTCAAAATATACTTTCGTATTTGATGAGCAAGTCTGACTAATATCAAAGCATTTCCAATTTGACATTATGTGCAGAATGATACAAAAATCGGTAAAAAGCAAGTTCCCGTAGAAAGCCCTCTACGAAAGCATCCCTTCCTTTAAGCAAACAGCCTTCGCGTGCTTTACCATATTCAGGTAACCTAGCCTAACTTTACCCGCACAAAGTACTAAATGGATGCTCAAGAGTACTCATGATTGAGATCATGTACAATGGGTACTCTTGAGTATGTTTTGCTTGTGAGAGGGGGGGGGAATCGTTGCTTCTTTCATTAAGTCTTCCATTATTAATTGTGACAAGTTATTAATTTTTCTTTTCTTTTCTTTCCAAAAACTATACCGGAGTTCTATTTGTCGCAGGAAATAAATGCATCGGAAAAAAAAGACCACTTTTTTGGCCCACTAGCGGAAATGATGGCATCTTTGTACTTTGTTTAGATATGTTGTCGAACTGGGAGAGAAAAACGTCTTTATTACAGCCGCGATTTCTGGCTAGTTAATCCCTCGTAGTGCTGATTGCAAAGAACTAACTTTGTTACCAGTCTATTCGAGTATGAAGATGCGCCAAAGTCAGCCCATTAGAACAACCTTTCGTTGACTTCATGTAGTACCTTAGACCTTGACATTGTAAAGCACTGTCATATATTTTGCTTTTATTTGATTACGGCAAAGCTTCAAAGGCTATCTGCCTAAGTAAGGGATGCCTTCGTAGAGGACTTTCTAAGGAAACTGGCTCGTATACACGTTATACATGGGGAAACTAGCCCGTTCACGGACTTCGAACATCAGACTGAACTACCAGTGTTCAGCGACTTTACCAGTCTGCCGTATAATTGTAGTTCATCTCACAATAAATATGGAACCAGTATTAATTAAAAAAAACCGCTGTAGTTGCTGCTTAGGTCATTATTCATTTTTCACGTTTCATAATTTTTTTTTATTTGGTTTTAAAGTAATGCATGTTTGGTATAGATAATAAATGTTTATATTATTTAATTTTATTCTTCTCTAATACTTTTTGAATGTAGGCATACAATTTCCAATTGTTTTTATACATAGCTCATTATAATAAATAACAAATCTGAAAAAGTGTACTTTAACTTAATACGATTTTGTGTTATCTGATGTTTTTATTTTATTTGCTAGTTACATTTTACTAATAATTATTATTTCCCTGTTGTTACTTACTAGTTAGAGATTAAAAACTTGAATTACTGCCTATATACTAAAATGAAACTATTAAAAGATTAAATACTTTAAAAAAACATATATTTAATTAAAATATAGCATCTGCTGTTTCAAGCGCAATGTGAATTAAATATAATTTTTCGATTGAATCCCCATGCTTTTAATGCTAACATAAAAATTACAGACTTTCTAATAATTTTTGTAGTGTTTTAAATATAGGTTGGAGAAACTTTAAAATGTAAGAAATTATTAGATTCATAAAAATTAGATTCCCAGAGAGTGATTCACATCCAACTAACTATTAAGGATTTTTATTCACATTGCAATTTATAATCTGAATGCAGCTTTTCCCGAAACAATTTTGCCATTTTAATTTATAAATTTGGCATTTAATGCAAATGCAATTAGTGAATAGCAATAATGTGTATAAACAAAGTTATATGAAAATTCCATTTTAAATTTTATAACAGAAATTAATATGAAAATATTACAGAGTGTGGAATTTAAGTTTCAAAACTATATTCTTTTAATTTTGGAAAAGTTCTGTATTGCGTCACTAATCAAGTAACATTATTCCTGGGAAACATAAAAATTACAATAAGGGAAACAATAAGGATATGATTTTTAGTACTCCCATTTTTATCAATGTGAGTTAATTTTTTTTCGAAATGCATTGCATTATATTATACCCTCATATTGGTGAGCTCGTGAAGTCTGAGAGGCCTCACACTTCACGAGCTGAGAGGAAAAAAAAGTGTCACTCCTCAATCATCCTCCCTGATCTCCAGACTTGGCTTCTTGTGTCTACCTTTCATCGGTAAACTAATCTGTTAAGTATAGGTAACTTTTTTTTTCTATCATCCATAAAACCCAAAGCAATTTCTCCAACAAGTCATTAAAAATAAATAAATGAATAAAAAAAGAACCTCTGCAAGTTCATCTTTCGTTATCTGGTCAGTTCACTGTTTGCATTAATATCAGAAGATAACGCTTTAGCTTTAGTTTAAGTTTTTTACCTGTCATTTTTGTTTTCTTCCTCATTTGCTGTTATTATTTAATTGCCATGTTGTGTATGTCATTAAAAATGCTTTAAATTTATGAATGGGACCATGCTAAATATTGGTATATTTCACAAATAGCAAATGGCTTTTGCTTTTCTACACATGTATTGAAATATTATAGAAATTCGTAAAACAGTTTTCATAATCAAAGGAAAATCTATTGAAGCATGTATCAGGAAATTCAAGTAATCATAATCCATTAATTAACGTGTTTTTTCGGCTCTGACAAATATTTTAACACGTTGACTGCCCCGTGAGTTTGTAAGAAAATCTTTACGCCACAAGCGCTGCTATACGATGCGTCAATTGTTTCGAGTTTAGAACCAAAAATTTTGGTACATATATTAAGTTTAAAATCTTTCGTCAAGAACGAACTATCTGAGAAAGGATGTGGTATTCAAAAATTATTTTTCTTTTTCCAAATATTATTTTTGTAGTGACAAATGGATGATTTTTTTTTTTTTTTTTTTTTTTTTTTTTTTTGTTAAAACCGTTGCCACAACTTTCTGCAGCGTCTAAAAGAAACCTGAAAGAGTAATTTTTATGGCTATGCTCGTGCTAATTTTTATGGCTATGCTCGTGCTCGTAATTTTTATGTGCTATGCTCGTGCATGAAGTATTACGCTATAAGTATAGCTTCTTATTATTCAAATATTTTGCAAATAATAAATTATTATGTGATAAGTGTACCTTCGCGTTATTCGAACATTTTGCGAATAATAAACTTTTATGTGATAAGTGTAGCTTCGCGCTATTCGAACATTTTGCGAATAATAAACTTTTATGTCATGAGTATAGCTTTCTGTTATTAAAATATTTTGCAAATAATAAATTTTTATGTGCTAAGTATAGCTTCTTTTAATTCGCAGTGAAAGCAATTGATTGACTAAAAGAAGAATGAGAAAGCACTAAGCCTAAACTGATAGGAAATTAACATGTGTAGAAATAAAGACACTCATGTATAATGCATGTTTCAGATGATTTCGATGTCAATATGTCCCAAAATGTTATCCAAAATTACCTCAAATTAATCTTTTGCTTTTTAATTTTCAGCTACTTTACTTCTTAAAATTCTAATTAACAGTAATAAATAGCTTCGATTACGATCATATATTTAACATAAATTAAACACAGCATTTGACACTGAAATCTATTATCTAACATTGCAATGTCCATTATCGAGAGATAAAGCAGTACTACTCAGTACTTAAAATGTACGCAGCACTTAAAATCTGTAGAAAGTCAGCATTTATCTTCCTAGTTAAATACAAGTCTTCGAAATAAATTCTATTTTTATAAATCTCTCTATTTTAAGAGATCTTATCTCCTTACATTAAGTGTCATTTATAAATGAAAATTCCCGCGTAAATACTTTTAGAGAAAATGATGCTCAAAATTCTACTTGGAGTGTCTGATAAAAGTGTTTGCACGCTTTGAGAATTTGAAGGAAAAGCGCTGTAACTTGGAATGAAATTCGAATATAGAGCCCAATAGGTTTTCATATCATATCCATTTGACTGTAAATAAAATCAAACTTCTTAATTTTTAATACGGACTTTTTTCTTTAGAATTTTCTTTTTCTAAAATTGAAAATGTATGGCACACCTACACCGCCATGGTTTACTGTACCAACCATTTTACTATACGGCGGCTTGAGCATCAGGAGTAAATAATTTATTATTTATTGATGACACAATGAACTATTTTAGAAGGTAATTAAAAATTATCCACCCAAAATTTGGATACGATCACATTCCAGGATAACGATCACACTGTCGTCAACGTTCGCCTTTTGAGTGTCTATAATTGTTCCCAAGTTCTGAAACTACCACTTCAGTCACAAGATTTAAACTCAAAAGAACACATTTAGAAAGAATTAGAGGTTAAAGTACGAAAATGCAATATTAAAACAAAAACCGAACTAAAATAGTAATGATGGAAGAATGGAGGCACATTAATGCAGATAAAAAAATCTGATGTGTACACCACATGACTTCTTTGTACGGAATATTAAATTATACGCACTTTTTCTTACAATTCATTTAAACTTATTGGATTGAATTAAATCTACTTCGCCGACAGCGCATAAACTACAATAGAATAAATGCATTCTTTAAAATTCACTCTAGTATTTGTTTACCATAGCGACACTCTGGCTGTAGGTTCACTTTACAGTATTATATTTCGTTCATATTATAACTCATAATGCACAAAATTTATATCATTTAAAGAATAGAATTATCTAATCGTTGCCACATGTTCTATTCAAATACTATAATAAAGCTAGAATGATGTATTAAAGAAATTAAGCAAACAAAACAAAAAAGAAACTGTTTTTCACAGACGATTGAGTATTTCTCATACAACTAATTCAGTTCTCACTTCGCAAGAAGGCAAAAATACATAAAAACTCAAAATATCAGTATTAAAAATTACGAAGTAAATCTTAAACAGTTATTTCCTCGAAAAAATTCCAGAAAGGATTAAGCATGATTTAATTGGCAATAATAAATGAAGGCGTTACTTTTGTTGTTGCCAAGCTAACTTTCTCTAGATTGGCAACAAATCCACTAGTCTGCTGTTTCAAATGTAAACAATCAATGGCCGCTATAAAAAAAAAAGGCTTATCGGCACTTAAACAACTTTAAAATTTTTGATAATTCTAAAACTATTGCATACAGATTTACCAAAGGCATAAAAACCTTAACCGGAAGATAAAAACAACATAACTCTATCATTTTTAAAGCAAAAAATTTACAATTTACAAACATATACGAGTAAAGAAACTGAGATCACTGAGCCGAGTAACAGAGTGGATATATATATATAAATATATTTATATACGTTTGGTGTGGCCGATTGCAACCAAAATACGAGGTGCACATCTACATGTTATAGCAGTCCTATATACAAAATTTCAACGTTCTGAGGCTACTCGTTTTTAAGTTATGCGAGATACGCACGTACGTACGTACATACTTTCGTACAGACGCTACGAAAAATTCTCTTTAGAATTCATTTTAAAGCAGTTTTATAATTTTTTTAGAGGAAATGAGTCTTTTATTTCCTTACGTACAGATATCATGCAAGAACATCGTTAAATTGCCTTCGATAGCGGTCAAAATGTATATTTTCGTTGAAATATGCTGCCTGAAACTTTTCGCGATTACAATACTTCCTTTTTACTTCGTACAAGGAAGTAAAAAACTGTTGTACTCTATGCCCAGACGTTTGAAAGCTGTCATAAATACTGCAGTATATATACTACAAAATATTAACTGAAAGAAAGAGTACAATATTTACTGATATGTGCTCATTTCTTTAAATCGTAAGAAGACTTTTGTGAGGTAACTTTTCTGTTACTTTTTTATTATTGATTTTCCAAGAAAAAAAGTTTTAATATGTTCATAAAATAATTAATGTAGTTTTGCTAAGAGATATTATTAAACATTTTTCCTGCTAAAATATTAATTTTTATTAATGAATAACACGTAAATGTACGAACACATTTATGAGCCAGTATTTTGTTTGCTGTTATTCTCAGAAATCTATTTTCCAGACGGATATGTTCCAACAATTTAATTATAAATAAATTTCTAGGGAACGTAATTATATTACTTTAATGACTAGCAACATATGGGAGAAAATACATAAATAATTATTAGAATAATTCGAATTGCATATTTTTAATTTTCTAAATGCAAATTCGTGACCTTTCAATATTCTAAATTCTGTGAAATTTGTTTTTCGTTTTGTGAAGTTGAACAAGAGTTTAAGATGAAACTCATTAATCCAAAGTAATTTGAAGTTTTATTACACAATTTTTTATTCTTCCTTTTGAAGTAATTTAATAAAGTCGCAGTTTTCTTGATTACTAAAACATGAAGACTGTAATATTAAGAATCTTAGTTCATTGAAACTCAATTAGTTCTAGAAACTTAATTTATACAGTCTCATTCGTTTCTAAAAATTCTGCGAGCAATAACAAGTTAAACAGTTCAGCATTCAATTATTTGTAAATATTGATGTAGAGATATTTTCTCTTTCAGATATTCATTTTTTAAAATAATTTCTTATCATTACAAAAATCTTTGTGCTTATAAAAGCATCTACAATATTTCTAAGCATATGTTTCTTCCCATTAACAGTCATAAAATTGGTAGGATTCATAACAATTTCGCCTTAAGGACTTTTTAGAGTTGATTTTTATACGTAGGCTGTAAGGATTATATTAATTTTATTAACAGTTAAGTTTCGAGTTAAACTTCCTTTCCTATCGCTTCTTAATTTCAACTTACCACTTCCGGTCAGAACGTAGTTTTAGAATCACGTCTGAATACTATTGTGGAAGAGCGGTACTTAACAGCGAAGTTCTACTGTCATAGAGAGATATTCTGACCAGATATTCTGGCTAGCACGCGTCCGTTAGTTAAGATTAGTTTAGTCGATAAGTTTAGTTGATTAGTTTAGTCGTTAGTTAAGATAAGATTAGTCGGCTTTATTGCACAACTCCAAGACGAAATTCTGTTAAATCGTATTTGAATAATAAAGGGTATTTTAACCCTTCCCAAGTTTATTTACTGTCTCACGCTTACTAGTTCGCTTACTAGTTCTTAAGATTCTTCACATCCAGCTGCAACTTAGAATTACACAGTGGGAAATCCTACAAGGCTAAATTAAAAGAATACTGAAACTTCGCATCAAAAACATAAAAATATTTTAGTTGTAATCGAAAAACAGAAATAGATAAAACATACCTGGTTAATCATTTCTGTTCACACAATATAGCTTCGTTGATTAAGGACAAATGTATTAACAGCACACTGTCGAAAACAAACTTCTCTAAATGAATTTATTAATGATAGAACAGTAGTAAAACATATGATAACACGTTAAAACAAATTCTAAAGTTTATTTTTTATTGTTGCCATTTTAGAAAAAAGAAAACCGCAAAACGAAAAGCTTAATAAATGTCTTTTCAATACTGCAGACGATACCGTCACACAGGTTTATAGTTTCGATAATTTATAACAAATTTAATTTTCTTGAGTTCTAAGTATTAACAGTATTTATTACAAATGCATTGACAATACACTATAGAAAACTTCTTTAAATAAATTTATTAACTAGAGAACAGAAGTAAAACAAATGATAATGAGTTTTTCTTTCTTTTCCTTTTTTGTAAAACAAACTCTAATGTTTACTTTTCATATCGAATTCTTTTTACTGTTGCCATTTAAGTAAAAAAAAAAAAATCGCAACGCGAAATGTTTGCCACATGGCTATTAATAGTGTAGGCTAGGTCATCACACATAATAATTCTCTAAATTTTAATTTGGCTAAAGTATTTAAACGGCTTTTTCAGAGAAGGAATCAGATTTCTTGCAAATATTCTGTATACATGAATATACGATTTCTTGCAAATATTATAAAAAGGAAAAAAATCTGATGTGTGCACCACATGACTTCTTTGTACGTAATATTAAATTATACCTATTTTTATTACATTTCATTTAAACTTATTGGATTGAATTGAATCTACTTCGTCGATAGCGCATAAACCGCAATACAATAAATGCACGCTTTAAAATTCACTATATTTGTTTACTATAGCGACACTCTGGCGCTAGGTTTACTTAACAGCGTTAGATTTCGTTTATATTATAAATCATAATATATATAAATTTATATCATTTGAAGAATTATCGAATCGTTGTCGCATGTTCTATTCAAATACTATAATAAATCTAAAACGTTGTATGAAAGAAATTAAGGAAACAAAATAAAAAAGAAAACGTTTTTCACACACGATTCAGTATTTCTCATTCAATTAATTCAGTTTCACGTCCAGACAGCCAAAAATACATAGAAACTCAAAATATCTATATTAAAAATTATGAAGTAAATCTTCAAACTTATTTCCTCGAATAAATTCCAGAATGGATTAAATATGATTTAATTCCCAATTATAAAAAAGGCATTATCTTTGTTGGTGCAAAGCTTAGTTTCTGTAGATTGGTAACAAATCCGCTATTTTGCCAAGTTTGAAATGTAAATAAACATGTCCGCCATCGTAAAAAATTATTAGGCTTAGCTGCACTTAAACAACTTTTAAATTGTTGATAACTCCATAAATATTGCATGCAGATTTACTAAAGGTATATAAATCTTAACCGGAAGATAAGAACAACATAATAGTATCATATTTAAAGCAAAAAATGCACAACTTGCAAATATATAAGAGTAAAGAAACTGAGATTATTGATTCGATTAACAGAGTGGATATATATATACAAAATTTCAACGTTCTGAGGCTACTTGTTTTTGAGTTATTTGAGATACGTAAGCACAGACGCCACGAAAAATTCTCTTCAGAATTCATTTTAAATCAGTTTTATAACTTTTCTGGGGGAACAGAGTCTTTCATTTTGTCCTTATGTACAGATGTCACGCAAAAACATCGTTAAATTGCGTTCGATAGCGGTCAGAATGGATATTCGCTTTGAAATATGATGCCTGAAAATTTTTGCGATTGCAATACTTCCTTTTTACCTCGTAAAAGGAAGTAAAAAGATGTATTTACATGACTTTTATTAAAGAACATTGTCAAATCGCAAAAGATGTTCATAATTCCTTCCATTCACCACAATGCGTGCTTCACGCGTTCGCAATGGGCAGGTGTGGCATGGACACATGCTGCCGCTTCCACGGTCCTGACGAGGAGATCTATGTCCGATATTTCTGTCGTTTCGTACACCATGGATTTCATGTCTCCCCACAGGTAAAAATCCCGGGAATACAGGTTGGGAGATCGCGGTGGCCATAGGACTGGTCCGCCTCTTCTAATCCAGTGATTAGGATATGTTCTATCGAGGTATTCCCGCACAGTGTTGCTAAAATGTACAGGCGCTCCATGATGCTGAAACCAGATGTTCCAGTTGGTAGCCGCTGGAACATCAGCTGTCAGATTCAACAACACTGTTTCCATAAAATGTCCATAAAGAACTGAGTTAGTAAACCGATTCATTTTTCTCCCATAACGTCCTGGCCTGAAACCATCGCACCTCCCACTCTCCCATAAGCCTGCGAATATTGCCCTCTAGCGGTCGCCGTTCGCTTAATGGCAAACCGCACATTGAGTTGATCAATGTTAACTAATTTCGCTTACTGCGCATGCTCAATGGTGTACCGCTGGCTTGGGAGAAAATACTGGCGACTAAGCATAAGAAATCCTACACAACCTGTTCGTCATGTAGGTCTTATCGACTGTTTACAATCGTAATAGTCTATTTCATTTACTTACAGTAATTTATTTGACCTTTAATTCAATAATTTAAACTAGATTTAATGCTTAATTTGTTAAAGTATATATGAATGGAACGTATGGTAAATACTAAATTACTAATTCAGAAGTCAAACAACAAAAATCAGCGTTATATTTTCACAATTTTCACAGTAACAACAGTTTGTTGCTTGACTTCTGAATTAGTCGGCGTGTTATTGTGTCTTAAATACTCAATTGTTTTTATTCCTCAGAAGTATAATCAGCTAATATATCTTTTAATGTTTCCTGTTTCGTAATTCTTTTTAAAAGAAAATTTGGGTAGTTTACAATCGACATTTACACTCCAAGTAATGAAGCAACTTACAACCTGACACGTTTTAAAACCTAGAATTGTTTTGCGCCCAAGGTTAACACAATATCAACCATATACCGTATTTATCTTCTCTTAAAATTGCGCCAAAGTCGTAACTGCGCCAAATTCTCTTTTGGGCATGCGCAGTAAGCGAAATTCGTTTAACATTGGTCAACTTAATGTGCGGTTTGCCATTACTCTCGCCGTTCGCATTTTCGGACACTAGTTCCTATGTAAATCTTGTTTGTCATGGTACGACAGGCCAGCAACTTAAGTTTGGGAACAACCTTTTGAGACACCCTGAATGAAGATTTAATATTAATTTTTAGCAAAAAGTGTTATCGGGGTATCTTAACTGTTATTAAAGACAGCACGGGACACTCAGGTGAAGCGGTTTCATTGGTTCAATAGATTCCCGATAGTAACAGAGTTGAGCTGCTGAATTAATCTCAGATTTAAAACGTTATTTTATGTTGAATTAGATGTGGCGATGAAGGCAAAATCAAGCCACTCTGTGTTGAAATGAATATGTACTATAAATCGAGATAGTCCTCTAGAGGCATTAGGTACTTTTTGGAAGCAGGAAAGATGAAAAATGAGCAATTGCCTTCGCCGGGAATCGAACCACGGACCTCTGGAATACCGGCCTAGCGTACAGAACCACCACACCACGAAGGCACGCTAGGAAGGCGTAAGAAATACCTTATAGTCCCTCTAAATAAGTAATTTATATACAGTAGCATAAATATCAAGCACATCAACAGTTGGATTACATTTATCAAAAACAAAAACAAATCTATTGGAAGGATGTATTAAATGAATATTAAATTTTTCAAAAACATTCTTTGTAACTAAATAACCTTCATACATTTTCAATTCCATTCGTCCAGTTCTAAATAAAAATTTCTCATAATAAAATTTGTATAAAATTAAATTTTTTTATACGAGTTTCAATGTGGATTTACCTTTGGAAGAAGTACTGAGGATGCACTATACCGGGTTGTTGGATATGTCAGACATTTTAGGGGTGAACAACACGTAGCTTTGATTTCTATAGACATTTCGGCTGAATTTGATTCTGTTGATTGGTCTTCTTTGTTGCATGGTTTAATTGATTTGATTTAAAAATACCTAGAAACTTGTTTTATTTATTTAAAAGTTATTTTAGTAATAGGAAAATTGTTTTAAGGATAAGAGTAATGAATATTTATAAGGGATGCTCTCAGGGCTCCTGCAATGCTCCCCTGCTCTGGAACATTATTGTGGTTAACTTGATGAAGCAAAAGTTTCCTCAAAATGTGGAAATAATTGCATATGCTGATGATATTATGATTCTTATGAAACACGATTCTCTTGAAAAAAATGGAAAAATTATTTGATGAAACTGCTCTAATACTGAGTGATTGGCAAAAGAAGGAAAAATTATAATTTAATATTGAAAAAACATGTGCATTGTTTTCTCCCAGAGGAGGTAAAAAGACTAGACCACCAAATTTAAAATATCAAGACAAAAGAATCAAGTTTGTAGATAATATGAAATATCTTGGCGTTATGATTGATAACAAATTAAATTTTATAGAACATTTTTAAGTTAGTACAAAGACGAACTGATCTGATTTTATTAAATTATAGAAGGACCTTTTCAGCTGAGATTTTAGCCTTGAAATCCTCCATTCTGAAGAAGATTTACTTAAATGTAGTGCTTCCAATCATCATGTATAGAATTGGAGCCTGGGGATCCAGGTCAGGGGAACTGGTTAGATTACGGATGAAGTTAAGACAGTATTCAGAGAGCTTGGGGTTTAGCTTTAACCCGATGTTTTAGAACGGTGCCTACCGAGGCCGTCTTTGTGTTGGCTGGAATGCCTCCTCTCTCAATTTTATATACATTAGCATTCAGAAAGTAATTTTAGAAATAAAAGAGTAGCCAAACCGGGATTGTGGTTAGCTACACTGACTGCCCTATCTAAAAGCCCGAGTTCGAATCTTGGAGAGGACAGGAATGTTTGTAGATGTAGATTGTGTGTGCGGCATGGGGGCACTCTAAATATGCAGCTAGCCGAAAGTCCTTCCGAGAGGTTGGCAGTAGAAGAAGTGTTGTAGGAAGCGGTCCGATCCCCTCCCCGAAGTGCTGTTCTTCATAAATGGGGACGGAAGTGAACAAAGTCGTAGTAAGTTTAAATGAGCTTCGTCAGAAGATTATACAGGGGTTGGACAAAAATATGGAAACACCTTTAAAAAAACATGTTTCTTTGCTTAATAGGGTGTAGGACACCCGTTGGCATCCAAAACAGCTTGCGGTCTTCTCGGAATGGATAAATACAGTTCCTGTATGTTTGCCAAGGGAATATTATAACACTCTTCCTGCAAAACGGTGGCAAGTTCAGATAACGATGTTGGCGGTGGATAACGAGAACGCACTTTCTGTTCCAATATAGACCACAAAGGTTCGATAATATTCAGGTCTGGTGACTGTGGTGGCCAGGAGAGATGGAACAACTCATCCTCGTGCTCAGAAAACCAGTCCTGGACAATGTGAGCTGTGTGAACAGGGGCTTTGTCGTCTTGGAAGACACCATCACCATCGGGGAACAAAGTTTGTACCATGGGATGAACTTGATCGGCCAAAATGTTCACATAAGTCTTGGCAGTCATGTGCCCTGACACAGTTATCATGGGGCTAGCAGAGAACCACGATATGGTTGCCCAAACCATAACAGAACCCCCGCCATGTTTCACTCTTGGCAACAAGCAGTCTGTATTATAGGCTTGAGATGGCGTTCTCCAGACGTAAACTCGGCCAGAAGTGGGAAACAATGTGAAAGAAGACTCGTCAGACCACATTACTCGCTTCCACTGCTTTATAGTCCAGGCTTTATGACTTAAACACCGCCTTTTCCTGTTACGGGCATTAGCATCACTGATGAGTGGCTTCTCAGTTGCAGCACGGCCAGCAATTCCCTGTTTATGAAGCTCCCTTCTAATTGTTTTGATACTCACAGGGTTCGGTAACACAACATTCATTTCAGCAGTAACTTTTGCAGCTGTGGCCTTCTTATTTTTCGTCACTATTGCCCTTAATGATCGTCTGTCACGATCACTCAGGACACACTTTCGTCCGCGCTGTGATTTAGCAGATGATGTTTTTCCGCTTTTCAAATATGCGGAATAAATCTTCGATACAGTACCTCTTGAAACACTAAACACCTCGGCTACCTTGCTTACGGAAGCACCTACCATACGTGCTCCAACAATTTGCCCACGTTCGAAGTCTGTTAACTCTGACATAATGCAATGACAACCTCACATAACAGTACTCCGACAACAACTGAACTGTTTACCACATTTATGAAGCTGTATAGGTGGCGTCAGTAGTCAAAAACGCCAGCGCCACCTACATATTTCATTTAAATCAATCTTTCTTTTCACATATGCATTTCACAAGGTGTTTCCATATTTTTGTCTATCCACTGTATCTGTTACATCATTTAGAACATTAAAGCCAGTATGGGTCTGCCACCTGTACGGTGCTGAAGGCTCTGACAGGCGCAATCTTGCTCCTTGCGACAATGAATTCCGTGTGCTTGTTGTGATGTTACAGTCAGACAAGTAGCTCACCCCGTAGAAAAATAACAGGACTGTAAGAGCAAAACTATTGTAATGTAAGTATATTACTATCCAGTTTATATGTACTTGATAAAAATAATATTGTAAAGCAGTTTAAATGATATCGAAAATCCAGTCAATGTGTAAATGAATTACAAGTTTAATTTTGATTATCTCAGTAAAAGTATTGTAAATATGAATTGATATAATGTTTAAATGTACGCATAGCTGTCATGATTTTATGTATCTATCATATGTAACTTGTACAAGACAATGATTGTAATCAACATATCTATGTTTATACACAGGCCTTGTATGCCCATGTAATATTTATATGTATATTTTTACACGGAGGAAATTTTCCCTTCTGCCAGGATGACTACTAACACTGTAAGACTTTTACAACAAAGTCAGGTCAGTGGTTATCTCAGGCGGCGCTCAGTCAGACGAGTGAGATAAATCGCAACAAAAGAAATAAAAGAATGACATTAGACATACGTTGAATTATACACTATTCACGAAATATTTTTAAATAAGGTCGAATTAATTAATAAGTGAAAATCTGAAAAAATTAATGGAAGTTTAGTTTTGGTTCAGCAAATGATTGTTATGACGTTCTCTTCAGATATTTTGATTGCGATATTGTCTCAACATTTGAATTGAACAACATTTGAATCTCAACATTGGTATTTAGAAATCTGACTGTAGCTTTTAATTGCATTCTTACAGTCAGTCTCGCGCGATGGGGGGGGGTGATAACAATGTTTTAATCCTTACAGTGCATTCAGATCTTTGAGTTTGTTACTCAAAAATTTATTCAAACTTTACAAAATATTAAAAAAACAAAAAAATTCGGACTTTCAGGTGCATATGTTCGAGTATAGTATACGGTATTTCTCCCACCTTCTTGGCAAGCCTTCGTGGTGTAGCGGTCAGCACGCTCAGCGCGTAATTAAGCGGTCCGCGGTTTGATTCCCGGCGAAGGCGTTGCATATTTTTCATCTCTCCCACTTTCAAAATACCTAATGTCATTACAATGGCGCCAGAAGTAAAGAGGGTGTTGGATGATGATTCTCCTCACCCAGGATTTGGCGATTGTGTCCCCTGAAAAACTCCTGTCGCCCTTTAAAAGGGGGAGTATATAAGGTATTTCTACCACCTTCTTGGCGGGCCTTCGTGGTGTAGTGGTCTGCGCGCTCAGCGCGTAATTGAGAGGTCCGCGGTTCGATTCCCGGCGAAGGCGTTGCTAAATTTTCACCTTGCCTGCTTCCAAAAATACCTAATATCTCTACAATAGGACTACGTTATTAATTTAATGGCTCGAGATACCCTCGTTTTTCAACAATGCGAGGAACAGACATACATGCAGATGTTTCATTGTTTAATTTCTTTAAAAGTAATACACGGAGATAATATTTTTGGTAACAATTTGAAACGCGATTCCGACATTTAAAGTGATAGACGCCAAGTCCCGTTTCGAGAATAAAAGCTAATTGCGGCTAACGCTTTTTTGGGCTAAAAAGTAAATTTAAAAACAATATAAAATAAAGAGAACTCAATAATCTAATCTGAAAATTAAATTCCGAAAAGCAAAAATTGTCTGTTTAGTTCGCAGCAGAGCTGTAGTCTTGTATATCGAGTTAAGGGGACTCATACACCTTAAAACCCATAAAATGTTCGAATAGGTGACTGTTGCAAGAATTTGGATAACTTATTTATTTTACAAGCAATTACTACCAACTTTTTACAGCTGACTACATAATATAGCTGCTTTCTGAAACAGTAATCAGAAAGTTTGTGTTGCCACAAATATTTTTATAATTTAATCCACTTTGTGACAACATTTTTCGTCATGTTTCCGACTTGCGCGCACAGTTTAAAACATTCTGTTTCATAATTTAATTCCATATTTAATATGTAGCTTTTATAAGATTTGGAAACTACTGTGAACCTAAAATTCTAAAAATTTCATGTTACATTTTTATTCTATTTTGAGTCGAGTTTATAAAATGTATTTTATTAAAAAAATTTTTAATGTTTTCGCCCATAAAATTTTTCAATATTAAAATATTCGTCAGATTGTTGGTTCAGTTAAAAAATAGTATTCGATATAAAGAATTCCATCCAATTTCAAGTATGTCCCATTAGCCATTTTTAAAATATCAGGCGCGCAAGGTGGAAACACGGCGAAATATTTTGTCACAAAGAGGATTGAATTACAAAAATATTTGTGGCAACATAAACTTTCTGGTTACTAGTTTTCAAAGCAGCTATATTATGTAGTCAGCTCTAAATTGGAAGTAATTGCTTTTAAAATAAATAAAATATCCCAATTCTTGCAACAGTCACATATTCGAAGATCATGAGGGGTTTAAGGGGTATGAGTCCCCTTAAACACTGCGCAGATGCTATAAAATAGTTTTCGTTTCTTGCGCATGAAATGGAGTATTTAACAACTAAATCAGGAGCATGCGTTTGAAACGCAATAAGAATCTACTGAAAAACGACAGGTACGTGATTTTATATTAGATAATAGAACATGTGCTACTCGGCGTACAGGCAGAATTTATATAGCTTTTGGCCTGCCTTCGAGAACATTCTGTGCCAAACGGCTAAGAATTTGTTCTAGAATCTTCTCCATCCGCTATGGCATATCGCCAGTTTTGAAACCAAATGTCACCAAATGGAGAATTTCAAGTCAAATCCGGTAACCCTGCCTTTATCTGACATTTTTTGGCAACCCTAAACCCGCCTTGTGGGGAAGCTATCGTACGGCAGCTGGACGTTTCGTAACACTACGGATAAATAAAACTAACATAGCAAAACTAATACAGTATTTTCTGGCAAAAACGCATAACCTGCACTTTCAATTTAGTCATTTGAAAACAAGTTTGCAAAGAGTTAAGAAGAATGAATACAAATTAAAGAAGATTATATGAACAGCGGACAAAATTAACGAAGCTACAAACATAAAAATTCCAGTGAAAGAAAATTAAATAAAATTTATTATATCTTCTTTGAACCGTGCCTAAATAATACACATTTACAGTAATAAAACCATTTTTGTATTTTTCAGTACTCTTCATTTGTGTTTATTTTTTATAATACTAAAAAAATTTTTATTGCATAAAAGTTTTCGTCAATAGTTGTAGTCGTGCGAAAATCGATTAAAATTTGATTAAAGTGGAAAAAGGAGAAGTGTGAAAACTTACTACCATTTCCTTTAATTTTATTTAAAACTAACAGCTACGGCCAGCCTTCGACTGGCTTTTAAGTACCGGGAAAATGCCTTAAGGGCACACCAAACGTTAAATCAGCGCAGAATTTTATTCTGCAGAACAACTTCATCAAAAAATTTTTAAAAAATGTATTAAATATAACAAAATTACAATGAATTAAGCAATATCCCCCTTAATACAAATATTAATTATCCTAATAAATACATTAACCAACTACCCATTGCCTCCTCTCAAACAAACGTCCAGTATCCAAGAGAAACATTAAATTTAAAAACTACACAAAATTATCGCTCTCATTTTTCCAAGTGGCAACAGTGCTTATTTTCAGCAGTCCAGTGTACAATTGATTGAAAAACTGTTGCCAAAACTGCATTTCTAAAAGAATGAAACTATTCAAAATGATGCGATAAAATGGAAAAGATTAAAAAAAATCTGATTCAAGTTTAAAAAAAATCGCTTCGAGGTGCACTAGCTCTTGTGTAGATGCACCTATGTTCTAAATTTCGTAGCTCCCGGTCTGTTAGCTTACGCGCAACACGAACGAAAAGACACACAGACTCTTTCTTTTATTTTATGTAGAGATTAATATTCCTCTTCAAATTTCGATCAATTTTTGAGACTTTGTGATTTTATTGTTTGTCAACAGTAAGTGATAAAAGTAATTAATATTATACCATGAATAATGAAGATTTTAATCTCCAGTTAACAGCTGGGTATTTGATCCTGTCATTAAGTTTTTGGAACTAGTATTTTCTGAAGTTTAAATCTTGCGGGATGTAGACTCTGATTTAATTGCTATGTTAATTAAAGGAAATCAAGTTCAGTAAAAGTGAAAAATATTAGTTATTGATATTTTTAAATAGTTTGCAGTTCAAGTTCAATATTTAAAGAAAAGATTTAATAACTATGAAAATTTGCGTAGAATCATTTCATAGCATTGAAAGGAGTTCATCATTCAGCCTTCGTTTTGAAGCAAATAATTTCATTTCGCAAAATAATGTTCCTTAGTACTATTATTCCCTTGATATTACAATATGATTATTACTATGGGTCCACTCCCCCTTTCGGCACTTCGTGGAGGTTCAATCTCCATTATTACCCTTCCAAGGGAGCAGAGCACCACCTGGATATGACACCAGGCAGCACTGGTCGTCAATTGCTCCTGCCAGTCGCATGGGCGAGCCCGTCGCAGTGGGCCGTTACCCAGCAAACCGAGGGGAATTAGCCCTCCGGCTACGGTTCCACACCGCTCAGGATATGCCAGACCCCGAGGCCGGCCAATAAGTGACCTTTCCCAGGGCCTTCAGAACCACCAAGTTCATAAATTTTATCCCCCGTGGCCGAGACTGCAGATCCTAGCCAGTAGCTTCGCAGAATTCTCTACGTCGACCCCCGGGGGGGATGTTAAATCATAAGTAAAATATATTTACATTAGATTTATAAGGTATTTCTCCCACCTTCTTAGCATGCCTTCGTCGTGTGTTGGTCTGCACGCTGTGCGCATATTCCAGAGGTCCGTGGTTCAATTCCTGGCGAAGGTTTTGCTTATTTTTCATTTTGTCTGCTTACAAAAATACTTGTCTCTATAGTGGTGCCCGAACGAAAAGACAGATAGATGATGAATCTCCATACCTACGATTTGGCGATTGGGTCCCTTAAAAACCCCAGTCGGCCTTTAAAAAAAGAGGGAGTATATAAGGTATTTCTTCCACCTTCTTAGCATGCCTTTGTGGTGTAGTGGTCTGCACTTACGGCGCGTATTCGAGAGGTCCGTGGTTCGAGCTCCGGCGAGGTCTTTGCACATTTTTTATCTCTCCTGCTTGCAAATAACCTATTCTCTCTACAGGAGTGATTTATACAGTGATTCAGTATGACCATCTCTCGGGGCCACGCCAGTTGCAACTCTACGTATTCAGTTAGTCTGTATATAGTGTCCGAAAGGATGGAAGCTCATATATGTGTAACGTGTATATGAGTTAGTTTCCATTAGAACGTCCTCCACGAAGGCATCTCTCCTCCCATCAGGTAGAGGAGCCCTCGAAGATTTGCGTAATCACATAACCAAACCAAACCAAACGAAGTAAAGGAATGGCTAATCTTTGGAATATGGTAACAGGTAGTTTGGCAAAATTTTGGTAAGGCGATAAAGGTTACTAGCTAAGACTTTAGCAGCATCCATAGATAAAGTCAAGAGTGTGCGCAATGTCATTTTTGTGCAATTATATGATGTTTTTTTAAGTGCAAATAGGTCGACGTGTACATGGTTACCGCGTAAGGTGCAATTCTCAAAAACGCGGCAAGCAGTTTGCGATTCTGCACTTTCTCCCAATTTTCTCCCAATTCTGCACCTAATCTTCGTCATAAAAGCACTTTTGTTCCATAAAAGTTCTAGCATAAGCGTAATTCGGCTAGCAGATTGTTGGAAAAAATTTTGAGTAAAAAAAAAAACCGTGCCTTTACTTCGTGAAAACAAAATGGCGTCCAAACAAAAACTAGCAGGTTGCTGTAGCAGGGTTGGTCGCCAAATTTTCGCTAAAAATCGCTATGTTACCATAATCCAAAGATTAACCAAAGGAATTATATTGTAATCGCAAAGATTTTCATGTATCATATTTCGACAAAAATGTCCATTACGACCGCTCAGTCCATTTGAATGATGTTTTTGCTTCACATCGCTACGTACGGACGAAATAAAGGACCGTTTTTCCAAAATGGATTCAGAAGGGATTTTTTTTTTGCTGACGTCTGTAGGTACGTAGTATATATGTATATATCTCGTATAACTCGAAAACGAGTAATCATAGAACGTTGAAATATTATGGATCTGCTGTAACATGCAGTTGTTCTCCTTACTTTTTCGTTGTAATCGGCCTCACCAAAGTTATATAAATATATATATTCCCATTCTATTACCCGACTGTTTTCTGCTTTAAAATTGAATGAATCATGTCGTTCTTTATGTTCTGGTTAAGGGTTTTATGCTTTTAATCTGCATTCAATTGTAGAATTCTCAACAATTTAAAAGTTAAAGTGGCGAGTTTAGGTTAATGACGCTACTATTTGTTGACACTTGAACCTCTTAGTAGAATAGTGAAGTAAATCAGTTGGTGCACTCATTTCAATGTCTTTTTGCCCAGTGGTATCGAAAGTTAACTTTCATTTTTATGCACCGAATATTTTGTCTTCTTTCCCGCTGGCCGCACTGTTATTTTCGCGCAGAAACTCTAATGTTAATTGCAAAAATAGTTTTTTTTTTTTTTTTTTTTTTTTTTTTTTTTTTTTTTTTTAATGTATTTGATGGTTTAGGCTTTCCTGTATTTTACAATATTTAGGTGCTCTGTGTTTTTAGGTAATTTTGCCTTGCCGAGAAGGGAGAAGTGAATTGATTGAATGAGAAATATATCTCTAACATCAAGGAACTATGTTTAAATGAAGTGCAGCAAAAGTAAAATTATATAATTATTACATATCCTCTCTCCCTGTAAAGTTGGACTTATTCCCATAATTGTGTTTTCCGCTCCGTTTGAATTCTATACTATGTTCGAAGTCTATCGTAAAATATATGGGATTTTGTTAAAATGATTAAAAATAATCATGATGATTCAAACATTAAATTTTCTTTACATAAAAATTTACTGATTTTCAGATTTATCTCTTTCGCGTATGTAAACAACTTAACGGTGTAATCGATAACTTATATGCATTATTATTTATTTTTTGAAATTACTTTATTCCGAAGTATGAGAAAATACAATTTATTCAGAAGTAGAAAATATATTCTGACAATCCATGCCAATATATTTGTTATCAAACGAGAAATATAAATCTCAGATAAGCTCATTTATTAAAGGTTTCCATGAAAAGTAAATTTATGAAACCTTTTAAGGTCATTAAATTCTTTATTATACCCGAAAAGGAAAATTCTTTCCTGATCCTCTCGAAATTATGAATTGATATTAATTCTCTCAGAGGTCTGGATCAAGGTTTCGCCGGTATGTTTAATGGGATTTCTCCTCTTTGCTCCCCTAAGGGAAAGTGATGGCGTAATGTGATTTACTTCATCATTTTGCTAGTGATGATGGACGGAGAGAAAACAGACAGCGTAATTGTAAGCATTTGGGAAATCTACGATTGGACCTACCAATAATGAGGGACATTATTTTGAGCACTTACTTTGATAGAAATTTTAGGCGCAGATTATCGAATCACGTTAAGAGTGCATTTCTTGAAGAAAGATGCCAAACCAAAATTCTAATTTAACTTCAGAAAATTGTAATGGAAAGCCAGAAATATGCCAGACAGATTTAAATCTAATTTTTTCAAATTACCGTAGCTTTCAAAGCTAAAAATATAGATCGCATGACTAAAAAAAATGTAGCCATAGAACGTTGAATTTTTGTAAATGGGACTGCTATAACATGTATTTGTGCACCTCCCTTTTTAGTTGCAATCGTTCTCACCAAAAATATATAAATATATATATATATATATCCACTCTGTTACCCTGTTTGGGAGTTTAGTTTTTTTATTCTTATATGCTGGTAAGTTCTGCACTTTTTTTGCTTTAAAAGTGATTAAATTACACTGGTTATCATAAATTAAGGAAAAATCACAAAAATCACGATTACTGAAAAAGTACATGCAGAATTTAATGAAACTTACTCAGAATATACAACACATAGTAAAGTATCAAATAACATAAAAAGAAATTACCAGACAAATATGGTGTTATAGAAATTAACACATGTATAAAATGAACAAATCGAAGGTGTCAGTTTGTTATAGGAAAAGTACCTTCAATATGGAATATGATCGTCTCTAGAAGCAATACAGCACATACAGCGATGTGTGATGCTTTCAATTATGCGGTCTATCAGTTCCATAGGAAGCGAGAGCCATTGCTCTTGCAAAGCAGTTACAAGCGCGACAAGGGTTTGAGGGGATGGATTGCGAGCAGCTAGACGTTTCCCTAAAACATCCCAAACGTGCTCGATAGGATTCAAGTCCGAGGATCGAGCTGGCCACTCCATGCGCATAATTGTTTCCTGTTGAAGATAATCCTCTACGATGGGAGCCTTGTGTGGTCTTGCGTTGTCGTCCTGTAACAGGAAAGCATCACCTATTGCCCCGGCATATGGGCGCACATAAACATCAAGGATGTCATCTCTATAAATTCGAACATTCACGGTTCCCCTTGGAGAGACATGGAGGTCTGTGCGTCCACCCCAAGAGATGCCACCCCAAACACAGACACTGCGCCTTCCGTATGCATCTGTTTCACGGATGTTTGACAGATGATAACGGGTTTTCGGTACTCTCCATATGAAATAGCGCCTACTATCGCTTTCTAGACTAAACCTGGACTCATCCGTAAAGAGAACCGCCCTCCATTGATCAGGCGTCCAGTGGACATGTTGTCGTGCCCACTGAAAACGAACCCTCCTATGGCGTGACATGACCGGCACACAAATGGCTGGTCGCCTCCCATACAGACCACCTTCGTGAAGCCTTCTACGCACAGTTGACGTTGACACCAACCTTCCAGTGGCTGCAGCAAGGGAGGATCGAAGAAGAGTCGGAGTAGCGGTTCTATTCCTGAGTGCATATAATATCAAATATCGGTCATCGGCGCCGTCGTAGTAGTTGGCCGTCCTTGGTGAGCCTCCTAGATGCCGAATCTGTGATTTGAAATTGTCTCTAAAGTCTATAAACCACAGAAGGACTCACATTTAGCCATCTGGCCACTTCTGTTTGACTTTGTCCTGCCTCTAGTCTCTCAATGGCTTTCTATCGTAGTTCTGCAGGCAAATGATGGATCATTGTTACCAATTGGCTATCTCAGATTTCTGATGTCACTGTCACAGTGAAATATGTGGGCTTGCTCTCAAACATGGACTTTTATGCTCCTGGCAGATGACATATTCCGAAAGCAGAGCCACTCATTTGCATATCGCAGTTTTACTCAGCTACTCTTACTTGGCAACATATTGACGGTTTGGCTTATTTTTGAGGGAGTTATCGCTATTTTTGTGATTTTTCCTTAATTTATGATAACTAGTGTATATTGCTCTTACATTGCAGTTAATGTTTTTAGGCTATTAGTTAATCGGAGTGCAATAATTGTAGAATTATTAACAGTTTAAAAGTTTAAGTGGAGAGGCCGCCCTTTGTTTATTATTTGAATGTCTTTTGAAAATAGTGAATTAAGTCAGTCGGTGCACCATTTTCAGTGTTTTATTGCCAAGTGATACCAAAGGTAAACTTTCAGTTTTGTGTACCGAAAAATCTGTCTTTTTGCCTTCTGACCGGACTGCTGGTTTTTGCGTAGAAAGTCTAATTTTAATTGAGAAAAATTGTTTTAACTTTTTAACTGTATTTGATGTTTTCAGTTTTTCTGTATTTTACAATTTTGAAAGCATCTGCATGGAGTTATGCAGTTTTGTCTTGCCGTAAAATGTGATCTGAATTTATTGAATGAGAAATATATCTGGAATTTGAGCAAATCAGTTTAAATGAAATGCAGCAAACAATCTGCATAATTTAATAGGTCGTACTAGGTAGCCATGCGGTGACCAAATCAGAATTTTTCTTTTAAGGTCCTTCATCATGATTTTGCCACTTTTATCCCTCCTGGATTTTAGGGACAGTAATTCTTTTGTAAACATTTAAGCGAATTAAATTACAAAAATATTTGTTGCAACACAAACGTTCTGGTTACTAGTTCCCAAAGCAGCTATATTATGTAGTCAGCTGTAAAAGGTTGGAAGTAATTGCTTTTAAAATAAATAAAATATCCCAATTCTCGCAACAGTCACATATTCGAAGAGCATAAGGGGTTTAAGGTGTATGAGCCCCCTTAAGCATAATATTAATCAGCACGGTGAAATTGTAAGATCAGATTACGTATAGTCCCATCTACCTTTCCATTGCAGATTTAGTTTGATTTGGTTCATTACGACAAAAGCACGAGTGCTGTTTGCCTAAGGGAAGGGATGCCTTCGTGGAGAACTTTCTAGAGGCGAACGTTTTTTACACTTTACACATGGCGAAAACCAGGAAAACGCCCATACAGCCAGCCCTTTTGCCGGGATTTGAACCCGGACCGAACTACCAGTGTCCAGTGACTTTACCGCCCGGCCGCTGGTGAGCATTTATATTGCAGGAAACATGAAGTAATGGTTTAAAATAAACCTATTCATTAGCAGCCTACCCGAAAATCACGCAAAAGTTAAAATAACAGAAAACAGCGGCTCTCCTTGCGAGAAGTTCATATACACAAATTGTAGAGACATTAGGATTATTTGGAGGCCGGAGAGATGAAAAATTAGCAGCGCCTTCCCCGGGAATCGAGCCACGGATCTCTGGAATACCAGCCCAGCGTGCAGAACCACTACACCACGAAGGCACGCTAGGAAAGAGGGAGAAATACCTTATATACTTCCCCTTTTAAAGGGCGACTGGGGTTTCTAGGGAGCCCAATCGCCAAATCCTTGATGAGGAGAAACCTCATCCAACACCCTTTTAGTTCGGCCGCCACTGTAGAGACATTAGGATTTTTTGGAAGCCGGAGAGAGGAAAAATCAGCAACCGCCTTTGCCGGGAATCGAACCACGGAGGCACCCTAGGAAAGAGGACGGAGGCACCCTACACCGTGAAGGCACCCTAGGAAAGCGGCAGAAATACTCTATAAAATCAAACTGATTTATTAAATACCAAGTAACTCACTCCTAAATAAGCCCTTAACAAAGGTTTAATATTAGCAGCTAAGGCTTAATTATTTACGAAGCAAATGCGGCTTCCCCAAACTAAGCTAATTTCAATCAGCGGGGAAGCTAAAGGCTCCAAAAGCTTTTTCTCTAACTCTGCACTTATTTACTCATATAGTTTAACCAATTTGCATTCTAGTTGGAGTTGACGAAAGATAAGGCAAGCTGATAAAATAGCTAGGTCTATGGACACAGAAATTTATAACTATAGACTGTAATGTTCTTGATGTCATTTTCTCTTTTTAAAATATGCATAATTATTTTTTTCTACAGATAAAACAAAATTATACCTTGATGTATGAATTCCAAAATGAAGAGAGATAAACAAAAATTTAATTTCACAGTGAATGATTTTTGTGACATTATTTATTTAAGCATTTATTTATTAAATTTCTTAAAAAATACTTAATGGAGCAAACCTCTTCTATAAAAATACTACTTCTTTCAAAATATTGTTTTTTTTTTTCCTAAAAGTATGAATTTTTCTTTGCACGAATGTGGTAAATGCATTTATTAAGCAGTAAAGATATTCTATAGTTACTTCATATGCATAGCAACATGGTTAAGAAATCAATGTAATCAAAGACTTTTTGCAAAAGGGTTTCTTAATGAGAGGCAAATAAATTAAATAGTTCGCTACAATAATGATATTATAAATACTACGAGGATGCAATTATACAAATTAAAAATAAATATGTTTATGTTATTTGCTGAATGCAGAATAAAATTGTTTTTAGAAAAACCAAGATATAAATTATGTTCATTAACATAGTTCATTCTGTTCATCCACTCTGTTTTAAAAGTAATTTCAACAGATTTAATAAATTCTTCACAACATGTAGATGAGTTTTTTCTGTCATAACTAAAAGCTTAAACGATAATTAAGAAGGAAATTTTTAATTTATAATTAGTTTTCTTTCAACGACTTTTTTAAACGCAAGAAATTACGCAGGGAAGAACCAGCCATCTACGGAAATGTTTGTCCTTTCATTTATCTTTTTTAAAACGATATAAAACATTTTGGTTACGTTTTCTTTGACAGTCTTGGACGCTTAAATAAATAAACTGCAATTTGATACATTTTAATTAAAAAAGGTTTTGTGTCGGCTACAAAATTTTCATTGAATGAAGTCAAATTCAATTCAAAATAAAACAAGCTTTTTAATTCAAAGCTTAAATGCAAGAAACATACTGCAATGACAAAAATTACTGTTTTAAATTTTGCAATTTTCTTTCGTAATAGAACTAGAAATTTCAAATTGATTGAATAGATGTTTTTTAATCCCAAGAGTGAATCTTAGCTGAAATAAAATTAAAGCCGTTCTGTAGAATAAGACTAACGAAGAAAACTGTGTTAGAACTTCCCTTTGCATGGCATTTCTTAAGAATTTTTTTCTTTCGGGGATATTTACTTTGATCTTTTCCATATCGTTACGTTCAGTAAATTTAAGTCGTCTGTTTTTATTTTACTTCTAAAATTATCTAATTACAATGTATAAGAATTAAGAAATTGCTCTCATGTTCTATTCGGAAGCTTTGAATCGCAAAAGTTAATAAAAAAGCTAAAAAGACAAAAAGAATTGGGTTAGCAGGAGTGAGTGCATTAACGCAATAGTTAATAAATAATCAAGGTTTATGTTCCTCGACAAAAGTACTCAGTTTCTTTTCAAAAATGCATATACGTTATTTATTACAAAACTTTCCTACAAATATTTATAACCTAATAATGTAGCAGATTAGGCGAGATACATAATAGTGCATTTTAATTTCTTCCTTTATTGTAGCAGTGAATTATTTGAATTATTATTAATAGTGAATTAATTAACAGTGAAAAGTAAATTAATTAACAGTGAACAGCAAATTATTAACAGAGAATTTACAGACAATCTGCAATTACATAGAAAAATCAAAAACGAATTTATCATGTGTTTCTAATAGTTATTCATTAATGTCACTCGGAGCTTTTGTTACAGTATATTCATTAGACCAGGGTTTCTTAAACGTTTTTCGGCTAATCTTTGGAATATGGTAACAGGTAGTTTGGCGACATTTTGGTAAGGCGATAAAGGTTACCAACTAGGACTTTAGAAGTGCACATGGATAAAGTCAAGAGTGTGCGCAATGCCATTTTTGTGCAATTCTGGGATTTTTTTCAAGTCAAAATAGGTCGACGTGTACATGGATACCGTGTATGTGCAATTCTTAAAAACGCGGCAAGCAGTTTGCGATTCTGCACTTTCTCCCAATTTCGCACCTAATCTTCGTCATGATTAAGCACTTTAGTTCCAGAAAAGTTCTAGCATAAGCGTAATTCGGCTAGCAGATTGATGGAAAAAAATGCTGAGTAAAAGAAAAAAAAAAATAAATAAAAGGCCTTTATTTCGTGAAAACAAAATGGCGTCCAAACAAAAACTAGCAGGTTGCTGTAATAGGCCAAATTTTCACCAAAAAATCGCCAAGTTACCATAATCCAAAGACTAACCCCTTTTCCAGTCGCGACCCCTTTTTATCACGACCCCCAGGACCCCATAATATTTATAAAAATTTTGTGGGAACCTCATAAGTATTGCGTAAATCCGACACACGCGTGAGTGAAACTGTCAATTTTTTCACTTGTACTGTAATATAGTATTACAGTTTTAGGTCATTCACTTTAAATTTCTAGTTTTAAGACATAGAACAACGTAAAAATTTTAAATAAGTAACAGACGAAATGCATCGCGTGCAAAGCAATGAAAATGAATGTTTACATTATAAAAAGAAATGCGTCGAAACGTTTTTCGTTTTTTTCTTTTGTCTGTATTGTCTTATCTTTATCTATTTTCAGATACCTTGTGTAAAAATATTTGGTAATTGTAAAAATTATTATAATATGTTAAAGAAATATAAAAACTGCTAAACGTTTTGGCGACCCCCTGCTGCAGGTCCCGCGAGCCCTTTGGGGGTCGAGACCCGCTAAATACGAGTGCATAACTATTTGTTTCTAAATTAATAGCTCAATTCGCTCAAAGCAGTTGCATTAGCTCTGCAGTATAATCAGATTCCTCAAGAAAAAAATCTTTGTTCATTGATTGGACATCTACTACGCGTTGCCTTCTTTAAGCCGCCAAAAGAACATGTAGATTATCCGGATATTACCTCCTCATACTTCATCGAATATGTGATATATTTTTTATCTTTAATAACTTACTTTTTATTTCCATCGTAAATGCATCAAAGTGATAGCTGCTTTAATTTTTATTTTCCGATGTCATATTCCTCTGCGAGGCAGTTTCAGCTTACGCTGTATAACAGAGTTTCTTAATCTATGGTGTGCTTTCCTGATCCTCCAAGATCTCCCAAAACACAAAAAATAAAATGAAAAATCTGAAAATTTTCAGATTTTAACAGGCACCCAAACGGTTTGCTAAGGTATCTTACGCTCTCGCTAAGGTCGCAGTTTACCAGTCTGCGCTTGCACTCATTTCGACTAACATCATTTTTTTTTGTCTTTATTATTAAGCAACGCTTTCTTTGCACTTACGCCGTATGCAAGTGAAAAACAAAATCACACAAATTTTAAAAGTACAGTAGCATATGTTTAGAATTCAACATTAAGTGTTGGCACAGCATTTTTCTATTGTTTTCATACTTTCCTCAGTTTATCTAATCAACATTAAATTTCCTTAGTAAGATGGCTGACGAAACATTTTGTCTTTTTATTTTTAACGTTTTGCGTGATAACTTTACTTATTAAGTATTTCGTTTTTCGTACTCACTTGTTTTATTCAAATAATATTCAATTCAACAGCAAAATCGTGAAACATTTAAAAAACGCACATATTTAGAATTTCCGATAGACAATATCGCGCCGTGGAGATAAAAATGTACTATTCCGTAGTGTTACCCATTCTCTCTTCCAAATCGTTGAGTTTGCTTATTAAAAATACAGTAAAGTTTTACAAAATATGAAATAAGTAATAAAAAAAATAAGTAATAAAAATATGTGTAACATCATTCTGTGAAAATACTGAATATTATTAATTAGATATATCACTAAATAAACGCATTTTTATTGGGGTTTTAACAAAAGCATTTGAAAGAGAGAGACTTCTTTAGTAGAACACTGTGTTGTGAAATTTGTAAAAGAATATCGTTATCATTAAGTACAAAGTGTCGGAAATGGAACTATCACGCTACCAGATTAGAACCCATCATTTACTTCCACGCCTGTTCAAAAAGTCAGCCATAGAATGTCACCAAATCATGCTTACACCTTTAGGTACTAATGTTGTATCATATGGACACTGCGAAAGTTTGGTACCGAAAGTTAAAAAACAAGGACTACGGCATTCAAGAAGCAGAGCGCTCTGGCCGCCCTACTGATGTCGATGAGGCCCGCCTGCGAGAACTTGTGGAAGAAGAAAATCCACTATGTAACCACACGAGAGCTTACTAAGGAGTTAGGCGTTAGGGCCATGTCCATTAGTAGCGCTATGCATCGCATAAATAATCCCATATTTAATATATAGCTTTTATAACATTTGGAAACTACTGTGAACCTAAAATTCTAAAACTTTCATGTTAAATTTTTATTTTATTTTGAGTTGAGATTATAAAATGTATTTTAATAACAAAATTTGTATTGTTTTCGTCCATAAAAGTTTTCAATGTTAAAATATTCATCAGATTGTTGGTTCAGTTAGAAAATAGTGCCCATATAAAGAATTCCATCAAATTTCAAGTATGTACCGTTAGCCATTTTTAAAATATCATGCGCCCGAGGTGGAAACATGGCGAAATATTTTGTCACAAAGAGGATTAAATTACAAACATATTTGTGGCAATGCAAACTTTCTGGTTACTAGTTTCCAAAGCAGCTATATTATGTAATAAGCTGCAAAAAGTTGGAAGTAATTGCTTTTAAAATAAATAAAATATCCCAATTCTTGCAACAGTCACATATTCGAAGATCATGAGGGGTTTAGGGTGTATGAGTCCCCTTAATAGAAGAAGATCAAACTCTACAATTAAAATATAAATCGACGCAATGAATTTCGGCAATTTGCCCCAGAATTGAGGTATCCTGAATTAAAAAAGGCTGCTTGTCGAATTATTTCAATATTCGGAAAACATACTTATGTGAATCATTTTATACCACTTTAAAATTTGTGAAATCCAAACACCGATTAGTATTAACAAACCAGCATCTCAAAGAATTACTGAGAAGGGCTGTCACCAATTATCCACAAAATTTTAAAGAATTATCAAGAGAAGTAAAATAAATGTGTTTAATTTTTAGTATTTAAATTCAATACGCGTATTTTGTACTTTTATTTATATGTTTTCAAGGTAAAAGTTTACAACTGGGTGTCCCTTGTTTACCGGCGATTCTTTTTTGACGCCAAGATCGGCGCCAGGAAGTCACAATTTCAAAATGGCCGCTACACAAAACCAAAATAAGAAGTCAAAGAATTGCATAAGATCTGTGTCCATGTACACATCGATCTGTTTTCACTTAAAAAAACATCCTAGAATTGCACAAACTAGGCATTGCGCACAGCCTTAAATATATACACATCAATCTATTTTCATTTAAATAAAATCAGGAAGCTAAAACAAAGTTAAAACTATCGTGGTAACCAGAAGTGAGGTTTCATTGCCAAAATTTTAAAAGATATGTCGCCAATCAAAGGGGCACCCAATTCTACACTAAAGCCGTTTTCAATAAATATAATTTCTGTAAAAAAATGTGTAATACATTTTTTGCATACTTTTTAAATACGTATTTAATTGCGGCTCGCAAAAAATTTCAAGTTTTGGAAAATGGCTCGGACTATCAAAGAGCATGGCCACCCCTGGTATACAAGTTTCTCGCAATGGGATAAAACAACGGTATCTATAGCCAACCAATTTTGAGTAACGCATGTTTCCACACGAATATTTGCATATGGAAGCCCAAATTTGTTTTGCCATCTATTTCAGCGTTTCTTAAACTGTGGGTCGCGACTTACAATAGAGGGTCACGAAAAATTTAGCAGTTTTGATATTTCTTTAGATTAGTATAATTATTTTACAATTACCAAATATTTTTACGCAATGTATCCGAAAGTATCGATAAAGATAAGACAATACAGAAAATGAAAAACGAAAACGTTTCCAGGCATTCTTTTTGTAACATAAACGTTCATTTTACTTGGTTCGTCTGTTACTAAAATTTTCGCATTGTTTTATGTCTTAAAATTAGAAATTAAAGTTAATGACCTAAAACTGCAATAGTATATTACAGTAAAAAGTGAAAAAAATGGACAGTTTCACTCACGCGTGTGTCAGATTTGCGCAATGATTATGGGGTCCCACAGAATTTTCGTAAATATTATGGGGTCCTGGGGGTCGCACAAAAAATCTCAGTGATAGAAAGGGGTCGCGACTGAAAAAAGTTTAAGAAACCCTGAGGTATTTCATATTTTGTAAAACTCTAACGAATTTTTGATTAGCAAACTCAACGATTTCCAAGCAACACTGGGCAACACTGACTAGCAACACTGGACGAAAAAAAAAAAAAAAACACTTTTATCTCCAGCGCGCGAGACTGTGTATCGGGAATTCTAAGGAACGGCTCGTTTTAAAATTATTTTGCGATATTGCTGTTGAACTGAAATATATACTGATATTTAATAAACAAAGGTAACGCACGAAACGTTAAAAAAACGCCCCTTTGGACATAATGTAAAATCTGAAAACTTTCAGTTATTTTTCTATGTCTTTTGTAGAATATTAATTTGGTATTTGAATTTCATATTTAAAAAAAAGGAAAATCTGAAATGTTTCAGATTTTAAATTACGTCCAAAGGGGCGTTTTTGTAACATTTTGTGTGTTACATTTATTTATTAAATATCACGTTCTTCGCACTTAAACCATAAAATTCAGTTCAACAGCAATATCGCAAAATTGGTTTAAAATGAGGCTATCTTTAGAATTTCCGATACAGAGACGCACGCGCTGGAGATAAAAATTATTTTTTCTGAACAACGTTACCATGGCTCGCTATGAAATCCTTGAGTTTGTTAAATAAAAATTTGTTAAAGTTCTACAAAATAGGAAATGGATCATAAAACAAATTCCGAATTTCAAATTTGGTCTTCCACATGCCCATATTCGTAAGAGGATTACCTCATTTAAAATTCGATGGCTCTAGGTACCGTTGTGTTATCACAATGAGAGAAATATGCATACATTTATGCAGATTTTTCATTACGTAATTTCTTTAAATATAACTCAGAGCGATAATATTTGTGGCAACAGTTTGAAAAGTGAATCGCGGTTTGTAGTGAATCGACGCAAAATCGCAGAACGAAAACAATAGGCCTTCAGGGACAAAGCCCTTTTGGACTAATAAATCAGCAGGATTTCAAAACTGTAAAAAACGTAAAAATTTAGCTGGATATTGTTTCTTGTGCTGAAAATATGTCTCTTTTAAAACGTTAAATATTCTAAAATACTGAAATGGCGGCCTTTCAAAAAATAAATTCGTAAATGCACCTTCTGCATGTTGAAAACTCAACGTTCAAGCGGAAATGCTTCCCAGGAGAGGGAAATTGCAAAATGTAAGTGAAAAGGGAAGTTCATGAAATCCACTGCATGTCATAAAAGCGGGATTCCCATCGCAAATTACATTCCGAAGAAACGACACTGATTCGCTGATATAAATTGTGTCAACACCTTTGGAGTATTTCGAGAGCTTTTTGCATAAAATTATAGCTCTACAGGGGTGCATTGACGATTGATTTTTCTCAGTATTACTAAGAAGCAGAAAGTGCGTTTGTATGTATTTGTAAAAATAATGAAAACATTCTCTGCCTTGACATTACGCAATCACATATTTATCATCTTTGCTTGCAAATGTTTCGTTTTACAGCTATTAAATCGCGAAGCGAAAGGATTTTATGACAGAGAAACAACGATAATATCTAAGGTAGATTTAGCTGTTTTGTCCTTGAAGAATATTTTAGAGCACTGTGCGGATCGTTTCAAAACAAATGGAAAATACATGTCATATCATTCTTATTAACCTAACTATCCAAAATACTTAAATGTAACTCGGGGTAATAAAAAAATAATAAAAATGTAAAAAACAAAAAACAAAATCTGAAATGTTTCAGATTTTAAATTACGTCCAAAGGGGCGTTTTTTAACATTTTGTGTGTTACCTTTCTTTATTAAATATCATGTTCCTCGCACTTAAACCATAAGATCCAGTGCAACAGCAATATCGCAAAATAGTTTTAAAACGAGCCTATCTTTAGAATTTCCGATAGAGAGACTCACGCGCTGGAGATAAAAATGTTTTTTCTGCACAACGTTGCCATTGCTCGCTTTGAAATCCTTGAGTTTGTTAATCAAAAATTCGTCAAAGTTTTAAAAAATAGGAAATCGATCATAAAACAAATTTCAAATTTGGTCTTCCACATGGTCATATTCGTTGGAGGATTACGTTATTCAAAATTCGATGACTCTATGTACCGTTGTTTTATCACAATACGAGAAATATACATACATTTATGCAGATTTTTCATTATTTAATTTCTTCAAATATAATGCAGGACTCTAACATTTTGTGGCAAGAGTTTAAAAAGTGAACCGACATTTATGAGTCCGACGCAAAATGCCAAAACGAAACTAATAGTCCTTCGGGATTCAAATCCCTTTGGACTAAAAACAATTTTAAAAATGTATCTTGTATTAAAATAATCTCTACATATAATAAAAGAAAGAGTCTGTGTTTGTGTGCGTGTTTGTCTTTCGTTCGCGCTGCGCGTAAGCTAACTCACATCTTTAAAAATGTGATTTTGGCAACAATTTTCCTGTCTTATTGTTGTTGATAGATTTTTGATGAAATCGCATCATTTTGAACAGTTTCATTCTTTTAGAAATATGGGTTTGGCAACAATTTTTCATCGTATTTCTTATGTCACTGTTTTTAAGATTGGCATATTTAATTGCCATTTTTTTATATATATAATACATTTTTATTGATTTTTTTTTATAAATTTGTTCTTTAGAGTAAAATTCTGCGCGGAATTTTATGTTTTTTGAGTTGCTTTCATGTTATGTTTTGCTTATTTCACTGTTTGTAAGATATTGAAAAGTTTTGCATGATTTTTTTTCTTCAGCGGAAAGTTGGTTAATTTTTAATTAGGATAATTAATATTTGTATTTAGGGATATAGCTTATTTCATTGTAATTTTTTTCTCTTGAAAATATAAGATAAAAAATCATTAATTATACTTTGCTTTTTAGAATTTTTTGTTTTTTGTATTCTTTTATGTTATTTATTGCTCATTTCACTATTTTTAAGATATTGATTTTTTAGGAAACAAAGTTCTTAACCTCCTTTATACCATTTGAGTTCTTAAGATTTTGCAAAGGGAAGTTGGTTAATTTATTTATTAGGATAATTAATATTTGTATTAAGGGATATTGCTTATTTCATTGTAATTTTGTTATAGGTAATAACTTTTTTATGACGTTGTTCTGCAGAGTAAAATTCTACGCATTTTTTAAATTTAACGTTTGGTGTTCCCTTCACCTTTTTTTTTCCATTTAAAAGCGAGACGAAGGCTGGCAGCGAAGCTGCTAGTAAAAGTATAATAAGATAATAATAAACAGATAATAAAAATGTATTTTATTTTGCACGCTGTCTTTAGGATAATTTTGTAGAAAAATAACATTGGCAAACATTAAACATATTATTATTATATAAGGCCGTATCCTGACGTGTTTGAAAGCACGCGCTTGCATGAGATGTCACTTTATATAGAAAATGTTTAGTTAATGTCAGCATTTCAAATAAATAGCTTCTGTTGGCAACATTTTTGTTTCGGGTTAGGATAACTGACACAATGTTGTTACGAAATGTCAAGGCGCGGTAAGATGGCTTCTCCGCAAAGCTGTTTTAGGGTTGCCATAAAATGGCAAGGGAAGGCAGGGTAGCCATATTTGGCGAGAAATCCCCCATTTGACGACAAAATTGGCGATATACCATGGACGTTTGGAGAACCTTCTGGAACGAATTCTTACTGGTTTAGCACAGAATGTGTGTGTGTGTGTATTTAATTATGGCAAAGCACACAAGGGTTATCTGCCTAAGGGGAGGGATGCCTTCGTGGAGGACTTTCTAAGGGTGCAGAGTTGCGCGCTTCCAACCTGCACGCAACAAAGTGGTGACTGCTGAAACTGGAAATTAGACAGAGTCTTGGGAAGGGTTTAAGTCCCTTTTTATTCAACTTTAGAAATTACAAATGAGTGCTCTTGACGCTCACAAACTACGCCGACCCGGCGGTAAAATAAAAATAAGACACTGAAAAGAAATAATAACAAGAGGCTAACTACAAGGCTCTCTAAACGTAACTAACCTCACCGCGTTCTAAAGTACCGCTGATAATTCAGCAAACTCTGAGGATTACGTTGAAAGATTAACAATTCGCCGAGGCAAGCACACAGACCAAAACGCGTGGTTCTTCAATTTCTAACTAGCCAACTCCACACTCTTGAAGCAAGAAAGCACACTTCGAACTCGTTTCCTTTCTATTTTACTCAGAATACTTCCGCTGATAATTTGAATCCTTGCGCGTTCTACTAAAATTTGCATACTCTGGCATTGGCAGTTTCAGGGGAAAGTAAGGCTTGACAGGAAAGATAGTTTAAACTTAAAATAAATGTTAGTTAAAATAAATATAAACCCTACAAGGGAAACTGGCTCGTATACACGTTAAACATGGGGAAAGCCCGTTCGCGGGATTTGAACCTCGAACCGAACTACCAGTGTTCAGCGACTTTACCGCTCGGCCGCTGGTGGGCCTTAGCCCAGAATGTTCTCGAACACAAGCCGAAAGCTATATAAACCCTGTTGGTCTGCAGTCAGTTAGTGTGTGTGTCTCTCATCGAGTGAGTGTGTCTCGTTTAGCGAGTCAATCCCTACGGTGTCGATCGAGTTGACAGCCGGGCAGCGAGTGCCGAGTGGGTCGTCGAGTGCACCGAAGGAGTCTGTTAGTGTATCGCGGTTAGTGCATCGTCGAGAGAGCGTGTTGAGCTCCGAAGAGTCGGGAGCTGTGCTTGTGTGTCGTCGAGTGCATCGCGAGTTGTAGCGTGGAGAGTATCGAGAGTACGTGGAGCTCGGAGAACGATCAAGCTGAGTCGGGAGCTGTACTCCGGAAAGCAGAGTCGGGTGCTTTGCTGGAAGCTGTCTCCACCGTTATTGCCTGATAGTGTGAAGGCTGTGTCGCTGGTTGCTCCAGCGTGTTTACTGTAGATCTTCGACGACTGTAAAAAGTGATTTTGGAGCTGTCCTGAGAATATTGCTAAATAAAGTGTGTTTGGATACTTCATCAAGTGTCGTCGTTATTCACTCCAAATCTACGAACCCCTTACGAACGTGTAGGAATAAAATAACGTAACACCTGGTGTCAGAAGAAAGAAGAACGCAACAATATGTTATTGCCATGGTAATTCTTTTGTTGATATTGAGAAAATTTTGTTATATTACATTAAATTAAAATCGTGATATCATACGTATGCTTATTAATCTGAAGTGTCAAAAATTTTGTTTCACAGTTTGGCAACAAAAAATCATTTACGAATGGGTTTGCTGCTTGTAAAGAACGAACTGATTTCATTCATACAGAAATGCTTTTATACATTTTCTTTTCAGATGTACATAGAACTTTCAAACTATCCTTTGGCAGCTCTTCTGGTGGGCTTGTCCGCTACATAGTATAATAAAAGAAAGAGTCTGTGTGCCTTTCAGTCGTGCTGTGCGTAAGCTAATAGACCCAGGGCTGCAAAATTTGCTAATATAGGTGCATCTAGACAAGAGCCAGTGCACCTCGAGGCGATTTTTTCAAAATTCGAATCAGTTTTTTAAAAATTTTATCTTTTCGATTTCATTGCATCATTTTGAATAGTTTCATTCTTTTAGAAATGTGGCTTTGGCAACAGTTTTTCATTCAATTGTACACTGGACTGCTGAAAATCAGCACTGTTGCCACTTGAAAAAATGAGGGCGATAATTCTGGGTTTGGTGTTCCTAAATAAAATTTAATGTTTGGTATTCCTTTCAGGCACTTTACCGTTACATTCAAAAGCCAGACGAAGGCTGGTCGCATAGCTGCTAGTTTTAATAATAAAAATGCTTAAGAATTCTTCAGACAGAGTCCTCTATATAGGTTGAAAACGGAAGAAAGTTAATTCTTCCTATAGAAGATGGGAAAAACTCCTTTAATCGAAGTAGCTTTTTTTTAGTCGCGGCAAGTAAAATATCTGCTGTTTATACCGACTACTTGCCAGCCACAACTATTAAATGAGTTTTTTATTCCAAGCACCTAATTAAAATCATAAATTGATCGAAAAAAAATTAACCGAGACCTAGAAAGTAATTTCCCATTTTTTTTTCTCCTCCTCTTCCCCTTTGGAGTTTCTGCTTAATTTAATGATACTTGTTTAATTTTAGAAGTCCCTTAGGGAGGTTCAACGAAAAAATTAAAACAGATAGAAACTAATATACACGAAATGGTTTTAATTACTGTAGCCTTGCCCAAAGGACAGACAGTTGATTTAGCCAGACACAATAAAAAAGAAAATATTAGAGTATGTTTTAAATAATTCTACGCGCAATTTGCTGATGAATTTAAAGGTTTAATATTTCTTAATTAGTTCCCTTGGGCAAGAAAACTACTTAAATATAAGCTTAAACTTCTTGATATGATTACTTCTTCAAAATCTAATTGCTCAGCAGAAGGGCTAGCTAAACTACTTGAATGCGGCGACAGCTGTTTTGTTTTTTTTACCAGTCATAGGAAAAGATACTGAAAGAGATTATGTGTAAAGAACAATTTCGAAAACATTGCGTTATGAATTTTGTTTAGTAATCTCAGAAACAATTACTAAGATACGAGGAAAATTGTCTACTTCAATGCCCCCTTAAATCCCGTATTTTCAGAATTTGTATATGAGTTTGAGTAGTTCCCAGCAATTCCTAGATGAAATTTATGATTTTCACTTCCTTAGATTCGCCGGAAACGCAGTCTGAGGTGAGGTTTAAATTATATGCTCCACAAAGTCTGAAAATATATAATATAACCATGAAGTTTGGAAAATTGATGGATATTTAGAATCAGAAAACTTGAAAACTTATCATGCCCCTTCGAGATTTGAACCAAGGATCTCCACTCGTTTCCTGTGTGTGATAATCGTTTACGCTTTGACAACGCGCGTGGTGGAATGGAATAATTCTTTTCATTCTCCGCTACTCGGTAGAAACACGGAATTCAATCTACCAAATCAAAGTGGGGATACATTATCACCCATCGTATATTGATTCCAGTGAACTTGTACAAAACGTTTATAATTATGCAGGAAACATGAAAGAACAGTGCCTTTGCCGCCATTCGAATGCAGAAACTGTTGCTGCTGTATAGCCTCTTTAACACGCGAGCACACACACAGAAATGCACTATAACTTTGACATAAATGCTTACAGAATACTTGCAAATAGTGATTCTATTCTGTGAATATAGAATGCTAGCAAGAAATCTCATTCTTTACAAATCCTAAATTTCTTTACGAAATAATAACGAATCCTTATTTTTATTTTTACTTCCTTGTAGGAAGTAAAAAGGAAGTATTGTAATCGCGAAAAGTTTCGGGTGTCATATTTCAACGAGAACATCTAATTTGATCGAATCCATATGAACGACGTTTTTGAGTAACATCTGTGCGTACGGACAGCAAAAAGGACTCTTCCAAAACAGATTGTAATATTATTTAAAATATATTCAGAAGAGATTCTTTCCTGACATCTGTACGTACGTACTTATATATCTCGCATAACTGAAAAACGCGTAACGTTCCGTAGAAAGTTGAAATTTTGGCATATAGGCCTGCAATAACACATAGTTGCGCATATACTTTCTTTGGTTTCAATCTGCAGTACCAAATGTATATGTTACCGTGAAAGACCGAAATTGGAGAATATCGACTTTCACCAGAGAATATCAACATTCACCAAATACGTCGGTGAAAGACCGAATATTTCACTACATTTTTGTATATTCGGACCCTCACCGGTGTATGTCGACAATCGCAGATATGCTCTGGTGAAAGTCGAAAACAGAGGTCACAAAGTGCCATAATAGTTTAAGTTGTTGCAATAAATAAGATTTGAATCACATAATTTAGTAAGTTTTTTATGACTGTTATTTTATTTTCTCATTTGGGACGTACTGTATAATTAAGTAATTTTTTTATCTTCTATTATTTTGCTTTCTCATTTTGAATGTATCGTGTGTTTTATGTTCTCGTGTTCTTAAGTTCTTATTTCAAGTCTCATATGCGTTTATTCGCGACTGAATGACGGAGAAGAAAATACAATATTGTTATATGTTCAACATTCACCATTCGTACATGGTGAGGCCCACCAGCGGCCGAGCGGTAAAGCCGCTGAACACTGGTAGTTAGGTCCTAGGTTCGAATCCAGTGAACGGGCTGGCTGCATGGGTGTTTTCGTGGATTTCCCCATGTGTAACGTGTATACGAGGCAGTTTTCCTTAGAAGGTCCTCCACGAAGGCATCCTTCCCCTTAGGCAGATAGCCCTAGTGTGCTTTAACATAATTAAATACATACACGTACATGGTGAATGTCGACATTGACCGGTGTAAGTCAGAAAAATATTTCGGACATACACCAAGAGACTATGTGAATGTTGACATTCACCGGTGAAAGTCGACATTCTCCAGATTTCGGTGTTTCACCGTAACATATATATAGTTATATAATAAAAAGGACGTAGTAATGTTGATGGTGTAAAACGTAGATCCGTACCGAAGAGAAAATCTGGTACACGAGTGAGATTAAATATTCAACTTTATTTCGATTGACATTTGCAGCCACAATTTACTTGGCACTCTATTAGTGCGTTCATTTAAATTTCTGATACTCTTGCCACAGGAAGAGAGCAGAGCGAAATAGCGTGTTAGGAAGAAGAGAAGTAGAAGCTAAAGTGCGCAATTACCCAATATAGAGGCTCACCAAGAGAAGGTTTTTGGTTTAAGTTGCTTATTATGAGAAAGATTTCAGTTATCGAAATTTTGAGTTCAGTTTCGGAATTAGTTAGGTCATCAATCTAGGCAAGCCATGTGACATAGATTGAGCTAGAAATGACGTAGTTTTAATCTTACATATATGTGATGAAAAATCTTTTCGTGGCAATTAATTTGATAAAAATGCCTAAGTTGACTAGTGAAGACTCTAATCTTTCTGCACTCGCAAATGGATTGAAATTGAAGATCACTGACATTTCGATTACGCGGTAGGAAATGCCAGGAAATTTTGAAGAATTACATAATCACTTGATAATCGAAACCCATCCTTATTCCTGATCGATTACTTTCACGACACATCAGAATGGAAACAAACTGCACCCTACAATTTTGATGACGACGCGTTGCATTTTTAGCAGAAGCAGCCAAGCAAGAGAAGTCGTTTAAATAGCAAGCGTAGAGAAAGAAAGGGAAAAAAAAAAAAAAAAAAAAAAAACCAGCACGTCGTTGGATTGCAACGATATTTATAGTAAAATTTTCCCTTAATGTGATTGGCTAAGAATTATACCCAGTGCAGTAGGTTAACATGGCATAATGCGAAATTAGCTTACATATATAAATCTGCTTCAAAAAAAATATTGTTACCAATTTTAAAGTAGACAGGGTGAGTTCCACATCAAAAGCAGGAATTAAGGAACTACTGGTACTTAAAAAAATCTGATGTGTACACCACATGACTTCTTTGCACGTAATATTAAATTATACACATTTTCCTTGTATTTCATTTAAACGTATTGGATTGAATTAAATCTACTTTGTCGATAGCGCATAAAACACAATAGAATAAATGCACTCTTTAAAATTCACTGTATTTGTTTACCACAGAGACACTCTGGCGCTAGCTTCACTTAATAGAGTTACATTTCGTTCATATTATAAATCAGAATGTATATAAATTTATATCATTTGAAGAATTATCGAATCGTTGCCACATGTTCTATTCAAATACTATTATAAATCTAAAACTATGTATAAAAGAAATTAAGGAAACAAAACAAAAAAAAAGTTTTTTTACAGACGATTCAGTATTTCTCATTGAGTTAATTCAGTTCTCACTTCGCGACAAGGAAAAAATACATAAAACTCAAAATATCTATATTAAAAATTACGAAGCAAATCTGAAACGCTTATTTCCTTGAATAAATTCCACAATGGATTAAACATGATTAATTCGCAAACATAAAAGAAGGCGTTATCTTTGTTCTTGCGAAGCTTAGTTTCTCTAGATTGGCCACAAATTCGCTATTTTGCAGAGTTTAAAATGTAAACAAACATGTCCGTCATCGAAAGATTATTAAGCTTAGCTGCACTTAAACAACTTTTAAATTGTTGATAACTCCACAAATATTGCGTGCAGATTTACTAAAAGTATGAAAACCTTAACCGGAAGATAAGAACAACATAATTCAATCAATTTTAAAGCAACAAATGCACAAGTCACAAACATATAAGAGTAAAGAAACTGAGATCACTGATCCGATTAACAGAGTGGATATATATGTATATACATATATTTATATACGTTTGGTGAGACCGATTGCAACCAAAATACGAGGTGCACATCTGCATGTTATAGCAGTCCTGTATACAAAATTTCAATGTTCTGAGGCTACTCGTTTTTGAGATATGCGTACATACGTTCGTACAGACGTCACGAAAAATTCTCTTCAGAATTCATTTTAAAGCAGTTTTATAATCTTTTTTTGGCGAAAAAGAGTCTTTTATTCTGTCTTTACGTACATATGTTACTCAAAAACATTGGTAAATTGCATTCGATAGCGGTCAAAATGGATCTGAAACTTTTCGCGATTACAATACTTCCTTTTTACTTCGTACAAGGAAGTAATAACGAAGACACTGCACTATGAATTTATAGTAATGTCAGAAACAGTTACTATTGTACATGCAGTATTGTAATGCAATTTGACTATCTGTTCTTCCGGTTAATAAATAGCTATTTGCTAACGCAGTTTCAACAACGCAATCTATGTATAATGGAATAGGTACCCCTATTCATTGTCTGGGCGGCAATTCAATAACAAAAATCTAAGCTAATTTTCTTACTAATAAAGAGGATACTTTTATTGTGGGCCCCGAAAGTAGTGAGCAGTTAAGGCAGCTGAATACTAGGAGTTCGACCCAAACGGGCCGTTTACGCGCTTCCGTTTCGGGAGCTTTGCCATATGCAGCATGAATACGAATCAGTTTGTTTCAGGAAATCCACCACGAATGTATCCCTTCTGCTAAGCAGATTAGCTTTCCAGTGCTTTTCCATATTCAGATAACCTAATCCATAAATTTAATGCATGTAATAGCTGTCTGTAATGAAACATTCGTGAGTATATCCGGGAATTTAATTACCAATGATTTTCATTTATAGAGAAAAATGTAGCAATGGGGTTAATTTTTTCCAAAAAACATAAAAACTGGTTACTATGTTACCGTGAAAGACCGAAATTGGAGAATGTCGACTTTCACCGGAGAATGTCAACAATCACCAAATACGTCGGTGAAAGATCGAATATTTCTTTACATTCTAGTACATTCGGACCCTCACCGGTGTATGTCGACAATCACAGATATGCTCTGGTGTAGGTCGAAATGAGAGGAGTCTACGTACAACGCTGTAATTGGCAAAAGGAAGTGTTCCACAAATAAATGCAGTTGTAAAAGCAAGGGTCTCTTGTGCAATTCAAAGTGTCATAATAGTTTAAGTTGTTGCAATAAATAAGATTTGGATCACATAATTTGGTAAGTTTATAACTTCTATTATTTTCCTTTCTCATTTTGAATGTACTGTGTGTTTTAAGCTCTTATATTCTTAAGTTCTTATTCTGAGTCTCAAGTGCGTTTTTTCGCGAATGAATGACGGAGAAGGAAATATAATATTCTTATATGTTCAACATTCACCATTAGTACATGGTGAATGTCGACATTCACCGGTGTAATTCAGAAATAAGAGTATTTGGAAAATATTTCGGGCATACACCAAAGGACTATGTGAATGTTGACATTCACCGGTGAAAGTCGACATTCTCCAGATTTCGGTGTTTCACCGTAACAACTACATAATGAAATGAATATTACAGATGTTTAATTTTTAGTTATAAAAAGCATTCATCTTAATTATAACCTCAAATGTGAAAAACATTTAGTAAGGGTTTCTGAAAAACATATTCTTGCTCATTTACGTTTATTCAGATACATTAATTACCCTTTTTTAAAAAAGGCATAAGAAACAGATTATTCTAAACGATATTTAATGAATTTTGGAGAATTTAATAGCCACCTGACTTTTTATGATATTGCAATGAGCAATAAAGAAACAACAAGAAACAGTGATTGATGAAATGCATAATGCTGTTGGAATTTTTAACTAAAAATAAGTATTTACTTTCAGTATACAGTTTTCTTTGCTGCTGCAGAGTTTCTTTGATAATGATGGTTTGTTAATAAAGTTTGGAGTAGTTTCTGAAAAAGGAATTTATTTTACGTAATTAATCTTTTCAGTGGACGAAAAGTTTCTGATGATATTTACATTTTTAAGGTGTACTAATTAACATTTATCTGATGTATTAATGGACTCGGTTACCATCAGTGTGACCTAGATTTTATGCTGTCTTATATATTTGTTTCGAAGGAAGACTATTGTTCCTCTTAAGTATTATTCGTCAGTAATTTGAACAATGATAGTAGTACTAAAAGTAAATAAGTTAATTAGAATTTTATGAATCAAAACACGAAATAATTCTTAACAGTTAAAGAATACGTGATGTGGACACCACATGACTATTAAATTATACAAATACTGTTAAATTCTACAAACTATACTATTAAATTATACAAATACGGCCTATTAAATTATACAAACTTATTTCCAGGAATTCAGTAGAGATATTTTTCTCATTCAATCAATTCAGCTTTCGCTTCGAAGCAAGGCAAAAATGCATAAAACTCAAAACATCTTTATTAGTAATTGTAAAATACAGAAAAACCTAAAACACCAAACACAGTTAAAAAAACAAGTTTTACAATTAAAATTACTGTTCTTACCCCAAAACAAGCGATTCGGGCAGCGGGCAGAAAGACAAAATTTTAAAATGAAATGAACAAAAAGACCCTGAAGTTGGTGCCCCAACAGATTTAATTCACCATTTCCAAGAGTTTCAAATGTAAACAAATTTAAATTGTTGATGATCCTAAAACTATTGCATGCAGATTAACTCAAGGAATAAAAACCTTAACCAGAACATAAGAACAACATAATTCAGTCATTTTTAAAGGGAAAAAATGCATAATTTACTAACAATATAAGAGTAAGAAACTGAGCGCTCAAACCGAGCCGGGTAACACAGTGGCATTATGTATCTCTCTATATAAATTTAGGAATTTTGTACGTAAGTAGATGATTTTAGTGCAGCTATACGTGAAATTATTGTATTTTTTTGTATAATACAATATCAAGAGAGAACTGCCCAGACGGTGTAGTGGTTAGGGAAGCCTGATTGCGATACCGAAGGGCCTGGGTTCGAATTCCGGATAAGGATAAGGATAAGGAACGGGGGACGTGGGCACTATGCCTCTACCATACGGTTAATTAGTATAGCACCCCGTCCACCATGATCTAGAGAACCCTTAAGACAACACTAATTCAAATACGTGAGTATATTATTGAAAATGAATGAATGATTACAAACAATTGTGGTATACCTTGGCAGTAAAATTGTTGCATTTGTGTAAACAACAAGTTGCATTTGTGTAAATAACAAGTTGCATTTCTGTAAATAACAAGTTGCATTTGTGTAAATAACAAGTTGCATTTGTGTAAATAACAAGTTGCATTTGTGTAAATAACAAGTTGCATTTGTGTAAATAACAAGTTACGATAAAGACCAAGATGTAGTGATAGTCTGTAAAGTGCTAACGATTAGTATTCCAGTTGTTGCCATTAAAAGAGGATACTTCCTGCTGTAATGGTCACTCCAGGGTCATTTATTCTGCTGCGCAGAAGTCCGTGCCGAGACTGGCTAGCTTCTCCATAATTTTGATGAGCTGCCGGCAGAGGCGCTTCTGTTTGACCATGAGCTCACAGAATGCCTGTGTGTTTGTAGCGGGAATACGTGTGTGCATCCCGTTGGACAGAGAACAGGTAGTGACGTAATGCTCCGGAGTACATTGACCAGGTGACCGCAGCTGCACTGGTCTGTGTCAGTCATGGAGGTAGGAAGTAAGAAGGAGTCGCCCTAAACAAGTTTCTCCGTACCCTGCTCTGAAGCACCGGCGATCCCTACGTGGTGACCAAAACATTGGGTCATTTACCATTGAGTTCTATGGGATTTGACGCGTTCGGGTGTAAATATTTTGTAATTACGTCGCAAATATACATATAAATGTATATATTTTCTTTTTCTACAACACTTCAGAGTCCTAAGTATGTGAAAACAACATATTTTTAAACAACATTTCATTCTGAACGGAATTAAATGCTATACTTTTCACAGGACAGTTTTCTCAGAATGGTTTAATTTGAATGAAATATTTTCACAAGTTTTCGTTAATTACATTAGAAAAAAAAATTAAGGTAATTCGATTTTATTCGGTTAAGGTACAAAAATTAAGATCAAAGTTTATTGTATTATTAATATTAAAATTATGCATTATTTCTTTTCTATTTATAGAGCTTCTTCTTAAAATACTTTCTTAAATATGACATGATTTTTTGGCTTCTTTTAAATCGAAAAATGTAAGTCAATTTATAATTAATGCTCTATTCGGTTCATTTTAAATTAGAGAATTATTAGGAATTAAATAGTATTTGACTTTCTCTGAACATTTCTGAAAGGGAATAAAATAAGTTTTTTTTTTTTTTTTTTTTTTTTTAAGTATTATTTAAAACTTGTAACTGAGTTATTATAAAATGTAAAGGGAATAATTCTTTTAATTATACTTATCAGATTTTTTTTTTACCCTTCATTTCAACAATACATATTCCAAAACTCTTTATTACGTTCTTAAGTGCGCATCTCATAGCATTTGCTTTACAATACCTTTTAACAGATTGCTTTCCAATACGAACAATTTTTGCTTAAATAGTTTTATAACGTATTTGTCAACAGGATTTCAATTTATGTTTACAATTCATTATTAAGGTTATTATATATTTAGATAACATTTATAATCATTATAAATGAGATACATTTAATCATTAGATTTCTTCACAGTACTTTCACAGTTGTTTATAAGTGAATAAATTCTTCATTTCAAATACATTTATAAATAATTTAATGAATATCTAAGTATTTTGTCAAAGGCAGATACATGCTTTTTGCAAGCACATGCATAAATACCCATACATATTTCCTATTTATCATTTCCGGCATGTGCAAATCTTTAATTTCTGTGCATTCACTATATTTTTCGTGTAAAGTAATTTACACTAATTTAGCATACACCCGAAAGTTTTACATAAAAAATATATATGAATATAATTTGAATGAAAATTATAAGTATTATTTTTAATACCGCTCAAAGGTCAGTTTTTTTTTCAAAATTCCTCCACGACGGCATCTCTCTCTTTAGGCAGATAGCCCTTGCATGCGTTACTCTATTTAATAAAAACTTAATCTGACCTATGTGCCTAATTACAAATATTTTAACATACATAATTTTATATTTACATTTAGCCATCAAGTTTCAAACTTTTCAAATCTTCTAGAAAATAAATTTTGGCAGATCTCTTTTAGCAATTTTCTTAAAATCTATATTTTTGTAGTGCAACAGCTTAGAATTTTATAAAAAAAATTCATAATCAAAATCGCTGTTGTTAGTTATCGAAAATTAACCAAGATGTGATTTTTGCGTAAATGTCAGTAAACTATACAAATTGCTATTATCCATTACACTATGAATGTTTCTTTCATGCGAGAGTGTCCCTTTTTCGATTTCTATGGAACTGTCGTGTGTCGAAATACTATCAGAATCTTGTTAAGCGAGCTTCTGAATGTAAACAAAGAACACCCCGTCTGGTGACCCAAGCTTCAAAGCAGTGCTTCACTTCTAGCGCGGAATGGCCCCTCCTCCCTTTCCTACCTCCATGGTGTCAGTCGTGCCGTGCCTGGCAAAGTACTCCGGGAAGGGTCCATGGCCTGTAACATAACGGACCAGGTGCGGATTAGAGTAGAGCCTGGCTGGATTAACATACAAAAGATGATAATGAGTACAAAACATGGTTGTAACCTGGGCCGGGACGAGGGTGAGGGTGAGGCAGGTGAGGCACTTGCCTCAGGTGAACAAAGAGAAGGGGCGCCAAATTAGCTATTCGATCAAAAATTCGTTTTGAAACTTATGATTTTTAACTTTTAATTTCGGAATACAACGAGCGTCACAACAACACTGAATATTAAAAGAATTTCGTATTATAAACAATCCAGCTAAAAAACAAAAAAGAAAAACTAACAGACTTAATTTATACTGAAAAGACATGAGCTTTTACAGTAATGTATATAAAATTTTTTAACATTAGAATTTGTTATTGAATGTTTTACATTTTTCAAAAATGCATTGAGAAATATTTTCTCTCATTTCCTGTAATTAAAGATATAATCGCTCTATTAGATTTATATATACAGCATTTCTCTAACACAGGTATCTTGACACAAAATCCGATTCCTTGACACAAAATCGGATTCTGAATACCTATTTTTCCTGTATGTCTGTATCACATTTTAAATCCCGTTTTGAATCTGCCATGAAACAAAAACGCCCCTTTCGACGTAATATAAAAACTGTTAACTTTTACTAAGTATTACTATTACTAATAATATATTAATTTTTTTAGTCGAAAGGGGCTTTGTCACTGAAGGACTATTGCTTTCGTTTTGCGACTAATCACTTTGAATGTCCGTTTCACTTTTCAGACTGTTGCCACCCAATACTATCGCCCTGTATTATATTTGAAGAAATTAAATAAGGAAGAATCTGCATAAATGTATGTATGTTTCTCGCATTGTGATAAAGTCATCCAATTTTGAATGACGTAATCCTACTGCGAATATGGGAATGTGGAAGCCCAAATTTGAAATTTGTAATTTGTTTTATGATCGATTTCACATTTTGTAAAACTTAAACGAATTTTTGATGAACAAACTCAAGGATTTCAAAGCGAGCCATGGCAACTTTGTACAGAAAAAACATTTTTAACTCCAGCGCGTGAGTCTCTGTATTGGAAATTCTAAAGATATGCTCATTTTAATATTTTGCGATATTGCTGTTGAACTGAATTTTATGGTTTAAATGCGAAGAACGTGATATAATAAAGGTAAAACATAAAACGTTAAAACAACGCCCTTTTGGACGTAATTTAAATCCGAAACCTCTCAGATTTCCCTTTTTACTTCCTTGTAGGAAGTAAAAAGGAAGTATTGTAATCACGAAAAGATTCAGGCAGCATATTTCAACGAAAATATCCAGTTTGACAGCTATCGAATGCAATTTAACGATGTTTTTGCGTGATATCTGTACGTAAGGACAGAATAAAAGACTCGTTTCCTCCAAAGAAATTATAAAACTGCTTTAAAATTAATTCTGAAGACAATTTTTCGTGGCGTCTGTACGAACGTACGTATCTCGCACACCTCAAAAACGAGTAGCCTCAGAACGTTGAAATTTTCTATACAGGACTGCTATAACATGCAGATGTGCACCTCGTATTTTGGTTGCGATCGGCAGTACCAAACGTATATAAATATATTTATATATATATATCCACTCAGTGATCTCAGTTTCTTTACTCGTATATGTTTGTAAATTGTACATTTTTTTATTTAAAAATGATTGAATTATGTTGTTTTTATCTTCCGGTTAATGTTTTTCTGCCTTTAGTAAATCTGTATGCAATATTTTTAGAATTATCAACAATTTTACAGTTGTTTAAGTGCCGCTTACCCTTTTTTTTTTTTTTTTGGATGGCGGCCATTGATTTTTTACATTTGAAACAGCAGACTAGTGGATTTGTTGCCAATCTAGAGAAACTTAGCTTCGCAACAACAAAGATAACGCCTTCATTTATTATTGCCAATTAAATCATTCGTAATCTTTCTGGAATTTTTTCGAGGAAATAAGTGTTTAAGATTTACTTCGTAATTTTTAATATAGATATTTTGAGTTTTTATGTATTTTTTCTTTCTTGCGAAGTGAGAATTCAATTAATTGAATGAGAAATACTCAATCGTCTGTGAAAAACTGTTTCTTTTTTGTTTTGTTTGCTTAATTTCTTTTATACATCATTCTAGCTTTACTATAGCATTTGAATAGAACACGTGGCAACGATTAGATAATTCTATTCTTTAAATGATATAAATTTTGTGCATTATGAGTTATAATATGAACGAAATATAATACTATTAAGTGAACCTAGCGCCAGAGTGTCGTTATGGTAAACAAATACTAGAATGAATTTTAAATAATGCATTCATTCTATTGTGATTTATGCGCTGTCGGCGAAGTAGATTTAATTCAATCCAATAAGTTTAAATGAAATGCAAGAAAAAATGCGTATAATTTAATATTCCGTACAAGGAAGTCATGTGGTGTACACATCAGATTTTTATAATTTATTTTTTGGTCACGAAATTTGTACTCTTATTTTCTCGCAGTCAACTAAGTCATCTACCAATATAGATATTAAGAACGTAAGAGAGTTTAAAATATCTCGAACTCATAAATGCATTTTGAGTCAGAAATTCTGCTGTTAGTAAGAACCTGAAAGAAAACTCTAGAGTCCAAGAGGATTAAGGCTTTGCAGAAGGTTTTCCTACAGCTCTAGTGCTACCGCAAAGCCACATAAATTGATTCAAATTCACATATTGCACCTTTTGAAAAAGAAATTACAATACAGTAGATTGCTGGCTGTTTTTGGAGAAAAATTTAAAAGCTCCTTTTTTAAGTATTAATCCAGTAACTGATTTTAAAGAAAAAGACGAGTAGAATCTAAGATTATTTGTATAATTTTATACGTTTAATTATCGATTTAATGTTTTTAAGTCAATGCATATAAAAGCATATCTTCCATATTATGTAAGAATCAGTCAATCATGTTAAAAAATGATGCAATGGATCAAATCACTGATTGTAAAATTCTTTCGTTTCTCCAGACATGATAAGGGGTAAAATTAAATAATAAGATACTTGGATTCATTTGTCAATATATGTCAGCGATCCTCAACTTTGTTTGCCCTACGCACCCCTTTCACCATCGATTGACAAGCATCCCTCCAGCTGCACTTCCGAAATTCGGAAAAATACATATACAGTAGAACTCCTATTATCCGAATCAATTGGCAGAGGGCCCCATTCGGATAATGAAAAATTCGGATAATTGGACTTTCTTACGTACACTTTTTGGATGGCGGCCATTGATTTTTTACATTTGAAACAGCAGACTAGTGGATTTGTTGCCAATCTAGAGAAACTTAGCTTCGCAACAACAAAGATAACGCCTTCATTTATTATTGCCAATTAAATCATTCGTAATCTTTCTGGAATTTTTTCGAGGAAATAAGTGTTTAAGATTTACTTCGTAATTTTTAATATAGATATTTTGAGTTTTTATGTATTTTTTCTTTCTTGCGAAGTGAGAATTCAATTAATTGAATGAGAAATACTCAATCGTCTGTGAAAAACTGTTTCTTTTTTGTTTTGTTTGCTTAATTTCTTTTATACATCATTCTAGGTTTACTATAGCATTTGAATAGAACACGTGGCAACGATTAGATAATTCTATTCTTTAAATGATATATATTAAATTTTAAATGATATATAAATTACTGTATGTTGAAAAACGGGAGAAATAATATTTTTGAAAAAAGTGTTTTCAATAATTAAAGTGAAAAGGCAGCACTTTTAGGTACAAATGCTGAAAGTCATTGCTTACTGAAGGGGTATCAGCAACTCCTATACCGACAATGTTAAATTGGCCATTTTCGAGGTACCTTTTCTCAAACTCTGCTGTAGATATACGCTTGAAAGTTTTTGTGTAATTAAAGTATACTTATCTGATTATACTGAAATGAGCTTTTGAAACATTTTGAATTTTAGAGTAATTTACAGAATATTTTGTTAGGCATATTAAAATTTAGCACTTTTCTCACACAAAAAAAATCTGAAATATTTTTTCCCTTGGTTTATCACATAAAGCTCATTTCAGTAAATATTAGGAAACCTAATAAATCAGCCATAAAAATGTTAGATACCTGTGAGTAGTCGTTCCTGAGAAAAGGTACATCGAGTACAAAAAAAGCACGTTTGGAGAAAAACGCGTTTTTATGTCAAAATCCTCATTGATCAAAGCAGTCGATGACAAATTAAAACTAGATTTTTCACAGTTCTAATTTTCATAGAGACTAAAGGAGGGTGTTTTTCGAAAGATAAAAGAGTAGAGAATTTGAAAATGCAAAAATCCGAAATCACAAATTTTTGAAGATTTTGGGGTTCCAACACCCCTGAACAGCGCGTTCAAAGTAGGCTGTTTGACTGTGTTCCTCCGTTTTCGGGCAGATTACTAGTTTTTCGAAATTTACCGGCTTCACAGTCATTTAAATACCGTACTACCGGGTCTGAACCCCTTGACGCCTCCGTATTAGACGGGAGGTGGTGATCATACAAAAAGAGTTCACCCGAGAGCTTATATAAGTCTACGGTACTGCGCCCACACTTACGGGCGACGGATTAAAATTGTACTCTCATTCTTCACGGCTGAACGGATCAGCGGCGGTCACCACTCCCTGCGAACCGAGACTACTATGAGGTGTGGTTCTATAAGCCTGGAATTTTACTGGTCAGGTATGTAACTGATAAGAACATGAAGTTATGATGTGTTGAATGAGACATAGGTTTAAAAACTGGTTAATATATAAGTTCCACTCTCCACAACATAGATCCTATCCATGACAATGTAATTATTAATTGATCGTATATGAATTTTCATACGAATTATTATGTAACAATTATTGTATAGATGACACTGTCAATTTAGCATTATAATATTACTATCATTGATTCAGTGAATGCCGCTGGCGGTGGATTGTAGAATCTTTTCCATCGCATGGACATATAACTCTGATTGGTGTAGAACCTAAGGTCGGAGGTCCATGCGACTGCGTATCAGTACTACATGGGCAGTCCACCAGGCAGAAGGTTTGAATTGGAATACCAGAGGTCGCAGCGGACTAGCCCGCTGCTTATCCGCTACCAATACCGTGGTTTTACTTGGAATTCGGGTCAAGAGGCACAGCCACGACCGCTACCGATACCACCTGTCCAATAGCCTATAGCCTTTACCCCCTCGGTACAAACGTACAGACGGTCTTCCCTCGGGGTTTTGGAACCGCCAAGCTCGTAATGCTTTTCCCCCAGAGTACTCTGTCAGGATATAGAATCCAGCCAGTTGCACCCAAGTCGCGCTTGGCTTGACAATGAGAAGTAGCATGTTGTCACAATCGCGCCGACGCTCCATCCACTTCGACGCAGGTTCGAGGCCGGCAAACGCTTCACTAGTTGATGGTCCCCTGCCTGCTTCAACTTCGACAGGTGACAGGTGATGAAGGACGGGGACACCTGATGTTTAACAAAGGTAAACAGGCATGTGCCCCATGCCCTCCCCTACCTACAGGCAACAACTCCCTGCAGCCGAAAGAGGCCAGCCCCGGGAGTTTACTGAGATATTAAAATGAGTTTGTTCACGTGGCCAAACAGGTGTCGTCTTAAATGTACAATGGATACTTGGTAGACATACGATTTGACATCTTAATGGTAAGCCATACATGCAACTTAAGGACACACATTTGAAATGCATGGCAAATAAATATACATAGAGTAAACACAGTTCAAAGCAAAATATGCAAAACATAACAGTACACGATGCAAAGTACACACAATACGACATTAAACAGCATAAAACATATATAAACATTACGTTAAACACACACATTACATTAAACACATAAAACTACTTATAAGGTGCATAGTTATAGTGGCAGTTCTGTATAGTTTCAGGGGAAGTACTTTATAGTGGCAGTACTAAGCACATTCCAGCACTTCGGTACATTGGGCAGAATGTACGCGATACCCACAAGTGAAACACTAGCTGTACACAGCATGCAGCATGTGTTGTTGCACAGTTTGTTAAGCAGAATGCAGTCACTGAGACCATTATGAAAAGCCCTGTTTTATAATGGGAGGCAAAGATCTTGGCCATAGGCTTTAATGGTGTTAACGATTTTGCACACTGTGTTGATTGCCGCTTTATTTTTAAGTATAAACGTGTGGAAGGCTGGTATATTCATGGGTTCAGGTAAATGGTACTGTTCTGTGAGTGGGCACCGGAAGATATAATGATCGGGTGTCCCCTCTTCCCCACGTACACAGCGATCCGTGTTAGAAATAGTGCGTGTGTTGAAGTAGTCCGGGAAAGGACCGTGCCCAGTTACAAAGTTAGCAAGTGGAGCCTTCAACTTCGACACTAACGTCATGTTCTTCCTCGACACTTTCTTCTCTCGCACTTTCAATAATTTTATCATTTTTTAGAATTTGAAACTCAGGGTCTGGCGAATCACACACCATCTATTCTGCTGCATCCTCAGCTCTAACTTCCGAATATCCAGGAATTTTCAAAAGAATATTTCTTTCTTTCGTCACTTCCCTCTCTCTTTCTTAAATTCTGAAAGCGATTCAGATAATTGGAGTTGTACTGTATATTTACTTAAATTTAGCCTACATTTTAATATGTTTTATAAAATAAACAAGAAAATGTGTTGAACAGGGGTTCTCAACCGGTGGTAACGCAAGAGAAAAATAGGTGGTACGCAAGGAAACGAAGTATTTTTAACTGTTAAATTCAAAAATTAAAACCCCAACATCCTGATTGAATTTTTTTCTCTAACACTCGTAAATTTATGCGATCTGAGTTTTGTTTAAGAGTGGTGGTGGTACTAAAGGTTTCCAATTTGTGTTTAGATGGTAACGCGTTACTCAAAAGGTTGAGAACCGCTGGTGTAGAAAATTGTGAAAAATACTAAATCTTGAATAAAATTAGTTTTTTATATTCATAAATTAAAACTAAATACTTAACAGGTAAATAAAAGACTGCCCACACTCCCCCCCTCCCCCCCGTTGAGAACCACTGGAGTATAGTTATTCCGGAATTATGCCCTTCAAACCTCCAAAATACGAGCTCCTGAATTCGAAGGACGGTCTTAAATCGTAAAATAAGGTAATCATATTAAATACCCCGAGACCTAAATGACGATCCATCCACAAAGAAAACATGCCATTCCCTCGTTATTGCCGATTTTCGAAAACTCTTTAAGCACTATCAAACATCATTACGCACGGAACATCCGGGTCTAGCCCTTAAACTCACTCAACGGCGGTGAAATTAATATTATACAGACTCTCCACAAATCAATAATAATTCGACATGTGCCCCCATAACTTAGGGTTTGAAAGGTAGTTAAGGAAAATTCGGAAGGAAGTTTTAATTAAAAGTGTTCTAGTGCTATGTCGGAAGTGCATATAATGGAGTGTTATTTCAAAGGGACCATGACCGAGTGCGTGTGATGGAGCTTTGTTTAAGTTGAAGGCTGAAGCTTCTTTAGAACTAACTTAAACATGCGTTAGTAATACGAAAGGAAACTTCACATACCAAGAAAAAAGTGATTGAGAAAATTGAGAAGACGTCATTCCGTTCAAAAGCATATCAAACAGAATTAAGGAAATTAGTCTGTAAGTATTTTGACGGATTTATGTATACATATATATATATATATACAGAAGAATGTATGCATGTCTGTGTGTTCACAATTAACTCAGCTACTGCAGCTATCGTCACCAAACTTTCTACAACTATTTTCTGGGTCCTGCGAAAGATTGACATCCACTTCCCCCCCAAAAAAAAAAGCTAAAACCAAGCATACTAATTGGAAACTTTGAAAAAGCTAATTTTATTATTTATTATTATTATTATTTATTACTTATTCTCCAGAGTGGCAACAGTTTGGCACGCTGGAGATAAAAATCTTTCTTTCGAGAAGTATTGCCACTGCTCGCTTTCGAATCGTTTATTAGTAAAAAATTTCGAAGTTTTACGCTTAGAAATACTATGATATGTATATTTTGATCATACGGCCGGCTTGTAAAAATAAAGATAGTGATTCTCCAAATTCAGTTTTGTTATCTCCGTCTGCAAGCCTCTTCACGCAGCCATGTCGACTGCCAGAAATTAAAAGTACCGGACTCTTCTACACATTCACATATAACACATACACATCTAAATATTAACGACTTGAAAGTACCGTATATACCCGCGTATAAGTCGAGATATTTTGGACAAAAAAAAAGACTTCAAAGTGGGGGGGGGTCGACTTATACGCGGGGCTATAAAAAAATTAAAAGAATCGGAAGTTCAAAAATGTCTTTATATAAATGCAGTTGTTTTTTTCCCGCACTCAAATTGGACGACTTATCAAATAAGTCACTTAATTGAAGTAATTTCATGATTTAAATTATGCGACGAACTAATCTCAGAGTTTCATACTTTAACTAGAGTAAGTTTCGATTAAACCAAAGAATTTTCGGCCCCCGAACAACCGATCAATATCGAGCAATAAAAACGTTTAGCCAACACGCCAAGAAAAGAGAAATGCAGATAGTTTTTACGTAGGTATAAATCTTTATAAGCAGTAAGCTTCATCCGTTGATCATTTTTAAAAGAAAAACTTTACCGAAAAACGTTGTGTTTCCATTAGGTGTGCTGGTTCGCGCTCATGAAAAGGGATGGATGGATGCTGACGGAACAGTCGATTGGCTTAAAAATGTGTGGGATAAAAGACCGGGAGCAGCTTTCAGAAAACCTTCTCTTTTAGTATACGATTCTTTTCGTGGACACTTTTCTGAAGAAGTGACAAAACACCTAAAAACGACTGTGGCCGTAATTCCGGGAAGATTGACATCCGTCATTCAACCCCTAGATGTCTGCCTCAATAAGCCCTTCAAAGTAAATGTTAGAAAATACTGGGCAGAGTGGATTAGTTCCGCTCGACCAACATTTACAAAAGGAGGCAAGATTAAAAAGCCCGATTTTACAATAATTGCTCAGTGGGTTAAAGATGCTTGGAACGAAATACCCTCTGAAATGATTATAAAATCATTTAAGAAATGTTGTATTAGCAACGAACTAGACGGCACGGAAGATGATGCTGTTTTTGAAAGTGAAAATGACGACGAAGGCAGTAGTAGTGATTGTAACAATACAGAGCCAATGACGACAGAAGAGTTCTATGAAATGTTTGGCGAATCTGACCATGAATCGGACGTTGAAGGATTTTGATTTTGTTTATTTACCAAGGTATTTTTTATCGTATATTTACTTTTTTTTCTCAGATAATTTTGAATAAATGTAGTACTTAAAAAATTTTTTCGAAGTTTCTCGATCGATTTCGGAAGGGGGGGGGTCGACTTATACGCGGGTATATACGGTATTTAATTCTGGCATTGAATACTGCTTAGGTAAAGTTCATGTAAGGATTATAACAGAATTTATCTATCTTAAAAATATTTAATAATTTTATTAATTACTTCATATTACAAACATTATACAAACTTTTAATTTGTTTCTTAAATGATAGTAGTATTCCCTGCAGAATCAGGTACACCGGTGAGCAAAGGACTAAGTGAAGTAATGTTTAGCGGTAGAGCTAAATCGAAGGAAATACTTGAATAAATATGACTTAATTCAATTTTGAGGAACGTATGCTCTTATGCTTTTAAATTTTCATGCTTCGAATTAATGAAACAGAATGCATAAAAAATTTATAGATTTGTTTAATATGCTCAATTTATTCTGCGACATAGATTAAAGATTCCAAGAGAAAAAGATAATCTCGGTTTCATCCATAAGTTAATTAAAATGGCAAATAAGCAAATGTTTGTTTTTATTTCCGTTGTTTTGACTTACTTTTATTCTTAATGGATTATGTTTACAAGAAAGAATTAAAATTACTAACTGGATAATTAATAGTTCTCTGCCTCTACTTTAAAACAGAATTCTTTATTTTTAATCTCTTTATGAAAACACTTTTAAAGATCTTGTGACGAAGAGATGGATTATTAGAACAAATGCTAGCACTTCCTAGTACTTCCCACAAATCAGTCTATTCCTCTCCTTTTGTAAAACTCATTTGTACTCTAAAAGAAGAAATAACGAAATAAAAAATAAAACAGTAACTCTTGCAATTACGTCGATTAAAAATTTAATGAAATATTAACTTAGGAAAATTCATTTGCAGTTTTTCTGACCATTAAATTTGCAACACCAGCACAACATAGAACACAACACATTTATCTGACGAGTGTCAAAATCACGTGAAAGGAAGAAGAGGTTGTAGAGACATTAGGTATTTTTTAGAAAGAGGCAAGATGAAAAATATGCAACCGCCTTCTCCGGGAATCGAACCACGAACCTTTGGATATACCGGCCCAGCGTGCTACCATTACACCCCGAAGGCACGCTAGGGAAGTGGAAGAAATACCTTATAAGGTTGGGATATGAAAATGATTAGTATTTCAGCATATTTAGACGACAAGGAGAGAGAAACGACATCTCAAGCACTGCATAAGAGAAACATTGTGTAGTGGATTTCTCATTCGAAAAGTGCTTTGTAAGGTCGGCGTGTATACCGCTCAGAATTGCTCAGAATGTCGTGTTATGTCTCCAGTAATAAGACGGAATGCTTTTCAGCAAGTGTTGTAATTCGATAATGGCAGGATCGTTGCCTGTCTAGAGTGTGGATTATCGCTCCGTGATATCGCCCGTTGCACTGCTCGACATCCAACCAGTGCGAATATGGAATCAATGGGTTACCAAGGGTCATACTGAACGGCATGCAGAATCTCAACGTCCTCCTATGCACAACGCCCGAGAGGACAGACATATTGTAAAGTGAGGTCTGCAAAACCATAAAACCACATCATAGACCATTAGTCAGGAAATGGGCACGTTTTCAGCATGCCCAGTATCAACTTGCAAACTGCGTCGACGTTTGCAGCAGCGTGGACTATCAGCAGGGCGACCATTACTTCGGTTTCCCTTGACAATGCAGCATAGAAAGAGATGGTAACTGTGGTGCCCCGAATGACAAAGCTGGATACAGGATGGCACAATTTTTTAAAATTTGTTATGTTTCATTTTTCTACCTTTTTTGTTGCTCGGGGCCCGGGCCTGGTTTCGCGGGAGCATTTGATATTTTATGGCTTTAAAAATTAAGAATTGTCTGTTTTTTTAAGATTAAGAATTGTGTGTTTCTTTTTGTTGCATGGCTGGCTCGGTGGCTGCCTCGTTTTGCGTTAGACGGGCCTTCCCCTTCGTGGCCTTATGGCTGATATGAATCGGCTAGAGGGGTCGGGGCTGTGCCCACAACAACAACAACAAAAGGATGGCACAATGTCGTCTTTTCAGACGAATCTCGGTTTTGCGTGCAGTATTCTGATGGCCGTATACTTGTCTGGAGGTTCGGAGAAGACCACACATCGCGTTCTTGCATTGGATATCTGCATAGGGGTCCTTTCCTTCACCTGGTGGGATTGTTTCAGCAGCCATTGGGTACACGACACGCACGCCTCTAGTTCGGATTGATGGTAATTTGAACGCAGATGGGTGCATTTCTGACATCTTCCGTCCAGTGGTTGTGTAATACCTTCGAGGCCCCCAAACGCCATGTTCCAACAAGATAATGCAAGACCACATGTTGTACGTCTTATTCTGACCTTCCTCGATACGCAGGGTGTTCGATTGCTGCCCTGGCCTGCACGGTCTCCAGATTTGTCACCCATTGAAAACATCTGGTCATGGGTTGCTGAGAGACTGTCCTGCCATCCCTCTCCAGCTAACACTGTTGATGATGCGTAGCATATTGAGGCAGCATGGAATGAGTTGCTCGTTTCTGCCATCTAAGCTCAGTTAGACTCCTTGCCTAACCGGGTAAAAGCCATTTTATCTGCCAGGGGTGGCAGCTGTTTCTACTAATTTAGCACCTCTAGAAACTCCAAAAACTGCTTAAAAATTTAATAATTTTGTCTGTTTACGTACAATAAATATCATTTTTGCATTTGCCTTGCTTCATGATGTTGCAATTTTAATGGCGAGCAGTGTACGTAGAGGTAATGACTATCTGGCTAAATTGGCGGGAGATCACTAAGCAGGCAACGGTTTTAAAGACTACATTTGAAGAGAAATCGCCAAAACTCGCCAAACTTAATGAAAATTTGGCGACATTTTGACTGGATTTCTGTTTATCTGTAATTTGTACAGTAAATGAATAACTAATTTATCTCAATATGTAACTGTAACCATGTCCGTTCCTTAGATGTAAACTTAACCGTCCATGCTTTCCAGTAATTTCGAGAAATGGAAGGTACTAGAAATTTCTCGGCGGCCGGGTGAAACTATATAAGTTTGGTATGGTTTATTAGATTACGGCAAAGCACTCGAGGGCTATCTGCCTTAAGGGAGGGATGCCTTCGTGGAGGACTTTTAAGGGAAACTGGCTCGTATACACGTTACACATGGAGAAAAGAAACTATATAAGACCGGAGAGACTTTCAATTTCTCAGAGCCGACGTTGGAGTATTGAGATATTTATGCTTGAGTTTCGCTCTTTGCAGTTCGTTGTGTTTAACATTCATAGTGTTTTGAAGTGTAACTACTGAGGGTGAGAAGAGCTGTCTGAGTATTTTTGTGGAAACTTCCAGAATTGTAAAGTGTTCCCTTTTGTAAAATGGGGGCGGATGGTATTTAATCAAAGAACACAGCAAACTTTTCTTACAGCTATAAAAATAATTTATTCTGTGAATTAAATACTTTATATAGCTTTATTTAATTATCTCTTTTAATTTTGAAGTAGTATATAAAACAGTATCCTTCGACAGTAGAATTTTAGGATAAAAAAACTTAGCAGTGCTAAAGTTTCTTTTCTGAATTTTATGAATATTGCTTTTACAAACATCCCATAATAAGTTCTTGCATTCATCTTCATTTATAATTAACAAAAACGTCTGGTAATTTAACAAGGATAAGTTATACCCAGTGGTACGAAATATTAAATTAAGATCCTAATTTGTAAGCTTGCAGTAAATTTGCTAAAGAATTAACACTTCTTTTCCTTCAGATAATAGAACTATTTTTCATTCTAATTTTATGACGACTGTATTTCTCAGACAGCAATCTTTTTAGAAAATTATTCTCTTTATAAATTCCTTTAAGGGAGGCTATTTTCTATACATTAAATTAATTTCAAATTACGCATACACTTCATTTCACTAAAATATGATATAGGAAGCTATTTTCCAGACAGCTGAATATATTCGTTAAATATATCGTTACAGTTTCTCGAAAAACTAGAACGTTATTTGGGTAAATTTCGCAGATAATGAAATGAGTTATAATTATATTTTGTTCAGGCTTTTTTCTTTTAAAAATTATTAAAATTATCAGCTACATAAAACAGGTAAAATGCATAAAATAGATAAAGTAGTAATAAATATGCATTATACTGAAAGTCAATTTTTTTAAGAAGGTGTATCAGGAGAAACGTGTAAGTGCAAATATGATCAAATTTTTAAGGATTATGTTACATTATTTCAATTTGGGCAAAGCGCACGAGAGCTATCTGTCTGAGAGCAGAGATGCCTTCTTGGAGGGCTTTGTAAGGAAAACTGCCTCATATTCGTACTATGCAAATAGAAATCCACGAAAACCCACCATGCAGTCAGCCTATGCTCCTAAACTCACTCAGATTTTTGTTGCGGCTGAAAATTATATAAAGAAATGGCAATAGACCGGGTGGCCATAATTAAACTGACAGTGCTCACAGTGTTCTGTAGCGCGATCTATTTGCGAGAATGACGCCACATTTTGTAGGAAGATTAAACAAGACGGGGGAAGAAGGATTCCGCAAAAAAAAAAAATTAGTTTCAAAAGTCACCGCTAGGGGAATATTTGGCGCTGTGTAATACAAAATAGAGTGTTAACAAATGTAAATTAAAATTACCTTTTATTATGGATATACCTTATGGAATATGGATATGCCTTACAGTACGGTATGGAAAATCTTACAAAAGATTAACAACTTCTATCCGCACAAGATCAGCGGTGTACAAGAGTTACTGTACCCCGACCATGATAAGCGATTGACTTTTGTTCTCACCTTTCTTGCCAGAATGGAGGTGGATGATCTTATGGGGAGACGAGGCCCACTTTTACCTGAATGGAACTGTGAATACCCAGAACTGCCGAACTTGGGATGACAAATCATTACATGCAGTCACAGCAATTCCCTTACATTCACCAAAGGTAACTGTTTGGTGTGGGTTCACAGCGGAATTTATCGTACGTTCATTCTTCTATGAGAACATTACTCCGACAGGACCGGAAACCTGTTCTGTTTACCGGAGATAAATATCGCCACATGTTGAACAGCTTTGTCATTCCGGCACTTCAGCAAAGACAATGCCTGGGGGAAATCATTTTCATGCAAGATGGAGCCTCTCCACACGTTGTTGTACGGGTGCAACAGATGCTACGACAGAAATTCACAACAGAAAGATTCATTAGCCGCTACTTTGCAGCTGCATGGCCACCTCGGTCGCCTGATCTTACCCCATGCGACTTCTGGCTATGGGGTTACCTTAAGTCCAAGGCCTATGAAGGAGTGGTCCAGGACCTGGCTAAGTTGAAGGATAACATATCACGGACTGTACGGGAGATTCCTGCAGACATGTTACCTTCTGCTGTTGTGTATAGTGTGCACAGAATGCAATATGTGGTCCACAACAACGGCAGCCACATTGAACCTCATTTGAATGCAAAATAAAAAGTAATTTCCGTATTGATTTGCATTTGTTAACACTCTATTTTCTATTACACAGCGCCAAATATTTCCCTAGCGGTGATTTTCGGAACAAATTAGTTTTTTCAAGGAATCCTTCGTCTTGTTTAATCTTCCTACAAAATGTGGCGTCATTCTTGCAAATAGATGGCGCTACAGAATACTGTGAGCACTGACAGTTTAATTATGGCTACCCAGTATATCAGGCTAAACTTTTCTATGTCTGTTATGATTATTCTAATTTCAGATTGTATGTAGTATTGATTATCAGTTCTAGGAGTACCTAAGGTGAAAATAAACTGTTAATCATATAGGCATCATAATTACTTTCAACTATAAATAATATCAGAATTATTTCCCAGAAATTTAAATCATCCCTGAAAAACTGTTTAAATAAAATATATTTTATATACTATTTCTGAATATATATATATATTAATGAGATTATACTACTGCTAAAGAATCTGCTATTTTGTTTATAGCATGACTCAAAAACAGTTATTTTCGCGAAATCCCCCTGACTTTTCATCTACGGACAATTGTGCCTTTGGTCTCTTGAAAAGACCTTTTCCTAAGCTTAAGTCCTCCACGATCAATGGAAAGTAGAGGGAGAGGGATAAAATGAAGATCCAAGGGATTTTTACGTAATGCCCTTCTATATTAGAATCACAATACAGACTTAAGAGTCCAGAAGAAAAAAAAAAGAAAATGTGAAAGCTTTTATATTACGCCAAAAGGGGCTTTTTTTTTAACGTTTTGTGTGTTACCTTTATTTATTAAATATTATGCTCTTCGCATTTAAATTCATTGCAACAGCAATATCGCAAAATAATTTTAAAATGAGCCTATCTTAAGAATTTCCAATACACAGTCTCTCGCGCTGGAGATAATTTTTTTTTTTCTTTTTTTTTCGTACGGTGTTGCCATTGCTCGTTTTGAAATCATTGAGTTTATTAATCAAAAATTCATTAAAGTTTTACAAAATGTGAAATCGATAATATAACAGATTCAAAATTCGGAATTTCAGGCGCACATGTTCGGCTGGAGCACAACGTTTTACAGAATTTTATGGCCCTAGGTACCCTCGTTGTTTCACAGTGCGAGAAACATACATACATTCATGCAAATTCTTCATTATTTAATTTCTTTAAATGTAATACAGGGAGATAATATTTAGTGGCAACAGTTGTAGAGACATTAGATATTTTTTGGAAGCACGCAAGGTGAAAATTGAGCAAACGCCTTCGCCGGTAACCGAAACACGGACCTCTGGAATACCGTCCCAGCGTGCAGACCACTACACCACGAAGGCACGCTAGGAAAGCCGGAGACATACCTTATACATTTTAAAAAGTGATTCACCGTTTATAGTGAATAAACGTAAAATGCCAAAACGAAACTAATAGCCGTTCTTGTCAAATTGCCCCTTTGGCCTAAAAAAATGGGCTATCAAATCGGGCATCTAAAAAATACTCTTTACATTTCAAACATTAATTAAACGGACCGAAATTGTTTTGGGATTGGAATTATTCAATTATAGCAAAGCACACGAGGGCTATCTGCCTAAAGGGATTAGATTATTCAATTATGGCAAAATATATTATATATGGCAAAATATATTATATATGACAAAATATATTAAATATAATAATTATGTGAGGGCTATCTGCCTAAAGGAAGGAATGCCTTCATGGAGGACTTTCTAAGGGAAACTGGCTCGTATACACGTTACACATGGGGAAAACCACGAAAACGCCCATGCAGCCAGCCCGTTTGTGAGATTCGAGCCTCATACCGAAGTGGAGAAAAGCCTCATACCTGCGTCTTTACCGCTAGGCCGCTGGTGGGCCATCTGCCTAAAGGAAGGGATGCCTTCGTGAAGGACTTTCTAAGGGAAACTGACTCGTATACACGTTACACATGGGAAAAACCACGAAAACGCCCGTGCAGCCAGCCCGTTCGCGGGATTCGAACCTCGGACCGAATTACCAGTGTTTAGCGTCTTTAACGATGGGCCGCTGTTGGGCTCGAAATTGTTTTGAAAATGTGGAAACTCTCTCTGTATTTTCCTAGTAATTCTCATGTAACAATTTTACAAGTTTAAAATTTTCTTAAAGTAAACTTGTAGAGTCATTAGGTTAATTGAAAGCAGAAAAGATGAAAAATATGCAACCGCTTTCGCCGGGAATCGAACCACGGACCTCTGAAATACCGGCTCAGTGTGCAGAACCACTGCACCACGAAGGCACGCTAGGGAAGTGGGAGAAAGACCTTATAAACTTCATTACTTTACCGCAGTCCATCCGAAATCTGTTGTATAACTGAGTTTCCAACTCAACCCTATTTTCGACCGGCGGGAAATTTCAACCTGGCTTTCTTAAAACCTTATAGGTATAACTCGGTTCTCAGAAGTGATTTACGAATGCCTGTCGCCTGTATTACTATTTTCTGAGCTTCTGACACTAACACAGAGCAAAACGTACGATTCCAAAAATTTCAGTACTGACTCAATTTCATCAAAAGTTCCTTTCGTCTTGATTGTTGTCCGAAACGCATCCAAACCCGACGTCGAGTCAACAAAACCCAACCATGGACGCGTGTCCTCCAGAGCTCCGAACATACCCGAGCGCATTTTTCGACTAAGCCTAATGAGAGAAAATAATTCCTATAAAATCAGCTTTGTATTATAAGGTATTTCTCCCACTTCCCTAGTGAGCCTTCGTGGTGTAGTGGTTCTGCACACTGAGCCGGTATTCCAGAGGTCTGTGGTTCGATTCCCGGCGAAGGCGGTTGCATATTTTTAATCTTTTCTGTTTCCAATTAACCTAATGACTCTACAAGTGGCGCCCGAACTAAAAGAGTTCTGGATGATGATTCTCCGCACCCAGGATTTGGCGACTACGTCCCCTAAAACCCTAGTCGCCCTTTAAAAAGGGGAGTATATAAGGTAATTCTCCCACTTTCCTAGCGTGCCTTCGTGGTGTAACGGTAACACGCTGGGTCGGTATTCCATAGGTCAGTGGTTCGATTCCCGGCGAAGGCGGTTGCATATTTTTCATCTTTTCAGTTTCCAATTAACCTAATGACTCTACAAGTGGCGCCCGAACTAACGGAGTTCTGGAAGATGATTCTCCGCACCCAGGATTCGGCGACTAGGTCCCCTAAAACCCTAGTCGCCCTTTAAAAAGGGGAGTATATAAGGTAATTCTCCCATTTCCCTAGCGTGCCTTCGTGGTGTAACGGTAGCACGCTGGGTCGGTATTCCATAGGTCCGTGGTTCGATTCCCGGCGAAGGCGGTTGCATATTTTTCATCTTTTCTGTTTCCAATTAACCTAATAACTCTACAAGTGGCGCCCGAACTAAAAGAGTTGTGGATGATGATTCTCCGCACCCAGGATTTGGCGACTAGATCCCCTAAAACCCTAGTCGCCCTTTAAAAAGGGGAGTATATAAGGTAATTCTCCCATTTCCCTAGCGTGCCTTCGTGGTGTAACGGTAGCACGCTGGGTCGGTATTCCATAGGTCCGTGGTTCGATTCCCGGCGAAGGCGGTTGCATATTTTTCATCTTTTCTGTTTCCAATTAACCTAATGACTCTACAAGTGGCGCCCGAACTAAAAGAGTTGTTCATGATGATTCTCCGCACCCAGGATTTGGCGACTAGATCCCCTAAAACCCTAGTCGCCCTTTAAAAAGGGGAGTATATAAGGTAATTCTCCCATTTCCCTAGCGTGCCTTCGTGGTGTAACGGTAGCACGCTGGGTCGGTATTCCATAGGTCCGTGGTTCGATTCCCGGCGAAGGCGGTTGCATATTTTTCATCTTTTCTGTTTCCAATTAACCTAATGACTCTACAAGTGGCGCCCGAACTAAAAGAGTTCTGGATGATGATTCTCCGCACCCAGGATTTGGCGACTAGATCCCGTAAAACCCTAGTCGCCCTTTAAAAAGGGGAGTATATAAGGTAATTCTCCCATTTCCCTAGCGTGCCTTCGTGGTGTAACGGTAACACGCTGGGTCGGTATTCCATAGGTCCGTGGTTCGATTCCCGGCGTAGGCGGTTGCATATTTTTCATCTTTTCTGTTTCCAGTTAACCTAATGACTCTACAGTATCTACGTATATACAGTAGATTTTTAGTCATACGAATAAATTTGAGCATTCGGATAATTAAATTTTTTCTGAAGAAAAGGTGTACGCATACTTTAATTAATGACTGTATGTTGAAAATGACAGAAAAAATATTTTTAAAGAAAAAGGGGTTTTAATTAATTAAAATGCAAAGGCAACATTTTCAAATACATGCTATATAGCGTACTGTACAAATGATGAAAATTGCTTGCTGGACATGTCTGTGAAAGTACGCTACGAATTGGTCACTGCAGACTGACACACCAGTATCTCTTGAAAGGAGAAATTGAAAGGAGATAAAGAGCCTATTTGTGGCACTTGCAACGTTCCCATTTCAGTCAATCACAGTTTAACCTCTTGTCCTACTTTTAGTCGAAAACGTGATAATCATATTAACTCAACGATTGTTAACTTAACAGATCTCATTGGAAGAAACCCCCACATCAACCTCATAAGATTTTTAAAAGACATCCCCTTTTACCATATGATTTGAAGTTATTTTCCTTCTCTACCTGTTGCTAGAGCATTTCTGAAAGTCATTTCTCCATGCCTTCGACAGCATTTCAGGTTCATTTCATCAATTCATTTGATTGTTTGTGCATCTTTTGGGTAAAGTGTAGACGACCTATTTTCACTTAAGAAAATGTCCTAGAATTGCACAAAAATGGCACTGCGCACACCCTTGCCATTACCTATGTACACATCGACCTATTTTCACTTAAAAAGTAAAAGAAAATTGACAAAAATCCAATTGTTTTTACCCTCGTAAAAAGCGGCGAACAAATAAGTGAGCGATTCTGCACTTTACCGAGAATATTTTCAAAGAAAAGGCAAAATTACGTTTGAACAACCAACGAGATGAAATTATGCTTTAGCGTATATATGGTGTGTATGTGTGATTATGGCAAAGCCTCGAGTGCTATCTGCCTAAGGGGAGAGATGCCTTTCGTGGAGGACTTTCTAAGGGAAACTGGCTCGTATAGACGTTACACATGGGGAAAAACCACGAAAACGCCCATGCAGCCAGCCCGTTCGCGGGATTCGAACGTCGGACCGAACTACCAGTGTTCAGCGACCGCTCGGCCGCTGGTGGGCCTTATGCTTTAGCGATAAGTTGGTAGCGAAACAGCGATGCAGGCATCCATTCAGTTATGTTTAGCAATTTTTATATAAATTATAATAATGATCTGAAATCGTTATTGACTCTTATGCTTCCATTCAGTCATGTTTAGCCTTTTTCATATAAATTATAATAATAAATGTATTATATGAAATTAACCTTTCATCTAAATTGAAACATCCATCTTAGATAGTTATTTACTATTATACTTCCTTTCTTGCCACAATTAGGGTTGCCGCAATTATTTTTGGCAGCATTGGCATCAACAATAGTTTGGCGATATTTTACGGCCCTCGAAACCGAATAGTACCTTTTTTTGTAAAATATAATTCGTGTACATATTTTCATATACAGTTAAAATAATAAATGGTTTGGTTTAATTACCAAAGCACACGAGGGCTATCTGCCTAAGGGTAGGATGCCTTCGCGATGGACTTAAGTTTTGCAAACTTTGGAATTTGGTAAATAAATACTTAAATCTTTCATAGAAAAATGTGTTTATAATATTTTCTTAATACGTTTGCATTCTTTATTCTATATATTAGTAGAGAAATGCAAAGATACAAAATCTTGTATTGTGCATTAAAATATTCTTTCTTAGTAAAATTCCAATGTCAGACCTGTAAAAAATAATTCAAATTCTTATGTGATTAATATTCAAATAAATATAATAAATAACGTACATTGCATAGTCCTGCCCGAATTTCATTCTACGTAAATGTGAACTGTTTTGAAATACACAATTTCTTGAAAAATTATTTAATTGCGAAGTATGATATTAAACATATTTAAAAAGCAAGTCGCATTTTAAACTTAGAAGTTCTGTTTCATTAGTGAGAATTACGATATTATATTCCCTCAGTAATAACTTTATCCTTTGAACAGATATTGAAAAAATTTATTATCACATCGGGTTTATGAGAAAAAGTTGTTTTTAATTCCCCTCCAAATAAAGACCCTACAAAGCGATTTAATGCATAATTTCTATTAAGTGTTTGCATTGAATGAATTTAAAAAATCTGCTAAGCTCTCTAGTATTTGTTTCTTGCATCAGAGAAGTTTGATTTAAGTTTTAATTTAAAATTGCGCGAGATAAGAGTCTAGTATATGATATGGAATAAAAAATTAAATTTCCAATCATTTTGTGCACTCATATTTTACGCACAAAATTTGATAATTTCTACTTTTTATTTGAAACATATTCCCCACCAGAGAATGTTCGGTATTTAATAGGAAATCAAAGAGTAAAGCTGCATTCGTATTGGGTTAACAAGGAAGTAATTTCGGTTTGAACAAACAGACAGCATTTGTTATTCTTCTATTAATTTTGAATTTTTACTTCCTTGTACGAAGTAAAAAGGAAGTATTGTAATCGCGAAAAATTTCAGGCAGTATATTTCAACGAATATATCCCATTTTGACCTCTTTCAAATGCAATTTAACGACGTATTTCCGTGATATATGTACGTAAGGACAAAATAAAACACACTTTTCCTCCAAAAAAATTATAAAACTGCTTTAAAATGAATTCTGAAGAGAATGTTTCGTGGCGTCTCTACGAACATATGTACGTACGTATCTCGCATAACTCCAAAACGAGTAGCCTCAGAACGTTGGAATTTTCTATATAGGATTGCTATAACATGTAGATGTGCACCTCGTATTTTGGTTGCAATCGGCCGCATATGTTTGTAAATCGTACATTTTTTTGCTTTAAAAATGATGGAATTATGTTGTTTTTATCTTCCGGTTAAGTTTTTATGCCTTTACTAAATCTGTATGCAATATTTTTAGAATTATCCACAATTTTAAAATTGTTTAAGTGCCGCTAAGCCTAATAATGTTTTTTATGGCGGCCATTGCTCTTGTTTACATTTGAAACAGCAGGATAGCGGATTTGTTGCCAATTTAGAGAAACCTAACTTCGCAACAACAAAGATAACGCCTTCATTTATTATTTAAATCATGCTTAATCCTTTCTGGAATTTTTTCGAGGAAATAAGCGTTTCAGATTTACTTCGTATTTTTTAATGTAGATATTTTGAGTTTTTATGTATTTTTGCTTTGTCGCGAAGTTAGAACTGAATTAATTGAATGAGAAATACTCAATTGTCTCTGAAAAACAGTTCCTTTTTCGTTCTGTTTGCTTAATTTCTTTTATACATTATTATAGTATTTGAATAGAACATGTGGCAACGATTAGATAATTCTTTAAATGATATAAATTTTCTGCATGAGTTATAATATGAACGAAATATATAATATTATTAAATGAACCTAGCTCCAGAGTGTCTCTATGGTAAACAAAGTGAACTTTAAAGAATGCATTTATTCTATTGTGGTTTATGCGGTGTCGGCGAAGTACGTTTAATTCAATCTAATAAGTTTAAATGAAATGCAAGAAAAAATGCGTTTAATTTAATATTCTACAAGGAAATCATGTGGTGTACACATCAGATTTTTTCTTTTGAGATTTGGCAGTTGATATGTTTAGTTTGCTATAAAAGCACATCTCGTCTATTTCTGTTTAAAACTATTAGTTTACGGTCAGTTTTAACATGGGGTGAAAAAATCCTGCATTCGAACATGGCCACCTGGACAACGAATTCTGAATTTCGAATTTGCTTTATTATCTATTTCATATTCTGTAAAACTTTAAGGAATTTTTGATTAACAAACTCAAGGATTTCAAAGCGAGCAATGGCAACACTGCACGAAAAAAAAAAATTATCTCTAGAATGCAGTGTATCAGAAATCAGAAATTCTAAAGATATGCTTTCTAAAAATATTGTTGCGTGCATACGGGTTCGTTACGAAATGAATGTACAAGTCCGATGAAAAATGAACAAAAATTTATTATTATCACAACAAATATGCTTAAATTTCCTAAAATATTCCTGCAGTATTACAATATCTCACAGTAGTTATCTTTTAACTCCTCAAACGTTCAAAAGAACTTAATTCAAAACAGCTAAAGAAAGCTAATCCGCGAATTTTTCTACAGTCAACAAGAGCAGTTTTCTAAACAAACTCTTAAGCGAGAGTAGCCTAAACAGGCGGACGCGTGCTAGCCAGAATCACTAGTTCTCTCTCTCGAAGTCAGTAGAACTTCGCTGTTAAATACTTCTCCTCATTTGCATAACTCAAAATTTAACTGTTAGGAAAATTAACATAATCCTAACAAGTAAAACATATTGTACTGGGAATAACAGTTTCAGCCATATTAAAGAAGGGTTGTAAGATCTGATACGCTTAGCTAACTTAATTTGCGACCAGGTCTACCTAGTTGTTTATTCTTGTGAATTCTCGCACAGGCTTGGACATGAACGCAACCAGGGGGGAAAGGTTTAGAAGACTCTTTTGTTGAACAAAAAAAACTTGACAAAAGGTACGGACTTACGTACTTACAAAAACATCGAACATTGCGTTGGGAACTTAAAAGATACTGTAATACTAACTTAAGGGGACTCATACACCTTAAACCCCTTATGATCTTCGAATATGTGACTGTTGCAAGAATTGGGATATTTTATTTATTTTAAAAGCAATTACTTCCAACTTTTTACAGCTGACTACATAATATAGCTGCTTTGGAAACTAGTAACCAGAAAGTTTGTGTTGCCACAGATATTTTTGTAATTTAATCCTCTTTGTGATAAAATATTTCGCCATGTTTCCGCCTTGCGCGCATGATATTTTAAAAATGGCTAATGGGACATACTTGAAATTTGATGGAATTCTTTATATGGGCACTATTTTTTAACTGAACCAACAATCTGACGAATATTTTAATATTGAAAATTTTTATGGACGAAAACATTACAAATTTTGTTAATAAAATACATTTTATAAACTCAACTCAAAATAAAATACAAATTTAACATGAAAGTTTTAGAACTTTAGGTTCACGGTAGTTTCCAAATGTTATAAATATTAAATATGGAATTAAATTATGAAACAGAATGTTTTAAACTGTGCGCGCAAGTTGGAAACATGACGAAAAATGTTGTCACAAAGCGGATTAAATTATAAAAATATTTGTGGCAACACAAACTTTCTGATGAATATTTCAGAAAGCAGCTATATTATGTAGTCAGCTGTAAAAAGTTGGAAGTAATTGCTTTTAAAATAAATAAGTTATCCCAATTCTTGCAACAGTCACCTATTCGAACATCTTATGGGTTTTAAGGTGTACGAGTCCCCTTAAAGGTAAAGAGAAATGCTAAACTATGCATTTCAATTTAAGCTAACAGTTTGACTCGGAAACCTACATACACCGGCAAGATAATAACTCCGCGGCAAGAAGGCGTAGCAGCTATAAAGGTTAACAGCTCGTAGAAACTAACAACGTGCCCTCACAATGGCGAAATCACGCTCTATCTAATCTTTCGCTCCGACAGTTTAAATACTGTCTTTCACCCTAACCCATCTATATCCTGGCTAGGAAATAGAGGGGCTATATGAAAACAATTAATAATAAAAAATAACTATTAGTAAAAATAAATTAAACCTTATAGGGTAGTTAGAACTTCAATGAGAAAAATAAGATTCATGAAGAATTTTAAACTGAAAGATAATCCAGCTTGTAGAAACATTAGATTATTTTGAGACAGGAGACATGAAAAATGAGCAATGCCCTCACTGGGACTCGAACCACAGACCACTCGAAGACGCGACGAGCGGGCTGACCATTACACCACGAAGGCATGTAAGAAGGCCGGAGAAATACATTTATATACTCTTCCTTTTAAAGGGCAACTAGGAATTAGGGGGCCCAATCGCTAAATCCTGGTGGTGAAGAATCATCCCCCACATTTTTTAGTTCAAGCATAACTGTAGAGACATTTTTTTTTGGGGGGGGGAAGCAGGAGACTTCAAAAATATGCAGTACCTTCGCCGGGACTTAAACCTGGACCTCTCAATGCGCGCCGAGTGTGCTGACTACTACACAACGAAGGCATGCTAAGAAGGCGGGAGAAATACCTTATAAACTTATATAATACAGGTATTGATAATAAGATTTTCAGTTTCTAACTCATCAAAATGCCTTACTGCTTCGCGAACTTCTTGAGCCACGATTTATCAGTAACTTGCGATAGCCTTTTTCTCTTTTGCGAAATAATGCCGTAAGAATAACGGTTTTTACTTTAGATACTAATTTACTGATACATGAAGCTACGGGGCATACCAGATTCTAAACATTATCCGATGTCTAATTATGGATATTTTTATTTCAGTCTCTACTTGATAGGCATTAACCCTTAGAAATCCGAAGCTTTCGCTAATTCGTATGCTTAAAATACCGAAACGCCCGTCCCCATCCATTACCCGTCTTGTCCGTTTCCTTCCCTCCTCGTCCATTAACGCACAATGAGGTGTGAAGATTTCAAATTGAATCCTTTCTACTTCCCAACAAAGAAGCTTCTGTTAGCCTCTTAGGACAAGCTGCCTGCAATAAAGTGAGATACAAAGCATTTAGGGAAACTGCACCTGCTACTGCATACCTTAGGTAAGGGAAGAAATTATTATCGCACACTCGGCCGTTTCGGGCGGTTGTGGTCGTTTGAATGATTGGCCGTCTCGGCCGTTTTAGCCGTCAAAGGGTTAAAACGTTTCAGCCTGTTCGGAAGAAAAAAAATGCACTAGCAGAACTGCCAACTTTAAGTGTCAGCAGATATTTTATAAATGACCTTAAAACCGTTAAATTAAGTTTCTGAAGCTTTAGTTCGGGAAAAATTAATCACTGTGGTTTCAACACTTTCATATCCACTTAAAATTGTGAAATCTCCATGCATTAAAAAAACTGTGACATGCTATGAAATTTATTTCCCGTGACATCATATAGAAATGAAAATCAGGAAGCATTTATGATATGCTTACATTCTTTATAATACAAATTTCATTTAAAAAGAAAGAATTAATAGTAGTTCGTTTTTGTATATATTTAGCTATTTTTAGTAAAATTTGTAATTAAAATTGTTTTATATTCCCGTGCAATGCAGCGCGAGAATTATTTGAAAACAAAGCTACGCCGGGGAGAAAAAAAAAAAAAAAAAAAAAAAAAAATTAAAATTAAAATACAAGAGCACGCGCATTTAATATTTTAATAAATAGGTATTTCGTGATTGTACGCTTGGTGTCCAGAAAAATCGAGAAAATACGATAATGTTCTCGTGCACTTAAAAAGCTTATAAACGCTGGAGGAAAACATCTCAACTGAGTTGTTTAGAAAACTGTTGTTTATTGTAGCGAATTCCCGGCGATATCGAATTAGCTTTTTCTATGTGTCTCTGCTTTGAATTGTGCTCTGTAAAATGTTTTGGTAGTCTAAAATATAACTACTGTGAGATATTGCGATATTGTACTAATATCTGTGAGGAAATTTAAGCATTTTGTTTTTATTCGTTGTGATAAGAATAAATTTTATTCACTTTTCATCAGACTTGTGCATTCAATTTATTACGAATCCGTACGCACGCAACAATATGATTTACGATGTAATTGATATTGCTTTTATTGATGAAAATTACGATGCTTTTTATTTCGGTCGCTATTTGGTTGCTGTTCAGTGTCATCAGCTACAGATACAGTTATAGGACAGTTGCGCATTCAGTTTATCACGAACCCGTACGCACACAACAATACGATTTACGATGCATTATGAAAATTGCGCTGCTTTTTTATTTCGGTCACCATTTGGTTGCTGTTCAGAGTCATCAGCTACAGATACAGTTACAGGACAGTTGTGCATTCAATTTATCACGAACCCGTACGCACGCAACAATAAGATTTACGATGTAATTGATATTTGCTTTTATTGATGAAAATTACGCTGCTTTTTATTTCGGTCTCTATTTGGTTGCTGTTCAGTGTCATCAGGTACAGATACAGTTACCGGACAGTTGGCGCATTCAATTTATCACGAACCCGTACGCACACAACACTACGATTTACGATGCATTATGAAAATTGCGCTGCTTTTTTATTTCGGTCACCATTTGGTTGCTGTTCAGAGTCATCAGCTACAGATACAGTTACAGGACAGTTGCGCATTCAATTTATCACGAACCCGTACGCACGCAACAATATGATTTACGATGTAACTGATATTGCTTTTATTGATGAAAATTAGGCTGCTTTTTATTTCGGTCTCTATTTGGTTGCTGTTCAGAGTCATCAGCTACAGATACAGTTACAGGACAGTTGCGCATTCAATTTATCACGAACCCGTACGCACGCAACAATAAGATTTACGATGTAATTGATATTTGCTTTTATTGATGAAAATTACGCTGCTTTTTATTTCGGTCTCTATTTGGTTGCTGTTCAGTGTCATCAGCTACAGATACAGTTACAGGACAGTTGCGCATTCAATTTATCACGAACCCGTACGCACGCAACAATATGATTTACGATGCATTATGAAAATTGCGATGCTTTTTACTTTGGTCACCATTTGGTTGATGTTCATTGTCATCAGCTACAGTTACCGGATAATTTTGTGTTTTTAATCGCGTCCACTTTTACCGGATTAAAAAATGTCCTGGATTTTTAAATCAGATTTATGGTTCGTGTTAATTAGTTTCTACGCTAAATGAATCAGTTTAGTACAACAGATTTCTTTCAACTCTAAATAACATTTGGGGTATACTGAAAGAAGTCAACTAAAGGTAGCAGCTGTAAAGAATATTTAATTTCAAACGAAAACATGAAATGATTTTTATGAACGTATAAAATCCATCGAAACGTCTCTAAGAAAATATGCGAAAAATATGCATAAGAAGGAACAATAACAAGAATCTCAGCCATAACAAAGCAAAAACTTGCAAAGACGTATACAATCTATCCAGTATCTTGAATATTTTGTGTTCAGTGCCGTAAAATTTCATTTTGTTCCTTCATCCAACGTTTTATTTGTCATTCAGGCATACGTTACGAACACTCTGCACAAAAAAAAAAAAAAAAAAAAAAAAAAAAGAAGAAAAGGGACACTAATATATCTTCTCCCTTCTGGGCCGATTGAAGAAATTTAATTCGCGTTTTTCGTGTCTCGAAAGCGTGACTTGTGACATATATTAGATTTATGTACGGCACAGGTATTTTGACACAAAATAGGACATTTCCTAAAATGACATACCGGAAGTTTTTCAATACTTAGATTTTACGACTCAAATTATACTTAAAAATTAAATTTTGTAAAATTTGGTAAAAACCAACGGAGAAATTAAAAAAAAAATATCTTGGTGCATATCTTGGTATCTTGGCATATCTTGGTTCGTGATAAAATATCTCTCTTTTAATTTGCACCAAAAATAAATCACATTGCGAAATCTTTAATCTGTGATAATCTATTTTCCTTTCCTTTCATTTTGCACGTGTAGGAAAAAAATGTACGATTCATTCTTCAAAATGATTTTAACAAAGCATAAACCACATTTAGCGTTATTATTGTTTGTAACAAATATGCCAAATATCAAAACGAATCAATATATAAATTCCCTTATACCTTGAAAAATTTTGAAAAAAAAACTAATTTTTCCAATTACGCTTAGAAATACATCTGCTTTAATTTGATGATAAAACTTTCATAGATTATAAATCAAACATTTTTTCTTAAAAATTTAAAAAACTTATTAAAAAAGTATGAATTTCAAGAATAAATCGGAAAGTATCTGCGTATTTTATTTGGACTGAACCTAAATTTCAAACTGTGAATGAAGGAAGAATAAAATAAATTTAATAAAAAGGAAAAAAAAAAAAAAAAAAATCTGAAATGTTTCAGATTTTAAATTACGTCCAAAGGGGCGTTTTTTAACATTTTGTGTGTTACCTTTCTTTATTAAATATCATGTACCTCGCACTTAAACCATAAGATCCAGTGCAACAGCAATATCGCAAAATAGTTTTAAAACGGGCATATCCTTAGAATTTCCGATACAGAGACTCACGCGCTGGAGATAAAAATGTTTTTTCTGCACAACGTTGCCATTGTTCGCTTTGAAATCCTTGAGTTTGTTAATCAAAAATTCGTCAAAGTTTTAAAAAATAGGAAATCGATCATAAAACAAATTTCAAATTGGGTCTTCCACATGCTCATATTCGTTGGAGGATTATGTTATTCAAAATTCGATGACTCTATGTACCGTTGTTTTACCACAATGCGAGAAATATACATACATTTATGCAGATTTTTCATTATTTAATTTCTTCAAATATAATGCAGGACTCTAACATTTTGTGGCAACAGTTTGAAAAGTGAACCGATATTTATGAGTCCGACGCAAAATGCCAAAACGAAACTAATAGTCCTTCGGGATTCAAATCCCTTTGGACTAATAAATTTAATAAAAAGGAATAATTATAATTATATAATTATTTCCATTAGCACTGAGGAACTAATAATTTGAGAACTAATTTCTTAAAATCTGCAAGACTTGGTATTTTCGTCCCATTTGAGTCGTAGAATCCAAATATGGAAAAAATAAGTCTAAAGAAAACTCTTAATTTTTGTCAGGTATCTACTTTAAGTACATCTACTTTAAGATGATTATAAAACTTTATAATTCAAAATGTTTTTCCGGGAAATTTATAAAAATTATTTCAAAATACAAATTTTTAAAATAAATCACAAAAATGGACGAATTTTATTTGGAATAAACCTGAATTTCGAAATGTCAAAGGAAGAAGCAATTAATTTATTACGAATAGGGATATATTAATAAATATATACCAAATCCAATAACATGGTGGAGCTAAAATTTTGAGAGCTAATTTTTAAAAAATTACTTATGCGAATTTTGGAAAACTTGACACTTCGGTATAATTTGAAACATAGAATCGAAATATGGGAAAAAAAATTGGTTATTTATTTCAGAAAAGTCCGATTTTGGGTCAAAATACCTATGTTAGAACTATGCTATATATAAATCTAATATTTATCGCAAGTAGCGCTTTCGAGACATATAAAACGTAAGTTAAATTTCGACAATCGGTCCAGTAGAATAGGAGATATAGAACTATCCCCTTTTTTCCCTGCAAGGTACATATGACCAGAGTCATATCCTTTCTTTATCAAATTTCCTTTTTTTTGTAGATACGAAGGTCAACGTATATCGATCAATAAGAATCCGGTTCATCTGTTTTCATCCGCTTTGTTAAAGCAATTCACAAAATTTCTCTCAAGCTATGCAAGGAATGTGCTTACTAGCATATAATCAATAGAAGCTCCTCCTCTTCCTAAAGTTATTTATATGGCAGAGGACACTCAACCAAGGCTTTCGATTAAATCCTACTATCTTATCGAAATTCTTAAGAAATTGTTTACGATGAACCTACACATTCATTCCAGTTAGGTATAAAGATTTATTGAGTCTTCTTTCAAAATGTTCCTGTTAAAGGATAACACAAATTGAACAACATATTAATACTTATTTAACCCTTTCCGGCACGCTAACCTTTTACAGTCGGAGTTTTGATTAAAAAAAAAAAAAAAAAAAAATGGTAGTTAGTCTTGTAGAGTCATTAGGACTTTTTTTTGGAAGCCAGAGAAATGAAAAATTAGAAACCGCCTTCGCCGGGAATCGAACCACAAACCTCTGGAATACCGGCCCAGCGTGCTACCGTTGCACCACGAAGGCACGCTAGGGAAGTGGGAGAAATACTCGTATCTTATAGTTTAATTAGGCCTAGAGGAGTACACAAGTAAAATTTTGTGAAGACAGCACTTATCGTTTTAATTCTGTGGGTGTGCCCAAAGTGGCACACTGATTGAATAGAGCTTCGAAAAGAGTTCTGAAACGGGCATTGTTGTCAATGAACGGACCGATGAGATGCTGAGAAACAAAGAATGCAGACTCTCAGTGGTCCTATATGATCGGTGAGCCCGGTGTGGGCACACCTATGGTTCGCCGTTTGATTTTAGGCAAGATTTTAAGGTAAAAATTTAAAACTAATATAGAATAAGGAGATTAGCATACAGCCAAAAAATAACATAGAAATTTCTTTTCAAACAATTCCTTTTATACCCTAAAAAAAATCTGGAAGATTTCTTTGAAAAATGAGGGTCTTAAAAAACTAAACATGGCGAAAATATATGGACTGGTTTGTGTTGAGCTGCCATATACTATAAACAAAGAAGGTTCAGAGTAACCTATAGTAACCTATAAATCCTTTTTCATTGAATTTTTCTTTGTGTACAGAAGGAAAGTTTTAGGTGTGTCCAGACCGCAAAGGGTAACGATGTTTTGCCTTTCAATTAACTTTCAACCAAACGGTTCTGGTCAATGGTTTTTTTTTTTTTTTTTTTTTTTTTTTTTTTTTTTTTTCAAACTTTTTCAGGCCAGTAGTTGTTAATTGGTAAGTTATATTGTTTTTAAACACAGTTGTGAAAATTCATTCGGTTGAGATTTATTTAATTAAATATGAATTATTTCAGCGAGATGATAATCTTGTAATAAAATTTAACTTTCGTCAGTTTTTAATGCTTGTGCATACTAACTATTAAATCTTAGGATTAAATACTCTTGCGTCTAATTTTTTGGTTATTTCTTGTAAGCTGATTTCCCACGTAAATGATCACTTTTATTTTATTCCTCCTTAAGTGAATGTTTTCACTTCGCTCTAAATTTACTGTAATTAGCCCAAAAAGACACTTACTCTCAAAATGGATTTTTGTGTCGTTCCACCATAAATCCTTCGTTTGACTTTTTCAGTTTCAGAGTCTGTCTATATTCGTTGAAATGTGAGATATTTATTTTCTAAACTGAATCTATGTATTATGATTTAACAAAACAAAAGATGCAGTTTTTAATATTCCTTTCTTATTTTTGAATCGGATTGATTTAAATAATAAAAATGCTTTTAAATTGTGATCCATATAATTAAAAATATTCAGTATTTTCGTACAATGATGTTATTTGCTTTTTATTATTTATTTCATATATTGTAAATATTTAACGAATTTTTCATTAATAAACTCTACAATTTGAATGCAAGCAGTGGAAACACTGTGTGGGAAGAAACATTTTTATCTACAACGCGCGAGACTATCTATCGCAAATTCTTAAGATACGCCGTTTTTAAATATTTGTGATTTTTCCTTTAAATTGAATTTTATGTGCCATAAGTACAAAAAGGTTAACAAGCAAATTAAGGACCATTAAAAAGTAAACACACACAAATCTTACTAAGAAAAATGCACATTGATATGATCATGACTGAAAAAAGAAAAAAATTTTAAATCATAAAAAATCTGAAAGTTTTCAGATTTTATTTTACGCCTAAACTTTAATTTTTCTACCGTTTTGTGTGTTACATTTATTTATCAAATATCATGTTCTTCGCGCTTAAACCATAAAATTCAATTCAACAGCAATATCGCAAAATAATTTTTAAATGAGCATATTCATAGAATTTCCGATACACAGTCTTGCGCGCTGGAGATAAAAATTTGTTTTTTTCCGGTACAGTGTTGCCATGGCTCGCTTTGAAGTCGTCGAGTTTGTTAATCAAAAATTCGTTAAAGGGTTACAAAATATGAAATTGGTTATAAAATAAATTTCAAATTCCAAATTATGGCTTTCAGATACCCGTTTTCGGTGGAAGATTACTTTATTCAAAATTGTTCTCTAGGAATTGCTCTAGGAAAAATTGGCTCTAGGAACCTTTGTTTTACCGCAATTCGAGAACCATATATACATTTATGCAGATTCTTCATTATTTAATTTCTTTAAATATAACTCAGGGCGATAATATTTGTTGGCAACAATTTGAAAAGTGAACCAACGCAAAATGCCAAAATGAAATTAATGGCTTTTTTGGGCTAAAGAAACACTATGTCAATCCTTAACACTGCATCGAGTATTAAACATACAGTGGATGGACAAAAATATGGAAACACTTTGTGAAATGCATGTTTGAAAAGAAAGATTGATTTTAATGAAATATGTAGGTGGCGCTGGCGTTTTTGACTACTGACGCCACCTATACAACTTCTTAAATGTGGTAAACAGTTCAGTTGTTGTCGGAGTACTGTTATGTGAGGTTGTCATTGCATTATGTCAGAGTTAACAGACTTCGAACGTGGGCAAATTGTTGGAGCACGTATGGTAGGTGCTTCCGTAAGCAAGGAAGCAGAGGTGTTTAGTGTTTCAAGAGGTACTGTATCGAAGATTTATTCCGCATATTTGAAAAGCGGAAAAACATCATCTGCTAAATCACAGCGTGGACGAAAGTGTGTCCTGAGTGATCGTGACAGACGATTATTAAGGGCAATTGTGACGAAAAATAAGAAGGCCACAGCTGCAAAAGTAACTGCTGAAATGAATGTTTTGTTACCGAACCTTGTGAATACCAAAACAATTAGAAGGGAGCTTCATAAACAGGGAATGGCTGGCCGTGCTGCAATCGAGAAGCCACTCATCAGTGATGCTAATGCCCGTAACAGGAAAAGGTGGTGTTTAAGTTATAAAGCCTGGACTATAGAGCCGTGGAAGCGAGTAATATGGTCTGACGAGTCTTCTTTCACATTGTTTCCCACTTCTGGCCGAGTTTACGTCTGGAGAACGCCTTCTCAAGCCTAATGTTGATTTTTCCGATAATAATCCTATGTGCTATATTTGACTTCGAATCCAAAATTTTCTGAAGAACACAAAAACCTTGTCTAAAACTTAAAGGTTTATTTAACTAGAACTTCAACACTGATGAAAACTTAACATCATAAACGAAAACTTAACATCTTGGGCGGAAAAACTTCAAAGTGCTTTAAAGTAACAGCTATGCCGGCACGGTGAAGAACACTTTCCTTTAAAAGACAGAATCCATCTAGCCCTTTCGTCGTATATCTCCATTCGCTGAATTCAGACATCCGCTCCTACATGTTTTGGACTTAAACGGCCAGGCTGGAACTGGAATAGGACTGGATCAGGACCGGAACAAGACTGGAACAAGACGGGAACCGGAACAGGACTGGATCCGCAACAAGACGGGAACCGGAACAGGGCGGGAACCGGAATCTCTCATCCCCTGGCTTCTCCCCGGGCAGGTCTATTCTGACTCGAACTAAAAGGAACTGCGGTGCCACTAAGGAAAGCACCTCCTTTTATTGCCGGCGGTTGCCGTTACTACAGGCAACTATGCAAATATTTAACATCAAGAATAATACAGACTGCTTGTTGCCAAGAGTGAAACATGGCGGGGGTTCTGCTATGGTTTGGGCAGCCATATCGTGGTTCTCTGCTAGCCCCATGATAACTGTGTCAGGGCACACGACTGCCAAGACTTATGTGAACATTTTGGCCGATCAAGTTCATCCCATGGTACAAACTTTGTTCCCCGATGGTGATGGTGTCTTCCAAGACGACAAAGCCCCTGTTCACACAGCTCACATTGTCCAGGACTGTTTTCTGAGCACGAGGATGAGTTGTCCCATCTCTCCTGGCCACCAGAGTCACCAGACCTGAATATTATCGAACCTTTGTGGTCTACATTGGAACTGAAAGTGCGTTCTCGTTATCCATCGCCAACATCGTTATCTGAACTTGCCACTATTTTGCAGGAAGAATGGTATAATATTCCCTTGGCAAACATACAGGAACTGTATTTATCCATTCCGAGAAGACTGCAAGCTGTTTTGGATGCCAACGGGTGTCCTACACCATATTAAGCAAAGAAACATGTTTTTTTTAAAGGTGTTTCCATATTTTTGTCCAACCCCTGTATGTTGGACGAGCTTTAAACATATATGACGAGCACACAGGAAACACATGAAACATACAAAACATGTGATCCTACGCTGCTTTTAAATTTTTTGTCTTTTTGCTGTCGAATTGCATATGTCTAAGTGCGAAGAAAACGATGCTTAATAATAAAGTTGAAAAGATAAAGAGTTAGCAGGAATGACAGTAGCTGCAGATTGGTGGACTCTGAGCCTAGCTAGAACGTAAGAAACCTTAACCAATACTTCTGGGGCTCCGTTAAAATCCGAAACCTTTCAGATTTTATTATATGATAGTAGTTACTCCCTTTATTAAACTTCAATTAAAATTAATTTTTATAATTACTATAGTATTCAGAGTAAATTTTTGAAAGGCAACATTAACGCACCTTTTCTTTGATTTTTTCATATATTATTGTGTGTTTACGGTTTCGCAATGGAATGCACACAGAATAATAAAAAATATTCGTAAAGCTCTTCTTAGTATCCCAGTGCACACTCAGTGGTTACATTTCAAACTAATTAAGAGCGTTAAACGTAGCACATTGCAAAACGCATCCAAAAAATCAAAGCTTCTGCGGAAATCTCTCAATGCTTTGAACTCACACTGAACTAAACAACAGAGAAATTGTTGCTCTGTCCGATGTTTATAATTTTCCCTCGTCGTCGAGAAATCTCTGATAATTCTCGAAATGACTAGAAGGCGTATGATGTCCGGATACGGTTACAGTTATATATAGCGAGAAATTAATTATTCAGTCACAATACGAATTATAGTTATACAGGGACCGCACACATATGTCGCCAACTGAGCCCCCCCCCGGGGGTTGACTCAGGCGAACGCCTGGGAAGTACAGTAAGACCAAAGAATCTCTAAGGAGAAGAAGTAAAGGTTCCCCGGGGCAAATGTGGCTCCGTCAGACCGAAGAGACACATTATGTATATCCCTGAAGCTTACTTTAAAGGGGCAAACCATTCCAAAGCTATCCACCCTCCGTACCTCACTGCGCATGTGCGAAATAACATCAGGAGGCAACAAAGCAGCATCAAAGAATGCAGCATGCCGTCGGCCATGTTAGCAATCTTTTACCACGTTGTTCGAAAACGTTCTTTGTTGTTGTAGTCAGAGGTACTTGGTTTTTAGCTATGTGAAATTATTTTAAAGACTTTTTAAATGTAATGCTGTAAGTGAAATGGTTTTGGCTATTGGGTGAAAACTTTGCTCTTGGTTTTCACTATAGTCATTTCAAATAATTGTCTAAACGTTTTCATGGTAATTTGTTTTTAAAGTTGTTGTCGGATAATTATAATGTATTTCAGTGTTTTCAATTTATTTAGGGGTGCCTTTAATTGTCTTTAAATATTTTTTTCTGTTTCAGTTAGCTATTGCAAATTTTGCTTTTAAAATTTCACTGTAAAATTTTAACTATGGATCCATAAAAATTTATTACGTTTTGTATGGCATGTGTTTTCTCCCCTTTTTAAGTTTACAGAAGAAAAGAATTAAGAAATTTATTTCATTTAAATTTTGTCTTCGTACGGCTCGCTGTTTAAATTGAAAGTAAAAATTGGGCAGGATTTCTATAATTCGCCCCAAAATTCCAACTAACATCCTTTTGTTCATAAAACTCCAGAAATGTATGAAAATAAAACATTTTGAGTTATTTCAAAGTAAAAAATTTACTATCTCCTCGAACTGCGCTGTTTAAATTTCACCCTGCGCTGGTGTTTCACTGCATAGCCGTGGCTCTTCGGTACAGCGGCGCAGAGGCGAAACAGGTTTACATTGCGTCTATGGAAGCTTTCATTCTTCTCCTTAGAGATTCTTTGGTAAGACCCCGCTTAATGCTGTTTCGTTTAGCGCTGTTTCGGTTTAGCGCTCTTTTATTTCAACCCGAGGATTCCACGAAATCGCTCGCAGCATACGGGGATTCCCCGAAATATTATGCAGCGATAGGTTTCAAATACATATCCGAAAGAGTGTACTTGTATTTCTTGTTTGGTGCGGTATTGTACAGACATATTTTGAAGGGGTCAATGTGGAAGATGTCGAAGAAATAATTGAAGAAGCAGCGGCTAGTCTTTCTAATGATGAGCTCAAGGAATTAACTGAACAGGAAGAAAACAAAAATGTTGACAGCAGTGATTCAGAAGAAGAGCAAAAAGAACTTTCAATGGCGTTTGTAAAAAGGAGTTTGTCTACCATAACTGAAATAATGGATCAATTCATTGAAAATGATCCGAATTTTGACAGGAGCTCAAAAGTAAGGCGTGGTGTTAGAGATGCTCTATCCGTTTATGAAGAACTTTTAAGAGAACATCGCGAAAGAAAAAGGCAAACAACATTAGATGCTTTTGTCACAAAAAGGCAGAACACTGAAAACGCGGAAGGCTAACTAAATATGACTAACTTAGAATTTTATTTGTTTTTTTTAAAGAATTTTCGTTTTGTTATTTATATTTTGTTTTTATTTTTGCAAGAAATAATAATGTGGTATTAATTTGGGCTTTAAGAAATAAATGTTTGGTTTTATTTTTATTAAAAAAACATACTTTTTAAATTTAATACATAACCAATTTCCTAGCCATCTTCCCCTAACCCCAATATTTACATGTAAAGATAGCCTCGTTTAGCGCTGTTTCGCATTACGCTCTACTTTGATGGAACGTATCCCCCGCGTTAAGCGGGTCTTACTGTACTGGTTAGGATCTGTACCTAGGCAGTCTCAACCACGGGGTATATAATTTGACTAGAGCCCGAGTATTGTATTCAGGTTGGCTCAGGCTTGGCAGGGACCGTACTGGTACTGTCGTGTCTGTTCCTTTGGCGGTGATGGAGCTATATTAGAGATTGTCGACTAAGACCCCGGGGGTTTGACCCCATTCAGTTCTCGTGGCGGGGACTGGCAGAATGGACAGAGCCCCGACTAACAATGAAATTTTTCCGAAGAAGTGGTGCCCGGAGACAAGGTGACAGAGTTTTCCAATTTGCAACGTTTTTGTTTTGCACAATGCTTTGTAAAAGCCGGGCGGGGACTGCGGGGGTCGTGCCCGCGAGGGCGAGGTTCTCGTTGCCTTCTCTCAACAAACGTCCAATATCCAAGAGAAACATTAAACTTAAAAATTGCACAGAATGATCGCCCTCATATCTTCAAGTGGTAACAGTGCTGATTTTCAACAGTCAGCTGTCCAGTATATGTGCTAGCAAGCCGGCATCTACCTTCAGACTATCGCTTCAAGAATCGTCATCGTATCGTCCAAGCCTTTGGTGGCAGTTGTTGGACCGGTTTTTTTGCTCTTCGCTACTGGGAGTTCAAGGGTGAAGGACGGGCTTCGGCCTGTCTCTTCACGGACTGTCTCTTCACCCACAGCCGTGTCTTGAGGCACGTTTAACTTTCCTGAAAAGTCCGATAACTGTAATTTTTTTTATTGAATATCTTCATTCTATATGCAGCTGCTGAAAATTCATCCTGGGTGGAATGAAGATTTAAAACAAGAATTTTAACGATCTCATTGTGCAATTTAAGACTCATCCATTGTCTATCGCCACGTGGTGAGCTGCTCCAAATTAATTCATTGGTAGAAGCTTCAAAATCAAAAGAAATTTCAAGATAAGTATATTCCTGGTCTACATATTTCTTCGATTCCAGATATTTCGTGATCTATAGAAAGTGATGCAAATGGATAGTGCTCTGTAGTATATCGATAAATGAATGGACGCTCTGTATTTATAGTAGGACTATAGTTATGATCTGATATTTAATTTTCTTGTTTATTTGTGTGAGCTCAGCAATAAAATTTTTGATAGGAAAGATAAATAGTATGAATGACTTGTATTTTCTTCTTCAACTATCACGAAGTCTGGGGTAAGTACTTTATTTTGCTATCCTCTGTGGGTCACATATTTTATCCCTATCATTCGGGTTATTGCGGAAACAACGTGATGTACTCTTAATCATTGTTATAACTTCATCGCTGATAAAATTTATATTCAAAATTTTGGTTATCACTTATACACCTGAATAAGTACACACATTAAATATTTCTCATAGCTTACAGAAATTAACGCATTTTTTTCATTACATAAGAAATTAAAATATATAAGTATTTTTACTACATACAAATATTTTTACTACATATAGCTCTTCTTAATTAATATTTTCACCACATATGGTGCCGTAATATATTTTTTACTACAGTATACAACTGAATGAAAAACTGTTACCAAAGCCACATTTCTAAAAGAATGAAGCTATTCAAAATGATGCGATAAAATCGAACAGATAAAATTAAGAAAAGTCTGATTCGAATTTTGAAAAAAATCGCTTCGAGGTTCACTGGCTCTTGTCTAAATGCACCACTGCACCAAATTTCGTAGCCGTGTGTCTATTAGCTTACGCGCAGCACGAACGAAAAGACACACAGACTCTTTCTTTTATTATATGTAGAGATTTCACTAAAATTATTTACGTATGCAGAAAATTCTTATCAATATCATATTTCATGTCCGATTCTTTTGTCGTTTTGCTGTATGAGCGGCCAGCCACCTGAAATGGCTACTATAAAAAAAATGCGTAAAGGTTTTTAATACGTCCAGTTAGTGAAATTTCGTTAGGTTCAGCAACTAGTATAAAATTTCCTAAACATTTTATGATTTTAATAATAATTCAAAGTACTGCTTTTTTATTACGTTATTTATTACGTTATAGACCTTTTTTACTAAGTTATTTAGTCGTTATAGACTAACGAATCTAGACCTTAGAAGCAATGTAAATTAAACAGTTAGCTACAGTGCAGTTAATTCTTCAATTTTAATTATGCTCCGAAAAGACTTTGAATAAAAACACTAACAAACTTTAGAAAAATATTTGTTTGACCTTTCAAATGTCTTCGGCGTAATCATGAAATACCTTTGGAGCGGATTTTCAGCAAACTTCTGTTCTTTTACCTAATTCCCTTCTTTCAGAAACATTCGTTTTCAGTGTTGACACAAGAATATCAGTTTCTTTGACTCAGTTATGTTCCCACGGGTTTTGTATTCTTGTTCTTTTAATATTTCATTTGTATCTTTCAGGTAGACTGTTTTTTGTTCTTAGCATAAGAGGCACGTTACTTCCGAATGAAATATTAGTTTCGAAATGGCATTTTGCATTGAATCACTAAAAACGGAGTATCCCTATTCAAACTGTTGCCAACAAATACTATCGCCCTCTATTACTTTTAAAGAAATTAAAGAATGAACAATCTGCAAGAATGTATGGTTCTCGCATTATGGAAAAAAAACAACCATTTTCTTAATAACGTAGTCGTCCACCCGAACATGTGCAGCTAGAATCCCGAATTTCGAATTTGTTTTGTTATCCATTTCATAATTTGTAAAACTTTAAAGAATTTTTGATTAACAAACCCAAAGATTTCAAATCGCTAATGGCAACACTCTTCGAAATAAAACATTTTTATCTACAGGACACGGGAACGTCTATCCGAAATTCTTAAAGTATGTTGTTTTTAAATATTTTGTGATTTTGTTATGTAAGCTCCAAGAACTTGATATTTAGTAAATAAAGTAAATGCACAAAACGTTAATTAAAAAAAATCTGAAAGCTTTCAGATTTTATATTATGCCCAAAGGGGCGCTTTTTCAACATTTTGTGTGTTACTTTTATTTATTAAATATCATGTTCTTCTTACTTAAACCACATAAAATTCAGTTCACCAGCAATATCATAAAATATTGTTACGAATTTGGTATTTAAATAGCTTATGTTAGTTGAACCGTAAATTAAATGGTTTTATTTACCGCGCAGTGCAGCGCGTGACGAATATTAAAAGAAAGCTAAGCCGGAAAATTTAAAATACAAGAGCGCGTGCATGTAACATTTAATAAATATCTTTTTTTGATTTCGAGAAAGTACTAGAAAATTCTCGAGCGCGATTTTAAAATCTTATAAAAGGAGGAAAACCTCTTAGTTCGTAGTAGTTACTTATAGTTTGTTTTATCATCTTATACTGCATTTTTAACATACTCTACTGTATTTTTATCAACCCATAATCTCTCTACAACTATATGCTTGACTTCTCTTCAGGAGTTTACCCTCGTGCTGTAGCATGTATTAAGTATAATCATATATCACTTATTAGAAGTCTTATGCAATAACATATATGACTTCGTATTTACATTGTATTATGTTAAATGTATCGTAATCTGCTATTTACACAAATGCAACAATTCCTTATTGCCAAGGTATACTACAACTGTTTAAACTGTATCATGTCATATGCACATCTATTTTTAACTGGCATAATATTTTCAATGTATTTTACCGCAAACATATTAGTCCATACCTTTGTATTCATCATTACTGCAATCTGCTGTAAACTACTGTATTTTTGTCATCCTATACTGGGTTTTTATTATACTGAACCGTATTTTTATCATATTATAATCTCTCTATAGTTATACGTTTCACTTCTCCTCAGGACTTTATCCTCGCGCTGTGTCATGTATTAAGTATAATGCTATATTACTTGTTAGAAGTCTTATGCAATAACACATATCATTTCTTAACTACATCGTATTATGTTAAATGTATCGTAACCTGTTATTTACACAAATCTCAACAATTTTACTGCCAAGGTATACCACAATTGTTTGTAATCAATCTTTCATTTTCAATTATGTACTCACGTACTTGAATTAGTGTTGTCCTAAGGGTTCTCTAGATCATGGTGGACGTGGTGCTATACTAATTAACCGTATGGCATTGACATAGTGCCCACGTCCCCTGTTCCTTATCCTTAATTTCTTAGTTTCTGAGTTTATGCCGGAGTAGAGGCTTTATTGTAAAACTCCAAGAAGGAGTTCTGTGAATTTAATTTGGAATAATAGAGGGTCTTTAAACCTTCTCAAGCTTTATTTACTGTCTCACGAGCTCCAACGATTAGTCGCTTATCGGTACAGTAAAGATTACGGTTACAGTAAAGATTTTTCAACTTTAACTTAAAATTAACTTACATACTGCTAGAAGAAGCAGACTTCAAAAGGTTTCAGAAAATAGAATCAAAGTAAAAATGCTGAAAATTGTTTCTCCCAAGAAACCTTCTGCTCATTTATCCCAAGCGTTTTATATACCTTTTTGATTTTTCAGTCTGTATTCAAAATTAGGGGGGATACAAATTTGCTCTTTTCTCATTTGTCAGATGAAATCCTTCGGAAAGAAAAAAAAAACTATAGTTATAATATTTTGATATCTCCTAAATCAAGCATGCTTGTTGTATACACATGAACATTCTCAATTGCCATCAATAAAAATTCGCCGTTTGATTTTCTTTGTTTTAAAAGACAAAATAAGGCTTACCGAATCGTGAAGAGAATGATGCCGAATTTTATGGATTCAGACTTTCTCGCTCGGCCCATAGAATCACAAACGGAAGCACGTCCTTTTTTTTTTCCTTGCTGCTCCAACGCAACCCTTTACAATGGTATTTCACATAATGGAGGGAATGTTACCCGGGCAGATGCTTTCCTAGTAACAAATGTTTACTGTTAGAAGAAGCAGGCTTCAAATGATATCAGAAAACAGAATTCCAAATGGAATGTTGTTATTCAGCCCATAAAACCACCAATTTAGTAGGGAAAATAGCCTTTTTCTCCGGTAAAAACATAGAGTTATAATGCAGTTTAAAGTTAATAAAATTTCGACTATCTTTCAACCTTTGGTTAAATTGCTCCCTAAACAAAAGTTTCTACATTTTATTACCTAGTAGAAAATATTTCCTGAATAATAATAAACAAGTTTACTTCCGCGAGAGTATTTTATGTCTCAATGCATTGATTCTACTCTTCTTCTCTTTCGCCTTCTCTTTGTTTTAATTTTGAAGCATCTGAAATGTAACATAAGTAACTGCATAACCTATTTTATCTAACTATTTAGATCTATTGAAAAGAAAAATAAAAGCCTTTATTAACAACTAGCAGCCACACGGCTTAAGTTGTAGAGTCATTAGGATTTTTTAAAGCAGAAAAGATGAAAAATAGCAAACACCTTCGCCGGGAATTGGACCACGGACCTCTGAAATACCGGCCCAGCGTTAGGAATACCTCTGATACTACAGTTACCTCTGATAATACCTCTGATACTACCGTTACACCACGAAGGCACGCTAGGGAAGTGGGAGGAATACCTTATAAAGTATTTAAGAGAAACATTAAATTTTAAAATTGCACAGAATTATCTCCCTCACTTTTCCGAGTGGCAACAGTGCTGATTTTCAGCATTCCAGTGTACAATTGAATGTAAAAACTGTTGCCGAAACCACATTTCAAAAAGAATGAAACTATTCAAAATAATGCGATAAAAATCGAAAAGATAAAATAAATCTGATTCGAATTTTGAAAAAATCGCTTCGAGGTGCACTGGCTCTTGTCTAGATGCACCTATATACCAAATTTCGCAGGCCTGAGTCTATTAGCTTACGCGCAGCACGAACGAAAAACACACAGACTTTTTTTTTATTATGTGTAGAGTTTATTATTATTAAATAATAGGTATGTGAATTTTTTCTTTAATATATTTCGGCATACATAGAACAATTTCGTGCGTGTTATTGTATTACATATAATGCACTGGCAGAAAGAAAGTAGCTGTGTTCTGTTTCTTTATTACAATATTCTGATAAATTTATTACCAAGTTCCTCTTGATACTTCTTTTCGTATCCTAAAATTAATGTAAAGATGAAATGCAGATGGAATACGGATGAAATGCAGTTCCTCGGTGCTTGGTAATGTGATACTGCATGACTTCCGACGAAAATTGCAGATTATGAATACATAGTCATCAGGAATCGATTATAAGAAGTAACCGAGCTAAATGGGATTACACATCCCATTAAGACTACGGGGGAATTATTACATTATGGAAAGGGGTATTCCTTTCATAGAATTACTCATAGAAGCACAGAAGGGAGGACGTTGAAAGACGATTTGTTTAAATCGTTCAGGAAATAATTAATAAAAGTATTTATTTCGGCAAGAGTGCAAAAGATCCCGTACATATTTCATACATTTAGATCTTGTATATAGCTCATATTAATAGATATCGTTAAATAAATTGCTTTCTAAAATCGCTTATTATTTCAAGCAGGTAATAAAAATATTTTCCTTGGCTTCATTAGTTGTGGCATTTAAGTCAGTTTAGAGAAAAAAGGAAAATAGAAAAGCAGCAATAAATTTTTATTTGGATTTGCGTTGTTTTGCGTTGCCTGAGAATAAATAACGTATTTATAAATGATAAATAGTAATTTAATTAAAATTTGGCATGAGAAAAAATTAGTACTTTCCACTGCGTTCCCTCGAGGTGGAAGTGGCAATACAGCTGGCAGGCTGTCAAAAGACCTGTTGTTGACTTCTTGGTGAGGATATAATTGATTTTGCTATGCCCTCGCTTTCGTGTTTCGGGAACGCCTAATACTCTTGAAGTACACTCATGTCCATAAATTAAGGATAATGCAAACTCAGGCAAAGAAAGAGTTAGAAGCAAAACAAATTTGACTGATTTGTAAAGCTTATTTATTAAACAAAAGGTAAAGAGCAAAAAAAGATGCTATATGTTTGATATTATTAAAAAAAAAATAGCGATTTTTTCTCCCTGGAGCAAACTACAAAAGCAACCTATTTACAAAAAAAAAAAAAAAAATATTACATGGTTGGTATGATTGTTAATACATTGTATGTCTCCCAGATGATGCAATACAGTCCGCACAAAGCCTAGGCATGCTGAGTATCAAATTATCGATCTGATCTTGGGGGATATTACACTACTCAAAAAGCAATGCTCTCCGAAGTTCCGGTAGACATGTAGGAGGAGGTTGACGGGCTGAAACTCGTCGGCCAAGCATGTCCCACACGTGCTCAACTGGATTCAAGTCCGGTGAGAATGCTGGCCAGTCCATACGGGTGATATCCTCCGATTGAAGGCATTCGCTTACGATGTTTGCATGGTGAAGACTGGCGTTGTCATCCATAAACACAAATTGTGCGCCCATGGCACCCCGAAACAAACGTACATGTTGTTCCAGAATGACTTCCGGATAGATTTGGCGCGTCATGGTTCCAATTTGAACATGCAGGCCAGTTCTGGAACCCAGAATAATTCCACCCCTAACGAGCACTCCTGCACCACCGTAACGGTGTCGTTCAATGATGCTTTCTTGGTGGTAACGGGTACCTGGAGCTGTCCATATGAAAGTCCATATGAAAGAATCAGACTGCAAGCTAAACCTGGACTCGTCGGAAAACATCACTCAAGCCCACTGTTGCGGTGTCCACAATGCATGCTCTCTGCTCCAGGCTAACCGCAGGCAACAGAGAGTTGCAGTAAGTGGAAAGCATCTGACAGGTCTACAAGCATATAGACCAATCTGCCCTAAGAGTCTGTACACGGTCTGCCTTGAAATTGTCGTAGAAGAGAGCTGACGAGACAGATATGAGGCTGTGCTCCGCCTGTTTCTTTTGGCAGTAACTGCCAAATACTGCCTTATTCGGCGTTGTAACTCTGGGGCGACCTGTGTTGTAAACTCTACTCACATTACCATCATCTTGGAATCGTTGCCAAAGCCTGGAGATGACACTCTGGGCATTTCCAAAATTGTCTGATACTTCCAGTTGGGTACGCCCACATTCCAGACGGCCGATAATTCTACCACGTAAAAAATCATCCGAATGCGTCCTTTGTGTCATAACTGTTCGGTTATTGCACTGAAATGGTTAAAAAGTACCTGCGAACAATTTGACTTCTTTGCCTGTATTCCTTATATATCACTCTCTTATACTCTCGTCATTGCGACGTACCATCGGTGTCATCTGGTTACTTCCTGAAATTTGCATATGATTCTTGAAGATCTGTGTAGTGATTTTACAGGTGATATATTTATTTTAGATTTCGATTTCCGCGTGTCTCCGAATTATCCTTAATTTATGGACATGAGTGTATATAACACAGGTTGCACAATAATGAAATATATATTGATTTCAAAATACTGCTTTAGAGTAAAACAAATATTATGCTCGATGTCTCTAACCGTTCCCTAATTCTAGCAAATGAAACACGCATCTAGTTTAAGCTTAAAAATTATCAATGGTAAATATCGCTCAAACATTTTGTTTTACTTTCAAATTTTATTTAAGTAATACACAATGAGCATGTAAAAGCGGAATGGGTACTAAAAACACTTATCGAATACTCAGTAACTATGAGTATTTATATATTATATTTTCTATTAATCAAAATTTAAAACTTCAATTTGATATATTTTTAAACAATTTGAATAAGTTGTTAGTTATAATGTAAGTTTATTTTTTTCAATTTTTATTTTCGTACGTATTTATTTCATGTCCTACGCAAAGTAATAAAACTTTCGTGTCTTCGCTACATGAACATTTTGAGAATCTCTTATGAGTAAAATCTTTCTAATAAGTATTTCAAATAGCAGAACACGTTAGAAAAAAATTTTTATAGAAGAAATCCATGCCTTTTAAAGAAAGGACATCAACTAAGTTGGGTTTTATATCAACAAAGACTACAAGGTATTTCTTGCACTTTCTTAGCATGCCTCTGTGGTGTAATGGTCAGCACGCTCGGCGCGTATTCGAGAGGTCTGTGTTCGGAGTCCTGGCGAAGGCATTGCTAATTTTTCATCTCTCCTGCTCAATAGTGGCGCCCGAACTAAAAGGAGATGGTAGATGATGATTCTCCACCACCAGAAATAGTCGAATTGGCTCCCCTTATCCTCAGTTGCTCTTTAAAAGGAAGTGTTTATAAGGTATTTCTCCCGACTTCTTAGCATGCCTTCGTTGTGTAGTGGTCAGCACGCTCGGCGCGTATTCGAGAGGTCTGTGGTTCGAGTTCCTGCGAGGGCATTGGTCATTTTTTACATTTCTTGCTATAACCTAATGAGTCAACAACTTGTTCATCTGTTATTTCCGTCATGTCTAATGTTATGGAATTTCCACTGAAATCCAGTCTTTTAACGTTTTATAAAAAGGCGACTCCTAAAATTACATTAACTTGCAATCTTATCAATATTAAGAAGAACATTTTCTGAGATTCGGTTTTAACTTTAACATTTAATATTGAGCTTCCCAAGACTTCATATTCAGCACCTCGGGCGGCGGCCACCTCCACTGGTGTCACTTTAAAAATCCTATATTTCCGTAAATACTTATAGAAAAAATTGAAGCGGAGACAAAACTTTTCTCACTCCCTGAATCAATTAATGCTTTGGCTGGTATACCATTTAACAGTATCTATCAGTATGGAAGTTCTAGATTTTTCCCTGTCACTGTACTTACTCCCAACCTTAGAGGAGTTTTGGGCTTCCATTCACTAAGGTGTGATGGAGTTTTTGCTAATTACCTCTAGTCAATGCACTATCCATTTTATCGTTCGCCAGGGTTCATTTTGGGGCCATCCACTTTTGTACTTCATATGAGAATGATCAACGATTTCCAAAATAAAGATCCGGTAAGGGACTTATATATACTCTTAATTACTTGCTAGGGTATTGAATTGTAATCTTATGTGTCACTTGCTAAAGTTATGTTCATAACTCATAAGTACTGTGTTCACACAGATGTTCACACAGACGTAAGTTTTAAATTTTAACTCATAAGTACTGTGTTCACACAGACATTTTTAATATCTATGTCTTTTAACACTAATCAATGTGCCCTATGAGTGGATCTCGTGTGGCCCTAAAATGGGTCAGCTTTAGATAGGGGTGGACGTGGCGCTAAACCAATTAACCATAATGGTAAACGGGTGGTGCCCACGTCCTCCGTCACTAAACAAAACTATATATACTCTTGAAAAACAATAAGGACAAAAGGAAACGAGAAACATTATACGCACACAATATATATGGTGGTGGTGGTGGTGAGACTCACCTCACTTGTCTGACAGAACATCAGAACAAACCACGACTCTCATCGTGTCAAGGAGTGCACAGGTTTGAGCACCATGTAGACGCCAGTACGACTTCGCTCAGTTCCGCCCCCCTAATTTTGATGAAGAGCACACCGAGAGGGGACGGCTACGAGGGTCTCTCCCCCTTCTTCCCCTATCACTAACCTCGCAAGAGGATTTTCCGCTCGCCGCATACTTAAAATGCCCCATACCACATGGACATTATACATTTACAAACACCCATGCTTTCTTCGGGATTCGAACCCAGATCATTATTACGCAGTAGGCTCCCTTAACCACTATACCGCCTGGGCGGCACCCCGTATATCAGTATCAATGTATATATATATATATATATATATATATATATATATATATATATGTAATAATAAAATTCCATAGTCAAGAATACACTTAAAATTCTAACTGTATGTTCTTTTCATTTTTTAATGGCGACGTTCTCTTATTTGAAAGTCCGTGGAATTAAATCCACATCCCCGTAGTCAAGTTGTTTTTCCCGCTTTTTTTACACGTACAGTTACAGAATGTTCTGGAAATATTTAAAGCGAACTGGAATGGCTGACGAGGCTGACGTCATTTTCTTTGAAGCTCTGCCTTTCCAGAGGCTATAAAAGGACTCGCAAAGGAATATCGGGAGCTTTTTCTTAAATGTCACGATGCAGTAAACTTTATACAAAATGTTATTAGTAGTTCTTTTTTATTTACTCCGGATATCTGATTTTGTAACTGCTATTTCTCCTGACCAATAATAAATGGATCCTGTTTTTTAAACTTATCGTCTGATAATTTAAGCTACGACTACATCTATGATTCTGCACCAATCTATTTATTCCAGACAAAAGCTGGTACATCAGATATATATACATATATACAAACATAAATACACACACACACACACACACATACATGCGTGTGTGTGGCATACATATATTATATATGTAAGAAAAAGAATATGTAAAAGATTAAAGTAGCAGTGTAAATTAATTTCCCTTCTCTATTCGAAAAATAGTAACCTCTCTCTGCACTGCGTCATTTCGAGAAAAATCTATGTTATATGACTCTTACGTAATTATGATGATGTAAACGGAATTAAAACTCTTAACTTTCAATAATAATTTTACAGCAATATTAACCATCCAATCAGAATTGAGGTTCATTCATTTTATGAAGAAATAGGCAAAAAAAAAAAAAAAAGTTTTAAAGCAGAAGAGGAAAACAGAAGAGGGAACATGGCAAAGTGGAACATAAAATTAGCAGAGCATATTGTATTTTGCGTAGATGTAGTTAATAACTCAATCGATTTCGAGGGCAAAAATGTACAGGTACCTCTTCATCAGGAGCAAATAAATCTGAATCCCCGTCTTGCAGATTTCCTTTGTTCCTGATGAAGAGGGATCTGTACTTACTTGCTCTCGAAATCGATTGAGTTATTGACTAAATTTACGCCAAACACAAGTTGTTGTTTTGTTTATATTTTATATTTGATTTAATATTTGTTATGTCACTAAACAGAAGAAAAGCACATTAACAGTAATCATTTTTATTATTCTTTAACAGCGAGGTTTAATGTTTGAATTACATAAATTCTTTTCACATTAATCAATTTCCTTGGACGTCTGTCCTCCCTTCAAAATGGGATAGCAGCATAATAACAAACGAAATGATTTAATTCATAAACTAATTACCTTTTTCCAGGAATTATTGGACTCATCATTACTTCGAAATGCAGTTTCTTATTTTCAGAAAAATTCAACAACAATCAATTAACCTTTCCAAAAATAGCTTTCTTTTTTCCTCTGCGCTTTGATTCAGAAGAAGGTCAGAAACTTTGCTTATTTTATTGATTAATACATCCGAGATGCTTCTGCTCTCAAAAGAAAATGATTCCATTCTTTTATCCAAAATAAGAAAATTGATGCGTTTATTCAGTAAAATTTAATAAATGTGTGCATGTCTAAAAAAAGATGTTTTGTGTTCTTCGCTTTTAACATTTTTTTATTGAAAAAGTTAATATGCTCTGCATTGTTGTAAGATAATGTTTAGAATAATTAATAAAGAAATACCGCTCTCAATAATTTAGAATTTTTTAAAATTCAATAACTTTTTTAAAATTCACTACTTAATAAACAAAGGTAACACACAAAAACGTTAAGAAACGTCTCTTTCGATGTTATTTAAAATCTGAATTCTTTCAGATTTTGTTATTTTATTTAAGTTTATTGCTATCAGAAATTTTTAATTTTACCTTGAATTTTGTCTTGTGTATTCAGCGCTGCCCATTTGGTGACTCTGAGTGCCCTCCCGAAGGGCCGAGATTCGAATCCTGGAGAAGGCATGGATCTGGTCTGGTCTTCACGGTTATTGCCGAAATATCGCGCTTATGAACGATTTGTCCGGCTCAAGAAAATAAAGCCTAGTGGGCACATGACATTAGTCTTCATGACAGTTTGGTAAAGTCAGAGGTGGTAACAAGGGGCGACCGTGAGTCGCTAGGCCTTCGAGAGGCAAGAGCAACGATAAGCGCACGATTCTGAAGCTGTGAGGATACTGTACTGCATGTTTGTGTTGTTGCATGAATAACAAAAACACATCAGACAAATGATGTAATTTGTCCATCTATTTATAGGAGGAAACGGTGGACCACCAGTTCCTCCATAAAGAAAAGACCGCAGCTTCGGATCTTAGTAGCGGCCAACGCCAGAAGAAAAAATCTCATGTGCTGTTAATAAGCATTAACAGAGGCGATAATTTACCAACCATTAGATTTTCTTTAAAGAATGTGCTGTTAATAAGCGTTAACAGAGGCGATAATTTACCAACCATTAGATCGATTTTCTTTAAAGACAGCCAATAAATTTGACAAGAAGCAATTCTTAGGAGGTCTATAATTTTTTAATATATATACATTATGCGTTACGACATGGGCATATCATCTATCAGTTAGTGGGCAAAGAATGGTATCACACTTAACATTATTTGACTTTACATTTGCAATTAATGCATTACGCATATTCCTCACTGATATGACGTTGTCAGGAGTGACTTTGTTAGGTTACGTATTAGAACGTAGATTTGTAGGTTACGTATTAGAACATTATGAATATAATGTAGAATACTATAAATAAAATTATTTACGATAAGATATTTCTCGCTCCTTAGCATGCCTTCGTGGTGTAGTGGTCAGCTCACTCGGCGCGTATTCGAGAGGTCCGACGTTCGAGTCCCGCCGAGGGCATTGCTCATTTTGAATGTCTCTTGCTTCTATATAACCTAACGACTCTACAATACTAATAAGCCACTGGCATCAGCCTCATAAAAATATGAGTTAACAACAGCATAAATTAAGAAATATTGATTCCCAGTTTTGTGGACTTCAACTACGTTTTTTTTTTCTCATATACATCAATTTCTTCCCTCACGGGCTTTAAAATAATCTCGTAATTCTTCATCGTATTCCCTTTTTCTGTCTCTCTCTTTATTTGCTCATTTTCCTTCAGTTCTGTAGTACTTTTGTATCGATATTCAGTCATATTTTTAATTTCACCAGTTTTCGTAATCAAATGCTCTAGTTTAACTTGCTTAAACATTTTCGATTCCGTAATCTTTAAACTGGTCTCATTTACCCAATCCATAATTTGATTCAGACAGAGCAGTTTCCGGACAATAATAAGTTAAAACCAAAATATAATACTTGTAAAAGTCCAATAAAAATCAAACTCTTCGGTAGTTATTCAATAAATAACACACAGAGAAAATTCCAATGAAATCGGCTAACGGGTAAAAGACTCATGAAAGATGGTGCACCAAAGGACTTCTGCTCTAAGCGGGCTGAGAAAGAATATGTTGAACCAAACTTTATTAATCTAACTTCGATGTTCTAGAGCAGAATACTGTTTGCATCGTTAGGCCTAGTAGTTATGTGTGTGAAGTGAAACATATAATCGAAAATATACGTAGAAACGCGGCATATATGCACTGCAACGACACGAAATACTAAAGCTCGGCCTATGAAAGACAAATTAAAATCCTCAAAAAGTCTTTCAGTTAAGATTTAAACGTTTACGAAATCGCTAATGGCGTAGAAACAAAACGAATTTAAAAAAGACAATTATTTAAAAATTTTTGCTAAAATGCATAACAAAATTACTCAGAGTATTAAATATATACTCCTTAATTACCAGGAGTACAATTTAAAAACGGATATTTACCAAAAAATCGGGGGGGGGGGGCAAAAAGAACTAAGAACAAACAGACCGAACTTGAATGAACACAAATTCGTACACGTGCCGCGTCTTCTAACCATATTTTATTTTTTAAGAAAATGTTTCTGTTAGTAAAACTAAAGATTCCATTCAGACTTTTTCCGATGTTTACCCTTCTAAAAAGACACCGTAAATTTAGATTAAGTCTATTTATTTTAATGCATGAAAGGAATACAAATATTATATGTGAGCAAAATTAGAGAATAAAGGAAATTTTCATCGAAAGTAATCAATAGATTTCATTAGTAAACATAACACTCATATAGAACTTTATGTAAAAGGGAATTAATATGCTTAGAAACGCGAGGTTGAGTGATTATTTTCACCGTTAACATTTTATTTTTTAGAGAATTCCAATTCATTGCTGTAAACAGGCTAATTTTGTATCATTTATTTATCCAGCAAGTTATGTATTGAATATTATCCTTAAACGAATCTCTTTGTTATCTGCTCTTTCCAATCTATTCTCAAGTGTACATAATTAACTGGGAATGAAATTTTTAAGCTCAAATAGATTTCACTACATAATTATGTGCATATTATATTGTTGCGTGCGTACGGGTTCGTTATGAAATGAATGCACAAGTCCGATGAAAAATGAACAAAAATTTATTATTATCACAACAAAAATGCTTAAATTTTCTCAAATTATCATGCAGTATTACAGTATCTCACAGTAGTTATCTTTTAACTACTCAAATGTCCAATAGAACGTAATTCAAAACAGCTAAAGAACGCTAATCCGCGAATTCGCTACAATCAACAAGAGCAGTTTTCTAAACAACAACAAACTAAGCAACTACTACAAACTGAGATGTTTTCCTCCTTTTATAAGATTTTAAAATCACGCGCTAGAATTTTCCGGTACTTTCTCGAAATCAAAAAGAGATATTTATTTATTTAATGCACGCGCTCTTGTATTTTCAATTTTCCGGCTTAGCTTTCTTTTAATATTCGTCACGCGCTGCACTGCGCGAGAAATAAAATCATTTAATTTATAATTGAACTAACATTAGCTTTTTAAATACCCAATTCGTAACTATATTATCAGCAAGTATTGTGATTTCATAAAGCATAACAGGATATTCGTAAAGTGAACAAAACATAATGTAATGATAAACCTTACTTTCTATATTTAAATTACTTAATTTGCTAATCAAATTGAAATTATTAATGCCCAAAGGGACGTTAGACCCACAGGACTATTAGTTTCAAAACGGCATTTTGCGTCGATTCACTTTCTGCGTTAGTTCATTTTCCAGACTGTTGCCACAAAATAATATCGCCATGTCTTATATTTAAAGAAATTAAATAATGAAGAATCTGGATGAATGCATCAATGTTTCTCGCATTATGAAAAACAACGGTACATAAAGCCATCAAATCTTAAATAAAGCAGTTCTCCGACCGAATATGGGCATCTGGACGCCCGAGTTTGGAATTTGTTTTATTATCTATTTCATATTTTGTAAAAGTTAACGAATTTTCTGAGCGAGCAATAACAACACTCTACGAAAGAAACATTTTTATCTCCAGCGCGTGAGACTGTGTATCGAAAATTCTAAAGATATGCAGTTTTGCTGTTTTTAAATATTTTGTTTTAATAAATAAAAGTAACACACAAAACGTTAAAAAAAACGCCCTTTTGGACGTAATGTAAAATCTGACAGCTTTCAGAATTTTTTTGCCCTAAAATCGTATTTATGAATATATGCCGAAACCTCTCTATAAAGCATGAAATATCTATTCCAAAAATATTGTTAGCAAATAAACCTTTTTAAAATAATTACGAAAATAATGTCCAAAAATACTGACTGTAGCATAATAGAGAAACTGATTAAATGAGGATTTTAGGAGGGAACTAAAAAATGATTTATAATTGAATGGAACTATTGTATTTCAAACAGAAGCATAAATATATTGCCATATTCTTCAGTGGTATTTTCAGAACTACGAAAATTGAAAATGCTTAGGAACGTGAAAGCATTGAAGAAATGTATGAAAGAAAAATTCAGACTATTTCGAGTTTATGTTCTGATTGTTAAGAAAATGATTTTAAGCATTTAAAGTACTTACTTTTTAGCTGTATGACCGATTGTTATTTTACTTTACTTTTGACTCTAAGAGCTCTCGTTTCATATTTAAGATGGCGGTTTTAGTTTAAATTACTATTTCATAGGATAAAGATTTTACAAAACATCACATTAAATTTGTTTGCTTCGCAAATTCTGAGCCTTTGTTCTGGCTTTTTACCCACAGATATAGAGCCAAAATAACATAAAACGTGAAACTACACTTTTTACTTCCTTGTACGAAGTAAAAAGGAAGTATTGTAATCGCGAAACGTTTCAGGCAGCACATTTCAACGAAAATATCCATTTTGACCGCTTTCGAATGCAATTTAACGATGTTTCTGCGTGATATTTGTAAGTAAAGACAGAATAAAAGACTCGTTTCCTCCAAAAAAATTCGTCTTTAAAATGAATTCTGAAGAGAATTTTTCGTGGCGTCTGTACGAACGTTATGTACGTACATACGTATCTCGCATAACTCAAAAACGAGTCGCCTCAGAACGTTGAAATTTTGTATATAGTATTACTATAACATGTAGATGTGAACCTCGTATTTTGGTTGCAATCGGTCAGTATATTTACTCTGTTACCCGGATCAGTGATCTCAGTTTCTTTACTCCTTTATGTTTGTAAATTGTACATTTTTTGCTTTAAAAATGATTGAATTATGCTGTTCTTATCTTCCGGTTAAGGTCTGTACGCCTTTAGTAAATCTGTATGCAGTATTTTTAGAATTATCAACAATTTTAAAGTTGTTTAAGTGCCTAGTAATTTTCTTGATGGCGACCATTGCTTGTTTACATTTGAAACAGCAGAGTAGTGGATTTGTTGCCAATCTAGAGAAACGTAGCTTCGCAACAACAAAGATAACGCCTTCATTTATTATTGCGAATTAAATCATGCTTAATCCTTTCTGGAATTTTTTCGAGGAAATAAGTGTTTAAGATTTACTTCGTAATTTTTAATACAGATATTTTGAGTTTTTATGTATTTTTGCCTTGTCGCGAAGTCAGAACTGAATTAATTGAATGAGAAATACTTAATCGTCTGTGAAAAACTGTTTCTTTTTTGTTTTGTTTGCTTAATTTCTTTTATACATCATTCTAGCTTTATTTGAATAGAACATGTGGCAACCATTAGATAATTCTATTCTTTAAATGATATAAATTTTGTGTATTCTGAGTTATAATATGAACGAAATATAACAGAATTCTGTTAAGTGAACCTAGCGCCAGAGTGTCGCTATGGTAAACAAATAGAGTGGATTTTAAAGAATGCATTTATTCTATTGTGGTTTATGCGCTGTAGGCGAAGTAAATTTAATTCAATCTAATAAGTTTAAACGAAATGAAAGAAAAAATGCGTATAATTTAATATTCCGGACAAGGAAGTCATGTGGTGTACACATCCGATTTTTTATTATTTGCTACTCGTAGAATTATGAACTTAGAAATTTGCAGTTGAAGTTCACCAAAATTTGCTTGGCAGAAAATCAGTAATACTTTAATCTAATAAAAAATAAATAAAAATATTAGAACTAAAATAGTCTCTTGAAAAAGACGGCATTACAAGGAAGATCTTAAGCTCGAAGACTTAAGTAAAAGTTGGTTAATTAAATTGAAACCTTAATAATTTTATGCAGAATTTGTATTTCGAAGATAGTATCATACATAAAAATGTGGCTAATTAAGAAATGTAGAAAATGGAGGCTTATCGGGGTTCAATAACGAATTCTGAACTTTAATTTATTGCGAAAAACTCCGACAACTAGTTGTCGCATTCTACAAGTTCGTTGATTTGGAGTGATTGATAACAACATTTGATGAATAATCAAAACATAATTCATTTAGCCAGTATTATCCAGGACAGTTCCAAAAACACGTTTACAGTTGTCGAAAAACTACGACAAACACGCTGAAACATTCAGTAACACAGCCTTCGGGCTATAATTTTGAAGACAGCTTCACGGCAAAACACTAAAGTACAGCTCCCGACTCAGTTGATCGCTCTCGGTGCTCAACACACTCAAGATAAAACTCGACGGAACACTGACAATACTCTCACGATTAACTCAAGATAGACTCAACACTGTAATGAAGATACACTAACTCAGGATATACTTGGGGCGTTCTCACAGATACTTTAAATTGTAATCAAGAGATGGCACCACCTGTCAAATCCTGTTGGTAATCAGTTTATCCAAGTATTCAAGCAAGATTTATTTTGTATTTGTGAATTTGTGTTTGTGTTTACTACTAAGAATATGCCCTTAATGCCTGGACAGGCAAAGACTTTTAGTGTTATTTGTACAAAGTGTAAATAATTGAACTCACCACGCCTAACAATGCGGATACAATCGTATTGGCTAGCACCAGTCACGTGATACTCATACCCTGAATTCTCAAGAATTACATATTATTCTCTCGAATCTCTCATTAAGCAGTTTTATGTTCATCAGTCAGGACTCGGATGATATTTATGACTTAAAAATTGAATTTTTTGCTATTATGTTAGTGTACGCCACCTTAAAGTTCTAATTGCCTGATCTCTCAGACTCTTATTTTCGCTCTTGGGTGAGTGGCGTGATAGCGTCCTAAATCTTTCTACAACCGTGAATGCCCGTATGGCGATCAGATTAGAACGATCAGATTTCCTGACAGCTTACGTGATATTTTCAGTGACTGGCCGACCAGAGCGAGGTGCATCTTTGATATCGAAATTTCCGGAACGGAATCGAGCAAACCACTCCTGGGTACTTTGTTCACTCACAGCATTCTCACTTTTCACTTCACAAATTTTTCGGCATGTTTTTGCAGCCTTTTTACATTTTTTTACAGTAAAACAGCATCGCATAACGTATTTCTTCAGATATTTCACTCCTTTTCAAATCAATGTAACTTTTTACACAAGCAGAGAATTAGAAAATTATTTTCACAGACAATGGAAGCTGAATGTCATCTTTTAAGGGGGCCCATATACCTTAAATCCCTTACGATCTTCGAATATTTGACTGTTGCAAGGATTATGATATTTTATTTATTTTAAAAGCAATTACTTCCAACCTTTTACAGCTGACTACATAATATAATTGCTTTGGAAACTACACTGACTACCAATAAGTATTTGGACACCTGTGATAGAAAAGAAAAACTAACTTTATTCAAAATCAATAGTTGGTAGAGCCCCCAGGAGAGGTAATTACAGCGTGGACCCTCCGGGGCATACTTTCCACATGTCTTTGAATGACAGCTAGTGGTATTTTCTTCCACTCGGCTTGGAGAAGACATAGGAGTTCTTTCACCGATTTCGCACGGGTAGGGCACCCCTGAATTCGGCGATGCAACTCGTCCCAGAGGTTCTCCATAGGGTTCAGGTCTGGACTCTGGGCAGGCCAGTCCATTCGATGAACTCCATTGACACCATGCCTTCGTTACGTCGAAACATGACAACTGGTATTGTCGTGCTGAAAGTAACAGGGGTCCAACCCGTAAAACCGCCACAACGTAGGAAGCACATTGTCATCCAAAACAGTGCAGTAGGCATCGGAGTTGAGCTTACCATAAATGGGGACCAAGGGTCCCAGCCGATACCATGAGAAACACCCCCAGATCATAATTCCACCTTCGCCGAACTTGACTGTTGGCACAATGCATTCTGGCAGGAGACGTTCTCCAGGTAGACGCCAGACCCAGACCCTGCCAACCGAACGGTAAAGGGTGAACCTTGATTCGTCACTCCAAAGAACCCGGTTTCACTGATCTACGCTCCAATTCCGATGTGCTTTGCACCACATTAACCGAGCCGCGCGGTTGGACTTTGTGATCAAAGGCTTATGGGCAGCAGCACGACCATGAAAACCAAGCAGATGTGCTTCCTTACGAATGGTATTCATTGAAACAATACTCCCAGATGCCTGTTGAAACCCCTCGCGGATAAGGGCCATCGGTTGGGTGGGGTTCTTCCGAATTTCTCTGGACAGCACTCGTCGTTCCCTATATCCCAGTTTCGCTGGTCTGCCGACTCGGGGCACATTCCGACAATCACCGCTCGCCTTCCACTTCTTAATCACATAGGCCACTGTCGATTTTGGGTACTTCAGATCGCTAGATATGTCCCTTAAGGATCGGTCACATTTGTGATACCCGATAATTTTACCTTTCCCGAAATCAGAGAGCTCCGAACTGCGAGGCATCTTGCATGCGACTAAAGCCGATGCTATTTCCTACACGATATATACCGGCGGAGTCCGGGACGTACCTTAGGATCGCAGATATCGTCATTTGCATAGGTGTCCAAATACTTATTGGTAGTCAGTGTAGTAACCAGAAGGTTTGTGTTGCCCCAAATATTTCTGTAATTTAATCCGCTTTGTGACAAAATTTTTAGTCATGTTTCCACCTTGCGCGCATGATATTTAAAAATGGCTAACGGTACATACTCGAAATTGGATGGAAATTTTTATATGGGTTCTATTTTCTAACTGAACCAAAAATCTGATGAATATTGTAATATTAAAAAAATTTATGCAAGAAAACATGACAGTTTTTTTTAATAAAATACATGCTATAAATTCAAATCCATATAAAATAAACATTTAACATGAAATTAATAGAATTTTTGGTTCACAGTAGTTTCCAAATGTTATGAAAGCTATATATTAAATATGGTATTAAATTATGAAACAGAATGTTTTAAACTGTGTGCGCAAGGCGGAAACATGACGAAACATTTTGTCACTAAGCGGATTAAATTATAAAGATATTTGTGGCAACACAAACTTTCTGATTACTATTTCAGAAAGCAGCTATATTATGTAGTCAGCTATAAAATATTCGAAGTACTTTCTTTCAAAATAAATAAGTTTTCCCAATTCTTGCAGGTGTCACATATTCGAAGATCTTATGGGTTTTAAGGTGTATGAGTCCCCAAGCGCATATTCGTTTGAAACAATCGGTTGAGTGTTGACGGATATATAGGTATTGACACCATCTAGTGGCAAAAAGACTCGGACACTTTTTTTATATGACCCAATATAAGAACACATGCATTTAACATTGAATATATCTCTTTTATTTGTATTGAAATTGAATAAATGTAATTGACTACTGTGTTAGCTGTAACCATAATTCCATACTCTTGTTGGTTTCCAGAAATCTCGAGAATCAAAGACATTACTAGAACTCTCTCGCGACCGATTGAAAGCTTTAAAAAGCCGGGGAGAGACATCTCAACTCTGTTGTTCAGTTAGCTGCTGTTGATCGGATTAGCTCTCGCTGTGCTGTGCTTTGCGTTCTGTTTAATGTTTTTAGTATTGGAAACTACAACTACAGATTATTACTGAGTGATGTGTAAAAACTTGTACAAATATTTTTGAGAAAAAATTCCAGCATTCTGTTATATTTCTTTTGATAAAAATAAATGTTATTAAGCTTTTATCAGACGTGTGCATTCAAAGTGTTAAAAACCCGTCCCAAGCAATAATATATTTGTCTTCTATTCATTTAATCTCGTAATAACTTATTAAGGGGTATCAGAAACCCCTATACCAACAATGTTAAATTGGCCATTTTCGATGTACCTTTTCTCAAAATCTGCTGTAGATACAGGCTTGAAAATGTTTCTGTAATTAAAGTATACCTATTTGATTATACTGAAATGAGCTTTTGAAACATTTTGAATTTTAGAGTAAATTACAGAACATTTTGTTAGGCATTTTCTCACACAAAATTAACACTTTTCTCACACAAAAAAATTTAAAAAAGTTTTTTTTTTCTAAGTTTACTACAAAAAGCTCATTTCAGTAAATATTATGAAACCTAATAAATAAGCCATAAAAGTTTAGATACCTGTGAGCAGTAGTTTCTGATAAAAGGTACATGGAGTATAAAAAAATCACGTTTGGAGAAAAACGCATTTTTATGTAAAAATCCTCATTGATCACAGCAGTAGATGACAAATTAAAACTAGATTTTTTTACAGTTCTATTTTTCATAGAGATTAAAGAATGGTATTTTTAGAAAAATAAAAGTGTAGAGAATCTGAAAATTCAAAAATCCAAAATCACAATTTTTTGAAGATTTTGGGGTTCCAACAAAACCTTAACAAATTGCATTTCCTTGCAAATTGTATAGATGTTGATCTACAGATTATTACTACAGATTATTACTGATTATTACTACAGATCACTACAGATTATTACTGAGTGATTTGTGAAAACTTGCACAAATATTTTTGAGAAAAAATTCCAGCATTCTGTTATATTTCTTTTGATAAAAATAAGTGTTATTAAGCTTTTATCGGACGTGTGCATTCAAAGTGTTAAAAACCCGTCTCAAGCAATAATATATTTGCCTTCTATTCATTTAATCTCGTAATAACTTATTAAGGGGTATCAGAAACCCCTATTTTTCATTTTTAGAAAAATAAATGTGTAGAGAATTTGAAAATTCAAAAATCCAAAATCACAATTTTTTGAAGATTTTGGGGTTCCACCAAACCCTTAGCAAATTGCATTTCCTTGCAAATTGTATCGATGTTGAGCTGCATCGTAAATGTAAAATTGAAATTTGAGATTTCAACTCGGGATATGTGTTAGCACCATTTAGCACTAGCTGTGTATTTGGTGTATCTTAATTATGGCAGAGCACACGAGGGCTATCTCCCTAAGGGGAAGGAAGCCTTCCTGGAGGACTTTCTAATGGAAACTAGCTCGTATACACGCTACACATGAGGAAAACCACGAAAACGTCCATGCAGTCAGCCCGTTCGCGACTTAGCACTAGGAATACAGTATAACTCCAATTATCGCTGATCATCCAAATCGCTTTCAGAATTTCTTAGAATCAACTGTAGAAGAGAAAGAAAATGAGAAAAAGGAAAGAAGCCCAAGAAAAGGGAAGAGACAGGAAAATCTGAGAACGACGTGTCATTTGAGGAATTAAGAAACATTCTTTTGAAAATTCCTGAATGTTCAGAAGTTAGTACCGAGGTTACAGCAGAATGGATGGTGTGTGATTCGCCAGATCCTTCGATTCAAATTCTAAATGATGAACTTACTGAAAGAGTGAGAGAAGAAAGTGCCGAGGAAGAAGATGACCTCAGTAGTCAAAAAGTAGGCTAAATTTAAGTAGATGTACAGTACAACTCCAATTATCAGAACCGCTGATTATCCGAATCGCTTTCAGAATTTAAGAAAGAGAGAGGGAAGAGACGGGTCATGATAAAGATGACGAGGAATTAAGAAACATTCTTTTGAAAATTCCTGAATGTTCAGAAGTTAGTGCCGAGGTTACAGGTGACAGGTGAATGAAGGCCTGGACACCCGCACGGCTTTGCAAAAGACTACCGGGTGTAGTCCAGGACCCGCAACTATTTAGAACAACGCCTCACAGGGCCACCCGAGCATCCCGCGCCCAACGCCGAGACCCAACGCCTGAACCAGATCACTTGCAGTTGTGCCGTCCAATGTGGAAAAGACATCCCACTTGACGCACAGACATCCAGCCGCCCAAGCCCAGTATTTATTGGTATGTGATTCGCCAGACCCTTCGATTCAAATTCTAAATGATGAACTTACTGAAAGAGTGTGAGTGAAGAAAGTGCCGAGGAAGAAGATGACCTCAGTAGTCAAAAAGTAGACTAAATTTAAGTAAATGTACAGTACAACTCCAATTATCCGAACCGCTGATTATCCGAATCGCTTTCTGAATTCAAGAAAGAGAGAGGGAAGAAACGAGTAATAAAGATGTGTGTGTGTGTGTTATTATGGCAAAGCCTCGAGGGCTATCTGCCTAAGGGAAGGGATGCCTTCGTGGAGGACTTTCTAAGGGGAACTGGCTCGTATACACGTTACACATGGGGAAAACTACGAAAACGCCCATGCAGCCAGCCCGTTCGCGGGATTCGAACCTCGGACCGAACTACCAGTGTTCAGCGAATTTACCTCTCGGCCGCTGGTGAGCCTAAAGATAAAGATGACGAGGAATTAAGAAACATTCTTTTGAAAATTCCTGAATGTTCAGAAGTTAGTACCGAGGTTACAGCAGAATGGATGGTGTGTGATTCGTCAGACCTTCGATTCAAATTCTAAATGATGATGAACTTATTGAAAGTGTGAGAGAAGAAAGTGTCGAGTAATAAGATGACTTTAATACCAAAGCGGAAGCAGACACAGAACCATCGGCTGCAGTGGATGGTCTGCAGCCCTCGAAAGTGCGTGGAAGTGGATGGAGCGTCAGCCCGAGTGGGACCACATGAACTTTTCATTGACCAGCGGATGCGCGACTTGGTTGCCCGAAAACGGATGAAGACAGTCAAGCAGCTTACGTTGACCGAGATGTTCACCAAGCAATGCCTTTCGACACTTGTAAGTATTGTACAGTACGCTATATAACATGCACTCAAAACTGTTGCCTTTCCATTTTAATTAATTAAAACCTTTTTTTCTTTAAAATTAGTTTTTTTTTTTTCACATTTTCAACATACAGTACATACAGTAATTAATTTAAGTGTACGTTAGACCTTTCCTTCGGAAAATAAATCCAATTATCCGAATTTTTGATTATCCGAATGAAGTCCCATCCCAATAATTTATTCGGATAATTAAAGTTCTACTGTATAAGAAAACAGGTGACAGGTGACGGAGGACGGGGACGCCTGGCGTCTAACAGAGGTAAACAGGCATATGTCCCACACCCTCCCCTATCCAGACGCAACAACTCCCTGTGGCCCCATAAGGACGCACCGGGAGTTTATCGATACTTCAACATAAATTACTACTTACTCATAAATTACTGCCTACTGATAACATATAAATTCTGCTTTTTCGTAAATTATCGCGTAATTATGTATCATATAAAGTGTAATTAGCATTCCATGTGCAAGCATTAATTCAAGTGTAAGTAGTAATTTATGTGTAAACAGTAATTTAGGAGTAATAATGTGTAATATAATGCATATATTTATGTGTATATGTAAGTAGATTAATGTGTAAGGTAATGTGTATATGTAATCATGTATCATATTAATATGTAAGTAGTATCTTCTGTGCAAGCAGCAAATCATGTGCAAGCAGCTTATGTGTAAGCAGTAATTAATGAGTATCTATTTAACATAATGTGCCAGCAGTAACTTATGTGTAAGGAGTAATTTATGAGTATTTATGTATCATACTAGTCTGTAAACAGTAACTTATGTGTAAGCAGGAACTTATGTATCATCAGTAGGCCGCAATTCATGAGTACGTCGTAATTTATGTACAATGCAACAGAATATGTATGTAATGCAATGGTATAACGCAACTATGCACAATGCAGCTATGTAATATAATCCCTGACTGAAACAGCATGCTGTTTCATACTCCGCACTGAATAACCAAATACGTGTAAACTGTGATCCGAATGTTGCCATATGTACAATGCTATATGTAATAATGTATCATATTAATGTGTAACCAGAATTTTAAGTGTAAGCAGTGACTTATATAAGTAATAATGTGTCATCAGCAGGCAGTAACTTATGTGTAAAGTAGCAGTTATGTATAGTGCAACAGTATATGTGTGTAACGCAACGGTGCATTGCAACTATGTAGTATATTCTTTAACTGAAACAGCATTTTGTTTCATACTCCGCACTGAATAAACCAATATGAGTGAACTGCGATCTGAATGTTGCCATATGTACAATGTATTATGCAATTGTGTATCATATTAATGTGTAAGCAGTATTTGTCAGTATTTGTATCATAATAATGTGTAATTATGTATCAAATTAACGTGTAATGTAACATGTATATGTAACTTAGCATCATATTAATGCACCATATTAATGTAGTCATATTAATGTAAGCAGTATTTCATGTGTAAGCAGTATTTCATGTGTAAGCAGTATTTCATGTGTAAGCAGTAATTTATGTGTAAGCAGTAATTCAGGTACAAGCACAAGCAGTAACTTATGTGTATAAGAAAACAAGGGTTAAATCTTAATGAAAGCGAGGGCCACACGCTACGTCTTGTATTAAAACTATAATTTAATTATCCGATGTCACATTGCGGTGCCCAACAGCGGCCGAGCGGTAAAGTCGTTGAACACTGGTAGTTCGGTCTGAGGTTCGAATCCCGCGAACGGGATGGCTGCATGGGAGTTTTCGTGGTTTTCCCCATGTGTAACGTGCATACGAGCCAGTTTCCCTTAGAAAGTCCTCCACGAAGGCATCTCTCACCTTAGGAAGATAGCTCTCGTGGCTTTGCCATAATTACACACACACACATCGAGGTAGCAGAAATACCATAGGAAATATATGCGCAAAACAAGCAGGCACTTAAAACGCTAATCAACTCGCTGCTGCTCCCTGCGATTTTCGTGCATAAGCTCGAATAAATACGAGATATCAGTCACAGAAACCAGCTCGATATGGAAGCGAATCGACTACGAAACAATCTTCTGGTGCATTGCCAAAGTTAAATTTCAAATTAGCTTTGATTAAATATGTAAAATTCTCTGTAATTTGCCTTCTAACGAGGTCTTACGGAAGAAAAGAAAGAATACGATAACGTTAAGGGGGATCATACACCATAAACCCCTTAACACCCTTCGAATATGTGACTGTTGCAAGAATTGGGATATTTTATTTATTTTAAAATCAATTACTTCCAACTTTTTACAGCTGACTACATAATATAGCTGCTTTGGAAACTAGTAACCCGAAAGTTTGTGTTGCCACAAATATTTTTGAAATTTAATCCGCTTTGTGACAAAATATTTCGTCACGTTTCCACCTTGAGCGCACGATATTTTAAAAATGGTTCATGGTACATACTTGAAATTGGATGGAATTCTTTATATGAGCCCTATTTTTAAACTGAACCAAAAATTTGATGAATGTTTTAATATTAAAAAATTTTATGGACGGAAACAATACAGGTTTTTTTAATAAAATACATTTTATAAACTCGACTCCAAATAAAATAAAAATTTAACATGAAATTTTTAGAATTTTTGGTTCACAGCAATTTCCAAATGTTATAAAAGCTATATATTAAATATGGAATTAAATTATGCAACAGAATGTTTTAAACTGTGCGCGCAAGGTGGAAATATGACGAAAAATTTTGTCAAAAAGCGGATTAAATTATCAAAATATTTGTGGCAACACAAACTTTCTGATCACTATTTCAGAAAGCAGCTATATTATGTAGTTAGCTGTAAAACGTTGGAAGTAATTGCTTTTAAAATAAATAAGTTATCCCAATTCTTACAACAGTCACATATTCAAAGATCTTATGGGTTTTAAAGTGTACGAGTCCCCTTAATATAAAAATAACATGCCAGTTGTATTAGAATCTTCTAAAAATACCATTTTTATATACTTGGTTCCGTTCATCTTTCATTTCCCTACAATTTAAATCTTGAGAATATGTTATAAGGTATTTCTTCAGTCTTCTTAGCATGCCTTCATGGTGTAGTGGTCAGCACACTCGGCGAGTATCCGAAGAAGTCCGTGGTTCGACTCCCGGCAAAGGCATTGATAATTTTTCTTCTATCTCGCTTTGAAATAATAAATCTACAGGGCGCCTAAACTGCAAAAATGTGTGTATGATGATTCTCCACCACCAGGAATTGGCGATTGGGTCTCCTTATTACCAGTCGCCCTTTAAAAGGGAGAGTATATACGATATTTCTCAATTCTTCTTAGCATGGCTTCGTGGTGTAGTGGTCAGCACACTCGGCGCGTATTCGGGAGGTCAGTGTTTCGAGTGTCGGCGAAGGGCATTGCTCATTTTTCATGACTCCTTCTGCAAAAATACCAAACGTCTCTACAGTATTACAGAATTATAGAAATTTGCACCCAATCAAACATTTACTTTAACAAATTTACAAGACTGAAATTACAGGAGAATTTGTTTCGTGACCAAATTTCACGATTTATATCTTAGATATTCACATAAACATATAGAAGAAAAAAGAAATTGAAGCCTAAATATTTTCCGTTAATGTTTCCTAAATATCCAATGAAAAGATTCAAGAACAGTAATATTCTGAAATTCAAAAGGAAAGGAAAACCGTACTGATGGGAAAAACATTTCTATCTTCTAAGATGTAGATGGCTAAAGTAATCAGACAGCTGAAATGAGATTTGACGAAAAGCTCTAATTCGAAGAGACGGACATTTCTCATTTAGTCAGAAAAATAACACAGTAAAATGATATAAAAGAAACGATAGATATAGCAAAAGGAGGAATTAGATTTATATAAATTCAGTTTCTTCTGCAAACACTATTGACATAGAAAACTTTCTCTGGAGTTTTTCAGAAACTGTGTGGGTTACATATCGGATCCATTGGCACTTCATGTAAGAAAATGTTGATAAATAAAAGAATCGTAATTTGTCAAGCTGAAACGTGGAAATTCGGTCTTAACACATAACTTCCTCCACTCATAGTAGTAATAGAAACTCTATACAAATATAAATTTAATATAAGAAACAAATATATTTGAAAGGAAATATTCTTTCACAAGATTATAAACTTTCTGGACTGATGTTGTGCCCTCTTCTAAAAAGACTAGTTCTATACCAAAGAATGTGAGACAAAGTATAATTTGTCAGCCTACAAATTTTGATTTTGTGGTGGAGGTGTATTTAAGTATAGCAAAGCACACTAGGGCTATCTGCCTAAGCGAAGGGCTTTCTAAGGGAAACTGGCTCGTATACACATTACACATTGGGAAAACCACGACAACATCCATGGAGCCAGCCCGTTCGCGGGATTCGAACCTCAGTCCGAACTACCAGTGTTCAGCGACTTTACCGCTCTGCCGTTGTTTTGATTTTGTGACATAGGTTTGTAGAATCGGTACTTACCGTTTAGGAATATAATGTCTGTAAACTTACTTCTTTTATGGCTGTCTAGGGGCTAATAAACTAGTCCAATTTACAAATAACTTGAATATTTAATTAAAACACGAATAGTTGCTACAAACTACAAAATGATTACATGTATAGAAAGATGAATTTACATAGATGATATTTACACTTGAAGAGAATCGACAGTCTTTTACATGCAAACATCTTTCAGTCGTATCATCGTCTCAATGACGGAATCGTCTGACTTCTATCATCGGAAGAGTAAAAGATTTATTCTCACAGCTTGTCGCGTCATCCGATTATAATGAACGATGCCATTCCACAGTTTTTATTAAACTATTCTTTGTGCTCGATTCAGGTGGAGAACAATATATTAATTGAATAAAGAGTTTATAGACTCTCGTGGGTTTCGCAAGCATAAACTAACGAGACATTAGAAAACCATTTCAGGAATTATCCTCAAGTCCTCGTAAGTCTAGAGAAGGATGTGAAGAAGTCTTTATTAACTCAATATAATCCCAGATGGCACCGATTCGTGTTTACAGCAGTCAGTACATTTGGCTCACTTTAAAATGCTTTCGTGTGAGCACACTCGACTCGTATTCGAGCGGTCCGCTGTTCGAGACCCGGCTAGGTCATTCCTCCATTTTTCATGTCTTCTGGCTTCGAAATAACCTAATCTCTCTATAAGATAAATGATTTTACAATTCAATTTGATTAAATTTCAGAGCTTTTCTGTTTCCTAGCAAGATGAAATTAACACACTTTCGAAAAGATAAGTTTAGAAAGCAAAAATCTTTAGTACTAAATTAAAGAAATAGCCCGTCGCCCAACCGGAATGCGTAATGGCAAACCGCACATTGAGTTGACCAATGTTAAACGAATTTCGCTTACTGCGCATGCCCAAAAGAGAATTTGGCGCAGTTACGACTTTGGCGCAATTTTAAAAGAAGATAAATACGGTTTATGGCTGATATTGTGTTATCTTGGTTGTAAACAGTTCGAGGTTTTAAAACGTGTCAGGTTGTAAGTTATTCATTACTTGGAGTGTAAATGTCGATTGTAAACTACCCAAATTTTCTTTTAAAAAGGATTACAAAACAGGAAACATTAAAAGATGTATTAGCTAATTATACATCTGAGGAATAAAAACAATTGAGTATTTACCATACGTTCCATTTATATATATTTTAACAAATTAAACATTAAATCTAGTTTAAATTACTGAATTAAAGTGTGTGTGTGTGATTATGGCAAAGCCTCGAGGGCTATCTGCCTAAAGGGAGGGATGCCTTTCGTGGAGGACTTTCTAAGGGAAACTGGCTCGTATACACGTTACACATGGGGAAAACCACGAAAACGCCCATGCAGCCAGCCCGTTCGCGAGATTCGAACCTCGGACCGAACTACCAGTGTTCAGCGACTTTACCGCTCGGCCGATGGTGGGCCCTGAATTAAAGGTCAAATAAATTATTTGAAGTAAATGAAATAGACTGTTGCAATTGTAAGCAGTCGATAAGACCTACATGTCGAACAGGCTTGTGTAGGGTTGCTTATGCTTAGTCGCCAGTATTTTCTCCCGCGCCAGCGGTACACCATTAAGCATGCGCAGTAAGCGAAATTCGTTAACATTGATCAACTCAATGTGCGGTTTGCCATTAAGCAACCGGGATAGTGATTAATGACTCTGACTGCCGCACCGAAGGACCTGCGTTCGAATCCCGGAGAAGCCATGGATGTTTGTAAATGTAGAGTGTCTGTGCGACATGGGGCACTGAAAATATGCGCGAGCCGAAAATTCTCTCGAGAGGTTGAGGTTGGTTGTAGGAGAACACGGATGGGAAGTTCTGAGACCCGTCCCCTCCAGATACTCCATGAAAATTATTAGCGCAGTTCGGGAAAGTCGTACTGTAGCCTGGACGGTATTCAACACTGTTCTTGGCAACGACAGGTGCACTGTTTGCGGCGATGTTGGTAGTGTGGTGTATTTAATTATGGAAAAGCACACTAGGGCTATCTGCCTAAAGGGAGGGATGCCTTCGTGGAGGACTTTCTAAGGGAAACTGGCTCGTATACACGTTACACATGGGGAAAACACCCATGCAGCCAGCCCGTTCGCGGGATTCGAACCTCGGACCGAACTACCAGTGTTCAGCGACTTTACCGCGATGAATTTCGTGGGCTTGTGCTGATGTTACGGTCACATAAGTCACAGCACCAAAAGAAATAAGTTCCACCTTAAAATAATCTCCCGTAGCTTAGCTTTTCAAGGTCACTTTTATTACCTATCTAAACATTTAAATCACCAATAAAAAGTTATTTTACCTCAGTCAAAATATAATAAAATAATTTGTGCTTAGTGTTGGTTTCAAACTTGGTGTAATTTTTCAAGTTTTTGGAAAAAATCATTTTATTATTTTTTTTAAGTTAATAATAATAATAAAAAAATTCTGAAAGGTTTCGGATTTTAAATTACGTCCAAAGGGGCGTTTTTTTAACATTTTGTCTGTTACCTTTATTTATTAAATATCACGTTCTTCGCACTTAAACCATAAAATTAATTTCAAGAGCAATATCGCTAAACAGCATTAAATTGAGCATATCTTTAGAATTTCTGATACAGATAAAAATGTTTTTTTTTTTTTTTTTTTTTTTTTTTTCTGTACAACGTTGCCATTGCTCGCTTTTAAATCCTTGAGTTTGTTAATAAAAAATCTGATGTGTGCATCACATGACTTCCTTGTACGGAATATTAAATTATACGCATTTTTCTTGCATTACATTTAAATTTATTGGATTGAATTAAATCTACTTCGCCGACAACGCATAAACCACAATAGAATAAATGCATTCTTTAAAATTTACTCTATTTGTTTCATTCAATTCATTCAGTTCTCACTTCGCGAAAAGGCAAAAATACAAAATATTTGAATTAAAAATTACGAAGCAAATTTTGAACACCTATTTCTTCGAAAAAATACCAGAAAGTATTAAGCATGATTTAATTCGCAATAATAAATGAAGACGATATCTTTGTTGCGAAGCTAAGTTTCTCTAGATTGGCAACATATCCACTAGTCCGCTGTTTCAAATGTAAACAAGCAATGGCCGCCATCAAAAATATTATTAGGCTTAGCGGCATTTAAACAACTTTAAAATTGTTGATAATTTTAAAAATATTGCATACAGATTTATTAAAGGCATAAAAACCTTAACCGGAAGATAATAACATCATAATTAAATCATTTTTAAAGCAAAAAATGTACAATTTACAAACATATAAGAGTAAAGAAACAGATCACTGAGCCGGGTAACAGAGTGGATATATATATTTATATACGTTTGGTGCGGCCGATTGCAACCAAAATACGAGGTGCACATCTGCATGTTATTGCAGTCCTATATGCAAAATTTCAACGTTCTGAGGCTACGTGTTTTTGAATTATGCGAGATACGTACGTATGTACATACGTTCGTACAGACGCCACGGAAAATTCTCTTCAGAATTCATTTTAAAGCAGTTAAGCAGTTTTATAATTTTTTGGAGGAAAAGAGTCTTTTATTCTATCCTTACGTACAGATATCACGGAAAAACATTGTTAAAATGCATTCGAAAGCGGTCAAAATGGATATTTTCGTTGAAATATGCTGCCTGAAACTTTTCGCGATTACAATACTTCCTTTTTACTTCGTACAAGGAAGTAAAAAATCGTTAAAATTTTGAAAAATGTGAAATCGAGTATAAATTCCAAATTTCAAATTTGGTCTTCCACATGTCCATATTCGCAGTAGGATTACGTCATTCAAAATTCGGTGGCTCTATGTACCCTTGTTTTCTCACAATGCGAGAAATATACATACATTTATGCAAATTTTTCTTTATTTAATTTCTTCTAATATAAAGCAGGACTCTAACATTCGGTGGCAACAGTTTGAAAAGTGAAACGGACATTAATAGTGAACCAATTCTAAATTGCAAAACGAAAACAATAGTCCTTCAAGGACAAAGCCCGTTTGGACTAATCACTTTTATAATCGTTAAATTATACAATAAGTGTATTACATGCATTATAATATTATACAATATTATATAATAATATGTAATAATATTACACAGATAAATCATAGTTTATTGCTTAGTTTGGTATAATTTTGATGCTAGAGGCACTGCGAATAGCCTATATTTGTTCGTACATTTTCATGACAATGTTTACTTAAATCGTAAACCTTTATAATTTGCAGCAGAAAGAGTTAACTTGCTTCTTAAACAGCATTTTTGTATAAGATCTCTTTCAATATATAGATATAAAATAAACCTTCATTTTTAAGGGTTTTAAACAACGAAATGCTTTGTAAAAACGCACTGATGTCTGGAGAGGCGATTTTTGTAAAATAATATGGCGAGACATGAATAATTTAAAAAAACAATTACTTTTTTTATATCACAAGACTGCATTTTCGAACAAAGAGCCCTTTTGCACTTTCGTTCCATTTATCGATTTCAAATATCTCGTGGGTTAAAATGCTCGTATCTGAAGACCATGTCTGTCTGAAAAGATTTGGTTTTCTTACGTATGATTAGCATCAGCTTCAAAGTTTTATCGATGAAAACATCTCTCTCTCTATTATTTAAAGAAGCACATGGCAGAATAGCGAATGTTATTGAATTTTAAGAGGATTGTCAAGTAAACTTAGCATGAAATATATTTGAAATTTCAAAATATCACTCGGAATATATTATTTTCATAACATTTCTTTTTAAACTTCAAACAACAAAAGAAAGTACATTTTAAGAGTTATTAACATTTTCATGGACTTAAATTTACTCGGTTTGTTCAGGTTATTTCAAGATAACATCCCTTTTGAAACAAATGAAGCCAATCGTAGTGATGTCAGAATACGTATTATCATTGAGTACTTTGCTTTACCAGCTTACATGCGTAAACTCGGCACGCCGTAGCATATACTCGACACTCTTATCCCTTTCGCGGCCGGTATATAAAAGAATTTAAATCATAGCAAAATTTTATATGAAATGTACCTGCAAGACACTATTTTTCTACGTGGTTGCCAATGGTTAATTTTCAACCCAAAGAGGCAATTTGCCCAGAAGGGCTATTCGTTTCGTTTCAGCATTTTGCGTCGTGGGTCATTTTTCAAATTGTTGCCACCAAATATTAGAGCCCTGCATTACATTTAAAGAAATTAAATAATGAAAAATCTGCATGAGTGTATGTATTGTTACGGATTTGGTATTTAAATTAGCTCATGTTAATTGAATTGTAAATTAAACGGTTTTATTTACCGCGCAGTGCAGCGCGTGACGAATATTAAAAGAAAGCTAAGCCGGAAAATTGAAAATACAAGAGCGCGTGCATGTAGCATTCAATAAATATCTCTTTTTGATTTCGAGAAAGTACTAGAAAATTCTCGCGCGCGATTTTAAAATCTTATAAAAGCAGGAAAACTTCTCAGTTCGTTGTAGTTACTTAGTTTGTTGTTGTTTTAAGAGTTTGTTTAGAAAATTGCTCTTGTTGACTGTAGCGAATTCGCGAATTAGTTTTCCTTAGCTGTTTTGAATTAAGTTCTATTGAACGTTTGAGTAGTTAAAAGATAACTACTGTGAGATATTGTAATACTGCACGATAATTTGAGGAAATTTAAGCATATTTGTTGTGATAATAATAAATGTTGTTGATTTTACATCGGTCTTGTGCATTCATTTCGTAACGAACCCGTACGCACGCAACAATTTTTGGCGTCAGGAGTGGGGGTTTGAATGCCAATAACAAAAGCAATGGAAAAGCAATTAAGACACTTGATATCAGCCTTTGCCTCATTTTTAACAGTGTTATATTTCGTCCATATTATAACTCAGAATGCACGAAATTTATATCATTTAAAGAATTATCTAATCGTTGCCAAATGTAATTAAATATAAAGCTAGAACGATGTATAAAAGAAATTAAGCAAACAAAACAAAAAGGAAACAGTTTTTCACAGACGATTGAGTATTTCTCATTCAATTAATTCCGTTTTCACTTCGCGACAAAGAAAAATACAAAAAAACTCAAAATATCTGTATTAAAAAGTAATAATTATTAAAAATTAAATTACTAATTATTAAAAATTAAATTATTAAAAATTAAGCAAATCTTAAACACTTATGTCGTCGAAAAAATTCCAGAAAGGATTAAGCATGATTTAATTTTCAATAATAAAGGAAGGCGTTATCTTTGTTGTTGCGAACTTACGTTTCTCTTAATGGGCAACAAATCCACTACTCTGCTGTTTCAAATGTAAACAAGCTAAAAACATTGCATACAGATTCACTAAAAGCATATAAACCTTAACCGGGAGATAAAAACAACATAATTCAAGCATTTTTAAAGAAAAAAATCTACAATTTACAAACATATAAGAGTAAAGAAACTGATATTACTGAGCCGGGTAACAGAGTGGATATATATATAAATATATTTATATACGTTTGGTGCTACCGATTGCAACCAAAATACGAGGTGCACATCTACATGTTATAACAGTCCCTACATACAAAATTTAAACGTTCTGAGTCTACTCCTTTTTGAGTAATACGAGATATGTACGTACATACGTTCGTAAGACGCCATGAAAAATTCTCTTCAGAATTCATTTTAAAGCAGTTTTATAATTTTTTTGGACGAAACCAATCTTTTATTCTGTCCTTACGTACAGATATCACGCAAAAACATCGTTAAATTGCATTCGAAAGCGGTCAAAATGAAGATTTTTGTTGAAATGTGCTGTCTGAAACTTTTTGCGATTACAATACTTCCTTTTTACTTCGTACTAGGAAGTAAAAATTTTTTTTTTTTTTTTTTTTTTTTTTTTTTTTTTTCAGATAAAAGTTTGACGTTTTAACTGTAATGAAAACCTTGACATTTTTATTAACAGAGATAAAATCACTAAATCCTGACTGTGAGTTTGCTAAACATGTTCATAATTTCTGTACTTGTATTAATTAGCTATCGAAGCTAATTAATCATCGCAATAATTCGCCAGTTTTTGAGATTTTATGTTACTTCTAAACAAATGCTTTTTTTTTAACTTTAATATATGCAGGAGATGTTACTGAAATAGTTTAATTACTTTTTTCATATGCATCATATCCAAATAACGAAATAAAAAAGCTTTTGTAATAAAAATTCACTTCGCTCGAACAGCTGTCAAAAATATTTAACATTCGAAAGTTCGAGATTCCCCTTCGAAATATTTTTCGAAATTAATTTTCTTTTCGCCTTAATAATATCTGTCACGAATTCTATTATTGCAAGCGATTCTATTATTGCAAATAAGTAAGTTATAAAAACTCAATCTGAAATTTGCTCGGTACTAAAACCGAATATATTTCGGATTAAGTTTTATTTCAATTATATTTATGTAAACGTTGAATAAAATTACTTTATGCAGGTTTATGAGATGTCACATATTTGCATTTTGGTGTATTATCTGTCACCGAAAATAGTTACAGTTCTACTAAATGGCAAAATCTTTTGCGCTAATTTAAATGACAATTTTTTTAACAGGATTTCGCAATCACTTCCCTTAGGATGTATTAAAAAGTTTCTAATCGTTTCTAATGTGAGCGATTATGAAACCACTTTTAATAAAAGCTTTTCAGCAAAAGTTCCTTTTTCCTATTTTTCCTTTTTCAGTTCTCCTTCCTTTTAAAATTTTTGGAGATCGAAGTATTATCACAACCACCTTAGTAGAAGTTCACCAGATTTTCAGGGTATTCCAGAGGTCCGTGGTTCGATTCCCGGCGAAGGCGTTTGCTATGTTCCAACGGCCGAGCGGTAAAGTCGCTGAACACTGGTAGTTCGGTCCGAGGTTCGAATCCCGCGAACGGGCTGGCTGCATGGGTGTTTTCGTGGTTTTCCCCATGTGTAACGTGGATACGAGCCAGTTTCCCTTAGAAAGTCCTCCACGAAGGCATCCCTCCCCTTAGGCAGATAGCCCTAGTGTGCTTTGCGATAATTAAATACACCACACCACCACACCAGATTTTAGAAGTCTGAACTCTGGCTACCTCAACTGGCAAACTCTGGTTTTGTGATAAAGTCACTGAACACTGGTAGTTCGTTCAGAGATTCTAACCCATCGAACGCATGGCTGTATGGGCGCGTTTTCATGGTTTTCCCCATAAGTAACGTGTATACGAGGCAGTTTCCCTTAGAAAGTCCTGCATGAAGGCATCCCTTCCCTTAGGTAGATAGCCGTCGAGGCTTTGCCATAATTGCATAAACCGAACCCTTATAAAATGCAATCCGAAAATTCACCGAATCACACTTCTTTTCTGTAAAAAATCGCCAAACTGCGCCAAAGTGGTGGAGCTAATACGTAAGTACCAGCTTTTGTTTAATCCGAAGCTATTCCTTTCAAATTGATTCATAACGGCGCACATTTGCTTTTCTTAATACTCAGAGAAATCTTGTTGTTCTCATGCCACATATGAAATCACCTCCAATGAGTGTTCAATAAGTACAATTACTACATTCTGCGCCCCCTACCGGTATAGTGATTAGCGTCGCTAGCTGCCGTGCTAACGGACCCGGGTTCGAATCCCGGAGAAGGCATGGATCTTTGCAAATGTATAGTGTCGGTGCGGCATGGTGGCACTCTAAATATTCGGCGAGCAGAAAGTCCTCTGGTGTGGTTCGGTGGAAAGGGAGAAGGGTGAGACCCGACCACCCGGGGTGCTCCTCATCAAAATTGGGGGCGGAGCTGATCCGAATGGCACTGAGCTAAATCGTATAGTGCTCAAGGTTGCTGCCAACGAAAGGAGTATCTTGCGCTTCTTGCCACGGGAAATTTCGTGGGGTTGCGCTGGTGCTACTATCAAACACGTGAGCATGAGAAACAATAAGAACTGCTTTCTGCTATAATACAATAGGCACTTCGGGCATGTCGCAAATCGCACAAAATAGGCAAATCGCATTTCCTCTGCTATGATAAAATAGTCTATTCATTTATTTATGTAACTCTTCTTGTAACGACCGAACAGAAGGGATTAGGTATTTTTATCAGATTAGGTGATGCAACCATTTTCCGCATGTGCATGGTACGAAGCATGGTACGAAGTAAGCTAGAAAGAGAAAAATAAATTTGTCTATTTGTCTATTTTGAAGTAATAATAATAACAACGTAAACATATGCAAAATTTCAAGATACAGCCATGTCCTGTAACTCTGCAGTTTATTGGCCACCGCAATCTCGCAGCGCCCACCAGCGGCCGAGCGGTAAAGTCGCTGAACACTGGTAGTTCGGTCCGACGTTCGAATCTCGCGAACGGGCTGGCTGCAGGGGCGTTTTCGTGGTTTTCCCCATGTGTAACGTGTATACGAGCCAGTTTCCCTTAGAAAGTCCTCCACGAAGGCATCCCTCACCTTAGGCAGATAGCCCTCTTGTGCTTTGCCATAACTAAATACACCAATACACAATCTCACAGCATCACGAGGTTTCTGGTACTAGGGGTATCTGGAATGAAAGGTGGACTCGTTAAATCCACGATATTTGTCAGAATTGACAGGTGTTATAAAAGGTGAAGTTATACAGGTTTCTTCTGCGAGGCTGCGGTCGTTATTGTTGTTCACTATTTCCCGGGTTATCGTCTGCGAAGGCGGGCACGTTGAAAATTTGTAGTTAAAATAAATCTTTTGTTCCTCTCCTCTCATATGGTGTCATTAGTCCTTTGCAATGTTTTTCTTTGAAAATGTTTTTATACCCGCAATTTTCATCATGAGTGTATTGTTGGTTTGATTTGGTTTATTAGATTACGGCAAAGCACTCGAGGGCTATCTGCCTTAAGGAAGGGATGCCTTTGTGGAGGACTTTTTAAGGGAAACTGGCTCGTATACACGTTACACATGGGGAAAACCACGAAAACACCCATGCAGCCAGCCCGTTCGCGGGATTCGAACCTCGGACCGAACTACCAGTGTTCAGCGACGTTACCGCTCGGCCGCTGGTGGGCGAGTGTATTGTTGGAAAACCATTTATGGGTTTTCAATGAGTTCATCAATTTGCGCTCGATATATTGCTATTCGAAAATTTCGAAATTTTTTCACTGTAACCGTAATCGTGAGAGTTCTATTCTTTTAAACCAGGGCTTCTTAAACTTTTTTCAGTCGCGACCCCTTTTTATCTCTGAGATTTTTTCGCGACCCCCAGGACCTCATAATATTTACGAAAATTTTGTGTACAACAAACATTGCACAAATCCGACGCACGAGTGTGTGGAACTGTCAATTTTTTCACTTATACTGTAACATACTATTGCAGGTTTAGGTCATTAACTTTAATTTCTTATTTTAAAGCATAGAACAATGTGAAAATTTTAAATAAGTAACAGACGAAATGACAGCGTCACGTGCAAAGCAATGAAAATGAACATTTACATTATAAAAAAAATCTGATGTGTACACCACATGACTTCCTTGTACGAAATATTAAATTATACGCATTTTGAAATGAACGTTTATATTATAAAAAGAATGCATCGAAACGTTTTCCTTTTTTCTTTGTATGTATTGTCCTACCTTTATATATTTTAAGATACACTGCGTAAAAATATTTGGTAATTGTAAAATTATTAGAATAAGTTAAAGAAATATCAAAACTGCTAATGTTTTTGTCGACCCCCTGCTGCAGGTCCCGCGACTTCCCTAGTGTGCGACCCACAGTTTAAGAAACGCTGTCTTAAGCCATCACAATCTAAAACTTACACCTCTAAACGACAATATCTGAAATTTCATTTCGACTGCTATATCGGACAGACAAATAAGTTCATACATGGGGAAATTTCTTTTATGCGCCCTCGTATATATTTAGCTTTATCGTTAAACAACGTCTTTTGGGGTCCCATATGTTATTTGGGTTCAGCCGCCATAAATAAACTTTATATCTGAACATAGAGATCAGAAGGAATAACGTGTGTGACTTCAAGTGATTATAAATGTATACCAAAATGTATTGAATAGAGAAAGATGTCATAACAATTTTTTGAATTTATACTGTAGAGTGAGTCATTAGGTTATTTTCAAGCAGAAGATGTGAAAATTGTGCAATAACCTGGCCAGGACTCGAAACTGAACCTCTCGAATACGATTCGAGTGTGCTTCCAATTACATATCGAAGGCACGCGGAAAGGTGGGAGAAAAGAATGTCGCTAATGCATATTTTACAAACCTTCATTTGAACATTTATACAAGACATGATTGTTCTCATGGCAGTGTAAAGATTCATGACATACATGCAATAAAGTTTCACATTTATTGCTCATAAATTATTTACGGTACTTACGTATTAACGCCACCGCAGCTGCAGATTTGGCGGTTTTTAAGTGCCGCCACTTTATTTAAAATAAAAACACTTTACTTAAAATCAATGTAGTCAATCGGATTTCGGTGGAAAATGGGCCGATATAGAGTTTAACATAAATTCAAAACAGTCTCTATTTTCTTTGACCTGATGCTGTCGCCATATGAACTCTGCTAAATACTCGCTGTCCCCCTATGTCTCTTGTTCCTCCATTTAGCACTGCCCCACATTCTCTCAACTGTTTGTGTATGAACTCCTGCACCAGGATCAATAAAATTGTATTCATGACTAACTTTAGCATGTAGGAATCCTTTTTTTATTATATTTGTTTGGTAACCTTTAAGACTTGTAAGAATAAATTGTGTTATACGGTGGCGTTAATACGTAAGTACCTTATTTACAAAAGAAGAATCAGAAAGAGAAATAAATCATATCCCCTTGAATAAAAACGAGCTTTAAGAAAAAAGCATAAAAGAATACTAAACAGCCTTTCGAAAACGACCCAAGAAGGTTTATTTAATTACGGCAAAGCCTCGACGGCTATCTGCTTAAAGAGAGGGATGCCTTCGTGGAGTAACTGGGTCGTATACACATCACACAAGGGGAAAACCACGAAAACGTCCGTGCAGCTAGCCAGTGCACGGGATTCGAACCTTGGACCAAACTATCAATGTTCAGGGGCTTTTCCTCTTGCCCGCTGCTGGGCCAGCCGCGTTTCGTTTTTTGAATCCTTCGCTTTCGGTTTGGGAAAACGAGCTTTAGGAAAATAGTATGCAAGAATACCAAATGTCTTTCCAAGAAGAGTCGGCAAAAATTCAGACGGCGACCCCAAGAAAAAGTTTATTTTCATAGAAAATACGAGCTAATGGCCAAGAATCCGGCATTCAAGCATAAAAAATCGCAACAATAGTGTTTAGTTTATTTAATTGTGGCAAAGCACACGACGGCTAACTGTCTAAGGGAAGGAATGCCTTCGTGAAAGACTTTTTAAGGAAAACTGGCTCGCCTACACCTTACACATGAGGACCCACCAGCGGCCAAGCGGTAAAGTCGCTGAACACTGGTAGTTCGGTCCGAGGTTCGAATCCCGGGAACAGGTTGGCTGCATGGGCGTTTTCGTGGTTTTCCCCATGTGTAACGTGTATACGAGCCGGTTTCCCTTAGAAAGTCCTCCACGAAGGCATTCTTCACCTTAGGCAGATAGCCCTCGAGGCTTTGCCATAATCACACACACACACACACACATTACAAATGAGGAAAACCAGGAAGACGTCCATGCGTTCAGTCCATTCAGCAAGATTCGAACCCCAGACCGAACTACCATTATACAGCGACATTATCGCTTGGCAGGTGGTGAGCACACTGCACCTTTGATGGTGAGCACAGTGCAATTTTAATTAACACATACAAACTAATTAACTATTTAAATGATTTCCATAATGTGCAAATAACCTTCTAGAGACTAATAAAGAAGATGCAAGTAGAAATTATAACTTATCTAAACGTGATGAATGATTACGCTATGCGATGTACTTTTAATTTTCGTAATACATTTCGCGAGAAGTGATAAAATTAACTTTGATAATGCAGCCATTGTGTCCGTAAATGATTGTATTAAGATTTTGTAATCCTTTAACAAGGTATTATAATTCAATGCATATTAAACTGAACAACGCTTAATACATTTAAACGACATTTTAATACCACTAAATGCGAAGAAGCGAATCTTTTGCATGAATTATCGCAGAGAGAATGTCGAAATCCGAGACACGCTAAAAACAAAGTTGCCATTAATTCCTCACATTCTTTCTCCCAAAGTGCTTTTAAAAGCAGATAAGTGTGTCTTTAAAACTTCGGAAAGACGTGACCAGACTTCAGAACTAGAGATTAAAAGAGAAGACTTTTTTTTTAATTGTTTACTTGCATTTGTGTAAGCCCACGCTTTATCTTAACAGAAAATATTCAGTTTAAGTTGTGAAGTAATTCATCCTTTTTTTACTTCCTTGTACGAAGTAAAAAGGAAGTATTGTATTGTAATCGCGAAAAGTTTTAGGCATCATATTTCAACGCAAATATCCGTTTGTACTGCTATCGAATGCAATTTAACGACGATTTTGGGTGACATCTGTACGTAACGACAGAATAAAGGACTCTTTTCCCAAAAAAAAATTGTAAAAGAAATTTAAAATGAATTCTGAAGAGAAGGTTTCCTGGCTTCTGTGCGTACTTAGGTACGTATCTCGCATAACTCATAAACAAGTAGCCTCAGAACGTTGAAATTTTGCATATAGGACTGCTATAACATGTAGATGTGCACCTCCTATTTTGGTTGCAATCGGCCGCACCAAAAATATATATTATATCCACTCTGCTATTCGACTCAGTGATTGCAGTTTCTTTATTCTTATATGTTTGTAAAATGTGCACTTTTCTTGGTTTAAAAATGATTGAATTATGTTGTTCTTATCTTCAGGTTAAAGTTTTTATGCCTTTAGTAAATCCGCTTGCAATATTTTTAGAATTATCAACAAATTAAAAGTTGTTTAAGTGCCGCTAAGCCTAATTATTTTTGTCATGGCGGCCATTGCTTGTTTATATTTGAAACAGCAGAATAGCAGATTTCTTCCCAATCTACCTAAAGTAAACCTCCCAATAACAAAGATAACGCCTTCTTTTATTATTGCGATCTAAATCATGCTTAATCCAATTCTCGAATTTATTCGAGAAAATAACTGTTTAAAATTTACTTCGTAATTTTCAATACAGATATTTTGAGTTTTTATACATTTTTTCCTTGTCGCGAAGTGAGAACTGAATTAATTGAATGCGAAATACGGAATCGTCTATGAAAAACTGTTTGTTTTTACTTCCTTCTACGAAGTAAAAAGGAAGTATTGTAATCGCGAAATGTTTCAGGCAGCATATTTCAACGAAAATATTCATTTTGACCGATATCGAATGCATTTTAACGATGTTTTTGCTTGATATCTGTACGTAAGGACAGAATAAAAGACTCGTTTCCTTCAAAAAAATTATAAAACTGTTTTAAAATTAATTCTGAAGAGAATTTTTTGTGGCGTCTGTACGAACGTACGTATCTCGCATAACTCAAAAACGAGTAGCCTCAGAACGTTGAAATTTTGTATATAGGACTGCTATAACATGTAGATGTGCACCTCGTATTTTGGTTGCAATCGGCCTCACCAAATGTGTATAAATATATTTATATATATATCCACTCTGTTACCCGGCTCCGTAATCTCAGTTTCTTTACTCTTATATGTTTGTAAATTGTACATTTTTTGCTTTAAAAAAGATTGAATTATGTTGTTTTTATCTTCCGGTTAAGGTTTTTATGCCTTTAGTAAATCTCTTTGCAATATTTTTAGAATTATCAACAATTTTAAAGTTGTTTAAGTGCCGCTAAGCCTTTTTTATATGGCGGCCATTGATTGTTTACATTTGAAACAGGAGACTAGTGGATTTGTTGCCAATCTAGAGAAACTTAGCTTCGCAACAACAAAGATAACGCCTTCATTTATTATTGCCAATTAAATCATGCTTAATCCTTTCTGGAATTTTTTCGAAGAAATAAGTGTTTAAGATTTACTTCATAATTTTTAATATGGATATTTTGAGTTTTTAAGTATTTTTGCCTTCTCGCGAAGTGGGAACTGAATTGATTGAATGAGGAATACTCAATCGTCTGTGAAAAACTGTTTCTTTTTTGTTTTATTTGCCTAATTTCTTTTATACATCGTTCTAGCTTTATTATAGTATTTGAATAGAACATGTGGCAACGATTAGATAATTCTATTCTTTAAATGATATAAATTTTGTGCATTATGAGTTATAATATGCAAGAAATATAATACTGTTAAGTGAATCTAGCGCCAGAGTGTCACTATGGTAAACGAATACTAGAGAGAATTTTAAAGAATGCATTTATTCTATTGTGGTTTATACGCTGTCGGCGAAGTAGATTTAAATCAGTGCAATAAGTTTAAATGAAATGCAAGAAAAATTGCGTATAATTTAATATTCCGTACGAGGAAGTCATGTAGTGTGCACATCAGAGTTGTATTCATTTGCTATGCAATTTAGGTACCTCTCAAACTGAAATCAGTAGGCGTCATTAAAACGTGTGAAAGATTCATTTCAAATGGTGAAAAACTTCAAATTTACAGAAGGGTCTTTTTCTAATGAATAAAATTTTCGAAATAACGAAATTACAGCGATTTTAATCGCATTTTTTGAAGAGTTTATGGTATAAATTATCATTATTATTAAAACGTTTATCAAAATCATTAAAATGTGTTATCAATTGACATTCAAAATCTACCGTCGCAAAATTCTGAAGGCATATCACAAAACGTAAAGGACGAATTGTTTTTAAAAAAGCTTTTTATTGACAAAATTTAAACTTTTGTATAGTTTTGAAATTTGTGATATCCGAAATCTCCGTATCTGCGACAAAATCTTTTTTATTAATCTTAACGAGTTATCTCGCATTAAGTGACTGTCGCTATATTAACTGATTATGACATAACACGCGAGTGGTATCTCCCAGTCATTAAAAGAGCTAGGAGAATTAACTAGCTTGTATTATATTATTTATGTTATCATAAAGGAATAATGATGTAGTCACCGCATTTCGTTTTTCGTTCCTTCAAAAAATTATAAAACTGCTTTAAAATTAATTCTGAAGAGAATTTTTCGTGGCGTCTGTACGAACGTATGTACGTACATGCGTACGTACGTATCTCTCATAACTCAAAAACGAGTAGCCTCAGAACGTTGATATTTTGTATATAGGACTGCTATAACATGTAGATGTGCACCTCGTATTTTGGTTGCAATCGGCAGCACCAAACGTATATAAATATATTTATATATATATCCTCTCTGTTACCCGGCTCAGTGATCTCAATTTCTTTACTCTTACATGTTTGTAAATTGTACATTTTTTGCTTTAAAAATGATTGAATTATGTTGTTTTTATCTTCCGGTTAAGGATTTTATGCCTTTAGTAAATCTGTGTGCAATATTTTTAGAACTATGAGCAATTTTAAAGTTGTTTAATTGCCGCCAAGCCAGTTTTTAATGGCGGCCATTGATGTTTTCATTTGAAACAGGAGACTAGTGGATTTGTTGCCAATCTAGAGAAACTTAGCTTCGCAACAACAAAGATAACGCATTCATTTATTATTGCCAATTAAATCATGCTTAATTCTTTCTGGAATTTTTTCGAAGAAATAAGTGTTTAAATTTACTTCGTAATTTTTAATATAGATATTTTGTGTTTTTATGTATTTTTGCCTTCTCGCGAAGTGAGACCTGAATTAATTAAATCAGAAATACTCAATCGTCTGTCAAAAACTCTTTCTGTTTTGTTTTGTTTGCTTAATTTCTTTTATACATAGTTCTAGCTTTATTATAGTATTTGAATAGAACATGTGGCAACGATTAGATAATTCTTTAAATGATATACATTTTGTGCATTCTGAGTTATAATATGAATGAAATATAATACTGTTAAGTAAACCTAGCACCAGAGAGTCGCTGTGGTAAGCAAAGTGAATTTTAAAGAATGCATTTATTCTATTGTGGTTTATGCGCTTTCGGCGAAGTAGGTTTAATTTAATCTAATAAGTTTAAATAAAATGCAAGAAAAAATGCGTATAATTTAATATTCCGTACAAGGAAGTCATGTGGTGTACACGTCAAGTTTTTTTTTTTTTTTTTTTTTGTCTTTTTAGCTTTGTTGTGAAGCATCATTTTCTTCGCACGTACGCCATATACAATTTAACAGCAAAATTACAAACATTTTAAAAGTAGCGTAGCAGTATACGTTTAGGATTCTGATGTACCATTAAGTGTTGACATACACTTTTTTTTTGATTTTTCAAAAAAGTATATATTACTTTAAAAAAGTATACTTAGTATTATAGGCCCCCCCTAAAAAAAAGATAAAGTTATACGGAAAAAGAATTCATATCTTTTTAAAGTGCAATATTTTCGCAAGGCTCGGTAGCGGACGAGCGGTAAAGTCCCTGAACACTGGCAGTTCGGCCGACGTTCGAATTCCGCGAACAGGCTGGCTGTATGGGCGTTTCCATGGTTTTCCCCATGCGTAATGTGTTAATACGAGCCAGTTTATCTTAGAAAGTCATCCACGAAGACATCCCTCCCTTACGTGTAGAGCCTTAGAGTGTAACACGTAAACAATAATAATATTTTCCAACTTTTTAATAGTTTTGAAATTTGTGATTTCGGAAATCTCGGTGATGGGAAAGTGCAAAAAAATTTCAGATTTTTCAGATTGAGCGCTAAGCATTACACAGGAATAATTTATGAAAAGTTGCATAACAAATCAATTAAATTAATACAAATCAATTAAATATTTTCCTGTATGCAAATACTTGATCAAATTTCTCTGAATAATAAAAGTCATCGAATCAGTTTAGTGATATTTTTTAGCGTTTCGAATTAATGTTAAAAAGAAAAATGAAAGATTAGCCGGTACAAAATGTCTAATCAGAAAACAACCGAATGCTCCTTTATATTTATATATTCTGATTCATTGCATTGTTGAAGTTAAATTTAGCACTTTAGCACAATAAGAGTGTTACATACAGATTACAGAACTGCTAGCAGTTTCAAAAGTTTATATGACCTGAGTTCTATTTCAGACGAACGGGCTGCATTCATGACCGTTTTCCCATGCATAACGTTTATACGTGCCAGTTTACCTTAGAAAGTCCTCAAACGAGGGCATCCCTACCCTTAAGCAGATAGCCATACTGTGCTATGCCTTAATTAACTACACAAACCAAAAGATTATGTAAAATAAAGAACTTTTTTTAAAAAAAGGGTCTTACTTTATAACTAGAAATTTAAACTATTATGATGAAGGATTTTTTAAGGGCTATTTTCTGAAACGTTCTACGTGAGAAATGATACATGGTTACACGTAAGCAATTCGTTTCGATCGTCTAAGTAAGCAAACCTGAAGATTCGTTTTAACCCTTAAATGCATGAATTTTTATTTTTATTTTTAAAGTCAAAAATACTTGAACGTACATTAGAATTGATATCAAACAAAATAGGAAAAATACTAAAAAAAATCGTACATTTTCATTGAATCACAGGTCTTAAATAACAATCAAAAACATAAAATTACTTAAAACTCAACTTAAAAGTTTTTACAAATTAAAAATTATACAAAATACACTCATACACATATCTTAAGGGGTATCAGAAACCCCTATACCGACGATGTTAAATTGGCCATTTTCAATGTATCTTTTCTCAAGATCTGGTGTAGATACAGGCTTGAAATTTTTTCTGTAATTAAAGTATACCTATCTGATTATACCGAAATGAGCTTTCGAAGCATTTTGAATTTTAGAGTAAATTACAGAATATTTTGTTAGGCATAGTAAAATTTAGCACTTTTCTCACACAAAAAAAAAATTCTAAGTTTATTACAAAAAGCTAATTTCAGTAAATATTACGGAACCTAATAAATAAGCCATAAAAAGTTTAGATACCTGTGAGCAGTAGTTCCTGAGAAAAGGTACATCGAGTATAAAAATATCACGTTTTGAGAAAAACGCGTTTTTATGTAAAAATCCTCATTGATCAAAGCAGTAGATGGTGTATTTAATTATGGCAAAGCACACTAGGGCTATCTGCCTAAGGGGATGCCTTCGTGGGGGACTTTCTAAGGGAAACTGGCTAGTATACACGTTACACATGGGGAAAACCACGAAAACGCCCATGCAGCCAGCCCGTTCGCGGGATTCCAACCTCGGACCGAACTACCAGTGTTCAGCGACTCTACCGCTCGGCCGCTGGTGGGCCCAAAGCAGTAGATGACAAACTAAAACTAGATTTTTTTACAGCTCATCATAAAAGTCGCCAAAAGTAGCCAAATCCCATGTGCACCGGATACTAGGATTAAACCGAAAGGGTTATGTGTGTATATAATTATGGCAAAGCCTCGAGGGCTATCTGCCTAAGAGGAGGGATGCCTTCGTGGAATACTTTCTAAGGGACACTGGCTCGTATACACGTTACACATGGGGAAAACCACGAAAACGCCCATGCAGCCAGCCCGTTCGCGGGATTCGAACCTCGGACCGAACTACCAGTGTTCAGAGACTTTACCGCTCGGCCGCTGGTGAGCCAAATCGAATGCTAAAAGTGTAGAGAATTTGAAAATGCAAAAATCCGAAATCACAATTTTTTGAAGATTTTGGCGTTCCAACACCCCTTAATCTGAGGCAATAGTTACGAAATTTAAATCAAAAAATCTATGTTGCATAACATTCATTGGACGTGACCGATTTCAATGAGGTCCCAGTCCCAAAACAGAAATGAGTGTTTTGTCGCCAATAGTACATTTATTTAATATACTATACACCAGCACAGACGGGAAATGAAAGAAATTAATATTTACAGTTTATGCTTCGATAAATCATATTAAGAATTATTTACCATACTCTCCAAATCATGTTTGCAATTACCACTTTAAAAAAGGAAAAGTTACTAGTTCAGAAATGACTGTTTACGTTTTCACGTGACACAGTCTTGCTGCTAAAATACGAACTGGAAATGTTGTGTTTGGATTTTTTTAGTATACCCAACCTTTGGCATATCGCAAGCACATTTCCCAAACATCAACATTTTTGTTAAACATATTTCCAATCTTATATGATACATCTGAAATAATAATTTCGGCAAGTGGGTTTGAGATGACTAATAATATTGGTTGAACTTTATGGAAATGAGAGAAGCGAAGTTCAAAATTATTTTTCAGTGCATTTAGGTTTTCCGAGTATTTCTCTGTTTCATTTGCCTTGTGGTTATTAATACGACATGATAAATTCTGAAAATGGGTGAAATTTGTTTCTTTCGTCTGATTTGTCCACAAATTTAACTTTATTTGAAAAGCAGTTACAGTTCCAGTCAACTGAAAAGGGTAAAAGGGTATTGTTTTTTTCAGTGGAGATCTTCGTTCAGTTTATCTGTTATATCCGTGAGAAAATACAGATCGGATAACCAAAATACAGATAATAATGAATTATTGTCGTCCGATTCATTATAACTTTCGTTTCCAAATTCCAAAAACTGCTTTATTGACGAAAGAAGTTCTACAAATCGTTGAAGTACATTTCCCCTGCTGAGCCATCTAACATCGGAATGAAGCAATAAGATTCCTTGGGTTTAATCCTAGTATCCGGTGCACACGGGATTTGGCTACTTTTGGCGACTTTATGATGAGCAGTAAAAACGGGACATATACGATGAGTAGTTAACGGATCATTCAAAGAAAATATATAGTTAAACATAGTATATACACACATAGTATATAGTGTATAGTATATATATAAACGTTTTTTGGATCATTTTTGGTGTAGGCGATAATTTCAAAGTCGCGCCAAGGCTGCACCGTATACTAGGATTTTACCATTCCATGTTCGCTATCAAGTTCATCAGTCAGCAATCAATTATTTTATAACGTCTTGCAAGATATCTCGGTACTATTCGGTTTCGAGGGCCGTAAAAAACGCCAAACTATTGCTGATGCTAATGCTGCCAAAATTAAATGCGGCAAGAAAGGAAGTATAGTAAATAACTATCTAAGATGGATTTTTAATTTAAATGAAAGGTTAATTTCATATAATATATTTTTATTATTATAATTTATATGAAAAAGACTAAACATGACTGAATGGAAGCATAAGAGTTAATAACTATTTCAGATCATTATTCTAATTTATATAAAAATTGCTAAACATAACTGAATGGATGCCTGCATCGCTATTTCGCTAACGACTCATCTTTAAAGCATAATTTCATCTCGTCGGTTGTTCAAACGTAATTTTCCATAATGAATGATGCCTTTTCTTTGAAAATATTCTCGGTAAAGTGCAGAATCGCTCACTTATTTGTTTGCCACATTTTACAAGGGTAAAAACGATTGAATTTTTGTCAATTTTCTTTTACTTTTTACGCGAAAATAGTTCGATGTGTATATAGATAAAGTCAAGGGTGTGCGCAGTGCCATTTTTGTGCAATTCTAGGATTTTATTTTAAGTGAAAATAGGTCGATGGGACATGGATACCGAGTATGTGCAATTCTTAAAAACGCGTCAAGCAGTGTGTGATTCTGCACTTTATCCAAAATTCTATTGCCGAGTTTTCGTCATGGGCAATTCCCAAATTGTTAAATCCATAGGATATCAAAAAAGGATTTAAAATCAAAAAAGGATTTAAAAATTAAACTAGTATTTCAATGGCGTCTTAGGTCTTAAGAAATATAGAACTATATAAACATACGCAATCTGAAATTAGCGCGTACAGTAGATTTGGCGACTTTATGATGAGCAGTGTGTGTGTGTGTGTGTGTGTGTGTGATTATGGCAAAGCCTCGAGGGCTATCTGCCTAAGGGGAGGGATGCCTTCGTTGAGGACTTTCTAAGGAAAACTGGCTCGTATACACGTTACACATGGGGAAAACCACGAAAACGCCCATGCAGCCAGCCCATTCGCGGGATTCGAACCTCGGACCAAACTACCAGTGTTCAGCGAATTTACCGCTCGGCCGCTGGTGGGCCATTATGATGAGCAGTATTGGTGTTGGCGATAATTTTCAAAATCCGGTTGGTGTGAACATGCTTCTGGGGGCTTCTTTGGTCTTTTGGACTGCCACCTGAATGGCCTGGTCGCTGGGTTTCGGTGTATGGTGCGAGGCGCCTGTTTGGCCCATCTGGCTCAAGATAGAGGTGGACGTGTTGCATATGCCAATTAACCATTACGGTAAAGGGATGGTGCACACGTCCCCGGCAACTATCAACTATCAACTAGGCTGCACCGTATACTAGGATTTTACCCGTCATGGGAATTCCCAAATTGTTAAATCCACAGGATATCAAAAAAGGATTTAAAATCAAAAATGGATTTAAAAATTATGGTAGTATGTCAATGGCGTCTTAAGAAATATAGGATTAGGATTAGGAACGGGGGAAGTGGGCACCATCCCTTTACCGTTATGGTTAATTGGTTCAGCGCCACGTCCTCCAATATCCAGAGCAAGGCCAGGATAAGGCCACACGTGAGACTCGCACCAGACGCCCAGACCCAGCACCCTATTCATCCGGGTAGCAGTCCAGCCGACCAAAGTGCTCCCGAGGAATACTCTTAAGAAATATAGAACTATATAAACTTACGCAATCTGAAATTAACGAGTACGCTAGACTTGGCGGCTGTTAAATAGGCGCGTTTGCTACATTTGGCGCTTTTGCGCATACATTTTCGCAGCAATTTTTTTACGGCCCTCAAAACCGAATAGTACCGATATCGGTAATGACCATAAATGCTTACCATATTTTAACAATTAAGAAATATAAATGAATGGTTATTTTAAAAATATTTTTTGTTCATAGTACCTAATCGAGCTGGAGGGCGCATACAAAACGATCGGCGAGCACAAGGTTGGGCACCACTGCTGCAGACTGATAGCAAAAGCTTTAATGCACATTTGCCGGACATGACCATCTTGGAGAATAATATTAAAATTACAGTGGTTACTTCAGATGGCTTCCAATAAAGGATTAGCCGGTATAAAAAAAACATTTGAGTGAAATCTGTTAAACTAAATTAGTTCAACAACTTGTTCATAGAGCTCCCGTTTTCGTATTAGGAATAAAATTCTGAAGGTTCGACTCCTTTCAACATTTCATTTTTTTCACTTCTCTCCTCCCCCCGTAATCCTACCCCGGCTCATAACAATATGTATGTTACGGTGAAACACCAAACTCTGGAGAATGTCGACTTTTCACCGGTCAATGTCAACATTCACATAGTCTCTTGGAGTATGTCCGAAGTATTTTCCAAATACTCTTACTTCTGACTTACACCGGTCAATGTCGACATTCACCATGGTGAATGTCGGAACATATAACAATATTATATTATTCCTTCTCCGTAATTCATTCGCGAAAAAACGTACTTGAGACTCAGAATAAGAACTTTAAAACACACAGTACATTCAAAATGAGAAAGGAAAATAATAGAAGTTATAAACTGACCAAATTATGTGATTCAAATCTTATGTATTGCAACAACTTAAACTATTATGACACTTTGAATTGCACAAGAGGCCCTTGCTGTTACAACTGCATTTATTTGTGGAACACTTCTTTTTGCAATGACAGCGTGTACATAGACTCCTCTCTTTTCGACCTACACCAGAGCATATCTGTGATGGTCGACATACACCGATGAGGGTCCGAATGTACAAGAATGTAAAGAAATATTCGATCTTTCACCGACGTATTCGGTGAATGTTGACATTTTCCGGTGAAAGTCGACATTCTCCAATTTCGGTCTTTCACGGTAACATATATATAACTAAAAATAAGAACGAACGAATAAGTTTATTCATTTATTGTGAAGATTCTTTGGTATATTAAATGCAAGTCCCACACTTTAAATTCAATGTGAAGGTGTCTGAAGTTTTATTGGAGTAGTTTCTTACTGTGCAAAGAATCTTAATTTAATTGAATGTTATGTTATGCCATTTTTTTTATACAGTAATTTACCGACACGTTTTGCAATTTAAAAGATAATTTGTAAATCGAAAACAAGCGAGTATAAAATTCGTTACATAATGATTAATTACATCTAATTCATTGATATAAGTCTTTCGAAACCCAGATTCAATCATTATTAGGGTTAGAATGTATAGAAGTATATCGTTTCACAGACTAGATTAAAGACTAAGTAACATTAAACTATACAAAATACTTAATGATTTATTTTGTTTAATCGGATTTAAATATTTATCTGTTTCTACGTATGAGTACACATTAAGTAAAAAACGAAAATATATTGTACTTACGTATCAATTCGTCGACCGTGAAATTTGGTTACTGTTGAACCATGAAAATTGTTGGAGATTCCGTCAAAGTTTTGCCAGTCGTTCATAACTCTGAAGGAAATGACAGTTCTTTATTGAATAGACAGCCGGTATTTGACCAGTTTCGCTTTTCAACTTCATAAAAAGACTTTAATTAATTTCTGCTCTTTTTTCAGGCCCTCCGATTATACTGGTATTGATGTTCAACATTTTATGAGCATAAATTTGCTGCTGGTAATTATTCCAGTCTTTTACTGTTTTCTTAGCCATATTCAGATTACCTTACTGGGTCCAACAACAGACACTTTTTATGGTAGGATCCCATAATTTTGAATCTAATGCACTGCTTGCTGTTTTGTAGAAAATAGGTAACAAATCTTAATTTTCTTTTTTCAAAACGAAAGAAACAGGAGATGAACAGCAGTTAACTGATATCCTTGTTCACAAAAGCAAAACGTGGCTTATCGAGAATCAATCGAGGTTACATCAAACAAAAGCGCTCGTCTTGAAAGTGTGGTATTACGTCACATTTAACCATAATTGGCGCTAATTTGCACTGCTTGGCATTAGTTTCACTGTCTATAGGATTGTACTTAAGTACAAAAACTATTTAATATTTAGGAGAAGAGTGTCTAACAATAATGTAATAATCCAGACGTCCAGTTTATGACGGATCTGACGAGTTATTCCACCAATCCTTCCAGAACATCGAAAGGCTGGAAGAAGTTTTTATTCCGATGGATATTACTTCAAATGCAACTGGGTAATATTATTTTCCCATTCGTAAAGAAAAAAAGACATTTCCACTAAAGACAAAAGCATTTTTTGATTGCGTTAGTTTTGAGAGACACTTTTTGGGTGTGGAAAAATGTGGCGTATAGAAATAAGAGATCCAGAGGTTGATTCTGCAGCAAGTCTGTATTTAGTGTAGGCCGCTTGTATTTATTGTCACTTAAATTAGATTTATTATAAATTACGTTGATTAAAGATATAATTAAATTTATGGAGTGAACGTTGTTGCTCGAGATGCATACATGATACAGTGGTGGCCAAAATTGTGGACACATTTGGAAATTTTTATGTTTTTGAACTTTTTTGTATGCTTATAGAAAACGTTACGTTTCACAAAATGCAAACTTGTATATATCATTTTAAAGAGAATTTATTACTGAATTCAATGGAAAACACAAAATTCAATTATTTGCAATACAAAATAATTAACGATAATAGTTATCGATATACATTAGATAGTGATGATTGCAGTGAGTTATCAGTACTTAGTAGGGTACCCTTTATTTTTGATTACGGCTTCACATCGACGTTTCATGGAGCTGACAAGAGTTTTAAGCTCTTTTTTCGTTATTACATGATGCCAGGAAACAGTTATAGCCTCAATTAGTTCCCTTTTATTTGATGAGCGCCTCATTCGGACAAGAGTTTTCAAACTGTTTCACAAATTTTCGATAGGATTGAGGTCAGGACTGTTTCCTGGCCGTGACAACAATTTAATGCTCTTTGTACGAAACCACTCTTTCGATATTTTGGCCGTGTGGCAAGGAGCAGAATCCTGCTGAAAAATAAAGGAAGCATTGTTGGGAAAGAGATCTCTGATGGAAGGTAGAAGTTTTAGTTCTAGAATAGTGTCAATGTATTTTCTGGCATTCAATATCCCATCGATGACATGAAGGCGACCAATACCATCTGCTGACATGCATGACCAAATCATAACACTAACTGGGTTCTTCACAGTTGCTTGAATGCAGTCAGGATGTAGCTCTTCTCTATTCTACGTCTTACATATTTTCGCCCATCACTACCGAATAACGATATCTTAGTTTCATCACTCCGTATAACTTGTGACCACTGAATATCAATTAATGTGTTCCTTTGCCCACTGTAGTCTTTTTTTTTTTTTTTTCGTTGCTGAAAATTAAGATAAGGCTTTTTTCGTGGAATTCTACCTCTCAGTCCAACATCTGTTAATCTTCTCCTGATTGTTCTTGAACTGACAGAAACACCAGCATCATTCAGGTCACTTCTGATGGCCGCTGATGACATTTTTCTATCTTGAACACATAGTATTTTTATTCTTCTGTCATCAATAGATGTAGTGCACCTTTTTCGGCCTTTTCCTTCTTTGTTTTTTATTGAATTTATCTCCCGATATCGTAAACAAAACTTTCGGACTCCAGATGTAGTCACTGAACCACCCACCTGTCTTGCAACTTCAGCATAGGAAAGACCACTTTCTCGTAACACAATAATATTACATCTCTTTCTAGGTGTCCAATCTACTCTTTTATTTCATGTCATTGCTTCTTGACTAAATATTAAAAATTTTTACAAAAATTCCTACTTGTAATTGCAGTGTATAAGAAACAGGTCCTCCTTCTACAAAACAAAGCGAAATAATGAATTGTTTCAAGTGTAAACATGTCATGGGATGTCAGCTTCTACTGGCAGTTACTAGCATTTGATTGGTTCTCAGAACAAGAACAGTGATTGGCCAAGAAAGCTAGACATTACAAACCACTTCACAACTGTGTTTTTTATTTATATTAAAGTACATATAACTTTTTTTTTTTGTATTGAAAATAATTGAATTTTGTGTTTCGTATTGAATTCAGTAGTAAAATCTCTTTAAAATGATATATACAAGTTTGAATTTTGCGAAACGAAACATTTTCTATAAGCATACAAATTTCAAAAACATAAAAATTTCCAAAAGTGTCCACGATTTTGACCACCACTGTAGAATTGAACCATTTTTAAGCTACACTTAGTCCTACACTTTTTTTTTAAAAGAAAAATATTCGATTTAAATGTTAAATGTGTGAGTCATAAACTGGAAAAATGTAATTTAAAATACTAAATGGTAATGCAGAAATGTGGGTAACATGAAGTGCTAGAGATCTTTCTTATTAATTATAATACTCCAACAATTTAGGATTTAACTTTTCCAGTATTTTACTCGCGAAAAATGTTCCAAATAGCTCAAAGCATTTAAAGTCAAATACATTTTGTCATGTATAAAGAATATGTCTGACTGGTTTGAGATTTCGTCGTAAGCGAGAAAAACCTAAAGGATTATGAAACTTACATTATGTTATTACCGAATATAATATGCCTTTAGGTGAGACAATCTAAGAACATAAACAGAAAAGAAAATAGAAAACTGTTACTGTAATCAACAAACTGAATCAAAGTAAACTTAGTAAAGTATTCATTACAACTTTAACTTCGAGAATTTGAGAGAGGACAAAACACTTACCCTTTCTAGGAAAGTTTTGTAACACAAACAATCGTGTATTAACTTAAAATTGAAAAATATCGAGAATCCTTTTCAAAGAAAAGGTCGAATGAAGTGTACATTCAACTAAAATCTATAAATGACATTGAACTTTTTAAGACCATGGTAAAAATATGACTTCAAATCAACAAACACAGTTCCAGAAACCACTCTGTATTGAAGTAAATAATAAAAAGAGTAAATGAAATTTATTTTGTCACTATATTTACTGAACTAAATGCACTCTTCCAATCTTTCTTTTCTTTTTTTCATATATCGTTTTCACTAGAAACATACGATTCTGCGGACTCCATGTCATCATCAAATTTTTGAACTCGATGCTTATTGGTTAAACCTGCATAATGATATACTTCACATTAAAAATGTTAAATACTACATTAACACATTTTATAAATGTAAATATGTAGAGGTATTAGTTTATTTTGAAGCAGAAGACGTGAAAAATGTATTATGCCCTCGCCGGGATTCGAACCTGGACCTCTCGAATACGCGTCGAATGTGCATCCAGTTACACCACAAATGATTTCACTCAAAAGAGAATATCGATCCCTTATATTAATAAGGGATAAGGATTATTATCACTTATAGAATATTAATAAGGGATAAGGATTATTATCACTTATAGAATATTAATATGGGATAAGGATTATTATCACTTATAGAATATTAATAAGGGATAAGGATTATTATCACTTATAGAATATTAATAAGGGATAAGGATTATTATCACTTATAGAATATTAATATGGTACAAGGATTATTATCACTTATAGAATATTAATAAGGGATAAGGATTATTATCACTTATAGAATATTAATAAGGGATAAGGATTATTATCACTTATAGAATATTAATATGGTACAAGGATTATTATCACTTATAGAATATTAATAAGGGATAAGGATTATTATCACTTATAGAATATTAATAAGGGATAAGGATTATTATCAATTATAGAATATTAATAAGGGATAAGGATTATTATCACTTACAGAATATTAATAAGGGATAAGGATTATTATCACTTATAGAATATTAATAAGGGCTAAGGATTATTATCTCGTATATTAATAAGGGATAATAATATTAGATTAATAAGGCTATAATTATAACCAACAATAGGAAACTGGACTGGCTCTTGTTGTCTATTTTCATGGATTTGTAATAAAAAAATACAAACTAGAAAAATTTAACTCTGTAAGGTATTTTTCCCTCCTTCTTAGCGTGCCTTCGTGGTGTAGTGGTCAGCTCGCTCGACACCGACAGGTCCGTGGTTCGAGTCCCGGCGAGGGCATTGCTCATTTTTCATCTTTCATGCTTTTAAAAAATCCTAATGACTCTACATAATTCTTGATACTAATAATTCAAATTACAGAGATTATAGATTTCAACCGGTCGCGAGATATTTCTAGTAATTTCTGCTTCTCGAGATTTCTGGAAAGCAATAGGAGGATGAAATTACACGGTCACAGTTAACTTTGTAGTCAATTACATTTATTCAATTTCAGTACAATTCTGGATACAAATTACCGAAATTATAGATTTCAACCGGTCGCGAGATATTTCTAGTAATTTCTGCTTCTCGAGATTTCTGGAAAGCAATAGGAGGATGAAATTACACGGTCACAGTTAACTTAGAGGTCAATTACATTTATTCAATTTCAGTACAATTCTGGATACAAATTACCAAGATTATAGATTTCAACCGGTCGCGAGATATTTCTAGTAATTTTTGCTTCTCGAGATTTCTGGAAAGCAATAGGAGGATGAAATTACACGGTCACAGTTAACTTTGTAGTCAATTACATTTATTCAATTTCAGTACAATTCTGGATACAAATTACCGAAATTATAGATTTCAACCGGTCGCGAGATATTTCTAGTAATTTCTGCTTCTCGAGATTTCTGGAAAGCAATAGGAGGATGAAATTACACGGTCACAGTTAACTTAGAGGTCAATTACATTTATTCAATTTCAGTACAATTCTTGATACAAATTACCAAGATTATAGATTTCAACCGGTCGCGAGATATTTCTAGTAATTTCTGCTTCTCGAGATTTCTGGAAAGCAATAGGAGGATGGAATTACGGTTACAGCTAACTTAGTGGTCAATTACATTTATTCAATTTCAGTACAATTCTTGACACAAATTACCAAGATTATAGATTTCAACCGGTCGCGAGATATTTCTAGTAATTTCTGCTTCTCGAGATTTCTGGAAAGCAATAGGAGGATGGAATTACACGGTCACAGATAACTTAGTGGTAAATTACATTTATTCAATTTCAGTACAGTTCTGGATACAAATTACCGAGATAACCGATTATTCAAAATTAAATGCACGTGCTCCTGTATTTTTACTTTTCCAGCATAGCTTCCTCTTAAACTTTGTCTCGCACTGCATTGCTCAGGGGAAATACAAAGATTTCATTTATAATTCTACTAAATTTAACTATCTAAATACAAAGTTCGTAACAATATGCTACTCACGTGTTTTAATTCTTGAGTTCGCAGTGCAATATGTATTACCATATTCTTCACTCATGCATAGTGCTTTTGTATATGTTACCGTGAAAGACTGAAATTGGAGAATGTCTACTTTCACCGGAGAATGTCAACATTCACCAAATACGTCGGTGAAAGATCGAATATTTCTTAAAATTCTTGTACATTCGGACCTTCACCGGTGTATGTCGACAATCACAGATATGCTCTGGTGTAGGTCGAAAAGAGCGGAGTATATGTACACGCTGCCATTCCAAAAGGAAGTGTTCCACAAATAAATGCAGTTGTAAAAGCAAGGGCCTCTTGTGCAATTCAAAGTGTCATAATAGTTTAAGTCGATGCAATAAATAAGATTTGAATCACATAATTTGGTAAGTTTATAACTTCTATTATTTTCCTTTCTCATTTTGAATGTACTGTGTGTTTTAAGTTCTTACGTTCTTAAGTTCTTATTCTGAGTCTCAAATGCGGTTTTTCGCGAATGAATTACGGAGAAGGAAATACAGTGGATGGACAAAAATATGGAAACACCTTGTGAAATACATGTTTGAAAAGAAAGATTGATTTTAATGAAATATGTAGGTGGCGCTGGCGTTTTTGACTACTGACGCCACCTATACAACTTCGTAAATGTGCAGTTGTTGTCAGAGTACTGTTATGTGAGGTTGTCATTGCATTATGTCAGAGTTAACAGACTTCGAACGTGGGCAAATTGTTGGAGCACGTATGGTAGGTGCTTCCGTAAGCAAGGTAGCCGAGGTGTTTAGTGTTTCAAGAGGTACTGTATCGAAGATTTATTCCGCATATTTAAAAAGCGAAAAATCATCATCTGCTAAATCACAGCGCGGACGAATGTGTGTCCTGAGTGATCGTGACAGACGATCATTAAGGGCAATTGTGACGAAAAATAAGAAGACCACACCTGCAAAAGTTACTGTTGAAATGAATGTTGTGTTACCGAACAGTGTGAGTACCAAAACAATTAGAAGGGAGCTTCTTAAACAGGGAATTGCAGGCCGTGCTGCAATTGAGAAGCCACTCATCAGTGATGCTAATGCCCGTAACAGGAAAAGGTGGTGTTTAAGTCATAAAGCCTGGACTATAGAGCAGTGGAAGCGAGTAATATGGTCTGACGAGTCTTCTATCACATTGTTTCCCACTTCTGGCCAAGTTTACGTCTGGAGAACGCCATCTCAGGCCTACAATACAGACTGCTTGTTGCCAAGAGGGAAACATGGCGGGGTTCTGTTATGGTTTGGGCAGCCATATCGTGGTTCTCTGATAGCCCCATGATAACTGTGTCAGGGCACATGACTGCCAAGACTTATGTGAACATTTTGGCCGATCAAGTTCATCCCATGGTACAAACTTTGTTCCCCGATGGTGATGGTGTCTTCCAAGACGACAAAGCTCCTGTTCACACAGCTCACATTGTCCAGGACTGGTTTTCTGAGCACGAGGATGAGTTGTCCCATCTTCCCTGGCCACCACAGTCACCAGACCTGAATATTATCGAACCTTTGTGGTCTACATTGGAACGGAAAGTGCGTTCTCGTTATCCACCGCCAACATCGTTATCTGAACTTGCCACCGTTTTGCAGGAAGAATGGTATAATATTCTCTTGGCAAACATACAGCAACTGTATTTATCCATTCCGAGAAGACTGCAAGCTGTTTTGGATGCCAACGGGTTTCCTACACCATATTAAGCAAAGAAACATGTTTTTTTTAAAGGTGTTTCCATATTTTTGTTCAACCCCTGTATAATATTCTTATATGTTCAACATTCACCATTAGTACATGGTGGATGTCGACATTCACCGGTGTAAGTCAGAAATTAGAGTATTTGGAAAATATTTCGGACATACACCAAGCGACTATGTGAATGTTGACATTCACCGGTGAAAGTCGACAATCTCCAGATTTCGGTGTTTCACCGTAACATATATACCAGTAATAGCTTTTAATTTATGTATAGTGTACTTTGAATTTTACTTGTAATATCTTCTCTTTGTATACTTGTATCTCTTATACTTTATACTCTTATACTCTGTATACTCTTATCTTACTTGTATCATTTTCTCTTTGTATTTTATTTTGCATTTTGGTTTGGATACGAAAACAGTTGCAGCAAAAATACTCCTGACGATGTTAACAATTTCATATGTATTTAGACCCTTGTTTGGCCATCTTCAGTGTTTGCTGATATCAATAAATACTTTGGGTCGGTATGAATGCCAGCCGGATAGTCCGGGCGATGGGTTTGGGCGTCCTGTGCGAGGCCCTCGTGTGGTCCCACTGGTCTCTGGATAAGGGTGGAGGTGGTGCTATTACCAATTAACCATAACGGTAAAGAGATGGTGTCCACGTCCTCCGTCAGTAAACACTACTACTCACTTTGTTTTTGTTGTTAGAGAAATAACGCAAAATTAAAAATCATTGAAATCTAAAACATTTTGTTCAAATTTTTGTCATAATCATGCTAATATAAATTACAGGAAATGTACTCCTGGGCCATTTAAAACTGCTTCTGTGCCGCATGTTTGAGACCACTGGCTTACGTTATCTCAAAACGCCTCTGAAAATCAGGTGGTGTTGATTTGTGTGTTGTTAACTCGACACCTTTCTTCGTCTGAGGCGTTTTTTATTCAGATGATTTGCCCTCGAACCGCAACCTTCGAGAAGTGAAACATTTAATTCGATGTTACATTATATCTCCATGATTAAAAAATTTGAATTGAATCTATTATGATTAAATTTTGACTTCCTTGTACGAAGTAAAGGAAGTATTGTAATCATGAAAATTTCGCGTGTCATATTTCAACGAAAATATCCATTTTGACTGATACCGAATGCAATTTAACGATGGTTTTGCCTGACATCTGTACGTAAGGACAGAATAAAGGACCCTTTTTTCCAAAACAGATTATAAAATTGATTTAAAATGGGTTCAAAAGAGATTTTTTTCGTGGCGTCTGTATGTACATATCTACGTATGTATGTAATTAGCATAATTCAAAAAGGATTAATCTCTGAACTTTGAACTTTTTTACTTAGGACTGCTATAACATGTCTTTTTGCACCTCCCTTTTTAGTTGCAATCGGCCGCCCCAAATGTATATAAATATGTATATATGCCCATTCTGTTACTTTGTCAATAAGCTCAATAGAACGGGAGATATATAACTGTCTTTTTACTTCCTTGTACGAAGTAAAAAAGAAGTATTTTAATCGTGAAAAGTTTCAGGCAGCATATTTCAACGAAAATATCCATTTTGACCGCTATCGAATGCAATTTAACGATGTTTTTGCGTGATATCTGTACGTAAGGACAGAATAAAATGCTCTTTTCCTCCAAAAAAATTATAAAACTGCTTTAAAATGTATTCTGAAGAGAATTTTTCGTGGCGTCTGTACGAACGTATGTACTTATCTCGCATAACTCAAAAACGAGTACCCTCAGAACGTTCAAATTTTATATATAGGACTGCTATACCATGTAGATGTGTACCTCGTATTTTGGTTGCAATCGGTCGCACCAAACCTATATAAATATATTTACACATATATCCACTCTGTTACCCGGCTCAATGATCTCAGTTTCTTAACTCTTATATGTTGGTAAATTGTGCATTTTTTGCTTTAAAATGATTGAATTATGTTGTTCTTATCTTCCGGTTAAGGTTTTTATGCCTTTAGTAAATCTGTGTGCAATATTTTTAGAATTATCAACAATTTAAAATTTGTTTAAGTGCTGCTAAGCCTAATTATTTTTCTCATGGCGGCCATTGCTTGTTTACATTTGAAACAACATAATAGCAGATTTGTTTCATATCTACAGAAAGTAAGCTTCGCAATAACAAAGATAACGCCTTCTTTTACTATTGTGAATTAAATCATGCTTAATCCATTCTGGAATTGATTTCAAGAAATGAGTATTTAAGATTTTCTTCATAATTACGTTCCGAGCATCTTTCGGTTAAAGTTTTTATGTCTTTAGTTAATATGTATGCAATAGATGTAGAATAGTCAAAGATTTAAAACTTGTTTAAGTGCGCCTAAGCTTAATTTTTTTCCCATACCAGCCATATTTGTTTACATTTGAAACTTAGCAGAATAATGAATTAAGTCTTTCTGAACCTTCAGTGTCGTTTTTCTCGAGTAGACAAAAGTAAAACGAAATTTTTAGTTTTGTGCACCGATAAATCTGCGTACTAACCGAATTATTTGCTTTTGCGTAAAAACTCTAACTTTAGTTGTAAAAATTGTTTTTTTTTTCAATTGTTTTAACTGTAATTGGTGTTTTATGTTTATCTGTATCTTTCAATTTGTAACGAAGATATTTTGATATATCATGTATTTATGCCTTGTCGCGAAGTGAGTATTGAATGAATTTAATGAGAATTATATCTCAAAACACCTCTGAAATTCGAGGAAATAAGTTTAAATGATATGCAGGAAAAAATGTGTATAATTCAATCCGTACAAAGAAGTCATGTGGTGTACATTTTTATAATTAATAAAAGAAAAGCAGTTGATATTATACCCTATACACAAATCATTTTTTACGAGATTATAATCATGAGTAATCTCAAATGAAAATTAGATATCATATATATAAAGGAGAAAGAAATTCAAAAATTTTATTTAGTTCTCTGGCATGAAAAATTTGAATAAATGTATAAAGCCAAAAGATTAATTCGCTTGGAAATGACATAGAAATCTCATACCTGTATATTTTCTCAAAACATAAAATATAATAAGAAAGCAAAAAAAAATATTTAAATTTAATATTTAGGGGAATGAGATTCACAAACAACTTCCTTCTATTACTTTCTAAGAAAAATTTAGAAAAGAAATCAAACTGTAATATTGTTTTTATAAGCTAAGACAAACAGAACCTTTTTTGCTCTAGTCAACACTACGAAGCAGAAGCAGAATAAAAGCAAAAAATAATCGTCATTCCTCTTTGGAACCAACCGAGCACTTGAATGAGTTGAGTTTAAAAGAACTTTTCCAAAGTATTTCTGAGATATAAAAATCTGATTGCTTTATTTCATAAGAAAAGAATCAGGTTTCATATAACAGTTTTAGCAGAAAAAAAGGTAGATTCCTTTTTTTGCTTTGATCTGAAAAAAAAGTCTATTTGGTATGGGATTTTTTCGTAATTCACTAGTTTTGCTCAGATAATGGCCAACTGAGCAGTAGGGAATTCAATTTCAATCATTTTTTCTCTGTATTATCAGTTCTGTGTAGTATAGATAACATTTAAACATAAATATTGTTACAATAAAAGATAAGCATTCAGAAAAGAATTCTAAATTGAGTCAAGAAGCACTGATTTAAGGTACAAATGCCAGATTCCGGAAATATAAAATGCTGGCGTGCGACCAATGCAAAATTTACAACTGAAAAAAAAAATGCATAAAAAACATTTGAAGTTGAAGGAAAACTATCGTATCCAAGCAAAAACCTATTCGTAAATAATTTTTTGTTGCCAAACCGGAAAACAAAAACTTTTGATACTTCAGATTAATACGTATGACGTCATTATTAAAATTTAGTGTAATATAACAACTTGTTCTCAACACCAATAAAAGAATTAAAGTGGCAATAGCATATCGGGTCAATTATCCTAACCTGAAACGAAAAGGTTGCCAGTAGCAGCTATTAATTTATAATGTATTATATGTGTATTTAATTATGGCAAAGCACACTAGGGCTATCTGCCTAAGGGGAGGGATGTCTTCGTGGACGACTTTCTAAGGGAAACTGGCTCGTATACACGTTACACATGGGGGAAAACCACGAAAACGCCCAAGCAGCCAGCCGTTCGCGGGATTTGAACATCGGACCGAACTACCAGTGTTCGGCGACTGGTGGGCTGATTTATAATGCTAACATTAACCCTTTGTTGCATCATGTCCACTCTAGTAGACTGTAGAGTCAGTAGGTTAATTGGAAGCAGAAAAGATAAAAAATATGCAACCGCCTTCGGCGGGAATCGAACCATGAACCTCTGGAATACCGGCCCAACGTGCTACCGTTACACCACGAAGGCACGCTAGGGAAGTGGGAAAAATACCTTATAAGACAAAAGTTTAAATTTGTTTATTCTTCTGTAAATGCCTTACCAGATTCCATTCCTGTGTTTATCATTCTTTAATATTAGAACTTTCAACTGTCGATACTAGATGGCTGTATAGCATCACTAACTAAAGCATTGCTATTTGGAAAATGGTTGCTACTTCTGTTTCCAAGTTAGTGCAATTTCTCATAGTAAACATTAGATAATATTGCTTATATTTTCTTATACTGCCCTTTTTTATTCATAATTAGTAATTTTAGATATTTTTTTAAATGTCAGTTTGGGAAAATTGTGCAGTAGGTAGATAAAGATCTACCGAAAAATGTGAATTGAAACCCAACTGTTCTGCTTATCGAGCCAACACACCACTGGAAATGTTTATGTTTGGCAAGAAATTTCTAGAACATTTGACATTTGAATCCAATAGGTACAGGTTATAAAATCGTAGCAAAATGAATTCAATCCCAATCGACGAAATGAAGGTATTTTGGGGGATCTGTGTGTACATGTCAGTTGTAGATTTATCATTTAGAAGATGGTAATGATTTCAAATGCAATGACCGTGAATCACTAGGAAGTGTTTTGTATGCACGTACGTATATGCATGCTGTCCACTGTAATGAACAAACTGTAGCAATTACTTAAAGGGGCTCATACACCTTAAACCCCTTAACACCCTTCGAATATGTGACTCTTGCTAGAATTGGGATATTTTTATTTATTTTAAAATCAATTACTTCCAACTTTTTACAGCTGACTACATAATATAGCTGCTTTGGAAACTAGTAACCAGAAAGTTTGTGTTGCCACAAATATTTTTGAAATTTAATCCGCTTTGTGACAAAATATTTCGTCACGTTTCCACCTTGCGCGCAAGATATTTTAAAAATGGTTTATGGTACGTACATGAAATTGGATGGAATTTTTTATATGAGCCGTATTTTTTTAACTGAACCAAAAATCTGATGAATGTTTTAATCTTAAAAAATTTTATGGACGGAAACATTACAGGTTTTTTTTAATAAAATACATTTTATAAACTTGACTCCAAATAAAATAAAAATTTAACACGAAATTCTTAGAATTTTTGGTTCACAGTAATTTCCAAATGTTATAAAAGCTATGTATTATATATGGAATTTAAACTGTGCGCGCAAGGTGGAAACGTGACGAAAACTTTTGTCAAAAAGCGGATTAAATTATAAAAATATTTGTGGCAACAGAAACTTTTTGATCACTATTTCAGAAAGCAGCTATATTATGTAGTTAGCTGTAAAACGTTGGAAGTAATTGCTTTTAAAATAAATAAGTTATACCAATTCTTACAACAGTCACATATTCAAAGATCTTATGGGTTTTAAGGTGTACGAGTCCCCTTCAAACGAAATTTGAACAATTTTTTTTTATTATTATTACTAAGGTTATTTTAAGTAGAAAAAAATACAAACATTTTCTTTCAACTTCTCTAGATTATTTGTATGCAACAAAGGTTTAACGAAACATTTTCAACATCATGGACCTTATAAGAAACAGACTAACCCAAATGGGTTTCCTGCCTCGTCTGACGCGTTCTCGGCTGTCACCTTGATCACATCCGGAGGAGTAGGGACGACTTGCAGTAATTTAACAGTGGTTGCCTATTGCAGCGTGTATAATTGTCAAGAAAAGGCTGGTTATAGCGCCTCATTTCACAAATTAGAATTTCTACATATTTTTATTTTTGAAACTGAGATTGATTTTTAACAATTTAGCATATTTATCGAGAATCATTATCGTTCCAAATAATTATAAAGCTATTCCATGCTTTCAGGGCTGGATATTTTTTTAGCTTTTCCTATGCTGTAAGGAAATTTGTAACTACTACTTTTAGAAAATAATATTTTAAATCTGAACTAATAGAAAATTTCAAACAAGCAATTTTTATGCTTTTTGTTGGTGTAAATAAGTAAAAAATATTAAAATATTTCAAAACGAATTTGTGCTGCCTTTTTTTAAAATTATAGATGAGTATTATAGCACAATTTCTATAAAGGAATTTTATTTCAATTACATTTCATAATACATCATAGTGATAAACACTTTTGACATCTTAATTTTTATACATTTAATTCTAATATTAAAATTGTGTTTAACCGTAATAATTAATTTTGTTTGTATTTTATAGTGATTAATTTTTGAATTGTGTTTAACCGTAATAATTAATTTTGCTTGTATTTTATAGTGATTATTTTTTTAATTTATTTTTAGTTCTGAATAAGATTTTTATTTACTGTTAATTTAGTTTATTAGCTCGAAGGGGCATTTTGCGCTGTTTCACTATAAATGTCCGTGTCTCCTTGCAAATTGTTGCTACCAAATATTATCGCCCTGTATTATATATATTATATGTATATAATATTATCGCCCTGTATGGAAAATAAAATTTTTATCTCCAGTACGGAAATTCTAAAGATATGCTGTTTTCAAATATATGTGGTTTACGGGCGAAGAACATGATATTCAATAAATATAGGTAACACACAAAACATTAAAAAAAGTTCTTTTTGGGCGTAATATAAAATCTGAGTGCTTCTAGATTTTATTTTATCTTTTTTTTTTTAATTTTATGCTGCGAATTTTATAAATTACTAAAATAAATAACCCACTTTAATCTGAATAATTTAAAGATGATATAATCAAATGAATAATCGTTTATTAATGTTATTATAGTTTTCATCACTGCCTGAAAATGTTCATTAAATTTTTCAAAAAATGTATCAGGTCTTGTTTAATTTTACCTTATTTATTTCGAAGTATCACTTAATATCAATTTTATTTAAGTTTACTTTATTTTTACGCAAGATTAAGTTCATAAATTTAGTAATTAGATTAGTAAAGATGTTTGTACAAGAATTACGCGTGAAAAAAATGTGCGAAATGCAGTAAAAACTGCTTTAATGAGATATATTAAATTCTATTTGAAAAAAAACTGTTCTTTTCATAATCTCATCACTGTACAACGTGTCACATTTAATAATTAAAAGCAGTAATGTGATACAAACGCCATAGGTTTCAGTATTAAAGTAAACCAGATCGTTCCTACTCTTTCTTGCGGACATGTCGGTGACGGGCGTCCCGCCCACTGGGTTAGTCTATTTCTTATAAGGTCCATGTTCAACATGCAGTGAGGTCAAATGTAATCGCCTTCTTTCTTCTACGTCAGAATATGACTTTATATAATAATAATATATTTACTTTTTGGCAATGCTATTTTTAGTCCGAAGGGGCAGTTTGTCCTGAAAGACTACTAATTTCATTTTGGTATTTTGCGTTGAAAACCATAAATGGCGAATCACTTTTCAAACTGTTGCCACCAAATATTACAGCCCTCATTATATTTAAAGAAATAAAACTATTATGAATATGCATTAAATGTATGTATATTTCTCGCATTGTGATAAAACAACGGTTCCTAGAGCCATGAAAATTTCAATAACATAATCTTCCGTAGAATATGGTCATGTGAAAACACTAATTTGAATTAAAAATTTGTTCTATTAACGATTTCATATTTTGTGACACTTCAACGAATTTTTGATTAACAACCTCAACGATTTCAAAACGAGCAGTGGTAACACTGTACGAAAAAAAAACATTTTTATCTCTAGCGCACTAGACTCTGTATCGGATATTCTAAAGATATGCTCATTTTAAAATTATTATGTGATATTGCTGTTGAACTGAATTTTATGGTTTGAGTACGTAGAACATGATATTTAATAAATAAAGATAACACACAGAACATTAAAAAGCATCCCTTTGGACGTAATTTAAAATCTGAAACCTTTCAGATTTTTTTCTTTTTTTGTAATTTTTATTAGCAAAATTTTTATTAAACCTACGATTTGAGCAGTGGTAACAATTTTCAAAGTAAAACATTTTTATCTCCAGCGAGACTGTTGCCATTCGGAAAAATGAGAGCGAAAATTAACGTTTTAGAAATTTTATTTATTTTCTCTACTGATTCAAGTCGTACGAAAATAAGAATTGTCGATATGGCTTCCCAAGTTTCTTTTTTCTTTTCTTTTTTTTTTTTTTTTTTTTTTTTTTTTTTTTTTTGAATTCGGGAGAGGGGACCTCTCTCGAAACTCAAATCCCCGCCGGTCCAGGGAGGAGATGATGCCACAAACTAACAAAGAAACAGACAGACATGCGCAGATTTTAACAGTATAGATAACAAAGACGTGGTCGTAGGCAAATAATGTTCTAGATATTTCCGGTCTTTTTTACTTCCTCGTACGAAGTAAAAAGGAAGTATTGGAATTGCGAAAAGTTTCAGGCAGCATATTTCAACGAAAATATCCCATTTTGACCTCTTTCAAATGCAATTTAACGATGTATTTCCGTGATATCTGTATGTAAGGACAGAATAAAACACTCTTTTCCTCCAAAAAGAATTATAAAACTGCTTTAAAATGAATTCTGAAGAGAAATTTTCGTGGCGTCTGTACGAACGTATGTACGTACGTATCTCGCATAACTCAAAAACGAGTAGCCTCAGAACGTTGAAATTTTGTATATAGGACTGCTATAACATGTAGATGTGTACCTCGTATTTTGGTTACAATTGGCCGCCCCAAACGTATATAAATATATTTATATATATATCCACTTTGTTACCCGGCTCAGTGATCTCAGTTTCTTGACTCTTATATGTTCGTAAATTGTACATTTTTTGCTTTAAAAATTATTGAATTATGCTATTCTTATGTTCCGGTTAAGGCTTTTATGTAATGTGTTATTATGCTGTTCTTATGTTCCGGTTAATTATGCTGTTCTTACGTTCCGGTTAATTATGCTGTTCTTATGTTCCGGTTAATTATGCTGTTCTTATGTTCCGGTTAAGGCTTTTTTGTATGTATTCTTATGTTCCGGTTAAGGCTTTTAAGTAAATCTGTATGCAATATTTTTAGAATTATAAACAATTTTAAAATTGTTTAAGTGCCGCTAAGCCTAATAATATTTTTGATGGCGGACGTTGCTCTTGTTTATATTTGAAACAGCAGGATAGCGGATTTGTTGCCAATCTAGAGAAACTTAGCTTCGCAACAAAAAAGATAACTCCTTCATTTATTATTTAAATCATGCTTAATTCTTTCTGGAATTTTTTCGAGGAAATAAGCGTTTCAGATTTTCTTCGTAATTTTTAAAGATATTTTGAGTTTTTATGTCGCAAAGTGAAAACGGAATTAATTGAATGAGAAATACTCAATCGTCTGTGAATAACTGTTTCTTTTTTGTTTTGTTTGCTTAATTTCTTTTATACATCGTTCTAGCTTTGTTATAGTATTTGAATAGAACATGTGTTAACAATTAGATAATTCTTTAAATGGTATAAATTTTGTGCATTCTGAGTTATAATATGAACGAAATATAATACTGTTAAGTAAACCTAGCGCCTGAGTGTCGCTATGGTAAACAAAGTGCATTTTAAAGAATGCATTTATTCTATTGCGGTTTATGCGCTGTCGGCGAAGTAGGTTTTATTCGGTCTAATAAGTTTAAATGAAATGCAAGAAAAAATGCGTATAATTTAATATTCCGTACAAGGAAGTCATGCGATGTACACATCAGATTTTTTTTATCAGTTTCCCAGACATGATTATACTCACCCACACCTTTTAGTTTGTTAGCGTGTTATTTTATACTTTAAATGAAAAAAAAAATGCATTGCTTCGAGGGTAAGGAAAATGTTAAAAAAAGAACTTACAATCTGAAAACTGCAATTTGCAATCTATCTCATCAAAGAAGCATTTGCTTTTAAAAGTATGCAAGAAAGTGGGAAAAACGTTTAAATATCTTCCTTCTCTGCAAGTGAAAAAGGAATACTTACTTTTGTCAACTCATAAAACTGGACCTTCAGTGTTGCATAAAATTAGAACTCATATCAAAATGTATATCAGTTTTACAACCGTGGACATTAATTTTCGCATTTCTTTTTTAAATGCAAGATAGTATAAACAGAAGGTTTTCAAAATATTTAAATAGGTGCATTATAATTTAAGCATCATTAAAAGAAAGAAATATATATAAGCTTGAAATGTATACATGATATACATGATTGAAAAGTTTCCACACTAGATTTTGGTTTGGATGCAATTTTTTTGTCTGCATAGGTTGCATGCAAATTAAAATTTTGCAATTGATGCAATTTGAGACATTGGAAAACTATTCTATTTATTATATTTTTGGCATAAAATATGAATTCTTATAAAATTTTACTATGGTATCGAGATAAAATGAAAGCAAAATGCATTGCTATATTATCCCGGTAAATAAAGGCAATGATTTTTATTTACAATGCATGTAATTTTATCGAAATTGGAAGTAATAACACCTCTATGAAATTTTATTAATATTTAGTGTATAAAGTATTTCTCCCGCCTTCTTAGAAAACCTTCGTGGTGTAGTGGTCTGCACGCTCGGCGCGTAATTGAGAGATCTGCGATTCGATACCCGGCGAAGGCTTTGCTAATTTTTCATCTTGTCTGCTTCAAAAAAAAAAAAAAAAAAAAAAAAAAAAAAAAAAAAAAAACTAATGTCTTTACAGTGGCGCCCGAACTAAAAAGGTATTGAATGATGGTTCTCCACACCCAAGATTTGGCGATTGGGTCCCCTAAAAAACCCAGTCGCCCTTTAAAAGGGGGAGTATATAAGGTATTTCCTCCGCTTTTTTGGCGAGGCTTCGTGGTGTAGTGGTCTGCACGCTCAGCGCGTAATTGAGAGGTCCGCGGTTCGATTCCCGGCGAAGGCGTTGCTAATTTTTCATCTTGCCTGCTTCCAAAAGTAGCTCTCTACACGTGTATTTCTTCCGTTTTCTTAGCATGTCTTCGTGGTGCAGTGGTCAACACACTCGGCCGTGTATTCGAGAGATCCGAGGTTCGAGTCCCGGGGAGAGCATCGCTCATTTTCCATGTTTTTGTGCTTCGGAATAACCCAATGCCTGTACAGTCACGCTCGAACTAAAAAAAAGATGCTGGCTGATGATTCTGCACCGCCAGGATTTGGCGGTTGGGTCCCCTAATCCCGAGTCTCCCTTTAAAAGTGGGTGTGTATAAAGTATTTCTCCCGCCTTCTTAACTCGCCTTCGTGGTGTAGTGGTCAGCACACTCGGCGCGTATTCGAGAAGTCCGTGTGCCGGCGGGGGATTGCTCATTTTTCATATCTTCCAGCTTTCGAAATAACCTAATGTCTATAGAAGTATATAATTAATAAAATTTGTGTTTTGAAAAAAATTATAAGTAAGCAAAAATGTACTCATGCTTCGGGGAAACCTAACTGTATTTCAAAAAGCGAATCTCTCGTCTAAATTCTGCTGATCAAATCGCAAACTAGAGATGTGGATTTTGTCACTACTTAACACTTTGGAACTTATATTTCCCTAGGAAGAGCTTCTATTAAAAGCTTTTGAAAAGAGGAACATTAAAAAACTGACACAATCCATTTCACTGCAAATTTTCCCGTCAAACGCTTTTTCGGAGAAAGAGAGTTCTTTTGATTATAGTAGAAATAAATGTAAGATTATTTTTAACCAATCGTCGTATAATATTATTTTTAATCAATAGATTCAAATAAATTGAAAAATTTGCAAATTCAGGTTACCGTATTTAAAAATAATTTATTGAAATTATTAAGTTATTAATAATTTCAATTAAACCCCAGTTAGTTCATATATATGTGTACAGAAGTACGCTGACGCACTACACGATTAAAATATCGGAATGCAAATTAGAGTATTAAAACTCGGGCAATAAAAAATGAGGTAACTGGCGGCATTAAATTAAATTACTTACGCTGTAAAGTGAAAAAGACTGTTAAGTAAAAAGACTGTAAAGTGAAAAAGACTTCCCAAGACTGTTAAGTAATTTAAAAATTAATATTATTAGATTTCAAAGAATCAAAAATTTAATTTATATACAGTGATTTAAAGTAGATCTGTTTCTGCGATATCATATATAATGAGAATATTATACAGTTCATTCAACATTTAACATTGCACCATCATGCATAAACAGAAAGCGAATACTTACATTCCTTTTAGGTTTATGAATAAATTAGAACGGTATTCATGTAATGAATATAAAGCATCGTAGGACATATAAGTTGGTTTCTTGTTTGCCAATTTGAATGTTCGACTCTCAAACACATGGATCATCCTCCGAGGGGATTTTTGTTCATATAATCACCCATGAAGCAAATTGTTTGCAAAGTGAAGTGTTCATAGTGAACTTGCAGAGTCATTACGTTACTTCGAAGCAGCACAAATGAAAAATGAGAACTGACCTCGCCGGGATTCAAACCACGGACGTCTCGAATACGCGTCCAGCATGCTGACTGCTACACCACGAAGGCATGCTAAGAAGTCGGGAGAAATACCTTACATACTCCCCCTTTTAAAGGCCGACTGCGGATTAGGGGACCCAATCGCCAAATCCTGGAGGCAAAGAACCATCATCCACCACCATTTTTAGTTCGGGCGCCATTGGTGGGACATTAGATTATTTCGAAGCAGGAGAGATGAAAAATGAGCAATGCCCTCGCCGGGGCTTTGACCTCTCGAATACGCGCCGAATGTGCTGTCCATTACACTACGAAGGCATGCTAAGAAGGCGGGAGAAATACCTTATAAACTGAGCTTATAAAATGATCATTTTGAAAATTTATCTGCTTTTATCATTTTGAAAATTTATCTTTATATATAAATAAACAAAAATGTACTCATGTTTCCTTTTCTTTTATCATTTTGAAAATTTATCTTTATATATAAATAAAGAAAAATGTACTCATGTTTCATTTTCTTTTATCATTTTGAAAATTTATCTTTATATATAAATAAACAAAAATGTACTCATGTTTCGGGGAAAACTAACTGCATTTCAAAAAGAGAAGCTCTCGTCTTCTAAATTATCCTGATCAAATCGCGAACTATAGATGCGAGTTTTGTCACTACTAGACACTTTGGATTGATATTTGTATTTTATTGTGCTACTTGCTGAAGCTCTGGAATCAAGATAAATTAGCAATTTGAAACCTTGTGAGTAATTACTCAGGATTTATCTAAGTTGTAACTTATGAATTAATATGTTGTTATTGACCAAGTTAAAATTTTCAGCACAGCTTCCTTTAAACTTATTTCCTTCACGAGCTTCTTTATGCAAGCGAAGCGACTTTATGGGATGATATAAAAGAAACTTTTTTACCTCTAAAAATTAAACCTTAATATAAAAGCTGATCAGTTATTTATATAAATAAAGAAAAATGTACTCTTGTTTCATTTTCTTATTATTATTTAGTATCTGAATTTTTCTATTTCGAAATGTTGCAATTTGAAATGATTTCATTTCTATTTTGAAAAGTTGTGTTTACTGTAGAAGAGATTTTTTTGGACTAATGTGTATAAAGCGTAAGATTTATGGTAAAAAAAGTATTCGAAATATGGAAATAGCGTATTTAGCGCTTTTAATAATCAAACTATTTAAATAATTAGAAAGTAATTATGACTAATAAAGGTGTTCAACCATTATAACTAGTATAATTAAATCTTATAATAATGGCCTCGAAAATTATTAATTAGCGTTAAGAAACTCTAAAGTTATTTTTGATAGGTATTTAAATATTTTTATTGCAAAATGAAGTATTCGAAGGGAATTCTCTTTCTATTTCAGGTTCGGAAAAAGGCAGAATCTTTGACATTCACTTGTTAATTTGAATTATGCGTATTAGCATATTTCTAATTACAATTTACCATCTCTTTTCTAATGAATGTATCGGTGAAGGCCGCGTTGTAGTTCAACTGCATATTGGACAAAATTAATAACAGTAACAGGTCTTTTTAATTCGTGAATTAGCTGTACTACGCGACAAACTAAAGGAATTACGAATAATAAATACCCTTGTGTTCTTAAGAAGGCTCGAACATTTTACTTAAGCTTTTTAATTTCCCAGAACTCGATGAATAATTCTTAGTTGCAAGAATTTACCCATATTAATAAATTGTTTTTATGGAACTTCATCCAGAGATGTTATATCAATTAAATTACATTGCAGACTGTTACATATTCGATGATTAATGCAATGCTGAGTAAAACGTTTTTTAATAATTATCGTTTGGTGTTTAACCCCTTAACTGCCGCGGGCGTATATATACGCCTTGCTCAGCCGATGCGTTAACTGCCCCAGGCGTATATATACGTCCTTCCAAACTGCTATCATTTGCTTTGCGCTGCTACACCTAAAATTATTCGCAAAGTTAACGCATCGGCTGCGCATCTGGGGCAGTTAACGCATCGGCTGAGCAAGGCGTATATATACGCCCGCGGCAGTTAAGGGGTTAAGCAAGTTTTGTTGATGCAATTAATACTGAATTTGGTTAATCTTTGGAATTTGGTAACAGGTAGTTTGACGACATTTTGGTAAGGCTATAAAGGTTACTAGCTAGGACTTTAGAAGTGTACATGGATAAAGTCGAGAGTGTGCGCAATGCCATTTTTGTGCAATTCTAGGATTTTTTTTAAGTGAAAATAGGTCGACGTGTACATGGATACCATGTATGTGCAATTCTTAAAAACGCGGCAAGCAGTTTGCGATTCTGCACTTTCTCCCAATTTCGCACCTAATGTTCGTCATGATGAAGCACTTTTGTTCCATAAAAGTTCTAGCATAAGCGTAATTCGGTTAGCAGATTGTTGGAAAAAAATGTTGAGTAAAAAAAAAAGAATGCCTTTACTTCGTGGAAAAAAAAATGGCGTCCAAACAAAAACTAGCAGGTTGCTGTAACAGGGTTAGTCGCCAAATGTTCGCCAAAAAATCGCCAAGTTACCATAATCCAAAGATTAACCCTGAATTTAAATGATCTTTTTTTCGAGATCAATCCATAGTAAGGTTGGTAAGTTCATTTTGCCCCACCTCCACTACCATCAAGAGAAATCCCCGCAGGAAGCATGATATGTCATTTGCATATTGTCTGTTTAGGAAGCATTGCTATGGCTCTATTTACATATATATTTGTAATCCTGGGTTTGCGAATACATGTAAGAAAAAGGTCTGAACATTTGAGAGCCACTCAATTATTGTTTCAAGGAGAAGATTTGATTCTAATACAGCGGTTTTGAGTCCCAAATGATTCAGGGGAACGAAATGTGTTTTCGGAACTCATTAATGAACTTGGTTTAAGGCTTCAAAACACTTTTCCCTTGGCAAGTTATGTTTGAAGCGTTAAACAGAGGAGATTAATACATATATATATATTTTTCTATTTTGTACAGTCAAAAGTCGTTAATTCGGACACCCATAATTCGGAATGATCTATAATCCGGACCTCAAAGCTAAAAACTTTCTGCGCATGCTCCGCGTTGACACATGCGCACAGGCGTTTACGCGTGCGCGTAAGACCTCTTACAACTGCGCATTTGCTTGTGCGCAAGCGCAGAATACGTTTTCACGTGCGCGTTTTATGTATAACGGACGGTGTAAGCTAAAATTATCTAATTATCTATTTCAGTTAATGTTGATGATTGCGTTGTTCCTTAATTTTCGAATTGGATCCGGCTTATTATTTTTTTCAGACTGTAAGAGCAATACTAAAAAAGTAAACTTGAACTTTCGATTATGTCAAATAGAATTTTTGCGTACAAAACGAAAGTATGTTTCGATGTCCATCAAACAAAAAGTGGAATTGCTGCAAAAAATGGATAAAGACATGAGGAATGTGACAGAGAGGTTAGTGAAAACGAAAAAATTTCGATTGACAAGTTAGTCGGTATTCTCGGCACAGCAATTAACGGGACTTGAACAGCGGAACTTTGTAAGTGAACAAAAAATTATGTCTGTTTATAGAATTAAAGAGAAAGTATTATCACATAAAACGAAGCAACTTAAACAACTTACATTGAAAGAAATATTTAATAAAGTAAACAAATAAATATTAAGCTTTTTTTTGTAAATTTTGATACCCTTTAGATCATAATTGTTCTTTATTTCATAAATTACGGTTTCATATTTTTAATTTTAGAATTTCTGCATGCCATCTTACGCGATTTAAACTGATGATCTATAATCCGAAAAAATCGATAATCCGGAATCGCCGAAGTCCCGACGAGTCCGGATTAACGACTTTTGACTGTATTATTTTCTGTTTAGTATACGAGGTGTGACACAAAAAATATAACTTAGAGAATCAGTTCTCCGTGACATTATCACCTTCAAAGTAGTCCCCTTCAGCATTTTCATACGCCTCTGCATTCGGTGCTGCCATTGATGGTAACAGTTTTGGAGCGAAGTTTTTGAAAGGCCCTTCAGGAGATTCTCCACTTTTGCCTGAACCTCTTTAAACTGAGGTGAAATGGCTTTAAGCAAAATTTAACTTTATGAAACAAAAAAAAAAAGTCGCATGGAGTCAAATCAGGTGAATAAGGAGGATGCCCCATTACAGTAATGTTTTCACTAGTCAGAAACTGCTTGAGAGCCCACCAGCGGCCAAGAGGTAAAGTCGCTGAACACTGGTAGTTCGGTCCGAGGTTTGAATCCCGCGAACGGGCTGGCTGCATGGGCGTTTTCGTGGTTTTCCCCATGTGTAACGTGTATACGAGCCAGTTTCCCTTAGAAAGACCTCCACGAAGGCATCCCTCCTCTTAGGCAGATAGCCCTCGATGCTTTGCCATAATCACACACACACACACACACACACAGACAGAAACTGCTTGACAGATAGGGACATGTGAGTGAATGCATTGTTCTGGTGCAACAGCCATCCATCATCCGTATGTGTGTGAACTTTCTTTTAATTTTAAATGTACTCCTTTCGGGTTACGACTTTTATTGAGAAAGAATTGTTTAGGGCCTTCATGATGTAGAAATTTTATCTTATGATTTAAGCTCGACTTTTCCTTTTAATTTTAGTAATTATATTGGGTTGGCAGGAAAGTAATTACGGTATGTACAGCAGATTTTTAAAGTGCACTTGTGTAACTAAAGTAAGACTTACGGTTTACGAAAATATGGACGCAACTGAAATGATGCAGGATTACACTAGTGGGCACATTTAAGAGAATTCGCACATTATGTCGAATTTCTGGAAAACGAATGAACATGTTTTTATGAAATTTGGTATCAAAATGCATTTATGAGAATTCGAAAGAATGCAGTGAAAGAATTTCAAGAATGCATTTAGAATGCAGTGAAAGTGATGTACCGTTCAAAAGGTATTTCATTCTACGTGTGATTATCAGTAAAACTTATGGTGCAGGGATGTCCGAAATCCATGTTGTGATATCAAACTGAAAATGAGCTAATATGAGGTATGATTCCCTCTCATAGCCAGATAGGCAAAGGTATGGGGGACACCAGCGATGTACCATAGGTCAACTGGTAATACCTTCCCATACTAACTCTTAAAAACAATGGAAGGAATTGCAAGTTTTATAAGAATTTGCATAGACTGAAGCTTTCCAAAAGGTCTGGATTTTGCCTATTATGGTACATCGTGCAATTCCACAGTACGCCCCGCATCCAGTATTTATTAAAAATAATGATGTAGAGCATAAGTAGATTACGAAATAGTCGGAATACAATTTGAGATTCACAAAATAAATTGAACATCTGATTTGGTGCAACAAAAATAGAAGATAAACATAATTAATAAACAGATAAACATAATGAGATAATTATAATTAGTACTGGCAACACAATGTTAAAATTTATATAAATAATAATGCTAAAGATGTGGGTGTCCATGGGTTATTTCGGATATGTTGGTTTATTGCAATTTATAAAAATCACGAGCGAAGCCATTTTGTCCATAATCACAGCATGTAAAAGTTCATTAAGTTTAAAATGTATGTGGACTTACACTTGACAGAGATCTAGGCCGTAGGAATAGAGTCGTTGCATAATTGTCTGAAACTTTGGATACTGATGCTTATCTTTAATTAAAAACCTTTGGAATGCCAGGAGGTCAGTTCTTGGGGATTTTATGTGAATATCCTCAGTTAAAGGGCATGAGAAAGTGTAATGATCAGGAGTTTACTGTTCCCCACATATACAGATAGGTAGCTTAGCATGACAGCATACTAGGCAGAAGTTACCTGAGGAGTCCCTGTGGCAGTAGAGCCCATTTTTGCAATAAGGCAGCTTTCAGCTCAGGAATGATTCTTGGAGGAGCATGGCGAGATCACGTTTTCGTCTCAATAGTGTTAAGACCTAGACGGGCTAGTTAATACCTAGACCTAGAGAGTCCTAGACAAGGTCTAGAAAGGCTCTACAGAGATCGGGAGTTGGCTGATAAATCCATGAGTTCCAGGTAATCGTCGACAAGCTGACCCCTATGTGGACGAACGTTGTCGTCTATTAACTGGAACCCAGGACCAACTGCACTCCTTAAAAATCGAACCTAGAGCTTTAAGATCTGTCTTCTGTACCTCACAGCAGTAAATAAGCCATTGTCAACCCACTCAGGGTGTGTGACCATCCAACATAATGCTTGCCCAAACCATTACACCTCCACCACCGTAACGGTCCTTTTCCCTGATGGGGAAGGGATGGTATAGTGTTTCAGGCTCAATTTCGACTCAAAACGGTGCTCCAGTGAAGTATGAACTAAAGCGCATGTTGTCTGCATCTGAATAAACAATCCGTTTTGGGTGTTGCTACGAACGGGACGCAAACACGGGCCTTCTGACATACAGCCCTACCTTATGAAGCATTTGTGCTAATGCAGACTGTGAATTTCCGGTTCCAGTGGTAATATACAGCACACGTGAGAGCTATGAATCTGTAGTGTCCTGAACATTACATTGCGCAATACACTGGACATAACACTGTGCTCGTTTCCTACCTGCTTCTCACCTATCGACAATTGTCCATGTCATTCCATCAAGCATATGTTCACAGCTACTCATTTTATCTTGCAAATTTTGCCCATGTCTTACGAAAAACACAGCAAATGTTGTGAAGGAGTCCGAGTACATAAATTGTCTATAACCCCTCTTGCCTTTATGTCTCCTCTGCTATCACAGTTCCGTATTCGACTCTAAAGATTTGCATAATTCTTCAGCCGCATGATTAGTCCTTTTGGTTCAACACGTTTCTTAAAAACAGACATAATTTGCGAATTCTTTGAATTTTACAAACGAGTTTATTGAATTAATTACTTCAAAACTACATTCAAGTACTTTTGGTTCAACACGTTTCTTAAAAACAGACATAATTTTCGAATTCTTTGAATTTTACAAACGAGTTTATTGAATTAATTACTTCAAAACTAGATTCAAACTTCGAAACCAATTATTGAGGAAAGAATTTCTGAAAATCTCCAAACATAAATCAGCTTTTGTAAGTAAACTACTTTGCTATCGCGTAGCATAATTCAAGAATTTACAAGTTTAAAAATCGCTATAGACTCTCATTATCAATTCCCCGATAAATATGCTAAAACTGAGTTTACTAGAACACTGAAAAAACAGGCAGTTTGAAGTGAAACTCAGTCGCAAATTTGCATTAACCACATGCATTCAGTGCTCTCATTCTTTCACAAATCTCCACAGGTAGATATCTAAAGGAGGAGGTGGCCTTTGTTAGTTAACTATGTCTGTTTAAAATTCTATTAAGTGCTATAAGTTGCATTAATTTTTTATGCTTAAGTTTCCTTTTTATTTTCTCAGCAAAAATTTATTAATTAATAAAAAATATGAAAGTAAAAATTATCCTTCTTTCCATCTTGCGCTCACAAATCATTATGGGAATATCCATTTACACTTATTAAAGCATGCCTGAAAAAAAGCATGTCTGCGATGTTATCGTCATGCGATGATTTGTAGATACTTTATTTTTTACCACGATATTTTCAACGACGATGTTTTTAAACTGCGATGTTTTTGAACCGCTTTATTTTCGACGACGATGTTTTGTACCACGATGTTTTAGAACTGCGATGTTTTCTCCCACGATGTTTTGTAGCACGACGTTTTCGCCTTGCGTTGTTTTCTCCGCGACATTTTCATCTGCGATGTTTTTGCCGCGATGTTTTCGACTGTAACCGATGGAAATGCAATGATGTATTTCTATATTTTAAAATTTAAGTTAATTTTAATATTCATCAAAGACAAGTATAGACAATAAAAAAAGAAAACACCTTGGTAGGGAAAAACGTAGTCATATAAATTTCTTTCCGATGTTTAACAACTTTGTAAGAAAGAACCAATAACATTTCTACTTGAATTGTATATTAACCAATATAAAATAAGAGTAAAGAATAAAATGTTACTGTATATTTATCATAACTGCTTTGCTGGTTTTTAAGTATTAGTGCCCGTATTGAAATGGAGAAAATGGGATTTTAGCTGGATGATCTTACAGTTTATCATATTAAAGCAATTTTTCCGGAACATTCTCTAATGCGCTCTGCATTCGCATTTCAATAATCTTTCTATTTTCATTCATAGCATATCATACCTATTTCCGTACTTTGCGAAATATTCTGCTCTATGCGGCATTATCAAGTAATATTTTAGTATGAAATCCTATCCTTTGTAATATTTCCCTATTTCTAAGAAGGACACAAACACCAAAAATAAATAAATAAATAAAAGTCACCAAACAAAGGGGTGTAAAGGAGTCGTATCCAAGGGTAGATACATTTGTGGATTGTGAGTGATATGTCCAGTGTAATGCGCAATGTAAAAATAAATAAATAAAGGTTAGGCACGTGGAGTAATTTTATACCAACATCAAGCATACATGCAGATGATATTACGATCTTTTCGATAGCAGCATATTTTTCCAGACAGAAAATCCCAGTAGTCAAATTACAGCTAGATGAACGAGGATCTTCCACGTGCTCTGGTATATTGTGAAAGCCAAGATTTAGTTTTCTTGCACGGGCGGAGGAACGAGTAAGGATATCTTTCTTCCTATTCCTAATTATAGAACTTTTTTCATGATCATTAGTGGCAAAGGAAATACGAAATAGCATATAACATATGTCAAATTTATTAATAGAGTATTATTCATTGAGGTGGAATCTATACTATTAAAATCTGTGCACGCATGTTTGTGATATCACCTCCTCTGGAACGGCGGCGAGTTAAGTTTTGAGAGGTACCTCCTTCAAAAGTCCCTCATAGTCTTCGTACGACTTTAATTAGCCAAGATATTAAAATAAAAACTCAGAAAACGCTAATTTTTGCACTCGTTTTTCCGAGTGGCAAGTCTCTCGCGCTGGAGGTAAAAATGCTTTATTTCGAAAAGTGTTTCCACTACATTAAATTTAACCCATGACGTTAAAGTATTAACCTGAAGTATCAAAAACCTGCTGTTTCCTGATTTGGCAACAAAAAATATTTATGAATTGATTGTTGCTTGGAAAAAATGAGCCGATTTCATCCGCACTGAAATGTTTTGTACATTTTCTTTTCAGGTGTTAATTAATATTTTATTAACTAATTCATCCGTTACCTTTAGGCCATAATTGTAAGTTCGAGTTGATTGTTAACTTTAGACCAAGCTCGAATTGATTGCATCTGTAAGCTCGAGTTGGTGCCAACTGTTAAACTTTGAGTTAATAAAATCCTCCTTTAAATCCTTTCTCTTAAGTAATTTTAGTCATTTGAAACACTTCTGTAATTTTAAGTACATGATGACCAACGATTGTGGACATGAAGGCTGGCTATGGAATTTTAAGCCTGGTAAAAGGGTGAGTGGATGTATATACGTAGTATAGTATATATATATACTACTGGCCATTAAAACTGCAACACCAGGAAGGAATGACCTGGCGAACGTCAAAATCGCATGAAAGGAAGAAGAAATTGGGATATGCAAATGATTAGTATTTCACCGCATTTAGACGACTCTAGAGGAAGAAACGACGTCTGAAGCACTGCATAAAAGGAAAGTGGATTTCCCATTCGGAAAGCCCTTTGTTTTACTTTTGATTTTAAATTACTATACCCAAGCCTATAGGGATGACGAAACACGAATTGAGTAATTGAAGAGTTAGATTTGGAGACAACTTCCTCTTGATAAGATCCGTCTCCTGCCTTCTCAACAATTATTCAATATGCAAATTAATTTATTCTTAGAAATTTTTTATAAAATCTTTTAGGATTAAATTTTTTTTGGAATATTACAATTTACACATGCTCTCAGAATTTAAATGATATTGTAGATTAGTTCGAAGCAATAATTTATCATTATTTTTTGCAATTAAAATTTCATAATTAGTCCAAAGGGATTTGAATCCCGAAGGACTATTAGTTTCGTTTTGGCATTTTGCGTCGGACTCATAAATGTCAGTTCACTTTTCAAACTGTTGCCAAAAAATGTTAGAGTCCTGCATTATATTTGAAGAAATTAAATAATGAAAAATCTGCATAAATGTATGTATATTTCTCGTATTGTGATAAAACAACGGTACATAGAGTCATCGAATTTTGAATAACGTAATCCTCCAACGAATATGAGCATGTGGAAGACCCAATTTGAAATTTGAAATTTGTTTTATGATCGATTTCCTATTTTTTAAAACTTTGACGAATTTTTGATTAACAAACTCAAGGATTTCAAAGCGAGCAATGGCAACGTTGTGCAGAAAAAACATTTTTATCTCCAGCGCGTGAGTCTCTGTATCGGAAATTCTAAAGATAGGCTCGTTTTAAAACTATTTTGCGATATTGCTGTTACACTGGATCTTATGGTTTAAGTGCGAGGACCATGATATTTAATAAAGAAAGGTAACACATAAAATGTTTAAAAACGCCACTTTGGACGTAATTTAAAATCTGAAACATTTCAGATTTTTTTTTTTTTAATTTTAATTAACATAAAATTCACCTTTTACGAATAGAAAATGTTTGTTAAATTTATATACATATATATGTAATGAAACTGTGGTTGGATGACACGACATGAATGATTTGATCGTGAATGCGGTACAAACTTGCATTTTTTTTCATTTATTTAAATTCCTATTTTGTGGCCACAATTCACAAGTAAATTATGTAAAGTGTAAAATTTGACTTTGGAAGAAAATTAGAATTATTTAAAATTTGGATGAAAATCAAATAAAGTCCTTAGCTTCCCATTTATTTTTTATTTAAGTATTTGTTAGACCAGAAAAGATATTAATTTCGTTTTGACATTTCGCATCGATTCACTGTAAAGGGCAAATCACTTTTTAAGTTGTTGCCACCAAATATTAAAGCCCTGTGTTATATAAAAAGAAATTATACAATGAAGAATATGCATAAATGTATGTATTTTTTTCGCATTGAGATAAAACAACAGTACTTAGAGCCATCTAGTTTTGAATAACTTGCGTCTCGAACCGAATATGGGCATCATGATGCCTAAATTTGGGTTTTATTACCTTTTTCATATTTTGTAAAGCATTTATGAGTTTTTGATTAGGAAACTCAACGATTTCAAAGCGAGCAATGGCAACACTGTACGGAAAGAAACATATTTATCTCCAACGCGCGAGAATATGTATTGGAAATTCTAAAGATATTCTCATTTTGAAATAATTTTGCGATATTGCTGTTGAATTGAATTTAATGGCTTAAGTGTAAAGAACATGATATTTAATAAATAAAGGTAACCCAGAAAACGTTAAAAAAACGCCCCTTTGGGCGTAATGTAAAATTTGAAAGCTTTCAGATTTTTTTTTTTATCATTTTTTATAGTATTTATTTTGAATGAGAAAGTTGTAATTCTTTTACCTAAAATTAGCAGTTATGCGAATGCCAATCTGAATTACTTAATCATTCTCATCATTATGCAATAATATTTTCCTTACGCGGATGGTTATTTTATTAAGTATTTCAATAATAGAAGGAATGTTTATTTTGTGACTGATCTTCCTGCATTAATTTGAATTCACAGGAGAAACTGAGCCAAATCGATCAGCGAGTGCTGCTGCAGCAAGAACTTCTTTCGGTACAAAAAATGTTCTAGTGCATAAATTTTATTTAAATTAATGGAATTCAATTATAGAATCGCAGAGTTATAATTTCATATATATAGGCAACAGAACTGAAAGAATAAGCGAAGAATTATTTTTAAAGTATACATGAAAGCGATCTGTCAGGAGAATTCTATATCTCGAAATTTAGAATAAATTCAGTCAATTGTTAATCTTTCATTCTTCCAGACATGTTTTTGTATTCACTTGATATGAAAAATTCAATAATAAGTGCAGTGTAAACGGTTTAAATCAAAAATTATTATTTCACGGTTTTAAATATAAGTAAATATATTTATTTTGAAATGCCCAAAAGTCTGAAGAGATAATTTCTTCGTTAGCTTTCTTTCTCTTTTAAATTAATTTTATTCTGCCTAAATAATTACTATGATTTATAAAGAAATATAAATTATTCCTTTGTTAACTCTTTGTTGCATCATGTCCACTCTAGTAGACAAAAGTTTAAATTTGTTTATTCTTCTGTAAATGCCTTAACAGATTCCATTTCTGTGTTTATTCATTCTATATTATTAGAACTTTCAACTGTCGATCCTAGATGGCTGTATAGCATCACTAAGTAAAGTATTGCTATTTGTAAAATAGCTGCTACTTCTGTTTCGGGCTCACCAGCGGCAGAGCGGTAAGTCGCTGAACACTGGTAGTTCGGTCCGAGGTTCGAATTCCGCGAACGGGCTGCTTCAGGTTAATACGTATGACGTCATTATTTAAATTTAGTGTAATATAACAACTTGTTCCGAACAAAAATAAAAGAATTAACGTGGAAATAGCATATCGGGTCAATTATCTTAACCTGAAACGAAAAGGTTGCCAGTAGCAGCTTTTGATTTATAATGCTGACATCCTTTTGTTGCATCATGTCCCCTCTAGTAGACTGTAGAATCATTAGGTTAATTGGAAGCAGAAAAGATTAAAAATATGCAACCGCCTTCGCCGGGAATCGAACCACGGACCTCTAGAGTACCGGCCCAACGTGCTACCGTTACACCACGAAGGCACGCTAGGGAAGTGGGAAAAATACCTTATAAGACAAAAGTTTAACTTTTTCTATTCTTCTGTAAATGCCTTACCAAATTCCATTCCTGTGTTTATTCATTCTATATTATTATAACTTTCAACTGTCGATCCTAGAAGGCTGTATAGCATCACTAAGTAAAGCACTGCTATTTGGAAAATGGCTGCTACTTCTGTTTCCAAGTTAGTGCAATTTCTCATAGTAAACATTCTATAATATTGCTAACATTTTCTTATACTACCATTTTTTATTCATAATTAGTAATTTTAGACATTATTTTTAAATGTCAATTTGAGAAAATTGTGGAGTGGGTAGCAAGTTCGTTGCATTAAAAGATACATATTACATATTAGTATAGCAAAATGTGACGTTTTAGTCATGGCTGTATTGCTTCAAGGAAGTTACTACTATCACCGCGCAGTCTGTTATAACTTGAGAAACTCGTATATGCCTTACGCGTTTAGCGAGTTGCTTAAATAAATATCTAATCAACATTTGACCCCTATTTGGTTTGGTTTGATTTTATTAGATTACGGCAAAGCACTCGAAGGCTATCTGCCTTAAGGGAGGGAAGCCTTCGTGGAGGACTTTCTAAGGGAAACTGTCTCGTATACACGTTACACATGGGGAAAACCACGAAAACGCCCATGCAGCCAGCCCGTTCGAAGGATTCGAACCTCGGACCGAACTACCAGTGTTCAGCGACGTTACCGCTTGGCCACTGGTGGGCACTTGGTGGACATATTTGAAACTGGAAATATACGAAAGGGGTTTTGGATTTAAATGTCTCAACTATCAACTACTAATTTTAGAAAAAATATACTTTTCTAACAAGATTATGTATTTCAAACGTTATGAGTAATTAATTGTTTGAAGGTTGAGTTATTGCTGTTAACAATTCATGCTTAAGTACACTTCTTTCATCTATTAAGGGGGCTCATACACCTTAAACCTCTTACGGTCTTCGAATGTGTGATTGTTGCAAGAATTGGGATATTTTATTTATTTTAAAAGAGATTAATTCCAACCTTTTACAGTTGACTACATAATATAGCTGCTTTGGGAACTAGTAACCAGAAAATTTGTGTTGCCACAAATATTTTTATAATTTAATCCACTTTGAGACAAAATATTTCGTCATATTTCCACCGTATAGCACAATCATACAAGCTACATTCATACAAGTTAGTCATAAATACAATTTTATTGATCCTGGTACAGGAGTTCATACACAAACAGTTGAGAGAATGTGTGGCAATGCTTAATGGAGGAACAAGAGACATAGAGGAACAGCGAGTATTTAGCAGATATCGCATGCCGACAACATTAGGTCAAAGAAAATAGTTTTGAATCTATGTTAAACTCTACATCGGCCCTTTTTGACTACATTTGACCCCCGATTGACTACTTTGATTTTAAATAAACTGTTTTGATTTTTGAAAATGTTTTGATTTTAAATAAAATGTTTTAATTTGTGATTTGTCGCAACAATTTTAAGAGGGCTCATACACCTTAAACCCCTTATGATCTTCGAATATGTGACTGTTTGAAGAATTGGGATATTTTATTTATTTTAAAAGCAATTACTTCCAACCTTTTACAGCTGACTACATAATATAGCTGCTTTGGGAACTATTAACCAGAAAGATTGTGTTGCCACAAATATTTTTGTAATTTAATCCGTTTTGTGACAAAAGTTTTCGTCATATTTACACCTCGCGCGCATGATATTTTAAAAATGGCTAATGGTACGTACTTGAAAGTTGATGGAATTCTTTATATGGGCACTATCTTCTATCTGAACAAAAAATTTAATGAAAATTTTAATATTAAAAACTTTTATGCACAAAAACATTACATATTTTTTTAATAAAATGCATTTTATAAACTGAACTTCAAATAAAATAAAAATTTAAAATGAAATTCTTAGAATTTTTGATTCACAATAGTTTGCAAATGTTAGGAAGGCTACATATTACATAAGCAATGAAATTATGTAACATAATGTTTTAAACTGTGCGCACAAGGTGGAAGCATGCCGAAAACTTTTGTCACAAAGCGGATTAAATTATAAAAATATTTGTGGCAACACAAATTTTCTGATTACTATTTCAGAAAGCAGCTGTATTATGTATCCAGTTGTAAAAAGTTGGAAGTCGTTGCTTTTAAAATAAATAAGTTGTCCCAATTCTTGCAACAGTCACATATTCGAAGATCTTATGGGTTTTAAGGTGTATGAGTCCCCTTAAAAGGCCGAGCGGTAAAATCAATCAACAATGGTAGTTCGTCCGGGTTTCGAATTCCGGCCATGCGCTGGCCGTATGATCGTTTTCGTGGTTTTCCCTACGTGTAACGTGCATACAAGCCAGTTTTCCTTAGAAAGTCTTCCACGAAGTCATCCCATCTTTAGGCAGATAGCCCTCGAGTGCTTTGCCATAATTAAATAAACAAACTAAACCTTTCATCTATTAAAACATTATTTTTAAATAAGGCTTAAATACAAGTAATTCAGAACAGTTATTTTAGCATTAAATGGGTCTTGACGGCAGTATTTTAAAATGCAAAGGCTGTTCTTTTATAAAGTAAGACCATGACTGGGGAAACAAACGAAGCGTCTGCGTCAAGCTTTCCGAAAAAATAAATTCACAGTGACAGGAACAGACATGATGCAAATATTGCTCCATACTACTTTAAACGTAAATTCAATAGATGATGCAACTTATGCGTGGGTATGTCAAACGTTACGAATTTTCGCGTCTCCTATTTGCTCTAGTTTTTGCATTCAGGTATCTCTAACGGAGTTGCATAATTTCACAGCTGTATTTCTCTAGAAGTAAACATATGTCATGAAGGATATTTGTTTATATCGTTGACTATATCAATGAATTATATGAGACACCCTCCTTGCGTATAACTTCTAACTTTGTTTAATTAAATAATCTAAACAGTTTCCTACTCATCAAATGCAGGGCTTTTTACAGTTTTCTTTCAGACTTTTCCAGCTCCACTTCATCGGGAAGCATATTTCACAAGTGCACATCTGTGTAGCCACCGAGGGAATGGCTTCTAGGATGAAGCAATAAGCAATATTTCTGTCATGTCACATGACCTTTTGCCGTGCTTTAAGATTTAAGCAAGATGGTTGAAAATACTCTGCCACGCAATTTTCTGTACAAAATAATTAAAGCATTGTCGATTGCTTCTGAAACATTTCATTGCGAAGTTAGATCAAATATAGGAAATTATGAAGATTTCACTACCTAGTTGAAATAAATACAAACACATGTTGGATACTTCTCAAAAATATAGATGTGAAATATTACTTAATAAGTGGTAAATAAGATGAAGAAAGAAATCTATGATAAACATCTGAGCCTAAAATGCAATCTCTACCTAAAACTATGCGTTCAGTGAAAATATTTACACCAATTATGTAAACAGAAGTCTATATGAAAAAGATGTTCTATAATAATAAAATATCGATGTGAAATATTACTTAATAAGTGGTAAATAAGGTGAAGAAAGGAATCTATGATAAACATCTGAGCCCAAATGCAGTCTTCACATAAAACTATGCGTATGGATTGGATTGGATTATTTAATTTTGGCAAAGCACATGAGGGCTATCTGCCTAAAGGGAGGGATGCCTTCGTGGAGGACTTTCTAAGGGAAACTGGCTCGTATACACGTTACACGTGGGGAAAACCGCGAAAACGCCCATGCAGCCAGCCCGTTCGCGAGATTCGAACCTCAAACCGAACTACCAGTGTTCAGCGACTTTAAATTTCAAAAATATATGTGGCAACACAAACTTTCTGGTTACTAGTTTCCAAAGCAAGTAGTCAACAGTAAAAAGGTGGAAGCAATTGCTTTTAAAATAAATAAAATATCCCAATTCTTGCAACAGTCACATATTCGAAGATCATAAGGGGTTTAAGGTGTATGAGCCCCCTTAACCTAAAATTGATCAAACAAATCCCATGTATTTCATATTTGCATTCCTTTAATTTTAATTTTATTCTAAATTTAACTTATTTATTTATTGGTGAACAAATAAAAAGCTAGCAAATTTTAAGCAGAGAACGTCTGATAGCATTATTCAAACGAAATATGTATCTATTGAGTATTTTAAAGCAATTATCCATAAAATCTGAGCTTAAAATATCAGATTCCTTTTTAAAAATCTAAAAAGACAGCCTTTTGTTTTTATATGCTATGTATCTACAAAGATTCAGAACTAATTTCACAGTAAAAGATTAAATCTTCTTAATAATATTAAGATAATAATAATTTCTTGAGACCTTTGCACAATTTTTGATTGTTTCTGGAAGTCAAATGTTGGAGTATCTTTTCGTCCCGACGTTAAAATATCTGAAATTCTTTCAATACCCTTTTGTTGTTCAAGCGTTATTTCATATTATGGGAATAAAGTAGTGCGAGGGTATCAAATCTGGCGAGTAAGGGAATGTGCAAGAATAATTATATTTATGTGGAATAAGCTGCTTGACAACAGGTTGCATTACACAAAAATCTCCCGTTTTAACTCTTGGTTACTCAATCCGTCACTTTTGAATAAAACTAAGCAACATATTCCAAAAAAAAAATTCTCTCTTTTATTTTCTTTCCTTCTTTGCGAAAAGTGTTTTAGTGAAGGAAAGCTGTGATATATTAGTAACTGTTTTTGCTAATTGCCATCTGGTAGCTTCATTGAAATTTGTTAAAAACTCGATCCTTAAACATCATAAATTATTATGTACAGTGACATAAAGAAGCCTAATAAGTATAAATCACGGAATAAATTAATTAAATTAAGAAGTAAGAATAATTAGAAGTAAGAATTTATGAATATGCTTGGCATTTTGAAAGTCTTCACAAGAAGAAGGTAATATTCATTAAAGAATAATAAGAAGTAAGAATTTATGAATATGTTTGGCATTTTGAAAGTCTTCACAAGAAGGAGGTAATATTCATTAAAGAATAATAAGAAAGAATTTATGAATATGTTTGGCATTTTGAAAGTCTTCACAAGAAAAAGGTAATATTCATTAAAGAATAAGAAGAAGTGAGAATTTATGAATATGTTTGGCATTTTGAAAGTCTTCACAAGAAAAAGGTAATATTCATTAAAGAATAATAAGAAGTAAGAATTTATGAATATGTTTGGCATTTTGAAAGTCTTCACAAGAAGAAGGTAATATTCATTAAAGAATAATAAGAAGTAAGAATTTATGAATATGTTTGGCATTTTGAAAGTCTTCACAAGAAGGTAATATTCATTAAAGAATAATAAGAAGTAAGAATTTATGAATATGTTTGGCATTTTGAAAGTCTTCATAAGAAGAAGGTAATATTCATTAAAGAAATCGTTCGATTTCAGTTTAATTAGTTTTAGTTAATTAATTCTAAGTTCTAATTAAGTTTCAGTTTAATTAATTCTGAAGTTTGGTATTAAACACAGACAGGAGAAGTGAGACGAATCCTAAATTTTCTCAAATCTGAATCCTGAAAAGATATCGAAGCTTCCGAATTTCAAATCTCTTGAAACCTTGGAATAAGAATAACAAGCGAAAAAAAGGGGAAAAATGTTTATAAGGTACTTCTCCCACCTTCCTAGCCTGCCTTCGTGGTGTAGTGGTCAGCCCACTGAGCCGGTATTTCAGAGGTCCGTGGTTCGGTTCCCTGCGAAGGCGGTTGCTCATTTTTCATTTTGCCTGCTTCCAAAAAAAAAAAAAAAAATTCTTATGCCTCTACAGTGGCGCCCGGACTAAAAAGGTGTTGGATGATGATTGTCCTCACCCAGGATTTGGCGATTGGGTTCCCTAAAAACCCTTTAACAGTGGGAGTATATAAGGTATTTCTCCCACCTTCCTAGCGTGCCTTCGTAGTGTAGTAGTTCGCACACTGAACCAGTATTTCAGAGGTCCGTGGTTCGATTCCAGGCGGAGGTGATTGCTCATTTTTCATCTTGCCTGCTTCCAAAAGAAAATCCTAATGTATCTGTTACCGTGAAAGACCGAAATTGGACAATGTCGGCTTTCACCGGAGAATATCAACATTCACCAAATACGTCGGTGAAAGACCGAATATTTCACTACATTCTTGTATATTCGGACCCTCACCGGTGTATGTCGGCAGTCACAGATATGCTGTGGTGAAAGTCGAAAAGAGAGGTCATAAAGTGCCATAATAGTTTAAGCTGTTATAATAAATAGGATTTGAATCGCATAATTTAGTAAGTTTTTTATGACTGTTATTTTATTTTTTCATTTAGAACGTACTGTATAATTAAGTAAGTTTTTAACTTCTATTATTTTCCTTTCTCATTTTGAATGTATTGTGTGTTTTAGGTTCTCATGTTCTTAAGTTCTTATTTCAAGTCTCAAGTGCGTTTATTCGCGACTGAATGACGGAGAAGAAAATATAATATTGTTATATGTTCAACATTTACCATTAGTACACGGTGAATGTCGACATTGACCGGTGTAAGTCAGAAATAAGAGTATTTGGAAAATATTTCGGACATACACCAAGAGAATATGTGAATGTTGACATTCACCGGTGAAAGTCGACATTCTCCAGATTTCGGTGTTTCCCCGTAACATGTCTATATGTTTTATCTAAATAGTAAATGTTTATGGCAAAATTTGAAATCTATATTCGAAAACAAAACAAATACAGACAACTTAAACATAACAATATTCTGAGACCATGAACATGTAGCATAGCGTATGCAAAGCCATTTCAGTTGTGAAGAAATGCGGGGAAGGATTTCAAGCAAATGGGCGCACAGTAAACTTGAAACATACAGGGCCAAGAAAAACGGTACCAACTCAAGTAACTATCCAAGCAGTATATAGCAAAATCTGAATGTTCTGTACGACGACATGCCAAGTCATCAGGATTAACATGTAGGGGTTTGTGTAGAACACTCAATGAAGGTTTACCAAAACTGCATCTTTTTGAGTTCCAGGTAATCCATGCATTGTAGGATAGCGATCCCAACAATCGGCAAGCGTTGTTTTCTGAAACGTTTTCAGTCAAGTGCAACGAAGATCCAAAATTCCTTGAAAGCATGTAGATATCTCAAAGCTGCGATATGTGATGAAGATCCGTTTTTGCGGATTAAAACGTTGAGCGCCACGTCAGCCATCTGTGGCTGACACTGGACTTTCCGTTTAGGCCGCTTCATCCATGTGTGGCTGACACTAGACTTTCCGTTTAGGCTGCATCAGCCATCTGTGGCTGACACTAGACTTTCCATTTCGACCGCCGCTAGCCCACAGTGTGTAACATGATATATAACTATACAGTTTACACTGTTTTATGGAATGGCAGAAAATTTATTCAAAATTTATTTAATTTTGGTTCATTACAGAACTAATGGATTTAAGTGAAACACGGTAAATATAAAAACGGTTCTGCATTACAGCTATTACAATATGTGATAACCCTCTCAGTCTTTTTTCTGGCCATTACTCTACCAGCTTCTGTTGCATTTTTATCATAGCATAACTTACAATATTTCTGTACTTCAGAGGCTTTTCCCGGTTTTCTTTGGAGTTTATGTTTTCGTTCTTTAGATATTCTTGCATTTATGTTCGACAGAATGTCTTCTTTTTCACAACTTCTAAGGGATAACGCTAATTCTTTCTGAAATTCGGTAATGCTAATTTTCTGCTTCGTAATATCTTTGCATAGAATGTAACTATTTACAAAACAGATTTGGCGCGTAACGTATTGAATGAATGCCTATAGGAATCACGTTCCAAACGTAAACTATCTTTTGCCACGATAAGAATCACTGGCCTTACAATACCAGCGCTTTTAAACGGCGCGCGTGGCCTGAACGGAATCGCCTAAGAAATACGCGTGGCGCTCAACGTGTTAACTGCAGAAAGATATTAGGAACGACCATTCGCGAATGCGGAAATGTCACCTCAGAAAAGGACGCCATTTAGAAAAGAAAGCTATTTATAAAGAATTGCTTTCCTTTTTATGTAAATGTCTACAGTTGTCTAAGTATATACAGGGTGTTTCAGCAAATTGCTTACTACCTTCCGGAGAGACAGAGTACACCTAGACGATGCAAAATCAAATAGCAATGCATAGTCGGAAACGCGCTCTTGGCATGACATAGAACGCACATAAAACACAAATGACGATATAAAACACAAAAAAGGAAGAATGAGACCAGTGTAACACGTTTTCTTATGCTTAGTACAGCAGAAACCAATAAATAAGAGCAAAAGCAGACAATGATCGTCATTAAAGAACGTGTTCGAAATTACTACCCCGTATCGTGATAAGCTTGCGTCATGCATCTTCCATGCGTCGGAGATGTGCTGCATGCATTACGTCCGAGATCGTAATTTCGAACACCTTCTTTACCTGTTGGGCGATCCTCTTGGCGGACATGTTGGGTAATTCATTATCTGCTTTTTTTTTTTTTTTTTTTTTTTTACCTGTTGTTGTCCTTCTTTAATTGTTGTTTTGTTGACACTTTCCTAACCTGTTGGGCGGTCCTGTTGGCGGACCTGTTGGGTCCTTCTTTACCTGTTGTTTTGTTGTTTACCTATTGTTTTGTTGTTTACCTGTTGTTGTATTGACATCTTCTTTACCTGTTGGGCGGTCCTCTTGGAGGACATGTTGGGTAATTCTTTACCTGTTGTTTTGTTTTTTACCTGTTGTTGTCCTTCTTTACCTGTTGTTTTGTTGACACCTTCCTAACCTGTTGGGCGGTCCTGTCGGGTCCTTCTTTACCTGTTGTTTTGTTGTTTACCTTTTGTTGTATTGACATCTTCTTTACTCGTTCGGCAGTCCAGAATCCAACAAGGGTTCTCGACCGCCCCTCTCCGTGGTGTCCTCCCTCAAAATTGTGGCGGAAGCTTAAAAACTAGCTAGGTTCAGATGTAAAACATTCTCTTAATAATAGTTAATTTTAATATTTTACATTTTTAAAAAAAATTTCCTGATATGTTTTTAAAATTTAAATATTTTAACATATTTCAATCCCCGGAAGTATATACCTAAGACCATAGGTTATGAAAATGAAGGCCACATAAGGACTTCTTTCATCATGGTATTAAAGAAATAATTCTAGTAAATAAAAGGTTAAGAATTTCTAATTACAACATAACAACAGAAGATAAGTATCTTATCAGGATAAGGCAGGATTAAAGGAAAAGGTATCTTCTCGAGTCAATAAAATTACGATAATATTAATCTAATTAATGGATTTTTGTTTTTTTACGGCACCTTCAAATTTATTGGATAAATAATTGTCTTGATATTGGATTAATAATTGCCTTATAATAATATCTTCTAAAATTTTGCATTACACATTTAAACATAAGTATGTAATAGTATATAAGCAAAATAATACAGTTTTCAAAAATAAATGCACATGTCTCTAGAAATGTTAAACCAGACTGAATTCTACTGCATAAACTGAATTTCTACTTCATTAATATTAGTCTGGAAGAAGAGAGATTATTCTTATGCTTCTGTAAGCTGAGTCGCTGGAAACGATGCTTCTTACTTTGGTCGTCTGCTTTTAATATTTAGTTCGTAACATGGCTGTATGTCACGTTCCCAGTGAAAATATTTATGCAAAAATGTGTTGTTTATTCATAGGTTCAATTTATCGAATATATCCAAGTAGAGTTTATCTAAATACGAGTATATATAACATACTAATTCAGAAGTCAAACAACAAAAATCAGAGTTATATTTTGAAAATATAACGCTGATTTTTCATACGTAAATTATTATTTATGAATTCATATATAAATTTCAAAATATAATATAAATATATATAATATTTATATTATAGTTTGAATATAAATATTATATATCGTTATATTTTCATACATAAATTATTTCAAAATATAATATAAATAAATTTGTTTGACATCTGAATTAGTATTTGTTCGGCGTGTTCTTGTGTCTTAATTATAAATAACATAGCTGCATTTTTGCGAATGCATTCAGGAAGGAAGAAACTGTCCAAAAGATGCTTCCCTAAAAATTTCTTAAACTAAGAAACAGGTTATTAATTTAACCGTTTTGTAATATAACAGGTTATTAATTCATAAAAAGTTACTAATTTTTCAATTCTTAGGCATTAAATACAGTATTCATAGGATTATAAATTAGGTTATCATACTTGCTTAATAACTTCTTATTAGGATCATATTTTTACTCCGATTTAATATCTTATTTTTGTATTTATCGAAAGTCATAAATGAAAAATCTGATGTGTACACCACATGACTTCCTTGTACGGAATAATAAATTATATGCATTTTTTCTTGCATTTCATTTACACTTATTGGACTGAATTAAATCTACTTCGCCAAGAGCGTATAAACCACAATAGAATAAATGCATTCTTTAAAATTCACTCTGTTTGTTTACCATAGCCACACTCTGGCGCTAGGTTCACTTAACAGTATTATATTTCGTTCATATTACAACTCGGAATGGACAAAATTTATATCTTTTAAAGAATTATCTAACCGTTACCACATGTTCTATTCAAATACTATAATAAAGCTAGAATGATGTATAAAAGAAATTAAGCAAAGAAAACAAAAAAGAAACAGTTTTTCACAAACGAGTGAGTATTTCTCATTCAATTAATTCAGTTCTCACTTCGCTAGAAGGTAAAAATACATGAAAACTCAAAATATCTATATTAAAAATTACGAAGTAAATTTTAAACACTTATTTCCTCGAAAAAATTCCAGAAAGATTCAAGCATGATTTTATTGGCAATAATAAATGAAGGCGTTATCTTTGTTGTTTCAAAATGTATATTATCGTTGAAATGTGCTGCCTGAAACTTTTCGCGATTAGAATACTTCCTTTTTACTTCGTACAAGGAAGTAAAAATTAGAGTTTCAGAAAAGAAACCAGAGGCTTAAATTTTCATCAGAATCACGTTTTAGCGTTTTTTACAGGTTCAGGTTGTAGTGCAGCGGACTCCCATTGTTTAACCATTGGTAATGTGAGTTATTGTCCAACTGCACTATCTATCTTTATTTGAACATTATTTTTTTGAAAAATTTTGACGTATTTACAATTTTTAGTACTTTACCTGTTAAGACTTTACCGTTAGGCCGCTGTTGGATATCCACTGTTAAATACAGTGGTGGCCAACATTGTGGACACTTTTGGAAATTTTTATGTTTTTGAACTTTGTATTATAATTATTGTTTTGAACTTTATAGAAAGCTTTCCGTTTCTCAAAATGCAAACTTGTATATATCATTTTGAAGAGAATTTATTACTGAATTCAATACAAAACACAAAATTCAATTATTTGCAATACAAAAAAAGTTAAACAATAATAGTTATCGATATACATTAGATAGTGATGATTGCAGTGAGTTATCAGTACTTAGTACCCTTTATTTTTGATTACAGCTTCACATCGACGTTTCATTGAGCTGATAAGAGTTTTAAGCTCTTCTTTCTTTATTACATGATGCCAGGAAACAATTATAGCCTCAATTAGTTCCCTTTTATTTGATAGGCGCCTCATTCGGACAAGAGTTTTCAAACGGTGTCACAAATTTTTGATAGGATTGAGGTCAGGACTGTTTCCTGGCCATGACAACAATTTAATGCTCTTTGTACGAAACCACTGTTTCGATATTTTGGCCGTGTGGCATGGAGCAGAATCCTGCTGAAAAATAAACGAAGCATTCTTGGGAAAGAGATCTCTGATGGAAGGTAGAAGTTTTGGTTCTAGAATAGTGTCAATGTATTTTTTGGTATTCAGTGTCCTATCGATGACGTGAAGGCGACGAATACCATCTGCTGACATGCATGACCAAATCATAACACTAACTGGGTTCTTCACAGTTGCTTGAATGCAGTCAGGATGTAGCTCTTCTCGTATTCTACGTCTTACATATTTTCGCCCATCACTACCGAATAACGATATCTTAGTTTCATCACTCCGTATAACTTCTGACCACTGATCATCTGTCCAATTAATGTGTTCCTTTGCCCACTGTAGCCTTTTTTTTCGTTGCTCAAAATTAAGATAAGACTTACTTCTATATGCCTATTTTTCCGGAGAATGATTCACATTCTGAGGCCTTTCATATTTCTTATGGAGGTAATACTAGCATTTAAATGTAATTTCAATACAAGTTTTTATGTACATACAGAATTCCTAACAATATTGGGAACATGATCTATCAATAATAAAATCTAAGTAAGCTTTCAAAAATGTGCGTAAACATCATTTAGAAAATTTTAATTCTATAAACATAGCATTTGTATTTGACAGCATGAGTTCTTAATTTCCGGTACATGTAAATTAAATCTTTGTTACTTTAGAGCAGGGTTTTTTAAACTGTGGGTCGCGACTCCTAAAGGGGTCACGGGACCTGCAGCAGGGGGTCGATAAAAATTTTAAGTTTTGATATTTCTTTAAGGGGGCTCATACACCTTAAACCCCTTAACACCCTTCGAATATGTGACTGTTGCAAGAATTGGGATATTTTATTTATTTTAAAATCAATTACTTCCAACTTTTTACAGCTGACTACATAATATAGCTGCTTTGGAAACTAGTAAACAGAAAGTTTGTGTTGCCACCAATATTTTTGTAATTTTATCCGCTTTGTGTTAAGTTTTCCTCACGTTTCCACCTTGCGCGCACGATATTTTAAAAATGGCTAATGGTGCATACTTGAAATTTGACGGAATTCTTTATAAGAGCCCTACTTTTTAACTGAACCAAAAATCTGATGAATATTTTAATATTAAAAAAATTTATGGACGAAAACATTACAGATTTTTCTAATAAAATAAATTTTAAAAACTGGACTCCAAATAAAATAAAAATTTAACAAGAAATTCTTAGAATTTTTGGTTCACAGTAGTTTCCAAAATGTTATAAAAGCTATATATTAAACATTATATGGTATTAAATTATGCAACAGAATGTTTCAAACTGTACGCGCAAGTTGGAAACATGACGAAAAGTTCTGTCAAAAAGCGGATTAAATTATAAAAATATTTGTGTCAACACAAACTTTCTGATCACTATTTCAGAAACCAGCTATATTATGTAGTCAGCTGTAAAAGGTTGGAAGTAATTGCTTTTAAAATAAATAAAATATCCCAATTCTTGAAACAGTCACATATTCGAAGATCTTCTGGGTTTTAAGGTGTACGAGGTCCCCTTAACTTATTAGAATAATTTTAAAGTTACCAAATATTTTTACAGAATGTATCTAAAAATAGCTAAAGATAAGACAACACAGACAAAGACGAAAACGAAAATGTTTCGACGCATTCTTTTTATAATATCAAAATTCATTTTCATTGCTTTGCACGTGACGCTGTCATTTCGTGTGTTACTTATTTAAAATTTTCACATTGTTCTATGTCTTAAAATTAGAAATTTAAAGTGAATGACCTAAAACTGCAATACTATATTACAGTACAAATGAAAAAATGGACAGTTTCACTTACGCGTGTGTCGGATTTGTGCAATACGTACGGGGTCCACAAAATTTCTGTAAATATTATGGGGTCCTGGGAGTCACGAAAAAATATCAATGATAAAAATTGGTCTCGAATGAAAAAATTTCAGGAAACCTTGCTTTAGAGGAATTATTTAGCAGTTAAACATGACCCATTAATCCTCAAAATGACACTTAGGGAACAACATTGACACAAGTACATTTCACCATCTTGCAGCAGGCTCGGGCTTCACAAACACGGCTGCCACTTATTCAGAGAGGTTTCATTTTTGGATAGTTGAGGGAGAAAAGAAAACCTTTGGACGCTTCCATCGTCTATTCATGACTTTCTTGGAAAATGTGTTTCGTGAAAATTTCCATAATGCTTTCAGGTTGGCGAGAAATCGCAAAATGTGTCTAAGTCCAGTAAAAAGAGTTTCTGACTATATCACATTTTCTAACACGGCTAACTTTACAACTCAAATACCTATCAATTCAGAATTTGAAGACCTGAGACCTAATACATAAAATAAAAACTTACAGGTACAATCAGCAACAATACGGTTAAAAAAAGTAAAATTATTCCATAATATGACTTGAACGAATAACACTATATAAAGTACGTAAAACGTAAATTACAAAGAAATAAATGTACATTTTTGTAAACATTTACAAAATTATTTTGTAAATACAAAAAAAAAAAAAAAAAAAAAAAAAAAGATACATTTAAAATAATATAGCTATGCTGTAAATTAGCAAATGTGTAACTATACTGTATAAACTACTTAAAAAGCTATACTGTAGTGTCGAGTAATAAGTATGGATATGTTACGGTGAAACACCAAAATCTGGAGAATGTCGACTTTCACCGGTGAATGTCAACATTCACATAGTCTCTTGGTGTATGTCCGAAATATTTTCCAAATACTCTTATTTCTGACTTACACCGGTCAATGTCGACATTCACCGTGTACTAATGGTAAATGTTGAACATATAACAATATTATATTTTCTTCTCCGTCATTCAGTCGCGAATAAACGCACTTGAGACTTGAAATAAGAACTTAAGAACATGAGAACCTAAAACACACAATACATTCAAAATGAGAAAGGAAAATAATAGAAGTTAAAAACTTACTTAATTATACAGTACGTTCTAAATGAAAAAATAAAATAACAGTCATAAAAAACTTACTAAATTATGCGATTCAAATCCTATTTATTATAACAGCTTAAACTATTATGGCACTTTATGACCTCTCTTTTCGACTTTCACCACAGCATATCTGTGACTGCCGACATACACCGGTGAGGGTCCGAATATACAAGAATGTAGTGAAATATTCGGTTTTTCACCGACGTATTTGGTGAATGTTGACATTCTCCGGTGAAAGTCGACATTCTCCTATTTCGGTCTTTCACGGTAACAGCTATACAAAAATTATGTTTTCTGTTCAAATCAAAATTATAGAAATTAGCAAAAAGCAACACATTCATAACGTATAAAAAGTAAAATACTGGATGCTGTTTCAGTATCCATTCATATTCTTTTAGTCGGCGATTGGCGGGAGAATGAGAAATGGAAATCATATGGGGTATGTATAAAACAAATAGATATTTTGGAAAAATACTCGTCAATAAAAGGTAAATAAATAACCTTTTCTTTCATTTTTTCCTTACAGGTGACAGGTGACGGAGGACGGGGACTCCTGAAGTTTAACAGAGGTTAACAGGCATATGTCCCGCGTCCTCCCCTGGAGTTTATTTAATAGTTATAAGTGTGGATACATGGCCATACAGGGGCAACTGTTTAACATCTGGCATTTGAAGTACATTTGAATTAACATACAGGCACGGTAAAAAAAAAAAAAAACCACGTAATAGGTTATAACAAAAGAAGAAAATTAAACACCTAAAAATGGTGTTCAATTTTCTTCTGCTCCCTATGCAGTCAGAGATTAGATGGTAGAGCATTAGAGTGCATATGTCAGTGCAAGTAATGCATGTGAGCCCTATTACTCTGGTTGACAGAGGTCCTGGCCATATGCTGCAATGGTGGTTATATTTTGCAGATTTTATTTATGGCCGCTCTGTTTTTGGCTAGGAACTTGTGAAACGCTGAGATATTGCCTGGTATCGGGAAGTGGAACTGTTCCGTGAGTGGGCACTGAAAGATATAATGGTCCGGTGACCCCTCACTCCCGCAAACACAGCGATCCGTGGTTGAGATGGTGCGGCGGTAGAAGTAATCCGGGAAGGGACCATGACCAATAATGAAGTTGGTAAGGGGAGCAATTGCCATAAGGCGCTCCGTGGTTACTTTTGGCAAGAAGCTATGCGCTCTCCTTCCCGTGTCGCCCTGATCCCATTCTCTTTGCCACCACTGGATAGCGGCATTTCGCATTTGACTTTTGAGGAAAGATGGTGGTGCTGATACTGATATCGGTCTGGCATTTTGGTTCGAAGCAGCTTCTTTAGCGAGTTCATCCGCTGTCTCATTACCCATGTTACCTGCATGGGCTTTAATCCATACTAGGTCAACATGTGCGGGCCGATTATCTTTTAGGATATGCTGCAGTCGTATGATCAGCGGGGAGGCGTGACTATGTTTGTCAAGAGCAAGCAGTGTCGACATACTGTCTGTATAAAGCTGCACATGTGTGATGTTGTTGAGCGCCACGTATTCAATGGCAGCTGTTATGGAAACTACTTCTGCTTGAAAAATGCTATTATTTGGATTGAGGTACCCTTTCCAATGGTGTGCAGCATGGCCTTACCTGTAGTATATAAAGGCACTACCTACACCCTCAGCAGTTTTCGAGCCATCTGTGTAGAACACGTGCATATTAGGGTTTCCTTCTGGTTGACTTCGTGACGGTTTGAGGATAGTGTGAATGCCAAGTCCCTTGTGTGCTGGGTGCGTGTGGAGAGGAGTACATGGATGTTCGTAATTTGCAGGGCTATGTAAGGTGCCTGCAAAGGTTGCGTCTTTCTGTAGATGTATTATTTTAGTACATGTGGCCTCTAGCTCAGCTTGGATATGAAGTGGTATGATGCCTGCCAAGGTGAGTGCTGCATAAGTTGCAGTGGTGCGGTAGGCTCTGCATAAGCCTATGGCGAATGGGCGCTGTAGTGATAGGAGTTGCTTAACCTTGCGTGCAGTCATGGGTTGTGCCCATATAGCTGCCGCATAGAGTGCCACCTTCTCAGCTACAGTTTTATAAAGTACCTTTTGAATGTGGGGACTCCGTCCCCAGTTCCGGCCTTGGAATTGTCGTGATCTCCTGGCAATTGCAGATGTTTTAATCTTTTGTGCCTGGATATGCAGAAGCCAAGTCAGACCTGGGTCCCATATTACCCCAAGGTATCTTAAAGTTTTTACGACCTTAATAGTCCGGCCTTGTAGTTTGATACATGGGCTACGTGTTGGATTTGTACACTTTCTTGGAAAGATGATAGCAGTGGACTTTGTGGTGGATATTTTGAGTTTTAGCTCTTCGATAGTGCATGGTTGGCAAAGATAGTGCATGATTCACTGCCATGGGCTTCAAGCTCAGCGCGTGTGCGGCCTCTGACCAGTAATGCCGCGTCGTCCGCGTATGCAACTAACACAGTATGTCGTGGCCACCTTGCCTCTAAGACTTTATTAAAGGTGAGGTTCCATGGCAGAGGCCCTGCACAGGACCCCTGTGGACATCCTCTCACTTGTGTTATTGAAACAGTACTACTATTGTTAGAGATCATCAGTTGCCGGTCTGCCAGATAGTTGTCCAGAACTTGATAGATATTTCTTGGGCATCTTGCCTCTCTGAGGGCCTGCCTGATGGCAGGCAACCAGAGGGTATCGAATGCACTTTGCAAATCTATCGATATAAAAGCCGTCTGGTAGCCCTGCGATTTGTTCTGAATTATGACTTCATGGACTTTATGAATTATGACTTTTTTCCTTACATAAGTTTTTAAGTTTCCTTTCATTTCACTAACATTTATAAGTAGATATTTATACGTAATAAGTCTTGTTTTAATTTATTGTCTTCGCCATATGACCTTTCTTATCTAATTACATACAATTACATTACTAATTGTCGAAAATGGAAATACTCTGTGATTTATGAAACAAGCCCAACTACGTTTTTCATTCTTGCTTTCCAAATTATGATATTTTCATTTATATATTTGATTCAGTTTTTCAGATGCATTTTACAGTTAAGGTAATAATTTTTTTAAAGCTAATCAAGAAATATTTCAGGTCATCATACGTTGGTAGGAAATTAACACTGAAATTTACACATTCCTAAATTTACAATACGCGAAAGTATAATATAATAAATATACTCTATCCGATCATTTTCAAAATTGTTTAAAATATGTAAGCATGTAATATAAATTGTGAAGTCAATGAATTTCCTTTTTTCTTATTTAAAAAATTAATTTTATGTATGTGTATATATGTATATATAGAGAGAGGGAAAGAGACAGAATTAAATTTATTTTTCGAATTTCCAAAATGAAATTTCTTAATGAAAAAACTAACTTAAAACTGATAAGTTCCAAAAACAAGTGTGCGAGGTTTATCTATTTATTTTTAACTAATAGTTAATTTCAATAGTTTAATATTCACTACCTGTTACTCTCTTTTCACCCAACATTTTTCATGACAGAATATAAATGAGACAGCAAGCGTTTATTCAGATGTAAAAAGAAGTCCTATTTAAGTCAGGAAGAGTTTCGGAAGTTGGTTTTAGAGTGAGTCTTCCTATTCCAGGCCACGTTGTGCCGTGATTATCAGCGACTTGATTTAGTGGAGTTGCGTGCTTCTAGCCATTCGGCTTTGTCTTGCCAGATTTTCACTTCTTTTGGCATTGTATAGCCATTGGGTTAATTGGAAAAGAACCGCCCCGAATTTTGATGGAGAACACCCCGGGTGGCGGACGGGTCCGAAGGTCACCACCACACGAAAGGACTCTTTCGGCTCGCCGCATATTTGGAGTGTCGCCATGCTGCACCGACACCATACATTTGCAAACATTCATGACTTTTCCGGTATTCGAACCCGGAACCTCCCGCACGGTAGTCAGCGACGCTTACAACTATACCGATTGGGCGGCACATAGAATTTAAACTAAGAAATCATGCTACTGTTTTTTTCCAGCCGGAGTTCCATAGGGCTCTTAGCAAAGCAACCCCATGGGCAAAGGAAAGCATCGTAGAAGAGGCTATACTCTGTAGAGACATTAGGTATATTTTTGGAAGCAGGAAAGATGGAAAATAGCAACCGCCTTCGCCGGGAATCCAACCTTGGACCTCTGGAATACCGGCCCAGCGTGCAGAACCACTACACCACGAAGGCACGCTATGGCGGGAGAAATAGCATTTTTAAAAAAAATGAACAATACGAAATATTAAACAACCTTTAAAATTTCTGTCAAATAGTCCAGTATTTGAAATTTCTACTTTAACGGTACATTTGTATATGTAAAAATGGGTTGTATAATTTTTACTAGATTTTCCTATCAATAAATCGGTACAAAATTTACAATGCTTATTTATTAATCTATAAACAACATACTAGACGAGAATTTTTCGATAAAACAATACTTTGACCTCTTAAATAATTACTCCCTGGAGAAATACGTTTTTCTATAGTATTTTGATTGTTACTATACATTTTAATAGTAGAAGTTCCCGAGAACTGCAAACAGTTGGATGATCACACCTTTTCTTTCCGAACTCAGGAAATCATTAGAAACCAGCGACTGTTCTTGTGAACTTTATTTATTTCTTGCTCAGGGAAGGTATTTTATTCTTACCGTGGAAAGCTATTTGTACCCGTCATCCTGAAAGCAAAAACATTTCTCTCTCGAGGCAAATGTCTCAGCACTTACCTTGACAAAAGATATAAGGAGTAAATTCTCAGGAGCCGGAGGAGTAGAAAAATCTGTCGGTGATGTCCCAGCAACAGTGAGAAATCTTTCAATGTTTGATACCCTTCACTTGATGGATGGTAGCAGTGAATCTTATTTTCCACAGCAGGCGGTATACGGTTTCCCGTTAGACCGTTAACAGTTTTGGATAGAAGATACAGAATGTTATTTACACCTTTCTGATGAAATGGTAAGGAAATATAGCTGAAGAATACGCAATGTATGAGAAAGCGAAGTAAAGAATGAAACTGATTTACACACTTGTAGGGATTTATATTTATTAGTCCAAAGGAATTTCAGTCCCGAAGGACTATTGCTTTCGTTTTGGCATTTTGCGTCGGACTCATAAACGTCGGTTCACTTTTCAAACTGTTGCCACAAAATGTTAGAGTCCTGCATTATATTTGAAGAAATTAAATAATGAAAAATCTGCATAAATGATTGTCTATTTCTCGCATTGTGATAAAACAATGGTACATAGAGCCATCGAATTTTGAATGACGAAATCCTACTGCGAATATGGGCATCTGAAATCCCAAATTTGGAATTTGTTTTATTATAGATTTTATATTTTGTAAAACTTTAACGAATTTTTGATTTACAAACTCAATGCTTTAAAAGCGAGAAATGGCAACGTTATATAGAAAAAAAAATACTTTTATCTCCAGCTCGCGAGACTGTGTATATCGGAAATTCTAAAGATATGCTTAATTTAACATTATTTTGCGATATTGCTCTTGAACTGAATTTTATGGTTTAAGTGCAAAGAACATGATATTTAATAAATAAAGGTAACACTCAAAACGTTAAAAAAACGCCCCTTTGGACGTAATTTAAAATCTGAAAAATTTCAGATTTTTTTTTTAATTTGTAAGGATCCTAAGTTTTACTAAAGTTTATTTTATTTTAAAACTGTACTATCACTTCTTATTTTCTACTTCCGGCCAGAATTGAACGCTTTAACTTTTTTATGCAAATTGTCTTGCTAAGGCCAAGTGCTTAAGTTGTGGCTTTTTGCCAAGCAAGAGAGAGGAAGGAGTTATTGGAAGCAAGCCACTTGCCACTGTAGTTTTACGAGTTTTCCCTCTGTTGCTGGTTGCCTTCACGGCCAGAGGTTTAGCCCTCTTGATAATTCCAGACGTATCGTAGTTTTAGCAGCTCGGCGTACTACATACGTACCTTTCTTTAAATAAAAGCCAATCTTAGTGCTAGGCACTTGTATACTAATTCAAAGTTAGTTTTTAGTTAGAGTTTTAGTTAGTAGTTTTTATATTCTTACGTTCAGACCACAAATGGTTGGTCTCTGTATTCCGAAGTTTCGGAAATTCCTGTAAAGTATAGAAAATAAAGGGTTTCGTATACCCTTCCTGCTTGTATTGTCTACTTCACACGTTCTTGAACATAGCTTGAGTAAGCTCCCTGTTCCTATTCAGGACCATTCATGTTTTCAAAGCAAGTCAAAAGAAACACTAGTGCTGATAAACTAACAAGTTAAAATTTTGTAAAGATTCTGTACTGTGCACTTCTAAGTTACACACGAATTGGAAGAATCTTAAGAACTAGTAAGCGAACAATCGCTTGAGTTCGTGGGATAAAAAACAACAAGTGAGAAGGGTGAAATACTCCTTTATTATTCCAACTAAAGTTTAAAAAAACTCCGTCTTGGAGTTTTACAATAAAGCCGACACTCGGGCTTGAAATTAGGAAACTAAGGATTAAAACTTAACTAATCTTAATTAAAAAGATATAGTCGAAGCTATCAAAATTCTAACGGAGTTGGCCACTTAACGCTAATTGACTGCGAAGCTATCGAGGGCCTTAAGTACGGCCGAGCGTAATAATAGCTTAAGAGAGAGTAGCCTAAAAAGGCGGACGCGTGCTAGCCAGAATCTCTGGTTCTAAGTATAATCATATATCACTTATTAAAAGCCTTATGCAGTAACGTATATGACTTCGTATTTACATTGTATTATGTTAAATATATCGTAATGCTATTTACACAAATGCAACAATTTCTTATTGTCAAGGTATACTACAACAGTTTAAACTGTATCATGTCATAGGCACATCTATTTTTAACTGGCATAATATTGTTGCGTGCGTAAGGGTTCGTTACGAAATGAATGCACAAGTCCGATGAAAAATGAACAAAAATTTATTATTATCACAACAAATATAATTAAATGTCCTCAAATAATCTTGCAGTATCACAATATATCACAGTAGTTATCTTCTAACTACTCAAACGTTCAAGAGAACTTAATTCAAAACAGCTAAAAAAGCTAATCCGCGAATTCGCTAAAGTCAACAAGAGCAGTTTTCTAAACAACAACAAACTGAGAGGTAACTACGAAAAAGAATAAAATTTCTCAGTTCGTAAAGTAATTACGAACTGAGAGGTTTTCCTCCTTTTATAAGATTTTAAAATCACGCGCGAGAATTTTCTAGTACTTTCTCGAAATCAAAAAGGGATATTTATTAAATGTTTAATGCACGCGCTCTTCTATTTTCAATTTTCCGGCTTAGCTTTCTTTTAATATTCGTCACGCGCTGCACTGCGCGGGAAATAAAACCATTTAATTTACAATTCAACTAACATAAGCTATTTAAATACCAAATCCGTAACAATATTTTCAATGTATTTTACCGCAAACATATTAGTCCATACCTTCGTATTCATCATTACTGTAATCTGCTGTAAACTACTGTATTTTTGTCATCTTATACTGGATTTTTATCATACTGAATCGTATTTTTATCATAATATAATCTCTATAGTTACATGTTTGACTTCTCCTCAGGAGTTTATCCTCGCGCTGTGTCATGTATTAAGTATAATGATATATCACTTGTTAGAAGTCTTATGCAATAACACATATCATTTCTTAACTACATCGTATTATGTTAAATGTATCGTAACCTGTTATTTACACAAATGAAACAATTTTACTGCCAAGGTATTGTAATGAATTGTTTGTAATGAATCATTCATTTTCAATTATGTACTCACGTACTTGAATTAATGTTGTCCTAAGGGTTCTCTAGATCATGGTGGACGTGGTGCTATACTAATTAACCGGGTTAATCTTTGAATTATGATAACTTGGCGATTTTTTGGCGAAACTTTGGCGACCAACCCTTCTACAGCAACCTGCTAGTTTTGTTTTGGACGCCCTTTTGTTTTTACAAAGTAAAGGCATTTTTTTTTTTTAACTCAACATTTTTTCCAACAATTTGCTAGCCGAATTACGCTTATGCTAGAACTTTTATGGACCAAAACTGCTTAATCATGACGAAGATAAGGTGAGAAATTGGGAGAAAGTGCAGAATCGCCCACTGCTTGCCGCGTTTTTAAGAATTGCACATACGCGTTATCCAGTGCACGTCGACCTATTTTCATTTAAAAAAACATCCCAGAATTGCACAAAAATGGCATTGTGCACACTCTTGACTTTATCCATGTACACTGCTAAAGTCCTAGGTAGTAATCTTTATCGCCTTACCAAAATGTCGCCAAACTACCCGTTACCATATTCCAAAGATTAGACATTAACCGTATGGTAGAGGTAGAGTGCCCACGTCCCCCGTTCCTTATCCTTATCCTAACTAAGCCAGTAGAACTTCCCGGTTAAATACCTCTCCTCAATTTGCATCCAAACGCGATTCTAAAACTATGTTCTGGCCAGAAGTTGTAAATTGAAATTCAGGAAGACAGGAAAGGAACTTTAACTCAAAACTTAACTGGTAACGAAATTAACATAATCCTTACAATTTAATTAAAAAAAAACTTTCCTATAAGCCTTCATTTCGCTAATTGTCAGCGCCAAAATATTTAAATTTTGTAGCGCGTGAGAAAGAATGCAAATTTCTATCTTCAAATTTTAGTCTCGTTATTTGGTTTGTAAATTTTCAAAGATTTAATAAAGGGTACTTTAACCCTTCTCTTGGGTAGTTTCCTGCTAATCCAGTTTTATTACAGATTTTTATATACTGGACTCTTTACACTTACAAATAGCGTGCTCTAAATCTAAGTTCACAAAATAGGGAAGGCTATTTATAGCGGTTGTGTTAGAAGTTATTCAAGCTTTTGAGAACTAGTTTTAAAATTTTATATTTTACTAAATATTACACGGTTGATTATCTTATCTGTATACGTAGTATTTAACCCTTTGCGCTCGAGGCGCTTTTCTATGCACACTGTCCATTCTGAAGGTTCAGTCTATTCTGTACAATCACTTTGGCTTCCAGATTCACTATCGATTATTCGGATTTTTCGTCTTCCTGCTCCTCTAACGTCGTCACTATCTTTATCACCTCCGTCTTCGTTCTCGTTGGCAAGCTGTCTATGTAGTGATGTAATTTCGTTCGTTATTACCGAAAAATTAAACTCATCTTCGCTAAAAGTAACTTCTTCGTCGTGTTCCATACTTATTGGGCTCAGTAACTTTGAAAGAAACGCTGCGATCGGCAAGAAGGTTGAGTTCGAACTGATGTCGAAGACAGAGTCCTACCCGCGGTAGCAAGTATTTCTGAGATAAGACATTCAATCGTATAAGCATTGGACAGACAACCTTTATTTGAGATAAGACATCCTTATAGCTATTCAGACACCTGGTAATATGATCTACAAAAGGCCAAGTAGATCTCTCAAGCGATATTCCTTAGGTCAAACACAAATAAACACATCGATTCGAATGGTGCCTCTCGGGCACCGTTCGAGTTATCGCATCACATGCAGTGGTGCCTGAGAGGCACCGCTAGAGTGCAAAGGGTTAATTGTCTCTCTCTATATATAGAAGGAAGAGTATGTGTGTGTGTGTGTCTTTCCTTCGTGTTGCGCATAAGCTAATAGACCCAGGGATACGAAATTTGGTATATAGGTGCATCTAGACAAGAGCCAGGGCACCTCGAAGCGATTTTTTCAAAATTCGAATGAAATGTTTTTTATGAAATCGCATAATCAAATCGATAATTCTTTCTCATTATGTCACAATGGCACGCAGCTAAATGTTGCTGATATATCACTGCTGCCATTGTTGCTGATATCAGCACTGATGCCACTCGGAAAAATGAGAGCGATAATTCTGTGCAGTTTTTAAATTTAATGTCTCTTTGGATACCGGACGTTTGTCGAGAGAAGGCACCGGGAAGTTGGTTAATTTATTTATTAGGATAATAAGTACTTGTATTAAAGGATATTGCTTATTTCATTGTAATTTTTTTTATACGTGATATATTATTATTGAATTTTTTTGATAAATTTTTTCTGCAGAGTAAAATTTTGTGCAGTTTTTTAACGTTTGGTCTTCCCTTTAGGCATTTTCCCGGTACATTTAAAAGCCAGACGAAGGCTGGCTGCGTAGCGTCTAATAAATAATATTTTATCTATATTTTTAGTCTTAGATATATCTTTTGGCTCTGGTGTAGGTGCTAGATATCTATTCCATACTGCTGTTTAGTTGCCCTGTGTTATCCCATGAATTCTCGTATTCGCACTTAACAAAAATCCAGAATTCCAAAATGCAAATTGCCAAATTTCAAAATGCACCTTCTGTTCCGCACTTATCAATTGTAGATAGAAGCTAATTGGACGATTCACCAAGTCTTCATTTTTTACATACAAGTAAAAATTTAAAAAGTGAAACAAAAATTTATCCACCCTGCTGCCAGATTCTTAGAAATACAGGCATTCAGCTAGGAAGAACGCAACTAATTTGAATGCCTAATGAACAAGGCTTCAGCTACCACGACTTGTATCCCTGCGCGTTCAAAATTGAGAAAACATTCAATAATTCGGCATGCATGTGGGCAGTTCAGTAAATAAAATGCTTTCTGGGGCCTTGCCAAAGTGTTCTGACATTAATTAAATTATTGCTTCGCTCGCTATTTAAATTTCACCTAATTTTTGCATTCTGAGAAAACTAAATTTTGGGGAAGTTTAGTTATTTTCTTATTTATTTATTACGGAACTTTTTTTATTATTTACTTGGAAATAATTTATTTTCAAAAATTATCTGCCATCTTATTACACAATTCTAAGCTTAATATACTTAAAACACCTCTATTCTGGAACAGAAAAAAGAAAAAAAATCAAAGAGTGGCAACAGAAAAGGGTAAATGCGTAAATATAAAAGTATCTATTTACACTTTACGATCATTTTTTTTTATTATTTAAACTCCTACAATTTACAGATATAATAATAGAGAATTCACAATTTTTGAAAGCGTTTCAAAATCTTACTGCATAAACATACGAGGAGTGACCCCCCCCCCAAAAAAAAAGATACTGGTCCAATTAATCAAAATACAAAATCAGTTCTTAGTGACATTATCACCTTCAAAGCAGTTCCTTTGAGCATTTACACACTTCTGTATTCTGTGCTGCCATTGCTGGTGTTCTAGAACGAGGTTTTTGGAAGGCCCTTCAGGGTATCAGGAACCCCTATACCGACAATGTTAAATTGGCCATTTTCGATGTACCTTTTCTCAAAATCTGCTGCAGATGCAAGCTTGAAATTTTTTGTGTAATTAAAGTATACCTATCGGATTATACTGAAATGAGCTCTTGAAACATTTTGAATTTTAGAGTAAATTACAGAATATTTTCTTAGGCATAGTAAAATTTAGCACTTTTCTCACACAAAAAAAATTTTAATGTTTTTTCCTAAGTTTATTACAAAAAGCTCATTTCAGTAAATATTAGGGAACCTAATCAATAAGCCATATAAAGTTTAGATACCTGTGAGCAGTTGTTTCTGAGAAAAGGTACATCGAGTATAAAAATCACGTTTGGAGAAAAACGCGTTTTTATGTAAAAATCCTCATTGATCAAAGCAGTCGATGACAAATTAAAACTAGATTTTTTTATAGTTCTAATTTTCATAGAGATTAAAGAATGGTGTTTTTAGAAAGATAAAAGTGTAGAGAATTTGAAAATGCAAAAATCCGAAATTACAATTTGGTGAATATTTGGGGGCTCCAACATCCCTTCAGGAGATTCTCCGTTTTTGCCTCAACTTCTTCAGCTGATGTAAAATGGGTTTCCTTAAAGTAAGATTTAACTTTAGGAAATAAAACAAAAGTCGCTTGGAGCCAAATCAAGTGAATAAAGAGAATGCCCCATTACAGTAATGTTTTTGCTGGACAGAAACTCTTTGACAGAAACTGAGCGGGTCCATTGCCCTGGTGCAACAGCCATCCATCGCTCGACAGCTGTGGCCTTTCCCCCCCTAATTTTTATCACGAAGTCTTTTCAGTATTTCAGTGTAGTAGTATTGATTAACAGTCTGACCACTGGGAACCCATTCAATCATGATTAACGTGCTGCGCGACCAAAGGGACGCTCAGCACATTCAGCATCTTCCACACTGTCCCCTTTTCCTGAAAACGGCTTATGCCATCCAAACACACTTGCATGAGACAATGTTTCACCTCCATATTCTTCACTGAGGAAAATAAAATGGAATCGCAGAAAGTAAACGATAAAGTTTACCTTGATCTTGCGTGACCGATTCTCGCCTACATTCATATCGTATTTATGGGGTTACCTAGGCACTTCTGGAAGTAGAGAAAAGTCGCTGTTAGATATCTGAAAATTTCCGTAAATTTCCGAAATGTCGCCGAGTTGGTAAGAGATTACAAAATGTCCTTAAGTTGGGGACAATAAATAGTTGCCATGACATTGTGAGAGGTTTTGTTTGTCTATATTTCGGTTCTAATTAAACTGTTTGTATAATTCAAACGTTCGTAGATTCAGAATAAAAATTTGCGGTATAATTCAAGAAATAGATGTGTACTTCTAAGCACAAGTAATTACAAACCCGATTAAAAATCACGCAACAAAATTATTACATAAAATAGACAAAAAAGGTAAAGGAAAAAGTACATTAAACTGCAAATACGCATATGCTTAAATACAAAGAGATAAAAATGCATAGTTAAAAAAATTACGATGACTTTTTCAGTGACTATTTTATCTTAATTGCATCATTAAGGGGACTCACACACCTTAAAGCCCATAAGATCTTCGAATATGTGACTGTTGCAAGAATTAGGATAATTTATTTAGTTTAAAAGCAATTACTTCCAACCTTTTACAGCTGACAGTGTAATATAGCTGCTTTCTGAAATAGTAATCAGAAAGTTTGTGTTGCCACAACTATTTTTATAATTTAATCCGCTTTGTGACAAAACTTTTCGTCAAGTTTCTACCTCACGCGCACAATTTAAAACATTCTGTTGCATAATTTAATTACATATTTAATATATAGCTTTCATAACATTTGCAAACTACTGTGAACCTAAAATTCTTAGAATTCCATGCTAAATTTTTATTTTATTTCGAGTTGACTTTATAAAATGTATTTTATTAAAAAAATCTGTAATGTTTTCGTTCATAAAATTTTTTAATATTAAGATATTCATCAGACTGTTAATTCAGTTAAAAAATAGTGCCCATATAAAGAATTCCATCCAATTTCAACCATTAGCCATTTTTAAAATACCAAGCGCGCAAGGTGGAAACATGACGAAAGCTTTTATCACAAAGCGGATTAAATTACAAACATATTTTTGGCAACACAAATTTTCTGGTTACTAGTCTCCAAAGCAGCTATATTATGTAGTCAGCTGTAAAAAGTTGGAAATAATTGCTTTTAAAATAAATAAATTATCCCAATTCTTGCAACAGTCACATATTCGAAGATCATAAGGGGTTTAAGGTGTATGAGTCCCCTTAAGAAAAAATGGTCACTGATGTATTGTAAGTTTGCACAAACTTAAATGCAATACATCAGTGGCTGGCTACGTTGACAAAATATTCTCTGATATATTGTGATGGTATGAAAAAATGAGAACTTCTTAGTGTGAATTTGTTAGTTCTTATCTGAAGAGATTTTGGAAAGACTGAGATGTAATTACTTTCATTCCAACAGCTTTCTTCTGTGCTTATAATTAAACCATTGCTTATGAACCTTCAGAGCACTTAACGATCTGATACTCTCAGATCAATTTCGAGTGCAAAGGAAATTGCAGATGCAATCAATACAATAGTCCGATTTATTTTTTAAACTTAGTCTTGGAATAGATGAAAATTCGGCAGAAATTTTATCCTCCCCTTTGTCCCGTAATAATAGTAGCAAAAGGAATATTTTTAAATCGAATTTCTGGCAAATTGCAGAGGTAAGTTATGTTGCAACGTAAAACTTCGAAGCCTTCGATCAGAATCAGTATTTCATGATATTTCTTTTGACACATCTTTCAATTTTTAAGTTAACCTACTTATTACGGATTATAATTATTTTCCTAATTTCATTCGCTGTTCGAAATAAATTGTTTTACTTTAGATGATTAGCAACTCATTGTAAAAATAAGATGAAAAAAGAGAGATTTCGAGAAATGATCGAGTTGCGATTGTCCAGTTCATGATACACCAAAAGGAAAACTGCACCTACATTGGCCGCAAAATAATTTAAGGGAACTCATACACCTTAAAACCCATAAGATGTTCGAATAGGTGACTGTTGCAAGAATTGGGATAACTTATTTATTTTAAAAGCAATTACTACCAACGTTTTACAGCTGACTACATAATATAGCTGTTTTCTGAAATAGTTATCAGAAAATTTGTGTTGCCACAAATATTTTTATAATTTAATCCGCTTTGTGACAAAATGTTTCGTCATGTTTCCAACTTGCGCGCACAGTTTAAAACATTCTGTTTCATAATTTAATTCCATATTTAATATATAGCTTTTATAACATATGGAAACTACTGTGAACCTAAAATTCTAAAAATTACATGCTAAATTTTTATTTTATTTTGAGTTGAGTTTATAAAATGTATTTTATTAACAAAATTTGTAATGTTTCCGTCCATAAAATTTTTTAATATTAAAATATTCATCAGATTGTTGGTTCCGTTAGAAAATAGTGCCCATATAAAGAATTCCATCAAATTTCAAGTATGTACCATTAGCCATTTTTAAAATATCGTGCGCGCAAGGTGGAAACATGTCGAAATATTTTGTCACAAAGAGGATTAAATTACAAAAATATTTGTGGCAACACAAAATTTCTGGTTACTAGTTTCCAAAGCAGCTATACTATGTAGTCAGCTGTAAAAAGTTGGAAGTAATTGCTTTTAAAATAAATAAAATATCCTAATTCTTGCAACAGTCACAAATTCGAAGATTATGAGGGTTTTAAGGTGTATGAGTCCCCTTAAGTAAAACAGAACGACCGTATAAAGAATTTCGAAATGTGTTCTCGAAAATAATCGTCAAGGTAAACTTATTCATTAAAACAACAAAACTGTGGATTAAAATGCAATGATTATGGAGAAAAAGCTGAAAATCCTAGACAAATTCCTCGTATCAGAAACTTAGCCTTTGCTAATATTTTCTCTAAATTCTGGATGATACGTTATGTCACTTCAACATGTTACTCTGGAAGCGATGAAGAACGATGGCTCCAATAATTTTAAGTTCTCGCGTACAGAGAAAGCAAAGCTTCACAGCCAAGGTATCCTACCTACAAGTTTAACTCTTTCGCATCAAAATCGCCCGTAACGCCCGTTCATTCAGGCAACGACAAACCGCCCCAACGCCTCGTTTATTTTCTACCTAGTTCTTCCCCCTCCACGTTAGTGTATGGCTCATTGGTTTCGCGAGCTGTTAAAAGACATCTCAATCATTCTTTTGAAGCAAATAAAGGAGAAATACGAAAAAGGTATTGACTTTCGCAGGTGCAATCCGGCTCTAAGGTGAAACAGCACACAATGGATGAAACCGCAGGGGGAAAGAAAAACTATTCCAAGACAAATTCGTAAACACGGGCGTTTTCGATGTTTGTTGAAAACAGATTTGGTTGTCTCTCGATGCGAAAGAGTTAAAACGCAGTAACGAAAATATTGAAATATCCGGATACTACACCTGAACATTCAAAATAAAAATTAGAAGTATTAGTTTTAATTCTTGTTTAATTTAACCCATTTTTTATAATAAATGCTGCGTTCTATATTTACTTGCTTTCGCTACAAATATTGTAGGACAAGCTAAATTCATCAACATCTACAATTATTATGGGAGGTCTGTTTTTTTATGAGTAGGGAATAAAGTTTTAGTTACTTACGATTACGAGACAAGACTTGACGACCACACACTCTGTTGGAGATGCTTATGGACGGCACGGGGCTTCGATTGAACACCGCAACCTGAAAGAAATAAAAATTTAAATCATGAAAATTTTGTCTCGGAGATATACGCGAATACGAATGTTTACGAATATGTTCGTATATATTCGTATTCGCGTATACTAGAGTAGAACTTCGCTGTTAAATACCGATCTTCCTCATTTGCATTCAAACGTGATTCTAAAACTACGTTCTAACCGGAAGTGGTAACTTAAAATTAAGAAGCGATAGGAAAGGATTTAAATTGTAGAAAAGTTAGCATAATCCTTACAAGGGCTTGCGCAAGGAACACTGCAGGCGATTGTGCATGATAAATTGGAGATGACAAATGGGTGTGCAAAGCGGGTGGACCCAACGAGATATATACTGGTAGAGAGCTTATAGCAACCTCCGACTGGTTCCAACATTAGTGTCACGTGACTGCTGGTCGAATTCCGAAAGTCCGGAAATACTTTACATTCATTTCTATGGGAAGAAAGACGCCTGCTCTGCTTGGTCACATAAAATTTAATAAAAAATGGTTATCCGCTGCAGCGCCTATGGGTGTAAAGAAAGTTTTGTAAAAGGGGGACCTGTAACCTTTCATAGCTAAGTTTAAATTGCATGATTTATTATTTCATTTCCAGTATTTTTGTCATTTTACTATCTCTGTTGAATTGGTTGGAAAGTTTCAGCCATATTGTATTAGAAAATTGCGCTGTATATGACATTTTCAGCATGTATTAATAGCATCAAAATGTAATAAATACTGTGACATTACTTACTGGAATCACCTTTTACAAATAATTGCATTTTATGTTCTTTTTCCGTGTACTCCGTTGAAATAAAAAGCTGCGCCAATTGGCGCTAACCTTTTTTCGCCAAATCGTACGCGTTTTGGTTTCATAAACAAGTACTGCCTGCGATTAAAAAAAAAAAAAAAAAAAGAAAAAAAAAAAAAAAGAAAGAAAGAAAGAAAAATGCTATTATTATTAAATTATTGAGATAAGATTTTGCGATATGTTTACTTTGTTAAAAAAAAGAAAAGCTAATTCAAAATCTATAAATGAGCTGAAAATTTGTATACTAGTATATCTTAGCTAATAATGCATGAATAAATCCTAATTTTTTTTTTTAATTTAGCTAATGCATAATTATGATCTGGTAAAGCAGGAACAAAGTGGCAGTGAATTCGAACTTACCGAACATTATAAGGAATAAAATGGTATTAACTCGTTAATGTCAACAGATTGCGTATACTTAAAAGTGCCACCTATTTATAAATTAATCACCTCAATTATTTGATTGCAGAGTTTTTGCTTTCATAGTAATATTTGTTTAATTTAAGATTTTTTAAAAACCTTTTCCTTTAAAACTATTTTTTAGCAACATAAATATATCATAACTATAGAATTTTATTTAATTTATAATGAGTAGGAGTTAAATTAAAAAAAAAAAAAATTCTTGAAAACAGGCCTTAACTTTTTGTTGCATACAAACAGTATATATATATATAGTTTGTCCAAAAAAAAACCCATCAAAACTATATCTGAGTGAACTTTTGCAGGTTTGAATGAGGCTTTCATCATTATATCTTTACTAGTTTTTACTTTCTATTCATAAAAGCTTTTTTTTTTTTTTTTTTCTTTTCTGTGAAACAGTCAGTATACAGTAAAGCCCTGTATTTGTTAAAATAAAAGCATGTATTTTTAATTTGTAGTTTGTATTTTATTTACACTGTTTTATGTATTGAATTTTTAAAAGTAAATATCACATTCTTTACATATCTATAAAGATTTCCCTCGTTTTACAAGCTAACTTTTTTTAAAAAAATTTATATTATCTCAAAAAAAAGTCAAATTTCTCATATCAAAGCCTTATATAGGATATTGTATTTCATAAAGTTATTCATGTAGTATATAATAATGTGTAGTTTCTATATTTCAGCCAAATTGTGTGTTTTTGTTTTAAAAAGCTCATTACTTATTCACATATCAAAAGTAGGAAATTTGGAATATACTTGACTAATTTTGTATATACTTGGAATTTACTTGACTAATTTTGTATATACTTGGAACTAAATTTGGAACATACTTGAGTAGGTGACTTTTGGTATTTGTTCCCGATATATTTATAGTAAATACTATATTTAAATGCACATTTTCGTAATCTGTTTATTTAATTGGGATAGAGGAACAAAATATAATATGTATTGTCATGTTTGAATTTATAATTCTGTAATCAAATTTTATTTTGGAAATGTACATTTTACAGCTGATGTGCAAAATATGAAATCTTACTAAATTTAATGTATAGCAGCATACAATTAAGGCAGTAGCTTCCAAGTTTGCATGAAATTATTTTCTAGACATTGCTAAGTTTATAAGCACTTCAATATGCAAGTAACTGGGAAAAAAAAATGGGCATTTACAATCAGTGAAAGATTTTTTTAAAACTAAACATTTTATTTACTATCGTAAATTTCCAAAATGCAAGTACTATTGGTAACACTGAAAGGTCAACGGTAAATGAAATTGTTCCGAAAACTATTTCTGACTTTAAATTAAGTAAAATTATGTTTACTTAAATATAAGAAAGTAAAATATTTTTCTGTAATAAGATTTCAGTATAATTTATCTTTTTGTATCATAAATTATATTATAACTTTGAATAGTAATAGTTTATAGTTCCAGCTGAAAGTTAACAGTCTGTAAGTATATATTTCATGAATAGCGCGCCAAACTGGCGATAAACAGCCTAAGCTATCACTCCCCAAGAGCGCCAAGAGCTTAAGTCACGTGGTATATGTTGGAGACATCCTAGCAGACGAATTCTCTGTGGGTGAGCCGTCTACCTGTTATATGAAGTCGTTGGGTGGACCTCGGACCTCGAACCAAGATCTTGGACTACGCCTTGCTTGACAAGAGGAAGGACGCAGTCAGGGGCCAAAGTGTTGAATCTTCTGCCGAATTGTATGCAATTGTCCAACAAGATGCACAACTTAGTTCAACAAGATGCACACAAGATACATCCCCACAGACTGGTTTGCCAAAGTCCTTCGGGACCTCCCAGCCAGATGGTAGACGTGTATTGGACATGGGAGGGGATTATTTTTAACTGATGTACTATCAGTTTTCCGTTAATAAATTTTATTCACAACTTAGTTCAACAAGATGCACACAAGATACACCCCCACAGATTGGTTTGCCAAAGCCCTTCGGGACCTCCCAGCCAGATGGTAGACGTGTATTGACATGGGAGGGGATTATTTTTAACTGATGTACTATCAGTTTTCCGTTAATAAATTTTATTCACAACTTAGTTCAACAAGATGCACACAAGATACACCCCCACAGACTGGTTTGCCAAAGCCCTTCGGAACCTCCCAGCCAGATGGTAGAAGTGTATTGACATGGGAGGGGATTATTTTTAACTGATGTACTATCAGTTTTCCGTTAATAAAGTTTATTCCGCTTTGTGGCAACATTTGTGTCATTCATTTCTATACGACCTAAATAGATAAAGCACCTGTGAAGGACATAGAAAAATGCGTCATGACTTCTCAGACGACCCAATACTTGTTATTATGAAAATATTTCCCCATAACTGTAACATTCTAATGGCAAATAGTGAGTTCTAACGTCACAGAATCCTCTAACACTTAACTTTCACCGACTTCCAACCGGATCAGGCAGCAAACAAATCTATCTACCTCAAATCTTTAGTGCTTAGAATCCATGGCGTAGCTATATATAATCTGATCTACCCCATCAGAATCGTTTCAGTATATAAATTTGTTAAAATAAATCCTTTAAACGTAATACATACCCTTTCCTTTCAATGGAGGACAATCATTGTTTACTCCAATTAATATCCATGGTTCTGAGATTCAACATTCAAAACATCGGAAAATAAACACTAGGAAATCTGGTTACTTTAGATATTACCAATTGTCATTAACATCAGAATGATATTCATAACAACAGAAACTTTTAACTGCCCTCCAACTAAGCCGACTTAATTTGAGACATTAAATAAGAGACCCAAGTTAAAGGCGGTGAGTGCGTTCAATATTAAAAAGATCTCATTTCTTATTTACCTTTACTAGCCTTTGTTATGGAATTGCAACAATGAATAAGAAATAGTATTTACAGAATAAATACTTTTTAATCTTTGCCTCGAGGAAAGCACAAAATAAGCAGCAACAGATAGGAAATGATACACAACTGCTCGTAATTTCACGAGGAAACACACGAAAAAGAGAAAAGAGGTTAATTTATTCTGCCCCCTTATTGCATGGAAAGTTCATCTCTCCAAACGCGAGGAATCTTCAGTTTCACCCAATTAAGCTGCCGGAGCATTTAATCCTTAACTAGCCTTCGGGATATTTCTCTTTAATGATTCAGAATTCTAAAGGCGCAGGTAAATACTAAAATCGAAGATAATAATATTCCTTACTTTTTCCTTTCCTTTAATCATCCGTTATAATTTATACATTTTTTTTTTCTTTCCGAGAATCATTAAATCTTGGAAAATTAAAAAAGGAATCACAACTTAATGTCAGGATTTGAATAAAAGATATATGTGAAAATTTATATAAACTTAAGATTCGTTTTTTTTTTTTTTTTTTTAAATCTGGGTAAAAGTATAGTTTAGGGTACCCCATGGCGAAACTTGGCGATTTTTGGCGGTACATGGATACCGATTTTGTGCACTGCTTTGACTCGTTATTTTGGCTTGCGAAGCGGCGATTCTTGCGCCAAAAATCGCCGCTACACAAAGCCAAAATAACAAGACAAACAATTGCACAAACTCGGTATCCATGTACACATCGACTTATTTTCACTTAAAAAAAAAAAAAAAAAAAAAAAAAAAAAAGAATTGCACAAAAATGGCATTACGCACTCTTTTAACTTTATCCATGTACACATCGACCTATTTGCACTTAAAAAAATATCCCACAATTGCACAAACTTGCATTGCGCACTTGCGCACTCCCTTTACTTTGCCCATGTACACATCGATATATTTTCACTTAAAAGGTCAAAGAAGCACCAAAGTCTACAATATAGGCAAACAAAAAATACATAATCTCAATAAAATACATTTTAAACCAAACAATAAAATAACATAAAAAAGGAAAAACATGTTATACATTTAAGCCCTACCAAAAGCAAATATTCACTTACCACGATTTTTGAGTTCGCTTCGCACACTCAGAGCTACGTAAAAATCAAAATATCAATCATACTCAAATGACTTTTTTCAAACCAGGTACTCTTTCTGATCGAACTCTTCACATAGTGACCATATGAACCTTTCTTCCTATAAACCCATTCAAATCCATCTAAACGGTTTTAACACACACCACAAAAACGTTTACAAAACATCCCATGATTCAAAATTTCCCAGAATCATGCACCCGATTACGTCACAATAGGGTTTCCATAACATTCAACTATTCAGGCTACCATAAATGAAACAACAACTTGGCGATAAATCAAACAACAACTTCGCCATAATACAAAGGGTACCTTAAAGTCTACTCTACCCAAAATCTGATATAGACACAACATGACTTCCTTGTATGGCCTATTAAATTTTATATTCTAACTCGTTTATTATATTCTAACTCAGTTTACCGACAAATTGAAAATGACATTAAAAATCGAAAATTTTTAAATTAAATTTCTCGGTCAATTTGTGTCGTACGAGAGTCAAACATCTTACAACTTTGTTTTTTTCATAATGAATATAAAACTTTTTCAAATATGAGTCTAGAAAACGGGAGATGGCATTAAGAATTATATTTCGTTATTTGTGTAAAAATTCTTTTTTTTTTTTAATTTTACATTGCCAAGCCATGAATATTTTCGGCATTTAAAACACTTCTGAAAATGAAATTATGATGACGAATGAATACGAAAAGAAAGGCGGGTGAAAGGTTGGTGCTGCCCAGCAAATGTGTATTGAATTTATAGCCGAAAATGGGCAGCACCCGAAAAAGCACCATGAAGGGTCGAAAAGGAGGAAATAAGAAAACAGCCCCCCAAAAGAATATTACGAAATAAAAACAAAGCAAAAAGTAAAACATAAGCGCGAGCACAGGCAAATCACATACACACAGAATAAAACAAAAACATTTAAAGCTTTCAGATTTTACTTTACGCCCAAAGGGACCTTTATTTATTAAATATTATGTTCTTCGCACTTAAACCATAAAATTCAGTTCAAGAGCAAAATAATTTTAAAATGAGCCTATCTTTAGAATTTCCGATGAAGTCTCGAGCGCTGGATTTTTTTTTTTTTTTTTTTTTTCCGTACAGTGTTGCCATTGCTCGCTTTGAAATCGCCGAGTTTGTTAATCAAAAATTCATTAAAGCGTTACAATGGAAAATAGTTTAGTTTAGTTTAGTTTAGTGACGGAGGACGTGGGCACCATCCCTTTACCGTTATGGTTAATTGGTAATAGCACCACGTCCACCCTTATCTAGAGACTAGTGGGACTACAGGTCATACTTTACAGTACTTACGATATCGTACAATATAAATAAACCATACAATTTCCTACATATGCATGATACAGTATATAATCAAACAGGATTATTAAAACATAATGCTGGTGCGTGTACAGTTAAAATGCAAAAGGTTAAAATGCAAAATACTAAGTATCAATTAATTATATGATTAAATATTATTATATTATTCATACATAAAAACATTAAAAATAAATAAATAAATAAATAAAAATAAGTAAATAAATAATGCGCTGTGTATATATATATATATATATACATAGAATATGCCATACAAAATAATACACATACACATTAGGAGCAGAATGTGGAATATAGGATCATACAAATACAGGATCAAGTCGTGAGGATCATTGAAAAGTACATACTTAATGTGCTTCACAAATTCAGCCATAAGTATCATTCATACAAATGTAAGCATTCTGGAACAACAAAAACCAATAATGGTGTACCCTCATATTTGCTACAATACACTACACTGGTACAGTAATTTCTTATGAAATATTTTACTTTTACATTTCAGAGACACAAAATTTGATAGAATTTGTACTGAGTGACTATTTGAAAGGGTACGTTAAGACTGTGGTAACTAATAAGCAAAGTAAACATATTGTTTTTCATAGGGGGTGCATAAGATACAGTACAATGATCATTTCATTAGATCAGTCCGTTATAAGAATATCACTAAAATTTATAAATGTAGCATTAAACCAGAGTTTACCACGAAGATTATGTACTTTGCATCAATGCATTATGCCTATGAATGCTATACAATGGAAAATAGGAAATCGATAATAAACCAGATTCCCAATATGGGCTCCCAGATGTCCATATTCGGGTGGAAATGTACGTTATTCAAAATTGTATGGCTCTGGGTACCGTCGTTTTATCACAATGCGAGAAACATACATACATTTATGCAGATTTTTCACTATTTAATTTTTTAAAATTAAATAGTGAAGAATTTATACCTGTAAATTTCTTTAAATTAACAGGGATCTAATATTTGCTGGCAACAGTTGAAACGTGAATTGACATTTAAAGTTTTGAACGCAAAATGCCAAACGAAATTAATAGCCCTTCTGGGCTAACACCCTATTGGATAAAAAAAAAAGCTAGTAAAAATCGATTTGGGAACTATCAAATGGATGTTCCCGTACACCCTAAATTTTCTGGGATGACAATGCTTCCTTTACTTCGTACAAGGAAGTAAGTTGTTGTCATGAAACTCCATCTTATTAAGATAAAAATATTTTTGACTTCCTCTAATCTTTATTAACTTAATGGACAAGTATAATTGCTTTCTATTTCAGCACCTCATTCTTAAATTTACCCCAAAAATGGCAGATTTAGATCCCTCTGCTGATATCCATTTTCTATGATTTGTTTCTATTTCCTGATTCTTGTATTCCCAGATTTTATCTGAAAGTAGTCTGCATGGTTATTTAAACAAAAGCAGAATTGCTTAGGGAAACCTTTCCGACCATGTTTTACCAGTGATGAGAAGTAACATTAAATAAAAGTCATCGTATCATCAAAACTTAAAAAGGCGAAAAAATAATTTTTTTGTCTTTTTAAAATTCAAATGAGCATTAATTACTTTGTTTACAGTTGACAATGAGCATTTTAAAGATTTTGCAATTGTCCCTTGAATTAGCGGATTTTCTTAACTTTAAAGTTTTACCTTTTAACATTTGAAACATTCCGTTTTTTTCCTTGCGTATGTATTTGGAACAATGTTTCCAGTTGAAGCCAAACTTTGACCTTTTTTTTCCCCCCTTTTCTTGTTAAAAATATTACTTATCGTAGCTTCACTAACCAAAAACCATCGCTTTCACTGCGTTTTTTACATAAATAAAACATATAATTTTCTTCTTTCTTTCTAAAAACGTATAATTTTCTTCGAAAAGTGTGTGTGTATTTAATTATAGCAAAGCACACTAGGGCTGTCTGCCTAAGAGGAGGTATGCCTTCGTGGAGGACTTTCTAAGGGAAACTGGCTCGTATACACGTTACACATGGGGAAAACCACGAAAACACCCATGCAGCCAGCCCGTTCGCGGGATTCGAACCTCGGACCGAAATACCAGTGTTCAGCGACTTTACCGCTCGGCCGCTGGTGGGCCCTCTTCGAAAAGAGCATAGACGAAACTTTGCATCCATTGTTTCTTTAAAAGCGGCATTTTTGCAAGAAAATAAAACTTTCAAGTAGAAGACGATAATTTATAATTTGTAGCCAATCCTCAATAAAAACATACGCCGGCCATCTTTAAAAGTATTTATTAACAGAGCACTCAGGAACGGATATAAAGAAAATATACGTAAAAATAAAAAATTTACAAGCGGAACATTAAAACATTCGAATTACAGATACATCTAATACAGAGTAATTTAACGTCATCGCGGCTGGAGGTCGTCTGTCTTAGGACTTCCTCTTCACCAGTAGATGGTGTTCAATAAAATAGTTCGGTTACGGCTCGTAGTTCTGTTACAAATTTATAAAACATAGTTGCAGTTCAAAAAGAAAAACTCAAAGCAGACGATTTTTCTATGGCAAAGCAAAAATTTTCTATAAATATAAATTTTCTATTCAAAATTTTCTATTTTTCCATATATTCATAAACTGTGACCTCTGTATAAATATCGGAGCATAATATTAATAGTAACCTCAATTTTACGTTCAATTCTGTGGTTACAAAATAAAAGTAACAGACTATTATTACTACGAAAAAAAAAGGAGAAAACATAAACACGAGTACATAATATAAAATCGGGAGGACCCAATTTCATCGCAATATTCTAATAACAATAACACATTCGCTTATTATAAAAAATTGTGTGTTGATTTTAATAAGAAATATGTTACAAAATAGAAACTTATCCTGCCAGTTTCGTTTTCATATAGCCTAACATGTATGATGTTTACATGTTATAAAAATGTTACCTCTTTATGTTATAAAAAGGAACCATATACCATACCCGTAAACATCCTGAAGATACCAGAGAAAGAAACTTCTGCAGCTGATTTCACGCCATCAATAGCAATTTTTACGAGAATGAACAATTCTTTAAACCCCTCGAGCGTCGAGGATTTCGATACCATTCGCATTATTTTGCGTATTGAATAGCCAAAGTCGTAACTGGATATTTTTCCCTCGAGGCATAAAGATAAATGGCGCCCCTAATTAAAATCAAATTAATTATATCCGTAAACTTTTATATTCAACAAAGATAACTACACTAAATCATAGCATTCATCTTATGAATAATAGTTGCAAATTAAAGCACTCAGAAGATCATACAAGTAAAAATTTATAATTTTTAAATGGTAATGTTAAAGAACACCTTTTTCACAAATTAAACTGATTCTATTAAATTCTGATTAAACTGAAATCGATCATAAAACAAATTCCAGATTTCAAATTTGGTCTTCCACATGCCCATATTCGTAGGAGGACTACGTCATTCAAAATTCGATAGCTCTAGGTACCGTTGTTTTTACACAATGCGAGAAATATACACACATTTATGCAGATTTTTCATTATTTAATTTCTTTAAATATAATGCAGGACTCTAACATTGGGTGGCAACAGTTTGAAAAGTGATTCGCCGTTTATAGTGATTCAGCGCAAAATCGTAAAACGAAAACAATAATCAGGGGTCCCTTCAGGGACAAAAGCCTCTTTGGACTAAAAAAAGAGTCAAAATGGATTTTGGTACTTTAAAAGCGATTCGCTGTTTTTAGTGAATTGACGTAAAATCGCAAAACGAAAACAATATTTCAGGAATTGATTAATTCTTCAGGGACAAAGCCCCTTTGAAATAATAATAATAGAAGACAATCCGAAAGCTTTCAGATTTTACATTACGCCCAAAAAACGTATTTTTAGCTTTTCGTGTGTTACCTTTATTTATTAAATACCATGTTCTTCGCACTTAAACCATACAATTCAGTTCAACAGCAATATCGAAAAATAATTTTAAAATGAGCATATCTTTAGAACGGCTAGTCATTTTCCTGTTATGCGGAGGAGATTAAGCAAGTCTTCAAATATCTTCCGCTCAAGAAAGCGCCAGGCCCTGACGGACTGGACTATGCAATCATCAGGGTCGCATACACTGCCTGCCCAACATACTTCAAGGCCTTCTTTAATAAATTGCTAAGACAGCAGATATTTCCATCGGCCTTCAAAAAAGTCGTATTCTTTCTTAAAAAGAATAAATCACCAGAAGACCCCAGCTCCTACAGACCGATATGTTTATTGTCTGCGCTGGGGAAGGTTTACGAGAAACTTCTGGTGAATAGGCTAAAGTACCACCTTCACCGAACCAAATTCCTTAGCAATAACCAATATGGGTTCAGAACTGGCCTCTCTACAGTACACGCTCTAGATAAGATCAGAAGCCACATTAACGATAATAGAGCCAATAACCGGCACACGGCATTTATATCACTAGATCTTCAGAGTGCCTTTGACTCCCTCTGGTGGCCTGCAATCAAGCAGGCCCTCAGGGAGGCAAAGTGCCCCAGGAATCTATATAACATCTTCAACGATTATCTGGACTCAAGAAGTCTCATAACCGCAAACAATAGTGGTGTCTATACAAAGAAGCAGGAGAGGGGTTGCCCACAAGGCTCTTGCGCGGGGCCCCTGCTTTGGATAATTACGTTCAATGCGCTACTGCAACTCAATTGGCCTGACCACACCAAAGTAGTGGCGTATGCCGATGATGCGGCACTACTAGTTACTGGCCGTACGCGAGACGAACTGGAGAGGAACGGCTCCGCCACTTGCTCCAAATTCTATGACACGTGCCAAAAGCTGAAACTCGTTATCTCAGCCCAGAAATCTACGGCCATGGTCATACCGCGTCCAGGTACAAACCCCACGAGACGTCCTTGTATTAAGCTAATGGGCAGAAACTTGAAAATCACCAAAACGTTGAAATACCTTGGAGTCACGTGGGACCAAGGCTTGACCTGGCTACCACATCTACAAGAAGTCAAAGTCAGAACAGCTAACATTGCAAAGAAAGCCAGGCAGTTTCGGGGACAAAACTGGGGGCAGAACCCTTACATTCAAAAACTGCTCTACTTGACGGTTGCAGAAAGGATTGTACTCTATGCCTCAGCTATTTGGGCACTACCAATGAGCAGCCGTAAAATAAAAGCCCTGTCAGCAATTCAAAGACCTTTTGCTCTCAACATTAGCAAGGCATATAGAACAACCGCGACAAATGCAGCACTTGTGCTTACCGGGCTCACACCCCTTCACATCAGGGCCAAGTTAGAAGCAATATATGAGCGGGTAATAAGATTAAAGGAGAATGCTGCACTCGACACCACAGTCTTCAACACGCTGCATTACGAAACACCAGGCAGCACACAGCACGTGCACCCAGCACATAAAAACTCGGGCATACACGTCAAAATAGCAAAGAGATCTACGCAGCGAATAGAGGATGTACCAGTCGCCTCGCAATTCTACACAGATGGCTCCAACATGATAACGGAGTGGGTTGTGCTTATGTTTATTATGAGCATGGTACACTTCACAGTCAATGGAAAGGTCATCTTGCAGCTCACAATAGTATCTTCCAGGCGGAGGCCATAGCAATTGAAGCGGCAATACAGTACGCACATGACATACAACTTGCACGAACAGAAATCTGCACAGACAGCATGTCAGTGCTGCAGGCATTAAAGAATCATCATCACACATCTCCCATAATCCTGCAAATCTAACAGACATTGCATAGCAACCAGCAATCTAACATCAAGCTAAAATGGGTAAGAGGCCACTCTGGGATCGCAGGCAATGAGATGGCAGATCAACTGGCCAATGAGGCAGCAATCAACAATAATGCACAGGCTGTCCCAGCACTAATCCCGCCGTCATTTTTAAAAAGACAACTAAGAGACATAGGGAATAAACAATGGCAACACGAATGGGAGAATGGAGATACCGGCAGAAGGACTTTCGAGTTCTACCCTGTAGTAGATAAAGAACGCTTACAGGCCATACCCCCTTTAGTAAACTATATCACGGGGCATGGCCCTTTTCCCACCTTCTTTTATAAGCGTGCTATTTCCATGACAGAAGCGTGTGTGGGGGGGGGAAATTGGCTCCCCCGACCACTACGTGTTCAACTGTAGCCTCACGACAAGCCATCACCTACCATATCCCACTACGGATATAGTACCTTACAAGAGGTTCATCATCAAACACGCACCTGCGATAAGAAATATATGTAAAATTATACAGCAGCTGAGCGCTCTAGGGCAGGATGTCTGCCAACCAACATAGGAATAACAGCATACACAGCGCAATAATTCTATGTCTAAAATTGTAAATATGTAAGTGTATAAGTAACTGTGTAATGTAAGTAATGTAAGTAATAGTGTAATGTAAGTAATTTAATAAATGAGTGTAATACGTCATACTATGTGTACTTTTAACATAACGTAATCGGTAATGTAGTCATTAGCGCGTGCCCCATGTGTATTATTTTAAGTAACGCATATATGATTATAAGGCAAAGTATGTGTGCCTATCTTGTTATATATCATAATGTCATTTAAGAAGTAATAGCAATAATGTAAACTATAAGTAATCCAGTTATAAAGTAACTTAGCAAGTTCGCAATACCATTAGCTTAACGTAGTATACAGTCAGGTTATAACTCTAATAAGTGTAGATTAATGTCATGCATTATGTATGTGTAGTCTAATGTCATGTGAAGTGTAAGTATGTATGTACTAATTCATGCAAGTATTATGTATAAGTTTAATGTCATGTCATATCATGTATGTAATGTTATGTTTCATGTATGCATTATGGCCTATGAACACCCAGGTCAACCATTAACATAAGAATCTGTACAAAACCAATGTCAAACTGGAATAGCCCTTGTATGGCCATGTAAACTTTTTCATGAAGGCTCAGTAACTCCCGGTGCGCCCTTGTGGGACCCCAGGGAGTTCTTGTATCTATATAGGGGAGGGCGTGGGACATATGCCTGTTTACCTCCGTTAAACACCAGGCGTCCCCGTCCTCCGTCACCTGTCACCTGTTATGCGAGATAGCGTCTTACAACTGTGAAGACTCTAGATGGTTGCAGGGCCAGGGTAATACCCGAGTAGTCATAGAAAGCCGTCCGGGTGCCCTGTCCTGCTGTCACCTGTCACCTGTTATGCGAGATAAATGCGTACTTGTACAGATGGCATAGAAAAATCCACTTTAGAATCTATTTGTGAAATAACAGTCTCTTCTATTCGTACCTACAAACGTCACGCAAAAATAGTTAAAATGGATTCGGGAATGGTCAAAATGGATATTTCAGCCGATATATGATACCGAAAGGTTTCGGGATTACAGAACTTGCTTTACTTCGTACAAGAAAGTAAAAGGCCTATCTTATGCACTGGAATCAACAATCTCTGTATTGTAACAATAATTGTAACAACTGTATTGTAACAACTCTCTGTAATCAACAATCTCTGTACAGACAATCTCTGTATTGTACCTGTCTGTGTTGTATACAGACGGGTCTGGGATTGATGGGAGAATTGGAGCAGCAATTTTCGTATATTATTTTGGTGTCGAAATCGACTATTTGAAATTTAAATTATTGTTACAATCTCTGTATTGTAACAATAATTGTAACAACTGTATTGTAACAACTCTCTGTAATCAATAATCTCTGTACAGACAATCTCTGTATTGTACCTGTCTGTGTTGTATACACACGCGTCTGGGATTGAGGGGAGAATTGGAGCAGCATTTGTTGTATATTATTTTAGTGTCGAAATCGACTATATGAAATTTAAATTAAACAACCATAACTCTGTCTTTCAGGCAGAGTGCGAGGCTCTATATCAAGTCTTAATTTGAATTAACAGATGCGTTGCTTTTCGAAATGTGATTAATGTTTATACAGATTGTTTGTCGCTGCTTCAATCTCCCTTCCGCCCAGACAACGCCAATCCCATCATCTTGAAAATCAAAAACTGTTTAGAAACTTTGAACGGGTATTTAGATGCAAAACTGCACTGGATCAAAGCTCATGTGGGCATATTGGAAACGAGAGGGCCGACTGTCTGGCCAAGTAGGCAGCCACCGATATGGATATCCCTTTATTGAAATTTCACCTTTATTGAAATTTATAATTTGAAATTTCAGGATCTAAACAGATGTCCATCACACGCATGAAGAAGTTTTACATTGTTAAATGGAAACTCCTGTGTGAAAATTCACCAAAAAATAAAGGACAGATGAAAATTACCAGAATTTCTAACAAAATGGCTATTTTTAACAATACTGATTTAAACCAAATCCTTACTGGGCATGGGAGATTTCCCTATTATTTTAAGAGATTCAATTTACAAAATGATGAACTTTGTGCCTCTTGTAATGCCTTTGGAGACGGGAAATATTTTGTGGATGGCTGTCCAATTTTCGCCGATCAAGGAAAGTTTTATAAAATTGATAATGCTATATATAATGATAATTTTTATATCAAGGCTTTTATATTTTTTGCGCAAGATATCCTTAAATTTATTAATACAAATCGAGGTGAAATTGGAATTCTGATCTGATGTTGTCCTTTGTGTTAATTTTTGTTTGTATGTTCGTGAGTGCTTGTTAAATGTTTTTCCTTATTTTTGTTTTATATTTGAGTATTATTTGTATCTTATTTATATTTTGTATTATGTATTATTTATTTTGTATCTGATGCTCGTTTGGGGGGGGAGTCACTCTCTTTTTTATACCATGAGGCCACTTCGTGTCCATGAGGGTCTGAGTTTACCTCCAATGTATTACATTACATTGTAGAGTCATTAGGATTTTTTCAGAGGCGGGAAAAGATGAAAAATAGCAAACACCTTCGCCGGGAATCGAACCACGGACCTCTGGAATACCGGCCCAGCATGCTACCGTTACACCACGAAGGCACGCTAGGGAAGAGGAAGAAATACCTTATATACTCCCCGTTTTAAAGGGCGACTAGAGTTTCAAAGGACCTGGTCGCCAAATCCTGGGTGTGGAGAATCATCATCCGCAACCCTTTTAGTTCGGGCGCCACTTGTAGAGTCATTAGGATTTTTTTAGAGGCAGAAAAGATGAAAAATAGCAAACGCCTTCGCCGGGAATCGAACCGCGGACCTCTGGAATACCGGCCCAGCGTGCTACCGTTACAACACGAAGGCACGCTATGGAAGCGGAAGAAATACCATATATACTCCCCTTTTTAAAGGACGACTAGGGTTTTAGGGGACCTCGTCGCCAAATCCTGGGTATGGAGAATCATCATCCACAACCCTTTTAGTTCGGGCGCCACTTGTAGAGTCATTAGAATTTTTTTAGAGGCGGAAAAGAGGAAAAATAGCAAACGCCTTCGCTGGGAATCGAACCACGGACCTTTGGAATACCGGCCCAGCGTGCTAACGTTACACCACGAAGGCACGCTAGTGAAGAGGGAGAAATACCTTATAGCATAATAAACATACAATAAATAGATGATGCTTCTAAACATTCATGTAAATCTATTAAATTCCACTAACAATTAATCCACGAAATTAAAAACAATCTACTAAATTCCACTTTTGTTCCAAACCGCATGTGAAATAAAGTTCAATATAGAAAGTAGTAATTATTACTAATTATACGCACAAATCGATTAGATACATGCTCGCACGAAATTGTTTAACTTCAAAGCGTAAAAAGCGCTTTATTATCTGGTAGATACGTCTTATGTACTTTTCTACCAAGGCGGCAAAATTCACCAAACTCATTATACGAAGCAGCTAACAAAATAAACCAAATCTCTGAAACAATTTCATTGAAAAGCAGTCACAGCGAAGGTTCTTTTCAAGCACCATCTTCCAAACACAATCGACGTGTCATCCGTCACTTAAGTTGACATGTTTCGATTCCTTTTACACTTCGAATCTCTTATAGCCTATACAAAGCTTAGAAATAAGATTTCTTCAACACTTTCCTAACTTAACGCAACAAGAGATGTCAATAGACGTCTTCTGCTTGTGCAGTCTCGTATGTATTTTGATGCCTCCAGATCCTCAATTAGGGAACAGTTAGTAGCTATTATATGAATGTTTTTGGGAATATACGTTTATACGTTTCAAATAAACAGAAATGGCATACCTCTTTCAGATTAAGTAAATAAGCAAACGTCGTGAATTCAATATAAATAAATATTTCAGTATTTGAGACTCGTAAAGTAAATATGAGTCAATATTTCATTTAAAAAGCTCTTTGCTAAATCATATTTTCTCCTGAACTCCTGACTCTAGAACTTATCATACCTTTGCAGCTAAAAATATCTAGGTATTTCAGTATCAAACACGTGATAGGAAGCAGCTTTTATGCTATGAATATGTAAAATATTATTCTTATTAATTTCACCGTAAAATTTATTTACTTTAAATTGGAAATGCAACACTCATCAAATTCGTTAGGAAGAAGAGTGGAATAGTTAACCGTGCAATAAAAAGGCAAAATTTTGATTTAAATCTATAATTGTCTCTGCTACATTAAATCTTTCAATCGCAGTTTAAGTTGAAATTACAGTTGCATCATTTATTTTTATCGAGAGAGCAACTTCTAAAGCATTCAAGTCCAACAGCAGCCCAGCTAGAAGTTGCTTAGTTTGACCCGGCATCGAATATGAACCAGTTTCCCTTAAAACGTCCTCCACGAACGCATCCCTTCCTATGGGCGGAAAGCCCTCGAATTGCTTTGTCTCAATCAATTCACCTAACCTAACCAAATGCATTCACCAGTCTATCATTTCAATAATGTTATTTTTAGCATTATATCATTCAAATTTTGTACACATTTCCTAATTTCCTGGATCATTTTTTCGAGTTAGTGACATAAATTTTGCGCGTATACATACATGCAAATACCGTCAGGTACTAAAGTAATAAAATTAGATTCAAAGAATTTGTGAAGTTTTCTCTAATTTGAATAACCAGTTATTTTATGATTGGGAATCCACGCTGTCTCTTCTCTCTTTCTGCTTTCACGTCAGGAAGCAAATGAGTTCGGGTGTATTTATAATGAGGTTTTGAGGCTGTTCAGACAGAGCGTGTTCTGCCTCTTCAAGACCACGTTGCTAGGTTTGCTGTTCTTGACAAGAGTTGCAGTTACCGATGTTTCAAATATTATTATTTTCTCGTTAATTTGCTCTATGTAGACTTTCGCTGTTAGTTATTTTAAATTAGCTTTAATATTTGATTTTGAGTTTCTCGCTATGAATGCTGATTGATATGTAACCACCAGGAATGCCGTCTATTTAGCTATTTAATTTTAAATAAAATGATTTTATATACCCTTCTCAAGTTTCTGTGGTTACTTAGGCATAGACATGAATCACTTAATTGCAACGAATACGTAGAATGCAACAATATATTTCTTGTAAAGGTGAATATAAATGTGAATGCCATTAAGGAGAAACATACACCTTAAACCCCTCATGATCTTCGAATATGTGACTGTTGCAAGAATTGGGATATTTTATTTATTTTAAAAGCAATTACTTCCAACTTTTTACAGAATATAACTGCTTTGGAAACTAGTAACCATAAATTTTGTGTTGCCACAAATATTTTTGTAATTTAATACTCTTTGTGAAAAAATATTTCGCCATGTTTCCACCTTGCGCCCATGATATTTTAAAAATGGCTAATGGTACATACTTGAAATTGGATGGAATTCTTTATATGGGCACTATTTTCTAACCGAACCAACAACCTGATGAATATTTTAATACTGAAAAATTTTATGGACGAAAACATTACAAATTTTCTTAATAAAGTACATTTTATAAACTCAACTCAAAATAAAATAAAAATTTAACATGAAATTTTTAGAATTTTAGGTTCACAGTAGTTTCCAAATGTTATAAAAGCTATATATTAAATATGGAATTAAATTATGAAACGTAATGTTTTAAAACCGTGCGCGCAAGTTGGAAACATGACGAAAAATGTTGTCATAGAACGGATTAAATTATAAAAACATTTGTGGCAACACAAACTTTCTGATCACTATTTCAGAAAGCAGCTATATTATGTACACAGCTGTAGGAAGTTGGTAGTAATTGCTTTTAAAATAAATAAGTTATCCCAATTCTTGCAACAGTCACCTATTCGAAGATCTTATGGGTTTTTAACACCCATTTTGGGACTTTCCACAAATTTTAAAATTTTGATGCGCGCAAGTTTTGGATCACCATGTTATCGTATATTTCTCGGATTGCTCTCAGAGATGATATATGCTCTAATACCAAATTTTCGGATGGTCGAAGAAACTATTTTTGGCTAAATTTTTACAAAGAGTATAAATTCGCCTCGTCCTTTATTTGACAACATATTTCCAAAAAACGACTGTGAATTTCAAAATTCTTCACAGTAAAGCACTAAAGTACAGCTTTTTCAAGCTGAAGATGGTAAAACTGTAAAAATAAGTAAATAAGTAAACAAAAGCATAAAACTTAATAAAAATTTTTTTTTAAGAATGTTTTACTTCCTTTTACGAAGTAAAGGTGGTGTTGGTGGTGTATTTAATTATGTCAAAGCACACTAGGGCTATCTGCCTAAAGGGAGGGATGCCTTCGTGGAGGACGTTCTAAGGGAAACTGACTCGTATACACGTTACACATGGGAAAAACCACGAAAACACCGCTGCAGCCAGCCCGTTCGCGGGATTCAAACCTCGGACCGAACTACCAGTGTTCAGCGGCCGAGCGGTAAAGTCGCTGAACACTGGTAGTTAGAATATACCGCTCGGCTGCTGGTGGGCCTTACGAAGTAAAGGAAGTAGTATTGTAATTTCGAAAAAATCTTCGTTATCAGTTTTCAACGGAAACTTTGCCGTTCCTGAATCTATTTGACCATTCTTTTGCGTGACTTTTATACGGACGGACAGGATAAAAGACTATATTCCGAAACGTATTGTAAAATGGATTCAAAACGAATTTAAAATTGATTTTTTTCGCACATACGTACCTTGTATAACAAGGTATGTGTCTACATACGAAGCATTTTTTTAAATACATAAAATTTTAATTAAACGCACACGTTTTTGAATAATGGATACAAAACTATGAAATTTTACAGAAACGTTCATGAATTTTTTAAATATAGGCAATATTTATAAAAATTTTAGTTAAAATTTTCATTTAGCCACATCTCCTGTAATAGATTCTACAAAATATACTTCAATAATGTTTACACAGTATATAATTAGCATACTTACCTGTGTTCTGTAGCAAAAGATTTGCAGTACTTATAAAATTTTTTGAAATATTCAAAACTTGGTGCAAAAACTCAAAATTTAAACAAAACAAATCCTCTTTTCTTTCAAATACTGTCAATAAAATCAATAAATAAATACAAAGAGGTCAGATTTTGCTTCAGAACACAGATAAAGATGAATAAAACATTTTGGCAAAATTTCATTTCAATATTCTAAACATATTTTGAGAAATGAACGCAATTGCAATCAAAAGTAACGAAAAATACAGTTTTTCAGAAAATGCATTTAATGATTTTAATACAACAGAAAAAATTGTGTAGCCACTTTAGACTTTTAAAACGCGCCATATTTGTATGTTAGGCTCACTTTTGCTTCAGTTTTAACTAATTTTGACTTTCTTTTAGCTTTTTTCTGGATAACTCTGTTGCTTGTAGACATTGGCGTTTCGATTTCTGAATTCGCCATTTGTCATTTCCCATGTAGCATTCAAACATAATGGGATTAATTTCTATTTCTAGATACCTAAAAACAGGCAAAAGTCCTAAAATCCTGAATTAAATAATAATACAGCAATATGTGCACCTAAAAGCAGTGTTTTCAGTTGGGCAAAAGTTTCTTTAGGTAAAATAGACCACAAAAGGTTATTAAAACACTTAATATTGTTCCGAGTCTTCCCATGTAGGCATTTTATCTGCATATTCTTGTCACACAGTGAAAGATATGTTGGTTTTACAGCTTTTATATTGTTTAATAATTAAAACTTAACTAAATAATAATTAAATAATTAAAGTTTTTAAACTTATTGTTTACATTTTTACATCCCTTTATATGCCAATTCCAGGCATACGAAACTTCAATTCCCGTTTATTATTTATACTACATCTTTGCTTCTAGTTATCGTAAAAACAAAACTCAAGCTATAAGGTATTTCTCCCGCTTTCCTAGCGTGCCTTCGTGGTGTAATGGTCTGCACACTGAGCTGATATTTCATAAGTCCGTGGTTCGATTCTGGGCGAAGGCGTTCGCTAATTTTTCATCTCTCCAGCTTTTCCAGTTACCTGATATCTCTACAGTGATGCCCGAACTAACAGGGTGTTGGATGAGGATTCTCCACACCCAGGATTTGGCGATTGGGTCCCCTAAAAACCCCAGTCGTCCTTTAGAAAAGGGAGTATATAAGGTATTTCTCCCGCATTTCTAGCGTGCCTTCGTGGTGCAGTGGTCAGTACACTGAATCGGTATTTCAGAGGTCCGTGCTTCACAGTACACTGAATTCAGTACACTGAATCGGTATTTCAGAGGTTCGACTCCAGGCGAAGGCGTTTGCTAATTTTTCATCTCTACGGCCTTTCCAATCACATAGTCTCTACAAAGCAATTTTGGAAACCTAATGTGTGTCCTAAAAAATGAATAAATAAAAAAAAATCGAAAATTTTCACCATTTCGACCATTTTAGGGTAGGCACATACCTAAAAAACTAACCATAGAATGCTGGAACTTTGTACTTGGTATATCTATAACATCTAGTTGTGCTCTAAGTATAAGCACTGAGCAGTTAAATCTAGGGATGAAAATATTTTTCGGAATTTAAGGATACTTTGGGGAGAAGAATATAGACGTGGTAAAATTTTTACAATCTATTCAAGCACTGGGCAGTAAGATTCAATGATAAAAAATAATTTCGTAATTTAAAGAGACACTTCAGAAAAACAATTTAGGAGCGTCAAAATATTTGTAGCCCAGAGTGGCCCCAGGCAGTAGGAATTAGGATCCACAAAGCTCGCACAGGACGTAAAAAAGCCTATCTGGTTAGGTTAGGTTAGGTTATTTAATTACGGCAAAACCTCGAGGGCTATCTGCCTAAAGGGAGGGATGCCTTAGTGGAAGACTTTCTAAGGGAAACTGTCTCGTATACACGTTACACATGGGGAAAACCACGAAAACGCCCATGCAGCCGGACCGTTCGCGGGATTCGAACCTCGGACCGAATACCAGTGTTCAGCGACTTTACCGCTCGGCCGCTGGTGGGCCTCTTCGACACTAGGACCTATTGTATATATAAATTATAAAGGTTTGCATTAGCATAATACGAATGGTATCAAATCGTGGCAATATTTTTGACCATGAAATTAATTGAATAAGAAAAGTGTGAGGCACGAGAAATGATATGGTATTGAAAACCGGAAATTTGTTGGAAATGAAGTGATATTTAACATCGGAAGCGCTTTTGGAAGATGAAGGAAATCATTTTAGAATTTTACTAAAAAGGAAATAGCTTTACGCGCTCAACAGTAATTTTAAAGAGAGGATTAGGCATTAGAATTTCTCCTGTACGTCTACGAGAATTAATGTTTGGTGACGTTCATGGGAGGTGAGAAGAACTTCGCACCGCGATGCTTTGCATGTTCTATAGAATAAATACTGAAATTGCATCTAAATGCGAAATAGGATTAAGTACAGAAATGTTCTCGAAAATAAGCGGGAATTTTAGGGCTCTAAATCTCTAGATATTCCTTAAAACTTCTCGTAATCCTTTGAAATGCTGTAAGTACTGAGACGTTTTCAGAAAATTGGATTTAACTCATTACTACAGTGTTTTAGAATGCAAAACAGAACAGACTGAAAAAGTATTTCTTTAATGTTATTTTGACTCAGTCACTAAAGAAAGTTTTATGAACAGTTTATTTAGATTTGTGGTCTCAGTTCATTTAGATCTTTAGTCAATGGACTAAAGAACTAAAAATGAATGGACGATCTAATTGTTACGAAATGTTCAGGCGCGATAAGATAGCTTCTCCGCAAAGCAGTTTTAGGGTTGCCATAAAATAGCAAGGGACGGCAGGTTTGCCATTTGGTGACAGAAATCGCCCATCTGGCGACATTTGGCAACAAAATTGGCGATATGCCATGGACGGATGGAGAACCTTCTGGAACGAATTCTTACCAGTTTAGCGCAGAATGTTCTCAAACACAAGCCAAAAACTATATAAACGCTGCTAGTACGCGGAGAATCTAGAGTGCGAGATAGTCAGTCCGTGCAAAGTCGATCGAGTTGACAGTCAGGCAGGGAGTGCCGAGTGGATCGTCGAGTGCATCGAAGAGTCTCTTAATGTATCGCGGTTAGTGCATAGTTGAGAGAGTGTGTTAAGCTCCGTTAACGACTGAACCGATGAGTCAGGAGCTGTGCTGTGTGTGTCGTCGAGCGCATCGCGAGTTGTAGCGTGGAGAGTCTCGAGAGTGCGTGGAGTTCCGAGAACGACCGAGCAGAGTCGGGAGCTGTGCTCTGTGTGCCGTCGAGTGCATCGCGAGTTGTATCGTGGAGAGTCTCGAGAGTACGTGGAGTTCCGAGAACGACCGAGCAGAGTCGGGAGCTGTACTCTGGTGCTTTGCAGTAAAGCTGTCTCCACCGTTATTGCCTGACAGTGTAAAGGCTGTGTCGCTGATTGTTCCAGCGTGTTTATAGTAGATCTTCGACGACTGTAAAAGTGGTTTGGAGCTGTCCTGATTAATATTGGTAAATAAAGTGTGTTTCGATTTTCTATCACGTTCTATCGTCGTTATTCACTCCAAATCCGCACAAAACCCGTACGAACGTGAACGAAGAAAGTAACGAAACAACTGATGCCAGAAAATAATAAACGTAACAATGTTTTTCAAAACGCTGATGAATTTGCGCAGGAAAATAATGGGTGTTGCCATTGGAAATTTTCAAAAATTTTTCATTATAACCTGCGATACGAGAGCTGCACTGTTTTAAATCATCACATCTCGAGTGCACAGCTTCAAATAACATCTGAAATTTCATTTCGATTGGTTGAACGAATATTCCAGGGATCATACATCAAAGAAGATTTTACAAAAGAATTCTGCATATATTTATTTTTCACCAAACATACTCCTAATTTGCGATTACTGTCTCTTATAACCAGCTGTTAAGCATGACAAGTGTAAGTAGTGTTGCATGTAAGTTTATAAATACGTTCGAAGCGTTTACTTTTAAAATTTAATTTGACTCGAAGATAGTCTAATTGAAAATACACTTTAGTAATAGCCAATAGTACATACAATACTTTTCTCTAAATTATCTTTTAAATTTCTTAAATTTGTCTCCTCCTTTTTCACAATAACATAATCCTTTCAGTTTTGGACACTTTCTTCTTTTGAGGACACTTTCTTACACTTTGAGTTGAGTTTATGAAACGTCTTTTATTAACAAAATTTGTAATGTTTTCATTCATAAAATTTTTCAGTATTAAAATATTCATCATATTCTTGGTTCAGTTAGAAAATAAGTGCCCATATAAAGAATTCCATCCAATTTCAAGTATATACAATTAGCCATTTTTAACATATCGTGCGCGCAAGGTGGAAACATGGCAAAATATTTTGTCACAAAGAGGATAAAATTACAAAAATAGTTGTGGCAACACAAACTTTCTAGTTGCTAGTTTCCAAAGCAGCTGTATTATGTAGTCAGCTGTAAAAAGGTGGAAATAATTGCTTTTAAAATAAATAAAATATCCCAATTCTTGCAACAGTCACATATTCGAAGATCATGAGCGGTTTAAGGTATATGAGTCCCCTTAAATTTTTATTTTATTTAGGAGTTGAGTTTATAAAATGTATTTTCTTAAAAATATCTGTAATATTTTCGTGCATAAATTTTTTTAATATTAAAATATTCATCATATTTTTGGTTCAGTTAGAAATTAGTGCCCATATAAAGAATTACATCCAATTTCAAGTATGTACCATTAGTCATTTTTAAAATATCAAGCGCGCAAGGTGGAAAAATGACGAAAAATTTTGTCACAGAGCAGATTAAATTACAAAAATATTTGTGGCAACACAAACTTTCTGTTTACTAGTTTCCAAAGCAGCTTTATTATGTAGTCAGCTGTAAAAATCTGGAGGTCATTACTTTTAAAATAAATAAAATATCTCAATTCTTGCAACAGTCACATAATTCGAAGATCGTAAGGGGTTTAAGGTGTATGAGCCCCATTAAGAAACTCCTTTTTATTATCAACGCTTGTGTATTTACTTTATTTATTAAATCTTGGCGGTTACCTATCATAAAGTTCAATTCGACAATAAAATCACAAAATTTTTTAAAACAGCGGACCTTTAGAATTTCCGATCGAGAGTCACACGCGCTGGAGATAAAAAAAAGTTAAATTCCAGACAATGTTGCCATTGATCGCTTTTGAATTATTGAGTTGGTTAATCAAAATTTTTTATTAAAGTTTTACAAAATATGAAATACATAATAAAATCAATTTTAAATTCCAAATCTGAGCTTCCAGCTGTCCATTTTCGGGTGGAGAACTGCGTTATTCAAAATTGGATGGCTCTAGGTACGGTCTTTTTTACATAATGCGAGAAACATGCACACATTCATGCAGATTCTTCATTATTCAACTCTTTACATATAATACAGGGTGATAATACTTGCTGACAACGACTTCAAATATAATACGTTGCTTATAGTCATCCTCCGAAATATGCTATTTTGAAACTAATATCCCATTTTGGCCCTTTTGAGACAAAAAGAGATAAATTTGTGCACCTTATTATTTTGCATATATGACAGGCTGCGAGATACATCCGATTTACTGAGTGCCTTTGAGCAGTCAGACGTAATAACAGTATAATGAAGTTCGTGTTACTTCTTTATTAAAATTTTTGCTGCATTTCCGTCGATTGTGAGTTTGGCGTAAATGGTGTCGTGATAAAAGCCTAAAGGAAGATTAATAACCCTTTGAGTACTGAATTATTTGAAGACTTTTATGCCCATGGGACGGATTTAATTTGCCACTATGATGAATTAATATGTAAAAGTAATACATTTTATTTAGAATATACTTATACTGCTGATACAGTGGATGGACAAAAATATAGAAACACCTTGTGAAATGCATGTTTGAAAAGAAAGATTGATTTTAATGAAATATGTAGGTGGCGCTGGCGTTTTTGACTACTAACGCCACCTATACAACTTCGTAAATGTGCTAAACAGTTCAGTTGTTGTCGGAGTACTGTTATGTGAGGTTGTCATTGCATTATGTCAGAGTTAACAGACTTCGAACGTGGGCAAATTGTTGGAGCACGTATGGTAGGAGCTTCCGTAAGCAAGGTAGCCGAGGTGTTTAGTGTTTCAAGAGGTACTGTATCGAAGATTTATTCCGCATATTTGAAAAGCGGAAAAACATCATCTGCTAAATCACAGCGTGGACGAAAGTGTGTCCTGAGTGATCGTGACAGACGATTATTAAGGGCAATTGTGACGAAAAATAAGAAGGCCACAGCTGCAAAAGTAACTGCTGAAATGAATGTTTTGTTACCGAACCCTGTGAGTACCAAAACAATTAGAAGGGAGCTTCATAAACAGGGAATTGCTGGCCGTTCTGCAATCGAGAAGCCACTCATCAGTGATGCTAATGCCCGTAACAGGAAAAGGTGGTGTTTAAGTCATAAAGCCTGGACTATAGAGCAGTGGAAGCGAGTAATATGGTCTGACGAGTCTTCTATCACATTGTTTCCCACTTCTGGCCAAGTTTACGTCTGGAGAACGCCATCTCAGGCCTACAATACAGACTGCTTGTTGCCAAGAGGGAAACATGGCGGGGGTTCTGTTATGGTTTGGGCAGCCATATCGTGGTTCTCTGCTAGCCCCGTGATAACTGTGTCAGGGCACATGACTGCCAAGACTTATGTGAACATTTTGGCCGATCAAGTTCATCCCATGGTACAAACTTTGTTCCCCGATGGTGATGGTGTCTTCCAAGACGACAAAGCCCCTGTTCACATAGCTCACATTGTCCAGGACTAGTTTTCTGAGCACGAGGATGAGTTGTCCCATCTCCCCTGGCCACCACAGTCACCAGACCTGAATATTATCGAACCTTTGTGGTCTACATTGGAAGGGAAAGTGCGTTCTCGTTATCCACCACCAACATCGTTATCTGAACTTGCCATCGTTTTGCAGGAAGAATGGTATAATATTCCCTTGGCAAACATACAGGAACTGTATTTATCCATTCCGAGAAGACTGCAAGCTGTTTTGGATGCCAACGGGTTTCCTACACCATATTAAGCAAAGAAACATGTTTTTTTAAAGGTGTTTCATATTTTTGTCCAACCCCTGTATAAATATGTTTTTGAAACAGCATTTTAGTTACAATACTGACTACGTTTGACGAGCCAGACTCGTCCAGCGTAACTTTGCCCGTGTAAGCAGATGACGAGTCTCACTCGTCAAATGTACTCAAAGGGTTCAAGTATCGTTAACGACTATGCAGCCAAGAAAAGGTGCAGTTAGGTTAGGTTATTTAAATAAGCAAAACCACGAAGGCTATTTACTTAAAAGGTAAGGATGCATTTGTTGAGGACTTCCTGAGAAGGAGTGGCTAGTATTCACATTATGCATGGGAAAATACGAAAATGAACCATACAACTAGCCTTTTTCATTCGGATCGAACCCTAACTAGGTCGAACTACCAGCATTCAAGAGGTTTAAACCAATCGGCCCTTAATAGAGCCCTGCTCCTACAAAGGCTACGGCAGTTCATTTGCATTGATTCGAATCGTGAGAGTAACGTACAGAGTCAATGTACGTTAGTCAATGGTTAAGCAACTGTACAGTTTGTTGAATTAATACTTAGGTAATATTTAGTTGATTTAGCTTATAATAGGAAAGCACAATTGGGCTACTTGCCTATGGATGACTTCGTTGAGGACTTTCTAAGCTGGCTCGTGTACACTTTACCCATGGGGATAACCACGAAAATGGCCATGTAACCAAGCCGTTCGCGTAGAATCAAACGCAGGGTCGGAACTACTAGTGTTCAGAGATTTTACCGCTCGTCGGCTGGTGAAACATTTAGCTAATGACATGAAGAAGCTATAAATGATGCATTAAATATTTTTATAAAATAGCAAGGCCCACTCGTTTAATTTGGAGTGAAATGTTGAAAGTGAAAACTCGATGGAGAAAAATACAAATAGGAATTAATTTCTGCTTTCGAAAATACTTTGAGAAGGGCTATAGAAAAACATTAAACTCATAAAGAAAATACAGCAGCAAAAGTTCAAGTTCGAGATGGCCAGAAGAAACGCTTTAAGGGGATCATACACTTTAAAACCCATAAGATCTTCGAATAGGTGACTGTTGCAAGAATTGGGATAACTTATTTATTTTAAAAGCAATTACTTCCAACATTTTACAGCTGACTACATAATATAGCTGCTTTCTGAAATAGTCATCAGAAAGTTTGTGTTGCCACAAATATTATTATAATTTAATCCGCTTTGTGACAAACGTTTTCGTCAAGTTTCCACCTTGCGCGCACAGTTTAAAACATTCTGTTGCATAATTTAATTCCATATTTAATACATAGCGTTTATAATATTTGGAAACTACCGTGAACCTAAAATTCTAAGAATTTAATATTAAATTTTCATTTTATTCGGAGTTGAGTTTATAAAATGTATTTTATTAAAAAAACCTGTAATGTTTTCATGCATAAATTTTTTTAATACTAAAATATTCGTCAAATTTTTGGTTTAGTTAGAAAATAATGCCTATAAAGAATTCCATGAAATTTCAAGTATGTACCATTAGCCATTTTTAAAATATCTTGCGCGCAAGGTGGAAACATGACGAAAACTTTTGTCACTAAGCGGATTAAATTACAAAATTATTTGTGGCAACACTTACTTTCTCATTACTATTTCAGAGAGCAGCTATATTATGTAGTCCGCTGTAAAAAGTTGGAAGTAATTGCTTTTAAAATAAATAAATTATCCCAATTCTTGCAACAGTCATATATTTGAAGATCATAAGGGTTTTAAGGTACATGAGCTCCCTTAAAAAAAGTTTTTTTTTAAATAAAAAAATCATTAAATTTCCATTTCTTGTGCAATGCTTTCGATTATTTTTATTTCCCTTATTATTAAACTGAAGGCAGGATTGGGTACTTTTTGTTTTTCCTAATTTTTATTTTTTTACGGATATAGCTGTTTTGCTTTCGGAAGTCAAGCATTTCTATTAGCTATATTTAAAATCAAATTTAGCTAAGATTTTTTTCATTTCTTGTCAAGAATAAACTCGCTTAAAATAAGAGCAGCTTTCTCACTATATCTTTTAGGTACCCCCGAAAGGTGTTAAAATTCATCAATTTGTAAGGATCTTAAATTTTACTAACGTTTATTTTATTTTAAAACTTTACTTTAATTACCATCTCCAAGCAGACCAGTTTTGCGCCGACGGTGTAGTAAAATAAAGCTCCAGGAAAAGACTCGCATTAGCAGTGGAACAGTAATATGAATAACGATTATGGATGCATTCATTACCAGAAGATCCCATTGCTGATACGAGCTCACGGGATAATTGGAGTATTCCTTGCCAATATGGCTGAACTTTTAGAAAAGCTCCATAACCTATATGCTGAAAATAACGAAATGCCCGACATGGCTTTCGAGATTTACAGAAATCACGTCTTCTCTCGTGTGAGGTCAGACGTCACGTGCATAGAGGACGTGGGCACCACCCCTCTACCAATACGGTTAATCGGTATAGCGCCACGTCCACCTTTATCTAGATAACCATACGTCTTCATTGTGCTAATATACTAATATATAAACATACATACAAATTTGGTACTTAATACAGTGGCGTTAAAAATTAAATAAATAAAATTAATGTTATTAAAGCTAATTAATGTTAGACACTGGATAATACATTGCCATGTTACAAGGTGTATGCAAAAGCATGGATACGGTAGCATATATACATAACGTGTGTACTCATATGTTGAATACACTATGATCCTTTGAAGCCTTATCATTAGATTACAGAAGACATGTACATACTGAAATATTAGGTGCGCAATGCTATGATGTAATAAGTAATTAGTACAGTGAATTAAATGTTAGACCCTAGATTAGTACTGTGTGGTACAGTGTCTTGCTACTGAATTATTTGTACTGTTTCCTAAGTACATTAACCAATGTACAAAGATATTAAAACACGTGTATTCGGTACACAGTAATTAGTGGATACTCAAGCGTTAGGTAAGTGCTACTTTAACATACACTGGTGTGCAAAACTTAAGGACGAGAAGGTTTTTTTCAATATAACTGTGTACAAAAGCTTTCCAAATCAACACATTTAATACCATAAGATCCCCAATACGTAAGGACATGAGTAGTATAAGCAACACTTACTAAAAGAGAAATCAGAGGGATAAAAAGAAGCTTTATTGAAAAAGTAGCATGGAGCGCAATGCGACTGAAGGCCGAAACATCCCTGTGATGGGTGTCCAGCAAGAAACATCCGGTCTTTAATAGGGGATATGATCTCCCCTGACTGCTAGGCAGGCTTCACAGCGTCTACCCATGCTGAGAATGAGGGTGTCAATGAGTTGTTGAGGCATTGCTGCCCATTCGTCTTGCAGCGCCAATCGAAGCTCCGGAATCGTTACTGGTGGTAAGGTACGAGCTGCCAAGCGTCTGCCTAAGAAAATCCCATACATGCTCGATGGGATTGAGATCCGGAGATCGTGCCGGCCAATCCATACGTTAAATATCCTCACTCTCTAAGAGCTGTTCGGCAGCTACTGTGCGATGACAGGTGTATTGTCGTCCATGAAAAGGAACTGCGGACCCATAGCGCCTCTAAAAAGACGCACATATGGAAGAAGAATCTCGTTACAATAACGGGTCCCGTTGACTGAACCTGCGTCAAAGATGTGAAGGTCTATACGACTACCAAGCATGATACCTCCTCAAACGAGAACACCGCCACCTCCATACCTGTCCCTTTCAATGATGTTCGAGGGATGATTGCGGCTTCCTCGCTCTCTCCAGATGAGTATGCAATGAGAATCGTTACTCAGACTGAATTTGCTCTCGTCTGTAAAGAGTACTCGTCCCCATTCATTGTCTCTCCAATTCCGGTGTTCCCGGCACCACAGAGATCGCCTTCTCCGATGGGCAGGCGTTAGAGGTACACACCGTACAGGGCGTTGTGCAAACAGACCACCACCGTGCAGTCTTCTGGCCACGGTAAAACGCGATATCGGTCGTCCAGTCGCCTGTGTCGTGTGTCTAGCGATTTATCCCGCTGTCTGCCGCCTGTTTCTTCTGGTCTGTAAGGCAATATACCGGTCATCTGCGGGTGTGGTTCCTCGTGGACGACCACTACTAAACCCCCGGATAGCTGTTCCTGTAGTTTGAAATTGTCTCCAAAGTCGTGAAACAATGCTGTGAGCAATTCCGAACTCTGAAGCCACACTTGTCACACTGCGGCCTTCCTCCAACTTCCCAATGATTCGACCTCGGGTAAAAGCATCCAGATGTCGTCTAACAGGTTGATTATTCGCCATTTCTCGCTGAGGCAGCAAGACGGTGTGATTTTAACTGCTATACGGCGTGCAATCTCTTTGCCAGAAATAAATACTGATCTTACACCGACAACATGCTTTATACTACTCAGACACTCCCCCATTACGTCTACCTGCATATCTGCGTATGTGCTACCGTACATCACCTTACTTAATCTCCTGATTGGTCTTTCTGTCCGTTCTGCCTCTTCGTTCAGCTGATATGCTAATTTTTCGACTTCGTCCTTAATTTTTGCACACCAGTGTACATATATACAGAAATTTTGTGTACAGGCACATTAGGTACATGATTATTCAGTGCGTAAAAATGTATATTAACTATACAGTGCCAAGATATGTCATAACACTAGTAAATACATGGGTACAATTACATATAAACAAGGACATACACAAGTACATATAGACAAAAGCGTATATACGCTTATATTTGGTACATAATAGTCATTGGTGACATAATCATTTGGTACTTACTTCATATACATAAACTCTAGATCCATAAAATAATGTTATAACTAGTAATATGTGCTTATTAATTTCATAATAGGACACTATGTTGATATTTTGCCTTACTGAGTCACGTTACGTAGAAATGTATGCGGGTGCATGGGCACAGCTTCCTATTTACAATGCTATACCTATTTACAATGCTTATATCATTCGATTTCATCATCAATAGGTACATGGCACATTTATATGCTTGAGCAGATGGTACACTGTAGAGTGCAGTTGAGGATAATTGATGCAATTAATTTTACAGTATTTTAAAAATAATGCATTTATACGCAATTATAAGGTGCATAATTGACAAGCTGTCCACAACAAAAACATGCAATTCATTTGGAAAAACTGAACCTGCTACTGCATACTTTAGGGAGGGGGAAAAAAATCAACATCGCAATTTCGGCCGTTTCGGACGTTTAAATGAGTGGCCGCTCGGGCTTTTGGACTAGGAAAGGTCAATATACATTACTCAAACTAAGGTAATCGTAAAACGTCGCACTAAGAAAGGTGAGATATAGCATATGAACAAGAAAAAAGCAATATAGCCCCCTTATCTAATATTTCTGTTCAAGAAATCATACTTTCTCCGCAGCCAAAATCATTCAAAAACATTTTCCATTGGGAAATTAGATTTCTCAAAAGTATTTCACATTTGTAGAAAATCTTTCAGGTGTGGTTAATAATCCCAATTCTAATCCAGCTTTACCTTCAACTTCCAAAAGTTGTTACATGGTAAGTTTCATTTTTCGTCAATAGGTAGATGGCTGCAGGTACTTTATTAACTCTTCCTAATGTTGAATTTTTCATAACTTTTTGTTCGTTGTTATCGCGTGATCCCATCTTCCACTTCGTCATTATTACTCCTGCAGCTAAACAAGAATCTATTTAACCTCTGAAACATACATTCCTGCAAATTTACCTAGATTACGCTAGGTTGTTAATTATTAGTATCTTTATTATTCATCTGCTAATAATCAAAGGAAAAATAAGTTTTAATTTGGTTCATAGTAGTGTTTAGTTTGAAGAATAATTTTTCTACATGCGTTCTCACTTCTAGCAGATTTAATACTGTGTGATGCAATGATACTTGTATCAGGAAATGTGAAAAATGAGCAATGCCCTTCCCGGACTCGAACCTCGGACCTCTCGAATACGCGCCGAGTGTGCTGACCATTACGCCTCGAAGGCATGCTAAGAAGGTGAGAGAAATACCTTATAGTTTTCAACATCATCTTTAAAAGGATGATATTTTTATTCGACTCATTATTCTATATTTTTACTTCCTTGTACGAAGTGAAAAGGAAGTATTGTAATCGCGAGAAGTTTCAGGTAGCATATTTCAACGAAAATTTCCATTTTGACGGCTATCAAATGCAATTTAACGATGTATTTGCGTGATATCTGTACGTAAGGACAGAATAAAAGACTCGTTTCCTCCAAAAAATTATAAAATTGCTTTAAAATTAATTCTGAAGAGAATTTTTCGTGACGTCTCTACGAACGTATGTATATCGCATAACTCAAAAACGAGTAGCCTCAGAAAGTTGAAATTTTGTATATAGGACTGCTATAACATGTAGATGTGCACCTCGTATTTTGGTTGCAATCGGCCACACCAAACGTATATAAATATATTTATATGTACATATCCACTCTGTTACCCGGCTCTGTAATCTCACTTTCTTTACTCTTATATGTTTGTAAATTGTATACTTTTTGCTTTAAAAATGATTGAATTATGTTGTTTTCATCTTTCGGTTAAGGTTTTTATGCATTTAGTAAATTTGTATGCAATATGTTTTGAATTATCAACAGTTTTAAAGTTTTTTAAATGCTGCTAAGCCTTTTTTTTATGGCGGCCATTGATTGTTTACATTTGAAACAGCAGACTAGTGGATTTGTTGCTAATCTAGAGAAACTTAGCTTCTCAACAAGAAAAGTAACGCCATCATTTATTATTGCCAATTAAATCATGCTTAATCCTTTCTGGAATTTTTTCGAGGAAATAAGTTTTTAAGATTTACTTCGTAATCTTTAATATAGATATTTTGAGTTTTTATGTATTTTTGCCTTCTCGCGAAGTGAGAACTGAATTAATTGAATGAATAATACTCAATCGTCTGTGAAAAACTGTTTCTTTTCTGTTTTGTTTTCTTAATTTCTTTTATACATCGTTCTAGTTTTTGTTTTATACACATTCAAATACTATTATAGTATTTGAATAGAACATGTGGCAACGATTAGATAATTCTATTCTTTAAATGATATAAATTTTGTGCATTATGAGTTATAATATGAACTAAATATAATACTGTTAAGTGAATCTAGTGCCAGAGTGTCGCTTAGTAAACAAATATTAGAGTGAATTTTAAAGAATGCATTTATTCTATTGTGGTTTATGCGCTGTCGGCGAAGTAGATTTAATTCAATCCAATAAGTTTAAATGAAATGCAAGAAAAAATGCGTATAATTTAATATTCCGTACAAGGAAGTCATGTGGTGTACACTTCAGATTTTTTTAATATAAAAACGAAATGCTTTCAGAATGATGGGATTAGTATTTAATTTATTGCAAATAAAGGCCTTGATTCCTAAATTTTAGCTTCCTTTAAGGAAAGTCTTTGGTAGAAAGAATTCATTTAAATAAAATTAATTTTGGTTACAATGAACAATAGTAAGACATTTAATCTCTAATTCAATCATTCTAAATTCTTTTTAAGTGCTTCATTAGGCAAAACCGCCCTCAGTCAAGCGAAATTACTTAAAATCCGAAGAAGAAAAATCGATGTAAAATTTGAAGTTATACCTTTTATTCCTTTTTTCCTACTTAATGGCATTTAGTTTTTAATCCCTGATATTTTTGCTGATGCATCGCAAGAACTTTCTTTTTCACCAATCTGTTTTTTGAATTGTAAGATGTATCCATACTAAAGCATTTTTGTTAACGAACAAAATGTGCAAATACATTTATTGAATATGTTGATTAAAATGAATTTAAACAGCGTTTATTGTAATAAAAAATCTGAGACGGACACCACATCTTCATTAACAATTAAAAACTAAAGAAAGCAATAAAATACTAAATACAGTTAAAAACAATTATAAAAGCAATTTTTACAATTAAAATGACAGTCTACGCAGAAACAAGCAGTTCGGCCAGCAGACAAAAAGGCTGATTTCTCGGTGCACGAAACTGAAAATGTTACTTTCGGTCCCACTCGGCAAAAAGATTTTGAAGGTGCAGAAACTGACTTAACTCACTATTTTCCTAAGTTTCAGATGGAAACAAATATGTCTACTATGCTAAACAACAATTAAGCTTAGCCGTGCTTAAACAAGTTTTAAAATGTTGACAGTTCTACAACAACTGCATGCAGATTAACTAAAGGCATAAAAACTCCCAGAAGATAAGAATAACAAAACTGAATCATTTTAATGCAAAAAAAAATGCACATCTTAATAACATAAAAAAAACTGAACTTATAAGGTCTTTCTCTCGACTTCTTGGCATGGCTTCGTGGTGTGGTGGTCTGCATGCTGTGCGCGTATTTCAGAGATACGTGGTTCTATTCCTGACGAAGGCATTGCAAAATTTTCGTTTCTCCTGCTTCCCCAAAATGCTTAATGTCTCTACAGTGGCGCCCGAACTAAAAGGGTGTTAGATGATGATTCTCCTTACCCAGAATTTGGCGATTGGGATAAAGCAGTCGCCCTTTAAAAGGGGAAGTATATAAGGTATTTCCCCCGCCTTCTTGGCATGCCTTCGTGGTGTGGTGGTATGCACGATGGGCGCGGAATCCAGAGGTCCGTGGTTCGATTCCCGGCGAAGGCATTGCAAATTTGTCGTTTGTTTTGCTTCCAAAAATACTTAATGTCTTTACAAGCTCACCGAGTCGAGTAACAAAGTGGGTATGTATATACATATATACTTTGGATGCGGCCGACTACAACCAGAAAGGGAGGTGCACAACTGCATGTACTAGCAGTCCTATACATTAAATTTCAGCGTTCTTCGGCTACACGTTTTTGAGGTATGGGAGATACATACCCACGTACAGACATCATGAAAAACTCTTTTCTGAATACATTTAAAACTAATTTTATAACCCGTCTGGGGATAAAAGAGTCCTTTATTCTGTCCTTACGTACAAATGTCACGCAAAATTATCGTTAAATTTCATTCGATAGAGTTAAAAATGGATATTTTCGTTGAAATATGGTACCCGGAATTTTTCGTGATTATAATACTTCCTTTACTCCGTACGAGGAAGTAAAAATACATTATGAAGCCAAAAACAAATATCAGCAATGAAGTACAAAATAACTTATGTCATAAAATCAAAAAAAGATACGACTAAAGTAGTTAAAAATCTGATGCGGACACCACATGACTTCCTTGCACGGCCTATTAAATTTTACATATTTCTGTTTCAATTCTTTTAAACATATTTCCCCGAATCATTCTAATTTAATTCGATTTCTAGAGGCACTTTGAAAATGAAATAAAAAATTTCCAATTCTGAAGTCAAATATCCCAGTCAATTTTTGTCTTATAGTAGTCAAACAGGTTGTATTTTTATTTTTTTTATAACGATTATAAAATTTTCCATAGTATAAGAAGAGGAAACGAGAGACCACATTAAAACCTAGATTTTGAAATTTGTCGAAAAGAATTTTTTTTTTAAATTTGACGCCGCCAAAACATTAATATTTTGGTTCATTTATCGCATTTCTGTAATTGGAAATCTTATGTCTATGACAAACGATGACGAAAATAATGGCCGGATAAGGAATTTTAAGCCAGATCACTAGGAGCTGTTGTATATACGCATATATATACTTTTCGTACTGCCGAATGCAATAAAAAGGTGGTGCACAACTAAATATTATAGCAGTTCCATAAGTAGAATTTCAACGTTCTACGGCTAATCGTTTTTGAGTTATACGAGATACGTACTTACGTACGCATAAACATCACGAAAAGTCTATTTGCAACCCGTTTCGAATAAAGAGTCTTTTATTCTGTCCTACAAAAAAAAAAAAAAAATTGGTCCAAATGTATTTGGGGACGGTCAAAATGGATATTTCTGATGAAATATGATACTCGAAATTTTTGCGATTATACTTTTTACTTCCTTGCACGAAGTAAAAAGGAAGTATTGTAATCAGGAAAAGTTTCAGGCAGCATACTTCAACGAAAATATCCATTTTGACAGCTATCGAATGCAATTTAACGATGGTTTTGCGTGATATCTGTACGTAAGGACAGAATAAAAGACTCGTTTCCTCCAAAAAAAAAATTATAAAACTGCTTTAAAATGAATTCAAGACAGAATTTTTCGTGGCGTCTGTACGAACGTATGTACATACGTACGTATCTCGCATAACTCAAAAACGAGTAGCCTCAGAACGTTGAAATTTTGTAGATAGGACTGCTATAACATGTAGATGTGCACCTCGTATTTTGGTTGCAATCGGCGGCACTAAACGTATATAAATATATATATATATATATATATATCCACTCTGTTACCCGGCTCAGTTTCTTTACTCTTATATGATTGTAAATTGTCCATTTTTTGCTTTAAAAATGATTGAATTATGTTGTTTTTATCTTCCGGTTAAGGTTTTTATGCCTTTAGTAAATCTGTGTGCAATATTTTTAGAATTATCAACAATTTTAAAGTAGTTTAAGTGCCGCTAAGCCTTTTCTTTTGACGGCGGCCATTGCTTGTTTACATTTGAAACAGCAGACTAATGGATTTGTTGCCAATCTAGAGTAACTTAGCTTCGCAACAACAAAGATAACGCTTTCATTTATTATTGCCAATTAAATCATGCTTAATCCTTTCTGGAATATCTATATTAAAATTTATTTCGTAATTTTTAATATAAATATTTTGAGTTTTTATGTATTTTTGCCTTCTGGCGAAGTGAGAACTGAATTAATTGAATGAGAAATACTCAATCGTCTGTGAAAAACTGTTTCTTTTTTGTTTTGTTTGCTTAATTTCTTTTATAGATCATTCTAGCTTTATTATAGTATTTGAATAGAACATGTGGCAACGATTAGATAATTCTATTCTTTAAATGATATAAATTTTGTGCATTCTGAGTTGCAATATGAAAGAAATATAATACTGTTAAGTGAATCTAGCGGCAGAATGTCGCTATGGTAAACAAATACTGAGTGAATTTTAAAGAATGCATTTATTCTGTTGTTGTTTATGCGCTGTCGGCGAAGGAGATTTAATTCAATCCAATAAGTTTAAATGAAATGCAAGAAAAAATGCGTATAATTTAATATTCCGTACAAGGAAGTCATGTGGTGTACACATCAGATTCTTTTACTTCGTATTATTGTACGTACGAAGTGCAGGTCATACGGTCGAAGTACGGTTCGGAGTGCATGTCGTACGAAGAGGGACTTGTACCTTTGTATTACGAATTTTGTAAGGATTTCCGAATGAGAAATCCACTACACAATTTTTCTTTTATGCAGTGCTTCAGATGTCGTTTTTGCCTTCTGCATCGTCTAAATGCGCTGAAAATATTAATCACTTGCATATACCAACGTCTTTGTTCTTTCACGTGATTTTGACGTTCGTTAGATCATTTCTTCCTGGTTCTACAATTTGAATTCCCAGCAGTGTAGTAATGCATTGTCGCATCGATTAGAATTACAGATTGTCAGAAAAAATGCATAGTTGATTCAAAATCAAAATTCTGATTAAATTCCCAACTCTGATTAGCTATCGAAGTCTCGTTAATTTGCTTTTTTCGAACATAACATTCGCATTCCTTGATACGAAACTTTAATCCATTTTTAGTTTGGCCGAAATATCTCAAATCACACTGATACATTTTCAAGTCACTTTCTCGCCTATCAATAAAATCCGTGGTTTGATTCTTAAGGATTCCAGTTATGACTTTAAGTCTTTGGGGAATTATAGCGTATTGTGTCAGCGTGGTCTGAGTTATATCGGCCAGACTAAAAGAGGGTTAAAGTTTCTTATCAAGGAACACGATTAGCGCACTGAACGAAACACACACTAAAAAGGCGAAATTAACGAATTTTCGATAGCTGATCATCGTTGGAAATTTAATCATAAATTTGATTTCGGGTGTGCAAAAATTATACGAAAAGCTTCTTCAGTTGGTGAATCGGATTTCCTTGAAGCTTTGCACATTCACAGACATTTGTCTTGGCTTAATTAGTGACTTTAAGTCCAATTGAAGCCTTCCTAACTTTTTAAAAAATTATATTAAGGGGACTCGTACACCTTAAAACCCATAAGATGTTCGAATAGGTGACTGTTGCAAGAATTGAGATAACTTATTTACTTTAAAAGCAATCACTACCAACTTTTCACAGCTGACTACATAATATAGCTGCTTTCTGAAATAGTAATCAAAAAGTTTGTGTTGCCAGAAATATTTTTATAATTTAATCCGCTTTGGGACAACATTTTTCTTCCTGTTTCCAAATGCGCGCACAGTTTAAAACATTGTTTCATAATTTAATTCCATATTTAATATATAGCTTTTATAACATTTGGAAACTACTGTGAACCTAAAATTATAAAAATTTCCTGTTAAATTTTTATTTTATTTTGAGTTGAGTTTATAAAATGTATTTTATTAACAACATTTTTAATGTTTTCGTCCATAAAATTTTTCAATATTAAAATATTCATCAGATTGTTGGTTGGGTTAGAAAATAGTGCCCATATAAAAAATTCCATCCAATTTCAAGTATGTACCATTAGCCATTTTTAAAATATCATGCGCGCAAGGTGGAAATAGGGCGAAATATTTTGTCCCAAAGAGGATTAAATTACAAAAATATTTGTGGCAACACAAACTTTCTGGTTACTAGTTTCCAAAGCAGCTATATTATGTAGTGAGCTGTAAAAAGTTGGAAGTAATTGCTTTTAAAGTAAATAAAATACCCCAATTCTTGCAACAGTCACATATTCGCAGATCATGAGGGGTTTAAGGTCTATGAGTCCCCTTAACTTAATTTTTCAATTTTGCTGCTATGTTTTCCGACAGATGACGCCACTTTCTCTTTCGCTTTACTGCTGTAGGATTTAAATACGATGAATTGGGCCTGTTGCTTTTCTCCAATTATGACAAATGCGGCTACCGCCACTGAAAAAGATATAGAGAAACTTCAGAAAGTGCAGAACAAGTTCCTTAGGATTAGCACAAATTTTGTCAGAAACGAAGTATTGCATAGAGACAAGAAAATTGAACCACTAAACCAATTTATTCGCAAGATTAATGCAAGTTTCTTCAATGGCGTGGTAAATTGTGAACATCTTATGAACTTTAACTTACTTCACTACGAGATACTTGCCGAAGATAGATTTCTCAGGCCTTATGCTGTTTACCTGATTAAGGAAAATAAAAACTTTCTCACTTAATTAGTGTCTATTAATTAACGATCACGATAGTATCTACCTTCAGTGACACCAAACTCAAGCAGCAAGCGTTCTGAGCCTCATCTTAATTTACGAGCTCTTCTTCCCGTGCCTTGTGTTTATCTCCTGACGTACTAGGACTAATATGCATATGTAAATTGGATTGGATTGGATTGGATTGGATTGGATTATTGTAATTTGGCACAAAACCTGTCAAGGTTATCTGCGCCAGACAAATGGTAACAATGCAATTAGTCATTTGTAAAAACTTCCAGCTTAGGTAAAAAGAGACAGATTACAATCTATGATAAAAGCTGATATCTTTTAAAAAACAGGTTAAAGTCTATTATAAAAGCCAATATCTTTTAAAAACAGAAACACATTACGATGATGTGTTTTTCCAATTAAATTTCCTAAGTCCAGTTCTGAACAATTAAAATGTTTTGGCGAAAATAATTAAAACTCTGGCATTCCACCAAGATACGATGGACTGTCAGATCTGCATTGCAGTTTGGGCAGCTGGGATTCTCTTCTCCCTTCAGAAGATACTCATGGGTCAGGCGACAATGGGCGAGTCAAGAGGACATCCTCCCTTCTATTAGCCATACATGGCCAGTATCCGATGGTGGGTTTTACATTTCTCAGCTTGTTATATACTTTGTCATCCCACTGCTTCTGCCATTTGCTGAGAATTTTGCTTTTGACAAATCCTTTGATGTCTGCTAGTGGAATCTGAAGATACATTGTACATTGTGGTTGCAGTTTTAGCTGCAATATCCGCCAATTCATTCCCCTTAATGGCAACGTGTCCAGGGATCGACGAATAAAGAATCTGGTATCCCCGAATTTTTAAAGAATGATTCAACTTCAGGATTCTGGTTACATATGTAAATAATTTAGAAGACTGATTTATATAATTAATTTTACTATTTCTACTTTCATATAAGTTTTGTACTGTATTTAATTGCAATTTTAGAGAGGTATTCCTCAGAAGACTCGCAACCAATGATAAGTCAGCTTGCAGCCCACGTGACAACTGGTCACGCCCCTTCGCCATTAGCTCCTGCCCTTCTGGACTCGCACTTCGAACTTATTCTCTTTTCAGCGCCCAAAGAGCAAACATCTGATGACAGCCGGAACACATCAAGCAGAATGCTTGATAATCTCGGCATAAGTGGAACTTCGAACTTGTTGCTTTTCTGTCTCGGAGACATATTCTTTCCGGATGAATGATCTGTCCCTGTTTGTTCTTGAAATGGGTAGAGATCTAAATCTATGCCAAACGCACTAAATTTACGTCAAACGCACGGATGGGATATATTTAGTGTGTTTGCCAAACACAGGGTTGTTGTTTTGTTAATTTTTTGCTGAGAATGACTAGTTAATAGTTATCTTATTTTAAATTGTTGCACAAAATGAAAAGTACGGCACTAACCCATTTGCACAAAATAAAACTGCAAACAAACTGTTACTAAAAAGTAAAATTTTTGGATCATTGTATGTAGCACACACATAAATCAAAAATCCCCCAGTAGCCCGGAAACGACCTCAAAAGACTGTGCGGTAAGTACTTCCTTCTACTTCGATAGGTTGCGCATATGACACATTAGTAACACGAAAGAAAACGAATAGTAGAACCCTGAAATCGTTTTACATTAGTAGTACAGTATAACACCGCCTATTCGAATCAACTGGGACCGGACCCCATTGGTATAATTGGATTTTTTCCGAAGAAAAGTTCTACGAACACTTTAATTAATTACTATATGCAGTGAATGTTGAAAATGTTAGAAAAAGACTATTTTTAGAAAAAGAGGTTTTAATTTATTAAAAGGAAAAGGCAATACTTCTACGTACATGTTGCATAGTGTACTGTACAATACGTACAATTGCTGCAAGTCATTGCTTGCTCAACATCGTGGTCAAAGTAGGCTGTTTGACTGTCTTCATCCTTTTTCGGGTAGCCAAGTCGTGCATCCGCTCGACAATAAGTAGTTGCATGTGGTCACACTCGGGCTCACGCTGCATCCACTTCAACGCAGTTTCGAGGCCGGTCAACGCTTCACTAGTTTGCTTCCACTTCGACATTAAGGTCATATTCTTCCTGGATACTTTCTTCTCTCACACTTTCAATCAGTTCGTCATCATTTAGAATTTGAAACACAGGGTCTTACGAATCACACACCTGCTGTATCATCAACACTAACTTCTAAACATCCAGGAAATTTCAAAAGAATGTTTCTTAATTCCTCACGTGACACGTCATCCTCATCTTTTCCTGTCCATTCTCTCTCTCTTTTTCTTAAATTCTCAAAGCGATTCGGATAGTCGGAGTTCTGATAATTGGAGTTGTACTGTATTTTGCACAAGTACTTCAAATCTTACTGGATTGGATTATTTAATTATGGCAAACCACACGGAGGCTATCTGCCTAAGGGGAGGGATGCCTTCGTGGAAGGCTTTCTAAGGGAAACTGACTCGTATACACGTTACGCATGGGGAAAACTACAAAAACGCCCATGCAGCCAGCGCGTTCGAGGGATTCGAACCTCGGACTGAACTACCAGTGTTCAGCGTCTTTACCGCTCGGCCGCTGGCGGGTTCTCAAATCTTACTGGAATATGTAATTAAGAAAACTGAATTGTTAGTAAATGCATTAAATTTTATAGTATTTACACGAAATTAAATAAATATTGACTTGAAAATTACCAAAAAAACCGTGATAATGAGTTTTTTTTTTTTTTTTTTTTTTTTAATAAAAAGACCAAAACCTAAATGGAAAATTTCAGGTATAAAAGCCAGGTTTAGATAAAAAAAAAAAAATGTATTACTTACTTATACGTAAATATCATAACTATAAAGAGTAAAGATCAACAAAAGGCAAACAGGACCTTTGGAAGTAGAGAGATAAGAAAATAAAAAAGGATTTTGAAGTTTGAAATTGCAACTGTCAATAGCACAGCTTTAAGGTGTTTTTTTTTTTTTTTTTTTTTTTTTTTTGGTGAGCGCATCAGAAATAAAAGACGGCGGATCTAAGTTCCAGTGACAGGAAAAGATATCCAAAAAATTTCTTCGTAAGGTTTTAAGTTGTAACAAGAAAAAAAAAAAATAATTCTTCTTTACAGATCACTAAAGTTTTTTTAAAAAAGGGACTTAAAAATGTTTTGAAGTCTTAAGGCTTAACAGGAATCATATTTTTGAAATATCACGGAAAAATTGTACCCCCCCCCAAAAGAGCCTGATCTTAGCAAATTCTGAAATTAAAATCTGAATAATTCTTTAAAATTGATTAAAATTTAGAAACTAAACAAGCAAATAAAAAAAAATAAAACATAGCAAAAAATCTAAAAGGTTTCAGATTTTAAATTACGTCCAAAGGGGCGTTTTTTTAATCCTTTCTGTGATATATTTTTTATTAAATATCATATTATACGTACTCAAACCATAAAATTCAGTTCAATAATTTTAAAATGAGCAGATCGCTCAAATCTCTTGAGTTTCCGATACACAGTCTCGTGCGCTGGAGATTAAAATGTCTTTTTTTTTTCGTATAGTGCTGCTATCGTCCAGTTTGTTAGTAAAAAATTCGTTGAAATTTTACAAACTATAAACTACGTAATAAAAACAAATTCCAAATTAGGGCATCCGCATGCCCATATTCAGTAGAAGATTACGTTATTCAAATTTTGATGGCTCTAGGTACCGTCGTTTTATGCCAATGGGAGAAACATACATACATTCATTTATATTCTTCATTACTCAATTTCTTTAAATATAAAAAAGGGCTGTAATATTAGGTGTCGACAATTTGGAAAGTGAACCGACATTTGTAGTGCATCAACGTATAATGCCAAAAAGAAATTAAAAGAAGCCCTCCTGGGAACATTTCCTCTTTGGACTAATCAGAGAGGTTTCTTATTAAAATAACAATTTTTAATTAACTGAGGAAATTTAGACTTTATGAATAAGCATTAGTGTTTATTCATAAAGAAGTAATAATATTTAATGAATAAGCATTAGTGTTTGCAACTCAGCTTCGCAGGGGGGGGAGAAATAAGAAATAGCACTTGAAATTTGATTGGGGCACGGAGCAAATTTCAAGAGGCGTTTAGAGAAAATGTCACTCAAATTATTGCAGTTTCTTGCAAATGAAGTCATTTTGTGGAATAGGGGGCCCAGTCGCCAAATCATCATCCACAACCCTTTTAGTTCGGACGCCACTTGTAGAGTTAGTAGGTTAATTGGAAGCAGAAAAGATGAAAAATATGCAACCGCCTTCGCCGGGAATCGAACCACGGACCTCTGAAATACCGGCTCAGTGTGCAGAACCACAACACCATGAAGGCACGCTAGGGAAGTGGGAGAAATACTTTATAAACTACCTAAAGTTATTTCAATACTATATAGAAGTATATATAATGATTAATACGAAATAAATTAATTCTTGCATAAAATCTACTAATCTTGCTCACAGAATTAAATATGCTTCCAAATAAATGTGTACCCAAAGAGTTAATTTTTGAACATCACTAAGCAAAGGTATTCTTCAAGAAATTTTAAAAACTGTCAAATATTTACAACGCTTTTTGCTTTATAATATTTTTCCAAAGACATTCTTCGTTTAAGTATAACACCATATTCAAACCGTTCAGGTTCCAGATGTTTTAAGTATCATTTATAGTTATGAGATAAAAACGTTAGTGCTATATAGATTTCTAAAAATTAGAGCTTTTAGTCTTTCTCTAAAAACTGACTACACCCTATCAGTGTGTATCAAATAAATGTATGCAAAGAAAGAATGAATTGCCCAAAACGAATCAAAATAAAAACTGAATAAATTTTTCTGATTTTTATTTAGTGAAATAAATACAGAACCTTTATAACTGTACAGTACCATGCTTAAATTCGATCCTGTTGAAAACTGAATTTTACACCAGATCTCCAATATATGAGGAATTTTTAATTAGTTTTATTAATAATAATTAAAACTTAATATTTGTAATTACTCTGTATGATTGTTTTGAGCAAATAATTCTGAATGCAGCTAAATTAGTGATCTTTGAATAATTTTGGACTATTGAAATTATTGGAAAATACCACTAAAGAATAATGAAAAATCTTCTTGTTTAAAGGAGAAAATTACAGTAGAAGTCCAATTATCCGAATCAATTGGGACTGGATCACGTTCGGATAATCCAAAAGTCGGATAAGTGCACTTTAGTTAATTACTGTATGTACCGCATTATACACTCAAGAGCCAGAACATTATGACCAGCCCTACATTTTGCGATGAACGCGCCTGGATGACGTGGAAGGCACGGGATCAGGTGAAAGTGGTATTTAACTGCTGCTGGAGAGTCTGAAGAAACATTCTTTCACTTACGTCTGTGTGTGATGGGAAAGGCTGCGGATCTAAGCGACTTTGATAGAGAGCAGATTGTAATGGCTCGAAGGCTCGGAACACGTATTTCCGTAACTGCACGACTTGTGGGTTGTTCGCGATCTACAGTTGTTTGTACCCATGAAAAGTGGATGAATGACGGTGAAACCAGCAGTAGACGGCATGGTGTTGGACGTCCACACGCTATTAAAGAAGAAGGTCATCGGAGACTGTCTCGCATGGTGAAGCAAAACCGGAGCCAGACAGTGGCTCAGCTGACAGCCGAATACAATGCAGGGCCAAGTAGAAATGTATCGGAGCACAATGTTCAGCGGGCACTGTTGGATATGGGGCTACGCCGCAAACGTCCCACTCGTGTGCCTTTGCTGACCAAGCGTCATCGCTAACTGCGCCTGCGCTGTGCCCGGGAACATTGCGACTGGTCCATGGATCAGTGGAAGAGAGTTGCCTGGTCAGATGAATCACGGTTTTTCATTCATCACGCCGATGGCCGTGTCAGGATACGCCGTCTTCCAGGCGAACAGTTGCTCCCTCAATGCACAGTATGTCATACACAGGCCGGTGGTGGCGGTATTATGCTCTGGGGGACGTTCTCTTGGGCGTCTATGGGACCCGTGGTTACGGTAGAGCAGACCATGAATGCTACAGGGCATCTGAACAACATTGCGGACCAGTTGCACCCTTACATGGCCTCTATTTTTCCAACTGGAAACGGAATGTTCCAACAGGACAACGCCCCGTGTCACGAGGCTACAATTGTGTTGGAGTGGTTCCAGGAACATGATGCTGATTTCCAGTTAATGTCCTTGCCGTCTAACTCACCGGATCTCAATCCCATAGAACACATTTCGGATGTCATGGGACGGCAGCTCAAAGGTCAAAGACCACCAATTTGCAATATCTCGGATTTGCGTGCCCGTTGCTACAACATCTGGCACAATCTGTCTCTGGCCATCTATCAAGGATTTGTGGCATCCATGCCAAGGCGGGTTGAAGCTGTGTTGCGCGCCAAAGGTGGCCCAACTCGTTATAGACAGGTGGTCATAATGTTTTTGCTCTTCAGTGTATAGTGTACTGTACAGTACCCACAAGTGCTGAAAGTCATTACTTGCTGACCATTTCGGTCAAAGTATGCTGTTTGACTGTCTCCGTTTTCGGGCAGCCAAGTCGTGCATCCGCTCGACAATAAGTTGCATGTGGTCATACTCGGGCTGGCGATCCATCCACATCTACGCAGCGTCGAGGCAGGCAAACGCTTCACTAGCGGATGGCTCCGTTGTCTGGTTCAACTTCGACACTGAGGTCATCTTCTTCCTCGACACTTTCTTCTCTCACTCTTTCAGTAAGTTCATCATTTAGAATTTGAATCCAAGGGTCTGGCGAATCACACACCATCTATTCTGCTGTATCCTCGGCACTAACTTCTGACCATTCCAGGGATTTTCAAAAGAATGTTTCTTAATTCCTCAAGTGACACACCATCCTCGTCTTCTCCTGTCTCTTCCCTTTCCTTTGAGCGTCGTTTTCCTTTTCCTCCGTTTCCTTTTCTTCTTCAGTTGATTCTGAAAACGATTCGGATAGTCCGAGTTTGGATAATTGGAATTGTACTGTAATAAATGGTTAAACTCAATATTTGCATAGGTAGGGCGTGCGTGTTACTTGAAATAAACCGAAAAAGCATCAATAGTGTTTTTTTCCCTTAATTAAAAAACACAACAACAAAGAATGACTTTCTGAGATGTAATCTATATAAATTCGATTTCGAGAAAGAAAGTTTTTTAATGAAGAATCTCTAAACCGTGTTTCTCTCGAGGAAACCACGTCTATTTTACCGATTTATTTTAAAATTAATTATTCTTAACACACAGTAAGGAAAATAATGATTTTTTTGGCTCGTCCAAGTATTTTTGTGCGGTTTGAAGATTATATGAAAACCAGAACAAAATAACAACATAAAATCAGTAACATTTTATGGAAAAAAATTATATGCAGATGAAAGCTTTGTATAAAAAGTAATAAAGTTTAGAATTTCTAAAAAACGAAAATACCTAATTATCTCAAGATAAAAAAAATGCATTTTTATAAAAACAATCCAGGCACAAAATATAGATTTTTTAGTTGAATAAGGATGTTTGTGACATGAGAAGACTAAGAAATAAAACAAAAACTAAGGAACAATTAGGTACATGGAGTAAAAATAATAACTTCACGAGACATGTTTTGTTTGATTTTAAAGAAGACGCATGTTCTTCGATAACTTCTTTTAAATGAATCTAATTAAACTGGTTTAGGCTTATCGTCAACAGTTCGAATATCATTATATGGTAAATGTTTCTATTAAATTATTCTAAGTGTACCTTTAACGGGGAAAATTAAATATTTATACTAAATCATTTATTAAAGGCCTAAATTAAATTTAAAAATATTAAACATATAACATGTTTCGAATGAAAAAGTATTATTAAACGTTTATATACTTTACGCATTAATATTGTATAGACGAGAAAAGTTCGAGAGAAAACGTTTAAAAATTAAGGTTTCCCAGAATCGAAATCGAAATCTTTAAACTTTTAATCTTTAGTGAGCCCTGTGTGTATATATACAGGGTGGTTATAATTAAAGTGACCTTATTAAGACCCTTTAGAATCTGTTGTACTTATTGAATTTGGATGAAATTTGCTTTATATGTTATACGGACCATGGAAAAAGGATAAAATGATTTCAAAGTTTGACCACCAGGGGAAATTGCGGCGATTAAAGGAGGACAAAAAAAATCTGGCAGTATCATTACAACTTATTCAATTGCAAAATGTGCTCAATCTCTTCTTCATTGACATCAATTACGCGTTAAAACGGCATTATAGCGTATTCAAAGGTAGCTCGAGGGATTTCAGCAAGATGACGTGTAATGCTGACTTTCAACTCAGGTAAAGCCCAATTCTTCCTCCATAAACACGGTTTTTTAGGAATCCCCACAAGCATAAATCACAGGGATTTAAGTGGGGTGAACAAGAAGGACAGGTACCCGGAAAAGCTCTGGATATTACACGATTCTCGCCAAAGTTAGCAGGAAGCAGTTCTTTGACTTAAAGCCCAATGTGGGTTACCAAAGTTACTCCATCTTGCATGAAGACAGTGGTCTGCAAACATTGCCATTCCTGTAAAGCAGGAATGACTTGTTGTCGAAGGAGTTCACTGTACCGTGCACGTTTTAGGACCTTGAGGAGTGAGAGTTTAAAAGAAAAACGGTCCGAGGGTAAAATCAGTAGTAAATCCACATCATGCAGTCACATAATCAGAATGCAGTTGTTATTGGTGTAGAATATTAGGAGGTAAAGCCCCCATATGTGGCAATTTTGATTAATCACAGCTCCATCGAAAGAAAAGAGCGCCTCATTTGACCACAGAATTTTTCAAGGCCACGCGTCATGAACATCTATTCTCACCAAAAATCGGCAAGCAGATTCAGAGCGTGTTTTGGTGGTCTTGAGGTTGCAGCATTTCCACTAAGTGGATCATATACGGATACCATTTTAAAATGGACTGCAGAATATTTCGTGCTGTCGACAAGGAATTGCCAACTCACTTGACATCGATCTAGCAACTTGCTGGACGATAGCGGGAACTGGAGCGAAGGATAGGCAGAACGGGTTCTGCAGGGGTTTCAATAGGGTCACTTTAATCATAACCTGTATATGATGGAAGTTGAGAATTTTTAGTATATTTATATATTTTTGTTTACTGGTAGCAAAAATGTACTTAATTGACTACTATGCATTCTACATGTACTTTTTTCTTTTCTTTTTTTTTTTTTTCTTTCTTTGAGTGAATGCCCTGTAAGGATTATGCTAATTTTATTAACAGTTAAATTTTAAGCTCCTTTCCTGTCAAATTCTTAACTTACTACCTCCGGCCAGAACGTAGTTTTAGAATCACGTCTGACTACATAATGAGGAAGAGCGATATTTAACCGCGAAGTTCTTTGGTCTGAGCGAGAGAGAATCAGAGTTTCTGATTTACGCGCGTCTGCCTTTTGGCCACTCTCTCTCTCTCTCAAAGCTGTTATTACGCTCGGCCGTACTCAGGCCCTTGATAAGCTTCGTAGTCAAATAGAGTTAAGGGGCCAACTAGTCCAAAATCTTGATAGCTTCGGCTATATTTCTTTAGTTAATCTTAGTTTTAGCTTAATTCATAGTCTCTTAAGTTCAAGCCCAAGTGTCGGCTTTGATTATACACTCCAAGACGGAGTTTTGTTAAATCTTATTGAAATAATAAATGGTTAGTTACCCTTCCATCTTCTTGTTTCTTGTCACACGAACTTAAGAGATTATTCGCTAACTAGTTCTTAAGATTCCTCCCTTTCTACAGTAACTGAGGTTTACACCCCCAAAAAATGAAAAAATACACCCTGAAAATCTTACACCCCCAAAAATTAAGATGTGCAAATATCAATTAGCAGAGCTGTTTAATATGAGTGTATGAAGAACGTTAATAATTTTTTTGTTTTTAAGAGCACAGTGAAAGGTTTGTATATAAATTGTCTGATTCTGAAAATCCATAACTAACTTTTCTTTCATTAATGAAATGCGTTACAGTGAGCACACATAAATTTGATATATCTAGAATATCGATTCATATTTAGTGAATATTTACTTTTAATTTTAAATTTAATTAGTTTCCATATTTGGGTTTTTTGACATCAAGCTTTAAAAACCAACTCAAAAAAGAAAAAAAGTAAATTCATTAATAACGTCAAATTTTCATTTTTTATGCTCGATTCATAAAAAATTATTAAAAAAAAACAATATTTACTCAAATCTAAGATGCAAAAATGTGAACTAACGAGAAAATATTTTAATATAATTAACTTAAATTATATTTTACCGGCATTCAACGAGAAAATCGATGAATAGTGAAGAATAATTAAGAAATGCCATTCAAAGAGAAATTGATGAAGTAAATTACTTTTTCTTTTGCAACAGCAAGATTCTGGCAGTGTAAAACCTATAGATAGAAAATCTGAAGATCTCGAAATTAGAAAATGATGAAAATCTTTCCTCACTCACTTAAAAAGTGTACTGAAAATATTTTTTTTTTATTTTGTTTCTTTTTTCAGCAATACTTCTCATGTAACTTTCTTCGATGAATTTCTGCTTATTTCTCTGTATATTTCTTGTGAAAATTTACAACATTTTCTAACATTTACCTTTCTTCAAAATCCAAAGCTTTTGATATAAACTAACTGTAAATACCAGCGGAAAGAAACAAAAACAAGTGGTATATAAAGGATTCCTTTTGTAGCGAGTGTTTTACGTACGGCTTCTTAAATGGTGCCATTCAAGATCAAATGACGACACTAAAAGGAAGCAATACTTTTATAGAAGCATTTTCTCCACGGAGAATATAAATAGCTACGCTTTACATTCTCGGTGTATTTATAAAACATGAAATAATGAGTAAATAACATTTAAGTAATTATAAAATACGTAAAATGTATACATATTGTAACAAATTTTGTATATAGGTAAATAATTTTAGTGAAATTATGTGGAAAACTGTAGTATCTCTTAATGTAACATGGAATGCCTCGAAAAGATGAAGCTTCCCTGGAAAAATAAGATTACAGGGGAAGGCATATTTAACGTTGAGGTAAATGGCATCTCGCAAAATTGGCGAGATACAGCCAAACTGGCGATGGGTTTCGCGACTAAATTTTGTCGTCAAACTTGTCAAAAAATGGCCGAAGCTCGCCAGACCATTTAGTGACATTTGGGCCGAATCCCTGTATAAATAATTCCTCTGATTTCTATATGTAACTGCATATGCCTACAAGCAATTTCGAGAAATTGAAGGTAAGGGAAATTTCTCGAAGGCAGGTGGAGAACAATATAAACCTAGAAAAAGTCTCAGTTTTTAGTTCAGAGTATTCGAGATTTTACGCTTTACATTGCTTTGCATTTAACATTCTTAGTAGTTTGAAGTGGTAACTACTGATTGTGCTCTATCCTACTAAAAAGAAGTTAGGAGTACGTTTGTGGAACGTTCCAGAACTGTGAAGTGTTCCTTTCGTGAAAATATAAAGCTATCATCGGCTCTACGTGGGCATTCGAAACGGGGAATTGACTATCACAGTACTAATGCTAAAATACATTGCCAAATTAATGCAGCATTAAAGCAGAAATTTAAAACAAAAATCTGAATCTAAAAATATGTATTTAAAGCTTGTGCTTACCTTCAGCTTCCTTCGGAGCAAAATAAAGTGTAGTGTACACAAGATACATATTTACGCAAATGTGCAATGCCATAGTTTCGTGAAGATAACTTTAGACAGTTAATTTGGTGCGTTGTTAAATATCAGAATCTAACTCATCTGTACCTGAGAAAAGCTGCAATTTAAATGTTCAGAAATATCTTCCACGTGCGTTAGCTTTCATCTCGTGACAGAAAGTAAACTGGTGGAAAATAAACTTTGTCGTGTTCGTTATCGGACGATATGCTACTTTATTTTAGGAATAACAGGAATTCTGAAAGCAAGGGTTTTAAACAGAAATAGTCACATATGAAATACACGAATCGGTTTTGGAATTTAGCCTCTGCTAATAATTTTAGTCAGAAAGGCAGTGTGTTAGGTAAGAGAACAAGTCTACTCAGTTTCCACACCGGGTTGTTAATTTAATAGTCTAGTAATGCCAGCATTCGAATTCCAAGAAATGTTATCAGATAATGACAAATTGAGGAGCGAATTCTAGATATAAATTCTAGGCCAGTCTTTGCACATTAAGTCGCATAGCGTATTCACTAATTACAGCATTTGTCATGTAAGGGTGTAAGGATCCTAAGTTTTACTAACGTTTATTTTATTTTAAATCTTTACTATCACTTCTTATTTTCTACTTCCGGCCAGAATTAAAAGGTTTTACTTATTTATGCAAATTTGTCTTGCTAACGCCAAGTACTTAAGTTGTGGCTTTTTGCCAAGCAAGAGAGAGGAAGGAGTTATTAGAAGCAGGTCGCTGGCCATAGTAGTTTTACTCGTTTGCTGGTTGCCTTCAAGGCCAGAGGTTTAATCCTCTTGATAATTTTAAACGTATCGTAGTTTTAGCAGCTCTCTGTACTACATACGTCTTTTTGTTAATTAACGGCCAATCTTAAAGTAGGCACTTGTATATTAACCCAAAGTTAGTTTAGTTAGAGTTTTAGTTCACATTTTTATATTCTTACGTTCAGACCACAAGTGGTTGGTCTCTGTATTCCGAAGTCCGGAAATCTCTGTAAAGATAGAAAAATAAAGGGTTTCGTATACCCTTCCTGTGTGTATTGTGTACTTCACAAATTATTGAACATAGCTTGAGTAAGCTCCCTGTTCTGAGTCAGGACAGTTCATGTTTCCAAAGCAAGTAAAGAGGAATACCAGTCCTGATAAGGGAAGTCACCTATAGGATAAGGAGATTTGAATGGTTATATTCAACTATGTTATTTTAAGTTTTAATTGTTTGTTATATGGCCAATGTTGTGTCGATTGCTTAAGTGTTCTAATTTAAAGCTAGAAAAATAATTAAATGTTAATATTAGGGAAATAGAGAAATATATATAAGAAAGAAAAACAAGAAGAGCATCTGTGCTCTCGCAGAGATTCGTATCACAGATCTTTGAATTGCAAGCTGATAAAAAAAAAAAACATAAATTTGCCATAATACAATACCAAGATAGAAAAGTAAAAATACACATTCAGAGTTATCTGTAAGGTAATTTGGGTAAAAGATTTACTTATACAGGGTGCATCAGTACTGCAGCGGCAAACTTTGTGGAGAGACAGAGTACGCCTAGACGATGGGAAATCACATAGCAATGCGTGGTCGGAAACGCTTTCCTGAAGCGGTAGTAATGACAGAAATCACAAGAAAACAACGACACGAATAGGGAGACAAAACGTGTTCTATTATGTTTAGTACAGTAGAAACCAACCAATAAGAACAAAAACAAACAATGATCTTCATTAAAGAAGGTGTTCAAAGTTATGACCCCGGACCGTGATGCAGGCATCATTCTCTGGCGCATGGATGCACGAATGGAAGGTGTATGACGCACGGTTCCTGCATCACGGTCCGGATCGTAATTTCGAGCACCTGCTTTGATGACGATCCTCGATTTTTGTTCTTATTCTTTAGTTTCACCTAAGCATAATAAACGTCATACTCAGCCTGTTCGTGTCCTCACTTTCGTCACTACCGCGTTAGGAAAGCGTTTCCGAGCATGCATTCCTATGTGATTTCCCATCGTCTAGTTCTACTCTATCTCTCCTAAACGTTTGTCAACGCTGTACTGATAAACCTGTATATGACAATTTTAGTTAAATAATTTCGAGTATTCAAGTATATCATACAAAGTAACTGATATAATAATTTTACATTGAATTATCAGAGCAATTCAAATTTTTGAAGACAAATCGTGATGAAATAATTGATTAAATTCACCTCAACTTTGCATTTTTCCAACAAAGTAAGTTTTCAAAAGTTTAAAACAATGAATCAAACAGATTTAAACTATTAAAATTAAATTCTAGCATCAGCTATTGGTGATAAAACATGCCACGTTTTATTTGGAAGAACACTATGGCGACTTCTGTGCACCTTGTGTCCTTTTTTAGGAACACCAGATGATCTTTTATTTTTTTGCACCATTTGCAAAGAATCCCATGATTATCAAGTAATAAACTCACCAAATTCTAAGAAATAACTGCAATATTATAACAAAACAATTTTGCAAAATTATCATGAGAAATCACACAGCTCCCAAAAATATCTAAACAAGCATATTTCAACGTTGCTAAATCAAAGCAGATGTAAGATTTTAACTCAGGAGAAAAACCTCCAGCCAGAAATAAAACTATAAAACGGGTTTAGATACATGAAAAGCGTCTGCTAAAAAAAATAATTCTGAAAGCTTTCAGATTTTGTATTACGTCCAAGCGGGCCGCCTTTTTTTTTAGTCCAAAGGGATTTGAATCCCGAAGGACTATTAGTTTCGTTTTGGCATTTTGCGTCGGACTCATAAATGTCGGTTCACTTTTCAAACTGTTGCCACAAAATGTTACAGTCCTGCATTATATTTGAAGAAATTAAATAATGAAAAATCTGCATAAATGTATGTATATTTCTCGTATTGTGATAAAACAACGGTACATAGAGTCATCGAATTTTGAATAACGTAATCCTCCAACGAATATGAGCATGTGGAAGACCCAATTTGAAATTTGAAATTTGTTTTATGATCGATTTCCTATTTTTTAAAACTTTGACGAATTTTTGATTAACAAACTCAAGGATTTCAAAGCGAGCAATGGCAACGTTGTGCAGAAAAAACATTTTTATCTCCAGCGCGTGAGTCTCTGTATCAGAAATTCTAAAGATAAGCTCGTTTTAAAACTATTTTGCGATATTGCTGTTGCACTGGATCTTATGGTTTAAGTGCGAGGAACATGATATTTAATAAAGAAAGGTAACACACAAAATGTTAAAAAACGCCCCTTTGGACGTAATTTAAAATCTGAAACATTTCAGATTTTTTTTTTTTATTTATTTACAGACACATAGACGTTTTCAAGAGCATTTGGGCTAACATCACTTTGTGCTAAAATATTTAAAAATGGCTATCTCTAGAATATCCGACAGACACTCTCGTGCGCTGGAGATTAAAATGTTTTAGGTCCACCAGCAGCCGATCCATAAAGCCACTGAATAATGGTTGTTGTTCGCTCTGAAGCCCCCCGAACGGGCTAGCTGCATAGGCATTTTCGTGGCTTTCCCTATGTATAACGTGTATCCAAGTTTCCCTTAGAAGGTCGTCCACGAAGAGATCCCTCCCCTTAGGCTGATAACCCTCGAGGCTTTGCCGTAATCACATAAACCATAAAAATGTTTTATGCCCTACAGTGCTGCCACTGCTCGCTTTGAAATTCTTGAGTTTGTGAATAAAATATTAGTTAAAGTTTTACAAAACATAAAATAAACGAAATTCTAAATTCGGGATTCCAGGTGCCCATGTTCGGGTGGAGGACTATATTATTCAAAATTCGATGAGGCTAGGTATCGTTGTTTCTCAGAACGCGAGAAACATACATATTTAGCGCAGAACGCGAACGCGAGAAATATACAGAAATATTTCAGAACTCGAGAAATATACAGCAGATTCTTCATTATTTAGTTTCTTTAAATATAATACAGAACGATCATATTCTGTGGCAACAATTTGAGAAGCGGATACACCTTGTTTAAGTGATTCAACGCAAATGCAGTTTCGAGATAAATAGCGCTGCTGGCTAACGCCCTTTGGGTGGATAAGTGTGTGTATGTGATTATAGCCAAGCCTCGAGGGCTATCTACCTAAGGGCAGGGACGCCTTCGTGGAGAACGTTCTAAGGGAAACTGGCTCGTATACACATTACACATGGGGAAAACCACGAAAACGCCTATGCAGCCAGCCCATTAGGCGGAATTCGAACCTCGGACCTAACTACCAGTGTTCAGCGACTTTACCGCTCGGCCGCTGGTGGACTTTGGGTTGATAAGTAAGTAAAATAAGCACTGATAGTAATCGAAGCCTCGACAAAAAACATATTGAACGGCTGATGTCTGAAATTAGCAAGGAATTATAACCTGAATATTAAATCTGAACAATAAGAAACGTAACAATAAATCGACTCGTCGCTTACAGTATTAAAATATCTTAAGCATTACACAGAAATTATCTTTCGGACGTAAACCTAATTTCTTCACACAAGTCCCTTGAAATAAATTATGTGCGAGTTCCAGTCTCGCATGACTACATTTGTAAACTAAATTAGTTCACTTATAGCTTGGCATTTAAATGCCCAATGATTTACTCTTCCAAACAAATGCAGAATTCAGATATGTTTCAAATAAAAGAAAATTATGAAGGTCTTATTTTTAAACATATATATAAAGATTTATTTTTTAATACTATTTTAAGTTAACCAAATTAAGAAGATACTATTCGGTTTTGAGGGTCATAAAAAATCGCCAAACTATTCTTGATGCCAATGCTGCCAAAAATAATTGCGGCAATCCTAATAATTGCGGCAAGAAAGGAAGTATAATAGTAAATAACTATTTAAGATTGATGTTTTTATTTAGATGAAAGGTTAATTTCATATAATACTTTTTTTATAATTATAATTTATATTAAAAAGGCTAAACATGACTGAATGGAAGCATAAGTGTAAATAACTATTTCAGATCATTATTATAAGTTATATAAAAATTGCTAAACATAACTGAATGGATGGCTACATCACTATTTCGCTAACGACTTATCGCTGAAGCATAATTTCATCTCGTTGGTTGTTCACATGTAATTTTCTATAATGAATGATGCCTTTTCTTTGAAAATATTCTCGGTAAAGTGCAGAATCGCTCACTTATTTGTTCTCTGCTTTTTACAAGGGTAAAAACGATTGAATTTTTGTCAATTTTCTTTTACTTTTTACGTGAAAATAGGTCGATGTGTACATAGATAAAGTCAAGGGTGTACGCAGTGCCATTTTTGTGCAATTTGAGGATTTTTTTAAGTGAAAATAGGTCTATGTGCACATTGATACCGAGTATGTGCAATTCTTAGAAACGCGCCAAGCAGTGGGTGATTCTGCACTTTCCCCAAAATTCTATTGCAGACTTTTCGTCATGAAAATTTCCCAAATTATTAAATCCATAGGATATCAAAAAAGGATTTAAAAATTAAACTAGTATTTCAATGGCGTCTTAAGAAATATAGAACTATCTAAACTTACGGAATCTGAAAATCAGCGAGTACGCTAGATTTGGCGCTTTTGGCATACATTTTCGGTGCAATATTTTGCGGTCCTCAAAACGGAATTGTACCAGAATTTTTAGCTTTTATTATTGCAGTAAGTGCTCAACAAAATGTAGCTGGTTTTACTGTATTTTGCTACTAGCTTATTACTTTTATTCTATTATTTTTTATTTAGGTACCTTATTACTTGTTGATATGATATTTCAACATATTCTACATAAGTCCTTAAGAATTTAATTAATATCGTTATGTTTCGGAATCTCCTTATATTTTAGCTGACGTTCCCATCATAACTGTGCAGATGGACTTAATTTTTGTAAAATTAAATAATATCCATTCTTTTATATTACCTCCAAAAAAACAGTAATGTTAACTTTAATAATTTAATGATCCCAAGAACATATTCTGAAATTACGCTATCAGATTTATTTATACTGCTTTGATTTTTTAATTTTTTTTACCTTTGAATTTACACAAATGAATTTTTTTATTCCTACTCCTAAACATTACTTATTTCTAATTCTTTAGTACTTGTAAATAAATTTTAGATTTCAACACCAATTTTCAATATCCACTTATCTCACGAGCTGAAGTAACTTACACCACCAAAATTCTCATATATATGTTTTCACGATTTCTGAAATGTTTAGTTTTTACACATCTTTTTATAGTTTTCGAAAACATTTTTGAAATATAACCTATAAAATTTTTGCCATCACCTGAGTGTAGATATATTTCTAAGTGCTTATTAGCTAAAATCACGATCGGAAGTTTCCGGAAAGTAGAAATGCACAGAACGTGCACAGAAATTTGTTTTTACAAGGCAAATTTATATATGAAACATGCAAATAATTTTTCTCATAAAATAGAAAAATTTGCACGAAAATGCAGGAAAATTTTGTGAATCTTTGAAGTCGGTAAAAAGGACATAAATGAAATTACTTGATCGCTAAAACGTATGTATACTATGCACGCTTTTATATCTTCAGCTTGCATATACCCTTTCCTAGGATGAACATTTGCACGTATAAAATAAATAAAATATACAAGAAATTACATTAATTTTCTTTTCACTCTAAATTATCCATTATAGAAGTTACCACAAAATAATCTGTGACTGGAATTATGTACTTCTTAGATTATTGCTAAAGTCCTAGCTAGTAACCTTTATCACCTTACCTAAATGTCGCCAAACTACCTGTTACTGTAGTCCAAAGTTTAGCCAAAATCGGCAAGTCATTTCAGAGAAAGTCCAGTTTTGTGTCAAACTACCTATGTTAGAACAATGTTATATATAAATCTAATATATATCTTAAGTCGCGCTATCGAGATATACAAAAAGCAAGTTAAATTTCGTTAATCGGCCTAGTAGAACGGAAGAATGTTTTTCCCAGAGAATGTACTTGGTAACACTCTAAAACAGTTCGTTTTATTCAAAAAATTACAAGTTCACTCATTATTTGCTCAGTTCACAAACACACATTTTCTCAAACATCGGTTATTAACAAATTCTTCTTGCAGAATTTAAAAGTTCAGCATCCACTTACCTCAAAAGTTAAAGTAATTTAACTTTTAATTACGCCAACATGCGTTCGAATACGTCTAGAACAATCAGTCACTATTTTCACTAACATTCCGCCACGGTTTAATCAAAAATGGTACGTCACTTTAAATATTGCACTGCAGTTGGTTCACTAAATAGCTCAACAAAATATAAAAGTCCTTCATCTTTATTTAATCACACTAGATTTTAGATACGAAATATGCGAACCATTCAATATGGCTGTCACTAACACAACAGTCTACCCAAATAGCCTTGTTGCCACACGCAGACGGTAGAAAAACTTACACGCATTTTTTTTTTTTTTTTTACATTGCTTGTAAGACCACACGAACAACGAACAACGCCCTTCAATTAGACTTCAGAATTATTGAGCCTGTATATTCGATACCAATAGTTAAAAAATGTCATTTCTAATTTAGTCTAGATCCTGGAAAGTTACCCATTACTTGAATCGAAGTATTCGCTTTATATCTAATACAAACTACAAGCTTTGTTATAAAACTTTTAATAAAATTTTTATTGGATTATTATCCAATAATTTTGCTTTAAAATTTGATCTACATGAGTATGCAATATTTTAGCGCTTTTTCATAAGTCCATTCGTTCTACTAGAAGATGGGACACTTAATGCATTCTTAGGATTATGATTTGCCGTAGAATGCTGAATTTGACTCTTCATTTGTAGCACATTATCTTAATAAAAAGGTCTAAACGCCGACAAAGCACTATTTTTCAAAGACTTCCTGCAGTTTAATAAATGTATGTCAAATTTAAAATACGCATACTATGATATTATTAAATGCTTTAATGCTTCTTCGTATCCCAAAACTGTTGCAGGTACATTTTCAGTCAGAAGCTTGCCAATTGGCAAACAGTTTCGTAGCTTGAAGTTTTAAATACATTATTTGCAGTTCGAACAATGTTTGATAAAGAAGATGTATTCCTTAAATACAGTACCTATAGTTCTTTTTTCTAAACTAGTAGAAAAAGGAAATATACTATTAGCATTTTGTTTAGTCGAACGTATCTTGTTCCTCACTGAAGGCAGATATTTCAGAGCTCAGACAAGGCGAAGGGACTTCTTTCGAGCAAGTAGGACCTTACCACGACAGTGGATTTATTACGAGTACTCCAACTTCTGGAAGCAAGGTCTACTAGACCAACTTCTGAAAGCAAGGTCTGCTAGACCAACTTCTGGAAGCAGTGTGTGCTAGACCAACTTCTGGAAGCAAGGTCCGCTAGACCAACTTCTGAAAGCAAGGTCTGCAGATCAAATTCTGGAAGCAAGGTCTGCTAGACCAACTTCTGGAAGCAAGGTCTGCTCGACCAACTTTTGGAAGCAGGGTCTGCTAGACCAACTTCTGGAAGCAGGGTCTGCTAGACAAACTTCTGGAAGCAAGATCTGCTAGACCAACTTCTGGAAGCAGGGTCTGCTAGACAAACTTCTGGAAGCAAGTGGATTTATTACGAGTACTCCAACTTCTGGAAGCAAGGTCTGCTAAACCAACTTTTGGAAGCAGGGTCTGCTAGACCAACTTCTGGAAGCAGGGTCTGCTAGACAATCTTCTGGAAGCAAGATCTGCTAGACCAACTTCTGAAAGCAAGGTCTGCAGATCAACTTCTGGAAGCAAGGTCTGCTAGACCAACTTCTGGAAGCAAGGTCTGCTAGATCAAAGTGTTTTTCCTTTCTCATTTTATAATTTATAATGTTTTTCGCCGTAGCCCGCTCATCTGGCGGGTTTGTCTGCTAGTACTTGTAATGTTTCGATTTTAAATAAAAAAGCTCTTTCTCATACTAAGAATATTGCCAAAATCACAAGGCGGTTAATACTAATTTTTATGTACTCTGATGCTTTAATTTATTACTGCCATTTCATAATAACATGTTCATAATAACAAGTTTCCTAGAAAAATGAAAATTCATAACTTTGCTTTAAATTCATAACTTAACTTTGATCTTTCAAAACTAAATTATGCTATCTGAAGGAATCAAATTAGTTTCTTAATTTCTAAAATATTCAGCCCAATAATATCGTCAGTAATGTAATTTTTATTTGAAATTTGATGAAAATTTCAAGATTAACATTTTTGGTTTACACTGCACTACTTTGTATTAACTCTTAAATATTCGGCATTTGTCTTTCCTATGGTTTATACAGAAGAATTCGCTTGTGAATATTTATGCAACTGATTACATTTCTCCAAAATTCATTTATGAATTTCTTTCGAAATATGCATCTAATAAATTCCTCTGCAAATAAGAAATAAAATTCTTATTCGTAAACGATGTTTTGAAATGAACATATGAAAAGAAAATATGACACAAAAATGCAAAATTATTTTCTGTAATTCCTTTAGAATTCTGCGAATTTTATTCCTTTATTAAATTACATACTTTTCAATATAAATGAGAAGTTCTCATATCCTCCTTTCAAAGAGAGGAATTGAATAATTTTGAATAAAATTTTAGCAGCACATGAAAAAGCTAATTTAAATTCTTGCTTTTTACTTGATAAATGGCACCGTGCGAGCGGTAATGGGAATTTAAATGTTATAATTAGGACCTGTAAGAATTTAAGAAAAAAACATGGGAGTTCTAGATTGCTTGAAAATTATTCTTTAAAATATTCCAGATAGGTAGGTAGGTAGGTAGGTAGGTAGGTTGCGGAGGACTGGAACGCCTGGTGTCTAACAGAGGTAAACAGGCATGTGTTCCAAACCCTCCTCTAACTACGGCAAAAGCTTCCTGGAACCACACGAGGCTGCACCAGGAGATTATTGAGGTTGTCAAAGGGAAGTACATGGCCTTACAAGGGCATTAGTAGGATTGTATTACAGTTTGAAGAGAAAAGCTGTGGTGTTACAGATAGTAGGTAGTTAAACTAAAAATACTTGGATAATAAGACGTACACATTAAAAAAAAATTAAAATGCATAGGCAACAATACACAAAGCACAATGCGTAAAATGCATAAACAGAGAGCACAAAGAACAGGTACATACACATAGTCACTTAAGGCACAAAAAGATAAATGGAGTACATGAAGTCACATGAAAGCTGGAGCACAATGTTAGTGTAAGGCAGTTCTGTTGGATATAAATACAAGTACATCTTGAATGATGAATGATGAGTTCATGAATACTCATGTGTGCAGAAGAAGAGTGCGGTCAGATTGCTAAGGCGTTGATTATTGTAGCATCGCTAAGAACATAGATAAAAACACTGATAAAAGGCACGAGGATGTTGTAGCACTAATTATTGGGCAGTGCCCCAGCAATGTATGCACCGTGAGGCACACAAGCGTTCACTAACACTGCGTAAGAAGATGTTGTTCACATGCTGTTGAAGGGATTACACACATATCATTATGGAGGCATAACACATCTCTCTAAGGAGATGCCACATATTTGCGAATTGTTAGTATTGCCACTTTAGATTGTGGGCAGGGGAGCTTAAACACACAGTTGTGGTGAAGCCCAGATATTGTAAAATTCACTGGGCAGATATTAAAGAGAACCATTAGATATAGATCATGCTTAAAAATTTGGAGTTAGAACGTTTTTAGTTAAATACAAGGTGTGCCCACCAGCGGCCGAGCGGTAAAAGCCGCTGAACACTGGTAGTTCGTTTCGGGGTTCGAGTCCCGGCGAGCGGGCTGGCTGCATGGGCGTTTTCGTGGTTTTCCCCATGTGTAACGTGGATACGAGCCAGTTTCCCTTTAAAAGACCTCCACGGGGCATCCCTCCCTTTCCGTGTAGTGCCTAAGGGCGGAACACGTAATAAATAAAAAAAAATACAAGGTGTGTTCGAAAAGTTCGGTTAATTTTACCATATAAAAAAGTAAACAAGAGAAACAAGCAAAATAGCTTTACTGGCCTTCAATGTATTCGCCATTAGCAACAATACACTTTTGACATCGGGTGTAAAATTGTTGGAAACTGTTGGAAGAACTGTCTGCAAACGCTTCTTTCAGTATGGCTCGAAGCACCGCTGTCACACGTTGTTGGACCTCAGTAATGTCGTAAAAGTGTTGGTCTTTCAGAACTCCTTTGAAGCGGGAAAACAGGAAGAAGTTCGCGGGAGCCAGATCTGGAGAATATGCAGGGTGATCCAAAATTATAACCTGGTGCCTGTCGAAGAATTGGGTTACACGGATCGCAGTGTTCCGCCGGGCGTTGTCATGGAGCAGATTTCTTGACCGTAAACTTTCACTAACATGTCATGTGTCCCCGTCGCCGTTTTGCCTAACTTGAAGCAAAACTTTATGTTTATGCGTTGCTCCATGTCACACTGACAATCTTTCTCACACTGACTGTGTTAAGCTGCTCATAGCGTGCGCTTCCTCTTATCTGTCGTAAAATAGCCGTTAGATGGCTCTAGATGACATTTCTCTCATTGCGTCTGCGTGAGTGCAAGATCCTAACCGGCGCGGTTTTTTAACCCGGCGGAAGGTGCACCAAGAAAAGTTACTAAAACGGGCGCGTGGGGTATCACATACCCCAATATTTAAAATACAATAAAAACAGTATTATTTAGTTTTAAAACTTTTTTTTTTGTTTGTTTTTTTTTTTGTATTATAAATAAGTGAATAATAACTGGGTTTCAAAAAATTAATTTCCGAAATAATCTTAGAGTTAAAATTAAGATAAATGAAAATAATAAACATCATGCCTCTAAGTTTCATTGCATCTCTAATACACCACGCTTTTTTATTTCTTCACACTTTGAACGAAATACATTCATGTGTTCTTGGCACAGAATGTTTTCACATTTTAAACATTGCATTCACGTTCTTCTGTCCTTGGCGCGAGGGCAAAAAATTTAACACATCTTTCATACTTAGTTGTTTCTAATTTCATGTATTCGTTTTAATTCTTCGTCGAAACTTCTGCTTTTGTTTTGCATGCAGTACGTCAATTTCTTGGAAAAGTATTAATCTCTGATCTTTGTTCAATACTTTTTTTCATTAATTGTAATGCTAAGTCTTTCAAAAACAGACTTCTGTTTCTTGTTGGTGGATTAGCAGTTGAATGTAATATAATTCAAGCATTTATTACAGCAACATTCAGTGCAGGAAAGAAAATTACCATTGGCCACCTTCTCGTTATTCTGGCAATTGAATAATTGGCTGACATTTCATCCTCCATATCCACTGCTCCTTTAGTCATATTATTAAAACATATAATTCCTAACGTTTTATTTTCTCCAATAGTATCATCTATAGTATGATCGTTATATAACGTTATAATGTTATAATGATCGTTATATAAAGCATAAGAACAGTTTTTCTTTTTTTAGGAACATCAGGAATTAATGTTTTATCTTTTTCGAAACCAAAACAGCGTAGAAAATATTCTTAGTTTCATCTTCAGTTTCCGAAATGCAATCTTCATCGCTTTCAAATATTTCTAATAAATCTCGCATGCGTTGCATCTCCAGTTCATAGGGACTCATTCTTTTTACCATAATGCAGTTAGAAATTTTTAAGAATTTAATGTCAAGTACTTTAAAATCACTTGCGAGTAGAAATATTTACTGTTACACTCTAGAAATAAATTTCTGAACTAAATATTCAGTCAGAAAAACACTTACACGGGCAGGCGCGTGGGGTGTGTCATACCCCAGTTCCAACAAAATACCGATAAATCTTTTTCTGAAACACACAGGCAAAGAAAAAGCGGTTCTGAAAGTCAATCACAACTAGAAACTCAGCTACTGAAAGCAGCACAGAATTTCAGTTTCATAAGTTCACTTTTATGTAGGGTTGGGGTATGATACACCCCACGCGCCTTCCCGCGGGTTAATTATGAAACCAATCACCGAACGTTTCGAACACACCTTGTATATAGTCTTATCAGAACTGAAGACAATAAATATTCCGATTAGTTTTTCTGCAACACTGTTATAAGCCCCTATATTTTTATCCCATTTTTGACATTTTGCGTTGGAAACTTTAAATGCTCGTTTCACTTTTCAAATTGTCGCCACCAAATATTACCGGCCTGTGTTATATTTAAAGAAATTAAATAATGAAGAATCTGCATAAATGTATGTATGTTTCTCGCACTGGGATAAAACCGGACGGTACCTGGAGGCATCCAATTTTGAATAAGGTAATCCTTCACCTAATAGGAGCATCTGGAAGCCGTAATATGGAATTTGTTTTATTACCGGTTGTATATTTTGTAACACTTTAACGAGTTTTTGATTAACAAATTCGACGATTTCAAAACGAGTAACGTCAACAATACACACACACACACACACAAAAAAAAAACAAAAAAAAACAAAAAAAAAAAAAAAATTATCTCCAGCGCCAGACAGTATCGAAAATTCGTTTTGGCATTTTGAGTCGAAAACTTTAACCTATGTCCTCGGGTCAAGACGACATTAACAATTGGTCGTCTTGTATACAGACCTGTATTGCGCATGCGTCTGTTTAATGTAGTAGCTCAGATTCTAATTCCTGTTGCCACTGAATTATCTGTCATGAGCTGAGGCACAGTAATGTTACTCCTCCTTTGAGTCGAAAGAGCTAAATAAGGGTCTCCCGCGGTTGTTGTAACTCTGGGTATGCCTGGAACATGTCTTCTAGACATAGAATCCTCTGATTGAAACTGATTGTATAGTCGGAGGACATTGAGGACTACGAGAGACATTGAGGCGTTTAGCAGTTGTGACATTCCCATTTCCATCTATGCGATCGCCTGCCACCTCAACGAATCGGGCAAACGACTTTTCCACGGACATTGATAGACTCTCCTGGATTAAAAGAGGTCTCCTGGATAATATCCACGAAACTTGTATTGCGCATTAAAAGTTCAACACTCGTGGAAAAAAATTAAAATTTTTTCATTTTTTTTCCAACTCCTATATAAGTATTCATTTCTATAAAATAAAATTGGTAGCTGTTGTTTTTACATATATTTTCTTAAACTTCATTAATGTCATGCATATGAACTGTGAATGTAAATGTTACTGACATTTTTGTAATGGTCAGCTTTGAAAAATGTGCTATTCCTTAACTTTTGGACGTCAGTGCATTTTAAGTTTTAATCTTTGGTTAAATGATTTATTAATGTGATAAAAGTAAAATTTATTAAAAACGGCAGCGTTTTCTTTATCAAATGTACCTTTTGATGTGGAAATTAGTTTCATTTTTCATGTTCTCATTTAAAAAAATATTTTTTAGGATATAAATTTAAACAAATTTAAATTCTTAACAAATACGTATAAAAGTAAAAAAGTAAATTTAAATTCTAAAAAAAAAGGAAAAAAGTGTGCAAACATGTAAAAGATTTAATTCTCGAACTAATCTACAATATCATTTAAATTCAGAAGCATAAGCAAATCAAGTGCATAATCTATCCATGAAAATAAATCTACTAATTTAATAAATTAAAATTAAATTAAAAATTTAAAAAATGCATATGTGAATGACCGTAGAGTAGGCAGGAGACAGACTTATCAAGGGGAAGTTGCCTCCAAACCTAACTCTCCAATCATTCAATTCGTGTTTCGTCATTCATGCAGGCAAGTGTAAAAGTCAAAACCAAAAGTAATTCCAATAAAGTGGTACCCTTAGAAATTAAAATTTAAGTATTAACATTTAAGAATTAAAGTTCAAAAAGGAAAATACTAATGAAGTCTTTTGTGTAACAAGCAAGTAAAGTCAAGAATTAAACTTTTTCTTAAAAATTAAATTTTTAAAAAATTAATTTTTTACTAAAATAATAAAAAATCTAGAAACCAATGTATTTTAGAAATCCTTGTCTACAGAAACTTCCCCTACACGAATATGCATATCAATAAAAGAAACTATAAAAGAACTATACATAATCCATATAAACCAATAAGAAACAAAAAGAACTAATTACAATTTTTAAAAAACAAATATATATTTAAAAATATAATTTTATATTTAGAAAATACTTAGATACTACATAATTTTTTAAAAAAAAAATACTTAAAGCAAGCAAATAGTAAGTTTTAATTCTAACTTACCTACTATATGAGTGTTGGGGTCTGCAAAGGTGTTGTGAAAGAGAAGTAAGTGTGTTCTTCAAATTATATAGATGGCGCTTATGTAGGTAAAGTTGAGTGTCAAGCTGCTATCTTTGTTATAGTAAAAAAAAAAATTTGTAAACATTAATATTAAAAATTAAATTAAATTAAATTAAAAATCTTAAAGGTAGTAATATCAATTATTTAGGGAGTTAAGTAACTGAGCCATTCAAGAGATGTAGATGCTTGAAGGAAATTAAAGTGAAGTGTTATGTGAAAAAAATGTAAAATGTTTGTAATTTGAAATGTGTGTTCTGTTGAAAAATTGTGAAAATTGTTAAAAAAATTAAGTTAAGTGAAAGAAATTTTGTGTGAAAATTGCAAAAAAATTAAAGTAATTAAGAAAAACTGAAATGTTTTAATATTAAAGTTTTAAAGTAAAATTTCTCAATTTTTTTTTTTTTTTTTGAAATTAAGTCCTTAAAAAACCTGTAAAAATTCCCAGAAATTTCTCAAAAATTCCTTTAGGAAGTTAAATAAAACTTAAATTTGATGAAAGAAAATATTAAAAGTTTAATGAACTTGATTTCAATTGGTATATCAAAACTTAACTAAATACTGGCTAAAGTATGGAAAATTAGAAGAAGAAGATTAAAATCTTCACTCAATTCGGGCTATAACTGAGACTTATGAAACAATTTTTTAGGATATATATATATATTTTAGGATACAAATGCTTTTTTATATAAAAACTAAAAATTTCATACATTTGTGCACATAAATATATAAAGTGTTATTTGTGAGTTCCTTCAGGCAAAGTTTGAAGAAATGAGTCAATTTCAAGACCTTGATTCGAGTTAATCATTATTTCCCAATTATTACGAAAACGAGATTCACGAAGATCTATTTAATATTCCCAAAGCGAACATTTAAAAGCTAATAAAGTATTCCTTGATGCCAAACGCAAATAAAAGAGTTTATTAAAAGTTATTTCACAAAATGTGGCGTAGTATTATTATTACGGGTTTCTAGTCTAATACCAGCACTTTTTTAATTAACAGCTAACCAACTAGAAATGCAATAATGCACTTGTTGCTGCGAGCGGTCCATCCAACAAGTCTAGTACCCAAGAAACTAAAGAGCAGATATCAAGAAGTGACGAATGGGAATTGGGTAACACTATAGCGAATTGTCTAGACGAGAAAACAACATTTGTTGGTTCTGCGAAGTAATCTGTGGAGACTGATTTTTCCCCCTTTTGTTTTCTCTGACGGATATAAATTAGGGATAAGGATTTATTCACCTGAAAGAAATAGATGAAGCCGGATTTACCTATTTCAGTAGGAAATAAAACATCATAAAGGAATAACACTAAGAGTTAAAACGTCTTATATGTACATAAATAACAATATCAAAAGATTTTCTGGTTTTCCAATCAATTTATTAAGTTAGATTATAAGGTTACCTTATAGTACTTTCAGTCAAATACGCGTTGTCATCAGCATTTTACTGATTCCTAATCCCTAAGCAAAAGTTCAAAATATTTCAACTGACCATTTTCCTTGAGATACTCTCGGGTTAATATTTTATAAATACCATAAATTAACAGATATATAATTTTATATCATAATGCGGTTTAAAGATATATTGGCTTTGTAAACGAATATATGTTGTACTTCGAATGATAAGTAATTAAATCTGATATTATTTGCCTCGACAGTAAATTTACACGTTCGGCTGCGTTTGCCCGACAGTGCAATTTAATCTCAATACCCGCGTATTAATATCAACAGCAAACATTTGTTATAATGCATAAATATATGTTCTCGATTTGAAATTGTATGCTGGTACCGATGCAAATTCTTAATATCTAAATAACTCATAAGGCGTAATGAATATTTAACTCTTCCATTCCGGTAAATATTTATATGAAAAGTAATTTGACTACGAATACGCTGATGCGTAAACAATATAATAATGGTTAGCAATAAGAACATGAAACTTAGTCGATAGTTTTACCACATGGAAACAAAGATACCATGATATTGACAAAGTTATAAGTTGAATTAGTTTAAATTCACGCACGTAAATCACGTATTCCACGGAACCCTCTTCCTTAAAATCCTCCATTGTTTCCAAAATTCAAATTTAAATTTCCCGACTTGAATGTAGTTTTTTTTAATATTCAAAAGAACATCAATGTTTTACCCTAAGCTCTGGTTCCATTTTAGAGTTGTAAGACTGAAGCATTTCCTGCTGAAACGTTATTATTAACTTTGTTCTTAATTAAAATTTTATTTCCAATTTTTCCTTTTTACTTGGTAAAATTACTGTTCTAAAGAAATTTGCAAATTACTTATTCTCTTTATACTTAATTGTTTTCTTAATAAATCGATAATTGCTTTAATTATTAAAGTGCATGTATTTAAAAGAGGAGATAAATTTACCGGAAATTTCATTACCAGTATTGCCTTCCGTTTCATTGAATTAAGTTCGGTCATAAGAAATTAATTTATAAAATTTTAAATTAATATTAATTCATATTTTATTTGCAGCTTACACGTTTTTGTTGCCATTAATCGATGCGTAAAATTTTAATTGCTTTTACTTTAAAATTGAAATCAGTGATTTTAGGAGATTATAATGTCTAGTTGATGTAAACGAAAACTGCTGTTTTTCTGAATTATACCAAACATATGATGTAAATATGTATATATATATATATATATATATGCGTGTGTGTATGTATGTGATGATACGGTGTTTTTAGAGGGGGAAGGAGATGAAGCCGAAATCACGCTTGAGTCATGGCCGACAAGACCTTTCTTACGACTGGTGCGAAAATCACAATTCGCTTAATGGTTCAAAAATCATTATTTTTCACAGGAATAATTATTAGAAAATATGCTTCTGGTTAAAACTAATTCCATACTAGGGGATGGTTAACATGCCCCGGAATTTCGATATACGCAGTTTTTATTTTAGGCAATGAAGAAGAAGGCGAAGCGAGAGACGTGGTTATTTATTTAGGCAACAACAAGCCAGAAAAAGCATTGCGTACTCACTTCGGTCCTATTTATAGCCAGGAAGTCATTGTATTGATCCTAAGCAGCGACTCGCAGTGCAGAGAGATTGCAGAGTAGGAATGATGTATCGTTCGGCAGAGGGACACAGCGAGGGGTATCCTTTGAAGCGGAGATGCGTTTAATTAAAATTTATGCATTTAAGGATCATTGACAAATGATTCCAATTCAGTTTAATAATTTTGTTTCATATTTCACATATACACTCCTTTTGCAAAAACCTCGAAGCACAAAGAAGCTTTTTTTGCGACCGTGACAAAATTTGGTATGCAGAAACATCTTGATTGAACATGCAAATGAACGAAGTTACAAGGCAAATGTACAGGAATTGCCACTATGGCGCGCATTTCTAGTGTCTGTAACAGAGTATAAAACAGAGTATAAATCCAGTAGCAGAGGCGGAAAATTTATCTTTTTTGTAGCTGGCATTGTAATTCCGTAAAGAAGCAACTAAAGATGCTATTACGACGAAATCAAAGACTTTACAGACAACTAAACGACTTCGAGCGTGGTCAAATTTCAGAGTTGCGTGAAGCTGGCTCGTCATACCGAGCAATAGGCCTCCACCTGGCAGCGTCCAGAAACTGTGCAAAGATGTTGGTAGCAATGGTTGCTCCAAGGAAATTGCCGACGAAATGAAGGCTCTGTAAGGTCAAGGAGCACAAATGCGAGGCAAGATAGGATGACTGTTCGCCAGGCCCGAACCGCCCCAAGGGTATCATTGTCGACTATTGAACGCACTATTCGACAATGCCACGTCTGTACCTCTCATGGTACCGTCCATCATCTCACGGCGCTTGTCTGTGGCGGAGTTACGCTCACAGAGGCCTTTATGACGTTTGACTTTGACCCCACAACAACGGCAGAGACCTCTGGAGTGGTCTCGCAGCCGATCATCATGGTTGCCATCAGACTGACATTGTATAGTATTCCGCGATAAATCCCACTTCACTCCTGAAGCGGATGACAACCGTGTTCGTGTCTGGAGAGGACGAGGCCAGCGGTCCCGATCAGCCTTTGTTTTACAAAGGCATACAGCTATAACCCCTGGTGTGATATTGTGGGACGCTATTTCTTATGGTGTGATACAGCCATAACCCCTGGTGTGATGGTGTGGGGCGCTATTTCTTATGCTGTGATACAGCCATAACCCCTGGTATGATGGTGTGGGGCGCAGGTCATCTTTAGTCATCATCTGTACATCATTAACAGCTCAACGATGACATTAGAAACCTCTACGACTACTTACCTCGACGAATTCAAACATGCTTGGTCGAACCGCCTCTGGCGGTTCTGGCGGTTCGACCAACTACTTATTTGAACACTCAATGGGTGATTGTGAGCCATGAACAGGTACTATGATCTTGATTTTCAATAATTTTATTATCTGTGTATGAGCTATACACATATTCAGTTTAATCAAAATCAACCACTTCCTTCATGGTGATTCAATTGTTTTGCAAAAGAGTGTATAATACATACATACATGTATATATATGTAATAATAAAATTCCATAGTCAAAAATACACTTAAATTCTAACTGTATATTCTTTTCATTTTTTAATGGCGACGGTCTCTTATTTGATAGTGCGTGGAATTAAATCCACAGCCCCGTAGTCAAGTTGTTTTTTCCGCCTTTTTCTACACGTACAGTTATAGAATGTTCTACAGATATTTAAAGCGAACTGGAATGGCTGACGAGGCTGACGTCATTTCTTTGAAGCTCCGCCTTTCCACAGGCTATAAAAAGACTCGCAAAGGAATATCGGGGTCTTTTCTTTAATGTAACGATGCAATAAACTTCATACAAAAAGATGTTAGTAATTCTTTTTTATTTACTCCGGAAATATGATTTTTGTAACTGCTATTTCTCGTGACCAATAATAAATGGATCCTGTTTTTTAAACTTATCGTCTGATAATTTGAGCTACGACTACATCTATATTTCTTCACCAATCTATTAATTCCGGACAAATGCTGGTATATCATATATATATATATATATACAAATCTGAACGATAAATAATACAAAACGTTGTTAAATACGTATTTTTAATATCACTAACAATCCGAATCCTACAAATAAAGTGCTACTGAAATTCTTAGTTTTGTAAATAAACTTTGTTCCTTTTGTCGATATTAATTTTACCTCATTTATTTATTTTTAGCAACTTATTAAGCGAAAACAATACTTGTGTTTCTTGATAAAAAAAAAGAAGTTAACAAGTAATTTATGCTCGAATATACATAAATAACGAATTTTTACTGAGGAAAATGCATAGAAAACATAACCCCGAGCTTCAAACCCTCACCCATAAAGACACGCATGTCCCGCTATAAAAGTGCTCATGAATTTTTCATTCCCTTGGGATATCACTTATTCCTTTCTTAGCTCCTTTTTCATTTTGAACAAACACGTGTTAGCTGGAGATTCTGAAAAAAATATATTTTCTTCGATTCAAAGAAATGATTACTCTGAAAATGGCTTTCCAAAGCATTTTTTGTTAAAAATTTTTATTTTATGATTTGAAAAGCCTCCTATTTTACAGTCGGTTGAAACAGAAGCATTTTTTTTTATGACAGGCAACAGCATTTTCAGTAATGGCGAATTTCGTTTAGATAAAATATTCTGTAGTACATGTCTTAAAAGGCACATATATTGATAAATAACGCACAGATTTTTCCAAAATTTTATTTTTTTATCGAAGGGGGGAAGACAAAGAAAAGTCTTTAAAATCTCCACCTGGTTGTTTCTCCTGGAGTGGAAAAAAACGAGAAAATTAATTAGATTAGAAATATAAACACTGGCTAATTAATCAGCTTATAAGTTATTTCTCCCGCCTTTTTAGCGTGCCTTCGTGGTGTAGTGAGCAGCACACTCAGCGCGTAATTGAGAGATCCGTGGTTCGATTCCCGGCGAAGGTGTTGCATATTTTTCCTCCTGCCTGCTTCCAAAAAATACCTAATGACTCTACAAACTTATGGAATACTATAAACTCCTTTTAGTCAAAGCCATGAAGAAAACGAGGACGGAAGTGTTGATTTTATTCTAACATAAACCAATGAATATATAGAGCTGATATCAAGACATAAGTTACATTCTGCCCCAAAATTTTATAGACTCAAGTACTAGATTACGTGTTTTAAAAAAATCTGATGTGTACACCACATGATTTCCTTGTACGGTATATTAAATTATACGCATTTTTTCTTGAATTTTATTTAAATTGATTGGATTAAATTAAATCTACTTCGTCCACAGCGCAAAAACCACAATAGAATAAATGCACGCTTTAAAATTTCACTATATTTGTTTACTATAACGACACTCTGAATGCACAAAATTTATATCATTTGAAGAATTATCGTTGCCACATGTTCTATTCAAATACTATAATAAAGCTAAAACGATGTATGAAAGAAATTAAGCAAACAAAGCAGAAAAGAAACAGTTTTTCACAGACGATTCAGTTTTTCTCATTCAATTAATTCAGCTCTCACTTCGCGACAAGGCGAAAATACATAAAAACTCAAAATATCTGCATTAAAAATTACGAAGTAAATCTTAAACACTTATTTCCTCGAAAAAAATTCCAGAAAGGATTAAGCATGATTTAATTCGCAATAATAAATGAAGGCGTTAATTTTGTGTTCCGAAGCTTAGTCTTTCTAGATTGGCAACAAATCTACAATTCTGCTGTTTCAAACGTAAACGAATATGTCCGCCATGTTACTTAAAACTTAACCGCACTTAAACAGCTTTTAAATTGTTCATAATTGTACAAATATTGCTTCCAGAATTACGAAAGGCATAAAAACCTTAACCGGAAGATAAAAACAACATAATTCAATCATTTTTAAAGCAAAAAACGTACAATTTACAAACATATAAGAGTTAAGATACTGAGATCACTGAGCCGGGTAACAGAGTGGATATATATATATAAATATATTCATATACGTTTGGTGCGACCGATTGCAACCAAAATACGATGTGCACATCTACATGTTATAGCAGTCCTATATACATAATTTCAACGTTCTGAGGCTACTCGTTTTTGAGTTATGAGAGATATGTACGTACGCACGTACGTACATATGTTCGTACAGACGCCACGAAAAATTCTCTTTAGAATTTATTTTAAAGCAGTTTTATAATTTTTTTTTGGAGGAAAGGTGTCTTTTATTCTGTCCTTACGCACAGATATCACGCAAAAACATCGTTAAATTGCATTCGATAGCGGTCAAAATGGATATTTTCGTTGAAATATATTGCCTGAAACTTTTCGCAATTACAATACTTCCTTTTTACTTCGTACAAGGGAGTAAAAAAGAACATAAACACGAAATGAAAAGCTCTTTATTTACATCACACGCGACTTGCATTCCAGTAACTATTAAACTAAAATAGAAATTTGTATTTTAGAAAAAAACAAAAATAGAGAATATGCGTCCCAAAAGACATTTAAAGCACTTTCGATTAGTTTCAAATGACTTAATACCTCAAAGCCGGCGTATTTTTCCGCATGACGCTGAATATGCGTTTCTCCATTAAGGGAATTAAGTTTTCTAATAACTCTGGTTTCACATTTTACTATGCACTTTTGACGGCTGCTTCTAATGCATTCGTGGAAGAAACCTGCCTTCCATTCTCGTAAACTCTCTGAGATATAATACCCCACACATTCTCGATTGGGTTAAGCTTTAAATGCACGTACATTTCGCATCTTTCATACTTATATTTAGTCATGTAAATCAAATCGAAACAAAACTTTTTAGCTTACTGCATAGAGTAACCAAATGGATACATACTGTTTACGTACATAGATTTGAAAGTTTCAGTGTGACAGCACCACTAACAATGTAGCGGTCACTATTGTGAGTTGATGTGTAGGGAGTGGACATCATTTGCGTTTACGAGTTTTTCATTTTGTGTTTGTTGTTTATTTTGATATATTCAAAGTTTTAAATATTGTTTGAACACGTTTATAAGGTATAGAATTATTACGTAAAATTGTCATTACACATTTGTCTATCCTATTTCCATAACGTAGCCATTTGGAAACAATACTAATTTTTCAAAAATTGGAATAAACCTTAATTTAGTTTTTCTTTAGTATTTTCATATTTTATTTAATATCAATTCTAATGTACTTTTGACTTAAATTTAAAAGAAAAATCCAAGAATTTAAGGGTTCAGATCGGGGCTCAATGGAAGCCACCGAAGAACAGTCATATTTTCCACGTATTAGTAATTTTTTGTAGTTTTAGAGCTGGTAAATGTAATTATGTCCTCCAACGTTTTATGTAAATGGCAGAAGATAGTCCGTTAGTATGTAGGCGTTTAGACGAATCTTGCCGACCATTTAGAAAGATGAAACCCAATTTGCCCATTGAAACCAAAAAACTGCACATACCATATGAGATCCACATCCACTGTTTTTACCGAAGTAGCTACGAGGTTCTTTTCGTAAGCTATATAAGGTACAGTGGATGGACAAAAATATGGAAACACCTTGTGAAATGCATGTTTGAAACGAAAGATTGATTTTAATGAAATATGTAGGTGGCGCTGGCATTTTTGACTACTGACGCCACCTATACAACTTCGTAAATGTGCTAAACAGTTCAGTTGTTGTCGGAGTACTGTTATGTGAGGTTGTCATTGCATTATGTCAGAGTTAACAGACTTCGAACGTGGGCAAATTGTTGGAGCACGTATGGTAGGTGCTTCCGTAAGCAAGGTAGCCGATGTGTTTAGTGTTTCAAGAGGTACTGTATCGAAGATTTATTCCGCATATTTGAAAAGCGAAAAAACATCATCTGTTAAATCACAGCGCGGACGAAAGTGTGTCTTGAGTGATCGTGACAGACGATCATTAAGGGCAATTGTGACGAAAAATAAGAAGTGTGTATTTTAATTACGGCAAAGCACACTAGGGCTATCTGCCTAAGGGGAGGGATGCCTTTCGTGGAGGACTTTCTAAGGGAAACTGGCTCGTATACACGTTACACATGGGGAAAACCACGAAAACACCCATGCAGCCAGCCCGTTCGCGGGATTCGAACCTCGGACCGAACTACCAGCGTTCAGCGACTTTACCGCTCGGCCGCTGGTGGGCCTCGAAAAATAAGAAGACCGCAGCTGCAAAAGTTACTGCTGAAATGAATGTTGTGTTACCGAACCCTGTGAGTACCAAAACAATTAGGAGGTAGCTTCATAAACAGGGAATTGCTGGCCGTGCTGCAATCGAGAAGCCACTCATCAGTGATGCTAATGCCCGTAACAGGAAAAGGTGGTGTTTAAGTTATAAAGCCTGGACTATAGAGCAGTGGAAGCGAGTAATAGGGTCTGACGAGTCTTCTTTCACATTGTTTCCCACTTCTGGCCGAGTTTACGTCTGGAGAACGCCATCTCCAGCCTATAATACAGACTGCTTGTTGCCAAGAGTGAAACATGGCGGGGGTTCTGTTATGGTTTGGGCAGCCATATCGTGGTTCTCTGCTAGCCCCATGATAACTGTGTCAGGGCACATGACTGCCAAGACTTATGTGAACATTCTGGCCGATCAAGTTCATCCCATGGTACAAACGTTGTTCCCCGATGGTGATGGTGTCTTGCAAGACGACAAAGCCCCTGTTCACACAGCTCACATTGTCCAGGACTGGTTTTCTGAGTACGAGGATGAGTTGTCCCATCTCCCCTGGCCACCACAGTCACCAGACCTGAATATTATCGAACCTTTGTGGTCTACATTGGAACGGAAAGTGCGTTCTCGTTATCCACCGCCAACATCGCATCTGAACTTGCCACCGTTTTGCAGGAAGAATGGTATAATATTCCCTTGGCAAACATACAGGAACTGTATTTATTCATTCCGAGAAGACTTCAAGCTGTTTTGGATTCCAACGGGTTTCCTACATCATATTAAGCAAAGAAACATGTTTTTTTAAAGGCGTTTCCATATTTTTGTCCAACCCCTGTATTTCTCCCGCTTTTCTAGCTTTTCTGTTAGACCCAACGGGCTATAAGTCCCCAAAAGGATTTTGCATCGTTTCTCTCTCTGCGTTGATTCACGTTTCAAACTGTTGCCACCAAATATTACCGCTATGTATTATATTTAAAGAAACTTTATGATGAAGAATCTGCATGAAAGCTTCTCGCATTGTGAAAAAACAACGGTATCTAGAGGGATCGAATTTTTAATAACGTAGTGCTCCAACCGAACACGGACACCTGGAAGACTGAATTTTGAATTTGTTTTATTATGTATTTATAATTTTGTAAAATGTTAACAGATTTTTATTTAACAAACTCAACGATTTCAAAGCGAGCAATGGCAACACTGTACCAAAAAAAAACATTTTTATCTCCAGCGCGAGAGACTGTGTATCTTAAAACTCTAAGCATACGTTCTTTCTAAATTATTTTGTTGATACTGCTGTTGAATTAAATTTTATGGTTTAAATGCGAAGAACATGATCCTTAATAAATAAAAGTAATACACAAAAAGTTAAAAAAACGATCTTTTGGGACGTATATAAAATCTGAAAGCTTTCAGATTTTCTATTTATTTTTTCCCTATGTTCTTCAGTGTTTTCTCCATTCATCATATCGGCGTTCAGTTTTCTAAGTAAGATGGCTTTGAAAACATTTTTCTGTCTTTTCATTACTAACTTTTCGTGTTTTCATTTAGTATCACATTCTTCGCACTTATGAAATGATATCTTCGCCATATGAAATTCCATTCAATATTTGATGGCAACAATATGAAAAGTCATTGTTCATTTACAGGCAAAATCGATTTCGACACTAAAAGAATATTTCTGTGCTAAAATCAACTTTAGACTGGAGGCATATTTTGCCTAAATCTATGCCATTTAACCCTTACACGAATTTTTAATTTTATTTTAAAATCAAAAATACATTAGAATTAATATTAAATAAAATAGGGAAACTACTAAAAAAATCTAAACTAAGTTTTTATTCCAATTTTTGAAAAAATATTATTAAATTTTAAAAATAAACTTTTACAAAAGTATGACCTGAAAATATGTAATAACAATTTTATGTAATAATATATACCTTATAAACTCGTTCAAGCAATTTTAAAACTGAATACATCAAAATAACAACAAACACAAAATCAAAAATTCGTAAACATAAATGATGTTTGCACCGTACACATCAACACACAATAATGACCGTTACAACGTTAGTGGTGCCACAACGCTGAAACTTTCAAACCTACATATGTAGCAGTATGTGTCCAATTGATCACACTATGCAGTAAGCTAAAATTTGTGTTTTGATTTGAGTTTCGTGACTAAATATGAGTAGTGTTACGAATTTGGTATTTGAATAGCTAATGTTAGTTGAATCTCTACATATAATAAAAGAAGGAGTCGGTCTGTGTGTGTGCGTCTTTCGTTTGCTTTGCGCGTAAGCTAATAGACCCACGGCTACGAAATTTGGTACATAAGTGCATCTAGGCATGAACCAGTGTAGGTATTTCTTCCACCTTCCCTAGCGCGCCTTCGTGTGGTGTAGTGGCTCTGCACGCTGGGCTGGTATTCCAGAGGTCCGTGATTCGATTCCCGAAGAAGGTGAAATAAGCATAGTTTCATCTCCCTACATTCGAATTCACATTCGAATTCTCCCTACATTCGAATTCGAATTTCATCTCCCTATATTCGAATTTCACCTTCTTCGATTCCCGAAGAAGGTGAAATAAGCATATTTTCATCTCCCTACATTCGAAAACAAAATCCTAATGTCTCTACAGTGGCGCCCGAACTAAAAGGGTTGTGAATGATGATTATCCACCCCCAGGATTGGGTCATTGTTCCTCTAAAAACCCCAGTCGCCCTCTAAAAGGGGGGAGTATATAAAGCATTTCCCCTACCTTCCTAGCGTGCCTTCGTGGTGTAGTGCTCTGCACGCTGGGCCGGTATTTCAGAGATCCGTGATTCGATTCCCGGCGAAGGCGCTTGCTAATTTTTCATCTCTCCGGCTTTTCCAAGTAACCCAGTGTCTCTACAGAGTGATGGAAAATATTCGATCAAGATAAAGAGAATGTTTACACAGACTTGAGCGGCGTTATTTTCAAAAGTGAAATGGCATATTTTACTCAAATCTGTAAACAAAATTCTGATAATAAAGGTTTCACTTGAAGAAGAGCACTTAATAATAGACCCACGGCTACGAAATTTGGTACATAAGTGCATCTGGACAAGAGCCAGTGCACCTCGAAGTGATTTTTTCGAAATTCGAATTCGAATTTTTTTTTAATTTTTTGTGACGAAATCGTGTCATTTTCAAACATAATGGGCTATAGGAAAGCGAGGTTTTACTCTACACACTCCCTTTTCACATCGTCATGAAACGTAGGCACTTAGCTATTTTACGAACTTAAAATAAATTTCGTGTTTCAATAAATCGATTCAATACGAATTTTTTCAACAAAGGGAGCTTAACATTTTTTCAACGGGATATTTTCTGAAAAGGTTTATTTTTAAAAATGTACAGCTTATTTTTCTTTGATTTTTGGACACGTTAAACTTTCATCCTTGCGACTGCTTTTACAAAAAGGATTTTCGAAAAATGATAATATTTTGTATTTTTTTTAAAAAAAATTTTAAATGAAGCTTCCGGGTACACTTCTCGCATCTCACATCTTTAAAAATGTGATTTTGGACACGATTTTCTGTCTTATTGTTGTTGATAGATTTTTGATGAAATCACATCATTTTGAATAGTTTCATTCTTTAAGAAATATGGGTTTGGCAACAATTTTTCATCGTATTTCTTATGTCACTGTTTTTAATTTTTTTTTTTTTTTTTTTTTTCTAAAGTTGTTCTGCAGAGTAAAATTCTGCGTTGAATTTTATGTTTTTTGAGTTGCTTTCCTGTTATTTTTTGCTTATTTCACTGTTTGTAAAATATTGAAAAGTTTTGCATGATTTTTTTTTCTTCGGTATAATATGTGTGAATGTGTAATAAAACTGCGTTATTATTGAAATAAGACGGTATTATTAGATGACTTGGAGAGGACTGCGACTTTGCAAACTGAATGTTGACATTTGAAGAACACACATAACGGTAAATTTCACACATTTTACTTTTCGCTAATGCACATTATCGCTGTGAATGCGCCATGCAGCTCACAATTTTCTATAGCTCACATTTTAAACAATAGACGAATTTAGAAAAGTAATCTTTGCTTGGCTCGTGGCGCAGCCGAAAGCAGCACGAGAGACGAGCGAAAAGGAGGAGAGAGAGAGTTGCGACGTAATTAAGCTTTTCATATACCGAATTCTATTTCGGATCACGTGACACTTTAATGTACAGGATTTGGGGTTCAGATTTCATCGGGAAGTGCGCATCAGAACTGCAGAGAAAACACTGTATTTATTTTTAGAATGAAACGGAAGCTAATGTGCTATTAATTTATAATTTGAAAGCTAGATTTTATATTTTACGTACTCGGCTCCGTGAGCTCAGTTTGTATTCTTATATGTTGGTACATTGTGCATTTTGTGTTTTAAAAATAATTTATTGTTTTTATCTTCCGGTTAAAGTTTTTGGTGCTACTTTGGTAGACGGTTGCACGGATTTTTGGCGATTTACGTTGTCGCAATTTTTGGCCCGATTTCTACAAACGTCAGCCATCTTGAAAAACGCTGTTTTTACGCATAGTAAAGTATTCGAAACTTTAAAAAAAATAAATGTCGTTAGAAATAATGGATTAATTTTTTTGTTGAAAATGTCGTTTTTTAAGATGGCAGGCAAGTGTAAATAAATACATTTACTACTATGAGTATAAAATACTAAAGTAAGGTTATTATTACTTTCATATAGCAAAGAAGAGAATAAAAACACCGCTATAAAAACATTGTGCCAACGTTTAATTAGATTAAAATATTACTGAAATTGAATATCCAAATAAAAAACATCATCCAACATTTAAAAGAATTAGAATATTATTAAATTTAAATACGTTATATAGAATATAATATATATATATATATATATATATTATGTAGAATAAATACATTTACTACGAGTATAAAATACTAAAGAAAGGTTAAATTATTACTTTCATATAGCATAGAAATAGAATAAAAATACCACTATAAAAACATTGCGCCAACGTTTAATTGGATTAAAATATTACGTAAATTGAATATCGAATTAAAAACCATCATACCAACGTTTAAAAGAATTAAAATATTACTTAAATTAAATACTTTAAAATAAGTAAATAAGAACGCTAGCTAAAATGACAGCAATTAGTTTATTGTCGGTAAAAAAGGAGAAATGTCTAATAATTTTCTTACCGTTACAGCGGTTATTTCTTCCAACATGACCACAATATCATATACGGCCGTCTCAGAATCAGCTCTACTAACGGTCTTCATCTGTGATCTACATTTTCGCACTTCATTGAAGAAACAATTAGCGACGTTTCCTCGATAAATTTAAAATAAATTTCCTCTGACCCTTGTAAGAATTTATAAATAAATCTTTGATTAGGAAAGCCAGGCTGGTGAAAATAAGGTCTCAAAGGACAATTTTTTGATTCCGAAACCAAAAATTCTTGGTACTTATCAAAAACAACATTCATCTTTGAAGGAGACATTTTTGAAGGAATTCGAAGATATGAATTAAATTTTAAAATGGCGCGGTAATGCACAAATTTTCAGCAACCTATCAGGGAGCTGATTACAGCTCATTAATGCACAAATATTCTATAACCAATCAGAGAGCCGATTACATCACGCCTAGAATTAAAATTATTTAAATAATCATACATAATAAAATCATTTTAAAAAAGAAATGCAAAATTAAATTGTATTTTAATATTTAACAGCCATAAATAATGCTTAAAACATTAGATTAAATTTATAGATATTAAAACAAATTACTTTTAAAGTAAGGTGACGTCATTGATTACATCATTCACAGCATAAAATTTCATGAAATATGATAAAGAATAAAATTTTTATTTCAAATAAAAATGCAAAATTAAATTGATTTTTAATATTTAGAAGCCATAAATAATATTTAAAACACGGAATTTATGCATAATAACACGCATTATTTTTTAAATAAAATGTCAACAAAGTATCGGTTACCATAAATAACTTATCCAGCAATGGGTTTACCATAAGTCGTATTACTCGCCAAAAGAAAAATTGCCAAAAACTCGCCAAAATCCGTGCAACCGTCTACCAATGTAGCACCAAGTTTTTATGCCTTTAGGTATTCTGCGTGCAGTAGTTGTAGAATTATCAACAATTTAAAAGTTGTTTAAGTGCGACTAAGCCTAATGTTTTTTACCATAGCGGCCATATTTGTTTACATTTGAAACTTCGCGAAATAGTGAATTAAGTCAGGTTCTGCATCTTCAGCGTTCTTTTGCCGAGTGGGACCAAAAGTAAACTTTCAATTTTGTGCACCGATAAATGTGCCTTCTTGCCCACTTTTCGAATTGCTGGTTTTTGTGTAAGAAAGTCTAATTTTAATCGTAAAAATTGCTATTTTAATTGTTTTAACTGCATTTGCTGTTTTATATTTTTAAATATTTAATCAGTATATTTTGAGGTTTTTACGTACTTGTCGCGAAATGAGAACTGAATTAATTGAATGCAAAATATCTCTAGTGAAATTCGAGGAAATAAGTTCAGACGAAATGCTGTAAAAAATGGGTATAATATAATATTTCTTATCAGGAAATGATGGGGTGTCCACATCAGGTGTTATTCCATAAGTAAAAGGTGAATGAATGAATAAGGATAAAAAATAGTACCAAAAACTGCTATCTCTCTGACACCAGAATCTCGAGCCACGGGATAAATCTGTCCCGAGGGATTACCCAAAACTGCTACCTCGTTCAACACTAAACATTAAAGTATTTTGATTTCGCGATTATCGAAACCAAAGTCCTAAATCTACAATATTTTCACATACTGTTGACACGGATAGGTTTTTGTTGCCTTAAGTATTCCTGCAAGGTCATAGACATAGCAGTTTGTCGGTAAAGATGCTGGGTTAACTGATTCGTGAAAGCATTTTTTGTTACGGGTTATTTTCATAACTTATATAATATTTGGAGATTTGTCCTCGTGTCCTTATTTATTTCACACATCTGTAAAGACAACTGTGCTGATAAGTGACTCAGTTATATGCTCTAAGTAAAATTAAACTCTGTTTTGATATTTATGTAGAGATTAAAGTTTGGTGAATAATTCACTATTTTCGTATTGCTGAATGCGCACGGGCTCGTAATAGATTGACTGCACAAGCCGGATATTAGGTTAACTAAATTTATTCTTATCACGAGAAATGTACCAAAACGCAGGAATTTTCCTCAGAGATATTCCTACAACTATTAAAAATATCAGGCAGTAATAACCAATAGAACGTCGTGGCCAAAATTGTGGACAGTTTTGGAAATTTTTATGTTTTTGAACTTTGTATGCTTATAGAAAACGTTACGTTTCACAAAATGCAAACTTGTATATATATCATTTTAAAGATAATTTATTACTGAATTCAATACAAAACACAAAATTCAATTATTTGCAATACAAAAAAAGTTAAACGATAATAGTTATCGATATACATTAGATAGTGATGATTGCAGTGAGTTATCAGTACTTAGTACCCTTTATTTTTGATTACAGCTTCACATCGACGTTTCATTGAGCTGATAGGAGTTTTAAGCTCTTCTTTCTTTATTACATGATGCCAGGAAACAATTATAGCCTCAATTAGTTCCCTTTTATTTGATAGGCGCCTCATTCGGACAAGAGTTTTCAAACGGTGTCACAAATTTTTGATAGGATTGAGGTCAGGACTGTTTCCTGGCCATGACAACAATTTAATGCTCTTTGTACGAAACCATTGTTTCGATATTTTGGCCGTGTGGCAAGGAGCAGAATCCTGCTGAAAAATAAACGAAGCATTCTTGGGAAAGAGATCTCTGATGGAAGGTAGAAGTTTTGGTTCTAGAATAGTGTCAATGTATTTTTTGGTATTCAGTGCCCCATCGATGACGTGAAGGCGACCAATACCATCTGCTGACATGCATGACCAAATCATAACACTAACTGGGTTCTTCACAGTTGCTTGAATGCAGTCAGGATGTAGCTCTTCTCGTATTCTACGTCTTACATATTTTCGCCCATCACTACCGAATAACGATATCTTAGTTTCATCACTCCGTATAACTTGTGACCACTGATCATCTGTCCAATTAATGTGTTCCTTTGCCCACTGTAGTCTTTTTTTTTCCTTTGCCGAAAATTAAGATAAGGCTTTTTTCGTGGAATTCTATATCTCAGTCCAACATCTACAACAACCATAGTACGTTAAATAGAACGCAACTCACAGCGCATTAAAAGAGAAAGTTAATTCGATCTCACCGCAAATTCGCAACAATAACAACAGCAGAACTGAACTGAAATGTTCTCTGTGTGCCTTTTTATAGCTTTCAATCGGTCGCGAGAAATTTCTAGTAATTTTTGTTTCTTGAGATTTCTGGAAAGCAAAAAGAGTGGAATTACGGCTACAGCTAGTCAATTAGATTTATATAAATTAAACATAAATTACCGATATATCCGTTTATTCAATGGTAAAGGCCCGTGCTCTTGTATTTTTACCTTTCCGGCATAGCTTTCTCTTAAAACTCGTGTCGCGCTGCATTACATGGGTAATTAAACCAATTTTAATTATAATTCGACTAACATTAGATATCTAAACACAAAATTCGTCACACTATTAAAATTTTGCAAATATTTCATAAGGAATAGTGCGAAGTTAGAAACACTGTAGAAACATTAGGTATTTTTGGAAGCAGGCAAGATGAAAAATGAGCAATTGCCTTCGCCGGGAACTGAACCACGGACCTCTGGAATACCGGCCCAGCGTGCAGAACCACTACACCACGAAGGCACGCTAGGAAGGCGGGAGAACTACCTTATACACTCTCCCTTTTAAAGGACGACTTTAGAGGTCCCAATCGACAAATCCTGTGTGAGGAGAATCATCATCCAACACCCTTTTAGTTCGGGCGCCACTGTAGAAACATTAGATATTTTTTGGAAGCAGGCAAGATAAAAAACCTTTGCCGAGAATCGAACCACGGACCTCTGGAATACCGACCCAGCGTGCAGAACTACTACACCACGAAGGAAGGCTAGGAAGGCGGGAGAAATACCTTATAAGACCTCTGAATTTTCTAAGGGGTTTAATCCAACATTATCCGTCATGATACTAAGAGCGATGCGCGGCACTTACATATAATTATTGATAATTACGCTTATTAATTTTCCATCAAGTTTGTAGAATGTGGAGAATTGAAATAAAAACTGTGCTGATGCATGAAGAATTTAAAATTTGAGTTAAAGGGCAAACAGAAGAAATAAATCTACGCGAAGGTAACTTAATTAAGCAGAAAACAAATAGAATCCTAATTATATTTTTAATTAATCTTAATTATACTAGTTTTAAATTCGTTATTTCTTATAATAATACTGGCAAATTTTTCTCGCAAAATAGGATTTTACGTTTCCATTCCTCCTCATATTACCTTTTTAAAATGGATGACTTAATTCTTAAGTGCAAGTAGTTGCCATTTGCCCACATATTGTTGCGTGCGTACGGGTTCGTTACGAAATGAATGTACAAGTCCAATGAAAAATGAAGAAAATTTATTATTATCACAACAAATATGTTTAAATGTCCTCAAATAATCGTGCAGTATCACAATATATCACACTTCTAATTACTCAAATGTTCAAGAGAACTTAATTCAAAACAGCTAAAGAAAGCTAATCCGCGAATTCGCTACAGTCAACAAGAGCAGTTTTCTAAACAAACTCTTAAACCAACAACAAACTAGCTAAAATCACCGAACTGAGAGGTTTTTCTCCTATTTATAAGATTTTAAATTCACGCGCTAGAATTTTCTGGAATTTTCTCGAAATCCAAAAGAGATATTTATTTATTAAATGTTAAATGCACGCGCTCTTGTATTTTTAATCTTCCGGCTTAGCTTTCTTTTAATATTCGTCACGAGCTGCACTGCACGGAAATAAAATAATTTTATTTATAACTAGCAGCTTCGCTGCCAGCCTTCGTCTGGCTTTTAAATGTACCGGAAAAATGGCTGAAGGGAACACCAAACGTTAAATTTAAAAACTGCGTAGAATTTACTCTGCAGAACAATTTCATAAAAAAGTTATTACGTTCAACAAAATTACAGTGAAATAAGCAATATCCCTTACTACAAATATTAATTATCCTAATAAAAAATTAACCAAATTTCAGTTGAAGATTCCGTTTTAAAAAACGGTTTCGTAAGCCAAAATTGCCAACGCGATGATTAATCTAAGATGAGTTTGTAGAGTCATTAGGATTTTTTTAAAGGCAGAAAAGATGAAAAATAGCAAACGCCTTCGCCGGGAATCGAACCACGGGTCTCTGGATACCGGCCCAGCGTGCTACCGTTACACCACGAAGGGCGCTAGGAAGTGGGAGAAATACCTTCTATACTCCCCTTTTTAAAGGGCGACTAGGGTTTTAGGGAACCTAGTCGCCAAATCCTGTGTGCGGAGAATCATCATCCACAACCCTTTTAGTTCGGGCGCCACTTGTGGAGCCATTAGGTTAGTTGGAAGCAGAAAAGATGAAAAATAGCAAACGCCTTCGCCGGGAATCGAACCACGGACCTCTGAATACCGGCCCAGCGTGCTACCGTTACACCACGAAGGACGCTAGGAAGTGGGAGAAACACCTTATAAGTTTATCTTCGTGAAGAAGATTCTAAACAAAATTGGCTCATACGTGTATATCAGACATAGAAAAAAGCACGGAATTATCACGTAGTCATCTAGGTAATCAGGATTTGTTCCCGAATCAAGACACCAGTATTTATATGTCGTATCCATTTAATTATTGATAGGCTTGTTTAAGAAGAAAAAAAGTAAATATTATTTCTTTAGATGCGAAATATTTTTAGGCTTTCTGCCACCTTTAGAGAGCATACCCTATCAAGACATAATCGCTAGCCATAAAAGGAAAGTGACATTAAAAGCAGGAATAATACCAGGTATCAACATGTAATGCATACAGTTTTTTTGTTGTTGTGGCTAATCCTCGAGGCCAGCTTCTTCTAGACGAGATCCATAAGTTTATTTCCTTCAAAATGTTATAGTCTATTATAGGAAACCTTAGCAGATCGTCGTAAGACAAAGCCAGACACCTAAGAATATGTACCGGAGAAGCCTACTCATTGTTACATTTCGGACAAACCGAGTGGGTGTTTTGACCACACTAGAAGGCATCTTTGTCAAATTTGGCATTCCAATCCAAATTTGCCTTCGGCCTTTAAAGAAATTATGTTTTAGTTCTGGTTTCACCAACAGATGGCGCCACTTGCTTATTCTTGTCCAGGCTTTCTTATCTTATCTAATCATTATTTCCTATCTGTTTCATTTGCGGTTTTGCAGCTGAAGATGGTTCGGTAAAACCATCGAAACTAGTCCTGTGAAAATTTTGTAAATATAACGCTGATTTTTGTTGTTTGACTTCTGAATTAGAAGGCATCTGTCACAGTTCAGGACGAGGGATCCGTCAGGGGATTCAATACGGTACCAAGAATGTGCAGGAGGGACAAGACAAGTCATTTTATCAGTATGTTTTCTGGCAGAATACAGCTCAAGGTAATTCAACCCTGAGCTTCAAACAATTAGCAGTAGCCAGCGCTTCTTCGGCACGTTTCTTCGCCAGGACATTTACCTCTTCATTTCTCCAAATATCCACATGTGAGGTAGTATACCCCTATGTAATACATATTATATTATAGAGTATTTCTCCCACTTCCCTAGCGTGCCTTCGTGGTGTAACGGTAGCACTCTGGGCCGGTATTCCAGAGGTCCGTGGTTCGATTGCCGGCGAAGGCGGTTGTTAATGTTTTCTCTCTCCGGCCTCCAAAAAAATCCTAATGACTCTACAGTGGCGCCCGAACTAAAAAAGGGTTATGGAAGATGATTCTCCGCACCCAGGATTTGGCGACTAGGTCCTCTAAAACCTTAGTCGCTCTTTAAAAAAGGGAGTATATAAGGTATTTCTCCCACTTCCCTAGCGTCTTTCGTGGTATAGTGGTTCTGCACGCTCGACCGGTATTCCAGAGGTCCGTGGTTCGATTCCCGGCGAAGGCGTTTGCTATTTTTCATATTTTCTGCTTCCAATTAACCTAATGACTCTACAAGTGGCGCCCGAACTAAAAGGGATATGGATGATGATTCTCCGCACCTAAGATTTAGCAACTAGTGTTAAAGGGGAGTATATAGGGTATTTCTCCCACTTCTCTTGCGTCCTTTGTGGTGTAGTGGTTCTGCACGCTGGGCCGGTATTCCTGAGGTCCGTGGTTCGATTCCCGGCGAAGGCGTTTACTATTTTTCATATTTTCAGCTTCCAATTAACCTAATGACTCTACAAGTGGCGCCCGAACTAAAAGGGTTGTGGACGATGATTCTGCACACCCAGGATTTGGCGACTAGGTGCCCTAAAATCCTAGTCTCCTTTAAAAAGGGGAGTATATAAGGTATTTCTCCCACTTCCCTAGCGTCCTTCGTGGTATAGTGGTTCTGCACGCTCGACCGGTATTCCAGAGGTCCGTGGTTCGATTCCCGGCGAAGGCATTTGCTATTTTTCATATTTTCTGCTTCCAATTAACCTAATGACTCTACAAGTGGCACCCGAACTAAAAGGGTTATGGATGATGATTCTCCGCACCTAGGATTTGGCGACCCTTTAAAAAGGGGAGTATATAAGGTATTTCTCCCACTTCTCTAGTGTCCTTCGTGGTGTAGTGGTTCTGCACGCTGGGCCGCTATTCCAGAGGTCCGTGGTTCGATTCCCGGCGAAGGCGGTTGTTAATTTTTCCTCTCTCCGGCCTCCAAAAAAATCCTAATGACTCTACCGTGGAGCCCGGAGTTAGGATTATGAATGATGATTCTCCGAACCCAGGATTTGGCGACTAGGTCCTCTAAAACCCTAGTCGCCCTTTAAAAAGGGGAGTATATAAGGTATTTATCCCACTTCTCTAGCGTCCTTCGTGGTGTAGTGGTTCTGCACGCTGGGCCGGTATTCCAGAGGTCCGTGGTTCGATTCCCGGCGAAGGCGGTTGTTAATTTTTCCTCTCTCCGGCCTCCAAAAAAATCCTAATGACTCTACCGTAGAGCCCGGAGTTAGGATTATGGATGATGATTCTCCGCACCCAGGATTTGGCGACTAGGTCCTCTAAAACCCTAGTCGCTCTTTAAAAAGGAGAGTATATAAGGTATTTCTCCCACTTCCCTAGCGTCTTTCGTGGTATAGGGGTTCTGCACGCTCGACCGGTATTCCAGAGGTCCGTGGTTCGATTCCCGGCGAAGGCGTTTGCTATTTTTCATATTTTCTGCTTCCAATTAACCTAATGACTCTACAAGTGGCGCCCGAACTATAAGAGTTATGGATGATGATTCTCCGCACCTAGGATTTGGGGACCCTTTAAAAAGGGGAGTATATAAGGTATTTCTCCCACTTCCCTAGCGTCCTTCGTGGTATAGTGGTTCTGCACCCTCGACCGGTATTACAGAGGTCCGTGGTTCGATTCCCGACGAAGGTGTTTGCTATTTTTCCTATTTTCTGCTTCCAATTAACCTAATGACTCTACAAGTGGCGCCCGAACTAAAAGGGTTGTGGATGATGATTCTGCACACCCAGGATTTGGCGACTAGGTTCCCTAAAATCCTAGTCTCCTTTAAAAAAGGGAGTATATAAGGTATTTCTCCCACTTCCCTAGCGTGCCTTCGTGGTGTAACAGTAGCACGCTGGGCCGGTATCCAGAGGTCCGTGGTTCGATTTCCGGCGAAGGCGTTGTTAATTTTTCATCTCTTCGGCCTTCAAAAAAATACCTAAGGACTCTACAATACATTCCCCTATGTATATTCTATTTCAACCGATTTAATCTGCAGAAAGATAAACTATGTAATAGTTGACAGGTTGATGCTAGGCATTTTGTTTTTGATGTAATTTAACAGCCCCTATTAGACACATTTTTAACATTACTGCTTTTAATGTAAGTGCCATTCATTTTATTTTTTATTCATTAAGTTTTTAAATCATATATAGCTCTAAGGATATATAGCTTTTAAATCATATATAGCTCTAAGGAAGTTTATCAATGAAAATAGGGCGCTTGTAGGAATCTTCTGTTAAAGTTTAATTCGGTATTTATATGGGTTTTTGATATCTGCGGTGTTTTATGTTACTAATTTCTGTTTCATTTTTTTGTTTGTTTGTTTGTAATTTTGTGTTAGATGTGCTTACTTATTTTTAATTTAGTATTCTTGTTTGTTGTTTGGGGGTGGCTTGCTGCCCTCGTTTGTGGAGAGACGGGGCCCCTTCTTTTGAGCTATGGGGACACTCCAGGTGGGCTGAAGGAAGCCTCCAATTCTTACCCCTATATATACAGTAAATAATGCATATAGAAGATAAATATATATTGCGGTCATTAAAAAACATTTCACCGATATACAAACCCCTAGCGGCCTATCCGCTCAGCCAATCTAAATAAAATTTCAGATATTATTGTTTAAAGGTTTGCGCTCGACATTAAGACGATTAGAAAGAATAGAACTCCAACGGCTAGTGTGACAGTAAAAAAAATTGAATTTTCGAATGGCAATACAGATTTCTCCCTAGCAAATTGATCAACGCATCGTAAAACCATTAATAGCATTTTAATGATACATTTATGACGAAAGTAGCCGCCATAAATTATTTGGAATGAAAACCATTTTAAAGGACCAGCAACAACACAACAGAGGAGTTGCAAGTTTTGAATCTGTACAACGTTTTAAGATACAGTCATCTTCCATAATTTTCCGTTTCTTAGCCACCGCGAATCTCCCGTTCTCATTCTGGTGGAAATCTGGTTCTGGGATTTATTTGAAATCTGAGGCGTATCCATCAAATCTACGAGATTTTGTCTGAACTGAAAGATGCCGTAAAACGTGAAGATATACAGATTGCTTCCGGGATGTTACGTTCGTCTTTCAACACTTTATCTTAAACACTTTATCTGTCTCTTTAAACACTTTATCTGTTTTTAAACACAATATCTTTAAACACGATCTCCAGTATGCAATTATCGTCTTCGAAGGGGAGTACGTTGAAAACTTGTTATTCCAATAAACGTTTTTTCCTTCTCTTGCATTGCCATTGGTCCTTAACAATGGTCTTCTTTGCAAATGCTTTACACAGGACACAACGTCCTTTACAACGTCATTTATTTCCTTTTAATGCACTGGTCAATTTGCGCAGAAAAACGTGGGCGTTGCCATTCGAAAATTTCTAAATTTCTTCACTGTAACCGTAATCATGAGAACTCTATTGTTATAAATCAGCACAATTTCGAGCGCATACCTTCAGATAATAGTATCTGAATCCGAATCCACTGCAGGTTTAAAGGTAGGGATGTAGATGATAAGAGCTGAGATAGGTTACTTGATATTAGATCGTGGAAGTTGGATTGGATTGTATTGGATTATTGTAATTTGGCACAAAACCTGTCAAGGTTATATGCGCCAGACAAATGGTAACAATGCAATCAGTCATTTGTAAAAACTTCCAGCTTAGGTAAAAAGAGACAGATTACAATCTATGATAAAAGCTGATATCTTTTAAAAAACAGGTTAAAGTCTATTATAAAAGCCAATATCTTTTAAAAACAGAAACAAATTACGATGATGTGTTTTTCCAATTAAATTTCCCAAGTCCAGTTCTGAAGAATTAAAATGTTTTTGGAGAAAATAATTAAAACTCTGGCATTCCACCAAGATACGATGGACTGTCAGATCTGCATTGCAGTTTGGGCAGCTGGGATTCTCTTCTCCCTTCAGAAGATACACATGGATCAGGCGACAATGGCCAATTCTCAGTCGAGTCAAGAGGACATCCTCCTTTCTATCAGCCATACATGGCCAGCATCCAATGGTGGGTTTTACATTTCTCAGCTTGTTATATACTTTGTCATCCCATTGCTTCTGCCATTTGCTGAGAATTTTGCTTTTGAGAAGCCCTTTGATGTCTGCTAGTGGAATCTGAAGATTGTACATTGTGGTTGCAGTTTTAGCTGCAATATCCGCCAATTTATTCCCCTTAATGGCAACGTGTCCACGTGGAATTTGGTGTCGAGTTCTCTCAGCGATCTACTCTGACAGATTAGAGTCTAGGACAGAAATGATCGGTCATTGTATTCATCACTATTAGGAAGAGCGCACTCACTGCACTGTCTGCTTGTCAGGAATGAGGAGTCGATGTCTCACAGCAGTCCAAAATATACGGTGGTATGTATACCAGCTGAGAGTGAATTCATTTCTGCTATCATAAAGTTCATCTCAGGCTAACGAAACAATTACCCGAAGTGTCCTCAATTTGTATGCACCTGTAGTGACATTAGGATTTTTGATGGTGAGAGACGCGAATAATGAGCAATGCCATCGCCGGGACTCAAATCTCGGACCTCTCGAATACGCACCGAGTATGCTGACCATTACACCACGAAGGCATGCTAAGAAGGCAGGAGAAATACCTTATATACTCCACCTTCTAAAGGGCGACTGGAGATTCGGAAAAATTTGTCAAAGTTTTACAGAATATGAAACAGATAATAAAACAAATCCGAAATTCAACATTCGAGCTTTCAGGTACCCATTTTCGGGTGGACGACTATGTTATTCAAAATTGGATGGTTCTAGGTACCGGCGTTTTTTTCACAATGAGAGAAACATACTGTAAAGATCGTGACTTGTAAAAATCATGACTCGTAAAGATCGTGACTCGTAAAGATCGTGACTCGTAAAGATCGTGACTTGTAAAGATCGTGACTCGTAAAGATCGTGACTCGTAAAGATCGTGACTTGTAAAGATCATGACTCGTAAAGATCATGACTCGTAAAGATCGTGACTCGTAAAGATCATGACTCGTAAAGATCGTGACTTGTAAAGATCGTGACTTGTAAAGATCGTGACTTAAAGAGAACGTGAAATATAAATAATAGGACAAGAACTTGCATTTTACGGTGTGGCAACAAGAGAATTCGGAAGATTTTTTTTTTGTTTTGTGATAGTTGAAAGAGTTTTAACTGTAGTAGTTAAGAGTTTAAAATTTTAATAGTTAAGAGCTGCAGCATTTTATTTTATTTTTTTTTTTTTTTTTGGTTCTGTTCTAAAATTCAAATAAAAGTATTTTGTTCATTCTGAAAATTTAGCTTTGTTCTTCCTACAAGGTTCAATATCCGTTATATTGAAATAAGGAAAGGATTTTTACTCATACTGTTACGAGTTTTGTACTTATATATCTAATTTTAGTAGAATTATAATTAAAATTGTCGTATTACCTCGTGCGACCGAGCGCGAGACAAATTTCGAGAGAAAAACTACGCCGGATAAGTAAAAATACAGGAGCACTTGCATTTAACATTGAATAAATGATATATCTCTTTAATTTAAGTATTGAAATTAAATAACTGTAATTGACTACTGTGTTAGCTGTAAGCGAAATTCCATTTCTTATTGGTTTGCAGAAATCTCGAGAAGCAGCAAATGCTATAACTATCTCGGGCGGCTGATTGAAAGCTATAAAATGCCAGAGAGCGAACATCTAAACTCTGTTGTGTAGTTAGTTGCTTAGTTACTGTTACTGCGAGTTGTTTAGTTAGCTCCTGATTGTTGCGAATTCAGTGGCAGATCGGATTAGGTTTCTCTTTGAATTGCATTGCATTTTTAAGTTTTAAGTAGTTTGAAGTATAACTACTGATTATACTGCATGATACTGCAAACATTTTTATGAATCTCTCTGAGGAAAATTCCAGTGTTCTGTTACATTTCTTTTGATAAGAATAAAAGGCAAATCTTTGGAATATGGTAACAGGTAGTTTGGCGACATTTTGGTTTGAATCACAGATTATTTTATCTGTGATACATTATTTTATCTGTGATCTGATTATTTTATCTGTGATCTGATATCTTACAAGACTAAGATTTGGATTTTTGTCAATTTTCTTTCACTTTGTAAGTGAAAATAGGTCGATGTGTACATGGATAAAGTCAAGAGTGTGCGCAATGCCATTTGTGTGCAATTCTGGGATTTTTTTAAGTGAAAATAGGTCGACGTGTACATGGATACCGTGTATGTGCAATTCTTAAAAACGCGGCAAGCAGTGGGCGATTCTGCACTTTCTCTCAATTTCGCACCTAATCTTCGTCATCATTAAGCACTTTTGTTCCATAAAAGTTCTAGTATAAGCATAATTCGGCTAGCGGATTGTTGGAAAAAATGTTCAGTAAGGAAAAAAACATGCCTTTACTTCGTGAAAACAAAATGGCGTCCAAAAAAAAAAAAAAAAAAAAAAACTACCAGGTTGCTGTAGGAGGGTTAATCGCCAAATTTTCGCCGAAATATCACCAAGTTACCATAATTCGAAGATTCACCGAATAAAATTTATTAACCTTTTATCGGAATTGTGCGTTCAATCTATTACTAACCCATACGCACGCAACAAATCATTCATGCAGATTGTTCATTATTTACTTTCTTTATATCGGGTGGCCATAATTAAACTGACAGTGTTCTGTAGCGCGATCTATTTGCGAGAATGACGCCACATTTTGTAGAAAGATTAAACAAGACGGGGGACGAAGGATTCCGCAAAAAACAAATTAGTTCCAAAAGTCACCGCTAGGGGAATATTTGGCGCTGTATAATAGAAAATAGAGTGTTAACAAACGCAAATTAATACGGAATAAAATGACCTTTTATTATGCACATTTTCTGATTTAGTTTCCAACTGCATGGCCACCTCAGTCGCCTGATCTTACCCCATGCGACTTCTGGCTATGGGGTTAACTTAAGTCCAAGGTCTATCAAGGAGTGGCCCAACGTAGCCCCCTGGCTACGTTGAAGGATAACATATCACGGACTGTACGGGAGATTTCTGAAGACATGTTACTTTCTGCTGTTGTGCACACTGTGCACAGAATGCAATATGTGGTCCACAACAACGGCAGCCACATTGAACATTTGAATGCAAAATAAAAGGTAATTTACGTATTGATTTGCATTTGCTAACACTCTATTTTCTATTACACAGCGCCAAATATTCCCCTAGCGGTGACTTTTGGAACTTTTTTTCGCGGAATCCTTCGTCCCCCGTCTTGTTTAGTCTTCCCACAAAATGTGAAGTGATTCTCGCAAATAGATCGCGCTACAGAACACTGTGAGCACTGTCAGTTTAATTATGGCCACCCGTATATATGACAGAGTGATAACATTTGGTGACATAAAGTGGTACGCCCTGTATAGTGATTCAACTCAAAATGCTGTTGGAAGACTAATATCCTATTAGGGACTAACACCCCTTTTGCTCTAAAATATTAAAAAAATACGATTCTGGAATTTTAGAAATCCATGATTAGAAATACCGAAACCTAATAGAGGAGAAAAATAAAGAATTTCGCATACGAAATTTTACGACTTATAACTACCACCATTACGAGCATTAACCTCATTTGAATGCAAAATAAAAGGTAATTTACGTATTGATTTGCATTTGCTAACACTCTATTTTCTATTACACAGCGCCAAATATTCCCCTAGCGGTGACTTTTGGAACTTTTTTTCGCGAAATCATTCGTCCCCCGTCTTGTTTAATCTTCCCACAAAATGTGGAGTCATTCTCGCAAATAGATCGCGCTACAGAACACTGTGAGCACTGTCAGTTTAATTATGGCCACCCGTATATATGACAGGGCGATAACATTTGGTGACAATAATTGAGAAAGTTATACCCCCTGTATAGTGATTCAACTCAAAATGCTGTTGGAAGACTAACATTTCATTAGGGACTAACACCCCTTTTGCTCTAAAATATTAAAAAATACGATTCTGGAATTTTAGAAATCCATGAATAGAAATATTCTTCTTTTTCTCCGAAATTCTTTATTTTTCTCCATACGAAATTCTACGACTTATAACTACCACCATTACGAGCATTTTATAGAAAATCAAAACAAGAGAAAGATCAAAAGACAGATTACATCTGAAAATGAGCAGATGTTCCTCTGTTCCATTAAGAACTAACGAACATCCTTCCCTCTTTAGAATATTTGATTACGCAGCATTTGCGTCCCTAAAAATATGAAGACTTATTGATCAATTTGCGATTTTTGCTGATTCTGTGCGCTCTTTCGATCGTAAAATACCTTAGGGTGAAGAATGCTGGTTAGATAGTTAAGGGTTTCCGATTCAGTATAAAGAAATAACAACATGTGTTGGGTGAATATAAAGGCACAACTTTTTTCTTTCTTTGAAAAAGTGGGAATTTTTCTTTTGCTTTTCAAAAGAGAAGTAGGAAAACGTAATTATTTCAAATAATTTCTCAGACGAATAGACTGAGAAATTCAAAATTAAAGTATCCCCATTTCGCGTTTTTGCCCTCTTAAACAAATTTTAAATTAATAATGTTTCCGAATTCTAGCAATATTTTCAAAAGCTTCATAAACGTTCAACAGCATTACTTTTGTCAGCTTATGATTTCTCTAGCCTTGTTTTCTTACAGACGTTATAAACAAAGCTGATGTGTACACCACATGACTTCCTTGTAAGGAATATTAAATTATACTCATTTTAATTGCATTTCATTTAAACTTATTGCATTGAATTAAATCTACTTCGCCGACTACGCAAAAACCACAATAAAATAAATGCATTATTTAAAATTCGCTCTATTTATTCACCATAGCGACACTATGGCGCTAGGTTCACTTAAGAGTATTATATTTCCTTCATATTATAACTCAGAATGCACAAAATTGATATCAATTAAAGAATTATCGAATCGTTGCCACATGTTCTATACAAATACTACTATAATAAAGCTAGAACGATGTATCAAAGATATTAAGCAAACAAAACAAAAAACAAACACTTTTCACAGACAATTGAGTATTTCTCATTCAATTAATTCAGTTCTCACTTTGCGAGAAGGCAAAAATACATAAAAACTCAAACTAACTGTATTAAAAATGACGAAGTAAATCTTAAACACTTATTTCCTCGAAAAATTTCCAGAAAGGATTAAGCATGATTTAATTCGCAATAATAAACGAAGGCGTTATCTTTGTTGTTGCGAAGCTAAGTTTCTCTAAATTGGCAACAAATCCACTATCCTGCTGTTTTAAATGTAAACAAGCAATGGCCGCCATCAAGAAAAATATTAGGCTTAGCGGCACTTACACAACTTTAAAATTGTTGATAGATCTAAAATTACTGCATACAGATTTACTAAAGGCATAAAAGCCTTACCCGGGAAATAAGAACTACATGATTCAATAATTTTTAAAGACAAAAATGTACAATTTACAAACATATAAGAGTAAAGAAACTGAGATCACTGAGCCGGGTAACAGTGTGGATATATTTATAAATATATTTATATAGTCTGGTGCGGCCGATTGCAACCAAAATACGAGGTGCACATCTGCATTTTTGCAGCTGTATGGAAACTTCAGGTTAGCTATTAATCTGGAAAATTTGCCTAAACTGCACAATTAACTGTACATTTAATAATTAGTATTGTTAACAAGCAAGGTGGCTGGGAAATGTTCTCTTGAGCTTGGGAGGGGAGGCGATTAAATATTCTAAGCCAGTTTGTAAGCATTTACTCCACTGCGGAAAAAAAAAAAAAAAAAAAAAAAGTTCTGTATCTCCCGATATAATTGGCCCATTAACGAAATTCAACAATTCAACTTGCGTTTTTCATGTCTTGAAAGCAGGACTTAGATATGTCATATATTCATATATATCATTCTTTTAATATAGGAAATGTGACACAAAATCGGACTTTTTCTGAAATGACATGCCAATTGTTTTCCATATTTCGATTGTGAATCTCAAATTACGCCAAACTGCTAAGTTTTGTAAAAATCGCACGAGTAGTTTTTGAAAGGTATAGCTCTTAAAATGTTAGCTTCTCAATTTTAATTGAATTTGATATATATTTATTTATATCTCATTTTTATTGAGCTTATTCGATACCTTCTTTCACTATTCGAAATTTAGGTTCAGTCGGAATAAAATTAGCCCATTTTTACTTCTTTGTACGAAGTAAAAAGGAAGTATTGTAATCGCGAAAAGTTTCAGGCAGCATATTTCAACGAAAATATCCATTTTGACCGCTATCGAATGCAATTTAACGATGTTTTTGCGTGATATTTGTACGTAAGGACAGAATAAAATACTCTTTTCCTTCAAAAAACTATAAAACTGCTTTAAAATTAATTCTGAAGAGAATTTTTCGTGGCGTCTGTACGAACGTATGTACGTACGTATCTCGCATAACTCAAAAACAAGTAGCCTCAGAACGTTGAAATTTTGTATATAGGACTGCTATAACATATAGATGTGCACCTAGTATTTTGGTTGCAATCGGCCACACTAAAAGTATATAAATATATTTATATATATATATCCACTCTGTTACCCGGCTCAGAGATCTCAGTTTCTTTACTCTTATATGTTTGTAAATTGTGCATTTTTTGCTTGAAAAATGATTGTATTATGTTGTTTTTATCTTCCGGTTAAGGTTTTTATGCCTTTAGTAAACCTGTATGCAATATTTTTAGATTTGTCAACAATTTTAAAGTTGTCTAAGTGCCGCTAAGCCTTTTTTATGGCGGCCATTGATGTTTATATTTGAAACAGGAGACTAGTGGATTTGTTGCCAATCTAGAGAAACTGAGCTTCGCAACAACAAAGATAACGCCTTCGTTTATTATTGCGAATTAAATCATGCTTAATTCTTTCTGGAATTTTTTCGAAGAAATAACTGTTTAAGATTTACTTCGTAATTTTTAATATAGATATTTTGAGTTTTTATGTATTTCTGCTTTCTCGCGAAGTGAGAACTGAATTAATTGAATGAGAAATACTCAATCGTCTGTGAGAAACTGTTTCTTTTTTGTTTTGTTTTCTTAATTTCTTTTATACATCATTCTAGCTTTATTATAGTATTTGAATAGAACATGTAGCAACGATTAGATAATTCTATTCTTTAAATGATATAAATTTTGTGATTATGAGTTATAATATGAACGAAAGATATAAGTTAACTGTTATATAGTTATTGGATTATATAACAGTTAACTTAGTTTCCGTTATATAATTATTATATAAGATAACTGTTATATAATTATTTATACTGTTAAGTGAATCTAGCGCCAGAGTGTCGGTATGGTAAACAAATACTAGAGTGAATTTTAAAGAATGCATTTATTCTATTGTGGTTTATGCGCTGTCGGCGAAATAGATTTAATTCAATCCAATAAGTTTAAATGAAATGCAAGAAAAAATGCGTATAATTTAATATTACGTACAAGGAAGTCATGTGGTGTACACATCAGATTTTTTATAATTTATTTTTAAGTTTATATTTTTAAATAATTTTATAAAATTATGTTTACATATATATGTTTATATTTTTCGAAAAAAAATTTGAATTATAATATATAAAATTTTTTTAATTGTCTTAAAGTAGATTTTTTTTTTCAGCGTACCTGCGAAATATAGAGTTTTTTATTCAAAATTTCTTATAGATATACGTGAATTTACATTTTGGAGAGTTTTGAAATTTGTCGTATTTATTATAAGCGATAACAACGAAATTGTGATTTACGCACTTTGTTAAAATTATTTGAAAGAACGAACGATGAACCTTTTTTCCTATCGTACATCAATAAAAAAAAATGGAAAGTAAGTAGGTTTCTATAAATTAGGAATTTTGCCAAGTAAATTATCCTTGGCGTAAACAGAAAAAATGCGCCAAGATAATTTTTTGAAATTCTCCTTAAATTTCTCATCACGTTTTGCAAAATTTAATATTTACACATAAGTAATTTGATTCGCAGAATCGAAATATGCGAAAAAATTGTCATGTCACTTCAGAAAAAGTCAACTTTTATGTCAAGATACCTACATTAGAACAATGCTGTATATAAATCTAATACATAGCCTAAGTCGCGCTTTTGAGACATGAAAAACACGGTTTGAATTTCGTCAATCGCCTCAGTGGAACGGGAGAAATAGAACTTACCCTTTCTTTCTATCCCGTTCTACTGAAGGAGATTGAATTATGCTGTTCTTATCTTCTGGTTAAGGTTTTTATGTCTTTAGTAAATCTGCACGCAATATTTTTAAGTTATCAACAATTGAAAAGTTGTTTAAGTGCAGCTAAGCCTAATCATTTTTGTGATGGCGGACATGTATGTTTACATTTGAAATCTAGCAGAATAGCGGATTTGTTGCCAATCTAGAAAAACTAAGCTTCGCAACAACAAAGATAACGCCTTCTTTTATTATTGCGAATTAAATCATGCTTAATCCATTCTGGAATTTATTCGAGGAAATATGTGTTTAAGATTTACTTCGTAATTTTTAATATAGATATTTTGAGTTTTTATGTATTTTTGCCCTGTCGGGAAGGGAGAATTTAATTAATTGAATGAGAAATACTGAATCGTCTGTGAAAACTGTTTCTTTTTTATTTTGTTTGTTTAACTTCTATTATACATTGTTTTAGATTTATTACAGTATTTGAATAGAACATGTGGCAACGATTGGATAATTCTTCAAATGACAAAAATTTATATGCATTCTGAGTTATAATATGAACTGGAAAGCACGTCCGACTAGAAAATGGCTAGGTACGAAATAGGAATACCCTCTACAGCATTGCTTATTTTTTACTTCCGGATTCTATAAACAACTTCATAACACACCATGTGCTGTTATGAAGTAAAAATATTTATGTATCATAGTGTTATGCAGGCACTAAAATAAAGTGACGTTCATCTTGGAATTTGTAAATAAGGGGCACACTAAAAAAAAAAAAAAAAAAAGATTAGTTTATTGAAAACAACAAATGTGAACTTTCGGATTTAAGAAAACGTTTCATTTGATTTCTTAGGAGCTTTGCATTTATAACTTCTTTTTCTAAATTGGGTAGCTGCACTATGTGAATCGATTTTGTATTTCTCATGGGATTTTATTTCATTCTAATACTTTTCAGAGAAAATGATGAGTCCGTAATCTCTATCATATCTATAAGAATCACTACCAAAACGTCTATTCGCCTGGAATGTTATAGAAACACTATTGTGACGTAATCGGGCGCATGATTCTGGGAAATTTTGAATCATGGGATGTTTTGCAAGCGTTTTTGTGGTGTGTGTTAAAACCGTTTAGATGGATTTGAATGGGTTTGTAGGATGAAAGGTTCAGATGGTCACTATGTGAAGCGTTCGATCAGAAAGAGTACCTGGTTTGAAAAAAGTCTTTTGAGTATGATTGATATTTTGATTTTTGCGTGGCTCTGGGTGTACGAAGCGAACTGGGAAATCATGGTGAGTGAATATTTGCTTTTGGTAGTGCTTAAATGTATAACATGTTTCTTCTTTTTTTTATGTTATTTTATTATTTGGTTTAAAATGTATTTTATTGAGATTATGTATTTTTGCTTGCCTATATTGTAGACTTTGGTGCTCCTTTGACTTTTTAAGTGAAAATATATCGATGTGTACATGGACAAAGTAAAGGGAGTGTGCAATGCAAGTTTGTGCAATTCTGGGATTTTTTTTAAAGTGAAAATAGGTCGACGTGTACATGGATAAAGTTAAAAGAGTGCGCAATGCCATTTTTGTGCAATTCGGGTATTTTTTTAAGTAAAAATAGGTCGATGTGTACATGGATAAAGTCAAAGGAGTGCGCAATGCCATTTTTGTGCAATTGGGGCTTTTTTTTAAAGTGAAAATAAGTCGATGTGTACATGGATACCGAGTTTGTGCAATTGTTTGTCTTCTTATTTTGGCTTTGTGTAGCGGCGAGTTTTGCCGCAAAATTCGCCGCTTCGCAAGACAAAATTACGAGTCAAAGAATTGCACAAAATCGGTATCCATGTACCGCCAAAAATCGCCAATTTTCGCCAAGAGGTACCCTAAACTATACTTTTACCGTATTTTAAATAAGTATGTTAAACGTCGGTGACACCCAAGATCATCAGACATTTCGGGCCAGGAAACACGAAATATCGACATCACGATCGCCAAATTTCGAAGCACGGTGTTTCCACTTCCAACTGAATATACTAACGACTTGTACCACTAGAGCACGCACGGAAGAATGCAATATTGCACTGTAAACAGACACGTACATAAGACATCTCAAAACTGTTTGTAATTTTGAAGTCACATATAAAAAATAATGAAAACATTTAAAATCAACAAAGTATTTCAAGTTGCAGAGACCGGTAGCGATAGGACCAAAAATAAACTGAAACTTCGCCTAGAGTTTCGAAATCCGGTTATTTACTATACCAGACAAATTCAAAATCTTGACGCCACAAGACCGATATGAAGAAATCTTTTTTAAATCCTCACAATCTAATACCTTATAAATAAATATAGGCTTAAAAACAACAAATAATATTTCATTAAAAGTAGCCCAAACTATTGCAACATGAAATAACATCCAACAGTTTGCGGCAATAAGCAATCTCGGTTTCGAAAACCTTCGTGAAAGCAACATCTTAGCTTTAAAAGCAAAGAGATTATCTGCCATGCCATTATCTCATCAATGTCACAATTTAAATTCTTTCCCCTAAACCCTGGGGAGTTCTTGACTTTTGTTGTTTCCAAAATATTTCCTTGCAGTTAAAGCAATAAGTCATTGGCGCACTTAGCGTTACATTTCGTTTATATTATAACTCAGAATGCATATAAATTTATGTCATTTGAAGAATTATCGAATCGCTGTCACATGTTCTATTCAAATACTGTAATAAATCTAAAACGATGTATAACAGAAATTAAGCAAACAAAACAAAAATGAACAGTTTTTCACTGACGATTCAGTATTTCTCATTCAATTAATTCAGTTCTCCCTTCCCGAAAGGGCAAAAATACATAAAAACTTAAAATATCTATATTAAAAATTACGAAGTAAATCTTAAACACATATAAATCGAATAAATTCCAGAATGAATTAAGCATGATTTAATTCGCAATAATAAAAGAAGGCGTTTTGTTGTTGCGAAGCTTAGTTTTTCTAGATTGGCAACAAATCCATTATTCTGCTAGATTTCAAATGTAAACATACATGTCCGCCATCGCAAAAATGATTAGGCTTAGCAGAACTTAAGCAACTTTTCAATTGTTTATAACTTTAAAAATATTGCGTGCAGATTTACTAAAGGCATAAGAACGTTAACCAGAAGATAAGAACGACTTATTTTAATCATTTTTAAAGCAAAAATTGCACAATTTACCAACATATAAGAATAAAAAAATATGAACTAGCTCACCCGAGTAACAAAGTGGGTATATGTATATACATATTTATTTACATTTCGTGCGACCGATTGACACCAAAAGGGGAGGTGCACAACTACATTCTATAATAGTTCTATAATAGTTCTATAATAGTTTTATGAGTTATGCGAGATACGTACATACGTACAGGCGCCAAGTGAATGTGTGTGTGTCTGTGATTATGGCAAAGCCTTAAGGGTTATCTGTCTAAGGGGAGGGATGCCTTCGTGGAGGACTTTCTAAGGGAAACTGGCTCGTATACACGTTACACATGGAGAAAACCACGAAAACGCCCATGCAGCAGCCCGTTCGCAGGATTCGAACCTCGGACCGAACTACCAGTGTTCAGCGACTTTACCGCTCGGCCGCTGGTGGGCCTTCGTGCAGGCGCCAAGAAAAATTCTTTTCAGAATTCATTTTAAATTAGTTTTGTAATTTTTGGGGTGGAAAAGAGTCTTTTATGTTCTCCTTACGTACAGATGTCACGAAAAATCTTCGTTAAATTGTATTCGATAGCGGTCAAAATAGATATTTTCGTTGAAATATGCTGCCTGAAACTTTTCGCGATTACAATACTTCCTTTTTACTTTGTACAAGGAAGTAAAAAAAGGACGATTTTTTTATTAAAAACCATCTGAACTTGGAATACAACAAAAAAGAACGCATACAAAAATAGCGCAGTTGCTGACTGTTATGAGCATGGTTGCCGGAAAAATGGTTATGCGCACGATTGCCAGAATTTGGCTCATTCTGAAAATTTGGCGATTTCTACTAAGGTAGTTGAGATAACAAACACTTTCAGACACAAACACAAAAATACCAAACACTTTCGCACCCAACAAGGCACCCAACAAGGTCTCAATACAATTACCTATAAAACAAGAAAAGACAAAGAATTCGGATTATGAAAGAAAACGAAGAAAATCTAAAATAAAATGTCCGTCAAAAAACGTATACAAATTTTATTGAAAGAAATTTCTTTATTGTGCGCTAGCATCGAACTTTAATTACATTAATATAATCGTACTATGGTATATTTCATACAATTTTCTTGCACCTGCACCAGTACGATTACTTATAATGCCCAGATGGACAACGTGATGGCAATTAAAGTTCTGACAAACAGCACACCAGGATGCGGTTGCTTGAAAAATCAGTGGTAAATGTTTCCACGGGGACTGCTGCATATGCTGCTTTCACGGTTTAATTCTGTGATGCAGAGTCTCCAGCATAACCGACTTCCTATTCCACACGACTTCCTTCGAGTCCCCCTAGGTCTATTTTGGTTTACTATCCTACGTCATACGTCACATGTTACAGTCTGGAGAGTATCGACTTCAGTTTTAGTATAGAAAACGGTGCCCTTTGATTTGGTGCCAAATACCAACACTGCCATCGGTTCTCTGGGAATGCTGAACCCCCTCTAATTTCCTCCATGTAATGGCAGCCATATTTTTGTTACGTGCCAAAGTTTGTTCCAAGTTTAATCTGATTGGATCGTCTTAGGTTAGTCACTGAGAGCAACATGATTTGTTGTTCATGTATCACATACTATAAATCACGTATTTTGAATTTTGACCATATCTTGAATTATTAGAATTTTAATTGCCGTTAATTGACCTTTGATTTTCGTTATATCTAATTAATCCATGTTCTGGTTTTAATTAATCATTCTCCTGTCATTTTCACAAAAATGTGTGTTTGGTAAGATAAATACTCGCTTTTATTTTCATGATTTAGACCGAAAGAGTAACGAGGCTATGGCTGACTGGTGGATGAATAATTGTTTAATTAGTTTTCTGTATTCTGTTAGCGTTAGTTCTTTGTTAGCGTGTAGAAACATTAGGTATTTTGGAAGCAGAAGAGATGAAAAATGAGCAATATCTTCGCCGAGAATCGAACCACGGACCTCTGGAATAAGCACCTAGCGTGCAGACCACCACATCAAAAAGGCATGCTAAGAAGGCGGAAGAAATACCTGATATATCCCCTTTTAGTGGCGACTGAGGTTTTAGGGGATCCAATCGCCAAATCCTGTGGGCGGAGAATTATCATCCACCGCCCTTTCAGTTCGGACGACACTGTAGAGACATTAGGTTCCTTTTGGAAGCAGAAGGAGTGAAAAATGAGCAATGTCTTGGTCGGGAATCGAACCACGGACCTCTGGAATACGCGCCCAGCGTGCAGACCACTACACCACGAAGGCATGCTAAGAAGGCGGGAGAAACATGTTATAAGTGTCTTTGTACGAAAAATATGCGTCTGATCGAGTTTAATGGACAACTGAATGTCTATCAGTGTGCTTGACGCGAGAAAGGCGTTCGAAACGGGAGTCGATAGCAACACTATGAAGGGCATGTGGAGCCAGATCAAGCACGAGCTTCCGTGTTTACCGTATCATACCTTTTCGGCGTTATTTTGGATGACAGCCATTTTGGAAACATAGTTTCTTGGGGCCATTCTTAGCGTCACAAAAGTCGCCAAAAATATCAAGGATCACCGGATTCCCCACTTGCGATGGGCAAACACTATACGACACACTGCAAACATAATTCAACTAACGTTTGAAACCAATAGACAGACACCGTCTTTTAAATTGCATAACACAGTTTTCTGACGAACCCGCTATACGCTGAGTTCGTTTTTCGTTTGAAAACATTTCGATCTTCTCAGGATCTAATTGCTTCTCAGGAAATTAAACTCTTAACTCATTTAAAAGAGATTTGTGCATACGGGGTTATGTACTCTTCCATCCACAAAATTAAACGTGATCCGATATTGCTTGAGATGTATTAAATGTGATTATCATGATGCCTTGCTTCGAGAAGATGGCACGATTCAGTGTCTCGAAATTGAGTTCCAGTTAAAATTATTTATTGATTATTTCATAATTTTGCGAGGATTATTTCGAGCTTGAGTTTATCACCAAATTTGTGAAAGAGATAATTTGTGAAAGAAGAAGCAACTTTAATGACAACTATTTACATGGAATTTATCGAAATGCCACCTGTATTTTATTTTAGATTTCATGAAGCTTAGCTGCCCATGGATAGAAACGAATCATTTAAAGATGCTATAAAAAAGCATATAAGGTATTTCTCCAGTTTTCTTAACATGCCTTCGTGGTGTAATGGTCAGCACGCTCGGCACGTATTCGAGAGGTACGAGGTCTATCGAAATCACTGCTCATTTTTCATCTTTCCTGCTTTGAGACGTACCTACAGGCATAACGCAAAATATATATTCCTCACTTTTTATTGTTAACATTGTTAATTATTACATGCTTTAAAAATAAATAATTAACCAACCTAATTAAGCACAAATTAATATAAATTACTGTTCACAAGCAATGGGCAAGAAAACAAGTCGTACAGAAGTGCAATGTCCGAGTTACTGAAGAAAATCATAATTATATCTTATACGGTATTTCTCCCACCTTCCTAGCGTGCCTTCTTGGTGTAGTGGTCTGCACGCTCAGCGCGTAATTGAGAGGTCTGCGGTTCAATTCCCGGCGAAGATCTTTCCGATGCTTCATCTTGCCTGTTTCCAAAAAATACCTAATGTCCCTACAGTGGCGCCCGAACTAAAAAAGGTTGATGGATGATGATTCTCCTTACCCAGGATTTGGCGATTGGGTCCCCTAAAAACCCCAGTCGCCATTTAAAAGGTGGAGTATATAAGGTATTTCTCCCGCCTTCCTAGAGTGCCTTCGTGGTGTAGTGGTTCTGCACTCTGGGCCGATATTCCAGATGTCAGTGGTTCGATTCCCGGCGAAGGCGTTTGCTAATTTTTTGTCTTGTCTGCTCCAAAAAATACCTAATGTCTCTTCAATCTAATAATCTAACTAAAACTTTACGTAAAAAAAAACTGTATGTATGGCATCTGTATCATACAGGATCCCTGTAAGTCCATTATTTAAATTTTTGAATAAATTATTATAAAAGCTTTCTTCGCAGCTTTCATGTAAAAAGTTATAGAATCAAAGGATAAAAAATTTAAATAATTTGTTGGCAACGACGAAAACCAAAAAGAGATTTAATTTGAGATTTGATGTGATTTTAGAAAACGCTTTTCAATAAAAAATAAAACTGACTTTATTATAATATACTTTTACTAATTCTTTGAAACAATATTTCTGCATTAAACGCTTCATTTAACTCCAGAAGAATTAAGCAAATTTTACGTTTTCCAGGAAACTGCAAGAAGCTTCGTGGTGATTGAGATCCAGTCATATTCTTAATGCAGCAAAAACTGGATCATTTTTAATTTGTTCTTCTCTACAAGTTTATCTTTATAAAATCGAAAATATCATGTTTCTTCGGCAACGGTGTGAAAATATAATATTCTGACAACAGAATAAAAAAAAAGTAATGCATTAAGCAAATAAAATCAAAATATTGCTTCAACAGAAATGAGACAGGAAAAGAAGAAACACATTTGTTTTTATTATTTCTACAACAATAATAGGGAACATTATAAAGAAGCAAAACTCATTGCTATAAAAATAAAATTTGCTTAAGTGCTATGACAAAAAATATTTAAATTAAATTTAGGAAAATATTTTTAATTTTACTTTTGCAAGTACCAACTTCAGAAAGCTTTTAAAACATTTTTCAGAGTGGCTTATTCAGAAGTGCGAAAAAAGTTTGTTCGGAGCAAGAAATATAATTAACAGGAAGAATAAAATTAGACACAAAGCAGCAACTAAAAAAGCGATGTCGGGGTATTTAAAAAGCAAAAGAAATAATCTGATGGGTACGCAGCATGACTTCCTTGTACGCAATATTAAATTATATGCATTTTTCTTGCATTTAATTTAAACTTATTGGATTGAATTAAATCTACTTAGTCGATAGCGCATAAACCACAATAGAATAAACGCACTCTTTAAATATTTATTTACCATAGCGACACTCTACGGTAGGTTCCCTTAACAGCGTTAAATTTCGTATATTATAACTCAGAATGCAGAAAATTTATATCATTTGAAGAATTACCTAATCATTGCCACATCTTCTATTCAAATACTTCAATAAATCGAAAACGATGTATAAATGAAATTCATCAAACAAAACAAAAAAGAAGCAGTTTTACACAGACGATTCAATATTTCTCATTCAATTAATTCAGTTCTCACTTCCCGACAAGGCAAAAAAATACATAAAAACTGAAAATATCTATATTAAAAATTACGAAGTAAATTTTAAACACATATTTCCTCGAATAAATTCCAGAATGAATTAAATATGAATTAATTCGCAATAATAGAAGAAGGCGTTATCTTTGATGTTGTGAAGCTAAGTTTCTCTAGATTGGCAACAAATCCACTATTCTGCTAAATTTCAAATGTAAACAAACATGTACGCCATCGCAAAAATGATTAGGCTTAGCCGCACTTAAGCGACTTTTAAATTGTTGATAACTCTTAAAAATATTTCATGCAGATTTACTAAAGGCATATTATAAAATGCAAACATGCTACTATAAAAAGACTACTTTTTATTTTCACGTCTCAGTATACGATAATACAACATTGAGTGTTTATTTGTGTGCATATATAATATTATTCGTGTTATAACATAGAAAATATAAATTTAATCTCGTGCAACAAAGGAAAAACTCATATACCTTAAAAATATATCATTAATATTTTTCAGGATTTCTTTATCATTTTATAAAATGTTTTATAATGTGCTTCCATAAAACAAATTAATGGAACAGAAAAATTTTGAAAAAACCCTAAGGTTGTTTCTAAAGACGTTAGAAAGCGTATACTTGAAAGCTTCATATAAAGGTATATTTATCTTTTGAACAAAACTACTTTTAAGAGGAATCCTATTTATCTTTTGTGAAGTATAAATATTGACGACATATAAATCTGAGAACTTAATTGGAAAAAATCTGATGTGTACACCACAAGACTTCCTTGTACAGAATATTAAATTATACGCATTTTTCTTACATTTAATTTAAACTTATTGTATTGAATTAAATCTGCTTCGCCGACAGCGAACCACAACAGAATAAATACATTCTTTAAAATTCACTCTATTTATTTACCATAGCGACACTCTGTCGCTAGATTCACTTAACAGTGATGTCATATTTCGTCATAACAGTAACGTCATATTTCGTTCATAAGCTAGAACGATGCATAAAAGTTGTGGGTTTTTTTCATTACTGATTTCTGATCAATTATGATGTATATTTCGCCACATTTAATCGACCATGACATTTTTCACAGACATTCTCACTGACATTCTCACTTCGATGTAGCTAAGAATAGCTTCTTTAATATCAATATTTTACCAGGTGATCATTTGATTCTTTGACATTTTCTCACTTGACATTTTCACTCCTTAAAACTTTCACTCCTTGACATTTTTCACTCCTTGACATTTTCACTCTTTGATATTTTCACTCCTTGATATTTTTACTCTTTGACATTTTCACTCTGATTTTTCACTCTTTGATATTTTCACTCCTTAAAACTTTTACTCCTTGACATTTTCACTCCTTGACATTTCCACTTTGATATTTTCATTCTTGACATTTTCACTCCTTGACATTTCCACTATGATATTTTCACTATGATATTTTCACTATTGACATTTTCACTCTTTGACATTTTCATTCCTTGACATTTTCACTCTTTGATATTTTCACTCTTTGACATTTTCACTCCTTGACATTTTCACTCTTTGATATTTTCACTCCTTGACATTTTCATTCTTTGATATTTTCACTCTTGACATTTTCACTTTTTGAATTTCACTTGATATTTTTGCGCTGATATTTTCACGCTAATATTTTCACTCTTGACTCCTTGACATTTTCACTCCTTGATTTTTTCACTCTAACTCTTTGATATTTTCACTCCTTGACATTTTCACTCTAATATTTTCACTCCTTGACACTTTTACTTCCTGACATTTTTCACTCCTTTACACTTTTACTCTTTGATATTTTCACTCCTTGACATTTTCATTTAAAACTTTCATTCCCTGACATTTTTCACTCCTTGACACTTTTACTCCTTGATATTTTTACTCTTGACGTTTTCACTCTTGACATTTTCACTCCTTGACATTTTCACTCCTTGACATTTTCACTCCTTGACATTTTCACTCTGACATTTTCACTCCTTGATATTTTCACTCTTTGACATTTTTACTCCTTGACATTTTTACTCTTTATTATTTTCACTCTATTATTTTCACTCCTTTTAACATTTTCACTCTTTGATATTTTCACTGCTTGACATTTTCTTTCTTTGATATTTTCACTCCCTGGCATTTTTCACTCCTGACATTTTAATTCCTTGACATTTTCACTCCTTGACACTGTCACTCTTTGATATTTTCACTCTTTGACATTCACATCATTTTCAAACATTCACATCATTCACATCATTAATCATCATTTTTAAAGCAAAAACTGCGCAATTAACATAAGAATTAATAACATAAGAATAAAATTGTGATCTCACGGAGCCAAATAACATAGTGGGTATATCTATATATACATGTATAATTATTTAGTGCGGCCGATTGTAACCAAAATAAGTGATGCACAACTGCATATTATGCAAAATTTCAATGTTCTGAGGCTACTTGATTTTTAGCTATGCGAGATACATTCACACAGATACATTCATTTTTAGCTATGCGAGTACGTAGAGACGCCACGAAAAAATATCTCTTGCGAATCCTTTTTAAATCAGTTTTATAATTCTTTTGGGGGGAAAGTCCCTTAAAAGTCCACTGTACGTAAAGACTGTTCTGTCCTTACGTACAGATGTCACGCCAAAACCTGGTTAAATTGCATTCGATAGATGTCAAAATGGATATTTTCTTTGAAATATGACACCAGAATTTTTCGTGATTACTTCGTACAAGGAAGTAAAAATAGAAGGAACATAGAAAATTGCTGCGGGAAATTTTCTGTATTTGCTGGGGGAATTTTTAATTTTCCTTTACTTTGTACAAGGAAGTAAATATAGAAAGAACACAAAGAAATGCTGTGTGTAGATACCTGCCATTCTTTTCCTCGAAACCTGCTGTCTTTTTCCTCCAGGTAGCTTTCGAATGTAAATCTGTATTCTTTATTGTATACTGCTTCTACAAAATGCATCTTGTAATACTCAATTTTTGAAATAGTTTATTAGTTTTCCGAACCAGTGTTTTCCTCTCAATAAGTTACTTAATCTATGCCAAGTGAATCTTAATCCCTGAAACTTCATCTTCAAAAAAGCATTCTTTAGAATGTTTCTAAAGTAAATCCGTATTGTTATTGTACACTGCTTCTACCAAATAGATTTTTTTTCTCATATAATACTGAATTTTCCAAATAGTTTATTAGTTACTTAATCTATGTCATATGAATCTCAATTCCCGAACATTCCTCTGCAGAAAACTTTTCTTTAGAATGTTTCACTATTTCATTTGTATGCTATGCATTGCATATAATATATCTATTTTGTAGATTTAACTACAAATATTACCTAGAGAAAACATACTCACATAATTATTTCGCAGATTACAATAGCTAACTGAATATGAACGATGACAGCAAAAAACAGTCCCAGAAAATAAAATTGTTTGTGCTCAGTTCATGTTGTTAGGACTACGTTTATGAAACAAGCAATAAAACTTTCGTAATTATCTAAATGTAGATTGAAGTAAATGCTAGATTACTTCATTTGCTTTCTTTTATAATGGTGCAACTAAAACATTTTCTTCACAAATCGGCAACGCGTCATCATCTTTCTTCTAAATCAAATCGCTTCTTAATAATAACAATTTTTATGCAACTGCTTTTAGGAACTTTACACAATGACGAGCAGTGTATTTCTCATCCTATCTAATCCCCAGTGCTGTATAATTTTGCAGTTTGAGTTGTTTCTACAATGTAGCAAACATAATTAGCGATCTTTTTCATCAGTATGCGTTTTGGCATCCAATACAACGGAGGAAATATAATACAGTTTGCAAAAGTCTAAATATATGTAATCTACTTAGGGTAAATATATGTAATTAAAAACAAGACGAAAGTAAAGACGACGATTCTGTCTTGACGATCGTCTCTTAGTAAAGTAATAAGTTATTGGATGCTTAAGTTATGCACGGTACAATACTAAAGCAATAAGGAAAAGTAATGTTTGCTCACTTTAGCACAATTTTAGAAGAAGAGCTTGAAATATGGTGTGGGACTTGAAATATGGTGTGGAGAGCTTGAAATATTTTAGTGACCGACAAATGGCGCTGCACGCCATTGGATGGAACAGTTCTGTGAAAAAACGCAGACGAGGCCTCTATAACATATATGCTATACTGTCAACATAAGACTTATAATGTCAACATAAGGCTTATAAAGATGCGTGTGACTTTGTAAAAACGAACTTCTTCCATCAGGCATCTTCTGTAAAGTGTGTTGGAAACCAAAATCTTCAATGGTGATCGTATTTTTGCATTTTCAAATTCTATACACTTTTATCTATCTAAAAATACCATTCTTTGATCTCTATGAAAATTAGAACTGTAAAACAAAATCTAGTTTTAATTTGTCATCGAATCTTTTGATATTTGAGGATTTTTACATTAAAACCCTCTAAGCGGCAAGGCCGTATATATACGGCCTAGAATATTTATTGTGATATCTGTAAGAACGTATATATACGTGTATATTAAAATATGTCAACGAAATTAAGGCAATATACCAAAAGAAAACAAATCCAGGTATGAAATACCAGGAGAGTTTTTACATTAAAATCAAAACTTAATTTATTTGGAGAGTAATTTTGGGAATTAATGACGCTGAACACTGGTAGTTCGGTCCGAGGTTCGAATCCCACGAACGGGCTGGCTGCATGGGCGTTTTCGTGGTTTTCCCCATGTGTAACGTGTATACGAGCCAGTTTCCCTAAGAAATTCCTCTACAAAAGCATCCCTCCCTTTAGGCAGATAGCCCTCGTGTGCTTTGCCATAACTAAATAATCCACTAATAACATTCACCTCCTATTTTCTCACGAAAGGTTCTCGTTTCGAACTTTCGTGAGAAAAAAAGCCAACTTAAGTAAAAATGCTTTAATTTCGCCATAAATAAAAATTATCTTAAATTGATAAATGTAATACTTGTAACAATTTTGATTGCAGATTTGAATTCATATAACCGATAAGAATACAAAAATATTTATAAAAATCTGCTTATTTTTGGTCGCAATATGGCAGGAAAATGAAACAGTTAAGTGGCTATGGAACTGGTAATGAGTGGATTGGAATATTTAATTATAGCAAAGCACACGAAGGCTATCTGCCTAAATGGAGGGATGCCTTCGTGGAGGACTTTATAAGAGAAATTGGCCCGTATACACATTACACATGAGGAAAACCACGAAAACACCCATGCAGCCAGCCCGTTCGCGGGATACGAACCTCGGACCGAACTACCAGTGTTCAGCGACTTTACCGCTCGGCGGCTGGTGGGCCCCATTTGCATTTGAAAAAAAAATTATATGTATAAAGTACAGGCACAGAAGAGAAATTTCATTAACAACACGATGAATTTTTATATCACTAATTCTGTGAAAATGCAAATACGATATATTCCAGTTATATTATATTGTCTGAAGCTTAATATCGAAAACTTGCAAACATATCATACCTTTTGCATAAAAACTATTTTATTTCTTTAAGTCCACATTCATTTAAGTTATTTCTCTACGAAACGTTCGGAAAGAGAATATTTCTCCAGAAGCAGAAAAACAAACTAGAAAATCTCTGAAACTCTTCAAGAGAATAAAGTCATAACCGAGTCTTTCCCATTTCGCTTTACAGAAATCTCTATCTCAGTTTCCACGCGTCGTGGATCCTATCTCATCTCAGTTTCCACGCGTCTCAGAGAGATAGGCAGAATCTGACAAGTTTCCATTTGATTGAACACACTTTTCGATGCCTTCTTCCGAGAAGAAGAGAAAATATCAAAAGCTGAAAGAAAAACTTTATCTAGTGTCGGAAGAACGATGCAAACATAAGTAAATATTTAAAATTCCATTTTGATATGTTCTATTTTTAAGGTCAGTTTTTCGGCGGTCCATCAGATATTCGGAAAGATTATCAGGAATGCTTTGAATTTGAGGCGAATTTATTTCCATACTTCATCGTCAAACACGTTGGAAAATATCTAATAAAAGAATTTTGACGCTTGCTTATTAAATGTAATTACGTTTGTTCTGGATGAACTTGCTTTGTTATTAGTCCAAAGGGATTTGAATCCCGAAGGACTATTGCTTTCGTTTTGGCATTTTGCGTCGGACTCATAAATGTGGGTTCACTTTTCAAACTGTTGCCACAAAATGTTAGAGTCCTGCATTATATTTGAAGAAATTAAATAATGAAAAATCTGCATAAATGTATGTATATTTCTCGTATTGTGATAAAACAACGGTACATAGAGTCATCGAATTTTGAATAACGTAATCCTCCAACGAATATGAGCATGTGGAAGACCAAATTTGAAATTTGAAATTTGTGATCGATTTCCTATTTTTTAAAACTTTGACGAATTTTTGATTAACAAACTCAAGGATTTCAAAGCGAGCAATGGCAACGTTGTGCAGAAAAAACATTTTTATCTCCAGCGCGTGAGTCTCTGTATCGGAAATTCTAAAGATATGCTCGTTTTAAAACTATTTTGCGATACTGCTGTTGCACTGGATCTTATGGTTTAAGTGCGAGGAACATGATATTTAATAAAGAAAGGTAACACACAAAATGTTAAAAAAACGCCCCTTTGGACGTAATTTAAAATCAACATTTCAGATTTTTTTTATTTCTGTTTATTTTTGAAATAACTATACTAAATTAATATTATAAGGTATTTTTCCCGCCTTCTAAGGGAACCTTCGTGGTGTAGTGGCCTGCACGCTCAGCACGTAGTTGAGAGGTCCGCGGGTGGATACCCGGGGAAGGCTTTGCAAATTTTTCATCTTCTCTACTTCCAAACATTACTAATTTCCCTACAGTGGCGCCCGAACTAAAAATGGGTGTAGGATGATGATACTCCTCACCCAGGATTTGGCTATAGGATCCTCTAAAAAAATTCATTCGCCCTTTAAAAGGTGGAGTATATAAAGTATTTCGCCCGCCTTCTTAAGGGGTATCAGAAACCCCTATACCGACAATGTTAAATTGTCCATTTTCGATGTACCTTTTCTCAAACTCTGCTTTAGATACAAGCTTGAAATTTTTTTTGTAATTAAAGTATATCTATCTGATTATACTGAAATGAGCTTTTGAAACATTTTGAATTTTAGAGTAAATTACAGGATATTTTGTTAGGCATAGTAAAATTTAGCACTTTTCTCACACAAAAAAAATTAAAATTTTTTTCCTAAGTTTATTACAAAATGCTCATTTCAGTAAATATTAGGAAACCTAATAAATAAGCCATAAAAAGTTTAGATACCTGTGAGCAGTCGTTCCTGAGAAAAGGTACATCGAGTATAAAAAATCACGTTTGGAGAAAAACGCGTTTTTATGTAAAAATCCTCATTGATCAAAGGAGCAGATGACAAATTAAAACTAGATTTTTTTAAAGTTTTAATTTTCATAGAGATTAAAGAATGGTATTTTTAGAAAGCTAAAAGTGTAGAAAATTTGAAAATCCAAAAAATCCGAAATCACAATTTTTTGAAGATTTTGTGGTTCCAACAACCCTTAACCTACATGCTATAGTTGTAAAATTAACAACAATTTCAAATGTTACATTCTGATAGCTTCGCAGTCAATTAGCGTTAAGGGGCCAACTCGGTTAGAATCTTGATAGCTTCAGCTATATCTCTTTAGTTTAGATTAGTTTTAGTTAACTTCTTAGCCTCTTAAGTACAAGCCCAAGTGTCAGCTTTGATTGTACACTCCAAGACGGATTTCTGTTAAATCTTATTGGAATAATAAAGGGTTATTTATCCTTCCATCTTGTTGTTTCTTGTCACACGAACTCAAGCGGTTATTCGCTTAACAGTTCTTAAGATTCTTCACGTTAAATTGTAACTTAGCATTTACAAAGTGAGGAACTCTACAATATTCATCTACGTTTCATGCAGCCGATTGCCACCAGAATGCGAGGAGCAGAACTACATCGTATAGCTATATCGGCAAGTCTTTCAATGTTACTTTTATTTCACCTTTTGCAAAACTTACAAATTTTTGATTAACAAACCCTACGATTTGAAAGCGAGTAGTTGCAACACTTCTCGAAATAAGGCAGATTTTTATCTCCAGCGTGCGAAACTGTTACCACTCGGAAAAAGTGAGGCGAAAATTAGCGTTTTTAGAGTTTTTAATTAATATCTCCAGTAACTGAAGTCATACGAAGATGAGAATGGTCGAAGTGGCTTCCTACGAATTTTTGGAATCGGGGGGGGGGGGGGGGGTTCGTCTCTCGAAATTCAACTTCCCGCCGTGCCGGAGGAGAGAGTGTAGCAAACGCGCACATGTCTTAAAGGGGACCTTAACACTTTTCGAATAGATGACTGTTGCAAGAATTCGGATATTTTATTTATTTTAAAAGCAATTACTTCCACCTTTTTACAGCTGACTACATAATATAGCTGCTTTAGAAACTAGTAACCAGAAAGTTTGTGTTGCCACGAATATTTTTGTAATTAAATCCGCTTTGTGACAAAATATTTCGTCATGTTTCCACCTTGCGCGCATGATATTTTAAAAATGGCTAATGGCACATACTTGAAATTCGGTGGAATTCTTTATATGGGCACTATGTTTTAACTGAACCAAAAATCTGATGAATATTTTAATATTAAAAAATTTTATAGACGAAAGGCCCACCAGCGGCCGAGCGGTAAAGTCGCTGAACACTGGTAGTTCGGTCCGAGGTTCGAATCCCACGAACGGGCTGGCTGCATGGGTGTTTTCGTGGTTTTCCCCATGTGTAACGTGTATACGAGCCAGTTTCCCTTAGAAAGTCCTCCACGAAAGGCATCCCTCCCCTTAGGCAGATAGCCCTAGTGTGCTTTGCCGTAAATACACCACACACACATTTATAGACGAAAACATGACAGATTTTGTTAATAAAATACATTTTATAAACTCATCTCCAAATAAAATAAAAATTTAACATGAAATTCTTAGAACTTTTGGTTTTCAGTAGTTTCCAAATGTTATAAAAGCTATATATTAAATATGGAATTCAATTATGCGACAGAATGCTATAAACTGTGCCCGCAAAGTGGAAACATGACGAAAAATTTTGTCAAAAAGCGGATTAAATTATAAAAATATTTGAGGCAACACAAGTTTTTTTATTACTATTTCAGAAAGCAGCTATATTATGTAGGCAGCTGTAAAAAGTTATAAGTAATTGCTTTTAAAATAAATAAGTTATCCCAATTCTTGCAACAGTCACATATTCGAATATCTTATGGATTTTAGGGTGTACGAGTCTCCTTAAAACTATATATTCATTAGACTGTTTTTTCTAATCAAATGTCCATAGTAAGAAGCATTCATCACAAGGCACACAAGAATCATCATTCTACGCAGACATCTTGCATTACCTGCCGCTTTTTTTACCGTAGAATAATTTACAAAGAAATGTAATTGAAGATTTACATCACCAAGACAAAAAATGCAAACTTAAACAAAAGCGAAGTTATGGTATGCGGTTAAAGTATTTAAAAGTTATCTTATGCAGCGAAGATTTAAACTACCTTTCTTCCGAGAAAACATTGCACCACTTAATCAGAAAGCAAGATTTTTCTCATTCCATAAATGAACAGCGTATTTAAAAGGCATTTTTTGTGCTAACGATAGAAGCTACCAGGGTAGCTGTTTTACTTCATTCTTTAAATGTGCCTTAATTAAGACTGAGTTTTGTTATTTTTCATTTTCTTTAATGAAGTTGCAAGGTAAATAAAAACCGTCATTATTGACTCCTTCAGTTTGAACGTGCCGAAGAAACATTTCCATTCATTTCCTATTGTATCCTTTTTAGTTATAAGTATTTTTCGCATTAATAATTGGAGAAGTGTTAATGTTTTTATTTGTTTCAGAAATTTTAATTGTAACTACGCACTGTTTGTTAGTGTAAAAATATTTAGTAACAATGTTTACCGTTTAGGGATACATATTTTTCACAATGACAGTTACACACAGTGACAGAATAATTATACAATTATCAGAAAGAATAACACAAATTTCTAATTAACATGCACTTCGACATCAAAATTTCTCTACAAGTCTCTTATTTGTAAATATTCTCCTGCTAAACTTTCCTATTTGCTGTATCAGAAATGTGTGTGTGTAATCATGGCAAAGCCTCGAGGGCTATCTGCCTAAAGGGAAGGATGCCTTCGTGGAGGACTTTCTAAGGGAAACTGGCTCGTATACACGTTACACATGGGGAAAACCACGAAAACGCCCATGCAGCCAGCCCGTTCTCGGGATTCGAACCTCGGACCGAACTACCAGTGTTCAGCGAGAAAAATTCTTTTCAGAATTCATTTTAAATTAGTTTTGTAATTTTTTGGGTGGAAAAGAGTCTTTTATGTTCGCCTTACGTACAGATGTCACGAAAAATCTTCGTTAAATTGTATTCGATAGCGGTCAAAATAGATATTTTCGTTGAAATATGATGCTTGAAAATTTTGGAGATTACAATACTTTTTACTTTGTACAAGCAAGTAATAATTGAAGAGTCCCTGTATCAGAAATGAAATACCATGATTAAACTGCCAGAACTTATAAGCTCAAATTTTCGATTTCATGCATTCTTACATATTTGTTTGAACTGCAAAGAGATGGTTCCATCGGATGGTGAGACTGGATATATATTTGAATACAGTGGGTATATGCGTTTTTTCATACTATATACTTCCTTGTATGCAGTAGGGGATATATACTGTAAGCACGAACAATTTCAGGTATCATATTTCAACGAAAATATCCAATTTGACCGCTATCAAATGCAATTTAAGGATGTTTTGGAAAACAAGTAACTTATTTCAAAAATTGAGTGTAACAAGATGCATTTTGTAGAAGCAGTGTATAATAAAGAATACAGATTTACATCCGAAAGCTACCTGGAAGAAAAAGACAACAGTTTTCGAGGTAGAATGGCAGGTATCCATTATCTACACCCAGCATTTCTTTATGTTCCTTCTATTTTTACTTCCTTGTGCGAAGTAAAGGAAAATTAAAAATCCCCCCAGCAAATACAGAAAATTTCCCCCAGCATTTCTCAATTTTCCGTCTTTTTTACTTCCTTGTACGAAGTAAAGGAATTATTGTAATCACGAAAAATTCTGGGTATCATATTTCAACGAAAATATCCAATTTGATCGCTATCGAATGCAATTTAAGTATGTTTTGGTGTGACATCTGTGCGTATGGACACAATAAAGGACTCTTTTCCCCCCAAACAAATTTTAAAACTGATTTAAAAGGGATTCAGAAGAAATTTTTTTCGTGGCGTCTGTACGTACGTACGTGCGTGCGTGCGTATGTATGTATCTCCCATAACTGAAAAACGAGTAGCCTCAGAACGTTGAAATTTGTATATAGAACAGCTATAGGATGTAGTTGTGATCCTCCCAATCTGGTGGAAATCGACTGCGCGAAACGCAGATAAATATTGTAGAGTTCCTCACTTTGTAAATGCTAAGTTACAGTTGAACGTGAAGAATCTTAAGAACTGATAAGCGAATAATCACTCGAGTTCGTGTGGCAAGAAACAACAAAATGGAAGGGAAAATTACCCTTTATTATTAAGATAAGATTTAACAGAACTCCGTCTTGGAGTGTACAATAAAAGCCGACACTTGGGCATGCACTTAAGAGGCTAAGAAGTAAATTAAAACTAATCTAAACTAAAGAGATATAGCCGAAACCATCAAGATTATAACCGAGTTAACGCTAATCGACTGCGAAGCTATCAAGGGTCTGAAGTACGGCAGAGCGTAACAATAGCTTACGAGAGACTAACCTAAAAAGGCGGACGCGTATAGACAGACTAGCTAGTAACTCTCTCCCTAAGAACGAAGAACTTCGCGGTTAAATACCGCTCTTCCTTATTATGTATTCAGACGTGATTCTAAAACTACGTTCTGGCCGGAAGTAGTAAATTGAAGTTAATAATCGACAGGAAGGGGACTTAAAATTTAACTATTAATAAAATTAACATAATTCTTACAATATATATATATAAACATATACCCATTCTGTTACTCCGTTGCGTGAGCTCAGCTTATTTGTTCTTATATGTTGGTAAATTGTGAATATTTTGCTTTAAAAATGTTTTAATTATGTTGTTCTTATTTTCCTGTTAAGGTTTTTATGCCTTTAGTTTACCTGCATGCAATATTTGTAGAATTATCAAGGTTAGGTTAGGTTATTTAATTACAACAAAGCCTCGAGAACTATCTGCCTAAGGAGAGGAATGCCTTTGTGGAGGTCTTTCTAAGGGAAACTGGCTCGTATACACATTACACATAGGGAAACCACGAAAACACACATGCAGCCAGCCCGTTCGCGGGATTCGAACCTCGGACCGAACGACTAGTGTTCGGCGACTTTACCGCTCGGCCGCTGGTGGGCCCCTAGAATTATCAAGAATCTAAATTTTGAATAATTTTTTCTCTTTCTCTAGCTGGTAAAATAAAGCCTTTAAGGGGACTCATACACCTTAAAATTCGTAAGTTCTTCGAATATGTGACTGTTGCAAAAATCAGGATAACTTATTTATTTTAAAAGATATTACTTCCAACTTTTTACAGCTGACTACATAATATAGCTGTTTTTTGAAATAGTAATCGGAAAGTTTGTGTTGCCACAAATATTTTTGTGATCTAATCCGCTTTGTGACAACATTTTTCGTCAAGTTTTCACCTTGCGCGCAGAGTTTAAAACATTCTGTTGCATAATTTAATTCCATATTTAATATATAGCTTTTATAACATTTGGAAAATACTGTGAACCTAAAATTCTAAGAATGTCGTGTTAAATTTTTATTTTATTTGGAGTTGAGTTTATAAAATGTATTTTATTAAGAAAATCTGTCATGTTTTCGGGCATAAATTTTTTTAATACTAAAATATTCATCAAATTTTTGGTTCACTTAGAAAATAGTGCCTATCTAAAGAATTCCATGAAATTTCAAGTACGTACCATTAGCCATTTTTAAAATATCATGCGCGGAAGGTGGAAATATGACGAAATATTTTGTCACAAAGCGGATTAAATTACAAAAATGTTTGTGGCAACACAAACTATCCAGTTATTAGATTCTAAAGCAGCTATATTATGTAGTCAGCTGTAAAAATGTGGAAGTAATTGCTTTTAAAATAAATAAAATATACCGATTCTTGTGACAGTCACATACTCGAAGATCATAAGGGGTTTAAGGTGTATGAGCCCTCTTAAAAGAATATGTATTTTTTATTCGGAATTTTAAATAAATTAATGAGAAGCAGTTTTGTGAAAGTTCAGGCAAATAATTGTTTCGTTTGATTACTAAGGCTTCCTGTGAACTGCTTTGCTGATTAAAACACCAGCATTTGTGGTGTAGTAAATGTTAGCTGTGTGGTTAAATGCACATTGTTTTACCGCATAATGCACATGCTCTCTCCACCTTTCTCAACTTAAACTGTTATCCTGGACAGCACATTGTCCAGATCTCCCAGCTACTCAAAACATCTGGTCATGGATTAACGACAGACTGGCACTCGTCATCATCCATGTTGATTGATGAATTCTGGCTTATAGTTGAAACGGCATGATATAAGTGTTCGGATGTTTCATTTATAGAGACATAAGTTAATTTGAAGAGTATAAGAGAGATGCAAAATGAGCAATCGCCTTAGTCGGGAATCGGACCACGAGCCTCTGGAATACCGGCCCAGCGTGCAGAACCACTACACCATGAAGGCACGCTAAGAAGGTGGGAGAAATACCTTATATACCCCCTTTAAAAGGAGACTGGGGTTTTTAGGGAAGACAATCGCCAAATCCTGGGTGGGGAGATTCATCGTCCACCACCCTTTTACTTTGGGCGCCATTGTAGAGATATCAAGTATATTTTTGGAAGCAGGAAAGATGAAAGATAGCAAACGCCTTCGCCGGGAATCGAACCACGGACCTCTGGAATACCGGCCCAGCGTGCTGAACCACTACACCACGAAAGCACGCTAGGAAGGTGGGAGAAATACCATATAGATTCACAAAAAAACAATCAGCGATCGAGTGAAGTTGCTGAACACTGCTTGTTCGGTCCAAAGTTCGAATCATGCCAGTAGGCTGGTTATAGGGACGTTTCCATGCTCTTCTTCACGTTTACACAGGTTTCCTTTAGGGAAACAAATCTACTATTCTGCTGTTTTAAATGTAAACAAATATGTCCGCCATGTTATATAAGAATTAGGCGTAACTGCACTTAAACAGATTTTAAATTGTTGATAATTCTACAAATATTGCTTGCAGATTTCCTAAAGGCATAAAAACCTTAACCGGAAAATAAGAACAACATACTTCAATCATTTTTAAAGCAAAAATTGCACAATTTACAAACATATAAGAGTAAAGGAACTGAGCTCATTGAGTCAGGTAACAGAGTAGATATATATATTGTAGAGACATTAGGATATTTTGGAAGCAGGCATGATGAAAAATATGCAACCGCCTTCGCCGGGAATTGAACCACGGACCTCTGGAATACCAGCCCAGCGTGCTACCGTTACACAACGAAGGCACGCTAGGAAAAATACCTTATAATATAAATATATTTATATACTTTTGGTGCGGCAAATTGCAACAAAATACGAGGTGCATATCTACATATTATAGCAGTCCTATATACAAAATTTCAACGTTCTGACGCTACTCGTTTTTGAGTTATGCGAGATACATACGCACGTATGTACAGGCACCACGAAAAATTCTGTTCAGAACTCATTTTAAAGCAGTTTTATAATTTTTTTGGAGGAAAAGAGTCTTTTATTCTGTCCTTACGTACAGGATGTCACGCAAAAACATCGTTAAATTGCATTCGATAGCGGTCAAAATGGATATTTTCGTTGAAATATGCTGCCTGAAACTTTTCGCGATTACAATACTTCCTTTTTACTTCGTAAAAGGATGTTAAAAAATGAGATCTAGTTTAGTACTACCTTTTCAAATTTACTTCTATCATTTAAAATCCATTATGTCTTTTCACATAAATTCAAGAATTAGTTTTATTGCAGAAGTTATGCAAAAGAAACAACTTGCGAGAGACATAAAGAAGATTTATTCATTATGCATTGTACCGCTTGCAATTGTTCAAAATTATGTGGAAAAACTACAGATTGATAGATCTTCTTCAACAGGTATTTCATAAGCTTGTAGGGACTCCTCAATTATTACTTCCTTGTACGAAATAAAAAGTATTGTAATCTCAAAAAGTTTCAGGTATCTTATTTCAACGAAACTATCCATTTTGACCGCTATTGAATGCAATTTAACGATGTTTCTGCACAACATCTGTACGTAAGGATAGAATAAAGTACTCTTTTCTCCCCAAAAAATTATAAAACTGATTTTAAATGAATTCTGAAGAGAATTTTTCGTGGCGTCTGTACGAATAAATGTACGTACGTACGTATCTCGCATGCTTATTTTCATGTAACTTGTAGGGTCATTACGATTTTTGATGCTGAGAGACGGGAAAAATGAGCAATGTCCTCGCCGGGACTCGAACCTCGGACCTCTCGATTATGCGCTGAGTATGCTGACCACTACACCCCAAAGGCTTGCTAAAAAGGTGGGAGAAATACCTTATATCCTCCCTCTTTTAGAGGGCGACTGGGGATTAGGAGACCCAACTGCCAAATCCTGCTGGTGCAGAATCATCATCCACCAGTTATTTTACTTCGGGCGCCACTGTAGAGGACTTTTTTAAAGCAGGAAGCTTAAGAAATGTGCAATACCCTAGCCGAACCTCGGACCTCTCTAATACGCGCTGAGTGTGCTGGCCATTACACTATGAAGACATACTAACAAGCAGGGAGAAATACCTTATAAACTAACGCGAATAAAGGGGTTGGATACGGATGATCATTGCCTAAGGGGGTTCATACACCTTAAACCCCTTATGATCTTCGAATATGTGACTGTTGTGAGAATTGAGATAACTTATTTATTTAAAAACCAATTACTTCCAACCTTTTACAGCTGACTACATAATATAGCTGCTTTGGAAACTAGTAATCAAAAAGTTTGTGTTGCCACAAATACTTTTGTAATTTAATTCGCTTTGTCACAAAATTTTTGTCATGTTTCTACACTGCGCGCACGATATATTAAAATGGCTAATGGTACATACTTGAAATTTCATGGAATTCTTTATATGGGCACTATTTTCTAACTGAACCAAAAGTTTGATGAATATTTTATTATTAAAAATTTTATGGACGAAAGCATTACAGATTTTTTTAATAAAATACATTTTATAAACTCAACTCCAAATAAAATAAAAATTTAAGATGAAATTCTTAGAACTTTTGGTTCCCGGTAGTTTCCAAAAGTTATAAAAGCTATATATAAACATGGAATTAAGTTATGCAACAGAATGTTTTAAAGTGTGCGCGCAAGGTGGAAACATGACGAAAACTTTTGTCACAAAGCGGATTAAATTATAAAAACATTTGTGGCAACACAAACTTTCTGATTACTATTTCAGAAAACACTTATATTATAAAAAAGTTGGAAGTAATTGCTTTGAAAATAAATAAGTTATCTCAATTCTTGCAACAGTCACATATTTGAAGATCTTATGGGCTTTAAAGGTGTATGAGTCCCCTTAATAGAACACTTTGCAGATTGTTCGAATGAATTATCCAATAGTTACATATCTCGCTACTGTGAAAGTTTACAAATAAGCAGTTTTACGAAAGAGCCAATAAAGAATGGTGAAATTTACTTGTTTCATTTGCCCGTCATTAAAACACACTTATCATTTAATAAATATTGTTCATTTCGAATCTATTTCTGCTTCGACGGACGCATTAAGCAGAGATCCGAACGTGAATTCCTTTGTGAGTAGCTGCTTCGTTTCTGCAAACTGTCAACTTCGACAGCTGCTCTAGATTAAATTAGCTGTGTTAATTATAAAGAGAGTCGGGGGATTTAAATTCGCAGCAGAAGCGAAAGTTTGGTGGATGACGTAATTACGTTATATCTTAACTTCAGAGTCAGATGTTGATGAAGTGCGCATATTAACAGCTTCCATATTTGATTCTTCTGAATAAACAGATAAGATTATATTTTTTATTTGCCGATAAATATTTTCAGTTAAAAACAGAAAGAATAAAGTTACACTCTGGAGTAATATTCCGAGTGCATCATTATGCCTAAGTGGGTTAAACCGTTTCTATAAAATTTTTTTAATGTCTGCCAGAAACTAGTTTCCTTGCGATTAAATTTAATTACAGAATCACTTTGCTTTATGATTATGAAACATCATTTCTTTCAATTAGTGCCGAAGGAAAGGCCATCGGTATTAAAAGTGCCCTTATTCGTAACTTAAATTCCTATCATTTTATTCTCAATTTGTAAATGGATTTTTTGTCTTTCATAGAACATCAGATTTCGTTTCAAAACTATTCCCTTAACATTTGGCCGTAAATAACGGCTGTTAAAAATAAAACAGATCGATAACCTAATATTATATTCTCCCATTTCTCATGAATATACAATAAAATATATATAATTTCCACTCTCTCCACGTACATCACTGGAGAAGAATATCCTATGACAGCATCTGCGTATGCGCATATATAGTGCGTGTGTGTTTATAAATACATAAATTTGAGCTCATGGAAGGAATAGTCATTAATAAAATATTAATAAAATATTAATATAGAAAAATCTAAATTAATCTTGCAAGTTTAAACGTAAGTGTTAGAACCAGATTAAATACAGCATCAAACATTCATGTATGTGTTACGGTGAAACACCGAAATCTGGAGAATATCGACTTTCACCGGTGAATGTCAACATTCACATAGTCGCTTGGTGTATGTCCGAAATATTTTCCATATACTCTTATTTCTGACTTACACAGGTGAATGTCGACGTTCACCATGTACTAATGGTGAATGTTGAACATATAAGAATATTATATTTCCTTCTCCGTAATTCATTCGCGGAAAAACGCACTTGAGACTCAGAGTAAGAACTTAAGAACATAAGAACTTAAAACACACAGTACATTCAAAATGAGAAAGGAAAATAATAGAAGTTATAAACTTACCAAATTATGTGATTCAAATCTTATTTATTGCATCGACTTAAACTATTCTGACACTTTGAATTGCACAAGAGGCTCTTGCTTTTACAACTGCATTTATTTGTGGAACACTTCTTTTTGGAATGGCAACCAGCGTGTACATATACTCCTCTCTTTTCGACCTACACCAGAGCATATCTGTGACTGTTGACATACACCGGTGAGGGTCCGAATGTACAAGAATGTAAAGAAATATTCGATCTTTCACCGACGTATTTGGTGAATGTTGACATTCTCCGGTGAAAGTCGACATTCTCCAGATTTCGGTGTTTCACCGTAACACGGATAAATATATGCACATACATATACATATGCATGACTTCATATATTTCTGAATCCGGTTCCGATAACAGAACAGTACCCCCAATTTAACATTAATTCCTGTTATTTGAACTGTCTAATTTTTGTTTAAGTTTAATTTATTAACCCGAGTTAATTTAAATAATTAATCTAATTAAGTTATTGATACAAGTTTATGTACACACGCATTTAGATGGCCTTCACATGTCAGATTTATCCAAAAAAATTATTCATCTTTGAATTTCTTACTACATAGTATGGAAGTAAAAATTAAAATAGAAAAACATGTTAGAATATAAAATTAAAACAGAGAAATTAAAATTAAATCCATACGCAAACCGTATTGCAATATTTTAGTAATAAGTGTAATTAAAATGCAATAATATGCATACAAAATAAAAATAGGAAAGTGAATGAAAGTAAGAGTAATGTATATCAGGAACATTGGAAAAACCATAAATATTTTAAATGAGTTATAACTTCATTCTTCTGTTATTATGATAATAAATATTGGGACGAAATGTTTCTTCCATGTTTTATACAGAAAATATAGAATATGCAAGAAGAAGTCATTTTGTAAGTCACAAATTGGAGTGATATATTTGAAAATAACGAAGAATACTTTCTATGTATGTTAATATGTCCTATTTCACGATATTCGTCTCGTTATTTACCAAGAAAGATTTCCCGTATGTCTCGTGCGATGAAATTAAGCCATTAAATATCACACTGTATGACGTCATGACTTCACGGTATGACGTCACAGTATGAAATATGGCCGCTGCTATAGACGGATTACTGAATTTTTTGTTTAAATTCTAATTGGTGTTGTCTAGACGTTAGTAATTTATAATTGATTGTTTATAAGTCTCCTGGTTCTATTTGATTAGTAAATTTAATACTTAACATAAATGAGTTTCTTAGTAAATAGAACACGATCTGAAAATAACTATTTCAAGTTTAGTAAAACTTAGGTACATGAAAAATTGCAAATTGTAACCAAGAAAAATGTAGATGATATAAAACGTAGAATGCCTGTGAAAGTTTCAATGATATTTTACTCAAATTATGCCTAAAGGTACCTTTCTGAGTCTTCGTTGATATTTGTTCTTGATATCAGTGTAATTTTATTTAAGAACATGTTTCGCAATCTTATCCGTACGCTACACGGCGGCCATGATAAACATCCCGACGTCACGTTTTTGACATTTCCTTGGCTTCAATTCTGTGACTTCACGACTATTTCATGTATTCTGATATCTCTCAAGTACCTGATTAAGTACCTGCTGCACATGAGTATTAAGTACCTGCTGCACATGAGTAGTTCAGTTTAACAGCGTAGTTCAGTTTAAATGCCTGCTGCACATGCGTAGTTCAGTTTGAAAATGCCCATAGAACTCGATGCTACACAAGACAGACGGCATGCGGCTATTCGTATATTTTTTGGGGGGAAGGGCAGAAGAGAAAAGTGCTTCCTGCGTATGATATTCAACAGGAGTGTTTCTTGCGAATGGAAAGGAATACTTGTCACACAAATGAAATACAAGTATGTCGAAGAATTTTCTCAAGGCCGCTTCAGAGACTGCGATGAAAACAGAGGTAGGCGACTGAATCGTCTGTGAAAAACTGTTTCTTTCTTTCTTTATTATTATTTTTTTAGTTGTTGTTCTTTACTTAATTTCTTTTATACATCGCTTTAGATTTATTATAGTATTTGAATAGAAGATGTGGCATTAGATAATTCTTAAGATGATATAAATTTTGTGCATTCTGAGTTAAAAAATGAATGAAATGTAACACTGTTAAGTGAACCTAGGGCCAGAGTGTCGCTATGGTAAACAAATAGAGTGAATTTTAAAGAGTGCATTTATTCTATTATGGTTTACGCGCTATCGACGAAGTAGATTTAATTCAATCCAATAAGTTTAAATGAAATGCAAGAAAAATGGTTATAATTTAATATTCCGTACAAGGATGTCATGTGGTGCATTCATCAGATTTTTTTAAGTCAGTTTCCATCACGAAGGTTTTGGAGTCATTAGGTTATTTTGAAACAGGAGACATGAAAAATGAGCAATACTCTCGCCAGGACTCGAACCTGGACCACTCGAATATGCGCCGACTGTGACACCGTTACTCCACGAAATGTGTGTGTGATTATGGCAAAGCCTCGAGGGCTATCTGCCTACGGGGAGGGATGCCTTCGTGGATGACTTTCTAAGGGAAACTGGCTCGTATACACGTTACACATGAGGAAAACCACGAAAACGCCCATGCAGTCAGCCCGTTCGCGGGATTCGAACTACCAGTGTTCAGCGGCTTTACCGCTCGGCCGCTGGTGGGCCCCGGTTACTCCACGAAGGCATGCAGAAAGGAGGAGGAAAAACTTACAAGGTAACAAAAGGTACTATCTGTCTGTTATGGACATACAAGGCGAAATGATCCTTGATTCACAATTGTTTATTTATATATTCACCAGCTACTAATTCAGAAGTCAAAAAAAAAAAAAAAAAAAAAAATCAGCGTTATATTTTCAAATTTTTACAGGAGTAGTTTCGATGGTTTTACCGAACCACCATCCTTAGCTGCAAAAGCGAAATGTCCTGTGAAAATTTGAAAACATAACGCTGATTTTTATTGTTTGACTTCTGAATTAGTATTTGTTCGGCGTGTTATTGTGTCTTAACTATTCACCAGCGTTTGCAACTTATCCACATATACTCGAAATTACTCGACATGCCTCTCATGGAATCCAAAAAAAGAAATTATCCCTTATCTATCTCTATAACTTATTCCATCGGAGTAGGGTAATTGTTTTTTTCTTTACAACGCAAAAGAAAAATGCCTTAATTGGAACTTTAACAGGTAAGTTCCACCACCTTCTTTCTCAAATAAATGTTACATTACCCGCGATAATAATAAAAAAAATTCAATTTCTACGCATTGAACGTTTTGTTAAATTACAGCTAGAGATATGTGAACGACAATGTACTCATAACCATGACTGACTCGTGTTAAAAATTCATTTTAATATTAGTAGTATACCTACACATACAAAGGGTGTACGCTATCACTGCTTGTGCTCCCCTAAAGGAGAGGGTACAGAGAATAATATAAATTGTGGGAATCACCGATTTGGAGAGCAGTAAGATAAACAGTCGTCTAAGTGTCTGGTATTCGGAACAGACTGTAAATATTGGTTAAGATTCTTTCCCCTCTTCATCTCCTGGGGAACGTAAATAACAAATTTCGAACACAAAAACTCCAGCGCAAAAGAAAAGATAGGCAAGAAACCATAAATGTTGCGTGTATAGGGGTTCGTAACGCATAGAATGTACACAGAATGGATAAAAACTTGATAAAATTTATTTCTACCGAAAGAAACACTTTACATTATAGAACGTTCCGCAATATACTCGTACAACTCTTCTAAGTATCATAGAGCATAATTAGTAGTTTGGAGTGTAACTATTTATATTATAGAACGTTCCACAAAATACTCGCACAATTCTTCTAAGTATCAGAGCACAGTTAGTAGTTTGGAGTGTAACTATTTATATTATAGAACGTTCCACAAAATACTCGTACAACTCTTCTAAGTATCATAGAGCACAGTTAGTAGTTTGGAGCGTACCTATTTATATTATAGAACTTGAACCTCAAAATACTCGTACATAGAACCACAAAATACTCGTACAACTCTTCTAAGTATCATAGAGCACAGTTAGTAATTCGGAGTGTAACTATTTATATTATAGAACGTTCCACAAAATACTCGTACAACTCTTCTAAGTATCATAGAGCACAGTTAGTAGTTTGGAGCGTAACTATTTATATTACAGAACTTGAACCACAAAATACTCGTACATAGAACCACAAAATACTCGTACAAACTCTTCTAAGTATCATAGAGCACAGTTAGTAATTCGGAGTGTAACTATTGATATTATAGAACGTTCCACAAAATACTCGTACAACTCTTCTAAGTATCATAGAGCATAGTTAGTAGTTTGGAGTGTAACTATTTATATTATAGAACGTTTCACAAATTACTCGTATAACTCTTCTAAGTATCATAGAGCACAGGAAATAGTTACACTTCAAACAACTAAGAACGTTAAACAGAACACAATGCAAAGGACATTTAAAGACCGAATCTCATACGGAGGAAATGTCAATATTCCGAAGTCGACACGGAACAAACAACTGAGAAAAAACTGAGAGTTGAAGCTCTCTTAGGTCCTGTATAGTCCCGCGCCCTGGTCGCCGAGAAATCTTTAGTACCTTCCACTTCTCGAAATTACTGGAAGGCATATGACGACCGGTACTATTACTATTACGTAGAAAGATCAAAGTGGTCGCCAAGTTGGCGAGTTTGAGCGATTTTCAGCCAATTTAGCGAGATGGCCATTATTTCAACGTTAAATACACTTGCACTGTAATCTTATTTTTCTAGCAGAGCATCGTCTCTTTCAAGTGTTTCATGCTACAATAAACAAAACAAATGCTACAGTTTCACACAGTTTTCTTTGCCCGGCGAAGTGCAGCAACTCAACGTGGCATGGACTCAACGAGTCGTTGGAAGTCCCCTGCAGGAATATTGAGCCATGCTGCCTCTATAGACGTCCATAATTGTGAAAGTGTTGACGGTGCAGGGTTTTGGGAACGAGCTGACCTCTCGATGATGTTCCATAAATGTTCGATGGGATTCATGTGGGGCGATCTAGGTGGCCAGATCATTCGCTGGAATTGTCCAGAATGTTTTTCTAACCAATCGCGAACAATTGTGGCCCGGTGACATGGCGCATTGTCATCCATAAAAGTCCCATCGTTGTTTGAGTACGTGAAGTCCATGAATGGCTGTAAGTGATCTCCAAGTAGCTGAAGGTATCCATTTCCAGTCAATGATCGGTTCAGTTGCACCAGAGAACCGAGTCCATGCCATGTAAAAACAGCCCAGACCATTATGGAACCACCACCAGCTTAAACAGTGCCTTGTTGACAACTTGGGTCCATGGCTTCGTGGTGTCTGCGCCACACTCGAAACTTACCATCAGCTCTTACCAACTGAAATCATGACTCATCTGACCAAGCCACGGTTTTCCATTCGTTTAGGGACCAACCGATATGCTTACGAGCCCACGAGAGTCGCTGCAGGCGATGTCGTGCTGTCAGTAAAGGCACTCGAGTCGGTTTTCTGCTGGCATAGCGCAAGGAAGACAAATTTCGCCGCACTGTCCTATCGGACACGACCCTCGTACGTCCCAGATTGATTTCTGCGGTTATTTGATGCAGTGTTGCTTGTTTGTGAACATTGATAAATATACGCAGACGTCGCTGGTCTCGGTCGTTAAGTGCAGGTGGTCGGCCACTCAGCTGTCCATGGTGGGATGTTATGCCTGAAATTAGATACTCTCGGCACACTCTTGACACTGTGGATCTCGGAATGTTGAATTCCCTAACGATATTCGAAATGGAATGACCCATGCGTCTAGCTTCAACTACCATTCCGCGTTCAAAGTCTGTTAATTCTCGTCGTGCGGCCATAATCACGTCAAAGCCTCTTCACATGAATAACTTGAACACAAATAAAAACCTTGCCAAAGCACTTCGCATTTATACATTTTCTACGCGATACTACTGCCATCCGTATATTTGCACATTGCTATCCCATGACTTTTGTCACTTCAGTGTACTTCGTATTTAAGATTTATAAGTTGTATCTCATAATTAGTATCCCAAATATACCTATATAACATGGCGGCGAAGAACTGCATAGATAACCAGCTGTACTTTCCAAGACGTAAAGTAATTAAAACTACTCTGCATATCATCGCAACGCGCAATTAACTTTAGAGACTTTTTTTTTTTTTTTTTTTTTTTTTTTTTTTTGTATTTATCTTAAAATTTTAGTGAATATACTATCTCGAATTTTTAAATTTTTGTCTACCTGTTAAACATTTTCTTTCGTATTCCACACCATAAATTACTATTTTATGCAGCAAAAAAAATCTGATGTGGGACACCGCATGACTTCGTTGTACCACCTGTTAAATTATAAACATTTTTTGTCGCATTCCATTCAAACTTATTTCCCCGAATTTCATTAGAGATATATTTCTCATTCAATCAATTCTGTTCTCACTTCGCAACAAGGGAATAAAAATTGTAAAACACACAAAAACATTAAAAAAAATGTAAAACACACAAAAACATAAAAAAAAAAAAATTGTAAAACACACAAAAGCATAAAACACCAAATGCAGTTAAGACGAGCTAAAAGAATTTTTGCAATTAAAATTGGAATTTCTACGCAAAAGCAAACTATTCGACCGGCGGGCAGAAAGACGGATTTTTCTGTGCACTCGGCAAAAAGACATTCCGCTTAGTGCACAAACTGACTTTTTTCACTATTGTACTAAGATTTTTCAAATGTAAGTAAATGGCGGTTTCGTTAGGCTTAGTACTTTTTAAGTAACTTTTAAATTGTTTATAATTGTACAACTATTGCATGCATATTAACTAAAGTCATAAAAACCTATATTATAAGAACATATTTCAATCACTTTTTCAATCAATATGCACATTTTAAGAACATATAAGAATAAAAATACGGAATTCAGGGAGCCTGGCGACAGAGTGGGGATGTTTATACATATATATTTTCTGAGTTACGCGAGATATATACATATGTAGATATAGTGAAAAAAATCTCTTCTGAATACATTTTAATATCTGTTTAGGGGAAAAGTGTCCTTTATTCTGTCCGTACGTACAAATGTTGCACGAAAACATAGTTCATACGGATTCGATACCGGCCAAAATGGATATTTTCGTTAAAATATAATTCCAGAAAGTTTCGAAATTATAGTACCTCCTTTATTTCGTACAAGAAGTAAAATTTACGTAATGAATTTTGAATGTGCAACTGCACCCAAACAAATAATATTAGTGTATTGAACGGACATAAAAATTAAAATGTTACTTACTGCCTAAACGTATTTGTTTGGTTTTCGTTTTTGCTTTTCCACAAAGAAAATGAATGTGCCTAAAATACTTAACCACATATCTATCTCATTAAAATCCTCAAACTAAAGGTAAATTAAAGCTGATATTAAATGTTTTCAGAAACGAAGGAAGAGAGGACCAATCATATTAACGAGAAAATAAATCTTAAAATTACGGAATAATTAAATGCATAAATAATGAAGCCAGTGATTAAACCCACGTCAACAACAGTTACGTAAATAACAATTAAATGTCATTCGTTCCTAGGATTTAAGAACTGTTGAAGTCAATCTACTCATTTATTTTTCATAAGACTGTAGAACACCGTCTTTGGAACGGCGCAGAAATTTTATTTGAGATTTTATTTATTAAAAAAATAAATATATTAAACCAAAAGAAAAAGTCCTTGCCTTTTATCCATAATCATATTATATTTAACTGCAAATTATTTTAAATAAATGTTCTAATAGAATTACATGGACTTCAGTCCTTAATTATATTACTTTAGAATTTTTTTTAAAGAAAAGAGAAAAGAATCTTTAACAGAATTTAACGCGTCAATCACCTTTGTAAATTATAAACATAATTTGTGTTCATGATGGGAAAAATGGTTGCTCGCACTTATACTGAAGCACAAATGCAAAACGGGCGTTAGCAAAAAATATTTCTTAAACTTATATAAAATACTAGCAGCTTCGCTGCCAGCCTTCGCCTGGCTTTTAATTGTACCGGGAAAATGGCTGAAGGGAACAGCAAACGTTAAATTTAAAAACTGCGTAGAATTTTACTCTGCAGAACAACTTCATAAAAAAATTTATTACGTATAACAAAATTACAATGAAATAAGCAATATATCCCTTAATACAACTATTAATTATCCTAATAAATAAATTAACCAACTTCCCTTTGCAAAATCTTAAGAACTCAAATTGTATAAAGGAGGTTAAGAACCAAGTTTCCTAAAAAAAATCACTCAAAATCCTAATAAAAAAATGACCAAACTTTCCGTTGAAGAAAACAAAAATCATGCAACATTTTTCAATATCTTACAAACAGTGAAATAAGCAAAAACTAACATGAAAGCAACTCAAAAAAACGTAAAATTCCGCGCAGAATTTTACTCTGCAGAACAACTTTATCAAAAAAAAATCAATAAAAATGTATTATATATATATATATACAAATGACAATGAAATATTCTAATATCTTAAAAATAGTGACATAAGAAATACGATGAAAAATTGTTGCCAAACCCATATTTCTAAAAGAATGAAACTATTCAAAATGATGCGATTTCATCAAAAATCTATCAACAACAATAAGACAGGAAAATTGTTGCCAAAATCACATTTCTAAAGATGTGAGATGTGTACTCGGAAGCTTCATTTAAAAAAAATTTAAAAATACAAAATATTATCATTTTTCCAAAATTCATTTTGCAAAAGCAGTCGCAAGGATGAAAGTTTAACGTGTCCAAAAATCAAAGAAAAATAAACTGTACATTTTTAAAAATAACCTTTTTTTAGAAAAAGTCCCGTTGAAAAGGTGTTAAGCTCCCTTTGTTAAATAAATTCGTATTGAATCGATTTATGGAAACACGAAATTTGTTTTAAGTTCGTAAAATAGCTAAGTGCCTACGTTTCATGACGATGTGAAAATGGAGTGTGTAGAGTAAAATCTCGCTTTCCTATAGCCCATTATGTCTCAAAATGACGCGATTTCGTCACAAAACATAAAATTAAAAAAAATTCTAATTCGAATTTCGAAAACATCGCTTCGAGGTGCACTGGATTTTGTCTAGATGCACCTATGTACCAAATTTCGTAGCCGTGGGTCTATTAGCTTACGCGCAGCGCGAACGAAAGACACACACACACACAGACAGACTTTTTCTTTTATTATGTGTAGAGATCATAGCAATATTTTTAGCTTAATTACATTGTTGTAACACAAAAAAATTCTTCAATCTACGTATTTCAGATTTGTACATATTATAGTTTCCTTTCGGATTGAATATGCTCTCAATTACACCACGAAGGCATGCAGAAAAGAGGAAGAAAATACCTTATAATTAATAATGTTATTATATATATTATAATGTTACATATTAAATATGTTCTAAGCAACTATAATATGCGTATCGTTATGGCTCTTTTGCAAATAAGCCCCCCCAGCGGTCGAGCGATAAAGTTGTTGAACACTGATAGTTCGGTTGGTGGTTCGAATCCTGGCGAACGGGCTGGCACTTGTTAAGCCCTCAGATTTTTCACTCCGAATTCCATTTTTTTACAGTGGCAACGGATTATAAATTACGGATGCTAAAATTACACATTACGAATAATAATTGTGGAATATTCAATTTATCCTCCAACAATGCAAATTTCGTTGATTGAACAATCAATGAACGGAAAGCAGAATTTGTAAATTAGTCAGTTTATGTATTGTTTCGTTCATATGATGATATGATATAAAGGACTCAGCCAGACCCTCCTGGCAGCCTTTACGTCGCCCTATGGCTTTTTTGCGGGCTGCGCCAGAGCAAGCCAGAAACAGCACCTTCAACAAACATAAAGAACATAAGTAAAAAACATAATTCAGATTAAAATCCCTACTGCAAGCTTATTATGATTAATCCTGCCCATCATTTTCCTGGCAAATTTTTTCAGTCTTTTAAAATCATTCAAAATATTATATACCGGGTGATCAAAAAGTCAGTATAAATTTGAAAACTTAATAAATCACGGAATAATGTAGATAGAGAGGTAAAAATTGACACACATACTTAGAATGACATGGGGTTTTATTAGAACCAAAAACAGAAGTTCAAAAAATGTCCGACAGATTACTGTTATCGGGCCTTTTTTCTTCGAGGAAATGGATTATTCAGTTATGGCAAAGCACACGAGGGCTATCTGCCTAAAGGGAAGGATGCCTTTCGTGGAGGACTTTCTAAGGGAAACTGGCTCGTATACACGTTACACATGGGGAAAACCACGAAAACGCCCATGCAGCCAGCCCTTTCGCGGGATTCGAACCTCAAACCGAACTACCAGTGTTCAGCGTCTTTACCGCTCGGCCGCTGGTGGGCCTTCGAGGAAATGCGTGATTCTGGTTTTGTAACTGCTACCGTGACGAGTGAGACGTACGTCGATATGTTATAGAATCGCATCGTCCCCAGCCTGGCTGATAAACACCTGCTGGAACGTACGTTTTTATGCAGGATGGCGCTCCACCCCATATTGCTAGACGCGTGAAAGATCTCTTTCACGCGTCGTTTGTTCATGATCGTGTGCTCAGCAGCCACTTTCGTCATGCTTGGCCTCCCAGGTCCCAGACCTCAGTCCGTGCGATTATTGGCTTTGGGGTTGGTTACCTGAAGTAGCAAGTGTATCGTGATCGACCGAGATCTCTAGGGATGCTGAAAGACAACATCCGACGCCAATGCCTCAACATAACTTCGGACATGCTTTACAGTGCTGTTCACAACATTATTCCTCGACTACAGCTATTGTTGAGGAATGATGTTGAACATACTGAGCATTTCCAGTAAAGAACATCATCTTTGCTTTGTCTTAATTTGTTATGCTAATTATTGCTTTTCTAAGAAAACCCCATGTCATTCTAAGTATGTGTGTCAATTTTTACCTCTCTATCTACATTATTCCGTGATTAACTAAGTTTTCAAATTTATACTGACTTTTTGATCACCCGGTATATTAAAAGCATCATTTTTCTTAAACTCGTTTGTGATATCAGTAAAATATTTGCATATTTCCACATAATGCTCCGCAGTGCCCGTTCTTTACAGATATCACAGAGGTCACACTCTTGTAATTTAAACCTTTTAAACTAGAAAGGAAAACGGCCATGACCTGAAATGATTTGGTTAACGTCAATGTCCGAATAACATAAACCTTTTTTTAAGTTTAACAAATTTCATATAACCTTTATTTCGATCAGACCTTTCCCACTCCTCCTTCCATTTATCATAAATATAATTTTTCATAATAGTCACAGCTTTCGTTGTTGATCCCTGTACATCAATATCACGAGCATTAACATCAGTAATTGCCTCCTTGGCCAGCGCGTCCGCCCTCTCATTTCCAAAATGGCCAAAGTGTGCTTCACTCAATTAAACACAATATGTTCCGTTCATATATAATTGTTACATACTGAAATGAAATGTTTCTTGCAAGTTAACCTTTAACTGCTGTGATAATCTTTCGGCATAATTACTGCTAGCGGTCTCACAGACCGCTTTAAAGAAACGTGTAGAAATACACGTTCACATATTAAACACATATTGTGTTTAATTGCCTTTTTTAAGGAATATTATAGATACTTTATACATATTTATGGATTTCTAATTCATTTAAATCAATATATTTTAATCATAAATCATTTAATTTTAAGCAGTTAAAATCATATAAAAAATGACTATTTTCTTCGTTTTAAAGGACATAGCTTTTAAAGAATAAAATATTTTATTAAACATGCATGAAAATATGGGACTTTATTAAGCATTACTGTCAATTAAATAATAATTCTACAACAATGAATTATTAAAAATTAATAGTTTAGTATATCTTTGTTTACAAAGATGAATCGTAAGATGGTACACAGTCAAAAACATTATTTAAGAGAGAGCACTGAAGACACACTGGTTCCCTGCATTCCAAGCATTTTTCTGTGCTGTGTTTTTCTTACAAGGTGAGCACAGACTACATGTTTTCCTTTCTTCTAATTTTACTTCCTTGTACGAAGTAAAAAGGAAGTATAATAATCGCGAAAAGTTTCAGGCAGCATATTTCAACGAAAATATCCATTTTGACCGCTATCGAATGAAATTTAACGAAGTATTTGCGTGGTATTTGTCCGTAAGGATAGAATAGAAGACCCTTTACCTCCAACAAAATTATAAAACTGCTTTAAAATGAATTCTGAAGAGAATTTTTCGAGACGTCTGTACGAACGTACGTACGTATCTCGCATAACTCAAAAACAAGTAGCCTCAGAACGTTGAAAATTTGTATATAGGGACTGCTATAACATGTAGATGTGCACCTCGTGGTTTTGGTTGCAATCGGCCGCTCCAAACGTATATAAATATATTTATATATATATCCACTCTGTTACCCGGCTCAGCGATCTCAGTTTCTTTACTCTTATATGTTTGTAAATTGTATATTTTTTTGCTTTCAAAATGATTGAATTATGCTGTTCTTATCTTCCGGTTGAGGCTTTTATGCCTTTAGTAAATCTGTATGCGATACTTTTAGAAGTATCAACAATTTTAAAGTTGTTTAAGTGCCGCTAAGCCTAATAACTTTTTTGATGGCGGCCATTGCTTGTTTACATTTGAAACAGCAGACTAGTGGATTTGTTGCCAATCTAGAGAAACGTACCTACGTTTCTAGAGAATCTAGAGAAACAACAAAGATAACGCCTTCATTTATTATTGCGAATTAAATCATGCTTAATCCTCTCTTTAAATTTTTCGAGGAAATAAGTGTTTAAGACTTACTTCGTAATTTTTAATACAGATATTTTAAGTTTTTATGTATTTTTGCCTTGTGGCGAAGTGAGAACGGAATTAATTGAATGAGAAATACTCATCGTCTGTGAAAATCTGTTTCTTTTTCGTTTTGTTTGCTTAATTTCTTTTATACATCGTTCTAGCTTTATTATAGTATTCGAACAGAACATGTGGCTACGATTAGATAATTCTTTAAACGATATAAATTATGTGCATTCTGAGTTATAATATGAACGAAATATAATACTGTTAAGTGAACCTAGCGCCAGAGTGTCGCTATGGTAAAGAAATAGAGTGAATTTTAAAGAATGCATTTATTCTATTGTGGTTTATGCGCTGTCGAAGTAGATTTAATTCAATACAATAAGTGTAAACGAAATGCAATAAAAAATGCGATAATTTAATATTGCGTACAAGGAAGTCATGTGGTGTACACATCAGATTTTTTCTTTTTGATTTCATAAATCCATTCCCTGAATTTGCAAGGACTCTTATAATTGTTACCTTCAGTTCCCTTGGCAAAAAAGCGGAGATTATCCCAACTTTCATATGCGGTTTAATAAGCTGATTAGCTAATAAAAGCACAGAATATTTTCTGTTCAGTTTTGGAGCATCAGGATATGACTGGAACAATATGTATGAACATAAATTCTAAGTATCTTCGGGCTCTATTTTTGCAGGATGTTTCAGACCAAAGAGCTGAATTATTGTGTTATGCTTTGGTGTTCGTACCACACGATTTGGTTCTTTTTTGCACCATTTGAAGTGCTTTTTTCCATAAAAATTATCATTTTAGTCACAGTCACAGTCGTAAGAAAAATTATGATATTCATCTACAGAAAGCTCACATTCACTTTTGCTTTCGCTGCGAATACTACAAGAGTATTCAGAATCAGAGTATTCTTCATAAATAATATTTTTGACAAGATAATCAATTTCTTTTTGAGGGAGGTATACGGGACGTTTTCTTGTGAATTATGAAGCCATATTTATCACTTTTGCGACAAACAAGCATCCGGTACATAACGTATATCGTCCACTAACGCATGTGCTGTGAACGGTCTCCTAGACCACTTAAAAAGTAAAAAATGTGGTAACTGAAACCATATTAAAGCTAGAAGTGTGAAACTAAGGTGACCGGAAAAAATGCCCACAGGAAAAAAGCTCACAGGAAAAATGCTCACAGAATAATGCTCACAGGTATAAAAGCTCACAGGAGAAAAGCCCACAAGGAAATATGCCCACATAGAAAAAAGCTCACATGGAAAAATACTCACTTAGAAATATGCTCACATGGAAAAATACTCACTTAGAAATATACTCACACGGAAAAAAGCTCACATGAAATATGTTCACATGGACAAATGCTCACGTTAACCTTTTCAGGGGCGGTAAATAAAAGCATGAAAACTGCAGTAAAATTTCGCATGTACTGTAATATTTTATACCACTGCCCCTGTACGACATTTTTTTCCTGTAACTGCCAATAATTAATTTTTGTTTCTTCGCTCTATTTTTGCATACTTTTGATGTGTATCGATAGAAATTGATGTTTGAATGTAGTTATTCAAGTTTGGAGCCAAAAAAACTAAAAGTTCTGCAGAAATTTAAAATTTTAGAAATAAAATTAACATTTTTAGGCACTTTGATGACACCTCTCAGTTGAACATTATGAAGCAGCCTTCGAGAAATCTCTCCTAAAATCACAAATTGTTGCCAAGGCTCTCATAACGCACTAAATTCATTATTTAATTGTAGCCATTCCAGTATGTGGTTTTTATTTGACGGGATGAAAAAAGATTTAGCCTCTCAACGTTTGTTATTAGCTAATGTAAATACAGGATGTACTGAAGTAAAAAAAAAAAAAAAAAAAAAAAAAACATGAAAACTTACATTTGGTAATTGTGAATCGGGTAAGAAACTATGATGAAATCGATGATAAAATTAAATATTTTACGTAATTTAAACAAAATATTTATTCTAAATTCTCATTCATTATTCATTATTCTTCTAAATGTTTGTATTATAAAATGTGTAACTTATATTTATTATTTTTTAACAATTAAAATTGTAATAATTTTTCACTGCATAATTCTGTTTCATTCTTACTTCCTTTCTGCTTTTCTTTTCGTAATTCAAAATGGCCCATTTGTTAATCTTACATAGAAACTGAATCTACACATAATGTAAATTATTTATCAGTGGGCTTATTTCCATGTGAGCATACTTCTATGTGAGCTTTTTTCCGTGTCAGCATATGTCTAAGTGAGCATTTTTCCATGTGAGCATATTTCTGTGTAAGCCTTTTTTCCTGTGAGCATTTATACCTGTGAGCATTATTCCTGTGGGCTTTTTCCCTGTGGGGATTTTTCCTAGAACCGAAACTGGTGTGGATATGTGACCTTGTGAGACGGGTTTGGGAAGGTAGAAGGAAGGACAGGGACATTCTCCGTTTTTAGAGGTGGAAACAACGGTAATAAAATCTTCAGCGGTCTCTCAGACCGATCACAGCAGTTAAAGGTTAACTGTCTACATATGAAACCATTTTACAGAACTTTTATTGTCAGTCTTCATCTTCCTCCTTTGGCAGTAACTGATGGACTTCTAGATGATTCAAGTTAGGTTAAACTTGTCCTGAATTTTGAATACACGAATTTCTCGAACACTTGCTCTTGGCTGATGTTTTCTTCCTTTCAGTATATTGGGTAAAAAAGGTCAAACCAATCTTTCGGTAAATTTTCTCTTTTTATGAAATGAGTTCCTCTTCCATGCTAGATTGATCTTAATTAACAATAAAGATGCATCTACGCAGAAAAGTCTCGTATGTTGGAAAAAACTACGATCAGCCTTCTGTTTGGCTTTCTTCGGCAGGAATAGTGGGAGGCCAGTTTATTAAGCGAGTTGTAAAGATCGTGACTTGTAAAGATTATGACTTGTGAAGATCGTGACTTAAAGAGAACGTGAAATATAAATAATAGGACAAGAACTTGCATTTTACGGTGTGGCAACAAGAAAGGATTCGGAAGATTTTTATATATTTTGTTTAGAGAGTTTAATGTTTAGTATTTTAATAGTTGTAAGAGTTTAACTGTAGTAGTTAAGAGTTTAAAATTTTGAAAGTTAAGAGCTGCAACATTTATTTTTTTGGTTCTGTTTTAAAATTCAAATAAAAGTATTTTGTTCATTCTGAAAATTTAGCTTTGTTCTTCCTACAGGCTCAATATCCATTATATTGAAAGAAGGAAAGGATTTTTACTCGAGTCTACTCCTCATTTGGTCCTATTGTAACCTAGAATTTTGTAGTCCAGAAGAGCTATTAATTTCCAAAACTGCATTTTGCGTCGCTTCACTTTTCGAATTGTTGACATCGAATATTATCGCCTTGTATTATATTTAAAGAAAATAAATAATGAAGAATCTGCATGAATGTTTCTCGCATTGTGAAGAAACAATGGTATCTAGAGCAGTCCAATTTTGAATAACGTACTCCTCCAACCGAACATAGGCACTTAGAAGCCCAAATTCTGAATTTCGGATATGTTTTTATTATCTGTTTAAAATTTCGGAAACTTTTAACGAATTTTTAATTAACAGACTCAACGATTTTAAAGCGAACAACGGGAAAACTGCACGAAAAAGACATTTTTATATATAGCGCGTGAGAGTGCGTATCGGAAATTTTCTAAAGATATGCTGTTTTTAAATATTTTATTATATTGCTGTTGAATTGTTTTATGCGTTTTATGTAGGGAGAAAATGTTATTTAATCAATAAAGGTAACACGCAAAACGTTAAAAAATGCCCTTTTGTTCGTATTCCAATAGTTTCCAATTTATATTTTCAGCAAATATTTATTAGTTAATAAAAAACATGAAAGTAAAAATTATCCTTCTTTCCTGCGCTCACAAATCCGTATGCGAGTATCCGTTTACAAATATTAAAGCCTTAAAAACGCATGTCTGCGATGTTATCATCATGCGACGATTTTGTAGGTACTTTATTTTTTACCACGATATTTTAGACGACGAAGTTTTTGTCGTCTGACAGTTGAAGATGCAAGATGGAAAGAAGGATAACTGGTCGATTTTTACATTAGTAAGCCCACGGTTAGCCATGAAGGGTTTGCAAAGATTCTAACAGAATATGTAAAATATATGTAAAAATCAATTGTGAAAATAACAACGACACTTTATATACTCTAAAAAAGCTGAGGAGAAATGCGAGAAAGTCATTACGGTCACAGAAACTAGCGACTGTTGAGGATAGCGCCATCTATTGTACCAAGAGGGAAAAATTACAGAATGGACAATAGTAATAGCAGCATCAATTCGTTGTCATAAACAATAATATTTTAAAACATGTCGCAAATTGAGGTTCTCCTCCCTTTTTGTAACAAATGTGCTCCACAAGGGTAAAAAGCGACTTGAATGTCTTATGTGTTGCAGTTTTTACACTGGTTAAACTACTGTTTGAAAAAGAATTAAAAAATGATTGAATATTTAATATGACTGTGGAAGCAAGTAAAGACTTTTTGAAAAATTCCCAAAGATATTGTAAGGATTATGTTAATTTTATTAACAGTTAAATTAACAGGTGTTTATCAATGATAGAACTTCACAATTATTTTCATTCGATCATAATGTGTTAAATAATAATGTCTCCAAATACTGCTATCGATTTTGTAAGGATTATGTTAATTTAATTAACAGTTAAATTTTAAGTTAAAGTTCCTTTCTTGTCAAATTCTTAACTTCAACTTACTACTTCCGGCCAGAACGTAGTTTTGGAATCATTCTGAATACTTAATGAGGAGGAGCGGTATTTAAACCGCGAAGTCTACTTGCAGCGTTATATATTTAACTGATTAAAGCCTTATCTGAACGTCCTTCCCCCGGAGCAGTTCGGGTTTCGAAGCAAGTTATCCACCACAAAGCAGTTAGTAAGACTTACAGAGTTTTGTAGAGACGCACTTCATAAGAAACAGAATGTCGCAATCCTCATGCTAGACGTGGCGAAAGCTTTCGACCGCGTCTGGCATGAGGGACTTATCTTCAAATTAATACATTATAATATATAGAGAGAGAGCTAATTCAGTTAATTGCGTCTTTCATCTAAGATGGAACTTTTACGGTGGCTATTGGAAAAGATCACTCCAGCGTCAGGCCAATAAATGCAGGGGTCCCTCAAGGATCCATTTTAGGTCCCATTTTGTATCTTTTGTATGTAGCAGATTTTCCTAGGTCGCAGCTAGATAATAATTTCTTCCTGGGATGTTACGCGGACGACACGGCCTTGGCCGTTAGGTCCGCAAATGCAAATTTTGCTATTCGTAAGCTGCAGAACATCATGCCTAGTATTGAGAACCGGTGCGCAAATTGGAGAATATACATAAACGCCCAAAAATCTAACTTGCTCATAGTGCGACGAAAACACACCAGGACGCCTGTGCAGGAGAATATTACATTATTTAATGAAGTATCTATCAAACTAGCCCCAATGGCGAAAAAGTTGTCCCAAAAGTTCGAAATGCCCCCTATCTTGGTATAGTCTTTAATGAACAGCTTACCTGGAAGGACCACATCTCACATGTTCGCAAAAAGGCGTTCCATGTTATTAATAGCTTAAAGCCCCTTCTAGGGAAGTTTTCAAGTCTTTACCTGAGAAGAAAGCGTTTAATTTACCTCACTACTATTAGGCCAGTCATCACATATGCATCGCCTGCATGGTCGACGATACGTAAAAATGGTATTAAAAGGCTGCAACTAATACAGAATAGAGTGCTTCGTACTATTACTAACGCGTATATGTATGTCAGTAACTTAACTCTTCACCATGACTTGCGTCTGGATACACTTGAGGAGCACATACGCAAACTTAATAGGCACTTTTATGATAAGGCACTTAAGTGTGATCACATGAATATTTTTCTGACTTTCAACTATGTCATATTAATGGAGGATAAAGACCTATGTCCATTCGCGGCCAAGTCTGTAACTCGAACTTCACCACTTGATAATTTTGTATATATATGAAAATAGTTTGTTTGTATTATATGACAACATCTCCACCTCTATCCATAATGCTTAGCTCTCCTGACCGAATGATGCCGGTCCCGGCTGTAACAGCTTTAATATCGTTATTAATCTCTCGTGCATTTAAAATAGATGAATAATAAATAATGTACAGATTACTGGCAATATTGAAATGCAGGCTCGAGAGCTGTATGCATTTTCTCGCACGAAGCATGTAATTATTTTTTTTTTAAAATAAGTTTATAGAATATGTTTTCTCTTCTTGTTTGTATGTCGCCATTTTTTTAGTGTTAAATAAAAGTTATTGCTGTGTTCCATCATTGGAGTTGCTTCATTTCGCCAAAGAAGCATCACACTTTTTGCCACCTCCTATTTACTGTATGTACGTGACGATAGACTTATCGTGATGTCGCCATTGGGGCTAGTTTGATAGAGCCGGATACGCAGTTCACAGGACTGCATTGCCGGCAATAACCTGCCAGTCAGTCAGTCAGTCAGTGCAGCGTTAGAGAGAATCAGAGTATCCGATTTGCGCTCGTCTGCCTTTTGGGCTACTCTCTCTCTCAAAGCTGTTATTACGCTCGGCCGTACTCAGGCCCTTGACAAGCTTGCAGTCAAATAGAGTTAAGGGGCCAACTCGATTAGGATGTTGATAGCTTCGGCTATATTTCTTTAGTTAATCTTAGTTTTAGTTTAATTTTTAGCCTCTTAAGTTCAAGCCCAAGTGTGGGCTTTTATTGTACACTCCAAGATGGAGCTTTGTTAAATCTTATTGGAATAATAAAGGTTTAGTTACCCTTCCTTTCTTGCCGTTTCTTGTCACACGAACTTGAGCGATTACTCGCTAACTAGCTCTTAAGATTCTTCAATTTCTACAGTAATTGAGAAATACACTAGTGAGAATCTTACAATATAATATAACGAAATAAATTTCTATACGAAATTTTGATATGGGTCAAAAAGACTCCGAACACTCTAGGAAGGTTAAAAGAAACCCTCAAGAGCAAGTGGGTAAATCCAGGGAAGGTTAATTGTGTCAATTCAATGTTTGACTGCCAGAAAGGCAGATTAATTGCGTCGGAGTTTCCGCAGATTTCCTCTCGGGAAGCTGAAGGTGAGGCAACAAAGCTCTGAACGGTGATGTGAACCGATGACACGGTGTCAACAGTGACACTCCGCGTTGCTTCGGGCAACAGCTCTCCGATGACAATTATTCTCCCTATCAATTTGAGCCTTGCTGTGGACCCATTCGTAAAAGCAACAAATTTGTTGAATTACTTTGTTTTGTGATTATTCTGTACCAGTTCAGGAAAGCTGCTGCCAAATTTTGCCGACTTAAAGTAACAAGGCTTAAAGTAACATCTATTTAGACTCAGGAAAAAAAAATTTGGAGTATAATATCATACATTGTGTCTCATATTTATCTCACTTGAATTCAAAATCAAAGCATTAATAGATAATTAAATTCCCTCACGCAATCAATTTAAGAATTAATTCCTTACGAGTTTATTTTACTTACATTATTTTCAATTATTCGGCTTTCTGAAATAGCGAAAATGCAATTGGGCTGATTTTACTTTCTCGTACGAAGTAAAGTAATCAGAAATTTAATCAGTAAAGAATACAGTAATTTTGTTAACAGAAGAATTCCGCGTAACGAAATCCTCAACGAAAATATCCGTTTTGACCTCCATCGAATACAGTTTAACGATGTTTTTGCATGACATCTGTACGTATGGTTAGGTTATTTAATTTCGGCAAATCCTCGAGGGCTATCTGCCCGTTCACGGGATTCGAACCTCAGACCGAACTACCAGTGTTCAGCGATTTTACCGCTCGGCCGCTGGTGGGCCGTGTACGTATGGTCAGAATAAAAGACTCTTTTTCCCCAAAAAATTATAAAACTGATTTAAAATGGATTCAGAAGAGATTTTTTCGTGGCGTCTGTACGTATCTCACATAACTCAAAAACGTGTGTGTATGTGTGTGTATTGAGAATACGGCAAAGCACACTAGGGCTATCTGCCTAAGGGGAGGGATGCCTTTCGTGGAGGACCTTCTAAGGGAAACTGGCTCGTATACACGTTACACATGGGGAAAACCACGAAAACGCCCATGCAGCCAGCCCGTTCGCGGGATTCGAACCTCGGACCGAACTACCAGTGTTCAGCGATTTTACCGCTCGGCCGCTGATGGGCCAAAACGAATAAGGACTGCTATAGATATAGTTGTGCACCTCCCGTTTTGGTGGCATTCGGCCGCACCAGAAGTAAATAAATGTACATATATGTAATGTACCAGCTTTTGTCAGGAATAAATAGATTGTTGAAGAATCATCGATGTAGTCGTAGTTTAAATTATCAGACGATAGTTTTAAAAAACAGGATCCATTTATTATATTTCAGGAGAAAATAGCAATTACAAAAATCTGATATCCGGAGTAAATAAAAAAGAACTACTAATAACATTTTGTATGAAGGTTTACTGCATCGTGACATTTAAGAAAAAGCCCCGATACTCTTTTGCGAGTCTTTTTATAGCCTCTGGAAAGGCGGAGCTTCCAAGAAATGACGTCAGCCAATCCAGTTCGCTTTAAATATCTCCAGAACATTCTAAAACTGTACGTGTAGGAAAGGCGGGAAAAATAACTTGACTACGGGGCTGTGGATTTAATTCCACGTACTTTCAAATAAGAGAACGTCGCCATTAAAAATGAAAAGAACATACAGTTAGAAATTAATTTGACTATGGAATTTTATTATTACATATATATATATATATATTGATATACATTTATTTTTTACCTCTCCTTTTATTATCAGTATATATATATATATATATATATATACACCCACTCTGTTACTTGGCTCCGTGAGCTCAGTTTTTTTTTATTCTTATATGTCGGTAAAATGCGCAATGTTTCCTTTAAAAATGATTGAATTATATTGTTCTTATCGTCCTGCTACGATGTTTATGGCCTTAGTTAATCTGCATGCAATATTTGTAGAACTATCAACGATTTAATAATTGTTTAAGTGCGGCTAAGCCTAATTTTCTTTTACCATAGCAGCCATATTTGTTTACATTTGAAACTTAGCAAAATAGTGAATTAGTTCTTTCTGCACCTTCAATGACATTTTGCCGAGCGGAACAGAACAGAAATTTTTAGTTTGGGCACCGAAAAATCTGCTTTTTTGCCTTTTCGCCGAACGGCTCGTTTTTGCGTAGAAACTGTAATTTTAATACTAATTCTTTTTAATTGTTTTAACTGTATTTAGTGTTTTATGTTGTTCTATATCTTTCAAATTTTAACGAAGATATTTAATGAAGTCATGTGGTGTACACATCAGATTTTTTATTTATTTGTTGAAACCATAATAAGCAACATATATAAACAGAAAAGTGATAGCAAAGGGTTGAGGGAAATGAACTGGAAACAAACCAAAACTACTACATAACTTCAATTCATCCGGCTTTGAAACGTAAAGTATACCCTCTTTCCATCAATGGTATAAGCCTCTTTAGTACAATGGGATTACGAGTACCTGGACCAATCTGTTGCGACCTTTGAAGTTTGTTAACGTTTCGATGTCATTATAAGTATCGATCTTTAGGATAATCCTGTGTAACAGATATAGTAGATGTTTGTAGTGAAACATATTGAGATTAAAGTGTTCAAAGTAGTTAAGGGGAGTCATACACCTTAAACTCCTTATGATCTTCGAATATGTGACTGTTGCAAGAATTGAGATAACTTATTTATTTTAAAAGCAATTACTTCCAACATTTTATGGCTCACTACATAATATAGCTGCTCTCTAAAATCGTAATCAGAAAATTTGTGTTGCCACAAATATTGTTATAATTTAATCCGCTTTGTGGCAAAATTGCGCGCGCAGTTTAAAATTATCTGTTGCATTATTTAATTCCATAGTTTATATATAGCTTTTATAACATTTGTAAACTACCGTAAACCAAAAAAACTGAGAATTTCATGTTAAATTTTTATTTTATTTGGGAGTTGAGTTTATAAAATATATTTTCTTAAAAAATCTGTAATATTTTCGTGCATAAAATTTTTTAATATTAAAATATTCATCATATTTTTGGTTCAGTTAGAAATTAGTGCCCATATAAAGAATTACATCCAATTTCAAGTATATAACATTAGTCATTTTTAAAATATCAAGCGCGCAAGGTGGAAAAATGGAAAAAAAATTTTGTCACAGAGCAGATAAAATTACAAAAATATTTGTGGCAACACAAACTTTCTGGTTACTAGTTTCCAAAGCAGCTACATTATGTAGTCAGCTGTAAAAAGCTGGAGGTCATTACTTTTAAAATAAATAAAATATCTCAATTCTTGCAACAGTCACATAATTCGAAGCTCATAAGGGTTTTAAGGTGTATGAGCCCCCTTAAACATTTTTGACAAATTTTGGGCTGCCACATCACGAAGGTGTTTCTGGAAAAAAATGTGCTTTACGTCAGCATTAAAACTACAGATTGAGATTTATACATCTTAAGATTTGACCAAGGAAAATGCGTAAGAATATTTCGAGTGGTACATAATCATATTTAAAATAAAATTTAAGGAAAAACAATATTAGACATTTATGCTCTGTTTTCCCCATGCGAGGAGGCCCACCAGCAGCCGAGCGGTAAAATCGCTAAATACTGGTAGTTCGGTCCGAGGTTCGGATCCCGCGAATGGGCTGGCTGCATGGGCGTTTTCGTGGTTTTCCCCATTTGTAACGTGTATACGAGCCAGTTTCCTTTAGACAGTCCTTTACGAAGGCATCCCTCCCTTTAGGCAGATACCCCTCGTGTGCTTTGTTGTAATTGAATAATCCAATCCTGAACTTTTTCTTTCTTTCAGTTTTTAGCCCATAAGGGCCATTAATTGTTTGGCATTTTATAGACATTAGGTTAATTGTAAAAGAACCGCCCCGAATTTTGATGGAGAATACCCCGTGGGGCGGAAGGGTCCGAAGGTCACCACCACACGAAAGGATTCTTTCAGCTCGCCGCATATTTGGAGTGTCGCCATGCCGCGCCGACAACATACATTTGCAAACATTCATGACTTTCCCGGTATTCGAACCCGGAACCTCCCGCACGGTAGTCAGCGACGCTTACAACTATACCGATTGGGCGGCACATAGAATTTAAACTAAGAAATCATGCTACTGTTTTTTTCCAGCCGGAGTTCCATAGGGCTCTTAGCAAAGCAACCCCATGGGCAAAGGAAAGCATCGTAGAAGAGGCTATACTCTGTAGACACATTAGGTATATTTTTGGAAGCAGGAAAGATGGAAAAATAGCAACCGCCTTCGCCGGGAATCGAACCGCGGACCTCTGGAATACCGGTCCAGCGTGCAGAACCACTACACCACAAAGGCACGTTAGGAAGGCGGGAGAAATATCTTATGTACTCCCCCTTTTAAAGAGCGACTCGGGTATTTCGGGGACCCAATCGCCAAATTCTGGGTGTGGAAGGGGCCCACCAGCGGCCGAACGGTAACTTCGCTGAACACTGGTAGTTCGGTCCGAGGTTCGAATCCCGCGAACGGGCTGGCTGCATGGGCGTTTTCGTGGTTTTCCCCATGTGTAACGTGTGTACGAGCCAGTTTACCTTAGAAAGTCCTCCACGAAGGCATCCCACCCCTTAGGCAGATAGCCCTAGTGTGCTTTGCCGTATTCTCAATACACAACCACCCCATGTGAGGAAGAAGGCATAAACTAATTATTTCTACATCAATTAAGAGTAAATACTTTAACTCTTTCGCATCGAAGTCGCCCCAAACGCCCAAACATTCAGACATCGGCTGGACGCCGATAATATAAATGATAGCTAAATAGGTAGAAAGGGTGAATAGGATAGACCGATAACTTACATACCTAGATACTATATATCTGTATATGAGTTTGTAGTTATATGTATATACATATACTATTTTGATTGTACTCTGCTTCAAGTGCCTCGTATGCACATGTATGTATTTCTTTCTACATTGTTGTATTCTTCAAGTGTCTTGTATGCATATGTATATGTCTTTTTTGCATTTTATAAATGCGGTCTGCTCAGCCGGGGCTGCCCAGGGCTGCGGCCTGGTAGCCACTGGTTGACTCCCGCCAAGTTGGTAACCAATTTTGCATGGATATATCTATACCTGGGTCGGAAGCTAACTCAGCGGTTTACCTCCCCTAACCACTCTTTCCTAGCAACCACACATCTTATCTTTAAAGTTAAGAATCAATAGACTGGTGGAAAGAATTATTCTGTATGCCGCTGCTGTTTGGGGAACTAACATCTCTTTCCAAATAAGACGTTCACTACTCTCTATACAGCGATACCAGCTTTTTCTCATTTGCATAGTACCACGTCCACGGCAGCCTTACAAATTATCGCAGGCACACCGTCTCTGGACTTGTGAGTTGAACGAAAGGCTGCAGTGGTTAACGTAAGCAGGCTACGACACTCCATGAGTCTCTGGGGACAAATCTATATTCATACTGATTATGATCATCGGACAAATCTATATTCATACTGATTATGAGCATCACATACCGCAAGCTTCCTGCCACCCTGCTAAAAATAACCTTGTGGACACAATCTACTTTCATAGAACACAGGACTCGGGATTTGCAAATGGCGTTTTTCACTGATGGCTCTAAAACTCCAGGGGGCATGGGAAGCAGATTATGTATATTTTCTTTAGGAGCTTTAACGTACTCTTCTTCTTCAAGTGCCTTGTAAGCACATGTATATTTCTTTTTTGCATTTTATAAATGTCGTCTGCTCAGCCAGGGCTGCCCAGGGCTGCGGCCTGATAGCTAGTGATTGACTCCCGCCGAGTTGGTAACCAATTCTGCATGGATATACCTATACCTGGGTCGGAAGCCAACTCAGCGGTTTGCCTCCTCTAACCACAATACTGTCTGGGCAGCCAGAAAGAAAATAAAAGAAGAAAAAATAATAAATCTGAAAAGTTTCAAATTTTAAATTACGTCCAAAGCGGCGTTTTTTTAACATTTTGTGTTTTATCTTTATTTATTTAATATCACGCTCTTCGCACATAAGCCATAAAATTCAGTTCAACAGCAATATCACAAAATAATTTTAAATTGGGCATATCCTTAGAATTTCCGATACACAGTCTCGCGCGCTGGAGATAAAAATGTTTTTTTCTGTACAACTTTGCCATGGCTCGCTTTAAACTCCTCGAGTTTGTTAATAAGAAATTCATTAAAGTTTTACAGAATATGAAATCGAGAATAAAACAAATTCCCAATTTGAAATTTGGGCTTCTAGATGTCCATATTCGCAGTAAGATTACGTTATCCAAACTGTATGGCTCTAGTTACCGTTGTTTTAGCAAAATGCGAGAAATATACATACATTTATGCCGATCTTCATTATTTAATTTCCTCAAATATAATAAACTAAATTAAACTAAACTCTGTAGCGTAACAGCCCTAATGGGACAAGATCTGCAGTGGCCGGAAATCTGCTTTCTTGACTGTGGGCCCCGGGGGCGTAAGCATATGCTCTAAACAAATGGTCAGCTTGTCGCAAAAATCTCCAGTGTTTAGTCTCCAAGCGAACTTGGTACTCATTTTATCGACCCAAGTGATAGAAATGAAGGGATGAAAGGTTGAGCAGACCCTGCCCAGCCCGGGAATCGAACCCCGGACCTATGGTGCTCCTACGCGATGCGCTACTTCAAATATAGTAGAAGGCGATAATATTCGGTGGCAACACTTTGAAAAGTGAAACAGACATTCAGAGTAATTCCTCGCAAAACGAAAACTATAGTCGCTCAGGGACAGAGTCCCTTTGATCTAATAAGGTATATAACAGAGTACATGAAAACAAAGTAGTCTCATTACTTATCGCCATAGCAAGGTCATGAATATTTTAATGCAACAATTTTTTTTATCCCTGGAAAGAAGTGTCTTGCCCAGAAGACAGAAAATTGAGCCATGACGTGTATAAATGTTTAATTCAAAGTTATAGTTATTCAAATCAAAATACAGTAAAAATTTATATATCCCAAACGCATTAAATAGCATCAAAACATAGGGGAGAGTAGCCCAATTTGAACCAATTTTGTATTTTTCACTATATAGAAGGACGGAAGAAGTGCCAATAAAAATTAAGTCGTAAAAAATAAACTCACTAAGTCTACCTTCAAAATAAAACCATTTATTAAATTTTAAAAATTATGGCACTATTCGGTTTCGATGGCCGTAAAAAATCGCCAAACTATTGTTGATGCCAACGCAATGATACAATTAAGTAGTAGAAAATAGAACCATTTATTAAATTTTAAAAATTTTGGTACTATTCGGTTTCGAGGGCCGTAAAAAATCGCCAAACTATTGTTGATGCCAATGCTGCCAAAAATAATTGCGGCAAGAAAGGAAGTATAATAGTAAATAACTATTTAAGATTGATGTTTTAATTTAGATGAAAGGTTAATTTCATATAGTAATACTTTTTTATTATTATTATTTATACGAAAAGGCTAAACATGATTGAATGGTAGCATAAGAGTAAATTATTTCAGCTCAATATTATATTTTATATAAAAATTGCTAAACATAACTGAATGGATGCCTGCATCGCTATTTCGCTCTCGACTTACCGCTAAAGCATAATTTCATCTCGTTGGTTGTTCAAACGTAATTTTCTATAGTAAATGATGCCTTTTCTTTGAAATTATTCTCGGTAAAGTGCAGAATCGCTCACTTATTTGTTTGCCGCTTTTTACAAGGGTAAAAACAATTGGATTTTTGTCAATATTCTGTTACGTTTTAAGTGAAAATAGGTCGATGTGTACATAGATAAAGTTAAGGGTGTGCGCAGTGCCATTTTGTGCAATTCTAGGATTTTTTTTAAAAGTGAAAATAGGTCGATGTGCACGTGGATACCGAGTATGTGCAATTCTTAAAAACGCGTCAAACAGTCGGTGATTCTGCACTTTACCCAAACTTTTATTGCCGAGTTTTCGTCATGGGCAATTCCCAAATTGTTAAACCCATAGGATATCAAAAAATGATTTAAAATCAAAAAAGGATTTAAAAATCAAACTAGTATTTCAATGGCGTCTTAAGAAATATAGAACTATATAAACTTACGCAATCTGAAATCAGCGCGTACACTAGATTTAGCGCGCTGTTAAATGGGCGCGTTTGCTAGATTTGGCGCTTTTGCGCGTACATTTTCGCTGCACTTTTTTTACGGCCCTCGAAACCGAATAGTACCAAAATTATTTATAACGGTTAAAAATGAATTCAAAAAATCGTGTCATCGGTTCAATTTAGGAAAACGGTTTCCTTATTTGGACCGCTAGTTTCCTAAATTGGACCATAAACTTTCTTAACGGCAATTTGCAACAAAAGAACCTCTTAATTGCAGCACTAACTCCAGCACACCGAGTATGTATCCAAGCGTGACATTTCATGCGTCATCCAAGCGTGACATTGTATCATTTCTTCCTTGGTTTCTTCACATAATATACAAAACCATGAATCACCAGTATCTTTTTTATGTTTCTGCATTTTGTTAAACTTTGGTTTTCGTATAACCGCGATTTGTATGGGCTTCTTGTTATTTCCACTGCTTTCTGGGTTTTCCACTGCTTTCTGCACTGCGAGAAGACGAAGGGCCAGTTGGATTTGGATTTTTCTTTGCTCGAGGTGATATTTTTTCAAGAACTGTCCTAAATCGTTTATTTTCGTTATCACTTCTATATTCATCATCATCACTACTAGAAGGTGAACGTCGTCTCGGAGAAGAATGGTTGCCATTCCCGTAAGTTCTTCGAAGGGTAGCATTCTAGGGTTAATTATAATTCATCCATGAAAAAATGTCGTTGCCGAAATTGGACCGGTTCAATTTCGGCAACTGTTTTCGGTCCAACTTGGGAAACTTGAATATTTAACGCTTGATATTGTACAGAAACGTCAAACTAACATAACCTTGCAAAATTTTAATTGAAAATTGTAGCTAAATAAGCAAGTTTTGTGGTGGTATAATAAGGCATGCAATTACTTACGTTTAATTGCTTTCACACTTATATCGAAATAAGCGATTTTCTTCTTAGCCAAGCGAATAACACTTCTCTCAATGTAACTAGAGGTGTTTCTTTACAAACACAATTGCATTAACCTCTTCTACATCTACATACAGTGGATACAAAAAGTATTTGCACACATACATTTTTGTTCACAATTTATAAGAAAATGCATTAAGAAATACAGAAATTGGCATTTAAAAAATAGAATAAGCTTATTCATTTAAATTAATTACAAATAATACAATAATATTAATAAAAACATTTTTTGCAACAATATTAAAATAGCTTATGTCAAAAAAGTATTTGCACACTCAACTTTAGCAAATTTGCATTTTTATGCTATTATTTGACAGTCATCCCGCAGTAAATAACATACGTAAGACGACTATAAAAGGAGGTGTTGTCGAAACATTATCAGTTGATTGTCGATTTGAAATTGTAATGGCACCTAAGAAATCTGAACTGCCGATTTCGTTGCAAAAAAAAAAAAAAAAAAAAAATGTTTCTCTACGTGAAAATGGCCTAAATTATCGAGAAATAGGTAAAAAAGTAAATGTTTGCTTCTCTACTGTTCGGTATATTATAAAACATCATAAAGAAAGAGGATCTACATCAAATAACTTGTGCTGTGGACGCTCAAAGAAACTTTCACTGCGAATAAAGCGAAAAATCATAAGAGAAGCATCGAAAAATCCATTTGTTAGTGCAATTACTTTAGTCAATGATGTCGCTTCAACATCTGGAGTTCAAATCTGTGCCCAAAGTGTTCGAAATGTTCTGCACGATGCACACATTTATGGGAGATCTCCAAGGGAAAAAACCTCTCATAACTGAACGAAATAGACTGAAGAGACTTGAATTCGCTAAGAAATATATCAATATGCCAATTGATTTTTGGAAAAATGTCATATTCTCCGACGAGAGTAAGTTCAATATCTTTAAATCAGATGGCAGGAAATTAGTTTGGAGTACTTGTACTGCTTTTCATACCAAAAATGTGTTACCCACAGTTAAACGTGGAGGAGGTTCTGTTATGATTTGGGGGTGCATGGCTAGCAAAGGAGTTGGTAATTTGTGTTTCATTGATGGGAATATGATAGCTCGAACCTATATTGATGTGTTGCGAGATAACTTGCCACAAAGTGCAATAAAATTGGGTATCAGTAATTCGTACTATTTTCAGCAAGATAATGATTCCAAGCACACTGCCGTATAACACGTATGTGGTTGCTTTATAATGTACCCAGAAAACTTGCCACTCCACCACAATCACCATACTTAAATCCTTCGGAAAATTTGTGGAATTCTTTGGATTTAAAAATAAGAAAAAGGAAGATTTAAAGCAAATCTGCCCTTAAACAAGCCCTTATTGAAGAGTGATCGAATACTGACCCTACTGTTACAGAAAATATAATTAAATCAATGCCAGCAAGATTACAAGCAGTAATAGATGCTAAAGGAATGCATACTAAATATTAGTTATTTGAAATTTGCTTATATATTTTATTTCTTTTGTATTCATGCAGGTGTGCAAATACTCTTTTGATATGAGATATTTAAATTTTGTTACAAAAAAGCATTGTTATTTATATTATTGTAATTTTTCTGTTTGTTTTGGATGATTAAACTTATTCTGATTTGGCAATAAAATTTTTTTTATTTCTCAATGCTTCTTTTTATGAATAGCAAACAAAAATGTAGGTGTGCAAATACTTTTTTTACCCACAGTATAACAAAATGCCTATCTCAAATCTCGCAGATATCATCACTCTTTGTATATCATAGAGGTCCAAATTAGGCTAACTTCCCCTAAATAAATTTGCCTCGAGTGATGATTCTTTTGGCATTCGAATAAACGCGCACTGCTACAAATCTGTGGGACGAGCAAATGGTACACCCTAGTATTCTAGATTTACTACGATTACAGCTCATCTGGTAAGCGATTTGGAAGGAATTTGGCGTTTTGTTTATCATGATTGACTTCCTTGGAGTTTATATAGCTATAGGTAACAAAACGTTTTCCTAAATAAACAGTTATTTAATTACCATGAAACAAGTATTTGAAGCATATTGGACAATAAAAATATTTTTGTTTGCCTAAGCACACGGAATTTCAAGTAAAATATAGCAAAACAATCGAATTTTATCTAACTGGGTCTTAACGGGAGTTGGAACCCCAAAATCTTAAAAAAATTGTGATTTCGGATTTTTGCATTTTCAAATTCTCTACACTTTTATCTTTCTAAAAATACCTTTCTTTAATCTCTATGAAAATTAGAACTGTAACACAATCTAGTTTTAATTTGTCATCTACTGCTTTGATCAATGAGGATTTTTACATAAAAACGCGTTTTTCTCTAAATGTGATTTTTTTATACTCGATGTACCTTTTCTCAGGAACTACTGCTCACAGGTATCTAAACTTTTTATGGCTTATTTATTAGGTTCCCTAATATTTACTGAAATGAGATTTTTGTAATAAACTCAGAAAAAAAATTTTAATTTAAATTTTTTTGTGTGAAAAAAGTGCTAAATTTTACTATGCCTAACAAAATATCCTGTAATTTACTCTAAAATTCAAAATGTTCCAAAAGCTCATTTCAATATAATCAAATAGGTATACTTTAATTACAGAAAAAATTTCAAGCTTGTATCTACAGCAGATTGTGAGAAAAGGTACATCGAAAATCGCCAATTTAACATTGTCGGTATAGGGGTTTCTGCTACCCCATAAAATGAAACACGGCTTGTTATTGCAAGTATTATACTAAAATTAAAGAAGTTAATTATTATATATATTTACATAAAAACACTTTATTTCTGTTTCATTAAAGTCAAATTGTCTGTTCATATTTTGTAATATATTTGTAGAAAAGAAGCATTATATAAAGAACCTCAAATGTTTATAAATTACATATTTGTCAAACGATACGTGGCGATATATTGGCTTGGTTTATGTGATTACGGCAAAGCACTCGAAAGCTATCTGCCTAAGGCGACAATTGCCTACATGTAGGACTTTCTAAGATAAAAAAGAAATATATGTTACGCATGGGGAAAACCACGAAAACGCCAATGCAGCCAACCCGTTCGCCTGGAATCGAATCTAGGTCAGAACTACCAGTGTTCAGCGACTTTACCGCTCTGCTGCTGGTAAGACCGTGATGACATCATATTGAAAACCTTCATCTTTAGCAAACAACATGCGGTGACGTAGTATTATAGATATAAGATGCTGTGTGATTACATTTAATGAAACGAATTTGCTCAATAAACATGTTCAGCGTTATCGTTTAAATTTATTCAATAATTCACAGAAATATACTTTAGTCTTATCGTTTTGGCATTATATAATGGAAAATATAAAATTGTTTTAATAAATTGAAGGCAATTTTAAATTTACGTGGTGTTGAAAGAAAAACAAAGTCACTCGTATAAAAAAGTAAGGCATTAAAACATGGGTGCCTGAAGTGCGACCCAAAAGTCTTTAAAATACGGCCAAAACGCAAATTATGAAATTATTCAAATTTACACCTTTTTGGGTACTATTCGGTTTCGAGGGCCGTAAAAACATTGCAGCGAAAATGTACGCGCAAAAGCGCCAATTCTAGCATACGCGCCCATTTAACAGCGCGCCAAATCTAGTGTACGCGCTGCTTTCAGATTGCGTTCTGAAGTTTACATAGTTCTATATTTCTTAAGATGCCATTGAAATACCAGTTTAATTTTCAAATCCTTTTTTGATTTTAAATCATTTTTTGATATCCTATGGATTTAACAATTTGGGAATTTCCCATGACGAAAACTCGGCTATAGAATTTTGGATAAAGTGCAGAATCACACACTGCTTCACGCGTTTTTAGCGAAATAGCGATGCAGGCATCCATTCAGTTATGTTTAGCAATTTTTATATAAATTATAATAATGATCTGAAATAGTTATTGACTCTTATGCTTCCATTCAGTCATGTTTAGCCTTTTTCTTATAAATTATAATAACAAAAAAGTATTATATGAAATTAACCTTTCATCTAAATTAAAACATCAATCTTAAATAGTTATTTACTATTATACTTCCTTTCTTGCCGCAATTATTAGGGTTGCCGCAATTAAATTTGGCAGCATTGGTATCAACAATAGTTTGGCCCTCGAAACCGAATAGTACCCATTTTTGTTTAAAAAATAAATGTTTGAATTTGATTCATATATAATCGATTCGTTGGCCTTTATTTTAAATTAAAAATATAAATAAAAACATCTTAGTATGTCATGATGTATTAAATTCAAAGTCACATTCAACTGAAAGAAAAATTTGAAAATGTTTCTTTATTGGAGTTTTAAGAAAATTACCTACCCCGCGATAAATATCCTAATTTTCACAATCATGTTTTATTAATGTTTTCAGCTTTTGGCAGTACCTATATTTGTGAACAATTATTTTGAAAAATAAAGCATACAAAAAACGAAAATAGGACAAAGATCACTGACAAACATCTTGAAAATGCATTTAGAATTGCAACCTCGTCCATTGAACCCGACATCGATTTGCTTGTTCACCAAAAAGCAAATTCATCCATCTCATTAATTTGAATTTTTTCCATTTTTATGAAATCCAAACTAAATTAAAGTAAACTTTTACAATTTAATGATAAATATGTACCTATACATACCTAACTCAAATTTTAAAATATGAGAATGAAAGAAGTTAATTTATTTCAATAAAACACCATAGTTTAATGGGTTATTCAATTACGGCAAAGCACACGACGGCTATCTGCCTAAACGGAGGGATGCCTTCGTGGAGGACTTTCTAATAAAAACACCACAGAGTTAATTTTTATTTGAATTTGTTGTTTGCTGTATGTGGGGCTTCGCAAATGTTTTCCTTTGCTATGCGGCTCTCAAAACGGTCATAGGTCAAACCCATGCATTAAAGGATTAAATATTAAATAACAGCGAGGGGTTTTTATTTCATGGACTCGTAGACTATATGCAATATGCGGTGAATCTTCGAATTATGGTAATTTGGCGATTTTTTGGCGAAAGTTTGGCGACCAACCCTGGTAGAGCAACCTGCAAGTTTTTGTTTTTCGGACGCCATTTTGTTTTCACGAAGTAAAGTTTTTTATTTTTTTTTTTTTTAACTCAACATTTTTTCTAACAATCTGCTAGCCGAATAACGCTTATGCTAGAACTTTTATGGAACAAAAGTGCTTAATCATGACGAAGATTAGGTGCGAAACTGGGAGAAAGTGTAGAATCGCTCACTGCTAGCCGCGTTTTTAAGAATTGCATATACACGGTATGCATGTACACGTCGATCTATTTTCACTTAAAAAAACATCCGAGAATTGCACAAAAATGGCATTGCGCACACTCTTGACTTTATCCATGTACACTGCTAAAGTCCTAGCTAGTAACCTTTATCGCCTTACCAAAATGTCGCCAAACTACCTGTTACCATATTCCAAAGATTAGCCTAATAGGCTTTTATACGAATATGCTCTTTTACTTCAATTTACAAAAATCCGAATCTGTAAACAAAATAAATATACGATTATTAAACGAATTACTAAAGAAATAAGAGGACGAATGAAAAATAATAAAGGGGTTTGAATATTTTACATGTAGAGCTTGGGCAGCGACGCTTGCAGCTTTACTTTTCTGCCGCCCATTTGATATTCCAGCTTGGGTGCTTAGACTTGCATAGCCATTTTCTAACTGAAGTTAAAAGGCGCCATTAAATTTTGAACCAGCTTAGTAATGTCGGTGCTTACGTATTAACTAAAGGTATCAACTTAATACTGGCAAGTTGGTGGTTTTCGAGCCTCGTTTTTATAAAGGTTCGCAAACCGCCCCTACGAAATCGAATTTCGTAAACATGATCAACATATGAAGAAAAAAAAACCTGCTCTAGCAATTATACATTACAAAGAATAACACACTTCAAATCTGTCATTCTTCGCTCGCAGTTATCTGCTTCGTTTAAAAATCATCACAGAACAATGGACACTAGCAAATTCCAGAAGTGTATTAAGATGAAGGCAGAAAATATCATCATTTATTTGTAAGAACTGCTAGAACCTGGAATACAATCAATAAAAAAGAACGCATACGAAAGTGTCGACGTTGCTTGACTGAAGGTCTTTCATCAGCATGTTTGTTTGAAGAATGGTTATGCACATGGTTACCAGAAACTGGCACATTCCGAAAATTTGGCGACTTCTTCTCGGGTGTGGGCAATAACACGTAAATACCGCTAGCCAAATATGTGTAGGGTGTATCTATGATATTTTTAAGTTGTAATTTCATATTAGTTTACTACCTGTTAAACGGTAGAGTTTTGTAGTATGCATTGTTTAAAATCACTTTTAAATAAAATTGTTTATTTAAAACCTTCGCAGCACTTTGCCGTATAGCAGGGTTTCTTAAACTTTTTTCAGTCGGTACCCTTTTTTATCACTGAGAATTTTTCGCCACCACCAGTACCCCCATAAAATTTTATAAGACCCCATAAGTATTGCGCAAATCTGACACACGCGTGAGTGAACATGTCAATTTTTCACCTGTACTGCAATATACTACTGAAGATTTAGGTCATTAACTTTAATTTCTAATTTTAAGACATAGAAAAAAACATTAATAAGTAACAGACGAAAAAAAATAAAAATTTCAAATAACGTTTTAACGTAATTTAATGAAACGTTTACATTATAAAAAATCTCATGTGTACACCACATGACTTCCCTGTACGGAATATTAAATTATAGGCATTTTTTCTTGCAGTTCATTTAAACTTATTGGATTGAATTAAATCTACTTCGCCCACAGCGCATAAACCAGAACAGAATAAACGCATTCTTTAAAATTCACTCTAGTATTTGTTTACCATAGCGGCATTCTTCCGCTAGATTCACTTAACAGTATTATATTTCGTTCATATTATAACTCATAATGCACAAAATTTATATCATTTAAAGAATAGAATTATCGAATCGTTGCCACATGTTCTGTTCAAATACTATAATAAAGCTAGAGTGATGTATAAAAGAAATTAAGCAAACAAAACAAAAAAGAAACAGTTTTTGAGTATTTCTCATTCAATTAATTCAGTTCTCACTTCGCGACAAGGCAAATATACAAAAAAACTCAAAGTATTTATATTAAAAATTACGAAGTAAATCTTAAACACTTATTTCTTCGAAAAAATTAAAGAAAAACTAAGAATGATTTAATTGGCAATAATAAATGAAGGCGTTATCTTTGTTGTTGCAAAGCTACGTTTCTCTAGATTGGCAACAAATTCACTAGTCTGCTGTTTCAAATGTAAACAATCAATGGCGGCCATAAAAAAAAGGCTTAGCGGCACTTAAACAACTTTAAAATTGTTGATAATTCTAAAAATATTGCATACAGATATACTAAAGGCATAAAAACAACATAATTCATTCATTTTTAAAGCAACAAATGTACAATTTACAAGCATATAAGAGTAAACAAACTGAGATCAATGAGCCGGGTAACAGAGTGCATATATTTACATACGTTTGGCGCGGCCAATTGAAACCAAGATACGAGGTGCACATCTACATTTTATAGTAGTCCTATATACAAAATTTCAACGTTCTGAGGCTACTCGTTTTTGAGTTATGCGAGATACGTACGTAGGCACGTACGTAGATACGTTCGTACAGACGTCTCGAAAAATTCTTTTCAGAATTTATTTTAAAGCAGTTTTATAATTTTTTTGGAGGAAACGAGTCTTTTATTCCGTCCTTACGTACTGGTATCACTCAAAAACATCGTTAAATTGCATTCGATAGCGGTCAAAATGGATATTTTCGTTGAAATATGCTGCCTGAAATTTTCGCGATTACAATACTTCCTTTTTACTTCGAACAAGGAAGTAAAAAGAGCGCGTCGAACAGAGATTGCTTCTTTCTTTGTCTATATTGTCTTGTACAGACATTAGGTTAATTGGTAAAGACGGAGAGATGAAAAATTAGCAACCGCCTTCGCCGGGAATCGAACCACGTACCTCTGGAATACCGGCCCGGCGTGCAGAACCATTACACCATGAAGGCACGCTAGGAAAGCCGAAGAAATACCTCATACTCTTTATCTTTCTTTATCTATTTTCAGATACATTGCGTAAAAATATTTGGTAATTGTAAAGTTATTATAATAAGTTAAACAAATATCAAAACTGCTATAATTTTTGAAGACCCCCTGCTGCAGGTCCCGCGATACCCAAGGAGGTCACGGCCCACAGTTTAAGAAACCCTGCCGTATAGGAACTGACCAATCGCTAATTCGCTTGTCGTTCCAATATGGTCTGAAGGGCATTTTAATTAATATTACACAATTAGGACTCCATAAAAATACAAGGTGATTCTAAAATATCTCTAAAAATGTAAAGAATAGTACACTTACTTTCTTCTTCAAATCTTTCAATCAATCTTTTGCGGAAATATTTGCTCCAAGTATACAGTTACCTGTTTTCGTTTAATGAGCAGATTTTTTAAAAGTATGTATTATTAGAAATAAGGCATGTGTATTTCTCAAATAGGGAAAAGGTATTGGCAGTATTAGCAAAAGCTACGTAAGAAAAAAATCTGATGTGTACACCACATGACTTCCTTGTACGAAATATTAAATTATACGCATTTTTTCTTGCATTTCATTTAAACGTATTGGATTGAATTAAACCTACTTCGCCGACAGCGCATAAACCACAATAGAATAAATGCATTCTTTAAAATTCACTTTATTTACCATAGCGACACTCTGGCGCTAGGTTCACTTAACAGTATAATAATTCGTTCATATTATAACTCAGAATGCACAAAATTTATATCATTTAAAGAATAGAATTATCTAATCGTTGCCTCATGTTCTATTCAAATACTATAATAAAGCAAGAAGGACGTGTAAAAGAAATTAAGCAAACAAAACAAAAAAGGAACAGTTTTTCACGGACGATTGAGTATTTCTCATTCAATTAATTCAATTCTCACTTCGTGAGAAAGCAAAAATACATAAAAACACAAAATATCTATATTAAAAATTACGAAGTAAATCTTAAACACTTATTTCCTCGAAAAAATTCCAGAAAGGGTTAAGCATGATTTAATTGGCAATAATAAATGAAGGCGTTATCTTTGTTGTTGCGAAGCTAAGTTTCTCTAGATTGGCAACAAATCCACTATCCTGCTGTTTCAAATGTAAACAAACAATGGCCGCCATCAAGAGAAGTATTATGCTTAGCGGCATTTAAACAACTAAAATTGTTGATAATTCTAAAAATATTGCATAGAGATTTACTAAAGGCATAAAACCCTTAACCGGAAGATAAGAACAACATAATTCAATCATTTTTAAAGCAAAAAATGTACAATTTACAAACATATAAGAGTAAAGAGACTGAGATTAATGAGCCGGGTAACAGAGTGGATAATTATATAAATATATTTATATACGTTTGGTGCAGCCGATTGCAACCAAAATACGAGGTGCACATCTACATGTTATAGCAGTCCTATATACAAAATTTCAACGTTCTGAGGCTACTCGTTTTTAAGTTATGCGAGGAACGTTCGCACGTACGTACATACGTTCGTACAGACGCCACGAAAAATTCTCTTCAGAATTCATTTTAAAGCAGTTTTATAATTTTTTTTTTGAAGGAAAATAATATTTTATTCTGTCCTTACGTACAGATATCACGCAAAAACATCGTTAAATTGCATTTGATTGCAGTCAAAATTGATATTTTCGTTGAAATATGCTGCCTAAAACTTTTCGCGATTACAATACTTCCTTTTTACTTCGTACAAGGAAGTAAAAACGCAAAGTCAAAAGAAATAAATATGGAAAAATACGTGTTATCCCGCTGATCATGAAAGTTGGCTAAGATCTCGTGAAAACCTCCCCATTTGTTTTTGCTGATTTCTCAAGGATGTGTGTTTTTGATCGCTTTTTTTTTAATAAATAATCAGTATTCGACCCGCTTCGTTTGTACACTTCATAAAAGACTTTTGCCGATTTCCATCATTTTAATAGGGTTTCCGATTTTACAGGAAGTTCTGTTTAGATTTTTGTAATAATTTTTGTAATTTTTGTTGTGGAATTGTATATGGCGTAAATGCGCAGAAAATGATGCTTAATAATAAAGCTAAAAAGATAAAAAAAATTACCGTATATACCCGCGTATAAGTCGAGATATTTTGGACAAAAAAAAAAGACTTCAAAGTGGGGTGGGGTCGACTTATGCGCGGGGCCATAAAAAATTAAAAGAATCGGAAGTTCAAAAATTTCTTTATATAATGCAGTTGTTTTCTTCCCGCACTCAAATTGGACGACTTATCAAATAAGTCACTTACTTGAAGTAATTTCATGACTTAAATTATGCGACGAACTAATCACAGAGTTTCATACTTTAACTAGAGTAAGTTTCGATAAAACCAAAGAATTTTCGGCCCCCGAACAACCGATCAATATCGAGCAATAAAAAAGTTTCGCCAACACGCCAAGAAAAGAGAAATGCAGATAGTTTTTACGTACGTATAAGTCTTTATAATAGTTATTCTTCATTCATGAAATACTTTTGTTAACGGTCGTACACGTCAAAATTTAAAAAAATTAGCCCACGCAATAACTGAACAGTTTTGAATATTTCTTTTAACTTTAAAAAAGGGAAAATGCAGATAGATTTTACGTACGCGAATCTTTTCCGGAACAAATTCTAGAAGGTTACTATATACGAATTCTAGAAGGTCGTTCTTTCGTGCTTGGCTGACGGCAGTAAGCTTCATCCGTTGATCATTTTTTTAAAAAAAAACTTTACCGAAAAACGTTGTGTTTCCATCAGGTGTGCTGGTTCGCGCTCATGAAAAGGGATGGATGGATGCTGACGGAACAGACGATTGGCTTAAAAATGTGTGGGATGAAAGACCAGGAGCAGCTTTCAAAAAAACCTTCCCTTTTATTATACGATTCTTTTCGTGGACACTTTTCTGAAGAAGTGACAAAACACCTAAAAACGACTGTGGCCGTTATTCCTGGAGGATTGACATCTGTCGTTCAACCCCTAGATGTCTGCCTCAATAAGCCCTTCAAAGTAAATGTAAGAAAATATTGGGCAGAGTGGATTAGTTCCGGTCGACAACCATTTACAAAGGGAGGCAACATTAAAAAGCCCGATATTACATTAATTGCTCAGTGGGTTAAAGATGCTTGGAACGAAATACCCTCTGAAATGATTATAAAATCATTTAAAAAATGTTGTATTAGCAACGAACTAGACGGCACGGAAGATGATGCTGTCTTGATGTCTTGACGGCACTGTCTTGACGGCACGGAAGATGATGCTAAAAAAGTGAAAATGACTACAAAGGCTCTAGTAGTGATTGTAACAATACAGAGTTCGAGACTGAAAATATGTATGATGACAGAAGATTTCTATGAAATGTTTGGCGAATCTGACCATGAATCGGACATTGAAGGATTTTGATTTTTTTATTTACCAAGGTATTTTTTATCGTATATTTACTTTTGTTTCTCAGATAATTTTGAATAAATGTAGTACTTGACAAATTTTTTTCGAAGTTTCTCGATCGATTTCGGAAGTGGGGGGTCGACTTATACGCGGGTTTTTTTATTTTCTACGAATTTTTTATGTCGAAGTGGGGAGGTCGACTTATACGCGGTATCGACTTATACGCAGGTATATACGGTAGTGCTGTAACAGCAGATTGGTAGACTACGAACTCAGCGAGAGTGTGAAAAACCTTAACAAACTCCTTTGGCTGACCGTTAAAATCTGAAAACCTTACAGATTTATTATTATTATTATTTAAGAGAGCGGTGAGTAAATTTTGTTTTCAAAAACCGGTCACTAGGGACAAAAGAAGTTGGGCACTTAACGGTCGGAATCTCAGAAACCTTTTGATATTCATTCAAATATAATTTTAAATCTTATTCTCAGGAAGAAACGCAAATTACCGCAAATTTTAATTTTGTGAAAGAACGATAGGAAAACTTCCGAGCAATTCCAAAACATCACTATGCATTTCCGTTAAAAATTAAATAAAGATTCTAGTCCTTCAAATAACTTCATACCCGTAGTCTTTACTTTGAATATCATAACATTCCAGTAAACCTAATTTCTATTAGACTTCCTTTTTAGTCTTAAGGAGCAATTTCCCAAAGACTATTAATTTCGTTTTGGCCTTTTGCGTCGATTCGCGATAAGCGTTATTTCACTTTTCAAATTGTTGCCACCGAATGTTATTTCAGAGTATTATATTTAAAGAAATTAATTATGAAAAATCTAACTAAATCTATGTATGTTTCTCGCATTATGATGACACAACAGTACCTAGAGTCATCCAGGTTTGAATAATGTAATTCTATACCATAATGTGGGCATCTGGAAGCCAAATTTGGAATTTGAAATTTGCTTTATTATCAATTTCCTATTTTGTAAAACATTAACGAATTTTTGAATAACAACTTCAAGGATTTCAAAGGGAGCAATGGCAACGTCGTACAGAAAAAAGTTTTTATCTCCAGCGCGTGAGTCTCTGTATCGGAAATTCTAAAGATAGGCTCATTTTAAAATTATTCTGCGATATTGCTGTTGAACTGAATTTTATGGTTTAAGGGCGAAGAACATGATATTTAATGAATAAAGGTAACACACAAAATTTAAAAAAAACGCTCCTTTGGACGTAATTTAAAATCTGAAACCTTTCAGATTTTTTTTTCTTATTTATATCAAATTAAATTATAAAATATGATGCTAAGCTCTAGTTACTAATATTAACGGAAACGCGAAAAAAATATATTTCCATAGGGCGAAAAGCGTGAGATCATATGAAGTTACACGCAGCTTCAAACATACAATACGCATTATCTACGAGAAATTACTGCAGAAACAGTCTTCTTATAAGAGGATTTAACTTACTGTACTGCACTCAATAACAAACTTACTGTACTGCAAAAACGTTTAAAGCAATGTGAAACTTATTTTTGTGTAGTAATTAAATTTCAGACTCACAGATCTACATTAAGCTTTAAAATGAAAACTTTAATTAGCATTTTCTTCCGAAAACATCATAAGAAAATTTTGTGGATAATTTTTTTTTCTAGTTTGCTCGATAACGGAAATACGCAATTAAATTTCTGAAACGAACTGCTAATTAAGGCTATAAATGGCAAAGAGATGATGAAGTTTTTCATACTTACTGAACATCGCATATTATAAAATCTAATCCCTCTATAACAATCAGATTACAGAGAAGTTTGAAATTTTTTAATTAAAATTTCAGACACTTTTAATTATATTCGTGGCATTACACTGCCTTTTAAGATACATTTTCTAGTAATATATTAATTGTATATTATCTCTACATATAATAAAAGAAAGACTCTGTGTGTGTGTGTGTTTGTGCTTTTCGTTCGCGCTAATAGACCCACGGCTACGAAATTTGGTACATATGTGCATCTAGACAAGAGCCAGTGCACCTCGAAGCGATTTTTTCGAAATTCGAATTAGAAATTTTTTATTTTATGTTTTTTGACGAAATCGCGTCATTTTGAGACATAATGGGCTATAGAAAAGCGTGATTTTATTCTACACATTCCATATTCACATCGTCATAAAACGTAGGCACTTAGCTATTTTACGAACTTAAAATAAATTTCATGTTTCAATAAATCCATTAAATCCGAATTTACTTAACAAAGGGAGCTTAAAACCTTTTCAACGGGATTTTTTCTAAAAAGTTTATTTTTAAAAATGTACAGTTTATTTTTCTTTGATTTTTGGACACCTTAAACTTTTATCCTTACGACTGCTTTTACAAAACGAATTTTGGAAAAATGATAATATTTCGTATTTAAAATTTTTTTGTTAATGAAACTTCCGAGTACACTTCTCACATCTTTAAAAATGTGATTTTGGCAACAATTTTCCTGTCTTTTTTTCTTCAACAGAAAGTTGGTTAATTTTTTATTAGGATAATTAATATTTGTATTAAGGGATATAGCTTATTTCATTGTAATTTTTTTTCTCTTGAAAATATAAGATAAAATATCATTAATTATACTTCGCTTTTCAGAATTTTTTGTTTTTTGTATTCTCTTATGTTAGTTATTGTTCATTTTACTGTTTTTAAGATATTGAAAAGTTTTGAGTGATTTTTTTTAGGAAACACAGTTCTTAACCTCCTTTATACCACTTGAGTTATTAAGATTTTGCAAAGAGAAGTTGGTTTATTTATTAGGATAATTAATATTTGTATTAAGGGATATTGCTTATTTCATTGTAATTTTGTTATACGTAAAAAGCTTTTTTATGAAGTTGTTCTGCAGAGTTAAATTCTACGCAGTTTATAAATTTAACGTTTGGTGTTCCCTTCATCCATTTTTCCGGTACATTTAAAAGCCAGACGAAGGCTGGCAGCGAAGCTGCTAGCTTCGTCTGGCTTTTTTCTAATAAAAAACAGGTTTGTTTTTTTGCTAATTTTTCTAATAAAAAACAGGTTTGTTTTTTTGCTAATTTTTCTAATAAAAAACAGGTTTGTTTAATATAGCCAAAAGGAAAGTACTATTACCGACACACAACCAAATGTTATTTCATAAAAATAAAAACAATGAAGGTATTATACATAGAGATCCAAATTTTTGTATTGCATTAGTTCTACATTACCTTATAGCGAATAACTATCTTTTAATTTCGTTTAATTATATTAAAATATCCGAGGTGAAAACCACTCGTCAACACCTATTTTATTACACACATTTTTTACTGCATTGCATTTAAACTTATTTCTTCGAATTTCATTAGAGATATATTTCTCATTCAATCGATTCATTTCTCGCTTAGCGGCAAAAGTATTTAAAGACTCAAACCCTCTTCATTAAAAATTGTCAAATACAGAAAAAATATTTGTCAAATGTAAAAAAAAAATATTTTCAAACCAGTTAAAAAAAATATTTACAATTAAATTTAGAGATTCTGCGCAAAACTAAGGACTTTGGTTAGCAGGTAGAAAGACAAAATATTCAGTGCACAAAATTGAAACGTTTAGTCCCACTGGGCAAAAGATGAAAAGCAATTGCCAAAGTTGGTTCATCAACTGACTTAATTCACTGTTCTACTAAGAGTTTCAAATGTAAACAAATGGCGGCTTCGTTAAGGGGACTCGTAAACCTTAAAACCCATAAGATCTTCGAAAAATGTGACTGTTGCGAGAATTGGGATAACTTATTTATTTGAAAAGAAATTACTTACAACTTTTTACAGCTGACTACATAATACAGCTGTTTTCTGAAATAGTAATCAAAAATTTTGTGTTGCCACAAATATTTTTATATTTTAATCTGCTTTGTGACAAAAGTTTTCGTCATGTTTCCACCTTGCGCGCACAGTTTAAATCATTCTGTCGCATAATTTAATTCCATATTTAGTCTGGAATTAATTTTTTATAACATTTATAACTTTCATAATATTTGGAAACTATAGTGAACCCAAAATTCTAAGAATTTCATGTTAATTTTTTATTTTATGTGGAGTTGAATTTATATAATGTATTTTATTTAAAAAATCTGAGATGTTTTCGTGCATAAATTTTTTAGTATTAAAATATTCATCAGTTTTTCGATTCAGTTAGAAAATAGCGCCTATATAAAGTGGTGTGTTGGTGTGTGGTGTATTTAATTATGGCAAAGCACACTAGGGCTATCTGCCTAAGAGGAGGGATGCCTTTCGTGGAGGACTTTCTAAGGGAAACTGGCTCGTATACACGTTACACATGGGGAAAACCACGAAAACACCCATGCAGCCAGCCCGTTCGCGGGATTCGAACCTCGGACCGAACTACCAATGTTCAGCGGCTTTACCGCTCGGCCGCTGGTGGGCCCGCGCCTATATAAAGAAATCAATAAAATTTCAAGTATGTACTATTAGCCGTTTTTAAAATATCATGTGCGCGAGATGGAACCATGACGAAACATTTTATCGAAAAGCGGAATAAATTATAAAAATATTTGTGGCAACATAAACTTTCTGGTTACTAGTTCCCAAAGCAGCTATATTATGTAGTCAGCTGTAAAAAGTTGGAAGTAATTGCTTTTAAAATAAATAAAATATCCCAATTCTTGCAACAGTCACATATTCGAAGATCATAAGGGGTTTAAGGTGTAGGAGCACCCTTAACCGTGTGGTAGAGGAATGGTACACACTTTCTCCCGTCACTCCTTCACTTACTTTAGAGTTTACTCAATAGAATAATAAAAATTGCATTCATTTGTTAATTTTCTTGCATTTTGTTTTTAATTCTACCCATTTTGTTTGTTTTGTTAGGATCCTAAGCTTTCTGAAGTGTCGATTTTAGTTATATTTTTCAATCGAGTTATCAGTCGAGTGCGAAGGATCGCGGATCGAGGATTGCTTCGCAAGATGTTGAGAAATTGCCATGAAGCTTATCAGATTCAGGTGGCAGATAGGTAGAAATGAACAGGGTTTAGAACAAAATGGGTTTAGAAATTGAAACTTTTTATAAAGATTAAGTGGCTGGAACTAACCGAAATGATGAATTTACAGCTACGCTATCGATGAATTACGGTTACAATATAAAATTTTATTTATAAAATTTGAAAGAAACCGAAATATATTCGCAATAACATTTAGTAGTGAAACGACCAAGAAACAGAACAATGAAAATGGAGGAGAAGATTACTAGTTACGTTATAAAAAATTATAAAATGGAACAACTTTATAAGACTTTAGAAAATATCAGAAATCAATACATGTGATGAAACTGGAATATTATCCAAAGGCAGTTAAAAAGGCTATAATTAGCTTAATTAAGTTAATTCAGTTAAATTAAGAATTAGAAAAAATTAAAAATATTCTTTAGTTCCAGATGCCTTCTCAGAATTCTTCTGTAGGTTATTAAAATTTATTCACCAAAAGAACTTGGTTAAAGATCTCCGGAAAGAATTATTCGTGATAAGGGAAAAAAACTTTCTCCCTGTATAATGCGTTTTAACTGCCGTGGTGCGAATGAACAGCATTTGCATAATTTTACTTGCGTTAACTTAAAAGAAAGGCAGGTAAAATATTGAATTCAAGAAAATAGAAAAAATTAAAATTCGGTTCAGCGAGCCTTTTTCACTTCAGAACTTTTACCCCTATTAATGCGCATTTTTCCCTGCGTCGTAATTCGAAAAAAGAAACTTAACTGTTTCGAGATAATATTTTAACTATAACTTACAATAAGCACTCTTTCGTGGATGAATTTTTATTTCGACGTAATTCAAAGAGAAGAGAAAAGTCAGACACCGAATTTTTTATGAAATTAATTAGTAAGGAACATGACCACAGATGTGGTAACGATGGTTGGAGAATTGAATTTTCTTGCACCTGAGCCTAAGGTTCTTTCCGCGATTGGCGACACATTACCCTTTTAAGTATGTGCTAGTTAATATTTAAAAGGTGGAATATTTTCGCAAAACTGAAAGAAACAATTTTATTCTGAGTATAATATTGTTGCGTTTTTCTTTTTTCTGAAACCAGTTGTTACGTTATTTTCTTCTTTCACGTATGTATTTGGAGTGAATAATGACGACACACTACTTCATGAAGTATCAAAACACACTTTCTTAGTCAGTATTGTCAGGACATCTCCAAAACACGTTTTACAGTCGTCGATGAACTACTATAAACACGCTGACACGATCAGCGAGACAGCCTCCAGGTTATCAGGGTATCACGGTGAAGACAGCTTCACTGCAAAGCACCAGAGTACAGCTCCCGACTCTGCTTGGTCGTTCTCGGAACTCCACGCTTTCTCCAGACTCTCCGTCCCACAACTCGCGATGTACTCGACGACACACAGAGCACAGCTCCCGACTCTTCGGTTTAGTCGTATGCGGAGCTCCACACGCTCTCTCGACGATGCACTAACCGCGATGCACTAAGAGACTCCTTCGGTGAACTCGGCGACCCACTCGGCACTCGTTGCTCGGCTGTCAATTGGATCGACTCCGCACGGACTGACTAACTCGAGACACTATCTCGCACTCGATACTTTCCGCCGACCAGCAGGGTTTATATAGCTTTCGGCTTGTGTTCGAGAACATTCTGGGCGAAACCGGTAAGAATTCGTTCCAGAAGGTTCTCCATCCGTCCATGGCATATCGCCAAATGGGCGATTTTTTGCCAAATGTGGCGACCCTGTTTTCCTTGCTATTTTATGGCAGCCCTAAATCTGCTTTGCGGGAGAGCTATCTCACCGTGCCTGTACATTCGTAACAATATTAAGCTGTAAGGCCATATTTATTGCTTTTAAAAGTAGTGTTCCATTTACGTTAGGCGTAGGATTTGTTCGATTTTCTAAAATGCTAAAATGGTATGCATTTAATGGAATTCATAAACTGAGTTTTGGGCCTTGACCATTTCCAAGTCAGAAATAAAGCTGCACAAATGTCGTAAGTAGGCAATTATTCTACAGAGGTTGTTCAACACATTTTTGTAACGACTTTGATTTTTTTTCCATAAATTTAAATATATATTCATTTTAAAATGACTGACACCTAAATGGAATAAGGTTTAATGAGCATCTGCAGTATTAAAAATCTTTTTAGTCCAAAGGGGCTTTTCCCTGAAGAACTATTGCTTTCGTTTTGCGATTTTGCGTTGGTTCACTATCAATGTCCGTTTCACTTTTCAAACTGTTGCCACCCAATGTTAGAGTCGTGCATTATATTTGAAGAAATTAAATAATGAAAAATTTGCATAAATGTATGTATATTTCTCGCATTGTGATAAAACAACAGTACATAGAGCCATCGAATTTTGAATGACGTATTCCTACTGCGAATATGGGCATGTGGAAGCCCAAATTGAAATTTGGAATTTGTTTTATGATTGATTTCATATTCTGTAAAACTTTAACGATTTTTTGATTAACAAACTCAAGGATTTCAAATCCAGCCATCGCAACGTTGTACAGAAAAAACATTTTTATCTCCAGCGCGCGAGACTCTGTGTCGGAAATTCTAAAGACATGCTAAATTTAAAGCTATTTTGCGATATTGCTCTTGAACCGAATTTTATGGTTTAAGTGTAAGGAACGTGATTTTTAATAAATAAAGATAACAGACAAAACGTTAAAAAAACGCCCCTTTGGACGTAATTTAAAATTTGAAACCTTTCAGATTTTTATCTTTTTTTTTTTTCTTTAAATTGTCGCCGAAAATTAAATAATGGTTCGAAGGCTATATTTTTGCTCTCTCCGATGAAAAGTAGCAATGCTTTCAATTAATCATAAGAAATTAAAAAAATTAAATATTAAGAAATTATTATGGCTATATTATTTTATTAAATATTAAGAAACATACTTTCAATTATTAAGAAAAGATGTGAAAAGCATGTTTTTAATATTGTTACTCTTAAACTAAGTGGCTTAATTAAGATTGTTGCGTGCGTACGGGTTCGTTACAAAATGAATGCACAAGTCCGATGAAAAATGAACAACATTTGTTATTATCACAACAAATATGCTTAAGTTTCCTCAGATATTCTGATTATGCGGACAACCTCGTTTGCCTGGTTTCGAACACAGGTCGAAATTTTCCAGTGTTCAGCGACTTTAAGACGCTAAGTGCATACAACTTTAAAGTTGAATTTATTCTCTACTTTTTAATTCTTCTACTTTGGTCAAATGCCATTCTTTCCGTAGCCACTTTAAAGCGTTCTCTTATTCGATTCGTCGGAAAATCGGGGTGAACTAGTTTATACTTCAGTTCAAAACTAAATGTTTAATTAATTTACATCTTTCCTATATGCCTCATTTCGCCACGAGATTCGCTGTATCCAGAATCTGTGGAGATTTGAGAGGCTTAGAAGCTTTCACTTAGAAGAGTTGAGCATAACTGCGTGAGTGTGCTTTGATCTTCTCGCCGACTCTGAACGCGGCGGAAAGTTTCGCTGTTTTGGTAAATCCCCCGCGGGTCTGGAATTAAAACAGAGTAGGCGTAAGGATAAATTTGGATTGAAAAGTTAGAAGTTTCAATCATTTCCGAGGTCTTAGGTGAAGCAGAAGAAATTGGATTGTTTGAATTTATAACAGTCTGATGGAAGCTTGTGCTTCAGCCAGAATCAGGTGACTGGTATGTTTTGTGTTATTTAACTTTAATTTAACCCCCAGAGTAAGCGGTGAGGTAAGAAAGGCTTAAGAAGAAAACATTTCTGTGTCTGTGGCCTATTTAGAAATTCTAGTGGTGACAATTCAACGGCAGGATTTGTGTGCAATTTTCAAAGTGATTTTGTTTGATTTGTTTTGGTTTAGTTGATTATGGAAAAACATTCGAAGGCTATCTGCCAGCGGGACGGAAGCCTTCGTGGACAACTTTCTAATGGCGACCGGCTTGTATACACATTCACACGAGTGAGTGAGTGAGTGAGGGTGGATGTGGGCACCGTTCCTCTACCATTGTGGTTAATCGGTTTAGCGCCACGTCCACCATTCTCTAGAGATACCGCCTTGTAAAATCGGAAGGAGTCACACAAGTGCCTCCCCTTGACTGCCGAGACCCACAGCTTAATGCATGACCACTGGCTCCTTTAAAGGGGCTCATACACGTTAAACCCCTTATGCTCTTCAAATATGTGACTGTTACAAGAATTGGGATATTTTATTTATTTTAAAAGCAATTACTTCCAACTTTTTACAGCTGACTACATAATATAGCTGCTTTGGAAACTAGTAATCAGAAAGTTTGTGTTGCCACAAATATTTTTGTAATTTAATCCGCTTTGTGACAAAATGTTTCGTCATGTTTCCACTTTGCGCGCATCATATTTTAAAAATGGCTAATGGTACATACTTGAAATTGAATGGAATTCTTTATATAGGCATTATTTTCTAACTGAAACAAAAATCTGATGAATATTTTAATATTAAAAAATTTAGGCACGAAAACATAACAGATTTTTTAATAAAATACATTTTATAAACTCAACCCAGATAAAATAAACATTTAACATGAAATTCTTAGAATTTTTGGTTCACAGTAGTTTCCAAATGTTTTGAAAGCTATTAAATATGGAATCTCGCCAAGCAGACTTTATTGGCGACAACATACAGTATGCACATAAAAAATATTTAAAAAAATGTTAGTTCTAAAAGTTCTTTTTTTGAAGGCATAAACATTGTAATAATGCTCAAAATTTTATAAAAAGCCAATAAATTAAGGCAATAAATTTGTAAAAAGACATTAATTTAAGAATTTACTATGCTTTCATGGTTCCACATCCTGATTCGCCGGTTCATAGCACGTGACCCCAAGCGATCTCATCTCACGTAAACTACTCTACAAAAATCTAATGCTCTCAGTAATTATCTACATTAATTTCAAGTTAAATCTTAATTTGGAACACAAGTTTAAATGCAAGAAATATTTCAATTCGTACGAATAGCTTACTCAGAAATTATGTAAAACTGCAGTGCTTTACTTCGCTAATGCATTCTCATTAGGAATTGATGAATTTAACCCTTGACTTTACCTTTTCTATATTTTCGGCTTCGGGTATTGCGTCCTGATTGACTTAATTACCGAAAATGGCCTTAGACATAAAACTGAACTATCTGATAAAAATTCTATGTAATGATATGCCAGTATTGAAAAAAACAATCAATCTGATAAGAAAAAGCTGCGACCTGTTTTGCAAATGAGGCGTAAAAGGTTACCAGCGAGAATTTTCCGTTTGGCATCGGTTGTATCATTATTGGCGACTTTACCGCTTGCGCCGGCAAAACGGAAAAGTACCGACGAGTTATATAGTGTAATGTATTTTGCACTAATTTACAAAACAGACAATCTTCTTAGTAGAACATAAATTTTATTTCTAGTTCACGGTGATAGACAAATTTTATATAATTCTTAAGTGGCAAAATTATACTACTCCTAGCTGGTAAAATCTACTGAATTCTTATCGTTTAAAACAATATCTCACGTTACTGAGTAAAGGTTTAATATAAATATGGCGTTGCCACTTCAACAATAATTATATTTATTTATTAAATAACAAGATATTACAATACCCAGTGTTTTAAGTCAATTATTTAATATTTTCATTTGATGTGTGCGATTTTTTTTATGAAAGAAACCCTGAAAGATCAAACTCCTTTTTTCGTGACATAAAAGACAGTATGATAATCTTTGGTAGTTGATCATGCATTTTCTAAAATGATATGAAATGCGTCATTAGTACGAAGGAGCTTTGTCCCCTGAAGGATTATTGTTTTCGCTTTACGGTTTTGCGTCGAATCACTTTGAATGTCCGTTTCACATTTCAAACTGTTGCCACCAAATACTATCACCCTGCATTATATTTTAAGAAATTAAATAATGAAGAATCTGCATAAATGTATGCATATTTCTCGCATTGTGATAAAACAACAGTACATAGAGCCATCCAGTTTTGAACGACGTAATAAAATTGCGAATATGGGCATCTGAAAGCCCAAAGTTGGAATTTGTTTTATGATCCATTTCATATTTTGTAAAACTTTAACGAATATTTGATTAACGAACTCAAAGATTTCAAAGCGAGGCATGGCAACGTTGTACAGAAAAAACATTTTTTATCTCCAGCGCGTGATACTGTGCATCCGGAAATTCTAAAGATATGCTCAAATCAAAATTATTTTGTGATATTGCTCTTGAACTGAATTTTACGGTTTAGGTGAAAAGAACGTGATATTTAATAAATAAAGGTAACACACAAAATGTTAAAAAAACGCCCATTTGGACATAATTTAAAATCTTAAATCTCTCAGATTTTCTTTCTTTTTTTTTTTTTTTTCTTTCTAAAATGTTTTGCAAAAATCTGGCTATATTGAGATAAACGTATGTTAAATTGCCCGATAATGGTTCGTAAAGAAAATCGATCGATGTAAGCTCATTTCTCATTTGCACTCCATATGCTCCGGAAATGTTTCCAACGAGAATATGGAAGTAAAAAAGAAAGTATAAGCATTAAAAAAGTTTACAGCCTGAGTAAAAACTTTAAGACCAGTAAACAGTTTTCCGAAAATGTAAAATGAAATGAAAGGGATTCAAATAATATTAATTATTAAAGTTCACTGATAAGAAATAATGCTATAAACATAATTTGTAAATACATAATTATGAGAAACATGTGGTTATTTACAAAGTTAGTATTTCTGCCTGAGCAAAACCTTTAAGACCACCAGTCATTTTTTAAAAATAAATATCATATAATCGTGTAATTACCATTGCAACTACTAGTTTGTGACAATGCTGCAATTTTCATATTTGTCATACGTTTCTTCGAAGTATTGGTGATCTTTGTGAAGATGGCGAAGGTTAAGAAGTTAACTGATCGTGAAAGAGGAGAGATCGAAGCCTTGTCTTCAACAGGAATGAGTAGTCGTGCTATTGCGATAAAGATAGGAAGATCAAAGACTTTAGTCAACAATTTTTTTAAATTGAAAGACAATTATGGTAAAAAGAATACTGGGGGAAGACCTAAAGCCTTGTCCTCGCATGATGAAAGAAGAGTTTGCCAACTTGTATCTACTGGAAAGTACTCAACCAGGAAACTGATTCCGACGACAGGTTTAAAAGTTTGTCAAAAAATTATTTATAATACAATTAGAAGCTCTGGAAGGTTCACTTATACAGCAAAATTTACTAAGCCTCAGTCACTGCAGAGACACAAAATAGAGCGTTTGAACTTTGGCCAGAATGTCATGACCTGAGACAACCAATGGATAGAAATTATTTTTTCTGACGAAAAAAAAATGGAATTTGGATGGACCAGATGGCTGGAATTTCTACTGGCATGATATAAGAAATGAAAAAGAAATATTCTCCAAGTGCCAATTAGGTGGAGGGTCTGTCATGACTTGGGGCTGTTTTGCTTACACTGATGTGGGCTCAATTGCATTCGTTTCAGGTAGAATGAATTCACAAGGATACCCAAATGTCCTAACAAATCCTCTTTTGCCAAATGCTAAATGTCTTGCTGGAGAAAATTGGAAATATCAGCAAGACATCAGCATCGATCCATTCGAGTAACAGCACAAAAAACTGGTTCCAAGTCAACAATGTTGAAACTGTGAAATGGCCAGCTAGATCACCTGACCTCAACACAATCGAGAACCTTTGGGATGACTTAGCAAAAAGAGTTTATGCAAATGGGAGACATTTTACATCAACAACAGAGCTGAAATCTACTATCGAAGATGAATTCTATAAAACCGACCCCACCCTTTGTCAAAAACTCGTTTCATCCATGAAAACAAGAATATTTAAAGTAATTCGAAGAAATGGCTCCTACACAACCTTTTAAGAATTTGTAATTTTTTTTCTTATATGTTATTTTCTATGTTGGCCTTAAAGTTTTTACTCAGGCTCAAATATTCGTCTGTGTGTTCTGTAATATTTTATAATAATAAAATATTTCCAAATTAATTTTTCTACTTTTTTTACTTTTATTTAAGCTCAATAATTATCAATCAAATGGTATTTTAATTCCTCAGTTTAAATGTTTCCAGTTTCTCAAAAATTTTTACTGGCCTTAAAGTTTTTACTCAGGCTTTAAGTAAAGTGTGATTATTTGCTTAATATCAAAGCTGAGACTCCGTCTAGTAGCTATTTCTTTTTAAGTGTTACCAACTATGCAGTTTGCCTGACTGCATGGCGCTGTTGACAAAGTTCTTCCGGGACACTATTACTTTACACAGTTGCTGCGTAAGTAGGAAAAAAAAAAAGTTGATGTGTACATCACATGACTTTCTTGCACGGAATATTAAATTATACGCATTTTTTTTTCATTTCATTTAAACTTTATTAGACTGAATTAAATCTACTTCGTCGATAGTGCATAAATCACAACAGAATAAAACCACTCTTTAAAATTCACTATATTTGTTTACCACAGCGACACTGTTGCCCTAGCTTCACTTAATAGCGTTACATTTCGTTCGTATTATAAATCAAAATGCATATAAATTTATATCATTCGATCTAATGGTTGCCACATGTTCTATTCAAATTCTAAAACGATGTATAAAAGAAATTAAGCAAACAAAACAAAAAAGAACCAGTTTTTTTGCAGACGATTCAGTATTCCTCATTCAATTAATTCAGTTCTCACTTTCCGACAAGGCAAAAATACATAAAAACTCAAAATATCTATATTCAAAATTAAGAAGTAAAACTTAAACACTTATTTCCTCGAATAAATGCCAGAATGGATTAAACATGATCTAATTCGCAATAATAAAATGCGTTATCTTTGTTGTTGCGAAAATTAGTTTCTCTAGATTGGAAACAGATCCGCTATTTTGCCAAGTTTAAAATGTAAACAAACATGTTCGCCATCGCAAAATTCATTAGGCTTAGCGGTACTTAAACAACTTTTAAATTGTTGATAACGCTATAAATATTGCATGCAGATTTACTAACGGCATAAAAATTTTAACGGGAAGATAAGAACAATATAAGTCAAGCAATTTTTTAAAGCAAAGATTGCACAACTTACAAACATATAAGAGTAAATAAACTGAGATCACTGAGCCGGTTAACAGAGTGGATTTATATATACATATATTTATACACGTTTGGGGCTGGCAATTGCAACCAAAATACGAGATGCACATCTACATGTTATAGCATTCCTATATACAAAATTTCAACGTTCTGAGGCTACTCGTTTTTGAGTTATGCGAGATTATAGACGCCACGAAATATTCTCTTCAGAATTCATTTAAAATCAGTTTTATAACTTTTTTTGGGAAAAAGAATCTTTCATTCTGTCCTTACGTACAGATGTCGCGCAAAAACATTGTTAAATTGCATTCGATAGCTTTTAAAATGGATAGTTTCGTTGAAATAGGATGCCTAAAAATTTTCGCGATTGCAATACTTCCTTTTTACTTCGTACAAGGAAGTAAAAAGAACGGTATTTTACCCATTGCTTCTTCTAGATAGCAGAGCCAATGCAGTTTAATTTTTAGTTTTTATCTAAGCTAGTTTCGAGCTTCTAAGTATGCAAAGCATAGCCTTCTCCTTTACATTGCAATTTTTTAAGTCCAAATTAATAAATTTTAACATCTAGCTTTTAATTAGGTGAAAATTAATCTTCTATTTCTTTTGTTCAATCAATTTTTAATTTTTAGCCCAAATGGTACGTGACTCCAGAATGGGATATTAGACTTGAAACGGCATTTTGCATTGAGACATTTAAATGCGTAGTATCATTTTTCAGATTGTTGCCAACAAATATTATTGCCCTGTATTATGTTTAAAGAATTTTGAATTTGTTTTATGCAGTGGCAACACTGTAAGTAAACAAGCATTTCTATCTCCAGCGACACTGTGTATCGGAAATTCTAACTTATCACGTAGCGCGCCATCTGGTGAGAATAGAAATGTCTATTCTTTTTGTTTGTGTTCTTTCTTTGAAGTCGACTTTCGACTGGTTTTATGCTTGAAACATATGAAGAGATAACGCAATGTTGATTGACTATATTACTCTTTAAATTTAATTAGATTTCGTTTAATCGAATTTCAGCGACATTTTATTAAATTATTTTAAAATGCGCGTATTATAATTAAGAAACTACATATCAGAAAATGAAGCTAATATTTAAGTAAATACCTCAAAATAGTGATATAAAAATATCTACCATCATCTCGCGAGAATTATATTGTTGTGCTGGAGATTACTGAGCAAATGGGTGCAGAATATGTTAACTTTACAGATAGTGGAGTACTTGGTAAAGAATTACCCACTATCTGGGGCACAGCAATCTTCAGATAAGGAATTTTGAGAAGCGAATTCCAAGCCGACGACAATTTTTGGTTAAAATAATTAATCCTAACCAGTTAACAGAGTTTTCAACATAATTAACAAATTTAGTACTGTAAAAATTAAAACTATTATTTGACAATTAAGTTCAAGTAAATACACACATAATAAAATTGTTTTCTTCGGAAGAAATAAGGATGAGTAAACATTTTCAAGATTGAGTTTCTTTTACAATTGATTGACCTTACCCCCAGTCAAAAAATATGAATTCGAGAAACTTTAATAGAAAGAGGGAGTAAAAGTTAAGCTACCATAAAAATTTTTAATAACACACCAAAATTTGCAGCAACAAAACTTTTAAAAAACTATTAAAGTTAAACAACCTATAAGGTATTTCTCCCACTTTCCTTGAGTGCCTTCGGGGTGTAGTGGTTCTGCACGCTGGGCCGGTATTCCAGAGGTCCGTGGTTCGATTCCCGGCGAAGGCGGTTGCTATTTTTCATCTTTCCTGCTTTCAAAAATATACTTAATGTCTCTAAAAGCCTTAAAGGTAAAAAAACAAATAAGTACAAAAAACAAGGTAAACTTTATATCCCTAAACTCAAAGTTAAACAAGCTTCACTTAAAAAAACTTTTAAACCAACCAAACTTAAACTAACTACTAAATAGTTTAAACTTAAAACCAACTTTAAAAACAAACTGAAGCAAAATTAATTACTTCAATTATAGAGTCATTAGGTTAATTGGAAGCAGAAAAGATGAAAAATATGCAACAGCCTTCGCCGGGAATCGAACCACAGACCTCTGGAATACCGGCCCAGCGTGCTACCGTTACACCACGAAGGCACGCTAGATATACCTTATACAATTACTGATCATATTGAATTAAGAAGCAAATAACTTAAAGCTTGAAATTAATAAAGAATTAATGCATAACAATGTCATCTTTAAAAGAATATATTTCCTTCGTATGGTTGGTTCTTAGCATTTTTTTAAATTGTATGCATCTGGATAGTTACTGAATAGATGGGTGATGATGGATATTGACTTTTATGGTATTGCGTTTTAGTGTGTAAGATTTTTGATGAAGGAATAATTAAAAAATGGACATGTAAATCTGTGGGTGTGCCCAAAGTGGCACACTGATTGAATACAGCATCGAAACAAGTGCTGAAACAGGCATTGTTGTTATTGAACTGACTGATGAGATGCGGAGAAACAAAGAATACAGACTCTAAGTTGTCCTAGATGATCGGTGAGCCCGGTCTGGGCACACCTAGGGTTCGCCGTTTGATTTTAGGCAATATTTCAAGGTAAAAATTTAAAACTAATATAAAATAAGGAGATTAGCATACAGCCAAAAAAACATAGAAATTTCTTTTCAAACAATTCCTTTTATACCCTATAAAAATTCGGAAGATTTCTTTGAAAAATGAGGGTCTTAAAAAACAAAACATGGCTAAAATATATGGACTGGTTTGTGTTGAGCTGCCATCTATTATAGATAAAGAAGGTTCAGAGTAACCTATAAATCCTTTTCATTCAATTTATATTTCTTAGTGGAATTATGTTGGTAGCGTAGCAACGCAAATACGTTACTGTCATAAGTTCATTTTCTCACGGGGGAACTTTTCGAAGAAAATATTTTTCTTAATACATTAATTATTATTATTATTTTACAAGAGAAAGAAATAAAAAAGAAACTACATATCTGTAACAAATACAATATATCTGTAATAAATACAATTCGATACCTGACCAAATGAATGCAAGCGCTTTCAAAGAAGCATTTTAAATAAACATGTAAAATGTTTTATTCTAATATTAACGTAATAAACTTGCTACTCTAATACAAGATTTCAAATTTTAAAATAACATTAAATATTTGACGCTTTAATCCAAAAGCTTAAACTTAGAATATCGTTCTATTAGTTGAACTCAATAATTAGATGCAACATTTTCATACAAAATGGCACAATATTCATTAAAACTTATACTCACAAGTACTGCATTTTCTTTTCTTTTAAATAAACGTTGGTTTCAACTTTTTATCCAAGCGACTTATTCTTGTATACGTATACGCCCAGACCAGATATTTATTCTTGTATACGTCTGGAATGAAGTTGTAAAGAACTCTCGCCATTTTTAACCCAACAACCAACTTTATTAGTCAGAACTTACAGAATAATTGAAAAACATTTTTAAGCGCGCGCATCGTCTGCGGATATTCGTCTGCGGTAATTTACATTTCTAGTGGAATTATATTGGTAACGTAGCAATGCAAATATGTTACAGTTCCTTGGGAAAGAGAGTTCCATTCGTTTTGCCATATTTGATTTATTTGCTGGAGTACTTTTTAGTCTAAAATTTCTTCTTTTCTTAGGTATAACTTACGCCATTTTAAGTTCATATCCTCGGAATCAGGAGGTGTAGCTCACATCTTTAACAAGAGAGTCGGTATCTTCATTTCCTGCCTGTGCTTTTAACTAAACAAGCGAAATATTTATTTTGCTATTTCCTTCGAGGAAATGAATGATTTCTTGTACTTTTTAAGAAGGATGTTTGAAGTTCGCTCATGCAATGCAGGACGGAAAGAGAATCATACTTAATTGTCGGCTGACTGCATTAAGTGCAATTTCTACTGCTTTTTTAAATACTAAAATTTCTTCTTGAAAAACTGTATTTACTGCGCACAGGCGTCCTTTCCAGAGTGATTTTCGATTTTCAGCTTTTTGAAAAATACAGGCCGATTCCACATTTTTAGCCCAAAGATCGTTAGCCTAAAATAGCTATTAATTCGTTTTGTCATTTAGCATTGATTCACTTGTAGAGACGTTAGGATTTTTGGAAGCAGGAAAGATGAAAAATTAACAACCGCCTTCTTCGCCGGGAATCGAACCATGGACCTCTGGAATACCGGCCCAGCGTACAGAACCACTAAACCACGAAGACACGCTAAGAAGGCGGTAATAATACCTTATATACTCCCCCTTTTAAAAGGCGACTCGGGTTTTTAGCGGACCCAATCGCCCTGGGTGAGGAGAATCATCATCTATCATCCTTTTAGTTCGGGCGCCACTGTAAAGTCATTAGGATTTTTTGGAAGCAAGAGAGAGATTGAAAAATTTGCAAACGCCTTCGACGGGAAACGAACCACGGACCTTTGAAATACCGGCTCAGCGTGCACAAACACTACACCACGAATGCACGCTAAGAAGGCGGGAGAAATACCTTATACACTTTAAACGGCGAATCACTAATAAGGATTATGCTAATTTTATTAACAGTTAAATTTTGAGTTAAACTTCCTTTCCTATCGTTTCTTAATTTCAACTTAACCACTTCCGGCCAGAATGTAGTTTTAGAATCACGTTTGAATGCAAATTAATGATGAGCGTTATTTAACCGCGAAGTTCTACTTAGAGAGAACCAGATATTCTGGCTAGCACGCGTCCGCCTTTTCAGGCTACCCTCTCTTAAGCTGTTATTACGCTCGGCCGTACTTTAGGCCCTTGATAGCTTCGCAGTCAATTAGCGTTAAGGAGCCAACTCCGTTAAAACCTTGATAGCTTCGGCTACATCTTTTTAGTTAAGATTAGTTAAGCTTCAATTTTTAGTCTCTTAAGTTCAAGTCCGAGTGTCGCCTTTATTGTACAACTCCAAGACGGAGTTTTGTTAAACTTTACTTGGAATAATAAAGGGGTATTTCACCCTTCCCACTTGTTGTTTTCTACCGCATGAACTCAAGCGATTATTCGCTTACTAGTTCTTAAGATTCTTCACATTCAACTGCAACTTAGAAGTACACAGCAGGGAATCCTAAACATTTTTTTAAATTGTTGCCACCAAATATTAGAGCCCTGGAATCAATCCAAAGCCCTGGAAATTTTGTGGTTCGTATAACCAGCAATCTTCTCGGCAATCCATTATATACAATGCCACCTAGCGGATCGTCCTTTGCGTTCCGATCATACATTCTATGACGAATATTGCTCGTATAGCTGCCTTCTAGCACCCCCTAAAGTTTTATCCTCTAGTTCAGGTTCACCCTGTATATATATGGTGAATTGCAATAAAAAAGAATTTTTCACAAATATATGTTATAACATAATAAAATTTCCAACGTTCTGCGGCTAATCATTTATGAGTTATAAGAAATAAGTAGGTACGTACGTACAGTTGTCAAGCAAAAATCTATTTTTTGATACGTTTTGGAAGGACTAGTCCTTTATCCTGTCCGTAAATATATACGTCACGCAAAAAAATAATCCAAATGAATATTTCCGTTTGAAATATGAAACCCGAAATTTTTCAAGATTACAATACTTCCTTAACTTTCGTGGAAGGTCGTAATAAACCATTTCCTGTAATTGCGAATTCCGTAATTGCGAGTTTTCTCAACAAGTTTCGTATTAGATTGGATGCAGCATCATATGTAAAATATATCATATTTGTGTCCTAAGCAATACTTATTACCTGAGCATTATTGTCCACAAAATATTATCAGATTATCAAAATAACGGCAACCAAAAAAAAAAAAACATAAACATTTTTTTTTTCATTCTTAGGAATCCAAATTGGCATAAGGTTAAATATTAGATTCAGTGAATAAATTTAATTATGTTAGGCAAGCAGATAAGCCAAAAGACGCGAAAAACTAGATCCTTAACTGATATTTTAAGCATTTTTTGAGATCAGAAATTCCTGCTTAAGAAAAGTCGTTAATTATCAGAACACCTTAACTAACAGAAGAAATAGCAAGCATTCTACATTTTTTCAGGCATATATATATATATATGTAATAATAAAATTCCATAGTAAAAAATGCACTTAAAATTCTAACTGTATGTTCTTTTCATTTTTTTAATGGTGACGGTCTCTTATTTGAAAGTACGTGAAAGGAAATTCACAGCCCCGTAGTCAAGTTGTTTTTCCCGCCTTTTTCTACACGTACAGTTACAAAATTTTCTGGAGATACTTAAAGAGAACTGGAATGGCTACGAGGCTGACGTCATTTCTTGGAAGTTCCGCCTTTCCAGAGGCTATAAAAGGACTCGCAAAGGAATATCGGGGTCTTTTCTTTAATGTAACGATGCAATAAACTTCATACAAAAAGATGTTAGTAATTCTTTTTTATTTACTCCGGAAATATGATTTTTGTAACTGCTATTTCTCGTGACCAATAATAAATGGATCCTGTTTTTTAAACTTATCGTCTGATAATTTGAGCTACGACTACATCTATATTTCTTCAGCAATCTATTAATTCCGGACAAATGCTGGTATATCATATATATATATATACAAATCTGAACGATAAATAATACAAAACGAAGTTGCTCAAACAAAAGCATATGGATATAAAAATTTATAGGAATTTCTAAAGCTTAGCAAAGATTTTGAAGCACTAATATTGAGTTGCATTGCAAATTAAGATTTTAATAGCCAGATGGCAACATTCAGGGGTATGCTAATTTTCCATTTGTTAAATACGTATTTTTAATATCACTAACAATCCGAATCCTACAAATAAAGTGCTACCGAAATTCTTAGTTTTGTAAATAAACTTTTTTCCTTTTGTCGATATTTATTTTACCTCATTTATTTATTTTTAGCAACTTATTAAGCGAAAACAGTACTTGTGTTTCTTGATAAAAACAATGCAGTAAACTTCATACAAAAAGTTATTAGTAATTCTTTTTTATTTACTCCGGAAATATTATTTTTGTAACTGCTATTTCTCCTGACCAATAATAAATGGATCCCGTTTTTTAAACTTATCGTCTGATAATTTAAGCTATGACTACATCTATGATTCTTCACCAATCTATTTATTCCGTACAAAAGCTGGTACATCATATATATATATGTATGTATATGTATATGTATGATATAATTACAAAGCAATTCTTTTGAAAACAAAACAAAAACATGGCTAGCTATTTTCGCGCATTAAGTTGCAGAAAATTTATCATTAAAGACATAAAGTAAGAAATTTAGACCTAATGTTTCATAAAGACCAGAAATTGAAATTCCTAATTAATACATTTCAAATAATCATAGAAAAGCAACAATAAGTTTAAAAATGTTAACACCAAAACATTTCAAACAAGCAAAACCTCTCTTCAAAAATTATGAAATTTAAAGAAAAATGAACAAAACCAGAAGAGGAGTTCAATCAGTCATGTCATTTCATGTCAATGTCATTTCATCACGGGGAGAGGAACTTTGAAATTAATTGAAATCTCTCTTCTACAAAAATCCTTGCTTTTCTGTATCCAGAATTGAACCATTTCAATGTATTTAAATTATAATTATCATAGTCCACCTGAAAATTCTTGCGCTTTCCCAAAGGAAGGAAAAAATAAATTTTAATGAGAAACATTAGAAGAATCTTAAATAAAGAGAATTCTATCTCTTTAAAAGAATTGAAAACAAAAGTGAAAAAACATTTTTTTTTAATTTAAATGTTAACCTTTAAACAGAAAATCCAATGAATTAAGATGTAGTTCAAAACCCATAATATTAGTATTCATATAAATATATTATGATTTCGTTCAGTTAAATTTTTGTGATATTTTTTTTATTAGACAAGAAAAGTTTTTGAAAACAAAGGTTATTAATTCTGTTCTCCAAGTTAAAGATTTGAATAATTAGTACAGCATCAAATTATAGCATTCGAACAAAACATTTCCATTATAAATTTTGTACAAATAATGAAATAATATTTGAAAAATAATTATTATGGTTAGTTTTCTCAAATAATTAACTTGGGAAATTATAAAATCGAGAACAATTAAATAAATAAATTTTTGCTTGGGTGATGAATATCTTTTCCAACTTTAGCTCGTCGGAAGCTTAAGTAATGTTAGGTTTATAATACAAGCATTTATAAGGGATTTAAAGCGGTTTGAAGTCAACCTTCTCCCAACAATTGGAAAATTTCTTGAAAGAGCAATAGCAAGTCGTTTACGTCACCACATTACCCCCCCCCAAAAAAAAAAATCTGATGTGTACACCACATGACTTCTTTGTACGAAATATTAAATTGTACGCATTTTTCTTGCATTTCGTTTACACTTATTGGATCGAATTAAATCTACTTCGACAGCGCATAAACCACAATAGAATAAATGCATTCTTTAAAATTCACTCTATTTCTTTACCATAGCGACACTCTGGCGCTAGGTTCACTTAAGAGTATTATATTTCGTTCATATTATAACTCAGAATGCACAAAATTTATATCGTTTAAAGAATTATCTAATCGTAGCCACATATTCTATTCCAATACTATAATAAAGCTAGAACGATGTATAAAAGAAATTAAGCAAACAAAACAAAAAAGAAACAGTTTTTCAGAGACGACTGAGTATTTCATATTCAATTAATTCAGTTCTCACTTCGCGACAAGGCAAATATACATAAAAACTGAAAATATCTGTATTAAAAATTACAAAGTAAGCCTTAAACACTTATTTCCTCGAAAAATTTCCAGAAAGGATTAAGCATGATTTAATTCGCAATAATAAATGAAGGCGTTATCTTTGTTGTTGCGAAGCTACGTTTCTCTAGATTGGCAACAAATGCACTAGTCTGCTGTTTCAAATGTAAACAAGCAATGGCCGCCATCAAAAACATTATTAGGCTTAGAGGCACTTAAACAACTTTAAAATTGTTGATAATTCTAAAAATATTCCATACAGATTTACTAAAGGCATAAAAACCTTAACCAGAAGATAAGAACAAATTTTTAAAGCAAAAAATGTACAATTTACAAACATATAAGAGTAAAGAAACTGTGATCACTGAGCCGGGTAACAGAGCGGATATATATATATAAATATATTTATATACGTTTGTCGCGGCCGATTGCAACCAAAATACGAGGTGCACATCTGCATGTTATAGGAGTCGTATATACAAAATTTCAGCGTTCTGAGGCTACTCGTGTTTGAGTTATGCGAGATACGTACGCACGTACGTTCGTACAGACGCCACGAAAAATTCTCTTCAGAATTCATTTTAAAGCAGTTTTATAATGTTTTTTTTTTTTTTTTTTTTTTTTTTTTTTTTTTTTTTTGAGGAAAAGAGTTTTATTCTGTCCTTACGTACAGATATCACGCAAAAATATCATTTAATTGCATTCGAAAGGGCTCAAAATTGATATTTTCGTTGAAATATGCTGCCTGAAACTTTTCGCGATTACAATACTTCCTTTTTACTTCGTACAAGGAAGTAAGAAGATTGTAAGTAAAAACCAGTTTGGGTTCTTACCTAACAAGACTACTACAAATACAATTAACAACGCATTGGCTGAAATACAGAAAACCAAGATTTACACTCAACATTATTTTGCCTTGACTTGAAAAAGGCAATCCATTCTATGTGGTTGCCCGCAGTTATGCAAGCCCTCAGAGACGCAGAATGCCCAAAAATATATTCGTCATATTACAGAATTTTCTACAAGACAGGAAAAGATAATTATTCATAACAGTTGAACAACTGAACATAACAGTGGAACAATTGAAAGGTACCAAGAAAGAGGTTGCCCTCAAGGTTCTTGCCTTAGTGTGGATTTATGGAACTTAACTTTCAGTTCCATTACCAACTACATTTGGCCAATCCATTCAAAAGGAATAGCGTTTGTGGATGACGCTGCATTTATCATAGCAGGAAGAACCAGAATCCTCTTAGCGAAAACTACTAACGAAACGCTATGTATCCTCAACTCCCTCTGTAAAAATCTGAAATTAACCATCAGCCAAGATAAGTGAAAGGCCGTTATATTTGCAAAGCGCTTCCAAAAGATTACACGTCTGCCTAGATATTCGATAGATAGATAAGAAAATAAAAATTACTGATAGCATCAAATTGATTGGGCTAATCATCGACAAGAAATTAAATTGGATTGAACAGTTAAAATTCATTAGAAATAAAACCTACAAAATTGCAAAAAAAATCATCCGAAAATTGAAACGATTAAATTGGGGATAAAGTCCATATATTCAAAAAATCCCTTTAATACAGTTATTGAAAAAATTATGTTATATGGGGCAGAGATATGGGGCCAACATCTTACCAAAAGAAAGAAAACACAGCTGCAGGCAATCCAACGCCCGTTTTTACAATGCATTACACGGTGCTACAGAACAACTTCAAATGTAGCACTCTGTCTGTTGGTAGGAATTGCCCCCTGCATATAACAGCTCAAATGGAACATACGAAAGGCACGACTTTAAGGTTTAAAAAGAACTGTTCCATAAAAGATAGATACTTCGAATATTCCAATTACGAATCTCCCTGTAACGCATACAGAAGGCACCCAGCAGTAAATCCAAATATCAACAGTATTGCAAAGGATACACAAACTAGAGATTACTACCCATCCGCATACACAGATGGCTCCAAAATGGAAGAAGGAGTCGGATGTGCATGCATTATTTATATACATTTTCAAGTTAAAATAGCACTAAAAGGTAAATTTGGAAATGAAAACAGTATTTTCTAAGCTGAGTTATCGGCAATAAAAATGGCCCTGGAATATTGTACCGAAAACGAAAACAAAAAATTCAAATATATACAGATAGTCTATCCACGATTCTGGCTATCAAAAATACTAAACGTAATTCTCCGATCATTCAAGATATCTATAATATCTCCTTATCTTATCCCAATATACATCCTACTATTTCATTGGTTAAAACCCATGTGGGGATTTTTGGAAATGAAGAAGCAGATAAAGCGGCAAAATCTGCTATTACTGACACTGACGCATAATTAAAAAATCCCTCTTGGACCAAATCTCAGCTAAAACACCAACTTAAACGCCTACGGAAACAAGTATGGGAAGAAGAATGAAAAAATAACGATAAAGGGAGAAAACTCTTCCAACTCGTACCTCATATCAATACGGACAGACTTAATACGAACCATCGAAACAATTGGTTTATGAAAAGACATGGTATTTTTACGAGTATTTTTACGAACGGTAACGTGGCTCCTTTGAGCAATGTATATGTGGGGAAATAGGCGACCACCAACCATTACATCTTCAAATGTCCATTAACAAAAAAACTATCACTTGAAACTTCCTGAGACTAACTTATACCGGTGCTTGCAAATACCTTTAAAAATCAAACAACTAAGAAAAAAATAGAACTCTCAGTTATATTCCTCGCTAGTAGAGATGAAGAATTGTGCAAGACAAGATAAGCAAAAAATAACAAACTGGAACCTTCAAAACATTTAAATTAGAATTGGCAAAACAGTGAAGGATAAATTTGACAAAAGCACAGACTAGAATTGATAAAAATACTAGAGGACCATACAACACCTCTTTCCATCCAAAAAATAAAAGAAAGTCTAAAATACTCTGAAAAAAATAATTCATATACAAAATAATTTTTGCCTGACTCAGTATATACTCTCTTACATATACAAGCAAAAAAAGTGCTCTTTGCATTTATGTTACCGTGAAAGACTTAAACTGTAGAATGTCGACTTTCACCGGAGAATGTCAACATTCACCAAATACGTCGGTGAAAGATCGAATATTTCTTTACATTCTTGTACATTCGGACCCTCAACGGTGTATGTCGACAATCACAGATATGCTCTGGTGTAGGTCGAAAAGAGAGGAGTATATGTACACGCTGGTTGCCATTCCAAAAAGAAGTGTTCCACAAATAAATGCAGTTGTAAAAGCAAGAGCCTCTTGTGCAATTCAAAGTGTCAGAATAGTTTAAGTCGATGCAATAAATAAGATTTGAATCACATAATTTGGTAAGTTTATAACTTCTATTATTTTCCTTTCTCATTTTGAATGTACTGTGTGTTTTAAGTTCTTATGTTCTTAAGTTCTTACTCTGAGTCTCAAGTGCGTTTTTCCGCGAATGAATTACGGAGAAGGAAATATAATATTCTTATATGTTCAACATTCACCTTTAGTAAATGGTGAATGTCGACATTCACCGGTGTAAGTCAGAAATAAGAGTATTTGGAAAATATTTCGGACATACACCAAGCGAGTATGTGAATGTTAACATTCACCGGTGAAAGTCGACATTCTCCAGATTTCGGTCTTTCACGGTAACATATATAATCATGCTATGTATATGTTCGTAAATGTATTGTTATATGTATGTCATTATGCATCAATATGTTATATATTTACATTTATGTTCTATATTTACCATTATGTATTCGAGTATGAAAGGCACCATGTGTCACAACTATATTGTAATCATATGTAAAAAATGTAAATATGTCAAATTCTCCCCACCTCCCGAAAAAATTATAATGTTTAAATAAAGATATAGTGCAGTTGGACAATACCCACATTACCAATGGTTAAACAATGGGTGTCCCTGAACCTGAACCTGAAGTCTCTCTCAAAATCGAGGGCGTTACTGAGTTTAAGTCAAGCTGCCTTTGGCAACCGCAGGCACAAATTTGACTTTTTGCAATGATGAATATGGTGGGCTTGTGCTGCCCTTCAGATAAGTGAGACCCTGGTAGCAACAATAACGATAGCTTTGGTATTTTTTACTTAAGGGGGCTCATACACCTTAAAACCCTTATGAGCTTCGAATTATGTGACTGTTGCAAGAATTGGGATATTTTATTTATTTTAAAAGCTATTACTTTCACCTTTTTACAGCTGACTACATAATATAGCTGCTTTGGGATTTGTTGTGTTGCAACAAATATTTTTGTAATTTAATCCGTTTTGGAATAAAATGGGCTAATCTTTGGAATATGGTAACAGGTAGTTTGGCGACATTTTGGTAAAGCGATAAAGGTGTGGTGGTGTGGTGTATTTAATTATGGCAAAGCACACTAGGGCTATCTGCCTAAGGGGAGGGATGCCTTCGTGGAGGATTTTCTAAGGAAAACTGGCTCGTATACACGTTACACATGAGGAAAACCACAAAAACACCCATGCAGCCAGCCCGTTCGCGGGATTCGAACCTCGGACCGAACTACCAGTGTTCAGCGACTTTACCGCTCGGCCGCTGGTGGGCAAAAGCGATAAAGGTTACTAGCTAGGACTTTAGCAGTGTACATGGATAAAGTCAAGAGTGTGCGCAATGGCATTTTTGTGCAATTCTGGAATGTTTTTTTAAGTGAAAACAGGTTGACGTGTACATGGATGATACCGTGTATGTGCAATTCTTAAAAACGCGGCAAGCAGTTTGCGATTCTGCACTTTCTCCCAATTTCGCACGTAATCTTTGCCATGATTAAGCACATTTGTTCCATAAAAGTTCTAGCATAAGCGTAATTCGGCTAGCAGATTGTTGAAAAAAATTTTGAGTTAAAAAAAAAAATGCCTTTACTTCGTGAAACCAAAATGGCGTCCAAACAAAAACTAGCAGGTTGCTGTAGCAGGCTTGGTCGCCAAATTTCCGCCAAAAAATCGCCAAGTTACCATAATGCAAAGATTAACCACAAAATGTTTCGTCATGCTTCCACCTCGCGCGCATGATATTTAAAAAATGGCTAATGGTACATACTTCAAATTGGATGGAATTCTTTATATGGGCACTATCTTCTAACAGAACCAAAAATATGATGAATATTTTAATATAAAAAAATTCTATGCATAAAAACATTACAGATTTTTTTTAATGAAATGCATTTTATAAACTCAACTCCAAATAAAATAAAAATTTAACATGAAATTCTTAGAATTTTTGGTTCACAGTAGCTTTTAAATGTTATAAAAACTGCATATTAAATATGGAATTAATACTGTTTTAAATTGTGCGCGCAAGGTGGAAACATGACGAAATTTTTTGTCACAAAGCGGATTAAATTATAAAAATATTTGTGGCAACACAAACTTTTTGATTGCTATTTCAGAAAGCAGCTATATTATGTAGTCAGCTGTAAAAAGTTGGAAGCAATTGCTTTCAAAATAAATTAGTTATCCCAATTCTTGCAACAGTCACATATTCGAAGATCTCTTATGGGTTTTAAGGTGTATATGAGTCCCCTTAATGTCTTGTTTTTTTTTTTTTTTTTTTTTTTTTTTAAGAAGTAAAGCAAGTATTGTAATCTCGAGAAATTTTGGATATCAGATTTCAACGAAAATATCTATTCTGGCCGCTCTCCAATCCACCGGAACGTATTTTTGTGCGACATCTGTGCATATGTAGAGAATAAAGGACTCTTCTTCTTCTTCCCGAAACCGACTGCAAAATGGATTCAGAAGACTTTTTTCCGCGAGGTATGTACGTATTTATCTCGCATAACTTACAAACGATTAGTCGTAGAGCATAGAAATTCTGTGTATGGGGCTGCTATAACAAGTTGTGCATCGCCCTTTTTCGCTGCAATCGGCAACACCAAACTTATATAAATATATACATACACCCACTCTGTCACTCAATTCGGTGAGCTCAGTTTTTTATTACTTATATATGGGTAAAATTTTAATTTTTGACTTGAAATATTTGCATTTTTGGCTTGTATGATTAAATTATTAAATTCTTCTTATGTTTCGAGTAAGTCTTTTATGTCTTTAGTTAATCTGCATGAAATTGCTGTAGAATTATTAGCAATTTAAAAGCTTCAGAGAAGTCATCAAGTCTAATAGGGTCACCATTTGTTTACATTTGAAACTCTTAGTAGAATAATGAATTAAGTCATTTGGTGCACGAAATTAAATGTCTTTTTGCCCAGTGGGAACAGATTTGTTTTTTTAAGGGGTGTTGGAACCCGAAAATCTTCAAAAAAATTGTGATTTCGGATTTTTGCATTTTCAAACTCTCCACACTGTTATCTTTCTAAAAATACCATCCTTTAATCTCTATGAAAATTAGAACTGTGAAAAATCTAGTTTTAATTTGTCATCGACTGCTTTGATCAATGAGGATTTTTACATAAAAACGCGTTTTTCTCCAAACGTGTTTTTTTATAGTCGATATACCTTTTCTCAGGAACTACTGCTCACAGGTATCTAAAATTTTTATGGCTTATTTATTAGGTTTCCTAATATTTACTGAAATGAGCTTTTTGTGATAAACCAAGGGAAAAAAATATTTTAAATTTTTTTGTGTGAGAAAAGTACTAAATTTTACTATGCCCAACAAAATATTCTGTAAATTACTCTAAAATTCAAAATGTTTCCAAAGCTCATTTCAGTATAATCAGATAGGTATACTTTAATTACACAAAAAATTTCAAGCGTGTATCTACAGCAAATTATGAGAAAAGGTACATCGAAAATGGCCAATTTAACATTGTCGGTATAGGGGTTGCTGATACCCATTAATTTGGAGTTAAAATTTTGTTTTCAGTTGAAATTCAACGCACTGAAAATTTTGTTTTCCTGCACGCTGATCGAATTGCTTGTTTTTGAGTATAAACTCTAAATTTAATGTAAATTTTTTTAAACACTTTTTAACTGTATTTTGTTTTATCTTTTTTTCTATTTTACAAATTTTAACGAAGACGTTTTGAGTTTTTTATGTAATTTTGCCTTGCTGCGAAGTGCAAACTGAATTAATTGAATGGAAAATATATCTCTAATGAAATTTGAGGCAATACGTTTAAATGATGTACAGCAAAAAAATGTGTATAATTTAACAAACCGTAGAAGGAAGCTGTGTGGTGTCCATATCCGATATTTTTATTACATTTGCCTTTCCTTATGTTCTTTTTGTTCTGTGTTTGGATTTAAAGTATGAAAGGTAACGAGCTTGATATTTTAACACATTTCTTTCCCTATGCACACTTTTAATTTGACAGTGATCAAAATATTGGAATTCATTACATTATATACAATTATTTTTAATAATAGGATATGTTTTAAGTTTCCATAAGTTTCTGATATTACAATTATAGTTTTAAACATCTAACTTGAGTTTCACAATGATCAAGTAATTTCCTATGATTCTCGATATCTCCTTATGTTTCTAAAAGGGGAAAGATTTAGCAATTTATTCACGTGGGCATTCATTACCAAATCCTTTCTCCCAAACCTATTAGTTAACAAATATACAGTTGCATCGCCTTTCTAGTTTCTAAGTGAAACTCTGGAAATAATATCATAAGCTACTTCACCACGTGGCTGCTTTAAAGTTATTTACCTTCGATAACGTGTCATTGTAAAACGCTTGCAACCATTTGAACCAGTTTTTTTTTTTTTTTTTTTTTTTTTTAGTTTGTTATGTTTCATTTTTCTACCTTTTTTGTTGCTCGGGGCCCGGGCCTGGTTTCGGGGAAGCATTTGATATTTTATGGTTTTAAAAATTAAGAATTGTCTGTTTTTTTTTAAGAATTTTAAAATTAAGACTTGTGTGTTTCTTTTTGGGGCACGGCTGGCTCGGTGGCTGCCTCGTTTTGTGTTAGACGGGCCTTCCCCTTTGTGGCCTTATGGCTGATATGAATCGGCTAGGGGGGTTGGGATTGCGCCCATAACAACAACAATGTGTCATTGTTATGAACAACAGCTATCCTGCTATCCTTAAAACTCCTACTAGCTCTTCGAATGACCAAAATATTTGTTTATTACCAGTTTCATCAAAGTTGTAGAGCCATGAGGCTATTTTGAAGCAGGAGACGAGAAAAAAGAGCAATGCTCTCGCGGGAACTCGAACCACAGACCTCTCGAATACACGCCGAGTGTGCTGACTACTACAGCACGAAGGCATGCTACTCCCTCCTTTTAAAGAACGACTGGGGTTTAGAGGATCCAATCGCCAAATCCTGATGGTGGAGAATCATCCTCCAGCACCTTTTTTAGTTCGGGCGCCACTGAAGAGACATTAGATTATTTCGAAGCAGGAAACATGAAAAATATGCAATGCCCTTGACTGGACTCGAAACACCACGGACCTCTCGAATAGGCGCCGAGTGTGCTGACCACTACACCATGAAGGGATGCTAAGACGGTAAGAGAAATTGCCTTATGTAGTTTTTTTTAATACGAATAGTAACTGATTTAATAACTTCATCAGGAACTAAACTCGATAAGTGAACCTGAATTTTCTGAAAGTCTTTTATTCGTTTACAGACCCGAGTAAAAAACATTTAATAAAGTTAATTCGAGAATATTACCTTATTTCGATAATCTGAAAACAATTTCTTGTACGAAGCAAAGTCGAAAAATTGAAATTTAAGTTTCTCATCACTAAACCGATTTTTCCTTAGCCAACTCGCTGAACAAGTCTCGTTCAAGAAGTTGCTCTAAGCATTTGGATAACTGGTACAGAAATCTACCCAGGAAATCTGTGATAGTTGTGCATTTTCAATAGCAAAAGAAAGCGTAGAAGTACCTGTCTTCAAGTTAGATTATATGTAAGTGCTTTTCCCACTTATAGACCAGCTCGAAATTGGTTGATCGAACTGCCATATATTATGCGCTTTTGTACATCTCAACGCTGCACCATGGAAAATTCGTTGTATATACAGTCTCCTACAGTGCATTGAAAGCTTTAGAATCCTTTTGTAGCATTGAGAATCCTGTGATAGTGGATTTTCTCAAGTTGAATATTAAATTGACAAGGTGTGGATATGAAATTCCGTATTGCTGGGTCCCCGGACATACAGGAATAAAGGGCAATGAGCTGGCGGACATCACAGCGAAATCTGCTGTTGAAATGTCCGGCCGCCTCATTCCTTTTAGAGATATACGTTGTGTCATCAAAGAGAAAATTAGAAATAAATGGCAGCAACTTTGGGACATTCAGATTCATAACAAGTTGAGAAGGGTGAAGCCTAAAATAGAGCATTGGCATACTACTTGCAATCGTAAGGAGCAAGTTCTTTTGACGCGCCTTAGAATTGGGCACTGTAGAGTGACGCATAGCTACCTTCCGAGAGCTGAAAATGAGCCTGTTTGTGCAAACTGTAATGTTTGTCTCTCAGTCTATCACATTTTAATAGAGTGTTGATATTTTAACAGTCTTCGTGAGAAGCATTTTAATAGCTGCGACCTGCCTCTCCACCGTTTAATCGGAAGAGAGGTCAATACCAATTTGTTTCACTACCTGAAAGAAACAGGTTTCTATTATTTAATTTCATTTTTTTCCTGAGATTTTATGTTGGAATTTTAATGAATCAGATGTTTTAGAATTTTATATCTATACTGCATGATTTTAAGTTTGCTGTTGTCTTCATTTTTTTTTTTTTTTTTTTTTTTCTTTATCTAAAAGCTATAGCTTATTATGTTGAAAAAGGAATCCTGTGTTTGGCGCATATGGCCTATTGAGCTTTGCGCCATAAATCTACTACCACCACCACCTAAATTGGTTGATAAGTTTGTGAAGCAAGCTGTCAGTGATGTGTTAAAAACAGAAACTTTATCCCAATAACTTACCTTATGCCATTGCACCAGTCCACTTTATGAATAAATGAAAGCTGCAGTGACCATCTGCAGCTATGAGGAAATGTGTCTCTCAGTTCTGTCTGAAAGTTAAAATGATGCTTTATAGCTAACAGTCCATTTATGGCTCGTTCTTCCGCCACCTGAAGCGATTCGGAAAGAAATTCTCAAATCATTTCTTGTGTGTGTAGAGTGGAGGACACTTCCGATAATTATGATTTTGATTGCATCAGTACGAGCATGCAGCTGCCAGTTGATGATGTACCATTCATGCACTTCTTTGCATAAATGGCATTAATGGGAAAACTGCAGGCTTTGGAACAAGACCTTTGTCATGTCACCTAGTGCACTACAGATTCCTGCCCAGTCTTTAGTACGTACTAACTGCCTTATTCCTGAATGTCTCGTTGTGTGGTACTACTTCTCTTGTGTGGCATGTTAGTGTGCTATTTAGTGTGTGTATGATGGAACTCAGTACATGAACATTCTAAATTAAGTAACCTATCCACAGCTACTGTAAAATGCACCGGGGTAAATTATATATGTTTATTTATTTACGTATCATTGTAGAAGTGGCGTGTAATCAAGAATAAAATGTCCAATTATTAGTGTGGAATGTTTATGTACGTGCAACAACGTATGCATGTGTAAAATAACCAGTGTTTAAACCTAGGTGCATATAAAATGCACCAAGGTAATGTTTAATTATTAATGAATAATATCAGTAGTATGTATCTTTGTAGAACTAGTTTGTAACCAAGAATAAAATGTCTAATTATTAGTGTGGAATATTTACGTACGTGGAACAACGTATGCATGTGTAACATAACCAGTGTTTAAAAATAGGTGCATATAAAATGCACCACGGTAATGTTTAATTATTAATGTATAATAACAATATTATGTATCATTGTAGAACTGGCCGGTAATTAAGAATGAAATGTCTAATTATTAGTGTGGAATGTTTATGTACGTGAAACAACGTATGCATGTGTAAATTAACCAGTGTTTAAACCTAGGTGCATATAAAATGCACCACGGTAATGTTTAATTATTAATGTATAATATTTATGTAACAGCTGCAGTGCATGCATAAGTATACAATCATTGCATTGTAAATTACAATCATTTCAATATGTTTAAATATCAATTTAAAATGCTCAAATTTCAATATACAGCACCAACAAAAGTTAGCTCATGATGCCAAAGAATTTTCGCGTTGTACAACTGTATCCGCTCTCACCTGTCACCTGCATCAGCACGAGGGAACATGTTAAAAAACAAATATGTTAACAACACAAAATCTATTCATTATGTTCTGATGAAACTGTTCCATACATAAAATTACAGTGCTTATAATTGACGATTCTGCCCGTGCAAGGGTATCTCAGTTTCATCCAAGGGGATGGATTAATATGTAACGTATAGGCTTAATTATTCCCTATCTGATATATTTTGTCCGTCACAGGATGCACCAAATACTGTTCAACATAACCGTAATTTTAATTTAAATCTATATCTACAAAATGGCAAGGGAAGGCAGGGTTGCCATAGTTGGAGAGAAATCGCCCATTTGGCGATATGCCATAGATGGATGGAGAACCTTCTGGAACGAACTCTTACCGGTTTGGTCCAGAATGTTCACGAACGGAAGACAAAAGCTATATAAACGTTGCTGGTACTCGGAGAGTCAGTGCATAGTCGAGTCAGTTAATAGACAGTGAGAGAGTGTCTCGTAGTCTAGTGTCGAGATGGTCGTCGAGTGCATCGAGAGAGTCTTTTAGGCCCATATCACACAGCCATTTGTTTCACACGAACAATTGTTTTGGACATTTTTTCTGCGTGGTTTACTATTGAAAGAAAGGCGCGCGATCTTTTCCTTCGTTTCGAAAAAAATTGCATGCTGTTCGTTTTCAACCAATCAGCTTCGAATGCTATCAGACTGTTTGTAATGGAGAACCAGTTTCCCCCAATGCTATCTTTGGTGATTGGCTGTTGTGACAAAGCAAAAACATTGTTCCAAACAGTTGTCCTTTCGAAACAAACGGATGTGTGATAGCAACCTCAGTGTATCGCGAGTTAGCGCATCTTCGAGTGCTTTGAGCTCCGAAAACAACCAAACCGAGTCGGGAGCTGTACTCTAGTGCATCGTCAGCTGTAGCGTGGAAAGTCTCGAGAGAAAGTGGAGTTCCGAAACCAACAGAGCAGAGTCGAGTGCTTTGCCGTGAAGCTGGCTTCACCTTTATAGCCTGATAGTCTGAAGGTTGTGTCACTGACTGTTTCAGCGTGTTTGTTGTAGTTTTTAGACGACTGTAAAGTGATTTTGGAGCTGTCCTGAGTAATACTGGCTAATACATTGTGTTTTCATTTTTCAGCAAGTGTTTTCCTTAACCACTACAAATCCACGACTCCTTAAAGTAAAGAAAAACTTAAAAATACTAAATTATGAAGAGAAGTCATTGAATAATACAATTGCCTTTCTGGACCAATAAAATTTATTTATTTCGCAATCTTTATTATAGTATATCCAGCAAATGTTTATGAATGCCTGAAAAGCAGAAAAGTGAAATTATTTCGTAGCTCTGATTTTAATGAATTTCGACAGTACATATACATATTTTTCTCGGTATACAAATTTAATACAGTTGCAAAATGTATAACAGCATGCTTCGGAAACAAATAATAACGTTCTAAAAAGAGTACAATAACAATCATTTTAATTTTTCTTTATTTCCAACATTCACAACATTGTCACAAAAATATACAACAGTGGAACATATATTTATAAAGCACAAATGACATTACAATTAAAAAATAACTTGTAACACGGTCACGAATGCATTCGTCTAATTCAGTTTACGCACATTTAAGAAATTAAACACATTTTTTGTTTTAGTTAGAACTTCGTATTTTATACTCACTCAAAATCTCTTTTATAAAATATTTTCTTCGCAGTATTTACTTGACGAACATATTGTTGCGAAATAAATTCGTAAACAATTGAGGCATATATTCATAGCTGATGTTTCTGTATAAAATTAAAATTCTAGACAGTTGGAGACGTTATTTCGCTTACTTTATAGCTCTATTATTCACGAAAGCCTTCATATGAGATCTTCCTCAAATAAAGTTCTTTTCATGGCTTAAAAACGTATACATAAAATGGATGCAATTTCATTTTTCCTGCATACATAATGACTCACAAATTATAATAATAAAAGGTATGAATATAGTGGCAGTTTTCCTAAGAGTGAAATTCAAATATAATGCCAGGGCCTTAAATTACTTCTTGAGTTTTTCTTCACTTATAAATTAGACAAAAGTCAGACTACAATAGGTATTCATGAACAGGCCTTTTTTTTAAAGAAACTAAATCCATATATTTTCTTAATCAAATATTCACCTAACAACATATATTGTAAACATAAATGCTGCAATTACATACTTCAGAAAAGATTTTACATCGATATTTGTATTTGAATAGCACTGAATTTGCATGGCTTGAAAATGATAAAAACGTTTAAGAAGAGAATAAAAAGTATACATCTGCGTTCTTTACGAGCAAAGTTTATTCTTAGATATTCAACTTTAATGCACAACAGTAAATCATACAAATAATGTATTCATCTTAAGGCTATGTAACTTAAGCCTTTCTCTTCCCACCGAGGCGTATAAAATAAAATTAATTCAATAGAATGCAATTATTTACTGCTTCAACCAATTTCATTCCAAAGAATTATAAGCAACAGTATTTTTTATATTTATGAAAAAGCACCGAAAAGCAAAGATAAATTACGGCTTGCAAGATAAAAATAAGTTTGTTGTTTCGTCTTTTATAAAGCAATTTGACATACAATTCATAAAAATTCTAAATTATTATCGAATTCAGAGGCAATTTAATGATTCAGTCAAGAGAAGTTTTCAAAAATTTATTTTCCTTTCATTAGAGACTTGACAAAGTAAGTAAAAATAGGAATATCCTTACCTGCAAACTATTTCTCAAAGGAGGTGTCGCGAATATATGCTAGAAATAATTATCTTACTCTTTTATTTCGCGTGTAGTTCATCAATGATACTCCAAATATTGAAAAAAAATGTCCGTTTCAAATCTTAACAAATTCAAAACAAATTAGTGCTTGAAAACGCCCAAGTAGTTTCTTTCAACTGAAGCGTTCAATTATTTCTTCTCTAATTAAATTAATTAGTTTTCCATCTTTCTGTGGTGAAACTCTTCACATAAATTCATTTCGCTTAATAATTTAATGTACACCGCTCAGAAAAAAAGGGGTAGTATTATATCTCCTGTTCTACTGGAAGGACTGAAGAAATTTAAATTGAGTTTTTAATGGCTCAAAAGCGCGAGTTAAGACATGTATTAGATTTATATAAGCATTGTCCGAATATAGGTATTTTGACACAGAATCGGACTTTTTCTGAAATGACATGCCATTTGTTTTCCATATTTCGATTCTACGACTCGCATTATGTCAAAATGCCAAGTTTTGTAAAAATCCCACAAATAGTTTTTAAAAAATTAACTCTCAAAATTTTATCAAAATGATTTAATGAGTCACAATATGAGTCAATTCAAGTTACCCAAAACCGTCGTGGAGGCTAATGTATGACAGTTACCAAAAGAAGCAATCTTCGAACGCTTCCAGAAATGTCTGGAGCGCTGGACCAATTCTGTATGTTCTGATGTATATTATCTCGAAGGTGGTTTAAGCAATACTTATTTTTATTTCAAACACAGTTACACTATAAGTGTTTTCCGTAAACATGTTGAAAAAGCACTTTAAAAGCATAAGCCTCTGATATGGCATTTTCTTTTGGTTGGAACTTAAACAGTAATACCAAACTTATAAGAGTAATATCAAAATATGATTAAGAATTGCATACTATTTTTGAATGATTTATTTTGCCCCAAAGATAGGTGATTCACTTTATTTAGTTTCTGAAAGAGAATATATTTTGAAAGATTTTACTTCGTATTACAGATTTAAATTTTGAAATATTTCAAAATCAGATTGAAACGAAATGAAAATCAGAATCAATCCGAACGAAATAAAAATCAGAATTCTTAGATATCAAAATCAATCTTAGAAATAGGTATCTTAAAAATTCTCAAAAATCAGAATTATTAGATATTAGAATCATTCTTAAAAATCAGAATCTTAAAATATTCTCAAAAATCTGAGTCACTCAGAATCAAATGAAAATTAAAATCAATACGAAGAAATGAAAATTAGAATTCTTCGAAATACATATAAAGCTAGTTCGAATTATATATAAATCTAATATATATCCTAAGTCGTGCTTTTAAGACATAAGAACGCACATTAAATTTCATCAAGTAGAACGGGAGTTTTTTTCCAATGGCGTGCGCAAAGACGATTTTGACTTCGCCACAACTAAGGCGAGAAATGTTGGAGAACGGGAGATATAGAACTGTCCTTTTTTACGTATAGAGCGTATTTTTTGTTTGCAATTCCAACCTTTTATTCTTGATTTCGTCCGATTCCCCGAACTCAAAATAGAAGGGAGGCTACTTCATTTTTTATTGTGAACGTTTTCAGTTACTCGAAATCAGGATGCCAAGCAAAAGTCATTGCTTTATTGGGTGTGTTGTTTTATTGTTTTATTGGTGAATTAGATTTTTTGTAAAAGGAAATCCAAAAGTCCTCTATTGCCCAGCATTGTTGGTCCAAAAATCATAACTTCCATTTTTCTGCTGCCAAACTTATTCAAAAAACATCTTCCACTGGTGAATTAGATTTTTCTAGAGGCGTTCCACATTCAAAAAAATCTTTCTGTTTCAGTTAACGACCCTAATTCCAATCCATTTTTACCTTCAGCCGTTAAAAAAATTATGTTTTAGTGTTCTTGTTTCATCAATAGATGGCGCCAGTAGCTTAACTCCTGTGCAGCCATTCTTATCTAATCTAATCACTATACCTTATCTCGTTCATTTGCACTTTGGCAGATAAAACTATCGAAACTATTCCTGTGAAAATTTGCAAATGGAACGCTGAATTTTGTTGCTTATAAATTAGTATTTGTTCGGTGTGTTATTTTACCTTACATATATTGACATATTAAAAATTTAGGCGACGAATAGCGTAAAGGAGATTTTTTTGTAATAAGACAAGTTAATTATCTGCATATATACGAAATGTAACAGGAATATAAACATGTAAAGCGATTAACTTTACAGAAGTATGAGATGATACAGAAGTTAGAGACAGAAAAACATGAAATTACGACACATATTTTATAAAATGCACAAAATCGCCAGACACATATATATATATATATATATATTTAATACATTAATAATAAAAAAATGTTTAAAAAAATCGTACTTTACTTCATTTAAAACATGAGAATTCAATAACGAAATACTTCATGAGGAAAAAATATGCGCAAAATTCACAACACGTTTTCAATTTGTTTGACGCCAGTTTTTGGCACAAAACTTTCAATAACATTAAACATTTTAAACATCGATAATAGTATAATAAACGATATAGTATAATAAGCTTTGTTATCAAGCAAGACGATAATGTACAACTTTAATAGAAATTAAGATTTGATCCACATTCCCATGATATGAGATTCACTTTTCTTTCAATTTACAGAAGCTGCTGCAGTTGTTCTATTGTGCATGAGGTCACTTGTGATGTCACGGTTTGATGTTGACGTCTAACAACCGAGCCCGCAACGCTGATATATGGACCTCGAAACTTCTTCTCAGCTTTGCCACAAGACAGCATCCTCTTGAAAGCCCTGCGAAACTACAAAAAAGAAAAATCCAACATTAGTTCCATTTTCATTGTCTAAATTTGTCCTCTACATCAGCGGTCGCCAACCGGTGGTCCACGGTATTTTGAGTTTTACGTATTTTTGCCTTGTCGCGAAGTGAGAACTGAATTAATTGAATGAGAAATACTCAATCGTCTGTGAAAAACGGTTTCTTTTTTGTTTTGTTTGCTTAATTTCTTTTATACGTCGTTCTAGCTTTATTATAATATTTGAATAGAACATGTGGCAACGATTAGATAATTCTTTAAATTATATAAATTTTGTGCATTTTGAGTTATAATATGAACGAAATATAATACTCTTAAGTGAACCTAGCGCCAGAGTTTTGCCACAGTAAACAAATAGAGTGAATTTTAAAGAATTCATTTATTCTATTGTGGTTTATGCGCTGTCGGTGAAGTAGATTTAATTCAATCCAATACGTTTAAATGAAATGCAAGAAAAAATGCGTATAATTTAATATTGCGTACAAGGAAGTCATGTGGCGTACCCATCAGATTATTTCTTTTGCTTTTTAAATACCCCGACATCGCTTTTTTAGTTGCTGCTTTGTGTCTAATTTTATTCTTCCTGTTAATTATATTTCTTGCTCCGAACAAACTTTTTTCGCACTTCTGAATAAGCCACTCTGAAAAATGTGGTGTACACGTCAGATTTTTTTTTAATTCATATTAGTGGTCCGCCAATAATAAAATTATATATGTAGTGGTCCGTGAAGTTCTAAGTGTTGACGACCACTGCTCTACATGATACATACTTTTATTGCATAGTGTATATTTTAACTTGAAATACGCATCAAGGAACTAAAATACTCTGAAACCGAAGAACCATCCATATGATCCTGGTGGTTCCAGATATCGAAACATGGAGGTAAGAAGATTTTAAAATGCATTTTATGTCTGTTAGTTGTTAATACGTTAGTTACTAACTCATCGTTTAAATCTTTCATCTCCCTTCGGCCGTTAAAAGCGTATAGATGAGCTCAACAATAATCTCCCCACTAAACGGTAAGGCGTTTTGTGCGTTGCATCTTCAAATGTACACTGCGAAAAAAAAAAAGACAGTTCTCTATCTCACGTTCTACTCGACCGCTTGACGAAATTCAACTTGTGTTTTTCATACCTCGAAAGCGCGACTAAGGATATATTCTAGATTTATATATAACATTGTTCTAACGTCAGTACTTTGACACAAAATCCGACTTTTTCTGCAATGACATGCCGATTTGTTTCCATATTTTCATTCTACAACTTGAATTACGCCAAACTGCCAAGTTTTATAAAAATTGCAAGAGTAGGTTTTAAAAAATTAGCTGCCAAAATTTTAGCTCCTCAGTGTTAATTGAACTTGATATAATATATTTATTAATATCTCTTTTTATTAAACTTCTTTGATTCTTCCTTTCAAATTTCGCCCACCAGTGGCCGAGTGGTAACGTCGCTGAACACTGGTAGTTCGGTCCGAGTTTCGAATCCCGCGAACGGGCTGGCTGCATGGGTGTTTTCGGGGTTTTCCCCATGTGTAACGTGTATACGATACAGTTTCCCTTAGAAAGTCCTCCACGAAGGCATCCCTCCCCTTAGGCAGATAGTGCCATAATTAAATACACCACACCACCACCTTTCAAATTTCGAAGTTTAGCTTCATTCCAAGTTATTCGCCCATATTTTTATCATTTATTTTTAAAGTTTGTATTTCCAATAATGTTTATATATATTTTGAAAACAATTTTGTATTATAATCTATAAAATTTTTACCATCATCTTAAAGTAGATGTATTTCTAAGCATACTTGTAAAGATTAGTTTTTTTATTCAAAATTTCCTAAGATATACGTGTATTTTACATATTGGCGCCTTTGAAAATGTAGCATATTTGTTATAAGCTAAGCGGTAATAACACCAAATGTGGATTATGCATTTTGTTAAAATTGTTTAAAAGTATGAACGATACCTTTTCCCGCTCGTGTATACAGTGAAAAAACGAGGTTTCTATCAATTGAGAAGTTCGCCAAGTAAATTATTCTTGGCAAAAACTCGAAAAAATGCGCCAAGATAAATTTTTGAATTTCTTCGTAAATTTCTCGCCACATTTTGCAAAATTTAATATTAAGGCGTAATTTGAGTCGTGGAATCGAAATATGAAAAATCACATAGCACGCCATTTCAGAAAAAGTCCGATTTTGTGTCAAAATGCCTGTATTAGAACAATGCCATATATAAATCTAATATATATTCTAACTCGGGTTTTCGTGACATGAAGATAGCAATTTGAATTCATCAATTGACCCAGTAGAACGGAAGGTATAGAACTGTAGAACTGTTCCCACGCCTTTTTTTTTTTTTTTTTTTTTTTTGTTCTTTTGTGCAGTGTACCAAAACTGATGGTAGGACATTGGAAATAAAGTGTGTGCGTGTGATTATGGCAAAGCCTCGAGGGCTATCTGCCTAAGAGGAGGGATGCCTTCGTGGAGGACTTTCTAAGAGAAACTGGCTAGTATACACGTTACACATGGAGAGAATCACGAAAACGCCCATGCAGCCAACCCGTTCGCGGGATTTGAACCTCGGACCGAACTACCAGTGTTCAGCGACTTTACCGCTCGGCCGCTGGTGAGCCATTGGAAATAAAGAATCGAGATGCAACGATGCTCTGCCGTTTCGAACTGTGATTTTCTAAGTAATTACATATTTTATCGAGTATCGGGAGACAAAACTTCAAACATTCGAAAACTTTCATCACGGCGTTAAGTCATCATAGCTCCGTTTTGCTCATTGAACACGCTGTTCAAATAATAGTTCATTTCCCTCAATTTCTCATACTAATCCTGAAAGTAAGTTTTTCTGCTAACTAGTTAAAATGTGTATCTTTTGTTTTAATACTAATTTAGTTTAGGTAATCAAATGAGCTTATTTTGCAAATATTAGAACTTTAGGAAATATAGGTAAATTAACAATAAACTTTCATCAGTATAGGTAAACTGTTAATAGCATTTTCGTGTAAAGGGACAGTGGACGTCCAAATACTTTTTTTTTTAATTATTGTCATAGAATTATGAAATTTTGCATGCATGTGTATTTTACTATAATTATATTAAATATCTTTGAAAAAATTCTGGATCATTGCAATTTATTTATTTTTTTTTTTTTAATTTCTTTTGAATTTTTTAAGTTTTTTCAAAATGCTCTATGCGACTTAAGGAGGCTCATACACCTTAAACCCCTTATGATCTTCGAATATGCGACTGTTGCAAGAATTAGGATATTTTATTTATTTTAAAAGCAATTACTTCCAACCTTTTACAGCTGACTACGTAGTATACCTGCTTTTGAAACTAGTAACCAGAAAGTTTGTGTTGCCACAAATATTTTTGTAATTTAATCCTCTTTTTGACAAAATATTTCGCCCTGTTTCCACCTTCCGCGCATGATATTTTAAAAATGGCTAATGGTACATCCTTGAAATTGGATGGAATTCTTTATATGGGCACTATTTTCTAACTGAACCAAAAATCTGATGAATATTTTAATATTGAAAAATTTTACAGACGAAAACATTACAGATTTTTTTTAATAAAATACATTTTATAAACACAACTCAAAATAAAATAAAAATTTAACATGAAAGTTTTAGAATTTTAGGTTTACAGTAGCTTCCAAATGTTATAAAAGTTACATATTAAATATGGAATTAAATTATGCAACACAATGTATTAAACTGTGCGCGCAAGGTGGAAACATGACGAAAACTTTTGTCACAAAGCGGATTAAATTATATAAATATTTGTGGCAACACAAACTTTATGATAACTATTTCAGAAAGCAGATATATCATGTTAATTCAGAAGTCAAACAACAAAAATCAGCGTTATATTCACAAAATTTTCACAGGACTAGTTTCGATGGTTTTACCGAACCATCATCTTCAGCTGCAAAACCGCAAATGAACAAGATAGGAAATAATGATTAGATAAGATAAGAAAGCCTGGACAAGAATAAGCAAGTGGCGCCATCTGTTGGCGAAACCAGAACTAAAACATAATTTCTCTAAAAGCCGAAGGCAAATTTGGATTGGAATTAGGATCGTTAACTAGAACAGAAAGATTTTTATGAATGTGAAATGCCTCTAGAAAATCCAGTTCTCCAATGGAAGATGTTTTTTGAATAATTTTGGCAGCAGAAAAATTGAAAGTGTGATTTTCGGACCAACAATGTTGAGCAACAGAAGACTTCTGTGTTTCCTTTTTTCTAACATATGCTTCATGTTCTTTGACGCGAAATTTTAAGGCACTCTTAGTTTGACCAATGTAAATTAAACCACACTGGCAAGGAATCCTATAAATACCCCAGGAATTCATATCCGGAATGGGGTCCTTGAGTATAGAAGTTGGAATTTTATTGATGGGAGAATAAACAACCCGAAAGTTAAATTTCTGCAAAATATGTGCAACTTTATAGCTAATTGATGGAAAGAAGGGAATGACAACAGAATTTTTATAATCTCCTAAAATAAGAGTGTGGCTTTTAGTGTGTTGAGATGACAATTTTTTAACTGCTTGATTAATAATGTTGGGTGTTTATAAAATGTTTTGTTGTTTGACTTCTGAATTAGTATTTATTCGGCGTGTTATTGTGTCTTAAGATATATCATGTATTCAGCTGTAAAATGTTGGAAGTAATTGCTTTTAAAATAAGTTAGTTATCCCAATTCTTGCGACAGTCACATATTCTAAGTTCTTATGGGTTTTAAGGTGTACGAGTCCCCTTAATTTTTTTTTCAGTTTCTTGTTATTTTTGCTTTATTTTTATTGAAAATGCATTGAAAACACAACTTAGTATCAATTAGTGAATTGAATAAAATGTTAGTCTTTAATTAATATTTATTTCACATATACCTGAATTTTGGACAAAATTTCCCATTTTATTACACTTTAACTGGACTTTTATCCCCTTAATGAATTCGCATTCAAAAATGCATACTAAGTTTTGTTGCTTGTATAAATGGGAATCTAAATGACAAATTACAGTCATTTTGAACATAAATTAAAGCGCATGGAGCACTTTGAAGATGTAAAAATCGCGAAAATTTCATTATGAGAAAAATACATTTTAAGAATATTTTAACCTTGCCTATAATATTTACTCCTCAGTATATCCCAATATATGATTTTATTTAATATAAAATATTTTAACATTGTTTTACGTAGGCATAAATAATGTTTCTACTAATAAAATTGTAGAATGGTAAGAAATACTTAATATTATTTTAGGAATTTTCTCGAACACTTTCAGTAAATTCAACCAAATACTTTTTTTTTAAACTAAGAATCACTTTAAAAACGTCGTGCACCGTATGTTTTCCCTTCCTTATTTACATTTTCAATATGTTTACCTAGTTTTTTTTTTTTTTTTTTTTTTTTTTTTGCGATTTTTCTTTTCTTGTATCCAGTCGAACCCCTCTTTTTGCTTTGATGTATACGACGTTTATCTTGCCTCTGTCCAATAGATATTGAACATGAAATTATATCTTTATGTTCCATACCTACAGTATTTAAACACTCAAAATTGAAGTCACTAATTGCTGTGATAACAGATGCTTTGAGCCTGTTTTCAATACAAATGTTTTCTTCGCGCAGTTCTTCCAAATGGCGCTATGTGAACTCTCGTTAATGTTTTGTATTTTTCCAGATATGAATCATGCTAAAAGCTAATTACTGGCTAGTCAATTGATACATTGGCAGTATTTTGGATAAAACATTTACTGTTGATTTGTTTTTCCTCATTGAATGAGATTTAAGTTTCATATTTTTCTGGCTAGTCAATTGATTAATTACTGGCTAGTCAATTGATACATTGGCAGTATTTTGGATAAAACATTTACTGCTGATTTGTTTTTCCTCATTGAATGAGATTTAAGTTTCATATTTTTCTGGCTAGTCAATTTATTAATTACTGGCTAGTCAATTGATACATTGGCAGTATTTTGGATAAAACATTTACTGTTGATTTGTTTTTCCTCATTGAATGAGATTTAAGTTCCATATTTTTAGCAATGCTACACTTAAAAAAAATAAATAATTGATATGACATCTGTTGGGTATTTATAATTTCTGGGTAACTCATTCGTGAAACAAACTTGCATAAATTGCAGGCTTCATAATATTATACATTTATATCTTACTAACAGTAAAAATTATTGTCGCGGAAATTAAAATAATGTTTCTCAAATGTTTGTTTACCTTTTTATTGACATTTAAATACCCCTTTAAATGTCGCAAAAAAGGTAAAACAAGCGTATTCAAACGCTTATAACTTCTTTAAAAATAATTTTACATACAAGCGACATTTTGTAGACGATAGAGTTAAAACCGAAGAATATTATCATATGAAATTTTTATTTCCCAATTTTTGGCCGATTTTTGCTAAACTCATCATCCACTGTACCCTTTTCTAATATGGTTAGCTAAATTTCCCAATGTAAAATGGAATATTACCCGGCGTGTTTCATACTGCTTTGAGATTAACCGTGATAATTTATTTGGTATGTGCCTACCCTAAATTCGTCGTTTTGGTGAAAATTTTCGAATTTTTTTTTTTATTTGTTCATTTTATAGGTCATATATTTAGGTTTCCAAAAATGCTTTATTTTTGTGTTTACGATAAGCAGATGCAAAGTTATAGTATAAAAAGTAAACCGGAAGTAAATTTTTGGATGCCGGAAGTTGGCATTTAAATGATCGTAAAAATGTAAACAATAAGTTTAAACAACTATTTTCTAATTATTAAACAGTATAAAAGCTGTAAAAACAACACATCTTTCCCTGTGTGACACTTTGCTGATAAAATGCCTACATGGGAAGACTCAAAACAATGAGTATTTTAATAACCTTTTGAGGTATATTTTACCTAAAGAAACTTTTGGCCAACTGAAAACATTGCTTTTAGGTGCAGATATTGCTGTATTATTATTTAATTCAAGATATTTAGGACTTTTACCTATTTTCAGGTATATAGAAATTAATCCCATTATGCTTGAAAGCTACGTGGGAATAGACAAACAGCGAATTCAGAAATAGAAACGCCAATCTCTACAAGCAGCAAACGTAACCAGTAAAATGCTAAAAGAAAGTCAAAATTAGTTAAGAATGAAGTAAAAGAGAGCCTAACATAAAAATACGGCGAGTTTTAAAGGTCTAAAGTGACTACAAAATTTTTTGTGCTGTAGTAAAATCTTTAAATGCATTTTCTGAGAAATGGTGTTTTTCGTTACTTTTGATTGCGATTACGTTAATTTCTCAAAAAGTATTCAGAATATTGAAATGAAATTTTGCCAAAATATTTTATTCATCTTTATCTGTGTTCCGTAGCAAAATCTGACCTCTTTGTATTTATTTATTGATTTTATTGACAGTATTTGAAAGAAAAGAGGATTTTTTTTGGTTTAAATTTTGAGTTTTTGCACCAAGTTTTGAATATTTCAAAAAATTTTACAAGTACTGCAAATATTTTGCTACAGAACACAGGTAAGTATGTTAATTATATACCGTGTAAAGATTAATGAAGTATATTCATTAGAATTTATTTTAGGAGATCTGGCGTAAATGAAAATTTTCTCTAAAATTATACTAAATATTGCCTATATTTGAAAAATTAATGAAACGTTCTATAAAATTCCATTTAAATTCATAGTTTTATATTCCATATTACTCAAAAACATGTGCGTTTAATTAAAATTTTATGTATTAAAAAAAAGGACTTCGTATGTAGGCACATACCTAACCGGGGTGGACAATAATTCTAAATATTAATCTAAACGGTCGCAAAGCCGTTCAGTTTTCCCTTACCGCGAGAAACATGCAGAACCCAAACAGAAGTGATACAGTATTTTAATACCACATCCAACAAGCCGCGATATATAGAATCATTTTTTAAATAACAATAACAAAAAAGAAAGCAGAAAACAGGCTGTGCTGACAGCGTATAAACGCTGATTTGCCTAATTCGCCCGGTGAAGGCGAAAACGCGACTTGACGGCACAGAGGGAAATAAAAATAGCAAAGGAATACTTTATATATACTTCTATCTTATATACACCTTCTGTCATAAAAATGTGCGCATGAAAAGGGGTTAGTCTGATTAGAATGAAATTTTGCATACGGGAATACAACGTTGATATAAATAAATGATAACAAAATCAAAGCAAATAATAATTTATAAACTTACTTATCTCAAAATTCCGGACTTTAATCATCTTCGTTATTGCTTTCTTCGCCATGTTGGTTTATGGCCCCACGTTGGGCTTAAGGACTGTTGGAAGCCAAAAATCCTCGAAAAATAGTGATTTGAGATTTTTGCATTTTCAGATTCTCTACACTTTTAGCTTTTTGAAAATGCCATAATTCAAACTCTATGAAAATTAAAAATATAAAAAATTCTAGTTTTGATTTAGCATCGAATGCTTTGATAAATGAGGATTCTTATATTAAAAACGCGTTTTACTCCAAATGCGATTTTTTACACTCGATGTACCGTTTCTCAGGAACTACTGCTCAACAAGTATGTAAATTTCTTATGACTTATCTTATATTTCCTTATATTTACTGAAATGAGCATTTTATGATAAACTAAGAAACAAAATGCTCACTCTTTTTTTTTTTTTTTTTTTTTTTTTGTGAGAAATTGCTAAATTTTACTATGTCCAATACAATATTCTATAAATTACACTAAAATTCGAAATTCTTCAAAAGCTCATTTCAGTATAGTCAAAAAGGTGTACTTTAACCTTTTGAAGACGGGATGGCCATTTTAGTGGCCATAGAGTCCTCTCTTTGAAAAGACGAGGTTGTCTACTTTAGTGGCCATATCTTTTTCCCCCCATTTTCCAGGCTGAAAAGTGGGGTGAAATGTCAAATTTGACGTCCCTGGGGTTTTAACCACTTATCTCTTTCAAAGGTCTTCCTTTTGCGACATAGATGCACCCCTCTGAGAATCCATTAAACTACACACAAGAATTTTTGTTGCAAATAGGAGATGATTTCTTAAAGGGGGAAAGCATTTGGTTCAGGATTTCCCGTCCTTTGGTAGCTTTTATTGCTACCAAAGCCCCGGCCTCAAAAGGTTAATTACACAATAAATTTCAAACATGTATCTACAGCAGATTTTTAAAAAAGGTGCATCAAAAAGGGGCCCTTTATATATTGTCGGTATAAGGGGCTCCGATTCACTTAAAGGGGCTCATACACCTTAAACCCCGTATGATCTTCGAATATATGACTGTTGCAAGAATTGGGATATTTTATTTATTTTAAAAGCAATTACTTCCAACTTTCTACAGCTGACTACATAATATAGCTGCTTTAGAAATTAGAAATCAGAAAGTTTGTGTTGCCACAAATATTTGTGTAATTTAATCGGCTTAGTGACAAAAGTTTTCGTCCTGTTTCCACCTTGCGCGCAGGATATTTTAAAAATGGCTAATGGTACATACTTGAAATTTAATGGAATTCTTTATATGGGCACTATTTTCTAACTGAACCAAAAATTTGACGAATATTTTAGTATTAAAAACATTTATGCACGAAAACATTACAGGTTTTTTTAATAAAATACATTTTATAAACTCAATTCCGAATAAAATAAAAATTTAACATTAAATTCTTAGAATTTTAGGTTCACAGTAGTTTCCAAATGTTATAAAAGCTATATATTAAATATGGAATTAAATTATGCACTAGAATGTTTTAAACTGAGCGCGCAACGTGGAAACTTGACGAAAACTTTTGTCACAAAGCGGATTAAATTACAAAAATATTGGTGGCAACACAAACTTTCTGATTACTATTTCAGATAGCAGCTATATTATGTAGTCAGCTGTAAAACGTTGGAAGTCATTGCTTTTAAAATAAATAAGTTATCCCAATTCTTGCAACAGTCACCTATTCGAAGATCTTATGAGTTTTAAAGTGTGTGAGTCTCCTTAATTCTCCAGATTCTTAGTGTCCTGGGGCGCTGCCTGTACTATTCATGGTGAGGTGTTTGGTGTCCTGTTCATTTCTACCTATCTGCCACCTGAATGTGATATGCTTCATGGCAATTTCTCACCATCTTGCGAAGCAATCCTTGATCCGCGATCCTTCGCACTCGACTGACTGATGACTCGATTGAAAAATATAACTAAAATGGACACTTCAGAAAGCTTAGGATCCTAACAAAACAAACAAAATGGGTAGAATTTAAAAACAAAATGCAAGAAAATTAACGAATGAATGCAATTTTTATTATTCTATTGGGTAAACTCTAAAGTGAGTGAAGGAGTGACGGGAGAACGTATGTACCATTCCTCTACCACGCGGTTACGGGTGCTCATACACCTTAAACCCCTTATGATCTTCGAATATGTAACTTGCAAGAATCGGGATATTTTATTTATTTTAAAAGCAATTACTTCCAGCTTTTCACAGCTGACTGCATAATAATATAGCTGCTTTAGGAACTAGTAACCGGAAAGCTAGTCTTGCCACAAATATTTTTGTAATTTAATCCGCTCTGGGACAAAAGGTTTCGCCATGTTTCCACCTTGCTCGCAGGATATTTTAAAAATGCTTAATGGTACATACTTTGACATTGGATGGAATTCTTTATATGGGCACTATCTTCTAACTGAACCGAAAATATGATGAATATTTTAATATAAAAAATCTTATTCATGAAAACATTACAGACTTTTTGAATAAAATATATTTTATAAACTCCACTCCAAATAAAATAAAAATTTAACATGAAATTCTTAGAATTTTTGGTTCACAGTAGTTTCCAAATGTGATAAAAGCTATATATTAAATATGGAATTAAATTATGAAACAGAATATTTTAAACTGTGCGCGCAAGTTGGAAACATGACGAAAAATGTTGTCACAGAGTGGATTAAATTATAAAAATATTTCTGGCAACACAAACTTTCTGATGACTATTTCAGAAAGCAGCTATATATGTAGTCAGCTGTAAAAAGTTGGAAGTAATTGCTTTTAAAATATATAAGTTTTCCTAATTCTTGCAACAATCACATATTCGAAGATCTTATGGGTTTTAAACTGTACGAGTCCCCTTAATTGATATAGCGTCGCATGTACTTTTATTTTTATTAAAAGTACATACATAAATACTCTCTAGAGTTAACACACGATATAATACGGGTGGGGATTGGGGCATTTAGGTATCGTGGGGTGTCTTGCATCATCTCATTCCACAGTTGCTGTGGGCGTGCCTTTAATTTGATAAACTCTTAGGCTGTCCATTTTGCCATCTCAAGCAATCCAAGATCGTTGAAAGTCTGAGGAAAAGGAGGTAATGTATGAGAAAGAGTGGTAATGGGAAGGCATATCTGTTACATCCTTTCGTTTACTATCTTAGCATTTTTCTCTCGAAAATCGACTCCAAAGAGGGAGGGACATTAGGGACAATTCACGACGCTGAAGGATGTCATGAACGTGCCACTGTGTTGACATAAAGTGGAGTTGTCTAGTGACATACCAGGTTTAGGAGAGTGTACCATTGTAAAAGGAAGTTATGATCTAGGCTTTCACCAGGGGACTTTCGAACGCATACACTTTCGTCATCTCTGCCCAAATTAAATTTCAATTCGTCATTGAAGACGACCGCATGGAAATTCGGTTGCCGTTCACCCGCGATACCAGATGTCCTTCAGTCAGTATGTAGAGACATTAGGTATTTTTGGAAGCGAGCAGGATAAAAAATCAGCAACGCCTTCCCCGGAAATCGAACCCCGGACCTCTGGATTACGCGGTCAGACCACCACACCACGAAGGCATGCCAAGAAGGTGGGAGAAATACCTTATATACTTCTCCTTCTTTAAGGGCGACTGGAATTTTTAGGGGACACAATCGCCAAATCCTAGGTGTGGAGAACCATTATCCAACCCCCTTTTAGTTCGGATGCCAGTGTAGACATTAGGTATTTTTGGACGCAGGCAAGATGAAAAATTAGCACCACCTTCGCCTAGAATCGAACCCCGGACCTTTGGAATACACTCCCAGCGTGCAAACTACCACACCACGAAAGCAGGCCAAGAAGGTGGGAGAAATAACCTTATAAGTATTGATAGCCTGCCTGTGTTCGGATGGTCGACAATGATAGAGTTAGCGCTGTGTGTAGGTATCGGATGAAATGACAGTCCTCTGGACCTCCGTTGTGCCCAGCACTTCCTGAACCTGGCCGCAGTGAAAGCAGTTCATCTTTTGTCTACTGGTCTAAACATTTTCTCACAAGTCAAAGCGGCCTAGGTGGCGAGCTACTCGGCGATATCATCATCCCAAAAATTCTTTCACTCTTAAACTTTGATTAATAATCATATTGTTATCGATTGTTATGTGCCTACAAACGTGTTGAGAAAGCATGCATCTGCAATCTATTAAATACAGGTAAAATACATATGTACGTTTTCATACTTCCCTTAGTGCAGTTGAAAGTGCCTTCGGGGCATTATACAATGCACAAATAAGCTGGATTTATAATTATTTGCATAGCTGTCTGAAAAGTACCTTCATGAAACGTTTCGCTACGATGTGATAAATACTTCTTAGAGCGTAAATATTTATGGTAGTGAGTGAATAAACAATATTGTGAAGATTCTCAGAGATTTGCCCTGTTATGCATACTGAGTAGCGGTTCTTTATACGGGAAGAAAGATGGTAAATTTTTGGCGGTGCTACTTTGGTAGACGGTTGCACGGATTTTGGCGATTTGTTGGCGATTTTCTTTTGGCGAGTAATACAACTTATGGTAAACCCATTGCTGGATAAGTTATTTATGGTAACCGATACTTATTTATGGTAACCGATACTTTGTTGTCATTTTATTCAAAAAGTAATGTGTTTTATTGTGCATAAATTCCGTGTTTTAAATATTATTTATGGCTTCTAAATATTAAAAATCAATTTAATTTTGGATTTTTATTTGAAATAAAAATTTTATTGTTTATCATATTTTATGAAATTTTATGTTGTGGTTGATGTAATCAATGACGTCACCTTACTTTAAAAGTAATTGGTTTTAATTTGTATAAATTTAATCTAATGTTTTAAACATTATTTATGGCTGTTAAATATTAAAATACAATTTAATTTTGCCTTTTTTTAAAAAAATGATATTATTATGTATGAATTTTTAAATAATTTTAATTCTAGGCGTGATGTAATAAGCTCTCTGATTGGTTATAGAATATTTGTGCATTAACGAGCTGTAATCAGCTCCCTGATTGGTTACTGACAATTTATGCATTTCCGCGTCATTTTAAAATATAATTCATATCTTCGAATTCCTCGGATTTCAAATGGAATGGATATCTCCGTTTCGAAGACGAATGTTGTTATTGGTAATTACCAAGAATTATTGGTATTGGAATAAAAAAATTGCCCTTTGAGACTTTATTTTGGCCAACCTGTCTTTCCTAATCAAAGATTTATTTATAAATTGTTAATAGCGTCAGAGGAAATTTTGGAGGAAACCTCGCTAATTGCTTCTTCAATGAAGTGCGAGATATTTGGATAACAGTTGAAGATGGTTAAAAGATCCGATTCAATTATGATTCCGATTTATTTTTTTGTGGTACTTATCAATAAACAACATGTTAAATGACTAAAAAAAATGTAAGTACATATTTTTCTTTTATTTTATAATTGTATACTTCAATTTTTGTTAAAAAAATTAATACACTATTTTCAAAAATTGCTGAGATAATTATTGTCCATATGTTTTAATGTTAATTATATTCTATATAAGGTATTTTAAAGTATTTGAATTTAATAATATTCTTATTCTTTTAAATGTTTGTAGGATGGTTTTTAATTCGATAGTCACTTTCAGTAATATTTTAATCTAATTAAACGTTGGCACAATGTTTTTATAGCGGTTTTTTATTCTCTTCTTTGCTATATGAAAGTGATAATAACCTTACTTTAGTATTTTATACTCATACTAAATGTATTTATTTACACTTGCCTGCCATCTTAAAAAACGACATTTTCAACAAAAATTTAATCCATTACTTTTAACGATATTTATTTATTTATTTTTTTTTAAGTTTCGAATACTTTACTATGCGTAAAAACATCGTTTTTCAAGATGGCTGGGGTTTGTAAAAATCGCGCCAACAATTGCGCCAACGTAAATCGCCAAAAATCCGTGCAACCGTCTACCAAAGTAGCACCTTTTTGGCACTAGTATCTTAAGATCGCACAGTCTAATCAAGATATCGAAAGACATTTTGAAGAGGTGTCAATCAGTGCATTTATTATATAGGTACTTTATATAGGCTTCATCAAAATAGAGTGAGACATTCTTTGCCGACAGTTTTTTTATTTGTAATACCAAAGCTGTCCGGGTATTTTGGTCTTTAGTCGTGCTTTTACATTAAATATTAATTACACGTCCAAATTCAAAGTTTCAACTTGTTAAATATTAATGCTCATTAATCACAAGAGGTATGAAAAACTTTTACTGCGAATGCTTCAATTGAATTTTTATTTATAGGTGTTGAATTGCCTAACATTAAAAATGATTAAACACGTACCCAGTTAAATGTTTTGACCCAATATACACTTTATTCTTTGAACAAAATATATTTTCCTGGCTTATTAATACCCCCAGTGACTGTAAAATTGAGAATCCCCCGATAAAATTGTTTAGCGACATAAGTGAATCTATAAATTAATGCGCTAGTCGAAATCTTTTTAAGCACTTATTACAAATAACCGCAATTATAATTCATAAGAATTCAACTTATTTTACTTACTTCTTGCACGAATGTGCCAAGAAAGAAGTAAAACACTTTTATAAGCCATTTTAAAAGGAAATAAATTCATAAAATTAATTAAAATCGAGTCTTAAACTGTTATTTAACTTCCACATAAATATTATCTGATTTATCTTTATTTATTTTTTTTAACCCTTTGACTTTTTTAACCTTCCAGCACTCGCGCTTGGCAATTTTACATGAGCACGCGCGAGTCGTATTTTTTACGATATCCGTTATTTTACCGTTTTTGACACGAAAAACGACAGAAATGGGTGAATGTTGATAATAAATTTGTTAAGAAACGAAATATTAATCTTATTATTGCAAAATACAAATGATATCACATTCAAATATAAGTAAATTATTTTTAAGTTCTTATGTTAGGGAGATGGAAACGCAATGATGTATTTCATTATAGAACATTTTAAATTTATTATTTAATAATTATATTTTAAAATCGAAGTTTATTTTAATATTCATCAAAGGCAAGTATAGACAAATAAAAAAAGAAAACACCTTGGTAGGAAAAAAAGTAAGTTTAACATTACTTACGTCTGCAAGGAAATTTACTCCTTACTGGTTACAAAAGCGCTCTTTAAACTAACTTTAATATTTTATTTATTTATAAAAATTAGAAATAAAAGAAAATAAGGAATGGAAATCACTATTGTTCTCCCATCCAAAGGTTTCCTTGTCTTCCTTTTCATCATCAGATAATTCTTGAAGAATGCGAGCAAAATCAGCTCGTTGAATATATTTTTGTGCCACAAAAACCGATGTGAAATTTACAGGGCCAAATGTATTCAAATTAAAATAATACACGGCAATTAATAACACAAAATGACGAAATATTTGAGAAAAAAAATATTTTCCGAATTTTTCAACCACGATCACGCGCGTGTCGTAAAATTACGAAAAAGCTCCCACGTAGCACAAACGCGCAGTTAAAAAAAAAGTCAAATGACTTCCTGTTGGCACATTCCATGATGTGGGGAAAGGTAGATAGGAGGAATGGAGGAATAGAAATGACCTTCAGAGGTCTCAGCTTCGATATGCGAAAAATGTGCATTAAAACCTGAATTTGTCATAAATTTTGCACATACGCGCGTGTTGGAAGTTTAAAAAACACCTGGTTTTCTATGAAAGTGAACAAAATATATCATAAATAAGGTAATTTTAGCATCTGGAATTTTTTTGCCAAACAGTTTTCAAGCTAAAAGCTGTAATTCGTATATTTCAGCCGCAGTTAGTGATGGGATACAAATCTTCCACGCGCAGCTATCCACTTACTATAAGCACATCTATTATTCTTGAAAGCTTATTATACGAAACAGATTTACATCAGATGGTACAAGGTAAAGTATTCTTTGGAAAAGCCAACATTACACATTGGGCAACTCATGTTGGTTTTTTTCTCTATGTTCATTTGTGGACAACGAGCTCAGCTGTGTCTTGATTTTCCAACTATTGGAAAATGATCCCCAACATTCAAGCAATTCTAAGTACTTTTTAACCCATCAGTAATTATTAAATTTGTAGTGGGACATATATGTCCCGTTATGTAGTTAATTTGTAGTGGGATATATACAGGGGTTGGACAAAAATATGGAAACACCTTTAAAAAAACATGTTTCTTTGCTTAATATGGTGTAGGAAACCCGTTGGCATCCAAAACTGCTTGCAGTCTTCTCGGAATGGATAAATACATTTCCTGTATGTTTGCCAAGGGAAATTATACCATTCTTCCTGCAAAACGGTGGCAAGTTCAGATAACGATGTTGGCGGTGGATAACGAGAACGCACTTTCCGTTCCAATGTAGACCACATAAGTTCGATAATATTCAGGTCTGCTGACTGTGGTGGCCAGTGGAGATGGGACAACTCATCCTCGTGCTCAGAAAACCAGTCCTGGACAATGTGAGCTGTGTGAACAGGGGCTTTGTCGTCTTGGAAGACACCATCACCATCGGGGAACAAAGTTTGTACCATGGGATGAATTTGATCGGCCAAAATGTTCACATAAGTCTTGGCAGTCATGTGCCGTGACACAGTTATCATGGGGCTAGCAGAGAACCACGATATGGCTGCCCAAACCATAACAGAACCCCCGCCATGTTTCACTCTTGGCAACAAGCAGTCTGTATTATAGTCTTGAGATGGCGTTCTCCAGACGTAAACTCGGCCAGAAGTGGGAAACAATGTGAAAGAAGACTCGTCAGACCATATTACTCGCTTCCACTGCTCTATAGTCCAGGCTTTATGACTTAAACACCACCTTTTCCTGTTACGAGCATTAGCATCACTGATGAGTGGCTTCTCAATTGCAGCACGGCCAGCCATTCCCTGTTTATGAAGCTCCCTTCTAATTGTTTTGGTATTCACAGGGTTCGGTAACACAACATTCATTTCAGCAGTAACTTTTGCAGCTGTGGTCTTCTTATTTTTCGTCACAATTGCCCTTAATGATCGTCTGTCACGATCACTCAGGACACACTTTCGTCCGAGCTGTGATTTAGCATGTTTTTCCGCTTTTCAAATATGCGAAATAAATCTATACAGTACCTCTTGAAACACCAAACACCTCGGCTACCTTGCTTACGGAAGCACCTACCATACGTGCTCCAACAATTTGCCCACGTTCGAAGTCTGTTAACTCTAATATAATGCAATGACAACCTCACATAACAGTACTCCGACAATAACTGAACTGTTTAGCACATTTACGAAGTTGTATAGGTGGCGTCAGTAGTCGAAAACGCCAGCGCCACCTACATATTTCATTAAAATCAATCTTTCTTTTCAAACATGCATTTCACAAGGTGTTTCCATATTTTTGTCCATCCACTGTATATCCCGTTAAGTAGTTAAAGAATTAATCTCAAGGCACGTACCATGAATCCGTGGTTAAACTTCCCTTCCAATCTTAATTGTAATCAGCACAAATAAAGTGATACAAAAATCATAATGTTTTATAAAATGGTAAATTAAAATTCTTAAAAAAAAGTTACGTATATTTACTTTTTCCTATTTATTATAATAATTTTTTAATCAGGTTAAAATTATAATTAAACTTTTAATGAGGTAGTTATACTTTTAAGGAGGTGCTCTTGGGTCTTTCTGAGAATAGCTTCTTTGCAAGATCAAACAAAATACTCTTAAATCTTCATACAATGATTACAGCCATGGTCGATTTCTGCTTTTAATATCATTCATCACAGAAAAGCTTGCTTCACACGAGTATGAGATAATGAACAGAAATATTCCGATTACATTCTGCTATTATTTTAGGGGGAAGGAGTAATGGTCAGAAATTTACAACTGACAGACAGTCAAAATGTTGTAATATCTGTTGTTGAAAATTTTGAATGCTTTTTCATTTCTATTTACGTTCGCTCTTTAATTCCCAGAAGTGCACACACTCAAAGATTTCTTACCCAACACAGATTTACTTGGGTTGAAAACACTGGTTTAGCATTTTACTATGACAGTAGCGGCCAGAAAGGACACCCTTTCCTGTCCTGGACGATCCTGGACGTAGGGAAAGGTTAGCGCGGAGGTCAGAACACAAGTTCTTCAGTAGGCCACCCGTCCTTCGTCGTCTCCGTACAGGGTGACTCAGAGGGCCACTATCACACATTCGTTTGTTTCGGAAGAACAACTGTTTGGAACAATTTTTCTGCTTTGTCACAACAGCCAATCACCACAGATAGCTTTGGAGTTAACAGAGGGGAAGCTGGTTCTCCATCACAAACAAGCTGATAGCTGATTGGCTGAAAACGAACAACTTGCAATTTGTTTCGAAAGGAAAGAAAACAATCGTAAATCTTTCTTTTAATAGTAAGTCAGACAGAAAAATTGTTCGAAACAGTTGTTCGCGTGAAAAAAAATGCATGTGTGATATGGGCTTTTTCTTAAGCCTCTTTTTTGAGTTAAAAATTTTTAAAACTCTGTCGCAGTGCAGTGGGAGCCCATTTATGAATACGCAGCGAGGACTGGGGGGGCTGAGACATGGAGCCTAGTATGGAGGTGTGGAATCCGTCCCTGCAGAGATACCGAAACACGAAATTCATGTAAAGCCAGCTCCTCGTAACAATGACATAATAAAGATTAATTTACAGAATGTGAATTTATAGAATGTGATGCAAAAACTATCGTACGTATTGACAGTTTTAGAGATAGTTCGCGAAAGCACAATAGTATACAAAAATACAAATATAAATTTCGAAGATACTAATTTTTGTAGCAGAAACACATATTGAAGTTTGTAGTAATGTATGATATCATTTCTGATTTTAAAATAGAACCGTCATAATGCATTTAAAATGAATTTAATTTTGGAGTATATTGAAACAATAATCCATACACGTCAAATGTGAGAAATAAATCATTTCAGTATAAATAAAAAATATTTCAACAAGTAAATATATCCATCGAAATAGGCAATTTTAATCAAATATATAAATTCATAAAAGCAACATCGAAAATCTAAAATACAAAATTGTATTCTCCATATTTTGCGAAAGCTTGTGAACGATAGTTTAAGTGATGAAAACAGGCATTCATGATTTGCCTTCGATATTAGAAAGCTCAATTTTGAATGCACATAACACACTCTAACTAAGCTTTTTTTTTTTTCGTTTAGATGGCAGTGTTTGTGCATCTGAAAAATATGGAATATCCCTCTAAGCGGCAAGGCCGTATATATACGACCGTATATATACGGTTAAATATTCAAGGGTGATATCTGTAAGAACGTATATATACGTGCATATTAAAATATGTCGGAGACGTTAAGGCAATATATCAAAAGTACACAAATCCAGGTATGAAATACCAGGAGAGAATGTTACGAAAATCAAAACACAATTTGTTCTCATAGTAGTTTTGGGAAAGTTGTGCTTTCTCAGCGAAAGCCCCGGCCGCTCAGAGGGATATGATTTCATTCTTCATACTCTTTTTTTTTTTTTTTTTTTTTTTTTTTTTTTTCTGAGACCCGCAAGGTTCTTTTTACCTCGCAATCTTTCAGATCAGCTTTTAAACGTTTATTTCGCACAGTTTTAGTAATAAATAGATGCCAAATTTCCTCTTAAGCAAACTCGCAAGAAATTTTGTTTTCAATTTTTTACTGAATTTCTCGAAAGTTCGATCGATGAATCACGATTCGATGCTTTCTTTCGATTAGTTCTTTTTCTATTTAAGTGCGGCCTCTTTTTTCAAAATGCTTCAAAGTACATTACACAACACCTCTCTAAATATTTTAAATTCTGTGTAATCTCAATTTTCAATTCTTCTTGCTTATTTAAAAGCAATAGATGATACAAGTGCTGAATATTAATTTTTTTACGCTCAGTCGTTTCTCAAGAGCTACTTTAATTTCCAAAATTATCAGCTAATTAGCGCAGCTGAATAATAAACTTTTTAGTAAAACAAAGTAGTTTGTAAATTTTAACAAAGCTCGTTTTTCATGGAAAAAGATACAAATGAAAAGTTGAGTTGCTCATTTGCTTCTACTTTTAAGAAATTATAATAACCTTAAGGGAACTCATACACCATAAACCCTTTGCGATCTTCGAATATGTGACTGTTGCAAGAATTCGCATATTTTATTTATTTTAAAAGCAATTACTGCCAACTTTTTACAGCTGACTACATAATATAGCTGCTTTGGGAACTAGTAACCAGAAAGTTTGTACTGCCACAAATATTTTTGTAATTTAGTCAGCTTTGTGACAATATGTTTCAGCATGTTTCCACCTTCCGAGCATGATATTTTAAAAATGGCTAATGGTACATATTTGAAAGTTGATGGAATTGTTTATATGGGCACTATATTCTAACTGAACCCAAATTCTGAAGAATATTTTAATATTAAAAAATTTTATGCACGAAAAACATAACAGATTTTTTTAACAAAATACATTTTATAAAATCAACTCCAAATAAAATAAAAATTTAACATGAAATTCTTAGAATTTTCGGTTCACAGTAGATTCCAAATGTTATAAAAACTATATATTAAATATGGAATTAAACTATGCAACAGATTATTTTAAACTGTGCGCGCAAGGTGGAAACATGCCGAAAACGTTTGTCACAAAGCGGATTAAATTATAAAGATATTTGTGGCATCACAAACTGTCTGATTACTATTTTCAAAAGCAGCTATATTATGTAGTCAACTGTAAAAAGTTGGTAGTAATTGCTTTTAAAATAAATAAGTTATCCCAACTCTTGCAACAGTCACATAATCGAAGATCTTATGGGTTTTAAGGTGTATGAGTCCCTTAAATGAAATTCATAATTATTTCAAGTTAAACATTTTTGTAACTGAAATCTACTTTTACAGGTATCTTGAACACAGTTGATCACCCCATAGAAAAACCAACCAAAGATATTTAGATAAAATAATTTCATAGCCTTTTCTTTCCAAATTATTGTGTTTGAAAAAAAAAAATGCGATTTAGGTTACCACTATTATCAAATTACCTGCTGAAACATTTTATGAAAATATTTTTGTGCTTGAAGAGAAGAAAAAAATTTCCTTGAACACTTACCTTAATGGACATGACATTGTAGAGAATGGGATTAATGGCGCTGTTGATGAAAATCATGGTTTTGCAGAACATCAAGAACCACAGCTCCATGTAGCGATGTTTGGCAAAAGAATTGTATACAACCAGGACTCGGTATGGAAGCCATAAAGTGGCAAATACAGCTACAACGACGGCTAGCATTTTCACAACCTAGTTCAAAACAGAATAAATACATGTACATTTATCCTATATTTTACAATAATACATATAATTTGTAACATACATTAGCTATAAAACTGTAGAATTGGGTGCCCCTTCGATTGGCGATAAATTTTGTTCAGTTTTGGCGAGGAGTAATTTTGCTTATATGACATCATCATTTTTTTAATTTTTTAAGTGAAAATAGATCGATTTGTACACGGACAAAGTCAAGGCAGTGCGCAATGCTGAGTTGTGCAATTCTATGGCGTTTTTTAAGTGAAAATAGATCTACGTGTACATGGACACCGAGTTTGTGCAATTCTTTGACTTCTTATTTTGGTTTAGAGTAGCGGCTATCTTGAAATTGTGCCTCCTTACGGCCCATTTCGGCGTCAGAAAAGAATTGTCAAAAAAACAAGGAGCACTCCATTGTAAACTTTTACAAAACATTATAATAATAATTTCTATTAGACTAACAATATTTTTTCATGTTTACATATACATGTTTCCTTATATACCCCAGTGCAAAGAACATGGTAGTTAATAAATAAATGTAATACACAAAGTGTTAAAGACAAAGTGTTAAAGACCCCTTTGGACATAATCTAAAATCTGAACCATTTCAGATTTTTTTCATTTTTTTTACTTATTTATTTATTAGTTCTCTTCCACTTTTGCTTTTTCTACCTACAGTTGTTTTTGTAATCTGCCATTAGAAACTAAAAATTTTAAATAGATACCACTTGAGCCTCAGTTTCACATAATAGTACCATATAATAGTCAAATGATACTAATTAGTCATCAAGTCAGATATGAAAATCATATGATAGTCATTAGTTTCAAATAATGATATATTGTCCCCTTATTCTTCCAATAAATAATTCCACAGATTTGCTATCCTCGTTGAAGAAGGATTTAAACAAGGATTGAAACCCGGATTTTATTTAATGACCTTGCACTTAAACTAATACATTATGATACCATTTAATTCGAGAATAATACTAATTCAGAAGTAAAACAACAAAAATCAGCGTTATATTTTCAAAATTTCACAGGAGTAGTTTCGATGGTTTTACTGAACCACCATCCTCAGCTGCAAAACAGCAAATGAACAAGATAGAACATAATGATTAGATAAGAAAAGAAAGCCTGGACAAGAATAAACAAGTGGCGCCATCTGTTGATGAAACTAAAACGTAATTTCTTTAAAGGCCGAAGGCAAAAATGGATTGGAATTAGGATCGTTAACTAGAACAGAAAGATTTTTTTGAATGTGAAATGCCTCTAGAAAATCCAGTTTTTTCGAGAATAATAATTACCCCAAAACAAATTCTTCATAATTTTATTCCTTATATACTCTAACAATATAAAAATTACTATCAAAAGTTGAATACTTTTAGAAAATGAAAGATATTAAGACATCAGATAAATGGAAACATGTAAAACGTTACTGCGAGTTGTTAGATTTTATTGTTAGAGTATACTAAAGAACGAAATACGTACGCACTCCACTACAAACTAAACGGAGACAATAAACTCAAGGGAAACATCATAGATTACAAATTCATGTCCTCCTTAGGCTATAGTTTGCAGTATACTCTATGGCCTAAGTTATTTCCTCTTATGAAAAATAAAATTATTTTAACTACCGCAGCTTTTATAAGTATTTACAGACATCTCAATTATAGTACACCTTGGGGAAATTTCAGGATACGTTTTAAGTCCTTAAAGGCAAAGAAAGTAACTAGAAACTAAGGAAATATATCTTATATTTAAACGCATGAAAAGAATTATTTAAGAAACATAACCTATCGTTACGATCATTCATATATTAATACTAGAAAAGACTGAAACTTAGTATATACTGTAATGTATTTTGCAGTAATTGACAAAACAGATAATCTTCTTAGTAAAATATAAATTTTATTTTTAGTTTACGCAGATAGATAATTTGTATACAATTCTTAAGAGGGCTCATATACCTTAAATCCCTTACCATCTTCGAATATGTGACTGTTGCAAGAATTGGGATATTTTATTTACTTTAAAAGCAATTACTTCCAACCTTTTACAGCTGACTACATAATATATAGCTGCTTTGGAAACTAGTAACCAGAAGGTTTGCGTTGCCACAAATATTTTTGTAATTTAATCGGCTTTGTGACAAAATTTTTAGTCATGCTTCCTCCTTGATATTGCGCATGATATTTAAAAAATGGCTAACGGTACATACTCGAAATTAGATGGAATTCTTTATAGGGGTACTATTTTCTAACTGAACCAAAAATCTGATGAGTATTTTAATATTAAAAAATTTTATGCAAGAAAACATTACAGATTTTTTTAATAAAATACATGTTATAAATTCAAATCCAAATAAAATAAACATTTAACATGAAATTCTTAGAATTTTTGGTTCACGGTAGTTTCCAAATGTTATGAAAGCTATATATTAAATATGGTATTAAATTATGAAACAGAATGTTTTAAACTGTGCGCGCAAGGTGGAAACATGATGAAATATTTTGTCACAAAGCGGATTAAATTATAAAAATATTTGTGGCAACACAAACTTTCTGATTGCTATTTCAGAAAGCAGCTATATTTCGTAGTCAGCTATAAAATATTCGAAGTAATTTCTTTTAAAATAAATAAGTTATCCCAATTCTTACAACAGTCACATATTCAAAGATCTTATGGGTTTTAAGGTGTACGAGTCCCCGTAAAGTGGCAAAATTTTCATACATCTCCTAGCTGGTCAAACTTCAGAATTCTAAACTTAAAACAATTTTTTCTGTTGCTGAGCAACAGTTACATCATACAAATATGGCGTTGCCACTTCAATAATTAATATAGTCATTTGTTAAATAACAAGATATTACAATACCTATATTGCCCAAAAGCAGTCAAAAAGACTGCAATGTGAAAGAATAACTAACATGTAAAGAAATTTGTTTAAAATTAATTTTTAATATTTTTACTTCCTTGTACGAAGTAAAAAGGAAGTATTGTAATCGCGAAAAGTTTCAGGCAGCATATTTCAACGAAAATATCCATTTTGACCGCTATCGAATGCAATTTAACGATGATTTTGCGTGATATCTGTACGTAAGGACAGAATAAAAAACTCTTTTCCTGCAAAAAAAATTATAAAACTGCTTTAAAATTAATTCTGAAGACAATTTTTCGTGGCGTCTGCACGAACGTATGTACGTACGTATCTCGCATAACTCAAAAACGAGCAGCCTCAGAACGTTTAAATTTTTTATATATCGGACTGCTACAACATGTAGATGGGCACCTCGGTATTTTGGTTGCAATCGGCCGCACCAAACGTATATAAATATTTATATATATATATATCAACTCTGTTACCTGGCTCAGTGATCTCAGTTTCTTTACTCTTATATGTTTGTAAATTGTACATTTTTTGCTTTAAAAATGATTGTATTATGTTGTTTTTATCTTCAGGTTAAGGTTTTATGCCTTCAGTAAATCTGTATGCAATAGTTTTAGAATTATCAACAATTTTAAAGTGTTATTGACTAAGTGCCGCTAAGCCTTTTTTTGATGGCGGCCATTGAATGTTTACATTTGAAACAGCAGACTAGTGGATTTGTTTCGAATCTAGAGAAACTTAGCTTCCCAACAACAAAGATAACGCCTTCGTTTATTATTGCCAATTAAATCATGCTTAATCCTTTCTGAAGTTTTTTAAAGGAAATAAGTGTTTAAGATTTACTTCGTAATTTTTAATATAGATATTTTGAGTTTTTATGTATTTTTGCCTTCTCGCGAAGTTAGAACTGAATTAATTGAATTAGAAATACTCAATCGTCTGTGAAAAACTGTTTCTTTTTTGTTTTGTTTGCTTAATTACTTTTATACATAGTTCTAGCTTTACTATAGAAAAACTGCTGAAACAGTTAACTTGAGTCATTCAACAGTTTTCAATATCATTAAACGATATAAAAAGAATCATATGATTCAGGATAAAAGAAGATCTGGCTGACCATCAAAGCTATCCAATGGAATAAAGCGAATTATCGTTGGAAATATTAAAAAATCCAAGAATGAGTGCTCCTAAAGTTGCTGCTGATTTACAAGCATTATATGGAGTAATTGTTAATCCTGAGACTATTAGAAGAGTAATTCGATTTTCTGGATATCACCGTAGTGCAGCCAGGAAAAAATTCTTCGTAAGTGAAAAGAATAGAAAACTCAGACTGGCTTTCGCAAAATTCAACATAAATAAGAATTCTGATTACTGGAATGAAGTTATATTTGCTGATGAGAGTAAATTTATTATATTTGGTTCTGACGGTAGAATCTTGGTGTAGAGAAAACCCAGGAAAGAATTTCACAAACAGAACTTGGTGCTAACAGTAAAACATGGTGGAGGAGGAGTTATGGTATGGGGGTGTATGTCGTCCGCTAGAGTTGGTAATCTTGTTTTTATTGACAGTAGAATGGATCAGTACAAGTATATTGACATTTTAAATCAAAATTTGAAATCTTCAGCACGAAAATTGATCCTTCATAACGATTTTAAATTCTTCCAGGACAATGACCCCAAGCACTCTGCTTTGAACGTTAGACTCTGGCTGCTGTATAACTGTCCTTAATAATAAAAACACCACCACAATCTCCAGACTTAAATCCCATAGAGAATATTTGGCAAGAATTGGAATCAAGAATTCGCAAACACACCATTTCTTCAAAACAACAATTAAAATCCGTGCTAAAAAATTAGTCAAATCCATCCCAAGAAGATTAAATGACGTTTTAAAAGTAAAAGGAAATCCAACAAAATATTAAAACATTTTAAGAAGTAAAATTTTTGGATAAATATTTGATTGAAAAGTGAGTGTCCCATCACTTATGTGAGCTATTTTTTGCTCCGTTCTAAACAATTGTATTTTTATTAAATTACTATTTTAATATTTTGAGAAAATGTATGTTATGTAATAATTGTTACTAAATTTAAGTATGAAACACACCCACAGAAAATTTTTACATGTTTTTTTAATTTATTTTACTACAGTTTCCTTTCGTAAAGCACAAGTGTTCCATCACTTTTGCGAGACACAGTATATTTTTTTTTTTTTTAGTCCTCTTGACTAGCATTTAGGCAACATATAAAAAACATATTTATTTTTTGTGTGCTATGTTCTATTTTCAAATTATATTTTTGTTTTTTGCACCTACCTATAATCATTGTCTTCTTGTTGATTCTTTCTGCCCATTTTACTGTCTTAGTGACTGAGGACGAGGGAAAATATCGTAAGAGAAGGACGCGTATTTTGAGCTCCGTCGTTTCATCCATTATCAGCGGAAGTTTTCATCGTAGCGATACAAAAGTAGTTGCACCGTATTACTAAAGCTCTTAGGAACATTTTGAGACCAAAATTTTGCATCTACGATAATTGGTTCCTTAATTTTGATTTTTTTTTAACGAATTTACATTGAACAGAGCCATTTTCAACGGTCGCTGTGACTTCGAGGCCCTCTGTGAGAGCCGTCGTGCCCCGCCGCATGAAGAAAGTTATACCATCTTATAGAGCACTCTCCGAGGAAGAAAAGCATGCCGGTTTCAAGTGTCTACGACAATTAGCAGCGGAGTTATGAATATTTAAAGTATTAAATTATCAACCACGAGGTCTGGTGACCTTCGACATTTCCGCAGTGAGCAACCATCGACATTTCTTCACTGGCAGTACAAAGGGAGCTATCAACGACCCCCCGTCGAACTGGATTCCTTTTGTTGACGAAGGGGGATTTTCGACTAGTGGACGTTTTCTTACAATTTGCTAATTTCGCCACTAATTAGCCTAGCAAATTACTTTCTTCGAAATCGTCTCTTTGAAGCCATGAGGAGCATAAGGATGTAAATTTGGAAGAAATCGACCAATAACTTCTCGAGATATGGATTAATTGCCATCTTTAAGGAAAGTGCCGCATTAGTGTGCCAGTGATTTAATGTGTTAGTGCCTGTGTTTTCATATGTGTTACACCCTGCATTTGGATTAGATGTTAATAACAGATGAAAAACAGAAGAAGATTAACGGCTAAGAAGATAATCAAGTAAGCCTTTCCGTGCGACTTCAAGCGCCCATCTAGCAGCCGCCGTTCGACAACACTCCTTGTGTTTTATATCATTGCATTCGCAATTTCTTCACGAGTGTTTTGATGCTTATTGCAAGTTCGTATGTCAATTAGAAGCCCAGCAATAAATAAAGTTTTTCACGTGCAATTTTATGAACTTTGACCTTTTCGCCTTACCAACGGTCAACCGGAAGCAATCTACCCCCCGTAGCTTTCCATTCAAAGCTTCTTAACAAAAGGAGAAAACCGACAAGTGGAGTATTGTTTCAGCTGTAATTACGCGGCTAATTAACAAGCGACGACTCCAGCACTAGTGCCATTGTTTCAGTCACCCAGAGAGCGCTACAAGTTTTTAAATTTTGTGAAATTAGGACAATTTGTTCAGAAGTTATTAATTTAAAGTCGAATTTATTAGACTTAAGGAATTTTGCCATCTTCGTGTTTACCGTGCAAGCTATAGTGTGTGTGCGTGTCTGTGTAATTAATGCAATTAATTTGATACCTCGGATTACTTACTACTCTTCTTTAACAGATGAAAAACAGAAGAAGTTAAGCTGCTAAGGTAGGAATTTTGTTTCAGTACCTCTAATTAACAGCTTTTATTAATTACCCTGTTGCCAAATAAATTCAAGCATAGCCTGCCTCAGTGAAATTAAATAGTCTACATTAAGCTACGCATGGCTTCCTTACTCTCATTTATGCCCAATTTAGCATAATTACTAATAGGACATTTGTGTTAATTAATTATATGTATGAACTGATCTCATCTTATTAATTACTGTTTATAATTTGTGTATATTGGTTCCTATACCCTTTGCACACAGGTTATAACAATTCTTCGAATACTATTTCCTGTTCGTTTATATCTCATAATTAATTAATACTGTAATTATTGTTATAAAGTACTACCGAGAAATACCAGCACTGACTGTGTAGTTTTCAGTGTCAATTTAGTATTATCTTCAGTACCATCAGTGATTCCTCAGTGTTTTTACAGTGTGTTAGTGTTCTGCCAACGCTTCAGTGCTTTCACAGTGTAAGTTAGTGTTCATAGTATCAGTGAGTATAGCATCAGTGTGTAGAGATCAGTGTTTAGTGAAGCATCAGTGTTTAGTGGAATCCCAGAGTCCAAATGAATTTTTCTGTTTTTATGAGTATACAGAGATACACCCAACGCTCATTTTCCCAATGTTTAAGTGCTTTGTCAGTGAATTTTAGTGTTTTTAGCTTCAGTCTGTAGTGACCAGTGTTTAGCTTCAGCGCTTTAGTGAAGCTTCAGTGTCTAGTGGAATCTCGACGTTCAAGTGAATTTTTGTGTTTTTAAAGAGACTACAGAGAAATACCCAACGTCTGATTTCCCAACGTTTTAGCATTTTACTAGTGAATTCTAGTGTTTATAGCATCAGTTTACAGTGCTCAGTGTTTAGCATCTGCGTTTTAGTGAAGCTTCAATGTCTAGTTGAATCTCATAGTTCAAGTGAACTCTTGTGTTTTTAATCAGCATTCAGGGCTTGTAGTGTTCTATCTGTGCAACAGTCCAGTGTCCACGGAACTTCCACCATGAATGACGGAGGCACCTCGATTTGTGCAGCAGTATTAAACACGCAGAACCTCTACGACAGTGATTCTCTCAGCTATGCCGAAAAAATAGATGCCCTAATTAAGGAAGCTATCAGTGTAAGCACTATAGAACGGCGAAATCGGCACTTACTGCCTAAAGATTTGCGAGAGCGCATGCTTGAGATCCTAGAAGTCCTCAGGCATTTGGCCCACAAAGGCCCGAATGAATACCCCCAATTGCCAACCATGGAAGTTGGTACCACTACAGAGTTTAACCCCATAGGGTCCTCACCCTCGCCACAGTACATGGAGCACTTCTTAGGGACGAAGCACACGGACACGCTTACAGATGCCCACAAGCGACTAAATTATGCATATCAGTGCTGTGAAGGCTTGCACGCTAAAGTGACGGGCTCGACAGTGCTTCACGAAAGTGTCATTCAAGGAAGGATTCAGTCTGAGGACACACATCTAGGTGGCACGGCAAAGAGACGCTCATATGCAGAGACACTGCAGCGGAACTTAAGACCGAAAATTAAGGATTTACCCACGCTTCTTATTTTTCCTACGAAAGACGAAGATGCACCAGACCTGCAAATGGAACTGGAAAGGCATGCGCCCTTAATGGATATGGGGGTGTCACTGAAAGGAATACAGAAGCTCAGCAAAGGAGGAGTTGCAGTGCGCTGTCACTCGAAGGAGGATGTGGCAAAGTTACACCATGCCCTGGCACAGAATGTTAACATCAAAGATAAGATCAGCACGAGGATTCCACATAAAAGGTCCCCAAAGTGCGCGATAGATAATATTCCAAATGGTACCCCGGCGGAGGAGGTAGCAGACCTTGTCTCTAGGACCTTTACTATCAGTAAAGATGATTTCAAGGTCTCTTTCAGGATCAGCGATCGGAGGAACAAGGCGGCTAAATGGATTTTAGACTGTTCACCGACAGCCTTTAAAACGTTGATGGATCAAAGAGTTTCGTTCCAGGGATGGAGGGAACATCGTGTGACAGAGTTTACAGGGGCACGCAGATGCTTCATCTGCCAGGACTTCGAACATTCGGCAAGAGACTGTAAATTTAGGTATCATTGTGCATATTGTGGTGGAAACCACGATGTCAAAAAATGCATGGCTGATAGCCCGAGCTGTGTAAACTGTCTAATTGCCAACCAGCACTCGGGGAAAGACTTCGACACTGTGCATGCCGCATATGCCCCTAACTGCCCATCCTTTCACTTGCAAGTGCTTAAGATCAAGGGCCGGCAGATTACGGTACCTCAGTCACCAATTGAATACCAAGTGTACCTATACTGCATAATGGTGACACCAAAAGCATACTCTCTAATCTGTCTCATTTTCCCTCCATCGTCACCCAACGTTGTAACCTTACCGAATGTCACAACAAAGTAATAGTACCGAAAGACAGGACATTAACTCTCTCCTAGATGCGCAAGAAGAGGTTAAGATCATACAGGTGAACCTCCAGAGAGCTCGGGCAGCTACCGCCCAATTAGTCCACTATGCAATGGAAACAGAGGCTGACCTTCTGCTCATACAAGAACCATACATCCAAGCAGGAAGGGTGGCAGAATTCCCCTTATCCTGGACCATTTTCGAGAACCCGGAAAGAGAAGGGTCAAGAGCTGCCATAGTCTGCTGCCGTAACAAATGGTCACTTACGAGTATCTCACTGTCAAGAGACCAAGTTACCATAGCAATTGATGCAGTGGGACTAAGTCTCCTGATTACGAATACCTACATCCCACCCACAGCGGAAGCCGCAGAATATCTTGACCAGCTGCAGACAACACTCCGAGACTATCCCTCCAGCAACCACCTTTTAGTCGGAGACTTTAACTCCCACTCTGAAGTGTGGGGCTACTCATTTACTGATCCACGTGGTAGACTTGTTGAGGACTTTATAGCGAGTCATGACCTAATTCTAAACAACACCCAAGGATGCCTCCCCACTTTCGAGACAACTACTGGACAGGGATGGCCAGATCTCACGCTGTCCACAGTAGAGTTGGCTACAAAAATCCAGAACTGGGAGGTGCAGGATACGCCCACAAACTCAGACCATCGATACATCACTTTCAGCCTCATGCATCCCCATTCCCGATTATCACTTAAACGATATAGAACCTCGGCACATAACTTAAAGAAATTCACCCGAGAAATGAGACTGGTCCTGGAACAGCAAGGAGATGAACTGAACAATTGTTCCACGGCACAAGACGCAGATCGCATCACATGTAACCTGGTGCAGTTAATACAGCAAACATGCGACGGTACGATGAGAATCAAATCTCCCAAAATTCTTAAAGCTGCCAGCTGGTGGACAAAGGAGCTACAGACCAAGCGAAGCCGCACGCGGGCGATGCGCAGAAGGTTGAAAAAAGAACGGGACCCGGACCGTAGACAACAACTCAGCGTAGAATACAAAAGAGCGCAGGCTCAGTACAAGAAGGACATTCTGAAGGCAAAGCTCGATAGCTGGAGGAACTTCTGCACACAGCACACTGAAGTTTTCGGCGTACTACACAAGATAGCCTCCAGCAAAGTATTCATACCACCATTACATCGCACGTATGCTGGTTCACACATAGGGTCACAAGGCTTCATGGCCACCACACTTCAACGCATCCTTGACGCAGTATTCCCACATGATGGGAATGATGTTTCTTCTGAACATGAGGCATACAGCCTGTCCACGACAGTCCCAGATGATCCCCCATTTACAGTTAAGGAGGTCACAACTGTTATACGAACTCTCCCGGTCAAAAAGGCACTAGGGCCGGACTCTATAGACTACCGGATCTTGAGGGCAACCTACAAAGCCTGTCCAAGACTGCTAGTGGCTTACTTCAACAAACTTCTAAGTTTTAAGCACTTTCCAACACATTTTAAAACGGGCCAAGTGGTCCTCTTTACGAAAGAAGGCAAGGACCCCAATGATCCTTCGTCCTTTAGACCAATTTGCCTTCTGCCAGTCCTGGGAAAGCTCTTCGAGAAGCTTCTCGTTCTCAGGCTGAAGCATCATATAGCAAAAAACGGTGTTCTCTCAGATGCACAATATGGCTTTCGGGAGCATCGCTCTACGCTTAATGTCCTGGAGCACGTCTGCGAGGAAGTCAAGCGACTGCGCAAAGAACAACAGCATGTGGCAGTCCTCAGTCTGGATCTGCAAAGTGCATTTGACTCCCTGTGGTGGCCGGCAATCCTAGAAGCTTTACATGCAGCTAACATCCCAAATAACATCCTACAGATTTTTAAAAGTTATCTCAGTAACCGCACCTTCATCGCGGTTCACAATAGTGGAATAATTACCAGGCCACAGCAAAGAGGCTGCCCACAGGGATCATGCGCAGGTCCAGACCTGTGGAACTTAACATTTAACTCGATTCTAAAAGCAGAATGGCCGGCTCACACAACAGTCGCAGCCTTCGCAGATGATGCCACTTTCGTGGTCAGTGGGAAAAGCCGCGTCATCCTTGAACAAAACTGCAAGGAAGTCATTGACATGTTCTTTTGCATGCACTGCAAGGAAGTCATGACAAACCTTTGCAAGGCTAAGAAGCTTAACATCTCGCATTCAAAATCTAAATATATCATCTACCATAAACCGGGCCAGACCTTACAAAGAAACCCGACAATTACGATGGCAGGTCACAGGATTAAAAGAGTTAAAGAGATGAAGCTCCTAGGTATCATACTAGATTAAGGCTTTACCTGGATCCCCCATTTAAGATCGCAAAGAACAAAAGCATTAAAAATAGCCTTGAATCTAAGGATAATGCAAGGCTCCAAATGGGGACTGCGTCCCCATATTCTAAAGATCCTATACTCTGCAGTAGCAGAAAAGATCATGATCTACGGGGCGGCAATCTGGGCAAACCCCATGACCTGCAGGAAACAAAAAATTCTTCAAAGTTCCCAAAGACCTTTCGTACTGGCGATTACAAAGGCATATCGAACAACGTCGACAGCAGCCGCAGCAGTTCTGGCGGGACTAATCCCGTTACCAATAAAAGCACAGCAGGAAGCCGCAATTACAATGTTTTCCCAACTGCATAGAAAAGCACGATTTGGGGAGTTCAGCTATGACCCTGCAGACTTCGAGTTTAAAAGTTCAAAACTTAAAACGCACCCTTCAGATTACGGGAAAGGTGTTGTGACTCACTTCGCCCCTGAATTACCACCATCCATAGAGGGCCCGGGCTTCATGATTTACACGGATGGGTCGAAGATGGACAATGCAGTCGGCAGCGCATATACAGTTTTCCATAATGGCACTGAAGTGCAAACCTAGAAGTGCCATATGTCTCCGCACAATTCGGTCTTCCAGGCGGAAGCCCTTGCTTTGCTGAAAGCAATAGAATGGGCACAAACTACCACAGCAGAAGATTTTACAATCTATACTGATAGCCAATCGGTACTATACGCCATCAACGACCCACGCCACACCTCCCCACTCGTGTCCCAAATTCAGGAGACACTAAGAAATACGAGTCCGGTCCAAAAAATTGAAATCTCTTGGGTAAAAGCGCACGTTGGTGCCCAGGGCAACGAACGCGCAGATACCCTGGCAAAAGAGGCAGCACAGGACCGGGATGCGGTGCAAATAGACCCACCTTTACCAAAGTCACTTCTCAATCGGCAGACTTGGCAGTCAGCTCTGTCGCAGTGGCAGCAGGAATGGAACACGTCACCACAGAGTCGGCGAACTTTCGAATTCATACGAAAAGTGGACACGGAACGACTCATATCTGCGCCCTTCTTAACAAGATTCATCACAGGACATGGGCCGTTTCCGACCTACTTCGCAGAGAGAAATATATCCTCCACAGACCTATGTGTCTGCGGAAAAATCGGGTCCCCCGACCACTACCTGACGGAGTGTCAACTCACCACACAATGGCACGTTAAACTCCCGTCGAATAATGTGGCCGCCTTTAAAAGATTCGTGCTGAAACAACCACGACTTATGGACAAAATCAAAAAGATCATGGATCACTTAGAAGTACTGGGGCAGGAGCTCTGCAGCCCTGCATAGGTGCCGCACATGCCAGTTTCTGTAACATACGTGGCAAAGTGAGTACCTCGCTAGCATATATGCTCAGCGTGCCACAGACGCATTAACAACGTACCTCAGCATGCACTGTACCCATCGTACACGCACCAAGAGAATAATGCATAGACAAGTGTATAGTGCAGTCTAGAATTCTCTTACAGTTTATGTCCGCCTGTTTCTTATGTACATCTACCAGCCAAAGTGTAAATTTCTAATATCATGTTGTCAAGTTTTTAAGAGGCTCAGCCCCTGTAGTAGGCATGTATTAAATATTCACATTAATGTGCACTTCATAATATGTCGAATCCACGTAGTATTTAGTGTTCTCATATGCGTATATGCCTGCATATTTCAGTGGATTGCATTCACGTGTATGTAACAGTAGTATAGTATAATTGTTTAATCTTATTTACGTGTACTGTATTCACGTATTATCAGTGTATTGTATCCACGTGTATGTTACAATAGTATAATTGAATAGTTGTATAATCTAAGTCACGTGTATTTTTGTGTACATGGTACTTACGTATCAGTGTCAATGTATATCAGTGTAAAGTACATTAGTGTATCGCATTAATGTGCATTGGTGTATTGTGCCTATATTTTAGTGTATCGTGTATTAGTGTTTAGTATATACGTGTATAGTATATTAGTGTGTCGCATCTATGCGCATTGGTGTATTGCATCTATCTTTTAGTGTATAGTATATTATTGTGAAACATTTATGTATATTGACGCATCGTGTCATTGGTTTATTGTGTCTATAAATATATTCTAGCATCATGTTGTCATGTTTCAAGATCTAAGAACATACAGAGTAACACCTGTAGTAGTACTGTGTATTATTAATATTTACACAAAAGTGTATTTTAAAATATATAGAATTTACGCAGTATCTATGTGTATTAATACTTAACTTTTTTATATATTGTAACTTAGCGTAAGTTTCTACCTATCTCAGTGTATTGTATCCACGTGTATGTTACAGTAGTGTAATAGAATAATTGTATTATCTTACCTATGTGTATTTTTGTGTACATGGTACTTATGTATTAGTGTCAATGTATACTAGTGTGTCGCATTTGTGCGCACTGGTGTATTGTGTCTATCTTTTAGTGTATAGTATATTAGTGAATTATTGTATAGTATACTGGTGTCTAGTATATTAGTGTATAGAATACTGGTGTATAGCGTATTAGTGTGCCACAATTATGTGTATTGGTGTATTGTGTCTATCTTTGAGTTTACAGTATCTTAGTGTGTTGCATTATGTACATTGACGCATTGTGCGATTACACGATCAGGTCTATTTGTAAACTACTATATTTATGTCTATTTAAAGTTTCAGCTACAGATAGTTGCAGGGTCCGGACAGCAGCCGAGTAGTCATTGTAAGCCGTCCGGCCCTGCTGTCACCTGTCACCTGTCTTAGTGACTGATAGATAATACAAATTAATATTTAAAAGAATGATGAGTTTTGAGTATTCTTTCTATCTCCCTTGCCCTAAACGAACTAAAACGGACATCTTAGCCCACAGAAATGTGTGCATTGATGGAAAAGTAATATCTTTTGATGACACAAATAGAGGTTGCTGATAAATGGTATTTACGTAGCCAGCCCTAGAAATTGTGTGACACACTATATTCTTAGAAACATAAGACAATCATCATTCGTGTAAATATTTTATATTTCCTGTGCATTCCAAATTTCCATGTAAAGAGTACAAGATTATTCGCGTATTCTTCCCCTTTCTTTTATATAATTTAACTTAAGAAATTCGAGAGGGAAAATTATTCGAATAATTTAATTTTTGAAGAAACATAAGAGAATCATCATTCGTGTAAATATTTTATATTTCCTGTGCACTCCAAATTTCTACGTAAAGAGTACAATATTATTCATGTATTCTTTCCCTTTCTTTTACAGAATTTATCTTAAGACATTCGAGAGGGAAAAATTATTCGAATAATTTAATTTTCGAAGGACGCAGTTGCGATAAAAACATAACAAATCAAAAGTTGTAGGACATTTGTTCAAATTAACCAATTATTTTATGGGTACCACTGTAATTCTCTTCGCCACCGTGTGGCCTATCATCCCGCGTGCATGAACCAACATGATCATTAGATTTTTATACCCGTTTTATACCCGATATACCCGTTTCTGGAAGCTTTTCACTGTTACTTCTTCATCAATAAAAGCACAGCACCCAAAATGCACGGGAAAATCAATTAGTAACACGAAAACAATCACTACACATCTACGAATATATTTTGAAGTTAATGTAACTCGCTATCAGATTCCTTGAAGAAGAGGAAATTATGTGAATACTTAAAACATTTTTCAACCTTGCGCTAAAAAAGAAAATACGCAAGTAAATACGGTAAATTTTATTTACATACTTTTAATCGGCAAAAGAAGGAAACTTACTTCATTCAGATTTAAATAACGAAATAAATTACTAAATTGGATCTCACTCTTTTTCCACATGTCAAATCCTCTGTTTTTATACATATAAATAGTACACTTCTCTTTTCACACGTCAGAAATGTGAAAAGCTCAACGGTGACGTTCTTTTAACTAATTTATTGCATTGGAAGGGAAACAGTAAGGAAATCATTAATTCTTCAACTCCAACTTTCATCTCCGTAAGAAAAACTGTTTTGCTGCTTTGAAAAAGGAAAGAAACAAATTATTGAAATCCCTCCGGATTACTAATGATAAAATGCAAATACAAGAATCTCTCGAAAAAAACATCATTTAAAGCTTTTCCAAGTGGAATTAAAAGACAAAAGTAAGATTATTCTTTTTTACGGTTAGTTAAAGACGTAGCACGGTTTGTTCACCTTTTTCGTCATTCTTGCATTTAATATGTTTATATATAATAATACTGGATGAAAGTAATTGTCTGTGTACAATGCAACGCGTTTTTTCCTATTTACAGCATTAATTTAAACCAATGATAAATGAAACTTGAAAAGGAATAATTCTTTTAATTGAAAACTTACGTTAGACACCAAAACAAGGGACTTACGAACACTCTGATGAATGTTTTCCATTTCTTATTTTGTTATTTGCATGATTTAATACGATAATATTAATAACTGCTTTCCTTTTTAAGCTGCACCTTAAGGATATCAGTGACAGATTCATTAGAAAATACGCTTACGGAAATCGTAATCCCAACACCAAGGAAAAATTAATGCAGAGTAATTTACTTGATTAATTTTTCAGGCTTACAGGTTAATGCAAACGCGAGAAGAGCCAAGCCAAATATAAATGTTGGTACACTGCACGAAAAAATAAATAAAAAAAAAACAAAATCTGAAATGTTTCAGATTTTAAATTACGTCCAAAGGGGCGTTTTTTAACATTTTGTGTGTTACCTTTCTTTATTACATATCATGTTCTTCGCACTTAAACCATAAGATCCAGTGCAACAGCAATATCGCAAAATAGTTTTAAAACGAGCCTATCTTTAGAATTTCCGATACAGAGACTCACGCGCTGGAGATATAAATGTTTTTTCTGCACAACGTTGCCATTGCTCGCTTTGAAATCCTTGAGTTTGTTAATCAAAAATTTGTCAAAGTTTTAAAAAATAGGAAATCGATCATAAAACAAATTCCAAATTTCAAATTTGGTCTTCCACATGCTCATATTCGTTGGAGGATTACGTTATTCAAAATTCGATTGTTCTATGTACCGTTGTTTTATCACAATACGAGAAATATACATACATTTATGCAGATTTTTCATTATTTAATTTCTTCAAATATAATGCAGGACTCTAACATTTTGTGGCAACAGTTTGAAAAGTGAACCGACATTTATGAGTCCGACGCAAAATGCCAAAACGAAAGCAATAGTCCTTCGGGACTCAAGTCCCTTTGGACTAATAAATAAATAAAAATATAAAAAAGGTTCTATATCTCCGGTTCTACTGGGTCGATTGACGAAATTCAACTCGCGTTTTTCATGTCTCGAAAGGCGACTTAGGATATGTATTAGATTCATATAAATATTCATATATATATTCATTGTTCTAATATAGATATTTTGACACAAAATCGGACTTTCTCTGAAATGACAAGCCATTTTTTTCCATATTTCAATTTTTCAACTCAAATTATGCCAAACTGCCACTAGCACTTTATAGCTCATTGGACTGCCTCTCAGTATTAACCCTTTGCGGCACAGTGTGTCCGGTCTAAACACACCTAAACATTTCCTTCTGTACTCACAGAAAAATTGAATGAAAAAGGATTTATAAGTTACTATAGGTTACTCTGAACCTTCTTTATTTATAGTAGATGGCAGCTCAATAGAAACCAATCCATATATTTTAGCCATGTTTAGTTTTTTTAAGACCCTCATTTTGCAAAGAAATCTTTCAGAGTTTTTTAAGGGTATAAAAGAAATTGTTGGAAAAGAAATTGCTATGTTATTTTTTGGCTGTATGCTAATTTCATTATTTTATATTAGTTTTAAATTTTTACCTTTAAATCTTGCCTAGAATTAAACAGCGAACCCTAGGTGTGTCCAGACCGTGTTCAACAATGCTCGTTGCAGCACTTGTTTTGGAGCTCTATTCAATTACTGTGCCCACGTTGCGCACACTTACAGAATTAAACGATAAGCGCTATCTTCACAAAATGTTACTTGTGTACTCATCTAGGTATAATTAGACTGCCTACCTTTTTTTTTTTAATCAAAACTCCGACTTTAAAAGGTAGCGTGCGGGAAAGGGTTAAAGGACCAGCAACGGAAGATCAAATTTACCATTAAAGATATTTTCCTCGGTTTTTATATCAATTTCTAATGTTTTCTGATTCTGATTTTATCATCAGATGACAGTCCACCAATTAAATTACTCACACTCTCTCGTGTGTCAGCTAATTCGATAATAGCGGCTGAACTGTTTCTTCGCTCGAACTAATATCTTAATGAGGAATAATTTTATGGGTAGAACATTATACCAATGAGTGGGTTGCAAGCGTTGCAAGTCTTATATAACTTAGAAATGAAGGGTGGGCATATGTAACTTTTGGAATTTGAATCGCCTATAAAAATTTAATGAATATTGTTTTTCAAAAGTTTGAGTTTATGATATCAGGTTCAATGTTCCGCCTTACTTTCTTTGGGAATATTCACAAACCTGACTCGGAACAGGGAGCTTACTAAAGCTATGTTCAATAAATGTAGGAAGTAGACAAGATACACAGGAAAGGTATACGAAACCCTTTATTTTTCACTCTTTACAATGATTTCCGTACTTCGGAATACAGAGACCAACTACTTGTGGTCTGAACGTAAGAATATAAAAATATTAACTAAACTCTAACTTAACTTTGGAATAATAAACAAGGGCCTACGTGGAAGATTGGCCGTATATTAACAGGAAGCCGTATGTAGTACAGAGAACTGTTAACACTACGATACGTTTAAAATTATCAAGAGGATTAAACCTCTGGCCTGGAAGGCAACCAGCAACCGAGTAAAACTTCTAAGGCAAGCGGCCTGCTTCGACTAACTCCTTCCTCTCTCTTGCTTGGCAAAAAGCCACAACTTAAGTACTTGGCGTTCGCCAGACAAATTTGCATAAATAAGTTAAAGCTTTTAATTCTGGCCGGAAGTAGAAAATAAGAAGTGATAGTAAAGATTTAAAATAAAATAAACGTTAGTAAAACTTAAGATCCTTATAATGAGAGAGATTGGACTTTTTCATTTAAGAATGGAACACAACATCATTCACATAACAGCCACGGCTGGCTTGACCACATCCGATCAACCCAAGTTTTCAGTACATTTTCGATTATCTGGGCTTCAGTTGCGCGAAAGGCAACTTCGATTTCGTGTTCAAGGCAACAATCTTCTCTGGGTGGTTAGCGTAACACTTATCCTTAAGGGTTCCTCACACAAAAAAGAAGAATTCCAACAGGGTGAAATTACAGCTCCTAGGCGGCCGATTGACATCAGCACTTCGGCTGATGATTCGATCTCCAAAAACAGTGCGCAAAAGATCGAATGTTATGTTGGCTGTGTGGCGAGTGGCTACGTCTTGTTGAAACCAAATGTCAGCCATGTCATCATCGTCTTCAATTTTTGAAAACAAAAATTCGTTCGGCATGGCACGGTAACGGCGGCTCCTTGCTCATTTTCGAAGAAAAATGGCCCAATGATTCCGCCGGATCAAAAACCACTTTGACCGCGTTGGAAGTTTTTTTGGAGGGAACCTTCATCGATAAGTGTTGCACTAACCACCTAGAGACGATTGTTGCCTTGAAACGTGAAATCGAAAATGCCATTCGTGCGACTAGAGCCCAAATATTCGAAAACGTACTGAAAGTTTGGGTTGATCGGATGCGGTACTGTCAAGCCAGCAGTGGCAGTCATTCGAATGATGTTGTGTTTCATTCTTAAATGAAAATGTCGAATCTTTCTAATAAAATCATAATTTTGAAAAAATATTCATCAGCGTTTCTTATTTCCGATTCAAATTCCAAAAGTTAGTGTGTGTGTGTAATTATGGCAAAGCCTCGAGAGCTATCTGCCTAAGAGGAGGGATGCCTTCGTGGAGGACTTTCTAAGGGAAACTGGCTAGTATACACGTTACACATGGGGAAAACCACGAAAACGCCCATGCAGCCAGCCCGTTCGCGGGATTCGAACCTCGGACCGAACTACCAGTGTTCAGCGACTTTACCGCTCGGCCGCTGGTGGGCTCCAAAAGTTAGATGGCCCACCTTAAAAGCCTACACAATGCCGGAGAAGACAAAACTTCTATAAAACTGTAGAGACATTACGTTATTTCGGAGCAGGGGAGATGAAAAATGAGCAAGATGAAATGAATGATGAAAAACGACACTGTAGAGACATTAGGTTCCTTTTGGAAGCAGAAGGAGTGAAAAATGAGCAATGTCTTGGTCGGGAATCGAACCACGGACCTCTGGAATACGCGCCCAGCGTGCAGACCACTACACTAGGAAGCCATGCTAAGACGTTGGGAGAAATAACTTGCATGGCCCCCCTTTTAAATGGTGACTGGAGATTTTTAAGGGACCCAGTCGCCAAATCCTGGGTGTGGAGAAGCATCATCCACCACCCTTTTATTTCGGGCGCCACTGTAGAGATATCACGTTATTTTGAAGCAGGAGAGATGAAATTGAGCAATGCCTTTGCCGGGAATCGAACCACGGAACTCTGGAATACGCGCCGAGCGTGCAGACCACTGTACTACGAAGACATGCTAAGAAGGCGGGAGAAATACCACATAAAACTTCCGAAAGAATTATGTTATGTTCCAAATGTGGAGAAGAGAAACAAATGACGTGCATAAAGAAAATATTTTGTCTAGAAGTAAAGCCGCAATGAATACACAAATGCAGTACATCGATTTTTATAAAATAATGTTCAGTAAGAAAAAAATACATGAAAAGATTTCATAAATAGATGGCTTCTGTTTTTTCTTTCAATTAAGCGGTTTTTTGCATCATATATAGTAATCTTTACTTTGGTAACCCGTTTTATTTACTAACGAAAGGCTTTTCATTTTCGGAAGTTGTTTTTTAAAGTGCTCTATTATTTCCCCAGAAAGTCTGTTAGACATGTACGTCTTTTTTTTAATTCTATGGAGTGAAAGTATTTTTGTTCTTGTCTTCTCGACGAGCAATTTATATAAATAAATTTATGTAAGGAGAAAACTTAATTGAATCAAGGAAGGGAAAGAGTACAGAAACATAAATCATTTCTGACATCAGACACCAGAAGTGGGTACTAATTAATCGAAAGTACAGCCTTATGCCGAAAAAGAAAAACGCTCGGTAAATATTGAAAACAACATAGCTTTCATGCAGTAAAATTAGAAAACAAAGAATGTATAATCAATCTTTCTCTTTTAAAAAGTGACAAAGCATAGAAATTCTGAAGTAAAACAAAGGATTCTATAGTAAGGCATTTGAAAATTGGAAATAAATCATAACTACTGAAGCATATACAAGCAATTTTATGTTGACATAATTGAACTTATTTATTACGTATGGAAAAAACACCAAAAACTCATGGAAAAAATACTAAAAAAGCATGGAAAAAATGCTAAAAAGTGCATAGAAACACCAAAGAACGCTTAGAAAAAATACTAAAAAACTATGGAAAAAAACACCAAAGAACCAGTGGAAAAAGTACTAAAAAACGCATGGAAAAAATACCAAACAACAATTGGAAAAAATACTAGAAAACAGCAAATAACGCATGAAAAACATACTAAAAAATCAATGGAAAAGACACCAAATACCGCAGGACAAAATACTAAAAAACCAATGGAAAAGACACCAAATACCGCAGGACAAAATACTAAAAAACCAATGGAAAAGACACCAAATACCTCAGGACAAAATACTAAAAAACCAATGGAAAAGACACCAAATACCGCAGGACAAAATACTATAAAACCAATGGAAAAGACACCAAATACCGCAGGACAAAATACTAAAAAACCAATGGAAAAAACACCAAAAACGCATGGAAAAAATACTAAAAAACCAATGGAAGAATCACCAAAACATGCATGGAAAAAATACTAAAAACCAATGGAAAAAACGCGAAATAACACATAGGAAAAATACTAAAAAACCAATGGAAAAACACCAAAAAAAATGCGTGGAAAAATACTAAAAAACGAATGGAAAGAACACCAAAAATGGACCACCATTATAGACAGCTAAAGAAATTGAGAAATTATTTGCTAGCAAAACAATCTTTAGATTAAACGTTATAAGCTATTTCTCCCGCCTGTTTAGCCTGCCTTCGTGGTGTAGTGGTGAGCACGCTCGACGCGTATTTGAGAGGTCCGTGATTCGCGTCCCGGCGAGGGCATTTCTCATTTTTCACTTCTCCTGCTTCAAAAATACCTATTGTCTCTACAAAGTTATTAACGAAATTTTTATTTACTAAATTAAGAATGAGGAAGTATATAAAATAAGTGCAAAAATATAACTAAAGAAATACCAGAATAGATTTCATTGAAGTGCGAAAATTTGAATTTTAAATATTCTGTGTCAAATGAATTTCAATCAAATAGATACATTTTAATGATAGCAATTACATTGAAACTGATCTTGATTTTCTTCTTAATCATAAAATGCTAATCTCAATTTTGCAAAACTAAGATTTTAAATGTTATTCTTTTGATCTGCGCATTTAAGAGTGCTACATTCAAAGTAAAAAAAAAATGTTATGCGGATTTCCTTGTGCGGAATATTAAATTATACGCACTTTTTGCTGCATTTCATTTAAATTTATTTTATCGAATTTCATTAGAGACTGATTTCTCGTTCAATTAATTCAGTTTGCACTTCACGGCGAGGAAGAAATAGATAAAACATTAAAATATCTTCATTAAAAATTGAAAGATGTAGAAAAACATAAAACACGAAATACAGTTAAAAGAATTAAAAGAAACATTTTTTTTTTTTGCAATTAAAATTAGAGTTTCTATGCAAAAACAAGCAATTCGGCCAGCAGGCAAGAAGCCAAATGTTTCGGTACACAAAACTGAAAGTCTCCTCTTGGTCCCACTCGGAAAAAAGTCGTTAACTTTGTAGAAACTGAGATAATTTACTATTCTTAATTAAAAGTTTATATCTATGAATAATATTTAAAAAAAAATAAAGGATTTAGCCACTTTTTCCACCACTAATCAACAAAACTTAGGCAACAATGCAGAGGATTTTATTCAACACTTTGAAGTGTAATTTTTAATCAAACAGATCTGCAAAACTGTATGTTCTGAAAATGTTTTTCTTTTGAGTTTACATTGAATTTTTTTCCTTTGAGAACTTAGTCTGAAAATGACGTTAGTTTTTAATCGTGCAAAGTTTTGTTTCTATTCTAGCTAATCCTTCCTTGCTCGCTCGCTATATACACTGGTGTGCAAAAATTAAGGACGAGACGGTTTTTTCAATATAACTTTGTACAAAAGCTTTCCAAATCAACATATTTAATACCGTAAGATCCCCAATACGTAAGGACATGAGTAATGTAAGCAACACTTACTAAAAGAGAAATCAGAGGGATAAAAAGAAGCTTTATTGAAAAAGTAGCATGGAGCGCAATGCGACTGAAGGCCGAAACATCCCTGTGATGGGTGTCCAGCAAGAAACATCCGGTCTTCAATAGGGGATATGATCTTCCCTGACTGCTAGGCAGGTTTCACAGCGTCTGCCCATGCTGAGAATGAGGGTGTCAGTGAGTTGTTGAGGCATTTCTGCCCATTCGTCTTGCAGCGCCAATCGAAGCTCCGGAATCGTTACTGGTGGTAAGGTACGAGCTGCCAAGCGTCTGCCTAGAAAATCCCATACATGCTCGATGGGATTGAGATCCGGAGATCGATCCGTACGTTCAATATCATCACTCTCAGCTGATATGCTAATTTTTCGACTGTTCGGCAGCTACTGTGCGATGACATGGTGCATTGTCGTCCATGAAAAGGAACTGCGGACCCATAGCGCCTCTAAAAAGACGCACATATGGAAGAAGAATCTCGTTACAGTAACGGGTCCCGTTGACTGAACCTTCGTCGAAGATGTGAAGGTCTGTACGACTACCAAGCATGATGCCTCCCCAAACGAGAACACCGCCACCTCCATACCTGTCCCTTTCAACGATGTTCGAGGGATGATTGCGGCTTCCCCGCTCTCTCCAGATGAGTATGCGATGAGAATCGCTACTCTGACTGAATCTGTTCTCGTCTGTAAAGAGTACTCGTCCCCATTCATTGTCTCTCCAATTCCGGTGTTCCCGGCACCACAGAGAACGCCTTCTCCCGATGGGCAGTCGTTAGAGGTACACACCGTACAGGACGTCGTGCAAACAGACCACCACCGTGCAGTCTTCTGGCCACGATAAAAGGCGATATCGTCGCCATTTCTGTGTCTTGTGTCTAGCGATTTCTCCCGCTGTCTGCCGCCTGTTTCTTTTGGCCTGTAAGGCAATATATCGGTCATCTGCGGGTGTGGTTCCTCGTGAACGACCACTACTAAACCCCCGGATAGCTGTTCCTGTAGTTTGAAATTGTCTCCAAAGTCGTGAAACGATGCTGTGAGCAAGTCCTAACTCTGCAGCCACACTTGTCACACTGCGGCCTTCCTCCAACTTCCCAATGATTCGACCTCGGGTAAAAGCATCCAGATGTCGTCTAACAGATTGATTATTCGCCATTTCTCGCTGAGGCAGCAACTCGGTGTGATTTTAACTGCTATACGGCGTGCAATCTCTTTGCCAGAAATACTGATCTTACACCGACAACATGCTTTATATTACTCAGGCACTCCCCCATTACGTCTACCTGCATATCTGCGCATGTGCTACCGTACATCACCTTACTTAATCTCCTCATTGGTCTTTCTGTTCGCTCTGCCTCTTCGTTCAGCTGATATGCTAATTTTTCGACTTTGTCCTTAATTTTTGCACACCAGTGTAAATAATAAGCTCGCTGAGACGAGTAACAGAGTGGGCATATATATGCATATATACTTTTGGTGCGACCCATTGCAACCAGAAAAAGAAGTGCACGTCTATACGTTATAGCAGGCATATATACAAAATTTCAACGTTCTGAAACTACTCGTTTTTGAGTTATGCGAGATACCTACACATTTACGAGCGTATATACAGATACCACGAAAAAGTCTCTTATAAATACATTTTAATTCATTTTTGTAATTCGTGTGGGGAAAACGGAGTTCTTTATTATGTCCTTACGTACAGACGTCATGCAAAAACATCGTCAAATGGCATTCGATAGCGGTCAAAATTGATATTTTATTTGAAATATGATACCCAGAATTTTTCATGATTCTAATTCTCGGTTTACATCGTACAAGGAAGTAAAATATCAAATGTGCTATAAATATATCTAGTATTTAATAGTTAATTACTTATTAACACTTCTTGGTTTCCTTTAATTTTATCTCATTTTAATGAGCAGCTAAGTTCTATTTTTTTCTGCAGTTTCAATCCTATCTTATTAAGATCTCTAAATGCATGAATTAGATCACATTAATGTATTTTACACAAAATTAAATATAAATGACTATTTCAGCTTCGATCAACGAGCTCCAAGGGAAATGGCGGATCTTGTCGCGGAACTTTAATTATTCATATGACTTTAATGCAATTTTCATCCAAAATGACTTTAGAATATCTCTCGTTTTTGAATTAAAAGGTACAGAATGCATCAATATATAATCCATTTTAAAATTCATTAATCACATATAATTAATTTGTAATCGATCTGTCAAAAATACACGAAAGAATGGAATTTCATTTATTCTTTTTCAATATTTTAAAATTTTACCGATCATAGTGCGAAGTACAACGAACTCTCAATTATTTTCTTTGAGTTAATTTAAAGAGCCATTTCTGATCAAATAATTTTTTAACACTTTTCATAATCGAGCATTCGAATAGAATTTATGATAAGTTAAAAGCAATACATAAAATTACTAACAGCTTAAAGTAATCTTTACTACTATCATTATTTACTAACTATTCTACATTCTAAACCCATGGATTGGTTAATTTATTCCTTAACAAAACAATACTTTTATTTATTATAGTTACATTACTGAGTAAAGTAATTATTCCGACCTAATTCATGAAATTTTGTCCATTAATGTTAAGATTCTTTTATACATAAAAATTATATTAACGGATAAATTAAATACTCCAACCTAGTGCATGGCAATGTACCCATTATTATGATTGTTATTATTAATATTATAGTGATATTATTTAATGAAACCATTAATTTGATCTAATTCATGAAATTTTGTCCATTGATGTAAAGATTCTTTTATACATAAAAATTATATTAACGGATAAATTAAATACTCCAACCTAGTGCAGGGCAATGTACCCATTATTATGACTGTTATTATTAATATTATAGTGATATGATTAAATGAAACCATTAATTTGATCTAATTCATGAAATTTGTCCATTCATACTACGAAAACGTTATATATAAAATTATACTAACGGATAAATTAAATACTCCAACCTAGTATATGACAAGTTATCCATTAATATGTATGTTTTTAAGACTTAAGAATCTTAGCATTTGGATGGTTTCTTTAGAGTTTGCATTTACAGCTTTTTTCCGAATGGCATGAAAAACGAATTTGCTCTTTATTTCAATATTTTAGACTCCAAATAATAATAAACATTATTTTTAAGCATAAATTTGTACTAAGCTTATGTTTTAGGCTCGAGATTACATCCATTTTTGTTAAGTGAGTCTTTCCTTTTTAAGCCCTTTGCAATCAGTTTTACAATTAAACTTTTTGAGCAAAAACAAGCAATTCGGCCGGCGGGCAAGAAGGCAGACTTTTCGATGCATAAAAACTGAAAGTTTACTTTTGGTCTCACTCTGCAAAATGACACTGAAGCTGCAGACACTGATATAATTCACTATTCTACCGAGTTTCAAATGTTGACAAATGGCGGTTCGTTAGGCATAACTTGCCACTTAGAGTTTAAAATTGTTGATAATTCTACACAAATTGCATGCAGATTAGCAAAAGGCGTAAAAACATTAACTGGAACATAAAAACTGCAAAAGTTCAATCACTTTTAAAGCAAAAATATAGAATTTACCAACATATAAGAAAACTACGCTCACCGAACCAGGTAACAGAGGGAGAATATATAGATATATATATGCTTGTGTATGTGTGCAGCCGATTGCAAAGAAAAAGGGAGGTGCACAACTACATGTTATAGCAGTCCCATTTACAAAGTTTCAAACATCTACAGCTACTCGTTCTTGAATTATGCAAGATATATATACATACGTAGATACATCAAGAAAAATCTCTTCCGAAATAATTTTAAATCCATTTTACAATCCTTTTTGGCAAACAAAGTCCTTTACTCTGTCTGTACTTAGAGATATCAGGCAGAAACATTCTTCACGTTACTTGGAAAGCGGTTGAAATGGATATTTTCCTTGAAATATAATTCCCTAATTTTTTCACGATTCCAATACTTTCTTTACTTAAATACTTCCGTTAAGGAAGCAAAAATATTGTTTTACAAATCTGCAGAAAATCCTATCACAATAGTATTGTAACCATTCTTTTATATAAGCACAAACGCCGGCTAGTTCTAAAAGCCTTTATTAACAAAGTACAGAAAATTTACACGAAAACGGAATCGTTTTAAATTAATATAAAAAATTAATTAATTACTAATTAAATAATTTGTTTAATTATTTTAATATTAATTAAATTATTTTAATTTAATTAATATTTTTAAATTATTTTAATATTAATTAATAAAAAATAATTATTAATTATTTTAATATTAATTAAAATTTTAATTAATATTAAACTTAATATTGAGGTACCTATCCTCAACGCAGCTGGAAGTCGACTGGATTTAAGTTATTCTCGTTGCCACTAGATGGCGTTCGATTGAATAGTTCGGTTGCACAAATAGTTCTATTGCAGAAAACAATTTGTAATAGATTTTAGATACTGGCATTTTTGCATGTGTGTATGAGTATTAAATAATTTTGTAAGGCATTTCTTCTTTTTCGAGACTTACCACTTATCTCTGCATTCCCCTTCAATTTAAATTAATGCAAGATTCTAAATTGCGTTTTGCACCAGAAACTGGTTCCTTTTGATGCAATACTTATTTCCCTATTATTCTGTAATTTTTATAACCTAAACAGTTTAGTTTCAGGACTCAAAATAGATAATCCTATTACATTTATCTCCCTAGAACGTTTCACTGAATTAAATTCCTTCAGATTAAATTTACTTTAAGCTCAAAGGGGCTTTGTCCTTGAAGGACTAGTGTTTTCGCTTTGAGATTTTGCGTTTGTTCTCTATAAATGCCCGTTTTCCTTTTCAAACTGTTGCCACCCAATGTTAGTGTGCTGCGTTATAATTGACAAAATTAAAAAATGAAAAATATGGATCAGTGTATGTATATTTCTCGTATTGTGACAAAATAACGGTACATAGACCCATCGAATTTTGAATGACGTAATCCTTCTGCGAATATGGGCATGTGGAAGACCAAATTTGGAATTTGTTTATTGTTGATTTCATATTTTGTAAAACTCTAACAAATTTTTGATGAAAAACTTAAGGATTTCAAAGCGAGCCATGGCAACGTCGTACCGAAGAAACATTTTTATCTCCAGCGCGTGATACTGTGCATCCGGAAATTCTAAAGATAGGCCCATTTTAAAACTATTTTGCGATATTGCTCTTGACATGAATTTTATGGTTTAAGTGCGATGAACGTGATATTTAATAAATAAATGTAAGACACAAAATCTTAAAAAAAACGCACCTTTGGACGTAATTTAAATTTTGAAACCTTTCAGATTTCCCCCCCCCCGACTTTAAATACCCATGGCTCTGTTGTTAAAAGAGCTCAAACAATGGTTAGATCAACCTGTAATTCTATTGTTCCAGCAAGCGTACTGATTCTGCAGGAAAGCATACTATACGATACGGCGTGAACATTTAGGCCTTAACTTTAACAACATAGTTTTAGGCTACTTTAAGTTTTCTATCAGTATTTTTAAACAGTTTAAAAGAGGTATTTATGTCTTGAGAAGTTAAATTAAGATAAGAAGTATTGAAACTGTAATTTTGTTCGGTGAAAAAGGGTAAAGAAAAACAAATGATATTGATATGTTGAATTTCAAAAACATTTGGAAAAGTACTTGACATGCATGATTATTGAAACTCTAAACTGGTTATTGTAAAGCCTTTACACTTCGCAAAGCAAGTCAATTTCTTTATTTGTATTTTTAATCGATCTAATCTTTTATAAAATAAAAATCTAAAAACTTTTAAATTTTAACGGTCGCTCAAAATGTTTTGTTAAGGTTTTATACGTTCTTCCTCAACTCGCAGTCTACCTGTCTACTGTTACACTCACTCCTACTAACCCTTTTCTTTTGTCTTTTTAGCTTTGTTATTAAGCACTATTTTGTTTTCCTACTTACGCCATATAGAACAATACAACAGCAATATTACAAAAATGTTAAAAGCAGCATACGTTCAGAATTCCCGGTGCAGCGTTACGTATGTATTTCTGTTTTTATTTTTCTTCAACTTTTTTCTCAGTTCATCATATTAGTGTTCAGTTATCTTCCTAAGATGTCTTTACAAAACTTTTATTTTTGTCTTTTTATTATCAACGATTTATTTTTGTTCACCTTGTTTATTAAATAGTAGCAGCTTCGCTGCCAGCCTTCGTCTGGCTTTTAAATGTACCGGAAAAATGGCTGAAGGGAACACCAAATGTTAAATTTAAAAACTGCGTAGAATTTTACTCTGCAGAACAACTTCATAAAAAAATGTTATTAAGTATAACACAATTGCAATGATATAAGTAATATCCCTTAATACAAATATTAATTATCGTAATAAAAATATTAACCAACTCTCCGTTGAAGAAAAAAAAATCATGTAAAACTTTTCAATATCTTATAAACAGAGAAATAAGCAAAAAATAACATGAAAGCAACTCAAAAAACATAAAATTCTGCGCAGAATTTTACTTTGCAGAACAACTTTATTAAAAAAAATCAATAAAAATGTATTATATATATATATGTATATAAATGAAAATGAAATATGCCATTTTTTTAAAAACAGTGACATAAGAAATACGATGAAAAATTGTTGCCAAACCCATATTTCTGAAAGAATGAAACTATTCAAAATGATGCGATTTCATCAAAAATCTATCAACAACAATAAGACAGGAAAATTGTTGCCAAAATCACATTTTCAAAGATGTGAGAAGTGTATTCGGAAGCTCCATTTAAAAATATTTTTAAAAATATAAAATATTATTATTTTTCCAAAATTCTTTTTGTAAAAGCAGTCGCAAGGATGAAAGTTTAACGTGTCCAAAAATCAAAGGTGGTGTGTATTTAATTATGGCAAAGCACACGAGGGCTATCTGCCTAAAGGGAGGGATGCCTTCGTGGAGGACTTTCTAAGGGATATACAAGTTACACATGGGGAAAACCACGAAAACGCCCATGCAGCCAGCCCGTGGGATTCAAACCTCGGACCGAACTACCAGTGTTCAGCGACTTTACCGCTCGGCCGCCGGTGGGCCCCAAAAATCAAAGAAAAATAAACTGTACATTTTTTTAAAAATAAACGTTTTTAGAAAAAATCCCGTTGAAAAGGTGTTAAGCTCCCTTTTTTAAATAAATTCGTATTGAATCGATTTATTGAAACACGAAATATATTTTAAGTTCGTAAAATAGCTAAAAAACTACGTGTCATGACGATGTGAAAATGGAGTGTGTAGAGTAAAATCTCTCTTTTCTATAGCTCATTATGTCTCAAAATGACGCGATTTCGTCAAAAAACATAAAATAAAAAAATTCGAATTCGAATTTCGACAAAATCGCTTCGAGGTGCAGTGGCTCTTCTCTAGATGCACCTATATACCAAATTTCGTAGCCGTGGGTCTATTAGCTTACGCGCAGAGTGAACGAAAGGCGCGCGCGCACACACACACACACACCCACACACAGACTCCTTCTTTTATTATATGTTAAGATCACAATTGAACAGCAAAATCACAAGATAATTAAAACGCCATAGAATTTACGACAGAGATTGTCACGGGTTGGAGATAAAAGTGTTTTTTTTTTTTTTTTTTTTTTTTTTTTTTTTTTTTTTCGTAAAGTGTTGCCATTGCTCGTTTTGAAATCGTTTCCATAATGAGACAGATGAATCTGAGAAATTTGGCCGGTTGATTTATTGGCTGCAAAATTCTACAAATTTCGATTTTTAGACAGCGTAAAACTTAACAAACTCGAAAACCTAGAAAGAAATCTTAAACCTTTACAAAGATAAGTGTAATGAAAAACCTTCCCTATCCGTACACTTAGATATGATTTTGATTCAGGAACGATTAGGATAAAGATGGAATTGACATTTTGAGGAAGGTGTTTCAGAGATTGTTGAGCTACAAAACATGCCCACCATTCCAACTAAGTATGGGTAGAGTAGACTTTATGGTACCCCTTGTATTATGGCGAAGTTGTTGTTTGATTTATCGCCAAGTTGTTCTTTCATTTATGGTAGCCTGAGTAGTTGAATGTTATGGAAACCCTATTGTGACGTAATCGGGTGCATGATTCTGGGAAATTTTGAATCATGGGATGTTTTGTATGCGTTTTTGTGGTGTGTGTTAAAACCGTTTAGATGGATTTGAATGGGTTTGTAGGAAGAAAGGTTCAGATGGTCACTATGTGAAGAGTTCGATCAGAAAGAGTACCTGCTTTGAAAAAACGTCATTTGAGTATGATTGATATTTTGATTTTTACGTGGCTCTGGGTGTACGAAGCGAACTCGAAAATCCTGGTAAGTGAATATTTGCTTTTGGTAGTGCTTAAATGTATGACATGTTTTTCCTTTTTTATGTTATTTTATTGTTTGGTTTAAAACGTATTTTATTGAGATTATGTATTTTTTGTTTGCCTATATTGTAGAATTGGGTGCTCATTTGACTTTTTAAGTGAAAATATATCGATGTGTAAATGGACAAAGTAAAGGGAGTGCGCAATGCAAGTTTGTGCAATTCTGGGATTTTTTTTAAGTGAAAATAGGTCTATGTGTACATGGATAAAGTCAAAGGAGTGCGTAATGCCATTTTTGTGCAATTCGGGTGTTTTTTTTTTTTTTTTTTTTTTTTTTTTTTACGTGAAAATAAGTTGATGTGTACATGGATACCGAGTTTGTGCAATTAATTGTCTTGTTATTTTGGCTTTGTGTAGCTACAATTTTTGGCACAAAAATCGTCGCTTCGCAAGCCAAAATAACGAGTCAAAGAATTGCACAAAATCGGTATCCATGTATCGTCAAAAATCGCCAAGTTTCGCCAAGGGGCACCCTAAACTATACTTTTACCCTGAGTATTTCCACTCGTAATTGACTAAAAATACTATTTGTTGGATGTTATAAAAAGACTGCATGCCAATAATTTCACCATATAGAAAACATGAATAGTGGAATGTATGTTCTTAAGCTCACTCAATCGAAAGAAGCAAGATTTACAGATTTTGATTTTACAAATACCAATTTTTTAGGTTTAGTGGCTGATCTTCTGCTCGTCCGGATAAGAGTAAAATTTAATATGATGATATTGATTGAGCTTAAGACGCTGAACCTTCACTATGCATTCATAGCAAGAATTTTGCTTACATTTCTATTTGTGCATTTCATTCATTGTAAAAATGCTTTTGAAAAATGAGAAACTTATATTAAACCTATGGTTAGATTTTCCCTTTTGTTCAGTGAAATAGGTTTTAGGAAAGAAATGAAAACTTTTATTTTGCTTTTATCTGTATCTAGAGATGCAAAATTCTCCTTTTGAAAGAAATGAAAGCGCTGGGAGCCAAGATAACCTAAAAGCACAGAGAAAACAGATAAGGCTATGAACAATTTATATCTGCGACATTAGATATATTTCAAAATTAATTTTCACCAGCAAAGTTTCCGATAGTTGAAATCGTTTATTTTTAAAATGCTAATAAATAAAAGTGAATTAAAATTTAAATATGCTTATAGAGGCATTAGGTATTTTCGAAGCAGGAGAGATGAAAAACGAGTAACGCCTCTGTAATCGAACCACGGACCTTTGGAATACGCGCCTAGTGTGCAGACCACCACACCACGAAGGCATGCCATGAAGGAGGAAGAAATACTTTTAAAGGGCGCCTGGGGTTTTAGGGAACCCAATCGCCAAATCCTGGGTGTGGCGTATCATCATCCAACACCCTTTTAGCTCGGGCGCCACTGTAGAGAAATTAGTTATTTTTTTGGAAACAGGAAAGATGAAACATATGCAACGCCTTCGCCGGGAATCGAACCACGGAACTCTGGAATACGTGCTCAGTGTGCAGACCACCACACCACGAATGTATACAAAGAAGGCGGGAGAAATACTTTATATGCTCAGTTCTTTTTATACATTTTTATGCAGTTATATTTTAACATCAGGAAACTGATCTCCAACACTAATGCGACCCTGCGTTAGGGAAGGGTGAATACGCTTTTTAAGTGCAGGTCGAAAAAGATCTTTTTTAGTGCATCTTACATGTAAAGAATTTTTGCAGTGGCTTTACTCTTTGCAGGACACAAAGGAGGGAGGGGAAATGTTAGAACGTTTTTAAAAAAATTAATTACAATTTAAAAAACTTACAAATACGCCAGAAACGGGATTTGTTCCTATTGGCCATCAAATGATTGACATGTTTACTATTTCATTTTCTAATAAATGTTTAGAGGTTGTAGAGGCATTAGGTATTTTTTTGGAAACAGGAAAGATGAATAATATGCAACGCCTTCGCCGGGAATCGAACCACGGACCTCTGGAACACGCGCCCAGCGTGCAGATCACCACACCACGAAGGTATCCCATGAAGGCGGGAGAAATACCTTATCTACTCCCCCTTTTAAAGCGCGACTGGGGATTTAGGGGGCCCAATCGCCAAACCCTGGGTGTGGAGAATCATTATCCAAAACCCTTTCTAGGTCGGGCGCCACTGTAGAAACATTAGATTCTTTTTTTTTTACATGAAAGATGAAAAACGAGCAACGCCTTCGCCGGGAATCGAACCACGGTCTTTTGGAATACGCGCCCAGCGTGCAGACCACCACACCAGGAAGGCAAGAGAAATATCTTATAAGGTGAAATTTAAATTTCAATTTAAATAAATTTAAATTCTTAACAAATACGTATAAAAGTAAAAAAGCAAATTTAAATTCTAAAAAAAAGGAAAAAAGCCGAAATAATTTAAAATAATTTTTAAAAAAAATATGCAAACATGTAGAAGATTTAATTCTCGAACTAATCTACAATATCATTTAAATTCAGAAGCATAAGCAAATCAAGTGCAAAATCTATCCATGAAAATAAATCTACTAATTTAATAAATTAAAATTAAATGAAAATTAAATTAAACAATTTTTTAAAAAAATGCATATGTGAATGACCGTTTGAAGGCAACTTCCCCTTGATAAGTCTGTCTCCTGTCTACTCTACGGTCACTCACATATGCATTTTTTTAAAAAATTGTTTAATTTAATTTTTATTTAATTTTAATTTATTAAATTAGTAGATTTATTTTCATGGATAGATTTTGCACTTGATTTGCTTATGCTTCTGAATTTAAATGATATTGTAGACTAGTTCGAGAATTAAATCTTTTGCATGTTTGCACATTTTTTTTAAAATTATTTTAAATTTTTCGGCTTTTTTCCTTTTTTTAGAATTTAAATTTGCTTTTTTACTTCTATACGCATTTGTTCATTCCTTGCAGCAATGGCGCAAAGAATATTTAATTAAATATATTTAAATTTAATTTTTTTAATTAAATTCAATTTATTCTTATAAGGTGAAATGCTCTTTTACTTAGCTGCCTTTTCTGATGAGTTTTCTTTTATCTCAGCAATATCCACACTGCCTTGTTCATTTCTAAATTACTGTAGAATCGGCACTTACTGTCTAGGAATATGATGTCTGTAAACTTACTACCGATGTGGCTGTCTAGGGGCTTGAAATGACTAATTCGACTTATGAATATCTCGAATATTTAATGAAACATAAATAGTTGCTACAAACTACAAAATGATTAATGTGTAGAAAAATGAATTTTCATATATATACAGATGAAGAGAAGGAATCGTCTTTTACAAGCAAACATCTTTGAATCGCGTCATCGTCTTAATGGCGGAATCGTCTGAATTCCATCATCGAGAAAGTAAAAGATTTATTCTCACAGCTTGTCGCGTCATCCGATTATAATGAACGATGCCATCCAACATTACTGTTAGAAATGAAAGAATTATATTCGTCGGTAGAGGATGATTCTAGAAGGGGAATTTTCGACAAGTTGGGGGGGAGATACTTCTCTATTAAATAATAATCCTCCTTGAATTATGTTATGTTTTATTTTATAAATTTATATTTATATTATTACACGGCATAAAATCTGCTCTCCTTAATTCGTAAACAAACGTTATTTCATACCTATTTTTTTTCTCCATCATACGGAGGTAGCAAACAAAAATCAAATCTTGGAAAAATAAATCTTTATTACTGTCAAGGGAAAAGAAAACTGTCTTTTGAACAGTTTTGGAAATACGTGATGTTCTAAAATAGAAATTTTGGAAACTTGACGCTGACGTTTGAGTACATTTTCGAAATGTTATATAGAAATTCATTCAGCGAATTTAAGCATCTTTACATTGCGAAAAAATATAAACAGCGTGTACTATTTTTCAGAGGAAATGATTTATTCAAAGTATTACAACTTTTCTTTAGGAAAGAAAAATTATATTTCTGCTCGAGGAAATTTTGCACCTTTGAGTAGTAAGTTCGCTTAAAAAAAATCAATTTTCATTTCAGAGAATCTAAATTTAAATATGAAGAAAAAAAGCCGATCTAGGTCGGGAAGGAGTCATAGAAGTCTTTTGCTTATTTTATGTTTGTTAAATAAGAAATTTAAAGAAAAAATAAGTAAAAATGCTATGAAACCTTTTTTAAAAATAGAACCGCATTTCAAATTCAGCAATTTTAAATTTTTTTTAATTATTTGTCGTGCAGTATTCCAACTATACTATTTTGGTTTTAACGTCTACAAATTAAAAACAAATACTTTTGTGTTCAAACTTTCACAAAATGTTCAATATTTTGATTTTCAATGACTGCGTAAAAGTGAGTAAATAAATAAAAATGTAGAGTCATTAGGTATTTTTTGAAAGCAAGAGACATGATAAATGAGCAATGCCTTTTTCGAGACTCGAACCACGGACCTCTCGAATACACGTCGAGCGTGCTGACCACTTCACCACGAAAACATGCTAAGAAGGCGAAAAAAGTACCTTATATGTTTCCCTTTTTAAAGGGACTGGAAATTACGGCATCCAGTCGACAAATCCTGGTGGTGTAGAGTTATCATCCACTACCTCTTTTAGTTCGGGCGCCACTGTAGAATCATTTAGAATTTTTTCGATGACAGGAATTGAAGAAATGAGCAATGCCCTCGCCAGGATTCGAACCGCGGACCTTTCGAATACGCTTCGAGCATGCTGACCACTACACCACGAAGGAATGCTAAGAAGACGGGAGAATTACTTTATAAAATCTTACCTACTACTGTATTCTTTAAAATTTAAGGGATATCAGAAATTCCTGGTTAATAGATGGATACCCTAATGTTTTTCCCCGGTAACTGGCCGGTAACCCGCAACCACGTTTCGGTTATTTGCAGCCATGCTGTTCGCACTTGAAAGCAGAGATCATATGTGTGTCTGCTAGCTGGAATCTCGTTGCAGACGTGTTCCGTTTCATAAGTTAGAAAAGGAAAATATCCACGACAATTAATTATTAGTTAATCTTCGGATTATGGTAACTTGGCGATTTTTTGGCGAACATTTGGCAACCAACCCTGCTACAGCAACCTGCTATTTTTTTTTTGGACGCCATTTTGTTTTCACGAAGTAAAGGCCTTTTTTTTTTTTTTTTTTTTTTTTTTTTAAATTTTACTCAACATTTTTCCCAACCATCTACTAGCCGAATTACACTTATGCTAGAACTTTTATGAAACAAAAGTGCGTAATCATGACGAAGATTAGGTGCCAAATTGGAAGAAAGTGCAGAATCACTCACTGCTTGCCGCGTTTTTAAGAATTGCACATACACGGTATCCATGTACCCGTCGACCTATTTTTCACTTAAAAAAACATCCCAGAATGGCACAAAAATGGCATTGCGCACACTCTTGACTTTATCCATGCACACTGCTAAAGTCCTAGTTAGTAATCTTTATCGCCTTATCAAAATGTCGCCAAACTACCTGTTACCATATTCCAAAGATTAGCCGAATTATTTTTTGAGTTCACTCGTTCACTCGCATTGAATTTCTGTTAATCTTATCTATGAATGGATTAGCAAAGCGATTCTCAATCAATGGTACACGTACTGCTGTTGGTACGCAAGAGAAAAAAGTATTTCTAACTATTTAATTAAAAAATCTCATGAAGAAAAATAACAATTGATAGACATTATCTGTAACTGAACTATACCTGAAGATTTCAAAAATAACACACTTCTTAACTTCAGGCTGTACTGAAAAAAAAAAATTAAAGGCATTTCAATTACAGCCATTCAATTTTTATTCTCTTTTTGCGCAACCTATTTGTGAGAACAAAGATTTAACTTCCATGTTATAAATGAAAATATATATATATATACAGAATAAAATTAGAAGTGGATCTTAATTTACGGTTAAAGCTAAGTGAAAAATTGTAAGGATTTTAAGTTTTACTAACGTTTATTTTATTTTAAAACTTTGCTCTCCTCTCTTCGTTTTCCATTTCCGGCCAAAATAATCGCGAGTAGAATTGTTTATGCTAATGAGGTTGGCTTTTAGCCGAGAGACAGAAAGACTCCCTGCTGCCTTGCCACGCGCGTGCTTTCAGTCAGTTCATGTCTGCCTTTAATCCTTTCCGGAACGCTACCTCTTAAAGTCGGAGTTTTAATAAAAATAGGTAGGCAGTCTAATTAGGCCTAGAGGAGTACACAAGTAAAATTTTGTGAAGATAGCATTTATCGTTTTAATTATGTGGGTGTGACCGAAATGTCACACTGATTGAATAGAGCTTCGAAAAGAGTGCTGAAAGGAGCATTGTTGTCAATGACCTGACCGATGAGATGCGGAGAAGCAAAGAATACAGACTCTCAGTTGTCCTAGATGATCGGTGAGCCCGGTCTGAGCACACCTAGAGTTCGCCGTTTGATTTTAGACAAGATTTCAAAGTAAAAATTTAAAACTAATATAAAATAAGTAGTTTTGCATACAGCCAAAAAAATAACACAGAAATTTCTTTTCAAAAAATTCCTTTTATACCCTAAAAAAATCCGGAAGATTTCTTTAAAAAATGAGGGTCTTAAAAAACTAAACATGGCTAAAATAGATGGACTGATTGTGTTGAGCTGCCATCTACTATAAATAAAGAAGGTTAGAGTAAGCTATAAATCCTTTTTCATTCAAGTTTTTCTGTGCGTACAGAAGGAAATTTTTAGGTGTGTCCAGACACTGTGGCGCAAAGGGTTAAGGCCAGAACTTGGTTCCTGCTGGTATTTGAAGACGTACTGTAGTCTTTTGCATTTGGTTCACTACATACGTAGTGTCAAAAGGCCAATCTTCGCGTTACTAATCTCTGTAAAGCATCTAAGTTTTGTTCTTATATAGTAATGTTAGTTCTTAGTTTCTACATTTTAGACCCTAAATGTTGGTCTCTGTATTCCGAAGTGCTGGAACGGCTGTGCGCTGTGAAAAATAAAGGGTAAAATTAACCCTTCTTAGCGGTGTTGTATCTTCTCCACAGACAAAAGCATAGTTTGAGTAAACTTCCTGTTGCCATTCAGGATTAGTAAATGTTTCCAAAGGCAGTTAGAAGGAACAACAGTCCTGACAAAAGGACCAGACGTAAATAGAGCGATACGTCTTAAACAGGCCCAAATTTCACATTAAATTTTAGAATTAAAGTATTATAAATAAGATTTTCATAATTAAAATGGTAACCAATTTTTAATCAAATATTTTATGTGCATTATGTTCTACAATAAAAATAGCTAACAGGTTGTACAAATAACAAAATACTTTTTTTAATATTTCGTTTCAGAAATTGAAAAATAATCATTGTAAAATGTAGCGGTGGTACTAAAGTTTTCCAATTTTTGTTTAGATGGTTCGCATTAGTCAAAAGGTGGTGTGGTGGTGGTGTATTTAATTATGGCAAAGCACACTAGGGCTATCTGCCTAAGGGGAGGGATGCCTTTCGTGGAGGACTTTCTAAGGAAAACTGGCTCGTATACACGTTACACATGGGGAAAACCACGAAAACGCCCATGCAGCCAGCCCGTTCGCGGGATTCGAACCTCGGACCGAACTACCAGTGTTCAGCGACTTTACCGCTCGGCCTCTGGTGGGCCTCATTAGTCAAAAGGATGAGAACCGCTGGGTTAGCAGACTCTCAGCGTTGATTCAGAAAATATTTAAAAGTTTATTATTTTGCGTTTATAAACATTTTGTTTAAGTTTTAAATATAAATATTCTAACTCAAATTTACACAAGTGTGTGCCGAAATCAACACCCTTTTGCAATAAAATTCAATTTAGAGAACCTTCTGACTATTCTAAAGTACCTGTGAATTCTAAATATTCTAAATACATTAATAATATTCCGAATTTTTAAATATCATTCTAATTGAATTATTCCAAAATATCTTGGAAATAATAATTGCTATAATTCCCGCGTGGGAGTTTCACCAAATGTTTCCACAAAATGCACTTCCAAACTTTTCTTCGCGTCTGCTTCCCATAACCTCTGCGGTGAAAACTGCTTATTCAGAATGTTCTCGAAAACTCTCGCATTAATTCGCTCCCCGAAACTGAGATGGAGAATGGAATTATTGAATTTCTTGGGGCACTTTTTATTGGAAATGGAAGTGAATGTCCAAATACATCGCTCGCTTAAGTGAAAACGTATTTTTAATCTGTCTGACTGTCTAGTTTAATTTCGCGCTTCAGTAAACTGATGTTAATACATAGCTATATCAAAAGGTCATATTAACAATACAACTAGAAGTACAAAATATGCGATACATACAATAGTTTGACTTGTTATTCTTCAGGAAACCTCTTTTGAGTGATAATATTTAATACTCAATACATAAATAAGCCTAATCTAATATTCACAGCCAATATTTTTACCTTAGTAACAAGCTCTTATTGTATCGGTTGAAATAACCAATTTCGAAGATGCTGAAAATAGCTTTTCTGTTAAACCAATGGAGAGTACAGAATTAAATTGCCGAGTGTGCCATCGTTACACCACTAAGGCATGTAGAAAAGAGGAAGATTCCGGAAGAAGATCTTACCTATTCGCTCTTTTAAAGGGCAATTGGGGATTAAGGGACCCAATCGCCGAACCCTGGTGGTGAAGAATCATCATCCACCACGACTTAGTTCGGGCGCCAGTATAGAGTAATACGATATTTCTCCCGCTTTATTAGCGAGACTTCGTGGTGTAGTGGTCTGCACGCTCAGCGCGTAATTGAGTGGTCCACGGTCCGATTCCTGGCGAAGGCGCTGCATATTTTCCATCTTACCTGCTTCCAAAAAAATAAGGAATCCTTTTATATTTCGGACGCCACTGTAGTGTCTCTACAGTGGCGTCCGAAATATAAAAGGGTTCTGGGTGATGATTCGGTTAATCTTTGGATTATAGTAACTTACTTGGCGATTTTTGTGGCGAAAATTTGGCGACCAACCCTGCTACAGCAACCTGCTAGTTTTGTGTTTGACGCCATTTTGTTTTCATAAAGTAAATACAGTTTTTTTTTTTTTTATTATTATTATTATTTTACACACAACATTTTTTTTTCAACAATTTGCTAGCCGAATTACGCTTATGCTAGAACTTTTATGGAACAAAAATGCTTAATCATGACGAAGATCAGGTGCGAAATTGGGAGAAAGTCCAGAATCGCAAACTGCTTGCCGCGTTTTTAAGAATTGCACAAACACGGTATCCATGTACACGTGGACCTATTTTTATTTAAAAAAACATCCCAGAATTGCACAAAAATGGCATTGCGCACACTCTTGACTTTATCCATGTACATAGCTAAAGTCCTAGCTAGTAACCTTTATCGCCTTACCAAAATGTCGCCAAACTACCTGTTACCATATTCCAAAGATTAGCCGATAATTCTCTTCACCCATGGTTAGGCGATTGTATCTCGTAAAAAACCCCAGTCGCCATTTAAAAGGAAGAGTATATAATGTATTTCTCCAACCTTCTTAGCGAGCCGTGGTGGTGTAGTGGTCTGCACGCTCGGCGCGTAATTGAGAGATCCGCGGTTTCATTCCCGGCGAAGGCGTTGCATATTTTTTATCTTGCCAGCTTCAAAAAAATACCCAATGTCTCTATAGAGTCATTAGGTTATTTTGAGGCCCGGCACATGAAAAATGTGCGATGCCCTATCCGGGACTCTACCCTAGACCTCGAATACGCGTCGAGTGTGCTACCACTACACCACGAAGGCATGAAAAGAAGTGAGGAATACCTTATAACCCATTAACTCTCACGATTTTTTCTAGATTTTCATCATCTTTTATTTTTATACTATGTACTTACGTTTTGATTACTAAGACACATCATATAAATGAGGAACATCTTAAATCACAATATTATATGAAAAGTTATTGGTATTGTTATGTTTAAATGCACAAAAATCTGAAATATCATTCATTACCTTACATCAACTTACGAACTCCAGTTTATAAGAACACAATGATCCTTTATTCAAAGCTGTTTTTTCATGCCCTGAACATAGTTAATCAATTTTCGCGGCGTGAAATAACACAGAAAACTCCAGGCCGGGATTTTGTACCTTCTGAGACAACACTGCCTGACAACGAAAGAGAGCAGTGCATTTTGAATCTGAGACGTTCAGAGATTTAGTGCGCATAACCTATGCTGTAGATATACACTTTTACAAAATTTACTTAAACATTTAAATGGTTTTTTAAAGTTGCATTTGCTGTTTTTACCCGAAAAGGTATGTTAGTTCGGAATGTCATATTAGTGACCAAATGACATTTAGTGTTTAATCACTAAAAACGGCGTAACACTTTTCAAATTGTTGCCACCAAATATTATCGCCAAGTATTATATTTAAAAAAATTAAATAATGAAGTATTTGCATGAGTGTTCGCGTGTTTCTCCCACTGTGAAAAAAATAACGGTAACTATAAAGGCATCCAATTTTGAATAACATAGTGCTCAACGTGGGCGCTTTAAAGACCGAATTTCGTATTTGTTTTATTATCTTTTTTATGTTTTTTAAAACTTTAACCTTTACATGCATGAGTTTTTGTTTTTATTTTTATTTTTAAAGTCAAAAATACATTAGAATTAATATCAAATAAAATAGGAAAAATAATTTTAAAAAATCCAGAATAAGATTTTTAATTCCAATTTTAAAAAACGAAATCATTAACTTATACAAAAAAATATGACAACAAATGTGTAATAACAATTATATGTAACAATGCATACCTTATAAATTTGTTCAAACAAAACAACGAACTTAAATTAAAAATTCGTAAACACAAATCATTTCGACACACCATACATCAGCTCACAATAATTGACCGTTATACCGTTAGTGGCGTCACCACACTGAAACTTTCAAAACAGTGTACGTAAACAGAGTTTTTATATGTTACGGTGAAACACCGAAATCTGGAGAATGTCGACTTTCACCGGTGAGTGCCAACATTCACATAGTCGCTTGGTGTATGTCCGAAATATTTTCGAAATACTCTTATTTCTGACAAACACCGGTCAATGTCGACATTCACCATGGACTAATGGTGAATGTCGAAACATATAAGAATATTATATTTTCTTCTCCGTAATTCAGTCGTGTAAAAACGCACTTGAGACTTAAAATAAGATCTTAAGAATATAAGAACTTAAAACACACAGTACATTCAAAATGAGAAAAGAAAATAATAGAAGTTAAAAACTTGTTAAATTATGTGATTCAAATCTTATTTATTGTAACAACTTAAACTATTATGACACATTGAACTGCACAAGAGGCCCTTGCCTTTACAGCTGCATTTATTTGTGGAACACTTCCTTTTTGGAATGGCAGTATGTACATATACTCCTCTCTTTTCGACCTACACCAGAGCATATCTGTGCTTGTCGACATACACCGGTGAGGGTCCGAATGTAATACAATATTCGATCTTTCACCGACGTAATTGATGAATGTTGACATTCTCCGGTGAAAGTTGACATTCTCCAATTTTGGTCTTTCACGGTAACATATATACAATTGGTTACACTAAGCAGTAAGCTAAAAATTGTGTTTTGATTTGATTTACATGACTAAATATGAGTATGTTGCCAAGTGGCAACTGCATGCATTTAAGGGCTAAAAAATGTTTGGCTAACAAACTCAAAGATTTCAAAGCGAGCGGTGGCAACAGTGCATGAAATTAAACATTTCCTTCTGCAGCACCCGAAGCTGTCTATCGGAAATTCTAATGATATGCTCTTTTTAAATATTTTGCGATTTTGCAGTTGAATCGAACTTAATATGGCGTAAGCGCAAAGAACGTGAGATTTAATAAAGTAAACACGCAAAAAGGTTAATAATAAAAAGAGAAAAGAAAGTTTTGTAAAGCCATCTTAAGTAATAAAACTGATATGATAAACTGAGATCGATAAAAAAGGAAGAAAAATGTATGACAAAACGATAAACGACGGAGGACGCGGGCAATGTCCCTTTACCATTTGGGTAAATCAGCACAGCACCACGTCCACCTTTATCTTACATTTCGTTATATTACGATACATGATTTACACATTGCATTATATACTAATATTACATGAATATGAATATTATATGAACATTGCATTATATACTACATTATATCACATTAACCCGCAGGAAGGCGCGTGGGGTGTAGCATACCCCAACCCTACATAAAAGTGGAATATTTTTGCTAAGTCATGATTTCGCGCGCTTTGTCCTTTAGAATGTTCTAGAAGAAATTTCATTGTGCAGTTGACCTTAGGACAGGAAGTACGTGACAGAAGGGTCAGAGGTTGCCACTTGACTTTCGATGTAAGTCATTCAGGTTTTGGCGATTGAGGGTCCGGTTGTTGGCTAAATGAAGAGAGGGTGCGCATGCGCGATTCCGCATTCAGGGGTTGAAAACGCAAATTTTGCCCAAATTAAGGGGGCGATAATTGAAGCCATAGTGGGAGCCCGCGTTTGTGGAGGAGAGGAAGAAAATTCGAGTTTGAATCTCTTTTCGTGCGAGACTTGCTTGTGGAACTTACTTTGGACGTTACTCTTGAAACTTGCTTGAAAGCGATAGAAACGATGTAATTTACGAAGAAAGATGCTCCCCTGCCGCGTTCTGGTTAAAAGGCGAAATTGAACCGGGCGAGTGACTTAAGACTTTCAAGACCAGGCGGACAGCCGTGCTGGGCAGCAGCGCTCCTGTTTCTGTCTTCCAGAGTAAAAATAGCTTCGTCGTTATGAAAACCAGTTACCTGCGCGTGTGTTTCGCCAATAGTGCCAGGACAGGACGATGTCTTCTGAAACTTCCATTTGTGACCGTAAAAATCACCCCCGCCGACGTTAACGCTTATTAGTATACGAGTCCTCCACTTCAAGACGTCCTTACAAGATAAGTTCGTTTTTTGTGTGTTTGAACTTTAAGTAAGGTTTCAACGACTTCCTTGGAATGTAAAATAACAACGTCGAATCTTAAATTAATTCTCAGGCTTTCAATTGTTTCCCCTTCCCCTTCTAAATTACCGAGACAAACCTTAAGGTTTTTATATGAATTAGGATGTAATAATTTAAGTTGTTTGTGTAATCTTCCTTAGAACAGATGTGAATTGCAAATAATATGTTTTCCTTAACCTCTTAGAAATTATAGAACGGGTACCCGTTAAATTAAAAGAGTCATGTAATAGATTTGCAAATCATGAATTTAAATGTAACAAAAAGTAAATGACAAATTGAAGAATTCCCCTGTGTCTAAAATAAGTAAATTAAAAGGTAACACAAATAAGAAATTAGACTCTCTGATGAGGTTAAGATTTAATTTTTATTGTGAGGAATTTGAATAAGCTGATATTTAATCTGGAAACCTATTACTTATGTTTTCTTTATATCTGTTATGTGTTTTTCTTATATATATATATTGTTGTGTGCGTACGGGTTCGTTATGAAATGAATGCACAAGTCCGATGAAAAATGAACAAAAATTTATTATTATCACAACAGAAATGCTTAAATTTTCTCAAATTATCATGCAGTATCACAATATCTCACAGTAGTTATCTTTTAACTACTTAAATGTACAATAGAACGTAATTCAAAACAGCTAAAGAACGCTAATCCGCGAATTCGCTATAATCAACAACGGCAGTTTTCTAAACAACAACAAACTAAGCAACTACTACAAACTGAGATGTTTTCCTCCTTTTATAAGATTTTAAAATCACGCGCTAGAATTTTCCAGTACTTTCTCGAAATCAAAAAGAGCTATTTATTTATTTAACGCACGCGCTCTTGTATTTTTAATTTTTCCGACTTAGCTTTCTTTTAATATTCGTCACGCGCTGCACTGCGCGAGAAATAAAACCATTTAATTTATAATTGAACTAACATTAGCTTTTTTTAAATACCAAATTCGTAACACTGTCCCTTCCCAAGGACTGCACGTCCCGGGCAGTACAATCCCTGGACAGGAAGCTAAACTTACAACTGTGGCATAAATGCAACTGAGGCATAAACATTGCATTACAATATCAAACAATATAAACAATAAATGCAATAACTAACTTAAACAAATCAAATGCTATCAAATACTAAATACAAAACAAATACTAAATACAAATCAAATACTAAATACAAATCAATTACTAAATACAAATCAAATACTAAATACACATTTATAAACAAAAAGGACCATGGTCTGATACTATTTACAATTATTTACATTACTATTGCCATAGTAATGAGCTAACCTGTCGTAATGAACGACTTTAGGTTTAGAGTTCGAAGACTTACGAATCCGAACCACGACGTCATTCAGCCTTTTTAGGACTGTATACGGGCCATCCCAAGGTGACTGTAATTTCGGACAAAGTCCTTTCCGTCGAGTCGGATTCCACAACCACACCTTGTCTCCTTCGTGGAACTGATGTTCAGTAGCTCTTGTGTCGTAGCGGGTCTTCATCTTCTCCGTCGCCAAGTTGACTCGCTCTCGTGCAAAGTTGTGCATCACTTCAAACCGGGCCTGGAGATCTTGAATATATTCCTCAGACGATGAAGGAGCATCCGGAGGGCGGCCAAACAATAGATCACAAGGCAGACGAAGGTCACGACCGAAGAGCATCTGTGATGGAGAATAGCCGGTAGTCTCGTGGACAGCACTGCGGTAAGCCAGTAAAAAGAGTGGTAATTTCTTGTCCCAGTCCTGTTGGTTTCTGGAAACCACTAATGAGAGGTTATTAAGGATGGTTCGATTGAACCTCTCTACCATGCCGTCCGACTGGGGATGCAATGGCGTCGTTTGAATTTTGTCAATGCCGAGTAGTTTGCATAGTTCTTTGATTACTGCCGAGGCAAAATTCCTTCCCTGATCGGAATGTAACTGAAGAGGCACTCCGAACCTGGAAATCCAGTCCTGTATCATTACCTCAGTTACTGTGACAGCCTCTTGATCAGGAATAGGATAAGCTTCAGGCCACTTGGTGAAGTAATCAATGACAACGAGTATGTATTTGTTGCCATCAGCAGTTCGTGGCAGAGGTCCCAGGATGTCAAAGGCGATACGTTCAAAAGGCGCCCCTACGTTGTAACGTTGCAGCTTGCCTCGGCTGCGTCTCCTCGGTCCTTTCCGACCTGCACAGGCATCGCAAGATCGGCACCACTTTTGCACGTCATCCTTTGCATTATTCCAGTAAAAACGCTCACGAACTCTCTGAAAGGTCTTCATTATTCCAAAGTGACCTCCAGTAAGGGTGCTATGTAACTCTTTAAGGACATCAGGAATGCGGGATCTTGGAAGTATAAGTTGCCATCGGAACGTCTTCCCATCATCCGATTCGAATTTCCGGTATAAGACGCCGTTTCGAATGTGAAGTGAATCCCAGAGTGCCCAATATTGTTTGGTTGTAGGACTACAGATAGAAATGTCCTGCCATGTAGGTTTTCTGTTTGATGACTCCATTAAATCAATTATGGGTTTAATGTCGCGGTCTTCCAGCTGGTCTTTCCTGACTTCATCATCACTCCACGGTTCTCGATCAGCCGATGTTGATGTTGTAATTTGTCTTGCGACCGCAGTCAGCAGCTCGTATTTCGCTTCCACCCTGGAACAATATCGGCAGCTTTCTTGGCAAGGTCTTCTAGACAGGGCGTCGGCGTTTCCGTGTGATGATCCCTTACGATGACGGATAGTGATGTCATATTCTTGGAGTCTCTGTATCCACCTGGCTATTTGACCCTCAGGATTCTTGAAATTTAAAAGCCAGGTCAATGATGCATGATCGGTGCGGAGCAGGAATTTTCTGCCGTATAGATAGTGATGGAACTGTTCTACAGCTTTGACTATGGCGAGCAACTCTTTCCTGGTGACACAATAATTCCTCTCCGGTTTAGACAGGCACTTGCTCCAGTATGCCACTACATGTTCTTGGCCGTCTATCTCTTGGGACAAAACAGCACCAACACTTTCATTACTCGCGTCGGTGTCGAGAATAAATGGTCTGTCAAGCTGAGGATACGTCAGGATTGGAGCAGATGTTAAAGCCTCCTTTAAGTTGTTAAATGCATCGTCGCATTCTTTTGTCCACAAGAACTTTTGGTTGCTCTCTGTCAGCTTGTGAAGGGGTCTTGCGATGGAAGAAAAGTCCTTCACGAATCTCCTATAGTAGGTGCAAAGCCCTAGGAAGCTTCTCAGCTGATGGACATTTTCGGGACGTTTCCAGGATTTAACGGCTGATACCTTTTCAGGATCCGTGCGCACACCTTCTGCAGAGATGACATGTCCCAGGTAAGTCACTTCCTTTCGGAACAATTTGCATTTAGCGGGACTCAGCTTCAGATTGGCTTCTTTCAGTTTCTGAAGCACCTTCCTAAGATTTTCTAAATGTTCTTCAAAACTCTTTCCGACGATGATGATGTCGTCCAGGTATATGAGGCAGGCTTCGTAGGAAAGGCCTTTCAAAACAGTTTCCATAAGACGTTCGAATGTTGCCGGCGCATTACACAGTCCAAACGGCATCACCTTGAATTGCCAAAGCCCTTGTCCCGTAGTAAATGCCGTCTTTTCTCGGTCTTCAGGCTGTATTTCTACCTGCCAATACCCACTCTTTAAATCAAGTGTTGAGAACCACTTGCTGCCAGAAAGAGTGTCTAGAATGTCGTCAATTCTAGGAAGAGGGTAACTGTCTTTCTTCGTAACCTCATGCAACCGGCGATAGTCGACGCAAAATCTTGTTGAGCCGTCTTTCTTTCTGACTAGGACGATGGGAGATGCCCATGAACTTACTGAAGGCTCAATGACATCGCTTTCTTTCATATCTTTTAACAGTGTTCGCACCTCTTCCTGTTTAGCAAACGGTAGACGTCTTGGATGTTGCTTGATCGGGGGATGATCGCCGGTATCTATTCTATGTTGTGTCAAACTAGTTCGACCCACGTCAGAAGACGAGCGAGAGAAAACAACTTGAAGATCTTTAATGACGCGATCGGCAGCATTCCTCTCTTTATCGTTTAATTGCGCATTCTGCAATAACTCCGATGTAATTCTCTCTGAGGACACGGATTCTTGGATGTTACTCTTTCTTTCAACGGTGGTTACTGGAGTACATGCTGCAACCACTTCACCTTTCCTAATAATTCTCCCCTTCTCAGTTACATTAGCGACTCTCACCGGGATAACCGTTCTGGATAGGTCGACGAGTGTTGAGGCTACTAGTACTCCTTTTGGGCTATTACAGTTATTGGGATATTCTATGATGCCGTAGCGGAAATTTCTGTTTTCGGCTATGGATCCAGGAAGTAAAATTTCTGTTCTTGCCGGTATTGTGATATTGTCTTGTGCTATGATTTTATGGACAGACTTAACTTCATCATTGACTCCAAATAACGCTATGTCCTCAGATGTAGAATGCAATTCGTTATTTTTAAAGTCCAAGGAAAAATTGTATTTCCTTAGAAAGTCCAATCCGAGTATGCAAGAATCAGTGATCTCTGCTACATATGCCGTGTGATGGTAAGCGGCACTTCCAAACGTGATGTTAGCATTTACTTTTCCATCGATGTTGATCTTGTCACCGGACACAGTCTGTAGGGTAACGCAGGGCGGCGTCCAGATAAGTTTGCTTCCCAGTTGTTGAGCCAAATCTTTTCGGATGATGGTAACGTTGGCTCCTGTATCTATCGTCATATTGCAGGGAACTCCATTAATATGTCCTATTATGAAAAGTCCATTACTGCCGCCTCTCACTGCAGAAATCTGAAGCGCTTTAAACTGGGGCCTTTCATGATCTGGCAACCTCCGCCCCGCGAGATGGCCACTAATTAGTTTCCCTGCTGTTTGTTAGGAGCGGTCTTAGCATCCGTGCCCTGGGGTGTTCTGCAGTTTCGTCGGATGTGTCCTTCAGCACCGCAGTTCCAGCACTTTACGGTCGGTTTCTTGTCACCAATATTCCGTCTCAAGGCGTTCAGTTGTCTAGTTAAATCGTCTAGACGAGCAGTGACTTGATCCCCTGGCTCCTGGACTTGAGCAGCTCTGACTGGATGGCGGTCTCGACGGGTGGCTTGCTGGGCTGCCTCAAATTTCATGGCATACACTAAAGTGCTTTTCAGATCTTTAACATCCGCCATTCGCAGTGCTTTCTGTATTTCAGGGTCCCGGATGTCATCGATGAAATATTGCAGGGACAGGATTTCCCTTGTTTCTGTCGGGCACTCCGAAAAGGCGTGATGTGACAGCCTTTCAACATCCGTGGCGAGCTCCTGAAGCGTTTCGGTGAGCTTCTGTTGACGAGATTTTAATTGGAGCCTGCTGTAGTCTTTTAAACATTTCTCGCCGAAGCGCAGCTCCAAAGCGCCGGATAGAGCTTCGAAATCTAGCCTTTGATTTTCGGGAAGCGTCTGCAGGATATCCGCTGCGTCTGCTCTCAGAGAAGCGGCGAGATGACAGGCCTTAGCTTGGGAATCCCATCCATTCGCATCCGCAACGATAGAAAATTGTGTCCTATACACCTGCCAGGAGGTCTTCCCATCATATGTAGATAGTTTCAGAACGGAACGAGCAGGCATCGATAAAAATTTGAAACCTTCAGAATTGTTTCCTACCGTAGCTATGCACTTCTTTAGGCTGTCAACTTCTTTGGCGACGGCAGCAGAAACCCTATCATCAATTTGTTGTTCGACGGCAGAAACTCTCTCTTCTATATGTTCTTTTACAGAAGAAATTCTTTCTTCTACTTGTTCTTTTACCGAAGAAACTCTTTCTTCTATTTGTCCAACTTTAGTTTCAACCGCGTCTATTCTGCCTTCCATAGCCTCAAATTTATTTTCTATTACGCAGGTAATTTCTCTTTTCATTTCGTCCTGACCTGCTTTCATCTCATTTTTAAGAGATTTCATCTCTTCCTTAACGGATTCCTGGCCCAATTTCATTTCTCCTTTAACGGATTCCTGGCCCAACTTCATTTGTTCCTGTGCCGCTTTCATTTCTTCCTTGAGGGATTCCTGGCCCAATTTCATTTCTTCTTTAAATGAGGCAAAGGCTGATATTAAATGCCTTAATTGCTCTTCCATCGCTCTTGTTATTGGCATTCAAACCCCACTCCTGACACCAAAAATTGTTGTGTGCGTACGGGTTCGTTATGAAATGAATGCACAAGTCCGATGAAAAATGAACAAAAATTTATTATTATCACAACAGAAATGCTTAAATTTTCTCAAATTATCATGCAGTATCACAATATCTCACAGTAGTTATCTTTTAACTACTTAAATGTACAATAGAACGTAATTCAAAACAGCTAAAGAACGCTAATCCGCGAATTCGCTATAATCAACAACGGCAGTTTTCTAAACAACAACAAACTAAGCAACTACTACAAACTGAGATGTTTTCCTCCTTTTATAAGATTTTAAAATCACGCGCTAGAATTTTCCAATACTTTCTCGAAATCAAAAAGAGATATTTATTTATTTAACGCACGCGCTCTTGTATTTTTAATTTTTCCGGCTTAGCTTTCTTTTAATATTCGTCACGCGCTGCACTGCGCGAGAAATAAAACCATTTAATTTATAATTGAACTAACATTAGCTTTTTTTAAATACCAAATTCGTAACAATATTGATTTTACATGTTGTTTATTCGATCCTCTCACGGCGCGGTCCCGGATGCATTTTCACAACGCAATGCATTAAAAATTCACTTATACGATCACTAAAAGTGTGGTAATTAGCAAACTCTTAAGAGTTTAGTTTCTCAGTTGATATTTCACCTGTCTGTTTCTGCATTAGCTTCCTCCCTAAGAGGAAGTTGTAACACAGCATTAGTGCCCATGATTTTTCGGCAAAGTAAAGAAACAAAACATAGGTTTCTGTCTGAGGAACAGAACATTGGTGCAGTAGCTATTTAACACATGTTGCTTATTAATCAGTATATACTACATTACATATTACATGGCATATTATGATACATATGACAATAAAACGCAACGCTGCTTTGGAAATTCTAAACGTATACTGCTACACTGCTTTAAAATTTTTGTACTTTTGCTATTGAACGGTATATGGCGTAAATGCGAAAAAAGCGATGCTTAATAATAAAGCTGAAGAGACAAAAAAAAAAAAAAATGGGTTAGTGCGACTGAGTGTAACAGCAGAGTGGTACACTTCGAAGTCAGCGAAACCCTAAAACACTTTAACAAACTCTTTTGGGCTACAGTTAAAATCAGTTAACCTGTTATTCGGGCGGAGGTTTCAGTTTGAACGATAAATTGTTTTATTTCTTCTTCTTCGGGATCATGCGATTCTCATTTCTCATCAGAAAAAAATCGTTTTGGATTCTCAGCAGTTCCATCGTCTCTTGAGATAAAGGAATATAACAATGCTCCTAAATTAATCTGCTTAGTGAGAAAGCTTTGATAGTTAAGAGCAGAACTTCTTAAACTGTGAGTCACCAAAAACTTTAGCAATTTTGATAGTTCTTTAGCTTATTATAATAATTTTACAATTACCAAATATTCTTACACAATGTATACGAAAATAGATAAAGATAAAACAGACAATATAAGCAAAGACAAAACGAAAACGTGTCAACGCATTTTTTTACAGTAGAAACATTTATTATACTTAAAAATATAAATGAACTAAAACTGCAATAGTAAATTACAGTACAATTGAAGAAATTGATTGTTTCACTCACTCGTGTGTCGGATTTGTGCAGTGCTAATGGGGTCCCATAAAATGTTCGTAAATATTATGGTGTCGCCCCACCAAAAAGTTTAATAAGCCCTGGTTTAGAGAAAATTACATTTTAGAGCCCACATTAACTTTTCAAACCAATATTTTTAGTAATTTTTCCTCAAAGATTAAGATCTTAACGTCTTATTTCTGAAAGCTACTAAAAAAACTCGTTTATATATAATAATAGCCGTCATATATCGATCCTCTGATCAATTTCATCTTTGTAGGTTCGTTTTCCATCCACTTATGAATGTTATTAGTCAACTCTATTTGCAGGAAATAAACTGGGACACTTATGCAGGTTTAACAATAACATGAGCTATATTTTAATCTTGTAAATACAGTTTAACTTTTCACAAAGTATTGCTTTTATTCACATTTACATCAAACGCACAAGTAATACATTGCATCTCTCAGCTCTTAACAAAAAAGAAAAAAAAACACAAGCTAACTTTACTCTCGGAATACAGCCAAACTAATTTCAAATTTTTTCTCACGAGCATGCCATTCTTCTCGCATCAAGCATGTTTCTTCTTCTCGTTGCCAGATTTTCCCCTCTCCTTTCAGATAAACTGTTTTTTTCACACGAGCATGCCGTCCTTCTCGCATCAAGCACGCTTCTTCTTTTCGTTGCCAGATTTTCTTCTCTCTCCTTTCAGCTATAAGTCGTTGGCTTTCAGCTATAAATCTGTTCTTCCGGCAGGTTTGGTCGGTAGCATAGAGTATGTGCATGACAGTAACTCGTTACTATTACTGTAATATACTATTATTAACTCGTTGCTATAGAATATTAACTCGTTACTATTATACTATAGTATATTAACTCGTTACTATTATAATATGCTATTATTAACTCGTTACTATATAGATATATAGTATATTAACTCGTTACTATATAGATATATAGTATATTAACTCGTTACTATTATTGTAATATACTATTATTAACTCGTTACTATTATTATAATATACTATTATTAACTCGTTACTATTATTATAATATACTATTATTAACTCGTTACTATATAGTTACTATAGCATATTAACTCGTTACTATTATTATAATATACTATTATTAACTCGTTACTATATAGTTACTATAGCATATTAACTCGTTACTATTATTATAACATACTATTGCAGTTTTCCATTGTAGAGTCATTAGGATTTTTGATTCTGAGAGACGTGAAAAATGAGCAATGCCCTCGTCGGGATTCGAACCTCAGACCTCTCGACATGAGACATGCGACGGAGGACGTGGGCACCACCCCTGTACCAATACGGTTAATCGGTATAGCGCCACGTCCACTTTTATCTAGGTAACCATACGTGTTCATATAATATACTAATACATAAACATACATACAAATTTGGTACTTAATACAGTGGCGTTAAAGCTAATTAATGATACGCGCCGAAGGTGCTGACCATTACACCACGAAGGCATACTAAGAAGGCGGAAAAAACACCTTATTACTCCTCCTTTTAAAGGGCCACTAGGAGTTAGGGCACCCAATCTACAAATCCTGGTGGAGGAGAGTCATCACCCGCCATGTGTTTTAGTTCGGGCGCCACTGTAGACACGAAGCTTATTTCGAAGCACGAGACATGAAAAATGTACAATGCCCTCGCCGTGATTCGAGCCTCGGATTTCTCGAATATGCGCCGAGCGTGCTGACCGTTACACCACGAAGGCATGCCAAGCAGGCGGGAGAAATACCTTATTCTATTTCCTGAAAGGATACTAGGCTTGATAATAGTAACATACGTAGGTACTATTCGGTTTCGAGGGCCGTAAAAAATCGCCAAACTATTGTTGATGCCAACGCTGCCAAAATAATTGCGGCAACCCATATAATTGCGGCAAGAAAGGAAGTATAATTGTAAATAACTAAAATTGATGTTTTAATTTAGATGAAAGGTTAATTTCATATAATATTTTTATTATTATAATTTATATGAAAAAGGCTAAACATGACTGAGTGGAAGCATAAGAATGAATAACTGTTTCAGAGCATTATTATAATTTATATAAAAATTGCTAAACATAACTGATTGGATGCCTGCATCGCTATTTCGCTACCGACTTATCGCTAAAACATAATTTCATCTCGTCGGTTGTTCAAACGTAATTTTCTATAAAGAATGATGCCTTTTCTTTGAAAATATTCTCGGTAAAGTGCAGAATCGCGCACTTATTTGTTAGCCGCTTTTTACAAGGGTAAAAACAATTGAATTTTTGTCAATTTTCTTTTACTATCTAAGTGAAAATAGGTCGATGTGTACATAGATAAAGTCAAGGGTGTGCGCAGTGCCATTTTTGCGCAATTCTAGGATTTTTTTAAGGGAAAATAGGTCGATGCGCACATGGATACCGAGTATGTGCAATTCTTAAAAACGCGTCAAGCAGTGAGTGATTCTGCACTTTACCCAAAATTCTATTGCCGAGTTTTCGTCATGGGCAATTCCCAAATTGTTAAATCCATACGATATCAAAAAAGGATTTAAAAATTAAACTAGTATATCAGTGGCGTTTAAAGAAATATATAACTATATAAACTTACGCAATCTGAAATCAACGTGTACGCTACATTTGGCGTGATGTTAAATGGGCGCGTTTGCTAGATTTGGCGCTTTTGCGCATACATTTTCGCTGCAATTTTTTTACGGCCCTCAAAACCGAATAGTACCCATACGTATATGTGCTTGATAATAACATACGTATCTCTATTCCAAGTTTATTCTTTAAACAACTACGCCCATATATTTCTCGAAGATTTAATAAAGGTTAACGATGTATGCCATTCCGGTAGCTTTACCGGAAGAGTTAATTCACAAGTGTAATAACTGAAGATAAGGGGTCTTATTTAGTAGTAATTACATGAAAATGGCAGACGAACGTAACACGATTATGAAAATGAGCGCCGCCAGTTGATAAGACGTAGTTACCAGCGAGATGAATATTACCACTGAGAAAGGGAATATTGCAAAAAGAAGATGCGAGCCCTGAAACAACTAATGTTAATGATATCATAAAAGCGAAGGAAAAACTCGTAGCCATCATAAACGAAAGCTCCGTGACCTGTGAGTTATACCCGATAGAGAATTCGCTTTGTAAACGAACACATAATCGATGTGAGATGGAGAACTAACGACAGAATTTCCGACATCAAATCATTAGTAGAGGAGAATTTTGAGAGACTAGGGGAAAGATCCAGAAGATAACAATAAACGTTAGGAACTTACTGTTGTTATGCATAGAAGCTTCGATAAAATATTATTACAGATAATTTCCAACTTACAATAGTTTAAACACATTTACAATTGACGCATTCTGGAAAAAACTGTATTTAGAATTTAGGATTTTAAACTTTATTGCCTCACAATATACAGTACATATGAGTAAAGATGCTGTAATATACAGTACATATGAGTAAAGATGCCATAATATACAATACATATGAGTAAAGATGCCATAATATACAGTACATATGAGCAAAGATGCCATAATATACAGTACATATGAGCAAAGATGCCATAATATACAGTACATATGAGTAAAGATGCCATAATATACAGTACATATGAGTAAAGATGCCAGCTGTTAATTTACAAACTGCTTTTATTTGGAAACTAGGCAGATAGAGCCTAAACCCTTCTTGAAGAACTTGCATAAACCTTGTTAGGTTTATATATTAGGTATGTAAGATTTATGGTGTGGTGTGGTGTATTTAATTATGGCAAAGCACACGAGGGCTATCTGTCTAAAGGGAGGGATGCCTTCGTGGAGGACTTTCTAAGGGAAACTGGCTCGTATACACGTTACACATGGGGAAAACCACGAAAACGCCCATGCAGCCAGCCCGTTCGCGGGATTCGAACCTCGGACCGAACTACCAGTGTTCAGCGACTTTACCGCTCGGCCGCTGGTGGGCCTTAAGATTTATGGAGGTATGTAAGATTTAGGATTACATAAACCTAACAAGGTTTACGTAATCCTAAATTTTGTACTATAAATGCATCTTAAACATAAAATGTGACCATAAATCTTGTTACGTTTATGATTACATTAGTTTGCATTAGATTATTTGGAAGCAAGAGACATGCAAAATGTGCAATACCCTCGCCGGGACACGAACCTGGGGCCATTCGAATACGCGCCGAGCGTGTTTGCCATTACACCACGAAGACATGCTAAGAAGACGGGAGAAATACCTTATATACTTCCCCTTTTAAAAGGGGTACTGGGGATTAGAGCACCCAATCTCCAAATCCTGGTGGTGAAGAGTCATCATCCGCCATGTGTTTTAGTTCGGGCGCCATTGTAGACAGGTGACGGAAGACGGGGACACCTGGTGTTTAATAGTGGTAAACAGGCATATGTCCCACGCCTTCCCCTGTATAGAAACAGCAACTTTATTCAATTTAATAAAAGTATTTACAGTGCAACAAGTGCAGAAGATGAGTTATTGTGTTACATTGCAGTTCAGAATACATTAGCATGTCATAAATAGTCAAGTAAAGGCATGTAACACAACCTACGTTGCTCGCCACTGTAGACATTAGGTTATTTCGAAGCATGAGACATGAAAAATGTACAATGCCCTCGCCGTGATTCGAGCCTCGGATCTTTCGAATATGCGCCGAGCGTGCTGACCGTTATACCACGAAGGCATGCTAAGAAGGAGGGAGAAATACCGTATACTATTTCCTGCTAAGTATGCTAACGTTGTGTTTGATAATAACATACGTACATCTATTTCCAGTTTATTCTTTAAACAACTACGCCCATATATTTCTCGAAGAATAAAGGCCATTCGGTATTCGGCCATTCGGCCATTTCGGTAACTTTATCGGAAGAGTTAATTCACAAGTGTAATAACTGAAGGTACGGGGTCTTGTTTAGTAGTAATTACATGAAAATGGCAGAAGAACGTAACACGATTATGAAAATGAGCGCCGCCAGTTGATAAGACGTAGTTACCAACGAGATGAATATTACCACCAAATCCTGGTGGTGGTGGGGAATTATCATTCACCACCCTTTATTTTTAATCCGGGCGCTAGTGTAGAAACACTAGGACATTTCGAAACAGGAAACATGAAAAATGTGCAATGCGCATGCAGGGATCCTGGTGGTGAAGAAACATCTGTTGGATGTGCATTTAATATTTGCATTTGTTTTTTTTCTTTATTTTTTTTCTCATTGTTTAATTTATGTTATGATTTACAATAATCTTGTTACTGGCAACATGCTTTATTTTACTATTGACTTTGTGTGAATGGCAACAGTTGTTCTTGTTTATGTTTCAGTAGAATAGCGTTCTCAGCCGCACTGCGCTGCAGGCAATTTTTCTTAAAGAAGGTCATGTTTTAGAATATCAATAACGTTTTCATACAAAGCTGATGCTTTTTAGTTCAAGGCAACTAACATCATTCATCACCTTTCAGTTCGGGCACCACTGTAAAGACATTAAGTATTTTGGAAGCAGGAGATGTGAAAAATGAGCAATGACCTCCCCGGGAATTGAACCACGGACCTCTCGAATACGCGCCCAGCATGCAGACCACTACACCACGAAGGTGCGCTAAGAAGGTTATTATTAGGATTAATAGGAAGGTCTGATATTAGGATTAAGGTCATATTTTTATATGGCATTATGTATGTACGTTAATATATTATAGTGCTACTTAGGGACTTCTATAATAAAATGAATGTTTATGTCGGTATAGTTATGCATTTCTATCTACGACAGCGCAATTAGAGAATTTTAAATTATTTTATTAATTGAACCAATGTAAAAGTGTCTACGACTTTACCTGATTGTGAAATTGTTAGCTCAGATCGGTGTTAACCCAAATGGGCTTTTACGTCTCGAAACGATTTTGCGTATACATAGAGACTTAGTGGATGCTACCTAGAGACTCTACATACCCGCTTAAGTCTACACATAGAGACTTAGGGATGCTACCTAGAAAGTGAGACTCAGCAAAGTAAATGAAAGTGAGACTCAGCAAAGTAAATGAAAGTGAGACTCAGCAAAATAAAGTGAGACTCAGCAAAGCAAAGCCGATTTTCGGCCAAAATTTTGATTTTTACTTTATTACATTATCTTAAAGAATACATCTTTAGCTATCAAATACAAGTTTTTACTTGTTGATAGGTTAATTAGAACTGAAGTTATAAGCATTTTTCTGTAACGGAATAAACCGGAAGTTCCAATATTCTGGGCCGGAAGTGAGCGTTTAAATAGATATACCTATTTAGAAACTTTATTTATTGTCAAGTTTTTGTAAATTATAAACCTGCGTACTAAGTTTAGATATTTTATAATAGTTAGATAATACATTTATAATAGTTAGATATACTGCGATAGTTAGATAATACATTTTAAAAATCTGGCGTTAGTTTTTTTTCCCTTAATTTCGTATTTAGTTTGGGGCAGAGGATATTCGACGTTGAATGGATGTGTTGCTGCTTTGTCGATTAGCGTTGACAAAGTACTCAATTTGAAAGCTATGTCACATTTTTGCATCATTTGTAACAAATAGAATGGTATGCAATCTTCAGCATAAGCAGTTAGTGCTTATCCGCTGTTTGAATGATCTATTACATCACGAAAGCTGATGTACACGGAGTATTACGAGGATGGGGATTCTAAGGGGGTTTTAAAGAATAACTTTCATTCGTGCTATTGCTGTTAGCATTGACATTTGGACAGATGTTAATTTATTTTAAATTCTTTTAATGTAATTAATTTATATCTTTAAATAATTGATCTTCTGACTGTAATTTTTTGTGCGCAGTATATCTAACCCTTCCGTACACTAACTGTTTTAATTAATTTACACTCCATTAATTTTAAGAGATTTTATATCGATAGATTTCTTTCCAAAAATGTTTCAAGGATTACATATTTTTTTCTTTAGATTTCAAAACATTTTGTATTTAAAATCTTAATAATAAAATTTTTAAAACAAATATTTCTAGAAATTCCTTCGGCGTATTCATTTATTCCATTTAGTTGAAGTTTCGAGTAGAATATCTTCCTTTCAACATTCATATAATTTTTATATGTCAGTTCGCTATTTCTACGGAGCATAGAGCCACACATACGAGTACAAAACTCAGGCATGCTGAAAGCACAGTTTTAACATTTAAGAATGTAAAAAGAAGAATATAACATTATAATAACGCGCATTTGAAATACGAAGGCAAACAAGAAAGCTGGTTGCAACATTTTATATTGTTTCCTGACGAATCAGAAATTGTAATCATTTTTCAATACAAAAATAAAATATTTGATTGTATAACATATAGGCATAAAGGCGTCCTCCGTTACAATTCTTATTTTTTCTTGTTTCTACTAAAATTCGGCAATGTACTATAGCAACGTCGGATCCTGTTTGACTTTCATTTGTATAAAGTACCACAAGGCAAACAGTTGTAAAACGATTTATCTTCTTTCGCAAACTTTTAGTCGGCACACAGATAATACATACCTGCTGTCTGACAAAGATACTTCACTCTAAGGACTTTTTCCGAAAGTGCTCTTTTGAAAGAGACTTCAAACCCTATTAAGAGCTTTGTGTGAACTGACAGCCGCCTGCAGAAAGGTAGGGGAAGGAAGACCAGATCGCGTCGTCTAAACACATCTTAAGCAATCTTCGCGAAATTCGGGCTTCGTGTATACACGTCTTAAGCATTTTTCGTGCGATATGAAATTCGTGTAAAGACGTCTTAAGCATTTTTAAAGAAATTCCAAAAACGTTTAAACACGTCTTAAGCAGTTAAAGGGTTAATTGTGAAAGATATATATGGTAAAGATTCGGTCAAGGAACTGGAATGCATTGGACATGTACAGAAAAGGGTTGGTAGTAGACTACGAAAAGTAAAAACTCTGCTCCTGAATTGAAAGGAAAAGGTAAACTGTCTGATTCTTTTATTGATAGACTGCAGAATTAGGGATTGCAATTAGAAGTCATGTTGGAAACTTAATTGAGATGCAGCAGGTTGTACTAGCTGCTTGTTCCATTATAGCTCTTCTTCGAAGCCAATGCTCTCCTCAATCAATGAGTTTGTGCAACTATCAATGTGCGATTGCAAAAATCAGAAAAAAATCGGGCAAAAACATCTGGTATATCATCATATATTTTGAATTTAATTAAACCTACATATATGGAGTTGACTACATAAACAAGAGTTTTTAAAAAGGTGCATACATGGCAAAACGCAAAATATCAAGGAACGTTTTAATGGCATTTTATTGCAAATTGTTCCGAAAAAAACATTCATAAACTTGCGAAAATTAATCTTTGTGTTAAGTGTTGTGTTATTTAATGCTATTTAATGACGGATTTATAGGTTTGCTTGAAGCATTTTCAAGGTTAGGTATGTGTCCTGAATTTTACACTGAGCAGGGAATTCGAAAACTTGATAAAGTGCAAAATCATGACTCATGGCGGCATTTAACAAACCATCATTTAAAAAAACACAAAGAAAAAAATTACGCTTTCTCGGAAGAAAAAGTGCAAAGTGTGTGAAGAAAGAACAAGGTGTGAGTTACAAATCAGGGGAATTTCAATTATCAGGGATGCTTCTTTCACTACGAAATTGTTTTATGAAAACTTTAAACTTGTTTTCTGAAAAATGTCTTTTCTGTAAATATTGCCAATGGTAACAGTCATAACTCAAACTTTTATGTATAAAATTAAATGATACTTTCTATATATGTTTCCTATAATCTGATGCATGCCATGAAGCGGAAGATTTTAGAAATATTAATTAGAAGTTGAATTGTTACTTTTTATTTTTAGATTTTGGATGCAATAATAGAAAAATATACAGTAAATACTATACATTTTCACATATCTCAAGAATATATAAATATTTCTGAATAATTTTGATTCATTGCATACAAAACAAGTGTAAACATAAATACAAACTAAAAAAGACTGCATATTTATATATACATTGTTCACCGTGGTTGTTGCCGTAAAGGCAAAAATTAAGCAAAAATTATCCTTTTTTCATTATTTTTCAAAATTACTTAGCATTACGTTTTAAATCGTTTTCACTCATTAATATGCTTATCTTCAAATTAATATGTTTATAATTAAAATAAAAACCATTTTTAAAAAAAATGGTATCCGAATACCTTAAAAAGTTTCTTTTATTAGGATTTCAAGTCTCAAGAATTTTCGTATAAACATTCTGAAAAATAACGTTAAAATAAGATGTAATTATTTTCTGCTAAACAATATATCGATATCATATTTTAATATTCAAGCAGTTTTTTTTTCATTCTGATATTCAGAGTGTGTAAGAAAGGCTCAGTATACACAATAGAATCTTTTAATGCATGATATCTGAAATGATACATGAATTCATTCATAATAAACCGAAAATATATAATAAACTCCTTGTTACCCTTAAACCCATGAAGAATGCTGTTTTCTGAATTATTTTTAGAATTTCTATTAACAAGTACTACCAAAAATTAACTGCGAGAGCATATCCAAACAAAAAAAATCGGAATAACTTTAAAAATTAATTAATAAGCTATCAGAAAAAAACGTACTCAAGAATATTTCTAGAAAATGCGAAAGAAGGGGGGGGGAAATTGTAGGCGCATCTAATAAATAAAAATTCTTTAAAAGCAAATTATTTCTTAGAAACTTGGCAGATAATTTTCTAAGCTTTCTCTTTCTCTGAAACGAATGAAAAGAATAAAACGAAAAGAAGAATAAGCAATTTAAATCTTTACTAGCTGAACTAAGTTTTGTAAAGATTACAGCAATTGAAAAAGAACGCTCTTTTGAATTGAATATATCTCCTGGTTCTTTTGGAGGCACTTCTTTTTTAACTTAAAAAAAGTTGTGAAAAACTTTCGATTTTTGTTTTGAATATATGGCTCAAGAAAATGTGTTTTATTACATTTATTTACGTTGAGTATTTGATTGCGTTTATTATGTTCTGAATTAAAATTTAATTTATTTAGAATTTATCTTTTAAAGATGTGGTACAGTGAGTCAAAGAAATGTATTTTTCTCAAACGGTACTTACATATTAACGGAACCAGCTTAGTAGACGCCGCCAGGTTCGCAATTATATGCTAATCTGGCAACCATGCTCATAACAGCCTTACGATCAAGCAACGCCGCCATTTTTGTATGCGTTCTTTTTTGTTGTATTCAAAGCTCTAACGGTTTATATAAACAAATTGTAATAAATTAATTTAGAAGTGAAAAGACAAAAATCAGGGTTATATCTTCAAATTCTCACAGGACTTCGATGATTTTCACGAACCATCATCCTTCGCTGCCAAAGTACAAATGAACGACATAAGATATAATAATAAGATAAGAATGGCTGGAGAGGATTTAAGTTACTGGCGCCATCCAATGATGAAACAAGAACGCTAAAACGTAATTTCCTTACAGGCTGAAGGTAAAAATGGATTAGAATTAGAGTCCTTAACTAAAACAGAAAGATTTTTTTTGCATATGAAACGCCTCTAGGAAATCTAATTCACCAATGGATGATGTTGTTTGAATAATTTTGACTGAAGAAAAATAGAAAGTGTGATTTTCGGACCAACAATGCAAGACAACAGAAGCCTTCTGTGTTTTCTTTTTTCTGAACTTTTTCCTAACATATGCCTAATTTAATTCGAAATTTTAAGCCTGCCTTAGTTTGACTTCTTTGACTTTGACTTTGGGTGTGTTTCATTTACATACATATACACGTTTCAAGAGCACTTGTAATAATGATTCATTTCGCTAAAAATATTTAAAAACAGCCTATCTTTAGAATTTCAGATGGAGTCTCGCGCGCTGCAGAGAAAAATGTTTTTTCCGCACAGTGTTGCTATTGCTCGCTTTTACGAAATTTGAAAACACGAAATTTGAATTTGAATTTTACGAAATTTGAAAAACACAATAAATATTTTAAAACAGCCTATCTTTCGAATTTCCGATAAAGTTTCTCTTGGACACTGGACGTTTGCCGAGGGAAGGCAACGGGAAGTTGTTCGGTTTAGTTATTAGGATAATTAATATTTGTATTAAGGGGGCTCATACACCTTAAACCCCTAATGATCTTCGAATATATGACTGTTGCAAGAATTGGGATGTTTTATTTATTTTAAAAGCAATTACTTCCAACTTTTTACAGCTGACTGCATAATATAGCTGCTTTCGAAAATAGGAATCAGAAAGTTTGTGTTGCCACAAATAATTTTGTAATTAAATCCGCATTGTGACAAAAGTGTTCGTCATGTTTCCACCTTGCGCGCATGATATTTAAAAAATGGCTAATGGTACATACTTGAAATTTAATGGAATTCTTTATATGGGCACTATCTTCTAACTCAACCAAAAATTTGATGAATATTTTAGTACTAAAAAATTTTATGCACGAAAACATTACAGGTTTTTTTTTTTTTTTTTTTTTTTTTTTTTATAAAATACATTTTATAAACTCAACTCCGAATAAAATAAAAATTTAACATGAAATTCTTGGAATTTTAGGTTCACAGTAGTTTCCAAATGCTATAAAAATTATGTATTAAATATGGAATTAAATTATGCAACAGACTGTTTTAAACTGTCCGCGCAAGGTGGAAACTTGACGAAAACGTTTTTCACAAAGCGGATTAAATTATAAAAATATTTGTGGCAACACAAACTTTCTGATCACTATTTCAGATAGTAGCTATATTATGTAGTCAGCTGTAAAATGTTGGAAGTACTTGCTTTTAAAATAAATAAGTTATCCCAATTCTTGCAACAGTCAGATATTCGAAGACCTTATGGGTTTTAAGGTGTACGAGACCCCTTAAGGAATATTGCTTATTTCATAATAATTTTGTTATATGTGATGCATTTTTTTATTTTTTAAAATTTAACATTAAATTTAAATTTAACGTTTGTTCCCTTCAGGCATTTTCCCAATACATTTAAAAATCAGACGAAGGCTAAATATTGAGAAGAAAAATCTAAATGAAGGGAGTAATTTATTGAAATACTATAAGTTTGATGTATTCTCTTTAATAGTTTTCATTTGCAAGAGCAATTTACATTGCACCTAATGGGGAGTTTGTTTAGCGTTTTGTGGATTACCTTTATTAATTAACTCTAATGTTCTCCGCACGTATACTATAAAATTCAATGCAACAGCAATATCGCAAAATAATTTTAAAATGAGCATATCTTTAGAATTTCCGATACACAGTCTCGCGCGCTGGAGATAAAAATGCTTTTTTTTTTTCCATGCAGTCCTCGCTTTGAAATCGCTGAGTTTGTTAACCAAAAATTCGTTGAAGTTTTACAAAATATGAAATAGATAATAAAACTTACTCCAAATCCGAATGTGTGCTTCCATATGTCTATGTTCTAATGGAGAAATACGTTACTTAAACTAGACTAATTAAAGTAACGTCGTTTTTTCACAGTTGTGAGAAACATCATCCATTAATGCAGATCGTTCATTAATAATTAATTTCTTTAATTATAATAGAGGGTGATAATATTTGGTGGCAACAATTTGAAAAATAATACAACGTATTTAAGTGTTCGACGCAAAATGCTGTTTTGAGGCTAACATCTCTTTTAGGACTAACGTCCCTTTTGGGGTAAAAACATTTTTTTTGGGGGGGAGGGAGCGGGGACATTTGGGCTATTCGAAAAATTCATTACTCGAAATTGCTCTCTTTTATGAGAATTGTTAGCATAAATAGTGTCCTAGTATACGCAAAAGATTTTCCTTTTCATATTATACGATATGTTCGCCATTTCATAGTTTCGAGTTATACATTTTAGATAAATTAAAAGACAAAAATCCGTCTTAAGATGTAGGTAAGTAGATTACCCAAAATAAACATTGAAATCTATTATTAGACATTTGCACAGTGAACTTTTGAGCACTCTATCCCTTTTAAAGTTAACTTCACATTTTCGTGATTGTACGTTATACATAGCGTATTCGGAAACTAAGTACCGTTTCATTCTAGCGCCGTCGCAGCGCTGTGGTAGGCGTCCGGCGCATGCGCACTAGTCTTTTTTGTTCACTGACTTTCAATTGTCGCCATTTTGGTTGTTCTATGTTGTGTTTTCAGTTTGCTCTGCACATTCAAAATGTTTAAGACAATTAGTTCTCCCGCTGACTGTGAGATTCGTGCCGTGATTAAATTTTTGAACGCGAGGAATGTTAAACCGGCCGAAATTTATCGTCAAGTGACAGAAGTTTACGGTGAATACGCGGTAAGTGATGGAATGGTGTGAAAGTGGGTAAGAATGTTTAATGCAGGTCGAACAAATGTCCACGCCGAGGCTCGGAGCGGTCGGCCTTCCGTTGTCACTGATGATTTGGTAAGGAAAGTTCATGAAGCGATTCATGAGACCAGACGCTTCACAATGACAACTCTTTCAGAGGCATTTCCACAAATTTCACGTACTGTTTTGTTCGAAATTGTGTCTGACCGCTTGAATTATCGCAAACTGTGTTCCCGATGGGTTCCAAAATTTCTCACTGCTGTTCGCAAAACAAAGCGACTTGGTAGTGCCCTGACATTTCTCACGCGGTACAGTGATGAGGGAGAAAACTTTTTAAACCAAATTGTGACAGGTGATGAAACTTGGGTGTGTCATTTCACACCAGAATCGAAACAACAATCGATGGAGTGGAGACACACTCATTCTCCGAAAAAACAAAAGTTCAAAGTGACAATGTCATCACAAAAAATCGTGTGCACCGTCTTCTGGGATAGGAAAGGCCTTTTGCTTACTGAATTCCTTCCCAGAGGTGAAACCATTAATGCGGCACGATATTGTGAGACTTTAACAAAACTAAGGCTTGCCATTCAAAACAAACGAAGAGGAATGCTCAGTAAAGAAATTGTGTTGCTCCATGACAATGCTCGGCCCCATACTGCTGGTGTCACTCAATCGTTAATTCGACAGTTTCATTGGGAGCAGTTCGATCACCCGCCGTACAGCCCGGACTTGGCGCCGTCCGACTATCACTTGTTCCTGCACATGAAGCGCGAGCTTGGTGGCAAGCGCTTTGAATCTGACGATGACACGAAAAATGCTGTGGAGTCGTGGTTATCGAAACTGGCGGGAAGTTTCTTTGACGATGGTATACAAAAACTGGTCACTCGCTATGACAAGTGTTTGATCATTGGCGGAAACTATGTTGAAAAATAGTTTAAGACATGTATTTTCATGTAAAAATAAAATTGGATTCGAAAAAGTTGTTTTTCTATTTTTTTTTTTTCAAAACGGTACTTAGTTTCCGAATACACCTCATGCGTCGTGAATTTTATTTTAAATATTGAACTTTTAATATTTTGAAGGAATGGTTCTTTGAAACATCTTTAAAATGCATCGTTTAATTTTCTTTTGACTCATTACCTTAATAATATTCTACGAAGGAAACGCACAGAAAAAAGCTTTTCTGTAGAAGTAAGACAGAAATTCTATATCTTCCATAGCAAGAGTTTGACTTTTAAATCGTCAGAAGGAAAACGGCTTTTAGTAGAAAATTTCAGTTTTTCTACTGCTTCTGTTTTGAAAAAAAAAGAAATTCCAAAATGACGCAAGCTTTGAATTTCAGATTTTGCAAGGAATAGGCATTTTGATAAATCTCGAAATGCTTTCAGATATTTATGATTGCGAATTGTTATTTTTATTCGGCTGATTGCCCTTCTTTTCTCTTTTCTTATTCCTTGTTAAGAAAGAATGCGATATATCTCAAAAATAAATATTGCAGATATATAAATATTGCAGATTCAAAGAGCATTGTGCATGAGAATATTCAAAAAAATATTCTACATATTTGTAATCCAAAATTAAAAAGCGGAAAACGAGAAAAATAAACTAGCCTCGTTTCGCCATTTCCTCAAATGAGAATATTCAAAGAATAGATATATTCAAATATTCTGTTCTTTGAAAATTCTCATATAAATATAATAGAATATAATCTATTATTATTTTCTTTGATAATAATAGTTAATTTTATTTTTTATAGTTTATTTTTCTTTGATAATAATAGATAATATCCAAAGAATTCATAATAGAATTCTTCGTAATTTAGAATATTCAAATTATTATTATTCAAACTATTATTATTATTCTGTTATCTTTTCCCTAAAATTAATACTAATAAAAGAGAGACTAAATAAAAGAGAAAAAGAGGGAAAAAAACTGGCCACGCTTCGAAATTTCTTTGCAAGCAGAACAAGAATTATTTCTTGTAATTAAACTTCGAGGCATGGCATGAAGTTTAATCTGGTGTTTACTATCAATTTTTCTATAAATCAACTATGGTTAAGCCTTTATGTAAAGTATCCTTGCACAGTAAAAAAATTAGGTTTTTTTCATGTCTCGAAACTGCGCCTTAGGATATATATTATATTTATATATAGCATTATTCTAACATAGGTATTTGGATACATAGGTTATTTAACAAACTTGATGAAAGCATTTACTATAAAATCAAGCTTGATATAAAAACATTCAGCTTTTAACCAAATCTGGCTTTATTTATTTCAAATGCTCAATTTTGATACATTTTATATTTATTTTAATTTTTAACTTGCATGTATAATTATGAACCTTTAGCATATAATATGAAATGTTTAAAGCACGGTTTAATAAATCTCTACATATAATAAAAGAAAGAGTTTGTGTGTCTTTCGTTCGTGCTGCGCGTAAGCTAATAGACCCAGGGTTTCAGAATTTTGAATATAGGTGCATCTAGATAGGAACCAGTGCACCTCGAAGCGATTTTTTCAAAATTTGAAACAGATTTTTTTTAATTTGATCATTTCGATTTTATCGCATCATTTTCAATAGTTTCATTCTTTTAGAAATGTGGTTTTGGCAACAGTTTTTTATTCAAACTGCTGACTGTTGAAAATATGAGATAAAATGCTGCTTTTTTTTTCTTTTGATTTTTGGACACGCCCATCGCAATCTTTTTATCCTGACGCGTCTCGCGAGGAAAAACAAAGAATTTCCTTTTTTATCGCTGTCTGTCTTTATTAGCTAATGCCAAAGAGGTTTGAATATTTTGAATTATGTCATCCACAAAGCACAATTTTGATTGGTTATTGCTTTCTGATAATAGTTTCATACTTTCACAAATGTGGTTTTGGCAACAGTTTTTCATTCATTTCTTTGGATACTGGACTGCTGATTGTTTTCTCTTGAAAATATGAGATTTATTGCTTACTTCATTGTAATTTTTTATGGTGTATTTGTTGTTGGTGTATTTAATTATGGCAAAGCACACGAGGGTCTAAGGGGAGGGATGCCTTCCGGGAGGATTTTCTAAGGGAAACTGGCTCGTATACATGTTACACATGAGGAAAATAACGAAAACGCCCACGCAGTCAGCCCGTTCGCGGGATTCGAACCTCGGACCGAACTACCAGTGTTCAGCGACTTTACTGCTCGGCCGCTGGTGGGATGTAATTTTTAATATTATGTTTTAATTACATTTAATTTTAATTATATAAAAAGTTTTGCATGATTATTTTAGGAAGCAAAGTTCTTAACTTCCTTTATACCATTTGAATTCTTAAGATTTTGCAACGGGAAGTTAGTTAATTTAATTATTTATTAAGTTAATTAATATTTACATTAAAGGATATTGCTTATTTCATCGTAATTTTGTTATATGAAATACATTTTTTTTTAATTCGTAGTGCTTTTCTGCTGAGTAAAATTCTGCGCAGTTTTTAAATTTAACGTTCCCTTTAAGCATTTTTCCGGTACATTTAAAAGCCAGACGAAGGCTGGCCGCGTATCTGATAGTATTTAAGGCAATGAAATCGTACACGTGCAAAACAAAAATGGGACAGTTCTATATCTCCCGTTCTACTGGGTCGATTGACAAAATTCAAATTACGTTTCCCATGTTTCGAAAGTGCGACTTAGGCTATATATTAGATTTACATATAGCATTGTTCAAATATAGGTATATTGACGAGAAATCGGACGTTTTCTAAGACATGACATGCAAATATTTTCAGATTTTGATCCTACGACTCGAATTATGCCCAAGTAATAAATGTTGTAAAATTTGGCACGAAATTATTGGAGAAATATAACATTTATCTTGGCCCATTTCTTTCAGTTTGCGTCAAGAATAATTCACTTGGGAAACTTTTTAATTTATAGCAATATTCCCTTCCTATTTTCCCTTCCTTTTCTTTATTGTAGACGAGCGGAAAAAAGGCACAGTTCATACTTCCAAATAACTTTAACAATGCGCGTAAACCAAATTTGGCGTTATTATCGCTCATAAAAACATGCCAAATTTCAAAACGCGCCAGTAGGTAAATTCACGTATATCATAGGAAATTTTTAGCTTTAATTTTTTGCAGGTATGCTTGGAAATACATCTGCTTGAAGGGGTATCAGAAACCCCTATATCGACAATGTTAAATTGGCCATTTTCGATATACCTTTTCTCAAAATCTGCTGTAGATAGAAGCTTGAATTTTTTTCTGTAATTAAAGTATAACTATCTGATTATACTGAAATGAGCTTTTGAAACATTTTGAATTTTAGAGTAAATTACAGGATATTTTGTTAGGCATAGTAAAATTTAGCACTTTTCTCACACAAAATTAAATTTTTTTTTTCTAAGTTTATCACAAAGAGCTCATTACAGTAAAAAAAAAAAAAGTATAAAAAAAAATCACGTTTGGAGAAAAACGCGTTTTTATGTAAAAATCCTCATTGATCAAAGCAGTCGGTGACAAATTAAAACTAGATTTTTCTACAGTTGTTCTAATTTTCACAGAGATTAAAGAATGGTATTTTTAGAAAGATTAAAGTGTAGAGAATTTGAAAATGCAAAAATCCCGAAATCACAATTTTTTGAAGATTTTGGGGTTCCAACACCCCTTAAGATGATGGTAAAATTTTTACACTTTATAATTTAAATGTTTTTTCGAAAAATTTATAAGAATTATTTAAAAATATAGATTTTAAAAATAAATCACAAAATATGGGTGAATGTTAGTTGGAATGCATTTATATTTCGAAATGCGAGAGGAAGAATCTGTAGAGACATTAGACATTTCTTTGGAAGCAGGAAAAATGAAAAATTAACAACGCCTTCGCCGAGACTCAAACCACGGACCTCTGGAATACCAGCCCAGCGTGCAGAACCATTACACCACAAAGGCACGCTAGGAAAGCGGGAGAAATACCTTATATACTCCCCCTTTTAAAGGGCTACTGGGATTTTTCAGGGGACCCAATCGCCAAATTCTGGGTGGAGAGAATCATCATCCACCATCCTTTTAGTTCGGGCGCCACTGTAGAGATATTAGGTATTTTTGGGAAGCAGGAAAGATGAAAAATTAACAACGCCTTTGCCGGGACTCGAACCATGGACCTCTGGAATACCGGCCCAGCGCGCAGAACCACTACACCACGAAGGCACGCTAGGAAAGCGAAAGAGAAGTACCTTATATACTCCCCCTTTTAAAGGGCGAATGAGGTTTTTCATGGGACCCAATCGCCAAATTCTGGGTGGAGAGAATCATCATCCACCATCCTTTTAGTTCGGGTGCCACTGTAGAGACATTAGGCATTTTGTGGAAGCAGGAAAGATGAAAAATTAACAACGCCTTCGCCGGGACTCCAACCACGGACCTCTGGAATACCGGCCCAGCGTGCAGAACCACTACACCACGAAGGCACGCTAGGAAAGCGAAAGAGAAGTATCTTATATACTCCCCCTTTTAAAGGGCGAATGGGGTTTTTCATGGGACCCAATCGCCAAATTCTGGGTGGAGAGAATCATCATCCACCATCCTTGTAGTTCGGGTGCCACTGTAGAGACATTAGGCATTTTCTGGAAGCAGGAAAGATGAAAAATTAACAACGCCTTCGCCGGGACTCCAACAACAGACCTCTGGAATACCGGCCCAGCGTGCAGACCACCACACCACGAAGGCGCGCCAAGAAGGTGGGAGAAATACCTTATAAATCAAATAAACTTAATAAAAAAGAAATATCAATAGATATATATTCAAAATTCAATTAACATGGAGGAGGTGTAATTTTGGAAGGTAATGTTTTAAAAACTACTGGTGCGTTTTTAACAAAACGTGGCAGTCTGGCATAATTTCAGTCATAGAATTGAAATATGGGAAAACACTTGACATGTTGTTGCACAAAAAGTACGATTTTGTGTGAAAATACCTATATTAGAACAACGCTATATATAAATCCAATACATATCGTATTAGAACAACGCTATATATAAATCCAACACATATCGTTAGTCTCGGTTTCGAAACATGAAAAATGCAAGCTGAATTTTGTCAATCGGCAGAATAGAACGCGAGATATAGAACTGTCCCATTTTTTTCCCCCAAGCAGTGTATCTCTTGCCATCATAGGGCCCACCAGCGGCCGAGCGGTAAAGTCGCTGAACACTGGTAGTTCGGTCCGAGGTTCGAATCCCGCGAACGGGCTGGCTGCGTGGGTGTTTTCGTGGTTTTCCCCATGTGTAACGTGTATACGAGCTAGTTTCCCTTAGAAAGTCCTCCACGAAGGCATCCCTGCCCTTAAGCAGATAGCCCTCGAGGCTTTACCATAATCACACACACAACTAATCTCTTGCCATCATAAAGTGCATTTTGACATTAAAAATAATGGTGGCAACACTGATAAATTATTGTTTAGTCTTTCTATTACAAAGAAATTTCCGGAAATCTTCTTAAGTTGAGCTCTGAAAAACGTTTTCTCAATTATCAGTAAACTTTGTTGTTGAGTTCTTAAAGCTCCAATCTTTCGCTGAATTTTAGCATATCATGCAAGCTTTGTTTCACATATCTACCCCAAACTGGCAGAAAGAAACTTTAGAATTTTTCATCAAGGAACGTAATCTTATATTTGGAAGGAAATCTAAATAAATATTTAGTAGCTACTCGCAACTGGATACTCAATCATAATTTTAATTTTCGATCTACAAAAGTTATCTGTAGAGCATCTTCACAGAGAACTGTACTCTTTTGAACACATTTTACATCATGAAAACTTTTGCTGCTTTATTTAATGACATTAAGGGGACTCATACACCTTAAACCCCTCATGATCTTCGAATATGTGACTGCTGAATGAATTGGGATATTTTATTTGTTTTAAAAGCAATTACTTCGAACCTTTTACAGCTGACTACATAATATAGCTGCTTTGAAAACTAGTAAACCAAAAAGTTTGTGTTGCCACAAATTTTCTTTGTAATTTAATCCTCTTTGTGACAAAATATTTCGCCATGTTTCCACCTTGCGCGCATGATATTTTAAAAATGGCTAATGGTACATACTTGAAATTGGATGGAATTCTTTATATGGGCTCTATTACCTAATTTAACCAAAAATCTGATAAATATTTGAAAATTAAAAAAAAATTTATGGACGAAAACATTACAAATGTTTTTAATAAAATAGATTTTATAAACTCAACTCAAAATAAAATAAAATTTTAACATGAATTTTTTAGAATTTTAGGTTCACAGTAGTTTCCAAATGTTATAAAAGCTATATATTAAATATGGAATTAAATTATGAAACAGAATGTTTTAAACTGCGCGCAAGTTGGAAACATGACGAAAAATGTTGTCACGAAGCGGTTTAAATTATAAACATATTTGTGGCAACACAAACTTTCTGATGACTATTTCAGAAAGCAGCTATATTATGTAGTCATTTGTAAAAAGTTGGTAGAAATTGCTTTTAAAATAAATAAGTTATCTCAATTTTTGCAACAGTCACCTATTCGCACATCTTATGGGTTTTAAGGTTTATGAATCCAATTAACTATTCCACGCTTTCGAAACTCTAATAGCTTTCTTGTGAACACTTGTTCAAATATTTCTAAGAAAACTTCCAGCGTTCTGTTATATTTCTTTGGATAAGAATAAATTTTATTAACCTTGTAGAGACATTAGATACATTTTTGGAAGCAGCAGGTAAGATGAAAAATTAACAACGCCTTTGCCGGTAATCGAACCGCGGACCTCTGGAATACCGCCCAGTGTGCAGACCATCACACCACAAAGGCAGGCCAAGAAGGTGGGAGAAATACCTTACATACTCCCTCTTTTAAACTGGGGCTTCTAGGGGACCCAGTCGCAAAATTCTGGGCGAGGAAAATTATTGTCCACCACTCTTTTAGTTCGGGCGCCACTGTAGAGATATTAGGTATTTTTTGGAAGCAGGAAAGATTAAAACTGAGCAATCGCCTTCGCCGGGATTCGAACCACGGACCTCTGGAATATCGGCCGAGTGTGCAGACCACCACACCACGAAGGCACGCCAAGAAGGTGGGAGAATATAGACTCTTTTAAAGGGAGACTGTGGTTTCTAGGAGACCCAGTCGCCAAATCCTGGGTAGGGAGAATCATCGTCCACCACCCTTTTGGTTCGGGCGCTACTGTAGAGACGTTAGGTATTTTTTTGGAAGCAGGAAAGATGAAAAACTAACGCCTTCGCCGGGAATCGAACCGCGGATCTCTGGAATACCAGCCCAATGTGCAGACCCCAACACCACGCCAAGAAGGTGGGAGAAATACCTTATAGTCATTTATCGGACTTGTGCATTCAATCTGTTACGAACACGTACACACGCAACAATATATTTCTGAATACAGTCCTGATAACTACCGATGATAAGTATGTTGTCTATACGTTAGAGTGTGTTCTAATAGTTTTATTAAAACAGTATAGGTTACTAAAAGATTCTTTCCTGTCATAAACGTAAAACGATTAAATTTCTTAGGAAATTAATTAAAATTCTACATTCTTTGAAGAATATTCTTCTATCAATTAATTACAAGAGAGAGTGTTTTTAAATGATAAATCACTAAGAACGCAAATTTCAGCATAATGCTAATTAAGATCTTAGAATGTCAAGACTAATGATAATAAATATGTGACTTTGCGTCAGATTTGTTGCCCACTAATTAATTAAATTCCTCTAATATCAAGAACCGGGCTGGGTGCTCTAATTAATCTTAAAGCACTCGTATTCGCAAATCTGATTCGTTTCTCAAAAAGGCCCAAGAAAGATTGAGGAATTCTGGGAATGCTCATTAATATGTATGTTAGAAACTTTTAACCTTCGCATTTTTAAATCCTTACACCGAATTAGAAATTTTAATCTTATTTATTTATTGGATGTATTTTTATCTGGCTTGTACATTAACGCCTACATTCTAGATTTTTATCAAAAATCATTTATTTCAAAATATAGTGTTGCAGAAATCTTACTTTTCTGATAATGGCATAAGCGAAGACTTACAACGTCGGAAAGAGTCCAATGGCCTGTCGTTCACAAGAGCCTTGAGCACCACATATGTAACAGATCGACTTTAGCTCAGTTATACCCCCCCTCCAATTTTGAGACAGAGCACCCTGGGAGGACGGGTCCAAGAATCTTTCTCTTGGCCTACTACCAACCTTTCGAGAGGACTTTCGGCTCGCTGCACATTTAGAGGGCTCCATGCCGCGCAGACACTATACACTTACAAACATCCATGCGTTCTCCGGGATTCGAACTCGGGCCCTTCTGTAATACTAATATATTGTCCGCATACCTACGCCTTTAGCTGCACGATTCTGCTTACCTGAAAAATATCGAGTTAGATTAGAGAGAAGGGTACCCCTTGTATTGTCCCGAAGTTGTTGTTTCATTTATCGCCAAGTTGTTGTTTCATTTTTCGCCAAGTTGCTGTTTCATTTATCGCCAAATTGTTTCTTTTATCGCCAAGTTGTGTTTTTATTTATCGCCAAGTTGTGTTTTTATTTATCGCCAAGTTGTTGTTTAATTTATCGCCAAATTGTTTCTTTTATCGCCAAGTTGTGCTTTCATTTATCGCCAAGTTGTGTTTTCACTCTAGGAGGATAATTTTTACTCTTATTTTTGTGAATTTATCTGGCAACGCCAATATACAGACTCTATTTCAAATAATTAAGTTGCTGTTTCAATTATCGCGAAGTTGTTGTTTCATTTATCGCCTAGTTGCTATTTCATTTATCGCCAAGTTGTTGTTTCATTTGTGGTAGCCTGAGTAGTTGAATGTTATGGAAACCCTATTGTGACGTAATCGATTGCATGATTGCGGTAAATTCGCAAGGGCTTGTGTGTGTTGGTTAAGAAATATATTGCTTGTTTTCTGGTTTAGACGGTAAAACGGCTGAATGTGGTAAGATTAATTTGAAGTTTCTGTACAATTTGGAAAGAAAGGTGCAAAGAGCATTAATTGTGTGTAAATGAAGGTTTACTTAGTAGCTATCATTAAGTGTCCTGTTTCTAGAAATGTTTGGTTTACTTAATTTTGGCAAAGCACACTAGGGCTATCTGCCTAAGGGGAGAGATGCCTTCGTGGAGGACTTTATAAGGGAAACTGACTCGTATACACGTTACACATGGGAAAAACCACGAAACTGCACACGCAGCCAGGCCGTTCGCGGGATTCGAACCTCGGACCGAACTACCAGTGTTCAGGGACTTTACCGCTCGGGGGCCTCTGTAGGAAGGAAATGCGTATGGTCGAACGTCGGACGATAAACGACTCTACGGAGAATATTTTTGACTCTTATTTTTGTGAATTTATGTGGCAACACCAGTATACAGAATCTAGTTCAGGTAATTTTAGAAAGTTTTTGGATGCTGTTTAGAAATTTTGTTTGTTTGAAGACATGTTAATTCGCAAATAAGGTAAATGGACATTTCTTTTGTGTAGTACAAAGATGAATTTCATTTTTTATGTTATTTCATTGTTTGATTTAAAATGCAATTTATTGAGATTACATATTTTTTTGTCGGCTGCTCCTTTGACTTTTTAGGTGAATATAGTTCGATGTGCACATGGACAAAGTCAAGGGAGTGCGCAATGCCTAGTTTGTGCAGTTCTCTGATGTTTTTTGAAGTGAAAATAGGTCGATGTGGACATGGTTAAGGGGTGTTGGAACCCCCAAATCTTCAAAAAATTGTGATTTCGGATTTTTGCATTTTCAGATTCTCTACACGTTTATCTTTCTAAAAATACCATTCTTTAATCTCTATGAAAATTAGAACTGTAAAAAATCTAGTTTTAATTTGTCGTCGACTACTTTGATCAATGAGGATTTTTACATAAAAGCGCGTTTTTCTCCAAACGTCATTTTTATACTCGATGTACCTTTCCTCAGGAACTACTGCTCACAGGTATCTAAAATTTTTATGGCTTATTTATTAGGTTGCCTAATATATACTGAAATGAGCTTTTTGTGATAAACTTAGAAAAAAATTTTTTTTTTAATTTTGTGTGAGAAAAGTGCTAAATTTTACTATGCCTAACAAAATATTTTGTAAATTACTCTAACATTCAAAATGTTTCAAAAGCTCATTTCAGTATAATCAGATAGGTATACTTTAATCACACAAAAGATTTCAAGCGTGTATCTACAGCATATTTTGAGAAAAGGTACATCGAAAATGACCAATTTAGCATTGTCGGTATAGGGGTTACTGACACCCCTTAAAGTCAAGGAAGTGTGCAATGCAAAATTTGTGCAATTTTTTGATTTTTTTTAAGTAAAAATGGGTCGCTGTGCACATGGATACAGAGTTTGTGCAATTCTTTTTCTTGTTATTTTGGCTTTGTGTAGCGGCGATTTTTGACCCAAAAATCGCCGCTACACAAGTCAAAATAAATCAAGGGCCCACCAGCGGCCGAGCGGTAAAGTCGCTGAACACTGGTAGTTCGGTCCGAGGTTCGAATCCCGCGAACCGGCTGGCTGCATGGGCGTTTTCGTGGTTTTCCCCATGTGTAACGTGTATACGAGCCAGTTTCCCTTAGAAAGTCCTCCACGAAGGCATCCTTCTCCTTAGGCAGATAGCCCTCGAGGCTTTGCCATAATCACACACACACACACAAAATAAATCAAAGAATTGCACAAGCTCGGTATACATGTACCGCCAAAAATCATTAGTTTTCGTCAAGGGGTACCCGTAAATATATTTTTACCAAATATTATTCTGAGTCATTTCCTGAAGCTTGTCGTGTTCTAAGAAGCGCATAGAATAGTTGTATTGAATCATTGCATTTGAATAATCGTATAGAATCATAGTATTGAATTATTCATGAGTCATCGTACGGTATCATTGTATTGAATTATTTATTTGTATAGTATTTCCAATGTGCAAGTAAAATTGTACTGTACATATCTTATTATTGCATTGCTTACTACTAATATGTAACATCATTTCAGTAATAAGCACCTATATGAAAAAATTATTATTTATGTCAACATGGCATATATGATTAATAATATGAATAGTATTATCATTAATTTAAGTAATAGTATTGAATCATTGTATATTTATAGTGAATCATTGTTTTAATATTCGCATATAATCATTGTTTTGAATCATTGCATTTTAGAAATTGTATAGAATTAATGTTTTTATAGTGCATTTATAGTCTGAATCATTGCATTTTAGAAATTGTATAGAATTAATGTTTTTATAGTGCATTTATAGTCTAAGTGCCCATTCATTTAATTGTATTAATAGCCCATTCATTTAACTGTATTAATATCCAATTTTAATATAATAACTGTGTCTTTAGTAGTAAGCTATAATGTATAAGTTAACAATGACATTCAGAATAATTAGAGACTTATGTGAGATGTAAGCATTTTTATACTTCTCCACTATAAATTTAATTGGCAATGTGTGAAATATAAGCATTTGTACGTATGTTCTTCTGTTTTTATATATTGAGTTTAAAGGTTGAATTTTGCATTAGTAAATTCATGTTGACAATGTCGTCACTTATCAATCAGAACAGTATAATATAATCATTATGTATGATATACAGGGGTTGGACAAAAATATGGAAACACCTTTAAAAAACATGTTTCTTTGCTTAATATGGTGTAGGAAACCCGTTGGCATCCAAAACAGCTTGCAGTCTTCTCGGAATGGATAAATACAGTTCCTGTATGTTTGCCAAGGGAATATTATACCATTCTTCCTGCAAAACGGTGGCAAGTTCAGATAACGATGTTGGCGGTGGATAACGAGAACGCACTTTCAGTTCCAATGTAGACCACAAAGGTTCGATAATATTCAGGTCTGGTGACTGTGGTGGCCAGGAGAGATGGGACAACTCATCCTCGTACTCAGGAGACCAGTCCTGGACAATGTGAGCTGTGTGAACAGGGGCTTTGTCGTCTTGGAAGACACCATCACCATCGGGGAACAAAGTTTGTACCATGGGATGAACTTGATCGGCCAAAATGTTCACATAAGTCTTGGCAGTCATGTGCCCTGACACAGTTATCATGGGGCTAGCAGAGAACCACGATATGGCTGCCCAAACCATAGAACCCCCGCCATGTTTCACTCTTGGCAACAAGCAGTCTGTATTATAGGCTTGAGATGGCGTTCTCCAGACGTAAACTCGGCCAGAAGTGGGAAACAATGTGAAAGAAGACTCGTCAGACCATATTACTCGCTTCCACTGCTCTACAGTCCAGGCTTTATGACTTAAACACCACCTTTTCCTGTTACGGGCATTAGTATCACTGATGAGTTGCTTCTCATTTGCAGCACGGCCAGCAATTCCCTGTTTATGAAGCTCCCTTCTAATTGTTTTGGTACTCACAGGGTTCGGTAACACAACATTCATTTCAGCAGTAACTTTTGCAGCTGTGGTCTTCTTATTTTTCGTCACAATTGCCCTTAATGATCGTCTGTCACGATCACTCAGGACGCACTTTCGTCCGCGCTGTGATTTAGCAGATGATGTTTTTCCGCTTTTCAAATATGCGGAATAAATCTTCGATACAGTACCTCTTGAAACACTAAACACCTCGGCTACCTTGCTTACGGAAGCACCTTCCATACGTGCTCCAACAATTTGGCCACGTTCGAAGTCTGTTAACTCTGACATAATGCAATGACAACCTCACATAACAGTACTCCGACAACAAGTGAACTGTTTAGCACATTTACGAAGTTGTATAGGTGGCGTCAGTAGTCTAAAACGCCAGCGCCACCTACATATTTCATTAAAATCAATCTTTCTTTTCAAACATGCATTTCACAAGGTGTTTCCATATTTTTGTCCATCCACTGTATCTTCTTTATGTATTGAATTGTAAACTTTATATGTAATTTGCTAAAATTGCTTGCTAGGGTATTGAATTGTAATCTTATGTGTCACTTGCTAAAGTTTTGTTCATAACTCATAAGTACTGTGTTCACACAGATGTAACCATTTTTAATATCTATGTTTTGTAACACTAATCAATGTGGCCTATGAGTGGATCTCGTGTGAACCTAACATGAATCAGCTTTAGATAAGGGTGGACGTGGCGCTAAACCAATTAACCATAATGGTAAAGGGGTGGTGCCCACGTCCTCCGTCACTAAACTAAACTAATCACCCAAAAACCCTTTAAATAGTTTCAAAAACCTTAAATAACAACCCCCACGTTTCCAGATGCGAAGTCATTTAGGAATTAATAAAAGCCATGCGCAAACATTTTCCCTACAGAATTCTTGTGCGCCAATAATTATTGACTTTCCTCACCCGATGCACATTATATAATGCATTTTTCCTTTTTGATGTTAGAAAAATAAATTACGCATTTTACTTTATTTATTTTGCGTTATTTTACGTTCTGAATTCTTTTCTTTTTAAAAGGGATGTAACAGCATATGTTTCTGAAATGTAAACAAAAGCTCGCTTGTCTATTCTCCTGTGATCCAGACCTCCCTTTCTGAAGCAAATATTCTTTTTTATGTTTGTTTTAAAATTCATTTTGCTTTATGTTTTGGCTTCGTGTCCCATGTTTTCCTTTGCTTTTTGGAAGAATATTTTTCGTCCGTAGAGCAAAGCCTTGTTAGATATTACAATAAACAAACCACGAATTAAAAGTAAAAATTCGCATCGTCAGTTAAAAGAAGCTATTTAATTTTTGCTGCGAAAATTAATCTATAAAGACAGTGACACAGACTGGAAAAATTCTTAGATTTTACTTATGAATGCGTTAAATATTGTTGGGTACAGATTCGTAATAGATTAAATGGGTTACAGCCGAAAACATCGCAGACGAAAACGTCGCGGAGAAAACAACACAAGGCGAAAACGTCGTGCTACAAAACATCGTGGGAGAAAGCATCGCAAAGAGAAAACATCGCAGTTCTAAAACATCGTGGTACAAAACATCGTCGTCGAAAATAAAGTGGTTCAAAAACTTCGCAGTTTAAAAACATCGTCGTCGAAAATATCGTTGTAAAAAATAAAGTATCTAGAAATCATCGCATGACGATAACATCGTAGACATGCTTTTTTCAGGCTTTGATAAATGTAAATAGATATTCCCGTAATGATTTGTGTGGGCAAGATGGAAAGAAGGATAATTTTTACTTTCATATTTTTGATTAATCAATACATTTTTGCTGAGAAAATAAAAAGGAAACTTAAGCATAGAAAATTAATGCAACTAATAGCACTTAATAGAATTTTAAACCGACATAGTTAACTAACAAAGGCCATTAATAAATTATTTTTTATAAAGTTCTTACTGGTAATTTTCATGAAAAGTATAATCTATAAGATGCATTTAATTTTCTATGCTTAAGTTTAATTCTTACTTTATCAGAAAAAATTTTGTTAGTTAATAAAAAAATGTGAAAGTAAAAATTATCCTTCTTTACATCTTGCGCTCACAAATCATTAGCGGAATATCCATTTACAATTATTAAAATCTGAAAAAAGTATGCCTGCGATGTTATCGTCATGCGATGATTTCTAGATACTTTATTTTTTACAACGATATTTTCGACGACGATGTTTTTAAACTGCGAAGTTTTTGAACCGCTTTATTTTCGACGACGATGTTTTGTACCGCGATGTTTTAGAACTGCGATGTTTTCTCTTTGCGATGTTTTCTCCCACGATGTTTTGTAGCACGACGTTTTCGCCTTGCGTTGTTTTCTCCGCGACGTTTCCGTCCGCGATGTTATCGGCGGACACCATTAAATGAATAAATGTAATAGCTAAAATTATCCGATAACTTATTAAAATTCATTTCAATAACAGAAACACTTCACAGTTCAAGAATTTATCACAAAAGTGATAGGTGACGGAGGACGTGGGCACTGTCCCTTTACCTTAACGGTTAATCAGTACAGCACCACGTCCGCCATTATCCAGAGCCGCCGAAGAGGTTCGCTGCCGTCCAACTGCCCGGGTCCCAGTGTTTGTTGATATCTGAGAAAAATATAAGTACATGGCCATACAGGGGCTTTTGTAACGTGCTACTTTTACAATACGTTACGTTACTAATGATTCAATTATAATACATTTAAAAACTAATTTTGCAGCAGTGCACCATATATTACGATACTGATTTATACAATTCATACACTACCAATTATACAATTTCAATATATTACAATACTAATTATGCAGAACACACATAGACTTTACAGTGTATGTTACTAAACTGAATAATAGAAACATTTCCAATTATACAATTATTATACATTACAATACTAATTATGCAGTGCATTCATTATGCAACACTGCCCCATTGTATCCCTGATAGTGCACGTAGTACTCCAAAAAGTGCACACGTAGTGCAGCTCACTACAGAATTTACCACAAAAATAAGTACACCTCTTGACAGTATCACAGTACAATCAATAAATAGACTTCAAACTACTAAGAACGCTAAACACAACGCAATGCAAGGCGCATCTAACGAGCAAAGCTTACATGGATATCTCAGTGTTCCGAACTCAGATCTGAACTAACAACTAGCAGCTGTTACTGATGCTCTGTCCGGTCTTGCATAATTCTCCCCCGGCCGCCGAGAAATCCCTAGTACTTCTCGAAATTACTGGAAGGCATATGAGGCCCGGATAAGGTAACAGCTACTTATAGCTTCACTTACAATAAACATTAAGCTGCCAAACCGTTACTGTGGTTAGCGTTGCCGACTGCCATGACGAACGGCCCGAGTTTGAATTCCGGAAAAAGCATGGATGTTTGTAAATGTATAGTTTCGGTGCGGCATGGTGGCACTCTAAATATGCGGCGAGCTGAAAGTCCTCTCGTGTGGTTGGTGGAAGGGGAGAGAGGATTGAGACCCTCGGATCCGTCCCCTCCGGGGTGCTGTCCATCGAAATTTTGGGCGTAACTGAGCCAAATCGCAGAGTCACTTGTAAGGTGGTCAAGACTGTTGCCAACGGCAGGCGTAATCTTGCGCTTCTTGCCACGAGGAATTTTGTGGCCTTGATCTGATTACGTCACAGAAGTGAGGATAAGCAGCAACAACAATAACATCTATTACAGTTATATAGGATAAGGATAAGTATAAGTATAAGTAACGGGGGACGTGGGCACTATGAGTCTACCATACGGTTAATTAGTATAGCACCACGTCCACCATGATCTAGAGAGCCCTTAAGACAACACTAATGCAAATACGTGAGTACACAATTGAAAATGAATGATTGATTACAAACAATTGTGATATACCTTGGCATTAAAATCCAGTATAGGATGACAAAAATACAGTAGTTTACAGCAGATTCCAATAATGATGAATACAAAGTTATGGACTAATATGTTTACGGTAAATATGCAGTTATATAGGAACCAAACCAAAATGTCGCCAGATTTGGCGAATTTTGGCAGTTTCCAGCCAGGTTTGGCGACAAAAATGAGTGGCAAAAACCGTCGACAGCTTGGAGATATCTAGCAAATTTAGCGAGAGAGTACTACCTTATTTAGTGTTAAAACAGACTTCATCCTGTAATCTTACTTTTCCGGCAAAGCATCGCTTCTTTAGAATTTCATGCTACATTATACAGAAAATAAAATTTAACTTGAAATTTCTCTAAACTTATTTATATATCTCTCTATATATAAGCGAAATACCCCTGACTCACCACGAAATCTCGGAAATTATATTACATCCGATTGACTTGAAATTTTGTTTAGTTACTCTTTCCACGATGTAGACGCGCATTAAGAAGGAATTTTACGTAAATCCTGCCCAAAATGGATTCTTGTTATACAATAGAAGTTTCTCATGCATTTGGTTTTCAAATTCAAGTTAACTGCCATTCCTAATTCGGCTAATCTTTGGAATATGGTAACAGATAGTTTGGTGACATTTTGATAAGACGATAAATGTTACTAGGAAGGACTTTAGCGATAATCTGAGAAGTACACAGTTCGAATCCCAGATTATTTTGTCTTAGAGAAGTAAGAGATCATGAGACATGTCATGTGACATTTTCCTGAAAATTCCGATCGTAATTTTAGCTAATAAGCACTTAGGAACAATTTTGCTGCTAAAGTGCAGAATCGCCAACTTATTTGTTTGGCGCTTTTTACAAAAGTAAGAAGAAATGGACTTTTGTCAGTTTTCTTTGACTTTTTAAAGTGAAAATAGATCGATGTGTACATGGATAAAGTCAAGTGTGCGCAATGCCGTTGTGCAATTCTGGGATGATTTTTTTTAAGTGAAAATAGATCGACGTGTACATGGATACCGCGTATGTGCAATTCTTAAAAACGCGGCAAGCAGTTTGCGATTCTGCACTTTCTCCCAATTTCGCACCTAATCTTCGTCATGATTAAGCACTCTTGTTCCAAAAAAGTTCTAGCATAAGCGTAATTCGGCTAGCAGATTGTTGGAAAAAATGTGTGTAAAAAAAAAAAAAATGCATTTACTTGGTGAAAACAAAATGACGTTTCAAAAAAAAATCTTCCAGGTTACTGTAGCAGGGTTGGTCGCCAAATTTTCGCCAAAAAATCGCCAAGTTACCATAATTCGAAGATTCACCCCTAATTCCTAATCTTAATATCTGAAATAAGACTAAAAACTCTTAAAATAATAAAAATATATTCTTTCAAACTATTTAAATTGAAACACATGCGGTGTTAACTTCAAATATAAGGCTCTCAAATATATATATTTGTAATAATAAAATTCCATAGTCAAGAATACACTTAAAATTCTAACTGTGCGTTCTTTTAATATTTAATGGCGACTTTCTTTTATTTGAAAGTACGTGGAATTAAATCCACAGCCCCGTAGTCAAGTTGTTTTTCCCGCCTTTTCTACACGTACAGTTTTAGAATGTTTTGGAAATATTTCTAGCGAACTGGATTGGCTGACGAGGCTGACGTCATTTCTTGAAAGCTCCGCCTTTCCAGAGGCTATAAAAAGACTCGCAAAAGGAATATCGGGGCCTTTTTCTTAAATGTCACGATGCAGTAAACTTCATACAAAAAGTTATTAGTAATTCTTTTTATTTACTCCGGAGATCTGATTTTTGTAACTGCTATTTCTCCTGAATAATAATAAATGGATCCTGTTTTTTAAACTTATCGTCTGATTATTTAACCTACGACTAAATTTATGATTCTTCAACAATCTATTTATTCCTGACTAAAGCTGATACATCACATATATATATATATATATATATATATATATATAATAAGATATATATATATATATATATATATCCTATTATCTCTATATATCTTAGTATCTGAAATAAGAGTAAAAAATCGTAAAGTAACCAAAATATATTCAAGTTATTTAAGTTAAAGCGCATGCGGGTTTAACTTCAAATATAAGGCTCTCAAAGATCAGTACTGTGAAAAGATTAATAGCAGAGACAAAAATGCGTGAATTATTTGAAAAATTTTAACATACTTGCATAAAATCGGTGGAGTGAGACAATCTTAAACGTACGACATTTTAAAAAGGAAATAAGTGGCACCTTTTTCATTTAAACTTCGAAGAAACTTAACCAAATATTTGAGAACTCGCGTCTTGTCACTTAAGGATTTCTTGAAAATTCTTATCCTGTTTTTCTACGTCTACCTATACTTCTTCGCCGAGAACTTTCTTTTTATGGGCGTCTTCTGCGGAGTTTATTCTGCGGAGTTTATATTTCTAGAAGATGCAACACTTTTTCATTTTTAGTTTACTTTCACGTATTGAGTTACTTTTCCTCAGAAAGTAGAATCATCGCAGTAACGGAAGATAATATGTTTCTAAAAAAAGTTAGGAATCGAAATTCAATTGAATTATATATTCCAGGCACGCGAAATTAAGAACTCGAACCAGATGGGACAAAAGGAAAAATGAAAGTCTGGACTACCTGACCAAAATTCGATCTTTAAATTAAATACGTGAAAAAATAATTAAGCTGGTAAAACTGGATAGAAAATTATCGCTGGAAATAAAAATCCAACAAAATTGATCATTTTATGAAAAAAGTGAAGCAAAAAATAGAGATTTTTTACTTTCTTGTATAAAGTAAAGGAAATATTAAGTTAATCTTCGGATTATGGTAACTTGGCGATTTTTTGGCGAAAATTTGGCGATTAACCCTGCTACAGCAACCTGCTAGATTTCTTTTTTGACGCCATTTTGTTTTCACGAAGTAAAGGCCTTTTTTTTTTTTTTTACTCATTTTTTTCCCAAAAATCTTACGCTTATGCTAGAAAGAACTTTTATGGAACAATAGTGCTTAATCATGACGAAGATTAGGTACGAAATTGGGAGAAACTACAGAATTGCCCGCTGCTTGCTGCGTTTTTAAGAATTGCACATACACGGTATCCATGTACACGTCGACCTATTTTCACTTTAAAAAAACATCCCAGAATTGCACAAAAATGGCATTGCGCACACACTTGATTTTAACCATGTACACTGCTAAATATATATATATATATATATGCTAAAGTCCTAGCTAGTAACCTTTACCAAAATGTCGCCAAACTACCTGTTACCATATTCCAAAGATTAGCCAAATATTACAATCAAGAAAAATTCCGGGTACCATATTTCAACGAAACTATCCATTTTGACAGCTACCGAATTCAATAATGTTTGCATTAACGATGTTGGCGTGACATCTGTACGTAAGGGGAAAAAAGGACTTTTACCAGATTTTTTTCGTGGGGTATGTACGTATGTATCTCGCTTAACTGAACGTTGATATTTGGTACACAGGTCTGCTATAGCATGTAATTGTGCACCTCCCTTTTTGGTTGCAATCGGCCGCACCTAAAGTACACACATACATATAACCACTCTGTTACTCGGCTCGGTGATCTCAGTTATTTTTACTCTTACATGTTTGTAAATTTTGCATATTTTGCTTTAAAAATAATTGAATTATGTTGTTCTTATCATTCGGTTAAGGTTAGACTGCATGTAGTATTTGTAGAATAATCAGGAATTTAAAAATTGTTTAAGTGTGGCTAAGCCTAATTTTATTTACCATATCAGTCATATTTGTTTACATTTGAAACTTGGCAGAATACTGAATTAAATCTGTTTTGCACCTTCAGTGTCTTTTTACCGCTTGGTACCAAAACGAAACTTTTAGTTTTGTGCACCGAAAAATCTGGCTTCTTGCCTCCTGGTCAAATGGCTTGTTTTTCAGTAGAAACAGTAATTTTAACTGTTGACTGTTAACTTAATTACTTTTTTAATTGTTCTAACTGTATTTGGTGTTTTAAGCTTTTCTATATCTTTAAATTTTTAATGAAAATATTTTGAGTTTTTATGTATTTTTGCCTTGCCGCAAAGTGAGACCTGAATTCATTGAACAAGAAATCCATCTTTAATAAAATTGGAGGAAATAAGTTTAAATGAAATGCAGCACAAAATACGTATAATTTAACATTCCCTTCAAAGAAGTCATGCAGTGCATACATCATATTTTTTAATATGTTTTACTGTTTCAGATGTTATGCTGAAAAATACAGCTATGCGCGTGTAATCGATCAGGTAAGTAGATTTATGCACGTGTAAACGACTTTAATTTTTGGGTATTTCTGGAACACGGTAATTACTACTACTATTATTATTATTAATATTTTGTGATGCACAGGAATTAGTATTACACTCATGTCCATAAATGAAGGATAATTCGGAGTCACGCGGAAATCGAACTCTAAAATAAATATCACCTGTAAAATCACTACACACATCTTCAGGAATCATATGTAAATTTCAGGAAGTAACCAGATGACACCGATGGTACTTCACAATGACGAGAGTGTAAGAGAGTGATATATAAGGAATACAGGCAAAGAAGTAAAATTGTTCGCAGGCGCTTTATAAGCATTTCAGTGCAATTCGTCATTGTGAAGTACCATCGGTTATGACACAAAGTTAGTTATGACACAAAGGACACAAAGGACATAGTTATGACACAAAGGACGCATTTGGATCATTTTTTACATGGTAGAATTATCGGCAGTCTGGAATGTCATATTTATTTACAACGTATCAACTGGTATTACGTATCCAACTGGAAGTATCAGACGAACTTGGAATTGCCCAGAGTGTCATCTTTGGCTTTGGCAACGATTCCAAGATGATGGTAATGTGAGAAGACGTTACAGCACAGGTCGTCCCAGAGTTACAACGCCGAATGAGGACCGGTATTTGGCAGTTACTGCCAAAAGAAACAGGCGGAGCACAACCTCAGACGTGTCTCGTCAGCTCTCTTCAGCCACTGGTACGACATTTTCAAGGCAGACCGTGTACAGACGCTTAGGGCAGATAGGTCTATATGCTCGTGGACCTGTCAGATGCGTTTCACTTACTGCAACTCACTGTCGCCTGTGATTAGCCTGGAGTAGAGAGCATACATTGTGGACACCGCAACAGGGGGCTTGTGTAATGTTTTCCGACGAGTCCAGGTTTAGCTTGCAGTCTCATTCTCGCCGGACTTTCATATGGAGAGCTCCAGGTACCCGTTACCACCAAGAAAACATCATTGAAGGACACCGTTACGGTGGTGCAGGAGTGCTCGGTTGGGGTGAAATTATTGTGGGTTCCAGAATTGACCTGCATGTTCAAATTGGAACCATGACAAGCCAAATCTATCGGGACGTCATTCTGGAACAACATGTACGTTTGTTTCGGGGCGCCATGGGCGCACAATTTGTGTTTATAGATGACAACGCCCGTCTTCACCGTGGAAACATCCTAAGCGAATGCCTTCAATTGAAGGATATCACCCGTATGGACTGGCCAGCTATCTCACCGGACTCGAATCCAGTAGAGTACGTGTGGGAGATGCTTGGCCGACGAGTTGCAGCCCGTCAACCTCCTCCTACATGTCTACCGGAACTTTTTCAGTGGTGTAATATCTCCCAAGATCAGATCGATAATTTGATACTCAGCATGCCTAGCCGTTGTACGGACTGCTTTGCATCGTCTGGGAGAGATACAATCATACCAACCCCATGTAATATTGGATTTTTGTAAATAGGTTTTTTTTTTTTTTTTTTTTTTTTTTTTTTTAAATCTGTAATTTGCTTCAGGGAGAAAAAAATCACTAATTTTTTTAATAATATGAAACATATAGTATCTTTTTTTGCTCTTTACCTTTTGTTTAATAAATAAGCTTTACAAATAAGTCAAATTTGTTATGCTTCTAACTCTTCCTTTGCCTGATTTTGCATTATCCTTAATTTATGGACATGAGTGTATATTGCTGGGAGCTGAATAGTTCTGAAATGGAGTTTCTTCAGGGAGGAGAAATCAATACGTGAACGCGATTTTCCATTACTACTTTGTAAAGACATTTATTCTAACCAATTATTAGTTCAAAGGGGCTCTGCCCCTGAAGGACTAATGAAACCTAAGGACTAATGAAGGACTAATGAACAATCTGCAGAAATGTATGTATATTTCTCGCATTGTGATAAAACAACGGTACATAGAGCCATTGAATTTTGAATGACATCATCCTACTGCGAATATGGGCATGTGGAAGCCCAAATTTGAAATTTGGAATTTGTTTTATAATCGATTTCATATTTTGTAAAACTTTAACGAATTTTGGATTAAGGGGTATCAGAAACCCCTATACCGACAATGTTAAATTGGCCATTTTCGATGTATCTTTTCTCAAAATCTGCTGTGGATACAAGCTTGAAATTTTTTCTGTAATTAAAATATACCTGTCTGATTATACTGAAATGAGCTTTTGAAACATTTTGAATTTTAGAGAAAATTACAGGATATTTCGTTAGGCATAGTAAAATTTAGCACTTTTCTCACACAAAAAGAATTTATAAATTCTTTTTTCTGAGTTTATTGCAAAAAGCTCATTTCAGTAAATATTAGGGAACCTAATAAATAAGCCATAAAAAGTTTAGATACCTGTGAGCAGTAGTTTCTTAGAAAAGGTATATCGAGTATAAAAAAAGTCACGTTTGGAGAAAAACGCATTTTTATGTAAAATTCCTCATTGATCAAAGCAGTAGATGACAAATTAAAACTAGACTTTTTACAGTTCTAATTTTCATAGAGATTAAAGAATATTATTTTTAGAGAGATAAAAGTGTAGAGAATTTGAAAATGCAAAAATCCGAAATCACAATTTTTTGAAGATTTTAGGGTTCCAACACCCCTTAACAAACTCTAGGATTTCAAAGCGAGCAAGCAATGGCAACGTTGCACAGATAAAACATTTTTATCTCCAGCGCGTGAAACTCTGCATCGGAAATTCTAAAAATAGACTCAATTTAAAATTATATTGCGATATTGCTCTTGAACTGAGTTTTATGGTTTAAGTTCGAAGAACGTGATATTTAATAAATAAACGTAACAGAACAAAATGTTAAAAAATGCCCATTTGGACCTAATTTAATATATGGAACCTTTTATATATACACAGACTACCAATAAGTATTTGGACACCTATGCAAATGATGATATTTGCGGTCCTAAGGTACGTCACGGACTCCGCCGGTATATATCGTGTGGGGAACAGCATCGGCTTTAGTCGCATGCAAGATGCCTCGCAGTTCGGAGCTCTCTGATTTCGAGAAAGGTATAATTATCGGGTATCACAAATGTGGCCGATCCTTAAGGGACATATCTAGCGATCAGAAGTACCCAAAATCGACAGTGGCCTATGTGATTAAGAAATGGAAGGTTAGCGGTGATTGTCGGAATGTGCCCCCGAGTCGGCAGACCAACGAAACTGGCAGATAGAGACCGACGAGTGCTGTCCAGAGAAATTCGGAAAACCCGCACGCAACCAATGGCCCTCATCCGCGAGGAGTTTCAACAGGCATCCGGGAGTATTGTTTCAATGAATACCATCCGTAAGCAAGCACATCTGCTTGGTTTTCATGGTCGTGCTGCTGCCCATAAGCCTTTGATCACAAAGTCCAACCGCGCTGCTCGGTTATTGTGGTGCAAAGCACATCGAAATTGGACCTTAGATTGGTGGAAACGGGTTCTTTGTAGTGACTAATCAAGGTTCACCCTTTATCGTTCGGATGGCAGGGTGTGGGTCTGGCGTCTACCTGGAGAACGTCTCCTGCCAGAATGCTTTGTGCCAACAGTCAAGTTCGGAGCAAGTGGAATTATGGTCTGGGGGTGTTTCTCCTGGTATGGGCTGGGACCCTTGGTCCTCATTCATGGTAAGCTCAACTCCGATGCCTACTGCACTATTTTGGATGACAATGTGCTTCCTACGTTGTGGCAGTTTTACGGGTTGGACCCCTGTTACTTTCAGAACGACAATGCCAGTTGTCATGTTTCGACGTTAACCGAGGCTTGGTACGGTGCCAATGGAGTTCATCGAATTGACTGGCCTGCCCAGAGTCCAGACCTGAACCCTATCGAAAACCTCTGGGACGAGTTGCATCGCCGAATTCAGGGATGCACTACCCGTGCAAAATCGGTGAAGGAACTTGTATGTCTTCTCCAAGCCGAGTGGAAGAAAATACCACTAGCTGTCATACAAAGACTTGTGGAAAATATGCCCCGGGGGGGTCCACCATGTAATTACCTCTCGTGGAGGCTCTACCAACTATTGAATTTGAATAAAGTTAGTTTTTCTTTCCTATCACAGGTGTTCAAATACTTATTGATAGTCAGTGTATATATATATATATATATATATGTATATATATATATATACATACATATATATATATACATATATATATATAGTTTTTAGTTTATCTTTCCTGTCCCTCCTTATTTTAGTTTCCTGTCAGAATGTAAATTTTTAGTCATGTACTATGCAAAATCTAAGTGCGTTGTTCAAACGCAGTATTTAAGCTGCCTTTTAAAAGTTCGTGTAAGGGGTTAGTTCTAAGTTTATGCTGCGTGTTTCAAATTAGCTCCCCCATCAGATTTTACGGATATTCTAGGCTCGGCTTTATTGTGTGCAGCCGATTTAGCAGTTTATATAAAGTAAGGAGCCAGTCGTTAGCCATTCGAATTTACTCTGATTTGTTACATTTTTATTTTCTGTTACATTCAGCTCAGCCAAACGTGGTAGTGATTTGTGAGCACCCAGTGCGTGTATCTTGGTAAATTTAATTCAAATAAAAAGGTTATAAGGTATTTTTACCACCTTCTTAGCATGCCTTCGTATTGAGCACGCTCCGTGCGTATTCGAGAGGTCCGTGGTTCGGGTCCCGGCGAGGGCATTGCTCATTTTTCATCTTTGTTGCTTCGAAATAACTTAATGATTCTACAGTGGCGCCCGAACTGGAAAAAGATAGTGGATGAGGATTCTCCACTACCGGGATTTCGCGATTGGGTCCCCTAATCCCTAGTCGCCCTTTAAAAGGAGGAGTATATAAGGAATTTGTCCCGCCTTTTTAGCATGCCTTCGTGGTGCAGTGGTCAGCACGCTCGGCGCGTAGTCGAGAGGTCCGTGGTTCGAGGCCCCCGGCGAGGGCATTGCTCATTTTTCATCTCTACTGCTTCGAAATAACGTAATGTTTGTACAAAGTTGTAGAGTCATTATGTTAATTTTTGGAAGCAGGAAAGATGAAAAACAGCAACCGCCTTCGCCGGGAGTCGAAGCACTTACCTCTGGAATACCGGCCCAGCGTGCTACCGTTACACCACGAAGGCACGCTAGGGAAGTGAGAGAAATACCTTATAAGGTAATATTAAAATCCTCTTCTGCAGTGCATGTTCTTCAAACACATAACGATTATTCGCTACTTCGTCTTCTGCGTAGGGTCTGCATTCTATGCTTCTAAAAGGGACTGAGACTCCATAACTTTTATCGTAAGAAACAATGTGCTTAAAGATTCAAAAGAGATCCTTTTCAGACTCGATAATTCAAACCAATGTGCTTGCACAAGATAAGCTAACATATTTTCATCTTCTATTCAAACTCCACTTTTGAAAACTTGTTTTTTAATTATAATTTGTAAATCCTTTTCATTTTTTAACGATTTGTTGATGCAGATGTTTGATCATTTGAATATTACGTACAAATAACTTCGAGCATACTTTACTTAAAATTAGAAAACTCTTTTCATGATTCAGTTTTTAATTTTTTGACTAGTACCAATCGGTTGTTGGACGGGAGGGATTTTTTATGTCTTTTCCTCGTGTTTCTTTGCATATAGCTGTACTCCCGTGTGTATAGAAATTATGCTTTTAGATCATTTTTGTCATTCAACATTAATATTTCAAGGAACAAATGAAATTCTCTCTTGAAGAAAAATCTTTGCATCTATTGAAGAAATTCTTTAGATAGTAATCTGCCGAATTTTCCCTCTAGGAATTCTTCAATTTTCTTCCCACCTACATTTATTTTGCGACAGAAATATGTCAGAAGCGATTTCAGCTTCCGCATGTCATTTCAAGTTAGGTTGCAGCTAAGTAAAACATAAAGCAAAGCATACGTCAAATATGGAATGGGAAATTTTTCAAAGTTCTGTTTAGAAAACTCTTTGAAAGTATAGTACACACTTTTTTTTTTTTTTCAGCTGGAATTTTTAACGGTATTCTTCTGTAAAGGGAAGGGGAAAAAATTAGCTCGCGTTATAAATTACATAGTTTTTCCTCTCTTGTAAGAAATAAAAAGGAAGTATTGTAATCGCGAAAAGTTTCAGGCAGCATATTTCAACGAAAATATCCATTTTAACCGCTTTCCAATGCAATTTAACGATGTATTTGCGTGATGTCTGTACGTAAGGACAGAATAAAATACTCTTTTCCTTCAAAAAAATTATAAGACTACTTTAAAATTAATTCTGAAGAGAATTTTTTGTGGCATCTGTACGAACGTACGTATCTCGCATAACTCAAAAACGAGTAGCTTCAGAAGGTTGAAATTTTGTATATAGGACTACTATATATGTAGATGTGCACCTCGTATTTTGGTTGCAATCCGGCGCGCCAAACGTATATAAATATATTTATATATATATATCCACTCTGTTACCCGGCTCAGCGATCTCAGTTTCTTTACGCTTATATTTTTGTAAATTGTAAATTTTTTGCTTTAAAAATGATTGAATTATGTTGTTTTTATCTTCCGGTTAAGGTTTTTATGCCTGTAGTAAATCTGTATGCAATATGTTTAGAATTATCAACAATTTTAAAGTTGTTTAAGTGCCGCTAAGCCTAATAATTTTTTTGATGGCTGCCATTGCTTTTTTACATTTGAAACAGCAGACTAGTGGATTTGTTGCCAATCTAGAGAAACGTAGCTTCGCAACAACAAAGATAACGCCTTCATTGATTATTGCGAATTAAATCATGCTTAATCCTTTCTGGAATTTTTTCGAGGAAATAAGTGTTTAAGATTTACTTCGTAATTTTTGATACAGATATTTTGAGTTTTTATGTATTTTTGCCTTCTCGCGAAGTGAGAACTGAATTAGTTGAATGAGAAATACTCAATCGTCTGTGAGAAACTGTTTCTTTTTTGTTTTGTTTGCTTAATTTTTTTATACATCGTTCTAGCTTTATTATAGTATTTGAATAGAACATATCGCAACGATTAGATAACTCTTTAAATGATATAAATTTTGTGCATTCCGAGTTTAATTAAAATAAAGAAATACCTTGGAAGTTTGAAGTGCACTCTTTGGAATAACAAAATTAAAAGTGGTAAATATATTCGTTGTTTGTTTACTAAAGATAAAAAAAGTAAAGCTCGAATTGCAAAATTTTGCTACTTTAAAAAATAAATTAATAAATAAATAAAAATATTTTTGAGCTTTTCGCACAAACAAAAAATAATTTGAATTTACATTATTTCAACTTTTTTCTTGTTCTTTATGATTCAAAAATTCACGTTAGGAATAAATACATATCGCAATAATGAGTTTAATAATGATAAAAATTTCAAGAATAACTGCGAATTTTTTTTTTCAAAACTTGGAGTGCGATTCGCGAAAATGAAAAATATATCTTAATATGAAAACTATTTTTTTCATTTTCCACAGCTAGGTATGAGGCAGCTTTGCCGGAAAATTGCAATAGAGAAATTATGAAAAAATATTTTTTTTCCTGCCCATCCTAGTGTACAGTAAGAATTAGTTAATTTGGACTTGCCGAATGTACAATAAGAATACATTAATAAGTGTCATACGAAATTGTCAGACGTGTCATAGAAACAAATGTCACTTCATTCATATTATTTTACTTATTCGTACAAACCCATTTATATTAATACAAAGTATCAGTCATGGAGGAAGATTTTATTGGGAAAACATTTCACCCTAATTCTGAATTTTTCCTGCCCATCCTAGTGTACAGTAAGAATTAGTTAATTTGGACTTGCCGAATGTACAATAAGAATACATTAATAAGTGTCATACGAAATTGTCAGACGTGTCATAGAAACAAATGTCACTTCATTCATATTATTTTACATATTCGTACAAACCCATTCATATTAATACAAAGTATCAGTCATGGAGGAAGATTTTATTGGGAAAACATTTCACCCTAATTCTGAATTTTTCCTGCCCATCCTAGTGTACAGTAAGAATTAGTTAATTTGGACTTGCCGAATGTACAATAAGAATACATTAATAAGTGTCATACGAAATTGTCAGACGTGTCATAGAAACAAATGTCACTTCATTCATATTATTTTACATATTCGTACAAACCCATTCATATTAATACAAAGTGTCAGTCATGGAGGAAGATTTTATTGGGAAAACATTTCACCCTAATTCTGAATTTTTCCTGCCCATCCTAGTGTACAGTAAGAATTAGTTAATTTGGACTTGCCGAATCTACAATAAGAATACATTAATAAGTGTCATACGAAATTGTCAGACGTGTCATAGAAACAAATGTCACTTCATTCATATTATTTTACATATTCGTACAAACCCATTCATATTATCACAAAGTATCAGTCATGGAGGAAGATTTTATTGGGAAAACATTTCACCCTAATTCTGAATTTTTCCTGCCCATCCTAGTGTACAGTGAGAATTAGTTAATTTGGACTTGCCGAATGTACAATAAGAATACATTAATAAGTGTCATACGAAATTGTCAGACGTGTCATAGAAACAAATGTCACTTCATTCATATTATTTTACTTATTCGTACAAACCCATTCATATTAATACAAAGTGTCAGTCATAAAGGAAGATTTTATTGGGAAAACATTTCACCCTAATTCCGAATTTTTCCTGCCCATCCTAGTGTACAGTAAGAATTAGTTAATTTGGACTTGCCGAATGTACAATAAGAATACATTAATAAGTGTCATACGAAATTGTCAGACGTGTCATAGAAACAAATGTCACTTCATTCATATTATTTTACTTATTCGTACAAACCCATTCATATTAATACAAAGTGTCAGTCATAAAGGAAGATTTTACTGGGAAAACATTTCACCCTAATTCCGAATTTTTCCTGCCCATCCTAGTGTGCAGTAAGAATTAGTTAATTTGGACTTGCCGAATGTACAATAAGAATACATTAATAAGTGTCATACGAAATTGTCAGACGTGTCATAGAAACAAATGTCACTTCATTCATATTATTTTACTTATTCGTACAAACCCATTCATATTAATACAAAGTGTCAGTCATAAAGGAAGATTTTATTGGGAAAACATTTCACCCTAATTCCGAATTTTTCCTGCCCATCCTAGTGTACAGTAAGAATTAGTTAATTTGGACTTGCCGAATGTACAATAAGAATACATTAATAAGTGTCATACGAAATTGTCAGACGTGTCATAGAAACAAATGTCACTTCATTCATATTATTTTACTTATTCGTACAAACCCATTCATATTAATACAAAGTGTCAGTCATAAAGGAAGATTTTACTGGGAAAACATTTCACCCTAATTCCGAATTTTTCCTGCCCATCCTAGTGTGCAGTAAGAATTAGTTAATTTGGACTTGTCGAATGTACAATAAGAATACATTAATAAGTGTCATACGAAATTGTCAGACGTGTCATAGAAACAAATGTCACTTCATTCATATTATTTTACTTATTCGTACAAACCCACTCATATTAATACTAAGTATCAGTCATGGAGGAAGATTTTATTGGGAAAACATTTCACCCTAATTCTGAATTTTTCCTGCCCATCCTAGTGTACAGTGAGAATTAGTTAATTTGGACTTGCCGAATGTACAATAAGAATACATTAATAAGTGTCATACGAAATTGTCAGACGTGTCATAGAGACAAATGTCACTTCATTCATATTATTTTACTTATTCGTACAAACCCATTCATATTAATACAAAGTGTCAGTCATAAAGGAAGATTTTATTGGGAAAACATTTCACCCTAATTCCGAATTTTTCCTGCCCATCCTAGTGTACAGTAAGAATTAGTTAATTTGGACTTGCCGAATGTACAATAAGAATACATTAATAAGTGTCATACGAAATTGTCAGACGTGTCATAGAAACAAATGTCACTTCATTCATATTATTTTACTTATTCGTACAAACCCATTCATATTAATACAAAGTGTCAGTCATAAAGGAAGATTTTACTGGGAAAACATTTCACCCTAATTCCGAATTTTTCCTGCCCATCCTAGTGTGCAGTAAGAATTAGTTAATTTGGACTTGCCGAATGTACAATAAGAATACATTAATAAGTGTCATACGAAATTGTCAGACGTGTCATAGAAACAAATGTCACTTCATTCATATTATTTTACTTATTCGTACAAACCCATTCATATTAATACAAAGTGTCAGTCATAAAGGAAGATTTTATTGGGAAAACATTTCACCCTAATTCCGAATTTTTCCTGCCCATCCTAGTGTACAGTAAGAATTAGTTAATTTGGACTTGCCGAATGTACAATAAGAATACATTAATAAGTGTCATACGAAATTGTCAGACGTGTCATAGAAACAAATGTCACTTCATTCATATTATTTTACTTATTCGTACAAACCCACTCATATTAATACAAAGTATCAGTCATGGAGGAAGATTTTATTGGGAAAACATTTCACCCTAATTCTGAATTTTTCCTGCCCATCCTAGTGTACAGTAAGAATTAGCTAATTTGGACTTGCCGAATGTACAATAAGAATACATTAATAAGTGTCATACGAAATTGTCAGACGTGTCATAGAAACAAATGTCACTTCATTCATATTATTTTACTTATTCATACAAACTCATTCATATTAATACAAAGTGTCAGTCATAAAGGAAGATTTTATTGGGAAAACATTTCACCCTAATTCCGAATTTTTCCTGCCCATCCTAGTGTACAGTAAGAATTAGTTAATTTGGACTTGCCGAATGTAGAATAAGAATACATTAATAAGTGTCATACGAAATTGTCAGACGTGTCATAGAAACAAATGTCACTTCATTCATATTATTTTACTTATTCGTACAAACCCATTCATATTAATACAAACTGTCAGTCATAAAGGAAGATTTTACTGGAAAAACATTTCACCCTAATTCCGAATTTTTCCTGCCCATCCTAGTGTACAGTAAGAATTAGTTAATTTGGACTTGCCGAATGTACAATAAGAATACATTAATAAGTGTCATACGAAATTGTCAGACGTGTCATAGAAACAAATGTCACTTCATTCATATTATTTTACTTATTCGTACAAACCCATTCATATTAATACAAAGTGTCAGTCATAAAGGAAGATTTTACTGGGAAAACATTTCACCCTAATTCCGAATTTTTCCTGCCCATCCTAGTGTGCAGTAAGAATTAGTTAATTTGGACTTGCCGAATGTACAATAAGAATACATTAATAAGTGTCATACGAAATTGTCAGACGTGTCATACAAACAAATGTCACTTCATTCATATTATTTTACTTATTCGTACAAACCCATTCATATTAATACAAAGTATCAGTCATGGAGGAAGATTTTATTGGGAAAACATTTCACCCTAATTCCGAATTTTTCCTGCCCATCCTAGTGTACAGTAAGAATTAGTTAATTTGGACTTGCCGAATGTACAATAAGAATACATTAATAAGTGTCATACGAAATTGTCAGACGTGTCATAGAAACAAATGTCACTTCATTCATATTATTTTACATATTCGTACAAACCCATTCATATTAATACAAAGTATCAGTCATGGAGGAAGATTTTATTGGGAAAACATTTCACCCTAATTCTGAATTTTTCCTGCCCATCCTAGTGTACAGTGAGAATTAGTTAATTTGGACTTGCCGAATGTACAATAAGAATACATTAATAAGTGTCATACGAAATTGTCAGACGTGTCATAGAAACAAATGTCACTTCATTCATATTATTTTACTTATTCGTACAAACCCATTCATATTAATACAAAGTGTCAGTCATAAAGGAAGATTTTATTGGGAAAACATTTCACCCTAATTCCGAATTTTTCCTGCCCATCCTAGTGTACAGTAAGAATTAGTTAATTTGGACTTGCCGAATGTACAATAAGAATACATTAATAAGTGTCATACGAAATTGTCAGACGTGTCATAGAAACAAATGTCACTTCATTCATATTATTTTACTTATTCGTACAAACCCATTCATATTAATACAAAGTGTCAGTCATAAAGGAAGATTTTACTGGGAAAACATTTCACCCTAATTCCGAATTTTTCCTGCCCATCCTAGTGTGCAGTAAGAATTAGTTAATTTGGACTTGCCGAATGTACAATAAGAATACATTAATAAGTGTCATACGAAATTGTCAGACGTGTCATAGAAACAAATGTCACTTCATTCATATTATTTTACTTATTCGTACAAACCCATTCATATTAATACAAAGTGTCAGTCATAAAGGAAGATTTTATTGGGAAAACATTTCACCCTAATTCCGAATTTTTCCTGCCCATCCTAGTGTACAGTAAGAATTAGTTAATTTGGACTTGCCGAATGTACAATAAGAATACATTAATAAGTGTCATACGAAATTGTCAGACGTGTCATAGAAACAAATGTCACTTCATTCATATTATTTTACTTATTCGTACAAACCCATTCATATTAATACAAAGTGTCAGTCATAAAGGATGATTTTATTGGGAAAACATTTCACCCTAATTCCGAATTTTTCCTGCCCATCCTAGTGTACAGTAAGAATTAGTTAATTTGGACTTGCCGAATGTACAATAAGAATACATTAATAAGTGTCATACGAAATTGTCAGACGTGTCATAGAAACAAATGTCACTTCATTCATATTATTTTACTTATTCGTACAAACCCATTCATATTAATACAAAGTGTCAGTCATAAAGGAAGATTTTATTGGGAAAACATTTCACCCTAATTCCGAATTTTTCCTGCCCATCCTAGTGTACAGTAAGAATTAGTTAATTTGGACTTGCCGAATGTACAATAAGAATACATTAATAAGTGTCATACGAAATTGTCAGACGTGTCATAGAAACAAATGTCACTTCATTCATATTATTTTACTTATTCGTACAAACCCATTCATATTAATACAAAGTGTCAGTCATAAAGGAAGATTTTACTGGGAAAACATTTCACCCTAATTCCGAATTTTTCCTGCCCATCCTAGTGTGCAGTAAGAATTAGTTAATTTGGACTTGCCGAATGTACAATAAGAATACATTAATAAGTGTCATACGAAATTGTCAGACGTGTCATAGAAACAAATGTCACTTCATTCATATTATTTTACTTATTCGTACAAACCCATTCATATTAATACAAAGTGTCAGTCATAAAGGAAGATTTTATTGGGAAAACATTTCACCCTAATTCCGAATTTTTCCTGCCCATCCTAGTGTACAGTAAGAATTAGTTAATTTGGACTTGCCGAATGTACAATAAGAATACATTAATAAGTGTCATACGAAATTGTCAGACGTGTCATAGAAACAAATGTCACTTCATTCATATTATTTTACTTATTCGTACAATCCCATTCATATTAATACAAAGTGTCAGTCATAAAGGAAGATTTTACTGGGAAAACATTTCACCCTAATTCCGAATTTTTCCTGCCCATCCTAGTGTGCAGTAAGAATTAGTTAATTTGGACTTGTCGAATGTACAATAAGAATACATTAATAAGTGTCATACGAAATTGTCAGACGTGTCATAGAAACAAATGTCACTTCATTCATATTATTTTACTTATTCGTACAAACCCACTCATATTAATACTAAGTATCAGTCATGGAGGAAGATTTTATTGGGAAAACATTTCACCCTAATTCTGAATTTTTCCTGCCCATCCTAGTGTACAGTGAGAATTAGTTAATTTGGACTTGCCGAATGTACAATAAGAATACATTAATAAGTGTCATACGAAATTGTCAGACGTGTCATAGAGACAAATGTCACTTCATTCATATTATTTTACTTATTCGTACAAACCCATTCATATTAATACAAAGTGTCAGTCATAAAGGAAGATTTTATTGGGAAAACATTTCACCCTAATTCCGAATTTTTCCTGCCCATCCTAGTGTACAGTAAGAATTAGTTAATTTGGACTTGCCGAATGTACAATAAGAATACATTAATAAGTGTCATACGAAATTGTCAGACGTGTCATAGAAACAAATGTCACTTCATTCATATTATTTTACTTATTCGTACAAACCCATTCATATTAATACAAAGTGTCAGTCATAAAGGAAGATTTTACTGGGAAAACATTTCACCCTAATTCCGAATTTTTCCTGCCCATCCTAGTGTGCAGTAAGAATTAGTTAATTTGGACTTGCCGAATGTACAATAAGAATACATTAATAAGTGTCATACGAAATTGTCAGACGTGTCATAGAAACAAATGTCACTTCATTCATATTATTTTACTTATTCGTACAAACCCACTCATATTAATACTAAGTATCAGTCATGGAGGAAGATTTTATTGGGAAAACATTTCACCCTAATTCTGAATTTTTCCTGCCCATCCTAGTGTACAGTGAGAATTAGTTAATTTGGACTTGCCGAATATACAATAAGAATACATTAATAAGTGTCATACGAAATTGTCAGACGTGTCATAGAGACAAATGTCACTTCATTCATATTATTTTACTTATTCGTACAAACCCATTCATATTAATACAAAGTGTCAGTCATAAAGGAAGATTTTATTGGGAAAACATTTCACCCTAATTCCGAATTTTTCCTGCCCATCCTAGTGTACAGTAAGAATTAGTTAATTTGGACTTGCCGAATGTACAATAAGAATACATTAATAAGTGTCATACGAAATTGTCAGACGTGTCATAGAAACAAATGTCACTTCATTCATATTATTTTACTTATTCGTACAAACTCATTCATATTAATACAAAGTGTCAGTCATAAAGGAAGATTTTATTGGGAAAACATTTCACCCTAATTCCGAATTTTTCCTGCCCATCCTAGTGTACAGTAAGAATTAGTTAATTTGGACTTGCCGAATGTACAATAAGAATACATTAATAAGTGTCATACGAAATTGTCAGACGTGTCATAGAAACAAATGTCACTTCATTCATATTATTTTACTTATTCGTACAAACCCATTCATATTAATACAAAGTGTCAGTCATAAAGGAAGATTTTACTGGGAAAACATTTCACCCTAATTCCGAATTTTTCCTGCCCATCCTAGTGTGCAGTAAGAATTAGTTAATTTGGACTTGCCGAATGTACAATAAGAATACATTAATAAGTGTCATACGAAATTGTCAGACGTGTCATAGAAACAAATGTCACTTCATTCATATTATTTTACTTATTCGTACAAACCCATTCATATTAATACAAAGTGTCAGTCATAAAGGAAGATTTTATTGGGAAAACATTTCACCCTAATTCCGAATTTTTCCTGCCCATCCTAGTGTACAGTAAGAATTAGTTAATTTGGACTTGCCGAATGTACAATAAGAATACATTAATAAGTGTCATACGAAATTGTCAGACGTGTCATAGAAACAAATGTCACTTCATTCATATTATTTTACTTATTCGTACAAACCCATTCATATTAATACAAAGTGTCAGTCATAAAGGAAGATTTTACTGGGAAAACATTTCACCCTAATTCCGAATTTTTCCTGCCCATCCTAGTGTGCAGTAAGAATTAGTTAATTTGGACTTGCCGAATGTACAATAAGAATACATTAATAAGTGTCATACGAAATTGTCAGACGTGTCATAGAAACAAATGTCACTTCATTCATATTATTTTACTTATTCGTACAAACCCACTCATATTAATACTAAGTATCAGTCATGGAGGAAGATTTTATTGGGAAAACATTTCACCCTAATTCTGAATTTTTCCTGCCCATCCTAGTGTACAGTGAGAATTAGTTAATTTGGACTTGCCGAATATACAATAAGAATACATTAATAAGTGTCATACGAAATTGTCAGACGTGTCATAGAGACAAATGTCACTTCATTCATATTATTTTACTTATTCGTACAAACCCATTCATATTAATACAAAGTGTCAGTCATAAAGGAAGATTTTATTGGGAAAACATTTCACCCTAATTCCGAATTTTTCCTGCCCATCCTAGTGTACAGTAAGAATTAGTTAATTTGGACTTGCCGAATGTACAATAAGAATACATTAATAAGTGTCATACGAAATTGTCAGACGTGTCATAGAAACAAATGTCACTTCATTCATATTATTTTACTTATTCGTACAAACCCATTCATATTAATACAAAGTGTCAGTCATAAAGGAAGATTTTACTGGGAAAACATTTCACCCTAATTCCGAATTTTTCCTGCCCATCCTAGTGTGCAGTAAGAATTAGTTAATTTGGACTTGCCGAATGTACAATAAGAATACATTAATAAGTGTCATACGAAATTGTCAGACGTGTCATAGAAACAAATGTCACTTCATTCATATTATTTTACTTATTCGTACAAACCCATTCATATTAATACAAAGTGTCAGTCATAAAGGAAGATTTTATTGGGAAAACATTTCACCCTAATTCCGAATTTTTCCTGCCCATCCTAGTGTACAGTAAGAATTAGTTAATTTGGACTTGCCGAATGTACAATAAGAATACATTAATAAGTGTCATACGAAATTGTCAGACGTGTCATAGAAACAAATGTCACTTCATTCATATTATTTTACTTATTCGTACAAACCCACTCATATTAATACAAAGTATCAGTCATGGAGGAAGATTTTATTGGGAAAACATTTCACCCTAATTCTGAATTTTTCCTGCCCATCCTAGTGTACAGTAAGAATTAGTTAATTTGGACTTGCCGAATGTACAATAAGAATACATTAATAAGTGTCATACGAAATTGTCAGACGTGTCATAGAAACAAATGTCACTTCATTCATATTATTTTACTTATTCGTACAAACTCATTCATATTAATACAAAGTGTCAGTCATAAAGGAAGATTTTATTGGGAAAACATTTCACCCTAATTCCGAATTTTTCCTGCCCATCCTAGTGTACAGTAAGAATTAGTTAATTTGGACTTGCCGAATGTACAATAAGAATACATTAATAAGTGTCATACGAAATTGTCAGACGTGTCATAGAAACAAATGTCACTTCATTCATATTATTTTACTTATTCGTACAAACCCATTCATATTAATACAAAGTGTCAGTCATAAAGGAAGATTTTACTGGGAAAACATTTCACCCTAATTCCGAATTTTTCCTGCCCATCCTAGTGTGCAGTAAGAATTAGTTAATTTGGACTTGCCGAATGTACAATAAGAATACATTAATAAGTGTCATACGAAATTGTCAGACGTGTCATAGAAACAAATGTCACTTCATTCATATTATTTTACTTATTCGTACAAACCCATTCATATTAATACAAAGTATCAGTCATGGAGGAAGATTTTATTGGGAAAACATTTCACCCTAATTCCGAATTTTTCCTGCCCATCCTAGTGTACAGTAAGAATTAGTTAATTTGGACTTGCCGAATGTACAATAAGAATACATTAATAAGTGTCATACGAAATTGTCAGACGTGTCATAGAAACAAATGTCACTTCATTCATATTATTTTACATATTCGTACAAACCCATTCATATTAATACAAAGTATCAGTCATGGAGGAAGATTTTATTGGGAAAACATTTCACCCTAATTCTGAATTTTTCCTGCCCATCCTAGTGTACAGTGAGAATTAGTTAATTTGGACTTGCCGAATGTACAATAAGAATACATTAATAAGTGTCATACGAAATTGTCAGACGTGTCATAGAAACAAATGTCACTTCATTCATATTATTTTACTTATTCGTACAAACCCATTCATATTAATACAAAGTGTCAGTCATAAAGGAAGATTTTATTGGGAAAACATTTCACCCTAATTCCGAATTTTTCCTGCCCATCCTAGTGTACAGTAAGAATTAGTTAATTTGGACTTGCCGAATGTACAATAAGAATACATTAATAAGTGTCATACGAAATTGTCAGACGTGTCATAGAAACAAATGTCACTTCATTCATATTATTTTACTTATTCGTACAAACCCATTCATATTAATACAAAGTGTCAGTCATAAAGGAAGATTTTACTGGGAAAACATTTCACCCTAATTCCGAATTTTTCCTGCCCATCCTAGTGTGCAGTAAGAATTAGTTAATTTGGACTTGCCGAATGTACAATAAGAATACATTAATAAGTGTCATACGAAATTGTCAGACGTGTCATAGAAACAAATGTCACTTCATTCATATTATTTTACTTATTCGTACAAACCCATTCATATTAATACAAAGTGTCAGTCATAAAGGAAGATTTTATTGGGAAAACATTTCACCCTAATTCCGAATTTTTCCTGCCCATCCTAGTGTACAGTAAGAATTAGTTAATTTGGACTTGCCGAATATACAATAAGAATACATTAATAAGTGTCATACGAAATTGTCAGACGTGTCATAGAAACAAATGTCACTTCATTCATATTATTTTACTTATTCGTACAAACCCATTCATATTAATACAAAGTGTCAGTCATAAAGGATGATTTTATTGGGAAAACATTTCACCCTAATTCCGAATTTTTCCTGCCCATCCTAGTGTACAGTAAGAATTAGTTAATTTGGACTTGCCGAATGTACAATAAGAATACATTAATAAGTGTCATACGAAATTGTCAGACGTGTCATAGAAACAAATGTCACTTCATTCATATTATTTTACTTATTCGTACAAACCCATTCATATTAATACAAAGTGTCAGTCATAAAGGAAGATTTTACTGGGAAAACATTTCACCCTAATTCCGAATTTTTCCTGCCCATCCTAGTGTACAGTAAGAATTAGTTAATTTGGACTTGCCGAATGTACAATAAGAATACATTAATAAGTGTCATACGAAATTGTCAGACGTGTCATAGAAACAAATGTCACTTCATTCATATTATTTTACTTATTCGTACAAACCCATTCATATTAATACAAAGTGTCAGTCATAAAGGAAGATTTTATTGGGAAAACATTTCACCCTAATTCCGAATTTTTCCTGCCCATCCTAGTGTACAGTAAGAATTAGTTAATTTGGACTTGCCGAATGTACAATAAGAATACATTAATAAGTGTCATACGAAATTGTCAGACGTGTCATAGAAACAAATGTCACTTCATTCATATTATTTTACTTATTCGTACAAACCCATTCATATTAATACAAAGTGTCAGTCATAAAGGAAGATTTTATTGGGAAAACATTTCACCCTAATTCCGAATTTTTCCTGCCCATCCTAGTGTGCAGTAAGAATTAGTTAATTTGGACTTGCCGAATGTACAATAAGAATACATTAATAAGTGTCATACGAAATTGTCAGACGTGTCATAGAAACAAATGTCACTTCATTCATATTATTTTACTTATTCGTACAAACCCATTCATATTAATACAAAGTATCAGTCATGGAGGAAGATTTTATTGGGAAAACATTTCACCCTAATTCCGAATTTTTCCTGCCCATCCTAGTGTACAGTAAGAATTAGTTAATTTGGACTTGCCGAATGTACAATAAGAATACATTAATAAGTGTCATACGAAATTGTCAGACGTGTCATAGAAACAAATGTCACTTCATTCATATTATTTTACATATTCGTACAAACCCATTCATATTAATACAAAGTATCAGTCATGGAGGAAGATTTTATTGGGAAAACATTTCACCCTAATTCTGAATTTTTCCTGCCCATCCTAGTGTACAGTGAGAATTAGTTAATTTGGACTTGCCGAATGTACAATAAGAATACATTAATAAGTGTCATACGAAATTGTCAGACGTGTCATAGAAACAAATGTCACTTCATTCATATTATTTTACTTATTCGTACAAACCCATTCATATTAATACAAAGTGTCAGTCATAAAGGAAGATTTTATTGGGAAAACATTTCACCCTAATTCCGAATTTTTCCTGCCCATCCTAGTGTACAGTAAGAATTAGTTAATTTGGACTTGCCGAATGTACAATAAGAATACATTAATAAGTGTCATACGAAATTGTCAGACGTGTCATAGAAACAAATGTCACTTCATTCATATTATTTTACTTATTCGTACAAACCCATTCATATTAATACAAAGTGTCAGTCATAAAGGAAGATTTTATTGGGAAAACATTTCACCCTAATTCCGAATTTTTCCTGCCCATCCTAGTGTACAGTAAGAATTAGTTAATTTGGACTTGCCGAATGTACAATAAGAATACATTAATAAGTGTCATACGAAATTGTCAGACGTGTCATAGAAACAAATGTCACTTCATTCATATTATTTTACTTATTCGTACAAACCCATTCATATTAATACAAAGTGTCAGTCATAAAGGAAGATTTTATTGGGAAAACATTTCACCCTAATTCCGAATTTTTCCTGCCCATCCTAGTGTACAGTAAGAATTAGTTAATTTGGACTTGCCGAATGTACAATAAGAATACATTAATAAGTGTCATACGAAATTGTCAGACGTGTCATAGAAACAAATGTCACTTCATTCATATTATTTTACTTATTCGTACAAACCCATTCATATTAATACAAAGTGTCAGTCATAAAGGAAGATTTTACTGGGAAAACATTTCACCCTAATTCCGAATTTTTCCTGCCCATCCTAGTGTGCAGTAAGAATTAGTTAATTTGGACTTGCCGAATGTACAATAAGAATACATTAATAAGTGTCATACGAAATTGTCAGACGTGTCATAGAAACAAATGTCACTTCATTCATATTATTTTACTTATTCGTACAAACCCATTCATATTAATACAAAGTGTCAGTCATAAAGGAAGATTTTATTGGGAAAACATTTCACCCTAATTCCGAATTTTTCCTGCCCATCCTAGTGTACAGTAAGAATTAGTTAATTTGGACTTGCCGAATGTACAATAAGAATACATTAATAAGTGTCATACGAAATTGTCAGACGTGTCATAGAAACAAATGTCACTTCATTCATATTATTTTACTTATTCGTACAAACCCATTCATATTAATACAAAGTGTCAGTCATAAAGGAAGATTTTACTGGGAAAACATTTCACCCTAATTCCGAATTTTTCCTGCCCATCCTAGTGTGCAGTAAGAATTAGTTAATTTGGACTTGCCGAATGTACAATAAGAATACATTAATAAGTGTCATACGAAATTGTCAGACGTGTCATAGAAACAAATGTCACTTCATTCATATTATTTTACTTATTCGTACAAACCCATTCATATTAATACAAAGTGTCAGTCATAAAGGAAGATTTTATTGGGAAAACATTTCACCCTAATTCCGAATTTTTCCTGCCCATCCTAGTGTACAGTAAGAATTAGTTAATTTGGACTTGCCGAATGTACAATAAGAATACATTAATAAGTGTCATACGAAATTGTCAGACGTGTCATAGAAACAAATGTCACTTCATTCATATTATTTTACTTATTCGTACAAACCCATTCATATTAATACAAAGTGTCAGTCATAAAGGAAGATTTTATTGGGAAAACATTTCACCCTAATTCCGAATTTTTCCTGCCCATCCTAGTGTACAGTAAGAATTAGTTAATTTGGACTTGCCGAATGTACAATAAGAATACATTAATAAGTGTCATACGAAATTGTCAGACGTGTCATAGAAACAAATGTCACTTCATTCATATTATTTTACTTATTCGTACAAACCCATTCATATTAATACAAAGTGTCAGTCATAAAGGAAGATTTTACTGGGAAAACATTTCACCCTAATTCCGAATTTTTCCTGCCCATCCTAGTGTGCAGTAAGAATTAGTTAATTTGGACTTGCCGAATGTACAATAAGAATACATTAATAAGTGTCATACGAAATTGTCAGACGTGTCATAGAAACAAATGTCACTTCATTCATATTATTTTACTTATTCGTACAAACCCATTCATATTAATACAAAGTATCAGTCATGGAGGAAGATTTTATTGGGAAAACATTTCACCCTAATTCCGAATTTTTCCTGCCCATCCTAGTGTACAGTAAGAATTAGTTAATTTGGACTTGCCGAATGTACAATAAGAATACATTAATAAGTGTCATACGAAATTGTCAGACGTGTCATAGAAACAAATGTCACTTCATTCATATTATTTTACATATTCGTACAAACCCATTCATATTAATACAAAGTATCAGTCATGGAGGAAGATTTTATTGGGAAAACATTTCACCCTAATTCTGAATTTTTCCTGCCCATCCTAGTGTACAGTGAGAATTAGTTAATTTGGACTTGCCGAATGTACAATAAGAATACATTAATAAGTGTCATACGAAATTGTCAGACGTGTCATAGAAACAAATGTCACTTCATTCATATTATTTTACTTATTCGTACAAACCCATTCATATTAATACAAAGTGTCAGTCATAAAGGAAGATTTTATTGGGAAAACATTTCACCCTAATTCCGAATTTTTCCTGCCCATCCTAGTGTACAGTAAGAATTAGTTAATTTGGACTTGCCGAATGTACAATAAGAATACATTAATAAGTGTCATACGAAATTGTCAGACGTGTCATAGAAACAAATGTCACTTCATTCATATTATTTTACTTATTCGTACAAACCCATTCATATTAATACAAAGTGTCAGTCATAAAGGAAGATTTTATTGGGAAAACATTTCACCCTAATTCCGAATTTTTCCTGCCCATCCTAGTGTACAGTAAGAATTAGTTAATTTGGACTTGCCGAATGTACAATAAGAATACATTAATAAGTGTCATACGAAATTGTCAGACGTGTCATAGAAACAAATGTCACTTCATTCATATTATTTTACATATTCGTACAAACCCATTCATATTAATACAAAGTGTCAGTCATAAAGGAAGATTTTACTGGGAAAACATTTCACCCTAATTCCGAATTTTTCCTGCCTATCCTAGTGTGCAGTAAGAATTAGTTAATTTGGACTTGCCGAATGTACAATAAGAATACATTAATAAGTGTCATACGAAATTGTCAGACGTGTCATAGAAACAAATGTCACTTCATTCATATTATTTTACTTATTCGTACAAACCCATTCATATTAATACAAAGTGTCAGTCATAAAGGAAGATTTTATTGGGAAAACATTTCACCCTAATTCCGAATTTTTCCTGCCCATCCTAGTGTACAGTAAGAATTAGTTAATTTGGACTTGCCGAATGTACAATAAGAATACATTAATAAGTGTCATACGAAATTGTCAGACGTGTCATAGAAACAAATGTCACTTCATTCATATTATTTTACTTATTCGTACAAACCCATTCATATTAATACAAAGTGTCAGTCATAAAGGAAGATTTTATTGGGAAAACATTTCACCCTAATTCCGAATTTTTCCTGCCCATCCTAGTGTACAGTAAGAATTAGTTAATTTGGACTTGCCGAATGTACAATAAGAATACATTAATAAGTGTCATACGAAATTGTCAGACGTGTCATAGAAACAAATGTCACTTCATTCATATTATTTTACTTATTCGTACAAACCCATTCATATTAATACAAAGTGTCAGTCATAAAGGAAGATTTTACTGGGAAAACATTTCACCCTAATTCCGAATTTTTCCTGCCCATCCTAGTGTGCAGTAAGAATTAGTTAATTTGGACTTGCCGAATGTACAATAAGAATACATTAATAAGTGTCATACGAAATTGTCAGACGTGTCATAGAAACAAATGTCACTTCATTCATATTATTTTACTTATTCGTACAAACCCATTCATATTAATACAAAGTGTCAGTCATAAAGGAAGATTTTATTGGGAAAACATTTCACCCTAATTCCGAATTTTTCCTGCCCATCCTAGTGTACAGTAAGAATTAGTTAATTTGGACTTGCCGAATGTACAATAAGAATACATTAATAAGTGTCATACGAAATTGTCAGACGTGTCATAGAAACAAATGTCACTTCATTCATATTATTTTACTTATTCGTACAAACCCATTCATATTAATACAAAGTGTCAGTCATAAAGGAAGATTTTACTGGGAAAACATTTCACCCTAATTCCGAATTTTTCCTGCCCATCCTAGTGTGCAGTAAGAATTAGTTAATTTGGACTTGTCGAATGTACAATAAGAATACATTAATAAGTGTCATACGAAATTGTCAGACGTGTCATAGAAACAAATGTCACTTCATTCATATTATTTTACTTATTCGTACAAACCCACTCATATTAATACTAAGTATCAGTCATGGAGGAAGATTTTATTGGGAAAACATTTCACCCTAATTCTGAATTTTTCCTGCCCATCCTAGTGTACAGTGAGAATTAGTTAATTTGGACTTGCCGAATGTACAATAAGAATACATTAATAAGTGTCATACGAAATTGTCAGACGTGTCATAGAGACAAATGTCACTTCATTCATATTATTTTACTTATTCGTACAAACCCATTCATATTAATACAAAGTGTCAGTCATAAAGGAAGATTTTGTTGGGAAAACATTTCACCCTAATTCCGAATTTTTCCTGCCCATCCTAGTGTACAGTAAGAATTAGTTAATTTGGACTTGCCGAATGTACAATAAGAATACATTAATAAGTGTCATACGAAATTGTCAGACGTGTCATAGAAACAAATGTCACTTCATTCATATTATTTTACTTATTCGTACAAACCCATTCATATTAATACAAAGTGTCAGTCATAAAGGAAGATTTTACTGGGAAAACATTTCACCCTAATTCCGAATTTTTCCTGCCCATCCTAGTGTGCAGTAAGAATTAGTTAATTTGGACTTGCCGAATGTACAATAAGAATACATTAATAAGTGTCATACGAAATTGTCAGACGTGTCATAGAAACAAATGTCACTTCATTCATATTATTTTACTTATTCGTACAAACCCACTCATATTAATACAAAGTATCAGTCATGGAGGAAGATTTTATTGGGAAAACATTTCACCCTAATTCTGAATTTTTCCTGCCCATCCTAGTGTACAGTAAGAATTAGTTAATTTGGACTTGCCGAATGTACAATAAGAATACATTAATAAGTGTCATACGAAATTGTCAGACGTGTCATAGAAACAAATGTCACTTCATTCATATTATTTTACTTATTCGTACAAACTCATTCATATTAATACAAAGTGTCAGTCATAAAGGAAGATTTTATTGGGAAAACATTTCACCCTAATTCCGAATTTTTCCTGCCCATCCTAGTGTACAGTAAGAATTAGTTAATTTGGACTTGCCGAATGTACAATAAGAATACATTAATAAGTGTCATACGAAATTGTCAGACGTGTCATAGAAACAAATGTCACTTCATTCATATTATTTTACTTATTCGTACAAACCCATTCATATTAATACAAAGTGTCAGTCATAAAGGAAGATTTTACTGGGAAAACATTTCACCCTAATTCCGAATTTTTCCTGCCCATCCTAGTGTACAGTAAGAATTAGTTAATTTGGACTTGCCGAATGTACAATAAGAATACATTAATAAGTGTCATACGAAATTGTCAGACGTGTCATAGAAACAAATGTCACTTCATTCATATTATTTTACTTATTCGTACAAACCCATTCATATTAATACAAAGTGTCAGTCATAAAGGAAGATTTTACTGGGAAAACATTTCACCCTAATTCCGAATTTTTCCTGCCCATCCTAGTGTGCAGTAAGAATTAGTTAATTTGGACTTGCCGAATGTACAATAAGAATACATTAATAAGTGTCATACGAAATTGTCAGACGTGTCATAGAAACAAATGTCACTTCATTCATATTATTTTACTTATTCGTACAAACCCATTCATATTAATACAAAGTATCAGTCATGGAGGAAGATTTTATTGGGAAAACATTTCACCCTAATTCCGAATTTTTCCTGCCCATCCTAGTGTACAGTAAGAATTAGTTAATTTGGACTTGCCGAATGTACAATAAGAATACATTAATAAGTGTCATACGAAATTGTCAGACGTGTCATAGAAACAAATGTCACTTCATTCATATTATTTTACATATTCATACAAACCCATTCATATTAATACAAAGTATCAGCCATGGAGGAAGATTTTATTGGGAAAACATTTCACCCTAATTCCGAATTTTTCCTGCCCATCCTAGTGTACAGTAAGAATTAGTTAATTTGGACTTGCCGAATGTACAATAAGAATACATTAATAAGTGTCATACGAAATTGTCAGACGTGTCATAGAAACAAATGTCACTTCATTCATATTATTTTACTTATTCGTACAAACCCATTCATATTAATACAAAGTGTCAGTCATAAAGGAAGATTTTACTGGGAAAACATTTCACCCTAATTCCGAATTTTTCCTGCCCATCCTAGTGTGCAGTAAGAATTAGTTAATTTGGACTTGCCGAATGTACAATAAGAATACATTAATAAGTGTCATACGAAATTGTCAGACGTGTCATAGAAACAAATGTCACTTCATTCATATTATTTTACTTATTCGTACAAACCCACTCATATTAACACTAAGTATCAGTCATGGAGGAAGATTTTATTGGGAAAACATTTCACCCTAATTCTGAATTTTTCCTGCCCATCCTAGTGTACAGTGAGAATTAGTTAATTTGGACTTGCCGAATATACAATAAGAATACATTAATAAGTGTCATACGAAATTGTCAGACGTGTCATAGAGACAAATGTCACTTCATTCATATTATTTTACTTATTCGTACAAACCCATTCATATTAATACAAAGTGTCAGTCATAAAGGAAGATTTTATTGGGAAAACATTTCACCCTAATTCCGAATTTTTCCTGCCCATCCTAGTGTACAGTAAGAATTAGTTAATTTGGACTTGCCGAATGTACAATAAGAATACATTAATAAGTGTCATACGAAATTGTCAGACGTGTCATAGAAACAAATGTCACTTCATTCATATTATTTTACTTATTCGTACAAACCCATTCATATTAATACAAAGTGTCAGTCATAAAGGAAGATTTTACTGGGAAAACATTTCACCCTAATTCCGAATTTTTCCTGCCCATCCTAGTGTGCAGTAAGAATTAGTTAATTTGGACTTGCCGAATGTACAATAAGAATACATTAATAAGTGTCATACGAAATTGTCAGACGTGTCATAGAAACAAATGTCACTTCATTCATATTATTTTACTTATTCGTACAAACCCATTCATATTAATACAAAGTGTCAGTCATAAAGGAAGATTTTACTGGGAAAACATTTCACCCTAATTCCGAATTTTTCCTGCCCATCCTAGTGTGCAGTAAGAATTAGTTAATTTGGACTTGCCGAATGTACAATAAGAATACATTAATAAGTGTCATACGAAATTGTCAGACGTGTCATAGAAACAAATGTCACTTCATTCATATTATTTTACTTATTCGTACAAACCCACTCATATTAATACAAAGTATCAGTCATGGAGGAAGATTTTATTGGGAAAACATTTCACCCTAATTCTGAATTTTTCCTGCCCATCCTAGTGTACAGTAAGAATTAGTTAATTTGGACTTGCCGAATGTACAATAAGAATACATTAATAAGTGTCATACGAAATTGTCAGACGTGTCATAGAAACAAATGTCACTTCATTCATATTATTTTACTTATTCGTACAAACTCATTCATATTAATACAAAGTGTCAGTCATAAAGGAAGATTTTATTGGGAAAACATTTCACCCTAATTCCGAATTTTTCCTGCCCATCCTAGTGTACAGTAAGAATTAGTTAATTTGGACTTGCCGAATGTACAATAAGAATACATTAATAAGTGTCATACGAAATTGTCAGACGTGTCATAGAAACAAATGTCACTTCATTCATATTATTTTACTTATTCGTACAAACCCATTCATATTAATACAAAGTGTCAGTCATAAAGGAAGATTTTACTGGGAAAACATTTCACCCTAATTCCGAATTTTTCCTGCCCATCCTAGTGTACAGTAAGAATTAGTTAATTTGGACTTGCCGAATGTACAATAAGAATACATTAATAAGTGTCATACGAAATTGTCAGACGTGTCATAGAAACAAATGTCACTTCATTCATATTATTTTACTTATTCGTACAAACCCATTCATATTAATACAAAGTGTCAGTCATAAAGGAAGATTTTACTGGGAAAACATTTCACCCTAATTCCGAATTTTTCCTGCCCATCCTAGTGTGCAGTAAGAATTAGTTAATTTGGACTTGCCGAATGTACAATAAGAATACATTAATAAGTGTCATACGAAATTGTCAGACGTGTCATAGAAACAAATGTCACTTCATTCATATTATTTTACTTATTCGTACAAACCCATTCATATTAATACAAAGTATCAGTCATGGAGGAAGATTTTATTGGGAAAACATTTCACCCTAATTCCGAATTTTTCCTGCCCATCCTAGTGTACAGTAAGAATTAGTTAATTTGGACTTGCCGAATGTACAATAAGAATACATTAATAAGTGTCATACGAAATTGTCAGACGTGTCATAGAAACAAATGTCACTTCATTCATATTATTTTACATATTCATACAAACCCATTCATATTAATACAAAGTATCAGTCATGGAGGAAGATTTTATTGGGAAAACATTTCACCCTAATTCCGAATTTTTCCTGCCCATCCTAGTGTACAGTAAGAATTAGTTAATTTGGACTTGCCGAATGTACAATAAGAATACATTAATAAGTGTCATACGAAATTGTCAGACGTGTCATAGAAACAAATGTCACTTCATTCATATTATTTTACTTATTCGTACAAACCCATTCATATTAATACAAAGTGTCAGTCATAAAGGAAGATTTTACTGGGAAAACATTTCACCCTAATTCCGAATTTTTCCTGCCCATCCTAGTGTGCAGTAAGAATTAGTTAATTTGGACTTGCCGAATGTACAATAAGAATACATTAATAAGTGTCATACGAAATTGTCAGACGTGTCATAGAAACAAATGTCACTTCATTCATATTATTTTACTTATTCGTACAAACCCACTCATATTAATACTAAGTATCAGTCATGGAGGAAGATTTTATTGGGAAAACATTTCACCCTAATTCTGAATTTTTCCTGCCCATCCTAGTGTACAGTGAGAATTAGTTAATTTGGACTTGCCGAATATACAATAAGAATACATTAATAAGTGTCATACGAAATTGTCAGACGTGTCATAGAGACAAATGTCACTTCATTCATATTATTTTACTTATTCGTACAAACCCATTCATATTAATACAAAGTGTCAGTCATAAAGGAAGATTTTATTGGGAAAACATTTCACCCTAATTCCGAATTTTTCCTGCCCATCCTAGTGTACAGTAAGAATTAGTTAATTTGGACTTGCCGAATGTACAATAAGAATACATTAATAAGTGTCATACGAAATTGTCAGACGTGTCATAGAAACAAATGTCACTTCATTCATATTATTTTACTTATTCGTACAAACCCATTCATATTAATACAAAGTGTCAGTCATAAAGGAAGATTTTACTGGGAAAACATTTCACCCTAATTCCGAATTTTTCCTGCCCATCCTAGTGTGCAGTAAGAATTAGTTAATTTGGACTTGCCGAATGTACAATAAGAATACATTAATAAGTGTCATACGAAATTGTCAGACGTGTCATAGAAACAAATGTCACTTCATTCATATTATTTTACTTATTCGTACAAACCCATTCATATTAATACAAAGTGTCAGTCATAAAGGAAGATTTTACTGGGAAAACATTTCACCCTAATTCCGAATTTTTCCTGCCCATCCTAGTGTGCAGTAAGAATTAGTTAATTTGGACTTGCCGAATGTACAATAAGAATACATTAATAAGTGTCATACGAAATTGTCAGACGTGTCATAGAAACAAATGTCACTTCATTCATATTATTTTACTTATTCGTACAAACCCACTCATATTAATACAAAGTATCAGTCATGGAGGAAGATTTTATTGGGAAAACATTTCACCCTAATTCTGAATTTTTCCTGCCCATCCTAGTGTACAGTAAGAATTAGTTAATTTGGACTTGCCGAATGTACAATAAGAATACATTAATAAGTGTCATACGAAATTGTCAGACGTGTCATAGAAACAAATGTCACTTCATTCATATTATTTTACTTATTCGTACAAACTCATTCATATTAATACAAAGTGTCAGTCATAAAGGAAGATTTTATTGGGAAAACATTTCACCCTAATTCCGAATTTTTCCTGCCCATCCTAGTGTACAGTAAGAATTAGTTAATTTGGACTTGCCGAATGTACAATAAGAATACATTAATAAGTGTCATACGAAATTGTCAGACGTGTCATAGAAACAAATGTCACTTCATTCATATTATTTTACTTATTCGTACAAACCCATTCATATTAATACAAAGTGTCAGTCATAAAGGAAGATTTTACTGGGAAAACATTTCACCCTAATTCCGAATTTTTCCTGCCCATCCTAGTGTACAGTAAGAATTAGTTAATTTGGACTTGCCGAATGTACAATAAGAATACATTAATAAGTGTCATACGAAATTGTCAGACGTGTCATAGAAACAAATGTCACTTCATTCATATTATTTTACTTATTCGTACAAACCCATTCATATTAATACAAAGTGTCAGTCATAAAGGAAGATTTTACTGGGAAAACATTTCACCCTAATTCCGAATTTTTCCTGCCCATCCTAGTGTGCAGTAAGAATTAGTTAATTTGGACTTGCCGAATGTACAATAAGAATACATTAATAAGTGTCATACGAAATTGTCAGACGTGTCATAGAAACAAATGTCACTTCATTCATATTATTTTACTTATTCGTACAAACCCATTCATATTAATACAAAGTATCAGTCATGGAGGAAGATTTTATTGGGAAAACATTTCACCCTAATTCCGAATTTTTCCTGCCCATCCTAGTGTACAGTAAGAATTAGTTAATTTGGACTTGCCGAATGTACAATAAGAATACATTAATAAGTGTCATACGAAATTGTCAGACGTGTCATAGAAACAAATGTCACTTCATTCATATTATTTTACATATTCATACAAACCCATTCATATTAATACAAAGTATCAGTCATGGAGGAAGATTTTATTGGGAAAACATTTCACCCTAATTCCGAATTTTTCCTGCCCATCCTAGTGTACAGTAAGAATTAGTTAATTTGGACTTGCCGAATGTACAATAAGAATACATTAATAAGTGTCATACGAAATTGTCAGACGTGTCATAGAAACAAATGTCACTTCATTCATATTATTTTACTTATTCGTACAAACCCATTCATATTAATACAAAGTGTCAGTCATAAAGGAAGATTTTACTGGGAAAACATTTCACCCTAATTCCGAATTTTTCCTGCCCATCCTAGTGTGCAGTAAGAATTAGTTAATTTGGACTTGCCGAATGTACAATAAGAATACATTAATAAGTGTCATACGAAATTGTCAGACGTGTCATAGAAACAAATGTCACTTCATTCATATTATTTTACTTATTCGTACAAACCCACTCATATTAATACTAAGTATCAGTCATGGAGGAAGATTTTATTGGGAAAACATTTCACCCTAATTCTGAATTTTTCCTGCCCATCCTAGTGTACAGTGAGAATTAGTTAATTTGGACTTGCCGAATATACAATAAGAATACATTAATAAGTGTCATACGAAATTGTCAGACGTGTCATAGAGACAAATGTCACTTCATTCATATTATTTTACTTATTCGTACAAACCCATTCATATTAATACAAAGTGTCAGTCATAAAGGAAGATTTTATTGGGAAAACATTTCACCCTAATTCCGAATTTTTCCTGCCCATCCTAGTGTACAGTAAGAATTAGTTAATTTGGACTTGCCGAATGTACAATAAGAATACATTAATAAGTGTCATACGAAATTGTCAGACGTGTCATAGAAACAAATGTCACTTCATTCATATTATTTTACTTATTCGTACAAACCCATTCATATTAATACAAAGTGTCAGTCATAAAGGAAGATTTTACTGGGAAAACATTTCACCCTAATTCCGAATTTTTCCTGCCCATCCTAGTGTGCAGTAAGAATTAGTTAATTTGGACTTGCCGAATGTACAATAAGAATACATTAATAAGTGTCATACGAAATTGTCAGACGTGTCATAGAAACAAATGTCACTTCATTCATATTATTTTACTTATTCGTACAAACCCATTCATATTAATACAAAGTGTCAGTCATAAAGGAAGATTTTATTGGGAAAACATTTCACCCTAATTCCGAATTTTTCCTGCCCATCCTAGTGTACAGTAAGAATTAGTTAATTTGGACTTGCCGAATGTACAATAAGAATACATTAATAAGTGTCATACGAAATTGTCAGACGTGTCATAGAAACAAATGTCACTTCATTCATATTATTTTACTTATTCGTACAAACCCACTCATATTAATACAAAGTATCAGTCATGGAGGAAGATTTTATTGGGAAAACATTTCACCCTAATTCTGAATTTTTCCTGCCCATCCTAGTGTACAGTAAGAATTAGTTAATTTGGACTTGCCGAATGTACAATAAGAATACATTAATAAGTGTCATACGAAATTGTCAGACGTGTCATAGAAACAAATGTCACTTCATTCATATTATTTTACTTATTCGTACAAACTCATTCATATTAATACAAAGTGTCAGTCATAAAGGAAGATTTTATTGGGAAAACATTTCACCCTAATTCCGAATTTTTCCTGCCCATCCTAGTGTACAGTAAGAATTAGTTAATTTGGACTTGCCGAATGTACAATAAGAATACATTAATAAGTGTCATACGAAATTGTCAGACGTGTCATAGAAACAAATGTCACTTCATTCATATTATTTTACTTATTCGTACAAACCCATTCATATTAATACAAAGTATCAGTCATGGAGGAAGATTTTATTGGGAAAACATTTCACCCTAATTCCGAATTTTTCCTGCCCATCCTAGTGTACAGTAAGAATTAGTTAATTTGGACTTGCCGAATGTACAATAAGAATACATTAATAAGTGTCATACGAAATTGTCAGACGTGTCATAGAAACAAATGTCACTTCATTCATATTATTTTACATATTCGTACAAACCCATTCATATTAATACAAAGTATCAGTCATGGAGGAAGATTTTATTGGGAAAACATTTCACCCTAATTCTGAATTTTTCCTGCCCATCCTAGTGTACAGTGAGAATTAGTTAATTTGGACTTGCCGAATGTACAATAAGAATACATTAATAAGTGTCATACGAAATTGTCAGACGTGTCATAGAAACAAATGTCACTTCATTCATATTATTTTACTTATTCGTACAAACCCATTCATATTAATACAAAGTGTCAGTCATAAAGGAAGATTTTACTGGGAAAACATTTCACCCTAATTCCGAATTTTTCCTGCCCATCCTAGTGTGCAGTAAGAATTAGTTAATTTGGACTTGCCGAATGTACAATAAGAATACATTAATAAGTGTCATACGAAATTGTCAGACGTGTCATAGAAACAAATGTCACTTCATTCATATTATTTTACTTATTCGTACAAACCCATTCATATTAATACAAAGTGTCAGTCATAAAGGAAGATTTTATTGGGAAAACATTTCACCCTAATTCCGAATTTTTCCTGCCCATCCTAGTGTACAGTAAGAATTAGTTAATTTGGACTTGCCGAATGTACAATAAGAATACATTAATAAGTGTCATACGAAATTGTCAGACGTGTCATAGAAACAAATGTCACTTCATTCATATTATTTTACTTATTCGTACAAACCCATTCATATTAATACAAAGTGTCAGTCATAAAGGATGATTTTATTGGGAAAACATTTCACCCTAATTCCGAATTTTTCCTGCCCATCCTAGTGTACAGTAAGAATTAGTTAATTTGGACTTGCCGAATGTACAATAAGAATACATTAATAAGTGTCATACGAAATTGTCAGACGTGTCATAGAAACAAATGTCACTTCATTCATATTATTTTACTTATTCGTACAAACCCATTCATATTAATACAAAGTGTCAGTCATAAAGGAAGATTTTACTGGGAAAACATTTCACCCTAATTCCGAATTTTTCCTGCCCATCCTAGTGTGCAGTAAGAATTAGTTAATTTGGACTTGCCGAATGTACAATAAGAATACATTAATAAGTGTCATACGAAATTGTCAGACGTGTCATAGAAACAAATGTCACTTCATTCATATTATTTTACTTATTCGTACAAACCCACTCATATTAATACTAAGTATCAGTCATGGAGGAAGATTTTATTGGGAAAACATTTCACCCTAATTCTGAATTTTTCCTGCCCATCCTAGTGTACAGTGAGAATTAGTTAATTTGGACTTGCCGAATATACAATAAGAATACATTAATAAGTGTCATACGAAATTGTCAGACGTGTCATAGAGACAAATGTCACTTCATTCATATTATTTTACTTATTCGTACAAACCCATTCATATTAATACAAAGTGTCAGTCATAAAGGAAGATTTTATTGGGAAAACATTTCACCCTAATTCCGAATTTTTCCTGCCCATCCTAGTGTACAGTAAGAATTAGTTAATTTGGACTTGCCGAATGTACAATAAGAATACATTAATAAGTGTCATACGAAATTGTCAGACGTGTCATAGAAACAAATGTCACTTCATTCATATTATTTTACTTATTCGTACAAACCCATTCATATTAATACAAAGTGTCAGTCATAAAGGAAGATTTTACTGGGAAAACATTTCACCCTAATTCCGAATTTTTCCTGCCCATCCTAGTGTGCAGTAAGAATTAGTTAATTTGGACTTGCCGAATGTACAATAAGAATACATTAATAAGTGTCATACGAAATTGTCAGACGTGTCATAGAAACAAATGTCACTTCATTCATATTATTTTACTTATTCGTACAAACCCATTCATATTAATACAAAGTGTCAGTCATAAAGGAAGATTTTATTGGGAAAACATTTCACCCTAATTCCGAATTTTTCCTGCCCATCCTAGTGTACAGTAAGAATTAGTTAATTTGGACTTGCCGAATGTACAATAAGAATACATTAATAAGTGTCATACGAAATTGTCAGACGTGTCATAGAAACAAATGTCACTTCATTCATATTATTTTACTTATTCGTACAAACCCACTCATATTAATACAAAGTATCAGTCATGGAGGAAGATTTTATTGGGAAAACATTTCACCCTAATTCTGAATTTTTCCTGCCCATCCTAGTGTACAGTAAGAATTAGTTAATTTGGACTTGCCGAATGTACAATAAGAATACATTAATAAGTGTCATACGAAATTGTCAGACGTGTCATAGAAACAAATGTCACTTCATTCATATTATTTTACTTATTCGTACAAACTCATTCATATTAATACAAAGTGTCAGTCATAAAGGAAGATTTTATTGGGAAAACATTTCACCCTAATTCCGAATTTTTCCTGCCCATCCTAGTGTACAGTAAGAATTAGTTAATTTGGACTTGCCGAATGTACAATAAGAATACATTAATAAGTGTCATACGAAATTGTCAGACGTGTCATAGAAACAAATGTCACTTCATTCATATTATTTTACTTATTCGTACAAACCCATTCATATTAATACAAAGTGTCAGTCATAAAGGAAGATTTTACTGGGAAAACATTTCACCCTAATTCCGAATTTTTCCTGCCCATCCTAGTGTGCAGTAAGAATTAGTTAATTTGGACTTGCCGAATGTACAATAAGAATACATTAATAAGTGTCATACGAAATTGTCAGACGTGTCATAGAAACAAATGTCACTTCATTCATATTATTTTACTTATTCGTACAAACCCATTCATATTAATACAAAGTATCAGTCATGGAGGAAGATTTTATTGGGAAAACATTTCACCCTAATTCCGAATTTTTCCTGCCCATCCTAGTGTACAGTAAGAATTAGTTAATTTGGACTTGCCGAATGTACAATAAGAATACATTAATAAGTGTCGTACGAAATTGTCAGACGTGTCATAGAAACAAATGTCACTTCATTCATATTATTTTACATATTCGTACAAACCCATTCATATTAATACAAAGTATCAGTCATGGAGGAAGATTTTATTGGGAAAACATTTCACCCTAATTCTGAATTTTTCCTGCCCATCCTAGTGTACAGTGAGAATTAGTTAATTTGGACTTGCCGAATGTACAATAAGAATACATTAATAAGTGTCATACGAAATTGTCAGACGTGTCATAGAAACAAATGTCACTTCATTCATATTATTTTACTTATTCGTACAAACCCATTCATATTAATACAAAGTGTCAGTCATAAAGGAAGATTTTATTGGGAAAACATTTCACCCTAATTCCGAATTTTTCCTGCCCATCCTAGTGTACAGTAAGAATTAGTTAATTTGGACTTGCCGAATGTACAATAAGAATACATTAATAAGTGTCATACGAAATTGTCAGACGTGTCATAGAAACAAATGTCACTTCATTCATATTATTTTACTTATTCGTACAAACCCATTCATATTAATACAAAGTGTCAGTCATAAAGGAAGATTTTACTGGGAAAACATTTCACCCTAATTCCGAATTTTTCCTGCCCATCCTAGTGTGCAGTAAGAATTAGTTAATTTGGACTTGCCGAATGTACAATAAGAATACATTAATAAGTGTCATACGAAATTGTCAGACGTGTCATAGAAACAAATGTCACTTCATTCATATTATTTTACTTATTCGTACAAACCCATTCATATTAATACAAAGTGTCAGTCATAAAGGAAGATTTTATTGGGAAAACATTTCACCCTAATTCCGAATTTTTCCTGCCCATCCTAGTGTACAGTAAGAATTAGTTAATTTGGACTTGCCGAATGTACAATAAGAATACATTAATAAGTGTCATACGAAATTGTCAGACGTGTCATAGAAACAAATGTCACTTCATTCATATTATTTTACTTATTCGTACAAACCCATTCATATTAATACAAAGTGTCAGTCATAAAGGATGATTTTATTGGGAAAACATTTCACCCTAATTCCGAATTTTTCCTGCCCATCCTAGTGTACAGTAAGAATTAGTTAATTTGGACTTGCCGAATGTACAATAAGAATACATTAATAAGTGTCATACGAAATTGTCAGACGTGTCATAGAAACAAATGTCACTTCATTCATATTATTTTACTTATTCGTACAAACCCATTCATATTAATACAAAGTGTCAGTCATAAAGGAAGATTTTACTGGGAAAACATTTCACCCTAATTCCGAATTTTTCCTGCCCATCCTAGTGTACAGTAAGAATTAGTTAATTTGGACTTGCCGAATGTACAATAAGAATACATTAATAAGTGTCATACGAAATTGTCAGACGTGTCATAGAAACAAATGTCACTTCATTCATATTATTTTACTTATTCGTACAAACCCATTCATATTAATACAAAGTGTCAGTCATAAAGGAAGATTTTATTGGGAAAACATTTCACCCTAATTCCGAATTTTTCCTGCCCATCCTAGTGTACAGTAAGAATTAGTTAATTTGGACTTGCCGAATGTACAATAAGAATACATTAATAAGTGTCATACGAAATTGTCAGACGTGTCATAGAAACAAATGTCACTTCATTCATATTATTTTACTTATTCGTACAAACCCATTCATATTAATACAAAGTGTCAGTCATAAAGGAAGATTTTATTGGGAAAACATTTCACCCTAATTCCGAATTTTTCCTGCCCATCCTAGTGTGCAGTAAGAATTAGTTAATTTGGACTTGCCGAATGTACAATAAGAATACATTAATAAGTGTCATACGAAATTGTCAGACGTGTCATAGAAACAAATGTCACTTCATTCATATTATTTTACTTATTCGTACAAACCCATTCATATTAATACAAAGTATCAGTCATGGAGGAAGATTTTATTGGGAAAACATTTCACCCTAATTCCGAATTTTTCCTGCCCATCCTAGTGTACAGTAAGAATTAGTTAATTTGGACTTGCCGAATGTACAATAAGAATACATTAATAAGTGTCATACGAAATTGTCAGACGTGTCATAGAAACAAATGTCACTTCATTCATATTATTTTACATATTCGTACAAACCCATTCATATTAATACAAAGTATCAGTCATGGAGGAAGATTTTATTGGGAAAACATTTCACCCTAATTCTGAATTTTTCCTGCCCATCCTAGTGTACAGTGAGAATTAGTTAATTTGGACTTGCCGAATGTACAATAAGAATACATTAATAAGTGTCATACGAAATTGTCAGACGTGTCATAGAAACAAATGTCACTTCATTCATATTATTTTACTTATTCGTACAAACCCATTCATATTAATACAAAGTGTCAGTCATAAAGGAAGATTTTATTGGGAAAACATTTCACCCTAATTCCGAATTTTTCCTGCCCATCCTAGTGTACAGTAAGAATTAGTTAATTTGGACTTGCCGAATGTACAATAAGAATACATTAATAAGTGTCATACGAAATTGTCAGACGTGTCATAGAAACAAATGTCACTTCATTCATATTATTTTACTTATTCGTACAAACCCATTCATATTAATACAAAGTGTCAGTCATAAAGGAAGATTTTATTGGGAAAACATTTCACCCTAATTCCGAATTTTTCCTGCCCATCCTAGTGTACAGTAAGAATTAGTTAATTTGGACTTGCCGAATGTACAATAAGAATACATTAATAAGTGTCATACGAAATTGTCAGACGTGTCATAGAAACAAATGTCACTTCATTCATATTATTTTACTTATTCGTACAAACCCATTCATATTAATACAAAGTGTCAGTCATAAAGGAAGATTTTATTGGGAAAACATTTCACCCTAATTCCGAATTTTTCCTGCCCATCCTAGTGTACAGTAAGAATTAGTTAATTTGGACTTGCCGAATGTACAATAAGAATACATTAATAAGTGTCATACGAAATTGTCAGACGTGTCATAGAAACAAATGTCACTTCATTCATATTATTTTACTTATTCGTACAAACCCATTCATATTAATACAAAGTGTCAGTCATAAAGGAAGATTTTACTGGGAAAACATTTCACCCTAATTCCGAATTTTTCCTTCCCATCCTAGTGTGCAGTAAGAATTAGTTAATTTGGACTTGCCGAATGTACAATAAGAATACATTAATAAGTGTCATACGAAATTGTCAGACGTGTCATAGAAACAAATGTCACTTCATTCATATTATTTTACTTATTCGTACAAACCCATTCATATTAATACAAAGTGTCAGTCATAAAGGAAGATTTTATTGGGAAAACATTTCACCCTAATTCCGAATTTTTCCTGCCCATCCTAGTGTACAGTAAGAATTAGTTAATTTGGACTTGCCGAATGTACAATAAGAATACATTAATAAGTGTCATACGAAATTGTCAGACGTGTCATAGAAACAAATGTCACTTCATTCATATTATTTTACTTATTCGTACAAACCCATTCATATTAATACAAAGTGTCAGTCATAAAGGAAGATTTTACTGGGAAAACATTTCACCCTAATTCCGAATTTTTCCTGCCCATCCTAGTGTGCAGTAAGAATTAGTTAATTTGGACTTGCCGAATGTACAATAAGAATACATTAATAAGTGTCATACGAAATTGTCAGACGTGTCATAGAAACAAATGTCACTTCATTCATATTATTTTACTTATTCGTACAAACCCATTCATATTAATACAAAGTGTCAGTCATAAAGGAAGATTTTATTGGGAAAACATTTCACCCTAATTCCGAATTTTTCCTGCCCATCCTAGTGTACAGTAAGAATTAGTTAATTTGGACTTGCCGAATGTACAATAAGAATACATTAATAAGTGTCATACGAAATTGTCAGACGTGTCATAGAAACAAATGTCACTTCATTCATATTATTTTACTTATTCGTACAAACCCATTCATATTAATACAAAGTGTCAGTCATAAAGGAAGATTTTATTGGGAAAACATTTCACCCTAATTCCGAATTTTTCCTGCCCATCCTAGTGTACAGTAAGAATTAGTTAATTTGGACTTGCCGAATGTACAATAAGAATACATTAATAAGTGTCATACGAAATTGTCAGACGTGTCATAGAAACAAATGTCACTTCATTCATATTATTTTACTTATTCGTACAAACCCATTCATATTAATACAAAGTGTCAGTCATAAAGGAAGATTTTACTGGGAAAACATTTCACCCTAATTCCGAATTTTTCCTGCCCATCCTAGTGTGCAGTAAGAATTAGTTAATTTGGACTTGCCGAATGTACAATAAGAATACATTAATAAGTGTCATACGAAATTGTCAGACGTGTCATAGAAACAAATGTCACTTCATTCATATTATTTTACTTATTCGTACAAACCCATTCATATTAATACAAAGTATCAGTCATGGAGGAAGATTTTATTGGGAAAACATTTCACCCTAATTCCGAATTTTTCCTGCCCATCCTAGTGTACAGTAAGAATTAGTTAATTTGGACTTGCCGAATGTACAATAAGAATACATTAATAAGTGTCATACGAAATTGTCAGACGTGTCATAGAAACAAATGTCACTTCATTCATATTATTTTACATATTCGTAGAAACCCATTCATATTAATACAAAGTATCAGTCATGGAGGAAGATTTTATTGGGAAAACATTTCACCCTAATTCTGAATTTTTCCTGCCCATCCTAGTGTACAGTGAGAATTAGTTAATTTGGACTTGCCGAATGTACAATAAGAATACATTAATAAGTGTCATACGAAATTGTCAGACGTGTCATAGAAACAAATGTCACTTCATTCATATTATTTTACTTATTCGTACAAACCCATTCATATTAATACAAAGTGTCAGTCATAAAGGAAGATTTTATTGGGAAAACATTTCACCCTAATTCCGAATTTTTCCTGCCCATCCTAGTGTACAGTAAGAATTAGTTAATTTGGACTTGCCGAATGTACAATAAGAATACATTAATAAGTGTCATACGAAATTGTCAGACGTGTCATTGAAACAAATGTCACTTCATTCATATTATTTTACTTATTCGTACAAACCCATTCATATTAATACAAAGTGTCAGTCATAAAGGAAGATTTTATTGGGAAAACATTTCACCCTAATTCCGAATTTTTCCTGCCCATCCTAGTGTACAGTAAGAATTAGTTAATTTGGACTTGCCGAATGTACAATAAGAATACATTAATAAGTGTCATACGAAATTGTCAGACGTGTCATAGAAACAAATGTCACTTCATTCATATTATTTTACATATTCGTACAAACCCATTCATATTAATACAAAGTGTCAGTCATAAAGGAAGATTTTACTGGGAAAACATTTCACCCTAATTCCGAATTTTTCCTGCCCATCCTAGTGTGCAGTAAGAATTAGTTAATTTGGACTTGCCGAATGTACAATAAGAATACATTAATAAGTGTCATACGAAATTGTCAGACGTGTCATAGAAACAAATGTCACTTCATTCATATTATTTTACTTATTCGTACAAACCCATTCATATTAATACAAAGTGTCAGTCATAAAGGAAGATTTTATTGGGAAAACATTTCACCCTAATTCCGAATTTTTCCTGCCCATCCTAGTGTACAGTAAGAATTAGTTAATTTGGACTTGCCGAATGTACAATAAGAATACATTAATAAGTGTCATACGAAATTGTCAGACGTGTCATAGAAACAAATGTCACTTCATTCATATTATTTTACTTATTCGTACAAACCCATTCATATTAATACAAAGTGTCAGTCATAAAGGAAGATTTTACTGGGAAAACATTTCACCCTAATTCCGAATTTTTCCTGCCCATCCTAGTGTGCAGTAAGAATTAGTTAATTTGGACTTGCCGAATGTACAATAAGAATACATTAATAAGTGTCATACGAAATTGTCAGACGTGTCATAGAAACAAATGTCACTTCATTCATATTATTTTACTTATTCGTACAAACCCATTCATATTAATACAAAGTATCAGTCATGGAGGAAGATTTTATTGGGAAAACATTTCACCCTAATTCCGAATTTTTCCTGCCCATCCTAGTGTACAGTAAGAATTAGTTAATTTGGACTTGCCGAATGTACAATAAGAATACATTAATAAGTGTCATACGAAATTGTCAGACGTGTCATAGAAACAAATGTCACTTCATTCATATTATTTTACATATTCGTACAAACCCATTCATATTAATACAAAGTATCAGTCATGGAGGAAGATTTTATTGGGAAAACATTTCACCCTAATTCTGAATTTTTCCTGCCCATCCTAGTGTACAGTGAGAATTAGTTAATTTGGACTTGCCGAATGTACAATAAGAATACATTAATAAGTGTCATACGAAATTGTCAGACGTGTCATAGAAACAAATGTCACTTCATTCATATTATTTTACTTATTCGTACAAACCCATTCATATTAATACAAAGTGTCAGTCATAAAGGAAGATTTTATTGGGAAAACATTTCACCCTAATTCCGAATTTTTCCTGCCCATCCTAGTGTGCAGTAAGAATTAGTTAATTTGGACTTGCCGAATGTACAATAAGAATACATTAATAAGTGTCATACGAAATTGTCAGACGTGTCATAGAAACAAATGTCACTTCATTCATATTATTTTACTTATTCGTACAAACCCACTCATATTAATACAAAGTATCAGTCATGGAGGAAGATTTTATTGGGAAAACATTTCACCCTAATTCTGAATTTTTCCTGCCCATCCTAGTGTACAGTAAGAATTAGTTAATTTGGACTTGCCGAATGTACAATAAGAATACATTAATAAGTGTCATACGAAATTGTCAGACGTGTCATAGAAACAAATGTCACTTCATTCATATTATTTTACTTATTCGTACAAACTCATTCATATTAATACAAAGTGTCAGTCATAAAGGAAGATTTTATTGGGAAAACATTTCACCCTAATTCCGAATTTTTCCTGCCCATCCTAGTGTACAGTAAGAATTAGTTAATTTGGACTTGCCGAATGTACAATAAGAATACATTAATAAGTGTCATACGAAATTGTCAGACGTGTCATAGAAACAAATGTCACTTCATTCATATTATTTTACTTATTCGTACAAACCCATTCATATTAATACAAAGTGTCAGTCATAAAGGAAGATTTTACTGGGAAAACATTTCACCCTAATTCCGAATTTTTCCTGCCCATCCTAGTGTACAGTAAGAATTAGTTAATTTGGACTTGCCGAATGTACAATAAGAATACATTAATAAGTGTCATACGAAATTGTCAGACGTGTCATAGAAACAAATGTCACTTCATTCATATTATTTTACTTATTCGTACAAACCCATTCATATTAATACAAAGTGTCAGTCATAAAGGAAGATTTTACTGGGAAAACATTTCACCCTAATTCCGAATTTTTCCTGCCCATCCTAGTGTGCAGTAAGAATTAGTTAATTTGGACTTGCCGAATGTACAATAAGAATACATTAATAAGTGTCATACGAAATTGTCAGACGTGTCATAGAAACAAATGTCACTTCATTCATATTATTTTACTTATTCGTACAAACCCATTCATATTAATACAAAGTATCAGTCATGGAGGAAGATTTTATTGGGAAAACATTTCACCCTAATTCCGAATTTTTCCTGCCCATCCTAGTGTACAGTAAGAATTAGTTAATTTGGACTTGCCGAATGTACAATAAGAATACATTAATAAGTGTCATACGAAATTGTCAGACGTGTCATAGAAACAAATGTCACTTCATTCATATTATTTTACATATTCGTACAAACCCATTCATATTAATACAAAGTATCAGTCATGGAGGAAGATTTTATTGGGAAAACATTTCACCCTAATTCTGAATTTTTCCTGCCCATCCTAGTGTACAGTGAGAATTAGTTAATTTGGACTTGCCGAATGTACAATAAGAATACATTAATAAGTGTCATACGAAATTGTCAGACGTGTCATAGAAACAAATGTCACTTCATTCATATTATTTTACTTATTCGTACAAACCCATTCATATTAATACAAAGTGTCAGTCATAAAGGAAGATTTTATTGGGAAAACATTTCACCCTAATTCCGAATTTTTCCTGCCCATCCTAGTGTACAGTAAGAATTAGTTAATTTGGACTTGCCGAATGTACAATAAGAATACATTAATAAGTGTCATACGAAATTGTCAGACGTGTCATAGAAACAAATGTCACTTCATTCATATTATTTTACTTATTCGTACAAACCCATTCATATTAATACAAAGTGTCAGTCATAAAGGAAGATTTTACTGGGAAAACATTTCACCCTAATTCCGAATTTTTCCTGCCCATCCTAGTGTGCAGTAAGAATTAGTTAATTTGGACTTGCCGAATGTACAATAAGAATACATTAATAAGTGTCATACGAAATTGTCAGACGTGTCATAGAAACAAATGTCACTTCATTCATATTATTTTACTTATTCGTACAAACCCATTCATATTAATACAAAGTGTCAGTCATAAAGGAAGATTTTATTGGGAAAACATTTCACCCTAATTCCGAATTTTTCCTGCCCATCCTAGTGTACAGTAAGAATTAGTTAATTTGGACTTGCCGAATGTACAATAAGAATACATTAATAAGTGTCATACGAAATTGTCAGACGTGTCATAGAAACAAATGTCACTTCATTCATATTATTTTACTTATTCGTACAAACCCATTCATATTAATACAAAGTGTCAGTCATAAAGGATGATTTTATTGGGAAAACATTTCACCCTAATTCCGAATTTTTCCTGCCCATCCTAGTGTACAGTAAGAATTAGTTAATTTGGACTTGCCGAATGTACAATAAGAATACATTAATAAGTGTCATACGAAATTGTCAGACGTGTCATAGAAACAAATGTCACTTCATTCATATTATTTTACTTATTCGTACAAACCCATTCATATTAATACAAAGTGTCAGTCATAAAGGAAGATTTTACTGGGAAAACATTTCACCCTAATTCCGAATTTTTCCTGCCCATCCTAGTGTACAGTAAGAATTAGTTAATTTGGACTTGCCGAATGTACAATAAGAATACATTAATAAGTGTCATACGAAATTGTCAGACGTGTCATAGAAACAAATGTCACTTCATTCATATTATTTTACTTATTCGTACAAACCCATTCATATTAATACAAAGTGTCAGTCATAAAGGAAGATTTTATTGGGAAAACATTTCACCCTAATTCCGAATTTTTCCTGCCCATCCTAGTGTACAGTAAGAATTAGTTAATTTGGACTTGCCGAATGTACAATAAGAATACATTAATAAGTGTCATACGAAATTGTCAGACGTGTCATAGAAACAAATGTCACTTCATTCATATTATTTTACTTATTCGTACAAACCCATTCATATTAATACAAAGTGTCAGTCATAAAGGAAGATTTTATTGGGAAAACATTTCACCCTAATTCCGAATTTTTCCTGCCCATCCTAGTGTACAGTAAGAATTAGTTAATTTGGACTTGCCGAATGTACAGTAAGAATACATTAATAAGTGTCATACGAAATTGCCAGACGTGTCATAGAAACAAATGTCACTTCATTCATATTATTTTACTTATTCGTACAAACCCATTCATATTAATACAAAGTGTCAGTCATAAAGGAAGATTTTATTGGGAAAACATTTCGCCCTAATTCTGAATCAGACGGAATTTTGTCTCTAGAGTACTCCAGGGAAAATCCTTTGTTACATAGGGCCTTGTCCTGTGTGACTGTCAATGCACTTGCGATAGCTTATCGCCTTTCAACCACTTTCGCAACTTCTCAGCTTCTCAGCTGGACTGCCCAATTATTTCATAAAATTTCAAGGAATAATGCAGCAGGACATATGTTAGTCGAAGTGTCAGTTTCTTTTCTAACTAGGCACAGTGAGTCAAAAATGGGAGGGGGTATATATATCTTTGGTTCTACCTGGCCGTTCCACAAAATTTAGATTGCGTTCTTCATATATGAAAAGCTCAAATTAAGACATATTAGTATATCATATTTGTAAAATCAGTTCTACTGAAATACGTATGACACAAGCTAGGGCTTTTTATATAACTGAAATATCGCATTTTTTCCATTTCTTGCTTCTACGCATAAAAGTCTGGCGAAGTGCTAAGTTTTGCAAAGAAGAATAGTTAGTTTCTTCCATTTTGTTTTTCTTCTATTAGCCCAAAAGGACTATTAATTTCGTTCTGGCATTTTGCGTCGATTTACATTCTGCGTTGATTCACTTTTGAAACTGTTGCCACCAACTATTACGGCGCTGTATTATATTTAAAGAAATGGAATAATGAATCTACATAAATGTATCTACGTTTCTCGCACTGTGATAAAATGACGATACCTAAAGTCACCCAAATTTGAATAACATAATACTCCAGCGAATATGGGCATCTGGAAATATTAATTTGGAATTTGTTTTATTATCCATTTCATATTTTCTCAAAAATTAAAGAATTTTTTATCAAGAAACTCAACGATTTCAAAGCGAGCAATGACAACACTGTAAGGGAAAAACATTTTTATATCTAGCGCGCGAGACTTTGTATCGAAAATTCTAAAGATATGCTCATTTTAAAATTATTTTGAGATATTACTATGGAATTGAAATTAACGGTTTAAGTGCAAAGAACATGACATTTAATAAATAAAGGTAACACACAAAATCTTCAAACAAACGCCCCTTCGGACGTTTGTTTATTATTTTCAGTCCGAAGGGGCTTTGTCCCTGAAGGACAATTGTTTTCGTTTTGCAATTTTGCGTTGAATCACTATAAATGTCCGTTTCACTTTTCAAACTGTTGCCACCCAATGTTAGAATCCTGCATTTATTTGAAGAAATTAAATAATGAAAAATCTGCATAAATGTATGAATATTTCTCGCATTGTGCTCAAACTACGGTACATAGAGGCATCGAATTTTGAATGACGTCATCCTACTGCGAATATGGACATGTGGAAACCCAAATTAGAAATTTGGAATTTGTGTTATGATCGATTTCATATTTTGTAAAACTTTAACGAATTTTTGATGAACAAACTCAAGGATTTCAAAGCGAGCCATGGCAACGTTGTACAGAATAAAACATTTTTATCTGCAGCTCAGGAGACCGTGTATCGGAAATTCTAAAAATAGGCACAATTTAAAATTATATTGCGATATTGCACTTGAACTGAGATTTATCGTTTATGTGCGAGAGAACGTGGTATTTAATAAATAAAGGTAACACACAAAATCTTCAAACAAACGCCCCTTCGGACGTTTGTTTATTATTTTCAGTCCGAAGGGGCTTTGTCCCTGAAGGACAATTGTTTTCGTTTTGCAATTTTGCGTTGAATCACTATAAATGTCCGTTTCACTTTTCAAACTGTTGCCACAAAATGTTAGAGTCCCGCATTATATTTGAAGAAATTAAATAATGAAAAATCTGCATAAATGTATGTATATTTCTCGCATTGTGTTGAAACTACGGTACATAGATCCATCGAATTTTGAATGACGTAATCCTACTGCGAATATGAGCATGTGGAAGCCCAAATTAGAAATTTGGAATTTGTTTTATAATCGATTTCATATTCTGTAAAACTTTAACGAATTTTTGATGAACAAACTCAAGGTTTTCAAAGCGAGCCATGGCAACGTTGTACAGGAAAAAAAAAACATTTTAATCTGCAGTTCAGTACACAGTGTATCGGAAATTCTAAAGATTCGCTCAATTTAAAATTATTTTGCGATATTGCACTTGAACTGAGATTTATGGTTTATGTGCGAAAGAACGTGGTATTTAATAAATAAAGGTAACAGACAACATGTTAGAAAAACGCCCCTTTGGATGTAATTTAAAATCTGAAACCTTTCAGATTTTTTATTTATTTATTTATTTATTTGATGAAGTTGTTCTTCACAGTAAAAATTCTACACAGATTTTAAATATAACATTTGGCATATAACATTCAGGCATTCTTCCGATACATTTAAAAGCCAGACGAAGCCTAGCTGCTAGTAATATATATTTAAACACTTCAGCCTTAATATTCTATTACTTGAATCTATTCACATAAACGTCAATACATTTATTCAACACGGTGATTCCTATTTACGCTAACTAGGATATTTCCTCAAGAGAGCTTAAACAAACATTTCGAGCTTAAATTTGCATTTCACTATAATTAATAATTCACATTAGACCGGAACTCAGAATTCTAATTTCACGTTTCAGAGCTATTACAATTCATTGCACCTCTAAGGATGAGCAACATTATGAATTTAAGCAGCTATTATTGCATGATTATTTGAAATCACATGCAACTACCGCGCTGCACGACTTGTCCTAACGCGGTAATACACTTTGTGTAACATATAATGAAAGCTAGAAGAATGATACTAGTCTGGACAGGATTACTCTATTATGGCAGAGTACAGGAGGATTATTTGCCTGTGTTTCATGCCAATTTGGGTCGAGAGTTCCCAGAGGATAATTCCTACGGTGTCTTTCTAACCTTTCTCTGTCAGCATCTCGACTCAAATTACAAGGGTTTGGTTTGGTTTATTTAATTATGGCAAAGCACACTAGGGCTATCTGCCTGAGGAGAGGGATGCCTTCGTGGAGGACGTTCTAAGGGGAACTGGCTCGTATACACGTTACACATGGGAAAACCACGAAAACGCCCATGCAGCCAGCCCGTTCGCGGGATTCGAACCTCGGACCGAACTACCAGTGTTTAGCGACTTTACCGCTCGGTCGCTGGTGGGCCCTCAAATTACGCAGAGACATGCAAGCATGATGCAGCTTTTATAACATTATTTTTCTAGATTTAAATTAGAAAATTTAAGCAATCGAAAATTTAAGCAATTTAAGCATCATGCAAGTATGATGCAGCTTTTATAACATTATTTTTCTAGTTTTAAATTAGAAAATTTAAGCAACATTGGCCATATAACAAACAATTAAAACTTAAAATAACATAGTTGAATATAACCTTTCAAATCTCCTTATCCTATAGGTGACTTCCCTTACATGACAAATGCTGTAATTAGTGAATACGCTATGCGACTTAATGTGCAAAGACTGGCCTAGAATTTATATCTAGAATTCGCTCCTCAATTTGTCATTATCTGATAACATTTCTTGGAATTCGAATGCTGGCATTACTAGACTATTAAATTAACAACCCGGTGTGGAAACTGAGTAGACTTGTTGGCTTACCTAACACCACTGCCTTTCTGACTAAATTTATTAGCAGAGGCTAAATTCCAAAGCCGATTCGTGTATTTCACGTGTGACTATTTCTGTTTAAAACCCTTGCTTTCAGAATTCCTGTTATTCCTAAAATAAAGTAGCATATCTTCCGATAATGAACACGACGAAGTTTATTTTCCACCAGTTTACTTTCTGTCACGAGATGAAAGCTAACACACGTGGAAGATATTTCTGAACATTTAAATTGCAGCTTTTTTCAGGTACAGATGAGTTTAAATACATAGTTTTAAATTCAGATTTTTGTTTTCAATTTCTGTTTTAATGCGGCATTAATTTGGCAATGTATTTTAGCATTAGTACTGCGATAGTCAATTCCCCGTTTCGAATGCCCACGTAGAGCCGATGATAGCTTGATATTTTCACAAAAGGAACACTTCACAGTTCTGGAACGTTCCACAAACGTACTCCTAACCTTTTTTTTTGGTGCTACTTTGGTAGACGGTTGCACGGATTTTGGCGACTTTTTGGCGATTTGCCTTTTGGCGAGTAATACAACTTATGGTAAACCCATTGCTGGATAAGTTATTTATGGTAACCGATACTTTGTTGTCATTTTATTAAAAAAATAATGCGTTTTATTATGCATAACTTCCGTGTTTTAAATATTATTTATGGCTTCTAAATATTAAAAATCAATTTAATTTTACATTTTTATTTGAAATAAAAATTTTGTTGTTTATAATATTTTACATAATTTTATGTTGTGGATGATGTAATCAATGACGTCACCTTACTTAAAAAGTAATTGGTCTTATTAATATCTATACATTTAATCTAATGTTTTAAACATTATTTATGGCTGTTAAATATTAAAATAAAATTTAATTTTGCATTTGTTTTAAAAATTATTTTATTATGAATGATTATTTAAATAATTTTAATTCTATGCGTGATGTAATCAGCTCCCTGATTGGTTACTGAATATTTGTGTATTACCGCGCCATTTTAAAATTTTATTATTCATCTCTTCGAATTCCTCGGATTTCCAATGGAATGGATATCTCCGTTTCGAAGACGAATGTTGTTATTGGTAATTACCAAGAGTTATTGGTATTGGAATAAAAAAATTACCCTTTGAGACTTTATTTTGGCCAACCTGTCTTTCCTAATCAAAGATTTATTTATAAATTGTTAATAGCGTCAGAGGAAATTTTGGAGGAAACCTCGCTAATTGCTTCTTCAATGAAGTGCGAGATATTTGGATAACAGATGAAGATGGTTAAAAGATCCGATTCAATTATGATTTCGATTTTTTTTGTGGTACTTATCAATAAACAAGAGGTTAAATTACTCGAAAAATGTAAGTACATATTTTTCTTTTATTTTATAATTGTATACTTCAATTTTTGTTAAAAATATTAATACACTATTTTCAAAAAATGCTGAGATAATTATTGTCTTAAAAAAAGACATTTTCAACAAAAAATTAATACATTACTTTTAACGATATTTATTATTTTTTTTTAAGTTTCGAATACTTTACTATGCGTAAAAACAGTGTTTTTCAAGATGGCTGACGATTGTAAAAATCGCGCCAACAATTGCGCCAACGTAAATCGCCAAAAATCCGTGCAACCGTCTACCAAAGTAGCACCTCTATTTTAGTAGGATAGAGCACAATCGTTATCAAGGTCACCGTAGAAAATCTTGTAATATGTATCTTGAAAGACTATGAGACCCTGTATTTATAAATATAATCAATGCATACTAAATCGGTGAGGCCCCTTCTTGACATCTGGGGCTGTTCTAGTTAATGGTGGACGTGGTGTTGTACTGATTAACCAGTATGGTAGTGGTACAGTGCCCACGTCCCCCGTCACTTGTACTTGTAGAGACATTAGGTATTTTTTGGAGAAGCAGGCAAAAGGAAAAATTAACAACACCTTCGCCGGGAATCGAACCGTGGACCTCTGGAATACGCGCCCAGTGTGCAGACCACCACACCCCAAAGGCACGCCAAGAAGGTGGGAGAAATACCTTGTAAGGATTACGTTAATTTTGAATTAAAGTTCCTTTGCTGTCGATTCTTAACTGCAACTTACTACTTCCGGCCAGAACGTAGTTTTAGAATCACTCTGAATACATGATGAGAAAAAGCGGGATTTAACCGCGAAGTTCTACTTGCTGAGTTAGAGAGAATCAGAGGTTCTGATTTGCGCGCGTCTGCCTTTTTGGCTACCCTGTCTCAAAGCTGTTATTACGCTCGGCCGTACTCAGGTCCTTGATGGCTTCTCAATCAATTAGCGTTACCCCTTTCCTGCGCAGTATGTTCGGTGTGAACACACTGCGCAGGAAAGGGTTAACGCTGAATAAAGGGTTAAATATTCCCTCTTTAGACACTGAAAATAATCGATAAATATCACGAAAACTACAGTAATGGTTACTTTTAATCTCTTTTATGAATAATATATGGAAGCACCACACGAGAAAATCATTAACGTTGAGATATATTCTATTTTTAAAGACACTGATTTTTTAAAGAAATGTTTCAGATTTTTTTTTAAATATAAAGAATATAAATGAAAAAATACCTTTATAAAATTGTGTTGTTCGTATGCTAATCTGCCTATTCTGTATTACGTTTAATTTTTATCTTTGAAATATTGCGTATGGTGAAGTCTTCAGTGTACGGAAGTGTTCGCTTCGGACACACCCACAAAATGGAAACGGTTTGCGCAATTTTTGTAACATTATACCTGCATACTCTCCTAGGCCTAAATAGACTGCCTACAAATTTTTTTGGTAAAATCCCAAATTTAAAGAGTAGTGTGCCGGAAAGGGTTAAGAAGCCAACTCTGTTAGAATCTTGATAGCTTTAGTTTAGATTAGTTTTAATTTATTTCTCAGCCTCTTAAGTTCAAGCCCAAGTATTGGCTTTTATTGTACACTCCAAGACAGAGTTCTTTTAAATCTTACTTGAATAATAAATGGTTATTTACATTTCCATCTTGTTTCTTGTCTCAAGCGATCAGCAGTTCAACTCAAGCGATCAGCAGTTCTTAAGATTCTTCACGTTCAACAGCAACTTAGCCTTTACAAAGTCAGGAACCCTATAACCTTTTAGTTATATAAAACTAAAAGTTATATAATACTAAACGTTATATAAAACTCATCGAAGTCACTAAAAGTTATCTAAAAGAACATGATCTTCAGTTTATGATAGATGCAAACTTATTAACTAACTTATCAAAATTAATATTCACAATAGTTAAAAGACGAACGTGAGATTTTAATAACGTTTTAGATTTATGCTTGATCCAGTTATAGGATCAAAATTCTTTTGTAGAAAATGCATTGAAGTCAAAGCGAAACAAATCAAAACATTTCTCTATAAAAATTAGAGATTTGAGTTATCAGTCAGAATGGATAAAAGAATGTGAATAATTTAAAAATTTCGAGTCAAACCGTTGGAAACTGAATAATAACTGCCATCATGAATATTCATGATGATGAATGTAATCAGCCGGCGAAATGAACGACAGTGCCAGGAAACTAAAGTCTTTGTACCCCAGAAATCAATTCACATTATGCAAAAGAAACTTTCACTGTGGTTGAAAAAGCATGAAAAGAATTTAGTATCGCCAAAGAATTTATTAAACGATATTTTGTTAAATTCAAGGAGCGAAAATGTAAATTTTTAAAAAGGAATAAACTATAACGCCGCTCTCGGGCAAAGGCTCATCGAAATTCTGCAATAAAATATTATAATAGCTTATTTTGCAGTCGCAAGAAAGTGAATATCAGAATTATAACAAAAAGTAGTAGTGTAAATTAACTTTTCAGTTTGCATTTACAGTACTTTCATTACACATGAATAGTCAAACAAATTGATTCAAGGTTTTGTGACCTGTCACAAAATCTTGAATCAATTTGTCTGTGACCATAAAATCAATGCAATGTGTAAAACTAATACGTTTTAATACTTTCGGAAAACCCAAGTGTTTAATCATAACCAAATTTAAACATCAGAACTTTATATCTGTTTACTAGAGTAAATCTGGTAAATTGTTTAGCACTTATGAGTTATATATTTATGTGTTAAGTTACCTTCAAAAATTAATTTACAAAATTAATACGTATGATTAATTTCTCAGGACTGACAACTAAATCTTAGATTTTATCCACATCTTTTGCCATGAGTTCAAATTATCATCCTATAAGATATTTCTCCCGTTTTCTTGGCATGCCTTCGTGGTGGTGGTCTGCACGATCGGCGCGTGTTCCACAGGTCCGCGGTTCGATTTCAGGTGAAGGCGTTCCTAATTTTTCAATCTCTCTTGCTTCCAAAAAATTTTTATGTCTCTACAGTGGCGCCCGAACTAAAAGGGTCGTGGATGGTGAATCTGCACACCCAGGATTTGGCGACTGGGTCCCCTAAGAAACCCAGTCGCCCTTTAAAAGGGGGAGTATATAATGCATTTCTCCCGCCTTCTTGGCATGCCTTCGTGGTGTGGTGGTCTGCATGCCGGGCGCGTATTCCAGAGGTCCGGGGTTCGGTTCCTGGCGAAGGCGTTGCTAATTTTTCTTCTTGCCTGCTTCCAAAAAATACATAATGTCTTTACAACCCAGTAAATATATACTTATTTTACTATTAATAATAAATCTATAAAATATACTTGAATACAATATACAATATACTTGAATATATATACTTGAATCAATCTATACTTATTGTACTATTAGACTCATACACCTTAAAGCCCATAAAAACTTCGAACGTGTGACTGTTGCAAGTCACATATTCAACAGTCACATATTCGAAGTCACATATTCGAAGATCATAATGGGTTTAAGGTGTATGAGCCACCTTAATAAGCTGTATTGCTATATATTACGATTCGTTAGGCTTCAATTTTCGCAGTACATATACATTCTGGTGCATTAAATCTCATCTAGGACCCACCAGAGGCTGAGCGGTAGAGCCGCTGAACACTGGTAATTCGGTCACGAGTACGAAACTCGGCGAAAGTGCTGGCTGCATGGGCGTTTTCGTGGTTTTGCTCATGTGTAACATATATACGAGCCAGTTTCCCTTAGAAAGACATCCACGAAAGCATTCCACACCTCAAGCATATAGCCAGCAAGTGCTTTGCCATATTTGAATAAACCAACCAACTAAATTAACAAATGATCACTTAAAAATATTTTGCGTTGTGTGAAGTTTATCAACAAAGCATACAAATAATGTGCAATATATAAGCAGGCACTTGTACCATTAAATTAGCAATCACAGATTTCGCCTTACCTATAATGCAGCTATAATGCAGAATATCTTTGTTCAGAGATATAGAAATCCAAGGCTATTTCCCCTTGAGTAAAGAATACTGGAAATATCTTCGGCTTCCCAAATGCATTAAGGTATTTGTACAACAGCCTAATCAACTGTAAAAATAAGACCTACTAACCCAGCCATTAACCAAAGTCAATAATCACACACGTTCTTAATAAACCGAGAAAATTATTTTCCTTTTGTATGACCAAAGGCAAGAGCTGTAATAGTAAGAAAAATGAGTAACAGATTTATAGGAAATAAATTGAGACGTATTAAGAAAAACAATCTAAAATTATAAGCAAAACATTTGTTGTTGTATATATGCTTGCGAGTGTACACGTTCGTAATAGATTGAATTCACTTAACTCCGGTAAAAGTTAATAAAATTTGTTTTATAAAAACACTTCAGAGATCTAGAACGTTCTACAAAATATAGTCGTGCAGCTCTTCAAAATATCACAGAGAATAATCCGTAGTTACACTTTAAACTACTATGAACGTTAAACACAAAGCAGTGCATAACGTAGCTAAGAGCAAAGCTAAACCGGAGATAGTACTCAGAACTCATGTTAAGCTAACACAGCAAGACCAACTGAGAGTTAAATGTATTTCGCCGCCTTCTTAGTATGCCTTCGTAGTGTAGTGTTCAGCACGTCTATTCGAGAGTTATGTGGTTCGAGTCTCTGAGAGGGTATTGATTATTTTTGTATTTTTGTAGTTTCCTGCTTCAAAATAATAAATGCCTCTACAGCGGCGCCCGAACTAAAATCTGGTGAATGATGATTCTTCACCAGCAGGATTTGACGACTGCATCTGCTAAAACTTGCCCTTTAAAACGGGGAGTATATATATAAGGCATTTCTCCCGTCTTCTTAGCATGCCCTCGTAGTGCCGTGGGCAGCACGCTCGACGCGTTATCGAGTTATTATTCATCTTGCATGCTTCCAAAAATATCTAATGACTCTACAAATTGTTTCCAGCAATATTAGAGCCTCATATTATATTTAAAGAAATTAAGTAATAAAGAATCTGCATAAATGTATGTATCTCGCATTGCGATGAACAACAAAATTGGATGACCTACAGCCATCTTATTTTCAACAACGTACGCCTCCACAAGAATTTGGAAGCTGGAATTTGTAGTTCGTTTTATTATTTATTTCATATTTTGTAAAGAAACTAAGTTTTTAATTTAGAAACTCAAGCGAGCAACGGCAACACTATATGAAAAAAAAACATTTTTATTTCCAGCGCGCCAGATTGTGTATCGGAAATTCTAAAGATATGCTATTTTAAATATTTTTTTTAATATTTTGTGATATTGCTGCTGAATTGAATTTTATGGTTTAAGTGCGAAGAACATGATATTTAATCAAAAAAGGTAACAAATAAAACGTTAAAAAACGCCCCTTTGGGAGTAATATAAAATCTGAAAGCTTTCATAATTTTCTTTTTATGCAGTTCTAGTTTTCCTAAGTGAATCTCTCGACAGTTCGGCGTTGTTTTCTGCGAGCGCATTAGAATAAAAATTTAATTTCTCCTCTGCAGTCAAGATACTGCTTATGAAAGGGTTCGCTTCATGTAATTAACAAATTAGCGAAGCGCGAATCCATAATCATTGCTGATTTAAGGGGACTCATACACCTTAAACCCCTCATGATCTTCGAATATGTGACTATTGCAAGAATTGGGATATTTTATTTATTTTCAAAGCAATTACTTCCAACGTTTTACAGCTGACTTCATGATATAGCTGCTTTGGAAACTAGTAACTAGAAAGTTTGTGTTGCCACAAATATTTTTGTAATTTAATCCTCTTTGCGACAAAATATTTCGCCATATTTCCACCTTGCGCGCATGATATTTTAAAAATGGCTAATGGTACATACTTGAAATTGGATGGAATTCTTTATATGGGCACTATTTTCTAACTGAACCAACAATTTGATGAATGTTTTAATATTGAAAAATTTTATGAACGAAAACATTACAAATTTTTTTAATAAAATGCATTTTAAAAACTCATCTCAAAATTAAATAAAAATTTAACATGACATTTTTAGAATTTTAAGCTCACAGTAGTTTCCAGATATTAAAAAGCTATATATTAAATATGGAATTAAATTATGAAACAGAATGTTTTAAACTGTGCTCGCAAGTTGGAAACATGACAAAAAATTTTGTCACAAAGCGGATTAAATTATAAAAATATTTGTGGCAACACGAACTTTCGGATTACTATTTCAGAAAGCAGCTATATTATGTAGTCATTTGTAAAAGGTTGGTAGGAATTGCTTTTAAGATAAATAAGTTATCCGAATTCTTGCAACAGTCACCTATTCGAACATCTTATGGATTTTCAGGTGTATGAGTCCCCTTAATCCTTTCAGGTAATGTATTGCTCTCGAGCTTTTGCAGTAAAATGTCAGTGATGCTTCTTCACTGGTAATAAGAATACTTGAATTCATGCTTCAATGAGATACGTTCCGCAAGAGAAGAAGAGGAAGAATGACCTTGCTTGTTGCATTAGCTGTCACGTGATCTCTGAGGTCATTTGCACATTGTTTGTTTACAATATGTATACGTAAGTCACGTGATCAATGAGATCATCGGAATGTATCTCATTAGCAGTCTACGTTTAGATTCGACTTAAGATTAAAATTTCTAGTTTTTTTTCATTTCTTCAGTCTGTTTTGTTACATTCTAGTTTCTTAATTTTTGAGACGTTAACTAATAGCCATGGGTACAACCAACAATCTTCTAAATTTTTCCTGCAATACTTCGTTGAGAGAGAAACTAATAAACCATGTTATGGTTGTAATATCTTGATATTTAATAAATTTATTTATTATTTAATTAATTTATTATTTAATTAATTTATTGTTCAAGTGGCAACGCCATATTTGTATTTAGTAACCGCTGCTCAGCAACGCAAGAATTTTTTTTAAAATTAGAATTCTGAAGTTTTTATCAGCTAGGAGTAGTATGAAAGTTTTGTCACTAAAGAATTTCTTCAAATTATCCATCTCCGTGAACTAGAAATAAAATTTATGTTCTAATAAGAAGATTGCCTGTTTTGTTAATTACTGCAAAATACATTACATGGTAAATATCCAATTGCTGTAATGCCTCAAAAAATATTTTATAGGCCTATTTATACTACTATATAATTTAGGTTAGAAAATTGATTTTATTCGCATTTGATAAACCAAAAAAAAAAAAAAAAAAAAAAAAAAAAAACAGAAAGCGGGAATTTAAATGCCATTCAACAAACTGGAATAGCCTAGTTCCTATTAGAAACAAACTTCCATTAAAGCGAATGGTAAATAACAGTATTTTCCACCACTACGCTGAACCATTCTGAACTCGAAATTCATATTTTTAGATTTAAAAGCAATTTTAGACGTCGTTACAGAGAAATGTTTGAAAAAGTACCATCTTTTTCCCCAATTCCCTGGAGGATATGGTAGTTCGCATGGCCTTAAAGCCATATAACATTTAAAGAACATTTTTCTTCCATTTGGAGTTTTTTTTTTTTTTTTTTTCTTTCTTTGATAACTGGCCTTACCTCGCTTTCCAAATATATAGAAACCTTTCAGATGGTAAGAGTATTTTTCTAGAAGCTTTGAAAATTTGTCACAAATTTCCAAGAGAGATACGTTGTTGCATTAAGATGGAATCTAGTAATCACAAAACATTTTTTTAGATTTTACGTAACTATAACGACATAAAAATTGGTTATGACATTTTCTGTAAATTCTATCTGAAAATGTGAAAACATAGGAAAAATGACATTGAATCAAAAAAAATTGAAGCTAAATGTCTCGATGCTGAAATCAAATGCTTGATACTTTAAGTAAAAAATCTGATGTGTACACCACATGACTTCCTTGTACGGAATATTAAATTATAAGATTTTTTTTTCATTTCATTTAAACGTATTGGATTGAATTAAATCTACTTCGCCGACAGCGCATAAACCACAATGGAATAATTGTATTCTTTAAAATTGACTCTATTTGTTTACCATAGCGACACTCTGGCGCTAGGTTCACTTAACAGCATTATATTTCGTTCATATTATAACTCAGAATGAACAAAATTTATATATTTTCAAGAATTATCAAATCGTTGCCACATGTTCTATTCAAATACTATAATAAAGCTAGAACGATGTATAAAAGCAATTAAGCAAACAAAACAAAAAAGAAACAGTTTTTAACAGACGATTGAGTACTTCTCATTCAATTAATTCAGTTATCCCTTCGCGACAAGGCAAAAGTACATAAAACTCAAAATATCTGTATTAAAAATTAAAGTAAATCTTAAACACTTATTTCCTCGAAAAAATTCCAGAAAAGATGAAGCATGATTTAATTCGGAATAATAAATGAAGGCGTTATCTTTGTAGTTGCGAAGCTAAGTTTCTCTAGATTGGCAACAAATCCGCTATCCTGCTGTTTCAAAAGTAAACAAGCAATGGCCGCCATCAAAAACAGAACTCCACTCGCATGAGTTTTGTGCACCACTGTTTTCATATCTAAAATTATTATAAAACGGCTTCTTTGAATCTAATAATGAGTGACATTTTAGCTATAAATATTTTGTTAGGAAGTTTTGTGTGCATGTAAATAATTTTAATGAAGTCATGCTTAAAATTGTATCATCTTTAGTATAATGTACAATAAATGAAAATCTGAAGCATTGAATGGAAAAATAATGTTACAGGGCAAGTCTATTTAGCATCGAGATAAATGCTTATCTCCCTAAATTGGCGAGATGTCGCCAAGCTGGCAATGGTTTCGCATTTCAATAATTAATGTCGCAACCGTCTGGCGACATTTCAGTGCTGTAACTGTATAACTAATTGATACTGTAACCGAATAACTATAATAGACCCCTATATGTATTTCTAACTGCGGTACGTTTTCGTTTCGCCGGCGCAAAACTCGCCAAGACTTTATTGGCGACAATACACAGTATACACGTAAAAAATGTTAACATATGTTAGTTTAAGAAATTTTTGTTTTGAAGGCATAAACATTTTAATATCGTTTAAAATTTTGTAAAAAGACAATAAATAAAAGACAAATTTGTAAAGACATTAATTTAAGAATATACTAGGCTTTTATGGTACTACATCCTGATTTTCCGTCTCATATCACGTGACCCCAAGTGATCTCATCTCACGTAAACTACGATATAAAAATCCAATTTTCTCAGTAATTATCTACATTAATTTCAAGTTAAATCTTAATTCGGATTACAAATTTAAATGCAAGAATTATTTCAATTCGTAAGAATAGCTTACTCGGAAATTATGTGAAACCGCAGTGCTTTACTTCGCTAATGCATTCTCATTAGAATTGATGAATTTAACCCTTGACTTTGCCTTTTCGCCTTCCGGTGAGCGGTGTGATTGCATCCTAATTGACTTAATTACTCCGAATGGTCTTAAGGCATAAAATTGAACTATCTGGTTAAACTTATATGTAATTGTATGCCAAACAATCAATCTGATAAGAAATGGATGCGACGTGTTTTGAAAATGAAGCGTAAAAGGTTACTAGTGACGAAATTCCGTTTGGCATCGGTTGTACCATTTTTGGCGACTTGATTGCTTGGAAAAAGTCGCCAAAAATGGTACAATGGAAAAGTACCCTAACTGCATCCGGACCTTATATGTAACATTAATCGTATATGCCTTCTAGTAATGTCGAGAAGTGGAAGATACTAGAGACTTCTCGGCGGCGGGGAAAAGCTATATAAAAACCAGAGAGAGTGAAAAGGAATGGAAAAGTACCCTAACTGCATCCGGACCTTAATTGTTACATTAACCGTATATGCCTTCTAGTAATCTCGAGAAGTGGAAAGTACTAGAGACTTCTCGGCGGCGGGGAAAAACTATATAAAACCAGAGAGAGCATCAGTTCGCGAGTTCAGAGTATTGAGAGATCTTCGTGGGAGCTTCGCCTTTTCAGATGCACTTTGCATTGCGTTGTGCTTAACGTTTTTAGTGGTTTGAAGTGAAACTACTGATTGTTCTTTGCAATCCTGAGAAGAATTGCGTAAGTATAAAGTCGGAAAGAGAGGTCATAAAGTGCAATAATAGTTTAAGTTGTTGCAATAAATAAGATTTGAATCACATAATTTAGTAAATTTTTTATGACTGTTATTTTATTTTCTCATTTAGAACGTACTGTATAATTAAGTTTTTAACTTCTATTTTTTTCCTTTCTCATTTTGAATGTATTGTGTGTTTTAGGTTCTCATGTTCTTAAGTTCTTATTCTGAATTTCAAGTGCGTTTATTCGCGACCGAATGACGGAGAAGGAAATATAATATTGTTATATGTTCAACATTCACCATTAGTACATGGTGAATGTCGACATTGACCGGTGTAAGTCAGGAATAAGAGTATTTGGAAAATATTTCGGACATACACCAAGAGACTATGTGAATGTTGGCATTCACCAGTGAAAGTCGACATTCTCCAGATTTCGGTATTTCACCGTAACATATATAATACTTGGCAATAATATTTGGTGGCAACAGTGTCAAAAGTGAACCGAAGAAAAGTGCCGTTGTAAAATTATTAGTCTTTCTTGGCTAACGCCGTTTCGTCTAATTATTACAAAATCAAACATTTTATACATTCCACCCACCCCCGTCTCTGTATGTTTATGTAGAATAAAACAATCTAAATGTCTCTGTACGCTCATTTTGAAAAATAATATACAAAACATGCGAAAAATAATATACAAAACAAAATGTCTGTATTTTTACGTAATATCAGTTTAGAAAGAGTTTACGTAATTTTTACGTAATATCAGTTTCGGCTAATTATTACAAAATCTAACTTTTTATACATTCCCCCCATCGTCTCTGTATGTTTATGTATAATAAAACAATCTAAATGTTTCTGTACGCTCATTTTGAAAATTAATATACAAAACATGCGAAAAATAATATACAAAACAAAATGTCTGTATTTTTACGTAATATCAGTTTAAAAGAGCTTTATGGAAGCATCAAAAATTTCGAAGAGATATCTATGTGCCTCAGTATAATACGATTACAAAACTGATATTCCTATTTCAATTGGTATTATATAAATTTTATAAAATTTGTAAGACAATTTTTTTAATTAAATTTTTATATCAATTTGGAAACTATCTATAGAAGTAAATTAAATTTTGTAGCGGATTTCCTGAAGAACAACTCATGGTACATGCAATTTTACAGGTTTTACTTTCATAACACATTTTTTAGGTCGGGTTTCCTTTTCTTTATCCTGGCCACTTTCTTTCAATCTGCGGATTTGATGCTTCTTATAGATGATGAGAAAATATTTTGAAAACCTTTCCTTTTTCCGAGTTCTGAAAGTCCCAAATAAAAATTTTCATTTAGGAAACTTTCTTCATTGATTGGATTACATAAAATATTTTTTGACGTGAATTTACTTTTCAGAATAAGAAAAAATTTATTTCCCGGGTAAAACAAATTTTCTTTTACTTACGGTTTCATCACGGGATAACGATTTTACTAAATTTTTGAGGAAGTTTTCTTCCTACAAATAAGCTTAGGGACTTTCTCTTATTTCTCATATTTTATAAAACGTTAAAACGCCTACAAAATTATGGACCTAAATAATTTTGTTATTACATAACATTATTATAAAAGTTTTGAATTTCAAAGTCAGCATAAAAAATTTTTCGATGAGTTTGTATACAATTGTTATCATGAAATAGGTGAAAAGTGGTTGTGGAGCGAAAGTAAAAACCCTGTTTATAAGGTATTTCTCCCGCCTTCCTAGCGTGCCTTCGTGGTGTAGTAGTTCTGCACGCTGGGCCGGTATTCCAGAGGTCCGTGGTTCGAATGCCGGGGAAGGCAGTTGCTAATTTTTCATCTCTCCGTCTTTTCCAGTTAAGAGGAGTTGCAACCCCAAAATCTTCAAAAAAGTGTGATTTCAGATTTTTGCATTTTCAAATTCTCTACACTTTTATCTTTCTAAAAATACCATTCTTTAATCTATATGAAAATTAGAACTGTAAAACAATCTAGTTTTAATTTGTCATCTACTGCTTTGATCAATGAGGATTTTTACATAAAAACGCGTTTTTCTCCAAACGTTATTTTTTTGTACTCGATGTACCTTTTCTCAGGAACTACTTCTCAAAGGTATCTAAACTTTTTATGGCTTATTTATTAGGTTTCCTCATATTTACTGAAATGAGCTTTTTGTAATAAACTTAGAAAAAAAAATTTAATTTTTTTGTGTGAGAAAAGTGCTAAATTTTACTATGCCTAACAAAATATCCTGTAATATACTCTAAAATTCAAAATGTTTCTAAAGCTCATTTCAGTATAATCAAATAGGTATACTTTAATTACAGAAAAAATTTCAAGCTTGTATCTACAGCAGATTTTGAGAAAAGGTACATCGAAAATGGCCAATTTAACATTGTCGGTATAGGGGTTTCTGTTACCCCTTAACCTAATGTCTCTACAAAATAATGATTAAATATTGAGTACTTCTTCTCCATTTGTTAATAATTTATCACTATTAAGTATTTTTTCTTGAAAAATGGAATGTTTTTAGTTATATAATTCAACCGTGTAATTTATATTTTAAAAGGATATGAAATGTTTGAATATCGTACAAAAGTGCACTGTTTTTCTTCAGATTCATGGTACTACATTTAAAAGAAACTTATAGAAATATACATAAGGAAAATGTGAAAATTTCCGTATGAAAATATTCTTTTATGTTCTAAAATATAAAAAATTATGCCAATTTTTCTTTGATGATGCACGGTTTGCTCGAAAGATTGTTGATATCATTTTGAAATTATTGTCAGTAAACTTTATCTTTCAGCTTTTTTCAGCGAAACCAGCTTTTTATATTTCATTCATGATCTTCTCTCCAGTTATTCCCAAATACATATTGAGCCAAAATTCACAAACCATCAAGGTTAACTAAAAAAAGTCTGAAAGATTTCAGATTTGACGATACACCCAAGGGGGCGTTTTTCTTAACGCCTTTATTTATTAAATAACGTGTTATAAGATATTGGTCTCGCCTTCCTCGCGTGCCTTCGTGGTGTAGTGGTTCTGCACACTAGGCCGGTATTCCAAAAGGTCCGTGGTTAGATTCCCGGCGAAGGCTATTGATCATTTTTCATCTTGCCTTTTTCCAAAAGAAATAGGTAACGTGTCTACGCGCTTATAGCTGGATATCTCGAATAAACTCTCAGATATGCAGTAAAATTTCGAATTTCGTTCCATCGAATATTTTGTACGAATTAAGAGGGCAAATACCAGAAAACTAACATGTAGATAGCGGAAATTATAAACCTTCTCAAAGTTATCTCAAACACCTTATTATTCTCAAAGTTATCACGAATAATAATTTTCCAACCTGAATAGACTCAACTTGATCTTTCAATGAGCGAAATTAAAAAGTAAAACTTGCAGTCTCAATCAAAAGTGTTTGAAAATTTCCGCAAAGTTTAAAGCAAAACCTAAAACTAAAATGCAGCTATCTTTGACTTTAAAAGCAAACAGAAGACTTGACTTTGAAGTTATTTACATACTACTGCCCGAGTCGAAAGAAATCTCTGTTTCTAACAGAAAAGCATTGCCAAACTAACTAAACTTGGAGGAGCTTCGGGAAATTTGCAAACGATTGTCAATAAATCCAGAAAACAACATCGTTTCGTAAAAGAAATGTTTAGAATTATATATATTCTCTCATGAACAGTTGCATGCAGTTCGCATGCAACTGTTCATGAGAGAATAAGAACTATTCACCAAATCTTTTCCTAATTTACACAATTAAATGTATTGTTACTATTAAATTTGCAATGGATATAAATTATCAAATTCATGCTATTAAGCAGATGTCAAAAAAGTTATAATTTATATATTCAAACCATTTCTCTAAGCTATTAAGAGAACTAGAATATTCTCATCTTTATTTTTTTTCACTAGCTCTAAAAATACACCAATGTTATAAAATTTGCGAAACATTTCTTTTTTTTTTAAAGTACCCGACTACGTTCGACAACCAAATTTCGGAAAATATTATGTATGAACCTATTATTAGTGTCATTTTGCAGAGTACTATTAATAATGATATAAATAGGTAATAAACATATTACAAAAGTATAATATTTATTTTTTACTTAATTCACGAAAAACTCAGGGTATCGTAATGTAGGGTTTATATTTATTTTAACTAACATTTATTTTAAGTTTAAACTATCTTTCCTGTCAAGCCTTACTTTCCCCTGGAATTGCCAATGCCAGAGTATGTAAAGTTTAGTAGAACGCGCAAAGTATTCAAAATAGTCAGCGGAAGTATTCTGAGTTAAATAGAAGGGAAACGAGTTCGAAAGTGTGCTTTCTTGCTTCACGAGCGTGGAGAAATTGAAGAACCACGCGTTTCGGCCAGTGTGCTTGCCTCAGCAGATAGTTAAATCTTTCAACGTAATATTCAGAAGTTTGCTGAATTATCAGCGGTATTTTAGAACGCGGTCAGGTTAGTTACGTTTAAAGTGCCTCGTAGGTAGTAACTTGTTATTATTCATTTTCAGTTTCTTATTTTTATTTTACCGCCGGGTCGGCGTAGTTTGTGAGCGTCAAGAGCACGCATCTGTAATTTCTAAAGTTGAATAAAAAGGGATTTAAACCTTTCCCAAGACTTTGTGTACTTTCCAGTAATTAGCAGTCACCACTATTGTTGCGTGCAGGTTGGAAGCGAGCAACATTACAGTATTTCAGCGAAAATAATATCCATTTTGACCGCTAATTGAACGATTTAACCCTTTCCGCAAGCTACCTTTTAAAGTCGAAGTTTTGATATATATATAAAAAAAAAAGATTGGCAGTCTAATTACGTCTAGAGGAGTACACAAGTAAAATTTTGTGATGATAGCACTTATCGTTTTAATTCTGTGGGTGTGCCCAAAGTGGCCCACTGATTGAATAGAGCTTCAAAAAGAGTGTTGAAACGAGCATTGTTGTCAATGAACTGACCGATGAGATGCGGAGAAACAAAGAATGCAGACTCTCAGTTGTCCTAGATAATCGGTGAGCCCGGTCTGGGCACACCTGGGGTTCGCCGTTTGATTTTACGCAAGATTGCAAGGTAAAAATTTAAAACTAATATAGAATAAGGAGATTAGCATACAGCCAAAAAAATCACATAGAAATTTCTTTTCAAACAATTCCTTTTATACCCTAAAAAAATCTGGAAGACTTCTTTGAAAAATGAGGATCTTAAAAAACTAAACATGGTTAAAATTTATGGACTGGTTTGTGTTGAGCTGCCATCTACTGTAAATAAAGAAGATTCACAATAACCTACAGTAACTTATTAATCCTTTTTCATTCAATTTTTCTGTGCGTATAGAAGGAAATTTTCAGGTGTGTCCAGACCAGACATACTGTGCCGCAAAGGGTTAACGGTTTTTTTGGAGGGGGGGGGCATGTGTCTGTAAAGACAGAATAAAGGACTCTCTTTCCGCAAACGAATTATAAAATTGATTTACAGTGGATTAAAAAGATATTTTTTCGTTTCGTATGTGCGTATGTATGTATTCACAAATGAGTAGCCTCAGAACGTTGAAATTTTGTATATAGGACTACAATAATGCATAGCTTTGCACCACCCCTTTTGGTTGCAAGCGGTGACACCAAAAACATATAAATGTCTGCTACCCACTCCGGTACTCGGCGCTCAGTTTTATTATTATTATTATATGCTGTTAAATTGCGCATTTTTGCTTTAAAAATAATGGAATTATGTTGTTCTTATCTTCCCGTTAAGGTTTGTATGTCTGTATGCAATAACTGTAGAATTATCAACAATTTAAAAGTCGTCCAAGTGCGGCTAAGCCTAATTTTTGTTTAACATAGCAGCCATATTTGTTTATATTTGAAACTTAACGGAATAGTGGATTTGTTGCCAATCTAGAGAAGCGAAGCTACACAGCAGCAAAGATAATGTCTTCTTTTATTTTTGCGAATTAAGCCATGTTTTATCCATACCGGTTATTAAATTAAAGATATCAAAGTTCCCATATACTGATTATAGCTTTCACAAAATATTAAGTCAGTTTTGCCTTCAGTATCTTTTTGCCGAAAGAGGCCAAAAGTAAATTTTCACTTTTGTGCACAAAAAATTCTGCTTCGTTGCCTGCTGGCCGAATTTATTGTTCTTGCATAAAAACTCTGATTTTAATTGTAAATTTTTTTTAATCGTTTTAACTGTATTTGGTGTTTTAATTTTTCTGTATTTTTCAATTTTTAATATAGATATTTTCCCCCCCCCCTTGGTATTTTTGCTTTGTCGCGAAGGGAGAACTGAAGTAACCGAATGAGAAATCTATCTCTAAGGCAATTCGAGGAAATAAGTTTAAATGAAATGTAGGCAAGAATGCGTATAATTTAATATTCTGTACAAGGAAGTCATGTGGTGTACACATCAGATTCTTTTTTTGTTTGTTTTGTTTACCATAACAGCCATATTTGCTTACATTTGAAACTTTGCAGAATAGTGAATTCAATTTTTGCACTTTCAGAGACTTTTTGCCGAGTGGGACCAAAATTAAACTTCCATTTTTGTGCACTGAAGGATTTGCCTTATTGCTTGCTGGGAGAATAGCTGGTTTTTGCGTAGAAACTCTTTTAATTCTAAAAATTTTTTTTTTTTTTTTTTTTTTTTTTTTTTTTTAACTTTGTTTGGCGATTTATTTTTCTCCCATATTTTTCAATTTGTGGTGAAGATACTTTCAGGTTTTATGTATTTTTCCCTTGCAGCGAACTGATAACAGAATTAATTGAATGAGAAATATATCTGTAATGAAATTCGAGGAAATAAGTTTAAATGAAATGCAGCAAAATGTGCGTTTAATTTAATATTCTGTGCAAGGAATTCATGTGGTGTACACATCAGATTTTTTTATACATCCGATGGTTATAAAATGGAAGATACAAATGAGATAAAAGGAATTCTGAGAAAATTACTTAATATAGGGCGTTAAATCCATAAAGCATCATTCAACATCAAATACAAAAGTCTATACCAAATCCTGAAAACTTCGATGCAAAATGTAGCATTACTATTGCAGATGAATATTAATGGACAAAATATCAAGAAAATAACTTTAGTAGAAGTTAAGTCAAAAAATTCGTTTCAAAATTTAAACTTGACAAGCAGATTAACTAATTAACCAAAAGAAACCTAAAAAAATACCGTCTGGTAAACGATTGATATTTAAAAATTCGGTGTTATGTCCCAGCAGATTTAAACAACTTTAAATTCTATCGCATTTGCCTGTATCATACATCATGCTTTCAGAACATCATAAATAAACTGGCAAGAATTCTTCTATTTCTTAAGATCTTTTCATCCATTTAGAATTTCTTATACAGACAAGGCCTGCGAATCTGTTATTCCCAAAAAGATAATTTAAAGAGAATACAGAATTGAAAGAAGAAAATAAACCCAGACTATTTTAAATAGTTTGTAAGTTTAATTAAGAAATATGCGCAGAATTATTGGAGAGAGCAAAACGCGTGCTTAAATTCAGTGTGCTTTAAAACCGTAAGTAAAAGTATGTCTATAAAAAGAATTTCTGCTGCATCTAAACATCCATTCCAAAGGCTGCTTTCACTTTTAATGGAGGAGAGCTTTTGCATTCCTCAATGTTTCTTATGCTAGTAAACAAATAAAATTTAGATGCTGTTTGAAAAATTATTGCATTGCAGACTATATTTATTTCGTTTTCTATAGAAGTTAGGAAGATTTAGCATTCTTTGAACGTATGATTTTACCTACACGTAATGAACATTTATATGTTCAGTTACTGCGAAGCTTGTTTTTCGTCTTTCTCTTAATGGCATGTTACATCGAATAGTTCAGAGTGGCATTAACCGATATTAAAAATTATTTCTTTATAAATGGCAACAGGGAAATTTTGCATATATTTGAAGAGAATATATTTATGTAGAAATGGGTTGGATAATACGAAATAGTAAAATAGTTGTTATCGAGTTTATGAGTTATTATTTTTCATCTCGTAGCACGTTAAAAACACTTATTTTACCATCACTGATTTAAGACTTCACAGGAATATATTGTTTTGTGAATTGTTTTAATCTTCTAAATCTATTTTTGTTTGTCTGTGTTGGATGTGCTGCATTAACTACGGTGTTTGGTGTATTAAATTAATGCAAAGCACACTAGGCTACCTGCCTAAGAGGAGGGATGCCTTCACAGAGGACTTTCTATGGGAAAAATGGCTCGTATACACGTTACACATGGGGAGAACCACGAAAACGACCATGCAGCCAGCCTGTTCGCGAGATTCGAACCTCAGACCGAACTACCAGTGTTCAGCGACTTTACCGCTCGGCCGCTTAACATTAACTACGAGGCCTCTTATTACCGGCCAGGAGGATTGCAGCACACTCTTATATATTACATTACGTTACGTTACGTTACTGTAGCGTTTGTACGAGTTCGTAATAGATTGAATGCACACAGGTTCAATGATAGGTTAATAAAATTTATTTTTTCCTTCCTTGCACGAAGCAAAGGAAGTATTTGTTATCACGAAAAATTCCAGTTACCATATTTCATAGAAAATATCCATTTTGACCGCTATCGAATGCAATTAACGATGTTGTTGCGTGACACTTATACGTATGGACAGAATAAAGGATCCCCCCCAAAAAAATATAAAATTGATCTTAAATGGATTCAGAATAGATTTTTTCGTGGCGTTTGTACGTACGTGTATACGTATGATTTTATCTAGCATAACTCAAAAACGAGTAGCCTCGGAACGTTATATTTTGTATATAGGGCAGATATAGGATGTAGTTATGCACCTTTTCTTTTCTGGTTGCAATCGGCGGCACCAAAAGTAGATAAATGTATATAAACATATACCCCTTCTGTTACTCAGTTCTGTGAGCTCAGTTTTTTTATTCTTCTATGTTGGTAAATTGTGCATATTTTGCTTTAAAAATTATTGTGTTCTTATTAGCCCAGATGGGTTATTAATTTCGTTTTCGCATTTTGCGTTGAATTCTACGATTTGAAAGTCATCAGTTTAAATCTGGTAAGATGGCATGCAGAAATTATAAAATTAAAAATATGAAACCGTAATTTATGAAATAAAGAGCAATTATGATCTAAAGGGTATCAAAGTTTACAAAAAAAGCTTAATATTTATTTGTTTACTTTATTAAACATTTTCTTCAACGCGCGCATGCGTAAAGCACACATTACGCATAGTCGAAATTAGAAAATTGCAACCAGAAAACTATTTGATGTGTATTCGTGATATTTATAATGACAAGGAATTTGATTTAAATCATATCAAAGACGGAGTACATCGAGATGAAATGCTACATTTAGTAAGGAATTATAAGCCGAATAAAGTAAAAACATCTGTCCTGAAGATAAGAATAGTGCTGACAGATCAACTTCCAGTTCATTGCACGCCGCGTCGTTTCCCCTTCCCCCCCCGCAGAGCAGCGTGAAATTGATAAACATATTTCGGAATGGTTAGAGAATCAAAGGATATGCCTTTATCCATTTTTTGCAGCAATTCCACTTTTTGTTTGATGGACATCGAAACATGCTTTCGCTTTGTAGATCCTTTGGTAGCTCCAGAATCTGAAATTCTTTTCGGCATAATCGAAAGTTCAAGCTTACTTTTATAAAATTGCTCTAACAGTCTGCAAAAAATAATAAGCCAGATCCAATTAGAATATTAAGGAAGAACGCAATCTGCTACATTAACTGAAATACATAATTTTAGCTTAGCTTATACCATCCGTGATACATTAAACGCGCATGCGTAAACGTATTATGCACATGCGTAAAGTATTATGCGCATGCGTTAACGCATTATGCGTTGACTCATGCGCAGAAAGTTTGTAGCTTTGAGGTCCGGATTATAGATCATTCCGGATTATGGACGTCCGGATTAAAGACTTTTGACTGTAGTCGAAATGGCTGCCCAAGAATTTTTAGAATCTGAAATAATGTATTTAATGTTTGGCAATGCTATATTTGTTTTCCTTGGAAACCTTAAGGATTATTTATTAAGAAACCCTACGATTCGAAAGCGAACAGTGGCAACACTTTTTGAAATAAAGCAGATTTTTTATCTCCAGAGTGCGAGATTGTTGACACTCGAAATATTGAGGGCGAAAATTAGAGTTTTAAGAGCTTTTAATTAATATCTCTGATTTTAGCTTTTCCTCTGACACGTATACGGCCTTCCTCCAGACACGTATACGGCCATTATAATACTGCACGGAGAGCCGGGACTTGTCTGAAAAGACGACATTATGCCACTCCTTATCTTTTTCATTCGGCGGGTCGTAGTAGTTCCTAGCGTGGAAACTATATTTTAAAGAAACTTTCATTTGAAAACGTAAATTAACAAAGAGAAATGCTAGCTTACTATAGTACAATTCTTTTACGGTCCCCAAATACTCATAAACAGCTTCAAAATGCGCAATATTATCAAAATCCCTTGCATTTTTAATTAGAAGCGAGAATCTAAAAATACACGCTTTCCTGAAAAAAAAAAGGCGAAAATTTTTGCCTAAATGAGGCATCAAGAGTTTTAAATCTACCCTCTATGTGTCTGGTTATTTTAATGGAATCCTATGAATTACAATTAATGGCACTGCTTCTACTTTCGTTAAGAACTAATGCGTCAAGCTTCTAAATTAAGTATTGCATTTTCACCCCTAACTGATCAGAATTGATGACTGAAAGCTCGAATGAGCTCGTCCGAAGAAAAATTCGATTGGGAAAAAGGTAATTGAGTACTTTAAAATCTGTTCATGTTGCAAATGATAGTAAGTGTTTATGCTCATTCTATTTATTTTATTAAAGTGTTCCTTCACAGTGATTTATAATTAAAAGGGAAAAAGTAGTACGTCTTGTAATAACAAAACTACGTTTATAATAATTTATTTAAAATCTAATACTTCTGAAACAAATATTTTTATAAAATTTCTAATATAGTTTCTTTCGCTAAAAAATTCCGAACTAGAATGAAACACCTAGATGTCGAATTTTTACACAGCGCATAAAAAAGAAAATCCAAAATTTTACGTATTTCATTTCAATTTCAAGCCTGTTATTAAACATTTTAATTGGCCATCAAAATTAAAACATAATGACAGAAATGAAACGTATCTAATATTTAGTTAAAATGTATTAATAGAAATTTGTACAGAAGCATTAGCTAACATGAATTACAATCTCTGGCCATTTATTTTTCATAAAACATTGAAATGAATATCAAATTTATGGAAAATGACGGAAAAATTAAGTCATCTCTTGTGGAAAATGTTGAACTTGGACCATATGGAACACTACCTACCTAATTACCGCACTACAACATTCAATAATAATTCAAATATAACACCCTAGGTATCATAAAGCATATGCTATGCGAAAACCAACAAGCTCTATAATGAACATAACTTCTTGCATTGTAAATAATCTGTAATAATATGATAATACTATGTCCTATGTGTTGAAGTATGTTGTAACAGTATGTTGCGCTTTGTCCTATACGTTGTTAGTGCTATGTCCTATGTGTTGAAGTATGTTGTAACAGTATGCTGCGCTATGTCCTATACGTTGTTAGTGCTGCTATGTCCTATGTGTTGAAGTATGTTGTAACAGTATGTTGCGCTATGTCCTATACGTTGTTAGCGCTATGTTCTATGTTTACTGTAATCAGGTCCCCTGTGGAAGGGGCGGTGTCAAAACCAACAAGCTCTATAATGAACGTAACTTCTTGCATTGTAAATAATCTGTAACAATATGTTAATGCAATGTCCTATGTGTCGAAGTATGTTGTAAGAGTATGATGTGATATGTCTTATTTGTTGTTAGTACCATGTCCTATGTATATCGTAATCAAGTCCCCTGTGGAATGGGCGGGCGATATACCATTTTTGTCAATGGCGATGGCGTGATGCCCCTGTACTTGTTCCTGTCCTGTCCTTTATTATGGTGTATTGCCTCGGACAGATATGCATACCTTACATCTTGATTTCCTAGACATTCCAAAGTGTTGATTAAGATCTTATGGAATTGTACACCCCTCTTCTATAAACGTGTATATTTCAGCTCCTGGAGGGGCCGGGGAGGAATTTGGCGCGGTTTAAACACACAGTTTAATTATTCATGAAAACATCGAAGTAGCCAGGCCTGAGAGACCCCTCCTCTGTTGTTCTATGGCATTGAGGTCGTTGGCATCATAGCAGAGGCTCAAACCAAGTCGGAAGAACGAACTCCAAGATATCGGACATCGCACCAACAAACTCTGAACAATGCCTACATATATAGTGTTAATATTTGTCTTTAAATTTGTGAATCAAATGATGTTATATGTTTTTTTCTTTGAAAGATGCTTTCAGGATCTGTTGAAAGTCAACCTGTCTTTAATGGCTGAAAACTTACAATACACATTTGTTATTCTTAGCGTTTGTGAAAAATTTTCAATCCATTTAAATATAATATTTTGTTTCCACTTTTATTTCTTAAAGGTTCTTTCAAAATGTTATGTGTGGTATTATGTTGTAGCTACATGATAATAGCATTTGATGTATTAAAATATCATTAGAATTCAATATGGAAAAGCAATAAAACTTTTGCACATTAAATCTGACCCGGATGCATTCAAAATCGATTAATTACACACCAAATAAAATGTATCGTAATCCCATGCTGCTTCAATAAAAGGCATAGACTTTATACGCAGGTATACGTAACACTATTTCAAGTTCATCTCTACATATAATAAAAGAAAGAGTCTGTGTTTTTCGTTCGTGCTGCGCGTAAGCTAATAGACCCATCGCGAAATTTGGTATATAGGTGCACCTAGACAAGAGCCAGTGCATTTCGAATCTTTTTTTTTTTTTTTTTTTTTTTTTTTTTTTTTTTTTTTTTTCTTTTTTCAAAATTCGAATCAAAATATTTTTTTTACCTTTTCGATTTTATCGTAGCATTTTGAATAGTTTCATTCTTTTAGAAATGTGGTTTTGGCAACAGTTTTTCATTCAATGCTTTGTATACTGGACTGCTGACTGTTCAAGATATGAGATAAAATGTTGCTTTTTTTCTCTTGATTTTCGGACACGCAACACGCACATCGCAATCTTCTCATTCTGACGCGTAAGTGTCTAGCGAGGCACAACAGAAAGAATTTTCTTTGTTTTCCCCCTCCTTCTATTTATTAGCTCATGGCAAAGAGGTTTGTATATTTTGAATTATGTCATCTACAAACACAATTTTGATTGGTTATTGTTTTCTGATGATATTATTCTTTTAGGAATGTGGTTTTGGCAACAGATTTTCATTCATTGCTTTCGATACTGGGCTGCTGACAGTTTTCTCTTGAAAATATGAGATTTATTGTTTATTTCATTGTAATTTTTTATATTATGTCTTAGTTATATATAATTTTAATTATATAAAATGTTTTACCTGGTTTTTTTTACGAAACAAAGTTGTTTACTTCCTTAATACCTTTTGAATTATTAAGATTTTGCAAACGACGGGAAGTTGGTTAATTTATTTATTAGGATAATTAATATTTGCATTAAGGGATATTGCTTATTTAATTGTAACTTTGTTATCTTGTTACGAAATGTACAGGCGCAGTAAGATGACTTCTCCGCAAAGCATAGGGTTGCCACATTTGGCGAGAAATCGCCCATTTGGCGACAAGGCGATATTCCATGGACGGTTGGAGAACCTTCTGTAACGAATTCTTACCGGTTTAGTCCAGAATGTTCTCGAACACAGGCCGAAAGCTATATAAACCCTGCTGGTCCGCAGTCAGTCAGTCAGTCAGTCAGTGTGGGCTTCATCGAGAGGACGAGTGAGTGTGCCTCGTCTAGTCAGTATCCAGTTGGTAACTCGTCTAGCGAGTCAATCCCTGCTTATTCGATCGAGTTGACAGCCGGGCAACGAGTGCCGAGTGGGTCGTCGAGTGCACGGAAGGATCCTCTTAGTGTATCGTGGTAACTGCATCGTCGAGAGAGCGTATTGAGCTGCGGGAACATATCATCGACGACTGTAAAAGTGATTTTGGAGCTATCTGATTAATATTGATAAATAAAGTGTGTTTCGATACCTCATCGAGTGTCGTCGTTATTCACTCCAAATCCCCACGAACATCGTACGAACGTGAAGGAAGAAAATAACGTAACAACTGGTGTCAGGAGAAAGAAAAACGCAACAATATGTCATACATTTTCTTAAATGTGATAAAGTTGTTCTGCAGAGTAAAATAATTCTGCCCAGCTTTTAAATTTAACGTTTGGTGTTCCCTTTAGATATTTTCTGGTACATTTAAAAGCCAAACGAAGGCTGGCTGCGTAACTGCTAGTCTTATTATATAAGTAACCAGTTATTCAATTCATTATTAAGTGCTTCTTTTACAACATTTCCTGGTGAGTGAAAACAACTTGAGTGAAAATTGCCTGGAAAATTCAATTGTCTTCCAACTTCAGTAGCTATTTGTCATCAAGGAGATTCACAATTTCCTTGGTATCCATTTCCCATAAATTTTACGTCCTTCTTAATCCTATCTTCTCGCTCTTCATTTAAATTGCTAATTTTTATTGAAAGCATTCTAAGCAAGCATGCAAATAATTAACTTCGTGAGTCAAATTACAACCTAGTTTAGTGAAATTTAATTGAGTGTTTCTCTTCTAATTTAAGTAATCACCAACTTAAATTTACCAAGTCGATTTTTGACTAATAAAACAAAAGAGCACCAGACATTAGATTTAATTGCGACCTTCCAAACTATGTAATCTGAACTTCGTTTGGGTTCTGTCATCTGGGGACCGTTCACTGTCGGTTTTCTGTGTTGGTTAAGGGAACTGATTCGTAAATAATCAAAGCACTAAACATTTTTGTTCAAAGGTTTGCTAATTGTTTCATAAACTTAAATTCGATGGAGGAATAACGTTATGTTATTCAAAATTCGATGGCTCCAGGTACATTTGTTTTATCCCAATGCGAGAAACATACATACATGTACACAGAGTATTCGATTTCTTAAAATATAATAGAAGGCTGTAAAATTTGGTGGCAGCAGTTTGAATCGTGACCTGACATTTGAAGTTTTCAACTCAAAATGGTGGCTTTTCTCATGTGTAACGTGTATACGAGGTAGTTTTCCTTAAAACGTCCTCCACGAAGGCATCCCTCCCTTAGGGCAGATAGCTCTCGAGTGCTTTGCCGTAATCTAATAAACCAAACCAAACCAAAACCAACTCAAAATGGCCCAACATTTGTCCTCATTTCCCAGATGACATCCCACTGTCTCGCCATCCCATCTTCAGCTGCCCAGCAATTCAGGCCAGACTGTTTAACATCGGCATTAAAGACCCAGTGGACCTACTTTATACTGATAGAGCTTCCGACGTTGCAAAAGCTGTCTTTGACAGCTTCGAAGCTATATAATTGCACTTTGTCATAGACACGACATCATCATCAACGCAAAATGGCAAAACGAAATTAATAGCCCTTTTGAGCTAACGTCCTTCGGAATAAAAGATATTTTTCTAAAGACTGAGCATTTTCTGTTAATTATTATACAGGAACGACCGAAGCCATCAGTCATTAAACTATCGAAATACCGAGAACGTTGCCCATGGTACTTGGCAAAGGTTGACCATGAAAAAGGATGCTTCTCTTCAATTGTGATGAAGAACACCCAGGGAATGTTTCAAAGGGTTTCCCATACACCCCGTCTTCTACTATTCTAAACTTCTTGAGAGAGAATTATCTCGATACCATTTTATGTGCCTCTCCAAGCCGCAAAAACTTTATACACTGTAGAGACATTAGGTATTTTTGAAAGCAGCAGAGAGGAAAAATGAGTAATGCCCTCGCCGGGACTCGAACTTCGGACCTCTCGAATACGCGTCAAATGTGCAGACCACTACACCACGAAGGCGGAAGAAATACCTTATATACTGCCGCTTTTAAAGGGCGACTTAAGAGCAGAGGACTCAATCTCCAAATCCTGGTGGTGATGAATGTTCACCTAACACCTTTTTTTTAGTTCGGGCGCCAGTGTAGGAACATTAGGTATTTTTGAAGCAGGAGAGATGAAAAATGAGCAATGATCTCGCCGGAAGTCGAACCTCGGACCTCTCGAATAGGCGTTGAGCACTACGCCACGAAGGCATATTAAGAAGGCGGTTGAAATACCTTATAACAATTATAAACATTGATTCTTTCTCCGGCATTCGTCGAAGAGCTCAGTGCTATTGTAACTGATTCCCGAAACACGACGCAAACAGGACGGTTGGTAACAAAATATTGTTTTTATTATTGGTAACTAGTATTTAGTTCAGTAGTTTTTATTATTGGTAACTAGTATTCAGTTCAGTAGTTTCTATTATTGGTAACTAGTATTTAGTTCAGTTGTTTTTATTATTGGTAACTAGTATTTAGTTCAGTAGTTTTTATTATTGGTAACTAGTATTTAGTTCAGTAGAGTTTTTCTTATTGGTAACTAGTATTTAGTTCAGTAGTTTTTATTATTGGTAACTAGTATTTAGTTCAGTAGTTTTTATTATTGGCAACTAGTAGTTCAGTAGTTTTTATTATTGGCAACTAGTATTCAGTTCAGTAGTTTTTATTATTGGTAACTAGTATTCAGTTCAGTAGTTTTTATTATTGGTAACTAGTATTCAGTTCAGTAGTTTTTATTATTAGTAACTAGTATTCAGTTCAGTAGTTTTTATTATTAGTAACTAGTATTCAGTTCAGTAGTTTTTATTATTAGTAACTAGTATTTAGTTCAGTTGTTTTTATTATTGGTAACTAGTATTTAGTTCAGAACTAGTATTTAGTTCAGTAGTAAAATGATATCACATACGGTTATTGTTTTTGGGTGTAATACTGTTTTACGTAATGCAATATAGCCAAAAAAGGTATCCTGCTAGTTTTTCAAAATATTTCCAAGTCACATTATTTTAATACAATTCACTGCACACTTCAATTTTAGGATATTGCAAACGATTACAAAGAAATTAGGGCATGTGTTTTAGTATTATGGAATACTGGTATTACAGTTTTTTGTATATTGTAAATATATCAAGAAGAATGTCTGCTTGTTTGTTCGCGATTAACTCTGTCACTACTATAGCTATCGTCATCAAACTTTTTACAATTCTTTTCTGAGTTCTGGAAAAGGTCGAAGTCCACGTTTTTCCAAAAACAAGTATAGCTAAAATCAGAGATAGATTTCTCATTCAATTCATTCGGTTCTCACTTTGTCATAAGGCAAAAATACATAAAAACTCAAAATAGCTTCCTTAAAATTGAAACATATAAAAACACATAAAACATCAAATACAGTTAAAACAATAAAAAAACAGTTTTTACAGTTAAAATTGCAGTTTAATTCATTCGGTTCTCACTTTGTCATAAGGCAAAAATACATAAAAACTCAAAATAGCTTCCTTAAAATTGAAACATATAAAAACACATAAAACATCAAATACAGTTAAAACAATAAAAAAACAGTTTTTACAGTTAAAATTGCAGTTAATCAACTATCGTACGCAGATTAACAAAGGCCTAAAAACCTTAACCGAAAAATACGACCAGCATAACTCAATCATTTTTAAAGCAAAAATTGCACAGTTTACCAACATATAAGAATTAAACCTGAGTTCACCGAGTCTGGTGAGATAGCGGGTATATATACATATATATATAGTTTTGGTTCTGCCGATAATAACCGAAGTGGGAGGTGCACAACTACTTGTTATAACTGTCCTATATACAAAATTTCAACGTTCTGAGGCTACTCGTTTTTGCGTTATGCGAGATGCATACATATGTATGTACGTACGTACGTATAGACGGGAGGAAAGTATATCTTCTGAATCCATTTTAAATGAGTTTTATAATTGCTTTGGGAAAAAGAGTCCTTTATTCTGTCCTTATGTGCATATATTAAGCAAATACATCGTTAAATTGCTTTCGATAGCTGTCAAAGTGTATATTTTTGTTGAAATATTACACCCGGAATTTTTCATAATTACAATACTTCCTTTACGAACGAAGTTTCGTAAAGGAAGGAAAAAAGTTTCGTAAAGGAATGAAGTTTCGTAACCAAAGTTCCTTCGTTTTTTCCAAAAGGAAGAACTACACTACAGAAAATATATTTGGGAAAGAATAAATAATTTTCGAATCTTACCCCTTTTCTTAGATACTTCGTTCTAGAGGAAAGATTTTGAACTGAACGCGTGTTCCAAAATGTTCGGTTTTAGGCGTTCTAACGAAAATAACTGGCGCATGGTATAGCAACGCTGGGGACTTAAAGGAGATTTTCTTATTAACTCACGTGGCAGTCAACTCGTTAATATATTTCTATTTCAAATTCTTCGACTGAAGTGGAATTTTCAGTCGATAATATATTTTTGCACATATGTATATCTTGCGCCATTTCCTTGCGAAGCTTCAACTTCCTAGTCACTGGGTTCATCGGATAAGACTGATAATTATATATTCGATATTTTATGACGTGAAGAAAAATAAATATCACGTCTGAGTTAATTTTAACTGGGGTTAATTCACATACTTCATAAATCAGAGATAACTCAGCGTCGTTAAGCATAATTTTCGATAATTTATGAATGTTTCCACGTTTGGCTTCCTGCTTGAACTCCCTTGATTATTACTGCTTAAATGATTATTAAAATCTCTTTCGGAAATATGGAAAATCATTTGAAATGTGCAGCACAGAGTTAAATATTTATGCATATTGGTAACATCCATCGAAACGTCAAACCTCTGATTAAACTCCAAGATTAGTTTTCCGGATTTATTAAGTACTTTTCATTTAAATTACGTAATGTTAAATTCAGAACATGTGACATAAATCTCATCCAACTATACGGCTTACTTCATGAGCATTACTCCGCATTCCATAATATACGTTAAAACACTCAATTTAATTAACAGCATTGGAATGAAATAATGCATTAAAATGAGTAATAATGAGTAAAATTAGTTAAGAACATTCGTATGAAATAATGCGTTTAAATGAGTAATAATGAGTAATTTACTACGAGTCCTGTTTCATTTCACAATTATTTCATTTCTATTCCAAAGACAGATTTGCATTTATAATTTACTTCGTAATTTTTAATACAGATATTTTGAGTTTTCATGTATTTTTGCCTTGCCGCGAAGTGAGAACTGAATTAATTGAATGTGAAATACTCAATTGTCTGTGAAAATCTGTTTCTTTTTTGTTTCGTTTGCTTAATTTCTTTTATACGTCGTTGTAGCTTTATTATAGTATTTGAATAGAACTTGTGGCAACGATTCGATAATTCTTTAACTGATATAAATTTCGTGCATTCTGAGTTATAATATGAACGAAATATAAGTTAAGTGAACCTAGCGCCATAGTACCGCTATGGTAAACAAATAGAGTGAATTTTAAAGAATGCATTTATTCTATTGTGGTTTATACGCTGTCGGCAAAATAGATTTAATTCAATCCAATAAGTTTAAACGAAATGCAAGAAAAAATGCATATAATTTAATACTCCGTTCAAGGAAGTCATGTGGTGTACACATGACTAATACTTAACAAGACTAAATACATATATTAAGACTAAATACTTAACAAGCAAATAAAAGTCTGATCGCTTTTTCCCCCCGGTTAAAAACCTCTGGCATAGAGAATATCGTAGAACCAATCAGAAGAAAACACTCAACAACAGAATGTAATCCCTTTCGTATAAAATATCTAGTTCTAAACAGAAAATCATGAATAAATATAAATAAGCAAAAATATTCGAGTATTGTTTGAATTAATTATTAATCGCCTAATGATGAACTAACAAACATAGAATATCACTGAAAAATAACGGAAGAAACACACTGAATAGTAACATGTAATCCTTAGCTTCAAACTAGCTAGTTCCAATCAGAAAATTCCTCAGCGTATTTAGTCTAGAAACTTAGCTTTTTGATTAAGGAGAATTCTGTTTTAACTAGGAAAGTGGTAATGCAGGCTGAATCCCTTAAAACTGTACATTCTTTTTAGAGGAAGTAATTCGAAATTGCACATTTTAACTAGAGGACATACAATTAGATTGCTTAGGTAAATTCAATTACAGAAGGAAAATGATCTAATAACAAATCAGCAGAAATTGTTGAAATTCAGTTTTGTATTCTAAGAAATGATGTGGCTTTTAAATTATAATTTGCAACCTGTTTCTATGACCTTTAAAGATAACCTTTATTACACTAATAATAAACATTCTATTCAAAATTAAATCTCATCATATATTTGAAATTATATTATCTGTTATGAAATACAGCGAATTGAGTAAAACAATTGCTATAATGTAATTTGATTAGCATAGTACAGCGATTTTATAAGTATCCAAAACTTTGAACTGAGATTTTTTCCCAATAAGTGCTGCGTCTACAAAGTTCTCCGAAGTTAAAATGAGCAGTGTGTAGAGACATGCGATGACGAATGAGTAATGCCCTCGTCGGGACTCGAATATGCGCCGAGTGTGCTGACCACTACACTACGAAGGAATGCTAAGAAGGCGGGAGAAATACCTTATGACAGTATTTTAAACGACGAAAATATTCATATTTTGGGAATTTCAAATTAAAAAATGATATTTTAGGAGATTTAGGAGATATAACTACATATGGTCGTTTTAGAAATGTTATTTAATAGGCTGTAGAAGGAAGTTATGTTTATGTTTTTAAGTTACATCATATTTTTTTAATTTTCTGGAATGTTATATTTATCCTAAGAAGGCGGAAGCCTTATATACTCCTTATATACTCCATATATATATATAATATATTACATACTCTCCCTTTTAAAGGGCGACTGGGGATTAGGTGACCCAATCGCCAAATCCTAGTGGCGAAGAATCATCATTAACCACCTTTTTTAATTCGGGCGCCACTGTAGAGACATTAGGTTTTTTTAAAGCAAGAGTGATGGAAAATTAGCCATGCCCTAGCCGGGACTCAAACCACGGACCTGTCCAATACGTGCCGAGAGTGCTGACCACTACACTACGAAGGCGTGCTAAAAAGGCAGGAGAAATACCTTATAAGTATATCTATTAAACTCTAAGATTGATATCATATACTTGTAAGTTAATTTTTGAGGGAAACAACTGCATTGTTTTTTACACATATTTCTTTCTAGCATTCTACAGAGCCTGCCATTGATTCAATGAATATGTCAACTGAGATTATCGAAAAAAAAAAAAGAGAGACTTTGTTATTGTCGTTACTTATGCTCACTTGTCTGACAATAACATCAGCTCCTTGCACGAGCCTTGCCACGCCTGCCGCTGCCTTTTGGCCGCCCAACCGGTATAATGGCCTTGAGCACCTTACAGGAGACCGTGCGATTCAGCTCAGTTCTGCGCCCAAATTTGATGGACTGTACTCCCGGGGAGACGGGTCCAAGGATTTCCCACCGCTCTTCTCCTGCCAGCAACCTCTTGAGAGGACCCTAGGCATGCTGCATATTTAGAGTGCGTCCGTGCCACACCTACATTTACAACCATCCAGCGCCTTCTCCGGGATTCGAACCACGGCCCTTCGCGGCACGGCAGTCAACGACGCTAACCATTATACCGGTTGGGCGGCCAAAAGGTATCGTTGATTTGGCACGCATTCGAAACCCAAAAAGGGAGCTTTCCCCATGGTAACACGAATACGAGACGGATTCTCCTAGGAAACATTCTACTAATTAAATTCCCGCCTAAAAACTACTCCCAAAAAATTCGAGATGCCAATATTAGGGAAGGCTTTCATAACACAAAACACACCTCACCCCTCAATACTGCTTTGTTTGAATTCATCCCCCCCCCAAACCAACGGAAACAGAAAACGTAAACAACGGATGTTCTGATTCGTAACAGCATGAGATAGCTAAAGGCGCAGTGTTCCCGCTAATGGAACACCTGGTTTCATTCAGTGATTCTGCGTATGGTTTTTGTATAAAAGATTAAAAAAAAATATAGAACAAATAATTTGGAGTACAGCCAGCAAAATTATGCCTAATTTTTTTTTTCCAAATAAAATTTTTTATATTATTAAAAAAATAGAGAAAATTACTTGAAAAAAAGTGGATTTTAATAACACATAATAAATGAAAATTCTGTGTCTCCTTGTGATATAGCTGTTATCTACTGTTTAAAACGAAAAGTTCAAATGATATTATAAAAACATTTTTATCTATTTACGGTTTAATTTAAAGGTTTCAGAAGCGATTCAATTTGGGTGTTCCATGTAGTGGAACACTGAGCCGCAAAGGGTTAACATGGAGGAGCTAAAATTTTGAGAGGTAATTTTTAAAAAACGACTCGGGCTATTTTTACAAGATTTGGCATTTTAACATAATTTGAGTAGTAGAATTGAAATAAATTGGCATGTCTTTTCAGAAAAAATTCGGATTTTGTATCAAAATGCCTATAATAATAGAACGATGCTATATATAAATCTAATCTACAAAATTTTTGTTGTTACATTATGTATATATACGAAATTACTAACGCAGTACTTACACAAGGACTTTATTAGCGTCCTGTGAAAGGTCAGCCTGCGCGGGAATTCCGTTAGAATCGTGTAAAAGGGGCTTCTCCAAACATTTTGTAATCATGCCAAGAACGTAGATATACAGGGGCAATTTAACAAACATTCTTAAAAGGCTTTTGAAATTGTGCCGAAAATACTTTTTTAAAAACATCCACAAAAACATTAACCTTGCGGTTTCAACTTCGAAAATATCCACAAAAGACTAATTTCTAAAAGCAGTTTCCATTATTATATTCGTGTAATGGAAAAGCATCAAATAGTTTCCAAGGAATATCATTGAAATCAAAGGCTTAGTATCAACTTACATCTGTAATTCATTTCGTAAATACACATTTTTTTAAACTGCATATAAAATTTCGAAATTTGAAGAGAAAAGCATTCACCAAAAATGTCGAAAATATTCTAAAGCTCGGCTATGAAATGAAAGCAGAAAACGTCTTCTTTCCCTATGATCTGAATACTCTGAAGATGGACTATGAAATGAGAGCACAGATTGTCTCTTTCTACTTCTTACTAATCCCTTTGATCTGAATCAGTTTATAAGGTATTTCTCCCACCTTCTTGGCGTGCCTTCGTGGTGTGGTGGTCTGCACACTGGTCCACTGCCACGTGGTCGGTATTCCAGAGGTCCGTGGTTCTATTCCCGGGAAAGGCGTTTGGTCATTTTTCAAGTCTCCTTCTTCCAAATACCTAATATCTCTACAAGGTCAGAATCATAAGATCATTCTCCCTTATAATTGTTAACACGAAATTACGTCTCTTCAGAAGGTCTTCATGCACCAAGGTAACACAACTAAGTACATGTTGCGCAGTAGCTTCATGATTTTTACATATGGCGTAAGTGGGAAAGGTTTGAGTACTATAGGAATATTTAAGAGTACTGTCTTGAATTTAAATGAGCCAGAGGCGTTTCGTCTTTCACTCACCCTTGAAATGAATCTTGACAAGACCTGTACTAGAAATACCATACGCATGCCAGTAGCTACAGTCTGTATAATCTAATAGCTCTACATACAATTATTGGGCTTGGCAACACCACGCAACACAGCCTGCATGGTGCTGCGTGTAAAAACTGTGTTTTAGTTTGTTGTACAGTGCTTTATTCTGTCTGTGTAATTGTGTGCAATCTAATAACTTATGCTCTACAAACATAGTGTATCTCATCTTGCATAGTGTATCTATTCGTACTGTGTACCTATCTGATTTCTCATTGTGTAACCTATCTGATACGCATCGTGTATCTAATATAGGCACTGCGTAACTACTCAAAGTATATAAGCATTGTGTATATTGCTTGTACAAGTGCAAGCAATCTACTAATATTCTACAGTGTGTCTGCATGTTTCATGTATGTTTTGTATGCGCATTTTACATGTGTTCTATATGTGTCCTTAAGGGGGCTCATACACCTTAAACCCCTTATGATGTTCGAGCCTGTGACTGTTGCAAGAATTGGGATAACTTATTTATTTCAAAAGCAATTACTTCCAACATTTTATGGCTGACTACATAATATAGCTGCTTTCTGAAATCGTAATCAGAAAGTTTGTGTTGCCACAAATATTTTTATAATTTAATACGCTTTGGGACAAACATTTTCGTCATGTTTTCACCTTGCGCGCACAGTTTAAAATTATCTGTGGCATTATTTAATTCCATAGCTTATACACAGCTTTTATAACATTTGGAAACTAATGTAAACCAACAAAACTGAGAATTTCATGTTAAATGTTTATTTTATTTGGAATTGAGTTTATAAAATGTATTTTATTAAAAAAATCTGCAATGTTTTCGTGCATAAATTTTTTAATATTAAAATATTCATCAGATTTTTGGTTCAGTTAGAAAATAGTGCCCATATAAAAAATTCTATCCAATTTCAAGTATGTACCATTAGCCATTTTTAAAATATCGTGCGCGCAAGGTCGAAAAATGACGAAACATTTTGTCACAAAGCTGATTAAATTACAAAAATATTTGTGGCAACACAAACTTTCCGGTTACTAGTTTCCAAAGCAGCTATATTATGTAGTCAGCTGTAAACGGTTGGAGGTAATTACTTTAAAAATAAATAAAATCTCATTTCTTGCAGCAGTCGCATAATTGGAAGCTCATAAGGGGTTTAAGGTGTATGAGCCCCCTTAAATGTGTAAGTGTATAATATATATTAGCTTAACAAAATAATTTTCGTTTGCAGAATTTATTCTCCTAAGACACTGACGCTTTACATAAAACTGTGCATTATAATTTGCCAAATTTAGTAATTCAAAGCTTATATCTATGAATAACATTTTTAAAAAAAATAAAGGATTTAGCCACTTTTTTCCAGCAATAATCAACAAAACTTAGGCAACCATGCAGAGGATTTTATTTAACATTTTGAAGAGTAATTTTTAATTAAACATATCTGCAAAACTGCATGTTCTGAAATATGTTTTTCTCTTGAGTTTACATTGAATTTTTTTTTCTTTGAGAACTTAGTCTGAAAGTGACGCTAGTTTTTAATCGTGCAAAGTTTTGTTTCTATTCTAGCTAATCTTTCCTTGCTCGCTATATACTCTTAAATACCTATCTCGGTTCAACCACCAAAAGTAAGACCAGAAGAAATATTTCCAAACATTTGTTTATCTCAGATCGGCATTATTTAAAACCAATTATTAATCTAATCAGATTTATTCACAATAGTTATAAAATGCAGTTGAGGAACATAAAAATAATCTAATACGTTTCTAAAGAATTGTGTGTATTAATGTAATATAATTATCAGCTCGGGAAATATAATTTGTTGAATATAAAAAAAATTCATATCTCCTAAGAAAAATTTAAAAAAAAAAAGAGTAAATAATTCAATTACTTCTTTGAATGCGTTTTCCAATTAGCGTATGAAAATATGATTTGATATTACCTAGGATTACTTTCGGAAGACTGGTAAAGAATCTAGACAGACGATTTTCTTCTTTACGTATGTTGCCATTTAAAAGGATCAAAGGATTAATTTGGATTATTTAATTGAAGCAAAACTCATTAAGAGATCAAAGAAATGTTTTCTATTTCAAAAAAGAGTTGTAATTCAATATTTCTCATCCATTTTACAAGTTTTATTTCGCATTAAAATAAAGTGTCTGTTGTAGATACTGTCATCTCTATCTGCTGACAGCTTTCATTTCTTGAAAATTATTTTCCAGGTTAAAATGTAATACTTTGTCTCACTTCTGGCGTAACTGTATAACGAAACTTTGCTACGGAAATTAATTTCGGTCATTCAAATGCGGCACGAAAAATATCATTCTTTAGCTACAAGGATCTATATAAGAGCGTTCACGCTTTCCTTTGTCTGTCACGAAATTATTCAGAAACTTCTATAGATTTCCGAAGATATTTCACACTCATAAATACTTGATGTGGACATCAAACGACATCCTTGTACGGCCTATTAAATTATACGAATTTTTTCCTGGCACTTCATTTAAATTTATTTTCTCGAGTTTCATTAGAGATATACTTCTTATTTAATTAAATATGTTTCCAGTTCGCGGTAAGAAAAAAATACATAATATCTCAAAGCATCTTCATTACAAATCGTAAAATATAGAAGAAGAAGATTAGGGCATTCCCCGTATCGAGAACTCAATCTCATTCCGGGTCCACTCCCCCTTTGGGCACGTCGTGGTGGTTCAACCTCCACTATTACCCTCCAGGAGAGCAGCGCACCATCTGGGGACGCACCTCAGGCAGCACCGGTCGTCTAATGCTCCTACCAGTCGCTTGGGCGAGCCTGTCGCAGCGGGACATTACCCAGCGACCCCGGGGAAAAACCCCGGGTTAATAGTACCACGCCGTGCTAGGACGTGCCAGACTCCGGGGCCGGCCAATAAGTGACCTTTCCCAGAGCCTTCAGAATCACCAAGTTCATAAATTTTATACCCCCGTGGCCGAGACTGCCTAGGTACAGATCCTAACCAGTAGCTTCGCAGAGTTCTCTACGTCGACCCCCGGGGGGGCGTAAAATATAGAAAAAAAAAACTTATAGTTAAAAACAGTTTTAAAAAAATTACAATTAAAATTAGAGTTTTTACGCAAAAAGTAAGCAATTTGACCACCGGGCGGAAAAACAGATTTTTTGATGCACAAAACTGAAATTCTACTTTCCACTAGGCAAAAAGACACTGAAGTTTGTGCAGAAACTAATTTAATTTACTATTCTACTAAGAGTTTCAAATGTAAAACAAATGGCCGCCCTGTTAGGCTTGAGATCACTTAAACAACTTTTAAATTCAAGAAGCAAGAGAAACACGCCGACGTGGAAAATAAAACAGGCAAATCGATACCTTGTATTCGGTGGAAAAGTAGATAGATGGCGCTATCGGCTTTTCCACTGATCACCTGTAGGTTATAAAAATGACCGACATTCGCTTTCTCGCTTTTGTAGAATATTTTGCTCCTGATGAAGGGGGACCCGTTTTGCCCTCGAAATTGATTGGGATTTTATAAAATCTACGCCGAATACAAGTTTTCGATTTGCCTGTTTTAACTTTTAAATTGTTCATAATTCTACAACTATTGCATGAAGATCAAATAAAGGCATGAAAACTTTAAACCAATAATTAAAGAACCTCAACCGATAATTAAATTAGAACAACATAATTCAATCACTTTTAAGGCAAACAAATGCAGAGATTTTACCAACATATTAACTAACAAACTAACCAAAATTTAAGAATTTAAAAAGTTGATCTCGTCGATCCGGTAATAAAGGGTTGCAATCATATATATATTTATGATTGCAATCCTCTATATTATTAATATTTGTATTAAATGATATTGCTCATTTCATTGTAATTTTGTTTTATGTAATATTTTTGCGAGGGGATGAAGTTGTTCTGCAGAGTAAAATTCTGCGCAGGTTTTAAATTTAACGTTTGGTGTTTCCTTCAGGCATTTTTCCGGTACCTTTAAAAGCGAGACGAAGGCTGGCAACGTAGCTGCTATTGTTTATAAAAGCGAAAACACTGAAATACGTTTGGATGTACGTGAGGAGGCTTTTTGGTACCTGAATCAAACAAATACTTAATGTACTTCAGATGAACATTAAGTCATCAATCATTATCAGGCAGGATCGAGACAACAGCTGGGCATCACATGCTGTTTGTAATTGGAATAGTCCATTACTTCGTCTCAACGGGTTCTGTAAGTGCGTCCTAATACAATTCTACTTTCCTTCCATCCATGTTCAATTGAGATTGAGGGAAAGCTTCGGAAATGGCACAAAAAAAAACACTCTAACCCAGGGTTTCTTAAACTGTGGGTCGCAAAAATTTTTTACAGTTTTGATATTTCTTTAACTTTTTATAATAATTTTATAATTACCAAATACTTTTACAACATGTATCTGAAAACAGATAAAAGTAAGGCAATACAGACAAAGAAAAAAGCGAAAATGTTTCGACGCATTCTTTTTACAACATAAACTATCATTTTACTTGCTTTGCACGTGACGCTATCATTTCGTCTATTACTTATTTAAAATTTTCACATTGGTCTATGTCTTAAAATTATAAATGAAAGTTGATGACCTAAAACTGCAATAGTATATTACAATACAAGTAAAAAAATCGACAGTTTCAGTCACGCGTGTGTCCAATTTGCGCAATACTTATGAGGTCCCACAAAATTTTTGTAAATGCTACTTTAGTAGACACGGATTTTGGCGATTTTGTTTTGGCAAGCGATACGATTTGGCGATTTTCTTTGGCGAGCGAGCGATATGAACCCATTACTAGACAAGTTATTTATGGTAACCGATACATTATTGTCATTTTATTTAATAATGAGTTTTATTATGCATAAATTGCGTGTTTTGAATATTATTTATGGCTTCTAAATATTAAAAATCAATTTAATTTACCATTTTTATTTAAAATAAAAATTTTATTGTTTAAGATATTTTATGTAATTTTATGCTGTGGATGATGCAATGAATGATGTCACATTACTTTAAAAGTAATTGGTTTTAATATCTAAAAACAAAAAAAGACAAAGTAAAAAATTGAAAACGTTTCGACGCATTCTTTTTATAATATAAACGTTCATTTTCCTTCCTTTGCACTCATTTCGTCTGTTTATTAATTTTTTCACATTGCGTAGAGATATTAGGTTGTTTTTTAAAGCAAGGGAGATTGAAAAATACGCAACGCCTTCGCAGAGAATCGAGCCACGGACCTCTGGAATACGCGCCCAGCGTGCAGATCACCACACCACGAAGGCATGCCAAGAAGGTGGGAGAAATACCTTATAATTGTTCTATGTCTTAAAATTAGAAATTAATTAAAGAAATTAAAGTTAATAACCCAAAATTGCAATAGTATACTACAGTACAAATGAAAAATTGACAGTTTCACTCACACATGTGTCGGACTTGCGCAATACTTGTGGGATCCCACAAAATTTTTGTAAATATTATGGGGTCCTGGGGGTCGCGGAAAAATCTCAGTGATAAAAAGGGGTCGCGATTGAAAAAGGTTTAAGAAACCCTGCTCTAGCGAAAACTTATGTAACATTTCGTCCAGATGATGACGGTAGTTGAGAATCATTTTCCCATAAACGCAAACCTGAAATAAAAATAATTTTATACGACAATTATTCCCAAGAAAAAACCCTCATATTCGCCTATTGTTAATGTTCTTAATGTGCTTAATTCTTGTCTTAATGTTTTTAATTTGAATGGCTGTTCCGTGCAAAAGATATTAACACTCACGTATAAACAGATAAAATTTGCAAAAAATCAGCTACAATGATATTAATACAAATAAAAAGAAACAAAAAGCCTGAAAGCTTTCAGATTTTATATTACACCCAAATGGGTGTTTTTAACGTTCTGCATGCTACCTCTGTTTATTAAATATTACATTCTTCGCACTTAAGCCACATAAAAGTCAATTCATCAGCAATATCACAAAATATTTAAAAACAGCATATCTTTAAAATTACCGATAGACACTCTCGCGCGCGCTGGAGGTAAAAATGTTTTTTTTTTCGTACAGTGTTGCCACTGATTGCTTTGAAATCGTTGATTTTGTTAATTAAGAATTTGTTAAAGTTTTACAAAATATGAAAGAGATAATACAACAAATTCGAAATTCAAAATGTGGCTTGCAAGGGTCTTCTAGGCTTTCGGATGGAGGATTACATTATTCAAAATTTGCTGGCTCTAAGTACAATCCTTTTTTATTACAGTGCGAGATACATACATTGATGCAGAATCTTCATTGTTTAATTTCTATAAATACAGTACAGGGCGATAATATTTGGTGGCTACAATTTAAAAAGCTGATTCTCTGTTTATAGTGAAATGCCACAAAACGCCGTTTTGAGACTTAAACTTGCCCACACATAAGTATAGGAACCAACAGACCACATTGAAAATTATATTACGTTGTTTGTCGAAATTTCTTTTCAGATTTGACATTGCCAAAACATGACACGTTCTACGGCTAATCGTTTTTGAGTTACGGGAGTTACAAGCACACGTACAGATGTCACAAAACAAAACTTTTTTGTATCCATTTTGAAAAAAAAAAAGTCCTTTATTCTGTTCCGTACGCATAGATGTCACGCAAAAAAAAATCGTTAAAACGGATAAGCGGAGGCCGTCAAAATGCATATTTCCGTTGAAATATGATGCCGAAATTTTTAACAATTACAATGCTTCATTTATTTTATACAAGGAAGTAAAATAATTGATTTAAAATTCATTTTATTAGTCCAAAGGAGCTTTGCCCATGAAGGACTATAGTTTTCGTTTTGCGATTTTTGCGTAGGTTCACTATAAATGTCTGTTTCCCTTTTCAAACTGTTGCCACCAAATTTTAGATTCCAGCATTATATTTGAAGAAATTAAATAATGAAAAATGTGCGTAAATGTATGTATACTTCTCGCATTGTGATCAAACAACGGTACATAGAGCCATCGAATTTTGAATGACGTAATTTTCCTACGAATATGAGCATGTGGAAGACCAAATTTGGAATTTGGAATTAGTTTTTATTATCCACTTCATATTTTCTAAAACTTTAACGAATTTTTGAGTAACACACTCAACGATTTAAAAGCGAGCAATGGCAAAATTCTACAGTAAAAACATTTTTATCTCTAAGGCGCGAGTCTCTGTATCGGAAATTTAAAAGTATGTATGTGTCTCACATTGTGATAAAACAACGGTACCTAAAGCCATCCAGATTTGAATAACTTACGTTTCCACTTGAATATGGGCATCTGGAAGTCTAAATTTGAAATTTGTTTTTATTATCTATTTCATATTTTGTAAAACTTTAACGAATTTTTGATTAACAAATTCGACGCTTTGAAAGGGAGCAAAGGCAGCACTATACGGGGGATAAAACCCTTTTTATCTCCAGCGCAAATTCTAAAGATATGCTCATTTTAAAATTATTTTGCGATATTGGGGTTGAATTGAATTTTGTGGTTTAATTGCGAAGAACGCAATATTAATAAATATTAATTTAAATTATTAATATTGCGTTCTTCGCAATTAAACACAAAAATACGAATATTTAATAAATAAAGCTAACACACAAAACGTTAAGAAACGCTCCTTTGGACGTAATTTAGAATCAAAAACCTTTCAGATATTTTTATTAATATTCATTAGTCCAAAGGGGCCTTGTCCCTGAAGGACTTTTGTTTTCGTTTTGCGATTTTGTGTCGATTCACTACGAACGGCGAATCACTTTTTAAACTGTTGCCACCGAATATTAGAGTCGTGCATTATATTTGAAGAACTTAACTAATGAAAAATATGCATAAATGTATGTATATTTCTCGCACTGTGATAAAACAACTGTACCTAGAGCGATCGAATTTTGAATGACGTAATCCTACTGCGAATAGGGGCATATGGAAGACCAAATGTGAAATTTGGAATTTGTTTTATGATCTATTTCCTATTTTGTAAAACTTTAACGAACTTTTGATTAACAAACTGAAGCATTTCAAAGCGAACCATGGCAAAAAACAGGAAAAACATTTCTATCTCCAGCGCGCGAGACTCTGTATCGGAAATTCTAAAGATATGCTCAATTTAAAACTATTTTGCGATATTGCTCTTGAACTGAATTTTATGGTTTAAGTGCGAAGAACATTATATTTAATAAATAAAAGTAACAGACAAAATGTTAAAAAAAACTCGCCTTTGGACGTAATTTAAAGTCTGAAACCTTTCAGATTTTTATATTTTTCCTTTTTCATTTTTTCTCTTCATTCTCAATTTCATATGCGTTATCAATATATTTCTTAATTTAAGGAAAGCACTTCTTTAAAGTTGTTTACAAAGCGTAATAATTCTTAGAAAAAAGATATCCAATAAATAGATGATCGTGAATAAAATCATAATTAAACGTTAATACTCAATTCACAGTGATAAAGTTTAAGTTAAGCTTTTATGTACGTTTTTTGACTGATTTAATACTTGCATAAATAATATGCGCGTGTTATTTATGGAGTTCAAATTCGCCAGTTTATTATAAAAACTGATAACGTACCAAAAAATGCAAATTCCTTTTATTCAGCATTTTTATATTAGTGAAATTACTCTAAGGTTCTTTTTTATTAAAGTTTATTTATAATGCATTTAAAAGCTCATGCATATGAATGCTTTCGTATAAAATATGCATAATTCATGCAGCAATCTTCCTATAGCTATTAAGGAAGAAACTACAGATAAATGATTTAACGAGGCTCCCACATCTACGCGCCATCGGCATGGATGCGTTTTTAGATAGTTTTTAGAAAAGAAGTACCATTAACTTTAAAAGTTAAATTTATAAAATACGTAGGATTAATTTCCTTTGCGCGTGCAATGGGGCTAATTGGAAATTCTTTGTAGAGAATCTCATAAATAATTTGTCTATGTGTCTAATTAATAAATGATTTGAGTTGCCTTAAAGCTAAGAAAACTTCCCTTCACTGCAAAAGTAATTTGAAACACAGCCAAGAAATTATTATTGTGAAATTAATGGACAACGTATCTTAGATGGAAGAAAAGTAGCACAAACTGAATATTCAAAAGCGGTCATAAAGCAGCTGATGGCTATTAATGCAGTGTGTAAAGTCTGATAAGTCGCCTTCTTTCCTAAAAGAAAATTCATTCTAAAACTTCGCCTTAAAACACTTAGTTCCCGTTTTCCTGCAATCTTATATTGGAATATACGTATCTATATATTATATATGGGAACCACGTGCGGTTTTAATTCGAAGTTTACTGCATTGGCATCATCAATAAACTATTCGTTTCCGCGTTTAAAGACAAATACTAAAGATTTATTCGTCAGACGATGATGCTGTACTTCTTGGAATTTATTCTGCGATATTTATTTCTTTGTTTATGGGGATACTAGCGAGATCTTCCAATACTATTGGATCTATATTTTGTTTTTAGCATTAATTTGTTGCCGCTTAATGAGGTGATAAATGCAAATCCCAACAGATTTTTTTCTATACACTTTCTGCTGATTCGGGAAATGGATACGAATTGTTCCAAACCACAACAATACTTACAAAAACTCCCTAAATTACTAAAAGGATAAAATATTTCAGTAATAGAAAAAGTATACTTTTCTACGAGTTTTGTACAAACATTTCAGCGAGTTAGCGTTTCTCGATCGTTAAACATTTTATTTAATTCTTCTTTCTTAAAATTCGTTTGTTGACTTTGTTCCCTTTTAAATATTTTAATTCTTTTCACTAATTACATTAAAAGTGCCCAATTTTTTCCTTTATCAAAATTCTCCGAATAAACCTTCTAAGAATGGAACTGAGAGGGTATCATTCAAAAAAAGCTATTTTTCAAGAATATGAACTCCAATAAGTTAATTTTAATTGGAAGAAACTATGCCTGTGGGAAATTTTAAATTAGGCAAGAAAAATTAACTTTTTAACGAGACAAATCTTAAATTAAAACTCTCTCGATTTCTTGTATTTTTCGTTTTCCGCTCTTTTAGAGGAGGGAAGGTAACAGTTGCGCCCAATACAACTTGAAAATGGGAGAAGTTTTTTTTGTTTTAGTCCAAACGGACAATTTGCCCTGAAGGACCATTATTTTCGTTTCATGCGTTAGTTCATTGTTAAATGTCCGATTCACTTTTCAAATTGTTGCCACCAAATATTATCGCCCTGTATTATATTTAAAAAATTAAATAATGAAGACTGTGCATAAATGTATATATGTGTCTCGCACTGTGATAAAACAACGGTACCTAGAGCCATCCAGTTTTGAATAACATACGTTTCCACCCGAATATGGTCATCTGAATGTCTAAATTTGGAATTTGTTTTATTATCTATTTCATATTTTGTAAAGCTTTAACGAATTTTTGATTAAAAACCTCGACGCTTTAAAAGCGAGCAAATCTCCAGCGCAAATTCTAAAGATATGCTCATTTTAAATTATTTTGCGATATTGGGGTTGAATTGAATTTTGTGGTTTAATTGCGAAGAACGTGCTATTTAACAAATAAAGGTAACACCCAAAACATTGCGAAACGCCGCTTTGGACGAAATTTAGAATCTGAAACCTTTCAGATTTTTTATTTTTATTTATTAGTCAAAGGGGGCCTTGTCTCTGAAGGACTATTGTTTTCGTTTTGCGATTTTGCGTCGATTCACTGCAAACGGCGAATCACTTTTCAAACTGTTGCCACAAAATGCTAGAGGCTTTCATTATATTTGAAGAAATTAAATAATGAAAAATCTGCATAAATTTATGTATATTTCTCGCATTGTGATAAAACAACGGTACACAGAGCCATCAAAATTTGAATGACGTAATCCTCCTACGAATATCGGCATGTGGAAGACCAAACTTTAAATTTGGAATCTGTTTTATGATCGATTTCCTATTTTGTAAAACTTTAAGGAATTTTTGAGTAACAAACTCAAGGCTTTCAAAGTGAGCCATGGCTACGTTGTACAGAAAAAAAAAACATTTTTATCTCCACAGCATGAGTCTCTGTATCGGAAATTCTAAAGGTATGCTCATTTTAAAACTATTTTGCGAAATTGCTGTTGAACTGAATTTTATGATTTAAGTACGAAGAACGTGATATTTAATAAATTAATGTAACACACAAAATGTTAAATAAACGCCTCTTTGGGCGTAATGTAAACTGAAACATTTCGGATTTTCTTTTTATATATATATACATATATATATACTCCAATATTAAGTTTTCTCCCCTAGTTTTAAGTTAGATTTTATTTCAGAAAAGTCAAATTACCATTTAGGCAGACTTCCTTTAGATAATACCAATCAATCTGTATGCGTGTTCCGACTAATGAAAGTTACTACACGGACCTGTCCCCAGCTAAAATCCTCAATATAAAGCGGCAGGTAAGCAAACCAGTCCGGTCTATGGACTTTTTAAATTCTTCGATGTCTACCGCTGAACGATATCAACCGGTGTCACCCCTCCCGGTGACCTCAAACCACGATGAGGGTCGACCTAAGGATTTGTTTATTAGACTGATTGTAAGGATCCTAAGTTTTACTAACGTTTATTTTATTTTAAATCTCTACTATCACTTCTTATTTTCTACTTCTGGCCAGAATTAAAAGCTTTTAACTTATTAATGCAAATTTGTCTTGCTAACGCCAAGTACTTACGTTGTGGTTTTTTTGCCAAGCAAGAGAGAGGAAGGAGTTATTAGAAGCAGGCCGCTTGCCATAGTAGTTTTTACTCGTTTGCTGGTTGCCTTCAGGGCCAGAGGTTTAATCCTCGTGATAATTTTAAACGTATCGTAGTTTTAGCAGCTCTCTGTACTACATACGGCTTTTTGTTAATTAACGGCCAATCTTGGAGTTAGGCACTTGTTTATTAATCCAAAGTTAGTTTAGTTAGAGTTTTAGGTAATATTTTTATATTCTTACGTTCAGACCACAAGTGGTTGGTCTCTGTATTCCGAAGTTCCGGAAATCTCTGTAAAGATAGAAAAATAAAAGGTTTCGTATACCCTTCCTGTGTGTATTCTCTACTTCACAATTTATTGAATATAGCTTCAGTAACCTCCCTGTTCCGAATCAGGACAGTTAATGTTTCCAAAGCAAGTAAAGAGGAATACCAGTCCTGATAATATTACAGTTAAATATATTAACATGACAACTGTTAAATATATATATATATAAACTTTAGTTTTATGTTAGCAAGTTTTCGTAGTGTAGGCGTACTGGGGATTTCACTACGTTAGGTAATGGGGACGCATCCCAATACACAATACCTCATGAGTGATGTGGAAATCTGCGTATGACAGATTCACTGACTTGCACTATATTTCCCGAATTAAAATTTTTAAAAATACATTAATTACCAATTCGAAATTAGAGATTTCTTCCACATAAGATGTCTCGGCTCACATTCAAATAACATTCTGAAGCTATTCGTTTTTGAGTTACAGACGTCACGAAAAAAATCTCTTCTGAATCCATTTTAAATCAGTTTTATACTTCTTTTGGGCAAAAGGAGTCCTTTATTCTGTCATTACGTACAGATGTCATGCAAAAGCATCGTTAAATTGCCTTCGATAGCAGTTAAAATGGATATTTTCGTTAAAATATCGTACCCGGAATTTTTCATGATTACATTACTTTCTTTACTTGTCGAGACATTAGGTATTTTTTGGAAGCAGGCAAGATGTAAAATATGGCCCGCCTTCACCGGTAATTGAACCACGGAGCTCTGGAATAGGCGGCAAGCGTGCAGACCACCACACCACGAAAGCATGACAAGAAGGCGGGAGAAATACCTTATATACTTCGTACAAGGAAGTAAAAATCGATAAACACAGCTTTGCAAATTCATTTTTACATTCATGAGAGTTATTTAACTAATCGAAGAATTTACTATTCAAAACCGCAGGAAACATTTTGAGATTATCTTGTACCACAAATATTTATCCGGTACAATAAATATGCCGTCATGCAGTAAAAGTAATCCCTTTCTAGTAAATATTCTTTCTGTATCATGCTCGAGATCAAACCCTGCTGTCTGCACGAACCATATCGGCTTAATATAATGAAAAGTAATCCATCTCATGATGGAAACGACTGTAATATCCGGATCAAAAACAGGATGTCCATTTCCTCTTTCGTCTCGTTTCCATAGATATTCAATATCCAGAGGTTTATATTGTTTTTGTCTAAAAAGGAATCATTTGGGAATTTCTATATCATGATAAACATAATGCATACTAAACAGAACTACGAAAAAAACAAAATACGAGTTTTATAGGTATTACTATACCTTTCCTTGTCCAAGAAATATGTCGTATTAAATTAAGCACATTTTATTTTTAATGTCTCCCTGTATATCTGTATAAAATGTCAGCAATTTTCTATAACTAAGCCTAAATTCAATTGTTAGCCCACAGGGCTATTAACTTCGTTTTGGCATTTTGAGTTGATTCACTATAAACGGCGAATCACTTTTTAGATTGTTGCCAACAAATATTACAACCCTGTATTATACTTAAAGAAATTAAATTATGAAGAATCTGCATAAATGTATGTATGTTTCTCGCACTATGATATAACAACGGTACCTAGAGCCATCCCGTTTTGAATGACGTAATCCTCCTCCGAATAAGGGCATCTGGAAACCCAAACTTGGAATTTGTTTTATTATCGATTTCGCATTTTGTAAAACTTTAACGAATTTTTGACTAACAAACTCAAGGATTTCAAAGCGAGCCATGGCAACGTTGTACAGAAAAAATATTTTTATCTCCAGCGCGCGACATTGCATATCGGAAATTCTAAAGATAGGCTCATTTTAAAATTCTTTCGCGATATTGCTCTTAAACCGAATTTTATGGTTTAAGTGCGAAGAATAAGATATTTAATAAATAAAGACAACACGCAAAACGTTAAAAACAGCCCCTTTGGACGTACTTAAAATCTGAAACGTTTCAGATTTTTCATTTTTCATTTTTCTTCATTTTTATTTTTTTAATTTTAAATTTATTTATTTATTTTTTCATAAAATTATTTTCATTTTTCGGAGAGTGGTGAAGAAAGCGGCATCCAAGCAAGCAAGATTCTATGCAGAGAGAATGTAAAGACTTTTCTCATTACTGCCTCCTGAAGAATCCCAAGGCTTGTTTTTCAAGGAGCTCTTAAAATAGATTGTGAATTTATTATTAAAATTTTGATGGCAATCATAGATCCGTAATTTAAAAGGGATTTTCCTCTATTACCAAAAACTGCTTTAATTAAACAGTATTTTAAATTTTTATTTGAAAACATTTTAAAAGGTTTTCAATGATTAAATTGAAAGCCTTTTATAAGATATCACTTTTTAAATTAAATTTACAAAGTGATATTTTTTTGTTTGCCTTTGTGTAGAATTTCACTCGCTTTTTAAACTACACAAAAGAATTGTAGAAATTTTTCAACATTTAAGGCATTCGAAAATATAAATGGTGGGGTACTTTTTTTCAGAAATTTGTACATCCAGATGACACTGGCTGAAACAGATGGCCACGAGCTTTGGAGGTTTTAACGTGTAAAATGTTGCGAGAAAACTTAGTTCGAAAACCGAAAACTCTTCATGGAATGGAAGACAGAAACAAATTTTGTAAATATCACTATGATTATAATATATCATAGTGAATATCATAATAAATATCGTTATGAATATAAATGAAAATTAAATTTGCTTCAAAGTTTCATATAGTTAATTATTTTAATAAAAAAATCGCTTTAACAATTGAATTTAGGCTTAATTATAGAAAAAATTTCAAAACGTATATAAGCTAAATATACATTTAAACTTAGGCATAGTTTTCAATTTAAATTTAGGTATTTGTATTATTCTTCTAAATCACAACCGATATTAGATTTCGATGATCAAGGATTCTCTAAATATGATCATGATTTAATCAAAACTAGGCTTAACTACCGCAGTAATTTATTACTTCAAAATGATCGCGTCTCTTCAGTAATAACAAAACCTTGCACTTCTTCAATAAACGGTTATTTCGTTTGTAGTTATTTTTAGTGGTAATTAACCAGTTATTTGATTTTCTGAATATGCACTGTCACTTCTCTTTTTTCGTTTTCCTACTAGAATGTAAAGCCAGCGTGTATTTAAGTGAGGGCTTCAGACCGTTTACATAGAGCGTGTTCTGCCTGCTGGAGGTAACGTTACTAGTTTGTTATTCTAAACTAGTAACGTTACCTCCAGCAGACTTTTGACGTTGCTTTATTCATGCCGATATAACTTTCACGCCGGTGTGAGCTTAAACACCAACTTTCGCGATTAAATGTCTCTGCGTAGTCTTAAATTCAGCACATTTTTTTTTTTTTTTTTTTTTTTTTTCTCCAAAAATGTTTAAAATTCTATTTTTTCAGTTCACGCAATAAATACTGGTTGATTTGCAAGCATCAGATGTTCCTTCCGTTCAGCTTACTTTCTTTTTCAATTAAAGTGTCTTTTGAACCCTTCGTAAGTTTCCGTTTCATCTTAGACATGGAGCCCCACCAGCGGCCGAGCGGTAAAGTCGCTGAACACTGGTAGTTCGGTCCGAGGTTCGAATCCTACGAACGGGCTGGTTGCATGGGTGTTTTCGTGGTTTTCCATATGTGTAACTTGTATACGAGACAGTTTCCCTTAGAAAGTCCTCCACGAAGGCATCCCTCCCCTAGGGCATCCCTCGAGGCTTTGCCGTAATTAAATAGCCTAACCTAACCATCTTAGACATGGCGATAAGTGCATTTGAGGAATTGCCACAAGTTGCATTTAGTAAAAGGCATATTCTCTACAGTTTATTTGTATTGTTGCAATGTTGACGAAGACTTCTTTAGAAGAAAGATGCCTTCGTGGAGTTTTTTTTTAAACCAACCACGAAACTTCTTACACACCCAGTCCATTCACCAGAATTTGAACAGTCGCACTATCAGAACTCAGTGGTCTCACCGCTCAACCATGGGTGGTCTTTTAATTTAATAAACAGAATTAGAATTTTATTATGTGTGGGATTAGTCATTAGATTATTTATATTTAGGTAATGTTTTAAAGCGATTGTGTGTAGGGGTTTCTTGGATGTCTTTGTGAGAAGTATTTCTGTTATCCAAACCCACGCAAAATAAACTCCGAAAATAATACGAACTTTTAAGTCGAAGTTCCACTGTATTTGAGAGAGTGATTGACGGAGCACGTCGGCAGGCACGCGTTCGCCTTTTTGGCTACGTCTATCTGAGCTGTATTACAGGCCTTTGATAGCTTTGCTATCTTCTTCGATATTTATGGGCTAAGTACTTAGAAATTTGATAGCTTTGGCTATATCTCTTTAGAAGCATTAGCTAAGTCTTAGTTCTTATTATTTTGAGTTCAAACCGAAGTGGAGCCTCTGCTGTACGCCCTCAAAAAGGGGCCATCTGTTAAACTCTTATTTTGAGCAATAAAGAGTAGTTAAACCTTCTTGAGTTTACGTTTCTGTTCCTATTACGTCTCTGCTAACCCGCTGAACCCAGCGCCGGCCCTGTGAACTTTCAATGTGGACCGGCACTGGAATTTTAGTTTGGCTAGCGTCGGTTCCTGAGGACCGGCACTGGAATTAGGCACCTTCGGACCGAAGTCAGCCAAACGACTGGACGGAAAGGGCAACAAATTCGGCGCCGGGCTCAACGTGTTAAAGCGATTATTCGTTTAGCTATGAGGGGGGCTTAGGTTCCTCCACATTTAGCTGTTAGATGAAAGGGTGAAACAAGTTTAACCACTTGCGCTACTTTACGGTTGCGGTGCCGTGAGCTACAATATAACAAGCGGTAAATTGTCTCATTTACGCAGCTCCGCGTCTGCGAGTGCAATCCAGAGCTGTAACTCGAGAAATAAACAATCTCGTTGTTAGGCGACGTGCGCACCACGTTAAAAAGTATCTCGACGTGCGTGGTACGTCTTTTAGCGCAAGTGGTTAATAATAAGATATTATTTCAAAACTTCAAGATCTGACCAGATCTAAGTCAGGAGAGTACTTACCATGACACGCCGATTAATTTCATTTTTTCGAGATACAACAGTAAAACATAGCGGTAACGGACGCAAGCTTCAAAAGGATTACGATTAAGATTAAAATCCTATTTTTAAACTGTACTGTTTGCCTTTGAATTTTTATAAACTTTTTGGTGTAGGTGAATAGTATGCGAAACGCCAAGACGAGGAGGTTACAGCTAACTCAGAACGAACCTGAAAGTAAAGTTTAAAAATAACAAATAACTGTCACGAAGTTATTTTTAAATATCAATTTATAACCCTAAAAGTTATGAACAAACTTTTACATCTATAATTTTATCAGCTCAGTGCCTATTCCAAACACCTTTCTTGACAACTCTTATGACGTTAAACAAATCTGCAACAAAACAAATAGTAAACAATTTCCTTTTAAATTTTTTCACTCACTTAAATATAAATAATACTTTTCTAAATTATTAAAAATCTGTTTTTACTTCCTTGTACGAAGTAAAAAGGAAGTATTGTAATCGTGAAAAGTTTCAGGCAGCATATTTCTACGAAAATATCCCATTTTGACCTCTTCCAAATACAATTTAACGATGTATCTCCGTGATATCTGCATGTAAGGACAGAATAAAACACTCTTTTCCTCCAAAAAAATTTTAAAACTGCTTTAAAATGAATTCTGAAGAGAATTTTTCGTGGCGTCTGTACGAACGTATGTACGTACGTATCTCGCATAACTCAAAAACGAGTAGCCTCAGAACGTTGAAATTTTGTATATAGGACTCCTATAACATGTAGATGTGCACCTCGTATTTTGGTAGCGATCGGCCGCACCAAATGTATATAAATATATTTATATATATATCCACTCTGTTACCCGGCTCAGTGATCTCAGTTGCTTTACTCTTATATGTTTGTAAATTGTACATTTTTTGCTTTAAAAATGATCGAATTATGTTGTTCTTATATTCTGGTTAAGTTTTTTTATGCCTTTAGTAAATCTGTATGCAATATTTTTAGAATTATCGAAAATTTTAAAACTGTTTAAGTGCCGCTAAGCCTAATAATGCTTTTGATGGCGGCCATTGCTATTGTTTACATTTGAAACAGCAGGATAGCGGATTTGTTGCCAATCTAGAGAAACTTAGCTTCGCAACAACAAAGATAACGCCTTCATTTATTATTTAAATCATGCTTAATTCTTTCTGGAATTTTTTCGAGGAAATAAGCGTTTAAGATTTACTTCGTAATTTTTAATACAGATATTTTGAGTTTTTATGTATTTTTGCCTTCTCGCGAAGCGAGAACTGAATTAATTGAATGAGAAATACTCAATCGTCTGTGAAAAACTGTTTCTTTTTTGTTTTGTTTGCTTAATTTCTATTATACATCGTTCTAGCTTTATTATAGTATTTGAATAGAACATGTGGCAACGATTAGATAATTCTTTAAATGATATAAATTTTGTGCATTCTGAGTTATAATATGAACAAAATATAATACTGTTAAGTAAACCTAGCGCCAGAGTGTCGCTATGGTAAACAAAGTGTATTTTAAAGAATGTATTTATTCTATTGTGGTTTATGCGCTGTCGGCGAAGTTGGTTTAATTCAATCCAATAAGTTTAAATGAAATGCAAGGTAAAAAAATGCGTATAATTTAATATTCCGTACAAGGAAGTCATGTGGTGTACACATCAGATTTTTTACATATATTAACAAAATGAATGTTATTACGATATGTCATGTTATTTTCCTAACTAGTTTTATACTAGCTGTCTTATTAAAGAAACAATTTCAAGGAAACTCTGAAAGCATCAGAATAATTTAATTATTTATTAGTTCTTTAAGCAAGAAGACACCGGCAAAAATAAATTTTGTCGCAGATGAGATAAAGCAGATTAAATGTGCGTGTCAGACTGCTAGTAATACAAACTGTCATTTAAAGCCTTATAAATACAAAGTACGACTTTGTCTTCTTTCATTAGCTCTTACATCGCATTACACACGCCACAACAAGTTAAGTTAGAATTGTGCTCTTAATTCTAAAACGGGAACTAAAAATCTTTGGAAGAACTGCAGTTTTTATGGGTTTTCTATCTTTTCGCTTGCCTATCGAATTTTCTTTTCCATAAAAGTTGTTTTTGAGAGTCTGCTAATCAATTTTTTTGCATTGCTTGTGAAAACTGTTTAACAGATTTTGAAACCTTCATAAAAGTTGAGTAATCCAATGCATTTTATTTAAAGATTTTTTCATTTTGTGGGAAGTATTTTAGCAAATGTTGACCCGTATTTCAAAATAATAATTCGTTTGGCTCAAAAGATAATAAATCAATATTTTAAATATTTTTTCTCTTACCAGGAATCTATAGTTTTTATACTGATGCTGCATTCTAAACTCATGCTGTGACGTTTCATTTTAAATTTTACTAACACTTATGATCAGTGTTGCCAGATCTTGCAAATCAGCGACTTTTGACAAACTTGTGCTACTAAAATTTTAGTATTTGCGAAATTTTTGCGACCTCCATCGTTTCCTTATGCTACTGTTACGAATTTGGTATTTAAAAAGCTAATGTTAGTTCAATTATAAATTAAATGGTTTTATTTCTCGCGCAGTGCAGCGCGTGACGAATATTAAAGAAAGCTAAGCCGGAAAATTGAAAATACAAGAGCGCGTGCATTAAATAAATAAATATCTCTTTTCGATTTCGAGAAAGTACTAGAAAATTCTAGCGCGTGATTTTAAAATCTTATAAAAGGAGGAAAACATCTCAGTTCGTAGTTAGTTGCTTAGTTTGTTGTTGTTTAGAAAACTGCTCTTGTTGATTGTAGCGAATTCGCGGATTAGCTTTCTTTAGCTGTTTTGAATTACGTTCTATTGGACATTTGAGTAGTTAAAAGATAACTACTGTGAGATATTGTAATACTGCATGATAATTTGAGAACATTGAAGCAATTTTGTTGTGATAATAATAAATTTTTGTTCATTTTTCATCGGACTTGTGCATTCATTTCATAACGAACCCGTACGCACGCAACACTACGTTTTGCGACTTCAAAGTTTTTTTAATATATCGTAAAATGCTTTGTAAAATACAGAATTATGTACCTTAATACTAATATTCATGATTTTAGAGCTCTACAAATTTTGTTTTTACGACATTCGGCCCCTCATTTCTATTGTGATAACGTTTGGTTTGGTTTGGTTTGGTTTATTAGATTACGGCAAAGCACTCGAGGGCTATCTGCCATAAGGGAGGGATGCCTTCTTGAAGGACTTTTTAAGGGAAACTGACTCTTATACACGTTACATATGGGAAAAACCACGAAAACACCATGCAGCATGTTCGCGAGATTCGAACCTCGGACCGAACTACCAGTGTTCAGCGAAGTTACCGCTCGGTCGCTGGTGGGACCTCTATTGTGATAACGAATCTAACAAAAAGACTTGCAGCTTGCGCACCATATATTCAGTACCCAAATAGAGAAAAAAAATAAAATTCATCCACCTGATTACAATATTGCTGAGAACTATGTAACAGAAATGGCTTAAAAATGAAAGCAACTGCATTTTTCTAAATAACAACACAAATTTAGCAGCGAAAGAACAAACAAGGTTTTCTTAAATAATCAGAATCTGAAATAAGTCCACCACCCAGAACGGAAAACTCACTAAAAAGCATTCGTCAATTAACATGTTTGCAATTAAATGAAAAAACTGCATTAAAAAAATTAACTGCCAGCTGAAAAAATTTAGTACAAAAGCGCTAGTAATCTAAACGTGAGAAATATCTTACAAGTTAATTTAAAAAACAGAAATCTAAATTAAATGAGAATTAATTGCAAAAGGAATAGATATTTAAACAATTGAAAATGAGCAATATAGTTTTAAAATTTTCGTTAAAGCGTTTCGTTCAATTTTCGTTAATTAATTTGCGTAATTAAAAGAACTAAGGATCGAATACAATCTGTAACTTACCGAAATTTGTTGATGACGTCAGAGGTAATATAAGCATGCGTAATTATGACGTCACTTGATCTCCGACGTCATTTGCGACTTTTTGAGTCTGCTATTGTTACTTTAGTTGAAAATTTTCTGGCAACACTGCTCGCGATCTTATTTTCGAGTTGACATTTATAGCACATTTCGTCACATGCTTCCTCATCTCAGAGATTTATGCAGATTTTTAGAGCAAGCATTGTATTTTAAATTGAGAGGAAGAATCGTAACCTGCATACTCCCACCCCATAGTAGATTTTATTGCTGTTGCTATTGCAGCCGCCTTGCCTTGTGAAAACTACCCATAAATTAAAAGTAATCATAAAAGTAATAATATCAAGCACGGGTCTTGCTACGTGTGAAATTAATTAAACTGGGTTTCCTCGACTCAGCTGTCATTTATAGCTTCGATTGGTACAGTGGTCTTGTAGCCGGTTACATATTCGTACTGCAAGCCTAGGAGACTTATTTTATGTTTAGGCTATTTTAAGTCGCACGTAGTGAGAAAATAAAGTTAATATTTTATATTTTTGTGTTTGTTGCTTCCACAGACAATTTAGACCACCGTTTCTCAAATTGTGGTACATAAAGCCACTGGTGGTACATAATTTTTAGTTCTACAATTTTTACAGAAACAAATCTGGTTTGTACACCGCATGACTTCCTTGTACGGAATATTCAACTATATGCAATTTTCCTTGCATTCCATATAAACTCATTGGATTCAATTAAATCTACTTCTTTGATAGCGCATAAACCACAATACAGTAAATGCACTCTTTTAAAATTCGCAGTATTTGTTTACCCTAGCGACACTCTGGCACTAGGTTCACTTAACAGCGTTACATTTCTCATGTTATAACTCAGAATTCAAAACATTTATATCATTTCAAGAATTATCTACTCGTTGCCACATGTTCTATTCAAATACTATAATAAATCTAAAACGATATATAAAAGAAATTAAGCAAACAAAACAAAAAAGAAACAGTTTTTCAGAGGCTATTCAGTATTTCTCAATCAATTAATTTAGTTCTCACTTTCTGACAAGGCAAAAATACATAAAAACTCAAAATATCTATATTAAAATCTACGAAGTAAATTTTAAACACTTATTTCCTCGAATAAATTCTTGAATTGATTAAACATGATTTAATTCGCAATAATAAAGAAGGCGTTATCTTTCTTATTGCGAAACTTAGTTTCTTTAGATTGGCAACAAATCCGCTATTTTCCAAAGTTTGAAATGTAAATAAACATGTCCGCCATCGCAAAAATAATTCGGCTTAGCTGCACTTAAACAACTTTTAAATTGTTTATAATTCCAAAAATATTGCATGCAGATTTACTAAAGGCCCAAAACCCTTAACCGGAAGATGAAAGCAAGATAATTCAATCATTTTTAAAGGAAAGAATGCACAACTTACTAACATATAAGAGTAAAGAAACTGAGATTACTGCGCCGTGTAACAAAGTGGATATATATATATACGTTTGGTGCGGCCAATGGCAACCAAAATATGAGGTGCACATATACATGTTATAGCAGTCCTATATTCAAAATTTCAACGTTCTGAGGCTACTCGTTTTTAAGTTATGCGAGATACGTACGTACGTACATACATACAGACACCACGAAAAATTCTGTTTAGAATTCGTTTTAAATCAGTTTTATATTTTTTTCGGAAAAAAAGAGTCTTATTCTGCCCTTACGTACAGATGTCAGGCAAAAACATCGTTAAATTGCATTCGATAGCGGTCAAAATGGATATTTTCGTTGAAATATGATGGCTGAAACTTTTCACAATTACAATGCTTCCTTTTTACTTCGTACAAGGAAGTAAAAATTAAATGGATTTGTACAATTACTCCCATTTTAACATTTTATTTTAATCTTTATTATTCAGAAACACATATATTTTTTCAAATTTTCAACTTTCACGGCTCTAACGTTGAAATGACGACTTTTCCAAGAAAACTGACTAAATTTCATAACATTCACCTTTTTTTTTTAAACCTTGTAATATCTAAAATGTCAAAAAGACAGAATGTATGCATTTTTTAAACGTATCTCAGTAATGCTGGCTCTGTGACTCGGGTGTCTTCTTTACTTTGTACTTAAAACCGAGGTGCCCGGCGGCAAGGTGACAGCGTGATTACTTGCAACGACTATGGTGCTGCCCAATGCTTGTAAAAGCCGGGCGGGGCTTGCGCCCGCGAGAATTAGGTCCCACCGACGGGGAATACCCCAAACTCTGGATGGGTCCCATATAATGAGGACCTGGGAACGGTAGTCCTTCGTCCGGTGTGTATGTCAGCTATGCTGATACACCCTGCATAATCGTTCCACAACAAACGATCAAAAGCAAATATCAACAAGACGGATGACAAAATACACGCGAAGAAGCCACAAAATGTGACCTCAGGCGGTGAACAGTAAAACAATGACTACCTATCGATGAAACGCCACCAGCAGGACCGAAAGTTTTAAGAAGGCTCTAAGGAACTCATCATCATATTTCACTCAATTCGGTCTAAATATGTTCAATTTTAAACTAAAGATACTAGTATAATAAAATAGCACATGCGTGAGGGTACATCTTATTTAACAATTAGTATATGGAGCTAATTAAGTCTAAAAATTTTTAAAGTTAGAAGACATTGCCACAATAAATAATAATCTTTAATGAGTTCTCTGGTAGTTTTAGATCTTCCTTCAGCTAAGTAAGTAAACTTTCCTTTTACTATACAGATAACAGTTTTAGTACAGTTTCAGTCACTAAACGGCTTTTTCATAAAGGTTTCAAAAATCGGCAGAACATACCACAACCATACTTTGAATAAGTTTCAAAGGAAAATCTAAATAATAATTCCAGTAACAATGAAATGACGTTAATCTTCAAAACATGGATTTATATTTTACTATCATATTGATACTTTTTCTTATTGAACCAGGTTTTAGCCGACATGTTACTGGCCACCAGCAAAAGTCCATCTAGTTAAAAAAAAATAACATTCTTACCTGAGCTCTTGCACTGGTTCCATTCGTCGAGGACGTTTTAGACTCTTGCGGACTGACCATCCCGTTCGATTTTCCATCAGAGTTCTTCTGTATGTCCCTTGAAAACAATACCCGGGCAATCAGCCCGTACAAGACGCATGAAAGCAGCAAAGGAAAGATGTAGAAGAGTATAAAGTCAGCAAAAAAGTACCCCAAGTAGTTCTGTCGCGAAAGAGCAAACGTGCAGGTTTCTCGATCTTGAACACCTTTGTAATGTAAAGGTTTCGTTTTGGTAAGAAACAACCAAGGGCTGCAATATAAACAAGCAAAGATCCAGACAAATATTATGATCTTCTTTGCTCTGCTAACTGTGCACACTATCTGGGCCTTCATCGGGTGGCATATGGCTATGTACCTTTCCACTGTGAAAGCGGTTATGGATAACGAGGATACATTGATGCCTAGATACTGGAGGAAGATGAAAATGGCACAACCGACACGTCCCCAGATCCACTCGTCTCCAAGAAGATAGTATGCAAGTATTTCATTCGGGACCGAGGCTATAAGAGTCATAAAATCTGCGATGGACAAGCTCACCAGGTAACAGTTGGTAGGAGTGTGCATACTACGAGTACGTGTAACGACGATGACAACCATGATGTTTCCCAAAATGCCCACAATGAGGACAATGCCTTGGAATACAGTTCCAACAATCTGGTACTTAAGGGAATAATAGGATGGATCCTTGGGCTCACGCATTTCAGGTTCGTAGAGGCAGGTGAGATTGCTGTCAGATTCATTGGGGTGGAAGTAGCAACTCCACTCTAAATCGGATATGTACGATGGCGAAATCGTAGGACCAGACATATTCATCTTGAAATGAATTAAAAGCTAACTTCGTATTATCTTAAGCGTTAGGTGAAACTTTCAACCATATTTACCAGCAAAGAATTAAATATATTGCAGACGATAATTAAAAACCAAAAGTTTCATATTTTATACTTCATGAATCTTGATTCTTGCTGCGCTTTCAGATGTCTGGAAAACCTGAAACAAAATGAAATATATAAACATATTTCAGTAAACAAAAATATGTCTAATTGAGCAATTATTATTAATTACTTCAAAATGTTATTGAAACCTTATATTGTAGAGTCATTAGGTCAATTGGAAGCAGAAAAGATGAAAAATATGCAACCACCTTCACTGGGAATCGAACCACGACCTCTGGAATACCGGCCCAGCGTGCTACCGTTACACCACGAAGGCACGCCTGAGAAGTGGGAGAAATACCTTATATACTCCAATTTTTAAAGCGCGACTAGGGTTTTAGGGGACCTAGTCCCCAAATCCTAAGTGCGGAGAATGATCATCCACAAACCTTTTGGTTCGGGCGCCACTTGTAGAGTCATTAGGATTTGAAAGCAAAGCAGAAAAGATGAAAAATATGCAAACCGCCTTCGCCGGGAATCGAACCACGGACCTCTGGAATACCGGCGGTGTCCCCGTCCTCCGTCACCTGTTACCTGCCACCTGGAATACCGGCCCAGCGTGCTACCGTTACACCACGAAGGCACGCTAGACAAGTGGGAGAAATACCTTATAATATAAGTATTTATGTTTATTTAATTTTATTTTGATTTCTTACGCATTTTTATAATGCATTGTTCTTATTTACATATTTATGAATTTAATATATTTTAAATAAAAACTTCAGCTTGTATTTTCGTTTCATGAAATTGGCCGGCACCTATTTTTTTTATTGTTTATTTTTGCAATGTATTTTAGAATAGAGTTATTTCAAATAATTCAGTTTATGAAACGTGAAAATAGCTCCAACCTGAGGTATCGGCAGAAACTCTCCTGAAAAATCTCGGCGATGTGCAGAAATGTATCGCCAAATTATCAATATTTTTTTAAGTTTCATGAAAATGCATTTTTGAAGCACAAAGAACGATTTTTCTCGAAGCTTCCAGAAAACCGGCCCAGGAATATAAATACGACTGCTTTGTTGCTGAAAGTCAGTCAGTTCAGAGTCGTGATTATTGTAGGGAGCTACTGTTTTAGAGCGGGTGTTATGAACCATTTTTGCCTCTCGCACCTCTTTCACCCCTGCTAGATCATTCCTCCCCTTAAAAAATTCAAAAATAAATTATTCAGATGATTTTTAACGTGTTTTATAAATTAAACAAAACAAAGTGTAGAAAATGTTTTAAATACCAAACTTAAGAGCAAATTTTTACATTTTTACATAAGTAAAACTATATACAGGGCCTCAATCGAAAGAGGATACGGGAAAAGTGTGATAAAAGCCCTATAATAAAAGGAAACAAAATCTAATTCTTACATGACATACCGTGTTTGAAAACGGAAAGTGCATTAGAAGAGGCGCTGGAAGTTATCTACCCCTACCTGTACACACAATTTAAACATGGCAATGCGTGTTCCTTAACCCTCTGGCTATCATCCCGCGAGTTCCATTGGCAACTTAAATGTAGCAAAATTTGCTCATCCCGCGACTTCCGCGGGCATGTTTTTCTTCCTTTATTGAGGAGCGCATCCCGTTTTTCCCCTGTTTAACCACTGTAATAAATTTCGTGATTACAATACTACCTTTTTTACTTCATACAAGGGGAAAAATGTATATTTCTTCCTTTTCATCTGGCGTAATCAGTAAAAAGATCACTATGAATTCGTAAAGTTGTAGAGTCATTAGGTATTTCGGAAGCAGTAAAGATGAACAAAAGCAACGCCTTCGTCGGGAATCGAACCATGCACCTCTGGAATACGCACCCGGCATGCAGACCACTACACCACGAAAGCACGCTAAGAAGGCGGGATAAATACCTTATGTATACTCCCTCTTTTAAAGGGCGACTGGGGTTTTAGGGGACCTAGTCACCAATTCCTGGGTGTGGATAATCATCATCCACCACCCTTTTAGTTCGGGCGCCACTGTAGAGACATTAGGTATTTTTGAAAGCAAGAGAATTGAAAAATGAGCAACGCCTTACCCGGGAATCGATCCACTGACCACTGGAGTACGCGCCCAGCATGCAGACCACTACATCACGAAGGCGCGTTAGGAAGGCAGGAGAAATATCTTATAAGGTAATCACATTTATATATTTATAATTCTTGTTTGAAACAACTAAATAGCAGTGCGTCACGTTACGATTATGTGTTCTAAAACCATGAATAAATATTTAAGTTTAATTCGTAAAATTAAAATACATAATTATCAGCTTTTTTAGGGGGAGACAAACTATACATTTGAATCAGAGCGGTTTATTTCAAATAACGTTTTTGGAAGTTTTCTGTTATCTTTCCGAAAAAGTCAGTTTTGTTAAAACCAAAAACAACTTATTTACACATTACTCCGCTCCCAGACAATTATAGCAAATACTCGATGCGTATTATAGCGTAAAAACTGATGGAAATTCTCAGTAAAAGCTAGAATTGTAGAAAATTAACAGAATTTATTTGCTTCTAAATTACACGCTTCGAAAATAAATTATAGAAGAGCTGTAAAACGACTATGCATATTAAATTTCGTTCCAATATAAAAGAAAGGCATTGTTTGGGAAAAGTAAATTATGTTGTCATATATTTTGGTAGCTTTCCTTTTTAAGTTTAAAACTGTTCTTTTTTTTTCCCTCTTATTCTCTTATTACTCTTTGAGTCACAGACAGCTTATTTTTCTTTTCAAATATCTTACGGAGGGGATAATTCTCTTAAAAAATTCTGTTTTTTGGGGGAAAAGCATCCAGCGTTTGGTATGACAATAAAGAACAAAAACATTAGTTCGTTTTCTAAATTTAATTATTACTGGAGAACCATAGCCTCAGGCTTAGGCATAATAATTAATTTGGAAAAACCTAGATGGTAGTATAATATCATTAAAAAATCTGATATGGACACTACATGATTTCCCTGTACGATATATTCAATTTTACATATCTTTCCTGCAGTTTATTGAAACTTTCTTCCTCGAATTATGCAACTTAATTAACGAAGCCTCGAGGCAAGTCGAAAATGACATCAAAAACTGAAAATTCTGAAATTAAATATCCCACTCAATTTTTGCCGTACGACAGTCAAACTTCTTATACATTTTCGCAAACAAGAATGAAACTTTCGCAAATATTAATATAGGAACCGGAAGACCGCAATAAAATTTAGATTATTGCGGTCTTCCGGTTCCGCAATAATCTAACTTTTATTGCGATCTTAGATTCCGTTATTTATCCAAATTTTTTTTTTAATTTGGCATTGCCAAAAAATGACCATTTTCGTCATTGAAAACACTTTTGCAACTGGAAATATACGAACTGAGTGTGCAGACCACTACGCCACGAAGGCAGGAGAAATACCTTATATACTCCCCCTTTTAAAGGAAGATTTTTTTTTTTTTTTTAGTTCAAAGGTATTTGAATCCCGAAGGACTATTAGTTTCGTTTTGGCATTTTGCGTCGGACGGATAAATGTCGGTTCACTTTTCAAACTGTTGCCATAAAATGTTAGAGTCCTGCATTATATTTGAAGAAATTAAATAATGAAAATCTGCGTAAATTTATGTATATTTCTCACATTGTCATAAAATAACGGTACATAGAGTCATCGAATTTTGAATAACGTAATCCTCCAACGAATATGCACATGTGGAAGACCAAATTTGAAATTTGAAATTTGTTTTATGATCGATTTCCTACTTTTTAAAACTTCGACGAATTTTTGATTAACAAACTCAAGGATTTCAAAGCGAGAAATGGCAACGTTGTGCAGAAAAAACATTTTTATCTCCAGCGCGTGAGTCTCTGTATTGGAAATTCTAAAGATAGGCTCGTTTTAAAACTATTTTGCGATATTGCTGTTGCACTGGATCTTATGGTTTAAGTGCGAGGAACATGATATTTAATAAAGAAAGGTAACACACAAAATGTTAAAAAACGCCCCTTTGGACGTAATTTAAAATCTGAATCATTTCAGTTTTTTTTTTTTTTTTTTTTTTTTTTTTTTTTTTTTTTTTTTTTTTTTAGGGGGGGACCTAATCGCCAAATCCTGGGTGAGGAGAATCATCATCCAAGACCCTTTTAGTTCGTGCGCCATTGTAGAGACATTAGGTATTTTTGGAAGCGTGCAAAATTAAAAATAAGTAACTCCTTCGCCGGGAATCGAACCGCGAACCTCTCAATTACGCGCCGAGCGTGCAGACCACTACACCACGAAGGCTTGCTAAGAAGGCGGGAAAAATATCTTATAACCTCAATGTGAAGATATCAGAGGCCTTTCATGTAACATTAAATAAAAGCTACTACAATTAACATGTAATTTCACTGAAATTATTTACATGTATACAAAATTCGTTACAGTAAATAAATCCGAGAATGTAAACATACAATCTTACTCAAAATGATCACCGAACGGTTACAGCTGACTTTTTTACCTATGGCTTTAATAAGCATGACTATTGGTGATGTCCAATACCGATGGGTACATTAGCTATACTGGCCATCAGAGTTGGTTATACGTAGAGGAAATACTGGTCATTTTCGGAGATAGTTGCTATAAAATGCTTCACCGAAGAAATCTTTTAAAACGACTACCCAGAATTCGAGACAATTTTACTCTTCTGTAGAGGTGCTCCGCTTACAGAAGACTACTGTTGATAATATCCAATCCCGATGCTTGTTTAATTTCTAGAAGTGCTAATCTCTTTCGGAAATGGTCATCATGAGAAGTTACATTAGAGAAATCTCTCTCAGACAATTACGAAGTTTCCAGTAAATGAGAATATCTAACAATCATTTAATTACGTTCTCAGAAATATTGGTTGCTGTCAGGGGTGTTTTCTTGGGACTAGGATAGGCATACCCTGTTTCACTGCATTTGGTAACCAATTATGGCACTCAAATTTCACAATCAAACATAAATTTCGACATTTTGGATTTGCTTCTTTACTTCCTTGTACGAAATAAACGAAGCATTGTAATCACGAAAATTCTGGGCACCATATTTCAAAGAAAATATCCATTTTGTCCGCTATCGAATGCAATTTAACGATGGTTTCACGTGACATCTTTACCTAAGGACTATTTAATCAAACGAATTATAAAACTGATTTAAAATGGATGCAGAAGTGTTTTTTTCCCCGTGGCGTACGTACGTACGTACGTATCTCGTATAACTCAAAAACAAGCAGCCTCAGTACGTTGAAATTTTGTATATAGGACTGCTACAACCCGTAGTTGTTCACCTTCCTTTTTTGTTGCAATCGGCCGCATCGAAAGTATAATTTGATCGCTCTGTTACTCGGCTCAGTGATCTCAGGTTTTTTATTCCTATATGTTGGTAAAACATGATTGAATTGCGTGGTTCCGATCGTCTGGTTAAAGTTTTTATGCCTTTAGTTAATCTGCATACAATATTTGTAGAATTATCAACAATTTCAAAAATTTTTAATTGCTCTTACGCCGAATTTTTGTTACCATAATATGCATATTTGTTTACATTTGAAACTTAGCGGAACAGTGAATTAATTCTTTCTGCACCTTCAGTGAGTTTCGCAGAGTGGGAATTTTAGTTCTGTGGACAGAAACATCTGCCTTCTTGTTTAAGTGAGTTAAGTTGTTTAAGTGAGACTAAGCCTAATTTTTTTTTTTTTTTTTTTTTTTTTTTTACCATAAAAGTCATATTTGTTTACATTTAAAACTTAGCAGTATAGTGGATTTGTTGCCAATCTAAAGATACTAAGCTTCGCAACAAAGTAACGTGATTATTATTGTTAATTAAATTATGCTTAATCCATTCTGGAATTTTCATTTAAGTTATTAAATTATCCCATATATTGACTTCGCACAGCGTCGACAACAAATTAAGTCAGTTTCTACACCTTCAGTGTCTTTTTGACCAAAAGTAAACTTTCCTTTTTTTGCATCGAGAAATCTGTCTTCTTACCCGCTGGCCGAATGGCGTATTTTTGTGTAGAAACTGTACTTTCAATTGTGAAAATTTTTTTAATTGTTTTAACTGTATTTGGTGTTTTATGTTTTTCTATACCTTTCAATTTTTAATGAGAATATTGAAAGTTTTTATGTATTTTTGCCTTGTCGCGAACTGAAAACTGAATTAACTGAACGAGAAATATATCTCTAATGAAACTGGAGGAAGTACGTTTAAATGAAATGAATAAAAATTCGTATAATTTAATATTCAGTACAAGGAAGTCATGTGGTGCACATACGGCTTTTTTTTAATACATGCAGTAAAAAATTACCTAGCTTTTTCATAAATTACTTAGATTCATAATGATTTCAATGGTGTTCATCTACATATATCAGTTGACAATAGTGCTCGTTAAAGATAACTATACTTAAATATAACATAGAAAATTTGATATTGCAAATCTAATAAGCAAACGAGTAGCAGTCATACACAAAGAACAGCTGTCTGGGGATTCTAACACAACAGCACAATCGATAGATAGCTGTACCTAGCTATTTCTCTTGCTGCGTTTCTGCAGAAGTTGTTTTCGCTTGAATAGTACCGTCTCAGACAGAACATTTCGAACTGCTGCGATCACTTCAATATAGAAATAAATATTTTCTGCTGAAATTTACCTTATAATACCTATAAAAACTCCAATGGCTTAAAAAAGGTATTCCTTTTCTGAAAAACGTTTTTGAACTGGAAAACTGAAAAAGAAAACGTTTTTTACGTCCAGCAAAAAGCGAGATTGTTTATCGGAGATTCTGAAGATATGCTGTTTTTAAATATTTTGAGATTTGGCAGTTGAATGGAATTTTTGTGGCGTAAGATCCAAGAACGTGAGATTTAATAAGCAAGGCAAACACACAAAATGTTAATAATAAAAAAACAAGAAAAACGTTTTGTAAAGTCATGTTAGTAAGAAAATTGAATATTGATACTATGAACTTACAAAAAACAGGAAAAAGAAAAATATATGTAGTACTTTACGATGCACCGGGAATTCTAAACATATACTGCTATGCTGCGTTTAAAATTTTTGTAATTTTGCTGTTGAATTCCATCTTATGTGGCGTAAGTGGGAAGGAAGTCATATTTAATAAATGGTGTTTACAACCAAAACGTTTATAACAAAAAAACACACAAAAAAAATATCAGTTGTAGTTTACTACGAAATCTCAACACTGTTATGATGACCTGGAGAGACTGAAAAAAAATTTACTCTACTTCGTCGATAGCGCATCAACAACAATAGAATAAATGTACTCTTTAAACTTCACTATATTTGTTTATCATAGCCACACTCTGGCGCTAGGTTCACTTAACAGCGTTATATTTCGTTCAGATTATAACTCCGAATACACAAATGCATTTGAAGAATTATCTAATCGTTGCCACATGTTCTATTCAAATACTATAATAAAGCTAGAACGATGTATAAAAGAAATTAAGCAAACAAAACCAAAAAGAAACAGTCTTTCACAGACGATTCATTATTTCTCGTTCAATTAATTCAGTTCTCACTTCGCGAGAAGGCAAAAATACATAAATGCTCAAAATATCTATATTAAAAATTACGAAGTTAAGCTTAAACACTTATTTCCTCGAAAAACGTCCAGAAAGAATTAAGCATGATTTAATTCGCAATAATAAATGAAGGCGTTATCTTTGTTCTTGCAAAGCTTAGTCTCTCTAGATTGGCAACAAATCTACAATTCTGCTGTTTCAAATGTAAACAAATATGTCCGCCATGTTATTTAAAACTTAACCGCACTTAAACAGCTTTTAAATTGTTGATAATTGTACAAATATTGCATACAGATTTACTAAAGCCATAAAAACCTTAACCGGAAGATAAGGACAACATAATTCAATCATTTTTAAAGCCAAAAATGTACAATTTACAAACATATAAGAGTAAAGAAACTGAAATCACTCAGCCGGGTTAGAGAGAGTGGATATATATATGCATATAGTTATATACTTTTGGGTAACAGTAGATATATATATGCATATAGTTATATACTTTTGGGTAACAGAGTGGATATATATATATATGCATATAGTTAATTGCAACCATAATAGGAAGTGCACATCTACATGTTATAGCAGTCCTATATACAAAGTTTCAACGTTCTGAGGCTACTCGTTTTTGAGATATGCGAGATACGTACATACGTTTGTACAGACGCCACGAAAAATTCTCTTCAGAATTCATTTTAAAGCAGCTTTATAATTTTTTTGGAGCAAATGTGTTTTTTATTCTGTCCTTACGCACGGATGTCACGCAAAAATATCGTTAAATTGCTTTCGATAGCGGTCAAATTGGATATTTTCATTGAAATATGCTGCCTGAAACTTTTCGCAATTACAATACTTCCTTTTTACTTCGTGCAAGGAAGTAAAAATTAGATTTCTTTTCTATCGTCTATTATTATTAATTTCTTTTTTATACTACTTGCATTATATATTTCCAAAGCTCTTCCTGCAGCAATGATGTAACAATATTCATCACTTACTTAAAGCGAACTCATCAGGGCTTAATTTCTAAAATTAGGAGTTCCGGAGCTATATGGAAGACAGTCACCAAAGAGGAACAAAAGGAAATGAATAAATAAAATGACAATTAAAATTATTAATAATTTAAAAATTAAATAGTTATTTATTAATGAAATGAATTCATAATTAATATTCATAAATTATTAATTAATTGATAATTATTTAATGTAAAAAATTTAAATAAATAAAGATTAAGGTAATTAAATAATTAAAATTAAATAAAATGCAAAGAGATAAATTAAAATCTAATAAACGGTTTTTAATAAAATTTTATTGCAAAAAATAAAATTGTCGAGATAAAATTTCTACTGAAATTGTTGTTGCCGCAATTAACATATGGGACTTATTATGATAGTACGACTTAACTGATCATTTTACCCGAGGTTTATTAGCCCAAAGAGCGTTAGCCCAGAAGAGCTATTAATTTCTTTTGGCATTTTGCGTTAATTCATTATAAACGGCGAATCACTTTTTAAATTGTTGCCAGCAAATATTAGAGCCCTGCAACAGATTTAAAAACAATAAGTGATGAGGAATCTGCATAAATTGTATGCTTCTCGTATTGTGATAAAACGGCGATACCTACAGCCCTCCAATTTTGAATAACGCACGTCTCCACCCGAATATGGGCATCTGGAAGTCCAAATTTGGAATTTCTTTTATTATCTGTTTCATATTTTGTAAAGCATTTACGAGTTTTTCATTAAGAAACTCCGCGATTTCAAAGCGAGCGATGGCAACACTCTACCGGGGGGGGGAATTATTTCCAGCGCATGAGACTGTGTATCGGAAATTCTAAAGATATGCTCATTTTTAAAGTATTTTGTGATATGGCCGTTGAATTGAATTTTATGGTTTAATTGCGAAGAACATGATATTTAATAAATAAAGGTAACCCACAAAATGTTCAAAAAACGCCCTTTTGGGAGTAAAATAAAATATGAAAGCTTTTAGATTTTTTTTTTTATTATATCCAATTTCATAGTTCCAAGAAATGTTTGTCAGCCTATCATGCATGAAAACATTTTTTCGCGACAGTGCTCAATGTTAGAAAAATAAGTTTCTTTTATACGATCTTTCCACATAATTCTACTATGTTTATTTTGCCCTGTCAGAGATAATACGCGCAATGATATATAGCTTCATAAAGTTCTGTTTATTCTAACATATCCACTGTATTTCTTATATAAATCTTTTTACGAACAGCCTTTTCTGTGTATTTATATACCTGCCTTTCGACTAAGGAACTCACTGATCACTTTTGAAATGCCTTTATTTTATTTTTCTCTATTTCAACACATATATCCTAAAATCAAATATTTCGTACATCTTAGGAACATTTCCTACTAGTTATGGGTTGATGAATATTTTATTAAACGATCACTCGGATAAGCAGGTAGAAATTGACAATGCATTACAAATAATAATGATACACACCACTTTAAATAGCTGTAAATAACTGGTGTCCGCCGATAACACCGCAGCAAATACATCGCGGACGAAAACGTTGCGGAGAAAACAACGCAAGGCGAAAACGTCGTGCTACAAAACATCGTGGGAGAAAACATCGCAAAGAGAAAACATCGCAACCCTAAAACATCGTGATACAAAACATCGTCGTCGAAAATAAAGCGGTTCAAAAACTTCGCAGTTTAAAAACATCGTCGTCGAAAATATCGTGGTAAAAGGTAAAGTATCTACAAAGTACAATCATATGACGATAACATCGCAGACATGCTTTTTTCAGGTTTTAATAATTGTAAATGGATATTCCCATAATGATTTGTGAGCGCACTGTGTAAAGAAGGATAATTTTTACTTTCACAGTTTATTGACTAATAAATTTTTGCTGAAAAAGTTAAATTATTGCATTAATTAATTAAATGCAACTTATAGATTATACTTTTCATGCAAATTACCAGTAAAAACTTTATAAAAATGATTTATTAATGGTCGTTTTTAGTTAACTATGTCGGTTTAAAATTCTATTGAGTGCTATAAGTTGCATTAATTTTCTATGCTTAAGTTTCCTTCTTATTTTTCTCAGCAAAAATTTATTAGTGAATAAAAAATATGAAAGTAAAAATTATCCTTCTTTCCATCTTGCGCTCACAAATCATTATAGGAATATCCATTTACAGTTATTAACGCCTGAAAAAAGCATGTTTGCGATGTTATCGTCATGCGATTATTTGTAGATACTTTATTTTATCTCATAACTGCTTCCAATCGATTGCATTGATTTTATATTCATGTCATGATTTAGTTCTGGATGAGAGAAACCCCCCATTAACATTTTAGTCATGGCTGGAATAGTGATTGACATGGCAGACATACAAATTGCTTATTAGATAACTGGAATTTCGGACAGCGCAAATAGCTCCATAATCAACAGCATCATTTTTTTTTACAAATAATTTCTTTTGACATCTTCTTGGACTTTTCTTGAAACATTTCTTCTTGTTTACATAACACTATGGGTGCTTCAGTTTTATGGCTGGTTTACTATGGGTGCTTCAATTTTATGTATGTGTTACGGTGAAACACCGAAATCTGGAGAATGTCGACTTTCAACTGTGAATGTTAACATTCACATAGTCGCTTGGTGTATGGTCCGAAATATTTTCCAAATACTCTTATTTCTGACTTACACCGGTCAATGTCGACATTCACCATGTACTAATGGTGAATGTTGAACATATAAGAATATTATATTTCCTTCTCCGTAATTCATTCGCGAAAAAACGCACTTGAAACTCAGAATAAGAACTTAAGAATATAAGAACTTAAAACACACACAGTACATTCAAAATGAGAAAGGAAAATAATAGAAGTTATAAACTTACCAAATTATGTGATTCAAATCTTATTTATTGCAACAACCTAAACTATTATGACACTTTGAATTGCGCAAAAGGCCCTTGCTTTTAGAACTGCATTTATTTGTGGATCACTTCCTTTTGCAATGGCAGCCTGTACATATACTCCTCTCTTTTCGACCTACACCAGAGCATATCTGTGATTGTCGACATACACCGGTGAGGGTCCGAATGTACAAGAATGTAAAGAAATATTCGATCTTTCACGGGCGTATTTGGTGAATGTTGACATTCTCCGGTGAAAGTTGACATTCTCCAATTTCGGTTTTTCACGGTAACATATGCGCAACATGCTCTTAAACTGTAGATGAAAACAGCAAAACCATTAATTACACACGCTTGCGAAACGAAAGCATTGAAAGTATTTGTAAACTCGGCTTCTTTGTTTTAGCTTTGAATGGTGATTGTACAAGAGCTTTTAAGAAGTGCGGATCATTGCAGATGACCTAATTACGTAAGTGTCGCAGTGCAGATTCCTTGAAGCGGACGTAGGCGAACTGAAATCGGAAGATGTAAGGGGCATATCCAAATTAAGTTTGTAATTTGTTAGCAATTTTCTTTCATATTTTATATCTTTATGTGCATAATGGCCATAGTTCTCAGTGTAGTGGTCGCATATTGTTGCGTGCGTACGGGTTCGTAATGGATTGAATGCAGAAGTCGATAAAAGTTAATAATGGGACAAGTTAATAAAAACTACTAAAACACAAAAGAACACAATTCAAAGCAGAGAAAGTTAATCCGATCTCGCCGCGAATTCGTTACAAGCAGCAACCAGAACTAAGTAAACAACAACTGAATTGAGATGTTTTCCTCCCGCTTTTATAAGCTTTTTAATTCTACGAGAACACTCTGGTATTTCCTCGATAGCAAAAGAGTACAATTTACGAGATATCTATTTATTAAAATGTTAAATGCCCGTGCGCGTGTATTTTAATTTTTCCTGCGTAGGGTTCTCTTCAAATAAGTTGAACAAGAACTAAGTAAAGTTTTCGTCTGCTTGTTGAAGCAGGTATTCTCCGCCCATTGCTGCCAGTATTCACTGCTTGGCACTTTTAAATGCAGTTTATCGGTTTGTAGGCAGTTGAAGAGAAAGTGATCTGCATCACCTACCGCGCCACATTCAGCAGTCTGCAATGTTGTATTGGCAAAGGATACTTCATGGACGACAATGCAACTATTCATCGGGTCAGAAGTGTTCAAAATTGTTTCGCCGAATATCATTCTGACTTCCAACACCTTCCCTGGACACCGCATAGCCAGAATCTTAACCCCATAGGAAATGTGTGGGATATGGTGGAAAGACGCATCCAAAAGCACTCTCCTCTTCCATCTAACTTACAAGATCTCTAGCTACATAGCCAATGCATGGTATATTCTGGACGTAAATGCACTAAAAGCATGTAGACTCGATGCCCTAAGGAACAGAGCAATTATCCGTGCAAGAGGTGGTCCAATAAAATATTGATCTTCGGTTTCTTATTCATTGGCCAGTGTGTGTATAATATCGCAAGAATAAAGCTGAAATTGTGGGACGTTATTTAGAGATATATATATGAGCATCCAAGATGTTCATTTTCATAAAACACCTAGTCAAAATACATTAAATTATACAACACAAAATGCTAAGCGGAAAAGGTTTCTTCCTTTGATTTTAAACAAATTAGCAATTACGTTACCAATATGAAAAATATCGAATTTTGCCTTTCATTATAAATTTAGCTTTATAAATTACAAACACTATACAAGAAAATCAACTAATGCAATAATGTATTTACTTAAATAATATTGTAATAAATATGGTTTGGTTTGGTTTATTTAATTATGGCAAAGCACACTAGGGCTATCTGCCTAAGGGGATGGATGCCTTCGTGGAGGACTTTCTAAGGGAAACTGGCTCGTATACACGTTACACATGGGGAAAACCACGAAAACGCCCATGCAGCCAGCCAGTTCGCGGGATTCGAACCTCGGACCGAACTACCAGTGTTCAGTGACTTTACCGCTCGGCCGCTGGTGGGCCTGTAATAAATATGATAGACTCTTCACGAGTACACGTTTCATGGTAGTTCGTTACTCACCTCGCGGTTTCATGAACCACTAGATAAGTTCTGTCATTTCGAAAGTACATTTTTGTTGAACCAGAACACGATTTTAAATCTATCCTATGCCATAAATACTATGAAGAGTTTAAAATGAAAAGAAAATACTCTTAGCAACTCGGTTGAGCATGCAAAGAGCTCGTGGGTTTAAACTCTTTCGATGTGGAAATTTCGACTCAACTTAAAAACTGTTTGCTTTAAAAATTGGATTCGTAAAAGAAAGAGATTTAAAATAAAGTACCTGAACGAAAGTATCTGAAGGATTTAGTGCACCTAAAGAACTACCGGTTAGCCAATTTTACTTTACTTCCAAAGCGGAAATTTCAGTGAATATGACGCAAAATTTGTGCTAATTATGGGGAAAAAAATTCTTTTAATTTTTAATTAATGTGCTTCTAAAATGCTTGCTACTTCAAGTTTTAAGGAAAAAAATCTGATGTGTACACCACATGACTTCCTTGTACGGAATATTAAATTATACGCATTTTTTTCTTGCATTTCATTTAAACTTATTGGATTGAATTAAATCTACTTCGTCAATAGCGCATAAACCACAATAGAATAAATGTACTCTTTAAACATCACTCTATTTGTTTACCATAGCGACACTCCGGCGCTAGCTTCACTTACATTTCGTTCAGCATTACATTTCGTTCATATTATAACTCAGAATGCATATAAATTTATATCATTTGAAGAATTATGTAATCGTTGCCACATGTTCTATTCAAATACTATAATAAATTTAAAACAATGTATGAAAGAAATTAAGCAAACAAAACAAAATCGAAACAGTTTTTGGACAGACGATTCAGTATTTCTCATTCAATTAATTCAGTTCTCACTTCCCGACAAGTCAATGTATAAAAACTCAAAATATCTATATTAAAAATTACGAAGTAAATCTTAAACACTTATTTATTTAAGTAAATAAATTTACTTATTTATTTAAATAATCTTAAACATGTATTTATTATTAACACTTATTCTTATGATTCAAGGGGGGACTGAATTATTTAATTATGAACGAAACAGGAATGGTACGCCTCCTCAGCTCTACTCCAGTTTTCACTGAAAGAACCCGGAGGTAAACAACTAATCTCCTAGTTCAGAATTAAAATAACAATGTTATAAGATCAAAGTTAAAAATGAGAAACACCTTAAGGAAACCTGCGACTTCTGATGCAATCTAGTTCATCTGATGAGTCATGAGCCAATGTGGCATAAAATTAAATTATTTAGTATCAACATTATTTTCGACGAAGCGGAAACTTTCATTAGGAAATTAAGCAAACATGCTGCTAGCTTAATTCCGGTTAAGTGCTCACAAAAGAGCTATATCATTTTGATCATCATGAGGAACCTAAGTTTGACTAAAGTTTCATTTTTTTTTTTTTTAACTTTTGATTAAGAAAACATACAAAGTTACTTACTCATTACACATTTTTTGTTTAAATGAGTTATATAGCAAAGCATATAGCAAAGGAATGTTACGTATGCATTTAAAAATCATTAAAAAGTATATTTTAATAAAGTGCTTAATGTTCCTTTTGTTCTATTAGTGTTAAAATAAATAACTTTTTTTTAAAATATGCATTGTCCAAGAAGTATTTTCCTCGCATCTCTTTAAAATAAAATAAGGACATTTAAAACGAGGGCTATCCGCCTAAAGGTTGGGATGCCTTTGTTTTACATTCTACCGAACACGTTACAAAACCACGAAAACGCCCATTTAGGCAGCCCGTTCGGGAGATTCCAATCTCAGACCGAACTACCAGTGTTCATCGGCTTTACCGCTCGGCTGGTGGTAGGCTCTTAGGAAAAGAACAGAAGAAGAAACAAGTCATATAAAAAATTTTTAAAGTCAGTTCCTATTTAGGTCAACAAAGAAAAATTTTTAAAATACAAAAAAATTTAAAAATTTCTTTTAATTTAAAATTTTAAACATTTTTAATATGTGAAAAACTGTATAACATCAAGTGTCATCCACTACAAGTTTAAAAAAAAATGTATTGGAACTTGAGTGGATGAATAAAAAATATTTTATTAACGGTATAAAATTAACAATTAAATAAATAAAAAATTATTAACGTCGATTCCCACTTAGGTCAAAAAAGAAAAATTTTTAAAATACAAATAAAAATTTTTTAATTAAAAATTTAACAAATTTTATTATGTGAAAAAACTGTATTAACTTCAAGTGTCCTCCACTAAAACTTTAAAAAAAATGTATTGGAACTTGAGTGGATGAATAAAAAGTATTTTATTAACGGTTGAAAATTAATAATAATTAATTCAATAAAAAATTATTAACGTCAATTGCCACTTAGGTCAACAAAGAAAAATTTTTAAAACACAAGAAAATTAAATTAAATATTTAAAGAAATTTTATGATGTGAAAAAACTGTATTAACATCAACTGTCATCCACAAGTTTAAAAAAATGTATTTGAACTTGAGTGGATGAAAAAGTATTTTATTAACGGTTGAAAATTAATTCACAATTAATTAAATAAAAAATTTTAACGTCAATTCCCGCTTAGGTTAAGAAAGAAAAATTTTAAAAATACAAATAAAAATTTTAATTAAAAATTTTAAAATTTTATTATGCGAAAAAAACTGTATTAACATCAACTGTCATCCACTACAAGTTAAAAAAAATGCATTTGAACTTGAGTGGATGAATAAAAAGTATTTTATTAACGACTGAAATTTGAACAAGATGGAGAGTGTGAGCTAATAGTAGGAATTTTAAAGTGTTACGCATTAAGTTATTACGCAGTGTGCATTAAAAGGAAAAAGTATGAAAAAAAAGTGTGGCTCTAAAGAAGTGAGTGAAGCTTTGTATGTTTGGTTTACGCAGTTCACAAGGACAAATTTGTGCTTGTCTCAAGGCCTAATTTACAACAAAATGTGTTCCATTTTCGGAATTATTTTAAATAATGATTTTATAGCAAGTGTCGGTTGGTTCTACACATGGAAGACAAGCTACGGTATCCGTCAGTTGAGCATTTCTGATGGAAAACTCATCTAATTTTGGAGAAATGAAGGCAATCAAGAAAATATTTCACTAATTAATTGAAACTGAAAGTCTAACGAATGATCAGATATTTAAATGTAATGAGCAGGCCTTAATTATAAGATGTTGTTTCTGCCTTGCAGCCAGAACCGAAGCGGTTGCCTCTGGCTGTAAGGAGTAAGAAAAGGCTGAAGATTTTACCTTGCAGTAATGCTACAGCAAACCTCAAAATGAACCTTGTGATAATAGTAAAGACCCAAAATCATTCTCAGTTCATTCAACAGTTTCAAAAACCTGTCTTCTTGTAAAATATTGGGTACTTACGTATTATCGCAACCAGGTTGGCGCGATTTGTAAGTTTGAGTAAAAAAGTATGAATAGAAAATTTACATTTATTAATTACAGATAATTTTTAATACATTTTTTATATTATTTTGTTTACCCTACTTACAGCAACCTTATGTTAATTCATTAAAGCGAGGTGTGCGTAGTTCGTAGATTCGTTCGTTGCCTACATTGTGCCATGTCGCTGTGTACATGGATTCTTGTCTATATTTCGAACTTTAAGCCTAAAACGTCTCCAAAAACGCGGTTTTCACACATGCAAAAACTACGTTTTGAACACACGATTTAAGCTAAAACTCTGAAACAAAAAAAAAAACAAAAAAAAAATTTAGATAGCAAAAACGTAAATTTTCTAACCAAAAATATTTGACAAGAATCCATGTACACAGCGACATGTTTTAACTTAAAAAAAACATCTACGAATAGCACAATGTAGGCAACGAACGAATCTACGAACTACGCACACTTCGCTTTAATAAATTAACATAAGGTTGCCGTAAGAAAGGTCGCCAAATTTGGCGATTTATGCGAATTTTGGCCTGGTTGCGTTAATACGTAAGTACCAATATTGTTTCGTGCATATTTTACTCTGACACTTGTTCTTCTACATTAAGGACGTCGAAATCATGATTTTCTCTACAGTCTCTTTCAAATGCGATATTTACGATGTTCTCCTGAAAATCGAAAGTTTATGTACAGGTTATTTTAAGACAATCAACGTTACTCATTGTGAAAGATGTGACCTTGTTGCTACAGACTGTTCTCTTTTAATTAAGTGACCTTTTCCGAGTAAATGTCAGGTATTTCTCGGTCTAGAAAGCATGGAAAATGGAAACGACATGGCGAAACGATGCTCTGGAGAAACTACGATTCTCGAATCCAAACTATATATTAATCCTGACGTGATTTTACAGCGGATAGCTTTAAAATTAAATAATTAAATTTGAAAATTTCAAGTAGCTGTCTAACACATTCAAGAGTTTACCAGTAACACACTGAAGACTAACACAGTTTCAAATATTTAAAAATAAATGGCAAGAATTTAAAAATATAAAATCATAAAACTGAAAAGAATTCATTTCTTTTAAATTAAAGAAAATTAAATTTGAAAATTTCAGTTTGCGGTCTAACACATTCAAGAGTAAAACAACAATTTCAAATGCTTAAAAAAATTGATTAAAAAAAATATGCAAGATTTCATATTTTAAATTACGTCCAAAAGGGCTTTTTTTAACGTTTTATGTGTTACCTGTATTTATTAAATTTATTGTATCGGAAATTTTAGAATTTTCGCGCGCTGGAGATAAAAAACGTTTTTTTCTCCCGTAGAGTCTTGCTATGTTTCGCTTTTAAATCGTTGAGTTTGTCAATCAAAAATTCATTAAAGTTTTACAGAATATGAAATCGATAATAAAACAAATTCCAATTTTCAAACTTGGGCTTCCAGATACCCATATTCGCAGTAGGATTACGCCATTCACAACTGGATGACTCTAGGTACCATTGTTTTATCACAATGCGAGAAACATACATACATTTATGCAGATTCTTCATTATTTAATTTCTTCAAATATAATGCAGGACTCTAACAATTGTTGGCAACAATTTGAAACGTGATACGCCGTTTATAGGGTTCCGACGCAAATCGCAAAACGAAAACAATAGTCCTTCAGGGACAAAGCCCCTTTGGACTAATAATAATTAAATTTGAAAATTTCAGAAGTTAATAGCCCTTCTGGGCTAACGCCGTTTGGGCTAAAAATGATTTTAATAGGAAATATAAGACTTAGAAAAATTTATTCGAGCGGCAAGAGGCTTGATTACTGTAAAGGCCCTTATTTTCGCGGGCCTAATTTTCGTGAAAATGAATATATCGGTGATTTCGGGATTTGAAAATTTCGCGAAATTTATATGAACAGAATCGAATATTGAAAAATTTCAAAACTACCTAAGTAAAGTTCGAAGTTGAAAAATTCCAAAAGTACATCTTTTGCACAAAGCATTTTAAGAAACTTCCTTTTGTCCGAAAAGTTCGTGCCACCCGTCCCCGTCTAAATGGAGAGTTCAAGCTTTTGCTCGAGAATGAGTTCATTGAGTAATATTCTAAGGAGCTTCAATTTCTAGAGGAAATAGAATCTGTGGACTTGCGAATATCACGACTAAAACCGATTGACGCTTCTTGGCTTGTGCGCGTATTTAGCGGTATTGAAGCCAAACATGAGATAATTTTGAATAGCCTCAAAGAAGCTGGTATAAATAGTATTCGAAGTGAATGAGCTGCCTTCTATTAATTTTATTGTTTTATATTCGAGAAATATATTTGTATATTATTCCAAAAATAGTTATAAGAAAGAAAGTTGTCAAGTAAAAGCTTGTAACTATGCAATAAATCATTAAATTTTGGGTAAGTGGAAAATTTCTGAATTTTATTATTATTTGAGGCGGGAAAAAAAAGCATTTCGCGAGGCTTAAATTTTCGCGTTTACGACGGGCTCGCGAAAATAAGGGCCTTTACAGTATTTAAATGTCTAACTGGAAAACAAGCAAATGTATTCTGCAAAGAATTTTCTGTTTTAATCAGTAATTTTGGGTTTAAGCGTGCATTTTCAATCCAACTCCCTTAGCTTACCGCAAAATATGAATAAGTAAACTCCAATGCAATTTTACGAACAGCGCAAAATATTATTTGCAAATTTGCAATTTTGCAGTGTTATTCTTGGCTCCTGCTACCGTGGCTCCACTTCCCAGAGCTCCGAGCTGATCCTCACGGAGCCCAAGATTGAAGATGACATTACATTTTCTTCCTAACGGGGAGAGCTTAACTGTGAAAAGAACAGAGGGACTTCTGCCAGTGAGCTCAAAAACCCGACTTAGCGATGACGAAGAAACGTTTATCTTAATTTGCTCGAACTGCAATGCTGTATTCGAAAACTAGTTAAAAGAAAAAGACTTTTTCTCAACTAAAACTCGAATTCTCCGCAAAACTAATTAGAAATAGTAGCCCATATTTTATCTGAGTTTGCATTTGGAACATGGTCCAACTTTGTGTCCTAAAACTTAACATGGTCCAAATCTTAACTAAAACTCGAATTCTCCACAAAACTAATTAGAAAGAGTAGTCCATATTTTACCCAAGTTTGCATTTGGAACATGGTCCAAATTTGTGTGGATATATGTAGTAACACTTGCAATACCAATTTCAAATTTTGCTACTTATCAAGCGCAAATACTAAAAAGAACTAGTATTTTTAAGGCAATTAAATTTATATAAAGAACAGAATTACAAAAATATCGGAAAGGAATTCAAAGCAGTTAAGATCTAATATGTCAAACTGCATTAGCCAAACAGAAATCAAATAATATATCAAGTTTATAAAATCTGTAACGCATATATACATATTGTACGGATTGTTTACGTGTTAGGCCATAAGGCACTATACGGAAGGGAGGGATGCCTTCGTGGAGGACTTTCTAAGGCGAATTTGCTTCTATTAACAAGCTACACGTGGGGAAACCCACGAAAACGATGATGTAGCCAGGTTCGCGGGATTCAAACCTCGAACCGAAATACCAGTGTTCAGAGACTTGGCCTCTGGTGGGCCTATGTTTACATATTGAAATCCATTTTCTGCTGCCTTCTGAAATTTAACAACTCGATATGCAGAAAGGGTTCCATTTGGTTTATTTAAATACAGTAAGACCCCGCTTAACGCTGTTTCGGTTTAGCGCTCTTTTATTTCAACCCGGGGATTCCACGAAATCGCTCGCAGCATACGGGGATTCCCCGAAATATTATGCAGCGATAGGTTTCAAATACATATCCGAAAGAGTGTACTTGTATTTCCTGTTTGGTGCGGTATTATACAGACATATTTTGAAGGGGTCAATGTGGAAGATGTCGAAGAAATAATTCAAGAAGCAGCGGCTAGTCTTTCTAATGATGAGCTCAAGGAATTAACTGAACAAGAAGAAAACAAAAATGTCGACAGCAGTGATTCAGAAGAAGAGCAAAAAGAACTTTCGATGGCGTTTGTAAAAAGGAGTTTGTCTACCATAACTGAAATAATGGATCAATTCATTGAAAATGATCCGAATTTTGACAGGAGCTCAAAAGTAAGGCGTGGTGTTAGAGATGCTCTATCCGTTTATTAAGAACTTTTAAGAGAACAACGCAAAAGAAAAAGGCAAACAACATTAGATGCTTTTGTCACAAAAAGGCAGAACACTGAAAACGCGGAAGGCTAACTAAATATGACTGACTGAAAATTTTATTTGTTTTTTTTTTAAGAATATTCGTTTTGTTATTTATATTTTGTTTTTATTTTTGCAAGAAATAATAACGTGATATTAATTTGGGCTTTAAGAAATAAACGTTTGGTTTTATTTTTATTAAAAAAACATACTTTTTAAATTTAATACCTAACCAATTTCCTAGCCATCTTTCCCTAACCCCAATATTTAAAGGTAAAGATAGCCTCGTTTAGCGCTGTTTCGCATTACGCTCTACTTTGATGGAACGTATCCCCCGCGTTAAGCGGGGTCTTACTGTACAGCAAAGCCTCGAGGGCTATATGCCTAAGGGGAGAGGGATGTGTTCGTGGAGGACTTTCTAAGGAAAACTGGCTCGTATACACTTTACACATGGAAGGGAATTATGAAAGCGCCCATGCAGCCAGCCCGTTCCCGACATTCGAGCCTCAGCCCGAACTGACAGTATACGGTACGCATATTTCACAAGTGCACATCTGTGTAACCACCGAGGGAGTGGCTTCTAGGATGGACCAATGAGGATCCGGTAATATTTCTGTCATGTCACATGACCTTTCGCGTGCTTTAAGATTTAAGCAAGATGGTTGAAAATATTCTGCAACGCAATTTTCTGAACAAAATAAACTTTTCATTGCGAAGTTAGATCAAATATAGGCAATTATGAAGATTTCACTACCTGGTTGAAATAAATACAAACACATGTTGGATACTTCGCAAAAATATCGATGTGAAATATTACTTAATAAGTGGTAAATAAGATGAAGAAAGAAATCTATGATAAACATCTGAGCCCAAATGCAATCTTTACATAAAACTAGGCGTATGGGAAAAAAATGCGAACTTTTACTAATTTACATTCGTATACATTTAGTGTGTTAAATTTCACATTTAATAACTGCTCACTCTTAAATACACTACCTACACAAGAAATACTCATCAAACATTTATCTTTTTCACAACGAATATATTCAATTTATTTACATATAATTTTTAATGTTAGCAATGGATCAATGTATTTTGATCCTTACACTTTAAAAATCAAAAGAATGCAAGCACTGAAATAAGAAGATTCATTGTAACCCTTTCAGTCATTCTCAGCTCAATTAAAAAAATATACACTTGAATTCTCTTAATCCACATAATATGCCGTGAACATCAATTCAAATATTAATGCTTGATAAAAATCCCGAAAGTGAAATATCAGCGATTAATTAAAATCAGAAAACGAAAGCACTACAAGATTTCTACTATTACGCCATATATTTATAACTGCGAAACAAATGCAAATTAAAACGCAAACAACATATGCTCACATGCACGAAGATTTAGCGTCACAAGAGCAATAGCAGCTCATTGGTTCATATTCGAAACCCCTCCCTCAGTGGCTACGCTAATGTGCACTTGTGAAATATGCATACGGTACCAGAAACACCACCAGCGACTTTACCGTTCGGCTGCGGGTGGGTCCGATATGCAGAAAGGGAGCCTATCAGTCCGAAATTTACCTTAACGTGATTTTAAAGGTAGGCCTGAGCTAGGTTTTTTTAAATAAAGTACGCATTTTAAGACAGTCGGCCTAGATTAAACTAAGTTTGCATCCAGGCCGCATGCACCATCTGAAAGCAACTGGCTGACCAGAATTACTTTTAACAAAAATTTAAAAATTGCACAAAATTTTAAAAATTGAATTTTAAATTTCACTTGCTAAATATTTATCAAAGCATATATAAACTACAATTAAAAATAACGCAGAGGAAAATAATTCAAATTTATATTTGTTTTGTATCTGAAATCTAAAGGATAATAGCATAAAAGCGGCCGAGCGGTAAAATCGCTGAACATTGGTAGTTCGGTCCGAGGTTCGAATCCCGCGAACGGGCTGGCTGCATGGGTGTTTTCGTGGTTTTCCCCATGTGTAACGTGTATACGAGCCAATTTTCCTTAGAAAGTTCTCCAGGACGGCATCCCTCCCCTTAGGCAGACAGCCCTCGACGCTTTGCCGTAATTAAATAACCAAACCTAACTTAACCGAGGTTCGAATCCCGGCGAACGGGCTGGATGCATAGACGTTTTCGTGATTTTCCCGAGTGCAACGTACATACGAACCAGTTTGCCTTAGAAATTACTCCAGGAAGATATCCCTTCCCTTAGGCAGATAACCCTCGATGGTTTAACCGAGTATACGTTACACAGGGGATTCGGCGACATTATGATAAGCAGTAAACGCGATATTTGTGATGAAGAGCAAGCGAGTCATTTTGGTGTTGGCGAAAGTTTTCAAAATCGCGCCAAGACCGTGCCGTATCCTAGGATTTTACCTCCCTCGAGGGCTTTACCGTAACTATATAAACCAAACTAAAGGATAAATTAAAGTGTCATTACATGCCTGAGAGAAATTGCTTTTGATTATACTTCGTAACTCAAACGTACTGACAGCTAAATATTAAATTTTAAACTCGCATTTTTTTTCTCTCGTAATTCCAGTATATTTTCCAATATATGTATTTTTTTCAATATATTTTCCAATCACTAAATACCTTACTAAAACCGAGAATACCTGAATACTGAATCGCAGCCGGCTGGGAAACCAAATTTCCTGACTGTAGCAATATGGGAAGTTCTCCGACATTACACATTAGTCCCGTGGTCTGAGACCAGGCTCCAATCTATTCGTGCGCATGTAAGCTCAATCCATACCAGCCTACCAAACAACTGAGCGGTGACGTCGTTGAACACTGGTAGTTCGATCTGAGGTTCGAATCCCGCGAATGGGCTGACGTGATTTTACCCATGTGTAACTTGTGTAAGTTTCCCTTAGAAAGTCCTCCACGAAGACATCCCTTTCCTTAGGCAGATAGCCCTTGAAACTTCTCCGTAATCACATAAAACCAAACCAAATCAATACTTATGTCTCTAAAACTATAAGTACCGTATTTGTAAGAAATACATACTCAAATGTATTCGCCGGCCGCATAAAACTGCTTCGGGGACCTCGAATTTAAAGCCACTGTTTTAATGACCCCCCCCCGTTCAAAAGCGGAACTTTCTTTTAAAAGCTGACATCATGTAACGTCAAATGCTTTAATTTAAAGCAGTTCTCAGATAAGTTTGTTCTTTTTTCACGCTGCATTACATAAGAATATTCAGTCTTAGTTTAAGTTGTAGCCTAGATTTCATGATAAAAAGTTATTTAAGGAAACTTCTAACTATCATATTTTAAACAAATGCCATTGTAATAAGAATATAGTTCCAGAATTTACTTACGAAGCTCTAAAAATTATCTGTTTAGTTTTTATAAATGCGTATGTATAAAAACCTGACTCCTTCAAGCTATTTTGCTTTCCACATAGACTCTCCTGCAGCCGTTGACAGAAAAGCTAGCTGAACGACGATACCCCCCCCCCGGATATAATCCGGGCAGGCTGGCTGCATAGGAACTTCCGTGTTTTTTCTCATGTGTAACGTGAATACCACCCAGTTTCCCTTAAGATGCCCTTCACTAACAATAAGACGTCGAGTATTTTGTCTTAAATCTTAATCAACCAATCAATCGTTTTTACGTAAGACTAAATCAATGCACTTTCTTGCTAATAAAAGAACGTGAGAAAATTTTCACTTTCTCAAAAATAAAACGGCCAAAACCTCGTTCACTTTTATTTTATTCAACTGTTGCAGAAAATTATGACTTGTTTTAAATATTCTTTTACTTCCAAAATTAAAGTGTCAAAAGATTTAGGATAACTTTGGCTTTGAAAGTTTACAAAGAATAGGGCAAAAGAGAAAAAAGTGGTCAGTTTCACCAACAATTATCATGTATCAAGCTTTTTACTTCAACTTCTGTAGACAACAAACTTCCACCGACTTTGGGAAATAGTTCGAGTAGATAGAAATTGTAAACTTGAGGATAAATCTACAATATTATATTTAAATATATTCTTCGCGGTAAAATCCTAGTATACGGTGCAGCCTTGGCGCGATTTTGAAAATTATCGCCAACACCAAAAATGATCCAAACATCAGTATACTATGCGCTATTTGTGTATATACATAGTATATACTATGTATAACAATATATATTCTTTGAATGACCCGTTTACTACTCATCGTATATGTCCCGTTTTTGCTGTATGTTCCGTTTTTGCTGCTTATCATAAAGTCGTCAAAAGTAGCCAAATCCCGTGTGCACCGGATACTAGGATTAAACCATTCTTCGCCTTAACGTCATATATCTCCTAGTAACAAATCTCCTCTGATATACTTTAGTATACCGTCATCAACACTGCCACTATCTTTCAGGTATTAAAAAGTTTTCTCTTTATTATTTAATAGTGTTTAATTTTAATTTCCGAAAGCTTTCACAAGAAATTTCTATTTTTTAAAAGTCAGAAATACCTGCGTATAGATAAATCTATATATAGATCATTATGCATACATGCATAAGAGAAGCTAAAGTATTAATATACAAAAATATCATGACAAGTAAACAAAAAAATGTAAATTACCACAGTGTACATATTAAACAATGTAAAAACATGCAGAAATTGACATTATAAATATGTAATTTTATACCAATAATGCAAAAATACAGCATATAAAATATTTTATTATTTATTAAATCATTCTGAAAATAGTAAAAACAGATCATTGTATTGCAGATCACTGCAGAAAAATAATATCAAATCTTGGAAGTCAAAACTGCAGAAGTGTAGCCAAAACGATAAATAAAACTGCTTTGCAATAAATATATGTACGTATTGCAATAAGAATATATACAGCTTTGCAATAAATATATGTAATATTGAGCGTATACGTAACTCAGTACTTATAGTGATCAAATAAGGTTCCCGAATAAAAAGCTTTTAAGTAACACATGAAAAAAAAAAAAAAACTTACCTGATATTTCTAAGAAATACTTGTAAAATTTCCGAAATTCTATTTAAAAAAAAATTCTCGATTTCATTTTACAAAATAGCACATCAAGCAAAAAATTAATTCCACAAAAAAAAATATAAATAAAACTGGAGCAAACGTGAAACTTTCAGAAAACTTTTCTACCAATTACGGTGAAATTCTCAGCTAATTTGCACTGGAATGTCAGATATGGAATGTGAGAAAACTTTCCCGAGTACAGCAAAGACGTCAACTAAATTTAACTGTTGATATTCTAACTTACGCTCTCTGGCTACTGCCATAGGCATCCCGATTGCCCATCGTAACGGTGACGTAGCTGGCATGGCAGCCAATAATATATGGCTACGGCAGCCAAATACCATCGCCATAGCAACGAAAGAGCGAACAAGTATTGATGCATTCGGACTTTGAAGTTTCAACGAAATGTTTGCAAAAAAAATTCCAAGTTTAATGAATAATTGCTTTTTTAATTAGCATAATTAATAATTGCTTTTTTAATTAGCATAACAAGAATAAATTTTGAAATTTCTGTATATCTATGCAATTCAAAAACGAAAGTAAATTTAATGTAAGTTTCGATATAGGTGTGGATTTAAAAATATACTAAAAAATCGAGATTTGAACGGAAAAAAAAAAAAAAATATTTGAAGTTTTTACAAACTAGAAATTACATTTTTCTTTTCTCAAACGCAAAAATGACTGCTCTACGTCCGAATGTCACTTGATGTTAGGAACTTTTTTGTTTGTTTGTTTGTTTGTTTAATCATGGCAAAGCAAACTAGGGTTATCTGCCTAAGGGGGGATGCCTCCGTGGAGGTCTTTCTAAGGGAAACTGGCTCGTATACACGTTACACACGGGGAAAATCACGAAAACGCCCATGCAGCCAGCCCGTTCGCGGGATTTGAACCTTGGACCGAATTACCAGTGTTCAGCGACTTTACCGCTCGACCGCTGGTGGGCCTCTTAGGAAGAGTCTCTTTAAATGCTCTTAGGAAGTAAACGCTCTTAGTCTTAAATGCTGTTAGTCTCTTTAAATGCTCTTCCTCTTAGGAAGAGTCTCCGTCCCTTTAAATGCTTCACTGAATAACTGGATGGTTCAGTAAATAGCTCCCACAACACATGAATTGTATATTCTTTACTTTTATTTAGTTACACATGTGTAATTGCGCAGGATTACATCTAGAATCTGAAGATTCTAGATACGAAATAGCGATGCTAATAAAATAGCGTTTGGCATTTTGCGTTGATTCACGGCAAATCACTTTTTAAATTGTTGCCACCAAATATTAGGGCCCTGCATAATATTAAAAAATAATGAAAAATCTGCATAAATGTATGTATGATGCTCGCATTATAATAAAAAATTTATACCTAGAGCCATCCACTTTTGAATAACGTACGTCTCCATCCGAATATGGGTATCTGGAAGCTCAAATTTGGAATTTGCTTTGTTATCTATTTCATATTTTGTAAAGCATTTCTGATTTTTTCATTAAGAAACTCGACGATTTCAAAGCAAACCATGGCAAAACTGAAAAAAAAAAAAAAAAAAAAAAAATCTCCAACGCGCGCGCGAGACTGTGTATCGGAAATTCTAAAGATATGCTCATTTTAAAATTATTTTGCGATATTGCTGTTAAATTGAATTTTATGGTTTAAGTGCGAAGAACATATTTAATAAATGAAGGTAACACATAAAAAATTAAAAAAGTCCTCTGGGCTTAATACAAAATCTGAACGCTTTCAGATTTTTGTTTAATATTTCCCTTACTCTGCTCAGCAAAACTGGGTTGACAATGAAGATATAACTATGTCATATGTTCAAGGCCATTTTACGGACTGAACAATTCTCAGAAATAGCGACAGGGCTTTTGTGGAATACAGACATCCAAACGAAGAGCAATAAAATTAGGTATTTCTTTGGAAGGAAGTCTTATTGGAGAACCTTAAATAGCAATCTGTAGGATTGCTTTCCCATAGTAAAGTCTTGTTATTAGACTTGAATAACAAGACTTGAGCTCGTGAATTGCCAGTTGTTCATAAAGGATACTCATGGCAAACACGCTTTTTCTAGGATATTTTTAAATAGAAATCTTAGTGAAATATTACATTCTACATCGTTGCGCGCAATTTTTACTTCCTTGTACGAAGTAAAGGAAGTATTGTTTTCATCAAAAATTTCGTGTATCATATTTCAAAGAAAATATCTATTTTGACCGCTATCGAATGCAATTTAAAGATGTTTTTGCGTGACATCTGTACGTAAAAACAGAATAAAGGAGTCTTTATCCCCAAACGGATTATAAAATCTGATTTAAAATGGATTCAGGAGATATTTTTTTCATGACGTCTCTACGTAGCTACGTATCTATGAATTTATCGCGCATAACTCCAAGAAGAGTAGCCTCAGAACGTTGAAATATTGTAGATAGGACTGCTATAACATGTAGTTGTGCACCTCCCCTTTTTGGTTCATATCAACCGCACCAAATGTACAGTGGTGGCCAAAATTGTGGACACTTGTGGAAATTTTTGTGTTTTTGAACTTTGTATGCTCATAGAAAATGTTACGTTTCGCAAAATGCAAACTTGTATATATCATTTTAAAGAGAATTTATTACTGAATTCAATACAACCTGATTTCAAGTTACACACTTGGTGTCTTTTTTCTTTGTGTCATATCTCGTAGTCTGACATCACAGACGCATTAATTCGTTCTAGTTGACAGTGCAAGAGACATAACTTCACGACCAGTGTCGAGAGATTTTAGCATTTTGCACTGTATGTGTTGTCAAAGCCTCACGATTTCAGGAAGACTTGTAGAGTCATTAGATTAATTGGAAGCAGGAAAGTTGAAAAATAGCACACACCTTCGCCGAGAATCGAACCACGTACCTCTGGAATACCGGCCCGGCGTGCAGAACTACTACACCACGAAAGCACGTTAGGAAGGCGGGAGCAATACCTTATAAGCTAAATGTGTAGAACACTCATGAACAGTTAAGCGAATAATCGCTTGTATTCAGGAACGGAGAGGTAATCCCCATAGCACAAAACATCCTCAGGATGTCCTGTTTAAGTCGCAATATCCCGGAATATACTTAGGATGTCCTGAGTATGTTGATTCTCAGATGTCCTGACGACATCGTAATTTAACATCCTGAGGATGGCTTATTTAACTCCTTCACGTCCAATCCGCCCGACACGGCCCTACATTGAAACGACCAGAACCGCCCGAAAACGGCAGAGATTGTAATCTTCTTTTCTTCCCTCCCCCTAAGGTATGTAGTAGCAGGTGCACTTTCCCCAAATGCATTGTATCAGTTTACTGCAGACGGCTTGTCTTGAGAGTTTTTTTTTTTATCTTTTGGTTGATCGTGACATTTCGTTGTTGATTCTTTTGTGTTACAGTGTGCTTTTAAGCTTTAAACAGCGATGAAAGATCACTTTAAAAATTTAACCATAATATTTATTTTTAAACAATTTATTCCTTCCTATAAAAATAACGGAAATAAACAAGATCTCAGTCGTGATCATAACAAAGCCGGAAAGGCTTGTTGATCTGACCTTCAGAATAGTTTTATAAAGAAAGGGGTCAAAGTTTAATGGAATCTTTGTTAAAAAGTACAAAGGATGTCATTGGACATCTTCACACCTATTTTTTGCGTTAATGGACGGGGAGGGGAGGAAATTGCTGTGAAACTGGAAAAGTATTTCGGGCGGTTCGGGTATTTTGAGGATACAGCTTAGCGAAGGGTCTGCATTTCAAAGAGTTAAGTCGCTAACCCAAGAAGGGTTAATTACCCTTTATTTCTCAAAATAAAAATGTAACAGTTGGCTTATTTCTCAGAGGGTAGAGCAAAGCCTCCACTAGGGCTTGAACTCAAAGTAATAAGAAATAAAACTTAACTAATGCTTAACTAAAAAGATATAACCGAAGCTATCTTCTAATAAGATGTAATAATATCTATCAAGTCCAATAATATCTATCAAGTCTAAGTAGCTGGCTACTGGGTATCAAATAAGCTAGTGCTTGAAATACGGCCGAGCCTAGTAACAGCTTAGAGAGAGACGTAGCCAAAAGGCGGAACGCGCGCTAGTCAGAAACCCTGAGGCTCCCTCCCGAAGTCAGTAGAACTTCGACTCAAATACCACTTTTACTCATTTGCAGTAACCATGATTCTAAAAACACATTCTGGTAGGAAATTGTAAGATGAAATTAGGAAGGACAGGAAAGTAGCTTTGAGTAAAGATAGCAGTTAAAAACTTAGGATAAACCTTACAAAGTAACTAAATCCAAGATGTGAGACACATGTTTTAATACCAAAAGAATCTTCGTCACTCAACTTGTCATATACAAACATGGTCATAAGCCACAATTAACTCCAACAGCAAAGTAAATGAATATTCTTTACATCTTTCCAAGCACCAGATAAGATTGATATGCCATTTTCCAACGTAAATTTTTAATGCAAACTGTGGACAATTCCTTCGAAATTCCCACGTGGTCGCATAAAAAGTGATCGAAAGCTCACTTTTATGTCCTGGATAAATCATTGGTTTGTTGGTTCGATAGGGTATATTACACTCATTGGCTTAAATGTTTTCCTCATTTAAGTCTTTAGTTTGTTAGGTCATAACATATTTTGGTACTCGTCTGTTACCAGGACAGGATTTGGAAATGGATATATGGATGTATGTTTTCATGTATGCATATACTGGGGTTCGATAAAGGGTACTTTTCCGTTTTGCCGGCGCAAGCGATAAAGTCGCCAATAATGATACAACCGATGCCAAACGGAATATTTTCGCTGGTAACCTTTTACGCCTCATTTTGAAAACAGGTCGCAGCTTTTTCTTATCAGATTGTTTCTTTCAATACTGGCATATAATTACATAGAATTTTTATCAGATAGTTCAGTTTTATGTCTAAGGCCATTTTCGGTCAATTAGGATGCAATCACAGCGCTTACCCGAAGCCGAAAATATAGAAAAGGTAATGTCAAGGGTTAAATTCATCAATTCTAATGAGAATGCATTAGGGAAGTAAAGCACTGCAGTTTTACATAATTTCTGAGTAAGCTATTCGTACGAATTGAAATATTTCTTGCATTTAAACTTGTTTTCCAAATTTAGATTTAACTTGAAATTAATGTAGATAATTGCTGAGAGCATTAGATTTTTGTAGAGTAGTTTACGTGAGATGAGATCGCTTGGGGTCACGTGATATGAACCGGCGAAACAGGATGTTGAACCATGAAAGCATAGTAAATTCTTAAATTAATGTCTTTTTATAAATTTATTGTCTTTATTTATTGGCTTTTTATAAAATTTTAAGCGATATTAAAATGTTTATGCCTTCAAAAAAAGAATTCTTAGAACTAACATTTTTTAAATATTTTTTATGTGTATACTGTATGTTGTCGCCAATAAATTCTGCTTGGCGAGATTTGCGCCGGCGAAACGGAAAAGTACCCGATAAAGATATGGAAACAGTGAAATGCAAATGCATTGCGGTGACTAATATCGTGTAGGAAAACCGTTGGCATTCAAAACAGCTTGCCGTCTTCTTGAAATGTATAAATAGAGATCATGTATGCTTCGCAAGGGAGTCTTGTACTATTCTTCCTGTAAAATGTTGGCAAGTTCAATTAACAAAGATGGCGGTGGATAGCGCTCACGCAGATTTCTCTCCAACTTAGGATTAATAAATACTGGTATCTGGTGACTGTGGTAGCCATGGTAGATGTGGAAGTTCACCCTCATGCTCAAATATCCAGTCCTGAACAATGTGACTTTAGTGAACAGGAGCTCTCTTGATCACTCAGCTTCAGTCATCTTGTCACCTTCAGTCTTCAAGTCATCTTGGAATACGGCATCACGATTGACGAACAAAATTTGTACCATGGGCGTAATCCTCTAATACAGTCACATAATCCTTGTCAGAACTTGTCAGCAATGATGGGTTCTATGGAATACATGATATGGCTGCCCAAACCACGACCAAATCCCCGCCATGTTTCACTTTCGCCAGCAAGCAGTCTCTATCATACGCTTGGGATGACGTAAACTTTTACGGAAGTCGGAAACAGCGTGAAGCAAGACTCATCCGACCAAAGGTTAGTCTTCCATTGCTCTACAGTCCAGGTTTTAATGATTTTGGCACCTTTTTCTCCTCTCCCAGGCATTTTGATCACTGAGGAGTGGCTTTTAAATTGCAACTCGCCCCAAAATAGAGCTCCCTTCGTACTCTTTTGCAGGTGTGACTTTCAGCTCAGCAGTCATTTTTGTGCTTGTAGTCGCTTATTTTGCATCACAATCCTCTTCAATGATCATCTGTCATGGTCACTCAACACACATTCTCATCCGCGTTCTCATTTAGCGGATGCGATTTTTCCGGTTTCCCTGTGTGAGTCAAAAATGTTAGATACTGTGCCTCTTGAAACACCAAACACTTGATTACGCTAGCACTACCTTGGTTACGCAAGCACCCACCATATGAGCCCCAACAAAGTTTCCCTTTATGAGTCAAAAATTATATAATGTGCCTCTTGAAACACCAAACACTTGGTTACGCATGCACCCACCATATGAGCCAAAACAACGTTTCCCTGTATGAGTCAAAAATTAGATACTGTGCCTCTTGAAACACCAAACACTTGAGCTACCTTGGTTACGCAAGCACCCACCACATGAGCCCACGTGCGAATTGATTTAGCTTTGACATGATGCACTCACAACTGCATAGAACACTGTCTCGATAATGAATGACATTTGCAATATTTCGAGGATGCAGTACAGGTGGCGCTATTGAGCAAACCCATCGGCATCACTAACAGCTTCTGCAAGACTAAACATTTCAGTTCAAACATGCATTTTACGAAGCGTTTCCATATTTTGGTCCACCCCTGTATATATTTAGACACGTATATATGTGTATGTTATAGTGTACACACATATACGTACATACATAAGTAAACACATTTCTGAATGCGGCCAGAAAGAAACAGAATATTACGCTTATTTTTCCTCATAGGCTTAATTTCGAATTTCCATTTAGACCTGTAAAGATCCTTTTATTTTCATATTACTCGTTGACTGGTTGGAGGTAACGAGAGATTTTACTATAAATTCTGCATAAATATTCATATATTTGATGTCTCCTACTTTCCAGAATAAAGTAAGCTTATTACAAACACTCATTTTGGAAACCTTCTCATAAAACATAAGAAATTTTTGGATTTTTTTATAAAAATGTGTGTGTGTGTGTGCGTGTGTGAGTATGGCAAAGCCTCGAGGGCTATCTGCCTAAGGGAAGGGATGCCTTCGTGGAGGACTTTCTAAGGGAAACTGGCTCGTACACACGTTACACATGGGGAAAACCACGAAAACGCCCATGCAGCCAGCCCGTTCGCGGGATTCGAACCTCGGACCGAACTACCAGTGTTCAGCGACTTTACCGCTCGGCCGCTGGTGTGCCCTTTATAAAAATGTGATTCTAATATGAGCAACATATCTTATCTAAAGTTTCATCAATACAAAATCTATCTATATGCCAGGATGCCATAACTCTCTGCTTGAAACACTTTAACTTCATTTAGTAAATATGTGGTAATGTAAAATCCTATATGAAAACAATATGGTACTTCTTTTTTTCATGGCAGGTGAAGATATATCTTATGTCAATATATTATCCTCCAATGCTCGCTTTCAGAATATATTTGCAAATGGAATTCAGAAAGAACATTTCTTTTCATTCCTTGCTGATACTAGGTGACGATTCTTTGAGTGATATTTGCGTATAAAATTCAAATTTGTATTTTTCGGAATGGGCATGAATTTTAAGCTACAGAATTTTATTCGGGATGCTTCTTGAGATATAGTACATATTGTTGCCGGAAATATACATAAAGCAGAGCATTACTAGTCTCACAAAGAGAAGGAATACAAGTGTGCAATATCATTCGAGCAGTACCATTTTTAAGATTAACTATATGTAAACGGGTGAGGCTTAGACCTTTGTTTACCTGTTGTACCATACTGGGAGGTAAATTTGGAACAATAATGACGAGGTTTTGTTTTCTTTAATTACTTTTCTGCATGTAAAATTTATAAATTGATTGACATGGAGCAAAACTGGAAGTGAATGATTTGACATTCTTCAACTACTAAGCTTGTAGAGTCATCACGTTATTTCTTAAAACAGGAATAAGTGAAAAAATCAATAACGCCTTCGCCGGGAATCGAACCACGGACCTCTGCATAAGCGCCCAGCGTGCAGACCACCACACAACGAAGGCATGCTAAGAATGCGGGAGGAATACCTTATAAGCTGAGCAGATTCATTAGGTCTGTATTTCAGTATACACTTTATAAGGTATTTCTCTCGCATTCTTAGCGTGCGTTCGTGGTGTAGTGGTTCTGCACGATGGGTCGGTGTTCCAGAGGTCGTAGTTCGATTCCCGGCGAAGGCGATTGCTTATTTTTCATCTCTCCTGCTTCCAAAAAAATCATTATGAGTCTACAGAACCTTGAAGTACGTTTAAAATATGCATAGAAATATGAACACTGATACGCATGATATAACACTGATTATATACATTACATATATATGCAATAGCCACTTAATATAATACAGGCTAAATACATAACATTGTGCGGTTCAGGATACATTAGCATATAGTAGAGAAACCAGGACTCGTCGCAAAATTTTATGATCATAGTGATATGTCTTGGATAAATAAAATCACCTATAACTTCGATCACACTAACATTACACGTGCATAGATAAGTAAAGAAATACTGATACAGGGATAAATAAATATGCATACATTAAATTCATGTTGGAGAGGCATTAAGTATATAGTACATCCAGACGCTACACTAATCGGGTAATTAAATTAATTCATAAGTATGATTGAGTAAGCACGCATACTTAGAAACATATAATGACGGTTTTAATGTTTTGACTTGGAGAAATAAGGTCACCTATATTAGTTATACATACAGGGATATACATTTGCATGAATAAGTGCGTACGCATACGTTCGATACACATCGAATATTTCATAAAGGTAAAACACAAAATGTTAAAAATGCCCCTTTGGACGTAATTTAAAATCTGAACCCTTTCAGATTTTCGTTTTCTTTTTTGTTCAAATTATTAACTTAGAATGCGATGGAGATAAGAAAATGGCGTTGTTGTTTCTCTGTTAACAGAACATTGTAACACTAAAGATAAATCTAACAGAAACATTAATCAATTCTTCTATGGCAACTGCCTATAAAACCAAGGGATTCGCACGTTGCGAAAGGTAAATCTCACCAAAACAATAAATACTATATTATATGCCACATTTCTGTATTTTTTTTTATCAGATAGTCGGCATGAAAATCTCAGGAAAAATAAACCGAAAATATAAACGAGCTCTCCAAACTCTTTCGGACTATGTTTATTTTGTGGGATATATGTCATGAATATTATATAGGGAATGTTAGCTTTCTCTGAAGGAATATTTTGACAAATTTGCATTGAGGCTCATGAAGCTGATTTCAGAGATGATGAGAAGATTTCGAGAGAAAAACCGAGGGATCCTGGAAGGAAAGAAACAGAAAAAAGAATATTCTTTTTTCTGTTTCTCCAGACTTTTTTATGTAAACAGAAATGTCTCAAGTATTTATCCTCTAAGAGTTATATCGAACGCTATATATCGAAGAACGATAAATGTAACGATACCACGGCTCTGATAAGTAAGAAAGAAACAGTAGTTTTAATTTAAGAATATTCCCTTGAAAGGTTACCTTTTCAGGTTTATAACACAGCTCGGTGGCAATGAGAAATTTGTATTCATCCCTTATTGCTCATTTATAACTGAATTTCACAATTTTTAAGAAATTCTACCCTGCAGTAATGCAGGTTTAATTTATATGTCTAAAATGGTATATTTATTAGGTGGTAAGTTCTCCCTAAAAATAAGTGTTTGGCGAAACATGTTGAAAGAAGAATTGCTTAAGTCACTCAGAATCCAATGTAGTTAAGTCCAAATATTGATATTTTCTGATTTTGGTAAATTTTGATGAAATAAATAATATTCTTCTTAGTAATTAACCCTTTGCGGCACAGTGTGTCTGGTGTGGACACACGTAAAATTTTCCCTCTGTACGCAAAAATAATTGAATGAAAAAGGATTTATAGGTTCCTATAGGTTACTCCAATCCTTCTTTATTTATAGTAGATGGCAACTCAATACAAACCGGTTCATATATTTTAGCCATCTTTAGTTTTTTAAGATCTTCATTTTTCAAAGAAATCGTCCAGATTTTTTTAGGGTATAAAAGGAATTGTTTGAAATGAAATTTCTGTTATTTTGTTGTCCGTATGCTAATCTCCTTATTCTATATTAGTTTTAAATTTTGACCTTGAAATCTCGCCTAAAATCAAACGGTGAACGCTAGATGAGCCCAGACCGGGCTCACCGATCATCTAGGACAACTGAGAGTCTGTATTTTTTGTTTCTCCGCATCTCATTGGTCAGTTCATTGACAACATTGCTCGTTTCAGCACTCTTTTCGAAGCTCTATTCAATCAGTGGGCCACTTTAGGCACACCCACAGAATTAAAACGATAAGTGACAAAATTCTACTTGTGTACTCCTCTAGGCCTAATTAGACTGCCTACCCTTTTTTTTTTATCAAAACTCCGACTTTAGAAGGTAGCGTGCAGGAAAGGGTTAAGGGATTTACTCGTTGCTTCCTTTTTTAGGTCAGACAACCCTTTTTTTATAACTTCTGAATATATAATATAATAATTTCAGAAGCCATTGTGAACAAGTCCATCTTTTATCGATATTTTTATATAAATTTTTAAATAAAAATTAAATTATTCTTTTTCTTTCGGTATTTGTTGGCAACAGTGAAAAACAACAAATTCATATTAACAACTGTTACGTCTACTATTTAGAATTGTTCGAGTTTTCTGTAAGTGATTTTTTTTGAATTTGAAATATCTAAACTTTGGTAAAACATCAAAATATTACATTGACGTGTTTGTGAAAATTATTACGTTACCAAAAACATCGAATAAATTTTCTTTAATAACTGTAAAAACTCTGACTGATAAAAATGTCAAGGGAAATACGAAATGCCAAGGAAAAAATATCAAGAAAAAAATGGTCAAGGAAGAATTCTTATCTTTTTCAGCTGCCAAAAGATACAAAACCTAAAATTCTTAAGATGCTGTCATTGTTCCAATAAATACTTACGTTTTTATTTATACATCTTGTACATATCTTTTTTTTTTTTTTTTTTTTTTTTGCAGAGTTTTATTCAGAAGAAAAGACTTTATATGCGTTTCTGATCCAATTAATAAACCAAGAATTTTAAAAATTAATGTATTATAAAACATTAATTTTCTCAATTTTTGTTTTCCTGACTTATCCGCATTGACTTCTGAGCGACTCAAGTATAAACAAGCTTCCATGCATAATAGTTAATATTATTTACAAAAAAAAAAAAAAAAAAAAAAAAAAAAAAGAATAGTTTCTTCAAGTTCTAAAACTTAATAAAATGTTGCTAAAAAATAAACTACCTTTCAATAACTATGGAACAAGAATTCAGTTATAAATTTAAAACTTGCCGTTAAATATACTAGACATGAAGGGCAAACATTTTCAAGAAAATATTTAAATATCTGCTCAAATGTTTGAGCAAAATGAAGTTTCATGCTTTTGAAATATTTTACAGGATGTTTCCTTTTTTAAGGAACAGGATTCCGAGTTGTTCTTTCTCGAAATGTTTGTTTTCTTTTTAAACTTCTTTAATTAAATAACACTTCAAGTTTTACGCGGCTGTTATATCAGATGAATAAAATTCCAGACTTATTGAATAAATTTCAAATGTAACTTGAGCAGGCAATACATTTATGACTCAAAATATCTGAAGACTTTTTTTTTTTTTTTCTTTTTGGCTTTATCTGATAATAGCGGACGTTCCCGATGACAGTTAATTTAAACTGAGAGTAATGTATCTAACAACACATCTTCTCTAATGTTATTAGAGAATGATACCGTTCTAATCATTCTCTAATAACGATTCAGAGTCATACATTCTTCACTCTGATGCGATATGGAACCCACATAGAAAATTATGGCCTCTAAACAGGCGCACCTTGAAGTTCTACTTCTCTTCAATCATTGAGCAAAATAAATAAAGTAATATTTTGACCATTTTTTTCGCCTTTAGGGAAGAAGGTGGTGTATTTAGTTATGGCAAAGGACACGAGGGCTATCTGCGTAACGGAAGGGATGCCTTCGTGGAGGACTTTCTAAGGGAAACTGGCTATTATACACGTTACACATGGGAAAAACCACGAAAACGCCCATGCATCCAGCCCGTTCGCGGGATTTGAACATCGGACCGAACTACCAGTGTTCAGCGACTTTACCGCTCGGCGCTGGTGGGCCCTTAGGGAAAAAGGAAAAGTCTTTTTGAATTTCTTTCGTAAGTTAAGAAGGACCCAAATGTAGGTTTTCAAAAAAGCGGAGTTTCGTAGACCAAAGAATATCGGTATAAGAAATTTAACTTTCCTTATTTTAATAGCTAGCTTTACCTTTTCCTATCACAGAGCAAATTCTCAATAAAATCCAAGAATAAGCTATGAATGACTGGAAGTAGCAATGCCACAACACATTCAAATAATTAGCGTTAATTCTATGAACTCAATATTAAAGCCATTTTTATGAGACTGAAAATAATACTTGTTGCTCTATTGAATTCATATATATGCTTGAAAACATTAAGTCGATTATGTCAAATTTTATAATATCAAAGCAAGCCTACTTCTTAAAATCTAAGTTAGATGCTTCAGCAATAAATATTCGCAGGGTCTATATAATACCTTTTCGAAATATGAATTACTTTTACTTTTTTTTTTTTTTTTTTTTAAATTCATCTTGTTGCCGTGAAGACGAATGTTTTGCACTTATAAACAGTTCGCAAGTTCTCAAGAGAATACCTACATAATTCTACCTTTCTAAAGTTTTTAAAAATAAATTAAAACAAAAATTATGTCAGCAGCAGAAATAGCAGACTTAAAAAATCTATAATCCTCTTAAAATTTTCCATCAGAAAAAGACTCTTCCAGATCGAATAACGGTGGAGGATTATATAACAAACCAACCATAGCCCTAATAAAAATAAAAAGACTACTAAGACGTTTTCGAAATCTGGATATATCTTCTTCTGGCTTTCAATTTTCTAGCCTATGTTTAAAATGAATTATTAAGTAATTAATTATAATTAAACAAATCTAATCGCAAAAGAGATGATAGAAAGGGGAGAAAAAAAGACATCTCTTAGTCTCATGTCCAAATTATTCTAGCCTTAAATCTTGAAAATTAATTTTAAAAGAACTAGACAATTGTTGTTTAAAAAGCAGTCTAACTCATAAAAGGGATATTATTATAAAATTTTAACAATGCTTTCACTGTTCCCAGTTGATTATTATAAATCTTTATCTCTACATATAATAAAAGAGAGAGTTTGTCTGTGTGTCTTTCGTTCGCGCTGCGCGTAAGCTAATAGACCCAAGGCTACGAAATTTGGTACATAGGTGCATCTAGACAAGAGCGAGTGCACCTCGAAGCGATTTTTTCGAAATTCGAATCTCCAGCGCGCGGAACTATGTATCGGAAATTCTGAAGATATGCTCATTTTAAAATTATTTTGCGATATTGCTGTTGAATTGAATTTTATGGTTTAAGTGCAAAGAACATGATATTTTATAAATAAAGGTAACACACAAAACGTTAAAAAAAAGTCTCTTCGGACGTAATTTAAAATCTGAAACTTTTCAATTTTTTTTAAGATATTCTTTTTAAAGATGTTTTAGAAAATATTAGAAAAACTGTTGATATATATACATATATACATGTTATTTATTCGGACAATCCGTTTGACATTAGGAAGTGGCGCCATCTGCCTGAAACGAATTATAACATTTCTGTAATTTAGTAGCAGTTAAATACTGACCGAGTTATTTCGCCTGATGCGGGGAAAAAAATCTTGTTGCAACTGCAGAAATAATTTAATGTTAAGAAAATGTGTAGCAGCTAAAATAAAGCACCAATTTACAGATTTTCTAGAAATAAAATCTATTATGCGCATTGAATATTTTTGTCCAATGAATTACTTGCCATTCGTACCCTGAGAATAAACCTGTAACCGCATAATAAGCCGCGTAAATTTGTTTACATATTGCACTTCGCAGCAAGTTTAATAAAAGTTATTACATTATTATTGTTAATTTTAGGGTTTTTCGAGTCGTATGCAATTTCTGTTGCGCTTTGATTTATGGTCATAGGGAACCTGATGCCTTTTGTGAACCTGATCGTTCGTTTACACTTGACAGGGTTCTGATTAACTGAAGTTACATTTTAAGCGGATGTTTTTTTCTATAATAAAATATTCTATAGAAATTATTTATTTCTATATAAATTTTAGAGCAACTATTTTACATGAAAATATATTCGGAAGGTGATTTCAGATATCGTAAGTTAAAATATTACATTTGATCTGAGGTATTCTCCGCGATATTTTAAGTAAAAGAATTTGAAATATATTCTTGCTAATTTGAGATAATCTTTATTTATTTCTTTGAGATGTACTCCTGTAATTAAGGAAAAAAAGTGTGTTTTGTCTATGTGTATTGCACGTATTTTAAATTGTATCTTATATGTACAGAAAATGTCAATTTTTCCCCCACCAGTAATGTAAATGCGAAACACTTTCCTGTAAAACGTTCTTCAGGAAATTCGCAGACAATCAAAATAAGCGTTAATTCAGACTATTAAAGGGAAAATTATATTTTCTTATCACAAAGCAAACTATTTCAAGGGTTCTTAGTAGAATTCATTGGCAAAGAATGTTAAGTAATAAATCGTTTATAATTTTATTCAAAATATTTCAACAAAAATATTTATACAAAAATTTCTGTGAATGATTACTTAAATGTTTATTGTTTCAGTGTATATTATAGGAGCAAGCTTACCAAAACGTAAATTAATATCTGAAAAATATTGCATCTGTTTACTTTCCTTTTTACCTTAATGTTATTACAACTGTTGTTAATTTACAACTTTTATATTAGTGATGCACACAAAAAAGGAAATATTCCGTGCCTTTTTTATTAATCAAAGGTAATTTTTAAAGCCAGCTGTTAACAATATAAAGTTATATTCATTTTTAAGGTGTTAAACAAACTTTAATTTCCTAGTACAGTGTAATAATGTTTAACAGTATTAACTTGCTGTGATCAGTGTTAGGTTTTTGTGACATAAATAGTTTCATGTTGTATTTTTTATTCAAAACACATATGGATCGTTCTATTATAGAGCATATTTCCATATTATAATTCCTGCTTAAGATATCTTTGTGTAATTTCAGCTCTCATGAATATGCTCATGTCAGTGTTTGTACAAGATCTGAATTAAAACAGGAATTCAGCTGCAGCCCAACAGATTCCAGTTCCAGTGTTTCTCATTTTTTAAAACTAATTGTAATTCAAGCTGGAACCCCAAGTAAGATGAGCTGTGGTATTTTAATTTATTACTTAGCAATTAATAATATATTTAACTTATTTATTTATTTATTTGCAATTTATTTTATTCTGTTGTTCATTATTTAGTTTTGTATTTTCTTTATCTACTCAAAGATGAGCAAAATTTGCATGCTATAAAGTAGTTATTCTACTTAAATACTAAAAAATAATAATAATAAAACCAAAGCTTTCAGAATGTCTTTAGAATTTCTGCCTCAGGCACTCTGGAGATAAAAAGTATTGCCATTGCTCGCTTTGAAATGATTCAGTTTGTTAATCAAAAATTCATTTAAGTTTTACAAAATATGAAATAGATAATAAAAGAGTTACAAATTTGGGCTTCCAGATTCAACTGGAGGACTACGTTATTCAAAATTTGATGTCTATAGGTACTGTTGTGCTTTCACAATGCGAGAAACATACATTTATGCAGATTCTTCATTATTTAATTTCTTTAAATATAGTGCAGAGTTCTGACATTCGGTGGCAACAATTTGAAAAGTGATTCAGACTTTTATAGTAAACCGATGCAAAATGCCAAAATGAAATTAATAGCCCTTCTGAGCTAACACTCTTTTGGGCTAATAAATTGCATGTGTAATTATTGTATACATAAACTGAATAACTGGCTAATTATGATAGCCGCATCAGTCGAGCAATTTCATCTCGGGCCACTAGTCGCTAGTGTACGTGAAAATAAATATGCCAGTGATATTTCCTAGTTTTCATTCCTTTCTTTTTTGTAAAATATTGAATTTAGTTATCTTTCATTCTAATCAGAAGCACACTTTTATTACATATTCGCCTGCATTTTCATTTTTTAAATTTTATCGTGAAATATAAGGGGTCTTATTTCTTAGTAAATGTGGCATTTAATTTTGTTTACCTTTTTGTATGACTTTCTATAGGGCTGTTACACTTCTGAATTTAGAAATTCAGCCTTGAACTAAAGCTAAGTAATGTGCTACCTAATCGCATCTATGTCTAGTGATTGTTCATTAACTTCAGTGTATGCTAGTGACAGGACAAATGATACACTTATTTTCTTGCTATGATATATGCTTTAAGCATATATCAAAGCAAGAAAATAAGATGACTGTGAATCCTGAATCCTATTTGTAAAATGACTGAAAATAGGATGACTGTGAATGTAGTGAGAAATTGTAACATAAACAATGGAAAATTGCAAGGCGAGGGAGATGTAAAAAGTTACTCAGTAACTTAAACCATTTTGTGAAATGAAAGTAGCATAATGTAGGAAATAGTTAAGTTCAGGAAGGCCCGAAGTTAGTAAATTTAAGCCTAATGTTGTGGTGCCTAAAATTACTTTTTCAATTTTCCATTTCAGTAGTTTCTTACATTTTACATTTTCAATTTCAATAGTTTCTCTTGACTTTAGTCTTAGGACAGCAATACCTTAGTCAGTCTTGGCACAGCAATCCCTTAAGTATCAAAGAACTTATCAGTCGCTGAAGAGAACATTAACACTGGTAGTTTATAAAAGTTCAAATGCTAGTGAACAGGTTAGCTGCACGAAGGTTTTAGTTGTTTTTCCAACGTCTAATGTAACTAGTACTAGCCAATTTTGTTTAGAAAGTCTTCCACAACTTCCTTTAGACAGATAACCTAAGAAGATGTTGTTTTAATGCAAGTAATCCAATCCATAATCATCAGATTCCAACAGGAAAAAAAAAAAAGGTTTTGTGATGATTCTCAAGTGATTTTTTAATTACCTTTTTCATCATTATCGTTTTTGTAATGTGAATCATAAAAATGCTATTTCAGTTTTTTTAAACAAAAAAAAAAAAAAAAAAAAAAACCCTCACTTAGAACTAACTATATCCAGTGAATGCAGTGAGTGGATAGGGAATTTGAAATCCATATTATGTAACAGCTATCTGCGAAATCTGAGCCTTGTGTCCTGAAGCATTGTCATGGAAAAACACTTGTCTGCTGGGTAAGAAATGCAGCACTTTGCTCACATGTTGCAAAAATTTTATTAGTAGTCCGACTAGCATTTTTTACCTTTTTTACAATAAGGGACAATAATATGACAAAAATGAAATTTTTTGTTCTCCATTCTTAGTACTAAACTGAAATAAAAATTATGCCACAACACGTGCTAGAATTCTGTAACTAGAGCAGAAAAAAAACTTACTTTAAATATCTGCTTTAATCAAGGTCCTTCCTTATTAGCAGTATCAAAATAATTAGAAACAAATGCACTTTGATTTGAAAAACAGCAGAAATTTTCAAATGGTCCAATATTATATATGTATATATATATATTTATTTTTAGATGAGTATTTATATAATGAAATTCAGTTTAAATGAAGAAGCATAGGGAAGACATACTAATAAGATCTTTGGTGACTAATTGACATTCATCTATTGCAAAATTTTATATACCCTTTATATTCAGGATAATGTGTATAGGTGTTTAAACGTAGTCTGTTTGAAAGTTTTTTAAGTATTATATTAGCTAATCAGTTTATTATGATGTATTAATATGCTCCTTTTTAATTTCATAGGTCAATAAAATTTTAAATCAAAATTCCTTTTGGTCACTGATTTTCTAAATCATTAGAAGGAATTTTTGAAGAAGCATAGCTGAGCTGATGTGATCTGATTTTGTGCAGTAAGTGTAACTTTGTATTTTTCACTGTAATACTCATTATAGAGACACACAATGCATCTGTGAAAGTGTTTACTGTGTTTATATAATTTATTAAGTTTTATGGTAAATTACTGTTGTGCTTTAAAAAAAAAAAAAAAAAAAAGTATAAATTTCATGTCAGATGATGAATTTAGCACAGTATATCAGTCAGGTCACCCACTACACAAGAAATATGTTTTACAGAATTAATATAATTAGGATTGCTCTTGCTAATGTAAGATTGCTGAAATATACATATATCTGAAACTCTTTCAAATGCATCATTAATAAATTCTTCATTTTTAATATTTGCATTTTATATTTAACATTTCAGGATTAAATAATTTTATTTTGTAACTTGGCAATGGATAAATTTTGGTGTATCTTCTTTTCTTTCTTTTTTTAAAGTAAAAGTTTTTTTTTTTTTTTTTAAAGTAAAAGGCAGGTATATATATTTTCTTTTATTTATATTGCAGTTAAGGGTAGACATTTTTTACTAAGGATACTGAAATCTTTTCAGCTGTAAATTTTAAAGTAGTAATACTGTTGAAGTAATACAACGTTTAAAATTTCAGTTGTATGTGCATTAAGGTATCTACATAATTTTTAATTTAAATTTTTAGCACAAGGATTTTCTTCTCTCTGAATCTATGTTAGCTGATCTAATTCCAAAATTGTTTTATTGCTATCTCGCAGTTTTTAGACCTCGCAGTTTGTTTTTATCTCGCAGTTTGTTTTTCTAGTTAAATTGACGTGCTAGTCTAAATAAAATATAATTTAAAATGAAAATATTTTTTTAAATATTTATTATAGTCTTTTATATGCTTTTACTTTATGTTTGAAAAATAGAAAATGATAACACCAGAATTGAAGAATTCTTTGATTTCAGTAGATGCAGATAGGCAAAATAATTCTACACGGAGATAAAGATGAGCAACAGAACTGCGATCACAAATCACTTTGCTATTTTTTTTAATAGACGTTTCAAAGAAAGCAAATAATTGCATATGATGCTTTTCTTCAGGAAGTTAAAAATGCAGCAAATGCAGGTTGAATCATGCCAGAAACTATTAAATTTGGTTTATTTAATTACAGCAAAGTACTCAAAAGCTATCTTCTTAAGAGAAAGGATGTCTTTATGGACTTTCTAAGAGAAAGTGGCTTGTATACATATCACACATGGTGAAAACCATGAAAACACCCATGCAGCTAGACAGGACTCGAACCCCAGACAAAACTACCAGTGTTCAGCAACTTTACCACTTGACTGCTGATAGGCTGGAAAGTATTAGAAACATTTTTACAGTCATAGTAAGTTAACCGGCTTGCTGCACTAAATATTTTATAATTTCCGGATTTATTATTCATATTCTAAAATTATTTATCGCATTTAATGTGGTTCGGGTTTATACTAGCAAATTTGCATCTTGTTTTTTTTTTTAGCCTAAAGGAATAATATGCCCAAAAGGGCTATTAATTTCATTTTGGTATTTTGCGTTTATTCACTATAAACGGCAAATCACTTTTTAAATTGTTGTCACCAAATATTAACCCTGTAGTATATTTAAAGAAATTATATATTGAAGAAGCTGCATGAATATATGCAGGTTTCTTGCATTGTGATAAAACAATGGTACCTAAGAAACATCAAATTTTGAATAACGTAGTCCTTCATTTGAATATAGGCACTTACAGCCCAAATTTAGAAATTGTTTTATTTTCAGTTTCACATTACACAAGTTTTTTGATTAAATTTGAAACAAATATCTTATGCTTTGCTGAGTGGCAGCACAAAACTTTAATTTCACTGACTTTTTAATCAAAAGTTCCGTAAATTTTCACAGAATATGAAATAAATAAAATAAAAAACTCACAGTTCATGTTTAAAGCTACGCTTAATCAGGTGATGTGGGTGTTCAAAATTTGTTTGCTGTAGGTGCCACAATTTTTCTACAATTAAATTTGAAAAACTTCTAAATGGTAACACACTTTTATACAACTGAATTTTTTAATTAAGTTTGAACCATAAATCTTACACTTTGCAGAGTGGAAGCATAAAGTTTTTTAATTCTTAGTGTTTGATCAAAAGTTCATTAAAGTCACATAAAACACATAATAAATTTTTAAAAAATTCAGAAGTTAAAATTTAAGCTTTGAAGTACATATGTTCTCAGGTGGTGGAATACATCTGTTCAAAACCTGGTGGCTCTATATAATTTTGTTTTTTCACAACGTGAGGAATATACATGCATACACATAGATTTTTTTTTGCTTTGAATGAGCTAATATTTAATTGCATTTGATTTAATAATCCTTGTGCACTAGTATGCATAGATTCATCATGAAAATATTTTGAAAAAATCCTTCAAATTCCAGACTAAGGATTTGAATTTTTAATTTGCCTTTAACTCTTAAAAGAAACTTCTCATCTAAGTAGGCTCAAGATTTTTCTACTTTGTAAAAAAATAATTACTCTTACTTCATTGCAGATCTATAATTTCCACCTTGAAAGTATTTACTTCTACTCCATACTTTCTAAGAAACTTCCATTTTTTTTACCTCGTCAAAAGACATACTTTCACTCTGTCTCTGATTCATAATTTATAAGAAACCTGATAATAAAACTAAGGAATTTAATTAGTTTTCGTAATTTATTGGAAATTTTCAGGAAAGGGGAATTTTCAGATAATTAATCCTTAGTTAGATCAACGTTCAATTATTTAATTTACCTTCTTCATTTATCCCTTATCCAAAGAATAATGAATGCTTTCTGGCAGCAAACGTTAATTGAGAAATTCAGGCTTGACAACCATAAAGAAAGAAGTTCACTAATATTTGCTTGAAATTATGTCTGCTGGAATGTTCTACAAAATCTATTAAGTTAAACATATAAAGCAACATATAAACACCTAAACAATAAACATCTAAACATATAAAAATTAATTTAGAAATTTAAGGTTAAAATTTACTGTGTGAATTCATTGAAGATCGTAACAAAATTCATAAACTGCATTTGGTGTTACTGCTTAAAACAAAAACGCCATATTTCAAAATGTGCCAATATCTAAATTCAGATACATCTTTGGAAATTTTGAATAAAGAACTGTAATTCTGGGTACTTTAAGACGATGGTAAATATTTTATAGATTATACTTGAAAATTTTTTTTTTGAAAAATTTATAAAATATACAAATTTAAAAAATAAATAAAAAAAAATGTGCAAATTTTATTTGGACTGAAATTTTAGATTGTGAAAGAAAAAAATTGAAACAATAAATATTGTGTACTTTGTTGGCACACCAGCTCCAGAGCGGTAAAGTTGCTGAACACTGGTGGTTCGGTTTGAGGTTTGAATTCCGTGAATGGGCTGGCTGCATAGGCATTTTCATAATTTTTCCTACATGTAAACATTTATACAAGCCAGTTTCTCTCAGAACGTCATCCAGGAAGGCATCCCTTCCCTTAGGCAGCCATCGAGGCTTTGCCATAATGACCCAAACCAACGTACACTTTGTCAAGTGGCAAGTCATCCCTTTTAAATTGCTGAGTATATTGATTAAACCTGCAAGACAAATATCTTATGCTTTGTCAAATGCAAAGCATTTCTTTTAAATAACTGAGTTTTCTGATTAAATTTGAAATATAAATATCTAATACTTTGCTGAGAAGAAACATGGTGCTTTTAAGTCGTAGAGTTAAAAAAATATATACAAAAATGTCAAAAAGTTTGTTAATCAAAATTATATTAAGTTTGTTAAATTATTTATGTTTCAAACTGAATCAGAACACTCAGTAATTTTAATTTCAAGAAATCTCATAAACTGGTCATGTGCTTCTTGTTAAGAATATTAAAAATTTTCCTTTGTTCTTGATCAGTATATTATATCAGGGCTTCTTAAACTTTTTCCAGTCGTGACCCCTTTTCATCAATGAGATTTTTTCGAAACCCCAGGACCCCGTAATGTTTACAAAAATTATGTGGGACCCGAAAAGCATTGTGCAAATCCGACACACACGTGAGTGAAACTGTCAATTTTTTCACTTGTACTGTAATACACTATTGCAAGTTTAGGTCAATAACTTTAATTTGTAATTTTAAGACATAAAACAGTGTGAAAATTTTAAATACATAAAAGAAGAAATGACAGCGTCATGTGCAAAGCAAGTAAAACGAACATTTGTATTATAAAAAGAATGCTTCGAAACTTTTTCATTTTTTTCTTTGTCTGTATTATCTTATCTTTATATCTATTTTCAGGTACATTGTGTAAAAATATTTTTTAATTGTAAAATTATTATAATGAGTTAAATAAATATCAAATAAAATGAGTTAAATAAATAATTATCAATATTATAATGAAATAAATAAATACCAAAACTGCTAAAATATTTGGCATACCCCCTTGCTGCAGGTCCCGCGACCCACAGTTTAAGAAACTCTGTATTATACCATAAGTATTTGATAATCTTTAGTTAGTTTATCAGACTCAGAACATTTTTGTATATATTTGTTAATATGTAGTTATCTTCTGGTACTGAAGCTGTATTCAAGGCTTCTCATGATGTAACTGCATCTAAACTTATTCATATGCTCCAAAGTTCAACAGTTAATGATATTAGTAAAACTTTTCTTATTAGGAATTACTCCAATCTGTTGGATCATCCATAAAGTTCTCACTACTACAGAGGGAAAGTTGATACTGTATAATAACACCTGAAAAACATCATGGGATAAATGAAAAGAACCTGCTAGAACGAAAGAATCAAGAGGAGACGGCATCCCAAAAAAGTAATGCAGTGTCTATAGCAGTACTAGAAGGAATTTTATGGTATGAATTGTTACCACCAAATCAACATTTAATATACAAAAATACTGTTCTTATATTATAGTTCTAAAAGCAAAAATCAAAGCAGAGTACCCAGAACTGACCAATCATCGAGGTGTTGACTTACATTATGAGAAAGCTGCTCAGCACCACATTTCGATGAATGTCAAACAAGGGTGTATTATCTATGGCTAGGTTGTTTTTGTGTCTCCCTCCATATGCAATAGACCTGAGGTCGGCAACCTATGACCCGTGGGTCACCGAGTGACCCATTTGGTAATTTCAAGTGATCCACTTTAGTTCCGAAAATAAAGATATACAAACATTTTTTTTATTTTTCCCAAAAAAAATTTTGTTGCAAAGTTATGAACGTACCAAATTTGAATCCAGTATAACATACAAAAATATCAGTTAAAGCTCCACCCCCGCCTGACTGGATATGGAATCGGCCGATAGTATGCGGAATGCAGTGACATTATCTGAACAAATTGTACCATTCCTCGACACGTGCGTCGTCTGTCAGTTATAGTTATAGTTATAGTTATAGTTATAGCGCGTGTAGTACAGTAGCACAATAATATTGACCTAGTTAAATAAATATTATTATTTAAAAAAAATTACCATGAACAAACAAAAATCAAAAAAGATTATTTCAAGATGTGTGGACAGAAAAGTATGGGTGTATCGAAAATGGTGACAAATTGATATGTACTTTATGTACAGATATAATTACTGCCAGGACTTATAATATTGGGTATCATATCATTAGGATTTTCTCTACACATTATTCTGACAAACAGTGAACAAACAGTTGTTTCCTTTACTCCATTCTTATTCTGCACATTTTTATTGCTTTTATTTTCTTGCATGATTGGTGAATCACACAAACTTTCTAAAAATGATTTAGGTTTGGAGATGCTATATTTAGCCCATTTAGCTTTATAAAATGTTTCTTGGGATCTTTTTTTAAACAGTGCTTACACTTATATTTGTCATATAACACTTTGTTTCTCTGCAATACTTAAATCACAGTTCTTCAAAGGTAATTTTTTTTGAAGGAAAATCATGCACATATTTTTTTAACTAATGTATTAAGTGTCATCGCTGAAACAATTTTCTCTTTATTAGAAGCAAAATTTATACAATTTTTGTCTCTGTTTCTTTTATTATTTCTCAGAAAAATTTGTTGCTTAAACCCAAGAGTTAAGAAATTTCACATGCTTCTATTTCATTCTTTAAAAATGACAATAAATCTGATACTGTTGACTTTTTGCTGGTATTTAATTCTTTACTGAACTATAATACTAGATACTGCAGTATATACTTAAATAAAATGGGTTACAGTAAGTCTCAAGTCTGTATGATGCTTGAATTGTTATTTCATCCTGTAATTTTCTTAAACTGGATACATCACTGAATCAACAAACAAACTCCAAGGAGAGAATGGTCACATGTGCACTATACTTTTTTGATGGTTTTTAAACCATTTTCTTCCATTAATGGCAATCTGCTTATTAGTATTGGCAGTTCTTGTTGCTGATAAAACAATGAAGTCTCCGTTTTATCTTTTGCACTATTTTATGAAATATGTTATTTACAGAGGTATATATGAATTTTTATGACGATTTGCATTCATTTCGTTAATCTCTGTTACACCTCTCTAACCACATCCCACTTAATCTCAGCCAAAACTGAGACTTTTTACATTTATTATATGAGAGCACTGTAATGTATACACTATAACTTTCTCTACATGTATATTCACCATTTTTACAATATTATTTATTTTGGTTACAACTAGTATTAACAGCTTTATTAACATCATGCTAAGTGACTAGGAGGGGATTTTTAGACTAGGTATAGCATGTGGTAGCTCTGTGCTTAAGGAGGGGGATGCTTTCATGGACATTCTAATTAAATTTTCTGAATTCATGTTACACATGTGAAAAATTCATCATGCCAAATGATCCCCCTTTTTTCTTGTGCTTTCTCCCATTTCAACTCTCCATTAATTCTTCAGTAATTTGTTTCTGAAAGCATAGTTATTGAAAGGAAAATGAGCAACTCTTTTTAGTAACGCAGAGTGGTCGGTCATTGGATGATTAGCATTTTCATCTTCTTCAGTAGAATTCTGCTTCACGGTGTCCGACTGTTTAGTAACATTGCACTTTTACACGTTTGCTAGCAATAGCAATTGTGAAAAATGCATTCTATGAATTGAACTGAAATTGGAAGTTCTTGATGCCACAATCAAAGTTTAATAACCAAATTTAAATAATAAATTTAGAATAGCTGCTTGACATACACGTTAGATTAATATTACTTGTTTAAAAGTCATGTTACCAGTCACTTGTTTTTATTTTATTTCCTTATCAACAATTTTGTCAAGTCTTTAAAACACTTTTAAAAAATAATAATAAATAAATCGAAAGTTTTGAACAAAAGACAAAATGAAAATGGTCAACAGGGCATGGAGCACATATCAAGCTTTCCCAGATTTTACCAAATGAAATATTAGTAGCACTATGCTAATGCAGGAATGTCAGTGAAAGAAGTGTTATGTTGTCATTTGTACCAAACCATCAGATTCCAAACTATTGGACTTTCAATTTTATTCTCAACTGGCATGTCATTAATAATTTTGAAGTTATATAATGTTTCATTTTGGAGTGATGGGTATATTTCATTTTTAGAAAATCAGAATGCATCTGATAGATTTAACTTTTGTAATTTTATTATTATTATTATTATTATGTCAACATGTGATTGAGACTAGACACATATTAGTAGACTTGCGATCAAGACTGTGGAATTGTGATACTGACAATTCATCAGTGCTTTATGTCAAAGTGATAACTTTTCTTTTGTATGATTCATACAGCTTTTCAATTCTTCTTTCTCCTCCCCCCTCCGTATAGTTTAAATTCAAATTACTGCATCAATCTACAGGGTGGTTATAATTAAAGTTCTACTTTGAATTGGTCAGAGAGGAAAAACTACTGTACCAAATGTTATCAAACCTGGTAATCACTTAAAGGAGGTCATGGCAATTTATTTTCTGTGGGGGGTAAAGTTAAAAAACTCGCCACCAGGAGGGAAATGGCACTGTATGCAATATTTCTAAAGTAAAAAAGGGTCAAAATCTAACTTAATCTTTTGTTACATGAGTTTAACATGTTGTATACCCTTAAGAAACATTGACCTAGACAAAATTACCATTTACAGATGTTAAAGGTGATAAAAGTCAAGCGTGCCACCTGTGTAATGAAGAAATAAGAAATTTGTCTGCGACAACCACAAATTAGAGATTAGAAAATGTGAGGCTGCAAATCACTAGCAAAAGTGTGCGCATTCTGGAAATCATTTTCCTACAAATCACTAATTTGAGATTTTTAAAGCCTGAATTTAATAATCCGGCTGCAAGAGAACCTTTTACTTTGGAATTCCTTGCACAGATGGAAGTGAGCGAACATTGGCTATGGAACATTTTGTGGACAGATAGGTCAATTTTTACCTAAATGACGATGTCAACACCCATAACTGCAGGATATGGGCCAAACAAATCCCCCATGTTATCTACCCAGTTCCACTGCATTATCTTAAATTCGCCATTTGGTGCGTTATGGAAACTAGTTTCATAATTGGAGCAATTTTCCTTTGAAGAGCAGTTGACAGCTGGACCTGTTATATGCACTGTAACTGCAGCTCACTCAGCATCAATGTTAAAACATTTCAAATTACCTAACAAATTACATATCATTTTAGACACCATGATTTTTATGCAGGATGTATCCCACCACATATTAGTACATGTGTCGCACAGTTACTTGGGCAACATTTCACAAATGAACGAATTATAAGCCGACACTTCCCCACTTCTTGGCCACCCTGTTCACCAGACCTCATCCTCTGCAACTTTTTGCTATGGGGTTATCTCAAAAGCACTGTTTATGGCAATAATGTGGAATTGCATGATGTACCATAATAGGCAAACTTTAGACCTTTTGAAAAGCTTCAGTCTATGCAAATTCTTATAAAACTTGCAATTACCCCCCTTATTTTTTCTCTCAAAGAGTTAGTATGGGAAGGCATTACCAGTTGACCTATGGTACATCGCTGGTATCCCCCATACTTTTACCTTTACCTTTATGGCGATAATCTAAACTACTGGTGGAATTGAAAGATGCAATACACCGACATGTCCATAACATTCCTCCTGGTATGCTAAGAGCTGCTGTTGAGAATACAGCAATGGAATTTAACTTGCTTTCGGAAAATGGTGGACGCCACATTGAACATGCTTTGTGACATGTTTTAGAAATGATTAAACACATTTTAAACCCATGTTTTTTTCGTTTAACAGTATTCTATACAGCGCCACTTTCCCCCCTTCCCTGGTGGTGAGTTTTTTTAACTTTTTTTTTTTTTTCATGTAAAATAAATCCCCATGATCTCCTTTACATGATTACCAGGTTTGATGACATTTGGTCCAGTAGTTTTCCTTTTATGACCATTTCAATGTAGAACTTTAATTGTAACCACCCTCAATACTTTCATGAACATGAACTAATACATATTACTAAAACTTAAATTAACTTTGCGTATATGAATCAAGGAAAAATAACTGTTTAGATATCGTATTGTTTTACATTTCCCTCATATTTATACCTTTTTCTACCCTGTAATACTATTTTCAACTTGTAACACATAGGATAGGTCTAAGGGGTTCCACTAGATTGATTTGGATGCCATTTAGTTCTGAAAAGGGCTCTGTGAGCAAAAACATTTGGGTGCCACTGATATAGAGGTGCATTGAAATGATTGACAACAGTTCATTGAAATCATTGTCATTAAAAATTGAGTGCATAATGTGAATGTTTTTTAACCCTTGTAACTTATTTGTTGATTTGTGATGTATGCAGTTTAATAAAATTATATGGTGAAATAACTGTTCAAATGTGCAGTCTTGAAACATTATAAATTAATTTTGCTTCTTGTGATAAATTATTGTAAACCATCTTTATATATACAGCCAAAAGTCTTTAATACAGACTCGTCGGGACTTCGGCAATTCTGGATTATAGATCATCAGTTTAAAGCCATCTTAGAGAATCTGTATATCATTGTCATTCAATAAATAATTTAATTATATTTTGAGAAATGCTGATCACTCTCAGAGGTTTTGATCTTAAAGATATGGTCTTCAGTGTAAAGTTTAACTGTGTGTAAACATTGAATTAAATGCATTTTGCATAGTTGAGGGCTAGAAAGCAGATTATAGAAAATGTGTATACGAAGAGAGTATATTTAATTATAAAGCTCAGTAAGGTAAAGTAATCTTATATAATGATGCATTACCATTTTTTTTATTCATATCTGTAGTTGTTTTGAATGCATTGTTCTAAATGTGATAATAAATTAATGTACAATTATATATCTCTTCTTCTATGTAAAAATTTCTATTAGTGATAAATTTAGTTTTAAATGGATGCTTTTTATATATATATTGTTTGTTCAATGCAGTTAACTTGCGCATTGCAAAACTTCTCTCTCACGCAAAATAAAAATCTGTAGAAGATCGAATTCATGTATTGAATTATGGCCAAAAGAATTCCTCGAAAGGTGAATCAACAGTGTTGATTAATGATGTTAATTCTGTGTGTGTGTGTCTTGAGAATACGGCAAAGCACACGAGGGCTATCTGCCTAAGAGGAGGGATGCCTTAATGGAGGACTTTCTAAGGGAAACTGGCTCGTATACACGTTACACATGGGGAAAACCACGAAAACGCCCATGCAGCCAGCCCGTTCGCGGGATTCAAACCTCGGACCGAACTACCAGTGTTCAGCGATTTTACTGCTCGGCCGCTGGTGGGCACCTAGAGAGAGAGAGTGTCGCTATAGTAAATAAATCGATTCCTCGATGTTAATTCTAATTTAATATTGAATGAAGTATTATGTAAAATTAATTTATCATGAATGAAAACTATTTTAAATTTGGTTCTATTTATTTTCTAGTTTGAACTTTATTCTTCGAGGTTTTTTTTATTATTATTATTATTATTATTATTATTTAGTAACTCATGTTCATGCACACCAGTCTCTCTTTTACAAAAATGTACTTAGTATTAAAAGAAATACGCAAAACAGATCAATATATCTCAACATGTAACTTGCTTTTCAAATTACTACCATTATGTTTTTTTTAATTTTAAACAAGCTTTCACTTTCTTAATGTATATTGATGCACTTTGTTTAGGTTTTGCAAGTAATATATAATATTAAATACTAACAATGCAATATTATTTATTCCTGTTATAGTGATTTCAATTTCTAAGCTGTTCCTTGGTCCCTAAGTCTTCCATATAAGCAGAAGATGCATTTCCAAAAGTTGTGTTACTGCAAAATGTATAACATGTGCTATTTCATTTCCATCTCACTACAGTTGTAATGACAAGTACATGTTTAGTGATACAGTTTTACAGAAGTAAGCAAAGTAGATCAATCTTGATTTTATTATTATTTAAAATGTTTGATTAATCCGTCAGTCTCGATGTTTGCAATAAATCAAAATCTGTATGTGTGGTAGTATTTACATGTGCATGATAAACTTCACTGGTTGTCTTTTGGTAGAAATATACATTTAAGCTGGTTAATTTTGGCTGCTCTCAACAATTATATAGATATAAATATCTGATGTGGACACTATGTAACTTTTTTTACAGCGTATTAAATTATACACAGTTTTTGCCGCATTTCACTTATTTCCTCTAATTTAATTGGAGATATATTTCTCATTCAATTAATTAAGTTATCACTTCATGGCAAAGTAAAAATACATAAAAACTCAAAATATCTTCATCAAAAATTGAAAGATGTAGAAAAACATAAAAAAAAAAACAAATACAGTTAAAACAACGATTTTTACACTTAAACTCGCAGTTTCTATGCAAAAACAAGCAACTCGGCCAGCCCGCTAGAAAGCAGATTTTTCGGTGCACAAAAATAAAACTTTTCTTTTAGTTCCACTTGGCAAAAAGACACTGAAGGTGCAGAAACTGATTTAATGCACTATTCTGCTAAGTTTCAAATGTAAATAAGTATGGATGCTATGGTAAAAAAATTAGGCTTAGCCGCATTTAAACAATTTTTAAATTGTTGATAATTCTACAAATGTTAGATTCAGATTAATGAAAGACTTAGAAACCTTAACCATAAGATAAGAACAATGGAATTCAATCATTTTTAAAGCAAAAAATGCACAATTTAGCAGCATATAAGAATAAAAATACTGAGGTCACCAAACTGAGCAACAAAGCATATATATATATACATATATATATACATATATATATACTTTTGGTGTGGCCAATTGTAACCAAAAAGGTAGGTGCACAACTACATGTTATATCAGTCCCATATACAAAATTCCAACATTCTAAGGCTACTTGTTTTTGAGTAATGTGAAATACATACAGATGTCACGATAAAACCTTTACTGAATCTAATTTAATTCAAATCCATTTTGGGAACTAGTCCTTCATTCCTGTCCTTACATACTCCTGTCACTCAAAAACATCGTTAAATTGTACTTCAAAGTGGTCAAAATGGATATTTTCATTGCAGTATGATATCCAAAATTTTTTGCGATTACAGTATTTCCTTTATTTCATAAAAGGAAGTAAAAATATATAAATCATTTAAAATCATATATATAAATCACATATATATAAAGTGTCTGTTTTTTATGTGCATGTGTGTAGTTCATACAAAACTACAGTTTTATTCTGATCACAAGTTTACCCTTTAGAACAATGTAGAATCCTGCTAACTGCATAAAGTGGATGCCGATTTTCCAGAAAAAAATTTAATCTATGACAAAGGAAGTATCAGTTCTTAGTAAAACTGTTATACAGCACCATTTTAATTCTCTCTTTAGAATAGTGAAACACTTTAAAGATGAATTTTCAAGTATGCTTCCTATCAGTTTTCATGAATATTTCAAAACTGACAAAAGTGAATAGTGGTTTTCAGGAAACTTTTATTTAAAAGAAAAGACATAACTGACAACAAAGCATAACATTATCATTACAAAACATAACATTATTTTTTAAAAAATTATCAGAGGATTAGATGTTAATTTACGATTACATAGATGTTAGTATAGACATAGTATGAGCCACTTTTGCGACTTTTCTAGTTTTACATTAGCTTTATGATAGTCCTTACTAATGACCTGTTTTGGAATTCTGATGACAACCCTGATAATCTGATCAGAACGGCACTTCATTCGTTTTAGTCCAAAGGGGCGTTAGCCCAGAACTATTAATCTCGAAACAATCTTTTGCATCAAATCACTAAAAGCATCGAATAACTTTTCAAATTATTTCCACCAAATATTATCACCTTTATTATATTTAAAGAAATTAAGTAATGAAGAATCTGCATGAATGTATGCATGTTTCTTGCATTGTGAAAAAACAAGTGCCTAGAGCCATCAAATTCTGAATAGCATAGTCCTCCACCCGAGCTTGGGCATTCGGAAGCCCAAAATTAGTATTTATTTTATTGCCTATTTCATATTTTGTAAAACTTTAATGATTACCCAACTCAATGATTTCAAAGTGATCAGTGACAACACACTGTACAGAATAAAACATTTTTATCTCCAGCAAGCGAAATCTATCATTTTTATCTCTATCAGAAATTCTAAAGATATGCTGTCTTTAAACATTTTTATTCCAGATTCTTTAGAAATGGCTCTTGAAACATGTATGTATGTGTAAATGGGGAAAAACACTCCTTCGGGCATAATATAAAAACTGTAATCTTTCAGATATTTTTTTCCTTTATTATTAATCCATTTCCAGTTTTTCCTTTATCCTGCCATTCATTTCCCCTTTAAAACACTGCAAGTTTCCACTGAAATTTGGAACTTTCTCTGTAAACTGAAGTTTGAAAACACGTTTCGAGTACCAGAGTGAGTGCGACTTGATGTAACTGATTATTCTTATTTTTTTACTGTGCATACACTTGTTAACTGTTATTTTAGTTATTATTGCGTTCGTTAAATTAAATTTCCCGGGTGGGAAATCGAAGAAATAGCAAAGCTCTTCAGTGTGTTTATAATAAAGGCAATCCAAAAAGAATGGGAAATAAAATATGTTTTATAATTGTTTAAGCTGAAAAAAGCCCGGAGAAATTTGACAGTAGACTGACCTTACATTTGACGGCATTTTACTGTCTTAGTACTCCAGGTACTGATTTCATTACATTCGTTATTATAAGAGTGCATTGCTCATCAGCCTAAAAAAGGTCTAATCATGTAAATATTCCATAAAATGTTTGAGAACATTTCCGAAGAAAGTGTTATTTCATTAAATGTGTATTAATACAGTCCGCAAAATATGCAAGTTTCGCATGACAATAATATTTTTGCAGTATTGTACTTTAAAACAGATCTAAATTTTAAAATAATTCATTTTATTTACTATTATTTAAAAAACACTCACGACACTTTTTAATTGTATACTCTGAAACCCTTGAAATCTAAAAATAAAAAGTCGTCTAAGATTTCCATGGCAACTTAAACAGATTTCTTTTTCTTGATTTGTTATTATTGTAAGAAGAAGTTATTGCTCGAGTGTTTTCAAATCCAATTTACACCATCTTCATTACTAAAACTAACGTCAGTAACTCTCTGGAAAATCTAGAAGTATTTACACTACGGTATAAATGCGACTCAAAAAGCTTAATATTTATTACAACTTGTTAAATGATAATTATCTTCCGGACATTTTATTTCTAGATTTTGGATACTAACGGTTTGAGAGAATAGAGTTAAAAAGTCTCGTGAGTATTTTCTAAATGAAAATAAATAAACTGATTTTTTTTTTTTAAATATAGTCACCAGAGTGAGTGCGACTTGATGTAACTGATTATTCTTATTTTTTTACTGTGTATACACTTGTTAACTGTTATTTTAGTTATTATTGCGTTCGTTAAATTAAATTTCCCGGGTGGGAAATCGAAGAAATAGCAAAGCTCTTCAGTGTGTTTATAATAAAGGCAATCCAAAAAGAATGGGAAATAAAATATGTTTTATAATTGTTTAAGCTGAAAAAAGTGTGAAAAGCCCGGAGAAATTTGACAGTAGACTGACCTTACATTTGACGGCATTTACTGTCTTAGTACTCCAGGTACTGATTTCATTACATTCGTTATTATAAGAGTGCATTGCTCATCAGCCTAAAAAAGGTCTAATCATGTAAATATTCCATAAAATGTTTGAGAATATTTCCGAAGAAAAGTGTTATTTTATTAAATGTGTATTATTAATACAGTCCGCAAAATATGCAAGTTTCGCATGACAATAATATTTTTGCAGTATTGTACTTTAAAACAGATCTAAATTTTAAAATAATTCATTTTATTTACTATTATTTAAAAAAACACTCACGACATTTTTTGATTGTATACTCTGAAACCCTTGAAACCTAAAAATAAAAAGTCGTCTGAGATTTCCATGGCAACTTCAATAGTTTTCTTTTTCTTGATTTGTTATTATTGTAAGAAGTTATTATTGCTGGAATGTTTTCGAATCCAATTTACACGATCTTCATTACTAAAACTAACCTCAGTAACTCTCTGGAAAATCTAGAAGTATTTACACTATGGTATAAATGCGACTCAACTAAAAGCTTAATATTTATTAAAACTTGTCAAAGGATAATTATCTTCCGGACATTTTATTTCTAGATTTTGGATTCTAACGGTTTGAGAGAATAGAGTTAAAAAGTCTAGTGAGTGTTTTCTAAATGAAAATAAATAAACTGAATTATTTTTTTAATATAGTCCACTGAAATTCTTGAAAATTATTTTAAAATTAACTGAAATTCTTGAAAAATATTTTATTATTCCAAAGGGGACAATTTGTCCAGAAGGACTATTGATTTCGTTTTGGCATTTTGGGTTTATTCAGTATAAGCATTGTTTCACTTTTTAAATTGTTGCCACCCAATATTATTGCCCTCTGTTATATTTTAAGAAATTAAATAATGAAGAATCTGCATAAATATATGTATGCTTCTAGTATTCTGATAAAACAACGGTTCATAGAGCCATTCATTTTTAAATAGGGTAGTTTGAAGTTTTATTAATCTCCAAGGTAAGTTTTACGTCGAATCACTTTTGTTGTCCTTTTTCCTTTTCCAATAACAAGTACGATACTATGATATTGATCCAAATGGATTGTTTTTTATGTGTTATTTTGTGTGATTTCAGAAGGCAATGAGATCAAAAACATTTTTGTAACTTTAACTGGAATGGTAAAAGAAGCCTCAGAGCATTCAAGATGCATTCAATAATCTTCATTATCCCCAAGATAATAATACTTACAATGCTTTAACAAAATTACTATTATCAGTAAAGCCATCCGTCTAGCAAAATTACTATTATTAATTACAACGTTGCTCTAGAAAAATTGCTATTATTAGTCACGATATTACTGTAGTAAGATTTGCTATTATTAGACATTAAAACATTTAATGTGAAGTAATTAAATAATTAAAAACACCGCAGTGAACGTGTCAGTTTGGTATTTTCGACTATCTGAATTTGATAATAACGGTACAGATATTTTACCGTTATTAATTTTGACTAACTCAATTTGTTAATCATAGTATAGATTTTTATCATTATCAATTTCGACTGTCTCAGTTTGATAATCATGGTACAGGTATTTTACCATTAATAATTTCGAATATCTCAATTTGTCAATCAGGGTATAGTTTTTTAACCATTATTAATTTCTACTATCTTAATTGTGTAATCATAGTACAGATATTTTACCATTATTAATTTTGATGATCTCAATTTGGTAATCATGATACAGATATTTTACCATTAATAATTTCGATTATGTCAATTTCCTAATCGTGGTATAGATTTTTTTACCATTATTAATTCCGACTATCTGAAATTGATAATCATGGTGCAGATATTTTATCATTATTAATTTCGACTTTTATAGATGTAAGAATATTAGAGAGTTCTTTGACCGAGCTGTAAGTGTTAAGATTTTATTTCCTGGCTTTCCTTAACGAAAACTTACGGTTGCACCCCCCCCCCCCGCCTCCGGGGTATATCCGAAAGATATTCTGCAGAACCCTAGATTCAAATGTCCGCGGAATCCTTGCTGGGGAAGAATGACGTTGACCTCCATGTTGCCACTTGAACAGGATCTGTTAGAGGTTAAAAGACAGTAAACGGGTGTGTTACACTTGAAAAGAAAACTATTTTTAGGTCTCGTTCGGTATCAGTATATAAGTAATAAAACCTAGAAAGGAGTTGGATAATAGCGTAATTGTTAATTACAGACACTTTTCATGTATACTGCTTGATGAAATTTGCCCAATTATCAACCAATAATTAGTTTTATTTTCTTTGTTCTTTCAAATTGAGATAATTAAAAGCAAGTTTTTTAATAATATAGCACATAAACATAACTAAGTATTTACAACTATATTTACTAATAGCTTCTACAAATATGAACATCAGTAACGTAATTAATGAAAACCATTTAAAATCAAACTAGGATTTCATTAGTGAATTATAGTTAAGAAAAATGGCGGCCATTACTCGGAAAGTTAAAGGGAATAATTTAAAGATTAAATCCGATGGTATTTTAACATGGTTTTGCAGTCGGAAAAGCGAAAAATATAATACATTTTGATTCACCTTTCTTTTAATATTTCCTATAACTACCTTTTAATTAAGGACAGCTCGCGTTGAAATCGTTGAGTTTGTTAATGAAAAATTCATTATTAAAGTTTTACACAATATGAAATAGATCATAAAACAGATTGGACATTCAAAGTGTCGGCTTCCAAGTGTCCATGTTCGGATGGAGGCCTACGTTACTCAAAATTGGATGGCTCTAGATACTTTTGTTTTTTCAGAATGCGAGAAACATGCATATTTTTCATTAGTTAATTTCTTTTAATATAATACAGGCCGATAATATTGTGTGACAACATCTCAATGGTGTCTTTTTTGGCACTATTTACTATTTAAAGCTATGATTGTTATTAAATTATTTAGCCAAAAATTCTCATTCATTAAGTGTATTGTGAAGTAATTCGACTGGTTTAGATAATGAGAAATTAAGGCCAACCGCCTATTTTACAACTGATAGTCTAATTCATGCTGAATATTTTACTACTAACGTTTAGGTTATAAAAAGAGATGATTGACACTTGATGGTGTAATAGTTTTGTGAACTCCTTAATCAAGGGGAAGTTCAAATAAGAGAAAACATCCACACATTTTATAAATTTTTGAATTTGCGTATTCTTTTCTTGCGAATAACCTATTATAGATTTAAAAATCGGTGTAAATTTTATCAGTATTTATCACTGCAGTTTTTAAAGTATTCCATTAATAAATCTTAAATGTGTCTATCATTAATATGAAGTTTTCGTTTTCAAACTACTTGTTTTAATACGCAAAATTGTATTTTGAAAATGGTTAACCAAACTGTAGTATGAAAGAGTTGAGTTTTAAGACATAATCAACAGTGTTTGCTTATGTACAATTGTAGTACAGGTTAGCACACTGGGCGCGTACTCGAGAAGTCCGGGTTCGAGTCCCGCCGAGAGCATTGCTCATTTTTCATGTACTGTTGCTTGAGAAATAAATAATATCTCTATGAGAGAACAAATCTTTATTTGTCTTATGTATGATAGATAAAGAAAAAAAAAATTGAAATTTATGTCGAATATATTCTTATTTTAATTTTCAGTCTTGCTTCCTGAGAAAGGCAATCTAAATAAAATATATTACTTTGTAGAGAAGACATTATTAATTTTTTGAAAGCAGGAGAAGTGAAAAACGAGCAGTTCCCTGGCCAAGACTCGAACCACGGACATCTCGAAAACGCGTCGAGCGTGCTGACTACTACACATGGCATGCTAAGAAGACGGGAGAAATACTTTATATACCCCCCCCTTTTAAAGTGCGACTACGGATTAGGGGACTCAATCTTCGTTACACATATAATGCATACATGAACACATGTATCCATCCATTCATACATACATTTCTGGATCGGGTCCTGGTAACAGAACACTCGTTTGAAAATTAAAAAATCCAAAATTCAAAAGAAAAAATCTGTTGTGTACACCACATGACTTCCTTGTACGGAATATTAAATTATACGCATTTTTTCTTGCATTTTAATTAAACTTATTAGTTTAAATTTAACCTACTTCGCCGACAGCGAATAAACCAGAATAGAATAAATGCATTCTTTAAAATTCACTGTGCTTACCATAACGACACTCTGGCGCTAGGTTTACTTAACAGTATTATATTTCGTTCATATTATAACTCAGAATGCACAAAATTTATATCATTTAAAGAATTATCTAATCGTTGCCGCATGTTCTATTCAAATACTATAATAAAGCTAGACCGAGGTATAAAAGAAATTAAGCAAACAAAACAAAAAAGAAACAGTTTTCCACAGACGATTGAGTATTTCTTATTCAATTAATTCAGTTTTCACTTCGCGAGAAGGCAAAAATACATAAAAACTCAAAATATCTGTATTAAAAATTACGAAGTAAATCTTAAACGCTTATTTCCTCGAAAAAATTCCAGAAAGGATTAAGCATGATTTAAATAATAAATGAAGGCGTTATCATTGTTGTTGCGAAGCTAAGTTTCTCTAGATTCGCAACAAATCCGCTACTTAGCGGTTTCAAATGTAAACAAGAGCAATGGCCGCCATCAAATTAGGCTTAGCGGTACTTAAACAACTTTAAAATTGTTGATAATTCTAAAAATATTGAATACAGATTTACTAAAGGCATAAAACCCTTAACCGGATGATAAAAATAACATAATTCAATCATTTTTAAAGCAAAAAATGTACAATTTACAAACATATAAGAGTAAAGAAACTGAGATCACTGGGTTACAGAGTAGATATATTTATAAATATATTTATATATTTTTGGCGCAGCCAATTGAAACCAAAATACGAGGTGCACATCTACATGTTATAGGAGTCTTATATAAAAAATTTCAATGTTCTGAGGCTACTCGTTTTTGAGTTATGCGAGATACGTACGTACGCACGTACGTACATACGTTCGTACAGACGCCACGGAAAATTCTCATCAGAATTCATTTTAAAGCAGTTTTTTAGTTTTTTTGGAGGAAAAGAGTCTTTTATTCTGTTCTTACGTACAGATATCACGCAAAAACATCGTTAAATTGCATTCGAAAGCGGTCAAAGTGGATATTTTCGTTGAAATATGCTGCCTGAAGCTTTTCGCGATTACAATACTTCCTTTATACTTCGTACAAGGAAGTAAAAACGCAGCATTTTATCTCATATTTTTAACATTCAGAAGTATGAAAACCTGTTACCAAAACCACATTTCTAAAAGAATGAAACTATTCAAAATAATGCGATAAAATCAAAAAGATAAAATAATCCGATTCGAATTTTGAAAAGAAATCGCTTTCGAGGTGTACTGTTCTAGATGCACCTATGTACCAAATTTCCTGGTCTATTAGCCCTGGGTCTATTAGCTTAAGCGCAGCAAGAACTAAAGACACACAGACACTTTCTTTTATTATATGTAGAGATTAGTTAAAAAATTAAATCTATTTGAGAATTCTTTATTTCGTAACCTTGCATTGGCAACAGAAGTTCAATTTAAAAAGGTTATATAATTGCCTAAGTTAACTTTCCCTTAAGTGTTCCTCTAGAAAGCCCTCCACGAAAGCGTCCCTCCCCTTAGGCAGATAGCCCTCGTGTGCTTCGCCATAATTAAATTAAATACACCAGCTTAAGTGTTCGAAATGTCTTTCTGTCTATTAAAAACATGTTGCTCACATTTTAACTCCGTTCCACTTCCTACGCTATGTTTTGTTTTCTTTTCTTCGATGCAGAACTAACTTTGTAGACTGCACAGAAATGTGTAGTTGGTGTTTTTGCAAAGTGCACAGAAATCTAAGTGCCAATTCCCCATTCTATATACGAAATTAAGAGGATTCGTGAAGAATTAAATATTGTGCAGCTCTGAACCTTTTATTTTCAATTATTTTAAAACAATCAAGACACTGTCAGCAGTGAAACAAACAAAACTGTGATGTTATTTAACGGTAAAGACCTGAATATATTTTAAGTGCCACTTTCTTCATCAATTACTATAATTATTATCTTAAAAATGCATATATATATATATATATATATATGTATATACGCAAAATATAAAATACTTGCCATTTTAATAATAAATTACAAATAGCCTTTTAACTCCTTGTTTACATTTGAGTATGCTTCCCTTTTCACGCCAAAAAATACCAAAGCAATAACTTTTCTGATATTATCTTTACTTCCTGTAATTCTGAAAAAAGATCCGTCATGTGACCTCAGTTGCGAAATGACTCCTTGAATGCGATGAAATCTTAACCCCGCATCCTAATATTAAACTGTTACGTATATGAATTTTAATTCGCTTAATGTAATCATTCTTGCAATATGATCGGGAACTATCATCTGTTTAGGTCATTAAACATGTTTCTTTGCCCTACTGGGATATTTATTTTAATTCATCTCCTCTTATTTATCTTGTTATAAACATTCCTAGTCTATTTTTCAGTAATTTATTTCTAGCTAACATTTCCAGCCTAATCAATAGGTCTCATGAAATACACTTTATTACTTACATGTCAGATACAGATGAAAGTAAATGTTGAATAGTTTCATTAATATATTTATTTTTATACCTTGTAGGATATACGTACTTTGGCTCGCTTGTCATTCGCACTTCTTTTGTTCCACTAGAATAATTTACTCGCTTACAAAACTAACATACTCTCGTTGTTTTTTGTATTGTTTCAGAAATGTATTACGTCGTAGATAAGTTCCGGTTTACGCTTATTCGAGTCCGTAATGTAGCGATGTGGAAAATGTTTGAAGACTGTTTATAAATAAATTATATGTTTTTCTTTTAAAACAACATAGAGCGATAACATCTGGTGGCAACAATTTCAAAAGTGATTCAGTCTTTTACAGTGATTCGACGCAAAATCCAGTTTCGAGACTAATAACACTTCTGAGCAAACTCTCCTGTGGTCTTTAATAAAGAAAATAAGGTAAAAAATAAATCAGAAAGCTTTGAGATTTTATATTACGCCCAAAGGGGCGTTTTCTTAAAGTTTTGTGAATTACCTTATTTGATGTTCTTCGCTCTTAAATCATAAAATTCAACAGCAATATCACAAAATAATTTAATAAAAAGAGCATATCTTTAGAATTTCTGATACACAGTATCGAGCACTAAAGATTACTCAACGATTTCAAAGCGAGTCGTAGATTGGATTGGATTTTTCAATTATGGCAAAGCCCTCGCTAAAGGGAGGGATGCCTTCGTGGAGGACTTTCTAAGGGAAAGGCTCGTATACACGTTACACATGGGGAAAACCACAAAAACGCCCATGCAGCGAGCCCGTTCGCGGGATTCGAACTACCAGTGGGCCCTCAAAGCGAGTCCAGGCAACACTGTACCAGAATGAAATATTTCAATCTCCACCTCGTAGGGTAGTCGATCAGTTATTTCAAAACTATGCTGTTTTGAAATATTTTAGCTCAAACGGCGTTAGCCAGAATGCTCTTGAAAGGGCCGTCATATAAATTTCAAAAGCACCATAGTTGTACATGTTTGAATTCACGATGGGCCGTAAATATTGGCATACATTTTTCTCTTCTTTTCAGTCTTTTCTCAGTTAATCATGTGAATTCGTCTTCAGAAAACTCTTTTTTTGTCTTTTATTTGTTAATGTTCTGTGTATTCACTTTATTTATTAAATATCACGTTTCTCGTGATCCTTCCATTCAACACTAAAATCACAAAATATTTAAAAGCAGCACATCTTTAGTATTTTCGATAGACAGACTAGTGAGTTGCAGATAAAAATGTTGTAATCCATACAGTATTGCAACAGCTCGCTTTGAAATCGTTGAGTTTGTAAATGAAAAATTCATTATTAAAGTTTTACACAATATGAAATAGATACAAATTGGATATTCAAAAATTGGGCTTCCAGGTGACCATGTTCGGATGGAGGCCTACGTTACTCAGAATTGGATGGCTCTAGAACCGTTGTTTTTCCACAATGACTGAATATTTAGTTCAGAAATTTAATTCTAGAGTGTAACAGTAAATATTTCTACTCGCAAGTGATTTTAAAGTACTTGACATTTAATTCTTAAAACTTTCTAACCGCATTATGGTAAAAAGAATGACTCCGTGTGAATTGGAGATGCAACGCTTGTGAGATTTATTAGAAATATTTGAAAGCGATGAAGATTGCATTTCAGAAACTGAAGATGAAACTAGGAATATTTTCTACACTGTTTTGGTTTCTCAAAAGAGGAAACATTAATTCCTGATGTTCCTGAAAAAGGAAAAACTGTTCTTATGCTTTCAACATTATATAACGATGATGCTATAGATGATACTATTGGAGAAAATAAAACGTAAGGAATTATATGTTTTTATAATATGACTAAAGGAGCAGTGAATTATGGGGGATCAAATATCAGCCAATTATTCAATTGCCAGAATAACCATAGCCAAAGGTAATTTTCTTTCCTGCACTGAATGTCGCTGTAATAAATGCTTGAATTATATTATATTCAACTGCTAATACACCAACTAGAAACAGAAGTCTGTTTTTGAAGGACTTAGCATTACAATTAATGAAAAAAAAGTATTGAACAAAGATCAGAGATTAATACTTTACCAAGAAACTGACGTACTGCATGCAAAACAAAAGCAGAAGTTTCGACGAAGAGTTAAAACGAATACATGAAATTCGAAAGAACTAAGTGTGAAAGATGTGAATTGCCCGTGCGCCAAGGACAGAAGAACGTGAATGCAACGTTTAAAATGTGAAAACATTCTGTGCCAAGAACACATGAATGTATTTCGTTCAAAGTGTAAAGAAATAAAATAAGCATTGTGTATTATAGATGCAATCAAACTTAGAGACATGATGTTTATTTTTTTATTATTTTCTTTTATCTTAATTTTAACTCTAAGATTATTTTGGAAATTAATTTTTTGAAACCCAATTATTATTCACGTATTTATAATACAAACAGAACAAGAAAAACAGCTTTAAAACTAAATAAAACAATTTTTTTATTGTATTTTAAATATTGGGGTATGTGATACCCCACGGGCCCACTCTAGTAACTTTTCTTGGTGTGACTTTCGCCGGGTTAAATATAATACAGGGCGATAGTATTGGGTGACAACAGCTCAGATGAATGCTGAAAATATTGGCACTGTCACTTATGTGTCCATTAAGTGTAACGCACCGAATTGAATGCATAAGGTAATTGAAATTAATGACATGGCGACTTTCATGACACTATTTATTATTTAGAGCTATGATTATTAAAATGCACATTTATTAAATGTACTTCGAAGTAACTGGACTGGTTTAGATAATGAGAAATTAAGGCCAACAGCCTGTTTTACAATTTCAAAAGTGAGCCGACATTTATAGATAATCGGCACAAAATGCTGAAACGAAATTATTAGTTCTTCTGGGCAAATTGTCCCTTTGGACTAAAAGAAAAAAATGTCGTCTGCGATTTCCATAGCAACTCAAATCGTTTTCTTTTTCTTGGTAGCGCTGCCACAACAGAAAAGTTCAACTAAAATATGTCACAAAATAAGGCATATTTTTGCAAAAATGTGTTTGTTTATGTTTTATATATACGATTTTCGTAAATATCACGCGGAGACAGTTTTATATATTTATGTAAATTGTTTTATCAAATCATAAAATAAATACGTAACCGGTACATTTATCAATCATCCGAAATATTCAATCTTGATTTAAGTAGCATTTTCATGTAACAAATAAAACTGTTCGTTTTTAGCCTTCGTACTGGTAATTGGAAGCACGACCGGTTACAAATCGGAATCAGAAAATATCGCTTTCAAATCCCGTCGAAAAGTGTCCTATTTCCTTCACTGAAACAAACTTATGCCTAAACAAAATATAAATGTTATTTACGTTGTTATGTTTTTTATGTTTGCAACGTCTATAATTCAGATTTTCCTATTTTACAAATCTCTGAGTGTTTAAGACGCCTGAATACTCGTAGTTCGACCTAGAGTGAATTATATTTTCAAACAACGTGAAAATAAAATTTTAAACTCCTGCAACAACGTGTTGTCATTAAGGAAAACAAAAATTTTCAAAAGATTTACACAACGCTTTCTTATTTTTTATTATTCTCCTCATTTTCAATATGGAATTTTAAAAATGATTTCTATTTCTTTCATAACTCTACGCCCATCAGTGGCCGAGCGATAAAGTTGAACACTAGTTCGGTACGGGATTCCAATCCCGCACAACGGCTTGGGTGCATGGGCATTTCCGTGTTTTTCCCATGTGTAACGTTACACAAGCCAGTTTACCTCAGAAAGTTCTCCACGAAGACATCTCTCTCCTTGGGAGTGTCCTCGAGTGCTTTGCAATAATTAATAAACCAACCTTTCACAGATAAAAAGGAGTCCTCTATTCTGTCCATACGTACAGACGTCAAAGACATCGTTCAAAATAGATTCGAAAACTGTCAAAATGGGCATTTGCTTTAAAGCATGATACCCGAAATTTTTCGCGATTAAAATACATCCTTTATTTCGGATAAGGAAGTAAAAAAAAGTAGTTATGTAATAATCTAAAGACACAAATGTGAAAAACATTTGTGTTGTTTTTCTATCATCTGACATTACCAACCAATGAATTATCCAGAACAAAATGATCTATCCACATTTTAAATGACGAATTGCAAAATGATAAAGAAATTTCAAGGCACTGGTTTAACAACAGACATCCAGTCCCCTCTCTCGGTCCAGCCAACAGTTTGACTATTATCAGGATAGAAATAATACAATTATATGTTTTCATTTCTTATAACCTAATTAAGGTTTTAGTTCGAAAAGTTTCATATCATTGTCTGAAATTTATTTTGCGTTTCATCATTTTTCTACGATAAAAAGAACGTCTCTATAAACGTTTGTAGACCTTGAACCTCATACGAGCCCATGCAGATTCTTGATTATTTAATTTCTTTAAATATAATGCAGGGCTCCAATATTGGGTGGCAACAATTTAAAAAGTGAAACGACATTTATAGTGAATCAAAGTAAAATGCCAAAAGGCGTACAACTACAAATAATAGCAGTCATATACAAAATTCCAACGTTCTGACATTACTCTTTTTTGAGTTATACGAGATACATACATGCATATGTACATACATACGTACGTACAGACGCTACAAAAATTTCTCTTCAGAATTTATTTTGAATCAGTTTCATAATTCGTTTAGCGAAAAAGAGTCCTTTATTCTGTCCTTACGTACAGATATCAAGCAAAAACATTCTTAAATTGCGTTCGATAGTGATCACAGCCTTTACTTTGTACAAAGAAGTTAAAAGAGCAGCGTGAAAGTATAAAACATGGTAAATATACCCTGTGTAGTAAGGTCGGAATGCCCCAAACGTTAAGCCAGAATTTCTAATGTGTGAAAAATATTTCCAAGTTGTAAGATCTTCGGTCTCGGAAGGATTCTCCGATTAAAAGTTATTGCTGAAATGAAAAAAATTCTGAAAGGCCTCAGATTTGAACGGTCGCCCAAAAGGGTTTGTTAAGGCTTTTCTACGCTTACGCTGAACTCGCAGTCTACCAGTCTGCGGTTGCACTCACTTCTGCTAATTAATTTTTTTTTTGTCTTTTTAGCTTTATCATTAATTGTAATTTTCTTCGCATTTACGCCATATACAGTTCAATACCGGCTACGTATTTATTTTATGATTTTATAAACAATTTGCATTGATATTTAAACCTGTCCCTGAGTGATACGAAAATCTTCTATAAATATTAAAACAAGACACATTTTCGTGAAAATATGCCGTTTTGTGACATGTTTCAGCTGCACCTTTACAGGGCATTCCTTATATGCTATGACAAAGTGCTATCAAGAGCAGTTATTAAAGTGCCATTTTACGTTATAGAACTGTAGCATCCAGACGTATTTTAAGAACGTTCTAAAATTTCCGATGAACGTGTTCTTGTTGAACATGGCGCCTTTCCTCATTTTGTGGAAGTCAAGCTAGGTTCAGTTTAAAAATATCATCTGGTAAACCCAGCCGAATACGCCCGGAGATCAGTGGCATTTATTTAAAATTTTAAGTAGTTACAAAAATTTAAATACTGAGTTATTAAGTTATTTAAAACAAAATGTAAATAAAAAATCTGAGAATATATCAGCAATGTCAGTTCTAGCAACGAAAATTGGTTAACAAAAGAATTATTATAAGCTTATCTGAAATTATTTTCGTAGAAACTGTTTATTTGCGTTGTGAAATAAGATGCCTGAACCTTTTGACTTCGTACAAGGAAGTAAAAAGAAGCTATTTGCCTTACAGTTTATCGTTCAAGAACACATTTTCATTGTACAAAATTGCATTTATTCGAAGAATTCAATTTGTACTTTCCTCTGTATAAACCCCGAGCAAGATTATCCCCTCCTTTCCAGATCCCCGCGTGAAAAAAGGGGTTGTAAATTTACGAGTATACCGCATATAGGCTGATTTCTTCGGTGGCTTGGCAAATGCGGTTAAGAGCAAGAGACTGACGTTAATTAAGGAAAGGGAAAGTAAACGGCTGTGTCGGGGATCTTAAGTGGACATATATTTTAAAAGAAAATTCTTTTTAGGTCTCATTTCAGTATCAGTAGATCAGGAATAAAATCTTGAATGGAGCTATCCTCTGTTTTTCACTCTCAGTAACGCGTACAAGGATGCACACGGTACCGGAATGGAGACAAATTTCATAGGATACCAAAAGTTTTGAAGTGCTCTTTTACGTATTTATTAAACAGCTTAATAATATTGGTATGCACTTTTTTGGTTTATTAATAAATAAATAATTAATAAAGTATAATAAATACGTTTTTTAATAAAATAGTACATAAACATATCAGTAATAAAGTATTTACAACTATTTTAGTAATAGTAATAATTAGTAAATACCCTTATCATTAATGTGATTAATGAAAGGCATTTGAAACCAATATAGGATTTGCAAGAACTTTCTTCTGCGGGATGTCTCTCATAGCTCTGGCAATTTCTAGCCATGGAGGGAAGGCAGGCGCTTTGCTTTTCGCAAATAATTAAAAAAAAAACTTAAACAAAGCAACAAAATATGGAAGAAAAGACATGCGCAGGCAAATTAGAAACCGCTGATTCGCTTAGGTCCATCATGACGTCGAAGAGGCGGGGAGAGCTCCGCGAAGTAGAAGAAAAAATAGAAATAATAAAAGAGCAAGGATCAGATATTTATGTAATATATATCCACTAGATTCGAAGAGAAACTGTATACTTATCCTATTTCTATAATCCTATCCTTTAAGACATGCGCAGACAAATTAGAAACCGCTGATTCGCTTAGGTCCACCATGACGTCGAAGAGGCGGGGCGAGATCCGCGAAGTACAAGAAAAAATAGAAAAAATAAAAGAGCAAGGATCAGATATTTATGTAATATATATCCACTAGATTCGAAGAGAAACTGTATACTTATCCTATTTCTATAATCCTATCCTTTTTTACTCAAAATCTTTTAAAAGAGAGGGTCACATCTTACGAAAGTTACATGTTACCCTATTATAGAGAGAATATAGTAACATATGTGCTTTTTTTTTTTGTTTCTTGCATTGGCGAGTTGGCGAGCTTGCTTTTGGCGATGCGGCGTTTGCTTTGGCGAGCTTTTGGAGGAGCCCCGAAAAGCGTAGGATGGGTTGCGTTGATCCTGCGACAGATGCCGGGCGTCCCATAGAAACGTGGATGCACTGGAATTGCCCGATAGCTTAGCGCCGTCCGGGAACCTTCCGCCAGAGCGGCAAGGGATGCGCGTATCCTGCCTTCCATTTTACCGGAAAGCTTGAAGGGCGTCCCGGAACCTTCCGCCACCGATGAAATATTTTTCCGTGTTTCAGTACCTTTCTCTCCCGTCGTCAAATAGAAACGTGGATGCACTGGAATTACCGGAATATATAGAAGGGTCGCGGTCCTTCCCGCCACCGATGAAATATTTTCGCATGCTTGGTCGCATAGAAATGTGGATATAGTGGAATGTTCCGAAATAACAAATCATCGAAACAGGAAGAGTTTACTAAAAATGAAAAAATTTTCGCTAATTATTAAAAAACCAGTACAACGTTTTTTTAATCGACCGTTTCCATTCGAATAACAAAGCCACATTTTCTTCAATGCAGAAAAACAGCGACGGTCCAAGAAAATGGTAAAATATATACGAGTCATTAAAAGAATGTTGTGGATGGTGCTGCTTCAACGGTTCGTGACAGCATTTATATTCAAGTGATGTTTTATATCAAATATATCCAGTTTACGAGTCAAAATGTTGGTGTGGGTTAAGGTATACTGTTACGAGCAAAATGTTAAGATGGTCAAACCCGTTTCGAGTACCAGACTGAACGCGTCTTGAGGTAAGAGATACTTATTTTTTTATTGTGTCTACCTATCTTAACTGTTATTCTAACTGTTATATTTTGCATTCGTTAAATTTCCCACGCGGTAAATCGAAGAAACAGGAAAGCTCTTCAGTGTGTTGTAATAAAGGCAATTCCAAAAAAATGGGAAATAAAATATGTTTTATAATTGTTTAAGCAGAAAAAAGTGTCAAAAGCCCGGAGAAATTTGACAGTAGACTGACCTTATATTCGACGGCATTTTACTGTCTTAGTGCTCCAGGTCTAATCATGTAAATATTCCATCAAGAACATTTCTGAAGAAAAGTGTTATTATATGTGTATTAATACAGTACATGGTCTGCAAAATTTGTAAGTTTCCATGAAAATAATATTTGCAGTTATTGTAGTTTAAAATTAGAATTCCGGCCGAACGGGCTGGCAGCATCCGCGTTTTCGTGGGTTTTCTTTAATGTTCGGGGTTGGTTTGTTCCCCTTCAAAATTAACGAAATTCCGATAAACGACGATAATTACTTGGTTTATTAATTACTTTTTCATTTTTAAAGGATTCCATTTTCAATTTTTTCGTGATTCATATTTGATGTTTCTTTTTTTTTTAAAGTTTCAAGGTTCATTTTTAAATGCTCGTAAGTTCTACTTCATTCAAATAAAATTTTACTAACTTTCTCAAAGGAGATAATATACTCAATAATTCATAAGTAAATGAATTATTATTTAATTACTTTGCAGCTTTTGCGCAAGTATTAGGCAATTTTTTACGATTTATTAAATAATAATTCAATATAATATAAAATAATTAAATAAAATAATAATTCATAAGTAAATGAATTATTATTTAATTACTTTGCAGCTTTTGCGCAAGTATTAGGCATTTTTTTACGATTTATTAATATATTTACTTTAATTCAATCTTTGGTATAGATATATATAAACACGCATATATAACGTAAGGCGTATTACTAAGGGAAATGAATCCAGAAAAATGCTAATCCACTTTAACAATTTAGTGTATATGTATATACTACATATAAACATAAATACACATTATTTTATTGTAAATATATGATATGTGTGTGCGTATGTAATTTAAAAAATAAAATAATAAATATGTAATTTAAAATATGTATATGTATGTAATATGTAAAAAATATGTAATTTAAAATCTTCTAATTGCTTCCAAACCTAACAAAAAAATTTTATTGCTCTTACATAAATATATTTTATGTAATATTTTGATATTTTATACCTTGTTCAGTATTTTGTTCCATTTATACTTAATTACATTGAACACTGGGTAAAATCCTAGTATACGGTGCAGCCTTGGCGCGATTTTGAAAATTATCGCCAACACCAAAAATGATCCAAAGAACATCTATATACTATACACTATATACTATGTGTGTATATAGATAATAATATAACTATATATATTCTTTGGATAACCCGTTTACTGCTCATCATAAAGTAGCCGAATCCCGTGTGCACCGGATACTAGGATTAAACCGAACACTGTTGGATAGATAGATAGAGCAATTTGCCATAATTAAGTAAACGAAACCAAATCTTAAAATTGCGACTTCTAGGCGTTCTTAAAATTTAGCGACTTCATACGGCTCTGGTGGCGATTAATTTGTGTTATGGCGCTCAAGTTGGCAACTCGTCGCTAGGTTTTGTCCGTTAAAACCTAACTACCTTAAAGATTGCCAATGTAGCAAAAATTGAAGAACGCCTAAAGGAGAAGGGACAAATGTATGTCGAACCCGTAAAAATATCTCAGCCCGTTCCCTGAAATTTCCGTATTTCGTACCGTAATTTTCCTCCCTTTTTATTAATTCTATAAATCCAAAAGTCGAGGCGGGAAACCATGCGAACAATATAACTTCGGAAACACGTGGTTAGAACACGGCAATGTTCTGTTTTTCCTCATCTCTTTTATCTCGTTCTAGATCTTACAAAAAGCAGCATAGCAGTACATGTTTGATTTCACGATGCAGCGTAAGTATCGGCATACATTTTTTTTTTATTCTTTTCAATCTTTTCTCAGAAAATTCCATTTCTCAAAATTGTTAGTATCCAGAATCTAAAAATCCATGGCAACTTAAACAGTTCCCATTTTCTTGATCGCGCTGCCACAGTAGCGCTTATAAATTAGGTACGGAACAATTGCATTGCACTGAAGTTATCCAAAAATTATTAAACTAATGTGAACGCCGAGGTCAAATTCGTTTTATTGCCTATTGTCATATTTTGTAAGGCTTTAATGATTTTTTTAATTACCAAACTGAACGATTCCAAAGCGAACAGTGCAAACACTGTACGAAAAATAATCCCTCTACCGGGAGTGGCAGTCTATCGAAAATTCTAAATATGTGCCGTTTTTCAATGTTTCAACAGAAATGGATATTTGCCAAAGTGCTATGTGTTTTCATTATTTGTGTGTGAATGAAAAAAAAGGCCTAAAAATCGCGAAAATCAGCGTGTAAAATCACGAAAAAAATCGCTTAAAGCGTTTTACACTTTTTAAATTGCTCTCACGGTGTCTTTCTCGCCTTCAGAAATAACAACGGTATCAAAGCCATCAAATTCTGAATAACGTAGTACTCCACCCGAATATGAACACCTGAAATCCAGAATCTGGAATCTGTTTTATTGTCTATTTCATATTTTGTAAAGATTTAACAAATTTAACGATTCCAAAGCGAGTAGTGGTAACATTCTATGTTACCAGGACCCGATCCAAAAATGTAAGGATCAATGGATACATGTGTTCATGTATGCATAATATCTGTAACAACGATTGGGTCCCCTAATCCCCAGTCGCCCTTTAAAAGGGAGGGTATATGAAGTATTTCTCCCGCCGTCTTAGCATGCCTTCGAAGTGTAGTGGTCAGCACGCTCGACCGTGGTTCGGGTCCTGGCGAGGGTACTGCTCATTTTTCACTTTTCCTGCTTTCAAAAAATTCCTAATGTCTTCTCTACAAAGTAATATATTTTATTTAGATTGTCTTCCTCAGGAAGAAAGATTGCAAATTAAAATAAGAAAATATTCGACATAAATTTCAATTTTTTTACTTTATCGATCATACATAAGACAAATAAATATTAGTTCTCTCATAGTGATATTATATATTTTTGAAGCAACAATACATGAAAAATGAGCAATGCTCTCGGCGGGACTCGAACCTGGACCTCTCGAATACGCGCCCAGTGTGCTTAACCTGTACTAAGCAAACAGTCTTAAAACTCAACTCTTTCATAATACAATTTGGTTAACCTTTTTTAAAATACAATTTTGCGCATTAAAATTAGGAGTTTGAAAACGAAAATTTCGTATTAATGATAGACACATTTAAGATTCATTAATGGAATACTTTAAAAACTGCTGTGATAAATACTGATAATATTTACATCGATTTTTAAATCTTTCATATTTTGTTCGGAAGAAAATAATGCGAAAATGCTAAAATTTATAAAAAGTGTGGATGTTTTTCTTATTTGAACTTCCCCTTGATTAATGAGCTCACATCAATTACACCATCAAGTGTCAATCATCTCTTTTTATAACCTAAATGTTAGTAGTAAAATATTCAGCATGAACTAGACTATCGGTTGTAAAACAGGTTCTTGACCTTAATTTCTCATTATCTAAACCAATCGAATTACTTCGAAATACACTTAATGAATGAAAATTTTTTGATAAGTAATTTAATAATAATCATAGTTTTGAAGAATCTGCATGTTTCTGTGAAAACACAAAGGTACCTAGAGCCATCCAATTTTGGGTAACGTAAACCTCCATCCGAACATGGACACCTGAAAGCCCAAACTTTGAATGTCCAATTAGTTTTATTATCTATTTCATATTGTGTAAAACTTTAATAATGAATTTTGCATTTACAAACTGAACAATTTCAAACTGAGCTGTGGCAACACTGTATTTAATAAAACATTTTTATCTGCAACTCACTAGTCTATCGAAAATCCTAAAGGTGTGCTGTTTTTAAATATTTCCCGTGTCTAGTGTTGAATGGAATTTTATGCGGCGTGGCCGCCAGGAACGTGATATTTAATAAATAAAGTGAATAATTAAAAGACAAAAAAGAGTTTCATTAAGCCGAATTCATATGATTAACTGAAAAAAAGACTGAAAAGAAGAGAAAAATGTATGCCAATACTTACCCCGTATCGAGAATTCAAAGATGTACAGCTCTGGTGCTTTTAAAATTTTTCAATCACTCTGGCTAACGACGTTTGAGCTTAAAATATTTAAAAACAGCATATTTTTGGAATGACCGATCGACTACCCTAAGAGGTGGAGATTAAAATATTTTATTTGGTACAGTTTTGTCCCTCCTCGCTTCGAAATCGTTAAAAATTTTAATCAAAAATTCCTTAGAGTTTTACAAAATATGAAGCAGATAATAAAAGAAACTGTAAATTCAGAATTCCGCCTTCCAGGTGGAGCACAATGTTAATTGAAATTGGTTGGTTCTAGATACGGTTGTTTATTCTCAGTGCGAGAAATATACATACATTCAATGCAGATTCTTCATTGTTTAATTTCTTTAAATTCAATACAGGGCGATCATATTGGGTGGCACCAATTTCAAAAGTGATTGAACGCTTTTGTGATTCGAAGCAAAATGTCGTTTGGAGACTTCCTGTGCTAACAGCACACTGCTTTACTTCCGTTTTACTTGTCAGACTGTTGCCACGCAATATTATCGCTCTGTGTTTTATTTAAAGAAATTAAATAATGAAGAATCTGCATGAATGTATCTATGTATGTTTCTCGCATTAACATTACCTAGAGCCATCCAACTTCGAATAACGAAATTATATGGAAGCCCAAACATGGAATTTGTTTTATTATCGATTTCATATTTTGTAACATTTTAACGAATTTTATTATTAAGAAACTCGACGATTTCAAATCGAGAATAGGCAACACTGTACGGAGGGAGGGGGGAGGAATTTCCTCTCCAGCACGAGAATGTGTATCGGAAATTCTCAAAATATGCTCATTATAAAATTATTTTGCGATATTGCTGTTGAATTGAATTTTATGGTTAAATACAAAGAACATGATATTTAATAAATAAAGGTAGTACAGAAAACGGTAAAAAATGATAGGTTTAAGTTATTATTTTTTAATAATTTTATTATTAGTTCAAAGGGACAATTTGAACAGAAGGACTATTAATTTCGTTTTTGTGTGGATTCACAACGAGCGTTGTTTCATTTTTCAAATTGTTGCCACCCACACTGCTCCCCCCTAGGCACTACACTCACTTATTTAGGGTAGGGATGCTCCGTGGAGGTCTTTATAATCAGCCTAACAAAATCCAATCCATTACTGAGAAGCAAACACGAAGCAACTCAGCGCAAGAGACTGTCTATCGGAAGTCCGAAAAAATGTCAATAATAAGCTTACTATGTGTGGATAATTCTCTAAGGTATATTATGCATTGGAAGGGTGTTTAACAAGAATGCGTCTTTGCATTGTTATTACTGTAAGAAGAATTTCAAGAAAATGTTAAAGGTTTGAGTGTTTTCGAATCCAATTTACACCTTAATTACTAAAACTAACGTCAGTAACTCTCTGGAAAATCTAGAAATATTCACACTATGGTATAAATGCGACTCAAAAGCTGACGACACAAATTTGCTTAATATGTATCAAAGCTTGTCAAAGGATAATTATCTTCCGCTACGAAGTTTTGTAGTAAGAATAATGGCTTTCTTTTGGAGTATGGTCCTCCCCGAAGGCATTCCTCCTCTTAGCCTAGTATGCTTTGCCACAACTGAATAAATCAAAAATTTAACATTTAATCTTGATCTTAGAAAAATGAAAACACACTAATTTTAGCATCTAGAAAAATTTCATAACCATGGAAATTTATACAGCGTAAATAAGGTCTAATGATGTAAATCCATCAAGTGTTTATGAGCATTTCCGAGGAAAAATGTTATTTTATGAAATGTGTAATTAATACAGTACATGGTCTGTAAAATTTTCAAGTTTCGCAGTATAATAATATTTGCTGTTATTGTACACAAAAATAGATCTAAAGTTTATGGTTTAATTGGTATATCTTCTGTAAGAATTAACAATATGCCGTTTTGTGACATTTTTCAGTTGTACGTTTCAATTGTGGCAGCACGATCAAGAGAAAGAAAATTATTCCAGTTGCCATGGAAATCACAGACGACATTTTATTTTTAGATTTTGGTTTCTAATGGTTTGAGAGAATAGAGTTAAAATGTACGGTGAGTGTTTTATAAATGAAAGTATGTAGAGACGCTAGGATTTTTTTGGAAGCAAACAAGATGAAAAATTAGCAACTGTCTTTGCTGGGAATCGAACCACATACTTCTGCAATACCGGGCCCAGTTAAAAAGTGTAAAACGCTTTAAGTGATTTTTTCGTGATTTGAAATGCTGATTTTCGAGATTTTTTTGGCCTTTTTTTCATTCACACACACATAACGAAAACATACAGCATTTGGGCAAATGTCCATTTGTGTTGAAACATTTAAAAACAGCACATATCTAGAATTTTCGATAGACTGCCACACCCGATAGAGGTATTTTTTTTCGTACAGTGTTTGCACTGTTCGCTTTGGAATCGTCGAGTTTGGTAATTAAAAAATCATTAAAACCTTACAAAATATGACAATAGACTGCGTTTAAAAAGCACTTTATTTACTTTCAGTTTAAAAACACTCTCGACCCTTTTTAACTCTCAAAACTGTTAGAAACTAAAATCTAAAAATAAAATGTCGTGTGCAATTTCCATGGCAACTTAAACGGCCTCGGTTTCCTTGATCGCGCTGCCACAATAACGCTTATAAATGAGGTACGGAACAATTGCATTACATTGAAGTTATCTAAAAATTATGTAAATTATGTAACCGATTTAAACACTGCGGTCAAAATCGTTTTATTGTCTATTATCATATTTTGTGTGAATTTTTTATACCAAACTCAACGATTCGAAAGCGAACAGTGCAAACGCTGTACGAAAAAAAATACCTCTATCGGGAGTGGCAGTCGCTCGAAATCGATATGTAAAATCATGAAAAAAAAATCACTTATAGCGTTTTACACTTTTTTAATTGCTCTCACGGTGTGTTTCTCGCATTCAGAAATAACAACGGTATCAAAGCCATCAAATTCTGAATAACGTAGTACTCCACCCGAATATGAACACCTGAAATCTCGAATCTGGAATTTTAATAGTTATGTTTTATTGTCTATTTCATAGTTTGTAAAGATTTAGCGAATTGTTGATTAACAAATTTAACGATTCCAAAGCGAGGAGTGGTAACACTCTACGGAATAAAATATCTATAGCGGCCGTGACTGTCCATCGAAAATTTAATTGGGAAAAATTTTAAATCAATTTTGCATTTTACAAATAAATAATAAAAAAAATTAAACATTAATTTTTACAAGCAAGTCCTTTCCGTGAAATTCAGGTAGAATTGGGTATTTAGCCAGACTTTTAGTCCAAAGGGGCTTTGTTCCTGAAGGACTATTGTTTTCGTTTTTCGTTGAAGCCTTAAGTTTTGGTCATAAATGAATACCATCGCTCCGTATTATATCTGAAGAAATTAAATAATGAAGAATCTGCATAAATGTATGGATGTTTCTCGCATTGTGATAAAACTACGGAACCTAGAGCTATCAAAATTTGACTAACGTAATCTTCCATAGAATATGGGCACGTGGAAGCCCTAATTTGAATTGGAAATTTGCTTTATTATAGATTTCATATTTTGTAACACCTCGACGAATATTTGATTATAAATTCAACGATTTCAAAGCGAGAATTGGCAACTTTGTACAGAAAAAACCTTTTTATCTCCAGCGCGCGAGACTGCGTATCGGAATTTCTAAAGATACGCTCAATAAAAAATTATTTTGCGATATTGCTCTTGAACTGAATTTTAAGTGCGAAGAACGCGATATTCAATAAATAAAGGTAACACACAAAATATTAGAAAAACGCCCCTTTGGACGTAATTTAAAATCTGGAACCTTTCAGATGTTCTTAAGACGAACACGTTTCGGCACTTTTGCTTTGTTCAATGCCTAGTTCTTACGATACGCTCATTACGGCTCTTGAAGCCAGAGCAGAATAGGAACTGAATCCAGAATTTTTAAAAGGGAAATTAATTGACGAATTTAACAAGAGAGTTGAAAATAATTCATCAGATTCAAAGGCATTTAAAGCTTCATTTCAAAACAAGACAAAGAGAGAAATGTTTTGCTCATATTGCCATAAAAATAACCATTTTAGATCAGAGTGTTATCATTTAAAATCGAAACAAACAAAATGAACCTCCAAGATGTGACTGCGTCGTTCTGACTACACCGTACATCAATCATCCGAGAGTTTTATTTTCGACAATAGCCACCTGGTAAATAATAATATTTCACGGAATGTAAACCCATAAATCCGTCAGATATTATAACTGCGAATGGGCAATGTATTAAATCAACCGCGATAGGAACTGTCCGTTTTAAAACATTAAATGCTAAACAAAAAATAACTGAAGCTCTCTTATCGGAAGTTTTACACGCTCCTGAATAAAAACGAATTTAATCTCAGTTAAGAAAATAACCAAAAAAAGGACTTTGGGTTCTGTTTAAAGGAAATAAATCAGGATCACGAAAGGAGATCAGATTGTTTTAGAATGCCATGCAATTAACAATCTTTACCAAATTAAACCAATAGACAAGAATGATGAACCATCAGCTCATGTAGCATTTCAGTGCAAAAAAGAGAACTGTGTTCAACTTTGGCATAGACGCCTTGGCCACAGAAACGATGACGCAATCAAGCAACTTGTAAACAAAGAACTCCCTGAAGGAATTAAACTAGATAATTGTAAACATGATAGCAAATGCATTCAGTGCATAAAATGTAAACTAACTGATTTTCCGTATTCCAAAGAATCGAAATTCAGAGTATCTAAACCGCTAGAACTCGTTCACACTGATGTTTTAGGACCAGCACAAACACCGTCTGTCAGTGGATACCTAAGTTACTTCATCCAACTAAAATTTTACTAACTTTCTCAAACGAGATAATATACTCAATAATTCATTAATAAATGAATTATTGTTTTATTACTCTGCAGCTTTTGCGCAAGTATTAGGCAATTTTTTACGCTTTCTTAATATATTTACTTTAATTCAATCTTTCGTAGATATATATAAATTTACATATATAACGTAAGACTAAAGGGAAATGAACCCAGAAAAATGCTAATCCACGTTAACAATTTAGTGTATATGTATATACTACATATAAACATAAATACACATTACTTTATTATAAATATATAATATGTGTGTGCGTGTGTATATAACTTCTAATTGCTTCCAAACCTAACTAAAAATTTGTATTGCTGTTACATATATTTACGTAAATGAATACAGTATATTCAAGAAATTTTCTTTGATATTTTATACCTTGTTTAGTATTTTGTTCCATTTATATTTTACTTACATTGTACACTAATGGATAGATAGAGCAATTTGCCATAATTAAGTAAACAAAACCATATCTTAAAATTGCGACTTCTAGGCGTTCTTAAACTTTAACGACTTCATACGGCTCTGGTGGCGATTAATTTGTGTTAGGGTGCTCAAGTTGGCAACTCGTCGCTCGATTTTGTCTTTTTGCCGTTGACACCTAAGTACCTTAAAGATTGCCAATGTAGCAAAAATTGCAGAACGCCTAAAAGAGAAGGGACAAATTTATGCCGAACCTACAAAGTTATCTCAGCCCGTTGCCTGAAATTTCCGTATTTCGTAGCGTAATTTTACTCCCTTTTTATTAATTTTATAAATTCGAAAGTCGAGGCGTGACAGTCATGCGAGCAATATGATTCCGGAAAGTCGCGGTTAGAACACGGCAATGTTCTGTTTTTCTTCATCTCGTTTTTCCTTATACATCTTACAAAAAGCAGCATAGCAGTACATGTTTGATTTCACGATGCAGCATAAGTATCGGTATACATTTTTGTCAATAATTTTTTGTCATCTGTCAATAAAGTCAGTTGTGAAAAAGGTGTATGTAATGTGAATTGAGATTATTCCTTATTTTTATTTATGCCAGAGCTATAAGTCTTTTAAAATAAGGAACATTAACATCATTTTTCACTCATTACTTACATTTTTATAATCCTGTAGCAATTAGCAACAGGTTTTTTTTTCTTTTTTTTACACAGGACAACATTTTACATTAATTAAGAATTTGCAGCCATTTTTTTTTTTTTTTTACAATAGGTAGCAGCTTAACACTCAACTTAGGCACGGCGCGTATTCGAGAGGTTCGTGGTTCGATTTCTGGCGAGGGCATTTCTCATTTTTCAAGTCTCCTGCTTCCCTCCCCCACAATGTCTCGGCACTGGCGCCCGAACTCGCCAGACCACCACACTATGAAGATGAAGTTATGGGCATTCCCCGTTTCGAGAACTCAATCTCATTCCGGGTCCACTCCCCCCTTTGGGCACGTCATGGTGGTTCAACCTCCACTATTACCCTCCAGGAGAGCAGCGCACCACCTGGGGACGCACCCCAGGCAGCACCGGTCGTCTAATGCTCCTACCAGTCGCTTGGGCGAGCCCGTCGCAGCGGGACATTACCCAGCGACCCCGGGGGAAACCCCCAGGTTACTAGAACCACGCCGCGCTAGGACGTGCCAGACTCCGGGACCGGCCAATAAGTGACCTTTCCCAGAGCCTTCAGAACCACCAAGTTCATAAATTTTATACCCCCGTGGCCGAGACTGCCTAGGTACAGATCCTAACCAGTAGCTTCGCAGAGTTCTCTACGTCGACCCCCGGGGGGGGGAACCACACTATGAAGGCATGCTAAGAAGGCGGAAGAAATACCTTGTAAGGTAATATTGAATTCTGGAAGCACTATGCTCTATTTATGCCTACATTCTTCGCACCATATGTCTAAGCATATTTTCTAGATATATTTCTAGATACCACCCGTGTTACATATGTTATTCATGAGTTTTGGCATATGGTGTTTTCAAATATGTTTGGTGTCTTTCTTCTCTCTTCATTCCTGTTTTATAAACACATGCTCTTAGATGTATTTCTACACGTAAGATTTTATTTTTACTTGTTTCATATACATATATGCACGTCGCAGAAATAATCTTCAGACTCGTGTTATTACACCTCAAAACAATTATTCGAGAGTATTTCAAGTGAAGTTAAGGAGTTTTTCCCCCAGGAAAATTCTAAAACGCTGGTTGGACAAGAAATTTCGTAGTAATACTCAGCTGAAAAACTCGTTTATTACTAAAATCGCACAGAAATTTCTGCCGCTTGTTAAAATATTTCAGTGCAATGCGTTTTAAAAGCACTTTATTTACTTTCAGTTTAAAAACACTCGTGGCCCTTTTTAACTCTATTCTCTCAAAACTGTTAGTATCCAAAATCTGAAAATAAAATGTCGTCTGCGATTTCCATGGCAACCTTAACGGTTTCCGTTTCCATGATCGCGCTGAAGTATAGAATTATATTATTAGGTAATACTATGGATGAGAATACAAAGAAAGCTTTAGATAACGCAAAAACGAAACGTAAACCTTTAAGAAGGTTAACAACGCAAGTAATTAACAGAATATCTGAATTATTGGAACAGGATATTGTAGATACAAAATCATTAGAAGAATGTGAGATGAATCTACAAGAAAAAGCAGATCAGCTATTTAAGTTAGATCTAGAATTTGAGAATTTAATTCCTGAAGTATCTGATCTGGAAACAGAACTCGAAAATCATCTACGCGAAATCGAAAGTTAAGAATTATCTTCAGAATTCAGATAGAAATAAGACAGATTTGTCGTTGAAGAATAATTCTTCACTTATTTCGAATAGTGAACCGGACAAACCGAGAATAGAATTGCCGAAACTTCATGCAGAACCGTTTGAGGGTAATTTAGAGAAGTTTCAGGAATTTTGGTCACAGTTTGATAATGCGATTCACAATAACGAACTTGAAAAAAAACTTAAAGCTTTCTTGAAAGGACCAGCCTTAATTAGCATTCAAGGACTATTGGTATCGGAAAATAATTATGATTTAGCAGTTGAATTGCTTAAAGAAAGTTATAGGAAAAAAGAAATTACTGTAAGATCTCATATTAACCATTCGTTAAATTTGAATGCAGTAAAATCAGCTTCGTATTTGAAACAGTTAAGGGAGTTATACTACACGATAGAAATCCAAGTGCGGGGTTTACAAACTCTTGGTGTCGAACTGAATTCATATGGAAGTTTGTTGTTTTCACTACTAACCGAATTTATTCCAGATTCTATTGTGCTAGATTTTTATAGACAGCATGAAAAAGACGATTCTTGGAATGTAACAGAATTATTAAAATTCCTTAGAAGAGAAATAGAAACGCGATAACGAACATTTTTGTTTCGACAAACAAGGGAAAATAATGAATCAGTTAAAAGCGTAGACTATAAATTCTCACTTAATAAATTTTCGCAAAGCAAGATTCGATTCCTAAAGCTACCGCACCGAGCACATTTCAGAAAATTTGCATTTTTTGCAATAATTCTGAGCACAGTTCTGAAAATTGTGATAAGGAACGTAAACAGAAATTGGAAAGTTTGAAACGAAACGGGAGATGGTTTTTTTATGTCTGCAAAAGAAAAATCACATGGTTCATTTACGTAAATTAAAAGAGTGCTGCTTGACATGGAAGCGTAAACATTCTAGCTTGATTTGTGACGCCAAATGCCTCCCGCGTCAGACAGAGAGACGCGAAGAAATGATGAATGACAAAATGAATGATCAAAATAGCGTTGCAATGTATCATGATGGATTATCTGACGTTTCGACGTATTTGAAGAAAGCAATAATCACGCATCTACAACGACCTTGGGAAAAGTTCATGTTTCACTTCGAATCGACAAAATCCAAACAACCGCGAATTTGTTTATAGTATATGATGAGGTACAGTCGTAGGACCTAATGACTGGGAGAGACATTTTAAACGATCAAATGTTGGCTTATGAAAAAATAGGGGATTCGTTTATCATATGGCATGCTAATAAAATTCCATTCGCGCAAGTGATAAACGAAACGGATAAATGTAAATAAAAATTAACACGATAAACTTTGTGCATTCTGTAACCCCGGATTTAAATAAAGGAGTAATCTTATTTCAAAATTAGCATGGAAGTCCGGTTTCCCCCGTAGTGTTGCCATTGCTCGGTTTGAAGTCTTTGAATTTGTTAATCAAAAACAAATATGAAATCGATATTGAAACAAATTTCAAATTCTAAATTAGGGCTTTCAGTTGCCCATATTTGATGGAAGATTACGTTAGTCAAAATCTAAAGGCTCTAAATACCGTTGTTTCATCACAATGCGAAAAACATACAAACATGTATGCAAATCCCTCATTATTGAGTTTCTTTAAATATAGCACAGGGAATAATATCGGGTGGCAACGATTTGAGAAGTGATACAGCCATTTATAGTGAACCAATGCAAAATGCCGAAACGAAATGAATAGCCCTTCTGAACAAATTGTCTTTGGGCTAAAAATTAAAAAGTAGATTAAAAATTTAATAAGGAGCTACATCGTACTGCAAACCTAAGCACAAATATATGTGAACCGAAATACTATACCGTTCGGGCGGCATTCGGATATTTAAGGTTCCCAGTTAAATGTTTTTTCCATTTTATTTTTATCTTCGTCCTTTTTTTTCCTATCTATTCCTGCATTCTGCTTACATTTTAAATGCTAGATAGGGGAGGGAGGGGAAATACGCCTGTTTACCTATTACACACCAGGCGTCTCCGTCCTCCGTAACCAAACGAAACTATTTAAAATCAATAGACGCAGATCTTAAAAATATTCATAATTTCTAATTAAAAACATTCAGTGCTTTTATAGAACTAAATTACACATTAAATCTCTCTACACATACTGTAAATTAAATCATTTAGAAAATTTATTAACATGATTTTGAAAATTTATTAACATGATTTTGAAAATTTATTAACATGATTTTGAAAATTTATTAACATGATTTTGAAAATTTATTAACATGATTTTGAAAATTTATTAACATGATTTTGAAAATTTATTAACATGATTTTGAAAATTTATTAACATGATTTTGAAAATTTATTAACATGATTTTGAAAATTTATTAACATGATTTTGAAAATTTATTAACATGATTTTGAAAATTTATTAACATGATTTTGAAAATTTACTGAACTGCAGCGATTGACAGTGCCTTAGAAAAATAACCATGTCCCAGGACCTATGCACGATCAATGCCGTGGTAGCAGAACGTAACACAATGACACAAAAAGTGGTCAAGTTAGAATACGTTATTTGAATATGGGAAAACACGTGAAGGCTATTTCCCTAAGAGGATTGATGCCTTCGAGGAAAACTTTCTTAGCAAGCCTGTCTCGTATTCGCGTTACCTACGCTGAAACCTACGAATCTCAAAGCAGCGAGTCCGTTTGTCTGGAATAGAACCCGATCCAGGACGAAATACGAGTCTTCAGCAGTGTTAACCACTCCGAGACTCGTAAACTGGAAAAATCACAGTTATAGTTATTTCACACATAGAAAACGTAACAACGGAAATTACATTTATATTTTTGGGCATCATTGGGTTATATAGGTGAAGGGAACAGGAAAAGTGTTTTCGACGGGATTCTAACACTGAACGTTTTGTCTCCAAATTTTAGCCGGACGTGCTTCCAACGTCACGGCGAAGACTAAAAACAAACAATTCCATGTGTTATTATCAAAATGCTATTTATAACAAAATTAAAAACCATTTTGATACAAAACAATTTTAACCATTTGTGAGTACACAAAAATATGTGGGAAAGAAATAATTTTCGAATCTTGCACGCTTTCTTAGATACTTCTTTCTTTAGGAAAGACTTTCAATGAAAGACGACATTGTGTCGTTCTTCCATGAGAAACAGTGTTCTGCGGAGTGCGAAATGTTAGAAGATACAGAACGGTTTTCGGATTTTGCATTTTTTACAGATCTTCATTGTTATATGAGCAACTTAAATGTCAAAATGCAAGGGGAAGAATCACCTTATCGACAATATCTGGGCCCATCTCAAATCTTTTAAACTAAAACTTAATCCGTTTGCTGGGCAGGTAGCCTAAGAATGACTTGTCTCATTTCCTCAAGTTAAATTCAATATCCTTAGTAAAAACGGTGTTGGTGTATTAAATTATGGCAAAGCACACGAGGGCTATCTGCCTAAGGTGAGGGATGCCTTCGTGGAGGACTTTCTAAGGGAAACTGGCTCGTACACACGTTACACATGGGGAAAACCACGAAAACACCCATGCAGCCAGCCCATTCGCGGGATTCGAACCTCGGACCGAACTACCAGTTTTCAGTGACTTTACCGTTCGGCAGCTGGTGGGCCCTTAGTAAAAATGAAGAGAAGCTTGAGAATTATAATGATGACTTGAAAAAACTGAATTTTGAGTTCGAAAGCAGATTTCAAGATTTCAGTGCCATTCAAACAGAATTGGATACTTTTACCATGCCTTTCAACGTAAATTGTGAAGCAGTGAGGTCAGATTTGCAGCTTGAATTAATTGAGTTGCAATCTAACAGTCATCTCAAGCAGTTGTTTCTAAATATGCCACAGTTAGAGTTTTACGAATCATTATCGAAAGTAAGTTTACCAAATTTAATATCTCACGCACAGATAATCAGTGCTATGTTTGCTTCATCTTATATATGTGAACAAACGCTTTCAACTATGAAACTTAGAAAGAATTATTTCAGAAGTAGACTGATAGATGGATATTTAGCCTCGTTCTTTAGAATCAGTGTATCTCACACAGCGAACCTCAATATAAGGAATTTTCAAAAATGAAATTGCAATTTCATTCATCTCATTAACATATTTAAATTGTAATACTTGTATATATATATTTTTTAATTTTAGAAAATTTACCTTGGCCCGCCAAAGTTTTGTTTTTCGATTTTCGGCCCGCGACCGAAAATGTTTGCCCATCCCTGACCTAGACCCATGAAACCCAGAAAAGCAGCTAGCACGTTTGCCTGCAATACGCAATAGATTGCAGTCTAAATCGAACTACGAGTATTCAGCCGTCTTAAACACTGAGACAATACTGGTAAAATAATAAATAGAATAAACTCAATTATTAACATTTGAGACATAAAAACATAACCACGTAATACACATTTCAATTTTTGGAGTCGATAACTTGTTTCAGTGAAGGAAATATGACTATCAAAAGGGTTCAGTACGGGATTTGAACACGAGGCTTTACATCGGAATCAGTTAGACCAGAAGGGCAAACTTGTTCATGACTGCAAATAAAACCAGTGGCGAGAAAATTTATAACACACTGGGGCTTACCGAGTTAAGTGATGACAAGGAGAAAATGTAAAAATAAAATTTGAACCGTCTTCAATTTTTTATAATTGTTCGTCTGGTACGATTGTTGATTTGAAACACTATTTACGTTAATATAGCGATATCATTATTTCTAAAATGCTATTAGGATATGGCAGCAATAAAATTGAAATATATATTTTAGAAATATGAATAATTAGAATTAGGATTTAATTATTGCTTTCTAAAATGTAATTTGAAGTAGCATTTTAGAAATATAAATCCTGTATTTATAAAAAAAAAAGGATTTATAAAAATCCTTTATAAAAAAATAAGTATTTTTATAAACCCTTTTTTTAGAAATATAGAATTTTAATAATTAGTAATCCCTTTATAAAAAAAGGATTTATAAAATCCTATGAATTCCCAGGATGAGAGCCACAACAAGTCACTTATCCTCCATAAGTATGATATTATGTAGAAGCTAGAAACCTCTATTTTCTTTATCGTACAAAACTGGGCATAGAAACAAATATTAAATTAAAGCTGGTATGTGATTAAGTAAAAACGTATTTCTTTTACACTCATTTTATAGTCTTGAGGAATTTTTTAAAAATCATACCAATATTATTTTAATATATCTCTTATTAAGCTTTCCATGTTTAGTCATTGAAGTTATTTTAAAGTCATTTAACGTTCTTACAAATTTCGTATTTTAATATTAGAAACGTTTAAATATTTATTCTGTTTTCCAGTTACTCTAACTGTACCTTATTCTTTGTTTACTTTGACATGCATGTCATAAACTGTTCTTGCCGAAGATAGCTCCAACTTATTTAATGAAACTTAACTTCAGTAAGTGGACTGTAATATTAACAATAACAAATTTATTTTAACGAAAACAACATTATTGAATACAAGCAGACGCATGTGCTTATAGTTACCTATGTAACTTAGCTAAAAAGCGAGCAATCATATGCTCTTACATCAAGTCAAAAATCATACAGGCAAAAACGAAATAACTTAAGGGTTACACTAAAGCCAAACTTTGCTTGGCGTAAAACAATGCTGCCAAGCATTAAAGCTCTAAAAAAAAAGCTCTAAAAAAAAAGAAAAAAAGAAAGAGAAGAAACTAAAACAAAGCAACAAAACATAAAAGAAATGACATGCGCAGACAAATTAGAAGCCGCTGATTCGCTAACGCCGACCATGACGTCAAAGAGGAGGGGCGACATCAGGGAAGTAGAAGAAAAAATGGAAAAAATAAAAGAGCAAGGCTTATATATTTATCTAATATGTATCCATTAGATTCAAAAAGAAACTGCATACTTATCCTATTTCTATAAACCTATCCTTTATTACCCAAAATCTTTTAAAAGAAAGGGTCACATCTTACGAAAGTTACATGTTACCTTATTATAGAAAGAATATAGTATACTAACATATATGCTTTTTTTTTGTTTCTTGCATTGGCGAGCTTGCTTTTGGCGTTCATTTTAGCGGGCTTTTGGAGGAGCGCCGAGAAGCATCGGGATTTCTTTTCGAAGGATACAGCCATAAAAGCAGGACCGGATCGCATCCGGTCCTGCTAGGAGTCCCGAACCTTTCCACGACCCATGAAATATTTTCGCCTGTTTTCATACCATTCTCCCGATGTGGCGTCGAAACGTGGATGATGCGGATTTACCGGAAAACTGAGATGCGTCCCTGAACCTTCCGCCACTGATTTTGAGGAAAATCTTAAGATGGTCAAACCCGTTTCGAGTAGCAGACTCAGCGCGTTTTGAGGTAAGAGATTATACTTAATTTTTTGTGCCTACCTATCGTAACTATCATTATATTTTGCATTCGTTAAATTTCCCACGCGGTAAATCGAAGTTTCGCATTATAATAATATTTGCAGTTATTGTATTTTAAAATAGAATTCCGGCCGAACGGGCTGGCAGAATCGGCGTTTTCGTGGGTTTTCCTTAATGTTAATTGGAATAATTTAAAGATTAAATCCTATGGTATCTTAAGATGGTGGATAATTACTTGGTTTATTAATTACTTTTTCATTTTTAAATGATTCCATTTTCAATTTTTTTCGTGATTCATATTTTATGTTTCTTTTCTAAAAAACTTCAAGGTTCATATTTAAATGTTTATAAGTTACTTCATTCATCTAAAATTTTACTAACTTTCTCAAAGGAGATAATATACTCAATAATTCATAAGTAAATGAATTATTATTTAATTACTTTGCAGCTTTTGCGCAAGTATTAGGCAATTTTTTACGATTTATTAATGTATTTACTTTAATTCAACCTTAAGGATCTTGAAGGAAATGAATCTTGAAAAATGCTAATCCACTTTAACAATTTAGTGTATATGTATATACTACATATAAATATAAATACACATTATTTTATTGTAAAAATATGATATGTATAGATATGTAATTTAAAAACTAATTTTTGAATTTTTTATTGCTCTTACATAAATATATTTTACGTAATATTTTGATATTTTATACCTTGCTCAGTATTTTGTTCCATTTATAATTTATTACATTTAACACTGGTGGATAGATAGAGCAATTTGCCATAATTAAGTAAACGAAACCAAATCTTAAAATTACAACTTCTAGACGTTCTTAAAATTTAACGACTTCATACGGCTCTGGTGGCGATTAATTTGTGTTATGGTGCTAAAGTTGGCAACTGGTCGCTCGGTTTTGCCTTTTTCTCCGTTCACACCTAAGTACCTTAAAGATTGCCAATGTAGCAAAAATTGCAGAACGCCTAAAAGAGAAGGGACAAATTTATGTCGAACCTGCAACAATATCTCAGCCCGTTGCCTGGAATTTCCGTATTTCGTAGCATAATTTTCCTCCATTTTTATTAATTCTATAAATCCGAAAGTCGAGGCGTGACAATCATGCAAGCAATATAATTCCGGAAACACGTGGTTAGAACACGGCAATGTTCTGTTTTTCTTCATCTCGTTTTTCCTTATACATCTTACAAAAAGCAGCATAGCAGTACATGTTTGATTTCACGATGCATCGTAAGTTTACATACATGTTTAGTATACATGTTTCTTTTCAATCTTTTCTCAGTTAATCATATGAATTCGGCTTCACAAAACCCTTCTTCGTCTTTTAATTAGTAACATTTAACATTTATTTATTTATTAAATATCACGTTCCTAGCACTTACGCCGTATAAAATTCCATTTCTTCAAAACTGTTAATATCCAAAATCTAAAAATAAAATGTCGTCTGCAATTTCCATGGCAACTTAAACCGCTTCCGTTGATCGCGCTGCCAAAATAACGCTTATAAATTAGGTACGGAACAATTGCATTGCATTGAAGTTATCCAAAAATTATTAAACTAATGTAAACACTGCGATCAAATTCGTTTTATTGCCTATTGTCATATTTTGTAAGGCTTTAATGATTTTTACTTCCTTGTACGAAGTAAATTTTTACTTCCTTGTACGAAGTATTGTAATCGCGAAAAGCTTCAGGCAGAATATTTCAACGAAAATATCCACTTTGACCGCTTTCGAATGCAATTTAACAACGTATTTGCGTGATATCTGTACGTAAGAACAGAATACAAGACTCGTTTCCTCCCCCCCGAAAAAAAACTGCTTTAAAATGAATTCTGATGAGAGTTTTTCGTAGCGTCTGTACGAACGTATGTACGTACTTATCTCGCATAACTCAAAAACGAGTAGCCTCAGAAGGTTGAAATTTTGTACATAGGACTACTATAACATGTAGATGTGCACCTCGTATTTTGGTTTCAATCGGCTGCTCCAAACATATATAAATATATCCACTCTGTTACCCGGCTCAGTGATCTGTTTCTTTACTTTTATATGTTTGTAAATTGTACATTTTTTCTTTAAAAATGATTGAATTATGTTGTTTTTATCTTCCGGTTAAGGGTTTTATGCCTTTAGTAAATCTGTATGCAATATGTTTAGAATTATCAACAATTTAAAATTGTTTTAAGTGCCGCTAAGCCTATTTTGATGGCTGCCACTGCTTGTTTACATTTGAAGCAGCTGAGTAGTGAATTTGTTGGCAATCTAGTGAAACGTAGCTTCGCAACAACATAGATAAACGCCTTCATTCATTATTGCGATTTAAATCATGCTTAATCCTTTCTGGAATTTTTTCGAGGAAATAAATGCTTAAGATTTACTTAATTTTTAATAATTTAATTTTTAATAATTAGTAATTTAATTTTTAATAATTAGTAATTTTTAGTAGAGATATTTTGAGCTTTTATGTATTTTTGCCTTGTCGCGAAGTGAGAACTGAATTAATTGAATGAGAAATACTCAAGAGTCTGTGAAAAACGGTTTCTTTTTTGTTTTGTTTGCTTAATTTCTTTTATACATCGTTCTAGATTTATTATAGTACTTGAATAGAACATGTGGTAACGATTAGATAATTCTTTAAATGTTATAAATTTTGTGCATTCTGAGTTATAATATGAACGAAATATAATACTGTGATGTGAACCTAGCGCCAGAGTGTCGCTATGGTAAACAAATAGAGTGAATTTTGAAGAATGCACTTATTCTATTGTGGTTTATGCCCTTTCGGCGAAGTAGATATAATTAAATCCAATAAGTTTAAACAAAATGCAATAAAAAATGCGTATAATTTAATATTCCGTACAAGGAAGTCGTGTGGTGTACACATCAGACTTTTTTAATTACCAAACTCAACGATTCCAAAGCGAAAAGTGAAAACACTGTACACAAACACACACACACACACACACACACACAAAAAAAAAAAAAAAAAAAAAAAAAGGAGGGGGGGGAAGAAACCGTTATCGAAAGTGGCAGTCTATCGAAAATTCTAAATATGTGCTTTTTTAAATGTTTCAACAAAAATGGACATTTGCCAAAGTGCTATGTGTTTTCGTTATTTGTGTGTAAATGGGGGGGGGGAAATTAAAAAAAGGCCTAAAAATCGCTAAAATCACATGTAAAATCATGACAAAAGTCACTTAAAGCGTTTTACATTTTTAAATTGCTTTCACGGTGTTTCTCGCATTCAGAAGTAATAACGGTATTCAGAAGTAATAACGGAAGTAATAAAGCCACATGAATATGAGCACCTGAAATTTCGAATCTGGAATTTGTTTTATTGTCTATTTCATATTTTGTAAAGATTTAACAAATTGTTGATTAACAAATTTAACGATTCCAAAGCGAGGAGGGGTAACATTCTATGTTACCAGGACCCGATCCAGAAATGTATGGATGAATGTGTTCATGTATGCATTATATGTGTAACAACGATTGGGTCCCCTAATCCCCAGTCGCCGTTTAAAAGGGGGGAGTATATAAAGTATTTCTCCCATGTATGCCATGTGTAGTGGTCAGCACGCTCGATGCGTTTTCGAGAGGTCCGTGGGTCGAGTCCTGGCGAGAGCAACTGCTCATTTTCACTTCTCCTGCTTTCAAAAAATTCCTAATGTCTTCTCTACAAAGTAATATGTTTTATTTAGATTGTCTTTTTCAGGAAGCAAGATTGCAAATTAAAATAAGAAAATATTCGACATAAATTTCAATTTTTTTTACTTTATCGATCATACATAAGACAAATAAATATTAGTTCTCTCATAGAGATATTATTTATTTTTGTAGCAACAGTACATGAAAAATGAGCAATGCTCTCGCCGGGACTCGAACCTGGACCTCTCGAATACGCGCCCAGTGTGCTAACCTGTACTACAATTGTTCGTAAGCACTTGTTCCTTCTATGAATTCTCTCATTAAGAATATAAATATTCCTTCCTTAATATAGCCAAAACTGCAGAAGGCCAAAAAGAGAAGGGACAAATTTATGTCGAATATGCAACGATATCTCAGCGCGTTGCCTGAAATTGCCGTATTTCGTAACATAATTTTCCTCCCTTTTTAGTAATTTTATAAATCCGGAAGTCGAGGGGGGGGGGAAACGATGCGAGCAATATAATTTCGGAAAGACGTTGTTAGAACACAACAATGTTCTGTTTTGCCTCAATTTTTTTTATCTCGTTTTTCCTTATACATCTTATAAAAATATTTATTTAGTAAATTTGTGATTAAGAAATTTTAAAAGAGCCTTTTTCTGCAATCTCTTTTGCACACTTCTGGATGAATTTGTAGGATTTTTTTATCTAACTGGGCAGAGCGGGATTTGGACTTCGATGAGGCCCTAAGCTATTTGAAATAGGGCACCCTTTATAAGTCTGTTTATAAGTCTCTATATTTTGATACTATATTTATACTCATTTTAAATTTTTTGGTGCCCCCTCCCCCCGAAAAAAATTGGTGTTCCTAAGCTACCATTCGTCAAGAGCAGAACGCACCGAGAAGAGAAGTCCGCTCTTCTCGACTGGACTTCAACTGGACTGGGGGTCGGGACCCCCAGTCCAGTTGAAGACGGTATGGGATTGGTCAAATGGCAAAAGATATACTTTGCGGGGGAGTGGAGGGAGAATTTTGCTAACGTACAACACACATTATGGTCGACATTAACAATAATAAAAAAAAGAAACTATAATTTCTTTTTCTGGAGTATTACTCATTAGAATCCTCTTTTTAGAGCATGAAACTGTTAAGGACTGAAGAACAGTCACTAGGAAAAGGACCAGTCACTAGGAAAAGTCACTAGGAAAGAAGGGACGCTCATTCTCCTCCTTCATGGCGCTGATCTCGTTGAAACGCGTCCACCTCCACAAAGTTCCCAAACTTGACTTCTGGTGAGTATATTGTTTATTATATATGTTACCATGAAAGACCGAAATTGGCGAATGTCGACTTTCACCGGAGAATGTCAACATTCACCAAATACACCGGTGAAAGATCGAATATTTCACTACATTCTTGTACATTCGGACCCTCACCGGTGTATGTCGACAATCACAGATATGCTTTGGTGAAAGAAGAAAAGAGAGGTCATAAAGTTCCATAATAGTTTAAGATTTGAATCACATAATTTAGTATGTTTTTTATGACTGTTATTTTATTTTCTCATTTAGAACGTACTGCATAATTAAGTAAGTTTTTAACTTCTATTATTTTCCTTTCTCATTTTGAATGTATTGTGTGTTTTAGGTTCTCATGTTCTTAAGTTCTTATTTCAAGTCTCCAGTGCGTTTATTCGCGACTGAATTACGGAGAAGAAAATATAATATTGTTATATGTTCAACATTCACTATTAGTACATGGTGAATGTCGACATTGACCGGTGTGAGTCAGAAATAAGTGTATTTGGAAAATATTTCGGACGTACACCAAGAGACTATATGAATGTTGTGACATTCACCGAAAAAAGTTGACATTCTCTAGATTTCGGTGTTTCACCGTAACATATGTACTATATTATGTTTGCTTGGTATTAAAGCTTGAGCAACTGTTATCATGGAGAACACCTATTCCAACAATTGAATCTGTTACATGCAAAATTAATTCCCTGAAAATGGCTAAATTCTTCAATAATTCTCAAATTCAGGGCGAGGATGCGGAGAAAAATCTTTTAATCTGTTCCAAAAAAAGGTCAGGCTTATTAAACAATCTGATTCACTTCTCGCAAAACTACAAAAATCTCAAGAATCCACTTCTCAGCAAACCGTCGAAGAAAGCCTTAGTTTAAATCAGCTCAATTCATCATAGACAAGTTGCAAGTTGTCATAGCTTCCGTGGACTATTTTTCAAGCTTTCTTGGCTTTCAATTCATCTTGCACTTAAACCATAAAATTCAGTTCAAGATCAATATGGCAAAATAATTTTAAATTGAACATATTTTTAGTATTTCCGATACACAGTCTCACGGGCTGGAGAGAAAAATGTTTTTTCTGATAAAAATATTCTCGTTTTGAAATCGTAGAGTTTGTTAATCAAATATTCGTTACAGTTTTACAAAATATCAAATCGATCAGGAAACATGTTTCCAATTTGGGCTTTCAGATGCCTGTATTCGCAGTAGAATTAAATCATTCAAAATTGGATGGCTCTAGGTACCGTTGTTTTATCGCAATGCGAGAAACATGCATACATGGATGCAGATTCTTCATAATTTAATTTCTTCAAATATAATCCAGGGCGATAATATTTGGTGGCAACAGTTCGAAGCAAAATCGCAAAACGAAAACTACAGTCCCTCAGGGACAAAGCCCCTTTGGACTTATAATCTAATATATAGTATATTTAGATTAAATTATATTTAAAATCACCAAAGAAATAAATTTTAATATATTTTTAAAATTATTTATCACTTTAATCATTAACTATTTTAATGATTTTATTAACAATTTTAATTATTTATTTATTTCTTGTTCCTCTTTCCTTAGGGTCTCCGTCTTTTCTAATTTTAGAAATTAAGCCCTGAATCAACAAGCTCATCAAGCATATTTTTCAGTTTGTTGTTGGATCCTTTCGAGAAAATGAGGTAAGTTACTCCTTGATTTATAAGCTTCATATTAACGACCGATTGCTTTTGATTTAATTTGTTTTGTATTTTCATTTTCATCAAAATGCAAATTATATTTTAAAAAAGTCTAAAAGCGCTTTCAGATTTTATATGACGCCCAAGGCGGTGATGGTTAAAAATTTTTAAGATAAAAAATGTTTTTTTCCCGTAAAGTGTTGCCATTGCTCGCTTTCAAATCGTAGTTTGTTAATTAAAAATTCGCAAAAATTTTACAAAATATGAACTAGGTAATAAAACAATTTCAAAATTTGAACATCCAGATGCCCACGTTCGAGTGATGGAGTACATTATTCGAAATTGGATGGCTCTAGGGACCGTTGTTTTATCACAATGCGAGAAACATACATAAGTTTATGCAGATTCTCCATTATTTAATTTTTTGAAATATAATGCTGGGCGACAATATTGGGGGCCCCTTCTAGGCTAACGGCCCTTTGGGTTAATAAATTCAACAAACTAAATGGGACAAAAACGATTTGTAAACAGAGTTCAAAAAGGATGAAATAAATAACGAAAATCAAAAAATTTAATTTCATAATATAATAAGAGCACAAAAAAATAAGGCCGAGTGTTTATCGGCATACCTCGAAACGGATCAATCTAACTACCGAGCATACTGAAGCCAGGAGAAAGATCGGTGCGCGAAAGTTCTCATAACCAATTAAGTCGGTTTCACTGCATGAATAGTCGATAAAAGGGAAAGCAAACAGACAGGGTGCAACGCAAATTTTCAGCTAAGGAACGAGAGATGTATAAATACGTGTACACAACTGACACATGAAATGAATTAACTTAAATGATTGCATTACTTTTTATATAATGAAGATTGCTATTTACTCATGAAAGATTTTACTTATTTTGTGCGAAAAGGAATTAATATTACACACTGGAAAAAAAAAATCTTTACCTATTATTTATCTTCATTCTTAACCTTCTGGCTGCTCATCCCGCGTTTTTCAAATGTAGCAAAATCTGCTCTTCCTTCATTGCGCATCCCGTACCGTCCCCCGTTTAACCATTGAAATAAATTATATACAGTATTAGACGTTTAGTTTAAGTTTTGACGAACAGATATCGTTAGTTGTCCACTAAATTGCGGCACTCGAAGGCACGTGGTATTAGCGCTCAAACTTCACTTTTTGCCGCTTTTTTCTTACAGAAATGGCTGCTAGAAAACGTTCAGCGATTATCTTGATTATTTAATTAAATTATTGAATTATTAGTTAGATTGATTATTAATTAGATTTATTGAATCTGGTGCAAAGGCTGTGATGAATTGTACCCTGTTTTGAACTCTCTCATACTAAACTGCATGTCTAAGGTATTTTTCCCTCAGCGCTTTATATTTTCTTAAATTTTACAAATTTCACTTTATTATATTATGCAATAAATAGAAAGTAACTGTAATTCGACTGAAATGTATTTAAAAGATTTTTTCGTATATTAATATTAGAAACGTTTAAATAGTTATTCTGTTTTCCAGTTATTCTAACCGAACTTTATTCTTTGTTTACTTTGACATGCATTTAATTTATAATACACATTTAATTAATAATAGGTGATAATCTTGAGCATCTGCAGCATTTTCATAATTCGTAAAAAATTTACCAACTCCCTTATATTCATAGCTTGGCATTTCAACGTCTTTTTCATCCATTTCTTTTTCATATACTGTTGTTCTGTATTGTAGCTTTCATGTATCTAGAGTTTGTATATTGTTTTATTGTATTTATGTGAACTTACATTTAAATGATTTTCATTGTTTCCTGCATCATAATAATGAGCTAGATCGTATATTCTCTACGGGAATTTATAATTCTACAGTTTGGAATAGTGCAAATTGAAATCTACAACTTACATATGCATAGCATAAAACTGATACGCAATCAACCTATCAAATATCGGATTTGTCGCGCACCTTATATTAGTTTACTTGTCTAGATAAATATTAATAAATCTTCTTAGACAGTAGAATGGTTTTAAATTTCAAATATTTACCAATTATGGAAAAAGTCCTAATGTTAAAAATTCTCTTTATTAAACCTAAAAATTAGGTTTCTAAATTCTAAACTCATGTAATCTATGTAAATCTATAATTCTAAATTTAGAAATTCTAAATTTACACCAATATTATCGTAACATATATGTCTTATTAAGCTTTCCATGTTTAGACATTAAAGTTATTTTGAAGTCATTCTTCAGATTCCGTACTCTAATATAATAAACTTTAAATATATATTCTGTTTTCCAATTACTCTAACCGTACTTTATTCTTCGTTTACATTGAGACACATTGAATTTCTAATACAAATTTAATTAATAATAACTAATAATTCTGAACATCTGCACTATTTCCATAAATAATAGAAAAATTTCGAGTTCTCTTATATTCATATCTTGGGAATTTTAATTTCCTCTTAATCCATTCCTTTTTCATAGATCGTTTTGTATTGTATTCAGATTTCTATGTATGTATAATTTGTATATTTTTGTACCGCATTTATGCCAATTTACATTTAAACGATAATTTTCATAAACTGGCATCATAAGTACAGAAAAGGTGTCTAACACTTTATTTTCCAGCCTAGTTTCAAGCTTAATTATTTGCAAAATTAATTATTTGTAAAGAAAGATGGTCACTGTATATATTTACTGTGGGAAAATGCACTGTAAAAATTTCAGTTTATGAAGTAAAATATTTTTAAAATTTTTTCTTTAAAAATATAGCAAAACTTTTCACCTTTATCTTAGCATATCTCTTTACAAATCCTTTTATTAATAAAAAAATAAGCAAAGAAATTAACTCGATTTCTGTGATTGATATCTTGGTACAAATTATATGTAACTTTTCCCCCAAACATAATATACGGATATCAATAAATTATGGATTACTTCTTTAACTTTTGCTTACATGTTTATTCCAGAAGTTTCCTTTCATATAAAAAGCGTTTAACTTTATGAGCTTTATTTTAAGACTTTTGGTACGAATTTTTGGTAAAAGAAATTAAGCTATTATTTAATGAGAGGATTGATTGATTATTAATTTGCAGTACTCTTTAGCTAATTCTTCCTTTCTAGATGAATTAAAAAAAATTTTTCTTAGCATAATAATTTTAATTTATTTAAAATTTAAGATTATACGTCAATATTCCAAGCGCGTAGTAATGTTGTTGTAATAGACGTCACGCTAAGTTATTTTTTGTAATCTAACTACTAATTTCTGTAAAAATTTCCATGATTACTTTAATTTAAAAATATTTCTAGTACATTTTAACATACTTTTGTACCGAAAAATCGTTAATGAAAGACACACATTTCTAATGCTGACCTTTGTCTTTACTAATAGCTTTTATTTTCTTTGCCAGTTCTTGCATTTATTAGTGTTATTCAAGCAAGTAATTAGTCTGTTTGTTCGATGACTCTTGGCTGCTACTGGCTTCTGAAAGTATAATTGTAACCTTCAGCTTTTTAAAAGGGAGAGAGAGAGGTCTTCTCAAATCCATCTTGATAGGAGAAGGCCGAAGCTAACGTTTGGTGACGTCACAGCTAAGGATAATCAGCCAAACTGATCTTGAGTCAGGGCGCTTTCTTTTTCCCAGTAGTATATAAGAAACAAATATATTCTCTTCCTGTAAGCAATATTTAAAAACAAATACCTGAAGAATGGATTACTAATCTTTTAAACTTAGACGACGGGACTGCATCTTAGAGGAGTTTCTCAAAAAACATTAATTTTTGCTTGCTAATCAATAGTTTACAGTACTATATCTTTTGTTACGTACCATTATATGTAGTTTAATAGCATTAAACACTGCAAACTCAAATAGTTTTAAACTAATTAAAAGGAATATTATATCCAAATTTTAACCACGGTATGACTAGCATTCAAAACTAAATATTTTCTCTTATTTCCAAGCAGTACAAGAAATTATGTTTTTGCTGTCTCATATAAAAAATCTTACCCAGAAATTCGAGAGCTGAAAATATTAATATTTCACGTTACGTTAAAAGAATTGACATTCAAGAGAGAGTTATTCATTTTTTAGATATAAAGATTTTTTAGAAAATATATTAAAATTAATTCAGATATTAAACGTGTTTTGACCATGTTTTGGAAAACAAAAACTGGTAAAGAAAAGTTTTAGTTGCATTTTATGATAATTGGCAATATTTCTCGCCAGTTAAGGTTTTAAACAAAAGCTTGTAATTTATGAAAATATCAACCGTTATATCAATCGTATGTTTATATCAACTGAACAGTACTAGGTTTTATTATATATATATATATATATATATATATATTATATGTGTGTGTGCACTGAAATTCAGTAATAAAAATTTAAAGAAATTTGAAATGATTTAATAACCATTCAGACAGTTTACATTCTTTAAATTGCATTTTGTCAATATATCCTTTACTTAAAGTCCTAAACTTGTACAGACATGGACTAAACTATTTAATATTTTTACTGCTCATTTAAAATTATTTACTTAATAAAACCAAGGATAGGTTTTGCAAAATAGAGAAAAGAAAAGTTATGAGAAGTGAAGTGAAAATGTATTTGAGATCATATGTTATATTGAAGTTTTTACATAAAACCCTGTTTTTTATTTTTTTCTCAAAAATAAATTCATTAATTTTTAAAATAAACTTTTAAAAGTTCTGAAGAACACTAATAAATACAATAAAAAATTTGGGACAAGCACATTGAAAATTGTGGGAGAGGAAAGAATTTTTATTGTTAAAATTTTCTTGAAAAAATCAAAATTTAAGAACAATTACTAGCAAAGAAAAATTTCATCTTAAAATCATTTTGACGTATGAAACCACTTAATATTATTCATAAAAAGTAGATGAAAGTTCTTAATCAAAAGAAATCACTTAAAATGTATTAAGTCCCCTTAAGGGAAGAATACCTTTTAAGTGAAGTCATTTAAAGTAATTTGTTCACTTTTGTTAATTCGAATTTTACTAAAGGGTATTATCTCCCCCCCCACCCAGTTCTCAAGATTCTCGGCCAATAAGAGAGGACGGTCCATCGCGACTGATGACATTTATGGAGGCTCGCCTAGCGCTGTGTCGTCTTCTGTGTTGTAACGTCGATGTGCTGACGTTTCAAGAAATTAGAGCTTTAGTAAATCGCAGGAACTCTCAGTGGAACCCTCGTGAGAATGCCGACCACTTAGACGAAGCATTTGCTAATTATAGGGATTTAAACGAGGCATGGAATGTATTCCAAACCAGGTACGAAGGCTTCGGAAATGTGTATGAAGCTTCAGATGAAGGTATTGCTAGCACATCTCAGGAAACTACATACAACGTTTCACCATTTGATGATTCATTTTTTCATCCTCCAACGAAAATAAAGTTTAAAATTCCTGAATTTTTGCAAGACTGCGTACGTTCATTTAACAATAGACGGGCAGGGAAATTGGTTTTCGTTTTCACGTCTACGAAACATTTTGCAGCAATGGACAGAATTAAAAGAAATATATTTCGATTTGTTTTCATCGCGATGTGGAAGACAAGTTCCCAGCTACTCTTGTTTGTGCAGTTTGAGCGTGAATGGAGAATGAAGGATATAAAACGTGAATTCGCGGGCTGCGGAGTTACTAGCGCTGAATTCTTTTACGGAGTTAAAGTAAAGGAAACTTATTCGAAAATAGTTTCCGAGTACGGCCAGCCAGAGATGTGTGACGGCACGTTACCCGGCACTGCGACGGAGAAGAGCAACCAGAAATTCGACCACGCCCAGCTGGCGGAATTTGCAGAATCGAGAAGAATTACGGACGTGCAGATTTTAATGTGGAAATATGCGCATTTAGCGCACAGAGATTGCGATAGAACCGACGAAAATTCCAAACAGCATGACGAAGACCACATTGAGCAGATGGAAAATGCTAGGAAATTTCTACACCTCCCTGACAGAAAAAGAACTGCAAGAAACGCAGTTGACGTGACTCGAGCAGCCATTTACGCGGAATTAAACATAATACTCAACATTAAATACATAGAAAATGAATCGCTGATTCTAGGCGAGAGACTCGTGGAACAAGCGAACTTTCAGGCTCTAGTTGGGCAGGCCATGTTTTACCTGTTTAACGTCGTGGGTTTCCACAAGTTAAACTGCACGGCAGTCATTCTTCTGAGCTTTTTTATTCACGCCCATCCAAAACGAAGATATGTATGTTTAAAAGGACCATACAATTCGGGCAAGACAACGTTTGCTTACGCGTGGTGCTCGTTCCTCAACGGAACTGTTTTATCGTTGAACATAGACCCCAGCCGCATGAACTTTACACTAGGAAACGCGATTGGCCATAGATACGTTTTGTTCGACGACGTAAAAGGAGAAGAGACGGAGGACAACTATGAATTTCTGGGCAAGGGAGCTGGTTGGTCGAACTTAGATAACTACAGAGACCACATCGATGGACACATGGAGATCAATCTGGAAAAAAAACACGAGCAATTTACAAAGCAAAAGTTCCCGCCCGGTATTATTACCACCAACAATTATTTGATACCATCTGCTCTGATGGAACGGATACAGGTCATACATTTTAAAGGTAATAAACCTATGTTTGACCTACATCCGTTCACTTTAACGAAAGAACACATCTACAAGATCCTAGTGATGCTTAATTTAATTCCAGCGGAACCCCACATAATACAGATTATGTCAGAATCGTTCATCAAGTGGCAAAAGAAACACGAAAAAGTCTGCAAGTGTCTTCAGAAGGTAAGTCGAAATTTTGAATGGATTTTGGATTGCATTTTAAAACTAACCAGTAAATTTTTAATCACATATTCATGCTATTGTTATTGTTATTGTAATCGGGAAATTTGCCCGAAATCATAGTACTACTTTTTAAAGTTTCCTAAAAACTGTAGAGACATTCGGTAATTTTTGGAAGCCGGAAAGATGAAAAATTAGCAACCGCCTTCGCCGGGAATCGGACCACGGACCTCTGAAATACCGGCTCAGTGTGCTGACCGCTACACCACGAAGGCACGCTAGGAAAGCGGAAGAAATACCTTATAAAACAAATATGTTTACGAGAAGGGTCACACATCTCAAATTTAATTTCCAAAAAATAATACGCATTCTTTAATGTACCCTATCTATAAAATGAGAAACTTGCAGTACTAGTTCTATTGCAATTATTTTAGTGTCCTAGAGTAATTGTTCTTTCTTCTGTTTCCTATTACTTATATATCATATCATATCATGGTTGCATTATTTTCTAAAATCCTTTTCATGTTACAGTATATCCCAGTTTGGCAAGTTAAAGACAAGGACATGACCGAAGAACAGGCAATTGCATTGCTGCACTCAATGAACAGCGATGATGATAACGATGCATTGATTGAATAAAGTACTGTACATTTTTGTTGATAAACAGACCTTTTTTTTATTTTAGTCATTTTCCCATTTATCTTGTATTAAATAGTTTTCATACAAATTCTACTGCGTTCAGCCACATGCCTCTGCAAAAGCTGGTGAAAATTATGTTTTTTAGCATTTTTGATTTGTAAAACTTGGTTTATTATTTTATTTATTTTTGATACAGATGTATTTGAAGAGATTTCAATGTCTGTAGCGATGGATTTTCTCTTTTTGCCAACAGTTTAACTTTAGAATCAGTACCTGTTTTTTTCAGGTGATCATTTGGAGTCTTCATTCCATGTAATTGTAATAATAGACAATTTTTCTCTTTCTCATAAATCATTTTTCTTTAATGCCACGCATTTAAATTTTTTTTCAATTACGGGATACGGTTATTTCTTTCCTGAAAGCGCGAACACATATCCTTCAACCTATAGGTTGTTTACATGCCACATGTTAAAGAATTAAGTTTAAGAATAGGAGACTATATATTTTATTTTAAATAATAACCTGTTGACACAATTGTTTTCCGAAAACATTTGCTTTTTCATATTTCTTTATCGAAGTAGTTCTAAAAATTTGTATTATAAGCAAGTGAATTTGAATGATTTTGTTATGATATATCTGTAAAGCAAATTTGTCACTACTAAATTTTAATTTATTACTTATTCTGTTTCCGTCAAATTCCAAAATGAATGCCTTTTTTATATGTAATTAATTACATTAACGTGAAAGATTTGAAGATTTAACATTGTATGAAATGTCTTCTTGCAAAATTGCACAATTTCTCTATGAATATAATTACAGTTGAATCTATAAATAACGGAGTATTTGAGATTTCTACAAAATTTGTTAAATATGGACATAATGATACGCTTTTGAAATAGGGAATGTATATTTGAAATATTGTGAAAAGTAATATAAAATTTATAATATATATATATATATATATATATATATATATATATATATATGAAGAATTTTGAAAAATTAATTAAATTTAAGTGTAGGAGACTACATTTGTCATTTTAAATAATAAGCTGTTGAAAAAATTTCTCTATCGAATATTTCAAATATTGTGAAATTTGATACCTAAAATTTATGTATATGTAACATATATATTTTTATATACCATCATACACATTTTAATGAATTTATAGAATGACGCACACTTTCTCTGAAGAATTTATACCAAATACACTTCTGAAAAAATTTTGAAGCAACGATAGTCACTTAATGCAAGGAAAACTCGGAACACCATTCTTGAATATTTGATGACACACGCGTAAAGAACCATTAAAATCTTTTAGAATATGTGCACACTTTTCACTAATTACATGCTTATCAAAATCATAGATAATTTCAAAGACTACCTGAATAACCTACTTGTAGAATGTTTAATATTCTTAAGCCAGACTAAAGAAGTATGATCAGTGTGTACAAATAAAATTTATCTATTGCATCAATAGCTAAACAATCTAACTCAGTAATTGCATACATTTGTGCAAACGATCTTAATTTTCTAGAATGGAATCTAGAAAAATGTAGATTACCATCAGGATGTTCTTGTTTTAAAACTGCATCAACAGCTTCTTTATAGATGCATCTAAAAATACATGACAGAGATGTTTTAAAGTAAACAAAGCAAAAATAAGTCTTGAAATGAATGCATCTTTTAACTTTTGAAAAGTTATCTGACATTCAGTTGTCTATCTATAAGGAGAATCATTTTTAAAAAAGATTTTTATATCCGTTGACTGATCTAAACAGCATTCATTCCAGGAATAGGCTCAGAATCTGTTTTAGTGATTTGGTTAAGTTTTCGACAGTCAATACTCAATCTACTTTCTGCTCGAACAATTTTTGCAATTGGTCATCAACAATTTCGCTATTTCTGGCATAATTATCAAATTTTTTGGCACTTGCACTATTTTTGCACACAAAATTATTTTGAAAACTTTTATTTAATAGTAATAATAATAATATGTCCTTTGTTTTAAAAATACATTAAATTGAAAGATTCACTTAAGATTCAACTGTAATTTATATATTTTGCTACTTATCATATGTCATTTGCTAAATATTTATATTTATAGTTAATAGAACTATGTAACTAATTGAAGAATTATAACATGAAAATATACGAATATTATATATATATGAATTTAAATAAAAAAATTGTATATTTCAAATGTTGTTTTTGCAATATCATAAAATTGCATCTGTCATGACATATGAATGAATTTATACATATTGATATGAATAGAGATGTTTAATTGAAAATGTTAAACCTTTAGTGAATTATCATTCATTCTTAGTGGATGTTGTATTTATGTAATACTTGATAATGTTGGAATTTATTTATTTTATTATTGCTGTAAGTGTATCTGTATAAGCATATAATGTTTTCTAAATTATGTTTACCAAAATTATTCCAACGCACGGTGAATGAAAAACATTATTAAAACTAAATTAAAAAATTTCATAAATATTTTACTATTTTTAAAATGAGTTTAGGATTTAATTAATGTTTAAAATGTAACTTCGTACCTGATTCCAGGCCTCGTTTAAATTCCTAAAACTTTTAAGTCACCAATCTGATAACCATTTTTCTGTACTATCCAATTTTGCGTTATGATTTCCATAATAGAAACATTTTTTTTAAATTTCCGTTTGTGGGGTACTGATTTTCATTCCTCAGTGTCCTTCAGTCCTGGTGGGTTTATGCTTAGGACGAGCTCCTTTTGAAAGACTAAAAGCACAATAGAACTTTCTATTGATAATACATCAATTTTTTTAATATCCGGTTGTAAGAAAATCCATCATAAACATCGCACTGAAATTTTATTTGCATTGGCGGAAAGAAGCTCTGTACATTTTTGTTGATAAACAGACCTTTTTTTTCATTTCAGTCATTTTACCATTTATGTTATACTAAATAGTTTTCATAAAAATTCTACTGCGTTGAGCACATGGATCTGCAAAAGCTGGTGAACATTCTGATTTTTAACTAGTTTGATTTGTAAAACTTGGTTTATTATTTTTGATACAGATGTATTTGAACACTTTGTAATGTCTGTAGCGATTGATTTTATCTTTTTGCCAACAGTTTAACTTTAGAAGCAGTACCTGCTTTTTTCAGGTGATCATTTGGAGTCTTCATTCCATGTAATTGTAATAATAGACAATTTTTCTCTTTCTCATAAATCATTCTTCTTTAATGCCACGCATTTAAAATTTTTCTCAATTATGGGATACGGTTATTTCTTTCCTGAAAGCGCGAACACATATCCTTCAACCTATAGGTTGCTTACATGCCACATGTTAAAGAACTAAGTTTAAGAATAGGAGACTATATTTTTTATTTTAAATAATAACCTGTTGACACAATTGTTTTCCCAAAACATTTGCTTTTTTATATTTCTTTATCGAAGTAGTTCTAAAAATGTGTAATTTGTATTATAAGCAAGTCCATTTGTATGATTTTGTTATGATATATCTGTAAAGCAAATTTGTCACTACTAAATTTTAATTTATTACTTATACTGCTTCCTCAAATTCCAAAATGAATGCCTTTTTTATATGTAATTAATTACATTAACGTGAAAGATTTGAAGATTTAACATTGTATGAAATATCTTCTTGCAAAATTGCACAATTTCTCTATGAATATAATTACAGTTGAATCTATAAGTAACGGAGTATTTGAGATTTCGACAAAATTTGTTAAATATGGAGATAATGATACGCTTTTGAAATAGGGAATGTATATTTCAAATATTGTGAAATGTAATATAAAATTTATAATATATATATATATATGAAGAATTTTGAAAAATTAATTAAATTTAAGTGTAGGAGACTACATTTGTCATTTTAAATAATAAGTTGTTGAAAAATTTCTCTATCGAATATTTCAAATATTGTGAAATTTGATACCTAAAATTTATGTATATGGAACATATATATTTTTATATACCATCATACACATTTTAATGAATTTATAGAATGACGCACACTTTCTCTGAAGAATTTATACCAAATACACTTTGGAAAAAATTTTAAAGCAACGATAGTCACTTAATGCAAGGAAAACTCAAATATGAATACCATTCTTGAATATTTGATGACACACGTGAAAAGAACCATTAAAATCTTTCAGAATATGTGCACACTTTTCACTAATTACATGCTTATCAAAATCATAGATAATTTCAAAGACTACTTGAATAACCTACTTGTAGAATGTTTAATATTCTTAAGCCAGACTAAAGAAGTATGATCAGTGTGTACAATAAAATGATTACCATGTAAATAATATTAAAATTTATCTATTGCATCAATAGCTAAACAATCTAACTCAGTAATTGCATAAATTTGTGCAAACGATCTTAATTTTCTAGAATGGAATCTAGAAAAATGTAGATTACCATCAGGATGTTCTTGTTTTAAAACTGCATCAACAGCCTCTTTATAGATGCATCTACAAATACATGACAGGGATGTTTTAGACTAAACAAAGCTAAAATAAGTCTTGAAATTAATGTATCTTTTAACTTTTGAAAAGTGATCTGACATTCAGTAATCCATCTATAAGGAGAATCATTTTTAAAAAGGATTTTTGTATCCGTTGACTGATCTAAGACAGCATTTTTCTAGGAATAGGCTCAGAATCTGTTTTAGTTATTTGGTTAAGTTTTCGACAGTCAATACGCAATATACTTTCTGTTCGAACAATTTTTGCAATTGGTCATCAACAATTTCACTATTTCTAGCATAATTATCAAATTTTTTGGCACTAGCACTATTTTTGCACACAAAAATTATTTTGAAAACTTTTATCTAATAGTAATAATAATAATATCTAATAATATGTCCTTTGTTTTTAAAATACATTAAATTGAAAGATTCACTTACTTAAGATTCAACTGTAATTTATATATTTTGCTACTTATCATATGTCATTTGCTAAATATTTATATTTATAATTAAGGAGACTCACACACCTTAAAACCCATAAGATGTTCGAATAGGTGACTGTTGCAAGAATTGGGATAACTTATTTTTATTTTACAAGCAATGACTACCAACCTTTTACAGCTGACTACATAATATACCTGCTTTCTGAAATATTCATCAGAAAGTTTGTGTTGCCACAAATATTTTTATAATTTAATCCGCTTTGTGACAACATTTTTCGTCATGTTTCCAAATTGCGCGCACAGTTTAAAACATTCTGTTGCATAATTTAATTCCATATTTAATATATAGCTTTTATAACATTTGCAAACTACTGTGAACCTAAAATTCTGTGTTAAATTTTTATTTTATTTTGAGTTGAGTTTATAAAATGTATTTTATTAACAAAATCTGTAATGTTTTCGTCCATAAAATTTTTCAGTATTAAAATATTCATTATATCGTTGGTTCAGTTAGAAAATAGTGCCCATATAAAGAATTCCATCCAATTTCAAGTATATACCATTAGCCATTTTTAAAATATCGTGCGCGTAAGGTGGAAACATGGCGAAATATTTTGTCACAAAGAGGATTAAATTACGAAAATATTTGTGGCAACACAAACTTTCTGGTTACTAGTTTCCAAAGCAGTTGTATTATGTAGTCAGCTGTAAAAAGATGGAAATAATTGCTTTTAAAATAAATAAAATATCTCAATTCTTGCAACAGTCACATATTCGAAGATCATGAGGGGTATGAGTCCCCTTAATAGAACTATGTAACTAATTGAAGAATTATAATATGAATATATACGAATATTATATATATGAATTTAAATAAAAAATTTAAACATATTTCAAATGTTGTTTTTGTAATATATAAATATATCATAAAATTGCATCTGTCATGACATATGAATTAATTTATACATTTTGATATTAAGAGAGATGTTGGATGGTCACATTGCTCATGGCGCGTTGACATTGCTCATCGCTTGGGAGAAGCGATGATTTCAGGAACATTTTCAAACTACCTTATATTTCATTCATTTTCTAAACAGTATTTCACTAATTGCTCTCACCTTTACGTTGTATGGTTTAAAAAAAAACAAAAAATCATTTGACATTTGGCTATGAAGAAATAAATCGTAACATGTTTCAATTTTAAAATAAAAATCTGACACTTACCAGCATTTCGTCGCCTTCAAGTTTCAGTTAAGATAAGCATACTCAGCTAGTCTTTAATTTATCTGGAAACAAAAAACAAAAATTAAAGATAAAGAATAAAAACTGATTCAATGTGCAGAAGTGTTTCCCAAACTTTTGTGTGCTATGACCCACTTAAGCCTTTCTAAAATTCTTAAGCACGCTCAATTAAAACCTAAAAGCAAGTAATATTAACTCGAGTAAACGTAGACTAAAAATGCGTATTTAAATATACAAGTATATGGCACATTTACCCAACCGATTGTGATTTCTATCTTCCGTTTGTGATCTTTTCTTAATTTATAGCAAGCTATTTTCCTTTCCTTTTTCTCACTCTCTCCACGAGCGGGAAATTAAAACTCGTCGCTTATTACAAACACGACAAATTTCAAAATGCGCCACTATATAAATTCACGTATATCTTTGGAAATTTTGAATAAAAAAATAATTTTTTTTTTTTTTGCAGGTATGCTTGAACACAAATTTTTAAAAATAAATCATATAAAAGAGCGAATTTTGTTTGAAATGAACCTACATTTCGAAATATGAATGTGGGATAATTTAGTAATACACGTTCTACTTTATTAAGTTGAATTGTTTCTTCGAACATTAATTTTTAACAAACATCAGATTCTGAGTCCTTCTAAATTAAACTCATTGGCGCAACTGCCCTAGTGGGCGACGGCCTGCAGTGCCCCAAAATCTGGTTTCTTGACTTTGGTCCCTAGAGTGGATCAGCATATGCCCTGGGCAAGTGGTTAGCTTTTCGTGGGACCCCCGATATTTAGTGCCCAAGCGAACTTGGAACTCATTTTATGGACCCACTCAAGCTGATTAATATTTCCTATAACTACCTTTTAATTAAAGACAGCTCGCTTTGAAATCTTTGAGTTTGTTAATGAAAAATTCATTATTAAAGTTTTACACAATATGAAATAGATAATTAAACAGATTGGTCATTCAAAGATTCGGCTTCCAAGTGTCCATGTTCGGATGGAGGCCTACGTTACTCAAAATTGGATGGCCCTAGATACCTTTGTTTTTTCAGAATGCGAGAAACATGCATATTCTTCATTAGTTAATTTCTTTAAATATAATACAGGGCGATAATATTGGGTGACAACATTCACACTTTTTATAAATTTTTGCATTTGCGTATTCTTTTCTTGCGAATAACCTATGAAAGATTTAAAAATCGGTGTAAATTTTATCAATATTTATCACTGCAGTTTTAAAGTATTCCATTAATAAACATTATTATTAATTATTAAGTATTAATAATTATATTAATACTTAATAATTATTATTAATTATTAAGTATTACTACTTAATAATTAATAATTACTCTTAAGAATTAATAATTATATAACAGTTAACTTATATAATAATTATATAGCGGAAACTAAGTTAACTGTTATATAATGCAATAATTATATAACAGTTAACTTATATAATAATTATATAGCGGAAACTAAGTTAACTGTTATATAATGCAATAATTATATAACAGTTAACTTATATAATAATTATATAGCGGAAACTAAGTTAACTGTTATATAATGCAATAATTATATAACAGTTAACTTATATATTTCATTCATATTATAACTCATAATGCACAAAATTTATATCATTTAAAGAATAGAATTATCTAATCGTTGCCACATGTTCTATTCAAATACTATAATAAAGCTAGAATGATGTATAAAAGAAATTAAGCAAACAAACCAAAAAGAAACAGTTTTTGACAGACGATTGGGTATTTCTCATTTAATTAATTCAGTTTTCACTTCGCGAGAAGGCAAAAATACATAAAAACTCAAAATATCTATATTAAAAATTACGAAGTAAATCTTAAACACTTATTTCCTCGAAAAAATTCCAGAAAGAATTAAGCAGGATTTAATTGGCAGTAATAAATGAATGCGTTATCTTTGTTGTTGCGAAGCTAAGTTTCTCTAGATTGGCATCAAATCAACTAGTCTCCTGTTTCAAATGTAATTCTCAATGTCCGCCATAAAAAAAGGCTTAGCGGCACTAGACAACTATAAAATTGTTGATAATTCTAAAAATATTGCATACAGATTTACTTAACATAAAAGCCTTAACCGGAAGGCATAAAAACTTTAACCGGAAGATAAAAACAACATAATAGAATCATTTTTAATGCAAAAAATGTACAATATACAAACATATAAGAGTACAGAAACTGAGATCACTGAGCCGGGTAACAGAGTGGATATATATATAAATATATTTATATACGTTTGGTGCGGTCGATAGCAACCAAAATACGAGGTGCACATCTACATGTTATAGCAGTCCTATATACAAAATTTCAACGTTCTGAGGCTACTCGTTTTTGAGTTATGCGAGATAACGCACGTACGTAAATACGTTCGTACAGACGCCATAATTCGAAAAACGAAAAATTCTCTTCAGAAATCATTTTAAAGCAGTTTTATAATTTTTTTTGGAGGAAAAGAGTATTTTATTCTGTCCTTACGTACAGATATCACGCAAAAACATCGTTTAATTGCATTCGATAGCGGTCAAAATGGATATTTTCGTTGAAATATGCTGCCGGAAACTTTTCGCGATTACAATACTTCCTTTTTACTTCGTACAAGGAAGTGAAAAAAATTGAAATTTATGTCGAATATATTCTTATTTTAATTTTCAGTCTTGCTTTCTGAGAAAGGCAATCTAAATAAAATATATTACTTTGTAGAGAAGACATTAGGAATTTTTTGAAAGTAGGAGAAGTGAAAAATTAGCAGTGCCCTCGCCAGGAGTCGAACCACGGGCATCCCGGAAACGCGTCGAGAGCACTTCTGTACTAAAAACAAATATAAAGCAATAAATTATTAAATTTTAATAAACTATTATATCAATTATAAATAGTTAAATTAAAAAAATAAAACATCGGACTTTCTTCTGATTTGGATTTCCGGCTGGAATTACTATTTCACTCAAACCAAGAAATAGAAAATTTGGAATTTGTTTTAATATTGATTTTATAGTTTGTGAAACTTTAACGAATTTTTGATGAACAAACTCAAGGATTTCAAAGCGAACAATGGCAACACTCTACGGGGGGGGGGAACCTTTTTATCTCCAGCGCGCGGAACTATGTATCGGAAATTCTAAAGATATGCTCATTTAAAAATTATTTTGCGATATTGCTGTTGAATTGAATTTTATGGTTTAAGTGCAAAGAGAACATATTTTATAAACAAAGGTCACACACAAAACCTTTAAAAAAACTCAACTTTGGACGTAATTTAAAATCTGAAACCTTTCCATTTCTTTAAAAATATTTTTTTAAAGATGATTCAGAAAATATTATAAAAACTGTTAATATATATATAATGTTATTTATTTAGACAATCCGTTTAGAATAAGGAAGTGGCGCCATCTTCCTGAAACGAATTACAACATTTGTAATTTAGTAGCAGTTAAATACTGACCGAGTTAATTCGCCTGATGTGAAAAAGTTCTTGTTGCAACTGCACAAATAACTTTATTTTAGTTGCTACACATTTTCTTAACATTAAGTACCAATTCACAGATTCATTCGCATAACATGGGAAATGTTATGTCATGTGTTAAACCAATGCAAAATACCAATTTAAAAGTGGTCTTCATAACCCGGTCACAGTTGGACTACATTTGCTATTTTTCATTAAGAATAATGTTATACAAATTGCATATAATGCAATTAAGACCATTCATGGACAACCTCCATTTTGTAAGCTGAATGAATCTCAGAAAAATATTAACTGACTGAAGTTTTACAAACAATGTATGCAGAGCGAGATTTTCCTATAGACTAGGCTTCAGCTAGGGCCTCAAGATCAAGAGAGTCCTACGTTCAAATTGTTAGCAAAATTAAAATTACACTTTTATAAAATGAGTGAACACTAAAACACTGAACCGAAAATAAGAAGAAATTCTAAGCAAGCATAAAAATATGTTTGTTAAGATCAACGCGTTTGGCTCATTGGATCTGTTTGTATATACTAGATTGCACCAAAGTATAATTCATACATTTACTGACTGCTATGAAAAATATTGACATGCTTTATGCTACTAAGGTCTGGTTTATTCTTGCATAAATAAAGTGTAGATTGGAACAGACCTATCGATATTCGGACGTTCGATTATATTCGTGTCACTTCGACAATATGAAACACATGTTAATGTTATTAAAGATTCTTTTTTTTAGAATTACATACACGATTATCTGATTCTCACCTTATGAGTTCAGTAGATTCAATACTTTAAAAACACTATGAAATTCCTGCTTAGTTGGGAGCTTCACCCTTAGAAAGTCCTCCACAAAGGCTTAGATAGCCCTTGGTGCTTTGTCATAATGAAATAAACTAAACCATCTAGCACAAATTTTAATGGTTTGTTCCTTTCATTATCTTTAGAGATCTCTAATCTAACAAACAACGCCTCAGAACTTGCCACAATCATAGTACCTAACAAAAATTATTTTATAATTTGTACTTTTGTTATTAGTTTTCTAAAGAAACGGTTTTCTGAAGAAAACAAAATATGGTAGCGTACAGTAATGAAATATAACTTTCAATACAGAGTATGACATTATACCCATTTTCAGTGCCATATGTCGTAAATAATTAATTTTTCTGGTACTAGTTCAGAGTAAAAAATATCTGACAGACAAGATTGCAAAATATACAAATTGTTTAAGAAACATTTATTTGAATATTAAATATAGAAATATTGCAGAATTTTATGCTGGCATAGCATGTTTTCTTAAGTCAATAAACTACTGTGAAAACTTACTTTATGCACAATACTGAAATATAAATTCATAGAATATGTGTCTGAAAATTTAGATACATTAAAGGAATGTATAAATCCACTTATAAATGAAATGTAAATTTAGAACAAATAAAGTATGTTTTCTATAGTTATAACAGAATGGAACCTTTAAAATCAGGTCATCTGTGAGATGGTTACCTACTAAATTTCAAATAAAATGCTTCTAAAGTGAATTAATATTAAGTATAGCATAATAAGTAATATTAAGTATAGCATTGTTTAAAACAAATTTGTTTTAGGAAAGGATTTTGAATTACATTTTTAAGCTCTGTAACCTAAAACAGCATATCAATAAAGGTATCCGTTTATAATATTTTGTAATGTAATGGAGAAAGGGAATTGCAAATAGAATTGTTGTATATTGTTAGGTATTCGAATGCTCTCCCTCCCCGTTCAAAAAAAAAAAAAAAAAAAAAAAAAAAAACAAAAAAAAAAAAAAAAGCTTTCAGATTACGTCCAAATGTTTTTTTTAACGTTTTATGTGTTACTTTTATTTATTAAATACCATGTTTTCCTCACTTAAACCATAAAATTCAACAGCATGTAATCCTTGCGAATCAACAAGCGAAGACAGCAATGCCTTCGCGAAAATGAATAGTCCGTACGTACAGATGTCACTATCAAAATCGGTCAGATGGATTCGAGAGCAGTCAAAATGAATATCTTAGGTGAAATATGATACCCGAAATGTTTCGCGATTACTTTACTTGCACTACTTCTCACAAGGAAGTAAAAATTGCTTAGGGCATTTTTTCGTGTTTCAACAAGGTCCTCAAATTTTAAAATATATTATTAGTAACTTTTATTTGAGGCATTTTTCAATTTACACTAACGAGCGATTTTTTTTTATTATTCCGTATCATGCACGATGAAAGAAAATATTTTCTTGCGTTATCATTCATTCTTACATTTGCACAAGATAGCAACGGAAAATGAAGGAATGATAATGTGCAACTGTTAAAGGCAGTTTCTTCCCTAAACGTTTAAAATTTAGTAGACATATTAAATTTTTGAATCGAATGTATCACACGTCATTTAAACAATATCAGAAAAGATACTTTTGCAGAATACATTTTAGGACTATCATTTACTCGGATATTTCCTATTGCGAATAAAGAAAAAAATTCCACGCATAGGTAAGCGAATTTTAACTATTTGTAAATGTTAATTCATAAGTCAGATGTAATATATTGTGAAATTTTTATCTCGAAACTCATTTTTTCTGCGTACCAATTCTGTCTGCGAATTACTATTAATTTCAAATTGTTGCCATTAAATATTATCATTGCGTATTATTTTGTTAAAATTAATTTATGAAGAATCTGTACGTATGCTTCTCCACGGTAGAAAATAAGGACAGCTAAAGCCAGTAAATTTTTAGTACACGTAGTCCACCCCCTCCCAAACATGTGCACCTCGAATATCGAAATCTGATAGTCAAATTTTTTTAAATTTATTTATTTCATATTTTGTGCAACTTTAAGAAATTTTTTATTAATAAACTCAGTAATTTAAATGCGAGAAGTAGCAAAACTGTTCCAAATAAAACCTTTTTATCTCGAGCTCGCCAGGTTGTTAAATTTAAGACGTATATTTTTTAGTTTTAATCAACAAACTCGGCTATTTGAAAGCAATGTGTTGCCATTGCCTGAAATAAAATATATTTATTTTCCCCGCCCGAACGTGCTGCCATTCAGTATTGCCTAAGATATTTAATTTAATACCTTAGAATTAATATAATATATTATATACTACTATTATATACTAATGTATATGTAATCTGGAAGTTTACTGAAAAACACACTAAGCGATTTAAAAGTAATAAACACAGTTCTTAAGAATATTTTCTTACTTTTCAGAATGAATTGATTTATATAAAATGCATTAAAATCATAAGAAATCTAATTAGAAATATTTAATAAAATTAAATCAGCTGGATTTACTAAAATGATTACGTACTTTTTTGTAGAAATTGTTTTAGACAGCTGGCATAGTGAGTGGCTAGTTTTTAAAGAAATAATATAGCGAGAATAAAAAATAAATCTCAAAGCCTTCAGATTTTATATTACGGCAAGAGACATTTTTTTCTCTTAGACGCACATGCATGTTTCGAGAGTATATAAGCTAATGTCCCTTTGAGCTGAAATGTTTTAAAACAGCATATCTTTAATTTCAGATAGACAGTCTCATGCGCAGGAGATTAAAATGTTTTTCCCGCACAGTGTTGCCATTGCTCGCTTTGAAATCATTGAGTTTGTTAATCAAAAATTCGTTAAAGTTCTACAAAATATGAAATAGACAATAAGACAAATTCGAAATTCAGAATTCGGGTTTCCAGGTGCTCATATTTGGGTGCAGCACAACGTTTTTCAAAATTGGATGGTTCAATGTACCGTCGTTTTTTCACAATGAGAGAAACATGCATACATTCATGCAGATTCTTCAGTATTTAATTTATTTAAATATAATACAAGAAGATATTATTTGATGGCAACAACTTGGAAAGTGATTCAACGCTTTTAGCGGTTCAAGGCTAAATGTCGTTTTGAGACTTATAGCGTCGGGCTAAAGAGTGCATTTAGAACTTTGTAATATTTCCAGATGGATGAATAAATATTGGGTCTATAACTTAACTTTAATGAAACAGAGGAAATGTTAATGAATTCAAATACATGTTGCTCCTTTCTTTATTTCAGTGGAGTTTTTTTCTTTTCTTTGAAGGTTGGTCTTTTAAAAGATGGAATATGGTTTCAGAGAACCAATGAAATCGGTTTTTTTTAGACTGATTCCTTGTTTTCTTTTCATTATTTCTGGAACAATGGGATTTTTCTTTTTTGCTTGGAGTAGCAATTGGAATTCTGGTCCCTAAATCTGGGTAAATATTTTCAAGTTCTTTTAAAAATGTGAAGAATTTATAACTATATTTACATTAGTTATTTCTTTACGGATGTTAAGATATGTTCCCGCAGCGTACGATAGGAATACATTTTTTTTTTTAAATCGGGAAACACTGAATTCCTTTTGAGTTCTTTAAATTAAAAAAAAATATCAGTGAAGATTTGACCAAAAGAGCTGGCGCATTTTCATACCAGCCATTCTAAAATTTTATTTCGCGAAATGCAGTATAATATTCCTAATTCTATCAAAATTTATTTTACTTTATTACCTAGTAGAGACATTAGGTATTTTTTGGAAGCAGGCAAAATGAAAAATGAGAGCATTGGCCTTCGCCACTACACCGAAATGCAGTCTCATGGACCTCCGACCAAAGATTCTACACCAATCAAAGTTATATGTCCATGCGACGGAAAAGAATCTACCATCCACCGCCATTCACTGAATCAATGATAGTAATATTACAATGCTAAATTGACAGTGTCATCTATACAATAATTGTTACATAATAATCCGTATGAAAAATAAATATACGATCAATTAATGATTACATTGTCATGGATAGGATCTATGTTGTGGAGAGTGGAACTTATATATTAACCAGTTTTTAAACGTATGTCTTCTTCAATACGTCATAACTTCATGTCCTTATCGGTTACACACCTAATGATGTGTGTCCGTATTATTTTTGCAGTTATCCACAGAGTAAGCCAGTCACATCAGTTCAGGCAAATGAAAGTTCCATAGCCCAAAGTATATGATGTTGTGCAGGCTATTCAATGTTCATATAAACTGAATTCTAAGTTAAATTTGATAAATTCGAAGTACACTTTTGTTAAGTTCCTTCTTTAAATTGAATACTACTTGTCCATTTCGATACTTCATAACTTCCGTGTCCTTAACAGTTTGCACACCTCATTATGTGTGCCCATAGCAATTTGCACACTGTGTCGCAATTATCCACAAGGCAATCACGAAATTGCATCGCCACTAAACCACGAAGGCACGCTAGGAAGGCGGGAGAAATACTTTATATAATCTCCCTTTTAAAGGGTGACTGGGGTTTTAGGCGATATGCCATGGACGGAGGGAGAACCTTCTGGAACGAATTCTTACCGGTTTAGCCCAGAATGTTCTCGGACACCAGCCAAAAGCTACATAAACCCTCCCGGTACGCGGAACGTTAGTTAGTATCAAGTTGGTGTCTTGTCTAGCGAGTCAATACCTGCGGAGCCGATCGAGTTGACAGCTGGGCAGAAAGTGCCGAGTGGGCCGTCGAGTGCACCGAAAGAGTCTCGTAGTGTATCGCGGTAAGTGCATCGTCGAGAGAGCGTGTTGAGCTTCCGGAACGACCGAACCGAAGATCAGCACCTGTGCTCTGTGAGTCGTCGAGTGCATTGCGAGTTGTAGCGTGGAGAGTCTCGAGAGTACGTGGAGTTCCGAGAACGAGCAAGCAGAGTCGGGAGCTGTACTCTAGTGTTTTGCCCACCGTGAAGCTGTTTCCACCGTGATAGCCTGATAACCTGGAGGCTGTGTCGCTGATCGTGTCAGCGTGTTTATAGTAGTTCATCGACGACTGTAAAAACGTGTTTTGGAACTGTCCTGACAGTACTGGCCAATAAAGTGTGTTTCGATACTTCATCAAGTAGTCTTGTCATTATTCACTCCGAATTCTTACGAACCCTGCTAGAACGTGAAGGAAGAAAATAACGTAACAACTGGTGTCAGAAAAGAAAAACGCAACAATATTTTAGTTTCGCATTTCTCTAATTATTATTTTGCATATTTATAAGATTTTATCAAATTTTTCCGTATTGAATTTCACTTCTTTTATGTAATCTAGGGTAAACTTAGTTTTTAATTTCTTATTTCTTGTCTATAATGATCAATTTTCAGCAGCATATTGCGCGGAAATACTTGGAATAATTATGCTTTTAAATAAAAAAAAAAAAAAAAAAAAAAAAAAAAAAAAAAAAAAAATGTGATACTAATAAATAATAAAAATTGCGATATGTATGGATCTATATTGTTTCACAAGAATATAGCAAAGTTACATTAAATTTAAATAATTCTCTTGCGCCATTGCTGCAAAGAATGAAATTTGAATTTAAACATTCTGTATTCGTATAAAGTTAATATAAATTAAATTTAATGAAAAAATTTAATTGCAAAAATAAAAAAAATAAAATTATTACTGCGAACTAATTTACTATATCATTTAAAGTCTAAGAGCATATGTAGATTAAATGCCCATATCTGAAACTATGAAAAAATATATAATATTCCAAAAAATTAATCTCAAAAATTTTTTTAAGGAATTTTTAAGACGAAATAAAATTGCTCAAGTGAATAATTGTTGAGCAGGCAGCAGACAAACTTATCAAGGGAAAGTTGCTTCCAAACCTAACTCTTCAATTACACATGCACGAATTATGCATGTAAACCTAAAATAGACTATATACAATCTATCAAAATATAATATAGCGGGTAAACGGTGCTGGTATATATGTAGACATATACTCATCCTTCTTACTCGCACTCATTCTTTATTTTCGCAAACGCTGGTAGTAATCTACTAATTACTGAAGTGTTTAAATGACGAAAATATATCAAATTTTATAAAATTAATTTTGGACGAAACCTCCCGGCTCCTATATTTATATCTGAAAAAGTTTTATACTCGTTATGAAAAAAATAAATTGAGATGAAGTTTGACTCTCGCACGTCAAAATTTAGCCAGGATATTTAATTTCAAAATTTGCGATTTTTGATGTCATTTTCAACTTGACCGGAGAGATCGGTTAATTAAGTTAATGTAATTCAAGAAATTAAGTTTAAATGTAGTGCAGCGAAAAAATATGTCAAAGAAGTCATGTATGGTCCACATCAGATTTTTTTTAAAAGGAATGGATTGGATTGGATTATTTAATTATGGCAAAGCACACGAGTGCTATCTGCCTAAAGGGAGGGATGCTTTCGTGGAGGACTTTTGAAAAGGAATGAGATAGACGTTTAGGCGAATCGACAGGATATTGTAATGTAGATAGTTACTCGAAATAGAGATGTGCAGAAGAACTTGTTTTTAGTTTTAACGTTTTATTTTGTCTTTACGCATTTCAGTTCCTAATATTATCAATAAATATCTAACTTCATGTTATTTTATAGAAGCAAGCTGCACAGTCGTTTTTCACATGAATTACCACTACATGCAGCAAAAATTGCATCTGAAGTACAACGTAACAACTCTGCTCTTCCATAAAATTACCTCGATAATCTTTCTAGCAATTTCATTTGCATCCGGAATGACATACGTTGCTTTGGGAATTACTAAAGAACAAGGTAATTCTTTCTTGTTTTAACAGTAAATTTAAGAGAGGGACAAAACTGTAACATTTATAATCTGTTTGATTTAATGCTTTAGGCCAAGGTTTCTTAAACTGTGAGTCGCCAAAAATTTTAGCAGTTTTGATATTTCTTTAAGTTATTATAATAATTTTATAATTACAAATATTTTTACACAATGCATCTGATAATTGATAAAGGTAATACAGACAAAGAAAAGAAAAACGAAAACGTTTCGACGCATTCTTTTTAAAATATAAAATGATAATAAAGCAAATTCCAGACTATAAATATGAAAAAGATAATTAAGTAAATTCCAGATTCCAAATTTCGGCTTCCAGAAGCCAGCATTCGGGTGGAGAAGTACGTTAATCAAAATTTGATGGCTGTGGTACCATTGTTTTATAACAATGCCAGAAACACGCATGCATTTATGCAGATTCTTCATTATTTAATTTCTTTAAATATAATACAGCGCGATAATAATTGGTAGCAACAATTTGAAAAGTGAAATCCTTTTTATAGTGAAACACTACAAAATGCCAAAACGAAATTAATAGCCCTTCTGTGTCTTGGGCTAAAAACCTACTTAAAATTTTATTCAATTTGTATCATATTTAATGCAATTGTTGAACTGCTGTAATTAGGTAAAATTGCGTATTAGAAAACTAAATAATCATGCTTTTCTGTCTTCTGCAACAGTATTCTTCGTGGAAGGACCTGGATATTACTCTTCTGCTGTAGCTGCCTTTTTAACGAGTGTTTGGTCAGGCATCTGGTTGTGGGATGCGAGGAAATACGAAATTCTACTGGAAGCAGCATTACACGCAGGAATTTCCGAAAATACTTAAGTTTTCAGATACTGAAATTATGTTCATTTTACGCTGTAAAAATAAATTCACTCACTAGTTATTCTAGTATTAAGTATGTATTGTTCACGTTCTTTTTTTTCATTGTGTACCTAAATTAGTATAACTACTCTGCTTATTAGCATCATTTATGGTACTGTTCTGTTATCGGAACCGCAGTCGTCGCCAAATGCTAAACCTGCCAAGAGGTTGTTTCATATGAAGCCACCAAAGCTTCCTTTTAAAATAGATATAATGTTCCCTTTTTAAAAAATCTGATGTATACACCCCATGGCTTCCTTGTACGGAATATTAAATTATACGCATTTTTTCTTGCATTTTATCTAAACTTATTAGATTGAATTAAATCTACTTCGCCGACAGCGCATAATCCACAAGAGAATAAATGCATTCTTTAAAATTCATTCTAGTATTTGTTTACCATAGCGACACTCTGGCGCTAGATTCAATTAACAGTACTATATTTCGTTCATATTATAACTCATAATGAACAAAATTTATATCATTTAAAGAATAGAATTATCTAATCGTTGTCACATGTTCTATTCAAATACTATAATAAAGCGAGTTTTTCACAGACGATTGAGTTTTTCTATTCAATTAATTCAGTATTCACTTCACGAGAAGGCAAAAATACATAAAAACTCAAAATATCTATATTCAAAATTACGAAATAAATCTTAAACACTTATTTCCTCGAAAAAATTCCAGAAAGGATTGAGCACGATTTAATTGGCAATAATAAATGAAGGCGTTATCTTTGTTGTTGTGAAGCTAAGTTTCTCTAGATTGGCAACAAATCCACTAGTCTGCTGTTTCAAATGTAAACAATCAATGGCCGCCATAAAAAAAAAGGCTTAGCGGCACTTAAACAACTTTAAAATTGTGGATAATTCTAAAAATATTGCATACAGATTTACTAAAGGCATAAAAACTTTAACCGGAAGATAAAAACAACTTAATTCCATCATTTTTTAAAGCAAAAATTGTAAAATTTACAAACATATAAGATTAAAGAACCTCAGATCACTGAGCCGGGTAACAGAGTGGATATATATATATAATACGAGGTCCACCAAAATACGAGGTGCACATCTAAATGTTATAGCAGTCCTGTATCCAAAATTTCAACGTTCTGAGGCTACTCGTTTTTGAATTATGCGAGATACGTACGTACGTTGGTACAGACGCCACGAAAAATTCTCTTCAGAATTAATATAAGCAGTTTTATAATTTTTTTGAAGGAAAAGAGTATTTTATTCTGTCCTTACGTACAGATATCACGCAAAAACATCGTTAAATTGCATTCGATAGCGGTCAAAATGGATATTTTCGTTGAAATATGCTGCCTGAAACTTTTCGCGATTACAATACTTCCTGTTTACTTCGTACAAGGAAGTAAAAAGTAAAAGTATGCAGTTCAAAAATGGCAACGAGAATAAGAAAGTTAATAACTAACAAGGAAGTTTATAATTACAGTTAATATTTAAACAATAAGTTAATAACTAAACAAGTTTATGAATGAACAGCAAATAGAGTTACAAAATACAATTCGATAATTTGAAATAAAAACTATTTAAGGCTATTTTTAAAAAGCTATACAACAAGTAACACACTGGACACCCGAAAACTATAAACCGTAATTTAACTAGTACACTAGTTGAAAAAGGATCGCCTTCCCTGCTCTACAGCACACAAGGCGACATCGACATTTGTACTAACGAATTTCTGAAAACTCATCATTGACACAATGGTCATGTTACTCAAGCTGGCTATGTTGTAAAGAATACAGTATATTTTGTGAGGTTTGAATTAAATACGACTGTATCCGGAGAAACAACAGGAAAAAATATGAAACCCCCTGAAAGTTCGCGTTAAATGATGAAATCTAATGATGCTATAGAGTGCAAAACATTTCGTTATTTCGTGCTAACCGATAAAACTACTTATAATATCATACACATCACTGCGGGGATCAAAGTTTTGTTCATGTTAACCGAGTGTTCGTCTTAACTTTTTATAAGGGAAAGAAAAAGGCACTTTTTCAGAAAACCTCTTGTTTTATTTACTATATCAGATGATACAATGACATTATTTCTGACAACTATGCATATTTTGTCCAAGACGCGTGAAAAAAGACCACTTCTGGTAGTTAGTGTCGGTAACCACCACCCACAGAACACATCCCTACAAATCAGACTCTATGGTACTTATAGAAACAGTTTTTCTCTTTCAAGCAGAGTGCAACTTTGCGTGTGCTCCATTCCCACAATGTTCCTACAGGCCTTTTTTCTTAGTGCTGCAAAGTGCACATCGTCGTGATGTTGTCTTCGATGGCTGATGCTTATTTTCTTGAAGACGAATTGCTGCATCAACTACTGGCTTTATGTTTCTTGATTGGTTATGTTTCTTGATTTCCATTTAGTGAGCTACAAGAGAAGTTTATAAACTATCAGTCTTGAAAACCACTCACACGAGTAATTGACGTTCAATAGAAAAGGTGGTTATTGTAGGTAACCACCGCCCACACAACACATCCCCACAAATCCAGTCTCTATGGTACTAATGGAAACAGTTTTTCTTTTTCAAGCAGAGTGCAACTTTGCAGGCATTCCCACACTGTTCTTACAGGCCTTTTTCTTGGTGTTTCAAAGTGCACATCGTCGTCATGTTGTCTTCGATTGCTCATGCTTATTTTCTTGAATACGAATTACAGCATCAACTACTGGCTTATGTTTCTTGTTAGAAACGATCAGTCTTGAAAATCACTCACACGAGTGAATAAGACGTTCAATAGAAAACGCGGTTACTGTAGGTAACCACTGGCCTTAAAGAGTTAAGCGAGTTCGTGCTAAGAGAGGTTTAAAATAAATTAAAAGGTCTAATCTTTAGAATATGGTAACAGGTAGTTTGGCGACATTTTGGTAAGGCGATAAAGGCTACTAGCTAGGACTTTAGCAATAATCTGAGAAGTACACAGTTCGAATCACAAATTATTTTGTCTCAGAGAAATAAGAGATCGTGAGACATGTAATGTAACATTTTCCGGAAGATTCCGATCGTGATTTTAGCTAATAAGCACTTGTAAACAATTTCGCTGCTAAAGTGCAGATTCGTCCATTTATTTGTTTGGCGCTTTTTACAAGAGTAAGAAGAATTGGATTTTTGTCAATTTTCTTTTGACGTTTTAAGTGAAAATAGGTCGATATGTACAAAGATAAAGTCAACAGTGTGCGCAATGCCATTTTTGTGCAATTCTGAGATGTTTTTTTTTAAGTGAAAGGTCAACGTGTACATGGATACCGTGTATGCGCAGTTCTTAAAAACGCGGCAAAGAGTTTGCGATTCTGAACTTTCTCCCAATTTCGCACCTAATCTTGGTCATGATTAAGCATTTTTGTTCCATAAAAGTTGTAGTATAAGCGTAATTCGGCTAGCAGATTGTTGGAAAAAATGTTGAGTAGAAAAAAAAAAAAAAAAAAAAAAAAAAACCTTTATTTCGTGAAAATGAAAACAAAATGGCGTCTAAAACAAAACTAGCAGGTTGCTGTAGCAGGGTTGGTCGCCAAATTTTCGCCAAGGTACCATAATGTAAAGATTCACCATTAAAAGCACTTGTGTATTATTAATACATTATTGTGAGCAATCAATGTAAATTTCAATGTATTACTAATTTTAAGTGTGCTAAACTCATATTGTTTCTGTACATTATGAATTACAATTTTTTTTGCATTACCTAAAGAGAGTTACCAAAATAAGATGTTCTACAGATGTGTGTTGAGTGATGTGCATAATATCTTGTTAAGTGGATTAATGTTTATCTCTAGAGTAAAATAAAAAAAAAAAATACAAAGAACGCCACTTTTTATTAAGTTCTCATAAATAATAACTGACACATTGTTTATCTTGAACCTTAATTAAAGAAAAAAGGGGTGAATAAGCTATTTTATCCCTGTCTCTTCAACGTCAGTTACTCACAACCACCTAACAACAAACTTACTTTTTCCATCGCCTGAAGTTCTTTATTCTCGGAAACAATTGAATTTTATTTTCTTTTTAAATATGAAATTTATATATTATTATTTATTAAGTTTCTGAAAATTCTGCCGCCTTTAGATTAAAATTATTTTCCTTTATCAATGCGTGACGCGACCAAATAATATTTGTATAAGAAGACTAAAGAATATGTTTGCAAGAATTATCTGTTACATTATAAGGTATTTATCCCACCTTCTTAGCATGCCTTCGTGGTGTAATGGTCAGCATGCTCGGCGCGTATTCGAGAGGTCCGAGGTTCCAAGTCCCGGCGAAAGCACAGCACATTTTACATGTCTCCTGCTTCGATATAACCTAATGACTCTACAGTGGTGGGTGAAGATTCTCCACCACCAGGACTTGGCGACTAGGGTTCCCTAATCCCCAGTCGCCCTCTAAAAGGGGGAGTATATAAGGTATTTCTCCCGCTTTCTTAGCCTGCCTTCGTGGTGTAATTTACAGAATATTCGGCGCATATGCGAGAGGTCTGTGGATCGAGTTCCGGCGAGGGCATTGCTCGTTTTTCAAATCTCCTGCTTCGAAATAACCTAATGACTCTGCAAAATATATAAAACATTACCCGGTCATAGTAAAGTAATCTCATAGTAAGGTCATAGTAATCTCATAGCGTAATCTTCTTTATCATACATAAAAAACTGGAAACAAAATTGAATGATGCCAAATTACTGTTTCAAATCTATAACACGATTTTTCTCAAAGTCTTTAAAAAGGTTTTAATCTCTTAAGCACATTGATATGAGGATACAGAAATTGGTACGATAAAGATCACAATTACGAGACTATTCATCAAGTTTCTGTAAAACAGGGTACGGCCATACCCAATCACTTTGATATTGTTACGAATTTTGTATTTAATTATCTACTGTTAGTTCACGGATGAGTCCAGATTCAGTCTATAACACCTGAATCTCTACGATTATTGATATGGAGCGAATCTCGGATCCTTACCATCCCAGACATGGAAAGGGACCAATATGGTGGTGGAGGAGTGATGGTCTAGGTAGGAATCATGCAAAATACTTGCACAGCGCTCCACGTGTTTGACAGTTGGTTTTGTATATGTAAAGAGGTACAGGCAGGAGATCCTAGAGCCCTATATGCGACTTTTCAGGGGGGGGCTGCTGTCTCTGAGTTTACTTTTATGGACGATAATTCACATAAAGCTCACCTGGTTGATGACTACCTGGAAAGCGATGATATTCACCGAATGGATTGGCCAGCCAAATCTTCTCTACTTCCTATTGAACATGCTTGGGAGGCTCTTGGGAGGGATATTGGAATACGCCATACCCCCACCGAGAACCATTCAGGAGTTAAAAACTTCTCTAGTAAAGGAGTGGATGCAACTTCCACAGAGGTGGTGGTGTGGTGGTGTATTTACCTATGGCAAAGCACACTAGGGCTATCTGCCTAAGGGAAGAGATGCCTTCGTGGAGGACTTTCTAAGGAAAACTGGCTCGTATACACGTTACACATGGGGAAAACTACTAAAACACCCATGCAGCCAGCCCGTTCGCGGGATTCGAACCTCGGACCGAACTACCAGTGTTCAGCGACTTTAGCGCTCGGCCGCTGGTGGGCCTCAACTTCCACAGAGACTCCTAAACTTTCTACTAATTAACAGCATGGCTACCCGTTGTGCATACTGTCTGTCAGAGACGACCACACACCATACTAGGCAAATTTTCACTGCCACCTTTCAAACTCAAACTTGGACCACAACGGTCTCTTGGCCACAACTCATGCTAATGAATGGCATTTTCATTGTTGTTTTATACACATTATTGTCATACAAGAAACTATACCTATGCCTAATTTCATTTATTTCTATCCGGTATTTCTCGAGATATTTGGGAAAAAGTGTTCCATCTCTTAATTTTGTCCGCCAGTATAGTTATAGTTCACTAATACGTTTTAATGCCATGTTCAGAAATCGCAGTTCTAAAGTAATAATTAATTACTTGCATTTAATGAATATCTGTGTGCTTGCTACTTAGAATAAAAATCTGTTAAAAAAATGAGAAAACGAAAAAAGAAGCACAAGTCTTTCGAAACAGGCAGAATTTTCGCTTTGTTAGCGGATGTAATGCTATTCAAAATTTCTGCATTAGATGATTTTCACAATTCCAACTGATACTTGGCGGTGCTTGAAGTGCGAGAGTTTCCGAAAGAAGTTTGGTATTATTTTCAAGTATGACTACAGGCGATTTAAAATTGTTCGAGAGTTTTCCTTTTGCTCAGACGTATTATCCGCTCATCTGGAAATGCTTTACGCGCATTTTATTTTGTCGGTGACTTAGTTCCTGAAATTGAATTATGAAAATATCTGTAATGAAGAAACTTTTCTCCGTTATATATGTAGGAAAGAATGTTGCATTTAATTTCTCAATAATATGTGAAATATTTTTGGCGTGAGAATTCATTTTATGGCATCTATTCTTAGGAAACATTTCTTTGTAATGATTTAGTACAAGCATTTTCTAAAGTTTCGTCATGAAAGGAAATGCCTTACCTCTTCTTCAAAAGAAATTCTTATTAAGGGGACTCGTACACCTTAAAACCCATAAGATCTTCGAATATGTGACTGTTGCAAGAATTGGGATAACTTATTTATTTTAAAAGCAATTACTTCCAACTTTTTACAGCTGACTACATAATATATCTGCTTTCTGAAATAGTCATCAGAAAGTTTGTGTTGCCACGAATATTTTTATAATTTAATCCGCTTTGTGACAAAAGTTTTCGTCATGTTTCCACCTTGCGCGCACACTTTAGAACATTCTGTTGCATAATTTGATTCCATATTTGATATATAGCTTTCATAACATTTGCAAACTCTTGTGAACCAAAAATTCTAAGAATTCATGTTAAACGTATATTTTATTTGAAGTTGAGTTTATAAAATGTATTTTATTAAAAAAATCTCTACTGTTTTTGCGCATAAAATTTTTTAATATTAACATTTTCATCAAATTTTGGGTTCAGGTAAGATAGTGCCCATATAAAATTCAGGTAGAAGATAGTGCTCATATAAAGAATTTCATCAACTTTCAAGTACGTACCATTAGCCATTTTTAAAATATCACGGGCGCAAGGCGGAAATATGACGAAATATTTTGTCACAAAGTCGATTAAATAACAAAACTATTTGTGGCAACACAAACTTTCTGGTTACTAGTTCCCAAAGCAGCTATATTATGTAGTCAGGTGTAAAACGTTGGAAGTTATTTCTTTTAAAATAAATAAAATATCCCAATTCTTGCAACAGTCACATATTCGAAGATCGGAAGGGGTTTAAGGTGTATGAGCCCCAAGGTGTATGAGTTAATACAAACATTTTCTAAAGTTTCGTGATGAAAAGAAATGCATTACCTCTCCTTCAAAAGAAATTCTTATTAAGAGAAACACCTCTTCTTAACCTTTAAAACAGAATATGAGCTAATAAAATTAGCCAAATTAGTAATTAGCCCAAAGTGGCAATTTTCCCAGAAGGGCTACTAGTAATTTCGTTTTGGCTTTTTGCCTGGATTCACTATAAACGGCAAATCACTTTTTAAATTGTTGCAACCAAATATTAGAGCGCTGTATTATATTTAAAAAGATCAAATAACGAAGAATCTGCATAAATGTATGCATGTTTCTCGCATTGGGATAAAACAACGGTACCTAGAGCCATCCAATTTTGAATAACATACGTCTCCACCTGACTATGGGCATCCGGAAGAGCGAATTCGGAATTTGTTTTTTTGTCTGTTTCCTATTTTGTAAAGCTTTTGTGAGTTTTTGATTAATAAACTGAACGATTTCAATGCGAGCAATGGCAACGCTGTACAGCGCGCGAAACTGTGTATCGGAAATTCTAAAGACATGCTCTTTTCTTTTAAATATTTTGCGATACTGCCGTTGGAATGAATTTTATAGTTTAAGTGCAAAGAACATGATATTTAATAAATAAAGGTTACACACAAAACGTTTAAAAAATATCCCTTTGGGCGTAATATAAAATCTGAAAAGATTTCAGATTTTTCTTGTTTGGCGTGTTTTTTTTTTTTTTTTTTTTTTTTTTGTCTCGTGTCGTTAAATGTTTCAGTGAAAGAGACTATGCGCGAAAGCATCGAACGTTTCTTTAAAAGAGCAGAAAATTAATTAGTTTTACTCCTGAACGCTGAAACGAATTATCGTGTTTATGGCAAAAGAAAAATATACGAATATTCATTAAATTCTGTTTTGAATGAGAGCAATTTGTTCCATTGCTTCTGAAAATATGGCAATTAATTGCCCGATATATTGCTTTCATGCAAAACTATCGTTGCTTTATACAAGTAGTCTTCGATTACTTACTTACCACCAAAGGGGGCCCACCAGCTGCCGAGCGGTAAAGTCGCTGAACATCGTTAGTTCGATCCGAGGTTCGAATCCGGCAAACGGGCTGCATGGGTGTTTTCGTGGTTTTCCCCAACTGTAACGTGTATACGAGCCAGTTTCCCTTAGAAAGTCCTCCACGAAGGCATCCCTCCCCTTAGGTAGATAGCCCTCGAGGCTTAGCCGTAATTAAATAACCTAACCTAACTTTACCACCAAAGTTTTTAAAGTTCCTTCGGAAGATGGGTATTTGTGACGTGTGGTTATTAAAGAGACCCTGTCGAGACTCTGACTGTGCCGAATGAGGATTTCAGCCATGTTTAATGCATTGTAATTTTGGTTTATTAGATTACGGCAAAGCACTCGAGGGCTATCTGCCTTAAGGGAGGGATGCCTTCGTCGAGGACGTTTTAAGGGAAACTGGCTCGTATACATGTTACACATGGGAAAACCACGAAAACGCCCATGCAGCCAGCCCGTTCGCTGCATTCGAACCTCGGACAGAACTACCAGTGTTCAGCGACTTTACCGCTTGGCCGCTGGTGGGCCTAAAATCGGAAAGCTTTCAGATTTTATTATTTGCTTGCTGTAAGTAGTAGAATACTCTGCAGACATAAGTTATCTGTAAAAGACCGTGATGCAAATTACTGGAGCTTTGGAAAAAAAACCTGAATTTAAATGGTCAAATTTATTTTCAAATGAAATGGTCAAATTTATTTTTAGAATACTATAGCAGAAAGAAGTCTAAAAACAATGCATGCAAGGAATTTGGAAAACGTAGCTGTTACAAAAAATATTCGAAAACGACAACGGGTACGATACCTTGGGACAACTGACGAAGTGGTTGAAATAACAGGCAACCCGGATCTAAGTTTCGTTTATTTTGATTATGACAAAGCAAAGGGCCATCTGCCTAAGAGGAGGTATGCCTTCGTGGAGGACTTTCTAAGGGAACTGGCTCGTATATCGTTACACATGGGAAAAAGCACGAAAACGCCCATGCAGCTCGTTCGCCGGTATTAGAATCCCGGACAGAACTATCGGTGTTAAGTGACTTTACCGCTCGGCCGTGTCTAGACACGAGTGTAGATAATATAGAAGAAATAGAGAAGACTGAAAAAATAAACTGACTGATTGCAACGATTTGATTAGTTTCCAAAATGAAATAATTGAACAGAATAATAGGAAGTTATAAATCAGAAACTGTCAAAGTAGTTTAACTAAAAAATCATTTCTTAAATCAACTCAATGATATCTGCTTCTCGGAAAAATGCATCAAAACAATGATCTCTTCAAAAAACATGAAAAGCAAATTCCAGATGCAGTCTAATGTTACTGCGAAAAACATGAATAGAAAAAAGATGAAAACTAAACAAAGACAACTTTAATGAATTTTCTGATTAAAAAAAAATTCCTCCCGCTCATAGTCAGTCAACCAAGCGAGTAATTACTTACCTGTTACTTTTAATGAAAAGCATCGTTTAGAACAGGGATCAGGAATCCTTTTTAAGAGGACAGAATAATTCAGGAAGAGGGATTTCGGCGGGCACGGTCCTAATCGTTCAGCGGAGATCGTTGTTGCGATGAAATGTCTCTCCACATTACATTATAAGGTATTTCTCCCGCCTTCCTAGCGTGCCTTCGTGGTGTAGTGGTTCTGCACGCTGGGCCGGTATTCCCGAGGTCCGTGGTTCGATCCCCGGCGAAGGTAATTGCTCATTTTACATCTTGCCTGCTTCCAAAAAATAACCTGACATCTCTACATAGTGTTGCCATTGTTGACTTTAAAATCGTTGCGTTTGTAAATCAAAAATTCGTTAAAGTGTTGCAAAATATGAAATAGACCATAAACAAGTTCGAAATTTGGGCTTTTAGATGCCCGTATTCGAATGGAGGACTACGTTATTCAGAATTGGATGTCTCTATGTAACGTTGTTTTTTCACAGTGCGAAAAAACATACATACATTTATTCAGATTCTACATTATTTAATTTCTTTAAATATAATTCAGGCCTGTAATATTTGGTGGCAACAGTTTGAAAAGTGAATCAACGCAGAAAGTCAATCAACGCAAAATGCCAAAACGAATTTAATAGCCCTTTTGGGCTAACACCCTTTGGGCTAAAACTGTTTTAAAATGAAAACTCCTCTGACGCGATCGTTATCTTAATGCATACATTTTGGTCGATTTTGACCCTCATGCAAAAAAAAATGGTTGCCTTCGTCTGCAGCAGGTGTATATTTAACTCTAGCACTCGAGTTAGGGTTAACTGAAATGATTTGTTCTCTGATTACCGCTGGAATTATTGCGTTAAAATTAGCTTCTATATACCTATGACAATACATATAATTAAGCAAATGAAGCCTCCAGCGGAAGGAGGATTGTCTTCTGATGTGAATTAAAGGCCAACCTGATTACGTGCGCCTCCCTGTAACTGCAGTTATCTATAACGGTGGATTATAATGTTTCGGTTCGCATATTCCTCCATGTACCAATTTCGTGATTCCCTCTATCATGGCTTCTAATACGAATTTCTGCCTCATTGGCAATATTATTATTCAATACAGCAGAAGAATTTAATCTGCTAAAATATTTTACAGCAAAATGGTTCCGTTTTGGAAATGGCGACTGCAAGTGGAAAAATTGTATAGGATTCGAATTAATAGTATGTGCAATTCCAAGTACAGTTTCGACAGCTATTATTGAATAAATTGATTGGAAAACTGAATTTCAACATATCTAACATTCATATTACATAGTTTCGAATTTGATGCGACATTTGATATCTGCTAATAGTGATTTATTTTCATTCGCTCTGAAGTTTGCAGCGGTAAATTACATTAATGTTAATAACGACATGTTTTCTAACACGTGTCACAAAACTTACCAACTAAGTGGTACGAAATTTTCATTACATTGTAAGGATCCCAAGTTTTACTAACGTTTATTTTATTTTAAATCTTTACTATCACTTCTTATTTTCTACTTCCGGCCAGAATTAAAAGCTTTAACTTATTTATGCAAATTTGTCTTGCTAACGCCAAGTACTTAAGTTGTGGCTTTTTGCCAAGCAAGAGAAAGGAAGGAGTTATTAGAAGCAGGCCGCTTGCCATAGTAGTTTTACTCGGTTGCTGGTTGCCTTCAAGGCCAGAGGTTTAGTCCTCTTGATAATTTCAAACGTATCGTAGTTTTAGCAGCTCTCTGTACTACATACGGATTTTTGTTAAATAACGGCCAATCTTAAAGTTAGGCACTTGTATATTAATCCAAAGTTAGTTTTAGTTAGAGTTTAGTTAGTAGTTTTATATTCTTACGTTCAGACCACAAGTGGTTGGTCTCTGTATTCCGAAGTCCGGAAATCTCTGTAAAGATAGAAAAATAAAGGGTTTCGTATACACTTCCTGTGTGTATTGTCTACTTCATAAATTATTGAACATAGCTTCAGTAAGCTCCCCGAGCCAGGACAGTTCATGTTTCCAAAGCAAGTAAAGAGGAATACAAGTCCTGATAATATTATATCAAACATGCAATTGAAACGCACACATAAAAATGCAAAACCATGTGATCATCAAAATCAATCTGCTAATAGTGATTTATTTTCAATGGCTTTAAAGTTTGCAAGGGGTACAGTACAGTAATGTAAATAGCGACATACGACATGATTGGATGTGTCACAAATTATGCTTCACACACTATTATATCAAACATGCAATTGACACGCACACATAAAATTGCAAAATCATGCGATCATCAAAATCAATTTGCTAATAGTGATTTATTTTCGTTACTGTTATTTGTTACTGTGTTACTCTTATTATGCTTCGTTAGTGCGTATGTGTGTTGTGACTTATCTCAATCGTCTGACGCTAATTAGAACAAGACCACGAATTTTCTCACGGCAAAGAGCGCAAGATTACGTCTGTCATTGTCATGAGTCTTGAGCACCATAAATAGGTGACACAACGATTTGATCAGCTCCATCTCCGTTTTGATGGTAAGCGCCCAATGGACGGGTACAAAGGTCTCACACCCATCTTCTATCGCCGGATCCTTCGAGACGAGCTCGAAATTGTAATTTGAGTGCCCCCATGCCGCACAGACACTACACATTTACAGTACATGCCATCTCTGAGAATCGAACCCCAGCCCAATGAATGATACAGCAGCCAGTAGTAATAACCAATATATCCATCAAGATGGCTTACGACGTTGCTTTACACCGAGTAGCTAGAGTTTTCAGAGCCCGGGGATAATTCAAGATCTTGTGCCCGTCTTGTTTGCCAAGAATGGAAAACATTTCAGTCTAAAAATTCGTAACATCAATTCGGTGCTCCCTAGATGTTCCCCCGGAGATAAATATTCTCCCTTACCCCCCCTTTGGCTACCATGGATGTAAAAAAGGAAGGAGTGGCCAGCACGGCACTAAGAGTTAAATGCTTTTTGTTTACATTCAGAAGCTCTTTTGACAGCGCTTCGATAGTATTTCGAAACACGACAGTACCATACAAATCGAAAAACGGAACATTTCTGCATAAAAGAAACATTTATTGTGTGATGGATAATAGCAATTTGTATAGTTTATTGACAGTTACGCAAAAACCAAATCTCGGTTATTTTTCGATAACTAACAACAGCGATTTTGATTATGAATTTGTTTTATAAAATTCTAAGCAGTTGAACTACAAAAATATGGATTTTTAGCAAAAATGTTATGCTTAAAGAATAAAAAATACCTTACGGTACCTTTAAAATTGTACACGTCTTTCGATACCCCTGATAGAGTATTCGCTACTTTTATTTTATGTTCCAAACGCCAAAATGTTTTAAATAAAATAATTTTTTTGTCATCCACATATTATTACGACATGTATTTTTTAAAAATTTGTAGAGGAGAGGCTTTATAGTTGCTCATTTTAAACTTATTATATTTTTATATAACTTAAAAATAATCACTCGCATCGTGATAAAACAAGGGTATCTAGAGCCATCGAATTTTGAATAACGTAGTCCTCCATTCGAATAGGAATATCTGTGAGCTCGAATTTGTTTTATTAGCCATTTCACGCCCTATACAGCATTTATGAGTTCTTGATTAAGAAACTTCACGATTTCAAAGCGAACATTGGCAACACTGTACGGGGGAAAAAAAATTATCTCCAGCGCGCGAGTCTGTGTAACGGAAATTCTAAAGATATGCTCACTTTAAAATTATTTTGCGATATTGCTGTTGTATTGAATTTTATAGTTTAAGTCCGAAGAACATGATATTTAATAAATAGAAATAACACACAAAACGTTAATGAAACGACGCTTTGGGCGTAATGTAAAATCTGAAAGCTTTCAATTTTTTAAAAATTTTTATTATACCTTATTTTATTACCTTATTTAACGATTTTTTTAAGATATATTTTTATAAGGGCATAAAGTATTCCTCGAAAGGAACCTCGGAATTCTTGAAGGTTTCTTGAATTGTCAATGCTTGAAAGACAACTGATATATACAGACAAATTATAGAATATCCGCGTTTTCTTCACAGCATTTAAGTTCTGAGGGTACAAGGGGCTTCGAAAAAAAAATCTTCGATATTCTAATAGTTTCTTATGCTGACAATGTTTGAAGACTATTGATATATGAAAATTTTAGAATATCCCTACTTTCTTCACATCATTGAAAATCTAATGTTTTTCTAAAGATAGGACAGGTTTCCCCAAACAACCGTACATTTCTAAAGGTTCCTTATGTTGAAAAAGTCTGAAGATCATTCATATATACCGACAAATTTTAGAAGATCCATGTATTCTCCACCGCATTAACTCTTTCCGGCACGCTCCTTTTTAAAGTCGAAGTTTTGATTTAAAAAAAAAAAAAAAAGGTAGGCAGTCTAATTAGGCCTAGAGGAGTACACAAGTAAAATTTTGTGAAGATAGCACTTATCGTTTAAATTCTGTGGGTGTGCCCAAAGTAGGCACACTGATTGAATAGAGCTTCGGAAAAAGAGCTGAAACGAGCATTGTTGTCAATGAACTGACCGATGAGATGCGGAGAAACAAAGAATACAGACTCTCAGTTGTCCTAGATGATCGGTGAACCCGGTTTGGGCACACCTAGAGTTCGCCTTTTGATTTTAGGCAAAATTTCAAAGTAAAAAATTTAAACTAATATAGAATGAGATTAGCATACAGCCAAAAACTGAGATAGAATTTTCTTTTCAAACAATCCTTTTATACCCTAAAATATTCTGGACGATTTCTTTGAAAAATGAGGGTCTTAAAAACTAAACATGGCTAAAATATATGGACTAGTTTGTGTTGAGCTGCCCTCTACTATAAATAAAGATGGTTCAGAATAACATATAAATCCTTTTTGATTCAATTTTTCTGTGCGTACAGAAGGAAATTTTTAGGTGTGTCCAAACCGGACACACTGTGCCGCAAAGGGTTAAAGATATATTTTTCTAAGAGCAGGAGTAATTACCGAAAATACTTATAGCTTAGGTAAAAATAACACGCCGAACAAATGTTAATTTAGAAGTCAAACAACCCAAAACAGCGTTATATTTGTAAATTTTCACAGGACTATGAGGATGGTTTTACCGAACCATCATCCTCAGCTGCCAAAGTGCAAAATAACGCTCATTTTTGTTGTTTGACTTCTAAATTAACCTTATAGTTCTAAGGGTACTATGAGATGATGAACTTTGAAGACCACTTTGTATAATAATAAATTTTTCATATTTTAACAATATACATTAAAGACCAGAAGTTTCTTCTTCAAGTGGTAATGAAACGGTTATTCCCAAACACGTGCTTCTTTATCTCTCACGAAAAAAGGAAGTTCATTTTGCAAACACCAAACAGCTATAAACTCAAAAACAAACATTACTCATCTCAGTTAAATATGCAGATAAAAGTTAGATAACACGCCGAATTAATATGAAGACCAAAAGTCAGATAACATGTAGCATCTTTGCACTGAAGTTTAGTGCAGAGGAGAGATAAATACTTTATGAAGTGATATCTTATTTCATTTCAAATTATTCCTCATCAAAATCATTTGATCTAGTTAAACGCGTTGAGGTCCTATGGCTTAAAGCATAACGTGTTACACCGTTTTTCGCATCACATTTTTAAAAATCCGCAGATACATCTCGATTACAGTTAATCATCCGCATAAATTAAATTAACTTTATCACCAAAATCGAATAGCAAGTTTCATTTTTTTTTACAAAGATAAGCGAAGTAGTTGTTTTTATGCAACGTTTTAATATCGCCCTCTTACATTTTTTGAAGAAGGTAAACTACTTAAGGTATTAAGATAAATACAGATGCTAAAAGGTACTATTTAGAGATGAAAGTGGCATATGTATCAGTCATGGAATTAAAGCAGGATCAGAATTGGAAAATATTAAGAGAGAAATCCGATTCCTAAAAATAAGTTAAGATACTGTTTTAGTCTCTGTAATAATAGCAAAAATCTGACGTCTTCACCACCAAACTTCCTTTTACGGAATATTAAATTATACGCATTTTTTCCTGAATTTCATTTAAACTTGTTTCTTCGAAATTCACTAGGACAAGGCAAAAATACATAAAACTGAAAATATCTTTATTAAAAATTGAAAAATATAAAACATCAATTACAAAAATTAAAATTATAGTTTCTACGCAAAAACGAGCAATTCGGCCAGCGGGCAAGAAGGCATATTTTTCGGTGCAGAAAATAAAATTTTCCTTTTGGTCCCGCACCGCAAAAAGACACTGAAGGTGCAGAAACTGATTGAAGTCACTATTGAAATGTAAACAAATATGGATGGTATGGTTAAAAAAATAGTCTTAGCTGCAGTTAATTATAATTCTACAACTGTTACATTCAGATTTCATTTTTCAAGCAAGAAGGACAAAAATTACCAACATATATGAATAAAAAAATGAGCTCAAGGAGCCGAGTAAAAGTGCGAGTATATATATATATGTAATTTTGGTGCGGCCGATTGCAACCAATAAGGAAGGTGCACAACTACATGTAATAGTAGTCCTATATATACAATTTCTACGTACTGAGTTTACTCGTTTTTGAGTTATGCGAGATACATACGTGCGTACGTACAGACGTCACGAAAAAATCTCTTCTGAAGCCAATTTTAAATCCTTTTTCCAACCCGTTTTTGGGAAAAAAAGGTCCTTTATTCTGTCCTTACGTACAGATGTCACGCAAAAGCATCGTTAAATTAGTAGTCGATAGTAGTCAAAATGGATATTTTCCTTGAATTATACACACGAAAATTGTCGCGATTACAATACTTTCTACAAGAGAGTAATAAAAAGGAAAATCTGAAAGATTTCAGATTTTAACGGAGTCGTCCCTTTTGTCATTTTTTATTTTCTCTTATTTATTTAGCAACATACATAATTTTTCTTGATAGACTTAATACGTTTTCTATTTTAATTTGTAAATGCATTCAAAACTAATCGTTATTTCTTATGATTTTAAGGGAACTGCAAAAGGTAATGGACATCAGTTCTCAAGAAAAGGTCGTTATAATTACGACAAGAATTGCTTTGTGCCTCCCCTTTGTAGTAGTTGGAGTTTTCGGATTTTATTATTTCCTGGAACACGACAATTTCAATGCATCAATATGGTCACTGTTTTTAGGTAATGACATTTCTATAAAGTGGTTGCGAATAATAATATTATACGATTGCAATAACAACGAAAGAGGCAAAATAATTAAACCAATTAAAGTAATGATATTTAATAAGTATGTAATTAACGTAAACACTGACTATTCAAATAGAATTTCAATGTTTTATTCAAATTAATAAGACTGATGCAGTTAGAACTTTTTCAGTAAACTCTAAATGAAAAAAATCTTACGCGTACACCACATGACTTTCTTGTACGAAATATTAACTTATACGCACTTTTTCCTGCATTTCATCTAAACTTATTTCCTCCAATTTCATTAGAGATGTTTCTCATTCAATTAATTCAGCTCTCACTTCGCGGCAAGGCATAGATTAAAAACTCAAAACATCTTCATTACCAGTTGAAAGATATAGAAAAACATAAAACACCAAATACAGTTAAAACAACTAAAAAAACAATTCTTACAATTAAAATTACAGTTTCTACGCAAAAACATGCCATTCGGCCAGCGGCAAAAAGGTAGATTTTTCGGTGCACAAGACTAAAAGATTCCTTTGGTCTCACTCGGCAAAAAGACACTGAAGGCGTTGAAACTCAATTTCATGCTGAGTCAATACATGGCTTTAGTCGCACTTAAACAGCATTTAAATTGTTGATAATTCTACAACTATTACATGCAGATTAACTAAATGCATACAAGCCTTAAATGGAAGATAAAATATAATTCAATAATTTTTACAGCAAAAAATGCACGATTTACCAACATATAAGAATAAGCAAACTGAACTCACTGAGCCGAGTAACAGAGTAGGTATATATATATATATATATATATAATTTATTTACTAAAGAAATATTGATTATATTATCTCCTAAGATTAATTTTAGGAGAATTATCTTAAAAGAGTGAATCCATAGTTAGTAATTTCAATTCCGAAAATTGTTTTAAAGTAACTTGAATGTAAATTGTTAAAAAATGTTTCACGGGGACTTGAATTAAATCATGAATAAAAAAATTTAAATTGTAAAAAGAAATAAATCAAAAGCAAGTAATTAAATTAAAAGCAAGTAATCATTGCCATTGATCGGAAATTAGTTGACTTTTCGAGGGGAACAAACCAACACTTGGTACGGCCGATTGTAACCGAAAAGGGAGGGAAATAACTATATGTTATAGCAGTTCTAGATACAAAATTCCGACGTTCTGATGCCGCTCGTTTTTGAGTTATGCGAAATACATACGTACGTACAGACGCCACAACCCCCCCTTCTGAATCGATTTTAAATGAGTTTTATAATTCGATTGGAATAAAAAAGTCCTTTATTCTGTCTTTACGTACAGATGTCCCGCAAAAACTTCCTTAAATTGCACTCGATAGCTCTCAAAATGGATATTTTCGTTGAAATATGATTTCCTTAATTTTTTGTGATTACAATACGTCCTTTAATTCGTCCAATTTAGTAAAAACATAAAAAAAGGCTCTTTTTAAAAGTAAAAAAATACTCTTTTACAAATTTTGTTAGGAAATTCGTCAACAAAAAAATTAATTCTGACTATTTGCCAAGCTGGTTTTTAACTCACGAACTCAACGTTTTGAGCGCGAACAGTGGCAACACTGTACGGACTTGTCGGCGGTGATCTCAGCAAGAGCATAGAAAACCATAACAAACCTTTTTGGGTGATCATTAAAATCTGAACTCTTTCAGATTTTGAATTTTTATAATTTTCTGTTTTCGTACTTTAAGAATTAAGATGATATACAGGTACAAAGAATGCCAAACTCCATGTAATTCTCATAGTGCACACTGAGATATGTACTGATGAAAGCATGATTTTTTTTCTTTGAACAGGCATATTATGTGCAGTCGTTATGCGTGTGAACATCTACTACATTTGGAAGAGAGCACTTCCTGTGTATGACGACACGCTGAGAGCTATTCTGAGGATGATATCATGGATCTCCGTAGTAGCTTCAGGAGTAGCAATAAGTGCATACATTACTTTAGGAGCTTCGCAACATCAAGGTAATTATTTCATCACATTAAAAGAAAAATTGATTTTATTATATAGCATTATATTTGCATGGTTCACATCTCCAAGTGGATATATTTAACCTTAATTAGTAGGGAGACACAATTTGCCGAAATCGTAAATTAAATAATTCCAAATAAAAAAATTCTCTAATCAATGCAGTAATACATCTAACTATTAACCTCATGGTTTCGTACATGTAGCCCACCAACGGCCGAGCGGTAAAGACGCTGAACACTGGTAGTTTGGTCTGAGATTCGAATCCCGCAAACGGGCTGGCTGCTTGGGCGTTTTCGTGGTTTTCCCCATGTGTAACGTGTATACAAGCCAGTTTCCCTTAGAAAGTCCTTCACGAAAGCATCCCTCCCTTTAGGCAGATAGCCCTCGTGTGCTTTGCCATAATTGAATAATCCAATCCAATCCAATCCAATTCGTACATGTGAAAGTTATATTGTAGGGTTTTCCTCATTTAACCGACCTTTCATTTAATTTTTTTAATCTTTCCTGAACTCCTCAACTTCCTCTCGCATTTCCTCGCCAGAATATAAATTTGACGGCGTGAAGTGAGTATTTAAAGGGGGTGAATCTTGGAGTTGATTCAGAGCATGTTTTCGCTAGCCAGCGGCACATTTCGTTTCTGATCTTGTTTTTACGCTAAAACGTTCTTTGGCCATATCGAGCCATTTTCACGCGTGTGAGGTTTTTTGAGTCAACCTAAGTTAGCCTTGACTTAACGTGCTAATCCAGCACTATTCTATTTAGACTTGAATTGATTTATGTTATAACATTTAAGTTCCACCGCAAGTTGTGGGTGTTATTGTAAAGCACAAAGTACGTGCCTTTTCTGTTCATAGTTAAAAATAATAAAGGGTTTTTTTCACACTTCTGTGCTGGTATTACTTCACGCCTGTGGGAGAATTCTCCAGGTTCATCTGTAGGATCTAGATTAGTTTATGTGGATAAGAAGAGATAGTGGGAAGGAGGATTGTACTTCAAATGTTCAAGGTCATTGTTACGGAATTGTTGTATGTTCGGATTAATAACTTTGTACGTGAATAACCCATTCACTTCGAAAGTGCTCTTTCAACTATACTTTTACGCGGTTTAATCTTAGTATGCGGCACATACGAGATTTGGCAAAATTCGGGAGGCCAAATCCTGATAACATCCCATACGCTGTCGGTGGGACCTAGATAGGATGTCCTAAGGATATACTGGGATGTGACATTAAGCACTCAGGAGGATGAGTTTAGGAAGAAACTGGGATATTACGGGATGTCCTGAGGATGTAGTAAGTAGGACTTTAAATCCTAATAACATCCCATACGCTGTCGATGGGACATAGATAGGATGTTTTAGGATATAATGGGAAGTGTTTAGGATGTTAGTGGGATATTCAGGGACGTTATGATGTAAGTTTTGTTTCATATTTGTTACGAAGCATGTTAAAAATCAAATGCTTTTCCAGTGGGTTGTTGGCCATTCTGGCAATGAACAGCCGGACATACGTGCAAAAAGAGGTGCCAGCCTACTTTATACATCCTAATACAGCCATTTCTGATTGGAGGATTAAACTGTTTTAAAAAATGTTATTTATGTCTAATATCTTACGAGATCTTCAGCTTCGCACAGCCTTAAAAAAAAGAATAAGTCCTTCTCTTATACCCGATAGTCCAAGTCACAATGCAGATGTGGCTTTCCGTCTGTCTACAGGACATGATTCCCTTGCCGCCCACCTGCACCGCATAGGCATTTTAAGCAATCCTATTTGACCATTTTGTAATTCTGGAGAAGAGACGAACAGGAACCACCTGCATCCTACAATAGCCCCTCACTACAACTTACCATGCGTGTCATCCCACGAGCCTCGGAATAGAATTCCTAAGGTTTCTAATCAAGCGGAGACATGTGTATGATAACTTTCCAAAGTTAATAGACACACTACACCAATATGGACTCGAGCTATGCTCTCCAGAATGAGAAACAAGCACAAACCACCTAACGGCAACGTGATCTCAAAGACTATATCTCATAACTGTCCTCCAAAAGGACTACCTAAAATGCGAGTTACCAATTTATATTGTACCTGTGCCTGCATTCACTGGTACTATGGCATTGTGTCACTGGTAAAGTGTTCACATACTCCACAAGAGAAAGTATATCGTCACAGGTGTGCCTTCAATTCGTCAAACACCACCTTAAACAGGTAGCAGAATCTACACTAGGTAGAACGTACCAATTTCACATGCGAACTGTCACAGCTGACCAGTGCATCAAATGCAATAATTCATCAAAGTACTACATATTAAAGTAGTGCACCCATGGACCGCTAATCTCTGAACATTGAACTTGGACCAAATGCAACACTACCTACCTAATTACCACACTACAACATTCAATACATAATTCAAATATAGGTATCATAAAGCATATGCCAAAACCAACAAGCTCTAAAATGAACATATAACTTCTTGCACTGTAAATAATCTGTAATAGTTTGATAATGCTATGTCCTATGCGTTGAAGTATGTTGTAACAGTATGTTGTGCTATGTCTTATATGTTGTTAGTGCTATGTCCTATGTGTCGAAGTATGTTGTAACAGTATGTTGTGCTATGTCCTATATATTGTTAGTGGTACGTCCTATATGTTGTTAGTGCTATGTCCTATGTTTACCGTAATCAGGTCCCCTGTGGAAGGAGCGCTACGCTAGAGAGGTAGTGCATGGGGGCTATACAATTTTTGTCAATAGCGATGGCGTGGTGCCACCTGTGCTTGTTCCTGTCCTGTCCAGCTTCGATGTGAGGCGCTTCGTGGTGTCGCGGAGGAGTCGAGATACTGGGAGGCAACAGCGTTCCTTAGACAATGATTTCGTTCTTTCTGTTCGTAGTTCTAATGTTTGTAGCCTCTGTTTGTAAGATTTTTGTTCTTTGTAATCTTTTCCTAGCCATTGGAAATTTAAAAAAAAATTTAAAATTATTTTCAATTTCTAAATGCCTGCTTTTGTTCTTGTCTCTCAATTTATGGTTACGGATTTATCATTTTGCATTTAGGTTTTTGGCTACGCAAACTTATGGCGATGCTTTATTTTGCCGTTGCCAAACATTTGGTGGCAAACGCAAATTTAGTGTCGGCAGCAATTTTCAAAATCCCGCCAAACTCGTACCGTATACTAGGCTGCAGAATGGATACCATATACTTCTTACACTGCCAAAGACTGGACCTGTGTCATCCATAACAAGCAACTCAAAATAATTCTCGAAGTTTAGAAAATGCAACAACAAGAGTGTCCACTTATTGTTGCACGCAGGGAATGCCTTTATAAATTTCAAATTTTTATACTATACAGGGATGTTTTTAGCAAACACACATAGATATCTCCATTTACTGAGACAACCGTGACTTTTCTCATACCCATTCAAACAACGAATTGACTTCGTAATGTATGACAGATACACTAGTACTAAGCACTCAACACTATGTACCATGAAATAAATTCAAAACTGTGTGATGTACTACGAATTGTACTATGAATGAACTTATACTACGCACCGTGTAACAGAAAACCAAACAAACAACAAACCACGTACTACATCCCTCCCCCCCCCACCAAAGCTTCATACCAAAAAAAAAGAAATATGTATATATATACCTGTCAATAACTTAACCTTTATATTAACTTGTATATATATACCTGTCAATTGTATTTAGCCATGCAACTGCAAAGTACCCGTGTAAAGTATATCTTATGTCAATATCGTCTGTAATGCAAATTATGCACCATTTATATGTAACTATTATAAATACTGCAATGTAAATAAATGCCCGAGAATGGCGTTAGTGTGCCCCGTGAGGGTGCCTTTCCATAGATGGTTAGTGCAGTGGAGCGATACCAGTTTTGGTGCCCTATGTACCTTTTTCTGGCTGTCTTTCGGTACATTCTTTACCCCGCGGGTTAACTCAGGAGAATTCCCGAGCATGGCGTTAGTGTGCCCCGTGAGGGTGCCTTTCCATAGACGGCTAGTGCAGTGGGGCGATACCAGTTTTAGTGCCCTATGTACCTTTTTCTGGCTGTCTTTCGGTACATTCTTCCCCCCGCGGGTTAACTCAGGAGAATTCCTGGGAAATACTGGCTAGGATCTGTACTTAGGCAATTTCAACTACGGGGGCACCTAATTTGACTTCACAGGACTAGAGCCCCCGTTTATTCGGAGATTGGTTCGGGCTGTCGTGTCCGTTCCTTCGGCTGTTGTGGAGCTAGATCGGAGATCGACCTAGTCCTCGGGGGTTTGCTCCCCCCCCAGTTCCAATGACGAGCTCTGACTGAGCGGACAAGGCACTAAGACGAGCTTATTCGATGTCGATGGAGTGGCGCACGGAGACAAAGCGTTCTTTTCTAGTATTCGATATTTTGCAAGCGTTTTCTACATTGTTTGGCGATGTTTTGGTGCCCCTTGCGCTTGTTTCAATCTATCTACCGTATACTATGATTTTATCCTTTACACCGCTGTGGATGCTTAAGCATTCTAATTTAATTTACCAATATCCAAGACAAGGAATATATTTTTCCATTCAGGACATGCATGTTTTTACTTTGAATGGTATTATAATGTAATTTCTACTATTACAGATGAACGCTTTAAAATTATGTTATCGAGGTATATACCACTCATCTTAACTTCTTCTTACACAGAAGGCCCATAGCTTTTTCTTTTTCTATTGGGTTGTTCGAGAATTAATTTCGTTTTTTCCAGGCAGAGGGCTTAATTGTATTTGCTCCCAGCCAACATCACCCTTAAGCCGCATAATCATTATATATTTTGATAACTGATATAAGGAAGGTTTGTTTGTGAAAACGCGTACTGTTCAGTAGTTTTTGGTTGGTGCTCTTTCAAATACGGAATGCGCCCACCAGCGGCCGATCGGTAAAGTCGCTGAACACTGGTAGTTCGGTCGGGGGTTCGAATCCTGCGAACGGGCTGGCTCCATGGGCGTTTTCGTGGGGTTCCCCATGTGTAACGTGTATACGAGCCAGTTTCCCTTAGAAAGCCCTCCACGAAGGCATCCCTCCCCTTAGGCAGATAGCTCTCGAGGCTTTGCCATAATCACATACACACAAATACGGAAAGTGAAAAGTAGCATTTCTGGAATATTTTACTTTTTTACTATCGAAAAGGTAAAAAATGCTGTTCAAGCAAGAAAAAAAACTATCCGATGTGTATGCAGAAGATGTATTGACAGAACGGCAGTGCCAAAACTGGCTTGCGAAATTTCGATCCAGCAGTTTTGATCTTGTAGATGCACCACGTTCTGGGAGAGCAGTTGAAGCTGACGAAGACACAATAAAGGCATTAATTGATGCAAATCCGCGAATAACGACTCGTGAGATCGCTTAGGGATTAAATTTACTTAATTCGACCGTTCATGGTCATTTGAAACGCCTAGGTTTAATCTCAAAGTTCAACATATGGGTTCCTCGTGTTCCTTGACCTTCAGCTGACCTTCCAGAAAGTAGTGCATCTTCAAGATCAAAATTGCCGGATCGAACAACTTTGTTTCTTGATTGAACAGCATTTTTACTTTTCCGATTCCACAAATGTAAAATATGCCGAAAATGTTGCTTTTTACGTTCCACATTTGAAAAGACACCAACCAAAAACTACTGCAAATCAATCGAAATTTTCCACAAACATTCGGCGCATATTCGAGAGGTCCAAGGTTCGAGTCCTGACGAGGGATTGCTTATTTTTTAAGTCTCCTGCTTCGAAATTTCCTAATAACTCTACAATATCAGCTGTCAAAATATATAATGTCCATGCGGCTTAAGTGTAAAGTTGGCTATGAAAAATACAATTAAGCTCTTTGTTGGGTGGTTATTTATTTATGGCAAAGCACACTAGGGCTATCTGCCTAAGGGGAGGGATGCCTTCGTGGAGGACTTTCTAAGGAGAACTGGCTCGTATACACGTTACACATGGGGAAAACCACGAAAACACCCATGCGCCAGCCCGTTCGCGGGATTCGAACCTCGGACCGAACTACCAGTGTTCAGCCACTTTACCGCTCGACCGCAGGTGGGCCCCTGCTCTTTGTTGGGAAAAAAAGAAATTATTTTTCGAACAACCCAGTAATTTGAGTTATTTGGCTTTTATTTCTAACAAGAATTGACTTTTTCTAATTAAAATTTTAATAAGTAATATTTTTCTGTTAATACAAGATATTTCAGATTTGGTGCTTCTGAGGTTAGGATCAGGTTAGGTTATTTCAATACGGCAAAGCCAAAAGGGCTATCCAGTTTAGAGGAAGGATGCTTTCTTGGAGGAATTTCGGAGCGAAACTGGCTAGTGCTCACTTTGCACACGGGAAAACCGCGAAAACCAACCCATTTACTTAAGATCGAACTCTGAACAGATCAAACTACCAGAATTCGGTGGACTTAACCATTTGGCTACTGGTGGGGTTTTAAAAGCTTAAAAGCCTTTTCGGATTAGAATTAAATTTGTTCTCTCTGTACCTTAATAAAGTGTAATTAATAGATTCTTCACGTTTTCGGTTTTCACGATGAGTTTAGAATAGTGCATAATTTTCTAACTCTAATAAAATGACGAATTTAGAACCTTGCATTGTATAATATAAAATTCCTATGGAAAAAAAAAGATATGTTTAAATCTCATTTGTAACCTCTGTTGATGTCTTCTAAGCTTTCAATTTTTTTCCTGCTAAAACGGCATCAAACAATTCTTTCATTTAGAAAATTAAATTTATTTTCAGCCTCCGTATTCAACAAAATCCGCCAATTTTAATTTGTGAATTTTATTTCATCCTCACTCTCCAAAACATGCCTCATCGAGTCATGATTTTTCTCTTGCAATCTATTTTTTCTTCATTAACGTATCACAGGGCGTCACTTACTTATTTCATTCCGAGAAGAGTTATCTGCGAAGAAGAATTTTCTTCTCAAGACGTGATTATTTAATTAACATAAAACACAAAAATGGTTATCTGAACTTTAACGCAGTTTTTTTTTCACCAGCAAGCCAGAAGGTTCTGAAGAAAGAAATGGTTAATTTTTCAATCTCAAAACAGAAGATTAAAACAAAAATTCAGAGGACATAAATACCAGTAAATAAATTTTATTCAATATTGAAATCCCAATTAATGATCAACACTTGCATCTATTTAGCCCAAAGAACGTTACCCCAGAAGGGCTGTTAATTTCGTTCTGGCATTTTGCGTTGGCTCACGGTAAATGTCCATTCACTTTTCAAACTGTTGGCACCAAATATTACAGCCCTGTATTGTATTAAAAAATTAAGAAGAATTAAAAATTATGAATAATCTGCATAAATGTATGCATGTTTTCTCTCACTGTGACAAAACAACGGTACCTAGAGCCATTCAATTTTGAATAACGTACATTTCCACCCGAATATGGGCATCTGGAAGCCCAAGTTTGGAATTTGTTTTATTATCTATTTCATATTTTGTAAAACTTTAACGGATTATTAATTAATAAACGCTACGATTTCAAAGCAAGCAATGGCAACACTGTAAAAAAGAACATTTTTGTCTCCAGCGAGAGTGCGTTTCAGAAATTATAGAGATATGCTCAGTTTAAAATTCTTTTGCGATATTGCTGTTGAACTGAATTTTAAGAGCGAAGGACATGATATTTAATAAATATAATAACAAACAAACCTTAAAAAAAACGCCCCTTTGGGCGTAATGTAAAATCTGAAATCTTCCAGATTTTTTTTTTTTTTTTTTTTTTTAAGAAAAATTCTAAAAAAGCGAAGCCTAGAGAGAATACAATTTCTTGAAACAGTATCTGTTTGTAAAACTGATGCAAACTATTATTTTATAGACTATAAGAATAACTTCTAAGACCTTTGGAAAAGCAAACTTCTTAGATGTTTTAGAAAAGGTTATTTCAAGTCAGTGGGAATAAAATATTGCTCACACGATATTGGGGGCTTTACGATAACTTTACTGGCCCAAATACCCTAATTTTATTTTATTTTATTTTATTTATTTATTTATTTATTTATTTATTTTTTTTTTGGGCGATGTTAAGACTACTTGCACACGTGACAAGAACAAAATGGCCATTATCCAAAACAAAGCCGAAAATGTTCATCATTATACAAGAAAAAGTATTTATTTTCATGAATATAGAAAGAGGAAACTTTTATATTTATTCCATTATTCGATTCTTCCAAAGTATGAAAATGTCCTTGAGAATTTACTCAGATGGTTAGGCTTGGTTTATTGAGCACACAACGGCAAAGCACACAAGGGCTATCTGCCTAAGGGGATGGGTATCTCGTGAAGGACGTTTCAAAAGAAATTGGCTTGCATACACGTTACACATGGGGAAAACCACGAAAGCGCTCATGTAGCCAGACCGTTCGCGGTATTCGAAACTCGAACCGAACTACCAGTATTCACTGATTTTACCGCTCGGCTGCTGGTGTGCCTTCCTCAAATGAATTCTCAACTCCTCTTCTCCACCAAAAATTCGGCGATGTACGAATTTTGCTGACGGCATATGACCCGATGCGTTTTATTTCTCCATTTGGCACTGCCTTCGAACTTCTGCGTATTTATAGCAGTGTCGGGGTCGACGAAATTATACCTGTGATTGACGTTGAAATGCTGTAGAGATTCCTCCCTAGTAAGCCGGCTGGGTGTACGGATTCTCTCTCACCTGTCACCTGCAGAGATGCCTCTTCGAATTTAGTGGTGCAATGAAAAACCTGAAATGTTTCAGATTTTAAATTGCGTCCAAAGAGGCGTTTTTTAACGCCCCTTTGGACTTTATTTTAACGTATGTTACTTTTATGTATGTATTTATTTTAACGTATGTTACTTTTATTTATTAGATATCATGTTTTTTGCACTTAAACCATAAAATTCATTTCAACAGTAATGTCGCAAAATAATTTTAAAATGAGCCTATCTGTAGAATTTCCGATGCACAGTTCCGCACGCTGGAGATGAAAAATGTCCCCCCCCTAGAGTGTTAACCGTTGTTCGCTTTTAAATCTTTGAGTTTGTTAATTAAAAATTCGTTAAAGTTTCACAAAATATGAAATCGCTAATAAAACAAATTCCTAATGTCAAATTTGGGCTTCCAGAAGCCCATATTCGTAGTAGGATTACGTCATTCAAAACTGGATGGCTCTAGGTACCGTTCTTTTAACACAATGCGAGAAACATACATACATTGATGCAGATTCTTCCTTATTTAATTTCTTCAAATAGAATACAGGGCGATCATATTGTGAAAAATTGTTTGAAATTGATCACAGTTTGAAAAGTGATACGCTATTTATAACCGCAAGACGAAAACAATAGTTCTTCAGGGACAAAGCCCCCTTTGGACTAATAACAACCAAATATCCACTGTTCCGGAAGAATTCGACCAGCACTGCTCTTTCGTTTGGCAAACAAGTTGTTCTTCACACCATTTGACTGATGTCATTTCTTGACTCAAAACGTAATAAGCCTTAAAGATGTTAGAAAACTTAATCTGGATGTTTTGAACCACATATCTTTACGAATGCTCTGCGTACTGATGCAGGTAGAAACATTGCAACCCATCGAACTTCTTCAGAAAAAATGAAGTTTCATTTCATGATTTTGATTACATGTTGAATTTGTTGCCAATATCCTTCTTTTTTGGAAAAAATAAAACGGCTTCCTCTTCCCTTCGTGATAAGTCCCAAATTTTCAACAACTGTGAACACCAAATTTGCGTATTAGTGAAAGTAGATATTGCTTGTTGTAAATGAAAACTGGTAAATGATGGTGAATGATTCCCGACAGCTTTGTACGCAAGTTGGCGCAAGTTTGAATTATTTGGCGATTTTCCTCTTGCGACCGGCTAACAGAAAAGTACCCAATATTGTAATTATTCATGAATAATTAATATTATTCATGAATAATTACAATATTAGGTACTATTCGGTTTTGAGGGCCGTAAAAAAATTCCAGCGAAAATGTATGCGCGAAAGCGCCAAATCTAGCAAACACGCCCATTTAACAGCGTGCCAAATCTAGCTTACGCGCGGATTTCAGATTGCATAAGTTTATAAAGTTCTATATTTCTTAACACGCCATTGAAATACTAGTTTAATTTTTAATTCCTTTTTTGATAACCTATGGATTTAATAATTTGGGAATTGCCCATGATGAAAAGTCTGCGATAGAATTATGGGTAAAGTGCAGAATCACCCACTGCTTGACGCGTTTTTAAGAATTGCAAATACTCGGTATCCATGTGCAGATCGACTTATTTTCACATAAAAAAAAAATCCCAGAATTGCACAAAAATGGCCCTGCGCACACCCCTGACTTTATCTATGTACACACCAACCTATTGTCACTTAAAAAGTAAAAGAAAATTGACAAAAATCCAATTGTTTTTTCCCTTGTAAAAAGCGGCAAACAAATAAGTGGGCGATTCTGCACTTTACCGAGAATGTTTTCAAAGAAAAGGCATCATTCATTATAGAAAATTATGTTTGAACAACCAACGAGATGACATTATGCTTTAGCGATAACTCGGTAGTGAAATATTATATCAACTTAAACTTTCATCTAAATTAAAACATCAATATTAGGTAGTTATTTACAATTATACTTCCTTTCTTGCGTTAGGGTTGCCGCAATTACTTTTGGCAGCATTGGCATCAACAAAAGTTTGGCGATTTTTTACGGCCCTCGAAACCGAATAGTAACAATATCATTTTTTTTTACGAAAGCGCTAACTAAAATGCTGTTCAGCCCAATTAATGGCAATATTAATAAAATTAATGGCAATATTAATAGTTTAAACCTAGTGCTTAAAATGGTAACAGTGAAATGTTATTAACTGTGCACTTGCTTAAAAAAGAGAAATTTTGATTGTTTCTGGTAACCCCATAGTGGCCGAGTGGTTAAGACAATTTAAACATTGGTAGTTTCGGTTCGTGTTCCGGTAAATCGGTTGCCTGTATGGAGGATTTAGAGGCAAGAAATTTTCGCGTATGTGGTCGATTCATTCACGTGATAAACTTCCTTCTAGAAGGCCTCACTCCTGTACAATTACTACAGTTTCATTTTAAAGCGTTTCTATTGCTAGTTATGATTAAATGAGAAATAAATTTAAATAACCTTCCTTAAACTTTTCCTGACTGTATTTTCTTGAACTATGTTTATCACATTGGCGCAGTTCATATGGCTTTATTGTCAATTTCAAATGAGTAACCAAAGCGAAGGGTACTTATTATATCAGGACAGTCAGTTAAGGTTATGAAACCTACCAGTAACAAGTTTAATCAGAAATGTCAAAGGGTTTATTATTCAGTGCTTCTAATGTGCGAATTTCTTTATTAATATTGTCAAATAAATTTAAAATGGCAACAGCCGATTCATTTTCAATAATTGGGTAAGCTTAGAAAATGTTTAATACACAGAGAGAACGTTTTCTTTCTTATATGAATATTTTTCCATAGTATTCCATAGTATTCCATAGTATTCCATAGTATATCCAAAAGATTCCATAGTATCGCAAAATTACATTCCGAAATTTGAATTTACCTTCACCTCTCAAATACACTCAAACCTGGTTTGTTCGGTGCATGACAACCGCATAAAAACATCGCGCAAAACTTCACTAGTAGCTATAAAAAAGTCAGTCATTTAAAGTTGACTTTTTTTTCAGTCACCATGTAGTTGGTGATCAGTTTTGCGACGACTGTTATTTTATTAGACGCTTGTATATGTCTCGGTAGTCAGATATACAAGATTTTATTGATAACTTCGTCAATTACGTTCCAGTTTGACTGAAATTTTCATATAACGCACAAAAAAGAACTCACACACACACACAAAAAAAAAAAAAAAAAAGGTTTGATTGTACTCCAATTTTTGAGCATTAGATAAATTTGCATTACTTCTTGTACATGCACTGAAAACATCCTTAAAATCTATCCAATGCGTAATATTGCGTTCAAAAGTTGGTAATTTTGTTTACCTTTCGTAAAAAGTATTGTTAGGTAATTTAATATTGTCAAGAACACGTTCTGAAATAACACTATCAGATTTGTTTCTATCCTTCGAATATTTGTAATACTTTTTCACCTTCAAATTTCCAGAAATATATTTTGCTATTCTTCTGTTACAGGGGACCGGATTCAGAAATGTGTATATATGTATATACGCATGTACATGTGTGTACACAGACACATGCACATACGTACATACATACACTTCTTAATCCGGTCCCTGTAGCAAAATAGTACCTAAATTTTATCTGTCTAGTCCTTAAATTTACCTATTTTGTTTTCTAGTCCTTTTATTATGTGCAATTAAACTTACGATTTCAATATCGAATTGAATTAAATCAGTCTCTATATATTTCAATAAGTCAAGACATTCCTCTGTATTTATTCTGGAATAATACTATCAGATTTGTCAAGAACATGTTCTGAAATAACACTATCAGATTTGTTTCTATCCTTCGAATTTGTAATACTTTTTCACCTTCAAATTTCCGGAAATATATTTTGCTATTTTTCCTGTTATAGGGGACCGGATTCAGAAATGTGTATATATATGCATGTATATATGTATGTACGCATGTACATGTGTGTATACAGACACATGTACATACATACACTTCTTAATCCGGTCCCTATAGCAAAATAGTACCTAAATTTTATCTGTCTAGTCCTTAAATTTACCTATTTTGTTTTCTAATCCTTTATTATGTGCAATTAAACTTACGATTTCAATATAGAATTGAATTAAATCAGTCTCTATATGTTTCAATAACCCAACACATTCCTCTGTATTTATCAAATTAATTTCATGAACTATTATAATTACCTCTTTTATAAACGTAAACTTTGCACAAAAAATTCGACAATTCTGCCTCTCCCATTCTACTGGACTGATCAATGAAATTGAACTTGCGCTTTTAAAGTCTCGAAAGCGCGACTTAGGATATATATTACATTTATATACAGCATTGTACTAACATAGGTATTCTCACACAAAAATCGGACTTTTTCTGAAATGGCACACCTATTTATTTCCATATTTAAATTTCACGACTCAAATTATGCCAAAGCGCCAAGTTTCGTAAGGGTAGTTTTTAACAATTAGCTGTCAAAATTTTGTCTTCTCAGTGTTTTTTTAATTCATTAGTATAATTTCTTTATTAAACTTGCATGAGACCTTCTTTCACAATTTGAAATTTAGCCTCAATGCAAATAAATTTCGGGGATGTTATCTGATTTATTTTTAAAGTTTTCACTGTTTAGTTATTTTTACAATTTTTCCGAAAACACTTTTAAATTATACCCTATGAAACTTTTACCACCACCTTAAATTTCTAGGCATACCAGCAAAAAAATTGATTTTACTCAAAATTTCCAAAGATATGTGCAAATTTGCATACTGGCGAGTTTTGAAATTTGCGTATTTCTTTGTATGCAATAATAACGTCAAATGCGTTACGCATTTGGTTAAAATTATTTGGAAGAATGAACAATTGAACTCTTTTTTTTTATATATATTCTTGCCTCATGAAAAAAGGGGGAAAGGAAAGTAGATTAGTATAAATTAAGAATTTCGTCAAATGCAAACTGAAAAAAGTGCGCCAAGTGTGATGCTTTAATTTTCTAAAGTTTCTCACCAAATTTTACAAAATTTAAAATTTGGGCACAATAATAGAAATATGGAGACAAAAATAGGTATGTTATCCAGAAAAATGTCCGATTGTGTGTCAAAATACCTATATTAGAATAACACTAATTATAAATCTAATATATATCCTATCCTGAGTAGTGCTTTCCAAAACGGGAGATACAGAACTGTCCTATTTTTTTGTGCTGCGTGTACTTAGTAATACTCCTAAGTAAAGCGCTTCGTTTTATTTCAGAAAATAGTAAGTTCACTCCTAAATTTTTTCAATTCGCAAATTGTTCTCAAATGTAAGTTATTAACACATTTTTCTTACATGGAATATAAACTCATTATTTTTTTCAGTCACAAATTCTTCTAAAAATGTAAGTTATTAACAATTTTTTCTTAGATAGAACATAATCTGATTATTTTTTCAGTTCACAAATTGTTCTCAAACGCAAGTTATTAACATAATTTTCTTACATGGAATATAAACTCATTATATTTTTCAGTCACAAATTCTTCTAAAAATGTAAGTTATTAACAATTTTTTCTTAGATAGAACATAATCTGATTATTTTTTCAGTTCACAAATTGTTCTCAAACGCAAATTATTAACACATTTTTCTTACATGGAATATAAACTAATTATTTTTTCAGTCACAAACTGTTCTAAAAATGTAAGTGATTAACAATTCTTTCTTAGATAGAACATAATCTCATTATTTTTTCAGATCACAAATTTGTTCTCAAACGCAAGTTATTAACACATTTTTCTTACATGGAATATAAACTCATTATATTTTTCAGTCACAAATTCTTCTAAAAATGTAAGTTATTAACAATTTTTTCTTAGATAGAACATAATCTGATTATTTTTTCAGTTCACAAATTGTTCTCAAACGCAAGTTATGAACACATTTTTCTTACATGGAATATAAACTAATTATTTCTTCAATCACAAATTCTTCTAAAAATGTAAGTAATTAACAATTTTTTCTTAGATAGAACATAATTTCAGTATTTTTTCAGTCACAAATTGTTCTAAAAATGCAAGTTATTAACAATTTTTTCTTAGATAGAACATAAACTCATTATTTTTCAGTTCACAAATTGTCCTCAAACGTAATTTATTACATTTCTTAGATAGAATATAAATCTCCAATTTTCACTTACCTTACAAGCTGAAATAACCACCGGCAACATTCATAACCGCTTAGGTACTTTGCGCAACAACGAATCACTATTTTCACCAACTCTTTGTCACGACTTGAGTTAAAAATGACACGTCACTTTAAACGTTTTACAGCCACTGCTTCATTATATTAACTCACACAAGACACGAAATATATTTCCTTCATATATATTTAATTACACAAATTCTGCATACGAAATAAGCAATCCGAGATAAAGGAGCCCTTTCAACATGGCTGTCACAAACACAACATTCTATCAACCTAGTCTTGTTGCCACACGCAAAAGGTAGTTAAACAAAGTCTGTTTTTATCGAAATACTCACACGAGCAAATGGCATACAATACCATGGATGTATTTTACGAGGCTTGTATTCATATTTTCTGACGTTATTAACGTTGATTAAGTGTCTATAAATGATAATTTGATGCTACTATTAACCATATAATGTGAAAGTTCTTAGTTAAATTAATATTTACTTTTACGATTCTGCGGTTTTCATTTTTAGTGTCTTCGATTTATTTGTCTAGCAATTAAGAAGTTTTTCTCCAGATAATCACCTTATCTGATCTCTAATAACCAGCCGTTCAAACTTTATATTTAAAATAGGATGATTATAACCCATGCGACTTGATTGGCATACGATATTGTTAAAACAATCCTATGTCTCTAAGAGATTGTTGGCGAATCGGCATGTCAAAATTTGAAAATCCCTAGCTTAACGCTGCTGCCGTGTCATATATAGAAATATTCGTGAAGATTTTATATTTGTAGCCCTAGTAAAAAAGAGTTATATTTTTGATATTTGTTGAATTTGTATTTTTTAATAAATAATAAATCAATAAAAGAATATATAAATAAAATACTAAAATCCTATGTTAAAACAAAAAAAAAAATTCTGATGTGGACACCACATGACTTTGTTGTACGGAATATTAAATTATACGCATTTTCTTTCTTGAATTCCTTTTAAAGTGATCGGATTGAATTAAATCTACTTCGTCGACAGCGAATAAAGCACAATAGAATAAATGCACTCTTTAAAATTCACTATATTTGTTTACTGTAACGACACTCTGAATGCACAAAATTTATATCATTTGAAGAATTATCTTATCGTTGCCACATGTTCTATTCAAATACTATAATAAAGCTAAAACGAAGTATGAAAGAAATTAAGCAAACAAAACAGAAAAGAAACAGTTTTTCACAGACGATTTAGTATTTCTCATTCAATTAATTTAGTTCTCACTTCGCGACAAGGGAAAAATACACAAAACCTCAAAATATCCGTATTAAAAATTACGAAGTAAATCTTAAACACTTATTTCCTCGAAAAAATTCCAGAAAGGATTAAGCATAATTTAATTCGCAATAATACATGAAGGCGTTATTTTTGTTGTTGCGAAGCTTAGTCTCTCTAGATTGACAATAAATCTACAATTCTGCTGTTTCAAATGTAAACAAATATGTCCGCCATGTTATTTAAAACTTAACCGCACATAAACAGCTTTTAAATTGTTGATAATTGTACAAATATTGCTTCCAGAATTGCGAAAGGCAAAAAAATCCTTAACCGGAAGATAAGAACAACATAATTCAATCATTTTTAAAGCAAAAAATGTACAATTTACAAACATATAAGAGTAAAGAAACTGAGACCACTCTGCCGAGTAACAGAGTGGATATATATATAAATATAGTATTTATATACGTTTGGTGCGGCCGATTGCAACCAAAATACGAGGTGCACATCTACATGTTGTAGCAGTCCTATATACAAAATTTCAACTTTCTGAGGTAAATCGTTTTCGAGTTATGCGAGATACGTACGTATTATAAAATAATAATAATAATATAATAAGAATATTATAAAAATAATAAAATATACTAAAAGAAAAAATAAAAGATTTCGGATTTTACACTACGCATAAAGGGGCGTTTTTTTTAGCGTTTTGTACGTTATCTTTATTTATTAAATATCATGTTCTTTGCACTTAAACCATAATATTCAATTCAACAGCAACTACGCTAAGTAATTTTAAAATGAGCCTATCCTTAGAATTTCCGATACACAATCTTGTGCGCTGGAGATAATTTTTTTTTCGTACAGTGTTGCCAGGGCTCGCTTTGAAATCGTTGAGTTTGTTAACCAAAAATTTGTTGAAGTGTTACAGAATATGAAATCTATAATAAAACAAAATTCAAATTCCAAATTAGGGTAGTAGTAATAATGCAGTAGTTCTGAATTCCTTTTTCTAATTCCTTGTAGTACACTCATGCTTGCCGAAGAGAGTTATAAGGTATTTCTCCCACTTTCCTAGCCTGCCTTCGTGGTGTAGTGGTTCTGCACACTGGGCCCGTATTCCAGAGGTCCGTGGTTCGATTCCCGGCGAAGGCGGTTGCTATTTTTACATCTTTCCTGCTTCCAAAAATATACCTAATGTGTCTACAGAGTATAGCCTCTTCTACGATGCTTTCCTTTGCCCATGGGGTTGCTTTGCTAAGAACCCTATGGAACTCCGGCTGGAAAACAGTAGCATGATTTCTTAGTTTAAATTCTATGTGCCGCCCAACTGGTACAGTGGTAAGCGTCGCTGACTACCATGCGGAAGGTCCCGGGTTCGAATCCCGGGAAAGTCATAAATGTTTGCAAATGTAGGGTGTCGGTGCGGCATGGCGCCACTCGAAATATGCAGCGAGCCGAAAGAGCCCTTTCGTGTGGTGGTGACCTTCGGACCCGTCCGCCCCCGGGGTGTTCTCCATCAAAATTCGGGGCGAAACTGAGCTAACTCGCACTGTCACCTGTAAGGTGCTCAAGGCTGCTGCCAACGACACCCAACGTATCTTGCGCTACTTGCCAAGAGGAATTTCGTGGGCTGGGCTGATGCCAGTAGACTTTCGTGGGAACTTGTCTGGCTGATGTCCCCCGGTGGTCGACGTAGACAACTCTGCGAAGCTACTGGCTAAGATCAGTACGTAGGCAGTCTCGGCCACGGGGGTATAAAAATTATGAACTCGGTGGATCTGAAGGCCGTGGGAAAGGTCACTTATTGGTCGGCCTCCGGGTCTGGCACGTCCTTGCGCGACGTGGTACTAGTAGTTCATGGGTTCCCTGGGCAATGTCCCGCTGCGAAGGGCAGCCCGAGCGACGTAGGTAGCAAATAACGACCAGTGCCGTCCGGGAGACTTCCCGGGCGGTGCGCCTCCCTCTCTGAGGGTCCAGAGCAGAGGTTGAACAACCGCGTCTGGTTCTAAGGAGTGGGGGGGGGACCTGTAGTGTGATTAAATTCACGGAGCACAAATGCCGAAATCTTGTTGTTGTGGTTGTCTGGCTGATGTCACTGCCAGACAAGTGAGCATAAGTAACAAGAAGAAATTCAATGTTGTTTTTAGTTACTTACGTAAGCCCTTAACGATTTTCGAGCCGTCGCTAAAGACTTTTCTTACCTTCCCGGAAAGGAAGCTTGGACGAAATACTTGCGCCCCGGGTGTAGATGAATTTTCTTGCTTGAACGCTCGACGCTTTGATTATCTAACATTATAAAAAATTTCAAGGAATGGCGAGTCCGTTTTTAATGTTAAATTTAAATCTGAAGTGTTACATAATTAATAATTGAACAAATGAATTTTTAAATATTTAATTCTTATACGTTATGCCTTAAATTAAATTCACAAATGAGGGAAACCTTAATGTTTCATAAAAGAAAATATCACATATCTAGGGATTATACAATATTATATTGAGGAATTTAATTTGAAAAATTGCTAAATGTCAGAAGATGAAATTATTCGCTGTATTACTTGTCAATGCAATTTGTATGTTCCTCAATTACAGTTTCAGATACGAGTATTTAAATGTTCATGGGCGGACCTGTATCCAGTGATCCCACCTCAAGTTTGGAGTCCATCCGAGGGCACAAGACAAGGAGTCCTTTGGTGCAAGACATTCAGAAAATTCTTCTAAGTATCCCACCAGATGACAGACCTATCCTGATCTGGGTTCCAGCTCATGTGGGTATTACTGGCAATGAAGCGGCAGACCTGCTTGCGAAATCGGCTGCCAATGACTCCAGTAGACTGGAAAGCGCAGTAAGTGTTCCGCAGTCCTATTTAAAAAAAACCACGCTCAATAGCCTTTTTCAAGAATGGCAGAAAAGATGGGAAAGGGAAAGCACAGGGAGGAGAACCTACAAGTTCTTTCCAAAAGTCACGTGCTCAGTTAATACATACAGCGGAGCACAAACTCAATTCTACACTGGCCATGGTCCCTTCCCACATTACCTTAAGAGATTCGGCATACGAGCATCAGATTTGTGTGAATGTGGTGCGGTAGGTGATGCAGATCACTTCCTCTTCAACTGCCCACAAACCAATAAACTGCATTTAAAAATGCCAAGCAGTGAATACTGGCCGCAATGGGCAGAGAATACCCGCGGCAACAAGCAGACGAAAACTAAAATAGAGGAGGTAATCAGGCTTTGCTCAGCAAGATTCTAAGAAATTCTCCCCCTCTCTTGAGAATTGTATCTTCGCAGCATAATTTTAATAGCAATTCAAAATACTACAACAACTGAACATCAACACTAGGAAAATAGCTCACCCCGTAGAATAATAACAGGACTGTAAGAGCAAAACTATTGCAAGGTAAGCATATTACTATCCAGTTTATATGTACTTGATAAAAATAATATTGTAAAGCAGTTTAAATGATATTGAAAATCCAGTCAATGTGTAAATGAATTACAAGTTTAATTTTGATTATCTCAGTAAAAGTATTGTAAATATGAATTCATATAATGTCTAAATGTACACATAGCTGTCATGATTTTATGTATCTGTCATATGTAACTTGTACAAGACAATGATTGTAATCAACATATCTATGCTTATTCACAGGCCTTGTATGCCCATGTAATATTTATATGTATATTCTTACACGGAGGAAATTTTCCCTTCTGCCAGGATGACTACTAACACTGTAAGACTTTTACAACAAAGTTAGGTCAGTGGTTATCTCAGGCGGCGCTCAGTTATCAGAATTCTTATTTAATCGGACAATTAATAATTTTAAACCACTCCTGAGATTTTTCAGCTCTAGAAGTCACCCAAATCGTTGTCAGCTCAATAAGACATTCATCCAATAAAGTAGAACTGCAATTATCCGAATCAACTAGGACCGGACCTCATTCGGATAATCAGAAATTCGCATAATTGGATTTTTTTCCTAAAAAAGATCTACGTACTCTTTAATTTGTAGAGACTTTAGGTATTCTTTTGAAAGAAGACAAGATGAAAAATAGCAAACGCCTTCGCTGGGAACCGAACCACAGACCTCTGAATACCGGCCCAGCGTGCAGAACCACTACACCACGAAGGACGCTAGGAAAGTGGGAGAAATACCTTATATACTCCCCTTTTTAAGGGGCATCAGAAACCCTTATACCGACAATGTTAAATTGGCCATTTTCGATGTACCTTTTCTCAAAATCTGCTGTAGATACAAGCTTGAATTTTTTTCTGTAATTAAAGCATACCTATCTGATTATACTAAAATGAGCTTTTGAAACATTTTGAATTTTAGAGTAAATTACAGGATATTTTGTTGGGCATGGTAAAATCTATCACTTTTCTCACACAAAAAAATAAAAAAAAAATTTTTTGTCTAAGTTTATTACAAAACGCTCATTTCAGTAAATATTAGGGAACCTAATAAATAAACCATAAAAAGTTTAGATACCTGTGAGCAGTAGTTCCTGAGAAAAGGTACATCGAGTATCAAAAAATCACGTTTGGAGAAAAACGCGTTTTTATGTAAAAATCCTCATTGATCAAAGCAGCAGATGACAAATTAAAACTAGAATTTTTTACAGTTCTAATTTTCATAGAGATTAAAGAATGGTATTTTTAGAAAGCTAAAAGTGTAGAGAATTTTAAAATGCAAAAATCCGAAATCACAATTTTTTGAAGATTTTGGGGTTCCAACTCCTCTTAAAGGGCGATTAGGGTTTTAGGGGACCTAGTCGCCAAATCCTGGGTGCCGAGAATCATCATTCCACAACTCCTTTTAGTTCGGGCGCCACTGTAGAGTCATTAGGTTAATTGGAAGCAGACAAGATGAAAAATACGCAACCGCCTTCGCCGGGAATCGAACCACGGACCTCTGGAATACCGGCCAAGCGTGCAGAACCACTACACCACGAAGGACGCTAGGAAAGTGGGAGAAATACCTTATAAATGAATTAATCAACACCTTTCTCTCTTTCAATCTTAAATTACAAGTTGAAAGCAGAGAGAATGCTCGTCCCATATGTGGACTCCTTATTCATTTCTTTCAGTGTAAACCCTTAATGGTCTGTTCATCTCTCCTTTAGCCATTGCTTTTCCTTATCCAACTCAGTTTCCTTATCGAAGTTGTGGAGGTAATTGCATTAAGTTGCAAAGGTACTCCGGAAGTCAAACGCCTTGGGCCTTGGGCCGTATGTGCTGTATGCTGAAAATGGGAGAAAAAGCTATTTTTGAAGAGGCTTTAATTAATGAAAGTGAAGAGGCAACACTTTTAAGTACATGTTCTACAGAGTACTGTACAGTACGTTCAAGGGCTGAAAGTCATTGCTTGCTAAACATCTCGGTTAAATTAGGCTAAATTAGGCTGTTTAACTGTCTTCGTCCGTCTTCGGGCAGCCGAGTCGCGCGTCCCCTCGACAATTAGAACTTGCATGTGGTCACACTCGGGCTGACGCTCCATTCTTTTCAACGCAGTTTCAAAGCCGGCAAACGTTTCACTAGCTGATGGTCCCGTGTCACACTTTTAATAAGTTCATTATTTGGAATTTGAACCCCAGGGCGTGACGAATCACACACCCTCCTTTCTCCTGTATCCTCAGCACTAACTTCTAGGTATTTTCAGAAGAATGTTTTTTAATTCCACAAACGACACGTCCTCCTCATCTCTCTCCCTCTCGCGTTTTCTTAAATTCTGAAAGCGATTCGGATAGTCGGAGTTCAGATAATTGGAGTCGTATTGTAAATTCAAGTTAAACAGAATTGCCATTTTTTCCCCTATGGTCGAATCAATTAATATTTCTTTTTACTTCCTTGTACGAAGTAAAAAGGAAGTATTGTAATCGCGAAAAGCTTCAGGCAGCATATTTCAACGAAAATATCCACTTTGACCGCTTTTGAATGCAATTTAACGGTGTTTTTGCGTGATATCTGTACGTAAGGACAGAATAAAAGACTCTTTTCCTCCAAAAAAGCTAAAAAACTGCTTTAAAAGGAATTCTAAAGAGAATTTTTCGTAGCGTCTGTACGAACGTACGTACGTGCGTATGTACGTATCTCGCATAACTCAAAAACGAGTAGCCTCAGAACGTTGAAATTTTGTATATAAGACTACTATAACATGTAGATGTGCACCTCGTATTTTGGTTACAATTGGCCGCGCCAAACGTATATAAATATATTTATATATATATCCACTCTGTTACCCGGCTCAGTGATCTCGGTTTCTTTACTCTTATATATTTTTAAATTGTACATTTTTTGCTTTAAAAATGATTGAATTATGTTGTTTTTATCTTCCGGTTAAGGGTTTTATGCCTTTAGTAAATCTGTATGCAATATTTTTAGAATTATCAACAATTTTAAAATTGTTTAAGTGCCGCTATGGCTAATTTGATTGGCGGCCATTGATCTTGTTTTTCTTTTCTTCATGAATAGATTTTCAAGTGGACGGTTACGGATATTACCCAGCAGCTTTTGCAGCTTCCTTCACCTTCATCTGGGCAGTCGTCTGGTACTGGGATATGAAGAAATTTCAGAAATTATTAGTAGATGCTCAACCTTTACGACCGATTGGAGGACTAGTTCAGTCATACCAAGCTGCATAAAATTTTGTTATATGCTGTTCATTATTCCATGTTAATATTCCATTACATGTTAAGTGATGTCCTTATTTGTACCGAGCTTTTAACATCATCCTGTATTATTGCTTAATTTCTTTTCGAGCTTGATAATGCCTGTTACAATAATCGTATATTCCATAACCTGTACGATAATTCTGACCAGATCATACGCAGATTAAGGGGGCTCATACACCTTAAACCCCACTATGATCTTCGAATATGGGACTGTAGCAAAAATTGGGATAACTTATTTATTTTAAAAGCAATTACTTCCAACTTTTTACAGCTGACTACATAATATAGCTGCTCTGGGAACTAGTAACCAGAAAGTTTGTGTTGCCACAAATATTTTTGTAATTAAAACCGCTTTGTGACAAAATTTTTCGCCAGGCTTCCACGTTCCGCGCATGATATTTTAAAAATGGCTAATGGTACATATTTGAAATTGGATGGAATTTTTTATATGGGCACTCTTTTCTAACTGAACCAAAAATCTGATGAATATTTTGATATTAAAAAATTTTATGCACGAAAACATCACAGATTTTTTGAATAAACTACATTTTATAAACTCGACTCCAAATAAAATAAAAATTTAACATGAAATTCTTAGAATTTTTGGTTCACAGTAATTTCCAAATGTGATAAAAGCTGTATATTAAATATGGAATTAAATTATGCAACAGAATGTTTTAAACTGTGCGCGCAAGGTGGAAACATGACGGAAACGTTTGTCACAAAGCGAATTAAATTATAAAAATATTTGTGGCAACACAAACTTTTTAATGACTATTTCAGAAAGTAGCTATATTATGTAGTCGGCTGTAAAAAGTTGGAAATAATTGCTTTTAAAATAAATAAGTTACCCAATTCTTACAAAAGTCACATATTCCAAGGATTTTAAGGTATAACAGTCCCCTTAAACGCTATTAAATAACTTCAACTTTCGTATAGTAAAAGATCTCATGCGGACAACACGTGACTTCCTTGTACGGAATATTAAATTACACACATTTTTTGCTGCATTTCATTTAAATTTATTTCGTCGAATTTCATTAGAGATACATTACTCATTCAATTTATTCAGGTCTTACTTCGCAGTAAAGTAAAAATGCATAAAACCTCTAAATATCTTCATTACCAATGGAAAGATACAAAAAAACATTAAACACCAAATACAGTTAAAACAATTAACGGTCAATAAACAAAGCGCGCAAATCTGTAAGTTTCCTCTTGGTCCCATTCAGCTTAAAAACATTAAAGGTGCAGAAATTAACTTAATTCACTATTTTGCTAAGTTTAAAATGTAAACAAATATGGCTGCTATAGTAAACAAAAATTAGGCTTAGCCGCACTTAAACAACTTTTAAATTGATAATTCTGCAAAGATCGCATACAAATTAACTAAAGGCATAAAATCCTAATTTTTGTTTACCATAAAAATACCGGAAGATAAGAACAACTCAACTCAACTAATTTTTAAGCAAAAAGTATACTATTTACCAACATACAAGAATAAAAAAAAAGTTGGGCTCAACGAGTCGAGTAACAGAGTTTATATATATATATATATATATATATGTATATATTTTTGGTGCAGCCGATTGCAACCAAAAAGGGAGGTGCACAGCTACATGCTATATCAGTCCTATAAACAAAATTCCAAACTTCTGGCGCTACTCATTCTTGAATTATGCAAGATACATACATACATACGTACGTACATACGTCACAATGAAATCTCTTCTGAACCCATTTTAAATCAATTTTGTAATCCGTTTGAGGAAATTGAGTCCTTTATTCTGTCCTTGCGTGCAGATGTCACGCAAAACATCGTTAAATTGCATTCGATAGCTGTGAAAATGGATATTTTTGTTCGAATACGATACCCGAAATTTTTCGTGATTACAATACTTCCTTTATTTAGTACAAGGAAGTAAAAACACATTTTTAACACCCTGTAATAATTGAAATATTTTGTAATAGTTAGAATTGCCTAAAGCAAAAAAAGGAATATGATCATCGTGAAAAATATTTTAGCTCATATTTTAGTTTTTAAAGGTCTTCTACAAAGTGCATCTATGTGTTATAAAAGCGAATTCAGTAAATGTTCGAAATATGTAAAATGCATTTTTAGTCTATGAAAGGCAGATTGCAATTTTGTTTATAATATCGTTTTGTCCATAATGTGAACTGTAAATAAATGTATTGCTTTTATAATAAATTATAATCTGGTTGTTTATTTCATTTAAAGTAAAGTTTCAGTAAATTACAATTAAAGGAAAATAAATTTGGCTCTACTCTTATATACGCCCTAAGATCACCAAATGTGCCGATATATGTTCTGCGCTGGTTTTTGGCGCGATGGTTTTGGGGACGATATTTTTTCTATGGCAACCCTTTTGACGTTGAAACATAAATCTTTTGCTGCAGTGGTTTAATTGCTCGTTGGTTCGTGTCGTGCGTGTTTTTAAATAACATACGTGGTGGCAAAATTTCAGTCGCGTATTTTAGATTGTGTGGAAAGTAAATTTAGTATTAAAAAGTACGATGTTGGAGTTGTTAACTAGTCTTTCGTTCACGGGTGTGTTTTTGGAATTTCTGTGGGACTTTTAAAACGGAGTCCGAAATGTGGAGCTGGTACGAGAAGTCGGACGAAGAAGGGCTTTCTGATGGTTAGACGCTTTTCTTTTTTTCATTTCATTTAAACTTATTTCTCCGAATTTCATTAGAGATTTTTTGTCATATTTCACTTCGCGGCAAGGCAAAAATATAAAAAAATCATATAATAATATGAATATATAATATGAATATATATATATAGAAAATCATATAACACCAAATACAGTTAGTTACATACATAAAGTGCGCCAAGATAAACAAAGGGAAAAGGAAATTGGTTACTATAAATTAAGAATTTTGCCAAGTGGATTATTATTGGCGCAAACTGCAAAAAGTGCGCCAAGATAAATTTTTCAACTTCTCTGCAAGTTTCTCACGAAATTTTATAAAACTTGGGCACAACTTGAGTCGTAGAATCGAAATATCGAAACAAAAATCGGTATGAGGTTTAGAAAAACGTCCGATTGTGTGTCAGAATATCTATATTAGAACAACATAAATTTAAACAAATTTAAATTTTAACTAACACGTAAAAAAGCAAAAAAAGAAAGTCTAAAAAAAAGAAAGAAAGAAAGAAAAAAGCAAATTTAAAGTCTAAAAAAAAGAAAAAAAGAAAAAAACATTTTTGCTTTTTTACTTTTATACGTGTTAGTTTAAATTTAAATTTGTTTAAATTTAAATTTCATTCCTTGCAGCAATGGCGCAAAGAATATTTAATTAAATTTGTATTTAAATTTAAATTTTTTAATTAAATTCAATTTATTCTTTAGAACAACATAAATGTAATATATATCCTAAGTCGCGCTTTCGAAACATGAAAACCTCAGGTTAAATTTTCTTAATCGGCTGTAGAAAGGGAGATATAGCACTGCCCCTTTTTTGGGTGCAGAGAGTACATAAATTGAAGAGAATTTTTATGGAAGTGGCTGAGAATATTTTTGTCTTTAAAGCATCATGAGAGCATGTTATCTCGGATAATCTAGTCTTTAAAGCATACATGTTTCTTGTGCATTAAAAAACTACTTTTACCTTTCTTCCGTTTATAAGACGAAAGAATTAAAGCTCTATTTCAAGAGGATTATTACTAAAGCCTCTAAATGGATGTAATCTCATAGGAGCTCTTGTTAATGGGTCTAAGTTTTTAACTTTTTTCTAACTGTACAACCAAAAGAAAAAGAATACGAAAGGAAATAGTTGTTCTCTCCTTTTGTTTGCTTTCAAATACTTTTTGTGCTATGATAAAGAAGAAAAAAAAATGCTTTAAGTCTTTCAGGAGTTTTGGGGAAAGAGGATTACTTGGAACTTGAATTTTAAATCACCGAATTAAGCAACTTGTTTATCATAGACTTTCTTAGAAATCTATTTGATGATTCAAATACCTAGTAAAATGTTCCAGATTTTACACAATTATCTGATAATAAATGGAACCGAAAGCACTTACAGTTAATGTTTATAAAAATTTTGTGTTGGTTCCATTAATAATTTAATTATCTGTACGTTGGTAGTTATTACATGTTTCATGTACATAAAGTTAACAAATAGTGAAATTTGTTTTCGTTAGATCTCTCGATATCAAAATTATATTGACCAAAACCATAAGAAGATTACCTCAGATGATCTTACGATAGAAAACCAGCAATTTAGAGAACTCATTCATGAAGTTTGGCATTAAATATGCAATTAATTACTACCCTAATAAAAATCGTTGTCTCAGTAAAATTAATCTATAAAACTAAACTATCGAGATATCTCCAAGCTGGCGACGGTTTTGGCGACTCATTTCTGTGGTGTCCGCCGATAACATCGCGGCAAAAACATCGCAGACGAAAACGTCGCAGCGAAAACAACGCAAGGCAAAAACGTCGTGCTACAAAACATCGCGGGAAAAAACATCGCAAAGAGAAAACATCGCAGTTCTAAAACATCGTGGTACAAAACATCGTCGTCGAAAATAAAGCGGTTCAAAAACTTCGCAGTTTAAAAACATCGTCGTCGAAAATATCGTGGTAAAAAATAAAGTATCTACAAATCATCGCGTGACGATAACATCGCAGACATGCTTTTTTCAGACTTTAATAACTGTAAATAGATATTCCCATAATAATTTGTGAGCGCAAGATAGAAACAAGGATAATTTGTTTTTCATGTTTTATATTAACTAATAAATTTTTGCTGAGAAAATAAGAAGGAAACTTCAGCATAGAAAATTAATGCAACTTATAGCACTTAATAGAATTTTAAACCGACATAGTTAACTAACAAAGACCATTAATAAATAATTTTTATAAACTTTTTACTGGTAATTTTTCATGAAAAGTATAATCTAGAAGTTGCATTTAATTTTCTATGCTTAAGTTTCCTTCTTACGTTTTCAGCAAAAATTTATTAGTTAATAAAAAATGTGAAAGTAAAAATTATCCTTCTTTACATCTTGCGCTCACAAATTATTATGGGAATATCTATTTACAGTTATTAAAGCCTAAACAAAAACATGTCTGCGATGTTATCGTCATGCGATGATTTGTAGATACTTTATTTTTTACCACGATATTTTCGACGACGATGTTTTCAAACTGTGAAGTTTTTGAGCCGCTTTATTTTCGACGACGATGTTTTGTACCACGATGTTTTAGAACTGCGATGTTTTCTCTTTGCGATGTTTTCTCCTTCGATGTTTTGTAGCACGACGTTTTCGCCTTGCGTTGTTTTCTCTGCGACGTTTTCGTCCGCGATGTTTTCGGCTGTAACCATTTCTGTCGCCAAACCTGGAGAAGCGGCACGATTTTGTGTATTGACGAGTATACTCGTCATGCATATATTATGTTATTGAAATGGAAAGATAAGAGAGAGGTTTATTTAGTAAGTACTGTACATAATGACAATGAATAGAAACAGAGAAAAGAAAAAATAATAACAAAGAAACCAGAGCTAGTGATTGATTTTGTTATAAATGGGTGGAGTGGATACGAGCGATGAAATTATCATAGCGCACTCCACGGCAAGAAAACGACTCAAAACGTAGTACAAAAAGATATTTCTCCATTTCTTAGACATTATGTGTCTGAATGCATTCATATTATAACATATAATAAAAAACAACAGCTGTACGCGAAGGTGTTCGCATTGCTACAAAGGTAAGATCAGAAAGGAATCGCGTTACTGGTGTTCGATTTGCAAAGTCCCATGGTGCGTAGTACCCTGTTTCGCTGAATATCACTGCACAGCAGGAATTTAAATTCTTACTTTTATACGTATAATATTTAATTTAATTTAATTCGTTTTTAGTTTAATATGTATGTAATGTAATTTGCTCCTATAACTCGTCCGCCTTTTCCTGAATCTGGCAACAGCGACAGCGGCGAGATACTTCTTCAAGCTACGTGAGGAAATGGACAGACTTGCATTCCGATGAGATTACGACGACGTGGCGTTGGATGTAACTGAACTACGCTGCTCGGCGATGATGATGTGATTCCGTTCCACGATATTGAACTTTTAATCTTACTTCCTTTAACTCTGTACTAGTGATGGGCAACTTCGGTACATTCTTGTATCCGGTACGAGAGTAACGGGTACAGACAAGTACCCGGTACAAAATACCCGTTACTCAAGTAACCGTTACTTTGAAAAGTACCGAAAACCGATTTCAAGTACCGAGTACCCAAGTAACGATTTGGAGTACCGAAGTAACGAAATACCGGAGTAACGGTTTACTGTACCGGAGTACCCTAGTAACGATTTGGAGTACCGAAATACGCAGCTAACGATTTTGCGCACTGAAGGAACTCTGCCACGTCACCACGTGTTTGATTTTATCTGTACGGAGTAAGATTTTGAATATCAGAAAACATGTCAACTACGGAAGTGTCTGAAGAGCAGACCATTCATGGACACAAGGAGCGCATATCACCATTTCGCAAATACAACCAGATACTACTGTCCTCGTACCAAAACCGAAGTGAGCTGAACTCTCATCGATCGTCCAGTAACGAATACCGAAATACCGAGAAGAGACGCATATTTTCGTTACAAAGTAACGAATACCGAAAAGCATCCGTTTCGGTACAGAAGTAACGAATACCGAAAAGTACCCGTTTCGGTACAGAAGTAACGAAAACCGAAAAGTGCCCGTTTCGGTACAGAAGTAACGAATACCGAAAATTACCCGTTTCGGTACAGAAGTAACGAATACCGAAAAGTACCCGTTTCGGTACAGAAGTAACGAATACCGAAAAGTGCCCGTTTCGGTACAGAAGTAACGAATACCGAAAATTACCCGTTTCGGTACAGAAGTAACGAATACCGATAAGTACCGATTTCGGTACTGAAGTAACAGGTACTTGGATGTACCGATTTTCAGTACCCGTTACAAGTAAGTACCTGTTACAAAATACCCATTTCGGTAGTACTGACTCATCACTACTCTGTACATACCATAATCATGTTTATTCTTTCATCATTAAATACCTTTAAAATGTCACTGCTTTCCTCTGTTTTAATCCTAACCTCATCCCACATGTATGCTTATGTTAACCAAATAAGTAAATATTAGTAATAAAATTTTCAATTTTATAAAATAGACCCATCTTTTTCAGCCAATATCTTAGGAGCACAACTTACTCTGGGATGGACGAATAGACTCGTCATGGCTCGATTCTGGCGACACAAAACGGTGCGCACTCTTAAACGAGAACCCCACAGTTAACTGGTTAATTCAAACTCATGAGACTTTCATTATTTATAGTGTTCTTTCATTTGGCCCGAAACGTAAAACGTATTCGTAAATTTACATATAATCTAAAAGCATTTCTAAGCATCGCTTTTCAATTTAATGCCGTGGTGAATCAGAGTTATAAAAGCACCACATTTTTAAACGCATTAATTAATTTAAAATTCGAATTATGAAACGCATAGCTACTAATTTAGAAGGATAAACAAAATATCTTTGGAAAGGTGTTTAAGTAATATCTGCCCATTCATCTAAATCGCTGGAAACAAAAGCTTTGCAACAGAGAATGAGGGAAAAAAATACCAAAACTTGAAACATCTTGAAGACGAATACGGGCAAATAAAAATGCAAAAGAGGCCGACCGAAATGGATTCCCATCGACATACGCAATGTTTCAATTTACGCATAAATTCAATAGGATTTTGCTACAAGATGAAGTACAAAGGAAAGGAAACTGAATTTCCATCGATCTGTGTCACAAAGTAAACAGAAGGTATTTTTATCGCTGCGCATAGAGACAGACCCCTGGGACACCAACGAAAAACCTTCCCTAAAAAGAAACGGAACACAGCTTGTTCTCTGTGGAATACAAAGCATATAAGAGAAAGAATCTCGACCAAAACGCTTCTTTTAGAAATTCCAAAGACGAGTAGAATAAAAGAAACGATAAGCATGCCAAGGGAGGGACACGAATAGAACCTGAAAGAAAAGAGTTAAAACTTTGAATAAAGCTTTAAAGCGTTTAAGAGCAAAAGTAAACCTCTTTCGGTCGCATCCAAAGAGTTTAGATACCATAGACAACAAAAGCGTGCAAGAAAATAAAGAATAGATAAAGGATTACACGAGTGAAGAAAATTATTTTATTAACGTATAAGGCATTTATCCCACCTCCTTAGCGTGGCTTCGTCGTGTAGTGGTCTGCACGCTGGGTGCGTATTCCAGAGTTCCGTACTTCGATTTCCGGCGAGCGCGTTGCTAATTTTTCACCTCTCCTGCTTCGAAATAACCTAATACCTCTACAATGGCGCCCGAACTATACTCGTGTCCATAAATTAAGAATAATGCAAAATCAGGCAAAGAAAGAGTTAGAAGCAAAACAAATTTGACTTATTTGTAAAGCTTATTTATTAAACAAAAGGTAAAGAGCAAAAAAAGATGCTATATGTTTGATATTATTAAAAAAATTAGCGATTTTTTCTCCCTGGAGCAAATTACAAAAAAAAACCCTATTTACAAAAAACCAATAGTACGTGGATGGTATGATTTTTAATACATTCTATGTCTCCCAGACGTTTCAATACAGACCGAACAACGCTTAGGCATGCTGAGTATCAAATTATCGATCTGATCTTGGGGGATATTGCACCACTCCAAAAGCAATGCTCTCGGAAGTTCCGGTAGAAATGTAGGAGGACGTTGACGGGCTTGAACTCGTCGGCCAAGCATGTCCCACACGTGCTCTACTGGATTCCAGTCCGGTGAGAATGCTGGCCAGTCCATACGGGTGATATCCTCCGATTGAAGGCATTCGCTTACGATGTTTGCACGGTGAGGACGGGCGTTGTCATCCATAAGCACAAATTGTGCGCCCATGGCGCCCCGAAACAAAAGTACATGTTGTTCCAGAATGACGTCCCGATAGATTTGGCTTGTCATGGTTCCAATTTAAACATGCAGGTCAGTTCTGGAACCCAGAATAATTCCACCCTAAACGAGCACTCCTGCACCACCGTAACGGTGTCGTTCAATGATGCTTTCTTGGTGGTAACGGGTATCTGGAGCTGTCCATATGAAAGTCCATATGAAAGAATCAGACTGCAAGCTAAACCTGGACTCGTCGGAAAACATCACTCAAGCCCACTGTTGCGGTGTCCACAATGCATGCTCTCTGCTCCAGGCTAACCGCAGGCAACAGAGAGTTGCAGTAAGTGGAAAGCATCTGACAGGTCTACAAGCATATAGACCAATCTGCCCTAAGAGTCTGTACACGGTCTGCCTTGAAATTGTCGTAGAAGAGAGCTGACGAGACAGATATGAGGCTGTGCTCCGCCTGTTTCTTTTGGCAGTAACTGCCAAATACCGGTCCTCATTCGACGTTGTAACTCTGGGGCGACCTGTGCTACTCTGGGCAGTTCCAAGTTCGTCTGATACTTCCAGCTGTGTGCGCCCACATTCCAGACGGATTTTGATCCTTTTATGATTTACTTTATAATTTACGGTAAAGTAAATTATAAAGTAAATCTGTAAATTTACTGTAAATTATAAAGTAAATCTGTAAATTTACTGTAAATTATAAAGTAAATCATAAAAGGATCAAAATTCAAAGTTATTAGAAAAACATTTCGTGCATTCATTTTATAATTTTCTTTAAGGATATTCAATTAATGAAATAATGATATTGCAATTCTTAAAATTAAGGTATTAGAAAAACATTTCGTGCATGAGAATATTTTGAAGCATGAAGAACTTCCTCAAAAATCATTAGGAATTTATTTAAAGGAACTCATTACACTATCTCCGGCTGGATATTCCAGCATGATTTAATTAAGATGGAAGTAATTATCCCAAATGTCTATTTTGTAAAGTAATCTTGAGTTAAATGTTCGATTTCACTCACGCAGTTACGAGTTCTAGTTCCGGAAAAGCACTATTTGCGAGGTACTGTGCGTTTAATTGCGAGCAGTTAATAATGTAAATTATCTCTTTAGAACCATTTTGTTAAGACCACCAATACGTTTGTTTGCACTAATAAACGTAAATGGCCGCGAACGATAAATCATGATTACTTTTTGAAATGCATAGTAAGTACTTTTGAAAGACAGCTCTTTCGCTAAAGGGAATTTCAGCAAAAATTAATAATTTCTCTAAATTCTGAAATCAAACAGATAAAATACTTCAGCTGAAAAAATTAAGCATAAAGTACACTATTATGTATAAAGCATTTTATTCCATGAATATGAAAAGTTTTATTAATAACTGGCCGCTCGTGTGGCTTTTAAATGTACCAGAAAAATGCCTAAATGAAACACCAAACATTAAATTAAAAAACTGCGCAGAATTTTACTCTGCAGAATATATTTATCAAAAGCTGGGAAAAAAACACAAATTCTAATAAAAATGTATTATATATATGTAATAATAAAATTCCATAGTCAAGAATACACTTAAAATTCTAACTGTATGTTCTTTTCATTTTTAACGGCGACGGTCTCTTATTTGAAAGTACGTGGAATTAAATCCACAGCCCCGTAGGCAAGTTGTTTTTCCCGCCTTTTCTACACGTACAGTTATAGAATGTTCTGGAAATATTTAAAGCGAATTGGAATGGCTGACGTCAATTCTTAGAAGCTCCGCCTTTCCAGAGGCTATAAAAGGACTCGCAAAGGAATATCGGTTTCTTTTCTTTAATCTAACGATGCAGTAAACTTCATACAAAATGTTATTAGTAATTCTTTTTTATTTACTGCGGAAATTTAATTTTTGTGACTGCTATTTTCTCCTGAATAATAATAAATGGATCCTGTTTTTTAAACTTATCGTCTAATATTTTGAGCTTCGACTACGTCTACGATTCTTCACCAATCTACTTATTCCGGACAAAAGCTGGTACATCACATATATATATAAATTACAGTGAAATAAGCAGTATCCTTTAACAAAAATATTAATTATCTTAATAAATAAATTAACCAACTTCCCGTTGCAAAATCGTAAGATTTCAAATGATATAAAGAAAGTTAAGAAATTTGTCTCCTAAAACAAATCATGCAAAACATTTTATGTAATTAAAATTATAGATAATTAAAACATACTATAAAAATTACAATGAAATAAGCAATATTCCTTAGTACGAAAATCAATTACCTAACTATCCAATTTCCCATTGCAAAATCTTAAGAATTCGAATGCTATAAAAGAAGTCTGTGTGTTTGTTCGTTAATAACTCGGTCACGACTATAGGTATCGTCACCAAACTTTCTGAAATTTTTTTCTGGCTCCTGGAAAAGATCGACGTTCACTCTTTCTCAAAAAATAATAGCTAAAATCAGAGATCTTAATTAAAAACTCTTAAAACGCTAATTTTTGTTCTCATTTTTATGAGTAGCAACAGTGTTGGTATCAGAAACAATGGCAAGAGTGATATATCAGCAACAACGGCTGCGTGCCAGTGTTGCTGATAAAATGAGAGAGAATTATCGATTGGATGAGATTTCAGAAAAAGACATAAACTTAAAAAAAAAAAAAAAAAAAAAAAAAAAAAAAAAAAATCTGAAATGTTTCAGATTTTAAATTACGTCCAAAGGGGCGTTTTTTAACATTTTGTGTGTTACCTTTCTTTATTAAATTTCATGTTCCTCGCACTTAAACCATAAGATCCAGTGCAACAGCAATATCGCAAAATAGTTTTAAAACGAGCCTATCTTTAGAATTTCCGATACAGAGACTCACGTGCTGGAGATAAAAATGTTTTTCTGCACAACGTTGCCATGGCTCGCTTTGAAATCCTTGAGTTTGTTAATCAAAAATTCGTCAAAGTTTTAAAAAATAGGAAATCGATCATAAAACAAATTTCAAATTTCAAATTTGGTCTTCCACATGCTCATATTCGTTGGAGGATTACGTTATTCAAAATTCGATGACTCTATGTACCGTTGTTTTATCACAATACGAGAAATATACATACATTTATGCAGATTTTTCATTATTTAATTTCTTCAAATATAATGCAGGACTCTAACATTTTGTGGCAACAGTTTGAAAAGTGAACCGACATTTATGAGTCTGACGCAAAATGACAAAACGAAACTAATAGACCTTCGGGATTCAAATCCCTTTAGACTAAAAAAAAAAAAAAAAAAAAAAAAAAAAGGAGTCATTCGAATTTTGAGGAAATTGCTTCGAAGTGGACTACCTCTTGTCTAGATGCAGCTACGTACCAAATTTCGTAACCCTGGTCTATTAGCTTACGCGCTGCACGAACGAAAACATAGCCAGACAGACTCTTCCTTATATATATCTAGATAGATATATATGCATGTTAAATTACTAATTTATATGAGTAAACCATGTCACATATAGAAAAATTATTCCAAGAAAAATCTTTTTAGAAAACAATTTTTGAGCTTGGTGACAATTTGCATATTGTTATATCATTCCGAACCTAATCATGAGCTCGTTCCCTCCAGACGATTATGCAGATTTTGAGTTAACTGGAACCGGTAGCCTTTCAACCCCTTTGTCAGTCTCATGTCGGAGATCTGAACCCCCCCCCTGAATTGGGTTCTGCCTGAATAACTGCAGCTGAGTCTGATCATAGGCGTAGCTGATTCGGTTTATGTGAATACGCGAATGCCTCGAGAGCTATCCGTTCATAGGGAGAGGTGCTTTCGTGGAGGACGTTTTAAGGAAACCTTCGTGAAAGTAAACTATTTCTCTCTATGTACAAAATCAAAACTGATGCATTCGAACTGCGATGCAGTTTCTTTCATTAATCAGAATTTCACATATTTCGTTGTGCCTCGTCGAGATTAATTTATTATTATGTTCACATCAACCTCAAACCGCTTCCCACCCAGGGAGGAATTCCGTGGTGGCTGAAAACCCCTGATATAATGATTTGTAGTAGATCTAATAGTAGAATCATTTTAGCACACATATTTCAATGCAGTTACGTTTTGGCGACCCCAAATCCTGCATTATTTTCCGATAACCATGATAGGGTTTAATTTCATAGGTAAATATAAACATGAATTATATATCATCGCAGAAAATATTTATGTAGCAAACATAGAATGAAAGGAAACAAGATTTTAGTATTTTATCAAGCGAAATGATGTTAAACGAAGGAAAACGGAGCAACGAAGACTAATCGATTGCTCACGAATGATTATTTATTCAAGCCAACACACAGTGAGTATAAATTCCATTTCGTATTTCGAAATATCATAACGCTTGAAACTGGAAATAAGGGGACAGTTTTCCGTTAGGATTCCAAAACACTTCAGTTTAATTCCGCCCACACTTCCTGTTTTTCAGTTTCTCAGCGAATTTAATATATAAACCCGAAAAAGGCGCAACTTGAAGCCTTCCATTTTTAAATATTGATACATTTTAAATGTAATACAGTAATATAACATAACAAGATTTTCCAAAATTACTATAAAGTCATTCAGCACTGTGTTAAAGAAGAATAAAAATAAAGAATTCTGTAACCAGACAAAAACATTTATTACACAATACAACTTGGAAATGTGTATCTAAACAGAATAACTACGAAGCAGATTAAAAGCTAAACAAAACAATTTTTGGTAATAAAAATGACACAAAATGCAATATCACACATACATTTAATATTGCTTCTTTCACAAAATCATGAAATGAATGTTCAGTGAAAAAAAAAAAAAAATTGTATTGCATCTTATAATAATAATAATAATAATAATAATAATAATAATAATAATAATAATAATAATAATAATAATAATAACAACAACAAAAATGAAAAATCATAACATACTTCGTCACATTTTAGACAATATTAAAATTTCTGAAGGGAATTTCTGTTCTCCTTTCAAACTGATTTTAGTTTACTTAGTTGATTAAAGTTTAATTTTCTTAAAATTACATTTTACGTATATTACGTTATATATACGCTTTATTTACGTATATTTTTACTTAGTTGATTAAAGTTTAATTTTCTTAAAATTACATTTTACGTATATTACGTATATACACGCTTTATTTACGTATATTTTACGTAGAAGCTTTTCCCAAAATCCTTTTTTGATGTTTAATTCATTTAACTAGTATTATATGTCACTAAATAAAATGAAAAGAAGTAGTCAAAGTTCGCACATTTTTTAGATGACTTTCATTATAATTACAGAAAGAGTTTACCTAAAATTTTTATGTTTTAAATATTTTAATTGATAACTCTTATTCTTCACTTCTTTATACACATAATATCCAAGATAGTAAAGCTTTTATAGTATGAGAAGAGTTATTTTATCTTATTTATCTTGAACAGCATTTTTTAGTCCAAGGAGGTTTTAGGTGGACTTTGGACAACCCCCTTTTCGAAAGTACAAAAGGACAAAACTATATTGGTGACAGATTTAGCAGGAATATGAGTGAAGGGTATGGCCTTGATACCCGTTTCTTGTCCGTTTTTTTCCCAGGATATTAATAGTAGATTTTGACGTGTTGTTGCTTGTTTTGTCTTGATGCAGTTCACGTGTAAAGAGAAGGTATTCCATATTTTGAAGATTGAGAGTAAAATATGTTTTTGATAATATATGGAGTTAATCATAACATTTTTCTCAGCTCTCTTTATTTTTATTTGGAATTTATACGAAAATTCAGCAACAAACATAAATCCATTATGAAAGCTTTCTTTAGATTAATTGAACCCTGTTTTAAGTTCTTTATTTCCTCTCCTCTTTGATGACAATAAATGGATATCGCTTTACAACAGTAATTTAAATACACCCAAGATTCGTCTATTGTGACAACATTTTTCCATTTTTGCCCGGATAAACGTTTCTCGTAAAAGAATTCTGCAGCGTGTTCTGTGTTCGGAGTTAAGTCGTGGAAAAGGACGATGCAAAATACATTTTAATGCTTTAAGATTAAAATCAGCAATCAATCACTTCGTTTACAGTTGCCACTGGCATTTTAATGATTTTTCAATTGTCTTTTGATTTGGGGAATTTTCTTTTAACTTTGAAGCTCTTACTTTTGCAACATTCGAAATAGGTTAGGTTATTTAATTACGGCAAAGCCTCGAGGGCTATCTGCCTAAGAGGAGGGATGCCTTCGTGGAGGACGTTCTAAGGAAAACTGGCTCGTATACACGTTACACATGGGGAAAGCCACGAAAACACCCATGCAGCCAGCCGTTCGCGGGATTCGAACCTCAGACCGAACTACCAGTGTTCACCGACTTTACCGCTCGGCCGCTGGTGGGCTCAACATTCGAAATATTCCATTTTAAATGGAATTCGTATTTGAATTCGTATTTGGAACAATTCTTCCACTTGATGTTTGTTTCCTTTGCTGTGGACAACATTACATAGCATAGCTTTAGATATCGAAAACCCATGGCTTTTACAGCATTTCTAATAACTATATACGAATAATTAATTTTCTTCGGAAGGTACACAAACATAGCCTTCCATCCACTGCTTCTTTAAAAGCGACATTTCGTATAAAACGAAACTATAAAGCAGCAGACGGTAATTTATACTTTCAAAAGTATAGTACCGCCGACCGGTATAGCGGTTATATTGCTGACTGCCCTGCCGAAGGGATTGGGCTCGAATTTCGGAGAGGTTAGGTTATTTAATTACGGCAAAGCCTCGATGGCTATCTGCCTAAGGGAAGGGATGCCTTCGTGGAGAACTTTCTAAGGGAACTGGCTCGTATACACGTTACACATGAGGAAAACCACGAAAACACCCATGCAGCCAGCCCGTTCGCGGGATTCGAACCTCGGACCGAACGACCAGTGTTCAGCGACTTTACCGCTCGGCCGCTGGTGGACCTTGAATCTCGGAGAAGGCATGGATGTTTGTAAATGTATCGTGTCGGTGCGGCATGGTTGCACTCTAAATATGCGGCGAGCCGAAAGTCCTCTTGAGAGGTTGGTGAAAGGGGAGAGGAGTGGGAGACCTTCAGATTCGTCCCCCCCAGGGTGCTCTCCATCAAAATAGGGGGCGGAACTGAGCCAAATCGCACTGTTACCTGTTAGGTGCTCAAGGCTGTTGCCAACGGCAGGGGTAATTTAGCGCTCTTTGCCAGGAGGAATTGCGTAGGCTTGGGGTTACTACGTCAGACAATGGTTAATCTTCGAATTATGGGAACTTGGCGATTTTTTGGCGAAAATTTGGCCACGAACCCTGCTACAGCAACCCGCTAGTTTTTTTTTTTTTTTTTTTTTTTTTTTTGGACGCCATTTTGTTTTCACGAAGTAAAGGCATGTTTTTTACTCAACATTTTTTTCCCAACAATCTGCTAGCCGGATTACGCTTATCCTAGAACTTTTATGGAACAAAAGCGCTTCATCATGACGAAGATTAGGTGCGAATTTGAGAGAAAGTGCAGAATCGCCCACTGCTTGCAGCATTTTTAAGAATTCCACATACACGGTATCCATGTACACGTCGACCACTTTTCACTTAAAAAGAAAAAAGTCCCAGAATTGCACAAAAATGGCATTGCGCACACTCTTGACTTTATCCATGTACACTGCTAAAGTCCTAGCTAGTAACCTTTATCGCCTTACCAAAATGTCGTCAAACTACCTGTTACCATATTCCAAAGATTAGCCCAGACGAGCATAAACAACAACAAAAAAATATAGTTGCAGCTAAAACAAATTCTACGCAGATTTTTTTTTTTATACAGCAAAGCAAAATAGTCTAAAAAATGTGCGAACAACCTTTATAATATGAGTAAATGAAACGTAACAATATAATACATATTTTGAAAAAACTATTACATAATCAAAAATACTTTTATTTATTGAAACTATATTTCCAAATATCAGAAAATCTTGTAAGCATATTAAACTTTACGTTCAATAAAGAAATGCCAAAAAAAAAACGGGAAAACTATTTTGTAATCAAAACTGATTCTTAAATTTTTAATCGAAAAATAGGAGACGTAATTCACTGGAAATTCTTTTGAAAACTTTAGTTAATATAAAGTTAACAAAGAACAAACAATTCCGAATAGATTCTGAATAAAAATTATTGCTTTAACATAGTTATAAAAATCACTTACGTTGGAAAATTATTTCAAAAATATATTACTCTTTGAAATTTCGTCACGAAACTGGGGTGTATAGTTTCAAAACTATTCATACAATTATTAGATAAACTTTTCAGAAAATAAATTTCATTTCAGTTGAAAATGACTGGAGATCATATTTTAGCTACTTTAATGAAGGAAATCTAATTTACTGTGGATTATTAAAATGCTTATTTGCTTAAAGAAGTTTGGACGTTTTATATTACATTATAAAATCAGAATTCCTAATAAAAGTTCAAAATATTCAAGTTTGTTCTCCAAGTTTTATCCTAAATATTGGATTAAAATACTGAATTCTATCTCTGTAGGAAATAAATGTGTAATGTAAACATAATGTTGTACACCTTGCACAAAAAGAGGACAGTTCCTGATTGAGGAAATTCAACTTGCGTTGTATATGTCTCGAAAGCACATCTTAGAATATATATTAGATTTATATATAGTATTGTTCTAACGAAGGTAATCTGACTCAATATCAGACTTTTCTGAAATAACTTACCTATTTTTTCCATTCCTATTTATTTCGATTTCAAAACTGAAATTACATTAAAGTGCCAAGTATTGTAAAAACCGCACGTGTAGCTTTAAAAAAATTAGCTTTCAAAATTTTAGCTCCTCACTGTTAATTGAATTTGGTATATATTTATTAGTAACTCTTCTATTAACTTACTTGATTCCTTATCTCATTTCTGTTATTTTCTTGGATATTTATCACTGATATTAGTTTTATTTTCTTAATTTGCGTTTTTTAGTAATTTTCTAAAAGTTTTCAAAAAACATTTTGAATTATAACCTACACAATTTTTACCATAGCCTTAAAGTAGATGTGTTTCTAGGCATACCTGCAAAAAATTAAGAGCTTTTGTTCAAAATTGCCAAAGATATACGTGAATTGACATACTGGCGCGTTTTTAGGTTCGAAATATTTTTTATAAGCGACAATAACGCCAAATGTGCTTTAAGAACTTTTTTAAAAATTGTTTAAAAAAATTAACGAAGCTCCTTTTTTTCCGCTCGTGCACAAGAGAAGAAGGTAAAGAAAAATAGGTTACTATAAATTAAGAATTTCGCCAAGTGTATTGGCGCCAATGTGCGGCAAGCTAAATTTTTGAATTTCTCGGTAAGTTGCTCAACAAATTTTACAAAATTTAATATTTGGATGCGGTTTGAGGCCTAGAACTTAAGTATGGAAAGAAAATCGTTACATCATTTCAGAATAAGTCACAGTTTATAACAAAATACCTACGTTAGAACAATTTTACATAAAAATGTAATATATATCCCAAGTCGCGCTTTCGAGACATGTGAAACGAAAGTTAAATTTCGTCAATCGCCCCAGTAGAACGGGAGATATAAAACTGTCCCATTTTTTTGTGTGTGTGCAGAGTGTACATACATTATTGAAGCATTAAATTTCGAAATTTTATTTAGTTATAAAATTTGAGCGTTTACGATCACGATATTACAATTCTTCTAATCTTTTAAAACGATTTTATCTTTAATTTTCATGAATTTTTGTATTGATATTCGGATTTGGATACTGATAGCAAAATATGCTATACATATTTCCTTGAATAGTGATCATAATTTCGATTGGAAGAATTTACAAAAAATATTTTACATTAGACAAACTATTTTTCTTATTTCGTATTGCTCTGAAATTTACAAGATGCAGTTAGAATCAGAAGGAAAAATATTTAAAGTTTTACAAGAAAATAAATAAACAACCAAAGTAAGTTGTTGAACTAAACAAATTTTTTACAGACATACAGTGTACTACAGACATCACAACGAAGATCACAGAATAAACAGGGTATCATAAAGTTAAAAATGTATGGAGTGTGCTATGTGATATTCTTTGAAATGCCTTTGCAAATCATACACTTTCCTCATAATTCACCTTAACCTTTAAATAACAGTTGGGTCCGTGCTTATATTGGCAATGCATTTATTTTTATTTAATAATATTATATATCAATATATCGACTATATATTAATATATTAACTTATTTAACATTAATTTGTATATTAATGTTAAATAAGTCAAAGTGAAAATAAGAATTATCTTATTTAAACTATTTATAGCCAGTTCATTACTTTTGTTTCATACCGTATTTTCAAACAAGTTATCTGTGTTGCACTGCAGATTTATTAAAGAATCTATGCCAAAAAAATTAAATTATATTACATACCATTATATTTTTTAAGTAATAAATCAAGCTCTAAGAATTTCTTCTAAATAAAGAAATTTAAAAAAAAAATATATTCTGAACATTATTTTACATTTTTTGCAATATGGTTTTCGTAAAAAATTTAGTTCTAAAATGCCTGACTGAATAAAGTTTTATATCAGAAGTATTAGAAAACTTGCATTGATAATTTAATTGTTATTTAATAATTATGATTAAATTTAATCATTATAATATTATGATTAAATTTAACTGCTATTTCGATTGGAAAAAGGCTAAGAGTTTAAAAAACAACTTACTTAAAAATTTTATTTTTTTAAAAAATATTTTAGGTTCTATGAAAAACAGTTAACAGTAGGATTTTAACATCTAATTAAATAAAAATTCTCCTGACTATTTCATAAAAAACTGCATGTTAAAATTTTAAGGTAAAAAACAGCATGAATATCCAATTTCAGTTTCCAAGACATAGAAGAATTTCCGCAATATATGTAGAAATTCTAGACAATAGAAATTCTTTAATTCTAGACAAAGATAAATGCATTAAGAAACTTCTCAACACTTATGCAATAATTGTTTACCAGATAAATTCTTTCATTTTAATTTGAAATCCTTTGACCCAACTGATACTGATTTGCAAACATTTAACCAATTACATCAGGAAGATGAAAAATTAGATGAAATTAAGCACACCCACGTATCCTCCGGAATCTTCGAGTTGCCTCAGTCCGCTTTTTTGCCTTGGCTGTTAATAGCAGACGTGCTGTTATAACCACAGTCTCTCAGATTGTTGAAAGATGTTGATTTGCGCATGCGCAAACCGCAGAAACCAATATTCCGGTAGAAATAAGCATTCGGTAATATGAGGATGATGCGCATCAGAAGGTAGGTCAAAGTGCGCCAGTTCCATAGAGATCCCCATTGAGAAATAATCAGCGCTGCAAATGAAAAGAAAAATGATTACGTAATTAAATTTTATCATTTATTTGAATCTCAGTTCATAATAATGCTTGATGTTTTTAGTGAAAAGACTTTAATACTGATTAAATGTGTTCGGAGAACAGTATAAATAAATCGGTAAAAGTATAGTTTAGGGTACCCCTTGGCGAAACTTGGCGATTTTTGGCGGTACATGGATACCGATTTTGTGCAATTATTTAACTCGTTACTTTGGCTTGCTCAAAAATCGCTCCTACACAAAGCCAAAATAACAAGACAAACAATTGCACAAACTCGGTATCCATGTACACATCGACTTATTTTCACTTAAAGAAAGAAACCCCGAATTGCACAAAAATGACATTGCGCACTTCTTTGACTTTATCCATGTACACGTCGACCTATTTTCACTTAAAAAAAAATCCCAGAGTTGCACAAACTTGCATTCCGCACTCCCTTTACTCTGTCCATGTACACATGGATATATTTTCACTTAAAAAGTCAAAGGAGCACCAAAGTCTACAATATAGGCAAACAAAAAATACATAATCTCAATAAAATACATTTTAAACCAAACAATAAAATAACATAAAAATGAAAAAACATGTTATACATTTAAGCACTACCAAAAGCAAATATTCACTTACCACGATTTTCGAGTTCGCTTCGTACACCCAGAGCCACGTAAAAATCAAAATATCAATCATACTCAAATGACTTTTTTCAAACCAGGTACTCTTTCTGATCGAACACTTCACATAGTGACCATCTGAACCTTTCTTCCTACAAACCCATTCAAATCCATCTAAACGGTTTTCACACACAACACCACAAAAACGCTTACAAAACATCCCATGATTCAAAATTTCCCAGAATCATGCACCCGATTACGTCACAATAGGCTTTCCATAACATTCAACTACTCAGGCTACCATAAATGAAACAGCAACTTGGCGATAAATGAAACAAAAACTTCGCCATAATACAAGGGGTACCTTAAAGTCTACTCTACCCAATAAATCTATTTACTGGTGTTATTTAGCAAAATACTACTTCAAATGATAGAAGCAGGTGATAAACATATTATAAAAACATAAGTTTTGGTTTTTTTTTTCTTACATTTGGGCTGTATTGCTAGATATTTTACTACAATAATACTTATTCAGTATCTTACTTTTATACTTATAAGGTATTCTTCCCGCTTTCGTGGTGTAACGGTCACGACAATGAAACTGAATATCTGAATTTAATAAATTTTTAATATCTGGAATGTTGCAAGATAGCTAATACAAATGAACAAAGTTTCTCATACAAAATAAAATAATTTAATATCCCATAAAAATACAATAAATTTGATACGTAGCGCATACAAATACAATAAATTATATATGTAGACTATTCAAATACGATGAATGATAGGTAGCCATAAACGCATTGTTAACCTCAAGTTCTACAAACTTTAACAAATGCATTTTAACACACATTGTTGTGCAGTAATTCCTCTAAATAGTATAAAAAGCACTTTAAGCATATTTTGAATTTTATTTGTAAAACATTTTAAGAATTTCGTTCATACTTTACTGAACTTAACGCTTGAGGTTATGCTGGCATGCGTTTAAAATATCAAGTTGTTTAAAAACTAACACTGACTACAGGGTTTGGACAAAAATATGAAAAAACACCTTTAAAAAACATGTTTCTTTGCTTAATATGGTGTAGGAAACCCGTTGGCATCCAAAACAGCTTGCAGTCTTCTCGGAATGGATAAATACAGTTCCTGTATGTTTGTCAAGGGAATATTATACCATTCTTCCTGCAAAACGGTGGCAAGTTCAGATAACGAAGTTGGTGGTGGATAACGAGAACGCACTTTCCTTTCCAATGTAGACCACAAAGGTTCGATAATATTCAGGACTGGTGACTGTGGTGGCCAGGGGAGATGGGACAACTCATCCTCGTGCTCAGAAAAGCAGTCCTGGACAATGTGAGCTGTGTGAACAGGGGCTTTGTCGTCTTGGAAGACACCATCACCATCGGGGAACAAAGTTTGTACCATGGGATGAACTTGATCGGCCAAAATGTTCACATAAGTCTTGGCAGTCATGTGCCCTGACACAGTTATCATGGGGCTAGCAGAGAACCACGATATGGCTTCCCAAACCGTAACAGAACCCCCGCCATGTTTCACTCTTGGCAACGAGCAGTCTGTATTATAGGCTTGAAATGGCGTTCTCCAGACGTAAACTCGGCCAGAAGTGGGAAACAATGTGAAAGAAGACTCGTCAGACCCTATTACTCGCTTCCACTGCTCTATAGTCCAGGCTTTATGACTTAAACACATTTTCCTGTTACGGGCATTAGCATCACAGATGAGTGGCTTCTGAATTGCAGCACGGCCAGCCATTCCCTGTTTATGAAGCTCCCTTCTAATTGTTTTGGTACTCACAGGGTTCGGTAACACAACATTCATTTCAGCAGTAACTTTTGCAGCTGTGGTCTTCTTATTTTTCGTCACAATTGCCCTTAATGATCGTCTGTCACGATCACTCGGGACACACTTTCGTCCGCGCTGTGATTTAGCAGATGATGGTTTTCCGATTTCCAAATATGCGGAATAAATCTTCGATACAGTACCTCTTGAAACACTAAACACCTCGGCTACCTTGCTTACGGAAGCTCCTACCATACGTGCTCCAACAATTTGCCCACGTTCGAAGTCTGTTAACTCTGACATAATGCAATGACAACCTCACATAACAGTACTCCGACAAACAACTGAACTGTTTAGCACATTTACGAAGTTGTATAGGTGGCGTCAGTAGTCAAAAACGCCAGCGCCACCTACATATTTCATTAAAATTAATCTTTCTTTTCAAACATGCATTTCACAAGGTGTTTCCATATTTTTGTCCATCCACCTTTGTGAATCCTGTACTCTGAATACTGCTCGTGAAGTCTGTACTCTGACAAAGCATTAATAGTGGTCTGTATTAAGCTATAATTCAACATTCAGAACGTTCAAAATCTCCTTGTAACCAGATGGTTTTGCTCAGGAGTAGAATTCAGGTTTGCAATTCGCATAAATTTCAATAATTCTTCAGCTAGGAAAACATGTGAAGTACCCGTCAGCTTTTTTTAAATTATGTATTGCAACATAATAATATGCTTGATAACCTTGTGAATTCATTAGAATAAAATAGTCAAACCGCTGAAAGAAACGCAACGTGGATTAAGAAGACCAAGAAAATTTAATTTATTTCACATACACTCTAAAGAACAATATCTAAGTTTCAGAAAATAAACTTTCTCCAGATCCTCTTCCATACTCTTACACACATGGAAGAGGATCTTTATAAGCGTCTTTGTTACGACTTTTTAATATAGATAAGTAATAAAAGAATATTTTAATGACATATAAAATTATCTATTCATTGTGTATCAAAATAAGCTGTCATGCATTTTCCAATACGCTGGCATAATTTTATGCTTTGAAAATTGCATTTTCATGAATAAAAGAAGAAGTTATAAATCATCTTCAGTGACATTAGAGTCTTGTTTACCTGAATATTTGACTAAAATGAGCCGTAAAATATATTCTTAGCTTATTTGTTATTCATGACTCATTAATATTCTGCAAGTACATCGACTTTTTGGCTACATAAGTTATTTATTTTCAAAAAAAAAATGTTTTGATATCAAATGTTGGCTGAAGACAAATAGGAAACAGTGACTAAAAATGTATTTCTTATATCTAAAAAATTTGAAGTGGATACCAAATGACTTCCTTGCATGACCTATTAAATTATACACATTTTTTCCTGCACTTCATTTAAATTTATTTCTTCGAATTTCATTAGAGATATATTTCTCATTCAATTAATTCAGTTCAGTCTTCGCGGCAAGGTGAAAATGCATAAAGCTTTAAAAAAAATCTTCATTAAAAATTGTAAAATACAAATAAATAAATAAATAAATAAACACCAACAAACACAGTTAAAAAGAATTTAAAAAAATTACAGTTTTCACGGCAAAAGTAGCTATTTGGCCAAAGGGCAGGATAACAAAATTTTCAGTACACAAAACTGAAAGTTAACTTTCGGTCTCACTGGGAAAAAAGACGATAAAAGTCGGTGCACTAATTGGCTTGATTCACTATTAGAATATGAGTTTCAATTGTAATCAAACTGGCGGTCTTATTAAGCTTTGCGCCACTTTTAAACTGTTGATAATTCTACAACTATTGCATACAGAATAACTAACGGCATACAAATCTTAACCGGAAGAACATAACAAAAACCCAGTTCAATCACTTTTAAAGGAAAGAATGCAGAAGTTGACACACATATTTGTAATAAGAATAAAAAAAATAGAACTCAACCAGCCGGGTAAGAGGCAGGGTGTATATATATAATATATATTTGGTGCGGCGCAACGAAAAAGGGAGGTGCACAACTAGATGCATACGCAAAGTTTCAACATTGTACGGCCAATAGTTTTTGAGTTATGCGAGATAAATACATACAATCGGTCCATTTTACAATCCGTTTTGGAAAACATAATCCCTTATATTATGTTCGCACGTACAAAAGTGACCAAAGCAATTGCCGAAATGGATATTTTCGTTGAAATATGATAACCGAAATTTTTCATGATTCCTTTTTTTCGGAGAAGGAAGCAAAACTGAAAATTTTAATTATGTAGAACATTTTAATTTTAATTCAATATAATGATAAAATAAATCTTTTTTCTTTCTTCTTCTAAAAAATCCGAGATTTGGATTTCAGATAAAATAGAAGCTTCTTTAGGAAAATGCAAATACACTACAAATGTCAGAAAATAATTCGATGTGAAAGCGTTTCTACCTCTTGGAAAATCTGATACGGTAGCTTGAATAACATTAGAATACTAACGGTCGAAAAAACTGAACTGCTAACTAAATTGCCGTAAATTTTACGACACAAAATATTCATTCATATAAATTACTTACTCAAAATTTATTTATTAAAACAAATTTATACCTAATAAAATATATTGCGCATAATTATATAATGATGTGTTAAACAGTTCATAATGCATTCACTCTGTTTTTACTTCCTAGTACGAAGTAAATGAAGAATTGCTATCGCGAAAAATGTTGGGTACCATGTTTAAAAAAAATATCCATTTTGACGGTTCTGGAATCCATCTAAATGATGTTTTTTTGGGGGGTGGGGGTCAGTACGTACGGACAGAATAAAGGATTCTTCTTTTCGAAACGGATTAAAAAATGGATTTAAAATGGATTCAGAAGAGATTTTTTCGTGATGTATATACGTACGTACTTTATATCAAGCATAACGCAAAGTGAGTAGCCATAGAACGATGAAATTTTGTTTGAGGGACCGCTATAACACGTAGTTGTGCACCTCTCTTTTTTGTTGCAATCGACCGAACTAAACATATTTGAGAAACATTAGGTTAATTCGAAGCAGGAGAGATAAAAAATGAGCAACGCCCTCACCACAAAGGCATGCTAAAAAGGCGGAAGAAATACCTTATATACTCCCCCTTTTAAAGGGCGACTAGAAATTAGGCGACCTATTCGCCAAATCCTGATGCTGTAGAATCATCACCCACCACCTTTTTCAGTTCGGGAGCAACTCTAGAGAGATTAGTTTCTTTTGAAGCCAGAAGACGTGAAAAATGAGCAATGCCTTCGCCGGAAGTCAGAACTCTCGACTAAGCGCCGAGTATGCTGACTATTACACCCTGAAGGCATGCTAAGAAGGCGGGAAAAATACATTATAGTATATATATATATATATATTGGAACAGAGAATTGAAGCTCCAAAATTTTGTATTTTACAATTTTTAATGAAAATATTTTGAGTTTATGTATTTTTGGCTTGCCGTGAAAAGAGAACTGAACTGTCTAGGTTGCGTTACAAATGTATCTCTAATGAAATTGGAGGAAATAAATTTAAATGAAGTGCAGAAAAAATTGTGTATAATTTAGTAGAACGTAAAAGGCAGTCACGTGGTGTACACATCAGATTGTTTTTAACTGCGTCATTTCGAGTTTAGTGGTTTAGGGTTAAATAAATATACGATAAATTATAAGTTTCATGCTAGATATAATACAGATAATTATAAGTTCCATGCTTAGATTAAAAAGTTCAGAGATTTATTTAGGCCAGGAGTATGTTAGGCTTGCCTCTCAAGGTGTTCTTTCTGTAGAGCATAGTGTAGAGACATAGGCGGGAGAAATACGTTATACACTCCCGTTTTAAACGGCGACTGGGTTATTTAGGAAAGCCAATCGCCAAATCCTGGGTTTGGAGAATCCTCATCGAACACCCTTTTAGTTCGAGGGCCACTGTAGAGACATTAGCATATTTTTGGAAGCAGACTAGATGAAACATTAGCAAACGCCTTCGCCGGGAATCGAACCGAGGACCTCTCAGCTACGCGCTCAGCGTGCAGACCGCTACACCAAGAAGGCACGTTAGGAAGGTGTGGTCTCCTAGGTGTGGAGAATCATCATCCACCCCCCCTTTTAGTTCGTGCGTTACTTTCTGTTGTCTTCAGGCGCTGAGTGGCGCAGATGGGAAGTTTGAATCGAAACTATTAATTGACAGAAGTTATGAATGGCGGATTACCAGCAAAGCATATGCAACTGGTTGATCCCGAGTATAATTCCTGTCTATCTCAAACTCCTATCCATTTAACTACAATGCAAGTATCAACAGGACTTCTCTCTTATAAGGCAAATTAGGCATCACGGGCCAGCAATTTGCATTCCTCGACCGAACGTGAACAAGATACCTTCGTTTGGAATGACGTATGACTAATAGCCACTTCGATTTTATGTAAATACCCGTTGTTCTGGCACATTAATATTAACGTGTCCTCTTACTTGATACATTTTAAATAACCTGCAGCTCAGTTAGAAATGTTAATTCAAACTAATACATAGACTAATATTTAAACAGAGCCAGCGGAAATTGACATAGTCAACTAAAGCCAGGAGGCCAGGGATTTGACTAAGAATTTTCGATTAATTCCTACGTAGACGCCTCACTTAAAAAATATGAACTAATTAGAAGACGTAGCAGTAGAAAACATTAGTTTAGCAACCAGTAAGAATTAATTTTGTTCCCATAAATGTAGGTATACATTTTATTCAAATCGAAACAGCCCAGAAACATAGGTGGTGTATTTAATTATAACAAAGCACACTAGGGCTATCTGTCTAAGGGGAGGGATGCCTTCGTGGAGGACTAAGGGAAACTGGTCGTATACACATTACACACGGGGAAAACATTACACATGGGGAAAACCACGAAAACACTCATGCATCCAGCCCGTTCGCGGAATTCGAACCTCGGACCGAATTACCAGTGTTCAGCGACTTTACCGCTCGGGCGCTGGTGGGCCCCCAGAGACATAGGAAGAGCACAGAAAACTCAACGCACTATGCTCCATTTACCAACAGCAGAAATTTTGACTGGAAACCGTTGCCTGTGGAATATACATATTTGAGAAAAATGTGCCAAAAATTAAAAAGATTTTTTACCATTTAATTTTGTTCGTTACTATCATTAAAATGTTAGAAATACATTACTTTTCTTAATTAAAAAAAATAAAATTAAATAAAATTTGAAAGATTTCAGATTTAAATTACGTTCCAAAGGGACATTTTTTAACGTTTTGTTCGTTTTCGGGTGTTTTCGTGGTTTCCCCATGTGTAACGTCTATACGAGCCAGTTTCCCTTAGAAAGTCCTCCACGAAGCCATCCCTCCCCTTAGGCAGATAGCCCTAGTGTGCTTTGCCATAATTAAATACACCAACACCACAGTATTGTAATTTTTGGTACCTCATGATGCGTCTGTTCATTTGAGACGTTTTCTATAAAATTATAAAAAAAATATTGGCTCTAATAAATTTTAATTAAAATCTTTATACAAAAAATATTAAAAAATAATTTAAAAAAGAAAAGTACAAAAAATCTGAATGGCTTCAGATTTTAAATTACGTCTAAAGGAACTTTTTTTTAAACATTTTGCGTGTTACCTTTATCACGTTCTTTGTACTTAAACCATAAAATTTAGTTCAATAGGAATGTCGCAAAATAATTTTAAAACGAGCATATCTTTAGAATTTCCGATACAGAGACTCACGCGCTGGAGATAAAAATGTTTTTTCTGCACAACGTTGCCATGGCTCGCTTTGAAATCCTTGAGTTTGTTAATCAAAAATTCGTCAAAGTTTTAAAAAATAGGAAATCGATCCTAAAACAAATTTCAAATTTCAAATTGGATCTTCCACATGCTCATATTCGTTGGAGGATTACGTTATTCAAAATTCGATGACTCTATGTACCGTTGTTTTATCACAATACGAGAAATAGACATACATTTATACAGATTTTTCATTATTTAATTTCTTCAAATATAATGCAGGACTCTAACATTTTGTGGCAACAGTTTGAAAAGTGAACCGACATTTATGAGTCCGACGCAAAATGCCAAAACGAAACTAATAGTCCTTCGGGATTCAAATCCCTTTGGACTAAAAAAAAAAAAAGACTAATAAATATATTTTCAAGACATGTATAAGCGGTGATTGTAAGATAAAACACCACATTGACTATCACATAAACGAAATGCATATTCATTAAATTTAACAAAAATTAGCAGTAAGTGAATTCTGATGATCATAAGTTTCAAAATACGTTCAACACTCATTATAATTAATGTTGCTTTAGTCTCTGTTGCTAATTTTATCATTTTATTTTATCTCAGTTTTTTATCTGTTGCCATCTAAATAACAATATGCTTGCATTTATTTAAATTCTCATTTGAATCATCCATTACCAAATTTTCGAATTAGTTCTGTATCTGCAATTTCTCTTTCCGCGTTTTTCAAAATTCTTCCTGTTCCCGCGAAATCGGAGTACAGGCCCCCTCCCACAGCTCATCAGGAGATGTATTGATGAGTCATCAAGAAGAGTTTCTTTGTGAATAAGTTAGGCTTCGTTAGATTGAAGATGTGTCTTAGTTTAGGCTCCTCTCGAAATCTTTAGTTTCATTCCAATTGTAATTCTGCTAAAATATTAGCTATTATTTTCCCATCTTATGTTAATCAATATATGTTATGTATTGATTAACATATGGTTATATATATGTTATATGGATGTTTTAGACATTATTGGAACTAAAAGGTGTTGGTGTATTTAATTATGGCAAAGCACACGAGGGCTATCTGCCTAAGGGAAGGGATGCCTTCGTGGAGGACTTTCTAAGGGAAACTGGCTCGTATACACGTTACCCATGGGAAAAACCACGAAAACGCCCATGCAGCCAACCCGTTCGCGGGATTCGAACCTCGGACCGAACTACTAGTGTTCAGCGACTTCACCGCTCGGCCGCTGGCGGGCCTGGAACTGAAAGGAAAAACTTTTAGCCGTTTATAATGGTTATCAGTATCGAATTCAAAATAAAAATGAGGAAAATGCAGATAATTGGATTTGCATAATTGAAAGAATTGAGGCAAATTCGCTCGTATACACGTTACACATTGGGACGCCCATGCAGGAACCAGGAAAACGCCCATGCAGCCAGCCCGTTCGCGGGATTCGAACCTCGGACCGAACTACCAGAGTTCAGCGCATTTTCCGCTCGGGCTGCTTGTGAACCCGCATTTTAATTGGCAATTTCAGAGTATTTATTTATAAATTTCAATTAATAGTTACCACAATAGTGCATCTCTGCTTCCTAAGTTTCAATTCAGATTTCTTTAGAGATAACTTTCATTAATATATTTTTCATATTCTTTATTAAATTACATATATAGATAAAAAACTAATTAAAATTGAAAAACATTATGTAAATTCGAACTTACAAAACAATATCCTGCGAAATTGCTGCTACGATTACGTAACACGATTATTTACTATCGCAAATTAAAACAAAACAGGCAAAATACGTACGATAGAAAGTTGAAATATATTCAAAGTTCGTGGAATCTATTACATTAATTTAAACTCTAATGGAAAAGTAATTTGTTAAAAATAAAAATGCACAATAATAAATTTTCTCTTTTTGTATTTAACTACATATTATTAAATATACAAAGAAAGTGACTTCATGAAATGAAACATCATAACATTAGTAAGAGTTACCTTTCCTCAATGGAGGGTTATAAGACGATACGAAGCAAATCTCAAACAGAAATTCACTTACCTAATACCTGAAGGGAATGACAGACTGCCAAGGCGAGAAGTAGTGTCCTTACAACGCCTTTATCCATTGTGCCCCAAAATGTCCACAGGCAAAATGCGACGGCTGTTGGTAAGGAAGTAACAATATAATTTTAATAAGTTTATATATATTATAGTATAAAATGAATTTTAAAATGACATACATAGCAATTAATTTACAAGGCGGAGCACATTCTGCAGCTGTGCATGACATATGTATGATGCAAGAAATTTCTTTTACCTATTATAATAATAGTGTGCATATGATTATGTATTATATATGTTACCGTGAAAGACCGAAATTGGAGAATGTCGACTTTCACCGGAGAATATCAACATTCACCAAATACGTCGGTGAAAGACCGAATATTTCACTACATTCTTGTATATTCGGACCCTCACCGGTGTAGGTCGACCATCACAGATATGCTCTGGTGAGAGTCGAAAAGAGAGGTCATAAAGTGCCATAATAGTTTAAGTTGTTGCAATAAATAAGATTTGAATCCCATAATTTAGTAAGTTTTTTTATTACTGTTATTTTATTTTCTCATTTAGAACGTACTGTATAATTAAGTAAGTTTTTAACTTCTGTTATTTTCCTTTCTCATTTTGAATGTATTGTGTGTTTTAGGTTCTCATGTTCTTAAGTTCTTATTTCAAGTTTCGGGTGCGTTTATTAGGGACCGAATGACGAAGAAGAAAATATAATATTGTTTAATGTTCAACATTCACCATTAGTACATGGTGAATGTCGACATTGACCGGTGTAAGTCAGAAATAAGAGTATTTGGAAAATATTTCGGACATACACCAAGAGACTATGTGAATGTTGACATTCACCGGTGAAAGTCGACATTCTCCAGATTTCGGTGTTTCACCGTAACATATATACACTAATGTTTGTGAAAAATGCAACTCCATGAAGGAACTGTCGGAAATAAATGAAATTTATTCAACATATTATTGATAGTGGTACAAATAAACAATCAAATTTACAAGACAAAAAAAAAAAAAAAAAAAAAAGTCGATGAGAAACTGTACATGTCGGTGACACTGAATCATACTGTTACGAAACGTCCAGCTGCGGTAGGATACCTTCTCCGCAAAGCGGGTTTAGGGTTGCCATATTTGTCACGAAATCGCTCATTTGGCGACAAAAGTGGCGGTATGCGATAAACAGAGCATTATACTAGTACGAATTCTGCATTATACTAGTACGAATTCTGATCGATTTGCCACAGAATGTTCTCGAAGACAGGCCAAAAGTTATATAAACCCTTCCTGCGCGCGGAGTAGCAGTTTATCATCAGTGCATCGTCGAGTGCATTTTGAGTTGTATCGAGAGTACGTTGAGATCAAAGCTCCGAGAGCGACCGAATCGAGTCGGGAGCTGTACTTTAGTGCTTTGTCGTGAAGCTGTCTTATTGCCTGATAGCTACGTTGCTGATCGTTTCAGCGTGCTTATCGTATTTTTTCGACGGCTGTAAATGTGCTTTTGAAACTGTTCCTGAGTAGTACTGGCAAACAAACTGCGTTTTGGGATTTCATCAAGTGTTGTCGTTAATCACTCTAAATCCACGAACCTGTAAAAACGCAACAATATAATTTAAAGAGTAGTTTAGACACGATAGCAGGCTTAAATGTTTTGAAGCCATTTGTCGTGTGAGGTTATCCTAACAGCGAAGAATTATTTGTATTATTTTGCTAGAAATATCTATGGAGATTCGAAGTAAACAAGCATAAGCTTGAAGCCTGTCCCTTAAGAAGTCCCCTCCTGTCTTGGGATAATTTATTTATGATGAAGCGGGCATTATGTTTGCAAAACCATCATTAATCGCTAACCCAACTGCAGTAGAAATCATCTCAAAATTTGCTTTAAATCTAAAGATAATCTTAAAAGCTACTCTTAAAAATGTTATTAATGTTTTAAAATCAAACACGTTAAACTACTACTTTTCAGGACTATTTTATTAGAATTTCATTAGACGGCTTTATCTTTTTACGAACTCGCTAATATGTTTACATCTTATATACACAATTAAACTCTAAACATTAGTTACTACAAGTTTCGATGTCAAAGGTTACAAAATCTACATTTAAATGTGAGTATGTCGAGTAAAGAATAAAAAGCTTTAAAATCTAATATCGAATTTCGTGAAATTATGGTAAATCTCAAATATGTTTATCTTGTTCGCAAATTATACATTTTTCAACTGCAACGTTTGAAGAAGTTGCAGCAAGTTGTGAAAGAAGTTTTGAAAAAAGTTTAGAATTTTTGAAAAACCTGTCTGCATCATCATAAGAAAATTCCGGAATAAAAGTTATCAACGGATATAAACATTTAAGTTAAAATTTTTGAAAAAGTGAAAAGGAATTCGAAATTTGAAAAATATATGTATATGTGATGTACCAGCTTTTGTCCGGAATAAATAGATGGGTGAAGAATCATAGATGTAGTAGTAGCTTAAATTATCAGACGATAAGTTTAAAAAACAGGATCCATTTATTATTGGTCAGAAGAAATAGCAGTTACAAAAATCATATTTCCGGAGTAAATAAAAAGATTTACTAATAGCTTTATGTGTGAAGTTTACTGCATCGTTACATTAAAAAAAAAAAGACCCCCGATATTCCTTTGCGAGTCCTTTTATGGCCTCTGGAAAGGCGGAGCTTCCAAGAAATGACGTCAGCCATTCCAGTTCGCTTTAAATATCTCCAGAACATTCTATAACTGTACGTGTAGAAAAAGGCGGGAAAAACAACTTGACTACGGGGCTGTGGATTTAATTCTACGTACTTTCAAATAAGAGACCGTCGCCATTAAAAAATGAAAAGAACATAGAGTTAGAATTTTAAGTGTATTTTTGACTATGGAATTTTATTATTACATATATATCATAAATTCTGTTTCTTTCTGTTTAAAGAGCAAGTACTGATACTATAATCATAATTAATCATTTTATAACGGCATTCATGAATAAATGGGAATGATATTAATAATGGAAATGATTTTATATTGATCTAAAAATTACTGACATACATCTCTGAAATTTTAATATAATATTAATGAATCTATAATGCATTCAGTAACAAATTACACAGCACGAAAGGATAAAAATTACTTCACAATGGAAAATTCAACCACTGTCATTTAAAAATTATTCATCAACAATATAAGATCAGTGACAAAGTTGAATGTTGCAAAAAAAAAAAAAAAAAAAAAAAAAAAAAAAACAAGCATGAAACATGATTGCGTAAACTTCGAAGAACAGATAAGTTTTATTGAGATTTCCGTAAAACAGCATTTTCACAGTTTTATGAAATATGATTGGTTCTTTTAATAAAAAGTCAAATTTTATCTTTTTTACTTACCTAACAAAGCGCATCCATAAAATCTAGTTGCCAGATCCTGGTGTCCAATTAGTTGAGGATTATCGTTTATTGCTGGTAAATCGTAAGATTTATCAGGAAAAAACAAGTTCTGAAAAACAAACATAACTATGGTTAATATGCCCGGTAAGTGCCAATAATTTGCAAGAAAAGAATATTTATCTGCGGGTAATAAATACGTATTCTTCAAAATTATAAAACAAATGCTTCAGAGTAAGTATTCGGACACCGAAAATAATAATAATAATAATAATAATAATAATAAAAAATAAATAAATAAATAAATAAATAAATAAACACGAATTATTTATGCTAAAAATAATCTCTCTCCTTCCCAGATATATGCTGGTGCAACGATATGTATGACTGAAAACTTCATATAATGATGTTCACAGAGGCTTCGGAACAGCGAGCCCTAAAGTCGTGTCGTTGAATACTGGTAGTTCGGTCCGAGGTTCGAATCCCGCGAACGGGCTGGCTCCTTGGGCGTTTTCGTGATTTTCATCACGTGTAACGTGTATATGAGCCAGTTTCCTTTAGAAAGTTCTCCACGAAGGCATCCCTTCCCTTAGGCAGATGACCCATAACCCACGAGGCTTTCTGCCTAAGGGGGAGGGATTGCTAATCTGCCCACAGTTAATTTGCTGTAGTCACATAAAAAAATATATCGGAATACCGAGACGTTGTGAAATTAATATGAGATTTGGTTTATTGGATTAAAGGAAAGCAATCGACCAGTACCTGCCTAAGGAATGGATACCTTCGTGGAGGACATTCTATGGAAAACTGGCTCGTATATACGCTACACATAGGAAAGACCGGCCCACCAGCGACCGAGCGGTAAAGTCGCTAAACACTGGTAGTTCGGTCCAAACTTCGAATCCCGCGAACGGGCTGGCTGCATGTGTGTTTTCGTGGTTTTCCCCATGTGTAACGTGTATACGAGCCAGTTTCCCTTAGAACGTCCTCCACGAAGGCATCCCTCCCCTTAGGCAGATAGCCCTAGTGTGCTTTGCCATAATTAAATACACCAATACAGCATAGGGAAGACCACGAAAACACCCATGCAGTCTACCTGTTCGCGGGATTCGAACCTCGAACCTACCAGTGTTCTGCGACTTTACCGCTCAGCCCCTGCTGGGCATTAATATCACAGGGTGCAAGTATATTTAAAGGTACCCCTTGGCGAAATTTGGCGGTACATGGATACCGAGTTTGTGCAATTCTTTGACTAGTTATCTTGGTTCGCGTTGGTTGTCTTTGTGTTGGATGTATTGGTTATTTTGGCTTCGTTTTGGTTGGTGTTGGTTTTATTTTGGCTTTGTTTTCTCCATTTGTGTAGCGGCGATATCAGCGCCAAAAATCGCCGCTACACAAAGACAAAATAACAAGTTAAAGAATTGCACAAACTCGGTATCCATGTACACATCGATCTATTTTCACTTAAGAAAACATCACAAAATTGCACAAACTCGGTATCCATGTACACATCGACCTATTTTCACTTAAAAAAACATCACAAAATTGCACAAACTTGGCATTGCGCACTCTTTTGACTTGGCGATAAATGAAACGACGACTTCACGATAATACAAGGAATACCCTTCAGACTACTCCAACCTGCCACAGTCGATGCCAACATAAAGGATTTTCTAGCAACGATATATCTTTCAAGAATCTTAAGTAAATCAATATCTAATACAGAATGAAAAAAAATCTAGATCTAATATAATAAATAACATATAGCTAACAGATCTACAAAATCTTTAAAAGTCGTCTCAGCCATGATCTGAAGTCACTAATAATATTCAAAGATAAGGTAACAAAGTTATTGTTGGTATTTTATGAATACTTTGAACTCACATAAATAATAATAATAACAAAAGTTAAATTGTTTGTTATAAAAATACAAATGCTACATTTCTGCGCATAGACGCGTTGCAAATATACGAATCATATCCGTTTTCAACTCTAAGGCCAAGAAATTCGATTGAAAATGCACTCCAGACTTGAAGAATAAACAGAAAAACTCTGACAGAAATTCCAATATTTTATATACAATAGAAATACTTTGGCAATAATAAAATATGATCGTTTCGTCTTTGAAACGTATGTTTCTCGCTCCAAAATAAAGAACAATCCATGTTATATGAAACTTTTCGAAAGATATGAAATGAAGTTGTCTATCGAATTAAAGAAAAACATTTAAAGAGAGGGAGGAAAATTTTCTATTAAAGGGGATGGTAAAATTAAAGACCAAATTCAGCACTTATTAAACGTTCTATAAAATAATTCCGGAAATACTGCGAAGAGTATTTTATTTTTGATTCATCGTTAGCAAATGCTGATACGACTATTGAAATATGACAATATTAATTAGTGAATTTAAATTTCGACTTCTGCTTATTTGTGCTAGGAAACAACATATGCAATTAAAAAATAAGGTCCGAAAGCTTTAAGGTTTTATATTACGTCGAAAGAGGCTTTTTTTAACGTTTTGTGTGTTACCTTTATTTATTAAGTATCATGTTCTTCGCACTTAAGACATACAATTCAGTTCAACAGCAATATCGCAAAATAATTTCAAAATGTGCATATCTTTAGAATTTCAGATACACAGTCTCGAGCACTGAGATAAATTTTTTTTTTTTTTTTTTTTTTCGTACACTGTTGCTATTGCTCGCTTTGAAATCGTTGAGTTTCTTAATTAAAAATTCGGTAAAGTGTTACAAAATATGATATAGATGACAAAACAAAATAAAAAGTCCGGCTTCCAGATGGTCATATTCGAGTGGAGGGGTACGTTATTCAAATTTGGATGGCTTTACATTCCTTTGTTTTATCACAGTACGAGAAACATACATACATTTATAAGGTATTGCTCCCACCTTCTTGTTGTGCCTTCGTGGTGTGGTGGTCTGCGGGCTGGGCGCGTATTCTAGAGGTCCGTGTTTCGATTCCCGGAGAAGGCGTTGCTATTTTTCATCTTTCCTGCTTCCAATATACCTAATGTCTCTACAGTGGCGCCCGAACTGAAAGGGTGTTGGATGAAGATTCTCCTCACCCAGAATTTGGCGATTGGGTACCCTAAAAAAACCTCAGTTGCCCTTTAAAAGGGGGAGTATATAAGGTATTTCTCCCACCTTGTTGGCGTGCCATAGTGGTGCGGTGGTCTGCACGCCGGGCGCGTATTCCAAAGGTCCGTGGTTCAATTCCCGGCGAAGGCGTTGCTATTTTTCATCTTTTCTGCTTCCAATATACCTAATGTCTCTACAGTGGCGCTCGAACTATAAGGGTGTTGGATGATGATTCTTCTCACCCAGAATTTGGCGATTGGGTACCCTGAAAAACCTCAGTTGCCATTTAAAAGGGGGAGAATATAAGGTATTTCTTCCACCTTGTTGGCGTGTCATAGTGGTGCGGTGGTCTGCACGCTAGGCGCGTATTCCAAAGGTCCGTGATTCGATTTCCGGCGAAGGCATTGCTATTTTTCATCTTTCCTGCTTCCAAAACACCTAATGTCTCTACACATTTACGCAGATTCTTCATGATTTAATTTCTTTAAATATAATACAGGGCTCTAGTATTTGGTGGTAACAATTTAAAAGTGAGATAAGTGAGATTTAAAAGTGATTTTAAAGCTATCTGCCTAAGAGGAGGGATGCCTTCGTGGAGGGCCTTTCTAAGGGAAACTGGCTCGTATACACGTTGCACATGGGGAAAACCACGAAAACACCCATGCAGGCAGCCCGTTCGCGGGATTCGAACCTCGGACCGAACTACCAGTGTTCAGCGACTTTTACCGCTCGGCCGCTGGTGGGCCCTCACAATGAAAGAAACATACATACATTTATGTAGATTCTTCATTATTTAATTTTTTTAAATATAATACAGGGCTCCAGTATTTGGTGGCAACAATTTAAAAAGTGATTCGCCGTTTATAGTGAAACAACGCAAAATGCCAAAACAAAATTAATAGCCCTTCTGTGGAAATTGCCCCTTTCGGCTAAAAAAAAATTCAGATCAATTGATCTTTAGAAGCAGTGAGTATACGTAAAATGAAAGTAATAAAAAATTAATCGTTTTGTATTTAAGTAATTGCTGTTATAAATAAAAGCGGAAAATATGTATTTTGTGAAAGGCTTCCAAAATACTCCTGTTACATATCATCAGTTTTATTATACTATCTAAGCATACCGCAAAAATCATTTAATTTATGAAGCGTGTTTCTATTACCGGCAAGTGGAGGAAGATCATAAATGAACAAATCCACAAAAAATACTTACATTGAGACCGAGAAATGTGAACGCCAACGCCATCGAAAAATGCCAAAGCCAGTAACCACGAGGAAATTTCACGTACAAGTGCTCGTTATGTCCAAGAAGTTGACTTATCTGAAATAACAGAAATTCCTCGATCAGCTGATGATAAAAATAAAAGCAAAAAGAGCTAAAAATGCGATATAAAACAAGTTTGTTCTGGTTACAAATACTATAGATATGCTTTAATTTCTGCAATTTTACAAAGTGACATATTACGGAAAAGTAATTGGGTAAGACAAATAGATAGATATATATTAAAAAAGAATATCTATAACGTATCAAAACAGACGTATTTATGTAATATTACTGTACTACTATCTACAAAACACGAAACTATACGCTGAATTTACGTATTTCTAAAATTTACATCAGACTCAGAGTGCATTCACATGATTAGGATTACATGGCCTGTTTTTTTTTTTTTTTTTTTTTTTTTTTTTTGTTACTTATGCTTACTTTATAAGGTATTTCTCCCGCCTTCCTAAGCCTTCGTGATGTAGTGGTTCTGCACACTGGGCCGGTATTCCAGAGGTCCGTGGTTCGATTCCCGGGAAAGGCGGTTGCTAATTTTTCACCTCTTCTATTTCCAAACATATCTAATGTCTCTACAGTGGTGCCCGAACTAAAAGGGTGTTGGTTTAAGTTTCTCCACACCCAAGATCTGGCGATTGGGTCCCCTGATAACGCCAGTCGTCCTTTTTTCGAGTTTTGACGGCCAGCATCCCGGGGTGACGGATCTGAGGGACTCCTACCCCTTTGCCCTTCCACAAAACCACACAAGATGACTTCTCGCTCGCCGCATTAATTCTTTCTGCCACTTCAGAGTCCTTTTCTTGAGTGGGTCCAAAAGGAAACTTTTAGTTTTGTGCAACGAAAAATCTGACTTCTTATCGGCTGGCCAAATGACTTGTTTTTACGTATAAACTGTAATTTTAATTGTAAAAATTATATGTTTTCGCCTTGCCGAGATGTGAGAACTGAATTAATTGAATGATATATATATATATATCCGAGGAAATAGGTTTAAATTAAACGCAGGAAAAAATGTGTATAACTTAATATTCCGCGCAAGGAAGTCATGTGGTGTACACATTAGATTTTTTACTCTTCAAAGTTATAAATTATTTTTCATATGCATATATATATATAATAAGCAAGTATAATTCTTCATACTGATGACAATGACATAAAAAAAGTTAAATTGCGTTAATGAAGTTTTTCAGTTGCATTTGAATTAAAACAGAGTGGAATGCTTTTACCTTTGACCTGTGAATATCTCCATTGTCTGTCTCACCAACGCCTAATATCTTTCTTGTTTTAAGTCTGCTATGTAAGTCTCCACTGCTGTGCTTCCTGAAAAAACAAGAAATTGATAGTATAAGAAGAGTCCCAAATTACAGGTGAGCGGGATACCCGAATTTCACAATTGGTCGTACAGGTATCTTCCCGCCTCACTAATCAAACTACAGCAAAATGAGAAATACCGGGTAGCCATAATTAAACTGACAGTGCTCACAGTGTTCTGTAGCGCGATTTATTTGCGAGAATGACGCCACATTTTGTAGGAAGATTAAACAAGACGGGGGACGAAGGATTCCGCGAAAAAACAAATTAATTCCAAAAGTCACCGCTAGGGGAATATTTGGCGCTGTGTAATAGAAAATAGAGTGTTAACAAATGCAAATCAATACAGAATAAAATTTATCGTAGGTCCATTTTTCTATGAAAACATTACCCCAACAGGACCGGAAACCTGTTCTGTTACCGGAGAGAAATATCGCCACACGTTGAACAGCTTTGTCATTCCGGCACTTCAGCAAAGACAATGCCTGGGGGAAATCATTTTCATGCAAGATGGAGCCCGTCCACACGTTGCTGTACGGGTGCAACAGATGCTACGACAGAAATTAGATGCTACGACAGAAATTAGCCGCTACTTTGCAACTGCATGGCCACCTCGGTCGCCTGCTCTTACCCCATGCGACTTCTGGCTGTGGGGTTACCTTAAGTCCAAGGTTTATCAAAGGGTGGTCCAAGACCTGGCTACGTGGAAAGATAACATATCACGGACTGTACGGGAGATTTCTGAAGACATGTTACTTTCTGCTGTTGGGCATATTGTGCACAGAATGCAATATGTGGTCCACAACAACGGCACCCACATTGAACCTCATTTGAATGCAAAATAAAAGGTAATTTCCGTATTGATTTGCATTTGTTAACGCTCCATTTTCTATTACACAGCGCCAAATAATCCACTAGCGGTGACTTTTGGAACTAAATTTTTTTCGCGGAATCCTTCGTCCCCCGTCTTGTTTAATCTTCCTACAAAATGTGGCGTCATTCTCGAAAATAGATCGCGCTAGAGAACACTGTGAGCACTGTCAGTTTAATTATGGCCACCCGTTATATTCAAAAGAAATGATATAAAAATGTGCATAGATGTTATGCTTACACTGTTTGCTTTCTATTAATATTTTACGATAAATATATTTAAGATATGAAAAAAAAAAGCGTCGGAAGTTTATTATACAGGATGTACCGCAAATGTTGCGACAAACTTCTAAGGGAGTCGGGTACATCATAAGGATTAAGAATTGCATAGGAACCCATGCCCGAAAATGTCAGGGGTAAATGGTAGCATAGGTAGAAGATGGGGAAAAGAAAGAAGCGAAATTAATTTGAAACATTTATTGGACATGAATACAAATGGTGCACGACAGCTTTAATATTACAACAGATGCAGTAAATATTTCATCATTTTCAAGGGCATTCTAAGGATTTCAAAACCTAGATTTAAAATATTACCTACTAACTGTAATATATGACATTTAAGCTCCGAGAGATGAACGTACAAAGCAAAATTATAATACATAAGCCACTCAGCAGCAAAGGAAAATTACAATGTTAATAAAATATTGCTAAAAAAATTTTAAAAATGAAAAATTCTGAAAGGTTTCAGATTGAACGATGGACCAAAAGGATATGTTGAGGGTTTTTACGCTCTCGTTTAGCTCGCAGCCTACCAGTCTGCTGTTACACGCACACTCCTACATAAAATGTCGTTTTCTTCGAAATTAATATACAATTCAACAGCAAAATTGCACAATTTTTTAAAGCATGGTAGTGTTGGTATGTATTTTTCTGTTTTTTTAGTCCAAAGTCATTGAAGGACTAATGTTTCGTTTTGCGGTTTTGCGACAGAACCCTACAAACGGCGTACCACTTTTCAAATCGTTGCCACCAAATACTATAGCTGTGTATTATATTTGAAGAAATTAAATAATGAAGAGTCTGCTTAAATGTATGTAGATTTCTCGCATTGTGATAAAACAACGGTACCCAGAGCCATCCAATTTTGAATGACGTCATCCTACTGTGAATATGGGCATCTGAAAGCCCAAATTTGAAATTTGGAATTTGTTTTATCATCGATTTCCTATTTTGTAAAACTTGAACAAATTTTTGATTAACAAACTCAAGGATTTAGAAGCCAGCGATGGCAACGTTGTAGAGAAAAAACATTTTTATCTCCAGCGCGTGAGCCTGTGTATCAGAAATTCTAAAGACATGCTCAATTTAAAATTATTTTGCAACATTGCTGTGGAAATGAATTTTATGGTATAAGTGCGAAGAACATGATACTTAATAAATAAAGGTAACACACAAAACGCTAAAAAAAAAAAAAAAAAAAAAAAAAAAGTCCCTTTGGACGCAATTTATAATATGAAACCTTTCAGATTTTTTCTTCTTCAGTCTTTTCTCAGTTCTTTATATCAATCAGTTTTACTACTAAGATGACATTGCAAAACTTTTTTTGCATTTTTATTATATACATTTTGTGCGTTTACTTTATTTATGTATTACATTCCCACATTATTTACATTACTATTACATTAACGAAATAAACAAAAACAACATTTAATCAATAAGATAAATATTAAGAAGCATTAAAAATCTTAGGAACCAGGCCTGTTATTGTTGTTCCTTATGCTCAGGTGTCTGACGTAGTCAGTCCACGCCTACTAGATTCCTCGTGGCAAGAAGCGCCAGCATACGCCAACCGTTGGCAACAGCCTTGAGCACCTAACAGGTGACAGTGCAATTTGGCTCAGTTCCGCCCCCAATTTTGATGAAAAGCACCCCGGGAGAACGAGTCCGAGGGTCTCCCACCCGTCTCTCCTTCCAGAAAACCACCCGAGAGAACTTTCGTCTCGCCGCATATTTACAGTGCCCCCATGCCGAAAAGAGATTATACAGATTTACAAACATCCATACCTCTTCCGAGATTCGAACCCGGGGCCTTGTACGGCAGCCAGCAACGCTAACCACCGTTTGGAAGTTCGAAACCAGTCCTACGCATCTAAACCCAGCGGCCGTTTGGAACAAATGTAACATACAATATTCCTATTCCATTTGTTTTTTATTATAGTTTGTACAGTCAATAGGTTATATAGATGGAGGAAGGTAAAAAATGTGCCATGCCCTCCGTGGGTGGTGTTTGGTGTATTTAATTATGGCAAAGCACACTAGAGATATCTGCCTCAGGGAAGGGATGCCTTCGTGGAGGACTTTCTAAGGGAAACTGGCTCGTATACACGTTACACATGGGGAAAACCACGAAAACGCCCATGCAGCCAGCCCGTTCGCGGAATTCAAACCTCGGACCGAACTACCAGTGTTCAGCGACCTTACCGCTCGGCCGCTGATGGGACGCCCTTCCTTGGATTCGAACTCCAGACCCTTCCCCACAAGCGTGTTACAGTTACACATGAAGATATGCGGAAAGACGAGAGAAAATACTTTAATGAGTAATTTTCCAATTTTGGTTATAACCTTTCTTACACTGAAAGAATACAAAGAAAATACAAACACATACAATAGCGGAATTTCAACCAACAGCTAAACTTAATATCGTCAGCGAACTTTAAATGGAAACACCAGGGAAGAAAGTAGCACAAATGAAAGAATTTTACACTTGTTTATAGTGCACCAGAAGAAGACGCTGGTATCCAAAGTCACATAGCGTTAAATATTTGCTTCACTCGCTACAGCTTAAAACAAGTTAAGAAATTTAGACTTTTGTTGCATCTCTAGAGAGAAACAGACAGAAAAACGTCACAAAGAATATCAAAATCAACGCCTGGCTACACTTTATTCGAATACTTCGAGTTAACTGGAATAGCGAAACTTTTCTTTTGCTATTTTTTTGTTGCATTTGCAACATGTTCAAATGTTTTTACTGCTATCACAACGTTTAAATTCTTTAGCCCGTAAACAAGAACGGGCATGTTTCTCCTTCAGTTGTTTGTTTTATGAGTAAAATTGAATACATTCCACGAAACTTTTGAAAGTGGCGCAGATATTGCAGTACTTGCAGTTTCATTATTGACGAAATGTAGAATATTAAAATAGCTTTTATGCTGCTATGCCGTATTTATTCAGAGTTTCGTGTTTTTTGCTTGCAGCCTAAATACTTTCAGTTGAAATGGTAAAAAATTAACTAAATAATAAGTATAAAATTCCTAACTTTATTCGAAACATATTTTATTATATAATTTTAGCATTTCAATACTCAAAATACGTAGGTAAAAACGTATAAGTGTTCATTAATCTTATCTTTCAAAACAATGTATGTATGTGTATATACATATACGTGATGTACCAGCTTTTGCCCGTAATAAATAGATGGGTGAAGAATCATAAATGTAGTCGAAGCTTAAATTATCAGACGATAAGTTTAAAAAACAGGATCCATTTATTATTATTCGGGAGAAATAGCAGTTACAAAATCAGATATCCGGAGTAAATAAAAAGAATTACTAATAACTTTTTGTATGAAGTTTACTGCATCGTTGCATTAAAGAAAAGACCCCGATATTCCTTTGCGAGTCCTTTTTATAGCCTCTGGAAAGGCGGAGCTTCCAAGAAATGACGTCAGCCTCGCCAGCCATTGCAGTTCGCTTTAAATATTTCCAGAACATTCTATGACTGTACGTGTAGAAAAGGCGGGAAAAGCAACTTGACTACGGGGCTGTGGATTTAATTTCACGTACTTTCAAATAAGAGAACGTCGCCATTAAAAATGAAAACAACACACAGTTAGAAATTTAAGTGCATTCTTGACTATGGAATTTTATTATTACATATATATATATATATATATATATATATATATATATTATAATTAGAATTTGGGCCCACCAGCGGCCGAGCGGTAAAATCGCTGAACATTGGTAGTTCAGTCCGAGGTTCGAATCACGCAGACGGGCTGGCTGCATGGGCGTTTTCGTGGTTTTCCCCATGTGTAACGTGTATATGAGGCAGTTTCCCTTAGAAAGTCCTCCACGAAAGCATCCCTCCTCTCAGGCAGATAGCCCTAGTGTGCTTTGCCGTATTCTCAATACACATTCTATGATTAGAATTTAACAAATATTCTTTATTCGTATAAAGGTAATTTAAATTTTAATTTTAATTATAAAATTTTAATTGTAAATATAAAAGATTAATTATTGCTGCGAACTAATTTACTATATCATTTAAATTCTAAGAGCATATGTAAATTAAGTGCACGTATCTAAAATTTCCATTAAAAATATACATGATATTACAAAAAATTAATCTCAAAAAAATTTTTTGAGAATTTTTAAGACTAAATTTGCATAAGTGAATAACTGTTGAGCAGGAAGGAGACAGATCTTATCAAGGGGAAGTTGCATTCAAACCTAACTCTTCAATTACTCAATTTGTGTTTCGTCATCTATACAGGTAAGGGCATAGTAATACTCAAAATCAAAAGTAAAACCAAATTAAGTGAATTACTAAAAAAGAAATTTAAACTAGTAGGAATTTTGAGAAATTTAGCAAGTAAATTGACTAGGAATTAAAACATTAATTAAATGTAAATTGCCAATATAATTAAGAGTTGAAAGCCAATTTTTTTTTAAACTCTTGCCTATTGGAAACTTCCCTTAAATGAATTATACTTGTAAAGCAAAAATAAACTGTATACAATTTTGTTATTTGACTTCTGAATTATATACAATCTATCAAAATACAAAAATATAAAAATAATACTAAAAAGGCTAGTAATAATTAAAGTAACTAGTAAATAGCAAGCTTTCATTTAATTTACCACAGTAACTACACATTTGTATTCCTGAGAGTGGAGTAGCATTTGCTAAACTAAGTGGGGTTGAGTAGTTTGCTTCTGCTAACTGTATAAATAGAGGGCGCTAATACAATGTAAAGTTGAGTGTTAAGCTGCTACGTGTATCAGTTACTGTAAAAAAACCTATGCTGTAAACTTTTAAGTAATGTAAAATGCTTGTTTTGTGTGCAAAAACTTTTGCTAACTGTGAGGCATTGTAAAAATGTGGAAAATTGTAAAAATTGCTAACTGTTTTGGTTTGTGAAAACTGCTAAATTCGAAAAAATGTTTTTGAAATAAAGTTCAAAAATATTTTTGAAGTAAAATTAATATATTATAATTAGAAAACTTTTTATATAATAATTATAATTAGAAAACTTTTTATATAATAATTATAATTAGAAAACTTTTTATATAATATTTTTAATTAGAAAACTTTTATATAACAATTATAATCAGAAAACCTTTTTGTATACCCTCTCCAAGTAACAGAAATTTAATTAAACCATGAACTATTAAATGAAAAAAAAATTAGTCAGTATTTTAATTAGTGTTTTCTAGACCTCTATTGCTTTAAAAACATAAAAATCTATAAAGAAGCATCCTTAATCTCAAAAATACCAAAATCAAAAGTAAAAATTTTAAGTATTGAAAAAGTATTGTCATTGATCGTAGATTAATTGACTTGTCAAGACTGAACAGCCCAACCTGCTGTCAATTAACAACTAACTTGAGAGCGTTTCGTTTTTCTTTCCAAGTAAGGATCAAATTACATTTCTGCTAGAGCAAATCCTAAGTCGTGAACAATATTCAATCAGTAGACCATTTAAGCCAAAAGAAGCTTCATAAACAAAATAAATTAGTAAATAATCTTTTAAACAAAATCTTTAAAATAAATCAGAAGAAAATGCTACGTTAGGTAGTTTGAATATAGTAAAGCACACGGTGGCTACCTACCAAAGGGGTGGATGTCAGCATGGAAGATTTTCTAAGGGAAAACTCGGGCGCATTCACGCTCCACACGCAGAAACACACGCAAAGCAATCATGCAGCCAATGAAGTTTTTGTTGTATTTAATTATGGCAAAACACACTAGGGCTATCTGCCTAAGAGGAGGGATGCCTTCGTGGAGGACTTTCTAAGGGCAACTGGCTCGTATACACGTTACACATGGGGAAAACCACGGAAACGCCCATGCAGCAAGCCTGTTCGCGAGATTCGAACCTCGGACCGAACTACCAGTGTTCAGCGACTTTACCGCTCGGCCGCTGGAGGGGCCTTTTTTGTAAGTGAAGAAAAATTACGATAGTTGTACTCCTACTACGTTCCTCAAAGGATGCTCCTTTTTATCAGCACAACATAATGTCCCAATAATATCTTTTTAATAATACTAACAGTGAATGCTTATCAATGGTAACAATATCACTAATTATATTATTTGAAGTTTGAAAAGCGTTTTCATTGTTAGTTATAAATAACCGTATTGTAATTATTAGTTCAAAGGGACAATTTGCACAGAAGGACTATTAATTTGATTTTGGTATTTTGCGTTGATTCACTTTTCAAATTGTTGCCGCCTAACATTATCGCCCTATATTAGTATACTTAAAGAAATTCAATAATGAAGAATCTGCATAAATGTACGTACGTTTCTCGCGTTGTGATAAAACAACGGTACCTAGAGCCAACCAATTTTGAATAACGTAACACTCCTGCGGATATGAGAATCGGGAAGCGCAAATTTGGAAAATGTTTTTTTATTATCGATTTCATATTTTGTAACGCTTTAACGAGTTTTTGATTAACAAACTCAAGATTCCAAAGCGAGCAATGGCAACGTTGTACAGAAAAAAAAAATTATATCCAACGCGCGAGACTGTGTATCGGAAATTCTAAAGTTAGGTTCATTTTAAAATTATTTTACGATATTGCTGTTGAACTGAATTTTATGGTTTAAGTGCGAAGAACATGACATTTAATAAATAAAAGTAACACACAAAATGTAAAAGAAAAGGCCCCTTTGGACGTAATTTAAAATTTAAAACTTTTCCGATTTTTTTTTTCATTTTTATATATTTTAACGTTTTCATATAAAAATAAAGTAAAGTGATTAGATCAAATATGCGATCATGATAAAGCTAACATTCACATAAGAGTATTAAAAACAAGTCAGTAGCTTCTTTCACGACTTTGCATAAAAGCATTAATTCATAGACGGTCACATTTTTAAAATTTTTAATCTTCATTCTATATTTGTTTTAATTCTAAAAAAGAAAAAGACAGCAGAAAACAATCTACTGACGTATTAGAAATCGTTTAATTCGAATTTATTTTGATTTCGTTAAATTAGAGGAATGATAATTTGTACGTAAGATACTTTTGTTGGGCATGATAAAAAGGAATAACAAATAAGCTAACTTACACATGCTTTGTCATTTTTTCTTAAATTCCAGATTACAGTCATTAGAAATGTTCATCATATGCAAGAAAAACAAAAAACAGATTAAATGAGAGCAAACTCTACCTATGGAGACACTTTTTCGTTGTTTCATGCTATTTTTCAGAAATACCAAACCTAACATCCGTTCTTTACAAAAGATGCGCATGATTTGTTTCCTGTGACGAAACATCCGGTTTTAGGTAAACAAGGTTTGCGCACATCTCAAAATCATGCTTGAAGAAACATTTCGGAAGCAACGAACACTTTTAGTTAGTAAATCCGGATATAAAATTCAGTCTTATTTCCTTACATTACTTTTTTCACGCTTTTTTAACACGAATTGGTTAAAAAATATGTTTCATTCTAAAATTTTCTGGCAGTAGAACATTTCCATGTGTTATTTTTTTTTATTAGTCCAAAGGGATTTGAATCCCGAAGGACTATTAGTTTCGTTTTGGCATTTTGCGTCGGACTCATAAATGTCGGTTCACTTTTCAAACTGTTGCCACAAAATGTTAGAGTCCTGCATTATATTTGAAGAAATTAAATAATGAAAAATCTGCATAAATGTATGTATATTTCTCGTATTGTGATAAAATAACGGTACATAGAGTCATCGAATTTTGAATAACGTAATCCTCCAACGAATATGAGCATGTGGAAGACCAAATTTGAAATTTGAAATTTGTTTTATGATCGATTTCCTATTTTTTAAAACTTTGACGAATTTTTGATTAACAAACTCAAGGATTTCAAAGCGAGCAATGGCAACGTTGTGGAGAAAAAACATTTTTATCTCCAGCGCGTGAGTCTCTGTATCGGAAATTCTAAAGATATGCTCGTTTTAAAACTATTTTGCGATATTGATGTTGCACTGGATCTTATGGTTTAAGTGCGAGGAACATGATATTTAATAAAGAAAGGTAACACACAAAATGTTAAAAAACGCCCCTTTGGACGTAATTTAAAATCTGAAACATTTCAGATTTTTTTTACTATTATTTAGTGTTGATCTCATAGGGCGTTATTAATGACATCTTTAATTTTTCTCAAAAATTATTCTATTACTATACCTATCACTACGAAATAGAGGGAATCTATGCAATTTGAAATCTGTCTGTCTGTTGTTTATTTGTCTGTTTGCGATATTATCGCTTTCGGAACGGCGGGGTGTTGAATTTCAAGATAGTTACCTCCCCCCCCCAGCAGATTCCAAAAATTGGTGGGAAGCCATTTTGTTCATTCTCATTATCGTGCGACTTTAATCAGCCGAGGTATTAGTTAAAAACTCCGAAAACGCTAATTTTCGCACCCATTTTTTCCGAGTGGCAACAGTCTCGAGCGCTGGAGATAAAAATCTGCTTTATTTCGAAGAGTGTTGCCACTGCCAAAAAGTTTTCGTTAACGTCAGCATTTTAAATAAATAGTTGCTGTTGCCAATCTTTTCGTTCCAAGTTACGGTAATTGACACTGTAAGTTGTTGCCATGTTAATTCTTTTAATGACGTTGATAAAAAGTTGTTATATTGTATTAAATTTAAATCATGACGTCATAATCTATATGTATTAATCTGAAGTGACAAAAGTTTTTGTTTCTTGGTTTGGCAACAAAAAAGAATGATTTACGAATTGGTTGTTGCTTAGAAAGAACGAACTGATTTCATTCAAATTGAAATAAATTTAAATCATGACGTGTAAACATATATGTATTAATCTGAAGTGACAAAAGTTTTGTTTCTTGGTTTGGCAACAAAAAAATTATTTACGAATTGGTTGTTGCTTAGAAAGAAAACAGTGACAAAAGTTTTTGTTTCTTGGTTTGGCAACAAAAAAACTATTTACGAATTGGTTGTTGCTTAGCAAAAACGAATTAAATTAAAAGTAATTGTAAATTAAAAGTAAATGAAAAAATCTGATGTGTACACCACATGACTTCCTTGCACGGAATATTAAATTATACGCATTTTTTCTTGCATTTCATTTAAACTTATTCGATTGAATTAAACCTACTTCGCTGACACCGCATAAACCACAATAGAATAAATGCATTCTTTAAAATTCACTTTGTTTACCATAGCGACACTCTGGCGCTAGGTTCACTTAACAGTATTATATATTTCGTTCATATTATAACTCAGAATGCGAAAAATTTATATCATTTAAAGAATTATGTAATCGTTGCCACATGTTCTATTCAAATACTGTAATAAAACTAGAACGATTCATAAAACAAATTAAGCAAACAAAACAAAAAAGAAACAGTTTTTCACAGGCGATCGAGTATTTCTCATTCAATTAATTCAGTTTTCACTTCGCGACAAGGCAAAAATACATAGGAACTCAAAATATCTATATTAAAAATTACGAAGTAAATCGAAGTAATCTTATTTCCTCGAAAAAATTCGAGAAAAGATTAAGCATGATTTAATTCGCAATAATAAATGTAGGCGTTATCTTTGTTGTTGCGAAGCTAAGTTTCTCTAGATTGACAACAAATCCACTAGTCTGTTGTTTCAAATGTAAAAAATCAATGGCCGCCATAAAAAAAAAAAAGGCTTAGAGGCATTTAAACAACTTTTAAATTGTTGATAATTCTAAAAATATTGCATACAGATTTACTATAAAACCTTAACCGGAAGATAAGAACAACATAATTCAATCATTTTTAAAGCAAAAAATGTACAATTTACAAACATATAAGAGTAAAGAAACTGATATCACTGAGCCGGGTAACAGAGTGAATATATATGTCATAATAAAAGCAAAGGAAAAGCCGAAGCAGTGTAGATGCGTGCTTAGATCCATATTGAAGAAGAATTTTGATTGCGTAGTATTTAAAGAACTTGGCAGTCGAGGCAGTTTTAATTCCATTTTTATTTCCAATTGATATTTGTGGCCACAATTACTTGGCACTAGTCGTGCCTTTCCACAGAAGATTTACATTTTTGATATTGTTGGGATAAAAAGCAAGCCAGCGAAATTACATCTTAGCACAGTAGAGAGCAAAAGCTGAAGTGCGTAGTTATGCAAGATGGAGGCACGCGAAGAGAAAAGTTTTGGTTTACAAGGACAGTTTCAGTTCCCAATGATTACGTCATCAGAGCTGCGCCGATCATAGAGTGATCTAGAAATGACGGAATACAAAGAAGTTATTACGATTTTAGAATAGAGAGGAAGAATTAATGTTTATAGTTTAATCTATAATTTTGATTCATATACTTTTATCTTACATATATATAAATATATTTATATACGTTTTGTGCGGCCGATTGCAACCAAAATACGAGGTGCACATCTACATGTTATAGCAGTCCTATTCAATGTTCTGAGGCTACTCGTTTTTGAGTTATGAGAGATACGTACGTACGTACATACGTTCGTACAGACGCCACGAAAAATTCTCTTCAGAATTCATTTTAAAGCAGTTTTATAATTTTTGTGGAGAGTCTTTTATTCTGTCTTACGTACAGATATCACGCAAAAACATCGTTAAATTACATTCGATAGCGGTCAAAATGGATATTTTCGTTGAAATATGCTGCCTGAAACTTTTCGCGATTACAATACTTTCTTTTTACTTCGTACAAGGAAGTAAAAATCATTCCGTGAGAACGAAAGTTTCAAGTTTACAAATGGTTGAAGAATTCCGAAATATAAGCATTAGAAAATTTTGAATAAGTTTCGTTTTAGGAAAGAAATATTACGGGGCACACAGTTGTCGCAATCTTCAGAATCTTACTGAAAGTTTAGAAGAATCAATACATTACTTTGGGGAAATAATAACGGAGGACTATGAAATCGAAAATAAATATCTGAGAACACAGTCGTTTTTTGGAGTCTAATACACATATACTGTTGAAAAAAAAATCAATCATGTTTCACGGTAAAGAATTTTATAAACTCCGTGAAAGAGTTTTGTGCTGGCAGACAAATATTTTTTAGTTCATTGTGCCGCAGTTTACTAAACATAACTTACGCAGCTTTTGCAATTTTCTTTCTGCCATTGTTGAAAGTTTTTCAAACAGTTTATTGTGCAAACGTGTGCTGTATCTTTAGAAGCGGGAAAAAATTCGCTTTCTTGCGTTTATTTTCTGCTTTGAGAAAACATTTGCTAGCTAAACACAGAAGATATATACCCGAAAACATAACAGTATTAGACTTTATTGAATACTACAGATATTCCTGGACTTAAACGATAAAATTCAATTCAACAGCAATATCGTAAAAAAGTTTTAAAATTAGCATAGCTTTTGAATTACTGACAACACAGTCTCACGCGCTGGAGATAAAAATGTGCCCCCCCGTACTGTGCCGACATTCTTCGCTTTGAAATCATCGAGTTTGTTCATGAAAAATTCGTGAAAGTGTTACAAAATATGAAATCGATAATAAAACAAATTCCAAATTAGGGCTTCGGCTCAACAGCGGCCGAGCGGTAAATTAGCTGAACACTGGTAGTTCCGTCCGAGGTTCGAATCCCACGAACTGGCTGCATGGGTGTTTTCATGGTTTTCCCCATGTGTAATGTGTACACGAGTCAGGTTCCCTTAGAACGTCCTCCCCTCAGGCATCCCTCCCCTCAGGCAGATAGCCCTAGTGTGCTTTGCCATGATTAAATACACCACACCACCAAATTAGGGCTTCCAGATGCCTATATTCGGGTAGAGACGTACGTTTATCAAAATTGCATGTCTTCAGGTATCGTTGTTTTATCATAATGCGAGAAACCTGCGTACATTTATGCAGATTCTTCATTATTTAATTTCTTTAAATATTATACAGGACGATAATTTTTGGTGGCAACAATTCTGAAAGTGATACGTCGTTTATAGTGATTCAAGGCAAAATGCCGTTTCGATACTAATATAACGTTCGGTCTCTTTTGATCTAATGCAACAAAAGTCCTATATGACTGAGTATATTTTCTGTTAATGTTAAGAAAATAGGAATTGCAGTATTATATATATTTTAGGAGACTTTAGCCCACTTTTATCTTTACCTACTTTTATTTACCGCTTTTATCCTAAACCTCTTTAAACATCGTATCACAAGGAGTGCACGCAATGCTTGAACACGTAATCGCATGTGATCTCAAGCTAAGGCTTCAAGCTTTATTGGTTTCCTTTCAAATAGGAATCCGCGATAAGTGGTTTCGCAGAAAGATTAAAGAAAAGTTTCAAAGCACCTGTGAACTAAATACAAAGTTATGTTTTTCGATTAATTGAAATTTCAGGATTTTACGAAATTAACAAATTTCCCTTAATTTTGCTGTGCTGTATTTGCATATATAAAGAAAGGTGTCTGTTTGTGTGTTTGTTTGTTCGCGATTAACTCGGTCACTACTATAGCTGTCGTCGCCAAACCTTCTACAGTTCTTTTCTGGGTGCTAAGACAGGTCGGCGTACACGTTTTTCAAAAACAAAAATTGCTAAAGTCTGACACATTAATTAAAAACTCTGAAAACGCTCATTTTCGCCTCGCACGGCTGGAGATAAAAGTTGGCTTTATTTCGAGAAGTGTTGTAACTGCTCGCTTTCAAATAGTAGAGTTTGTTAATAAAAAAATTTGAAATAAAAATAACATTGGCAAACATTAAATACTTTATTTCAGACTAGCAGCCTTCGTTTGGCTTCGCTGCCAGCCTTCGTTTGGCTTTTAAATGTACCGGAAAAATGGCTGAAGAAAACACCAAACGTTAAATTTAAAAACTGCGTAGAATTTTACTCTGCAGAACAACTTCATAAAAAAATTATTACGTATAACAAAATTACAATGAAATAAGCAATATCCCTTAATACAAATATTAATTATCCTAATAAATAAATTAACCAACTTCCCTTTGCAAAATCTTAAGACCTCAAATGGTATAAAGGAGATTAAGAACATTGTTTCCTAAAAAAATCACTCAAAACTTTTCAATATCTTAAAAACAGTGAAATGAGCAATAAATAACATAAAAAAATACAAAAAAAAAAAAAAAAAAAAAAAAAAAAAATTCTGAAAAGAAAAGTATAATTAATGATATTTTATCTTATATTTTCAAGAGAAAAAAATTACATTGAAATAAGCCTTAATACAAATATTAATTATCCTAATAAAAAAATTAACCAACTTTCCGTTGAAGAAAAAAAATCATGCAAAACTTTTCAATATCTTACAAACAGTGAAATAAGCAAAAAATAACATGAAAGCAACTCAAAAACCATAAAATTCCGCGCAGAATTTTTCTCTACAGAATAACTTTACCAAAAAAAAAAAAAAAAAAAAAAAAAAAAAAAAAAAAAAAAATCAATAAAAATGTATTATATATATATAAAAAAATGACAATGAAATATGCCAATCTCTTAAAAACAGTGACATAAGAAATACGATGATTTATTTCTAAAAGAATGAAACCATTCAAAATGATGCGATTTCATCGAAAATCCATCAGTAACAATAATACAGGAAAATTGTTGCCAAAATCACATTTTTAAAGATGTGAGATGTGAAAAGTGTACTCGGAAGCTTCATTTAAAAATTTTTTTTTAAATAACAAATGTTACATTTTTCCAAAATTATTTTTGTAAAAGCAGTCGCAAGGAGTTTAACGTGTCCAAAAATCAAAGAAAAATGAACTGTACATATTATTGAAGGACTTGCAGCAAGGAGTGCCCAGCTCCACTTTGGCATAGTTTATGTTTCAGGGGTATTTTTGTTAAAAAAATCGTTTTTAGCATTGGAGTAAAAAGCCAATGGGTAGCCGTAGAAAGTCATTTTTATTGTCACTTTTCATGAGGATAAACGTTTAGAATACAAGTTAAAAAATGATTTTTTTTTTTTTAATTTTCCGATAATTGATGTGGAGCTGGGCCCTTCTTCTCCAAGCCCTTCAGTTATCTATTTAATTCGAAGATTTTAAAATTCAGAATTTTTTAATATTGGGGAAACGGAAGAAAAATTTATATTATGAAACATTAACTCTTTTCATGGAACTCCGGTTTCATATTCTCACATGTTTTGCCATTTTGTGTTAACCCAGATATCTTGCATACACTCCACAGGAGAATTCGTTAGCACGTGCATTAACTTCTAAAAAGAGACGAATCGGGATCAGATTATAAGGTATTTCTCCCATTTCCCTAGCGTGCCTTCGTGGTGTAACGGTAGCACGCTGGGCCGGTATTCCAGAGGTCCGTGGTTCGATTCCCGGCAAAGGCGGTTGCATATTTTTCCTCTTTTCTGCTTCCAATTAACCTAATGACTCTACAAGTGGCGCCCGAACTAAAAGGATTGTGGATGATGATTCTCCGCACCCAGGATTTGGCGACTAGGTCCCCTGAAACCCTAGTCGCCCTTTAAAAAGGGGAGTATATAAGGTATTTCTCCCACTTCCCTAGCGTGCCTTCGTGGTGTAACGGTAGCACGCTGGGCTGGTATTCCAGAGGTCCGTGGTTCGATTCTCGGCGAAGGCGATTGCATATTTTTCATCCTAATGACTCTACAAGATAGCAGATGCAAAGTTGTAAACGCCGCCGTCATGCGCAAAGGGAAGGGAGCATGAATATTGAAATAGGAAACATATTTGTGAACGAACTTATCTTATTCAACAAATTGCGCTGCTAATAAAAATCACAACTGCGGTACTAATAATTGTGCGACTAATAAAATAAAGAATTGCGGTACTAATAAAAATCACAGAAGCGTATTCGAAATTTCGGCCTTAGCTGGAACAGACTAACATTAGCGTCTTACACAATTACGAACGTTTTGATGTTTCACTCGGCACTTTAGTACGGCCATGTCAGCTACGCACATACACATGCGATAAGGTCCCCTTTACAGTCTACAAATGTATTGTACACCACACATTTCTTGTGTACCCAAGGAAAGAAAAGAATTAAAAAAGAATCTTAAAGATATAACGCCCAAAAGGGCGTTCTTTTCATTTACAGACACGTAGACGTTTCACGAGCATTCAGGCTAGGACCACATTGGGCTAAAATTATTTTAAAATAGCACATCTTTAGAATTTCCGATATACGATATCGCGCGTTGGAGAAAAATGTTATTTTCCGTACAGTGTTGCCACAGTTCGCATTGAAATACTTGATTATGTTAAGGGGACTCTTACACCTTAAAACCCATAAGATTTTCGAAAATATGACTGTTGCAAGAATTGGGATAACTTATTTATTTTAAAAGCAATTACTTCCAACTTTTTACAGCTGACTACGAAATATAGCTGCTTTCTGAAATAGTAATCAGAAAATTTGTGTTGCCACAAATATTTTTATAATTTAATCCGCTTTGTGACAAAATGTTTCGTCATGTTTTCATCTTGCGCGCACGGTTTAAAATATTTTGTTGCATAATTTAATTCCATATTTAATATATAGCTTTTATAACATTTGAAACTAATGTGAACCAAAAATTCTAAGAATGTCATGTTAAATCTTTATTTTATTTGGAGTTGAGTTTAAAAAATGTATTTTATTAACAAAACCTGTAATGGTTTCGTGCATAAAATTTTTTAATATTAAAATAATCGTCAGATTTTTAGTTCAGTTAGAAAAGAGTACCCATATAAAGAATTCCTTCAGATTTCAAGTATGTACCACAAGCCATTTTTAAAATATTATGCGCGCAAGGTCGAAACCTGACGAAAAATTTTGTCACAAAGCGGATTAAATTACCAAAATATTTGTTGCAACACAAACGTTCTGGTTTCTATATTCCAAAGAAGCTATATTATGTAGTCGGCTGTAAAAAGTTTAAAGTAATTGCTTTTAAAATAAATAAAATATCCCGATTCTTGCAACAGTCACATATTCGAAGATCACAATGGGTTAAAGGTGAATTAGCCCCCTTAATCAAAAATTTGTTAAAGTTTTACAAAATGTGAAATAATAAAACAAATTTCAAATTTGTGCTTCCACGTACCCATATTCGCAGTAGAATTACGTAATTTAAAATTCGATGGCTCTATGTACCGTTGTTTTATCAAAATGCGAGAAATATACACACATTTATGCAGATTTTTCAATATTTAATTTCTTCAAATATAATGCAGGACTCTAACATTGGGTGGCAACAGTTTGTAAAGTGAAACGGACATTTGTAGGGAACCAACGCAAAATCGCAAAAGGAAAACAATAGTCCTTCAGGGACAAAGCCCTTTTGGACTAAAAAATGAATAAAAAATAAAAATATTCTACGCATTTTACTGCTGATTCTTTGAAAGCTTCGAAAGCAAAAGTAAAACCTGTATATAATAAGTTTTATACCGCCTCAGACTGACAAAATCGATAAAAATGCTTTTAAGGTGCGAAATAATTTTACTCTTCCTATTTATTCTAAAAATTTATAGGATATTGACTCGTGGAAAATATATTTACATTGCTTTCAGACTTTTATGAATAAATTTACATATATATATTTTTTCTTCGCTACCTTTTGTTCGTCTAGCCTCCCTAAGTAAACGGAGGGTCCGCAGCACCTAAAATTCTTCCTGTATTTAAAAAATTGAAATTATTTTAAATGCAAAAACGTCTCTTTGATAAAAAAAATAGACACGAAGAAGAAAGAAGCATTTCTGAAGGTTTCTGAATATCTTACACAATAACAGTATAATCTAAAAATAATTTAATATAAAGCAATGTAAGCTACAATAAAAATGAATAAGTAGAAAATAAGCAGAACTATTATTACAATTCAAATAATCTAAGATAAAATAATTAAAAATATTTCAACATCTATTAAAAGAAATCACGGTAATTCATATCGCAAATTAAGTTTTCTAAGACCAAGAAAAATTAGATTTGATTTTAATTTATTTATGTGTTTATATTTTCGTTGATTTAAACAATATAAAAATATACTACAGTTAAAAGTCGTTAATTCGGATACGCATAATCCGGAATGATCTTTAATTCGGACCTCAAAGCTACGAACTTTCTGCGCATGCGTCGCGTTGATGCATGCGCGTAAGACCTTTACTGCTGCGCATATGCGTGTGCGCATGCACATAATACGTTTAAGCATGCGCGTTTAATGTATAACGGACGGTATAAGCTAAAATTATCTAATTATCTATTTCAGTTAGTGTTGCAGATTGCGTTGTTCCTTAATCTTCCAAATGGATCCGACTTATTATTTCTTGCAGACTGTTAGAGCAATTTTTTAAAGTAAGCTTGAACTTTCGATTATGTCAAATAGAATTTCTCCCAAAGGATCTACAAAGCGAAAGTATGTTTCGATGTCCATCAAACAAAAAGTGGAATTGCTGCAAAAAATTCGCCATGAATTGGAAGTTGATCTGTCAGCACTATCCTTATCTTCAGGGCAGATGTTTTTATTTTATTTGGCTTATACTTCCTTACTAAATGTAGTATTTCATCTCGATGTACTCCGTCTTTGATATGATTTAAATCAAATTCCTCGTCATTATAATTCGCTTCCGATAGTGAAGAAAGTGACACAGAGGTTATTGAAAACGAAAATATTTCGATTGACAAATTAGTTGGTATTCTCGACACAGCAATTATAGGACTTGAACTGAACTTTGTAACTGAACAAGAAATTATGTCTGTTTATAGAATTAAAGAGAAAGTATTATCACATAAAACGAAGCAACTTACATTGAAAGAAATGTTTAATAAAGTAAACAAAGAAATATTAAGTTTTTTTTTGTAAATTTTGATACCCTCTAGATCATAATTGTTCTTTATTTCATAAATTACGGTTTCATATTTTTAATTTTATAATTTCTGCATGCCATCTTACCAGATTTAAACTGACGATCTATAATCCGGAAAAATCGATAATTCGGAATCGGCGAAGTCCCCACGAGTCCGGATTAACGACTTTTGACTGTACAAAAATTAGCATTCTAATGTTAAATGACGATGGAATAATTCTCGGGTTTCTTGAAATTCAACTCATTCGATCTCTTACAAAATAAAAAATGTGATCTCAAGGTTTAAGAATCTTGCGCTCCATAAAAACAGTCAGATATTAAGATAAGGTAGAATGAGCTCTATATATTTTGAAGAAAACTGAGAAAAGATCTTATTCTTTAATGACAAAAATTAACTTATAAGGTATTTGTCTCGCCTTCTTAGCATGACTTCGTGGTGTAATGGTCTGCACGCTCGGCGCCTATTCGAGATTTGGTGAGGGCATTGCTCATTTCTCATCTGTCCTACTTCGAAATAACTTAATGTCTCTACAAACTTACTACATTAAAACGTAGAGTATTTTATAAAACTTTTGCTTCTTGAAGAGGAGTAGTTTGCGTCTAGGATGGGTTTGCGAAAAACACATGAAGTTTTTAAGTAAAAACTAATGTCACATTGAAGATACATTCTTCCCAATTTTAATATTAAAGTTGAAGTGTTTCTTTAGCGTCTTATCATTAAATACTTTATTATTTACAGTATTATATTTCATTCATATTATAACTCAGAATGCATAAAATGTATATCATTTAAAGAATTATCTAATCGTTGCCACATGTTCTATTCAAATACTATAATTAAGCTAGAACGATGTATAAAAGAAATTAAGCAAACTAAACAAAAAAGAAACAGTTTTTCACTGACGATTCAGTATTTCTCATTCAATTAATTCAGTTCTCACTTCGCGACAAGGCAAAAATACATAAAAACTCAAAATATCTGTATTAAAAATTACGAAGTAAATCTTAAACACTTATTTCCTCGAAAAAATTCCAGAAAGGATTAAGCATGATTTAATTCGCAATAATAAATGAAGGCGTTATCTTTGTTGTTGCGAAACTACGTTTCTCTAGATTGGCAGCAAATCCACTACTCTGCTGTTTCAAATGTAAACAAGCAATGGCCGCCATCAAAAAAATTATTAGGCTTAGCGGCACTTAAACAACTTTAAAATTGTTGATAATTCTAAAAATATTGCATACAGTTTAATAAAGGCATAAAAACCTCAACCGGAAGATAAGAACAACATAATTAAATCATTTTTAAAGCAAAAAATATACAATTTACAAACATATAAGAGTAAAGAAACTGAGATCACTGAGCCGGGTAACAGAGTGGACACGTATATAAATATATTTATATACGTTTGGCGTGGCCGATTGCAACCAAAATACGAGGTGCACATCTATATGTTATAGTAGTCCTATATAAAAAATTTCAACGTTCTTAGGCTACTCGTTTTTGAGTTACGCGAGATACGTACGTACGTACGTACATACGTTCGTACAGACGCCACAAAAAATTCTCTTGAGAATTCATTTGCAAGGAGTTTTATAATTTTTTTGGAGGAAAAAGAGTCTTTTATTCTGTCTTTACGTAGAGACATTACACAAATACATCGTTAAATTGCATTCGAAAGCGGTCAAAATGGATATTTTCGTTGAAATATGCGGCCTGAAACTTTTCGCGATTACAATACTTCCTTTTTACTTCGTACAAGGAAGTAAAAATCAAAAAATAAATAAGAGTATATACATTTAAGTTCAGTTTTCTTTGGGGGGTGGAAGCGTACAGTGTTGCCATTCCTCGTTTTGAAATCGTGGAGTATCTTAATCAAAATCCTTTGGAAAATATAAAATAGATAATAAAACAAATTCCAAATTAGGGGTTACATATTCGGGTGTAGACGTACGTTATTCAAAATTGGATGGCTCTATTTACCGTTGTTTTATCCCAATGCGAGAAACCTATATATATTCATGCAGATTTTCCATTATTTAATTTCTTAATAAATTTAATACGGGGCTCTAATATTCGTTGGAAACAATTTGAAAAGTGATTCGCCGTTTACAGTGAATCAACGCAAAATGCCAAAACAAAATTAATAGCCCTTCTGGGTAAATTGCCAAAACGAAATTAATAGCCCTCTTGGGCAAATTGCCCCTTACAGCTAAAAATTCCTTACATATATACAAAATTCGTATCTATAAAATAATATCTAGATATTAATATCCTGCTAATAAAAGAACTTCAACCACAAATGTTTTTAGCTGTAAAGAATTATAGTGATAAAGGCTTCCTTAAAACCAGATTAATTGAAGCTTAAAAGAAAAGGTGAATGTTAAACATAATTGGAGATCCGTCAAAGTCTCTTTTTTTTGCCTTTTCTCTTTCAATTTTGTTGTATTAAGTGTAGAGTTTGTTTACGGATCTATTCAGAAAACTCTTTTGTCACTAACATATAAAGAAAACTTTTTTTGAACGTAATGGATCTAAGCTTCTTTTCGTTTTTGTTTGTCTGTCTAACGTTAAACCCAGTAAGATATAAAGAGCTTTACCAGGAATAATTAATGACTGTGTTAAAGACTTAAACGTGAAATATAAAAGGTGAAGCGTTTTCCAGTCATGTCGTATAAATGGTATACAACGATAAATGACGTATAATATAAAAAATAGGTTTTATAGTTTTCGCCTTGCATTCCATTTATTCTATAGCAAGTTACTGATAGAAACCATTAAAAGGGTAATTGCATGTGACTTCAATTTCTTCTCCTCTCTCATACGGTATCTGATATTAGAATAAACGATATTTTAGCACGCATATTTTATGAATTAACAACTGAGCAAGTTTTCTTGCCACCAAATATTACAGCCCTGTATTATATTTAAAGAAATTAAATAATGAAGAATCTGCATAAATGTATGTATATTTTTCGAATTTTGGTGAAACAACAGTACCTACAGCCATTCATTTTTCAATAGTATACGTCTCCACCCGAATACAGACATCCGAAAAGCCAAATTTGGAACTTAGAATTTGTTTTATTATCTATTTCATATTTTGTAAACCTTTAACGAATTTTTGATTAACAAACTCAACGATTTCAAAGTGAGCAATGGCAACATTGTACCAAAACGAAAACATTTCTATCTCCAGCACGTGAGACAGCGTATCGGGAATTCTAAAGATATGCTCTTTTTAATAAATTTTTCATATTGCTTTTGAATTGAATTTTATGGTTTATGAAGAATATGAAATTTTATACATAAAGATAAGATACAATATGCTAAGGAAAAATTTTTAGTCCAAAGGGGCTTTTTCCCTGAGGGATTATTACTTCCGTTTTGCGATTTTGCGTCGAATCACTCGGAATGTCCATTTCACTTTTCAAACTGTTGCCACCCAATATTATCGCTTTGTATTATATTTGAAGAAATTAAATAATGAAGAATCTGTATAAATGTATGTATAGTTCTCGCATTGTCATAACACAACGGTACCTAGAGCCATCCAATTTGGAATGACGTAATGCTACTGAGAATATGGGCATCTGGAAGCTCAAACTTGAAACTTGTTTTGTTATCGATTTCATAAATTGTAAAACTTGAACGAAATTTTGACTGATAAACTCAAGGATTTCAAAGCGTGCCATGGCAACGTTGTACAGAAAAAAAATTGTTATCTCCCAGCGCCCGAGAGTGAATTCTAAAGATATGCTCAATTTAAATTTATTTTGCGATATTGCTCTAGAACTGAATTTTATTGTTTATTGTACATTTATAGACATACTATAACATTTACGAACCCGAGCCTTTAGAACCGCAGTACACTCTCCTAACCACTATACCGTCTGAGATGGCAACATCATGAAGGAAAGTAAATACAAAAAAGATATTTAACGTACGTAAAAAGTATGGCATGCAGACAAATTGATTAACCTTTTGGGGCCGGGGCTTTGGTAGCAGTAAAAGCTACCAAAGGACGGGGAATCTTGAACCGAATGCTTTCCCCCCTTTAAGAAATCACCTCCTATTTGCAACAAAGATTCTTGTGTTTAGCTTTATGGATTCTCAGAGGGGTGCATCTATGTAGCAAAAGGAAGACCTTTGAAAGAGATAACTGGTTAAAACCCTAGGGACGTCAAATTTGACATTTCACCCGACTTTTCATCCTGGGAAATGGGGAGAAAGGACGTGGCCACTAAAGTGGACAACCCCGTCTTTTCAAAGAGAGGGCTCTATGGCCACTATAATGGCCATAGAAAAGTTAATAGGCCATACAAAGTTAACCTTCAAAAGGTAAGCAGTTTGGGGGTTTACAGGGGTGAGAAATTAGTAGTAACAGCTGAGATAATGCACATTGTAATGTGCTATCTGTGTAATGTGCTATCATATATCTATCTGCGGACACCTACAGCGCATTATGCACAACAATGTCATCTGCTTTGTAAACCAAAAAAGTCTAAGTCCTTTGTAGTATGTTCTACACTTCTTCCTCTGGGCCGCTCTAGATAATGGTGCACGTGGTGCTGTACTGATTAACCATTATAGTAAAGGAAGAGTGTTTACGTCCCTTGTCGCTTGTGTATCCAGGGAGGTCAGAACAGGACATACAACATGTGGTCTTGCATTATCTTGTTGGAAGTTAGCTTTCGGCAGGCCTCGAAGATAGGGCACAATCATAGGCCGTCAGATGTCATAAATGTACCGATCTGCGCTCAAATTACCGTCGATCCGAACTACAGATGTGCGTGTCGTCTACCCATTGGCTGCCTAAATCATCACACCAGGTGCAGGCCCCTATGCGGATATCGAATGCAAGCAGGCGACGTGCGGTCTCCTAGGAGCCTTCAAACGCGCACACGGCCATCAGAATACTGCACGCAGAACCGGGAGTCGACATTGTGCCACTCTTGTAACTAGTTTTGTCGTACAGAGTCGCTTTTGCTGTATTGTCAAGGAAAGCGGAAATGGTCGCCGTGCTGGTATTCGACACTGCTTCAAAAGTCGACGCATCGTACGAGCAGATACTGGGCGTGCTGCAAACATGCCAATTTCCTGACTAATGGTCCGTGATGTGGGCATACGATTTAGCAGGGCGGACCTCACATTATGGTCTGTCCTCTCGGGCGCCACTAACAGAACATGCACATCACCCTGTCCTGCTAACATGTCACCGCGCACGGTGTGCTCACACATTCAGCAACCTATGCGCTCCAGAAATATGTATTCGCCAGGACCTCTCCGTGTCCCCCATATCAATGTCCAGCAATCACATATTAATCCCATATTATTGGCCCCTCGTCTGTAAACACACCCCACATAATGTACAATATATGTGGTCAACGAGGCCAAATATGTATCTGACATGTGGTATATGTGTAGTATTATTTTTTAAGTGTGCTTTATTTGTCATAAGTCTTCAGTGTTAATCAAGCGCATCCCTCTTCCCCCCTTTTTTCCCTTTGTGTGTGTGTTTTCTGTACATTTTTATGTTTTTGTGTTTTTATACATTTAGTACTTAGCTCTGAGTCTCTCATCTGTAAATCCGTCCCACAAGTCTCATACCTGTAATTATGTAATTAGTCAAGCAATGTCAATAAGTCGCCCCTGTTTGGCCATGTAATCTCCTGCGCTCTTAATAAGCTCCCAGTGTGGTCTCTTGAGGCCACAGGGAGTTGTTGCCATTAGACAGTGGAAGGCGAGGGACACATGCCTGTTTATCTCTGGTAGCCACCAGATATCCCCGTCTTCCGTCACCTACCTACCTACCTACCTCTCGGGTGTTAGTCATGGATAGGCGTAGAGATCCTACATGCCGTTCAGTATAAACACACAGAAACCCATTGATTCCATATTCGCATGCCAGTGGTTAGATATCGACGAGTGCGACGGAAGATATCACGGAACGGTAATCCACACTCTAGATAGGTAACGATTCTGCCTCCATCGAATTTCGAAACTTGCTGGTAAGGATTTCCTCTTCTTATTCGAGGCATAACACAATATTCTGAGCAAATTCCGAAGGAGAAATCCATTATATAGCGTTTCTTTTATGCAGTGCTTCAGATGTCGTTTTTCCCTCTTGCGTCGTCTAAATACTCTGAAATACCTAACCATTTGCATATCCCAAACTCTTCTTCCCTTCATGTGATTTTGACATTCGCCAGACGTTCATGTGATTTTGACATTCGCCAGACGTTCATGTGATTTTGACATTCGCCAGACGTTCATGTGATTTTGATATTTGCCAGACGGTCATGTGATTTTGATATTTGTGAGACGTTCATGTGATTTTGATATTTGCCAGACGTTCATGTGATTTTGATATTTGCCAGACGTTCATGTGATTTTGACGTTCATTCCAACGTCCTGGTGTTGCAATTTTAATGGCCAGCAGTGTATATTCTTTCTAATCTTTTTTTCATATTCAGAAAAAAACCACAAATAATAAAAAAAACCTCTTCCTATATAATGGTCATTTCTGTTTTCTGTGAAACTATTTTCTTTCAAAAATAGCCCATTCACTAATTTATCAAATTACAGATAAAACGTACTTAAGTCGAAATATTTTCCTCGAAACTTAGCAATAAAGATTAAAATGGCAATATAATACTTTACTTTACGTTATTACATCCTAATCGTTATCACAGGAGAAATAATGGAAAATAACAATTTTACTGGCAACACAGCAATTTTTCAGCTTAGTAAGAAGAAATAAATTTTCTACTCTTCTCTACATATAATAAAAGAAGGAGTCTGTGTGTCTTTCTTTCGTGCTGCGCGTAAGCTAATAGATCCACGGCTACGAAATTTGGTACATAGGTGCATCTACACCAAAGCCACTGCACCTCGAAGCGATTTTTTCGAAATTCAAATTCGAATTTTTTTAATTTTATGTTTTGTGACGAAATCGCGTCATTTTGAGACATAATGAGCTATAGAAAAGCGAGATTTTACTCTACGCACTCCATTTTCACATCGTCATGAAACGTAGGCACTTAGCTATTTTACGAACTTAAAATAAATTTCGTGTTTCAATAAATCGATTCAATACGAATTTATTTAACAAAGGGAGCTTAACACCTTTTCAATGGGTTTTTTTCTAAAAAAAGTTTATTTTTAAAAATGTACAGTTTATTTTTCTTTCATTTTTGGACACCTTAAACTTTCATTCTTGCGACTGCTTTCACAAAAAGAATTTTGGAAAAATGGTAATTTTTGTATTAAAAAAAAATTTAAATGAAGCTTCCGAGTACACTTCTCACATCTTTAAAAATGTGATTTTGGCAACAATTTTCCTGTCTGATTGTTGTTGATAGATTTTGGATGAAATCGCATCATTTTGAATTTTTTCATTCTTTTAGAAATATGGGTTTGGCAACAATTTTTCATCGTATTTCTTACGTCACCGTTTTTAAGAGATTGGCATATTTCATTGTCATATATATATATATATATATATACTACAATACATTTTTATTGATTTTTTTTTTGTTTTGATAAAGTAAAAATTCTTCGCGGAATTTTACGTTTTTTGAGTTGCTTTCATGTCATTTTTTGCTTATTTCGCTGTTTGTAGGATATTGAAAAGTTTTGAGTGATTTTTTTAGGAAACAAAATTCTTCACCTCCTTTATACCATTTGAGTTCTTAAGATTTTGCAAAGGGAAGTTAGTTAATTTATTTATTAGGATAATTAATATTTGTATTAAGGGATATTGCTTATATCATTGTAATTTTGTTATACGTAATATTTTTTTTATGAAGTTGTTCTGCAGAGTAAAATTCTACGCAGTTTTTAAATTTAACGTTTGGTGTTTTCTTCAGCCATTTTTCCGGTACATTTAAAAGCCAGACGAAGGTTGGCAGCGAAGCTGCTACTATTTACATAATTATGTAAGGAAAACAGAGAAATGCATTTTCCTCGTGGGGGATTACAGGAGCTATAAATCTGACATACTTGCCTCGAAGCTTACTATTTTATTTTATGTAAGGGACTTACTTGGAATGTATCTTTAACTCGAGTTAGACAGATAACTACAACAAAGCATCTGTCTAGCTAATGCCCTAACGCATCTTTCTTATGTTACTAAGCTTTCGTCGAAATTATACGGCCTCAACTAAGGCACATTTAGATAGCGTTATGCAGGAAAACTATCTGCTAAGAAATTAGTCTTCTGTGACTCACCATTTATATCTATTCACGTGAGTTTAGGTATTAAAAGTCTTCAGTGGCCAGGTTAGGATGTAGCTTAACTTAGCCATTTCGAGCCTAAGAAACATAAAAGTAACTGAATTTTATTTACTAAATAAAACGGGCTTTAAGAAGAGATTAAATTCATTTGTTAAAACAACACTGAATATAATCTTTTGGCCTATGAGCACAGGCGCTTAGCCAGGGGGGCAGCCCCCCGCTTCACCACTACTTATGCTTCCAAAAAGGTGCTAAATAATTTTCAATACACATATGTGATTTTTTAAAGATATATTTTGTTGCTTACATAATGGAGAAAAATGTGTATGAAAATTTATGATATCATGTTTTTTCATTGTTTCTTGAGTAATAGTATTACAAAGTTTGTCTTCTAAATTCAATAAATTTTCAGAATTATAATTATTCACTGTTTCACCGTTGCTGAAGAACAATGCCATTTTGATCATAACTATGATAGACAAATTTAAACATAAAAATCACTTTTGCTTTTGAAATGCAGAGAAAATACTCTGAAGAAAGCGATACAATGAAAGGTGAGATGTCGGTGAGCATCCATTATTCTTGCATAAGGCGGAAACAAGGAAAATCAGCTCTGCCTCATAAGGTATTTCTCCCGTCTTCCTAGCGTGCCTTCGTGGTTGTCTTGTGCAACACAAGATAAGCAAAAAATAACACACTGGAACTTTCAAAAAAATTTTAATTAGAATTGACAAAATATTGAAGGACAAAATTGACAAAAGTACAGACTAGAATCAACATAAAGACTAGAGGACGATACAACACCTCTATGTATCCAATGAAATTTTTTAAAAAAAGTCAAAAATATTCTGAAAAAAAAAATCATATACAAAATAATTTTTGCGTGACTCAGTATATACTCTCTTAGATATACAGGCAAAAAAGTGCTCTTTGTATTTATGTATATAATAATGCTATATATATTTTCCTAAATGTATTGTTATATGTATGTCATTATGTCCCAATATGTTATATATTTACCTTTATGTTATATATTTGTCTTTATGTTCTGTACTTATCATTATGAGTTATAACTTATTTACCGTTAAAACCGTTCCGTTTCATAACCTCCCCATCCATTAATGCACAAAGAGGTGTGAAGATTTCAAATGGCATCCTTTCTACTTGCTAACAAAGAAGCTTCCATTCCTTTTAGGACAAGCTGTCTGCAATAAGCTGATACACTGCATTTGTGGAAACTGCACATGCATACTTTAGGGAGAGGAAACAATATCTCAATCTCGGCCATTTCGGGCGGTTGTGGTCGTTTAAATGAAAGGTCGTCTCGAGCGTTTTGGTTTTCAAAAGGTTAACATGTAATATCCATTAACAGAAGTTGGGCTGTGCAATCAAAAGCTCTGTGTTCTGAAAGACTGCAAAGATAACAATAGACTTAAAGATTTATTAAATAAAATACCACTTACCTTTCAAGTTTCGGTGGGTGGAACATACGATGTGCGATGGCACTCAATGGCTTGATGACAGGTGCCTCTTTCACACCTTTTTCAGGTGGTTGCACATTCTTTTGATGGGTGTCCGACATTTTTTTTTCTTTTTGCTGAGTATCGACTGCAGAACTTTAAATTTCTTTTTTAAAAACTGTTTATTCTTTGTCTGCTTGAATGCAGTTCAATCGTATTAATCTCAAAAATTCTTTAGAGAAATATAACTTCAAAATGTTTGAAACACTCTTTCGTTATTCCAGTTGCTTTTGGTTCGGAATCCATAAAATGGATGACCCATCTTCAACTAACAAGCAAATACTAATAGTTTGACAACTTATTTCGTCAGTTTTACTTATCTTTGATATAAATGCACATACTATTTGCCAGAACTTTCTTATGAACACATATTCGTAGATTTTTTTTAAACTTTTTTTTACTGCATTCAAATAATGTTTCGAGTGTCTGATATGAAGCTACTCAAAAGAAATGAACGTTAATAAATTCGGTGTGAAATTTATTCCGCATGTATTATTGTGCAATGTATTTGCACGTACTCATAAATAAATGACGGTGAGAAGTCATAAAATATTCTAATTTTGCGGCGAAATAGAATAAAGCTTTTGTCAAAAATCCAATATATCGAGAAACTTTATAATTCATGAAGTTCTTGAAAAGTATTACCATAAAATAATAATCCTTTTAAAGTTTTCTTTTATTCCATTTCATGCACGAGCTACACATAAAGAATATTCCTTTTAAATAAAAGCACTTTGCTGCTTCTAAGAGTTTTAAAAGATCTTTCGCAAATAAGATTTTTTATTGAAATACAAAGGATAGAATTTTCCGATAACAGAAAGTTTTAAAAAACTGTGGACAAATATCTCTCAGCGAAAGGAATGGCTTCAGAAGGATCTTATTCGAGTTCTACCAGAATGTTATACATTTTTTTTGTATTAAAGTTCAAGAGAGATTATTGGGATTTAATAGCTGTTTTTGGCCGCAATATAAAATAAAATATCTTATCTCACAATTTCAAATAAGGCTTTTTAGCTTTTCCTTCAGAAGTAATGGCTTGATGTATTTTGCATTCTTTTCCATAACTACGCATTTGTGCGAAACATTCAGTGTGCATCGCATGAAACAGTTTTTTTCAGAAATCATTTCGTACTTAGAGCTGTAACGCGTTCTGATTACAGCAGAAGCAAAGCGTTATTTCACAACTAAACAGATTCCCTTTCTGTTGGCTTATTTCCACAAAAATGCAGTTTTCTTTTTCATATCATTTCTTCTGTACCCTTTACTATACTGATACTTATCGTTCAGTTCATGTACATAAGTACTCTTTCAGATCATCTAAAAGAAAATATTTTTTATAATAACTTAAATTTCTAAGTTTAACTTAATTTTCTAAGTTACATTGCCTCCATTTCTGTCCACACATTGCTTTGACACTGCAGGAATCACTGGATTTTCCATTTTTTCAATACTCAGAGAAAAGAAGTTGGTTTGGCTTGGTTTATGTCATTATGGCAAAGCACACGAGAGCTATCTGTCTAAGGGAAGGGATGCCTTCGTGAGGGACGTTCTAAGGAAAACTGCTCGTATACACGTTACACTTGGGGAATACCACGAAAAGGCTCGTGCAGCCAGCCTGTTCGTGGGATTCGAACCAAATTACCAGTGTTCAGCAATTTTACCGCTCGGCGTCCAGTAGAAATGAAATTGGATAAAATTAGGTTAGGTTAATTTTTTATGGTGAAAACAAACAAAGGCTATCTGCATTATAAGATGATTGTCATCGTGGAGGGTTTATCAGGGAACTCTTCGAATATGCGACTGTTGCAAGAATTGGGATAACTTATTTATTTATATAACTTATAGGCGGCATAAATACCTTATAACACGAGAAAACGCATAAAAATCCAATGCAGCCAGAATATCCATTGAGTTACCAGTGTTTAATGACTTCAGTTACTTGACCATTGGTGGGTCTTCCACGAAGGTATCCTTCCCTTTGGGCAGACAGCCGTCGAATGCTTTGCCATAATCAAAATAATTCCTGATTCATTATAGAAATAAATATCAAATATTTTTCAAATAAGTAAATTTAAATATTAATTTTTAAAAGATAAGTTTTACGAAATTACGCAAATGAAATTTAAATATTAATCACCTTTCAGGGTGATTTTTCAAAACAATATTATACTGCTATTAATCACCAAGCATCAATAAAAAAACTGCTTATTTGGAGATGCTACGCTAGCATTTTGACGTAAGTTGTCCATTCCTTTTTAAAGCTTCTTTATCTTTCGAGGAAGACTTTCCACTACGATATTTTCATTCATGCGATTGGAGCCCAAAAAACTCGAAAAATCTACCGAAAAATTGGGTTGATCGAACGGGGAACTGTTAAGGGGACTCCTACACCTTAAACCCCTCATGATCTTCGAATATGTGACTGTTGCAAGGATTGGGATATTTTATTTATTTTAAAAGCAATTACTTCCAACGTTTTACAGCTGACTACATAATATAGCTGCTTTGGAAACTAGTAACCAGAAAGTTTATGTTGCCACAAATATTTTTGTAATTTAATCCTCTCTGCGACAAAATATTTCGCCATATTTTCACCTTGCGCGCATGATATTTTAAAAATGGCTAATGGTACATACTTGAAATTGGATGGAATTCTTTATATGGGCACTATTTTCTAACTGAAGCAACAATCTGATGAATATTTTAATATTGAAAAATTTTATGGACGAAAACATTACAAATTTTGTTAATAAAATACATTTTATAAACTCAACTCAAAATAAAATAAAAATTTAACATGAAATTTTTAGAATTTTAAGTTTACAGTAGTTTCCAACTGTTATAAAAGCTGTATATTAAATATGGAATTAAATTATGAAGCAGAATGTTTTAAACTGTGCGCGCAAGTTGGAAACATGACGAAAAATGTTGTCACAAAGCGGATTAAATTATAAAAATATTTGTGGCAACACAAACTTTCTGATCACTATTTCAGAAAGCAGCTATATTATGTAGTCAGCTGTAAAAAGTTGCAAGTAATTGCTTTTAAAATAAATAAGGTATCCCAATTCTTGCAACAGTCACCTAGTCGAACATCTTATGGGTTTTAAGATGTATGAGTCCCCTTAAGCTAACAATGGTGGTCATTTGAATGATGTTTTGTTTCATTCTTAAATGAAAATGTCCAATCTTTCTAATAAACTCCTAATTTTGAAAAAAATATTCATTGGTGTTTTGATAGCCGATTGAAATTCCAAAACTTAGATTTCCGCGCCTCTATAACCCGTTTCCTAAATGCAGTTTCACAATGTGTGGAAAGAAAATATTTTTACTCGGTTTATACATCATACTTAAGGCAGGAAGAGGGAGGTGAAAGAGAAGGCATACACACAATTGGCACGCACACCCATACCAACTCAGACTAAAATTCCATAAGCGGGGTAAGTTGGCGTCAAATTATTTTGGACTTCAAAATTTGGTGAATTTTTTAGGCGCACTAAATGAAAGTACTAAAATGTGATTTTTAAATTTCAACAGAATAGTAACTTTTAAGTTTTGCAGTAGTGAAACACCGTTATTTTATGTAAAAAGAATAGTAAAATGAGATGATAAAATACTAGATGAGTAAAACAAAGTCCAACAGCTTTAGAAGTAAAAGCATAGTCCTATATATATATAATTCATCATAAAATAGTAGAACGAATAATTCTTGTAAATAATTATTGAGTAAATAAATGTATACACTTATCAGGCCAGAGAATTGCGAAGTCAGTTTTACACGTAAACAGAATAGCAAATTATGCGTATTCAGCATCATAAACTAACTAAAATATTTAAGTTATTATCGTCGTGGAATTCAACACACTAAACAACTTTCGTTCAAAGCTTTAAATATTCCTCATCTTTCGATTGCCACATGCAAGAAACAAAACTTTAAAAAAAAATATATAAAATTATATGAAAACATTCATAAATTATAAACTTCATGTCATATGAAATCCAACATTCTCCCACCAACAACAGCTTCACCTTCTGCAAATATTTATATAAATATAATATTAAACATATATATAACAATAATATTAAACAGTAAAACTTTTAAAAACAAATACAGTATTTCAAAATTAAATTTAGAAAAAAATCTGGCTATACTAAATTTGCGCTCTTACAGTTACGGAAATAAAGATCGATCTAGGTTTGCCACAAGAAAACATACAGCCGGAAACCACAACCAAATTAAAATCGCGCCAAATAAAAAAACTCTCGCCAAGCTTGGCGCTCACCCCGATTACGGAATTTTAACCCCCAACTCGCTACATTCAGACTAGCAAAAAAAAATCTAATGTATACATCAGCGGTTCTCAACCTTTTGACTACCGCGTACCATCTAAACAAAAATTGAAAAACTGTAGTACTACCACTACATTTGACAATGATTATTTTTCAAATTCTCAATGAACGTATTAAAAATATATTTTGCCATTTGCACAACTTATTGGCTATTTGTGCTAAATATGCACACATAAAAAATGCTAGATTAAAAATTGGTTACCATTTTAATTATCAAAATTTAAGTTATAAAACTTAAATTCTATACTTTAGTGCGAAATTTGGGTCTGTTTAAGAAAGACCAATTTCTTTATGTCTGGCTTTATTTCACTTAGCTTTAAACATACATTAGGATCTTTAATTTTGTAGAATCGGTACTTACTGTCCAGGAATATGATGTCTGTAAACTTACTTCTTTTGTGGCTGTCTAGGGGCTAATAAACTAGTTTCAGTTTACAAATAACTTGAATATTTAATGGAAACATGATTATTTGCTACGAACTACAAAATGAATACATGTGTAGATTATGATTTGTGATATGTACAAAATGATTTGTGATACAAAATGATTACATGTTACTACAAATGAATTTACATAGATGATATTTACAGATAAAGAGAATCGACCATCTTTTAAGTCTTTTTTTATCTTTCAGTCGCTTCATCGTCTTAATGGCGGAATCGTCTGACTTCCATCATCGGAAAAGTAAAAGATTTATTCTCACAGCTTGTCGCGTCATCCTATTATAATGAACGATGCCATCCCACAATTTTGTTTTGTATTCATGCTTCAAATATAACATGGAAGAAAATCCTTCTTCACACAAATAGGTGGTGCAAAATAGCAATACAAATTTGATAACTTTGTTTAAGATGCCTTTAAATTCTTTTTTTTGGCTCAGCCAAAAGTTACTTTTGAAATTTTCAGTTCCATCGCAGGAAATTTCGATCAATTGTTCTTTTTCTTGATGAGATTTTCGAACTTGATAGTTAAATATACTTTGATGCTTTTCATATCACATATTTTACTCTTGCGTTCCATCAGTGGTACGCGTACCAGCGGTCGAGAATCACTGGTATATATTATTCCTTATACGTATAACATTGTTAATATATTATCTTTTATGCTTATTGATCCACGTATTTAATATACTATGTTTTATACATATATAGAGTTAATATATTATCATTCATACGTACTTAATATACTACCTTTTACACATAGTTAGTATATATAGTAAATAGTTAATATACCATCCTTATAATTAATATACTATGCTTTACACGTACAAATGCACGTATTTAATATATGTACAGATGCACGTATTTAATATATGTACAGATACACGTATTTAATATACTATCCTTTATACGTATAACATTGTTAATATATTATCTTTTATGCTTATTGATCCACGTATTTAATATACTATGTTTTATACATATATAGAGTTAATATATTATCATTCATACGTACTTAATATACTACCTTTTACACATAGTTAGTATATATAGTAAATAGTTAATATACCATCCTTATAATTAATATACTATGCTTTACACGTACAAATGCACGTATTTAATATATGTACAGATGCACGTATTTAATATATGTACAGATACACGTATTTAATATACTATCCTTTATACGTATAACATTGTTAATATATTATCTTTTATGCTTATTGATCCACGTATTTAATATACTATGTTTTATACATATAGAGAGTTAATATATTATCATTCATACGTACTTAATATACTACCTTTTACACATAGTTAGTATCTATAGTAAATAGTTAATATACCATCCTTATAATTAATATACTATGCTTTACACGTACAAATGCACGTATTTAATATATGTACAGATGCACGTATTTAATATATGTACAGATACACGTATTTAATATACTATCCTTTATACGTATAACATTGTTAATATATTATCTTTTATGCTTATTGATCCACGTATTTAATATACTATGTTTTATACATATATAGAGTTAATATATTATCATTCATACGTACTTAATATACTACCTTTTACACATAGTTAGTATATATAGTAAATAGTTAATATACCATCCTTATAATTAATATACTATGCTTTACACGTACAAATGCACGTATTTAATATATGTACAGATGCACGTATTTAATATAAGTACAGATACACGTATTTAATATACTATCCTTTATACGTATAACATTGTTAATATATTATCTTTTATGCTTATTGATCCACGTATTTAATATACTATGTTTTATACATATATAGAGTTAATATATTATCATTCATACGTACTTAATATACTACCTTTTTACATAGTTAGTATATATAGTAAATAGTTAATATACCATCCTTATAATTAATATACTATGCTTTACACGTACAAATGCACGTATTTAATATATGTACAGATGCACGTATTTAATATATGTACAGATACACGTATTTAATATACTATCCTTTATACGTATAACATTGTTAATATATTATCTTTTATGCTTATTGATCCACGTATTTAATATACTATGTTTTATACATATATAGAGTTAATATATTATCATTCATACGTACTTAATATACTACCTTTTACACATAGTTAGTACATATAGTAAATAGTTAATATACCATCCTTATAATTAATATACTATGCTTTACGCGTACAAATGCACGTATTTAATATATGTACAGATGCACGTATTTAATATATGTACAGATACACGTATTTAATATACTATCCTTTATACGTATAACATTGTTAATATATTATCTTTTATGCTTATTGATCCACGTATTTAATATACTATGTTTTATACATATATAGAGTTAATATATTATCATTCATACGTACTTAATATACTACCTTTTACACATAGTTAGTATATATAGTAAATAGTTAATATACCATCCTTATAATTAATATACTATGCTTTACACGTACAAATGCACGTATTTAATATATGTACAGATGCACGTATTTAATATATGTACAGATACACGTATTTAATATACTATCCTTTATACGTATAACATTGTTAATATATTATCTTTTATGCTTATTGATCCACGTATTTAATATACTATGTTTTATACATATATAGAGTTAATATATTATCATTCATACGTACTTAATATACTACCTTTTACACATAGTTAGTATATATAGTAAATAGTTAATATACCATCCTTATAATTAATATACTATGCTTTACACGTACAAATGCACGTATTTAATATATGTACAGATGCACGTATTTAATATATGTACAGATACACGTATTTAATATACTATCCTTTATACGTATAACATTGTTAATATATTATCTTTTATGCTTATTGATCCACGTATTTAATATACTATGTTTTATACATATATAGAGTTAATATATTATCATTCATACGTACTTAATATACTACCTTTTACACATAGTTAGTATATATAGTAAATAGTTAATATACCATCCTTATAATTAATATACTATGCTTTACACGTACAAATGCACGTATTTAATATATGTACAGATGCACGTATTTAATATATGTACAGATACACGTATTTAATATACTATCCTTTATACGTATAACATTGTTAATATATTATCTTTTATGCTTATTGATCCACGTATTTAATATACTATGTTTTATATATATAGAGAGTTAATATATTATCATTCATACGTACTTAATATACTACCTTTTACACATAGTTAGTATATATAGTAAATAGTTAATATACCATCCTTATAATTAATATACTATGCTTTACACGTACAAATGCACGTATTTAATATATGTACAGATGCACGTATTTAATATATGTACAGATACACGTATTTAATATACTATCCTTTATACGTATAACATTGTTAATATATTATCTTTTATGCTTATTGATCCACGTATTTAATATACTATGTTTTATACATATATAGAGTTAATATATTATCATTCATACGTACTTAATATACTACCTTTTACACATAGTTAGTATATATAGTAAATAGTTAATATACCATCCTTATAATTAATATACTATGCTTTACACGTACAAATGCACGTATTTAATATATGTACAGATGCACGTATTTAATATATGTACAGATACACGTATTTAATATACTATCCTTTATACGTATAACATTGTTAATATATTATCTTTTATGCTTATTGATCCACGTATTTAATATACTATGTTTTATACATATATAGAGTTAATATATTATCATTCATACGTACTTAATATACTACCTTTTACACATAGTTAGTATATATAGTAAATAGTTAATATACCATCCTTATAATTAATATACTATGCTTTACACGTACAAATGCACGTATTTAATATATGTACAGATGCACGTATTTAATATATGTACAGATACACGTATTTAATATACTATCCTTTATACGTATAACATTGTTAATATATTATCTTTTATGCTTATTGATCCACGTATTTAATATACTATGTTTTATACATATATAGAGTTAATATATTATCATTCATACGTACTTAATATACTACCTTTTTACATAGTTAGTATATATAGTAAATAGTTAATATACCATCCTTATAATTAATATACTATGCTTTACACGTACAAATGCACGTATTTAATATATGTACAGATGCACGTATTTAATATATGTACAGATACACGTATTTAATATACTATCCTTTATACGTATAACATTGTTAATATATTATCTTTTATGCTTATTGATCCACGTATTTAATATACTATGTTTTATACATATATAGAGTTAATATATTATCATTCATACGTACTTAATATACTACCTTTTACACATAGTTAGTACATATAGTAAATAGTTAATATACCATCCTTATAATTAATATACTATGCTTTACGCGTACAAATGCACGTATTTAATATATGTACAGATGCACGTATTTAATATATGTACAGATACACGTATTTAATATACTATCCTTTATACGTATAACATTGTTAATATATTATCTTTTATGCTTATTGATCCACGTATTTAATATACTATGTTTTATACATATATAGAGTTAATATATTATCATTCATACGTACTTAATATACTACCTTTTACACATAGTTAGTATATATAGTAAATAGTTAATATACCATCCTTATAATTAATATACTATGCTTTACACGTACAAATGCACGTATTTAATATATGTACAGATGCACGTATTTAATATATGTACAGATACACGTATTTAATATACTATCCTTTATACGTATAACATTGTTAATATATTATCTTTTATGCTTATTGATCCACGTATTTAATATACTATGTTTTATACATATATAGAGTTAATATATTATCATTCATACGTACTTAATATACTACCTTTTACACATAGTTAGTATATATAGTAAATAGTTAATATACCATCCTTATAATTAATATACTATGCTTTACACGTACAAATGCACGTATTTAATATATGTACAGATGCACGTATTTAATATATGTACAGATACACGTATTTAATATACTATCCTTTATACGTATAACATTGTTAATATATTATCTTTTATGCTTATTGATCCACGTATTTAATATACTATGTTTTATACATATATAGAGTTAATATATTATCATTCATACGTACTTAATATACTACCTTTTACACATAGTTAGTATATATAGTAAATAGTTAATATACCATCCTTATAATTAATATACTATGCTTTACACGTACAAATGCACGTATTTAATATATGTACAGATGCACGTATTTAATATATGTACAGATACACGTATTTAATATACTATCCTTTATACGTATAACATTGTTAATATATTATCTTTTATGCTTATTGATCCACGTATTTAATATACTATGTTTTATATATATAGAGAGTTAATATATTATCATTCATACGTACTTAATATACTACCTTTTACACATAGTTAGTATATATAGTAAATAGTTAATATACCATCCTTATAATTAATATACTATGCTTTACACGTACAAATGCACGTATTTAATATATGTACAGATGCACGTATTTAATATATGTACAGATACACGTATTTAATATACTATCCTTTATACGTATAACATTGTTAATATATTATCTTTTATGCTTATTGATCCACGTATTTAATATACTATGTTTTATACATATATAGAGTTAATATATTATCATTCATACGTACTTAATATACTACCTTTTACACATAGTTAGTATATATAGTAAATAGTTAATATACCATCCTTATAATTAATATACTATGCTTTACACGTACAAATGCACGTATTTAATATATGTACAGATGCACGTATTTAATATATGTACAGATACACGTATTTAATATACTATCCTTTATACGTATAACATTGTTAATATATTATCTTTTATGCTTATTGATCCACGTATTTAATATACTATGTTTTATACATATATAGAGTTAATATATTATCATTCATACGTACTTAATATACTACCTTTTACACATAGTTAGTATATATAGTAAATAGTTAATATACCATCCTTATAATTAATATACTATGCTTTACACGTACAAATGCACGTATTTAATATATGTACAGATGCACGTATTTAATATATGTACAGATACACGTATTTAATATACTATCCTTTATACGTATAACATTGTTAATATATTATCTTTTATGCTTATTGATCCACGTATTTAATATACTATGTTTTATACATATATAGAGTTAATATATTATCATTCATACGTACTTAATATACTACCTTTTACACATAGTTAGTATATATAGTAAATAGTTAATATACCATCCTTATAATTAATATACTATGCTTTACACGTACAAATGCACGTATTTAATATATGTACAGATGCACGTATTTAATATATGTACAGATACACGTATTTAATATACTATCCTTTATACGTATAACATTGTTAATATATTATCTTTTATGCTTATTGATCCACGTATTTAATATACTATGTTTTATACATATATAGAGTTAATATATTATCATTCATACGTACTTAATATACTACCTTTTACACATAGTTAGTATATATAGTAAATAGTTAATATACCATCCTTATAATTAATATACTATGCTGTACACGTACAAATGCACGTATTTAATATATGTACAGATGCACGTATTTAATATATGTACAGATACACGTATTTAATATACTATCCTTTATACGTATAACATTGTTAATATATTATCTTTTATGCTTATTGATCCACGTATTTAATATACTATGTTTTATACATATATAGAGTTAATATATTATCATTCATACGTACTTAATATACTACCTTTTACACATAGTTAGTGTATATAGTAAATAGTTAATATACCATCCTTATAATTAATATACTATGCTTTACACGTACAAATGCACGTATTTAATATATGTACAGATGCACGTATTTAATATAAGTACAGATACACGTATTTAATATACTATCCTTTATACGTATAACATTGTTAATATATTATCTTTTATGCTTATTGATCCACGTATTTAATATACTATGTTTTATACATATATAGAGTTAATATATTATCATTCATACGTACTTAATATACTACCTTTTACACATAGTTAGTATATATAGTAAATAGTTAATATACCATCCTTATAATTAATATACTATGCTTTACACGTACAAATGCACGTATTTAATATATGTACAGATGCACGTATTTAATATATGTACAGATACACGTATTTAATATACTATCCTTTATACGTATAACATTGTTAATATATTATCTTTTATGCTTATTGATCCACGTATTTAATATACTATGTTTTATACATATATAGAGTTAATATATTATCATTCATACGTACTTAATATACTACCTTTTACACATAGTTAGTATATATAGTAAATAGTTAATATACCATCCTTATAATTAATATACTATGCTGTACACGTACAAATGCACGTATTTAATATATGTACAGATGCACGTATTTAATATATGTACAGATACACGTATTTAATATACTATCCTTTATACGTATAACATTGTTAATATATTATCTTTTATGCTTATTGATCCACGTATTTAATATACTATGTTTTATACATATATAGAGTTAATATATTATCATTCATACGTACTTAATATACTACCTTTTACACATAGTTAGTGTATATAGTAAATAGTTAATATACCATCCTTATAATTAATATACTATGCTTTACACGTACAAATGCACGTATTTAATATATGTACAGATGCACGTATTTAATATAAGTACAGATACACGTATTTAATATACTATCCTTTATACGTATAACATTGTTAATATATTATCTTTTATGCTTATTGATCCACGTATTTAATATACTATGTTTTATACATATATAGAGTTAATATATTATCATTCATACGTACTTAATATACTACCTTTTACACATAGTTAGTATATATAGTAAATAGTTAATATACCATCCTTATAATTAATATACTATGCTTTACACGTACAAATGCACGTATTTAATATATGTACAGATGCACGTATTTAATATATGTACAGATACACGTATTTAATATACTATCCTTTATACGTATAACATTGTTAATATATTATCTTTTATGCTTATTGATCCACGTATTTAATATACTATGTTTTATACATATATAGAGTTAATATATTATCATTCATACGTACTTAATATACTACCTTTTACACATAGTTAGTATATATAGTAAATAGTTAATATACCATCCTTATAATTAATATACTATGCTTTACACGTACAAATGCACGTATTTAATATATGTACAGATGCACGTATTTAATATAAGTACAGATACACGTATTTAATATACTATCCTTTATACGTATAACATTGTTAATATATTATCTTTTATGCTTATTGATCCACGTATTTAATATACTATGTTTTATACATATATAGAGTTAATATATTATCATTCATACGTACTTAATATACTACCTTTTACACATAGTTAGTATATATAGTAAATAGTTAATATACCATCCTTATAATTAATATACTATGCTTTACACGTACAAATGCACGTATTTAATATATGTACAGATGCACGTATTTAATATATGTACAGATACACGTATTTAATATACTATCCTTTATACGTATAACATTGTTAATATATTATCTTTTATGCTTATTGATCCACGTATTTAATATACTATGTTTTATACATATATAGAGTTAATATATTATCATTCATACGTACTTAATATACTACCTTTTACACATAGTTAGTATCTATAGTAAATAGTTAATATACCATCCTTATAATTAATATACTATGCTTTACACGTACAAATGCACGTATTTAATATATGTACAGATGCACGTATTTAATATATGTACAGATACACGTATTTAATATACTATCCTTAATACGTATAACATTGTTAATATATTATCTTTTATGCTTATTGATCCACGTATTTAATATACTATGTTTTATACATATATAGAGTTAATATATTATCATTCATACGTACTTAATATACTACCTTTTACACATAGTTAGTATATATAGTAAATAGTTAATATACCATCCTTATAATTAATATACTATGCTTTACACGTACAAATGCACGTATTTAATATATGTACAGATGCACGTATTTAATATAAGTACAGATACACGTATTTAATATACTATCCTTTATACGTATAACATTGTTAATATATTATCTTTTATGCTTATTGATCCACGTATTTAATATACTATGTTTTATACATATATAGAGTTAATATATTATCATTCATACGTACTTAATATACTACCTTTTACACATAGTTAGTATATATAGTAAATAGTTAATATACCATCCTTATAATTAATATACTATGCTTTACACGTACAAATGCACGTATTTAATATATGTACAGATGCACGTATTTAATATATGTACAGATACACGTATTTAATATACTATCCTTTATACGTATAACATTGTTAATATATTATCTTTTATGCTTATTGATCCACGTATTTAATATACTATGTTTTATACATATATAGAGTTAATATATTATCATTCATACGTACTTAATATACTACCTTTTACACATAGTTAGTATATATAGTAAATAGTTAATATACCATCCTTATAATTAATATACTATGCTTTACACGTACAAATGCACGTATTTAATATATGTACAGATGCACGTATTTAATATATGTACAGATACACGTATTTAATATACTATCCTTTATACGTATAACATTGTTAATATATTATCTTTTATGCTTATTGATCCACGTATTTAATATACTATGTTTTATACATATATAGAGTTAATATATTATCATTCATACGTACTTAATATACTACCTTTTACACATAGTTAGTATCTATAGTAAATAGTTAATATACCATCCTTATAATTAATATACTATGCTTTACACGTACAAATGCACGTATTTAATATATGTACAGATGCACGTATTTAATATATGTACAGATACACGTATTTAATATACTATCCTTAATACGTATAACATTGTTAATATATTATCTTTTATGCTTATTGATCCACGTATTTAATATACTATGTTTTATACATATATAGAGTTAATATATTATCATTCATACGTACTTAATATACTACCTTTTACACATAGTTAGTATATATAGTAAATAGTTAATATACCATCCTTATAATTAATATACTATGCTTTACACGTACAAATGCACGTATTTAATATATGTACAGATGCACGTATTTAATATAAGTACAGATACACGTATTTAATATACTATCCTTTATACGTATAACATTGTTAATATATTATCTTTTATGCTTATTGATCCACGTATTTAATATACTATGTTTTATACATATATAGAGTTAATATATTATCATTCATACGTACTTAATATACTACCTTTTACACATAGTTAGTATATATAGTAAATAGTTAATATACCATCCTTATAATTAATATACTATGCTTTACACGTACAAATGCACGTATTTAATATATGTACAGATGCACGTATTTAATATATGTACAGATACACGTATTTAATATACTATCCTTTATACGTATAACATTGTTAATATATTATCTTTTATGCTTATTGATCCACGTATTTAATATACTATGTTTTATACATATATAGAGTTAATATATTATCATTCATACTTACTTAATATACTACCTTTTACACATAGTTAGTACATATAGTAAATAGTTAATATACCATCCTTATAATTAATATACTATGCTTTACACGTACAAATGCACGTATTTAATATATGTACAGATGCACGTATTTAATATATGTACAGATGCACGTATTTAATATATGTACAGATACACGTATTTAATATACTATCCTTTATACGTATAACATTGTTAATATATTATCTTTTATGCTTATTGATCCACGTATTTAATATACTATGTTTTATACATATATAGAGTTAATATATTATCATTCATACGTACTTAATATACTACCTTTTACACATAGTTAGTATATATAGTAAATAGTTAATATACCATCCTTATAATTAATATACTATGCTTTACACGTACAAATGCACGTATTTAATATATGTACAGATGCACGTATTTAATATACTATCCTTTATACGTATAACATTGTTAATATATTATCTTTTATGCTTATTGATCCACGTATTTAATATACTATGTTTTATACATATATAGAGTTAATATATTATCATTCATACGTACTTAATATACTACCTTTTACAGATAGTTAGTATATATAGTAAATAGTTAATATACCATCCTTATAATTAATATACTATGCTTTACACGTACAAATGCACGTATTTAATATATGTACAGATGCACGTATTTAATATATGTACAGATACACGTATTTAATATACTATCCTTTATACGTATAACATTGTTAATATATTATCTTTTATGCTTATTGATCCACGTATTTAATATACTATGTTTTATACATATATAGAGTTAATATATTATCATTCATACGTACTTAATATACTACCTTTTACACATAGTTAGTATATATAGTAAATAGTTAATATACCAACCTTATAATTAATATACTATGTTTTACACGTACAAATGCACGTATTTAATATATGTACAGATGCACGTATTTAATATATGTACAGATACACGTATTTAATATACTATCCTTTATACGCATAACATTGTTAATATATTATCTTTTATGCTTATTGATCCACGTATTTAATATACTATGTTTTATACATATATAGAGTTAATATATTATCATTCATACGTACTTAATATATACCTTTTACACATAGTTAGTATATATAGTAAATAGTTAATATACCATCCTTATAATTTATATACTATGCTTTACACGTACAAATGCACGTATTTAATATATGTACAGATGCACGTATTTAATATACTATCCTTTATACGTATAACATTGTTAATATATTATCTTTTATGCTTATTGATCCACGTATATAATATACTGTGTTTTATACATATATAGAGTTAATATATTATTATTCACACGTATTTAATATACTACCTTTTACACATACACTCATGTCCATAAATTAAGGATAATGCAAAATCAGGCAAAGGAAGAGTTAGAAGCAAAACAAATTTGACTTATTTGTAATGTTTATTTATTAAACAAAAGGTAAAGAGCAAAAAGAGATGCTATATGTTTGATATTATTAAAAAAAATTAGCGCTTTTTTCTCCGTGGAGCAAATAAAAAAAAAAAAAAAAAAAAAAAAACAATATTACATGGTTGGTATGATTGTTAATACATTGTATGTCTCCCAGGCGATACAATACAATCCGTACAACGGCTAGGCATGCTGAGTATCAAATTATCGATCTGATCTTGGGGGATATTACACCACTCAATAAGCAATGCTCTCTGAAGTTCCGGTAGACATCTAGGAGGAGGTTGACGGGCTGAAACTCGTCGGCCAAGCATGTCCCACACGTGCTCTACTGGATTGAAGTCCGGTGAGAATGCTGGCCAGTCCATACGAGTGATATCCTCCGATTGAAGGCATTCGCTTACGATGTTTGCACGGTGAGGACGGGCGTTGTCATCCATAAACACAAATTGTGCGCCTATGGCGCCCCGAAACAAACGTACATGTTGTTCCAGAATGACGTCCCGATAGATTTGGCTTGTCATGGTTGTAATTTGAACATGCAGGTCAGTTCTGGAACCCAGAATAATTCCACTCCAAACGAGCACTCCTGCACCACCGTAACGGTGTCGTTCAATGATGTTTTCTTGGTGGTAACATGTACCTGGAGCTCTCCATATGATAGTCCGGCGAGAATCAGACTGCAAGCTAAACCTGGACTCGTCGGAAAACATCCCACAAGCCCACTGTTGCGGTGTCCACAATGCATGCTCTCTACTCCAGGCTAACCTCAGGCGACAGTGAGTTGCAGTAAGTGGAGCGAATCTGACAGGTTTACGAACATATAGACCAATCTGCCCTAAGCGTCTGTACACGGTCTGCCTCGAAATTGTCGTACCAGTGGCTGAAGAGAGCTGACGAGACAGGTCTGAGGCTTTGCTCCGCCTGTTTGACAGTAACTGCCAAATACCGGTCCTCATTCGGCGTTGTAACTCTGGGGCGACCTGTGCTGTAACGTCTACTCACATTACCATCATCTTGGAATCGTTGCCACAGCTTGGAGATGACACTCTGTGCATTTCCAAGTTCGTCTGACACTTCCAGTTGGGTACGCCCACATTCCAGACGGCCGATAATTCTACCACGTAAAAAAACATCCAAATGCGTTCTTTGTGTCATAACTATTCGGTTATTGCACTGAAATGCTTATAAAGCGCATGCGAACAATTTTACTTCTTTGCCTGTATTCCTTATATATCACTCTCTTACACTCTCGTCATTGTGACGTACCATCGGTGTCATCTGGTTACTTCCTGAAATTTGCATATGATTCTTGAAGATGTGTGAAGTGATTTTACAGGTGATATATTAGAGCCCGTGGTGAAAGCCTCAATACTGCCTTTGCTGTACAGCGACAGATCGCTCCCACAGCTGGCGTGATGGTATTGGCTGCCATTGCCTACAATACACGGTCACCCCTAGTATTGTTCCGTGGCACCATGACAGCACAGCGGTATATTCATGAAATCCTGCAACCACATGTATTGCCACCCATGCAACGGCTACCAGGAGCTATTTTTCAACAAGACAATGCTTGGCCTCATACGGCAAGGATGTCGCAAGACTGTCTCCGCACTGTTACTACCGTTCTTTGGCCTGCCCCATCCCCAGAGTTGCCTCCATTCGAGCATATCTGGAATCATTTGGGACGACGAGTTGGGCATCTCACGAGTTTGAACGAACTAGGGGCAAGGTTACAGCAAACATGGAACGAAATGCCCGATCGTATAGCATCGTGCATTCGCGCTAGAGGGGGTCCAGTGGAGTATTAACTCCTCCGTTCTTTTGCCTTTTTCTCTGAAATGAATTATCCTTTTTCTTTGATTTTCTTATCATTTACTTACATCAAAGTAGTCATTACGTATGTAAAATTTCGTTTCATTTTGACGACTCTTTCTTGGTGCGCTAATTTTTTTGTCCATGACTGTATAATAAGATATGAGAAACAGAGACGGCAGTATATAGTTTTATAAAATTGATAATAAAAATATTTTAAGTCAATATTATCTTCGACTTATTCGTCTATGGGTCTAAGAGTTCCAGAACTAATATTTATTAAAACCCGCTACATAATCTAAACCGTGTATGGAAGCCTCTGTGCCACATAAATCTTCCCAAATCATTCCCCTGGGATCAATAAAATTACTCAGAGGAAACCAAACAGGAAAAATAGCAAAGTATAGAAGTCCGGAAAATTTACTTTTGTATTAATTTCGCGGCAGATGATATATTGCGCAAAATAACGCTCTTCTTGTGCCTTTCTTAGTTATGTAAGGTTATTTGTCTCAATTTAAGTGACACATTAGCTAACAATACCTTTACCCTTGTCAGAAATAAATGTTTTTAGTAAAAATTATGATGTGCACACCATATATTTTTCTTCTACACCCTATTAAATTACTCACATTTTTTGCTGCCCTTCTTTTAAACTTACTCCTCGAATTTCATTAAAGATAATATTTCTCCTTCTATCATTTCAGTTCTAAATTCGCGGCAAAGAAAAAATACTAAAATGTCAAAATATCTTCATTAAAAGTTGTAAAATCCAGAAAAACCTAAAACACCAAATATAGTTAAAAGCAATTTTAAAAAAAATACTTGCAATAAATAATATAAAAGAAATAAATCTCAAAGGTTTCAGATTTTAAATTACATCCAAAGGGGCAGGATTACTCAAATAGGGAAGGGATGCCTTCGTGGAGGATTTTCTAATCCTCCACGAGGTGGAATTTAGCTCGTATACACGTTATACATGTTAACATACTTTACTTAATGTATGTAGGCATAACACCTATCATGAGAACAATTATATGCGTTCATAAAGTTGACAAAATATTTCTGACTTTTCATTAGCATTTAAAAGAAGCTTTCCCTTTTTAAGAAAGAATATGCTCCCTTGATTAAATTATCTTAAATTACCTTTTTCCCTAACATGTTTTTTTTTTCTTTTCGGAAAAAGGTATATTTAATGCACATTTAAAAGCAAATTAAGCTTCTTTTTATCGGAAACTAAACTCTATAATCCCGCTCTTAAGGCACAGTTTTTTTTTTTTTTTTTTCCTGTTCGTCTGCTTACCTCGAATATGTAGATATCATTACAGAGAAGCACACTCAGCGTTGTTTATTTTAACAGCATCGCGCTTTTTTAAAAAAAGGAAGAGAGACTCATAAAAATTGAAGTTCGATTCTTTGTTCAACAAATAAAGACTTAAAGTAAAATTTATTGTTTTAAGTCAAAAATAAAAGTCTTTCGGGTTCAGGACTTCATTTTCGCTTCGGTTAAGCCAGCTTTACCTATTTTCTTCCAGAGAAATAGGATTCAGGGTTGCCATTGTTTTGACATCAACTATATTGGCTTTTTATCGCCAAAATAGTGAAATAAATTAAAAAAACGATTTATGCGAAATGAAACAGCAACAAGACTTAGAAATACTGCAATTAGAAAACTTCGGATTATAAACAATCTAATACCTCTCAGAGTTTTCCCATTAAAATCAAGAAATATTAAAAAAGCATTTAAAAAAATCATATAATAAAAACCTTAATAAAGAAACTGCGATCTGATCAATTATATTAAGAACAGAAGAAATCCAGATTTTAGTTCAATACCTGAAACAACTTTTAAATTAGTCAGTTACGATAGGCCTACTATACTGATGTCCATAAATTAAGGATAATGCAAAATCAGGCATAGGAAGAGTTAAAAGCAAAACAAATTTGACTTATTTGTAAAGTTTATTTATTAAACAAAAGGTAAAGAGCAAAAAAAGATGCTATATGTTTGATATTATTAAAAAATTAGCGATTTTTTCTCCCTGGAGCAAATTAAAAAAAAAAAAAAAAAAAAAAAAAAAAAAAAAAAAAAAAAAGGTATGATTGTTAATACATTGTACGTCTCCCAGACGATGCAATACAGTCCGTACAACGCCTAGGCATGCTGAGTATCCAATTATCGATCTGATCTTGGAGGATATTACACCACTCAAAAAGCAATGCTCTCCGAAATTCCAGTAGACATGTAGTAGGAGGTTGACGGGCTGCAACTCGTCCGTCAAGTATATCCCACACGTGCTCTACTGGATTCAAGTCCGGTGAGAATGCTAGCCAGTCCATACGGGTGATATCCTCCGATTGAAGGCATTTGCTTACGATGTTTGCGCGGTAAGGAGGGGCGTTGTCATCCAAAAACACACATAAATCCATGGCGCGCCGAAACAAACCTACATGTTGTTCCAGAATGACGCCCCGATAGATTTGGCTTGTCATGGTTCCAATTTGAACATGCAGGTAAGTTCTGGAACCCAGAATAATTCCACCCCAAACGAGCATTCCTACACCACCGTAACGGTGTCCTTCAATGATGTTTTCTTGGTAGTAACGGGTACCTGCAGCTCTCCGTATGGAAGTCCGGCAAGAATCAGACTGCAAGCTAAACCTGGACTCGTCGGAAAACATCACACAAGCCCACTGTTGCGGTGTCCACAATGCATGGTCTCTACTCCAGGCTAACCGCAGGCGACAGTGAGTTGCAGTAAGTGGAACGCATCTGACAGGTCTACGAGCATATAGACCAATCTGCCCTAAGCGTCTGTACACGGTCTGCCTCGAAATTGTCGTACCAGTGGCTGAAGAGAGCTGAGGAGACAGGTCTAAGGCTGTACTCCGCCTGCTTTTGGCAGTAACTGCCAAATACCGGTCCTCATTCGGCGTTGTATCTCTGGGGCGACTTGTGCTGACACGTCTACTCACATTACCATCATCATGGAATCGTTGCCAAAGCCTGGAGATGACACTCTGCGCAATTCCAAGTTCGTCTGATACTTCCAATTGGGTACGCCCACATTCCACACGGCCGATAATTCTACCACGTAAAAAATCATCCAAATGCGTTCTTTGGGTCATAACTATTCGTTTATTGCACTGAAATGCTTGTAAAGCGCCTGCGAACAATTTTACTTCATTGCCTGCATTCCTTATATATCATTCTCTTACACTCTCGTCATTGTGACGTACCATCCGTGTCATCTGGTTACTTCCTGAAATTTGCATATGATTCTTGAAGATGTGTGTAGTGATTTTACAGGTGATATATTTATTTTAGAGTTCGATTTCCGCGTGACTCCGAATTACCCTTAATTTATTGACATGAGTGTAATTTGTCAGTCGAGCACAAGACTGACGAAACTTGCATCAGAGTCCAGGCGTTGTTTAGGTGAGTGGAATACAGCAGAATGATGACGCAGAAGGATTCTGCTTTTAATTGCACTTTTTTATTCAATTCCAATGGCAGATAATCTTTCTTTTAGATGAAATTCCCGTAATTACACATCAAATAGTGTTTTAAATTTAATACGATGAAATCTAGGCTTTTGACGTGATAACAATTCTAACAAAGGGAAGAAATATGAGAAGCGGCACACAGATTTCAGCAGCAGACGGAGAAAACTGCTTCTGACGCAAATTGGAGCGAATTCGTTATTTATAGAAGCGGTTACGTAATAGGCTGGAATGTTCTCGCAGAAGGATTCTGCTTTTAATTGCACTTTTTTATTCAATTCCAATGGCAGATAATCTTTCTTTTAGATGAAATTCCCGTAATTACACATCAAATAGTGTTTTAAATTTAATACGATGAAATCTAGGCTTTTGACGTGATAACAATTCTAACAAAGGGAAGAAATATGAGAAGCGGCACACAGATTTCAGCAGCAGACGGAGAAAACTGCTTCTGACGCAAATTGGAGCGAATTCGTTATTTATAGAAGCGGTTACGTAATAGGCTGGAATGTTCTAGGAGGAGTACATTCCAGCCTATTACGTAAAAGTAGTGGTCTAGGAGGAAGATTCTAAATTGCAGAAAGTTAATTAAAGGTTGCTGGTTCACACAAAGCAAAGCCGTCTAAGCCGTCTTTTTAAAGTTTACATATATATATATATATACATTATTATTACATATATATATATATATATATATGTAATAATAAAATTCCAGTCAAGAATACAGTTAAAATTCTAACTGTATGTTCTTTTCATTTAATATGGCGACGTTCTCTTATTTGAAAGTACGTGGAATTAAATCCACAGCCCCGTAGTCAAATTGTTTTTCCCTCCTTTTTCTACACGTACAGTTATAGAATGTTCTGGAGATATTTAAAGCGAACTGGAATGGATGACGAGGCTGACAGCATTTCTTGGAAGCTCCGCCTTTCCAGAGGCTATAAAAGGTCTCGCAAAGGAATATCGGGGTCTTTTTCTTTAATGTAACGATGCAGTAACCTTCATACAAAAAGTTATTAGTAATTCTTTTTTTATTCTTTTAGGATCTGGCAACTAGATTTTATGGATGCGCTTTGTTAGGTAAGTAAAAAAGATAAAATTTGACTTCTTTTTATTAAAAGAACCGATCATATTTCATAAAACTGTGAAAATGCTGTTTTACGGAAATCTCAATAAAACTTATCTGTTCTTCGAAGTTTACGCAATCATGTTTCATGCTTGTTTTTTTGCAACCTTCAGTTTTGTCACTGAACTTATATTGTTGATGAATAATTTTTAAATGACAGTGGTTGAATTTGCCATTGTGAAGTAATTTTTATCCTTTCGTGCTGTGTATTTTGTTATTGAATGCATTATAGATTCATTAATATTATATTAAAATTTCACAGATGTATGCCAGTAATTTTTAGATCAATATAAAATCATTTCCATTATTAATATCATTCCCGTTTATTCATCAATGCCGTTATAAAATGATTAATTATGATTATAGTATCAGTACTTGCTCTTTAAACAGAAAGAAACAGAATTTATGATATATATGTAATAATAAAATTCCATAGTCAAAAATACACTTAAAATTCTAATGTATGTTATTTTCATTTTTAATGGCGACAGTCTCTTATTTGAAAGTACATGGAATTAAATGCACAGCCCCGTAGTCAAGTTGTTTTTCCCGCTTTTTCTACACGTACAGTTATAGAATGTTCTGGAGATATTTAAAGCGAACTGGATTGGCTGACGAGGCTGACGTCATTTCTTGGAAACTCCGCCTTTCCGGAGGCTATAAAAGGACTTGCAAAAGGAATATCGGGAGCTTTTTCTTAAATGTCACGATGCAGTAAACGTCATACAAAAAGTTATTAGTAATTCTTTTTTATTTACTCAGGAAATATGATTTTTTGTAACTGCTATTTCTCCTGACCAATAATAATAAATGGATCTTTTTTTTTTTTTTTTTATTTAAACTTATCGTCTGATAATTTAAGCTACGACTAAAGCTGGTACATCACATATATATATATATATATATATATGCGTTTAGTTACTTATATACAAACTTTTATGCCTTTAGTTACTTATATATATACTTTTATGCTTTTAGTTACTTATATACATACTTTTATGCTTTTAGTTACTTATATACATACTTTTATGCCTTTAGTTAATCTGCATGCAATAGTTGTAGAATCATCAACAATTTAAAAGTTGTAAGCGGAGCTAAGCCTAAAGAAGCAAGCATTAGTTTACATTTGAAACTCTTAGTAGAATAGTGAATTAAGTCAGTTTCTGAACAAACTTCAGTGTCATTTTGCCGATTGGGACCAAAAGTAAACTTTCAGTTGTGTACACCGAAAAATATGCTTTCCTGCCCTCTGACCGAATTGCTTGTTCTTGCTTAGAAATTCTAATTGTGAAAAATTTTCTTAACTGTTTTTAACTGTATTTGGTGCTTGATGTTTTTCTGTAAGTTACAAATTTTAATAAAGATGTTTTGAGTTTTTACGTATTTTTGCTTTGCCGCGAAGTGAGAACTGAATTGATTGAATGAGAATTATAGCTCAGATGAAAATCGAGGAAATAGGTTAAAGTGAAACGCGGGAAAAAATATGTATAATTTAATAGGCCTTACATGGATGTCCCTTACATGGATGTCCTGTGGTGTCCACATCAGAATTTTTCGTAAACATTTTTATCTATTTTAATCTATATTTGATATTGTTACGAAATATCAAGGCGCGGTAAAATAGCTTTCCCGCAAAGCAGCTTTAGGGTTGCCACAAAATGGGAAGGGACGGCAGGGTTGCCATATTTGGCGAGAAATCGTCCATATGGCGACATTTGGAAACAAAATTGGCGATATGCCATGGACGGATGGAGAACCTTCTGAAACGAATTCTTACCGGTTTAGACCAGAATGTTTTCGAACACCAGTCAAAAGCTATATAAACCCTGCTGGTACGCGGAGAGTTAGTATCGAGTTGGTATCTCGTCTAGCGAGTCAATCCCTGCGGAGTCGATCGAGTTGACAGCCGGGCAGCGAGTGCCGAGTGGGTCGTCGAATGCACCGAAAGAGTCTCGTAGTGTATCGCGGTTAGGGCATCGTCGAGAGAGCGTGTTGAGCTCCGGTAACGACAGAGCCGAAGAGTCGGGAGCTGTGCTTTGTGTGTCGTCGAGTTCATCGCGAGTTGTAGCGTGGAGAGTCTCGAGAGTACGTGGAGTTCCGAGAACGACCAAGCAGAGTCGGAAGCTGCACTCTGGTGCTTTGCAGTGAAGCTGTCTCCACCGTGATAGTCGCTGATCGTGTCAGCGTGTTTATAGTAGATCTTCGACGACTGTAAAAGTGTTTTGGAGCTGTCCTGTTTAATATTGGTGAATAAAGTGTGTTTCGATACTTCATCAAGTGTCGTCGTTATTCACTCCAAATCTATGAAACCCCGTACGAACGTGAAGGCAGAAAATAACGTAACAACTGGTGTCACAGAAGAATAACGCAACAATATGAATTATTGCTTACAGGAATTACAACGAGGAACATAATTATATGAACAATACTGAGTAGAGGAATAATGACTAAAGAACTCACTTCTGATTTATTTTAAATTCTCCATTTATGACATTAGATATTAAAGCAAAATGTCAAGAATAGGAATAAAACCTCTGTGCCTTAGGAAATTTCTTCAACCTGACAACAAAGAAAGCATTTTGTGTCAAGATCTTGCGAGGAAGAGAAAATTCTTTTACCATCGCTTCAGATAAAACACGGTTTCACGAAGTTTTGTGAAGACGTTGACAAAAAGAGGTAATTGCTTTGAGAACTTTTTTGAAAAGTTTCTTATCCGATCAGACGATAAGTTGAGGAAAAATCTCATTGAATCAGATTTTAGAAAATAGCTGTTAGCTGGGAACTTTAAATGCGGCCTAAATGAAAATAGAGATATCTTTAAGTTCTTGGGTAATAATAAGCACCCTGATGATGTGACTGTCGAAATTACAGATGTGTGATAAAAATTCAGTACATTTTTTTAACAGTCCGCCTATTTAAGGGGACTCATACACCTTAAACCCTCATTTGGGATATTTTATTTATTTTAAAAGCAATTATTTCCAACTTTTCATAGCTGCTTTGCAAACTAGTAACCAGAAAGTCTGTGTTGCCACAAATATTTTTGTAATTTAATCCTCTTTGTGACAAAATATTTTGCCATGTTTCCACCTTGCGCGCATGATATTTTAAAAATGGCTAATGGTACATACTTGAAATTTGTTGGAATTCTTTATATGGGCACTATTTTCTAACTGAACCAACAATCGGATGAATATTTTAATATTGAAAAATCTTATTGACGAAAACATTACAATTTTGTTAATAAAATACATTTTATAAACTCGACTCAAAATAAAATAAAAATTTAACATAAAATTTTTAGAATTTTAGGTTCACAGTAGTTTCCAAATGTTATAAAAGCTATATATTAAATATGGAATTAAATTATGAAACAGAATGTTTTAAACTGTGCGCGCAAGTTGGAAACATGACAAAAAATGTTGTCACAAAGCGGATTAAATTATAAAAATATTTGTGGCAACACAAACTTTCTGATAACTATTTCTGAAAGTAGCTATATTATGTAGTTAGCTGTAAAAAGTTGGTAGTAATTGCTTTTAAAATAAGTTATTCCCAATTCTTGCAACATTCGAACATCTATTTCGTACAACCTATTCGAACATCTTGTGGGTTTTAAGGTGTATGAGTCCCCTTAACAGGCTTTAAGATCATTTATAAATCGCCAATGTAGGTAGCAAATCGCCAGCAATCCTAGGCATGGTCACTTTTGAATACACCAGTCGCAAATCGAGCTCTGTGTAAGCCGTAGGTTGTCATTGTATTCCAATCATATTTTCCAACTTAAAGCCTCTAAAAAATTAACAATTTTTAATATGCCAATGAACACGGTCAGGAAAGCAGCTAGCGGGAGACCACAGGCCGTAACCCACTAGGGCTGTTGCGCCAATGAGTTTAGTTTACAGTCTATAATTAAAATCTCGACGCACCAAGAAGGAGTTATCCGATGGAGACACGAATTGGTGGATAGGAAGATTGTGTTCATGCCCCTTAATTGAGGATATTCACATAAAATCCCCCAAGAACTGACCTACTGGCATTCCAAAGATTTTTAATTAAAGATAAACATCAATATCCAAAGTTTCAGAAAATTATGCAACGACTCTCTTCCTACGGCCTAGGTCTCTGTCAAGTGTAAGTCCACATACAGTTTAAACTCAATGAACTTTTACATGCTGTGATTATGGACAAAATGGATCCGCTCGTGAAGTTTATAAACTGCACTAAACCAATATGTCTGAAATAACCCATGGACACATACCTCTTTAGCATTATTATAACAATTCATTTAACATTGTGTTGCCAGTACTAATTATAATTATCTCATTATGTTTATTTGTTTATTAATTGTGTTTATTTCCTATTTTTGTTGCACCAAATCAGATGTTCAATTTATCTCAATTTATCTTGTGAATCTCAAATTGTATTCCTACTATTTTGTAATCTACTTACACCATTATTTTTAATAAATACTGGATGCGAGGCGTACTGTGGAATTGCACGATGTTCCATAATAGGCAAACTTTAGACCTTTTGAAAAGCTTCAGTCTACGCAAATTCTTATAAAACTTGCAATTAGCCCCCTCTTTTTTCTCTCAAAGAGTTAGTATGGGAAGGCATTACCAGTTGACCTATGGTACATCGCTGGTGTCCCCCATACTTTTAGCTTTACCTTTACCTTATAACTACCATATCTCCCACTTCAATAGCGTGCCGGCCCACCAGCGGCCAAGCGGTAAAATCGCTGAACACTGGTAATTCGGTCCGAGCTTCGAATCCCGCGAACGGGCTGGCTGCATGGGCGTTTTCGTGGTTTTCTCCATGAGTAACGTGTATACGAGCCAGTTTCCCTTAGAAAGTCCTCCACGAAGGCATCCCTTCCTTTAGGCAGATAGCCCAAGTGAGCTTTGCCGTATTCTCAATACTCCAACACACTAGCGTGCCTTCGGGGTATAGTGGTTCTGCACACCGAGCCGGTATTTCAGAGGTCCGTGGTTCGATTCCCGGCGAAGGCGATTGCATATTTTTCCTCTTTTCTGCTTCCCAAAATCCTAATGACTCTACAAGTGGCGCCCGAACTAAAAGGGTTGTGGATGATGATTCTCCGCATCCGCGACTTGGCGACTAGGTCCCCTAAAACCCTAGTCGCCCTTTAAAAAGTGAAGTATATAAGATATTTATCCCACTTCCCTAGCGTGCCTTCGTGGTGTAACGGTAGCACGCTGGGCCGCTATTCCAGAGGTCCGTGGTTCGATTCCCGGTGAAGGCGTTGCTAATTTTTCCTCTCTCTGCTTCCAAAAAAATACCTAATGTCTCTACAAACTGAATGATTTATTTCAGAGTTACATAGGTACAAAGTAACGAGCTCGATACGGTGCTGACCCACATCTAGCCTGGATGCAAGCAGCTGGCAAAGCTCCCGGATGGCCTCCTGCGGTACGTTTTGCCAAATTTGCGCCAATAGTCGGGCTAGGACGCCAAGGTATACTACAACTGTTTAAACTGCATCATGTCATATGCACACCTATTTTTTACATGGCATAATATTTTCAATGTATTTTACCGCAAACATATTAGTCCATACCTTTGTATTCATCATTACTGTAATCTGCTGTAAACTACAATATTTTTGTCATCCTATACTGGATTTTTATCATTCTTAACCGTATTTTTATCGTATTATTAATCTCTCTATAGTTATATGTTTGACTTCTCCTCGGGAGTTTATCCTAGCGCTGTGTCATGTATTAAGTATAATGATATATCACTTGTTAGAAGTCTTATGCAATAACATATATGACTTCGTATTTACATTGTATTATGTTAAATATATCGTAACTAGTTATTTACCCAAATGCAACAATTTTACTGCCAAGGTATACCTCAATTGTTTGTAATCAATTATTCATTTTCAATTATGTACTCACGTATTTGCATTAGTGTTGTCCTAAGGGTTCTCTAGATCATGGTGGACGTGGTGCTATACTAATTAACCGTATGGTAGAGGCATAATGCCCACGTCCCCCGTTCTTTATCCTTATCCTGGTAGGTGCAGTCGCCTTTCCAACATATCCCAGACATGCTCGATGGGAGAGAGATCTAGCGATCTGGCTAGCCAAGAAAGTGTTTGACAAGCTGTAAGATACTTTATAGGCACACGTGCCGTACGTGCTCTGATATCATTTTGCTGAAAATAAGGCCAGGTACTGCAAAAGGAACGGTAGCAAAACAGTGCTCGAAATGTCGCCGACGTACCGCTGTGCTGTAACTGTGCCTATAATGATGACCAAGGGGTCCGGCTATCAAGGGAAATGGCACCAAGACCATTTCATTTTTAAAAACTACTCTTACGAAACATGGCACTTTGGCATAATTTGAGTCGTGAAATTGAAATATAACACAATATGGAGATAAATAGACGTGCCATTCCAGAAAAAGTCCCATTTTGTGTGAGAATACCTATGTTAGAACAATTCTATATATAAATCTAATACATATCCTAAGTCGCGCCCTCTAGACATGAAAAACGCAAGTTGAATTTCGTCAATCGGCGCAGTAGGTTTGGTTTGATTTATTAGATTATGCAAAGCATTCGAGGGCTATCTGTTTTTATCTGTTAGGGTTATCTGTTAGAGTTTGTTAATCAAAAATTCGTCAAAGTTTTAAAAAATAGGAAATCGATCATAAAACAAATTTCAAATTTCAAATTGGGTCTTCCACATGCTCATATTCGTTGGAGGATTACGTTATTCAAAATTTGATGACTCTATGTACCGTTGTTTTATCACAATACGAGAAATATACATACATTTATGCAGATTTTTCATTATTTAATTTCTTCAAATATAATGCAGGACTCTAACATTTTGTGGCAACAGTTTGAAAAGTGAACCGACATTTATGAGTCCGACGCAAAATGCCAAAACGAAACTAATAGTCCTTCGGGATTCAAATCCCTTTGGACTAATTATGAATAAAAAATGGCAGTAAAAGAAAGTGTAAGCAATATTATATAATGTGTGCTACGAGAAATTGTAGTAACTTGGAAACACAAGTAGCAGCCATTTTTTTCCAAATTGCAATGCTTTACTTAGTGATGCTATACAACCATCTAGGATCGACAGTTGAAAGTTCCAATAATATAGAATGAATAAACACAGGAATGGAATATGCTAAAGCATTTACAGAAGAAAAAACAAATTTAAACTTTTGTCTGCTAGAGTGGACATGATTCAACAAAGGGTTAAGTGCCTTTTATATATTCTTCGGCTTAAATATCTTCGCACATTGAGAACATTACAACGACTACTTACTAAATTTTTTCTTACACCAGATAGCTACCATTTTCTTAAATCAATTAGTTGTCTTTTTTTTTACTTCCTCTTACGAAGTAAAAAGGAAGTATTGTAATCGCGAAAAATTTCAGGCAACATATATCAACGAAAATATCCATTTTGACCGCTATCGAATGCAATTTAACGATGTTTTTGCGTGATATCTGTACGTAAGGACAGAATAAAAGACACTTTTCCTCCAAAAAAATTATAAAACTGCTTTGAAATAAATTCTGAAGAGAATTTTTCGTGGCGTCTGTACAAACGTATGTACGTACGTGTGTGCGTGCGTACGTACGTACGTATCTCGCATAACTCAAACACGAGTAGCCTCAGAACGTTGAAATTTTGTATATAGGACTGCTATAACATGTAGATGTGCACCTCGTATTTTCGTTGCAATCGGCCGCACCAAACGTATATAAATATATTTATATATATATATCCACTCTGTTACTCGGCTCAGTGATCTCAGTTGCTTTACTCTTATATGTTTGTAAACTGTACATTCTTTGCTTTAAAACTGATTGAATTATGTTGTTTTTATCTTCCGGTTAAGGTTTTCATGCCTTTCGTAATTCTAGAAGCAATATTTGTACAATTAACAAAAATTTAAAAGCTGTTTAAGTGCGGTTAAATTGTATATATCATGACGGACGTATTTGTTTATATTTGAAACAGCAGGATAGTGGATTTGTTGCCAATCTAGAGGAACTTAGCTTCGTAACAACAAAGATAACGCTTTCATTTATTATTGCGAATTAAATCATGCTTAATCATTTCTGGAATTTTTTTGAGGAAATAAGTGTTTAAGATTTACTTCGTAATTTTTAATGCAGATATTTTGAGTTTTTATGTATTTTTGCCTTGTCGCGAAGTGAGTGAGAACTGAATTAATTGAATGAAAAATACTCAATCGTCTGTGAAAAACTGTTTCTTTTCTGTTTTGTTTGCTTAATGTCTTTCATACATCGTTTTAGCCTGATTATAGTATTTGAATAGAACATGTGGCAACGATAATTCTTCATATGATATAAATTTTGTTCATTCAGAGTGTCATTAGAGTAAACAAATATAGTGAATTTTCAAGAGTGCATTTATTCTATTGTGGTTTATGCGCTGTCGACGAAGTAGATTTTATTCAATCCAATCAATTAATTTAAATGAAATTCAAGAAACAAATGCGTATAATTTAATATTCCATACAAGGAAGTCGTGTGGTGTACACATCATATTTTTTATCCTAAAGTTAAACTTGAGCCTTATTGAAATTTTAAAAAGATAATTAGAAGCTCAAGATGGGACTCTTAATTTAGGTAAATATATAAAACAGAAAATTTGTTAAAAAAATATTTCATGCAAGTTCACCTTAAAAACAAATTAATGCGCATCTTTATTTCCAAGACTCGCATATCTGAAATGAATGTTTTAATCATAACTTTGAAGGTAGAGTGAGTAAGAATGCTAATTAATCTCAAACCTCGTAATAAAGAATTCACACTTGAGAAATTTTAATTACGCCGCGAGTGCCAACTTTTAAAGAAAGCTACCGGACAGATAGCACAGCACAATTTTTATTCAAGTATTTGTGAGATATTAATTAAAATGTGCGTCTTCCTCTTAAGATGCTCGGAAAAAAAAAACTACCTTCGCAGAAGGAAATCGTACTTATACTAAAGAAAAGCGTAAAATTCATTCCCTGATTTTATTTCTAACAGGTGCTAAAAGTAAAGTAATATCCAATGTTATCTTACATTGGATATCGATTTACAATCTCAGATTGCAAAGATATTGATTACTTTGATTATAGTAAAATACAAAAAATCTGATGCGTACACCACATGACTTCCTTGTACGGAATATTAAATTATACGCATTTTTCTTGCATTTCATTTAAACGTACTGGATTGAATTAAATTTACTTCGTCGATAGAGCATAAACCACAGTAGAATAAATGCACTCTTTAAAATTCACTGTATTTGTTTACCATAGCGACACTTTGTCCCTAGGTTCACTTAACAGCGTTACATTTCGTTTATTTTTTATCTCAGCATGAGCAAAATTTATATCATGTTAAGAATTATCTAATCGTTGCCACATGTTCTATTCAAATACTATAATAAATCTAAAATGATGTCTAAAAGAAATTAAGCAAACAACAACAACAAAAAGAAACAGTTTTTCACAGACGATTGAGTATTTCTCATTCAATTAATTCATTTTTCACTTTGCGACAGAACAAAAATACACAAAAAATCAAAATATCTGTATTGAAAATTATGAAGTAAATCTTAAACATTTACAGTGGATGGACAAAAATATGGAAACACCTTGTGAAATGCATGTTTGAAAAGAAAGATTGATTTTAATGAAATATGTAGGTGGCGCTGGCGTTTTTGACTACTGACGCCACCTATACAACTTCGTAAATGTGCTAAACAGTTCAGTTGTTGTCGGAGTACTGTTATGTGAGGTTGTCATTGCATTATGTCAGAGTTAACAGACTTCGAACGTGGCCAAATTGTCTACCAAACGTATGGTAGGTGCTTCCGTAAGCAAGGTAGCCGAGGTGTTTAGTGTTTCAAGAGGTACTATATCGAAGATTTATTCCGCATATTTGGAAAGCGGACAAACATCATCTGCTAAATCACAGCGCGGACGAAAGTGTGTCCTGAGTGATCGTGACAGACGATCATTAAGGGCAATTGTGACGAAAAATAAGAAGACCACAGCTGCAAAAGTTACTGCTGAAATGAATGTTGTGTTACCGAACCCTGTGAGTACCAAAACAATTAGAAAGGAGCTTCATAAACAGGGAATTGCTGGCCGTGCTGCAATTGAGAAGCCACTCATCTGTGATGCTAATGCCCGTAACAGGAAAATGTGTTTAAGTCATAAAGCCTGGACTATAGAGCAGTGGAAGCGAGTAATATGGTCTGACGAGTCTTCTTTCACATTTTTTCCCACTTCTGGCCGAGTTTACGTCTGGAGAACGCCATCTCAAGCCTATAATACAGACTGCTTGTTGCCAAGAGTGAAACATGGCGGGGGTTCTGTTATGGTTTGGGCAGCCATATCGTGGTTCTCTGCTAGCCCCATGATAACTGTGTCAGGGCACATGACTGCCAAGACTTATGTGAACATTTTGGCCGATCAAGTTCATCCCATGGTACAAACTTTGTTCCCCGATGGTGATGGTGTCTTCCAAGACGACAAAGCCCCTGTTCACACAGCTCACATTGTCCAGGACTGGTTTTCTGAGCACGAGGATGAGTTGTCCCATCTTCCCTGGCCACCACAGTCACCAGACCTGAATATTATCGAACCTTTGTGGTCTACATTGGAACGGAAAGTGCGTTCTCGTTATCCACCGCCAACATCGTCATCTGAACTTGCCACCGTTTTGCAGGAAGAATGGTATAATATTCCTTTGGCAAACATACAGGAACTGTATTTATCCATTCCGAGAAGACTGCAAGCTGTTTTGGATGCCAACGGGTTTCCTACACCATATTAAGCAAAGAAACATGTTTTTTTAAAGGTGTTTCCATATTTTTGTCCAGCCCCTGTATTTCTTCGAATAAATCCCAGTACGAATTAAGCATGATTTAATTCGCAAGAAAAAAGAAGGCGTTATCTTCGTTATTGCGAAGCTTACTTCCTGTAGATTGGCAACAAATCTAGTATTCTGCTGTTGGAAATGTAAACAAACATGGCTACCATTGTAAAAATAATTAGGCTTAGTGACACTTAAAGAACTTTTAAATTGTTGATAATTCTCAAAATATTGCTTGCAGGTTTACTAAAAGCATAAAAACCTTAACCGGAAGATAAGAACAACATAATTCAATCATTTTTAAAGCACAAAATTCACAATTTACAAACATATAAGAATAAAGAAACGCAGATTACTGAGCCGAGTAACAGAGTAGATATATATATATTTTTATACTTTTGGTGCGGCCGATTGCAATCAAAATACGAGGTGCACATATACATGTTATAGCAGTCCTACATACAAAATTTCAAATTCTGAGGCTGCTCGTTTTGGAGTTATGTGAGATATGTGTGCGTGTGCAGTACGTGTGTATAAGTACGTGTGCACAGCCGCCACGAAATTTTCTCTTCAGAATTCATTTAAAATCAGTTCTATATTTTTTTGGCGGAAGTCTTTTATTCTGTCCTTACGTACAAATGTCACTAGAGATACACACGTCACAACTACGTACAAATTGCATTCGATAGCGGTGAAAATGGATATTTTCATTGAAATATAATAACCGAAATTTTTCGCGATTACAATACTTTCTTTTTATTTCGTACAAAGAAGTAAAAACAGAAACTATTAAAAAAATCTGAAAGCTTTCAGATTTTATGTTACGCCCAAAGGGGTGCTTTTTAACGTTTTGTGTTTTACCTTTATTTATTAAATATCATGTTCTTCGCACTTAAACCATAAAATTCAATTAAACAGCAATATCCCAAATTAATTTTAAAATGAGCATAACTTTAGAATTTCCGATATACATGGTGTAACTTTAGCGCACTCGGCACTTATTCGAGTTCGATTTCGAGTTCCGGCGGGGGCGCCAGTGTATTGTCTAAGTCTCTTTGGAACATAAGAATTAGACTTTAAAATGATTCCAGAAGAATCTCTTCTAGCCTTGTAAAATTAAACAGAGATCAGAAGAAGGGTGTATAAAACCTTCTTATTCAAACATAAAATTAACAAACGACCCAACTTGGGTTACAAGAAACCTAGCATTTCTGGCTTAACAGAATAACGTAACGTAGATTATCCTAACGTCGCACAGAATACTTTTAAAGCGGAGGAGAGGCACTGGTTTGTAGTAAACCGGCGAGACAAATCTATTGGCGAGAACACTCAACGCCGCTAACGCAAGTCGCTAATAATCACAGCACAACGTAGCCTGTAATCACAGCACAACGTGGCCTGTAATGTATGTACACGATCTAAAACTAACTTCCAAAACTCGTACTACCTCATTTACATTTTGGCACGAAACGCGTGGGTGAAAAGAGAGTAATAGGAAAGACAAACTTAAAATGAACTATTAGTAAAAAATAAATACAGGGGTTGGACAAAAATATGGAAACACCTTTAAAAAAACATGTTTCATTGCTTAATATGGTGTAGGAAACCCGTTCGCATACAAAACAGCTTGTAGTCTTCTCGGAATGGATAAATACAGTTCCTGTATGTTTGCCAAAGGAATATTATACCATTCTTCCTGCAAAACGGTGGCAAGTTCAGATGACGATGTTGGCGGTGGATAACGAGAACGCACTTTCCGTTCCAATGTAGACCACAAAGGTTCGATAATATTCAGGTCTGGTGACTGTGGTGGCCAGGGAAGATGGGACAACTCATCCTCGTGCTCAGAAAACCAGTCCTGGACAATGTGAGCTGTGTGAACAGGGGCTTTGTCGTCTTGGAAGACACCATCACCATCGGGGAACAAAGTTTGTACCATGGGATGAACTTGATCGGCCAAAATGTTCACATAAGTCTTGGCAGTCATGTGCCCTGACACAGTTATCATGGGGCTAGCAGAGAACCACGATATGGCTGCCCAAACCATAACAGAACCCCCGCCATGTTTCACTCTTGGCAACAAGCAGTCTGTATTATAGGCTTGAGATGGCGTTCTCCAGACGTAAACTCGGCCAGAAGTGGGAAAAAATGTGAAAGAAGACTCGTCAGACCATATTACTCGCTTCCACTGCTCTATAGTCCAGGCTTTATGACTTAAACACCACCTTTTCCTGTTACGGGCATTAGCATCACTGATGAGTGGCTTCTGAATTGCAGCACGGCCAGCAATTCCCTGTTTATGAAGCTCCCGTCTAATTGGTTTGGTACTCACAGGGTTCGGTAACACAACATTCATTTCAGCAGTAACTTTTGCAGCTGTGGTCTTCTTATTTTTCGTCACAATTTCCCTTAATGATCGTCTGTCACGATGATTCAGGACACACTTTCGTCTGCGGTGTGATTTAGCAGATGATGTTTTTCCGCTTTTCAAATATGCGGAATAAATCTTCGATACAGTACCTCTTGAAAAACTAAACACCTCGGCTACCTTGCTTACGGAAGCACCTACCATACGTGCTCCAACAATTTGGCCACGTTCGAAGTCTGTTATCTCTGACATAATGCAATGACAATCTCACATAACAGTACTCCGACAACAAGTGAACTGTTTAGCACATTTACGAAGTTGTATAGGTGGCGTCAGTAGTCAAAAACGCCAGCGCCACCTACATATTTCATTAAAATCAATCTTCCTTTTCAAACATGCATTTCACAAGGTGTTTCCATATTTTTGTCCATCCACTGTAGATAAACCTCACAACTTTTCTTTTCTTTCTTTTCTTTCTTTCTTTTTTTTTTTTTTTTTTTTTAGTCCTCCAAAGGTGCTTTTTGTCCCTGAGGGATTTTTATTTTTGGTTTTGCGATTTGGCGTCGAAAGACTATAAACGGTCGTATCACTTTTCAAATTATTGCCGCCAAATGTTACTAAACGGTGCAGGAAAGAAACAGAAAATGAAACTGTTGTTCGGGATTCGAAATGTCAGGCAGGAAGCGGAACGCAGCAAATGCTTAATTTAACTGAACATTTTGAGAGGACACTGAGTAGATAATTGCATTAACCGGACCCAAACATGAGTTTTTAATCAATTTATTGACATAAGGCAAACTGGAAACTGAAATTCGAACATTCATTTCAGTAAAAACGAAATGTTAGTATGAAAAAAGTATTGTTCTGTCTGAGAAATTTTCAGAGTACGTGTTATGAATTATTCAAACGTTTCCCGTGGATGTTTACTAAAAGATACCTGCTCATGTATTCTGAACAAGTAACTTTGAGGAACATTATTTTGTAGTAAACGTTAGCTTTAGAATTTTCCGGAACATTGGATAAAGAAAAACAGAAATGAAATAAAATTACACGGCCTTTATAATGTATAAAGTCGTCTATAACTACTTCTTCTCGTCGTCGAACGGCGAATCACTTTTCAATCTGTTGCTACCCAATGTTGGAGTCTTGCATTATATTTGAAGAAATTAAATAATGAAAAATCTGCATAAATGTATGTATATTTCTCGCATTTTGATAAAACAACGGTACATAGAGCCATCGAATTTTGAATGACGTAATCCTACCGCAAATATGGGCACGTGGAAGCCCAAATTTCGAATTTGTTCGAAAGAAAGACAGTGACGGACAGGAGCTTTTCAAACTGGAACTCTTACCTAGAAAAACGGATCTACTAACGTGACCTTTAAAACACGCTCTGGCTTAAGATCTCAAACGTTCACATAAATACACTCGAACCAGCTTGTATTCTGGTGGGAAAACGGAAAGACTGAAATGACAGTAAAGATTCCAAATATAAAATAACTTTATAATTAAAATTTAAGTAAGCTTTTTTAAAATGGAAATTATTTTAAACAAATGAATGTATTCTATACAATATCGTTCAAAGTCTTTCGAGCAAATCATGCACCAAATAGGATTAAAAATAATCTTTAAATACAGTTAGACAAATATATTTTTAAAACAAATAGCTCACTTTCTCGTATTAAGTCAAATGAAAGTCTATTTTCTAGTTAAAAGCATTACACATTTAAAATTGGATTTTCCAGTTAAAAAAATAGAGCAAAAAAAAATTTAAAGTGTTCAACAATAAATTTGAGGAGAAAGAATGCAAATCCCGCTGCATAGAAACTATTGAAAAATTTATTGCGTATTAAATATTTATATATTTTTCGCGAGATAAAAGTTCTTAACACTTTACAAAATTAGCTGAGATAAATGGGATGCCGTAAACTAACTGCATAACGGAATTCAGTGGAAATCTTAATATCGGCAAATCATAGGAAAAAAATGTTATTGCTGTGTTTTTATTAAAATCGTTCTTTGACAAGGAAATAACTTTTCTCGAAACTTTTTATTTTCACTTCTTTTGCTTCTTCATTAGATTGAAAGTTTGACTTTCGTTTCAAATTTGACATTCTAAAGTTGAGCTCTTGGCTGTATTTTGGAGGTTATTTTTTTCCTCTTAGAATTTCGAACGACGCGAGAGTTTAACTACCGTATATACCCGCGTATAAGTCGATACCGCGTATAACTCGACCCCCCCCCACTTCGACATAAAAAATTCGTAGAAAATAAGAAACCCGCGTATAAGACGACCCCCGACTTCTGAAATCGATCGAGAAACTTCGAAAATTTTTTTTTTAAGTACTACATTTACTCAAAATCATACGTGAAAAAAAAGTAAATATACGATAAAAAATACCTTGGTAAAAAAACAAAATCAAAATCCTTCTTCTAGAATTTGTTCCGGAAATTCTAGAATTCTGTGTGTGTGTGTGTGTGATTATGGCAAAGCCTCGATGGCTATCTGCTTAAGGGGAGGGATGCCTTCGTGGAGGACTTTCTAAGGGAAACTGGCTCGTATGCACGTTACACACGGGTAAAACCACGAAAACGCCCATGCAGCCAGCCCGTTCGCGGGATTCGAACCTCGGACCGAACTACCAGTGTTCAGCGACTTTACCGCTCGGCCGCTGGTGGGCCCCAATTCTAGAATTCTAGAATTTGTTCCGGAAAAGATGCGCGTAAGTAAAATCTATCTGTATTTCCCCTTTTTAAAAGTTAAAAGAAATATTCAAAACTGTTCAGTTATTGCGTAGGCTATTTTTTTAAATTTTGACGTGTACGCCTGTTGACAAAAGTATTTCATGAATGAACAATAACTATTATAAGGACTTATACGTACGTTTTATCGAAACTTACTCTAGTTAAAGTATGAAACTCTGTGATTAGTTCGTCACATAATTTAAGTCATGAAATTACTTCAAGTAAGTGACTTATTTGATAAGTCGTCTAATTTGAGTGCGAAAAGAAAACAACTGCATCATATAAAGAAATTTTTGAACTTCCGATTTTTTAAATTTTTTATGGCCCCGCGTATTAGTCGACCCCCCACTTTGAAGTCTTTTTTTTGTCCAAAATATCTCGACTTATACGCGGGTATATACGGTAAATTACTTTGGCAATGGCCGCGAAAGGAAATTTATTTTGAATGCTCGATTTTGATTGCTTTCTGATTCAATTGAAGTCTGCTTATTTCCTTGCTATATTTTTCAGGGCTTCCCCCATTCTCGTAAAGCACGAAAAATGTTCCAGTTTGCAATTTTAACTATGCAAGTTTATCCATTTTAGTTTTTACATGCAGTACAATTCCAATTATCCGAATTCCGATTATCCGAATTGCTGATTATCCGAATCGCTGATTATCTTAATCGCTTTCAGAATCTAAGGAAACGAGAGAGGAAAGAGACAGGAAAAGATGAGGTTGACGTGTCACTTGAGAAATTAAAAAACATTCTTTTAAAAATTCCTGGATGTTTAGAAGTTAGCTGTGAGGATACAACAGAATGAATGGTGTGTGATTCGTCAGACCCTGGGTTTTAAATTCTGAATGATGATGAACTTATAGAAAGTGTTTTAGAGATGTTTTAGGTATGTTTTTGGAAGCAGGAGAGATGAAAAATAAGCAACACCTTCGCCGGGAATCGAACCACGGACCTCTGGAATACGCGCCCAGCCTGCAGACCACTACATCACGAAGGCATGCCAAGAAGGCGGGAGAAATACCTTATATACTCTCCCTTTTAAAGGGCGACTGGGGTATTAGGGGACCCAATCGTTAAATCTTGGTGGCAGAGAATCGTCATCCACCACCTTTTTTAGTTCGGGCGCCACTGTAGAGACATTAGGAATTTTGATGCAAGAGAGGTGTAAAATGAGCAACGGCCTCGCCGGATGGTGTGGTGGTCTGCGCCTTGCGTGCAGACCACCTCACTACGAAGGCAGGAGAAATGCGTTATAACTTAGCAATAATTTTAAGAGGCAATGATTCAGAAATTTCTAAAACGACAAAAGGAAACACATGCTAAAAGTATTAAGAGTACGCTGGAAGAATGAAGAAATCTCAGTTTAAATAGATAATGAATTCCAGAAACAGAGCTTATGATTATTAAAATTTCCGCTTGTATCTATTTAACAAGTAAAGACAGTAATGGAAGCGAACAGGAATATACAAATGATACCACTCCAGAAAAGTAATTTCTAAAAGCGAATTTACGTATTCAACGCAGTTTGTTATTATGAGAAAAAGAAAAACTCCTTTTATCTTTCTGAGTACGACGGCGGAAATAATGCCTCTCTCTTCACCAGCGTCATTTCACTTGCAATCATTAAACCCAGAGCAAGAAAATGGGATCTCATTATCCGGAATTTCACTTGCAGAGACTGAAATGCAAACGAAAGCATTTTAAAATCGATATGCAAATTGCTGTTTACATTTTCTTATTTTCCTTTTGAGATGCTCATTTCATTTCATTTTACTTGTACGAACTCGAAAATAATTTAAATTACACTCAGCGATAGTGAGTTCTAGAACATTATCTTAAAGAAATGCAGAGTGAAATAAAATATGATGTGTTAGTTGTCATCACACATGATTCGAAACTTAGAATTTCTTTTTTACTTACTTATTGTTTATTTTTGACAGTTCTGTTTAATTATTTATTCGCTGCTTCAAATTAAATATTCCGTTCCATTATTGATTTCAAAAAATAACATGGAAAATATTAAGACAATTTTATTTTTTGATGCTTCACTAGTATACCCAGATCGCAAAATGCATCAAAACAAATAAAATTTAAACAAAAATAAAAAGAATTCTGCTGATTAAAGCATTTATTTCAACTCAAAATAATAACGAAAGGGAATAAAAGAATTATTTAATTTGTGAAAGAAAACTTAAGAAGGTTCAAAATTTACATAAAAATTAGTAATTCATTTTCGAACCAGGATCTTAAATCTCAGCATGATTTTTCTTTTCTTTTAAGCCAGGGATGTCAAACTCATAGGTACACTTGGGCCAAACAAACAAGGTTTAACTTTAGGCGGGCCGGAAAAAAAAATCAATATTCATAGAAACGTAGATTTATTTCGAATAATACAATAATAAACATATATATATATATATACGATTCAACGCTGATCCAAGGTGCGCATCATTAATACGGTTTCTAATAGGAGACTTATTACCTTTCATGACTGAAAATAACTGCTTGCACCGATAAGTGCTACCAAACATGGAAATAATTTCATATGCGACCATGAGTTCGGCCACATTCGGCTATCGGGGGATGCGTACAAGTTCTGAGCGCACGTGTCCCCCAAAAGCCGAAGGTAGCTGAACGTAAGCTACTCACACGCATTTGTAATTTAAGTAGTGTGTGTGTCAGCTCGCTGTGAGTAATCTAACAACACTGAATAAATTATCGTTAATTACTTAGCAGTAAACATTTCATTCTTTTCTTCGTCGATATGTTATTTTATTATTATATATTATTATTTGCCGATATATTGGCCGGGCCGCAAAAATAGTTGTTGTGGGCCGCGAGTTTGACATCCTTATTTTAAGCACTCGATATTATTTTTCAATATTATATCCTACGATGAATGATATTTGATTACACGTTTCACCTCTGTTTCTGTTTTGTATTTCGTCTGATTTACTGTCTTGTATCGATCCTGAATTCTCTCACAGCACATAATTTAAGCAAACTGATTTGATTATAACATGGAACATTGCTTCGCGAAAAGTTTCCGGTCTCGGTATGCAATTTAACAATGTTTTTGCATGACATCTGTACGTAAGGACAGAAGAAAAAGACTCTTTTCCCCCCAAAAAAATTATAAAACTGATTTAAAATGAATTCTGAAGAGAATGTTACTTGGCGTCTGTACGTACGTACGTATCTCGCATAACTCAAAAACAAGTAACCTCAGAACATTGAAATTTTGTATATAGGACTGCTATAACATGCAGATGTGCACCTCGTTTTTTGGTTGCAATCGGCCGCATCATAAATATATGTATATGTATGTAATAATAAAATTCTAACTGTATGTTCTTTTCATTTTTAATGGCGACGTTCTGTTATTTGAAAGTACGTGGAATTAAATCCACAGCCCCGCAGTCAAGTTGTTTTTCCCGCCTTTTCTACACGTACAGTTATAGAATGTTCTGGAAATATTTAAAGCGAACTGGATTGGCTGACGAGGCTGACGTCATTTCTTGGAAGCTCCGCCTTTCCAGAGGCTATAAAAGGACTCACAAAGGAATATCGGCGGCTTTTTCTTAAATCTCACGATGCAGTACACTTCATACAAAAAGTTATGAGTAATTCTTTTTATTTACTCCGGATATCTGATTTTGTAACTGCTATTTCTCCTGAATAATAATAAATGGATGCTGTTTTTTTAAACTTATCGTCTGATAATTTAAGCTACGACTAAAGCTGCTACATCACATATATATATAGTATATCCACTCTGTTAACCGGCTCAGTGACCTCAGTTTCTTTATAGGTTTATAAGTTGTGCATTTTTTGCTTTAAAAATGATTGAATTGTGTTGTTCTTATCTTCCGGTTAATGTTTTCATGCCTAAAACCTGCATGTTATATTAATTCAGAAGTCAAACAACAAACTGCATGTTATAGTTGTAGAATTACCAACAATTTAAATGCTGTTAAGCGCCTCTAAGCCTATTTCTTTTATCATAGCAGCTGTATTTGTTTACATTTGTAACTTAGCAGAATTTGTTGGCAATCCAGAGAAACTAAGTTTCGCAAGAGCAAATTAACGTCTTCTTTTATTATTGCGAATTAAATCATGCTTAATCCATTCATTCGAGTTATTACATTATCCCGTATATTGACACAGCATAGCGTCCACAGCAAATTAAAACAGTTTCTTCACCTTCAGTGTCTTTCCGCCGAGTAGGAGCAAAAGTAAATTTTCAGTTTTGTGCACCGAAAAATCTGCCTTCTTGCCCGTTGGCCGAATGGCTTGTTGATGAGTAGAAACAGTAATTTTAATTGTAAAATGGTTTTTTAATTGTTTTACCTGTATTTGGTGTTTTATGTTTTTCCATACCTTTCAATTTTTAATATAGATATTTTGAGTTTTATGTATATTTCCCTTTTCGCGAAATGGGAACTGAATAAATTGAATGAGAAATCTATCTCTAATGGAATTCGAGGAAATAAGTTTAAATGAAAGGCGTATGATATAATATTCCGTAGAAGATAGTCAAGTGGTGTATTAACTATACTCGAAGGGAAGCACACAAATGAAGGTCACCCAAGATCTGAACATCCCTTAAAGTGCCACATAAAGAACATGGAATTGCTTTTTAACCAGTGAATCAGTTATTATAGAAATTAGCCAAGGGCGGACAAGTTTCATCAGAAGAGTTTGCTGTCACTGTCATCTCGAAGTGATCGTTGAAGCGACTACCAATAGAGATATTTTAGACTTTTAGGCTCACACAGAAACTCGAATTATCCATGGTTGCTGCAAGATTGGCCTTTATGTGAGAATACCAGCGGTTTGTGTGCTATTCGTTCCATCTTCCAAAGGAGCCCATTTCAGATGGTATCGTCAATGTTCAATGGAGCCAAGAAATACGGGACATTGAAATGTTTACTGCCAAGTCCAGATGTAGGAGTGGTATATTCTGGACATAAATGCACTAAAAGCAGGTAGCCCATGAATCCATCTGGCCTTACTTGCACTGTGCAAGAGTCTGGTGGGAGTATCATGATATGGGGCATGTTCTGCTGACATGGAAGGGGTGCCTTGGTGTTCCTCGAGGGTAAACAAACAGCCGTTGAGATACCTAGATATACTGGCAGATCAACTGCATCCTGCAATGTTGCATTTGTGCTCTGAAGGCAAAGGACAATTCATGGGACAATAATGCAACTATGCATCATGCCAAAAGTGTTCAATGGGTCTCTGAACATCAGCCTGACTTCCAACACCTTCACTGTCCACCGCAGAACCCGGATCTTAACCTCATAGAAAATGTGTGCGATATGGTGGAGACACGCACCCGACAGCATTCTCCTCTACCATCTAATTTACAAGATCTAAAAAGAGAATATGCATTTACTTCCATAGAATACCGTGCATAGGCAATGCATGGTATTCTCTGCACGTGTACCAGAAGCATGTACACTCAATGCCCAACCGAAACAGAGCAGTTATCCGTACAAAAGGTGGTCCAATAAAATATTGATCTTGTGTTTCTAATTCATTGGCCAGTGTGTGTATCACTCGAATGGATTATCCAGCTTACTCATCAGAGCTGATTTGGATTGAGCAAGTATGGGGATGAAACTTGAAGGTTCAAGTACGTAAAATGTTAGAGGGCAAGCCTATTCTTTTTAGGCATGACGGCATGTCACTGATATTGTAATCTCTATCCAACAGATTTTACATGCCTCCTGGAGTAACACTTTTTTTCCTTAAGGGAACTCATACACCTTAAACCCCTCATGATCTTCGAATTATGTGATTGTTGCAAGAACTGGGATATTTTATTTATTTTAAAAGCAATTTATTCCAACCTTTTACAGCTGACTACATAATATAGCTGCTTTGGAAACTAGTAACCAGAAAGTTTGTGTTGCCACAAATATTTTTGTAATTTAATCCTCTTTGTGACAAAATATTTCGCCATGTTTCCATCTTGCGCGCATGATATTTTAAAAATGGCTAATGGTACATACTTGAAATTGGATGCAATTCTTTATATGGGCACTATTTTTTAACTGAACCAACAATCTGATGAATATTTTAGTATTGAAAAATTTTATGGACGGAAACATTACAAATTTTTTTAATAAAATATATTTTATAATTTCAGCTCCAAATAAAATAAAAAATTAACATGAAATTTTTAGACTTTTAGGTTCACAGTAGTTTTTAAATGTAATAAAAGCTATATATTAAATATGGAATTAAATTATGAAACAGAATGTTTTAAACTATGCGCGCAAGTTGGAAACATGACGAAAAATGTTGTCACAAAGCGGATTAAATTATAAAAAATATTTGTGGCAACACAAACTTTCTGATGACTATTTCAGAAAGCAGCTATATTATGTACTCAGCTGTAAAAAGTTGGTAGTAATTGCTTTTAAAATAAATAAGTCAGTCACCTATTCGAACATCTTATGGGTTTTAAGGTGTACGAGTCCCCTTAAGTTTGCGTCAACATATGATAATAACTGCTGCCATCTGGATTCGAAGTGCGCATGCGCAATAGTCTGGGTTCCACTGAGAAGAAAAAGGCTGCCACTCGATATGCGACGAGAATGTCCTTTCATTAAAATATAACGCTGAAAATAATGACATTAATTTTTGCCACTTATTAATGTTGGTATAATTTGCACTGCTATGCCCGATTTCATAGCAGAATGTGCAGACAGAGAAGTATTTATAAGAACAATCAGTTCAACTAAATCTTCAGTTCCGTCAGCTGTGCACTACTAAAAGACAGCGGTCTAAATATTCATTTCTTGACATAAGGAAATGCAAAATCCCGCATGATATTTCAAATACTCGTAATTCCATTCAGCACGTGAAGTTGATTTAATGAGCATTGCCATCGCAGCTTACGAAATACCGGATGCGTCAATCTTGCAGCTTCACACTGGCACGTGAAGAGTCGGTTTAAAGCTCACGTTATTCATGTCATTCTTTAATTCTCTAATAAAGCATGAGAAATTTAATACCCCACTGCATTACATATTGTTTAATGGGCGGGATGGAATCCTTTGTATAATTTTCTTAAAACTAAAATAGGGTTTTAAAACCAAGACCAGAGGTGGCCAAAAAATTTTGGAAGAAATCTATCTGAAAAAAAAAAAAAAAAAAAAAAAAAAAAAAAAAAAAATCTGACGTGTACATCACATGACTTCCTTGCACGGAATGTTCAATCATACGCAATATTTTTTGAATTTCGTTTAAAGTTATTGAATTGAACTGAATTAAATCTACTTCGTCGATAGGGCACAAACCACAATAGAATAAATGCACTCTTTAAAATCCACTCTATTTAATTACTATACCGACACTCTGGCGCTAGGTTCACTTACCAGCGTTACATCTGATTCATTTTATAACTCAGAATGCGCAAATATTTTATCATCTGAAGCATTATCTAATCGTTGGTACATGTTCTATTCAAATACCATAATAAATCTAAAACGATGTATGAAAGAAATTAGAGAAATAAAAAAGAAACAGTTGTCGTTGCGAAGCGTAGATTCCTTAGATTGGCAACAAATCCACTATTCTGTTAAGTTTCAAATGTAAACAAATACGGCTGCTATGGTAAAAAAATCACGGCTTAGCCGCACTTAAACAATTTTAAACTTGTTAATAATTCTACAAATATTGCATGCAGAAGCATGTATACTCAATGCCCAAACGAATCAGAGCAGTTATCTGTACAAAAGGTGATCCAATAAAATATTGATCTTGTGTTTCTAATTCATTGGCCAGTGTGTGTATCACTCGAATGGATTATCCAGCTTACTCATCAGAGCTGATTTGGATTGAGCACGCATGAGGATGAAACTTGAAGGTTCAAGTACATAAAATGTTAGAGGGTAAGCCTATTCTTTTTAGGCATGACGGCATGTCATTGATATTATAATCTCTATCCAACAGATTCATTGGCCAACTAATTCATTGGCCAGTGTGTGTATCACTCGAATGGAAACTAAAGGCGTAAAAACCTTAACTAAAGGCGTAAGAACCTTAACCGGAACATAAGAACATTAGAACAAGGCAATAAGAACATTATAAAAATAAACGTTGATTTACACAAAAACGAATGTCACAATGTGAACGTCACACATTGTGACGTTCGTTATAAAACGTCACACATTACGAACATCACGCATTGTGACGTTCGTAAAAATATTGTGACAACCGTAACAATATTTTTTCATCTTCCACTGCTCACGTGTACCCCCGTGTTGAGACAAATGAATATTAAAATCGGAAAACGGATTCTGGAGACAAGGGAATTAATTTTCAGAATATACATTGCAAATACTGGGCCAAACTCATAAGGTATTTCTCCCATTTCCCTAGCGTGCCTTCGTGGTGTAACGGTAGCACGCTGGGCCGGTATTCCAGAGGTCCGTGGTTCGATTCCCGGCGAAGGCGGTTGCATATTTTTTATCTTCCAATTAACCTAATGACTCTACAAGTGGCGCTCGAACTAAAAGGGTTGTGGATGATGATTCTCCGCACCCAGGATTTGGCGACTAGGTCACCTAAAAACCCTAGTCGCCCTTTAAAAAGGGGAGTATATAAGGTATTTCTCCCACTTTCCTAGCGTGCCTTCGTGGTGTAACGTTAGCACACTGGGCAGGTATTCCAGAGGTCCGTGGTTCGATTCCCGGCGAAGGCGGTTGCATATTTTTAATCTTTTCTGCTTCCAATTAACCTAATGACTCTACAAACTTTCCGAAAAACAAAAGTAGTTTCAAGGCCATAATGGTCTATAAGTCGTTCTAAATTGGAAAACAATCCCCTTTTGGAAGAAAATGGTAGTTGTAAGATTTATTTAAATATTGATCCTAGAGATACACTTTCAAAATGAGGTACATAATTCTCAAAATAATGTACACTGCGAAAAAAATGGGACAGTTTTATATGTCCGTTTCTATTGGGCCGATTGACAAAGAATTGCGTTTTTTCATGTGTCGAAAGCGTGACTTAGGATATGACATTATATTTATGCATTTCATTGTTCTAATATAGATATTTAGACACAAAACCGGACTTTTTCTAAAAACTACGTTTCTTAAAACAGTCAGAAGAGCTATATAAGAGAAACGCTTCTGAATATGTAAATGATAAGATGGAGGTAAAATTTTATTGCATAACAACAATGGTTCTCAACTTTCTTTCCTCATGCGCCCCTTTCACCACTGCTAGAAGATTATTCTGTATCCTTCTTTCCAAACCAGAAAACACATTGTAGAGACATTAGACAATTTCAAGTAGAATACATGAAAAAGGAGCAATGTCCTCGCCGGGACTCGAACCACGGACCTCTCGAATACGCGCCGAGTGTGCTGACCACTGCCCCACGAAAGCAAGAAGGCGGGAGAATTACCTTATGATACATATACATTTATTTAGACTCAGAATTATTTTCTAACGTGTTTTAAAGAACAAAAAAGTACAGAAAATGGTACTCAATACCAAACTTGAATTAAAGTAGTTTTTTATATTCATAAATTAAAACTAAATGCTTAACAGCCAAATGAAAAGCTAATCACATCCCCCCTTTGGAACTATGAAATTACCCCCAGGGCTGAATCATAAATTCCATTCAATTGGTTGAGAATTCATGCTTCATAAGCCAGAATACATGGGGTAGAGCATAAAACAAAATCATGCAGTGTTTCCATTATAATATTCAATTTGTAACGAGTTGGAATTCAGAAGACTACATCTTGATATATACGAGGATTTAAAAGTGATAGCCATTGAATAAAATCTGCCAAAAGAATTAAAATGCATAACTATATATTGAATAGGAGGATTAAAAAGTTATTTAGTAACTTTATTAAAAAAACACAAAGAGCATGAAGTTATAAGTTTCAAACATAAACATCAAATGCATTCTACCAATTGAGTCTTAGATTGTTTCGCTAAATGAAAATGTCAACAGAAGTAAAATCTTTTATTTTATTTATTTATTTCTTTACCTACGTACGTTCATCAAGGAAAAAGAAAATTCGCTACATAAGAAAGAGATAAATGTTATTTTCTTCAGCGATCCCAATACAGATAGAAAATACAACTCTTCTCTAAATTGCCTTTGTATGTGTCCATGGAGAATAAAAATGGCAATTGGATATAAAAGAAAAAGATGAAATCATTGGACAAAAGATTATGATTTATGTTTCATCGTTGTCAGATAAAAGCTAATGTATGTCTTATACTAATATTGGAAACAAAATAGGTTCTACAAACGTATCACGCAGTTCCAAGTTGTTCAGTTATGATGACAGTATCTATGGTAACTGAAGTTTTGAAATTGGTTCCGAATTAAAGTTGCAAGTTCAATGCTAAAATTCGGCACCAATCAGAGAAATATCCGAACAATAAAAAAAGTACAAATATTTCGTTAAAGAGCGTAATTCGGATTCCTTTTTCCTTGTACGAAGTAAAAGAATTATTGTAATCTCGAAATATTTCTAGTACTATACAGGGTGTTTATAAAGCCCCGGACCCATTTTGATGTTTAATAACTCATAAAATAATGAAGATACAGAGGCTGTTCGCACATTTTTTAGACGATTTTGGTAAGAGGTAATAAAAACCCGTTTGCTGCAAAAGAAGTAATTGTAATTGTACTACGTTTTTAAAAGTCAAAATTATCGTCTGTGGCTTGAAAGATTTGTTTTTATTCAAAATGGCGAATTTAACAAAGCAGTGGTTCGAAGGCTACATTGACGCTCTTTCCGAAGAGAAATATGCATACCCCGTTATCCAAAAACGATGTAAAGTCATGGTTTTGTGATATCTAAAGCGTCGATAGGTAATATCATCAACAAGAAAGGAAACAAACGTCCAATTGGAGCCTCAAGTGGGACAAAAATTCCAATCAAGTATCCAAGGAAAAAACGGACATCTTCGACTATTGCAAAGGTACGTTGTTTAATGTTAAAAGAAAATCCCCCCAGTCAAAGGACAGTTGCAAATTCATTAAAATGCTCGGCGTCCACTATAAACAAAATGATAAACGTTGATTTAAATCTTAAGAAAGCGAAAAAACGCAATGTGCATCGTCTTCTTCCAAAGCATATCGCTCAACGCAGGACACGCTGGAGAATTCTATATGAGAAACACTTATCCAAAGAAAAATGGAAAACAAGTGTCATAGTAGATGAAGCATGGTTGTATTTAAATGATTGTAACAAAAAAAGAGCCATTTATTAGCATAAAAGGGGAGAAAAAAATTTAAGTACATGGTTCAAAGAATCGAAAGAAAGTTTTTCTAAGGGATTCATGATGGTTGCTGGTTTTGCTTCTAATGGCAAGTTAAAAATAAAGAGAGTGCAAAAAAATGTTAAGATTAACTCCAAATACTATCAGGAACATATTGTATCGCCAATTTTTCTGAATGAAATACCATAGCTTTACCCACAGTGCCATCCATCTGTGAAACTCCATCAGGACAAAGCTAGCAGTCACACATCAAAAACACTGTAAATTTCCTAAAAGAAATGGAACAAAAAACTGGTATCAAAGCCATACCCTTTACTGATATCCCTACTCATCTCCCGATGTGTCACCTATGGAATTTTGTGCTTTCGGACTTTTAAAAACTGCTTTATCCAAACGTTGTCCCAAAACTCTAACAGGACTCTGGAAAGCTGTTCGAGAGGAATGGGATAAATACCTCTTCTGCCACTTTATTAGGCATTATTATCCTGGAAATTACGGTGTCGAAAGGTAGTTCAGAATAAGGGATGTCAAATAGAACATTTAAAACACAAGAATTTTATGTAATTTAGTTTTGTGAATACAATATACATCGTCTAAAAAATATGTGAACAGCCTCTGTATATGTGTGATGTACCAGCTTTTGTCCGGAATAAATAGATTGGTGAAGAATCATAGATGTAGTCGTAGCTCAAATTATCAGACGATAAGTTTAAAAAACAGGATCCATTTATTACTGGTCAGGTGAAATAGCAGTTACAAAAAAATCAGATCACCGGAGTAAATAAAAAGAACTACTAATAACTTTTTGTATGAAGTTTACTGCGTCGTTACATTAACGAAAAGACCCCGATATTCCTTTGCGAGTCCTTTTAAAGCCTTCTGGAAAGGCGGAGCTTCCAAGAAATGACGTCAGCCATTCTAGTTCGCTTTATATATTTCCAGAACATTCTATAACTGTACGCGTACAAAAGGCGGGAAAAACAACTTGACTACGGGGCTGTGGATTTAATTCCACGTGCTTTCAAAATAAGAGAAAGTCGCCATTAAAATGAAAAGAATTAGTTAGAATTTTAAGTGCATTTTTGACTATGGAATTTTATTATTACATATATATAATAATAAAATTCCACAGTCAAAAATACACTTAATATATATCTATATATATATATGTAATAATAAAATTCCATAGTCAAAAATACACCTAATATATATATATATATGTAATAATAAAATAGTCAAAAATACACTTAAAATTCTAACTCTATGTTCTTTTTTGGCGACGATCTCTTATTTGAAAGTACGTGGAATTAAATCCACAGCCGCATAGTCAAGTTGTTTTTCCCGCTTTTTCTACACGTACAGTTATAGAACGTTCTCGAGATATTTAAAGCGAACTGCATTGGCTGACGAGGCTGACGTCATTTCTTGGAAGCTCCGCCTTTCCAGAGGCTATAAAAGGACTCGCAAAGGAATATCGGGGTCTTTTCTTTAATGTAACGATGCAATAAACTTCATACAAAAAGTTATTAGTAATTCTTTTTTATTTACTCCTGAAATATGGTTTTTGTAACTGCTATTTCTCCTGACCAATAATAAAGGGATCCTCTTTTTTAAACTTATCGTCTGATAATTTAAACTACGACTACATCTATATTTCTTCACCAATCTATTTATTCCGGACAAAAGCTGGTACATCACATATATATATATTACATTTATTCATTCAAAATGACCCTGTGTAAAGGTGATCGATGATATGACAAATAAGATACATAATTTAAGATGTTTGCGGTAATATTCGTAGTAAATGTTAAATCTATAAATGAACTGCCAAGTATATGTGGATAGCTACTCGGTACCACATTGTGGTGGAAGCAAAGTTTCATTAAAATCAAATGCCTTTCTATTTCGTTCCATCTACATTGAAATTCCCCATCGTAATAAGAGGAACATTTGTATCTACAGTAAACTGTTCATTGATCCATAAAGTAGTCTCAGAATGTTTCATCCGTGACCTAAGCAAGAACATCTTCAACTTCACGAATTAAACAGTTGGATGAATACTTAGGGATGCGAGAATAAATCTTGACTGTCCGTTAACAATGACACTGACCGTACAAATATCGCCCGATTCTGAATCCTGTATTCTCTTACGCTGCTTAACAGTAGATCCTATTGGTACACAGTCTCCTATACTCGTCAGATTTCTATAAATTGCAATCCCACTAGCTTCGAGAAATAAAATAAAAAAATATTAAAAAAAAAAAAAAAAAAAAAAAAAAAATCTGAAATGTTTCAGATTTTAAATTACGTCCAAAGGGGCGTTTTTTTAACATTTTGTGTGTTACCTTTCTTTATTAAATATCATGTTCCTCGCACTTAAACCATAAGATCCAGTGCAACAGCAATATCGCAAAATAGTTTTAAAACGAGCCTATCTTTAGAACTTCCGATACAGAGACTCACGCGCTGGGGATATAAATGTTTTTTATGCACAACGTTGCCATTGCTCGCTTTGAAATCCTTGACTTTGTTAATCAAAAATTCGTCAAAGTTTTAAAAAATAGGAAATCGATCATAAAACAAATTTCAAATTTCAAATTTGGTCTTCCACATGCTCATATTCGTTGGAGGATTACGTTATTCAAAATTCGATGACTCGATGTACCGTTGTTTTATCACAATACGAGAAATATACATACATTTATGCAGATTTTTCATTATTTAATTTCTTCAAATATAATGCAGGACTCTAACAATTTGTGGCAACATTTTGAAAAGTGAACCGACATTTATGAGTCCGACGCAAAATGCCAAAACGAAACTAATAGTCCTTCGGGATTCAAATCCCTTTGGACTAAAAATAAAGAAATATTTTTTAAAAAATCTTGTAGAGTCATTAGGTTAATTGGAAGCAATAAAGATGAAAAATATGCAACTGCCTTTGCCGGGAATCGAATCACGGACATATGGAATACCGGCCCAGGGTGCTGAACCACTACACCACGAAGGCACTCCAGGAAGTGGGAGAAATACCTTACATACTCCCCTTTTTAAAGGGCGACTAGGGTTTTAGGGAACATAGTCGCCAAATCCTGGGTGCGGAGATCCACAACCCTTTTAGTTCGGGCGCCACTTGACATTAGGATTTTTTGGAAGGCAGAAAAGATGAAAAATATGCAACCGCCTTCGCCGAGAATCGAACCACTGGCCCCTGGAATACCGGCCCAGCTTGCTGAACCACTACACCACGAAGGCACTCTAAGGAAGTGGGAGAAATACGTTATAATCTTATATAATAATAGGTTTCAGAATTTAAATTACGTCCAAATGGGCCTTTTTTTAACATTTTGTCTGTTACCTTTATTTATAAAATATCATGTTCTTCGCACTTAAACCACAAAATTCAGTTCAAGAGCAATATCACAAAATAGTTTAAAATTGAGTGTATCTTTAGAATTTCCGATACACAGTCTCCTGCGCTGCAGATAATTTTTTTTTTTTTTCTGTAGAACGTTGCAATGGCTCGCTTCGGAATCCTTGAGTTTGTTAATCAAAAATTCGTTAAAGTTTCACGAAATATGAAATCGATAATAAAACAAATTCCAAATTTCAAATTTGGGCTTCCACATGCCCATATTCGCAGGAGGATTACGTCATTCAAAATTGAATAGCTCCAGGTACCGTTGTTTCATCACATTGCGAGAAATATACATACATTTATGCAGATTTTTCATTTTTCAATTTCTTTAAATATAGTGCAGGACTCTAACAATGGGTGGCAACAGTTTGAAAAGTGATTCCCCGTTTATAGTGATTCAGAGCAAAATCGCAAAACGAAAAGAATAATCAGGGGTCACTTCAAGGACAAAGGCTCTTTGGACTAAAAAAAAAAGAGTCAAAATGGATTTGGGAATCGTCAAAATTTATATTTCCGTTAAAATCTGATAATCAAATTTTTCACGATATGTCATTTAATTAAGATACAATGACATGCCGAATAAATATCAATTGATGTCAATATGTCCTTTACTTCATATAAGGAAGTAAAAGATATTACTAATTGATCGGAGGAAAAAATTCACATCTTTACTTCAAGACTAAAATAATTCTATAAAATAATTGTATAGAAAGATTAGGATTATTTTTTTGGACCAGGCAAGATGAAAAATTAGCAATCGCCTTCGCCGGGAATCGAACCACGGACCTCTGAAACACCGGCGCAGTATGCTGACTACTACACCACGAAGGCACGGTAGGGAGGAGGGAGAAATACCTTACATATTCCCCCTTTTAAAGGGCGACTGGGGATTTTAGGGAACCCAATCGCCAAATCCTGGGTGAGGAGAATCATCATCCAACATCCTTTTAGTTCGGGCGCCAGTGTAGAGACATTATTATTTTTTGGAAGCAAGAGAGATTGGAAAATTAGCAACGCCTTCGCCGGGAATCGAACCACGGACCTCCAGTGTACCGACCACTACACCACGAAGGCACGCTAGGAAGGCGGGAGAAGTACCTCATAACATTCATTCAGATTCTTCATTATTTAATTTCTTTAAATATATTGCAGGGTTCTAATATTTGGTGACAACAATCTGGAAACTGAACAGTCATTTATAGTGAACGGACACAAAATTCCAAAAGGAAATTGGTAGCTCTTCTAGGCAAATTTCCCCTTTTGTGCTAATAATGTATGAAATAGGCGCAACAAATATAGAAAACGACCACTTATCTTTAATAAAATACCTTTTGTTACAACTTGTTATTTGCAGAAAATATACATACGATAAAATCATTACGTTGATAGTTATGAAAGATATTTAACACGTATTACAACCACTTATTTAAGCCTTTCATCTCCGAGGATTTTACATTACTTTGTTACTTCAGTAAATAAACTTCACTTGCGATACAGACAGCATCAGTTTTTCGCGAATAACTCGATGGCCTTTTCTCGACCACTCGATCGGAAGTGACAAAAATGCAACAGATGTTCTCTAGATCAGATTCTTCCATCCCCGTGTCAGTACGAAACACACGACCGAAATCCCCTCTCGGGTTCATTTTCTTATCTCATTGGAAGCGTAAAGTACGGACGACGGAATCAATACAGACAGCCCTACAGAAAGCTTCATCCTCTTTTCGGTTGTCGCATCCAGAATTTCCCACTGCGGATGTCAAAAAGGAACGTGGAATGAAAACAGAAGGTTCTCTTCCACCCACACTTTCACCACCACGAGAACTTCTGGCAGAATGAACAGGCTTAACGTTCGTTTTTTTCCCCTAAGGAAACACGTTTATTTATTTATTTATTTATATCTTTAGCACACGTCTGAATCAATTTCGCGTGTGTAGCAGCTGTGATCGACTTTGCTGGTGCCTTGACACAAGATGTCGCAATCATTTCTTCGGGATTTCCAAATATTCGAAGATAGGTCGAGTGGTGTCGGATGTATTTACGAGAGAAATAAAACTGCCAGTTTCTAGTTGTATCATGCGCAGAGAGTACAAAATTCATTAGAAGTGAATGCGCAGAATCGAATATTTACGGTGTAGAGACATTAGGTATTTTCGAGAGCAGGAGAGATGAAACATCAGCAAAGCCTTCGCCGGGGATCGAACCACGGATCTCTAAAATACGCGTCCAGCGTGCAGACAAGCACACCACGAAGGCACGCTAAGAAAACGAGAAATACCTTATTTATTCTTGAAGACGCCTTTCAAAGACGTCTATCTTGAAAACGCCTTACAAAGGGCGACTGGGCTTCTTAGGGGAACCAATTGCCAAATCTTGGTGGTGGACAATCAACATTCACCACCCTCTTAGTTCGGGCGCCATTGTAGAGGCATTAGGTTATTTACAGCCGGACAGATGAAAAATCAGCAACGCCTTCGCCGGGAATCGAACCACAGACCTCTGGAATACGAGCCTAGCGTGCAGACCACCACACCACGAAGGCACTCTAAGAAGGCGGAAGAAATACCTTATAACGTAATATAAGAAAAGTTGCGAGCAGTAAGGAGGCCAAAGTGAGTGTCACCATTTCCTGTTTTGAAAAAGGAGGAGATAATTGACATTTCGGCTGCACTTTTCTCGAATGAAAGCAATTCGCTGCGTTTCCTTGCTTGAATATGCCCTCAGACAGCTTAATCCTTTATTTTTGCGGTGATTATGTAGAAAAATCATTCAAAAAGACATTTTTGCAGTTCACCTACAGTATATTGCAGACATTGCCTAAATACGGTCATATACGTCATAGACGGCTAAGCCTAATTTTGTTCAACCATACCAGCCCTATTTGTTTACGTTTGAAACTTAGCAGAAGAGTGCATTAAGTGTTTTTGTACATTCAGTGTCTTTTTGCCGAGTGGGGAGAAAAGAAAACTTTTAGTTTTGTGCACCGAAAAATCTGCCTTTCCGCCCGCTGGTCGAATTGTTTGTTTCTGCGTAGAAACTCTAATTTTAATAGTTAAAACAATTTTTTTTTGGAATTGTTTTAACTGTATTTGGTGTTTTATGTTTTTTTATATCTTTCAATTTTTAAAGAGGATATTTTGAGTTTTTTATTTATTTTTGCCATGTTGCGAAGTGAGAACTGAAATAATTGAATGAGAAATTTATCTTTAATGAATTTCGAGGAAAGAAATATAGTAAACATACTTGTTTACATTTAAAACTTAGCAGAAGAGTGAATTAAGTCTTTCTGCACCTTCAGTGTGCTTTTACCGAGTGGGATCAAAAGTAAACGTTTAGTTTTGTGCACCGAAAAACTGCCTTTTCGCCCGCTGGTCGAATTGTTTGTTTCTGCGTTGAAACTCTAATTTTAATTATAAAAGTTCGTTTTTTTAATTGTTTTAACTTTATATGGTGTTTAATGTTTTTCTATACCTCTCATTTTTTAATGAAGATAGTTTGAGTTTTTATGTATTTTTGCCTGCATTTGTCAACTGAATTAATTGAATGAGAACTCTGTCTCTAATGAAATTCGAGGTAATAAATATTCTTACCTAGTTTCTGCTTGTAAAGGATCGGATTCTATTCACAGTACACTTTTGTGGACGTGGGTTCTTAGATTTGGAGTGAATAACGAGTTCTTAGATTTGGAGTGAATTGATGAAATATCGAAACACACTTTATTAACCAGTATTGTCAGGACAGCTCCAAAACACGTTTGACAGACGTCGATGAACTACAATAAACACGCTGACACGATCAGCGACACAGCTTTCAGGTTATCAGGCTATCACGGTGGAGACAGCTTCACTGCAAAGCACCAGAGTACAGCTCCCGACTCTGCTCGGTCGTTCTCGGAACTCCGCGTACTCTCGAGGCTCTCCACGCCACAACTCGCGACGCACTCGACGACACACGAGCACAGCTCCCGACTCTTCGGTTCAGTCGTTCCCGGAGCTCAACACGCTCTCTCGACGATGCACTAACCGCGATACACTAAGAGACTCCTTCGGTGCACTCGACGACCCACTCGGCCTGTCAACTCGATCGACTCCGCAGGAATTGACTCGCTAGACGAGACACCAACTCGATACCGACTCTCTCGCACTCTATGCGACTCTCTCACACACCGACTCTCTCACAAACACTAACTGACTTCTGACCAGCAGGGTTTATATAGCTTTCGGCGTGTGTTCGAGAACATTCTGGTCTAAACCGGTAAGAATTCGTTCCAGAAGGTTCTCCATCCGTCCATGGCATATCGCCAATTTTGTCGCCAAATGGGCGATTTCTCGCCAAATGTGGCAACCTTGCTTTCCATTGCCATATTATGGCAACCCTAAAACTGCTTTGCGAGGAAGCTATCTGATCGCGCTTGGGCATTTCGTAACAATATAAATGAAATTCAGGAAAAAATTTAGAATAATTTAATATTCCGTACAGGGAGTCATGTGGTGTACACATTAATTTTTTATAATTCCTAAGATCTTCACACAAATATTTTTTACAGTTCTGCTCAAATTATTAAATGTGTAAATAAAGCCGTCAGCATCAAATTGCAAAAACAGCACCTTAAGAAAAACTTATTCTACAGTAGGTAATAAAGTTAATTGGTTGTATTAAGATGAAACTGCTGTCGTTTCAGGTCTATTCATAGTCAGCAATGTTATATAAGAGTGTTAACGAGATTGCCTATTGCTTTCCCAAGTATGAGTGATGTTATTTCACGTACCACATCGCTAATATGATTTCGGAATACGGCAACACCATTATATCTTCCAGCAGTTGACAAAAACCCTAAGGAAAACGTCTAATGACGTTAAATTGAGACGATGGCAGTGCTGAAGATCGTGCTGCTCTCCTACCCCCCCCACAAAAAAAAAAACACTCTTTAAGATTATTTGGTTCGATTAGTGTAATAAAAACAACTAATTAAGCTTTCTTACTATCAAGCGGTAAAGTCACTAAACATTGGTAATTCGATCTTACTTTCAAATCCCAGAGATACCGCAGCCTTTTTTACTTCCTCGTATGAAGTAAAAAGAAAGTATTGTAATCGCGAAAATTTTCAGGCATCATATTTCAACGAAAATATCCATTTTGACCGCTATCGAATGCAACTTAACGATGTTTTTGCGTGTCATCTGTACGTAAGGAGAGAATAAAGGACTCTTTTCCACCCAAAAAATTATAAAACTGATTTAAAATGAATCCTGAAGAGAATTTTTCGTGGCGTTTGTACGTACGTATATATCTCGCATAACTCAAAAATGACTAGCCTCAGAACGTTGAAATTTTGTATATAACATGTAGATGTGCACCTCGTATTTTCTTTGCAATCGGCCGCACCAAACATATAATATAAACTATATGTATATATACAACAAGTTATATACATATAGTTTAACTCTGTTAACTGTTAACTGGCTCTGTTAACTGGCTTTGTGATCTCTCTCTGTTAACTCTCTCTTAACTCTCTGTTTACTGTTAACTGGCTTTGTTACTGTTACTGTTAACCACTCTGTTAACTGGCTTTGTGATCTCAGTTTCTTTACTCTTATATGTTTGTAAGCGGTGCATTTTTTCTTTAGAAATGATTGAATTGCATTGTCCTTAACCTTCCGGTTAAGGTTTTATGCTTTTAGTAAATCTGCATGCAGTATTTTGATTGTTATCAACAATTTAAAAGCTGTTTAAGTGCAGCTAAGCCTAATTAGTTTTGTGATGGCGGACATGTTTGTTTACATTTCAAATTTGGCAAAATAGCGGATTTGTTGCCAGTCTAAAGTTACTAAGCTTCGGAACAGAAAGATAACGCCTTCTTTTATTATTGCGAATTAAATCATGCTTAATCCTTTCTGGAATTTATTCGAGGAAATAAGTGCTTAAGATTTACTTAGTAATTTTCAGTACAGAGACCATTTCCATTTTCAATACAGAGACCATTTCCAGATATATACGTAAGTACGAGTTTTGATATATTTTTGCCTTGTCGCGAAGTGAGAACTGAATTATTTGAATGAGAAATACTGAATCGTCTGTGAAAAACTGTTTCTTTTTTTTCTTTTTTTCTTTTTTTTTTGTTGTTTTGTTTTCTTAATTTTTTATACAGCGTTTTAGATTTATTATACTATTTGAATAGAACGTGTGGCAACGTTTAGATAATTCTTCTAATGATATACATTTTGTGCATTCTGAGTTATAATATGAACGAAGTATAACGGTTTTAAGTGAAGCTAGCGCCAGAGTGTCGCTATGGTAAACAAATACTAGAGTGAATTTTAAAGAATGCATTTATTCTATTGTGGTTTATGCGCTATCGAAGTAGATTTAATTCAATCCAATAAGTTTAAATGAAATGCGTTCAATTTAATATTCTGTGCATGGAAGTCATGTGATGTACACACTAGATTTTGTTTCTTGTTGTTATCAGTCTGACTTGTCTGAGAACGGTCAACACAAGCACACGTCATTCATTGTGCAAGGATTGTTGGCAAGATCCTTGAACGTCGTATAGATGACAGTCCGACTTTATCTCACTTTCACGCACAATTTTCAGAGACAGCCCCCCAGAGGGGGTGGTTCTGAGAGTCTCCCACTCCTTTACCTCTACAACTCACATGTTTGAGAGACAGCACCTCGAAAGGAACACTTACAAGAGCCTGCCACTTCTCTACCCCTACCAACAAGCTCTCGAGAGATACCTTCGACTCTCCGCATTTTTGGAGTGCCCCCATGCCGCACAGACACTATACATTTAAAAACATCCATGCTTTTCCAAGATTCTAACCCGGTCCCTTCGGTACGGCATTCAGAGTCACTAACCACTATACGGGATGGGATACTTTTTTTTTAAACGGATTCAAAGTACTAATATTAATATGGTATATTTTAGAAACGAATTTAAATCTAAAGAAAATGGCAGCCACTTTTGAAATATCTTAAATATAAATAATTAAATAAATGGTAAAAGCTATGCTGTATAATTCATGCTCATACCTTTTAAACTCTATCCATAACAAACATGACATAAAAAAAAAAAAAAAAAAAAAAACTTTCAAGACATTCGATACATTTATAGAATACAGCTTTACTATAACAACCCAATAAGCAATTAAATCGTTTTTAAAAACAACATAAATTAAAATAATATCTGAACTCGACAATAATACGCTAAAATCTACAATGAACAGCCCTGGTGGTGGAGAATCATTATCCACCTCCATTTTTTAGTTGAGGCCCCACTGTAGAGACATGCCGTTTTTTTCGGGGGGAGGGAACAGGAGCGTTAAAAAATCAGCAATGCCTTCGCCGAGAATCTCTCGATAACGTGCCGAGTGTGCTAACTGCTACACCACGAAGGCATGCTAAAAAGGCGGGAGAAATACCTTATAGTGTTTTGTTCTTTGATTATATATATTCCATTTAGGTTAGGTTAGGTTATTTAACTACGGCAAAGCCTCGAGGGCTATCTGCCTAAGGGGAGGGATGCCTTCGTGGAGGACTTTCTAAGGGAAACTGGCTCGTATACACGTTACGCATGGGGAAAACCACGAAAACGCCCATGCAGCCAGCCCGTTCGCGGGATTCGAACCGCGGACCGAACTACCAGTGTTCAGCGACTTTACCACTCGGCAGCTGGTGGGCCCCATTCCATTTAGGACGCATTGATTTTTGATGGCGAAATGCTTTTATGGTGGTACATACATTTTTGTTTAATAATTACGTGGTACAAAAATAGAAAATTTTGTGAACTCCTGGCCTAAAACATACTTCTGCAACTGCATTCATATAATACTGTGCAAAGCGGTTGCCTTGCAAGAATTCCTTCTTGAAATTTAACACTCCGATGTTTTGAATTTTAACGCAATTCTCATCACGTACTTCCATCAAACATATTGATGAAGAATTCCATCTTCTTTGACTAAAGCTTAGTAACTAAAGGGATTATATAGATCTAAGGCTAGTAATAGGTTTGTTGACATAATCCCCTTGTTAATCAGAATATTTCTGCCTCCAAGCTAGAAAGTCAGCAAATTCATTTGCTCCAACGCCGAAGGGAGAAATTTAATCTACTTTATGAAAACCGTACTTGGTCCGAATTTTACTGCACCTCATTTAATTATGTTCATTGTTAGTAACTAAAAGTACGGATTATTAATTCTTAGATCAGTTACCACACGACCAGTCTGTGTGACTGATGTTTAAACTTCAATCACGTCTTCTTCAATGCTAGTATACATTCTTACTGATACAACAGAATATTAACAAGAATTTAAGGAATTAAAAATACACTTAATTCATTACATTTAATTTTTTAACGGAATTAAATTAATAAGTCAACGTATAAGGTATTTCTCCCACTTCCCTAGCGTGCCTTCGTGGTGTAACGGTAGCACGCTGGGCCGGTATTCCAGAGGTCCGTGGTTCGATTCCCGGCGAAGGCGGTTGCATATTTTTCATCTTTTCTGCTTCCAATTAACCTAATGTATCTACAAGTGGCGCCCGAACTAAAAGGGTTGTGGATGATGATTCTCCGCACCCAGGATTTGGCGACTAGGTCCCCTAAAATCCTAGTCGCCCTTTAAAAAGGGAAGTATATTAGGTATTTCTCTCACTTCCCAAGCGTGCCTTCGTGGTGTAACGGTAGCACGCTGGGCTGGTATTCCAGAAGTACGTGGTTCGATTCCCGGCGAAGGCGGTTGCATATTTTTCATCTTTTCTGCTTCCAATTAACCTAATGACTCTACAAACTTATAAAATAAAACGATTATCAGTCTTTATAAGCCGTCCAGACGATATAGGCTACTGCGGAACCAAAGAGCCCACGTTCGAATCCGGAGAAGGAATGGATATAAACTGTCTGTCGACGATAACGGTAGTAACCTGAGAACGGTAGCAACCATAGGTACCTTCATAACAAAAGACCGCTGTTTCCGACCTTGGTAGTGGCGAAAGCCTAAAAATAACAAGTGCGCACCGTGAGGGAAAAGAAAAAATGAAAGCTTTCAGACGTTATAGTACGCATTCCTTTACTTGCTAAATATCAAGTTCTTCGCACTTGAACCATGAAATTCAATTCAACAGCAATATCATAAAATATTTAAAGAGCATATCTTTAGAATTTCCGATACAGAGTCTCGCGCGCTGGAGACAATTTTTTTTTTCGTTCGTACAGTGTTGCCATCGCTCGCTTTGAAATCGTAAAGTTTCTTATTTAAATACTCATAAATGCTTTACAAAATATGAAATAGATAACAGAACAAATTCCAAATTCGGGCTTCCAGATGCGCATATTCGGGTGGAGACGTACGTTATTCAAAACTGAATGGCTCTAGGTACCTTCGTTTTACGACAATGCGAGAAACATACATACATACATTGATGCAGATTCTTCATTATTTAATTTCTTTATGTATAATACAGGGCTCTAATATTGGGTGACAACAATTTAAAAAGTGATTCGCCGTTTATAGTTAATCCACGCAAAATGCCAAAACGAAATTAATACCCATTTTGGGCTATTAATAGCCCTTTGGGCTAAAAGGGAGAAAATTTACGTGTATTAATTTTAACTGAAAGGAAAATAAACTTCATAATTTATTCATAAATGTTTCCCAAAATTCAAAAATTGTCAGGACACATATACAGTAAGACCCCGCTTAACGCTGTTTCGTTTAGCGCTGTTTCGGTTTAGCGCTCTTTTATTTCAACCCGGGGATTCCACGAAATCGCTCGCAGCATACGGGGATTCCCCGAAATATTATGCAGCGATAGGTTTCAAATACATATCCGAAAGAATGTACTTGTATTTCTTGTTTGGTGCGGTATTGTACAGACATATTTTGAAGGGGTAAATGTGGAAGATGTCGAAGAAATAATTCAAGAAGCAGCTGCTAGTCTTTCTAATGATGAGCTCAAGGAATTAACTGAACAAGAAGAAAACAAAAATGTTGACAGCAGTGATTCAGAAGAAGAGCAAAAAGAACTTTCGATGGCGTTTGTAAAAAGGAGTTTGTCTACCATAACTGAAATAATGGATCCATTCATTGAAAATGATCCGAATTTTGACAGGAGCTCAAAAGTAAGGCGTGGTGTTAGAGATGCTCTATCCGTTTATGAAGAACTTTTAAGAGAACAACGCAAAAGAAAAAGGCAAACAACATTAGATGCTTTTGTCACAAAAAGGCAGAACACTGAAAACGCGGAAGGCTAACTAAATATGACTGACTGAAAATTTTATTTGTTTTTTTTTTTTAAGAATATTCGTTTTGTTATTTATATTTTGTTTTTATTTTTGCAAGAAATAATAATGTGGTATTAATTTGGGCTTTAAGAAATAAATGTTTGGTTTTATTTTTATTAAAAAAACATACTTTTTAAATTTAATACCTAACCAATTTCCTAGCCATCTTCCCCTAACCTCAATATTTACATGTAAAGATAGCCTCGTTTAGCGCTGTTTCGCATTACGCTCTACTTTAATGGAACGTATCCCCCGCGTTAAGCGGGGTCTTACTGTATATATATATATTTTATGCAAATAGTGTTGAGCTTTTAAAGGTACGAAACGAAACAGATTTAAACCGAAAACGTTGAAAACACGAACACACAATTGCATTTCAGCTTCGAGCGGAAATCATTATTTCCTACCCAAATTTAGAATGATGTATTGCAGAAAGCAGAAGAAGAGATCTTCGTAATATATTTCAACAACAGTCTACGCGTAATAAACCCTTTCCGAAATTGAGTTTTCCCGAAATAAACCATTCGCGTCTTACACACGTGGGTAGAATTGTTCGAGAAGTGCTGCGCCGCTGTGGCTGCTTTTAAGATAAGAATTACACGCAATAGACTCGAGTGCAATCGAATTGCTGCGGCTCTATATAAATGCGCAAGTGGAATGAACAGTTCGCCGCTATTGGCTGTGACAGGGGTAAAGGGGCATTCTATCGTTATTTCTTCCTCGCAGTGGAGTTATAGAAAGTTCTGAGTTGTGTGTTTGTGACGAGGCGAATGCTCATATGAAAAGAGTGTTTGTAACAAAGAAAAAAAAATCATGCTTAATTAAAAGAATCTTGCGTTAAGTGAAACTCCAGTTACCCGGATTACCTAAGACCCCATTTTCCGCAAATCGGAATATCCGGATAATTGTATTACCTTTCTCCTGTAAGCCATATATTACAATTGAGAAAATGTTTTTTATTTTTTCGCTTCGTATGTTTTACGTAACAAAAATCTTATGTGGATATCGCACGATTTCTTTTAAATTAAAAAACTGCACAGAATTTTCTCTGCAGAACAACTTTATAAAAAAGAATTTGAAAGGTTTCAGATTTTAAATTACGTCCAAAAGGATCCACTCAAACATAAAATTCAGCTCAACAGCAATATCGCAAAATATTTGTAAAATAAGTATATCTTAAGAATTTCCGATACACAGTCTCGTGCGCTGGAGATAAAAATGTTTTTTAGTGTTGCCACCGCTCGCTTTGAAATCGTTGAGTTTCTTAATCAAAAATTCTATGATGTGTTACAAAACATGAAATCGATAATAAAACAAATTTCAAATTCAAATTAGAGCTTCCACAGGCCTATATTTATGGAGGATTACATTATTCAAATTTTGACGGTTCTAGGTACCGTTGTTTTATCACAATGCGAGAAATATTACATACATTCAAGCAGATTTTTCATTATTTAATTTCTTTAAATATAATACAGGGTGATAATGTTAGGTGGCAACAATTTTAAAAGTGAAGCAACACTTATCATGCATGAATCGACGCGAAATGCCAAAACGAAATTAATAGTCCTTCTGGGTATATTGCCGCTTTGAACTAAGAAAAATTTAAAAAAAAAAAAAAAAAAAAAAAAAAACTGAAATGTTTCAGATTTTAAATTACGTCCAAATTAAATTACGTTTTTTTAACGTTTTGTGCGTTATCTTTATTTGTTAAACATCATGTTCTTCGTACTTAAACCATAAAATTCAATTCAACAGGAATATCGCAAAATAGTTTTAAAATGAGCATATCTTTAGAATTTCTGATACAAAAACTCACGCGCCGGAGATAAAAATGTTTTTTCTGCATAACGTTGCCATTGCTCGCTTTGAAATCCTTGAGTTTGTTCGTCAAAGTTTTAAAAAATAGGAAATCGATCATAAAACAAATTTCAAATTTCAAATTGGGTCTTCCACATGCTCATATTCGTTGGAGGATTACCTTATTCAAAATTCGATGACTCTATGTACCGTTGTTTTATCACAATACGAGAAATATACATACATTTATGCAGATTTTTCATTATTTAATTTCTTCAAATATAATGCAGGACTCTAACATTTTGTGGCAACAGTTTGAAAAGTGAACCGACATTTATGAGTCCGACGCAAAATGCCAAAACGAAACTAATAGTCCTTCGGGATTCAAATCCCTTTGGACTAATAAAAATAATGAAAACAATTACAACTAAATAAGCAATATCATTTTATACAAATATTAATTATCCTAATAAATAAATTAACCAACGTCCCGTTGCCTTCTCTCGACAAACATCCAGTATCCAACAGAGACATTAAATTTAAAAACTGCACAGAATTATCGCCCTCATTTTTCCGAGTGGCATCAATGCTGATATCAGCAACAATGGCAGCAGTCATATATCAGCAACATTTAGCTGCCTGCCATTGTGATATAATGAATAAGAATTATCAATTTGATGCGATTTCATAAAAAACATTTCATTCGAATTTTGAAAAAATCGCTTCGAGGTGCCCTGGCTCTTGTCTAGATGCACCTATATACCAAATTTCGTAGCCCTGGGTCTATTAGCTTACGCGCAGCACGAACAATATATAATATCATCAACAAGAAAGGGGGAAAAAAACGTCCATTTGGAGCCTCAAGTGGGACAAAAATTCCAAACAAGTATCCAAGGAAAAAACGGACATCTTCGACTTTTGCAAAGGTACGTTGTTTACTGTTAAACGAAAATCCCCCTAGTCAAAGGACACTTGCAAAATTATTACAATGCTCGGTGTCCACTGTAAACAAAATGATAAACGTTGATTTAAATCTTAAGAAAGCGAAAAAACGCAATGTGCATCGTCTTCTTCCAAAGCATATCGCTCAACGCAGGACCCGCTGCAGAATTCTATATGAGAAACACTTACTCAAAGAAAAATGGAAAACAATTGTCACAATAGATGAAGCATGGGTGCATTTAAATGATTGTAACAAAAAAAGAGCCATTTATTAGCATAAAAGGGGAGAAAAAAATTTAAGTACGTGGTTCAAAGAATCGAAAGAAAGTTTTCAGGGATTCATGATGGTTGCTGGTTTTTCTTATAATGGCAAGTTAAAAATAAAGAGAGTGCAAAAAAAAAAAAAAAAAAAAAAAAAAAAGTCAAGATTAACTCCAAATACTATCAGGAACATATTTGATTGCCAATTTGTCTGAATGAAATACCATCGCTTTACCCACAGTGCCATCCATCTGTGAGACTCCATCAGGACAAAGCTAGAAGTCGCACATCAAAATCCACTGTAAATTTCCTAAAAGAAATGGAACAAAAAACTGGTATCAAGGCCATACCCTTCACTGATATCCCTACTCAATCTCCCGACGTGTCACCTATGGATTTTTGTGCTTTCGGACTTTTAAACACTGCATTATCCAAACGTTGTCCCCAAACTCTAACAGGACTCTGGAAAGCTGTTCGGGAGGAAGCGAATAGAGTACTTCTTCTGCCACTTCAAAAGGCATTATTATTCTGGAAATTGCGGCGTCGAAAGATAGTTCAGAATAAGGGATGTCAAACAGAACATTTAAAACACAAGAATTTTATGTAATTTAGTTTTGTGAATACAATATACATCATCTAAAAAATGTGTGAACAGCCTCTGTATATGTATAAAGCAAACTGTCTTTCTAAACAACTTCTTCAGACACAAGCTATTTTCTCTTTCCATCCATCACTGGGGCTTTCCTGCGGCGCTTCAAAGGCGGCGAAGTTATTACATCCACGTCACTGCAGTCCTTTCGTGACTAGTTGCACAGGGGTTAAGAAACTAATAACGCAGCAGCCTTCTTCCCCATTGGGCTTCCCAGCCTACACAACTGCTCTCGACAGAAGGTCATACGTGACCTTTTCGTCACTCATCTTTCACATAATTAATGGCGCATGCTCTCTAAATATTGACCGATGTCTTACTTGAAAGATGAATTATCTTCGCCATATTACCATTCATTTAGGAGCCCATCAAGAAGGTGAAAGAGTGCTCTCTTCAAGTTAATGGGCTTTTGGACTTAACATGGGAGGTTTTCTGTTATGGCTTCGACATCCCGGAAAGATTGCTTCGTGGAGCGAGGATTATCTCCCCGCTGGATGAAATCAATTCAATGACCGCCTAAAGACTGCTCTCTAACTGGTGGCCCCGAAATTATTGAATTGATGCGAAGACATTGCAATTATGTACTTGTTGCAAATACGGTGTTGAGAGATTTCAAGATTTCAGTTACGGGGTATCAGAAACCCCTACACCGACAATGTTAAATTGGCCATTTTCGATGTACCTTTTCTCAAAATCTGCTTGAGATATAAGCTTGAAATTTTTTCTGTAATTAAAGTATACCTATCTGATTATATGACAAAATGTTCTTAAGAACTGTGTTTATAGCTTTTAAATGATTTAGTTTATTACTCAGTAACCTCGAGATTAAATCTGGAAGTACGTTAGGCTTTACTGAATAGCAACATGGTGGCGCGAGGAAGATAAAAGTAATTTATTTCCAGCCGCGGCAGCACACTGCTTTCACAGAGCCAAGTTTGTTAATTAAAACTGAAAGGTTTTATTTTTACCAATGGCAACAATCTCGCGCTAAAGATAAAAATGTCTTATTTCGAAGAATGTTGCCACTACTCATTTTCAAATCATTGAAATTGTTAATTAAAAAAAATCCATTAAAGTTTTGTAAAATATGAAATATAAAATCCGAAATTCCAAATTCGGGTTTCCATTTCCATCCACCATGTTCGGGTGGGTTATTCAAAATTGGATGGCTCTAGTTAAAGTTGGTTTTTTACAATGCAAGGAAACATGGATGAAGATTCTTCATTATTTAAGGGGTATCAGAAACCCCTATACCAACAATGTTGAATTGGCCATTTTCGATGTACCTTTTCTCAAACTCTGCTTGAGATACAAGCTTGAAATTTTTTGTGTAATTAAATTATACCTATATGATTATACTGAAATGAGCTTTTGAAGCATTTTGAATTTTAGAGTAAATTACAGAATATTTTGTTAGGCATAGTAAAATTTAGCATTTTTCTGACACAAAAAAATTTAAGTTTTTTTTCTAAGTTTATTACAAAAAGCTCATTACAGTAAATATTAGGGAACCTAATATATAAGCCATAAAAAGTTTAGATAACCTGTGAGCAGTAGTTCCTGAGAAAAGGTACATCGAGTATAAAAAAATCACGTTTGGAGTAAAACGCGTTTTTATGTAAAAATCCTCATTGATCAAAGCAGTAGATGACAAATTAAAACTAGATTTTTTTTTTACAGTTCTAATTTTCATAGAGATTAAAGAATGGTATTTTTAGAAAGATAAAAGTGTACAGAATTTGAAAATGCAAAAATCCGAAATCACAATGTTTTGAAGATTTTGGGGTTCCAACACCCCTTAATTTATCCGGATAAACATTTAACATTTATTGTTAAAATTTGTACTTTTTCCGTTTTGACGGCGCAAATCTCGCCAAGCAGACTTTATTGGCGACAACACACAGTATACACATAAAAAATGTTAACAAATGCTAGTTCTAAGAATTTTCAGTTTTGAAGGCAAAAAACATTTTAATATCGTTTAAAATTTTGTAAAAAATCCAATAAATTTGTAAAATGACATTAATTTAAGAATTTACTATGCTTTCAGGGTACAACATCCTGATTCGCCGGTTCATATCACGTCACCCCAAGTGATCGCATCTCACGTAAACTAAGCTACAAAAATCCAATTATTTCAGTAATTATCTACATTAATTCGAAGTTGAATCTTAATTTAGGATACAGGTTTAAATGCAAAAATTATTTCAATTCATACGAATAGCTTGCTCAGAAATTATGTAAAACCGCTGTGTTTTACGTCGCTAGTGCATTCTCATTAGAATGGATGAATCTAACGCTTGACTTTCCCTTTTCTATATTTTTGCCTTCGGATGAGCAATGTCATTGCATCTTAATTGACTTAATCACGGCGAATATAAAATTGAACTATCTGGTAAAAATTCTTTGTAATTGTATGCCAGTATTGAAGGAAACAATCAATCTGATAAGAAATGGCCGCGACGTGTTTTGAAAATGAGGCGTAAAAGGTTACCAGCGAGGATATTCCGTTTGGCAGCACTTTTTTGGCAACTTTATCGCCAAAAAACTATTGGCGACTTTATCGCTTGTGCCGGTAAAATGGAAAAGTACCTTAAAATTTTAACATCTATCCGGATAAATATTTAACATTTAACGTTTAACATTTGTCCAAAAAAAATAGAAGAAAGTTGTCACAATAGACGAAACTTTGGACAGTGCAGGATTTGTGTATAAGCTACACAAGCTATAGCTTACGGCCACTTTCTTGGTGGCAACGATTTGAAAAATCATACAGACTTTTAATGTTTTCAACGCAAAACGAAAACAGTAGTCCTTCAGCGCAATGCCGGTTTGGACTAATAAAGGTAAAACACAAAATGTTAAAAAAAAAGGCCTTTGGCCGTAATTTAAAATCTGAAACCTTTCAAAATTTAAATATTAATTTTACTTATTACTGCCGTAATCTTGCAATCTTATCCATTTTCTCGATTTTAAATTTCTGTAATACCACAGGCATTTATAGCATTATATATATATTGTAACTAGTAGCCTGGTAATACATTTTTTTAATTAAGTGATACATTTCGAAAACACAGAAGTTGCGTCATCTCATTTAATATAATATATTAATAGCAGTTATTAGGAAATTTCGTTACACCTAGCATCGACGAAAAACATTCACGTACTTGCCGAAAATTAAATGGTGTGTATACTCTTCTCCATTCAAATCGAAATCCATTGGATGTTATTTCCAACACATGAAAGGATTATTCAGACGTAGCTAACATTAATCAAATGTGAGCTGAATTATTCTCGAAATTGTTACGTGGATATACACGTCCGCAATCTTGATCCATGTATCATATTCCTTATACATTTGAAGAGCTTTGAATAAATCATGAACGCATGGAATACCAACATCGTAATCTACGACTCAATCATGGAATTGGAAATTAGATGTTATTAATGTACACCCGTAAACTGGAGGAAGAAGGAAATATTTTTATAGAAAGTAAGTATTTAAAAAAAAATCTGAAAAACTTCCACATTTTACATTATGGCCAAAGGGTATACAAATGTTACATTACGTTTTTTAACGTTTGGTGTGTTATAATTATTTATTAATATCATGTGCTTCGCACTTATACCATAAATTTCAATTGAAGAGCAATATCTCAAAATAATTTTAAAATGAGCTTATCTTTAGAATTTCGCATACACAGTCAGTCAGTCTCTCTCTCTCTCTGTCTCTCTATCTCTCTCTCTCAGTTTCTCTCTCTCTCTCTATATATATATCACATATATATATGTATCTCTATATATCACACACACATATATATATATATATATGTGATGTACCAGCTTTAGTCGTATCTTAAATTATCAGACGATAAATTTTAAAAACAGGATCCATTTATTATATCAGGAGAAATAGCAGTTACAAAATCATATTTTCGGAGTAAATAAAAAAAGAATTACTTATAACTTTTAGTATGAAGTTTACTGCATAGTTACATTTAAGAAAAAGCCCCGATATTCTTTTGCGAGTCCTTTTGTAGCGTCTGGAAAGGCGGAGCTTCCAAGAAATGTCGTCAGCCAATCCATTTCGCTTTAAATATTTCCGAACATTCTATAACTGTACGTGTAGAAAAGGCGGGAAAAACAACTTGACTATGGGGCTGTGGATTTAATTCCACGTACTTTCAAATAACAGAACGTCGCCATTAAAAAATGAAAAGAACATACAGTTAGAATTTTAAGTGTAATCTTGACTATGGAATTTTATTATTACATATATATATATATATATATATATATATATGTAAGATAAAAATGTATGAATCAGAATTATAATATAACTATAAACATTAATTCTTCCTCTCTATTCTAAAATCGTAATAACTTATCTTAATATCCTTCCCTGTGAATAATTTAAATAGCTTAAAATTAATTACTTAATTTGGTCACACATAATTATGAAAAATTAGAAAAATTAATGAACAAGAATTTCAGATTTTCTGAAAACAAATTGCAGAAATTTTACCCAATGTTGAAATGAAAACTATAGAATTCGCAGCACATTAAATAATTTAGTTCCTGAGCTGGATTCACACGAATGTAACAATTTTTGAGCTGTTGCAAAAGCGGAAGTGCAAATAATTTTCTGTCGCACATACTTGCAAACACTAACTCAGATCGACCTTGAACCCGCTGTAATGCTTAATTCCTAAACGGTAATTCACTGATGATTTCTTTTTCACAAGGCATTCGAACTTCTCAATTTATCGAGAGATTACTTTCAATCTGTAAACACTACGCGTGATTATTTTTTTGAAGCACTTATAATTGTAATAATAAAAGCAAAGGAAATGACGGAACACTGTAGATGCGTGATTAGACCCATATTGAAGAAGTTTTTGATTGCGTAGTATGCTAGTAATGCTAACTTGGTAACATCTAAAGAACTTGGCAGTCGAGGCAGTTTTAATTCCATTTTTATTTCCAATTGATATTTGTGGCCACCATCACATGGCACTCCATTCGTGCCTTTCCACAGAAGATTTACATTTTTGATATTGTTGAGATAGAAAGCAAGCCAGCGAAATTACATCTTAGCAGAGTAGATGGCAAAATATATATATACATATATATATATATGTAATGATATTTTTAAAGCAATTGATTAAATTAAATTCTATTAATATTGCTTAATAATGTGTTGGCGATTCTCTACCTAAATTGCATCCCTGTTCCTAAATTTTGGCGAAATCCTTTCTTTAGTATAAAATATATTAACCTGTTGGCGCCCGCCAAATCGCCAAATTCATAAATCTGTCATATTACATAAAGTACTTAAGAACACTCCTGATGAGAAGATAGCGTCACCTCGTGATTTCAATTAATATCGCTGATTTGAGGAGCCTCGTGACGTACACATATGTATAAGTAGGGCTTCTGCTCAAGGTACGAAGAGAACGCTTACGAGATGGATGCTAAAATAAACCTACCACTTATATTCCAAAATTTGTCTCATTCCTGTTGCCCCGGCTGCACAAAACAAATAATGTATGAGAAATTACATTTCATATATATATATATATATATATGTGTGTGTGTGTGTGTGTGTGTGATGTATCAGCTTTAGTCGTACCTTAAAAAATCAGACGATAGTTTTAAAAAACATGATCCATTTATTATTATTCAGGAGAAATATCAGTTACAAAAATCAGATATCCGGAGTAAATAAAGAGAATTACTAATAACTTTTTGTATAAAGTTTACTGAATCATGACTTTTAAGAAAAAGCCCCGATATTCCTTTTGCGAGTCTTTTTATTGCCTCTGGAAAGGCGGAGCTTCCAAGAAATGACGTCAGCTTCGTCAGCTAATCCAGTTCGCTTTAAATATCTCCAGAACATTCTAAAACTGTACGTGTAAAAAAGGCGGGAAAAACATCTTGACTACGGGGCTGTGAATTTAATTCCACGTACTTTCAAATAAGAGAACGTCGCCATTAAAAATTAAAAGAACATACAGTTACTGTTGTTCATACAGTTTGACTATGGAATTTTATTATTACATATATATATATATATATTAGGTACAGTGTCGGCATTTCTCGCTTTGAAATCATAGAATTTGTTTGTGGAGACATTAGGTATGTTTTTTGTTTTGAAAGTAGGCAAGATGAAAAATGAGCAACGCCTTCGGAGGGAATCGAACCACGGACCTCTGGAACATGCGCCCAGCGTGCAGATCCCCACATCACGAAAGCATGCTGGGAAGGCGGGAGAAATACCTTATATACTCCCTTTGAAAGGCGACTAGGGTTTTTAGGGGACCCAATCGCCAAATCCTGCGTGTGCAGATTCATCATCCAACAGCCTTTTAGTTCGGGCGCCACTGTAGAGACACATTAGGTTAACTGAAAGCATGAAACATGAAAAATGAGCAACGCCCTCGCCGGGAATCGAACCACGGACTTCTGGAATACTCGCCCAGCGTGCAGACCACCACACCACGAAGGCATGCCAAAATGGCAGGAGAAATACCTTATATGTTAACCAAAAATTCGTTAGAGTATTACAAAATATGAAATCGATAATAAAAAAATTCCAAATTAGGACTTTTAGATGCCCATATTCGGTGGAGACGTACGTTACTCAAAACTGGGTGGCTCTAGGTACCGTTGTTTTATCACAATGCGAGAAACATATACATGTTTATGCAGATTCTTCATTATTTAATTTCTTTATATATAATAGAGGGTAATAATATTTGGTGGCAACAACCTGAAAAGTGAAACGAACATTTAAAGTTTTCGACGTAAAATGCCAAAACGAAATTAGTAGCCCTCCAAGGCTAACGCCCTTTGGGCTAAAAATAGGATGCGTGCTAATTCCCTCGAATCCTAATCCTAATCCTAAATGTTTCTGCCATTTTAATCCTGCAATTAAAACCAATCATAAGTAATATCCTAGCTAAACTAGGTGGTGTGGTTAATTATGGCAAAACACACTAGGGCTATCTGCCTAAGGGGAGGGATGCCTTCGTGGAGGACTTCCTAAGGGAACTGTCTCGTATACACGTTACACATGGGGAAAATCACGAAAACACCCATGCAGCCAGCCCGTTCGTGGGATTCGAACCTCGGACCGAACTACCAGTGTTCAGCGACTTTACCGCTCGGCCGCTTTTGGGCCTCCTAGCTAAACTAGCGTACTTTCTAAGCTAGAATACTGAAGAACTATGTGGTGGGAGCGGCTATTCGTCGAGTTCTTGTAGCCTAAGTAACTAGTACAAAGACAGGTTAAATTACCTTTTAATCCAACTCAAAATGAGCTAACAAATAGCCCCTCTCGGGCGTGTTTTTCCTTGTGTTACAGGAATACAAGGCAATTTCCCTTGAAACGTCCTTCTCGAATGCATCCCTTCTTTAGACACATGACTGCAGTGTACTTTGCCGTGATCTAAGAAATCTAATCCCGTTTGTACTGCTACTTATTTAAATGCCTATTTTCAGTTTTTCTGCTGCTCTAATTTCATGAAAGAAGCTAGCAAAAATTGTTTAGTAAGATTTGCGATGTGTTTCATTATACTTTGAAATCAGATTAGAGGATAAGAGTGTTAATTATTGGAATTTTATTTCTTTCATTCATAAAAATTATCCCAGCTTCATTGATTGTTATTTTTTAAGAGTTAAGTAGGAAATTTTCAAAAAAAAAAAAAAAAAAAAAAAATGAAAAAGAAAAAAAGAAACCACTAGCAGACTGTTAAGACAGAACACGTATCCTGATAAGTAAACACAATGCTACTCCTATACTTCCCAAACCGATCGATTTTCCTTTCCACTTCTAGCAGTGGTGAGTAGAGGTCTATTCTTTCACTATTTCAAGAAATGAAATTAGGTCAAGTTCAAGGAAGCAGTATTTTGGTAATGGATTTATAACGTCTGAAATGTATTATGTCGAACTTCCGATGCTCATTCAAAGAACTTAAATAAGAGTAAAGTGCTAATCAAAGTAAATCTTACCATCGGTTTGTTCATTCAAAACCGGTGCTCATTCAAAGAATTTAAATACGAATAAAGTGTTAATCAAAATAAACCTTATAAAGTCCTTCTTACCATCGGTTTGTTCATTCAAAACCGGTGCTCATTCAAAGAATTTAAATAAGAATAAAGTGCTAAGAAAAATAAACCTTATAGAGTGCTTGTTGCCATTGGTTTCGTCGTTCAAAGCCGGTGCTCATTCAAAGAATTTAAATAAGAATAAAGTGCTAATCAAAATAAACCTTATAGAGAGCTTGTTGCCATTGGTTTCGTCATTCAAAACCGGTGCTCATTCAAAGAATTTAAATAAGAATAAATGGTTAATCAAAATAAACCTTATGAAGCCCTTTTGTTACCCTCTGTTTCTTAATTCAAAACCGGTGCTCATTAAAGAATTTAAACAAAAATAACGTGCTAATCAAAATTAACCTTATAGACTGCTGGTTGGCATTGATTTGGTCATGTAAAACCGATGCTCATTTAATGAATTTAAATAAGAATAAAGAGCTAGTCAAAATAAACCTTGTGAAGTCCTTGTTAAGCCATCGGTTTGTTCATTCAAAACCGGTGCTCATTCAAGGAATTTAAATAAGAATAAAGTGCTAAGGAAAATAAACCTTAGCGAGTGCTTGTTGCCATTGGTTTCGTCATTCAAAACCGGTGCTGATTCAAAGAATTTAAATAAGAATAACGTGCTAATCAAAATAAACCTTATGAAGCCCAGGTTACCATCGATTTGTTCATTCAAAACCGGTGCTCATTCAAAGAATTTAAATAACAATAAAGTGTTAATCAAAATAAACCTTATGAAGCCCTTGTTACCATCGGTTTGTTCATTCAAAACCGGTGCTCATTCAAAGAATTTAAATAAGAATAAAGAGCTAATCAAAATAAACCTTGTGAAGCCCTTGTTAAGCCATCGGTTTGTTTCAAATCTGGTGCTCATTCAAAGAATTTTAATAAAAACAATGTTTTAATCAACAAACAAAAAAAAAAAAAAAAAAAAACCCTTATGAAGCCTTTGTTACCATCGGTTTGTTCATTCAAAACCGGTGCTCATTCAAAGAATTTAAATACGAATAAAGTGTTAATCAAAATAAACCTTATAAAGTCCTTCTTACCATCGGTTTGTTCATTCAAAACCGGTGCTCATTCAAAGAATTTAAATAAGAATAAAGTGCTAATCAAAATAAACCTTATAGAGTGCTTGTTGCCATTGGTTTCGTCATTCAAAACCGGTGCTCATTCAAAGAATTTAAATACGAATAACGTGCTAATCAAAATAAACCTTATGAAGCCCAGGTTACCATCGATTTGTTCATTCAAAACCGGTGCTCATTCAAAGAACTTAAATAAGAGTAAAGTGCTAATCAAAGTAAATCTTACCATCGGTTTGTTCATTCAAAACCGGTGCTCATTCAAAGAATTTAAATACGAATAAAGTGTTAATCAAAATAAACCTTATAAAGTCCTTCTTACCATCGGTTTGTTCATTCAAAACCGGTGCTCATTCAAAGAATTTAAATAAGAATAAAGTGCTAAGAAAAATAAACCTTATAGAGTGCTGGTTCCCATTGGTTTCGTCATTCAAAACCGGTGCTCATTCAAAGAATTTAAATACGAATAAAGTGTTAATCAAAATAAACCTTATAAAGTCCTTCTTACCATCGGTTTGTTCATTCAAAACCGGTGCTCATTCAAAGAATTTAAATAAGAATAAAGTGCTAATCAAAATAAACCTTATAGAGTGCTTGTTGCCATTGGTTTCGTCATTCAAAACCGGTGCTCATTCACAGTGCTCTGGGCGATTTTGGTGACTGCGATATTCGTGGTATGTTAAGAATTGTCTTACTTCTTTTTCCCTTTCTGTTATGCATAGCTCTTTATCTTTTTGGTTTGGCTTGGTTTTGTGTGATTATGGCAAACCCTAGAATGGCTATCTGCCTGCGGGATGCCTTTTTGGAGGATTTTCTAAAAGGAACTGGCTCGTATACACGTTACACAAGGGAAAAACCACGAAAATGCCCATGCAGCCAGCCCGTTCGCGGCATCTGAACTTCGGACAGAACTACTAGTGTTCAGCGACTTTACCGCTCGGTCGCTGGTGCGTTTCTTTATCTTGTTTAATTAACTTGTAGAAACATTAGGTTATTTCGAAGCAAGAGAGATGAAAAATGAGCAATCACCTTCGCCGGAAATCGAACCACGAACCTCTAGAATACCAGCCCGGCGTGCAGAACCACTACACCGCGAAGACACGCTAGGAAAGCGGGAGAAATACCTTATATACCCCCTCTTTTAAAGGGCGACTGGCGTTTTAGGGGACCCAATCGCCAAATCTGGTGGTGAAGAATGATCATTATCCCCCTTTTAGTTCGGGCGCCACTGTAGAGTCCTTAGGTTATTTCGAGGCAAGAAAGATGAAAAATGAGCAATCGCCTTCGCCGAGAATCGAACCACGGACCTCTGGAATACCGGCCCAGCCTGCAGAACCACTACACCACGAAGGCACGCTAGGAAAACGGGAGAAATACCTTATAAACTGTTATTTATTTCAATGAGGCTTCATTTCTTCGTTTTTGTCTGGCGTGGTTATTGAAGAGACTGAAAATATCTCTGAACCCATAAGATGGAAAAATGTTTCTAATTTTCACTACCTATACGAAATTTTGCCGCACATGTTTGTTTCGTGCACATACGCATACAATTACTATCATCGATCTTTTTTTTTTTTTAAATTCCATTATTCAGTTCCTTTTGTGTCTTTAATTTCGTTTTCTTTTTAAAAATTAAATGAGATTAAATATTGAATACAATGGATACAATTTCAGCAGACTGGATTTTCATTATAAATTTAATTGCTTTTTGCTTCAATATCTTATAGAAGCTTATGGAAATTAAAAATGCCCTTGAATCTTTTAGGTACTCATCATTAATAGTAAACGTCAGATAGCTTTATGCATTGTTCCATTCTCCTTTAATGTCTTATTTTATTTATTTCCCTATATTTGCTGCGTAAATTCCACAATAATATGCACGAGCGAACCTTTTTCCGTTGTACTTTTAAACTGCAAAATGTCAGGAATTTTCCTATTTTCCCTATTATTAATTTCTTAGATATGTGACGGGAAAGAAAAAAAAAAATAGGGATTTTTTTTCCCTAACTCGTAAACGTTCATTTATTTTTCCTCTATTTTATACTTCCTTGTATGAAGTAAAGGAAGTATTGTAATCATGAAAATTTCCAGTATCATAATTCAACAAAAATATCCATTTTGACCGCTATCGACTACCAAAACTACGAACGTCTTGGAAGAAACAATACGAGTCATTAGCAATGCGTATCTGGGAAAGAATGCGTAGAATGACACTGTGCACAAAATTGAGTATCAGAAGGTTTTAATTTTCGTGTTTTTTATTCTCCTGTCAACAAAATGTACGGTTCTGTCTATAAGCTTTTCTCCCGCCTTCTAAGCATGCCTTCGTGGTGTAACAGTCGGCACGCTCGGCGCGTATCCACAGTTCGAGTCCCGGCGAAGGCATTGCTCATTTTTCATATCTACTGCTTCGAAATAATCTAATATCTCTGTTACGATGAAACACCGAAATCTGGAGAATGTCGACTTTCACCGGTGAATGTCAACATTCACACAGTCGCTTGGTGTATGTCCGAAATATTTTCCAAGTACTCTTATTTCTGACTTATACCGGTGAATGTCGACATTCACCATGTACTATGTAATGGTGAATGTTGAACATGTAAGAATATTATATTTCCTTCTCCGTCATTCAGTCGCGAATAAAGGCACTTGAGACTCAGAATAAGAACTTCAGGACATAAGAACTTAAAACACACAGTACATTGAAAATGAGAAAGGAAAATAATAGAAGTTATAAACTTACCAAATTATGTGATTCAAATCTTATTTATTGCAACAACTTAAACTATTATGACACTTTGAATTGCACAAGAGGCCCTTGCTTTTACAACTGCATTTATTTGTGGAACACTTCCTTTTAGAATGGTAGCGTGTACATAGACTCCTCTCTTTTCGACCTACACCAGAGCATATCTGTGATTGTCGACATACACCGGTGAGGGTCCGAATGTACAAGAATGTAAAGAAATATTCGATCTTTCACCGACGTATTTGGTGAATGTTGACATTCTCCGGTGAAAGTCGCACCCAGATAGAATTCGAATCATAATCTACACGAAATTTCAAGAACATTGTAATAAAGTATTAAGTTTCTTTACTGCCTTCTTTGGAATGCCATCTAGAAATATACGTTTTTAGTAAATTGTGCGTGCAGCGTTATCCACCTAGTACTGCCTCCATTTTCTGAAATATAGAAATATAGACCTTATATACCCCCTCTTTTAAATTTTCTCGCAAGGCACAAACACATTTTCTGAAGAGATTATTGGCAAGGGAAAAGAGACCTTCGTATCCCTTTTACCTACGACGATCCGAATTCCCAGGAAAACTTTCCATCAAAAGTGGGACGCACCTCGACCAATTACAGTCTAACTTATAAGCTGTCCAATGTCTGAGGTAATGACAGGTGGAACACTTTCCTCTTAGCCATGATACAGTTCGTGGACTTTTTCTGACGTTCCTCTCAGGCCAATTCACAACACATACACGCAGGATAATTCAGAGCAAATCACTTCTCAAGTATTAAGGATACTTATAACATACTATTACAAAATTACAAGACGTGGAACACGCAGTTATTAACATCTCCGACATATTTCTTAAATTTCGAAGGTATCTCTGTTAATTAACCAGTTATTTTGTAGAGCCATCAGTTATTTCGAAGCAAGAGGGATGAAAAATGAGCAATGCATTCGTCGGGAATCGAACCGCGAACCTCTGGAATACGCGCCCAACGTGCAGACCACCACACCACGAAGGCAGGGTAAGAAGGCGGGGAAAATGCCTTATATACTGCCCCCCTTTAACGAGCGATTAGAGTTTAGGTGACCCAATCGTCAAATCCTGGGTGTGCAGAATCATCATCCTCCACATTTTTAGTTCGAGCGCCACTTGTAAAGACATTAGATTATTTCGAAGCAGAAAAGATGAAAAATGAGCAACACCCTTGCCGGGAATCGAACCACGGACGTCTGGAACACGCGCCGAGTCTGCAGACCACTACACTACGAAGGCTTGCTAAGACGGTAGGAGAAATACCTCAATTTTATGTAATGAATCTTTACTGTCACTTCTCTCTCTCCGATTTCCTGCAAGAATGCTAATTTTAGCTCACGTTATAAGGTATTTCTCCCGCCTTCTTAGCATGCCTTCGTGGTGTAGTGGTCAGAACGCTCGACGCGTACGCGAGAGATCCGTGGTTCGAGTCCCGGCATTGGCATTGCTCATTTTTAATCTCTCCTGCTTCGAAGAAAACCTAATGTCTCTATAAAGTGTACTTAAGTGAGGGTTTGAGATTGTTTTAGACCGCTGCCGCTGTATTGAGAACCAAATACTGTTCAAAAACCATCGTCGCGCAAGAAATGGGAATAGCTGTGTCAAGCCTTCTTCCGCAATTTGAAAACCTGTGTGGGGATTTATGCGCTCACCCGTCACAGTGACTTCCTAATCTGCGACTGCAGATTTATTTTATTTGTATTTAATGCCTATGTTTTCTTATCAATTAAAATTATATTTTTTACTAAATTTCGCTTTCATTTCTGTGCTTGATTAGTAATGTAATAAAAATATTGCAAACGGGCCGCCGTGGAAAAATAACAAAACTGCAAGGAGAATGAAGACTGTGGCGAACGCCATTTTCTCCAGTCCGTCTAAATTCATATCAGATCTTTTTAAAAACAACTCCTGATGTTGCCAATCCGGCAAAGCATAACTCTATTTCCTTTAATTATGTAACACGGTCTTTACATAACATCAGTCAGATGTTAGAACATCTTTTATTCTGAAGTTGCCATTCCGGCAAAGCATAACTCTGTTTCCTTTAATTATAACTCAAGATCTTTACATAACTTCAGTTAGGTCTTAGAACATCGTTCTATTCTGATGTTGCCATTCCGGCAAAGCATAACTCTATTTCCTTTAATTATAACTCAAGATCTTTAGATAACTTCAGTCAGATGTTAAAACATCTTTTATTCTCAAGTTGCCATTCCGGCAAAGAATAACTCTGTTTGCTTTAATTATAACTCAAGATCTTTAGATAACTTCAGTCAGATCTTTGAACATCGTTTTATTCTAATGCTGCCGTTCCGGCAAAGCATAACTCTGTTTCCTTTAATTATAATACACGATCTTTACATAACTTCAGTCAGATGTTAGAACATCTTTTATTCTCAAGTTGCCATTCCGGCAAAGCATAACTCTGTTTCCTTTAATTATACTCAAGATCTTTACATAACTTCAGTCAGATCTTTGAACATCGTTTTATTCTGATGTTGCCATTCCGACAAAGCATAACTCTGTTTCCTTTAATTATAACTCAAGATCTTTACATAACTTCAGTCAGATCTCTGAACATCGTTTTATTCTGATGTTGCCATTCCGGCAAAGCATAACTTTATTTCCTTTAATTATAATACACGATCTTTACATAACTTCAGTCAGATGTTAGAACATCTTTTATTCTCAAGTTGCCATTCCGGCAAAGCATAACTCTGTTTCCTTTAATTATACTCAAGATCTTTACATAACTTCAGTCAGATCTTTGAACATCGTTTTATTCTGATGTTGCCATTCCGACAAAGCATAACTCTGTTTCCTTTAATTATAACTCAAGACCTTTACATAACTTCAGTCAGATCTTTGAACATCGTTTTATCCTGATGTTGCCATTCCGGCAAAGCATAACTCTGTTTCCTTTAATTATAATACACGATCTTTACATAACTTCAGTCAGATGTTAGAACATCTTTTATTCTCAAGTTGTCATTCCGGCAAAGAATAACTCTGTTCCTTTAATTATAACTCAAGATCTTTACATAACTTCAGTCAGATCTTTGAACATCGTTTTATTCTGATGTTGCCATTCCGGCAAAGCATAACTCTGTTTTCTTTAATTATAATACACGATCTTTACATAACTTCAGTCAGATGTTAGAACATCTTTTATTCTCAAGTTGTCATTCCGGCAAAGAATAACTCTGTTTCCTTTAATTATAACTCAAGATCTTTACATAACTTCAGTCAGATCTTTGAACATCGTTTTATTCTGATGTTGCCATTCCGGCAAAGCATAACTTTATTTCCTTTAATTATAATACACGATCTTTACATAACTTCAGTCAGATGTTAGAACATCTTTTATTCTCAAGTTGTCATTCCGGCAAAGAATAACTCTGTTTCCTTTAATTATAACTCAAGATCTTTACATAACTTCAGTCAGATGTTAGAACATCTTTTATTCTCAAGTTGTCATTCCGGCAAAGAATAACTCTGTTCCTTTAATTATAACTCAAGATCTTTACATAACTTCAGTCAGATCTTTGAACATCGTTTTATTCTGATGTTGCCATTCCGGCAAAGCATAACTTTATTTCCTTTAATTATAATACACGATCTTTACATAACTTCAGTCAGATGTTAGAACATCTTTTATTCTCAAGTTGCCATTCCTGCAAAGCATAACTCTGTTTCCTTTAATTATACTCGAGATCTTTACATAACTTCAGTCAGATGTTAGAACATCTTTTATTCTCAAGTTGCCATTCCGGCAAAGAATAACTCTGTTTCCTTTAATTATAACTCAAGATCTTTACATAACTTGAGTCAGATCTTAGAACATCGTTTTATTCTGATGTTGCCATTCCGGAAAAGCATAACTCTGTTTCCTTTAATTATACTCAAGATCTTTACATAACTTCAGTCAGATCTTTGAACATCGTTTTATTCTGATGTTGCCATTCCGACAAAGCATAACTCTGTTTCCTTTAATTATAACTCAAGATCTTTACATAACTTCAGTCAGATCTTTGAACATCGTTTTATTCTGATGTTGCCATTCCGGCAAAGCATAACTCTGTTTTCTTTAATTATAATACACGATCTTTACATAACTTCAGTCAGATGTTAGAACATCTTTTATTCTCAAGTTGTCATTCCGGCAAAGAATAACTCTGTTTCCTTTAATTATAACTCAAGATCTTTACATAACTTCAGTCAGATCTTTGAACATCGTTTTATTCTGATGTTGCCATTCCGGCAAAGCATAACTTTATTTCCTTTAATTATAATACACGATCTTTACATAACTTTAGTCAGATGTTAGAACATCTTTAATTCTCAAGTTGCCATTCCTGCAAAGCATAACTCTGTTTCCTTTAATTATACTCAAGATCTTTACATAACTTCAGTCAGATCTTTGAACATCGTTTTATTCTGATGTTGCCATTCCGACAAAGCATAACTCTGTTTGCTTTAATTATAACTCAAGATCTTTAGATAACTTCAGTCAGATCTTTGAACATCGTTTTATTCTAATGCTGCCATTCCGGCAAAGCATAACTCTGTTTCCTTTAATTATAATACACGATCTTTACATAACTTCAGTCAGATGTTAGAACATCTTTTATTCTCAAGTTGCCATTCCGGCAAAGCATAACTCTGTTTCCTTTAATTATACTCAAGATCTTTACATAACTTCAGTCAGATCTTTGAACATCGTTTTATTCTGATGTTGCCATTCCGACAAAGCATAACTCTGTTTCCTTTAATTATAACTCAAGATCTTTACATAACTTCAGTCAGATCTCTGAACATCGTTTTATTCTGATGTTGCCATTCCGGCAAAGCATAACTTTATTTCCTTTAATTATAATACACGATCTTTACATAACTTCAGTCAGATGTTAGAACATCTTTTATTCTCAAGTTGCCATTCCGGCAAAGCATAACTCTGTTTCCTTTAATTATACTCAAGATCTTTACATAACTTCAGTCAGATCTTTGAACATCGTTTTATTCTGATGTTGCCATTCCGACAAAGCATAACTCTGTTTCCTTTAATTATAACTCAAGATCTTTACATAACTTCAGTCAGATCTTTGAACATCGTTTTATTCTGATGTTGCCATTCCGGCAAAGCATAACTCTGTTTCCTTTAATTATAATACACGATCTTTACATAACTTCAGTCAGATGTTAGAACATCTTTTATTCTCAAGTTGCCATTCCGGCAAAGCATAACTCTGTTTCCTTTAATTATACTCAAGATCTTTACATAACTTCAGTCAGATCTTTGAACATCGTTTTATTCTGATGTTGCCATTCCGACAAAGCATAACTCTGTTTCCTTTAATTATAACTCAAGATCTTTACATAACTTCAGTCAGATCTTTGAACATCGTTTTATTCTGATGTTGCCATTCCGGCAAAGCATAACTCTGTTTTCTTTAATTATAATACACGATCTTTACATAACTTCAGTCAGATGTTAGAACATCTTTTATTCTCAAGTTGTCATTCCGGCAAAGAATAACTCTGTTTCCTTTAATTATAACTCAAGATCTTTACATAACTTCAGTCAGATCTTTGAACATCGTTTTATTCTGATGTTGCCATTCCGGCAAAGCATAACTTTATTTCCTTTAATTATAATACACGATCTTTACATAACTTCAGTCAGATGTTAGAACATCTTTTATTCTCAAGTTGCCATTCCGGCAAAGCATAACTCTGTTTCCTTTAATTATACTCAAGATCTTTACATAACTTCAGTCAGATCTTTGAACATCGTTTTATTCTGATGTTGCCATTCCGACAAAGCATAACTCTGTTTCCTTTAATTATAACTCAAGATCTTTACATAACTTCAGTCAGATCTCTGAACATCGTTTTATTCTGATGTTGCCATTCCGGCAAAGCATAACTTTATTTCCTTTAATTATAATACACGATCTTTACATAACTTCAGTCAGATGTTAGAACATCTTTTATTCTCAAGTTGCCATTCCGGCAAAGCATAACTCTGTTTCCTTTAATTATACTCAAGATCTTTACATAACTTCAGTCAGATCTTTGAACATCGTTTTATTCTGATGTTGCCATTCCGACAAAGCATAACTCTGTTTCCTTTAATTATAACTCAAGACCTTTACATAACTTCAGTCAGATCTTTGAACATCGTTTTATCCTGATGTTGCCATTCCGGCAAAGCATAACTCTGTTTCCTTTAATTATAATACACGATCTTTACATAACTTCAGTCAGATGTTAGAACATCTTTTATTCTCAAGTTGTCATTCCGGCAAAGAATAACTCTGTTCCTTTAATTATAACTCAAGATCTTTACATAACTTCAGTCAGATCTTTGAACATCGTTTTATTCTGATGTTGCCATTCCGGCAAAGCATAACTCTGTTTTCTTTAATTATAATACACGATCTTTACATAACTTCAGTCAGATGTTAGAACATCTTTTATTCTCAAGTTGTCATTCCGGCAAAGAATAACTCTGTTTCCTTTAATTATAACTCAAGATCTTTACATAACTTCAGTCAGATCTTTGAACATCGTTTTATTCTGATGTTGCCATTCCGGCAAAGCATAACTTTATTTCCTTTAATTATAATACACGATCTTTACATAACTTCAGTCAGATGTTAGAACATCTTTTATTCTCAAGTTGTCATTCCGGCAAAGAATAACTCTGTTTCCTTTAATTATAACTCAAGATCTTTACATAACTTCAGTCAGATGTTAGAACATCTTTTATTCTCAAGTTGTCATTCCGGCAAAGAATAACTCTGTTCCTTTAATTATAACTCAAGATCTTTACATAACTTCAGTCAGATCTTTGAACATCGTTTTATTCTGATGTTGCCATTCCGGCAAAGCATAACTTTATTTCCTTTAATTATAATACACGATCTTTACATAACTTCAGTCAGATGTTAGAACATCTTTTATTCTCAAGTTGCCATTCCTGCAAAGCATAACTCTGTTTCCTTTAATTATACTCGAGATCTTTACATAACTTCAGTCAGATGTTAGAACATCTTTTATTCTCAAGTTGCCATTCCGGCAAAGAATAACTCTGTTTCCTTTAATTATAACTCAAGATCTTTACATAACTTGAGTCAGATCTTAGAACATCGTTTTATTCTGATGTTGCCATTCCGGAAAAGCATAACTCTGTTTCCTTTAATTATACTCAAGATCTTTACATAACTTCAGTCAGATCTTTGAACATCGTTTTATTCTGATGTTGCCATTCCGACAAAGCATAACTCTGTTTCCTTTAATTATAACTCAAGATCTTTACATAACTTCAGTCAGATCTTTGAACATCGTTTTATTCTGATGTTGCCATTCCGGCAAAGCATAACTCTGTTTTCTTTAATTATAATACACGATCTTTACATAACTTCAGTCAGATGTTAGAACATCTTTTATTCTCAAGTTGTCATTCCGGCAAAGAATAACTCTGTTTCCTTTAATTATAACTCAAGATCTTTACATAACTTCAGTCAGATCTTTGAACATCGTTTTATTCTGATGTTGCCATTCCGGCAAAGCATAACTTTATTTCCTTTAATTATAATACACGATCTTTACATAACTTTAGTCAGATGTTAGAACATCTTTAATTCTCAAGTTGCCATTCCTGCAAAGCATAACTCTGTTTCCTTTAATTATACTCAAGATCTTTACATAACTTCAGTCAGATCTTTGAACATCGTTTTATTCTGATGTTGCCATTCCGACAAAGCATAACTCTGTTTGCTTTAATTATAACTCAAGATCTTTAGATAACTTCAGTCAGATCTTTGAACATCGTTTTATTCTAATGCTGCCATTCCGGCAAAGCATAACTCTGTTTCCTTTAATTATAATACACGATCTTTACATAACTTCAGTCAGATGTTAGAACATCTTTTATTCTCAAGTTGCCATTCCGGCAAAGCATAACTCTGTTTCCTTTAATTATACTCAAGATCTTTACATAACTTCAGTCAGATCTTTGAACATCGTTTTATTCTGATGTTGCCATTCCGACAAAGCATAACTCTGTTTCCTTTAATTATAACTCAAGATCTTTACATAACTTCAGTCAGATCTCTGAACATCGTTTTATTCTGATGTTGCCATTCCGGCAAAGCATAACTTTATTTCCTTTAATTATAATACACGATCTTTACATAACTTCAGTCAGATGTTAGAACATCTTTTATTCTCAAGTTGCCATTCCGGCAAAGCATAACTCTGTTTCCTTTAATTATACTCAAGATCTTTACATAACTTCAGTCAGATCTTTGAACATCGTTTTATTCTGATGTTGCCATTCCGACAAAGCATAACTCTGTTTCCTTTAATTATAACTCAAGATCTTTACATAACTTCAGTCAGATCTTTGAACATCGTTTTATTCTGATGTTGCCATTCCGGCAAAGCATAACTCTGTTTCCTTTAATTATAATACACGATCTTTACATAACTTCAGTCAGATGTTAGAACATCTTTTATTCTCAAGTTGCCATTCCGGCAAAGCATAACTCTGTTTCCTTTAATTATACTCAAGATCTTTACATAACTTCAGTCAGATCTTTGAACATCGTTTTATTCTGATGTTGCCATTCCGACAAAGCATAACTCTGTTTCCTTTAATTATAACTCAAGATCTTTACATAACTTCAGTCAGATCTTTGAACATCGTTTTATTCTGATGTTGCCATTCCGGCAAAGCATAACTCTGTTTTCTTTAATTATAATACACGATCTTTACATAACTTCAGTCAGATGTTAGAACATCTTTTATTCTCAAGTTGTCATTCCGGCAAAGAATAACTCTGTTTCCTTTAATTATAACTCAAGATCTTTACATAACTTCAGTCAGATCTTTGAACATCGTTTTATTCTGATGTTGCCATTCCGGCAAAGCATAACTTTATTTCCTTTAATTATAATACACGATCTTTACATAACTTCAGTCAGATGTTAGAACATCTTTTATTCTCAAGTTGCCATTCCGGCAAAGCATAACTCTGTTTCCTTTAATTATACTCAAGATCTTTACATAACTTCAGTCAGATCTTTGAACATCGTTTTATTCTGATGTTGCCATTCCGACAAAGCATAACTCTGTTTCCTTTAATTATAACTCAAGATCTTTACATAACTTCAGTCAGATCTCTGAACATCGTTTTATTCTGATGTTGCCATTCCGGCAAAGCATAACTTTATTTCCTTTAATTATAATACACGATCTTTACATAACTTCAGTCAGATGTTAGAACATCTTTTATTCTCAAGTTGCCATTCCGGCAAAGCATAACTCTGTTTCCTTTAATTATACTCAAGATCTTTACATAACTTCAGTCAGATCTTTGAACATCGTTTTATTCTGATGTTGCCATTCCGACAAAGCATAACTCTGTTTCCTTTAATTATAACTCAAGATCTTTACATAACTTCAGTCAGATCTTTGAACATCGTTTTATTCTGATGTTGCCATTCCGGCAAAGCATAACTCTGTTTTCTTTAATTATAATACACGATCTTTACATAACTTCAGTCAGATGTTAAAACATCTTTTATTCTCAAGTTGTCATTCCGGCAAAGAATAACTCTGTTTCCTTTAATTATAACTCAAGATCTTTACATAACTTCAGTCAGATCTTTGAACATCGTTTTATTCTGATGTTGCCATTCCGGCAAAGCATAACTTTATTTCCTTTAATTATAATACACGATCTTTACATAACTTTAGTCAGATGTTAGAACATCTTTAATTCTCAAGTTGCCATTCCTGCAAAGCATAACTCTGTTTCCTTTAATTATACTCAAGATCTTTACATAACTTCAGTCAGATGTTAGAACATCTTTTATTCTCAAGTTGCCATTCCGGCAAAGAATAACTCTGTTTCCTTTAATTATAACTCAAGATCTTTACATAACTTCAGTCAGATCTTTGAACATCGTTTTATTCTGATGTTGCCATTCCGGCAAAGCATAACTTTATTTCCTTTAATTATAATACACGATCTTTACATAACTTCAGTCAGATGTTAGAACATCTTTTATTCTCAAGTTGCCATTCCTGCAAAGCATAACTCTGTTTCCTTTAATTATACTCGAGATCTTTACATAACTTCAGTCAGATGTTAGAACATCTTTTATTCTCAAGTTGTCATTCCGGCAAAGAATAACTCTGTTTCCTTTAATTATAACTCAAGATCTTTACATAACTTCAGTCAGATCTTTGAACATCGTTTTATTCTGATGTTGCCATTCCGGCAAAGCATAACTTTATTTCCTTTAATTATAATACACGATCTTTACATAACTTTAGTCAGATGTTAAAACATCTTTAATTCTCAAGTTGCCATTCCGGCAAAGCATAACTCTGTTTCCTTTAATTATACTCAAGATCTTTATATAACTTCAGTCAGATGTTAGAACATCTTTTATTCTCAAGTTGCCATTCCGGCAAAGAATAACTCTGTTTCTTTTAATTATAACTCAAGATCTTTACATAACTCGAGTCAGATCTTAGAACATCGTTTTATTCTGATGTTGCCATTCCGGCAAAGCATAACTCTGTTTCCTTTAATTATAATACACGATCTTTACATAACTTCAGTCAGATGTTAGAACATCTTTTATTCTCAAGTTGTCATTCCGGCAAAGAATAACTCTGTTTCCTTTAATTATAACTCAAGATCTTTACATAACTTCAGTCAGATCTTTGAACATCGTTTTATACATATGCTGCCATTCCGGCAAAGCATAACTTTATTTCCTTTAATTAATTATAATACACGATCTTTACATAACTTCAGTCAGATGTTAGAACATCTTTTATTCTCAAGTTGCCATTCCTGCAAAGCATAACTCTGTTTCCTTTAATTATACTCAAGATCTTTACATAACTTCAGTCAGATGTTAGAACATCTTTTATTCTCAAGTTGTCATTCCGGCAAAGAATAACTCTGTTTCCTTTAATTATAACTCAAGATCTTTACATAACTTCAGTCAGATCTTTGAACATCGTTTTATTCTGATGTTGCCATTCCGGCAAAGCATAACTTTATTTCCTTTAATTATAATACACGATCTTTACATAACTTCAGTCAGATGTTAGAACATCTTTTATTCTCAAGTTGCCATTCCTGCAAAGCATAACTCTGTTTCCTTTAATTATACTCGAGATCTTTACATAACTTCAGTCAGATGTTAGAACATCTTTTATTCTCAAGTTGCCATTCCGGCAAAGAATAACTCTGTTTCCTTTAATTATAACTCAAGATCTTTACATAACTTGAGTCAGATCTTAGAACATCGTTTTATTCTGATGTTGCCATTCCGGCAAAGCATAACTCTGTTTCCTTTAATTATAATACACGATCTTTACATAACTTCAGTCAGATGTTAGAACATCTTTTATTCTCAAGTTGTCATTCCGGCAAAGAATAACTCTGTTTCCTTTAATTATAACTCATGATCTTTACATAACTTCAGTCAGATCTTTGAACATCGTTTTATTCATATGTTGCAATTCCGGCAAAGCATAACTTTATTTCCTTTAATTATAATACACGATCTTTACATAACTTCAGTCAGATGTTAGAACATCTTTTATTCTCAAGTTGCCATTCCTGCAAAGCATAATTTTGTTTCCTTTAATTATACTCGAGATCTTTACATAACTTCAGTCAGATGTTAGAACATCTTTTATTCTCAAGTTGCCATTCCGGCAAAGAATAACTCTGTTTCCTTTAATTATAACTCAAGATCTTTACATAACTTGAGTCAGATCTTAGAACATCGTTTTATTCTGATGTTGCCATTCCGGAAAAGCATAACTCTGTTTCCTTTAATTATACTCAAGATCTTTACATAACTTCAGTCAGATGTTAGAACATCTTTTATTCTCAAGTTGCCATTCCGGCAAAGCATAACTCTGTTTCCTTTAATTATACTCAAGATCTTTACATAACTTCAGTCAGATCTTTGAACATCGTTTTATTCTGATGTTGCCATTCCGACAAAGCATAACTCTGTTTCCTTTAATTATAACTCAAGATCTTTACATAACTTCAGTCAGATCTTTGAACATCGTTTTATTCTGATGTTGCCATTCCGGCAAAGCATAACTCTGTTTTCTTTAATTATAATACACGATCTTTACATAACTTCAGTCAGATGTTAGAACATCTTTTATTCTCAAGTTGTCATTCCGGCAAAGAATAACTCTGTTTCCTTTAATTATAACTCAAGATCTTTACATAACTTCAGTCAGATCTTTGAACATCGTTTTATTCTGATGTTGCCATTCCGGCAAAGCATAACTTTATTTCCTTTAATTATAATACACGATCTTTACATAACTTTAGTCAGATGTTAGAACATCTTTAATTCTCAAGTTGCCATTCCTGCAAAGCATAACTCTGTTTCCTTTAATTATACTCAAGATCTTTACATAACTTCAGTCAGATGTTAGAACATCTTTTATTCTCAAGTTGCCATTCCGGCAAAGCATAACTCTGTTTCCTTTAATTATACTCAAGATCTTTACATAACTTCAGTCAGATCTTTGAACATCGTTTTATTCTGATGTTGCCATTCCGACAAAGCATAACTCTGTTTCCTTTAATTATAACTCAAGATCTTTACATAACTTCAGTCAGATCTTTGAACATCGTTTTATTCTGATGTTGCCATTCCGGCAAAGCATAACTCTGTTTTCTTTAATTATAATACACGATCTTTACATAACTTCAGTCAGATGTTAAAACATCTTTTATTCTCAAGTTGTCATTCCGGCAAAGAATAACTCTGTTTCCTTTAATTATAACTCAAGATCTTTACATAACTTCAGTCAGATCTTTGAACATCGTTTTATTCTGATGTTGCCATTCCGGCAAAGCATAACTTTATTTCCTTTAATTATAATACACGATCTTTACATAACTTTAGTCAGATGTTAGAACATCTTTAATTCTCAAGTTGCCATTCCTGCAAAGCATAACTCTGTTTCCTTTAATTATACTCAAGATCTTTACATAACTTCAGTCAGATGTTAGAACATCTTTTATTCTCAAGTTGCCATTCCGGCAAAGAATAACTCTGTTTCCTTTAATTATAACTCAAGATCTTTACATAACTTCAGTCAGATCTTTGAACATCGTTTTATTCTGATGTTGCCATTCCGGCAAAGCATAACTTTATTTCCTTTAATTATAATACACGATCTTTACATAACTTCAGTCAGATGTTAGAACATCTTTTATTCTCAAGTTGCCATTCCTGCAAAGCATAACTCTGTTTCCTTTAATTATACTCGAGATCTTTACATAACTTCAGTCAGATGTTAGAACATCTTTTATTCTCAAGTTGTCATTCCGGCAAAGAATAACTCTGTTTCCTTTAATTATAACTCAAGATCTTTACATAACTTCAGTCAGATCTTTGAACATCGTTTTATTCTGATGTTGCCATTCCGGCAAAGCATAACTTTATTTCCTTTAATTATAATACACGATCTTTACATAACTTTAGTCAGATGTTAAAACATCTTTAATTCTCAAGTTGCCATTCCGGCAAAGCATAACTCTGTTTCCTTTAATTATACTCAAGATCTTTACATAACTTCAGTCAGATGTTAGAACATCTTTTATTCTCAAGTTGCCATTCCGGCAAAGAATAACTCTGTTTCTTTTAATTATAACTCAAGATCTTTACATAACTCGAGTCAGATCTTAGAACATCGTTTTATTCTGATGTTGCCATTCCGGCAAAGCATAACTCTGTTTCCTTTAATTATAATACACGATCTTTACATAACTTCAGTCAGATGTTAGAACATCTTTTATTCTCAAGTTGTCATTCCGGCAAAGAATAACTCTGTTTCCTTTAATTATAACTCAAGATCTTTACATAACTTCAGTCAGATCTTTGAACATCGTTTTATTCATATGTTGCCATTCCGGCAAAGAATAACTTTATTTCCTTTAATTAATTATAATACACGATCTTTACATAACTTCAGTCAGATGTTAGAACATCTTTTATTCTCAAGTTGCCATTCCTGCAAAGCATAACTCTGTTTCCTTTAATTATACTCAAGATCTTTACATAACTTCCGTCAGATGTTAGAACATCTTTTATTCTCAAGTTGTCATTCCGGCAAAGAATAACTCTGTTTCCTTTAATTATAACTCAAGATCTTTACATAACTTCAGTCAGATCTTTGAACATCGTTTTATTCTGATGTTGCCATTCCGGCAAAGCATAACTTTATTTCCTTTAATTATAATACACGATCTTTACATAACTTCAGTCAGATGTTAGAACATCTTTTATTCTCAAGTTGCCATTCCTGCAAAGCATAACTCTGTTTCCTTTAATTATACTCGAGATCTTTACATAACTTCAGTCAGATGTTAGAACATCTTTTATTCTCAAGTTGCCATTCCGGCAAAGAATAACTCTGTTTCCTTTAATTATAACTCAAGATCTTTACATAACTTGAGTCAGATCTTAGAACATCGTTTTATTCTGATGTTGCCATTCCGGCAAAGCATAACTCTGTTTCCTTTAATTATAATACACGATCTTTACATAACTTCAGTCAGATGTTAGAACATCTTTTATTCTCAAGTTGTCATTCCGGCAAAGAATAACTCTGTTTCCTTTAATTATAACTCATGATCTTTACATAACTTCAGTCAGATCTTTGAACATCGTTTTATTCATATGTTGCAATTCCGGCAAAGCATAACTTTATTTCTTTTAATTATAATACACGATCTTTACATAACTTCAGTCAGATGTTAGAACATCTTTTATTCTGATGTTGCCATTCCTGCAAAGCATAACTCTGTTTCCTTTAATTATACTCGAGATCTTTACATAACTTCAGTCAGATGTTAGAACATCTTTTATTCTCAAGTTGCCATTCCGGCAAAGCATAACTCTGTTTCCTTTAATTATACTCAAGATCTTTACATAACTTCAGTCAGATCTTTGAACATCGTTTTATTCTGATGTTGCCATTCCGACAAAGCATAACTCTGTTTCCTTTAATTATAACTCAAGATCTTTACATAACTTCAGTCAGATCTTTGAACATCGTTTTATTCTGATGTTGCCATTCCGGCAAAGCATAACTCTGTTTTCTTTAATTATAATACACGATCTTTACATAACTTCAGTCAGATGTTAGAACATCTTTTATTCTCAAGTTGTCATTCCGGCGAAGAATAACTCTGTTTCCTTTAATTATAACTCAAGATCTTTACATAACTTCAGTCAGATCTTTGAACATCGTTTTATTCTGATGTTGCCATTCCGGCAAAGCATAACTTTATTTCCTTTAATTATAATACACGATCTTTACATAACTTTAGTCAGATGTTAGAACATCTTTAATTCTCAAGTTGCCATTCCTGCAAAGCATAACTCTGTTTCCTTTAATTATACTCAAGATCTTTACATAACTTCAGTCAGATGTTAGAACATCTTTTATTCTCAAGTTGCCATTCCGGCAAAGAATAACTCTGTTTCCTTTAATTATAACTCAAGATCTTTACATAACTTCAGTCAGATCTTTGAACATCGTTTTATTCTGATGTTGCCATTCCGGCAAAGCATAACTTTATTTCCTTTAATTATAATACACGATCTTTACATAACTTCAGTCAGATGTTAGAACATCTTTTATTCTCAAGTTGCCATTCCTGCAAAGCATAACTCTGTTTCCTTTAATTATACTCGAGATCTTTACATAACTTCAGTCAGATGTTAGAACATCTTTTATTCTCAAGTTGTCATTCCGGCAAAGAATAACACTGTTTCCTTTAATTATAACTCAAGATCTTTACATAACTTCAGTCAGATCTTTGAACATCGTTTTATTCTGATGTTGCCATTCCGGCAAAGCATAACTTTATTTCCTTTAATTATAATACACGATCTTTACATAACTTTAGTCAGATGTTAAAACATCTTTAATTCTCAAGTTGCCATTCCGGCAAAGCATAACTCTGTTTCCTTTAATAATACTCAAGATCTTTTTATAACTTCAGTCAGATGTTAGAACATCTTTTATTCTCAAGTTGCCATTCCGGCAAAGAATAACTCTGTTTCCTTTAATTATAACTCAAGATCTTTACATAACTCGAGTCAGATCTTAGAACATCGTTTTATTCTGATGTTGCCATTCCGGCAAAGCATAACTCTGTTTCCTTTAATTATAATACACGATCTTTACATAACTTCAGTCAGATGTTAGAACATCTTTTATTCTCAAGTTGTCATTCCGGCAAAGAATAACTCTGTTTCCTTTAATTATAACTCAAGATCTTTACATAACTTCAGTCAGATCTTTGAACATCGTTTTATTCATATGTTGCCATTCCGGCAAAGCATAACTTTATTTCCTTTAATTAATTATAATACACGATCTTTACATAACTTCAGTCAGATGTTAGAACATCTTTTATTCTCAAGTTGCCATTCCTGCAAAGCATAACTCTGTTTCCTTTAATTATACTCAAGATCTTTACATAACTTCAGTCAGATGTTAGAACATCTTTTATTCTCAAGTTGTCATTCCGGCAAAGAATAACTCTGTTTCCTTTAATTATAACTCAAGATCTTTACATAACTTCAGTCAGATCTTTGAACATCGTTTTATTCTGATGTTGCCATTCCGGCAAAGCATAACTTTATTTCCTTTAATTATAATACACGATCTTTACATAACTTCAGTCAGATGTTAGAACATCTTTTATTCTCAAGTTGCCATTCCTGCAAAGCATAACTCTGTTTCCTTTAATTATACTCGAGATCTTTACATAACTTCAGTCAGATGTTAGTACATCTTTTATTCTCAAGTTGCCATTCCGGCAAAGAATAACTCTGTTTCCTTTAATTATAACTCAAGATCTTTACATAACTTGAGTCAGATCTTAGAACATCGTTTTATTCTGATGTTGCCATTCCGGCAAAGCATAACTCTGTTTCCTTTAATTATAATACACGATCTTTACATAACTTCAGTCAGATGTTAGAACATCTTTTATTCTCAAGTTGTCATTCCGGCAAAGAATAACTCTGTTTCCTTTAATTATAACTCATGATCTTTACATAACTTCAGTCAGATCTTTGAACATCGTTTTATTCATATGTTGCAATTCCGGCAAAGCATAACTTTATTTCCTTTAATTATAATACACGATCTTTACATAACTTCAGTCAGATGTTAGAACATCTTTTATTCTCAAGTTGCCATTTCTGCAAAGCATAACTCTGTTTCCTTTAATTATAACTCAAGATCTTTACATAACTTGAGTCAGATCTTAGAACATCGTTTTATTCTGATGTTGCCATTCCGGAAAAGCATAATTCTGTTTCCTTTAATTATTATTCACGATCTGTACATAACTTCAGTCAGATGTTAAAACATCTTTATTCTGCTGTTGCCATTCCGGCCAAGCATAACTCTGTTTCCTTTACTTATTATTCACGATCTGTACATAACTTTAGTCAGATCTTAGAACATCTTTTTATTCAGAAGTTGCCATTCCAGAAAAGCATAACTCTGTTTCCTTTATTTATAAGTCGCCATCTTTACAATTATTAATTGAAGAATATTTCATAACAGGAATTCCGAAACTTCCTACCTCTCTCAGAAATAGTATCCATTTATAATTTGCCGTGAGACTCTCGTAATCACCTGTTGAGTTATTCATCACGTGATTAATCCATGCATTCCAGCCTTCGCAGACTAAACGCAAGCTCTACAAGTACCCAGAATTGAATTATGGAAACGCAACTCTGCATTGCAGTTCGCAGTGATGGTAATCATAATAAATAAGATAGGGTTATCGACGAGTTTACCCCAAGGGTGCTCTCAACATGGTTACTAGAATAGGCAAATAATTAACTGAGAGATACTTGAAGCGGTTGGAAACGCCGGTTGCAATTCATTGGGGGAAGCACTAATTTTACAGGTAGCCTACTCATTTACAAAATGAACGTTGTGGGAATGATAACCAAAAAGATTTTGAAATATTTGTGAATTTCGATGCAGAAGATTTAGAATAAAAGATATTGAGTTGAGATATTAACTTAAAACAAAGAAACAATTTTTACTTCCTTGTGCAAAGTAAAGGAAGTATCGCGAAATGTTTCGGATATCATATTTCAGCGGAAGTACCTATTTTGGAATCCATTCAAACGATTTTTTTGCGTGAAGTCTGTACGTTGTTGTTGTTGTTGTTGACTAATTCTTATTTGTTTCACCTATAGTCAGCCAAAGCACACAAAATTCCCCATGGCAAGGAGCGTAAGATAACGCCCGTCGTTGGCAGCAGATTTACAAGTGACAGTGCTATTTAGCTCAGTTCCGCCCCCCCCAACTATACGGTATTTTCTCTCTCTTTTCAACATGCCTTCGTGGTGTAATAGTTAGCACACTCGGCGCGCATTTGAGAGGCCCAAGTTCGAGTACCGGCGAAGGCATTGCTCATTTTTCATCGCTCCTGCTTAAAAAACATTGGCTCCCGATCTAAAAAGGTAGTAGAGGATGATTCTTCACCACCAGGATTTGAACTCTGATCCCCAGTCGCCGTCTAAAAGGGAGAATATACAGTACAAAGTCCGTAATACGGACGTCCATTATCCGGAATGATCTATAATCCGGACCTCAAAGCCACAAACTTACGCATGCGCGTAAAGCCAGTAAAGCGTTTACCCATGCGCGCTTCTGATAGTTAAAAAAGTAACAGAGAACGTTATTGAAAAGGAAAAAATTTCGATTGACAAGTTACTCGGTATTCTCGACACAGCAATTACAGGAGTTGAACAGTGGAACTTTGTAACTGAACAAGAAATTATGTCTGTTTATAGAATTAAAGAGAAAGTATTAGCACAAAAAACGAAGCAACTTAAACAACTTACATTGATAGAAATTTTTACTAAAGTAAACAAATAAATATCAAAGTTTTTTTTTTTTTTTTTTAATTTTCATACCCTTTAGATCATAATTGCTCTTTATTTCATAAATTACGGTTTTATATTTTTAATTGTATAATTTCTGGATGCTATCTTACCAGATTTAAATTGATGATCTACAATCCGGAAAAACCCTTAATCCGGAATCGCCGAAGTCCCGACGAGTCCGGATTACGAACTTTGTACTGTATAAGGTATTTTCTACCTCTTTTCAGCCTGCCTTCATGGTGTGATAGTTAGTACATTGGGCGCGTATTAGAGAGGTCCAGGTTCGAGTCTCGGCGAAGGCATTGCTCATTTTTCATCTCTTCTGCTTAAGAAAAAACTTAATGTCTTTACAAAGTATTGAGCTAGTTGCTGATCAATACATAGCCCTTTCGTGAAGCACTTTGATACATTATGAAATAACACATTCTTTATACCAGGTATTCTTCAGACTGCAAATTGAAAATATTTCTTATTTATAACTCTCAGCTGGCAAAGCTTGGATGCTTTACACAAGATTCCATTAAATATGAGAGATGAGGTTCTCTCGCTTTAGAATTCTATTTCAAGAAAAGCAAAGGCGAGAATTCAGTGTGTTTTATATTCCCTTCCATGCTTCTAGGCGAACGAAAGTGGCAAAAAATCGAATCAAATATTTCCAAGAACATAACTTCTCATGCTCTATATTTCGCCCCTTTAACTTACGATGTAATAAAATCTGTCTGATCAGATCCCAACGTTCTAAAACTAAATTATATTTTCTTTTAATCCAATTTCATCCCTTTACCATTTTCTCCGCTTCACGCCGAATTGAATGTAACGGAAGAAATTACATTGTTGTAACGGAACTCTTTGTTTCAAAATTTCTGCGAAGCTAGTAACGTGAAACAAAGTGAATTCTAAATCAAAGATAAAAGGATTTGTGTAATAATGTTCCAGCCGGGATGAATCTGCTATGTACGGGGTTAACTTTCATCTCTCAAATTGAATATACTTTTTTCTTCTTTTTACTAGGTGACAAAATTTAATAATGAACTACCCTTGTTTAAAATGAACCATCCTCTTCATGTGGAACATTATTTGATTTCCTTGTAGAGACATTAGGTATATTGGAAGCAGGAAAAATGAGCAACGCCTTCGCCGGGAATCGAACCACAGACCTGTGGAATACACGCCCAGCATGCAGACTACTACACCACGAAACCATGCTAAGAAGATGGGAGAAATACCTTATATACTTCTAAACAAATGTGCTGCAGAATATCATTTTCTTACATGCATTAAATTTCCAACACATCCAGTAACACTTTATTTAAATAAAAATTCAGAGTTGCAAGGCAGGTATCCAGTGACACTTCATTTAAGGGGTATCAGAAACCCCTATACCGACAATGTTTAATTGGCCATTTTCGATGTACCTTTTCTCCAAATCTGCTGTAGATGCACGTTTGAATTTTTTTGTGTAATTAAAGTATATCTATCTGATTATACTGAAATGAACTTTTGAAACATTTTGAATTTTAGAGTAATTTACAGAATATTTTGTAAGGCATAGTAAAATTTAGCACTTTCCTCACACTCCTTCCTTTATTTTGTTAATTTTTTTTATCTAAGTTTATCACAAAAAGCTCATTTCAGTAAATATTAGGAAACCTAATAAATAAGCCATAAAAATTTTAGATACCTGTGAGCAGTAATTCCTGAGAAAAGGTACTTCGAGTATAAAAAAATAACTTTTGGAGAAAAATGCGTTTTGATGTAAAAGTCCTCATTGATGAAAGCAGTCGATGACAAATTAAAACTAGATTTTTTACAGTTCTAATTTACATAGAGATTAAAGAATGGTATTTTTAGAACGACAAAAGTGTAGAGAATCTGAAACTGCAAAAATCCAAAATCACAAGTTTTTGAAGATTTTGGGGTTCCACCAATTAAATTAAAATTCAGAGTTTCAAGGCAGGTTTAAAAAACAAACCTTATTTTGGTGTAAGCTTCAAATTGCAGAGTATTTTAAAACGATTGCAGCTCTAACTATTATTTCGCTATCAGCCACAGATAAATGATTCCAACTTAAAGAGCAATTTTTAGCACAAAAAAAGATTACTATAAACGGTTCACTATAAATGGCGTATCACTTTATAAGGTATTTCTCCCACCTTCTTGGCGTGCCTTCGGGGTGTGGTGGTCTGCACACTGGGCTGGTATTCCAGAGGACTCTACAGTGGCACCCGAACTAAAAGGGTAGTGGATGAGGATTTCTCCCCACACAGGATTTGACGATTGCGTCCCCTAAAATCCCCAAAAGAGAGGACCCCTTTAAAAGAGGACCTTTAAAACCCCTTTAAAAGAGGACCTTTAAAACCCCTTTAAAAGAGGGAGTATATAAGGCATTTCTTCCACCTTTTGATTATACTGATTCATTGCAAAATCTCGAGATCAATACCCATTTCGTAACGTCATTTCTGGGCTTAAAAAAACCGAGGAAAAAATTAAAACGCAAATAAAAAAAAATTAAATAAATTTAAATGCGCTTATACATTTTATACTTACATATTCTTCCACTCCGAACAATCTTGTAATTTAAACCAGCATTCAAACCCGAATATAATTCGGAAAATAAATATTTTATTATATATTTGTCGTATACGGCACTAAAAAAATATGCATATATGAATAATAAAATAAATAAAAGTTCCTTTTTGCATATTGTGTATCTTCCATCTATAAAATATATTTCTAAAGTATGGGTAAGTTTCTAAAGTATTTATTCAAAGCAGCAGAAATAAATTTTGAAGATTTTTGCAAGTATTAAAGTTTCGAAGAAAATTTATAAGTGATATTACTTTAAAGATTTTCCGCAAAGAAACACGTAAAGTTTCTTGATTATATTAGAACGTTTTCCCGCTTTCATCCATGTAAACAGAGAAAACTTGTCTCCCTATGATTTACGTAAATATAAAAGATGCTTTCTCTATTGAAACTTGGGCGGTACTGCAACAGAGGCTCTTCACACATATTTTAGACGATGTATATTGTATTCACAAAACTAAATTACATAGAATTCTTGTGCTTTAAATGTTCTAGTTGACATACCTTACTCTGGACTATCTCTCGACACCGCAATTTCCAGGATAATAGTGCCTTTTGTGAAGTGGCAGAAGAGCTATTATTCTATCCCATTCCTCCCGAATAGCTTTCCAGAGTCCTGTTACGCTTTTGGGACAACGTTTGCATAATGCAGTTTTTAAAAGCACAAAAATCCATAGGTGACACATCGGGAGATTCAGTAAGGATACCAGTTTTTTGTTCCATTTCTTTTAGGAAATTTACAGTGGATTTTGATGTCTAGCTTTGTCCCGATGGAGTCTCACAGATGGATGGCACTGTGGGTAAAGCGATGGTATTTCATTCAGAAAAATTGGCAATCAAATATGTTCCTGATAGTATTTGGAGTTAATCTTGGCATTTTTTTTTTTTTTTTTTTTTTTTTTTCACTCTCATTATTTTTAACTTGCCATTATAAGAAAAACCAGCAACAATCATGAATCCCTTTGAAAAACTTTCTTTCGATTCTTTGAACCATGTACTTAAATTTTTTCTCCCCTTTTATGCTAATAAATGGCTCTTTTTTTTTTTGTTACAATCATTTAAATACACCCATGCTTCATCTATTGTGACAACTGTTTTATATTTTGTTTTGGATAAGTGTTTCTCATATAGAATTCTGCAGCGTGTCCTGCGTTGAGCGATATGCTTTGGAAGAAGACGATGCACGTTGCGTTATGTCGCTTTCTTAAGATTTACATATACGTTTATCATTTTGTTTACAGTGGAAAACGAGCATTTGAATGATTTTGCAACTGTCCTTTGACTAGGGAGTTTTTCTTTTAACATTAAACATCGTACCTTTGCAATAGTCGAAGATGTCCGTTTTATCCTTGGATGCTTGTTTGGAATTTTTGTCCCACTGGAGGCTTCAGTTGGACGTTTTTTTCCTTACTTGTTGATGATATTACCTATCGACGCTTTAGATATCACAAAACCATGACTCTCGCATCGTTTTTGGATAACAGAGTATGCATATTTCTCTTCGGAAAGAGAGTCAATGTAGCCTTCGAAGCACTGCTTTTTTAAATTCGCCATTTTGAATAAAAACAAAACTTTCAAGCCACAGACGGTAATTTTGACTTTTAAAAACATAGTACAATTGCAATTACTTCTTTTGCAGCAAACGAATTTTTATTACCTCTTACCAAAATCGTCTAAAAAATGTGCGAACAGCCTCTGTACGACCAGTGGTGAACTTCTGTCCAGTTTTACGTGTAATTGTCAAGGATTCGTCCAGTTATTCTAATATTACCATTAAAGATGTCGTAATGAAAAATAGACCTGCTAGCGGCCGAGCGGTAAAGTCACTAAACACGCCAGTTCAGTCTGAGGTTCAAATCCCGAGAACGGGATGGCTGCATGGGCGTTTTCTTGGTTTTCCCAATGCGTAGAGTGTATACGAGTCACGTATACGCGGTATATTCAGTCCTTCACGAAAGTAGTCTATACTTAGAAAGTCCTTCACGAAAGTATCCCTCAGGGAGATATCCTTTGAGGCTTTGCCATAATCACATAAATCAAACCAAACGTAATGAAAAATAACGGGATTGAAATAAAACTTTCAGAATTTTCACATTCGGTTTTATTTGCAGAGAAGCATGATATAATCATGTACTGGCAAAAGTTTTGATAATAACCTTTACGGAGTTCATGATCACTTAAAAGCTGAGACACAGGGTGTCTAATCTACAGATCTAACAAAATTTAAATTAATATTAAAGAAAAAAATCTGAAAGAATATTTTATAGTAAGCTTAAAGAGACTTTTTTTAACGTTTTGTGTTAAATTTATTTATTATATATCATATTCTTTACACTGAAACCATAAAACTTAATTCAACAGCAATATCACAAAATAATTAAAACATTCGGATACACAGTCTCGCGCGCTGGATATATATATTTCTCTTACTGTGTTGCCATTGCTCGATTTGAAGTCCTTCAGTTTCTTAATCAAAAGCTCATAAATGCTTTACAAAATATAAAATAAATAATAATAATAATAATAATAATAATAATAATAATAATAATAATAATAATAAAAAACTGAAATATTTCAGATTTTAAATTGCGTCCAAAGGGGCGTTTTTTAACATTTTGTGTGTTACCTTTCTTTATTAAATATCATGTTCCTCGCACTTAAACCATAAGATCCAGTGCAACAGCAGTATCGCAAAATAGTTTTAAAACGAGCCTATCTTTAGAATTTCCGATACAGAGACTCACGCGCTGGAGATAAAAATGTTTTTTCTGCACAACGTTGCCATTGCTCGCTTTGAAATCCTTGAGTTTGTTAATCAAAAATTTGTCAAAGTTTTAAAAAATAGGAAATCGATCATAAAACAAATTTCAAATTTCAAATTGGGTCTTCCACATGCTCATATTCGTTGGAGGATTATGTTATTCAAAATTCGATGACTCTATGTACCGTTGTTTTATCACAATACGAGAAATATACATACATTTATGCAGATTTTTCATTATTTAATTTCTTCAAATATAATGCAGGACTCTAACATTTTGTGGCAACAGTTTGAAAAGTGAACCGACATTTATGAGTCCGACGCAAAATGCCAAAACGAAACTAATAGTCCGTCGGGATTCAAATCCCTTTGGACTAATAAATTCCAAATTCCAATATTTGGGCTTCCAGATGCCCATGTTCGGGTGGAGACGTAAGTTACTTAAAACTGGATAGCTCTAGATACCGTTATTTTATCACAACGCGAGAAACATACATACATTTATGCAGATTCTTCATTATTTAATTTCTTTAAATATAATACAGGCGAGAATATTTGGTGGCAACAATTTAATAATATTGTTTTCTTTTAATAGAAATTTCTATTAAAAGAATTTCAGAATTTCTTTTAAATAATATTTTTGGTTTAAATAATGCATTTACTTATTTAGCGAAGATCAATGTATGGCATTACATTGATCTTCGCTATTTATAAGCCATAAATCGCAGTGAAGACCACAGACAGTATGTGAATATCTTATTAAATACCGAAGATAATTAAAAACTGAAGATAATTAGGATAATTAAAAGTGAAATGTAGTGCGGAACTTCTCTTATCTTGACGTCTGTGCGCACATTTCATAAAATGGTTGAAAAATTTAATTGTCTAAGACAATACATACTAGTCCAACTGACTTTTTAAGTTGAACATTTAGTGAAGATCATTAACGATTTTTATACACTAATGAGAAGCGAGGACAGGGGCAGGTATATTTACAGGTAAATTGCGACAATAAAGAAATATTTAAGGGGAAAAAAAACTTTCATCTTCATATCCTCTTAACGTTGTCATTGTAGCCTCGTTCTTATCAAAAACGGTTCTATCAGGCAAGGTGCAGTGCCATCTGTCGGTCTTGAAAAATGACATCACGCAATATCAAACATATTAAATTAAAATATTATCATTAATTGAAATATATACTGTGAAAAAATACGCCATTCAGAATGTCATTGAAAATGACATTCAAACACACATTTTGAATAAAATTATCAAAGCATTTATATTTCTTTCTTACGGTTATATCGACTATTAAGTCATTTGAAAGTAAGAGATGTGAAAAACATACAGGGGTTGGACAAAAATACGGAAACACCTTTAAAAAAACATGTTTCTTTGTTTAATATGGTGTAGGAAACCTGTTGGCATCCAAAACAGCTTGCAGTCTTCTCGGAATGGATAAATACAGTTCCTGTATGTTTGCCAAGGGAATATTATACCATTCTTCCTGCAAAACGGTGGCAAGTTCAGATAACGATGTTGGCGGTGGATAACAAGAACGCACTTTCCGTTCCAATGTAGACCACAAAGGTTCGATAATATTCAGGTCTGGTGACTGTGGTGGCCAGGGGAGATGGGACAACTCATCCTCGTGCTCCGAAAACCAGTCCTGGACAATGTGAGCTGTGTGAACAGGGGCTTTGTCGTCTTGGAAGACACCATCACCATCGGGGAACAAAGTTTGTACCATGGGATGAACTTGATCGGCCAAAATGTTCACATAAGTCTTGGCAGTCATGTGCCCTGACACAGTTATCATGGGGCTAGCAGAGAACCACGATATGGCTGCCCAAACCATAACAGAACCCCCGCCATGTTTCACTCTTGGCAACAAGCAGTCTGTATTATAGGCTTGAGATGGCGTTCTCCAGACGTAAACTCGGCCAGAAGTGGGAAACAATGTGAAAGAAGACTCGTCAGACCATATTACTCACTTCCACTGCTCTATAGTCCAGGCTTTATGACTTAAACACCACCTTTTCCTGTAACGGGCATTAGCATCACTGATGAGTGGCTTCTCAATTGCAGCACGGCCAGCCATTCCCTGTTTATGAAGCTCCCTTCTAATTGTTTTGGTATTCACAAGGTTCGGTAACACAACATTCATTTCGGCAGTAACTTTTGCAGCTGTGGTCTTCTTATTTTTCGTCACAATTGCCCTTAATGATCGTCTGTCACGATCACTCAGGGCACACTTTCGTCCGCGCTGTGATTTAGCAGATGATGTTTTTCCTCTTTTCAAATATGCGGAATAAATCTTCGATACAGTACCTCTTGACACACTAAACACCTCGGCTACCTTGCTTACGGAAGCACCTACCATACGTGCTCTAACAATTTGCCCACGTTCGAAGTCTGTTAACTCTGACATAATGCAATGACAACCTCACATAGCAGTACTCCGACAACAACTGAACTGTTTAGCACATTTACGAAGTTGTATAGGTGGCGTCAGTAGTCAAAAACGCTAGCGCCACCTACATATTTCATTAAAATCAATCTTTCTTTTCAAACATGCATTTACAAGGTGTTTCCATATTTTTGTCCATTCACTGTATGTGTCCGAACCACGGACCACTGGAATACACGCGAAGCACTACGCTACGAAGTCGTGTAGTGGTCAGCATGCTTCGCGCGTATTCCAGAGTAGTTTAAGTCGACATTGTTTTCTGTAAAGCTTACAGAAATGTGCAGTTTTGGTTTATGTTTGAGCTGAGATGTTTCTCTCCGGGTTTTTTAAGCTTTCAATCGGTCGCGTGAGATTCTAGTCATTTCTGCTTCTCGAGATTTTTGAAAAGCAAAAGAGTAGAATTATGGTTACAGCTAATATAGTAATCAATTACATTTAATCAGCTTCAATACAAACAAAAGGTATATTTATTTATTCAATGTTAAATGCACGTGCTTTTCTTATATTTTTACTCTTAAAATTTTTCAAGTGATTTATTTAATGATAAATTAATCTTTATTTTCTCTTACAACTTATCAAGCGCTGCATTTCACGGGGAAATGAAACTATTTTAATTATAATTCTACTAAAAATATCCAATTAAATACAAAATTCGTAACAATATTTTGGATAATTGGATATTTTGGATTACGCTGATTAGAATACATTTTAATAGGAATAGACCATACGATGAGGCGAGATCATAAAGCAGCAATTACTAATGTCAAATTTCCGCTCTGATTGCAAATTGACGAAAAAGCTATAGCTAGTAAAAAAATTACGCATCGGTAAATTATACAGTCGCTTTGTACAACTTCGGTTCTTCGAAAACATATCGCCATTCTGCTTTAATAGGTCAGTCATAAATTGAGCCAAGCAACATTTTCGAAATAATGCTTTCGCACGTGCCGGATAAATTTTAACACCTCCAGGCGCGAAAAATCAATTTTCGTCGCTTTGTTAAGAGACCAACAGAGCAGAGACACGAAATTTAGTTTCAGGTAAACACACACACTATCTGACAGGAAACACTTTTCCCAGCTTTCATTATGTAAAACTTACATTTCACTGATGTTTGAGCTCTTCATTTGTTTTAATTTTTCCCCTTTCGTAAGTCTGGGTTTAATTTTTCGTACAAGGTCACATAAAATTGCATTGCATGTGATGAAAATACAATCGTTAAGACTATAAGGTATTTCTCCCGCCTTCTTGGCATGCCTTCGTGGTGTGGTGGTCTGCACGCTAGACGCGTATTCCAGAGGTCCACGGTTCGATTCCCAGTGAAGTCGTCGCTCATCTTTCATCTTGCCTGCTTTAAAAAAAAAAAAAAAAACTAATGTCCACAGTGATCCCCGAACTAAAAGGGTGGTGGATGATGATTCTCCTCCCCCAGAATTTAACGATTGGGTCCCTAAAAACACCAGTCACCCTATAAAAGGTATTTCTCATGCCTCCTTGGCATGTCTTCGTCGTGTGGTGGTCTGCACGCTGGGCATGTATTCCAGTGATTCGATTCTTGGCATGCCTTCGTCGTGTGGTGGTCTGCACGCTGGGCATGTATTCCAGAGGTCTGCGGTTCGATTCTTGGCATGCCTTCGTGGTGTGGTGGTCTGCACGCTGGGCGCGTATTCCAGAGGTCCGCGGTTCGATTCCCGGTGAAGTCGTCGCCGGGAATCATCTTGCCTGCTTCAAAAAAAAAAAAAAAAAAAAAAATACCTAATATCTCTACAAGACTATTGGAAATGAAGATTGCGATGAGGTTTTCGTGGATAATTTATTGGAGTAATAAGAAAAATTATACTGACTAGATAATAATTCTTTTACACAAGAAATAAAAAGCGTTACTTATATGGAAAAGGACACAATAAGGCTCAGGAAGAAAAGACTTACGAGTAGAAAATGATAGACAATTAACAGTAGAAGAATAACAAAGATAATAAGAAAATTTGTATTAGGAAAAATCCTTGAAATCTGAAGTATTACTGTTCCATAAACTGAAAGCTTTAAAAAGTGTTTTTTATTTACACAGCGGAGTATTTTAGAATAAATTTGTACGGACATTAGGTATTTTTTGAAAGCCGCACAGATGAAAAATGAGCAATACCCTCGCCGGGACTCGAATCACGGACCTCTCGAATACGCGCCAAGCTTGCTGACCATTACACCACAAAGGCACGCTAAGAAGGCGGGAGAAACACCTTCTAAAGTAAAATAAAGGGCGGTTATAATTAAAGTTCCACTTCTAAATGGTCATAAAAGGAAAACTACTGGATTAAATGTTATCAAACTTGCTAACTGTATACAAAGGAGGTCATGGGAATTTTTTTCCGCGGAAAAAAAAAGGTCAAAAACTCACCACCAGGGGGGGAAATGGCGCTGTACGTAACGTAATATTGTTAAACACAATAAGGGTCGGAATCGAACGTAACCTTTCGTTACACGAGTTTAACATGTTGGATACCCTTAAGAGACACTGACCTAAACATAACTACCATTTAAAAGGCGATAATAGTCGAGTGCACCATCCGTGTAACAGAGAAATCCGACAGTGAAAACCACAAATTAGAGAATAGAGAATGAGAGATCGCAAAAGTGTGCTCATTCTTAAAATCGTTTTCTTACAGATCTCTAATTTGTGATTTTTGAGGTCCGAATTCGACCCTAAAAGACTGCTTATGCTTATTGAAAGACTGCTTATGGTGATAATCTAAGCAATTTGGAGCAACTGAAATATGTAATGCACCGACATGTCCGTAACATTCCTCCTGATATTCTAAGAGCTTCTATTAAGAATGCAATAACACGATTTAACTTGCTTTCGGAAAATTGGTGGACGCTACATTGAACATGCCTTATAACACGTTTCAGAAACAATTACACCCATTTTAAAGTGATGTCTTATTTCATTTAACAATATTGCATACAGCGCCATTTCCCCCCTGGTGATGAGATTTTAGCCCAAAGGAGAGTTAGCTCAGGAGGGCTATTGTGCAACCGATTGCAACCAAATGAGGAGGTGCACAACTACATGTTATAGCAGTCCTATATAGAAAATTTCAACGTTCGGAGGCTACTCGTTTTTGAGTTATGCGAGATACATACATACATACATACATACGTACGTACATACAGACGCCACGAAAGAACAAACTTTTCTGAATCCATTTTAAATTATTTTCATAATTCGTTTGGGGGAAAAGGGTCCATTATTCTGTCCTTAAGTACAGATGTCACGCAGAATCATGGTTCAGTTGCATTGGATAGCGGTGCAACCGACTGCAACCAAATGAGGAGGTGCACAACTACAAGTTATAGCAGTCCTATACAGAAAATTCTTTTCTGAATCCTGACTTTTCTGAATCCATTTTAAATTAGTTTCATAATTCGTTTGGGGAAAAAGGGTCCATTATTCTGCCCTTAAGTACAGATGTCACGCAGAATCATGGTTCAATTGCATTGGATAGCGGTCAAAATGGATATTTTTGTTGAAGTACGAGTATGATAACTGGAACTTTTCGTGATTACAATACCTCCTTTACTTCGTACATGGAACTAAAAATAGCTGGATAACTATTCGGTAGAAACCCAGGAACTCAAAGATGATCTTCGCAACAGCAGTGTATGGACATTTTCTGGTATTAAGAGATAGAGTTTCAGACAGCTTAGTAGACAGAGAAGGATCGGAGACACATATGAAGCAATAAATGTCGCCATATATCGAAGCAAGATAAAATAAACAGAACTCTTAGTCCTCGCTTGGTGCTGTTTATTAATTCCTTTCTTTCTTAACCGTCTTATTTATTTGCTCTATATTTACTATGTGAAATTGATATTACTGGTAAGAAATATTAATTTTTTATGCGACAACCAAATGTTGCTTTAATAAAAATAATCCAACAATGCAACATTGTTTGTTCTTAAACAATTTTTTGTTATCCGCAGATTTCCTTGAAACTCAGAAAAGTATATTTTGTTTCTAAAGCTTTCGAAATATGATTACAAATACCATTAAATACAATTGGACAGTTATTAAGCTGGCCAGATCTTCCAAGAATGTTAGCAGTAACTCCAAATTTTGGGGCATTTTTAGCTTCAATATAAGCCTTGATTTTTGGAAATGATCCTGATTTTTTCACAGGTACACATGCATTTTGCCAGGAACAATCCATACAAATAAAAAAAATTTGTAGTATTAGAATCGAAATAAACCCAATAAGAAATAACAGAGTTCTCTGGAAATACTTTTTATGGAACACACGTGACCCAAGATAAAAATACATAGTGAGACGATATTACTTTTTTATTCCAATTTCATTTCACACTTCAAAAAATCTGATGTGCACACCACATGACTTCTTTGTACGAAATATTAAATTATACGCATTTTTTCTTGCATTTCGTTTAAGTTTATTGGATTGAATTACAACTATTTCGCCGACAGCGCATAAACCGCAATAGAATAAATGCATTCTTTAAAATTCACTCTATTTGTTTATAGCGAGACTCTGGCGCTAGGTTCACTTAACAGTATTATATTTCGATCATATTATAACTCAGAATACACAAAATTTATATCATTTAAAGAATTATCTAATCGTTGCCACATGTTATATTCAAATACTATAATAAAGCTAGAATGATGTATAAAAGAAATTAAGCAAACAAAACAAAAAATAGACAGTTTTTCACAGACGACTGAGTATTTCTCATTCCATTAATTCAGTTCTCACTTCGCGAGAAGGCAAAAATACAAAAAAACTCAAAATATCTGTATTAAAAATTACTAATTATAAAAAATTACATCACTAATTATTAAAAATTAAATTATTAAAAATTACGTAAATCCTAAACACTTATTTCCTTGAAAAATTCAAGAAAGGAGTTAATTCGCAATAATGAATGAAGGCGTTATCTTTGTTGTTGCGAAGCTACGTTTCTCTAGATTGGCAACAAATCCACTTCTCTGCTGTTTCAAATGTAAACAAGCAATGGTCACCATAAAAAAAAAAAAAAAAAAAAAAAATAGGCTTAGCGGCACTTAAACAACTTTAAAATTGGTGATAATTCTAAAAATATTGCATACAGATTTACTAAAGACATAAAAACCTTAACCGGAAGATAAGAACAACACAATTCAATCATTTTTAAAGCAAAAAATGTACAATTTACAAACATGTAAGAGTACAGAAACTGAGATCACTGAGCCGGGTAACATAGTGGATATATATATATATATATATATATATATATTTATATACGTTTGGTGCTGCGGATTGCAACCAAAATACGAGGTGCACATCTTACATGTTATAGCAGTCCTATATACAAAATTTCAATGCTACTCGTTTTTGAGTTGTGCGAGATACGTACGTACATACGTTCGTACAGACGCCACGAAAAATTCTCCTCAGAATTCATTTTAAAGCAGTTTTATTTTCTTTTTGGAGGAAAAGCGTCTTTTATTCTGTCCTTACGTGCAGATAGCTCGCCAAAACATCGTTCAATTGCATTCGATAGCGGTCAAAATGGATATTTTCGTTGAAATATGCTGCCTCAAACTTTTCGCGATTACAATACTTCCTTTTTACTTCGTACAAGAAAGTAAAAATGAATTCAAATCAATCAGCTATTGATTTTAAAACAAATTCTATTTGAGAAGCAAAAAATTAAATTTAAAAAAAAGTGGAAGAAAAATTCCTCACGAAAATCTCTTAAGGCGATTTATCTTATAAAAATTATGAGATAAAATGTTCGTAAATTATCAGATAAAATATTTGTAAGGTAAAAGACGATTCGTTTACACCTCAAAAAACGTGAGCTGCCCGAATATGGGCAAAGACATTTCTGTCTATTCGTAGAAAATATTATTCTCCTTAATTACAGAAAATTAAAAATTAAACAATATTACCTTAATTATAATTAAGGTAATATTGTTTAATTATATTACATTGAGTAAACGTTACTACATGAGTTATTTCTATGTATTTTCTATGTATGTATACTGTTAAGAATTTTTCATTTAGTTAGATAATTTTATTAGAATTATAATTAAAATTGCTTTATTGTCCCATGGAATGCAGGGCGTTTAAGAGAAAGCTACGTCCAAAAAGTAAAAATACAAGAGCACGTGCGTTTAATGTTGAATAAAAGTTTATTTCTGTAATTGATATTTTATTGGAATAAATATAATTGACTACTATGTAACCGTTATTCTATTCTTTTTGTTTTCCCGAAATTGCTAGAACTATCTCGCGTGGCCGATTTAAAAAGCTATAAAAGCCGGAGAGAAACATCTCAGCTCAATTGTTTAGACAACTGTTGTGTTGACTGTAGCGAATTCAGGATAAGATCGGATTAGCTTTCTATGCGCTTTGGGTTGAGTTCTATTTAATGGTTTTTGTAGTATAGCTACCGATTATATTGCATACAGCACATATATATATATATATATATATATATAGCTTCTGATATAGCATAGATATAAATATAGCTACTGATATAGCATATATATATAAATATAGCTACTGATATAACATATATATAAATATAGCTTCTGATGTAGCATATATATAAATATAGCTACTGATGTAGCATATATATAAATATAGCTATAGCATGTATATAAATATAGCTACTGATGTAGCATATATATAAATATAGCTACTGATGTAGCATATATATAAATATAGCTACTGATGTAGCATATATATAAATATAGCTACTGATGTAGCATATATATAAATATAGCTACTAATGTAGCATATATATAAATATAGCTACTGATGTAACATATATATAAATATAGCTACTGATGTAACATATATATAAATATAGCTACTGATGTAGCATATATATAAATATAGCTACTGATGTAGCATATATATAAATATAGCTACTGATGTAGCATATATATAAATATAGCTACTGATGTAGCATATATATAAATATAGCTACTGATATAACATATATATAAATATAGCTACTGATGTAGCATATATATAAATATAGCTACTGATATAGCATGTATATAAATATAGCTATGATATAGCATATATATAAATATAGCTACTGATTATATTGCATACAGCATATATATAAATATAGCTACTGATATAGCATATATATAGCTACTGATTATACTGCATACAGCATATATATATAGCTACTGATATAGCATATATATAAATATAGCGACTGATTATATTGCGTGACATTAAGATATTGTACGAATATATTTGAGGAAAAATCGAGCGATTTGTTATATTTCTTGAAATAAGAATAAATTTTATTAACTTTTTATCGGACTTGTGCATTTAACCTATTACCAACCCACGCAACCATACTATCCTTTACACGTATACACAGTTAATATATCTTTTACAAGTGGTAATGCACGTATTTAATATACTATTCTTTATACGTATATACAGTTAATATACTATCCTGTACAAGTATTTAATATATTATTCTTTACATCTATACACACGTATATCCGTTATGCGTATACATAATTAATATACTATCCTTTATGCCTATTGACGCACATATTAGTATACTATCTTTTATACGTATACACAGTTAATATACTATCCTGTGCATATATTTAATATACTATCCTTTATACATATACACAAGTATATCTATTATACGTGTACTTAGTTAATATAGTACTATCCTTTATACATACAGATGCACGTATTTAATATACTATCATTACACGTATACACACGTATATTCGTCATACCTATACATAGCATACATATTATCCTTTATACGTATTGATGCACGTATTTAATATACTATCATTTATACGTATACACAGGTGAATCCCTTGTTACGTATACATAGTAAAAATACTATCCTTTATATGTATTGATGCACGTATTTAATATACTATACTGGTCGCATTTACTATAATATCCTTAACACGTACAATACTTTACACGTATTTAATGGTATTTTTTTAAATGAGCAATGCTTTCGCCGGGACTCGAACCTCGGACCTCTCGAATACGCGTGAGCTGACCATAAAACCACGAAGGCAAGCTAAGAAGGTGGGAGATATACCTTATAAGCTATATTTTAAGGCTTTTACCTTAAAATACCCTTTCATCTTTTCGTTATCTTATAGTGTGCTGTATACGTTAATCTTCTCTTAATGTGCCGTTTTTGGACTCCATCATTAAGTTTTTCTTACAGATGTTTTATTATTCATTTGGGAAATCCCATTTACAATATCAAGCACATTTTTAAATTCAAAACGAAATTTCTAATTAGTTTTCGAAACAGATAGTTATGCATTTTAAACGTGTTCCCAGAAAACGCAATTTTATTTATTGGAACTTTCCAATTAAGCATGAAATTTTCGCCAAGTCAGCTAAGGTAATTTTTCCATGCGTTAGGAATCGAAAAAGAAAAGCATCTGCGGAAATGGAGAAATAAAAAAAGGTTTTAGAAAGTATTTTCATAAACATTTCTAAACCTTAAGCGGAAGCGAAAGATTATTCAAAACAGCTTTCTGTGTAATAAGTTATCTTTGCAACCATGGATAAAATTAGCTTTCCAAAGCAATGAACTTCCGTGGTTTGAGTTTCACAAACTTAAACGCGCTGCTTCTGTTGCAATAGAACATCAAATAAAAAGCATCATTTGGGCGTTACCTTGGTTCCAATTTATCAGCTGATAAACATTATATGTGTTTTTTTACAAATAAATATTTTAAAGGAAGTTGAAAGTTTGAAGTTTTCAAGAATAATTGTAAAAAGACTAAAATTTAAAAAAAAAAATAAATAATAAATAATAATAATAATCTGAAAGCTTTCAGATTTTATATTACGTGCAAAGGGGCGTTTTTTTAACGTTTCCTGTGATACCTTTATTTATTAAATATCATGGTCTTCGCATTTAAACCATGAAATTCAATTCAACGGTAAAATCCTAAAATATTTTTTAAATGAGCATATCTTTAGAATTTCCGACACACAGTCTCGCGCGCTGGAGATAAATGATTTTTTCCCCATAAAGTGTTGCTATTGCCGTCTTTGAAATCGTTGAGTTTGTTAAAAAAAATTCCTTAATGTGTGACAAAATGTGAAATAGATAATAAATCAAATTCCAAATCAGGTCATCCAGATGCCCATATTCGGTGGAGGATTACGTTATTCGAAATTGGAGGGCTCTAGGTACCGTTGCTGTATGACAATGCGAGAAACATACATACATTTATGCAGATTCTTCATTATTTAATTTCTTTAAATATAATACAGGACTGTAATATTTGGTGGTAACAGTCTGAAAAGTAAATCAACGCAAAAAGTGAATCGACACAAATAGCCAAAACGAAGTGAATAGCCCTTGTGGGCCAACGCCCTTTGCGCTAAAAAGGAGAAGAAAATCTGAACGCATTCAGATTTTATATTACGCCCGAAAGAGCATTTTTTAACCTTTTGTGTAATACATTTATTTATTAAATATCATTAAAAATACTAATAATACCATTCAAGTAAAAATATCATTTTACTTCGCACTTAAACCACATAAAATTCAGTTTAAAAGCAATTTCACAAAATATTTAAAAACAGCACATCTTTAAAATTTTCGGTACACGGTCTCGCTCTGGAGATAAAAATGCTTTTTTTTTTTTTTTTTTTCCGTACAACGCTGCCATTGCTCGCTTTGAAATCGTTGAGTTTGTTAATCAAAAATTGGTTAAAGTTTTGCAAAATTTGAAATAGGTAATAAAACAAATTCGAGCTTCCGAGTCCCCGTGTTCGTTTGGAGGATTACGTTATTCAAAATTGGATGGGTTCTAAGTACCGTTATTTTTTCACAATGCGAGAAACATTCATACAAATTTTTCATTATTTAGTTTCTTTAAATATAATACAAGACGATAACATTTGGTGGCAACAATTTAAAAAGTTATTCGCCGTTTATAATGAATGTCCCTCTCTTCTATGCAAGGCGTACTTTAAATTGAGGAACTACCTTTTTACTTTTTACGCTATAAGTAAAAATAATATTATAACATTTGTTTTTATTTTTCTGCCCAGCATTTATCCTACGTTAAGGAACTCTCCCTTTAGGTTCTTTTATTTCTGAAATTGGTCTTAAAGGTTTGCATTTCTTTCTTTTCTGCGTTAACCTCACTATTCAATTAAGGTAATGAGATTTAGTAATCTAATTCGGGTTCCGTTTCGAATTACTCTTTCATGTATTTTTCTTTAGTTAATTCTCCCTTCTACGCTCGGCTGTATCACAGAAAATCATTAGCAATTGCTTTTCTAAACGGAAAATTAAGTCGCTAATAAAATTTCATTCAATTAAAAAAAGAAAGCCTTCCGTTATTTTTATCCGAGAATGGTAAATGCTGTAGTTAAATTTATTTCCATCCTTTGGTATCAGAAAAAGCATTGATTCTGTCAAATTAGAAAGTATACAAGTAAATTATCTGATAAAAAATGATTTAGCTCAGTGTGAAAATTAGAATATTAAATGTAGAATTATTAAAAGGTATTTACACCATTTGAAGTATTCACGAAATACCCGAAATATTTCCAAGGCAGAGGTTCTTCGCACATTTTTAGACGAATTTGATAAGCGGTTATAAAACATCATTTGCTGCAAAAGAAAGTAATTTCAATTGTACTATGTTTCTAAAAGTCAAAATTATCGTCTGTGGCGTGAAAGTTTTGTTTTTATTCAAAATGGCGAATTTAACAAAGTAGTGGTTCGAAGGCTACATTGACGCTCTTTCCGAAGAGAAATATGCATACTCCGTTATCCAAAAACGATGTGAGAGTCATGGTTTTGTGATATCTAAAGCGTCGATAGGTAATATCATCAACAAGAAAGGAAACAAACGTCAAATTGGAGCCTCAAGTGGGACAAAAATTCCAAACAAGTATCCCAGGAAAAAACGGACATCTTCTACTATTGCAGAGGTCGGTTGTTTAATGTTAAAAGAAAATCTCTCTAGTCAAAGGACAGTTTCAAAATCATTAAAATGCTCGTTGTCCACTGTAAACAAAATGATAAACGTAGATTTAAATCTTACGAAAGCGAAAAAACGCAATGTGCATCGTCTTCCTCCAAAGCATATCGCTCAACGCAGGACACGCTGCAGAATTCTATATTAGAAACATTTATCCAAAGAAAAATGGAAAACAATTGTCACAATAGATGAAGCATGGGTGCATTTAAATGATTGTAACAAAAAAGAGCCATTTATTAGCAAAAAAGGGGAGAAAAAAATTTAAGTACGTGGTTCAAAGAATCGAAAGAATGTTTTAAGGGATTCATGATGGTTGCTGGTGTTTCTTATAATGGCAAGTTAAAAATAAAGCGAGTGCAAAAAAATGTCAAGATTAACTGCAAATACTATCAGGAACATATCTGATTGCCAATTTTTCTGAATGAAATACCATCGCTTTACTCCCAGTGCCATCCATCTGTGAGACTCCATCAGGACAAAGCTAGCAGTCACAACAAAATCCCACCTCAATTTCCTAAAAGAAATGGAACAAAAACTGGTATCAAAGCCATAACCCTTCACTGATATCCCTACTCAATCTCCCGATATGTCACCTCTAGATTTTTGTGCTTTCGGACTTTTAAAAACTGCATTATCCAAACGTTGTCCCAAAACCCTAACAGGACTCTGGAAAGCTGTTCGAGAGGAATGGGATAGAATATCTCTTCTGCCACTTTAAAAGGCATTATTATCCTGGAAATTGCGTTGTCGAAAGATAGTTCAGAATAAGGGATGTCAACTAGAACATTTAAAACACAAGAATTTTATGTAATTTAGTTTTGTGAATACAATATACTTCGTCTAAAAAATGTGTGAACAGCCTCTGTATTACGATTTTAAAATAACAATTACTAGATTTGGTTTTCGTCTCTTCAACAAGGAAGAGACTATACTAAATTTTATTTGCAGAATAAAAAATTAATTTCTTTATTTTACAAATAAAATTATTAAAAGGAATACTTACGTACAGATGTCACGCCCAAAATGGATATTTTCGTTGAAATATGGTACCCGGAATTTTTCGTGATTATAATACTTCCTTTACTTTGTACTAGGAAGTAAAATACCTAGACTAGGAAGTAAATACCTGATACGACCTAGACTACGAAGTAAAACACTATATATTAAATGTGGTCCCCTTGACTGTAACTGAAACATTAATCTGCAGAGTAAATGCTCCGATGATGCTTAGAATCTTATGACTGTAGCGATAATAATATTGCTACGAAATGTACAGCTGCGGTAAGACAGCTTTCCCTCAAAGCAGTTTTAGGGTTGCCATAAAATGGCAAGGGATGGCAGGGTTGCCATATTTGGCGAGAAATCGCCCATTTGGCGACAAAATTGGCGATATGCCATGGACGGATGGAGAACTTCCTGGAATGAATTCTTACCGGTTTAGCCCAGAATGTTCTCAAACACCAGCCAAAAGCTACGAATATAAACACTGCTGGTACGCGGAGAATTAGTATCGAGTGTGTGCCTCGTCGAGAGGGCGAGTGAGTGTGCCTCGAGAGTGCGAGATCGAGTTGACAGCCAGGCAGCGAGTTCACCGAAGGAGTCTCTTAGTGTATCGCGGTTAGTGCATCGTCGAGAAAGCGTGTTGAGCTCCGGAAACGACTGAACCGAAGAGTCGGGAGCCGTGCTCTGCGTGTCGTTGACTGCATCGCGAGTTGTAGCGTGGAGAGTCTCGAGAGTACGTGGAGTTCCGAGAACCGCCGAGCAGAGTCGGGAGCTGTACTCTGGTGCTTTGCAGTGAAGCTATCTCCACCGTGATAGCCTGACAACCTGAAGGCTGTGTCACTGATCGTGTCAGCGTGTTTAAAATAGTTCATCGACGATTGTAAAACGTGTTTTGGAGCTGTCCTGACAATACTGGCAAATAAAGTGTGTTTCGATACTTCATCAAGTGTCGTCATTATTCAATCCAAATCCACATGAACCCCGTACGAACGTGAAGGAAGAAAATAACGTAACAATTGGTGTCAGAAAAGAAAACCGCAACAATATTTAAGCCACAGAAAGAAAACAATCTTTTAAAATCAACTTAACAAAAGATTTGTACAAAATTGATAGTTTCTATCTTAACATTTTATCAACGAATCTCTGTAACACTTATATTTTATTTCAATTTCCATTCGTTTTTTGATTTGATACCCTACAGTAGTGCAATAGCACCCTACAGTGTTTACAACTCATTCTGAAGTGTCTTCCATCTTTCCCCGGAATTTTCCAGCGCATTTTCTGTACCATACCACACAATAAATATTTACCACGATTCAATGGCGGAAAAGTTGAATTTTTTGATAAAAACTATACTTAATACGAATCACCTCGTACCTTTTGTTTTAATAATCACGATTATGGAAAAATGTGAACGTCTTGTAAAATAATACTGACAGTTTGTAAAATAATAACGCATAATCATCAGTTATCATTTATGCAAATTTTTATTTCTCTCTCTTTAAAATTATCTTTCATTCTTTTTCCTCAAATAGCAGATCCCCGCATTCGAAATGTACGTAGATTCTACAAATTTCATCATTAATGACGTCAGCATGTGTTCGTTTATGTTCAGAGATGACAGGTTAAAACGTTTTTGACGAGACATTTACTAAAATGGCTTTCCATTAAATGCACTCTAAGACAGACATGAAACTAATGGAATAGCTAGGCACGGAACAAAATGGTTATGGAAATAAGTCATTCAAAACTCTTTTAGCTTTTGAAATTCTAAAATACAGCATTAGTTGCTTCCATTTATCAGATTATTACAACAATGGGAATACGTACTCCGCACACACACACACCACAAAAACAAGTACGGAAGTTGTACTTTAACAACCGTTTTACTATGCCGACTGACAAAATTTAATTTGCGTTTTTCATGCCCCGAATGCACAATATGTATAGCATTGTTCTAGCACACGTATTTTGACAAAAAATCGGACTTTCTCTGACATGACATCAGAGCTGTAGGGAAAGCGGTAGGGAAAATGACCGACTCCGACTCCTGGAATTTTAATGACTCCGACGTCGACTCCGATTCTTTCATATATATGTAAACATATACATATAGCTACAGCTTATTTTTTTAATATAAAAGAAGTAATAGATGCTATAGAGAAAATATTGATGGCATAGGAAATTATTTATATTAATTAGCATTATTATGAAATTATTAATTAGCATTTATTATGTTAATTGAAGGTATGCGCTCGAAATTGTGATAGAGCTGACGGTTTCGATTACAGCGAAAACATTTCGGAATTTTCAAGTAGCGAAACCCACGTTGTCCTGCGCAAATTGCACAGCGCAATGACAAACAGTAAATGGCATTGGTACGATACATGTATGACGAAAATTACCAGCGTAAACATATTTGCAATGAACAGCATTGCAGAGGACCGATGACAGCACAGGAGGAGAAGAAGGAAAATACTTTTATTGGAATTGCAAGTTTCCAACGTGCCAACCTTTGCAGACGATAACCCACTGCATGCGGAAGATTCTTAAAAAGAATGAGAACGTTAACATCGCAGAAGGAATCTGTATAACTTCACGTTTTACGCCATCTTTCAGTTCTGACGAAATAACCCCATAACTAGAAATATATCAGAGTAAGGTCGGGAGACCGCGGTGGCCATGAAACTGCAAAGCTACGGAGATGACTCTATCTTAACTCTTTCGCATCGAGAGACGACCAAATCTGTTTTCAACAAACATCGAAAACGCCCGTGTTTACGAATTTGTCTTGGAATAGTTTTCCTTTTCCCATTGCTGCTCTTGGAGGTTTTTCTGCGGTTTCTTTCATTGTGTGCAGTTTCACCTTAGGGCCGGATTGCACCTGCGAACGTCATTGCACCTGCGAACGTCAATAGCTTTCCGTATTTCTCCTTTATTTGCTTCAAAAGAATGATTGACATGTGTTTTAACAACTCGCGAAACCAATGAGCCATACACTAACGTAGAGGAGAAAGAACTAGGTAGAAAATAAACGAGGCGTTGGGGTGGTTTGCCGTGGCCTGAATGAACGGGCGTTACGGGCGACTTCGATGCGAAAGAGTTAAACCCTTGTACACGTCGTAAAGTTGTTATTTCAACAACAGTTTTTCTCTCTCCTCTTTTGTGTTGTTACTGATCCTTTACAATGCTCTTCTTTGCAAATATTTTACGCCGGGAATTTTCGTCATACGTATATATTTATGGTTTTTCAATTGCGCTGACCAAATTTGGGATCCAGATGCCCATATTCGGGTGGAGACGTCCGTTATTAAAAATTGGATGACTCTAGATACCGTCATTTTATCACAATGAGAAAAACATACATACATTCATTCCTTAATTTCTTTAAATATAATACAGGACTCTAATATTGGGTGGCAACAATTTAAAAAGTGATTCGCCGTTTATAATGAATCGACGAAAAATGCCAAAACGAATTTAATAGCCCTACCGGGCTAATGCCCTTTGGGCTAAAAAATGCTTGGACTAGCAAATAACCAAATAAATGAGTTAAATACATCTAATTGGAAGATCCCATAGCAAAATGTGAAATTAACAATAAATAAAGCAAACTTTCAGCCATGTATTTCCATAATACCACATGGAAATTGGATAAACTAACGAACATAATATATTCTAGAACTTATCACATATTCTATCTAAAAGATTATTCTAAATGCATTCTTTAAAGAGAAAAACGAATGCCTCTGATAAGAAAAACACATAAAAATGTATGGAGAAAAAAAAAGTAAAAAACAAAAGAAACAACACTTAGATAATAAAAAACAAAGCGTAACACTCCTACACGGGGTCATAAACTTTTAATCAGCTAAAATAACATTCTCAAGGAAATTATCAAATGCATTAAATGTTCTTCGGTTCTACGTATTAAACATTTTATCACACATATAATTTAATGAAGAAATAAGTCTCCGGGAAAAAATATGGTCCGTTTGCTTATAAGCGAAATGAAGAAATCGTCGGAATGGATTTTATGGCATATAAAAAATAAAGGAAAAATTTCGGACAATTCTAAAAATGTCACAAAACTGTACTGCCTGCAATTCTATTAACAGAATTTTTCATTAAGTTAGCTACGATCGTCAACAAAGATATAAAATGAGCAGCATGAGGTTCAATAATTTTAGAACATTTAATAAAGTAAAAATATAAAAGAAAAAATCTGAAAGCTTTCAGATTACACATTTCGCCCAAAGGGGAGTTTTGTTAAAGGTTTGTGTGTTATCTTTATTTATTAAATATCATGTTCTTCGCACTTTAACCATAAAATTCAATTCAACAGCAATATAGCAAAGTAATTTTAAAATCAGGCCTATCTTTAGAATTTCCGAGACACAGACTCGCGAGCTGGAGATAAAAATGTTTTTTTTTTTTTTTTTCATACAGTGTTGCCATTCCTCGCTTTGAAATCCTTGAGTTTTTTAATGAAAAATTCTTTAATGTCTGACAAAGTATGAAAGGGGTAATAAAACAAATTTTAAATTTCAAATTAAGGATACCAGATGTCCATATTCGCTGGAGGATTACTACGTTACTCAAAACTAGATGGCTCTAGGTACCGTTGTTTTATTACAATACGAGAAGCATACATACATTGATGCAGACTGTTCATTATTCTTTAAATATAATACACGGCTCTAATATTTGGTGGCAACAGTTTGAAAAGTGAATAACGCAGAAAGTGAATGGATGCAAACTGTCAAAATGAAATTAATAGCATTTCTGGGCTAACGCCCTTTGGCGTAACAAACCTATGTAAACACTACTAGACAAAAATATCATTTAAACTTGAATAAATAAAATAAACAAAACTCTTTTCCGATATAGTTTGTGTATTATGGTACTTTTTAAGGTATGTGCCTACCCTAATTTCGTCGTTTTGGTGAAAATTTTCGAAATTTTTTTTTATTAATTCATTTTGTACGCCATATATTTAGGTTTCCAAAAATGCATTATTTTTGTGTTTACGATAAATAGAAGCAAAGTTATAGTATAAAAAGTAAACCGGAAGTGAATTTTTGGATGCCGGAAGTTGGCATTTAAATGGTCGTAAAAATGTAAACAATAAGTTTAAACAACTATTTTCTAATTATTAAACAATATAAAAGCTGTAAAAACAACACATCTTTCACTGTGTGACACTTTGCTGATAAAATGCCTACATGGAAAGACTCAAAACAATAATGAGTATTTTAATAACCTTTTGAGGTGTTTTTTACCTAAAGAAACTTTTGTCCAACTGAAAACATTGCTTTTAGGTGCAGATATTGCTGTATTATTATTTAATTAGAGATATTTAGGACTTTTACCTATTTTCAGGTATATAGAAATAGAAATTAATCCCATTATGCTTGAAAGCTACATGGGAATAGACAAACAGCGAATTCAGAAATAGAAACGCCAATCTCTACAAGTAGCAAACTTAACCAGTAAAATGCTAAAAGTCAAAATTAGTTAAAATTAGTTAAGAATAAATAAATAAAGTCAAAATTAGTTAAGAATGAAGTAAAAGAGGGCCTAACATACAAATACTGCGAGTTTTAAAGGTCTAAAGTGACTACAAAATTTTTTGTGCTGTATTAAATCTTTAAATGCATTTTCTGAGAAATTGTGTTTTTCGTTACTTTTGATTGCGATTACATTAATTTCTCAAAATGTATTTAGAATATTGAAATGAAATTTTGCCAAAATGTTCATCTTTATCTGTGTTCTGTAGCAAAATCTGACATCTTTGTATTTAATTATTGATTTTATTGACAGTATTTGAAAGAAAAGAGGATTTTTTTGTTTAAATTTTGAGTTTTTGCACCAAGTTTTGAATATTTCAAAAAATTTTTTAAGTACTGCAAATCTTTTGCTACAGAACACAGGTAAGTATGTTAATTATATACTGTGTAAGGATTAATGAAGTATATTCATTAGAATTTATTTTAGGAGATCTGGCGTAAATGAAAATTTTCACTAAAGTTTTACTAAATATTGCTTATATTTGAAAAATTAATGAAACGTTCCATAAAATTCCATTTAAATTCATAGTTTTATATCCCATCTTACTCAAAAACATGTGTGTTTAATTAAAATTTTATGTATTTAAAAAAAAGGGCTTCGTGGCACATAACTTAAGGGGACTCATACACCTTAAAACGCATAAGATGTTCGAATAGGTGACTGTTGCACGATTTGGGATAACTTATTTATTTTAAAAGCAATTACTACCAACTTTTTACAGCTGTGTACATAATATAGCTGCTTTCTGAAATAGTAATCAGAAAGTTTGTGTTAAGACAAATATTTTTATAATTTAATCCGCTTTGTGACAACATTTTTCGTCATGTTTCCAACTTGCGCGCACTGTTTAAAACATTATGTTTCATAATTTAATTCCATATTTAATATATAGCTTTTTATAACATTTGGAAACTACTGTGAACCTGAAATTCTAAAAATTTCCTGTTAAATTTTTATTTTATTTTGAGTGGAGTTTATAAAATGTATTTTATTAAAAAAATTTGTAATGTTTTCGTCCATAAAATATTTCAATATTAAAATATTCATCAGATTGTTAGTTCAGTTAGAAAATAATGCCCATATAAAGAATTCCATCCAATTTCAAGTATGTACCATTAGCCATTTTTAAAATATCATGCGCGCAAGGTGGAAACATGGCGAAATATTTTGTCACAAAGAGGATTAAATTACAAAAATATTTGGGGCAACACAAACTTTCTGGTTGCTAGTTTCCAAAGCAGGTATAGTATGTAGACAGCTGTAAAACGTTGGAAGTAATTGCTTTTAAAATAAATAAAATATCCAAATTCTTGCAACAGTCACATATTCGAAGATCATGAGGGGTTTAACGTGTATGAGTCCCTTTAATCCAAGCAGCTTCCCTTTCAAATATGTAATTTATTGAGGGTAGCAAAGTGTTAAATATACAGTTTTTATGTTTCAAACATATATAAATTATAAACCACACTTTTAAGAGAAGTCGGAACTTCCTATACCGCCAATGTTAAATTAGCCAGTTTCGATGTACCTTTTCTCAAAACCTACTGTAGATACACGTTTCAAATTTTTTGTGTAATTAAAGTTCATCTTTCTCATACTGATATAAGCTTTTGAAACATTTTGCATTTTAGAGTCATTTATAGAATAATATTGTATTAGGCATAGTAAAATTTAGCACTTTTCGCACAAAAAAAAAAAAAAAAAAAAAAAAATTCGTAAAACTGTAATATACAGTGTATACATACTGTAATATACAGTTTTTATATTCCAAACATATATAAATTATAAACCGCACTTTTAAGAAGAGTGGGAATTCTCTATACCGACAATGTTAAAATAGCCATTTTCGATGTACCTTTTCTCAAAATCTGCAGTATATACACGCTTCAAATTTTTTTTTTTTTTGTAATTAAAGTACATCTGTCTGATTATACCTAAATGAGAAAATTCAAAAAATTGAATTTATTTCATCAATTCAAAAAAAATTGATGAAATTCAAAACGTTTCAAAAGCTTGAATTTTGAGTAATTTAAAGAGTATTATTGTATTAGGCATAGTAAAATTTAGCCCTTTTCTCATAAAAAAATTGCTTGAATTTTTTTTCTTAGTTTGTCACAAGAAGCTCATTTCAATAAATATTAGGAAATATAATAGATAAGCCATAAAAATTTTCATACATGTGAGCAATAATTCTTGAGAAAAGGTACAACTAGTATAAAAAATAACATTTGGAGAAAAACGCATTTTTATGTAAAAAATCCTCATTTATCAAAGCATTCGATGATAAATTAAAACTAGATTATTTACAGTTCTAAATGTTCACAGAGACAAAAGCATAGTATTTTTTAAAAGCTAAAAATATGGAGAATTTTAAAATGCAAAAATCCCAAATGACCCATTTTTGAGGATTTTTCGGATAGCCCTTAAATGCAATAGCATATTCTTTTATAACACCTTATCAAAAGGGCATACCTTGAGCAAAATCTAACTAAAACTGCGTTTTATAAAAATTTCTGTTAACAAATTACATAGAATATAAAAATCTGTAATATTTCATTATTTTACAATGATAATTTGAGGTGTTTTATTTTATATGTTAATCTCACACATCAAGCTTATATTTCAATTCTTGTAATTGTAAACATAACCTCATCCCTTCTTGCATTTCAATCTCAGTTCTTGCAATTGAAATGCAAGAAGGAGTGAGGTTATGTTTCCAGATGATCTTGAGTTATGATGTCAACCAGTACTGTTGCACATTAATTGTGTGATAGTTGGTAACATATTAGCAGTGTACACATTATATTTGTCGTATGATAACTCATATGTAATTCCACTGAAGTGGAACATATAGATTTCCACCATGAAATTCGATGTCACAAAGCACTTGGAAACTATATATACACAAGGTAAAATTTCTTCCCTTAATTAAGTCGTTTCTAATAATATTAACATTATGGTAAAAACATAAACAATATTTAATTTTATGTTCCCACATGATATAATCTCGGCTAGTAAAGACCATCATAAAAGGTGTAAAACGTTTTAGTGGCGAACTTTTGTATTTCGATTAAATGGTAAAAATCATCTCCTACATTGCAGATCACACAATTTTATTTTATTTTTTGTTTACCTTTTTTTATTTTTTACATTGCCTACTCATTTACTACTAATGCCAATCTTTTGTTTATTTTACTTCTCTTAATAACTTTATCACTGAAATAATTATTAGATCGCTAGTTTAATTTTATTTTTTCGATTAATTGGAATTTTTATTATTTATTTTATTTTATTTATTTATTTATTTAATTTCAGGCTTTTGCCTCATATTGTTAATAATTTATACTGGATTAAAATTATTGTACATTCAAATAAACTCCATATGTTACGGAAATCAATTTATCAGGTTTCGGCTACAAAAGCGCATATGGAAGAAATAAGATTTAAAACTACTCATATTTACTTTACGAATTCTGAATTTCACATATTTCCTTCAGGTAAAGTATTTATTTCATTCATACCAACATCACTCATTCAAAGGGGATGGATAGGAAAGATTAGGGAATTTTAACTGGCTAATTAAAATGCAGAGTGAAGAATATTCGCAGCTTTATAAATAATGCTTTTTAATATTTGAGTAATTAAAATTTAAATAAAATTTCAACAGTTTTAAACGAATATTTGACATATAACATTGCATCGAGCACAGAATAATATAATACAGCAATATCCATTTATGAACTGTTTAATTTTTATTACCAGTTCAATAAAGGATACGTTATTTATGGTTATTATTACTTGGATGCTGCATATGCATACTATGGAATGCTGCATAGGCTTACATAATTTTCCTTCACTCTGCATGCACAAGGAAAAACATTTCACTTCAATTCAATACCTGTAGAATGTGGTCAGGAGAGACAATCCAGAAAGCTAACTAGCTCACGGTCGCGGTTAAGGGAGAGTGATGTGTAAGAGCTGCGTCTCGGTCAGCGCAAACGGTGTCTTGAGAGGCGAAACCAGCGCCTCTGGTGGATAGCAGGAGAAGACGAAGTCGAGTATGAGAAAAGAAAAAAAATTACCTATATTTTTTGTTCCTACCAAAATATTTTTGAGGTCATTCGTATTCATTTTCTTTCACTTCAGTTAACTGTGCGTTTGAAAAAATGTCGAAATATGAAATTTAATTTCTGCTATACTTACAAAAAATTTTAGCTTTTGGATTCCATTTTTAAAGCAATTTGCTCCATCAGCTCTTCCTACTTATGGTCACAAACCTTATATCTAACACATATTGCCTTTTGCCTTAATTGCGCATCTTTTATAAATAAACTGGGAAGCTATTTATTTTAGGGCACACTGTGCAAAAAATATTTTCCATTCTACTGGGCAGACTGACGATATTCAGTATGCGTTTTTAACATCTCGAAAGCGTGACTATATTACATTTTTATATGTAGCATTGTTTTCTAATATAGGTAATTTGACACAAAATCAGACTTTTTCTAAAACGACTTTTTTTTTTCCATATTTCGATTTATCTAAGAATAATTTTCATTGGATGCTTAAGTTCGGTTTCCATAGCTTAAAATTACGATTGACTGGAGTAATTTCTGCAGCTAAGAATATCTGTGTTACTGCAATGTAGAACGATTTATAATAAGTAGTTACTATTTTTAGATTGTAAAACAGAAATAACTAAACTAGAAACCAGAGTTAAGGTTAATATTAAGGTTGCAAATTAAAATAGGCATTTTTTCATACCTATTTTTTAATCTTACATATACAAAATGGACGGAACGAATTTCTACCAAGAAAACTTCGAAACAAACCAAAGAGATATTCGAACACACCAAACCTAATAGAACACATTAGACACGTGGTTAAGCATAGACAGACTCAAAATTAAATAAACAAAACTTTACTACGAAAAATGTACTTATTAAATAAAAAAATCTGATGTGTACACCACATGACTTCCTTGTACGTAATATTAAATTATACGCATTTTTTCTCGCATTTTATTTAAACTTATTAGATTGAATTAAACGTACTTCCCCGACAGCGCATAAACCACAATAGAATAAATGCATTCTTTAAAATTCACTTTGTTTACCATAGCGACACTCTGGCGCTAGGTTTACTTAACAGTATTACATTTCGTTCATATTATAACTCAGAATGCACAAAATTTATATCATTTAAAGAATTATCTAATCATTGCCACATGTTCTATTCAAATACTATAATAAAGCTAGAATGATGTATAAAAGAAATTAAGCAAACAAAACAAAAAAGTAACAGTTTTTCACAGACGATTGAGTATTTCTCATTTAATAAATCCAGTTCTCGCTTCGTCACAAGGCAAAAATACATAAAAACTCAAAATATCAATATTAAAAATTACGAAGTAAATCTCAAACTCTTATTTCCTCGAAATAATTCCAGAAAAATTTAAGCATGATTTAACTGGCAATAATAAATGAATGTGTTATCTTTGTTGTTGCGAAGCTAAGTTTCTCTAGATTGGCAACAAATCCACTAGTCTGCTGTTTCAAATGTAAACAATCAATGGCCGCCATAAAAAAAAAAGGCTTAGCGGCACTTAAACAACTTTAAAATTGTTGATAATTCTAAAAATATTGCATAAAGATTTACTAAAGGTATAAAACCCTTAACCGGAAGTTAAAAACAACATAATTCAATCATTTTTAAAGCAAAAAATGTACAATTTACAAACATATAAGAGTAAAGAAACCGAGATCAATGAGCCGGGTAACGGACTGGATATATTTATAAATATATTTATATATGTTTTGCGCGGCCGATTGAAACCAAAATACGAGGTGCACATCTACATGTTATAGTAGTCTTATATACAAAATTTCAACGTTCTGAGGCTACTCGTTTTTGAGTTATGCGAGATAAGTACGTACATACGTTCGTACAGACGCCACGAAAACGTCTGTTCAGAATTCCTTTTAAAGCAGTTTTTTAGTTTTTTTGGAGGAAAAGAGTCTTTTATTCTGTCCTTACGTACAGATATCACGCAAAATCATCCTTAAATCGCATTCGAAAGCGATCAAAGAGGATATTTTCGTTGAAATATGCTGCCTGAAAATTTGAAATGTTTCAGATTTTAAATTACGTCCAAAGGGGCATTATTTTTTTTTAATTTTGTGTGCTACATTTATTTATTAAATATCCCGTTCTTCGCACTTAAACCATAAAATTGAGTTTAAAAGCAATATCGCAAAATAGTTTTAAAATGAGCATATCTTTAGAATTTCCGATAGAGAGACTCGCGCGCTGGAGATAAAAATGTTATTTTCTGTACAACGTTGCCTTTGCTCGCTTTGAAATCCTTGAGTTTGTTAATCAAAAATTCGTTAAAGTTTTACAAAATAGGAAATCGATAATAAAACAAATTCCAAATTTGAAATTTGGTCTTGCACATGCCCATTTTCGTAGGAGGATTACGTCATTCAAAATTCGATGGCTCTAGGTACCGTTGTTTTAACACCATACGAGAAATATAAATACGTTTAGGCAGATTTTTCATTATTTAATTTCTTTAAATATAACACAGGGCGATAATACTTTGTGGCAACAGTTTGAAAGGTGATTCGCCGTTTGTAGTGAATCGACGCAAAATCGCAAAACGAAAACAATAGTCCTTGAGGCAAGACTCCTCTGCACTAATAAATAAAGTCCAAAATCTTTAAAATTTTTACACCCAAATGGCCTTTTTTTTTTTTTTTTCATTTACAGACACATACACGTTTCGAGACTATTTGGTCTAACGCCACTTCGAGCTAAAAAAAATCTTTACAATTTCCGATATACCGTGTGACGTGCTGGAGATAAAAATGCTTTATTCCCTACAGTGTTGCTACCTTTCGCTTTTGAAATCTTCAAGTTTGTTAATGAAATATTCGTTAAAGTTCCACAAAATATGAAACAGCCAGTAAAACAAATTAGGAATTCCAAATTCGGGCTTCCAGGTATGTTCGGGTGGAGGATTATGTTATTCAAAATTTTATGATTTTTTACTGCTGGTTTTTTACAATGGGGGAAACATGCGGCTTCTTCAATATTTACTTTCTTTAAATATAATACAGGTCGACGATATTTGGTGGCAACAATCTGAAAAGTGATTCAAAATACCGTTTCTAGATGAATAGCACATGTGGGCTGACATCTATTTGGGCTAATAAATAAAAATAAACACATAATAATATAAAAAAGCATAAGAGCACTGCAGAGATATTAGGTTATTTCGAAACAGGTGAGATGAAAAATGAGCAATGTCCTCGGCGGGACTCGAACCACTGACCTCTTGAACCCGCGCCGAGTGTGCTGCCCACTACACCAAGAAAGCATGCTAAGAAGGCGGAAGAAATACCTTATATACTCTCCCTTTTAAAGGGCTATTGAGGATAAGGCGACCCAATCGCCAAATCCTGATAGTGCAGAATCATCATCCACCACCTTTTTTACTTGGGGCGCCACAGTAGAGATATTATAGAATTTTTTAAGGGAACTCATACATCTTAAAACCCATAAGATGTTCGAATAGGTGACTGTTGCAAGAATTGGGATACCTTATTTATTTTAAAAGCAATTACTACCAACTTTTTACAGCTGACTACATAATATAGCTGCTTTCTGAAATAGTAATCAAAAAGTTTGTGTTGCCAGAAATATTTTTATAATTTAATCCGCTTTGTGACAACATTTTTCGTCATGTTTCCAAATTGCGCGCACAGTTTAAAACATTCTGTTTCATAATTTAATTCCATATTTAATATACAGCTTTTTATAACAGTTGGAAACTACTGTGAACCTAAAATTCTAAAAATTTCATGTTAAATTTTTATTTTATTTTGAGTTGAGTTTATAAAATGTATTTTATTAACAAAATTTGTAATGTTTTCGTCCATAATTTTTTTCAATATTAAAATATTCATCAGATTGTTGGTTCAGTTAGACAATAATGCCCATATAAAGAATTCCATCCAATTTCAAGTATGTACCATTAGCCATTTTTAAAATATCATGCGCGCAAGGTGGAAACATTGCGAAATATTTTGTCACAAAGAGGATTAAATTACAAAAATATTTGTGGCAACAGAAACTTTCTGGTTACTAGTTTCCAAAGCAGCTATATTATGTAGTCAGCTGTAAAACGTTGGAAGTAATTGCTTTTAAAATAAATAAAATATCCCAATTCTTGCAACAGTCACATATTCGAAGATCATGAGGGGTTTAAGGTGTATGAGTCCCCTTAAACAAGGAAATCGAAGAAAAGAGTAATGCCGTCGCCGGGAGTCGAACCACGGACCTCTCGAATACGCGCCGAGTGTGCTGACCACTACACCACGAATTCATGCTAAGAAGGCGGGAGAAATACCTTATAGCGCAACTTTTGAACACGTAAGCACAAAGATTTTCTTAATTTATGACAATATATGTCTGAAACTGGTGATATCACATAAAGAAAGAATGTCAGAGCGTTCTAAGAGTAATCTCAGTCCAAAATCCTACTTTTCTATATTATCAAAGAACAGGGTCGAAAACACTAAGAGAAAAAAAAATCTCATATATATCCATTTGCTAATTTGTTATACACGTTTATGTTGTCTTTAAAATGCCAAAAACGACTGCTTCATGCTTAGGCTAAAAAATACGAGTTATCTAAAATAATTTTACCTAATAAGCTAAAATAAACGAATTATACAATTAAAAATAAAAGCATTTATCATGTTACCTGAAATCTCTTCCCTCTCCTTACCACCACCTCATTAAATCCGATAAACGGGGAATTATTGCAATAAAATATTTGGTTTGGCTTGGTTTGGTTTATTGAGATTATGGCAAAGCACACTAGGGCTATCTGCCTAAGGGGAGGGATGCCTTCGTGGAGGACTTTCTAAGGGAAACTCGCTCGTATACACGTTACACATGGGGAAAACCACGAAAACACCCATGCAGCCAGCCCGTTCGCGGGACTCGAACCTCGGACCGAACTACCAGTGTTCAGCGACTTTACCGCTCGGCCGCTGGTGGGCTCATAAAATATTTGGAAAAGTATAGTCAAGTATTAAATTTCACAGCAATTAGGGAAGCTATTTTGTAATCAATCATGTTTCTCTTTGAATTTCTTCGTTTATTATAAACGTAATTAAAACGATGAAAAAAGAGCTATCTGGATGTCAGTTTTTTTATTTTTAGAAGCGATTATGTACAAATTATAATTAAAAAAAAGTCAATTTATGACCTACAAAGACAAAATAAAAAGATACGATGCATTTTTCTACAAAAATATACACTCTGCCAAAAAAAAAAAAAAAAAAAAAAAAAAAAGGGGGGGCGAGACAGTTCCATATCACCCGTGCTATTGGGTCGATGGATGAAATCTAATTTGCATTTTCATGTCTCGAAAGCACGACTGCATTTTCCATATTTTGATTCTACGACTCAAATTATGCCTAAATATTAAATTTTGCCAAACTGGATAAGAAACTTACCGAAAAATTAAAAAAATTACCTTGGGTCACTTCTTTCAATTCGCGCCAAGAATTGGCGAAACTGAAGACGGCGAAATTTCCTCACTTGGCGAAATTCTTAATTTATGATAACCTATTTTCCTTTCTCTTTCGTTACGCATGAGCGGAAAAAAGATACTTCATTCATTTTTTTCAAATAATTTTAACAAAGTGTAAAGCCTATTTCGTTCATAATATCGTTTATAACAACTATACCATATTTAAAAAAAGTGCCTATACACAACATCTTCGGAAATAATAATATATAGTACAACGTGAAAATTTTAAATAAGTGACAGACGAAGTAACAGCATCACGTGCAAAACAAGCAAAATCAACGTTTATATTGTACAGACATTAGGACTTTTTGGAACAAAAGAGATTGAAAAATTAGCTACCGCCTTCGCCGGGAATCGAACCACGGACCTCTGAAATACCGACCCAGCGTGCAGAACCACTACACCACGAAGGCACGCTAGGAAAGCGGGATAAATACCTTGTATACTCCCCTTTTTAAAGGTCGACTGGGGTTTTTATGGGAGACAATCGCCAAATCCTGGATGTGGAGAATTCGCATCCAACACCCTTTTAGTTCGGGCGCCACTGTAGAGACAATAGGTATTTTGGAAGCAGGAAAGATAAAAAATCAGCAAACATCTTCGCCGGGAATCGAACCACGGGCATCTAGAATACTGGCCCAGCGTGCAGAACCCTACACCACGAAGGCACGCTAGGAAGGCGGGAGAAATACCTTATATACTCACCCTTTTTAAAGGGCGACAGGGATTTTTAGTGGACCCAGTCGCCAAATTCTAGGTGTGGAGAATCCTCATCCAACACCCTTTTAGTTCGAGCGCCACTGTAGAGACATTAGTATTTTTTGAAACATGAGAGATTGAAAAATTAGCAACCGCCTTCGCTGGGAATCGAACCACGAACCTCTGGAATACCGGCCCAGGGTGCACAACCACTACACCACGAAGGCACGCTAGGAAAGCGGGATAAATACCTTATACTATTATAAAAAGAATGCGTCGAAACGTTTTCGTATTTTTCTTTGTCTGTATTGTCTTATTTTTATCTATTTTCAGACATATTGTGTAAAAATATTTGGTAATAGTAAAATTATTATAATAAGAAATATCAAAACTGCTAAAATTTTTGGCGACCCCCTGCTGCAGCTCCTGCGACCCCCTTTGGAGGTCGCCAACCACAGTTTAAGATACCTTGCTCTAGCAAGGTATCTTAAACATACCACTGAGCTTTTGGTTTACTTTCATGATTTTGGGATACAGGTGGCGTTGAGATATCACCAGTCTTTTAAAGTTAAGATCTAAATTGGGGGTTTACGAACTCTCTGGATAGAAAATGAGCTCTGAAAGTATTCTACGCAGCTCTCATGTGATTTTAAACAATGCTTACTGCAGCGGGCCTGATCTTTTAGCGTGATAAAATGTTTAGGAATTCAAGAATGCATTAAGGACGTTGAATGTTCTCGTCACGTAGGAGCAGTTACACTGAGCTGTTAAATCTATAAAGCCTTTCCGGCGTAATTCACTCTTGAGACTCTGTCGTAAAACTTTGATTGGCTCCAGCCCCCCGAAGGAAAGCTGTAAAGTCTTTATAGTCCTTAGCCAGTTGTCAGGTTGGCAGTCATAAATGTTTTATAATCCCTCTTTTCCGAAAAGAAAATTCTGTAAGACTGATGCGAATAGATGGGTATACATTGTAGCAAAATTACATACATGATCGCAGTTTGAGAAGACATTCAACATGTGCTCCGGCAAATACGCGTAATAAACAACCACGGTAAATGCGGAAATAAGAATAATTTACATTTACTTTTCATTGATTTGAAATGAAAACACTGAGTTTTGTTGCTGATGCTCACTTGTCTGACCTATAGTCAGCCAAAGCCCATGGAATTCTTCGTGGCAAGGAGCCTAAGTCTACGCCTGCCGTTGGAAACAGCCTTTGTGGAAACTTTTTTTTTTTTTTTAAAGCAGGAGAGATGAAGAATGAGCAATGCCCTCGCCGGGAATCGAACCACGGACGTCTCCACTACATGCCGAGCATGCACACCGCTTCACCACGGAGGAACGTGAAGAAGGGGGGAGAAATACCTTATACTAGATTTATGACATCTGCTAAGTAGATCTTACCGATTCCCAGTCTCTGCCAGATAGAAAATACAAATTTATTAAGGGGACTCCTACACCTTAAACCCCTCACGATCTTCGAATATGTGACTGTTGCAAGAATTGTGATATTTTATTTATTTTAAAAGCAATTACTTCCAACTTTTTACAGCTGACTACATAATATAGCTGCTTTGGAAAATAGTAAACAGAAAGTTTGTGTTGCCACAAATATTTTGTAATTTAATCCTCTTTGTGACAAACCTTGCGCGCAGGATATTTTTAAAATGGCTGATGGTACCATATTTGAAATTTGACGGAATTCTTTATATGGGCACTATTTTCTAACTGAACCAAAAATCTGATGAATATTTTAATACTGAAAAATTTTATGGACGAAAACATTAAAAATTTTGTTAATAAAATACATTTTATAAACTCAACTCAAAATAAAATAAAAATTTAACATGAAATTTTTAGACTTTTAGGTTCACAGTAGTTTCCAAATGTTATAAAAGCTATATATTAAATATGGAATTAAATTATGAAACAGAATGTTTTAAACTGTGCGCGCAAGTTGCAAACATGACGAAAAATGTTGTCACTAAGCGGATTAAATTATAAAAATATTTTTGGCACAACAAACTTTCTGATAACTATTTCAGAAAGCAGCTATATTATGTAGTCAGCTGTAAAAAGTTGGTAGTAATTGCTTTTAAAATAAATAAGTTATCCCAATTCTTGCAACAGTCACATATTCGAACATCTTATGGGTTTTAACTTGTATGAGTCCCCTTACGTTGTATCAACAGCATTTCACTATCTTTTTTTATATATTTCGAATAAGAGTTTTTTAATGACGCGCTTTGATTCCTTTTCAAAATAACATTTGTATTTTTGAGGAACGAACGTCTTTTAAATAATAGCCTTGTCATAACCATTTTTTCATATTTTGCTTAAAAAGCATTTGTCATTCTACAGAATGCCTAATTATTATATACAATGCCAAGGGAAAGTATGTAATAATTCTTATATTTCATACTTTGCCTAAAGAGCATTTGTCATTCTACAGAATGCCTAAGTATTATATACAACACCTAGAGAAAGTATGTAATAATTCTTATATTTCATACTTTGCCTAAAGAGCATTTGTCATTCTACAGAATGCCTAAGTATTATATACAACACCTAGAGAAAGTATGTAATAATTCTTATATTTCATACTTTGCCTAAAGAGCATTTGTCATTCTACAGAATGCCTAAGTATTATATATAACACCTAGGAAAAGTATGTAATAATTCTTATATTTCATACTTTGCCTAAAGAGCATTTGTCATTCTACAGAATGACTAAGTGTTATATACAACACCTAGGGAAATTATGTAATAATTCTTATATTTCATACTTTGCCTAAAGAGCATTTGTCATTCTACAGAATGCCTAAGCATTATATATAATGTCTAGGGAAAGTATGTAATAATTCTTATATTTCATACTTTGCCTAAAGAGCATTTGTCATTCTACAGAATGCCTAAGCATTATATACAATGCCTAAGGAAAGTATGTAATAATTCTTATATTTCATACTTTGCCTAAAGTGCATTTGTCATTCTACAGAATGCCTAAGTATTATATACAACACCTAGAGAAAGTATGTAATAATTCTTATATTTCATACTTTGCCTAAAGAGCATTTGTCATTCTACAGAATGCCTAAGTATTATATACAACACCTAGAGAAAGTATGTAATAATTCTTATATTTCATACTTTGCCTAAAGAGCATTTGTCATTCTACAGAATGCCTAAGTATTATATATAACACCTAGGAAAAGTATGTAATAATTCTTATATTTCATACTTTGCCTAAAGAGCATTTGTCATTCTACAGAATGACTAAGTGTTATATACAACACCTAGGGAAATTATGTAATAATTCTTATATTTCATACTTTGCCTAAAGAGCATTTGTCATTCTACAGAATGCCTAAGCATTATATATAATGTCTAGGGAAAGTATGTAATAATTCTTATATTTCATACTTTGCCTAAAGTGCATTTGTCATTCTACAGAATGCCTAAGCATTATATACAATGCCTAAGGAAAGTATGTAATAATTCTTATATTTCATACTTTGCCTAAAGAGCATTTGTCATTCTACAGAATGCCTAAGTATTATATATAACACCTAGGAAAAGTATGTAATAATTCTTATATTTCATACTTTGCCTAAAGAGCATTTGTCATTCTACAGAATGACTAAGTGTTATATACAACACCTAGGGAAATTATGTAATAATTCTTATATTTCATACTTTGCCTAAAGAGCATTTGTCATTCTACAGAATGCCTAAGCATTATATATAATGTCTAGGGAAAGTATGTAATAATTCTTATATTTCATACTTTGCCTAAAGAGCATTTGTCATTCTACAGAATGCCTAAGCATTATATACAATGCCTAAGGAAAGTATGTAATAATTCTTATATTTCATACTTTGCCTAAAGTGCATTTGTCATTCTACAGAATGCCTAAGTATTATATACAACACCTAGAGAAAGTATGTAATAATTCTTATATTTCATACTTTGCCTAAAGAGCATTTGTCATTCTACAGAATGCCTAAGTATTATATACAACACCTAGAGAAAGTATGTAATAATTCTTATATTTCATACTTTGCCTAAAGAGCATTTGTCATTCTACAGAATGCCTAAGTATTATATATAACACCTAGGAAAAGTATGTAATAATTCTTATATTTCATACTTTGCCTAAAGAGCATTTGTCATTCTACAGAATGACTAAGTGTTATATACAACACCTAGGGAAATTATGTAATAATTCTTATATTTCATACTTTGCCTAAAGAGCATTTGTCATTCTACAGAATGCCTAAGCATTATATATAATGTCTAGGGAAAGTATGTAATAATTCTTATATTTCATACTTTGCCTAAAGTGCATTTGTCATTCTACAGAATGCCTAAGCATTATATACAATGCCTAAGGAAAGTATGTAATAATTCTTATATTTCATACTTTGCCTAAAGTGCATTTGTCATTCTACAGAATGCCTAAGTATTATATACAATGCCTAGGAAAAGTATGTAATAATTTTTATATTTCATACTTCGCCTAAAATCGTCCGGCATTATATACAATGCCTAGGCATTCTATAGAATGCCGGTGTTTCACACTTTGCTGGTAACATATATATACATGTGTGTATGTATTCCCAAATCTATATCGCTATTCCCAAATCTGCTTGCGTTAATGTACCTACATCTCCAAGTAAAATTAGTATTAAATGATATGCATACCAAACAGCATACATCTAATAAAAGCGTATCATATATTATCAATAATCAATGTCAGAGATCCTCACATTTGGCGGTAAAAAATGAATGGAATAAGCCTTACGCCTTGAAGTCATTGCATCACGTGTCCTGAACTCATGCCTTGAAGTCATTATATCACGTGTCTTGAACTCATGCCTTGAAGTCATTACAAGGCTTCCGAATTCATAGCCGAAACATGGTCAAGCAGCAATTTTTCATTCACGAGAATTACGTCACGGGTACAAGATTTAAATTCTTACACGAAAAAAAAAAAAAAAAAAAAAAAATCTGAAATGTTTCAGATTTTAAATTACGTCCAAAGGGGCGTTTTTTAACATTTTGTGTGTTACCTTTCTTTATTAAATATCATGTTCCTCGCACTTAAACCATAAGATCCAGTGCAACAGCAATATCGCAAAATAGTTTTAAAACGAGCCTATCTTTAGAATTTCCGATACAGAGACTCACGCGCTGGAGATAAAAATGTTTTTTCTGCACAACGTTGCCATTGCTCGCTTTGAAATCCTTGAGTTTGTTAATCAAAAATTCGTCAAAGTTTTAAAAAATAGGAAATCGATCATAAAACAAATTTCAAATTTCAAATTGGGTCTTCCACATGCTCATATTCGTTGGAGGATTACGTTATTCAAAATTCGATGACTCTATGGTACCGTTGTTTTATCACAATACGAGAAATATACATACATTTATGCAGATTTTTCATTATTTAATTTCTTCAAATATAATGCAGGACTCTAACATTTTGTGGCAACAGTTTGAAAAGTGAACCGACATTTATGAGTCCGACGCAAAATGCCAAAAGGAAACTAATAGTCCTTCGGGATTCATATCCCTTTGGACTAAAAACAACTTTAAAATATACATCCATTTTCAGTTCTCCTTTGACTAAAATATTTCCAGCGTAAAATCTCATTTAATGCAAACCAAAGGACGGTCGATAATTATAGTGTTTTTATGCATAATATTCGTTTTGTTCCTCACGATGATGCAGTAGCAGTTTTTATAATACAAAATAAAAACTCACCCAAGAACTTGGAAGACATGAAGTATTTACCTGAAAATACAAAAAAGGCTTGAGTTAATTAACTGCAAAAAATATCTAATTAAAAGGAATATAAGATACTTTAAAAAAAGATATATTTTTAATTACTTTGATAATGTTATCGATAGCAAAAATAAAATATACACTTCGTTTATTCGCCCCCTTTTTCACGAATAATAAAGCTCTGAACAATAAAAAGAATTTCTGATTTTTCAGAATTTTCTTATATCAAAATCAATGTGCAAAATTCAATATTTAAAATGTTTTCCGTCTTTCTCTAAAAATTTCCGAATTCCTTTATTATTGGAGTAACATGATTTCCCTTTAAAATTTAAGGGGGCTCATACACCTTAAACCCCTTATGAACTTCGAATATGCGACTGTTGCAAGAATTGGGATATTTTATTTATTTTAAAAGCAATTACTTCCAACCTTTTACAGCTGACTACATAATATAGCTGCTTTGGAAACTAGTAACCAGAAAGTTTGTGTTGCCACAAATATTTTTGTAATTTAATCCTCTTTGTGACAAAATATTTCGCCATGTTTCCACCTTGCCCGCATGATATTTTAAAAATGGCTAATGGTACATACTTGAAATTGGGAGGAATTCTTTATGTGGGCACTATTTTCTAACTGAACCAAAAATCTGATGAATATTTTAATATTGAAAAATTTTATGGACGAAAATATTATAGATTTTTTTAATAAAATGCATTTTATAAACTCAACTCAAAATCAAATAAAAATTTAACATGAAATTTTTAGAATTTTAGGTTCACAGTAATTTCCAAATGTTATAAAAGTTATATATTAAATATGGAAATAAATTATGCAACAGATTGTTTTAAACTGTGCGCGCAAGGTGGAAACATGACGAAAAATTTTGTCACAAAGCGGATTAAATTATAAAAATATTTGTGGCAACACAAACTTTCTGATAACTATTTCAGAAAGCAGCTATATTATGTAGTCAGCTGTAAAACGTTGGCAGTAATTGCGTTGAAAATAAATAAGTTATCCCTATTCTTGCAACAGTCACATATTCGAAGATCTTGCGGGTTTTAAGGTGTATGAGTCCCCTTAACATGAAAGCTATTTGATATTTAAATATTCAGCACGTAACATTCATTACACATGATTAAATTTTATTACTTTTTCCCTTGATAAATGAACACATAAAATAAAAAAAGAAAAAAAATCTGAATGGTTTCAGATTTTGAATTACGTCCAAAGGGCCCTTTTTAAAAGTTTTATGTGTTACCTTTATTCATTAAATATCATGTTCTTCGCACTTAAACCATAAAATTCAGTTCAACAGCAATGTCGCAAAATAACTTTAAAATGAGCATATCTTTAGAATTTCTGATACATAGTTCCGCGCGCTGGAGATAAAAAGGTTCCCCACACACACACACACGTAGTGTGTTGCCATGACTCACTTTTAAATCGTTGAGTTTGTTAATCAAAAATTCGTTAAAGTTTTACAAAATATGAATCGATAGTAGAACAAATTCCAAATTTCAAATTTGGCCTTCTAGATCCACATTTTCGCAATTTTGAATGATTACGTCATTCAAAATTGGATGGCTCTAGGTACCGTTGTTTTATCACAATGAGAGAAACATACATACTTTTATGCCCATTCTTCATTATATAATTTCTTCAAATATAATACAGGGCGATAGTATTGGGTGGCAACGATTTGAAAAGTAATACGCCGTTGATAGGGTTCCGAGGCAAAATCACAAAACAAAAACAAGACTCCTTTCAGGGACAAAGCCCCTTTGGACTAATAACTGTTTCTTTTGTTATTTTTGTTGTCGAACATGTATTTTATAGAAGACTAATTGCCAGAGCCTCAAGGAGATTGGATTTCTACTTCCACCCCAATTTTTGAAGAACAGTCTCCTGGGCGGGGTGCTGCAGGGGTCTTCCACTACTCTCAACTACTACCAAACCACAAGAGAGGACTTTCGATTCGAAATATATTTAGGGTGCCTCCATGCCGCAAAGACACTATACATTTACAAACATCCATGCCTTGTCCGGCATATAAACATTCTGTACCGCGCCACGCGCATAGGAAAAAATCCGTATTTGTGATTGGACATACTTTCAGATGACATCATTTTCTCTTCACGTAATGACGTTTAGGCGAGATTCTTATGGTTTTGCTTTCGTTGAATGACGCGTATGGATGATACGGAAGCGTGAAAATTCTCCTTTTCTTTGAAACAAAAACATTTAGCTGCGGCGTTCTGCAAATGGCTTTCTTTTCATGGAATAATAAAATTATAAAATCTTTCAAACATGCTGTTCGTATCAGAAGCAATCTTAACCCCTTGGGTACGGATTTATTTGAGAAAATATTTGCATGTGGAACGGATATAATTTTTGGTTGCGATTCATCAATAGCTACTTCACTTTAGGAGTATAAATGTAACAAAATTTAGTATTTAGGTTGTAGGGTTTATATTTATTTTAACTAACATTTATTTTAAGTTTAAACTACCTTTCCTGTCAAGCCTTACTTTCCCCTGGAACTGCCAATGCCAGAGTATGTAAATTTTAGTAGAACGCGCAAGGATTCAAATCATCAGCGGAAGTATTCTGAGTTAAATAGAAAGGAAACGAGTTCGAGGTGTGCTGTTCTTACTTCACGAGCGCGGAGGTAGTTAGCCAGAAATTGAAGAACCCCGCGTTTCGGCCTGTGTGCTTGCCTGGAAGTATTGTTAATAGTTCAACGTGATCTTCAAGTTTGCTGAATTAGCAGCGGTATTGTAAAACGCGGTGAGGTTAGTTACTTTTAGAGAGCCTCGTAGTTAGAGTCTTGTCTTTAGCTTCTTTTCAGGTTATTATTTTTATTTGACCGCCGAGTTGGCGTAGTTTGTGAGCGTCAAGAGCACGCACTTGTAATTTATTACGTTGAATAAAAAGGGACTTAAACCCTTAACAAGACTCTGTCTTTTATCCAGTTTCAACAGTCACCTCTTGGTTGCGTGCAAGTTGGAGGCGCGCAACGCTACAAAGTAATCCACTATATTTCTAATCTTTCTTATTCTGTCATCTTTATTTTCCTCTTCATTATCCGTAAAATGTAAAAAGCTTGAAATATCAAAAGCCTATCATGTGCCATAGTGCTGGCAAAAATTGGAGTACTTTTTGCATATCGTTTTGACCAATACATATGCATTTTTGGCTTCTTCATTTGCGACATCAAGATGCATAATGCAATATAAGCTTTCATTTCATCAGAACTTGCAAGAAACCACTTTTTGTTTTTGTTTGTTTTTTGTTACACAACCTTCTTTTTCTATCCCTTGTCTGGCATATCTATTCGTCTATTCTACTATAGTGTCCCAAAAATCTTCATTCAAGACTTCTTTCAAAACAACTAAAGACGTAGGATTACCACCTTGTCTACGCAGGCTCAAAGGATTAATTCCAGATATTTCAGAAAAACTTTTTATATCGGCTACATTTTCTTCTTCTTCCTAAATCCATTCCTCTGTTCACGAGAAGATTCACTATCACTGCTCGATAGTGCGTCTTCGAAACCTTCATATTACATTAAAATTGTCATTTTCCAGTTCAATATCGTCTTCGTCACCTTCGCTTTGTATTTCATTGTAATTGTCAATTTCAGGATCACTAAATAATTCTTCTTTCGATTTCTCACAGTCACTTTCGTTATTACTATCATATATTTTACTACACTCATGTCCATAAATTAAGGATAATTCGGAGTCACGCGGAAATTGAACTCTAAAATAAATATATCACCTGTAAAATCGCTACACACATCTTCAAGATTCATATGCAAATTTCAGGAAGTAACCAGATGACACCGATGGTACGTCAAAATGACGACAGTGTAAGAGAGTGATATAGTATAAGGAATACAGGTAGAAGTAAAATTGTTCGCAGGCGCTTTATAAGCATTTCAGTGCAATAACCGAATAGTTATGACACAAAGGACGCATTTGGATGATTTTTTACGTGGTTGAATTATCGGCCGTCTGGAATGTGGGCGTACCCAACTGGAAGTATCAGGCGAACTTGGAATTGCCCAGAGTGTCATCTCCAGGCTTCGGCAACGATTCCAAGATGATGGTCATGTGAGTAGACGTTACAGCACAGGTCGCCCCAGAGTTACAACGCCGAATGAGGACCGGTATTTGGCAGTTACTGCCAAAAGAAACACGCGGAGCAGAGCTTCAGACCTGTCTCGTCAGCTCTCTTCAGCCACTGGTACGACAATTTCCAGGCAGACCGTGTACAGACGCTTAGGGCAGATTGGTCTATATGCTCGTAGACCTGTCAGATGCGTTCCACTTACTGAAACTCACTGTCGCCTGCGGTTAGCCTTGAGTAGAGCGCATGCATTGTGGACACCGCAACAGTGGGCTTGTGTGATGTTTTCCGACGAGTCCAGGTTTAGCTTGCAGTCTGATTCTCGCCGGACTTTCATATGGAGAGCTCCAGGTACCCGTTACCACCAAGAAAACATCATTGAACGACACCGTTACGGTGGTGCAGGAGTGCTCGTTTGGGGTGGAATTATTCTGGGTTCCAGAACTGACCTGCATGTTCATATTGGAACTATGACAAGCCAAATCTATCGGGACATCATTCTGGAACAACATGTACGTTTGTTTCTGGGCGCCATGGGCGCACAATTTGTGTTTATGTGTTTACAACGCCCGTCCTCACCGTGCAAACATCGTAAGCGAATGCCTTCAATCGGAGGATATCACCCGTATGGACTGGCTAGCATTCTCACCGGACTTAAATTCAGTAGAGCACGTGTGGGACATGCTTGGCCGACGAGTTGCAGCCCGTCAACCTCCTCCTACATGTCTACCGGAACTTCGGAGATCATTGCTTTTTGAGTGGTGTAATATCCCCCATGATCAGATCGATAATTTGATACTCAGCATGCCTAGGCGTTGTACGGACTGTATTGCATCGTCTGGGAGACATATAATGTATTACCAATCATACTAACCATGTAATATTGGATTTTTGTAAATAGGTTTTTTTGTAATTTGCTCCAGGGAGAAAAAATTGCTAATTTTTTTAATAATATCAAACATATAACATCGTTTTTTGCTCTTTACCTTTTTTTTAATAAATAAGCTTTACAAATAAGTCAAATTTGTTTTGCTTCTAACTCTCCTTTTGCCCGATTTTACATTATCCTTAATTTATGGACATGAGTGTATATTCCTTGTTTTTGACATAATGGGGCAGTGTATCGCAAATAATGTTCACCAAAATACTGTAATTGCCTCTTCTATTATGACTGATACAAGCTACAATGAAATGAACAGAATTGTGCATAACCTCAAATAACGTTTTATACATAATCCGCTCCTAGGGAAAATAAGTGAATGTCGTCTCTCAGACGTCAAATGTACCCAAGAGTTTAATTTTTGGTTTCACGTCTTAAACACGTCAACCGCTTCTAGGGAAAAAAAGTGAATGACGTGTCTCAGACGTCAAATGTACCCAAGGGGTTAAGCACTTAGATTAAATAAATAACCGAGCTCATGAATTTAGTGCGAAAACCAAAACACCACGATCTCGATCCAACTGTAATGGATTACTGTGCTAGTAAATATATTATTATTATTATTATTGCAATTTTGTTGCATTCTGTTTCTTTCACATTGCAGAAAATATTTCCTTTGAAATGTTATGTTATTTCTATGTTAATGTTCACTTCATTCTAATATTCTGCTGCCTTAAATGAAAGAAAAAAGTTCATTCAGTATTATCGAAGAATTTAATACAAGTGCACAAGAAAAGAAACTTCCATCTCTGACAAACACTATTTTTATACAAAAGGATGTTACACCGAAATAAAATGGGCAATATTCAAAAAGTAATATCCTTCAATTTAAAATATGTATCTCTGTTTCTCTGTTACAAATCCACATTAGTCTAACTTCAATAATAAATTTTACTTTTCCAAACTGATTATAAATATTGTGAATTACTACTACACCACTACACCACGAAGGTATGTTAAGAAGGCGGAAGAAATACCTTATATACTCCACCTTTTAAAGGGCGACTGGAGGTTACATAACCCAATCGTCAAATCCTGGTGATGAAGAATCATCAGCTACTGCCTTTTTTAGTTCGGTTGCCACCGTACAGTCATTAGAATTATTTCAAAGCTGGAGATATGAAAAATGGCAAATAGGTCTATATGCGTTCGGATACTTACTGTCTTTGCCCTCTTTCTTGAAATGAACAAGCTCAGCATTCTTCCAGGCATATGGAAATTAGCCTTTTTGAAGGCATGCATTAAAGATATATGCTAGATGGTCTTCGTTTGCAATTCTCAACTCTTCGACGAAGTCTATATTGAGTTAGCCAAAGCCTGGGACTTTGCCCCTTTTGGTAGTTTCTATGATCTTTCGAATTTCTGTGGTAGTGCCGGACATGCGCAGTCCTCCCAGGGAGGATATATAATGAACATGAAATAATGACTTAATAATCACAGCAACTTTAGTATTAAGGATTTAAAATTAAAAAATGCATTTATTAAAAATCTCTGCACTTAATATTAATAAACATTTTCGGAGTCAGCACAAGAATAAATAACACTTTTTCTCTCTAAAAAAATCACTACCTTTTTTTTACATCAAATTCACCACCCTATGGTGTTGTAAGAAGTGTAAGGTGTTGTAAGAAGTGTAATCCTACGGTGTTGTAAGAAGTGTAATCAAAGTCCGTTGTATTTTTGTTGCTATAGCAGCAAAAATACAACGGACTTTGTAATCTTTTCGGTACTGCTATCAAAATGCAAACAAACGGTATGGAAGTGTACTCTCAAGCTCAAGCAATGTCAAGGCGTTCCTAAGCGTACAGGAAATGATGTCATCGGAAGCCATATCCAATAACAAGGAGGGATTTTCCCTATGTGTGTGACGCGGTACAGAATTCTTATAAGCCTCCGGGACTCGAACCAGGGGCCTCCGGTACCACAGTAGATTCCTCTAACCCCTATACCCTCTGGGCGGAACTCTTTCCCTTTTTCTGCCAAATTGGTTTCACATACAGAAGGCGAAAAGTTCACATTCACTGTTGACGGGTCTGATTATATTCAGATTAAGGCATTTCGACACGAACGGTTCCTATGTAAATTTCCCTAGTTAGTCTGTAGAGTCATTAGGTTAATTGGAAGCTACAAAGATGAAAAATATGCAACCGCCTTCGCCGGGAATCGAACCACGGACCTCTGGAATACCGGCCCAGCGTGCTACCGTTACACCACGAAGGCACGCTAGGGAGGTGGGAGAAATACCTTATATACTTCCCTTTTTAAAGGGCGACTAAGGTTTTAGGGGACCTAGTCGCCAAATCCTGGGTGCGGAGAATCATCAACCACAAAGCTTTTAGTTCGGGCGCCACTTGTAGAGTCACTAGGTTAATTGGAAGCAGAAAAGATGAAAAATACGCAACCGCCTTCGCCGGGAATCGAACCACGGACCTCTGGAATACCGGCCCAGCGTGCTACCGTTACACCACGAAGGCACGCTATGGAAGTGGGAGAAATACCTTATATACTCCCCTTTTTAAAGGGCGACTGGGGTTTTAGGGGACCTAGTCGCCAAATCCTGGGTGCGGAGAATCATCATCCACAACCCTTTTAGTTCGGGCGCCACTTGTAGAGTTATTAGGTTAATTGGAAGCAGAAAAGATGAAAAATATGCAGCCGCCTTTGCCGGGAATCGAACAACGGACCTCTGAAATACCGGCGCAGCGTGCTACCGTTACACCACGAAGGCACGCTAGGGAAGTGAGAGAAATACCTTATATACTTCCCTTTTTAAAGGGCGACTAGGGTTTTAGGGGACCTAGTCGCCAAATCCTGGGTGCGCAGAATCGTCACCCACAAACCTTTTAGTTCGGGCGCCACTTGTAGAGTCATTAGGTTAATTGGAAGCAGAAAAGAGAAAAAATATGCAACCGCCTTCGCCGGGAATCGAACCACGTACCTCTGGAATACCGGCCCAGCGTGCGACCGTTACACCACGAAGGCACGCTAGGGAGTGGGAAAAATACCTTATAAGTCCACATAAATTAGTCCTAATTTGAAGTGATGTTTAATGATTAATGGTATTAGCATTTTGGTTGGGGGTTCGTTTAGTTGATTATGGTGTAAGGTATATTTTAATTTTATTATAACAGTTATTTTATATTTTAAATTCCCCTTCCTACCAGTTCTTGTTTCCACTTACAACTCCCTACAACAATGAGATTTTACAATCCCGTTGAATGCAAATGAGTTAGAAGAAGTATTTAAGGAAGGTTTAATTTACTTCTTTAGCGAGAGCTAGGAATCCTGGGTAGCGCGTGTTTGCTTTCGGGCTAAGTTTCTCTTGAAGCTGTTACGCTCGGCCTACTAAGGGCCTATTAAGGGCCAACTACGTTACAATACTTGTGCTTAGCTTCTGCTAAGTCTCCTTTAGTTAGTTACAGTTTAGTTTCCTATTTCTTATTCCGAGTTGAAGCCCGAGTGGAGGCTTTGTTGTAAGCCCCAGAAAGGGGCCGACTGTTCATCTTATTTTGGGCGAAATAAAGAGTAGTTTAACCCTTCCTGAGTCTACATCTTTAGTTATTGGAACTCAGCGATAAGTCTCTACACGGTTCACTAGGTTTCTCCCCGTTCATCTTAGACAAAAGGAGTGAAGAACCCTACATTGGCATAGCACACTAGAGTTACCTGCCGAAGGGATGCCTTCGTGGAGGACTTTCTAAGGGTAGCTGGCTCGTATATACTTGGGGGAAACCACGAAAACGCCCATGCAGTCACCTCTTTCGCCTAGAATCGAACCCAGGTCAGAACTAGTAGTGTTCAGCGATTTTGCGACTCGGCCGCTGGTGGGCCTAGCCTATAAAGTGGAGTATTAAGTATGGGTGGGCCTATTAAGTGTTAGTCTGTGTGTTTAGCTCCCTGCAAAAAAAACCTTACGTGCGTAAACTTTACTACGCGATTAAAATAACGGTACTGAAATCCATTTCTTCTTACCGGCAAGTCTTTTCTTTGTTTATTTATTATGTGCTTCCCCATTTGGCACTACTAGAAAGGTTACGTAGGGTAAATATTAGATGGCCCTTTCACTTCTATAGTTCAACCGTCTCAAGCGCAACCCTGGTTGGCATTCTGCCAAAATACATAGACTCGTCCGAAAGCGGCGATATTACTTTCTGCGACGTGAAAGGTCTTCTCTTTTCCGGAAAGAGCTATGCTGAAGAGAAACAAAGTCTCCATCCTTCCACCCTATTCTGAGAATAATTTGGCTCGAATGGCGCATGCGTGTTTGCGTTCACTGTCGCGGATGAGGCGGTCGAACTATACATAACATAAATACTGGAAAGGAAAGGATGCCTCGGGGAGAACTTTGTAAGGGAATACGACTCACACTCATGTTACACATGGGAAAAACCACGGAAACGCCCATGCAACCAGCGCGTTCGCGGGGATTCGAACTCCGGACCGAACTACCATTATTCTACTGCTTGGTCACGGGTGCGCACCAGTAAGTCTTCATACACCTGTCACAAATGCAGGTCTATCGAATAAGATGGAACCATTATACCATGCTTTGTGCCTTTCCGAAAATCAGTTTTATAATTTTTATATCAAAATAATTAGAAAATTCCCAGCTTTTCACTGTAGGCAGGAGGGAATGGTTTAGTTTGTTTTGGTTTGGTTTGTAGGTTTTGTCTTATTTTGCATAAGAAATTTATTTTAAGTTTGATACCTATTCTAGACTTCTCAACTTCTCCTCACATTCTCTCGCCAGGATGTAAATTTAAAGTGAAGTGAAGTGCGTATTTAAACGGGTGAATATCTGAGTTTTTCAAAGCGTGTTTCGCTAGCTAAGCGCACGTTTCGTTGTTATTTCGCTGTGACGCTAGTAAGATTATTTTCAGATTTAGTATCACACCTGTTAGGTTCCTGTGAGTCCACCTCTTAGGCATAACTTAAGTGCTATCTTGTACTGTTTATTTTATCTTGCACTATTTAGACCGCTTAGATAGGATTCGGTGACATACAAAAGGAAGAGACGAAAAACTTTTGAAATAAAACGTACTATTCTGTAAGACACATCTATAAGGTATAATCTATAATGCACAATCTATAAGGTATAATATGAAGAATACAATAGAAACCTTGAAACTGAGAAACTTATGAAAGAACTGCAGCAAAATGAAAGGAATTTTGCAAGAGGACTTAGACAACATTCTAGTTGAAATCGTACAAATAACAAAAGGGAAACTTCACGATAACGAAATGATATATAGACTGTTTAAAATAAAGAATTACAAAAGAAAGAAATTTATTAGAGAAAATTCTCCAATCAAAATGTATGCAATAAGTTGCGTTAATAATGTGAATACAATTATTGTCTAAACTTTATTTGTAAATCAGCCACACTATATGGCAATGCAAAAATTTTAGAATTATTAATAAATACTAGACAAGGGCGGATGTGGGCAGAACCGAATAACCGTAATGGTAGAGGGATGGTGCCCTCCACCACCACCACCACCACTACCACCACCACCACCACCACTACTACCACCACTACCAACTACTACTAACTACTACTACTACTACTACTACTACTACTTTATATTTTCGGTTTGACTTACATCATATTCTACGTTTCGTTTTCACCGCAAGTTGACGGTGTTTTTGTAACGCTCGAAATCCGTGCCTTTCTGTTAACTATTTTGAATTAATAAAAGGTTATTTTTACCTATCGTCTGAGTCAGTAGTTTTATTCACGCATATGCGAGAATTTGCCAGGTCATTATAGGGTCTATTCTAGTGTATATGGAACAAAAGAGAAAGAGTCTATAGGTTTATGTGATTACGGCAAAGCCTCGAGGACTATCTGCCTAGATGCTTTCGTGAAACACTTTTTAAAGGAAACTAGCTCGCGAAGTGGGGAATGTAAACTTCATATGCGCAGAAGCATTGCTCATTTATCACCACATCATGGCCTTTAAACCAGTAACTTTTCATGAAGATAATCGTGCAATAAAATGTTTCGTGGAAGACTTTTCTAAGACAAACTGGCTCGCGGAGGGGGGGATGTAAACTTCATATGCGCAGAAGCATTGCTCATTTATCACCCCATCACGGCCTTTAACCAGTAACTTTGCATGAAGATAATCGTGCTATAAAACGTTTCGTGGAGGACTTTTCTAAGGCAAACTGGCTCGCGGAGGCGGGATGTAAACTTCACATGCGCAGAAGCATTGCTCATTTATCACCCCATCACGGCCTTTACCAGTAACTTTGCATGAAGATAATCGTGCAATAAAAAGTTTCGTGGAGGACTTTTCTAAGGGAAACTAGCTTGCGGAGGGGGGAGATATAAACTTCAGATGCGCACAAGCATTGATTATTTATCACCACATCACGGCCTTTAACCAGTAACTTTGCATGAAGATAATCGTGCTATAAAAAGTTTCGTGGAGGACGTTTCTAAGGGAAACTGGCTCGCGGAGGCGGGATGTAAACTTCATATGTGCAGAAGCATTGCTCATTTATCACCGCATCACGGCCTTTAACCAGTAACTTTGCATGAAGATAATCGTGCAATAAAAAGTTTCGTGGAGGAGTTTTCTAAGGGAAACTGGCTCGCGGATTGGGGGGGGGGAGGATATAAACTTCGTATGCGCAGAAGCATTGCTCATTTATCCCTACATCACAGCCTTTAACCAGTAACTTTGCATGAAGATAATCGTGCAATAAAAAGTTTCGTAGAGGAGTTTTCTAAGGGAAACTGGCTCGCGGATTGGGGAGGGGGGAGGATATAAACTTCGTATGCGCAGAAGCATTGCTCATTTATCATCACATCACTGCATGCATGAAGATAATTGTGCAATCTGCATAAATAGCTATAACTAAAGATTGCGTGATAAAAAACTACCCAATCGTGAAAAAAACTACCGTGATAATAAAAATTACCTAATGTCATCGCGATAGTTAAAAACTACCGATTGTATTCTTTGATATTGTTAACACTTGCACGAATATCTCTGAGGAAAATTCCAGGGTTCTGTTACATTTCTTTTAAAAAGAGTAAATTTTATTAACCTTTTATCGGACTTGTGCATTCAATCTACTCGTATTACGAACCCGTACCAATATGTTAAATTTGTTTAACCCGCAGCAATATGTTAAATTTTTTAATGCTTTATTTCTTTTCTTTTACAATTATAATGAAAGTAAATATTTCAATAGATTAAAAATCAACCTTTGCAACCGTACAAAGAAAATATATCTCCTAAAATTTACGAAATATTTTTCTAGAATAACCAATCAATAAATACACTTTATAAAAAAAATTGAACTTTGAAATTGCAACAGTATAGATATTTCATTCTTACAGAAGACATGAAATAAGAAAAAGAGAGAAGCGAACTTGGATAAACGATGACCCAGCATTGCTCTTTCATGTAAAGATCAGTTCGCTTAACCTGGGGTAACAAAACCCTAAATTTATCTCCGTCAGCCTATTCATGCTGTATAACTGCTGCTCAAAGAAATGCAGTTAGTATAGATATCGATACAATAGCAGCTATTCATCGGTAATCGATAGCGCATTTCTCATTCTATTCAGTAAGACTTCTAAGAATTTTTGGCGGTTTCAGATAATGCTTCGTCTCAAGAGAGTAAAGCTATAATGCTGTTCGGTTATTACTTCTAGATCTTTAAACCAGAGTTTAACTGCGTCGGCCGCAGTCCTGAGCGAAAACACGCATGCGCTGTTCGGACCGATTTCCTGAAGAAACGGAGATCATGTGTACAGATTATTTTAGCCCAGAAGGGCTTTTAATTTCGTTTTGGCATTTTGTGACGTTACACTATAAACGGCGCTCCACTATTCAGATTGTTGCGATCAAATATTAGCATCCTGTCTTATATTTAAAGAAATTAAATAATGAAGAATCTGCATAATTCTATGCATGTTCCTTGCATTGTGGTAAAACAACGGTACCTAGAGCCATCCAATTTTCAATAACGTACGTCTCCACCTCTAGGTACCGTTGTTTGATCACAGTGCGAGAAATATACATATATTTATGCAGATTTTTCATTATTTAATATCTTTAAATGTAACACAGGGCGACAATATTCGGTGGCAACAATTTGAAAAGTGATTCGCCGTTTGCAGTGAATCAACCCAAAATGCCTAAACGAAGTTAATAGCCTTTCTGGTTTAACTCCATTTGGGCTAAAAAAAAAATTAATCACTTTAAGAAAGTATAAATTATCGTCTACCATAAGAAAGTTTTGTTTTGAGGCGCAAAATCGTGCTTTTAGTGAAGCAGTGAATGAAAGGCTATTTTGTTCTCTTTCCGAAGAAACTTATTCTTATCTAGTTTTAAAAAAATGCTGGGAAAGCCACGGTTTTTCCATATCCAGAGCTACATTAGGTAATATCGGTACTTAGCGTAGGTAATATAATAAATAATAAAGCTATGCTGGGTAATATTAAATGCAGATTTTAATAGTACAGTGCCACTCCAATTATCCGAACTCTAAATATCCGAATCGCTTTCAGAATTTGAGAAAGAGAGAGGGCAGAGACAGCTAAAGATGAGGATGACGTGTAATTTGAGGAATTAAAGTTAGGTTATTCAATTACGGCAAAGCCTCGAGGTCTATCTGCCTAAGGGGAGGGATGCCTTCGTGGAGGACTTTCTAAGGGAAACTGGTTCGTATACACGTTACACATGGGGAAAACCACGAAAATGCCCATGCAGCCAGCGCGTTCGCGGGATTCGAACCTCGGACAGAACTACCAGTGTTCAGCGACTTTACCGCTTGGCCGCTGGTGGGCCTTGAGGAATTAAGAAACATTCTTTTGAAAATTTCGGGATGATCAGACGTTAATGCCGAGGATACAGCAGAATGGATGATGTGTGATTCGTCATACCGTGGATTTCAAATTCTAAATAACGATGAACTTATTGAAAGTGTGAGAGAAGAAAGTGTCGAGAAAGAAGATGACCATAATGTCGAAGTTGAAGCAGACGGCTAGTGAAGCGTTTGCCGGCCTCGAAACTGCCTTGAAATGGACGGAACGTCAGCCCGAGTGGGACCACATGTAGCTTCTCATTGTCCAGCGGACATGGCTGCCCGAAACCGGACGAAGACAGTCAAACAGTCTGCTTTGTTCGATATGTTCAACAAACAATGTCTTTCGGCACTTGCAAGAACTGTACAGTACGCTATATAACATGTACGTAAAAGTGCTGCCTTTTCATTTTAATTAATTAAAACCTCTTTTTCTTTAAAAACAGTTTTTCCCTTCCCATTTTCAATATACAGTTGTAGAGACATTAGGTGTATTTTTGGAAACAGGAAAGATGAAAGATAGCAAATGCTTCGCCAGGAATCGAACCACGGACCTCTGGAATACCGGCCTAGCGTGCAGAACCACTTCACCACGAAGCCACGCTAGGAAAGCGGGAGAAGTACCTTATATACTCGCCCGTTTTAATGAACAACTGGGGTTTAGGGGACCCAATCGCCAAATCCTGGGTGTGGAGAATCATCATCCACCACCCTTTTTAGTTCGAGCGCCAGTGTAGAGACATTAGGTATTTTGGAAGCAGCAGAGGTGAAAAATGAGCAACGCCTTCTCCGGGAATCGAACCATGGACCTCTGGAATACGCGCCCAGCGTGCAGACAACTATACTATGAAGACATGGTAAGAAGGCGAAAGAAATACTTTATACAGTAATTAATTAAAAGTGTACGTAGACCTTTTCTTCGGAAAGAATCCAATTATCTAAATTTTTAATTATCCGAATGGGGTCCGGTCCCAACTGATTTGGATAACTGGAGTTCTAAGGGGGTATGCAATCAAAAAAACAACTAAACACAGTAGAACACTTATGGTGATAAAATTCAACTTAAGGGGGCTCATACACCTTAAACCCCTTATGATCTTCGAATATGTGACTGTTGCAACAATTGGGATATTTTATTTAATTTACAAGCAATTACTTCCAACTTTTTATAGCTGACTACATAATATAGCTGCTTTGAAAACTAGTAACCAGAAAGCTTGTGTTGCCACAAATATTTTTGTAATTTAATCCGCTTTATGACAAAAACTTTCGTCATGTTTTCACCTTCGCGCTTGATATTTTAAAAATGGCTAATAGTACATACTTGAAATTGGACGGAATTCTTTATATGAGCACTGTTTTCTAACTGAACCAAAAATCTGATGAATATTTTAATCTTAAAAATTTTACGAACGAAAATATTGCAGATTTTTTTAATAAAAAATACATTTTATAAACGCAACTCCAAATATAATAAAAATTTAACACGAAATTCTTAGAATTTTTGGTTCACAGTAGTTTCCAAATATTATAAAAGCTATATATTAAATATGGAATTGAATTACGCAAAGGAATGTTTTAAACTGTGCGCACGAGATGGAAACATGACAAAACATTTTGTCACAAAGCGGATTAAATTATAAAAATATTTGTGGCAACACAAACTTTCTGATCACTATTTCAGAAAGCAGCTATATTATGTAGTCAGCTGTAAAAAGTTGGAAGTAATTGCTTTTAAAATAAATAAGTTATCCCATTTCTTGTAACAGTTACATATTCGAAGATTGTACTGGTTTTAAGGTGTATGAGTCCCCATAAATAAAATTCAACAGAAAGATACATCAAACCATAAAGCAGCAAAAAAGAAACTTCATAACCGATCATTGCTTGTCAGATAATCCTGCGTTCTTTACTGCAATAATTGCGCTCAATTTCCAGATGAATAACCTTTGCTGGATAAGATTAGTACAATGCTATGGTTAAGATGAGGATCTAACATCTTCTAAAATTCGTTTACTTTCCCCATTGAGCTTTTGCAATGAATGAGATTATTGACAGGGACCGGATGGCAATGCATACCAATATTTAAGTTATAGGCAGCTATATTAAAGGGGTCGATGGATGTGAGGCAGCACTTTTTATCCCCATTATCATTCCATGCATTCCGCACTGTGCGGGAGTGCGAAGGCTTCGTTATCTAGCCTGATAATATCTAAGAATTCTCATTCTAGAAAACTGAGTGAGAATATATGAGAAATTATAGTTTTTAATAACTAAATTTTAGCATTTTATGCTCGCAACAATCTTATGACATCTTTTTGTTCTTCTTGATAGGCCCCAAAATGCTGTAAGTTTTAGGCAAAATCGTTACCAAAAATTACATTTTGGTCACCAGTATTCCTTTTGTTGACTTGCGTTTCCAGATATATAATAACAATTCAAAATTCTACATTTCTTTTCCAGATAAATGTATATCAAACATCGACAAGCAGAGTAAAAACAGGGAAAAAAAATCTGAAAGCTTTCAGATTATATATTACGCTCTAAGGGGCGTTTTTTTTTAACAATTTGTGTGTTACCTTTATTTATTAAATATCATGTTCTTCGCACTTAAACCATAAAATTCAATTTAGCAGCAATATCGCAAAAAAATTTTAAAATGAGCCTATCTTTAGGATTTCTGATACACAGTCTTGCGCGCTGGAGATGAATATTTTTTTTCCGCCTTGTACAGTGTTGCCATTGCTCGTTTTGAAATCGCTGAGTTTGTTAATCAAAAATTCGTTAAAATTTTACAAAGTGTGAAATAGATAATAAAATTCCAAATTTCGGTTTCCAGCTGCCTATATTCAAGCGGGGGGTGAGTGAGTGAGATTTTTGGCGCAAAACCAAACATGATTATAATGCGCCAAGCGTGGGGTAGGATGATCTAATTTGACGAAATAAAAACGATTTCTTAGTAAAAAAGGTGGACAAATGTACCAAATCCAGAGGATGAAGTCATAAAAGCGCACTTTAAAATACCATACACAGTCTTTCGAAATAGATTAGATTAAGTAATAAAAGCCAGTCTCTTTTAAATAACAAAATTAATTCTATATTCAGGTGGAGACATACGTTACTGTAATTTTTCTTTATATATAATACATTTTTGTACATTTTTACTTTCTTGTACGAAATAAAAAGGAAATATTGTAATCGCGAAAAGTTTCAGGCAGCATATTTCAACGAAAATATCCATTTTGACCGCTATCGAATGCAATTTAACGATGTTTTTGCGTGATATCTGTACGTAAGGACAGAATAAAAGACTCGTTTCCTCCAAAAAAAATTATAAACCTGCTTTAAAATTAATTCTGAAGAGAATTTTTCGTGCCGTCTGTACGAACGTATGTACGTACGTGCGTACGTACGTAAGTACGTATCTCGCATACCTCAAAAACGAGTAGCCTCAGAACGTTGAAATTTTGTATATAGGACTGCTATAACATGTAGATGTGCACCTCGTATTTTGGTTGCAATCGGGCGCATCAAATGTATATAAATATATTTATATATATATCCAGTCTGTTACCCGGCTCACTGATCTCAGTTTTACTCGTATATGTTTGTAAATTGTACATTTTTTGCTTTAAAAATGATTGAATTATGTTGTTTTTATCTTCCGTTTAAGGTTTTTATGCCTTTAGTAAATCTGTCTGCAATATTTTTATAATTATCAACAATTTGAAACTTGTTTAAGTGCCGCTAAGCCTAATAATTTTTTTGATGGCGGCCATTGCTTGTTTACATTTGAAACAGCAGATTATTGGATTTGTTGCCAATCTAGAGAAACGTAGTTTCGCAACAACAAAGATAACGCCTTCATTTATTATTGCGAATCAAATCATGCTTAATCCTTTCTGGAATTTTTTCGAGGAAATAAGTTTTTAAGATTTACTTCGTAATTTTTAATGCAGATATTTTGAGTTTTTACGTATTTTTGCCTTGTCGCGAAGTGAGAACTGAATTAATTGAATGAGAAATACTGAATCGTCTGTGAAAAAAGTGTTTCTTTTCTGTTTTGTTTGCTTAATTTCTTTCATACATCGTTTTAGCTTTATTATAGTATTTGAATAGAACATATGGCAACGATAAGATAATTCTTCAAATGATATAAATTTTGTGCATTCAGAGTGTCGTTATAGTAAACAAATATAGAGAATTTTAAAGAGTGTATTTAATCTATTGTGGTTTATGCGCTGTCGACGAAGTAGACTTAATTCAATCCAATAAGTTTAAATGAAATGCACGAAAAAATGCGTATAATTTAATATTCCGTACAAGGAAGTCATGTGGTGTATATATCAGATTTTTATCTTTTTATTATTAACGTTTTGTGTGTTAATTTATTAATCAAGTATTATGTTCTTCGCACTTACGCCACATAAAATTCAATTAAAAGCTAAATCATAAACTATTTTAACACAGCACGTCTTTTGAATTTCCGGTAGACAGTCTCGCGCGTTGGATATAAGTGTTTTATTCCGTACAGTGTTGCCAAGGGTCGCTTTCTAGTCGTTGAGTTGGCTAACAATTCATCAAAATCTTACAAAATATGAAGTATAAAATTCAAAATTTAAAATGTGCGCTTCCAGGTGTCCATGTTTGGATGAAGGACTACGTTAATCAAAATCTGACGGTCCTAGGTACCGTCATGTTTTCACAATGCCAGAAACATACATGTATATCCATGCAGATTCGCCTTTACTTAATTTCTTTAAAAATAATATAGGAGGATGACATTGGGTGGCAGCATTTGGTTTGAAAAGCGATTCACCATATAAAAGAGTATATAGTGGATTTGAGAAGCGTATATAGCTTCTCAAATCCACTATATATAGTAGGGGACGCAAAATCCCGTTTGGAGGCTATTAGACATTCTGGCTATCGCTTTTTGGGAATAAAAATAGGAAATTTATTCTTCGATGTAGAACACTACTCGGGCAGTAAAGAAATCTGAATCAGAATTCACTTTTACTCCCAATTACAGTTTTTTAAAATATTTAAACCTAAATAATATATAGAATAGATTTTATATTATTTAATAAAATATATTTTATAGAATATAATATTTTTATATTTATAAAAAAATCTATAATATTTATAGATTTTACTGGATGTTATTTATAAAATCTTTATAAAATATATGTACAATAGATTTTATTGGATATATTTATGTTATTTATAATAAAATCTATATATAATATAAATAATATCCAATAAAATCTATAAATAATATGCAATAATAATCAAATGTAGTAAAATATAATAAAATAAAATCTATAAATATTGTTACAAAATGTACAGGCGCGTTGAGATAGCTTTCCCGCAAAGCAGTTTTAGGGTTGCCATAAAATAGCTAGGGAAAGCAGGGTTGTCACATTTGGCGAGTAATCGTCCGTTTGGCGACAAAATTGGCGATATACCATGGACGGTTGGAGAACTTTAGAATGTTCTCGAACACAAGCCGAAAGCTATATAAACCCTGCTGGCCGCAGTCAGTTAGTATCGAGTTAGTGTCTCGTCTAGTGAGTCAATCCCTGCGGAGTTGATCGAGTTGATAGCCAGGCAGCGAGTGTCGAGTGGGTCGTCGAGTGCACCGAAGGAGTCTGTAACTGTAGCGCGGCGGTTAGTGCATCGTCGAGAGAGCGTGTTGAGCTCCGGGAACGACTGGACCGAAGAGTCGGGAGCTGTGCTCTGTGTGTCGTCGAGTGCCTCGCGAGTTGTAGCGTGGAGACTCTCGAGAGTACGTGGAGTTCCGAGAACGACCCAGCAGAGTCGGGAGCTTTACTCTAGTGCATTGCCGCGAAGCTGTCTCTACCGTGATAGTCTGATAACCTGGAGGCTGGGTCAGCGTGTTTATAGTAGTTCATCGACGACTGTAAAAACGTGTTTTGGAGCTGTCCTGACAATACTGGCCAATAAACTGTGTTTCGATACATCATGAAGTAGTATTATCATTATTCATTCCAAATTCTCACGAACCCCGAACGAACGTGAAGGAAGAAAATAACGTAACAACTGGTGTCAGAAAAGAAAAACGTAACGGTATATATCGATATAAAATCTATAAATACTATATAATAATAATCAAATATAATCAAATAAAATCTATAACTAATATTGTATATTTATGTTTTATATAAATAATACATAATAATAATCAAATAAAATATATAAATGAAATAAAATCATATTTCAGCCAACAGAACATAACTTCATCTGATATCAAGAATCTATCGACCGGTTAGACGGACATGCGCAAAGAAATTTATTTGCGTAGCTTTATTGCTTTTACTTATAAGGCGAATTAAGCGAATACTTAAAATAATTTAGGCCTTAACTTAAGCAGTCCCACTCACGCGAACGCATCCTGAACAAGTAAACAATGAACTTCATTACGTCAAGTGTTCCGAGAAACCTCCACGTCCTCACTCGGCAAACAAACTCAGCTCCAAAAATAAATGAAGCCGCCAAAAGTCAACGCTTTACTCGCAAAATAGCAATTCATCGTATTCAGTTCTTGAATGCCTTCTAGATTAAAATAACAATTAAGGGCTTCGAGACTTTCTTCTTCTTATGCCCGTTTTTTTATTAGTCTAGAGGTTTATTTCAAGAGAAAAAAATGATTATTTTTAGTGCCTAAAAAGCATAATGTAAACAGTTACTAGCCCGAAGGGGCTATTAATTTGGTTTAGGCATTTAGCGTCGATTCACCATAAACGACGAACCACTTTTTAAATTGTTGCCACCGAATATTAGAACCTTGTATTATATTTAAATAAATTAAATTATGAAGAATACGCATATATGTATTTTTCTCGCATAGTGATAAAACACTGGTATCTAGGGCGATCCAATATTGAATAACGTAATCTTCCACCGAATATGGGCATCTAGAAGCCCAAATTTGAAATTTGGAATTTGTTTTATTATCGATTTTCTATTATATAGAATTTTAACAAATTTTTGATGAACAAACTCAAGGATTTCAAATTGAGCAATGGCAACGTAATACAGGAGAAGCATTCTTTATCTCCAACGCGCGAGGCTGTGTATCCGAAATTCTAAATATAGGCTCAATTTAAAATTGCTCACCAACAGCCGAGCGGTAAAGTCGTTGAACACTGGTAGTTCGGTCCGAGGTTCGAATTCCGCGAACGGGCTGGCTGCATGGGTGTTTTCGTGGTTTTCCCCATGTGTAACGTGTATACGAGCCAGTTTCCCTTAGAAAGTCCTCCACGAAGGCATCCCTACGCTTAGGCAGATAGCCCTAGTGTGCTTTGCCGTAATTAAATACACCACACCACAATTTAAAATTATTTTGCGATATTGCACTTGAACTGAATTTCATGGTTTAAGTGCGAAAAACATATTTAATAAATAAAGGTGACACACAAAATGTTAAGAAAAATATTCTGTAACATTTAAGGAATTTTTGATGAAGAAACTCAGCGATTTCAAAGCGAGCAATGGCAACACTGAACGAAGAAAATTATTTTCATCTCGTGAGACTATGTATCGGAAATTCTAAAAACATATTTAAAAAAAAATTATCTTGGGATACTGCCGTTGAATTGAATTTTATGATTTAAGTGCGAAGAACGTGATATTTAATCAATAAAGGTAACAAACAAAACATTAAGAAGACGCCAGCTTGCTCATAGTGTAAAACCTGAAAGCTTTCGGATTTGTTTTTAGTCCAAAAAAGCACTTTGCTCTGAAGGAGTATCAATTTCGTTTTGGCATTTTTTCCGGCTAAGGTTTTTATGTTTTTAGTTAATCTGCATGCAATAGTTGTAGAATTATCAACAATTTGAAAGTTGTTTAAGTGCAGCTAAGGCTATTTTTTTCCATAGCAGCCATATTGGTCTACATCTGAAACTTAGCAGAATAGTGAAATAAGTCTTTCTTCACTTCTCAGTGTCTTTTTTGCCGAGTGAGACCAAAGGGAAAATTTTAGTTTTGTGCATCGAAAAAGACTAAAACTTTAAAATGCTGTATCACTTTTCAAATCGTTGCAACCAAATTCTATCGCCCTGTCTTATATTTAAAGAAATTAAATAATGAAGAATCTGCATAAATGTAGGTATGTTTCTCGCATTGTGGTAAAACAACGGTACGTAGAGCCATCAAAATTCGAATAACGTAATCTTCCATAGAATATGGGCATGTGTAAGCTGTAATTTGAATTCGAAATTTGTTTCTTTATCGATTTTAGATTTTGTGACACTTCAACGAATTTTTAATTTAAAACTAAACGATTTCAAAGCGAGCAATGGCAACACTGTACGAAAAAAAAATTATCTCCAGCGCGCGAGACTCTGTATCGGAAATTCTAATGATATACTCATTTTAAAATTAATTTGCGATATTGCTGTTAAACTGAATTTTAGAGTCCGTTGAATATGATATTTAATAAATAAAGGTAACACACAAAACGTTAAAAAAACGCCCCTTTGGACGAAATTTAAAATCTGAAACCTTTCGGATTCTTTTTACTTATTTAATTATTTTTCTAACTGTTTTCTTACTGTTTAAGAGAAATTAAATGATTATTTTTAGTGCGTGAAAGGCGTAACGAAAACAGTTATTTGTAAATTTTTAGTCTTTCTTCCGTTCCGTGAAAAATAAACAGCGTTTACTTCAGGATATAGCGTAAATAATATTCAAAAAATGCTGCTTTTAAAATAAACCTAAGTTATGATGTTTTCAAGCATCTCGTCTTTAAGGTCTCCCGCTTTTACCGCTACTGCAAGATATTTAGAGACACACGTTCAGGAGTAGTATATGTAAAACCACATAAAATAAAATGGAGCTATGAAGAAAAATAAGAAAGTCTGGTGATATTTATTTTGGCTTCCCCCCCCCAAAGCAATGGCATCAACCGCAAAACCTGAAACGTATCATTAAACAAGGGTGCTGTAGTATCAAAACTCGTAAATCGTTCGTTATTCATGCCTTCGAATTTTTTAAATATGCTTTAGCAACTAAGAATTTTTCTTATTCTGCTGTAGGACCGTGGTTAGTATCATTTTCGGATGACTGAAAAGTCATCCAGCAAAAAATGGTGACCCGAAAAATGCCCACAGGAAAAATGCCCACACAGAAAAAAAGCTCACATGGAAAAATACTCACTTAGAAATATGCTCACACGGAAAAAAGCTCACATGGAATATGTTCACATTAACCTTTTCAGAGGCGATAATTAAAAGCATGAAAACTGTTGTAAAATTTTGCATGTACTGTAATATTTTATACCACTGCCCCTGTATGACATTTTTTTCTTGTAACTGCTAATAATTAATTTTTGTTTCTTTACTCTATTTTTGCATACTCTTTATGTGTATCTATAGAAATTGATGTTTGAAGGTAGTTATTAAATTTTGAGCCAAAAAAGGTGTAAAATTTCTGCAGAAATTTAAAATTTTAGAAATAAAATTTACTGAACTGGCTCATATACACGTTACACATGGGGAAAACTACGAAAATGCTCATGCAGCCAACCCGTTTGCCTGGAATCGAATCCAGATCGAAACTACCAGTGTGCAGCGAGTGTTATATTGTTGGGGCGCTGCGTGGTCTACTTCTAATTATACATCTCATGATTTTATTTAAATGATCACATTAAAACTATGATTAAATGATCACTCGTTTATTTAAATGAATCACATTAAAAAGTAGACAAAATGTTCTTAAGAATTGTGTTTATAGCTTTTAAATGATTTAGTTTATTACTGAGTAACCTCGAGATTAAATCTGGAAGCATGTTAAGCTTTTCTGAATAGCAACATGGTGGCGCGAGGAAGATAAAATTAATTTATTTCCGGCCGCGGCAGCACACTGCTTTCACAGAGCCAAGTTTGTTAATTAAAACTGAAAGTTTTTTTTTTTTTATTTTTTTTATTTTTTTTTTTATTTTTACCAATGGCAACAATCTCGCGATAAAGATAAAAATGTCTTATTTCGAAGAATGTTGCCACTACTCGCTTTCAAATCGTTGAATTTGTTAATAAAAAAATTCATTAAAGTTTTGTAAAATATGAAATATAAAATCCGAAATTCCAAATTATTGGTTTCCATGTGCTCACGTTCGGGTGGGTTATTCAAAATTGGATGGCTCTAGGTAACGTTGGTTTTTCACAATCCAAGGAACATGGATGAAGATTCTTCATTATTTAAGGGGTATAAGAAACCCCTATACCGACAATATTAATTGACCATTTTCGATGTACCTTTTTCTCAAAATCGGCTTGAGATACAAGCTTGAAATTTTTTCTGTAATTAAAGTATACCTATCTGATTATACTGAAATGAGCTTTTGAAACATTTTGAATTTCAAAGTAAATTACAGAATATTTTGTTAGGCATAGTAAAATTTAGCACTTTTCTCACACAAAAAAATAAAAAAAATTTTTTTTTTCTAAGTTTATTACAAAAAGCTCATTACAGTAAATATTAGGAAACCTAATAAATAAACCATAAAAAGTTTAGATACCTGTGAGCAGTAGTTCCTGAGAAAAGGTACATCGAGTATAAAAAAATCACGTTTGGAGAAAAACTCGTTTTTATGTAAAAATCCTCATTGATCCAAGCAGTAGAAGACAAATAAAAACTAGATTTTTTTTTAAGTTCTAATTTTCATAGAAATTAAAGAATGGTATTTTTAGAAAGATAAAAGTGTAGAGAATTTGAAAATGCAAAAATCCGAAATCACAATTTTTTGAAAATTTTTAAGGTTCCAACACCCCTTAATTTCTTTGAAAATAATTCAGAGCGATAATATTTGGCTGCATCATTTTGAAATGTGATATACAGCTGTTTTAGTAAATCGATGCAGAATATCATTTCGAGACTAACAGGGCGTTTTGGGTTAAAAAGAAAGAAAAATGAAACAATCTCTCTAATAATGCATGTTTTTTACTTCACTGAAATAATATAGGTAATTAGACGCAAAAAAGAGTCTAGACAGTTTTTTTACACCACTTTTATTATTCCTTGATCATATTGTTAAGAGGGGTTAATTCACTGTATTTAGTGCATAGACATAACGCAAACAATTTTTTGTAAATTTTTGGTTGCCCCGCTTTCCATCAAAAATATAGAATATTTAATTAGAATATCTTTAATTATACTTAAATTAAAAAACGCTATTATAAGCTTTGATATTATAATGGATATCTTTAAACGATTTTAAAAAGGCATAAATGAAGTTTTTATGCGGACAGGTGTGTGCTCAATGACATTTAGGTATAGCGGTTGTATGAATAAAATAAGTACTTCACTAAAAATGCTTAGGCCCATTTTCAAATTTTGCTTACGCTGCCCCAGAAGAAATGAAAGAAAATTCAAGATAAATTATGTTTAAAGTTTACTTTGAGCAATGAATGCATTGTGCATAAAAATGACTACAAATACGGTTTCACACAACGGCTACGGTTTTTGTATTGACTTAGCTATTTTTAAATAGAATTAATTAAAATTGTTTTATTTTAATTAACGTGCAGTGCAGCACGAGACTTTTTAAAAGAAAGCTAAGCCGGAAAATTAAAAATACAAGAGTACGTGTATTTAAAATTTAATAAATAAATATCTCTTTTAATTTATATTTAATGAATAAATGCAATTAACTAGTGTATTTAATTGTAACCATAATTCTACTCATTTTGCTTTTGAGAAATTGCTAGAATTCTCTCGTGCGGCCGATTTAAAAAGCTATAAAAGCCAAAGAGAGAACATCTCAGGTCAGTTGTTTTAGAAAACTGTTGTTCTTTAGTGCAGCGAATTCACGGCGAGATTGAATTAGGTTTCTGTACATTTCTCTGTTTTGAATTAAGTTCTGTTGAACCTTTTTAGTAGTTTAAAAGATAACCACTATGAGATATTGGGATATTGTACGAATATCTGAGGAAATTTAAGCATTTTGTTTCATTTGTTGTGATAATAATAAGTTTTATTCATTTTTCATCGCACTTGTGCATTCAATTCATAAGGAACCCGTACACACGCAACAACATTTCTACAATTCAAAATTTAAAAAACCAATTGAATTTTTTTAGATATAAATCTTAAAATGTATGCTTGTAGTCAAAAATGATTGTCCCTTTTAAGTTTCACATTATTCGTCCTCTTCGTCCTAATTTATTTTTTAAAATAAAGAAGTTTAATTATTTTAAATATGGACTATTAATGTGTTATATTGATGATAAAATTTAATTATAGAAGTTTTTTTCTGTAACAAGTCAATAGAAAAATAATTTGGCTTCCACTTCATTGTCAGGTCCGTTACCTGGAGATTATTTTACTGAAATTTAGTTTGTAAATCTGTCTAACAGGGACAGTACATGTTCAGTAACGTAGATAAACTAGTTAAGCTAAGTTTGACGACTCTGAATATGAACTGGCCACCTTTAGGCAGATTTACAAACTAATTGCGGGTAAAATAATCTCGAGGTAACGGACTTAACATGAAGTGGAAGACGGATTATTTTTATTGATTTGTTAAATTTGTATGTAAAAATTTTCAATTTTTTTTTTTTTTTTAACTGTAGAAATATATTTATAGTCATTTTATGCAATACATTGCTCAAATTTAAATATTAATTTATCTCGAATTTTCTTTCTTGTCGTCTGGGACAATCTACGTAAGCAAAACTTAAAAATCTGATGTGTGCACCACATGACGTCCTTGCACGGAATATTAAATTATCTGCATTTTTTCTTGCATTTCGTTTAAACATATTGGATTAAATTAAACCTATTTCGCTGACAGCGCATAAACCACAATAGAATAAATGCATTCTTTAAAATTCACTTTATTTATTTACCATAGCGACCCTCTGACGCTAGGTTCACTTAAAAGTATTATATTTCGTTCATATTATACCCCAGAATGCACAAAACGTATATCACTAGAAGAATTACCTAATCGTTGCCACATGTTCTATTCAAATACTATAATAAAGCTAGAACGATGTATGAAAGAAATTAAGCAAACAAAACAGAAAAGAAACAGTTTTTCACAGACGATTCAGTATTTCTCATTCAATTAATTCAGTTCTCACTTCGCGACAAGGCAAAAATACATAAAAACTCAAAATATCTGCATTAAAAATTACGAAGTAAATCTTAAAAACTTATTTCCTCGAAAAAATTCCAGAAAGGATTAAGCATGATTTGATTTGCAATAATAAATGAAGGCGTTATCTTTGTTGTTGCGAAGCTACGTTTCTCTAGATTGGCAACAAATCCAATAATCTGCTGTTTCAAATGTAAACAAGCAATGGCCGCCATCAAAAAAAATTATTAGGCTTAGCGGCACTTAAACAAGTTTGAAATTGTTGATAATTACAAAAATATTGCAGACAGATTTACGAAAGGCATAAAACCATTAACCGGATGCTAAGAACAACATAATTCAATCATTTTTAAAGCAAAAAATGTGCAATTTACAAACATATAATAGTAATGAAACTGAGCTCAGTGAGCCGGTTAACAGAGTGGATATGTGTATACATAAATTTATATACGTTTGGTGCGGCCGATTGCAACCAAAATACGAGGTGCACATCTACATGTTATAGCAGTCCTATATACAAAATTTCAACGTTCTGAGGCTACTCGTTTTGGAGTTATGCGAGATACGTACGTGCATACGTTCGTACAGACGCCACGAAAAATTCTCTTCAGAATTCATTTTAAAGCAGTTTTATAATTTTTTTGGAGAAAAAGATTCTATTATTATTATTATTCTGTCCTACAGATATCACGCAAAAACATCGTTAAATTGCATTCGATAGCGGTCTAAATGGATATTTTCGTTGAAAGATGCTGCCTGAAACTTTTCGCGGTTACAATACAATACTTCCTTTTCACTTCTTACAAAGAAGTTAAAAAAATCATTTGTAACTGCAACGCGCGAGATTGTCTGTCGGAAATTCCAAAGATATGCTGTTTTTAAATATTTTGTGATGTTGCCGTTGAATGGAATTTCATTTGTTATAAGCGCCAACAACGTGATATTTAATAAATAAAGTAAGCACACAAAAACGTTAATAATAAAAAAAAAACAAAAAAAGTTTTTCAAAGCAAACTAAACATGAGTAAAATGAACTGAGAAAAGATTGACAAAAAGTGAAAAATATATTGTTGCGTGCGTACGGGTTCGTTACGAAATGAATGCACAAGTCCGATGAAAAATGAACAAAAATTTATTATTATCACAACAATAATGCTTAAATTTTCTCAAATTATCATGCAGTATTTTACAATATCTCACAGTAGTTATCTTTTAACTACTCAAATGTCCAATAGAACGTAATTCAAAACAGCTAAAGAAAGCTAATTCGCGAATTTGCTACAATCAACAAGAGCAGTTTTCTAAACAACAACAAACCAAGCAACTACTACAAGCTGAGATGTTTTCCTCCTTTTATAAGATTTTAAAATCACGCGCTAGAATTTTCCAGTACTTTCTCGAAATCAAAAAGAGATATTTATTTATTTAATGCACGCGCTCTTGTATTTTCAATTTTCCGGCTTAGCTTTCTTTTAATATTCGTCACGCGCTGCCACTGCGCGAGAAATAAAACCATTTAATTTATAATTGAACTAACATTAGCTTTTTAAATACCAAATTCGTAACAATATGTTAACGCTAAAAGCTGCATCGGGAATACTAAACAAATACTGTATGCCGCTTATTAATGTTTTGCAATTTTGCCTTTGAACTGTATATGGCGTAGGTTCGAGGAAATTGATGCTTAATAATAAAGCTAAAAAGACAAAAAAAAAAAAAAAAAAAAAAAAATCTGAAATGTTTCAAATTTTAAATTACGTCTAAAGGGGCGTTTTTTAACATTTTGTGTGTTACCTTTCTTTATTAAATATCATGTTCCTCGCACTTAAACCATAAGATCCAGTGCAACAGCAATATCGCAAAATAGTTTTAAAACGATCATATCTTTAGAATTTCCGATACAGTGACTCACGCGCTGGAGATAAAAATGTTTTTTCTGCACAACGTTGCCATTGCTCGCTTTGAAATCCTTGAGTTTGTTAATCAAAAATTCATCAAAGTTTTAAAAAATAGGAAATCGATCATAAAACAAATTTCAAATTTCAAATTTGGTCTTCCACATGCTCATATTCGTTGGAGGATTACGTTATTCAAAATTCGATGACTCTATGTACCGTTGTTTTATCACAATACGAGAAATACACATACATTTATGCAGATTTTTCATTATTTAATTTCTTCAAGTATAATGCAGGACTCTAACATTTTGTGGCAACAGTTTGAAAAGTGAACCGACGTTTATGAGTCCGACGCAAAATCGCAAAACGAAAACAATAGTCCTTCAAGGACAAATCCCTTTGGACTAAAAAAAAGGGGTTATCAGGAGTGAGTTAACAGCAGACTGGTAGTCTGCGAAGAGTTATATTTTTCTCATGAAAAGATTTCGATAACTTGTATGTTTGCAGAGATTCACTTAAAATTCTGCAGACATGCTGAATAAATGTGTATCATTTGAAATAAGGGACCTTAATTACCACTCTTCTCTTGCGGTATTCAAAATAAATGCCTTTGATTTTTCTCCAACGGTTGAATAGTTTTCCGAAAAAATTAGCTATAAGCACCACTACTTTATTTAAACGCATCATTTAACGAAAGTTTGGAACAAACTCCGGTAATCATTGGGAGCCTAATCACATTTTCAATCAGCTCAAAAGTTTTAATCATGGAGTCCTTCGCTTAACTGGAAATGCAGATAAGAAAAGGTAAATAAATAATAATCTGAAAGATTTCAGATTTTAACGGTCGACCAAAAAAGATTGTTAAGGTTTTTTAAAGCTCTCGCTACGCTCGCATTCTGCTGTTACACTATTCCTACTAAACTATTTTTTTGTCTTTTTAGCTTTATTTAGCTTTATTTAGCTTTATTATAAAACATCATTTTCCTCGCATCTATGCCACATACATTTCAATAGCAAATTTACAAAAAAGTTTAAAAGTAGCTTCGCAGTATAAGTTTAGAATTCCTCATACACGGTTTAGCGTTGGGAATATATTTTTCAGTTTCTGTCAGTCTTTTTCATTTCGTTGTATCGATGGTCAGTTTGTAGAGACATTAGGCATTTTTGGAAGCAAACAAGATGAAAAATGAGCAAAGCTTTCGCCGGGAATCAGACCGCGGACTCTGGAATACGCGCCCAAAGTGCAGACCACTACACCACGAAGGTACGCTAGGAAGGCGGGAGAAATACCTTATATACTCCCCTTCCTAAAGGGCGACTGGGGTTTTTAGAGGACCCAATTGCCAAATCCTGCCTGTGAAGAATCATCATCCACCATCCTTTTAAGTTCGGGCGCCAATGTAGAGACATTAGGTGTTTTTTTGAAGCAGGAAATATGGAAAATGAGCAACGCCCTCGCCGGGAATCGAACCACGGACTCTGAAATATGCGTCCAACGCGCAGACCACTACACCACGAAGGCACGCTAGGAAGACGGGTAGAAATATCTTATAAGCTTCCTTACTAAAATAGCTTTACAAAACTTATTTTTCAGCTTTTCATGATTAACGTCTCGTGCGTTTACCTTATTTACTAAGTATCACTTTCGCCTTCCTGCCCACTGGTTGGATTGTTTGTTTTTGCACAGTAATTTTAGTTGTAAAAAAAATTTTTTTACTGTATTTGGTGTTTTAGTTTTTTATGTAAATGTTTGAAATTCAAGAAAATAAGTTTAATTGAAGTGCAGCAAAAAACATGCCTAATTTAATAGGCCGTGTAACGAAGTCGTGAAATGTCCGTGTTTTTTTTTTAATTGAAAATTTTAAAATCCTTGTGCACCACATAGTATTACATTAATGTCCATGTCACGGGAAAATTATGAAACGCCGGCATTCTATAGAGCGCCTTGGCATTGTATATACTACCGGACGTTTCTAGGAAAAGTATAAAATCTAAGAATTATTATATATTTTCCCTAGGCACTGCATATACTACCTAGGCATTCTATTGAATGACAAATGCTTTTTAACCTTTTGAGGCCGGGGCTTTGGTAGCAGTAAAAGCTGCCAAAGGACGGAGAATCTTGAACCGAATGCTTTCCCCCTTTAAGAAATCACCTCCTATTTGCAACAAAGATTCTTGTGTGTAGTTTAATGGATTCTCAGAGGGGTGCATCTATGTCGCAAAAGGAAGACCTTTGAAAGAGATAATAGGTTAAAACCCTAGGGACGTCAAATTTGACATTTCACTCGCTTTTCAGCCTGGAAAATGGGGGAAAAAGACATGGCCACTAAAGTGGACAACCCCTTCTTTTCAAAGAGAGGACTCTATGGCCACTATAATGGCCATCCCGTCTTCTAAAGGTTAAGCAAAGTACAGGGTGTGGCAGCGTTCATAGCGTAATTTGACTTGTGTCGTACAATGACGTACTGCATGAACGCGCGCCAGCTCGTGCCCCATTTCGTGCACTAATGAGCTGCCATTTCGAGTGTGACGGTGATATGGATCGGTGGAATGCACAGCATAGTACCTTTGCTGTTGAAAGTTATTTCAAGAATAACCACTTTGTTATTGCTACCCAGCGTCTATTTCGGCAACATTCCAACTTGGGACGTCATGGGAAAGTTCCGTATGGATGGACTATTGCGACAGACATTTCCTGGTAAAGTAATTTCCCGTTTTGGTGACATTTCCTAGCCGTCTCGCTGACCTGATCTATCTGTCATGTGCCGACTTTGGGGGGCACCTGTGCCACCATTCCCAAGTTGAAAGATCGCATCAGAACTGCCGTCGACGATGTCCCAAGGAATACGTTACGCCGAGTTATGGCAAGCTTCCAACGCCGCCTGGATGAATGTGTTGTGCAGATGGGACATCCTATTCAAAAACTAATCCACGGAATGGACAATCACTTATACATTAGTAAATGACATACCTTTAAATATTAATTGGCTAAGAGGTAATAAGTAAATTATATTTACTGCCTTATGGTGTGCTTTTAATATGCTACTATTAACGCTGCCACACCCTATATGAGAAACGGTTATCATAAGGCTATTTAAAAGATGTTCATTCCTCAAAAATGCAAAATGTCAGGAGTATGTCCAAGTGCATATTGTAAACTGTTATCTCAGAAAGAGCATACAGGTGACAGGTGACAGCAAGACAGGGCACCCGGATGACTTTCTATGACTACTCGGATGTTACCCTGGCCCTTCAACCATCTAGGGACTTCACAGTTGTAAGACGCTTAACAGATGTGTGCTCAATACATGCCACGTTACATCTACAGTATTATATGTGCACTGTCCATTACTGTGCTAATAGCCTTGAACGGCACGTCGGCTCGTGGATAACTAAAAACAGTTACATTTCCATACTACGGACACACATACCATTGCTGTCCTAGCTACTTAGTAAGCTTTGAGAATCGTTATGCCAATTATGTTTACTGCATGTTCCCTATTCCGGCCTGCAGAAATCTATGCCCATTTTTTCTAGCTTGTCCATTACGCTTTTAAGCTTTTGCCGCGTGTCTCGATGTTTTACGAGGAGGCGTTTGAAAGGCAGAACACTGGTGGTTGGGAATTTGATGTGCCATTCTGCTGTTAAAGGGCACTCCGTGACATAGTGGTCTGGTGAGCCCAAGTTGTCACAGACACACATATTAGTTGTTGCTAGACCCCTTTCTGCAAAGTACGTCGGAAAGGGGCCGTGGCCTGTTATATATCGCGTGAGGTAGGACGCTGAGATGAGCCAGTCCCCCTCTACTTCGGGCAGGAACTCATATGCTCTGCGGCCTTGCGGGATTTGGTCCCATTCTTTCTGCCAGTTTCCAATGGCGGTTTCCTCTATTTGCCTCTTTAGGCATGACCGGGGCAAGTGCACCTGAATCTGCTCCGTTTCCTCATTTTGGGCAGCCTCCTTGATCTGAAAGAGCATACAGAACCTTAACAAACCTTCTGGAGCAACATTAACACGTTGAGCGCCACGTCAGCCACCTGTGGCTGACACTAGAATTTCCGTTTAGGCCGCGTCAGACATCTGTGGCTGACGCTAGATTGTCTGTTTAGGCCGCGTCAGCTATCCTTGGCTGACACTAGATTTTCCGTTTAGGCCGCGTCAGCCATCTGTGACTGCACTAAACTTTCCGCTTAGGTCGCGTCAGCCATTTGTGGCTGACACTAGACCTTTCCGTTTAGGCCGCGTCGACCGCCGCTGGCTGACAGCGTGTAACATGATATATAACTATAAAATTGACACTGTTTTATGAAATGACACAAAATTTATTTAAAATTTACTTAATTTTGATTCATGATTGGATTTTGATTCATGATTGGATTTTGATTCATTGGATTTCATTGAAACACGGTAAACATAAAAACGGTTCTCCATTACAGCTATTGCAAAATGTGACAACACTCTGTTAGTCTTTTTTCTGGCCATTACTCTACCAGCTTCTGTTGCATTTTTATCATAACATAACTTACAATATTTTCGTACTTCAGAGGCTTTTTTTTTTTTTTTTTTTTTTTTTTTTTTTCGGTTTTCTTTGGAGTTTATGTTGTTGTTTTCTAGATATTCTTGCATTTTTGTTCGACGGAATGTCTTCTTTTTCACAACTTGTTGCTAACTTCTACCGCGATACGAATCACTGGCCCTACAATACCAGCGCTTTTAAGCGAAGCGCGTGGCCTGAACAGGATTGCCTAAAACATACGCGTGGCGCTTAACGTGTTAAGAGATGTTCCTTCCTCAAAAATACAAAATTTCAGGAGTATGTCCAAGTGCATATTGTAAACTGCGATCTCAGAAAGAGCACACAGAACCTTAACAAACCTTCTGGAGCGACGTTAAAATCCAAATCCTATCAGATTTTCTTTCCTTCCCTCACATTGACTAACTAAGGTCACTTAACACTAACACTTAAGGTCATTTTCCATACTTAAGGTCATGACTAACAGTTAAGGTCATTTTCTCACACAGTGTGATATTAGATAACACTAAGTTCGATAAACTCCAATTTTAGTCTATCTTAGACAAACGAAAATAACTTAAAAACCAAAAGACATAAAATTGAGGCACAATAACACGTCGAATAAATACTAATTCAGAAGTCAAATAACAAAAATCAGCGTTATATTTTCTAAATTTTCACAGGACTAGTTTCAATGGTTTTTCCAAACCATCATCCTCAGCTGCAAAACCGCAAATCAACAAGATAGGAAATCATGATGAGAAAGCCTGGACAAGAATAAGCAAGTGGCGCCATCTGTTGGTGAAACCAGAAACAAAATTTTGAAAATATAACGCTGATTTTTGTTGTTTGATTTCTGAATTAGACATAAAATTGGTTTTAGAGCAGGGGTTCTAAGACCAATTTTATGCGTACCTCCATAAAAACAGGTGGTACACAAAGAAGCAAAATATTTTTAACTATTAACCCTTTGTTGCATACAAATAATCTAGAGAAATTAAACGAAAATGTTTGTATTTTTTCTTCTTAAAATAACCTTAGTAATAATAAAAAAGAAATCAATTTTATTCACATTTCGTTTTAAATATTCGCTACAGTTTGTTCACTACAGTGGACAGCATGCATATACGTACATGCATACAAAACACTTCCCAACGATTGACGGTCATTGCATTTGAAATCATTTCCTGTCTTGTTGGCAGCGATCATTACCATCTTCTAAATGCTAAATCTACAACTGACATGTACATACAGATCCTCCAAAATACATCCATTTCGTCGATTGGGATTGAATTCATTTTGCCACAATTTTGTAACCTGTACCTATTGAATTCAAATGTCAAATGTTCTAGAAATTCCTTGCCAAACGTAAACATTTCCAGGGGTGTTTTGGTTTGATAAGCAGTACATTTGGATTTCAATTCACTCTTTTCGGTAGATCTTTATCTACCCACTCCACAATTTTCTCAACCTGACATTTAAAATAAAATGTCTAAAATGACTAATTATGAATAAAAAATGGCAGTATAAGAAAATATGTAAGCAATATTACATAATGTTTACTATGAGAAATTGTACTAACTTGGAAACAGATGCAGCAGCCATTTTTCAAATAGCAATGCATTACTTAGTGATGCTATACAGCCATCTAACATCGACAGTTGAAAGTTCTAATAATATGGAATGAATAAACACAGAAATGGAATCTGTTAAGGCACTTACAGAAGAATAAACAAATTTAAACTTTTGTCTACTAGAGTGGACATGATGCAACAAAGGGTTAAATTTAAAAATTACAATCCCAACATCCTTATTTTTTCCCTAACACTCGTAAATTTATGAGATCTGAGCTTTGTTCAAGAGTGGTGGTGGTGGTAGTAGTACTTTGTAGTGGTGGTACTAAAGGTTTTCAATTTTTGTTCAGATGGTACGCGTTAGTCAAAAGGTTGAGAACCGGTGGTTTAGAGATTAAAATCAATTCTATAAAAGATCACTGGTCAGCATTTCCTAAAAAATCTGATGTGTACACCACATGACTTCCTTGTACGGAATATTAAATTATACGCATTTTTTCTTGCATTTCATTTAAACTAATCGGATTGAATTCAATCTACTTCGCCGACAGCGCATAAACCATAATAGAATAAATGCATTCTTTAAAATTCACTCCAGTATTTGTTTACCATAGCGACACTCTGGCGCTAGATTCACTTAACAGTATTATATTTCGTTCATATTATAACCCATAATGCACAAAATTCATATCATTTAAAGAACAGAATTATCTAATCGTTGCCACATGTTCTATTCAAATACTATAATAAAGCTAGAATGATGTATAAAAGAAATTCAGCAAACAAAATAAAAAAGAAACAGTGTTTTACAGACGATTGAGTATTTCTCATTCAATTAATTCAGTTCTCACTTCGCGAGAAGGCAAAAATACATAAAAACTCAAAATATCTCTGTTAAAAATTAGGAAGTAAATCTTAAACACTTATTTCCTCGAAAAAATTCCAGAAAGGATTAAGCATGATTTAATTGGCAATAATAAACGAAGGCGTTATCTTTGTTGTTGCGAAGCTAAGTGTCTCTAGATTGGCAACAAATCCACTAGTCTGCTCTTTCAAATGTAAACAATTAATGGCCTCCATAAAAAAAGGGTTAGTGGCACTTAAACAACTTAAAAATTGTTGATAATTCTAAAAATATTGCAAACTGATTTACTAAAGGCATAAAAACCTTAACCGGATGATAAAAACAACATAATTCAATCATTTTTAAAGCAAAAAATGTACAATTTACAAACATATAAAAGTAAAGAAACTGAGATCACTGAGGCGGGTAACAGAGTGGATATGTATATAAATATATTTATATACGTTTGGTGCGGTCGATCGCAACCAAAATACGAGGTGCACATCTACATGTTATAGCAGTCCTATATACAAAATTTCAACGTTCTGAGCCTACTCGTTTTTGAGATATGCGAGATACGTACGTACGTACATACACCACGAAAAATTCTCTTCAGAATTCATTTTAAAGCAGTTTTATAATTTTTTTGGAGGAAACGAGTCTTTTATTCTGTCCTTACGTACAGATAATCAAGCAAAAACATCGTTAAATTGCATTCGATAGCGGTCAAAATGGATATTTTCGTTGAAATATGCTGCCTGAAACTTTTCGCGACTACAATACTTCCTTTTTTACTTCGTACGAGGAAGTAAAAATTGCAGACTATAGAAAATTAACAGAAGCAGGGAATAAAATGAAATTTCCTCGAAAACAATTCCTTTTACTTCGAAACGCCCGTTGGATCTGAAAGCAAGCACTTCGCCGCAGCTTCAGTACATCCTCGATACAACAATGTTTACTTACATTCCCAAATTTATCTTCAGAAGGTACATTAAGAACGTTTGTCCGAACAAACTCTGTTTTCTTTAAACTTCTACCCTATAAATTCTCATTAAATGCACGAGGACGATACTTCAATCGGAAAGAAAAGTCCGAAATTTACTTTTCTGCAATAACGAAACATATTAGGAAACTCTGCAGCGAACCCTTTTATCTTAAAGGAACTTGAAAAATGAAATCATTTCGAGGCTTTTACATTCCCGACATACCAACAGCTCATAAATTACGAATCCATTTAAATGTCAATAAATCTTTCTCGGCTTTGTAAATAAATACACTTTTAAAAAGGATACAGACTTAAACAAACATGTATCAAGGCATCGTAAACCTTTTAACTCCTCTGAACAAATGACAGTGAACGAAGAACACTGGTGAAAATTGTGAAAGCCTCGTTACGTAGTTCTTAATGTGCCGACAGTGGATTAAGTCGAAATTCCAGTCACATTTGATAATTCATTTAAGAACTTCAACCGCAGGAAAGTTTCTAGAATTTATAATACACACGCCTGACCATTTTTTTTTTTCAGAAAGTGTCTAATTTATACCATAAACATTATGTTGCATACAAGCGTGAGAGTCTGAAATATTTTTATTGCAAATGCATTTGACGTTTTATATCAAAACCTTATAACCTGGATAGAATTCTTAACTATATTTAATTTGATATTCATTTTACAGTTAAATTCTGCAGAATATAATAGCACCTGTAGAATAATTATAAAAGACCGTTACCAGTTTTGTATATGTGTAAGTAATTTTAATGAAAGTTAAAAGGTATTTGTCCCGCCTTCCTAGCATGCCTTCGTGGTATGGTGGTCTGCACGCTCGGCGCCTATTCCAGAGGTCCTAGTTCGATTCCCGGTGAAGGCGTTGCTCATTTTTCACATATCCTGCTTCCAATTAACCTAATGACTCTACAGTGATGCCCGAACTAAAAGGGTAGTAGTGGTAGTGGTAGTAGTAGTAGTAGTAGTAGTAGTAGTAGTAGTAACGGAGGACGTGGGCACCATCCCCCTACCATTACGATTAATCGGTTCTGCCCCCGTCCGCCCTTATCTAGTATTTATTAATAAATAAAAGGTTTTTACATTGCGATGCCTGTTTACCTCTGTTAAACACCAGGCGTCCCCGTCCTCCGTCACCTGTCACCTGCCATATAGTGTGCCATATAGTGTGCCATATAGTGCCATATAAAAAAAAAATAAAAAATAAAAATCTTAAAGTAGTACTTTAGAGTCCTTCATGAAGTGTATCTTTGTAAGTTTTTCTTTATAAAATGTCGAAATTTGTGCTTAGTAAAAAACGTTTGAAACTTATTCCTTCGTTCTTCTTCAAGAAGTTCTCTTCCGTTCTGCTTCTTTTCTTCGTTCTTCTCTTTCCTTTAATCTTCCTTTCATTTAATCTTCGTTAAATCTTCCTTTCTTCTATCTTAATTTCTTTCCTCCATTTACATGTATTTTCTTCCTATATATCCTTTATCTTTTTACTTAATATAGCGAATAAGAAATCCATCTTTATGAATTACTTGTTAACATATTCTTTCCACCTTCTACAGAAAAATTTAATTTTTCTTTTTAAAACCTTTATTTAAAATTTTATACCTTTTCCCTTTAAATCTTTTTCCTTCGAAGCCGCCTTCTTCTGCCTTTCCTTTGAAACCTTTATTTGTAATTTTAAACCTTTTCCCCTTAAAATCTTTTTCCTTTGAAGCTTCCTTCTTCTGCCTTTCCTTAAACGATTAAGTAGTCCTTCATTAGCTAAATCATCTTGAATACTACTTGTTTCCTAAATCTTTAGTTATTCTTATACTATGGAGAATTAGAAGGGTGGTGGATGATGATTCTTCACACCCAGGATATGGCGATTATCCCACTCGCTCTTTAAAAGGAGAGGTATGTAAGGTATTTCTCCCGCCTTCTTAGCATACCTTCGTGGTGTGGTGGTCTGCACGCTGGGCGCATATTCCAGAAATCCACGGTTCGATTCTCGACGAAGGCGTTGGTCATTTTTCATCTTACCTGCTTCCAAAAATACCTAATATCTCTACAAAGTATATGTGAAATTGTAGCATACTTGATTAGGCATTAGGATTTTTGATGCTGAAAGACGTGAACAATAAGCAACGCCTTCGCCGGGACTCGAACCACGGACCTCTCGAATACGCGCCGAGTGTGCTGTCCATTACACCACGAAGGCATGCTAAGAAGAGGGAAGAAATACCTTATATACTTCTCCTTATAAAGGGCGTCTGGGGTATTAAGGTATTAAGGGTACTCGCCAAATCCTGGTGATGAAGAACACATCATCCATCACCTTTTTTAGTTCGGGCGCCACTGTTGAGTCATTAAGTTATAACTGATGCAGGACAGACGTGAAAAGTGAGCAATGACCTCGCCGGGACTCGAACCACGGACCTCTGGAATACGAGCCGAGTGTGCTAACCATTACACCACGAAGGCACGCTAAGAAGGCGGGAGAAATACGTTACACATTTCGTATGATGTAAGGTCAATTGCCTCAAACAGACGAAGTTCTGCCGAAAAACCTACGATTACAAGGGCTAGTTACATTGAGGTAAATGGGTCTCTCACTAAATTGGTGAGATACTGTAGGGCTGGCGATATTTTTGGCAGAGATAGATTTCTCATTCAATTAACTCAGTTCTCACTTCCCGGCGAAGCAAAAATATATAAACACCCAAAACCTCTTCATTACAAATTGTAAAATTCATAAAAATTAAAAACAAAATACGATTAAAATACTTAAAAAATTGTTTAATCTTATTGTTTCTACGAAAATACAAACAATTCGGCCAGAGGGCAAGAAGGCAGATTTTTCAGTGCACAAAACTGAAAGTTTACTTTTGATCCCACTCGGCGTAAACAAATGGCAATTCATTAGGCTTAGCTCACCTTATCAACTTAAAACTGTTGATAATTATACAACTATGGCATGCAGATTAACTAAAGGCATAAAACTCTTAACCGGAACCTAAAAATTCGAGTCCCGTGAACGGGCTGGCTGCATGGGCGTTTTCGTGGTTTTTCCCATGTGTAACGTGTATACGAACCAGTTTCCCTTAGAAAGTCCTCCACGAAGGCACCCCCCCTTAGGCAGATAGCCCGAATGTGCTATGCCGTAATCTCAAAAAACGAAACCAAACCGGAACCTAAAAACACATAATTCAATCACTTCTAAAGCAAAAAAATGCACAGTTTAACAACACATAAGAAAAAAAAAACTGAGCTCACCATCAAAGAATGGGAATATATATATATATGTAATAATAAAATTCCAGAGTCAAGATTACACTTAAATTTCTAACTGTATGTTCTTTTCATTTTTAATGGCGACGGTCTCTTATTTGAAAGTACGTGGAATTAAATCCACAGCCCCGTAGTCAAGTTGTTTTTCCCGCCTTTTCTACACGTACAGTTATAGAATGTTCTGGAAATATTTAAAGCGAAATGGATTGGCTGACGAGGCTGACGTCATTTCTTGAAAGCTCCGCCTTTCCAGAGGCTATAAAAGGACACGCAAAAGAATATCGGGGGCTTTTTCTTAAATGTCACGATGCAGTAAACTTCATACAAAAAGTTATTAGTAATTCTTTTTATTTACTCCGGATATCTGATTTTGTAACTGCTATTTCTCCTGAATAATAATAAATGGATCCTGTTTTTTAAACTTATCGTCTGATAATTTAAGCTACGACTACATTTATGATTCTTCAGCATTCTATTTATTCCGAGCAAAAGCTGGTACATCATATATATATATATATATATACGAATTATGAAGCCGATTGCAACGAAAAACGAAGGTGCACAACTACATGTTATAGAAGTCTCGTGTAAAAAATTTCAACGTTCTACAGCTACTTATTCTTGAGTTACGCGAGATACATACATACGTACGTACAGATGTCAAGAAAAAAATCTGTTCTGAATCCATTTTAAATCCATTCTACAATCCGTTTTGGTAAAAATCGTTCTTTATTTTGCCCATACGTAGAAGTGACACGCAAAAACATCGTTCAAATGAGCGGGTGAAATGGATATGACTACAATTCTTCCTTTGCTTCGTATAAATAAAAAGGTTAAAAAAATATAACCCAAACCATTCAATATCGTAAAATATTAAGCACTCAGGTAAGCGCTAAGTCGTAAAATTAAAACAAATCAGTTGTCACATTTTTTTAAGAAAATAAGAATTATCTGCAATTTGAATTTCTAATAAGCAAACAGTGAATTAGAGTTAACGGAAAAAAGTCTTAAGTGGTTTAGAAGTTAAAATGTCGGCATTAATTTGCAAAAGATCTTATCTTGAAAGCAAAATAAACGGTAAATAATAAAGTTTTTAAAAGACGCAGAAAATAAAATTGAAAAAATGAATACCTTTTAATGAGTTTTCAGTCATTTTTATCTGTCTTGACAACAGTTTGCAAAACAATTTAGAAAAATGCGTTTCTTGTTTAAGTAAAAATAACATATTTTATTCGATAAGACCTTTCAGAATTTCACTAATGGTCACAAGTAAAAAGAAAAATAAACATCTTAAATTTAAAAGCCACAAAACTGAAAATAACAAAAGCTTCCTTAAGTATTAAAAAAAGGTATTGCCTAAATGTTATTTTTTTTTTCTTTTAACAAGTAAAACAACAAAAGTGTTGAACTGAAAGACCTGCCTCTATGGATTTAAGAAATTAAGAAGGGCTTTTCTGGATCCAACGTTAAGAATGAATGCCTTTTCTTCTCAAAACCGTAATATATCAGCCATACATTTTAAAGCAAACGTTTAAAACTTTCTTCAAAATTAACTTTCTTTAACAAAAATAAGAAGAGTATTTGCCTTAAAATTAAATGTCAATACGTGGCATCAGTTCAAAAAATATCAATTTTCACGAGAAAAACTATAAACTATATTACATATACTTGTAAATAATGTTACGAATTCATATTTAGATAGCTAATTTCAGTAGAATTAAAAAATTTTAAATCTGACAGCTTTCAATTTTTACATTACGTCCAAAGGGGCGTTTTTTTAACGTTTTGTGTGGGACCATTATTTATTAAATATCACGTTTTTCGCACTTTAACCATAAAGTTCACTTCAACAGATATATCGCAAAATAATTTTAAAATGAGCCTATTTTTAGATTTTCCCATAAACAATCTCGCACTGTTTATGGGAAAAGTCTTTAGAGTTATTACATTGTTTCCATATGGAGATAAAAAAAAAAAAAAAAAAAAAAAAAAAAAAAAAAAAAAAAAATTAACTTCCTTGTACGAAGTAAAAGGGAAGTATTGTAATCGCGAAAATTTTCAGGCAGCATATTTCAACGAAAATATCAATTTTGACCGCTATCGAATGCAATTTAACGATGTTTTTACGTGATATCTGTACGTAAGGACAGAATAAAAGACACGTTTCCTTCAAAAAAATTATAAAACTGCTTCAAAATTAATTGTGAAGAGAATTTTCCGTGGCGTTTGTACGAAAGTATGTACGTACGTACGTATCTCGCATAACTCAAAAACAAGTAGCCTCAGAACGTTGCAATTTTGTATATAGGACTGCTGTAACATGTAGATGTGCACCTCGTATTTTGGTTGCAATCGGCCGCACCAAACGTATATAAATATATTTTTATATATATCCACTCTCTTAGCTGGCTGAGTGATCTCAGTTTCTTGACTCTTATATGTTTGTAAATTGTATATTTTTTGCTTTAAAAATGATTGAATTATGTTATTTTTATCTTCCGGTTAAGGTTTTGATGCCTTTAGTAAATCTGTATGCAGTATTTTTAGAATTATCAACAATTTTAAAGTTGTTTAAATGCCGCTAAGACTAATATATATTTTTTTTTCATGGCGGCCATTGCTTGTTTACATTTGAAACAGCAGGATAGTGGATTTGTTGCCAATCTAGAGAAACTTAGCTTCGCAACAACAAAGATAACGCCTTCATTTATTATTTAAATCATGCTTAATCCTTTCTAGAATTTTTTCGAGGAAATAAATATTTAAGATTTAATTCGTAATTTTTAATACAGATATATTGAGTTTTTATGTATTTTTGCCTTCTCGCGAAGTGAAAACTGAATTAACTGAATGAGAAATACTCAATCGTCTGTGAAAAACTTTCTTTTTTGTTTTGTTTGCTTAATTTCTTTTATACATCGTTCTAGCTTTATTATAGTATTCGAATAGAACATGTGGCAACGATTAGATAATTCTATTCTTTAAATGATATAAATTTTGTGCATTCTGAGTTATAATATGAACGAAATATAATAGTGTTAAGTTAATCTAGCGCCAGAGTGTCGCTATGGTAAACAAATACTAGAGTGTTTAAAGAATGCATTTATTCTATTGTGGTTTATGCGCTGTCGGCGAAGTAGATTTAACTCAATCCAATAAGTTTAAATGAAATGCAAGAAAAAATGCGTATAATTTAATATTCCATACAAGGAAGTCATGTGGTGTACATATCATTATTTTTTTCGTATAGTGTTGCCATAGCTCGCTTTGAAATCGTTGTGTCTGTTAATCAAAAATTCGTTGAAGTTTTACAAAATATAAAATCGATAATAAAATAAATTCCAGATGCCAAATTTGGCTCCCAGATGCCCACATTAGGAGAAGGATAACATTATACAAAACTGGATGGCTCTAGGTACCGTTGTTTTATCACAATGCGAGAAACATACAGACATTCATGCAGATTCTGTATCATTTAAATATAATACAGGGCAATATATTCGGTGGCAACAATTTGAAAAGAGAAACAACTCTTATCGTCAAACGATGCAAAATGCCAAAATGGAATTAAAATTAATTCTAGGCAAAGTGCCCCTTTGGACTAATAAAGAAGAAAGATTGAAAACGTTGGAAGATTGAAACTTCTCTGGAAAATCAGCGTAGTGTTAGTGCGCTGAAGATTTATATTTTAATACACTCATGTCCATAAATTAAGGATAATGCAAAATCAGGCAAAGGAAGAGTTAGAAGCAAAACAAATTTGACTTATTTGTAAAGCTTATTTATTAAACAAAAGGTAAAGAGCAAAAAAGGATGCTACATGTTTGATATTATTAAAAAAATTAGCGATTTTTTCTCCCTGGAGCGAATTACAAAAAAAGACCTACTTACAAAAAAATAATATTACATGTTTGGTATCATTGTTAATACTTTGTATGTCTCCCAGACGATGCAATACAGTCCGCACAACGCCTAGGCATGCTGAGTATCCAATTATCGATCTGATTTTGGGGGATATTACACCACTCAAAAAGCAATGCTCTCCGAAGTTCCGGTAGACATGTAGGAGGAGGTTGACGGGCTGCAACTCGTCGGCCAAGCATGTCCCACACGTGCTCTACTGGATTCAAGTCCGGTGAGAATGCTGGCCAGTCCATATGGGTGATATCCTCCGATTGAAGGCATTCGCTTACGATGTTTGCACGATGAGGACGGCCGTTGTCATCCATAAACACAAATTGTGCGCCCATGGCGCCCCGAAACAAAAGTACATGTTGTTCCAGAATGACGCCCCGATAGATTTGACTTGTCATGGTTCCAATTTAAACATGCAGGTCAGTTCTGGAACCCAGAATAATTCCACCCCAAACGAGCACTCCTGCACCACCGTAACGGTGTCGTTCAATGATGTTTTCTTGGTGGTAACGGGTACCTGGAGCTCTACATATGAAATTCCGGCGAGAATCAGATTGCAAGCTAAACCTTGACTCGTCGGAAAACATCGCACAAGCCCACTGTCGCGGTGTCCACAATGCATGCTCTCTACTCCAGGCTAACCGCAGGCGACAGTGAGTTGCAGTAAGTGCAGCGCATCTGACAGGTTTGCGAGCATATAGACCGATCTGCCCTAAGCGTCTGTACACGGTCTGCCTCGAAATTGTCGTACCAGTGGCTGAAGAGAGCTGACTAGACAGGTCTGAGGCTGTTCTCCGCCTGTTTCTTTTGGCAGTAACTGCCACATATCGGTCCTCATTCGGCGTTGTTACTCTGGGGCGACCTGTGCTGTAACGTCTAATCACATTACCATCATCTTGGAATCGTTGCCAAAGCCTGGAGATGACACTCTGGGCAATTCCAAGTTCGTCTGATACTTCCAGTTGGGTACGCCCCCATTCCAGACGGCCGATAATTCTACCACGTAAAAAATCATCCAAATGCGTCCTTTGTGTCATAACTATTCGGTTATTGCACTGAAATGCTTATAAAGCGCCTGCGAACAATTTTACTTCTTTGCCTGTATTCCTTATATATCACTCTCTTACACTCTAGTCATTGTGACGTACCATCGGTGTCGTCTGGTTACTTCCTGAAATTTGCATAAGATTCTTGAAGATGTGTGTAGTGATTTTACGGGTGATATATTTATTTTAGAGTTCGATTTCCGCGTGACTCTGAATTATCGTTAATTTATGGACATGAGAGTAAATAAAACTCTGAATTTTTTTTTTTTTTTTTTTTTTTGTTTTTTTGTAGTTCGAAATCAATTGCAAGCCTTGAAAAATTTCAGATATAATTATCGAATAGTTTTACATTGAAAACAAAACTATGAAATGTAACATGCTTTAGAGTTATTACATTATTTTCATACTAGAGACGTGAAAAATTAGCAATGCCCTCCCCGGAACACGAACTTGGACCTGACGAATACGCGTCGAGTATGCCTACCGTTACACCACGAAGGCATGCAGAAAGAAGGGAAAATATCTGTTTTTTCAGGGATCGTGCATCTAAAAGTTTCTTCACGTTCTCGGGCAGTTATTTGGGTTAAGTAACAGGGAGCACAGAGCACTAAAAGTTCACAATTTATCATAATCAGTGTGAAATTAAAAATCACAAAATTTCATGCATTTAAAAAAATTCATCATCATTTTTAGCCCAAAGGGCAGCCAAGAAAGGCTATTAATTTTATTTTGGCTATTAATTTTCGATGCAAAATGCGTCGAAAACTTTAAAAGTCCGAATCACTTTTTAAATTTTTGCTACCAAATATTACGGCCCTGTATCATATTAAAAGCAATTAAATAATGAGGAATATGGCTAAACATATAATTGTTTCTCGCATTGTGATAAAACAACGGTACCGTAAGTCATCCAATTTTGAGTAACGCTCATCTCCACTCGAATGTGATCATCTGGTAATCCGAATTTGAAATTTGTTTTATTATCTATTTCGTTAAGCATTCATGAATTTTAATTAAGAAACTCGATGATTTCATAGCGAGCAATGGCAACACTATAAAAAAATTATCTCCAGCCCGCGAGACTGTGCATCCAAAATTCTAAACACATTCTTTTTACTTCCTTGTACGAAGTAAAAAGGAAGTATTGTAAACGCGAAAAGTTTCAGGCAGCATATTTCAACGAAAGTATCCATTTTGACCGCTATAGAATGCAATTTAACAATGTTTTTGCGTGATATCTGTACGTAAGGACAGAATAAAAGACTCGTTTCCTCCAAAAAAATTATAAAACTGCTTTAAAATGAATTCTGAAGAGAATTTTTCGTGGCGTCTGTACGAACGTATGTACGTACGTATCTCGCATAACTCAAAAACGAGTAGCCTCAGAACATTGAAATTTTATATATAGGCTGCTATAACATGTAGATGTGCACGTCGTATTTTGGTTGCAATCGGCCGCACCAAACGTATATAAACATATTTATATATATATCCATTTTGTCAGTGATCTGAGTTCCTTTACTCTTATATGTTTGTAAATTTTTTGCTTTAAAAATGATTGAATTATGTTGTTTTTATCTTCCGGTTAAGGTTTTTATGCCTTTAATAAATCTGTATGCAATATGTTTAGAATTATCAACAATTTTAAAGTTTTAACTTTTATCTTAAAGTTGTTTAAGTGCCACTAAGCCTTTTTTTATGGCGGCCATTGATTGTTTACATTTGAAACAGCAGACTAGTGGATTTGTTGCCAACTTAGCTTCGCAACAACAAAAATAACGCCTTCATTTGGTATTGCCAATTAAATCATGCTTAATCCTTTTTGGAATTTTTTCGACGAAATAAGTGTTTGAGATTTATTTCGTAATTTTTAATATAGATATTTTGAGTTTTTATGTATTTTTGCCTTCTCGCGAAGTGAGAACGGAATTGATTGAAGGAGAAATACTCAATCGTCTGTGAAAAACTGTTTCTTTTTTGTTTTATTTGCTTAATTTCTTTTATACATCATTCTAGCTTTATTATAGTATTTGAATAGAACATGTGGCAAAGATTGGATAATTCTATTCTTTGAATGATATAAATTTTGTGCATTCTGAGTTATAACATGAACGAAATATATAGAACCTAGCGCCAGAGTGTCTCTATGGTAAACAAATAGAGTGAATTTTAAGGAATGCTTTTATTGTATTGTGGTTTATGCGCTGTCGGTGAAGTAGATTTAATTCAATCCAATAAGTTTAAATGAAATGCAAGAAAAAATGCGTATAATTTAATATTCCGTACAAGGAAGTCATGTGGTGTACACATCAGATTTTTTAGTACAGTATCATCGTTTTTTTTGCTTCGTTGGTTTAAATCACAAAGACATTTCAGATATCGGAATGTTCAATTCTTTTCCCGCTTTAATTTCCCTTGCACGTAATCTAAAAGAGCAAATCTATGCTAAGACCTTTTAAAATTGCATTTACACGGCTGAAAATGATTTAATGCATGACAAGAGGCTGCCGGGTGAAATGGCACGAAAGACAATCGAATTTAAATTTATTCTCAGTCACGGAACATTTTACTCAATACTAATTTAACTTTCTGGCGGGCGTTGTGGCAGCTTATCTGAAGATGAAATTCCAGATCCTCTCCTATTTAAAATTTAAACTGAATCGAGTGTCTGTAATTTGAGGTATAGTTCAGGATAAGGGAATGAAGATCTTTTGCAATACAGCAAATCAACAATGCACGCTACACAAAAGATGCATTTGAGATGTTGCTAATGTTCATGAGTGAAACAAGATTTCAAATTCATGACTTTGATAAAAAATATTAAAGCAATTTTTTCGCACTGCAAATTAGATGTGTACGGGTTTTAATACCATACACCTATATTTTTATATAATACCATAAATGTATATTTCATATAGCTATATATATATATCTATATATATATGTGTGTGTGTGTGATGTACCAGCTTTTGTCAGGAATAAATAGATTGTTGAAGAATCATCAGTATAGTCGTAGCTTAAATAATCAGACGATAAGTTTTAAAAAACAGGATCCATTTATTATATTTCAGGAGAAAATAGCAGTTACAAAATCATATTTCCGGAGTAAATAAAAAAAAGAATTACTTATAACTTTTAGTATGAAGTTTACTGCATAGTTACATTTAAGAAAAAGCCTCGATATTCTTTTGCGAGTCTTTTTATAGCCTCTGGAAAGGCGGAGCTTCCAAGAAATGACGTCAGTCTCGTCAGCCAATCCAGTTCGCTTTAAATATCTCGAGAACATTCTATAACTGTACGTGTAGAAAAGCCGAGAAAAAACAACTTGACTACGGGGCTGTGAATTTAATTCCACGTACTTTCAAATAAGAAAACGTCGCCAATAAAAATGAAAACAACAGACAGTTAGAATTTTAAGTGTATTCTTCACTATGGAATTTTATTATTACATATATATATATTTTTAAGATTACTGTTTTAACGAATATATTCCTTGGCTTCAAAGTAACAAATGTTAAAAAACCAACGTACACACAATCTTTATTTCAGTAAATCTATACGCTATTTTCATAATTGTCTTATGAACACCTTGATACTATTAATATAACAAACTTGTTAGAGTAACATTTGATATAAAATGTAATATAAGTATTTTATTACTTCCTTGTACGAAGTAAAGACCTGCAGACATTAGGTTTTTTTTTAATCAGGAGTCATGAAGAAAGATGAGCAAAGCCTTCGCCAGGACTCGAACCACGGACCCCTCGAATAAGCGTCGAGCGTGCGGGCCACTACACCACGAAGGCATGCTAAGAAGGCGGGAGAAATACCTTATAAAGTAGGTACGAAAAATTTCGGGTTTCATATTTGAACGTAGATATCCATTTTGACGGTATCGAATGCAATTTAAAGATGTTTTTGTGTGACATATTAAAGGACTTCTTTTTTCCCAAACGAAATATAAAACTGATTTAAAGTGCATTCAAAAGCGATTTTGTTTCATCGCATCTGTATGCGAGTGCGTACATATATATATAAAGTAAGAAATTTAGAACTAATGTTTCATAAAGACAAAAATTTTGGCAGCTTAAAGCGCAAAAATACTAGGCATATTTGTATTGTTTTTGAAAAAATTGTTTTGTAATAATATTTGAAATTTGGAATTTGTTTTATGATCGATTTCATATTTTGTAAAACTTTACAGAATTTTTGATTAACAAACTCAAGATTTCAAAGTAAGCCATGGCAACAATGTGCAGGAAAAAAAAAAAAAAAATTATCTCCAGCGCGAGAAACTGTGTATCGGAAATTCCAAAGAACGCGAAGAACGTGATATGTAATAAATAAAAGTTACACACAAAATGTTAAAAAAAAAAAAAAAAAAAAAAAACGCCCTTTTGGATGTAATTTAAAATCTGAAAATCTGAAACCTCAAGATTTCAAAGTAAGCCATGGCAACACTGTGGAGAAAAAAAAAAAAAAAAAAAATCTCCAGCGTGAGAAACTGTGTATCGGAAATTCCAAAGAACGCGAAGAACGTGATATGTAATAAATAAAAGTTACACACAAAATGTTAAAAAAAAAAACGCCCTATTGGATGTAATTTAAAATCTGAAACCTCAAGATTTCAAAGTAAGCCATGGCAACACTGTGCAGAAAAAAAAAAAAAAAAAAAATCTCCAGCGTGAGAACTGTGTATCGGAAATTCCAAAGAACGCGAAGAACGTGATATGTAATAAATAAAAGTTACACACAAAATGTTAAAAAAAAAAACGCCCTATTGGATGTAATTTAAAATCTGAAAATCTGAAACCTCAAGATTTCAAAGTAAGCCATGGCAACACTGTGCAGAAAAAAAAAAAAAAAAAATCTCCAGCGTGAGAAACTGTGTATCGGAAATTCCAAAGAACGCGAAGAACGTGATATGTAATAAATAAAAGTTACACACAAAATGTTAAAAAAAAAAAAACGCCCTATTGGATGTAATTTAAAATCTGAAAATCTGAAACCTCAAGATTTCAAAGTAAGCCATGGCAACACTGTGCAGAAAAAAAAAAAAAAAAAAAATCTCCAGCGTGAGAACTGTGTATCGGAAATTCCAAAGAACGCGAAGAACGTGATATGTAATAAATAAAAGTTACACACAAAATGTTAAAAAAAAAAACGCCCTATTGGATGTAATTTAAAATCTGAAAATCTGAAACCTCAAGATTTCAAAGTAAGCCATGGCAACACTGTGCAGAAAAAAAAAAAAAAAAAAAAATCTCCAGCGTGAGAACTGTGTATCGGAAATTCCAAAGAACGCGAAGAACGTGATATGTAATAAATAAAAGTTACACACAAAATGTTAAAAAAAAAAACGCCCTATTGGATGTAATTTAAAATCTGAAAATCTGAAACCTCAAGATTTCAAAGTAAGCCATGGCAACACTGTGCAGAAAAAAAAAAAAAAAAATCTCCAGCGTGAGAACTGTGTATCGGAAATTCCAAAGAACGCGAAGAACGTGATATGTAATAAATAAAAGTTACACACAAAATGTTAAAAAAAAAACGCCCTATTGGATGTAATTTAAAATCTGAAAATCTGAAACCTCAAGATTTCAAAGTAAGCCATGGCAACACTGTGCAGAAAAAAAAAAAAAAAAAAAAAAAATCTCCAGCGTGAGAAACTGTGTATCGGAAATTCCAAAGAACGCGAAGAACGTGATATGTAATAAATAAAAGTTACACACAAAATGTTAAAAAAAAAAAACGCCCTATTGGATGTAATTTAAAATCTGAAAATCTGAAACCTCAAGATTTCAAAGTAAGCCATGGCAACACTGTGCAGAAAAAAAAAAAAAAAAAAATCTCCAGCGTGAGAAACTGTGTATCGGAAATTCCAAAGAACGCGAAGAACGTGATATGTAATAAATAAAAGTTACACACAAAATGTTAAAAAAAAAACGCCCTATTGGATGTAATTTAAAATCTGAAAATCTGAAACCTCAAGATTTCAAAGTAAGCCATGTCAACACTGTGCAGAAAAAAAAAAAAAAAAAAAAAAAATCTCCAGCGTGAGAAACTGTGTATCGGAAATTCCAAAGAACGCGAAGAACGTGATATGTAATAAATAAAAGTTACACACAAAATGTTAAAAAAAAAAAAACGCCCTATTGGATGTAATTTAAAATCTGAAAATCTGAAACCTCAAGATTTCAAAGTAAGCCATGGCAACACTGTGCAGGAAAAAAAAAAAAAATATATATATATATATATGATATAAAATCCTTTTTCCATGATACAGACAAAATCCTATCCTTTGTTCGAAAAATATAAAACTTCATTTCGTTCTTGTCAAACATAAGTTTTGTTTTTAAAATATCCGAACAGGATTTTTTTTTTTTTCTACTTGAGTTTGTTTCCGTATATCCATTTGTATGCATTTCATGTCATATTTTTGACTACTGGAAACATTTCCCCTTCTTGACAGAAAATTTTCATTTTTACGAGAAGAAAAAAAAAAAACCTATTCGTATGATGAACTTCCATGTATGTGTAGTAGTTTCCTCCCCCCTTTCCTTTCTATGTTTGTTACAGTTACTTATTTAAAGCAATTTACATTTCATGGCTCCACGTCGAATGAAGGATAATACTGCTGACTAAAGATTTTACAGAATTACTATAAAACACATTGCTCAACAAAGCTAGAAGATAATGCAGTCCTTATTAACATATAAAAGCGCAATGATGCAAGGTATTTTCTTCCTCCTTGCAGCGTGCATTTGTGGTGTAACGGCGCGTATGCCAGAAGTCCGGATTCGAGTTCCGGCGAAGGCATTGCTGATTTTTCCCATCTCCCGCTTTAAGGGGGCTTCATATGTGACCGTTGCAAGTGTGACTTAACTTGCAAGTGCATATGTGACTTAAATAACTTACACGTGCATATGCGCATAGTGTGAAATCCATATGTGACTTAAACCCCTTATGATCTTCCAATATGTGACTGTTGCAAGAATTGGGATATTTTATTTACTTTGAAAGCAATTACTTCCAACCTTTTACAGATCACTACATAATATAGCTGCTTTGGAAACTAGTAACCAGAAAGTTTGTGTTGCCACACATATTTTTGTAATTTAATCGTCTTTGTGATAAAATATTTCGCCATGTTTCCACCTTGCGCGCACGATATTTTAAAAATGGCTAATGGTGCATCCTTGAAATTGGATGGAATTCTTTACATGGACACTATTTTCTAACTGAATCAAAAATCTGATGAATATTTTAATATAGAAAAAATTTATGGACGAAAACATTACAGATTTTTTTAATTTTTTAATTTTGTGTGTTCATTTATTAAGGGAAAAGTAATAAAATTTAATCATGTGTAATGAATGTTACGTGCTGAATATTTAAATATCAAATAGCTTTCATGTTAAGGGGACTCATACACCTTAAAACCCGCAAGATCTTCGAATATGTGACTGTTGCAAGAATAGGGATAACTTATTTATTTTAAACGCAATTACTGCCAACGTTTTACAGCTGACTACATAATATAGCTGCTTTCTGAAATAGTGATCAAAAAGTTTGTGTTGCCACAAATAATTTTATACTTTAATCCGCTTTGTGACAAAATGTTTCGTCATGTTTCCACCTTGCGCGCACAGTTTAAAACATTCTGTTGCATAATTTAACTCCATATTTGATATATAGCTTTTATAACATTTGGAAACTACTGTGAACCTAAAATTCTAAAAATTTCATGTTAAATTTTTATTTTATTTTGAGTTGAGTTTATAAAATATATTTTTTTAAAAAAATTTGTAATGTTTTCGTTTTTGTCCATAAAACTTTTCAATACTAAAATACTCATCAGATTTTTGGTTCAGTTAGAAAATAGTGCCCATATAAAGAATTCCATCCAATTTCAAGGATGTACAATTAGCCATTTTTAAAATATCATGCGCGCAAGGTGGAAACATGGCGAAATATTTTGTTGCGAAGAAAATTAAATTACAAAAATATTTGTGGCAACACAAACTTTCTGGTTACTGGTTTCCAAAGCAGCTATATTACGTAGTCAGCTGTAAAAGGTTGGAAGTAATTGCTTTTAAAATAAATAAAATATCCCAATTCTTGCAACAGTCACATATTCGAAGATCATGAGGGGTTTAAGGTGTATGAGCCCCCTTAAAGAAAAATCTACTGGTTCTGAAGTGGCGCCCGAACTAAAAAGCAGTGGACGATGATTCGCCGTCACCAAGTACACATTTTTTTGCTACACATCATTTAAATTTATTTTCACGAATTTCATTAGAGATAAATTTCTCATTCAATCGATTCAGTTCTTACGTCGCCCCAAGGCAAAAATACACAAAAACTCAATTTTCATTAAAAATTGCAGCAAAAACCTAAAACACCAGATACAGATACGAACAGTTAAAAACATTTTTTTTTTAATTATGTAAATTAAAATTAGATTTTCTACGCTAAAAAAGACATTTCGGCCAGAGGAAGGGAAGACAAAATATCGGTGCATAAAACTCAAAGCCAACTTTTGATCACACTGTACAAAAAGACACTGTAATTGGTGCACCAAATGACTTAATTTATTACTCTGTTAAGAATTTCAAATGTAAACAAATGGTGACCCCGTTAGGCTTAATTCCACTTAAACTTTTAAATTGTGTATAATTCTACAACTATTGCATGCAGATTAACTAAAGGCATAAAAACATTAATCGGAATATAAGTCTACATCTGCTCGTTTTCAAGTTATGCGAGATACGTCGTATGTACGTATCTGCAGACGTCACGAAAGATTCTCTTCTGGATTCTCAAATCTGTCCATACGTACAGATGTCAAGCGAAAACATCGTTCAAACGAATTCGAGAGGCTCACGAGCAGCCAAGCGGTAAAAGCCGCTAAATACTGGTAGTTCGGTCCAGGGTTCGAGTTCCGGCGAAAGGGTTGGTTGCAAGGGGGTTTTCGTGGTTAACCATGTGTATAACGCGGATAGAGCTAGTTTCCCTTAAAAAACCTTCCATGAGCAGCCCTCCTTTTCGTGCCTAGGCCCACCAGCGGCCGAGCGGCAAAGACGCTGAACACTGGTAGTTCGGTCCGAGGTTCGAATCCCGCGAACGGGCTGGCTGAATGGGCGTTTTCGTGCTTTTCCCCATGTGTAACGTGTATACGAGCCAGTTTCCCTTAGAAAGTCCTCCACGAAGGCATCCCTCTCTTTAGGCAGATAACCCTCGTGTGCTTTGCCATAATTTAGTAATCTAATCTTTTCGTGCCTAAGGGCGAAGCACGAAATGAGTAAACCGTATTCGATAGCGGTCAAGATGGATATTTTCGTTGAAATATGATACCAGAAATTTTTCACAATTACAATACTTTCTTTACTTCGTACAAGAAAGTAAAATCCGCAAAATAGTAATGCTTGCACCTTCCCCCCCCCTAATTAGAACATGTCTATGACTAACGTGTAGAGAGATTAGGTAATTTTATTGGAAGCAGGAGAGATGAAAAATTAGCAATCGCCTTCGCCGGGAATCGAACCATGGACCTCTGGAATACCGGGCCAGCGTGCAGAACCACTATACAACGAAGGCACGCCAAGAAGGTGGGGAAAATACCTTATATACTCCCCGTTTTAAAGGGCGACTGAGGGTTTTAGGAGACCCAATCGCCAAATCCTGGGTCCAAATCCAATCGCCAATCCTCATCCAACACCCTTTTAGTTCGGGCGCCACTGTAGAGACATTAGGTATTTTTTGGAAGCAAGCAAGATGAAAAATTAGCAACGCTTTCGCCGGGAATCTAACCACGGACCTTTGGAATACATCTCTAACTCTGAGCAATGTGTATGTGGAAATAAAGGTGATCCAATCCATTATATTACTCAATGTCCTTTAACAAAGTCAACTCATATTAAATTGCCTAATTCAAATATCAATGCCTCCCTTCGTTTTGCAATTACCAACAAACATTTAAAAAATAAAATAGAAATTACAATCAAATATCTATCTTCAATAGGCAAAAATTTATGTGAGCACTAATGTAATTAATGTCAAAATTCATTTTTGAAGCTGCAATTCATCTAAAACTTTTATTATCTAATTATCTTAAAAACAAACCCTTGCAATAATAATGATATAGTAAAAAAAGGGAAAAGAAGAGGAAGAAGATACAGATTCATTTAATAAACTTTATCTCAAGGAACTATTATGAACTGCTAAAAAATGTAACTATTAGCCTACTATTTTTATATCTATTATAACTACTATAGTTATATCTAATAGATATGATGTCAATCAAAATGTTGATATACTATTTATACTGTTATATTATGTGTTATATTATGTGTTATATTATACTATGTACTATTTTGAATATTTACTTTAAAAATAAACCGAAGTGTAGTGGGACTATACCTACATTACTTATAGTAAGCATTGGGTGTCCCACTACATTTCCACCTGAACCTGAACCTGTGTGTGTGTGTGTGTATGTGTGTGTATTTAATTATGGCAAAGCACACTAGGGCTATCTGCCTAAGGGAAGGGATGTCTTCGGAGAGGACTTTCTAAGGGAAACTGGCTCGTATACACGTTACACATGGGGAAAACCACGAAAACGCCCATGCAGCCAGCCCGTTCGCGGGATTCGAACCTCGAACCGAACTACCACTGTTCAGCGACTTTGCCGCTCGGCCGCTGGTGGGCCGAACCTGAACCTGAACCTGAACCTGGAATACAGGCCGAGCAAGGCGGGTTTGCGAAAATAAAGGCCAGTTACAGATTTAGACACTGTGCAGATAATAAAGATTTTGTAAGTAGAATGTTTTGTTTTGTAAGATTTATCTTAATTATCTAACAGTTAATTTTTAGTTAAAAGTTACTTTCCTGTCTTTCCTTAATTTCAGCTTACAACTTCCGGCCAGAATGTATTTTCAGAATCGCGACTGAATGCAAATGAAGAGAAGAAGTATTTAACTGAGTTCTACTGACTTCGTTAGAGAGCCAGAGATTCTATGCAGCGCTCGTTAGTCTTTTGGCTGTGCTCTTTCTGAAGCTATTTTTACCATCTGCCGTACTTTGGGCCCTTGATAGCATCGCCGTTAGTTAGCGTTAAGAGGCCAACTCTGTTAAAATCTTGATAGCTTTGGCTATGTCGTTTTAGTTAAGATTAGTTAAGTTTTATTTCTTAATTTCCTGAGTTCAAGCCCGAGTGGGTGGAGGCTTTACTGTAAACTCCAGGAAGGAGTCTTCTGTGGACTTTATTTGGAATAATAAAAGGTATTTAACCCTTCCCGAGTTCTGTTCTGTCTACTAAACTAAAGCGATTATTCCCTTACCTGTTCTTAAGGTTCCTTAACTTTAGCTGTACAATAAAAGACAGGAATCTTACAGTTTACATAAGTACTCAGGACATCTGAGAAACAACATCTTCAGGACATCTGAGAAACAACATCTTCAGGACATTCTCTTATATCCAGGGACATAGAGACTTAAATAAGACATCCTCAGGATGTTAAATTACTATGTCCTCAGGACATCTGAGAATCAACATACTCGGGACATCCTAAGTATGTCCCGGGATGCATAATGGCATGCGACATGCGACGGAGGACGTGGGCATCACCCCTTTACCATATGGTTAATTGGCGTAGCGCCATGTCAACCAGTATCTATAGTCGAATTTGAGGGCCACACGAGGGTCTCGCACGGGGCGCCGAAACCCAGCGCCCGGTGTATCCCGAAGGACGGTCCAAACTGACCAAAAGCGCCCTCCGGGGATATTCTCCCATCCGCTTGAAACGAGCCTCTGTATTTGTTGTTGTATGTATAGAAAATGACATGGCCTAACAAGGGTCATCACTGCATTTGCAAGTCTAAGGTAATATTGATAATGGCATTATTACATATTGTTGACAAACTATTGCTACGTACCAGTGGCATACATTATACATTTTACGTACATTGTACATACATTATATATACATTACACTTACATTAATCATCATTACATTATATAGTATTACATTATTACATTCAATGGACACAAATTACTTAATTTGAAATGCATAATGGCAGATGAGTTGAACAGTGTTAAACGAATGCCCAGAAAAAAATTTGGCGTAATTAGTATGTTGGCGCGATTTGAAAAGAAGATAAATACGGTATATGGTAGATGTACAGCCATCTGATTATAAACAAATCTGGCGTTTAAGTCTTTGTAGAGTACTATATGTGCAATGTAAAGTCATTACTGTGTTAAAATAGGGTGGAAAATGCAGAATCACCCACTGCTTGGTGCATTTTTAAGAATTGCACATACTCGGTATCCATGTACGCATCGACCTATTTTCACTTTAAAAAAAATCTCAGAATTGCACAAAAATGGCATTGCGCACTTCCTTGACTTTATCCGTGTACACATCGACCTATTTTCACTTAAAATGTCAAAGGAATTTGACAAAAATCCAACTTTTCTTACTCTTGTCAAAAGCGCCAAACAAATAAGTGGGTGATTCTGTACTTTACCCTTTAATTCTTTGAAATAAGAAAATAAAAGCACTAATATACGTTATTACATTATTACAAACTAAGCGAGAAAATCCAGTTTACATTACTGAATTATAAGATGTAAACAAATTACATCTAAATAACGAATTATTACGCACGACATATTTTAACAAATATTAAATGCACTGTTATTGACAAATTAAAATGAAACACGTATTAGAAAAATAAGCAAGTGCAATTGGTACAGATATTAAAATGACTAATAAACAAAGTTCCACAGCATTGGATTTGTAAACATCACTCGACCACATTCGGCAGCCATGGAGATCACGAGTAAGCTAACGTAGGGTTGCTTAGTCGCCAATATTTCTCCCTGCGCCAAAGGTACACCACCAAGCATGCGCAGTAAGCGAAATTCGCTTAACACTGTTCAACTCAATGTGCGGTCTGCCATTACGCTCCCGGTATATAGTGACTTAAATTGGACATCCTGAGGATGTTCTGTGCTATGGGGAATATCTTCACAAACCATAACAGCGACATAAGTAACTACATATTTTTAGCAAGAAATTATGATAAATTTTTGCAGTATAAATGTACGAGTACATTTTATGTTATTCATCACGAAGAAATACTGAGAATCAACATACTCGGGACATCCTAAGTATGTCCCGGGATATTGCGACTTAAATAGGACATCCTGAGGATGTTCTGTGCTATGGGGAATATCTTCACAAACCATAACAGCAACAGAAGTAACTACATATTTTTAGCAAGAAATTATGATAAATTTTTGCAGTATAAATGATTATTTTATGTTATTCATCACGAGGAAGTTATGACTCTACGCTACCAAAACTAATGTCACAGAATTAAAAACATAAAAAGAATTAATTTTGTTAATTAATTGTACCATAGCTAATTTCACAAGTAATGCTGCTCATCTTTCACAGTAATGTAATTAATTAATCTCAAGAAAGCAACTAAAAAATGGCATTAACCACAGAGATATTTCAGCGTGTTTGTTTATTCATGTCATAACAAATCATCTACATTAATTATACTAATTTAATGAACTCTCGTGTACACAGTATTTTTCATTTCCCTCGACGCTTTATTAGTTGTAACACTATTAAAGAATGCATTTTCTGATTGATTATGACATTTTCAAACAACGATTCTTTCCTTGAGCTATCGTAAAAGCGGTAATACAAAATCAAATAATCTGCGGCGAATATGCTACTAAATGTTTTGTTTCATGTCTGAGGATGTGGTCAAAAAAAATGCTCTTGGCACTTCTGTGTAATTATATCATATTTAGATAATTAATTATTTTCCGCAACCATCTGAAAATGAATGTGACCTTTAATTATTATTTTACTCAGTTCCAAATAAACAGAGCACCAGCAAAGTAAAATATTTTCTGATTTATCTTCCAAAAATAACTTTGCGAAATGTTAGTTAGTATATGCGTTCTGCCACCAAAGTGTGATAAGATCGAGATACAATGAACCTCCAAATAACTGAACCAAAGCCCATCCAGATATTTGAAAAATAAAAATAATTTGGCTTCCTTCCTTATCTAGTACAAGCAGGTATTTACTACAAGCGAAGGAGGTCGACTATTATTAATATTATTAATTATTATTATTACTATTATTAGCCCAGAAGAGCTATTAATTTTGTTTTGGCATTTTGCATTGAAAACTTTAAAACTTTGCCACAAAATATTCTAGCCCTGTATTATATTTAAAGAAATTAAATAATGAAGAATCTGCATAAATGTATGTACGTTTCTCGCATTAGTGATAAAAAAACGGTACCTAGAGCCATACAATTTTGAATAACGTACGTCTCCACCCGAATATGGGCATCTGGAAGCCCAAATTTGGAATTTTTTTTATGATCTATTTCATATTTTGTAACGCTTTAACGAATTTTTGATTAACAAACTCAATGATTTCAAAGCGAGCAATGGCAACTCTGTACGAAAGAAAAAAAATATATATTTTTATCACCAGTGAGGTAGACTGTGTATCGGGAATTCTAAAGATATGCTCTTTTCAAATTTTTAAATTATTTTGCGATACTGCTGTTGAATTGAATTGCATGGGTTATGTGCGAAGAACATTATATGTAATAAATAAAATTAACACAACGTTCAAAAAAACGCCTCTTTGGACGTAATATAAAATTTCAAAGCTTTCAGATTTTTTTTTCCTTTTTATTTCTCATTTCTTTATTTCAACAAAGATTATATAATTAAAAAAAATTAAACGCGTTTATTTCTATAACACAGCATATGAAACACATTCATTCCCATAATATTAAAATATCTGATGTGGACACCCCATAACTTCTTTTTACGGCTTATTAAATTGTAAACATTTTTTGCTGCACTTCATTTAAACTTATTGAATAAAAACAAATTATTCATTCCTTATTCATTAAAACATATAAAAAATCGTAAAATAAAGAATAACATAAAACACCAAATACAGTAAAAACAGTTGGAAAAAAATCTGCAATTAAAATTAGTTTCTATGCAAAAAATAAAGCAATTTAGCCAACGGGCAGAAAGACAACATTTTCAGTGCACAAAAACTTGAAATTAACTTTCGGTTCAACTTTGCGAAAACACGCTGATGTTGGTGTACCAACCAACTAAGAGTTCCAAATGTAAACAAAGTTCGCCCTCGTTAGGTTTAGTACTAATTAAACAACTTTTAAATTATTGATAATTTTACAACTACAGCATGCAGCTTGATTAAAGGCATAAAACCCTTCACCGGGACATACGAACAACACAATTCAATCACATTTAAAGCAAAAGTGTACAATTTACCAACAAAAATAAAAAACTGAGTTCACCAAACAGGGACGAAGGCATCCCTCCCTTTAGGCAGATAGCCCTCGTGTGCTTAGCCATACATCAACACACCAACACCAAACAGGGTGGGTTCTCTTTATTTAAAGTACAAATTATTCTAATTTGAATTTAATTTGTTTTTTCCTTGCTTTGGGGAAGGGCCAGAATTTTCGGGGGGGGGACTATTATAATTAAAATACAATGTAATAGGTTCATCAGCTAATTTTGGATGCAGAAAAGCAAAGATTTTTGTAGAAGAGATATTTCAATATTCCCCCCCTGACGAAGCGGCATTGAAGTTGATCGAATTCCTCTTCTCTTTTGTCCATTTTTCTTTGAATTACCTTATTTTTTTTTAATTGGGGTATTGCTTGTTTGAAAAGCTTTGGTTTTAACATTTTTTAAAATTTTTTGTAGCATTTATAGGATTATTTAAGCATTTTTATATTTTGTTTTAAAAATTTTTATCGTAATTATGATATGTAAGTTTCTGGCATTGTCATAAAACAACGGTACCCAGAGCCATCAATTTTGAATAACGTAATCCTGCTGGGAATATGGGCTTCTGGAAGCTGAAATTTTGAATTTGTTTTGTTATCAGTTTCATATTTTATAAAACATTAACGAATTTTTGATTAACAAACTCAAGGATTTCAAAGCAAGCCTTGGCAACGTTGTACAGGGAAAAAAAAAAAAAAAAAAAAATTAATCTCCAGCGCGCGTATCTGTGTATCGGAAATTCTAAAGATATACACATTTTAAAATTATTTTGCGATATTTCTGTTGAACTGAATTTTATAGTGCGAAACACATGATATTTAACAAATAAAAGTAAGACACATAATGCTAAAAAAAGGTCCCTTTGGGTGTAATTTAAAATCTTAAACCTTTCAGATTTTATTTTATTTTTCATTTTTACTTCCTTGTACGAAGTAAAAAGGAAGTATTGTAATCGCGAAAAGTTTCAGGCAGCATATTTCAACGAAAATATCCATTTTGACCGCTATCGAATGCAATTTAACGATGTTTTTGTGTGATATCTGTACGTAAGGTCAGAATAAAATACTCTTTTCCTTCAAAAAAATTATAAAACTGCTTTAAAATAAATTCTGAAGAGAATTTTTCCTGGCGTCTCTACGAACGTATGTACGTACGTGCGTACGTACGTATCTCGCATAACTCAAAAACGAATAGCCTCAGGACGTTGAATATTTGCATATAGGACTGCTATAACATGTAGATGTGCACCTCGTATTTTGGTTGCAATCGGCCGCACCAAACGTATATAAATATATTTATATATATATCCACTCTGTTACTGGCTCAGTGATCTCAGTTTCTTTACTCTTATGTGTTTGTAAATTGTACATTTTTTGCTTTAAAAATGATTGTATTATCCGATTAAGGTTTTTATGCCTTTAGTAAATCTGTATGCAATATTTTTAGAATTATTACCAATTTTAAAGTTGTCTAAGTGTCGCTAAGCCTTTTTTTAATGTCGGTGATTGATGTTTACATTTGAAACAGGAGACTAGTGGATTTGTTGCCAATCTAGACAAACTTAGCTTTGCAACAACAAAGATAACGCCTTCATTTATTATTGCCAATTAAATCATGCTTAATTCTTTCTGGAATTTTTTCGAGGAAATAAGTGTTTGAGATTTACTTCGTAATTTTTAATATAGATTTTTGAGTTTTTATGTATTTTTTGCCTTCTCTCGAAGTGAGAACTGAATTAATTAAATGAGAAATACTCAATCGTCTGTGAAAAACTGTTTCTTTTTTTGTTTTGTTTGCTTAATTTCTTTTATACATCCTTCTAGCTTTATTATAGTATTTGAATAGAACATGTGGCAACGATTAGATAATTCTATTCTTTAAATGATATAAATTTTGTTTATTATGAGTTATAATATGAACGAAATATATAAGTTAACTGTTATATAATTATTCGATTATATAACAGTTAACTTAGTTTCCGTTATATAATTATTATATAAGTTAACTGTTATATAATTATTAATACTGTTAAGTGAATCTAGCGCCAGAGTGTCGCTATGGTAAACAAATACTAGAGTGAATTTTAAAGAATGCATTTATTCTATTGTGGTTTACGCGCTGTCGGCGAAGTAGATTTAATTCAATCCAATAAGTTTAAATGAAATGCAAGAAAAAATGCGTATAATTTAATATTCCGTACAAGGAAGTCATGTGGTCATCAGATTTTTTTAATAGAAATTCCTATTTTTTTTTTTTTTTTAAACATTTATTGCAACACAAGTCGCATGTGATGTAAATAGCCAGATTTTTAATTTGTGTTTGGTGTTCCTTTCCGTTTTTCTAAAATACGTAATATACTTGTGTCTATAAACTTCAGGAGAATTATTTTGTGGCCTAAAGTTAAAAAAGTAAACAGTTCAGTAAAAACGAATTTATGGCCTACAGAAAATCAAAAACTTACTTATTCGGGTTTTACAAAAATCGAATGAATCTGTTCCCATTTCAGATACATATTTAGAGGCCTTGAACATTTCTATTCATCGAAAAAGACTTAAATGTTCTACAATGCACAGTTTTTTAAACTTTTCATGGGCTTTTATGGATTTAAGCAATGATTTCAACTCGGGGAAAGAGGTTCGTTTTCCTTCCCTGTGTTACACGCCACTGAGTAGTGTTCCGAGCACAGAAAAATTTGAATGTCACTTTTCGCCTCCCAAATGGTATAGTGGGTAAGGGAGCCTGACTGAGATACCGTAGGGCCCGGGATCGAATCCCGGAGAAGAAGTCCCTTCATAGGAGTTAACAGTGGTTCCCTTTTAGATACCTCCACAATAAGAATGGCCTCCTTAGGAGTGGCCAATGCCGTTATAGGTGAGTGCCTGCCATTGGGAAAAAACAAACAATGGTTTCTGGATGTTTTCGGCTCGTAGCCAAATCTTTTCTATATATTTTCTGCTTACAGCACAATCACGTTTTCTTTCATTTCTCCTTTATAATACAAGCACTTTTACTTTTCTCGTCGCAATTATGCAATTTCATGATATTTAGTTTGAGAATCACCTTTCTATAGTAACAAAAATAAAAAATCTGATGTGTACACCACATCACTTCCTTGTACGGAATATTAAATTATACGCATTTTTTCTTGCATTTCATTTAAAATTATTGGATTAAATTAAATCTACTCTACAGGACATAAACCACAATAGAATAAATGCTTCTTTAAAATTCACTCTAGTATTTGTTTACCATAGCGACACTCTGCCGCTAGATTCAATGAACAATATTAATAATTATATAACAGTTGACTTATATATTTCGTTTATATTATAATTCATAATGCACAAAATTTATATCATTTAAAGAATAGAATTATCAAATCGTAGCCACATGTTCTATTCAAATACTATAATAAAGCTAGAATGATGTATAAAAGAAATTCAGCAAACAAAACAAAAAAGAAACAGTTTTTCACAGACGATTGTGTATTTCTCATTTAATAAATTCAGTTCTCACTTCTCGAGAAGGCAAAAATACATAAAAACTCAAAATATCTATATTAAAAATTACGAAGTAAATCTGAAACACTTATTTCCTCGAAAAAATTCCAGCAAGAGTTAAGCATAATTTAATTGGCAATAATAAATGAATGCGTTATCTTTGTTGTTGCGAAGCTAAGTTTCTGTAGATTGGCAACAAATCCACTAGTCTCCTGTTTCAAATGTAAATATCAATGACCGCCATAAAGAAAATGCTTAGTGGCACTTAGACAACTTTAAAATTGTTGATAACTCTAAAAATATTGTATACAGATTTACTAAAGGCAGAAAAACCTTAACCGGAAGATAAAAACATTATAATACAATCATTTTTAAAGCAAAAAATGTACAATTTACAAACATATAAGAGTAAAGAAACTGAGATCACTAAGCCGGGTAACAGAGTGGATATACTATATATATAAATATATATATATACGTTTGGTGCCGCCGATTGCAACCAAAATACGAGGTGCACATCTACATGTTATAGCAGTCCTATATACAAAAACTTCAACGTTCTGAGGCTACTCGTTTTTGAGTTATGCGAGATACGTACGTACATACGTTGGTACAGACACCACGAAAAATTCTCTTCAGAATTCATTTTAAAGCAGTTTTACAATTTTTTTGGATGAGAAGAGTCTTTTATTCTGTCCTTACGTACAGATATCACGCAAAACCATCGTTAAATTGCATTCGATAGCGGTCAAAATGGATATTTTCGTTGAAATATGCTGCCTTAAACGTTTCGCGATTACAATACTTCCTTTTTACTTCGTACAAGGAAGTAAAAATGAATTTACTGAGCGTTACATAAATATATTCTACACAAAAGGGAAAAAAGTGGTCTCATAAGTTCCAGAATTTTAGAGAGTATAAAATTTCATTCATTAAGAATAACTATTACTCAAACGGACCTCTAGGAAGTTTAAAAAGCGAGTAAGAGAGATTTCTATAAAACAATGAATCACGTTATTCATCACTTTATTTTTTTAAATATTTAAATTAACTGAAAATTTAGAAAGAAACCTTGTCTACTCAAATTTATTTATGTAACATTCGACGCATTTACAATATATTGATTTCATCATATTTAATATTCCTTAAAATTAAATTGTTTAAAGTAACAAAAAAGTCATTAACCATATATTTCAGTTAATCTTGTTTTTGGAACTATAAGTGACTTATCATGAATATAATAAATGTCAAATGTGTATTTCTGCATTTCCACTTGTTCAGAATTATCAAAGGCAAAATTTATTTGAAATTTATGCTAATTTATTTATGTAGCTGAAAATATCGAAATCCCATGCTGTTAGGAAACTTCTATTAGAAATGTTTGAATTAATCAGCGATAGATGGCAGCACTGTACATAAATTAAGTTTTGTGATGAGATAAATTCTACAATTTCTTTTTTCATTTAAAGATGTACTATTTCTATCACAAACGTATAAAAATATAGATAACATCAATAAATACAGAATAAACTTTATTCGTTTAGCACAAAAACAAAACTAAAATAAATTTATATAGGGACCATAAAAAATAAAACATCAGCAAATATATACACAGGACATACTATCTTTACTAAACTCGCATTTGCCCTGAAAAAAACACAGATCATAATTAAATACAGTTTTTTTAGCTATACAAATGACTACCTTCGTGAAAAATTAGGCTACTAGAGTAATAAGGGAAAAAATTAGTATTTCTTCTTCACAGAAGATGGCAGCACTAAAAGCTCTGATTGTTTTTCTTCTGTCAAATTTCGTTCCACTTTTTTATTCTACGTTGGTTGCCTTCTCTGGTAATGAATTTTCGAGGGATAAAACATTGATATTATTTAGAATAAAGAACATTGCTGATTTTTTTTAAAAAGCAAATTTTATTTGAATGGTTTGTTGGTGTGATTTTGATAGAATAATCAAAATAATCAAAATCAAGTGATGATAATTATTTATATGGTCAACTACAATTAAAAACTGTAAAAACAAGGAAAGGTATCGTAGAAGCAAATGAATCACATAAAAGAGAATAGGATAATTATAATAGTAAAGCGAAGTCAGACTCTGGAAGATCTGGGTTGATAACAATGCATACGAATAAATGTAATGGATCAAAGTATGAAGTTAACAAGTTATTTCCATGTTAACGTCCATGTCATTCTAATAGTCTGTTGCCTTAAGAAAAAAGTGCATTCAGTACTGTCGCTAAATTTAATGCAAATGTATAAGAAAAGAATCTTCCTTCTCTGACAAACACTATTTTTATGCAAAGGTACAAAAGATGTCACACGTTAAAAAATGGGCAATATTTATAAAGTAATATTATTCAGTTTAAAATACTTATCTCTATTCCAAATCAATATCAGTCAAACTTCAAAAATAAATTTTACTTTTTCAAACTGATTATAAATATTGTGAATTTATTATGTTAGCTTCCAACGTCGTTTTTTCTATTTCCGAAAACTGACTTGTCTCTTGTTTTCGCAGATGCTTTCCTAACTCATTGACAACTCGAGTGATAAACCAGTGCTGCCATCTATATATGAAATGGCCAATTTATCTTCAGCTCTTTTAATATATATCTGAGATTAAGAAAGTTCGTAAATATAATGAGAAATAACAGATGGGTTTTTTTTTTTTTTTTTTTTTTTTTTTTTTTTTTTTAAATAATGTTACTGTAGTATACCTCTGTTTTCTCAAATCAAAGTTTAAAAAAATGATTATAAATCTAAAAAGTTACAAAAAAATTATATATTCTTAAGTTTTATAAATTCTCGCTATCCTTAAACTTTCTCGAGCCATGTGGCTCCCTCTATTGACCATCAAGTTTACTATTTATGCAATTTTCCTATTTTTGCTCGCTTTTATGTAATTCTGAAGAGGAGGTACATGGTTTTGAACCATAGGCACTCCGCAGGCATTGGCAAGAGAGAAAACTGCACAACGAGCACGTTACAGTTAATTTCGAAATCCCCAAATCCTAAACCGTGCAACATTTCGTATGGAAACGCAATTTTCAGCTCAGCATTATCCTATCGTGGATGCTCTGCTAAGTAATTGCATGAGATGATTTACTAACTTAAATGATCAGTCCAGAATGAATTAAGCATAATTTAACTCGCAATAATAAACGAAGACCTTACAGTTACCTACAGTTCAACAAAGAGAACTCGTTTTTGTTTACATTTCTCTTGTTGCCAATCTAGAGAAATTAAACTTCCCAACAATAAAGATATATAGAGGGAGCTGCTACATCACTCCTTCTCCAATAATAACATAGTTACGATACTCTGCATAATTTTCAATAGCAATAAAAAACATTTCAGTGTATATAACTGTGAAAAAGAAATGCATGTATATAAATGTAAAAATTATATGAAATGAATACGAAATAACAATAATGACTAGTATAATTAAGGTACAATAACACGCCGAACAAGTATTAATTTAGAAATCAAACTTCTAAATTAATAAATAGTATGTAATTATACGCGCTGAAAACCTCACGTGTCTATCAGAACGTGTTGTCTTTTTATGATTATTTGTGGCCAACAAATCTGATCGTTGTTTCTTAGGTCGTTGATGTGCAGTAAGATTTTCAGTGGGCAATGTTTGTGCACTATTCGATTGCTTTTGATGCGGAGTGTTCACCTCAGTTAGCTGCTGGTTTTAGTCTGACTATAGATACATTGACATCTCTGCCTTTGATGGGCACAGTAACTTGTTGTACCTTTTCACAACTGGAAAGGGTCTATCATAAGGAGGTTCAAATGTTTTTCGAATTCTAACACGTATGAAGACGTGTGCAAATATGCAAGTCCTTATGGACAAAATCTTTTTCAGGAGGATGTCGGCGAGTTGCTAGTGGTTTTAACAGTTCCATTTGTTTCTGTAGGTTTTTACCAAACCTCTTGGTACCCAAGATATCTTTTGGTTTGTCAAAAAATTCCCCAGGTAAACCTGAGATGTCTTTAGTAAACCATTTGTGCAATGGTGTAATTTGTATCAACAGTCAAAGCTGATCTTAGCCCTAACAAAACTGTCCATTACCAGTTGTACTTTCAGCCAAGCGCCAGAAGACGTCCACAGCTATACAACTGTCTTGTAACTTTACTATACAACTGTCTTTTAACTTTACTACTGCCACAGGAACATCAGTTTCAAGGATGACAGTTACCAGAAGGCTCCATGAGACTGGACTACCTACCAGAAAGCCTTCACGGATTAATCCAGCTTCCGTCTGTACCACGATTATTGACATAGAGGGAACCTGGGACCTGATATAATTTCAGAAAATCATGGAAAGGGGCCAATATGGCAGTGGAGGAGTGATGGTCAGGGCAGGGATCATGCAAGACACTCGCACACCGCTCCATGTATTTGAAACTGATCCCGTGAATGCTCAGTGGTACAGGTAGAAGATCCTAGAGTCCTATGTGCAACTTTTCAGGGGTGCTGTTGGCCTTGAGTTCATTATGTGGACGACAGTGCATGAGTACATAGAGTCCACCCGGTTGGTGGCTATTTGGAAAGCGAAGGGATTGGCCAACAAAATCTCCTGTCCTTAATCCTATTGAACATGCTTAGGATGCTCTTGGGAGGACTAATATGCCAGCCCCACCCAGAACCATTCAGGAGTGAGTGAGTGAGTGAGTGCACCGCTATGAACCATTCAGGAGTTACAAACTACTCTGGTGGAGAAGTGGGTGCGGAGTGACTTCCACAGGCACTTGAGAATTCTCTTGTTAACAGCATGACTACTCGCTGTGCATGCTGTCTGTCAGAGGCGATCACACACTAAACTAGCCACATTTTACTACTTCAAGTTTGGACATTCTTTCAACCGTTCCATCTCTTAAATTTTGTTCACATGTGTACATCTACTAGAAGATCTACTAGTTTCTATCGTTTAAACAGCTAAACGTTTTTTTTTAAATTATGGATATCGCGTCTGATTAGGTTGTTTAAGACATTATCTTTTAATTGCAGGATCACATGTATTTTGCCAGTGTTTAGATTGTAGAGACATTAGGATTTTTGGAAGTAAGAGAATAGAAAAATTAGCAACCGTCTTCGCCGGGAATCGAACCACGGACCTCTGAAATACCGGCTCAATGTGCTGACCACTACACCATGCAGGCACACTGGGAAGGGGGGGAAAATACCTTACATACTCCCCCTTTTTTAAAGAGAGATTGGGGTTTTTAGGGGACCCAATCACCAAGTCCTGGGTGTGGAGAGTGATCATCCGCAATCCTATTTAGTTTGGGCGCCACTATAGAGACATTAGGTAATTTTGGAAGCAGGCAATTGCTCATTTCTCATCTTGCCTGCTTCCAAAAAATATCTAATGTCTCTACAGTGGCGCCCGAACTAAAAGGGTGTTGGATGATGATTCTCCTCACCCAGGATTTGGCGATTGGATCCCCTATAAAAACCCAATCGCCCTTTAAAAAGGGCAGTATATGAGGTATTTCTCCCGCTTTCCCTAGCATGCCTTCGTGGTGTAGTGGTTCTGCACGCTGGGTCGGTATTCCAGAGGTCCGTGGTTCGATTCCCGGTGAAGGCGGTTGCTAATTTTTTTGGGGATCATGGAAATATTTCCTAAATTTTCCATATTTAAACATTTTAATTTTGCATTATCTTTTGCCAGCTTCCAAAACAATACCTAATGTCTCTACAATGACCTGAGAAAAGTGTTGAGAATACTTGAAATAATTATGCAACACAATTTTTAAGTTATTATGGAAATACGATAATAAGTCAGTTATTATGGGAACATGATAATGAGAATTAGGTGATGTTATTTCAATGCAATATTTAGATTACATAACTCAAACATTTTTCTACCTTCGAACGACCCGGATCCTAGCTAGAATGTTTCAAAATGAAAATTGCCACCAATGATAGTCTAGCATTGTGTGCTATCGAACAAAAGTGTGTTGTAATTATTACAATAATGATTAATTTATTGCGTGCATATGTGATGATGTCACCTCATCATCCTTGGGAAACGAAGCAGAGAGGCCCTATTAAATGTTAAGGCCTCTTAATAATGTTAGATCCTCACATAAATGAGACGCATACTATAAATTAACATAAATCTTGTTTATAACGTTATTTATAACATCTGTTTTGAGCGGGGTAGAACATATTCTTTTTTGTGGATGCTATACGTTTTGCTCTATACTTTTTGCACTTAACGCAAACTTTAAATTAAATTTCCCAGTTATTTTTTACATGTCATGTATATCATCACCTCAAAAACTTTTATATGTTTTAATTACTGAAATCAATTTTCTACTTATCAAATAAATCATTCAAAATTCTGAAACTGAAACTATCTTGAAACGAATCATGGAAATATAATTCCTACCTAAATTTTCCCTATTTAAACATTTTCATTTTGCATTATCTTTAATTTAGTTGATTATGGTAAAGTACACCATAGCTTCTGCCTAAAGGTTTGGTTTTGGTTTTATTAGATTACGGCAAAGCACTCGAGGGCTATCTGCCTTAACGGACGGATGCCTTTGTGGAGGACTTTCTAAGGGAAACTGGCTCGTATATACGTTACACATTGGGAAAACCACGAAAATGTCCATGCAGCCAGCCCTGTTCGCGGGATTTGAACCTCGGAACAAACTACCAGTGTTCAGCGACGTTACCGCTCTGCCGCTGGTGGGCCTTCTACCTAAAGGAGGGGATGCTTTCGTGGAGGATTTTCTACGAAAAACTGGCTCGTATACACGTTAACACGTTGAGCGCCAGGCGTATTTCTTAGGCAATCCCGTTCAGGCCACGCGCGCCGCTTAAAAGCGCTGGTATTGTAGGATCAGGAGTAATGGCTAGAAAAAAGACTAAGAGAGTTGTCACATTTTGTATTAGCAGTAATGGAGAACCGTTTTTATATTTACCGTGTTTCAATGAAATCCTTTAGTCCTGCAATGAATCAAAATTAAGTAAATTTTAAATAAATTTTCTGTAATTCCATAAAAATGTAAATTGCATAGTTATATATCATAATACACGCTATCAGATAGCGGCGGTCGGCGCGGTCTAAACGGAAAGTACAGTGTTGGCCACAGATGGATGACACAGCCTAAACGGAAAGTCTAGTGCCGGCCACAGATGGTTGACGCGGCTTAAACGGAAAGTCTAGTGTCGGCCAAAGATGGCTGATGCGGCCTAAAAGGAAAGTCAAGTGTCAGCCACAGATGACTGACACAGCCTAAACGGAAAGTCTAGTGTCAGCCACAGATGGCAGACGCGGCCTAAACGGAAAGTCTACTGTCGGCCACAGATGGCTGACGCGGCCTAAACGGAAAGTCTAGTGTCGGCCACAGATGGCTGACGCGGCCTAAACGGAAAGTCTACTGTCGGCCACAGATGGCTGACGCGGCCTAAACGGAAAGTCTAGTGTCGGCCACGGATGGCTGACGCGGCCTAAACGGAAAGTCTACTGTCGGCCACAGATGGCTGACGCGGCCTAAACGGAAAGTCTAGTGTCGGCCACAGATGGCTGACGCGGCCTAAACGGAAAGTCTACTGTCGGCCACAGATGGCTGACGCGGCCTAAACGGAAAGTCTAGTGTCGGCCACGGATGGCTGACGCGGCCTAAACGGAAAGTCTACTGTCGGCCACAGATGGCTGACGCGGCCTAAACGGAAAGTCTAGTGTCGGCCACAGATGGCTGACGCGGCCTAAACGGAAAGTCTACTGTCGGCCACAGATGGCTGACGCGGCCTAAACGGAAAGTCTAGTGTCGGCCACGGATGGCTAACGCGGCCTAAACGGAAAGTCTACTGTCGGCCACAGATGGCTGACGCGGCCTAAACGGAAAGTCTAGTGTCGGCCACAAATGGCTGACGCGGCCTAAACGGAAAGTCTACTGTCGGCCACAGATGGCTGACGCGGCCTAAACGGAAAGTCTAGTGTCGGCCACGGATGGCTGACGCGGCCTAAACGGAAAGTCTACTGTCGGCCACAGATGGCTGACGCGGCCTAAACGGAAAGTCTAGTGTCGGCCACAGATGGCTGACGCGGCCTAAACGGAAAGTCTAGCGTCGGCCACATATGACTGACGCGGCCTAAACGGAAAGTCTAGCGTCGGCCACATATGACTGACGCGGCATAAACGGAAAGTCTAGTGTCGGCCACAGATGGCTGACGCGGAATAAACGGAAAGTCTAGTGTCGGCCACAGATGGCTGACGCGGCCTAAACGGAAAGTCTAGTGTCGGCCACAGATGGCTGACGCAGCCTAAACGGAAAGTCAGGCGTCGGCCACATATGACTGACGCGGCATAAACGGAAAGTCTAGTGTCGGCCACAGATGACTGACGCGGAATAAACGGAAAGTCTAGTGTCGGCCACGGATGGCTGACGCGGCCTAAACGGAAAGTCTAGTGTCAGCCACGGATGGCTGACGCGGCCTAAACGGAAAGTCTAGTGTCGCCCACAGATGGCTGATGTGGCCTAAACGGAAAGTCTACTGTCGGCCACAGATGGCTGACGCGGCCTAAACGGAAAGTCTAGTGTCGGCCACGGATGGCTGACGCGGCCTAAACGGAAAGTCTACTGTCGGCCACAGATGGCTGACGCGGCCTAAACGGAAAGTCTAGTGTCGGCCACAGATGGCTGACGCGGCCTAAACGGAAAGTCTACTGTCGGCCACAGATGGCTGACGCGGCCTAAACGGAAAGTCTAGTGTCGGCCACGGATGGCTAACGCGGCCTAAACAGAAAGTCTAGTGTCGGCCACAGATGGCTGACGCAGCCTAAACGGAAAGTCTAGCGTCGGCCACATATGACTGACGCGGCATAAACGGAAAGTCTAGTGTCGGCCACAGATGGCTGACGCGACATAAACGGAAAGTCTAGTGTCGGGCACGGATGGCTGACGCGGCCTAAACGGAAAGTCTAGTGTCGGCCACAGATGGCTGACGCGGCCTAAACGGAAAGTCTAGTGTCGGCCACAGATGGCTGACGCAGCCTAAACGGAAAGTCTAGCGTCGGCCACATATGACTGACGCGGTATAAACGGAAAGTCTAGTGTCGGCCACAGATGGCTGACGCGGAATAAACGGAAAGTCTAGTGTCGGCCACGGATGGCTGACGCGGCCTAAACGGAAAGTCTACTGTTGGCCACAGATGGCTGACGCGGCCTAAACGGAAAGTCTAGTGTCGGCCACAGATGGCTGACGCAGCCTAAACGGAAAGTCTAGCGTCGGCCACATATGACTGACGCGGCATAAACGGAAAGTCTAGTGTCGGCCACAGATGGCTGACGCGGAATAAACGGAAAGTCTAGTGTAGGCCACAGATGGCTGACGCGGTCTAAACAGAAAGTCTACTGTCGGCCACAGATGGCTGACGCGGCCTAAACGGAAAATCTAGTGTCGGCCACAGATGGCTGACGCAGCCTAAACGGAAAGTCTAGCGTCGGCCACATATGACTGACGCGGCATAAACGGAAAGTCTAGTGTCGGCCACAGATGGCTGGCGCGGAATAAACGGAAAGTCTAGTGTCGGCCACAGATGGCTGACGCGGCCTAAACGGAAAGTCTACTGTCGGCCACAGATGGCTGACGCGGCCTACACGGAAAGTCTAGTGTCGGCTACAGATGGCTGACGCGGCCTAAACGGAAAAACTACTGTCGGCCACAGATGGCTGACGCGGCCTAAACGGAAAGTCTAGTGTCGGCCACGGATGGCTGACGCGGCCTAAACGGAAAGTCTACTGTCGGCCACAGATGGCTGACGCGGCCTAAACGGAAAGTCTAGTGTCGGCCACAGATGGCTGACGCGGCGTAAACGGAAAGTCTACTGTCGGCCACAGATGGCTGACGCGGCCTAAACGGAAAGTCTAGTGTCGGCCACAGATGGCTGACGCGGCCTAAACGGAAAGTCTACTGTCGGCCACAGATGGCTGACGCGGCCTAAACGGAAAGTCTAGTGTCGGCCACGGATGGCTAACGCGGCCTAAACAGAAAGTCTAGTGTCGGCCACAGATGGCTGACGCAGCCTAAACGGAAAGTCTAGCGTCGGCCACATATGACTGACGCGGCATAAACGGAAAGTCTAGTGTCGGCCACAGATGGCTGACGCGACATAAACGGAAAGTCTAGTGTCGGGCACGGATGGCTGACGCGGCCTAAACAGAAAGTCTAGTGTCGGCCACAGATGGCTGACGCGGCCTAAACGGAAAGTCTAGTGTCGGCCACAGATGGCTGACGCAGCCTAAACGGAAAGTCTAGCGTCGGCCACATATGACTGACGCGGTATAAACGGAAAGTCTAGTGTCGGCCACAGATGGCTGACGCGGAATAAACGGAAAGTCTAGTGTCGGCCACGGATGGCTGACGCGGCCTAAACGGAAAGTCTACTGTTGGCCACAGATGGCTGACGCGGCCTAAACGGAAAGTCTAGTGTCGGCCACAGATGGCTGACGCAGCCTAAACGGAAAGTCTAGCGTCGGCCACATATGACTGACGCGGCATAAACGGAAAGTCTAGTGTCGGCCACAGATGGCTGACGCGGAATAAACGGAAAGTCTAGTGTCGGCCACAGATGGCTGACGCGGCCTAAACAGAAAGTCTACTGTCGGCCACAGATGGCTGACGCGGCCTAAACGGAAAATCTAGTGTCGGCCACAGATGGCTGACGCAGCCTAAACGGAAAGTCTAGCGTCGGCCACATATGACTGACGCGGCATAAACGGAAAGTCTAGTGTCGGCCACAGATGGCTGGCGCGGAATAAACGGAAAGTCTAGTGTCGGCCACAGATGGCTGACGCGGCCTAAACGGAAAGTCTACTGTCGGCCACAGATGGCTGACGCGGCCTACACGGAAAGTCTAGTGTCGGCTACAGATGGCTGACGCGGCCTAAACGGAAAAACTACTGTCGGCCACAGATGGCTGACGCGGCCTAAACGGAAAGTCTAGTGTCGGCCACGGATGGCTGACGCGGCCTAAACGGAAAGTCTACTGTCGGCCACAGATGGCTGACGCTGCCTAAACGGAAAGTCTAGTGTCGGCCACAGATGGCTGACGCGGCGTAAACGGAAAGTCTACTGTCGGCCACAGATGGCTGACGCGGCCTAAACGGAAAGTCTAGTGTCGGCCACGGATGGCTGACGCGGCCTAAACGGAAAGTCTACTGTCGGCCACAGATGGCTGACGCGGCCTAAACGGAAAGTCTAGTGTCGGCCACAGATGGCTGACGCGGCCTAAACGGAAAGTCTACTGTCGGCCACAGATGGCTGACGCGGCCTAAACGGAAAGTCTAGTGTCGGCCACGGATGGCTGACGCGGCCTAAACGGAAAGTCTACTGTCGGCCACAGATGGCTGACGCAGCCTAAACGGAAAGTCTAGTGTCTGCCACAGATGGCTGACGCGGCCTAAACAGAAAGTCTAGTGTCGGCCACAAATGGCTGACGCAGCCTAAACGGAAAGTCTAGCGTCGGCCACATATGACTGACGCGGCATAAACGGAAAGTCTAGTGTCGGCCACAGATGGCTGACGCGGAATAAACGGAAAGTCTAGTGTCGGCCACGGATGGCTGACGCGGAATAAACGGAAAGTCTAGTGTCGGCCACAGATGGCTGACGCGGCCTAAACGGAAAGTCTACTGTCGGCCACAGATGGCTGACGCGGCCTAAACGGAAAGTCTAGTGTCGGCCACAGATGGCTGACGCAGCCTAAACGGAAAGTCTAGCGTCGGCCACATATGACTGACGCGGCATAAACGGAAAGTCTAGTGTCGGCCACAGATGGCTGACGCGGAATAAACGGAAAGTCTAGTGTCGGCCACACATGGCTGACGCGGCCTAAACGGAAAGTCTACTGTCGGCCACAGATGGCTGACGCGGCCTACACGGAAAGTCTACTGTCGGCCACAGATGGCTGACGCGGCCTAAACGGAAAGTCTAGTGTCGGGCACAGATGGCTGACGCGGCCTAAACGGAAAGTCTACTGTCGGCCACAGATGGCTGACGCGGCCTAAACGGAAAGTCTAGTGTCGGCCACGGATGGCTGACGCGGCCTAAACGGAAAGTCTACTGTCGGCCACAGATGGCTGACGCAGCCTAAACGGAAAGTCTAGTGTCTGCCACAGATGGCTGTCGGGGCCTAAACAGAAAGTCTAGTGTCGGCCACAGATGGCTGACGCAGCCTAAACGGAAAGTCTAGCGTCGGCCACATATGACTGACGCGGCATAAACGGAAAGTCTAGTGTCGGCCACAGATGGCTGACGCGGAATAAACGGAAAGTTCAGAGTCAACCACAGATGGCTGACGTGGCGCTCAACGTGTTAAAAAAACCCAAACCGTTCGCCTGGAATCAAACCCAGGTGAGAACTACCGGGCCGCCCAACTGAGACAGTGGTTGGCGTCGCTGCCTGCCCATCCGAAAGGCCCGGGTTCGAATCCCGGGCAAGGCATGAATGTTTGTAAATATGTAGTGTCCTACTTGACCTCTGCGAAAACATCAATGGACATTGTATAATACAAGTAGAAGAACTTTCCTACCTGTACCCTCAAGAAAATGATTATTCTCCAATAGAGCAATCACCCTCCTTATCACCTCACATGGTCCATTTCCAGAATATCTTAACAGATTCGGTAACCTTTAAGAAAATATTTTTGTAGTGATTTGCTTTTTATAACAGATGTCTGATTAGGTAAGGCAACTGGGGCTTGGTATTTCGTTGTTAGTTTTGGCATTTGGTAGTTTAACGTTTGTAAGCATGATAGTTTTTTGTATATGATGCTGATAATAAAATTCCACATACTAGGTAAATAAATTAGTTGCCTAATTTTATATTACAGTAGTAATTCATTCTACAGTTGTAGAGACATTACTAGGTTATTTCGAAGCAGAACTCGTCGCATGAGAAATAAGCAATGCCCTCGCAGGGACTCGGACCTTTCGAATACGCGCCGAGTGTGCTGACCGTTATACCACGAAGGCATGTTAAGAAAGCGGGAGAAATACCTTACACAGTCATTATTAAATAAACAGTCAATGCGTTCTTTACTGTTTATTAAAAATTTTCCCTTAGACCAGAGATTCCAGTAAGACATTTAAAGAAAAATAACTGAGCGCATTACAGCTATTTTTTCGATTGCTTACTTTCGTCTGCAGCAACGAACGAGATTAAAAAATAAAGAGAGACAGAAAGGAACATACTACTTCTTAATCATTTCCCAATACTTCCTGGAAAATTTTTCAGACTTTTTGTCTTTTACCTGAAGTTTTATTTAATGAGAAGGTTTCCAGTTCAATGAGGACGTTCGAAATGACACTACTCTTAAAACGGATTGAGAGAAAAGAAAAAAAAAAAAAAAAAAAAAAGGATCAATTCTTAATATGCTCTTCGATGTGAAAGACACATAAACAGAATTGCGAAACGTCTCCTTTGAAGATGATAGTTTAATGAGTCAGAAATCCTCTAATGGGCTGTTTTGGGTAAGACTTTTCTGAATAAATACTTGCACATTAAATACTCATTAGAGAATAAATGAGAAAAATAACAAAAACTGAACACAAAGAAAGCACGGAAAAATATTATTTCGAAGAATAAATTTAATGAGCACGGTCTTTAAGTAAGTATCAGGAGTAAAAAAAGAAACGTACCTGGATAACATACTAGAGATTTTAACTGACTATTTCCTGGTGTTTATTGGTTCTTCGTGGAGGATTTTCTAGGTAAAATCTGATGTTATTCACGTTACACGTGTGGGAAAACCACGAAAAAATCATGCAGGCAGATTATTCGTTGGGATCTGAGCATAGCTCGATATACAACGGTTCAGCGGTCTTACTATACGACGGCTGGCGCGTTATAATGAAATAAATAAAAAATCTGAACGGTTTCAGATTTTAAATTACGTCAAAGGGGCGTCTTTTTAACGCTTTGTGTGTCACCTTTATTTACGAAACATGTTGTTCTCCCTTAAATCATAAAATTCAGTTCAACAGCAATATCACAAATTAATTTCAAAATCAGCCTATCTTTAGAATTTCCGATACACAGTTCCGCGCGCTGGACATAATTTTTTTTCCGTACACTGTTGCCATTAGTCGTTTAAATCGTGGAGTTTGACATTTGTTTATTAATGTCTGACAAATATGAAATAGATAATAAAACAAATTCCAAATTCGGGCTTCCACATGCCTATACTCTATGGAAGATTACGTTATTCGAATTCTGATGGTTCTATGTACCGTTGTTTTATCAAAATGCGAGAAACATACATACACTTACGGCATACTCTTCATTATTTAATTTTTTAAATACAAGTCAGGGCGATAATATATAGCGGCAATGATTTCAAAAATGATATAGCCTAATTAAGACACAAACACACGTCCTTTTAATTCCTTTTAATACTAGTGTGCAACTCAAACTTAGTTAAAATGAAATTTAAATTTCACTGGATCGTGGGAAAATAAATAGTTCTTCAAATCCGTTGGATAATTTGTGGAAAAGTGCATAATTAAAAGTAAAAAAAACATCAGGACCGCGAATGCGAGTTGATAGCTACCTAAACCATAAAAAAGCCTTTAATTCAGTCAAAACCAGATACCACGTTTGTGATTTATGCAATGAATGATAAAAATAGAACTTTGAAGATAAATAAATAGTTATTAATATGAATTTAAAACTATTTAACACGGAATAGTTATTCACTGCCCGCCGCTTTCTATTTGGTAAAATATACTAGCAAAAACAATCAAAATGCAATATACAGAAGAAAAATGGAATGGTATTTCAAACTATATCTGCCATGAAATTAAACAAACGAAAATAGGAAACAAATCTGAAACTTTCAGATTTTACATTACGCCCAAGGGGGCGTTTTTTTAACATTTTGTGTGTTAGCTTTATCAGGTTCAATGTTCCGTCTTACTTTCTTCGGGAACATGCAAGGACCTGACTCGGAACAGAGAGCTTACTAAAGCTATGTTCAATCACTGTGGGAAGTAGACAGGATACACAAGAAGGGTATACAAAACCCTTTATTTTTCTCTATTTACAATAACTTCCGTACTTCGGAATACACAGACCCACTACTTGGGGTCTAAACGTAAAAATATAAAAAATAAAACTAAACTCTAATTTAACTTTAAAATGATAAACGTGGAAGATTGGCCTTATATTAACAGGAAGCCGTATGTAGTACAGAGAACTGTGAACACTACACTACGTTTAAAAATTATCAAGAGGATTAAAACCTCTGGCCTGGAAGGCAACCAGCAACTGAGTAAAACTTCTAAGGTAAGCGGCCTGCTTCGACTAACTGCTTCCTCTCTCTCGCTTGGCAAAAAGCCACAACTTAAATACTTGGAGTTCGCCAGACAAACTTTGCATAAATATATTAACGCTTATAATTCTGGCCGGAAGCAGAAAATAAGAAGTGATATTAAAGATTTAAAATAAAATAAACGTTAGTAAAACTTAAGATCCTTACAGCTTTATTTATTAAATATCATGTTCTTCGTACTTAGACCGTAAACTTCAGTTCAACAGCAATATGGCAAAATAGTTTGAAAAATGAGCATATCTTTAGAATTACCGCGCGCTGAAGATAATTTTTTTTTTTCCCCCTGCACAATGTTGCCATGGCTCGCTTTGAAAAATCCTTGAGTTTGTTAATTCAAAAATTCGTTAAAGTTTTACAAAATATGAAATAAATAATAAAACAAATTCCGAATTTCAAATTAGGGCTTCCAGATAGACACATACGTACATTGATGCAGATTCTTCTTTATTTAACTTCTTTAAATATACTAAAGGGCGATAATATTGGGTGGCAACAATTCCAAATGTGAACAGACATTTATAGGTCAGGTTAGGTTATTTAATTACGGCAAAGCCTCGAGGGCTATCTGCCTAAGGGGAGGGATGCCTTCGTGGAGAACTTTTTAAGGGAAAACTGGCTCGTATGCACGTTACACACGGGGAAAACTACGAAAACGCCCATGCAGCCAACCCGTTCGCGGGATTCGAACCTCGGACTGAACTACCAGTGTTCAGCGATTTTACCGCTCGGCCGCTGGTGGGCAGACATTTATAGTGAACCAACGCAAAATGGCAAAACAAAATTAATAGCCCTTCTGGGCTAACACCCTTTGGGCTAAAAGGTTCACAGTATAAAATAAGGCAACCGTGATGAAAGAATTTAAGATTTTCGCGCTTTATTTTATAATATCACAAAAATATCGTTTCGTGCAAAAGACCAAAATTTAAATGAAATAAAAATTCTGTTTTTGAAACACAAAAGAAAAATAACACATAAAATACTTCCTTGTTTTTCATAAAAATCAATAGAATTAATTGTCTATATTTTTCCGAACATAGGTGAAGTTTCGAGGAAATTTCTCCCTTCTTACAGCGTGCCTTCGCGGTGTAATTGGTAAACACTTTCAACCGGAAGTTCCGGAGTTTCAGTCCCGGCTGAGAGCACTGCACAGTTTTCATGTCTCCTGCTCTGAAATAGGCCCACCAGCGGCCGAGCGGTAAAGTCGCTGAACACTGGTAGTTCGAATCCCGCGAACGGGCTGGCTGCATGGGTGTTTTCGTGGTTTTCCCCATGTGTAACGTGTATACGAGCCAGTTTCCCTTAGAAAGTCCTCCACGAAGGCATCCCTTCCCTTAGGCAGATAGCCCTCGAGGCTTTGCCATAAATAAATAACCTAACCTAACCCGCTCTGAAATAAAATGCCTAAAGCTAATTCGCCACCAACCACGATTTTTAATTTTTTCTTCTGCTCCGCCAGTCGCACTTTAAGCGGAAGAGAATATAAGGTATTTTCTCCCTCCATCTGGTGTAATTGGAAAGCACATCCGGCTTGCAAGCAGAAACTAGGGAGTTTGAATTCCGACCAAGGGTTTTCACACTTTTTCCATCTCCTTCTTCGAAATAAAATGCCTAACTGTTCTCTAGAAAGTATTTGTAGAATGATTTTAAACACCTCCAGATATCATTCATTTTTATGATTCAAAACTTTTAAGAAATTTCAGTGTTCCATTTAAATCAGATTACTAGGCTATAAGGTATTTTCTGCCTCCCTTTGCGAGTGCCTTTGTGGTGTAACTGTAAGCATACATAGCTGCCAAGGAACAAAATTTAAAATTATGTGTTGTATCAAAGCCAACGTCTGCTAAATTTTTCTCCTCCATTCTGCTCCTTACGCGTCTACGCCGTAAAGAATCATCAAGATATCTGCAGAATTTATGTTTTACACACACACAATCACAAATACACACATTGCACATTTTACTTTCGATCAGCATTTCTTATTGTTCTGTGCAATTTCTAGGCTTAAACCTGTGGACAGAATATCTTCTTTTCCTGCTTCTGTCTCTTCACAAAAAGCCGCCCAGACGGTAAAGTGGTTATTGAATCTGACTGCCGCACCGAAGGGTATGGGTTCGAATCCCAGAAAAAGCATGGACATAAATTGTCTGTCCCTTCATAGGAGGCAATGATGGCCCACCTGTTAGGTGCCTCCATAATAAAGTGAGCACCATTTCCGGCCTCAGGTGTGGCCAACGTCTATAACGGCTAGTAACCGCAATTGGAAATAAAATAATATTAAAAATTAAATAACACGTAATATATATGTAAGATAAAAAAAAATGCGAACCAAAATTATAATTTTAACTAACGGTAACCATTTAATTCTCCATCTCCGTTCTAAAAATTGTAATAACTTCTCTAGATTGCGTCATTTCTAGATCATTCTATGGCCTGCGCAGCTCTGATGACGTAATAATTGGGAACTGAAACTTTTAACACAAACCAAAACTTTTCTCTTCATGTGCTTCCATATTGGATAACTGCGCGCTTTAGCTTCGGTCTCTGCTCTGCCTGGATGTGATTTCGTTATGCTGCAGTAATATAAAAATGTGAGTGTTCTTGAATAGGCACGACTCGAGTGCCAAGTGAACTGTTGCCACAAACTTGAACTGGAAAATAAAAATGAAATTAAAGCTGCCACGACTGCCAAGTTTCTTAAATATTACGAAGTTCAACATATTAGCATACGACGCGATCAGAATTCTTTATATTCAATATTACGCATCAACACTATTACGGCTTTTTCCTTGGTATTATTTCATATATACATATATAATATTCACAGAAAAATCTAAAAGCTTTCAAACTTCATACTACATATAAAAGGGCGTTTTTTCCTTTATACAGACAAACACGTTTCGAGAACATTTGGGTTAAAGGGGCTCATACCCTTTAAACCCCTTATGATCTTCAAATATGTGACTGGTGGAAGAATAGAGATATTTTATTTATTTTAAAAGCAATTACTTCCAACCTTTTACAACTGACTCCATAATATAGCTGCTTTGGAAACTAGCAACCAGAAAGTTTGTGTTGCCACAAATATTTTTGTAATTTAATCCGCTTTGTCACAAAATGTTTCGTCACGTTTCCGCCTTGCGCGCACGATATTTTAAAAATGGCTAATGGTACATACTTGAAATTGGATGGAATTCTTTATATGGGCACTATTGTCTAAATGAACCAAAAATCTGATGAACATTTTAATATTAAAAAAATTTCCGCACGAAAACATTACACATTTTTTTAATAAAATACATTTTTTAAACTCAACTCCAAATAAAATAAAAATTTAACATGACATCCTTAGAATTTTTGGTTCACAGTGGTTTCCAAATGTTATAAATGCCATATACCAAATAGGGAAGTAAATTATGCAACAGAATGTTTTAAACTGGCGCGCAAGGTGGAAACATGACGAAAGCTTTTGTCACAAAGCAGATTAAATTATAAAAATATTTGTGTTTTAAATTTTAATGTTATTTAAAATTGTTATTTAAAATGTTTTAAACTGGCGCGCAAGGTGGAAACATGACGAAAACTTTTGTCACAAAGTGGATTAAATTATAAAAATATTTGTGGCAACACAAACTTTCTGATGACTGACTATTTCAGAAAGCAGCTATATTATGTAGTCAGCTGTAAAAAATTGGAAGTAATTGCTTTTAAAAATAAATAAGTTACCCTAATTCTTGCAACAGTCACATATTCCAAGATCTTATGTGTTTTAAGGTGTTTGAGTCCCCTTAATGTCCCTTTGGGCTAAAAATATTTTTAAAAAGCATATCTTTAGAATGTCCGACAGGTACTCTCGCGAGCTGGAGATAAAAATGCTTTTTTTTTTTTTTTTTTTTTTCGTATAGTGCTGCCAATGCTCACTTTGAAATCGTTGAGTTTGTTAATCGAAAATTCGTTAAAGTTTTACAAAACATAAAATAGAATATCTTCTTTTCCTGCTTCCGCCTAATTAATAATAATAAAATAAATATTTTTAAAAAGCATATCTTTAGAATGTCCGACAGGTACTCTCGCGAGCTGGAGATAAAAATGCTTTTTTTTTTTTTTCGTATAGTGCTGCCAATGCTCACTTTGAAATCGTTGAGTTTGTTAATCGAAAATTCGTTAAAGTTTTACAAAACATAAAATAGAATATCTTCTTTTCCTTCTTCCGCCTAATTAATAATAATAAAATAAATTCCAAAATCAGAATTTGAGCTTCCAGGTCTCGATATTCGGGTGGAGGACTACGTTATTCAAAATTGGACGACTCCAGGTACCGTAGTTATTTCACAATGCGAGAAATATACATACATTGGTGAAGATTCATCATTATTTAATTTCTTTAAAATTCATACAGGGCGATAACATTGAGTGGCAACATTTCAAACTGAAACGGACATTTATAGTAAACTGACACAAAATGCCGTTTCGAGGCTTCTTCTGGGCTAAAGCGCCTATGGGCTAAAAAAACTAATTCTTCGCACAAAAAAAAGTATGTTTATTCTACACTTTATTTACTTGAACAGGTGGCATTATTTGTAAAATACAAAAGCAAATTATAGGAACAAAGACCAACTGTAGTAAATTTTCTTTTAAGCTTTATCTACAAGAGGAAAGGGAAATCATATTTTTCACGATGATTATAATTTTCACTTGTCAAGAGTGAAAATAGGAAGCAAACATTCCTTCGAGTATTGACAGCTAGGCAAAATTTAATATTTTTCCACTGACAAAGAACTAATAAGGTCGAAACACACTCTCACTTTTTTTATGGAAATTCCAATAAAAAATATGCAATAAAAAAGCGCATTGTGAAGTGGTGGATGAGTATTTTTCCTGTTGTCAGTATCTTTTTTCGAATCGATACTTTTACCCACGACTGAATCGATTGCGAAGCGATTTCGCGAGAGATGCGAAGGCGTAAAAATTGTGTGTTCTTTATTTTTGGTTTATTTGACAAACCGTTGGCAAAAGAATAAAGGATGTTATGTATCTACCTTTTACGATATTTATTTATTTTACCTAACTAGTTACTTTATACTAATTCAGAAGTTAAAACAACAAAAATCGGCGTTATATATATATTTTTTTCAAAAATTTCGCAGGAGTTGTTGCACATATTATGCAGAAAGTTGCATAAAGTTGCATATTATACAGAAAGTTATAAAGTTGCACATATTTTACAGAAATTTAACTTTCGGGTTGTTTATTCTCCCATCAATAAAATTCCGAGTTCCATACTCAAGGACCCCATTCCGGATATGAATTCCTGGCGAATTTATAGGATTCCTTGCCAGTGTGGTTTAATTTACATTGGCCAAAAAAAGAGAGCCTTAAAATTTCCCGTCAAGGAACATGAGGCATATTTTAGAAAAAAGGAAACACAGAAGTCTTCTGTTGCTCAGCATTGTTGGTCCGAAAATCATACTTTCAATTTTTCTGCTGCCAAAATTATTCAAAAAACATCTTCCACTGGAGAACTGGATTTTCTAGAGGCATTTCGCATTCAAAAAAATCTTTCTCTTCTAGTTAACGATCCTAATTTCAATCCATCTTTGCCTTCGGCCTTTAAAGAAATTATGTTTTAGTTCTGGTTTCACCAACAGATGGCGCCACTTGCTTATTCTTTTCCAGGCTTTCTTATCTTATCTAATCATTATTTCCTACCTTGTTCATTTGCGGTTTTGCAGCTGAGGATGGTGGTTCGGTAAAATCATCGAAACTAGTCCTGCGGAATTTTTGAAAATATAATGCTAAGTATGTTTACTGGACCGGACATCCGGTATAGTGGTTAGCATGGCTAACTGCCGTGTCGAAGGAGCCGGGTACGAACCCGATGTTTGTAAATGTATAGTGTCCATGCGGCATGGGGGCACTCTAAATAGGCGGTGAGCCGAAAGTCATCTCGAGAGGTTGGTGGTAGAAGTAGAGGGGGGTGGAAGACCCTCGGACCCGTCCCTCCAGGGTGCTGTCCATCAAAATTGGGGGTGGAACTCAGCTAAGTTGCACTGCCACCTGTAAGGTGTTCAAGGCTGTTGCCATCGACAGGCATAAACTTGCGCACTTTGCCACGAGGAATTTCGAGGGCTTGGGCTGACTATATGTCAGAGCATTATTCAACAAAAATGTTTACTATCCTTTCCCCCTTTACATTTTCCTGCCAAAATACAAATTTTCGTTCACGCGTATTTAAATGTGTTAGAAAGAGACAGTATTTAAAGGAAAGTTTTAGGTTGTTTAGCCAGAGCGTATTCTGCCTGCTGAAGGCCACGTTATTAGTTGATATTCAGAGTTAGTTTTCTGTCTCAGGCTTTGCTTTACTCTCACCAACAGAGCTTGCCACGCCAATCCAAGCTTGGCCCAACTGCACTGCACTTCAATATTTGTAATCATCTCTCAATTCTTTGAATCGCATAAATATTATGTAACCTAATTGTTAATTAATCTACGATAACACTGCAGCTCAATTGCTTTACTGTTTTCACTTACTATATTAAATTAGTTTTTTTATTAAATTTATATTAATATCCTTATAATACTTCAAATGTGTATGTACTAAACTTCTTATGCTGTCTTACTTATGCTTTGTAACATATGATTTCTTGAGGTATGGGAGTGTTATGTGTTAACCACTCTCGCACACTTAATGTTACCATTTTTTAATGCACAATAAATCTCTGTAGTAAATAAGCAAGCACATTAATAAGTATGACCAATTAAATCAAATTCAATTAAAGATTGTTTAGTATTCTCTGATGATCCTGATAGTGAAAAAATTTGAATATAATAAAAATAACCTTAAGAACTCTCTTCTACAAAGGCAGATGCGACATTTATCATTTAAATATTACAATATGTCTTTAAAACTACAGCATTATTATTTATAATTGCGGAAAGACGGCCGCGGGCGGCAGGTGGCAAAATGGCTGGTCTCGAATGGGCCCCGAAGGCAAAATTATTTCTGCACACGAATATATGTTTCGTCATACTGCTCCTTCCCCCCCCCCGGCGGCTGCTCTTCTTGTTCCTCCGGATGCTCCTCCTGGTGCTCCTCCTCCTCGTACTATTCCTCCTACCTGCTGAGGAGCAGCATGAGGAGGAGCAGGAGGAAGAGCAGCACGAGGAGGTGCAACAGGAGGAGGAAAGGAAGAGGACGAGCAGCACGAGGAGGAGGAGCAGCACGAAAAGGAGCAGCTGGAGGAGGGACAGGAACAGGAGGAGCAGCAGGAGAAAGAGGAGCAGGAGGAGGAGCAGCAGCACGGGGAGGAGCAGCAGGAGAAGGAGCAGCAAGAGAAGGAGCAGCAGGAGGAGGAGCAGCAGGAGGAGAAGCAGCACGAGGAGTAGCAGCACGCGGAGTAGCAGCACGCGGAGGAGGAGTAGCAGCACGCGGAGGAGGAGCAGCAGGAGGAGGAGCAGCACGAAGAGGATGCAAAATTATGTTGCTAGTACGTTCCTGTTAAGGTTGCTAGTATGTTCTAGTTAAGGTGCATGCAATAATTGTAAAATTATCAACAATTTAGGAGCTGTTTAAGTGCGGCTAAGCCTAATTTTTTTTTTACCATAGCAGCCATATTTGTTCAAATTTGAAACTGAGCAGAATAGTGAATGAAATCTGTTTCTGCACCTTCGGTGTTTTTTTGCCGAGGGAGACGAAAAGGAAACTTAGTTTTGCGCATCGAAAAATCTGGCTTCTTGCTTGCTGGCGGAACTGCTTGTTTTTGCGTGGAAGATCTAATTTTAATTGTAAAAATTGTTTTTTAAATTCTTTTAATGATGTTTTTTTTCTATATTTTTCAATTTTTAATGAAGGTATTTTGAGGTGTTATGCATTTTTGCCTTGGCGCGAAGTGAGAACTGAATTAATTGAATATATTTCTGAATATTTTTAATTTAATCTTACTTAAAGAAAAGTTATTAATTATAAGCTTGCAATTTGTCATGTTTTATATTTTCTAAGCAATAAAATGACATTTTATTTTTATTTTTATTTTTATTTTATTTTTATTTTGTTTTCGTTTCTGCGGGTTGTTTTCGTTTGTGTAAAACAAAATTTGATTGCCGATATGAACAATAAAAACATGTTCCGTGTGGATTTCGCGCTACCAGACGGAACTATGGTACTTAAAAATCTAAGAATTCGTAACATGTAACAACAGGAATTGGTAATGTTTTGTATCGGCATATACTTATTCTTTATGTGCTGAGAAGCTGTTGCACCTCAACGTCGTACTAGTTTTTTTTTCAATGATAATATACGTACATTTTTTTAATGTGGCAACAAAAAAGGCGCCATTCAAAATTATTATTCTATTCTCAACTTAAATATATTTTCATTACTTTAATGGCACATGTATTTTGCTGTTTTTTATTTTGCCTTTTTTCTTTGTTTTGTGTGTTTAATTAGTATTCTTCCTTGGTATTTTTGCATGTGGTAAGACTACTTAGCCATGGGCTCGCTCTACTCTCTCAAGTGGTTGTCATTTCTGAAAAACTTTAGTGAGGTAATCCAGATATCTATTGCAGGTTCTAATTTACCAGTTACCCACCCCATCGGCGGCTCTGGATAATGGCGGACGTGGTGCTGTACTGATTAACCATTAAGGTAAAGGGACAGTGCCCACGTCCTCCGTCACTTATCACTTACCAGTTACCCAAAAAGGGCGATGTGGCGGATTACGAAATACTAATTCTTACATTCAATGGCCTAACACTCACGGTGGCGCGTACCTTTGAATTAACCCTTTCCGGCACGCAACCTTTTAAAGTCGGAGTTTTGATTTTAAAAAAAAGGTAGGCAGTCTAATTAGGCGTAGAGAAGTACACGAGTAAAATTTTGTGAAGATAGCACTTATCGTTTTAATTCTGTGGGTGTGCCCAAAGTGGCACACTGATTGAATAGAGCTTCGAAAAGAGTGCTGAGCATTTTTGTCAATGAACTGACCGATGAGATGCGTAGAAACAAAAAATACAGACTCTCAGTTGTCCTAGATTATCGGTGAGCCCAGTCTGGGCCCACCTAGGGTTCGCCGATTGATTTTAGGCATGATTTCAAGGTAAAAATTTAAAACTAATATAGAATAAGGAGATTAGCATACAGCCAAAAAAATAGCACAGAAATTTCTTTTCAAACAATTCCTTTTATACCCTAAAAAAAATCTGGAAGATTTCTTTAAAAAATGAAGGTCTTAAGAAACTAAACATGACTAAAATATATGGACTGGTTTGTGTTGAGCTGTCATCTACTATAAATAAAGAAGGTTCAGACTAACTTATAGTTACCTATAAATCCTTTTTTATTCAATTTTTCTGTGTGTACAGAAGGACATTTTTAGGTGTGTCCAAACCGGACACACGTCCTTAACTTTAATCATATACGTAGTCGTCACTCATAAAATGTGTACATTCTGTGAATTGCTTCGCAAGCAAAGTACTGTGATTGTTTTCAAATCGTTTTTGTTTATAATTGCTCTAAAAAATAGCATTACTATTTAGAGGTAAGTGAACAACACTATATATATTTAGTATTATTTTCATAGTAGTAAAGAAACAGTTCATTAAAAAAAACTTTTATGTTTCAAATTAACAAAATAATTCAAAAAGCAACTTTTTATTTACCTTTATAAAACCCAGATAAACGATTAATTTGGCAAAACTAGATTTACCTATTTCTGATATACAATTACAACTTCCAAATAATCGAAAAAAATTCTAAAAAAATTACTAATGATTATAGCTCTTTTTCATTAATAGTTTATAATTATTATGTACCTGAGATTTTTTCAATATTTCAATTGCTTATAGCAAATGCTTTTTAGTAATTTGTATTAATATTGGTTTAATTTAATTAAATATTTTGAATCAGCAGAAAGAAGAAAAAAATTCACACTAAATTCTTAGAAATAAATTTTCAGATGGTTTTGTCGTTTAAATTCATTTGTTCCATTAAGATCTGACACGATATTTTAAATTTAGTAAATAATGTGGTAAATGAAATAATGCAAAATTATAAATGTGATTTACAAATCGTGCCAGTTACGGTGGCTACTGGAAAACAAAGTTTTTCAAAACTTAAAATTATAAAAAACTACGTGCGATCTACCATAGCACAGGTGAGATTATCGGACTTGTGAACTATATCCATAGCGAGCGAAATTTTGGATAAATTAAATATAAAGGAATTGAAACCCGCGTTTGTAGCTGCTAAAGCGAGGCGAATCAATATTTGAATACATTTTCTAATTTTTATATTTTACTTAAAAACTGTTTTATCGTTGTTTTGTTTTTAAAATTTATGAAATAATAAAACAATAAGACAAACACGTGTTTCAATATTACAATTTTAAAACTTTTCAGTTCGAAAGTCAAATTTTGAATATTGTAAAAGAGTATTTCACATATAATTTGCAGCACTTTATATGGGTGCAACAGAACCCTATAAAGGGGCGCCAAATTTCAATTTGAACAAGAGCGCCTAATACCCCCGCGGCGGCCCTGTTCGTATTTGTCTTAAATTACAACATACATTACGTTCACGAGTGAGTGAGACCTAAGACGGTTCATACGTTTTTATTTATAAGTAAAACTAACCTGTATGTAGCAGGGGGTTGGGGTTCCTCAAGTGTATCTTTCATGCAATGGTCCTCCATTTTCTAATGTAGATTCCTTTTTTCTGTAACAAAAATGAAATAAAATTTATTACAAAAATTATTTAAAAATACATTTAATTTTGATAGAAAATGTAAAAAATATAAAATGTAATAAAATAAATAATAAATAGAATTGAAAATATAATATTATATTTCCTATAGTAATAAAAAATAAATTATTTATTTATTTTATAAATATTATTTATTTATTTTATAAATATTATTTATTTATCTATTTTATAAATTTATCCATTTATTTTTTATTACTATAAATATTATTTATAGTAATTAAAAATAAATAAATAAAATTTGAAAGCTTTCAGATTTTATATTTTGCCCAAAGGGGCGTTTTTTAAAGTTTTGTGTGTTACCATTATCATGTTCATATATGTAGTATCATGTTCTTCGCACTTAAACCATTAATTCAGTTCAACAGCATTATCACAAAATATTTAAAAGGGCATATCTTTGTAATTTCCGATACACAGTTTCGCGCGCTGGAGATAAAAATGCCCTCTTCCCCCACGTACAGTGTTGCCATGGCTCGCTTTGAAATCGTAGAGTTTCTTAATAAAAAAAAATCATAAATGGTTTACAGAATATGAAAGAGATAATGAAACAAATTCCAAATTTGGGTTTCCAGATGCCCATATTCGCAGTAAGATTGCGTTATTCAAAATTGGATGGATCTAGGTACCGTTGTTTTATCACAATGTGAGAAGCATACATGCATTTATGCAGATTCTTCATTATTTAATTTCTTCAAATATAATGCAGGACTTTAACATTGGGTGGCAACAGTTTGAAAAGTGAAATAATGTTTATCGTGAATCGACGCAAAATGCCAAAGCGAAATTAATAGTAGCCATTCTAGGCTAACGCCGTTTGGGGTTGTAAGAATTATGTTAATTTTATTAACAGTTAAATTTTTAGTTAAACGTCTTTCCTATCAAATTCGTAACTTACTATTTCCGGCCAGAACGTAATTTTAGAATCACGTCTGAATACATAATGAGGAGGAGCGGTATTTAACCGCGAAGTTCTACTTGTTGAGTTAGATAAGTGATACGTGACGGAGGACGTGGGCACTGTCCTCCGTCACTTATCACTACCTACTTGACTCTACCTTAATGGTTAATCAGTACAGCACCACGTCCGCCCTTATCCAGAGCCGCCAATGGGGTTCGCTGCCGTCTACCTGCCCGCGTCCCAGTGTTTGTTGATATCTGAGAAAAACATAAGTACATGGCCATACAGGGGCTTTTGTAACATGCTACTTTTAGAATACGTTACGATACTAATGATTCAATTATAATACATTTAAAAACTAATTTTGCAGCATGCACTATATATTACACTACTGATTTATACAATTCATACATTACCAATTATACATTACAATACTAATTATGCAATTTCAATACATTACAATACTAATTATTCAGTACACACATAGAATTTACAGTGTATGTTACGATGAATAATAGAAACATTACCAATTATACAATTATTACACATTACAATATTAATTACATTACCAATTATACAATTATTATACATTACAATACTAATTATTCAGTACACACATAGAATTTACAGTGTATGTTACGATGAAGAATAAAAACATTACTTGTTGAGTTTGAGAGAATCAGAGTTTCTGATTAGCGAGCGTCCGCCTTTTTGGTTACTCTCTCACAGGGCTGTTATTACGCTCGGCCGTACTCAAGCCCTTGATAGCTTCGCAGTCAATTAGCGTTAAGGAGCCAACTCGATTACAATCTTGATAGGTTCGGCTATATCTCTTTAGATTAGTTTTAGTTTACTTCTTAGCCTCTTAAGTTCAAGCCCAAGTGTCGGCTTTTATTGTACACTCCAGGACGGAGTTTTGTTAAATCTTATTGGAATAATAAAGGGTTATTTACCCTCCCATGTTGTTGTTTCTTGCCACACAAACTGAAGCAATTATTCGCTAACTAGTTCTTAAGATTCATCACTTTCTACAGTAACTGAGAATTACACTAGTGAGAATCTTACAAGGTATTTCTCTCGCTTTCCCTAGCGTGCCTTCGTGGTGTAGTGGTCTGCACGCTGGGCGCGTATTCCAGAGGTCCGCGGTTCGATTCCCGGCGAAAGCGTTGCTCATTTTTCCTCTTGTTTGCTTCTAAAAATACCTAATGTCTCTACAAACTGAGCATCGATACAATGAAATTAGAAAGACTGACAAAAACTGAAAAATATATTCCCAACGCTAAACGGTGTATGAGGAATTCTAAACGTATACTGCGAAGCTGCTTTTAAAATTTTTTGTAAATTTGCTATTGAAATGCATATGGCATAGATGCGAAGAAAATGATGTTTTATAATAAATAAAGCTAAAAAAGCTAAATAAAGCTAAAAAGACAAAAAAAAAATGGTTTAATAGGAATAGTGTAACAGCAGAATGCGAGCGTAGCGAGATCTTTAAAAACCTTAACAATCTGTTTTTGTCGAACGTTAAAATCTGAAATCTTTCAGATTATTATTTATTAATTTTTTTTTTTTTTTCATTTCCAGTTAAACGAAGGACACTATGATTAAAACTTTTGAGCTGATTGAAAATGTGATTAGACTTCCTATGATTACTTATCAGTTCTTAAGATTCTTCACGTTCAACAAGAACTTAGCATTTACAAAATGAGGAAACCCTACAGGGTCATAAAGATAGTTTTCCATCTTAAATGCTATATTTTCAAAACTGAAACATAAAAAATTTATAATACTTACCTTTAATCGAATATTATTAAAATACTATAGCGAGCTGCGGCCAAAGCAAAATTTAGAAGTTATATGTAAAGTTATGACTTAATGTGTGTTTAATTTCATGTTTCTAACGACTAGGGGAGTTTCCAGTAAGATTTTAAAAAAGAAATTTGTGGAGCTATTTCATACTTAAACGAGAACTAAACTAAACTCAGTGGCGCAAACAGCCGTAATGGGCCAAGGCCTGCAGCGCCCCGAAATCTGCTTTCTTGACCGTGGGCCCCGGAGTGCGTAAGCATGTGCCCTGAACGAGTAGTCAGCTTGTCGCAGGACCCCCAGTGTTTAGTCCCCAAGCGAACTTGGTCCTCATTTTATTGACCCTAGTGATGAAAGCCTGAGTCATGGAGGTAGGAAAGGGAGGAGGGGCCATTCCGCGCTAGAAGTGAAGCACTGCTTTGAATCTTGGGTCACCAGACGGGGTGTTCTTTGTTTACAGTCAGAAGCTCGCTTGACAAGATTCTGAAAATTTTTTTGACACACGACAGTTCCATAGAAATCGAAAAAGGGACACTCTCGCATGAAAGAAACATTCATAGTGTGATGGATAATAGAAATTTGTATAGTTTACTGACATTTACGCAAAAATCACATCTTGGTTATTTTTCGATAACTAACAACAGCGATTTTGATTATGAATTTGTTTTATAAAATTCTAAGCTGTTGCACTACAAAAATACAGATTTTAAGAAAATTGCTAAAAGAGATCTGCCAAAATTTATTTTCTAGAAGATTTGAAAAGTTTGAAACTTGATGGCTAAATGTAAATATAAAATTATGTATGTTAAAATATTTGTAATTAGGCACATAGGTCAGATTAAGTTTTTATTAAATAGAGTAACGCATGCAAGGGCTATCTGCCTAAAGAGAGAGATGTCATCGTGGAGGAATTTTGAAGAAAAACTGACCTTTGAGTGGGTATTAAAAATAATACTAATAATTTTCATTCAAATTATATTCATATATATTTTTATGTAAAACTTTCGGGTGTATGCTAAATTAGTGTAAATTACTTTACACGAAAAATATAGTGAATGCACAGAAATTAAAGATTTGCACATGCCGGAAATGATAAATAGGAAATATGTATGGGTATTTATGCATGTGCTTGCAAAAAGCATGTATCTGCCTTTGACAAAATACTTAAATATTCATTAAATTATTTATAAATGTATTTGAAATGAAGAATTTATTCACTTATAAACAACTGTGAAAGTACCGTGAAGAAATCTAATGATTAAATGTATCTCATTTATAATGATTATAAATGTTATCTGAATATATAATAACCTTAATATTGAATTGTAAACATAAATTGAAATCCTGTTGTCAAATACGTTATAAAACTATTTAAGCAAGAATTGTTCGTATTGGAAAGCAATCTGTTAAAAGGTATTGTAAAGCAAATGCTATGAGATGCGCACTCAAGAACGTAATAAAGAGTTTTGGAATATGTATTGTTGAAATGAAGGGTAAAAAAAAAAATAAATCTGATAAGTATAATTAAAAGAATTATTCCCTTTACATTTTATAACTCAGTTACAAGTTTTAAATAATACTTAAAAAAAAACTTATTTTATTCCCTTTCAGAAATGTTCAGAGAAAGTCAAATACTATTTAATTATTAGGAATTAGCGAAATACTTTAAAAAAGTTTTTCGCTAATTCCTAATAATTCTCTAATTTAAAATGAACCGAATAGAGCATTAATTATAAATTGACTTACATTTTTCGATTTAAAAGAAGCCAAAAAATCATGTCATACTTAAGAAAGTATTTTAAGAAGAAGCTCTATAAATAGAAAAGAAATAATGCATAATTTTAATATTAATAATACAATAAACTTTGATCTTAATTTTTGTACCTTAACCGAATAAAATCGAATTACCTTAATTTTTTTTCTAATGTAAAATTAACGAAAACTTGTGAAAATATTTCATTCAAATTAAACCATTCTGAGAAAACTGTCCTGTGAAAAGTATAGCATTTAATTCCGTTCGGAATGAAATGTTGTTTAAAAATATGTTGTTTTCACATACTTAGGACTCTGAAGTGTTGTAGAAAAAGAAAATATATACATTTATATGTATATTTGCGACGTAATTACAAAATATTTACACCCGAACGCGTCAAATCCCATAGAACTCAATGGTAAATGACCCAATGTTTTGGTCACCACGTAGGGATCGCCGGTGCTTCAGAGCAGGGTACGGAGAAACTTGTTTAGGGCGACTCCATCTTACTTCCTACCTCCATGGGCTGAGTCGACCTTGCCCAGCCGGGGGTTCGAACCCCAGACCTATGCGGCTGCTGCGCGATGCGCTAGCCACTGCGACACCGGGCCTGATTTAAACGAGAAACAGAAAAATATTTTTAAAATCCACAGTTTTCAAGAAAATTTCACAAAACACATCACTGTTAAAAAAAAAAAAAAAAAAAAAAAAAAAAGGAATGGGCCACGTGATTACATAAAGAATTTTATTCTACTTCCGTTTAGAAAATACCGATGTCAATTTTTGAATTCCACTTTGCATACGTTTTCATGCAGCAGGCTGAAAAACAATGAACTTCAGCGAAAAAAAGCAACTTGCAGACTGCGAAAATTAGCATCTTCAGAGCTTTTAATTAATATCTCGCCTGATTAAAGCTTTGCAAAGATGAGGTGCCTTCCAAAGATAAGAGTGCCCGAAATGGCTTCCCACCAATTTATGGAATCAGAGGATGCCTCACTCAGTTCCGCTCCATTCCAGAGAAGATGATGATTTACAAGCATTAAACTAAAATTGCATTTTTACTTCCTTGTACAAAGTAAAAAGGAAGTATTGTAATCGAGAAAAGTTTCAGGCAGCATATTTCAAAGTAAAAAAATATCCATTTTGACCGCTATCGAATGCAATTTAACGATATTTTTGCGTGATATCTGTACGTAAAGGACAGAATAAAAGACTCTTTTCCTCCAAAAAAATTATAAAACTGCGTTAAAATGAATTCTGAAGACAATTTTTCGTGGCGTCTGTACGAACGTATGTACGTACGTACGTACTCTCGCATAACTCAAAAACGCATAGCCTCAGAACGTTGAAATTTTCTATATAGGACTGCTATAACATGTAGATGTGCACCTCGTATTTGGGTTGCAATCGGCCGCACCAAACGTATATAAATATATTTATATATATATCCACTCTGTTACCCGGCTCAGTGATGTCCGTTTCTTTACTCTTATATGTTTGTAAATTGTACATTTTTTCCTTTAAAAATGATTGAATTGTATTGTTCTTATCTTCCGGTTAAGGTTTTTATGCCTTTAGTAAATGTCTATGCAATATTTTTAGAACTATCAACAATTTTAAAGTTGTTTAACTGCCGCTAAGCCTAATAATTATTTTGATGACGGCCATTGCTTATTTACATTTCAAACAGCAGGATAGTGGATTTCTTGCCAATCTAGAGAAACTTAGCTTCGCAACAACAAAATAAAGCCTTCATTTATTATTGCAAGTTAAAGCATGCTTTATCCTTTCTGGAATTTTTCGAGGAAATAAATGTTTAAGATTTACTTCGTAATTTTTAATACAGGTATTTTGAATACCTCCAAATCCATTTTAAAGAAGCTTTTTCGGGGCTTATATTACTTAGCTTTTATTATTTGACTTCGATATTAGACTTTCCAATACTTTATATTTAATTTACGAAAGGGGAATGAATAGAAAAAAAAAGAGTGAAAACGTAAGAATTAAGTATTTTACGAAAATAGCAGTCACAATATTGAAAAATGTAGCCCGTCTTTTACAAGATTAATTATATGAACTTTGAAAGAAGTGCAGGTGTTTACCAATCTAATTTTAGCTAAGCGTTCTAGTTGCACTCCAGCACATTTTTCATCTCAGTTGATTAATTACTAGGATTAAAAGATAGCATATTAATTTTAGATGTCCTAACAGAGCTCCAAAATACATCAGAAAAGCAAACTGTCATACAAAACGTTATCATTTTCAATTTGTTCGCTTTGTAGCATGTAACTTTGAAAATGGTATAATGAATCTTCAGTCGCGTGAACATATTAATTAACTGTTATGTCCCTTAAAATTCCCAACAGGATACATAACTGAATTTTTTTTCTACTTCTATCACTTCATAAAATAAATTCAGACTTTTGAATAGTAACATTTTACATTTTGCTTATCTGATAAGACGAAGAAAAAATTCTTCAAATGTATGGATTTGGTTTGGTTAATGTGATTACGACAAAGCCTCGAAGGCTATTTGCCTAAGGGAACGGATGTCTTCGTGGTGGGCTTTCTAATTAAAACCGGCTCGTATACATGTTACACATGGGGAAAATCGCAAAAACGCCCATGCAGCCAGCCATTTTGCGGTATTCGAACCTCAGAAGGGCCCACTAGCGGCTGAGCGGTAAAGTCGCTGAACACTGGTAGTTCGGTCCGAGGTTCGAATCCCGCGAACGGGCTGGCTGCATGGACGTTTTCGTGGTTTTCCGCATGTGTAACGTTTATACGAGCCAGTTTCCCTTAGAAAGTCCTCCACGAAGGCATCCCTCCCCTTAGGCAGATAGCATCGAGGCTTTATAATCTCACACACACTCGAACCTTAGATCGAACTACCAGTGTTCAGCGACTTTATCGCTTGGTCGCTGGTAAGCCCTCAAACCTATGGGATAAACATATTGTTGCGTGCGTACGGGTTCCTTAGGAAATGAATTCACAAGTCCGATGAAAAATGAACAAAAATTTATTATTATCACAACAAATATGCTTAAATTTCCAAAAATATTCGTGCAGTATTACAATACCTCACAGTAGTTATCTTTTAACTACTCCAACGTTCAAGAGAACTTCATTCAAAACAGCTAGAGAAAGCTAATCCGCGAATTCGCTACAGTCAACAAGAGCAGTTTTCTAAACAAACTCTTAAAACAACAAACTAACTAATCATCGAATTGAGAGGTTTTCCTCCTTTTTATATGATTTCAAATAGCGCGCGCGAGAATTTTCTGAAACTTTCTCGAAATCAAAAAGGGATATTTATTTATTTCGGAATCTAACGGTAGCACACACAGCTTGTATTCGAGTTGTCCAGGTCGTAGTCTTACAGATTCACTGTTTTAGGGTACTGCCGATTTAATGACGTTTAGAAATGTCTGACCTATCTTGACAGAAATGACAAATTAAAAATGTTTTTACACCTGCATCTAAGTTTAAACTTTTCGAATCGCAAATCTCATTATTTAAAACATTTTTCTTCTTTATATATATATATATATATATATATATATATATATATATATATATATATATACAGAGATAGATAGATAGATTTTGTATAACTTACAAACATTTGATTAATAAACTCTACGATTTGAAAGCGAGCGGCAGGAACACTTTTCGAAATAAGGCATTTTTATCTCCACCGCGCGAGTTTGTTGCCACTCGGAAAAATGAAATAGAAAATGAGTGTTTTCAGAGTTTTTAATTAATATCTCGACTGTTTTAAGTCGTATGAAAGTGGGAACAATTTACGTACGAAGATGGCAACAGTCGAAATGGCTTCCCACGAATTTTTGTAATCGGAAATTATGTATTTAATGTATGGCAACGCTCTTTTCACTTCATTGTAAAAGTTAGAAATTTTTTATTAACGAACTCTAGAATTTGAAAGCGAGCAGTGGCAACACTTCTCGAAATAAAGCATTTTTATCTCCAACGCGCGAGTTTGTTGCCACTCGCAAAAATGAAATAGAAAATGAGTGTTTTCAGAGTTTTTAATTAATATCTCGACTGTTTTAAGTCGTATGAAAGTGGGAACAATTTACGTACGAAGATGGCAACAGTCGAAATGGCTTCCCACGAATTTTTGTAATCGGAAATTATGTATTTAATGTATGGCAATGCTATTTTCACTTCATTGTAAAACTTAGAAATTTTTTATTAACGAACTCTAGAATTTGAAAGCAAGCAGTGGCAACACTTCTCGAAATAAAGCATGTTTATCTCCAACGTCCATGACTGTCGCCACACGGAAAAATGAGCGCTTTCAGAGTTTTTAATTAATATCTCGGCTGATTGAAGTCGTACGAAAATGGAAACAGTCGAAATGGCTTCCCCCGAATTTTTGGAATCGGGACTAATGTATTTAATGTTTGGCAATGCTATTTTTATTTTATTGTAAAACTTAGAAATTTTTTATTTACAAACTCTAGGATTTGAAAGCGAGCAGTGGCAACACTTCTCGAAATAAAGCAGACTTTTTATCTCCAACGTTCAAGACTGTTGCCACTCCGAAAAAAATGAGGGCAAAAATTAGCGTTTCCAGATTTTTTAATTAATATCTCGGATTTTAGCCTTTTTTTGAGGGGGGGAGGAAGTGGACATCGATCTTTCGCAGGAAAGGAAAAGAATTGTAGAAAGTTTGGTGACGATAGCTATAGTAGTGACTGAATTATTAGCGAAACAAACAAAAAACCTTTCTTCTTCTTCTAGAGACTTCTTCTAGACTTCTAGAGAGAGAGCTTATATATATTTATATAGTAGCAGCATTCCGGGCATATGATCTTGCTATTTTTTAACCAAATTCAGATAAAAAGATCTGGGCTCCAGTATAAACTCCTTTTCTTCTACGAGAGAAAATGACATCCATTTCACTTCACATTTTCTCACCAATCCATAGCGCTCGACTAGTAATTGACATTCCCCGTTTTATATTTTTATTTTTTATTGTTTTTTCCCCTTCTTGAGCTTCCTGTCGTGCGATGGCGAGAAGGATGATGATAATTTATCATTTTTTCTTTCTGCTTTTATTCCCATCGGTAGGAAAGGATGATTTGCGACGTATCTCGCCTTTAGCGAATCCAAACCTTATTTGCCGTGACCTTGGATGTCTCAAATGTATGGTCTTCGGTTAGTGGTGCGTGATAGGAAACAAATGCATTATTAAAACATCAGCTGGCTACCTGACTGCATTTGATTAGCGGATGCAACTAGTCTTAAAAGGTTAATACTCCCAGTATCTTCATGTGACTTATGAGAATAAAAAGATAAGAGTATGTTGAGCACGCTACCTCCAATAAAAAACATATAGAAGTCGGTAGTCTTTCAGCCATTAGATACAGATACAGTAGAGCTCCAATTATCCGAATCAATTGGGACCGGACCTCATTCGGATAATCAAAAATTCGAATAATTGGATTTTTTTCCGAAGAAAAGGTCTACGTACAATTTAATTAATTACTGTATGTCGAAAACAGGAGAAAAAACTATTTTTTTAAAAAAAGAATTAAATGAAACTTTAATTAAAATGAAAAAGCAACACTTTTACGTACATGTTACATAGCGTACTGTACAGTACTTACAAATGCTGAAAGTCATTGCTTGCTGAAAATCTCGGTCAAAGTAAGCTGTTTGACTGTCTTCATCCATTTTCGGGCAGCAAGTCGCGTATCCGTTCGACAATGAGAAGTTGTATGGTATTTCTCCCACTTCCCTAGTGTGCCTTCGTGGTGTAGTAGGTCTGCACGCTGGGCCGGTATTCCAGAGGTCCGCGGTTCGATTCCCGGCGAAGGCGGTTGCATATTTTTCACCTTTTCTGCTTCCAATTAACCTAATGACTCTACAGTGGCGCCCGAACTAAAAGGGTTATGGATGATGATTCTCCACACCCAGGATTTGGCGACCAAGTCCCCTAAAACGCTAGTCGCCCTTTAACCTTTTAACTGTCATGCCCGAGATAGCACTGGTGTTCGAAAATGTCACGCCCGAGTATTACTCGGGGTAATTTTTTCTTGAGTGCATCGTATTGTTATACCCGAATATATATCGGGAGACGTTTATTTCGGCTTCATCTCTTTGTCAAACCCGACTGTATCTCGGGAAAAGTTAATGTGCGCTCAATTCAATAGATGACAGCACTTTACTGAAGATTTCAAAGGTTAGAGGTTATAAGTTCTTTGGTGCAAAGTGCACGGGATCTTTTTGTTGTAAAATGACGTCCAATTCTTTGAAACGTTATATAGATGATTTAGATTCTTCAACCGAAAATAAAGGATATGTGTTTGATGAGCAGTATTCATGATACTTCCATGGTCAGCCTCAAAAATAAAAAAAATCGAGATATACTCAAGCCGAAGATTGTTTCTAATTACGGTTTAACTATGGGTGGTGCAGATCGCTGTGATCAGGAAATATCCTTTCATCCAACAATCCGAAACATCAGAAAAGATATTAGAAAAAGATACTTTTACATTTACTAGACAAGGTTGTCTGGAACTCATATTTGCTCTATAAAAATGTAGTAGGGAAACGTATTACATTTTTAGAATTTCGAATTCAAGTTGAAGAAGAGCTTTTACATAAATATGATGACGAAGCTTCTGGACAAAAGAATGTTAGCAGAACACCTACAATAGATAACCCTGCCCGTCTTACTGAACGACATTTTATATCCCATATTCCTCCTACTCCTGCGAAACGTGCGCCTACAAGACAGTGCAAAGTGTGTTGTTCGAAAAAGGATAAAAATGGGGAAAAGATAAGGAAGGAAACACGATTCTGGTGTAGTGATTGTGGAGTTGGTTTGTGCTTGGAAAAGTGTTTCCAGTTGTACCACACAAGACTGAATTACTGATCTACTAATAGGTATTCACTTATACGAGTATTTATTTATTTTTTAGAAAATAATTGATTTTTTTCATTTTTAGAAAATAATGTTCCACTAGAAGCGAAATTTACAACTGCCATGTTGAGTGTGGCAGCTGCCTCAAGCAACTATGCAGTGGCTACAAAACTTTAAAAATTTTACCCATGTACTTCAAAATATCAGTTTTGAACTACTTAAGTATATTTTATTTTGTACTAAACATTTGATTTTTGCAATAAAAAAATTTGACAATTTGTGTACCCAAATCATCAAAGTAACTTGACAGTTAAAGGGTTAAAAAGGGGAATATATAAGATATTTCTCCCACTTTCCTAGCGTGCTTTCGTGGTGTAGTGGTTCTGCACGCTCGGCCGGTATTCTAGAGGTCCGTGGCTCGATTCCCGGCGAAGGCGGTTGCTAATTTTTCATCTCTCTGGCTTCCAAAAAAATCCTAATGTCTCTACAGGGTCACACTCTAGCTCCATCCGCTTTAAAGCAGTTTCGAGGCCGGCAAACGCTTCGCTAGCCGATCGTCCCGTGCCTGCTTCAACTTCGAGATTCAACTCGACACATGCTTCTCTCACACTTTCAATTAAGTTCATCATCGTTTAGAATTTGAACACGGGTCTGACGAACCAGGGTCTGACGAATCACACATCATCCATTCTCCTGTATCATCGGCACTAACATCTGAACTTCCAGGAACATTCAAAAGAATGAATCTTAACCCTCAAGTGGACATGTCATCCTCGTCTCTTCCCGTCTCTCCCCTCTCCATTATTCTTAAATTCTTAAAGCGATTCGGATAATCATGATTTGGATAGTCGGAGTTGTACTGTGCCCATGAACAAGACGTAGGCTAGGAATGTCAAAATCAATATGTTATCCAACATGCCCGTGTGACGTACCTCCTAAAACCTTAACCCGTCCATTGCCAATTTGGGCCCACCAGAGGCCGAGCGGTAAAGTCGCTGAACACTGGTAGTTCGGTCCGAGGTTCGAATCCCGCGAACGGGCTGGCTGCATGGGCGTTTTCGTGGTTTTCCCCATGTGTAACGTGTATACGAGCCAGTTTCCCTTAGACAGTCCTCCACGAAGGCATCCCTCCCGTTAGGCAGATAGCCCTCGTGTGCTTTGCCATAATTAAATACACCAACACCACCATAGCCAATTTTTACTGTAATCGCGAAAATGCCAGACAACACAAAATATCCATTTTGAACCATTCTCGAATCCATTTTCACTATTTGCCGCCCAAATGGGATAGTGGTTAGCGACGCCGACTGCCCTACCGAACAGCACGGTTTCGAATCCCGGAGAACGCATGGATGTTTGTAAATGTGTAGCGTATGTGCGGCATTGTGGGCACTCTAAACATGCGTCAAACCGAAAGTCCTCTCCAGAGACTGATGATAGGGAAAGAGGGGTGGGAGACTCTCAGACCCGTTCTTCCGGGGTGCTGTCCATGAAAATTTGGGAGGGGCGGAAATGAGAAAATCGTACTGTCACCTATATGGCGCTCAAGGCTCTTGCCAGCGACAGAAGCAATCTTGCACTCCTTGCCATGATGAACTTCGTGCGCTTGTTCTGATGTTACTGTAGGACAAGAGAGATAAGTGACAGCAACAACAATTTTAACTATTTTATGGACGGTTAGACTATAGGTACTGGATCTGGACGGATAGACGACAGGCACTGGATCTGCAGGGATAGACGACAGGTACTGGATCTGCACGGGTAGACTACAGGTACTGGATCTGCACGGGTAGACTATAGGTACTGGATCTGCACGGGTAGACTATAGGTACTGGATCTGCAAGGATAGCCTACAGGTACTGGATCTGCACGGTTAGACTATAGGTACTGGATCTGCACGGGTAGACTATAGGTACTGGATCTGCACGAGTAGAATGTAGGTACTGAATCTGGACGGAAAGAATACAGGTACTGGATCTGGGCGGATAAACTATAAGCAGGGCCGGATAAAGGGCGACTTTAGCGATTGGGCCCCCCGCATTTGAAAGGGCCCCGTGAACAAAAAATTTCGAAATTTAAAGCAAATTGCTTTTGACGATTATGGATAAATTATGAATTATTCAAATGATTAAAAATATATTTATTTTAAGTTCGCATTGCTGGATGAGATTTACTAATGTGTTTATTATTATATAATATATACTTTATAATATAGAAAACTGATACCCGTAAAAGTTCATGTCAAATGTATTGAATTTAATCGAGATAGTCCTATATTAGAGAGATTTTGCAGTACGTACGTAAACTACTATGCAGGTATATGCATCGCAACTAGTTGAATTTTAATTTCATTTAAATATTTAATATTATTTAAATATTTAATATTATTTAAATATTTAATATATAGAGAGGAATCCGCAAAATAATCCAATCGGGCCCCGCACCTATTCGTTCCGGTACTGACTATAGGTACTGGATCTGAACAGACAGACTGCAGGTACTGGATCCGCACGGACAGACTGCAGGTACTGGATCCACACGGACAGACTGCAGGTACTGGATCCACACGGACAGACTACAGGTACTCGATCCACACGGACAGACTACAGGTACTGGATCCACACGGACAGACTACAGGTACTGGATCCACACGGTCAGACTACAGGTACTGGATCCACACGGTCAGACTACAGGTACTGGATCTACACGGTCAGACTACAGGTACTGGATCTACACGGACAGACTACAGGTACTGGATCTACACGGACAGACTACAGGTACTGGATCTACACGGACAGACTACAGGTACTGGATCTACACGGATAGACTACAGGTACTGGATCTACACGGATAGACTACAGGTACTGGATCTACACGGATAGACTATAGGTACTGGATCTACACGGATAGACTATACTGGATCTACACGGATAGACTATAGGTACTGGATCTACACGGATAGACTATACTGGATCTACACGGATAGACTATAGGTACTGGATCTACACGGATAGACTATAGGTACTGGATCTACACGGATAGACTATAGGTACTGGATCTACACGGATAGACTATAGGTACTGGATCTACACGGATAGACTATAGGTACTGGATCTACACGGATAGACTATAGGTACTGGATCTACACGGATAGACTATAGGTACTGGATCTACACGGATAGACTATAGGTACTGGATCTACACGGATAGACTATAGGTACTGGATCTACACAGATAGACTATAGGTACTGGATCTACACAGATAGACTATAGGTACTGGATCTACACAGATAGACTATAGGTACTGGATCTACACAGATAGACTATAGGTACTGGATCTACACAGATAGACTATAGGTACTGGATCTACACAGATAGACTATAGGTACTGGATCTACACAGATAGACCATAGGTACTGGATCTACACAGATAGACTATAGGTACTGGATCTACACAGATAGACTATAGGTACTGGATCTACACAGATAGACTATAGGTACTGGATCTACACAGATAGACTATAGGTACTGGATCTACACAGATAGACTATAGGTACTGGATCTACACAGATAGACTATAGGTACTGGATCTACACAGATAGACTATAGGTACTGGATCTACACAGATAGACTATAGGTACTGGATCTACACAGATAGACTATAGGTACTGGATCTACACAGATAGACTATAGGTACTGGATCTCGACGGACAGACTATAGTACTTTCTGGACGGATAGGTATAGGTACAGATAGAATATAGGAATTTTTCGGCCTTTATTTTCGCAATCCTTGGTCTTAGTCATGCACTAACATTTGCAGAAGTTTTCAACTCTGACGAAAATATTTCTGTTTTCGCAATGTCAAATTTAAAAGGGAAACAAAATTGCATTTTGGACAAATAACAAAATCTAACTTTTAATGTGGTCTCACTATCCTTATATTTGGGAAAATTTTATACTGGTTACGAAAAAATAAAATTGTAAGAAGTTTGATTCCCCCCGTACGGGAAAAATTGACCTGGACATTTAATTTCAAAATTTGCAATTTTTGATGTCATTTTCAACTCGCCTTGAGGAATCCGTTAATTAGGTTAAAATAATTCGGGGAAATAAATTTAAACAAACTACTGCAAAAAAGGCGTGCATAATTTAATAGGCGTGAAGGCAAGGCCTGTGAGACCCACATCAGATTTTTAGAATATTTATTCTAAAAATATATATACAAAAGATATTTTAAAGAAATTTTGAAATCTTCAACAAAGAAATACGTATCGGCATTCTTTCGATGCAACACAAGAAATAATTGCATGCGAGATGTTAATTCTTCTAAACACGTGATCTGGAACAAGCGGAGGAAAAAAATGGAATCTGAAAACAACGAAGATTTACTGTCCCAAATATTAAACTGGATGAGATTAGGATATACAAAACAAAACAAAAATCCGCTCCCTTTCGACGGGAAGTTGCAGAGGGGGAAACCCCAATTAACTCTGAAGCCACACTTGGATTCACTCGAAAGAACACTTTATCAAAGCTTGGAGAAGCAAGAGCGAACGCGCAAGAACAAAAAAGTTAAAAAAAAGGGGTCTTTTATTTCGAGACTTCTGCAAAGAGTGCAGCAAGAATGCTGCAGACTCTTTTACTTTCGTAAGTTTCATCCAAAGAATGCTCTCGGCAATGTTAAATTGAAAATAAAGTGAAAAAAGAATTTTGGCGAGTTTCCCCAGCGGCATTGTTTGATCGAGATTATTAAAGCCCAACAGTATTGTCCGTCGTCGATCTAAAAAAGGTCGAGAAGCGGCAATGCTTGAATTCCTTTGAATATATTTTCTTAAATGTTCTCATCCGGTGTGTGAAATAGCAAAGCAAGTCTCTGATGGTAAACACAGCTTTAGATAAAAGAAGGAAATAACATCACGCTTGGAATAGATTCACATAACTATGTCCTAATTTTGGAAGAGGTTGAGCAAGAGGAATATTTAACACAAACATTCTTTCTTCCCCCAAAACGGAATACACATTGGAGGATTTCAGAAGCTAATACTAGAAATGGCATATTCCTGCTACATACGAAAATACGTGTTGGTCATATGAAAACTCCCCGATATACGAAACCCAACTGGCTACTCTCTCAACCAGTCTATTTATTCTAAAAAATACCTGTAGTCTGTCCTGTAGTACCTGTAGTCTGTCCGAGTGGAATTTCAGATATTGTAATTTGAAGGTATGTCTGAAGATAGACATGATTTAAAAGAAAGGAGCTCTCAAGGTTACGGTGACAGTGAAACAATTTTCGAAATTTTTGAGTGGCAACAATCTGTTTTCCCTCCACAAATTTATCAGCTCATTGAGAAACTATAAATGGCGATAAACGTGTCACGAAAATTGCCGCCGTAAAACACGTGCAAAGAAGAGCATAGCAAATGACCAATGACAACGTGAGAACGGAGAGAAAAGAAAAAAAAAACTTTTATTGGCATAAGAAGTTTTCAACGGGCCAGCCTTCGCAAACGATAATGTATTGCAAGCGGGAAAATGTTCTCAAGAATGATGAAGGTGTCATCCCAAGACGAATGAGTATAACTTCAGGGAATGAGATCTGGGGACCACAGTGGCACGAAACTGCAAAGTTAGCGGGCGATGTTGAAACGTTGTACACGTCGAAAACTTATATGTCTAATAATAGTTTTTTCCTCTCTCCTGTGTTGTCATTGATCCTTTACAATGCTCTTTTTTGTTAATGTGTTAAGCAGCTAAGGATAAATGTCGGTTCACTTTTCAAACTGTTGCCATAAAATGTTAGAGTCCTGCATTATATCTGAAGAAATTAAATAATGAAAATCAGCGTAAATGTATGTATATATCTCACATTGTCACAAAATAACGGTATATAGAGTCATCGAATTTTGAATAACGTAATCCTCCAACGAATATGAGCATGTGGAAGACCAAATTTGAAATTTGAAATTTGTTTTATGATCGATTTCCTATTTTTTAAAACTTTGACGAATTTTTGATTAACAAACTCAAGGATTTCAAAGCGAGCAATGGCAACGTTGTGCAGAAAAAACATTTTTATCTCCAGCGCGTGAGTCTCTGTATCGGAAATTCTAAAGATAGGCTCGTTTTAAAACTATTTTGCGATATTGCTGTTGCACTGGATCTTATGGTTTAAGTGCGAGGAACATGATATTTAATAAAGAAAGGTAACACACAAAATGTTAAAAAACGCCCCTTTGGACGTAATTTAAAATCTGAAACATTTCAGATTTTTTTTTTTTTTAATTTAATCCTCTTTGCGACAAAATATTTCGCCATGTTTCCGCCCTGCGCGCATGATATTTTAAAAATGGCTAACGGTACATACTTGAAATTGGATGGAATTCTTTATAAGGGCACTATTTTCTAACTGAACCAACAATCTGATGAACATTTTAATATTGAAAAATTTTATGGACGAAAGCATTAAAAATGTTGTTAATAAAATACATTTTATAAACTGAACTCAAAATAAAATAAAAATTTTAAATGAAATTTTTATAATTTTAGGTTCACAGTAGTTTCCAAATGTTATAAAAGCTATATATTAAATATGGAATTAAATTATGAAACAGAATGTTTTAAACTGTGCGCGCAAGTTGGAAACATGAAGAAAAATGTTGTCACAAAGCGGATTAAATTATAAAAATATTTGTGGCAACACAAACTTTCTGATGACTATTTTAGAAAGCAGCTATATTATGTAGTCAGCTGTAAAAAAGTTTGTAGTAATTGCTTTTAAAATAAATAAGTTATCCTAATTCTTGCAACAGTCACCTATTCGAACATCTTATGGGTTTTAAGGTTTACGAGTCCCCTTAAGTGGAGCATCGGTTACGGAAAGAGCAAACTTTGTGGGGTGTGCAAGGAGTATGGTATCAGCCGTTATGACAGCGTACACGAAAAAGGGTAAGACGACGTCTTCAAAGCCGAAAGTCAAAGCTGGCTGATAGGGATAGGCGGATCTTGAAGTGCATAATAGCCCGAAAGCACAAGTAATCGTTATCCGAGATAACATCCAAACTGAACTGTCATCTCCATCGCCCCGTTTCAACAAAAACTGTCGAAAGGGAACTTCATGCTGCGAAAACTTATGGCAGAGTGGCAATTCCTAAACCCTTGGTGACAGCAACTAATGCTTTCAAGCGACGCCAATGGTGCAGAGATCACAAAGGCTGGCCCCACACCACTGGCAACAGGTAATATGGTCAGATGAATCGTCATTCATGCTATTTCAGGCGACAGGACGCGTTTATGTATGTAAAACACCCAAAGAAGCGTTTCATCCTGACTGCCTCTTGCCGACTGTGAAGCATGGAGGTAGGAAGTAAGTTAGGTAGGTAGGTAGGTAGGTAGGTAGGTTACGGAGGACTGGAACGCCTGGTGTCTAACAGAGGTAAACAGGCATGTGTTCCACGCCCTCCACTAACTACGGCAAAAACCTTTTGGAACCACACGAAGCTGCACCAGGAGATTATTGAGGTTGTCAAAGAGAAGTACATAGCCTTACAAGGGCATTAGTAGGATTGTATTACAGATTGAAGAAGCAAGCTGTGGTGTTACAGATAATAGGTAGTTAAACTAAAAATACTTGGATAATAAGACGTACGCATAAAAAGACATAAAAATGCATAGGCTACAATACACAAAGCACAATGCGTAAAATGCATAAACAGAGAGCACAAAAAAAAAACAGGTACATACATATAGTCACTTAAGGCCCAAAAAGGCAAATGGATTACATGAAGTCACATGAAAGCTGGAGCACAATGTTAGTGTAAGGCAGTTCTGTTGTATATAAATACAGGTACATCTTGAATGATGAGTTCATGAATACTCATGTGATAGTGATAGTGACGGAGGAAGTGGCCACCACCCCTTTACTATTAAGTTAATTAGCATATAGGGCCACTTCCGCCCTTATACAGAGTAAAGCCAGAGAGGCCACATGGGAGGCTTGCACAAGGCGCCCAAACCCAACGCCTGGACCATCCTGTTGGCAGTTCTGCGAACCAAATGCCACCGGGTAGACACCCGTCCAAAGTGCCCGGGTCCAGTGATTTTGAATCTTCAAGAATAGCATTGTACATGGCTAAACAAGGGCAGATATACATTAGTAGTTATTTACATGCTTCTGTTAATACATATTTGCTGACATGCAATCCAGCACTGTTACATACATATACTTTCTAAATACCTACATGACATTACCTTTCCTTTCTTACCTCCATGCTATGGAGCATGGGGGTGGCGTCATTATGGTATGGGGTGCGATATCTTGGCGCGGTCTTCGGCCACTTGTTACTCTGCATAGAAGGATCACATCCAGTCACTATTTAAGCATTCTAGGGGATCATGTCCATGCTTTTGTTCAGAATGTATTTCTTGGGAGAGGCCGCTTTTTCAAGACGACGACGCCCCTATCCACACTGCTAGGTCTATTCAAGAATGGTTCGAAGAGCATGACGATGCAATTGAACATCTCGCTTGGCCCCCCTCAGTCTCCGTACTTGAATATTATTGAACATTTATGGGCATATTTGGAGTCCAAACTGAGTTCCCGATTTCCACCTCCATTCGACTTTCGGAATTGGAGACCGCTCTGCGAGAAGAATGGCTTCATATTCCAGTATCGTCCATGAGATTTATGCATCTATCCCACGTCGCATTCAATCTGTACCTCAGTCAAATGTTAGCCCAACCCCCTGTTAATAAAGATTTTCTATTATTTCACAGGTGTTCGTATTATTTTGTCCTCCATCTGTACATACGTAGTACGCATGTACAGAAGACACGAAAAAAATTCTCCTCTGAATTCATTTTAAACCAGTTTGGTAATTCATTTTGAGGAAAAGAGTACATCAGGAAAAATCGCTCAATTAAATATTTTCTTATCATTTTTATTTTAAGAGAGGGCGAAGGAGCTTGATTTATAATCTCTGAAAATTTCAAAATTTTGTAACAAATTTAGATATTGAAAATTAAAACCGATTGACGTCAAACTGCCCCAAAAATGTCGTACAAATTTCATTTAAAGGAATTTTTCCGCTCTATCCGGAGGAAACAGCAAAATTATGCAAACAGTAAAATTTTCAGATTTTTATTTTGTTGGTTAAAGGAAGATACATGCGACAACATTATAAAAAAGCTAGACCGAATTCTGAAAAATTTGCGAAGTTATTTTATAAGGTATTTCTCCCGCTTTCCTAGCGTGCCTTCGTGGTGTAGTGGTTCTGCATGCTGGGCCGGTATTCCAGAGGTCCGTGGTTCGATTCCTGGGGAAGACGATTGCTAATTTTTCCTTTCTCCGGCCTCCAAAATACACTAATGTCTCTACAGTGGCGTCCGAACTAAAAGGGTTGTTGGATGATGATTCTCCACACCCAGGATTTGGCGACTGGGTCCCCTAAAAAACCCCAGTCGCCCTTTAAGGGGCCTCATACACCCTAAACCCCTAATGAGCTTCGAATTACGTGACTGTTGCAAGAACTGAGATATTTTATTTATTTTAAAAGTAATTACCTCCAACCTTTTACAGCTGACTACATAATATAGTTGCTTTGGAGACTAGTAACCAGAAAGTTTGTGTTGCCACAAATATTTTTGTAATTTAATCAGCTTTGTGACAAAATGTTTCGTCATTTTTCCACCTTGCGCGCATGATATTTTAAAAATGGCTAATGGTACATACTTGACATTCGATGGAATTCTTTATATGGGCACTATTTTCTAACTGAACCAAAAATCTGATGAATATTTTAATATTAGAAAATTTTATGCACGGAAACATGACAGATTTTTTTAATAAAATACATTTTATAAACTCGACTCCAAATAAAATAAAAATTTAACATGAAATTCACAGTTTTTTTTGGTTTACAGTAGTTTCCTAATGTTTTAAAAGAGATATATAAACTATGGAATTAAATAATGCAACAGATAATTTTAAACTGTGCGCGCAAGGTGGAAACATGACGAAAATTTTTGTCTCAAAACGGATTCAATTATAAAAATATTTGTGGCAACACAAACTTTCTGATTACGATTTCAGAAAGCAGCTATATTATGTAATCAGCTATAAAAAGTTGGAAATAACTGCTTTTAAAATAAATAAGTTATCCCAATTCTTGCAACAGTCACATATTCGAAGATCCTAAGATCTCGATTCTTGCAACAGTCACATATTCGAAGATCACATTTCGGCCGCCTTCCTAGCGTATCTTCGTGGTGTAGTGGTTCTGCACGCTGGGCTGGTATTACAGAGGTCTGTGGTTCGATTCCCGGCGAAGGCAATTGCTAATTTTTCATCTCTCCGGCCTTAAAAAAAAAAAAAAAAAAAAAAAAAAAAACCTTGATGTTTCTACAATTTAACTATTTATTTTAAATACAAATGTTACTTACTTTCTTTGTACCAAAATGAATATTCAAACACTTACTTATTAAAATGTATACTTAAACAGCAATGTTACTTAACGAGAATATAAAAAGATTTTTTTCATATGTAATTTTTTTCTTCCTTGTTAAAATATCAGCTACTTGAAAAAAAAAACCATTAATAAAAAAAAAAACGAAGCCGATAAAGCATTTCGAAAGCTTAAAAAGGTCCCTTCACTTTTTCGGTGTTCGTCAAACAGTCCGCCTTCTCTTTGAAGGATTAGGAGAGACATGTCACAATGACAAAAAAACTGCTAAAATCAACATAAAAAACAGATAACGTCATACTGGGAAAATGCGGGATCCATTTTGACAGGAGACCCTTCATGTCATTTCTAGCACTCTTTCGGCTGTCGGTGCATTAAAAACTGATAATATATCGAGTGTTCTTGCTATGACACGTGGTTTGGTACAGATACTTACAAAACGAACGGAAGCAATGATTAAAAATTTTGCTGTTTTTATTATTCATTTTATGTGATATTTTAATACAGTATATACGAAACTAATTTCAAAGTATCTGATATGGTCACCGCATTTGTTCCACTTCATTTAAGGGGACTCATACACCTTAAAACTCATAACATCTTCGAATATGTGACTGTTGCAAGAATTGGGATATTTTATTTATTTTAAAAGCAATTACTTCCAACTTTTTACAGCTCATTACATAGCGTGGTTGCTTTTTGAAATAGTCATCAGAAAGCTTGTGTTGCCACAAATATTTTTGTAATTGAATCCGCTTTGTGAGAAAAAGTTTCGCTATGTTTCCACCTTGCGCGCACCGTTTAAAACATTCTGTTGAATAATTTAATTCCATATTTAATATATAGCTTTTATAACATTAGCAAAGTATTGTGAACCAAATATTCTAAGAATTTCATGTTCAATTTTTATTTTATTGGGAGTTGAGTTTATAAAATATATTTTATTAAAAAATCTGTAATGTTTTCGTGCATAAAGTTTTTTAATATTAAAATATTCATCAGATTTTTGGTTCAGTTAGAAAATAGTGCCCATATAAAGAATTTCATTAAATTTCCAGTATGTACCATTAGCCATTTTTAAAATATCCTGCGCGCAGGGCGGAAACATGGCGAAATATTTTGTCGCAAAGAGGATTAAATTACAAAAATATTTGTGGCAACACAAACTTTCTGGTTACTAGTTTCCAAAGCAGCTATATTATGTAGTCAGCTGTAAAAAGTTGGAAGTAATTGCTTTTAAAGTAAATAAAATACCCCAATTCTTGCAACAGTCACATATTCGAAGATCATGAGGGGTTTAAGGTGTATGAGCCTTAAACTTATTTCTTCGCATTTCATAAGAGACGTATTTCTCTTCCATTCAATTCAGTTTTAAATTATGGGCAAGACAAAATATATTAACTCAAAACATCTTCGTTTAAAATTGCAAAAAACACAAAAACATAAATCATAAAATAGAGTTAAAAGAACTGAAAGAAATTTTTATAATTAAAACTTAGTGTTTCTACACGGCAAAAGAAGCAACTCGGTTAACGGGCAGAAAGACAAAATTTTCGGTCGAAAAAACGTAAATTTGGTCTCCCTAGGCAAAAAGACACTGGTGTTGGAGCACTAACTGATTTAATTCAATATGCTAGCCTAGCGCAAATTAAATTTTAAAATTATTGATAATTCTACAACTATTGCATGCAAATTAACTAAAGCACAAAATACGTAGTCGGAACACAAGAACAATATAATTCAATCACTTTTAAAGCAAAAAATGCACAATTTACCAACACATAAGAATAAAAAAAAATAATAATAAGATCTTACCCAAGCTCGTAAGATTATGGGTATAGATTGAATACATAATTTCCATTCACTAGTATTTTCAAAAATAATCTTAATAGACAATTTCACTCAAATAAGAACTCCACATAATACATCCCTCAAGAATTCCGAGTCCCACCCACTACCATAAATTACTTCACCCAAGTCTTACCGACTGATATTATTCAAAGCCCCCGCTGCCGCTAAGAATTTTTCAGACACCCTACACTTCTGAGTCAGACGCGAAGAGAACACTTTGCCGACTCCCCACTAGAAAGAATGTAAGTTACTTAATACTTTTTCTGGCCTTTATATCTTCATGTACATTTACTGTTCTTATTATATTTTTTATTTTTATATATCTTTGATTTGTTTTTACAAAGTTTGCATTATTTATCTTATTTTGTAATCTTCTGTATTTATTTCAACTTTATACTTTGAATTCTATTTCATAATGACAATTACCAATGTTTAATTTTTACAAATAATATAGAACTGAAATGCATAAACACGGGGGTGTCGGGGGACGGTTACTCGAGTTTTTTTTTTTTTTTTTTTTTTTGAATTCCCTACAGAAATTGCTTTTCACTCAAAACTGAATTGGCTAAAATGCTTCATAGGAATAAGTTCTTTGAGTATCAGCATTGGTTCATAATCCCTTCTATTCGCGGAAATATTTGGCCTGACTAGAATTGCCGGTTTGGCTTGACCTTATTACTCGAGTAAAGACGAAACACCTTCGTATTTACGTATTTATTTATTAATTATTGTTCACTGAACGGGAGTTGGTTTGTTCCCCTTGAAAAGTCAACTAATTTCCGATCAATGACAATGATTACATGCATTTAATTTTTCCTTTTACAATTGAAATTTTGTTCTTCATGATGTTTTAATTCCAGTCCCCGTTCAAACATTATTAACATTTTACTTTCAAGTTACTCTAAAACATCTTTCAAAATATAACTTACTAATATGGATTCACTCTTTTAAAATAATTCTACTTTAATTGAACTTAGATAATATAATCAATTAATAAATATTGTTTAGGAAATAAATTATTATATATATATATATTGTTGCGTGCGTACGGGTTCGTTACGAAATGAATGCACAAGTCCGATGAAAAAGGAACAAAATTTATTATTATCACAACAAATAATGCTTAAATGTCCTCAGATATTAGAGCAGTATCACAAAATCTCACAGTAGTTATCTTTTAACTACTCAAATGTCCAATAGAACGTAATTCAAAACAGCTAAAGAACGCTAATCCGCGAATTCGCTACAATCAACAAGAGCAGTTTCCTAAACAACAACAAACTAAGTAACTACTACGAACTGAGAGGTTTTCCTCCTTTTATAAGATTTTAAAATGGCGCGCGAGAATTTTTAGTACTTTCTCGAAATCAAAAAGAGATATTTATTAAATGTTACATGCACGCGCTCTTGTATTTTCAATTTTCCGGCTTAGCTTTCTTTTAATATTCGTCACGCACTGCACTGCGCGGGAAATAAAACCATTTGATTTACAATTCAACTAACATAAGCTATTTAAATACCAAATCCGTAACAATATATATATCAATCAAACATAAAAAAGTTTTAGTTAAATAGGAATTGGCTTTTTAAAAGATTATTCTATATGAGCAAAAATGTGTAGGCCCAAATTAATTATTAAAAAAAAATTAAGCCTAAGATGCATACCAAACTTTTATGAAAGCGAACAAGACACGTAACAATTAAATTAAAAAATTATAAAAATAAAAACATAGTAATCACCTCTTGTATAATATTTCAAACAGAACCTTTCAAGGGGTAGGTATTTAAAACATTACACCATATGTTCGGTGCAGTCGATTTCAATAAAAAAGAGAGGTGCACAACTAAATGTTATAGCAATCTCACATAGAAAATTTCACCGATCAACGGCTAATCGTTTTTAAGTTATGCGAGATACATACATTTTTAAGTTATACGAGATACATACAATTATAGTGCGTGTGTATGTACAGACGTCGTGGAAAGAAATATTCTCTGAATACATTTTAAATTAATTTTACATTCCATTTTGGAAAAATGAGACCTTTTTCCTATTTGCACATACAGCTGCCACGCAAAATCATTGTTCAAATGGTTTCGAGATCGGTCAAAATGGGGTATTTTCGTTGAAATACGATACCCGAAACTTTTCTCGATTACAATACTTCATTTATTTCGTAAAGGGAAGTAAAAATATGCTAAGCAGTACAGAGTTACTACAGTACAAAGTCTGTAATCCGGACTCTAATTAGAGGTTTTTCCGGATTATAGATCATCAATTTAAATCTGGTAAGATGGCATGCAGAAATTATACAATTAAAAATATGAAACCGTAATTTATGAAATAAAAAGCAATTATGATCTAAAGGGTATCAAAATTTACAAAAACAAGCTTAATATTTATTTGTTTACTTTATTAAACATTTCTTTCAATGTAAGTTGTTTAAGTTGCTTCGTTTTTTGTGCTAATACTTTCTCTTTAATTCTATAAACAGACATCATTTCTTGTTCAGTTACAAAGTTCCACTGTTCAAGTCCTTTAATTGCTGTGTCGTGATTTCCGACTAACTTGTCAATCGAAATTTTTTCGTTTTCAATAACCTCTCTGTCACATTTTTCACTATCGGAAGCGCGCACGGGTAAACACCTGCGCGCATGCGTATAGGAAGCGCGCATTAAACGCGCATGCGTAAAGCATACAAAGGTTTGTGCCTTTGAAGTCCGGATTACAGATCATTCCGGATAATGGACGTCCGGATTATGGACTTAATTTGGTATTCATTAAATGGAAATTTGAATTCACACTGTTTTCATTAGTTTGAGGAGCATTTCCTCTCACATAATTGCAATTCAGTTCGCAAAATATAGTATAAACATAATAAATTGAACACTATAATTGCTTCAGTATGCCATGTATTTCCTGAAGCATTCTACCCGCGCATTTTGTAAAAGAATACGGAAATTCATTCTTATATACTGCTTTGACGGACGAAAAGTCCTGAAACGAAATTTAGTACCTGAAGCATTTCTGGTAAAAGTATCCTTATCGGAACGCATTGCTTGGAGGATAAAAATTGCTCGTACCCCTATAAATACAATTTCAAGTTAAGACTTACTTTGTGTTTTAAACTTGTGAGGTATTTCTCCCGCCTTCCTAACGTGCCTTTGTGGTTTAGTGGTTCTGGACGCTAGGCCAGTATTCCAGAGGTCCGTGGTTCGATTCCCGGCGGAGGCGATTGCTAATTTTTCATCTCGTCTGCATCCAAAAATTACCTAATGTCTCTACAGTGGCGCCCGAACTAAAAGGGTCGTGGATGATGAAGTTACCATTGTTTTACCACAATGCCAGAAACACGCATTTATGCAGATTCTTCATTATTTAATTTCTTTAAATACAACACAGAGCGATAATATTGGGTGGCAACAGTTTGAAAAGTGAATTTACAGTGAATCGACGCAAAAAGTCAAAACGAAATTAATAGCCCTCATGAGCAAACGTTTCTTTGAACCAAACAAACGGAAAAGAAGAGAAGTGACATACACCAGAAGGCAAAATTAAAAGATTTTGCACATTATGTAGAATTTCTGAAAAACTAATAAACAGACTTTAAATGAAATTTGGTGTTAATGCACCATGTTCTTCGCACTTAAACCATAAATTCAATTCAATTTATGGATTTGGCGATTGGGTTCCCTAAAAAACCCCAGTCGCCCTTTAAAAGGGGAACAATGTAAGGTATTTTCCCCGCCTTCCTAGCGTGCCTTCATGGTGTAGTGGTTCTGCATGCTGGGCCGGTATTCCACAGGCCCGTGGTTCGATTCCTGGCGGAGGCGATTGCTAATTTTTCCTCTCGTCTGCTTCTAAAAATTAACTAATGTCTCTACAGTGGCGCCCGAACTAAAAGGGTCGTCGATGATGAATCTCCACACCCAGGATTTGGCGATTGAGTCCCCTAAAAAACCCCAGTTGCCCTTTAAAAGGTAGAGTATGTAAGGTATTTCTCCCGCCTTTCTAGTGTGCCTTCGTGGTGTAGTGGTTCTGCACGCTGGGCCGGTTTTGCAGAGGACCGTGGTTCGATTCCCGGCGGAGGCGACTACTAATTTTTCATCTCGTCTGCTTCCAAAAAAGTTTTTTTTCCCCGTTTTCCAGGCTGCGTTATGAATTAAGCACCAACGAAATTATCAGGCTGTTTGTATTATTATTATTTTCAAGCACATTCTTCTCTCTTAAAAAAAAAGGCAAATTTTGCTTTTTTCTAACGTAAGCAAACTTCTCTAACCCGCTATGAAGTCAATTCACTGTAATCGAAATTTTAAATCATCTGTTTCAATCGCAATTAAAATATATTTCTGTGTCAATTAACTCCAATCTCTTTAATTAAGTCTCTAATAAACGTGTCTCAAATTGCTATTTCTATTCAGCAACAAATTACAGTTCACTTTTAACGCATGCTTTAATCACAGTTTCGTGGAAAAGTAATTAAAGGTCTTCGAAATCAAATCAACCTCCAAATCTTGATGACACGAGCAACGGTGCTTCCAAGCATCGTAACCACGCCTGAAGCGTGTCTTGCTCAAATCCGGCTGCTATTTTAGAGGGATATAATTAGAATACGTCGATTGAGATCTCCTCGCACGGAGCTATTCAAAAGAGGGATATTATTGATCTCCAGAAAGCTAATTTCACGCCGAAGCTGTCCGCCAGGTGATGCGCCGAGATATAATACATAGATGAAAATGACTCAGAGATGTTAGATGTAGGTGTGTTTTGCATGGGAATAATAGTCGTTTAGATAACGATGTTGAGAAGTCATTTTCGTCTTTCAAAACGAGATATTATGTAACTTTGGGCAAATATCTTTAAGTATTAATGTAAGCAAGATGTAATAATGCATTCGCTGATATCCCTCGTTATAAGAGGAGGAGGAAGAAGAACCAAAATTAAACTCATATTACATTAAAATTGGATGTTTGCACGACGAAAATAATCGAAGGCCTTCCAGATTTTATATTACGCCCAAAGGAGCGTTTTTTTAACGTTTTGTGCGTTACCTTTATTAATTAAATATCACGTTCAATGTCAAATGTGTCAAATTAAATGTCAATATGTGGCATCAGTTCAATAAATATCTATTTACATGAAAAAACTATAAACTATCTTACATATACTTGTAAATAGTGTTACGAATTTATATTTAGATAGCTAATTTCAGTAGAATTAAAAAATTTAAAATCTGACAGCTTTCAATTTTTACATTACGCCCAAAGGGGCGTTTTTTTAACGTTTTGTGCGTTACCTTTATTAATTAAATATCATGGTCAATGTCAAATGTGTCAAATTAAATGTCAATATGTGGCATCAGTTCAATAAATATCTATTTACACGAAAAAAACTATAAACTGTCTTACATATACTTGTAAATAGTGTTACGAATTTATATCTAGATAGCTAATTTCAGTAGAATTAAAAAATTTAAAATCTGACAGCTTTCAATTTTTACATTACGCCCAAAGGGGTGTTTTTTTAACGTTTTGTGTGTTACCTTTATTGATTAAATATCATGTTCTTCGCACTTAAACCATAAAATCCAATTCAATGGCAATATCACAAAATATTTAAAAGAGCATATCTTTAGAATTTCCGATACACAGTCTTGCTCGCTGGAGATAATATTTTTTCCCGTACGCTGTTGCCATTGCTTGCTTCTAAATCGTTGAAATTCTTAATTAAAAACTCATAACTGCTTTACAAAATATGAAATTGATAATAAAACAAATTTCAAATTTGGGCTTCCAGATGCCATATTCGGGTGGAGACGTACGTTATTCATAATGGATGGCTCTAGCTACTGTTGTTTTATCACAACGCCAGAAACACACATTTATGCAGATTCTTCATTATTTATTTTCTTTAAATATAACACAGAGCGATAATATGTGGTGGCAAAAATTTAAAAAGTGAATTTACAGTGAATCGACGCAAAAAGCCAAAACGAAATTAATAGCCCTTATGAGCTAACGTTCCTTTGAACCAAACAAACGGAAAAAAAAAAAAAAAGAAGTGACATACACTCGTGGACAAAATTAAAAGAATTTGCACATTATGTAGAATTTCTGAAAAACTAATAAACAGACATTTAATGAAATTTGGTATTAATGTATCATGTTCTTCGCACTTAAACCATAAATTCACTTCAACAGCAATATCACAAAATATTTAAAAGAGTTATACCCAGTTTCGCGCGCTGGAAATAAAAATGCCCCCCCCAACACACAGTGCTGTCATGGCTCGCTTTGAAATCGTAGAGTTCCTTAATCAAAAAAATCATAAATGGTTTACAAAATATGAAATAGATACTAAAACAAATTCTAAATTCGGGCATCCAGATACCCATATTTGGAGGTGGATTATGTTATTCAAAACTGAATGGCTCTGGGTACCGTTGTTTTATCACAGTGCGAGAAACATACATACATTTATGCAGGTTCTTCATTATTTAGTTTCTTTAAATATAATACAGAGCTCTAATATTTTGTGGCAACAGTTTGAAAAGTGATTCTCCGTTTATAGTGAATCAATGCAAAATGCCAAAACGAAATTAATATCCCAGCTGGGCTAATTGTCCCTTTCTGCTAATAGGGAAGTATAGAGCAAATAATAAAAATTTTATGTTGATTTAGAATATAAAATTACTATTTTACAATGCTTACCGATTCCCGATACCAAATTAAAAAGGAGAAGTAAAAGTTTACAAAAACTAAAATCTGAAAGGTTTTTTTCAGATTTTAAATTACGTCCAAAAAAACGTCTTTTTGACGTTTTGTGTGTTACCTTATTTATTAAATATCATGTTCTGCGTACTCAAAACATAAAATTCACTTCAGCTGCAATATCACAAAATAATTTTAGGATTGGATTGGATTATTGTAATTTGGCACAAAACCTGTCAAGGTTGCCAGACAAATGGTAACAATGCAATTAGCCATTTGTAAAAACTTCTACCTTAGGTAAAAAGAGACAGATTACAGTCTATGATAAAAGCTGATATCTTTTAAAAAATAGGTTAAAGTCTATTATAAAAGCCAATATCTTTTAAAAACAGAAACAAATTACGATGATGTGTTTTTCCAATTAAATTTCCCAAGTGCAGTTCTGAACAATTCAAATGTTTTTGGCGAAAATAATTAAAACTCTGGCATTCCACCAAGATGTGATGGACCAAAATAATTTTAAAATAAGGATATCTTTAAAATTTCTGATACACAGTCCCGCGCGATGGAGATAAAAATGTTTTTATTACTCCCGTACGGTGTTGCCATTGCTCACTTTGTAATCGGTTTAGTTTTTTAATCAAAAATTCATTGAAGTGTTATAAATTACGACATCGATAATAAAACAAATTTCAAATTTAAATTAGGACTTCCACATGCCCATATTCTCAGTAGGATTACGTTATTCAAATTTGGATGGCTCTAGGTACCATTGTTTTATCACAATGCGAGAAACATGCATACATTCATGCAGATTCTTCATTATTTAATTTCTTTAAATATAAACCAGAGCGATACTATTTGGTCGCAACAATTTTAAAAGTGATTCGATGTTTATAGTTTTCAGTTCAAAATGCCAAAACGAAATTAATAGTCTTTCAGGGAAAATTACCCCTTTGGATTAATAATGCGTGCAATAATGCGTGTATATTCCAAATAACTATGGCTTACTTTCATTACAATGTAGAGACATTAGGATTTTTTGGAAGCCGAAGAGATGAAAAATGAGCAAACGCCTTCGTTCGGAATCGAACCACAGACCTCTGGAATACCGGCCCAGCGTACAGAACCACTACACCACGAAGGCACGCTAGGAAAGGCGGGAGAAATACCTTACAACATATACATTTGTTCCTCCACTTATTTGAAGCACAAGAAAAAAACGCAAGCGTGATTATAATACTCCGTACTTAACAACTACTATACTTGTAAGCAAGTGGCCCACCAGCGCCCGAGCAGTAAAGTCGCTGAACACTGGTAGTTCGTTCCGAGGTTCGAATCCCGCACACTGGCTGGCATTATGGGCGCTTTCGTGCTTTTCCCCGTTTGTAGCGTGTATAAGAGCCAGGTTCTCTTAGAAAGTCCTCAACGAAACATCCCTCCCATTAGGCAGAGAGCTCTCGAATGCTTTGCAGTTGTAATTAAATAAAAAGAAACCATACCTTGACAACAAGTTTTATCTCTAGGGACTGTATGCTAGATTCCTAAATGTTGCCACACTTTTCTTTGCATTTAACGTAAGCATGAGCTAATTTCCTTAAGAAATTTCTCCTTAGAAATATGTCGCTTTTAGGTAGATAAACTTGGAGAACTTTGTCACACTGAACGTAAGGATAAAAAAATCTGATGTGTACACCACATGACTTCCATGTACGGAATATTAAATTATACGCATTTTTTCTTGCATTTCATTTAAACTTATTGGATTGAATTAAACCTACTTCGCCGACAGCGCATAAACCACATTAGAATAAATGCATTCTTTAAAATTCACTTTGTTTACCATAGCGACACTCTGACGCAAGGTTTACTTAATAGTATTATATTTCGTTCATATTATAACTCAGAATGCACAAAATTCATATCATTTAAAGAATTATCTAATCGTTGCCACATGTTCTATTCAAATACTATAACAAAGATAGAACGATGTATAAAAGAAATTAAGCAAATAAAACAAAAAAAGAAACAGTTTTTCACAAACGATTGAGTATTTCTCATTCAATTAATTCAGTTTTCACTTCGCGACAAAGCAAAAATACATAAAAACTCAAAATATCTGTATTAAAAATTACGAAGTAAATCTTAAATACTTATTTCCTCGAAAAAATTCCAGAAAGGATTAAGCATGATTTAATTGGCAATAATAAATGAAGGCGTTATTTTTGTGTTGCGAAGCTTAGTCTCTCTAGATTGGCAACAAATCTACAATTCTGCTGTTATAAATGTAAACAAATATGTCCGCCATGTTATTTAAAACTTAATCGCACTTAAACAGCTTTTAAATTACTGATAATTGTACAAATATTGCTTCCAGAATTACGAAAGGCATAAAAACGTTAATCCGAAGATAAAAACAAAATAATTCAATCATTTGTAAAGCAAAAAATATACAATTTACAAACATATAAGAGTAAAGAAACTGAGATCACTGAGCCGAGTAACAGAGTGGATATATTTATAAATATATTTATATACGTTTGGCGCGGCCGATTGAAACCAAAATTCGAGGTGCACATCTACATGTTATAATAATCTTATCTACAAAATTTCAACGTTCTGAGGTTACTCGTTTTTAAGTTATGCGAGATACGTACGTACGCAAGCACGTACGTACATACGTTCGTACAGACGCCACGAAAAATTCTCTTCAGAATTCATTTTAAAGCAGTTTTTTTGGAGGAAAAGAGTCTTTTATTCTGTTCTTACGTACAGATATCACGCAAAAACATTGTTAAATTGCATTCGAAAGCGGTCAAAGTGGATATTTTCGTTGAAATATGCTGCCTGAAGCTTTTCGCGATTACAATACTTCCTTTTTACTTCGTACAAGGAAGTAAAAACAGGCACTCTAATAATGAAAATTTACATTAAAACTGTAAACATTTCGAGTAGTTTCGCCAAAATTCATGTGTATGTATATTCACAACAGTATTTGAAAGTAGCTGGCTTTGTCTGTTATCATTAGCAATGTTGAGATACTCGATGCATTTTTCTTCTTCAACAGACATGTCTTTGTGGAAGATTTACTAAAGGAAACAGTTTCATATTCCATGCAGCACAGGAGTAAAATCACAAATATCTCACGCAATCCGCTCGTTCACCGAAAACATATCTCGGACGGCTTACAACAGCCTTTTACTTTATAACAGGCGTTGCAAGGTCGTAAAGGCCCTCCTCTCATTTACGATCATAACGTGTCTCGTCATCACCGCATAGAGTTTAGTTTGGTTTATGCGATTACGGCAAAGCCTCGAGAGCTATCTGGCTAAGGGAACGGATGCCTTCGCGGAGAAATTTCTAAGGGAAAATGTCTCGTATACACGTTACGCATGGGGAAAACCACGAAAACGCCCATGCAGGCAGACAGTTTGTGGGATTCGAACCTCGGATAGAACTATCAGTGTTCGGCGACATAACCGCTCCGCCGCTAGTGAGCCCACCACACTGTGGGAGAGATTATAGTAAATTAGAGAGTTTGCAGCAGCCATTACCAGGATTACGAGGCAACCAGGAGGGATAATGGCCTTGAAATTCCAGTTCTAATGTAAGAGACTATAACATTTAACGGTCTTATACGCTTTGGGAAATAATATAAAATCAACGTATATTTACTCTATTTTATAAATATATATATATATATATATATATATATACTTTTTTTAATCAGGAGGGTTTTTTTGTTATAAATATGTAAAATTTAAATTTCCACTGCATAACTTTCGTTACTGTATTTTCGTTTTAAGTACACAATTCTCGAAAGCTTTATGTGAAAATCTCCAAAAAAAGAAACTTTACTTTTTTTTAGAGAGGATTGAAACAGCTTTAGACATTGTAAATGCCTTCATTTCATGAAAAATCTACATCTTACATTAAATTTCTGGTGAAACAACATTTTATTGCTTTCAGTAACAATAAAACAGATGTCTACGTCGAGATTTCAGAAGCATAAGTTTCAAGAAATAGCTTCTCCCTTCGGAAGAAATTCCTGTATTTCTTCCCCCCCCCATCTGACTACGGATCGGCATAACCATTAGGAAGGAGAAAATATTTTTAGTTTTGCTCTATTTTATTCAACGCAGAGTTCTAGAAGAAATCGCAGTCCTCCCCAGCTTAAAGGGAGCGTACGGATGATGTCAAGAGCAGATTTGGGTTAAACTTTGGATTGCATAGAGAGGGTCTGCATATAACATTTACATACATTTTGTTTATATGCAAGACGAAAGATGTTATTTTTAGAACCTCTCTATTCTACTTTCTCTTTTTTGTATCAGAATCACGAAAGTTTGGAGGGAATATTCTTAGAACTTTCTTTAGACAGGTTCCATTTGTATTGAGGTTCAATTTTTAAGATATTTGACATAAAATGGAGTGGAATATAGTTGAAACTGACGCACAGTTGGAGCATAAAGCGTCCCCTCGTTACAACTCGCAAGGGGAACTATGATTACGGATTAGACTGAATTAAATTACATTATACTACAAAAATAAATTATATTTCTCCCGCCTTCTTAGCGTGCCTTTGTGGGGTGGTGGTCTGCACGCTGGGCGTGCATTCCAGAAGTCCGTGGTTCGATTCTCAGCGAAGACATGGCTCAATTTTCATCATTCCTGCTTCGAAAAAAACCTGATAGCTCTACAGTAGCGCCCGAACTAAAAAGGTGTTGGATGAGGATTCTCCACACCCAGGATTTGGCGATTGGGTCCCCTAAAACACAGTCGCCTTTTAAATGGGGGAGCACAAAAGGTATTTCTCCCGCCTTCTTAGCGTGCCTTCGTGGTGTGGTGGTCTGCACGCTAGGCGTGTATTCCAGAAGTCCGTGGTTCGATTCCCAGCGAAGGCATGGCTCAATTTTCAACATTCCTGCTTCGGAAAAAAAAAACCTAATAGCTCTACAGTGGCGCCCGAACTAAAAGAGTGTTGGATGAAAACGAACGAGCAGCGTCGGGAGCTGTACTCTGGTGCTGTGCAATGAGGCTGTCTCCACCGTGGTAGCCTGATAACGGAAGGCTGTGTCGCTGATTGTGTCAGTGTGTTTATAGTAGCTCTTCGACGACTGCAACGTGATTTTGGAGCTGTCCTGATTATTACTGGCTAAATAAAGTGTGTTTTAATAATTCATCAAGTGCTGTCGTCGTTATTCACTCCAAATCCTCACGAACGTGAAGGAAGAAAGTAACGTAACAACTGGTATCAAAAAAAAAAAAAAAAAAACTCAACAACATACATATAAAAAGTATTTTAGGATTTATTTTAAGCAAAACAAAAATTAAAGAAAATTCTGATGAGACAGATGTGCTCGTTTTCTGCTGCATAACAAATTAAATGTTGGTGCGATAGTTGACAAAGCTTGTCATAAAGCATCTTCAACACGTTTCAACATTGAATGTTATTTGGTTTTAATTAGTGGTAAAGCTGAAAAGTGGTTTTATAAAAATATATGGTGTTGAATGAGAGAAAAACATTTAGTGCCATTTCAGAAATAATACGAAATCTAGTTCTAACACCGATTCAGAATTTATCAGGGTTTCGGGCATATTCATGCAAATCTTATAGAAAAAAATTGCAACAGGCTCAAAATTGTGTCCTAAGACAGATTACCAATTCGCCCTGGTACGTTCGAAATCAAAAGTTACATGAAGAATTGGGTATAGAACAACTTAAGTGTTTTTACTGCCGGCTCGCCAGGAACTTTTATGCCAATCTTGTTAATATCAACAACCCAATTATAAGGATTTACGATTACGACTTTAATGACCCAAATAATAGTAAACGGCCTATGGCCATACTTAGTACCCATACTGTATAACTTATTTAATCGAATATGTACCTCTTAATATTGTGTTATAGATTTAAAGTTGAATTATTACTAGTGCACCAAGAAACTCACACTACTTTGCCTATTATTTATAGGAATGTTTTTTTCTGCATTAGGCTATAGCCAGCTCATCCCTCCTGTCTCTGCCTTCTCACGTCTATTGAAACTTTACGCACACTTTAATCTTTTTAGAAATTTGTCAAGATTCTAAGTTTGACTAACGTTTATTTTATTTTAAAACTGTACTATCACTTCTTATTTTCTACTTCCGGCCGTAATTAAATGCTTTAACTTGTTTATGCAAATTGTCTTGCTAATGCCTAAGTATTTAAGCTGTGGCTTTTTGCCAAGAGTTAGGCAGAGAGAAGGAGATTTAGGAAGCAAGCCGCTTGCCACTGCAGTTCTACGAGTTTTCACTCAGTTGCTGTTTGCCTTTAAGGCCAGAGGTTTAGCCCTCTTGATATTTGCAGACGTATCGTAGTTTTAGCAGCTCGGCGTACTACATACGTACCTTTTTTAAATAAAGGCCAGTCTTAGTGCTAGGCATTTGTATACTAATTCAAAGTTACCTTTTAGCTAGAGTTTTAGTTAATAGTTTTATATTTCTTACGTTCAGACCACAAGTGGTTGGTCTCTGTATCCCGAAGTTCGGGAGTACCAGTAAAGTATAGAAAATAAAGGGTTTCGTATACCCTTTCTGCTTGTGTCGTCTATTACACACAATCTGGAACAGAACTTTAGTAAGTTAACTGTTCTTATTCAGGACACATCATGTTTCCAAAGCAAATCAAGAGAAACACAAGTCCTGACAAATTTATCTTTTAATTTTTCTCTTATCTCTATTCTTATAATTTAAAAAAATGTTAAAAACATGATTTAATTATATATATTTCTATACATATAAAAAAATTCTAAATATATACTAGTTACTCATGACATTATTCGAAATAACACATCTGTTCTACAAGGGGTAGGGTCTTTGACCCAGGCACCCTGGCGCTAACCGTTTCCCCAGTGCGTCAATTTATCAGGGATTGTTGTGAAAACTCAAGTTTTAGATTTAAATCGCTAGACAGTTTTACAAATTCCTTTTGCACTTTATGTAACAGGTAATTAATCTCATTAATATCAAGTAATGCAATGGCTTTATAAGTTTAATCTCATTAATGTCAATTAATGTAATTTCTTTAAAATGTTATGAATGCAGTTTTTGCTTCCTTTTATGGCGTAAAAAGGAAGTACTGTAATCGCGAAAAGCTTCAGGCATCGCATTTCAACGAAAATATCCACTTTGACCACTTTCGAATGCAATTTAACGATGTTTTTGCGCGATATCTGTACGTAAGGACAGAGTAAAAGACTCTTTTCTTTTAAAAAAAACTGAAAAACTCCTTTAAAATGAATTCTGAAGAGAATTTTTCGTGGCATCTGTACGAACGTACGTACGTATCTCGCATAACTCAAAAACGAGTAGCCTCAGAACGTTGAAATTTTGTATATAGGTCTACTATAACATGTAGATGTGCACCTCGTATTTTGGTTTCAATCGGCCGCGCCAAACGTATATAAATATATTTATAAATATATCCACTCTGTTACCCGGCTCAGTGATCTCAGTTTCTTTACTCTTATATGTTTGTAAATTGTACATTTTTTTCTTTAAAAATTATTGAATTATGTTGTTTTTATTTTTCGGTTAAGGGTTTTATGCCTTTAGTAAATCTGTATGCAATATTTTTAGAATTATCAACAATTTAAAAGTTGTTTAAGTGCCGCTAAGCCTATTTTGATTGCGGCCATTGCTTGTTTACATTTGAAACAGCTGAGTAGTGAATTTGTTGCCAATCTAGAGAAACGTAGCTTCGCAACAACAAAGATAAACGCCTTCATTTATTATTGCGATTTAAATCATGCTTAATTCTTTCTGGAATTTTTTTCGAGGAAATAAGTGTTTAAGATTTACTTAATTTTTAATAATTTAATTTTCAATAATTAGTAATTTAATTTTTAATAATTAGTAATTTTTAGTAGAGATATTTTGAGTTTTTATGTATTTTTGCCTTGTTGCGAAGTGAGAACTGAATTAATTGAATGAGAAATACTCAATCGTCTGTGAAAAACTGTTTCTTTTTTGTTTTGTTTGCTTAATTTCTTTCATACATCGTTCTAGCTTTAGTATAGTACTTGAATAGAACATGTGGCAACGATTAGATAATTCTTTAAATGATTCAAATTTTGTGCATTCTGAGTTATAATATGAACGAAATATAATACTGTTAAGTGAACCTAGCGCCAGAGTGTCGCTATGGTAAACAAACAGAGTGAATTTTAAAGAATGCATTTATTCTATTGTGGTTTATGCGCTGTCGGCGAAGTAGATATAATTAAATCCAATAAGTTTAAAGAAAATGCAAGAAAAAATGCGTATAATTTAATATTCCGTACAAGGAAGTCATGTGGTGGACACATCAGATTTTCTTAATTCAACTATCGAACTGAATTTTCGTGACCCCAAAATTTCCATTTGCGGTCACGACCGCAAATCGAACACTGGCTTAGATGAAATTCAAACTTGGCTTTATTTTTGACATTTTTTTAAAAAATTAATTTTACTCTAAGGTTACGTTTCGCCTATTAGTACTGAGTATAAGAAGTTCTGAAGCACTTCTGGCGTACTAAAATAACATTTCTTTCTGTGGGTAAAATTTCCTTCCTCATTAGCTATCGCTCTGCAGCTTAAATTACTTTCCCTCGTTATATTCTTTTTAAGACTTAAAAGTATGAACAGGGTTGTCATATAATACTTTAATTATAGTATTGTCAAAAGCTAATGATTTAATAAATTATTCTGAATGCCGTTAAAATGGGAAGTTTGAACAGAAATAAATTTTCTGCGAGACAAATTAATCATATTTCATTGTCCAAAACAGAATTTCTGAACCTTAGTCTTTGGGAGGAAAGATTTTAGGCGCGAGCTGAGTTTGAAAGGGGAAAGTTAGTTTTTAAAACATTCTGAATCATAAAGGAAATATTTCAAGAAATCAAGAAAATATTTTTACAAGGATCAATTCGTTCCTTATAATGAAAGAAATGTAACCTTTTAATCCAATATTCTTATCAGTAATACTATTTTTATTATAGTTCCTTTTATTTTAATTCAGCTATCACAATAGGCTTGCAAGGTTTTTTTTAGTTTGAATTATTTGATTCTGGAAAAGCATTCGAGGGCTATTTACGTAAGAGGGAATGCTTTCGTGGAGGACTTTCTAAGGGGAAATTGGCTCTTATACATGTTACACATAGATAAAACTTCGAAAACGCCCATATGGCCAGCCCATTCGCCGGGGTTCGAATTCCGGACCGAACTACCAGTGTTCAACAACTTTACCGATCAGCCGCTGGTGGGCCTGGACTTGTAAAGACTATGCACCTAACAATCCGACTGCTAAACAGTACAGTATGGACACTCACTGAAGGTTTGTTTTCAACGGATAATCGTATACACCGTGGAAATATAATACAATGAGACAAAAGTCCTCGTGTGATTTGTTGGTAGGGGAACAGGGATGGATGATTTTGAGATCGTCTGCAGGGTTGTTCTCCGTCAAAAATTGGGCGAAGCACGGCGAGACTACGCCTATACGACCGATATGGAAACTTTGTGTCCAGCCCCACCGCCTCTCAGCCGGTAAAGTGGTTAGTAATGCTGACTGCCGTGCCGATGCACCCGGGTTGGAATCTCGACGATATGGATAATTGTGAGCGTATAGTATCCGTGCGGCTAGGGGGAACTCAAAATACATGGTGAGCTAAAAACAGAGATTCGGGAGTCAAAAACGGATTCGAACGAGATTCTGTTTTCAACACCGCGAGGTGGTAGTGTGGTGCATTTAATTATGGTAAAGCACACTAGGGCTATCTGCCTAAGGGGAGGGATGCCTTCGTGGAGGACTTTCTAAGGGAAACTGGCTCATATACACGTTACACATGGGGAAAACCACGAAACTACCCATGCACTCGGATACCCCATTCTCGGGATTCGAACCTCGGACCGAACTACCAGTGTTCAGCGACTTTACCGCTCGGCCGCTGGTGGGCCCCTCAACATCGCGAGGAATGATTTGTGTAAAAATGTGTGAAGGGTGGCGGTAGGTAGCACTTCTCATCAACTGTAATGATTAGTTAAGTCAGTATCGTAATATATAGTGCATGCTGCAAAATTAGTTTTTAAATTTATTATAATTGAATCATTAGTATCGTAACGTATTGTAAAAGTAGCATGTTACAAAAGACCCTGTATGGCCATGTACTTATATTTTTGTCCGATATCAACAAACACTGGGACCCGAGCAGTTGGACGGCAGCGAACCCCATCGGCGGCTCTGGATAATGGCGGACGTGGTGCTGTACTGATTAACCATTAAGGTAAAGGGACAGTGCCCACGTCCTCCGTCACTTATCACTTACATTTGTGAGTCTGCGTAATACTGTATTTTGAACTCAAAACATATTTATTACAATTACGAGAAGCTCTTTACAAATATATACGACTCATGGATAGCATAGAAAAGTTACTGAAGTGAAGTATAGTCCTCGTGACAAGAACACCCTGCCGAAGAGGGTCTCTCTGGTACAGAGTTCAAGAGCATTCTGATGTATTGTTCCGATGGAAATAACCTGCAGACTGAAATAGCCACGCCTCCTTAATGTTTCAGAAGTATTTTACCTCCTCTGATTCGTTATATCTGGAACGATATCAGAGGAAAAACAAGATCATTGGTTCATCTGCCCTCCTGAAATCAAGAGCATGGACCCTATAAGAGATAGACTAACCCAGTGGGCGGGCCGCGCGTCACCGATATGTCGGCAAGAAAGAGTAGGGCAAGAAAGAGTAGGGTTTACTTTAACACTGAAACTTATGACGTTTGTATCACATAACTGTTTTTAATTATTAAATATGATGCGTTGTATAGTGATGAGATTATGAAAGCCACAGTTTTTACTTCCTTGTACGAAGTAAAAAGGAAGTACTGTAATCGCGAAAAGTTTCAGACAGCATATTTCAACGAAAATATCAATTTTGACTGTAATCGAATGCAATTTAACGATGTTTTTGCGTGATATCTGTACGTAAGGATAGAATAAAAGACTCGTTTCCTCCAAAACAACTGAAAAACTGCTTTAAAATGAATTCTGAAGAGAACTTTTCCTGGCGTCTGTACGAACGTATGTACGTACGTGCGTACGTTCGTACGTACACGCACGTACGTATGTCGCATAACTCAAACACGAGTAGCCTCAGAACGTTGAAATTTTGTATATAGGACTGCCATAACATGTAGATGTGCACCTCGTATTTTGGTTGCAATCGGCCGCACCAAACGTATATAAATATATTTATATAAATATCCACTCTGTTACCCGGCTCAGTGATCTCACTTTCTTTATTCTTATATGTTTGTAAATTGTGCAATTTTAGCTTTAAAAATGATTGAATTATGCTATTCTTATCTTCCGGTTAAGGTTTTTATGCCTTTAGTAAATCTGTATGCAATATTTTTAGAAATATTAACAATTTAAAAGTTGTTTAAGTGCCGCTAAGCCTAATAATTTTTGCCATGTCAGCCACTGCTTGTTTAGATTTGAAACAACAGAATAGTAGATTTGTTGCTAATCTAAAACACCTTCTTTTATTATTGCGAACTGGACATGCTTAATCCATTCCGGAATTTATTTGAGCAAATAAGTGTTTAAGATTTACTTCATAATTTTCAATGCAGACATTTTGAGTTTTTATGTATTTTTGCCTTGTCGCAAAGTGAAAACTGAGTTAATTGAATGGAAAGTACTGAATCGTCTGTGAAAAACTTTTTTTTTTCCTTTGCTTAATTTCTTTTATATACCGTTTTAGATTTATTATAGTATTTGAACAGAGCATGTGGCAACGATTAGATAATTCTTAAGATGATATAAATTTCGTGCATTCTGAGTTAAAGCATGATTGAAATGTAGCGCTGTTAAGTCAACCTTGCGCCAGAGTGTAGCTATGGTAAACAAATACAGTAAATTTTAAAGAGTGCATTTGTTCTATTGTGGTTTATGCGCTATCGACGAAGTAGATTTAATTCAGTCCAATGAGTTTAAAAGAAAAGCAAGAAAAAATTTGTGTAATTTAATATTCCGTACAAGGAAGTCATGTGGTGCACACATCAGATTTTTTTGAAATATAAGGGGGTGGGAGACTCTCGGACATTCGTTCCCCCGGGTGCTCTCCTTGCACCCGGGGAAATTGAGGGCAGAACTCAGCTAAATCGCACTCTCATCTGTAAGGTGTTCAAGGCTATTGCAAAAAGAGGCGTAATACCCTTGCGCTCCTTGCCGCGAGTAATTTTGTATGCTTGGCCTAAATATAAGTCAGACAAGTGAGCATCAGCAGCTAAAATGTTGCAAAATGTTCTAAAAATGTTGCATACAGATTTACTAAAGGCATAAAAACCTTAACCGGAATATAAGAAAAACTTAATTCAATCATTTTTAAAGCAAAAAATGTACAATTTACAGACATATAAGAGTAAAGAAACTGAGATCACTGAGCCGGCTAACAGAGTTGATATATATATATAAATATATTTATATACGTTTGGTGCGGCCGATTGCATCCAAAATACGAGGTGCACATCTACATGTTAGAGCAGTCCTATACACAAAATTTCAACGTTTTGAAGCTACTCGTTTTTGAGTTTAGCGAGATACGTACGTACGTACATACGTTCGTACAGACGCCACGAAAATTTCTCTTTAGAATTCCTTTTAAAGCAGTTTTATAATTTTTTTGGAGGAAAAGAGTGTTTTATTCTGCCCTTACGTACATATATCACGGAAATACATCGTTAAATTGCATTTAAAAGAGATCAAAATGGGATATTTTCGTTGAAATAGGCTGCCTGAAACTTTTCGCGATTACAATACTTACTTTTTACTTCGTACAAGGAAGTTAAAAATTGCTTGAAAAACGTACAGGTTACCTAATTACTTGCAAAACATGTAATATGAAATATGTTCCACACCAAGCGGTGAAAATTAGGAGAAATCTTTCGAATCAAAAATAAAACTTTCTTCTGTATCTTTTTTTATGATTTTGTTTTCAGAGTTCCATGAATTTTAATTTTATTTTTAAAAACGTTTTTGAAAAAAAAAAAAAAAAAAAAAAAAAAAAAAAAAAGTATCTTCCTAATTACGTAGCAGACAGAAACAAAAATGAAAAAGAGAAAGAAAAGAATAACGTTTATAATTTAGCATTTATATTTTGAAAAATAAAATGAAAAATAAAAGAATAACGATTATCATTTTCATGCTTAACAAGCATAGTGTGAAACGATGTATCACATTTAACAAGAAGATTATATTTACATTCTGTCTGGAACATGTCAGTTACAAATTTGGCTGCTTATCTACATTCATTACCTAGATTCAAGACTTTTCCAGAGTTTTCGACCAACAATGCGCTGTCCAGAATGCTAAATTGACAAGCCATATCATTACTCTTACAAGGAAAAGATTTTATTATTTATAAAAGGATGTCATTTTGTTATGCCCACAAGGGAACGTACAAAACTAATCGTACTATTAGCTTTGCCATTCGGAAACAATGGTAAATGAAGCTCTGGCCAAGTAGTTTAAATGATTGAAATTTTAATTACTGTGTTACATCTTTTCTTAATTAGTGTTGATAAGATATTTTGATAGATCACATTTGATAATGATAACTTATCGTCAGCCTTACTGCATTCTCTTAACACTGTGTTAGTTAAATATTTGAAGAAAAAGTGTAGAGTCATTTGGATTTTGAAGCAAGGCTCGTGAAAAATGAGCCATGCTCTCGCCGGGACTTGAACCCGGACCTCTCGAATACGCGCAGTGTGTGCTAACTGTTACACCACGAAGGCACGCAGAGAGGAGGGAGAAAATACCTTATATATTCCGGGCCGGCCCTTGTGATAAGTCATATGACCAAGTGTTCTTGGTTGGGTGGGCTGAGGGCTGCGCCCCCGTTAATTCACCTTATATATTCCAATTTTTTACCAAGTAATTTCGAAAGAAATTCTAATTTTTATATTTTTACCGATTGCATGTGTTGTTTAAATACACTTTATAACGCAGAAAATCATAACGGTCTGATTATCGATACTAAAGATCTTTACCCGAAACTATCTTTATCCTTTAATATTAAGTTTGGCTGGGTTAGAGCCCAAATCGGAATATTCGGTAATGAGAGAAGAGGATGTGCTCGCAAAAGAGGCTGCCTTAGGGAGTGTTTCGGGGACGCCGTATGTTCAGGGTTAAAACCAAATAGCAACCACAGTTATCTATTCGTATTATTTTAAGTAATGGCAGTTACAATGGAATACTTCTGAAAGAAAAAGTCGTTATTTGAAACATTTAAAAATGACTAAGAAAAAGAATGTTATCTTCAATGATTTTGAAGTTAACCAGTGTCTGACCGGACATGGGCTTTTCCCGGGATACTTCGTTAGGTTTAAAATACAGAACGACGATAAAGGTAAACTATGGGATCTGTTTGGTGATGCTAAACATTTCCTCGAGGTCTGTCCCTACTTTGATGGCTTAAGAAACAATAAAAATATTGATTTTGAAAATCCGTTTTTATGCTATAAAGATTTCGCCCAATTATGTAAATCTGTGATGAAAATTATTAACGATGAGCGCCGGGCAGTGGGAATCAGTGGATGATTTTTGCTTTTTATTGCCATCACTATTTGGTCTATTTAACTAATTTTTTGTTACCATTGTTTGTGTTTGTTGTTCGAAGGTGTTTTTTTTTTCGGAGGGGTGTCTGCTTTTGTCTAAATGTTTGTATTTCTTTTTCTTCACTTTCATGTGTTTAATTATTAACACATGATTTATCATTAACACATGGATATTTTTACATATGTTTCAATTATTTTCCTTTGTTGAAATGGGCGTGGCCTATTATGACCATGACTGATACTGATTTATCATTAACAGCTTGAAAATAGTGACTTATGGCGGACCGCACACACGATTTTCTCATCTCTGTGTGGTCCGCCGCATTCTTACGGGGATCTCTCAATACTCCGAAGTCTGCTCAGAATGGAAAACTTGCTCTCTTTCTCTCTCTCTGATCTCATCTACCCCCTCCCGGTCGCCGAGAAATCTCTAGTACCTTCCATTTCTCGAAATCACTGAAAAGCATACGTGGTTAAAGTTTCAAACTGCAATTTCTGCATAAAAAATAAAGCAAGCTTTGACCAATCGGATGCCCCTAATAATGCTGCCAAATTCCAATCCAGCATGATCATTAGACTTAGATCCATAAGTAAATAAAGAAGTACAGTCGTTGTAAATATTTCTGTGCGCAGAGAAGATACGTATGTACAGAACTTCATTAGCGTCACTCTTGTTGGAAGGTGGAGAAATATTCTGGAGCACTAGTTTTTCAGTTTGCTATGGAGGAAAAATGGGCTCTACTCTTATATACGCCCTAAGATCCCCAAATGTGGCGATAGGTGTTCTGCGCTGGTTTTGGGGGACGATGTTGTGTGTATGCCAACCCTTTTGACGTTGAAACTTACCTCTTTTGCTGTAGTGGTTTAATTGCTCATTGGTTCGTGTCGTGCGTGTTTTGAAATGGCCTATGTTGCAATGATAGACGTGGTGGCAAGATTTCAATCGCGTATTTTAGTTTGCGTGGAAACTAAATTTAGTATTATTAACAGGTACGATTTTGGAATTGTTAACGAGTCTTTTGTTCACGGGTGTGTTTATGCGGATCGAAGTGTAGCTTTGGAATTTCCGTGGGATTTTTAAAACGGAGTCCGAAATGCGAAGCTGCTAAGAGAACTCGGACGAAGAAAGGCGTTTCTGATAGTTCTTGTGTGGATTTGCAGTTAGATGGTTGCTGGTAAAAGTATGTGGCTGTCAACGAAGTTTAAGATTTGGATCGTGGTTTTCGTGTAGTAAGTTAACTTCGGAGGATGTTTTTATCGTTACTTTCGAAATTTTGAATCGCAGAAAATTTTGTGATATAGCAAAATCGTGGGACTTTTGTTCACAGACGTTGTGCGACTGGCGAAATTTTATTAACGAATGTATTATGGTAAATGCATTTTATTTTACTGTTTTTATTTTGTAGAATGTTATGTTCATTGTTTTTTTTACTGTGAATTTTTGTTGTTATTGTTGTTTTTTGAATTGTTTGCAATTTTGATTATTTTAGTTTATTTTTGTTAATTTGTGCGCAATGCCTAGATTGTACAATTCGTAGATACTTTTTGAAGTTTAAACAGGATGCTGTGTACATGGTATTCTTTGAAATTTATTGTTGTTATGTTAATTTATTAAAGCGAGGTGTGCGTAGTTCGTAGATTCTTTCGATGCCTAGATTGTGCAATTCGTAGATTTTTTTAAAGTTAAAACATATCGCTGTGTACATGGATTTTGGTCAAATATTTTTGGTTAGAAACTTTACGTTTTTGCTATCTACATGTTTTGTTTTTGCTTCGGATTTTTAGCTTAAATTGTGTGTTCAAAACGTGGTTTTTGCATGTGCGAAAACCGCGTTTTTGGAGACATCTTAGGCTTAAAATTTGAAGTGTAGATAAAAAATTTAGATAGTAATATCGCACCGTGGAATTCCTCGCCAAAAATATTTTGCGATAAATTTGTCGCCAAGCGAGGGCGTATATAAGAGTAGTTTCGAAAAATGAACCCCCTTGTGAGTTTTAGGTTTCAAACTACTCAATGTATGAGCGAATTCCGAAACCGAAAGTAAAAAGACAAGATTACTTTGCTTGTTATAGAGGAAGATAAAAATCATCCTGTAGGACGATATAAGCAAGTTAACACAGGGTAGGTAGGAGAGAGGGAGGTTACGGAGGACGCCTAATGTATAGCATAGGTAAGCAGGAATGTGTCCCGTGTGCTCCCGGGCCGAATCGTGAGCTTATTAGTTTTAAAAGAAAATCTATACATTGCCATAAAAGGGATCTTTTGACATATTCGTTGTATATTGCTATTCTTTAACATGCGTTCAGATGATGGTGAACATTGTAGAGTTCCTCACTTTGTAATTAAGTTAATGTTGGAAGTGAAGAATCTAAGAACTGATAAGCGAATAATCGCTTAAGTTCGGTGGCAAGAAACAACAAGATAAAAGTGTAACTAACCCTTTATTATTTCAATAAGATTTAACTCCGCCTGGGAGTGTACAAACAAAGCCCGTACTTGGGCTCGAACTTAAAACATAAAGAATTAAACTAAAACTAAGATTAACTAAAGAACTATAGCCGAAGCTATGAAGGTTCAAATCGAGTTGGCCCCTTAACTTATTTGACTACGAAGCTTAGCAAGGGCCTGAGTACGGCCGAGCGTAATAACAGCTTTGAGAGAGAGAGTGGCCGAAAAGTCAGATGCGCGTAAATCAGAAACTCTGATTCTCTCTGACTCAGTAAGTAACTTCGTGGTTTAAATACCGCTCCTCCTCATTAAATATTCAGCAAGATTCCAAAACTACGTTCTGGCCGGAAGTAGTAAGTTGAAGTTAAGAATTTTACAGGAAAGGAACTTTAACTTAAAATTTAACTGTTAATAAAATTAACATAATCCTTACAAGAGGAACATAAAAATCATCCTGTAGGACGATATAAGCAAGTTGACACAGGGTAGGTAGGAGGGAGGGAGGGAGGTTAAGGAGGACGCGTGATGTATAACATAGGTAAGCAGGAATGTGTCCCGTGTCCTCCCCTGCCGAATCGTGAACTTTTTAGTTTTAAAAGAAAATGCATACATTGCCATAAAAGGGAGCTTTTGACATATTCGTTGTATATTGCTATTCTTTAACATGCGTTCAGATGATGACGGACATACATATACATAAAACATAACATGTAAACATATAAAAAAGCTGAAACTTTCAGATTTTTTTTATATGTAACATGTAAACTTATAAAAAAAATCTGAAAGGTTTCAGATTTTAAATTACGTCCAAAGAGGCCTTTTTTTTTTCAAGGTTTTTTTATGTTACCTTTATTTATTAAATGTTATGTACTTTGAGCTTAAACCCTAAAATTCTGTTCAACAGCAATATCGTCAAATAATTTTAAAATGAGGGTATCTTTAGAATTTCCGATACAAACTCTCGCATGCTGGAGACAAAATTGCTGTTTCTGTACAACGTTGCCATTCCTCCCTTTGAAATCCTTGAATTTGTTAATCAAAAATTCGTTAAAGTTTTACAAAATGTGAAATAGATAATAAAACAAATTACAAATTTGGGCTTCCAGGTGGCTCATATTCGGGTGGAAAACTACGTTATTCAAAATTTCATATCTCTAGGTACCGTCGTTTTATCCCGATGCAAGAAACATACATACATTCGTGCAGATTCTACATTATTTAATTTCTTTAAATATAACACAGAACGATAATATTGGGTGGCAACAATTTCAAAAGTGAACCGACATTTATAATGAGTCAACGCAAAATGCCAAAACGAAATTAATAGCCTTTCTGGGCTAACGCCTTTTGGGCTAAAAAGTAACTTTAAAACGTTCACGGTATAAAATAAGCGAATCGTAACGAAGGAGTTTCATTAAGATTTTCGCGCTTTATTTTATAATATTGTAGAAACATTAGGTTAATTGGAAGCAGAAAAGATAAAAAACATGCAACCGCCTTCGCCGGGAATCGAACCACGGACCTCTGGAATACCGGCCCTGCGTGCAGAACGACTATACCACGAAGGACGCTAGGAAAGTGGAAGAAATACCTTATATACTCCCCTTTCTAAAGGGAGACTGGAGTTTTAGGGGACCTAGTAGCCACATCCTGGGTGCGGAGAATCATCATACACCACCCTTTTAGTTCGGGCGCCACTTGTAGAGACATTAGGAATTTTTGGAACTAGGCGAATTGAAAAATTAACAAACGCCTTCGCCGGGAATCGAACCAGGGACCTCTGGAATACCAGCAAAGCGTGCAGAACCACTACACCACGAAGGACGCTAGGAAAGTGCGAGAAATACCTTATAATATCAACAATTTTAAAGTGAAACCTCGTTTATAGTGAAGCGCCAAAAAATGCCAAAAGTAAATATGAACAAACTGCCCCTTTGGACTAATAATAGACATGCAATTAAACATATCAGTAAAACACATAAATAAACATAAAAAAATACATATTTAAAGAAGTTGAAACACTTCTTACAAAGGCGACACAAGTGAAACAAGACTTTAAATAATAGTTTATAAGGTATTTCTTTCGCTTCTTAGCATGCCTTCGTGGTGTAATGGTCAGCACACTCGGCGCGTATTCAAGAGGTCCGAGGTTCGCGTCCCGGCGAGGGCATTGCTCATTTTTCACATCTCCTGATCCAAATTAACTTAATGTCTCTACAGTGGTGCCCGAACTAAAAAAAGGGTAGTGGATTATGATTCTCCACGGATTTTGGAATCCGTTTTGGAGGGGGGGTGAAGAGTCCTTTATTCTGTCCATACGTACAGATATCATGAAACAAATCATTCAAATGCTGTGTATTTAATTGAATTATGGCAAAGCACACTAAGGCTATCCGCCTATGGGGAAGGTTGGTGTTGGTGTATTTAATTATGGCAAAGCACACTAGGGCTATCTGCCTAAAAGGAGGGATGCCTTTCGTGGAGGACTTTCTAAGGGAAACTGGCTCGTGTACACGTTACACATGGGGAAAACCACGAAAACGCCCATGCAGCCAGCCCGTTCGCGGGATTCGAACCTCGGACCGAACTACCAGTGTTCAGCGACTTTACCGCTCGGCCACTGGTGGGCCTCTATGGGGAAGGATGCCTTCGTGGAGGACTTTCTAAGGGAAACTAGCTCGTATACACGTTACATAGGGGGAAAACCACGAAAACGCCCATGCAGCCAGCCCGTTCGCGGGATTCGAACCTCGACCGAACTACCAGTGTTTCAGCGACTTTACCGCTTGGCCGCTGGTGGGCCGTTCAAATGGAGTTCAAAAGAGCTACTAAAATGGATATTTTCGTTGAAATATGATAACCGAAAATTTTAGCAATTACAATACTTCCTTTACGTCGTATAAAGAAACAAAGCGTTGTGGAAAATTTCCAAAGCTAAGACCATTCAATTTAAACCAATAAATTATTCCCAAAGGAAAACAACTCTTTATAAACACGAAACTACCTAACGGGTAACCCACGTAACATCTTTTTATAAGCAGCAAGCCAGTCCTTTGAAATAATGCGGTACGGTCAGCGCTTTGATAGGGAAAAAAAAAAAAAACTCGTACTCTTTCGTGATCTTCCCGCACGCGGATAGGGAAAATGATTGACTCTGGATTGCTGAGAGGGAAAAAAAGAGTGGACAAAAAAGGAGGAAAAGAAAAGGATCTTCAAAGTCATTTATCAGAGCTCTGACTGCAATACAACCGGATTCTAGCCATTATACAAGAGGAAATTGATCTGCATCCGGATCCGGTATTTTTTCCCCTCCCTGGAATTTCTCGGATGAACTCGTATCCGATGTTCTTCCGGCATTCAGGATATTCCTGAATTTTCTTGAATATTTTGAATTATTCGACAGCCGGAAGTAGTAGTACTAGTATTCTTTATTTATTTATTTCATTGTTCGTAGTTTTATCAGGCGTCGTTTGTCAATTTACATTTCTAGTTTCTGAAAGGGACGATTATTCATAACGAAAACTCAAACAGAACGGAGTTTCAATAAGCGATTTTAATATCTTACAACAAAATGGAATAAATACATCCTTTTCTTTTTTATTTGTACCTTTAAGCTTTTCGACTAAAAACACCTTTCAGAATCGTAATATAACTTTAAAGCTATTTCCCAGATAGTAGAAAATGTTAACCGTGTTACTCGTCATGTATTAAAAAAAAAAAATCGGTTGTGGACACCACATTAGGCTTAAGTGCACTAAAAACTTTTAAATCCTTATAATTCTACAACTATTGCATGCAGATTAAATAAAGGCATAAAAACTTTAACTGGAACGTAAGAACAACATAATTCAGTAACTTTTAAAGAAAAAAAAAAAAAAAAAAAAAAAAAAAAAAAAAAACCCACGCACACTTTCACGAACATATAGAACACAAAACAACAGAGGAGGGGGTTCTAAAACCTGGCATGATCCAGGCCGCCTTAGGCGGTTTATAAATGACCCAACCTCTAGAGGCAATCCTCCAGAGAGATTTAAAATGTTACATCCAAGTACAGTTAAAATAGAGCCAAATACAATGGTAAACCGAGGCGAGCAACACATTGGGTGTATAAATAAATTATTATTAACTTACTTTGCAGCAATTGCGCAAGTAGTAGAATATCTCGATTTCGCACTAAGTGAATTTAAGATCATACAACATTTGATATATATGTTACGGTGAAACACCGAAATCTGGAGAATGTCGACTTTCACCGGTGAATGTCAACATTCACATAGTCGCTTGGTTATGTCCGAAATATTTTCCAAATACTCTTATTTCTGGCTTACACCGGTCAATATCGACATTCACCATGTACTCATGGTGAATGTTGAACATATAACAATATTATATTTCCTTCTCCGTAATTCATTCGCGAAAAAACGCACTTGAGACTCAGAATAAGAACTTAAGAACATAAGAACATAAGAACATAAGTACATTCAAAATGAGAAAGGAAAATAATAGAAGTTATAAACTTACCAAACTATGTGATTCAAATCTTATTTATTGCAACAACTTAAACCATTATGACACTTTGAATTGCACAAGAGGCCCTTGCTTTTACGACTGCATTTATTTGTGGAACACTTCCTTTTGGAATGGCAGCGTGTACATATACTCCTCTCTTTTCGACCTACACCAGAGCATATCTGTGATGGTCGACATACACCGGTGAGGGTCCGAATGTACAAGAATGTAAAGAAATATTCGATCTTTCACCGACGTATTTGGTGAATGTTGACATTCTCCGGTGAAAGTCGACATTCTCCAATTTGGTCTTTCAAGGTGACATATATATATATGTGTATGTGTGTGTGTACGTTTTATATAAACGTATGGTGCGGACGATTGCAAACAAAAAGGAAGATGCACAACTACATTTACGGAATTTGAACGTCCTACGGCTACTCGTTTTTTGAGTTTGCGAGATACACACGTATATGCGTACATAGAGATACGTATATGCGTCACATCACGGAAATTTCTCTAGTAAATCCATTTTACAATCCGTTTTGGAAAAAAAGGATCCTATATTATGTCCGTACGTACGTACAGATGTATGGCTGAAACGGATGCAAGAGCGGTCAGATTCGGCATTTCCACTAAAATATGATACCCGATATTTTCGAGATTACAATATTTCCTCTGTTTCGTACAATGAATGAAAAATTTGACTCCGTGCTTTATCATTTCCATGCTCGGAAACTCGTATTTAATACATGTCGAAGGAAACTGAAATTAAGGCAAAAGGTGTTTAGGTTATATCTATGTGTGGCTATTTCAAAGCGTAAAACAAACAATAACTCTCATTTGGTATTTATTATTATTACCTTTTACATTTCGCATTACATTTGCTCAAAGCTGCCACTGAAAGATGCACAGAGTTACCGATTCAGATGATTATCATTGCAGCACACAAGATAAAAAGTTTCTAGGAAGATTCTGGAATTAAGTAGAAATCAGCCACAATCGAACAACGGTATTTTAACTCGGCCCAATCACTGCGCTTTACATCGCACTACCATAACACACAGAAGAAATTTCCCACTTTCTTGAAAACGCACACACACAAACAATAACAAAACTGCGAAAGGTTTCACATTTTAAGGGTGGCACAAAAAGGTTTGTTAAGACTTTTTACACTCTCGCTAGGCTCGCAGTCTACCAGCCAGCTATTGCACTCGCGTCTGCTAACTGCTATTATTATTATTAGCCCAGAAGAGTTATTAATTTCGTTTTAGCATTTTGCGTCGAAAACTTTAAAATGCATGTTTCACTTTTCAAATTGTTGCCACCTAATATTATCGCCTTGTATTATATTTAAAGAAATTAAATAATGAAGAATCTGCATGAATGCATGTCTTTTTCTCGCACTGTGATAAAACAACGGTACTTTGAGCCATTCACTTTTGAATAACGTAATCCTCCACCTGAATATGGGCCTGGAAGCCCAAATTTGAAATTTGTTGTATCATCTATTTCTTATTTTTTCAAACATTAAGCAATTTTTTATTAACAAACTCGACGATTTCAAAGAGAGCAATGGCAACACTGCACAGGGAAAAAAAAAAAAAAAAAAATCTGCAGCGCGCGAGACTGTGTATCGGAAATTCTAAAGATAGGCTCATTTTAAAATTATTTTGTGATATTGCTGTTGAATTGAATTTTATGGTTTATGTGGAAGAACATGATATTTAATAAATAAAGGTAACACACAAAACGTCCAAAAAAAAAAAAAAAAAAAAAACCGCCCCTTTGGGAGTAATATAAAATCTGAAAGCTTTCAAATTTTTTTATTATTATTTTCTTTTTAGCTTAACTAGTAAACATCTTTTTCTCGTACTTACGCGCATATACAATTTAATGGCATGCAATTAATTACCTACAATTATATAGAATTCAACAAATTACCTACAATTCAACAGCAAAATCACAAACATTTTAAAAGCAGCACAGTAGAATATGTTTCGAATTGTGATTGCATGTTGGCATACATTATATTTTTTTTCAGTTTTTCTCTCATTTTATCACATCAGTGTTCAGTTTTAGAATTTCCGTTAGGCAGTGTTGCACGCTCGTAATAAAAATATTTTATTCTGCACGGTGTTGCCACTGTTCGCTTTCGAATCGCTGAATTTTTTAATAAAAAATTCATTAACGTTTTAAAGAATGTAAAATAAATACTACAAAAATATATAACGTCATTTTATGAAAATACTGAACATTTAATTGGACAGATCATGAATTAAATGCATTTTTATTATTGAAATCAGTCCGTTTGATAATACTCATAAAATTTAATTTTGAAAGATTTTACATTTTTCCGAATGGCAACATGTGAAAAATTAAACGACTCATTCATATTGATTCGAAGCAAAATCCCATTTCGAAACTAATAATCCTTAGGGATAAAATATATATCTGCATTTTTTCATATATTCTAATTTACCGCAATTAGCAAAATAAAAGATTCCAAAGAAATTCCTTCGAATGAACCGAAACGTTTACTTTAATAGTATAATTCGCTATATTTACTTCCTTGTGCGAAATAAAAAGGAAGTATTGTAATCGCGAAAAGCTTCAGGCATCATATATCAACGGAAATATCCATTTTGACCGCTATCGAATGCAATTTAACGATATTTTTGCCTGACATCCGTACGTAAGAAAAGAATAAAGGAATTTTTTCCCCGCAAAAAATTATAAAACTGATTTAAAATGAATTCTGAAGAGAAATTTTCGTGGCGTCTGTGCGTACGCACGTATGTACGTATCTCGCATAACTCAAAAACGAGTAGCCTCAGAACGTTGAAATTTTGTATATAGGACTGCTATAACATGTAGATGTGAACCTCGTATTTTGGTTGCAATCGGCCGCACCAAAATTATATAAATATATGTATATAACAAACATTCTCTATTCGTTACAAGCAAATTAAAGTTAATAAATTTAAATGAAATTTAATGCAAACAAATAAATGATTGATTATTGTTGCAAACTAATCTACAATATCATTTAAATTCTGAGAGCATATGTAAATCAAGTGCAACTTACCCTTGATAAGTTTGTCTCTTGCTTGCTCAACAATCATTCACTTATACATTTTTATAAAAAACTTCTTCAGGATTAAATAATTTTTGGAATTTTATATTTATTAATGAATTCTGATACTTGCACTTGATTTACATATGCTCTCAAAATTTAAATGATATTGTAGATTAGTTCGCAACAGTAATTAATCATTTATTTGTTTGCATTAAATTTAATTTAAATTTATTAACTTTAATTTGCTTTTTACGAATAGAGAATGTTTGTTAAATTCAAATTTCATTCCTTGCAGCAATGACGCAAGAGAATTATTTAAAATTAATTTATTTTATTCTTTTGAAACAATTTAAATATATGTATATATATATCCACTCTGGTACTCGGCTAAGTGATCTAAGTTTCGTTATTCTTACATGTTTGTAAACTATGCACTTTTTGCTTTAAAAATGATTGAATTATGTTGTTCTTATCTTCCGGTTAACGTTCTTATGCCTTTAGTGAATCTGCATGCAATATTTTTAGATTTATTAACAATTTAAAAATTGTTCAAGTGCCGCTAAGCCTAATCATTTTTGCGATGGCAGCCCTGTTTGTTTACATTTGGTTTGGTTTGGTTTATTAGATTACGGCAAAGCACACCAGGACTATCTGCCTTAAAGGAGAGATGCCTTCGTGGAGGACTTTTTAAGGGTAACTGGCTCGTATACACGTTACACATGGGGAAAACCACGAAAACACCCATGTAGCCAGCACGTTCGCGTGATTCGAACCTCGGACCGAACTACCAGTGTTCAGCGACGTTACCGCTCGGCCGCTGGTAGGCCTTGTTTACATTTGAAACAGCAGAATAGTAGATTTGTTGTCAATCTAGAGAAAGTAAATTAATCATTTATTTGTTTGCATTAAATTTCATTTAAATTTATTAACTTTAATTTGCTTTTTACCAATAGAGAATGTTTGTTAAATTCAAATTTCATTCCTTGCAGCAATGGCGCAAGAGAATTATTTAAAATTAAATTTAACTTTATTTTATTCTTTTGAAGCTATTTAAATATATGTATAAATATATATTCACTCTGGTACTCGGCTAAGTGATCTTAGTTTCGTCATTCTTACATGCTTGTAAATTGTGCACATTTTGCTTTAAAAATGATTGAATTATGTTGTTCTTATCTTCCGGTTAACGTTCTTATGCCTTTAGTAAATCTGCATGCAATATTTTTAGATTTATTAACAATTTAAAAATTGTTCAAGTGCCATTTTAATCATTTTTGCAATGGCAGCCATGTTTGTTTACATTTGAAACAGCAGAATTGTAGATTTGTTGCCAATCTAGAGAAAGTAAGCTTCGCAATAACAGTAATAGCATCGTCTTTTATTATTGCGAATTAAATCATGCTTAATCCATTCTGGAATTTATTCGAGGAAGTAGGTGTTTAAGATTTACTTCATAATTTTCAACACAGATATTTTGAGTTTTCATGTATTTCTGCCTTGTCGCGAAGGGAAAACTGAATTAATCGAATGAGAAATACTGAAATCGTCTGTGATAAACTGTTTCTTTTTTTGTTGTTGTTTGCTTAATTTTTTTATACATCGTTCTAGATTTATTTGAATAGAACATGTGGCAACGATTAGATAATTTTTCAGATGATATTAAATTTGTGCATTTTCAGATACAAAGTGAATTAAATGTAACACTGTTAAGTGAACCTAGCGCCAGAGTGTCGCTGTGGTAAACAAATATATTGAATTTTAAAGAGTGCATTTATTCTGTTGTGGTTTATGCGCAGATTTAATTTAATCCAATACGTTCGAATGAAATGCAAGAAACAATGCGTATAATTTAATATTCCGTTAAGGAAATCATGTGGTGTACACATCAGATTTTTTATTTAGCATCAGATTCTCCTCGAAATTTCCGCATTATTGACCCACGGTTTCAAAACAAATATTACTTCACTACAAATTTCTCAAACGTCGCTTAGAAACTAGCGAGTGCAGTTTGCGATGAGCAGTTTCGCCGTTTCAGAGTAAACATTACCAGATGCTAGATCTGCATGAGTTATTTCATCTGCCATAATAACGACAGCCAGCTTATTATAATTCGCTTCAAATGAGAGCTCTGTTATGCTTATTAGGTCTCGGCTACATCTGTGGTGCAATTATAGAAGACAGTATTGTATTAGTTGTATTGATAAATATCTCATGTCTCACGAGCACCACAGAATTATAGCTCCTTATCTGAAATTATTTTCTAGAACGAATTTATATGGAATATATATGTTACGGTGAAACACCGAAATCTGGAGAATGTCGACTTTCACCGGTGAATGTCAACATTCACATAGTCGCTTGGTGTATGTCCGAAATATTTTCCAAATACTCTTATTTCTGACTTACACCGGTCAACGTCGACATTCACCATGTACTAATGGTGAATGTTGAACATATAACAATATTATATTTTCTTCTCCGTCATTCAGTCGCGAATAAACGCACTTGAAACTTGAAATAAGAACTTAAGAACATGAGAACCTAAAACACACGATACATTCAAAATGAGAAAGGAAAATAATAGAAGTTAAAAACTTACTTAATTATACAGTACGTCCTAAATGAGAAAATAAAATAACAGTCATAAAAAACTTACTAAATTATGTGATTCAAATCTTATTTATTGCAACAACTTAAACTATAATGGCACTTTATGACCTCTCTTTTCGACTTTCACCAGAGCATATCTGTGATGGTCGACCTACACCGGTGAGGGTCCGAATATGCAAGAATGAAGTGAAATATTCGGTCTTTCACCGATGTATTTGGTGAATGTTGATATTCTCCGGTGAAAGTCGACATTCTCCAATTTCGGTCTTTCACGGTAACATATATATTAGAAGAGATAAATGAATTGGATTATTTAGATTGCAGCTAAGAAAGCAAGAGGGTAATCTAAGCCTAGGATTGTTTTTGCGGAGGACTTTCTAAATCAGGGTTTCTTTAAACTTTTTTCATTCGCGACCTTTTTTTTATCACTGAGAATTTTTCGCGACCCACAGGACCCCATAATATTTACAAAAATTTTGTGGGACCCCATGAGTATCGCGCAAATCCGACACACGCGTAAGTTAAACTGCCTATTTTTCCCTTGTTACTGTAATATAATATTGCAGTTTTAGTTCACTAAATTTAAATTCCAATTCTCACGTGAAAAGCCAGGAAAACGAACATTTATATTATAAAAAGAATGCGTCGAAACGTTTTCGTTTTTTCCTTTCTCTTTAATGTCTATCTTTATCTATTTTCAGATACATTGTGTAAAAATATTTGGTAATTGTAAAATTATTATAATAAGCTACAGAAATATCAAAATTGCTAAAATTTTTGGCGACCCCCTGCTACAGGTCCCACGACTCCGAGTTTAAAAAAACCTGTTCTAAATGAATAAATTAAGATTCATTTTTAGTATTGACTACGCTATATTAGTGTGATTATGGTAAATCCTCGAGGGCTATCTGCCTAAGGGGACGGATGCCTTCGTGGAGGACTTTCTAAGGGAAATTGGCTGGTATACATGAACGCCCATGCAGCCAGCCTGTTCGCGGGATTCGAACCTTGGACCGAACTACCAGTTTTTAGCGACTTTACCGTTTGGCCACTATATTAGAAATATGCATAGAAACATACCTATATATAAAGTAAGAAACTTAGATCCAATTTTACAAAGACCAAAATTTGAAATTCATAAATAATAAATTTCGTAAAATCCAATAAATGCAAAAAAGAATTTAATCAATGTTAAAACTACTAAAGGTTTAACCATTATCACCCTACTTTAAAAAAAATCAATGAAACAATGAAATTTAAAGGAAAGAACATAAGAGAAGAAGAATTCAATCAACATTTAATGCCACTTCGTCAGAAGGAGGAGCATCAAAATCGCTCTTAAAAAAAAAAAAAAAAAAAAAAATCCTTGCTTTTCTGTATTGAGACTTCGTCGATGAATCATTCAAATGTATTTTAATTATTATAGTTAACCCTAAAATTGTGGCCCCTTCCCCAAAGAAAGGTAAAAGAACAAGTAAATTTTCTGTCTTTATGGCTTTACCTATATTTTTCAGCACCTTAATGCAGGAAAATACTAGATATGATTATATTAGATTTTAAAAAATTGTATTGTAATTATACACTGACTACCAATAAGTATTTGGACACGTATGCAAATGACGATATCTGCGGTCCTAAGGTACGTCATGGTCTCCGACGATATATATCGTGTAGGAAACAGCATCGGCTTTAGTCGCATGCAAGATGCCTCGCAGTTCGGAGCTCTCTGATTTCGAGAAAGGTATAATTATCGGGTATCACAAATGTGCCCGATCCTTAAGGGACATATCTAGCGATCTGAAATACCCAAATTCGACAGTGGCCTATGTGATTAAGAAGTGGAAGGTGAGCGGTGATTGTCGGAATGTGCTCCAAGTCGGCAGACCAATGAAACTGGGAGATAGAGACCGACGAGTGCTGTCCAGAGAAATTCGGAAGAACCGCACCTAACCGATGGCCCTCATCCGCGAGGAGTTTCAACAGGCATCCGGGAGTATTGTTTCAATGAACACCATCCGTAAGGAAGCACATCTGCTTGGTTTTCATGGTCGTGCTGCTGCCCATAAGCCTTTGATCACAAAGTCCAACCGCGCTGCTCGGTCAATGTGGTGCAAAGCACATCGAAATTGGACCGTAGATCAGTGGAAACGGGTTCTTTGGAGTGACGAACCAAGGTTCACCCTTTACCTTTCGGATGGCAGGGTCTGGGTCTGGCGTCTACCTGGAGAACGTCTCCTGCCAGAATGCATTGTGCCAACAGTCAAGTTCGACGGAGGTGGAATTATGGTCTGGGGGGTGTTTCTCCTGGTATGGGCTGGGATCCTTGGTCCCCATTCATGGTAAACTCCACTCCGATGCCTACTGCACTATTTTGGAGGACAATGTACTTCCTACGTTGTGACAGTTTTACGGGTTGGACCCCTGTTACTTTCAGAACGAGAATGCCAGTTGTCATGTTTCGACGTTAACCAAGGCTTGGTGTGGTGCCAATGGAGTTCATCGAATGGACTGGCCTGCCCAGAGTCCAGATCTGAACCCTATCGAGAACCTCTGGGACGAGTTGCATCGCCGAATTCAGGGGTGCACTACCCGTGCAAAATCGGTGAAGGAACTTCTATGTCTTCTCCAAGCCTAGTGGAAGAAAATAACACTAGCTGTCATACAAAGACTTGTGGAAAGTATGCCGCGGAGGGTCCACGCTGTAATTACCTCTCGTGGAGGCTCTACCAATTATTGATTTTAAATAAAGTTAGTTTTTCTTTTGTATCACAGGTGTCCAAATACTTATTGGTAGTCAGTGTAATATATATATATCTATATATATACTATTTGCAAAAATATCGAAGCACCATGAAGGAAGTGGTGGTTTTTGATGAAACTGAATATGTGTATAGCTCATACACAGATAATAAAATGATTAAAAAATCAAGGTACTTGTTCACGGCTAACAATAAACCATTGAGTATTCAAATTAGTAGTTGGTCGAACCGCCCCTGGCGGCAATGCATGCTTGAATTCGTCGAGGCTAGGAGTTGTAGAGGTTGCTAATGTCATCCTGCGACATATTCTGCCAGGCATTCATCAGTTGTCGCTCCAGATCTGCGATATTTGTGCCCGAATCTGAGAGCCTGCCATGTCCCAGACATGCTCCATTGGTGAAAGATCTGGTGACCTTGCTGGCCAAGGAAGAGTATCAACCGCACGGAGACAGTCCATAGATATGCGAGCGGTATGTGACCTGGCATTATCTTGTTGAAAAATGGCCCCAAGATGACCTGCCATGAAGGGTAATGGAGGGTCGCAGGATGGTATCAACATACCGTTGAGCTCTTAAAAATGTATGGAGGATGACTAAAGATGACCTGCTGTCATGAGAAATAGCGCCCCACGCTATCACACCAGGCCGTAGTGCGTTGAATAGTCAACAATGATACCGTTGGGGCGGTTCGGGGCTAGCGAACAATCATCCTATCTGCCTCGCATTTGTGATCCTTGGTCTTCCAGAGCCTTCATTTTGTCGGCAATTTCCTTGTAGTAACCATTGCTGTCAACGTCTTTGCACAATACTCTGCAGGTGGCAGTCTATTGCTCGGTATGACCACTCAGCTTCACGCAACCCTACAATGCCGACCACATTCGAAGTCGTTTACACGTCAAACATCCTACTCAAGTGGGAATGGAATTTAAAAGATTCCTAATCAACCATCAACACACCTACAAAAAACATTAAACTAATCATAGACAAGCTACAACAACAAGGTAGAGAACTATGCCACTCATAAATAACAAAACGGACGTAATGATGAATACTTAGCAATCGAAGTGCCACCACACAGCTGTCCAAAGAATCATGACTGTTTGCTCACCACCACTGAAGAACGACACCTAATCTGCAGCTTCACCATTTAACTTTCCATGGAAACAATCTAAGGTACACATATGATTCAAATAAGGTATTCAACAGCGAGTGCTCCTATTTATTTATGCTCCTATTTATTTAGCGAGTCATCACTATTTATTTATGTGAGTGATGATTATCAACTGCCAGTGCCTTCACACTTCCAAAGCGCAGTACTTTGAACTTTACACTATTATCTGATGCTCATTATACAGAGTGCTCTCCATGCTGCTGCGCACAATTCTGTGCACATTGAACTCTATGCACAATGAACTCTGTGCAAAGTTAACTCTGGAAAATCTCTGCACAATCACACAACGATACCACCAACACAAAAATAACATAGCATTATAATTCACATCACATCCATTTTCCCAAATGCTAAGGCATTCCCCCAAGCACACCAACAAATGACAAACTGCAACACACCTAATTAATTGTAACATGTTATCTCCATATTGATTCCTGTATACCAATATATCTGTACCTCGATTACCTTTACCCCAGTTTATCTGTATAATTGTTCTTCCTATGTAAATAACTTGTTACTTTAATGTAATTTATTATGTCAACTGCGTAATGTAATGACTTGAAATGTCATTATTTGTCTAAATAAATGCCAGAAAAGGTTAGTGCAGCGGGGCAATACCAATTTTGTCTATGACCATGTCGTGGTGTCCCCTGCACATTTTCCCTCCTGTCCTGTCCTGTAAGGTCTTCGATATCGTCGTAATGGCATCTTTACGGAATTACAATAGCAGCAAAAAAAAAAAAAAAAAAAAAAAAAAAATGCGCGCTATGATCGCAATTCCTGTTCATTTGCCTTGAAACTTTGATCATTTGCATGCTCGATCAAGACGTTTTTGCATACCAAATTCCGTCACATACACACGGGGTAATTCAAAACTAGAGGAAGAAACTTCTAGGAGGACACATCTAGACGAATCAGAATTACATATCAGTTCAGTTGTATTGTATATAATTAAGTTGCAAAAACACGTGTATATATGGTATTTCTCCCGCCTTCTTAGCATGACTTTGGGGTGTAGCAGTCAACACGCTCGGCGCGTATTCGAGAGGTCCGAGGTTCAAGTCTCGGCGAGTGCACTCCTCATTTCTTCTGTTTCCTGACATTAAAAATCTGATGTGTACACCACATGACTCCCTTGTAAGGAACATTAAATTATACGCATTTTTTCTTGCATTTCGTTTAAACTTATTGGATTGAATTAAATCTACTTCGCCGACAGCGCATAAACCACAATAGAATAAATGCATTCTTTAAAATTCACTCTATTTATTTACCATAACGACACTCTGGCGCTAGGTTCACTTAACAGTATTATATTTCGTTCATATTATAACTCAGAATGCACAAAATTTTTATCATTTAAAGAATTATCTAATCGTTGTCACATGTTCTATTCAAATACTATAATAAAGCTAGAACGATGTATAAAAGAAATTAAGCAAACAAAACAAACAACAAAAAAAAAAAAAAAGGGGGGGGGTCACAGACAATTGAGTATTTCTCATTCAATTAATTCAGTTCTCACTTCGCGACAAGGCAAAAATACATAGGAACTCATACCTATATTAAAAATTACGAAGTAAATCTTAAACACTTATTTCCTCGAAAAAATTCCAGAAACGATTAAGCATGATTTAATTCGCAATAATAAATGAAGGCGTTATCTTTGTTCTTGCGAAGCTACGTTTCTCTAGATTGGCAACAAATCCACTGCTCTGCTGTTTCCAATGTAAACAAGCAATGGCCGCCATCAAAAAAATTATTAGGCTTAGCGGCACTTAAACAACTTTAAAATTGCTGCTAATTCTAAAAATATTGCATACAGATTTACTAAAGGCAAAGAAACCTTAACCGGAAGATAAGATCAACATAATTCAATAAATTTTTAAGCAAAAAATGTACAATTTACAAACATATAAGAGTAAAGAAACTGAGATCACTGAGCCGGGTAACGGAGTGGATATATATATAAATATATTTATATACGTGTGGTGCGGCCGTTTGCAACCAAAATACGAGGTGCACATCTACATGTTATAGCAGTCCTATATACAAAATTTCAACGTTCTGAGGCTACTCGTTTTTGAGTTATGCGAGATACGCACGTACGTACGTACATACGTTCGTACAGACGCCACGAAAAATTCTCTTCAGAATTCATTTTAAAGCAGTTTTATAATTTTTTTGGAGGAAAAGAGTCTTTTATTCTGTCCTTACGTACAGATATCACGCAAATACATCGTTCAATTGTTTTCGAAAGCGGTCAAAAATGGATATTTTCGTTGAAATATGCTGCCTGAAACGTTTAGCGATTACAATACTTCCTTTTTACTTCGTACAAGGAAGTAAAAATTCCTAATAACATCTCGATAAAACGGATGATGGATGATGATTATTCACCATCAGAATTTGGTGAATCGCCGTTTAAAAAGGGGAAGTATATAAGGTATTTCTCCCGCCTTCTTAGCATGCCTTCGTGGTGTAATGATCAGCATACTCGGCGCGTATTCGAGAGGTCCGAGGTTCGAGTCCCGGCGATGGCATTGCACATTTTTCACGTCTGCAGCATAAAAATAAACTAATGACGCTACATATATATAGTTAGTTAGTTGTCGCCAATGAGAATTTCGCAACATTTTTATGTTTGTTTCCGCATCATACTTCCGACGTATATTATTATTTTACTGTTTCGGAAATCAACCATTTTCAAATGCCCGCGTTGTGTTTATTTGAAATGAACAAATACAGATTTCTGCGATAAACTTCAACCCTTACCTCCCAACTTTAAATGCAACAATATCAAACAATAAAATCCATCAACATGGAAAAACAGACATTTTAGCATACCGATTGTTATACCGAATCTTCAGAATACAAGAAGATACACATTAGTTAAATTAATTGGCTTATCAGTACCGAACAATGAGTGATTGCCTTCCACAAATTTAAAGCGCCATTTTATTTAACCAGTTGATTAATTTAACTTTGCTTCAAAACTGACATCTGTTTAGTAACGACACAATGACACTACTGTGACTGAGTTGTTACACAACAGGATCAACCTCACAAGCCATCCCCTCCCAATTCAGGGCAATAAAAGCACACTCAGATAAATACCAGCTGTCATTCAGGAAAGTATGTCAAGTGTTCTTAAAAGAACGGATCGGATTTCTTCGCTTCTCCTAGGAAAGTTTAATTCCCAAAATAAATATTGGTGGAGCGTTGTTTACTTTTCACGACTTGCGCTAAGTCAGATTCAGGATTACCGTCGAAAAGAAAAACTGTGAGGTAAATACGCTAGGAACGGATTTAGCAGACAGCTATCAAATCCTCAGCTGAAGTACCCGATTTCCAATTTAACTGTACACTGCGCATAAAAAAAAGGACAGTTCTATGTCTCCCGTTTTACTGAACCGATTGACAAAATTCAAATTGCGTTTTTCATGTCTCGAAAGCGCAACTTAGGATATATATTAGATTTATATATAGCGCTGTTCTAACATAGGTATTTTGACACAAGACTTTTTCTGAATGAACATTCCAATTTTTTTCCATATTTCGATTCTACGACTCAAATTATGCCTTAATTGTCTTATTAATCCAGATTTTGCCTTAATTATGCAAATTATGCCTTAATTGCCTATTAATTATGCCTTATTAATTCAGAAGTCAAACAACAAAAATCAACGTTATATTTTCAAAATATTCACAGGATAGTTTCGATGGTTTTACCGAACCACCATCCTCAGCTGCAAAACCGCATATGAACAAGATAGGAAATAATGATTAGATAAGATCAGAAAGCCTGAACAAGAAATCCAGTTCTCCAGTGGAAACATCTTCCATTGGAGAACTGGATTTTCTAGAGGCATTTCACATTCAAAAAAATATTTCTGTTCTAGTTAATGATCCTAATTCCAATCCATCTTTGCCTTCGGCCTTTAAAGAAATTATATTTTAGTTCTGGTTTCATCAACAGATGACGCCACTTGCTTATTCTTGTCCAAGCTTTCTTATCTTATTTTTCTTTTCTTATGTCCAGGCTTTCTTTTCTTATCATTATTTCCTATCTTGTTCATTTGCGGTTTTGCAGCTGAGGATGGTGGTTCGGTAAAACCATGGAAACTAGTCTGAATATTTTGAAAATATAACGCTAATTTTTGTTGTTTGACTTCTGAATTAGTATTTATTCGGCGTGTGATTGTATCTTAATTATGCCTAGATATTAAATTTTGTAAACTTTTATGCGAAATTTATGAAGAAATTCAAAAATTTATCTAGGCTAATTTTTTTTCAGTTTGGCCCAGAAAAATTCATCTGGCGAACTTCTTAATATACGGCAACCCATTTTCCTTTCCCTTCCATTATGCCGGAGCGAAAAAACAGGCACTTCGTTCCTACCTTTTTACACTGTGTATGAGCAGAAAAAAAGTCACATCGTTTCTACTTCCAAAGAATTTTAGCAAAGTGTTTAAACCACATCTAATGTTTTATCGCTTTCAACAAATATGCCAAATTTCAAAACACGCCAATATATAAATTCACGTATATCATCGGACATTTTGAATATAAAAACTAATTTTTTGCAGGTCTGCTTAGAAATACATCTACTTTCAGATGATGGTAAAAATTTTATGGCTTATAATTTAAATATTTTTTTGTGAAAAAATTTATAAAAATGATTTAACAATACATATTTTAAAAAATAAATCATAAAAAATGGGTGAATTTTATTTCGAATGAACCTGAATTTCGAAATGTGAAACGAAGAATCAAATAAGCTTAATTTAAAAAAAAAAAAAAAAAAAAAAAAAAAAAAAACAGAGGCATTAATCGATATATACCAAACTCAATTAACACTGAGGAGCTAAAATTTTGAGAGCAAATTTTTTTAAAACGACTCGAGCGATTTTTGCAAAACTTCGTAGTTTGACGTAATTTGAGTCATAGAATTGAAATATGGAAACAAAAGGGGACCTTTCATTTCAGAAAAAGTCCGAATTTGTGTCAAAATACCAATACTGGAACAACGCTATATATAAATCTAATACATATCCTACGTCCCGCTTTCGAAACATGAAAAACGCAATTTTAATTTCGTCAGTCGTTCCAGTAGATCGAGAGATATAGAAGTGTCCCCCCTTTTTTTTTCTCGCAGTGTACATGATAAGAAGGTTTATGTACCATATTTCTAATGTATGAATTCCTAGCGAGGTCACTACTGACCTCTTGGGACTCGGTGGCATTTTAAAGGAGGTCTATGATGATGAAAGGGTCCATTGGGGGCTGACAGAATATCCATCAATTGATCGGCATATTCAAGGTCCCATTGATTACAAAATATAACTATTAATAAAACTGATAATTAATTATTTATTGATTGATCTAAAGCAGAGTTTCTTAAACTATGGATCGCCAAAACTTTTAGCGGTTTTGATATTTCTTTAACTTATTATAATAATTTTACAATTACCAAATATTTTTACACAATGTACCTGAAAATAGATAAAGATAAGACAATACAGACGAAGAAGAAAACGAAAACGTTTCGACACATTCTTTTTATAATTTAAACGTTCGTTTTACTTACTTTGCACGTGACGCTGTCATTTCGTCTGTTACTTGTTTAAAATTTTCACATTGTTTTATGTCTTAAAAATTAGAAATTAAAGTTACAGTCTTACGATGATCTTTGAGGGGTATGTAGGTAAATGGTGTATTAGTCATTAAAGTCATCTAAAAAGTGCTACCTGATTTGTTCTATTGCCTAATTTATTTATCTCATAACCTCTCCCCCCGACACACACCCAAAAAAATTTGATGTGTACACCACATGATTTCCTTGTACGGAATATTAAATTATACGCATTTTTCGTGCATTTTATTTAAACTTATTAGATTTAATTAAACCTACTTCGCCGACAGCGCATAAACCACAATAGAAAAAATGCATTCTTTAAAATTCACTTTGTTTACCATAGCGACACTCTGGCGCTAGGTTTACTTAACAGTATTATATTTCGTTCATATTATAACTCAGAATGCACAAAACGTATATCATTTAAAGAATTATCTAATCGTTGCCACATGTTCTATTCAAATACTATAATAAAGCTAGAACTATGTATAACAGAAATTAAGCAAATAAAACAAAAAAGAAACAGTTTTTCACAGACGATTGAGTATTTCTCCTTTAATTAATTCAGTTCTTACTTCGCGAGAAGGCAAAAAACATAAAAACTCAAAATATTTACATTAAAAATTACGAAGTAAATCTCAAACGCTTATTCCCTCGAAAAAATTCCAGAAAGAATTAAGCATGATTTAATTGGCAATAATAAATGAAGGCGTTATCTTTGTTGTTGCGAAGCTAAGTTTCTCTAGATTGGCAACAAATCCACTAGTCTCCTGTTTCAAATGTAAACATCAATGGCCGCCATTAAATTAGGCTTAGCGGCAATTAAACAACTTTAAAATTGCTGATAATTCTAAAAATATTGCACACAGATTTACTAAAGGCATAAAATCCTTAACCGGAAGATAAAAACAATATAATTCAATCATTTTTATAGAAAAAAATGTACGAATTACAAACATATAAGAGTCAAGAGATTGCTGAGCCGGGTAAAAGAGTGGATATATATATATAAATATATTTATATACGTTTGGTGCTGCCGATTGCATCCAAAATACGAGGTGCACATCTACATGCTATATCAGTCCTATATACAAAATTTCAACGTTCTGAGGCTACTCGTTTTTGAGTTATGCGAGATACGTACGTACGCACGAACTTACGCACGTACGTACATACGCCACGAAAAATTCTGTTCAGAATTTATTTTAAAGCAGTTTTATAATTTTTTTGAAGGAAAAGAGTATTTTATTCTGTCCTTACGTACAGATATCAAGCAAAAACATCGTTAAATTGCATTCGATAGCGGTCAAAATGGATATTTTCGTTGAAATATGCTGCCTGAAACTTTTCGCGATTACAATACTTCCTTTTTACTTCGTACAAGGAAGTAAAAAAATATGAAAGGTATCAGATTTTATATTACGCCCATAGGGGCGACTTTTTAACGTTTCCGAGTGTTATCTTTATTTACTAATTATCATGTTCTTCGTACTTAAACCATAAAATTAAATTCAGCAGCAATATCACAAAATATTTATTGTGTTTCCGATAAACAATCTCGCGCGCTGGAGATTTAAATGATTTTTTTTTCTTTCGTACACTGTTGCCATTGCTCGCTTTGAAATCGTTGAGTTTGTTAATCAAAAATTTGTTAAAACGTTACAAAATATGAAATGGTGGGTTGTTGGGGTATTTAATTTTTGAATTTAATAGTTAAATAAACTTTGGTTTTTTTCGTACCATCTATTTTTCTCTTGCGTACCAGCGATAGAGAACCCCTGCTATAGTAAGGAAGAAATCATATAAAATAAATATAAGGGGAAAATGAGCTTAAACTATTTAAGATACTTTTGAAATCAAGAATATTTTTAATATAAAAATGTTTCATGGAATATGTGCAATATAAAATATGAAAAACGCAAGATCACGATAATACAAAATTTAAAAAACTGATATCTGCACCACATGACTTCCTTGCGTGGAATATTAAATTATACCCATTTTTTCTTGCATTCCATTTAAACGTATTGGATTGAATTAAATCTGCTTCGTAGATAGCGCATAAACCACAATAGAATAAATGCATTCTTTAAAATTCACTTTGTTTACCATAGCGACATTCTGGCGCTATAGGTTTACTTAACAGTATTATATTTCGTTCATATTATAACTCAGAATGCACAAAATTTATATCATTTAAAGAATTAGCGAATCGTTGCCACATGTTCTATTCAAATAGTATAATAAAGCTAGAACTATGTATAAAAGAAATTAATCAAACAAAACAAAAAAGAAAAAGTTTTTCTCAGACGATTGAGTATTTCTCATTCAATTAATTCAGTTTTCACTTCGCGACAAGGCAAAATTGCACAAAAACTCAAAATATCTGTATTAAAAATTACGAAGTAAATCTTAAATACTTATTTCCTCAAAAAAATTCCAGAAAGGATTAAGCACGATTTAATTCGCAATAATACATGAAGGCGTTATTTTTGTGTTGCAAAGCTTATTCTCTCTAGATTGACAACAAATCTACAATTCTGCTGTTTCAAATGTCAACACATATGTCCGCCATGTTATTTAAAACTGAACCGCCCTTAAACAGCTTTTAAATTGTTGATAACTGTACAAATATTGCTTCCAGAATTACGAAAGGCATAAAAACTTTAACCGGAAGATAAAAACAACATAATTCAATCATTTTTAAAACAACAAATGTACAATTTACAAACATATAAGAGTAAAGAAACTGAGATCACTGAGCCGGGTAACAGAGTGGATATATATATAAATATATTTATATACGTTTGGTGCGGCCGATGGCAACCAAAATACGAGGTGCACATCTACATGTTATAGCAGTCCTATATAAAAAATTTCAACGTTCTGAGGCTACTCGTTTTTGAGTTATGCGAGATACGTACGTACTTACGTACATACGTTCGTACAGACGCCACGAAAAATTCTCTTCAGAATTCATTTTAAAGCAGTTTTTTAGTTTTTTTGGAGGAAAAGAGTCTTTTTATTCTGTCCTTACGTATAGATATTACGCAAAAACATCGTTAAATTGCATTCGATAGCGGTCAAAGTGGATATTTTCGTTGAAATATGCTGCCTGAAGCTTTTCGCGATTACAATACTTCCTTTTTATATCGTACAAGGAAGTAAAAACGGACGATTCAGTATTTCTCATTCAATTAATTTAGTTCTCTCTTCGCGACGAGGCAAAAATACATTAAAACTCAAGCTGTCTGTATTGAAAATTATGAAGTAAAACTTAAACACTTATTTCCTCGAATAAATTCCAGAAGAGATTAAACATGATTTAATTCGCAATGATAAAAGAAAGCGTTATCTTTGTTATTGCAAAGATTACTTTCTCTAGATCGGCAACAAATCTACTATTCTGCTGTTTCAAATGTAAACAAGCAATGGCCGCCATCGAAAAATTTATTAGGGCGGCACTTAAACAACTTTTAAATTGTTGATAATTCTAAAAATATTGCATACAGATTTACTAAAGGCATAAAAACCTTAACCAGAAGATAAGAAAAACATAATTCAATCATTTTTAAAGAAAACATGCACAATTTACAAACATATAAGAATAAAAAAACTGAGATCATTAAGTCGAGTAACAGAGTTAATATACAAATATTTATATACGTTTGGCGTGGCCGATTTCAACCAAAAGACGAGATGCACATTTGCATGTTATAGCAGTCCTATATACAAAACTTCAACGTTCTGAGGCTATTCGTATTTGAGTTATCCGAGATACATACATAAATACGTACGTACAGACAGCACGAAAATTTCTCTTGAGAATTTATTTTAAATCAGTTTTTAATTTTTTGCGGGAAAAAGAGTACTTTATTCTGTACTTCGTATAAGGAAGTAAAAAACATCGGATGTGTACACCACGTGACTTCCTTGTACGTCTTATTAAATTATACACAGTTTTTCCTGCATTTCATTTAAAATTATTTCATTAGAGACACATTTCTCATTGAATTAATTCAGCGACAAGGCAAAAATAAATAAAAACTCAAAATATTTTTATTCAAAATGGAAAAATATAAAATATACATACAGTTAAAGCAATTTAAAGAACAACATTTACAATTAAAATTAGAGTTTCTGCGCAAAAACTAGCAATTGGGCCAGCGGTGCACAAAACTGAAAGATTACTTTTAGCCTCATCGGCAAAAAGATACTGAAAGCGTAGAAGACTTAATTTGTTGTGGACGCTATGCTGAATCATTATGTGAGATAATTTAATAACTTAAATGATAATTCCAGAAAGGATTAAACCTAATTTAAATTGCAATATTAAAAGAAGACGTTGATTTGTCTTGCGAAGCTTAGTTTATCTAGGATAGCAACAATTCCACTATTCAGCTAAATTTCAAATGTAAACAAATATGGCTGCTAAGGTAAAAAAAATTAGGCTTAGCCGCACTTAAAGAGCTTTTAAATTGTTAATAATTCAACAACTATAACAGGTAAGTTTACTAAAGGCATAAAAACCTTACCCGGAAGTAAAGAACAACATAATTCAACCATTTTTAAAGCAAAAAGTCCGCAATTTACAAATATATAAGAATTGTTTTAAAAATTGAGCTGATTGAGCTGATTTAACAAAGTGGGTATTTAGATTAGAATATGTCGCACACATGCGCGCCATTTGCCTAAGGATTAGGTTTATTATGGCAAAACAACGCGAAGGCTATCCGTTTATAGGGAGGGATGCCTTCGTGGAGAACCTTTTAAGGAAAACTGGCTCGTATCCACGTTACACACGACAAAACAACAAAAAACTAACCATACACCCAGTCCGTTCGCCGGTTTTCGATCTCAGGTCAAACTACCAATGTTCAGCGACGTTACCGTTCCGCCGCCATTTGTCTAAAGGAAAATGATGCTTTCGTGGAAGACTTTTTGGGGAAACATGCTCTCATAAAAATCTCGTAAAAGGTACGCATTCAGACTGCTCGCTGACTTTCTAAGGAAAATTGGTTCTTGCGTAAAAAAAAAAATTAAATAGAAATAGAAAAAATCGAGTACTTTATTCCCTGTAAATTGAGACAAAGATGAATTGCCAGTGTACAGTATTTTCAGTCGCAAGTAGGTTAGATTTGAAAGGGAGAAAAGTTTTTTTCCAGAACATAGATTATTACAATTATGTGAATTAAATAATTTCAAAAAATCTTCCGGAAGCGCAATTCATCGTGGCAACTTATACTGAAGCATTTTATTAGCTTGTTGCCACCGAAAAATATGAAAATCCGACTAAAACGTATCCTTTTCAAAAATGGCTTATAAACCGACCTCGGTTGATTCCCCCCCCCCTCCCAACCGATAACTCGTTTTCTAAATTCATGAAAATCTTAAATTGGGATTTTCTAAAATTATACTACACAATTTCAACTCAGATTTATAGTAATGCCACAATAAATTTTAGGAAGTCTTTATGTAGGAAACTAGCTTAATAAAACCAAAGTAATTAATTCTCATATAAATTCGATAGTTTTAAAGGCAGAAGCACTCTTAAGTTTATGGTAACGTAAGTGTTGCGGAGTTTAAAATCTCATAATTGGTCATAAAAACACCAAATTACGAGTTCTTAATTGTTCAGTCTTAAAATTTTAATGATGAGCATTTAATGATGAACATTTAATGATGAACATTAAATTAAATCCAACGGTACCAAATTTCATTTCCTTGAACCGCTAAGTACGTAATAAAAACAGCATCTCTGATTGCTCTGCAAACATAATAAGACTAAGGCAATTAAAATGCAAAGCTGCATTAAATAAATTTTTTAGATGTTCTAAAATTTTCTCTCATTTGCAATTTAATGGACTGCATTAACGAGGCAAAATTTGAAAAATGTTTTTTCAAAGTATTGGATTTTAATACGGCTTAAAATGGAATCGCAGTTTTAACAATAAATAATGGCATATTAAGAACGTTTAATTAAATGCGTACATTATATAAAACATGTAAATAATATTTGGTGACAAAATTAATTTATTAATTTTAACTTAGAAGAAAGACTAAAAATAAAAAATCTGATGTGTACACCACATGACTTCCTTGTACGGAATATTAAATTATAAGCATTTTTCTTGCATTTCATTTAAAGTTATTGGATTGAATTAAATCTACTTCACCGACAGCGCATAAACCACAATAGAAAAAATGAATTCTTTAAAATTCACTTTAGTATTTGTTTACCATAGCGACACTCTGGCGCTAGATCCACTTAACAGTATTAACAATTGTATAACAGTTAACTTATACAATAATTATGTAACGGAAACTAAGTTAACTGTTATATAATCCAATAATTATATAACGGAAACTTAGTTAACTGTTATATAATCCAATGATTATATAACAGTTAACTTATATATTTCGTTCATATTATAACTCATAATGCACAAAATTTATATCATTTAAAGAATAGAATTATCTAATCGTTGCCACATGTTCTATTCAAATACTATAATAAAGCTAAAATGATGTATAAGAGAAATTAAGCAAACAAAACAAAACAAAAAGAAACAGTTTTTCACAGACGATTGAGTATTTCTCATTTAATTAATTCAGTTCTCACTTCGCGAGAAGGCAAAAATACATAAAAACTCAAAATATCTATATTAAAAATTACGAAGTAAATCTTATACACGAAAAATCTTTCCTCGAAAAAATACCAGAAAGATTTAAGCATAATTTAATTGGCAATAATAAATGAATGCGTTATCTTTCTTGTTGCGAAGCTAAGTTTCTCTAGATTGGCAACAAATCCACTAGTCTCCTGTTTCAAATGTAAACATCAATGGCCGCCATCAAGAGGAGTATTAGGCTTAGCGGCACTTAAACAACTTTAAATTGTTGATAATTCTAAAAATATTGCATAGAGATTTACTAAAGGCATAAAAACCTTAAGCGGATGATAAGAACAACATAATTCAATCATTTTTAAAGCAAAAAATGTACAATTTACAAACATATAAGAGTAAAGAAACTGAGATCACTGAGCCGGGTAACAGAGTAGATATATATATAAATATATTTATATACGTTTGGTGCGGCCGATTGCAACCCATATACGAGGTGCACATCTAACATGTTATAGCAGTCCTATATACAAAATTTCAACGTTCTGAGGCTACTCGTTTTTGAGTTATGCGAGATACGTGCGTACGTACATACGTTTGTACCGACGTAGCGAAAAATTCTCTTCAGAATTTATTTTAAAGCAGTTTTATAATTTTTTTGAAGGAAAAGGGTATTTTATTGTGTCCTTACGTGCAGATATCACGCAAAAACATCGTTAAATTGCATTCGATATCGGTCAAAATGGATATTTTCGGTCAAAATGGAGCGAGAGAAATATCTTATATACTCCCCTTTTTAAAGGGCAACTAGGGTTTTAGGAAACTTGATCGCCAAATTCTAGGTGCGGAGAATCATCATCCACAAACCTTTTAGTTCGGGCGCCACTGTAGAGACATTAGGATTTTTTGAAAGTCGGAGAGATGAAAAAATTAGCAACCGCCTTCGCCGGGAATCGAACCACGGACCTCTGGAATATCGGCCGAGTTTGCAGAACCACTACACCATGAAGGCACGCTAGGGAAGAGGGAGAAATACATTATAAGCCTTGGCAGAAAATCAGACATTTGGGTGTTGATCACTACCCACTCTAAAGATACTACTTTCATGTTGTTTTTTTAAACAATATTTTTTGGCGGAAACGTTTTGTTACAACCAAAATTTATAATTTTTGCACTGTAAAAAAACAACGGTACCTAAAGCCATCCAATTCTGAATAACATAGTCCTCCACCCAAACATGGGCTTCTGCGCCCGAATTTTGAATGTATTATTTATATCTCATCATGTAAAACTTTAACGATTTTTTCATTAACGAAATCAACGATTTCAAAGCGAGCACTGGTAACACTATACCGAATAAAACATTTTTATCTCTAGCGCGCGAGATAGAGGAAATCTGTTCTAAATGATGGTCTGTTAACAAACCATTTTTATTAAAATAACGGTTAGCACACTTGGCGCGTATTCGAGAGGTCCTGGTTCGAGTCCCCGCGAGAGAATTGCTCATTTTTCCTGTCTTCTGCTTCAAAAATATCCTAATGAGTCTACAGTGGCGGCCGAACTAAAACGTGGTAGATGATTCTTCACCACCAGGATTTGACATGTGGGTCCCCTAATCCCCAGTCGACCTATAAAAGGAGGAGTATATAAGGTATTTTCTCTCTTTTCTGCATTCCTTTGTGGTGTAGCGGTTAGCACACTCGGCACGTATTCGAGAGGTCCACGTTTCCGAGTTCCGACAAGGCCATTGCTCATTTTTTCATGTCTTCTGCTTCAAGATAATAACCTAATAATTCTACAAATTGTTTTGCTGGTGATCTAATATAATTCCTTTAAGGGGGTTCATACACCTTAAACCTCTCATGATCTTCGAATTACGTGACTGTTGCAAGAATTGAGATATTTTATTTATTTTAAAAGTAATTACCTCCAACTTTTTGCAGTTGACTCCATAATATATCTGCTTTGGAAACTAGTAACCAGAAAGTTTGTGTTGCCACAAATATTTTTGTAATTTAATCAGTTTTGTGACAAAATGTATCGTCATTTTTCAACCTTGCGCGCATGATATTTTAAAAATGGCTAATGGTACATACTTGACATTCGATGGAATTCTTTATATAGGCACTATTTTCTAACTGAACCAAAAATCTGATGAATATTTTAATATTAGAAAATTTTATGCACGGAAACATTACAGAATTTTTTAATAAAATACATTTTATAAACTCGACTCCAAATAAAGTAAAAATTTAACATGAAATTCACAGTTTTTTTGGTTGACAGTAGTTTCCAAATGTTATAAAAGCTATATATAAACTATGGAATTAAATAATGCAACAGATAATTTTAAACTGTGCGCGCAAGTTGGAAACATGACGAAAATTTTTGTCTCAAAACTGATTAAATTATAAAACTATTTGTGACAACACAAACTTTCTGATGACTATTTCAGAAAGCAGCTATATTATGTAGTCAGCTGTAAAAAGTTGGAAGTAATTGCTTTTAAAATAAATAAGTTATCCCAATTCTTGCAACAGTCACCTATTTGAAGATCTTATGGGTTTTAAGGCGTACGAGTCCCCTTAAAAATATAATTTAGGAAATTGTCAGAAATTTTCAAGAAATATGATTTTCCGTTTCCGATTCAAAAACTTTCAAAACTGTCGCAAACCTGGGCATTTTATATATTTCAAAAGTCAAAATTTTAATTAATAGCATAAAATTACTTAATGATGCTACTGGAAAAAATAAGAAATGTTAATGAAAGAATCTGTGCGACAATTTAATTAGTCACAGAATAATCACTTAATTCTAAGCAAGCATCGAATTTTATATTTTGAAAGGCTTAACTCTCTCTCCATGTGACTTAGAACTTTTCAGGTCCACAGCTTAATTAATTTTAATGAGGCTAATGAAAGAATTCTTGTCTTACCCATCAATTATCACCCAGCTGTTCACGAAAATATTAATGGAACTCTACGACGAGGAAAATTATTCATAAGCATAGACGTATTGAAGTTTATTTCGAAGGTAAGGAAATTCTGGAGAACCAACAAATGGTTGTGAAGAGATGTAACGAATCGCGAAAAACAAGGGTAACATTTTAGCAATATTCTGCTCAGTATCTTTCCAAACAACTGCCAACCGCGATGGAAAAATGTTGTGATGAAATTAAATTGCCCACCATTTCGCAAGAATGCGAAACAGTTTAAGTTGCACCTCATTAATTGTTTCTACATTACGAAGTTAAATTGCCGTTTTCGCAGTTCAAGACATAAATTCTGATGTAATATCGAATATGCGGTGTCCCTGGCGATTCTCCTTTTCCATTGCTCTTTAGCGGGGGGGGGGATATTCGAAGTTTGAATTTATTTAATATCGCATGCATTTTCCTTGAATATTTCACATACCAACGACTGCATCTGAATGACGCCATTTGAAATTAAACAAAATTCAGCATCAGACGGACATTTGTTTTAACCCGCAGGGGCTATTAATTTCATTTTGGCATTTTGCGTCGAAAACTTTAAATGTCCGTTTCACTTTTCAAATCGTTGCCACCAAATATTATCGTCCTGTGTTATATTTGAAGAAATTAGGTAATGAAGATCTGCATCCATATGTGTGCGTTTCTCGCACTGTGATAAAACGGCGGTACCTAGAGCCATTCAGGGCTAATTTTTGGAATATGGTAACAGGTAGTTTGGCGACATTTTGGTAAGGCGATAAAGGTTACTAGCTAGGACTTTAGCAGTTACATGGATAAAGTCAAGAGTGTGCGCAATGCCATTTTTGTGCAATTCTGGGATGCTTTTTTAAGTGAAAATAGGTCGACGTGTACATGGATACCGTGTATGTGCAATTTTTAAAAACGCGGCAAGCAGTGGGCGATTCTGCACTTTCTCCCAATTTCGCACCTAATCTTCGTCATGATTAAGCTTTTTTGTTTCATAAAAGTTCTAGTATAAGCGTAATTCGGCTAGCAGATTGTTGGAAAAAATTTTGAGTTAAAAAAAAAAAAAATGCCTTTACTTCGTGAAAACAAAATAGCGTTCAAAACAAAACTAGCAGGTTGCTGTAGCAGGTTTGGTCGCCACATTTTCGCCAAAAAATCGTCAAGTTACCATAATCTAAAGATTAACCCCATTCAGTTTTGAATAACATAATCGTCCACCGAGTATGGGCAGCTGGAAGCTCTAATTTGTAATTTGTTTTATCCATTTCATATTTTGCAAAACTTTAACGAGTTTTTGATTAAAAAAATTAAACGATTTCCAAGCGAGCAATCGCAATACTGTACGGAAAAAAAATTATGTTTATATCTAGCACGCGAGACTATATATCGGAAATTCTAAAGATATGTTCTTTTCAAATATTTTGTGATATTGCTGCTTAATTGAAGTTTATGGTTTTAGTGCAAAGAACATGATATTTAATAAAAAAACGGTAACACACAAAACGTTAAAAAAACGCCTCTTTGGGCTTAACCCTTTCGCCGTCCACTCCTGTCCGCGGAAATTTCCCTCCCCCCAGCGGCCGTCTGTTTTCCGTAGCGTGTAATGTTGTTTTCTCTGTACATCATAACTTTCCTTACATGATTTTCGTAGTGGATGAATGTCAATGAATATTAAGTAAAATTATTAGGAAATAAAGTATAATGGAAAAATAATCATATCTGCTTATTTCTAACAGCAGAATAATTTGATAACATCTGATCCAGGCGGACCACTCCTCCCATTTTGCTGTTGTAATCTTTTACAATTGTTGTTTTTTCTTACAGTTCTTTTCCGTGTTCCAACATCAATCATCGAGTTATTATGGACTGTACTCATCGAACGTGTATCCTTCTTGTCTTTCCAATTCACAACCTCATTTTTTTCTCTTTTTCTGCTGAGTGGACGTTGAAGCCATCTCTCACCGTCTTGTATCTTATGTAAAATGGCGCGAATATTCATAAAACCCGGGGCAAATTCAATTAGAAACAGAATGCCTGATGAGTGTTGCCTTCTAGGAGGTATTAGAACAAACAAAAATAAAAACTCAAAGAAGTAAATATTCAGAAAGCGTTTAAACGTTAAAAAAGTTTTAAAATGTAGAAGAAGGCTTGAAGCCGCCCTGCGGATGTTTCATTTAAACGCGCTAGACGCGTTACGGACGATGAAGAGGTTAATATAAAATCTGAAAACTTTCCGATTTTTACCCCTTCCAATAGCAGGCACTTGCCCATAACGGCATTGGCCACTCCTGAGGCCAGCAGTGGTGGCAGTTTTATTGCTAAAGCACCTAGTATAGTTGGCTACCTCTACCTCCTATGAAGAGAGAGACAATCCTCCGGGATTCGAACGTGGAACCCCTATCGTCCCCCCGGGGGTCGACGAAGAGAACTCTGCGAAGTTACTGGCTAGGATCTGTACCTAGGCAGTCTCGGCCACGGGGAATAAAATTTATGAATTTGGTGGTTCTGAAGCCCCTGCGAAAGGTTACTTATTGGCCGGCCTCGGGGACTGGCATGTCCTGAGCTGTGTGGAACCGTAGCCGTAGGGCTTGGTTCCCCCCGGTTTGCTGGGTAACGGTCCACTGCGACGGGCTCGCCCATGCGACTGGTAGGAGCATTAGACGACCGGTGCTGTCTGGTGAATTCCAGGTGGTGCGCTGCTCCTCTGGAGGGTAATAGAGGAGGTTGAACTTCCACGACGTGCCCAAAGGGGAAGTAGACCTGTAAGTGTGATTTAGTTCACGGGGCAGGGAAGCCTAAATTGTTGTTGTTGTTGAACCCCTATCGTCAGCAGCATTAGAGACATTCTAACACACATGCCTGCTTCACAAAGACCGTCACTCATCTGGGTGCCCGCTCATACGGGAATAGAAGGAAATGAGAGAGCAGATGTTGTCGCAAAGGAAGCAGCAGATTCATCCACTTTGCGAGACGTCCCGACCCTTAGGCCAGTCTCGGACCTAAAGAGTCGGACATTCCATCAGCTCCTAAGAATGTGGCAAGAACGTTGGGATCACGCCTCCACAGGGAGATGTGTTTACAGTCTCATTCCCAAGGTCAAGACAACAATCAAAACTAATACCAATTACATGATGTATTTCCTCACTGTCCATGGGCCCTTCCCTTTATGCCTCTGCCGCTTTGGCTTGAAAGGGAATGGTAACTGCGAATGTGGGGAGGAGGGTCATCCAGACCATTTTGTGTTCTCCTGCCCACACACAGCACTTAACAGCCTCAAGCAACCAGGAGCCAGATTCTGGCCAAATTGGTTCCAGAATCTACAAAGTAATAAAGTTGCCCACTGGAAACTGAAAACAATAATTGACTACTGTACTAGCAATTACTCTTCTGACGCTGGAAGATAGCAGTCATAAAAGTCTATATAAGCTAGTTCAATATGTCAGCAACAGAGTATGTGATATGTATGTTCAATATGTAATTTTGTATTTATGCTGTGCCAGGTTCTCATACATAAAGTTCGTACTGTATCTGAATGCTGTAATGTATCTGTACACGTTTATATCTTTTATTTATGGTACCTAATTTATACTAAGGATATCACGCATACCTCAATGGCATGCTTCTTGTTAACGTTAACTATCAGGATAACGTATATGTATGGGTGTGTATATCAATATGAGTGAGAGTATGTATACTTTTATTTGTTTCGGAATATCTATGTATGTAAGTGTGTATATGAGTGAGAGTATGTATACTTTTATTTGTTTCGGAATATCTATGTATGTAAGTGTGTATAGGAGTGAGAGTATGTATACTTTTATTTGTTTCGGAATATCTATGTATGTAAGTGTGTATATATCTGTATATGAGTTTGTATTTATATGTATATATTACCGTGAAAAACCCGAAATTGGAGAATGTCGACTTTCACCGGAGAATATACACATTCACCAAATACGTCGGTGAAAGACCGAATATTTCACTACATTCTTGTATATTCGGACCCTCACCGGTGCATGTCGAAAATCACAGATATGCTCTGGTGAAAGTCGAAAAGAGAGGTCATAAAGTGCCATTATAGTTTAAGTTGTTGAAATAAATAAGATTTGAATCACATAATTTAGTAAGATTTTTATGACTGTTATTTTATTTTCTCATTTAGAACATACTGTATAATTAAGTAAGTTTTTAACTTCTATTATTTTCCTTTCTCATTTTGAATATATTGGGTGTTTTAGGTTCTCGTGTTCTTAAGTTCTTATTTCAAGTCTCGAGTGCGTTTATTCGCGACTGAATTACGAGAAGAAAATATAATATTGTTATATGTTCAACATTGACCATTAGTACATGGTGAATGTCGACATTGACGGGTGTAAGTCAGAAATAAGAGTATTTGGAAAATATTTCGGACATACACCAAGAGACTATGTGAATGTTGACATTCACCGGTGAAAGTCGACATTTTCCAGATTTCGGTGTTTCACCGTAACATATATACATATATTTTGACTGTACTCTTCTTCAAGTGCCTTGTATGCACATGTATATCTCTTTTTTGCATTTTATAAATGTCGTCTGCTCAGCCGGGGCTGCCCAGGGCTGCGGCCTGGTAGCAAGTGGGACTCCCGTCGAGTTGGTAACCAATTCTGCATGGATATATCTATACCTGGGTCGGAAGCCAACTCAGCGGTTTACCTACCCTAACCACTATACCTGTGGGCAGGCATCAGAGTGATATTAAATGAATAAGAAAACTGAAGACATTTCGAGGAATACTGGCATGAGCTTCGGAACAGAATGCTTTCTTTCAAAATCAATGTTAATCTAAGAGTGAATTTTGCCTAACGTCACATTTCGGATTGGCTTGCTTTTCTTTTCTAATAGCAACTCAAGAGAAAGGTGGAAAAAGAGAGACAGAAACAAAAGAGAATAACAACAGCTCATAAGAAGTAGTGCATAGCTTGCATTAACTAAAACTCTTGGATGCAGTTTCATATAAAACGTAAACAATCTTCATTTATAGAAAAATCAAAAGACCTGTAAAAAAACGAAACAGGAAGCCCGGAGATTAGTCAGCACATGAAACGATTTTTCTTTTTCAAACACCCTTGTCTTATAACTGCAAATTAACGCTTAAAACATATATTAAGATTTAGGTTAAAATAACACTTCGAACAAATATTAGTTTAGAAATCAAGCAACAAAAATCATCGTTATATTTGCAAATTTTCACAGGAACGTTTCGATGGTTTTACCAAGCCATCATCTTCAGCTGCCAAAGTGAAAATGTACAGTGGCATTAACCCTTTCCGGCATGCTACCTTTTAAAGTCGGACTTTGGCTTGAAAGAGAATGGTAACTGCGAATGTGGGGAGGAGGGTCATCCAGACCATTTTGTGTTCTCCTGCCCACACACAGCACTTAACAGCCTCAAGCAACCAGGAGCCAGATTCTGGCCAAATTGGTTCCAGAATCTACAAAGTAATAAAGTTGCCCACTGGAAACTGAAAACAATAATTGACTACTGTACTAGCAATTACTCTTCTGACGCTGGAAGATAGCAGTCATAAAAGTCTATATAAGCTAGTTCAATATGTCAGCAACAGAGTATGTGATATGTATGTTCAATATGTAATTTTGTATTTATGCTGTGCCAGGTTCTCATACATAAAGTTCGTACTGTATCTGAATGCTGTAATGTATCTGTACACGTTTATATCTTTTATTTATATCTGTACACGTTTATATCTTTGATTTAAAAAAAAAAAAAAAAAAAAGGTAGGCAGTCTAGTTAGGCCTAGAGGAGTACACAAGTAAAATTTTGTGAAGATAGCACTTATCGTTTTAATTCTGTGGGTGTGCCCAAAGTTGGCACACTGATTGAATAGAGCTTCAAAACGAGTACTGGAACGAGCATTGTTGTCAATGAACTGACCGATGAGATGCGGAGAAACAATGAATACAGATTTTCAGTTGTCCTAGATTATCGGTGAGCCCGTTCTGGGCACACCTAGGGTTCGCCGTCTGATTTTAGGCATGATTTCAAGGTAAAAATTTAAAACTAATATAGAATAAGGAGATTAGCATACAGCCAAAAAAAGTAACACAGAAATTTCTTTTCAAACAATTCCTTTTATACCCTAAAAAAATCCGGAAGATTTCTTTAAAAAATGAGGGTCTTAAAAAACTAAACATGGCTAAAATAGATGGACTGATTGTGTTGAGCTGCCATCTACTATAAATAAAGAAGGTTAGAGTAAGCTATAAATCCTTTTTCATTTAAGTTTTTCTGTGCGTACAGAAGGAAATTTTTAAGTGTGTCCATACAGGATACGCTGTGCCGCAAAGGGTTAATAGGCAGTTAAATGCTGCCAGTCCTTCATCTGATTTTGTTAAAAAAAAATAGGCCTCATTGATCTAAGAAAAACTTACTAATGAGCCTTACACAGTTATTCGCATGATATTTTAATTCTGTATATTTGAACTAAACAGTGACAGCTAATCAAAATTGTTCTAAGCTGAAAGCCTTCCTTTTTTGATTCATTTCGAATTCCTAATTTCGAACCATTTACCTACGATTAATCATACAAGTTATATTCGAACATTCCTTTCGAGATACCTTTCACACACACCGCGCAGAAAATCTTTTCATCTTAAGTAATCAGTTCTGTCTCTTACATAAGGTCCTTAGAAGCACAGATACGATCTTAAATAACCGAACAGAACTTCCCCTTCGAAATTCGGACGTAATAGTACCTATCCTACATTCTAACTCTGCTATTATTTTGAATTGTAATGCGCGTGCACTTCCAATCGATATATTTAATAACCCCAGGGGTGAGACTGCAAACATAAACGGTCTTCTCGACTTCCGGAAATTGAAATCATCTGAATTTCATATATGGAGAACTCAAGAGATTTTGACGATATTTTACATTATTTCGCTAATTACTGCATTCGGTGTGGGTAATTATGACAACCCAGACTAATTCTGAAACCATAAATAAAAGTGATTTATTACACGCTTTATATAATGGTTAGAGAAATAAAAGTGATTTATTACACGCTTTATATAATGGTTAGAGAAATAAAAGTGATTTATTACACGCTTTATATAATGGTTAGAGAAATAAAAGTCAAACTTGGTTGGCAGGTTATTATGAAATATACATAGATGATAAATGAAACACAGAATTGCTGGAACATACAAACTTAAACCAGTTCTGAAGTGAAGAAATTAGATGGCTAGGTTCCATAAATATTTTTACCTAAATCCACGTCTGATAATGAATACATAATTAAAACAAGTAAAAAAAAAATATTTATTATTGTAAAAAAGAATTTTTCTTATAACATCAGCAGAAACTATTCATTCATCTTCTTCATTTTCAATAAGCCCATTAAATCAGAAAATTTCTACACATCAGCGAATAGGGTTTCGTTATCAACTGCTCCAGGTGCTTTTGAACGATTGTGCTTTTGAAGGATAATACTTGAGTTTAAAAACACGTCGAATAACGATTCTTGGAGGAATTAAGGGGGCTCATACACCTTAAACCCCTTATGATCTTCGAATATGTGACTGTTGCAAGAATTGGGATAACTTATTTATTTTAAAAGCAATTACTTCCAACTTTTTACAGCTGACTACATAATATAGCTGCTTTCTGAAATAGGCATCAGAAAGTTTGTGTTGCCACAAATATTTTTATAATTTAATCCGCTTTGAGACAAAAATTTTTTCGTAATGATTTCACCTTGCGCGCATAGTTTAAAATTATATGTTGCATTATTTAATTCCATAGTTTATATATAGCTTTTATAACATTTGGAAACTACTGTAAACCAAAAAAACTGAGAATTTCATGTTAAATTTTTATTTTATTTGGAGTTGAGTTTATAAAATGCATTTTATTAAAAAAATCTGCAATTTTTTCGTGCATAAAGTTTTTTAAGATTAAAATATTCATCAGATTTTCGGTTCAGTTAGAAAATAGGGCCCATATAAAGAATTCTGTCAAATTTCAGGTATGTACCATTAGCCATTTTTAAAATATCTTGCGCACAAGATGGAAAAATGGCGAAAATTTTGTCACAAAGCTGATTAAATTACAAAAATACTTGTGACAGCACAAATTTTCTGGTTACTAGTTTCCAAATCAGCTATATTATGCACTAAGCTGTAAAAGGTTGGAGGTAATTACTTTTAAAATAAATAAAATATCTCAATTCTTGCAACAGTTACATAATTCGAAGCTCATAAGGGGTTTAAGATGTATGAGCTCCCTTAAAGCAACAAGAATCAGCTCATTTGTACATCTACAGCTGAAGAAGCAGGTTCTATATTTAAACCTTCGAAACTAGTTCTCAAAATTTACCAGTGTTACGGAGTCTCGTTTTCTCTAGTAACATAAACTAACGAGACCTAGAACCCTGTATGAGGAATTATCTTTAAGTCTTAAATACAACAGGGTCCAAAGAAGGATGTAAAGAACCCTTTATTAACACAATATAACTTCACAGATGACCCACTTGGAGGTAAATAAAAACCAACATTTCTGGCTTGACTCAAACAGTAAACTAACAAAGAACTTAAAATTAAACGAGGTAAGTTTAGCCTAATGGGTCACAGGATAATTTTAACGGGCAGGAAGGCTCTGACTCGTAAATGTCGGCGTAAACAAGCTTAGTGGCTAGAAACGCGCAGCGCAACGCCACAGAAATCTAATCGCTGATAATTCAAGATAGCAGCGTGGCCTTAACACTCTTTAAAATCACCTTTCGAAAAACTTCCCTTAAATACTTCTTTCTACCTCATTTGAATACACGCGCGCTAGCTTATTAACATTCCGCCAAGAAAACGTAGACAAAAAAAAAAAAAAAATCTTATGTGGACACTACAAAACTGCCATGAAACACTACAAACTGCCTATTAAATTGTGCATGTTTTTGCTGCATTTCATTTAAAATTGTTTCCTCAAATTTCATTACATATATAATTCTCATTGAATTCATTCAATTCTCAATTCGCAGCTAAGCAAAAATACACAAAATCTCAAAACATATTCATTAAAAATTGTAAAATACAAAAAAAAAAAAAAAAAAAAAAAAAAAAACCTAAAACACAAAATAGAGTTAAAAGCGATTAAAAAGACAATTTTTACAATTAAAATTAGAGTTTAAATTAATTAAAATTAGGCAATAAGACACATTTTTCGGCGTACAAAACTTTCGGCCCCACTGGGCAAAAAGACACTGAAGTTTGTGCAAAAACTGACTTAATTCACTATGCCACTAAGTTTTAAATGTAAACCAATGGCAGCGTCGTTAGGCTTAGTGGAACTTAAACTACGTTTAAATTGTTGATAATTCTACAACTATTGCATGCAGATTAACTGAAGGCACAAAAACCTTAACCGGGACGTAAGAACAGCATAATTCAATCACTTTTAAAGCACAAAAGGCATAATATATCAATGTTTAAGAATAAAAATGTTTGGTTTATTAGATTACGGCAAAGCACTCGAGGGCTATCTGCCTTAAGGGAGGGTTGCCTTCGTGGAGGACTTCTTAAGGGAAACTGGTTCGTATACACGTTACACACGGGGAAAACCACGAAAACACCCATGCAGCCAGCCCGTTCGCGGGATTCGAACCTCGGACCGAACTACCAGTGTTCAGCGACGTTACCGCTCGGCCGCTGGTGGGCTATAAGAATAAAAAATCGTAATTCCCCGAGCACGATAACAGAACGGGTATGCATATACAAGTATATGTACACATATATTCAACAAATATTCTCTATTCGTATAAGGCTAATATAAAATTAAATTTATAGCTTTATACGAATAGAGAATATTGTTAAATTCAAATTTCATTCCTTGCAGCCATGGCGCAAGAGAATTATTTAAATTTAACTTTACTATATACATATATTTATATATTTTTGGTGAGGCTGATCGCAACCGAAGAGGCAGGTGCACATTCATATGTTATAGCAGTCTCATACACAAAATTTCAACTTTCTGAGGCTACTCGTTTTTGAGTCATGCGAAATACATAAGTACGTACGGATGTCACAAAAACATCTCTTCTTCGTCCACTTTAAATTCATTTGAGAATCCGTTTTGCGAAAAAGAGTCCTTTATTCTATCCATACGTACAGATGTAACGCAAAAACATCGTTCAAGTGGGATCGAGAGTGGTCAAAATGGATATTTGCGTTCAAATACTATATCCGAAATTTTTCTAGTTTTTCCTCTTTACCTCCCTACCTCGAAAATTAAAATTTTACATTCTTCATACTTCTTTGTAAACTTTTACTTGATATATATATTTGTAATAATAAAATTCCATAGTCAAGAATAATCTTAAAATTTTAACTGTATGTTCTTTTCATTTTTAATGGCGACGTTCTCTTATTTGAAAGTACGTGAAATTAAATCCACAGCCCCGTAGTCAAGTTGTTTTTCCCGCCTTTTCTACACGTACAGTTATAGAATGTTCTCGAGATATTTAAAGCTAACTGGATTGGCTAACGAGGCTGACGTCATTTCTTGGAAGCTCCGCCTTTCCAGAGGCTATAAAAGGACTCGCAAAAGGAATATCGGGAGCTTTTTCTTAAATGTCACGATGCAGTAAACCTTCATACAAAATATTATTAGTAGTTCTTTTTTATTTACTCCGGAAATCAGATTTTTGTAACTGCTATTTTCTCCTGAAATATAATAAATGGATCCTGTTTTTTTAAAGCTATCGTCTGATAATTTAAGCTACGACTACATTGATGATTCTTCAACAATCTATTTATTCCTGACAAAAGCTGGTACATCATATATATATATATATATATATATATATATATATCATAACCGATATGCTTATTCAGAAATCAAAAATTGTTATTTAGAATTCAACATTCTAGCGTTGAAGATGCAGCTGGGAAACTAGACGTAAGGAACTTCGAACAAAATGCGATCGATGCTTCGTCACGATATCACTGAGCCATCCAATCTCTTATCGAATCAAAAGCGCTCAAGCAGGAAAATCGCATTTCGCATACGAGGTGTCTGTAGATTTCTGCATGCAGAAAGAAAGAAAACGTAATCATTGCCCAAGACATCGAACTAACTTTTTGTTGTTTTTTTGTATGTTTTATGGATATCATCTTGAATAAAATTCGTAGAAAGAAAACTGTATTAATTTTCCCGATCTTATTATCTCTGCGTATTATCCGAGAACACAATAAAGCATAAAAACCAGCTTTCTGATAAATTTAAAATTTTCTTTAATCATAACTAAACGCTATTAACTGGAATTAAATCAACCGTTTTATTCAAACCGCACGCATATTGATAGGGCCACTATTAATATTTTAACTCCTTCTAGAACATTATAAATTTTTGCGTTTCATTTTCCAAAACTGGTAAGTTTTGGGGCCCTTTCATTATAAGAAGCTTTCAGAAAAGTAGAATAAGGAATATATTTCATCTGGTAATGCTGATTCATCTTGTAATGACTAATTTCATCTTGGCTAATTTCATCTTGTAATGACTGAGGACACCTAAACGGACTGCATTCCAAGTCTTTCTTCGGGCCCACCAGCGGCCGAGCGGTAAAGTCGCAGAACACTGGTAGTTCGGCCCGAGGTTGCAATCCCGCGAACGAGCTGGCTGCATGGGCGTTTTCGTGGTTTTCCCCATGCGTAACGTGTATACGAGCAGTTTTCCTTCGAAAGTCCTCCACGAAGGCATCACTTCCCTTAGGCAGATAGCCCTAGTGTGCTTTGTTATAATCTCAATAAACCAAACCAAACCAAACCAAACCATTTTCGAGCTTTGTTCGTTGCTTATGTTTAATGCTAGCAAAATAACTAATTTGATCCTTACTTGAAAAAAATACGAAACACTCTCACTTAATTTGGTTATTGTTAATTAATAGTGTATTGTTGCTTTGAGCCGTTGTTCCGTTTGTTCCCCTTGACAAGTTAATTAATCTACGGTTATAGTCAATAACAATGGCTACCTTTCCAGTACTTTAAATTTAAATTTTAATGTGTAACGTGTATACGAGACAGTTTCTCTTACAAAGTCCTCCACGAAGGCATCCCTCCCCTTAGGCAGATAGCCCTAGTGTGCTTTGCCATAATTAAATACACCACCAAGTCTTCCTTCTTTATTCATTTTCAAGTACAGGACAACCCCCATTTATTCGAACACCAACAATCCAAATAACTTTCAGAATTTAAGAAAAAGAGACAGGAAAAGATGAGGACGACGTGTCACTTGAAGAACTGAGAACCATTCTTTTGAAAATAACTGTATGTTTAGAAGTTAGTGCTGAGGATATAGCAGAATGGATGGTGTATAATTCGTCAGACCCTAGCTTTCACATTCTACATGATGATGAACTTACTGAAAATGCGAGAAAAGAAAGTGCTGAGGACTTGGTAACGTTTGGTTTATTTAATTATGGCAAAGCGCACTAGGGCTCTCTGCCTAAGGGGAGGGATGCCTTCGTGGAGGAATTTCTAAGGGAAACTGGCTAGTATACACGTTACACATGGGGAAAACCACGAAAACGCACATGCAGCCAGTCCGTTCGCGGGATTCGAACCTCGGACCGAACTACCAGTGTTCAGCGACTTTACCGCTCGGGCGCTGGTGGGCTAAGTGCTGAGGAAGAAGATGACGTTAATGTCGAAGTTGAAGCAGACACGGGTCCATCGGCTAGTGAAGCGTTTGCCGGCCTCGAAACTGCGTTGAAGTGGACGGACCGTCAGCCCGAGTGTGACCACATACAACTTCTCCATCAACTCAATCTTCTCTAATTTGAAATGCGAAATAATATATTACATATTTTTTTTTAAATCTGAATGCTTTTGTTTACGTTTTGTGTGTTACCTTTATTTATTATCATGTTCTTCGCATTTAAACCGCAAAATTCAATTCAATAGCAATATCGCAAAATAATTTTAAAATGAGTCCATCTTTAGAATTTCGATACACAGTCACACGCGCCGGAGATAAAAATATCTTTACTTCCTTGTACGAAGTAAAAAGGAAGTATTGTAATCGCGAAAAGTTTCAGGTAGCATATTTCAACGAAAATATCCATTTTGACCCCTATCGAATGAAATTTAACGATGTTTTTCCGTGATATCTGTACGTAAGGACAGAATAAAATACTCTTTTCCTTCAAAAAAATTATAAAACTGCTTTAAAATAAATTCTGAAGAGAATTTTTCGTGGCGTCTGTACGAACGTACCTCGCATAACTCAAAAACGAGTAGCCTCAGAACGTTGAAATTTTGTATATAGGACTGCTATAACATGTAGATGTGCACCTCGTATTTTGGTTGCCATCGGCCGCACCAAACGTATATAAATATATTTATATATATATCCACTCTGTTACCCGGCTCAGTGATCTCAGTTTCTTTACTCTTATATGTTAGTAAATTGTACATTTTTTTCTTTAAAAATGATTGAATTATATTGTTTTTATCTTCCGGTTAAGGATTTTATGCCTTTAGTAAATCTGTGTGCACTATTTTTAGAATTATCAGCAATTTTAAAGTTGTTTAATTGCCGCTAAGCCTGTTTTAATGGCGGCCATTGATGTTTACATTTGAAACAGGAGACTAGTGGATTTGTTGCCAATCTAGAGAAACTTAGCTTCGCAACAACAAAGATAACGCCTTCATTTATTATTGCCAATGAAATCATGCTTAATTCTTTCTGGATTTTTTTCGAGAAAATAAGCGTTTGAAATTTACTTCGTAATTTTTAATATAGATATTTTGAGTTTTTATGTATTTTTGCCTTCTCGCGAAGAGAGAACTGAATTAATTGAATGAGAAATACTCAATCGTCTGTGAAAAACTGTTTCTTTTTTGTTTTATTTGCTTAATTTCTTTTATACATAGTTTTAGCTTTCTTATACTATTTGAATAGAACATGTGGCAACGATTAGCTAATTCTTTAAATGGTATACATTTTGTGCATTCTGAGTTATAATATGAATGAAATATAATACTGTTAAGTAAACCTAGCGCCAGAGTGTCGCTATGGTAAACAAAGTGAATTTTAAAGAATGCATTTATTCTATTGTGGTTTATGCGCTGTCGGCGAAGTAGGTTTAATTCAATCCAATAAGTTTAAATGAAGTGCAAGAAAAAATGCGTATAATTTAATATTCCGTACAAGGAAGTCATGTGGTGTACACATCAGATTTTTTCTTTAAACCGTTGCCACTGCTCGCTTTGAAATCCTGGAGTTTGTTAATCAAAAATTCGTTAAGTGTTACAAATTATGAAATCGGTAATAATACAAATTCCAAATTAAGGCTTCCAGTTGCCCATATTCGGATAGAACGTTATTGAAAATTCGATGGCTCTAGGTACCGTTGTTTTATCACAATTCGAGAAACTTACATACATTCATGAAGATTCTTCATTATTTAATTTCTTTAAATGCAACACAGGGTGATAGTATTTGGGACAACAATTTGAAAAGTGAAACGTACATTTAGAGTTTCCAGTGCAAAATGCCTAAACGGAATTAATAGCCCATTGGGCTAAAATGAAGCATAGTGTAACGTTCCCCTTCTCTAAAAGAACACTTGGTCACCCACTCTAAAAGAACGGACAGAGAACCGTCTTCTCGCCTCGGCCGGAAGAGGGAAGAGGACTTCCCCCCCTGGTCGCAGGTGGGAGTAAGAGGAGATTGAGATGTGAAGGAGAAAAGAGCGGACGCTAGTTTGCGCGCTCTACTGAAGTGAAAAGTATTTTAAAGTATTTTAAAGTATTTAAGAGTATTTTAAAGTATTTCTAAATTATAATCTGTACATAGTTGTATATAAAGATAAATATTTAGCCTAGAACAGGTCTGTTTTATTGGACGGAGATACGATTATGAAACACATTATTTCTCCACAAGCGAAATTAAACGACGCACAGAAAAGCCTAAAAATTAACACCAATTGCCATAATGTAGCGATGCGGTTACTTCCCATTACAAACGTCGCAAAACAATGTTTTAAAATTAATTATTCTATAAATATTAATTCAGTTTTAAAGCAGGCTATTGAAATGTTACTTGTGCTTATTTGATTCGCGAAACTGAATCTGAAAAAAAAAAAAAAAAAAAAAAAAAAAAAAAAAAATGATGTGTACACCACACGACTTTCTTCTACGGAATATTTAATTATACGCAATTTTCCTGCATTTAATTTAAACATATTGAATTAACAGTTATTTGAATTAAATCTACTTCGTCGATGGCGCATAAACCACAATAGAATAAATGCACTCTTTAAAGTTCAGTCTATTTATTTACCATAGCGACACTTCGGTGCTACGTCCACTTAACAGCTTTACATATCATTCATTACTCAGAGTGCAGAAAAATTATATCATCCACATGTTCTATTCAAATATTGTAATAAATCTAAAACGATGTACAAAAGAAATTACACAAGTAAAAAAGAAACAGTTTTTCACACACATTTCAGCGCCGCTTGTAGAGACATTAGGTATATTTTTGGAAGGAAGGAAGATCAAAAATAGCAACCGCCTTCGCCAGGAATCAAACCACGGACCTCTGGAATACCGGCCCAGTATGCAGAACCACTACACCACGAAGGACGCTTGAAAAGCGGTAGAAGTACCTTATATAGTCCCCTTTTTAAAGGGCGACTAGGGTTTTAAGGAACCTAGTCGCCAAATCCTGGGTGTGGAGAATGATCATCCACAACCCTTTTAGTTCGGGCGCCACTGTAGGACATTAGGTATACTTTTGGAAGCAAGGAAGATAAAAAATAGCAACCGCCTTCGCCGGGAATCCAAACACGGACCTCTGGAATACCGGCCCAGTGTGCAGAACCACTACACCACGCAGGACGCTTGGAAAGCGGGAGAAATACCTTATACTCTTACCTAATGCGCATGCGCTACTAATTAATTCAGTTCTCACTTCGAACAAGGCAAAAATACATAAAAACTCAAAATATTATCATTAAAAATCGAAAGATATAGAAAAACATAAAACACCAAGTACAACAATTAAAAAAAAAACAATTTTTACAATTAAAATTACAAAACTAGCAATTAACTTAAATAATAATTCCAGAATGAATCGCAATAATAAACGAAGCTTTGTTGCGAAGCTTAGTTGATCTAGATTGGCAACAAATCCACTATTCTGATAAGTTTCAAATGTAAACAAATATGGCTGTTATGCTAAGCAAAAATTACGCTTAGCCGCACTTTTAAATTGTTGATAATTCCACAATTATTGCATGCAGCTTAAATAAACAGCCTTAACCAGAAGCTAAAAACAACATAATTCCACTTTTTTTTTTTTTTTTTTTTTTTTTTTTTTTTTTTTTTTAAATGCACAATTTACAAACATATAAGAATAAAGAAACTGAGTTCATTGAGCCGAGTAACAAAGTGGATATATATACCGGGTGGCCATAATTAAACTGACAGTGCTCACAGTGTTCTGTAGCGCGATCTATTTGCGAGAACGACGCCACATTTTGTAGGAAGATTAAACAAGACGGGGGACAAAGGATTTCGTGAAAAAAAAAATTAGTTCCAAAAGTCACGCTAGGGAAATATTTGGCGCTGTGTAATAGAAAATGGAGTGTTAACAAATGCAAATTAATACGGAATAAAATTTATTGTAGGTCCATTCTTCTATGAGAACAATACCCCGACAGGACCGGAAACCTGTTCTGTTACCGGAGAGAAATATCGCCACATGTTGAACAGCTTCGTCATTCCGGCACTTCAGCAAAGACAATGCCTTGGGGAAATCATATTCATGCAAGATGGAGCCTCTCCACACGTTGCTGTACGGGTGCAACAGATGCTACGACAGAAATTCACAACAGAAAGAGTCATTATCCGCTACTTTCCAACTGCATGGCCATCCCGGTCGCCTGATCTTATCCCATGCGATTTCTGGCTGTGGGGTTACCTTAAGTCCAAGGTCTATCAAGGAGTGGTCCAGGTCCCGGCTACGTTGAAGGATAACATATCACGGACTGTACGGGAGATTCCTGCAGACATGTTACTTTCTGCTGTTGTGCGTACTGTGCACAGAATGCAATATGTGGTCCACAACAACGACACCCACGTTGAACCTCATTTGAATGCAAAATAAAAGGTAATTTCCGTATTGATTTGCATTTGTTAACACTCTATTTTCTATTACACAGCGCCAAATTTTCCAGTAGCGGTGACTTCTGGAACTTTCTTTTTTTTTCGCGGAATCCTTCGTCCCCCGTCTTGTTTAATCTTCCTACAAAATGTGGCGTCATTCTCGGAAATATATATAATTTATTTCCTAAACAGTATTAATTAATTGATTATATTATCTCCTAAGTTTAATTAAAGTAGAATTATTTTAAAAATGTGCATCCATAGTGGTAAGTTATATTTTGAAAGATGTTTTGAAGTAATTTGAAAGCAAAATGTTATACGTTTGGTGCGGTCGTTTGCAGCCAAAATACGAGGTGCACATCTACATGTCCTATATACAAAATTTCAGTCCTATATACAAAATTTCAACGTTCTGAGGCTACTCGTTTTTGAGTTAAGCGAGATACATATTAGAATTCATTTTAAATCAGTTTCATAACCTTTTTGGTGGAAAAAAATCCTTTATTCTGTTCTTTCGCACGGATGTCACGTAAAAAGATCGTTAAATTGCATTTTGTGGTGGTCGAAATGCATATTTTCGTTGAAATGTGATACCCAAAATTTTTCGCAATTACAATACTTTCTTTTTAACTTGGTACAAGGAAGTAAATACATTTGCGCATAGTATATAACGAGTGCTAGTTGCTAAATGCTCATCTTTTCCTTTGATTTTTAACCGATTTCAAACCGAACCAAAATCAAATCATAGAAAAATAAGTCTTTCATTTGACTACATCATTAAAATGAAAGAAAAACGTGTACAAGAAAGAATTTTCAAATTTAAAAGAGGAAACAAAATAAAAATGACCGACGAAAAGCAGAAATCCTCATTTTCATTTCAGAACGAAAAAGAATAATTATTATATTAAATTAAGAGCCTTATCTGTTCTTTGCCATGCAGCTTTGAAACGAAATCCAAAACATTTTTTTTCTTCAATACCATTCGAGAGATTTTTCGTGCTTTTCTGTGAAATTAAGTGAACTGAATATTTTTATTTCATGATAAACAATCAGAAAGATATATTAATTTTTAATGAAATAAAACAACTTTTCCTTTACTATTGTTTTAAAAAAAGAAATGGCTGTAAGGAAGTGCTTCTAGTTTTCTTCTCTAAACAACAGAGTTTCATGTATTAAATTTTAATAATGTTTATGATGAAAACGAAAATATATTACCTTTTTTCATTTTAATTAAATTATACGGACAAATTTTACCAAAATATTGTCTGAAAAAAAAAATAGAAAAATTAAAAAAAAAAAAAAAAAAAATCTGAAATGTTTCAGATTTTAAATTACGTCCAAAGGGGCGTTTTTTAACATTTTGTGTGTTACCTTTCTTTATTAAATATCATGTTCCTCGCACTTCAACCATAAGATCCAGTGCAACAGCAATATCGCAAAATAGTTTTAAAACGAGCATATCTTTAGAATTTCCGATACAGAGACTCAAGCGTTGGAGATAAAAATGTTTTTTCTGCACAACGTTGCCATTGCTCGCTTTGAAATCCTTGAGTTTGTTAATCAAAAATTCGTCAAAGTTTTAAAAAATAGAAAATCGATCATAAAACAAATTTCAAATTTCAAATTGGGTCTTCCACATGCTCATATTCGTTGGAGGATTACGTTATTCAAAATTCGATGACTCTATGTACCGTTGTTTTATCACAATACGAGAAATATACATACATTTATGCAGATTTTTCATTATTTAATTTCTTCAAATATAATGCAGGACTCTAACATTTTGTGGCAACAGTTTGAAAAGTGAACCCACATTTATGAGTCCGACGCAAAATGCCAAAACGAAACTAATAGTCCTTCGGGATTCAAATCCCTTTGGACTGACTAACAATGAAAACTATTTAATTATAAAACTAAATAAAACAGAAAACAAGTGCTATGTTTATTTTTTACTAATATAGAAAATTATTTCCACTTTAGTTTCTGTGAAGTATCGTGATATGTTGATCTGGCTCTAAGTAAGAGTCACCGTACCTCTAAAATACATTGCTAATTCTTTCAGTGTTCACATGAACACTGAAAGAATTAGATAAACTAACTAATTGTTAATTAAAGATAAACTAACTAATTGCTGCGTACGTACGGGTTCGTAACACACAGAATCCATGATATCTCGACTAAATTTACTTTTCCGAAAAGGAAAAACACTTTCCTTTTCGAAAAAGTAAATTTCTGAATTTTTTCCGCTGTTTCGGAACTTTCCAGAAAAGCACTCGTACAATCAGTACTTACACTCCACACTACTACGGGCGTTAAACACAATCCAATGAAACGCGCGTCTAAAAGGCGAAGCCCTCGCGGATATGTCAATAATCCGAAATCACTGTGAACTAACAACTGAGAAATTTATGCTCTCTCCTGTTTTACATAGTTTTCCCCGGCCGCCGAGATATTTCTAGTATTTTCTGCTTCTCGAAATTACTGGAAAGCAATACGAGAACCAAATACGGTTGCAATTACACACAGGAAATCATTTGCAGGTATTCAGTTACAATACTTATTACGGTGATACAAGTATCGGATCAAAATGTCGCCAAATGGTCTCCAAGTTGGGCGACTTTATGCAATTTCCCGCCAAATTTGGCGACAAAAATTCATTGCCAAAAATTTCGCCGGCTTGGCCATATCTTGCCAATTTAGTATATATCCAATTGTTTAAGTGTATGTCCAATATCTTGCCAATTGTTTAATTACTTTGTAATTAAACAAAGGTTCTATTGTTAGCCCAAAAGGGCTATTAATTACGTTTTGACACTTGCTCGGGTTTTGGTAAACTTTAAATGTTGGTTCACTTTTCAAAATGTTGCCACCAAATATTACAACCTTTTATCATACTTAATGAAATTAAATAATGAAGAATTTGCATAAATGTACGTATGTTTCTCGCACTGTTATAAAACAAGGGTACCTAGAGCCATCCAATTTTGAATAACCTACGTCTCCACCCTAATATAGGCATCTGGATGCCCGAATTTGGAATTTGTTTTATTATCTATTTAATATTTTGTAAACCTTCAACGAATTTTTGATTAACAAACTCAACGATTTCAAAGCGAGCTATGGCAACCCTATTATGAAGTTCGCCAAGTGAATTATTCTTGGCGCAAACTGAAAAAATTACGCCAAGATAAATTCTTGAATTTCCCGTAAATTTCGCATGAAATTTTACAAAATTCAATACCTAGGCATAATATGAGTCGTAGAATCGAAATACGGGGAAAAAATTGGCATGTCATTTCAGAAAAAGTCCGATTTTGTGTAAAAATACCTATGTTGGAACAATGCTATATATAAATCTAATACATATCCTAAATTGCGCTTTCGATATATGAAAAACGCAATTTGAAATCGGCCAAATGTTATTTTCGTATAGATTTTGCTTTCAGTAATATTTATGCTCAAATATAAATACCACATATAGTTGAATACCATCCGAACAATGCAAAGTTCCACTCGAAATGCATTCATTTCTAAAAATACGGCTCAGACAAGATCAGATACCAGACAGCTCTCGGCACAAAACGATTTACTTTTATCTTTTGCCGCATAAATAAATCATGAACGTGTATTCTTACATCTCTCATCATGTAGACGACATAAAACTTATTTGATAACACAAGTGTGCACACTGCATTTACCAGGTGAATAAATTCATAAATATTGCATCACATATACATATACACAGAAGATGTTCTCCACATGTGTAAACAAGACATGATACTGCATAATTTGGGAGGGGTTTTTTTTGCAGAGGGGAATAAATTTGAATGATGAAAATGACACGTTTCTGAAGTAAAGTAAGAAGTCAACTAAACCATGACATGTAAATGATATACGTATTTCCATTTTATGGAGATCTCATCGTTGCGTATATATGAATTTCTTCCCAGCGTAAAATTAGCTAATTTTATCATGTTGGGAATTATGTTGCTTTATCCTGAATAAAATATAGAGAAACCACAGTAGTTGATCAGATTGTGAATTATCACTATAATTAGATTATAGTGATAATTCACAATACAGGGTGTTTATAAAGTCCCGGACCCATTTTGATGTTTAATAACTCATACAGTAATGAAGATATAAACAAACATATGGCATTTACTGATGGAATGACTTATACGTAGCGTATTCGGAAACTAAGTACCGTTTCATTCTAGCGCATGCGCACTAGTCTTTCTTGTTCACTGACCTTTCAATTGTCGCCATTTTGGTTGTTCTATGTTGTGTTTTCAGTTTGCTCTGCACATTCAAAATGTTTAAGACAATTAGTTCTCCCGCTGACTGTGAGATTCGTGCCGTGATTAAATTTTTGAACGCGAGGAATGTTAAACCGGCCGAAATTTATCGTCAAGTGACAGAAGTTTACGGTGAATGCGCGATAAGTGATGGAATGGTGAGAAAGTGGGTAAGAATGTTTAATGCAGGTCGAACAAATGTCCACGCCGAGGCTCGGAGTGGTCGGCCTTCTGTTGTCACCGATGATTTGGTAAGGAAAGTTGATGAAGCAATTCATGAGAACAGACGCTTCACAATGTTAACTCTTTCAGAGGCATTTCCACAAATTTCACGTACTGTTTTGTTCGAAATTGTGTCTGACCGCTTGAATTATCGCAAACTGTGTTCCCGATGGGTTCCAAAAATGCTCACTGATGTTCACAAAACAAAGCGACTTGGTAGTGCCCTGACATTTCTCACGCGGTACAGTGATGAGGGAGAAAACATTTTAAACCAAATTGTGACAGGTGAGGAAACTTGGGTGTGTCATTTCACACCAGAATCGAAACAACAATCGATGGAGTGGAGACACACTCATTCTCCGAAAAAACAAAAGTTCAAAGTGACAATGTCATCACAAAAAATCATGTGCACTGTCTTCTGGGATAGGAAAGGCGTTTTGCTTACTGAATTTCTTCCCAGAGGTGAAACCATTAATGCGGCACGATATTGTGAGACTTTAACAAAACTAAGGCGTGCCATTCAAAACAAACGAAGAGGAATGCTCAGTAAAGGAATTGTGTTGCTCCATGACAATGCTCGGCCCCATAATGCTGGTGTCACTCAATCGTTAATTCGACAGTTTCATTGGGAGCAGTTCGATCACCCGCCGTACAGCCCGGACTTGGCGCCGTCCGACTATCACTTGTTCCTGCACATGAAGCGCGAGCTTGGTGGCAAGCGCTTTGGATCTGACGATGAGACGAAAAATGCTGTGGAGTCGTGGTTATCGAAACTGGCGGGAAGTTTCTTTGACGATGGTATACAAAAACTGGTCACCCGCTATGACAAGTGTTTCATCATTGGCGGAAACTATGTTGAAAAATATTTTAAGACATGTATTTTCATGTAAAAATAAAATTGGATTCGAAAAAATTATTTTACTTTTTTTTTTTTTTTCCCAAAACGGTACTTAAGTTTCCGAATACGCCTCGTATATTTTCCTTTTCAGGTTTGAATATCTCTACTTTTGTAAATATCGTCTGCGCGTGTTGTTAATTTCAGATAATTTCATTTTCCAGTCTAAATATCTGTACTTTTTTAAATATCATCTGCTTATTAATTGCATTTTTTTTCTCTTTTAACGTGCCATTATGTGCGCATATGGGGTTCTGAAAACCCCCATGAATACCGTGAGGCACAAAGAGATTCCCCAAAGGTTAATATGTGGTGTGGACTAATGCACGGCCGAGTCATTGGGCCTTTCTTTTACACAGAAAAGACGGTCTCATCAGTCGTATACCTAGACATGTTGGAAAACTTCGTATTTCCACAACTAGAAGAGCTTCAGCCACCTGTCTTTATGCAACAAGATGGTGCACCACCTTCATTGGGGTACCATCGTTCGTAGTTCTTTGAATGACTATTTTACAGGAAGATGGATTGGGCGAGGATGTCCAATTACTTGGCCACCCAGATCACCTGATATAACGCCGCTGGACTTTTTCCTTTGGGGATTTGTAAAAAAAAAACGTTTACAGGAGTGTCGAACATAGATGACCCAAAAGCCAGAATTAAAACCGCAATAGTCTCTGTGGATGCCGACATGCTTGCCGGTACCTGGCGTGAAATTAAATATCGACTTGATATTCTCCGTGCGACGAAGGGGGCACACATGGAAGGTCATTGACAAGGGTCATGAAACTTTTTAGTCTATCTAACCATTTATGTTATTAATTTTAATCTATCTATATTATTTCATGAGTTATGAAACATCAAAATGGGTCCGGTACTTGATAAACACCCTGTATTTAAAGCTTTCGGAAGTCATCCAGAATTACAGAAGATTGTCAAAATTTGCAAAGTAATTATTTCTGCTTTATAAATCCAAAGAATAATAAACTTTGAAGAATCAAATTTCGCCAGTGAATTAGTACTAGATTGTGAATTATCACTTGATAAGTATTTGGAGCTATATGAAGTCATCCTGAATTTCAAAAGATTATCAAAATTGGCAAAGTAATTATTTCTGCTTTATAATTAACTTCAAAGAATAATAAATGATAAAAAATTTTAAAGAATCAAATTTTTCCAATGAATTAGCACTAGATTGTGAATTATCACTTGATAAGTATTTGGAGCTGTAAGAAGTCATCCAGAATTTCAAAAGATTATCAAAATTGGCACAGTAATTATTTCTGCTTTATAATTAACTTCAAAAAATAATAAATGATAATAAACTTCAATTAAACAATTGGAAGAATCAATTAAACTTCAATTAAACAATTGGAAGAATCAAATTTAGCCAGTGAATTACCACTAGATTGTGAATTATCACTAGATAAGTATTTGGGGCTATAAAGAAGTCATCCAGAATTTCAAAAGATTATCAAAATTTGCAAAGTAATTATTTCTGCTTTATAATTAACTTCAAAGAATAATAAATGATAAAAAAAATTTAAAGAATCAAATTTCGCCAGTGAATTACCATTACATTGTGAATTATCACTTGATAAGTATTTGAAGCTGTAAGAAGTCATCCAGAATTTCAAAAGATTATCAAAACTGGCAAAGTAATGATTTCTGCTTTATAATTAACTTCAAAAAATAATAAATGATAATAAACTTCAATTAAACAATTGGAAGAATTAAAAAATTGGAAGAATCAATTAAACTTCAATTAAACAATTGGAAGAATAAAATTTAGCCAGTGAATTACCACTAGATTGTGAATTATCACTTGATAAATTTTTGGAGCTATAAGAAGTCATCCAGAATTTCAAAAAATTATCAAAATTTGCAAAGTAATGATTTCTGCTTTATAATTAACTTCAAAGAAAATAAATGATAATAAACTTTGAAGAATCAAATTTCGCCAGTGAATTAGCACTAGATTGTGAATTATCACTTGATAAGTATTTGGAGCTATAAGAAGTAATCCAGAATTTCAAAAGATTATCAAAATTTGAAAAGTAAGGATTTCTGCTTTATATAAATAACTTCAAAGAATAATAAATGGTTTAAAAAAATCTGAAAGGTTTTAGATTTTAAATTACATTTAAAGGGGTGTTTTTTAACGTTTTGTGCGTTACCTTTATTTATTAAATATCATGTTCCTCGTACTCAAACTATGAAATTCAGTTCAACAGCAATATCGCAAAGTGATTTTAAAATGAGCATATCTTTAGAATTTTCGATACAGAGTCTCGCGCGCTGGAGATAAAAATGTTTCTTTTTTCGTACAGTGTTGCCATTGCTCAGTTTGAAATCATTTAGATTTTTAATCAAAAATTCGTTGAACTGCTACAAAATCTGATATCGATAACAAAAGAAATTTCATATTCAAATTACGTCTTCCACATGCCCATATTCTATGAAGGATTACGTTATTCAAATTTGGATAACTCTAGGTATCGTTGTTTTATCATAATGTGAGAAACACACATACATACATTTTATGCAGATTCTTCATTATTTAATTTCTTTAAATACAAGACAGGGCGATAATATATGGTGGCAACGATTTAAAAAGTGATACAGCCTTTTAAAGTTTTCGACGCAAAAGTGCCAAAACGAAATTAATAGCCCTTCAGGGCAAATTACCCCCTTGTACTAATAAAAGCATTCGAATCAAGGTCCACATTTGTCATCATAAATAGAAAATGCCAGAAGTTCAGCAATGAGCTCACTGAGTAAGGAAAGCTTTCACTTATTAGCTTCAGTACAGGACATAGGGCATTTACCATCCAATCGATAATCATTCTGCTTGATGAAATCGATTACTAATATAAGAGAACCTACCGAAAGGCTGACATTTACGAAATGTAACATTCACAGCTGCACATAAAAACGAACTGTTTCCTTCACCAAAAAAATCTTCAACAATCGTTTTTTACTTTCTTGTACGAAAGAAAAAGGAAGTATTGTAATCGCGAAAAGCTTCGGGCAGCATACGAGTAGATTCAGAAAGTAGATTACGCTTTGGAATAAAAAAATAAACAAAGTATAGGAAACAAATTTTATTATATACAGATGAAAGCCACACTCAAATACTACTTTTCTACATAGTCACCATACAAATTAAGGCATTTATCGTAGCGATGTACGAGCTTGGAAATTCCTTCGTCGAAAAATTCGGCCGCCTGCGCCTTCAACCACTTCGTTACCTCTTCTTGCAGCTGTGCGTCGTCATCAAAACGCTGCATAGCCAGCCACTTCTTCATTGCTGGGAATAGGTGGAAGTCGCTCGGTGCCAGGTCGGGACTGTACGGCGGATGAGGAAACAACTCCCACTTAAAAGATTCAAGAACTTTACGAGTGACATTTGCCGTGTGGGGCCGGGCGTTGTCGTGAATCAACAAGATCTTAGAGCTCAACATTCCTCTGCGCTTGTTTTGAATTGCTCTTCTGAGTTTTTGGAGAGTTTGGCAATACCTTTGAGAGTTTATTGTAGTGCCTCTTTCCAGGAAGTCCACCAAAATTACACCTTTTCTGTCCCAAAAAACAGTCGCCATCATCTTCCTTGCCGACATTGTTTGCATGCATTTCTTGGGTTTTTGGGGAGAACTTGTGTGCCCCCACTGCATTGATTGCAATTTCGTTTCACAGTTCACATGTTTCGTCACCAGTAACGATGCGATCGAGTAAAGAGTCACCATCCTTATGGTAAGCGTCCAAAAAGTTCAACGCTGCAGCCATTCGCTGATTTTTGTGGTCCTCTGTCAAGATTTTTGGAATCCATCTTGCACAAAACTTGTGGTAACCAAGCTTTTCGCTGATGATTTCGTGCAACAAACTTCGCGAAATTTGTGGAAAACTCAAAGAAAGTTCCGTTATTGTGAAATTTCGATTTTCACGGACTTTAGCATCGACTTTTTCGAGAAGTTCGGCGGTCACTATGCTGGGTCTCCCACTTCGATCTTCGTCGTGAACATTGGTTCGGCCATTTTGAAATCTTATGACCCACTGACGCACTCCACCTTCAGTGATAATGTTGTCCCCATACACTTCACGAAGCTGCCGATAGATTTCTATCGGTTTACAGTTTTTTGCAGTCAGAAACCTTATTACTGAGCGCACCTCGCGGGATTTTCAATTAACGCAGACATTTCAAACCGTCACAGTATCTGAACGGAGCACAGCACGAACCTCTCACTAGCACGGCTAGATGCAGACTGAGCTGCGCAACGCTCTGACCCCAAGATGGCCGCGCTAGCCCCGCCCCTAGCGGACACAGACGGAAACGTAATCTACTTCCTGGATGGCCCTCGTATTTCAACGAAAATATCCATTTTGACCGCTTTCGAATGCAATTTAACGATGTTTTTGTGTAATATCTGTACGTAAGGACAGAATAAAAGACTCGTTTCCTCAAAAAAAAATTATAAAACTGCTTTAAAATGCTTAATCCTTTCTTGAATTTTTTCGACGAAATAAGTGTTTAAGATTTACTTCGTAATTTTTAATACAAATATTTTGATGTACAGATATTATTTTAATGTACGGATACAGATATTTTGATGATATTTATGTATTTTTCCCTTGTCGCGAAGTGAGAACGGAATTAATTGAATATGAAATACTAAATCGTCTGTGAAAAACTGTTTCTTTTTTTGTTTGCTTAATTTCTTTTATACATTATTATAGTATTTGAATAGAACATGTGGCAACGAGTAGATAATTCTTTAAATGATATAAATTTTGTGCATTCTGAGTTATAATATGAACGAAATATAATACTGTTAAAAGTGAACCTAGTGCCAGAGTGTCGCTACGTAAACAAATAGAGTGAATTTTAAAGAATGCATTTATTCTATTGTGACTTATGCGCTGTCGGCGAAGTAGATTTAATTCAATCCAATAAGTTTAAACGAAATGCAAGAAAAAATGCGTATAATTTAATACTCTGTACAAGGAAATCACGTGGTGTACACATCAGATTTTTTTATTTTCAGATTAATTTGAGTTCAGAAATTAATTTTAAGTAATTCAATTACTATTAGGAAACTTGGAGAGGTTTATAAACGCAAAAACCATTCAATTAAAGTAACTTTCAAAGTTTTTTAAAACTTCACACTGAGATTATTCAATCGAAAGTAAAGTTCTAGAACTAAATATACGCAAAATTGATTAGCGGAAGGTTTACACTATGTACTGAACCTTAAACTTTTCATCGCAGAATTATTTGCAATTATTTTACAAAATTGAAATTCTAATTAACATCGAAGAGTATCAGCAATTGTCTCTTCAAGAAAATCCTACGTTTTTATGTTTCATTTCATATTTCTTTCAAGGTCTCATTCATTACAGAATTCATATCCTTAAAATAAAATAATTGTCTTCGATTCGAAAATTATATTTGAAACACATGAAACAGAAATACAAGAATTTTGGGATTTCTGTTTCATGTGTTTTCTTTGTTTCCTATAAAACTGCTTTAAAATGCTTAATCCTTTCTGGAATTTTTTCGACGAAATAAGTGTTTAAGATTTACTTCGTAATTTTTAATACAGATATTTTGGTGTACAGATATTATTTTGATGTACAGATACAGATATTTTGATGATATTTATGTATTTTTGCCTTGTCGCGAAGTGAGAACGGAATTAATTGAATATGAAATACTAAATCGTCTGTGAAAAACTGTTTCTTTTTTGTTTTGTTTGCTTAATTTCTTTTATACATTATTATAGTAAAAACAAGGAAAAAAATAAATTTTAGAATATTTATTCGAAATGATTTCGAAATATTTATTCTGCAATGCGCGTATAATCAAGAGTTCAGTGTGATTACACTTCATGAGACCGACCAATCAATAGTGATTAGCGTCGCTGACTGCCGTGCCGAGAGGCTCGCGTTCGAATCCCCGAGAAGGCATAGATGTATAGTGTGTATAGTGACCGTGCGGCATGGGGGCACTGTAAATTTGCGGCGAACCAAATGTCCTCTCGAGAGGTTGTGGGTAGGGAAAGAGGGATGAGAAACCCTTGTCTCCTCCCTCTCCGGGGTGCCCTCCATCAAAATTGGGATGGAACTAAGCTAAATCGCACTGTCACCTATAAGGTGCTCAAGGCTGTTGCCAACGATATACTTATCTTGCGCTCCTTGCCACGAAGAATTTCGAAAGTTTGGGCTGACTATAGAGCATTAAGTAAACAACACTTCATGAGGCATTTAAGCATTTCTTCTTAAATATTTTGTGTACTTTAAACGTAATCTTCCATACATAAAATTTCTGATAAAAATAAATGCACACCCCAACATTTCATACCTGTTTCTAATTTCTTACTGCAAACATGCTTGACATAAAAATTGTAGAACAAACCTTATTCGATTTTTAGTCCAAAATGGCTTTGTCCCTGACGGGCTATTTGTTTTCGCTTTGCGTCGAATCACTCTTCAATGTCCGTTTCACTTTTCAAACTGTTACCACTTTAAATGTCCTTTTCACTTTCACATTGTTGCCACCATATATTATCGCCCTGTCTTATATTTGAAGAAATTAAATAAAAAAACAAAATCTGAAATGTTTCAGATTTTAAATTACGTCCAAAGGGGCGTTTTTTAACATTTTGTGTGTTACCTTTCTTTATTAAATATCATGTTCCTCGCACTTAAACCATAAGATCCAGTGCAACAGCAATATCGCAAAATAGTTTTAAAACGAGCCTATCTTTAGAATTTCCGATACAGAGACTCACGCGGTGGAGATAAAAATGTTTTTTCTGCACAACGTTGCCATTGCTCGGTTTGAAATCCTTGAGTTTGTTAATCAAAAATTCGTCAAAGTTTTAAAAAATAGGAAATCGATCATAAAACAAATTTCAAATTTCAAATTGGGTCTTCCACATGCTCATATTCGTTGGAGGATTACGTTATTCAAAATTCGATGACTCTATGTACCGTTGTTTTATCACAATACGAGAAATATACATACATTTATGCAGATTTTTCATTATTTAATTTCTTCAAATATAATGCAGGACTCTAACATTTTGTGGCAACAGTTTGAAAAGTGAACCGACATTTATGAGTCCGACGCAAAATGCCAAAACGAAACTAATAGTCCTTCGGGATTCAAATCCCTTTGGACTAATGAAGAGTCTGAATAAATGTATGTATGTTTCTAGCATTTGGGATAAAACGACGGTACCTGGAGCCATCCAATTTTGAATGACGTAATCCTGCTGCGAATATGGGCATCTGGAAGCCCAAATTTGAAATCTGGAATTTGTTTTATTATCCATTTCATACTTTGTAAAACTTTAACGAATTTTTGATTAACAAACTCCAGAATTTCAAAGCGAGCAGTGGCTGCGTTTTAGAGAAAAAACATTTTTATCTCCAGCGCGCGAAACTGTGTGTCGGAAATTCTAAAGGTAGACTCAATTTAAAATTATTTTGCGATGTTGCTATTGGACTGAGTTTTATGGTTTAAGGGCGAGGAACACGATATTTAATAAACAATGGTAACACACGAAATATTTATCCTTTCATATTTTTTTCTTAAATTTCTTCTTCTAAATACTCCCTTCATACCATCTACTCGACTTTTCTTTACTATTTTTTCTTTCACGCTCCAACTGAAGTCGGAGAATAAATAATGGTTGTCATAACGAGAGAGCTCATATTCAGATTGGAACTTGGATGCAGCTGTCAGACATTTATCTTCCGAAGCACTGAAGAATTAACTTCATCACGACGCGTTTTGTTTTAAGCTGTACTCTACTAAAGGGAAAAAAAGTGTTTAAAGAAAGGAACGACAAAAAAAAAAAAAGTAAAAAAAAAAGAGAGGGAGGGAGGGTGTCGAAAGACATGCATGCGCAGTCCCGTTACTTGATCCTTCCTGAAATCTGAGTCACGTGGACCTTAACAAGGAACTGCTTTAAAGGTGTTAAAAAGGCGGAAGCTCAAACACAGTTAAAAAGGCGAAACTTATTCATTGACAATTTTCTACAACTAGTATGACCACACAGCTCGAGAAATAAAGTTAAAAGTTGAAGAGAAATAACTGTAAATTGTTCTAAACCTAACACATATTGTTCATATAACAAGAAAAAATTGTTTTCTTAAGTGCAATTGTAAAAAAATATGATGTGTACTTTAAAAAATATTTCTGTATTCCGTAAAAGGAAGTCGTGTGGCGTTACGTAATGTTAAATTATACGCACTTTTTCCTGCATTTCATTTAAACTTATTTCCTCGAATTCCATTAGCGATAGATTTCTCATTCAATTAATTCAGTTCTCGCTTCGCGACAATGCAAAAAACTCAAAATGTTTTTGTTAAAAATTGGAAGATATAGAAAAACATAAAACACCATATACAGTTAATTACTTCCTTGTACGAAGTAAAAAGGAAGTATTGTAATCGCGAAAAGTTTCAGGCAGCATATTTCAACGAAAATATCCATTTTGACCGCTATCGAATGCTATTTAATGATGTTTATGCGTGATATCTGTACGTAAGGACGAAATAAAATACTCTTTTCCTTCAAAAAAATTATAAAACTGCTTTAAAATGAATTCTGAAGAGAATTTTTCGTGGCGTCTGTACGAACGTATGTGCGTACGTATCTCGCATAACTCAAAAACGAGTAGCCTCAGAACGTTGAAATTTTGTATATAGGACTGCTATAACATGTAGATGTGCACCTCGTATTTTGGTTGCAATCGGCCAAACGTATATAAATATATGTATATATATTATATATATATATATATATATATATCTACTTTGTTACCCGGCTCAGCGATCTCAGTTTCTTTACTCTTATATGTTTGTAAATTGTACATTTTTTGCTTTAAAAATGATTGAATTGTGTTGTTCTTATCTTCCGGTTAAGGTTTTTATGCCGGTTAAGGTTTATGTGGTAAATCTGTGTGCAATATTTTTAGAATTATCAGTAATTTTAAAGTTGTTTAATTGCCGCTAAGCCTAATTTGATGGCGGCCATTGATGTTTACATTTGAAACAGGAGACTAGTGGATTTGTTGCCAATCTAGAGAAACTTAGCTTCGGAACAACAAAGATAACGCATTCATTTATTATTGCCAATAAAATCATGCTTAATTCCTTCTGGAATTTTTTCGAGGAAATAAGCTTTTGAGATTTACTTCGTAATTTTTAATATAGGTATTTTGAGTTTTTATGTACTTTTGACTTGTCGCGAAGTGAGAACTGAATTAATTGAATGAGAAATACTCAATCGTCTGTGAAAAACTGTTTCTTTTTTGTTTTGTTTGCTTAATTTCTTTCATACATCATTCTACCTTTATTATAGTATTTGAATAGAACATATGGCAAAGATTAGATAATTCTATTCTTTAAATGATATAAATTTTGTGCATTCTGAGTTATAATATGAACGAAATATAATATAACACTGTTAAGTGAACCTAGCACCTGTGTGTCGCTATTATAAACAAATAGAGTGAATGTTAAAGAATGCATTTATTCTATTGTGGTTTATGCGCTGTCGGCGAAGTAGATTTAATACAATTCAATAAGTTTAAACGAAATGCAAGAAAAAATGCGTATAATTTAATATTCCGTGCATGGAAGTCATGTGTTGTACACATCAGATTTTTTTTAATTATAATTAAAATTAGTTTATACGCGAAAAACAAGCAATTCGGCGAGAGGGCAAGAACACAGATTTTTAGATTTTTCGTTGCACAAAACTGAAAGTTTACTTTTAGTGTCATTAGGCAAAAATACACTGAAGACGTAGGAAACTGATTTAATTTGTTGTGGAAGCTACGTGGAGTCAATATATAGGATAATTTAATAAATTAAATGATAATTCCAGAATGGGTTAAGCAGAATTTAATTCGCAATAATAAAAGAAGACATTACTTAGTTGGTTCGAAGCTTACTTTCCCTAGACTGGCAACAAATCCACTATTCTGCTATGTTTCAAATATAAACAAATATGGTTACTATGGTAAGAAATTAGACTTTAGCTGTAGTTAAACAACTTTTAAATTGTTGTTAATTCTACAACTATAACATGCAGGTTAACTAAAGGTATAAAACTCTTAACCGGAAGATATGGACAATATAATTCAATCATTTTAAAGCAAAAAAATGCTCAATTTACAAACATATAAGAATAAAACTGAGCCGAGTAACAGAATGGATATACATATTTATATACCTTTGAAGCGGCCGAGTGCAACCAAAAAGAGAAGTGCACAAGTAAATGTTATTGCAGTCCTACGTACAAAATTTCAACGTTCTGAGGCTACCGGTTTTTGAGTTATGCGAGATACATACGTACGTACGTACGTACGGTTGGCATGAAAAAATCTCCTCTGAATCCACTTTAAATCAGTGTTATAATTCGTTTTGGGAAAGAGTCCTTTATTCTGTCTTTACGTACAGATGTTAAGCGAAAAAATTGTCTAATATGGCATCCGGAATTTTTCGTGATAATACTTCCTTTACTTCGTACAAGGAAATAAAAAAAAATTACAAATGAGTATTTTAACCTTTAATGCAATCTCCCGGTTCCTATTCTCGTATTTGGGAAAGTTTTACACTGGTTATGAAAAAATAAAATTACAAGAAGTTTGATTCTCGTACCTTAAAAATTAACTGGGTATTTAATTTCAAAATTTGCAGTTTTTGACATCTTCCACTTTACTTGAGGGATCGGTTAACTAAGAACAGTTAGAGGAAATAAATTTAAATAAAGTGCAGCAAAACAATGTATACAATTTAATACGCTTACCAAGAAAGTCCCCCACCTTATATGTGCCCACATCAATGTTTTCTTCTATGACTACCTATGAAATGGATTTTCACAAATTTTCTGATTAATGGAACGTTTTTCGCAAAATCTGAATCATAATCATCATGGAACATTCCTGTTTATATATTCTACAGATGAAATGATCAAATAACTATATTCATAAAAAAGTATAATTTTAGTTTGAAATATATTCACACATTTTAGGCTGTTATGATATTCTTAAAGTGTTAATTTTATATTTCAAGGATCACAACGTCATTGTCCCTCCTTCCTCCAATAAGGATTATTCAAACTCTTGCCAAAACATCCCTTACAACGGAGATTCCAATAGATGAAATTTTACAGAATTTTAGTGTAAAAACAGGGTAATGAAAAACTGAAATGAAAAAAAAACTCGATTTAAAAAAATAAATAGTTCCCTGGAATGGCATCTTTATGCGATATTTTGTACTTCTGCAGTTTGGAAAATTTAGCTGCTATGATTTCTGTTTCTTTTTCTAAGCGAAAAGATGACGACAGCAAAATGTAATTAAAAAAAACTGAAAGATATGAGATTTCATATTACGCCCAAAGGGGCTCTTTTTAATATTTTGTATGTTATCTTTATTTATTAAATATCATGTTTTTCGCACTTAAACCATAAAATTCAATTCAACAGCAATATCGCAAAATAATTTTAAAAAAGAATATCTTTAGAATTTCCGATACAGAGACACGTGCTGGAGATAAAAATGTTTTTTTCGCCATTGCTAGCTTTGAAATCGTTCGGTTTGCTAATCAAAAATTGATTAAAGTTTTACAAAATCTCTACATATAATAAAAGAAAGAGTCTGTCTGTGTGTGTGTGTCTTTCGTTCGTACTGCGCGTAAGCTAATAGACCCAGGGCTACGAAATATGGTACGTAGGAGCATCAAGACAAGAGCCAGTGCACCTAGAAGTGATTTTTTTCAAAATTCGAATCGGAATTTTTTTTACTTTATCTTTTTTGATGTAATCGCATCATTTTGAATAGTTTCGTTCTTTTAGAAATGTGGTTTTGGCAACAGTTTTACATTCAATGCTTTGGATACTAAACTGCTGACTGTTTTCACTTGAAACTATGAGATTTATTGCTTATTTCATTGTAATTTTCTTATATTATGTTTTAATTATATATAATTTTAATTATATAAAATCTTCTGCATGATTGTTTTAGGAAACAAAGTTCTCAACTTCCTTTATACCATTTGAATTCTTGAGATTTTGCTACGGGAAGTTGGTTTATTTATTCATTAGGATAATTAATATTTGTATTAAGGGACGTTGCTTCTTTCATTGTAATTTTCTTATATTATGTTTTAATTATATATAATTTTAATTATATAAAATCTTCTGCATGATTGTTTTAGGAAACAAAGTTCTCAACTTCCTTTATACCATTTGAATTCTTGAGATTTTGCTACGGGAAGTTGGTTAATTTATTCATTAGGATAATTAATATTTGTATTAAGGGACGTTGCTTCTTTCATTGTAAGTTTTTTAACATGCGATATATTTTTATTGAATTTTGTTTGATAAAGTCATTCTGCAGAGTAAAATTCTGTGCAGGTTTTAAATTTAATATTTGGTGTACCCTTTAGGCATTTTTACGGTACATTTAAAAGCCAGACGAAGGCTGGTCGCGTAGTGGCTAGTGTGAAATATATAATAAAACAAATTTTAAATTAGGGCTTCCAGATGCCCATATTCGAGTGGAGGACTACGTTATTCAAAATTGGATGTCTCTAGGTACCGTTGTTTTATCACAATGCGAAAAACATTCATACATTCAAACATACGCAGATTCTTCATTATTAAATTCCTTTAAATGTAATTTAGGTCTCAAATATCAAAATCATAAAACAACCTTGTATTTAGCGTAGGTATAATGAAACACTCAATCGATTTCGAGGGCAGCTAAAGGTCCCCCCTCATCAGGAGAAAGAAATACCTAGAAAGTAGAAAATAAAGGAGAAGGAGTCACAGAAACACGTGGTCCTTATCAGCACTGCACGTGGTTATAACTAGAATTTTAATCAGAGTTGCACTGGCCGCCTACTTTTACTGAGCCAGGCTATCTGATCGAGCATGAAAAATTAGCGAAGTTAAAATTTTACCTACGCTAAATACAAGGTTGTTTTATGATTTTGATTGTCACGTTAGCGTGTTTCTCTTCTAGTTTAGGCCTCTAATATTGGGTGGTAACAATTTGAAAACCGATGCGCCGTTTACAGTGATTCGTCGCAAAATGCCAAAACGAAATTAATAGCCCTTCTGGGCTAACGCCCTTTAAGCTAAAAACACGGGTGTTTAAACAGACCGATACCATTACTATTATTAAAACATCACTCAGTAAATCATTCTACATACTTAATGTGTTGTTACGCATCATTCAGATTTTAAAAATTACATTTAAATTACGCAAAATTACACTTTTACTACACTTAAAATTACACTCCTAACGACAAGAAAAATATTATTAAATTATAAAAATTCTGCTTATTTTTCTCCCTGACATTCCAGGAATCCTTATTTTATTCTTATAAAAGAACACTGTCTAGACTTCTTCAAAATAGCAGCAATTCTTACGCAAAGAAAACGACATTAAAAATACATCATGAAGAAGGAAGCGAGAACTTTCAAAAGTCCCACATCCTTCTTCCTTATTACTTTTCCAATACGTAATTCAAATTAAGTAATAGATGATACCACAGGTGTGATGTTCGTGTCAGAAATTGAAACGGAATCCAAAATGTGACACCACTTAATTCCACATACGATGAGTACTTACTTGTAATGATGCAGCAGTTAATGCAACCTCCCACAGCTGCGGAGTTTTCTTTATAAGTAACACTTGCATTACATCTATTATGCAAAGTGTCAAGGAAATTTCCTAAAATTCTTTGAAATATTCATTTTCGTCTTTGGTAACTCAGACAGAATTTATAATAGCGACAACACCAAGTTATTTCCTTTTTCTCGGGATTCCGTAATTACTAATTCATGCCTTTTGTAAATTTCTAAAGATGTGATTTTAAAAGTTAAGTAAAAGGGTAGCGAAGAGTTTCTTAACCAAAGAACTTTTATCCCTATTCGAGCAAAAGTTACTTAATCATTAGTCTCGAGACATAATTTCCCCTAGGTAAACTCACATCGAGAATAGTCTTATCTGCAAAATTAATTATTTTAGACTAACTTTTAATCTAGTTTGCTGATGAAAACTCAATTTACCGTATTGTTATGTTCCCACGAGATTTCCTACTTGAACTCTATTATTGAGCGAAATTTGAAACATTTATTGGAATTATTTATTGGAAAGAATGAAGAATGGTGCAGGCAAACCTAATTTTGTTCAATTTCATATTCAGAGCAGACGAACGACGCCATTTTGGCAAACATATTCGCTCGCTTTCTATCTGGTATTCCTGAGAGTATTTCAAACGTTTTTCATAATATATGACTGAAATTACTCGAAGCAATCTTCCGATGATCTTTGAGGGGCATGTGGATAAATGGTGTATTCATCAAGTCATCTAAAAAGTGCTACCTGATTTGTTCTATTGCCTAAACTGTTCATCTCATAACCTTCCCCCCCCATACACACGCACACACACCAAAAAAAAAATATGAAAGCTAGTTGCTATGATTTCTGTTCCTTTTTCTAAGCGAAAAGATGACTATAGCAAAATGTAATAAAAAAAACTGAAAGTTTTAAGATTTTATATTACGCATAAGGGGGCGACTTTTTAACGCTTTGCGTGTTATCTTTATTTATTAAATATCATGTTCTTCGCACTTAAACCATAAAATTCAATTCAACTGCAGTATGACAAAATAGAATATTTTGTTCAGTTTTGCAATTGTTAATTAAATTTTACAGAAAACGTTTGTGACAATTTTAATTATTTTGCATATTTTAATGCATTCTTTTGTAATTGAATTGATTCGCTTTGGTGAATTTGATAGGCATTAATTGTGCATTTTATTATACAAATTTGCATTCATGATAGTTATTAGTCCAAAGGGATTTGAATCCCGAAGGACTATTAGTTTCGTTTTGGCATTTTGCGTCGGACTCATAAACGTCGGTTCACTTTTCAAACTGTTGCCACAAAATGTTAGAGTCCTGCATTATATTTGAAGAAATTAAATAATGAAAAATCTGCATAAATGTATGTATATTTCTCGTATTGTGATAAAACAACGGTACATAGAGTCATCGAATTTTGAATAACGTAATCCTCCAACGAATATGAGCATGTGGAAGACCCAATTTGAAATTTGAAATTTGAGTGGTTTTGTTTTGAAACCAAATTTATGTTTTGTATTGTAATAATATCTCAGGTTCAGTGTATTTTATGATAATATTGTTCAGTTATCAAAGTTATTGGTTCTTAATTCTGAATTCATATGAAGAAATTTTATTTGGCAGTTTATTATTGTCTTAGTTTATCTTTATGCATTTTTTCTGACTTGAATGGTTCTTCTTGATATTGTGAATCTAATTGAAATTAATTGTGTATAATACAGTAATGGATGTATTATATTTTGTTTGTTTGTTTGTTTGTACCATAGTTTTCATTTAAATTAGTTGGACTCTGTTTTGAAAGTATTTCGTATTTTCAGTACAAATTATGAAAGTATACTCGGTTTATTGTTTGAATGCTATAGGTACTATTTGTAACATGCTTTCTTTAGGGTCTATTAATGACTATGTTACTTATGTTCTTGTGTTCTTGAAGGCCTTGTATGCCACTGTACACTTATTCTGCTTAGTTGTAATAAATAGCTTCTGGAGGCAGGGGCTTTAATCCGTGTAAGGCAGACATCATGTCAGCTAGGGAATGGAGCCCCTGTTCTCTGGTTAACAGTATGACAAAATAATTTTAGAATGAGCGTATCTTTAGAATTTCCAATATATAGTCTCACACGCTGGAGATAAAATCGTTTTTACCCCGTGCAGTGTTGCCATTGCTCTGCTCACTTTGAAATCGTGAAGTTTGTCAATCAAAAAACTCATAAATGCTTTACAAAATATGAAATAGATAATAAAATAAATTCTCGTGAAATTTGTCAATCAAAAACTCATAAATGCTTTACAAAATATGAAATAGATTATAAAATAAATTCTCGTGAAATTTGTCAATCAAAAACTCATAAATGCTTTACAAAATATGAAATAGATAATAAAATAAATTCTCGTGAAGTTTGTCAATCAAAAAACTCATAAATGCTTTACAAAATATAAAATAGATAATAAAATAAATTCCAAATTTCGGATTGGAGAACTGCGTTATTCAAAATTTGATATTTCTATGCACCGTTGTTTTTTCACAGTGCGAGAAACATACATATTGTGTTGAAACATAAGTAACAGCCGTTTATGTTGTGTTTAAAGTTACGCGGTAAAAATAAAATGTATTGGAATTATGTTTTGTGTTATTGGAAAGAGAATCGCTCCCTCTACAAGTTAGTGTATTTTATTTTATTTTATTTTATTTTTTTTTTTTTTTTTGACTGAGCTAAGTCTTGTTATTTTTCAGATCATTAAAATGGAGTGTTAAGTCGACAAAAATAAGTATTATCGACACCTTCTTTTTGCGCTTAATTGAGGCGCCAATGCTGCCCGAGAGATTTGCGAAGTGTATGGAGAAGGTGCAATGATTGAACGAACTGCAAAAAATTGATTTGTAAAATTCAAAAATGGAAATTTCGACCTCGAAGACACTGCTCGTTCCGGACGACCCAATGAGTTGGATGAAGAACGTTTGAATCAACTTCTGCACAAAGAACGTGCGTCAAACCACTCGAGAATTAGCCGAACGAATGGGTTGTAAGCCAAAGAACTATAGTTCGTCACCTCTTGTCTATGGTTAAAGTCCAAAAACTTGGATATCATTGACTAATTTCTTGTTTTTTTGTTTTGTTAAAATAAAAATTTTTAAATTAAAAAAAGCCCATTACTTATGTTTCTACTTATTTTACCAATACATTCATGGAAACTCTTCATTATTTAATTTCTTTAAATATAATGCAGGTCTCTAATATTTTGGTGGCAACAATCTGAAAAGTGACACACCGTTTATAGTGTAACGCCACAAAATGCCAAAAGGAAATTAATAGCGCTTCTGGGCTAACACCCTTTGGCCTAAAAATAATAAAATGATAATTTTGAGATTCGTTTTCCAATAAGCTTGTAGAGACATTAGGTATTTTTACGCGCCTGGAATACGCGCCCGGCGTGCAGACCACCACACCACGAAGGCATGCTAGGAAGGCGGGAGAAATAACTTATATACCCATTTAAAGCGCAACTGGGGTTTTTAGGTGACAGAATCGCCAAATCCTGGTTGGGGAGAATCATCATCCGCCATCCGTTTTTAGTTCGGGCGCCACTGTAGAGCCATTAGGAATTTTTGAAGAAGGTGTTTGGTGTATTTAATTATGGCAAAGCACACGAGGGCTATCTGCCTAAGGGGAGGGATGCCTTCGTGGAGGACTTTCTAAGGGAAACTGGCTCGTATACACGTTACACATTGGGAAAACCACGAAAACGCCCATGCAGCCAGCCCGTTCGCGGGATTCGAACCTCGGACCGAACTACCAGTGTTCAGCGACTTTACCGCTCGGCCGCTGGTGGGCCCTTTTGAAGAAGGAGAGAGTTGAGTTGAGTTGAGCTGAGAGCAGAATCTGGACACCTGTTCGGCTTACTAAAACTATTTGGGTCTAGTTCAGGTTCCGCTACTATCCGGGGCAACACCTCATGGGGCCTATAAGGCAACAATTTGGTGCCTTATAGGCTTTGATGTATAGGAAGAAAGAAAGATGAAAAATTAATAACGCCTTCGCCAGACCTCTGGAATACGCGGCCAGCGTGAAGACCACCCCTCCACGAAAGCATGCTGGGAAGGCCGAAGCAATACCTTATAAGCTAGTCCAATCTCAAAATTCGGGGAAATAATCAAAGAATAAAAGCAAGGATAAAGTTACTACCCTACTCGAGATCCAGATGAAGGAACACATGCTTTGATGTATAACAATCATTTCTATAAATTTTGACTCATTGCAGGATTAGTTATAAAACTATCATTTTTATAAATAATGGAGTATAAATTTTATACACGATTTTGATTTTAAGGTTAATTATACAGCAGTAAAAAAGCCTATTACTTATGTTTCCACCCAATACATTCATGGAAACTCTTCATTATTTAATTTCTTTAAATAAAATGCAGGGCTCTAATATTTTGGTGGCAACAATCTGAAAAGTGACACACCGTTTATAGTGAAACGCCACAAAATGCCAAAACGAAATTAATAGCCCTTCTGAGCTAACGCCCTTTAGCCTAAAAATAATGAAATGATAATTAATAGGGAAACACAAGTACGCTAACAATACAAATAATGCTATAATTGGATTTGACAAAAATTTGAAAACGTTACGCATATTGCATCCTCACAGCTTACATTGCTACGCATATTGCATCGACAAAGAGTATCGTAATCCGAAGTTATAAATAAATATGCTAAAAATCGTTTTAAAAAAATTGTTTATTCCTTACAGGCATGAATGCGTTAATCTTTTATAACTGAAGGCTTCAAATATTTTAAATTTCAGTTTTTACTCAAAGGTTTTATTGAAATCATTTTCCTCTTCTTGATACGTTCGCATTAGAGGAAATTTGAGAACTCGGTATAATTTTAAAAACAGAGAAAATTCGTAATTATAAGGTATTCCTCCCGCCTTCTTAACATGCCTTCGTTGTATAACGGTCAGCACACTCGGCGCGTATTCGAAAGGTCCGAGTTTCGAGTCCCGCCGAGGGGATTTCTTATTTCTCATGTGACGAGTTCTGTTTCGAAATAACCTAGTAATGTCTCTGCAACTGTAGAATGAAGTATTACTGTAATATAAAATTAAGCAGCTAATTTATTTATATAATATATGGAATTTAATTATCAGCATCATATATAAAAAACTAATATGACGACAAACGCTCAACAACTTGATGCCAAAGCTAAAAACAAAATATCAAAGCTCAGTTGTCTTATCTAATCAGACATCTGTTATAAAGAGCAAACCACCGCAAAAATATATTCTTAAAGATAATGCAGACCCAACAGCGGCCGAGCGGTAAACTCGTTGAACACTGGTAGTCTGGACCTGGGTTTGATTCCAAGCGAATGGTCTGGCTACATGAGGGTTTCGTGGTTTTACCCATTTGTAAGGTTATAAGGTATTTTCTTCCCCCCTCATTTCTGCATGCCTCCGTGGTGTAACTTTATTTTCACGTTTCTCAACATAAAAAAAGACTTTGTCTCTACAGTGGCGCCCGAACTAAAAACAAAGTGGTAGATGATGATTCTCTACCACCAGGATTTGGCGACTGGGTTCCCTACTCCTCAGTCGCCCTCTAAAAGGGGGAGTATAAATGGTATTTCTCCCGCCTTCTTTGATTGCCCTCGCGGTGTAACGGTCAGCACACTCGGCGAGTATTCGAGAGGTCCGAGGTTCGAGTCCCGGGAAAGGCACTGCTCATTTTGTTTCACGTCTCTCAGCATCAACAAAATCCTAATGTCTCTAAATATTCTATGTCTGGATATCCACTAATTACTGTGTACCTAATACACGTGCTTTAATATCTTTGTACATTGGTTAATGTACTTAGAAAACAGTACAAATAATTCAGTAGCAAGACACTGTACCACACAGTACTAATCTAGGGTCTAACTTTTAATTTACTGTACTAATTACTTATTCCAGCATAACATTGTGCACCTAATATTTCAGTATGTACATGTCTTCTCTAATCTAATAATAATGCTTCAAAGGATCATGGTGTACTCAACATATGAGTACACATGTTATGTATATATGCTACCGTATCCATGCTTTTGCATACACCTTGTAACATGGCAATGTATTATCCAGTGTCTAACATTAATTAGCTTTAACGCCACTATATTAAGTACCAAATTTGTATGTATGTTTATGTATTAGCACAATGAACATTGTACGAACATATGTATGTTTATGTATTAGCATTATATTAGCACAATGAACACGTATGGTCATCTAGATAAAGGTGGACGTGGCGCTATACCGATTAACCGTATTGGTAGAGGGGTGGTGCCCACGTCCTCCGTCGCATGTCACATGTCTCTAAATATTTAAAATGATTTTATTACCAAGGTCACATTTTTGAAGGAGAACAAACAGCACATAATAATAATAACTCTCCACAAGAAACAAAAATGCTCAGTACACTGAATTTTGCCAACTTTTACACTTGGTGGCACCACGCCTCTTCCAAGATATTTCTATAAATTGCTGCAGAAGAGTTTTTTGTAATTTAAAATGCCTTAAGGGCCTTGATTAAATTCTGACTTTCATATTTCATTTACTTCTACGTTTCAAACTGAGATCCTCTTCTTAGACTTTAGCAGAGTGAATTTAATTTCTACTTCTCCGTATGCTATCGCCTCAGCAAAAAATGGCCAGAACTAAGTTTCGATAAATATTTACACGGTAAGGCGTTTACTCTTCTTCGGATTTCGACAGTTACGTCTAAATTTCAGTATTAGGTGAAATCTTTTAAAAATTACTAAAAATACTTCAGATCGGGATTTCCAAGGAAGTAAACTTATCTAAGTTGGAATAATTCAATTTTTGAGAAAATTCTCTTTTAAATTTCTCTTTCAGAGATTTCAAGTTAAAATTTTAATAAACTTTTATTCGTATTTGTCTAAAAATACGCTCAGTTACGAACTTTCGCACTAAAAATAATCGTTCTTAGCCCAAAGAGGCGGTGTATTGGTGTATTAAGAATACGGCAAAGCACACTAGGGCTATCTGCCTAAGGGGGGAGGGATGCCTTCGTGGAGGACTTTCTAAGGGAAACCGGCTCGTATACACGTTACACATGGGGAAAACCACCAAAATGCCCATGCAGCCAGCCCGTTCGCGGGACTCGAACCCCGAACCGAACTACCAGTGTTCACTGATTTTACCGCTCCGCCGCTGGTGGGCCCCTAAAAGGTAGTTTGCCCAGAAGGGCTATTAATTTCATTTGGGCATTTTTGCGTTGATTCACTATAAATGTCGGTTCACTTTTCAAACTCTTGCCACCCAATATTAGAGCCCTGTATTATATTTAAAGAAATTAAATAATGAAGAATCTGCATGAATGTATGTATGATTCTCGCACTGTGATGAAACAATTGGATGGGTACCTAGACCCATCCAATTTTGAGTAATGTACGTCTCCACCCGAATATAGGAATCTGGAAGCCCAAATTTGGAATTTGTTTTATTATCTACTGGCCGCTATTCGGCCAGCCTTCGTCTGGATTTTAATTGTACCAGAAAACAAACATCCTATCGACAAACGTTGAGTTTTGAAATCACAAACAATGATATATCAGCATCAATGGCTAGTGATATATCAATAACAATGGCTGCGTGTCATTGATATATTTACGAATTTGGCATTTAAATAATTAACGTTAGTTGAATTGTAAATTAAATGGTTTTATTTCCCGCGCAGTGCAGCGCGTGCGAATATTAAAAGAAAGCTAAGCCGGAAAATTGAAAATACAAGAGCGCGTGCATGTAACATTTAATAAATATCTCTTTTTGATTTCGAGAAAGTACTAGAAAATTCTCACGCGCCATTTTAAAATCTTATAAAAAGAAGAAAACGTCTCAGTTCGTTGTAATTACTTAGTTTGTTTTTGTTTAGAAAACTGCTCTTGTTGACTGTAGCGAATTCGCGGATTAGCTTTCTCTAGCTGTTTTGAATTAAGTTCTCTTGAACGTTTGAGTAGTTAAAAGATAACTACTGAGAGATATTGTAATACTGCACGAATATTTTAGGAAATTTAAGCATATTTGTTGTGATAATAATAAATTTTTGTTCATTTTTCATCGGACTTATGCATTCATTTCGTAACGATATAATGAGAGAATTACGGATTTTATGCGATTTCATTAAAAAACATATAATAATAAAAAAAAAAAAAATTCCCATTCGAATTGGAGGTGAAGTGGCACTTGCCGAGATGCACCTTATATGTACGAAATTCTGTAGCCCTGGTTCTATTACGTTACGCGCAGCACGAGTGAGAGACACATAGACAGACAGACTCTTCCTTTTATTATATGTACAGATTTCATATTTTCTAAAGCATTTATGAGATTTCGATAAAGAAACTCAACAATTTGAAACCGAGCAATGGCAACACTGCATGGAGAAAACATTTTTATCTCCAGCTCGCGAGACTGTGTATCGGAAATTCTAAAGATATGCTCGTTTTAAATATTTTGCGATATTGACGTTGAATTGAATTTTATGGTTTAAGTGCGAAGAACGTGATATTTAATGAATAAAAGTCATACACAAAACGCCCCTTTGGGCGTAATATAAAATCTGAAAGGCCTTCAGAATTTTTTTATTAATAATTTTTTTTTTTTTCCATTTTACAAAATATTTCCATTCCTTCAGTTTTGAAATTTAATTTGAGTTTTTAATTTGAAATTTAATTCGAAAAACAATTTGAGTTTAATTTAATCCATTGGGTTATGTATTAATGATAATTGGACGGTAAAGCATACTAGGGTACAAGGCCTTAGAAAGGTACTATCTTCTGAGGAAAATTAGTTTCCATTTACGTTACCTCATATACTCGCTTTCTTTGGTAACCAGGGTCAGCAATCTTATGCAGTCAGCATCTTCCATCCTTCGCAAAATATTTTAATAAATAAATATTACAGGAACCATCTGACTAAATTTCATATTACAGTTTTATTTAAACAGTAAAAGCTTGGTTTTATCAGCCAGTAAAAGTAAACATCAGTTTTATTTAGAAAGAAAAGTGAATTTTTATATGACTCTCCCTTAACCAATTTGACTCCATAGGAAAAGAGCTCATTTCAAAAACTCAGAATCTCTTGCGTTTAAAACATAATATCTGACAGTAAATATGTGTTTTTAATGCATTTGCAAAATAATTTATGAAAGCATCGTATGGTTTCGTATTTGGTTGGTTTTTAGGATATTTTTAAACATACAGTTTGGTGATTTAGTAGTTTAGGAACATACGAGCAAATATTTCTCAATAATAGGAAACAAATTTTGATTTTAGTACGAAGTAAAGGACGTATAGTGATTGAAAAAAAAAATTGGGTATCAAATTTCAACGGAAATATCCATTTTGACCGCTATCGAATGCAATTTAACGTTGTTTAGGCGTGACATCTTGCGTAAGGGCAGAATAAAGGACTCTTTTCCCCCCAAAAAAATTATAGAACTGATTTAAAATAAATTCTGAAAAAAAAACATTTTGTGCCGTCTGTACGTACGTACGCATGTATGCATCTCGCATAATTCAAATACGAATAGACTCAGAACGTTGAAATTTTGTATATGGGACTGCTATAACATGTAGTTGTGCACCTATCTTTCTGGTTGCAATCGGCCGCACCAAATGTATATAAGTACATATATATGTGTAAAATAAAAAAAAAAAAAAATACGATGGCTTTGCTCTTTGCGAACCAGCAACCTTTAATTAATTTTCTGCAATTCAGGATCGTCCCCTAACCCAGTACCTGCTAGAACATTCACGCCTATTACATAACTTCCTCATATAAATGCTGAGTCATAAGTTCTCCTAGGCAGATGCCTTCTCGCCTTCGTCCTGCTAACGCTTCCGCTATGCTCCTCTTTCTTTGTTAGAACGTTATGATTAGAACGTTATGATGTATTAAAGTTTAAAGTCAGTCGTATCTAATAGTTCAATTACTGAATAAGTTATTTTATTAACTTCATCTGGAAAAAGTCATCTGCTATAAATTAAAATAAAGATATGCTTGCTGTTAAAAGTGAAAAGTCCTGAGTCGTCATTTTACTCCGTGTTTCAATCACTCCAGCTTCGTTAACCATCTGCCAGAATGTGTAATGGAATAGCCTCACCATTCGCCCACGATGTGTTGGAATAACTGAAAACATTACATATATATATATATATATATATATATGTGTGTGTGTGTGTGTGTGTGTGTGTGTGTGTGTGTGATGTATCAGCTTTAGTCGTAGCTTAAATAATCAGACGATAGTTTTAAAAAACAGTATCCATTTATTATTATTGAGGAGAAATATCAGTTACAAAAATCAGATATCCGAAGTAAATAAAAAGAACTACTAATAACTTTTTGTATGAAGATTTCTGCATCGTTACATTTAAGAAAAAGCCCCGATATTCCTTTTGCGAGCCTTTTTATAGCCTCTGGAAAGGCGGAGCTTCCAAGAAATGACGTCAGCCTCGTCAGACAAACCAGTTCGCTTTAAAATATCTCGAAAACATTCTATAACTGTACATGTACAAAAGGCGGGAAAAACAACTTGACTACGGGGCTGTGGATTTAATTCCATGTACTTTCAAATAAGAGAACGTCGCCATTAAAAATGAAAAGAGCATACAATTAGAATTTTAAGTGTATTCTTGACTATGGAATTTTATTATTACATATATATTTATATATATATATACCAATATTTTATAATTAGAAAACATTTTATATACCATCTCCAAGGAACAAAAATTCAATTAAAACCATGAATTATTAAAAAATTTTCGAATCCATCTGAATAGCCATTTTTGCATACGTATCTCTAATAACAACAACAAAAAAAAAAAAAAAAAGAGTCGCCGCAGAACGTTGAAATTTTGTTTTGGGACTACTCGAACATGTGGTTGTGCATCTCCCTTTTTCGTTGCAATCAGTCGCACCGTATATAAATATATATTGCCACTCTATTCCCCAGATTAATGAGCTGCTTTTTTTTTCTTGAATTATTATAAGGGATTCTGACTTTCTGAAATGAGTTCTTTTCTATGAACTCGAAGAGGTTAAGGGAAGTCATACAAAAATTCACTTGGCTTTTTAAATAAATTGTCAATTTTTTTGCTTCAAAAGCGTTTGAATTACGTTATTCTTATGTTCCTGTTAAGGTTTAACCTGAATGCAATAATTGCAGAATTGTCAACAATTTAAAAGTGGCACTAGGCCTGACGAGGCTGCCATTTGTTTACATTTGAAACTCTTAGTAGAATAGTGAATTAAGTCAGTTTGTGCACCAAATCCGCTATCCTTTGCCAAGTGGGACTGAAAGTTAACTTCCAGTTGTGCGCTCCGAAAATTTTGTCTTCCTGGCTGTTGCCTGAACTGCTTGTTTTGGGGTAGAAACTAATTTTAATTGTAAAAACTGTTTTTTAACTGTATATGTTGCTATACATTTTTCTATATTTTACAATTTTTAATGAAGATGTTTTGAGTTTTTATGTAGTGTGCCTTGCCGCGAAATGAGAACTGAATAGTACATTTAAATCTACACGTTTATACCACGTTTTAGGAAACTGAAAGCTCAAATTGTAAATTTTCTTTTGATTTAATACATATTCTTTCCTTTTAATTTATTTTTAGCCCAAAGGGCGTTAGCACAAAAGGGCTATTAATTTTATTTTGGCATTTTGCGTTGATTCACTACTATAAATGTCGGTTCACTTTTCAAAATTGTTGACACCCAATATTATTGCCCTGTATTATACTTAAAGAAACTAAATAATGAAGAATCTGCATAAATGTATGTATGTTTCTAGCATTATGACAAAACAGCGGACATCCAATTTTGAATAGCGTACGCTTCCACCGGAATATGGGCGTCTGGAAGCCCAAATTTGGAATTTCGAATTTATCTTATTATTTAGTTCATATTTTGTAAAACTTAACGTGTTTTTGATTAACAAACGCAACGATTTCAAAGCGAGCGATGGCAACACTCTACAAAAAAATGAACATTTTTATCTCTAGCGCGAGGGAACCGGAAATTCTAAAGATACGCTCATTTTAAAATTATTTTGCGATGCTTCGGTTGAATTAAATTTCATGGTTTAAGTGCGAAGAATATGATATGTAATAAATAAAGGTAACCAACAAAAAGTTTAAAAAAACGCCGCTTTGGGCGTAATGAAAAATCTGAAAGCTTTCAGATTTTTATATTTTATGAAATAATTTTTATTTAATTTTTCTTTTACTTTATTTTATTGGTTTGTTTGATTAACGTTAGCTATCACTATAACATTTCCTCTGTAACTTATAACTCACGTATATGTATATATATATGTAATAATAAAATTCCATAGTCAAGAATACAATTAAAATTCTAACTGTATGTTTTTTTCATTTTTTAATGGCGACGATCTCGTATTTGAAAGTACGTGGAATTAAATCCACAGCCCCGTAGTCGAGTTGTTTTTCCCGCCTTTTCTACGCGTACAGTTATAGAATGTTCTCGAGATATTTAAAGCGAACTGGATTGGCTGACGAAACTGACGTTATTTCTTGGAAGCTCCGCCTTTCCAGAGGCTATAAAAAGACTCGTAAAAGAATATCGGGGCTTTTTTCTTAAATGACACGATGCAGTAAACTTCATACAAAATATTATCAGTAGTTCTTTTTTATTTACTCCGGATATCTGATTTTGTAACTGCTATTTCTTCTGACCAATAATAAATGGATCCTGTTTTTTAAACTTATCGTCTGATAATTTAAGCTAAGACTACATTTATGATTCTTCAACGATCTATTTATTCCGGACAAAAGCTGGTACATCACATATATATATATATATATATATATATATATACATATATATAAAAATTGTAGAAAGCTCGCCTAAAAGTTACCAAGAGCTGCTGCTCCAAAAGGTTCAAAAATTAATACACATGAAAAGCAAATCATTAGACATGTAAAACATAAATACAATAAAATTAAAATTAAATAACAGAAAAAGTTAAAAAGTAAGCGGAAAATGGTAAATTAGCCCAATTCGACATCCAAACAGGCTTTTCAAGGGAAATTTCATTTATTTGAACGTCGAATCAAGCTAACCCCATTACGCGTTTCGCCGAAACAGACAATTGAAACTTTTTCGCTAAAAAATTTTTTGACAAAGTGTCTTGGAAATTTTAATAGTCTCAATTCTCTGTTCCAATTTCCCGACGCGTCCGCTCAGAAAGACACATTAAGGTGTTAAAATATGCTAATCAAAATCAAACTTTCTAAATCTAGTCTAAAATTAAAATCAAAACGAAAATAAATAGCGATGAGCTATTAGTCCTAAAAATACAAATACATTCGGGCTGGGCCTGCAAGCTTAAAGATTAACAATTTAATTTTTAAAAATTGTAGATTTTATAAAACTGTAAGAAAACCTGTAGTTAATAATCAATATAAAATAAAATTGAGAAAAGAACAACTCAGTGGGTCTTGTTAAGACCAAGAAAAAGTTGTAACAAAAGAAACAAAAAAAAATATATATATATATATATATATATATGCAAAGATGACAACAGAAATTGCCTAGCAGAAACTATCCGGTTTTAAACATTTCCGATGCTGTAATACCGATGGATAATATGTGAGCATAACGAAATTATGTAAATGGATGATGCTTTTAGGAGCTGCGAAATTCTAGACACATGGTTCAAAGCACTAAGCACTTTAACATCAGAATACTCAATACATGGCACGCTCCTCTATAAGCAGTCTCTATCATACCTGCGCCATGCTTCAGATAACATAATTTATGAACTTTTCGCTTTGTAATACTGAAAGAAGACAAAAGAAGCATAGCTGCGGAATTTTCGTAGATGAGCATTTTCTACGAAATTCATACTGTAATGTATTTAGCAGTAATTGACAAAACAGGCAATCTTCTTCTTAGAACATAAATTTTATTTCTAGTTCACGGAGATAGATAATTTGAAGAAATTCTTTAGTTGCAAAACTTTCATACTACTACTAGCTGGTAAAAAAAACTTTAGAATTCTTATTTTTAAAACAATTTCTCACGTTGCTGAGCAACGGTTCAATAATACAAATATGGCGTTGCCACTTCAACAATAAATATAGTTATTTATTAAATAATAACAAGATATGACAACACTTTTCTTCAATCATCTTAATCGAATTCACTACCTTTTACTACTAATTAAAAAAAATCACAAGACTTCTTTCACGGACACAAGAATTAACACAGTTTTTGCTACACTTCATTTAAATTTGGTATTTCTTCGATTTGTTCTAACTTGATTCTAACTTTTACGGACACAAGACTATTAAATTATACACATTTTTTGCTATACTTCATTTAAATTTATTTCCTCGAATTATTCTAACTTTTACGGAGACAAGGCTATTAAACAAGTCCACAAGATTTTAAATTATACACATTTTTGCTACACTTCATTTAAACTTATTTTCTCGATTTGTTCTAACTTGATTCTAACTTAACTAAACTGTATGTTTAACTGTATGTTAACTGCATGTTAAACTCGTAGAGTGTATTTAATTATGGCAAAGCACACGAGGGCTATCTGCCTAAAGGGAGGAATGCCTTCGTGGAGGACTTTCTAAGGGAAACTGGCTCGTATACACGTTACACATGGGAAAAACCACGAAAATGCCCATGCAGCCAGCCCGTTCGCGGGATTCAAACCTCGGACCGAACTACCAGTGTTCAGCGACTTTACCGCTCGGCCGCTGGTGGGCTAATAGTCTTGTGGAAGACTATTAAACTTGCTTAACTAAATCTTCTAATAGTCTTCCACAAAACTATTAAATTATACACATTTTTTGCTACACGTCCTTTAAACTTATTTCCTCGATTTGTTCTAACTTGATTCTAATTTTTACGGACGCAAGACTATTAAACTTGTTTAATAATTTGTTAATTTAAACTTGCGTCCGTAAAAATTACTATTAAATTTGCGTCCGTAACCCCAAAGACTATTAAATTATACACATTTTTTGCTACACTTCATTTAAACTTATTTCCTCGAATTATTCTAACTTGATTAACCGATTCTTCATGGCAAGTGGTAAATGACATCAAAAACTGTAAATTTTGAAATTAAATTTCCAGTTAATTTTATTCGTACGGGAGTCAAACTTCTGGAATTTTTATTTTTTATAAAAAATGTAAAACTTTCCCAAATATATACTGAAAACTACTACAAACATTTATTTTTTGTCTACTTTTCGCTCTTGCAAACTTATTTTAATAAAGCGTAATTCAGTTGAAAACCATAATTTCATTTCTAAAAAGGCTGACCAGTTAAGAATTATAAACTTTACATTATTTCGATGAATTCAAACCCATTCTTTCCAATCCCTAGATATTTATGATTTTTCACGCACAATAAATTATCAGATTATAACAACATACTTTTTAATCTCTTTTTCGCTTAAAATATTTAAATATATTTTTCAAATGTTTTATTTTGAAAGGTAAAACACAATTTAAACAGCTTATTCAACTCTGCGGAGGTAATTCAAATTAACTATACAAATTTTAAAATTTCCAATTTATTTTTTCTACATATATTTACACATCTTTGCATAATGCGATAAACAGGAAAACGTAAGAAAACTGAGTATTTCTACCGTTCATATACAATCTTTATTTATTTTTTTTTTTTTTCTTCACATTCGAATATTCGAAAAGTCAGTGAGAAAAAATGTCACTTACGTTTTACGATAGTTTTTCGATACTGCAATTCTCTTTCCAACTAGAAGCACTGCACTGTCTGCGGCTGAAGTCTTCTTACACTAAGCTGTTTATTGCTTTTCAAATTCGAATGCTTGAAGAGGCATTGAAAAGAAACATTTATATGGACACCAAATGTCGATGCAAACACATCACTAACGAATATCCAGCTATTACTAAACTATGACTTATTCACAGCCATTAAAAATGTCAAGAGAAGAACACGCTTGCATTCGTCTTCGTCAACATCTCGTCTGCGCGCTCATCCAAATGGCGCGCGAAAGTTACGTCATATAGTTACAGTTACAGTTGCATGGCCATTTCCAACTTTTGGTGAATTTGGTGATAGTTTTTCTAGGTTTTACTTTCTATTGCTCTCGTAGTCTCAAGATGCTGTCTTTGGATACTGAAAAGGTGAGTCATGATATTGATTGTTGTGTCATGATAAAAATGAGTCATGAATATTATGTGAGTCACGTAAAATACATGAACTTTAAATCACGAATTTTTTTATATGAACTCTATAATCATTAAAACTTAATGACTCAGGAATGAACACAGAAAACTATTCGTTATCATGAACACTAAAATACAATAGTATTCTCTTCAACATTTTACACTTCTATTTTACTGATTTTATTATACGATAATTATGTATTATTCTATATTCTTTTCTATATTTTAAGTATTATTTTTAATTTGTCATGCGATATATTCCATGTTTTAGCATGTTATTCCAAATTTGAAAAATCCAAAATTTTATTATATGACACACTATGTATTATTCTATGTTTCATGTATATTTAGTCCAAAGAGGCAATTTGTCCTGAAGGACTATTATTTTCGTTTTGGCATCTTGCGTTGAAAACTTTGAAAGGCTGCATCACTTTTCAAATTGTTGCCACCAAATATTATCGCACTGTCTTTATGAGGTATTTTTTCCTTCCTTTCTGCATGCCTTCGTGGTGTAATGGTAGCACGCTCAGCGCGTATTCGAGAGGTCCAGGTTCGAGTCCTGGCGAAGGCATTGCTTATTTTTCGGGTTTCCTAGCTCAGAAATACAATGGCTCTACAGTGGCGCCCGAACTAAAAGGTGGTGGATGATGATTCTTCACTACCAGGATTTGGCGATTGGGTCCCCTAATCCCCAGTCGCCCTTTAAAAGCGGGAGATTTTCTTCCTCCTTTCTGCATGCTTCCGTGATGTAGTGGTAGCACACTCGGCGCGTGTTCGAGAGGTCAAGGTTCGAGTCCTTTCATGTATCTGCTTCAAAATAACGTAATGACTATCTCTACATATAATAAAAGAAAGAGTCTGTCTGTGAGTGTGTGTGTGTGTCCTTCTCGCGCTTGCGCGTAAGCTAATAGACCCACGGCTACGAAATTTGGTACATAGGTGCATCTAGACAAGAGCCAGTGCACCTCGAAGCGATTTTTTCGAAATTAGAATTAGAATTTTTTTAAATCTCGTCATTTTGAGACATAATGGGCTATAGGAAAGCGAGATTTTGTTCTACACCCTCCATTTTCACATCGTCATGAAACGTAGGCACTTCGCTATTTTACGTACTTAAAATAAATTTCGTGTTTCAATAAATCGATTGAAAACGAATTTATTTAACAAAGGGAGCTTAACACCTTTTCAACGGGATTTTTTCTAAAAAAGTTTATTTTTAAAAAATGTACAGTTTATTTTTCTTTGATTTTTGGACACGTTAAACTTTCATCCTTGCGACTGCCTTTACAAAAAGAATTTTGGAAAAATGATAATATTTTGTATTTTTTAAATTTTTTTTAAGTGAAGCTTCCGTGTACACTTCCCACATCTCACATCTTTAAAAATGTGATTTTGGCAACAATCTTCCTGTCTTATTGTTGTTGATAGATTTTTGTTGAAATCTCGTCATTTTGAATAGTTTCATTCTTTTAGAAATATGGATTTGGCAATCGTATTTCTTATGTCACTGTTTTTAAGAGAATGACATATTTCATTGTCATTTAGATATAGTATATATATATATATAATACATTTTTATTGATTTTTTTTTTTTTTTTTTTTTTTTTTTTTTTTTTTTTTTTTTTTTTTGATAAAGTTATTCTGCAGAGCAAAATTCTGCGCGGAATTTTATGTTTTTAGAGTTGCTTTCATGTTATTTTTTGCTTATTTCACTGTTTGTAAGATATTGAAAAATCTTGCATGATTTTTTTTCTTCAACGGAAAGTTCGTTAATTTTTTTATTAAGATAATTCATGTTCGTATTAAGGGACAAATCTTATCTCATTGTAATTTTTTTCTCTTGAAAATATAAGATAAAATATCATTAATTATACTTTGTTTTTCAGAATTGTTTGTTTTTTTGTATTCTTTTATGTTATTTATTACTCATTTCACTGTTTTTAAGATATTGAAAAGTTTTGAGTGATTTTTTGAGGAAACAAAGTTCTTAACCTCCTTTATACCATTTGAGTTCTTAAGATTTTGCATAGGGAAGTTGGTTAATTTATTAATTAATTTAGGATATTATTAATTTAAGATAATTGATATTTGTATTAAGGGATATTGCTTATTTCATTGTAATTTTGTTATACGTAATAACTTTTTTTTATGAAGTTGTTCTGCAGAGTAAAATTCTACTCAGTTTTTAAATTTAACGTTTGGTGTTCCCTTCAGCCATTTTTCCGGTACATTTAAAAGCCAGACGAAGGCTGGCAGCAAAGCTGCTAGTATCTTCATTAATGTAAATACATCATTGCTTAATTCCTGTATTACTGGTTATGTTCAATGTTGTTTTTAACTGTTTAGCAATAGCATTGTACTTTACTTTTTTTTAATTACTTTGGCTAATCTTTGGAATATGGTAACAGGTAGTTTGGCGACATTTTGGTAAGGCGATAAAGGTTACTAGTAGTGTACATGGATAAAGTCAAGAGTGGGCGCAATGCCATTTTTGTGCAATTCTGGGATGTTTTTTTAAGTGAAAATAGGTCGACGTGTACATGGATGATACCGTGTATGTGCAATTCTTAAAAACGCGGCAAGCAGTTGCAATTCTGTACTTTCTCCCAATTTCGCACCTAACCTTCGTCATGATTAAGCATTTTTGTTCCATAAAAGTTCTAGTATAAGCGTAATTCGGCTAGCAGATTGTTGGAAAAAATGTTAAGGGGAAAAAAAAAAAAAAAACACGTCTTTACTTCGTGAAAACAAAATGGCGTCCAAAACAAAACTAGCAGGTTGCTGTAGCAGGGTTGGTCGCCAAATTTTCGCTAAAAAGTCGCCAAGTTACCATAATCCAAAGATTAACCATTATTTTTATTATTATTATTTTAATTTTTAACATCAGTGTTCTGTAACTTTGCTAGATATGTTAAAATAGCTTCTCTTTACTATTAGTTCCTTTACGAAAATTCTGTCAAAATATGTTTATTCACAAATCATGTGCTCTTTGGTTGTGGTGTGTATGCTAGTTCTTTAAATCAAAAATCTCAAAGTCCAAATTTCCAATAACCATGCCTAACTTTCATATCAGTGTTTATCTAATCGTACGAAGCACCTACTTCACAAGACACAATAGTCTTCATTACAAAAACTTTTATTTTCTTATGACTATCGTTCAATTTACCACATCTGATCCGCCACCCGACCCTTCGCTGTGGTCCGCTGATAGTTGTTTCTTCTTTCCGTGGGATGGCATCATACTGTTCGTTGTCCTACAGGACAGATTAGATCAGGAGCCGTCTCGTCGGGTAGAGCTGTACAACTGGTTTGTTTTCATTCATCAATGAGATACTGATTTGTTTTCATTCTTTAAAATCAGATACTCAATCACAATTAAATCGTTGAGCGCCACGTCGGCCATTTGTGGCTGACACTAGACTTTCCGTTTAGGCCGCGTCAGGCATCTGTGGCTGACACTAGACTTTCCGTTTAGGCCGCGTCAGGCATCTGTGGCTGACACTAGATTTTCCGTTTAGGCCGCGTCGACCGCCGCTGGCTGGTAGCGTGTAACATGATATATAACTATAAAATTTACACTGTTTTATGGAATTAATACCCTATTATAGTGAGTAAAGACATGGACTGTTTGTGATATAGCCTGTAAAACCTCTTCCGATTTACCCAGGGATAATATTGATGTTTTTTTTTTTTTCTTTTTTTTTTTTTTCTTTCTCCCCCAATGGCAGATGTTTTTTTTTTCTTTCTCCCCCAATGGCAGATGTTTTTTTTTTTTTTTTTTTTTTTTTTTTTTTCCGCAATGGCAGATTGTGAACATTTACAAAGGTAACCCAGTCCATAATTGATTCATTACAGTATTAATGGATTTCATTGAAACACGGTACATATAAAAACGGTTCTCCGTTACAGCTATTACAAAATGTGACAACTTTCTGAGTGTTTTTTCTGCCCGTTACTTACTCTACCAGCTTCTGTTGCATTTTTTCTCATAACATACTTTACAATATTTCCGTACTTCAGAGGCTTTTCCCGGTTTTCTTTGGAGTTTATGTTGTCGTTTTTTAGATATTTTTGCATTTCTGTTCGATGGAATGTCTTCTTTTTCACAACTTGTAAGGGATAGCGCTAATTCTTTCCGGGCTTCAGTACTAATTTTCTGCTTCGTAATATCTTTCTATAGAATGTACCTATTTACAAAACAGACTTGAGACAAAAAAGCGCGTAACGTGTTGAATGAATGCTTTACATTCCAAACGTAAACTATCTTCTACTGCGATAAGAATCACCGGCCCTACAATAGCAGCGCTTTTAAGCGGCGCGCGTTAGCCTGAACATCATGCGTAATGGCAGACCTCACATTGAGTTGAACAGTGTTAAGCGAATTTAGCTTACTGCGCATGCTTGATGATTCGGCGCGGGGAGAAATATTGGCGACTAAGCACCCTACGTTAGCTTATTCGTGATCTCCATGGCTGTCGAGTGTGTTCGAGTGATGTTTAAAACTGCAATGCTGTGGAACTTTGATTAGTTATTTTAACGTCTATACCGATTGCACTTGCTTATTTTTCTAATAAATGTTTCATTTTAATTTGTCAATAACAGTGCATTTAATATTTGTTTACATGTTATAATTCAGTATTTGTAAACTGGAGTACCTCAGAGTTTGTTAGCGTATATTCGCGCTTTTATTTTCTCATTTCAAAGAATTTAATAACTAGCATTAAGGAATTGTAAAATTTCTGCAGTGTTATTTGCAAGCACTTGTTATATTCCTCAGTGTTTCTTTATGTATGTACGAATGGAACGTATTGTAAATCCTGAATTGTTTTTATTGCTTAAAAGTATAATGAATAAATTTTCAACTAATATATCCTTCAGAAGTCAAACAACAAAAATCAGCGTTATACCTACAAAATTTTCACAGGACTAGTTTCACAGGACTCGGTAAAACCATCGAAACTAGTCCTGTGAAAATTTTGTAGGTATAACGCTGATTTTTGTTGTTTGACTTCTGAATTAGTATTTATTTGGCGTGTTATTGTGTCTTAATATATCCTTAATTTCAGTCTTTTTCTGAACGAAAATTTGTACAGTTCCAAAGGAATGTGCAGAATTTCATAAGTATTATAGTTTACATTTTGAATGTAAGCACTGCTTCACATTGCTTCGCAATAATTTCAACTTTCTAGTTGTTTGAGCAGTACAGCAAAAAATAGTATTTTAACACAGTAATTAATTTACATTTACATTATACTCTACGAAGATTTAAACGCCAGATTTGTTTACAATTAGATGGCGATACATCTACCATATACCGTATTTATCTTCTTTTCAAATCGCGCCATCATAGTAATTACGCCAAATTGTTTTCTGGGCATGCGCAGTATGCGACATTCGTTTAACACTGTTCAACTCAATGTGCGGTCTGCCATTACGCGAACGGGATTGCCTAAGAAATACGCGTGGCGCTCAACGCGTTAACAGTTAAAAAGCCAAACTTCATGCGTAATGCTCTCGTGAGATTAAATAATACAAAGTGGCTATTGTATAAACCCAAAAGAAAGCATTAATGTAGCAAAGCATACAATATCGTGGAGGAAATGAAAATACTTAGCTCTCATTTTCCCTCCTTCTTAATTTATGAAACGTGGCCAATATTGCAGAAATGGGAAATGTTTTACTCTCGCCGGATTAATAACCCGACGTATATTGAGTTTATCCATTTGGATAGACCACAAAACATTTTCATGTTTATGTTTCGTAATTCCAACATACAGACCATTCCCATCTTATACGAGCCTTCTCATGCTTTTAAGGAAAAGGGATATCTGGAAAAATGTGTAAAAGGAAGTCATGTGGACACCACATGACTTTTACGGACCAATAGATTACACACATTTTTGCTGCCCTTCATTTTAATTATATCCTCGAATTATTCGAACTTAAGGGGTATCAGAAACCCCTATACCGACAATGTTAAATTGGCATTTTCGATGTACCTTTTCTCAAAATCTGATTGAGATACAAGCTTGAAATTTTTTCTGTAATTAAAGTATACCTATCTGATTATACTGAAATGAGCTTTTGAAACATTTTGAATTTTAGAGTAAATTACAGAATATTTTGTTAGGCATGGTAAAATTTAGCACTTTTCTCACACAAAAAAATTTTTAAAAATTGCTTTTCTAAGTTTATTACAAAAAGATCATTTCAGTAAATATTAGGGAACCTAATAAATAAGCCATAAAAAGTTTAGATATCTGTGAGCAGTTGTTCCTGAGAAAAGGTACATCGAGTATAAAAAAAAATCACGTTTGGAGAAAAACGCGTTTTTATGTAAAAATCCTCATTAATCAAAGCAGTAGATGACAAATTAAAACTAGATTTTTTAGCAGTTTTAATTTTCATAGAGATTAAAGAATGGTATTTTTATAAAGATAGTGTAGAGAATTTGAAAATGCAAAAATCCGAAATCACAATTTTTTGAAGATTTTGGGTACCAACACCCCTTAATTCACCAGTACCTAGAGGACAGTTGAAAATGACATAAAAAATTGCAAATTTTACAATTACATATACCGCTTAATTTTCGTAGTACTGAAATCAAATTTCTTATCAATTTATTTTCGTAACGAGCAGAAAACTTTCACAAATATACGTATAGAAGCAGGATGACCACATTAAAAGTTAGATTCCGTTATTTGTACAAAATTCATCTATTTTTTTTTTTTTTTTTTTTTTTTTTTTTTTTTTTTTAAATTTTACATTGCTAAGACCATTTAAAACATTTCTTTGACTGGAGTATGTGATTACCACTAATGATTGCTAACATAAAGGCGGGGCAAAGGGGGTGGGTATTATCACCCCCTTAGATATAAATATGTAGGAACAATAAAGAATATGTTAAAGATTAAAACAGCAACGTAAATTAATTTTCCTTTTCTATTCTACAAATAGTCATATCTCTGCACTGCGTCATTTCGAAATTAATCCATGTCATATGACTCTTACATAATTCTGATGATGTAACTGGAACTAAAACTCAGACAGCCAATAGTAATTTTATAGCAGAATTAACTATCCAATCAAAATTCATTGAGAACCAAAACTAACCCAGTCTGAATTAAGATTTCATCCTCAACCACTTGCTTTCAACATTTTGACCTAGCTGGACTGCAGTCTGTCTGCTCCTTCTTTCTTGCTCCAAATTTATCAAAGATGTTTCCCCCTCCCCCAATGGCAGATTGTGAACAATTACAAATGTAACCCAGTCCATTAATTTATACAAGGCCGGATGTGGTGGTCTCTTTATTATTGAGGCACCTAACTGGTGGGCCACCATCGCCTTTCCTATGATGGGGACGGACAGTTACAATCATGCCTTCTCCGGGATTGAAACCCAGGCCCTTCGGCATCGCAGTCAGCTTCCCTGACTACTTGTGGGGAGGAGGGTCTGCCAGATCATTTTGTGTTCTCCTGCCCACACACGGTGTCCGCCGATAACATCGCGGCAAAAACATCGCGGACGAAAACGTCGCGGAGAAAACAACGCAAGGCGAAAACATCGTGGTACAAAACATCGTCGTCGAAAATAAAGCGGTTAAAAAACTTCGCAGTTTAAAAACATCGTCGTCAAAAATATCGTGGTAAAAAATAAAGTATCTACAAATCATCGCATGACGATAACATCGCAGACATGCTTTTTCCCTACATGCTTTAATAACTGTAAATGAATATTCCCATAAAGATTTGTGAGCGCAAAATGTAAAGAATGATAATTTTTACTTTCACATTTTTTATTAACTAATAATTTTTTTCTGAAAAAGTAAGAAGGAAAATTAAGCATAGAAAATTAAATGCAACTTATAGATTATACTTTCACGAAAAATTACTAGTAAAAACTTTATATAAAATCATTTATTAATGGCCTTTGTTGGTTAACTATGTCGGTTTAAAATTCTATTAATTGCTATAAGTTGCATTAATTTTCTATGCTTAAGTTTTCTTCTTACTTTTTCAGAAAAAATTTATTAGTTAATAAAAAAATGTGAAAGTAAAAATTATCCTTCTTTCCATTTTGCGCTCACAAATCATTATGGGAATATCCATTTACAGTTATTAACGCATGTTTGCGAAAAGCATGTATGAAAAAAGCATGTCCGCGATGTTATCGTCAAGCGATGATTTGTAGATACTTTATTTTTTACCACGATATTTTCGACGACGATGTTTTTAAATTGCGAAGTTTTTGAATTGCTTTATTTTCGACGACGATGTTTTGTACCACGATGTTTTAGAACTGCGATGTTTTCTCTTTGCGATGTTTTCTCCCACGTTGTTTTGTAGCACGACGTTTTCGCCTTGCGTTGTTTTCTCCGCGACGTTATCGTCCGCGATGTTTTTGCCGCGATGATTTCGGCTGTAACCCCACACACAGCACTTAACAGCCTCAAGCAACCAGGAGCCAGACTCTGGCCAAACTGGTTCCAGAATCTACAAAGTAACAGAGTTGCCCAGCAGAAACTGAAAACAAAAATTGACTACTGTACTAGCAATTACTCTTCTGACGCTGGAAGATAGTAGTCATAAAAGTCTATCTAAGCTAGCTCAATATGTCAGCAACAGAGTATGTGACATGTATGTTCAATGCGTAATTTTGCATTTATGCTGTGCCAGGTTTTCATACATAAAGTTCGTACTTTATCTGAATTTTATAATGTGCCTGTACATGTTTATATCTTTTATTTATGGTACCTAATTTATACTAAGGATATCACTCGTACCTCAATAGCATGCTTCTTGTAAACTTTAACTATCATGATAACGTATATGTATGGGTGTATATATCAATATGAGTGAGAGTATGTATACTTTTATTTGTTTCGGAATATCTATGTATGTAAGTGTGTATATATCTGTATATGAGTTTGTATTTATATGTATATACATATATTTTGATTGTACTCTTCTTCGAGTGCCTTGTATGCACATGTATATATTTCTTTGTACATTGTTGTACTCTTCTTCAAGTGCCTTGTATGCATATGTATATCTCTTTTTTGCATTTTATAAATGTTGTCTGCTCAGCCGAGGCTGCCCAGGGCTGCGGCCTGGTTGCCAGTGGTTGACTTCCGTCGAGTTGGTAACCAATTCTGCATGGATATATCTATACCCGGGTCGGAAGCCAACTCAGCGGTTTACCTTCCCTGACCACTATACCGACTGGGCGGCATTTATGAAAAATGTAAACTTTTTAAAATAAGCACAATTAATGGGCCATCTTGTTTGTGGCCGCAACATGTTTATTAAAACAAAGAGGAATTTAAATAATCTTGACTGCAAAATTTCTTAGTCATTGTGGATCAGTGTTTCACCATTATACGACAGCAAAATTCTCGCTGTTCATTACGGATTCAACTGCCTGCATTCTACTACAGAATCTATTACATACATATATATATATATACACGCATACCCACCCCGTGATATATACACATACCCAACCGTCAAGCATATATATACATATATATATAAGAAAAATAAAGAATATGTAAAAGATTAAATTAGCAGCGTAAATTAATTTCCCTCTTCTATTCTAAATCTTCTTCGAAAATGTGTTTTATGCATCTTATTAAAATTATTTCAAAGTACGAACGATGACCTTTTTCACCGCCCGCGGACAATGAAAAAAAAGGAAAGGAAAGGAAAACAGTTTGCTATAAATTAAGAATTTCGCCAAGCAAATTATTCTTGGCTCAAACTGGAAAAAAAATGTGCCAAGATAAATTTTTTAATTTCTCCATAAATTTAACACCGAAAATTAGAAAAATTAATATCTAGGCATAATTTGAGTCGTAGAATCGAAATATGGAAAAAATTGATATGTGATTTCAGAAGAAGATAAATTTTGTGTCCAAATACCTATGTTAAAGCAATGCTATATTATAAATCTAATATATATCTTACGTCGCGTTTTAGACATGGAAAACGTAATTTGAATTTCGTTAATCGGCCCAATAGAACGAGAAATATAGTTTTTTTTTTTTTTTTTTTTTTTTCTCCCAGTGTACATACAGACATCCAACCCTGTAAAACCAGTTCTTGAAAGTTGAATACTTTCACAAGCGCGAAGTAATTTTATTGCTCTTTTATGGCACAAAGCGGAAGAATTCAAGAAAACCACCACGATTTGAAAGAAAATGTTGACATTTTGAAAACGAATGCAGGTATAAAATCTAAAAGAAATATGACCGTACGTTATGTTTTATACTACTTTTTTTATGTCCGTTTTCACATGTAGCGAGCAAATATAAGAACTAAAAACTCATACAAGAACTTTCCGAAAACAAATATATATTAAACCGTGTTTTTAAAAACATATTGACTACAAAGAATAACTTTCTGTCCCTTAAAAATTGCATTTCTGCGGTGCCTATGTTAGAGCAATTTAAACAGGATTCCACGTAACGCTTTCTGGGGGGGGGGTCCAAAATTCTTTATAAAAGTTTTGCATTATTTTCAATAAATCAATTCATAATACCTAAATCAAATCTTTTGTAATCAAAAGTTCTTATAAACCAAAAAAATAGACAGACTTGACCACTTAAGTACCGCACGGGCTGAAGATGCGAGCGATTCTTCACTTCATAAGCAAAAATGAAATACAACAGCGATGCCACCCAACCGGGATGCGTAATGGCAAACCGCACATTGAGTTGATCAATGTTAACGAATTTCGTTTACAGCGCATGCTCAGTGGTGTACCGTTGGCGTGGCAGAAAATACTGGCGACTAAGCATAAGCAACCATTACACAAGCCTATTCATCGTGTAGGTCTTATCGGCTATTTACAATTACAATGCTACCAAAATTTATTTGTGCTCAATGCATTTGCTTCTGTTTCATTTCATTTTGGTTTATTTTGTTCATAAACGTTATATTTAATATCAGTTATTTATAATAATTTCCTTGTCTTTAATTCAGTAATTTAAACAAGATTTATTCTTTAATTCGTTAAAAATTCGTTAAGCTATATGGAACATATAGCTATTTACTATACATAATTGCTTTTATTCCTCAAAAGTATATTCAATAAAGATTCAGCTAATATATCCCGTAATGTTTCCTGTTTTGTAACCATTCCTAAACAAAAAATATCAACCACACACCGTATTTATCTTCTTTTAAAATGGTACCAAAGTCGGAATTACGCCAAATTCTCTTCTGGGCATGCGCAATATGCAAAATTTGTTTAACATTGATCAACTGAATGTGCAGTTTGCCATTACGTAACCGGGACAGTGTGTGTGTATTTAATTATGGCATAGCAAACTAAGGCTATCTGCCTAAGGGAGGGATGCCTTCATGGAGGACTTTCTAAGGGAACTGGCTCGTATACACGTTACACATAAGGGAAAACCACGAAAACATCCATGCAGCCAGCCCGTTCGCGGGATTCGAACCTCGAACCGAACTACCAGTGTTCAGCGACTTCACCGCTCGGCCGCTGGTGGGCCCCGCAACCGGGATAGACGTTAGCGATTCTAACTGGCGTTCCGAAGGGTCCGGGTTCGATTCTCGGAGAAAACATGCATGTTTGTAAATGTATAGTGTCTTGGCGGCATGGGGACACTGTGAATATGCGGCGAACAGAAAGTCCTTTCGAGAGGTTGATGGTAGGAGAAGAGGGGTGAGAGACCTTTGGACACCGCCCTGCGAGTTGCTCTTCTTCAAAATCGGGGCAGATCTGAGCAAAGCCATATTATCACCAGTATGGTGTCCAAGGCTTTTGTCATCGACAGGTCCAGTCTTGCCACCTTCCCACGATAAATTTCGTGAGCTACCCCACATAGCACAAAAACAACCTTGGGATATCCTGAGAATGTTGCTCGTGGAATACGCGCACATCCTAAAGGACATCCCGGAATATCCCGTGAACCTCCTAAACACATCCTCCCGAGTGCTTAATGTCACATCCCAGTATATCATCAGGACATCCTAACAAAATCCCATCGACAGCGTACGGGATGTTATTAGGATCTGAACTCCTGCTTACTACATCTTCAGGACATCCAGGGATATCCCACTAACCTCCTAAACACATCCCATTATATCCTAAGAACATCCTATCTATGTCCCATCGACAGCGTATGGGATGTTATTAGGATTCAAGGTTCTACTCACTACATCCTCAGGACATCCCGTAATATCCCAGTTTCCTCCTAAACTCATCCTTCGGAGTGCTTTATGTCACATCCTTAGGACATCCTATCTAGGTCCCACCGACAGCATATGGGATGTTATCAGGATTTGAAATATTAGTTACAATATCCCTTTAACCTCTTAAATACATACTCTCAACTGCTTTGATGTCAGACAGCGAGCTTAGTCACAACAACAACGAAAACGATTTTCAGAACAATTTCTTTTGCAACGATTTTAGCGTGCAAGTTGTTTCTGTATTATATTCTTACGAATTTTGGACCTAGATAGGCAATTTTATGTTGTATTTTTCTGTGTAATGTAGCGCGAGACAAATTTTAAGAGAAAACTACGCCGGGAAAGTAAAAATACAGGGGCAAGTGGATTTAATATAGACTAAATGGCCATCCCGGTTATTTGGCTAGATATAGCCAAGCTAAAACGGTTTTGTCGCCAAATTTGGCGACATTTTGGTCTGGTCCTTGTATTACCGTAATATCTGTTGAAATTGAATAAATGTAATCAACCACTATGTTTAGCTGTAACCGTAATTCCACCCTGGTATTGCTTTCCAGTAATTTCGAAAAGCAGAAAGTACTAGAAATATCTCGGTGGCCAGTTGAAATCTATTTAAGGACGAAGAGAGAGCATCTGCTCTCAGCTATTAGCTGCTTCTGTTAGCTGCTGTTAGCTGCTTCTGTTAGCTGCTTCTGTTGCGAGTTCAGCGTGAGATCGGATTAGAATTATCTTTAGATGCGCTTTGCATTGCATTGTGTTTAACGTTTTTATTAGTTTGAAGTGTAACTAATGATTGTACTGTGTGATACTGTGAACACTCATACGAATATTTCTGTGGAAAACTTCAGCGTTCTGAAATATTTCTCTTTGCATAATAATAAATTTTATTAATTTATCACCGGACCTGTGCATTCAATCTACTGCGAACCCGTAGGCACGCAACGATATTCAAGATGGATCTAGCTGAGCGGCATGTGCTTCCTTTTATACCAAGTATTATACATTTTTTAATTATTATGTCGAAAATAATAGAAGAGTAAGTAATTTTCTGGTATTTTGAACTAATTATGCACATTTTCTACAGTTTTGGACAATGCAATTCATTGAAATAATCTCAATTTAGTAGTTGGTTAACTATGTCAAATCACACAAGGTTTATCGGCTTGAAAAAAAAATGTCTTCGTAAATATCTTTCTAACAAAACTGGCTTATCTACATTTAAGTACAAGTTAAACTATGAAACCGCAGTTGATCATTCCAGTCGCCAAAATTTTAGCTCGGGTCCAACTACCAGGGGTCAACCATATTTCCCGGTCGGCTACCGTAAACCATAGCTTACTTTATAAGACCAGCACCACTGGTCTTTTAAATTACTATAATTACATTTCCGTGCAATACTCATCTAGAAAAAAAAAAATCTAATGAAGTGCAAGTTACAAGCCTTAAACATGAATATAAAAATCTTATGTGTACACCACATGACTTCCTTGTACGGAATATTAAATTATACGCATTTTTTCTTGCATTTCATTTAAACTTATTGGATTGAATTAAATCTACTTCGTCGACAGCGCATAAAACACAATACAATAAATGCACTCTTTAAACTTCACTATATTTGTTTACCATAACGACACTCTGGCGCGAGGTTGACTTAATATTTCGTTCATATTATAACTCAGAATGCACAAAATGTATATCATTTGAAGAATTATCTTATCGATGCCACATGTTCTATTCAAATACTATAATAAAGCTAGAACGATGTATAAAAGAAAATAAGCAAACAAAACAAAAAAGGAACAGTTTTTCACAGACGATTGAGTATTTCTCATTCAATTAATTCAGTTCTCACTTCGCGACAAGGCAAAAATACATAAAAACTCAAAATATCTGTATTAAAAATTACGAAGTAAATCTTAAACACTTATTTCCTCGAAAAAATTCCAGAAAGGATTAAGCATGATATAATTCGCAATAATAAATGACGGCGTTATCTTTGTTGTTGCGAAGCTTATTTCTCTAGATTGGCAACAAACCCACTGCTCTGCTGTTTCCAATGTAAACAAGCAATGGCCGCCATCAAAAACATTATTAGGCTTAGCCGCACTTAAACAGTTTTAAAATTGTTGATAATTCTAAAAATATTGCATACAGATTTACCAAAAGCATAAAAACCTTAACCGGAAGATAAGAAAGAACATAATTCAATCATTTTTAAAGCAAGAAATGTACAATTTACGAACATATAAGAGTAAAGAAACTGAGATCACTGAGCCGGATAACAGAATGGATATATATATATATAAATATATTTATATATGTTTGGTGCCGCCGATTGCAAACAAAGTACGAGGTGCACATCTACATGTATTAGCAGTCCTATATATAAAATTTCAACGTTCTGAGGATACTCGTTTTTGAGTTATGCAAGATACGTACGTACATACGTTCGTACAGACGCCACGAAAAATTCTCTTCAGAATTCATTTTAAAGCAGTTTTATAATTTTTTTTGAAAGAAGAGTCTTTTATTCTGTCCTTACTTACAGATATCACTCAAAAACATCGTTAAATTGCATTCGATAGCAGTCAAAATGGATATTTTCGTTGAAATATGCTGCCTGAAGCTTTTCGCGATTACAATACTTCCTTTTTACTTCGTACAAGGAAGTAAAAAGACAATTCTCAGCTTAAAAAAAACACAGTTACGTATAGTAGTTGCACGAATGACTAATGTCTTTCTTTTTTTTTTTCTTTTTTTCTTTTTTTTTCTTTTTTTTTTTTTTTTTTGTATTATTCCAGTGACACTCGAGAGTGTTACATTTGCTACCATGGCAACACAGAAAAAAGCAGCTTAAAATTCAAGACGAACACCGTGAATTTAAAAGCGAATGGATGGAAAACTATGCACTTGCACAAAAAACTCCGAGTCTTCCAACCTGCCTGATTTGCAATGAAAAATTATCAAAATAACAAAACGTCAAATATCGATCGCCTGTTTTTTAATAAAACATGAATCTTTTAGCAGAAAGTATCCTCTCGGAGATGATAAAAAGGCAGTAGTGATGGAATTACGCCACAGAATGCAGAACTCATCATTATTTTAGCCGCTGCATACACTCTTCTGTATTAACGCAGCCAATTTTGCTATTGCTCAGGACATAGCGAAGTATTGAAAACCCTTCACTGATGGAGAATATGTTAAAAAATGCTTTTTAAATGCCACTACAAGCTTAATGCTTTCAGTCGTATGCCCATTAACTGCAAGATAAACAACATTGCAAAGCACACCAGTTTTTACATAAAAACATAAATCAGGGTTTCTTAAACATTTTTCAGTCGCGACCCCTTTTTATCGCTGAGATTTTATCGCCACTCCCGGGACCCCATAATATTTACAAAAATTTTGTGGGACCCATAAATATTGCGCAAATCCGACACACGCGTGAGTGAAACTGTTCATTTTTACTTCCTTGTACGAAATAAAAAGGAAGTATTGTAATCGCGAAAAGTTTCAGGCAGCATATTTCAACGAAAATATCCATTTTGACCGCTATCGAATGAAATTTAACGATGCTTTTGCTTGATATCTGTAAGTAAGGGCAGAATAAAAGACTCTTTTCCTCCAAAAAAGTTATAAAACTGCTTTAAAATGAATTCTGGAGAGAATTTTTCGTAGCGTCTGTCCGAAAGTATCTCGCATAACTTAAAAACGAGTAGCCTCAGAACGTTGAAATTTTGTATATAAGACTACTATAACATGTAAATGTGCGCCTCGTATTTTCGTTGCAATCGGCCGATCCAAACGTATATAAATATATATCTATCCACTCTGTTACCCGGCTCCGTGATCTCAGTTTCTTTACTCTTATATTCTTGTAAATTGTACATTTTTTGCTTTAAAAATGATTGAATTATGTTGTTCTTATCTTTCGGTTAAGATTTTTATGCCTTTAGTAAATCTGTATGCAATATTTTTAGAATTATTAACAATTTTAAAGTTGTTCAAGTGCCACTAAGCCTTTTTTTTATGGCGGTTATTGATTGATTACATTTGGAACAGCAGACTAGTGGATTTGTTGCCAATCTAGAGAACCTTAGGTTCGCAACAACAAAGATAACGCCTTCATTTGTTATTGCGAATTAAATCATGCTTAATCCTTTCTCGAATTTTTTCGAGGAAATAAGTGTTTAAGATTTACTTCGTAATTTTTAATACAGATATTTTGAGTTTTTATGTATTTTTGCCTTGTCGCGAAGTGAAAACTGATTTAATTGAATGAGAAATACTAAATCGTCTGTGAAAAACTGTTTTTTTTTGTTTTGTTTGCTTAATTTCTTTTATACATCATTCTAGCTTTATTTTAATATTTGAATAGAACATGTGGCAACGATTAGATAATTTTATTCTTTAAATGATATAAATTTTGTGCATTATGAGTTATAATATGAACGAAATGTAATACTGTTAAGTGAATCTAGCGCCAGAGTCTCGCTATGGTAAACAAATACTAGAGTGAATTTTAAAGAATGCATTTATTCTATTGTTGTTTATGCGCTGTCCGCGGAGTAGATTTAATTCAATCCAATAAGTTTAAATGAAATGCAAGAAAAAATGCGTATAATTTAATATTCCGTACAAGGAAGTCATGTGGTGTACAAATCAGATTTTTTTTCACTTGTTACTGTAATATACTATTGCAGTTATAGGTCATTAACTTTAATTTCTAATCTTAAGACTTAGAACAATGTGAAAAATTTTAATAAGTAACAGACGAAATGACAACGTCACGTGCAAAGCAAGGAAAATGAACGTTTGTATTATAAAAAGAATGCGTCGAAAATATTTTCGTTTTTTTTTTCTTTGTCTGTATTTTCTTATCTTTATATATTTTCAGATACATTGCGTAGAAATATTTAGTAATTAGCTTTTAAATTCACGGTGTTCATCTTGAATTTTAAGCTGTTTTTTCTGTGTTGCCATGGTAGCTAATATAACAGTCTGGAGGGTCAATGGGGTGGGAAAGACATTTTTAGTCATTCGTGCAACTACTATACGTAACTGTACGTAATTGTGTTTATTTAAATTATTTTTCATTATTTAATTACATATTAAAAAGTATTGTTTGTCAATGATATTATGTTCCTTTAATATTAAACTCAAAATTTAAAAAACATTCTGAAAGCTTTCAGATTTTACATTACGCCCAGAGGGGAGTTTTTTTAACGTTTTGTGGATTACCTTTATTTATTAAATACCATGTTCTTCCCACTTAAACCGTAAAATTCAGTTCTAGAGCAATATTGCAAAATAATTTTTAAATGAGCGTATCTTTAGAATTTCCGATACACAGTCTCGCGCGCTGGAGATAAAAATGTCTTTTTTTTTTTTCATCTACAGTTTTCCAATTGCTCGCTTTGAAATCGTCGAGTTTGTTAATCAAAAATTCGTTAAATAAAATATAAAACAAATTCAAAATTTGGGGTTTCCCGATGCCCGTATTCAGTGGATGATTACATTATTCAAAATTGGGTGGCTGTAGCTACCGTTGTTTTATTACAGAGCGAGAAACTACATACATTTATACAGATTCTTTATTATTTAATTTCTTTAAATATAATACATCAATGTAATATTTGTCTGGAGAAAGTCCCCGGACACACTGGTATTACGCACCGTACGGAAAACCATGTTGTCCTCCTCTTAATCGAACCCAAACATGACTGTAATATTTGGTGGGAACAGATTGAAAAGTGAACGGACATTTAATGTTTTCGATGCAAAATGTCAAAACGAAATTAATAGCCCTTCTGGACTAAGCGTTTTCGTTTTTTTCTTTGTGTTATAAGTTATTTCGCCGACTTCAATAGCGTGCCTTCGTGGTGTAACGGTAGCACGCTGGGCCGGTATTCCAGAGGTCCGTGGTTCGATTCCCGGCGAAGGCGGTTGCATATTTTTCATCTTTTCTGCTTCCAATTAACCTAATGACTCTACAAGTGGCGCCCGAACTAAAAGGGTTGTGGATGATGATTCTCCGCACCCAGGATTTGGCGACTAGGTCCCCTAAAACCCTAGTCGCCCTTTAAAAAGGAGAGTATATAAGGTATTTCTCCCACTTCAATAGCGTGCCTTCGTGGTGTAACGGTTGCACGCCGGGCCTGTAATCCAAAGGTCCGTGGTTTGATTCCCGGCGAAGGAGGTTGCATATTTCCAATTAACCTAACGACTCTACAGTCTGCATTGTCTTATCTTTATCTATTTTCAGATAAATTCTGTAAAAAATGTCTGGTAATTGTAAAATTATTATAAAAAGTTAAAGAAATGTCAAAACTGCTAAAATTTTCGGGGACCCCCCTGCTGCAGGTCCCGCGATCCCCATGGGGATCGCCACCCACAGTTAAAGAAACTCTGGTTTAAAATTATATCCATTTGATGTTGTTCTGTAGTGCTTTGTAATCCTTAACAAAGAGCACTGTATTGCTTGCAGCTGTATTTCCTTTCTTTTTATACGAGGTTAAGCCTATATCTCCGGCCGCATAGAGTACAATTTTTTTTCAATAATTTGTATTGAACAGAATCTTGTGGATAGACTTAAACCTCAGTTTATTCCTTACGCATTTTGGACATAGTTTGAAATTTTGAAGGTTTTTATTTCTAAGGAATTTTAAGTGCTCAATCCAAGTTAGTTTCTTGTCAATGATTAGGCGAAGAAATTTGATGCAGCCATTTTTATTTTTGTACTTTCTACTGCAAATTTGGAAAGGCGTGTAATTTTGGGGAAAGGTTTTGGGAATATTACGGTTTAGACTTTTCCTGGTTATTTGTTCATTTTAGATTTTTACACAAAGAGTTGGAGAAGAGTTTTGTTAGCAGTTTTTTCTAACAGATTCCTGGTTCATCTACCAGAAATCTTTTTCTTCGATGATAAATGCAGTGTCGTCTGCAAACACTCTTCTTTTTGAATGGATTGACCAACTGTATGACGATGTTTGCTGATGGTTAGGTTAGGTTAGGTTATATAAATTACGGCAAAGCTTCGAGGGCTGTCTGCCTAAAGGGAGGGATGCCTTTGTGGAGGACTTTCCAAGGAAAACTGGCTCGTATACACATTACACATGGGAGAAAACCACGAAAACACCCATGCAGCCAGCCCGTTCGCAGGATTCGAACCTCAGACCGAATTACCAGTGTTCAGCGACTTTACCGCTCGGCCGGTGGTGGGCCGATGTTTGCTGATGAATTTGAAAGTTAAGTTCCATAAATCCACACTCGGGCTTGAACCTTCTGGGCAGCCTCTTTCTTGGTACATTTTAGTTATTCTATAGTTACGAATAACTACGCTTTTCTTGTTTTGTAGGAAATTCTTTACTATGATGAATATATTTTTTAGCAGTTTGAATCCCTAATATGCAGGCTACCATACAGAATCGAATGTCTTTTTCAAATAAAGAGAAATTAGCGTTGAACGCAAATCCTGACCCGTTTTTCTGTATTTGTGTCACTACGTCATCCCTTCTGAATGGACCAGACATGATATAACCTATTTAATTTATTTTTCCAGTTACACAGAAGATTCAACTGCAGAATATCTTGCATTTTTATTTAAAGGCAGTTATCACAAGTTATCACAAACGAAGGTGAACGCATATAAATACCCACAGACCACAGCATTTTCTTATATAATTTTTGGCAACGGTTCATGGGTCAGAAGAATTAATTTTACTTAATGCATTTAAGTTTGCAGAAGGTTAATTGGTCGACGATGCTTTCATGGGGGACTTTCTTATATAATTTTCGACAATGGTTCATGGGCCAGAAAAATTAATTTTACTTAATCTATTTAAGTTTGCAGAAGGTTAATTGGTCGACGATACTTTCATGGGGGACTTTCTTATATAATTTTCGATAGCGGTTCATGGGCCAGAAGTATTAATTTTACTTAATGTATTTAAGTTTGCAGAAGGTTAATTGGTCGACGATGCTTTCATGGGGGACTTTCTTATATAATTTCGACAATGGTTCATGGGCCAGAAGAATTAATTTTACTTAATGTATTTAAGTTTGCAGAAGGTTAATTGGTCGACGATGCTTTCATGGGGGACTTTCTTATATAATTTTCGACAATGGTTCATGGGCCAGAAAAATTAATTTTACTTAATCTATTTAAGTTTGCAGAAGGTTAATTGGTCGACGATACTTTCATGGGGGACTTTCTTATATAATTTTCGATAGCGGTTCATGGGCCAGAAGTATTAATTTTACTTAATGTATTTAAGTTTGCAGAACGTTAATTGGTCGACGATGCTTTCATGGGGGACTTTCTTATGTAATTTCGACAATGGTTCATGGGCCAGAAGAATTAATTTTACTTAATGTATTTAAGTTTGCAGAAGGTTAATTGGTCGACGATGCTTTCATGGGGGACTTTCTTATATAATTTCGACAATGGTTCATGGGCCAGAAGAATTAATTTTACTTAATGTATTTAAGTTTGCAGAAGGTTAATTGGTCGACGATGCTTTCATGGGGGACTTTCTTATATAATTTTCGACAATGGTTCATGGGCCAGAAGAATTAATTTTACTTAATGTATTTAAGTTTGCAGAAGGTTAATTGGTCGACGATGCTTTCACAGGAGACTTTCTTATATAATTTTCGATAGCGGTTCATGGACCAGAAGTATTAATTTTATTTAATGTTTTTAAGTTTGCAGAAGATTAATTGGTCGACGATGCTTTCATGGGGGACTTTCTTATATAATTTTCGACAATGGTTCATGGGCCAGAAAAATTAATTTTACTTAATCTATTTAAGTTTGCAGAAGGTTAATTGGTCGACGATGCTTTCATGGGGGACTTTCTTATATAATTTTCGATAGCGGTTCATGGGCCAGAAGTATTAATTTTATTTAATGTTTTTAAGTTTGCAGAAGATTAATTGGTCGACGATGCTTTCATGGGGGACTTTCTTATATAATTTTCGACAATGGTTCATGGGCCAGAAAAATTAATTTTACTTAATCTATTTAAGTTTGCAGAAGGTTAATTGGTCGACGATGCTTTCATGGGGGACTTTCTTATATAATTTCGACAATGGTTCATGGGCCAGAAGAATTAATTTTACTTAATGTATTTAAGTTTGCAGAAGGTTAATTGGTCGACGATGCTTTCATGGGGGACTTTCTTATATAATTTTCGACAATGGTTCATGGGCCAGAAAAATTAATTTTACTTAATCTATTTAAGTTTGCAGAAGGTTAATTGGTCGACGATACTTTCATGGGGGACTTTCTTATATAATTTTCGATAGCGGTTCATGGGCCAGAAGTATTAATTTTACTTAATGTATTTAAGTTTGCAGAACGTTAATTGGTCGACGATGCTTTCATGGGGGACTTTCTTATATAATTTCGACAATGGTTCATGGGCCAGAAGAATAAATTTTACTTAATGTATTTAAGTTTGCAGAAGGTTAATTGGTCGACGATGCTTTCATGGGGGACTTTCTTATATAATTTCGACAATGGTTCATGGGCCAGAAGAATTAATTTTACTTAATGTATTTAAGTTTGCAGAAGGTTAATTGGTCGACGATGCTTTCATGGGGGACTTTCTTATATAATTTTCGACAATGGTTCATGGGCCAGAAGAATTAATTTTACTTAATGTATTTAAGTTTGCAGAAGGTTAATTGGTCGACGATGCTTTCACAGGAGACTTTCTTATATAATTTTCGATAGCGGTTCATGGACCAGAAGTATTAATTTTATTTAATGTTTTTAAGTTTGCAGAAGATTAATTGCTCGACGATGCTTTCATGGGGGACTTTCTTATATAATTTTCGACAATGGTTCATGGGCCAGAAAAATTAATTTTACTTAATCTATTTAAGTTTGCAGAAGATTAATTGGTCGACGATGCTTTCACGGGGGCCTTTCTTATATAATTTTCGATAGCGTATCATGGGCCAGAAGAATTAAATATAATTTTCGACAATGGTTCATGGGTCAGAAGAATTAATTCTACTTAATGTATTTAAGTTTGCAGAAGGTTAATTGGTCGACTATGCTTTCATGGGGGACTTTCTTATATATCTTTCGATAGCGGTTCATGGGCCAGAATTAATTTTATTTAATGTTTTTAAGTTTGCAGAAGGTTAATTGGTCGACGATGCTTTCATGGCGGCCTTTCTGTGGGAAACTGGCTGTATTTACGTTGCTCACATGGAAAACCCTATGCAGTTTTCCTATTTGTCAGAACTGCTTTCAGAAAGAAATTAACAACGAGAACATTTATTTCCTGATTATTTGTTATTTTGTCGAATTCATGCGAGACAGTAATAGTAGCTGCTTTTTCTCTAGAAAAGTTGTTTCATTGCATTTACTGTGGCGAGAAGCGTTTTCTCGTCTATTTAAAGTTTCTGGAGATATTAGGTTTTTCATGAAAGCAGGAGAGATGAAAAATGAGCAATGTCCTCACCGGGATTCGAAACACGGACCTCTAGAATACCCCGAGTGTGCTGACCATTACAGCAAGAAGGCATGCTAAAGAAGGCGGGAGAAATACATTACATACTCCCCCCTTTTAAAGGGTGATTGGGGACTAGGGAACCCAATCGCCAAATACTGATAGGGGAGAATCATCATCCACCACCCCATTTAGTGCGGGCGCCACTGTAAAGACCTTAGGTTCGTTATGAAATCAGGTGAGATGAAAAATGAGCAATGCCCTTGCCAGGACTTGAACCAAGGACTTCTCGAATACGCCGAGTGTGCAGACCATTACACCACGAAGGCATGCCAAGAAGACAGCAGAAATACTTTATAAGTTTTAAAAACACTTACGGCATTGTTTAAAATATTAACCAAGGGGCGTTTGCTGAACCACCGTTGATTATACAATGATCAGTTTGGGATTTAACTTCTGCTAAAATTACTTTTACTAAACCTGAATAATAACAAAGTAATTATGTGATTAAAGGTAAAATAAACGTAAATAAAACGAGAATTATTTCCATGGAAATATCAGATAACTAAAATATAACTCTGAAAATTCCATTTACTTTTATATTATAGCAAAGAAATAGCTATTGTTCATGCAAAAGAATGAACTGGCAGAATTTTCTTTCAGGTTTGCATTTGCAAGGTTTCGTCTGCTTGAGGTACTTAATAAGGCTCTCGGCGTGTGTTTCGGTGAGATAAAGAATCTAATGTCCTGTAAGTGGGATACTAGACTTTATTTAGCAAATGGCTTAACGTATTTTAGCAAAAAGAATGGTCTGCATTGTATATACTAAACGATCTGTATGCGGATCACCATTTACTCATTGCTTTGAAGCTAATGCCAACGGAATAATACTTTACAGTGGCGTCTCAAATAGGTTTGGGTAAAATATTTTTCGCCTGAAATAATTCTTGGTTTTCCTTCCTTTTAACTTTGTTTCTTATCTGCGCAAAATCTGTTATAGTAGCGAAAACATTTAATGAAAATTACAGTAAATCCTAGTAAGTAACTTAATCTATGTGTTACTGCAGAAAAATCCCTTCCTCGTCTCGTGGGTATGCCCCCCCCGATCTTATGGCACAACCTGAACAAAGCTCTCGGTAATAAGATGGCTAAATGATCCATGGGTTCACTCATTCCCCATAAATTTGAAAGCCATTTGAAATAAAAAATCTGATGTGTACACCACATGACTTCCTTGTACGGAATATTAAATAATACGCATTTTTCTTGCATTTCATTTAAACTTATTGGATTGAATTAAATCTACTTCGTCGACAGCGCATAAAACACAATAGAATAAATGCACTCTTTAAACTTCACTATATTTGTTTACCATAGCGACAATCTGGCGCTAGGTCCACATGACAGTATTATATTTCGTTCATATTATAACTCAGAATGCACAAAATGTATATCATTTGAAGAATTATCTTATCGATGCCACATGTACTATTCAAATACTATAATAAAGCTAGAACGATGTATAAAAGAAAATAAGCAAACAAAACAAAAAAAGGAACAGTTTTTCACAGACGATTGAGTATTTCTCATTCAATTAATTCAGTTCTCACAAGGCAAAAATACATAAAAACTCAAAATACCTGTATTAAAAATTACGAAGTAAATCTTAAACACTTATTTCCTCGAAAAAATTCCAGAAAGGATTAAGCATGATATAATTCGCAATAATAAATGACGGCGTTATCTTTGTTGTTGCGAAGCTTATTTCTCTAGATTGGCAACAAACCCACTGCTCTGCTGTTTCCAATGTAAACAAGCAATGGCCGCCATCAAAAACATTATTAGGCTTAGCCGCACTTAAACAGTTTTAAAATTGTTGATAATTCTAAAAATATTGCATACAGTTTTACCAAAAGCATAAAAACCTTAACCGGAAGATAAGAAGAACATAATTCAATCATTTTTAAAGCAAGAAATGTACAACTTACGAACATATAAGAGTAGAGAAACTGAGATCACTGAGCCGGATAACAGAATGGATATATATATATAAATATATTTATATATGTTTGGTGCCGCCGATTGCAACCAAAGTACGAGGTGCACATCTACATGTATTAGCAGTCCTATATATAATATTTCAACGTTCTGAGGATACTCGTTTTTGAGTTATGCGAGATACGTACGTACATACGCTCGTACAGACGCCACGAAAAATTCTCTTCAGAATTCATTTTAAAGCAGTTTTATAATTTTTTTGGAGGAAAAGAGTATTTTATTCTGTGCTTACTTACAGATATAACGCAAAAACATCGTTAAATTGCATTCGATAGCGGTCAAAATTGATATTTTCGTTGAAATATGCTGCCTGAAGCTTTTCGCGATTACAATACTTCCTTTTTACTTCGTAAAAGGAAGTAAAAAGACAATTCTCAGCTTAAAAAAACACAGTTACGTATAGTAGTTGCACGAATGACTAATGTCTTCAGGTGTATGAGGCCCCTTAAAGAGTGACTGGGAATTAGGGGACTTCATCGCCAAATCCTGGTGGTGGATAATCATCATCAACCACCCTTTTTAGTTGAGGCGCCACTACAGAGACATTATATATATTTCGAAGCATGAGACATGAAAAATTAACAGCGCCCTCGCCGGCCCATCGAATTCGAGAAAACCTCAGACCTCTCGAATACGCGCCGAGTGTGCTTCCAGTTGCACCCCCAGGGCATGCTAAGAAGGCGGGAGAAATACCTTATAAGGCAACCTCACAAATGCACTAATCATCCTGCAGATGCGCTACCTGCCGCCCAGTCACACCACGCGGTCAATTTATATACGTTGGCTTATTAAAATATTTAGCTAATGAGAAATCAAAAGAAATATTTAAATCAGATAAAAATGCAAGTTTCTTTACATGAAGCATCTACATGACGCCAACTTTTCTAAATTATTTCATATATATGTAATGATTTATTTTATTTCATTTGCTTCTTAATTTTTATTTTATTTTTTCACATATTTTTTATTTATTCTTATTTTAAGTGTACATATTGTTGCGTGCGTACGGGTTCGTTATGAAATGAATGCACAAGTCCGATGAAAAATGAACAAAAATTTATTATTATCACAACAAAAATGCTTAAATTTTCTCAAATTATCATGCAGTATTACAATATCTCACAGTAGTTATCTTTTAACTACTCAAATGTCCAATAGAACATAATTCAAAACAGCTAAAGAACGCTAATCCGCGAATTCGCTACAATCAACAAGAGCAGTTTTCTAAACAACAACAAACTAAGCAACTACTACAAACTGAGATGTTTTCCTCCTTTTATAAGATTTTAAAATCACGCGCTAGAATTTTCCAGTACTTTCTCGAAATCAAAAAGAGATATTTATTTATTTAATGCACGCGCTCTTGTATTTTCAATTTTCCGGCTTAGCTTTCTTTTAATATTCGTCACGCGCTGCACTGCGCGAGAAATAAAACCAATTAATTTGTAATTGAACTAATATTAGCTTTTTTAAATACCAAATTCGTAACACTGCCCCCTTCCCAAGGACTGCACGTCCCGGGCAGTACAATCCCTGGACAGGAAGCTAAATTTACAACTGTGGCATAAATGCATTAATAAGCATTACATTACAATAATAAACAACATGAACAATAAATGCAATACATAAAACAAATCAAATGCTATCAAATTCAAATCAAGTACTAAATGCAAATCAAATACTAAACACAAATCAAATCAAAGACACATTTAAAAACAAAATGGACCATGGTCTTATACTATTTACAATTATTTACATTATGTACTATGGCCATAGTAATGTGCTAACCTGTCGTAATGAACGACTTTAGGTGTAGAGTTCGAAGACTTACGAATCCGAACCACGACGTCATTCAGCCTGTTTAGGACTGTGTACGGGCCATCCCAAGGTGACTGTAATTTCGGACAAAGTCCTTTCCGTCGAGTCGGATTCCACAACTACACCCTGTCTCCTTTGTTGGATCTATGTCTAGTAGCTCTTGTGTCGCATCTGGTCTTCATCCTCTCCGTCGCCAAGCTGACTCGCTTTCCTGCAGAACGATGCATCCTCTCAAACCGGGGCTGGGCATCTTGGATGTGTTCCTCAGGCGATGAAGGCGCATCCGCAGGGCGACCAAACAGGCGGTCACAAGGCAGACGAAGGTCTCGACCGAAGAGCCCCTGAGATGGAGAATAGCCGGTAGTCTTGCGTTTCTTTTCGACCCTGGTATGATTTCGGCAGCTTCCCGAGCTCGATCTTTCGGACAAGGCGTCGACATTTCCAGGCGAGGATCCCTTTTGAGGATAGATAGTCATGCCATCAGATGCTGAAAGCAGCTTATTGTTTTGTAAATCTAAGGAAAAATTATATTTCCTTAAAAAGTCCAATCCGAGTATGCATGGATCTGTAATATCCGCCACATATGCCGTGTGATGGTAGGCGACACTTCCAAACGCGATGTTTACGTTTAACTTCCCAGTTATGTCGATCTTGTCACCAGACGCAGTCTGAAGGGTAACACAGGATGGCGTCCAAATACGTTTATCTTTAAAATGCTCAGCTAAATCTTTCCTAATGATGGTAACATTAGCTCCTGTGTCAATGATCATATTGCAAGGAACTCCATCGATATTCCCATTCATGGACAGTCCGTTATTGTTGCTATAGAGATCTTAAGATCTTAAGATTACTCACTATAGAGATCTTAAGCGCTTTAAAACAGGGTTTTTCATTATCTGGCAACCTCCGTTCCTTGATATGGTCATTAATTTGTTTCCTGCGTCGTTGCTCAGAAACTGTCTCAATTTTCGTACCCTGGGGTGTTCTGCAATTCTTTCGTACGTGGCCTTCAGCTCCACAGTTCCAGCACTTTGGTTTCTTGTCAGTCCTTTTCCTTCCCGTGGCATTTAATTGTCTGCTTAAATCGTATGCCTTATTTTCCGTGCTCTGGGGAGTTCTGCAGTTCCTTCGTAGGTGGCCTTCAACACCGCAATTCCAGCACTTTAGAGTCGGTTTCGTTTCACCACTATTCCGTCTTAAAGCATTCACTGGTCTTGTCAACTCATCCGTTTTATTATCCGTGCCCTGGGGTGTTCTGCAATGCCGTCGTAGGTGACCTTCAGAACCACATCTCCAACATCTTACAGCCACTTTGTTCTCACTGCTACTCCGTATCAAAGCATCGACTTGTCTGGATAAGTCATCTAAACGAGCCATCAATTGGTCCCCTGGGTCGTGGACTCGCACAGCTCTGACTGGGTAGCGATCTCTAAGAGTTGCCTGCTGGGCTGCCTCCAATTTCACGGCGTACAACAGAGCGCTTTTTACATCCTTTACATCTGCCATTCGTAGGGCCTTCTGTATTTCGGGATCCCGGATCCCATCGATGAAATATTGCAGGGACAGGATTTCCCTTGTTTCTGTCGGGCACTCCGAAAAGGCGTGATGTGACAGCCTTTCAACATCCGTGGCGAGCTCCTGAAGTGATTCAGTGGGCTTCTGTTTACGGGATTTTAATTGAAGCCTGCTGTAGTCTTTTAAACATCTCTCGCCAAAGCGCAGCTCCAAAGCGCCGGACAGAGCTTCGAAATCTAACCTTTTGTTTTCGGGAAGAGTCTGAAGGATATCCGCTGCGTCGGCTCTTAAAGAAGCGGCGAGATGACAGGCCTTAGCTTGGGAATCCCATCCATTCGCATCCGCAACGATAGAAAACTGGGTCTTGTACACTTGCCAGGATGTCTTCCCATCATATGTGGATAGCTTCAGAAATGGACGAGCAGGCATCGGTAAGAATTTAAAATCATCATTCTTGCTCCCTGCCGTCGCTACGAATTTCTTTAACGTTTCCATTTCTTTGGCAACTGCAGAAACTCTCTCATCAATTTGTTGTTCGACTTGGTGTTGGACGGCACAAACTCTTCCTTCAATTCGTTCCTCCACAGCCGAAACTCTCCCTTCTATATGTTCTTTTACAGAAGAAACTTTTTTTTTCTATTTCTTCTTTCACCGAAGAAACTCTTTCTTCAATTTGATCTTTTACGAAAGAAACTTTTTCTTCAATTTGTTCAACTTTATTTTCAACTGTGTCAATTCTGCCTTCCATAGCTTCAAATTTATTTTCTATTATGCAGGTAATTTCTCTTTTCATTTCTTCTTGACATGCTTCAATCTTTTCTTGACCAGCTTGAACGGCTTTCATTTCGTCCTTAACGGATTCCTGGCCCAATTTCATTTCTTCTTTAAATGAGGCAAAGGCTGATATTAACTGCCTTAATTGCTCTTCCATCGCTCTTGTTATTGGCATTCAAATCCCACCGCTGCCACCAAAAATTGTTGCGTGCGTACGGGTTCGTTATGAAATGAATGCACAAGTCCGATGAAAAATGAACAAAAATTTATTATTATCACAACAAAAATGCTTAAATTTTCTCAAATTATCATGCAGTATTACAATATCTCACAGTAGTTATCTTTTAACTACTCAAATGTCCAATAGAACATAATTCAAAACAGCTAAAGAACGCTAATCCGCGAATTCGCTACAATCAACAAGAGCAGTTTTCTAAACAACAACAAACTAAGCAACTACTACAAACTGAGATGTTTTCCTCCTTTTATAAGATTTTAAAATCACGCGCTAGAATTTTCCAGTACTTTCTCGAAATCAAAAAGAGATATTTATTTATTTAATGCACGCGCTCTTGTATTTTCAATTTTCCGGCTTAGCTTTCTTTTAATATTCGTCACGCGCTGCACTGCGCGAGAAATAAAACCAATTAATTTGTAAATGAACTAATATTAGCTTTTTAAATACCAAATTCGTAACACTATTGTTCTGCATGAATACTATCTTTATTTTTATTTTTTTTAATTAATTGTAATTGTCTATCAACGTATCTTTTTCCATTTCTGAAATTATTTAAGATTTAAATTCATATTTTATAAAACCGATTGAAAAATTAAAAATTGGAACGGAGTTTTAACTCAGAAATGTGAATTGACGAAACGCGAGTCACATGAATTGTTAGTGGTTGTCAGATACAGTTACGAATTTTGTATTTAGATAGCTAATATTAGTAGAATTATGATTGAAAATGTTTTGCTTCCCCGTGTAATGTAGCATGGGACATATTTTAAGAGAAAGCTACGCCGGAAAAGTAAAAATACAGGAGCACGTGCATTTAAAATTTGAATAAATAATATTTGTATTGATTTCGAATAAATATAATTGACTACCATGTTAGCTGTAACTTAATTCTACTCTTTTGCTTTCCAGAAATCTCGAGAATCAAAGAAATTACTAGCTCTCTCTCTCTCTCGTGACATTAAAAGCTTTAAAAAGCCGAAGAGAAACATGTCAGCTAAGTTCTCTAGTTAGTTGCCGTTGTTATTGTTGATCGAATAAGCTTTCTCTCTGCTTTGCGTTCTATTGAACGTTTTTAGTAGTTTAAACTACCGATTATTACTGAGTGATATGTACACATTACACTTGTACAAATATTTCTGAGAAAAATTTCCACCGTTCTGTTATATTTCTTTTTATAACAATAAATTTTATTAACCTTTATCGGACTCGTGCATTCAACCTGTTACGAATCCGTAAGCAAGCAACAATGCCAATTCTCCTTGAAAAGTCGGGATCTTTCTGTCGAATCAACAATGATTCTCCTGTTTTAATTCTTTAAATTTACTTTTTATTAATTTAGCATTTTGCTTAATTAATTAAAAATTCCAACTATCGATTTTCACAACAGTACATATCTGCTATCTAAATTATACTTCACATTTCCTAGGAGATATTTTTCCCTTTACATATTCTCTATTATATATGTTACGGTGAAACACAGAAATCTGGAGAATGTCAACTTTCACCGGTGAATGTCAACATTCACATAGTCTCTCGGTGTATGTCCGAAATATTTTCCAAATACTCTTATTTCTGACTTACACCGGTCAATGTCGACATTCGCCCTGTACTAATGGTGAATGTTGCACATATAACAATATTATATTTTCTTCTCCGTTATTCGGTCGCGAATAAACGCACTCGAGACTTGAAATAAGAACTTAAGAGCATGAGAACCTAAAACGCACAATACATTCAAAATTAGAAAGGAAAATAATAGAAGTTAAAAACTTACTTAATTATACAGTACGTTCTAAATGAGAAAATAAAATAACAGTCATAAAAACTTACTAAATTATGTGATTCAAATCTTATTTATTGCAACAGCCTAAACTATTATGGCACTTTATGACCTCTCTTTTCGACTTTGCATATCTGTGATTGTCGACATACACCGGTGAGAGTCCGAATATACAATAATGTAGTGAAATATTCGATCTTTTACCGACGTATTTAGTGAATGTTGATATTCTCCAGTGAAAGTCGACATTCTCCAATTTCATTCTTTCACGGTAACATATACATAAATTATTACTTAAATACAAATACATACAAACACAAGCATATAAAGCCAAACATATATTTACACATACCGATAATCAATGCGGTATGTGTAAATATATATGTGTTTTGTCAATTTTAAACTGACAGCTTTTCTACTTAGATATATATTAGTCTTTATCTTATTTTAGTCTTTAGCTGAGTTTAATACAAGTAGATACTTGTATTAAAATAAGATAAAGAGCTTTTATAGTCACTATAAAGAAATTTCTAAGCAATTTTACTACATTTATCAGGTTCAATGTTTCTTCTAACCTTCTTCGGAAACATACAATGACCTGACTAGAACAGAGAGCTTACTAAAGCTATGTTCACTAATTGTAGTAAGTAGACAGGATACAGACGAAGGGTATACAAAACCCTTTATTTTTTTCTTTATATACAATGACTTCCGTACTTCGGAATACAATGACCCTCCACTCGGGGTCTAACTTAAAAGATATCAAAATAAAACTAAACTCTAATTTAACTTTAGAATAAGATTGGCCTTATAATAACAGGAAGCGTATGTAGCACAGAGACTGTGAACACTACAATACGTTTAATTTATCAAGAGGATTAAAACCTCTGGCCTGGAAGGCAAATAGCAACTGCGTAACTTCTAAGGTAAGCGGCCTGCTTCGAACTCACTGCTTCCTCTCTCCCTTGCTTGGCAAAAAGCCACAACTTAAATACTTGGCGTTCGCCAGACAAACTTTGCATAAAATCCTTAACGCTTATAATTCTGGCCGGAAGTAGAAAATAAGAAGTGATAGTAAAGATTTAAAATAAAATAAACGTTAGTAAAACTTAAGATCCTTACATACTTCCCGCCAGAGTTAATTAGTTTGAAACTGAGGTCTAAAACGACCTTGTTGAAAACTTTTAGCTCTAGAAACTAACGCGAGGCCAAACTTTTACAATCATAACTTAGCTAGAAACTAGAAAATTTTAAAAGAAAGAAATTTGTTACAATAGCAGCTCCCGGAATATACAACAATCTTTTTTCTTTTTCATCTGTACTGCATCAAAACAGGAGCTTTATTCAATTCTGGTTCCTTCCAGAGATCTGGAAGGAAAACTAGTTTAATGAAATGTTACAGAATGACATTGCAAATAACATATAGAATATACTTTTCTTAACATTCTTATTTCATTCATGACTATTTTAATTATCTCTCCCCGTGCTCTCTGACATGTGTTGTAAAAACACCAAACACGAATGTGTTTCTGTCTATGTGTTCAACACTTCCTCCTACAATCAAAACACTAATGTGTTAAAATTCAACATACGAGACCTCTTAACACACCCTAATTTCAACTCTAGACCCTGAGGTACTATTCTGAAAGTGGCTAACTCTAAAGTGTAGCGTCAGAGAGCCTAACTACATCATTCAACCTTTAACACATATTCACCATGATTTAATCTTTACAGTCACACGAATAACAAATTTTTTAACATTACTTTCACTTTTACCATATCACGTTATTTCTAAACATTCAAAATAACAGTTCACATGTATACAAGAACATATCAAGATGCCGTTAATTTTACACATTTGAAAACATACATTAGTAGTACCATTGTTAACTTCTATTCTTTTCAAAGCAAGTGCCAATTCTTTCTACATTGAAATAATACTACATTTCAAAAAGTCTTTCAGACTAAAACTTCTTTCTTGTTAGAATGTTTTAAATAAAATTTATACAATAACTTTTTACAATATTTAAGTCTTTATACAACGCTATTATACATCAACTTTAGTTTTACGCGCGAGTAATTGAAAAACATAATAAGAAAATCGGTCACAACTCATTTCTCGCCCTTTTGGCGATAAAGGTAGACCTCGCATGAGGTAAAACTTCTTGAAATCTGCCACTTGCAGTAAGAATGAAAGATTAACTTAAGTTTGTAAAGTAACATAAAATTTTACTTATCTTTGTAATATTCAGACATCCTTTTCTGGGCCCAGTCTTTAAAGGTGCTGCAGACCGTAGCTTGGTTGATCCTCCTTCTTGTACGGGCTCGCCCTTCAGTGCTTTCCTCTGGAAGCTTCCGTTTTTCACCTCTACGGCCACCCTTGAACATCTTCCTTCTGTCCTCTGCTTGTGGTCTTGGCCGTTTGAAGGCAGCTGGTCTTGGTGGAACCGGGAAACTTCTGTCGTGATCCTGCTTGGACCTCGTTGTTGGCCGTTCAAATTTTTCTTGTACTTTTTCCTCCGCCGCTGATGGCCCTTCCGCAGTTCGGCGACTTTTGCTGCGGAGAGTTCTGTCGGATGAGTCAATCTTCCGTTTCACAGCCGGGTTATAGTTGCCGTCCTTTCTCCCGGTCTTTTCCACATACGTCGTCCTTCTCCCTTCTTCATTCTGGGGGTGTTCGTGAACTCTGTTTTTTGGACGGTGGAACGGCTTCTTTTTCTTTGTACCTTCAATTTTTCCGCGGGGCAATTTTCTTTTCACTTGCTTCTGTCTCTCATTGGCTTGCCCTTGTACTTGTCGTTTTCCCACCTCTGGAACTTGTACCTGCGGTGTCTGCCGTACCAGATCCTGCAAAAGATCTGAAAAGATTTGCATTTTATTACGGTCATAGAATGGTTTTATCTGGTCAATGTTTGCGGAACAGGTTTCACCATTTCTTGCCTTTAACGCTACAACAGCGTGAGTTATTTTTTCTATAACATATGGTCCTTCAAAGCGTGGAAAAAATTTGGCAGTTTTATCTTCTGGTGCTGAAGAAAGTGAATGCTTAATTTTTAGTACTTCATCCCCTACTTTATAAGTTACTCCCCGTCGTTTCAAGTCATAATACAATTTTTGTTTTCTTTGTGCTACTTCCGTATTCTTTTTTGCTTCTTTTATTAGTTTTTCTATATCACCCATTTTAAATTCTGGGGCTCTTTGTTGCACATAAAATAGTTTATCTAACGGTGTTATAACCTTTCTGCCTAGAAATAACTCAGCAGGAGTTTTGCCCGTTGTATCATGTTTTGCGGTCCTAAGGGCGAAAGCAAATTCATTGACATAGTTATCCCAGCTTTTATGAAAATTTTTAACATAACTACGGATAATTTTCACTATATTTCTGTTGACCCGTTCCGCTATATTTGATTGCGGCCGATACGGGACCATTTTTAAATGACGTATGCCCAGTTTTTGGCACATGTCTTCAAATATATTACTTACAAATTGAGGACCATTATCCGATATAACTTTTAGGGGCGCCCCGTATTTTAAAATATATTTATTTAAAATAGAATCGGTAACTAATTTCGCGGAGGCTCGTTTTAAGGGAACAATTTCGGTCCATTTACTAAAATGATCAACTATAACAAGGAGATAGCGACTTTTGTTTAACTGACTTTTTGGGAAAGGGCCCAATAAATCGATGCCGATTATTTCATTTGGAAATTCGGATTTAATACTATTTAGAAACCCGGCCGGGCGGAAATTAATATAATTAACGGCTTGACATGTTGGGCAGGACTGGACATACGCCCTTGTTAACTTTTGCAGTTCAGGAAAGTAGACTGCCTCGCGTACGCGTTGAGTAGTTTTTCGAATACCAGCATGAGAAGCTAAAGGGCTGTCATGGAGCTCTTGCAGGATATTTAATCTAAGACTAGCTGGGATAACAGGTCGAAATTCGTTGTTGGAATTCGTAGTTTTTGTATAAAATAATAGACCATCTATTAGTTCGTAATGGGCCGCCCTATTTCTTATCGCCACAATATCTTGGTGGCTAAAATTTTCAGGATCCTTCAAATACTCATAAATACTTCCAAACTCAGGATCCTTACCCAGTTCGGTTATTACAGTTTCTCGGGAATTTATTGTACACGCTGTCAGCATTGCAACTTTTACGGTATTACCCTGTTCGTCTAATTTAATTCGTGACAGGGCATCTGCTACGATATTTTCCTTTCCGGGGGTATGCTTGATTACCAGATTATATTCTTGCAGCTTGAGTGCCCATCTTATTAACCTTGGGGATAAATTTTTCCCTGAGTACAATCTAGTTACCGCCGCATGATCAGAATATACTGTTATCGGCGCCTTTCCAAAATAGACTCGGAACTTTTGCACTGCTAACAGAACTGCAAGTGCCTCTCTCTCGGTCGCGGAATAATTTCTTTGTGTTTGATTTAAAGTTCGGCTAAAAAATGCTACTGGCTGCTGATTTTGCGAAAGTACCGCTCCTACCGCATAATCCGAAGCATCCGCTGAAATTTCTAAATTTTCATCCTTTTCAGGAAATTTCAACACAGGGGCTTGCGTTAATGCTTGTTTTAATTTTTCGAAAGCACTATTGGCTTCGGCCGTCCACGAGAATCTTGCCTTTTTCCTTTTTAATTTTAACAATGGCTCAGCGATAGCCGCAAAATCTTTTATAAAGGACCTATAATATGAACAAAGTCCTAGAAAAGAAGAGACCTTCTTTGCCGTGTTTGGAGTCGGATACTTTTGTACAGCGATTATTTTTGATTCATCTGTCTCGATCCCTTTTTGCGATATTTTGTAACCTAAATATTTTAATTCAGGGGCTGCAAATTTGCATTTTTCGACATTAACTTTTAGACCGGCCTCATTTAATAAAGAAAACACCTGTCTTAAATCCTGTACATGTTGGTCTAGATTATCACTAGTAATAATGATATCGTCTAAATAGATAAATGTGGACTTTCCGAGAACAGGTCTTAACACAATGTCCATGCATCGCTGAAATGTTGCTGGGGCGCCTGAAAGGCCAAACGGCATTCGCAAAAACGCATAAGTGCCAGACTTGGTTATAAAAGCAGTCTTAGGCACGTCCTCAGGCCTGATCCCTATTTGAAAATAACCATTCGTTAAGTCTAAAGTTGTCATAAATTTGGTTGATTTTATGTTCCTTAAAATTTCTTCTATAATCGGTAACGGATATACCGGATATTTCGTTATGGAATTTAATTTACAGTAATCAATAGCGAATCTCCACCTTTTTGGATGCTCCAAAGGATAATCATTATTTTTCTTACATAAAACCACTGGACTAGCATAACTACTTGAGATAGGCGTTACGATCTTTTTACGTAGCATATCGGTAATATGCCATTCTATAATTTTTTCCTTATTCTTATCATACCGGTATGGTTTTTGACGAACCGGCAATGCATCTCCGGTGTCAATACTATGGTTAGTAACCTGGGTAAATCCTGGAATATCACTAAATAAGGAAGCAAATTCACTTACCACTTGTCGGATTCTATTTTGCTCGTCATTAGGCAGGTGGTCGAGATTTAACCTTGGCGGTTCAACCTTTTCTACACGCACTGGTTTCATCGTCAGCTTAAGAGACGCTTCATTAAAATCCAGTGTAGCTTGTGCGTCTGAAAGAAAGTCTATTCCTAGTATTAAGTGTGCTTGCAAATTCTTTACTATAAAAAACATCACCTTTACTTGTTCGTCCTTGATACGGATGTACAAAGGTACTTTACCTACGCACTTACATTGTTCTCCTTGCGCCGCTAATACTGTTGTATTATCCGCATTATATATGCGGTATTTGCGAAAATACTTTCTAAAAAAGACTTCTGCCACACAGGAACACTGCGCGCCGGTATCCAGGAGCGCGGTGGCCGGGATATTATTTACCAAGACAATCTTCGGAAGAGTTAAATTTTTCACCATTACTGTATTTAACTTGTAGGAAGAGGGGTTTTCGTGGCCTTCGGATTTCCGCACCCTCTCGTCAGCAGAAATCCGTTTTAGTTTAAATTATTTTTCCTTTCGGTGCTTTCCTTCTTTCTCCACTGGCCTTGAGACTTTTTTCCTGGGTTGCTATTGAACTGTCGACGTTCGCCGGCTGTTTTTGAATGCTCGGGTTTCCTTGCCCACTGATTCGCTTTTTCTCCGTAGCCATGTGCTTGAGTTTGCTGTAGTCTTGGCGTACCAAATTGGTTTCGCTGTTGATATTGGCGTCTTCTTTCGACGTCCGCCGTTCTTCTACTTTCAAACTGGATTGCTAGCTCAAATAATTTTTCCAGTGTAGTCGGATTTCTCAATTCAATAAAGTCTTGCACTTGGGGTAGTAACCTCGGCAAAATCACTTGAATTATTTCAGGATCCGGACGGTTTCCATACAAGAGCTTGAAAACGTGAATTTTTCTTAAAATAAAACTCGAGATGTTTTCCATTCTTTGTTGATATATACTGAAAAGTTCTGTTTCTAATTTCACACGATCCCTTACAACAGGGAAGGCTTTTAGTAGGGCAGTCTTGAAATTTTCGTAGGTATAGGTGGGACTTCCTGCTTGACCCAAGAGACTTCTGCCGATACATTTGAACCAGTTAAGCGCTTGGCCCCTCAAAGCGCTGGTAGCTAAGGTAACTTTTTGAAACTCGTGCACGGGGTAGAGCATGAAGTGGTCATCCAATTTTTCCAAAAAACTGGTTACCTGTGAGTTTCCATTAAACGTTGCTTCTGGTTTCATCGAAGCGCGCATGGTCTGGACAATATACCCAAATCCTTCCAGGGCGGCAGCTGGCATTTCTGGATTCTGAGCTGTTTCTGCAGGCAGCACAGGTTCTTCTTGAAACTCGGCCATGGTTATTCTTCGTCGGGCGCCACTATCAGGTTCAATGTTTCTTCTAACCTTCTTCGGAAACATACAATGACCTGACTAGAACAGAGAGCTTACTAAAGCTATGTTCACTAATTGTAGTAAGTAGACAGGATACAGACGAAGGGTATACAAAACCCTTTATTTTTTTCTTTATATACAATGACTTCCGTACTTCGGAATACAATGACCCTCCACTCGGGGTCTAACTTAAAAGATATCAAAATAAAACTAAACTCTAATTTAACTTTAGAATAAGATTGGCCTTATAATAACAGGAAGCGTATGTAGCACAGAGACTGTGAACACTACAATACGTTTAATTTATCAAGAGGATTAAAACCTCTGGCCTGGAAGGCAAAGTAGCAACTGCGTAACTTCTAAGGTAAGCGGCCTGCTTCGAACTCGCGGCTTCCTCTCTTCTGCTTGGCAAAAAGGCCACACTTAAATACTTGGCGTTCGCCAGACAATTTTGCATAAACTCCTTCACGCTTATAATTCTGGCCGGAAGTAGAAAATAAGAAGTGATAGTAAAGATTTAAAATAAAATAAACGTTAGTAAAACTTAAGATCCTTACACATTAATACGCAGTTTTTCTCTTCATGTGTTTAATCTTTTAAGAGTAAAGTCTTGAAAATAAATGCATTTAAAATAGATCCCACGATAAGCTGCTTTTATCGTAAATTACTTTATAACGAAAGAAAACGCTTACACTTTATTTCAAAAGATTGCAGGGAATAATATAAATATTTAATTTCTGTGCATCCTACCTTCTTGAAATGCTTAAGTCTAGTGCTTCGTAAGACGAATAAAGGAAAATGAATGAGCTTTTTCGTTTTAAATTTATTAAAAGAAGTTTTATGGTAAATTTATGGAAAACAATTCACTGAGATAATTTCATGAATTTATGGTGCACAAAATATTCAACTGACCACCAAAATTGATGAGTAAGGCATCATTCGTTATTAAAACTTAAACAGAACTAAAAGACGCAAGTGGATGTATTCATCGATACTAATTTAAAGACAAAAACAGCTCACGTTGTTAGTCGTTTTTTTACGTAATTCTAAAGCGCTTAGACTAGTTAAAATGCCTACTTATGTTTTCGCATCACTAAGCTAAGGATTCTGAAGAACTATCAAATGAAATGGAATAAAAAGGACCCACGTCCACTTTTGATAATCGAGATTATAGTGCACTACAAGTAAAAACCACGCAGTACATTTTTTATTGAAATTTTCATTACACAGTTTTGAATTTTAACATAAAGTGCATTTTTACTTCCTTATTAACGAAGTAAAGGAAGTGTCGTAAACGCGAAAAATTTCGGTTATCATATTTCAGTGAAAATATCCATTTTGACCTTCTCGAATATCCGTCTGAACAATGTTTTCTCCTGACGTCCGGGCAAAATAAAGGATTTTTTTTTTTTTTTTTTTTTCCAAAACGGATTGTAAATGGATTCAGAAGGGGTTTTTTCCGTGACCTACGTATCCATACGAACTGTTACTAAAGGCACGGTAAGATAGCTTCCCCTCAAAGCAGTTTTAGGGTTGCCATAAAAAGGCAAAGGAGGGCAGGGTTGCCACATTTGGCGAGAAATCGCCCATTTGGAGACAAATTTGGCGATATGCCATGGACTGATGGAGAATCTTCTGGAACGAATTCTTACCGGTTTAACCCAGAATGTTCTCGAACACAAGCCGAAAGCTATATAAACCCTGCTGGTCCGTAGTCAGTAGTAGTATTGAGTTTATGTACCTCGTACTAGCGAGCTGATAATCAGTCATTGAGCGAGTGTCTTGAAGTCTAGCGCCGAGTTGGTCAGCGAGTGCATCCAGAGAGTCTTTTAGTGCATCGCGAATTAGTGCACCGACGAGTTTTGTCTTAGACCCTGCTGAGTCGAGAGCTATACACTTGTTTATCGTCGAGTGCATCGCGTGGAGAGTCTCGAGAGTATGTGGAGTTCCGAGAACAACCAAGCACAGTTGGGAGCTGTACTCGCGTGCTTTGCAGTGAAGCTTTCTCCACCGTTATTGCCTGACAGTGTGAAGGCTGTGTCGCTGAACGTGTCAGCGTGTTTAGAGTAGATCTTCGACGACTGTAAAAAGTATTATTGGAGCTGTCCTGACTAATATTGGTTAAATAAAGTGTGTTTCGATATTTCAACAAGTGTCGTCGTTATTCACTCCAAATCTACGAACCCTGTACGAACGTGAAGGAAGAATATAACGCAACAATTGGTGTCAGAAGCAGAAAAGGAAAAAAGTAACAGAACGTATGTATATCACATAACTCAAAAATAATTAGCCATAGAACATTGAAATTTTGTATATGGTGATGCTACAACATCTAATTCCGCACTTTCTTTTTTAATTTCAATCGGCAATACCAAAAGTGTACATATATATATAATGTATGCATTATGTAAAATAAAATATGAAACAAAATTATTAAACTTAATTAGAACCAATTGTCTAAAGACATACAATTCATAAATTTTAATTAAACACCTCACCTCTTCAAAGGATACATTTTACATGATCTGCAGCATGTTACGTCACTTTTTCCCCTTTAGTTTCTCTGTGCTGCCAAATCTTTAGCCCAATCGCTGCTCAGTATTAAAACAAAGACTTGCTGCCTTATAAATACCATCACAGTTAGTACACATCACTTTCTCTCGCCTGCTGGTTCTTCTATATATGTTACGGTGAAACACCGAAATCTGGAGAATGTCCACTTTCACCGCGGAATGTCAACATTCACCTAGTCGCTTGATGTATGTCCGAAATATTTTCCAAATACTCTTATTTCTGACTTACACCGGTAAATGTCTACATTCACCATGTACTAACGGTGAATGTTGAATGTATAAGAATATTATATTTTCTCCGTAATTCAGTCGCATAAAAACGCACTTGAGACTTAAAATAAAAACTTAAGAACATAAAACTTAAAACACACAGTACATTCAAAATGAGAAAGGAAAATAATAGAAGTTAAAAAGTTGCTCAATCATGTGATTCAAATTTTATTTATTGCAAAAACTATTATGACACTTTTAATTGCACAAGAGGCCCTTGCTTTTACAACTGCATTTATTTGTGGAACACTTCCTTTAGCAATGACAGCGTGTACATATACTCCTCTCTTTTCGACCTACACCAGAACATATCTGTGATTGTCGACATACACCGGTGAGCGTCCGAATGTATAAGAATGTAATGCAATATTCGATCTTTCACCGACGTATTTGGTGAATGCTGACATTCTCCGGTGAAAGTCGACATTCTCCAATTTCGGTCTTTCATGGTAACATATATACATAATACATTCTTCTTAACGGACCATCTTTTCTCTATCGTTCGTCGTAGTCATATACTTCCAAATACCTTATAGAAGTGTTTTAAATGACGAAAATATTCATGTTTGGGAAAAGTCAAAAATTTTTTTAAAGAATTTATTTTTGACAAATGGCAGTAAGTAACTTCTAACGCGGTCTTACGATTCCTATACTGATATCTGAAAAAGTTTTATACTCGTTATGGAAAAAAAAATATGACAAGTTTACTCCAGTACGACAAATTTATATTCAAATTTTGATTGGGATATTAAATTTCAAAACTTGCAAATTTTGATGCCATTTTCAACAAACGCACAGGAATCGGTTAATTAAGTTACAATAATTCGAAGAAATACGTTTAAAGGAAGTGCTGGGAAAAAATGTGCATAATTTAATAAAGTGTAAAGAAAGTTTTGTAATGTTGACATCATATTTTTTTCAATTACATCTTAACAATAACAGCTTTTTTTTAAATGGCAAGAAGCGTAAGTTTTCAAAGCTAAAAGAAATATTTTCAAAAATATATTATACTATCAAGCACATTTAGTAGGAATAAATGCATCATACTTTTCATTAAATAAAAGACACATTAATCATGCTTTAATATAAGAATAAAAAATTAAATTTCGGTAGATTTTTCTGATGGGAACATGCTTTTTCCATGCATTAAAAAAGCAAAAAGAAATAAAAAAACTCCCATTTTGTTTTTGCCATCTCTCATATTTTACTGCACCAGATAATAGGAAAAAAACATTTTCCTACAATTCATTCATTAATTCACAAAGAACTTTCTACATTCGCTACATTAATGTATAATTCTCTACATTAATAAAGATCAGCTTTCCACGCTTCTTTATCAAATAAATCATTCCTAATTTTTTATTTTTTTAAAGCCTCACAGTCTCCTGTTTCCTTCGAAATAAATATTAAAAGGATTATCCATTTGGGCATATTCTGTCATAGTAATAAACTGATTTAAGCATACCTTTTTGATAGCGCATTATAACCTTGCTTTCTGTAATTCATTTTGGCATTTGCTTTCGAAATGAGTCTCTTTTCCATAAGTTGATCTTCCCCAGCATAATTTTTAATTTTTGCGTCATAATTTTTAGCTACTGCGTAAGGGGTTACATGGGTTTCATCCGAGTAAAAACGGCGTATTTTCAAGATTTCTTTTTTCATATAATAAATGAAATATTTAATTCAATTTTTTTATTATCTTAAAGGTACATATTTAATAAACAATTTCTGAAATTTTTGAAAAAAATATATTAATAACTCCGCCATTGTGACGTCGTTCCCGGCGAGCCCTCGGAAAAAAGGTGCATTCGCGTTGACAGCAGAACTCCTAGCAGGATCATCCGAAGTGGAAAAAAAAAAAATCCGTGTTTTAGTTAAGGCTTCAAACTAGGAATTGAACGAAGGGAAAAAAATGAAAGTTAAATGTTTGACAGCGGTTTTTACATAAAAATGCAAAATTCGATACAAATTTCGTGGCATTTTGAAAAAAAAAAAAATCCTTCGTCCAAGTCCTTGTAAATTGTATCTTGAGAGAAATTAAACAGAATGAGAAATTAAACAGAAGACCTGTTTAAAATTTCATCTAGATCGGTGGAGTAGTCTTCGAGAAATCATGACAACCGACTTTAAAAACATAGTTTTGAGAAAAACGCGTTTAAAGTTTTGAGTGACCACAAAATTTCTTGCATCCGGCAACCTCTAAACCCAATAATCTCATGACAAAAATCAACCGCCTATTTAGTTCATACATTCTGCCAATTTTTGACAAGATAAAATATATTTCGGCCCACATCGTTCACTTCCTACCTCAATTTTAAATCCCAGACCGAATTTCGAGCATTGTTTAAAGTTTACTTTTCCATTACACAATTTTTCTTCACCTTCACTTTCAATGACGTTTGAACACCGCACAAAACACGACAGCGATGAAAAAACAAGATAAAAATTGATGATGGAATATTGGAGCGTGGCTTCCTCTGGCACGTGCTTTTTATTTTCATCTTTCAAATTTTGCTGATGTGCTCATGAAAGAATCATCATGTTGCTCAGGATTTTTAGGATCGAACGACTGTCTCCGTTTCTTGGGTCGATCTTTTCTACGAGCACCGTCCACTAATTGAGATCTTGAAACTTTGGGCATTTTTAAATATAATTTACTTTGGACACTCAAAATAAACCTCGTGGTTCAACAAGTGATCACCAAATGAAGTATTTCAACTAGTTGCCCTTAGAAAAAGAGAAAAGTAGCCATAAAGGACAAATGAACAATAGGCGAACAGCTGCTCTTCTATACCTGCGGCAAGCGACGCCCAGGTAGCCTTGAGGGCGCCACTTCAAAAGGCTGTATCTCCGAAACTATTACTCGGATCAACTTGAAATTTTCGGACAATATTCGAGAGATGTTGTAGATTTTAATAAGCCAAAAAAATCGATTTTTTGAACCCGTGAAACCCATGTAACACCGTAAGTTGAGCATCATTCTTAATATAAAACTCGCTTGCTTCTGTAAAAATACTTCAAAAGAAGCTAGTAAAGATTATAAGATCCAAAAATGTTTTAACTTAATGCTTCTTTATAACAGACAGGAACTACTGTTACAAGTTAAAATCATGTATGTAGACTGAGAGAGTATTATTCCAGTTTGTAGCACAAAACAACTACTGAAATAAACATGAAATAAACAGCAACTCATACGTAGGTTTACGAGATATCCCGGATTGGCCCTGACAGTCCTGGATATCTGGAACCTTGGGCAGTAATCACGTCATGATTATAAGCAATTTGACGATTTCGGTACTATTCCGTTTTGAGGACCGGTATTTCTTAAGACGCCATTGAAATACTAGTTTAATTTTTAAATCCTTTTTTGATTTTAAATCCTTTTTTAATATCCTATGGATTTAACAATTTGGGAATTGCCTATGACGAAAAGTCGGCAATAGAATTTTGCGTAAAGCGTAGAATTACCCACTGTTTGACGCGTTTTTAAGAATTGCACATACTTGGTATCCATGTACACATCGACCTATTTTCACTTAAAAAAAAAAAAAAAAATCTCAGAATTGCACAAATATTGCACTGCGCATACCTTTGACTTTTTCTATGTACACATCGACCTATTTTCACCTAAAAAGTAAACGAAAATTGACAAAAATCCAGTTGTTTTTACCCTTGTAACAAATAAGTGGGCGATTCTGCACTTTACTGAGATTATTTTCAAAGAAAAGGTGGTGTGGTGTGGTGTATTTAATTACAGCAAAGCACACTAGGGCTATCTGCCTAAAGGGAGGGATGCCTTCGTGGAGGACTTTCTAAGGGAAACTGGCTGGTATACACGCTACACATGGGGAAAACCACGAAAACGCCCATGCAGCCAGCCCGTTCGCGGGACTCGAATCTCGGACCGGGAAAAGAAAGGAAGTAAAAAAAAAAACTCGCTAGGGAGTCGACATATCTCAGTAGCAAATCGAAATTATTTAAACCGATCTTGCGTACAACGCGTACATTTGTCATTATTGTACTGTGTACTTATTTCACAATCGAATTCTTCCGTTCCATTCCGACATCTCACAATAGTTCGCTACTCTTGCTTAGTATATTATTGCAGAGACGTCAGGTATTTTTTTGGTAGCAGGAAAGATGAAAAATATGCAACTGCCTTCGCCGGGAATCGAACGACGGACCTCTGGAATACCGGCCCAGCGTGCTACCATTACACCACGAAGGCACGCTAGGGAAGTGGGAGAAATACCTTATAGAATTATAATTAAAATTGTTGTATTTCCACGTGCAATGCAGCGCGAGACAAATTTTAAGAGAAAGCTATGCCAGAAAAGAAAGAATACAGGGGTAGGTGCATTTAACACTGAGCAAATGGATATCTCGGTAATATGTAATGAAACTAAATAAATGTAAATTGACCATTATGTTACCTGTAACCGTAATTCCATCCTCTTACCGCTTTCCAGTAATTTCGAGAAGCTGAAAATCTCGCGACCGGTTGAAAGCTATAAAAGGCCTGAGAGTCTTAAGTTCTCCACATCTAGACTATCATTTGTGGATCTATCATCATCTGCGGATTTCACAAAGGTTAGGCCCTAAACGGGAATCTCTAAGGTACTGGTAAGAGCACGGGAAAATATCTCCAACTGTTAGCCAGTTTACCGACGAAAGTATTAAAGTCTGAGTGCAGTTGCTTAGTTACTGTGTTGCGAGTTGTTTAGTTACGCATGAAGTGAGTTATCCAAGTTAGCTTTCTCTTTAGATGCACTTTGTACTGCGTTTTGTTTAACGTTTTTAGTAGTTTGAAGTATAATTACTGATTATACTGCATGATATTGTGAACACTTGTACGAATATCTCTGAGGAAAATTCCAGAATTCAGCTACGCAGCCAGCCTTCGTCTGGCTGTTAAATGCACGGTGAAAATGCCTGAAGGGAACACCAAACGTTAAATTTAAAAACTGCGCAGAATTTTAGCAGAAAAAATTCATCAAAAAAAATTTTTTTAATGTATTACATGTAACGAAATTACAGTGAAATAAGCAATATCCCTTTATACAAATATTAATCATCCTAATAAATAAATCAACAACCTTCCCATTGCTTCTCTCCACAAACGTCCAGTATCTGTAAATACGCATGCATCTAATATCGCATTCGCCTTATTCTATAACTATTCAAATCAAATACTAAAGAAATTTCGCTTACCTGTCAGACGCAGCATTGATTTTCACAATCTTTCATTCTATCCAATTTTTACTGACGACACAAATAAATACATTTACAATAAAGAAACACATATAAATCTAGTTCATATCTCGCAACTTAATGTACTTTCGTTTACATCTATCACAGTCAGCAACATTCTAAACTACTCAAAGGAATTCAGGCGCACATAGTAGAATCTGGTGCAATAGTTTCTTCAGAGAAACGTTAAATTTAAAAAATTTAAAAATTATCGCCCTCATTTTCCCAAGTGGCAACAGTGCTCATTTTCAACAGTCAGAAGTCCAGTATACAACTGAATGAAAAACTGTTGCCAAAAACAATTAATTATTAAACTAATTAAACGGTTGCCAAAAATTGTAACATGTGAAAAAACTGTATTAACATTAAAGTGTCATCTACTACAAGTTTTAAAAAAAATGTGTTTGAATTTGCGTGAATGAATAAAAAGTATTTTATTAACTTGAAATTGAAAATTGAAAAAGTTATAGGGAGAGTGTGAGCTATTAGTAGGAATTTAAAAATAACTATCTAGCAATTTTTGCAAGAACGTTACGTATACATTTCTCAAAATACACTAAAAAGGATTAAATTTTTACTTCCTTGTACGAAGTAAAAAGGAAGTATTGTAATCGCGAAAAGCTTCAGGCAGCATATTTCAACGAAAATATCCATTTTGACCGCTATCGAATGCAATTTAACGATGTTTTTGCGTGATATCTGTACGTAAGGACAGAATAAAAGACTCTTCTTTCAAAAAAAATTATAAAACTGCTTTAAAATGAATTCTGAAGAGAATTTTTCGTGGCGTCTGTACGAACGTATGTACGTACGTATCTCGCATAACTCAAAAACGAGTAGCCTCAGAACGTTGAAATTTTGTATATAGGACTGCTATAACATATAAGATGTGCACATCGTATTTTGGTTGCAGTCGGCCGCACCAAACGTATATAAATATATTTATATATATATCCACTCTATTACCCGGCTCAGTGATCTCCGTTTCTTTACTCTTATATGTTTGTAAATTGTACATTTTTTTCTTTAAAAATGATTGAATTATATTGTTTTTATCTTCTGGTTAAGGATTTTATGCCTTTAGTAAATCTGTGTGCACTATTTTTAGAATTATCAGCAATTTTAAAGTTGTTTAATTGCCGCTAAGCCTGTTTTAATGGCGGCCATTGATGTTTACATTTGAAACAGGAGACTAGTGGATTTGTTGCCAATCTAGAGAAACTTAGCTTCGCAACAACAAAGATAATGCATTCATTTATTATTGCCAATGAAATCATGCTTAATTCTTTCTGGATTTTTTTTCGAGAAAATAAGCGTTTGACATTTACTTCGTAATTTTTATAGATATTTTGAGTTTTTATGTATTTTTGCGTTCTCGCGAAGTAAGAACTGAATTAATTAAATGAGAAATACTCAATCGTCTGTGAAAAACTGTTTCTTTTTTGTTTTGTTTGCTTAATTTCTTTTATACATAGTTCTAGCTTTATTATAGTATTTGAATAGAACATGTGGCAACGATTAGATAATTCTTTAAATGATATACATTTTGTGCATTCTGAGTTATAATATGAACGAAATATATTACTGTTAAGTAAACCTAGCGCCAGAGTGTCGCTATGGTAAACAAAGTGAATTTTAAAGAATGTATTTATTCTATTGTGGTTTATACGCTGTCGGCGAAGTAGGTTTAATTCAATCTAATAAGTTTGAATAAAATGGAAGAAAAAATGCGTATAATTTAATTTTCCGTACAAGGAAGTCATGTGGTGTACACATCAGATTTTTTTTCTCTACCCGAACCATAACGCGACGTATATCTGCATACTTACATATGCACACTCATTTTAAGCACGCGCATTCAAGATTTCGGCGCTAAAGAATAGTTTAACTGAATACCTCGTTTCTAGAAGAAAACGCCTTTCTCCTTTGAATGAAAAAACCGATTTAAAGAGTAAAAGAACTTTCTTGGAGAAAGAATTTGCATCTGATAAAGTTCCTCTGAAAAAGTTTCTTCTAAAACACCAGCAAAAAAATTTATTGAAAGAAAAGTAAAATTCAAAGCATTCTCCCGAAACATCAAGGTCAGGTTTAACACGCAAACCTATACAAGCAGTCGAGTTGTGTGTGTGTGCGTAGAAAGAAGGTTTGGACAAACATCACCAAAATATTAAAGAATGAAGAAAATAAGTTTTGTTTCAGTGTGCGTCAAATCAAACAAAATTAAGTTTCAGGTTCAGTAAATTTACATTTAACTATTTGAAAGAGGCATGCCAACCTAAATTTAAATTGGTATCTCCGAAATCGATGAATTTCCAATGTGTTTTAAATGAATTTTGTCTTCGGAACATTGAAAAATAAACACATATTTACATGAAAAAATAAACGCACATATTACATTAAATTTAAAATAACGCATGGCAACCTAAAATTAAATTGGCTCCTCTGAAATCCATGAATTTCCGATGTTTTTTAAATGAATTTTGTCTCCGGAACATTGAAAAAATAAACACATATTTACATGAAAAATAAACGCATGACAGCCTAAAATTAAATTGGTATCTCCGAAATTCATGAATTTTCAAATGTGTTTTAAATTAATTTTGTCTTCGGAACATTGAAAAAATAAACACATATTTTGAAATGTAAACAAATGATCACAACGCATGTATAGGTATAAAAACGATGAAATCTACATCTTGAAGATGAATTTACGTTACTGTGTGTGTGTGTGTGTGTGTGATTATGGCAAAGCCTCGAGGGCTATCTGCCTAAGAGGAGGGATGCCTTCGTGGAGGACATTCTAAGGGAAACTGGCTCATATACACGTTACACATGGGGAAATCCACGAAAACGCCCATGCAGCCAGCCCGTTCGCGGGATCCGAACCTCTGACCGAGCTACCAGTGTTCAGCGACTTTACCGCACGGCCGCTGCTGAGCGAATTTACGTTACTAATGGATTATGCCAACTACAAAATATGCTTTAATAAATATTTTTTCTTAAGATGAACAAACGGAAACATTAAAGATTAAATTAATAAAACAAATGTGATAGCTTTCAGGTTTTATATTACGCCCAAAGGGGTCTTTTTTTAACCTTTTGTATGCTACCTTATTAAATATCATGTTCTTCGCACGTAAACCAAAAAATTCAGTTCAACGGCAATATCGCAAAATAATTTTAAAAAGAGTATAATTTAATCGTATCTTTAGAATTTCCGATACACGGTCTCGCGCACTGGAGACATTTTTTTTTTTCCCGTACAGTGTTGCCATTGCTCGCTTTGAAAACGTCGAGTTTCTTAGTCAAAAACTCATAAATACTTTACAAAATATGAAATAGATAATAAAACAAATTCTGGCTCCCGGATGCCCATATTCGGGTGGAGACGTAGGTTATTCAAAATTGGATGGCTCTAGCTACCTTATTTCGTAACTATGAGAGAAACATACTTACGTTCATACAGATTCTCCATTATTTTATTTCTTTAAATATAATAGCAGGGCTCTAATATTTGGTGGCAACAATACCAAAAGTGATTCGCCGTTTATAGAGAATCGACGCCAAATGACAATACGAATTTAATAGCCCTTCTGGGCCTGTTCCTCCCCCCCCCCTTTGGGCTAAAAATAAAGACGCCAGCGTAAGAAACACGCCAAAGTAAAGCATAAAATTAGCAAAGCAACAAGCGTGCGTTTGGCGTTGATTTCAGTTAAAGAGTTGATTTCAGTTATTTCGAGAGCACATAAGTACAAGTCCCTCTTCATCAGGAGCAAAGAAATTTTCAACAAAAAGGTATTTATACCTAAAAGTAGCAAAGCAAAGCTGTCGGCGGAAATAGTAACGAAAATTGAAAAATTAAGTTAATAGATTTTTCAAAGGAAATTCAATTTTTCAATTTTCGTTACTATCCTATAGGAATGTTTGTCGTCTTGGAGCACTTTCTAAGGAAAATTAAGTCCTATTCACATTACACATTCGTAACCCTTGCTTAATTGTTAATTCGAGTGTGGCAAAGCAGGCATGGCTTGTCTTCAAAAGAAAAGAAGTTTTTGTGGAGAATATATAAGAAAAAATGTCTTGTGTTCCAGATTGGTGTATGTGATAGGCTAAAATTATAAGAGATTACAAAACTAGAAAAAAATGAGCAACTCTGAGATAAGCTGCGAGCAATGAATGTTAATTAGTTTGGTTTGATGACGGCAAGGCGCACTACAACTATTTCCCTAAGGGGAGGGATGCCTTCGTGGAGGACTTTCTAAGGAAACTTACTCATTACACACTGGACGTTACACACGGGGAAAACCAGGAATGTACCCATGCAGCAGCCAGCCTGTTCGCCTAGAATCGAAACCAGGTAGGTTTGGTTTGGTTCGGTTTATTTAATTATGGCAAAGCACACTAGGGCTATTTGCCTAAGGGGAGGACTTTCTAAGGGAAATTGGCTCGTATAATACGTTACACATGGGGAAAACCACGAAAATGCCCATGCAGCCAGCCCGTTCACGGGATTCGAACCTCGGACCGAACTACCAGTGTTCAGCGACTTTACCGCTCGGTCGCTGGTGGGCCCAGAAACCAGGTAGGAACTACCGGTGTTCGGCGATTTTACCGCTCGGCGGTAGTGGGTAATGAACGTTAACCACTTGCGCTAAAAAGACGTGCCACGCACGTCGAAATGCTTTTGTCTCAAACCACGAGCGACGTGAACGCCATACGTCGATAGGCATTTATCGCAAAAATGAAAATAACGGGGTGAACACGTCGCCTAGCAACGAGATTGTTTATGTTTAGGAAAGTGCACGGACTCAGTTAATACACATTAATTTAATATGTTCATTATAATGTAGATTTTTTGTGGCAACAGTTATGTTTTTTATATATTGCTTTGAGCTTGATAACTCACGGAATGTTATTCTTTTTGTAATGTTTAGAATGCTAAATAAATAATTTCGTTGTTAATTAAAAAGGTTTTCTCTGCGAAATATATTATCATTCGTCCGAAGTTATTAAATAAGTCAAGAAATTGATTAATTTCAAACAATTTATTGCTCGAGTTACTGCTCTGGATTGCGTTCGCAGACGCGGAGCGGCGTAAATGAGACACTTTACCGCTTGTTATATTGTAGCGCACGGCACCCTCAACCGTGAAGTTTAGTCGTAACGAAACTCGAAAATTACTCACATAATTAATAAACTGGTATTTTTTTTTTATCGGAACAAAGAAAATCGAAAACTACAATAAATTTCATAACAGTCACATTAATTTTATAACAGTAACCCATTAGCAAATTACAATTCTTTTATTAAGATATTAGTTTTATTAAAATTTATTAGAGAAAAATTAATATATTAACGATTTTTATTGAAAAAGTTCTGACTGCTCCTGCTAATCATGTAACTATGCTTCGCAATGATTAATCATGATTACAATACAGTTTATAAAGCAATGATTAATCATGATTACAATACAGTTTGTAAAGCAATGATTAATCTCATGATTACAATACAATTTATAGTCATGATTATAATCATTTATTATGGCTATGAATATAACTTTTTACCGTAGTGAAGAAATAATTAAAGGTAAGGTGTGTACTTAAAAAAAAAAAAAAAAAAAAAAAAGCTTTTGTTTTACAAACGAAATGAATAATGAAACAAAATGTAAATTTGCTTCTTTTTCAGTGAGTTAAAAACCAGCGGGTTCTTCTGAAAAATCAAAACCTTTGTACGATCGCCTTCGAAATCAATAAAAGTTTATTCAAAATCCACGTATACGCTAGGAACTTCGTTTTAACGACACAGTTTACCATACCATAAAGCACATTTTTTTCACAAAAGAGTTTCAAAGTACGGTTGAGGAATAAATAATCAGATTGGATTTGTTTAATGAAAAAAAATTCAGCTTACATATAGTTAATTTTAGAGTTCCGCCAAAATTAAACTACAGTATACAAATTTGACATTACATTTCGCCAGTGGATAAGATTCTGAAGATTGGGTAGCTGGAACTAGATTCGAACTCTAACAAACGGACTGATTGCATTGAATTTTCGTAGTTTCTAATCGTATATATTATTTGGAATACAAGCCTACAAGCGGCCAAGCAATAAAGTCGCTGAACACTGGTAGTTCGGCCCTAGCTTCGAATCCCGCGAACGGGTTGGCTGTATGGACGTTTTCGGGCTTTTCTCTAAGTGTAACGTGTATACGAGCCAGTTTCCCTTAGAAAGACCTCCACAAAGGCATCCCTTCCCTTAGGCAGATAGCCCTCGCGGCTTTGCGTAATCACATAAAAAAATTCTCTTGTAATTTTTACAAGTTTGCAGTTTTGTAATTTTATTTTTGTAAATTTGTAATTTAGTAAGAATTGGCATGCAATGTAATTTATTTCTCCTCTTATTATTTAAGGAAAAGAATTTCTGAAACTGTGTACAAGAACCTTAAGAAACTCTAGCACAAATATTATGCAAGGACTTCTACCCAGTTGAAGAACGGAATGTTTTTAGTAGTTAAACTTAATAATGCTCGAGTTAGGAACTAATTGCATTTAACATTACAAGACTTTTTAGTTTAGCATTTATTAAACGTACGAAACTACTAAAATGTGTAGCGAAGACTAGTAAAATCTGTAAAATGTAAAATTTGTTAAACGTGGCTAGCAGAATATTTAGTCATCTTGTAGAAAAATGAATCACAATATAATAAAGCTTATCGGAAAATTTCAACAACCATAAAATTATAATTTTTAACTTTAAATACTAAAGTCTATTACTTTATTTTTTTAGCTAATAAGGTCTGTTTAACAAATTATACAAAACGATTTCCTGTTAAATTTTAGGTTTACTTAAATTTACCCCCCCCCCGCCCCAATTAGTGTTTTTTAATTTCCTAAAGAAATGTTAATGCACTGTTGGGTGAATCTTCGAATTATGGTAACTTGGCAATTTTTTGGCGAAAATTTGGCGACCAACCCTGCTACAGCAACCTCCTAGATTTTTTTGGACGCCATCTTGTTTTCACAAAGTTAAGGCATGTTTTTTTTTTAACTCAACATTTTTTCGAACAATCTGCTAGCCAAATTACACTTATACTAGAACTTTTATGAAACAAAAGTGCTTAATCATGATGAAGATTAGGTGCGAAATTGGGAGAAAGTGCAGAATCGCCCACTGCTTGCCGCGTTTTTAAGAATTGCACATACACGGTATCCATGTACACGTCGACCTATTTTCACTTAAAAAAACATCCCAGATTTGCGAAAAAATGGCATTGCGCACACTCTTGACTTTATCTATGTACACATCGACCTATTTTCACTTAAAAAGGTCAAAGAAAATTGACAAAATTCCAATTCTTACTCTTGTAAAAGGCGCCAAACAAATAAGTGGGCGATTCTGCACTTTAGCAGCGAAATTGTTTCTAAGTGCTTATTAGCTAAAATCACGATCGGAATTTTCCGGAAAATGTCACATGACATGTCTCATGATCTCTCCTTTCTCTGAGACAAAATAATCTGTGATTCGAAGTGTGTACTTCTCAGATTATTGCTAAAGTTCTAGCTAGTAACCTTTATCGCCTTACCAAAATGTCGCCAAACTACCTGTTACCATATTTCAAAGATTAGCCCACTGTTGTAGTTAATACACATGCTTATAAATCAGATGGTCAATTTCAAGTTTCCATGCAAGTCGATCAAAACTTTTGTCACCGACTGCAAGGATTTATCAAACTGCAGTTTTGTTATCATGACAGTAAGGATAAGGATAAGGATAAGGAACGGAGAACGTGGGCACTATGCCTCTACCGTTTGGTTAATTAGTATAGCACCACGTCCACCATGATCTAGAGAACCCTGAAGACAACACTAATTCAAATACGTGAGTACATAATTGAAAATGAATGATTGATTACAAACAACTGTGATATACATTGGCAGTAAAATTGTTGCATTTGTGTAAATAACAAGTTATGATACATTTAACATAATACAATGTAAATACGAAGTCATATATGTTAGATATATAAAGACATGATATACGAGTATCATTATACTTAATATCTGACACAGCGCTAGAATAATCTCCTGAGGAGAAGTCAAACATATAACTATAGAGAGATTATAATATGATAAAAATACGGTACAGTATGCTAAAAATCCAGTATAGTATGACAAAAATACAGTAGTTTACAGCAGATCACAGTAATGATGAATACAAAGGTATGGACCAATATGTTTGCGGTAAAACACATTGAAAATATTATGCCAGTTAAAAAATAGATGTGCATATGACATGATACAGTTTAAACAGTTGTAGTATACCTTGGCAATAAGGAATTGTTGCATTTGAGTAAATAGCAGATTACGATACATTTAACATAATACAATGTAAATACGAAGTCATATATGTTATTGCATAAGACTTCTAACAAGTGACATATCATTGCACTTAATACACGACACAACGCGATGATAAACTCCTGAGGAGAAGTCAAACATATAACTATAGAGAGATTATAATATAAAAATACGGTTCAGTACGATAAAACTCCAGTATAGGTGACAAAAATACAGTAGTTTACAGCAGATTACAGTAATGATGAATACAAAGGTATGGACTAATATGTTTGCGGTAAAATACATTGAAAATATTATGCCAGTTAAAAATAGATCTGGCATATGGCATGATACAGTTTAAACAGTTGTAGTATACCTTGGCAATAAGGAATTGTTGCATTTGAGTAAATAGCAGATTACGATACATTTAACATAATACAATGTAAATACGAAGTCATATATGTTATTGCATAAGACTTCTAATAAGTGATATATGATTATACATAACACATGATACAGCACGACGATAAACTCCTGAAGAGAAGTCAAACATATAGTTGTAGAGAGATTATAGGTTGATAAAAATACAGTACAGTATGATAAAAATGCAGTATAGGAAGATAGACAGGTGACAGGTGACGGAGGACGGGGACGCCTGGTGTTTAACAGGGGTAAGCAGGCATATGTCCCACGCCTTCCACTAACCAGATGCAACAACTCCCTGGAGCCGCACAAGGCCGCACCTGGAGCTTATTGATATTCCATTCAGATTAAACATGGCCATACAAGGGCGACATTGTGCTACATTGAAATTTGATGTACATTTGTGGGTGGGGCAGTCTTGTTTGTACATTAAACAGAGCATAAACACACATGAAATGTGCACCTAAATAAACAAAAAGAATACATGAATACTAAAAACACCTATAACTTTCAAACACCTAAGACGCTTCAGACACGTAGACACCTAAACACTTAAAGACACTTGAGAAGGTACACAAAAACAATTAAACACTTAATACAATACACAATACAATATGCAATTGAGGTAATACAATGTACAGTGACAATATGCAATAATAAACGCAGATAATGCAATACTCACATGCTCAGAAGATACGTAACGCAGTGCATATGTACACAGTACACATTACGCAGGACACATGAGTGATAATCTGAGATATTAGCATGTTAACGCGCGCAATGCAGTAGCTATAGTAGTGTACAATCAATGTGGCTGCAGAGGTAATACAATATGCAATAGAGGTAATACAATATACAATAATACAAAGTGCAATAATGAACACATATTATGCTGTACTCATATGCACAATTGATACCAGACGCAGTACACGGATACATGGGATGCAGTACGTAGGACACAGGATGCAATGCAATATGCAGCGGAGGTGATATAATATACAGTAATACAGTAATAATCACATATAGTGCAGAATTCATATGCATATAATTTACATAACGCAATACACAAATACACAGAACACTTTACTCAGGACTCATATGTAATAATCGGAGATATTAGCATACGCGCACAGTGCAGTAGCAATAATAGTGTACAATCAGTGAAGCCATAGAGGTAATATGATGTGCAATAGAAGTAATGCAATATACAATGATATAAAGTGCAATAATGAGCAAATGTAATGCAATAGTAAGGATAAACAGCATCGCCTTTGTAGTTTTCTGAATGCAAATTTATGAATAGTGCAGAATATTCGAAATCGCATTACTTTGGCCGCAGAAGTGATGTTTATCAATGCTTTCTCAAATGATGCAATCTAAGTTCTCCAACTTCGCTCAAAATGCACATAATCCCAAAAGCTCCTACGCACTAAAATATCTACATTGAACGTATTCATCATCATCCAGATCCAATAAATGTCACTGATCATCGTGCTCGAAGTTTTGGAGATACGAAAAAAAAAAAAAAAAAAAAAAAAGACGTTCATATCTTATCACGTTCATATGTAACGCCATTCCTATAGGAAATATTTCCCCAACTATTGTAAGAAAGAATTGGAAAGTGGTAGCTGTCGCTTTGTCGTTCTATAGTAAATTTTGAAAATACTTAAACTGTTATTTCGGTACTATTCGGTTTTGAGGTCCGTAAAAAATCGCCAAACTATTCTTGATGCCAATGCTGCCAAAAATAATTGCGGCAACCCTAATAATTGCGGGAAGAAAGGAAGTATAATAGTAAATAACTATTTAAGATTGATGTTTTAATTTAGATGAAAGGTTAATTTCATATAATACATTTTTATTATTATAATTTATATGAAAAATGCTAAACATGACTAAATGGAAGCATAAGCGTAAATTATTATTTCAGATTATTATTATAATTTATATAGAAATTGCTAAACATAACTGAATGGATGCCTGCATAGCTCTTTCGCTACCGTCTTATAGCTAAAGCATAATTTCCTCTCGTTGGTTGTTTAAACGTAATTTTCTATAATAAATGATGCCTTTTCTTTGAAAATATTCTCGGTAAAGTGCAAAATCGCTCACTTATTTGTTCGCCGCTTTTTACAAGTGTAAACACAATTGGATTTTTGTCAATTTTCTTTTACTTTTTAAGTGAAAATAGCTCGTAGTATGTGTAGATAGATAAAGTGAAGGGTGCCTTTTTTGTGCAATTCTATGATTTTTTTTTAAGTGAAAATAGGTCGATGTGCACATGGATACCGAGTATGTGCAATTCTTAAAAACGCGTCAAGCAGTGGGTGATTCTACGCTTTACCCAAAATTCTATTGCCGAGTTTTCGTCATGGGCAATTCCCAAATTGTTAAATTTATAGGATATCAAAAAAGGATTTAAAATCAAAAAAGAATTTTAAAATCAAACTAGTATTTCAATGTCGTCTTAAGAAATATAAAAGTATATAAACTTACGCAATCTGAAATCAGCGCGTACTCTAGATTTGGCGCGCTATTAAATGGGCGCCTTTGCTAGATTTGGTGCTTTTGCGCGTACATTTTCGCTGCAATTTTTTTACGAATAGTACCGTTATACCCTTACATTACAACAGACCTTTCACACTCAATTTTAAGTTTTACTTTTCTACAATTAATCAGGTTTTCAAAGTAACTTAATAAATTAAATTGAATTAATCTTAGCTGTTTCAGCGCTAGCTTTTTATCTCTGAAAGTCTATTTTAACAGTTTTTGCATATTTGCTAATGTATCGCAAATTATTTTGAATTAAAGCACATCCTTTTACATTTTATTTTCAGAATATAATTTATTAGTTCAAAGAGGCAATTTTCCCAAAAGGGCTACTACAGTTAGTCAATAAAGTCTGCGTACATCAAGAAAAGTAATATCAAATCCAAATTTTAAGGTGCGAAAATGGCAGCTTCTTAAAGTTTTATTTTTTAAATATTTAGTTTCAATAAGGGACTTTGAAATTATTTAACTGTAATATTTTCATATCTAATAATTTATGCAAACTAATTTTTAAAAGATAAGTGGCCAGAAATCAAAGCCAATAAAGTTTGCGTACAACGCGAAGAGAATGCAAAGAAGGTTACTCTTTCAAGGTCATTGACTTCCGAAGCAAATTTTACGTTGATTGGAAGTTGTTATTTCTATTTTCTTTGACGAAAATGACAACCAATAAAGAGATTCCTTTAGTTACGAGACAACTAATTATCAAATTGAGAGATGAAGGTAAAACTCTTCGTTATATTGGTAAAAACCATTGGAAAACCATTTTCTAGTGTGCAAAGAGTTATTCAAAACTATCTTGACACTGGTAGTCTTGCTGTAAAACCAAGATGTGGGAGACCGAAGAAGCTAACGCAGAAAGAAGAAAGAAAAATTCTTTTACGAATTAAACAAAATCCTAAACTTTCTTCTGCAAGCATTGCAAAAGACATTTTTTTAACTAGCAACAAGGAAATTTCTCCTGAAACTGTACGAAAAGTGCTGCGAAAGTCCGATTATCATGGACGCAAACCTAGGTCTAAGCCATACATTTCCGAGACAAATAGAAAGAAAAGAATTGCTTTTGCCAAAACATATTTAAACTCTTCGCAGGACTTCTGAAACAATGTAATTTGATCAGATGAAAGTAAATTTACAATATTTAAAGTTAATGGCCACCCTATTGTATGGAGAAAACCAGGAACAGAACTGAATCTGAGAAATTTAAACCCAACTGTCAAACATGGAGTTGGCGGTGTGATGGTATGGGGGTGTATGTCGTCGAAAAGAGTTGGAAATTTTCACATTATTGATAAAATCATGGATAAGTATGTTTATCTCGATATTCTGAAGAAAATTCTACGAGACAGTGCCCGAAATTTAAACCCTTCTAATACCTTTATTTTCCAACAAGACAACGACCCGAAACATACAGCTAAAATTGTGAAGGAATATCTCCTCTATCACACTCCAAGACAGTTGCGTACTCCTCCACAGTCACCAGACCTCAATCCAATCGAACATTTGTGGGCAAACTTGGAGAAACGAATTCGAAAACACAATATTACGTCGCGAAATGAGCTAATTAGTAAATTGCAGAAAGAATGGGCGAAATTTACGTCGGATGACACTGAAAAACTAGTTCAGTCAATTCCCAGACGTCTGCAAGCTGTTTTGAAGAATAAAGGATATCCTATAAGGTATTGAAGGTAATGTAAAAATCTTTTATATATATATATATATATATATATATATATATTTTTAAGTGCACGCAGACTTATTGGAGGTAATTTCCGAGTTTTTTTGACAAAATATATTTTTGAATAAATGTAAAAAGTATTACACTGATATTATTTACTTTTTATTTAAGCTTACAATTTTAGCTAATAGAAGAAAAAATGCAATGATTAAAATAGATTTTTCTATGCTTCAAGTGTTTTTTTAATTTAAAATTTAGTCTGTACGCAGACTTTTGTGGCTAACTGTAATTTCGTTTTGGCATTTTGTGACGATTCACTATAAACGGCGAATCACTTTGTAAACTGTTGCCACCATATATTATAGCCCTGCATTATAGTTAAAGAAATTAAATAATCAAGAACCTGCACAAATATATGTATTTTTCTCGCATTGTGGTAAAACAACGGTACCTAGAGGCATCCGATTTGGAATAACGTACGTCTCCACCCGAAAGCCAAAATCTGAAATTTGTTTCATTATCTATTTCATACTTTGTAACACTTTAACGAATTTTGTATTAACATACTCGACGATTTTAAAGCGAGCGATGGCAACACTATAACCCCCCCCCAAAAAAAAAATATCACCAGCGCGCGAGACTGTATATCGGAAATTCTAAAAGATGGGCTGAATTTAAACCTTTTTTGCAATATTGCTCTTGAACTGAATTTTATGGTTTAAGTGCAAAGAACATGATATTTATAAATGAAGGTAACACGCAAAACATTAAAAAAGCGCCACTTTGGGCGTAATGTAAAAATCAGAAAGCTTTCAGATTTATTATTGTTATTACTATTTTAAATTTTGACAATTTTTTATTTACCAAGGGGTGAGGAAAGATGGTTTGGCTGTATCGTTTTTTCAGAAAAAGATATATTACCTCGCAATCGAATATGCGTAAATGGCCACGAAATACGTAAACAAAAGTATACGGAGGTGCCACGTGAAAAGTCGCAAACAAAAAAAGAGCATTCGAATTCATTCGAGCATTTAGTGGTTCCAGAATACCATCCGTAACAGCGCTGCATTTCATCTACTGCTGGAGCTAGCCAGCGGCCGAGTGGTAAAGTCGCTGAACACTGGTAGTTCAATGTCCCAAGATTCGAATCCCGGGAAAGGGCTAGCTGCATGGGCATTTTCGTGATTTTCCACATGTGTAAAGTGTATACGAGCCAGTTTTTCTTATAAAGTCCTCTCTTCAGGCGATACCTCTCGAGTGCTTTGCCATAAGCAAATAAACCAAACCATATACTGTTTAGTAGAGGAACTAGGATAGCTTAACGCGTTGAGCGCGACGCCGAATTTGCTGTCCTTTTCCGTTCAGCCGGCAGCGAGCTAAGCCGTATTTTTGTTTAAAACGTTTCAATACATTTCATTAAAACTAAATTTGATCACATTTCATTGAGACTATATTTATTTTTTAAATTTAATACTGTCGGTCCCGCGGACCGAGACCAGCCAAACGAAAATTCTAGTGCCGGTCCCCAGGGACCGACGCCGGCCACATGGAAAGTTCACTGCCGGTCCCCAGGGACCGACACCGGCCACACTTTCATTAAAACTAAATTTTTTAACTTTAATACTGTCAGTCCCGCGGAACGACGCCAGGCAAACGAAAATTTCAGTGCCGGTCCCCAGGGACCGACGCCGGCCACATGGAAAGTTCACTGCCGGTCCCCAGGGTCCGAAGCCGGCCACATGGAAAGTTCACTGCCGGTCCCCAGGGACCGACACCGGCCACACGTTCACTAAAACTAAATTTTTTAACTTTAATACTGTCGGTCCCGCGGAACGACGCCAGGCAAACGAAAATTTCAGTGCCGGTCCCCAGGGACCGACACCGGCCACACTTTCATTAAAACTAAATTTTTTAACTTTAATACTGTCGGTCCCGCGGAACGACGCCAGGCAAACAAAAATTTCAGTGCCGATCCCCAGGGACCGACGCCGGCCACATGGAAAGTTCACTGCCGGTCCCCAGGGACCGACACCGGCCACACTTTCATTAAAACTAAATTTTTTAACTTTAATATTGTCGGTCCCGCGGAACGACACCAGGCAAACGAAAATTTCAGTGCCGGTCCCCAGGGACCGACGCCGGCCACATGGAAAGTTCACTGCCGGTCCCCAGGGACCGATGCCGGCCACACGGAAAGTTCACTGCGGGTCCGCAGGGACCGGCGGCGCGTTCAACGTATTAAGCGACATGATAAACAGCTGAACATCTGTCAAAATACCACATAATGTCATTGTCATCATGTTTTACCCCTGCATGTAAATAACTATGTACCATAGAATATTTTAACGCGCCCCTGTGTGGAGTAGTAAGTGAAATTTTAATGGAACTAGTACCTCAGTCCTTGATATTTAGGTAATGTTTGACTAATGTAGGTATAATAGTATGTTAGTTATTGATTTTTATGTAACATATGTTTAATGTATCTATGATATCTGTGTTGGTATGTTATATTTCAGCATATCTCTACATATAATTGTTTTATGCATTATTATCTTACTGTTTCCATATCCTACCGCTGCATGCATATAACCTTGTACAGTAGAACATTTTATCTTACGCCAGTCAGGCGCAATAAGTGAAATCTAATGCACCTAGCGTCCGAGTCCTTGATATTTATATTGACACTGGTGGACGTGGCGCTACACCAATTAACCATATGGTAAAGGGGTGGTGCCCACGTCCTCCGTCGCATGTCGCATCAACTGTATCTCCCGTACCACAAGTTCTCTATGCCCTAATGATTAACGTTTCAATTAACACCGATGCGTGGCGTAAGTACGCCCTGTGGAGGTGTTCATCTCAAGACGGTTAGTGTGAAGGGGCGACACCAGTTCTGCCAATGGCGATGTGTTGGTGCTTCCCACACTTAGTCCTGTCCTGTCCTGTCAAAATACCACAATTAAATGGAGCAGCTTTATAAGAGAGGTTTGTTTGCTAGATTTACTTAAAAGGACGAACAGGTAGGCTTGCAGAAATAGTTTAAATTGGCAAGAATTGGTTCATGCGGCGGGAAAACAATGCTAGCAGGAAATTTCCACAACAGTGGATATTCGTCGGGTTGTCCCGTGAAAGTAGTCCTAAATCGAAAAGCAAGCAAGCTGATATCAACGATTGCAGACCACGAATTGGAAGAATCGACAATCTTGGCGAGCCTGTAAAACAGACGAGCTTAAAAAGGCTGGTTATAACCATTTAACAGAGAATCACACATTTAATTTCGTTGATGCAACAACGGGTGCTCCAAAATGTGAAAACAAATGTGGGGCTCTTTTAACTGGCGAAACAAAAAGCAAAAAGCTCGATATCATTTAGAGACTATCTTTTGGAATTCGAATGCGACGGAAATCGTCTGGGAAAGATAAACCTTTTGATGCCACATTAAGAACTGTCGCGGAGAAATGGCAGCTCTATGCCAGTAGTTTAAAGTTGTCAATAAGCTTGGCACCGTTTTAATAATGGAAGCCTTGAAAATCAAGTAGTACCTAGTATTTTATAAACTGGAAGTTCTGTTCTGTTGAGGCAATATAAAAATGTAGATTACATATTTACAGAACTCGCCCAGTTATGATGTTACTGATGATGTCGTGTCTATGACAAAGTGCAATTATATAGCTTCGAAGCTGTCAAAGATTATGGTGTTACTTTCATAAAAAAATAAGGTACTTTTCCGTTTCGCCGGCGCAAATCTCGCCAAGCAGACTTTATTGGCGACAACACATAGTATGAACATAAAAAATGTTAACAAATGTTAGTTCTAAGAAATTTTTATTTTGAAGGCATAAACATTTTAATATCGTTTTAAAATTTTGTAAAAAGACAATAAATAAAGACGATAAATTTGCAAAAAGACATTAATTTAAGAATTTACTATGCTTTCATAGTACAACATCCTGATTCGCCGTTTCACATCCCGTGACCCCAAGTGACATCTCACATAAACTACGCTACAAAAATTTCACTCTCTCAGTAATTATCTACGTTAATTTCAAGTTAAATCTTACTTTGGAATACAAGTTTGAATGCAAAAATTATTTCAGTTCGTAAGAATAGCTTACTCAGAAATTATGTAAAACCCCAGTGCTTTACTTCGCTAGTGCATTCACATTAGAATAGATGAATTTAACATTTGACTTTGCCTCCTCTATATTTTCACCTTCGGGTAAGCAGTTTGATTGCATCCTAATTGACTTAATTACCGCGAATGGCCTTGGGGCGTAAAATTGAACTATCTGGTAAAAATTCTATGTAGTAATTGTATGACAGTATTGAAAGAAACAATCAATCTGATAAGAAATGGCTGCGATTTGTTTTGAAAAACCAGGCGTGAAAGGTTACCAGCGAGGATATTCCGTTTGGCATAGGTTGTACCATTTCTGGCGACTTTATCGCTTGCGCCGGCAAAATGGAAAAGTACCCAAAAAAATTATACATTGTTTTCAAAATTTTATACCTAGAAATATATATATATGTGTGATGTACCAGCTTTTGTCAGGAATAAATAGATTGTTGAAGAATCATAAATGTAGTCGTAGCTTAAATTATCAGACCATAAGTTTAAAAAACAGGATCCATTTATTATTGAACAGGAGAAATAGCAGTTACAAAATCAGATATCCAGAGTAAATAAAAAAATAACTACTAATAACATTTTGTATGAAGTTTACTGCATCGTGACATTTAAGAAAAAAGCCCCGATATTCTTTTGCGAGTCCTTTTATAGCCTCTGGAAAGGCGGAGCTTCCAAGAAATGACGTTAGCCTCGTCAGCCAATCCAGTTCGCTTTAAATATTTCCAGAACATTCTATAACTGTACGTGTAGAAAAGGCGGGAAAAACAACTTCACTACGGGGCTGTGCATTTAATTCCACGTACTTTCAAATAAGAGAACGTCGCCATTAAAAATGAAAAGAACATACAGTTAGAATTTTAAATGTATTCTTGATTATGCAATTTTATTATTACATATATACAGTGTCTCACAAAAGTGATGGGACACTTGTGCTTTACAAAAGGAAACTGCAATAAAATAAATTAAAAAAACATGTAAAATTTTTTGTGGGTGTGTTTCATATTTAAATTTAGTAACAATTATTACATAACATACATTTTCTCAAAATATTAAAATATTAATTTAATAAAAATACAATTGTTTAGAACGGAGCAAAAAATTCCTCACATAAGTGATGGGACACTTACTTTTCCATCAAATATTTATCCAAAAATTTTACTTTTTAAAAGGTATTAATATTTTGTTGGATTTCCTTTTACTTTTAAAACACGATTTAATGTTCTTGGGATGAGTTCGACTAATTTTTTTGTGATTTCTGGAGTGATTTTACCCCATTCTTCTTGAAGCATCGAATTTAATTGTTGTTTTGAAGAAATGGTGTGTTTGCGAATTCTTGATTCCAATTCTTGCCACATATTCTCTATGGGATTTAAGTCTGGAGATTGTGGTGGTGTTTTTATTATTTCAGGACAGTTACACAGCAGCCAGAGTCTAACGTTCAAAGCAGTGTGCTTGGGGTCATTGTCCTGGTAGAATTTAAAATCGTTATGAAGATTCAATTTTCGTGCTGAAGATTTCAAATTTTGATTTAAAATGTCAATATACTTGTACTGATCCATTATACTGTCAATAAAAACAAGATTACCAACTCCAGGGGACCAGATATACCCCCATACCATAACTCCTCCTCCACCATGTTTTACTGTTGGCACCAAGTTCTGTTTGCGAAATTCTTCCCTGGGTTTTCTCCACACCAAGATTCTACCGTCAGAACGAAATATATTAAATTTACTCTCATCAGCAAATACAGCTTCATTCCAGTAATCAGAATTCTTATTTATGTTGGATTTTGCGAAAGCCAGTCTGAGTTTTCTATTCTTTTCACTTACGAAAAATTTTTTCCTGGCTGCTCTACCGTGATATCCAGCAGATCGAATTACTCTTCCAATAGTCTCAGGATTAAAAATTACTCCATATAATGCTTGTAAATCAGCAGCAACTTTAGGAGCACTCATTCTTGGATTTTGTTTTAATATTTCGAATGATAATTCGCTTTCTTCCATTGGATAGCTTTGATGGTCGGCCAGGTCTTCTTTTATCCTGAATCATATGATTATTTTTATGTCGTTTTATGATATTGAAAACTGTTGAATGACTCAAGTTAACTGTTTCAGCAGTTTCTGTAATAGATTTTCCACGTTCAATATGCAAATTAATAACTAATTTTCGAATTTCAGGCAAAGTTTCTTTTCGTTTAGCATTCATGGCTGCACAGAGCTAAAATACACAAAAATTCCAAAATGAACTGGAGAGAAAAACTGCAGACGATTTTATAAATTATTGCCAATTGCTTTTGAGTAAAAATAAAAACCAAAAATAATATTTTTATTGTAGTACGTAGTAGTATCTAATAGTGTCCCATCACTTATGTGAGCCATTTTTTGCTCCGTTCTAAACAATTGTATTTTTATTAAATTAATATTTTGATATTTTGAGAAAATGTATGTTATGTAATAATTGTTACTAAATTTAAGTATGAAACACACCCACAAAAAATCTTTACATGTTTTTTAATTTATTTTATTACAGTTTCCTTTTGTAAAGCACAAGTGTCCCATCACTTTTGTGAGACACTATATATATACCAAAGAAAGTGCAGGTTTATCCACTGAGAGCTTGGGGCAGGCGCCCAGGGGCCCAGGGTCCAGATAAGCTGGACTCAACCAGAATTTCTGGTTATAAATTTCGATAGTTGAAAACAAAAATTCTTTAGAAAAATAGTAAATGGTTTTGCGAAAATAATCCGCAGCTCTCAACCTGCACTTTCATGTCCGTATTTTCCGTCGATATCTGGAGCGGGTGGTAAGAGTAGGATGACAACTATAATGCGCCTTACAATCCAGAAGCAGGCAAATAAATTACATTACAGACAGTACCTTAACAAACACGTAACGCGACGCAAACTTCATAAATAAATAAAGAAATTTTGAATCGAAAAATCGATCTATAATCTTGTGTATCGTCGAGTGCATCGCGTGGAGAGTCTCGAGAGTACGTGGAGTTCCGAGAACGACCGAGCAGAGTCGGGAGCTGTACTCGGGTGCTTTGCAGTGAAGCTGTCTCCACCGTGATAGCCTGATAACCTGAAGGTTGTGTCGCTGATCGTGTCAGTCTCTCGAGTGTTTATAGTAGCTCATCGACGACTGTAAAAGTGACTTTGGAGCTGTCTTGACAATACTGGTAAATAAAAGTGTGTTTCGATACTTCATCAAGTGTCGTCGTTATTCACTCCAAATCTACGAACCCCGTACGAACGTAAAGGAAGAAAATAACATAACAATACATTACTCTCAATGTAACTCAATTGCATCGGATACTTCCGATAGATAGTATTATTACGAAATGTCAAGGCGCGGTGAGATGGCTTCCCCGCAAAGCAGTTTTAGGGTTGCCATAAAATGGCAAGGGAGGGCAGGGTTTCCACAATTGGCGAGAAATCGCCCATTTGGCGATAAAATTGTCGATATACCACGGACGGTTGGAGAGCCTTCTGGAACGAATTCTTACCGGTTTAGCCCAGAATGTTCCCGAACACAAGTCGAAAACTATATAAACCCTGCTACTCCGCAGTCAGTTACAGTGTCTCTCATCGAGTGTGCGTCTCGTCTAGCGAGTCAGTCCCTGCGGAGTGGATCGAGTTGACAGCCGGGCAGCGAGTGCAGAGTGGGTCGTCGAGTGCACCGCAAGAGTCTCTTATTACTTCGCGGTTAGTGCATCGTCGAGAGAGCGTGTTGAGCTCCGGGAACGACTGAACCGAAGAGTCGGGAGCCGTGCTCTGTGTGTCGTCGAATGCAGCGCGAGTTGTAGCGTGGAGAGTCTCGAGAGTACGTGGAGTTCCGAGAACGACCGAGCAGAGTCGGGAGCTTTGCAGTGAAGCTGTCTCCACCGTTATTGCCTGACAGTGTGAAGGCTGTGTCGCTGATTGTTCCAGCATGTTTATAGGAGTTCATCGACGACTCTAAAAGTGTTATTGGAGCTCTCCTGACAATACTGGTAAATAAAGTGTGTTTCGATACTTCATCAAGTGTCGTCGTTATTCACTCCAAATCTACGAATCCCGTACGAACGTGAAAGAAGAGAAAAACGCAACAGTATGTTACATCTTAGAATGTTATTTTTATTTTTATCTTTTTTGTTATATTTTAGAATGTATTCTTATAAAAAAAGGTATTCTTATAAAAAATATTTTCAATATTTTTATAAGAATACTGTTTTGTTTTTTATTTTTATACATATTTCTACAATAAAAATTAAACATTAAAATTTTGTTGCATTTGTTGCAGATCCAAGAGGCCCTCCTTGGATCCGCTAGTGCCAAGGAGGCCCAAAGATGTTCTGCGCCCAAGGCCCGAAATGAGCTTAAACCGCCACTGATCAAGGATCAATATTTAAGAAAATAAAACCTGTAGCGAATTCTTTTTCAGAATACTTCATCAACAATACTACATATGTTTCTTAATGTCGGGCGTGGATTTCTAATTAAAAAGTGAAAAATTACTATTTCTACATTGGCAATGGAATCAAAGCATACAAATATTTTAACATTTCATAAATAGTCCCCAGTTGAACCACCGTCATGAGAAACCATTATTTAATCTCCCAAAATGTTGTAATTAACTATTTTCTGAATCCATTCTATATACATGACAGTCATCTCCACTGCTTTTTTTTTTTTTTTTTTTTCCGTCACCTAAATAATATCTCCCCCTCCCACACACACACAGAGAAAGGACTGCCTGATCTGTCAACTCAACACCCAAAACTAAGGTACAGAAAGAAGCGCAGTCCCCGTCCCCCTAATCGATTTGATTCAATGACTTTTCTAGGGGAGCGCCAAGTCAAAACCACAAACGAGGACATCCAGCAGCCTAGCCATGCTGCCATTTAAAGGCAGAAAGAAAAAAGAACAAGTAAAAAATTTAAAATTTCCAAAACCAGAATAAATTTAAATGTTAAATCAATTCCGAGAAACCAACAAAATGTTAAGGGGGGCTCCGAGTAACTAAATACACTTATAAAGAAATAAATAAAATAATAATATACGACTATTAGGATATAACCTAATGGACCTTAACGGCACAAAAGGAAAGTGAGAAGAAATAATAATAAATAAAAATAAATCAAATCAAGGGTTAATAACTAACAAAACAAAAGGAAAGGACAAAACACAAGATACAGACCACACTTTACAATAAAAAACACGAAAAGGCTAATCTTTGGGATATGGTAACAGGTAGCTTGGCGACATTTTGGTAAGGCGATAAAGGGTACGAGCTAGGACTTTAGCAGTGTACATGGATAAAGTCAAGAGTGTGCGCAATGCCATTTTTGTGCAATTCTGGGATGTTTTTTTAAGTGAAAATAGGTCGACGTGTACATGGATACCGTGTATGTGCAATTCTTAAAAACGCGGCAAGCAGTTGGCGATTCTGCACTTTCTCCCAATTTCGCACCTAATCTTCGTCATGAGTAAGCACTTTTGTTCCATAAAAAGCGTAATTCGGCTAGCAGATTGTTGGAAAAAAAATGTTGAGAAAGGGAGAAAAAAAAAACATGTCTTTACTTCGTGAAAACCAAATGGCGTCCAAACAAAAACTAACAGGTTGCTGCAGCAGGGTTGGTCGCCAAATTTTCGCCAAAAAATCGCCAAGTTACCATAATCCAAAGATTAACCCACGAAAATATATCAAATCAAAATCCCGACATTAACTCGATTATTACTAATAAAATTCATTAATTCCCTAGCAAATTCAAATTCAATATTTTTTCCAGTAAATGTATCAATATGACCAAATCTTTTCTTTATATCATAAGTCAAATCACAATCACAAAATGTCTAAACTGAGCCTATAACTCCACAACTATAACACAACTCATTTTCTTGTAGGCCGAATCTCTTTAGGTACTCCGGGAAGCGTCCATGTCCTGATCTAAACAACATGAAATACATTTATTATATATATATAGGAACCAAATTACAACTGTAATCTCTTTTTCTATTAGATTCATTCCAATCCTTTTTCCACTTATCAATATAAAATTGTTTTATTTTATTCATAAACTAAGGAATTAAGGGCAAAGATAGTTAAAACAGTTTTTGAAGAGAAAAAATAAATATGGAAAAATTAATAGATCCTCATACTGATGTCACGGATGCGGAAAAATTCGTGTATGCGCCAGAAAAAACGTCCCGTTTCCGCATCATAAAAATGATGCGGAAACACTTTAATAAATTAACATAACAACAATAAATTTCAAAGAATACCATGTACACAGCGTTCTGTTTCAACTTTAAAAAACATCTACGAATTGCACAATTCAGATGGTACGCACTAGTCAACAAAATAACTAAAATAAATTTCAAACAATTCAAAAAAACAACAATGACGACAGAAATTCATACTAAAAAAAAACAATGAACATTACATTCTACAAAATAAGAACAAGAATAAAATAAAATGCACTTACCATTAATGCTTTTTCGAAGAGCAGATATACCAATTTCATACCGCCTTTAACATGCCGCCACGTAATCACTAGTATCGTATTTATATGACAGCCAGACACACTATCCAGAAAATTCATACTATGGTTCACAAATAAATAAAATAACAAATAATCACAAATCCCTAGTTCTATCACGCACAACCACTAAAAATAATCTCCCATACTTTCTTTCCACACCTCCAAATACCCACTGCCTCTCAACAGGATGGCCACGACGATATTTCCTTATGCCGAACTTCAACAACTTTCACCATTAAATCTTTTCCCTCTAGCTTCTCAGACACAAAGCATGACGGGAACCAACAAACTCCAGCGAAAGATTTTTCAACGTCAACAGGGTTGCCATACAACACGCAATCGCGCCAAAACCAGCGCAGAACACATATCGCCACATTTGGTGAAATTAGGGCGTATATCAGAGTTGTACCTTTGGTGGCAACGTCTCTTAATTGAAGAATGATATGGACCAAAAAAAAGCGAGAATCGAAATTAATACCATCTCTGGTGTTGAAAAGAGCAGGCATTATTTCTGCTATAACAAAATACACGCCAAAACATTATCTACAAGAAAATGTATGCATCATCGTCACCTCTTGGCCACCCGTTAAATAAGAAATATTCTTATCTCTTACAATACTGTTCTCGTTCTCAAACAATATCCCGGCAAACAGGTTTGCTTAGGAGAGTTTTTGTAATTTTCCTCGCATGCAATACCAATACAAGCTACATTCTGTTAAAAATTCCTCCACGAAAACATCTTTCCGCTTAGCGGATAGCTCTGGCGGGTATTCCCTTAATCCAGACAATCGAATCAAAGTAATTGTAAACAAATGTCTTTTAAAATGTATCATCCTGTTTCATTCTTTATTTACTGAATTAACTAATCTAACAAATATATTTCTTAAGTTTCCAAGAAAAATACCATCGTCGAAATGAGTTGAGGGCAAAAATACATTGTCTTGCTGGAAGTATCAAGATGATGCACATTTTTCTAAGGGAAACTGACTGGCGCATATAATTAAAATGGTTCCAAATATCGTTTCGTCTTTGCTGCCAAAATAACATTTTATCTGAAACTGACAATTGCGATGTTTTGTCTTATTTTGCAATCATTAGTCTTATTCCTGAAAGACGTATAAAAATTTCTACAACTCTAGTGTAGAATTGGGTGTCCCTACGATTGGTTGCAAATTTTGTTCAATTTTGGCGATGAAACCCCATTTCTGGTTACCATGATAGTTTTAACTTGGTTTTAGCTTCCTGTAAGTGAAAATAGATCGATGTGTACATGGTGCAATTCTCTGATGTTCTTTTAAATGAAAATGTGTACATGAATACCGAGTTTGTCCAATTCTTTTACTTCTTATTTTGGTTTTGTATAGTGGTCATCTTGAAACTGTGCCTTCCTGGCGCCGATCTTGGCGTCAAAAAAAAAATGGCCAAAAAAAAAAAAAAAACAAGGGGCACCCAATTGTAAACTTTTACCAATTCAAGTAATCGAAAATTCGACTTAGCGGGGAACTTAACATTAATATCGAATTCCATATTTCGAAATTTTCAATCTGATTTACCGAAGTTTAAGAATATAACAAAATTTAGAATATCAACCATTTACCAACGCACTATTATATTTTTTCAGTTTCATCTTTCAAATTGTATTACTCTTAAATTATCTAAACATCAAATATCTGTAATCTTACAACAATTTTGCATTCAATTCAATAAGAGAAATTCCTATTTGCTTAGTTTTATAACGCTGACTTTTACTATTAATTGTAAATATCCAAGAATTCAGAGCAGTTTATCTTTCAACATACGCATTCTGAGATATTTACGCATAACTGGTATTCCCAAGTTTACGAACCCATAAAAATATTACATATCTTTTGAAAACACTTTCAAATATAAAAAAAATTACAGGTTTAAGGTGGTAACCATTGTATGATAAAATTACAATGGATACAATGAATGAAACACAGAAAGTTCGGTGAAATGAGAAAAAATTTTATTTTTATATAACATCACTCAAATATATCATACGAATAGAGAATTTTATATTTTCTTTATACGAATAGAAAATATTTGTTAAATTTAAAGTATTCAGATGTACACAATATTCTTCAAGCTAATAAAATATTACTAGGTAAAATATTCTTGGGTGGAACCTGTAATATAACAGCTCACTTCAAAATAATTCTAGCTCTTTTTTTATTAATCTTATTTGAAAGAAATAAACAACCGCAAATAAATCATTTTGTACCGTTAAAGTACAGATGCTCAAATAGTTTCAGTTTATTCTTTTCGCACTTTTATTCCCCTTTCACAAGATTCTATGACACAGTGTGTATTCTCAGATTCAGTCGATATTTCGAAAAATATTGCAATATTGAAGACGTTTTAATTCAATCTAAAAAAATCCTTTAATTATGTTTTTTATAACAGTACGTCTAAAGGAATACTTGCTTTTATACATTTCGTTAAAATATATATTAACAGCCTTTTTAAATCTTTTTTTGATAATCTTTAATGGCAACTAACGTAGAAACTGAAAAATAATTTTCATAAAATTACAGTTATTGATAAACATGTATTTCGAATTGTTTAAATGTCATTAAACAAATCTAATGATTAAGTCTGCAAGAATTCCATGGTCAACAAATTTTATCAGCTTTATTTTCAAATATACTTTGAAAATACAAATTAATTTCGTTCTACTTTATTTCAGAACAAGTATTTTAAGCATTCCAACGACGACTTTTAAGAATTTCACTAAAATATAAAAAACATAACATTTTCGAACTTTCATATCTAAATAAACATGGAACTCCAATTACGTAATTTTATAAAAAGACTTAATAAGGAAATTAAAATCCAACACCATTTTACTATTTAAGATGCACAGAATAAAAAATGCATGCGAAAGAGTAGAAATGTAAACAACGAAGAATAGCAAAACTGACTGAATATTACTCAGGTTTAATAACACGAAACTTATTCACAATTACCGTAAAGTTCGAATATTTTTAAACTTTTCATAATATGTCTACTGATTCTGTTAATACACGGGATAAAGATTTCTTAAATATACTCTCAGTAACATCAAAATAATACATAAAAAGCATTTATGAAACAACTTCGAATGTTATTAATAAAACATTTCGAACGGGTTAACAATACACGTGAATGCAAAAACCACCTTCTCGATTATACGCATAAATAAATAATTTTTCTTACTGTATTACCAGTAGTTACTACCAATGAAAAGAAACAAAAAAAATGTATAACGAATAATTTTTACCTGTACTCAAAATGTATCCTATGAATTGTTCTTCCACTAAATTTTAAGATTCTCACAACGGAGAGTTAGCAGACGACGACTTCTCAAAGCAACAACCACAAACCATTTTGAAAAGCATTGGCTCGAGTCGAAGATAAACGGCGCATGCGCTACAGCTGACAGCTCGTTTAAAAAAAAAAAAAAGTGCTGAAATAAAGCGTTTTAGTGAGGGGAAATATGGTTCGGAAAACGAAGAAATGATTACGTCCGCTTGGTGTGAGGGGGAATTCCGTCCCTCCGAAAGAACTTTTACTAAATGGAATTAATGGCGGGAAAATGAAAAATAAAAATACAACCAAAGCTCAACTTAATTATATGAATTTTCAAAAATATATGTCATGTAAAACTTCACAAAATGTAAAAAACTTAATGAATTTTCATCATTTTTTCGTAAATACACTTCACTTAAATTTTTGCAAGTAAAAATGTTAAACATGCCACATTAACAAATATAAACGCAAATTCAATCATCTTTTTCTAGTTTTAGTAACTGTGAAACAGAAGAATGTTCGAAATGTAAGAACTTTTTACATCTGTAGTATTTAGTCGTTTCCAATGTTAAATTCGTTACTTAAGAATATTAAATTTTTAAAAAAGGCAATTTTTATAATATCAGAAAATGAGATATAATCAGCTACTTGATTTCTCCTACCTATATTTCTAACATAAAATATAAGACTAATTTTAAGGGAATATCAAGTTTAATTGAATTTAAAAACATACTAATAAGTTGACTTAATAATCTTAAAATATTTTTTAAATGTCTTAACACCATATGAATTTCTTGCAAAGCCTATTAACCACATGACTTCCTTATACGATATATTAAATTGTACGCGCTTTTTGCTGCATTTCATTTAAACGTATTTCCTCGAATTACATTAGAGATATATCTGTCATTCAATTAATTCTGTTCTCTCTTCGCGGCAAAGCAAAAATACATAAAAACTCAAAATATTATCAATAAAAATTTAATGATATACAAAAATATAAAACACCAAATACAGTTAAACAATTTTTACAATTAAAATTACAGTTTCTAAGCAAAAGGAAGCAATTCGGCCAGCGGGCAAAAAGGCACATTTTTCGGTGCACAAAACTAAGTTTCCTTTTGGTACCACTCGGCAAAAAGACACTAAAGGTGCAGAAAGAATTAATTCACTATTCTGCAAAGTTTAAAATGTAAAAAAAACTTCGCTGCTATCGTACATAATTAGGCTTAGTCGCAGAATAATCTTACCGGGAAATTTAATACTAATTTCGAATTCTATATTTCGACATTTTCGGTCTGACAAATAAACTTTATAAATTAAACAAGTATAGAAAAATAGTAAATACTAAAACTTGAATAAATACAGCTTTTTACTTCCTAGGACGAACTAAAGGAAGCTCTGGAATCACGATTTCAAAAAAAATCAGATTATCAGATTATCAGATTTCAAAAAAAATATCCATTTTGACTGTTCTGAATCCATTTTGACTATTTTTTGCTGTGACGTCGGTGCGCAAGAACAAAATAAAAGACTCTTAATTTCAAATCGGAAAATAAAATACATTCATTTTGGATGCAAAAAGGACTTTTCTTTAAATCTGTACGTAAAATCTTTAAATCTTTCTTTAAATCGCATAGCTCAAAAAGATTTCCATAAAACGTTGAAATTTTGTATATGGAACTGTTATAACATCTAGTTACATTCCCGAATCCATTTGGACTATTTCTTTACATAATGTCTGTACGCACGGATATAATAAAGGACTCTTTTTACCTCCTTGTACGAAGTAAAGTGAGTATTACAATCACGAAAAATTCCGGATAACATATTTCAACGAAAATATCCATTTTGACCGCTATCGAATGCAATTGAACGATGTTTTTACTTGACATCTGTACGTAAGACAGAATAAAGGACTCATTTTTTTCACCAAACGAATTATAAAAATGATTTAAAATGGGTTCAGAAGAGATATTTCCGTGGCGTCTGTAGTACGTACGTATGTATCTCGCATAACTCAAAAACGGGTAGCCTCAAAACGTTATGTGTATACACACACATATGTATGCACATGCATATATTTCTGAATCCGGTTCCGATAACACAAGAGTACCCACATATTTTGCTGCACTTCATTTAAACTTATTTCTTCGAATTATTCTAACTTAATTAACCGATTCCTCGAGGTAAGTTGAAAATGACATCAAAAACTGCAAATTTTGGAATTAAATACAAATGACAATTTTTGTCGTACGGGAGCCCAACTTCTTATAATTTTATTTTTTCCGTAGCAAGCATAAACCTTTTCCAGATATAAGTATAGGATACAGGAAATTGCCTTCAAATTTAGATTTCGTTATTTCTCCAAAATCATTTTTTTACTTCCTTGTACGAAGTAAAAAGGAAGTATTGTAATCGCGAAAAGTTTCAGGCAGCATATTTCAACGAAAATATCCATTTTGGCCGCTATCGAATGCAATTTAACGATGTTTTTGCGTGATATCTGTACGTAAGGACAGAATAAAATACTCTTTTCCTTCAAAAAAATTATAAAACTGCTTTAAAATGAATTCTGATGATAATTTTTCGTGGCGTCTGTACGAACGTATGTACGTACGTGCGTACGTATGTATCTCGCATAACTCAAAAACGAATAGCCTCAGGACGTTGAATATTTGCATATAGGACTGCTATAACATGTAGATGTGCACCTCGTATTTGGGTTGCAATCGGCCGCACCAAACGTATCTGAATATATTTATATATATATCCACTCTGTTACCCGGCTGAGTGATCTCAGTTTCTTTACTCTTATATGTTTGTAAATTGTAAATTTTTTGCTTTAAAAATGATTGAATTATGTTGTTCTTATCTTCCGGTTAAGGGTTTTATGCCTTTAGTAAATCTGAATGCAATATTTTTAGAATTCTCAACAATTTTAAAGTTGTTTAAGTGCCGCTAAGCCTAATAATTTTTTTGATGTCCATTGCTTGTTTACATTTGAAACAGCAGGATAGTGGATTTGTTGCCAATCTAGAGAAACTTAGCTTTGCAACAACAAAGATAACGCCTTCATTTATTACTGCGAATTAAATCATGCTTAATCCTTTCTGGAATTTTTTCGAGGAAATAAGTGTTTAAGATTTACTTCGTAATTTTTAATATAGATATTTTGAGTTTTTATGTATTTTTGCCTTCTCGCGGAGTGAGAACTGAATTAATTGAATGAGAAATACTCAATCGTCTGTGAAAAACTGTTTCTTTTTTGTTTCGTTTGCTTAATTTCTTTTATGCATCATTCTAACTTTATTATAGTATTTGAATAGAACATGTGGCAACGATTAGATAATTCTATTCTTTAAATGATATAAATTTTGTGCATTATGAGTTATAATATGAACGAAATATATAAGTTAACTGTTATATAATTATTGGATTATATAACAGTTAACTTAGTTTTTGTTATATAATTATTATATAAGTTAACTGTTATATAATTATTAATACTGTTAAGTGAATCTAGCGCCAGAGTGTCGCGATGGTAAACAAAGTGAATTTTAAAGAATGCATTTATTCTATTGTTGTTTATGCGCTGTCGGCGAAGTAGATTTAATTCAATCCAATAAGTTTAAATGAAATGCAAGAAAAAATGCGTATAATTTAATATTCCAATACAAGGAAGTCATGTAGTGTATACATCAGATTTTTTTAATTTGGTGTTGCCAAAACATGAATATTCTCGTCATGTAAAGCAATTCTGTAACTGGAAGTATATGACTACGACCAATGATTTCGAAGATAAAGTCTGGGTAAGGGAGGGTATTCACTTTTGCTACCGCCGATTTCTGTTGAAAAGGGAGGTGCACAACTATATGTTATAGCAGTCCTATATACAAAATTTCAACTTCCTGCGGCTACTCGTTTTTGAGTTATGCGACATACATACGTACAGACTTCACGAAATAATCCATTTTTAACCCATTTTAAATCAATTTAACAATTCCTTTTGAAAAACAGTCTTTATTCTGCCCGAACGCAAAAAACAATAGTCAAAATGGATTCAAGAGTTCCTTTGAAATATGATACCCGAATTTTTTCGCGATTACAATTCTTCCTTTACTTCGTACAAGGAAGTAAAATGTCTGTATTCTTATTTGGAGTTGAATATTCATGTAAATTCTAATGAATTTAACTAAAAAAAAGTATAACAATGATTTTTATCTGTATAGGGAAATTATTTACAAAATAGATTCATTTAATCAGCGCACTTTGACGTGCCACAAATGCATTATGATGAAGTCGTATTTTTGACGCTACTTGAGTGCTACGAATCGAATAAAATCGGGGATGCCCAGATAGTTCGAGAAAAAATTTATTTGACAAATCTTCGACACAGAACTTTACCGATAAAAATGCGGTAAATAAAAGTTTTGATTGATCACATTAATAAAGAAAGACATGATCGATAAGTCTAAAGACAATAAATAAATGATCGATGGGTATGTTGATGAAAGAATTAAATTCTGTATGTTTTTTTTTATTAAATTTTCTTTAGGATAAAAAGGATTAACATTTACTGTTAACTATAAAGTTTTCACTATAGAATGTAAAGATATTCATGTTCTTATATTTTTTACTTATTTTTCTTTTGTTTATATTAAAAAAAACCTGGTTTTTGTGCCCATTATAACTGCCGAAAATTTTTCATTTTCGCTATGCAAATTACACTTTTTACATACGTACATAATCAGAACTTACATATTCAATTTATCAACCATTGCCTTAAAAGAGCAGGCGTTAAATACTCACTCTAAATCACTTAACTGATAGGGATATGATAATTTATTCCTAAACCTGAGAAGGCGGTATAAGTTGGATGACTGTCAGTTGAAAGATTTGTATATAGTGTAATTACTCAATTGTATATATTGTAAAAAGCTAATTGTCTTCAGACATATACTGTTACTATACTGTTACTAAAAAATGGGCCTATTTCCTGCCTTTAGACTGTCTATTAGCTCTTGGACAACGAAAATGCCTTTTTCCTATCTTAAATTCTTAATCATTGCGACACGACAATTAGCCAGAAATTAATTAATTTCCATTCACTAGTATTTTCTAAAAAATCTTAACAGACGGTCTCTCTCAGATAAGAACTCCACAAAATACATCCCTCAAGAATTCCAAGTCCCACCCACTACCATAAATTACTTCACCCAAGTCTTACCGACTGATATTATTCGAAGCCCCTACTGCCGCTAAGAATTTTCGGACACCCTACACTTCTGAGTCAGACACGAAGAGAACACTTTGCCAACTCCCCCACTAGAAAGAATGTAAGTTACTTAATACCTTTCTGGCCTTTATATCTTCATGTACATTCACTATCTTATTTATATTATTTTCTATATTATTATTATTATTATTATTATTATTATTATGTTTTCTTTGATTCGTTTTTACAAAATTTGCATTATTTATCTTTTTTATAATCTTCTATGTTTATTTCAACTTTACTTTGAATTCGATTTCATAATGACAATTTCCAATGTTTAATTTCTACTACTAATAATAATATAGTACTCAAATACATAAAGATGATAGTGTCGGGGACGGTTACTCGAGTTTTACAGGATTTCTCTACAGTAACTGATTTTTACTCCAAATTGAATTGATTAAAATGCTTCATGAGAATAAGTTCTTTGAGTAGCAACTATTCGCGGAAATATTTGGCCTGACTAGAATTGCCGATTTGGCTTTAACTTATAACTCGAGTAAAGACGAAACACTTTCATATTTACGTATTTTTATCAATTATTGTTCATTGAACGGGAGTTGGTTTGTTCCCCTTGAAAAGTCAACTAATTTCCGATCAATGACAATAATTACATGTTTTAATTTTTCCTTTTACAATTGAAATATTATTCTTCGTGATGATTTAACTCCAGTCCCCGTTAAAACATTTTAACATTTTGCTTTCAAATTACTTCAAAACATCTTTCAAAATATAACTTACCAGTATGGATGCACACTTTTAAAATAATTCTACTTTAATTAAACTTAGGAGATAATATAATCAATTAATCAATACTGTTTAGGAAATAATTTATTATTAACTAACTTTGCAGCAATTGCGCAAGTAATAATAACTTGTATTCACACTAAATGGATTTAAGTTCATACAACATTATATATATATATATATATATATATGTATATGATGTATCAGCTTTTGTCCAGAATAAATAGATCGTTGAAGAAATATAGATGTAGCCGTAGCTTAAATTATCAAACGATAAGTTTTAAAAAACAGGATCCACTTATTATTATTCAGGAGAAATAGCAGTTACAAAATCAGATATCCGGAGTAAATAAAAAAGAATTACTAATAACTTTTTGTATGAAGTTTACTGCATCGTGATATTTAAGAAAAGCCCCGATATTCCTTTTGCGAGTCCTTTTATAGCCTCTGGAAAGGCGGAGCTTCCAAGAAATGACGTCAGCCTCGTCAGCCAATCCAGTTCGCTTTAAATAACTCCAGAACACTCTATAACTGTACGTGTAGAAAAGGCGGGAAAAACAACTTGACTACGGGGCTGTGGATTTAATTCCACGTACTTTCAAATAAGAGACCGTCGCCATTAAAAATGAAAAGAACATACAGTTAGAATTTTAAGTGTATTCTTGACTATGTAATTTTATTATTACATATATATATAGTAAAAAATTTAGAACTAATATTTCACAAAGACCACAAATTGAAATTCATAATTGTTAAATTTCAAATAATCACATAAATGAAACAAAGAATTTTAAAATGTTAAAACCAAAACCTTTCAAACAAACAAAACCCCACTTTAAAAAACTAATAAATTTAAAGAAAAATGAACAAAAACAGAAGAGAAATTCAATCAACCTCAATGCTACTTCATCAGGGGGGAGGAACACTGAAATTCAAAAGAATTAATTTGTAATTACCGTATTTGACGGCATATAAGACTCAATTTTTTTCCTAAATTTGGTCTCAAAAAAGTAACCTGCTTCTTATACGTGAAGGTAATTGCATTCAATAATTGTTTATTTGGCTTTTACGAAACGTGAGAACTAAAAGTAACCACGCTATTGAAACTTTTTTTCCTTGTGTGTGGCCGTCTAAATAAGGGTGCGTCTTATATGCCCTCAAATACGGTGTATATATATATGTAATAATAAAATTCTATAGTCAAGAATACACTTAAAATTCTAACTGTATGTTCTTCTCATTTTTAATGGCGACGTTCTCTTATTTGAAAGTACGTGGAATTAAATCCACAGCCCCGTAGCCAATTTGTTTTTCCCACCTTTTCTACACGTACAGTTATAGAATGTTCTGAAAATATTTAAAGCGAACTGGATTGGCTGACGATGCGGACGTCACTTCTTGGAAGCTCCGCCTTTCCAGAGGCTATAAAAGGACTGGCAAAGGAATATCTGGGGCTTTTTCTTAAATGTCACGATGCAGTAAACTTCATACAAAAAGTTATTAGTAATTCTTTTTATTTACTCCGGATATCTGATTTTGTAACTGCTATTTCTCCTGAATAATAATAAATGGATCCTGTTTTTTTTTTTTTTTTTTTTTTTTAACTTATCGTCTGATAATTTAAGCTACGACTAAAGCTGGTACATCACATATATATATATATATATACATATATATATATATATATATATACACACACTTTGTTACTCGGCTCGGTAAGGCGAGTTTTCTCATTCTTGTATGTTGAAATATTGTGCAATTTTTTTTTTTTTAAGTGATATATTTTTTTTGGGGGGGGGGTCCGGGTTAAGATTTTTACGACTTTAGCTAATCTACATGCAATAGTTTTAGAATTAGAAACAATTTAAAAGTTGTTTAAGTGACATTAGGCCTAAGGAGGCCGCCATTTGTTTACCTTTGAAACTCTTAGTAGAACAGTGAATTAAGTCAGTTTTCCCAACTTCAGTGTCTTTTTGCCGAGTGGGAATAAAAGTTAACTTTCAGTTTTGTACACCTAAAAATACGTCTTCCAGTACGTCCGAATTGTTGTTTTTGAGTAGAAACTTTAACTGTAAAAAAAAAAAAAAAAAAAAAACTGTCTGAACTGTTTTTAACTGTATTTGGTGTTTTATGTTCGAACACTGTCCCCTTGATAAGTTCTGTTTGAAGCTGTAAACAAAAGAAATTAATATTATGTTTACTTTTGTCCATTTTTTTAAAATTCGTACTATTAGCTTATACTCTCCCTATATCTTGTTCAAATTTTCAATCGTTAATAAAATACCTTTTTTTCATCCTCTCAAGTTCAAATATATTTTTTAAAATTTTTAGTGGATGACACTTCTAAAGTAGCTTTTAAAGTTTTTAATCTATTTTTTTATTATTATTTTTCTATGTTGACCTAAGTAGAAATTGACTTTAAAAAAAAAATTCTTATATTTTTGTCATTTCTTGTCAATGCTTGTCATTTCTTTTGCAATGTTACATAAATACTTTTTCACTGTTGCTTTAAAGAATTTACATATTAATTTTAGTACATCTTTTAGTTGCTTCGGTTAATGTTTCCCGTACAATAGTATTACTAACAATTACGTCGCCACACTTTTTTATAGGCAGGATAGTCAGGATTCTCTTTTACAACTGACCTCGAGATTGATTACATATATATAAACTTAAAGCATCTAAATTAATTAATAAATTGGAATAAAAGCAGGGCAATTCCTCTATAATACAATAATTGCAACCGTGTACAAGAGTTATAACATAATATCAGAACAAATAAAATTAAAGAAGGAATTCATAGTAAAACAATCTCGAAAAAAAAATGCGAAAGGGAAAAGATACAATTTTTTTTCCCCAAAATGGCAGATTGTGAACAATTACAAATGTAACCCAGTCTATTAATCTATACAAGGCCGGATATGGCGGTCTCTTCATTATGGAGGCACCTAATAGGTGGGCCACCATCGCCTTTCCTATGAAGGGACGGACAGTTACAACCATACCTTCTCCGGGATTCCAACCCAGGCCCTTCGACATCGCAGTCAGCTTCCCTGACCACTATACCAACTGGGCGGCAAAGATACAAAATAATACAAATAAAAAATTAATCTCCTTTTATTGAAACTCCAGTTCAGAGCTCATCAGGGGAAATGAATTAAAGCTTCATAAAAGTCTATTAATATGTGTCGAAGATATGTTTCGTTCTCCTGGTCCATTTGAGATCAAAAACCGTATACAGATTTCATAAATTTTTATTAAAGACCTTAAAATTCATATTAAAACGAAACCTCCAATCTCAAATGTACCAGAATTTTCCATACACATTTTCGAAACACTAGGGAAAAAAGCATAAACATAAAATTAAAAACCATAGAACTTTACATTATGTACATTAAAATTCAACAAAACTTTAAAAATAAATAAATAAATAAATAAAAAACTTGGCCTAAAACCATTATATGAAACAGAAAAGTTCCAAACTGACAGTCAAAAACCATAGAACTTTACATTATGTACATTAAAATTCAACAAAACTTTAAAAAAAAAAAAAAAAAAAAAAAAAAAAAAAAAAAAAAAAAAAACTTGGCCTAAATCCAATATATGAAACATAAAAGTTCCAAACTGACAATCAAAAACCATAGAACTTTACATTATGTACATTAAAATTCAACAAAACTTTAAAAATAAATAAATAAAAAAAAAACTTGGCCTAAATCCAATATATAAAACAGAAAAGTTCCAAACTGACAATCAAAAACCATAGAACTTTACATTATGTACATTAAAATTCAACAAAACTTTAAAAATAAATAAATAAATAACTTGGCCTAAAACCATTATATGAAACAGAAAAGTTCCAAACTGACAGTCAAAAACCATAGAACTTTACATTATGTACATTAAAATTCAACAAAACTTTAAAAAAAAAAAATAAATAATAAAAAAAAAACTTGGCCTAAATCCAATATATAAAACAGAAAAGTTCCAAACTGACAATCAAAAACCATAGAACTTTACATTATGTACATTAAAATTCAACAAAACTTTAAAAAATAAAAAATTAAAAAAAAAAAAAAACTTGGCCTAAAACCAATATATGAAACAGAAAAGTTCCAAACTGACAGTCAAAAACCATAGAACTTTACATTATGTACATTAAAATTCAACAAAACTTTTAAATAAATAAATAAATAAAACTTGGCCTAAATCCAATATATAAAACAGAAAAGTTCCAAACTGACAACCAAAAACCATAGAACTTTACATTATGTACATTAAAATTCAACAAAATTTTAAAAAATAAATAAATAATAAAAAAAAACTTGGCCTAAATCCAATATATAAAACAGAAAAGTTCCAAACTGACAATCAAAAACCATTGAATTTTACATTATGTACATTAAAATTCAACAAAACTTTTTAAAAAAATAAATTAAAAAAAAAAAAAAAACTTGGCCTAAATCCAATATACGTATAAAACGGAAAAGTTCCAAACTGACAGTCAAAAACCATAGAACTTTACATTATGTACATTAAAATTCAACAAAACTTTAAAAAATAAATAAAAAAAAACTTGGCTTAAAACCAATATATGAAACAGAAAAGTTCCAAACTGACAGTCAAAAACCATAGAACTTTACATTATGTACATTAAAATTCAATGAAACTTTAAAAAATAAATAAAAAAAAAAACTTGGCTTAAAACCAATATATGAAACAGAAAAGTTCCAAACTGACAGTCAAAAACCATAGAACTTTACATTATGTACATTAAAATTCAACAAAACTTAAAAAAATAAAAAATTAAAAAAAAGAAAAAAAAAAAAAACTTGGCCTAAAACCAATATATGAAACAGAAAAGTTCCAAACTGACAGTCAAAAACCATAGAACTTTACATTATGTACATTAAAATTCAACAAAACTTTTAAATAAATAAATAAATAAAACTTGGCCTAAATCCAATATACTCGTATAAAACAGAAAAGTTCCAACCTGACAACCAAAAACCATAGAACTTTACATTATGTACATTAAAATTCAACAAAACTTTAAAAAATAAAAAATTTAAAAAAAAACTTGTAAGGATCTTAAGTTTTACTAACGTTTATTTTATTTTAAATCTTTACTATCACTTCTTATTTTCTACTTCCGGCCAGAATTATAAGCGTTAAAGGTTTTATGCAAAATTTGTCTGGCGAACGCCAAGTATTTAAGTTGTGGCTTTTTGCCAAGCAAGGGAGAGAGGAAGCAGTGAGTTCGAAGCAGGCCGCTTACCTTAGAAGTTACGCAGTTGCTATTTGCCTTCCAGGCCAGAGGTTTTAATCCTCTTGATAAATTAAACGTATTGTAGTGTTCACAGTCTCTGTGCTACATACGCTTCCTGTTATTATAAGGCCAATCTTACACGTGTATTATTCTAAAGTTAAATTAGAGTTTAGTTTTATTTTTGATATCGTTTACGTTAGACCCCGAGTGGAGGGTCATTGTATTCCGAAGTACGGAAGTCATTGTATATAAAGAAAAATAAAGGGTTTTGTATACCCTTCGTCTGTATCCTGTCTACTTACTTCAATTAGTGAACATAGCTTTAGTAAGCTCTCTGTTCCTAGTCAGGTCCTTGTATGTTTCCGAAGAAGGTTAGAAGGAACATTGAACCTGATAGTGGCGCCCGACGAAGAAGAATAACCATGGCCGAGTTTCAAGAAGAACCTCTGCTGCCTGCAGAAACGGCTCAGAATCCAGAAATGCCAGCTGCCGCCCTGGAAGGATTTGGGTACATCGTCCAGACCATGCGCGCTTCGATGAAACCAGAAGCAACGTTTAATGGAAACTCACAGGTAACCAGTTTTTTGGAAAAATTGGATGACCACTTCATGCTCTACCCCGTGCACGAGTTTCAAAAAATTACCTTAGCTACCAGCGCTTTGAGGGGCCAAGCGCTTAACTGGTTCAAATGTTTCGGCAGAAGTCTCTTGGGTCAAGCAGGAAGTCCCACCTATACTTACGAAAATTTCAAGACTGCCCTACTAAAAGCCTTCCCTGTTGTAAGGGATCGTGCGAAATTAGAAACAGAACTTTTCAGTATATATCAACAAAGAATGGAAAACCTCTCGAGCTTTATTTTAAGAAAAATTCACGTTTTCAAGCTCTTGTATGGAAACCGTCCGGATCCTGAAATAATTCAAGTGATTTTGCCGAGGTTACTGCCCCAAGTGCAAGATTTTATTGAATTAAGAAATCCGACTACACTGGAAAAGTTATTTGAGCTAGCAATCCAGTTTGAAATTAGACGAACGGCGGATGTCCAAAGAAGACGCCAATATCAACATCGAAACCAATTTGATACGCCAAGACTACAGCAAACTCAAGCATACGGCTACTAAGAAAAAGCGAATCACTGGGCAAGGAAACCCGAGCATTCAAAAACAGCCGGCGAACGTCGACAGTTCAATAGCAACCCAGGAAAAAAGTCTCAAGGCCAGTGGAGAAAGAAGGAAAGCACGGAAAGGAAAAATAATTTAAACTAAAACGGGTTTCTGCTGACGAGAGGGTGCGGAAATCCGAAGGCCACGAAAACCCCTCTTCCTACAAGTTAAATACAGTAATGGTGAAAAATTTAACTCTTCCGAAGATTGAAGTCTTGGTAAATAATATCCCGGCCACCGCACTCCTGGATACCGGCGCGCAGTGCTCCTGTGTGGCAGAAGTCTTTTTTAGAAAGTATTTTCGCAAATACCGTATATATAATGCGGATAATACGACAGTATTAGCGGCGCAAGGAAAAGAATGTAAGTGCGTAGGTAAAGTACCTTTATATATCCGTATCAAGGACGAACAAGTAAAGGTGATGTTTTTTATAGTAAAGAATTTGCAAGCACACTTAATACTAGGAATAGACTTTCTTTCAGACGCACAAGCTACACTGGATTTTAATGAAGCGTCCCTTAGGCTGACAGTGAAACCAGTGCGTGTAGAAAAGGTTGAACCGCCAAGGTTAAATCTCGACCACCTGCCTAATGACGAGCAAGATAGAATCCGACAAGTGGTAAGTGAATTTGCTTCCTTATTTAGTGATATTCCAGGATTTACCCAGGTTACTAACCATAGTATTGACACCGGAGATGCATTGCCGGTTCGTCAAAAACCATACCGGTATGATAAGAATAAGGAAAAAATTATAGAATGGCATATTACCGATATGCTACGTAAAAAGATCATAACGCCCATCTCAAGTAGTTATGCTAGCCCGGTGGTTTTATGTAAGAAAAATAATGATTATCCTTTGGAGCATCCAAAAAGGTGGAGATTCGCTATTGATTACCGTAAATTAAATTCCATAACGAAATATCCGGTATATCCGTTACCGATCATAGAAGAAATTTTAAGGAACATAAAATCAACCAAATTTATGACGACTTTAGACTTAACGAATGGTTATTTTCAAATAGGGGTCAGGCCTGAGGACGTGCCTAAGACTGCTTTTATAACCAAGTCTGGCACTTATGCATTTTTGCGTATGCCGTTTGGCCTTTCAGGCGCCCCAGCAACATTTCAGCGATGCATGGACATTGTGTTAAGACCTGTTCTTGGAAAGTCCACATTTATCTATTTAGACGATATCATTATTACTAGTGATAATCTCGACCAACATATACAGGATTTAAGACAGGTGTTTTCTTTATTAAATGAGGCCGGTCTAAAAGTTAATGTCGAAAAGTGCAAATTTGCAGCCCCTGAATTAAAATATTTGGGTTACAAAATATCGCAAAAAGGGATCGAGACAGATGAATCAAAAATAATCGCTGTACAAAAGTATCCGACTCCAAACACGGCAAAGAAGCTCTCTTCTTTTCTAGGACTTTGTTCATATTATAGGTCCTTTATAAAAGATTTTGCGGCTATCGCTGAGCCATTGTTAAAATTAAAAAGGAAAAAGGCAAGATTCTCGTGGACGGCCGAAGCCAATAGTGCTTTCGAAAAATTAAAACAAGCATTAACGCAAGCCCCTGTGTTGAAATTTCCTGAAAAGGATGAAAATTTAGAAATTTCAGCGGATGCTTCGGATTATGCGGTAGGAGCGGTACTTTCGCAAAATCAGCAGCCCGTGGCATTTTTTAGCCGAACTTTAAATCAAACACAAAGAAACTATTCCGCGACCGAGAGAGAGGCACTTGCAGTTCTGTTAGCAGTGCAAAAGTTCCGAGTCTATTTTGGAAAGGCGCCGATAACAGTATATTCTGATCATGCGGCGGTAACTAGATTGTACTCAGGGAAAAATTTATCCCCAAGGTTAATAAGATGGGCACTCAAGCTGCAAGAATATAATCTGGTAATCAAGCATACCCCCGGAAAGGAAAATATCGTAGCAGATGCCCTATCACGAATTAAATTAGACGAACAGGGTAATACCGTAAAAGTTGCAATGCTGACAGCGTGTACAATAAATTCCCGAGAAACTGTAATAACCGAACTGGGTAAGGATCCTGAGTTTGGAAGTATTTATGAGTATTTGAAGGATCCTGAAAATTTTAGCCACCAAGATATTGTGGCGATAAGAAATAGGGCGGCCCATTACGAACTAATAGATGGTCTATTATTTTATACAAAAACTACGAATTCCAACAACGAATTTCGTCCTGTTATCCCAGCTAGTCTTAGATTAAATATCCTGCAAGAGCTCCATGACAGCCCTTTAGCTTCTCATGCTGGTATTCGAAAAACTATCCAACGCGTACGCGAGGCAGTCTACTTTCCTGAACTGCAAAAGTTAACAAGGGCGTATGTCCAGTCCTGCCCAACATGTCAAGCCGTTAATTATATTAATTTCCGCCCGGCCGGGTTTCTAAATAGTATTAAATCCGAATTTCCAAATGAAATAATTGGCATCGATTTATTGGGCCCTTTCCCAAAAAGTCAGTTAAATAAAAGTCGCTATCTCCTTGTTATGGTTGATCATTTTAGTAAATGGACCGAAATTGTTCCCTTAAAACGAGCCTCCGCGAAATTAGTTACTGATTCTATTTTAAATAAATATATTTTAAAATACGGGGCGCCCCTAAAAGTTATATCGGATAATGGTCCTCAATTTGTAAGTAATATATTTGAAGACATGTGCCAAAACCTGGGCATACGTCATTTAAAAATGGTCCCGTATCGGCCGCAATCAAATATAGCGGAACGAGTCAACAGAAATATAGTGAAAATTATCCGTAGTTATGTTAAAAATTTTCATAAAAGCTGGGATAACTATGTCAATGAATTTGCTTTCGCCCTTAGGACCGCAAAACATGATACAACGGGAAAAACTCCTGCTGAGTTATTTCTAGGCAGAAAGATTATAACACCGTTAGATAAATTATTTTATGTGCAACAAAGAGCCCCAGAATTTAAAATGGGTGATATAGAAAAACTAATAAAAGAAGCAAAAAAGAATACGGAAGTAGCACAAAGAAAACAGAAGTTATATTACAATCTGAAACGACGGGGAGTAACTTATAAAGTAGGGGATGAAGTACTAAAAATTAAGCATTCACTTTCTTCAGCACCAGAAGATAAAACTGCCAAATTTTTTCCACGATTTGAAGGACCATATGTTATAGAAAAAATAACTCACGCTGTTGTAGTGTTAAAGGCCAGAAATGGTGAAATCTCTTCCGCAAACATTGATCAAATTAAGCCCTACTTCGATCGTAATAAAATGCAAATCTTTTCAGATCTTTTGCAAGATCCGGCACGGCAGACACCGCAGGTACAAGTTCCAGAGGTGGGAAAACGACAAGTACAAGGGCAATTCAATGAGAGACAGAAGCAAGTGAAAAGAAAATTGCCCCGCGGAAAAATTGAAGGTAAAAAGAAAAAGAAGCCGTTCCACCGTCCAGAAAACAGAGTTCACGAACACCCCCAGAATGAAGAAGGGAGAAGGACGACGTATGTGAAGAGGACCAGGAGAAATGACGGCAACTATAACCCGGCTTTAAAACGGAAGATCGACTCATCCGACAGAACTCTCCGCAGCAAAAGTCGCCGAACTGCGGAAGGGCCATCAGCGGCGGAGGAAAAAGTACAAGAAAAATTTGAACGGCCAACAACGAGGTCCAAGCAGGATCACGACAGAAGTTTTCCGGTTCCACCAAGACCAGCTGCCTTCAAACGGCCAAGACCACAAGCAGAGGACAAAAGGAAGGTGTTCAAGGGTGGCCGTACTGGTGAAAAACGGAAGCTTCCAGAGGAAAGCACTGAAGGGCAAGCCCGTACAAGAAGGAGGATAAACCAAGCTACTATCTGCTATACCTTTAAAGACTGGGCCCAGAAAAGGATGTCCGAATATTACAAAGATAAGTAAAATTTTATGTTACTTTGCAAACTTAAGTTAATCTTTCATTCTTACTGCAAGTGGCAGATTTCAAGAAGTTTTACCTCATGCGAGGTCTACCTTTATCGCCAAAAGGGCGAGAAATGAGTTGTGACCGATTTTCTTATTATGTTTTTAAATTACTCGTGCGTAAAACTAAAGTTGATGTATAATAGCGTTGTGTAAAGACTTAAATCTTGCAAAAAGTTATTGTATAAATTTTATTTAAAACATTCTAGCAAGAAAGAAGTTTTAGTCTGAAAGACTTTTTGAAATGTAGTATTATTTCAATGTAGAAAGAATTGGCACTTGCTTTGAAAAGAATAGAAGTTAACAATGTACTACTAATGTATGTTTTCAAATGTGTAAAATTAACGGCATGTTGATATGTTCTTATATACATGTGAACTGTTATTTTAAATATTAAGAAATACCGTGATATGGTAAAAGTGAAAGTAATGTTAAAAATTTGTTATTCGTGTGACTGTAAAGATTAAATCATGGCGAATATGTGGTAAAGGTTGAATGATGTAGTTAGGCTCTCTGACGCTACACTTTAGAGTTAGCCACTTTTAGAATAGTACCTCAGGGTTTAGAGTTGAAAGTAGGGTGTGTTAAGAGGTCTCGTTATGTTGAATTTTAACACGTTAGTGTTTTGATTGTAGGAGGAAGTGTGGCACACGTAGACAGAAACACATTCGTGTTTGGTGTTCTTTTACAACACATGTCAGAGAGCACGGGGATAGATAATTAAAATAGTCATGAATGAAATAAGAATGTTAAGAGAAGTATATTGTATATGTTATTTGCAATGTCATTGTGTAACATTTCATTAAACTAGTTTTCCTTCCAGATCTCTGGAAGGAATCAGAATTGAATAAAGCTCCTGTTTAGATGCAGTACAGATGAAAAAAAAAGATTGTTGTAGATCCTGGGAGCTGCTATTGAACAAATTTCTTTCTTTTAAATTTTCTAGTTTCTAACGAAGTTATGATTGTAAAAGGTTGGCCTCGCGTTAGATTTTAGAGCTAAATAAAAGTTTTCAACAAGGTCGTTTTAGACCTCAGTTTCAAACTAATTAACTCTGGCGGGAAGTATGTAAGGATCTTAAGTTTTACTAACGTTTATTTTATTTTAAATCTTTACTATCACTTCTTATTTTCTACTTCCGGCCAGAATTATAAGCGTTAAGGATTTTATGCAAAGTTTGTCTGGCGAACGCCAAGTATTTAAGTTGTGGCTTTTTGCCAAGCAAGGGAGAGAGGAAGCAGTGAGTTCGAAGCAGGCCGCTTACCTTAGAAGTTACGCAGTTGCTATTTGCCTTCCAGGCCAGAGGTTTTAATCCTCTTGATAAATTAAACGTATTGTAGTGTTCACAGTCTCTGTGCTACATACGCTTCCTGTTATTATAAGGCCAATCTTACACGTGTATTATTCTAAAGTTAAATTAGAGTTTAGTTTTATTTTTGATATCGTTTACGTTAGACCCCGAGTGGAGGGTCATTGTATTCCGAAGTACGGAAGTCATTGTATATAAAGAAAAATAAAGGGTTTTGTATACCCTTCGTCTGTATCCTGTCTACTTACTACAATTAGTGAACATAGCTTTAGTAAGCTCTCTGTTCCAAGTCAGGTCCTTGTATGTTTCCGAAGAAGGTTAGAAGGAACATTGAACCTGATAAACTTGGCCTAAAACCAATATATGAAACAGAAAAGTTCCAAACTGACAGTCAAAAACCATAGAACTTTACATTATGTACATTAAAATTCAACAAAACTTTAAAAAATAAATAAATAATAAAAAAAAACTTGGCCTAAATCCAATATATAAAACAGAAAAGTTCCAAACTGACAATCAAAAACCATAGAACTTTACATTATGTACATTAAAATTCAACAAAACTTTAAAAAAAAAAAGAAAAAAAGAAAAATTTAAAAAAAAAAAAAAAAACTTGGCCTAAAACCAATATATGAAACAGAAAAGATCCAAACTGACAATCAAAAACCATAGAACTTTACATTATGTACATTAAAATTCAACACAACTTTAAAAAAAATAAATAAAAAAAAAAAAAAAAAAAAACTTGGCCTAAATCCAATATGTAAAACAGAAAAGTTCCAAACTGACAATCAAAAACCATAGAACTTTACATTATGTACATTAAAATTCAACAAAACATTAAAAAATAAAAAATTAAAAAAAAATAAAAAAACTTGGCCTAAAAACAATATATAAAACAGATAAGTTCCAAACTGACAATCAAAAACCATAGAACTTTACATTATGTACATTAAAATTCAACAAAACTTTTAAATAAATAAATAAATAAAACTTGGCCTAAATCCAATATACTCGTATAAAACAGAAAAGTTCCAAACGTCCGAATTGTTGTTTTTGAGTAGAAACTTTAACTGTAAAAAAAAAAAAAAAAAAAAAACTGTCTGAACTGTTTTTAACTGTATTTGGTGTTTTATGTTCGAACACTGTCCCCTTGATAAGTTCTGTTTGAAGCTGTAAACAAAAGAAATTAATATTATGTTTACTTTTGTCCATTTTTTTAAAATTCGTACTATTAGCTTATACTCTCCCTATATCTTGTTCAAATTTTCAATCGTTAATAAAATACCTTTTTTTCATCCTCTCAAGTTCAAATATATTTTTTAAAATTTTTAGTGGATGACACTTCTAAAGTAGCTTTTAAAGTTTTTAATCTATTTTTTTATTATTATTTTTCTATGTTGACCTAAGTAGAAATTGACTTTAAAAAAAAAATTCTTATATTTTTGTCATTTCTTGTCAATGCTTGTCATTTCTTTTGCAATGTTACATAAATACTTTTTCACTGTTGCTTTAAAGAATTTACATATTAATTTTAGTACATCTTTTAGTTGCTTCGGTTAATGTTTCCCGTACAATAGTATTACTAACAATTACGTCGCCACACTTTTTTATAGGCAGGATAGTCAGGATTCTCTTTTACAACTGACCTCGAGATTGATTACATATATATAAACTTAAAGCATCTAAATTAATTAATAAATTGGAATAAAAGCAGGGCAATTCCTCTATAATACAATAATTGCAACCGTGTACAAGAGTTATAACATAATATCAGAACAAATAAAATTAAAGAAGGAATTCATAGTAAAACAATCTCGAAAAAAAAAATGCGAAAGGGAAAAGATACAATTTTTTTTCCCCAAAATGGCAGATTGTGAACAATTACAAATGTAACCCAGTCTATTAATCTATACAAGGCCGGATATGGCGGTCTCTTCATTATGGAGGCACCTAATAGGTGGGCCACCATCGCCTTTCCTATGAAGGGACGGACAGTTACAACCATACCTTCTCCGGGATTCCAACCCAGGCCCTTCGACATCGCAGTCAGCTTCCCTGACCACTATACCAACTGGGCGGCAAAGATACAAAATAATACAAATAAAAAATTAATCTCCTTTTATTGAAACTCCAGTTCAGAGCTCATCAGGGGAAATGAATTAAAGCTTCATAAAAGTCTATTAATATGTGTCGAAGATATGTTTCGTTCTCCTGGTCCATTTGAGATCAAAAACCGTATACAGATTTCATAAATTTTTATTAAAGACCTTAAAATTCATATTAAAACGAAACCTCCAATCTCAAATGTACCAGAATTTTCCATACACATTTTCGAAACACTAGGGAAAAAAGCATAAACATAAAATTAAAAACCATAGAACTTTACATTATGTACATTAAAATTCAACAAAACTTTAAAAATAAATAAATAAATAAATAAAAAACTTGGCCTAAAACCATTATATGAAACAGAAAAGTTCCAAACTGACAGTCAAAAACCATAGAACTTTACATTATGCACATTAAAATTCAACAAAACTAAAAAAAAAAAAAAAAAAAAAAAAAAAAAAAAAAAAAAAAAAACCACCAAAATATGCTAAGCTGAAGTTCAAAATCAAGCATTAAAAAAGGAGCAAAACTGATAGTCATTTAATCAAACTAAAAATTGGGAGGTTCTCTATTATGCTAAACAAATTTTGTAATATCAAGAAAACGAAAAACTGTACTTACAGATTTCGTAAATAAAAATTTTAAAACTGAGCTAAAAACTGAAAACCTATTTGAAACAATACTTCAAAAAATTGAAAAGGGTAAACTTACTGAAATTCTAAATTTTAATTCGAATTTTTAGTCTATTTATATATTTCTTTACATATAATTGTTTCATAAGAATAAATTGAATTTAAATAAATTTAATTTAAATACAAATTTAATTAATTCTTTGCGCCAATGCTGCAAGGAATGAAATTTAAATTTAAACAAATTTTAATTTTATCAAACATGTATATACGTAAAAAGGAAATTTAAAGTTAAAATTAAAAAATGTGCAAACATATAAAAGATTTAATTTTCGAACTAATCTATAATATCATTTAAATTCAGATAGCATAAGTAAATCAAGTGCAAAACCAAACCATGATAATAAATTCACCAATTTAGCAAATTAAAATTAATCTAATTTTTTTTTTTTTTTTTTTTTTTTAAATGCATAAGTGAATGACTGCTGAGTAGGGAGGAGATAGACTTATCAAGGGGAAGTTGCCCCCAAACCTAACTCTCCAATCATTCAATTCGTGTTTCGTCATTCATGCAGGCAAGGGTAAAAGTCAAAACCAAAAGTAAAGAGTGAAGAATATGTACTGCCGATACTTTGGAATATGTACTTTGGTACTGCCGATTGCAATAAAAAAGGGAGGTGAACAACTAAATGTTATAGGACTTTCCGGCTAATCGATTTTGACTTACGAATCGAGATACATACGTACGTACCTAGAGACGTCACGGATATATCAATTTTTTATCCATTTTACAATTCCGTTTTGGGAAAAAAGTCCTTTATTCAATTCGTACATACAAACGTCACGTAAAAAAATAGTCAGGATGGATATTTCCATTGAAATATAATACCCGAAATTTTTCGCTATTGCGTTACTTCCTTTACTTCGTACAAGTAAAAAGAGAGACGCATATTTTATGAAATTAGTATATGAGGATTATGGTGTAGCCGTCATAACATAAATTTTCTCAAAAAGAAAGCAATTTACTTCCCCCCCCCCGTCCCAGTATCTGAACTCCCCCCATCCCGCCCCATCGATAACGTTTCGCGAATTCGTAAAGATGATGATGTGCATATTTTTTTCAAGCAAATTTTTGGCTCTGTTTTTCTCTTTTGAGGATTTGCTTTCATTATAATGCACATTGTCTTTCATACGTGTTATAACAAGTGAGCACTGTTCCATAAAGTTTTAGAGACTATCATTAAAATCAGGATATATTTGCTTCATTGCAGCATTATTTGACTTCCCTAATTATATTGCAACATTCATTTATTGTTATACGGTACCACATTATAGATCATAAAAGCAATAAATCCATTCCTTACCTTCGAAGAGCATAATAATTTCTGTTATTTGTGGCTTATGATGGCAACGATGGTAATGTTATTTGCGTTTATGATGGCGGCTATAAACGTAACTAATAATATCATCTACACTACTATTAGTAAACACAGTACTTAACTGTTGATGAATTTCGTCAAAAATAACATTATGAAAGTATAATAAAGATGAAAAAGGTGAAAGTAGATGAACTATGTCAAATTATAAATTTCCACTGAAAATTACATTTCACCTATAGACCCTTTTAAAACAGAGAATGTGTATTTGAATCGATAAAAACTATAAAGGTACAGCCTTTTATACTTTTATACTCACTTCTTTAATTGATGGTAACAATTAAAGCGAATTATTTAAAACAAAAATCCTGAAACGATATACCGCTTATATTTTAACGCACATTTCTTTTCTGTATAATATTTACTTGAAATCTGAGAACACTTTTCAGAATATCTCTTTAAGCCATTAAGACTTTTTCTCTTTTACGCATTAAGAGAAGAAAATGGACTGTTTGCTTTATTTGCATTGTTTTTCAAGTAGAATACATAAAAGGGCCATTCGAATTATTTTCTTTCAACGAACTTGATTGCAATTTTTTTATTTCAATGTACATAGAATTTTTCCCTTGTGAATTTATAAATAAAAATTTAAGACCGTATTAAGTTAAATAGAAAAATTGACGTGGACATCACTACACTTCCATGTATGGCTTGTTAAATTTTACACATTTTTTGCTGCACTTCATTTAAACTTATTTCTTCGAGTTATTCCAACTTGAATAACCGATCCTTCAAGGGAAGTGGAAAATGACATCAAAATTACAGTTTCTGAAATTAAATACCCCGGTTATTTATTTATTTATTTTTTTCATACGGAGTCAAATTTCTTATAATTTTACTTTCTCATAACGAGTATAAAACTGTCCCAAATATATGTCTAGGAACCGGAAGACCGCATTAAAAGTTAGATTTCGTTATTCGACCAAAGTTTTTTTTTTTTTTTTACTTTCTCATAACGAGTATAAAACTGTCCCAAATATATGTCTAGGAACCGGAAGACCGCATTAAAAGTTAGATTTCGTTATTCGACCAAAGTTTTTTTTTATTTCAAAGGAGCTTTGTTCCTGAAGGACTATTGTTTTCGTTTTGCGTTGGTTCACTATAAATGCCCGTTTCGTTTCACTTTTCAAACTGTTGCCACCCAATGTTAGAGTCCTGCATTATATTTAAAGAAATTAAATAATGAAAAATCTGCATCAATGTATGTATATTTTTCGCATTGTGATAAAACAACGGTACATAGAGCCATCGAATTTTGAATGACGTAATCCTGCTGCTAATATGCGCATGTGGAAGACAAAATTTGAAATTTGGAACTTAATTTATTGTCGATTTCCTATTTTGTAAAACTTTAACGAATTTTTGATTAACAAACTCGAGGATTTCAAAGCGAGCCATGGCAACGATGTACAGAAAAAAAAAAAAAAAAAACATTTTTATCTCCAGCGCGGCGAGACTGCGTATTGGAAATTCTAAAGATAGACTCATTTTAAAACTATTTTGCGATATTGCTGTTGAACTATGTTTATGGTTTAAGTGCGAAGAATGTCATTGGTTTGGTTTGGTTTATTTAATTACGCAAAGCACACTAGGGCTATCTGCCTAAGGGGAGGGATGCCTTCGTGGAGGACTTTCTAAGGGAAACTGGCTCATATACACGTTACACATGGGGAAAACCACGAAAACGCCCATGCAGCCAGCCCGTTCGCGGGATTCGAACCTCGGACCGAACCACCAGTGCGAAGAATGTCATATTTAATAAATAAAGGTAACAGACAAAATGTTAAAATACCGCCCCTTTGGACGTAATTTAAAATCTGAAATCTTTCAGATTTTTTTTTTTTTAATTTATTATTTTTTTTAAATCTGACATTGCCAAAACATGACTATTTTAGTCATTTAAAACCTAACTAATAATTATTATTAATGTTGTAACTGAAAGTACATGTCTACGACCAAAGATTGCGAAATCAAACCCGGATATGGGGGTAGGTATATAAATATATATACTTTTGGCCCTGCTGTTTGCAATAAAAAAGGTAGGTGCACAGCTAGATATTATAGCAGTCCCATATACAAAATTTCAATGTTCTACGGTTAATCGTTGTTTATGCGAAATACATACATGCATAAATATGTAGGTATGTACATTTATTTGTACATACATGGATACGCACAGAGAAGTACATATGTATGATACACAGAGAAGTACATATGTATGACATCACGAAAAAAATCCATTCATATACAAATACGTACGTATGTATATAAATAGATTCGGTAACGGTCAAAATGGATATTTCCGTTGAAATCTGACACCCGAAATTTTTCGCAATTACACTGCTTCCTTTATTTGTACAAAGAAGTAAAATTACTACTTTTTAACAGTTCGCCAGTTCTGTAATTACTAGAAGTAAGTGCAGTATCATTAGACAAATTTCAATATTTCAATTACCGTAGAACTAAAATTATCCGAATCAACTGGGGCCAGACCCCGTTCGGATAATCAAAAATTCGGATACTTAGAATTTTTCCAAAGAAAAGGTCTACGTACAAGTTAATTAATTACTGTATGTACTTTTAGTAATTACTGTATTACTGAAAACGGGAGGGAAAAAAAACTACTTTTAAAGAAAAAAAAAAAAAAAAGGTAAATGAAATTTTAATTAAAATGAAAAGGTAACACTTTTATGTACATGTTACGGTAAGTACTGTACAGTCCTTACAACTACTGAAAGTCATTGCTTGCTGAACATCTCGGTCAAAGTAGACTATTTGACTGTCTTTCATCCGTTTTCGGGCAGCCAAGTCACCCATCCGCTTGACAATGAAAAGTTGCATGGGGTTACACTCGGGCAAACGCTCCATCCACTTCGACACCGTTTCAGAGTCGTAGCTAGGGTTTTTAGCGCCCAGGGATAACTGAAGATTTCGCGCCCCCTACTGCTTGGCAAGGATGGAAAACATTTAATTCAAAAGTGTCGTAACATCAGTTTGGCGCGCCTTGGATTCTGCGCCCGGGGACAGATGCCCCCCCTCTAGCTACGTCCCTGCACCGTTTCGAGGATGGCAAACGCTTCACTAGGTGATGGTCCCTTGTGCGTAACGGCAAACTGCACATTGATTTGATCAATGTTAACGAATTTCGCTTAATGCGCATGCTCAGTGGTGTACCGTTGGCGTGGGAGGAAGTACTGGCGACTAATTAGGGGGGGGCAACCCTACACAAGCCTGTTAGTCATGTTGGTTTTAGTGTTTTACAATTGCAGTACTACGGAAATTTGTGTGTGCATATTGCATGTGCTTCTGTTTCATTTAGTTCTGTTTTATTTTGAATTTAACATCAATTATTTGACTTTAATTCAGTAGTTGGTAAAATCCTAGTATACGGTGCAGCCTTGGCGCGACTTTGAAAATTATCGCCAACACCAAAAATGATCCGAAGAATGTTTATATATATATATACTATGTGTATATACATAGTATACATACTATATACTATGTTTAATTATATATATATATATTTTTTTTTGAATGACCCGTTAACTACGCATCGTATATGTCCCGTTTTTACTGCTCATCATAAAGTCGCCAAATGTAGCCAAATCCCGTGTGCACCGGATACTAGAATTAAATCCAGTAGTTTAAACTGGATTTATTCCTTCATTTTTGACAGTATATATGAAAGGAACGTATAGTAAATGCTCAATTGCTTTTATTCCTCAGAAGTATAATCAATGAGCATTCAGCTAACATATCTTGTAATGTTTCCTGTTTTGTAATCCTTCTTAAACGAAAATGTGCGTAGTTTACAATCGATAATTATAATCAAAGTAATGAAGCAACTTACGACCTAACAAATTTTAAAACCCCGAACTGTTTACGCGTAGATAACACAATATCAACCATATACCGTGTTTATCGTCTTTTAAAATTGCGCCAAAGTTGTAATTGCGCGAAATTCCATTGTGGGCATGCGCAGTTCGCGAAATTCGTTTAACATTGATGAACGCAATGTGCGGTTTGCCATTATGCGTCCCGTGTCTGCTTCAACTTTGGCATTAAGGTCATCTTCTTCCTTGACACTTTCTAATTTGAAACTCAGGATTTGGCGAATCACACATCATCCATTCTGCTGTATCCTCGGCACTAACTTCTGAACATCCAGGCATTTTCAAAAGAATGGTTCTTAATTCCTTAAGCGACACGTCATCCTTATCTTTTCCTGTCTCTTCCCTCTGATGTTACTCCTCTTAACCATTGTTTACCTTTGTTTACATTATCTCATTCTTTACATTTTAGAATCACATGCACTATTTCATTACTTAGCTACTTTTATCATTTGATCATATTCATTTCACATATATATTTCATTTTTCTTGAATTCTGAAAGCGATTCAGATATTCGGAGTTGTACTGTATATAAGATCATGATAAAAAATCTGTTAGGTACTCTGCTATGAATTCATGTTTCACGAAGTTAAGGAAATTAATATCCTTACCCTTAAAGTTGAAATCACACCGCTATTCTATTCAGATAGCGCAATATTACCACGTAAATTTCGATATGCTAATAATAAATTTACTAATACATCTAATAGAGAATTAATTTACTAATACAGCTAATATACAATTAGTTGGATAAGGTTTTTGAATATGGCAAAACACGAAACCTCTCTGCCTAATAGAAGAGATGCCTAAATAGAGGGCTTTCTTAGGAAACTGGTTCGTATTCATGTTGCACATGGAGGAAAATCTCGAAAATAAACCCTGCAGCCAGCCAGTTTAAATGGTTTCGAACTCTGTCGAATTACCAGTATTCAGCTGTCTTGACCAATCGGCCACTGGTAAGGCAATATACGATTCAACTAGGCTTTTATGATTCCCTTTCATAAACTTTGCCTTTCAAAAAACTTCAGAGAATAAAATCTAGTAAGCCCGATGATTTAGCGACGACCATTCCACTACATCCTCACCCTTCCCCCAAAGTCGAAAAGCTTAATCTTTGGATTATGGTAACTTGGCGATTTTTTGGCGACCAACCCTGCTAGTTTTTGTTTGGGCGCCATTTTGTTTCCACGAAGTAAAGACATGTCCCCCCCCTTAAATTTTTTTTCCAACAATCTGCTAGCCGAATTACGCTTATGCTAGAACTTTTATGGAACAAAAGTGCTTAACCATGACGAAGTTTAGGTGCGAAATTGGGAGAAAGTGCAGAATCGCCCACTGCTTGCCGCGTTTTTAAGAATTGCACATACACGGTATCATCCATGAACAGACCTATTTTCACTTAAAAAAAATCCCAGAATTGCACAAAAATGGCATTGCGCACACTCATGACTTTATTCATGTACACTGCTAAAGTCCTAGCTAGTAACCTTTATCGCCTTACCAAAATGTCGCCAAACTACCTGTTAACCATATTCCAAAGATTAGCCGTCCAAAAATATTACTTTTAACTATACGTCGCAAAAAATTACATGGGGCACGGTGGATCTATGTACTGGTGATAGTCGTAATGAAGCCACACAGTTGACAAATCTTTCGGTGAGGCATTATCTTCTAAGAGATCAGTAAAGTGCCATTTAAAATATATTTGTGTACCCCTCGCCCGTTAAATGAGTACTAATAAAAACGAACGGCTCAATCAACGTTTGGTTCCATGACCCAATACCAAACACTTATACTTCAATGCAGTCGATGTTGGTTGCACCGTATAAAGCAAGGAGGTTAGAATAGAAGGAGGGAAGGTTCAACTCAAACGGTGAAGCTTGGCGGCCATCTTCCTGTTATCACCGTGACTTGTGCAAGGAAGTCTGTCATTGCAACAGTCATTGCTTTTTGAAGCATGTCAGCTTGTATTGCATATGGATGCACAAATAGATTCTCGAAAAAAATTCCGGGCATTATTTTTCACACGTAAGTATTAATTTTCTTTTTTTATGTAATATGACAACTATGTCAAAAAATATCACAATGTCATGTGGTTTTCTTTCCAGATGTGAAAAAAAAGGACTTAAAATAGGTTATTTAATATAACTATAATCAAAATATATTAAATACATTTTAATGTTTCTGTTTATAGCTGGTATCTTCGTTCCTTAAGATACAATGCTATATGGTAGGATTTAAATTGTAAAATTTGAAACTTTTAGTTAATTCGTTTTATAACTTTCATGAAACGTAAGAAATCAATTGTTACTATTTTTATTAATTTTAAAGGTGTTAAATAAAGCAATGCTTTTCTTTATATATTAATTATTATTCATTTTTTTAAGTTAAGATAAACTGTTCTGTTGTTAAAAATTTTTTGCATAAACTTACAAATTTCTGGGCAGTATAGTGATAAAATTAAGTAAAATATTTACACCATTGAACATGTGGAAAGATGTATCCAAAAACTTATATAGGTGTATTTCTGTAATTCAATTTAATTAAAGGCAGTTTCTTTGAGATTAATAAATATGAAATGCGCATAAACTGAAATCAATGAATTCACATAAATCTGTTTTATTTTATTAAGATTTATTTTCTAACCTAAAGCAAAACCGTGAAATATGCAGAAACATCATTTTTTAAAGGTTTTAATGTTATGCGCATGCATTTAAATTTCGAACTATTTCTTAATAATTTGCTGTACATAGTAAATTACGGATATCATCTTTATTACTTTAAAACAAAAATTCAACAATAGCGAGGGATTTCATTATAAATTTAACATATTTTTACTGGAAAATAAATGCACAGAACAGCTTAACACGTACATATCACTGCCGTAATGCAATGTTTTGAAGTCACAAACATGGACGCCGCTTGTTCGGCGGAGTTTCATTCCCCGATAGTGGAGGAAACTGCGAACCCTCCCTCCTTCTATTCTAACCTCCTTGGTTGCACCGTATAAAGTGAGGATTTTTCCAATCCCAGAAAATACTTATTATGTAAGGTTGCAATGCTATCGATCTACCATGTCAGTTGAATGCTAAACCGTAAGTAGCATTCAACCCGACCAAAAGATCTTATATTAGGAAAAGCAGTTGTGTAAATCGTGGATGCCACAATATTCTTACCCGAAAATTTATAAAAATTATTTAAATATAAATCTTAAAAAATGGGCGAATTTTATTGGGAATGAACCTAATTTCGAAATTAAGGAAGAATCCAAACTCAATTAACATTGAGAAGCTAAAATTTTGAGAGCTAATTTTTTTAAAAAACTACTCGTGTGGTTTTCACAGATCTTCGCAGTTTGACGTAATTTGAATCATAGAATCAAAACATGGGAAAAAACTGGCATGTCATTTCAGAAAAAGTCCGATTTTTTCTCAAAATACCTGTATTAGAACAATGCTATATATAAATTTAATACATATCTGAAGTCGCGGTTTCGAGACATGAAAAACGCAAGTTGAATTTCGTCAATCGGCCCAGTAGAACAGAAGATATAGAACTGCCCCTCTTTTTCTTCTTCTTCCCCCCCTCGCAGTGTACATAGCACCGGTCGGATTCCCGCAATCGGTACTTACGTATTCAGGCGAATACCTTTGCGCTATTTGGCGATTTTTTTACGGATTTAAATGTAAAAGTTACTTATCGGATGCAATATGGTGGTTTCTGCACCTTTTTTTTAAAAAAGATTCCCAAACTATCGATATCTATCTTAAATCGTTAAACATTACCAACATATGAAAAGAAAACATACTTTAGCAATTTAAAATACAAATTTGAATTTTTAAATTAGGATTATGTCATACATTAAAAAATAAAACAACCTCATTCTTCTTCAAATCTTTGTATAAGTTTTTTTTCTCTATTCTTTTCCCGAAGTTAACATCACTGAAAAAAACATTAGGGAACTGCGGAGAGTCGGCTTCAAGCATACCTCGGCAATGGCGGCTATCGATGGAACGAATTTCTTCGTTGCTCCTTTTAGATAGAAGAAAATTTTCAACAAATTTCTGTATTCTAGCGTACATTTTACCTCACTTTTTACCCATCGCTGGCAAGCTCCACAAACTCATATTTTAAAACTAAGCTGTTTAAAGCAAAAAATATCACGATTTGTTTATAAAAACCGTTGGAACTTGTAACACAATAAAAAAGAACACACATGAAAATGGCGGCGTTGCTTGGTTGAAGCATTATGAGTATTTTTGGCGAAGAATGGTTATGTGTATCGTTGCCAGATTTCGTCACATATTGAAAATTTGACTAATTCTACTAAGTTAATACATAAGTACCCCGCAATCATTAGCAAAACTTTATAAATAACCTTTTTCACAAGTGCAGACAATCCACAATATTTTTCTTAATATGTTTGTCTCGTCGGTTAATTAATGTTCTCAAAACATTCATGCATCTTAATTACAAACATTTGTTGAACAAGAAAGTAATGCAAGATTCTATGATCTGACAGTAAAGCTAAAATAAAATTTTAAAAAAAATCTTAAAGTTTTCAGATTTTATATTACATCCAAAAGCGCTTTTTTTAACGTTCTGTGTGCTACCTTTATTTATTAAATATCATGTTCCTCATACTTAAACCATAAAATTCAATTCCACAGCAATATCTCAAAATTTTAAATCTTTAGAATTTTCGATACACAGTTCCGCGCGCTAGAGATAAAAAGTTTTTTTTTTCCCTCTCTAGAAAGTTGTCATTGCTCGCTTGTAGGGATTTATATTCTCACGAAATAGAAATAATTCTTTCTTTTTTTTTTTCCCTTCCAAGCACAGTGTTGCCATTGCTCGCTTTGAAATCGTCGACTTTGTTAATCAAAAACTCATAAATGCTTTACAGAATATGAAATCGATAATAAAACAAATTCCAAATTTGGGCTGCCAGATGCCCATATTCGATAGATTACGTTATTGGAAACTAGACGGCTCCAGGTGCCGTTGTTTTATCACAATAGACACATACATACATTCATTACTTCCCCCACCGGCAGTGTTACCATTGCTCGTTTTTTGAATTCGTTGAGTTCCTTAATCAAAATCTCATATACAATTATGCAGAATCTTCATTATTTGAGTTCTTTAAATATAATACAGGGCTCTAATGTTTGGTGGCAACAATTTGAAAAGTCAAATGCCATGAAATTAATAGTCCTTCTGGGCTAACAAATAAATAACAATTTAGAATGTTGGAACTGGTGTGGTATATTTAATTATGGCAAAGCACACTAGGGCTATCTGCCTAAGGGGAGGGATGCCTCCGTGGAGGACTTTCTAAGGGAAATTGGCTCGTATACACGTTACACATGGGGAAAACCACGGAAACACCCATGCAGCCAGCCCGTTCGCGGGATTAGAACCTCGAACCGAACTACCAGTGTTCAGCTACTTTACCACTCGGCCGCTGGTGGGCCAGAATGTTGGAACTAAACAATATTTTATTATACAATGGTTTGATGTTTAACAATTTCGATGTGTAGTGAGAACAGCAAACCGAAAACGGCTGTATTGAAGCCATTGGTTTTAAGGTCAGAGGCTCGAATCCTGCGAACAGTCTGGCTGCATGGGCATTTTATGGTTTTCCTAAGAAAATCCTCCATGAAAGATCCCTCCCCTTAATGCTGATAATCCTCAAGTGCTTTGCCATAATCAAATAAACCAAACTAAGCCATTCTATATAAATGTAAAATTGTATATAAATGCATTCTATATGAACTGTAAAACTGGTCAAATTGCAATCGATATTCTTCGAAAGTTTTTTAGCCAAAGCACTCGCCATTTTCTTTATACAGTCAAAAGTCGTTAATCCGGACTCGTCGGGACTTCGGCGATTCCGGATTATCGATTTTTCCGGATTATAGATCATCAGTTTAAATCTCGTAAGATGGCATGCAGAAATTCTAAAATTAAAAATATGAAACCGTAATTTATGAAATAAAGAACAATTATGATCTAAAGGGTATCAAAATTTACAAAAAAAAAAAAAAGCTTAATATTTATTTGTTTACTTTATTAAACATTTCTCTCAATGCAAGTTGTTTAAGTTGCTTCATTTTATGTGATAATATTTTCTCTTTAATTCTATAAAAAGACATAATTTCTTGTTCAGTTACAAAGTTCCGCTGTTCAAGTCCCGTTAATTGCTGTGCCGAGAATACAGACTAACTTGTCAATCGAAATTTTTTCGTTTTCACTAACCTCTCTGTCACATTCTTCATGCCTTTATCCATTTTTTGCAGCAATTCCACTTTTTGTTTGTTGGACATCGAAACATACTTTCGTTTTGTAGATCCTTTGGAAGTTCCAGCATCGGAAATTCTATTTGACATAATCGAAAGTTCAAGTTTACTTTTATAAAATTGCTCTTACAGTCTGCAAAAAATAATAAGCCTGATCCAATTCCAAGATTAAGGAACAACGCAATCTGCAACATTAACTGAAATAGATAATTAGATAATTTTAGCTTACACCGTCCGTTATACATTAAACGAGCTGGCGAAAACGTATTCTGCACTTGCGCACACGCATATGCGCAGTAGTCAAGGTCTTACGCGCACGCGTAAAACGCCTGTGCGCATGCGCAGAAAGTTTTTAGCTTTGAGGTCCGGATTATAGATCATTCCGGATTATGGGTGTCCGAATTAACGACTTTTGACTGTAGCAATTTCACTTTTGGTTCCCATGCTAACATTACATCTTTATGACCGTGATCAAATGATAAAAAATTTGCAAATTTCTTGTCTAGAATAATCGTACCTTCTATGTTTTCTGTTAATGAATAAAATCTAGAAACCTTGTAGCAATTTTTGAAAATGATTTTGCGGATTGAAAATTTGGCACGTCAGCAAAAAAGCTAAATGCTTGTTTCATATATCATCAGAAGAGATGATTTTTTACCAGTCTTCCATATTAATTCACTTTAGGCTCCTTTACCTATCTGTTTCTACATATACAAGTTTTCTACATATCTGCACCATTCCTGGCCTGATGCTGATGACTTTTTTGCTCAATTATGACATCCTTTAAACTTAAAAAAATGCTTGCATTACAACTAGTAAACTGGATAATTCATTTTTGTAGACACTATTCAGACTGAAATACCTGTCAACCTGAAAACCACATAAAAGCCCATGCAGCCAGCCCGTTCACCTGGCTGGAATTCACCACGGTTCAGCGATTTTACCATTCGGTCGCTGGTGGGTGCCACACAAGTTAATGCTATTAATGAGTAAATTACATTGATTTTATATTCAGAATTTTCAACAAAAAAAAAAAAGGAAAATACCTTTTTTTGTGTTTACATAAAGTACTTATAGCATATTCATCTACTTTAAATATTACATAAGATGCATTTTTCTAAAGGCAGAGCAAGGTTTCCTGAAAACCTTATAATTCCAAGGGTTCCACAAGTTTGAAAACCACTGGTATAGTTTAACAACCCGGCTAGTCAAAACTGTTACTAAAATATGTTTCTTAAATATCAAATGTGAAAACAGTCTAGAACACATTACTGTTTTGGCACAAAAATCGCTGTTTGGAAAGACAAACTTTTTTTAACTAACGTAGATTAGGAACCCACTAGTTAAAAAAAACCTACAGAATATTACCTACAGAGTAAACAGAAAATTTTTAGTTTATTATTTATTTGTTACGTAACTCCACCATCTGGCACTATACAGAAAGAGATGGATGCTGCTCCGTAGAGGACTTTATTAGAGGAAAATGGATTGAATCCACACGTTACACATGGGCAAAACCTTGAAAATCCCAATACAGTCAGCCTGTTCGCCTTTTCCTTCCTTTAGACCAGACTTCCCTAAATTGTGATACATGTAACATCTAGGAAAAAGGAAGGATACGCACTGCATCGAGTAAACAAGCACGACTAAACGAAAACAATGAAATGAGGCGAAAGTAGAATAGTTAAAACAAGAAATAATTTGAAAAAACTTACATCATTGCACAATAACCGGCAGCGCATAAACTAAATGGGGGGTATTCAAGACCAGAATTGTTCAGCTGAATAGCCACGCGGAAATTGAACGAACCAGTAAGAAGTACATCTGAAATAACAAAAACCACAAGAAAGCACAGGCAAGGATTTTACTGGTGAAAGAACAGAAACAGGAGGAAAGACTATGGAAATGGCAAACATTTGCGAACACGTATGATCTTTCATTGAAACCTTGCAAATGTGTACCGCTTCAAAGAGCTGCCCTACATAGAATGCATCTAAACCTCTGGATGCTGTCCGGAGGGGTGCCACCCCCCTGATCAACCTGGGGGGAGACTTTACATGTCAGAGATCATCCATAGCCAAGCATTGACTGGGGGATGCCAACAAAATCATTACAAGCATGCAAGTACATGCTTTCTTACAATGCCAATCTGTAGATAACTTGACTGAACTCGTCAAATCTATTTGGAGTGTGGCACTCAAGTTTTAACAATTTCATATACACAAACTTTCATCACAAATTCTCCTGCAATGATGCAATAACTAAAATCTTAGACCAATAAAACACGAAGCAAACAATATCAATATTCGATATTTCGTTCATAAACTGAAAGCTGTTGCCAAACGATAACTTTCTCTATAAAACATTTCTAACAAAAAATGATACAAAGAAAAAGCCATAAAACTATAAAGATATTTCGGGCTTAATTTATGCAAATAATGTTATGATGGGTTGGCTAGGTAATACTGAATTTTCTAAAAAAGGAATAACATAGCACTAATAAGATATTTTTTGATAAAAATCCCACTGGTCAATACTTTACATGACAATATACATAGAAATGTTTAAATACCTCAATCAATTTTTGTGGTATATAATTAGTTTGATTTCTAATATGCAAAATTTTCCTATATGCAACATAAATAATAAATAAAAGATTTTATTTATTTTATAATTTTGACAGCTTTCATTTTGAATTTTAAAATTTCGAAACATGAATACAGTCAAATACCGAAAATCTGCCAACTCCTCAAATCCGCGTTGCCTCTCGGAATATAAACATCGAGTTTATAGGTTCCGAAAACCGCAACATCGAGTACGAAATATCAAAGAAAAAAATACTTAGCGAATAATGATGTCATAATTACCGACTAATAATGAGTCAAAATGGAAATACCAAATTATTGATATAAAAAAGTTTAAAAAATAAGATAAAATAAATAAGTTTTTTCCCCTCTAATCTGCATTGAGGTAAAAAAGCAGACAATTCACTCAACTCTTTGTTCAAGTTCACAATTAACGTTGCATTTTCTGAGCTTTGTTAAATCATTTCACGAGATAGTTTAATGCTGCCCTTTTTTTATCCGGATATTTTGTGGATAAATTAAGAATATTTTTAATTTCAGCCCTTTTTAATGCAATGACAGATAAAAAACGCACTCGTGATTTTACTGCTTGCAATGGTGAAAAACGTAAACATGTTGCATTGACAGTAATGCAAAAAGTGCAAATTCTGCAAAAGATGGAAGCAGGTGCTACTCCTTGATTCATAGCAGAATGGTATGGAACTGCTACACTATTGTGTATGACATACCGAAAAATAAAGAAAAGCTGTTGAAATTTTACAGCCACAGTGATTCTAACCCCGGACTCCGAAACCGGAAATCTTTGTACGAGGCGTAATCAGCAAACCTCGATGGTGTGTACATATAATACAATGAATAATATAATAAATTTATATATGTAATAATACTTTAATGCATATAATAAATGATTGCAATAATGTATACAATAATTTAATTAAATGTATCTAATACACCTTATTCATTCTGCACTTTTAATCCGAATATTATGTTTTATTTTTTCTGTCCTGAAATCTGCACAACCTCTGGTCCTAAGGTTTGCAGATTTCTGGAATTCTACTGTACTTGCATCTTTTTAAAATATTTTAGTACTTGAAGTACGTCTGCTACCAATAGCTGTATAAATAATTGCTACACACTTTTATGGACACTCTGTATTATGTTTCAAACGCACTGTAATATAAAACCTCTGAAGATGTACCATGGGGGAACTTTCCATTATAAATGGATAATTTTGAAATAGAAAAGATTTGCCCTTATTCTGACAACTTTTTTTAAAGACATTTATAAATGAACCTTCCCATTTTGCTTGACCATCACCTTCCTTGCCACATGCACATCATTTGTTTTTCCGAGATTGGCAAGTCTGCATCAGGGTTTCCTTTAAACATTGCATTTTTTTCGCTGCTTTATCGGCCAGCTCAACAACATCAGTCACCTTGAATAAAACAAAGGTGTATTCTGACTTTTTGTTGCATTTCATTTCTCTTTAAAAAATACCGTAGTATTTGGTTTAATTTCTTAAAGAACTTTAAGCAGAGACCGATTATGGTTTTTCTCTTTGAAATTTCTATCTATTCAAAATCTAGCCTTGTAAGAGCTAATGTTTCTGCTAAGAAAACAGTAACAGTAAAAAAAACACAGAAGATATATGCGAAGTTTTGGTATTGTTAACATTCTTAAACTTTATAAAAATGTTACGACGATTCAAAAACATAGAAATGCAATAAAAAGGCTGTTTAATCCATGAATGAGCAATTTTAAATAATATAAATTAAACAGATTTGAGAAAAAGTATGTATCGTGGAAATTTTTTAAAAGAATCCTTTCTGCTGTTGCCATGCATTTTGTTGAATGCTGAGGTTCACTATTCATTAGAAAATTATCAAATCATGCAAGGCAGAATTTTAGGTGTTTGCGAGAGATCTGGGATTATTTTACCTATAACATAGACCTTACATACATCACCAATATTATTAATTTAAAAAATACGTTAAATTTAGGGATGAGACAAAAAAAAAACAAAACGAAAACTCTGAAAGATTCTTCAGATTTTACATTACGCCCAAAGAGGCTTTAACATTTTGTGCATTACCTTTATTAAATATCGTGTTGTTCGCACTTAAACCATAAAATGCAATTCAACGGAAATATTGCAAAGTAATTTCAAAATCAGCATATCTTTAAAATTTGATACACAGTCTTGTGCTAGAGAATGCTTTTTTTTTAAAAAAATGCTTTTTTTTTATTGCTCTTTGAAATCATGGAGTTAAATGAATTTTTAATTAACAAAGTTTTACAAAATATGAAAGATAATAAAACACATTCTGCATTCGAGCTTCCAGATGCCCATATTCAGGTAGGGACTTATTCAAAATTGGATGGCTCTAGGTACCACCGTTTTATCACGACAGAAACATACATACATTTATGCAGACTATTCATTATTATGAAATTAATAGTCCTTCTGGACAAATTGCCCCTTTGGACTAATAATCTGATGGAAACAGAATTTTATACCGAAACTAAAAAAGTTAAAAGTATTTTTTTAGAAGTATCAAATACATGTGGTTGAATACCCCAAACTTGCCATATCTCAATTTAATCGTACATTTTTGATTGAACATGAAAGGAAGGTTAAAAAATCATTTAAATCATAATAAATTTCTTGACTTCCTTAATTCAAGTTCCAGAACCTGTGCTTCACAAACACTTAGAATTATAGCATTAAAATTATTTCTATTGCCCTAGTCTTGATTTCCAGCTTTTGGATGCATTTTTTCCCATAAATTGTAATATGATTTTAATATATATTTTGTTGCAGTAACAAATTTCAGGATACATGGGACAAGAAAAGATTAAAATTTAAAAAGGGCTCGAGACTATTTTATCCGACTTTCGTTATGGCAGTCATTCTGTCAATATTTCAAAGCAAAATGTGTTTACATAATTATTAATAAGTATTGCTTATAAGTATTGCTAAAAACAAAGCATTAAAATATGCATGTATGCATGAACATATCTAATAATATATTAGATTATAAAAAATTGTTTTACTAAAATATTTTTGCTAAATTTGTGTATGAAACTGAAGTTGTATTAAAAACATGGTTTAATTGGTTTAGATAATGTAAAAAAATAATAAGACTCATTACTAACCACAGACATATTAAAAAAGCAACTTTATTAACACAGTGCAACTGTTTTTTTATTTACTTCAATATGGAACGGGTTAAATATGGCTTAAAAATCAGAATTTATTACTGCTGCTTACATTCAGGAGGAGGCTGAGATTGATTTTGCTGTGTCTGCCCTCGAGACTTCTTTCGATTCTAAAAAGAAAAATATAATCAATCATTTAAGCAGATATAGATCTGTATAATATGCTTATACTGAACTTTGAAAATTCAAAATCTTTTCCATTTAATAAATTGATATTTTTTGGCAAAAGTCAATGGGGAAAAATAAGCATTCAATAAATATATATTTAATTTACATAACCATTAACCCTTTGGCCTATAACCACAAGCCTGACTCGTGGTAAAGAATTTGTGTTAGAAACAAAAGCCCCAATTCTGACTCGTGGTGAGGAATTTGTGCATAAAATGCAGCATATTATTATTCAACAAGCGATTGGCGTTCATTTACATCGAATATTTTTCCTTTGATTGCAACATCAGTATTTTTTTTTTTCAGTTGTTTCTGACAAAACTGTAGTCAGTATGAAAAGTATACATCTTGTGCCAGTTCGGGGTACACGGCTGAACAGTTGAATGGCATGGCGCGCAACCAACTTTCTTGTTTACTATAGCTCGCACAATTAGCAGATATCATGTAGGTCAAGGTGTCAAAATTAAACAAGCTTCCAATTTTTGGTTACTGTATATGCCAGAGTTTTTTTTTTTTTTTTTTTTTTTTTTTTGTATCACCAGATTTTGCAACATTCTTTATACAGATCTTTTAAAATTCTAATGAAATCAAAATAATAGACTCCAAAATTAATTTCAGAACGTGAAAATACTTCCAAAGTTAGGTTAATGGTAATACATTATATAACTAATAAAATAAAAAAAGCAGTAAATTCCAAGTTTTTACTGCACCAACTGTGAATATTAACTCCTTTGATATAATTTAAAACATTTTACGATACCATTTTTGATAAATATTCAAGTTGAATATGAAGCATTACATTCTTAAGGAACAAATTACACTCTGCATAAAAGACCGCCAGAACTATTCCTAAACCATATTGTTAGCTAGTCTGAATTAGCTACTTCAAAGACTGATAACTAATCATACCTTATCACTAACTAAAAAATATGTATTTTTGTCAGTTTGGTTTTTAAGTGTTCAATAATTCTTAAAAATCTAAATATTCTTTACTTATATATGTTGTATAACACATTCTATTAACAACTTTATAAAATTCAGAAGGTTTGAAATTTAATAGAAGAATTGTGAGCACAATGTATTTAAGTAACACGACTTTCAACATGCAACGTAATTTTTATTAATATTTGTATACAGATAAATATATCACCTGATTTAAATACAGTAAGCTTTCTTTAAAATACAAAATTGCAAGAAAAAAATAAATTTGAAAATGTACAACTTTCTTGTTACAAAGCATGCACATTAAATCTAATGACAATTTACCAGGCACTGATTATCGTTTTCATCATCATCTTCCTCCTCCTCTTCTTCATCCTCATCTTCATCATAATCTTCATCTTCCTCTTCATCCTCTTCTTCATCAAACTATAATAAATATCATATAAACAAAAAATCAACTTTTTTTAATTTACACTAATAGTAATTCAAAAACTGATGATCTTTAAAAACACTACATTTTCAAGACTAACTTAATTACAACTTATATCAATAATATGAAGAAACGTGCCACATTACAAACATGTACTGCATTCATACTACTGCACTGGTTTTCAAATTTATTCATAACTAAATATATCCTAAACCTAATTTAAAGAATTAAAAGAACTATGTACTTACTTCATCATCCACTAAATTTTCACCAGTGAAAAAGAGTACTGCATGAGGAATGATTCGATCTTTTATCAAGTTACCAACTTCAAAATCATTATTCAAGATATTCTGAGTTTCATCATCCTAAAATACAGAAAAGTAGGTATTAAAATAATTTACAATTGAAATTAATAATTAATAACTGTAAATTAAGTAACTTATTAGGAGTTCCAGAGAATATATTTAAAAAATCAACTTTAATACAAATTTTTAAAAGCAATTTAAGTACAGTAAAAGCAATTTAAGTACATCAAAAAAGAATTTTTAAAATGGCTTGAAAAAACTTATCTAGAAATGCAAATACTAAAGCAAATGCAATTTTAGCAGAAATAGAATTCCTTGGAGCAAGAATCTGAAAAGTGGTTTATGTCCAAGCTCTTAAATCTATAATGGTAATAAACTTACTTAAAATCTTGAACTCAGCACATGAAAATTTTTTTAATTAGCAAAAACTTCTCACAACTGGATAAAGGCAGTCATGCCACTCAGATGGTTAAGTAATAACCATTTTAATAGGGAAAAAAACATGCCCTAAATGCATTTAGTCAAAGAATTAAAAAAATTAAGATACTAATAGCTCATTTGCAAAAACACTTAATTTCAAAGTTATATATATATAAAGGGTATACTGAACTAAATATCATAACTATAAATTAAATACTTTGAATTATACTTTTCAGGGTTTTATAAATGGCTGAATCACAACTTGTGATATTGCCTTTAGTTTAGCAACATGGAATTCTTCACTTCATCTGAAGAAAAAGAACTCAGGGTTCGTACACATTTCTGCACACGGAAATTAAGGACTTTTAAGGACCATTAATGAAAAAATTAAGGACCTATGAGCAAATGGAAACCGAGTAAATTCAATTAAAAATATATCTTGAACGCAAGTAGGATGCATTATTATTAAACATAACTTAATTAACATAATTATTAATACGTTTGAGAATAAAATTAATTTTATGAAGTAGCATTAAATATTTTACACTTATAATAACTGGACAGAGTAAGTTGCGCTGGTAAGATATATTGGATGAAATAAAAGATGGGTTTATTTTATAAAATTCAAACTTGTATTACTAATATTTACTTATTTGGTTAACTTAAGCATATATTACACACATATTAAACTAAAAACGCAATAAATTTTTATACGCATTACGAGTATACTCGTCAATACACAAAATCGTGCCACTTCTCCATAACAAGTATACTTGTCAATCACAGTTAACTGGTTAACCCACAGGTTACAGCATTGAAATGCCTCTGAAATGTTGAAGCACAGCTGTTTCCTTGCAACAAACCTACTGTATCACTTTCAAGTATTTTATTAATGCTTTTTTCAAGTTAACACAAAACATGGAGACATCTTTCTCACACACACAAAATAATAACAGGTGCTTCCATTTCTCACATGACCAAAACACTGATGATTATGGCTGTCCAATGCAAGCTCCAACATGATTTACTACCTTCACAAAACCAAATGCAAGTTTCTACACCAAATACTGGTAAATAAATACAGGCAATCTTATTACATTTCAATTAGTCTTAATACATTCTTATACTGCCAAATAGTTTTTAAATCCAATGTTTTTATATTATAACCAGTAAAACTCAAATTTACACAATCAATGATTAAAATGCCACAAGAATCTGGTATCCAGTTACATTTTAATACTTTTCCAAAATCACTTACAGAACACCATTTAATTCAAGAACACTATTTTCTCAAGATGAAATAGAAGAGTATGGCCTAACTTTGAAAAACATTCAGAACTTTTATCTGAAGCATAAGTTTTAAAATAAATGAAATTTCCCTTATATTTTGTGTACATTGCAACCAAAACCAAACCTATCTTTATGAGTATGTTATCCTTTCAGCGATGTTAATGTTGTGTTGAACCAAAGCATGTACAGCTTTCAGTCAAGTCCAGTTAAAATCAGCCTCGAGAAAATATATTCAAATTTATGAAATCCATTAAGCATTATCAACCATCTTTTAAATGAATCACCAAACATTCCTTGTTTAAAATAAGAAAGTTAGCATTTTTCAAATGACCAGACATGTGCAATTTGATGCATGCCAATACCCATTTGATCATAAAGCAGTCTCATCACAGAGAAAGGCATGCAGACCTTATTTTGCTCGACATGCAAACAAATTTTTGACACAGAAATAGAGTGCAAAGAGTTTGGTTAAATATTTTGCTCTTCTGAAAACTGCAAAAGGAAGATAATTTCATCACCTATTTGTCTTATCCAATGTCTAGTGATAACACAATCATTTCTAAATATGTACAGGCAGTCTTAAAATTTTTCAATTAGCACTTTTACTTTCAGATAGTTCTAAATTAAAATGCCTAAAAAACAACCTTCAAAAACCTGTCTTAAAAAAAAAAAAAAAAAAAAAAAAAAAAAACTATTTGGAGGACAGAATTTGAAAAGCATTTATACTGAAATGCAAGAAAAATTGTCATTTCCTAAAAGAAGAATCAACTAAAGCTAGGATTCATTACTTTATTGAATAGCAAAAATTAGCATGATTGCAGCAGCCTTCACAGAAGTTGAACATTCATGTTTTTTGGTTCATGGGCATGTATATCATACGTTGTCTCAATTTATGCTTACTGCATTTTTTATTCTAGCATTCAGTTAAACAACTGCCTTTATTTAAAACATAGGGAAAACTTGCGACACAAAAGTGGTTTTCTTAATGGATAAAATGATAATGGAATGTTGATCTCTTAATACCCTAAATGTGGATAAACAAAAATTAGTAATTTTTAATTAAAGTCTGACAAAATTTTGGAGAAAATATGAAAAATATAAAAAGTTACAATAGAAGAATCATTATATGCTGGGTTCGTTCTAGTGAAGTTTGACAGTAATTTTATCAGGCTGTCCTTAATTTTATAAGTACAGTCAAAAGTCGTTAATTCGGACACCCATAATCCGGACCTCAAAGCTGAAAACGGACCCGGACCTCTGCGCATGCCCCGCGTTGGCTCATGCGCACAGGCATTTTACGCGTGCGTGTAAGACCTTGACTCACTGCACATATGCCTGTGCACAAATGCAGAATATGTTTTCGCATGCGCGTTTAATGTATAAGGGACGGTGTAAGCTAAAATTATCTAATTATCTATTTCAGTTAATGATTGCGTTGTTCCTTAATCTTCGAATTGGATCCCACTTATTATTTTTTGCAGACTGTAAGAGCAATTTTATAAAAGTAAACCTGAACTTTCGATTACGTCAAATAGAATTTCCGATGCTAGAACTTCCAAAGGATCTATAAAACGAAAGTATGTTTTGATGTTCAACAAACAAAAAGTGGAATTGCTGCAAAAAATGGATAAAGACATGAAGAATGTGACAGAGAGGTTAGTGAAAACGAAAAAATTTCGATTGACAAGTTAGTCGGTATTCTCGGCACAGCAATTAACGGGACTTGAACAGCGGAACTTTGTAACTGAACAAGAAATTATGTCTGTTTATAGAATTAAAGAGAAAGTATTATCACATAAAATGAAGCAACTTAAACAACTTACAATGAGAGAAATGTTTAATAAAGTAAACAAATAAATATTAAGCTTTTTTTTTTTTTTTTGTAAATTTTGATACCCTTTAGATCATAATTGTTCTTTATTTCATAAATTATGGTATGATATTTTTGATTTTAGAATTTCTGCATGCCATCTTACGAGATTTAAACTGATGATCTATAATCCGGAATCGCCGAAGTCCGGACAAGTCCGGATTAACGACTTTTGACTGTACCACCAATTTCAGAGATTCTGGAAATTCTTTTTTTAACAATTCATCGCCAAAAATTCTCCATGAGAACTAAATAGCACTATCTGGTGCCAGTTACATCTTTGAAAACATACAACAGTAAAAACAAATTAGCATCACCTTCACATATGACAATGTGGTCCAACCTTTAGTTGCTCGAGGGCCAATTAAAGGTTAATATTGGAGAGTGAAGGCCAGAGACATTAAAGAAAGAAAATGAATTACATATAAATCATTAATTTAATACATCACTTTATTTTACAGTCAAGAAATCAACGTGATGATTGGCAATGCTTTTCTGATACAAGTTTATTGATGACCGCTGTAATATCAGCAAGGCAAAGTCTCGGGCTCAATTCCAGTGAAACACTTTCGGTGCGATTTCTTGTTTTTAATTTAATTTGTTAGAGAGCAGGAAAAGCACTTTCACACACATATGTGCTGCCAAACGGCAATAATATTTGCAAAGAGAACGTATGCAGCTTGGGAAAACATTCTTCAGAAATCAATTTCCAGAAATATTCAGTGACATCCCACTTTTTTAGTCTGGTAGAATGGATCTGCTTGAAGATCTCAAATCTCCATTTGAAGGTCACTTACTTCAATCTCCGTGGAGTTGCTATAAACAATGAAAGTTTGTTTTTAGGAAGCCAAAATCTGTCTTGGAATTCTTTTTTGATATTATTAATTATTTCATGAAGCATACTAAAATCTGTGTCATTTTCTTTCAGCTGCTGACAAAGTGAAGTGTGTCGTATTATTTGCATTTCATTAAGTTTTTTTTTGCAAAAGCCTTCAATATGGCCATAAACCTGGGATATATTTTGTTTCTACCTTGTGGTTTCAAGTTTAAAGCATTCAGATGGGATGTTAAAATCTGGCCAATGTTTTCATTTTTGAGGAAAGGAAGAATTTCATTCCTCAAGCCAAAAAACTGTTGCAGACAATTTCCAGCACTTAGCAGTACAATGAAATGCCAACATACTCAGCATTCAAACTATCCACAATTGCAATACATGCTCTGTCTCTGGGCTTATTAAAATTTACAACACTTTTCATTGTCTCACTGAGCCTTATAATTTTTATTGAATTATTATATTTATTATTTAAAGCAGTAAGTAAGAAGGGCATTTTGTTTTTCCAAATCTTTAACTAATATTTTCCCCTGAGTAAGAACGGCAAGTGCCAACAAAATGAATAAGAGGGCCACGACGACTGCAACTTCTGTTCATTGGTGTTGTAAACCTATTTTAAGGGTGAGCCCTTTCCCACAAATTTCCAAGACTTGGATTTTAAGACAATATTTAGTAAGAACGATTTCAAAATCTAATAACTCAATGATATAGGTGCACACAGCAACTTTTCCAAATGAGGGGTAAAGGCATGAGTTTTTCTTCGGATAAAACACAAGTGTTTAAAAAAGACTTGGCGGTAGGAATTAAAATTTTTGATGCACAAAACGCATTTTCATTAACAAATGGTTGAAATTCCAAGACAATTTGCATATAAAAAAAAAGGCTAAATACTTTCATTTAAAAATTTAATGTTTTTGATTACTTTTATTTTACTCACCATTTGATCTTCATCTTCTGGAACTGTAATTAGAGAAAAATAAGTAAATAAGAACACATTTACCAACATGGCATTCACAAATTAAATAGCTTGCTACGAATCACTTTGAAAAAGACATTACGTTAAATAATAACTAATTAAATACCCGACTAACAGTATAAAAATATTCCAACATTGAAAGTAAAAAGAAACTACACAAAATATTTCAATGTTAAAAACATTAAAAATTACACCATAACTAAAATTATGATTCTGAAGAATGGTTATAAAGAAGAGCTCACAGAAACATTTCCAGATACAGTGAAAAACTTTTGAAACTACAATAACTTCAACAGTCAAAATAAAAAAAATTACATGAAATGCACTTTCGAATTACTATAATATGCATCTTCTTTCAGTGAACAAGAGCTTCCATGAGACATTTCTGAAACAAAGAATCTAAGACATCGATTCTTTTCTGCCCCATACAACTCTTTCAGTATTGCTAGACTATCATTCCTCCTCCTTTCCATAACTCTAAGTACAGAATGTTTTAAATATATTTGTGTGAACCAATGAATGAGTAGGCTTGGTCAGAGCGGTAGTGACATCAGACATGGTTACTGTCTGTCTACGAGAACAGCTCCCGCCAGTATCTGGCAGATGGGGGTTGCTATAGCAATAGGGCTAGTAAGGAGTAAACCAAAGGTTGCAAATTCATCTTTAAATGCACCAAGATGGCAAACTGAAAACTAAATCTTCAATGAAGCTGGAAGGAAATCGGTTCAAAGCTTGTTTCTACTGCAACAGACTAACTGGTGTGAGCTTTTCTTATGATAGACTGTATAAGGTGCTTATTATTGTGTGTGCAATTCAATGCCAAAAGTTAAATTTTGTGTATGACACTTACATAAAAAGAGATTCTTGTACAGAAACGTGTAGACAATTCAGAGAAAAATTCCCTGTCATTATGGTTCTTCACAGAAATACAATCGGAAATCTTGTTGGGTTACAGGAAAAGTTATCATTCAACGACAGAATTTGTATAGGAAAAAAGTTAACAGAAAAGATAATTCCTGAAATTCAAGAACCATTACAGTGTACTCAAACAAATCTACACCGAGTCTCACAGGAATACATGCTCAAAAGGCTCAGCCTACTCTGATACTAAATTATTGAGACATAAAATGACACCAAAAATACCTGCAAGCACACAAACACCATTTTGAACAGCTCCTACAATACAGGTGAATGCTCATTCACCATAAAAATAAATAAAATGATTCATTAATTCATAATTTAACAAATTGAAGTTTATGAGAATTGAATTTGAGTTTTCTACCTCCAGTTGCCCGGCAGAGATTTTCCAAATGCTCCATATTTTTGTATGTATTCAAAGAGATATATCTGATTTAAGAGCAGACAGATATGCCTACTTTTAAACTTGCATACCTTATTCTTTTAACCAAAATGACAGGTCAAATACAAACTTTTATTATACACAACTAATGAGAATGAGTAAAAAGTGATTACTGACCACATACAAATCCCTCTTCTTCAATGGGAGGAGAATATATTTTTGCAATGACCTCACTCGTATTTGAAATCAGCTGATTTGTAATATTTCATTTAAGAGCTTACAAAATACAACAGTCTGAATATTTAATACTGCACAACATAAAACAGAGAAACCTTAGCTACAACTCTGTTGAAAATTAAATATATTTTGGGGTAAGAGTAAATTAATAATTGAAAATTGATTTTTTTTAAAAATTTACCTGCAGGAGGATTAAAGAAGTTGAAGAAAGAATCATTTTGAACTGTTTTTGTGACAGTTCTAACAGCACCCCTGGCCTTGTGCTTTTGCTTCTTCTTTATTGTCTTGATAGTCACATTTTTGGATTTTTTCCAATCAATTGTACAACTAAAATGTTAATAAAAATTCATATATAACATAAGTAAATAAAAACAAATTAATTTATAACTTTTCCAAAAACGTGTTAAAAAGATTACACTACACTTTCATATTTACACATTTTTTATATTGAAAATGCAGCATGTTCTAAAAAGCTAACTGGAGTTGATGAATTCATGAAACAGAAAAAGCTAGAATTTATCAACAAAAAATGTGTAGTGTTTCAACAGAATGCCAGACCTCACTCGAGTTAGGTAACTCATCAGAAGCTGTCGCAGTTTAGAGAGGATGTGCTACCACAACTGCTATATTCACCTGATCAGGCACCCTCAGATTACACTTGTTTGCCTTCATTTTTAAAAGGTCAAATGTTTACTTCCAATAAGGATGTGAAAAATCACTTGGATTAATTTTTTGGAAGCAAAGATCAGAACTTTTATGAGTACAGAATCATGCTACTACCAGAAAGATGACAAAAAGGTCAATTATTTGAATATGGCAAAGCATATATGAGAGCTACAGATGGAGGACAAAATAATGCAAACACCTATGAAAAAGTATGATATATTTCACACCTGCAGTACAGCCGCACCACCTGCAACAGAAGTCTGCCACTTAAAGAGTGCGAAGAGGAAGGTATCAGTCTCTCAACAGCAGTCACCTGCGCTGCATGCTTCGATCGAACTGTCTGCGAGAAGTTGAAATGTCAGACCTGTCAGAGTTCCAAGGAGGAATGATAGTTGGAGCGTGTTTAAGTGGCGCATCCGTTATGGAAACAGCAAACCTTATGGGGTGTGCAAGGAGTATGGTATCAGCCGTTATGATAGCGTACATGAAAGAGGGTAAGCAGACGTCTTTAAAGCACAACAGTGGCCGAAAGTCAAAGCTGGCTGATAGGGATAGACAAGTCTTTAAGTGCATGGTAGCCCGAAAGCACAAGCAATCGTTATCCAAGATAACATCCGAAATAAGCAGTCATCTCCAGGACGCAGTTTCAACAAAAACTGCCAAAAGGGAACTTCATGTTGCGAACGTTTATGGCAGAGTGGCAATTCCTAAACCCTTGGTGAAAGCAACTAATGCTTGCAAGCGACACCAATGGTGCAGAGATCATAAAGGCTGATCCCAACAGCAGTGGCAACAGGTAATATGATCAGATAAATTGTCATTCATCGTATTTAAGAGGACTACACGCCTCTTAAATAGAACCCCCAAAGTGTTTTATCCTGAATGCCTCTTGCCGACTGTGAAGCATGCAAGTGGTGCCATTATGGTATGAGGTACGATATCTTGGCGCGGTCTTGGGCCACTTGTTATTCTGCATGGGAGGATCACATCCAAACACTAAGCATTCTAGGAAATCATATCCATCCTTTTGTCCACTGTATTCCCTGGGGAGAGACCGTTTTTTCAAAATGACAAAGCGCCTATCCACACTGCTAGGTGTATTCAAGAATGGTCCAAAGAGCATGATGACGCAATTGAACACCTTGCTTGGCCTCTCTCGGCACTTTAATATTATTGAACATTTATGGGCATATTAGGAGTCCAAACTTTGTTCCCGATTTCCACCTACATCCGGACTTTCGGAATTAGAGACCGCTCAGCAGGAGAAATGGCTTAATATTCCTTTAAATATTGTCCATAACCTTTATGCATCTATCCCACGTCGCATTCAATCTGTACTTCAGTCAATGGATGGTCCACCCTCCTATTAATAAAGATTTTCCACTATCTCACAGGTGTTTGCATTATTTTCTCCTCCATCTGTATCTGCTTAGTGGGAAGGATGCCTTCATAGAGGACTTTTTAATGAAAACTGACTCCTATTACAAACAAAAAAACATGATAACCAAGCATGCAGCCAATCCAATGGCTACAGATTAAGATAAAGATATTGAAAATATTGATAAAAAGTCATTGAACTAAAATGGTCAATACATACTTTAAAAAATTTATACAAGGAAAAAAGTTTCATGGGAAAAAAAAATCTTCAAATAACTCAATACATACAATCTTCAAGCTGTTTTCAGTGCCCTGAGAATTTCATGTTACACCAGGACAAAGCTTTTTGTTTCCCAACTATTACTGCTTTCGGTTCAGAAAGAGGCTGCTCATAGTTATATTTCAATGTGTCTGATGATAAGGAGGAACCTGTTTACTTTATGCTACTAAACACTCAAGACCATTATAATGCAACATAATGCACTGAAAGAAAAATTGCATCAGGCCTACTGGAGACAAGCAGTGACTTTCTAATGGGCGACTACATAAAGATTTACGAAAAAAAAAAATTTCCAACTTTACAATAATTAAAAATTGCCTTTTTCCAAAATCCACATGCCTTTTCATCTCGATATTTTTCAACATTATGAAATATTTCATTAAAACTCATCTGTAATGAAAAGCTCAAAACTTTAGATAGAATAGGAATTAGTGATCTTACCCTTTGCATCTAACAATTTCAGGCCCTTCAAAGGAAAAGACATCGGTTGGATCCGGAACACATTTTAATTCATAATATTTAGTTAAAACTGTGTCAGTGAAATAGTCATTTGGTTCAAAGTGAAATTCCAGGTAAAAACTCTAAAGAGGGAATAAAAGACCATTTTAGTATAACCTCAGTTATCACAAGAAAAAGTTTTAATACATTCACATTAAAATTCAATGCTACTCTAACTGAATATGCTCTTATTTATGTGCAAAAAAGTTATGTGCTCAAAATTATGTGCAAAATTTTTACAGATCTAAAGATAAAATAATTTTAACATAATAAATAATAATATCGGGCATTAAATTTTTAATATCACACAAGACTACGTACGATCATACTTTAAGAGTCTGTGGTACTTTCTGATTATCCACACCCCCACTAACATAGTAAAAACTTGCTGCTGACTTAATTATCAAACTTTCTGACAACTTTGGAGAAAGAAGTCTGAATACATTTTTTACATGTATTTTAATGATGTATCACCTACTACCCCCCAAAAGACATGTACTTAGTTTTTTGCACGATTCTCCCCATGATCTCCTTTGTCTAAAAAAAATTAAGAGTATAACACCAGACACGAAAACAACCTTCCTAGAAGAGATGAAACTTAACGCAAAATAAAATATTATTCATACAAATGAGAATTGAATTACAAAAGTGCAAGTCCACATAAGCTCAAACAAAAATAATATACAACTACCCAGCTTACAAAATACTTTTTGATAACATTTTGCGTTGCCTCCTGAATATTTTCTCAACTTTTCAGTGGAAGTGTAGATAATTTGGAAATACCCTATCCAATTTAATGACAGATATATTAACGATTTGAACTTTATGACTTAAACATTTAAGGAAAATCAAATACACCAAACACAAGGTATCAGACAAAATTTCACGAATAATTTTAGCAATAGTCATGTGCGGTAAATTCTACTACAGTACAAAGTCTAAAATCCGGACGTCCATTATCCGGAATGATCTAAAATCCGGAACTCAAAACCACCATCATTTTCTCGTGGGCTTTACACATGCACATTAGATCCCCCCCTCTGTGCATAATAAAACATCTGGAGAGTCGCGATTCTTAATTTCATTTTGACACTAAATACCTTGTTATTGAAAAAAATTTTAGCATAAATTTGTACCATCGGTGATTTGGCTTCGTTGCTGCGCATCTGCTTGGCACACATCTGAAACCGAAACATTACACATGTATACATCGTTGATTTGATGCCAACCTGGCAAATTATTATTTGTTATGCTTTCCTTTTTATCACCGCATGTTTATTAAAACATGACAATTTTAGTAATGACTCATGTAGCGATGCCTAAACAATTTTCTTCTGTTAGTAATTTAATAATAAAGGAGTATGGTAACCTTTTATGTTGACATTACGCTTGGCAATGATTACAGATTTAAGTTAAATGTGCTAAAAATGTTGACTACGAAAAAATTTATCAAAAATTTCTTTCCATATGCTAAAAATATTTTCTTGATACTCATAAATCCAAAGATTACATTTAGGGCTATTTGAATTAAGAATAACTAATCTGTTATTCACATAAACCCAAAACCAGCACTCATATGGCCGCACTGGGTCGCAGAATTTAGGATCCACAGAGAATGCATCAGGCGGTACGATAGATATCTAGAGCCGGCCCTCAAACAGCCTTAAGTATATGTGGCAATTTATTTATTCAAGACTCAGAAAAACCTTAAGCACGAGCAAGAAATAGACATAAGTATAATAAATAACTAAACTAATACAATTCCAGCTTAATTGTCTCAGTGCGCGATAGAAGCAAGATAAAATTTAACGGAACAACTTGTCGTTAGTCGCTAACCGCATGATGCATAGCGAAATATGGATAGTGAACAACAGCTAAATTTGATGATGATAGTTGCTAATTTTAAAGGCTCTAGGATATCACAAAACAAAAGTGAAATTTTCCAATTAACAGATTTTGTAAAGAAATGTGGAGAAGTGGTAATAAATGAAAATGATATGAAAGAAGTTTTTCATTGCGATGAATGACAATGCTTCTCAATCATCAATCAATTAATGAATGGCAAAATCTGTACTATGGTTCCAAATCCAGAAAATACCGCTACCGATAGTGAAGAAAGTGACAGAGAAGTTGCTGAAAACGAGAAAAATTTCGATTGACAAGTTATAGTCTGAATTCTTGTAACACCAGTTGCAGGACTTCAACAATGTAACTAAACAAAAGATTATGTCTGTCTACAGAATTAAACAGAAAGTATTAGCACAAAAAAAAGATGCAACTTGCATTGAAATAAATGTTTAATAAGGTAAACAAATAAATATTAAGCTTTCTCTTGTAAATTTTGATACTCTTTAGATCATAAATTTTTGAAATAAATTAATAGTTTAAATAGAATTATGATTATACAAATAATACACTATTAAAGTAATATTGTAAGGAATTCGGTTTGACCTTCTACAGGTTATTTAAATTGGGAATTCCTCGATGGCTTTGGACCGCCTGTGCCTGTTCCGAAAATTCATGCGAATGAATGTTTCTTGAGAGTTTCCGCCACTCTGCCCGTGGGGTTTTTAATTGTTTTTGGATTTTCAATGTTTTGTGCTGTGCTTCGTTGTTTGAATGTCTCTTCCTTATTTTTAGTTCATTAATTAACCTTCAATTTTTTTAGTTAATTAGCTTCTTTTTCTCTCTTCTTTCCTTTTGTGGTCTTGAGGGGGTCGACCCTTTATGGTCATATGGTCCAGTGGGACTAGGAGGATTGGGTCTTCCCTGTATTATGACTCTTTAGATCATAAATACTTATTTCATAAATCGCAATTTCATATTTTTAATTCTATAATATCGACATGCCATCTTACTAGATTTAAACTGATGATCTAACATACGGAAAAATCCCAAATCGCCAAAGTCCCAACGAGTCCGCATTTCAGACATTGTACTGTATTTTATTATAAGAAATTTTTTTGCAGTAAATTCTTAAAAAGTCTCAAAAGTTTAATATTTGAAGGCAGCCTACATTTTTAATTGAACAGATTCATATAAAAATTTTCTTTTAAATGTTATGAACCCTGTATTTGAAATTATCCAATACAAAATTAGAATTCATTCAGCTTTACATAAATTGTAAAAAGTACAGAATTCCTTGATTTCTTTAACATTTCATAAAAAAGAGTTAATTTATATAGATAAATGCATTATGTTTATAAATAGAAAATGTGCTTCAAATAGTTTATAAATTCATACATTTAATGTTGCTAATTTCTCAACTGTTTCATACCAAATAAATGAAGCTTAGGAATATATTTTGCCTGCAGAAGGTTTCCACATCAAATAATGCAGTAAATACATAAAAAATACATACTGTTAGAAAAGTTCACAAATAAACATTTTTATACCTTACTTCTGTCATGGTTTGTTTAAGTACATAATGAATGCAAAAGTAATTTATGTGAAAAATCAGACACATCACAAATAAAATTTTTCATCAAACTGAAAATGGTGATAATGCTATTTTACATGTTTAAAACCCTGAAGTACATTTACAGAAAATACCGATACACATTTGAATATTCTGCAAGAACTACCTGGGAAAAACTCTTAGTGAATAATATACACATATTAATTTTAAGATAACTACAATAGCTATTTAGATTTTTCCAAGTGTTTTGTAAGCATTTAGTTTCTAGCTTATTTTTTGGATTAAAAATATTTTCAACTCACCAAGATGGATGTTATGATGTCACTTCACATAACAGAAAAATAAAAACATTTAATGTCTTATATATTAATTTTAATATCATCATTTTAATATTTGTTAATGTTTGTGAAACAAATCAAAAATCACAAATCTTCGAATAAAATATTTTGTACATAACTGGCTTTAAAAAATCACCAAAATTTGATCAGGGGGCAAATTTAACACCATTTAATAAAAGAATCCATATCCCAAAAAGGGAAAAGATTTTGAGATAATATTTTATGAATTCCTCATTTGCAGAAGACAATTTCAAAATATTTCACTTTTAGCCCCAAAATTCAAATAATCATACAGTTTTTCTTACATCATGGAATGAATTGAAAAAATAACCCAGATTTATCTTGATCATAAATCAACGAACAATATTCCTCCAAACTGCTATTCACCATCAAAATGGCAGTCATAAAACCCAGACAGAAATGCAAGATGAGTAAAATTAACGACTCTTTGCCGATTTTGACTATAAGAATTATACTACTAAGGACTGTTTAAATACAATTAAAATAAAATTAATAAGCAATATATGTAATATTTATGCAGATAAACTTACTAATGTACCATATACTGAAGTAAACAAAATTAATTGATTAAACATTGCTCGAAACATAAACCTAAAATCTTCATATAGAAATGTCTGTAGCAGAATAAAGTCAGATCAAATGAAATTTAATATGATGAAGATCAAATCCAGATGAAATAAAATTGAGAAGTGGGAAACTGAATTTCCTTATAGAGTTTCATTTATTGGTGGAAAACATTTTTTCTCACTATAAACTAAAAATTAAAAGGCAGGAGATTTTTGTAACCTAGCAGGAGACTGGATTTGATGGAAAACCAGAACCGACAGCTACATTATATCAATTAAGTTCTTGCTTGGAGGATAAACCCAATTCTTTACAGTACTTAACTGATATATATTCCTTTGTCTAAAAAACGAAATAAGGCCATCTTTAAACCAGTTTTTGAAAAATACTTGTAATTTTTAACACTGCATTTGCATAAAATTAGATCATTTTCACAGAATGAAAGTCCATTGAACACAGAATGCAAGTTTTCACAATGTTTCAAGTTTACTTAATACAACTTCTTTCATTTTTCTATTGCCAATTGTGAAATTAAGCAGTTTTTTCTTTCCAAGTATGCACGATAAGTCAAATTTACAATGCAAACTTTGTGTATGTTTGTGCCCACTCCAGGACAGTAACTGGAATATGAGCTGAGCTAATTGATGGCTGCCAAAAAGTGAATGCAAGAAATGCACAGAAAAATCTCCACTGAATTAAAATATTATAAGTAAATTATATTCTCCACTGAAGTTAAATATGGTATTAGTGGTAAACTATCAAAATTCTTTTACACTTTGATTCTTAGAATTAAACACATACAAACAAAAAAAAAAAAAAAAAACTTACCATAGGATCAGACAAAGTTACTGCTTTTATATCTATCAAATGCTTTAAAATAGGTTCATCATACTCCTAAAAATGAAAAATATGTGAATAATGAAAACTATTCTCTGAATCTACAAATAAATTTTTAATTTTCCATTAACTATTTTTTTTTAGTTCCAAGTGGAAAGGCTGTATTCTGAAAAATTCAGGTAATAACCTCAGACGAGACTTATTACAAAACAATGAAAATAAGTTACTGCTAACTGCCACATGACATAGCTAAATGTTTTTAAAAAATTTAATTCAATTTTGCTTCTATATTCCTTTTTAATGCAAATTATAACAATTACAAAAATTTAAATATTAATAACATTTTGAAAAATTCAAAAATCCTATAATTATATTTCTACAAAATTTCATCAATAGATTTTATATTGTGAATGCTAATACACAAAAGAAATTTTTATGGTGTTAGTACCACATATTACAATACCACAAAATGGTTTTTAAAGCAAAATGTCAAAAAGCACAGATAAAATTACCTCATAAATTTATTTTTCTATGCTAAGCAATACATTTTTATAATACAGAAGGTAAAATGAATGATACTAAGCACCAACAACATGAGAACAATATTCTTAAAAAATGTTAATAAACATATATAAAATAACTTTCATAATAATAAACTTTATATTCACCTCAATCAAATCTGCAACAGTAGGAGCATTCTTAAGAGCTGTCAACCAAAATTCTGGAATGCCTTTAATATCTACAAAAGATTATTTTTTGACTGAATACTTTGTTTCAAAATTACAGACATTAAAAAAAAACACATTTAAAATTTTCTAGTTTCACATTTCCTCAGAGGGGAAAAAAAACTGCATATTTTTCTGCCTATTCATTTTCTTCATATCTAATTTACAGAGTGTTTTCACACATTTTTGTAAGAATTTTCATTTTCTCCACTAACTTAAACATTAATTTTAGAATTCAAAAACGACTGGCATCACATTGGAATAAGGTTTAATTAGCGCCTTCTGCATTCAAAATATTTTCTTTAAAATCTCATTGAAAAATAAATGGATCTTACACTGTCTGAAGAGAAATACTTATTAAATTATTAAAAAGATGTGAAAAGCTAGGTTTAAATATTTCTACACATAAAATAAGTGGCATAATTAATACGAAAAGAAAGAAATGTCAAAGTTTATATCCAACTGGGAAAGGGGCAAAAAATGTACACACAACAAAGGTACGTAAAGCTCTTATTAAATCTGAAGTCGCATCTTTGTTTTAAAGAAAAATCCAGCCCCCCAAAGACCTACTACAAAATCTTTAGATGCCTATGTAGTAGGAACTGAGAACAAAATTACAAAATATAATTTAAAGCAATTGAAATTAAAAAAAAAAAGTTCACTGCCTACAAACCATCTTTCTCAGCATAAGACTGTGTGCAGATTGCTGCATAAAAATGATTTGGCTAGTGAAAAATGGAAATACAGTCAAAAGTCTTTAATCCGGACTCGTCGGGACTTCGGCGATTCCGGATTATCGGTTTTTCTGGATTATAGATCATCAGTTTAAATCTGGTAGGATGGCAGGCAGAAATTAAAAATTTGAAACCGTAATTTATGAAATAAAGAGCAATTATGATCTAAAGGGTATCAAAATTTACAAAAAAAAAAAAGTCTTAATATTTATTTACTTTTTTATTAAAGGGTGCTAGAACACCAAAATCTTCAAAAAATTGTGATTTCGGATTTTTTCATTTTCAAATTCTCTACACTTTTATCTTTCTAAAAATACCATTCTTTAATCTCTATGAAAATTAGAACTGTAAAAAAATTTCGTTTTAATTTGTCATCTACTGCTTTGATCAATGAGGAATTTTAACATAAAAACGTGTTTTTCTCCAAATGTGATTTTTTTATACTCGATGTATCTTTTCTCAGGAACTACTGCTCACAGGTATCTAAACTTTTTATGGCTTATTTATTAAGTTCCCTAATATTTACTGAAATGAGATTTTGTAATAACCTTAGAAAAAAAAAATTTGTTTAATTTTTTTGTGTGAGAAAAGTGCTAAATTTTATTATGCCTAACAAAATATTCTGTAATTTACTCTAAAATTCAAAATGTTTCAAAAGCTCATTTCAGTATAATCAGATAGGTATACTTTAATTACAGAAAAAAATTTCAAGCCTGTAATCTACAGCAGATTTTGAGAAAAGGTACATCGAAAATGGCCAATTTAACATTGTCGGTATAGGGGTTTCTGATACCCCTTAAACATTTCTTTCAACGCGCGCATGCGTAAAGCTTACATTACGCACAGTCGAAATTAGAAAATTGCAACCAGAAAACTATTTGATGGGCATTCGTGATATTTATAATGACGAGGAATTTAAATCATATCAAAGACGGCGTACATAGAGATGAAATACTACATTTAGTAAGGAATTATAAGCCGAATAAAATAAAAACATCTGCTGTGAAGATTACGATAGTGCTGACAGATCAACTTCCAGTTCATTGCACAGCGCGTTTTAAAATTACTATACATTTATTATTACCAATTAATATTAGATCTGCGAAGTTCAGTGATATGTTAAGCTTCAACTAAACAACCTATTTATAAAATATTTTTGAAATTGATTTTGGTTCTTATATTTTTTAATTCATGACCAATTAAAACATTAAATTATAACAGAAATACTGATTACTTATAAATTTTTTCCAGTTTCTTCAAAGTATACAATAAAGTAACATTAACATGAATGTTAAAAAATTACCATACCAGCCTCAGGCACATCCATTTTTGCTTCAGTATCATCTTCAACTTTGACTTTCTGAATTTCATTCTGTTAAAAAAAAAAACAGTATTAAAAAATTAAAACACAAGATGATTAAGTTTTCCATAAAGCTAATTTTAAATAAAATATTTAAAAAAAATTCTTACTGATAGCTCAGCTTCCTTTTCAGAGTCTGACTGGAAATCACATTCTTCATCAGTTGGGATTACATCACCAGCTACTATAGCAGCTCGCTTCAGAAAATCAAAAATTTGCATTGTTTATAGAAACTCCAAGTGATAAAATGACTTAAAAACATATATTAGAATAAAAGCTAAACAAAACTTACAATAACACCTTTAGTACAAGCCTAACACATTCTAAAAGCATATCATATACTAAAATATATTTTCTGAAAATTAAAAAACCTTATAAAAAGTCTAAAATCCTTATGAATTAATGGGAATTATCTGTACTTAATCAACCACTTTCTTCCCTCTTTTCTACCACAAAGTGATTCTTTGCAGAAATGATGGCCATATCATTATTTTCTATTATTACAAGGTTCATATACATTTCTGGACATAGAAATTAAGTATTTTTAAAGACAATCATTGAAAAACATTAAGGACCTGTCAGAAAATAGGAAATTATTAAATTAGAGCACCATTCTAAGAATAAAACAGGTCTGCAAGATGCATTATTATTAAACATTATCTAATATTTAATATAATTATAAACCAAATTCAAGAATATAATAAAGTTCATAACATTTATCAAGTCACAAAATATATCAAGTCACGAAATTTCATGAAACATTTATATTTTAGACTTATAATAGTACTACATATTTTAAAGAAGATTGGTGGCATTAAGTTTTACTAACAGCTTTATGCCTCATTTCATTGTGTAGTCCAGAGATTTATGAACATTTGATGTCATGTGGCAAAGGTTAAAATGAAGGATAGAATCATAATAGCATGATTCATAATTAGTAGCTTGGATATTGTCATCACTGCTACTTGCCTAGAAAGATAGCTACTGACGATGTCATTAAGTTAAAAGTTGGAATTGTCAAAATAAGACTCAATATCTAAATATTATGAACACAATACAATTTCAAAAATTTATAAAGAAATGCTTTGAGTAAAATGTAACTATGCCTTCAAATTAAATTCAATGTAATCTTTGCAGTGATTTTAATCATTATTTCTCTTAATAGCATTTTGACTTTTTTTTCCAGTGGTTAACATTGGTTGGTTGAACAGCAACAATTTTATGTAAGTAGTGATTCATGCTTTTAGCCTTTTTTTATGCTCATCAGCTGTTTACAAATTTTAAACTGTATGGTCATTTCTTGTATTTTAAGTTCATAGTATCTTATGTATTTCTAAGCAGAATGAATGATTTAATTGGCCTAAGTAACCTGGAAAATGGTTCAATACAGAATTTCTCATAATGTAAAAGCTATAACAATATGAACAAAATTGTTCAGACATTTCCAGCCAGATATGAACATATGCCTACAAAAAAGGCTCATTTCTTTAAAAACTACATTAGACACAATCAGCTTATGAAAGCAAGATGTCACTTTCATGTTATTTCAAATGTTTATCTGCCAGGATTTTAAAATGCATTTTTTATTGTATTTATTATATTTTCAATTGTATTTATGTCAGTTATTTATATACATATTTAGAACCAAAAGCATATTTTCTGCCAAAGAAACAATACAATACCTATTCATTCTTGGTTCACCAAATATTAAATTTCCAAACTCGTAATACACACAGAAAATGAGAGCAAAGAAAAATTTCTCAACTTCTTGAGCATTCAAATATAAATTCACCATGTGACTCATAACTATTCTGAATGTCATTCTTAATATTTTATTTTGAGCACTAGACTGTTTCTACTAAACCATTATCTTTTCTTCGTATGTTTTTTCACATAATTCATAACATATTTTACATTAGCACATCTGAACTATGAATCTTTTGATGTTTTACTTGATAAACAGAATGCAGAAACAACTAAATTGTACTTTACTAAAGTACCAAAACTTTCTCTTAATTATACATACCTTTTCATATAATGATTCAAATTTCTTTTCATATTTTATTTCAAGTTCATGGAGTTCTTTAAAAAATTCTACTTCCAAATTCACATGAGCCAGCTGAAGTTTTTTTAAGGCTTTCACATTCCTTTTGACTGGCTTTGGCAGATTGAAAGCATTATTACACAGTAAGGAACCTAATTTACTGTTTAGAGCTGCCATTATATCAGCATCTTTTAGACCTTCTGTTTCTGCAAAGAAATTCAAACAAGAATTTATCACTATAGAAATATTTAATGGAGATGCAATTCTTAAGTTTTAAAAAATAACTAAATTTTACTTACAGTCCTTTTTTTTTACAGTCAAAATGTTTGCTCGCTATTTACACTACCTCCATGAAACACACTTGCTATAAAATAATTAAATTTCAGTGAACCCTTTTATGATAACCACCGCCGCCCAAACGGTATAGTGGTTAGAGTCGCTGACTTATGTGCCGAAGGGCTCGGGTTCAAATCTCAGAGAAGGCATGGATGTTTGTAAATGTACAGTGTCGGTGCGGTATGACGGCACTCTAAATATGTGGTGAGCCAAAAGTCCTTTCGTGTGGTTTGATGGAAGTGAGAGGGGTGGAAGATCCTCGGACTCATCCACTTGAGGCGTTCTGCAAAATTGGGGGCGGAACAGAGCTAAATCACACTGTCACCTGACTAGTGCTCAAGGCTGTTGCCAATGGAAACCAGCTCTCCTTGCCATGAAGAATTTCCTAAGCATGGGCTGATTATGTCAGACAAGTGAACATAAGCAACAACTATAACTACCTGCTTAAAACAAGTGATCAATGTTTCAGAGAGCATGAACCATACTGAACATCACATCTCTAACAAAATCTCCTTCAAAGAGCAATCAGTTGAAACTATAGATCAGTGATCGATAACTTATGACATGCAAGGTCATTCTGGGTGACATTCATCACATTTCCAGAGCCATCAATGGTGACAAAAAAATTTCGCAATACAAAAATATTAGTTTCTTGCATTGGCATCATCACTAAACATGTACTGCGTTTACCCACGGCCATCTGGAAAAACATGGCCCGGTTAGCTACAGAGTGACGTCACAAAAAGCGTCCGAATCTTCAGGCTTTGCTTTGGGTTTGAATATGTGCATTTCGTTAAATGTTTAGATTATTTTGTTTTAAATTATATATAAATTAGTAATTAAAATTTTCAGAGATTTACGGAAAAACGTATATAAGAGGTCGTTTATACATTTTAGTTAAGACTGATAGCTTCAGAGGTATTTTAAGAAATATTCATTAAATTTTCTAGCCAATGTTTTACAATATTTTGTATTATTTTTATACTGCATAGTAATGACATTTTAAGATTTGCTGAAAAAAAGTTTTAAAATAAATAAAGATTGCTATTTATTAACATAAATAAATACAGTTTATTACAGTTTGATTGTTCTTACTTCCACTAAATACTAAAATAAAATTCTTTAATAAATACTCTGAAAAATATATTTACAAAATTTACTGTTGATTTCACTGATCGCAAATCTTGCAGGTTTATTTTCGCAGATGCGAAGGAAAGGAATGAAAAGGATTCCAAAGTATAAATAATTAACCGAGAAAATATAAACCCTATTTAACCAATTAAAAGACATAAAAGCGATTTTTATTACCTTATCACAACATAATTATTAATAATTACTGCTGTTTTTAATTTTAAGAATAACTTGAATGAACAATGAGTAATATATCCAATGCTTTACTGCAGAGCTTTCAAAAAGTATGCAAATTATTTTTTATTCCTTTCAGTATTTATCTAACAAAAAGAAATGGAGATCAAAAGTCGCCGAAAAATTAAAATTTCCTTAAATGCTCTTGGGATTTGCAACATAAATTAAATAAAGCTTAATTTTGTGCTGCATTACAGCAAGCGAATTATTACTAATTAATGATATCCTTATAATCTGATAATAAAGAAGAAATCATAAAAGAGTGAACAGATGATGGTTCAATACTTCCAAGATTCTTAGGAATGTCAATTTTTTTTAACCTTTCTATGTCATCTTTTTTCACTTGAACCTAATCAATATATAAATTCACGAATTATTTTTTTTAATGCCCCAATAGATTTTTAACTTTACCTTTTCATACTTGTAATTAGCTTCATTATTCGTTGATACATCAAGCTTTAACAAGACTAGGGTTTTTCAGAAATGGTCAATGCATAGAAGGCAGATTAGTTGACTGTCATAGAGGCAACTATAACAAGCAGCTTAATTAATGATTTGATTTGACTTTAGTTTATTATAGCAAAACAGAAGAGGGTATTTGCATGAGGTATGCTTTCACAGAGGACTTTCTCAGGCAAACTGGCTCATTTACACGTTATACATGGGGAAAATCACGAAAATGCCCTTCGCCCAGCGGAACTACCAGTGTTTAGCGATTTTACCGCTCTGTGGCTGGTGGGATAATGTATAACGAATAAGCAAAGACTAGTACCTTTCAGCCATTTTACTTTTATTACACATCTTAATTTTTTCCAAAATAAAATGTTTTATTCCTCAAGTAAGATTCTCAAATGATTTTTATTCAATATATGCTTCCTAGTTATATAGTGGTAAGTCATAGTTCGAATTTAATGTTTTTAATTACTATGCTTTTGACATAGCTATAAATGTTTTCAAATTCAGTCCATAAAGTTTAGTATATCCATTTAATATATTTTTACATGCTCCCATTTCAACAATTTCTTGTCCACGAGACACTGCTGTATTCATATGAAGTGATAGTTAGATACATTTCCCAACTTTAAGCTGTAGATTAAAACTCAGCAATAAAATATAATTTATATCAGCAGATTTTAGCTGAATCATCTGAAATGTTTAGCTTATAATGAAGAAGAAAAATCCTCAAAAGATGCAATTTTTTTCTTTTTCAAAAATTGATTAAAAATATGTTTACCATATTGGCTCTTTTTTCCTCTGGGCTAATTTTCGGAGATGTCGGATTATCAGATAAGTATTTTGGACAATCAGAAAAAATGCATGGATAAGCGTAATTTATAATTTAGGATGTCCTTTACAAACTTAAAGAACACCATCTTTTGATAAAAATTCGTACAGAATGATATCTCAAAAATATTTCTCGCATACGACGCTCACTCGGAATTTTTATCTAGAAATCCCGTTTTAGTGTACCTTTTGGAAACTTGAATATCTGTATATATTCACTGGTTTTAACGTAATTCGATTTGCAGACTGAAACACAATATCATGCAGGCATGAAAGTAGACTTAACTGATTTTAGCTCTACATAGATGTCAATAGCTATATTTATTAAAAAATACTAAAGAAATAAGTAAACTTTACTACCAGTATGAACTTAAAAACCAAAACAGCATAACTGCTGTACTTTACTTATCTCAAATTTAGTAATAAAAAATACGTGAATAATAAAAAACACAGTGCAACGTTAATGAACAGCACACAAACTAACATAGGAATTCTTCGCTTGTCCACAGAGAAGTGCGAAGGGTGAAAGTTGAGACGCCTTTCGCGATGCCGTATCACGTGACTTTGAAGCTGACCAGGTCATCTATTCACGAAGGTCACGGTTTACCTCAGGTGCATTTAAATGCATTCCTGGCAGGTGTATAATAAGGATGATTCTATATGTAACACAGCACCACAGTTACGGTGGGGGTTTTCCGAATTTTAACATGCCAAGCTCAAAACATTTGCCATCAGTGCTGTAAGTGGTATCTTAGAGGGTTTACTATATACCATGGGTGGCCAAAGTGTGGCTCGTGAGCCTGATATGGGTCTTGCAGGCAATTTGTGCGGCTCGTGGATATGAAATATATGTATGAAATATGTTCAACTAAAACTATTCAGTGTCCAAAAAAAGTAATTGGTTTAAACTCTTTTTACAACGCTATCAGTGATTTCTTTCTATTTAAAACCTCCTCCATTACTTCTATAATGATGTAAATATAAACTTGTGGCTTTTAGAAAATCTAGATGTGGCTCTCAAATATTCCTGAATTCAAACATGTGGCTCTTACTGACATGAAGTTTGGCCAACCCTGCTATATACAATAAAATTAAAGTACACGTGTAATATATTAATACTAGAACAACTACTTGTAGCAATCATGAAGAAAAGTCTTGTTCCAAAGGACTCGTATTTTACATATTAAATGATAAACAGTTATTAAACATGAAAATGTCCGCTCCACCAACTTCTGAAAATAATTACATATTTACATACAAGAAGCCTGATATTTTTTTATTATCAGTTTGTATTATCTATTAGCTACTGAAACAATCCAGCAGAGCTAAATATGCTAGGACTATTTGCTTTGGAGGATACCTTCATGGAAAACTGGCATGTATCCATGTCACATATGAAGAAAACCATAAAAGTACGAATGCAAACTTCTGTTCACCATAATATGAACCTAGATTGAATTACCAATATTCATGGCTATTATTTACTTGGCATTGGCCAGTTCTCAGAGACAAAACAAATCAATGATTAAGAAAAATAAATAGATAATGTTCAGTAATTACGAGATATATTTTTTATTAATTTACATGACAATTCCAGAAACTTTGAACCAGTACACGATGCTTTAATTCAGTATTTAACAGTAAGCTTTTATTTTATCAAATGCAGCTATTAAAATGATCTTTATATGAATACACTGAAATTTTATATGCACTTTTATGGTTATTGCAGTAAATTAAAATACAAAAAATAAGATATTTGATAGGCAGAATTATGGATTTTAAATGTGTAATGTAAAGCGAGCTGGGAAGCTGCAATGCGACCAATTTTCAACACTACTTGTACTGTAAAATTATACTATCCTAAAAATATATTTTCAATATTTACTGCCTATACTTTGTGGTAATTAATATGAGAATTTCTATTACACTTCATACAACCATGACTCAGACAAGCTTCCAAAGTAAAAGGTGTGACAAAAAAAAAAAAAAAAAAAAAAAAAACTAAGTGCGTAGCTTGAAAACAGAGCAGTTGGCAACAACTGTTTTGGTAATGTCAAGCCACACACCTCCTCTATCCATGCCGCCAGTTTCGACTTAACAGACCACGCCCGTGGGAAGTACTGCGTCATTAATTGAACGCATGCTATTTCATTCTGTCAGGAAAATGTCTAATATTCAAATCGAACAGAGAATTAACATCAAGTTTCTTGCGAAACTTAAGAAAATCAGCCACGGAGGAAACATTTCAAATGTTAACTTAGGATTATGAAGATGAAACTTTGCCTCTTGCAGGTGTGTTTGAATGGCATAAGCGGTTTTCAGGAGGAAGGTACAATGTGGAGATTATGAACATGCTGGGCACTCCCTTGGGTGCCTAGCACGTTCATCATAATTGAATGGGTTCCCAGTGATCAGATTGTTAATCAGCACTACATTGAAATACTAAAAGACTTCATGAAAAAAAAGGCCACAGTTGTGGAGTGGTGGATGGCAGTTCCACCAGAACAATGCCTATCACACACGACCCTATCGGTCAAGCAGTTTCTGACCAGCAAAAACATTACAGTGATAAGGCATCCCTCCTTATTCACCTGATTTGGCTCCATGCAATTTTTTTTATTTCCTAAATTTGAATCTTACTTAAAGGGAACCCATTTTACCTCAGCTGAACAGATTCAGGCAAAAATGGAGAAGAATCTCCTGAAGGTCTTTCCAAAAACCTTGTTCGAGAACTGTTAAGCAATGGCAGCACCAAATGCAGAAGTGTGTGAATGCTGAAGGGAATTGCTTTGAAGGTGATGATGTCACAGATAACTGATTCTGTAAGTACAATGATTTATTGGACCACTCTTGCTTTTTTTTTTGTGTCACACCTCACATATAAATGATACTGGATATCAGGTTCTCTAAGGTAACCTAAAATCATGAGTGGGGTGTCTGGAATATTTCACCATAATTAACAACGTGTTTTCTTATAATTTATTCTGAAGGTCTATAAACGGGATCGGGAAAGAGATCCTTTATAACAAATGACCAGACATCTTATGGACCTGTCAATTACTAAATCTGTACCTGAATTAGTGCAACTTAATTACACAATTTTGAAAATCGAGAATCTGCCGACATTTACACCACTAAAATGACCATGAAGCCAATTTATTTACTAAGATTTTAGTCCAGATTGAGCTACCTACGCTCAGTAATCACTTGGCCAATGCAAATGGCGAGTCATTCTGCATGGAAATGCACATACAGGGCGGTGATGAAAAAACTTCGATACATAATCCAGCGTCCTAGATGTCAAACCAATCAAAATGAAATTTCAGATATCAAAAAATTAAAAATGGCATTGAAATGATATGCATATGATGAAAACTGCCAGCATAAAACATCTGCAAAGAGCATTTTAAAAGAACAATGAAAACATGAGAGAGGTGGGGAAAACTTTTACTGGAATTACAAGTTCTCAACATGTACAATGTTTCAAGATAAGTGTCATCTATAATAACTTTGTTGTTTTTAGGCCAAACCTCACTCCACTGGATTTCTAGTCGTCGGATTATCTGAAATTTAAGGTATATATATATCAAATCCACAAGACTGTCAGAAGTAGCTCAAAAAAATAAATTCGAGGAACTAAACCCTGAAGACAACATGGAAGCAGAGGAAGGTGAATTTATTACACCCAACAAAAAAGCAGGACACATTCCCCCTATAGTCTTAGCAGACTTCACGGGGGATTGGGATAAGATGAAAGAAGATTTTGAAGAGCAATTAAATATAAAAAAATATCGTGGAAACCTAAGTGGAGGTACACTGACCATAAGAGTTTATGACTCAGACCACTACAGCACAGTTACTGAATACCTAACTAAACTACTTATTCCTTTTCATACTTATAAACTCAACAGTGAAAAGCCTATCAAGGCAATAATTAAAAAACTTCCAAAAACAGCTAATATTGAACTAATCAAAAACGAAATTGCCCAAGAAGGTATCCCGATTCAAAAAATTCAAGTAATTCACACTATTGAAGGAAAGAAAGTTCATCTTCCTGTTTTTATAACAGAATGTACTAGAAATAAAGAAGGTAAAAGAATATATGATCTAAAGAAACTCAGAGGTCTGGATGTCTTCATCGAGCCTTTTAAAGCTCGCCCTGGACCCGTGCAGTGCCATAAGTGCCAAAGGTACGGGCACACACGGGACAAATGTCACTATAAACCTCACTGTTTAAAATTTGCAGAGCCTCATGAAACATTCACTTGTAAACAAACAAAAAATTACAACAAACTCCCTGTCTGTGCCCTCTGTGGGCAAAATCACGTTTCTTCCTTCAAAGGTTGCAGTAAACATCCTTATAATGTTCAGAAGCAAATCGAAGAATCTAAAGCTTTCAAAGAAGAAAAGAACAATTTAAATTTAACAAAAAGGATTTTCCTTCACTCCCTGAGAACAAACCAAAAAATGCATGGAATACTTCCAAGGAAAATGAAAACACTAGTAAAACAGAAGACACAAACTCAAACCCACTTACTTGGCTTTTTTGACTGGATAAAAATCCAATTCACTCAAGTTAAAGAATTCTTCCAGAAATTTAAAACAGCAAAAACAATATTATACAAACTAGAGGTCGGTATGGCGGCCTTCGAATATTTCTCAAATCTAAACTATGAATTTTAATCAAACTCATAGTCAAATAAATTTTATCTCAGCTACAAATAGCTTCTTAAAGATTTGTTACTATAATGCAAACGGCATCAGATACCAACAAGTGGAAATTTCAAATTTTCTTACTAGACATAACATTGATGTTATGCTAGTAAATGAAAGCCATCTCCGCTCTTGCGACAAATTTAAAATACAAGGCTACCGCATCTACAGAAAAGACAGAAGACATAATAGAGGGGGAGAAAACGCAATTCTCATTAAAAACCATATCAAAACAGCCAAATATGATTTAAATCCCGCCTGTACTACAGAGAATGCTGCAGTACTTATCTATAGTGGTTTTAGAGAACCTTTTCTTTTTATCTCCGTCTACAATCCCCCCTCCAGCACTCTTGATCTCAATAATCTGAAACTACTTACTGAAAATAACTACCCCACCTTAATAGCAGGTGATTTAAATGCTAAACATTCCTCTTAACTGTAGAGTCACAAATAGAAATGGAGAAAATTTAAGCAACTTCATCCACAATAGTAACATCAATCTCAATGCTCCCAATTACCCAACGCACTATACGCACAACAGACTAGGGGATATTTTAGATATAGTTTTGATGAAAAACCTTCCTAATCTTGATATTCTCCCAGAACTTTCGTCTGACCATCTCCCTATAGTCTTCAACTTCTATGGCTTTTATCCCCCTCTCCCTAAAGCTCATACAAAAGTTAATTGGTATATGGTTACCGAACAGCTAAATTCTGTTAACAGCAGAGCCACACTTCGTTATGACTGCGATATTGAGCTGGAAATCACCAGATTAAACTCCAAAATTCAAAACGCTATCAATAATGCTACCTATACAGTCAAGAATAAAAGAAGTCAAGAATAAAAATCCCTATGACATCCCAGAAGAAATTAAATCCCTTATACAAGAAAGAAATAGACTTAGAAAAAGATGGGATATTACTCACAATCCTACTGAAAAACGTCATATTAATTATTTAAACAGAAAAATAAAAGACATCGCCACCCATCGATCAAATTCGTGGGATAATTTCCTAGAAAACATGGATCTTTACCCAAACTCTGTTTGGAAAGTAGCTAAATCACTCAGAAATCTTTCACCCAATCAAATTCACCCCCTGTATCACATGGGCAAAATTCACCACTCCGAAGACTCCATAGCTGAAATTCATGCAAAATAATTAGAAAACATTTTTAAACAACATGAAAATAAAAATTCTGATCACGAAAAAGATATTAATTACTCTGTCAATAGCATCCTCAACAGTCCCAGCATTAATTTTTTTACGCCTGCATCTCCAAACGAAGTTCAGCAAATTAGTAAAAAATTAAAGAAGCGCAAAGCTAAAGGATATGACATGATTTCTAATGAAGCATTGCAAGCTTTACCTAGAAGATGCATAGTCTTAATTACAAATATTTTTAATGCTTGTATTAGACTCAGCTACTTTCCATCACAGTGGAAACATTCGATCATTGTTACGATCCCGAAACCAGGAAAAGATCCAAAGCTAGCAAAAAATTACAGACCCATCAGTCTTCTGCCAGCGCTTGGAAAAGTTTTCGAATGAGTACTTAGTGCTCGGCTCACCAATCATCTAGAACGCCTTAATCTAATAGACAAGCATCAATTTGGATTCCGTAAAGGCCACAATACCACACATCAAATATTAAATTTAGTTGAATTTAATTGCCCAAAAATTTACAAAAAGAACGGAGTAGCGGCATGCTTCCTCGATTTCGAAAAAGCTTTCGATCGTGTGTGGCATGCCGGCTTACTTCATAAGCTAACTTCCTTTTACCAAACAGCTTTATTAAGCTTATGCATTCTTATTTTAAACACCGTACTTTTCAAGTGCGCTGTGGTGAAGCAATCTCTTCAAAAAAAGTGATTTACAGTGGAGTAGCTCAAGGCAGTGTTTTAGGACCGAAGCTTTTTACAATATTCATAAATGATATGCCTCTACCTTTTCATTCTAATATACTCAAATATGCCGACGACACAGTCATCCTCACCAGTTCACGAAATCCAAATAATGCTTTACAGAAACTTCAGCTCCAAGTCAACATTATTAACAAATTTTGTCAAGACTAGAAAATCAAACTAAATACTGATAAATGCTGCGTAGTTCTCTTTCGCAGATACAGAAAAAATATCCCAGTGAATATAAATATCCGACTCAATAACCAAGATATTCCTGTAGCCAACTCTTATAAATATTTAGGTGTCTACATTGACAAAACCCTAAATTTCAAAGATCATATTCAATATGTTACAAATAAGGCTAACGCTGCTTTCATTGCTCCCTACTCATTAATTGGAAGAAACTCTAAGTTAAACCTCCGTACCAAGAAAAATATCTACATCTCACTTATTCGACCAATAATCCTCTATGCAGTTCCAGCCTGGGCTACTGCCCGAAAAATACAGACAAAAATTAAATGTACTTCAAAACAAAATCTTACGTAGCATAGTGAACGCACCCTGGTTCGTGCGAAATTCTCAAATTCACAAAGACCTGGATATCAATCCAATTCACGACCAAATCCTAATTTCTGCACACAACTTCTTTGAAGATAAGAGAAATTCTCCCTATGAAGCTATTAAATCGCTTACAGACTATGACCCTACTAATGAGAACGTAGTGAAAAGACCTCGAACGATCCACCACAATTCTAAGTGGTGGTAGTGTATATAATGTATTAAAAAAAAAAAATTATTCCTTTGCAGTTACTATTCAAGAAAGATGAACTTTGCAAAATTAGGACTTTATTTTCATCGATGAATTCTTCGTTTTACTACTTATTTAACCAAGATTTTTACTATTTCGTATTGTGTGTTTTAAAATCAAAGTTCGTGGTAACACCAAGTGCTTACTTTCACTCATTAGCCCTAGTGAGCTACATGACCTCATTTTCGCCTTTTACAGTTTCCTATTCATTTAATGATTATATCGCAAGTTTAGAAGATTTTCAAGTGTTTCAAAAGACATAAGACTCTTAAATTCACAAATATATGTTGCTTTTACTATGTTCGAACTTTATTTATTGCCAAAAACTACAAAAACTTCATTTTTCGAACTCTGACTCCTCGACCAATCTAAATGCTGGATGCTGATCACGTGTTCCTGCTCTTCTTGACTCGCGCAGAAGCTTAGACTTTCATTTCGCTTCTCGCCACCATTTACGTATATAATAACCCATGCTATGCCATGATATGCAATTTAGCAAAACTTATTTTATGAGTTCTCTCATTTATTGATCTCGCCTTCGGGTGTATTTTAAATACACCTTTTAAATTTTTAACTTTATGGCCTATGGTAAAATGATAATATACTGGTAAGAGCTCCTAGTAGCTAAAGCCAGCAGTAAAGATATGATCCAAGATCCAAACTGTCAGAAGTGAAAGATGCCATAAATTAGGAAGTTCTTTATGCCATAAATTGTGAAGTTCATCATTGTTGTCAAGGGTCTCCTACATGCAATGCATTATTATCTGCAGAAGGGAGCATGTTGAAAGCTTGCAATTCCAGTACAAGATTTTTTTCCCTCCTCTCCTCTCCTCTAGAGTTGTCAGTGGAAGGCAAATGTTTTATATCGCCATACATGTATCCTTCCAATGCCATTTATAGTCTTCAATGTGCTGATCAATTTGCACAGGACAAGAGGGTGTTGTCTTTCGAAATTTTTTCTCTGTAACCATAAAAGCCCCATTGTTTTAAATCATTAATAGTTAATCTAAGACAGATAAGAAACTTTTAAATAGCTGTGCCTATATCATATCATGATTCAATAATGGTTTTGATAAAATTTTATAGTCATTTTAACTAAATTACATACACAATGATTATTACTATACATTAAAATTTATAATTACCCAAATCTTCCATGAGGACACTATTTTTAAAACTGCCTAAATTTAAGACCATTCTTCTTTTATGTTTAAAAAAGAAACACTCAAGACCTCAAAGATTTAATGAATAAAATAAAAATAAATTTAAAACTTACGTGCAGTATTCTGTTCAATGTCAACAGCTTCATCACCAGTGTTAATTTTTACTTCTGGTCCCTCACCAGCCTGTCCAACACTAAATAAGATATTACATTTAAAATTATGTACAATTAAAAAGAAGTACATAAAATTTAATATCAGCAAAATTTTTGTAATTCTGATTTGTCCATAGATTCAATATCAGCAATTATAAAATTAGAATATTCTAAGTTTGAATTATTAGATTTTATAAAATAACTAATCCTAAGAACAATGCATTATCCTTTATATTCTAACATTTTTGCGCTTAATACTGCATTAAGATTAGGATTTATTAATTATAATAAAGCATATAACTAATATATTTTCACAGCATGCATTGTAAGGAAACATAAGTATAATACAGTCAAAAGTCATTAATTCGGACTTGTCGGGACTTCGGCGATTCCGAATTATAGATTAACAGTTTAAATCTGGTAAGATGGCATGCAGAAATTATAAAATTAAAAATATGAAACCGTAATTTACGAAATAAAGAACAATTATGATCTAAAGGGTATCAAAATTTACAAAAAAAAAAAAGCTTAATATTTATTTATTTACTTTATTAAACATTTCTTTCAATGTAAGTTGTTTAAGTTGCTTCGTTTTATGTGATAATACTTTCTCTTTAATTCTATAAACAGACATAACTTCTTGTTCAGTTACAAAGTTCCGCTGTTCAAGTCGTATAATTGCTGTGTCGAGAATACCGACTAATTTGTCAATCGAAATTTTTTCGTTTTCAATAACCTCTGTGTCACTTTCTTCACTATCGGAAGCGAATTATAATGACAAGGAATTTGATTTAAATCATATCAAAGACGGAGTACATCGTTTCGGAATGGTTAGAAAAATGAAGGATATGCCTTTATCCATTTTTTGCAGCAATTCCACTTTTTGTTTAATGGACATCGAAACATACTTTCGCTTTGTAGATCCTTTACATATTAGTAAATATATATCTAAAACTCTATTTGACGGTATAAGCTAAAATTATCTATTTGAGTTAATGTTGCAGATTGCGTTGTTTCTTAATCTTCGAACTGGATCCGGCTTATTATTTTTTGCAGACTGCTAGAACAATTTTATAAAAGTAAGCTTGAACTTTCGATTATGTTAAATATAATTTCCGATGCTGGAGCTCCCAAAGGATTTACAAAGCGAATGTTTCGATGTCCATCAAACAAAAAGTGTAATTGCTGCAAAAAATGAATAAAGGCATATCCTTTTTTCTCAAAGCATTCCGAAATCTGTTTATCAATTTCACGCTGCTCTGCGGTGGAAGGGGGGATGCATGCCGCGGCGCGCAATGAATTGGAAGTTGATCTGTCAGCACTATCTTTATCTTCAGGGCAGATGTTTTTATTTTATTTGGTGTATAATTCCTTACTACACGTAGTATTTCATCTCAATGTACTCAGTCTTTGATATAATTTAAATCAAATTCCTCGTCATTATAATTCGCTTCCGATAGTGAAGAAAGTGACACAGAGGTTATTGAAAACGAAAAAATTTCGATTTACAAGTTAGTCGGTATTCTCGACACAGCAATTATACGACTTGAACAGCGGAACTTTGTAACTGAACAAGAAATTATGTCTGTTTATAGAAGTAAAGAGAAAGTATTATCACATAAAACAAAGCAACTTAACCAACTTGCATTGAAAGAAATGTTTAATAAGGTAAATAAATAAATATTAAGCTTTTTTTTTTTGTAAATTTTGATACCCTTTAGATCATAATTGTTCTTTATTTCATAAATTACGGTTTCATATTTTTAATTTTATAATTTCTGTATGCCATCTTACCAGATTTAAATGGATGATCTATAATCCGGAATCGCCGAAGTCCCAAAGAGTCCGGATTAACAACTTTTGACTGTATAACAAAATGGAGTAAAATAAAATTCCCTGGAAATGTTGGATTTCTGCCAGAAATATAATTTCGAAACTTCCTGGAAATGCATACGTTTTAAAAATGTCGCTTCTGCCTTGGAACTTAATCTTTTAATCTGGCTAGGTACTAATATTTTTATTGGCTTGATTAAAGGGAGGCAGCTGGGTTTCAGAAAGAAACAACTATTGCTTTCTTATACACCCCAAAACATAGAAATGTGCTATGCCATCCATGTTGTGGACGAAATGGCTGCAACGTATTCAATGGCTAAAAATTCAACATCGTATTCAAGTCATTCACCGTAGGCTATTTCTAATTACAGGCAGAACGTTGCTGCAATAAATACATGGATAATTTTTCTATCTACCAAGAAACCACCAACTAGGCATTGAACCCGGCATTCATTTCTAAAAACATAGCCATTTCAACTGATAGATTGTAAGAAGTCAACAAGCAATGCTCCCATTAAGTCTAAAAGTAAAGCTGGGCAATAATGAGGCTGGTACAACCCCTGCTAAGAAGGTAAAGACGACACATAGAAGATGTGCTGTATGCGGGGCCAAAAAAAAAGACAGAAAAACTAAGTTTGTCTGTGAAAAATATGTATGCATGGAACATATGGATGTATGCATTTAAAGGTAAAATTTTTAATATATGTTTTAAAGTATGTTTTCTCTTGTCTGTTTTTGTTTATATTTTGTGCATTAATGGTAAAAGAGGGGAAGAAACCGCCCTCATGTCAGTGCGAGCAGTCCCGTTCGTTTTTCTTGTGCGAGTAATGCCGGGTTAAAATGTTTTTGCTTCTAAAGTAAAAAATTCTTAGAACTAACATCTGTCAACATTTTTTTTATGTGTATACCAAGTCTTGTCGTCCATAAGATTGGAGGAGGAGCCCGAGAAGATTTGCAGCATTATTAATATTGTTAAGTGTATACTGTGTATTGTTCCCAATAGTCTGTTTGGCAAAATAGAAAAGTACCAATTTGCTTATTTATATTTAAATTTAAGGTACAACTCTGATATACGCCCTAATTTCACCAAATGTGGCGATATGTGTTCTGCGCTGGTTTTTGGCGCGATTGCGTGTTGTATGGCAACCCTGTTGACGTTGAAAAGTCTTTCGCTGGAGTTCGTTGGTTTCCGTCATGCTTTATGTCTGAGAAGCTAGGGGGAAAAGATTTAATGGTGAAAGTTGTTGAATTGAAGTTCGGCATAAGGAAATATCGTCGTGGTCATCCTGTTGAGGGGCAATGGATATTTGGAGGTGTGGAAAGAAAGTATGGGAGATTATTTTTAGTGGTTGTGCGTGATAGAACTAGGGATTTGTGATTATTTGTTATTTTATTTATTTGTGAACCATAGTATGAATTTTCTGGATAGTGTGTCTGGCTGTCATATAAATACGATACTAGTGATTACGTGGCGGCATGTTAAAGGCGGTATGAAATTGGTATATCTGCTCTTCGAAAAAGCATTAATGGTAAGTGCATTTTATTTTATTCTTGTTCTTATTTTGTAGAATGTAATGTTCATTTTTTTTTTTAGTATGAATTTCTGTCGTCATTGTTGTTTTTTTGAATTGTTTGAAATTTATTTTAGTTATTTTGTTGACTAGTGCGTACCATCTGAATTGTGCAATTCGTAGATGTTTTTTAAAGTTGAAACAGAACGCTGTGTACATGGTATTCTTTGAAATTTATTGTTGTTATGTTAATTTATTAAAGTGAGGTGTGCGTAGTTCGTAAATTCGTTTGTTGCCTAAATTGTGCAATTCGTAGATGTTTTTTTAAGTTGAAACAGGATGCTGTGTACATGGTATTCTTTGAAATTTATTGTTATGTTAATTTATTAAAGCGAGGTGTGCGTAGTTTGTAAATTCGTTCGTTGCCAAGATTGTGCCATTCGTGGATGTTTTTTTAAGTCAAAACATATCGCTGTGTACATGGACTCTTGTCAAATAATTTTGGTTAGAAACTTTACGGTTTTGCTATCTAAATTTTTTGTTTTTGTTTCGGATTTTTAGCTTAAATTGTGTGTTCAAAACGTGGTTTTTGCATTCACGAAAACCGTCTTTTTGGAGACATTTTAGGCTTAAAGTTCGAAATGTAGACAAAAAATTTAGATAGCAATATGGCAGCGTGGAGGGCGAGAAATTTGGTGCCTTGAGGGCGCATATCAGAGTAGTTCCAAATTTATTATTATTTTTTTTTTAATTTAGAATGTTTCTTATAGAAAAGAAAAAGTATAGAAAATGTTGATGAATAACAAACATCTCTATTAAAGAAGTATACAATAAAAGGGTAATTTGATATTATTGCACAGATTATTCAAATCTGAGGTTATTTCATATTATAAATGCTATTGGGTACATATTTTTAGTTCAATATTTATCCTAGTCAACAATTTATAGAAGTACTTACAAATGGTATCTATCACATGTAATTATTCCAGTCTACCACGGTGTTACTGGCCATTTCTAACTCTTCAAAGCAAAATTTTACACTTGTTAATTCATCACTCCAGAAAAATATAAATCCGACTGCTGTAGTACATGGCAGATGATTAACCTTGAACCAATTAACGGCTTCGAATGCCAATGTCTTTGTTACACTTTTCACAATGCATTTCCTAAAAGGTTATTTTCCAACATAAAATGCAAATTTAAACATTTCCACTTTTGATGCAAAATATAATATTCCTGCAAAGATTTCACAGAATTTTCTTCGTTTGCAGCCAAATCTCCTAGTCGCTTATTTCAAAATTCAGCTGAAGACCAAAAATATCACAATTTGCCTTTACAGCTTCTAATACAACCAAAACAGCATGCAAAAAAATGGCAATGTTGCTCATTCAAACTCAGTTATCGATATGGTTACCTCATGAATTATTATGCCACATTCGACGACTATGGTCGCCACAGTTCGACGACTTCTGAAAATTTGGTGACTTTACTAAGGTGGTTGGAATAATAGCAAAATGCCTACAAAAGCACCTTTTTTAGAATGATGAAATAAAACTAAATCCAACACAAATAAAAGGCTGATTGCACTCTTCCCTGCTAAAGAACCTCTGTAATGGTGGATTTATTAAGCTAAAAAAATTCCCTTACAGCTCTCATAATTATTATTTTATATTTGGCAATAGATGAAAATCAAATAAAAATGCATACTGACTTATAATAATACATTTAAAGTCAATCTACATATGTTACATTTAATATGTCTTCAACTAATGTACCATATTCCAGAGATGATTTCTGAGGATAATTAAAGGTGTCTTTAGTTAATCTTTATAATTTACCATAGATTGAATAAGCATTCTCTGAAAATGTAATATATTAATGATTTGCATTTTAGAAATACAGTCAACTTCCAGCAGAGTCATAGCTAGGAGTTACAGCACCCGGGGGACAGCTGAATATTTTACACCTCCTGTTTGCAAAAATGGGAAAACATTTCATTTTAAAATGAGGTAACATCAATTTAGCACCTCCTGAAGGCTGTGCCTAGGAACAGATGTTCCCCCTTGCCCCTCCCTAGCTACACCAGGAACAGTTAACCAAATCCTATAACCCCCCCCAAAAAAAATCATTGCAAAACAATGTTAACTTGCTACAAATCATCAGCCTAAACATACTCTTTTTGTTAAACACTGATTTCATTTAAAAGACCAAAAAAATTTATTCTTTGGATTAAGATGTTTGAAAATAGATAACTTAGTATTTTCCTTCTAATTATAATGCAGATTACTTATCTTTCTATAGCAGCTGTCCTCAGACACTGATTTTAAATTCACTATGCATGTTGTGTTTGGTATTAACTCCATTAATTCGAGTTTACTATCACTAGTAAGTTATTTAAACCATAATTAGATTAGATATTTTAAAACATCAATTTTGATACTAAGATTAATCATTACAAATAAGATACAGGTTACGTTACTATTTCTTTTTTTTTTTTTTTTTTTTTAATTCTAAGTTAGGGTATTAGCATTTTAATTTAAATATCCAAGTAATGAAATGATAGATAATAGGGCTAAGCCTTGACTACAAAATTACTTTAATTTCAGAGGGAAGGAGTCCTTTTATTTATTTTAAGGCAATAATGTCTAATTACTAATATTTCTTAAAAAATTAAGAAGCGCTCTTGCTGAACATTAACTTTGATGACCATCTCCACGCTAGACCACAACACTACTTAAACTCCCGCGATCATTTTAGAAAGTTATAATTTTACTGAAATAATCTTCTGCAATAACCATTTATTACCAGAATCAATTATTTATACTTCCTATTTAGATATATATATTCCTATTTAATTTTGGAATTGAAAAATATTTCTGTAGTTTATAAAATACTTCATAAGTCATTAGCACAGTCAAAATTTGAAAATAGATATGAATCAATGAAGCTTTTAATCAGCAGACATTATCCTATGCTTGTCCTTTTAACTTTGAAAGATAAAATTAAGCTGAACACTTCTTTTTTATTGCTATTTTAGATTTTAACTATTTAACATGAACTGACAATGCTTAAAATTTCACCCTAAAACCAATAATGTTATTTCTTGCTTTAAAGAATTTTTGCTAATAAATGGTTTCTGAAAAATACTTTATTATTGAAAAGTACAACAGTTTGAGAAGCCAGTGCTCATTGAAACCCTATTTTTTTTATAACTTGTTAAGAATTTTAATCTACATGTTTAATGTAAAAAAAAATTCTGGGTTAAAACGACAGAAAAGAACATGACAGCTTTTTCATCTATTTAATTAAATTGTCAAGTAAAATTAATACATTTCAGTAACTTACTTTTCATAAATTTACATTAAAAAATATCATCAAAACTCTTCAGTTTAATGTAAATACCATCATTTAGTATCAAACTAATATTTGCACATCTTGAATGTGTATGTTTCCAAAGCATCCAGCTGTAACAAACTGGATAGATAAATACCACATAACAGGTATAAGACAGCACAATCTAGATAATACATGCATTAAATATACTGAGAGTCTAGATTTGAATCATTTAGGCTTGCAATGCATGCATTAAATAATGAGAAAAACATTTTGAACAATGGTAGATCAACTTAGTTCCTAAATGTTTTAGTTTGGCGATCTTGTTGTTAAAACAGATTTACAATATTCACTTAACCAATTTAACACTATTTAAAAATTGATTGATCGCTTATTTAGGTAACAAACCAGTTCAGAGTTTTATACCTTTTTCCTCACAAGTGCTGCTTTCTCAAGCCTATTTTCAGACTGCACAATTCTGTCAAAAGGCAGATCTCTCACAATTTAAGTACTTTACAAATTATAATAGAATAATATAATTACAAACTTTTAAGGCCCCTTGCTTAATAAGATGACAATTACATAATTCAGAAAACCAATAAGAATCTTCATCAACACATGCTAAAAATTATATTATCAATTTTAAGATACATTCCACAAGCAGCACATGAAATGCGAGAGGGGAGAATCAAATGGGATCAAAATTACGGCAATTATTAAATCATTTAGAGAAAAATAACATCATTCAAATGTTGAATAAATTAAAAACTCAATGTTCTTACTCTTTAAGGTCTCCCATTGCAAAAGCAGTCAGCTGGTTTCTAAACAATTAAAGAAAAAGGAATTAAAATTTCGGCACTTAATTTAAAATTTTATAATCCATCATCTAAATAGAAAATAAAATCAACAAATAAGCATAATAAAGGGGGAAAAACAGCTTATAAGATATGATAAGTAACAGATCCGAAGGTAAAAATGCTATCAAAATTTTTAAATATTAAAATTTCTCCTTACTTTATAATAATATTTTTAACATTATATAGTCTAAAATGATATACAAAATATATAATTTACTGAAATAAATTACGGAAAATAAAGAGCAATTAGCCCGCGCAATAAGAACAAAAGAATTTTCAATTCAATATAGACGGAAAATATTTAAATTTAATAGATTTTTAAGTTTCCGAAGCTATTAGAACAATCTTTCTTCACTTATATTTAAAAGTTTGAAAGGCAGAGCCATTGATTTTACTAAAAAAAGTACAACTCCGCACAAGGCTTAAAATTTTTTTCAGCACGCGTGAATCACGCACTCAGTTCGATTTTTCAAAATGCAATGACATTACACACCGTATTATAAATTAACCAACCTATTTCAAACGTTATCTACGTGCAGCATGAATTAAGTTATATTAAACGATATATAAAAAAAGATACCGGTAGTCAAAATGGACAGCTTCAGAACACCTACCTCTGGCGCAGGACAATTATGTGAATAAAATAATGGCGGTAAAAATGAAGAAGAAAAACTATTGCCAGTTTCCGGACACTAAATCGATCGCAGTCTGAAATTTCTTTAGCCTAGCGAGCAGAACATGTACCATCAGATAATTTTGCATAAGACAAGGGGGAAAACAAAGAAGCAAAAAGAAAAGACTATTCTATAATTAGATTGTGCTTAATAAATTTATTAAATACGTCTTTAAGTGTCCATTTGCAATATATTTCTTAATAAATAGAGAAGAGAAAATTCTCACGTACAATCAAAATGAGTAAAAGTAAAGAAAGTGAAATACACGTTATGCTTGCTAATTGCGTGAAATTATTTTATGGGCTTTTATATTTAAATTTGAAACGTTATGGTTTATATGATTCAAGTCTTTACAAATGAACTATGATGTAAGTTTCTTTATTTTTTTATGTTGATGTATTTAAAAAACTTAAGACAATTTATATCATTAACAAAAAAATTGTAGCATTTTCTCGCCATTAAGAAAATTTTATTATCTAGTTTTATTTTACAAAATTTGTAAAAATTCCGGTATGTTGAAATTTAGATTTTTTTTTAAACCATAATCAAAATTCCATGCTATCGGATATTGCATACTGCCTTATTATGTATCACTGGTCACTAGTTCCACGGCTCCTGGAGTTCATAGTTTAGTTCAGTTTTCACCGACCCATTTAGATCATTTCTCATAATTTCTTACTTACCCTTTTTATACATTAACTTAAAACACTAAAAACACTTTTCTTTATAAAAAGAAAGGGTACTTTTCCGTTTTGCCGGCGCAGGTGATAAAGTCGCCAATAATGGTTCAACTGGTGCCAAACGAAATATCCTCGCAATATATTTCTTAATAAATAGAGAAGAGAAAATTCGCACGTACAATCAAAATGAGTAAAAGTAAAGAAAGTGAAATACACGTTATGCTTGCTAATTGCGTGAAATTATTTTATGGGCTTTTATATTTAAATTTGAAACGTTATGGTTTATATGATTCAAGTCCTTACAAATGAACTATGATGTAAGTTTCTTTATTTTTTTATGTTGATGTATTTTAAAAACTTAAGACAATTTATATCATTAACAAAAAAATTGTAGCATTTTCTCGCCATTAAGAAAATTTTATTATCTAGTTTTACATGGTCGGTCTCCCTACTTTCTTACATATTTATTAGACGGTTTTTTAACCAGTATTAATTCATCTATGAAGAGGATTTAAACTATTGCATTTCTGTCCGAATTGAAATCTAATAGCAGCACATTAAACGAATCTTTGCGGTCTGAGCGCACAGAGGGACACAAACTCTCGTTGACAAGAGGTACAGTCATTTAGCTTTTGCCTCGAAGCTACCGATTACCACGCATTTTCTACTGTAGCGATTGCCCAGAAAGTCGTTGTGATACTTAGAAACTGAGTCTGGCTTGTAATGCTATGTGTTCGCCAGAAGCAAATATAACTTAATGATTACACTTTATACCTAAAAAACACGCGTGAACTTCGTGGCTTCGCTAAGAAGAAAAACACTCACACTTTTCTAAAATAAAATTTAGTATGTATGCATTTATCGCATAAAACGAGTACACAGCCTCGAAGTTAATGTCATTTCAAATTTTAAGAGTGAATTTAAGGGGGATTTACTCTTATTCTCAAAAGAATACGTGATCATCTGGAAGCAAACAATATACTGATCCCACAACAGTTTGGATTTAGGAAGTCGTTGTCTTTTATCGTGTTGTCGAAGAAGGAATTCACTACAGAAAATATGCTGGGGGTTTATTCCTGAACTCCAGGAGCCGTGGAACTAGTGACCAGTGATACATAACAAGGCAGTATGCAAATAATGGCAGTCTGAATCCATAAATAAAATAAATACAATATATACATGCACATAAGACATAAGAGAGAATACAAGCAGAAAATTAAGTGACTGGACATAGAAGCTGCATTAACAAGATTTAACATTGCTTACATTTGCATTACCTAGACATTTAATTGGGCCTTGGCCTGTCAATATTGCTTAAGTAGTTATAATCATAATCACATATTTTAATGCTAGGATTGTCAATTTGTTGTTGTCGTTCGTTTAACGTTTTGGCCAGTTTATAATAGTGTGTTTGCAAAAAGTCGACCGCTAGTTCTTCATGGATTCTGTTATTAAGAATATACCATTCCGCACTAGTAATTTGTTCGTAACACACTGTTTTCACAGTCTTGTAGTCTTTTTCTGTTAGTCTGTTTCATATATGCCCTAACTGGACTTGCATAACAGAGCAATGGTCTGAGAATGGACTTGTAAATGAGTAACTTATAACACACTGTTTCGAGCAATTAAAGGGTAAAATGAAAGAGGAATTCTCGTAAATATATCATCGCATGAGCGTCCCATGCTCTGTAACACTTGTCCAGTCTGGGCATATTCATGTGAAACTGTACGTGGAAAACTGCAAACTCTCCAGAATGTTGTTCTGCGGCAAATTACAAACGCACCGTACTATATCAGAAACAATGCAATTCAAGCGGAAATAGGCACAATTCCACTCCGATATTCTTCGGAGAACAGCCTTAACACCATAAAGGGAAGAAACAGCTTATTATGGTAGACCACGTTATGGTTATCATCCTATGACGTACTTCCTCTAGGAGGACAGTGTGATACTTTTCCCAAGTATCACACTGTCCTCCTGGACACTGTCTCCTCTCCTAAATTAGAAATAGCACGTAATTCAATAAAATACAAAATATTGAGGTACTTTTCCGTTTTGCCGGCGCAAGCGATAAAGTCGCCAATAATGGTACAACCGATGCCAAACGGAATATTCTCGCTGGTAACCTTTTACGCCTCATTTTCAAAACAAGTCGCAGCTTTTTCTTATCAGATTGATTGTTTCTTTCAATAGTGGCATATAATTACATAGAATTTTTATCAGATAGTTCAGTTTTATGTCTAAGGCCATTTTCGGTAATTAAGTCAATCAGGATGCAATCACAGCGCTTACCCGAAGCCGAAAATATAGAAAATGTAAGTCAAGGGTTAAATTCATCAATTCTAATGAGAATGCATTAGCAAAGTAAAGCACTGCAGCTTTGCATAATTTCTGAGTAAGCTATTCGTACGAATTGAAATATTTCTTGGATTTAAACTTGTGTTCCAAATTAAGATTTAACTTGAAATTACTGTAGATAATTACTAGCATTAGATTTTTGTAGAGTAGTTTACGTGAGATGAGATCGCTTGGGGTCATGTGAGATGAACCGGCGAATCAAGATGTTGAACCATGAAAGCATAGTAAATTCTTAAATTAATGTCTTTTTACAAATCTACTGTCTTTATTTATTGGCTTTTTATAAAATTTTAAACGATATTAAAATGTTTATACCTTCAAAAAAAGAATTCTTAGAACTAACATTTTTTTAAATATTTTTTATGTGTATACTGTATGTTGTCGCCAATAAAGTCTGCTTGGCGAGATTTGCGCCGGCCAAACGGAAAAGTACCAATATTGATAATATATGTAAAAATAAGTGTCTTGCACCTGTAAATATTTATTTAATACTTTATTTTCTGTTTTCATTTGCTTTGTTATGCTTCCCTGTACTCATCGATGTTCAGTTTTTAGTACCACCTGGCCAGACAGTTTCACATTCGTTTACGTGCTATAAGTAACTTTGAACTCAGAATTTATAATCACGATTATAAGAATGATACTAATAAAAAAAGGCCAATGTCTATTCTTAATCTAAATGTATACATGGAAGTCTGATTTTTATATTTACTTTGTCATTATTTGATTTATGTAGTTATACTTGTATCTTGTGTGTATCGTCTGTATTTTTTCACCACTTCAGACCTATTGATTCAAAATTACCTTGATAACATAGATTCAGTTAGATAGCTTTGAGGCTTGAATTTATAGTGCGTGAATCTCCTCAAAATTTAAATTTTAAAAAAATTTACTATATCTCAAACAGTTACTTTCTTTTTTCTTTCAACTATGTTCCATTTGGGGTAAGGCGTCAGCGTAGGCACCCAGGTGTATCAAATTCCGTTCCAAAAGATCAGAATATGCATAAACAAACTTGCGAAGGCGGAGCTTAGTGACATCATAAATGGGTGGGCTTAAGTTTATGACGTCGCATAACTTAACATAATATCCCTAAATTTAGACCCACCTATTTATGATGTTCCACTGTATTCTCGAATTTTATACTACGTGTATTTTTCTCTGAAAATAATAATCCATTGTTTATTATTCTAAATTAATATTAAATTCTTTATTTTAAATTTACACTCATTTCGGTGCTACTTTGGTGGACGGTTGCACGGATTTTGGCGATTTTTTTTTTGGCGAGCGATACGACTTATGGTAAACCCTCTACTGGACAAGTTATTTATGGTAACCGATACTTTGTTGTCATTTTATTTAAAAAATAATGCGGTTTATTATGCATAAATTCCGCGTTTTAAATATTATTTATGGCTTCTAAATATTAAAAATCAATTTAACTTTGAATTTTTATTTGAAATAAAAATTTTATTGTTTATGATATTTTATGTAATTTTATGCTGTGGATGATGTAATGAATGACGTCAGCTTACTTTAAAAGTAATTGGTTTTAATATCTATAGATTTAATCTAATGTTTTAAACATTATTTATGGTTGTTAAATATTAAAATACAATTTAATTTTGCATTTTTTAAAACTTTTTTGTTTTTTGTTTATGATTATTTGAATAATTTTAATTCTATGTGTGATGTAATCAGCTCCCTGACTGGTTACAGAATATTTGTGCATTAACTAGCTGTACTCAGCTCCCTGATTTGTTACTGAATATTTCTGCATTATCGCGCCATTTTAAAATTTTATTATTCATCTCTTCGAATTCTTTAGATTTCATAGTGAACGGTTTTTTTTTTGGTACTTATCAATATACGACAGGTTAAATACTCAAAAAAATGTAAGTACATATTTTTCTTTTACTTTATAATTGTATACTTCAATTTTTATTAAAAAAAATGAATGTAATATTTTCAAAAATTCCTGAGATATTTATTGCCACATATGTTTTAAAGTTAAATAATTATATCCTATAAAACTTATTTTAAAGTATTTGAATTTAAGTAATATTTGAATTCTTTTAAACGTTGATATGATGTTTTTAATTCGATATTCAATTTAAGTAACGTTTTAATCCAATTAAACGTTGGGGGCCATGTTTTTATAGTGGTGTTGTTATTCTATTTCTTTGCTATATAAAAGTAATAACTTAACCTTACTTTAAGTATTTTATACTCGTAGTAAATGTACTTTTTAATAATACTTTTAGTAATACTTTTTAGTAATGTACTCTTTACATTTGCCTGCTATCTTAAAAAAAAAAAAAAAAAAACGACGTTTTCAACAAAAAATTAATCCAATATTTTTAACGATATTCATTTATTTTAAGTTTAGAATACTTTACTATGCGTAAAATACGTAAAAACAGCGTTTTTCAAGATGGCTGGGGATTGTTAAAACCGCGCCAACGTAAATCGCCAAAAATCCATGCAACCGTCTACCAAAGTAGCACCTACACTTCTTATAATTAAGCTTGCATTTTACTGAAATATAAAGAGAGAAATTCCGATTTTATGTCAAAATACCTGTATTATAACAATGCTATATATAAATCTAATACATATCCTAAGTCGAGCTTCCGAGACATGAAAAACGCAAGTTGAATTTCGTCAATCTGCCCAGTAGAACAAGAGATATAGAACTGTCCCTCCCCCCCACCGCAGTGTACATAAATAATTCGGGTACTTTTCCGTTTGGCCGGCGCAAATCTCGCCAAGCAGACTTTATTGGCGACAACATACAGTATACACATAAAAAATATTTAAAAAAATGTTAGTTCTAAGAATTCTTTTTTTGAAGGCATAAACATTTTAATATCGCTTAAAATTTTATAAAAAGCCAATAAATAAAGACAGTAAATTTGTAAAAAGACATTAATTTAAGAATTTACTATGCTTTCATGGTTCAACATCTTGATTCGCCGGTTCATATCACGTGACCCCAAGCGATCTCATCTCACGTAAACTACTCTACAAAAATCTAATGCTAGTAATTATCTACATTAATTTCAAGTTAAATCTTAATTTGGAACACAAGTTTAAATGCAAGAAATATTTCAATTCGTACGAATAGCTTACTCAGAAATTATGCAAAGCTGCAGTGCTTTACTTCGCTAATGCATTCTCATTAGAATTGATGAATTTAACCCTTGACTTACATTTTCTATATTTTCGGCTTCGGGTAAGCGCTGTGATTGCATCCTGATTGACTTAATTACCGAAAATGGCCTTAGACATAAAACTGAACTATCTGATAAAAATTCTATGTAATTATATGCCACTATTGAAAGAAACAATCAATCTGATAAGAAAAAGCTGCGACTTGTTTTGAAAATGAGGCGTAAAAGGTTACCAGCGAGAATATTCCGTTTGGCATCGGTTGTACCATTATTGGCGCCTTTATCGCTTGCGCCGGCAAAACGGAAAAGTACCATAATTCGGAAGCAGACCGAAGTGACACATAGTAAAAAGCCTTTGTTTTCCTCTTCAGGTAATATTGTTATTTTGTTTTCTTATCCTGAGAGTGTATGGACTTTCACTTTCCTCTCCTAAGAACTCTTCCGCTAATTCAAAATCTACTGATCTTAACCCGCCCATCTTCTTTGAGTTACCAGAGATTTCAAAACCCGGGCAGTCTTTACAACGACGTGGAGTTAATGTCGACATCCACCTCTCACAGCCGAAACCTGCTATAAAGGGAGACACCATAGACGACTTGCTGGAGGATGTGTTGAAAAATATTGCGAAACTCTCTCCGAAAAAGAAAATTCAGCAAGAATTAGATAGAACTTTGTCCACAGACTGCCCCAAGTGCAACTTTGAGGAGGCTCAAACGTAAGTTCAAAATTGCCACATATCAAACATCAGAAGGTAACTTTAAAATATTTTTAAAAAACAATTAATGAACTAAAACCTCTAAATATAATAAAAGAAAGGGTACTACAGTCAAGAGTCGTTAATCTGGACTCGTCGGGACTTCGGCGATTCCGGATTATCGATTTTTCCGGATTATAGATCATCAGTTTAAATCTGGTAAGATGGCATGCAGAAATTATAAAATTAAAAATGGTTGATCTTTACAATATGGTAACTGGAGTTTGGCGACATTTTGGAGGCGATAAAGGTTCCTACCTGGGACTTTGGTAATAATGTGAGCAGTACTCAGTTGCGATTACGCATTATTTTGTGTGAGGGAAATGAGAGATCATGGGATATGTCATGTGATATTAATGGACGAATTACGGTTCTTGAATCGGAAAAGGGGAGAAATCGGGAAAAAATCTCGAAATTTTGTATTTGGTTTATTCTGTGTTGTGTGAAACAGTGTTCGTGAATTTTTGGATCCCATGGCCGTAACTAAAGAAAAGTTTATCGGACACGTAATCAAGATTCTGAAGAAGATTAGGTAAGTTAGTATTTTTAATTATTTGAGGATATTATTTTTATGCATTGTTCTAAATGTAAGGTGGAAGTAAAGGAATTTGGTATTATTGGGAAAATTGTTATTAGCAATGATTTAGTTTAAAGTAATTAGGATTGTAAGGTAATTTTTATTAATTTAATGTATGTGCTCATTTATATTTTAAGTAGTGTTTTTGAATTTAATTATATTTTAATTAAATGATAGTTATTTTGTGAATTTTATGTTTGTAGGAATTTGGTATACGTTTCAGTTGAAGTAAACGTGCATGGAAATAATTTAAATATCTGACACTAAGTATTTGTAATGGTTGCGGTATGAATTCGTTGGTGACGTTTATAATATAATAGATGATTTAGAGGTAAAAGTTTTTAGATATTTTATTTATTTTATATGTGGAAATGTTCATATTTGGAAAGGGTAAATACTTTTTCACGATCAGGTAATTTCATATGTGTTCTCTTTACCGGGTTTAAAGATTGAGAAAATTGTCATGTATTTTCGTGAAATTTTTCTAATTTATGAGAAAAAAGCAGTGTACATGGATATAGTGAAGAGTGTGCGCAATGCCATTTTTGTGCAATTCTGGGATGTTTTTTTGAGTAAAAATAAGTCGGCGTGTGTATGGTTTATGTGTATGTGTTATTTTGAAAAACGCGTAAGGAGTATGGTATTGTGCACTTTTTCCCAATTTTGCAGTGAATATTTGTCATGATTAAGCAGTTTTGTTAGATAAAATTTCTAGCATAAGTGTAATTCGGCTAGTAGATTGTTGGAAGAAGTGTTCAGTAGATAAAAAGAAAAGAAACATGTCTTTACTTCGTGAAGACAAAATGGCGGCGGGAAAAAAAAAAAATAGAGGGTTGCTGTAATAGAGTTGGTCGCCAAATTTTCGCCAAAAAAACGCCAAGTTATCATAATGTAAAGATCAACCTTAAAAATATGAAACCGTAATTTATGAAATAAAGAACAATTACGTGTTCTTTATTTCATAAACTTTAGTGTGTATTCGTGTACATACTTTAGTGTGTTAAATTTCACATTTAATAACTGCTCACTCTTAAATGTACTGTCTACACAAGAAATACTCATCAAACAGAGTGAATTTATCGTATTCACAACGAGTATATTCAATTTATTCACATACAATGTTTAATGTTAACGATGGATATAATTAGATCATATGTATTCTGAATCTTACACTTTAAAATCAAAAGAATCCAAGCACTGAAATAAGAAAACGCCAGATTCATTGTAACAGTTTCAGTCATCCTCAGCTGAATTAAAAAATATATACACTTGAATTCTCTTAATCCACATGGTGAAATGAAAATGGTGAAAGTGAAATGTCAGCGATTAATCAAACTCAGAAAACGGAAGCACTATGAGATTTCCTACTATTACGTCATATATTTATAACTGCGAAACAAATGCAAATTAAAACGTAAACAGCATACGCCCACGTGCACGAAGATTTTGCGTCACAAGAGCAATAGCAACTCATTGGTTCATTTTCGAAACCCCTCCCTCAGTGGCTACGCTGATGTGCACTTGTGAAATATGCTTACGGTGCATTTAAAAGCCTCACGAAGGCTGGCCGCGTAGCGGGTATAAATATTTAGTTTTTGAATTCTAAAAAAGACCAAAATACCTTGTAGGGTTTATATTTATTTTAACTAACATTTATTTTAAGCTATCTTTCCCATCAAGCCTTTACTTTCCCCTGGAATTGCCAATGCCAGAGTATGTAAATTTTAGTAGAACGCGAAGAGTATTCAAATATTTAGCAGAAGTAATTTGAGTTAAATAGAAGGAAAACGAGTTCGTATGTGTACTTTCTTGATTCACGAGCGTGAAGGTTGCTAGGTAGAAATTTAAGAACCGCGCGTTTCGGCCTGTGTGCCTACTTCGGCAGTGAGTTGAATCTTTCAACTTCTTATTCAGAAAGTTTGCTGAAATCTCAGCTGTATCTTAGAACGCGGTTAAGTTAGTCACGTTTATAGAGCCTCGTAGGTAGTGACTTGTTATTTATTCATCCGGTTATTTATTTTTAGTTGTACTTTCCTATTTTTATTTAACCGCCGGGTCGGCGTAGTTTGTGAGCGTCAAGTGAACGCATTTTTAATTTCTAAAGTGGAATAAAAAGGGAGTTAAACCCTTCTTAAGAGTTTGTGTAATTTTCAATTCATAGCAGTCACTGCTACGGTTGCGGGCAAGTTGGGGCCACGCAACATCACAACCTAATTCCTAATTAAAGCACCGTAATTCAAAGCATAAGCTGAATTCATTATCAGTGCAGGATTTGCGTATATGCTAGACAAGTTATAGCTTAAGCCCCCCCACTTGAAATCTATAGTTCTGGCAATTAAGCAAATTTTATATTAATGTTTAGCTTTCTTAATTGAGAACATTGCTGCGTTTTACGGGTTCGTGTATTTGAATGCTTAACGACAACACTTGAGGAAGAATGAAAACACGATTTACTAGCCAATGTTACTCAGGACAACTCCAAAAACACGTTTACAGTCGTAGAAAAACTACGACCAATCAGCGACACAGCCTTCAGGCTATAACGGTGAAGACACCTTCACGAAAAAGCACTAGAGTACAGCTCCCGACTCGGTTCGTTCGTTCTCGGAACTCTACGTACTCTCGAGGCTCTCAACGCTACAACTCACGATGCACTCGATAGCTTCAACGACGCACACTCTCGATGCAGCAACTCGCGAAACACTGCTATCCGCGTACCGGCAGGTTTTTATATAGCTTTGGCCTGCCTTCGAGAACATTCTGGGCCAAGCCGGTAAGAATTGGTTCCAGAATGTTCTTCATCCGTCTATGGCATCTAGCCAAATGTCGCCAAATGGTGGATTTCGCGCCAAATCTGGCAACTCTAAACCTGCTTCAGCTATCTTACCGCGGCTGGGCATTTTGTAATAGTATTAAGATAGAGAGAATAATAGAGAGAACATTCTGGGCCAAGCCGGTAAGAATTGGTTCCAGAATGTTCTTCATCCGTCTATGGCATCTAGCCAAATGTCGCCAAACGGTGGATTTCGCGCCAAATCTGGCAACCCTAAACTTGCTTCAGCTATCTTACCGCGGCTGGGCATTTTGTAATAGTATTAAGATAGAGAGAATAATTTTTAAATCCGAACTGTCAATATATAATTTAGTTGTCTATGTCCCATCATGCACTTTTCAGGTATGTCCAATAATGTGATCGAGTTTGAAAAACAAAATGCCGGTGTCCATATGGAATTAACATCAACAGGTTTGAAGGACTTAAGTATTGACTTCAGACTAAAAACAAATTGGGTACAGATTTAAAAAAAAAAAATACTTAAATAATAAAAAAAAAACACCCGCATTTGTATATGCGATTTTCAAGTCCTTGTCTACAGACTATTTCCTCTCGGATATATAAAACACTGCGCTTATAACCGCAATTATTATTATCTGTATAAAGAAAGTAAAGGCTTTGAAACGGATACGTAACGGAGAAATGAAATACTTCGTTGGATCGAGTGTTATTTCGAGCTGCCTCCTTCATCGGTACGAGCGACACATATTCAGTGACACTGGTTGCTATAACAATAGTACTAGGCTCGAATACTGGAGAAGGCATGGATGTTTATAGGTGTATAATGTCTGTACGGCATGGGGTATTTAAAATGCTGGAGAGTCCTCTCCAGTGGCTTTATGGCTGATGATTTCTTCATCAGACTGGGGTGGAGCTGCAGGGTTAAGTCCCTATCACTTATGCTTCCGCTACGCGAGACTGGACGTCGAAAGGGACATTTCTCAGAACCCGCACTTTTCCATGAAACCTTCGTAGCTAGCTTACCAGTTTCAATTACTAAACATAGCTGAACACCAAACTGTAATCGATTATCGCTCAGATTGGGATCACGTGATCCTTCAGAAGCAGAACTTTCGTCTGATTGGTTAATCACTACGCGGGACACAGCTGCAGACGAAACATTTTCGGCGAAGTTTCAAAATATCCCACGTACTCGGGATATCGTTTCCGTAGCTAGGTGGGACTTCGCTTTCAGCGGAGCTGTTTCTTCTAGAAATCCTCCCGTTTAAACCTGTGTTACCAAAATCTCATTTCTCAGAAAAGTCCCATCTAGCAGGGACCACCGCTAGATGTGATAGAACCCCTTTAGTGGTGGAACTGCATTGTAACTCATGACGAAATTCTGTACCTATACCTGCCATTGTGCGCTGTGCAACATACAAATCACTTCCAGTATCCTTTCTGTATATCAATATTTTTTGGCCATAAAATCACTGAAAGGCATATTAAGTTTGTAAATAATATTGCGTTCATAATATTAAAACTAAGGTACTTACGTATTAACGCAACCAACTTGGCGCAATTTGGCGAGTTTTTACAGAGGCAAAATAAAAGTACTTATCAAGTGCAAGTCGGTTGTTTAGCGACTTTTTTCAAAAAGATTCGCCTAGTAGCAATAATTCTTGTAAGCCGGTAAACATTATCGACATATACTTTAGGGAATTTTAAGTAAAAATTTTAATTTTAAAATAAGGATTACTTCTTCCGCCTTCTTAGCATGTCTTGATGGTGTAATGACCAGAACATTTGGCGCGTATTCGAGAGGTCCGAGTTCCGGCGAGGGCATTGCTCGTTTTTCACGCCTCTCAGCCTCAAAAAACCTAATGGTTCTTCTACACTGGCGCCCGAAGTAAAAAAGGTGGTGGATGATGATTTTCCACATCTAGGATGTGGCGATTGGGTCCCCTAATCCCCAGTCGCCTTTAAAAGGGAAGTATATAAGGCACTTTTCCCGCCTTCTTAGCATGCCTTCGTGGTGTAATGGCCAGCACACTCGGCGCGTATTCGAGAGGTCCGAGGCTCGAGTCCCGCGAGAGCACTGCTCATTTCCACGACTCCTGCTTCAAAAAATACTAATCGCTCAACGTGATATATTAAAATATAAACTACGTACAAGTCTCCAAATCTTTCTGATTCTTTTTTTCGTTTCGCTATTGTTCTCCCCAAGTACACAGCGATTTGTTTTCGCTTAAATATAATCAGAAAATTCCAGAGACTGGTCATCGCTGTAAGATTGGTAGCATCGGCTAACTACCGAACGCATCTCCTCGTTATTCCCTTTTGAAATTTTTGCTTCAAAATCCTGTGTTTCTAAAGAATTTTTACCGCAGTTTCATCCATCTCTGGTAAATTCCACAAATGCATATGCTAAAAATTACGTTTAAGGCATGAAATATGAAGATTTGTTCATAAAAGTCGTCGGAATACAATACAAAGATCGCATGCGAAAATGGCGACGTTCCCTTTACTGAAGGATTGTGATGAACAAGGTTGCCTGAAGAATCATCATAAGCATGTTTGCAAGAATTTGGAAAATTTGGCGACCTCTACTCAGGTGGTTGCGATAACACGTAAGTACCAAAACTAAATGTTAAAATAAAATTAAAAGAAAAATGATTGCTCAAGTACTGAGAAAAATTCGTCAGTTTAGTTAGACGTTTCGATCATTCTTGTGGCCTTTATTAGGGTTTTAGTCGAAAGGGGCAAGAAGGACTATTAATTTTGTTTTGGCATTTTGCGTCAAGATGTCGGTTCACTTTTCAAAAATGTTGCCACCCAGTATTAGAGCCCTGCATTATATTTAAAGAAATTAAATATTGAAGAATCGGCATTAAATGTATGTATGTTTCTCGCACTGTGATAAAACAACGGTACCCATAGCCACCCAATTTTGAATAACGTAATCCTCCACCCGAATATGGGCATCCGGAAGCCCAAATTTGGAATTTCTTTCATTATCTCTTTCATGTTTTGTAAAACTTTAACTAATTTTTGATTAACAAACTCAAGGATTTCAAAGCGAGTAATGGCAACACTGTACGGGAGGGAAAAACATTTTAAAATTCCCTACTATTAGCTCAGACTCTCCCCATATCTTGTTCAAATTTTGAAATATTCCAAATTTTTCTGGTTCAAAATTTCAAAAATTCGTAAATAAATAAAAAACTTTTTACTCATCCACTCAAGTTCAAATACTTTTTTTAAATCTTGTAATGGATGACACTTGATATTAATACAGTTTTTTAACATATTAAAAGTTTTTAATTAAAAACATTTTTTTTTGTATTTTTTAATCTTTTTTTTTTTTTTTTTTAAATTTTTCTCTGTTGACCGAAGTACGAGTTAATTTTAAATTTTATTATTTAATTGATTATTAATTAATTAATTTTCAATCTTTAATAAAATACTTTTCATTAATCCACTTAAGTTCAAGTACATTTTTTAAACTTCTAGTGGATGACACTTAATATTAATACAGTTTTTTTTTAATTTTTAATTAAAATTTTTTGTATTTTAAAATTTTTTTTTCTTTCTTGAACTAAGTAGGAATTGACTTAATTTTTTTTTTTTTTTACATTACTTGTTATCTTTAGCACGCGAGACTGTGTATAGAAAATTCCAAAGATATGCTCATTTTAAAATTATTTCGCGATAATGCCGCTGAATTGGATTTTAAGGTTTAAGTGCGAAGAACGTGATATTTAATAAATAAAGGTAAGACACAAAACGTTAAAAAAACGCCCTTTTGGCCGTAATGTAAAACCTGAAAGGTTTCAGATTTTATTTATTTATTTATTTTTTTAACTTAATGCTTTTTTTGTTTACTAGTTTATAGTTTTACTTACTAGTTCATACATATATCACTGCCTCTTCATTCAGAAGATGAGACAAAGATCATTTTGGCTAATCTTTGGAATATGGTAACAGGTAGTTTGGCGACATTTTGGTAAGGCGATAAAGGTTACTTAGCTAGGACTTTAGCAGTGTACATGGATAAAGTCAAGAGTGTGCGCAATGCCATTTTTGTGCCATTCTGAGATGTTTTTTTTAAGTGAAAAATAAGTCGACGTGTATGTGCAATTCTTACAAACGCGGCAAGCAGTGGGTGATTCTGCACTTTCTCCCAATTTCGCACCTAATCTTCGTTATGATTAAGCATTTTTGTTCCATAAAAGTTCTAGTTTAAGCGTAATTCAGCTAGATTGTTGGAAAAAATGTTGAGTTAAAAAAACATGCCTTTACTTCGTGAAAACAAAATGGCGTCCAAAACAAAACTAGCAGGTTTTTGTTGAGCAGGGTTGGTCGCCAAATTTTCGCCAAAAAACCGCCAAGTTACCATAATCCAAAGATTAACCATAATTTTAAATAATTATTTTGTAGAGACATTAGGTATTTTTTTAGAGCAGTGAAAAATGAGCAAATGCCTTCGCCGGGAATCGAACCACGGACCTCTGGAATACGCGTCCAGCGTACACACCGCCACACAACGAAGGCATGCAAAGGAGGGAGAAATACCTTATATACTCCCCCTTTTAAAGCGCGACTAGGGTTTTAGGGGACCCAATCGCCAAATCCTGGGTGTGGAGAATCATCATCCACCATTAGGTATTTAGGTACCACATTAGGTATTTTTTGGAAGCAGGTAAGATGAAAAATGAGCAACGCCTTCGCCGGGAATCGAACCACGAACCTCTGGAATACGCGCCCAGCGCGCAGACAACCGCACCACGAAGGCATGCTAAGAAGGCGGGAGAAATAAATTACACGACAGGACTTTCGGCTCGCCATGTATTTACAGCGCATCCAAAGCCGCAAAGACGTATACACTTACAAACATCCATGCCTTCTCCGGGATTCGAGCCTGGGCCCTTGGGAACGATCAAAAATGAATGAAAAAACACTAAAATACGACCAAATATCGAATGAAAAAACATCAAAAAACGAATGAAAAAACATCAAAAAACGAATGAAAAACATCAAAAAACGATCAAAATCGAATGAAAAACACAAAAAAAGACCATATAATTGAATGAAAAAACATCAGAAAACGACCAAAATCGAATCAAAAAACACCAAAAAAACGATCAAAAACAATTGAAAAAACACTAAAAAAAGACCAAAAATCGAATGAAAAAACATCAAAAAACGAATGAAGAAACATCAAAAAACGATCAAATTCAAATGAAAAACACTAAAAAACGACCAAAAAATCGAATGAAAAAAACACCAAAAAATGACCAAAAACGATGAATGGGCCCTTGGGAACGGTAGTCAAAGTCACTACCCACTATCCCATTTGGGGTGACATCATCATTTATTGTTCTATTATGAATAAAGGAGCTAAAATGGCTTTTTTCATGGTAAAACAGCAGTTAATATGTTCGAAGATTTTTATTCGAATAAGTAATACACCACTGAACCTTGAAATATCCAAGTCGTAAATCATTCCGACAAGGTTAACAGCGTGCAATTATACTGTCTATGAGTTGAAACATTCACACTGGATTTCATCATTCAAATCATTAATTATTAAGCTTGGAAAAAAAAATTTTTAAGATCATCAATCAGAAAGCGATATTATATACCAACTCGAGTTTCACGAAAAAAAAAAAAAATAAATAAATAAATAATTTCTCTAACTCACAAACTGTTCTCGCTGTAAAAATTTTAATCGTTAAAAGTAATTAAATTCCATGTATATAGGCACTAACCAAAGTAGAAACATTCTTTTCTCCTCACAGTGAAAGCGTGCTGAAATGATACTTCCAAAGCACAAAAGTCGGACCTCTTGAATACGTACCGAGCATGCTGCCCATAACACCACGAAGACATGCTAAGAAGGCCGGAGAAATACCTTATATACTCCTCCTTTAAAGGGCGACTAGGGATTAGGGAATTTAATCGCCAAATCCTGGTGGTGGAGAATTATCATTCACCACCTTTTTAAGTTCGGGCGCCACTGTAGAGTCGAAGCAGGAGACATGAAGAATGAGCACCCCTCGCCTGGATTCGAACCTCGAACATCTCGAATACGCGCCGAGCGTGCTGACCATTACACCATGAAGGCATGCTAAGAAGGCGGGAGAAATACTTTATAGGCTCACTAGCGAGCGAGCAGTAAAGTCGCTTAATACTGGTTGTTCGACCGGGGGGGGTCGATTCCAGGCGAACGGCCTAGCTGCATGGGCATTTCCGTGGATTTTTCCCATGTATACGAGCCAACTTCCCTCGGTAAGTCGTCCAGGAAGGTATTCCTCCACTTAAGGCAGATAGCCCTCGCGTGCTTTGCCGTAATAAAATAAACCAAAGCATTACTGTTCCACCTGTACCGTCAAACTATGAAGGGAGCTTTTATTTACCGTACGCACGTCAAACACAGGTAATAAGCCTTTATTACATAAAAAGAAAAATGTATGGATTTGAAAAGCACATTCTAATAATAATAAAGCTTATTGCCAATACTAGTTTAGAACAGTTTTCAGATATTACAAAAATAATGTACAAAATCCTTAAAACTAAGGTTTTAAGAATAATAGCCTGGTGTGTTAGGGTTTTTTTTTAGCCCAAAAGGGGGGGGGACCGAGAAGGGCTATTAGTCTCAAAACGGCATTTTGTGGCGTTTCACTATTTAGTAAAATAGTGAAACGCCACACACACACACACACACACACAAAAAAAAAAAAAAAAAAAAAAAAAGAAACTATTTAGAAAATAGTTTCTAAATAATAATTTAGAAAGTGGCGAAACACTTTCTAAATTGTTGCCACCAAATAATATCACCCTGTATCATATTTAAAGAAATTAAATAATGAAGAATTTGCGTGAATGTATGTATGTTTCTCCCATTGTGAAGGAACGACGGCACCTATAGCCATCAAATTTTGAATAACGTAATCCTCCACCCGAATATGGGCACCTGGAAGTTCAAATTTGGAATTTGTTTATTATCTATTTCATATTTTGTAGAATTTCAACAAACTTTTGATTAACAAATTCAACGATTTCACAGCGAGCAATGACAACACTATATGGGGGGGGAAAACCTCCACCGCGCCAAACTGTCATGTCGGAAGTTCTAAAGATATGCTGATATTGCTGTTGAACTGAATTTATGGTTTAAGTGCAAAGAAACATGATACTTAATAAATAAATGTAACGCACAAAATGTTAAAAAAACGCCTCTTTGGACGTAATATAAAATCTAAAGGTTTTCAGATTTTATTTTATTTATTTAAGTTTTAAGCCCAAAAGGACCGTTAGTCTGGAACGCGATATTAGTGTCAAAAAGGTATTTTACGGCTTCCTTAAACGGCTTAACGGCGATAAGGTTTGTTGCCACCAAAGGTATTTTGCACTGAATCACTATAAACGGCTTCCTTAAACGGCTTAACGGCGATAAGGTTTGTTGCCACCAAAGGTATTTTGCACTGAATCACTATAAACGGCTTCCTTAAACGGCTTAACGGCGATAAGGTTTGTTGCCACCAAACCTTATCGCCCTGTATCATAGTTAAAGAAATTAAATGATGAAGAATCTGCATGAAGTTTTTCACATTGTGAAAAAACAAAGGTACCGAGAGCTATCCATGTTTGACTAACTTAGTCCTCCACCCGAATATGGGGCACCTGGAAGCAGGAATTTTGAATTTTGAATTTCTTTGGAATTTATTATCTATTTCATACGTATTTTGTAAAACTTTTATATTTTGTTTTATTTGTAATATTTTTGTATTTGTATTTTGTACATATTTGTATTTTGTAATATTTTGTAAATTTTAATTAACAGACTCAACGTTTTCAAAGCGTGCAATGGCAACACTGTACGGAATTAAACATTTTTATCTCCAGTGCGGAACTTTCTATCGGAAATTCTAAAGATATGCTGCTTTCTAATACTTTGTGATTTTGTTGTTACGTCCAAAGAGGCGTCCAAAGAGGCGTTGAATCGAATTTTATGTAGTGTAAGACCCAAAAACGTGATATTTAATAAATAAAGTAAACAAATGAAAGGTAAATAAAAAGACAATAAAAGTTCTGTAAAGTCGTCTTTTAATAAGAAAATTGGACATCGATTTGGTGAACTAGGAACGGGGGGGGGTAACAGAAAAATCCATACCAATGCTTAATGCTGTATCGGAAACTTCTAAATGTATATTGCTATGCCGCTTTCCAAATTTTTGAAGCTTTGCTGTTGAATTGTATATAAAACCTAAGTGCGAAGAAAATAATAAAGCTAAAAAGAATCGCCCCCTACCCCCCCCAAAAAAAAGCAGAAAAGAAAAAGCTTAATAGGAAAACTTAAAACCTTTCAGGTTCTTTTATTTTAAATCAGTTACGGCAAATGATTCAAGTGTCCGATTGTGTTACCTCTGTTTATTAAATATCATTTTCTTTGCACTTAAAGCATAAAATTCAATTCAACAGAAATATCACAAACTATTTAAAATATTTAAAAGAGCATATCTTAAGAATTTCCCATACACAGTCTCGCGCGCAGGAGATAAAAATGTTTTTTGTTTTCCCTACAGTGTTGCCATTGCTGGTTTTGAAATAGTCGAGTTTCCTAATCAAAAACTCATAAACGCTTAATAAAACATGAAATCTCTACATATAATAAAAGAAAGAGTGTGTGTGTGTCTTTCGTTCCTGTTGCGCGTAAGCTAATAGACCCAGGGTTACGAAATTTGGTATATAAGTGCATCTAGACAAAAGGCAGTGCACCTAGAAGCGATATTTTTCAAAATTCGAATCAGATTTGTTTTAAATTTTATCTCTTCGATTTTATCGCATCATTTTGAATAGTTTCATTCTTTTAGAAATGTGTTTTTGGCAACAGTTTCTCATTCAATTGTATACTTGCCTGCTCACAGTTGAAACTCAGCACTGTTGCCACATGGAAAAATGAGGGCGATAATTCTATGCAGTTTTTAAATTTAATGTTTCTCTCGGATACTGGATGTTTGTGGAGAGAGGCAACGGGAAGTTGGTTAATTTATTTGTTATGATAATTAATATTTGTATTAAGAGATATTGCTTATTTCATTGTAATTTTAATTTTGGGTACTTTTCCGTTTCGCCGGCGCAAATCTCGCCAAGAAGACTTTATTGGCGACAACACACAGTATACACATAAAAAATGTAGACAAATGTTAGTTCCAAAATTTTTTATTTTAATTCTTTATTTTATTTCTTTTAATGTCGTTTAACATTTTGTAAAAAAGTCAGTAAATAAAGACAATAATTTTTTAAAAAGATAATTTAAGAATTTACTATGCTTTCATGGTAAAGCATCCTGATTCGCCGGTTCATACCACGTGAACCCAAGTGATCTTATCTCACGTAAACTACGCTACAAAAATCTAATTCGCTCAGTAATTAACTACATTAATTTCAAATCTTTGGAATACAAGTTTAAATGAAAGAATTCTTTCAATTCGTAGAACAGCTTACTCAGAAATTATGTAAAACCGCAGTGCTTTACTTCGCTAGTGCACTCTTATTAGAATGGATTACATTAACCCTTAACTTTGCCTTTTCAGTATTTTCGCCATCGGGTGAGCGGTGTGATTGCATCCTAATTGACTTAATTACTGCCCGCGAATAGCCTTGGGGCATAAAATTGAATTATGTGGTAAAAATTCTATGTAACTGTATGCCGGTATTGAAGAAATGGCTGCGACTTGTTTCGAAAATAGACGTAAAAGGTTACCAGCGAGGATATTCCGTTCGGCATCGGTTGCACCATTATTGGCGACTTTATCGCCTGCGCCGGCAATACGGAAAAATGCCTTAATTTTCTTATATCTAATATATATATATATATATGTAATAATAAAATTCCATAGTCAAAAATACACTAAATAGTCTAAAATTCTAACTGTATGTTCTTTTCATTTTTAATGGCGACGGTGTCTTATTTGAAAGTACGTGGAATTAAATCCACAGCCCCGTAGTCAAGCTGTTTTTCCCGCCTTTTCTATACGTAGAGTTATAGAATGTTCTGGATATATTTAAAGTGAACTGGAATGGCTGACGTCCTTTCTTGGAAGCTCCGCCTTTCCAGAGGCTATAAAAGGACTCGCAAAGGAATATCGGGGTCTTTTTTTTTAATGTAACGATGCAGTAAACTTCATACAAAAAGTTATTAGTAATTCTTTTTTATTTACTCCGGAAATATGATTTTTGTAACTGCTATTTCTCCTGACCAATAATAAATGGATCCTCTTTTTGAAACTTATCGTCTGATAATTTAAGCTTCGACTACATCTATATTTCTTCACCAATCTATTTATTCCGGACAAAAGCTGGTACATCACACACATATACATATATTTAATTTGTGGTTTTATTTTATTTATTTATTTATTTTGATGAAGTTGTTCTGACAATAAAATTCTGCGCAGTTTTTCAATTTAACGTTTGGTGTTCCCATCAGGCATTTTCCCGTTACATTTAAAAGTCAGACGAAGGCTGGCCGCGTAGCTGCTAGCAGTAAATAAAAGAAATTCCAAATCTGCCCATATTCGGGTGGAGGATTATGTTATTCAGAACTGGATGGCTTTAAGCACCGTAGTTTTATCACAGTACGAGAAGCATACATACATTTCGTTAATGCTGCGCGTAAGCTAATAGACCCAGGGTTACGAAATTTGGTATACATATAAGTGCATCTAGACAAGAGGCTGTGCACCTAGGAGCGATTTTTTTCAAAATTCGAATCAGATTTGTTTTAAATTTTATCTTTTCGATTTTATCGCATCATTTTGAATAGTTTCATTCTTTTGGAAATGTGTTTTTGGCAACAGTTTTTCATTCAATTGTATACTTGCCTGCTCACCGTTGGAACTCAGCACTGTTGCCATATGGAAAAAATGAGGGCGATAATTCTATGCAGTTTTTATATTTAGCCACACACACACACAAAAAAAAGATTTTATGGAGATTCTTCATTATTGAATTTTTTTAGAGATAATAACATTTGGTGGCAACAATTTCAAAAGTGATTCGCCGTTTATAGCGAATTGATGTAAAATGTCAAAACGAAATTAGTAGTCCTTCTGTACTGCACGTCCTTTGGGATTAAAAAAAAAAAAAAAAAAAAAAAAAAAAAAAAAAAAAAAACTTGTGTTTTGTGATACAGAAAAGCCTATTGTTTTTCAGCTTTTTCAGGAGGAAGACTGTATTACTTCCGGCCTATCCATGCGACGACTGGGATCGCAAAAGCAGAACTTGCTGGTTGGACAGAAACGTGGGAGACACAGTAACCTTCGTTCTTTCCTTGGGCAACGATAGAGAATTCAGTCATCTCTGGAAAAAAATTATATGGAAGCAAGAATTTTATTCAATAAAATCACGAAGCAGAAAGGAAATGATTATTAACCCAGGTACGTCATCATTTACCCACAATTCTAAACATAAATCCCTTCAAGAGTTTACAGCATTCCAAGATCTTTATTGTACAATTATGTGTATCAGTAATCAATTTCCTTTTCTCCAGCAAGGGTAGTTTGCTTATCATTTACGTACGAACACTGGAATGACCAAAATTTAAGTCTGTGCAACATTTTTGCATACTGTAGAGGCCCTTATTTTCGCGAAAATGAATATATCGGTGATTTCGCGAGCTGAAAATTTCGCGAATTTTCTATGAACAGAACCGAAAGTTGAAAAATTTCAAAAGTACATAAGTAAAGTTGAAAAATTCCAAAAGTACATCTTTTGCATAAAGCATTTTAAGAAACTTCCTTTTGTCCGAAAAGTTCGTCCCCTCCCGTTCCCGTCTAAATGGCGAGTTCAAGCGTTTGCTCAAGAATGAGTTTATTGAGTGATATTCTAAAGAGCTTCAATTTCTAGACGAAAAAACAATCTGTGGACTTGCGAATATTACGACTAAAACCTATTCACGCTTCTTGGCTTATTACGACTAAAACCGATTCACGCTTCTTGGCTTGGGCGCGTATTTAACGGTATTGAAGCCAAACATGAGATAATTTTGAATGGCTTCAAAGAAGCTCGTATAAATAGTATTCTAAATGAATGAGCTGCCTTCTATTAATTTTATAGTTTTATATTCGAGAAATATAGTTGTATATTATTCAAAAAATAGTTATAAGAAAGAAAGTTGTCGAGAAAAAGCTTGTAACTCTGCAATAAATCATTAAATTTTGGGTAAGTGAAAAATTTCTGATTTTTTATTATTATTTGAGGCGGGAAAAAAAAAAAGTATTTCGCCAGGCTTCAATTTTCGCGATTACGACGGGATCGCGAAAATAAGGGCCCTTACAGTACACTGAAGTGACAAAAGTCATGGGATAGCAATATGCAAATATACAGATGGCAGTAGTATCGCGTAGAAAATGTATAAATGCGAAGTGCTTTGGCAGGGCTTTCATTCGTGTTCAAGTTATTCATGTGAAGAGGTTTTGACGTAATTATGGCCGCACGACGAGAATTAACAGACTTTGAACGCGGAATGGTAGTCGGAGCTAGACGCATGGGTCATTCCATTTCGGATATCGTTAGGGAATTCAACATTCCGAGATCCACAGTGTCAAGAGTGTGCCGAGAGTATCTAATTTCAGGCATAACATCCCACCATGGACGGCGCAGTGGCCGATCACCTGCACTTAACGAACGAGACCAGCGACGTCTGCGTAGAGTTGTCAATGTTCACAGACAAGCAACACTGCGTCAAATAACCGCAGAAATCAATGTGGGACGTACGAGGGACGTGTCCGATAGGACAGTGCGGCGAAATTTGTCTTCCTTGGGCTATGCCAGCAGAAGACCGACTCGAGTGCCTTTACTGACAGCACGATATCGCCTGCAGCGACTCTCGTGGGCTCGTGAGCATATCGGTTGGTCCCTAAACGAATGGAAAACCGTGGCTTGGTCAGATGAGTCACGATTTCAGTTGGTAAGAGCTGATGGTAGGGTTCGAGTGTGGCGCAGACCGCACGAAGCCATGGACCCAAGTTGTCAACAAGGCACTGTTCGAGCTGGTGGTGGTTCCATAATGGTCTGGGCTGTTTTTACATGGCATGGACTCTGGTGTAACTGAACCGATCATTGACTCGAAATGGATACCTTCACCTACTTGGAGATCACTTACAGCCATCCATGGACTTCACGTACTCAAACAACAATGGGATTTTTATGGATGGCAATGCGCCGTGTCACCGGGTCACAATTGTTCGCGATTGGTTAGAAGAACATTTTGGACAATTCCAGCGAATGATCTGGCCACCTAGATCGCCCGACATGAATCCCATCGAACATTTATGGGACATCATCGAGAGGTCAGTTCGTGCCCAAAACCCTGCACCGTCAACACTTTCACAATTATGGACGCGTCTATAGAGGCAGCATGGCTCAATATTCCTGCAGGGGACTTCCAACGACTTGTTGAGTCCATGCCACGTCGAGTTGCTGCACTTCGCCGGGCAAAAAGAGGACCGACAAAATATTAGGAGGTATGCCATGACTTTTGTCACTTCAGTGTATATATAGCAGATGTACTTGAATACAGACAGTGGCGTAGCTAGAGTGGGGCAAGGAGGGACAGCTGTCCCCGGGCGCAGCATCCAGGGGGCGCCAAATTGATGTTATGAAATTTTAGAATGAAATGTTTTCCACTCTTGGCACACAGAAAGGGGCGCAAAATCTTCAGTTGCCCCGGGCGCTCAAAACCCTAGCTACGCATCTGAATTCAGACAAATATCGCAAGAGGTCTATTTCCCGATATTTAATACAAAATAATAATCAACATCCTCTTGCAAAGAGAACTCGTCTTCGGCGGAAAAAACGTTCATACAGGAGTTGGATTTAGATGAAAGATGCATCAACCGATTCCACTTTTCAATAAAGAGTGCATCCGCTTTGAGCTATGATACAGCAATCACAGCCTCGTGGCACGCTTTTGTCAAGTCATTTAGGACTTCCTCACGCAGATTATTAGCCCAAATCACGTTAGCCTAGAAGGGCTATTAACTTCGTTTGGCATGTTTCCTCGATTCACTTTTCAAACTGTAGCCACCAACTATTACAGCCCTATAGTATATTTAAATAAATTAAATAATGAAAAATCTGCATAAATGTATGCAAGTTTTCTCGCATTGGGATAAAACAACGGTACCTACAACCACTCAATTTTGAATAACGTAATCCTCCACCGAATAAGGGCATCTTGAAACCAGAATTTGGAATTTCTTTTATTATCTATTTCCTATTTTCTCAGACATTAAAGAATTTTTGATTAAGAAACTCAACGATTTCAAAGCGAGGAATCGCAACGCTGTACGGAAGTGTGTGTGTGTGGGGGGGGGGAATAATCTGTAGCGATTGAGACTGTGTATCGGAAATTCTAAAGATAGGCTCATTTTTTAATTATTTTGCGATATTGCCATTGAACTGAATTTGATGGTTTATGTGCGAAGAACCTGATATTTAATAAATAAAGGTAGTTAGTTGCCTTGAACTAAAAAGCATCAGCTTTGAATAAAAACTTTATGGCTATTCTAAAACAGGAAATATTTTAGGGAAAAATTGCCTGCAGCGCAGTGCGGCTACGAACGCTAACATGAAACATAAACATGAACAACTGTTGCCATTCACACAAACTCAATAGTAAAATAAAGCATGTTGCCAGTAACAAGATTATTGTAAATCATATCATAAAATTAAGCAGTGAGAAAATAAAGTATACAAAGAAAAAAAGGAATGCAAATATTAAATATACATCCAACAAAAGGTAACCCACGAAACGTTACAAAGATTGGCCCTTTGGGCGTAATGTAAAATTTGAAAGCTTGTAAAGACAATAGGTTTTTTTTGGAAGCAGGAAAGACGAAAAATGAGCAACCGCCTTCGCCGGGAATCGAACCGCGGTCCTCTGGAATACGCGCCCAGTGTGCAGTCTACCACACAACGAAGGCATGCCAAGAAGGCGGAAGAAATACCTTATATACTCCCTCTTTTAAAGGACGACTGCGGTTTTTTAGGAGACCCAATTGCCAAATCCTGGATGTGGAGATTCATCATCCAACACCCTTTTAGTTCGGGTGCCACTGTAGAGACATTAGGTATTTTTTGGAAGCATGAAAGATGAAAAATTAGCGATGCCTTCGCCGGGAATGAAACAGCGGACCTCTGGAATACGCGCCCAGCGTGCAGACCACCACACCACGGAGGCATGCCAAGAAGGCGGGAGAAATACCTTATAACTTTTCTTACTAATGCGTCTTACCCTTTCCATGATGAACTGGCATCTGGAATCCTGCTGCAAATTAAATCAAGTCTCATCGGATAAGATACTAATACAATGCTACATCGGGCAATTTCAGTGAATCTGAAGCCGCCTCGCACGGTGCTGCCAGAAAATACTTTCTTTAAGTATACAGCAGTTGTTTTGACAAATCTCGCTTGTGTCCATCAGACTAAGCCCACGAAATTCATCGTGGTAAACAGGTAAGATTGCCCTTGTCGTTGGCAACAGCTTGGGCACCATACAGGTGACACTACGATTTTGCTCAATTCCGCCGTCAGTTTTGAAGAATGGTTCCAAGGTCCTCCCCCCCCCCGTCCTCGAACCACCAACCTCTCGAGAGGACATTTGGCTCGCCAAATATTCAGAGTGCCACGATTCTGCACAGACGCTATAATTTACAATCATCAATGCCTTTTCCAGAATTTGATAAACTTTTTAAACTTTTCTCAGTCACGATCCCTTTTTATCACTGAGATTATTTTCGCGACCCCCAGGACCACCATAATGTTTGGGGAAAATTTTGTGGTACTCCATAAGTATTGCGCAAATCCGACACACGCATGAGTGAAACTGTCCATTTTTTTACTTGTACTGTAATATACTATTGCAATTTTAGGTCATTAACTTTAATTTCTAATTTTAAGACACAGGACAATGTGAAAATTTTAAATAAGTAACAGACGAAATGGCAGCGTCACGTGCAAAGCAAGGAAAATGAACGTTTATATAATAAAAAGAACGCGTCGGAAAGTTTTCGTTTTTTTCTCTTTGTCTGTATTGTCTTATCTTTACCTCTTTTCAGATACATTGTTTTAAAATATTTGGTATATTATAATAAGATAAAGAAATATCAAAACTGTTAAAATTTTTCGCAACCCACAGTTTAAGAAACTCTAAAATAGATAATAAAACAAATTCCAAATTTCGGCTTCTAGATGCCCATATTCGAGTGGAGGCAGTGCATAATTTACGTATAAGCTACATAAGCTATAGCTTAGGGCCCCCACTTTCTTGGGGGTCCTCATAAAATGAAAATATAGTATAACAGACTTATAAAGGACCCCATATCTCAAATAGCTTAGGGACTTTTATCAAGTCTAAATCCGGCCCTGAGTGGAGGACTAAGTTACTCAAAATTTGATGTCTCTAGGTGCCGTTGTTTTTACACATTGCAAGAAACATACACATATTCATCCAAATTCTTCATTATTTAATTTCTTTAAATATAATGCAGAGCTGTAATATTGGGTGGCAACAATTTGAAAAATGAAACAACGCTTATCGTGAACCAAGGCAAAATACGAAACCGAAATTAATAGCCCTTCTGGGCTAAAAAAAAAAAAAAAAAAAAAAAAAAAAAAATCGTTTAAATATTCTAAATAAAGTTCTAATTTTTCAACTTCATGTCAGCTGTCTATGCCTGATAGAATAAGCGTGCACACAATACTGAAAATATACGATCAAAATTTCATATTTCATTTCCTGCATTTCTATGTTAATATAATAATTAAATTTAATTATATGTTAATATATTTATATACATATAATTATTAGTCCAAAGGGGCTTTGTCTCCTGAAGGACTATTGTTTTCGTTTTGCGATTTTGCGTTGAATCACTATAAATGTCCGTTTCACTTCGAATAGTGACTTACTTACATACTTTGGTGTTGCCACCAAATGTTAGAGTCTTGCATTATATTTGAAGAAATTAAATAATGAAAAATCTGCATCAATGTATGTATATATTTCTCGCATTGTGATAAAACAACGGTACATAGAGCCATCGAATTTTGAATGACGTAATTCTCCTGCGAATATGGGCATCCGAAATCCCAAATTTCAAATTTATTTTATTATCGTTTTCATATTTTGTAAAACTTTAACGAATTTTTGAGTAACAAACTCAAGGATTTCAAAGCGAGCAAAGGCAACATTGTACAAAAAGAAAAAAAAAAAAAAATTTATCTCCAGCGCGCGAGACTGTGTATCGTAAATTCTAAAGATAGGCTCATTTTAAAATTATTTTGCGACATTGCTACTGAACTGAATTTCATGGTTTAAGTGCAAAGAACATGATATTTAATAAATAAAAGTAACACACAAAACGTTAAAAAAACGCCCCTTTGGACGTAATTTAATATCTAAAATCTTTCAGGGTTTTTTTTTGGGGGGGGCTTGTATTTTATTTTATATTAATTTATTTAATTATACGTTTATATAAATAATATATATAATAATGTTTCCTGTTATTTATTTCCTATCATATTTCGATTTCCTGACTATATTGAAATTTAAGTGTAGCATGTTTTTGCGTTTGTTATTGCATTTTCATCTTTTAATCTTGTAGAAACGCCTATGTGGAATATGGCGGTTGGTAGCCAGGGGCGTGAATTACGAATTAGTCCAATTACCGAATCAGACTTGGACCTGAATGGATTTTCAGCCATTGTCGTCAATCAAGATAAAAGGTACGGAGAAGCTCAACCCGTTTCACCGTTCACAGCAGTCCGGTTTCGTATCAGAAAGGTACCCATAGGTGAGAAATGAATTCAAACTTGCATACTTCGTAATGACCATTTAACAGTTAAATTATGATCCTGATGCAACACGACTTATCCAATACTATTCAACTAATCGTAATTGTATTATTACAGTTCACCGGTAATCAGACAACCTTGTGACCTACTATCCGAAATCTAACAATTATTTCAATCTTTAAATCTCAATATCTACTAAAATCTGCAGGTTACTGGTAAGTTGACCCAGGCCTAAAAGTTGTTTTGTTGATGTGGAAAAACATTAAAGCTTTAAAACAAATAAGCATTTTTTTGTCCCTAAAAAACCTTTTGATAGGTCAGTATTTCAGAAAAAGTCCGATTTTATGTCAAATTACCTATGTTAGAACAATTGTTATGTATCTAATATATCCTACGTCGTGCTTACGAGACATAAAAAATGTGAAGTTAAATCCCATCAATCGGCCCAGTAGAACGGGAGATATATCTAGTTGTACCGAAAGATTTCCGCCAAAAAAGTTCTTAATAAAGTTATATATATATATATATATATATAAAATAATAATAACGATAATAATAATAATAAAAAAACACGAAAGTCGTACCTTTTTGGTGCACCATCGAAATCTATGATTTTTCTGCCAAGGTTTTGGAGTTTTTCAAAGCCTTCGGTCCGGAAACTTGGTGGCCGTGAGTCCAAAAACAAATCAACCTCCTTTTGGACTTTCTACGCAGAATGGAAGCTAGAACCAACAAGATGTAGCTGCAGGTGTGAAAAAAGGTAAAAGTCCGAAGGAGCCATGTCAGGAATATACGGTGGGTATGGCAAACGATCCCACCATTCGAGTCCATATATAGTTCAGTTGGTAAATGCAAACACATGTGGTCTTGCATTACCTTAATGGAACATTACCGTTTTGAGCCGGAGCTCAGTTCGACGTTTCTCCATAATAGCAGCGTCAACACGGACTAGGATCTCACTGCACACCTTACTGTCGATGGTTTTTTTTATCTTTCCAGATACTCTTTGTGGATAATACCACGGCAGTTGCACCAGATACAAAGTATGATCCTTTTGTGAGTCAAATTGAGCTTTGCGACGCTTCCGACGGGCTCACCCGTGTGCAGACCAACCCCCTTCTCGGCATGTGTTGTTGAAGTAAATTCACTTTTCATCACAAGTGACGATCCGGTCCAGAATTTTGTCCTTGCGTTAATATTCGAGCAGATTAGTGCAGGCCGGAACACATCTGTCCTCATCTGCTCCAGTCAGCTTATGCAGCACCGAGCGATTGAACTTGTACGTCAAGTTTATGTGATTCATATCGCGACTAATGGACATGGCACTGTGTCTTAACTCCTACGCAAGAGCTCGGCTGGTTGTTTCTGCAACTATGTCTCTAATGTCTACAAATAACTTGCTTCCACTAGTTGTCGCAGGCGGGATTCACCAACATTAGTAGGTTGGCCAAAGCGCTCTGCTTCTTGAACGCCATAGTCCTTCGTTTTGAACTTTCGTTACCAAACCTTCAGAATGTTTAACGATACAACATAAGTACCTAAAGTTATACACCATGATTTGGTGACATTCTGTAGCTGACTTTTTGCAACAGAACTGGAGGTAAATGATGATTCTAATCTGGCAGCGCGATAATTCCATTTCAGACACCTTGTACTGAACGAGATTTTTTTACAAATTTCACAACAGCGTTCTAAAGCAAGTCTTTTTCTTTCACGGGCCCTAAATCGTTCGACAAAATATAATTAAACGCGCCAAAGGGAACTGTTTGCGCAGACGATATTCGGCGGTGGCGAGAAACTTTCGCTAAAACCCGATAGAACTGTCCCATTTTTGGAGCGGGGGGGGATGCAAAGTCTACATTCAGTTGTATAGTAAATTGCATTGATTATTATTACTACTACCCTTGTTGTTTAATTCCATTAAATGTACCCCTGCATACTTTAGGGAAAAAAAAAACAGAACATATTCATGAAAAGTTCTTAAATCATTTTCATACGTTTCTTGTTTTATTTTACATTCTTATGTAATCTGTAATCAAGAAACTTTAATTAATTTTGGTACTTTTCCGTTTTGCCGGCGCAAGCGATAAAGTCGCCAATAATGGTACAACCGATGCCAAACGGAATATTCTCGCTGGTAACCTTTTACGCCTCATTTTCAAAACAAGTCGCAGCTTTTTCTTATCAGATTGATTGTTTCTTTCAATACTGGCATACACAGTCCAGTCACATTAATGTGACCACCACGTACTTTCCATGTCAGAGTTAAATAACCAATCACAGAAGGCAGGTGGCAGCACAGTGCAGTTGAGCGTATATAAAGGGTGTGTGAGGGCTTCGGAAAATATTTCAATCGTTGGCGTAATGCAGAAACGAAGCGATTTATCCGACTTCCAAAAGGGCATGATCATTGGCTTTCGGGCCAAGGGTGGAAGCATTTCCGAAACGGCTGAGTTTGTGAACTGTTCGCGTGCCGCCGTGGTAAAAGTGTACCGTGCATGGCAAAATGGGACTGTCCAAAATCAGCGACGTGGCAAATATGGTGCACCACGGGCCATAGATGACAGAGGCGAACGACGGTTGCGGAGATGCGTTCGGGCAGATAGGCGGGCTACCGTTGAGCAACTGACCACCAAAATGAACCAAGGGGCTACCAAAAGTGTCTCCCAAAGTACTATTCAGCGAACATTGCTGTGTCTGGGCCTCCGAAGCAGACGCCTGGTTCGTGCACCTATGCTGATTGCTGTTCATCGACGGTGAAGGCTAGAATTTGCACGCCAGTACAGCAGCTGGACGTCCACTGAGTGGCGACAGGTTGCGTTTTCGGATGAATCGCGTTTTATGCTCCATCGGACAGATGGATGTTGGCGTATAAGGCGTGAAACCTCTGAAAGGAACCACCCTGCAACCATTGCCGGAACGGTCTATGCTGGAGGCGGGAGCATTATGGTCTGGGGAATGTTTTCCTGGCATTCTCTAGGTTCACTGATCATTGTGGAAGGCACAATGGATCAATACAAGTACACATCTGTCCTTGCGGACCATTTCACCCCTACATGCGCATTGTTTTTCCTCAGGATGATGGCATCTTCCAGCAGGACAATGCGAGGTGCCATACAGCTGCCAGTGTACGTGCGTGGTTCGAAGAGCACCAGGATGAGTTTACCGTCCTCCCCTGGCCAGCAAACTCACCTGACTTAAACCCAATCGAGCATCTGTGGGACCATCTCGATCGAGTTGTTCGCGCCATGGATCCTCAACCGCGTAATCTAGCGCAGCTGGCCACGGCATTAGAGTCGGCATGGCTCAACATCCCAGAGAACACCTTCAGGGACCTATGTGACTCTCTTCCTGCACGTCTCGCAGCAGTTCGCTCTGCGAAAGGTGGTTATTCTGGCTTTTTACAGATGGTCACATTAATGTGACTGGACTGTGTATAATTACATAGAATTTTTATCAGATAGTTCAGTTTTATGTCTAAAGCCATTTTCGGTAATTAGGTCAATTAGGATGCAATCACAGCGCTTACCCGAAGCCGAAAATATAGAAAAGAAAAGTCAAGGGTTAAATTCATCAATTCTAATGAGAATGCATTAGTGAAGTAAAGCACTGCAGTTTTACATAATTTCTGAGTAAGCTATTCGTACGCATTGAAATATTTCTTGCATTTAAACTTGTGTTCCAAATTAAGATTTAACTTGAAATTAATGTAGATAATTACGGAGAGCATTAGATTTTTGTAGAGTAGTTTACGTGAGATGAGATCGCTTGGAGTCACGTGATATGAACCGGCGAATTAGGATGTTGAACCATGAAAGCATAGTAAATTCTTAAATTAATGTCTTTTTACAAATTTATTGTCTTTATTTATTGGCTTTTTATAAAGTTTTAAGCGATATTAAAATGTTTATGCCTTCCAAAAAAAAAAAAAAAAAAAAAAAAAAAAAAAAAATTCTTAGAACAAATTTTTTATGTGTATACTGTATGTTGTCGCCAATAAAGTCTGCTTGGCGAGATTTGAGCCGGCGAAAAAGTACCTTAATTTTATATAATTGTTGATTTTAGTGTTAGATAATTTTATATATTACATAACTGAACTCTAATGATTTATAACAGTTTGTTTTAACTATTGTCTTTAACCAGTACAACTAAATCACCATTTTTGTCTCATATTGATTTGCTAGTCTACAGATATACATAGCTGGAAGAACAAATTTAAACCCAAAAGAAAAATTGCTTCCCCAGAATAAAATTAAAATTACGCATCGTCTGTTATTTGTAATTACACTCAAACCTGTTTTCGCGCGGTGGATATTATGGGCCGCATAAAAACAAATCGCACAACACTTCACGAAGCTTTCGCAACACAAGTAAAAAGTATTTTTTTTTTTTTTTTTTATGTGGTGAAGGGCGATCGCGTAAAAAATGTCCCACGTAGAAAATAACTCAAAACCTTACGAAATAACTAAGAATTACTTTTTTAAACGAAATCAAGACACAAGGCTTGGCACCTAATTGGAATCTCGCCAAACCTTTCAGAATCTGATTTAGAAATGCGAACATTTTAAAACATTTTATTTACACATGTACTTATTTTACACATACAGAACGTATAATTATTATCCTTACACAATACGCGAATTTTCTCGTGGTAAACTGATTCAAAATCGTTTTCGTCACTCGAAGATACTAAATCGCGCTCGTTAAGAGTTGACTTCTTTTCAGTTACCAATGTAGTCGGTGATCAGTTTTGGCGACGATTGTTGTTTACACCAGACTCTTGTATATGTCTCGGTAGCCAGATTTTATTGATAACTTCGTCAATTATGCTCCAATTTAACTGAAATTTTCACATACCGCACAAAAACAGGTTTGAGTGTAATTAGGTATTTAGTTGATAATAATTAAATATAAAAAGCAAATTTTCCACTATACAACTCTTATTTTCATTTACATTCCATGACACTCACCTGTATATCCTGCAAAAGTTTGGAGATTATATAGTTTGGAAGTGACTGCCGGGACCTGTGTACATTCCCTTGTCACCCTACCACACAAAAACACGTTTTATTTAAAAATCTCTCAGCGCAAATCTCTAAACCAGGGGTTCCCATCCTTATGTCCACGGGCACCATGGCGATCACAAAAAAATGTTTTAGTTTTCAATAAAATTCTATGTGAAAGTTTCTCAGTTTTAATGAAATAGAAATCGCGCCCAACACACCTACCAGCACAAAGAGAAATGCGACCGATCTCTTTTTTTTAATTGCATTGTATTATTATCCAACTATACATAACTATAACTATTCAACTATAAATTCAGCTTGGAAAAGTAAATGGTGCCCACCGTCCGACAGATATTCCAGAATGTGCTCTTAGGGACAAAAAGGTTAGGGACCCCTGCTCTAAACCATATTAACTTTTATTATATATTATTATTTGATTTGATTAACTTTTATGATAATTTGTCATTTAAAAATGCATGCTAACATGTAATGTGTAACCTAATACAACAAAGAAAATTTTATATAATTATTCAAATTGTTCAACTTTTTTCAAAAGCAAGTTCCATTTTCCCACAGAGTAAACGTAAATCTTGTTAACATGTAGAAATGGAAACATCTAGTATAAAATAAGTTAGTTAAAAAAACATAAGCCAAATAAAATAATGACTAAGAACAAACACACTGAGATCAACATAGAAATAGATTTTGTGCACCTGCTACAAAAGAAAATTAGCTTTAAGAAACATGTTACACCGAATGTTGCAAATACAGGGTGTGGCAGTGTTCATAGCGTAATTTGACTTGTGTAGTACAATGACGTACTGCATGAATGCACGCCAGCTCGTGCCGCCTTCATGTACTAATGAGTTGCCATTTTGAGTGTGACGGTGATATGGATCGGTGGAGTGCACAGCATCGTGCCTTTGTTGTTGAAAGTTATTTCAAGAATTCTGTTATTACTACCCAGCGTCTATTTCGGCAAAATTTTAATTTGGGACATCATGGGAAAGTTCCAGATGGACGGACCATAGCGACAGTCATTTCCAGGTAAAGTAATTTCCTGTTTGGTTGACATTTCCTGGCCGCCTCGCTCACCTGATCTTTCATGTGCAGATTTTTTCCTTCGGTGCCACCTGAAGCAAGAAGTTTTCCGAACACGTTGTACCACCATTCCCGAGTTGAAGGATCGCATCCGAACTGCCGTCGGCAATGTCCCAAGGAATACGTTACGCCGAGTTACGGCAAGCTTCCAACGCCACCTAGATGAATGTGTTGTGTAGAGGCGGCATCACTTGACAGGCTTCAGTTTCAAAAAGTAATCCACGCAATGGACAATGACTTACACATTAGTAAATGGCATACCTTTAACTATTAATTGGCATAAGAGGTAATAAATACAGTTACTGCCTTGTGGTGTGTTTTTAATATCTTACTATGAACGCTGCTGCACCCTGTACATATATGCAATCATACCTTGGTAAATTATATCACTTATATTCTGCTTAATAAATTTAATTCATTAACAAGAAGCTACTCGTGTAACTTGTCAGATGCTGATGTATGTTATGATGTTATAAGGTGGTATTTCTCCTGCCTTCGTGGTGTAATGGCCAGCACACTTGACGCTTATTCGAGAGGTCCGAGGTTCGAGTCCTGGCGAGGGCATTGCTCATTTATCTCTTCTAATGCTTAAAAAATAAATAAAATAAAATCCCTACAGTGTCCTGAGTCTCCCTTTAAAAGGGGAAGTATAGAAGGCATTTCTCCCGTCTTCTTATCATGCCTTCGTGGTGTAATGGTCAGCACACTCGGCACGGATTCGAGAAGTCTGAGTCCCAGCGAGGGCATTGCTCATTTTTCACGTCTCTCAGCATAAAAAATATTAATGTCTCTACAATGTGCCATTTTTTTTTTCAGAATTAAATACTTCTGTATAATTAGCATACATGATTGTGCTCATACACACAGTATGTACCTCAATAAAATTTTGAAAATTTATTATGTTTACACACTTTGAGCTTTCTAACTTGAAACCTTCAATAGTGGGAAATAAATAGACGTATGTGATTATGGCAAAGCCTCGAGGGCTATCTGCCTAAACGAAGGGATGCCATCGTGGAGGACTTCCTAAGGGAAATTGACTTGTACATATGTTACACTCGAGGAACATCACGAAAACGCCCATGCAGCCAGCCCTTTCGCCTGGAACTGAACTCAAATAGAAACTACCAGTGTTTGGCGACTTTACCGCTCGGCCCCTTGTTAAATAAATAGGATATGTAAGATAAATTTACTTGTAAAGCACATATGATATTTACAATTTCTCATAATATTAACAGACAGAACTTTTGCAGGTTCACATTCTGGAGTTTTCCAACTAATAAGTGATGGCAAAAATCTCATAAAGCACACATGCATGCAGCGGTCATTTTAATACATTTGTGAAAAGTTTTCTGATATTTCTACATGGCAGTTAACAGCATCACAAAACCCAAACTTAGAATGTTTTATTTAATAATCTCATACACTTCTAGAGCTCCATACAAAAGCATGTTTTATGAATTTGTTTTTCTCACACATGAAATATAGCATTATCTCAATAAAAATGAAACCAAAGTAACAATTAAAACACAATATCACGCAGAATAAATACTAATACAGAAGTCAAACAACAAAAATCAGCGTTAATTTTCAAAATTTTCACAGGACGATGGTTTCAATGGTTTTACCGAACCACCATCCTCAGCTGCAAAACCGCAAATGAACAAGATAGGAAATAATGATTAGATAAGATAAGAAAGCTTGGACAAGAATAAGCAAGTGGTGCCATCTGTTGGTGAAACCAGACCTAAAACATAATTTCTTTAAACGCCAAAGGCAAAGATGGATTGGAATTAGGATCGTTAACAAGAACGAAAAGATTGAATGTGAAATGCCTCTAGATAATCCAGTTCTCCATTGGAAGATGTTTTTTGAATAATTTTGGCAGCAGAAAAATTGAAAATGTGATTTTCGGACCTTCCATTGGAGAACTGGATTTTCTAGAGGCATTTCACATTCAAAAAAATCTTTTCGTTCTTGTTAACGATCCTAATTCCAATCCATCTTTGCCTTTGGCCTTTAAAGAAATTATGTTTTAGTTTTGGTTTCACCAACAGATGGCGCCACTTGCTTATTCTTGTCCAGGCTTTCTTATCTCATATAATCATTATTTCCTATCTTGTTCATTTGCGGTTTTGCAGCTGAGGATGGTGGTTCGGTAAAACCATCGAAACTAGTCCTGTGAAAATTTTGAAAATTAACGCTGATTTTTGTTGTTTGACTTCTGTATTAGTAGAAAGTAACAATTATCAAACACCACAGGAAATTTAACAGACACCAATAAATTCAAGTTTTATTTGGTTCTAAAGCTAATAACGACGGATAACTTATGAGTGAATATAATTTCTTTCATAATATTTTACATGTAATTAATTTTGGTAATCTTTGGAATCATCAATGCATACTGTAAAAATTCTTGATTGTGTTATCAATGATAACCAATAAAACGCTCGTTTGCTGGAAGAAGTTCTGCATCGAGAATACTTTTTACGATGCCGGTAAATGTGAGTTTCTCCTTTAATGGCCCTGACAATTTCTTTACTTGGTGGGTGCAGATTTGCATTCAAGTAATGACACACTTAATTTTTAATATGATAGTCTAAATGTAGTCAAATCCTTATGTTATTTAGTCATGGCACGCATTTTAAAATGAACTGTTCTTTATTAAAGCTATATTTGCTACTAAAATGATGTGACTGCACTTTCTCTTAATGGAATATCTTCAAAGGTACTAATACCCAGTGTTCGCCTCTTTTTGTACTGGGGGGCGGAAATTAGATTCCACACTTGACACCCCCATTTCGGACAAAACATTTATTCCTACTCACTATACATATACTAAATACAGAAAAACTAAAACAATTATACAGCGCCCTCTCTCGGCGGGCAGTGGATGTCATAATACACTGAGCCCCCATGACTCCGTCATCAACTTAACTAGAAATTAAACAAACTGAAATACAGTCAAAAGTCGTTAATTCGGACACGCATAATCCGGACCTCAAAGCTACAAACTTTCTGCGCATGCGTCGCGTTCACGTTTACGAGAGCGCGTAAGACCCTTACGGCTGCGAATATGTTTGTGCGCATGCGCGTTTAATGTGTAACGGAGTTATACGCTAAGCTAAAGTTATCTAATTCAGTTAATGCTGCTGATTGCGTTGTTCCTTAATCTTCGAATTGGATCCGGCTTATTATTTTTTGCAGACTGTTAGAGCAATTTTATAAAAGTAAGCTTGAACTTTCGATTATGTCAAATAGAATTTCCGATACATATTTACTACAAAGCGAAAGTATATGTTGAAATCCGAAATCTGTTTATCAATTTCACGCTGTTCTCCGGCAGACGGGGGGGGGCAGAAACGTCATTATTAGATTATGATAGATTAGAAAGATTATGTCAAATAGAATTTCCGATATATATTTACTAATATGTAATTTGTATCTACAAAGCGAAAGTATGTTTTGAAATCCGAAATCTGTTTATCAATTTCACGCCACGGATTGGAAGTTGATCTGTCAGCACTATCCTTATCTTCAGGGCAGATGTTTTTATTTTATTTGGTTTATAATTCCGTACTAAGTGTAGTATTTCATCTCGATATACTCCGCCTTTGATATGATTTAAATCAAGTTCCTCGTCATTATAATTCGCTTCCGATAGTGAAGAAAGTGACCCAGAGGTTATTGAAAACGAAAACATTTCGATTGACAAATTAGTCGGTATTCTCAACACAGCAATTATAGGACTTGAACAGCGGAACTTTGTAACTAAACAAGAAATTATGTCTGTTTAATAGAATTAAAGAGAAAGTATTATCACATGAAACGAAGCAACTTACATTGAAGGAAATGTTTAATAAAGTAAACAAATAAATATTAAGCTTTTTCTTTTTGTAAATTTTGATACCCTTTAGATCATAATTGTTCTTTATTTCATAAATTACGGTTTCATATTTTTAATTTTGTAATTTCTGCATGCCATCTTACGAGATTTAAACTGATGATCTATAATCCGGAAAAATCGATAATCCGGAATCGCCGAAGTCCCGACGAGTCCGGATTAACGACTTTTGACTGTATAAATGTAAAACATAAAATTAAACAAACTGAAATATAAATGTAAAACATAAAATTAAACAAACTTTAAATATAACACATTAAATACATGAAATAAACAAACATTCTCTCTTTCATATAAAGCTAATTTTAAATTTAAATTAGCTTTATACGAATGAGAGAATATTTGTTAAATTGAAATTTCTTCCTTGCAGCAATGGCATAAGAGAATTATTTATTTTTAATTTAACTTTACTATTAGTTTCTTATGAAACCGTTAAATAAATTAAATAAATAAATCAAATCAGTCAATCATCCACAGTTTTTCTAATTCTCTACTGTTCGACCTCAGTTTCCTCAAATTTAATCCACCCCTCATTGATACAGCATTTTGACAACAACTGAAATGACTCTCTCACACCACCTCCACCATAATATAAATCGTCTACATAAAGGTTTCTCAAACATTTTTCAGTTGTGACCACTTTTTATCACTGAGATTTTTTTCACGACTCCCAGGGCCCCATAATATTTACAAAAATTTTGTGGGACCACATAAGTATTGCGCAAATCCGACACACATGCGAGTGAAACTGTTAATTTTTTCACTTGTACTGTAATATAATTTTTCACTAGTACTGTAATATACTATTGTATATTACAGCAGAAGTTTTAGAACATTAATTTCTAATTTTAAGACAGAACAATGTGAAAATTTGAAATAAGTAACAGAAGAAATGATAGCGTCACGTGCAAAGCAAGAAAAATGAACGTTTCTATTATAAAAAGAATGCGTCGAAACGTTTTCATTTTGTTCTTCGTCTGTATTGCCTCATCTTTATTTTCTGATACATTGTATAAAAATATTTGGTAATTGTCAAATTATTATAATAAGTTAAAGAAATATCAAAACTGCTAAAATTTTTGGCGACCCCCTGCTGCAGGTTCCGCGACCCACAGTTTAAGAAACCCTAGTCTACGTAAACTGATGATAATAATAGGAGTCACTGTGATTGAATCAACACAATGATCTCATTCTTAGTTCTCTGCAATTGTCTTCACAAGATTCTAGTGTCCTTTAATATAAAAATAGGTCTCAAAGATCATATTCAGACTCAATTTTGTAGGAGACTATGCACGAACACTTTCTTTTCTTCCAAAAGAGAAAACCCCACACAGAATGGAAAGATATTGCTTCGAAAGCGGAAAACTTTCTAAAGATTGATGGCTAATTGAAAAATATAATAATATGTTTTGTTTTTGATGGGTAACTTTTGGAAAGATTTTAGGGCAAACTAAGTCAAGATTAAGATAAAAAAACACGTCGAACAAGCATTAAATTTAGAAGTCAAACAACAAAAATCAGCGTTATATTTGCAAATTTTCACAGAAATTCATACTTAGTCATTACTTTGATTTAGTGAAATGATGCAGTAGCATCAGAACAGTATTGTTAATCTTTCTTTCTTCTTCGGCAATGCATAGTACAATAAACGTTCACACAGTTAATTAAACTGTCAATTTATGCTAGCATGTTGGTAACAGAGTAAGCATAGCTACCTTATTACTGTCTGCCTATGAGAAGAATAGCTACCGCCAGCACAGGGCTAGTATATTTTGAATAGGGACAAACCAAATGTTGCCATTTCATCTTTAAAAGTGCCAAGATGGCAAAATGAAAAGTAAATCTTCAAGACACCTCTATAGAAAATGGATCAAGGCTCGTTTCTACAGCAACAGAGAGCTGCAGACTAACTGGTGAGAGCTTTCCTTACGATAGACAGACAGCAATATGTGGCTCCACAAGTCCTCATACCGATAATCATTTGTTAGATAGAAATGATTTATAAGAACACATATTTAAGAATTGTATTATGTAGTTATCACTGTACTAAACTATTTTGAAAGGTGCATCACATTCTTGCTTAATTGTTAACATATATAATCATTTACCACAGAGATTGCATAGGCATTGATCTCAAATTGTCAATAAGCATAGTACCTAAGTGAAAGTGTATGTTTTGCCTGTAGCAGTTCTAGAGACATTAGGATTTTTTGGAAGCAGGAGACTTTAAAAACGAGCAATGCGTTCACCGGGAATCGAACCACGGAGCTCTGGAATACGCGCCCAGTGTGCAGACCACCACACTATGAAGGCGGGAGAAATACCTTATACAGTTGCTGGTGACCTCTGTAAAATTTTGTATAAGACATTCATTCTATTGGGATGGCAAAACAAATTATGCTCAAGATTTCCTTAAATTGGAAGCTGTGTTGATGATCACAATATTTACAAGATGATGATAGTACTTTACAGTAAGGCAGTCATTGTGACACAAGTGGTTCTAGGCATTTGCTGATCAGTCCATATCCAACTAAACAAAACAAAATGGAAAAAAAAAAAAAAAAAATCCCTCCTCAACTCAGTTCATCTTTTTAAACATGATTACCATAGCACAAAGTTCTCAATTTACGAGTAGAGAAACGTCAGAAACTCTTAGCAATGCCTTTTTCCACTCAAGCTTTAAAACAACGATGATAAGAAAACAACATATGGGAGATATTTTGAAGAAGCTCAGCATTTATTACATATGACAAACAATTTCAACTATAACCATGTCTGTATCAAAACAACGCATTCTATAATAGATTTCATATTCGATGATGCATACCTCATAATTAATTCATATCAACACATACTAGGTTGGCAGATCATAGTATGATGTTGCATAGCTTTGCACTTAGCCATTTCTCCTGTCTACCTTAATAATAGGGTGATAACAGATAACTTCCATAATTAATTGTGGAGCAGTTGCAACCGCTTTTAATCAATAAATCAGCTACATTTTATTGGATATAGCTCTATAACCTGCAGAATGATTCATTCCAAAACGAATCAGATGTGTGCATATTTTCTTTTGTACCCTCCTTATGATGTATATGTTACGATGAAACACCAAAATCTGGAGAATGTCGACTTTCCCCGGTGAATGTCAACATTCACAAAGTCGCTTGGTGTATGTCTGAAATATTTTCCAAATACTCTAATTTCTGACTTACACCGGTCAATGTCGACATTCACCATGTACTAATGGTGAATGCTGAACATATAAGAATGTTATATTTCCTTCTCTGTAATTCATTCGCGAAAAAACGTACTTGAGACTCAGAATAAGAACTAAAGAACATAAGAACTTAAAACACACAGTACATTCAAAATGAGAAAGGAAAATAATAGAAGTTATAAACTTACCAAATTATGTGATTCAAATCTTATTTATTGCAACGACTTAAACTATTATGACACTTTGAATTGCACAAGAGGCCCTTGCTTTTACAATTGCATTTATTTGTGGAACACTTCCTTTTGGAATGGCAGCATGTACATAGTGGTATATACCCCTCTCTTTTCGACCTACACCAGAGCATATCTGTGATTGTCGACATACACCGGTGAGGGTCCGAGTGTAAAGAAATATTCTATCTTTCACCGACGTATTTGGTGAATGTTGACATTCTCCAATTTCGGACTTTCACGGCAACAAATACAAAAATGTAATGTAAATTCCGAAAAAAGAGATGATATTTTTCTTTATAGTAACACTCATTGTATGGAACACATTTCAGATCTTGGTTTCCTATATTTGGGAGAATCTTTGGTTTTAAATGTTCGGAGTTACATCAGCTTACCACGAGAGTCGATGTTTTTCCAGTGGTATTTTGAAGATGGAGAGTACAGTAATCTGCCCAGCAACATGAAATGCGGGAGCTCTTGTGCAACGTTAATAATCTCTGAATTACGTAAGGAAGAAGAAGGCATCTTGTCGTGTGCCGTTTATACATCATCGGGTTTCTTCGCCACGAAACAAAGATTTCTCATTAAGGATATTAATAAGAGTAAGTTTATATCATGCATTTTACCCCTTCACTTATATCATCTGATTATTTAAAAAATTATAACTGCTTCTTTTTGATGGTGCCTGTTTTCTCTCAAAGAGAGAAAAAATAAAGAAAAGTAACGAAAATAAAATCCAATAATTGAAATGCAAAAATGTTAAAGCAAATAAAAAAGGCATTCAGTTAAGTTTTAAACTTAATACAGTTGTTTGAAATGTGATAATAGTGACACATCACATAATCAGCTTGGATACTGAGTGCTTCCCTCATGATACATCCTTAATCCCTTACGTGTATTAGAATTATTCATATGAACCCAGATTTTAGATAACAATGATTAGTGTTAAATCAGGGAAGAATAAAGCCATGTGAATAGGAAATAACGTGAGATGATGTGGCCATCAATATGATCTTAAAGTAATTATTTCACATTTGTACCATGTGACAGAACATGGTCCTTTACCCAAATGACATTTTACAAAGTCCAGAATTCAAGAATGTTCTGTACAGCAGCGAAGCATGATCACAGAATGACTGTAATGTTAGCATTTTTGGGAGGAAAACACCCATTAACTAAATGTACAGCATCACAACTATTCTGTGATGCGGTGCATTTCGCTATTGGGCGTTTTCCGCTGTGATGCTGTGCATTTAGGTAGTGAATGTTTTCCTATAAAACTATGGACCCAGGAGGAAATCAGCCAGCATTCCAACTTATAAAATAACTTTGGCATCATATAGGGTTATCAACAGAAAGTTGTCAGTCATCAGAATTGAAGCTGCATCTATAAACAACAATCCTTTTGTTTAGCAGGCTTAGTTAAAACTCTCTGAGCACCATAGGTTTTTGAATCTGTTATAAAAACCTGTATTTAAACAACCTTTAAATTTGCACATTCACTCAGACGGTTAAAGTGAAATAAATGTGTTTCATCAATTCAAATTGAAAATTATCACTTCTTTATGCACTGGCTCAAGAACACTTCTTCAAAGATCTTCAGTGCTGTGGGATCCATCTTGTAACACTGGTACCCAAAAGTGGTAGAGAAACGGATTCAGATGACACATTGTTTACAGAAGTTTTAAGAAAATGGTTCTGCTTGATTGAGATCAGTTGGAACACGCTGCCTTCAAATATTTGTGGAATGAAAAGTATTAAAAAAAAATATTAGATCACTTATATGTGGAAATTTTGCCTTTTAGTATACACATTGAACAGTGCAAAATTTCTCCCAAATTGGTTGTTGAAATCTTAAATGTTCAGTGTTTCATTCTCCATTTACTTTAAAGTTGAAATGTTAAAATTCTACAACTCAATTATGCAAAATACTAAACCTTCAAATTAAAATGAAGCTATCGCTCATCGCAAAACTTTTGCCAAATCATATTTGACATTTGGCTACTAAAATTTTCACCATTACACAAATTAGTTCAAAGTTTGCAAATTAATATTCTGCAACTTAGCAACACAAATATCAAACTATTTTTATATATATAAAAAAAGAATTTCAAGCTTATGGAATTATATAGAACAGCCTTATTACGTTTTGCACCAGACAATAGTGGCTGACAGTAAGCTTGTTGTTCTGTAAGAGGGAGTTAAATTTGCTGCTTTTATTATTTTTTAATGGAGAAATGGTTTTCAATAAGCTTTAATTTACAATCGACATAAACACATCTGACACAGATGTTTTATTCCCTGTGTTCGGACAGTCAGAATCTTTTATGAAATTGCAAAACCGACTTATGTGGAAATTATAAAATATAATTTAAAATAATACTTTATGCAATATTTATTGGCCCAAAGCAACAAGAATTCTTTTCTCATAAAGTCTGTGTATTCTTATTAATGGTAAGCCTTACAGCAGCTAAACTGAGTTCTTGTTCAGATTTTATTAAGAATTCTCACCAATTAATAACATTCACAAAGGCACACTCATTATACCTTTTCTTTCATCAGCTCAAAATTCTAAGCATGATGTCGTCTGAATGTGTATCCCGTTTGCAATATCATTCAAATCGAGGTCGAACCACCACAAAGGAATGATCTGTAAGAAATAATCATGAAACAAACTGATCATTTACTTACTATAAATTTGAATTATCGATGTAAATAAGAAACAACTACATTAAAATTTTATTCATGAAACACTGGGCATCCTATGATGAAAAATTATGATACATTTTAATCTAATTTAATTTTGTTATAGCATTTTGTAATATAGGCGAAAATATTTTCTCTAAATAATTACAGCTGTATTATTTGGTAATCCAACTGAATGTTTACTGTTTTTGCTACATTCCTTTTATTTATATTTACTTTAGATGGTGAAGTTCTCAATTCAAATTTCTCAGAAGTTGCTCTTCATACAGATCTCGAAAAACGTGCTGCGAGACATAAAAGAAACATTCAAGATAATAATTACCAGCAGTATGGTTCGGAACAACTGAATAGGGGCCTCAATGTAGCTAGTAAATCAATTACTGGCAATCAAGAACTGATGCCCGAACAAATTAGCGATTTACAGAATGGTGAAATGGCCCTTAAATACCCTGTAAATAAAATTAGTGAGCAAGAAGAAGAGTTTAATTCTGATGGGAAAAATTCTCAACGATTGTATGAAATTCCCCAGAGTGAAAACTTTAATAATCATCCAAACTATCAGCAACGTGAACCAGACCTATCACAAAATCAAGACCTGCGAGCCGATACTAAACATACATTTATAAACCATGACCAGATGGCAGCTATACGGGACAGAGAGTTTCAGAATGGTGAAGTAGATCTCCCAAAATATACTTCCAGCAAATTTCGTATCGACGAGGAACGCTTTGATGAAAGGATTCCTCAAAGATTATATGAATTTCCTCAAAATGAAAACTTTAATAGTGAATCAATGGAAAATCAAGGCGTAAAAGTTAAAGATACATTTCGAAACCAAGAACAGCTCCCATCTATATGGGGTAATGATTTTTCAAACGAAGAAGGGTATTCTAGGTATAACTTCTCCAGGTATCCGATGAAAAAGATCAGTGTAAAAGAGGAAAATAATATCGATGAGATCAATAATCAAAACGAACAACTGAAACTTCTTGGAGTACGAGGTCCCGTCATAAAATTAGATATCGATCGCGAAAAGTTAGATTTCGACGAGAGATTGGACAGTAAACAATTAGATCCTGAAGAATACGTAGCGACTATAATATCAAAATGTAATAAAAGTACAGAATGTTCTAATTATGCTACATGCATCAAAAGAGAACACCAAGTAAGATTTTGCAAATGTCAGCCCAACTTCCATGGGAATGGTATATTTTGCTGGGAAGATGTGCATGTCAGAAGCTAACAACTGCTTTCAATTAAACAATTAAATCACTATCTGCTTTGCATATAAGTTTCTGTTTAAAAAATTTTGAATATAATCTGTTGTAAGATCAGCATAATCAATCTTTAACTCTTTATTTATGCAATATAATTATTCTGCAGATTATTCAAAACTTTAAAAGCATATATTCAAATAATTTCCAAAGCTATTGTAAACTATGAACTTTTATTTTGGAAACACTTATGCACTGTGTTGTCTTAACCATGGTTTAGATGATTTACGTCAACAGTACTTTCTACGCAGAATAGAATTATTTCAATAAAGATTGGTTAGGTGATTTCTTATAGCAATATATTTGAGGTAAGTATTAACCCTTTCAGGACGGGCATCCCATATATGCATTCCCTAAGAACGTCTCTTACAGGCGGGCGTCCCATCCACGCATCATTACAGATTGCATTCAGACGACGGGGGATGTGTATACACATTTTAAGCTGGAACGTTTTTCCGAAGGCCACTAGATGGCATTCTATGTCCATTACTTTGAAATGAACAAAGTTTTATGTTCCTGACCTTGACTTTGATATAATCTGTCTGACTTTGGTATTTTACTCATCAACTGTAGCGAGGGTGGGAGGGGGAAGCGTAAACAGAGGTGCCCTCTTTAAATCGCCACATGCTAATATAAATATTCGCGTGCCTGATTTATATCCAATTCCTTTTTTTATTCTATTTTTTCCCTCTACTACACTGGTTATCATAACTTAAGGAAAAATCACGATTATTGAAAAAGTTACATGTAGAATTTTATGAAACTTACCCACAATATACAACACATAGTAAGGTATCAAATAACATAAAAAGAAATTACCAGACAATTATGGTAGTATAGAAATTAGCACATGTATAAAATGAAATCAGATGTCAGTTTGCTATAGTAAAAGTACCTTCAATATCGAATATAATCACCTCTAGAAGCAATACAGCACATTCAGCAATGTGTGATGCTTTCAATTATGCGGTCTATCAGTTCCATAGGAAGCGAGAGCCATTGCTCTTGCAAAGCAGTTGCAAGCGCGGCAAGGGTCTAAGGGGGCAGATTGAGAGCAGCTAGAAGTTTCCCTAAAGCATCCCAAACGTGCTCAATAGGATTCAAGTCCGGGGATCGAGCTGGCCACTCCGTGCGCATAATTGTTTCCCGTTGAAGATAATCATATACGATGCGAGCCCTGTGTGGACTTGCATTGTCGTCCTGTAACAGGAAAGCATCACTTATTGCCCCTGCATATGGGTGCACATAAGCATCAAGGATGTCATCTCTATAAACATGAGCATTCATGGTTCCCCTTGGAAAAACATGGAGGTCTGTGCATCCACCCAATGACATGCCACCCCAAACACAGACACTGCCTCTTCCGTATGCATCTCTTTCAGTGATGATGATGGGTTCCAGGTTCTCTCCATATCAAATAATGCCTACTATCGCTTTGTAGACTAAACCTGGACTCATCTGCAAAGAGAATAGCCCTCCACTGCTCAGGCAACCAGTGGACATGTTGTCGTGCCCTCTGCAAACAGTCCTTCCTATAGAGTGACTTGAGCAGCAAGCAAATGGATGTTTGCCTTGCATACAGATCACCTTCGTGAAGCCTTCTACGCACAGTTGATGTTGACACCAACCTTCCGGTGGCTGCAGCAAGGAAGGATCTAAGAAGAGTCGGAGTAGCGGTTCTATTCCTGCGTGCACATAATGTCAAATATCGGTCATCGGCGCTCATCGTAGCAGTTGGCCGTCCTTGGCTGAACCTCCTAGATGCCGAATCTGTGGTTTGAAATTGCCTCCAAAGTCTATGAACCACAGAAGGACTTACATTTAGCCATCTGGCCACTTCTGTTTGACTTTGTCCTGCCTCTCCATCGCAGTTCTACAGGCAAATGATGCCTGGAGGTCATTTTTACGAATTGGCTATCTCAGATTTTATGTCACTGTCACAGTGAAATATGTGGGCTTGCTCTCAAACATGGACTTTTATGTTCCTCGCAGATGACGTATTCCGAGTGCAGCGCCACTAATTTGCATATTGGAGTTTTACTCAGCTACTCTTACTTGGCAACATCTTCAAATTTTACATGGTTTGGCTTATTTTTGAGGGAGTTATCGCCTTTTTTTGTGATTTTTCCTTAATTTATGATAACTAGTGTATATACGGTCTTTTATGGTTACTATGTGTAATTCCATTACGTTTTTCATTGCCTTCACATATATTTCGGTTTCTTCACTTTTTATTTCGGAAAGCCTCACCTTCAGTCTATCATGGAGGGAAAGTATTTTGGCTTTGTGTAGCGGAGGGAAGTACAGTCTATTATTCTGGATAATATTTCACAGTTCTTTTGTAACTTTGTTACACTCATTGATTGAAAATTTGTATGCCTCATTACATTTCTCTCTACGTCTTATTAATTTCACAAAGTCACAAATGAAAATTTGTATGCCTCATTACATTTCTCTCGACAACTTATTAACTTCACAAAGTCACAAAGTTTACCAGAAATTGCCCAATATCAAAAAGGCCCATCAGTGGGCCAAGATACAGCATTTGCCTGTATCTTGCATTCTAGTTGAGCTATTTTTAAAATTGAAATATCTCTGAGCTCAGAAGTGAAAGATCTGTAATTCTATATAATTCTAATATACAGAAGACGTGGCCACAAATTCAATTAAACACAAAATAAATGCTAAAATTATAATCCTAAAAGCAACAAATAAATTAAATAAAACAATACTGTAATATTACAGCAACACAGCAAGGCAATTAAACGAGTTACAGTTTATACAACACTGCTGCTCCTTAAGGACAGAACCCTCCAGTCAGTGCAATCTTCAAGATGAGGGGCAACTGAACTTTATTATCAAAATAAGGTGTAAAATCTCACAGAGGTTTAGAAGGAATTCTTTGGATATGCACTACTACTTCATTCAATTTCTTGATCACACAGACGATATCTGTAACTTTGGTAAAATCTTTCGACGAAGCTTGGAGTTCCACATCCAGACTTGACCGCCTTCCCTGAATTCCCTCTCCATCGACTGAGCATTGTATTTTGCCTTTATGAACTCAATCGCTATGTTGATCCTTTCCCTGGTGACTTATAAATGTCTTCTGAACATGCCCACAGATCTTCCAGATATTACTCAACTGAAGGTGTGTCCGGCAGTTGTCCGTACAACAAATCACACAACAGACAAAGATCATTTGCCATGGAGAAAATCCAGTGTTCTAATGACTGGCATTTCTGTACATGAGGTAAGAATAATGGCAGTTTTCGGTCCCCCTCCTGCTGGCACTGGAATAATCTATGCTGCATTTAATTCAAGAATACAGTATACGCTTTTTAAGCACAATTCATGCTGTTCCAAAAAGAAACATTTTGCACAATAGGCACTGTGTGAGTGAAAGCTCTCCCTTTACCTCTATGCCTAGAACATTACTCTTCAGGCACTTAGGCCACTGATGTTAACTACAAAATAAATGCAAGCATGCCATCATCATAGGAGAGGGATGAAAGCTATTCGAGCAAGGTGACAAGTAAAACGTTTCAAAGAATAGGGCGAGTTGGGTTATTTGAATATAAATAAGAAGAAGAGGCCTATTTGCCTAGGAGAAATGCCTTCATAGAGGACTTCCTAAGGGAACAGGCTCATATTTGAGTATAAAATAATGAAAACATTATTTTACTATAAATTTTGTTTTTTATATGTTAAACCATTATGGTTAAATTTTCTATATTAATAAGTGAATATTCTGCATCCTATATTACAAGGTGAAATTACTGAACATTCTGAAATTCAGTTGATCAGCAATTGACAGTACTAAAAGTTTAATTGTTATTTGAAAGTAAATCAGAATGCCATCATCCTTCGTAGTTTAAGAAATATTCACTTAATGAAGGGCAAAATACTGATTTCTTTCATTCTAGGACATGCTTCTTAATTTCAGCACAATCTAACTTCTTTGATTCACAGCAAATAATTTTTAGTGACTGGTTTTGTTTTACTTGAAATTAATATACATAAAAATTTAGTTTTTTAGGTATATCAAAAAATTCATATTAAATTTTTCAGGTTTATAAGCATTCTTTCACTGATGTTATGTGTAATGACTGCTTATTATTACTTTACAAAATATAATATATATAAAAAATCTCTTAAATTCTAGTCATTTTATTCAACCTCCTTATTCGAAGTTTCACTTTCTAGGTGGTAATTACTCCTAAATTTTATTTAAAACTATTTTTAAAAAATCATCACTTGGCCTTAGAACTGTGATTATTTTACTTGAGGGGAGGGGGAAGATAATGCACAATTTCTGGCACAAATTGTGCCACATAGTTCAATTTACTCATTATTTTATATAATTTCTATGCTATTTTGTGATTTTATAATGTTTTCCTTTTTATTGCACAAAAATTAAAAAGTATTAAAATTTGGTATCTTGTATACGCCTTGTTAAAATTTTCATAATTCAGAAGAAGCCACATTTTAGATTTCAGCTGGATGTTAATATAGTGATAAAACATATCAAGCAAATGCAAACAAATTCTGCACTGCTACTCCACATTCCAGACGCATAAACTTAAAATTTTTTTGACAAAGTATCGAACACTATTTTCCTTAACAACTTTTTTGTAACATCTAAAGAATAATTTGTTTTCATTTTCAGTAAAATCATGGGATTTAAATAAATGATTTTGCCATTCAACAACTAATATGTCCTCTTTGATATTATAAAAAGCATTGCTGGATACATCATTAAATTATTTGTGGATTTCTTTATAATGGTTATTTTGTAATATTAGTGTCATAAACAGGTTTTTAACACCGTAAGATAAGTTGACTGCAATATTTCGACTGCTACTCAACCATCTGCATTAAAAATTAAACTTTCATTATAATGAATTTTTTAACATTTATATGCACACTTATTATCAGCCTGTTAGTTTATTGATTACATAGTTTTCTAATACCATTTTACAATTAAGACATGCAAGAGCTTTTGAAACTGATTTTTTTAATTAATTATTATGGTACTTTTATATATTTTGATTTCTTCGAGGTGCTACATCATAATCATAAGTTTATGAGACAACACAAGAATTTATATAATAACACAGTACTTTGATGATACTTTGTTAAAGAGTTTATATAATAACACAGTACTTAGAAAAACAGAACCGATGATACTTTGTTAATCTTCACTCAACCCTCTTGAAAAGAATAAGCATGACAAATTAGTAAGCACAGCAATTGAGATATGGTAAGTACTTCAAAGTTAAAGCACAGCAATCGAGATACGATAAGTACTTCAAAGTTATTCTCAAATATAAAATAATACGTTGTGACATTTCTGATAGTAACATCAGATTAAATCCACAATTTTTTAGCAACTTATTTCATTTGTCTTGACAGTATCTTAGACCAAGTACACAAATTTTATCATGGGCAAGATTTACAAGTTGCAACTATCACTGGTTTAGGTCTTGGGCATCTTAAATGTGACAGTACATATTTGTTTAAGTTGCAAAATTCTAGCCTGTGTTGAGCTATATGCTGCACAAAATGCTGTTTCTGACGACACAGTTCGAAGAATTTAAACATGATAATTCTTAGCCTGAAAGATAATGCCTGCTCTGGAAGAAGTCTGTAAATAAGCACCTAAAAGAAGCTATTGCTGAAAAACCATGTTCAGACAAAATAGATATTAAAAAAAATACAGCATGTGATCATTTAAAGAAGACTGGGAATGTAAAGCTGCTAAAATGCACGGGCACCTCATACTTTACAGAGCAGAATAAGCTTACTTGAATTTTGTAATGCGATACTTTGTTCAAGTTCCTCTTTGAAACGGCACATTACTGGAGAATAAAAGTGGATACTATAGCCCATTTTCAAATTTTGCTTACATATACTGTCCAGAAAGAAAGAAAATTCAAGATAAATTAATTTTTAGTTTAATTTGAGCAATGCATTGCATAATATGATTATAAATATATTTCTACAATTTAAATTTGAATTTAACAAATATTCTCTATTCTTATAAAGCAAATATAAAATTCTCATTTTGTAAAACGCAAAGTAAATATAAAATTAAAATTTTAAATTTAATTCATTAAATTTTATGTGAATTAATTGCACTTATGCAACCATGAAAAAATATATTATTAAAAAAAAACACTTAAATGTATTATTCTGCAATTTAAAATATAAAAAAAAATCAACTGAAAATTTTTAGATAAAAATTTAGCAAATAATTTGTCTTCCACTTCATGTCAAGTTTTTACCTCAACATTATTTTACCTCCAATTAGTTTGTAAATTTGCCTAAAGGGTGGGGGCAGTACATGTTCAGAGTATTCAAACTTAGCTTGACTAGTTTATCTATGTCACTGAATACGTCTGCCACTTTTTAAAGGGACTTTTACAAACTAATTTTGGGTAAAATAATCTAAAGGCAATGGACATGAAATGGAGAAAAAAATTATTTTTCTATTGATTTGTTAAAGGGGAAAAAAACATCTGTAATTAATTTTTATCATGAATATAACACACTAATAGTTCATATTTAAAATAATTAAACCTCTTTATTTAAAAAAATAAATCAGGTTACAAAATAAAGAAGTTAAATAACATAAAACTTGAAACGGACAGACATTTTTGCCTACAATCACATTTTTTAAAGATTTACATATTGTATACTTAAAAAATTTTGATTTTTTAATATTTTAAATTGTAGAAATATATTTATGAGCCCTATACAATAATGTAACATTGAAATTAGTATAAAGAACCTTCTTATCATCAAGAGGGGACTGCATCCCAAGAAATAATACTTTGAGTACAGTATTGCAGTTTCCTTCTTTGGAGATAGTTAAGCGACATGAAGACAACTTCTTTAACAATAAACCTAATGACTTTTTTTAAGAGAGGACTTTCCCTGTTGCCTGAAAAGTGGCACAAAATCCTAGAATAAAATTAGGTTTATGACTCAGAAAGTTTATGCCCATACTGCTTTATTTATATATGTCATTAAAAAACTACAGTATTTTTCGAATGCCTTTTTAAGTTATATATAAGTAATAATTTCTTATATATAACTTTGTGGCTAAATAATATATATAACAAATATATAAAAAAGTTATATATAAGTAATAATTTTTTCATATTGTTACTGAAACTGTTTTGCAGACGAGTATGTGAATCAACACCTTGCAAAAGAAAAATCAAGGAAAAAAAAAAAAAATCGCTCAATCAGTTCTGAAGAAATATGTTTTTTTAGTTATACTGATTTCACAAGTTGTTACACTTTACTGGTCTAAAAATAAAATGATTGAAACTCCATTTTGGGGGATCTTTTGTTACACAAACATAATTTTTATTAAACTTTTACTCTAAACATTAAATTTTGTGCTTTTATTTTTTCTTAATTTTGTGAAAGTAAACAGTTTTTAGAAAGTAAAACTTGCTTTTATTTCCCCCATACATTGCATAACTACGTGCATCTGTGTGAAAAACAGTGAGGACTGAATCTTGTAAGTTTTAAGCAGCAGTTAAGGGATTAAGAAATAATTATCAATAACAAGGAAAGAAAATATCAAAGAAATTTTTGAAATCCACTTTATTTATAATTGATGTTTAAAATGACAATTTAAAGTAAGATGAGTACATCAGGAAATTTTACATGAGCTGGAAATTCTCCACAGGAAACAAAATGCTTGATCAAAAGTGGTTTAGTGAGAGCTGGACTACTGACTTCAAATCATGATTATGTCTCGTCAATGATAACGCTATGATGGTAAAAACAAAATGCCAGTTATGAAATCAATAGCCACGTCGAGTGGCACCTGCATAGGGGTGAGATTGGAGCCTTGCATTACTTCGCCCTCTTCCACCTCCACTCCTGATCGGCGGCACACGTGGTTCTTCGGCTGAAACATCACACATTTTAGAAATGACATTTCAAAATGTGTTTACTTATTATAATATCCATCAGCATTAAAAAAAAAAAAAAAACTCCTACTTTGACTGTACTGATAAAACAGTCCAGTATATATAGTAAAACAAATAGTCACAGCTACTTACTTATTTGTTATAGCTTTGTCAAACAAATTTCTGATAAATTATTTTTTAAAAATAAATAAGCTCTGGGATAATCGTATACTGAATTTTTCTTCAAATCTAACTTCAAGGTGACAAATACTTTTATTAGCATATTTGTATGTAAAAATGAACATAAAATCATACATACTTTAAGCCTTTTTCTAAAGGGAAAAGTAATTAAAAAGCTTCTGGGAGGAAGGCTAAATTTTTATTAAATCTTTTTTGGATTTTGAAAATTAATACCTACAAAAACATTCAAAATTAGTTATAGAATCATTAAGTAAAACAATACAATAATTCAAAACAATAAACAGAGGAATACACCACCATAGTAAATAATGCTACACTTCAGTGGTAAGAAGGTATTCATAAAAAATGCCATTCTCGAGATAACTACACTTTTTTTTTTCTTAACATGTTCCCAGCCATCTATGAGAATACCCGCAGCCAGCAAACTTGTTTACTTGCAAGGTACGAGATAACTCGTTATCGATTGCCTTGCCTAAACACGATCGAGTACGAATACTGCAGTAGTAAATGCATGCACTGTTTAAGTGTCCGGCATGCAGGAAGTGACTAAACAATACACTTGCCATACTGAAATGGATTACTTAATTCTCAAAACTACAATTAAATGTTCAGAATGGAGTGGTAGAAATTGTTTTTTGGTTTATTCTCTTGGGAAACACTGCTTAAATTTTTGTTTGGTGAATGGTATAAGACTAACTGAAAATATCACAGGTGAGAAGTTCGCAAAATTTTGCATGACTGCGTAGAAAGGCCAAGTATTGTTTATCTAGTTCCGAGTTTTCTCGCGGTTACCACAGGGAGGAAAAATATTATTTCATATGACAAATACAAGTATACTCGTGCGAATTTAGTTACTAAGAGTAACTTGTAACATCTATTATTTAATAAAAAAAATAACAGAAAATAATTTAAAAGCGTAAAAATACAGCGTATGTGAATGAAAGCATTTAATCAGCTTTGGCAGGGATCGTGCTGTCATTTTAAAGATTATGATAAAAACTCACATGAAACAGAAATACAGACTGACCTGCCACCCAGTGATCGAATCCAGTTAGTTGGTATCAATTCCTAAAATATTTTCAGTTCACTGACTTCCTCATTCAAATTGATTTGTAAGATTTATTTATAATTTAATAGCTAATTATCACTTAGGCAATGAACTGTTCCTTAAAATTTATTAATTTTATCACTACTGCTGCCTACTGTTCAAGACATTTTATAGACTGAATTATAAAACAAAACTTTTCTAACAGCAAATTATTAATACCATATACATGCCCATTCAGATTCATTTACCCCACATACATGTTTTAAACAAAACAAGCAAACAATAAGAGGAAAAAAATTGAAGCAGATAATCTAGTAATCTAATTCCTTTGAAAACTCTGTATACTTTCTAGTATTTGATTTCACAGATGACCTCAGCATACACTCAGAAAATGAATCTAAAGTGAACATTGGATCTCGAGATATACATTATAAAAACTGGTATCTATTAAATACTTGAAAAAATATACCCTTGAATTGATAACAAGTATTAATTCTAAGTTCCTAAAATTTCACAAGCTGTGTTACAATGAGCAGCTTTGAAATATAAAATTTTATTACTGATCATTATAGTGAATTTCAGTTTTTTAAAAATAAAAGTAATACTTTCTGCTAATACCCAATTTATCTGGGAAAGAACAAGTTTTAATTTTCTTCATCAAAACCCAGACACTGATCTCCAGAGTTTAGTGTCATTTGAAGTCATTTGAAGCCTCTTCTAAATCAGCATCCGAATCCTCGTACAACAAATTGTCCTCTGTACCATCCAGTGCAATTACTAATCCCCCATTCGTAAATGATTTAACCACTGTCTCTGTTCTCACAGCATCCCATGAAGCTTTGACCCACTCACAAATTTGCGAAATGCTAACTAATAAAGTGAGTGTTGACATATAAGACCCATCTCGTTTTCCAGACCTATTTTCAAAGAAAAAAGTGCATCTTATGTGCAAGCAAATACGGTACATTCTTTTTTTATATCAGAGTCTGTAACAACTCAAATTCTGAAAAGAGCTGAACCTTCTATATGCTATTATGGTTGGTTTAATGGTTAGAAGATACAGCTTTTGAGTATACAGCCAGAATTCAAACTGAAGACTAAACCAAAATGCTTATGATCATGTTTTATGTAAAATCTGGCAGCCTCAAAGAACCCTTGTATAGTTGATGCAATTGGAGGAGTACAATATCCTCCTTCTTATACAATTTCCTAAGATGTCTTGATCAAGACACCATGGTGGAGAGCTGCAGATGTTTGTCTAAATTTGTCAATATACAGTAGACAGGAGGCTATGCTATGCTTCTTCCCATTTGGTGTAAACAAAAATCACACCAAATTTTGAATAATTAATCGAGTGATGTGACATACCATATATACAAACTTAAATGACAGAATTACAGGTTAAGACAGTGGCACACAAATGCTAATGTTTCAATGCACCATCAGTGCTGGATTTGAGTTGAACAAATCCCAAATGTTTAGTCATAAGAAAGCAACTTGCAACTTCAAGACTACTTGAATTACATTAATAAACAGAATAAATTATGTAATACATACCTCCATAGCCATCTGCATAATGACCATCAGTATCTGCAGCATAATCGTAATATGATGAAGCAGTTCTATAAAGAAAAAAAAAATATTAAAATGAAAATAAATTAAAAAAAAATCTATCAAATTTAGCAATCATTTGAGTTTACTGCCTTATAATGTCTCTGTGTTTACTCACATTAAATGTTTAATTCAGCTACAATAGGAAGGATTAGTTTAAAAATATCATTAAACATGTATAAATAAATAGAACATAAAATATATATATATATATAAAACCTGCATTACAAACAATTTTATGGCTGTTGTGGAAATTATTTACATTGAATGCTTATTAGTAACTAAGCATATAGACACTTCCTTCTTAGGAACTTTTGTAGATACAAAGCTATTCTCAAAAAGGTAAATTTGTTTACAGTCAAAAAGGCAATTGACAAACAGAATACAATAATAAAATAAATAAATAAATAAAAAATATTATACATGCTATATGTACTCCTAGTATTTAAAGGAAAAAAAAAAAAAAAAAGAAAAAAACTGACATCACTTTATAACACTTTTGGAAGGACTACTATACTTGTGTACAGATCATGATACAGAGGAAGGAAGATGCCTAATATACACAAAAACAACTTTTTTTAAGACCCTTGTGAGTTTTGTTAACACCTGTAGGCAACTGATCTTAACATGCAGAACAGGGATTTTAAATCAAAACTGAGATCTTACATTTTATGCATTAAATAATATATAAAAAGAGCATGCTTCCTACTACGATACCAAGAATTGGGGCCCTTTTTAATTTTTTGTAAATATAGGTTGTAATACAATATTTTGTTCAGGAAGAAAAGCTGTTAAATGATTTTATTATTTGATACTCTTCAAAGCCCTTTTTTTAATTTTGAATAAATAAGGTAGTAGCATACATTTTAACTCGAGAAGAATATCTCTTCAACATCTTGAAGCCCCCCCCCGGATTATCAGGCTCATAGGTCCCGTGGAACCATCTGTAAAACGTTTTTCTAATATTATCTAATGCTATTTTGCTTATAGATTTTTTTTTTAAAAATCTCATTTGAATCTGACTCATACGAAACATACCCCATAACACTGTAAGAGAACTTTCCCTTTTGTGTGGCTTACCACAGCCCCGCTGCGCAGATGTGTGCTCCTTGCATGATAAATTAGACATCAATCACTTCTTTTCATTTTCACTGGAAAACAAAGCAACTGATGTCTTTTGTGGCTAACATGCCACATTTAACCCCTATAACTGTATAAGGTTTTGATGCCAGACCAGGGTTCGTACACATTTCCTTACATGAAAATTAAGGACTTTTAAGGACCATCAAAGAAAAAATTAAGGACCTATCAGCAAACAAAAAAAATCAATAGAATAAAGCAATTATCCATACAACCGACTTCATGTAATTTCACTTTAAGAAACTAACAGAAGTGTGTATTATGCACTATTATTAAATTAAATTTAATACTTACCATAAAACAATTTTGAAAATTAAACTAACTCCCTACAAGTTATGAAGTAGATAACATTAAATTAGGAACATATTTTCTTGAAAAACATGTATAAATGCATTTTACACTAATAGCAGTCACTATTTTAGAGATTTACATGATTATTATTTAACTTATTTGATATTTACTTAAACACAGTCAACTACTATTATAATCACAATGTAAGAATATTTTGCAGATTAAAATAACTGATATGTAAACATACAATTTATTTCCTTGGTTTTTTGAAAGATACTAGAATAATAAACTGTACAATAAAAGATACAAAACATTTGTGCTTTTTTTAAATCTGAAATCTTTTCAGCTATTTTAACATCTAATTTATTTATGTCTATTTCCTTTTCTTTAACTATTCTTCTAAGTTCATTTGCTTTGATAAACAAATCAATGTTCCTGCTGGTTTCAGCTTCATCTGCTAAAGCATCTACTTCTTCATTAATATCTTTAATGTCCCTTTGAAGAAATTTTTCCTTCTGCTTCATATAATCAATTTCTTCTCAATAATATTTCTTTTCCTCTTTGAATTTTCAGATTTAGTTAAAGATTTTTGTTCTTCTAAATAACGAACTCCACTTCTTGCAGAAGCTGCTGCTGATCTCATTTCTTTATTAATTTCGATATTAAGACCACCTCCAGAAAATTTTATATAATCAAATACTGTGCGTTGAAAAATGTATGATGAGTCACTTAAATTTTCAATTTCAATTGCTTTATTTACAGAGAAGCCCCTTTCCACAGAGGCCTGTTCATGTGACAAGATAAGAATACTTGAATAGTGAAAATATACATTTTTTACTATACATATATAATTTATTTCCTAAACAATATTGATTAATTGATTATATTATCTCCTAAGTTTAATTAAAGTAGAATTATTTTAAAAGAGTGAATCCATACTGGTAAGTTATATTTTGAAAGATGTATATATACAGTACAAAGTCCGAGATCCGGACATCCAATATCTGGAATGATCTAAAATCCGGACCTCAAAGCCACCACCAACCAATTTTTTAGAGCTTTCTTGAAGGAAAGGGGTATGCTTTACGTACGCGCATTAGATTTTTTCCCCTCATCATAAAAAAAAACATGCCGGAAATCCCGATTCTTAATCTCAGTTTGGCGCTAAATAAAATATTTCATTATTGAAGAAATAATTATTTTAGCATAAATTTGTGTGATTAGTAACTTGACTCCATAGCTGCGTATCTGCTTGGCATAATCTCAAACCGAAACATTTGTTAATTTTACACCAACTAATGTTTTATATCCTTGATGCCGAAATCGCGAATCATTATTTATTGTATTTTGCTTTTATCACCGCATGTTTATCAACGGATGAGAACTTGAGTGATGAGTCATGCAGCAACGCCAAATAACAGAGTATTATCCGATTACAGATTTAAGTTTAAAGCGCTAAAATGTTGACAAGGGGAGATTTAGCAGAAATTTCTTTTCTTATGCTAAAAATAGATTTTGTTAATGATACTCATAGCACAAACGATTATAATTAGTGCTATTTGAATTAAGAATAACTAATTTGTTATTCACATAAAGCAAGAACCAGCGCCAGATCTCGCATGGCCGCAACAGGCGGCAGAATTTAGTGAAGTTAAACAGAAGTTTTTCATTGCGATGACAATGCCCAATCATCAATCAATTAACGGAGGGCGAAATCTGTAGTATGGTTCTAAATCCAGAAAATACAGCTACCGATAGTGAAGAAAGTTAACAGATAGCTTACTGAACGAGAAAAAAATTTTGATTGACAAGTTATTCGGAATTCTCGACACAGCAATTACAGGACTTGAACAATGGAACTTAATAACTGAACAAGAAATTATATGTCTATAGTATTAGTCTAAAGTATTAGCAGAGAAAACAAATTAAACAACTCACATTGAAAGAAACGTTTAATAAAGTAAACATATAAATATTAAGCTCTTTTCTTTTGTAAATTTTGATACCCTTTAAATCATAAATGCTTCATTATTTCATAAATCATGATTTCATATTTTCAATTTTATAATTTCTACGTGCCATCTTAGTAGATTTAAAATGATCTAATATCCGAAAAAATCTCAAATCTGGGATCGCCGAAGTCCCGATGAGTCCAGACCTTGGACTTTGTACTGTATATATATATATAATACAGAATGTATATTTTCAGTTAAACTTCTACCCAATAACTTTAGTAATTCATGAAAGTTAATTTTGCGTCTAGTTAATTCAGGAAAATTAGTTTCAATTAGTTGTTTTCAGCTTTAAAAATATTTAATCAGTTAGTTATTTTCAACTAATAATTGTATCGCCATTTAGCAAAAATTATGCATTACTATCAACAACATGGGTTTAAACCAAATACTTAATTGTCCATTGAAACTTCAAAACGTATTTCCGAACTTCACCTTTTCTCGGCTAGCGTTACCGAATTTGCCCTTGGCGACCTAAAATCGAAATGGAGCCAACAGATTTCCCGCGAAATCGATAACAGACCCCCTGCAGAAATAAACTTATAATTCTGATATCCCATACATATAGTATGTGCAAAAGAGAATAAACTCCGTAGAAGGTGATAAAAAATTAAGCTAAGCAAAACCGTGTAAAAACAAATTGAAATGATAAAATGAAACTTAATTTTCATGTGAATTTTTAGGGCTGACTCTCCCATTCTAGAAATTTCAATTTGTTTCAGACAAGACCACATTTAAGGATTGCCATCCATCAATATCCAGTCTTTGTAGTCAGCTTGATGAAGCCACAGTTTATTGAAAATGCACTTTCCAGGCATCTCGTTCTTATTGGCGTCGGAAGGGTTGTGGCCTCCCAGGTTGGGATTGCTCTAATTTTGGCAAATATTTTCAGAATCCCACCCTTTTTTTCTCGAGCACCTTCATCATCACTTTCGCCTCTTAAAGAACTTCCGGCTTCACGCTTTCGTCACAATCTGCCTAAATTTATGGATAACATCTGTTTCGAAAGATTGGGTGAATAGCCAATCAGACACCGATACTTTCAGTCGGGTAGCTAATTGTTTTTTTTTTATTGTTTGCAACGCAAATCCACCAACAGATTGGTTAAGAGCCGTGTAATTCTAATTGCATATTCATGAGAAATCGTAATTCACACTTAGAATGGCAATCATTAGAAATGATAAGAAATGTCAAATGAGCAAAATTAAGGACCGTTTATTCATTTTGGCCAAAATTAGGACTTTTAAGGACCAAAAATCATTTTTGAAAAAATTAAGGACTTTTAAGGACCACACGAACCCTGCAGACGAAAATTTTGGCTTTTTCCGGGGAAAGGGTGAAATTAAAATTTTAGCTAAACTGAGATGAATGAGAAACTCGACTAGAACAAGCAAAGAATAAAAGAAACTAAAACACTGGTAATAACTAAAATGCTTAGCACAGGTAAACTCCTCATCCCCTCATGAAAATATTTAAATCTAAAGAACTTGTAAATCAATCGTAAACAATTATAATGTAAAGAAATTCTGACATCTCTTGCAGTAGAGAGGAAGCCTGGTGCTGCTATCTATTGACATGGTACTCTCAGTATAGGCACTGATACATTTTATATACTATATTTTATATCATATCAGTAATCTTTTAATTATCAGTTCTGACTGAAATGCAGTAAATATATAAGATTCAGCATGTGTACGTGATATATTTTCAGATTTTGAATTTTTTCTCCCCTTCCAATAGAATTTACAAATCTTCAAGCAGGATACCTTGAAACGAGGTATATTTATTTTGTACGTGCAAAATATTCAGCATTCATAGGGTAGCGCTGCCATTTAGAATCAAAAGGAAACACTAAAAAGTTATGATTACAGCTTTTGGTGTAGAAAAATTAGCATATTTTAGGAGGTTAAAAATAAATGTATGAACAATATATATATATTCATCTTTAATTTTGGGGTTTTTTTTAGCTCGAAAAAAAAAATTACTTTTTCAGAAAAAGCAATAATTAAGAGTTAAGAAACGAATTATTTTTAATCTTTTTTGGGCATTTGTTTTGAGCATTGCACCCAGAAATATCACGGGGACGAAAATTTCCCCCTCCAAAAGCTCACCCAGCAGCTTTGGCGGGCATGAGTAGGAAGCAGTTAAATAAATAAAATTATCTTACCCAGAATTGTATTCAGCATAGCCTTCACCATAATTATTATAGTCATTTGCTGGTTCTTCATAAGGCTTCACAGAAAAATAAATCAGTACATTAAAATTTATATTAATACAATTAATTAAAAGCTTGGACAGCAACAATAAAAATTAAATTATAAAATTAAGGATTAAATTTAGTAATAGAAAAGTTTAATTTATAATAACTTAATTGCAAGTAAAATTTGACAATTTAGCAAAGACTGCACAAGCTAACAAATTTCTATTTTTTGAATAAAATAGGAAAAAAACTTCCATTCCAAACAATTTTTAAGCACAATAAGTCTATTATGATGCAATATTTTAATCTGCATTATATAAAAATGAAATACATACTCTAGCTGCAGGACGTCCAGCTGGAGCAGCATATCCACCCCTCCTTGGAGCCGGCCTAGGTGGTGCTGCCCATTCTTCACCTTCGGGAGCTGCGTATGAACTCTGAGCCATGACAGGTCGCCTTGGTGGTGGCGGTGGTTCCCTACCTGCCATCATAGGTGGACCCATAGGTGGTCGTGGAGGTAAAGGAGGACCTCTAGGTGCCATGTGTGGAGGTCCATCCCCAACAAAAGGTGGCTTTGGTTTACCATCATACTGAGGACGCATCTCATCAAAATATTCCTATAGGAAAAGTCAGTTTAAAGTGCAAAGAATTAAACAAATCCTACGTTAGAATTTCAAATATTTGAAATACCGTAAAGGCCCTTATTTTCGCTGGCCGTAATTTTCACGAAAATGAATATATCGGTGAAATGCTCGAGCTGAAAATTTCGCAAATTTTATATGAACAGATCTGAAAGTTGAAAAATTTCAAAAGTACCTAAGTTGGGAAAAAAAAAAAAAATATTTCGTGAGGCCTAAATTTTCGCGATTACAACAGGCTCGCGAAAATCGTGAGAATTAATTAATAAGGGCCTTTACAGTAACTGAAACCATAATATATTCAGGTTGTTTCAAAAGGTAAGTAAGAAATAGATATCTCGAATTTATTTAAGTTCCTTTTCCTGTATGCCAAATACATATTTCTTACAAGGCATCACATACGGAAATTTTTTTCCGTTTATTTATTTACATTTTTAATAGCATGGTTTAAAAATACATTTATATTCCTATTCAACAAAAAAAAAAAAAAGAATTTTTTTCAACAAATATAACCAATGAAAAATCAGTCTTTGTTAAATAAAATTTATTCTTACTTCAACTAAAATAAAATTTGTTTTTATTTATACAGGTCCTAAAACTAAACACCTAATTTGTGTTTATTTTTATTAAAATTAAATAAATATTTTTTTTCTTCCCAGTTGTACACAATGTTAAAAAAGTCCCTGCATAGATCATATAGAGTCCAGCAACGTTCATAGCATAATTTGACTGGCGTAGTACAATGACGTACTGAATGAATGTGCGCCAGCTCGTGCCATATTCGTGTAGTAGTGAGCTGCCATTTCGAGCGTGACAGTGATATGGATGGGTGGAGTGCATGGCATCGTGCCTTTGCTGTTGAAAGTTATTTCAAGAATAACTATTCTGTTATTGCTACCCAGCGTCTATTTCGGCAACATTTCAACTTGGGGAGTTATGGGAAAGTTCCAGATGGACGGACCATTGCGAATGACATTTCCAGGTAGAGTAATTTCCCGTTTTGGTGACATTTTCCCTGGCCTGATCACCTGATCTTTCATGTACAGACTTTTTCCTTCGGGGCCACCTGAAGCAAGAAGTTCTCCACCATTCCTGAGTTGAAGTATTGCAACCAAACTGCCATCAGCAATGTCCCAGGGAATACGTTACGGTGAGTTATGGCAAGCTTCCAATGCCACCTACAGGAATGCGTTGTGCAGAGGGAGCATCATTTGAAAAACTTAATCCACACTATGGATAATGACTTACATATTAGTAAAAGGCATACCTTTAAATATTAATTGACATAAGAGGTAATAAATAAATTACAGTTACTGCCTTATGGTGTGTTTTTAATATCCTACTATGAATGCTGCCGCACCCTGTATTTCACCATTTTGGTTTCAGGAGGGACGACACTCATGACTAAACAATAATTTATTAAAGTTCAATATCCATACTCCTACCCCAAAACGTCTGGAAATTGAGAATATAATACTCAAGAAAGAGCATTGTGCTGGAAAATTGTTTTTCTTGAGACTTCCTACATGCCACTTTCAAACATCTGCTGATTACGATATCACACAGCGGACAATACACTGAATTGATTTTGTACAAACATTAGCCAGGAAAACTCTTGAAAGATTGTGAGAAATGTTGTAGTGACATTAGGTATTGTTTTTTTTTTTTTTTTCTGACACCAGTTGTTACGTTATTTTCTTCCTTCACGTTTGTACGGGGTTCGTGTGGATTTGGAGTGAATAACGACAACACTTGATGAAGTATCGAAACACACTTTATTTGGCAGTATTGTCAGGACAGCTCCAAAACAAGTTTTACAGTTGTCGACAAGCTACTATAAACACGCTGACACGATCAGCGACACAGCCTTCATGTTATTAGGCTATAACGGTGGAGACAGCTTCACTGCAAAGCACCAGAGTACAGCTCCCGACTCTGCTTGGTCGTTCTCAAAACTCCAACCTACGACTCGTGATACACAGGACTCCAGACTCTTCGGTTAAGCCGTTCGCGGAGCTCAACACGCTCTCTCGACGATGCGCTAACCACAATACACTCTTTCGGTGCACTCGCTGACCACCTGTCAACTCGATCGAATCCGCAGGAATTGACTCGCTAGACAAGACACCAACTCGATACTAAATCACACTCTAGACGAGCCACACACACTACCTGCGGACACACTACACTGACTGCGGACCAGCAGGGTTTATATAGCTTTCGGCTTGTGTTTGAGAACATTCTGGGCTAAACCGGTAAGAATTCGTTCCAGAAGGTTCTCCATCTGTCCATGGTATATAGCCAATTTTGTCGCCCTCGCCAAATATGGCAACCCTGCTTTCCCTTGCCATTTTATGGCAACACTAAAACTGCTTTGCGGGGAAGCCATCTTACAGCGCCTGTACATTTCGTAACAACTTTTTTTTTTCTTTTTGAAACAGGCAAGATGAAAAATGAGCAATTGCCTTTGCCGGGAATCGAGCCACAGATTTCTGGAATACCAGCCCAGCGTGCAGAACCACTACATCATGAGGCATGCTAGGAAGGCGGGAGAAATGTTAGTATTTTTCTATATTACCTAAACAAAAAGTGAAGCCACAAGTCATTTTTGTTTAAAGTGGAATGTTGCTCATGCTATTTTTTTCCCCTTCTTTGCATTGCCACAGGAGAAGGATTTCAAAGAACTAAGTCTAGCCAAAACAGGAAATTATGCTCTTGCTTAACTTTCTGATTTGACCCAGCTTAATACTTCCAGCAGGCTATTATCAGAGCTATCATATCAAAATTACAATTTAAATTTCTAATTATGCCAAAACACATTAATTTTGGAGCTTCAGCAAGATTTGTACAGGCATGTTTTGCTATCAATTAAGAAAATGTGGATACAGGCATATCCATTTCAACATTTTATGAAGAATATGACACTTAAGAAGGTTATTTCAGGTAGCCCCGAAATACCTCAGCAAGCTCTGCAGGCTACAAGTGCTGTCAACAAGTTCCAAAGCAAGGCTAACAATTTTAACTTATGTGAACATAGCAGGAGTTTTAATTTTTTGTAATTTAAGGGGGGGGAAATAAAAAAAAAAGAGAGAGAGACATCAGATATTTAAAGGAGTAAAGATTTTGCCTGTCACCTAATATTAAAATAAAACAGCATGGATTACAAAAAGCGTTATTGTAAGATTCATTTAAAAACATAATGGGTAACCCTTTATATGAAAACCATTTCATACCCAAGGCTGGGCAACATTCAAAATTGGTTAGATGATGCAAAAATTTTCTTGATTATAGACTACGGTTTAACTTGTCCTTCACTTAAATTTTAGCAAAACAATGCCCACGCTTTTTTTCCCCCTCTAATTAGAGCATCCATCATTCAACCACAGGATATGCTGCACACGCTGACTGCTGATTCACTTATTCTTCTGCATTTTATAATACTTTGGAAGGTTATAATTTTAGTATTCAATACTATTTAATTATAATATAAATTCAAAGGAGCAGCTTAATTTGATTAGATTATTTCAACACATATTTAAAGCGATGCATTTTTGTCTCGATGCACCTTCGAACTGTTTGAAGAAAAGATTGATGTGCGTGTAGAAAAAAAAAATTAAGATAATATAAAACATGAATTACACAAATATTTACAAATTAATATGTATGTAGTAAATTTAAAAATATTTCTCACTTGATCTGGCCTGAATGGGGCAGCATTCTCCTGGAAGAAAGGGAATTCCTAAGATACCATTTCAACTTAGAAATTTAATACAGTACAAAGTCCGAAATCTGGAGGTTCGATAGTCATGATTTATTATGTAAATATATCCTAAATCATCATTATTTCAAAAAATTCTCTTTCTCACATAATAGAGGAATAGAGATTATGTCATTCAAGAAAATGCAAGTGTGCCATAATTTCGATTTTTGTCCTGATTAGCCAAGATTTCTTTTACCAAGAAACATCATTATCAGGTATATTGACTAAACATTCTGCATGTTATTTTGGTTACCAGCCAGCTACAGAACCACATTTTCATAGCCCTCCACATAACATATGAAATTCAAATATTGTTTTGGTTTGGAATGTTGTGCATATTGTTTCAGCATAGCAGAGAGAAGAATGGTTAGAATTAAATTCCAATAAACTTAAGCTCAGTTAGCACTGTGAAACGTACTCTTGCTTTACTTTCTTTGACTAATCCAGCTTATATGCCATCTTATCAAAATTAAAGTTTTGCAAAACACAACATTTCTGTTTCACACTTTTCCTGAAAATTTAGATCCATCAATCAGCCAATGGATACTGAAGCTTCACATGAACTGGTCTTTTTATGGAAGACCTGACAGTAAGACCACCTAAAAAATCTTGAGATATTTTAATATAAAATCTGCTTTATCTTCTGGAGCATTCATTATAAATCAACAAAGGCAAGTCTGCAGATAATTCCTAAACTGTATGGCATAATTTATAGCCAGTTACTACATTTCATCATGATAGCACTGAAAGTTTTTGGCTATCACACATTAAAAAACAAAATTTCTTTATGAATGCAATATGTGAAGAAATACAAAACGCAGATGATATAAAAGATGCTTTCTGCAACCACAAATCATCAATCAATGTAAGCCAAAGTGGCAGAAAATATCACTTTTTTTAGTGCAGAACGTTTTTCTTTTTTTTTTTTCTTGAAATAGGTTAGCTGCATCTCTAAGCAAATCCCAAATATCCATCCATTGGGGGGGGGGAATTCCATGAGTAGATAAAAAAATGCAGTTACATCAGCAAAAGCAAACCAAACATGTTGATCTTTGGCAATTAGAAAATGCACCAACAAAAAAGAACCTAGTTTGGATGTAAATGAGCCACAAAATTTTTCAATTATTAGAATATGTGAGAAAATGCACAGAAATCTAAACTGAATCTTCATCGTGATGAAAATGTCCCAATCATTGATCAATTAATGGTACTGAAAAGATTTCAGTTGCCAATTTAGTAGAACTTAACATATACAAGCCTCTATAAAATAAGAGAAAGTATTAGCATAAAAATGAAACATCTTTAACAACTTACATTGAAAGAGATGCTTAAAAAACATAATAAATGCTAACACAGAGCCCTTATTTTTTGGGTAAATTTGCATTTTAAAACTAAAAATGGTTTACTATCTTACATTCTATATAGTTAATTTTATAATTTCTACATATAATCATAATTAATTTAATTAAAGATCTAAAATCTGAAAAGGAAATCCCAGCGATTCCGGATCTTGGACTTTCTACTGCACATATTTTGAAATCAGAAAATTATGCATAATCTCACCAAGATTATGATTAATTTACTAATACTTATATTAATATAAAACAAAGAAATAAATATTTAATAAATTCCTAAAAATCTGTTATGAGAATTTATATACACAATAATTAATCAAGTACATGCAAACAAACTCAGTTATTTAGGTTAAAATAACTCAATTATATTGCAACATGTTAAGAGTAATAGTGAAAAAACTAATTTAGATAAAAACAGGGTACATAGCCATATTTTAGTTAAAAAAATAAGCACCTATAAGTACTTTTCAAGCACATTTTAAGGAAAAAATAAGCACCTGTCTAATTACATTATACACAACTGCATCATAACCTTAAAAGAAAAATTAGACTTGTAATTTAAAATATGAGCAATGCAATATTTATTAAGAGAATGAGCATTACCTCAACAATGGAAAACAATTAACTTTTTTTTTTAAAATTTTAAATGACAGTTCAATTTACAGAATTAGTTTACAATGAGAGAAAAAAAAAAAAAAACTATGCAGAACTAAACTATATTACAAAATTTAATGATGATATTTCAGTTGAAAATATAGAAAATAAATAATAATAAGCCATATTAATTGTATTCATGGCACCTAATAATAAATACAATTTATTTTCCCACTCATATTAATATTTAAATAATTTAACAGGTTGCTAATAAAATCTAAACAAATTCTTGAAATATGCAGAAACACCATTTTTAAAGGCTTTAATGTTATCCCCATGCATTTAGGTTTCAAACTATGTCTTAATGATTTTCTGTACGTAGTAAATTACGGATATCATTTTTCTAACTTTTAAACAAAAAATTAACAATAGCGAAGCATTTCATTATAAATTTAACATATTTTTACTGGAACATACATGCACGGAACAGCTTAGAAACACTTACGTTTCACTGCCATATTGTAATGTTTTGAAGTTACAAACACGGACGCCGCTTGTTCGGTGGAGTTTCATTTCCCAATAGTGGAGGAAACTGTGAACACTCCTTCCTTCTATTCTAACCTCCTTGCTGTAAACAGTAAAATTTGGCAGAGGTCGAATTATGATCTGGGAGTGTTTCTCCTGGTATGGGATGAACCCTCGGTTCAAATTCATGGTAAATTCAAGGTCGACGCCTAATGGACTATTTTGGAAGACAGTGTTTCCTATGTTGTGACAACTTTGCAGGTTGGATTTATGTTATTTTCAGGATGACATCTCAAGCTGTCACGATGTGAAGTCCACCATGGTGACAATAAGGTTAACTGAATGGACACTCAGGTCTGTGCTTTGTGAAGGTCAGTCCATTCAGTTAACCCTATTGTCACCATGGTGGACTTCACATCGTGACAGCTCGAGATGTCATCCTGAAAATAACATAACCTGCAAAGTTGTCACAACATAGGAAACACACTGTCATCCTTCACAAAGCACAGACCTGAGTGTTATCAAACATCTCTAGGACGAGTTAGATTGGATGACAGTGTGTTTCCTATGTTGTGACAACTTTGCAGGTTATGTTATTTTCAGGATGACATCTCGAGCTGTCACGATGTGAAGTCCACCATGGTGACAATAGGGTTAACTGAATGGACTGACCTTCACAAAGCACAGACCTGAGTGTTATCAAACATCTCTAGGACGAGTTAGATTGGATGACAGTGTGTTTCCTATGTTGTGACAACTTTGCAGGTTATGTTATTTTCAGGATGACATCTCGAGCTGTCACGATGTGAAGTCCACGATGGTGACAATAGGGTTAACTGAATGGACTGACCTTCACAAAGCACAGACCTGAGTGTTATCAAACATCTCTAGGACGAGTTGATTACCGAATTAAGGGGTGCAACAACATCCAATACTGGTGAAGTAATCTAGTTGCCTTTTCCAAGCCAAGCAAAGAAAATACCAATAGCCGTCATCATACCTGCCAACCTCTAAAGATAAAAATTCAGAAGATTTCTCCCCGAAATTCAGAAGAACACGAAGAATTAATATCATGCTTTGATATTAAAAAATAACAATTTATACAAATAGAAAAAATAAAACTGTACTTACATTAGCAAATCTCAATTAAGTAGTAACTAAAAAATTTATTAGGAAACATAAAACAAGAATCAGAACTTAATGTTACATAAAAAAATTATTGCAATGAATTTAGAGTAAAATTTCCTGTCATAACAATTAGTTTCCTCATAACATTTTACAATTAAAATGTTTTCTAGAGTTTTTGGTGAAATTGAAGAACGAAACATAGTTTTGTTTTTCTTCACGACAAACACTCTGCCAAAATGACATTGGCATCCGAATTCGTAGTCAAATTTGGAAAAAAAAAAAAAAAAAAAAAAAAAAAACATCCACTTTCTTTGACGTTGTCGAAGCCGAAGCATTAACTTCATGCTTTTTAAACTTAACATGCTTCACAATGTCGCTTCTTCCACCGTGACTTATTATAAAGTCACACACGCACACGTTGCAAAATGCATAGTTATTTCCTTTGAAGATTCTTTAATTGTTGGAAACTTGGCTTTGTAGGCAGGCCGAAAATATTGAGACTACGTATTTTTTTTTTAACTCATTTCGTAACGACGACGTATTAAGAAAATTTGTAGCACGTGGGGGAGGGGGGGGAAAAACAGAATGCGATAATCCACGCTCGTTGAGTAATTCCCTTGCTGCTGAAGCGAACACGAAAAAAATAATCTGGCGGCCACAAAGAAAAGAGTGGGACAAACAAGTTCAGCACATTGGATTAGCTGGTTAAGCGGTGAGTTGGGAGAAACCGCAGGTTACTGGATTCGAAGTAGTCGGTAAAACACGATGCAATTGGCGAAAAATTCTAAAATTTCGACAAAAATCACTAAAAACACTTGAAAAAGGAAAAAAATCTTAAAAAATGAATTACGATCGTAAAATCGTAAATACAAACGCATTTTCGTAAAAATTACGAAAAATTCGTAAAAGTTGGCAGGTATGCGTCATACAAGGGCTTGCGAAAGGCATGTCCCAGAGGGTTGAGGCTGTAACTGCCGCTCGTGGAGGTTCTACCAACTACTGAATATGATTTTTTTTTCCCTATCACAGGTGTCTAAATACTTATTGATGGATAGTGTATTATACATTAATACTCCCCTTATTTCTTTACTTTTCATTACCATGCATTTAATTTTATTAATAATTATTTATAAACATCTATACTTATATTATTTTTTCTCTTAGTATTTGGACTTATCAGCGGCCAAGGAGATTGCTAAACACCAACAGTTTAATTTATTTTATAATCCTAGTGAATAAGGCTAGTTGTATGGTAATTTTTGCAAAGTTAACATGTACATGATCCAGCTTCTCTTCAGAAGTTCTCAAATAGGACATTCTTACCCTCAGGCTGATATCCCCTAAGTGCTTTGCGACAATCCAAGCAACCTAATCTATCAGTACTAACCTGCACGTAATTTAAAAAGTTTTCATTCACCTTTAATATCTGGTGATATACTTTATAATAGTGTTTTCAAAGAGGAATTATTAATTCAGACATTATTTTATAGATTTTCAGCTAATATTAAATTCGAGAATTCATGTAATTTATTACAAAATTATATAGTGTTTTACTTTTTCTACCACAATAACACTAATATAATTTCTTCTGTTCAAGCAGTTAAAATTATATATTAACTATTGCATATTTAATATAATTTTAATTACAGTTCAAAACTATTGCTTAAGGCTCACTGGCATTTTCTCTTGAAGTAGATTAGCAATGCTCTTCAGCTGATTAAGTAAAATTTCATACAAATTCTCTTTATTAAGAAAAGTATTCTGAGAATTACCAATAATTTCGAGGAACCAAAAAGCTAAGAAAATAAAACCATTATCTCTCTGTGTGTATATATATATGTTTCTTTGCATTCCTTCAAGGTGTAATACTTCCAGTCAAAACATTTGATTAAAATTCAATCTTTTAAGAAGCAAATGCTGTCTAAAGTTTACTGTGTAAAAAAACTTTTTGCAATAAAATGGAAAAGAAAATATATATTTATAAGAAAAATGAATAAATTCTACTACAAAATGCAAAACTTACGGGTACTAAGAAACGCTGTATTTCTGCAATGGCAGATGCCATTCTTCTATATGCCTCTGCAGGTGCTGCATATGCAGTTATTTCTACATGAAGATCTTCATGTAAATGAGAATATTTGGGATCACCTTGATTTCGAAGTTCCTCTTCCTTTAAAAATTGCATAGGAAAAAAATATTTTGATAACATTAATGAAAGCACGCATAAATAATTTAAATAGAAATGCACTGTATATTCAAGTCATATTTATCCTTTAATGCTGCAAAACTGATCATAAACACAAACCTTCTGTTTATCTCTCATAGAGCCACGGCCAAGAATAGCCATCTTTGTCTGTGTAGCTTCTTGCAACTGTTGCAATGAACTGCCTTTTGGCCCCAGTAATTTTCCAACAAAATTAAACTACAAAGAAAAATGTGGGGAAAAAAAAAAAAAAAAAAAAAAAAAAAACATGGTGATTCAAATTTAATATCAAATTAGCAGAAATACATTAATTTTAGGTAATAAACTACTTACATAATATTGTTTTGTCAACCGTGAAAGTCGGAGGGAAATCCCACCAAAGTGGTTCCTATCGAAACTACAGAATTTTAAAGGAAGTGACACTTACTTAATACTTAATAAAGAATCACTATTCAACCCACCCAGTTTTTGAACTTTGTAAAAAGGATTTCACCAGTTTCTACTATTTTGCTAGATTCTCTGATTTTACCGACAGCTCTGTTTAGAACTCTGAATACAAACTTCCTACAAGTAAACCATTTTATTGGCAATACTGTATCGACATTCTTTATTCATTTTCAAATAAGGTACCATATTGTGTCCGTTAATGCACATTGCTTTTTGATAGTTGAATCTCATAACTTAAAAAAAAAAAAAAAAACCACTACTTGCAGTTCTGTAAAAAGCAGGTCTCAAATTTTAATACACATACATTTTTACCTATATCAGTGAAATATTTAGTTACATAGACTAAGCTATGTCAGTGAAAAATTTAGTTACTGAAATTTGTATTAAAATAAGGAACCTATCCATCATGGATGCTGTTAAATTCTACTTTCATGAAATTTCAGCACTCAATTATTACTTTTGCTTAATATGGTGCGACAGTAAAACTTCCGAAGCAAAGATATGCAATATAAATTTCTTGGCATAACAATGCATGCTGATGATGAGAGAAATTATTGTTTTAAGAAAATTACCAACACCTGCCATTGCTAGGGCAAATAGTATTAATCTTCAGTCAGTTAATGATATACTAAATATACTAAATGGAATAAAAAGAAGTACTAGGTACACTATTCGTCTCGAAACAAGCCAGATATATATTGACAATACGAATATTTAATTTTTGGTACTTTTCTGTTTTACGGACTGTAAAAAATTGCAGCAAAAATATATGCGCAAAAGTGCTAAATCTAGCGAACATGCCGAAGTGTGTAAATTTAGTTCTATATTTATAAGTCGTCAATGAAATACTAGTTTAATTTTTTATTTCTTTTCTAATAACGCTATGGATTTAACAATTTAGAAATTGCCCAATGACGAAAAGTCTGCAATAGAATATTTTCATAGAACAGACATCATTCATGATAGAAAATTACGTTCGAACAACCATGAGATGAAATTATGCTTTAGCGGTAACTCAATAGCGCAATGGCGGTGTAAGAAAGAAACCTGTAATGAGAAGAAAGAATTAAGAAGTCAAAATTGGTTCGAAGGATCAAAAATCCCCTTCCTTACAACTGTTAGGTTCATCTATTTTTGGTGTCAGGAGATGACATCTACTGAAATTCGTGAACTCCAGTTGAAGATGAACCACAATACAACTGCAGACTAGAACAATTACATGCGTGAGGTGTGTGCTGCAACTTTATTTTCTTGGCCTAACTTGCAAATCGGTGGATAGGGCAAAATTGATGAAGTAGATGAAAGACTTTTTCAGTAGAAGAAAGAATAACATTAGACGGGTTCTTCCGCCACAATGTGTTTTCGACAGATTATGCAGAGAATTGAATGAATGTTTCTTCTTAATCGCTGTTCGAGAACGATCGGCTAAAACTTTATTGAATGTCATAAAAGAAAATATCGCAGAAGGAAGCATTAATTATACTGACTGCTGGAAATCATACTGCAAAATGCTGGTTTTGAACATTTTACTGTCAATCACACCTACAATTCTGTGGACACGAAAGTGAGTGTCAAAGACAAACAGTAGAGAGGTTGTGGGGCAGTGCTAAATTGCGTAATAAAAGTCGCAGTGCTCAACAGCATTTCGATTATTGTTTGTTTGATTTTATGTACAGACGGTTGTACAAAAAAACTGAAATATTCTCTCTGGTATGTTAGAAGACATAAGAAAATTTATATCCCCCGTTTAATTAAATGAATTGAGACATATGAGTTGACACCAAGACAGAGATAGCAACATTATCATCAAATCCCTGCACCAACATCAAATAAACTAAATAGTTGCAAAAGTGATACGGCTTCCTTCGAATCAATTCCTTTCTTACCCTTGTTTGTTTTGTCAAAATATTACAATAAAATATAAATAAGTACATTACGAGTATATATATACACATATATACATGTAAGATATAATAAAATACAATGGCTGCTTTAAGAATAATCGGCGACCTCAAAATTAACTATTCTAGGTTTTATGTTCTCCCCTTTTAATTCATCCGTTCTCCCAAGATCTTTCCATTTTACATAACAACCTAAAATTAACAAATCCCGAATTAGTTATACTTGTGCATCATACTTGGTATAAATACTCTAGGCACAACAAAGCCATTCCTTTCCCCACCTTCCACAATGCAAAGAATTCTGCGCCACTTACGCTATCCTGTCCAAAATGCTTACATCGTACTTTTAAAAGCCATGTACATAGAATTATTGTGTTCTCACTATAATTAAAAAATATCTTGCCTGCAAAAGGATGATTCTTGATATGTGTAAAAATAAAGACTGACGATTTGTGAAAATTTAGTTTCGTCATCTTCGTCTGTATGCATTCAACCCTCAGCCATGAAATATCAAAAGCTGTTAAAAGTCCTAGTGTTTTCTTCGGCACATTAAATTATGACACATACATATATATAAAAATTGTGGTAAATAGTGAGTAATAATACATATATTAAGCAAATAATATAGCTGTACATAGCAAAGAGGACATCTGAGTCACAGGGCCAGCATTGACAAGATACGTTTAAAAAATATATACATTCTGTGTTTTTGACATTTTTGATATTACAAGATTTGAAAACTTTGTGAACGATATAAAATTTAGCCAGTTTTCTTGGAAAAGTTGACATTTCAACATTAAAGCTAGAGGCACAAAAGTAAAAAAACTTGAAAAATACGAGTTTCTGAATAACAAAGATTAAAACAAAATGTTGTAAGGGGCGTAATTTTACAATCATTTTGAACATTCATTTAATTTTTTTCCTGTAAAAATAGTACCACTAAAAGTATTGTAAGGTATCCACCGTTTGAGAAACGACAAGATATGATGTTCGGCCTATGAAAACACATCTAAAATTACTTTCTGATAATAATTAAAGTGATTGTTCTAACAAATTTAGAAATGGAAATTTTTTCTTCCACTCACTTTTATACAAGTACTGATTTTTTTTAAACATGCTCAACTTTGAAATGTTTATATATTCAGTAGTTGACACTTCACAAAGTTTCTAAGTAGTTACTTCGGTGGTACTTGCATATTATTATATCGCTCATAAAATTTCGGCAAACAGCATGATTCAGCACCAATTATGGAATGGCATGATGTCGCAATACATGCTAAACATCTACACCTTCTTTTGATGTAACCTCCACTGGTTTTTGGTAAACTATCTTTTCTTTTCATAAATTAATTATTGCTGCATTTTTTCCTTGCCCCCATTTTGAAAGAAGAAAAAAAAAAAAAAAAAAAAAAAAAAGGGGGGGGGGGCAGGCTTTAGTGTAGAATTAGGTGCCCCTTCGATTACATACTTTTTTCTTTTTTTTATTTTGGCCATGAAACCTCATTTTGGTTACCATGATAGTTTTAACTTTGTTTTAGCTTCTTGATTTTTTTTTAAATGAAAATAGACTGATGTCTACATGAACAAATTTAAGGCAGTGCACAATGCCTAGTTTGTGCAATTCTGGGATTTTTTTTAAGTGAAAACAGATTGATGTGTACATGGACACAGAGTTTGTGCAATTCTTTGATTTCTTATCTTGGTTTTGTGCAGTGGCCATCTTGAAATAGTGTCTTCCTGGCGCCGATCTTGGCGTCAAAAAAGAATCGCCAAAAAACAAGGGGCACCCAATTGTAAACTTTTACCGAAACAAATTATCAAAACTTGAGACCCGACTTCTGTAGAATAGCAAGTAGTGAATTATTTTCAGAGTTATATCATTTCATCATTAAAATAAAAGCTTGCATTAACAATACGTTCAGCTGAAAATAGCCGACAGAGCTTTCAGTGAACTCGGAGAGTTAACAAAATACTAGAAATTGACAAAATCCTTTTTTATGAAGCTGATCAAACACTGATTAATTATTTAAGTAGTCACCTTAAAAATTCTGCAGGAACAACTAGTGCAACTTTGGCGGGATCTCTGCCAACTTTCATGGTTTAATGCTCGCAAGCATTCATGGCACACAGAATAATATGTAAGTACCAGTTGAGCTTTTACAATATTCTAAGAGTAATATTTTTTATAAAACATGCAATCCTTACATTTGGGTGTTCATCAACTGGAATGTGAACCTTGACTCTTAAGCGAAACTGCTTGCCAGAATGCACTTCAACGTGACTTTTCTTTTGTGCTTCATCTGAGTCTGGATTGCGAAGACGATCAATTTCTAAAAATAAAAAAAAACGTAATAATTTTCAACTATTTTTAAATACAGAAATGGAAAAAAATTTAATCTTTAATCTAGTTAATGATGGAAAATAGACATTAAAAAAAATAAAAAATAAAAAAAAAGCAGAATAGATCAGAATAAATGCAGCAGCAGTAGCAATGCTAATTTGTCAATTTTGATCATAATTAAGTGAAACAACTATGTAAGATATTTTCAATGAATTTTCTAAGAAAAACTGTCTGTTACAATGTTACATTTTAGAAATGTCTATCAGGGTGTGACGAGAACTGTTTTTTTATGGCAGATTTTTTGGTTTTCAAAAATGTTTTAACAAAACATACTGTTCATAAAAATCAACTCTTGAATGTTGTTCCACTGAATGTAATAACACTGTAAGTTGACTCTTAACACTTGGCATGCGGTTATACTTCGCTGCGAACTTACGCATGCAGCGGGCGTTTTTTTGTGAATCGCGCGAAAGTATGGTTATTCAGGAAAATCACAGTAAATCAAAAACTACTTCGTTTTCATAAACAAAACTTTTTTTTTATTTTACACTTAAATATATACTGTATGATTATTTAACCAAAAACAATATTTTTACGAAATTACAAAAATAAACAATTTTTAAAATTTTACAATGTATTCAAAAATATTTTTTCATAACAAGTACAAATAGAACTGATAACACGTTAATAGTTCTTTACAGTATGGTACCATTCAAAGCATTTTCCTCTATGAAGAGGAACATGGCAGAAGCTACATATGAGACACGTTTCACTTTGCACTTTTTTCGCACATGCGACATTGTCTTTGTGGATTTTTCTTCTTTCCAGCACCAATAATTTTCTCCAATACGTGTTTGCGCATATCCATGGACAATCTTCCAGGAGGGTTGCGTTTTGATATCATTTGCTCTGGTTCTTCAGTGCTGATTTCAGGTAGTTCATCAGTAACCAAATGTCGTGCAAAAATTTCTTGTATTTTATGTTTTTGCGTCTTTGTCGAATTGTATACTACATATGCATTGAAAAATGCACAATTCATCATATACATAGCTAAGCACTTTGTTCACTGTTTTACGCAAAATACTATACTAGGACAAATACTGATCGGCCCGATCTACACCTTTCATGTACTTGTAGTTGATCAAAGCATTTGGCTTTATAATTTTTTTGTCTCTTGATATGATCAACATTACTACTTTCTTTCTTGGATTGCCAAACTTGTACCAATATATCATTTTTTCTTCGAAAGATTGTTTCTCCTTTTTTCAAGTTAGTTTTTTTCAGGCACTCTGGAAGACCTCTATTCTTCCTAACTGTTCCGTAAATTCATATATATATATATATATTTGTAAAAGGGCTTCCGTGTTATTGACGCTGTTGTAGTAATTGTCCATGTACAAATGGTGCCAGACACCAGTATATGGAGAAACTACTGTGAGTATCGTTTCAAACAAACGTAATCCTTGAGCTGCATAAACTTCAAAATTGCAAATATAACCAGTGTCACTTTCAGACAATATTCGTATGCCGCATTTTATAATTTTTCCAGCGTTGTAAACTCTAAAAAACAATCTTCCTCTCCAAGGTATTATGCCCGATACTTGTTGTTTCGGTTTGTAAATGTTATTGAATTTTTCAACAAAATAATTTAGTTTATGCCTAACTTTGAATAATCGATCAGAATCGTCCGTGATGTCTTCATTGTTATTGAAATGCCAAGCCTTCCATATTTGGCAAAATCTATCCCTTGACACAGTTTTTGGGGAAAAAAAAAAAAAACTTGAGGAGAGAAAAAAAAAAAAAACTGTGTACTTGTACAGACATCAGTTGACCAATAATCGTCTCGGGCGTTTTTATGAACTTGTTCCATGAAAATAAAAAGCCCCCAAAATTTCTTCATCTCCGGAATCGTAATATCTCTCCATTTCCTGCTTTTAGAAGATATTTTGAACTGATTCATATTTTGAGAATAATACTTGTTTGACTCCGCGACTAAATATGCAAAAAAGTCATCGCCTATAAATAACTTTACTGCATCATCTGTGGATTCAGGAACATTAGCCATGTTAGTTATCCCAGGATGACCCCAAAACTCTTCAAGGTCTGAAGGATTGTCAATCGATGACCATTCATCTGCTTCTTCATCAGAAGTTGTTTCAGAACTAGTAGAAATTCTTCTTATTACACTCGAGAACGTGGAATAATTTCATCATCGTCACTTTCTTCGATATCTTGACTTTCAGAATCACTATTATACGAAAAGTCCGATAATCTGTCAGCGCATATTTCTTCATCACTATCTTTGTCACAATGGTTCATTTTATCAATTTATTTAATCAATAATAAAAAACCAAGCTTCAAATTGACAAAACACGACTTGTACGTTCTGGAGCGAAGAATTCGATTGAAGACGAAATAACTCAACAAAAGACCAAGTAACTCGGCCAATCGTAACTTGTTGAAAGAAAAAATGCAAAGCGTTGCTTAGCAACGCAAACACCACCCATATAATGTCTAGATTTGTGGTGGTTAGCGGGTATCCACCACAAATCTACTAAATACGTATTTTTACGTGGCCCGCGCTCTAATGAGAGACCACAAAAATACGTTGCCCGCATGCCATACGTATTTTTACGTGACCTGCGATCCAGCGACAGATTGCAAAAAATGTAAAAATACGTAGCCCTTATGCCAAGTGTTAACCTTCCCACACGTGCACATCGTATTTTTTTACATCTATTATTTCAGTTAGGGGCATGAAAAACAACAGAAATGGGTGAATATTCATAATAATTTTTTAAAGAAATAAAATATTAACCTTATTATTGCAAAATACAAATTATGTCACATTCAAATGAAAGTAAATTACCTTTGAATACTTATATTAGTCAGGTTGAAAGGCAATGATGTATTTCATTATAAAATTTTTTAATTTATTCTTCAATAACCATATTTTAAAATCCGAGCTATTTTTAATATTCATCTGTCCTGTATTGTTGATTTATCACATAATGGAAGATAACTTGTCAAAAATAAAAATCTCAGCTCATCACAGCTCGTTATTTCAGTTCCAGTGCCATTACTTGAGGTTAATTCTCTTACATTTACACTCTGTCCTTTTTTTTATTCGTATCATATATAACAATTCAAAGTATGCCATCATTTTCACTCTTGAGGTAGCAATTCAGTTGCTGTCTTTTTAGTATTCACCTTTTAGCAAACATATACAGTCAAAAGTCGTTAATTCCGACACCCATAATCTGGAATGATCTATAATCCGGACCTCAAAGCTAAAAACCTTCTGCGCATGCGCCGCGTTGGCACATGCGCTTTACGCGCGTGCGTAAGACCTTGACTACTGCGCATATGCGTGAGCGCAAGTGCAGAATATGTTTTCGCCTGTGCGTTTAATGTAACACGGACGGTGTAAGCTAAAGTTATCTAATTCAGTTAATGTTAATGATTGCGTTGTTCCTTAATCTTCGAATTGGATCCCGCTTATTATTTTTTGCAGACTGTAAGAGCAATTTTATAAAAGTAAACCTGAACTTTCGATTATGTCAAATAGAATTTCCGATGCTGGAACTTCCAAACGATCTACAAAACGAAAGTATGTTTCGATGCCCAACAAACAAAAAGTGGAATTGCTGCAAAAAATGGATAAAGACATGAAGAATGTGACACAGAGGTTAGTGAATACGAAAAAATTTTGATTGACAAGTTAGTCGGTATTCTTGGCACAGCAATTAACGGGACTTGACCAGCGAAACTTTGTAACCGAACAAGAAATTATGTCTGTTTATAGAATTAAAGAGAAAGTATTATCACATAAAACGAAGCAACTTAAACAACTTACATTGAAAGAAATGATTAATAAAACAAACAAATAAATATTAAGCTTTTTTTTTGGTAAATTTTGATACCCTTTAGATCATAATTGTTCTTTATTTCATAAATTACAGTTTCATAGTTTTAATTTTAGAATTTCTGCGTGCCATCTTACGAGATTTAAACTGATGATCTACGAGGGCTATCCAGAAAGTAGATTACGTTTTGGAATAAAAAAATAAACAAAGTATAGGAAACAAATTTTATTATATACAGATGAAAGCCACACTCAAATACTACTTTTCTACATAGTCACCATACAAATTAAGGCATTTATCGTAGCGATGTACGAGCTTGGAAATTCCTTCGTCGAAAAATTCGGCCGCCTGCGCCTTCAACCACTTCGTTACCTCTTCTTGCCTTCCATCTTGCACAAAACTTGTGGTAACCAAGCTTTTCGCTGATGATTTCGTGCAACAAACTTCGCGAAATTTGTGGAAAACTCAAAGAAAGTTCCGTTATTGTGAAATTTCGATTTTCACGGACTTTAGCATCGACTTTTTCGAGAAGTTCGGCGGTCACTATGCTGGGTCTCCCACTTCGATCTTCGTCGTGAACATTGGTTCGGCCATTTTGAAATCTTATGACCCACTGACGCACTCCACCTTCAGTGATAATGTTGTCCCCATACACTTCACGAAGCTGCCGATAGATTTCTATCGGTTTACAGTTTTTTGCAGTCAGAAACCTTATTACTGAGCGCACCTCGCGGGATTTTCAATTAACGCAGACATTTCAAACCGTCACAGTATCTGAACGGAGCACAGCACGAACCTCTCACTAGTACGGCTAGATGCAGACTGAGCTGCGCAACGCTCTGACCCCAAGATGGCCGCGCTAGCCCCGCCCCTAGCGGACGCAGACGGAAACGTAATCTACTTCCTGGATGGCCCTCGTATAATCCGGAAAAGTCCCGACGAGTCCGGATTAAAGACTTTTGACTGTATTTATTTGTACATTTCAAAGATTCATCTAACATATTTATATCAATTATTTTCAAAAATTATTCTATTTCATTCTCTGTATCCTTGGAATGCTGTTTTAGGCCAGGTAAGACTTCCACAACATTCATGTTATTTGACTTTATTTCAAATTTTTTCACCTTATTCTAGCAGTCTGCATACTTATGTTTTTTCCACTTAGAAGATTTATCCTTACTAACATAGAAAATGTCATCATTCCTTTTTTCTACATCATTACTATCATTATCATCCAAAATTTATTGTTAGGATTCACTGCTGATATTATTTATCTCTATATTTTCCTCAAATTGTTATTGTTCTTACATTCAAAGGTTTCTTTGTCTTCTCTTTCTTCATCAGATAATTCTTGAAAAATGCGAGCAAAATTAGTTGGTTGAACATTTTTTTTTTTTTGGCCAAGAAAACCAATATAAAAAAAGTAAAGAGTCGAATTTATACAAATTGAAATAATACACATCAATTAATAACACAAAATTACAGGTACTATTCGGTTTCGAGGGCTGTAAAAAATCGCCAAACTATTGTTGATGCCAATGCTGCCAAACATAATTACGGCAACCCTAATAATTGCGGAAAGAAAGGAAGTATAATAGCAAATAACTATCTAAGATTGATGTTTTAATTTAGATGAAAGGTTAATTTCATATAATACTTTTTTATTATTATAATTTATATGAAAAATACTAAACATGACTGAATGGAAGCATAAGAGTAAATAACTATTTCAGATCATTATTATAATTTATATAAAAATTGCTAAACATAACTGAATGGATGCCTGCATCGCTATTTCGCTACCGACTTATCGCTAAAGCATAATTTCATCTTGTTTTTTGTTCAAACGTAATTTTCTATAATGAATGATGCCTTTTCTTTGAAAATATTCTCGGTAAAGTGCAGAATCGCTCACGTATTTGTTTGCCGCTTTTTACAAGGGTAAAAACAATTGAATTTTTGCCAATTTTCTTTTACTTTTTAAGTGAAAATAGGTGGATTTTTAAGTGAATAAAATTACATAGATAAAGCCAAGGGTGTGTGCAGTGCCATTTTTGTGCAATTCTGGGATTCTTTTTAAAGTTAAAATAGGTCAATGTGCACAAGGATACCGAGTATGTGCAATTCTTAAAAACGCGTCAAACAATGGGGGATTCTGCACCTTACCCAAAATTCTATTGCCGACTTTTCGTCATGGGCAATTCCCAAATTGTTAAATCCATAGGATATTAAAAAGGGATTTAAAATCAAAAAAAGGATTTAAAAATTAAACTAGTATTTCAATGGCGTCTTAAGAAATATAGAACTATATAAACTTACGCAATCTGAAATCAGCGTGTACGCTAGATTTGACGCGCTGTTGAATGGGCGCGTTTGCTAGATTTGGCGCTTTTGCGCATACATTTTCGCTGCCATTTTTTACGGTCCTCAAAACGGAATAGTACCAAATTACAAAATACTTGAGAAAAACATTTTTGGAATTTTCATCCATGACCACGAGCATATCGTAACTTTTACGAAGCTGCCACGTAGCACAAAAGTCCAGTAAAAAAAAGAAAAGGCGCGTATGACTTCCTGTTAGCACATTCTATGATATGGGAAAGGATTGAAAGGAGGAACAGAAATGACTTTCAGGCATCTCAGTTGTGATATGCGAAAAATGTGCATTAAAAACTGAATTTGTCGTAAACTTTGTGCATGATGCACGTGCTGGATGGTTAAGTTGATTTACCTTTTCATTGTAACAATTTATCAGTACATTTCATTTACATTTTGATCAGTAACTTTTGCTTATAGGTATTTAATATTTTGGATAAGTTTTGTAAAGGGGAACTCCAAAATTAAAATAAATTACAACATACACAAAATAGAAATTACGATTTAAGCAAAATCACTGATGAAAATTTCTATGAGGTAACCTAGAATATTAATTAATTAAATTGAGAATTCTTTCAATAGTGTTAGTTTTTACTCACTCTGAATTTGAACGTTGTGTAATGTTTTAAGGAATATGCATGACAGGCAATGCATTTTAAAATTAATTGCTATATAAAATAGTTAATGTGTATGGTTAATTGCTTATTTTAAATTCCATATAATTACTGAAACTCTTGTGTCAAGTAAAGTCAGCAGTCAGCGACTAATATTTTGTCATCCTAATACATGAAAAACTAAAGACATTTTTAAAAAATGATGTTGTGCTGAAAACTGCATAAAACTGCAATTAATAAATTAAAAACACAAGAATGAAAACTTATAATGAGACTGTAAAAGACTATATAAAACATCCATAATAAAGCATTTAAAATTTCATAATTAACTATACTAAAGACATCCATAATAAAACTTTTATTTTCTCAGTCTTCTGTCCCTATGTGCAGTGATCTGTTCTAATTTTTAAAAAATTAGAGAATTGCAAAATTCTCGGTTTCACAAAGCAACCTTGGCACTGCCCTCCATGTACACATGGATATGTTTTAACTTACAATACAATGCTCTTTTTCATTAGCAGATCAACTCCACAGTTGCATAACAATTCATGGCATTTTTTCGCATGTGTTTTATGACATTTTCGTGGTGTTCCTTAAATGATGTAAATATGAGCCTACTTAACCTAGAAAATATTCACAAACACATGCCTTTTTCAGATAGCCCTCATATGCTTTGCATATTGAATTAAATAAATACACAAACACTTCTTATTCTTAAAATGATAAAGTAATTAAGTTTACAATACATGCAAAGAAGCTTTTTAAAAACTAGGATACTTTCTTTAACAATTACAGTGCTAATTAATGCTGTACGTCTCGGTTATATGTAAAATAACATCTCATTGTTGCTGCTTGTGACACATTTGTTCCACATAAATCTTCTTATGCAGTCATAAGCATGAAATAAACAAAACAGATGGCATGAAAAACCTAATCCATACACATCCTTCGATATTTGACAGTTTTTATGTTGCATCTGTGAACTAACTACCCTGTCAGATTTGATCGAGTGAAATTATGACTAAATTTCAGAAGACTGATAAAATTATGATGTGAAAATTTAAAAGAAATTAAAATCAAAGATAAATTGAACAGTACAATCAAAAAAGAAACGCCTATAAACATATAGTACAAAATCTGTAATCCGGACCTCAAAACCACGAACATGTGCGCTTAATGCGCACGTCCACTATGCATGCGTGTAAAGCGTTTACCCATGCGCTCTTCCGATAGTGAAGAAAGTGACTGAGAGGTTATTGAAAGCGAAAAAATTTTGATTAACAAGTTAGTCGGTATTCTCGACACAGCAATTACAGGACTTGAACAGTGGAACTTTGTAACTGAATAAAAAATCATGCCTTCTTTTTAGGAGAAATGCTCAGAATTTTTAAATGATATGTCATAGTTAAAATGAAGTGAAAATAAAATGTTCTAGACTGACAAGCTAAAACATCTAGTTAACATATCACCTTAAAATATTTTGGGGTTTTCATCCGCAGGGAACCCGTTGGCTCAGTTGCATTTTTACTCACCAAGCTCGCGGCTCCATAAACGTGATATTTTGTAAACGTGGTTTTTAATGTATGTAAATTCAAGTTAGCAGACAATGGTAGTAAAAATTCACAGATAATAAGTATGTAGATGTAAAACTAACAGGTTAAACGTGATATACGAAAATAAATTTGTATTAAATTCAAGGTAGCACAGAAAACAATGTATTAAAAATAACAGGAAGTAAAAATTCATTTACAAAATAAAAATTAGTATTCTTATACTTACGTTTACATTATACTTATATGTATTTTCTCTAATTCATATAGAATGCTAATATTTCTATTGCAAGTGTCCTTTTTTATTATTAAGTACTTTGCGTGTTGATTGATGTGTTTCGGTAAGAGCCATGCCCATGTAATAAATTAATGAATGCATGACCTTTAATACATCCATTTTACATAGTTTTAAGTATTTTTTTTTTTTTTTTTTTTTTTTTTCAAGTTACTTGCATACAGCTTAAAGCATTTTGGTAAAATCCTAGTATACGGTGCAGCCTTGGCACGATTTTGAAAATTATCGCCAACACCAAAAATGACCCAAAGAACGTCTATGTATATACTATACACTATATACTATCACTACATACATAGTATATACTATGTATAACTATATATATTCTTTGAATGACCCGTTTACTACTTCGTTTTACTTTTTACTTTCGTTTTTACTGCTCATCATAAAAGCTGCCAAATCCCGTATGCACCAGATACTAGGATTAAACCAGCATTTTTCGTTGAAACAAATACCTGTCCTTTTTCATAATATATTTCACAATACAAATAACCTTCAATAGTAATCAAATTTTCTTTGGTAGCATTGTTAATAAAACTAGAACTTTATACATTTTAAAATTATTATAGGATTTGGCAACCTTATGGTTCTGCGTGCTTACAGCTGTTAATAATTAAGAACATAATGTGAACAGCCTTGTTACAAATTAGCATTCACCCCTCCCGCCATATTTTCTTATTTTGATCCTGAACTGACGAGCCGAGAACCGGCATCTTTCGACGAAAACTTCTTTAATTATGCGAAAATATTTCTATCTATTCGTTGTTAAAAAATTCAGAAAAAATAATAATAAATAAGAGAAGAATAATATAAATCTCCAAATGCGAACAACAACCTTGCACAAGCGAATAGGATGAATTAGCTAGGTTACCAGGTTTGAACTATTATTGCCAAAGTTGGAGATGTTTACATTTACCGAGTTCTTAGCGGAAGTGCTTCCATATTTTATTTCATTTTAAGTTCAAATATTAAACTAAAAATAAATGGACCAAGATTATTCCCAAATTCAAAATAAACATGCTTCTAAATGAACTATGCACAATGGAAACAAATGCTAGAACTGAGCATACATTTCAAAAGAAACAATAAGTATATTGGGGGGGGGAGAACTAAATGCAAACAATCCAAAACATAATCGCAATATAAATTACTGCTTAACTACATAAAGAGCTTAGCATCTCGATAAGATGCAAAATATTTCTGGATGAAAAACTACATACAAATTCATTACATAAAATCTCTTAAAATGTAAATAAATTGACTAAAATATTTTTTTTTCAATCAAATTCACCAAACTTATTATGTTATGCACTGGCCACTTTATAAGTGAAAAATTATGAAATTCACTGGATTAAGTTTTAACTGTTAGGTAGCATTAGTTTTCCATTATTTCAAACATCCTAAATGTTTTCACTACATGAATTTCATGACCAGTTGTCACATGAAAATAACAGTTGTCACTTATGGGAAATATTTGTTTGCACACAATCCATTAAAGAAAAATGTATAGCTCCATCTTAAAAAAATTAGGCCTTTTTTTTTTATCATTAAATAAGTGATGAAGCCACCACATGGTACTTAACCGATTCCTTTTCATGGTTTTCCCCATGTGCAACATGTATACGAGGTAGTTTCCCTTAGAAAGTTCTCCATGAAGGAATCCCTCCCCTTATGTAGATAGCCCTCAAATGCTTTGCCGTAATTATATAAACCAAACTAAATTTATTAACTGATCACTTCTATTTCTAACAGCGTATTTCAAATACATGATTTTACTTTTTGCATTTCCATTTTTGAAGATAATTCCTAAAATATGTAAGCCTATTATTACTGGAATATGAATGTTAAGTTCATTTTTATTATTTTAAAAATTGTTTTTATTATTTAGTGGTAAGTCCCTGAGGTGCTGCAATAATACCTGAAATTTTTTACTTGTATCCCCCCCCCCAAGTTTCAAGTCTATGACCCTTGTTTCACATAATTTTTAATAATTACACATCACAGCAGTTAACTTTTAAAATGAAAACAGAAAAAGGATGTTATTAAAATATTTATTAGGAAAAAATAACCCAACTGATCAAAATTAAGCAAGTTTACACTATGAATGAATGAAGGTATGAATACTGCCTTTTTTAAGCATTACAAAAAAAAATTTATTTCTGGAGAAGAAGTTAAAATTCGTATATACAATCTACAGTCTATATTCATTTGACCGTCTAATTTCTAATTACACAACTTTTTATAAAGTTTAATCTTATGTTTATAATCATACTATAACATGACGAAACTCAATTTTGAATATTCAGCCACAATTTAAGTTAATTTAACAAAACGGTAAAAACGGAAAATAAAATTAAACTAAAAGGCTACAGACGTCCAAAATTAACCACAGTAAGTTTAGCATACTGTATATTTTTGCGAAATAATGCCAGATAAGATACGATTGTAGATATATTAAACATTTTTCTGACATACATACGACTGAACATGATTTCACGTGAAGTAGGCTTACGTGCACATGAATGTCATTCATAAAACTGCATCTTATGGATCGAAATTTTAGGAGAAACTAAGTGGAGTTACTGATTTTATGTTACGTAATGTTTCTAAATGCAGACCATCTATTAACAACGCGCAAGACATAAGTAATGAAAAAAATAAACATGCCGGTGAGCAATACAAAAGCGGCGGTAAGCAGCATCGTAACCACTCAGGTGACACCAGAAATCTACGATATGGAAAATTTTTTTTAAAAATGAAGCAAATACTTACCTTGTTGTAACACCTTGTACGCTTGTGAAAAAGGTTTCACTAATTCTTGCGCTTTTATGAGTTCATTAATAACATCATTATTAATTTTGGCATTTGAATCCTGGGCCGCCATTTCGATTATGAAAGCCAAGCCAAAAAGGTTTTCTTGTTGACTACTGTTGCCAGATACTTAAATTGACTTTTCCGTAAAGAAAAATTAAATTTCCCACAAATTTGTTGCTTTTTTGTAAAATACTTAGACGAAAACGAACTACTAAAACGTTTTCTAGTACATTTTGAAATGATTAATAACATTTAATGTAATGTTTATTTTCCTTTATAGTAGCCTTTGTTATAAGCTGTTTTCCCCCGTTTTGGAGTTCAGGCTGTTCTCCGAACCTTATCCGAGATTATCACACAAGAAGGTTGACTATGATATTACTGCACTAACTTTTATTTTACCATTTCTTTCCCTTTATCTCTATGGTAGAAATTTTAACGTTAATTGCCAATTAGTTCAAAATTCCCTAAATAAGACAAAAATAAAAATATTACTAAACTAATGTTTTTCAGAAAATTAAGGTAGTTTTGATTACTAAACCTTTCTTTATCTTAGTTTATTATCATATCGAAAGGCGAATCAGCATCTTTAAATCTTGCAACTAAAATTTACTAAATCTCTAGAAGACAATGAATATCATTTTGGAAAGAAGAGGAAATATCTGTTAAACACAGCGCATGACTGCCCAAGTGCATCGAAATATTTTCTCAAAGACGATCACTGCATGTATTCTTTTCCCTCCTCGAAGAACAACCTAAATATCTACGGATATTTCTTCCATTCTCTCTTTGTAGTCTTTATGGTCTTAATAATCTAAGGATCAGCATTATGTCTACGTTTCTGATGCAGTGTTGGTTTGGTTATTACGCTCGTCATTTACTGAACTGTTTGTCTGGGGGATAAATTTCACGTCGGCTTTGGGCGATAATAGAGCGAAATGCAGTAACTCGAAATTTAGACATCAGTTATCCAGTATAACAAATCTTGGTCTCAATATGATATATGGGATATTTATAACGTCTATTTAAAAACTGGTTGCATTTGCTTTTATCGTGTGCCTTTATCACATAATTATAAAGAAAAATATTGTTGTAGATGCCTTGTTAGCTGTAAAAACAGTGAATAAATGAATGAATAAATTCTAATTAGCATGATTCGGATAGCTAAATAATACATAACCCTCCTTAACTTCAATTGGTATTTCGAATTCAGGACTTGCTAGTTGTTTCGGTTCTGTCAATATTTCGGGAACGCAAACTTTTCAGAGATAATTAATTCAATCTATGACAATTTTACTCGCTGTATATAGCAGTTCTCAACTTTTTTTGTTAAATTCACCCATTTAACCAGTGTAGTATCATTTTTTCTCCTTTCCAAAATTCGAAAAATAAATATATATGATTATCTAAACTTAGATGATTTTTAACGTGTAACAATTAAACAACAAACAGTCCAGAAAATGCTGATAAATAGCCAAAAGTGTATACCAATGTATACACTTTATAATCTGTATATATTATGTATCTAAGTATAATCATTGTGAAGTCAGTTTAATGGCTGTGGAATCCAAAGGAAAAAGTCTTTGAGTAGTAAATATAAGAAATTATGAAACTTTGTCCTAATTAAAACAATTGGATATATTTTTAATGAAATTTAATTTGCATATTTTTATAGCTATGAAATTGAGATTCCAGTACATGAGGTAATATTCCATTCATATCAGGAGTGGATTGGCTCAACCGCACTAAAAAACTACAATCCACAGGAAGTGCATGTGGTGCCATCTACTAACCAATACTGAAGTTAGAAACACACATTAGAAGTTACAAACAGATATTTACAATAAAACTGCGTATTATTTATTAATTATTGGATTTAATAATTTTTAACACTGAATATTTCTGTATGTACAGTTTGTTAAAACAGACACAAGCAAAAAAACCCCATTATTTTATCTTAAGTTTATTCGCATGAAATAAATATTTCTACATAATGTTTCTTGTGTTTTTGTTACTTACGTATAATATCCGCAGTCCTTGCTACTGTTACATGCTTGATGATGTTAAAATACATATCCTCTTTATGATTTTAGAATGAGATGATCGAATGCAATGCCGTCTTTAATGCCTTAAAACCCCTAGCTATAAATATATGTTTCTGACGTTGTCATTTAAAATTTGTTACGTAAAATTAAATTACTTGTTATTTTGATATACATTATGAACATTTATATTAAACTTATTAAATATATGATTTAAAGCAATAAAGCATTTCAAAAAATATTTTTAATGTCTATTCGGTTGCTGTTTAATGCTTAGGAAGCTATATATTCGATTACTGCGGCAAAAATATTATGGAAAATATAAATTAATAATTTACACACTATGACAAGACATATGCATGATATAGATGTGTCAAATTGGGTATACTCCAACTGCGCTAATGAAAATCCTTCCCGGGTCGAGCTATAGTCCAACTGCGCCAATCAGAATTTGTTCCCCCTGCTGCCCTGGGTTACAATTTAACTTTTCGAAGCCAATTGTAGCCAAGAGGAAAATAAAAATAAAGAAATAGAATTACATATCACGAGACCAAGTAAAAAACTATCTAACAAGCAGGCTAATTACTTGAATAACAGTAATAAATGCGAGAGTTAACAAAGAAAATAAAAGGTATTGGTAAACATACATATTAGCATTACAAACATCTTTCATTTATTATAATAATATCATAAATTAAATAATTATAAAGCATACAAAATATATTTTTAATAAATTACATCAATAATAGTCAAGATGTCTGAACTAGACTGGAAAATTTAATAGAGTTCACTAGCGTGCAAAAAGTTATTCCATATCAAAGCGTGTTAAAGTTTGCTAAAAATATTTTTTGTTAATTAAAGTAATCATGTAAATGTTTGCAGAAATTAAATTTAGTTAAATTTAAAAAAAGCTTAGCATGAAATCTATTATAACAACATTACTATGCATTTGGAACACTGACGTAAAAATCGTAAATAAATTTAAATTATTATGCTAAGAAGTTTTTTTCTAAAATTTATCTAAAAAAAGGAATTAGATAAACAATACTGCAAATTAATATAATCAGTCAGGCCTTATTATTATTATTATTATAATAAGGCCAAAAATTAAATTTATTTTTTAATTTTTAACCAAAAATTAAAAATTGGGATGCAAAAGTTTGAGTAATATACTTGGAAATATCTGAACATATAATTAATTAGAAATATATAATTAAATTAATAACAAGCTAATTAACAGTAACATTAAGTTTAATTTCATTCAATCTAAAACAAGCAATCGATAAGGAGCTCAGCATTAATTGAAGTTTTAATGCTATTTTACGTAGATTTGCGTATAAAATAAAAGTTGCACTTGTGAAAAAAGTGAATAATGTACTATAGTCAACAGGAATTAAAATACAGTGGTTAAAAATATAACTACTTGTCAGAAGGTATGCAAAGTTGCCATGGCTAGAGAAATTGAATGGTTATAGAAAACTCATAAAGTTAAGAGCTACAGTGTGAAAAGAAAATTCTGGAATAAAATTAGATGGAGAAATAATCCTTAATGTATTGATATCCATATAAACTCTATCCTTTCGGAAAAATGTTATAATAATAATAATAATAATAAGGCCTGACTGATTATATTAATTTGCAGTATTGTTTATCTAATTCCTTTTTCTAGATAAATTTTAGAAAAAACTTCTTAGCATAATAATTTAAATTTATTTACGATTTATACCTCAGTGTTCCAAATGCATAGTAATGTTGTTATAATAGATTTCCTGCTAAGCTTTTTTTAAATTTAACTAAATTTAATTTCTGCAAACATTTACATGATTACTTTAATTAACATAAAATATTTTTAGCAAACTTTAACACACTTTGATATGGAATAACTTTTTGCACGCTAGTGAACTCTATTAAATTTTCCAGTCTAGTTCAGACATCTTGACTATTATTAATTTGCATCGAGGTATCAATCACCGAAACCGAGTTAATTTTTTTCCTTATTTTTTCTTATTAGAGGGATTTGTAAAAAGATATGCTAAGGTAAAGGTGAAACTTTTTGCAATAGTTTTAAAGAATAAATTAAGTATTTTTACTTCATGAACTGAAATTTCTACGCTACATTTTTACACAGTAAATAAGTAAAAAAAAAAAAAAAAAAAAAAAAAAGCTGGAGGATCTCTGGGATTAGAAACTTGGATCGAACTACCAATGTTTAGTGACTTTTCCGCTTGAACGTAAGATCTTTCGAAATTTAAGCTGAACAATATATTAAGGCAAGTAGAAGACACAACACATGTAAAAACAAAAGTGGGCTGAATTATAGATTTACATGTTTGGTGAATAAGTTAAACATAGATAAGTATGCCATTATGAAATATTAGGAATGTAGCATAAAAGAATCAAGGAAGAAAGCAATGGAAATCTAAAACACTGTAATCTAAATGTATAATATTATCAGTATATGCTATTACTTTCAATACTGCTGAAAAAATTATAAATGAATAATATTATAAATCACACGAACTCGTTGCATTATAAATTACAACAGTTAGAGATGTTATTAGCGTGATTTAGCGACCATCATTGCTAACAAATAATTTCAAGTAATTAATTTTACAAATAATTCAGCCCTGAAACTAGGTTAGAAAATAAGCTACATGCTGAAGATTAAGCTTTGCCAAGGTGTTAGAAACATCTTCTATTAACTAGAGTTGTGATGCAAGAATTTGTAAAAATTATCATTTAAATATAAATTCGCATTAATACAATACAAAGTATATAAATTCTACATACATGAAAACTTGAGTACAGTGCAACAATATGAGAAAAAGGAATGGATTAAAAGGGAACTGAAAATTCCAGGATATAAATAAAAGGGAGTTTGAATTTTTTTATTAATTATGAAAATTCTGCTGATGCTCATAATTATTAATTTATTAATTAAATGTGTATTAGAAATTAAATGTATGCCAAAGTACATCAGGTGGAAAATAAATATTTAAACGTTTCTAGTATTAAAATATGGAATTTGTAACAAAGTTAAATAACCTTAAAATAACTTCAATGACTAAAAATGGAAAGCTTAATACGGGAATATATTGCAATAATATTAGAGTGAATTTAGAACGACTTAAGACGTCCAATTTTTAGATTCAATAAAGAGAATTTTTTAAATTAAATTAGAACTGTTTACCTAAAATGGTAAATTTGAAAGTTAAAACCATTTTGCTATCTAAGAAGATTTGTTAATATTTATCTAGATAAGAAACTTATTTAAGGTGCGCTAAAAATCTGATATTTGATAAGTTGATTATGTATCAGTTTTGTGTATGTCATTAATCTATCAATTTTACTATTCAAAACTGATATATATATATCAGCGACTAAAATCTACAACTTGGAAAGTTTTTAATTCTTACAGAGAATAAAAAAGATCTGGCTCATCATTCCTTTAAGCATCATAAAACTTTAAAATGAGTGTAAAAGAAATTTATTTTTACTTTAGCACACGCCAGACTTTAAATTAATATTTGTTTTGCATGCAAAATTTTTACAATATTGATAAACAAAAATCAAGGTCAGTCTCAATAGAATTTCCCATTAATGGCGATAAATGACTTTTTGTAGCACCCAATCTTCTTGGGAAAGAAATAGGGGACAGGAAACGTCGCGCAGTTCGTCGATTAGATAAGAGGGGGACGGGTATCTTCGATCAAATTTGGCGCAGTTCGTACCCTACCGTCAAACTATATGGCAAAGTAAACACTTTAATTTGTGAAACCATATTCATCCCTGAGCTTCCCGTATTCCCTTTGCTAGTAATTGTAAACAGAAGATGACTAAGCCACAATATTTTAGACCACCCCGCAAAGTGATGTGAATGCAGTTGAATGAATCAAAAATCACTATATATATATATATATATATATATATATAAAAGTTTTCAAATTAAAAGAAAAAAAAAAAAAAAAAAAAAAAAAAGAAAACGTTTTGTGGGTTACCTTTATTTGTTGAATATCATATTCTTCTATAAAATTCAGTTCAACGGCAATATCACAAAATAATTTTAAAATGAGACTATCTTTAGAATTTCCGATATACAGTCTCGCGTGCTGGACCATAAATTCCCCGCCTTCTGTACAGTGTTGCCATTGCTCCCTTTGAAATCGTCGAGTTTCTTAATCAAAAATTCGCTTAAAAAATTTTCACAAAATATGAAATCGATAATAAAACAAATTCCAAATTTGGGCTTCCAGATGCCCATATTCGGGTGGAAACGTACGTTATTCAAAATTGGTTGGCTCTAGATACCGTCGTTTTATAACAATGCAAGAAATATGCATTTATGCGGATTCTTCATTATTTAATTTCTTTCCAAATATTACAGACCTGCGTTATATTTAATGCAGGTCTGTAATATTTGGAAAGTGAACGGACATTTAAAGTCTACAACGCAAAATGTCAAAACTAAATTAATAGCCCTTCTGCTAACGCCCATTGGGCTAAAAATAAATATTTTGCGTAAGATAAATGAATCAGATTCATATTTTTTTTATTACCTAATAAGTACAAGATCATTTTACATAACAAATTGCAGAGAAGTAACTGCAAGAATATGAAATAACTGTTTAAATTAAAAAAAAAAAAAAAAATCTGAAATGTTTCAGATTTTAAATTACGTCCAAAGGGGCGTTTTCTAACATTTTGTGTGTTACCTTTCTTTATTAAATATCATGTTCCTCGCACTTAATTAATTTTATTAAACCATAAGATCCAGTGCAACAGCAATATCGGAAATTAGTTTTAAAACGAGCATATCTTTAGAATTTCCGATACAGAGACTCACGCGCTGGAGATAAAAATGTTTTTTCTGCACAACGTTGCCATTGCTCGCTTTGAAATCCTGGAGTTTGTTAATCAAAAATGCGTCAAAGTTTTAAAAAATAGGAAATCGATCATAAAACAAATTTCAAATTTCAAATTTGGTCTTCCACATGCTCATATTCATTGGAGGATTACGTTATTCAAAATTCGATGACTCTATGTACCGTTATTTTATGACAATGTGAGAAATATACATACATTTACGCAGATTTTCATTATTTAATTTCTTCAAATATAATGCAGGACTCTAACATTTTATGGCAACAGTTTGAAAAGTGAACCGACATTTATCCGTCCGACGCAAAATGCCAAAACGAAACTAATAGTCCTTCGGGATTCAAATCCCTTTGGACTAAAAATATTCGTTTGCTGTCAACTTTGAAATAAGACAAATAGGTACACACGGCCAAATTAAAAAATTTAAATGTGTTAGTTAAAACGACTTTTTTCTTTCTTTCTTTGGAAACAATTTTCGCAAAGTACATTATTCGATGTACAGTTTCTTCAGCAATAAAGTGCTAACAGACGTAAAATATTATCAGGCATAAAAAGTTAGTGATTATATCCTTGCAAAAACAACGTATTTCTTCAAAGGCCTTTTTGTTTCATTTTTATTTCAAAGAAATATTTAACAGTATGCAACTATGTATTTTTAAACACAGATCTCACAGCTGAATCTGTAAAATTTTCCATATGATATTGTTTCAGAATTTCACTGTTTATTTCTATACGAAGCAGTTAATGTAATAAAAAAATCAATGGAAGAAATCCTTTTCGAGATGTTTATTTTCTTAGTTTGCTAATTCATCTCCTTGGAAAATCGAAAATACTATCACTGTATGGAAATACTTGTTGCAAGCATCTTGCACAAGCGATTGTAATGTCGTAAAAAAATCTTTTGATATAAATGAAATCAATCCTTCTCTTAATTACCTATCAATCTCAGGGGCCAGACTAATAAATAAATAATGGTGTGGTGTATTTAATTACGGCAAAGCACACTAGGGCTATCTGCGTAAGAGGACGGATGCCTTCGTGGAGGACTTTCTAAGGGAAACTGTCTCGTATACACGTTACACATGGGAAAAACCACGAAAACACCCATGCATCCAGCCCGTTTGCGGGATTCGAACCTCGGCCCGAACTACCAGTGTTCAGCGACTTTACCGCTCGGCCGCTGGTGGGCAAATAAATAAATAGAATACTGACTTAGAAACTAATTCAGTGTTGTGAAGGATAGTGAAATCAAAAGTTAAATGAAATTAAATCAATATTTTCGAAACTAACGTAAAATGTTTTTTCTTCTCCGGTGTCTTGGAATGAAATTAAATATATATAATTTTTAATAATAAAGAAATTAAAATACAGATACAAAATTCTAAAAAGTCTCTTCCTGAAAGCACAAAAGTCACAAATATTTCCAATAAACATTTTTCCATACCAAAAGTGTAAAATCTAGCTTCCTTTGCTAACATACACTGCTACTAGACCTATTTGAAAATCTGGGTAGCAGCATTCACTAAGACTAGAAGATGAGACAACAGAGAAAGAGTAAAAGACCCTTTTAGTAAACTCAATTATTTACAGACGGCACAGTTTATGTGCTTACAAAATCCACCATCCACTTTTGGTAATGAAACTAAAGATAATGATTAACTAAACTAAGTTTAAATTTAAGCTACACAAATTAATTTAAACTAGCAGGTTGGCTCATAAACCTAGAGTGGTATTAAAATTCGATGGCGAGAATGCGAAGCTGAGATGCAGAATTCAAACACTTGGTAGAAATAACAACGTGCGCACTCAACAGCGAAAACACGCTCTGACTAATCTTTTCTCTACTTCAGTTTAAATACACTCCCTTTCAGACTTTTTGGTTCACACAGCTATAAGATTACATTTGATCCCACCCAGGAAAAGACACTGAAGGTGCAGAAAGATTTAATTCACTATTCTGCTAAGTTTCAAGTGTACACAAATACGGATGCTATGGTGATAAATTACACTTATCCGCACTTAAACAACCTTTAAATTAAAACACAACAACACGCCGAATAAATACTAATTCAGAAGTCAAACAACAAAAATCAGCGTTTAATTTCCGAAATTTTCACAGAACTAGTTTCGATGGTTTCACTGAGCCACCATCCTCAGCTGCAAAACCGCAAATGAACAAGGTAGGAAATAATGATTAGATAAGATAAGAAAGCCTGAACAAGAATAAGCAAGTTTAAATTGAATAAATGTAATTGAATACTGTATTAGCTGTAATGTTATTTTTATGTAAGAATTATGTTAATTTTATTAACAGTTAAATTTTAAGTTAAAGTTTCTTTCCTGTCAAATTCTTAACTTCAACTTACTACTTCCGGCCAGAACGTAGTTTTGGAATTTGCTGAATATTCAATGAGGAGGAGCGGTATTTAAACCACGAAGTTACTTACCGAGACAGAGAGAGAAACAGAGTTTCTGAACTACGCGCGTCTGCCTTTTTGGCCGCTCTCTCTCTCAAAGCTGTTATACGCTCGGCCGTACTCAGGCCCTTGCTAAGCTTCGTAGTAAAATAGGTTAAGGGGCCAACTCTCATTGTACCTTGATAGCTTTGGCTATACTTAGTTAGTTAATCTTAGTTTTAGTTTAATTCTTAGTCTTTTAAGTTCAAGTCCAAAGTGCGGACTTTATTTGTTCACTCCCAGGCGGAGTTTTGTGAAATCTTATAGAAATAATAAAGGGTTATTTACCCTTCTCTCTTGTTGTTTCCTGTCTTCGAACTCTAACGATTATTCGCTTATCAGTTCCTAGGTTCCTCACTTCCAACATTAACTTAGAATTTCAAGTGAGGGACCTTACACCTTAATTACATCCTCTTATTTCTTTCCGGAAATCTCGAGCAGCAGGAAAAGGCTACCTTTAAATTGTTGATAATTCTACAACTACTGCATGCAGATTAAGCAAAGTCATAAAAACCTTAACCGGAAGATAATAACAAAATAATTCAATCATTTTAAAGCAAAAAATGCACAATTTACCAACATATAAGAATAACAAAACTGAGCTCAATGAACCGAGTAACAGAGTGGGTATATATTATAGCGTGTGTAAAGGTTCGTAATACATTAAATGGAAAAGTCCGATAAAAGGTTAATAAAACTTATTCTGATCACAAGAAATATAACAAAACGCTGGATTTTTCTTCAAAGATATTCGTACAATATCACAATATCACGCAATATAACTAGTAGCTATACTTTAAATTACTAAAAACGTTAAAACACGTCGCAATGTAAAGAGAAAGCTAATCCAATTTTACATTAAACTCGCAACAATAACAACAGCAGCTAACTAAACAACTGAGCTGAGATAATATCTCTCTGGCATTTTTATCGGTCGCGAGGAATAGTTCTAGCATTTTCCTGCTGCGCGAGATTTCTGGAAAGAAATAAGAGGATGTCATTACGGTTACAGCTAATACAGTATTCAATTATATTTATTCAATTTAAACCCTTAATTCATAATTATGGTACTAAAATAATACAAAACATTCAGACACCAGAGAAGAGTTATTCACATATAATAAATAAAAAAAAGTTGTGTAAATCATCTGTTAAAAAAACTGAACATTGATATTATGCAATAAGAAAAGACTTTAAAAAAAGGGAAGGGGGGAATATGAAAGGTTGCAGATTTAACGGTCGCCCAAAAGGGTTTGTTAAGGTTCTGTACGCCTTCATTGAACTCGACAACAGCCTACTAATCTGCTCTTGCATTTACTCCTGCTAACCCTATTTTTTAAGGGGCTTCCTAGTTTTATTATTAGCATCTTTTTCTTATGCCACATACTCACACTTATGCCACATACAGTTCAACACATACTTATGCCACAAAGTTCACAGTTCAACAACAAAAATTGCAATTTTTTTTAAAAAGCTGTATTCTCAGTGCAATGTGTTGCCATATATTTTCCCCCTTTTTACTTCCTTGTACGAAGTAAAAAGGAAGTATTGTAATCGTGAAAAGTTTCAGGCAGCATATTTCAACGAAAATATCCATTTTGACCGCTCTTGAATGCAATTTAACGATGTTTTTGCGTGATATCTGTATGTAAGGACAGAATAAAAGACTCTTTTCAACCAAAAAAATTATAAAACTACTTTAAAATGAATTCTGAAGAGAATTTTTCGTGGCGTTTGTACGAACGTATGTATCTCGCATAACTCAAAAACGAGTATCCTCAGAACGTTGAAATTTTGTATATAGGACTTCTATAACATGTAGATGTGCACCTCGTATTTTGGTTGCAATCGGCCGCGCCAAACGTATATAAATATATTTATATATATATCCACTCTATTACCCGGCTCAGTGATCTCAGTTTCTTGACTCTTATATGTTTGTAAATTGTACATTTTTTTGCTTTAAAAATGATTGAATTATGTTGTTTTTATCTTCCGGTTAAGGGTTTTATGCCTTTAGTAAATCTGTATGCAATACGTATAGAATTATCAACAATTTTAAAGTTGTTTAAGTGCCGCTAAGCCTAATAATTTTTTTGATGGCGATCATTGCTTGTTTACATTTAAACAGCAGAGTAGTGGATTTGTTGCCAATCTAGAGGAACGTAGCTTCGCAACAACAAAAATAACGCCTTCATTTATTATTGCGAATTAAATCATGCTTAATCATTTCTGGAATTTTTTCGAGGAAATAAGTGTTTAAGATTTACTTCGTAATTTTTAATACAGATATTTTGCGTTTTTATGAATTTTCGCCTTGTCGCGAAGTGAGAACTGAATTAATTGAATGAGAAATACTCAATCGTCTGTGAAAAACTGTTTATTTTTTGTTTTGTTTGCTTAATTTCTTTTATACATCATTCTAGCTTTATTATAGTATTTCAATAGAACATGTGGCAACGATTACATAATTCTTTAAATGATATAAATTTTGTGCATTCTGAGTTATAATATGAACGAAATATAATACTGTTAAGTAAGCCTAGCGCCAGAATGTCGCTATGGTAAACAAATAGAGTGAATTTTAAAGAATGCATTTTCTATTGTGGTTTATGCGTTGTCGGCGAAGTAGATTTAATTCAATCCAATAAGTTTAAACGAAATGCAAGAAAAAATGCGTATAATTTAATATTCCGTACAAGGAAGTCATGTGGTGTACACATCAGATTTTTTATTATTAACTTTTTGTATGTTAACTTTATTTATTAAATATCACATTTCAACGTACCTCCTCCTCACGATGTTATGGAGTTGACTGAATTCCTCTTCTTCCTTCATCTTTTTTACTTTCTTTGTTTTTCATTTTTCTTGTGATGATGTATTTTAATTGTATTATTACATCTACATCATTATAATTCTACATTTAAAGGATATTTTGAATTATAGGACATTTTTAGGAAAGATCCCGAGGACGTTCAGCTCGTTGCATGTTAAATTCGCTACAATAACAAGCTCGCCATGTTGAACTCGCTATAATTTCAGCTCGCCGCATGTTGTTCGCATCCCGCACGGACAATATGCATACCTTCTCCGGAATTCGACGCTTACTACTACTAGTGATGGGCAACTTCGGTACATTCTTGTACCTGGTACGAGAGTAACGGGTACAGACAAGTACCCGGTACAAAATACCCGTTACTCAAGTAACCGTTACTTTGAAAAGTACCGAAAACCGATTTCAAGTACCGAATACCCAAGTAACGATTTGGAGTACCGAAGTAACGAAATACCGGAGTACCCTAGTAACGGTTTACTGTACCGGAGTACCCTAGTAACGATTTGGAGTACCAAAGTACCCTAGTAACGATTTGAAGTACCAAAGTACCCTAGTACCGATTTGGAGTACCGAAATACGCAGCTAACGATTTTGCTCATTGAGGGAACTCTGCCACGTCATCACGTGTTTGATTTTATCTGTACGGAGTAAGATTTTGAATATCAGAAAACATGTCAACTGCGGAAGTGTCTGAGGAGCAGACCATTCATGGACACAAGAAGCGCATATCACCATTTCGCAAATACAACCAGATTACTACTGTCCTCGTACCAAAACCGAAGTGAGCTGAACCTTCATCGATCCTCACGTAACGAGTAGACCGAGAAGAGACGCATATTTTCGTTACAAAGTAGCGAATACCGAAAAGCACCCGTTTCGGTACAAAAGTAACGAATACCGAAAAGTACCCGTTTCGGTACAGAAGTAACGAATACCGAAAAGTACCCGTTTCGGTACAGAAGTAAAGAATACCGAAAAGGTGCCCGTTTCGGTACAGAAGTAACGAATACCGAAAAGGTGCCCGTTTCGGTACAGAAGTAACGAATACCGAAAAGGTGCCCGTTTCGGTACAGAAGTAACGAATACTGAAAAGTACCCGTTTTGGTACAGAAGTAACGAATACCGAAAAGCACCCGTTTCGGTACAGAAGTAACGAATACCGAAAATTACCCGTTTCGGTACAGAAGTAACGAATACCGAAAAGTACGCGTTTCGGTACAGAAGTAACGAATACCGAAAAGGTGACCGTTTCGGTACAGAAGTAACGAATACTGAAAAGTACCCGTTTTGGTACAGAAGTAACGAATACCGAAAAGTACCGATTTCGGTACTGAAGTAACGGGCACATAGATGTACCGATTTTCAGTACCCGTTACAAAATACCCGGTTCGGTAGTACCGATCATCACTAACTACTACACAGGTTGGGCGGCGCAGAAATCATGTAAAACTTAAATAGTAATGTGTGAGATTTCATAACATCCTGTATATCTTCAGGATCTGTTAAATATTTTACAACGTTTCTTTCAGCTTTGGACTTCTTTCTGCCCGAGATATCTACAGTACGGATTTAATTGTTTACTGCATAATTAAATATTTCATAGTCATCATAAAACCTTTTTCAAAGTTAGCCTAATAATTTACTAGCAGAAATATATTCCTACCGACTGAAATTATTCTGAATGATCAGGAATGATATTTTTATTCTTATACTCACTATTCTCGTCCCAACATAATCCGTCGTTTCATTGGCAACAATCTATTACGATAATATAGCATCAATAGCAACCGGTGGGAAAGAAGCTTATATTGAATGGAAGAATTTGTATTGACAAAGCGGGGTTTAAACAAACTCTTCGTTAAAAATTCGATAAGATCGGAAGCTTTAATGATGTACTGCACATATTTACACAAAGCAAGCAGTGCGGAGTTAAAAATATTGACTCAGACGCAAAATGGAGGAATTATGCATTGATAAAGACTCTTTAATGAGCTTTGTAATATTTCGAGAAACTGTACGCTATTGCCATTGAATTTAGCAATAAGTTGATACGAAGTAAACATTTATTCTGAAGCATTTCCTCTGAAACAAGTAATTAAAAAAAAAAAAAAATCTGAAAGGTTTCATATTTTAAATTACGTCCAAACGGGCGTTTTTTTTAACGTTTTGTGTGCTATCTTTATTTATTAAGCATCATGTTTTTTGTACTTAAACCATAAAATTCAGTTCAATAGCAATGACGCAAAATAATTTTAAAATGAATTAGAATTTAGAATTTCCGATACACAGTTCCGCGAGCTGGCGATAAAGAGTTTTTTCCCTTCCCCGTAGTGTTGCCATGGCTCGCTTTTAAATCGTAGAGTCTGTTACTCAAAAATTCGTTAAAGTTTTACAAAATATGACATCCATCTTAAAACAAATTCCAAATTTCGAATTTGGTCTTCCATATGCCCATATTCGTAGGAGGATGACGTCATTCAAAATTGGATGGCTCTAGGTACCGTTGTTTGATCACAATGCGAGAAATATGCATACATTGATGCAGATTTTTCATTATTTAATTTCTTCAAATTTAATGCAGGACTCCAACATTGGGTGGCAACAGTTTGAAAGTGATTCGCCGTTTATAGTGGTTCAACGCAAAATCGCAAAACGAAAACAATAGTCCTTCAGGGACAAAGCCCCTTTGGACTAAAAGAATTTTAAAGTCAATTCTTACTTACATCAACAGAGAAAATTTTTATTATAGTTACATTTTTATTAACAATATTAACGTTTTTTCGTTTGTAATTTATGAAGCTGATGGTGGTCTATAATTTCTCATTCTATCCATTTCTCGTAATGCTTCATTATTGCAAGGAACCTTTCCGGTGAGTTTCGAGCAGTCCAATTTTTCAATTAATATTCCACCTAATGATTTCACACGACTCAAGGCGACATAGGCTTAAATTGCTGCGAAGAGTTTTCGTCCTAGATATACAGAGGCTGTTCGCACATTTTTTAGACAATTTTGGTAAGCGGTAATGAAAAAGCTTTTGCTGCAAAAGAAATAATTGCAATTGTACTATGTTTTTAAAATTCAAAGTTATCGTCTGTGGCTTGAAATTTTTGTTTTTATTCAAAATGGCGCATTAAACGAAGCAGTGGTTCGAAGGCTACATTGACGCTCTTTCCGAAGAGAAATATGCATACTCCGTTATCCCAAAACGATGTGAGAGTCATGGTTTTGTGATATCTAAAGCGTCGATAGGTAATATCATCAACAAGAAAGGAAAATAACGTCAAATTGGAGCCTCAAGTGGGACAAAAATTCCAAACAAGTATCCAAGGAAAAAACGGACTTCTTCGACTATTGCAAAGGTACGTTGTTTAATGTTAAAGGAAAATTCCCCTAGTCAAAGGACAGTTGCAAAATCCTTAAAATGCTCGGTGTCCACTGTAAACAAAATGATAAACGTTGATTTAAATCTTAAGAAAGCGAAAAAACGCAACGTGCATCGTCTTCTTCCAAAGCATATCGCTCAACGCAGGACACGCTGCAGAATTCTATATGAGAAACACATATCCAAAGAAAAATGGAAAACAGTTGTCACAATAGATGAAGCATGGGCGTATTTAAATGATTGTAACAAAAAAAAAAGAGCCATTTATTATCATAAAAGGGGGAACAAAAATACATGGCTCAAAGAATCGAAAGAAAGTTTTTCTAAGGGATTCATGATTGTTGCTGGTTTTTCTTATAATGTCAAGTTAAAAATAAAGAGAGTGCAAAAAAATGTCAAGATTAACTCCAAATACTATCAGGAACATATTTTATCGCCAATTTTTCTGAATGAAATACCGTCGCTTTACCCACAGTGCCATCCATCTGTGAGTTTCCATCAGGACAAAGCTAGCAGTCACACATCAAAATCCACTGTAAATTTCCTAAACGAAATGGAACCAAAAACTGGTATTAAGGCCATACCCTTCACTGATATCCCTAATAAATCTCCGGAAGGATTTTTGTGCTTTCGGACTTTTAAAAACTGCATTATCCAAACGTTGTCCCCAAACCCTAACAGGACTCTGGAAAGCTGTTCGGGAGGAATGGGATAGAATACCTCTTCTGACACTTCAAAAGGCATTATTATCCTGGAAACTGCGGTGTCGAAAGATAGTTCAGAATAAAGGATGTCAAACAGAACATTTAAAACACAAGAATTTTATGTAATTTAGTTTTGTGAATACAATATACATCGTCTAAACAATGTGTGAACAGCCTCTATTTTGCATCTTATGTACTGTTGTTGCCCATGATAGTACTAATGGCAGCATTCTTCGTTCAGCAGTACCTTCGTTAAGTTTGGCGGGGAATTGCACTGATATTGGCTCGATTTTGTTATTGCCAAATCCATATATTATTATCACATTAGGTTAGATTATTTAATTACGGCAAAGCCTCGAAGGCTATCTGCCTAAGAGGATGGATGCCTTCGTGGAGGACTTTCTAAGGGAAACTGGCTCGTATACACGTTACACATGGGGAAAACCACGAAAACATCCATGCAGCCAGCCCGTTCGCGGGATTCGAACCTCGGACCGAACTACCAGTGTTCAGCGACTTTACCGCTCGGCCGCTGGTGGGCTATTATCACATTAACATGGAAATATGAGGAGAATTTTCGCTACATAATGGGATATAACATCCGCTTCATCCAACTCTATAAAACTATAATTCTTTAATTCCATACACTTTAAAAATCTTTAGAACTCTGTCTTACTGTTGCCACTTATTTTTGCTAAATATTGCAATCCCATTGATCACAGTCATGTACTATTATTTATAAGTTGTCATAAAATCAATTTTTACAGCACGTGAGAATTCCTAATAAACGGTTATTATATGTAAGTCTTGTAATATATTTAATAAAAACAGCCTATCTTTAGTTCCAACAAAAAGGAATCGATAAGTAGAAATTGACTTTAATACGTGAAAAAACTGTATTAACATCCAGTGTCATCCACTACAAGTTAATGTGTTCCTTTGCCCACTGTAGTCTTTTTTTTTTTCGTTGCTGAAAATTAAGATAAGGATTTTTTTCGTGGAATTCTACCTCTCAGCCCAACATCTGTTAATCTTCTCCTGATTGTTCTTGAACTGACAGAAACACCAACATCATTCAGATCACTTTTGATGGCCCCTAATGACATTTTTCTATCTTGGAGACATAGTCTTTTTATTCTTCTGTCATCAATAGATGTTGTGCACCTTTTTCAGCCTTTTCCTTCATTGTTTTTTATTGAATTTGTCTCCTGATATCGTAAATAAAACTTTCGGACTCCAGATGTAGTCACTGAACCAGCCACCTGTCTTGCAATTTCAGCATAGGAAAGACCACTTTCTCGTAACACAATAATATTACATCTCTTTCTAGGTGTCCAATCTACTCTTTTATTTGATGTCATTGCTTCTTGACTAAATATTAAAAATTTTTACAAAACTTCCTACTTGTAATTGCAGTGTATAAGAAACAGGTCCTTCTTCTACAGAACAAAGCAAAATAATGAATTGTTTCAAGTGTAAACATGATGTCAGCTTCTACTGGCAGTTACTAACATTTGATTGGTTCTCAGAACAAGAACAGTGATCGGCCAGGAAAGCTAGACATTACAAACCACTTCATAACTGTGTTTTTTTATTTATATTAAAGTACATATAACTTTTTTTGTATTGCAAATAATTGAATTTGTGTTTTGTATTGATTGAATTCAGTAATAAATTTTCTTTAAAATGATATATGCAAGTTTGCATTTTGCAAAACGTAGCATTTTCTATAAGCATACAAAGTTCAAAAACATAAAAATTTCCAAAAGTGTCCACAATCTTGGCCACCACTGCACTAGAACTACAGATCCATTCAAAAGATCTGTTACAGCATTACACCTCTGAATTTGTTTTACGTTACTTATTTCAAGTGTAAGGATCTTAAGTTTTACTAACGTTTATTTTTATTTTAAATCTTTACTATCATTTCTTATTTTCTACTTCCGGCCAGAATTAAAGGCTTTAACTTATTTATGCAAATTTGTCTGGCGAACGCCAAGTACTTAAGTTGTGGCTTTTTTGCCAAGCGAGGGAGAGGAAAGAGTTAGTCGAAGCAGGCCGCTTACCTTAGGAGTTTTACTCAGTTGCTGGTTGCCTTCCAGGCCAGAGGTTTAATCCTCGTGATAATTTTTAAACGTATTGTAGTGTTAACAGTTCTCTGTACTACATACGGCTTCCTGTTAATATACGGCCAATCTTCCACGTAGGCCCTTGTTTATTATTCCAAAGTTTAGTTAAATATTTTTATATTCTTACGTTCAGACCACAAGTAGTTGGTCTCTGTATTCCGAAGTACGGAAATTATTGTAAAGAGTGAAAAATAAAGGGTTTCGTATACCCTTCCTGTGTATCTTGTCTACTTCCCACATTTATTGAACATAGCTTTAGTAAGCTCCCTGTTCCGAGTCAGGTCATTTAATGTTCCCAAAGCAAGTAAGGAGGAACACGGAACCTGATACAAGTAAGTATTCCCTTTTCCAAAAACTTTCTAATAATCTTAGCCAGTATTTATATCGCCTTATTAAAAAATTTTCTTTAGTTGATTAGGTTTCAAGAAAATTTCCAGATGGCAAAGATGTCAGTCTTCGCCCACCTAGACAATGAGCTGGTGTCAGCGCTTCTGGTTCTCCGACTTCATTATAAACATAATTCAGCGGACGTGAATTCAATATTGCCTCAATTTCTATTAAAGCTGTTTCCAGCTCCTCGAGTTTGTTAATCAAAAATTCGTTAAAATTTTACAAAATATGAAATCGATAATAAAATAAATTCCAAATTTCAAATTTGGGCTTCCAGATGTGCATATTCGCAGGAAGATTACGTTATTCGAAATTGGATGGCTCTAGGTATGTTGTTTCATCACAATGCGAGAAACATACCTACATTGCTGCAGATAACATAACATTAGTGGCACTTCCTTCTTATGAAAAGAAGGAAAAGAGCTTAGGCAATGTTGCCCATTGCTCTTCCGCCATTTGATCATTTAAATGAAAGGTTTTAAATGGTAACTCCCGTGAAAGGTAAATAATAAATAAATAGATAAGATCCCAAACTGACACCAAATATATAGTATCAGCAAAAGATCCCATCTCTAAAGTCAGGGTGTCGGTTAAATCGTTAAAACTTCGCAATTGGATTAAGAGCTGATTCAATCCCTCCCAAACCACCAAACGCAAACTCTTGACCAAACAAAAGTGCGATGGTGGGGGAAAAAAAAAAAAAAATTCTGAAATTTTTCAGATTTTAAATTACGTCCAAAGGGGCGTTTTTTTAACGTTTTGAGTGTTACCTTTATTTATTAAATATGTTCTTTGCACTTAAACCATAAAATTCAGTTCAAGAGCAATATCGCAAAATAATGTTAAATTAAGCATATCTTTAGAATTTCCGATATACACAGTCTCGCGAGCTGGAGATAAAAGTATTTCTTTTCTATATAACGTTGCCATTTCTTGCTTTTAAAGCATTGAGTTTGTAAATCAAAAATTCGTTAAAGTTTTACAAAATATAAAATCTATAATAAAACAAATTCCAAATTTGGGATTTCAGATGCCCATATTCGCAGTAGGATTTCGTCATTCAAAATTCGATGGCTCTATGTACCATTGTTTTATCACAATGCGAGAAATAGACAATCATTTATGCAGATTTTTCATTATTTAATTTCTTCAAATATAATGCAGGACTCTAACATTTTGTGGCAGCAGTTTGAAAAGTGAACCGACATTTATGAGTCCGACGCAAAATGCCAAAACGAAACTAATAGTCCTTCGGGATTCAAATCCCTTTGGACTAAAAAAAAGAGAACTCACAGGGCGTCTCAATGCTTGTTTCTTGTGGTTTCAAATTCACCTTACCTGTAAGTGTTTAGAAAGAAACCCTATTATGCCAGAGAGCCCTTGGTATAGAAGGGCTTGATCAAAGGTAATACAGGGAAACCCAAGGAATTCGTTTCTAGGGACAGAAAACACCCGACATCGTCCCAGGAAGTGAAAAGGTGTTTCCTCTTCTTCTCCACAACTGGGCAGAGAGAAGATTCGACAAGACCACATTTGTGGAGATGCTTGGCCAGATAAGCATGTCCGGTAACAATTTGAATTACCTGGCGTAAGTTAGTTCTACTGAGGTGTATGAGTTTACCTGATAAGGTAAGTGTACTGAGCACCAATTTGGAATGAGCACAGTCTGGTAGTTTAGACCATATATCATCATGTTTGTTCTTTATCCAGCTACTTACTTCTTTTTTAACAGTCTGATATGAAACTGGGTAAAATGGTCCTGGGCCAGACGTGGGTAGTTGCGAGGCATCTTTAGCTGCTTTATCAGGTAGTTCATTTCCAGCAAAATCACAATGACCTGGGACCCAGACTGAACTGATGGTTGTTGTGGGCCTGAGCCAGAGAATTGAGATCTTGATCGTGTTCAAAACACAGTTTTGTAACTTGACACGATTAGCCAGGGCAAGGATGACTGATTGGCTGTCAGAGAGAATATATATATTCTTATCAACTATATTTTTAGCTAAGATCTCCCTGGCGACCATATTGATCGCCAGAACCTCGGCTTGGAAAACAGTTCTTAGTTTACTAATTCAGAAGTCAAACAAGTTCTTAGTTTACCAAAGGTGTAGATGAAATCTAATGAAATCTTCTCCAGATCCCTTTGTTCTTATAATAGCTCCAGCTCCGATGAAATTGGATTTTGATCCATCTGTGTAACATTCAATTGATCCTGTTGGAATTAGGTCAATTAGAGATTCTATCTCATTCCTTTTTGGTATATGAGTTGAGAATAGTTTATCTGGAACTATTGTTTCAGTAATTATAGGGATCTCATTGCCCAAGTCCAGGCATATGTCAATGTGGCTATTGATGCAGATTCTTCATTATTCAAGTTCTTTAAATATAATACAGGGCGATAATATTTGATGGCAACAATTTGAAAAGTGAAAGAGCGCTTGCAGTGAACCAACGCAAAATGCCAAAACGAAATTAATATTCCTTCTGGGCAAATTATCGCCCCCCCGAAAAAAAACTGATAGGAGTTAGTCTACGAATAGACTGGTAGACTGCGAGAACGTAAAAAGCCTTTCGGGCGACCTTTAAAATCTGAAACCCTCCAGACTTTTAAAAAATTTCAGTTTATGTGTAAATATTCTTAAATTAGAAATCAATGGCCTAGATTTGGGTATAATGATTAGTTTAATTTCTGAGTGAAATACTCCATTTCATTTTAGTTATATCGAAGAACTACTTACAATGTAACAGTTACTATTCATCATTATTTGAAATGCTAAACAATGAACTGAACAGCCACATCTTACTGGCACTTTTCAAGCTTACAGTATGTTCTACAGACAGCTGAATGTGGGTATCTCTACACCAAAAGACGGCCCTTTTTTTATCTAGCATTTCATCTGCGTTAGCTGCACACATTTCTTAAAACGACAAAGATAACAATTTTTTTACTCATTTCTCATGTAATTGCATTGAATGTTTATGAATCGAGGATATGATTAATATTTTGGAATATTTACAGCTAGGCAAATATTGATTTAAGACTTTTCGTCATCAGTTTTTCCTTCCTCTTCGGTCTAAAGCTCCTGCTCTAGGTAAGCAAGGAACAGTTAGAGCATAGAAAGTGAACAGAAGCTGCCTCTTATCGAACTGTCTAAGAAAAGAATGTTGTACTACTTCGTCTTGGTGCTATGCCTCAGTTGTTGCACACGTGCTTGTAAAAAAGGTAAGAAAGAATTCCAAAATTCGTTTTTTAACCATCAATTATTATCTCCATATATTATATTTAAAGAAATTATATAATGCATCAATGTAGTTATATTTCTCGCATTGTGAAGAAACAGCGGTAGCTACACCCATCAATTTTGAATAACGTAGTCCTCCACCCGAATAGGGGCAACTGGAAGGCCAAATTTTGAATTTATATTATTATCTATTTCATATTTTGTAAAACGTTTTGATTAACAAACTGCACGATTTCAAAGCGAGCAATGGCAACGTTGTGCGGACGGGAAAGGAGAGAGGAAAAAAAAAAAAAAAAAAAAAAAAAAAAAAAAAAAAAAAACACCCTCTTTTTATATTCTGCGGCGCTAGATTGTGTATCGGAAATTCTAAAGATATGCTTACTTTAAAATTCTTTTGCGATATGGCTGTTGACCTGCATTTTATGGTTTAAGTGCGAAGAATATTATATTTAATAAATAAAGGTAACACACAAAACGTTAAAAAAACCGCCCCTTTGGGCGTAATATAAAATCTGAAAGCTTTCAATTTTTTTTAAATTTTATCTATTTTTGTATTCAAATTATTATTTTTTCTGTCAGGGGAAAATGGACCTCAAACGGATATACTCAAAGACTGTGAAAACTTGTTCGAAATGGACGACATTTATTGTGATGACATAGCTTACGAAGAGGTAATTATCAGTTTCATTTTCTTGCTTGTTATTATTTAGCAATTACTAGTAAATAGAAAAATATGAAATGAGCCTTTTATAGTAGCTTCCTGCCGTATATATTGCTGTATTCAGGGTCGTTCCTAGGCCACTAGGCTGCCCGCGTACTTGCCTAAAATCGCAGTCCTATTCCCAGTGATTAATAAAATTTTTATTTCATACTCACTAAATACTTAGATAAGACAAATTATATAAAAAGCTTTACATATGACAAGTACTTACAATGAATGTAAAATACACTCATGTCCATAAATTAAGGATAATGCAAAATCAGGCAAAGAAAGAGTTAGAAGCAAAACAAATCTGACTTATTTGTAAAGCTTATTTATTAAACAAAAGGTAAAGAGCAAAAAAAGATACTATATGTTAAACATTATTAAAAAAATTAGCGATTTTTTCTCCCTGGAGCAAATTACAAAAAAAAAAAAAAAAAAAAAATTTTTACAAAAAAACCAATATTACATGGTTGGTATGATAGTTAATACATTGTATGTCTCCCAGACGATGCAATACAGTCCGTACAACGCCTAGGCATGCTGAGTATCAAATTATCGATCTGATCTTGGGGGATATTGCACCACTCAAAAAGCAATGCTCTCCGAAGTTCCGGTAGACATGTAAGAGGAGGTTGACGGGCTGCAACTCGTCGGCCAAGCATATCCCACACGTGCTCTACTGGATTCAAGTCCGGTGAGAATGCTGGCCAGTCCATACGGGTGATATCCTCCGATTGAAGGCATTCGTTGACGATGTTTGCACGGTGAGGACGGACGTTGTCATCCATAAACACAAATTGTGTGCCCATGGCGCCCCGAAACAAACGTACAGGTTGTTCCAGAATGACGTCCCGATAGATTTGGCTTGTCATGGTTCCAATTTGAGCATGCAGGTCAGTTCTGGAACCCAGAATAATTCCACCCCAAACAATCACTCCTGCACGACCATAACGGTGTCGTTCAATGATGTTTTCTTGGTGGTAACATGTACCTGGAGCTCTCCATATAAAAGTCCGGCGAGAATCAGACTGCAAGCTAAACCTGGACCCGTCGGAAAACATCACACACGCCCACTGTTGCGGTGTCCACAATGCATGCTCTCTACTCCAGGCTAACCGCAGGCGACAGTGAGTTACAGCAAGTGGAACGCATCTGACAGATCTACGAGCATATAGACCAATCTGCCCTAAGCGTCTGTACACGGTCTGTCTTGAAATTGCCACACCAGTGGCTGAAGAGAGCTGACGAGACAGGTCTGAGGCTGTGCTCCGCCTGTTTCTTTTGGCAGTAACTGCCAAATACCGGTCCTCATTCGGCGTTGTAACTCTGTGGCCACCTGTGCTGTAACGTCTAGTCACATTACCATCATCTTGGAATCGTTGCCAAAGCCTGGAGATGACACTCTGGGCAATTCCAAGTTCGTCTGATACTTCCAGTTGGGTACGCCCACATTCCAGACTGCCGATAATTCTACCACGTAAAAAATCATCCAAATGCGTCCTTTGTGTCATAACTATTCGGTTATTGCACTGAAATGCTTATAAAGCGCCTGCGAACAATTTTACTTCTTTGCCTGTATTCCTTATATATCACTCTCTTACACTCTCGTCATTGTGACGTACCATCGGTGTCATCTGATTACTTCCTGAAATTTGCATATGATTCTTGAAGATGTGTGTAGTGATTTTACAGGTGATATATTAAATTTAGAGTTGCATTTCCGCGTGACTCCGAATTATCCTTAATTTATGGACATGAGTGTATTTAGGAAATGGTATCGCGAGAGTCCGGCCGCTCATAATTTCGGCAAGCCATGTACTTTTACGCGTTGCAACCCCACTAGGAAAGGCCCTGGCTGCCTTGTTCGACAGACTCTCGTTAAGAATTTCCTGTTTTGCTTACTATACAAGGGACAATACCAAAGTTTCGAGGAGTACAAAATATAGGAGATATACACACATAAAATCATTTTGATTACCGTTTATTTTTCGAACAATCGCTTCGATATCCAACGCATTTTTGCATTCTTCATGTGTAAACCGCTTTTAAAAGTACTGTAGAGACATTAGATTTTTTCGAAGCTGGAAACGTGAAAAATGAGCAGTGCCCTCGCCGGGGCTCGGACCTCTCGAATATGCGCCGAGTGTGCTGACCATTACACCACGAAGGCATGCTAAGGAAGGCGGGAGAAATACCTCATATACCCTTTTAAAGGAGGACTGAGAATTAGGGGACACAACCCCCAAATCCTGGTGAAGGAGAATCATCATCCACCACTTTTTTTAAGCTCGGGCGCCAGTGTAGGGACAAACAGGAGACATGAAAAATGAGCAATGCCCTCGCCGGGACTCGAACCTGAGATCTCTCGAATACGCGCCGAGTGTGCTCACCATTACACCACGAAGGCATGCTAAGAATGCGGGGAACATCCCTTGATCCACGAAGGCATGCTAAGAAGGCGGGAAAAATCCCAGTCCCCTTTATAAAGGGCGTCTGGGGATTAGGGGATTCAATCACCAAATCCTAGATTGGATCCCCTAATACCTAATATGGTGGTGGAGAATCATCATCCACCACCTTTTTTAATTGGGGCGCCAATGTAGAGACATTAGGTTTTTTTGAAGGTCACGGGCCTCTCGAGTACGCACCGAGCGTGCTGACCATTACACCACGAAGGCATACTAAGAAGACGGGATAAATACCTTACAGTACTTTTTTACGCTTATTTTTCTAAAGTCCCTAAACAATTTCGTAGATATGAAGGGTGAAGAACCTTTTTCTAAGTATGCGATTTTTAATGTAGGGAATAGGAAATAATCATATAGAGCCAGGCCAAGACACTATATTGAAATGAGTCATAAGTTAGCTTCTGCGGGTCTAGGAATAGAAGGATATTGGCTCTGGGAAGACGTCCGTCTAAATCAGCCTATATGCGGCCAAGTCGTAAATTTACAACCCTTTTTTCACGGGGAGGAGCTAAAAAGGAGACCGTTTAAACTGTTAAAAGAAATCGTTTAAACATATAACTTCTCTACATTCAGTTTTATACAGAGGAAAATACAAATTGAATTCTTCGAATGAATGCAATTTTGTACAATGAAAATGTATTACTTAACGATAAACTGTAAGATAAATAACATCTTTTTTTAAAGCCATAGGTGTAGAAAGACGGATATTTGTTACACGAATGAATTTGTAGTAAATATTGAGTTTTTCATTTGGAATGCTATGTTCCATGTATGCGAAGTAGCTGAGTATGTGAGATAATAGTCATAACCGAATGGCTTTCAATCTTTTCATGGCTAAGGACTGTTTCTCAATTACATTGTGGTCGCTGCTTTTTGGTTAATTTTCTAATGACATATAACCAATAATTGTTTTTATTTGAGACTTATGAATAAAATAACGCAAACTAGACTGCAGAAAATTCCTAAGAATGAAGTTAAATAATACTGAAAAATACATTATTGATATGCCCTTTTTGGTTTTATATGTAGTAGTTAATATGGAATCCTTAAATTATATATATCTATGTATAGGTAACTATAAATGGAATAAAATATAGAACAAGAAATAAAATGTCAAAGCAAAATATCTTTAATGTACAATGTTCATTACCATACGTATATTTATGTAATGTCAATATAAATGATTAGTTATTTTTCGTACAGATATAATTTATTTTTATATTTTGTATGTTTTTGTATTTAGTATTGTATACTTATCTGAAGTTTAATTTTACTTCTTCTTCTTTTGGGTTATGACTTTAAGTGAGAAAGAATTATTAAGGCTTTCATAGGGATTAAATTATATACAATCAATTAAGATCCGACTTTTCCTTTCTTTTAATAATTATATATATAATATACTATTTTGTATAAGTATACATAAAATATAGCAGTTTTTAAGCTGCTTTTATATATATATATATTGTTTGGTCTGGTTTGTTTAAATATAGCAAAGCAGTCGACGGCTATTTGTCTCAGAGTAAGGATGCTTCGGTGAAGAACTTTATAAGCAAAACTGAGTCGTATACACGTTACACATGGGAAAAAGCACGAAAACGCAAAGACAGCCATCTCGTTGAACGGGATTCGATTCCCAGATCAAACTACCAGTGTTCAACGACTTTACCGCTCAGCCACTAGTTCCCCTTCTCAGTTAACGTCAAGGTCCCCCTCTTGACCGCATTCGAGAGGTCACCCGTCCGTCACAGTGCATGCTGATCTCCAGCTATCCCGCCCTTCCCCGTAGTTCTTGAAATTTCCTAAACAATTACCTTGAAATTCTTTGAATTCCTTGAAACCAGGGCTGTAGAGTCGGTAGGGAAAATGACTGACTCCGACTTCGATTCCAAATCCCTCATACATATGTAAACATATACACATAGATTATAGCTTATTCTTTTGGTGATGGTGTTGGTGTATTTAATTATGGCAAAGCACACTAGGGCTATCTGCCTAAAGGGAGGGATGCCTTCGTGGAGGACTTTCTAAGCGAAACTGGCTCACATGGGGAAAACCACGAAAACACCCATGCAGCCAGCCCGTTCGCGGGATTCGAACGAACCTCGGACCGAACTACCAGTGTTCAGCGACTTTACCGTTCGGCCGCTGGTGGGCATTCTTTTGGTGAAACTGCGAATTATGGTAACTTGGCGATTTTGGGCGAAAATTCGGCGACAAACCCTGCTACAGCAACCTGCTAGTTTTTTTTTTTTTTTTTAGCCATTTTGTTTTCATGTTTTTTAAGGTAAATGCTTTTTTATAAGTAAAGGCATGTTTTTTTTTAGCCATTTTGTTTTCATGTTTTTTAAGGTAAATGCTTTTTTATAAGTAAAGGTATGTTTTTTTTTTTAGCCATTTTGTTTTCAAGTTTTTTAAGGTAAATGCTTTTTTATAAGTAAAGGCATGTTTTTTTTTTGTTTTTTTTAGCCATTTTGTTTTCATGTTTCTTAAGGTAAATGCTTTTTTATAAGTAAAGGCATTTTTTTTTTTTTTTACTCAACATTTTTTTCCAACAATCTGCTAGCCGAATCAGGCTTATGCTAGAACTTTTATGGAACAAAAGTGCTTCATCATGACGAAGATTAGGTGCGAAATTGTTTCTAAGTGCTTATTAGCTAAAATCACGATTGCAATTTTCCGGAAAATGTCACATGACGTGTCTCATGATCTCTCATTTCTCTGAGACAAAATAATCTGTGATTGGAACTGTGTACTTCTCAGATTATTGCTAAGGTCCTAGCTAGTAACCTTTATCGCCTTATGATGTTGCGTGGCCCCAACTTGTCAGCAACAGTAGTAGTGACTGCTATGAACTGTAAAGTACACAAACTCGTAAGAAGGGTTTAAATCCCTTTTTATTCCACTTTAGAAATCACAGTTGCGTTCACTTGACGCTCACAAACTACGCCGACCCGGCGGGTGAACAAATAGAAAAGAACAACTAAAAATAAATGACAGGATGAATAAATAATGAAATCACTATCTACGAGGCTCTATAATGGTAACTAACTTAACCACGTTCTAAGATACAGCTGAGATTCAGCAAACTTACTGATCAAGAAGTTGAAAGATTCAACGAACTGCCGAAATAGGCACACAGGCCGAAACGCGCGGTTCTTAAAATTTCTACCTAGCAACCTTCACGCTCGCGATTCAAGAAGCACACTTACAATCTCGTTTCCCTTCTATTTAATTCAATTTACTTCTGCTAAAATTTGAACACTCTGCGCGTTCTACTACGATTTACATACTCTGGCATTGGCAATTCCAGGGGAAAGTAAAGGCTTGACAGGAAAGATAGCTTAAAATAAATGTTAGTTAAAATAAATATAAACCCTACAGCCTTACCAAAATGTCACCAAACTACCTGTTACCATATTCCAAAGATTAGCCATTCTTTTAATATAAAAGAAGTAATAGATGCTACAGAGAAAACATTGATGGCATAGGAAATTATTTATATTAATTAGCCTTTATTACGAAATGGAAAAATTGGTATTGGTAATTTCTAAGAAACAGTATAGCTTCGGCAAGATCTTCTTTGTTCGAGGACCATAGAACCGATTTGATAAACTTCAGAGCTGAGGAGAATCTTTCTACACTGGCTTGAGTAGGAGGAAGAGCTGTTACTGTTAGGGCTTACTTCTTTTAACTTTTCAGGATAGATTTTTATAAGTTTTAAAAGAGGTGTCTTGCAAGAGCAATCATATTTCTTCAAAGGCTGTGTCGAAATCTTGTTTGTATTTTTTTCATTTTTATATCTAAAGGCTCTTGATTCTTTATTTTCATTCACTTTGCCTTAACCTTTTCAATATTATCCAACTATTTCTCAAAATCTAGTTCATCACTGGAAGAGGATGCTAGAGACACAATTGCAAGATCTGCAGTCTGACTGCCCTGATTTGAATACTCCAATAGTTCTGAGAATAATTTCATGCTTATTCAAAGTACATAGATGGCTTTCTTTGCCTTTTTAATTTGTTCATCATCCAACAAAATTCGGTGTTTTATATCTATATATATTGTTACGGTTTTTTTTCTGACACCAGTTGTTACGTCATTTTTTTTCCTTCACGTTAGTACGGGGTTCGAAGATTTAGAGTGAATAACGACGACACTTGATGAAGTATCGAAGCACACTTTATTTATCAATATTAATCAGGTTAATATTTTATTTATCAATATTAATCAGGTTAAGCTTTTAAAAGTACTGTAGAGACATTAGATTTTTCCGAAGCTGGAAACGTGAAAAATGAGCAGTGCCCTCGCCGGGGCTCGGACCTCTCGAATATGCGCCGAGTGTGCTGACCATTACACTACGAAGGCATTCTAAGAAGGTGGGAGAAATACCTCATATACCCTTTTAATGGAGGACTGGGGATTAGGGGACACAACCCCCAAATCCTGGTGAAGGAGAAACCACCACTTTTTTTAAGCTCGGGCGCCACTGTAGGGACAAACAGTAGACATGAAAAATAAGCAATGCCCTCGCCGGGACTCGAACCTCAGATCTCTCGAATACGCGCCGGGTGTGCTCACCACTACACCACGAAGGCATGTTAAGAAGGCAGGGAACAAGAAAGAGTAGTACGCATGCGCAGGACGCCTTCCACAGCGCTGCGACGGCGCTAGAATGAGACGGTACATAGTTTCCGAATACGCTACGTATATAATAAAATTAGTAACCGAAATAAAATTTCATGTCATTTAGTTATTAGGATTTTAGAGATTTAATAATTAGTGATTAGTAATTAGTGTTAGTAATCAGTGACTTTGTATTTTAGTATTAAGTAATAAGTGATTAATAATTAGTATTTTAGCTCCAAAACACATTTACAGTCGTCGAAGATCTACTCTAAACACGCTGGAACAATCAGCGACACAGCCTTCACACTGTCAGGCAATAAGGGTGGAGACAGCTTCACTGCAAAGCACCCGACTCTGCTTTCTGCTCCTGACTCTGCTTAGTCGTTGTCGGAACTTCACGTACTCTTGACACTCTCCACGCTACAACTAGCGATGCCCTCGACGACATACCAGCACAGATCCCGATTCTTCGGGTCAGTCGTTCCCGGAGCTCAACACTCTCTCTCGACGAAGCACTGACCGCGATACACTAACAGACTCTTTCGGTGCACTCGACGACCCACTCGGCACTCGCTGCCTGGCTGTCAACTCGATCGACTCCGCAGGGATTGACTCGAGACTAATTATCTCGCACTCTCGAGGCACACACACTCGGAGACACTTACTGACTGCGGACCAGCGGGGTTTAAATAGCTTTCGGCTTGTGTTCGACAAAATTCTGGGCTAAACCGGTAAGAATTCGTTCCAGAAGGTTTTCCAGCCGTCCATGGTATATCGCCAATTTTGTCGGCAAATGTTGCCAAACGGGCGATTTCTCGCCAACTATGGCAACCCTGCCTTCCCTTGCAATTTTATGGCAACCCTAAAACTGCTTTGCGGGGAAGCTATCTTACCGCGCCTGTACATTTCGTAACAATATTGAACCCAGCAAAATCTCATTGCCTAGCAAACTAGTTTCTCTTTTTTTCATTGAAGAAATGATTCCTTCTGCAATAAACCCTCCATTTCAGAAAGAACAAACATTGCATTCTTCTATTCTCACCTCCTGTTAATTCTTCAAATTGTAGCTTTTTTGTGACGGTATACGATGCAGAAAGAAGAGCTTCCAGTTCTACAAGATCATTCCGCAGATTTCCTGTTAGCGAAACATTAGGGTTATCTACCTCATCTAAAAAAATTCAAACAAATTTTCTTTCTAAATTCTAACAACCTCTGAGCCTCGGCGTGGACATTTGTTCGACCTGCATTAAACATTCTTACCCACTTTCTCACCATTCCATCACTTATCGCGTATTCACCGTAAACTTCTGTCACTTGACGATAAATTTCGGCCGGTTTAACATTCCTCGCGTTCAAAAATTTAATCACGGCACGAATCTCACAATCAGCGGGAGAACTAATTGTCTTAAACATTTTGAATGTGCACAACAAACTGAAAACACAACAGAGAGCAACCAAAATGGCGACAATTGAAAGTCAGTGAACAAGAAAGACTAGTACGCATGCGCAGGACGCCTACCACAGCGCTGCGACGGCGCTAGAATGAGACGGTACATAGTTTCCGAATACGCTACGTATATAATAAAATTAGTAACCGAAATAAAATTTCATGTCATTTAGTTATTAGGATTTTAGAGATTTAATAATTAGTGATTAGTAATTAGTGTTAGTAATCAGTGACTTTGTATTTTAGTATTAAGTAATAAGTGATTAGTAATTAGTATTTTAGCGATATTTTAATTAGTGATTAGTAATTATTATTAGTAATCAGTGATTTAGTAATTAGTATTTTAGTATTAGTTTCCTCAGGAATTATAAAAATAATTTTTTCAGCAGTTATCTGTCAAGCCAGGTAGATTACACAATCTTGATTTTATGCGCAAAAAAATGGTACAAACCTTCTTCTCGTGTGAGGAAACAAATTATAACTCATTCGTAATCAGGATTTTGTCAACTGTTTTATTCTTCGTAATCAGTAGCTGATATAAGAGAAATAATCCTGAATAACTGTGCTATAGCTGCAAACTGCAAACTAATAAGCACTTTACAGAATCAATGATATCGTATTTCTTACTTATGAAAGTTCCAATTTCTCTGCATTAAAATTACTAATTTTCTTTTATTGTTCAGATATATAACGGCTGCGGTTACCTCTGCAAATGCGACGATAATCAGTATCGCTACATCGAAAAGGAGAACTTTTCGCAATGCGATGAAGATAAGGTGAGCGAGTACTTTTTGTTAAAAATATATCACTGAAACACGAACAAGAACAAAATCAGGATAAAAATTTTTTAAAGATTATTTTGGTAACTGAAATCTCTCATAAAATTCAATAAAAATAGTAGAAAGTGTTTTTTATTGTATTGTAAAATTATTTTAAAAAAGGAAAAGGATTTGACCTTTAAGTAAAATCTATCAGTCATATATCATCTGTCTCAAGTTTTAAATCATTAAAAATTTAGTATATATATATACGAGGGTAAGTTGAAAAATAAGTTTCCCCTGCCGACTGTGGTCAGAGTTGTGTATGAAAGTCAAAAATTAGAATAAGACATTAAAGATATGACATACCTTTATTTTTCCACATAGGTACCAAGTACATGGAGACATTTGTCATATCGCTTGATGAGCTTCAAAAAGCCCTCCAGGAAAAAATCAGGGCTTTGCATATGTAAGAAGCGTTGAACGACTTGTTTCACTTCAGTATTGCTTCCAAAGCGCCTTCCCCCGAGATGTTCCAGGCTGACCCATCGAGGTAGGAAAGGGAGGAGGGGCCATTCCGCGCTAGAAGAGAAGCACTGCTTTGAAGCTTGGGTCACCAGACGGGGTGTTCTTTGTTTACATTCAGAAGCTCGCTTGACAAGTTCTGATAGTATTTCGACACACGACAGTTCCATAGAAATCGAAAAAGGGACACTCTCGCATGAAAGAAACATTCATAGTGTGATGGATAATAGCAATTTTTATAGTTTACTGACATTTACGCAAAAATCACATCTTGGTTATTTTTCGATAACTAACAACAGCGATTTTGATTATGAATTTGTTTTATAAAATTCTAAGCTGTTGAACTACAAAAATATAGATTTTAAGAAAACTGCTAAAAGAGATCTGCCAAAATTTATTTTCTAGAAGATTTGAAAAGTTTGAAACTTGATGGCTAAATGTAAATATAAAATTATGTATATTAAAATATTTGTAATTAGGCTCATAGGTCAGATTAAGTTTTTATTAAATAGAGTAACGTATGCAAGGGCTATCTGCCTAAAGAGAGAGATGCCATCGTGGAGGAATTTTGAAGAAAAACTGACCTTTGAGTGGGTATTAAAAATAATACTTATAATTTTCATTCAAATTATATTCATATATATATTTTTATGTAAAACTTTCGGGTGTATGCTAAATTAGTGTAAATTACTTTACACAAAAAATATAGTGAATGCACAAAAATTAAAGATTTGCACATGCCGTAAATGATAAATAGGAAATATGTATGGGTATTTATGCATGTGCTTGCAAAAAGCATGCATCTGCCTTTGACAAAATACTTAAATATTTATTAAATTATTTATAAATGTATTTGAAATGAAGAATTTATTCACTTATAAACAACTGTGAAAGTACTGTGAAGAAATCTAATGATTAAATGTATCTAATTTATAATGATTATAAATGTTATCTAAATATATAATAACCTTAATATTGAATTGTAAACATAAATTGAAATCCTGTCGACAAATACGTTATAAAACTATTTAAGCCAGAATTGTTCGTATTGGAAAGCAATCTGTTAAATGGTATTGTAAAGCAAATGCTATGAGATGCGCACTTAAGAACGTAATAAAGAGTTTTGGAATATGTATTGTTGAAATGAAGGCTAAAAAAAAAATCTGATAAGTATAATTAAAAGAATTATTCCCTTTACATTTTATAATAACTCAGTTACAAGTTTTAAATAATACTTTAAAAAAAAAAAAAAAAAAATATTTTATTTCCTTTCAGAAATGTTCAGAGAAAGTCAAATACTATTTAATACCTATTTCATTATTAGGAATTAGCGAAATACTTATTTAAAATATTTCGCTAATTCCTAATAATTCTCTAATTTAAAATGAACCGAATAGAGCATTAATTATAAATTGACTTACATTTTTCGATTTAAAAGAAGCCAAAAAATAATGTCATATTTAAGAAAGTATTTTAGGAAGAATCTCTATATATAGAAAAGAAATAATGCATAATTTTAATATTAATAATACAATAAACTTTGATCTTAATTTTTGTACCTTAACCGAATAAAATCGAATTACCTTAATTTTTTTTCTAATGTAAAATTAACGAAAACTTGTGAAAATATTTCATTCAAATTAAACCATTCTGAGAAAACTGTCCTGTGAAAAGTATAGCATTTAATTCCGTTCAGAATGAAATGTTGTTTAAAAATATGTTGTTTTCATATACTTAGGACTCTGAAGTGTTGTAGAAAAAAGAAAATATATACATTTATATGTATATTTGCGACGTAATTACAAAATATTTACATCCGAACGCGTCAAATCCCATAGAACTCGATGGTAAATGACCCAATGTTTTGGTCACCACGTAGGGATCGCCGGTGCTTCAGAGCAGGGTACGGAGAAACTTGTTTAGGGCGACTCCATCTTACTTCCTACCTCCATGGGCTGACCCCCATGCGTTGTTCTTTGTGTGTCGAGGTCAATTGTCGGGGCACCCATCGTGCTGACACTTTTCTATATCGAAGAATGTCGTGGATGACGTTTTGAGCTCGCTCATGTGAGATTCCAAGTTCTTCCGCTACTTCATCGATGCTGATACGCCGGTTCGCTCTAATCATGTCGTCCACATTCCTGACATTTGCATCTGTAGTGGCCGTGCGCGCCCGTCCAGCTCTCGGTATGTCCTCCACTTGCTGACGTCCATCACTGAATGTGCGACACCACCTCCGCACCATTTGCTTCGACATCACACCTGGCCCATAGACTTCCACGAGGCGGTTATGAATTTCTGTTCCTGATACTCCACGTGCCCATTCATAGCGGATAAATCTCGGGGAAAGGCACTTTGGAAGCAATACTGAAGTGAAACAAGCCGTTCAATGCTTCTTCTATATCCAAAGCCCTGATTTTTTCCTGGAAGGCTTTTTGAAGCTTATCAAGCGATATGACAAATGTCTCCATGTACTTGGTACCTACGTCGAAAAATAAAGGTATGTCATATCTTTAATGTCTCATTCTATTTTTTGAATTTCATACACAACTCTGACCACAGTCGACAGGGGAAACTTATTTTTCAACTTACCTACGTATATATATATAGATATAGATATAGATATAAGGGATGAAAATGTGCAAAACACACACATTTAAAAAAAAAAAAAAAAAAAAAACTGAAAGCTTTCAGATTTTATATTACTTCCAAAAGGGCGTTTTTCTTAAGTTTTGTGTGTTACGGTTACTTATTAAATATCATGTTCTTCGCACTTAAACCATATAAAATTCAATGCAAGAGCAATATCACATAATATTTTGAAACAGCTTATCTTTAGAATTTCCAATACACAGTCTCGCGCGCTGGGAATAAAAATGTTTAGTTTTTTTCATCACTGTTGCCATTACTCGCTTTGAAATCGTTGAGTTTGTTCCTCAAAGAAGAAAAAATTCCTCAAAGTTTGTAAGGATCTTAAGTTTTACTAACGTTTATTTTTATTTTAAATCTTTACTACCACTTCTTATTTTCTACTTCCGACCAGAATTAAAAGCGTTAACTTATTTATGCAAAATTTGTCTGGCGAACGCCAAGTACTTAAGTTGTGGCTTTTTGCCAAGCGAGAGAGAGGAAGGAGTTAATCGAAGCAGGCCGCTTACCTTAGAAGTTTACTCAGTTGCTGGTTGCCTTCCAGGCCAGAGGTTTAATCCTCGTGATAATTTTTAAACGTATTGTAGTGTTAACAGTTCTCTGTACTACATACGGCTTCCTGTTAATATACGGCCAATCTTCCACGTTTATTATTCCAAATTTAAATTAGAGTTTAGTTATATTTTTATATTCTTACGTTCAGACCACAAGTAGTTGGTCTCTGTATTCCGAAGTACGGAAATTATTGTAAAGAGTGAAAAATAAAGGGTTTTGTATACCCTTCCTGTGTATCTTGTCTACTTCCCACAGTTATTGAACATAGCTATAGTAAGCTCCCTGTTCCGAGTCAGGTCCTTGCATGTTCCCAAAGAAAGTAAGACGGAACATTGAACCTGATAAGTTTTACATAATTTGAAATAGATAATAAAACAAATTCGAAATACAAAATTCGGGATTTTTTTTTTTGTTTGAATTCTAAATTAATATTTCTTTCATTCAAAAATTTAAAGCAATACATTTTATTGCTAGTAAATAAACTATAATTGCTCATAAGTATTTCAGTTTTAGTAAAGAAAAGTTAAATGGGATTGATAGAATAATAAACAGTACTTTTTAAAATATTAACTCTTTGTTCAACCTTATTGATCATCGCAGAATTTTAAAATGAACTTTGATAATTCCCATTATTTTCGCTATTATTCTCATTCCATTGTTCCATTATTCAGGTTTGCCACGACGGAGAGTGTAAAAGTATCGTCTTCCATGAAGTTTATGAGTCGGATGATGATGATGAATCCACGGATCTTGTTGGAATAAGGGTAATATTGTATAAGCAATTCATATATGTGCATCATTTAACTGCTGATAAAATACTTTAAGAAAACTGAGAGGAAAGTCTTCAAGTTTGTATTATAAAAACTTTTTGTTGTTTCATCCAATCGATTATATTACTGATAATTATATCACCTGATAATTACCGATAATAATCATCATCTGATAATTATATCACCTGATAATTACTGATATTAATAGTCACCTGATAACTGAATACTAATGATAATTATATTGCAGAGTCATTAGGTTATTTCGAAATAGGAGACATGAAAAATGAGCAATGCCCTCGCCGGGACTTGAACCACGAACCTCTCGAATACACGCCGAGCGTGCTGACCATTACTCCACGAAGGCATGCTAAGAAGACGGGAGAAATGCCTTGACGGGAGAATACTCCTGAAATGAAAAGACGGGAGAATACTTCCTCTTTTAAAGGGAGACTGGGGATTAGGAGACCCAGTCGTCAAGTCCTGGAGGTGGAGAATCATCAACAACCACCATTCTAAGGTCGGGAGCCGCTATAAAGATATTAGAGATATTATTTTGAAGCATGAGACATGAGAAATGAGCAATGCCCTCGCCGGGACTTGACCACGGACCTCTCGAATACGCGCCGAGCGTATTGACCATTACACCTGGAAGGTATGCTAAGAAGGCGGGAGAAATAATCTCAGTCTCTTTTTGTGTGTGTGTGTGTCACACCTTGTATGCAGGATATTCAAGCACTTACATAACACGCGGATTTGAGACAGTGTTGTCACTGCCACAACCGCAGCATGTATCCGGTTGTTGTCACGGGAAAAACTACAATTTCTTTAGCAAATCTGTTTCCCCCCCTTCTCCATGACTCCACGCGAATGGTTTAAAGGAAGTTTTACGACAATTTGTTTACACAGCTCTGCCCATATATGCTTATTGCTAATATCTATCTATCTATCTATCTATATCTTGTAAATAATACCTTTAACAACTCATACGAAAAACCTAAAATTTCAATTATGGGCGTGCTTACATCTGTCCATAGCAACTGAAACCTTCGCTTTCAATTATTAAAATTATATTTCCTTTTCTAAATTAAATAATTTGCTTTTAATTTCTAAATTAAAGCTGACCACCAGCGACATAACTATTAACTAACAACGCCTTTGCCGGGAATCGAACCGCGTACCTCTGGATACCGGCCCAGCATGCAGAACCTCTACACCACAAAGGCACGCTAGGAAAGTAGAAGAAATACCTTATATACTCCCATTTTTAAACAGCGACTGTGGTTTCGGGGGACCCAATCGCCAAATCCTGGGTGCGGAAAAACCTCATCCAACACCTTTTTAGTTCGGGCGCCACTGTAGAGACATTAGATTAATTGGAAAAGCCGAAAAGATGAAAAATTAGCAACGCCTTCGCCGGGAATCGAACCACGGACCTCTGGTATACCGGCACAGCGTGCAGAACCACTACACCACGAAGGCACGCCAAGAAGGTAGGAGAAATACCTTATACCCTCCCCTTTTTAAAGGGCGACTGGAATTTTTAGGGGACCCAATCGCCAAATCCTGGAAGTGGAGAAATCTAATCTAACACCTTTTTAGTTCGGGCGCCACTGTAGACTGTCCCTTTCAAGTTTCATATTATTCAACCTCTTTGTTTTTGTAACCTAATTTATTTTTTTTAAATAAAGAAGTTTAATTATTTTAAACATGAATTATTAGTGTATTATATTCATGATAAAAATTAATTACAGGAGGTTTTTTTTTTTCTTCTTTTAACAAATCAATAGAAAAATAATTTGTGTTACACTTCATGTCAAATCCGTTACCTTGAGATTATTTAAACCAAAATTAGTTTGTAAATCTATCTAAAAGGAGCAGTATATATTCAGTGACATAGATAAACTATTCAAGCTAAGTTTGACTACATTGAATATGTACTGCCCCCTTTAGGCAGATTTACAAAATAATTGGGGGTAAAATAAGACAAATTGGGGGAAGTGAAGACAAATTATTTTTATTGACATGCTAAATTTTTATCAAAAAATTTTCAGCTGATGTTCTCATATTTTAAATTATAGAAATATATTTATAGTCAATTTATGCAATGCAATGCTCAAATTAAACTTTAAATATTAATGTATCTTGATTGTTCTTTCTTTTCTTCTGGGAGAGCATATGTTAAGCAAAATTTGAAAATGGGCTTTCAAATGTTATGTTTTTAGACTGTAATTAATGGTAAAATTTTTATTACAATGTTTGTCTTTTGTGAGTTATCGAAAGCAAATTCTTTTCAGGGAGCATATGATCCTTGTAAAATAGTTTACTTTGACAATGATTTGAAGAACGAGCTGTATGAAGAGTTGGAAGACGACGGAGAGGAATGTTACGATGCCAGTTCCGCATCGGAAGGAGTAAGAAATAGCAGTTTACTTACTTATTAATTTTATAAATTAGAGCCGTTTTATAATATCCCGCCCCCTCCAATTTATATATCCGCCTTCAGTTGGGAATGACTAAAGCTAGCCTTTTCAGCGATTCCAACTGAAGACCAGTGACATGTTTGATGGGTACTATTTAGAATACGATGGTCCACTTCATATTTACAAATGCTTTATCTTTATTTGGACTTAGCAGCTGTTATAACATTTAATATATTTTGAGAAATAAATAGCCATTTGACACTTAAGAGAAAGAAATTGTACACTGCGGGGGAAAAAAGAAAAAGGGGAGAGGAAAGGAAAAAAAGGGGAGACAGTTGTATAAGCCGATTGACAAAATTCAGCTTGCGTTTTTTATATCTCGAAAGCGTGACTTAGGACATGTATCAGATTTACACATAGCATTGTTCTAATTATACATAGCATTGTTACACATAGCATTGTTCTAGGTATTCTGACACAAAATCGGACTTTTTCTGAAATGACGTGCAAATGTTTTTCCATATTTCGATTCTAAGACTCAAATTATGCCAAACTGCCAAGTTTCCTAAAACTTGCACGAGTAATTTTTAAAAAATTAGCTCTCAAAATTTTAGCTCCTCCATGTTAATAGAATTTGGTATAGATTTATTAATCTCTCTCTTTTTTTTATTGAACTTATTTGATTCTCCCTTACACATTTCGAAACTTAGGTTCATTCCAAGTAAAATTCGCCCATTTTTTATGATTGTTTTTAAAATTTGTATTTTTAAATAATTTTTATAAGATTTTCGAAAAAAAAAATCGAATTACAACCTATAAAATTTTTAATATCATTTCAAAATAGATGTAGTATTTCTAGGCGCACCTGCAAAAAATTAGAGTTTGTTAGTCAGACTTTTCTAAGATATTCGTGAATTTATATATTGGCGCGTTTTGAAATTTGACATATTTTGTTATAAGCGATAATAACGCCAAATGTGGTTTACGTATTTTATTAAAATCATTTGAAAGTACGAGCGATGACCTTTTTTTCGCTCGTGTGCAATGAAAAGAAGGAAATAATAAGGTTGCTATAACTTAAGAAGTTTGCCAAGTGAATTATTCTGGGCGCAAACTGAAGAAAAAATGCGCCAAGATAAATTTTTTAATTTCTTTATAAATTTCTCACTAAAAATCATAAAATTTAATATCTAGGCATAATTTGAGTCATAGAATAGAAATACGGAAAAACGTTGGTATGTTATTTCAGAAAAAGTCCGATTTTGTGTCAAAATAACTATGTTAGAACAATGCTACATATAAATCTAATATATATCCTAAGTCGCACTTTCGAGATATGGAAAACTCAAGCTAAATTTTGACAATCGGTCTAGTAGAACGGGAGCTATAGAACTGTAATTTTTTTTTCCCTGCAGGGTGTACAGTTCAAGTAATTTTACTTCTTTCACGGCAGATTATGATCTGTTTATAGCATCTCCTAGACTTGGATAGCATGAACTAACAAGACCTAGAAGACTGTGTGAAGAATTATTTTCAAGTATAGAAATCCAAACAACCGCTCAATTATTATTTATTCGCTCAATAAGTTTATAGAAGGCTACACTTACACAAAGCCAACTTCTGCCTTACACAAAAGCCAACTTCTGGTTTAAATAGGTAACGATGAACTTAAAATTGAAAGTAGTAAGTTTAGCCTAACGGCTCACAGGATAATTTAACGCGCAGGAAGGCTCTGACTCGTAAAAGTCGGCGTAATCAAGCTTAATGGCTAGAAGCACTCAACGTCAAAGGAATCTAATTGCTAGTAATTCAAGATTGCAACGTGCCCTTCAAGCACTAAAATCGGCTTCCAAAACCTTCCCTTAAATACTACTTCTTTCTACCTCATTCGAACACAAACGAGCTAGATTATTAATATTCTGGTAAGAAAACGTGGGTGAAAATGAAGATAAAAGGAAATTAGCTTTAAAATAAAAATTAACTGTTATAGATAAATTAAATGAATCACCACATGTTTATAAACATAGTTAATAAATTCTTATTATCATTCCTTTTTTTCTACTCATTAGTTACAAAATTATCTTATTTTCCACAGATTCGACTGCCAAGTTATTTTTAATTTTATTAATAAAATTTATAACTGACTCTTTAAAAGTTCTAATTTAAGAACCTGAACAATTTATAGAACACTTGCCAATTCAGTTTAATGCGCATCAGTTTAACTGATGGGTGTTTGAAATTTTGCTCAACATGAAAATTAATAATTGAATAGCATAGAAATTATTTTAGAAAATGAATAAATCTTGCAAAATCGAGTATCCTTTAATACCATTCATTCAAATTTTTGTTTGCTAAAAATCTTTTCTTACAACTATACGTTTGTAATATTAAAAAATATGCTAATCAAGATATTAAATTTAATTTGCAATTGCCGCTTAATATTCTCTTTTAATTTGTAAAATATTTATGATGTTAAAATGTAAATTATAAATATGAAAGTTAGTGTTATAAATTTTTTATATTTGCTATGGCATTTCGAAAAGATTTAGCCCATAGGGCGTTATCCCAGAAGGGCTATTAATTTCGTTTTAGCATTTTGTGGCGTTTCACTTTTCAAATTGTTGCCACCAAATATTATCGCCCTGTATTATAGTTAAAGAAATTAAACAATGAAGAATCTGCAAAAATGTATGTATGTTTCTATAAAACAACGATACCTGGAGCCATCCAATTTTGAATAACATTTTGAATAACGTCTCCACCCGAATATTGGCATCTGGAAGCCTAAGTTTGGAATTTGCTTTGTTATCTATTTCATATTTTGTAAAGCATTTATGAGTTTTTGATTATGAGATTAAGAAGCTCAACGATTTCAAAGCGAGCAATGGCAACACTGCACAGAAGAAAAAAATTAATAACATGAAGAAAGTTACGTAGTGAAGTATGGATTTCTAAAGAATATTCTAATCATTATAAAAGTTATTGCCAATACTAGTTTAGGAACACTTTTTAGATATTACAAAAATAATGTACAAAATCCTTAAAACTAAGGTTTTACGAATTATGGTCTGGTGTGTTAGGGCTTTTTTTATCCCAAAGGGGGGGGGGGCTAGACGAGAAGGGCTATTAGTCTCAAAAAGGCATTTTGTAGCATTTCACGGTACTTTTCCGTTTTGCCGGCGCAAGCGATAAAGTTGCCAATAATGGTACAACCGATGCCAAACGGAATATTCTCGCTGGTAACCTTTTACGCCTCATTTTCAAAACAAGTCGCAGCTTTTTCTTATCAGATTGATTGTTTTTTTCAATACTGGCATATAATTGCATAGAATTTTTATCAGATAGTTCAGCTTTATGTCTAAGGCCATTTTCGGTAATTACGTCAATTAGAATGCAATCACAGTGCTTACCTGAAGTCGAAAATATAGAAAAGGTAAAGTCAAGGGTTAAATTCAATTCTAATGAGAATGCATTAGCGAAGTAAAGCACTGCAGTTTTACATAATTTCTGAGTAAGCTATTCGTACGAACTGAAATATTTCTTGCATATAAACTTGTGTTCCAAATTAAGATTTAACTTGAAATTAATGTAGATAATTACTGAGAGCATTAGAATTTTGTAGAGTAGTTTGCGTGAGATGAGATCGCTTGGGGTCACGTGATATGAACCGGCGAATCAGGATGGTGAACCATGAAAGCATAGTAAATTCTTAAATTAATGTTTTTTTACAAATTGTCTTTATTTATTGGCTTTTTATAAAATTTTAAGCGATATTAAAATGTTTATGCCTTCAAAAAAAGAATTCTTAGAACTAACATTTTTTAAATATTTTTTATGTGTATACTGTATGTTGTCGCCAATAAAGTCTGCTTGGCGAGATTTGCGCCGGCGAAACGGAAAAGTACCCATTTCACTATACACGGCAAATCACTTTTTAAATTGTTACCACGAAATATTATCTCCCTGTCTTATATTTAAAGACATTAAATAATGAAAAATCTGCATGATGCATGTATGTTTCTCGCATTGTGGTAAAACATTGGTACCTAGAGCCATCGAATTTTGCAAAACGTAATCCTCCACCCGAATATGGGCTAGGAAGTCCGAATTTGGAATTTGTTTTATTACCTATTTCATATTTTGTCAAACATTAAAGAATTTTTGCTTTAGAAACTCAACGATTTCAAAGCAAGCAATGGCGACACTGTACCGAGGGGGGGGGGGATATCTCCGGCGCGCGAGACTGTGTATCGGAAATTTTAAAGATATGCTCATTTTAAAATTATTTCGCGATATTGCCGTTGAATTGAATTTTATGGTTTAAGTGCGAAGGTATAAATAATACCGTTAATAAGTAACGGTAACACACTACGCGTAAAAAAAGCCCCTTTGGGTGTAATCTAAAATCTGAAAACTTTCAGATTTTTTTTTTTTTTTAATATTTGTGTCAATGTGCCAAAAGTTTTGAAAATGATGAATTATAATTGGAGTTGGCAGAGTTTGCTTGGAACTTTTTGAAATTGGACTGAAATATTGAAATATTACTAAGATTCCCAAAATCCCGATCAGTTTTCAAATGCAATGGAAAACTTATGTTTAAGTTATTATTTCGTGAAAAATTTAGAGGTTTATATCGTAATATAATACCTCTCTTCGTTTTCTAATGCTACAAGTATAATGCTTTTGCCTTAGAAAGGCATTCCTTTAGTAAGTCATTCCTGTAGGGAGACACGTAATCAAAGTACGTTAATCAAAATACTACCTTTAATTTGCAGTAGTCCCTTTATTTCTCTAATTTAAATGGTTTATTTCCCTTTTCCACTCTTTAAATAAGGCTGATGGTGCAAATAATTTGGAAACTGAAACTCAGACATTGTAAACCAAAACCCAAATTACTTTGACACAAAATTCCGTCTGAGAACACGTCACATTTCGCTTTGTGTTTCGTCTGCCTTCAAAACTACATCTTAACAAATAAGAGTCCGATTTTCTAACGAATCGTATAGGCGAATACATGAAACTTTCTAAGATATGAATTGCCCTGAAATAAGATGGGAGAGTTAAAAAAGTAGAATATAAATCCAAGTTTGCCAAATTTAAGGAGGGCTCATACACCTTAAACCCCTTATGATCTTCGAATATGTGACTGTTGCAAGAATTGGGATAACTTATTTATTTTAAAAGCAATTACTTCCAACTTTTTATGGCTGACTACATAATATAGCTGCTTTCTGAAATCGTAAACAGAAAGTTTGTGTTGCCAAAAATATTTTTATAATTTAATCCGCTTTGTGACAAAAAGTTTCCTTATGTTTTCAACATGCGCGCACAGTTTAAAATTATCTGTGGCTTTATTTAATTCCATAGTTTATATATAGCTTTTATAACATTTGGAAACTACTTTAAACCAAAAAAACTGAGGATTTCATGTTAAATTTTTATTTTATTTGGAGTCGAGTTTATAAAATGTATTTTATTAAAAAAATCTGTAATGTTTTCGTGCATAAAATTTTTTAATATTAAAATAATCATCAGATTTTCGGCTCAGTTCGAAAATAGTTCCCATATAAATAATTCCATCCCATTTCAGGTATGTACCATAAGCCATTTTTAAAATATCATGCGCGCAAGGTGGAAAAATGACGAAACATTTTGTCACAGAGTTAATTAAATTACAAAAATATTTGTGGCAACACAAACTTTCTGGTTACTAGTTTCCAAAGCAACTATTATTATGTAGTCAGCTGTAAAAGGTTGGAGGTAATTACTTTTAAAATAAATAAAATATCTCAATTCTTGCAACAGTCACATAATTCGAAGCTCATAAGGGGTTTAAGGTCTATGAGCCCCCTTAAACTTGAATTCAATATATATTGGTCAATAAATCAAGTTGTACATATGTGTTAATACTTGGCAATAACATTAAACGAAATTAAATAAATAAAATGAGAAAAAAAACTGAAAGGTTTCAGATTTTAGATTACGCCCAAAGGGGGCGTTTTTTTAACGTTTTGTGTGTTACCTTTATTTATTAAATATCATGTTCTTCGCACTTAAACCATAAAATTCAATTCAACAGCAATATCAGAAAATAATTTAAAATAGAGCATATCTTTAGAATTTCCGATACACAGTCCCGCGTTCTGGAGATAAAAATATTTGCCCCCCCCCACACACAGTGTTGTCATTGCTCGGTTTGAAATCGTCGAGTTTGTTACGCAAAACTTCATAAATGTGTAGGGTTTATATTTATTTTAACTAACATTTATTTTAAGTTTAAACTATCTTTCCTGTCAAGCCTTACTTTCCCCTGGAATTGCCAATGCCAGAGTATGTAAATTTTAGTAGAACGCGCAAGGATTCAAATTGTCAGCGGAAGTATTCTGAGTTAAATAGAAGGGAAACGAGTTCGAAAGTGTGCTTTCTTGCTTCACGAGAGTGGAGGTGGCTAGTTAGAAATTGAAGAACCACGCGTTTCGGCTTGTGTGCTTGCCTCAGTAGATTGTTAAATCTTTCAACGTAATATTCAGAAGTTTGCTGAATTATCAGCGGTATTTCAGAACGCGATTAGATTAGTTACGTTTAGAGAGCCTCGTAGTTAGTCACTTGTTATTATTCCTTTTTAGTTTCTTATTTTTATTTTACCGCCGGGTCGGCGTAGTTTGTGAGCGTCAAGAGCACGCATCTGTAATTTCTAAAGTTGAATAAAAAGGGATTTAAACCCTTCTCAAGACTTTGTATACTTTCCAGTTCATAGCAGTCACCACTATTGTTGCGTGCAGGTTGGAAGCGCGCAACATTACAAATGCTTTACAAAATATGAAATAGATAATAAAATAAATTCCAAATTTGGGCTTCCAGATGCCCATATTCGGGCGGAGAGGTACGTTATTGAAAATTCGACGGCTCTAGGTACCGTTCTTTCATCACAATTCGAGAAACATACATACAGATTAAGATTTTTGTTGTTTGACTTCTAAATGAACACATACAGATATACGCAGATTCTTCATTATTTAATTTCTGTAAATATAATACAGTGCGATAATATTTGGTGGCAAGCATTTCAAAAGTGAAACGCCACAAAATGCCGAAGCGAAATTAATAGACCTTCTGGGCTAACAACACTAAAAAAAATTAATTAAGAACCTCGAGAATTGCAAAGCGAGCAATGGCAGCACTGTACAGAAAAAACATTTTTATCTTATCTTCAGCGCGCGAGACTGTTTATTGGAAATTCTAAAGATATGCTCTTTTAAATATTTTCTGATATTGTTGTTTGACTGAATTTTATGGTTTAAATGCTAAGAACATGATACTTAATAGATAGAGATAACACATAAAACGTGAAAAAAAGGCCTTCCCCTTTGGGCGTAATATAAAATCTGAAATCTCTGATTTTTAGTCCAAAGGGGCTTTGGCCCTGAAGGACTATTGTTTTCGTTTTGCGATTTTGCGTTGGTTCACTATAAATGTTCGTTTCACTTTTCAAACTGTTGCCACGAAATGTTAGAGTATTGCATTATATTTAAAGAAATTAAATAATGAAGAATCTGCATAAATGCATGTATGTTTCTCGCACTCTGAAAAAACAATGGTACCTAGAGCCATCGAATTTTGAATGACGTAATCCTACTGCGAATATGGGCATGTGGAAGCCCAAATTTGAAATTTGGAATTTGTTTTATTATCGATTTCATATTTTGTAAAACTTTGTAAGGATTATATTTGTGTAAGGATATTCCAACACCCATTAAACAAAAGTGGGTAATTAATTTACTTTCTATTTTACAACATAACTCAAAATTCAAGCAATAATGAGCAGTAAATTTAAGAAATATAAATCAACTCATGGAATTAATCAAAAAATATCATTACACACAGTGTTACGGATAAAAACATCGTTAAGCATTAAGAGGTTCCCCCCCTTTTTTTTTTGATCTTCTAAAATGTACTGAGAGCGTCCTCGACACGGTAACGGTACCAATGAAAGATATTTAAGATATAAAAGATCTAAGGAAGATATAAAAGCAGCATTTTAATCCGGCCACGTCTACAAGCATGTTTTTTATGTATGTACACGATGCTAACTTTCCTATAATACATCATAGATATAGATGTAGATATAAATATTACACTTACATAAATTTTCTAATAGATACTTTTCGTAAAATGGGGTTTTTACTTCCTTGTACGAAGTAAAAAAGGAAGTATTGTAATCGCGAAAAGTTTCAGGCAGCATATTTCAACGAAAATATCCATTTTGACCGCTATCGAATGCAATTTAACGATGTTTTTGCGTGATATCTGTACGTAAGAATAGAATAAAAGACTCGTTTCCTCCAAAAAAATTATAAAACTGCTTTAAAATAAATTCTGAAGAGAATTTTTCGTGGCGTCTGTACGAACGTATGTACGTACGTATCTCGCATAACTCAAAAACGAGTAGCCTCAGAACGTTGAAATTTTGTATATAGGACTGCTATAACATGTAGATGTGCACCTCGTATTTTGGTTGCAATCGGCCGCACCAAACGTATATAAATATATTTATATATATATCCACTCTGTTACCAGGCTCAGTGATCTCAGTTGCTTTACTCTTATATGTTTGTAAATTGTACATTTTTTGCTTTAAAAATGATTGAATTATGTTGTTTTTATCTTCCGGTTAAGGATTTTATGCCTTTAGTAAATCTGTGTGCAATATTTTGAGAATTATCAACAATTTCAAAGTTGTTTAAGTGCCGCTAAGGCTTTTTTTGACGGCGGCCATTGATTGTTTACATTTGAAACAGCAGACAGTTTGGATTTGTTGCCAATCTAGATAAACTTAGCTTCGCAACAACAAAGATAACGCCTTCATTTATTGTTGCCTATTAAATCATGCTTAATCCTTTCTGGAATATCTATATTAAAATTTATAAATATCTATATTAAAATTTACTTCGTAATTTTTAATATAGATATTTTGAGTTTTTATGTATTTTTGTCTTGTCGGAAAGTGAGAACTGAATTAATTGAATGAGAAATACTCAATCGTCTGTGAAAAACTGTTTCTTTTTCGTTTTGTTTGCTTAATTTCTTTTATACACCCTTCTAGCTTTATTATAGTATTTGAATAGAACATGTGGCAACGATTAGATAATTCTATTCTTTAAATGATATAAATTTAGTGCATTATGAGTTATAATAGGAAATATAATACTGTTAAGTGAATCTAGCGCCAGAGTGTCGCTATGGTAAACAAATACTAGAGTGAATTTTAAAGAATGCATTTATTTGTGGTTTATGCGCTGTCGGCGAAGTAGATTTAATTCAATCCATTAGTTTAAATGAATTAGTTTAAATGAAATGCAAGAAAAAATGCGTATAATTTAATATTCCGTACAAAGAACTTATGTGGTGTACACATCAGATTTTTTTTACTTTACTTTAAGTAACCCATATACTTATGATTATGTATTCAATATCTCTCTTCTTTTAATGTAGGTGTGTGACAACGGAGTTTGTATACCTTACGAAGATTCAGCCAGAGAAGATACAAGCCGTAAGTCATTCTTTTCTGTTGCTATAATTTACAATTCTAAAATTTTTTACGTAACAGTGGTTTTCAAAACGTGGTAAGGTATTTGTCCCGCCCTCTTAACATGCCTTCGTGGTGTAGTGGTCAGCACACTCGGCGCGTATTGGAGAGGTCCGCCCGGTGAGGGCATTGCTTAACCTAATGTCTCTACAAGCGTACAGTTAGGAATATGCGAATAAGTCTTAAAATAATAAGCAGGCTAAATGTAGCACAATGTTGAAGGAAATACTTTGTAGTTGTTACTTATGCTGACTTATCTGATAGTAACATCAGCCTAAGCCCACCAGATTCCTCGTGGCAAGGAGCGCTCGATACGCATTTCGTTGGCAACAGCCTTGAGCACCTTGCAGGTGACGGTGTGATCTAGCTCAGTTCCGCCCCCAATTTTGATGGAGGGTATCCCTGGGGAACGGGTACGAGGATCTCCCACCCCTCTCTCCTTCCACCAAATCACACGAAAGAACTTTCTGCTCGACGCATATTTAGAGTGCCGCCATGCCGTACTATACATTTACAAACAATCCATGTCTTCTGCGGTATTCGAACTCGGGACCTTTGCTACGGCAATCAGCAACCCTAACCACTAAACCGGTTGGACAGCTAGAACAAAATATAGGTTAGGTTAGGTTATTCATTTACGGCAAAGCCTCGAGGGCTATCAGCTGAAAGGGAGGGATGCCTTCATGGAGGACTTTCTAAGGGAAACTGGCTTCAGGTTCGAGTCCCGGGGAGGGCATAGCGTATTTCTCTCTTCTCCTGCTTCAAAAAAGTCCTAATGATTCTACACGTTGAATGAATAAGCAAGTTTGTAAATGGAGTGTTGAAATTAGGGGAAACTATTTTATTCTCTGCAGAGTTTTTAGTAAACGGACGCAAAGCAGCGGTTTAAGTCCGCTTTCTACAGAATCGTTCTCACCATTGTTTCATTAGGCTAAGAATATGTAAAACGGGCAATATCTTTATGAATAAGCATTGTACCCAGAGCGACATTACATTCAACAAAAGATGCTATATTTTTAGGTTATTTAATTACGGCAAAGCCTCGAGGGCTATCTGCATAAAGGGAGGGATGCCTTCGTGGAGGACTTTCTATGGGAAACTGGCTCGTATACAAGTTACACATGGGGAAAACCACGAAAACGCCCATGCAGCCAGCCCGTTCGCGGGATTCGAACCTCGGATCGAACTACCAGTGTTCAGCGATTTTACCGCTCCGCCGCTGGTGGGCCGAACAAAATATAAACTGCTTATATTGCGAATAGCTGTTACTAACTTCTGATGTACTGCTTCTGTTCTTACGGTGTTTGGGCAGTTGGACGGCAGCGAACCCCATCGTCGGCTCTGGATAATGGCGGGCGTAGTGCTGTACTGATTAACCATTAGGTAAAGGGACAGTGCCCAAGTCCTCCGTCACTTATCACTTCTTTCGTAAGAAGCTCCTTAGCTTGGCGGCGAAATGGTTTATAAGGATCTCTTGATGCCCTTTTGATATTTTGCCATTCAAAGTGATAAACTTTCAGAAAATCGTTGAAGTTTGCGCGGATGAGGCATGAGGTATGGCTGGTAGACATTAAATGTGGTCTCTCTCGTACTCACATGAAAGTTTTAGCTTGATAAAGAGACAACAAGAAGTTATAGCAAGCCAATTTTAAGATCTTTATTCAGGAATTTATTATCATTTATCAGCAGCGTTAAGATCTTTATTCAAAAAAGTGTTTTGTTGAGATTCATTATTGTTTCTTTTCACATTTGAACGACTTTATGAAGACATTTAAAACATTTTTACAAATATCTTAGAATTAAACTGCTGCCTTTTTTATTTGCTAATCGATCATAACAATTTTCAGTACCACATGATGATGAAAAGAAATTCTTTGAAGACTTTTGTCAAATTTGAAATATTTTTACTCTCCTTGGAAGTATTGTAATCACGAAAAATTTTGGGTATCATATTTCAGCAAAAATACCCATCTTAACCGCTCTGCATTTGAACGATGTTTTTACATGGCATCTGTACGTTCGGACAGAAAAAGGTTTCTTTTTTCCAAAACGGATTGTAAAATGGATTCAGAACAGATTTTTTTTTCCGTGTACGTACGTATTTCGCATTATTCAAAAAAGAGTAGCCTCAGAACTTTGAAATTTTGCAGATGGCCAGTGCTATAACACGTAGTTGTGCACCTCCTTGAAATCGGCCGCATATATACTCACTCTGTTACACGGCTCGGTGAGTTCAGTTTTTTTTTTTTTTTTTTATTATTATATGTTCGTAAATTGTGCATTTTTTGGTTTAAAAGATGATTGAATTCCGTTGTTATTATTTTACATTTAAGATTTTTATGCCTAAGTTAATCTGCATGCAATAATTGTAATTATTTCAAATTACAATTATTGCATGCAGTTAATAATACAATTATTGTATGCAGTTAGAAGTTATTGTATGCAGTTAGTTAATAATACAATTATTGTATGCAGTTAATAATACAATTATTGTATGCAGTTAGTTTAATAATGCGATTATTGTATGCAAATTACAATTATTGCATGCAGTTAGAAATTGTTTAAATGGTAACTAAGCCTAACGAGGCCGCCATTTGTTTACATTTGAAACTGTTAGTAGAATAGTAAATCAAGTCAATCGGTACACGAAATTCAGTGTCTTTTTGCGAGTGAAACCAAAAGAAAATTTTCAGTTTCGTGCACTGAAATACGCTTAGTTGGCTTCCGTCCCAGAGTAATCCATACAGAATTGGTTACCAACTAAGCGGTTTAAGGCCCTTGAAGATATTAATTGCACTGTGTGGAAGTCAAAACTCTTATCCATTGTGCGTAATACATGCATACTTACTAAAAATCTACCATTCTGTCCGCTGGCCGAATAGCTTGTTTTTTCGTAAAAACCTTAATTTTAATTAAAAAAAAAATTAAGCTGCATTTGGTGATTTATGCTTTTCTGTATTTTACAATTTTTAATGAAGATTTAGAGACATTAGGTATTTTATGGAAGCAGGAAAGATGAAAAATTAACAAAGCCTTCGCCGGGAATCGAACCACGGACCTCTGAAATACCGACTCAGTGTGCTGACCACTACACCACGAAGGCACGCTACGGAAGTGGGAGAAATACCTTATATATTCCCCTTTTTAAAGGGCGACTAGGGTGTTAGAGGACCTAGTCGCCAAATCCTGGGTGCGGAGAATCATCATCCACAACCCTTTTAGTTCGGGCGCCACTGTAGAGTCATTAGGTATATTTTGGGAGCAGGAGAGATGAAAAATTAGCACACGCCTTCGCCGGGAATCGAACCACGGACCTCTGAAATACCGGCCCAGTGTGCAGACCACCACACCACGAAGGCACGCCAAGAGAAGGTGGGAGAAATACGTTATGCACTTCCCCTTTTAAAGGGTGACTAGGGTTTTTAGGGGACCCAATCACAAAATCCTGGGTGGGGGAGAATCATAATCCACCACCCTTTTACTTCGGGCGCCACTGTAGAGACATTAGGTATTTTTCTGGAAGCAGGAAAGAAGAAAAATTAACAAAGCTTTCGCCGGGAACTGAACGGCGGACTTCTGGAATACCGGCCCAGTATGCAGACCACCACCACACCAAGAAGGTGGGAGAACTACCTTTTAAAGATATCTTGAGTTTTTATGTATTTTTGCTTTCCCGCGAAGTGAGAATTGAGCTCATTGAATGAGAAATATATTTCTAATGAAATTCGAGGAAATAAGCTAAAATTAAATGCAACATAACCTGTGTATAATTTAAGAGGCGTTACAACGAAGTCATGTGGTGTCCACATGAGATTTTGGTTTTAAGTACATGTGGTGATTGAATGAAAAACAACTTGCTACGAAGCAGCTTAAATGTTTGAAAATGCTTACGTAGGAGTGTGAGATTCTTTAGATTATTGGTCGTTACTAAGATATACAATCTAGAAAACGTTTGAAAACCACTGTAATGTAAGACATTTAGTTTTATTTATTTTCATTCTATTCATCTCCATTTTAGAAAATCTAATGTCCTTGACATAAAAGTAAAATTGAAAGATTAGTTTTGTACGTAATATTATAGTTTATTAAGCGTCCTTGCTTCTCAATGACAAAGGTTCTTTTTACCTATAATATTTCAGTTCAGTATAATTTCGTTAATCTAATTAATAATTTTTAATTAAAAATTGAAGATAAAAAGTAAAGTATGCAAAATCTGAAAATGGATATAAATTATAAGTATAATCGCAAACTTGCTTTACCATAAGAACACAGCGAAACTACTCTTACATGCGGCCCCAGGTCGCCAAATTTCTCGCCAAACATTTTTGGCGAGAAACTCCACGGTGCCATATTACTATGTAATTTTTTGTCTACATTTCAAACTTTAAACCTAAAATGTCTCCAAAAACGCGGCTTTCGCACATGCAAAAACCACGTTTTGAACACACAATTTAAGCTAAAAATCCGAAGCAAAAACAAAACATGTAGATAGCAAAAACGTAAAGTTTCTAACCAAAAATATTTGACCAAAATCCATGTACACAGCGATATGTTTTAACTTTAAAAAAATCTACGAATTGCACAATCTAGGCAGCGAAGGAATCTACGAACTACGCCCACCTCGCTTTAATAAATCAACATAACAACACTAAATTTCAAAGAATACCATGTACACAGCATTCTGTTTAAACTTTAAAAAAATCTACGAATTGCACAATCTAGGCATTACGCACAAATCAACAAAATAAACTAAAATAACTAAAATAAATTACAAATAATTCAAAAAACAACAATACCAACAGAAATTCATAGAACAATAAAATAAAATGCACTTACCATAATGGATGTTTTTTCGGACAGCAGAACGTAGCTTTAACATGCGGCCACGTACTTTCTAAGGTATTTATATGACAGCCAGACTCGCTATCCACAAAATTCATACTATGGTTCACAAATAAATGTTCAAAACCTTCTTTTCCTAAATCCTTGTAAGATTTCCAGCCATCCGATATAGTTGTACATCCATCATAGTTGTACAAGGCTCAATGCATTCTTTAATACACTGCATCAGCGTTTCCTTACTTCTGTCATGCACAGTCACTAAAAATAATCTCCCAGACCCTCTTGCAACCACGTTTCTCATTGCAACATAGGCCATTTTAAAACACGCACGACACGAACCATCGAAGAGTTTTCAACATCAAAAGTGTTGCCATACAACACGCAATTGCGCCAAAAACCAGCGCAGAACACATATCACCACATTTGGTGATCTTATGACGCATATAAGAGTAGAACCAACACAAACAATTTACGAGGATACTTTTTCATTACACGGGACCTAGGAAAAAAAATATTATAAACGTATTGATGGCATTTATCACGCCATTTTGCACTGCCCCACATTTTTCAACTGTTTGCATATGACATCCAGTGTTTGGGTCTACAAAATATTTTAAATCTTTGTATTTGTGGACAAATAGGCACAAAAGACCATTACTTATTTAAGGAGACTCATACACCTTAAAACCCATAAGATGTTCGAATAGGTGACTGTTGCAAGAATTGGGATAACTTATTTATTTTAAAAGCAATTACTACCAACTTTTTACAGCTCACTACATAATATAGCTGCTTTCTGAAATAGTCATCCGAAAGTTTGTGTTGCCACAAATATATTTTAATTTAATCCGCTATGTGACAACATTTTTCGTCATGTTTCCAACTTGCGCGCACAGTTTAAAACATTCTGTTTCATAATTTAATTCCATATTTAATATATAGCTTTTATAACATTTGTAAACTACTGTGAACCTATAATTCTAAAAATTTTATGTTAAATTTTTATTTTATTTTGAGTTAAGTTTATAAAATGTATTTTATTAACAAAATTTGTAATGTTTTCGTCGATATAATTTTTCAATATTAAAATATTCATCAGATTGTTGGTTCAGTTAGAAAATAGTGCCCATATAAAGAATTCCATCGAATTTCAAGTATGTACCATTAGCCATTTTTAAAATGCCATGCGCGCAAGGTGGAAACATGGCGAAATATTTTGTCACAAAGACGATTGAATTACAGAAATATTTGTGGCAACACAAACTTTCTGGTTACTAGTTTCCAAAGCAGCTACATTATGTAGTCAGCTGTAATAAGTTGGAAGTAATTGCTTTTAAAATAAATAAAATATCTCAATTCTTCCAACAGTCACATATCAGAGAGGTATATAAGATCATGAGAGGTTTAAGGTGTATGAGTCCCCTTAAGCATTTTTTATGTTTATTTACTGAAAACATGAAGAAAATAATCATAAAACTCCAGTCGATGATACTTTTTGTTGCTTATATGTGATTTCAAGAATGATTTATTAAATTCTACATTAAGAGTTGCCATCAAAAAGAACCCAAACTTGATGTAATATGTGAATCGTGCAGCAGCTTTTTGCATATTCGTGTAATAAAATAAAATATTTTACTTAGAAAACGGGCCAAAATTTCCCGATATTCCCTCTAGATTTTAATATTTCAGATAAACATCGCAAACGATCGGCTGAAGATTCCAACATGTCTCTTATGTCTGCAGCAGGTACACGGAACGATGGAAATAACGAAGGGACAAAGACGAAGCCTGATAGGGGAGATTCAGCTCAAAGTGACAGGAATTCTCAGTACAGTGACGGAACAGATGAACAAAAGGATTCTGAAGACGACAGCAATAAACCAGCCGAAGATTATAACAGCGATAACGACAACTCAGAGGATAAAAACGGGGAAGATAAAGAAGTTGATGGAGCACCAGAAGATAAAGAAAGAAATAGCAAAAAGAAATCAGATAATACAAATGGAGACGAGAAACAAAGCGATGAACTAACCGGAAGTGAGGAAGAGGAAACAAATTCTAAAAATAGAAACCAAGATGGCGATAAGTTGAAAGAAGGAGATGAATCGAGTGATGCGGGCGGCCAAGATGAACAAACAGGGGATCAACACACAGCTCAAGAAAAGGATGACGATAAAGAAACTGATCAGAACAAACAAACAGGAGAAGATAAAACACATGACGATTTTCAAGAAAATTCGAAGGATGGAAAGAATAAACAAACAGACAAAAGCACGGCGGGAGATTCAAAGGAGGGAAAAAAGAAGGACAATGCTGCAAATGGACAAGATCAACAAACAGAAGGTGATAAAAAGGAAGAAAATGGTGCAAACGGACAAGATAAGAAAACAAGGGATGACAAAGTAGAGGATAAAAAGGGAAAAAGTGGTGAGGATGAAAAGAACAAGCAAACAGATAAATTACCAAAAGGAGAAAAAAGTGAGGACCAGAAAAAAGATGATAAAAAGAAAGAGGAAGTTGGTAATGGAAACGGTCAAAAAGAAGATAAATTAAAAGAGGAAGGTAAAAATGCAGATGGAAAAAATGAAAATGATGCTGGGCAAGATAAAAAAATAGGGAAAGATAAAGTAGATGACAATAAAGATGATGCTAGTGAAAAGGACAAAAAAACAGATAAATTAACGGAGGAAGATAAAACTAATGATGAAAATGAACAGGCTAAACAAGGTGGTGATAAAACAGGAGACAAAAATAAGGAAGATGAGGATAAAAAAACAGATAAATTAACAGATGGAGGTAAAACTGATGACGTAAAAAAAGAAGATGAGGCAGCTGGAAAACAGAAAAAGACGGGAGAAGATAAATCAGATGATAAAAAGAACGCTGAAGATGCGCAACAAACTGAGGGAGGTAAAACAGGAGATAAAGATAAAGAAGGTAATGCCGGTAAAGATAAGCAAACAGATAAAATAACGGAGGGAGATAAAACGAATGACAAAAAGGAAGAAGGAGATGTTATTGATCAAAACAAACAGACAGGTGAAAAGGTAACAGACGAGAAAAAAAAGGAAGATGGAGAAAATGGAAAGGGTAAACAAACTGATAAATTAAAAGAGGGCGATAAAACGGATGGCAAAAAGGAAGAAGAGAATAAAAACGAGAAAGATAAAAACGCAGGTGAAGAGAAAAAGAAAGAAAATGGTACTAATGGAAAAGATGAACAAACAGGTAAACTAGCAGAGGGAGATAAAATTGATGATGAAAAGAAAGTAGGTGAGGCAAACGGAAATGATAAACAAGAAGGAGAAAATAAAGCTAGTGATAAAAACAAAGAGGGCGGTGGAAATGAAGAAACAGAAGGAGACAAACAGAAGGTTAAACAAACAGAAGGAGACAAAAATAAAGGAGCTATCGGCAGTCAAAAGGATACAACATCAGATAAATCAAAAGAGGAAGCTAAAAATGATAACTTGAAGAAAGAAGATGGCGCTAATGAACAAGGCAAACAGGCAGCAGAACAGAAAACGGTAGATGAAAATAAAGAAGATGAAAAGAATAAAGATGATAAAAAAACCGACAAATTAACAGAGGAAGAAAAAACTAAAGGAGATGAAGCAAATGAAAAAGATAAAGAAGCAGAAAGTAAATCTGAAGGTAATAAGAAAAATGATGAGGGAAAAGAAAAGGATAAAAAAGCAGAGAAAGCAACAGAAGGTAATAAAACTGATGACAAAAAGAAAGGAGATGGAACTAGTGGACAAGATAAAGACATAGGGAAAGACAAAAATAAAGAAGATGATTCAAATAAAAATGATAAAGAAACAGGTAAAATAGCCGAAGGAGATAAAACAGATGACAAGAAGAAGAAAGATGATGTTAGTGGGCAAGGTAAACAGGCAACGAATGATCAAACAAATGATAAAAACAATCAAGATGGTGCTAATCAAAAAGATAAATTAAATGGAGACGACAGAACTGAAGATAAAACGAATGCTAGTGGGCAAAGTAAACAAACAGAGGGAGATAAAAACAATGATGATGATAATGCCAGTCAAAAGGATAAACAAACAAATAAATTGAAAGAAGATAAAAATGGTGACAACCAGAAAGCAGATGACTCTAATGGACTAAGAAAAGACGAAGGAGAAGAGAAAACGAAAGATAAAAGCAAAGAAGATGACGGGAATGAAAAGGGCAAGCAAACAGATAAATTAAAAGATGAAGACAAAACGAATGGCTCAAAGAAAGAAGACGAAAAGCATGCACAGGAAAAAAATGCAGGAGATAAGTCAGATGATAAAAAGAAAGATGAAGAAACGAATGGAAAAGATAAACAAACAGATAAATTAGTGGAAGGAGATAAAACTGATGAGAAGAAAGAAGGTGATTCAACTGCAGGTAAAAGTAAACAAGACGGACTGAATGAAAAAGATAAAAAATCAGATCAATTAAGAACTGAAGATGAAAATAGTGATAAAAAGAAAGAAAATGACGCAAAAGAACAAGACAAGCAAGCAACTGAAGATCAAACAGGAAGTAAAAATAAAGGAGATGGTGGAAATGTAAAAGATAAACAAACAGATAAATCAGTGGGCGGAGGTAAGACGGATAATACAAATGGACAAGATGGTCAAACAGATGTAAACGGAAAGAAACAAGATGATGCAAAGGAAAAGGATAAGCAAACAGATAAAATAGAGGATGAAAATAGGCCTGGCGATAAAAAGGAAAATGGGGCAAATGTAGAAGATAAGGAAAAGGGAAATGATAAAACAAGTAATGAAAAGAAAGAAGATGCCAATGAAAAGGATAAAAAAACGGGAGATCTGACTGAGGATAAAAAGAAAGACGGTAGTGGAAACGAACAGGATAAACAAAAAGAAAAAGACACAGACACAAACCTAGATAAATCAGGAGACAAAAATAAAGATGATGGGGGTAAAAAAGATAAGTTAACAGGAAGCGGCAAAACTGATGACGGTAAGAAAGAAGATGTTGCTAACAAACAGGATAAAAAAGAAGATGAAGGCAAAACAGGAGATAAAAATGTGAGTGAAAAAGATAAACAAACAGACGAATTAACAGGTGCAGAGAAGACTGATGATAAAGAGAAAGAAGGTGCTACTAATGGAAAAGATAAGCATGGAGATGAATTAACGGAGGAAGATAAAGCTGATAATAAAAATAAAGCAGAAAATTTGAATGATAAAGATAAGGAAACAGGCAGAAAACAAGAGGAAAGCGGAAAAGACCAACCAGAGGATAAAACTGAAAAAAATCCAACGGATAATGCTACAAAAGAGAATCCAGATGATAAAAGCCAGACAACTGATAAGACTGGAAAACATAAGCAAACAAATGGAATGCCAGGATCAGAACATCCTGATGATAAACAGCCATCAGACGAGGCAATGCAAAGACCTGGTGAAAATGCTCCTGCAAATAGAGCACCTGGGCCAAATACGGCAGGCGGAGGCAATCCTGGAAGAAATGGTCCTGCGAATGGTTCAACTTAGGCAGGTATGCCAGCAAGAGGAAATAATCCTGCCAAACAAAGACGAACCAAGTTAAATTGTATAAAAGTTTAATATAATATACGTGTAATACAAAAATTAAATTGTGCTGAAATATCGCCCTTAAGTATTATATTACTTTTCATTAATTCTTTTGAATGAGTATTAACATTAAGCTGAAATTCCAAATCAGAAAGATCTGTAATGCCATCCACACACTTTTTGAAAAGTTCTGATTTTTTTATGTAATTTTCCTTATGCAAAACGATGTAATTTGCAGTCTGTATATTGCAGCTATCTATGCTCTTCGTTTACACTAGTTTGAATAAAATATTACAAAACGTTTTCTTTGATTCTTTTTTTTTTTTTTTGTTAAAGTATGTTATTATTTCTTTCAGTAAAATGTACATTGAAGACACATTGATTGCAGCGATCAGAGTTGAGGTACAAACAATAATTAGTTTCAAATATAAAATTAGTGTTATGTTAGAAATAACTCTTGCTATTGACGTGAATTGAAAGCAAGATTTCCTTAACTATGAATACACTTTTTTCCCAGCTTTAACACACTCCTTCCAGGCATTTAGTAAATAATATTACTTATTAAAACTGCTGGAAATAAACTGCGCAACACGACAAAATACTCATTCTGAGATTAAATTTTTATATATTTCAATATGGTTAGCTTGATGTCTTAAGTTGATCTCAGTAGTCTTCAGTGATTTTAGGTCATGTGGTTTCTTTCGCGCAAGCACAGTATTTAAAATATTGTTAGAAAATTCCCAGCTGCAGTAAGACATCTTCCCCGCAAGGTCGGTTCAAGGTTGCAATAAAATGGCAAGGAAATACAGGGTTGCCAGAGTTGGCGCAAAATTGTCCATTTGGCGACTGAATCGACAATACAATATACCATAGCGGAGCGAGAATATTCTGGAACGAATGAATTCTTACCGGTTTGCCCCACAGTATTCTCGAAGGCAGGTCAAAAGCTATATAAAACCTCCTCGTACGCGGAGAAGCAGTGCATCGTCGAGTTTTGTCTTGAGTGTGTTGATCTCTGAGAGTGATCGACCGAGTCGGGAGCTGTACTTTAGTGTTTTGCAGTGAAACTGTCTTCACCGTTATAGCCTGTAGGCTGTGTTGCCGATTGTAATAAAATCTAACTATGTATTGGGCCTCAGAACGAAGATTTTGTTAAAAAATTCGTAATTCGAAACTCATAGAAAGATTATTTTATGGCAAATAACATGATTATAATTTGGATTAAGAGTCGTCGGGGAACTTTCACATTTTTAGATCTTGCGGTTTGGAGACTCGTTATTTCAAGCCAGCGCTGTACAATGCAGTTATCGAACGTAGTATGTACACTTCTGTTCAAAAAATTAAAAACAAATGCAAAACATGAAATAAAACAAAAACTACTTTATGGATGTGCGTGACATTGATCCAAGAGGTTGGTGTGGCATTACTAGACCACATAGCAAGCAATAAACCAAAGATATATATAAAAGCACATGTATTACGGCCATCACAACGCGAAAGACCAAATGGGTCGGAAGAATGTGTAATGGAAATATTACGCTAATAACGGGTATGATACTTTTTAGCGGAAATGCATACTTGACAACGGCAAGGCAAGCTGGCAATAATGTCGTCCATCGCTTCTCGTAGCAGGAGCGCCCATTCTGTAGTAATCCATGCCGGAGCTCGTGGAGGGTGTCTGGCGGCACATTGCTACCTGCTATCCGTCGTCCCAATATGTCTATAGAATTCATGTCCGGTAATCTAGCAGGCCATGGCAGATGTAGAATGATTTCACTCTCCAGATAACTGTACACACTACTCGAGATTTATGTTGACAAGCGTTATCGTTTATAAATATAGCTTCGGTTTCCCATCGCAGCGATAAAAGGACACCCAAGAGGGTGTAAATTTCGTTACGATAATCCGACGGCTGTGACGAAGCCACCAGGAATCACATTGATGTCGATGCGGAAGTTCGTTGAATGCTATTTAATACTTTCTTGTATGGGTTCGGATAACTTAGACCATACAAATAAGTCTCCTCCACTGTAATGGTCTCTTTCGACGATGCTTGGCGCCGGATAGCGTTTCCTTAGCTCTCGTCATATCATTACCTTCAGAAAGCGATCTGAATATTAAATCGAAACTCATTCGTAAGGCGTGCGTCGCCCCACTGCTCTGGTGTCCAACTGCAATGTTCACGGGCAAAATTCAACAGCATTCTGATTTGCGATGGGGACAAAGAAACACTAACCACAGGTCTTCGGGCAGCGGTCTACCTTGTACTCGACGCGACACAGTCTGGTGGGATATGGACCGTCTTGCAGCAGAGAGATGCAACGCCAACTGCCGTGATGTTAGTGATCTACACCGTCTTGCCCATAGCAACAACAGGGTCGTCTTCCGTTGTGGAAATCATCCAGGCTTACGTCTTCTACAGGGGTTTTGATCCTTTTGGGAACGATTTCACAGCCTGTTGATGACACTATGATGCGCATTCAGCTCTCTCGCAACAGTAACATCCCGACAGCGCTCCAACGTATTCCATTGTGCAAATGATGTTTCCTCTTTGTTATTTCAAGATTACACGGAACTGTCGCTGCTAGCGAACTGACGAATAAGTTCCGGCATACCGTGTTTTAAGGAGATGTGTCGCAACTGCGGGATGCTAATTTTGGTTTTCCTTTTGCATTCAGCGATGCAACCTCTACATCATAAGCAAATTGTATGTTTTATTTTTCCTTTTCTAGATTCGAAACTTTCCTTTTAGCGTTTGTTGTTTATATTTTGAGCATTTTATTTGCGATAAAAATCGCTACTATTTAAAAGCAAAAATTTTCACTAAACGAAGAAACGTGAACTGCGAACAACACGAAAACCCGTTATTTTTAAAATTTAAAATAGAAGAAATTCATATACGAAGATCGGCATCCGATAAAAAATCGAGTAACATCCTAGTTTACGGTACGGTTTTGAGTAGTAACCCACGGTACTCGTGCTACGGAAGTGACGTCACAGAAAAGGGGCGTGGCCAGTACCCAGAGGGCCTGGAACCGGAAGTGACGACACCAGCGCCATCTTGTGATTTCCGGAAGCGATGCGTTGGAATTATGTCAATTAAAATACTTATTAAAAGGAGTAAACCATTAAAATTAATGATTTACTAAATAATTAAATATAATTAATCACGTGTCAAATAATTAAAAATAATAAATTTAAAGTGGTGTCATTCCAAACACGTGGTTCCAGAAATCGTTGCCATAAAACCTAAAAAATATTGTCGTTGCCACAAAAAATAAAAACCTTCAAAAACACAATATTGTTACTACAAAATAAAAAGAAAACTTTGATGACATCATTCCAACGCATCGCTTCCGGAAAAATCACAAGATGGCGCGAGTGTCATCACTTCGGTTCCAGGCCCCTCTGGATACCGGTCACGCCCCTTTTCTGCGACATCACTTCCGTAACGCGAGTACCGTGGGTTACTACTGATTTGGCGCGATTTTGAAACTTATCGCCAACACCAAGATGACTCTTTTACCGCTCATCATAAATGCCGCTTTTACTGCTCATCATTAATGTCAGAAAATCCTGTGTGTACTGTATACTAGGATTAAAACAAAAATCGTTTATTATAAAAGAGAAATTTTTACTGGAAGAAGAAACACGAATGAAAAATCGTTATATTTTGACGCTAGAAGAAACTCATATGCGCAGATCGGTAACCATAAATGTTTATTTCTCGGCAATGCTGATACGTGGCAAATGAACATTCTCTCCAAGGCCACTGCAGAAGATAAATACCCGTAATTCTTTCCACAAAATGTTGGTGACACAGAATCCAAAAGCTTTTGATATTATTCCAGAGTAATTATTCAAATTTTATATGTCAAACAACTGTATGTAAATTTATGTAAAGCAACTTTAACAACAACGATTTTCTTGAGGCAAAGCAATCAGTTTAACCCGAAGATTAGACAGATTTTGTTAACGCATAACGAGTCTGTTAGAGTGCTTATATTCAAATGATACATAAATATTCAAAGAATTTCACAACTGTAAGGAAGACGAAAGAATAGCATTCAGTTGATGTTCTACGCATGTGTTTTGTTCAGAGGTAAAACTTTGATCTTATGTACAACATATAAACAAAAATTTGAGTTAAACATGTTCATATAGGGGAAAAAATATTTTTAAAAAACTAACAAAAATTTAAATAAAATGCAATTTTTATTACCTGCTAAAATGTAACGAAAATTTTACAATCGACACAACTTTACTTAGGAATTCTCTAAATGTGAATTATTGCTTCTAAAAGAAAATGAGTTGATACTTTAAGATTTAATATTTAAAATTGTACACCAACTCAAACACACTGGTATTATTTTGAAAGACTGGTGTTCAAAGTAAGTCCGAAGTCAAGCAAGTCAAGTCAGTTAAATCACTTACTCTCAGAGAAAAGTGCAGAGCTTTCGTTTTCTTTTTATATGCAGTGCTGCTCTTGTGGCTATCTCAAAGACATCCCTTACTCCTTCTTTGGTCTTGGCCGAACATTCCACATAAGCATAGGCACGAATAGCTTCAGACGTGGCACAACCTTGCTGAAATGTCACCGGCTTCTGAGCCATCGAACCCAGCTGATACAGAGCTTCTTCATCATACCTCAAATCGCATTTATTGCCGACTAAAATGACAGGCACGCTGGGGCAAAAATGTCTTACTTCAGGATTCCATTTGTCAGAAATGTTCGCCAGGCTGTCTGGATTGTCGATGCTAAAACACATGAGGATGACATCCGTATCTGGGTAAGAAAGAGGGCGCAACCTGTCGTAGTCCTCTTGTCCTGCAGTATCCCATAAAGCTAACTGGACTAATTCCCCATCTATTTCGATGTCTGCTACATAATTTTCAAACACAGTAGGGACATAAACCTCTGGGAATTGGTCTTTACTAAAGACGATCAATAGACAAGTTTTCCCGCAAGCGCCGTCGCCGACAATAACTAACTTCTTTCGAATAGTAGCCATATCAGTTAAATATTCCAAGATATTTCCCTAAACTAAGCGAATGTTTCGTTTACTTCAGTAATTTTACGGTTACGCATAAAAAGGGCAATTACGAAGCGCTATAAATGCTCATACGTGTAAAATTATAAGAAAATTCATTTTTCATAAACAAAACGAAATGGCGTCCAGATTTAACTACCGTAGCCAGATAAAATAATCTTTTTGAGATAAAATATGTTGCCACTTTTTTATTGTTGCACAAACTTTTTATTAGTCCAAAGGGATTTGAATCCCGAAGGACTATTAGTTTCGTTTTGGCATTTTGCGTCGGACTCATAAATGTCGGTTCACTTTTCAAACTGTTGCCACAAAATGTTAGAGTCCTGCATTATATTTGAAGAAATTAAATAATGAAAAATCTGCATAAATGTATGTCTATTTCTCGTATTGTGATAAAACAACGGTACATAGAGTCATCGAATTTTGAATAACGTAATCCTCCAACGAATATGAGCATGTGGAAGAAAGACCAAATTTGAAATTTGAAATTTGTTTTATGATCGATTTCCTATTTTTTAAAACTTTGACAAATTTTTGATTAACAAACTCAAGGATTTCAAAGCGAGCAATGGCAACGTTGTGCAGAAAAAACATTTTTATCTCCAGCGCGTGAGTCTCTGTATCGGAAATTCTAGAGATAGGCTCGTTTTAATACTATTTTGCGATATTGCTGTTGCACTGGATCTTATGGTTTAAGTGCGAGGAACATGATATTTAATAAAGAAAGGTAACACACAAAATGTTAAAAAACGCCCCTCTGGACGTAATTTAAAATCTGAAACATTTCAGATTTTTTTTTTTTAAATAAAATCGTAGAGACGGTTGCCCAGTTAATTAGTAAAGAAGAAGAACTAATCTTAACGGATACTGAAACTTTAGATACTGAAATCTTAACGGATACTGAAACTAAAGATACTGAAACTTTAATTGATGTAAACAATTTAGAAGATAAGATAATTTCTAGACAAGAGTATTAAAGTAAAATTATTCTTTGAAAATTCAGTTCAAGAGCAATATCGCAAAATAGTTTTAAAACGAGCATACCTTTAGAATTTCCGATACAGAGACTCACGCGCTGGAGATAAAAATGTTTTTTCTGCACAACGTTGCCATTGCTCGCTTTGAAATCCTTGAGTTTGTCAATCAAAAATTCGTCAAAGTTTTAAAAAATAGGAAATCGATCATAAAACAAATTTCAAATTTCAAATTGGGTCTTCCACATGCTCATATTCGTTGGAGGATTACGTTATTCAAAATTCGATGACTCTATGTACCGTTGTTTTATCACAATACGAGAAATATACATACATTTATGCAGATTTTTCATTATTTAATTTCTTCAAATATAATGCAGGACTCTAACATTTTGTGGCAACAGTTTGAAAAGTGAACCGACATTTATGAGTCCGACGCAAAATGCCAAAACGAAACTAATAGTCCTTCGGGATTCAAATCCCTTTGGACTAATAATGTTGTCGGTTCATATAGTTTTCGCTTGCGCTTTAATAAATAAATTCTACGCAACTTAATTTCTAAATTCCATTATTATTTCGGACATTAATAATCCCCTATACATATTTAGAATAATGGAACTGTAAGTTGCTTAGTGACAGTCATGTATTCTAGAGTAGAATGTTTCTACTTTTTGTCTACTTTCTACTTTAATGGCATTGGTTTCATTCGATTTAATTTTTGATTAAATGGCTATCTAAATATCCTACATTGCCATTTATCAGTGACCTGCGGGTTGACTGCCAGTACTCGTTAATCTATAAATAATCAATAACCAAGAACCTTGATAGTCAATTTAAAAACTTCCGATTAATTTTTAGCTCAAAAGTGCTCTTAATTTCGTTTTGGCATTTTGTGGCGTTTCACTTTTCATATTGTTGCCATCCGATATTAGAGGCCTGCATTATATTTAAAGAAATTAAATTATCAAGAGCATGCCTGAATATATGTATGTTTCTTGCAGTGTGAAAAAACAAAGGTACCTAGAAACATCCAGTTCTGAATAACGTAGTCCTCCTCTCGAATATGGGCATCTGGAAGCCCAAATTTGGAATTTGTTTTATTATCGATTGCATATTTTGTAAAACTTTAACGAATTTTTGATTAACAAACTCGAGGATTTCAAAGCGAGCAATCGCAACGTTGTACAGAAAAAACATTTTTATCTCTAGCGCGCGAGACTCTGTATCGGAAATTAATATAAAGATATGCTCAATTTAAAACAATAAGATGATATGCTCAATTTAAAACAATTTTGCGATATTGCTCTTGAACTGAGTTTTATGGTTTAAGTGCGAAGAACGTGATATTTAATAAATAAAGGTAACAGACAAAATGTTAAAAAAACGCCCCTTTGTACGTAATTTAAAATCTGAAACCTTTCAGATTTTTTTTCTTTTTCTTTTGATATTATATTTATGCACAGAACAGAAGTTAAGAAATGTTGGGAATGGAAAACTGAAAATACTCAACTCAAATAATTTATTAACTATCTAAACTACATTATAGCTTTCCTATATGTAGTGTCATATATTACATACATAGATATTGTTATGATATGCCAGATGTTTAAGAATCAAAGTACTAAGCTATGGATATTATTATTCTTGAATGATAAATTTTATTGTTTCATGGACTGATAATATGCTAAGTTACACATAATAATGTTTTCACCTCATTTCAAATTTTCTTTACTTAAAGTTCAATGCACTAAACTGCGTATAAACATGTTGCTATTACGTGAAATATTTTATTATATATTCAAATTAGTATTAGTATATTCAGTTAGATGCAGAAACATTTTTGAAACATGACATATTTTCTTGCTTTAATAGAATTCCATAATTACTCTTGAAAACTTTGTACTTCAGAATTCCATACTTTATACTTGCCCACACTTAAATAGATGATCGTATTATGACATACAGATTCGTAGTAGAATTACAGATTGGTGGATGTCCTTGTAGAGTTGGCAGAAAGAGTATCTGCGCTATCTATGACGCATCCCAGCAATTTTTCCGTATGAAGTAACAGCAAAAGCAGAAATGAAACGATAATCAAAATGTAAATCAGAAACATTTCAGTTATATCCGATTCATTTACATGGATGAGCCAAATTACTCTTTTAGGCTTCTTTACTTTAGCCAATGATAGGCGTTTAGCGTTGGGTAGTTTCACCACACCTGCTCTCACGTCACTCATTTTCTCTGAAATAAAAAGACAACGATTAAAATTTACTTTTAGCTTATATATAAAGTAACTGGGAAAAAATTAAATGGTGGTATTACGTTAAGTAACGCGTTAAAATATCATGTTTTTAATTCGGATGTTTAAGTTAGCGGTGTGTACCCGAAATAAAGGAGGTTATATTTGGCTACCCTATGTTAACGCCAGCTGCCTCTTCGTATCAAGAAATTAGCATTTTGCCAAAGTATGATCCAAAGTAGAATTACAAATACAAAAGGTTTAAAACAATAAACCAAACACAAACAATAATTTCGTCAAAACTAGGTATACAGAGGCTGTTCGCACATTTTTTAGACGATGTATATTGTATTCACAAAATTAAATTACATAAAATTCTTGTGTTTTAAATGTTCTATTTGACATCCTTTATTCTGAACTATCTTTCGACACCGCAATTTCCAGGATAATAATGCCTTTTGAAGTGGCAGAAGAACTATTCTATCCCATTCCTCCCGAACAGCTTTCCACAGTCCTGTTAGGGTTTTGGGACAACGTTTGGATAATGCAGTTTTTGAAAGTCCGAAAGCACAAAAATCCATACATCGGGAGATTGAGACATCGGGAGATTGAGTAGGAATATCAGTGAAGGGTATGTATGGCCTTGATACCAGTTTTTTATTCCATTTCGTTTAGGAAATTTACAGTGGATTTTGATGTCTGACTGCTAGCTTTGTCCTGATGGAGTCTCACAGATGGATGGAAGTGTGGGTAAGGCGATGGTATTTCATTCAGAACAATTAGCGATAAAATATGTTCCTGATAGTATTTGGAGTTAATCTTGACATTTTTTTTTCACTCTCTTTATTTTTAACTTGCCATTATAAAAAAAACTAGCAACAATCATGAATACCTTAGAAAAACTTTCTTTCGATTCTTTGAAACATGTACTTGAATTTTTTTCTCCCCTTTTATGATAATAAATGGCTTTTTTTTTTGTTACAATCATTTAAATACACCCATGCTTCATCTATTGTGACAATTGTTTTCCATTTTTCTTTGGATAAGCGTTTCTAATATAGAATTCTGCAGCGTGTCCTGCGTTGAGCGATATGCTTTGGAAGAAGACGATGCACATTGCGTTTTTTCGCTTTCTTAAGATTTAAATCAACGTTTATCATTTTGTTTACAGTGGACACCGAGCATTTTAATGATTTTGCAACTGTCCTTTGACTAGGGGGATTTTCTTTTAACATTAAAAAACGTACCTTTGCAATAGTCGAAAATGTCCGTTTTTTCCTTGGATACTTGTTTGGAATTTTTGTCCCACTTGAGGCTCCAATTTGACGTATTTTTCCTTTCTTGTTGATGATATTACCTATCGACGCTTTAGATATCACAAAACCATGACTCTCACATCGTTTTTGGATAACGGAGTATGCATATTTCTCTTCGGAAAGAGTGTAAATGTAGCCTTCGAACCGCTGCTTTGTTAAATTCGCCATTTTGAATAAAAACAAAACTTTCAAGCCACAGACGATAATTTTGACTTTTAAAAACATAGTACAATTGCAATTACTTCTTTTGCAGCAAACGATTTTTTATTACGGCTTACCAAAATCGTCTAAAACATGTGCGAACAGCCTCTGTATTTAATGGATAGTACGTAATAATGGATTTAGATTTTCTTTCGTTTTATGCTATTCTGAAATTATTTTATGTGCTGTAATTTCTTGGTTTAAGAAATTTACATACATCAAAGCTAGATATAGTTTGCACGTTTCATATTGCGAAAAACGGATCCAAAATGTTTCATCTCCTTTAATTCAAATTTTCTTTTTAAACAGCCCGCTCTAAATATTATATGTCATGATGAAAATTTTTGTTTTAAAACTGTAACGAATGAATATCGTCGGCAACCCCATCTACCGACGATATAGAGAAAATAATCAATTTGACACGAGCTGCAGACATGAACTTTCATATCGTTTTATCAGGTTCAATGTTCCGTCTTACTTTCTTTGGGAACATGCAAGGACCTGACTCGGAACAGAGAGCTTACTAAAGCTATGTTCAATAACTGTGGGAAGTAGACAGGATACACAAAAAGGGTATACAAAACCCTTTATTTTTCTCTCTTTACAATAATTTCCGTACTTCGGAATACAAAGACCCACTACTTGTGGTCTAAACGTAAGAATATAAAAATATAACTAAACTCTAACTTAACTTTGAAATAATAAACGTGGAAGATTGGCCTTATATTAACAGGAAGCCGTATGTAGTACAGAGAACTGTGAACACTACAATACGTTTAAAATTATCAAGAGGATTAAACCTCTGGCCTGGAAGGCAACCAGCAACTGAGTAAAACTAAGGTAAGCGGCCTGCTTCGACTAACTGCTTCCTCTCTTTCGCTTGGCAAAAAGCCACAACTTAAGTACTTGGCGTTCGCCAGACAAATTTTGCATAAATACGTTAACGCTTTTAATTCTGGCCGGAAGTAGAAAATAAGAAGTGATAGTAAAGATTTAAAATAAAATAAATGTTAGTAAAACTTAAGATCCTTACAGTTTGAACTCACTCGCTAAACTTTAATTATTTTATGTAATACCACGTTCTGTTTATCCTTTTCTGTATATTAATGTTAGGTGTTACTAAAATATTATTTAAAAATTAAACTCCTGAATTTTAATGATTAATACAAGGCTTTTTATTTATTTACTTATTTTTATTTCCTTCTCCGAAGTCAAGAAAGTTTTGTAATGGCAGAAAATTTCGGTTATCATACTATTTCAACAGAAATATCCATTTTGACTATTTGTTTGCTTGATATCTGTACGTAGGAAGAAAATAAAGAGCCCTTTTTTCCTAAACTATTGTAAAATGGATTAAAAATGAGCTTTTTCGTGACGTCTTACGTACGTACACTGCGCCCCTCCCCAAAAAAGGAGAGGGGGGACAGTGCTATATCTCCCGTTCTACCGGGCCCATTGACGAAATTTAAATTACGTTTCCCATGTCCCGAAAGCGTGACTTAGGATATATATTAGATTTATATATAGCATTGCTCTAAAACAGGTATTTTGACACAAAATCGGGTTTTTTCTGAAATGACATGCTAATTTTTTCCTTATTTCGATTCTACGACTCAAATTATGCCTAGATATTAAAATTTCTAAAATTTGGTGCGAAATTTATGGAAAAATTTAAAATTTATCTTGGCCCTTTTTAAAAAAATAAAATAGTTTGCGCTATGAATAATTCACTTGGCAAACTTCTTAATTTATAGCAACCTATTTTCCTTTCTCTTTTTTCATTATACAGGAGCGGGGGAAAAAAGTCATCGTTCAGACTTTGACTATATATTGTACTATATATTATGCTAGTTTCGTATAAACAATTTCACCGTTCTGCGGCTAATCAATTTTGAGTTAATCGAGATACATACGTATATTGCGGGGAAAAAAAAATCTGATGTGTATACCACATGACTTCCTTGTACAAATATTAAATTATACGCTTTTTTTTTTTTTTTCATTTTATTTAAACTTATTAGATTGAATTAAACCTACTTCGCCGACAGCGCATAAACCACAATAGAATAAATGCATTCTTTAAAATTCACTTTGTTTACCTTAGCGACACTCTGGCGCTAGGTTCACTTAACAGTATTATATTTCGTTCATATTATAACTCTGAATGCACAAAATTTATATCATTTCTAATCGTTGCCATATGTTCTATTCAAATACTATAATAAAGCTAGAACGATGTATAAAAGAAATTAAGCAAACAAAACAAAAAAGAAACAGCTTTTCACAGACGATTGAGTATTTCTCATTCAATTAATTCAGTTCTCACTTCGCGAGAAGGCAAAATACATAAAAACTCAAAATATCTGTATTAAAAATTACGAAGTAAATTTTAATATAGATATTTATAAATTTTAATATAGATATTCCAGAAAGGATTAAGCATGATTTAATTGTCAATAATAAATGAAGGCGTTATTTTTGTTGTTGCGAAGCTAAGTTTCTCTAGATTGGCAACAAATACACTAGTCTCCTGTTTCAAATGTAAACATCAATGGCCGCCATCAAATTACGCTTAGCGGCACTTAAACAATTTTAAAATTGTTGATAATTCTAAACGTATTGCATACAGATTTACTAAAGGCATAAAACCCTTAACCGGAAGATAAAAACAACATAATTCAATCATTGAAATTAAAATAACTGTTAGAAAATTAAAATATGTCTTACAAGTTCTTTATTCTGTCCGTACGCGCAGGCGTTAAGCACAAAACATATTCGAAATGAATTCGGAAACGGTCTTATATCCGTTGAAATATGATACCCGAAATTTTTCGCGGTTATATTATCAAGTATTTCCCCAACTTTCCTAGCGTCCTTCGTGGTGTAGTGGTTCTGCACACTGGGCCGGTATTCCAGAGGTCCGTGGTTCGATTCCCGGCGAAAGCGGTTGCTATTTTTCATTTTTTCTGCCTCTAAAAAAATCCTTATGACTCTGTTACCGTGAAAGACCGAAATTGGAGAATGTCGACTTTCACCGGAGAATGTCAACATTCACCTAACACGTTGGTGACAGATCGAATATTGCATTACATTCTTGTACATTCGGACCCTCACTGGTGTATGTCAACAATCACAGATATGCTCTGGTGTAGGTCGAAAAGAGAGGAATATATATACACGCTGTCATTGTAAAAGGAAGTGTTCCCCAAATAAATGCAGTCGTAAAAGCAAGGACCTCTTGTGCAATTCAAAGTGCCATAATAGTTTAAGTTGTTGCAATAAATAAGATTTTAATCACATAATTTGGTAAGTTTTTAACTTCTATTATTTTCGTTTCTCATTTTGAATGTACTGTGTGTTTTAAGTTCTTATATTCTTAAGTTCTTATTTTAAGTCTCAAGTGTGTTTTTTCGAGACGGAATTACGGAGAAGAAAATATAATATTGTTACGAATTTGGTATTTAAAAAGCTAATGTTAGTTCAATTATAAATTAAATGGTTTTATTTCTCGCGCAGTGCAGCGCGTGACGAATATTAAAAGAAAGCTGAGACGGAAAATTGAAAATACAAGAGCGCGTGCATTAAATAAATAAATATCTCTTTTTGATTTCGGGAAAGTACCAGAAAATTCTAGCGCGTGATTTTAAAATCTTATAAAAGGAGGAAAACATCTCAATTCGTAGTAGTTGCTTAGTTTGTTGTTGTTTAGAAAACTGCTCTTGTTGATTGTAGCGAATTCGCGGATTAGCGTTCTTGAGCTGTTTTGAATTACGTTCTATTGGACATTTGAGTAGTTAAAAGATAACTACTGTGAGATAATGTAATACTGCATGATAATTTGAGAAAATTTAAGCATTTTTGTTGTGATAATAATAAATTTTTGTTCATTTTTCATTGGACTGGTACATTCATTTCATAACGAACCCGTACGCACGCAACAATATTCTTATATGTTCAACATTCACCATTGGCACATGGTGAATGTCGACATTGACCGGTGTAAGTCAGAAATAAGAGTATTTTGAAAATATTTCGGACATACACCAAGCGACTATGTGAATGTTGATATTCACCGGTGAAAGTCGACATTCTCCAGATTTCGGTGTTTCACCGTAACAACTCTATAATATTACTTTCTTTACTTGGTACAAGGAAGTAATAATGTGAGCTGCTGCAAAAATATAAATAGTATATGAACTATTCAGAAACCAGAATTCGCTTTTTTTTTCCAGGTTCACGTTTTTATAATACAGTAATTATTACTTCACGTTTTTGTAATAGGATAATTATTACTTCATATTTTTGTAATAAGGTAATTATTACTAGCTAGCAAAAGATTAAGATGCTTAGCGAGGAATAAAATAATAGTATTAATACGATTCCTGTTCCAGAAAATTATTATTGGCTTGCCTAAAATCTTAAAAACTTATCCCTGCCTTTCATTACATTCGTATTTAAATTGCGGTAAAAGTAACTCTGATTAATTCATATTTTTGTAATAAGGTAATTATTACTAGTTATCAAAAGATTAAGATGCTTAGCGAGGAATAAAATAATAGTATTAATACGATTCCTGTTCCAGAAAATTATTATTGGCTTGCCTAAAATCTTAAAAACTTATCCCTGCCTTTCATTACATTTGTATTTAAATTGCGGTAAAAGTAACTCTGATTAATTCATATTTTTGTAATAAGGTAATTATTACTAGTTAGCAAAAGATTAAGATGCTTAGCGAAGAATAAAATAATAGTTTTAATACGATTCTTGTTCCAGAAAATTATTATTGCCTTGCCTAAAATCTTAAAAACTTATCCATGCCTTTCATTACATTTGTATTTAAATTGCAGTAAAAGTAACTCTGAAGAAATTTTTGATGATAATCTACTTCCGCAAATTAAGTTTACATTAATGAGATAATTTCATTAATTAGTAATGTAATATATGTGATGCTCACATAACTAAAATTGATAACAGTGTAATTCCTCAAAACACCAAAAATATTTATATTTGCATACATATAGTTATTAAAAGAGAAAACTTACCAAAGATTTTAGATTGCATGAAGATATCTGCAACTTCGTTCAGTACTCGACGAAAGCTGAATGGAATATGCATTTCATAACTGCCGAATTTATATATTGTTGCCAAGCGGATGTTGTCACGTCAATAAAAATGTCATATCTGGCTGAGATGATGTTCATCCTGGAATTAGTCTAATCGGATACGTATAATATGGACAAATTCAAGAATTTTCCAACCTGAAAATACGACTAATTCTATCAAACATTTATTTTCTTTGTTAAATGGAAATAATGCTTGCGATAATTTTTAATTAAGCATTATAAAATAACAATTTTGCTAACTATTTAATACTAGCATAAGTAATTTTTTGAAGAAAACGTAATATTTTTTTAAGATAAGCGTGAGAAAAATTTTAATTAATTAAGAATATTTAAATTTTTAAAAAAATATCTGAAAGCTTTCAGATTTTATATTACGCCCAAAGGGGCGTTTTTTAACGTTTTATTAGTTACCTTTATTTAAATATCATATTCTTCTTAGCACTTAAAGCATAAAATTAAATTCAACAGCAATATCGCAAAGTAATTTTAAAATGAGCATATTTTTAGAATTTCCGATGCACAATCTCGCGCGCTGGAGATAAAAATGTTTTTTTTTTTTCCTACTGTGTTGCCATTGCTCGCTTTGGAATCGTTGAGTTTCTTAACAAAAAACCTCATAAATGCTTTACAAAATATGAAATCGATAATAAAGCAAATTCAAAAATCGGGCTTCTAGATGCCCATATTCGTGTGGAGAGGTACAGTATTCAAAATCGGATGGCTCTAGGTACCGTTGTTTTATCCCATTGCGAGAAATATACATACATTTATGCATATTCTTCATTATTAAATTTCTTTAAGTATAATGCAAGGCTATAATATTTGGTGGCAACAATTTAAAAAGTGATTCGACGTTTATAGTGAATCAACGCAAAATGCCAAAACGAAATGAATATTTCTTCTGGGTAAATTGCCCCTATGGGCTAATAATCCTGAGACTTCGCAACTGATTAAAAAAATCTAATAGATAATAATATTATAATATTAAAATAAAGCCTTTTGTTCAGACTGTTTTCTCTGAATTAAAAATTCTTACCGAGGAGAGTCCATCCAGTGGTTGATCGGTTAAGATTGCTGAACGCTGTGAGTTCGATGCTAGAGCTGTGTGCATGGTTAGTTTTCGTGGTTTTCAACACATGTAACGTGAACACGAGCAAGTTTCCCTTAGAAAATTCTCCATGAAGGCACCCTTTCCCTTAGGCAGGCAGGCGTTGTGTGTTTTACCATATTCAAAATAACCTCACCTAACCAGATAAGTGTTATTATCCCTAGAAACTGAAAATGTGCTTATCTGTTTCAAACTGCATTTATGTATTTAATAAAGGCATGTATTTCAGACTTATTCACTTCGCTTTAAACTGAGATTAAATGCATCATTTTATCACGCAATGAATGAAATTAATTTTTGTCAGAAAATACTGGTTGAAATTTTTGGCTAATCTTTGGAATATGGTAACAGGTAGTTTGGCGACATTTTGGTAAGGCGATAAAGGACTAATAAATCCTATATATCCTATATATATATAATAAATCCTATATAAGCTAGGACTTTAGCAGTGTACATGGATGAAGTCAAGAGTGTGCGCAATGCCATTTTTGTCCAATCCTGGGAAGTTTTTTTTTAAGTGAAAATAGGTCGACGTGTACATGGATACCGTGTATGTGCAATTCTTAAAAACGCGGCAAGCAGTTTGCGATTCTGCACTTTCTCCCAATTTCGCACCTAATCTTCGTCATGATTAAGCACTTTTGTGCCATAAAAGTTCTAACATAAGCGTAATTCGGCTAGCAGATTATTAGAAAAAAAATGTTGAGTTAAAAAAAAAAAAAAAAAAAGCTTTTACTTCGTGAAAACAAAATGGTGTCCAAACAACAAAAACTAGCAGGTTGTTGTAGCAGGGTTGGTCGCCTAATTTTCGCCAAAAAATCGCCAAGTTACCATAATTCAAAGATTAACCAAAAATTTATGCAAAATTACTTTCGCAAAGTAATTTACTAATTTTCGCACAGAAGTATTCTTGCTTACTCGTCGTGTACGGAACGGAAAATTGAAATAAGCCAGTTATTTAAATACATTTCAAAGAGAACGAATCGAAAATATCTCCTGCATGTTTGGTCATAGATCTGTAACTAATTTAAGATAGAATCAAGTAAAGTAGAGCTTCAGCTATGACATTTTTTACTACGCGATTTAGTATTTAAGTACAGTAAACCTCCAGTCATCCGAACTCCGAGTATCCGAACCGCGGATAATCCAAACCGCTTTCAGAAATTAAGAACTGAAGAAGGGAAGGAAAAGGAGAAAAAGCATGGAGGTAGGAAGTAAGATGGAGTCGCCCTAAACAAGTTTCTCCGTACCCTGCTCTGAAGCACCGGCGATCCCTACGTGGTGACCAAAAGATTGGGTCATTTACCATAGAGTTCTATGGGATTTGACGCGTTCGGGTGTAAATATTTTGTAATTACGTCGCAAATATACATATAAATGTATATATTTTCTTTTTCTACAACACTTCAGAGTCCTAAGTATGTGAAAACAACATATTTTTAAACAACATTTCATTCTGAACGGAATTAAATGCTATATTTTTTACAGGACAGTTTTCTCAGAATGGTTTAATTTGAATGAAATATTTTCACAAATTTTCGTTAATTACATTAGAAAAAAAAATTCAGGTAATTCGATTTTATTCGGTTAAGGTACAAAAATTAAGATCAAAGTTTATTATATTATTAATATTAAAATTATGCATTATTTATTTTCTATTTATAGAACTTCTTCCTAAAATACTTTCTTAAATATGACAGGATTTTTTGGCTTCTTTTAAATCGAAAAATGTAAGTCAGTTTATAATTAATGCTCTATTCGGTTCATTTTAAATTAGAGAATTATTAGGAATTAGCGAAATATTTTAAATAAGTATTTCGCTAATTCCTAATAATTAAATAGGTATTAAATAGTATTTGACTTTCTCTGAACATTTCTGAAAGGAAATAAAATATTTTTTTTTTTTTTTTTTTAAAGTATTATTTAAAACTTGTAACTGAGTTATTATAAAATGTCAAGGGAATTATTCTTATCAGATTTTTTTTTTACCCTTCATTTCAACAATACATATTCCAAAACTCTTTATTACGTTCTTAAGTGCGCATCTCATAGCATTTGCTTTACAATACCTTCTGACAGATAGCTTTCCAATACGAACAATTCTTGCTTAAATAGTTTTATAACGTATTTGTCAACAGGATTTCAATTTATGTTTACAATTCAATATTAAGGTTATTATATATTTAGATAACATTTATAATCATTATAAATAAGTACATTTAATCATTAGATTTCTTCACAGTACTTTCACAGTTGTAGTTGTTTATAAGTGAATAAATTCTTCATTTCAAATACATTTATAAATAATTTAATGAATATTTAAGTATTTTGTCAAAGGCAGATACATGCTTTTTGCAAGCACATGCATAAATACCCATACATATTTCCTATTTATCATTTCCGGCATGTGCAAATCTTTAATTTCTGTGCATTCACTATATTTTTCGTGTAAAGTAATTTACACTAATTTAGCATACACCCGAAAGTTTTACATAAAAAATATATATGAATATAATTTGAATGAAAATTATAAGTATTATTTTTAATACCCACTCAAAGGTCAGTTTTTCTTCAAAATTCCTCCACGATGGCATCTCTCTCTTTAGGCAGATAGCCCTTGCATGCGTTACTCTATTTAATAAAAACTTAATCTGATATTTTAACATACATAATTTTATATTTACATTTAGCCATCAAGTTTCAAACTTTTCAAATCTTCTAGAAAATAAATTTTGGCAGATCTCTTTTAGCAGTTTTCTTAAAATCTATATTTTTGTAGTGCAACTGCTTAGAATTTTATAAAACAAATTCATAATCAAAATCGCTGTTGTTAGTTATCGAAAAATAACCAAGATGTGATTTTTGCGTAAATGTCAGTAAACTATACAAATTGCTATTATCCATTACACTATGAATGTTTCTTTCATGCGAGAGTGTCCCTTTTTCGATTTCTATGGAACTGTCGTGTGTCGAAATACTATCAGAATCTTGTCAAGCGAGCTTCTGAATGTAAACAAAGAACACCCTGTCTGGTGACCCAAGCTTCAAAGCTTCACTTCTAGCGCGGAATGGCCCCTCCTCCCTTTCCTACCTCCATGAGAAAAAGGAAAGGGAAGAGACAGGAGAAGACGAGCATGACGTGTCACTGGAGAAATTAAGCCTGCTATACACACGGCGGTTTGTTTCGGAAGAACAACTGCTTGGAACAATTTTTCTGCTTTGTCACAACAGCCAATCACCATAGATCGCTTTCGGGTTAACGCAGGGAAAACAGGTTCTCCATTACAAACAAGCTGATAGCATTCGAAGCTGATAGCTGATTGGTTAAAAACGAACAACTTGCAATTTTTTTGGAAAGGAAGGAAAAAGTCGCACGTCTTTCTTTCAGTAGTAAACTAGTGAAAAAAATTGTCCGAAATTGTTGTTCGAGTGCAACAAACGTCGTGTGATATGGGCCTTTTAAGAAACATTCTTTGGAAAATTCCTGGATGTTCAGAAATTAGTCCTAAGGATACAGCGGAATGGATGGTGTGTGATTCGTACGACCCTGGGGTTCAAATTCCAAATGAAGATGAACTTATTGAAAGTGTGAGAGAAGAAAGTATCCGAGGAAGAAGATGACGTTAATGTCGAAGTTGAAGAAGACGCGGGGCCATCAGCTAGTGAAGCGTTTGCCGTCCTCGAAACTGCGTCGAAGTGGATGGAATGTCAGCCCGAGTGTGACCACATGCAACTTCTCATTCTCGAGCGGATGCGCGACTTGGCTGTCCGAAAACGGACGAAGACAGTCAAACAGCTTACTTTGACCGAGATGTTCAGCAAGCAATGACTTTCAACACTGCACAGTACGCTATATAACATGTACGTAAAAGGATTGCCTTTTCATTTCAATTAATTTAAACCACTTTTTTCTAAATAGTATTTTTCTCCCATTATGAACATACAGTAATTAATTAAAGTGTATGTAGACCCTTTCTTCGGAAAAAAATCAAATTATCTGAATTTTTGATTATCCGAATCGGGCCCGAACCCAATTGATTCGGATAATTGGAGCTCTACTGTAAGTTTTTACGAAACTTAAAAACTTTATACAGTTCGCATAGAATTTCCATGGGCAAATTAAATTTGCCCATGAAAATTTGGTGAATTTTTTTTAAAATTAATTTGACTAATTTGCCTATTTGAATAAGGTACCAGTGTTTTATCGCAATGCGAGAAACATACATACATTGATGCAGATTGTTCATTATTTAATTTCATTAAATATAATATAGGGCTCTAATATTTGGTGGCAACAATTTGAAAAGTAAACCGATACTTAATGCAAACCGATGCAAAACGCCAAAGCGAAATTTATAGCCCTTCCGGGCAAATTGATCCTTTGGGCTAATAATAACGTCAATGTAGATTTAACATAAATTTAGAACATTTTCTTTATACGAATAATACGCTTCTAGAGCCAATACATAAATAGTTTCCTAAGCCGGTAAGTTTATCAGGTTCAATGTTCCTTCTTTCCTTCTTCGGGAACATGCAAGGACCTGACTCGGAACAGAGAGCTTACTAAAGCTATGTTCAAAATTGTGGGAAGTAAACAAGATACACAAGAAGGGTATACAAAACCCTTTATTTTTCTCTATTTACAATGACTTCCGTACTTCGGAATACACCGACCCGCTACTTGGGGTCAAAACGTAAAAGTATAAAGATAAAACTAAACTCTAATTTAACTTTAGAATAATAAACGTGGAAGATTGGCCTTATAATAACAGGAAGCGTATGTAGTACAGAGAACTGTGAACACTACAATACGTTTAAATTTATCAAGAGGATTAAAACCTCTGGCCTGGAAGGCAACAAGCAACTGCGTAAAACTTCTAAGGTAAGTGGCCTGCTTCGACTCACTGCTTCCTCTCTCTCGCTTGGCAAAAAGCCACAACTTAAATACTTGGCGTTCGCCAGACAAACTTTGCATAAAAACCTTAACGCTTATAATTCTGGCCGGAAGTAGAAAATAAGAAGTGATAGTAAAGATTTAAAATAAAATAAACGTTAGTAAAACTTAAGATCCTTACAAGTTTAGCGTGATGTCAAAAGCAAATTTTATTGCTGATTTATTTGTTTTGCTGTCAGAAAAGAAGATATCACATTTCTTTTAATAATAAATTTTTAATTTCTTTTACTAATTAAACATTCACTAGTTATTCTCAGCAAAACAATAATCTGAAATAACGAGTAACAGAAATAAATGCCAGATTACTTCTTAGTTTTACAAAGCAATCTATATTTCATGTGAGGTGTGTTTGAGCGATTTGGAAGTAGACGAAAATTTTTAAAACTTCGCTTACAAATTTCGCAGAATTTTATTCCCTGTCCTAAAAACATTTGATTTCACAACATGTAACATTCTATGATATTAGTGATATTTTACTGCGAAATACAAAACTGAATAATCGCTACTATGAACTTAATAAAAGAGCAGTCGAGAGTATAAATTACTTTAGCAGTAATTGCGAAACAGCATGTGAACCAAACATCCGGTTTCCGCCAAAAATCATGTATCTGCTTTGATTTCGAAGTTATGACTGTATTTCATGGATTCCGAACATTCACCTTTAATTTGGTTGGTACAGCCTATATCTTTGATCTATGAAATGCTGACGAAATTCTACTTATGGAGGTTTAAAAGCGTTAGGATCTATCTATAAGCGTTATATTTTCGGATATAAAACATATACAGAAGCAGTTTCCTTTAGGGATACCAGAAACCCCTATACCGACAATGTTAAATTGGTAATTTTCGATGTACTTTTTCTCACAATCTGCTGTAGACACGAGCTTGAAATTTTTTCTGTAATTAAAGTATGCCTATCTGATTATACTGAAATGAGCTTTTGAAACATTTTAAATTTTAGAGTAAATTACAGAATCTTTTGTTAGGCATAGTAAAATTTAACACTTTTCTCTCTCTCTCTCTCACACACACACACACAAAAAAAAAAAAAAAAAAAAAAAAAAAAAACTGAAAATTTTCAGATTTTAAATTACGTCCAAAGGGGCGTTTTTTTAACGTTTTAAGTGTTACCTTTATTTACTAAATATCATGTTCTTTGCACTTAAACCATAAAATTCAGTTCAAGAGCAATATCGCAAAATAATGTTAAATTAAGCATATCTTTAGAATTTCCGATATACACTGTCTCGCGAGCTGGAGATAAAAGTATTTTTTTTCTATATAACGTTGCCATTTCTCGCTTTTAAAGCATTGAGTTTGTAAATCAAAAATTCGTTAAAGTTTTACAAAATATAAAATCTATAATAAAACAAATTCCAAATTTGGGATTTCAGATGCCCATATTCGCAGTAGGATTTCGTCATTCAAAATTCGATGGCTCTATGTACCATTGTTTTATCACAATGCGAGAAATAGACAATCATTTATGCAGATTTTTCATTATTTAATTTCTTCAAATATAATGCAGGACTCTAACATTTTGTGGCAACAGTTTGAAAAGTGAACCGACGTTTATGAGTCCGACGCAAAATCGCAAAAAGAAAACAATAGTCCTTCAGGGACAAAGCCCCTTTGGACTAAAAATAAATAAATAAATAAATAAATAAATAAATAAATAAAAATAATTTTTTTTCTAACTTTATTACAAAAAGCCGATTTCAGTAAATATTAGGAAACCTAATAAATAATCCATAAAAAGTTTAGATACCAGTGAGCAGTAGTTCCCGAGAAAAGGTACGTCGAGTAAAAAAATTCACGTTTGGAGAAAAACGCGTTTTTACGTAAAAACTCTCATTGATCAAAGCAGCAGATGACATATTAAAACTGGATTTTTTTACAGTTCTAATTTTCATAGAGATTAAAGAATGGTATTTTTAGAAAGATAAAAATGTAGAGAATTTGAAAATGCAAAAATCCGAAATCACAATTTTTTGAAGATTTTGGGGTTCCAACACTCCTTTAGTTTTTCTGAAGCCGATTCTCCCCTAGACTGAGAACCTTCGCTGTTTATGGGGATCTTCTCTGGCATTAACAACGAATTCGAATCTAAAGCCGGTAGTCTCGAGATCTTGGATTCGAACTGCAAAAGATTGGCATTGCTGTACTAACCTTCCTGCCTCCGAACTGTTTTTCAGCCCAAAAGGCGTCAGCCCAGATGGGCTATTAGTTTCATTTTGCCATTTTGGATTAATTCACTGTGAATGTCGGTTCACTTTTCAAACTGTTGCCACCAAATATTATCGAACTTGCACTGTATTTAAAGAAATTAAATAATGAAGAATCTTCATGAATATCTGTATGTTTCTCGTATTTTGATAACACAACAGTACCTAGAGCCATCCAATTTTGAATGACGTAATCCTGCACCGAATATGGGCATCTGGAAGCTCTAATTTGGAATTTATCGTCTATTTTTATTTTTTATTTAACTATAATTCATTATTAGTCCAAAGGGATTTGAATCCCGAAGGACTATTAGTTTCGTTTTGGCATTTTGCGTCGGACTCAAAAATGTCGGTTCACTTTTCAAACTGTTGCCACAAAATGTTAGAGTCCTGCATTATATTTGAAGAAATTAAATAATGAAAAATCTGCATAAATGTATGTATATTTCTCGTATTGTGATAAAACAACGATACATAGAGTCATCGAATTTTGAATAACGTAATCCTCCAACGAATATGAGCATGTGGAAGACCAAATTTGAAATTTGAAATTTGTTTTATGATCGATTTCCTATTTTTTAAAACTTTGACGAATTTTTGATTAACAAACTCAAGGATTTCAAAGCGAGCAATGGCAACGTTGTGCAGAAAAAACATTTTTATCTCCAGCGCGTGAGTCTCTGTATCGGAAATTCTAAAGATATGCTCGTTTTAAAACTATTTTGCGATACTGCTGTTGCACTGGATCTTATGGTTTAAGTGCGAGGAACATGATATTTAATAAAGAAAGGTAACACACAAAATGTTAAAAAACGCCCCTTTGGACGTAATTTAAAATCTGAAACATTTCAGATTTTGTTTTTTTATTTTTATTTTTATTTTAATTATTATCGATTTCATATTTTGTCAGACATTGAAGAATTTCTTATTAACCCCTTGGGTACATTTGACGTCTGAGACACGTCATTCACTTTTTTCCCCTAGGAGCGGTTGACGTGTCTCAGACGTCAAACCTAAAATTAAACTCTTGGGTACATTTGACGTCTGAGAGACGACATTCACTTGTTTTCCCTAGGAGCGGATAACATGTCTCAAAAAAACGTATTTGAGGTTATGCACAATTCTGTTCATTTCATTGTAGTTTGTATCAGTCATAATAGAAGAGGCAATTACAGTATTTCGGTGAACATTATTTGCGATACACTGCCCCATTATGTCAAAAACAAGGAATATATTTTATGATAGTGATAGCAAAATTGACTTTGAAAAATCTACAGAAGAATTGTTTAGTGATCCTGAAATTGACAATTACAATGAAATACAAAGCGAAGGTGATGAAGACGATATTGAACTAGAAAATGATGACAATTGTAATATAATATCAAGGTTTCGAAGACGCACAAGACGTCTATCGAGCAGTGATAGTGAATCTTCTCGTGAAGCAGTATAAGAGGAATGGATTTGGGAAGAAGAAGAAAATGTAGCCGATATAAAAAGTTTTCTGAAATATCTGGAATTAATCCTTTGAGCCTGCGTAGACTAGGTGGTAATCCTACGCCTTTAGATGTTTTGAAAGAAGTCTTGAATGAAGATTTTTGGGACACTATAGTAGAAGAGACGAATAGATATGCCAGACAAGGGATAGAAAAAAAAAGGTCGTGTAAAAAAAAAAAAAAAAAAGGGTGGTTTAGACGAATAGATATGTCAGACAAGGGATAGAAAAGAAGGTTGTGTAAAAAAAAAAAAAAAAAAAAAAAAAAAAAAAAAGGTGGTTTCCTGTAAGTTTTTGCATTATGCATCTTGATGTCGCACATGAAGAAGCCAAAAATGCATATGTATTGGTCAAAACGATATGCAATAAGTACTCCAATTTTTGCCAGCACTATGGCACGCGATAGGCTTTTGATATTTCAAGCTTTCTACATTTTACGGATAATTAAGAGGAAAATAAAGATGACAGAATAAGAAAGATTAGAAATATAGTAGATTACCTAAATACTAAATTTTGTTACATTTATCTCTAAAGTGAAGTAGCTATTGATGAATCGCAACCAAAAATTATATCCGTTCCACATGCAAAAATTTTCTCAAATAAATCCGTACCCAAGGGGTTAACAAACTCAACGATTTCCCACTTTTGGGTGGAAGACCACGTTATTCAAAACTGGGTGTCTCTAGGTACCGTTTTTATTCACAGTGCGATAAACATTGATACATTCATGCAAATTCTTCATTATTTAATTTCTTTAAATATAATACGGGGCAATAATATTTGCTGGCAACAATTTGAAAAGTGATTAAACGCTTTTAGTGATCCGAAACAAAATGCCGACAATAGACAACATGATCAGCCATTTGTATCTACACAGAAACACAGTTTAAAGCGAATTAAGTGTCAATTTGATGTTTCGAAATAGATTTCAATGCAGTGGTTGTACACTCAAAAATATAAAGAAATCTTATAATATTCAGATATGGCTGCTGTTTTCTGATTACAAATTTTGGAATGTAGTTAGGCGATAAATTAAGATGATTAATCTTTGCGACCCTTTTATCTTGTTACCACAGAAAACATATTTCACAACTAGTAAAAATATTTTCTAACTGTATTTGTAGGCTGTTTCCATAATGACAAAATGTGTGAGAAAGCTGATCACTGCTTAACGTGATTGTACCTGCATGCTCATTTACAAATTTTTCTATTAATTTCACTTCTTGCTCATAGATGGCAGCACCACTTACACAAATGTTGATCAAAGAGTCTACAAAGATCAAAGAGATCTACTGAATTATTCAAGTTATTACCATTATACATCATAAACCAAATTTATGTATATATAATTTTTTCCGTGTCTTACATAAATGCATTTAAGTTTCAAGGTTAAACGAATTATAATGGAATCAACGTTCTAATACAATCAGCAGTTGTTGTTCGTCTTAGACGGTATGTTCAACGAGATATATATTATGAATGTCGTTATATGAAGTCGGTGGGTATGTTAGTTGAAACTAATTCAGCTACTAAGGTGACAGTTTACGTTGATGACACTCCTTTTCACATAGCTCCTGGCAGTGGCGTAGCTAGGGTGGGGCAGAGGGGGACATTCGTTCCCGAGCGCAGCATCCAAGAGACACCAAACTGATGCTACGAAATTTTTTAATGAAATGTTTTCCATTCTTGGCACAGAAAGAGGCGCAAATTCTTCAGTTGGAAACTCTAGCTACACCCCTGGCTCCTGGGCTCGTGTTAACATTTCAAATATATTATGTTCGTTTCATTAAAAAATTTCGTAGCATCAGTTTGGTGCCTCTTGGATGCTGCGCTCGGGAACGAATGTCCCCCTCTGCCCCACCCTAGCTACGCCACTGCCAGGAGCTATGTGAAAAGGAGTGTCATCAACGTAAACTGTCACCTTAGTAGCTGAATTAGTTTCAGCTAACATACCCACCGACTTCATATAACGACATTCATAATATATATCTCGTTGAACATACCGTCTAAGACGAACAACAAATGCTGATTGCATTAAAACGTTGATTCCATTATAATTCGTTTAACCTTGAAACTTAAATGCATTTATGTAAGACACGGAAAAAAAATTATATATACATAAATTTGGTTTATGATGTATAATGGTAATATCTTTAATAATTCAGTAGTAATCTCTTTGATCAACATTTGTGTAAGTGGTGCTGCCATCTATGAGCAAGAAGTGAAATTAATAGAAAAATTTGTAAATGAGCATGCAGGTACAATCACGTTAAGCAGTGATCACCTTTCTTTTAGTCTAATTTAGCTTTAAAATTACTGGTTATTACTGGTTTCCATTTTTTTTTATTTTGCTAAGTTTCGCATGAAAGTAAACGGATCGACGATACTTTACGACTTAAAAATCCAGAGCAATGGCATTTCTTGATGTGAGGGTAAATTTGCAACTCAGCATCAGGAAGTTTTAAAAGCAGGGACAGGGAAAAGTGGACGGAACACCAGAACTTCGTCAGTGATTTTTACAGGTGTTGCTCCGCCGCACTACTGTACCCCGCTGGGCTTTTAGTTATCGGATGCTAGCCTACCAAGACATTTACATAGTAATTTTACATTAATACTAGACTTACGTATTGAATATACAAAGACACAGTATACAATTATTACAAAGAAATTAACCTATTAACAAAAGTTAGATTATGGCAGATTAATATAACATAATTATTTCGAACATACATACAAACTTTCATTGTACATTGTACTTCATACAAGCAATATATTTACATTAGTATATCTAGTTACATCGAATTACAATAAACATATTTTTAAAAAACTAATTGGGGAAGAATTTTTAGTCAAAAGGGACTTGAGTCCCGAAGGACTATTGCTTTCGTTTTGGCATTTTGCGTCGGACTCATAAATGTCGGTTCACTTTTCAAACTGTTGCCACAAAATGTTAGAGTCCTGCATTATATTTGAAGAAATTAAATAATCAAAAATCTGCATAAATGTATGTATATTTCTCGTATTTTGATAAAACAACGGTACATAGAACAATCGAATTTTGAATGACGTAATCCTACTACGAATATGGGCATCTGAAATCCCAAATTTGAAATTTGGAATTTGTTTTATTATCGATTCCATATTTTGTAAAACTTTAACGAATTTTTGAGTAACAAACTCAACTATTTAAAAGCGAGCAATGGCAACGTTGTGCAGAAAAAACATTTATATCTCCAGCGCGTGAGTCTCTGTATCGGAAATTCTAAAGATAGGCTCGTTTTAAAACTATTTTGCGATATTGCTGTTGCACTGGATCTTATGGTTTAAGTGCGAAGAACATGATATTTAATAAAGAAAGGTAACACACAAAATGTTAAAAAACGCCCCTTTGGACGTAATTTAAAATCTGAAACATTTCAGATTTTAAATTACGTCCAAAGGGGCGTTTTTTAACATTTTGTGTGTTAATGTTTTTTTTTTTTTTTTTTTTTTTTTTTTTTGTGCATCTTATTATACTTAGTTGAATTACTAAGGCGAATTATCTTATTAATACATTTCCTTTCATTTTTTAACTTGTTACACACAACTGCATCAGCACTGAAGTCTTACATTATTATTTTTGTAAATTAATGTATCATAAATACAGAAAATATACATTAGAAAATCACATAATACTTACATTTACACTAATATATCTAATAGAGTCGTATATTACTTACATTATTTTTTAATTAATGATTTAATTACAAGATTTCCCCCCCTCATCTCTTAATACAGTCCAAATTCTTAATGTAACTATTTTATAAAAACTATTCATACCATATTTAGCCTGTTTCAGACATTTGCAATATTTATGAAATCTTGCATTATTTTTGCAAGTCGTGGAATAAGAGGTATTTATACAGATGTGATAGCATCTTAACATATGTCTTCTCTTTTATATGCGAAAAGATTTTTCATAATCAAGGAAACCTTTTGTTGTAATTGAGGGATCATTAGCATGCATTTAATGTACTCAGGCGTAATTTATGACCTTCCTTTGCAGTGTAGCTCTTTTGTGAGCTGGGTCTCCCTTTTCCCCACATACGCAATTATCTGAATCGCTCAAATTTCGTGCAAAGTAGTACGTGAGGAAAGGACCATGTCCAGATAAGAATATGTTGATGAAGAAGTTATAAGAGATTGGATCGTATGTGGGTTTCTTGTAGAAGTTGAAATTTTGCATTTTCCCATTCAGTTTGCCATTTCTTTAATGCAATTTTTTTCAACATATGTTTCGCATACGATTTAGGGAATGGGACATTGATTGGAGGTAGAGATGGGTCTTGAGCTGCATTCTTAGCAAGGGCATCTGCCCTTTCATTTTGGGCTTGCCCAGCGTGCGCTTTTACCCATTTTATTTTTATAGATGTTCTGTTGTGCTGTGATAATAAATCGTAGATATCTTGCACTATTGATGATTTGATTCTTGCATCATCGACAGCTTTAATTGCCGCTTGGCTATCACTGTAGATGGTAACATATTGTTACGAATTTGGTATTTAAAAAGCTAATGTTAGTTCAATTATAAATTAAATGGTTCTATTTCTCGCGCAGTGCAGCGCGTGACGAATATTAAAAGAAAGCTAAGCCGGAAAATTGAAAATACAAGAGCGCGTGCATTAAATAAATAAATATCTTTTTTTTGATTTCGAGAAAGTACTGGAAAATTCTAGCGCGTGATTTTAAAATCTTATAAAAGGAGGAAAACATCTCAGTTTGTAGTAGTTGCTTAGTTTGTTGTTGTTTAGAAAACTACTGTTGTTGATTGTAGCGAATTCGCGGATTAGCGTTCTTTAGCTGTTTTGAATTACGTTCTATTGGACATTTGAGTAGTTAAAAGAAAACTACTGTGAGATATTGTAATACTGCATGATAATTTGAGAAAATTTAAGCATTTTTTTTGTTGTGATAATAATAAATTTTTGTTCATTTTTCATCGGACTTGTGCATTCATTTCATAACGAACCAGTACGCACGCAACAATTTTTGGTGTCAGGAGTGGGGTTTGAATGCCAATAACAAGAGCGATGGAAGAACAATTGAGACAGCTCATTAGTGCTTTTGCTGCATTCCAGGAAAAGATGGAAGCTGGCCAAGCATCATTTAAGGAAGAAATGAAATTGGGCCAGGAATCCGTTAAGGACGAAATGAAAGCCGTTCAAGCTGGTCAAGAAGAAATGAAAAGAGAAATTACTTGCATAATAGAAAATAAATTTGAAGCTATGGAAGGCAGAATTGACGCAGTTGAAAATAAAGTTGGACATATTGAAGAAAGAGTTTCTTCGGTGAAAGAAGAAATAGAAGAAAGAGTTTCTTCTGTAAAAGAACAAATTGATGAGAGAGTTTCTGCAATTGCCAAAGAAATGGATACTTTAAAGAAATTCGTAGCGTCGGCAGGGAGCAGGAGTGATTATTTTAAATTCTTACCAATGCCTGCTCGTCCACCTCTGAAGCTATCCACATATGATGGGAAGACCTCCTGGCAGGTGCATAAGACACAATTTTCTATCGTGGCGGATGCGAATGGATGGGATTCCCAAGCTAAGGCCTGTCATCTCGCCGCTTCTCTAAGAGCCGACGTAGCGGATATCCTTCAGAGTCTTCCCGAAAACAAAAGGTTAGATTTTGAAGCTCTGTCCGGCGGCTTGGAGTTGCGCTTTGGGGAGAAGTGTTTAAAAGACTACAGCAGGCTCCAATTAAAATCTCGTCAACAGAAGCCTACCGAAACACTTCAGGAGTTCGCCGCGGATGTTGAAAGGCTGTCTCATCTCGCCTTTTCGGAATGCCCGACAGAAACAAGGGAAATCCTGTCCTTGCAATACTTTATCGACGGCATCCGAGATACTGAAATACAGAAAGCACTGCGAATGGCAGATGTAAGGGATGTAAAAAGCGCTCTGTTGTACGCCGTGAAATTGGAGGCAGCCCAGCAAGCAACTCTTAGAGATCGCTACCCAGTCAGAGCTGTGCGAGTCCACGACCCAGGGGACCAATTGATGGCTCGTTTAGATGATTTATACAGACAAGTCGATGCTTTGATACGGAGTAGCAGTGAGAACAAAATGGCTGTAAGATGTTGGAGATGTGGTTCTGAAGGTCACCTACGACGGCATTGCAGAACACCCCAGGGCACGGATAATAAAACGGATGAGTTGACAAGACCAGTGAATGCTTTAAGACGGAATAGTGGTGAAACAAAACCGACCCTAAAGTGCTGGAATTGCGGTGTTGAAGGCCACCTACGAAGGAACTGCAGAACTCCCCAGAGCACGGAAAATAAGGCATACGATTTAAACAGACAATTAAATGCCACGGGAAGGAAGAGGACTGACAAGAAACCAAAGTGCTGGAACTGTGGAGCTGAAGGCCACGTACGAAAGAATTGCAGAACACCTCAGGGTACGAAAATTGAGACAATTTTAACAACGACGCAGGAAACAAATTAATGACCATATCAAGGAACGGAGGTTGCCAGATAATGAAAAACCCTGTTTTAAAGCGCTTAAGATCTCTATAGTGAGTGGCAACAATAACGGACTGTCCATCAATGGGAATATCGATGGAGTTCCTTGCAATATGATCATTGACACAGGAGCTAATGTTACCATCATCAGGAAAGATTTCGCTGAACAGTTTAAAGATAAACTTATTTGGACGCCATCCTTCAGACCCTTCAGACTTCAGACTTCAGTGTTACCCTTCAGACTGCGTCTGGTGACAAGATCGACATAACTGGGAAGTTAAACGTAAACATCACGTTTGGAAGTGCCGCCTACCATCACACGGCATATGTGGCGGATATTACAGATCCATGCATACTCGGATTGGACTTTTTAAGGAAATACAATTTTTCCTTAGACTTGAAAAACAACAAACTGCTTTCAGGATCTAAAGACATGACTATCCATCCTAAGAAGGGATCCTCACCTGGAAATGCCGACGCTTTGTCCGAAAGAACCAGCTCGAGAAACAGCCGAAATCATGCTAGGTTCGAAAAGAAACACCAAACTACCAGCTATTCTCCATCTCAGATGCTCTTCGGTCGAGACCTTCGTCTGCCTTGTGACCGCCTGTTTCATCGCCGTACGGATGCGCCTTCATCGCCTGAGGAACACATCCAAGATGTCAAGGCCCGTTTTGAAGTGATGCACCGTTCCGCACGAAAGCGAGTGAACTTGGCGACGGAGAAAGTGAAGACCAGATACAACACGAGAGCTGCTGGACATAGATCCAACGAAGGAGACAAGGTGTGGTTGTGGAACCCGATTCGACGAAAAGGAGTCAGGCCTGATTTACAGTCACCTTGGGATGGTTCGCACACAATCCTAAACAGGCTAAATGACGTCATGGTTCGGATCCGTGAGTCTTCGAACTCTTACGACAGGTTAGCTCATTACTATGGCCATAGTACATAATGTAAATAATTATAAATAGTATAAGACCATGGTCCATTTTGTTTTTAAATGTGTATTTGATTTGTATTTGATAGCATTTGATTTGTTTTATGTATTGCATTTATTGTTTATATTGTTTGATATTGTAATGTAATGTATATGCCTCAGTTGCATTTATGCCACAGTTGTAAGTTTAGCTTCCTGTCCAGGGATTGTACTGCCCGGGACGTGCAGTCTTTGGGAAGGGGGCAGTGTTACGAATTTGGTATTTAAAAAGCTAATGTTAGTTCAATTATAAATTAAATGGTTCTATTTCTCGCGCAGTGCAGCGCGTGACGAATATTAAAAGAAAGCTAAGCCGGAAAATTGAAAATACAAGAGCGCGTGCATTAAATAAATAAATATCTTTTTTTGATTTCGAGAAAGTACTGGAAAATTCTAGCGCGTGATTTTAAAATCTTATAAAAGGAGGAAAACATCTCAGTTTGTAGTAGTTGCTTAGTTTGTTGTTGTTTAGAAAACTACTGTTGTTGATTGTAGCGAATTCGCGGATTAGCGTTCTTTAGCTGTTTTGAATTACGTTCTATTGGACATTTGAGTAGTTAAAAGAAAACTACTGTGAGATATTGTAATACTGCATGATAATTTGAGAAAATTTAAGCATTTTTTTTTTTTTTTTTTTTTTTTTTTTGTTGTGATAATAATAAATTTTTGTTCATTTTTCATCGGACTTGTGCATTCATTTCATAACGAACCCGTACGCACGCAACAATATGTTAGATGCTTTTGATGAGACCATAGAATAGCGTGTTTTATGACTGAAAGCTCAGCTTGGAAAACGTTGTTGTTGTTCCTTAGGTGTCCTTTCCATTCTGTTGTCTCTTGTTCTGAGAGGAGTGTAAAGAACGCGCATCCTACTTCTTCGTTTAACTTTAACCCATCTGTGTACACAGTTTTAAAAGGACAAGAAAGTCTTATAAAAGAGTCTTGAACCTTAAATTTAGAGTTTATGCTTTTTCAGACTAAATATTACGTTCTTTTTTTTGTGGGCGCCGAAAATTAAATCATTGTATATGTTACCGGCAAAGTATGAAACGCCCGGCATTCTATAGTCCCCCGTCTAGCGAGGATGTGACAACCCCTTAAAAGCTGGACGCGGACGACAACTGTTTGTTTCTCCCGCGGAACTGCCATTGTCAGCCTCATCTCAAAGTCGATTGTATACGCATGAGGTTGTGAACGTTATGTTTTTCGTATTTCGTTTAGACATTTGCTAACTTGATTTACGCATTGGTATAAAGCTAGGTCTGTTCTGTTCTAACGATGGCGTTTGCAAGAAAAAAGAAAGAAAAAAAAAAGTCACTTTCATTCGGAATGGAAAACCGATTAGTTCTTTTCCCAGGTAAAGAACAAATGCGTGTGTTTACTGTTCTATACAAGTGTATCAGTTCGTAAGAAAGTAGTGAATTAAAAAAAAAAAAAAAAAAAAAAAAAAAAAAAAAAAAAAAAAAAAAAACGCTTTCAAGATTTCAGAAAGATTTCAATTGTTTGTCAAATCGCCTTTCGTAGAGATTAATGCCGAAGATAATGTTGCAGTGAAGATGGAACTGATCTTCAAGAAGATGATGTTGCAGTGGAGATGGAACTGATCTTCAAGAAGATGATGTTGCAGTGGAGATGGAACTGATCTTCAAGATGATGTTGCAGTGGAGATGGAACTGATCTTCAAGAAGATGATGTTGCAGTGGAGATGGAGCTGATCTTCAAGAAGATGATGTTGCAGTGGAGATGGAACTGATCTTCAAGATGATGTTGCAGTGGAGATGGAACTGATCTTCAAGAAGATGATGTTGCAGTGGAGATGGAACTGATCTTCAAGAAGATGATGTTGCAGTGGAGATGGAACTGATCTTCAAGATGATGTTGCAGTGGAGATGGAACTGATCTTCAAGAAGATGATGTTGCAGTGGAGATGGAACTGATCTTCAAGAAGATGATGTTGCAGTGGAGATGGAACTGATCTTCAAGAAGATGATGTTGCAGTGGAGATGGAACTGATCTTCAAGATGATGTTGCAGTGGAGATGGAACTGATCTTCAAGAAGATGATGTTGCAGTGGAGATGGAACTGATCTTCAAGATGATGTTGCAGTGGAGATGGAACTGATCTTCAAGAAGATGATGTTGCAGTGGAGATGGAGCTGATCTTCAAGAAGATGATGTTGCAGTGGAGATGGAACTGATCTTCAAGAAGATGATGTTGCAGTGGAGATGGAACTGATCTTCAAGATGATGTTGCAGTGGAGATGGAACTGATCTTCAAGAAGATGATGTTGCAGTGGAGATGGAGCTGATCTTCAAGAAGATGATGTTGCAGTGGAGATGGAACTGATCTTCAAGATGATGTTGCAGTGGAGATGGAACTGATCTTCAAGAAGATGATGTTGCAGTGGAGATGGAACTGATCTTCAAGAAGATGATGTTGCAGTGGAGATGGAACTGATCTTCAAGAAGATGATGTTGCAGTGGAGATGGAACTGATCTTCAAGATGATGTTGCAGTGGAGATGGAACTGATCTTCAAGAAGATGATGCTGCAGTGGAGATGGAACTGATCTTCAAGAAGATGATGTTGCAGTGGAGATGGAACTGATCTTCAAGAAGATGATGTTGCAGTGGACATGGAAGTGATCTTCAAGAAGATAATGTTGCAGTGGAGATAGAACTGATCTTCAAGAAGATAATGTTGCAGTGGAGATGGAACTGATCTTCAAGAAGATGATGTTGCAGTGGAGATGGAACTGATCTTCAAGAAGATGATGTTGCAGTGGAGATGGAACTGATTTTCAAGAAGATGATGTTGCAGTGGAGATCGAACTGATCTTCAAGAAGATGATGTTGCTGTGGAGATGGAACTGATCTTCAAGAAGATAATGTTGCAGTGGAGATGGAACTGATCGATTTTCAAGACGATATACGAGGTGTGACACACACACACAAAAGCGACTGTGTAGCTTGAAAAAAAGAGTAGAGATGGCAACAACTGTTTTGGTGACGTCATCCCACAGACCTCCTCTATCCATGCGGCTAGTTTCCACTTAACCGATTACACCAGTTGGGCCATTCAGTGAATACGTGCAATTGCATTCTAACGGAAAAAATGTCTAAAGTAAAAACCGAACAGCGAATCAACGTCAAGTTTCTAATGAAACTTTAAGAAATCAGCCACGGAATCATTTCAAAGGTTTCCCGAGGCTTATGGAGATGACACTTTGTCTCGTGCACGTGTGTTTGAATGGCATAAGCGGTTTTCCGGGGAAGGGATAAAACACGCATGTCAAAATCAAAAATTCAAGGCAATGTTAAAAAATTCAAGGCTTTCTTCGACAGTAATGGAAGTCTATTGGTTCCCAGTGGTCAGACTGGTTAATCAACACTACTACACTGAAGCAATAAAAAGACTTTCTGAAAAAATTAGGGAAAAAAGGCCACAGCTGTGGAAACTTAATGTTGTCGTGAAACTTAAAAATTCAGCCACGGAACTCGAGAATTTTTAAGTTTCTCGTGAAACAAAAATTCAGCCACTGAGGAAACATTTCAAATGTTAACCGAAGCTTACGGAGATGAAAATTTGTCTCGTGCACGTGTGTTTGAATGGCATAAGTGGTTATCAGCGGGACGGCTAGTGTGGAAGATTATGAATGTTCTGGGCTCCCCTTGGGCGTCCAGCACGTTCATCATAATTGAATGAGTTCCCAGTGGTCAGACTGTTAATCAACACTACTACACTGAAGTAATAAAAAGACTTCCTGAAAAAATTAGGGAAAAAAGGCCACAGCTGTGGAAACTTAATGTTGTCGTGAAACTTAAAAATTCAGCCACGGAACTCGAGAACTTTTAAGTTTCTCGCAAAACAAAAATTCAGCCACTGAGGAAACATTTCAAATGTTAATTAAAGCTTACGGAGATGAAACTTTGTCTCGTGCACGTGTGTTTGAATGGTATAAGTGGTTTTCAGGGGGAACGGCTAGTGTGGAAGATTATGAATGTGCTGAGCTCTCCTTGGGCGTCCAGCACGTTCATCATGATTCAATAAGTTCCCAGTAGTCTGCTAATAAACACTACTACACTGAAGTACTAAAAAGGTTTCGTGAGAAAATTAGTCTAAAAAAGGCCATAGTTGTGGAGTGATGGATAGCTGTTGCACCAGGACAATGCACCCGCCCACACGGCCCTATCTGTCAAGTAGCTTCTCACCGGCAAAAACATTACTGTGATGGGACATCCTCTTTATTCACTTTATTTGGCTCCATGCGATTTTTTTATTTCCTAAAGCTAAATCTTCTTAAAGGGAAGCCATTTTACCTCAGCTGAAGAAGTTCAGGCAAAAACGAAGAACCTCCTGAAGAGCCTCCCAAAAACCTCTTTCCAGAACTGTCAGAAGCAATGGCTGCACGGAATGCAGAAGTATGTGAATGTTGAAGGGGAATTTTTTGAAGCTGATAATGTCACGGGGAACTGATTCTGTAAGTAAAATGATTTATTGGACCAGGCCCTTTTTTTCTGTGTGTCACACCCTGTATCTGTAAAATCGCTTTCTTCAAGCTCTGAAAGTATTTGGCCTGTTTTCGCTAAAGAAAAATAACCCATTTTGATCCAGGTTTGTCTCAAAGTGAAGGCAATATTCGGCTTTACATGACTTTGTGAGAGATCTTTTTCCAGTATGAAAATTTAAAAAAATCTGATGTGTACACCACATGACTTCCTTGTACGGAATATTAAATTATAAGCATTTTTTTTCTTGAATTTCATTTAAATTGATTGGATTGAATAAAATCTACTCCGTCGACAGCGCATAAACCGCAATAGAATAAATACACTCTTTAAAATTCACTATATTTGTTTACTATAACGACACTCTGAATGCACAAAATTTATATCATTTGAAGAATTATCTTATCGTTGCCACATGTTTTATTCAAATACTATAATAAAGCTAGAACGATGTATGAAAGAAATTAAGCAAACAAAACAGAAAAGAAACAGTTTTTCGCAGACGATTTAGTATTTCTCATTCACTTAATTCAGTTCTCACTTCGCGACGAGGCAAAAATACATAAGAACTCAAAATATCTGTATTAAAAATTACGAAGTAAATCTTAAACACTTATTTCCTCGAAAAATTCCAGAAAGGATTAAGCATGATTTAATTGGCAATAATAAATGAAGGCGTTATTTTTGTTGTTGCGAAGCTTAGTCTCTCCAGATTGGCAATAAATCTACAATTCTGCTCTTTCAAATGTAAACAAATATGTCCGCCATGTTATTTAAAACTTAACCGTATTTAAGCAGCTTTTAAATTGTTGATAATTGTACAAATATTGCTTCCAGAATTACGAAAGGCATAAAAACCTTAACCGGAAGATAAGAACAACATAATTCAATCATTTTTAAAGCAAAAAATGTACAATTTACAAACATATAAGAGTAAAGAAACTGAGATCACTGTGACGCGTAACAGAGGGGATATATATATAAATATAGTATTTATATACGTTTGGTGCGGCCGATTGCAACCAAAATACGAGGTACACATCTACATGTTATAGCAGTCCTATACACAAAATTTCAACGTTCTGAGGCTACTCGTTTTCGAGTTATGCGAGATACGCACGTACGTACATACGTTCGTACAGATGCCACGAAAAATTCTCTTCAGAATTAATTTTAAAGCAGTTTTATAATTTTTTTGGAGGAAACGAGTTTTTTTATTCTGTCCTTACGTACAGATATCACGCCAAAACATCGTTAAATAGCATTCGATAGCGGTCCAAATGGATATTTTCGTTGAAATATGCTGCCTGAAACATTTCGCGATTACAATACTTCCTTTTTACTTCGTACAAGGAAGTAATAAGACAGAAACAGACTCACTGATGAACAACTGTGTTCAAATGGCAGCCACTACCTATTCTCCCAACCCTAAAATTAGTTGATGACAAAAAATGGGTTCCATTCTTCTGATCAAAGTTAATAAGATTGTGAAAAAAATCTGTCATTGCATTTGTTATTTATTTGTAACTACACTTCAATTTCTCTCTTATGTACAATTCAATTTCAATTTTTTTTTGTTATATACGGTTTAATTAATATTGGTTTCATATTTACTAGAAATGTATGTATATTGGCAATAAAAAAATATAAGAATTTTAAAAAGAATTGGTAGTTTCTTTTGATTGCTACCTCGTAGGACTTAAAATTAATACAGTAACTCAGAAGTTTGGCGACCTCTGGTATATTCTATGTATGCATATTCTTTGCGTGTATGGTGATCAAGGCTCTTGCCACCGACAAGCGGAAGTGACGTAAGTAGCAGTCAACTGACGTAGGTTTCAACAGCAACAATATCATTTTTTACATCACATTTAAAGTAATGCTATTAACTAAATTAAAGAAAGATTTCAAAACGTACACAACGTACCATTATTGAAGAAAAAAATATGTTAGCACAAATTTCGCTTCTTTTTCACACTTGAATTGCTTTAATTTTGCGAGATTTTTGTACATAATAACAGCATATTTTAGAAACATTTAAATTTAATTTTCAGCATATGAATTCTTATATCTATGACTACAAGGTAATAAAGACAACACTTACGGAAAGTACTTCAGAACACCAGAAATTCATTTCTTTTACGATACCACAGAAAATCAATCTTCCAAAGAAGTTTTGGATATTTCCTAGAAAAAGAATCCGAATTGTTAGGCTAATGACAAAAGCTACAAATTTTCAAATTAAAAAAAAATAATAATAATAAGTAAAAACAAAAGTGAAAGAATTCAGATTTTATATCGCACCCAAAGGGGCGTTTTCTTAACGTTCTGTATATTAGCTTTATTTATTACATTATCAGGACTGGTATTCCTCTTTACTTGCTTTGGAAACATTAACTGTCCTGATTCGGAACAGGGAGCTTACTGAAGCTATGTTCAATAAATTGTGAAGTAGACAATACACACAGGAAGGGTATACGAAACCCTTTATTTTTCTCTCTTTACAATTATTTCCGGAACTTCGGAATACAGAGACCAACCACTTGTGGTCTGAACGTAAGAATATAAAAATATTAACTAAAACTCTAACTAAACTAACTTCGGATTAATAAACAAGTGCCTAACTCCAAGATTGGCCGTTAATTAACAAAAAGCCGTATGTAGTACAGAGAGCTGCTAAAACTACGATACGTTTAAAATTATCACGAGAGTTAAACCTCTGGCCTTGAAGGCAACCAGCAACCGAGTAAAACTACTCTGGCAAACGGCCTGCTTCTAATAACTCCTTCCCCTCTATTGCTTGGCAAAAAGCCACAACTTAAGTACTTGGCGTTAGCAAGACAAATTTGCATAAATAAGTTAAAAGCTTTTAATTCTGGCCGGAAGTAGAAAATAAGAAGTGATAGTAAAGATTTAAAATAAAATAAACGTTAGTAAAACTTAGGATCCTTACAACATATCATGTTCCTCTCACTTAAACCATAAAATTCAATTCCCAAGAATATCGCAAAATAGTTTAAAAAGAGCATATCTTCAGAATTTCCGATGCACAGTCTCGCGCGCTGGAGATAAAAATATTTTCCTTTCCCGTACAGTGTCGCCACTACTCGCTTTGAAATCGTTCAGTTTCTTGTTCAAAAATTCATAAATGTTTTACAAAATGTGAAACAGATAATGAAACAAATTCCAAATTTGGGATTCCAGATTCCCATATTCGGTGCAGGATTACATTATTCAAATTTGGGTGGCTCTAGGTACCGTTGTTTTATCACAGTGCGAGAAACTTAAATACATTTATGCAGATACTTCATTATTTAATTTATTTAAATGTAATGCAGGGCAATATTATTGGGTGGCAACAATTCAAAAAGTGGTTCGCCGTTTATAGTGAATCGGCTCAAAAAGCGAAAGCGAAATTAATAGCCCATCTGGGCAAATTGTCCCTTTGGGCTATTAAATAAAATAATTATAAATACTAAACAAAATTATTCGCATCAGGGAAGTAATAAATGGCTTTATAAACATTTTTCTTAATTAAAATAAAGCTACATACATACATTTATGAAGATTCTTCATTATTTCATTATTTATTAATAATTTCTTTAAATATAATGCGAGGATCTAATATTCGGTGGCAACAATTTAAAATGTGATTCGCCGTTTATAGTGAATCAACGCAAAATACCCAAACGAAATTAATAACAAAGTGGCTCAAAATGGCGTTAGCCCAAAGGCTGTCGAAACGAGTATGTATCTGTCAAAGAAAAAAATGCCCGTTTGTGCGTAATGTAAATTCTGAAGGCTTTCAGATTTTACTTTTTACATGTCTGCTGAAATAAAAGTTGAACCTCGACTACCAAATTTCTTATTCACCGTGAATTGGAATTTGCCGTTCTTTACTTTATAAAGTTAGGCTGTTAAGAACTACTGCCTGAAGCGGGCCGAGAGACATTGCCAAATAGGCAGTATAATGTGTCATATTTGTAAGGTATTTCTCCCGCCTACTTAGCATGCCTTCGTGGTGTAATGGTCAGCACGCTCGGCGCGTTCGAGAGGTTCGAGTCACGGCGAGGGCATTGCTCATTTTTCATGACTCTGTAAGGATCTTAAGTTTTACTAACGTTTATTTTATTTTAAATCTTTACTATCACTTCTTATTTTCTACTTCCGGCCAGAATTATAAGCGTTAAAGTATTTATGCAAAGTTTGTCTGGCGAACGCCAAGTATTTAAGTTGTGGCTTTTTGCCAAGCGAGAGAGAGGAAGCAGTTAGTCGAAGCAGGCCGCTTACCTTAGAAGTTTTACTCCTTTGCTGGTTGCCTTCCAGGCCAGAGGTTTAATCCTCTTGATACTTTTTAAACGTATTGTAGTGTTCACAGTTCTCTGTACTACATACGGCTTCCTGTTATTATAAGGCCAATCTTCCACGTTTATTATTTCAAAGTTAAGAGTTTAGTTTTATTTTTATATTCTTACGTTTAGACCACAAGTAGTGGGTCTTTGTATTCCGAAGTACGGAAGTTATTGTAAATAGAGAAAAATAAAGGGTTTTGTATACCCTTCTTGTGTATCCTGTCTACTTCCCACAGTTATTGAACATAGCTTTAGTAAGCTCTCTGTTCCGAGTCAGGTCCTTGCATGTTCCCGAAGAAAGTAAGACGGAACATTGAACCTGATAACTCCTGCTTCAAAATAACCTAATGACGTTACAACTTTTAAGTTTGTTTCTGTTACATATAACGGGTGGCCATAATTAAACTGAAAGTGCTCACAGTGTTCTGTAGCGCGATATATTTTCGAGAATGACGCCACATTTTGTAGGAAGATTAAACAAGACGGGGGAAGAAGGATTCCGCGAAAAAAAAATTAGTTCAAAAGTCACCGCTAGGGGAATATTTGGCGCTGTGTAATAGAAAATAGAGTGTTAACAAACGCAAATCAATACGGAAATTACCTTTTATTTTGCATTCAGATGAGGTTCAATGTGGCTGCCGTTGTTGTGGACCACATATTGCATTCTGTGCACAGTACGAACAACAGCAGAAAGTAACATGTCTGCAGGAATCTTCCGTACAGTCCGTGATATGTTATCCTTTAACGTAGCCAGGTCCCGGACCACTCCTTGATATACCTTGGACTTAAGGTAATCCCATAGCCAGAAGTCGCATGGGGTAAGATCAGGCGACCGAGGTGGCCATGCAGTTTAAAAGTAGCGGCTAATGACTCTTTCTGTTGTGAATTTCTGTCGTAGCATCTGTTGCACCCGTACAGCAACGTGTGGAGGGGCTCCATCTTGCATGAAAATGATTTCCCCCAGGCATTGTCTTTGCTGAAGTGCCGGAATGACAAAGCTGTTCAACATGTGGCGATATTTCTCTTCGGTAACAGAACTTGTTTCCGGTCCTGTCGGGGTAATGTTCTCACAGAAAAATGGACCTACGATAAATTTTATTCCGTATTAATTTGCATTTGTTAACACTCTATTTTCTATTACACAGCGCCAAATATTCCCCTAGCGGTGACTTTTCGAACTAATTTTTTTTTCGCTGAATCCTTCTTCCCCCGTCTTGTTTAATCTTCCTACAAAATGTGGCGTCATTCTCGCGAAGAGATCGCTCTACAGAACACTGTGAGCACTGTCAGTTTAATTATGGCCACTCGGTATATTGCTTTTGTTGATTATGAGTCAGCTATCTAAGTTTAAAATATATAAAACGAAAGGTTGTATTGTCTAACTAAGTTTAAAATTACGTCAGACTTGACACATGACATCTTTATAATTTTATAGAAAATAATTCCTATTCTTGAAAATAACTGTTCGCTTTGGTTAGCCCTCAAGAAATATTAGAACTCCATCGTTCAATGAACGTAAAATTATATGTAGAACGAAGACCAGTATTTTGAAACAGATACTCTGTTAGAGTCTATTTTTTTCCGCTAACAAAGCTTTCTCCAGAATTATTACAAAACTTTCAGAATATACAGAGAATTCCTAGAATAAGGTTTCATTATATACTTTATCGGAACTAAATAGTAGATAAATTATTTTTAGCATTGGTACATTTTGGATCGATAGGCTAAGTGACTTTTCAAGAAAATATCTTCAGGACTTATTTATAGAAACCATTCATAAGCACAGTTCAATAAATGAAATATTTAGACGAAAATTTAAGGATATATCATTAACAGCGCAGATATGTAGGTGGATAGGGGAACTCAATATTCTCCTCATTCTGAAAATAAATCCAATTTCTACAATTCTTACAACGTAAATTTAACTTAACAACGTAATTTTAAACGTCTACTCCTGACAATTAAATAAATCAAAGGAAGATATAGATTTTACAGGTCTATTCAATTTATGATAAGCCAATTTTCAGTTCGTCAGATTGTAAAGAATAATTTAATTTTATAACAATTATTTTAATTTCAATGTGCTTTCCTGCCGATTCTTGTTTCCACTTACAACTTCCTACCAGAATGAGCTGTTAGAATCGCGTTGAATGCAAATGAGTTAGAAGTAGTATTTAAGGAAGGTTCAACTTACTTCTCCAGAGAAAGCTAGGAATCCTGAATAAAGCGTGTTTGCGTTCGGGCTAAGTCTTTCTTAAAGATGTTACGCTCGGCCGTATATTACGCGCCTTTTGATATTCGTCGGCTAGTTTAAATTAAGGGCCAACTATGTTAGATCTTGTGTTTAGCTTCGGCTAAGTCTCTCTTAGTTAGTTATAGTTTAGCTCTCATTTCGAGTTCAAGCTCGAGTGGAGGCTTTGCTGTAAGCCCGAGAAAGGGGCCAACTGTTTATCTTTTCTTGAGGAAAAAAAAGGGTGGTTAACCCTTCATGAGTCTACGCCTTTGGTTATTGGAACTCAGTGATAAGTCGACATTTACGACAATAATAATACGATAAGTCGACATTTATCGACATTTACTTTACACAAAAGAGTAAGGAACCTATAAGATTATAAGGTATTTCTCTCACTTCCCTAGCGTTCCTTCGCGGTGTAGTGGTTCTGCACGCTCGGCCGGTATTCCAGAGGTCCGTGGTTCGATTCCCGGCGAAGGCGGTTGCATATTTTTCATCTTTTCTGCTTCCAATTAACCTAACGACTCCACAAGTGGCGCCCGAACTAAAAGGGTTCTGGATGATGATTCTCCGCACCCAGGATTTGGCGACTAGGTCCCCTAAAACCCTAGTCGCCCGTTAAAAAGGGGAGTATATAAGGTATTTCTCCCACTTCCCTAGCGTGCCTTCGTGGTGTAACGGCAGCACGCTGAGCCGGTATTCCAGTGGTCCGTGGTTCGAGTTGCTATTTTTAATCTTTTCTGCCTCTAAAAAAAATCCTAATGACACTACAGTGGCGCCCGAACTAAAAGGGTTGTGGATGATGATTCTCCGCACCCAGGATTTGGCGACTAGGTCCCCTAAAACCCTAGTCGCCCGTTAAAAAGGGGAGTATATAAGGTATTTCTTCCACTTCCCTAGAGTGCCTTCGTGGTGCAGTGGTTCAGCACGCTGAACCGTTATCCCAGAGGTCCTTGGTTCGATTCCCGGAGAAGGTGGTTGCATATTTTTCATCTTTTCTGTTTCCAAAAATCCTAATGACTCTAGTGGATGATAAGATCCACAAATTTCGTACTCTTTCTTCTCCTACCGCCAAGGTATCAAGAGGATTTTTGATTAAATAGATTTTTAAAGCCCTTATTCCACAACATCACTACATTCGCAAATATTCTTCGAAAAGCAATTATTTTCGAAAATGTTCATCCTTTGTCGAAGATTTAAACCAGAGTCTAATGGTGGATGTTATTGGCAATGTCATTTTTTAAAAAAAAAGTAATCTTGGATATGTAACGAAATCTAACCTTTAATATGGTCTTTCTGTTTTTATACTTGTATTTGGGAAAGTTTTATATTCGTTACGAAAAATAAATAAATAAATAAATAAATAAAAATACAGGAAGTTTGGCTTCCATAGGATAAAAAAATTGAGCAGGATGCTTAATTTCAAAATTGCATGCAATAGTTGCAGGATTCTTAACAATTTAAAAGTTTTTTTAAGCGCGACTCAGCCTAATTTTTTTTTTTACCATGGTAGGCATATTTGTTTACATTTGAAACTTAGCAGAAACTTTTTGTTACTTTTGTGGAGTGGGACAAAACTTATTTGAAACATTTTGTGGAGTGGGACCAAGATGAGGTGAAAACTTTTAGTTTAACTAAAAAAGAGGAAAATTTAGTTTTGTACACCAAAAAATCTGCCTACTTGCCCTCCGGCCGAATTGTTTTTTTTTTATTTATTTTATTTTATTTTATTTTATTTTAATTGTAAGAATTGTTTTGTAATTGCTTTAACTCTATTTGGTGTTTATGTTCTTCTACATCTTTCAATTTTTAAAGAAAATATTTTGAGTTTAATTGTATTTTTGCCTTGTCGAGAAGTGAGAACTGAATTATTGGAACGAGAAATATAGCTCTAATGAAATTCGAGGAAATAACTTTAAATGAAATGCAGGAAAAAATGCGCATAATTTAATATTCCGCACAAGGAAGTTATGTGGTGTACACATCAGATTTTTAGTCCAAAGGGATTTGAATCCCGAAGGACTATTAGTTTCGTTTTGGCATTTTGCGTCGGACTCATAAATGTCGGTTCACTTTTCAAACTGTTGCCACAAAATGTTAGAGTCCTGCATTATATTTGAAGAAATTAAATAATGAAAAATCTGCATAAATGTATGTATATTTCTCGTATTGTGATAAAACAACGGTACATAGAGTCATCGAATTTTGAATAACGTAATCCTCCAACGAATATGAGCATGTGGAAGACCAAATTTGAAATTTGAAATTTGTTTTCTGATCGATTTCCGATTTTTTAAAACTTTGACGAGTTTTTGATTAACAAACTCAAGGATTTCAAAGCGAGCAATGGCAACGTTGTGCAGAAAAAACATTTTTATCTCCAGCGCGTGAGTCTCTGTATCGGAAATTCTAAAGATAGGCTCGTTTTAAAATTATTTTGCGATATTGCTGTTGCACTGGATCTTATGGTTTAAGTGCGAGGAACATGATATTTAATAAAGAAAGGTAACACACAAAATGTTAAAAAACGCCCCTTTGGACGTAATTTAAAATCTGAAACATTTCAGATTTTTTTTATTTAAATTTATATCGTCCTAATAAAACAGCGTATTTTCCTTAGATTCGGAATTCGATGCTTACAGAAATTAAGGGCATTTTTAATCTTAGTTTTTATCTCTGCGGGAGAACGGAGTTTAACTAATTTCAAAATGAGAGAATTATCCTTTTCGAAAAAACGTTCTTAAAAGGAAACATAAGGACTCGTGATTACGCAACGTCTAGGAAAAAATTGCAAAATAATTTTTATTGCAACTCCGTTTCACCATCAAGATAAAACTAAGGTTAAAAACTTTAATGCGTAGTTGGCTTATCTATCCAATTAAGTGATAGACATGAAATTTTGAAAAAATACATTGTTTTATTACGCCGATATAAATTTAGATGGTTCGGATAAAGCTGAAATTTACCGAATTTTGGCTTCTCTTACTGAATTCAAGTTTTGTGTATTTAATGGATTTAATTAAATCTTGCTTTTTTTTCTCACCCAAAACTGCTTTTTTTTTTCTCATCCAAAACTGCTTTTTTTTCTCACGAGAAAGTAAAGAACACAGTATCATTCCTGCAGACCTCAGTAATTGTTACACGCCTTAGATGCTTTAGAATGTTTTGCTGCATTATCCGAATTGACAGCTAATTTCACGAAAGCATGAGTGCAGTTACTAGTGAAGTTACCAGGAATTTTCCTTCCCTTCTGCGAATCTTTCACACCCAACAAACACGTGCAAAAAGATCTGTGAGTGATATTTTTTCAAGTTACAATTCAGTAATTCATGTAGTCTTGTAGAGTTTTCTATGATGACTACAGTACATACCTAATATATTGTACAGCGTAAGAGCCAATATACAGTAAGACCCTGCTTAACGCTTTTTCGTTTAGCGCTGTTTCGGTTTAGCGCTCTTTTATTTACCCGGGGTTTACCCGGGGATTCTCCGAAATTGTGCGCAGCGCTAGGTTCCCAAATAACATATCCGAAACAGTGTAGTTGTGTTTTTTGCTTTTTATCATTTGAAACAACATTTGTTGACATTATTGTAAGTTTAAATTTATATAATACTATAACGATTAATACAGTGACAAATATTATGATCTTTATTTTTTATCATGGGTGATAATAAAAAACAAGAAAAGAAAGCAGCCAGATAAAGCATTTCACTGGAAACTCAAATGCTAGTGATTAGAAGATTAGATTCTGGTGAACGTCAATCTCAAATTAGTGCTGCATTGAATTTGGCAACTTCAACAATAAGGACAATTTTTAAGAATAAAGAAAAAATACTGTCATCGGCAACTGCAACTACGTCCAGCTCTACAACTAGAATTACCCGTTCTAGAAATAACATTATAGAGGAAGTGGAAAAACGACTCTCTATATGGATTGACTACGAAATTGAAAGCAATATGCCATTAAGCCAATCTATCATAATGCCTTCTTCACAAAAAGGCAGAAAATTGGAAACCCAGAATAGACTGAATGATCTGACTGAGAATTTTATTTGTTTTTAAAAGTATATTCGTTTATATATTTTTTTATTTTTGTAAGAAATAAATGTTTATTTTATTTTTATTAAAAAAAATTATTCAATTTAATACCTAACCATTTTTTATCCGTCTTCCCCTAACCCCGTTATTTACATGTTAAGATAGCCTCGCTTAGCGCTGTTTCGCATTACGCTCTACTTTGATGGAACGTATCCCCCGCGTTAAGCGGGGTCTTACTGTATTGTAAATAATTAATGTGTAGAAAAAACTACTCTTAACGTTAGATTTGTGTCCCCAGTTTACGCGAATATTTTTAACACAAGGTGTCGATTTTTCGGTCCCTTGGGATTCGTGTTAACAAGGGATTACTGTAGTTATATACCATTTGGCAGTGCTGATACGGTACTCTTCTAGTGGTATTTTCACGAAATAACCTGCTCCACTAAAGAATAAGCAACTATTTGTTTGCCAGCATTGCATCCACTTTTGTATTTTTTTTTTAAAGGATTCATCTAGAAAGATATAGTGCACCAATTGCCGTTTGCTGTAAAAGACATTGTAAAATGGACTAAAAATAGATATTTCTCGTGACATCTATACGTAAGTATCTCGTATAACGCAAAAACAATTAGCTGTAGAACGTTGAAATTTTACATACGGGACTGGCTATAACATTTAGTTGTGCACCTCCCTTTTATGGTTGCAATAGGCAATATCAAAAAATATACATGTAGAATTTGACTTAATTCACAGCATGAGAGCACGAAGTAATAGTTAAATGGTTTATTTAATAGAAAGAAATAAAAGTAAATAAAGATGAAGTTAACGGTATGCAGGATTAACATAATGATGCACCAACAGTTCTTTTATAAACTCTTGAAGACGTGTGAGCCGTCTGCTCACGTCTGCCATCCACTCTCGACCAGGTCTCAGCGCTGTCTGGGATGATTCTTACTGCGCTGGGCTGTGATGGTATACTGATGACGTCATAACGGGCAATTCTCATTCAGCATTGGACGGTATGATTTCCCACATACATTCGCTTTACCGACCTGTAGGTTTGGGTCGTAGTGATACATTTCCAGTTAGAGAAGTGTTTTCAAGGGCCAAAATATTTATGTGTTGGCAGTATCAGATAATATATATATATTCGGCAAATAACGAAATCTGTCTTTTAATGCAGTCTTACGATTGCTTTGCTTTGGAAATGTTTATACTTGTTAAGAAAAAAGTCACTGGTTTGACTCCCGTACAACAGCAATTAAGCCGGATATTTAATTTTAAAATTTGCAATTTTTGATGTCATTTTCAACTTGCCTTGAGGGATCGGTTTATTAAATTAGAATAATTCGAGGAAATTGGTTTAAATGACAAGCAGTAGACAATGTGTGTAATTTAATACGCCGTAAAAATATTAAAATTAAAATTCTTATGTGGGCATCATAAGCCATATGATGTCCACATAAGAATTTTTAATAATAATGAAACTTATAAATTATAATATAACAGTAATAAAGAAAACATTAAAAACATTATTAGCATAAATAAAGTAAAGTTGTAGCCAATAAAAACAATTGTTTTCCTAATTAGTCCAAAATCGTACTCCATTAAAATTATCTTAAGTTTAGAATTAGACATGTGATATAGCACAATCAAATTCCTAGATAACTCTCTGTTTGGATTTGAAAGAAACTCTCAATAAATGAAAATGAGTATAAAAAAAATTGAAAGAAAAGCGATGCAATGTGTAAGTAATTGTCGAGTGTACTAACGAAGAATTTTTAGAATATTTTTAGAATTACCAACAATTTTAAAGTTGTTTAAGTGCCGCTAAGCCTTTTTTTTTATGGCGGCCATTGATTGTTTACATTTGCAACAGCAGACTAGTGGACTTGTTGCCAATCTAGAGAAACGTAGGCATACAGAAAAGGAAGGAGAAAATACCTTATATACTCCCAATAACGGCGACCCAAACAAGATCATTAGGTCTAATTTCAAACCAAGTAAATCGGATCGTATTCCTCTCATTTCTAAGCTTATATACTCCCCCTTTTATAGGTTAACTAGGGGTTAGGAGACCTAATCGCCAAATTACTGGTGTTTAAAAATCATCATTCACAACCTTTTTAGTTCGGGCGCCACTGTAGAGTCACTGGGTTAATTTGAAGCAAAAGATGTGAAAAATGTGCAATGCCCTCGCCGGGAATCGAACCTGGATCTCTCGAATACGCGCTGAGTTTGCTACCGTTACACCAGGAAGGAATGCAGAAAGGAAGAAAATACCATATAACATAATCTAATTCTTTTAGAAAATCAGTGTTTCCTTTCCAAATTAAATCAATAATTTTTTATTCTCATAATCTCTTAATAAGCCAACAGAATAATTAACGAAAGCTAGTTCACGCATGTCATAACATAACGAAATTTCTTTTTTACTTCCTTGTACGAAGTAAAAAGGAAGTATCGCGAAAAGTTTTAGGCAGCATATTTCAACGAAAATATCCATTTTGACCAATATCGAATGCAGTTTAACGATGTTTTTGCGTGATATCTGTACGTAAGGACAGAATAAAAGACTCTTTTCCTCCAAAAAAAAAAAAAAAATTATAAAACTGCTTTAAAATGAATTCTGAAGAGAATTTTTTGTGGCGTCTGTACGAACGTATGTACGTACGTATCTCGCATAACTCAAAAACGAGTAGCCTCAGAACGGTGAAATTTTGTATATAGGACTGCTATAACATGTTGATGTGCACCTCGTATTTTGGTTGCAATCGGCCGCACCAAACGTATATAAATATATTTATATATATATCCACTCTGTTACCCCGCTCAGTGATCTCGGTTTAGTTACTCTTATATGTTTGTAAATTGTACATTTTTTGCTTTAAAAATGATTGAATTATGTTGTTTTTATATTCCGGTTAAGGTTTTTATGCCTTTAGTAAATCTCTATCCAATAATTTTAGAATTATCAACAATTTTAGTGTTGTTTAAGTGCCGCTAAGCCTAATCCTTTTCTTGTTGCCGGCCATTGTTTGTTTACATTTGAAACAGCAGACTAGTGGTTTTGTTGCCAATCTAGAGAAACGTAGCTTCGAAACAACAAAGATAACGCCTTCATTTATTATTGCCAATTAAATCATGCATAATCCTTTCTGGAATTTTTTCGAGGAAATAAGTGTTTAAGATTTACTTCGTAATTTTTAATATAGATATTTTGAGTTTTTATGTATTTTTGCCTTCTCGCGAAGTGAGAGCTGAATTAATTGAATGAGAAAAACTCAATCGTCTGTGAAAAACTGTTTCTTTTTTGTTTTATTTGCTTAATTTCTTTTATACATCTTTCTAGCTTTATTATACTATTTGAATAGAACATGTGGCAACGATTAGATAATTATATTCTTTAAATGATATCAATTTTGTACATTATGAGTTATAATATGAACGAAATATAATACTGTTAAGTGAATCTAGCGCCAGAGTGTCGCTATGGTAAACAAATACTAGAGTGAATTTTAAAGAATGCATTTATTCTATTGTGGTTTATGCGCTGTCGGCGAAGTAGATTTAATTCAATCCAATAGGTTTAAATGAAATGCAAGAAAAAAAATGTATATAATTTAATATTCCGTACAAGGAAGTCATGTGATGCACACATCAGATTTTTTAACTTTGTGAAATAAATGAGATTAAGTACATCAATTCTTTCAGGTATCTAAAATTTCATTCGTAAACCTCTAAGAGATGTTTTTAAACGTTCTAGAATTTAGGCTTTTGATTAGGACTGAAAAGCATTTGCTACCATTTAAAATTTTACTTTAAAAGTTATAAATTTAAGAACCATTACGAATGATGATTCATCTCGGTGTCTTTGAATTTACACGTTAACCCCCATGTTTTAAATTACAGGAAATATTTTTAAAAATTTGCTATTTTTGAAAATCTCATGTAGTGCATGATTTCTATGTCATTTTCTAGAATGCTTTCATTCTGAGACTGTACCGTTTGCATTTTTAGAATTTTTAAAATTTTATTTGCAGAAGAACAACTGCAAGAATTCTTCCCATGACCTTCAAGGTAAATCGCTTTGACCTTCAAGTTTTGCGGTTTTCAGTGCCACACGTGTAAGAAGTCCGTCTCGTGAATAAAGGGTCAAAGGGAACACACGTGTCATCTTTTTTCCTCATACAAATGCTGTCATTTCTAGGAACGGGAAAACCAACTATAACTGTTTCCTAGAACTAAGCTATGTTACTTCACATGTTATAGGGTATTTAAGATATTCCAAGATAATCAATCATTATAGCGGTCGAAATAAAGTAGAATCAGATATGTATTTACTGATGACAGAAGAAGCAATTATTTATTAATAATGACTTCACCGTTTTATTTGGTGGGTAAAGGGTTAGGATCTACAGTGTCTCACAAAAGTGATGGGACACTTCTGCTTTACGAAAGGAAACTGTAGTAAAATAAATTAAAAAAACATGTAAAAATTTTTTGTGGGTGTTTTTCATACTTAAATTTAGTAACAATTATTACATAACATACATTTTCTCAAAATATTAAAATAGTAATTTAATAAAAATACAATTGTTTAGAACGGCTGACATAAGTGATGGGACACTTACTTTTCCATCAAATATTTATCCAAAAATTTTACTTCTTAAAATGTTTTAATATTTTGTTGGATTTCCTTTTACTTTTAAAACGTCATTTAATCTTCTTGGGATGGATTCGAGTAATTTTTTTGTGATTTCTGGAGAGATTTTACCTCATTCTTCTTGAAGCAGTGATTTTAATTGTTGTTTTGAAGAAATGGTGTGTTTGCGAATTCTTGATTGCAATTCTTGCCAAATATTCTCTATGGGATTTAAGTCTGGAAATTGTGGTGGTGTTTTTATTATTTCAGGACAGTTATACAGCAGCCAGAGTCTAACGTTCATAGCACTGTGCTTGGGGTCATTGTCCTGGTAGAATTTAAAATCGTTATGAAGGGTCAATTTTCGTGCTGAAGATTTCAAATTTTGATTTAAAATGTCAATATACTTGTACCGATCCATTATACTGTCAATAAAAACAAGATTATCAACTCCAGCGGACGACATACACCCCCATACCATAACTTCTCCTCCACCACGTTTTACTGTTGGCACCAAGTTCTGTTTGCGAAATTCTTTCCTGGGTTTTCTCTACGCCAAGATTCTACCGTCAGAACCAAATATATTAAATTTACTCTCATCAGCAAATATAACTTCATTCCAGTAATCAGAATTCTTATTATGTTGGATTTTGCGAAAGCCAGTCTGAGTTTTCTATTCTTTTCACTTACAAAGAATTTTTTCCTGGCTGCTCTACCGTGATATCCAGCAGATCGAATTACTCTTCTAATAGTCTCAGGATTAACAATTATTCCATATAATGCTTGTAAATCAGCAGCAACTTTAGGAGCACTCATTCTTCGATTTTTTTTTTTTAATATTTTGAACAATAATTCGCTTTATTCCATTGGATAGCTTTGATGGTCGGCCAGGTCTTCTTTTATCCTGAATCATATGATTCTTTTTATATCGTTTAATGATATTGAAAACTGTTGAATGACTCATGCTAACTGTTTCAGCAGTTTCTCTAATAGATTTTTCACGTTCAATATGCAAATTAATAACTAATTTTCGAATTTCAGGCAAATTTTCTTTTCGTTTAGCATTCATGGCTGCACAGAGCTAAAAAACACAAAAATTCCAAAACAAACTGGAGAGAAAGACGCCAGACGATCTTATAAATTATTGCTAATTGCTTTTCAGTAAAAATAAAAACCCCAAAAAATATTTTTATTGTAGTACGTAGTAGTATCTAATGGTGTTCTATCACTTATGTGAGCCATTTTTTTGCTCCGTTCTAAACAATTGTATTTTTATTAAATTACTATTTTAATATTTTGAGAAAATGTATGTTATGTAATAATTGTTACTAAATTTAAGTATGAAACACACCCACAAAAAATTTTTACATGTTTTTTTAAATTAATTTTATTACAGTTTCCTTTTGTAAAGCACAAGTGTCCCATCACTTTTGTAAGACACTGTATATTTTGTAGTTAGCTTAATAACTTCGAAGTCCGTAGTATATATATAAGGTTAATGGTGAAGAAAATTTGGTGAAGAGAAGTATCAAATTTATCCTTGCACTAAGGCGGTTGAAAGGATGTCAATAAAAATTTGTCCAACTGGCTCCGTAGCAGTTTGCTTGAATCTCTGTTTCATGTCCAGATAAAAGTTGAAGTGCTACATATAGCGAAAGCGTATTCCTCAATCAGTCAATTATGCTTCGAATTTATTTATCTCATTTATAAGGAATAACTTAGAGTCGTCAATATTTGCAAACAAATAAACTCTAAAAACCAGAGACGTGCCTAAATATTTTGTCGTTTTGGTGCAAAGAGGTAAAGGCGCCTACGTATAAAATCAAATTAATTATATTTGCACATTTTTATATTTGAGAATAATTAAAAAATAATTTTATAACTCTTGTAATATTGTTACGTTATATTCTTACGTTCACGTTCGTACGGGGTTCGTAGATTTGGAGTGAATAACGACGACACTTGATGAAGTACCGAAACACACTTTATTTAGCCAATATTAGTCAGGACAGCTCCAATAACACATTTTACAGTCGTTGAAGATCTTTTATTGTCACGCCGGAACAATCAGCGAGACTGCCTTCACAATGTCAGGCAATAACGGTGGAAACAGCTTCCTGCAATCCACCCGACTCTGCTTTCTGGAGTACAGCTCCCGACTCTGCTTGGTCGTTATCGGAACTCCACGTACTCTCGAGACTCTCCTCGCTACAACTCGCGATGCACTCGACGACACACGAGCACAGCTCCCGACTCTTCGGTTCAGTCGTTCCCGGAGCTCAACACGCTCTCTCGACGACGCACTAACCGCGATACACTAACAGACTCCTTCGGTGCACTCGACGACACACTCGGCACTCGCTGCCCGGCTGTCAACTCGATCGAGTCCGCACGGACTAACTCGCTAGATGAGACACACACTAACTGCGGACCAGCAGGGTTTATATAGCTATAGTGTTGCGAGGCCCCAACTTGTCAGCAACTATGGTAGTGACTGCTATGAACTGTAAATTACACAAACTCGTAAGAAGGGTTTAAATCCCTTTTTATTCCACTTTAGAAATAACAGCTGCGTTCACTTGACGCTCACAAACTACGCCGACACGGCGGTTTAACAAAACAGAAATGTGAAACTAAAAATAAATGACAGGATGAATAAATAACGAGATCACTATCTACGAGGCTCTAGATTCGTATCTAACTTAACCGCGTTCTAAGATACAGCTGAGATTCAGCAAGCTTACTGATTAAGCAGTTGAAGATTCCACGAACTGCCGAAATAGGCACACAGGCCGAAACGCGCGGTTCTTAAATTTCTACCTAGCAACCTTCACGCTCGCGATTCCAGAAGCACACTCACAATCTCGTTTCCCTTCTATTTAAACTCAACTTACTTCTGCTAAAACTTGAATAGACTGCGCGTTCTACTACAATTTACATACTCTGGCATTGGCAATTCTAGGGGAAAGCAAAGGCTTGACAGGAAAGCTTAAAATAAATGTTAGTTAAAATAAATATAAACCCTACATAGCTTTCGGCTTGTGTTCGAGAACATTCTGGGCTAAACCGGTAAGAATTCGTTCCAGAAGGTTCTCCATCCGTCCATGGTATATCACTATTTTTTTCCGCCAAATGGGCGATTTCTTGCTAAATGTGGCAATCCTGCCTTCCCTTGCCGTTTTATGGCAACCCTAAAACTGCTTTGCGGAGAAGCCATCTCACCGCACCTGTACATTTCGTAACCATATTTTAAATTGTATCTTTTTATATTCTATGTAATGCATATAATGATTTATAATTTTTAATTAAAACATTAAATATGACATTTTTTTATATATAGCAAGTAACGTTGAAATAATGTACATAGTAATGCATATTACATCGAAAGGACTTTCAAGCCCTTTTTCCTAATTTAATTTTCATTACTTTGTAAAGGGCAAATTTAAAAGCCACTTTTCGAAATCTAAATACTGTTGTTGTTACTTAAGCTCACTTGTCTGACAGTAACATCAGCCTAAGCCTACGAAATTGCGAGATACGCCTATTGTTGGCAACAGCTTTACAGCACCATACAGGTGGCAATGTGATTTTGCTCAGTACCGCCCATAATTTTCATGAAGAGCTACACGGAATCTTCGCACCGGAGCCACTGCACGTCACTAGCTCTGCAACAACACTGCATCGGGAGCGACTTTGATTTTTAGCTCAAACGGCGTTAGTCCCCATGGAGGTAGGAAAGGTAGGAGGGGCCAGTCCGCACTAGAAGTGAAGCACTACTTTGAAGCTTGGGTCACCAGATGGGGTGTTCTTTGTTTACATTTAGAAGCTCGCTTGACACGGTTCTGATAGTATTTCGACACACGACAGTTCCATACAAATCGAAAAAGGGACACTTTCGCATGAAAGAAACATTCATAGTGTGATGGATAATAGCAATTTGTATAGTTTAGTGACAGTTAAGCAAAAATCGCATCTTGGTTATTTTTCGATAACTAACAACAGCGATTTTGATTATGAATTTGTTTTATAAAATTCTAAGCTGTTGAACTGCAAAAATATAGATTTTAACAAAAATGTTATGCTTAAAGAATGAAAAATAAATTACGGTACCTTTAAAATTGTACACGTCTTTCGATACCCTTGATGGAGTATTCGCTACTTTTATTTTATGTTCCAAACGCCAAAATGTTTTAAATAACTCACATTTTTTTCACATCCATATATTATTGTTGCATATTATTGCAAAAAGCCTGTATCTGCCTTTGACAAAATACATAAATATTCATTAAATTGTTTATAAATGTATTTGAAATGAAGAATTTATTCACTTATAAACAACTGTGAAAGTACTGTGAAGAAATCTAATGATTAAATGTATCTAATTTATAATGATTATAAATGTTATCTAAATTAAATATATAATAACCTTAATATTGAATTGTAAACATAAATTGAAATCCTGTTGACAAATACGTTATAAAACTATTTAAGCAAGAATTGTTCGTATTGGAAAGCAATCTGTTAAAAGGTATTGTAAAGCAAATGCTATGAGATGCGCACTTCAGAAAGTAATAAAGAGTTTTGGATTATGTATTGTTGACATGAAGGGTAAAAAAAAATCTGATAAGTATAATTAAAAGAATTATTCCCGTTACATTACATAATAACTCAGTAACAAGTTTTAAATAATACTTTAAAAAAAAAAAAATCTGAAATGTTTCAGATTTTAAATTACGTCCAAAGGGGCGTTTTTAACATTTTGTGTGTTACCTTTCTTTATTAAATATCATGTTCCTCGCACTTAAACCATAAGATCCAAAGCAACAGCAATATCGCAAAATAGTTTTAAAACGAGCCTATCTTTAGAATTTCCGATACAGAGACTCACGCGCTGGAGATAAAAATGTTTTTTCTGCACAACGTTGCCATTGCTCGCTTTGAAATCCTTGAGTTTGTTAATCAAAAATTCGTCAAAGTTTTAAAAAATAGGAAATCGATCATAAAACAAATTTCAAATTTCAAATTGGGTCTTCCACATGCTCATATTCGTTGGAGGATTACGTTATTTAAAATTCGATGACTCTATGTACCGTTATTTTATGACAATGTGAGAAATATACATATATTTACGCAGATTTTCATTATTTAATTTCTTCAAATATAATGCAGGACTCTAACATTTTATGGCAACAGTTTGAAAAGTGAACCGACATTTATCCGTCCGACGCAAAATGCCAAAACGAAAGTAATAGTCCTTCGGGACTCAAGTCCCTTTGGACTAAAAAAACTTATTTTATTCCCTTTCAGAAATGTTCAGAGAAAGTCAAGTACTATTAAAAGTATTTCGCTAACTCCTAATAATTCTCTAATTTAAAATGAACGGAATAGAGCATTAATTATAAATTCACTTACATTTTTCGATTTAAAAGATGCCTCAGAAGCCAAAAAATCATGTCATATTTAAGAAAGTATTTTAGGAAGAAGCTCTATAAATAGAAAAGAAATAATGCATAATTTTAATATTAATAATACAATAAACTTTGATCTTAATTTTTGTACCTTAACCGAATAAAATCGAATTACCTTAATTTTTTTTCTAATGTAAAATTAACGAAAACTTGTGAAAATATTTCATTCAAATTAAACCATTCTGAGAAAACTGTCCTGTGAAAAGTATAGCATTTAATTCCGTTCAGAATGAAATGTTGTTTAAAAATATGTTGTTTTCACATACTTAGGAGTCTGAAGTGTTGTAGAAAAAGAAAATATATACAGTTACATGTATATTTACGACGTAATTACAAAATATTTACATCCGAACGCATCAAATCCCATTGAACTCAATGGTATATGACCCAATGTTTTGGTTACCACGTAGGGATCGCCGGTGCTTCAGAGCAGGGTACGGGAGAAACTTGTTTAGGGCAACTCCATCTTACTTCCTACCTCCGTGTTAGTCCCAGAGGGGCTATTAATTTCTTTTTGCCTCTTATGCAGCATTCGTTTCAAAAATCAATCCAGAAAATTTTTGTAGTATGCCGGAGTCACAGTGACGACTTGACGACACAATTCTTGATGGTTGATACTTTGACTGTCAAAAAAAGTGATCAGCATCATTTTCATTTTTCATTTTGAACTGTGAACTTTCCTCAACCAATTCATTTTTGACTTGTCCACACTGCACTTTCGCATTTTGTCTCCAGATTGTACTCAAGACACCAGTTTCATCTCTAGTGCCAATGCTTTGAAAAAAAGTTAGATCCTGTTAGATCTGCCATGAAAATCAAATCTTTGTATCTCTTACCATTACATACAATCAAAATGATTTAAAAAGTGTGAAAGGTAATGTTAAAATGCTTTATTTTTCATAAATAAATTGAATTTTTTGCTTTTTTCTTTTCTTTCTTTTAGTCCAAAGGGTCCCTGAGGGACTATAGTTTTCGTTTTGCAATTTTGCATCGAATCGCTCTGAATGTCAGTTTCACTTTACAAACTGTGACCACCAAATATTATCTCCCTGTATTATATTTAAATAAATAAAATAATGAAGAATCTCCATAAATGTATGTATGTTTCGCGCACTGGAATAAAACAACAGTATCTAGAGCCATCCAAGTTTGAATAATGTACGTCTCCACCCGAGTATGGGCATTTTCAAGCTCGAATGTGGATTTGTTTTATTATCGATTTCATATTTTGTAAAGAATTTATGTGTGTGTGTGTGTGTGTGTGTGTGTGTGTGTGTGAGTATAGCACACACACATAAATCCTTTCTTAGCATTTGCGACATACAGAATTCAACAGTAAAATAAAAAAAATTAAAAGCAGTATATTTTTAGACTTCTCGATAGAATGTCATTCATTTTTATATTCTTTTTTTCACTCTTACACTTCGACTATTGTCGAAAATGTTTATCATTGGTGGATAATCGAATTTCTGTACAAGCATTCAATTGCTACCGAGTCCATCTAGAATACTTCAGCACGGAGGCTGTCGCCCAAATGGGATAGCGATTACACGCCCATACCGATGGTGGTGTGTGGTGGTGTATTTAATTACGGCAAAGCACATGAGGGCATGCCTAAAGGAAGGGATGCCTTCGTGGAGGACTTCCTAAGGGAACTGGCTCGTATACACGTTACAACATGGGTAAAACGACGAAAACGCCCATGCAGCCAGCCCGTTTGCGGAATTCGAATCTCGGACCGAACTACCAGTGTTCAGCGACTTTACAGCTCGGCCGCTGGTGGGCCGTAAAGCATTTATGAATTTTTGATTAAGAAATTCAACGATTTCAAAGCGAGCCGTATGAAACACCGTATGAAAAAAAAATACTACAACTGTTTAAACTGTATCATGTCATATGCACATCTATTTTTAACTGGCATAATATTTTCAATGTATTTTACCGCAAACATATTAGTCCATACTGTATTCATCATTACTGTAATCTGCTGTAACTTACTGTATTTTTGTCATCCTATACTAGATTTTTATCATACTGAACGTTATTTTTATCATATTATAATCTCTCCATAGTTATATGTTTGACTTCTCCTCAGGAGTTTGTCCTCGCGCTGTGGCATGTATTAAGTATAATCATATATCACTTGTTAGAAGTCTTATGCAATAACATATATGACTTCGTATTTACATTGTATTATGATCGTAACTAGTTATTTACCCAAATGCAACAATTTTACTGCCAAGGTATACCTCAATTGTTTGTAATCAATCATTCATTTTCAATTATGTACTCACGTATTTGAATTAGTGTTGTCTTAAGGGTTCTCTAGATCATGGTAGACGTGGTCTATACTAATTAACCGTATGGTAGAGGCATAGTGCCCACGTCCCCCGTTCCTTATCCTTATCCTTATTCCCAGCGCGCCAGACTGTGTATCGGAAATTCTCAAGACATGCTCTTTTGAATATTTTGTGATTTTGCTTTTCAACTGAATTTTATCTGTTTTACGTGCGAAGAACATGATATTTAATAACTAAAGTTAACACGCAAAATGTTAAAACAACGTCCTTTTGGGAGTAAAATAAAATCTGAAAGCTTTAAAATTTATTTATTTATTACTCCAAAGAGGCCATTTGCCCAGAAGTACTATTAATTTCATTTTGGCATTTTGTGTCGAATCACGATCAGCTTTGTTTCACTTTTCAAATTGTTGCCACCCAATATTAGAGCTCTGTATGTATCCAAATTTCAATAACGTAATCTACCATAGAATATGGGCATGTGGAAGCCCTAATTTGAATTTGAAATTTGTTTTATTCTCGATTTCATATTTTGTAACACTTCAACGAATTTTTGATTAACAAACTCATCGATTTCAAAGCGAGCGATGGCAACACTGTACAGCGGGAAAAAACATTATCTCCAGCGCGCGAGGCTCTGTATCGGAAATTCTAAAGATAGGCTCATTTTAAAATTATTTGCGATATTGCTGCTAAACCTGAATGTTAAAAATAAGCCCCTTTGGACATAATTTAATTAATTTTTTAGCATTATTAATTTATCTCAAGGGCAATCAAATTCATATTTTATAACTTGCCATTTATTTCTCATTAGTAAAGCTGCAGTAAGACTAGTCCAAAGAAAACTGGTTCCAGTAAAATACCATTAAAAATGTTATGTTCTGTCCATATGTGAAGGTAGATAGATATACATCTCTGTTTCAAAATTAAACATAAGATAGGCAGTTTACCAACAGTAAACTTAAATCTTTATTATCTCCAGCGCGCGAGGCTCTGTATCGGAAATTCTAAAGATGGGCTCATTTTAAAATTATTTGCGATATTGCTGCTGAACCTGAATTTTATGGTTAAGTGCGAAGAACATGATATTTAATGAATAAAGGTAACACAGAAAATGTTAAAAATAAACCCCTTTGGACATAATTTAAAATCTGAAAATAATCTGAAAATAATTTATCTCAAGGGCAATCAAATTCATATTTTATAACTTGCCATTTATTTCTGATTAGTAAAGCTGCAGTAAGACTAGTCTAAAGAAAACTGGTTCCAGTAAAATACCATTAAAAATGTTATGTTCTTTCTATATGTGAAGATAGATAAATATACATCTCTGTTTCAAAATTAAACATAAGATAGGCAGTTTATCAACAGTAAACTTAAATCTTTCAAGCAACGTGAGTTATCTATATATATGAAGAAGGATGTCTGTTTGTATGTTTGTTTGTTTGTTTGTTTTTTTTTTGTTCGCGATTAACTCAGTCACTACTATAGCAATCGTCACCAAACATTCGACAATCCTTTTCCGAGTCCTGGGAAAGGTCGACGTCCACTTCCCGCCCCCCAATAGATAAAATCAGAGATATTAATTAAAAGTTCTGAAAGCGCCAATTTTCGCCCTCATTTTTTCTGAGTGTCAATAGAGATAAAAATCTGCTTTATTTCGAGAAGCGTGGCCACTGCTCGCTTTCAAATCGTAGAGGTTAATGAACAATTTCTAAGTTATACAATGAAATAAAAATACCATTGCCAACCACTAAATAATGTTTGGCAATGATAATCAATTAATTCCCAAATTGAAAAAATTCGCAGTGAGTCATTTCGAATGTTCCAGTCTTCGTACGACTTTAATCAGCCGAAAAACTAATTAAAAAAAACTCTGAAAATACTCATATTCCGAGTGGTAAGAATCTCAGGCATATCGAAAAGTGCTCACTTTCAAATCGTAGAGTTTGTAAATAAAAAATTTAGAAGTTTTTCAAAATCTATATAATATATAAAGAATTTGTCTGCCTATTTGTGTGTTTGTTTGCTCGTGTTATTAATCTCTGATAAATGTTTTGACACATTTAATCGACTAAAACTGAATATACTCGTAGGTGAAATATTGGATGGAACTTGAGCATTTACGACTGTTTGATTAGGAAGACGAAAATCATTCAAAAACTTCGTGTGATTGTTGTTGATATAACGAGAGAGAATTAGTTTATTTGTCTATCGATTTTTTATGCGAGTTCCATATAGCATCAGAGTGAAAAATGTATGACTATGAACCGTACTTTTTGCATCATTATTAGAGAAGTATTACAGAAGTATCGTTCTCTCTGTTGTTAGATATGTTACCGTGAAAGACCGAAATTGGAGAATGTCGACTTTCACCGGAGGATATCAACATTCACCAAATACGTCGATGAAAAACCGAATATTTCACTACATTCTTGTATATTCGGACCCTCACCGGTGTATGTCGACAATCACAGATATGCTCTGGTGAAAGTCGGAAAGAGAAGTCGTAAAGTGCCATAATAGTTCAAGCTGTTGCAATAAATAAGATTTGAATCACATAATTTAGTACGTTTTTTATGACTGTTATTTTATTTTCTCGTTTAGAACGTACTGTATAATTAAGTAAGTTTTTAACATCTATTATTTTCCTTTCTCATTTTGAATGTATTGTGTGTTTTAGGTTCTCATGTTCTTAAGTTCTTATTTCAAGTTTCGAGTGCGTTTATTCTCGACTGAATGACGGAGAAGAAAATATAATATTGTTATATGTTTAACATTCACCATTAGTACATGGTGAATGTCGACATTGACCGGTGTAAGTCAGAACTAAGAGTATTTGGAAAATATTTTGGACATACACCAAGAGATTATGTGAATGTTGACATTCACCGGTGAAAGTCGACATTCTCCAGATTTCGGTGTTTCACCGTAACAGATACATTACTTTCAATCTAACTCAACTGGCAGCGGGTACTTCCGCTGGTACTGAATTTATTGCCCTTCATCTATAAATTCAGAACGGAATAAAGACCCCCTTCCCCCGAAAAAAAAATCTGAAATGCTTCAGATTTCAAATTACGTCAGGGACTAAGGGGCGTTTTTTTAACATTTTGTGTGTTACCTTTATTTATTAAATATCATGTTCTTCGTAACCATAAAATTCAGTTCAAGAGCTTATCGCAAAATAATTTTAAATTGAGCCTATCTTTAGAATTTCCGATACAGAGACTCACGCGCTGGAGATAAAAATGTTTTTTCTGCACAACGTTGCCATTGCTCGCTTTGAAATCCTTGAGTTTGTTAATCAAAAATTCGTCAAAGTTTTAAAAAATAGGAAATCGATCATAAAACAAATTTCAAATTTCAAATTGGGTCTTCCACATGCTCATATTCGTTGGAGGATTACGTTATTCAAAATTCGATGACTCTATGTACCGTTGTTTTATCACAATACGAGAAATATACATACATTTATGCAGATTTTTCATTATTTAATTTCTTCAAATATAATGCAGGACTCTAACATTTTGTGGCAACAGTTTAAAAAGTGAACCGACATTTATGAGTCCGACGCAAAATGCCAAAACGAAACTAATAGTCCTTCGGGATTCAAATCCCTTTGGACTAATAACTAAAGATTAAAGTAATTAAATAATTAAAATTAAATTTAATGTAAAGATATAAATTAAATTTAATAAGCGATTTTTAGTATAATTTTATTGCTAAAAATAAAATTTTCGGCATAAAATTTTTACTGAAATCGGTTAATTGTTATCAAATTAATTAATAGCTATTTAATTAATGTTTACAAATTGTTATTTAATCAATGATTATTATATAATTAATTTATTATAATTTAATTGATAATTATTGTATAATTGATTATTATTTATAGAAATAATTAAATAACTGAAGATTAAAGTAATTAAATAATTAAAATTAAATTTAATGTAAAGATATAAATTTAATTTAATAAGCGATTTTTAATATAATTTTATTGCTAAAAATATGAAATATATGAAAATATTTTTTCTGTACAACTCGCTTTGAAATCCTTGAGTTTGTTAATCAGAAATTCGTTAACGTTTTACGAAATATGAAATCGATAATAAAACAAATTCCAAATTTCAAATTGGGGCTTCCAGATGCCCAAATTCGAAGGATTACGTCATTCAAAACTGGATGGCTCCAGGTACCGTTGTTTTATTCCAATGCGCGAAACATACATACATTTATCCAGATTTTTCATTATTTAATTTCTTCAAATATAATGCAGGACTCTAGTATTAGGTGGCAACAGTTTGACAAGGGAAACGGGCATTTATAGTGAACCAATGCCAAATCGCAAAACGAAAACTTTAGTACTTCAAATAGACTAAAAACATTCAACTTAGACTAAAAAAAAAATTATTTTCAAAAACGTTACATGATAATCGCCAACGAAGTTTGTTAAAATTCCATCAGGTGATATTCGAAGCCCTATTTTGTTGCTGTTAAAGTACATCATTGTTCGGTTCTTTGTTTAAATTTAAACGAATTACTGCAATTTAGTTCAAAATGCGTAATACAAATATCTATAGTAAGCATCGAGGAGAAAGAAAAATTATTTTTGAGACAATAAAATAAAACACGTGAGTTAAATGCGTAGCATTTTAAAATCTTAGTTCTAAGGAAAAAAATTAAATTATTTCTTTTAATTAGTTTACTAATGATTCCATTTGTTATTAGAGCTAGTTACATAAAAGGGCTCGGTTTGTCCTTTTGACCTTCTTTGGTACTGTCAACAGTTTTAAAGTGTAAAAAAAAATATATATTCTAATTGTAAAATGATGAATTTTGTTACCTTGCTGCCCTGCGCAGAACACTTGCCTGCATTTCCATTATCAAAACAAGAACATTTATTGCGTTGAGATCGTTTGCGTTTAAAATTTTAAGGTGTGTCTGCCATTATAAATAGGTAGTAAAGTGTGTCTACCCAGATTGAGAACGTTCGTTGTTTTAGAACACGATTATTCATTTGAATGGTCGCGCCCTTTAAATGGGACAGTTCACCGTAAACAATTAAAATATATTTGGATTCAATAATATTCTAAAATATGTTGTGCAATCCAAATGTACGCTTCAAAAGGTTTAAAATACAGGGTGCCCATAAAAGAATGTCCTTAATGGTATATTATGACAGTTTAATTTAAACTATTTATAACAAACCATGCGAGGTGTGACACAAAAAAAAAACCGAGACTGTCAAATCATTGTACTTATAGAATCATATCTATCAGGTTCAATGTTCCGTCTTACTTTCTTTGGGAACATGCAAGGACCTGACTCGGAACAGGGAGCTTACTAAAGCTATGTTCAATAACCGTGGGAAGTAGACAGGATACACAGGTAGGGTATACAAAACCCTTTATTTTTCTCTCTTTACAATAACTTCCGTACTTCGGAATACAAAGACCCACCACTTGTGGTCTAAACGTAAGAATATAAAAATATAACTAAACGCTAACTTAACTTTGAAATAATAAACGTGGAAGATTGGCCTTATATTAACAGGAAGCCGTATGTAGTACAGAGAACTGTTAACACTACAATACGTTCAAAAATTATCAAGAGGATTAAACCTCTGGCCTGGAAGGCAACCAGCAACGGAATAAAACTTCTAAGGTAAGCGGCCTGCTTCGAATAACTCCTTCCTCTCTCTCGCTTGGCAAAAAGCCACAACTTAAGTACTTGGCGTTCGGCAGACAAATTTTGCATAAATAAGTTAACGCTTATAATTCTGGCCGGAAGTAGAAAATAAGAAGTGATAGTAAAGATTTAAAATAAAATAAACGTTAGTAAAACTTAAGATCCTTACATATCTCCGTGACATTATCACCTTCAAAGTAGTTCCCATCAGCATTCATACACTTCTGCATTCTGTGGTGCCATTGCTGGTAACAGGTACAGGTAGAAGCTAGGCCAGCACCTCCGTAGTACCACAGGTAATTGAGGTATTGCTGAACCTAGCTAACTGTTAAACTTTCCACCCCAATTTTGAGGGAGAACACCCCGGGGGGTGGTCCGAGGTTCTCCCGCCCCTCTTTTTTTTTACCATCAACCACTTGAGAGGACTCTTTGAGATAAATGAGCTCTGGTATTAATAGTGTACACAAATCATATTGAGAAAAGACTGTCCTTGAAAAGTTCAACAACTGATGCTTCCAAAAGCAGAAATATAAGAATAAATGTCTTTTCTAAGGCCGAAGGTGTAATAAGCAAGTCTTTGGAGCTCCCGTCCATCAGCATTGCGTAGAAAAATGAAACTGTTGGAACATTAAAATGAAATAAAAAAAAATTAAAATAATAATAATAATAATAATAATAATAATAATAAAAAATCTGAAATGTTTCAGATTTTAAATTACGTCCAAAGGGGCGTTTTCTAACATTTTGTGTGTTACCTTTCTTTATTAAATATCATGTTCCTCGCACTTAAACCATAAGATCCAGTGCAACAGCAATATCGCAAAATAGTTTTAAAACGAGCATATCTTTAGAATTTCCGATACAGAGACTCACGCGCGGGAGATAAAAATGTTTTTTCTGCACAACGTTGCCATTGCTCGCTTTGAAATCCTTGAGTTTGTTAATCAAAAATTCGTCAAAGTTTTAAAAAATAGGAAATCGATCATAAAACAAATTTCAAATTTCAAATTGGGTCTTCCACATGCTCATATTCGTTGGAGGATTACGTTATTCAAAATTCGATGACTCTATGTACCGTTGTTTTATCACAATACGAGAAATATACATACATTTATGCAGATTTTTCATTATTTAATTTCTTCAAATATAATGCAGGACTCTAACATTTTGTGGCAACAGTTTAAAAAGTGAACCGACATTTATGAGTCCGACGCAAAATGCCAAAACGAAACTAATAGTCCTTCGGGATTCAAATCCCTTTGGACTAATAACTAAAGATTAAAGTAATTAAATAATTAAAATTAAATTTAATGTAAAGATATAAATTAAATTTAATAAGCGATTTTTAGTATAATTTTATTGCTAAACATAAAATTTTCGGCATAAAATTTTTACTGAAATCGGTTAATTGTTATCAAATTAATTAATAGCTATTTAATTAATGTTTACAAATTGTTATTTAATCAATGATTATTATATAATTAATTTATTATAATTTAATTGATAATTATTGTATAATTGATTATTATTTATAGAAATAATTAAATAACTGAAGATTAAAGTAATTAAATAATTAAAATTAAATTTAATGTAAAGATATAAATTTAATTTAATAAGCGATTTTTAATATAATTTTATTGCTAAAAATATGAAATATATGAAAATATTTTTTCTGTACAACTCGCTTTGAAATCCTTGAGTTTGTTAATCAGAAATTCGTTAACGTTTTACGAAATATGAAATCGATAATAAAACAAATTCCAAATTTCAAATTGGGGCTTCCAGATGCCCAAATTCGAAGGATTACGTCATTCAAAACTGGATGGCTCCAGGTACCGTTGTTTTATTCCAATGCGCGAAACATACATACATTTATCCAGATTTTTCATTATTTAATTTCTTCAAATATAATGCAGGACTCTAGTATTAGGTGGCAACAGTTTGACAAGGGAAACGGGCATTTATAGTGAACCAATGCCAAATCGCAAAACGAAAACTTTAGTACTTCAAATAGACTAAAAACATTCAACTTAGACTAAAAAAAAAATTATTTTCAAAAACGTTACATGATAATCGCCAACGAAGTTTGTTAAAATTCCATCAGGTGATATTCGAAGCCCTATTTTGTTGCTGTTAAAGTACATCATTGTTCGGTTCTTTGTTTAAATTTAAACGAATTACTGCAATTTAGTTCAAAATGCGTAATACAAATATCTATAGTAAGCATCGAGGAGAAAGAAAAATTATTTTTGAGACAATAAAATAAAACACGTGAGTTAAATGCGTAGCATTTTAAAATCTTAGTTCTAAGGAAAAAAATTAAATTATTTCTTTTAATTAGTTTACTAATGATTCCATTTGTTATTAGAGCTAGTTACATAAAAGGGCTCGGTTTGTCCTTTTGACCTTCTTTGGTACTGTCAACAGTTTTAAAGTGTAAAAAAAAATATATATTCTAATTGTAAAATGATGAATTTTGTTACCTTGCTGCCCTGCGCAGAACACTTGCCTGCATTTCCATTATCAAAACAAGAACATTTATTGCGTTGAGATCGTTTGCGTTTAAAATTTTAAGGTGTGTCTGCCATTATAAATAGGTAGTAAAGTGTGTCTACCCAGATTGAGAACGTTCGTTGTTTTAGAACACGATTATTCATTTGAATGGTCGCGCCCTTTAAATGGGACAGTTCACCGTAAACAATTAAAATATATTTGGATTCAATAATATTCTAAAATATGTTGTGCAATCCAAATGTACGCTTCAAAAGGTTTAAAATACAGGGTGCCCATAAAAGAATGTCCTTAATGGTATATTATGACAGTTTAATTTAAACTATTTATAACAAACCATGCGAGGTGTGACACAAAAAAAAAACCGAGACTGTCAAATCATTGTACTTATAGAATCATATCTATCAGGTTCAATGTTCCGTCTTACTTTCTTTGGGAACATGCAAGGACCTGACTCGGAACAGGGAGCTTACTAAAGCTATGTTCAATAACCGTGGGAAGTAGACAGGATACACAGGTAGGGTATACAAAACCCTTTATTTTTCTCTCTTTACAATAACTTCCGTACTTCGGAATACAAAGACCCACCACTTGTGGTCTAAACGTAAGAATATAAAAATATAACTAAACGCTAACTTAACTTTGAAATAATAAACGTGGAAGATTGGCCTTATATTAACAGGAAGCCGTATGTAGTACAGAGAACTGTTAACACTACAATACGTTCAAAAATTATCAAGAGGATTAAACCTCTGGCCTGGAAGGCAACCAGCAACGGAGTAAAACTTCTAAGGTAAGCGGCCTGCTTCGAATAACTCCTTCCTCTCTCTCGCTTGGCAAAAAGCCACAACTTAAGTACTTGGCGTTCGGCAGACAAATTTTGCATAAATAAGTTAACGCTTATAATTCTGGCCGGAAGTAGAAAATAAGAAGTGATAGTAAAGATTTAAAATAAAATAAACGTTAGTAAAACTTAAGATCCTTACATATCTCCGTGACATTATCACCTTCAAAGTAGTTCCCATCAGCATTCATACACTTCTGCATTCTGTGGTGCCATTGCTGGTAACAGGTACAGGTAGAAGCTAGGCCAGCACCTCCGTAGTACCACAGGTAATTGAGGTATTGCTGAACCTAGCTAACTGTTAAACTTTCCACCCCAATTTTGAGGGAGAACACCCCGGGGGGTGGTCCGAGGTTCTCCCGCCCCTCTTTTTTTTTACCATCAACCACTTGAGAGGACTTTTTGAGATAAATGAGCTCTGGTATTAATAGTGTACACAAATCATATTGAGAAAAGACTGTCCTTGAAAAGTTCAACAACTGATGCTTCCAAAAGCAGAAATATAAGAATAAATGTCTTTTCTAAGGCCGAAGGTGTAATAAGCAAGTCTTTGGAGCTCCCGTCCATCAGCATTGCGTAGAAAAATGAAACTGTTGGAACATTAAAATGAAATAAAAAAAAATTTAAAAAAAAAATAATAATAATAATAATAATAAAAAATCTGAAATGTTTCAGATTTTAAATTACGTCCAAAGGGGCGTTTTCTAACATTTTGTGTGTTACCTTTCTTTATTAAATATCATGTTCCTCGCACTTAAACCATAAGATCCAGTGCAACAGCAATATCGCAAAATAGTTTTAAAACGAGCATATCTTTAGAATTTCCGATACAGAGACTCACGCGCGGGAGATAAAAATGTTTTTTCTGCACAACGTTGCCATTGCTCGCTTTGAAATCCTTGAGTTTGTTAATCAAAAATTCGTCAAAGTTTTAAAAAATAGGAAATCGATCATAAAACAAATTTCAAATTTCAAATTGGGTCTTCCACATGCTCATATTCGTTGGAGGATTACGTTATTCAAAATTCGATGACTCTATGTACCGTTGTTTTATCACAATACGAGAAATATACATACATTTATGCAGATTTTTCATTATTTAATTTCTTCAAATATAATGCAGGACTCTAACATTTTGTGGCAACAGTTTAAAAAGTGAACCGACATTTATGAGTCCGACGCAAAATGCCAAAACGAAACTAATAGTCCTTCGGGATTCAAATCCCTTTGGACTAATAACTAAAGATTAAAGTAATTAAATAATTAAAATTAAATTTAATGTAAAGATATAAATTAAATTTAATAAGCGATTTTTAGTATAATTTTATTGCTAAAAATAAAATTTTCGGCATAAAATTTTTACTGAAATCGGTTAATTGTTATCAAATTAATTAATAGCTATTTAATTAATGTTTACAAATTGTTATTTAATCAATGATTATTATATAATTAATTTATTATAATTTAATTGATAATTATTGTATAATTAATTATTATTTATAGAAATAATTAAATAACTGAAGATTAAAGTAATTAAATAATTAAAATTAAATTTAATGTAAAGATATAAATTTAATTTAATAAGCGATTTTTAATATAATTTTATTGCTAAAAATATGAAATATATGAAAATATTTTTTCTGTACAACTCGCTTTGAAATCCTTGAGTTTGTTAATCAGAAATTCGTTAACGTTTTACGAAATATGAAATCGATAATAAAACAAATTCCAAATTTCAAATTGGGGCTTCCAGATGCCCAAATTCGAAGGATTACGTCATTCAAAACTGGATGGCTCCAGGTACCGTTGTTTTATTCCAATGCGCGAAACATACATACATTTATCCAGATTTTTCATTATTTAATTTCTTCAAATATAATGCAGGACTCTAGTATTAGGTGGCAACAGTTTGACAAGGGAAACGGGCATTTATAGTGAACCAATGCCAAATCGCAAAACGAAAACTTTAGTACTTCAAATAGACTAAAAACATTCAACTTAGACTAAAAAAAAAATTATTTTCAAAAACGTTACATGATAATCGCCAACGAAGTTTGTTAAAATTCCATCAGGTGATATTCGAAGCCCTATTTTGTTGCTGTTAAAGTACATCATTGTTCGGTTCTTTGTTTAAATTTAAACGAATTACTGCAATTTAGTTCAAAATGCGTAATACAAATATCTATAGTAAGCATCGAGGAGAAAGAAAAATTATTTTTGAGACAATAAAATAAAACACGTGAGTTAAATGCGTAGCATTTTAAAATCTTAGTTCTAAGGAAAAAAATTAAATTATTTCTTTTAATTAGTTTACTAATGATTCCATTTGTTATTAGAGCTAGTTACATAAAAGGGCTCGGTTTGTCCTTTTGACCTTCTTTGGTACTGTCAACAGTTTTAAAGTGTAAAAAAAAAATATATATTCTAATTGTAAAATGATGAATTTTGTTACCTTGCTGCCCTGCGCAGAACACTTGCCTGCATTTCCATTATCAAAACAAGAACATTTATTGCGTTGAGATCGTTTGCGTTTAAAATTTTAAGGTGTGTCTGCCATTATAAATAGGTAGTAAAGTGTGTCTACCCAGATTGAGAACGTTCGTTGTTTTAGAACACGATTATTCATTTGAATGGTCGCGCCCTTTAAATGGGACAGTTCACCGTAAACAATTAAAATATATTTGGATTCAATAATATTCTAAAATATGTTGTGCAATCCAAATGTACGCTTCAAAAGGTTTAAAATACAGGGTGCCCATAAAAGAATGTCCTTAATGGTATATTATGACAGTTTAATTTAAACTATTTATAACAAACCATGCGAGGTGTGACACAAAAAAAAAAACCGAGACTGTCAAATCATTGAACTTATAGAATCATATCTATCAGGTTCAATGTTCCGTCTTACTTTCTTTGGGAACATGCAAGGACCTGACTCGGAACAGGGAGCTTACTAAAGCTATGTTCAATAACCGTGGGAAGTAGACAGGATACACAGGTAGGGTATACAAAACCCTTTATTTTTCTCTCTTTACAATAACTTCCGTACTTCGGAATACAAAGACCCACCACTTGTGGTCTAAACGTAAGAATATAAAAATATAACTAAACGCTAACTTAACTTTGAAATAATAAACGTGGAAGATTGGCCTTATATTAACAGGAAGCCGTATGTAGTACAGAGAACTGTTAACACTACAATACGTTCAAAAATTATCAAGAGGATTAAACCTCTGGCCTGGAAGGCAACCAGCAACGGAGTAAAACTTCTAAGGTAAGCGGCCTGCTTCGAATAACTCCTTCCTCTCTCTCGCTTGGCAAAAAGCCACAACTTAAGTACTTGGCGTTCGGCAGACAAATTTTGCATAAATAAGTTAACGCTTATAATTCTGGCCGGAAGTAGAAAATAAGAAGTGATAGTAAAGATTTAAAATAAAATAAACGTTAGTAAAACTTAAGATCCTTACATATCTCCGTGACATTATCACCTTCAAAGTAGTTCCCATCAGCATTCATACACTTCTGCATTCTGTGGTGCCATTGCTGGTAACAGGTACAGGTAGAAGCTAGGCCAGCACCTCCGTAGTACCACAGGTAATTGAGGTATTGCTGAACCTAGCTAACTGTTAAACTTTCCACCCCAATTTTGAGGGAGAACACCCCGGGGGGTGGTCCGAGGTTCTCCCGCCCCTCTTTTTTTTTACCATCAACCACTTGAGAGGACTTTTTGAGATAAATGAGCTCTGGTATTAATAGTGTACACAAATCATATTGAGAAAAGACTGTCCTTGAAAAGTTCAACAACTGATGCTTCCAAAAGCAGAAATATAAGAATAAATGTCTTTTCTAAGGCCGAAGGTGTAATAAGCAAGTCTTTGGAGCTCCCGTCCATCAGCATTGCGTAGAAAAATGAAACTGTTGGAACATTAAAATGAAATAAAAAAAAATTAAAATAATAATAATAATAATAATAATAATAATAATAAAAAATCTGAAATGTTTCAGATTTTAAATTACGTCCAAAGGGGCGTTTTCTAACATTTTGTGTGTTACCTTTCTTTATTAAATATCATGTTCCTCGCACTTAAACCATAAGATCCAGTGCAACAGCAATATCGCAAAATAGTTTTAAAACGAGCATATCTTTAGAATTTCCGATACAGAGACTCACGCGCTGGAGATAAAAATGTTTTTTCTGCACAACGTTGCCATTGCTCGCTTTGAAATCCTTGAGTTTGTTAATCAAAAATTCGTCAAAGTTTTAAAAAATAGGAAATCGATCATAAAACAAATTTCAAATTTCAAATTGGGTCTTCCACATGCTCATATTCGTTGGAGGATTACGTTATTCAAAATTCGATGACTCTATGTACCGTTGTTTTATCACAATACGAGAAATATACATACATTTATGCAGATTTTTCATTATTTAATTTCTTCAAATATAATGCAGGACTCTAACATTTTGTGGCAACAGTTTGAAAAGTGAACCAACATTTATGAGTCCGACGCAAAATGCCAAAACGAAACTAATAGTCGTTCGGGATTAAAATCCCTTTGAACTAATAAAAAAAATAAAATAAATAATGAAAAATAAAGAATAAAAAAAAAGTAAAATAAATAATGAAAAATAAAAATATATAAATAAAATAAAATAAATTAAAAAAGACAAAATATGGTATAGTAACATATGGAGATGAATAAGTATTAGATATGACAAATATCCAGTCCGAGTCTTTGGATATGTATAAGAACGTCTCTGATTTTGGCCCTAAGGTGTCTGTTCTTTATTACATATTTCTTAAATGGTATTAGATTGTTGTTAGGCTTAATCAGATGTTTGCCGTCTGTTAGATTACAGTCAAAAATGTAAGCGTAACAAAAAGTAATAATCTTCACAGACATTAAAACACTGAAGTATTGAAAAGTAGAACTTACATAGAATCATCATCAGTCCTAAATATCATCAGGCTTACCTATTTAGGCAATAAGAAAAAGAAACTCGAACATACTTTAACACAGTAACTGAAAGAGAAGGCGCTAACTGAATTAGACCTTTGGCCAGGTACAAGAAGCTTAAGGTGAGAATCGAATGCTTTGCATTGCACGCGAACTTTACTTTCTCTCGCCAATATATATCTTGGCGCACGTTCGTTTCGTATGCCTTTCGAGTTTCATTATGCAAAATACCTAAATTTATGCTAACAAGGAGATTCTTCGTTTTTGCCTGAACTTCTTCAACTGAGGTAAAATGGCTTCCCTTTAAGAAGATTTAGCTTTAGGAAAAAAAAAAAAAATCGCATGGAGCCAAATCAAATGAATAAAGAGGATGTCCCATCACAGTAATGTTTTTGCTGGTCAGAAATTGCTTGACAGATAGGGCCGTGTGGGCGGGTGCATTGTCCGGGTGCAACAACCATCCACCACTCCACAGCTCTGGCCGTTTTTCCCTTATTTTTTCAGGAAGTCTTTTTATTACTTCAGTGTAGTAGTGTTGATTAACAGTCTGACCACTGGGAACCACTAGAATTCCATTACTGTCGAAGAAAGCAATTTACATTGCCTTGAATTTTTTATTTTGACATGCGTGTTTTATCCTTTCCCCTGGAAAACCGCTTATACCATTCAAACACACGTGCACGGGACAAAGTTTCATCTCCATAAGCCTGGGTTAACATTTTAAATAATTCTGTGACTGATTTCTTAAGTTTCACAAGAAACTTGACGTTGATTCGCTGTTCGGTTTTTACTTTAGACATTTTTTCCGTTAGAATGCAATTGCACGTATTCACTGAATGGCCCAACTGGTGTAATCGGTTAAGTGGAAACTGGCCGCATGGATAGAGGAGGTCTGTGGGATGACGTCACAAAAACAGCTGTTGCCAGCTCCACTCTTTTTTTCAAACTACACACTTACTTTTTTTTTTTTTTTAGTCCAAAGGGGTTTTGTCCCTGGACAACTATTGTTTTCGTTTTGCAATTTTGTGTTGGTTCACTATACATGTCCGTTTCACTTTTCAAACTGTTGCCACCCAATGTTAGACTCCTCCATTATATTTGATGAAATTAAAGAAAGAAAAATCTGCATGAATGTATGCATATTTCTCGCATTGTGATCAAACAACGGAACATAGAGCCATCGAATTTTCAGTGACGCAATCCTACTGCGAATATGGGCATGTGGAAGGCCAAATTTGAAATTTGGAATTTGTTTTATTATCCATTTCATGCTTTGTAAAACTTTAACGAATTTTGGATTAACAAACTCAAGGATTTCAAAGCGAACCATGTCAACGTCGTACAGAAAAAATATTTTTATCTCCAGTGCGCGAGACTGTGTATCGGAAATTCTAAAGATAGGTCATTTTAAAACTATTTTGCGATATTGCTGTTGAACTGAATTTTATGGTTTAAGTGCGAAGAACGTGATATTTAATAAAGGCAACAGACAAAATGTAAGGAAAAACGCCCTTTTGGACGTAATTTAAAATCTGAAACTTTTCAGAATTTTTTTTAAATAATATATATATATATATATATGTGATGTATCAGCTTTTGTCCAGAATAAATAGATCGTTGAAGAAATATAGATGTAGTCGTAGCTTAAATTATCAGACGATAAATTTAAAAAACAGGATCTATTTATTATTATTCAGGAGAAATAGCAGTTACAAAATCAGATATCCGGAGTAAATAAAAAGAAATACTAATAACTTTTTGTATGAAGTTTACTGCATCGTTGCATTTAAGAAAAGCCCCCGATATTCCTTTGCGAGTCCTTTTATAGCCTCTGGAAAGGCGGAGCTTCCAAGAAATGACGTCAGCCAATCCAGTTCGCTTTAAATATTTCCAGAACATTCTATAACTGTACGTGTAGAAAAAAAAACAACTTGACTACGGGGCTGTGGATTTAATTCCACGTACTTTCCAATAAGAGAACGTCGCCATTAAAAATGAAAAGAACATACAGTTAGAATTTTAAGTGTATTCTTGATTACGGAATTTTATTATTATTATTATTATTAGTAGTAGTAGTATTTTGTGTGTGTGTGTGTGTGTGTCACACCTCGTACATCAAATTAAAAGTAAATTAATCTAGTTTTTCTTACAAATGTTCAATATGTGAACCTTTAGTTATACCACAAGCATCTAACCTATAGTCCAATTCTTCTCACACTTTGATTGGCAGGTCCGGAATAATGGAAGAAAATGGGCCTCTTCAGTTCTGTGTCTGAACTGCAGTAAATCATTAGGTAGCGGTGGAACGTAGACACTTTCTTTTATGAAGCTCCAAAAGAAAAAATCTCACGGCGTTAAGACAAATAAATGTGGTTTAGCCAGTGAAAAACATCTCTGTAGTCTCGACCATTACCACCAATCCAACGGTCAGGGACATCGACCTTCAACCACTTTCGTGCAAAGAGATTCCAGTGGACAGAAGCCTCCATCTTGTTGCTAAATAAAGTGTACAGGTTCACTCTTTACAAACCGGAGAAAGAGCCGTTCTTGTAAGATATCGAGATAAGCCAGTCCTCTCACGAAACAAAATGGTCCGTGCAACTAGACGTCGGGACACAGCGCAGAAAACATTTAATTTTGGGTAATCTGACTGGTCGTCTACAAATTCATGAGCATGTTTTGACCGCCATTATGGCTGACCTTCCTACTCAGACGAAAAGTTGATTTCTCACCTACCACATACAGGGGTTGGACAAAAATATGGAAACGCCTTTAAATAAACATGTTTCTTTGCTTAATATGGTGTAGGAAACCCGTTGGCATCCAAAACAGCTTGCAGTCTTCTCGGAATGGATAAATACAGTTCCTGTATGTTTGCCAAGGGAATATTATACCATTCTTCCTGCAAAACGGTGGCGCAAGTTCAGATAACGATGTTGGCGGTGGATAACGAGAACGCACTTTCCGTTCCAATGTAGACCACAAAGGTTCGATAATATTCAGGTCTGGTGACTGTGGTGGCCAGGGGAGATGGGACAACTCATCCTCGTGCTCAGAAAACCAGTCCTGGACAATGTGAGCTGTGTGAACAGGGGCTTTGTCGTCTTGGAAGACACCTTCACCATCGGGGAACAAAGTTTGTACCATGGGATGAACTCGATCGGCCAAAATGTTCACATAAGTCTTGGCAATCATGTGCCCTGACACAGTTATCATGGGGCTAGCAGAGAACCACGATATGGCTGCCCAAACCATAAGAGAATCCCCGCCATGTTTCACTCTTGGCAACAAGCAGTCTGTATTATAGGCTTGAAATGGCGTTCTCCAGACGCAAACTCGGCCAGAAGTGAGAAAAAATGTGAAAGAAGACTCGTCAGACCATATTACTCGCTTCCACTGCTCTATAGTCCAGGCTTTATGACTTAAACACACCTTTTCCTGTTACGGGCATTAGCATCACTGATAAGTGGCTTCTCGATTGCAGCACGGCCAGCCATTCCCTGTTCATGAAGCTCCCTTCTAATTGTTTTGATACTCACAGGGTTCGGTAACACAACATCCATTTCAGCAGTAACTTTTGCAGCTGTGGTCTTCTTATTTTTCGTCACAATTGCCCTTAATGATCGTCTGTCACGATCACTCAGGACACACTTTCGTCCGCGCTGTGATTTAGCAGAAGATGTTTTCCGCTTTTCAAATATGCGGAATAAATCTTCGATACAGTACCTCTTGAAACACTAAACACCTCGGCTACCTTGCTTACGGAAGCACCTACCATACGTGCTCCAACAATTTGCCCACGTTCGAAGTCTGTTAACTCTGACATAATGCAATGACAACCTCACGTAACAGTACTCCGACAACAACTGAACTGTTTAGCACATTTACGAAGTTGTATAGGTGGCGTCAGTAGTCAAAAACGGCAGCGCCACCTACATATTTCATTAAAATCAATCTTTCTTTTCAAACATGCATTTCACAAGGTGTTTCCATATTTTTGTCCATCCACTGTAGATAGATAAAGCCATCTTCGCGATCAAACACTTCACCTGCAAAGTTTACAGCGCAGTCATGTGACTTGAAAGTATAAACCAACTGTACGCTGTAACGCGTAAGCATGTGTAAACGTTTTCTTTAAACCTCCCAAACTGTCATCTTTGGCAACTGAAGTTCAAAATTTGATTTCCGAACAGATATCTTAGGATTATGAAGGTGAGATGCACTAATACGGTCCACATCCCCTACAGAGACCTCTGGCCGTCCTGAGCTTTTATCTTTTCAAGCGCATACGGTCGTTTCAGTTGTCCGTACCATCCACGATTGGATCTCCCATTCGGTGGGGGAAACGCATAATGCATTTCTCCCACCATTTTAGCATGTCTTCGTAGTGTAATGGTCAGCACGCTCGTATTACAGAGGTCCGTGGTTCGAGTCCCGCCGTGGTCATTGCTCATTCTTCAGGACTATCTGCTTAAAAAAATATACCTAATGACTCTACAGTGGCGCCTGAACTGAAAGGGTGGTGGATGATGATTTTCCACCACCAAGACTTGGCGGCTAGGGTCGCTTTGATACTTTGATACAGACTCAAAATATCTATATTAAAAATTACGAAGTAATTCTGAAACATTTATTTCCTCGAAAAAACTCCAGAAAGGATTAAGCATGATTTAATTCGCTTTAATAAATGAAAGCGTTATCTTTGTTGTTGCGAAGCTAAGTTTCTCTAAATTGGCAACAAATCCACTATCCTACTGTTTCAAATGTAAACAAGCAATGCCCGCCATCAAAAAAATTATTAAGCTTAGCGGCACTTAAACAACTTTAAAATTGTTGATAATTTTAAAAATATTGCATACAGATTTACTAAAGGCATAAAAAACTTAACCGGAAGGTAAGAAAAACATAATTCAATCATTTTTAAAGCAAAAAATGTACAATTTACAAACATATAAGAGTAAAGAAACTGAGATCACTTAGCCGGGTAACAGAGTGGATACACATATAAATATATTTATATAGGTTTGGTGCGGCCGATTTGAACCAAAATACGAAGTGCACATCTACATGTTATAGCAGTCCTATATACAAAATTTCACCGTTCTGAGGCTACTCGTTTTCGAGTTATGCGAGATACGTACGTACGTACATACGTTCGTACAGACGCCACGAAAAATTCTCTTCAGAATTCATTTTAAAGCAGTTTTATAATTTTTTTGGAGGAACGAGTCTTTTATTCTATTCTTACGTACAGATATCACGCAAAAACATCGTTAAATTGCATTCGATAGCGGTCAAAATGGGATATTTTCGTTGAAATATGCTGCCTGAAACTTTTCGCGATTACAATACTTCCTTTTTACTTCGTACAAGGAAGTAAAAAAATACCTAATGTGTCTACAAACGAAACGTACGTTGGACTGAAATGATAGGTTCACTCTACGCAAATTACAGAACAGAATGCAAGTCTTTACGCTCAGGAGTCGCCATTTTACTTACGTGTCGCTGGAAGCGAGAAAACAAAAAAGCAGTACTTGCGCATGAAATTATGTAAAATTGCCTGGGTTACCCTTTGACAGTAACCTTGAACCTAAGCTTACAGTTGCCTAAGTCTACAAAGTTGATACTATTAAAATTTATAACTGGAACATTTTTCTGTGGACTTACTATATAATGAGGTATCTGATGATAAGTATAATATACACTGCGAAAAAAAATATAATAAAAATAAATAAATAAAAGAGAAGGCCCAATTTTATATCTCCTGTTCTACTAGGCCAATTAACGAAATTCAGCTTGCGTTTCATGTCTCGAAAGCCCGACTTGAGATATGTATTTGATTTATATATATCATTTATATATATCATTGTTCTAATATATATATTTTGACACAAAATCCGACGTTTTCTGAAATGACATGCCAATTTGTTTTCCATATTTCGATTCTACAACTCGAATTATGCCTAAATATTAAATTTTGTTAAAATTTCATGCGAAATTTACGGAGAAATTCAAAAATTTATCTTGGAGCAGGTTTTTTCAGTTTGCGCCAAGAATAATTCACTTGGCGAACTTTTTAATATATGGAAACCTATCTTCCTTTCCATTTTGACATTGTGCATGAGCGTAAAAAAAGTCAGCTCGTTCCCGCTTTCAAATAATTTTAACAAAGTAAACATTTGATGTTATTATGAAACATGACATGAAAAACGCAAGTTGAATTTTCGTCAGTCGATCCAGTAGAAGGGGAGATATAAAACTTTTTTTTTTTTTTTAAGTAATTTTTTTTTTTTTTTTTTTTTTTAAGTAAATTAATTTCGTTTTAGCATTTTGCCTTCATTCACTATAAACGTTGATTCACTTTTCAAATTATTGCCTCCAAATGTCAGAGCCCTGTATTATAGTTAAAGAAATTAAATAATGAAGAATCTGCATAAATGTCTGTATGTTTCTCGCATTCTGATAAACCAACGGTACCTAGAGCCATCCAATTTTGAATATCGTACGTCTCCACCCGAGTATGGGCATCTGGAAACCCAAATCTGGAAAGTGGAATATGTCTTATTATTTATTTCATATTTTGTAAAACTTTAACGAATTTTTGATAAACAAACTCGACAATTTCAAAACGAGCAATGGCAACACCGTACAGAAGAAAAACAATTTTTATCTCCAGCGCGCGAGACTGTGTATCGGAAATTCTAAAAATAGGCTCATTTTAAAATTATTTTGCGATATTGCTGTTGAACTGGATTTTATGTTTCAAAAACAAAGAACATGATATTTAATAAATAAAGGTAGCTCACAAAACGTTAAAAAAAAGCCCCTTTGGCCGTAAAAAAAAGCCCCTTTGGCCGCTCTTATAACTATTTTAGGCAGCTGACCGCCCAGTCGACTAATATTAATAAAAAAAGCGAAAGAAAAAGTGAAATTAATAAGACGTGTGTTAAATGATTTTAAATCGCTTAATTATCAAATGAATAACGGGCTTAATGAATGTTTTGATAAAGTAAAGGAACGTCAAATGAAATATTAAAAAAGTATTATGTTTTGCAGAAAAGTAAAACATCGATAATCAGCTAAATCAAAACTATTTTTCTTATAAATTTGATTTGCTTAAATTTAGAAACGCTCAGACTGGAATATTTGTCTCTTTTAAAACATTTTTTATAGCAGTAATAAAGGTCGCACAATAAAAACCAGGTAAGGACTTTTGTGGGCACGGTCTGTATGGATTTCGCAACTTCAGCAACTCAATCTCTACTGATGTTAAAATTACTCAGAAGTGGATAAGATTCTGAGGGACACTGCATTTTGTGTTGTTATCTTGCATTTTTACGTGGTCTTGTCATACGACCTGATTCGTATCACATATGTATGTGATTATTACTTATTTCTATTTGTAGTCATGCAAACTTAGCTGTTCCCAGAAAATTTTGTATTGCCGGAATTTTAGCTTGGTCTTATTAATTACTTGTTATTCTTAAGCAATTTTATCAGCTTTAACAATCTGTATTCTAAGAAAATCCGTATAAAATCATTTTTGTAATTAAATTTCACGTATCTTGGTCAGACTGAAAGATTAATAAACCATGTTTAAATGTCTCTTTTCTTTTCTTTTCTAGGGATCTTATCCAATTTAGAAGCTTTTCGCTCGACATGTTCTTTTCCTGTTTAGGAAATACGCCACTTTAATGTAATACCCTGGTTTTATTTCTGCACTTTTTTGCTTTATCGAAATATATTACTTCAAATTCTTAGTTCAAGTTTTTTTCTCTGTTGTACTGCTTCCGAGTGGCAGAAGAATGAGAATTTATTTATTGCTTTGCAGAAAACGAGGCACACTTTAGCCATGCTGTTAAATTCACCATTTTATGTAAATTTACCATTTACCAATTTTGCTTTTAAATTTACCATGCACATATAATAGGAAAATCTGATGATGAAATCAAATGAATTCTAGTAAATTTTATAAACAGCTATATATTTTAATAATCTCAGAATTTTGCTTCCAGTGCTTGTAATTGTTTAAATGGTTTTATAAGTTTAACTTAAATAACTAAATGATTGTTATAGATTGTTTTTAGCAATGTTGTTTTATCTTGTTTATGTTTTTTCGTGACATTTGTACGTACGGACAGAATAAAGGACTCTTTTTTGATAAACGGATTTAAAAAAAAAAATTAAACGGACTTAGAAGAGACGTTTTCGTGACGTCTATATGTACGCACGCACGTAGGTATGTATCTCGCATAACTCAAAAACGAGTAGACTCAGAACATTGCAATTTTGTACATGGAACTGCTATAACATGCAGTTATGCACCTCCATGCTTGGTACTCACTCTGTTACCCGGCTCGGTGAGCTCAGTTTTTTTTTTTTTTTTCTGTATGTTGGTAAATTCTGCACTTTGTCCATTGCGATTGAATTATGTTGTTCTTATGTTCCGGTTGAAATTTTTATGTCTTTAGTTAATCTTCATGCAATAGTTGTAGAATTATCAACTCCTAAAAAGTGCAAGTGGTGCAAGGCTTAACGAGGCCACAATTTATTTACATTAGAAACTCTTAGTAGAATGCTGAATTAAGTCCGTTGGTGCACCAGCATCAGTGTCTTTTTGCCCAGTGAGACCGAAAGTTAAGTCTAAAGAATGTTGTGCACCGAAAATTTAATCTTGCTACCCGTTGACCGAATTGCTTATTTTTCCGCAGAAATTCTTAATTTTAATTTTAAGCATTGTTTTTAACTGTTTTAACGGCATCTCCTTTTCAAGTTTTCTCGCATTTTACAGTTTTTAATGAAGATGTTTTGAGTTTTTATGTATTTTTTGTTTCTTTTTTTGCCTTGTTACGAAGTGAGAACTGAAGAGATTGAACGGGAAATACATCTCTAACGAAATTTCAGGAAGTAGTATAAATGATGTGCAGAAAAAAGTGTACAAAATTTAATAGACCGCGCAAGAAAGTTATGTGGCGCCCATATCAGCTATGTTGTTGTTTTCGAAAGCGTTTAGGAAAGAGTCCCAAACATTAAAAATAATGTTTTTTTTTTTTTTTTTTTTTTTTTTTTTTTTGCATAAATATATCAAAATATAAATTTGGTAAGAATTAAAATTCAGTTTTTTATTACATTTTATTGCATTGCTATGATGTATCAGAGTACAAGACTTTAACTGCTCCAGAGGCCCACCAGCAGCCGAGCGGTAAATTCGCTGAACACTGGTAGTTCGGTCCAAGGTTCGAATCCCGCGAACGGCCTGGCTGCATGGATATTTTCGTGGTTTTCCCCATGTGTAACGTGTATACGAGCCAGTTTCAATTAGAAAGACCTCCACGAAGGCATCCCTCCCTTTAGGCAGATAGCCCTCGCGTGCTTTGCCATAACTGAATAATCCAATCCAATCCAATCCTGTATAATTATAAGGTTAATAGGAGGTCTATTCTACCTCTTACATAATTATAAGGTATAATTATGTGCAGATTGTTCTAAATTTTCATCAATTCATATATGTAATTAAAAAAGTTGTCCAAAGCATCTTATAAAATTCGTAATCTGGAGAAGATTAAAAAGCATAACATTATTTATTATTCATATTAATTAAATCCCACCAGCGGCCGAGCGGTAAAGTCGCTGAACACTGGTAGTTCGGTCCGAGGTTCGCATCCCGCGAACGGGCTGGCTGCATGGGTATTTACGTGGTTTTCCCCATGTGTAACGTGTATACGAGCCGGTTTCCCTTAGAAAGTCCTCCACGAAAGCATCCCTCCCCTTAGGCAGATAGTCCTCGAGACTTTGCCGTAATTAAATTACCTAACCTAACCTAACCTTAACTGCTCCAACTGGTATAGTGGTTAGCGTCACTCATTACCGTACCAAAGAGCCGGGATTCGAATTCCGAAGAAGGCATGGATGTTCGTAAATGTATAGTGTCCGTGAGGTATAGGGGGACTCTAAATATGCTGCGAGCCGAAAGTCCTGTCGAGAGGTTGATGGTAGAGCCGGGATTCGAATTCCGAAGAAGGCATGGATGTTAGTAAATGTATAGTGTCCGTGAGGTATAGGGGGAGTCTAAATATGCGGCGAGCCGAAAGTCCTCTCGAGAGGTTGATGGTAGAGCCGGGATTCGAATTCCGAAGAAGGCATGGATGTTAGTAAATGTATAGTGTCCGTGAGGTATAGGGGGAGTCTAAATATGCGGCGAGCCGAAAGTCCCCTCGAGAGGTTGATGGTAGGGGAAAAGGAAGTAGGAGACACCCAGATCCGTGCTCCCGGAGTCCTCTCCCTCAAACTTGGGGACGGAACTCAGCTAAATCGCAGTGTCACCTGTAAGGTACTCAAGGCTGTTGCCAACGGCAAGCGTAAACCTGCACCCCTTGCCACGAGGAATTTTGTAATAATAATAATCGTAGTTTGCGGATTCAGAATGAATGAAAATAACTAAAATTAATCGCAACTAAATTTTAATTTCTTCATTACGAAAGAAATATCTATTTCAAGATGATCAGAGCAGTTCACTCATTCCACTCATCATATCCTCTTTTAAACGTTTTTCCGATTTTTATCTCAAACAGAACCTTAATAATCTCTATCGGTAACGTATTTCCAGGCATTAAGGAAAATACAGCAGTAGAAGAAATTACGAGCAAAGCTAGACAAACCTCAAACAAACTTATGAAAACTAATTCGTGCTTCCCCCTACACACAATATAAAAAATCTGATGTGTACACCACATGACTTCCTTGTAAGGAATATTAAATTATACGCATTTTTTCTTGCATTTCATTTAAACTTATTGGATTGAATTCAATCTACTTCGCCGACAGCGCATAAACCACAATAGAATAAATGCATTCTTCAAAATTCACTCTAGTATGTGTTTACCATAGCGATACTCTGGCGCTAGATTCACTTGACAGTATTATATTTCGTTTATATTATAACTCATAATGCACAAAATTTATATCATTTAAAGAATAGAATTATCTAATCGTTGCCACATGTTCTATTCAAATACTATAATAAAGCTAGAACGATGTATAAAAGAAATTAAGAAAACGAAACAAAAAAGAAACAGTTCTTCAAAGACGATTCAGTATTTCTCATTTAATTAATTCAGTTCTCACTTCGCGAGAAGGCAAAAATACATAAAAACTCAAAATATCTGTATTAAAAATTACGAAGTAAATCTTAAACGCTTATTTCCTCGAAAAAATTCCAGAAAGGATTAAGCATGGTTTAATTGGCAATAATAAATGTAGGCGTTATCTTTGTTGTAGCGAAGCTAAGTTTCTCTAGATTGGCAACAAATCCACTACTCTGCTGTTTCAAATGTAAACAAACAATAGCCGCCATAAAAAAAAGGCTTAGCGGCACTTAAACAACTTTAAAATTGTTGATAATTCTAAAAATATTGCATACAGATTTACTAAAGGCATAAAAACCTTAACCGGAGGATAAAAACAACATAATTCAATCATTTTTAAAGGAAAAAATGCACAATTTACAAACATATAAGAGTAAAGAAACTGAGATCATTGAGCCGGGTAACACAGTGGATATATATATACATATATTTGTATGATTTTGGTGTGGCCGATTGAAACCAAAATACGAGGTGCACATCTACATGTTATAGCAGTCCTATATACAAATTTTCAACGTTCTGAGGCTACTTTTTTTTGAGTTATGCGAGATATGTACGTACGTACAGACGCCACGAAAAATTCTCATCTGAATTCCTTTTAAATGAGTTTCATAATTTTTTGGAGGGGAAAGAGTCCTTTATTCTGTCCTTACGTACAGATGTCAAGCAAAAATATCGATTAAGTGCATTTCATAGCTGTCAAAATGGATATTTTCTTTGAAATATGACACCCAAAATTTTTCGCGATTACATACAAGGAAGTAAAAAGGATTATCATCTGTTTCTACACTTTCCTGCGAGTCAATAGATAGCCTTTTAAGGTACTTTCTCCCTGCTTTCTGCGTGCCTTCGTTGTGTAATGATTAGCACACTCGGCGCGTATTCGAGAGGTCCAGAGTTTAAGTCCCGTTTATATTTAAAATAAAAAATTTTGATAATTAGCTGGCTTGAAATATTTCTGGTATTTCAAAAGCAATAGCAATTACATTTAAGATATAAGAAATCCATTTTTCTGTATGCTTTCAGTTTTAAACATTTAATTTTATTCACTGCATTAGACTTGATCTATAATAAACGCATTATGATGCAGGTATTCTTAAGATGAAGGACTTAAGAAGAACACAACTATTCTATAGTAACTATTTATAGCACAGAAGTGCTATAAATAGGTAGACGATTTGCATGCTCTTAATGCAAACGATTTGCATATTTGTGCAGGCTACCCCCTCCCCGGCTCCTAAACTATAAAATTTAAATGATTATCAGCTGATAAATTAAATATCATTTAGCCATATTACAAGCAAAATGAAACAAGGATTTTACTAATTAATGCGTTTCTCGCTTTAAAATCGCTCAGTTTGTTAATGAATGCAATGAATAAATTTAGAAGAAATAAACGTCATGCAAAAACAAATTAAAGGTCTTATAAGGTATTTCTCCCGCCTTCTTAGCGTGCCTTCGTGGTGTAGTGGTCTGCATGCTGGGAGCGTATTCCAGAGGTTTGTGATTCCATTCCCGGCGAGAGAGTTGCTCATTTTTCACATATCCTGCTTCAAAAAATTACCTAATGTCTCTACAGTCTTATGCTTAGCTGCATAGCAACATTCAAAACTACATCTTTGAAAAGCTGAGTGGAAGATGAATTATTTGTCCTACTTTTCGTGTAAAGGCAACACTTTCAAAGTCATGTACGTAATAAATATATGGTAGCGCAACGTAAAATAATGGCCCCAAAAATTCGGAATGATTTCACTGACTGCATTTATAAAGGAAATGGATTAAATAATAATTTAATTAATACGGAAGGAAATTTATTTCTTCTGAATCTTTCATTAAGATCTGTAACTTGAAAGATAAATAAAGATCCTACGTCATGTCAAATGGCAGAACTCAAGAAACGAGCTGTTTGACATAGCGTAGAATATAAAAATCTTATCTCCCATAAAACGGCAACACTCTCCTTGTCGCAAATATGACAACGCATCAAGACGACAACATGTTAATGCAACGTCCCCAATATTTGGAAAGATTCCGCTAACATCAGATATCACCAAAATGGTCATAAAATATTTCCAACAAATTTCTAATACGAAAACGCTTTCAACATGTTATTCCTTTTTCATTTAGCGGAAATTCAGCGACTTCAGTACAGTGTTGCCATTGCTTGCTTGGAAATCGTCGAGTTTCTTAATTAAAACTCATAAATGCTTTTCAAAATGTGAAATAGATAATAAAACAAATTCCAGATTTGGCCTACCAGATGCCCATATTCGGGTGGAGATGTACGTTATTCAAAATCGGATGGCTCTAGGTACCGTTATTTAATAACAATGCGAGAAACATACATACATTTATGCAAATTCTTCTTTATTTAACTTATTTAAGGTATCTGCCTACGTTCGGAGCACTTTTTTTAAAAAACATAGAATTCTGATGAAATATATATTTATTTAGTCAAAATATGATATCAAATCATGAAAATAGGTAAATTTTTAGGAATATTTTCATAAATTTTTGAAATATATGCAATTTTATGCACATTTTTAGGAGAATTTAACACTTGCGTTAAATGTCGTATATTTTTTCCCACAGCATATATATTTCAATTTTATTTATACTGTATACTACTATAACAATCATCTGTGTTATGAACTAAAATGTTTAAGATATTTCTAAAATTTACTAAAATATGTGTAACTACATGAAAAACACAGTTTTTTGTAAAATATTTCTTATCGTTTTATATAGAAATACTTATAAAACAATCAAATTAATAAATATAACTTAGATTGTAGCTTAAAACCTAGTAAATAATATAGAAAACACTTTAGTGAAATTTAATAGAGATACCTTTAGAACATTTTGAGTAATTACATTTCTTGTATGTAACACTAGATAAATTAGCTTTCCAGAAAACGCATTTAAAGATTTCACATTAACAGAAAAACTGTTCTGTTGTATTTACACACTTAAAATTCTCCACATTTGTACATCACACCCTCCATATCTTTATACTTAAGTAATTTTGATTTCCTATTTGATTTAAATTTTTTTCTGGTTATTTTCGAAATGAGCCACGAATGACGTTTCGAGTTCTTTATTCTTTCGTTATCAATTCCAAAGTAATTTTTAATCATTTCTTGTTCAATTGATATGTTCAAACACAGGAAGTAATCCAAGATATCTTGAATTAAAAATTAAAACTGCTATATATGCACCCAGCAACATATTCTTTATACCTAATCGCAATGTTGCCAGACCCAGTTCAAAAAACCGCAATGTTGCCAGTCCCAGTTCAAAAATTAAGGCAAATAATTATTGCCAGAAACAAAAAAAAGTACCCAGAATTAAAATGAAATATTTTAGCACAATTTACACACAAACAGGTACCAAAAAAAAAAAAAAAAAACACGGATATTAACATTGTTTACCTTTAAGTTGAGCCTTTTAATGTAGCAACAATTTAAAAAGTCATTCGTCCAGGGCTTAATTTCTAAAATCAAAAGTGCCGGAGCCCTATGGAAGACCGTCAGCAAAGAGGAGCAAAAGTAAATAAATAAAATAACTATTAAACTCATTAATAATTTTAAAATTAAAAGGTTAATTGTTATCAAATTAATTAATAGCTATTTAATTAATGTTTACAAATTGTTATTTAATCAATGATTATTATATAACTAATTTATTATAATTTAATTGATGATTATTGGATAATTAATTATTATTTATAGAAATAATTAAAAAAGGTATTAATACAAAACAAAATCTGAAATGTTTCAGATTTTAAATTACGTCCAAAGGGGCGTTTTTTAACATTTTGTGTGTTACCTTTCTTTATTAAATATCGTGTTCCTCGCACTTAAACCATAAGATCCAGTGCAACAGCAATATCGCAAAATAGTTTTAAAACGAGCCTATCTTTAGAATTTCCGATACAGAGACTCACGCGCTGGAGATAAAAATGTTTTTTCTGCACAACGTTGCCATTGCTCGCTTTGAAATCCTTGAGTTTGTTAATCAAAAATTCGTCAAAGTTTTAAAAAATAGGAAATCGATCATAAAACAAATTTCAAATTTCAAATTGGGTCTTCCACATGCTCATATTCGTTGGAGGATTACGTTATTCAAAATTCGATGACTCTATGTACCGTTGTTTTATCACAATACGAGAAATATACATACATTTATGCAGATTTTTCATTATTTAATTTCTTCAAATATAATGCAGGACTCTAACATTTTGTGGCAACAGTTTGAAAAGTGAACCGACATTTATGAGTCCGACGCAAAATGCCAAAACGAAACTAATAGTCCTTCGGGATTCAAATCCCTTTGGACTGACTAACTAAAGATTAAAGTAATTAAATAATTAAAATTAAATTTAATAAGCGATTTTTAGTATAATTTTATTGCTAAAAATAAAATTTTCGACATCAAATTTTTACTGAAATCGTTATTCAGTTAAACAAAAGAAATGCCCCAGCCTTCATATTTAGGGCTCCGGTGGGCTCCGACGCAATTTAAGGACTGTATTCATCGTTTATAGTGAATCGACGCCAACTGCCAAAACGAAATTAATAGCCCTTCTGGGCAAACTGGCCCTTTGGGCTAAAAAAATCTGTATATTATCAAATCAGACTAAGTTATAACAGAAATTATGCGTACGTATTAAGAAGCCAAATGAATTGCTGTGATTTGCTTCGATGCCAGAAATGTCACGTTCTCAAAATGAATGAGATCTTCATGTCCAGTTTCGGACAAGCGCCGTTCAAAACGAAGCTATGATGAAGAAACGTTGAAGATAAAAGGCTGTGATTAAACAGCGCAATGGGGCAGTTACCTTGTCGTTTGCTTGTCGATACAAACACGTGGATGAGGAGGCCCTAAAAAAAGGACCAGTACACACGTGCATGCCCTTTAATATTTTAGGCCAGCCACGTGGAAATAAACGGATGGAGGGATGTCTCTGATTCGGTTAGAACTGCTTTGAAGCGGCCATTCCTAGCCAAGTGACCTTGAAAGGATGACTTAAGGATGGGGCCTCTTTTGAGTGAGGCACATATTGAGACAATCCCTAGGGAACTCTCTGATAAAAGCTATGAAGAATTGCAATTAGAAAACAACACAACAACAAAAAAGGAAAACAAAAACAAAAACAAAAACAAAAAAAGATAATGTTCAGTTTGGGAAAAGAAACAGCACTTTCACTTAGTACCCTCAAGCAATATCCCATAAAAAACGATAAAAATTCTGCAGGTGACAAATTTTCGTTTGCTTAAACTTTTAGAAGCTGGAACTCGGGAAAGATATGTGGATGGGAAAGCAACGTTATATCAGATTTGTCCGTGTAGTTTTATGTGGTTCAACGTTATATACATAAATTCATGTATAAAATAAATTACCATAGATAATTAACATGAAAATAAATTTATTGAACTTTATACAAAATAAATAAATAAAAAAATGTCAAATGCAGGTTTTGGTTTCTTTTTATTAATGGTAGAAAAGTGATCCCTCTTCTTAGGCAGGTATTAAACATGTCACTCACATTAAGCATTTATTGAAGCCTATTAATGCATTAATTTATTCAGCAAAACTTTCCAACAGAAGTGGAGATGCCATTCTTCAGCTATTACAGAGGCTGTTCGCACATTTTTTAGACAATTTTGATAAGTCGTAATAAAAAATCGTTTGCTGCAAAAGAAGTAATTGCAACTGTACTATGTTTTTAAAAGTCTAAATTATCATCTGTGGCTTGAAAGTTTTTTTTTTATTCAAAATGGCGAATTTAACAAAGCAGTGGTTCAAAGGCTACACTTACGCTCCTTCCGAAGAGAAATATGCATACTCCGTTATCGCAAAACGATGTGAGAGTCCTGGTTTTGTGAAATCTAAAGCGTGGATAGGTAATATCATCAACAAGAAAGGAAACAAACGGCAAATTGGAGCTTGAAATGGGACAAATATTCCAAATAAGTATCCAACAAAACAAAACAAAAAAAAAACAAAAAAAAAAAACGGACATCTTCGACTATTGCAAAGGTACGTTGTTTAATGTTAAAAGAAAATCCCCCTAGTCAAAGGACAGTTGCAAAATCATTCAAATGCTCGTTTTCCACTGTAAACAAAATGATAAACGTATATGTATATGTACAAAATGATAAACGTATCTTCAGAAAGCGAAAAAGCGCAATGTGCATCGTCTTCTTCCAAAGCATATCGCTCAACGCAGGACACGCTGCAGAATTCTATATGAGAAACACTTATCCAAAACAAAATATAAAACAGTTGTCACAATAGATGAAGCATGGGTGTATTTAAATGATTGTAACAAAAAAAAAAAAAAAAAAAAAAAAAAAAAAAAAAAAGAGCCATTTATTATCATAAAAGGGGAGAAAAAAATTCAAGTACATGTTTCAAAGAATCGAAAGAAAGTTTTTCTAAGGTATTCATGATTGTTGCTAGTTTTTCTTATAATGGCAAGTTAAAAATAAAGAGAGTGCAAAAAAAATGTCAAGATTAACTCCAAATACTATCAGGAACATATTTTATCGCCAATTGTTACGAATGAAATACCATCGCTTTACCCACAGTGTCATCCATCTGTGAGACTCCATCAGGACAAAGCTAGCAGTCACACAACAAAATCCACTGTAAGCTGTTCGGGAGGAATGGGATAGAATAGCTCTTTTGCCACTTCAAAAGGCATTATCCTGGAAATTGCTGTGTCGAAAGATAGTTCAGAATAAAGGATGTCAAATAGAACATTTAAAACAGAAGAATTTTATGTAATTTAGTTTTGTGAATACAATATACGTCGTCTAAAAAATGTGCTAACAGCCTCTGTAGAATTTTATGGTAAAATTAAAAATGCAGCGGTAAGATAAATTATTCGTCTAGTTCCCCTCCCCCTCCCTTTTTTTGCACAATAATTTTTAGAGTAAATGACATTTGCCAAACGTTTTGAAGATTAGCATTTTCCATTAATTAATTTAACAAGCACGAAATAATTATCAATTTTTTAATATTTTTTAATAATTTAATAAATATTTTCCAGGTCGCGTGTGGGGGGAAGTCTTATGTGAACACCCACATGACTTCCTTTTACAGCCTACTAAATTATACACATTTAGATACAAGAAATACTGAAACAAAATTCCACTCTCTTTAAAGGCACAGACACGATCTGTTGTTGTGGATGCTAATGCTCACTTGTCTTGCCTACAGTCAGCCCAAGCCCATGAAACTCCTCGTGGCAAGGAGCGAAAGTTTGCGCGTGTCGTAGGCAGCAGCCTCGAGCACCTTACAGGGGACAGTGCGATTTAGCTCAGTTCTGTGCCCAATTTAGATGGAGAGCGAGAATTATCCCCGAGGGGATAACTCCGAGGGTCTCCAATCCCTTTTCTCTACCAGCAACCTCTCGAGAAGACTTTCGGCTCGCCGCATATTTACAGATATCCATGCCCTCTCCGGGATTCGAACCCGGGTCCTTCGGCACGGCAGTCAGCGACGCTAATCACTATACCAGTTGGGCGGCAGACAGGATCTATTACACCGAAACTGAGAAAGAGAACTTTTAGCTACGAATCTGGGAATCTCAGCTGTACATAAAACAACACTCATGATACAGAACGCAAAGTCTCTGACTTCCACTCTAGGTATACACTAAAGCCACGCAAACAACATTGTTCCAATTCTTCAGTCGGAAGTTTTTGGCTATATTTTAAAGCCTGAGATCCAAGAAAAGCCCTTTTTTTAGGGAGTCAGAAACAAAATGGTAAAGAAGATGTTTCCCCTGCAAACTGATATTCAAGCTTAAAAACATAGTCAGTCACAAAGTAAAGGCCTTTTTTTTTTTTTTTTTTTTTTTACTCAATGTTTTTTCCAACAATCTTCTAGCCGAATTACGCTTATACTAGAACTTTTATGGAACAAAAATGCTTAATCATGACGAAGATTAGGTGCGAAATTAGGAGAAAGTGCAGAATCGCAAATTGCTTGCCGCGGTTTTAAGAATTGCACATACACGGTATCCATGTACACGTCGATCTATTTTCACTTAAAAAAACATCCTAGAATTGCACAAAAATGGCATTGCGCACACTCTTGACTTTATCTATGTACACATCGACCTACTTTCACTTAAAAATTAGTCCTAGCTCGTACCCTTTATCGCCTTACCAAAATGTCGCCAAACTACCTGTTACCATATTCTAGAGATTAGCCATATTCTATTATCCAGAAGTTTGGAGTAAGTAAAGCCAGACTCTACCTTTTAATTGCTCGAAACAGTGTTTTATCTCTCGATAACAAGTTACTTATTCATAAATCCACGTTGTCGTGCCATGCGTTCCACGTTGTGCGTTCCATGCGTTCCACGTTGTGCTACGACTGTCCAGTCTGGGTTTTACTCTTGTAAATCTAATAGAAAACAATTACAAACTGAACAGAATGCATTCTGAGGCAAATTACGAAATCACCGTGGTATATCAGGAACAATACAATCCGCGTAGAGGTGAATATTGCTCAGTTCAAAACGTTCTATTACCACCTGGCAAGTAAACTATCGTTTTAAATTAAGGAATCCTTGTATTACTGAACTCAGAATGTATGATTAGGATTTTAAAGATACCACAACTAAATTCGGCCTATGGTCATTTTAAACACGAGTTTTAATACTCAAACTTAATGCATTTTTGTTTAATTTATGTATTGTTTTTGTATTTCTATACCTTCAGTTTTCCTTCCACTGTTTTGTATAATTTATGTTCTGTTTCTTAGCACTGCATTTTGCATTTCTTTTTTATTCTTCTAATGTTAATGTATAAATACATATGTAAGATAAAAAATATGAATGTAAACTCCTAATTTTAATTAGCTATAACCTCTTTTATTTTGTATTTAAATATTTAGTTCAAAGGGGCTTTGTCCCTGAGGGAGTATTGTTTTCGTTTTGCGATTTTGCGTCGAATCACTCTGAATGTCCGTTTCACTTTTCAAACTGTTGCCACACAATGTTAGAGTCCTGCATTATATTTAAAGAAATTAAATAATGAAAAATCTGCATCCACGTATATATGTTTCTCGCATTGTGACAAAACAACGGTACCTGCAGCCATCCAATATTAAATGACGTAATCCTACATCGAATATGGGCAACTGAAAGCCTAAATTTGAAATTTGGAATCTGTTTTCTTATCGATTTCATATTTTGTAAAGCTATAACGAATTTTTGATTAACAAACTCAAGGATTTCAAAGCGAGCAATTGCAACGTTGTACAGAAAAGACATTTTTATCTCCAGCGCGTGAGACTGTGTATTGGAAATTCTAAAGATATGATTCTAAAAATCATTTTAAAAATTATTTTGCGATATTGCTCTTGAGATGAATTTTATGGTTTAAGTGCGAAGAACATGATATTTAATAAGTAAAGGTAGCACACAAAATGTTAAATAAACAACAATCGTTTGGACGTAATTTAAAATTTGAAACTTTTTTGGGGTGGGAGGCGGCAAGCCATATTAGAAAGAAAACTGAACATTGATATGATGAACTGAGAAAAAGACTGAAAAAAAATTTTAAAATGTATGCCAACACTTAACACTGCATCCACCCCCGGGGGGGGGAGCGGCGTAATGGCAAACCGCACATTGAGTTGAACAATGTTAACGAATGTGTGTAAAATATGCTTCCGTTTCATTTCCTTTTGGTTTATTTTGTTCATAAACATTGCATTTAATATCAGTTATTTGACTTCAATTCAGTAATTTAAACTGAATTTATTCCTTAATTTGTGAAAGTATTTACGAATGGAACGTATCCCAAGTAGCACATGACGTAGCAAAGGCGTTGCAAACTGGTCGTTGTAACGTCTTTGTTACGCCATGTGCTACTTGGAATGGTATTTTTATTCTTCAGAAGTATAATCAATAAACATTCAGCTAAAATATCTTGTAACATTTCCTCTTTTTATAATCTTTATTAAACGAAAGTTCGCGTAGTTTACAATCGATAATTATAATCAAAGTAATGAAGCAACTTACAACCTAACAAATTTTAAAACCCCGATCTGTTTACACCCAGATAACACAATATCAACAATATACCCTATTTATCTTCTTTTAAAATTCCGCTAAAGTTGTAATTGCGCTAAATTCTATTCCGGGCATGCGCAGTAAGCAAACTTCGTTTAACATTGATCAACTCAATGTGCGGTTTGCCATTACGCCCCCGGAAGTCGACGTAGAGAACTCGGCGAAGCTACTGGCTAAGGATCTGTACTCAGGCAGTCGCGGCCACGGAGGTATAAAATTTATGAACCTAGTGGTTCTGGAGGCCCCGGAAAGGTCACATATTGGCCGGCGCGGTGGTCTGGCGTGTCGACAGGGGAGTAGCCCGGGGGAGTTAGCGTTCCGGGTTCGTTTTGTAATGTCCCACTGCGACGGGCAGCCCAAGCGACCGCCAGGTATCATCTAGACAACCAGGATCGCGGTATGGCGATTAATGTCAGTGTCTCCAAAATGCGGGGAAGAGGGTTGAACCATGGAGGTAGGAAGTAAGATGGAGTTGCCCTAAACAAGTTTCTCCCGTACCCTGCTCTGAAGCACCGGCGATCCCTACGTGGTGACCAAAACATTGGGTCATTTACCATTGAGTTCAATGGGATTTGATGCGTTCGGATGTAAATATTTTGTAATTACGTCGTAAATATACATATAAATGTATATATTTTCTTTTTCTACAACACTTCAGAGTCCTAAGTATGTGAAAACAACATATTTTTAAACAACATTTCATTCTGAACGGAATTAAATGCTATACTTTTCACAGGACAGTTTTCTCAGAATGGTTTAATTTGAATGAAATTTTCGCAAGTTTTCGTTAATTACATTAGAAAAAAAAATTAAGGTAATTCGATTTTATTTGGTTAAGGTACAAAAAAATTAAGATCAAAGTTTATTGTATTATTAATATTAAAATTATGCATTATTTCTTTTCTATTTATAGAGTTTCTTCCTAAAATACTTTCTTAAATATGACATGATTTTTTGGCTTCTGAGGCATCTTTTAAATCGAAAAATGTAAGTCAATTTATAATGAATGCTCTATTCGGTTCATTTTAAATTAGAGAATTATTAGGAATTAGCGAAATACTTTAAATAGTACTTGACTTTCTCTGAACATTTCTAAAAGGGAATAAAATAAGTTTTTTTTTTTTTTTTTTTTTTTAAGTATTATTTTTAAGTTTTAAACAAAGAACACCCCATCTGGTGACCCAAGCTTCAAAGTAGTGCTTCACTTCTAGTGCGGACTGGCGCCTTCTTCCTTTCCTACCTCCATGAGTTGAACCCCCGGAACTGTTCTGAGGGGGCCCTGGCCGTGTAGTGCCGGTACCTAGCATGGCGGAGCACGTAGAGAGAACCAGTTAACACTGCATTGGGAATTGTAAACATATGCTGCTGTGCTGCTTTCAGAATTTGCGTAATTTTGCCGTTGAATTGTATATGGAGTGAATGCGAAGAAACTAGTGCTTAATAATAAAGCTAAAAAGACAAAAAGAAATGGGTTAACGGGAATCAGTTCAAAAGCAGACTGCCAGAGTGCGAGCTCAGCGAGAGCGTAGAAAACCTTAACAAATCCCTTTTAGACGATCATCAAAATCTGAACTCTTTCAGATTTTATTAAGTTAAATTTATTGGTTTATTCATCCGGGATATCTTATAAACGGACTGCTCAAACTCTTACAGTCGAGCTAGCGTACGTTTCTTGGAAATAAAATTCTGCCAGTGTTAACGGCCTCAATGGAAGATAACGTATCGCACGTGCAGGAGTTTTCCTGAATGCGCAGAACGGTTAACTATTCTTTATCTAGTTCGGGGTTACCTTGGAGATGGCAGAGAACAAAAATATAATTTCATATGCTGACTACATATGTACTCGTGCGAATTTTTACTGCTAAAAGTAATCTGTTATATCTGTATTTAAATAATAAAGCAACAGAAAATAATTTTAAACCATAAAAACGGAGACAAAATGTTTGCACGTGTCAACGAAAGCACCAGATCAGTTTGGGAAGCGAACGTGTTAAGCAGAAGGGCTTGAAAGACAAATTATTTGTAGAGTACCCCGCCCCCCCCCAAATGTTCAACATTTCTTTTTTACTTGAATGCCACATTTCCTGTGAAAACATTCTAGAGACATTAGGATTTTTGATGCTGAGAGACATGAAAAATGAGCAATGCTCTCGGCAGGACTCGAATCTCAGACCTCTCGAATACGCACCGAGTGTGCTGACCATTACACCACGAAGGCATGCTAAGAAGCAGGGCTGTGGAGTCGGTAGGGACTCCGTCTCTGACTTCCGACTCCTAGAATTTTAAAGACTCCGACTCCCTCAGATATATATATATGTGTGTGTGTGTGTGTAAACATATACACATGGGCTACAGCTTATTTTTGTAATATAAAAGAAGTAATAGATCCTACAGAAAAAAATATGAATAAGAAGAAAATCTGTTACTGTTAGGGATACTTCTTTTAACTTTTCATGATAGATTTTTATATGTTCTAAAAGGGGTGTCTTACAAGAGCAATCATATTTATCTCTTTCTTCAAAGGCCGTGTAGAAATCTTGTTTGTATTTCTTCATTTTTATATCTAAAAGCTCTTGGTTCTTTAGTTTCATTCACTTTGCGTTAGCCTTTTCAAAATTATAAAAAAAATGTATCTGAAAATCTAATTCATCACTGAAAGAGGATGACAGAGACTCAGATGCAATGTCTGCAGTCTGACTGTCCTGATTTGAATACTCCAATTGTTCTGAAAATAATTTCATTCCTTTTAAAAGTTTATATATGACTTTCTTTGCCTTCTTAATTTGTTCATCATCCAACAAAATTCGGTGTTTCGGATCTATATATATTGAACCCAGCAAGATCTCATTGTCTAGCATATTAGTTTCTCTTTTCTTCATTGAAGAAATAATTCCTTCTGCAATAAAACTTCCATTTCAGAAAGAACAAACATCACATTCTTCCATTCTCGCCTCCTGCTAATTCTTCAGAATGTTGCAGATACAGTGTAGAAAGAAGAGATTCCGTGTTCTGAAAGATCATTTTACAGTCTTTCTGTTAGTGAAACATTAGGGTTATCTACATCTTCTAAAACAGCTCTTAATTCTAACAACCTCTATAACATCAAATCTTCCTCATCGTGTTGCGTCATCAATAATTTTTTGTTTTCTTGCTCGCTTCCTAAGAACGGCATCAATTTTGGGAGTTCTTGCTGCTATTGCTGCTTACCTGAATTTACCAGTGAGATTTGTAACTAAATAAATCAGTTTAAGCACTAATGGCAAATATCACATCCATCCTCCCCCCTTATATTTATTTATTAATATATCAATAAAATAGAAAATGACTATTTATTAATGTATATAGTCCATTAAAAAATAATAACTCAGTTTGTCATTAATTTTTTTCAATTTACTTATTTAATTAATTTCATTTCAAATTCAAAATGTCCAACAAAAACTGGAGTCGGAGTTGTCCTGTTTCTAGCGATTTCAGCTCCGACTCCTTTTATCCCAAAATCTGCCCAACTCCGAAACCGACTTCACAACCCTTACAAATATCACAATAAATATCTTATATACTCCCCCTTTTAAAGGGCTACTGGGGATTAGGGGACCCAATCGCCAAATCTTGGTGGTGGAGAATCATCATCCACCACTTTTTTTTAGTTCGGGCGCCACTGTAGTGTCATTAAGAATTTTTTTGAGGAAAGAAACTGAATAATGTGTAATGCCTTCGCCGGGACTCGAACCCCGGACCTCTCGAATACGCGCCGAGTGTGCTAGCCATTACACCCCGAAGGCACGCTGAGAAGACAGAAGAAATACCTTATAACATTCTACTACATTTCTTCTGTACCATACTAAGGGTATAGGAAGTGAGGTATTTCCACCTAAATAAATTAAAAGAAGGCGCGTAAAGTTAAAATATACAAAATTAAATTTTAACATGAAACTGACAAAAAATGTATTAAGGACTCAATTCTCATATTTGCTTAGGCGTTAAAATCTATCAAGCACCGCTTTCTCCCATTTTACATATATTTCCCGTTTTCCCATCGATATCATATGATCTTACATTTTACTTTGTAATGAGAAAGTGTTAAATGATACTTTAAAACAAGACTAGATTATCAATATCAAATTGCAAACTTTTTCAAAAATTGAAAGCGTAATATTACGAATTTTGTATTTAGATAGCTAATTTTAGTAGAATTATAATTAAAATTATTGTTTTCGCCCGAGCAATGCAGCGCGAGACAAATTTTAAGAGAAAGCTATGCCGAAAACGTTAAAATTGCACGTGCTTTTAACATTGAATAAATGGATATTTCGGTAATTTGCATTGAAATTGAATAAATGTTAATCGACCACTACGTTAGCTATAACCGTAATTCCACACTCTTACTGTTTTCCAGATATCTCGAAAAGCAGAAATTACTAGAAATTTCTCGCGACCGGTTGGAAATTATAAAATGGCTGAGAGAGTGTGTCAGTTCATTTGTTTAGTTAGTTGCTTAGTTACTGTTGTTGCGAGTTATTATTTCAATGTGAATTGAGAAATACGAGTTAGCTTTCTCTTTAGGTGCGCTTTGCATTGGGTGGACGCACAGACCTCTATGTCTTTCGAACGGAAATCGGGAATGCTCCGGTTTATAGAGGTGACATCCTTGATGCTTATGTGCGCCCATGTGCCGAGGCAATAAGTGATGCTATCCTGTTACAGGACGACAACTCAAGACCACACAGGGCTCGCATCGTAAATGATTATCTTCAACAGGAAACAATTATGCGCATGGAGTGGCCAGCTCGATCCCCGAATTTGAATCCTATCAAGCACGTTTGAGATGCTTTAGAGAGACGTCTAACTGCTCTCAATCTGCCCCTTCAGACCCTTGCCGCGCTTGCAACTGCTCTCGCTTCCTATGGAGCTGATAGACCGCATAATTGAAAGCATCACACATCGCTGTATGTGCTGTATTGCTTCTAGAGGCGACCATATTCCATATTGAAGGTACTTTCCTATAGCAAACCGACACCTTCGATTTGTTCATTTTATACATGTGCTAATTTCTATACTGCCATAATTGTCTGGTGATTTATTCTTATGTTATTTGATACCTTACTATGTGTTGTATAATGCGGATAAGTTTTATAAAATTCTACATGTAACTTTTTCAGTAATCGTGATTTTTCCTTAATTTATGATAACCAGTGTAGATTTGTATATACGTACGTAAGTTGAAAAATAAGTTTCCCCTGTCGACTGTGGTCAGAGTTGTGTATGGAAGTCAAAAAATAGAATGAGACATTAAAGATATGACATACCTTTATTTTATTACTCTCGTACGAGTACGTTGAGACATTTGTCAACATTTGTTTGAAGCTTTGTAAGCTTCAAAACGTCCTCCAAGAAAAATTCACGCTTTGCATATGGAAGAAGCGTTGAACGGCTATGGGCGAAAGGCGACACAGCAGGAAAACGCGCAAGTCACCGATACACCATTGGGTAGAGGTCGCTGCAAATCAAGCAGATGGCGCTGTTGCAGTGCCTGCGCAAAGCGGAGACCAGCCTCTCATTTGAGCCCCGGTAGGTATGGAGAGCAGGTGCATTTTGAATTCGTGGTCAAAGGAGGAAGTGAGAGCGGTTATCCGCTATGAATGGGCACGTGGAGTATCAGGAACAGAAATTCATAACCACCTCGTGGAAGTCTATGGGCCAGGTGTGATGTCGAAGCAAATGGTGCGGAGATGGTGTCGCACATTCAGTGATGGACGTCAGCAAGTGGAGGACATACCGAGAGCTGGACGGACACGCACGGCCACTACAGATGCAAATGTCATGAAGGTAAATGACATGATTAGAGCGAACCGGCGTATCACCATCGATGAAGTAGCGGAAGAACTTGGAATCTCACATGAGCGAGCTCAAAACATCATCCACGACATTCTTCGATACAGAAAAGTGTCAGCACCATCGAGTGTTCCTTGTGTGTCGAGGTCAATTGTCGGGTGCCCCGACAATTGACCTCGACACACAAGGAACGACGCATGGGGGTCAGCCTGGAACATCTCGTGCGTTACCATGAAGATGGCAATGACTTTCTGTTTCGGATTGTGACGGGGGATGAAACGTGGGTCCACCATTTCCCGCCAGAATCGAAGGCCGCATCTATGGAGTGGAAACATCCGTCATCACCTGTCCGAAAGAAGTTCAAGACAACTCCCTCTGCAGGTAAAGTGCTCCTCACAGTTTTCTGGGACGCCCAAGGAGTTTTGTTGCTGGACTTTTTGGAGGTTGGAACCCTCAATGCTACGCGCTACTGTGACACCCTGTCGAAATTGAAAGAGGCGATTCGGAAAAAGCGGTCTGGCCTTCTCACATCTGGCGTTCTGCTGTTGGATGACAATGCCAGACCACATTCGGCGACGGCAACGCAAAACCATATTGCAACTCTTGGTTGGGAGCGCCTACACCATCCGCCATACAGTCCTGATCTCGCACCAAGCGACTTCCATCTGTTTCCGGCTTTGAAGAAAAATCTCGGGGGAAGGCGCTTTGGGAGCAATACTGAAGTGAAACAAGCCGTTCAACGCTTCTTCCATATGCAAAGCCCTGATTTTTTTCCTGGAGGGCTTTTTGAAGCTCATCAAGCGATATGACAAATGTCTCAATGTACTTGGTACCTATGTGAAAAAATAAAGGTATGTCATATCTTTAATGTCTCATTCTATTTTTGGACTTTCATACACAACTCTGACCACAGTCGGCAGGGGAAACTTATTTTTCAACTTACCCTCCTAGCATTGTTCTAATATGTATAGGGATTTTGACACAAACTCTGACATATTCTGAACTGTTAGAAATCGGATTGTTATTTAGAAAAAGGCATCACTGAGAAAATGCTTTGTGGAAGAAAGTAGTGTTTATTTCAAATTACAACTCTTATGATTAGGTTTTTTTTAACTATTGTATTTTTACAAACTATTTTTGTGGCATATATTAAGCTTATTCGCATAGTTATGACGCAAACACTAATTCAAGTATTAGTTTAAAAACAAATACCAAAATCCGATGCTGAATAAAATTTTCCTACCTACGTGATTGCACCCAAGTGATGATTTCAGCTAATCGTAATTATGCATACATGTGCAGAGGAGGAAGTCAAACGCCTTTTTCGTTCTTCCAATCAAGAAGATTCTCATAACAATGAATTTCTATTTATAGAACACGGATGCAAGTTAGCCGTAGGAAAACAACTTTGTGGGATTTGCTGTAATCGAATAATTCTCCAGTCCAAAATAGGAAAGATGACGAAATGCTATTTAAGCCTGTAATATAATTTATCATTGTTCTTTTTATTTTGCATTTGAAAATATTTTGCTTTTTATTAAAATTTTTTATATATGGATAATCCGGATAGTCAAACTTTCGATTAACTTTTTCTGTATCAGTGAAATAACGAAGTTCAAGTGAGAGAATTTTATTTTCCAGTTTATGTTATTTTATCTATGTATCTATGAAAATTATATTACTTTTCAGTTTTTAACAAAAATTAAAATTAAATAGTTTTTTTAAATTAGAGTAATAAATAAATAATTAAATAAATAGTTTTTAAAATTAAATAGTTTTTTTAGCAAAAACTGAAAAGTCTTACTTGCGTTTCTTTTTCGACCATAATAAAGCAACGAATTAAAGTTTTATTTATGAGGCCCTCAACGTAAGCATATAACCTGGTTGCTGCACTCGGGCAGAAGTTTTTGCTCCTGATGAAGGGGGACCCGTTACCCTCGAAATCAATTGGGATTTTACAAAATCTACGACAAATACAAGGTTGTCGATTTCCCTGTTTTATTTTCCACGTCGGAGTGTTTCACTTCGTCTTGATATAACCTGGTTTTAGCATTACGTTAAAATTAACAAGTAATATATATATACTTCCAATTATATAACAAGTAATATATATATAATATAATAATAATAGTAAAATTCCATAATCAAAAATACACTTAAAATTCTAACTGTATGTTCTTTTCATTTTTAATGGCGACGGTCTCTTATTTGAAAGTACGTGGAATTAAATCCACAGGCCCGTAGTCAGTTTGTTTTTCCCGCCTTTTCTACACGTACAGTTATAGAATGTTCTGGAAATATTAAAAGCAAACTGGAATGGCTGACAAGGCTGACGTCATTTCTTGGAAGCTCCGCTTTTCCAGAGGCTATAAAAGGACTCGCAAAGGAATATCGAGGGCTTTTTCTTTAGTGTAACGATGCAGTAAATTTCATACAAAAAGTTATTAGTAGTTCTTTTTTTATTTACTCCGGATATCTGATTTTGTAACTGCTATTTCTCCTGACCAATAATAAATGGATCTTGTTTTTTAAACTTATCGTCTGATAATTTAAGCTACGACTACGTTTATGTTTCTTCACCAATCTATTTATTCCGAACAAAAGCTGGTACATTACATATATATATATAAAAGTCAATTCCTACTTAGGTCAACAAAGAAAATTTTTATTTTAGTTTTTTTTATTAACATTATTAGCAAGTCATAACATTAGCGCTTTTCTTCTTTTGTTTCATTTGCAAGCTTTTCTTGGCGCTTATGTTTTTTTTTTTTTTTTTTTTTTTTTTTTTTAGTCCAAAGGGATTTGAATCCCGAAGGACTATTAGTTTCGTTTTGGCATTTTGCGTCGGACTCATAAATGTCGGTTCACTTTTCAAACTGTTGCCACAAAATGTTAGAGTCCTGCATTATATTTGAAGAAATTAAATAATGAAAAATCTGCATAAATGTATGTATATTTCTCGTATTGTGATAAAACAACGGTACATAGAGTCATCGAATTTTGAATAACGTAATCCTCCAACGAATATGAGCATGTGGAAGACCAAATTTGAAATTTGAAATTTGTTTTATGATCGATTTCCTATTTTTTAAAACTTTGACGAATTTTTGATTAACAAACTCAAGGATTTCAAAGCGAGCAATGGCAACGTTGTGCAAAAAAAACATTTTTATCTCCAGCGCGTGAGTCTCTGTATCGGAAATTCTAAAGATAGGCTCGTTTTAAAACTATTTTGCGATATTGCTGTTGCACTGGATCTTATGGTTTAAGTGCGAGGAACATGATATTTAATAAAGAAAGGTAACACACAAAATGTTAAAAAACGCCCCTTTGGACGTAATTTAAAATCAACATTTCAGATTTTGTTTTTTATACCTTTATTTATTTTTTTTTAATTTTTATTTATTTATTTATTTATTTGTTTGTTAAATTTATTAGCGATTTCCCTCATCAAAGCCGCTTATTGTTGTAAATACAGTTTTAATGTCTGATTCGTCATTTTAATGCACAGCTTCGATCGCATTAAAGCTAATGGTAATAAATACTAAGAGAGTTGAATGATTCATGCCACCTCAAAAGGGGAAGCCTGGAGTCTTGAAGAATGCAAAGAATTTCCACGAAAGCAAGACAGTGGCTCGAAATTGGTTCCAAATCCATTAAAATAATCTCAGCCAACATTTTCTGACTCATTTACTTAAGGAATGAATGTTGAAAAGAAAAGCTCAAAGAAGTTCTAGAAAATTCTAGACAAATTTTGCTTACATGTCGAATTAAAGAAAATAATTCATTGAATTGTTACTAGAAGGGATCGAGACACAGTTTCGATCGAGACTTTTCGATACATTTTGTTGATTTAATTGTATTTGATTTCTTGAACTTCGATGTATAGTGAATTAACTGTAATATGTGTTCCTGACTCACTTAAGGAATTTTCACACTTTTCACTTAAGGAATGAACGTTGAAAAGAAAAACTCAAAACAGTTCTTTTAGGACATTTTAAAATTTATATGCTGAATTAAAGGAAATTTTGCACTGAACTGTTATTAGAAGGGTTTTGATTTTATTTATTTGATTATGGCAAAGCACTCGAGGGCTATCTGCCTAACGGGAGGGTTGCCTTCGTGGAGGACTTTCTGAGGGAAACTGGCTCATATACACGCTACAAATGGAGGAAACCACAAAAAATCCCATGCAGCCAGTCCGTTCGCCAGGATTCGAACGCCAGACCGAATTACCAGTGTTCAGCGGCTTTACCGCTCGGCTGCTGGAGGACCGCTTTGATTTACCTAACTTCGATTTATCGGGAATTAAATGTAGTAACAGTTTGCATAATGGAATTTTAGAAATCAGTTTCATATACCATATTTTAAAGATACGAAGTCTGGAAACTGCGACAAAAAGGAAAGTAATTCTTGAAACTATTTTGATTTGTTTCTGGTCTTGCCGACATATACTTGTTAGATATTTCGCAGGGCATTCTAAAATCTAGTCATTTACATAAAAGCTACTATTAACTTATTCTTCCTTCTTATTTAACGCGTCACTCCTGCTCAACACAGAAATGTGTCGTGTATCTAGGAACTAGTTACAAACATTCAAAAAATATTAATAGTTATTTTACACAAAATATAAAATATGCTTCCCAACCGGTATAGTGATTAGCGTCGCTGACTGCGCGCCCGGGTTCGAATCCTGGAGACGACATGGATGTTTGTAAATGTATAGTGTCTGTGCGGCATGGGGGTACTAATAAAGTTTACCTTAATTAACTTATCCTCGTAAAAGATGAACACAACACTTTAACACTTTTGAAGAACATTTCTGAAATTAAAATCATAAAAACAACCTTGTATTTAGCGTAAGTATATTGAAACACTTGTAACAGCTTTAATATCGTTATTAATCTCTCGTGCATTTGAAATAGATGAATAATAAATAATGTACAGATTACTGGCAATATTGAAATGCAGGCTCGAGAGCTGCATGCATTTTCTCGCACGAAGCATGTAATTATGTTTTTAAATAAGTTTATAGAATATGTTTTCTCTTCTTGTTTGTATGTCGCCATTTTTTTGAGTGTTAAATAAAAGTTATTGCTGTGTTCCATCATTGGAGCTGCTTCATTTCGCCAAAGAAGCATCACACACTCAATCAATTTCGAGGACAGCTAAAGGTCCCTCCTCATCAGGAGAAAGAAATACATAGAAAGAAGAAAAATAAAGGGGAAGAAGTCTCAGAAACACGTGGTCCTTATCAGCACTGCACGTGGTTATAACTGGATTTTTAATCAGAGATACACTGGCCGCCTACTTTTACTGAGCCAGGCTATCTGATCAAACATGTAACACAAAGGACAAGAAAAATTAGCGAAGTTAAAAATAGGGAGCGAGGGGCAACTGCACCTTCACGCTCAAAATCCGGTTATAACCACGTGCAGTGTTGATAAGGACCACGTGTTTCTGAGACTCCTTCCCCTTTATTTTTCTTCTTTCTATGTATTTCTTTCTCCTGATGTGGAGGGACCTTTAGCTGCCCTCGAAATCGATTGAGTGTTTCAATATACTTACGCTAAATATAAGGTTGTTTTTATGATTTTGATTGTCACATTAGCGTGTTTCTCTTCTAGTCTATTTCTGAAATTCTTGAGATCATAACACTTTTCACTTGAAGAACGAAACTCAACTTTCGGTTTTACACTGCATATTCTATTACCTAGAAAAACTTGATAATTCTTGGTAAAAGGTCGATCAAACACCAGAATGAATAAAACCAGCTTCACGGTAACGTGATTTTATTTTACACACACAAGTAAAAAATTATAAAATAAATTTACATAGTAGAACTTCGGCAGGAATATGAAGGCTCACGCACACACTTCCACACCTCTCCTTTCTCAACTGCTGATTTTCGCAAAGTTCTTTTACTGCGCTTCTGCGCCACATTTGGCGAAATTCTCCACATTTGGCGAAATTCTCATACTTGGCGGTTCAATCAGTTTTTTGAATCTTACACGTCCCTCCTTGGGAAGCGAACACATCTCCTTACAGACCATGCCCACAGTCAAAAATCTAAGTTGTTTATGTATCTTTAAATTATAGTAAAATTATATCAGTTTCACTGTACCTTTTTCACTGTACATGTTTCAATGTACCTGTTTCATTGTACATGTTTCAGTCTACCTGTTTCATTGTATCCCTGTACATACACACACACAAAGTCCAACCCTAAATGTACCACGAAGCCGAAAGTTTTCTCTTGTGGCAAAGTTAAGTACTATTTAAAGTATCTCGCTATTAAATTAAAAGGTGCTCTAATTTGAAATCGACCGAATAGAGCATTAATTATAAATTGACTTATAGTTTTCGATTTAAAAGATGCCTTAGAAGCTAAAAAATCATGTCATATTTGAGAAAGTATTTTAGGAAGAAGCTCTATAAATAGAAAAGAAACAATGCATAATTTTAATAATACAATAAACTATGATCTTAATTTTTGTAATCCTTAACCGAATCAAATCGAATTACCTTAATTTTTTTTTTCTAATGTAGTTAACGAAAACTTGTGAAAATATTTCAACTTAAACCATTCTGAGCAAACTGTTCTGTGAAAAGTATAGCATTTAATTTCGTTCACAGCGAAATGTTGTTTAAAAATGTATTCTTTTCATATACATAGGACTGTGAAGTATTGTAGAAAAAGAAAATACGACATTTATATGCATATTTACGACGTAATTACAAAATATTTACATCCGATCGTCTCAAAAACCCATTGAACTCAATGGTAAATGACCCAATGTTTTGGTCACCACGTAGGGAACGCCGGTGCTTCAGAGCAAGGTATGGGGAAACCGTTTTAGAGCCACTCCATTTAACTTCCTACCTCCATGGTGTGGAAGGGGAGAGATGTGGGAGACCCTCGGACCCGTCCCCCCCTCCATTAAAACCATCATGGAGGTAGGAAATGGAGGAGGGGCCAACCCGAGCTAAAAGTGAAGCACTGCTTTGAAGCTTGGGTCACCAGATGGGGTGTTCTTTGTTTACATTCAGAAGCTCGCTGGACAAGATTCTGATAGTATTTCGACACACGACAGTTCCATAGAAATCGAAAAAGGGACACTTTCGCATGAAAGAAACATTCATAGTGTGATGGATAATAGCAATTTGTATAGTTTAGTGACATTTACGCAAAAATCCCATCTTGGTTATTTTTCGATAACTAACAAGAGCGATTTTGATTATGAATTTGTTTTATAAAATTCTAAGCTGTTTCACTACAAAAATATAGATTTTAAGAAAAATGTTATGCTTAAAGAATGAAAAATACCTTACGGTACATTTAAACGAAAAATATAGTGAATGCACAGAAATTAAAGATATGCACATGCCAGAAATGAAAAATAGGAAATATGTATGGGTATTTATGCATGTGCTTGCAAAAAGTATGTATCTACCTTTGACAAAATACCTAAATATTCATTAAATTATTTATAAATGTGTTTGAAATGAAGAATTTATTCACTTATAAACAACTGTGAAAGTACTGTGAAGAAATCTAATAATTAAATGTATCTAATTTATAATGATTATAAATGTTATCTAAATATATAATAACCTTAATATTGAATTGTAAACATAAATTGAGATCCTGTGGACAAATACGTTATAAAACTATTTAAGCAAGAACTGTTCGTATTGGAAAGCAATCTGTTAAAAGGTATTGTAAAGCAAATGCTATGAGATGCGCACTTAAAGAACGTAATAAAGAGTTTTGGAATATGTATTGTTGAAATGAAATGTAAAAAAAAAATCTGATAAGTATAATTAAAAGAATTATTCCCCTTACATTTCATAATAACTCAGTTACAAGTTTTAAATAATACTTAAAAAAAAAAAAAAAAAAAACTTATTCCCTTTCAGAAATGTTCAGAGGAAGTCAAGTACTATTTAAAGTATTTCGCTAATTCCTAATAATTCTAATTTAAAATGAACCGAATAGAGCATTCATTATAAATTGACTTACATTTTTCGATTTAAAAGATGCCTCAGAAGCCAAAAAATCATGTCATATTTAAGAAAGTATTTTAGGAAGAAACTCTATAAATAGAAAAGAAATAATGCATAATTTTAATATTAATAATACAATAAACTTTGATCTTAATTTTTTTGTACCTTAACCAAATAAAATCGAATTACCTTAATTTTTTTTTCTAATGTAATTAACGAAAACTTGCGAAAATTTCATTCAAATTAAACCATTCTGAGAAAACTGTCCTGTGAAAAGTATAGCATTTAATTCCGTTCAGAATGAAATGTTGTTTAAAAATATGTTGTTTTCACATACTTAGGACTCTGAAGTGTTGTAGAAAAAGAAAATATATACATTTATATGTATATTTACGACGTAATTACAAAATATTTACATCCGAACGCGTCAAATCCCATAGAACTCAGTGGTAAATGACCCAATGTTTTGGTCACCACGTAGGGATCGCCGGTGCTTCAGAGCAGGGTACAGGAGAAACTTGTTTAGGGCGACTCCATCTTAGTTCCTACCTCCATGATTAAAACTGGGGGGCGAAACTGAGCAAAATCGTACTGTCACCTGTAAGGTGCTCAAGGGCTGTTGCCAACGGCAGGCGTAAACTAGTGCTCCTTGATAAGTAACAACAAATATAAAATATCAGGGAGCAATATATCGAAGCCGAATAGTGAATACTTAGAACTGGCCGTAGCATAAATTCTTTGTTAAGTATATTTCAGTATTTTTTCTTAAGAAAATACTATATTCCTAAAAGGCGGTTAAATAAGGGTCTTCAATCTGAGGCATAGGCAATTAATTAAGCATTAATTTCTTGACAGCATCATTTCGCAGAATAAGAATAATCACGAAATAAGACATTTGTTTTCTCTGAACTTAAAAGCATTGCGTTGCAACTTGCAAAACTGATATCTTCCCTTGCATTATTCACTTTATATCTGCGTATAAATTTGAAGAATTTTTTTTATGTGCTTGTTGACAGCACGATCAAAGCTATATTTTATTCTGTTGCCATCCTAACTTATATAAATCAGCCGAAGGAACATTTTTAATGTATCAGTTACAAACCTACTGTTTTTATTTCCGTTTTATAATATAAAAATTTTCTTCTTTAGGTCTGAATTCTTTATATAAAGCGTTTAAGATTCCCTTTTTTGCGTTTTGTTATCTATTGCTAACGGGAAAACATGAAATATTTCGGTTTCTTCCGAGAATTTTATTTTTCATATTGAAAATAGAATACGTAGGGAAAATTACTTTCAGTATCGACTTTATTTCCACGAAATTAAACATTTCGGCGTATGTTTGCGGGTGGGTGTATGTCAGATTATTTGCGTAATAACTGTAGAAAGATGTAAGTTTTTCCTTCTTTTTGAAAATGTTTTAATTAAATTGATAGTTTTCCTTATTATAAAAATCTGATGTGTACACCACATGACTTCCTTGTACGGAATATTAAATTATACGCATTTTTTCTTGCATTTCATTTAAACTTATTGGATTGAATTAAATCTACTTCGCCGACAGCGCATAAACCACAATAGAATAAATGCATTCTTTAAAATTCACTCTAGTATTTGCTTATCATAGCCACACTCTGGCGCTAGATTCGCTTAACAGTATTATATTTCGTTCATATTATAACTCAGAATGCACAAGATTTATATCATTTAAAGAATAGAATTATTTAATCGTTGCCACATGTTCTATTCAAATACTATAATAAAGCTAGAACGATGTATAAAAGAAACTAAGCAAACAAAACAAAAAAGAAACAATTTTTCACAGACGATTGAGTATTTCTCATTCAATTAATTCAGTTCTCACTTCGCGAAAAGGCAAAAATACATAAAAATTCAAAATATCTCTATTAAAAATTACGAAATAAATCTTAAACACTTATTTCCTCGAAAAAATTCCAGAAAGGATTAGACATGATTTAATAGGCAATAATAAATGAAGGCGTTATCTTTATTGTTGCCAAGCTAAGTTTCTCTAGATTGGCAACAATTCCACTAGTCTCCTGTTTCAAATGTAAACATCATTGGCCGCTATCAAATTAGGCTTAGCGGCACTTAAACAATTTTAAAATTGTTGATAATTCTAAAAATATTGCAGACAGATTTACTAAAGGCATAAAACCCTTAACCGGAAGGTAAAAACAACATAATTCAGTCATTTTTAAAGCAAAAAAAAAAAAAATGTATCATTTACAAACATATAAGAGTAAAAAAACTGAGATCACTTAGCCGGGTAACAGAGTAAATATATTTATAAATATATTTATATACGTTTGGCGCGGCCGATTGAAACCAAAATACGAGGTGCACATCTACATGTTATAGTAGTCCTATATACAAAATTGCGACGTTCTGAGGCTACTCGTTTTTGAGTTATGCGAGATACGTACGCACGCACGTACGTACATACGTTCGTACAGACGCCAAGAAATATTCTCTTCAGAATTCATTTTAAAGCAGTTTTTTAATTTTTTTGGAGGAAAAGAGTCTTTTATTCTGTCCTTACGTACAGATATCACGCAAAATTATTGTTAAATTGCATTCGAAAGCGGTCAAAGTGGATATTTTCGTTGAAATATGCTGCCTGAAGCTTTTCGCGATTACAATAATTCCTTTTTCTTCGTACAAGGAAGTAAAAATGCCCCTTTGTGCGTAATATAAATTGTGAAAGCTTTCAAATATTTTTAATTAATTTTTTTCCAGTTAATATTTATTTTTTATTATTTTGGACTATTTTCATTGATCCTTTTCCTAATTATCGCTCATGATTCATTTCTGAAACACTCAAGAACTTGTTTCTGACATAACTCCCTGTTTTCTTATCTAGCACGGATAAAAAAACTGCATCATTGTGCTCTTTATCTCAAATGGACCTTATACTACTGTGTTTCTGATATTTTACAGATTAAATCTAAATGTGTGCACTTATATGCATTTTTTTATTTTGCATTTTTAATGTGGATTTTGTAATTGTCAGATGACAGTCTGATATAAATTCTTTAATATCGCTAGTTGGCAGTAAATTACATCAAATGTTTTACTTTTGGTAGAAATCAAAATATCCGTTTATGATCACACAAAGGTAATCATTAGTCGGAATTTAAATATTTTTTGTTATATATATTATACTATTAGTTATAGTATAAGGTGTTTCTGCCGCCTTCGTGGTGTAATGATCAGCACACTCGGCGCGTATTCGAGAGGTCCCAGGTTCGAGTCCTGGCGAGGGCATTGCTCAATTTTCACGATTTCTGCTTCAAAATAACCTAATATCCTAATATCTCTACATTGGCGCCCGAACTATGGTGGATGATGCTTCTCCACCACCAATACACATATGACTTCCTTTACCCCACTCTGTATATATACCGTATATACCCGCGTATAAGTCGAGATATTTTGGGCAAAAAAAAAGACTTCAAAGTGTGTGGGGGGGTCGACTTATACGCGGGACCATAAAAAATTTAAAGAAAAGTTCAAAAATTTCTTTGTATAATGCAGTTGTTTTCTTCCCGCACTCGAATTGGACGACTTATAAGTCACTTACTTGAAGTAATTTCATGACTTAAATTATGTGACGAACTACAGTGGTGGCCAAAATTGTGGACACTTTTGGAAATGTTTATGTTTTTGCCCCTGAAAAATGCGAATGACTGCGAAATACCCTCTGAATGATTATAAAATCATTTAAAAAATGTTGTATTGGCAACGAACTAGACGGCACGGAAGATGATACTGTTTTTGAAAGTGAAAATGACGACGAAAGCTGTATTAGTGATTGCAACAATACAGAGTTCGAGACTGAAAATATGTATGATGACGAGCCAATGACGACAGAAGAGTTCTATGAAATGTTTGGCGGATCTGACCATGAATCGGACGTTGAAGGATTTTGATTTTGTTTATTTACCAAGGTATTTTTTTATCGTATATTTACTTTTTTTCTCAGATGATTTTGAATAAATGTAGTACTTAAAAAAATTTTTTCGAAGTTTCTCGATCGATTTCGGAAGTGAGGGATCGACTTATACGCGGGTTTCTTATTTTCTACGAATTTTTTATGTCGAAGTGGGGGTTCGACTTATACGTGAGTATATACGGTATATATTATTTTTTAAGTATTTATTACTCTTGTATTACTCTTGTATCTCTTGTATTACTCTTGTATTCTAATATGTTTTTACTCTTGTATTTTACATATGTGTCTCTCTTCATATTTATCTTAATATCAATGCATCCTTATTTTCGTATCTGTTAGTATTTGTTTGTTTTTGCCTGTACATGTATCTATTCTTGTATTTGTTTTGTATATTTTTATGTATCTGTGTTATTCCAACGGCCATGCACACCCACAAATTTATTGTCACGCAACCATTGTCAAACAATAATCCTCAGACCCTATTTGGCCATGTATTGATCTTTCAGCCTCACGGAGCCCCAGGAAGTTGTCATTCCTAGATAGGGGAGGGCGTGGGACACACGCCTGTTTACCTATGTTAAACACCAGGTGTCCCCCGTCACCTGTCACCTTCTCCACCACCATGATTTGGCGATCGGGTCCCTTAATCTCCAGTCGCCCTTTAAATGGGGTATTTTCTCCCTCCTTCCGGCATGCTTTCGCGGTGTAACGGTTAGCACACTCGGCGCGTAATCGAGAGGTCCAGGTTCGAGTCCCGGCGAGGGCATTGCACATTTTTCATGTCTCCTGCTTCGAAATAACCTAATGTCTCTACAATAGTACTGTGTATAGTATTATAGTTCAGTGGAAAAAATAACGGAAGCATGTTAAATTTAGTTTTCTGAAGCAGAAGGTTATTGTGTTATTCAGTACAACTTACAATACACTTTTTAACAGGAATCATACTTAAACATACACCTAATATCGGTTTAGGGTAAGAATTCATGGCTAATCTTTGGAATATGGTAACAGGTAGTTTGGCGACATTTTGGTAAGGCGATAAAGGTTACTAGCTAGGACTTTAGCAGTGTACATGGATAAAGTCAAGAGTGTGCGCAATGCCATTTTTGTGCAATTTGAGATTTTTTTTTAAGTGAAAATAGGTCGACGTGTACATGGATACCGTGTATGTGCAATTCTTAAAAAACGCGGCAAGCAGTTTGCGATTCTGCACTTTCTACCAATTTCGCACCTAATCTTCGTCATGATTAAGCACGTTTGTTCCATAAAAGTTCTAGCATAAGCGTAACTCGGCTAGCAGATTGTTGGATAAAAATGTTAAGTAACAAAAAAAAAAAAAAAAAAAAATCCTTTACTTCGTGAATAATCCAAAGATTAACTGAATTCATCAGTAAGCCTTCCAAAAAAGAGTCGCATACGTCAGTGCTTGCTTCTCTTAAAATTAATGTTAATTCAAGAATTGAATATTTACGCATTAGCACCTCCACCATAGAAAAAGTCGCCAAATTATCAGAATGTGCCAAATTCTGGAAGCCATGTGCATCATAAACCACCAGTGTTAGCAAGCAATGTCGTCATTTTGATATGTGATCCTTTTGCTGTACTTCAATATCTAACGATTTTCGCAAACATATCGTGAATTTTTTTGTCTTCAGCTCGGTTTTAAACGGTGGTTACGGTGATGTTTGCCTGCAATGGAAGAAACTGCGAAAATTTCCCCAGAAAATATTTTTTGGATCGCCATGAAATTTCCGCCAGAACAAACCAAACAAAAACCCCACTTGCAAGCAAAAATTTCGGGTACTTACATATTATCGAGGTAATCTGGCAGCTTTTTACAAATAAAAAGGTGCAAATGATTTATAGGGTGCAAGTTGGCGATCTTCGCGAATTTCTTCAAACCTATTGCAGAAACTCGGCAATGCGCTCAGGCTGTCTACTAACTGCATCTCATCATTGTTCCTTTTCCGATAAAGTAATATTGTTACGAAAGGTACAGGCGCGGTGAGATAGCTTTCCCCACAAAGCAGTTTTAGGGTTGCCATAAAATAGCAAAAGGGGCAGTGCTGCCACATTTGGCGAGAAATCGCTAGTTTGGCGACAGAATCGGCGATATGCCATGGACGAATGCGGAACCTTCTGGAACGAATTCTTACCGGTTTAGCCTAGAATGTTCTCGAACACAGGCCGAAAGCTATATAAACCCTGTTGGTCCGCAGTCAGTGTGTCTCAGTGTGTGTGCCTCGTCTAGCGAGCTGATAGTCAGTCATTGAGCGAGTGTCTCGAAGTCTGGCGCCGAGTTGGTCGTCGAGTGCATCGAGAGAGTCTTTTAGTGCATCGCGAATTAATGCATCTTGGAGTTTTGTCTTAGACTGTGCTGATTCGAAAGCTATACTCTTGTGTATCGTCGAGTGCATCGCGTGGAGAGTCTCGAGAGTACGTGGAGTTCCAAGAACGACCAAACAAAGTCGGAAGCTGTACTCGGGTGCTTTGCGGTGAAGCTGTATCCACCGTTATTGCCTGACAGTGTGAAGGCTGTGTCGCTGAACGTGTCAGCGTGTTTATAACAGTTCGACGACTGTAAAAGTGATTTTGGTATGTACATCCAAATGTACAAACCCCGTACGAACGTGAAGGAAAAAAATAACGTAACAATACATTTCTTCTCGCCTTTGCTGCGGTTTCTTCCATTGGTAGAAAACTCGAGAAGCGGTGTTTTAAAATAAGTTGAAAGCAATAATATCTTGTCTATAAAACCGTTGAAACTTGGGAAACAAAGAAAAGAATGCATACGAAAATTGCGATGTTGCTTCATTAAGTAACTGTTATGAGCATGGTTATCTATAGAATATTCATGCGCATAGTTGCCAGACTTAGGTACATTTTGAAAATTTGGCGAGTTTTCCTGAGGTAGTTGCGATAGTACGTAAGTACCGATCTTCGGGATAAATACCCGATTAAAATGTAAAATATTGTTACGAAATGTACAGGCGCGGTAAGATGGCTTCCACGCAAAGCAGTTTTAGGGTTGCCATAAAATGGCAAAGGAAGGCAGGGTTGTCCCAATTGGCGAGAAATCGCCTATTTGGTGACGTTTGGCGACAAAATTGGCAATATACTATGGACGGTTGGAGAACCTTCTGAAACGAATTCTTACCGGTTTAGCCGGGAATGTTCTCGAACACTAGCCGAAAGCTATATAAATCTTGTTGGTCCGCAGTCAGTTAGTGTGTGTGTGTGTCCCTCGGCTAAAGTGCGAGTTAGTTAGTATCCAGTTGGTGTCTCGTCTAGCGAGTCCCTGCGCAGACAGCCGGGCAGCGAGTGCCGAGTGAGTCGTCAGTGCATCGAAAGAGTGTCTTCGTATATCGCGGTTAGTGCATCTTCGAGAGAGCGTGTTGAGCTCCGGGAACGATTGAACCGAAGAGTCGGGAGCTGTGCTCGTGTGTCGTTGAGTGCATCGCGAGTTGTAGCGTGGAGAGTCTCGAGAGTACGTGGAGTTCCGAGAACGACCAAGCAGAGTCGGGAGCTGTACTCCGTAAAGCACAGTCGGGTGCTTTGCAGGAAGCTGTCTCCACCGTTATTGCCTGACAGTGTGAAGCCTGGGTCGCTGATTGTTCCAGCGTGTTTATAGTAGATCTTTGACGACTGTAAAAAGTATTATTGGAGCTGTCCTGACTAATATTGGCTAAATAAAGCATGTTTCGATACTTCATCAAGTGTCGTCGTTGTTCACTCCAAATCTACAAACCCCGTACGAACGTGAAGGAAGAAAATAACGTAACAACTGGTGTCAGGAAGAGAAAAACGCAACAATATGTATGTTATTAAATACTTGATACCCCGAACTGTCGCGGTAACATTCTATCCAATGTGAAAACTGGCTACTAACAAACTATGAATGTTGTTGGAGATCCCGTCAAAGTTGCACCAATCGTTCCTGCGGAATTTTAAACTGCACTTCTATCCGCAACTCTTATAACAGAACATTCCTCAGTCACGCTACATAATCTATCAAACAAACACTTTACCATTTATGACAAGCTCAAGACTTTCGTCGATATCTACTATTTTGTTAGGCCTTCCGATTTTACCGCAACAGTGTTTAGAACTCTATGATTGCAGCTTTTCTGCTGGTAACTGTTCCAGTTTATTATTGTTTTGTCGCCCATATCCAACCGTTCTTTCCCCCCATTCATTAACAATCATTCTCTTCATCAGCTATAAGTGCCCAATGCGCAAAAAAAAAAAAGGGAAAGTTCTATATCTCCCGTTCTAGAGGGCCGACTGATGAAATTCAGCTTGCGTTTTTCATGTCTGGAAAGCGCGACATAGGTTATGTATTTAGATTTATATATGCCATTGTTCTAATACAGGTATTTTGACACAAAATCGGACTTTTCTGAAATGACATGCCAATTGTTTTCCGTACTTCGATTTTACGACTCATATTATGCCAAACTGCCAAGATTTGTAAAAATCGCAGTAGTTTTTAAAAAATTAGCTCTTACAATTTTAGCTCCTGCATGTTACCTGAATTTGATATACATTTATTAATATCTCTTTTTTTTATTAAACTTATATGATTCTTCCTTTTATATTTTGAAATTTAGACTCATTCCAAATAAAATTCGCCTATATTTTATGATTCAGTTTTAAAATTTTAAATAATTTTTATAAATTTTTCGAAAAAAAATTTGAATTATAACCTATAAAATTTTGCCATCATCTTAAAGTAGATGTATTTCTAAACGCACCTACAAAAAATTAAACGAAAATGTTGTTAAAATTACTTGAAAATATAAACGATGAGCTTCCACCCCCCCCCCCGCTCCTGGGCAATGAAGAAAAAAGAAAGGAAAATAGGTTGATATAAATTAAGAAGTTCGCCAAGTGAATTATTCTTGGTGCAAACTAAAAACATTTACTAAAATAAATTTTTAAATTGCTCACCAAAAATTACAAAACTTAATAACTAGGCATAATTTGAGTCGTAGAATCGAAAAATGGAAAAAAAAAATTGGCATGCTATTTCAGAAAAAGTCAGATTTTGTGTCAAAATACCTATGTTAGAACAATGCTATATGTTAATGTAATATACACTGGTGTGCAAAAATTAAGGACGAAGTCGAAAAATTAGCATATCAGCTGAACGAAGAGGCAGAGCGGACAGAAAGACCAATCAGGAGATTAAGTAAGGTGATGTACGGTAGCACATGCAGGTAGACGTAATGGGGGAGTGTCTGAGTAGTATAAAGCATGTTGTCGGTGTAAGATCAGTATTTCTGGCAAAGAGATTGCACGCCGTATAGCAGTTAAAATCACACCGAGTTGCTGCCTCAGCGAGAAATGGCGAATAATCAATCTGTTAGACGACATCTGGATGCTTTTACCCGAGGTAGAATCATTGGGAAGTTGGAGGAAGGCCGCAGTGTGACAAGTGTGGCTGCAGAGTTCGGAATTGCTCACAGCATCGTTTAACGACTTTGGAGACAATTTCAAACTACAGGAACAGCCATCCGGGGGTTTAGTAGTGGTCCTCCACGATCAACCACACCCGCAGATGACCGGTATATTGCCTTACAGGCCAGAAGAAACAGGCGGCAGACAGCGGGAGAAATCGCTAGACACACGACACAGGCGACTGGACGACCGATATCGAGTTTTACCGTGGCCAGAAGACTGCACGGTGGTGGTCTGTTTGCACAACGCCCTGTACGGTGTGTACCTCTAACGCCTGCCCATCGGAGAAGGCGTTCTCTGTGGTGCCGGGAACACCGGAATTGGAGAGACAATGAATGGGGACGAGTACTCTTTACAGATGAGAGCAGATTCAGTCTGAGTAGCGATTCTCATCGCATACTCATCTGGAGAGAGCGGGGAAGCCGCAATCATCCCTCGAACATCATTGAAAGGGACAGATATGGAGATGGCGGTGTTCTCGTTTGGGGAGGCATCTTGCTTGGTAGTCGTACAGACCTTCACATCTTCGACGCAGGTTCAGTCAACGGGACCCGTTATTGTAACGGGATTCTTCTTCCATATGTGCGTCTTTTTAGAGGGTCCGCAGTTCCTTTTCATGGACGACAATGCACCATGTCATCGCACAGTAGCTGCCGAACAGCTCTTAGAGAGTGAGGATATTGAACGTATGGATTGGCCGGCACGATCTCCGTATCTCAATCCCATCGAGCATGTACGGGATTTTCTAGGCAGACGCTTGGCAGCTGGTGCCTTACCACCAGTAACGATTCCGGAGCTTCGATTGGCGCTGCAAGACGAATGGGCAGCAGTGCCTCAACAACTCATTGACACCCTCATTCTCAGCATGGGCAGACCTAGCAGTCAGGGGAGAGCATATCTTCTATTAAAGACCGGATGTTTCTTGCTGGACACCCATCACAGGGATGTTTCGGCCTTCAGTCGCATTGCGCTCCATTGTACTTTTTTAATAAAGCTTCTTTTTATCCCTCTGCTTTCTCTTTTAGTAAGTGTTGCTTACATTACTCATGTCCTTACGTATTGGGGATCTTACGGTATTAAATGTGTTGATTTGGAAAGCTTTTGTACAAAGTGATATTGAAAAAACCGTCTCGTCCTTAATTTTTGCACACCAGTGTATATCCTAAATCACGCTTTCGATACACGGAAAACGCAAAACATACTTTTATAAATTTGCAGTTTTGTGGCCACCGTGATCTCCCGACCTCACTCTGATGGATTTCAGGTTCTGGGGTTATTTGAACTGTAAGGTGTGCACACTGAATAATGCCATAAAATCTGAAGTTATACTGATTACTTCTGCAATGTCACATTCGTCATTGTTGTCAATAATTCCCTGTTATAGTCTGAGAAAATAGACACGTTGAAAATAGCAATTCCAATAAAAGATTTTTCCCTCTCTCTTGTGTCGTTACTGGTCCTTTAAAATGATCGTCTTTGCAAATGTTTTACGCAAATATTTTCGTCATACATGTATCGTACCAACGCGTTTGATGATTTTTTTCAATACATTGATCTCTTTGCGCAGGAAAAATAAATGAGTGTTGCCATTCGAAAATTTCGACATTTTTTTTAACAGGGTGTTGATCCTTATTGTTCATTTACCTGTTTTTTCTATTACATATGTCTGACATTAATCTAACTATGATCTTTTACTTTAAAAGTTTTGCATTTATTGTTACCATGTTTGTTACTGTAGGCGGCTATCAATTCCTGTCTTAACTATTCTGGAAAATCTTAATATAATAACTTTATATGTATTTCCTCAATGTATGCAATATACCCAACCAATTCTGTATTTTGTACAAATATTAATTTGAAATTTTGACTTTGACAATTTAATGCCCGACTGATCTGTTTTGGCCCAGACCTAAGGTTGTGGCTAGCAAATAGTAGATAATTTTACCTCTGAGTAACATATTCCGTTTGTTGCCTTTATGCTAACTTAGGTCGGAAGTTGCTCAGTAGGTCAGTGTTGTAACCATTAACGAAAAAGAAGGGGGCTATTAATTTCATTTTCCGCTGATTCACTTTTCAAACTGTTGCCACCAAATTTTATAGCCCTGTATTATATTTAAAAAAGCTAAATAATGAAGAATATGCAGGAATGTTTCTCGCATTGTGAACAAACAACGGTACCTAGAGCCATCCAATTATGAATAAAGTAGTCCTCCAACCGAACATGGGAACTTGGAAGCCCGAATTCTGAATTTCGAATTTGTTTTATTATCTGTTTATATTTTGTAAAGCATTTATGAGTTTTTGTTTAAGAAACTCAACGATTTCCAAGGGAGCCATGGCAACAATGTACGAAAAAAAAAAAAAAAAATATCTCCAGCGCGAGAGACTGTGTATCGAAATTTCTGAAGACATTCTGTTTTGCTAATTTTAAGTACTTTGTTGTTGAACTATATTTTATATGTTTTAAGTGCGAAGAACATGATATTTAATAAATAAAGGTTGCACAAAAAAGTTTAAAAAACGCCTCTTTGGGCGTAATATGAAATCTGAAAAAGTTTTCAGTTTTTTTTTTTTTTTTCCTTTTGTTTGTTTTATTTTAAGCACTTTCTGTGAATCTGTTTTGTGAAAAGTTATTATGTTGTACTCTAATTTGAAAAGCTGCGAAATGCAGCTTCACCTGAACGAGCATTAAATCAATCATTTCAACGAATGTCAAATTCATCTTTTCAGATTTATTAATATGAGTCTGCTGCGGTGTGATCTCATGTAGAACAAACACACGTGCCCATATTTATGCCAAGGTTAAAGAAACAGAACTTCCTCAAGTAATATATATATTTTTATGTTTCCTCACTACAGTCATCCATTCGAAGAGTTCAAAAGAGTTAACTAACTAATTAAAAGAAAACATTTTTAGCAATGTCCATCAAATTGCAGAGCCTTGAACAACTGGTTCGGCAACTCCTTTACCGTAATAGTCGTTCTTACGTATAATTACGTATAAATTACGTTTTCGTACTGAATTGCCTTTTTTCAATAAGAAACAGGATTTTGTAGGAAGTAAACATACTATTTTATGACCAAAGAAGTTCTACATAATACATGTGTAGCTTTTCGGTTAAATTTTCTTTACATTCTTAAGAGTATGAATTTTAATTTAGTTTTCAAAGGAATAGGGTTTAGAGGTTGTTATTTGTACGACTGGCTAACAGAAGAAAGATAATTTGGTGATGCATGAAAATAATTTTGATCTGTGACAGCGGAAAAGGAGAAATGTACGTTTCCTCTCACATGCTGAAATATAAAAATGAATTTTAAAAATAAAAAATCTGAAAGCTAGGGTGCGATTTTATATTACGCACAAAGAAAAGGATTTTTTTTTTTTTTTTTTTTTTTTTTTTTTTACGTTTTGTGTGTTACCTTTATCAAATATCATGTTCTACGTACTGAAAACCATAAAATTCAGTTCAACACCAATATCGAAAAACAATTTTAAAATGAGCCTGTCTTTAGAATTTCCGATACACAGTCTCGCGCGCTGGACATAAAAATATTTTTTTTTTCGTGCAGTGTTGCCATTGCTCGCTTTGAAATCCTTTATTTTTTTAATCAAAAATGTTACGAAATATGAAATCGATAATAAAACAAATTTCAAATTCGGCCTTCCACATGCCCATATTCTATGGAAGATTACGTTATTCAAATTTTGATGGGTCTAGGTACCGTTGCTTTATCACAACGCGAGAAACATTCATGCATTTATGCAGATTCTTCATTATTTAATTTCTTTAAATATAATACAGGGCGATAATATTTGGTGGCAACGATTTGAAAAGTGAAATAACGCTTTTAGTGAATCAACGCAAAATGCCAAAACGAAATTAATAGCCCTTCTTGCCCTTTGGGCTAAAAAGGAAAGGAAAATAGGTTGCTATAAATTAAAAAGTTCGCCAAGTGAATTCTTCGCGAAAACTGAAAAAAATGCGCCAAGGTAAATTTTTTAATTTCTCCGTATTTTTTAAAATTTTACAAAATTTAATATCTAGGCATAATTTGAGTCGTAGAATCGAAATATGGAAAAAAATGGTATGTTATTTCAGAAAAAAGTCCGATTTTGTGTCAAAATACCTATACTAGAACAATACACATTGACTTAGGATATAAAAATCTTATATATGTATATCCGAAGTCACACTTTCTAGACATAAAAAACGCAATATCAATATATATATCAATATCAATATCGTCAATCCTCCCAGTAGAACGGGAGTATCAGTTTCCGTACGTACGTGCAGACGTCACGAAACAAATCCATTTTATGATCCAATTTTTTTTTAAAAAAAGTCTTTTATTGTGTCCGTACATACAGATGTCACGTAGAAAAATAGTCCAAATGGATTCGGGAACAGTTAAAATGGATTTCTTTCAGTTTGAAATAGGATACCCGAAATTTTTCGGGATCTTTTCTTCATACAAGGAAGTCGAAAGAGTTAAAAATTGTAAGAAAATGTCAGAGTATGTAAAAAATTACACAAATTAAAAATATAAAAGGAACTAAAAGTTACATCTAAAATTAAATAAAGGTCATGTAGTATATGATTAGGAAATTAAAATTATTCAGAGTATGTTTGAAAATTAAAAACGTGAATAAGTGCGAAAGACATTAAGAATGACATCTAAAATTAAATTAAATTTACGTACGTTCAGAAAATACAAGAAATAAGTTAAAATTAAGAGTACTTATTAATTTTAGTTAAAGTTAAGTTATTAAGTTAAAATTAAGAGGGTTATTAAGTTTAAATTAATTACAGTTATTAAGTTAAAATTAAGAGGGTTATTAAGTTTAAATTAATTACTTAACAGGTATGAAAAAATTCTGTGTAAAATGAAATAAAACAATAAATTTACTAATGTTAAGTATTAAGATTACATGAAATAAATATGTTTTTATGAACAGAAACTATAAGAAATAAGTTAAACAATTCAAAATACATATTGTTACGAATTTGGTATTTAAAAAGCTAATGTTAGTTCAATTATAAATTAAATGGTTTTATTTCTCGCGCAGTGCAGCGCGTGACGAATATTAAAAGAAAGCTAAGCCGGAAAAATTAAAAATACAAGAGCGCGTGCGTTAAATAAATAAATATCTCTTTTTGATTTCGAGAAAGTACTGGAAAATTCTAGCGCGTGATTTTAAAATCTTATAAAAGGAGGAAAACATCTCAGTTTGTACACTGTAAAAAAAAATCTGTAAGGTTACTAAGAAAACTCATGGAAACTGGGATGCCATGGGTTATTTGAGTAACAGCAACAGGTGTTTTCTTTGTAACTTTACAAGAGTTTTGCCTGTAATGGTTACAGATCTTTTTCTTGTAATATCACAGCATATAGTTATGTAAGTAGAACATATTTTTCTTATGTAAAATCCCAAACGATATATCTGTAATGGTTACAGATTATTTGCGTGTAATATTACATCAAATAATTATGTAAAAATAACATGTTTTTCTCATGTAAGATCTCAACAGATATATCTGTAACCGTTACAGGTTATTTGCTTGTATTATTACAGCACGTTATTATGTGAGTAGAAGATACTTTTCTTACGTAAAATTCCAATGGTTGTATCTGTAAAGGTTTCAGATTATTTCCTTCTAATATCTCATTAAGTAATTATATGTGTGTAGAATATATTTTTCATAGATGAAATACTAAAGGATATGTCTATAAAAGTAATAGATTTTTGGTCTAAAATAATGCTTATTATAATAAAATACATTGAAATGCATATAAAGCAATGATATCTGTAGGTATATATATCATTTTGATTAATAATCGATTTGAGCTTAATTTGATAATTAAGTTCAAATTGATATGCTACTCCTTACATTAAATTACATGTATATCCTTTACATAAAATAATGGAAAGTCATCTGGAATTTATATTTGGCTTGTAAAATAGCTGAAAAAAAAAACAGTATGCTTTATTTGCGTGTTTTAGTGTCAATTATTAAGATATGTTCTAGAACTTTCTTTTTAGTAATTTTAGTTAAAATAGACACATGTTCCTTTAGATTTAACTTATATGAGTAAACGTGTTGCATGTTGATATGATCATATTATTACAATAAAAGACATTTTGTGAAATATTTCTATGAAGAACTCAGAACAGCTGTTCTTTATGTTTCAAAAATATTATATTCTCTCCTTCTGAAAAATGACATTTTCAGTAAATTAAAGAATTCAACATAGCAATGAACTTTATTTTGTGACTACAAGGAATTCAAAATTTTGTTCATAAGCTTGAATTACAACGTCCAACTAACCTTTTTATTCTTATCTGCACTCAGTGTTTGACAACAGTCTGCTATTGTTTGAAGGAATAGATGGCAACTGCATAACGTTTTTACCCTACCTTCAAATAATTTCCTTTGAATTAACAGATAGAAGTCTTTCATTAAAAACCTAATATCATGCTTTTTGAATAAGCATAAAACTTCACCAACTGACCTTAATTTTTAAAGCCTTGCTTCCATTAAAATTCTTGATGCTTAATACAATTATGCCTTTAACAAATTTGTTTCAAAAATTAATACTTCAGTTTAACTTAAAATTTAATGCATTTTAATTTTACCTATAATTTTTTACAAACGTGATATGTAATAAAACTTTAAGCTTAATAGTTACTATTTAGAAAGTGATACTAAAAAGTATTCTTAGTTATTATAAATTTCGAGATTTGCATACAAAATTGTGAAATATACATGTGACAACAGAAAACAAACTTTATGCTCTCTCTCTATATATATATTACAGCATGTTAATTATGAAGTTTATTGAATTCATAATTTTATTGTGAAACATTATGAAGCAAATAATATGCTAATTAAAATACAGAAGTAAAAATAATTTATTACTTAATTCATAAACTTTACATAAAACCTTAAAAAAAGAATTAATTAAAAAATAACACAATATAACATTTCATAAAAATTCATTTCGACTGCTTGGAAAAAATGAATGGTTTTCCCCCTTCTTTGTAAACCATGTCTCCTAAATAAAGAAAAAAACATTTCTTTTCAAATCATAATCATGCTCTTAAAAAGCTTATAAAAATTATTTTAATAGACGTTTTAAACATGTGCTCATATAACATTTTTAATCATATTTCTTTATAATATCTTAAGTAATCAGGAACAACTTAAATACTTTAAAAAATTGCATTACAGTGAACCGTCTCATTACTACAAGCTACCTCAGTCAATCACTTTTTAAATTTAACCAGCATTCCTCATAAAATAACTAATTAGTAAACATAACTTCTCTAAGATGCCCAATATCATTAAAGATCAAAATCTTCAGGAATCACGCATAGCTAGCTTAGAGAAGGTTCATTGTACAAAAACAGCCAATATGCAAATCTTTTCATAAATGAAGCCACCATAGTTATTAAATATAATATACAGTATACTTATATTCAGAATTCAGAACTTGAATAAATTTCTCGAACTGTTTTAGCATTCGAAAAATATTATATTTATTACCTTAAATTTCTAAAACAATATTACATATTGGTCCAAATGAATCACTGGGACTGGGACAACATTTTCCCCCAAGCTTTCTTTTAGCAACAGAATTCTGAAATTGTTTTAATGATTTAGGTAATGTTTGTCTCTCTTAAGGCGCTCACAAAACAAGTTACCCTAAATTCTTCGTCAAATTAGTCGGTATTCTCGACACAGCAATTATAGGACTTCAACAGCGGAACTTTGTAACTGAAGAAGAAATTATGGCTGTTTATAGAATTAAAGAGAAAGTATTATCACGTAAAACGAAGCAACTTAAACAACTTACATTGAAAGAAATGTTTAATAAAGTAAACAAATAAATATTAAGTTTTTTTTTTTTTTTTTTTTTTTTTTTTTTTTTTTGTAAATTTTGATACCCTTTAGATCATAATTGTTCTTTATTTCATAAATTACGGTTTCATATTTTTAATTTTAAAATTTCTGCATGCCATCTTACCAGATTTAAACTGATTATCTGTAATCCGGAAAAATTGATAATCCGGAATCGCCGAAGTCCCGACGAGTCCGGATTAACGACTTTTGACTGTACTAACAAAACCAAACATCATATTCCCATTCTGCACAGTATAAAAATGCTTCTGCAAAACTGCAAAAATTACCAACACTTTGGGCTTATTTGATAACTTTCAAATTCACTCCTTTGTTTGCATTTAGAATTTATAACTTTAATTTTCCACAGAAATTTGTTTTTGATTTTAAAAAATTTCACTGACATAATTTCATTCACTTCAGCATATATTAATAGATGCAGAAGGTTTTTGTACCTTACATAATTTTAAATCTTATGTAACCTAACGTAATTAATAACAAAATCAAAACGTAGATCAGAAACTGCATAAAATTTAATAAATAATTTCTACTAGTGTCACACGAAATGCTATGAAATTAATCAATAAAATGAGATAAAATATATAGAATTAATATTGCACATGTGTGAAGCTGGAAGTTTTACGTTAAATACTTTTTTTAATTAAGTATTTTTAAAAATGACCCCTTAGAGCATGGCACCTTTCGTAATTAGAACTTGCAAATCCACTTCGCTAGTCTTTCATAACATTGCTTTTCTTTTATTAACAAGAAATATTGCATTCAGTTATTTAATTTAAGATTTCCAAAAATAATGCTACTTAAAGGCATGAATACTTACTTAAATTTGAAATTAATTTAGTTGACTTAAAATAATATTTAAAAAAATAAATCTTCATATATACGTCTAACAATCAGACCTTATTAATTTTCTTTTATTTGAACAATATCTGAATTCTGCATTAGTTTGGACTAGTAAATCATTGGACAATTAAATACCAAGCTATAAGAGAACTAATGTAGTTTACAAATGCACTGAATTTTATTTCCTGCATTAACTTTCAAAAAAAGTAAAATTTTCTGCATATTTGCATCATTTGGATTGATAGAATATGGCAAAGCCTGCAAAGGCTATCAGTCTAAAGGGAAGTATATATTCATGGACGGCTTTGTAAGGAAAAGTAACTTGCATTTCCATTTATTCATGTGTGAGTGTATATATATATATATTTACAGTTGTTAATCCTAAAATCAATGCTTCATTAAAAATTTATTATTATTTTATTTTTAATACTAACATATAGATACAGAATTGTGTTAAATTCCAATACACAATCATAATTTATTTTAAAAAAAACTTATTTTATGATTTATATATTATATTACATGAATAAGAGAAACATTTGTCAAGAAATATATTAAACTTGTATTAGCAGATTCATGCTATCCTAGTAACAAGACTATCATACTTCAAAACTGTATTAAAATTGGGCAAAATAAAATCAACCTAAATTCTACATTAAATGTTTAAAAACTTATAAGTATGCAATGGTAGTTATATATACAATATAATAAATTTTGTAACTTATAAAATATTAATGGAATATTTTTGGAAATAATGTACAAAATTTTAGTTTTCTTTTATAACTAGTTTAACGAATTTTTAGAAAAATATTTTAGGTCATTTCCATCTTTTCCCTGTTGATATTGGTATATTAAAATATATGTAATAATTAAGTTGCATCTAGTTAGTAAACCAAAACATTACGAAAAGTATGATGCGACATATTTTTAATCAATATAATTACTTCATTTTGGAATTATAACATATTCGTAAGAAATTAATACCATTGAAAAAATAATATTATTACACTAAAGAATAAACGAGATTCTCGACCGCATTGTTCAAGTTTTTGTAATTTTACTTCATAACACACTCGTATATAAACATATCAGACTGAATTATAAACCAAGTATAATTAATTAGGTAATCCTAGAAAAAGAATAAACTAAACCTAGTAAGCAAAAAAAAATATATACATTACATTCAGAATTCTAAATGTTTACATAAACTTTTCTCGCAAGGCCTGCCGGGAAAAAGATGTCAAACGTTCTTTGGTCAGACGATTGCAAACGAACGCTAACATGATTAATTTTGTTTTCAACAACCACATTACCGTTTCAATTAAATACCACAACAGTGATTAAATTTTGGAATAATTAGTTATAAATAATAATACGGGCAATTTAAGGCGTAATTTATCGGATGCGCAATGACAAAATACTACTATTAGATCTGCATTTGGAATAAATATTTAGCACTCTTTCAACTCATTACGAACACTGATATTAATTAATCGCAAAGCTTAAACGTTTAAATACTTACTCACTACATATAACAGTGCAAAGTGCATGAGAATAATCTGCATAAAATGAACAAAAAATATTTCAAACGTAATTGTAAACATTTTCTTACTTACCTGCGCTATACAACCAACATGCATTCAGCCATGTTTTTTTCTGCAACTAGCTTTCAAACACTTTTCTTCTGATTGGCTGATTTCCAGTCAGTCACGTGATTCTTCCGCGCGGCTACTGAAACATTATCTGTAATGTTACAGGCAAATTAGCTGTACCAGCCACAGTTTGCTTTCAACCTGTTACCATTACAGGAAATTCTTGTGTAACTTTTTGATTTCTGTAACTTTACAAAACTTTTGCCTGTAAAGAGCGAACTTTTTTTTTTACAGTGTAGTAGTTGCTTAGTTTGTTGTTGTTTAGAAAACTACTGTTGTTGATTGTAGCGAATTCGCGGATTAGCGTTCCTTAGCTGTTTTGAATTACGTTCTATTGGACATTTGAGTAGTTAAAAGATAACTACTGTGAGATATTGTAATACTGCATGATAATTTGAGAAAATTTAAGCATTTTTGTTGTGATAATAATAAATTTTTGTTCATTTTTCATCGGACTTGTGCATTCATTTCATAACGAACCCGTACGCACGCAACAATTTTTGGTGTCAGGAGTGGGATTTGAATGCCAATAACAAGAGCGATGGAAGAACAATTCAGGCAAATGATGACTGCATTTGCTGCTTTCCAAGAAAAGATGGAAGAGGCCGTCAACTCCGTTAAGGAAGAAATGAAATTGGGCCAGGAATCCGTTAAGGAAGAAATGAAATTGGGCCAGGAATCCGTTAAGGAAGATATGAATTTGGGCCAAGATTCCGTTAAAGGAGAGATGAGATCCGTTAAAAAGGAAATGGAAGCCGTTCACGAAAAGTTGGAAGCTGGTCAAGTAACTTTTAAAGAAGACATAAAAGCTGTACAAGAAAAGATTGAAGCAGGTCAAGTCGAAATGAAAAGAGAAATAACCTGCGTAATAGAAAGTAAATTTGAGGCTATGGAAGACAGAATAGGAGCTGTCGAAAATAAAGTCGGACAAATTGAAGAAAAGGTTTCTTCTGTCAAAGATGAAATAGAAGATAGAGTGTCGGCTGTGGAGCAACGAGTCGAAGGAAGAGTTTCGGCCTTCCAACAACAAATTGAAGAAAGAGTTTCTGCCGTCGAACAACAAATTGATGATAGGGTTTCTGCTGCCGTCGCCAAAGAAGTTGACAGCCTAAAGAAGTGCATAGCGACGGTAGGAAACAATTCTGAAGGTTTCAAATTTTTATCGATGCCTGCTCGTTCCGTTCTGAAACTATCTACATATGATGGGAAGACCTCCTGGCAGGTGTATAGGACACAATTTTCTATCGTTGCGGATGCGAATGGATGGGATTCCCAAGCTTAGGCCTGTCATCTCGCCGCTTCTCTGAGAGCAGACGCAGCGGATATCCTGCAGACGCTTCCCGAAAATCAAAGGCTAGATTTCGAAGCTCTATCCGGCGCTTTGGTGCTGCGCTTCGGCGAGAAATGTTTAAAAGACTACAGCAGGCTCCAATTAAAATCTCGTCAACAGAAGCTCACCGAAACGCTTCAGGAGCTCGCCACGGATGTTGAAAGGCTGTCACATCACGCCTTTTCGGAGTGCCCGACAGAAACAAGGGAAATCCTGTCCCTGCAATATTTCATCGATGGCATCCGGGACCCTGAAATACAGAAAGCACTGCGAATGGCGGATGTTAAAGATCTGAAAAGCGCTTTAGTGTATGCCATGAAATTTGAGGCAGCCCAGCAAGCCACCCGTCGAGACCGCCATCCAGTCAGAGCTGCTCAAGTCCAGGAGCCAGGGGATCAAGTCACTGCTCGTCTAGACGATTTAACTAGACAACTGAACGCCTTGAGACAGAATATTGGTGACAAGAAACCGACCGTAAAGTGCTGGAACTGCGGTGCTGAAGGACACATACGACGAAACTGCAGAACACCCCAGGGCACGGATGCTAAGACCGCTCCTAACAAACAGCAGGGAAACTAATTAGTGGCCATCTTGCGGGGCGGAGTTTGCCAGATCATGAAAAGCCCCAGTTTAAAGCGCTTCAGATTTCTGCAGTGAGAGGCGGCAGTAATGGACTTTTCATAATAGGACATATTAATGGAGTTCCCTGCAATATGACGATAGATACAGGAGCCAACGTTACCATCATCCGAAAAGATTTGGCTCAACAACTGGGAAGCAAACTTATCTGGACGCCTCCCTGCGTTACCCTACAGACTGTGTCCGGTGAGAAGATCAACATCGATGGAAAAGTAAATGCTAACATCACGTTTGGAAGTGCCGCTTATCATCACACGGCATATGTAGCAGAGATCACTGATTCTTGCATACTCGGATTGGACTTTCTAAGGAAATACAATTTTTCCTTGGACTTTAAAAATAACGAATTGCATTCTACATCTGAGGACATAGCGTTATTTGGAGTCAATGATGAAGTTAAATCTGTCCATAAAATCATAGCACAAGACAATATCACAATACCGGCAAGAACAGAAATTTTACTTCCTGGATCCATAGCCGAAAACAGAAATTTCCGCTACGGCATCATAGAATATCCCAATAACTGTAATAGCCCAAAAGGAGTACTAGTAGCCTCAACACTCGTCGACCTATCCAGAACGGTTATCCCGGTGAGAGTCGCCAATGTAACTGAGAAGGCGAGAGTTATTAAGAAAGGTGAAGTGGTTGCAACATGTACTCCAGTAACCACCGTTGAAAGAAAGAGTAACATCCAAGAATCCGTGTCTTCAGAAAGCATTACATCAGAGTTACTTCAGAATGCGCAATTAAACGATGAAGAGAAGAATGCTGCCGATCGCGTCGTTAAAGATCTTCAAGTTGTTTTCTCCTGCTCGTATTCTGACGTGGGTCGAACTAGTTTGATACAACATAGAATAGATACCGGTGATCATCCACCGATCAAGCAACATCCAAGACGTCTACCGTTTGCTAAACAGGAAGAGGTGCGAACACTGTTAAAAGATATGGAAGAAGGCGATGTCATCGAGCCTTCAGTAAGTCCATGGGCATCTCCCATCGTCCTAGTCAGAAAGAAAGACGGCTCAACAAGATTTTGCGTCGACTATCGCCGGTTGAATGAGGTTACGAAGAAAGACAGTTACCCTCTTCCTAGAATTGACGACATTCTAGACACTCTTTCTGGAAGCAAGTGGTTCTCAACACTTGATTTAAAGAGTGGGTATTGGCAGGTAGAAATACAGCCTGAAGACCGAGAAAAGACGGCATTTACTACGGGACAAGGGCTTTGGCAATTCAAGGTGATGCCGTTTGGACTGTGTAATGCGCCGGCAACATTCGAACGTCTTATGGAAACTGTTTTGAAAGGCCTTTCCTACGAAGCCTGCCTCATATACCTGGACGACATCATCATCGTCGGAAAGAGTTTTGAAGAACATTTATAAAATCTTAGGAAGGTGCTTCAGAAACTGAAAGAAGCCAATCTGAAGCTGAGTCCCGCTAAATGCAAATTGTTCCGAAAGGAAGTGACTTACCTGGGACATGTCATCTCTGCAGAAGGTGTGCGCACGGATCCTGAAAAGGTATCAGCCGTTAAATCCTGGAAACGTCCCGAAAATGTCCATCAGCTGAGAAGCTTCCTAGGGCTTTGCACCTACTATAGGAAATTCGTGAAGGACTTTTCTTCCATTGCAAGACCCCTACACAAGCTGACAGAGAGCAACCAGAAGTTCTTGTGGACAAAAGAATGCGAGGATGCATTTAACAACTTAAAGGAGGCTTTAACATCTGCTCCAATCCTGACGTATCCTCAGCTTGACCGACCATTTATTCTCGACACCGACGCGAGTAATGAAAGTGTTGGTGCTGTTTTGTCCCAAGAAATAGACGGCCAAGAACGTGTAGTGGCATACTGGAGCAAGTGCCTGTCTAAACCAGAGAGGAATTATTGTGTCACCAGGAAAGAGTTGCTCGCCATAGTCAAAGCTGTAGAACAGTTCCATCACTACGAGCAGGAGAAAACAACTTGAAGATCTTTAACGACGCAATCGGCAGCATTCTTCTCTTCATCGTTTAATTGCGCATTCTGAAGTAACTCTGATGTAATGCTTTCTGAAGACACGGATTCTTGGATGTTACTCTTTCTTTCAACGGTGGTTACTGGAGTACATGTTGCAACCACTTCACCTTTCTTAATACGGCAGAAAATTCCTGCTCCGCACCGATCATGCATCATTGACATGGCTTTTAAATTTCAAGAATCCTGAGGGTCAAATAGCCAGGTGGATACAGAGACTCCAAGAATATGACATCACTATCCGTCATCGTAAGGAATCATCACACGGAAACGCCGACGCCCTGTCTAGAAGACCTTGCCAAGAAAGCTGCCGATATTGTTCCAGGGTGGAAGCGAAATACGAGCTGCTGACTCCGGTCGCAAGACAAATTACAACATCAACATCGGCTGATCGAGAACCGTGGAGTGATGATGAAGTCAGGAAAGACCAGCTGGAAGACCGCGACATTAAACCCATAATTGATTTAATGGAGTCCTCAAACAGAAAACCTACCTGGCAGGACATTTCTATCTGTAGTCCTACAACCAAACAATATTGGGCACTCTGGGATTCACTTCACATTCGAAACGGCGTCTTATACCGGAAATTCGAATCGGATGATGGGAAGACGTTCCGATGGCAACTTATACTTCCAAGATCCCGCATTCCTGATGTCCTTAAAGAGTTACATAGCACCCCTACTGGAGGTCACTTTGGAATAATGAAGACCTTGCAGAGAGTTCGTGAGCGCTTTTACTGGAATAATGCAAAGGATGACGTGCAAAAGTGGTGCCGATCTTGCGATGCCTGTGCAGGTCGGAAAGGACCGAGGAGACGCAGCCGAGGCAAGCTGCAACGTTACAACGTAGGGGCGCCTTTTGAACGTATCGCCTTTGACATCCTGGGACCTCTGCCACGAACTGCTGATGGCAACAAATACATACTCGTTGTCATTGATTACTTCACCAAGTGGCCTGAAGCTTATCCTATTCCTGATCAAGAGGCTGTCACAGTAACTGAGGTAATGATACAGCACTGGATTTCCAGGTTCGGAGTGCCTCTTCAGTTACATTCCGATCAGGGAAGGAATTTTGCCTCGGCAGTAATCAAAGAACTATGCAAACTACTCGGCATTGACAAAACTCAAACGACGCCATTGCATCTCCAGTCGGACGGCATGGTAGAGAGGTTCAATCGAACCATCCTTAATAACCTCTCATTAGTGGTTTCCAGAAACCAACAGGACTGGGACAAGAAATTACCACTCTTTTTACTGGCTTACCGCAGTGCTGTCCACGAGACTACCGGCTATTCTCCATCACAGATGCTCTTCGGTCGTGACATTCGTCTGCCTTGTGATCTATTGTTTGGCTGCCCTCCGGATGCTCCTTCATCGTCTTAGGAATATATTCAAGATCTCCAGGCCCGGTTTGAAGTAATGCACAACTTTGCACGAGAGCGAGTCAACTTGGCGACGGAGAAGATGAAGACCCGCTACGACACAAGAGCTACTGAACATCAGTTCCACGAAGGAGACAAGGTGTGGTTGTGGAATCCGACTCGACGGAAAGGACTTTGTCCGAAATTACAGTCACCTTGGGATGGCCCGTATACAGTCCTAAAAAGACTGAATGACGTCGTGGTTCGGATTCGTAAGTCTTCGAACTCTAAACCTAAAGTCGTTCATTACGACAGGTTAGCTCATTACTATGGCCATAGTACGTAATGTAAATAATTGTAAATAGTATCAGACCATGGTCCTTTTTGTTTATAAATGTGTATTTGATTTGATTTGTATTTAGTATTTGATTTGCATTTAGTATTTGATTTGTATTTAGTATTTGATTTGTATTTAGTATTTGTTTTGTATTTAGTATTTGATAGCATTTGATTTGTTTAAGTTAGTTATTGCATTTATTGTTTATATTGTTTGATATTGTAATGTAATGTTTATGCCTCAGTTGCATTTATGCCACAGTTGTAAGTTTAGCTTCCTGTCCAGGGATTGTACTGCCCGGGACGTGCAGTCCTTGGGAAGGGGTCAGTGTTACGAATTTGGTATTTAAAAAGCTAATGTTAGTTCAATTATAAATTAAATGGTTTTATTTCTCGCGCAGTGCAGCGCGTGACGAATATTAAAAGAAAGCTAAGCCGGAAAAATTAAAAATACAAGAGCGCGTGCGTTAAATAAATAAATATCTCTTTTTGATTTCGAGAAAGTACTGGAAAATTCTAGCGCGTGATTTTAAAATCTTATAAAAGGAGGAAAACATCTCAGTTTGTAGTAGTTGCTTAGTTTGTTGTTGTTTAGAAAACTACTGTTGTTGATTGTAGCGAATTCGCGGATTAGCGTTCCTTAGCTGTTTTGAATTACGTTCTATTGGACATTTGAGTAGTTAAAAGATAACTACTGTGAGATATTGTAATACTGCATGATAATTTGAGAAAATTTAAGCATTTTTGTTGTGATAATAATAAATTTTTGTTCATTTTTCATCGGACTTGTGCATTCATTTCATAACGAACCCGTACGCACGCAACAATATAAACTAAAAAGCTTAAAATATGAGGTAGAAATTAAAAATATACAACTAATATTAAGTAACGATTGGGCAAATAAGAAATGAATGTGGGAAATTAGAGTGAAAACTCTAAAGAATACATATTGTTACGAAATGTACAGGCGCGGTAAGATGGCTTCCCCGCAAAGCAGTTTTAGGGTTGCCATAAAATGGCAAGGGAGGTATGATTGCCACATTTGGCGAGAAATCGCCCATTTGACGACACTTGGCGACAAAATTGGCGATATACCATGGACGGATGGTGAACCTTCTGGAACGAATTCTTACCGGTTTAGCCCAGAATATTCTCGAACACAAGCCAAAAGCTATATAAGCCCTGCTGGTCCGCAGTCAGTTAGTGTGCTCGTCTAGCGAGCTGATAGTCAGTCATTGAGCGAGTGTCTCGAAGTGTAGCGCCGAGTTGGTCGTCGAGTGCATCGAGAGAGTCTTTTAGTGCATCGTCGAGTTTTGTCTTAGACTAAGCAGAGTCGGGAGCTGTACACTGGTGCTTTGCAGTGAAGCTGTCTCCACCGTGATAGCCTGATAAACTGAAGGCTGTGTCGCTGATCGTGTCAGCATGTTTATAGGAGTTCATCGACGACTGTAAAACGTGTTTTGGAGCTCTCCTGACAATACTGGTTAATAAAGTGTGTATCACTTCATCAAGTAGTGTCGTGATTATTCACTCCAAATCCTCGCAAACCCCGTATAAATGTGAAGGAAGAAAATAACGCAACAACTGGTGTCAGAAAAAGAAAGAAAAACGCAACAATATGAATAAGCGATTACATAATAATATGTAAGCGGAATACAAAGGAAAATATCAAGGCTAAAGATCTTGAAATATTAAGTTAGAGGTAATAAAGGATATTACCCCTGAATTATAAATAAAAGATAAAGTCTTATCAAATTATGACGCCAAATCTGTTTTATCTGGGTCGCCCTGTTCTTCCTCTTATCAGTTAGTTCAACCTCCGATGAGAAATTTAGAAGAGTATTTAAATCCAAAAGGGTTGTCGAAGTATTAGAAGAAATTCTCCCGTTATCAAATGAAGAGAGCAGAATCAGATGACATATTTGAAAATGAATAGAAGTTGTTTCGTCAAATATTAAATTCGAGAATATATAAATAAATGCAATAAAATAAATTAAGTAAATAAAAAAAATCTAAAAGCTTTCAGATTTTACATTACGTACAAAGGGGTGTTTTTTTAACGTGTAAGGGTTATGTTAATTTTATAAACAATTAAATTTTAAGTTCCTTTCCTGTCAAATTCTTAACATCAACTTACTACTTCCGGCCAAAACGTAGTTTTAGAATCACATCTGAATACATAATGAGGAAGAACGGTATTTAACCGCGAAGTTCTTTGGTCTTAGCGAGAGAGAATCAGAGTTTCTGACTTACGCGCGTCTGCCTTTTGGCCACTCTCTCTCTCAAAGCTGTTATTACGCTCGGCCGTACTCAGGCCCTTGATAAGCTTCGTAGTCAAATAGAGTTAAGGGGCCAACTAGTCCAGAATCTTGATAGCTTCGGCTATATTTCTTTAGTTAATCTTAGTTTTAGTTTAATTCTTAGTCTATTAAGTTCAAGCCCAAGTGTCGGCTTTGATTGTACACTCCAAGACGGAGTTTTGTTAAATCTTATTGGAATAATAAAGGTTTAGTTACCCTTCCCTCTTGTTGTTTCTTGCCACACGAACTTAAGCGATTATTCGCTAACTAGTTCTTAACATTCGTCACTTTCTACAGTAACTGAGACTTAACACAGTGAAAATCTTACAAACGTTTTGTGTTACCTTTATTTATTAAATATCATGTTCTTTGCACTTAAACCATAAAATTCAGTTCAACAGCAATGTCGCAAAATAATATTAAAATAAGCATCATCTTTAGAATTTTCGATACACAGTTCCGCGCGCTGGAGATAAAAAGTTTTTTTTTTTTTTTTTTTTTTTTTTCCCTCTCTCCGTAGAGTGTTAGGAATTTATATTTATTTTAACTAACAAGTTAAAGTTTAATTTAAAATTTTCCTATAAGTCTTCATTCCCGTAATTGTCAGTGCCATAATAGTTAAATTTTGTAGCGCGCGTGAAGGAATGCAAATTTCTTTACTTTGAAGGAAGTATTTAAAAGCGGAGTTTCGGTAAAAGGAAAAGAGAGTTAGCCTATAACGGATAACTCTGCCGTAGATACGTTCGTTTTTTGCGGATTCGCGTCGCTTAATTGCATTTATTTGCTGCCACTATACTACGAAGGCATGCTAAGAAGGCGAGAGAAATACATTATATACTCCCCCTTTTAAAGGGCAAATGGGACCCAATCAGCAAATCTTGGGAGTGGAGAATCATCATCCAGAACCCTTTTAGTTCGGGCGCCACTGTAGAGACATTAGGATTTCGAATCAGATGTGAAAAATGAGCAATGCCCTCGCCGAGACTCGAACCACGGACCTCTCGAATACGCGTCGAGAGTGCTGACCACTACACTACGAAGGCATGCTAAGAAGGCGAGAGAAATACCTTTTGCAGTAATTAATTAAAGTGTACATAGATGCTATAAGGTATTTCTGCCGCCCTTACCCATGGGGCGATCCTCATAATTTTCTCACATAGTTCCTACACATGCTTTCTGTTATTCGGAATTTACGAGTGGGTAAAGCTAAACTCTACCTTTTAATTGCTCGAAACAGTGTTCTATCTATTGATAACAAGTAGCTTATCTATAAATCCATTTTGCGTCCCATGCTATGTTATGCCTGCTATGATATATATGTTATGCTATAAGAGGTATTTCTCTCACCTTCTTGGCGTGCCTTCGTGGTGTGTTGGTCTGCACGCTGGGCCGGTATTCCAAACGTCCGTGGTTCGATTCCCGGGAAAGGAGTTGTTAATTTTTCATCTTGCCTGCTTAAATGGTATTCTTGATTACATTCCACAGCATTGATTATGTCTCAAATTATTCCTATTTAATGGCAAGTACTGTATGCATTGATTATGTCCAAATTATTCCTATTTAATGACAAGTACTGTATGCATTGATTATGTCCAAATTATTCCTATTTAATGACAAGTACTGTATGCATTGATTATGTCCAAATTATTCCTATTTAATGACAAGTACTGTACGCATTTTATGTGTAATTTTGTTCAACAGTATCATAATTAAATTCGCATGACTGTTATGCATGAAATTAATAGGTAACTTTTATGTAAATACTCTATGTAATTTAATGGTATTCATGATTACGTCCCACAGCATTGATTATGTTAAAATTATTTAATGACAGGTACTGTATGCATTATTATGTGTAAATTTGTTCAACTGTATCATACTTAAATTTGCATGACTGTTATGCATGAAATTAGCAGGTTACTTCTACGTAAATATTATACATATGTACAGTAATGGTATTCACGATTGCAACCCACATCACTGATATGTCCATAATATTCTTATTTAATGACAAGCACTGTATGCATTTACGTGTAAATTTGTTTAACCGTATCACACTTAATTTAGGTGTGTGTCACTGGAATACATACCATGTATGCTATGTATGAATTTAGCAGGTAATCACGACAGCAACTTAGACTTAATTCCCTATAGCACACATTTCAAAGTAACGGTATCATATGTGTCCTTATGTGTATATCAAACTCAAGTATTTTAATGTAAGTTTTGATATGTATTACTACGCTAGCACAGCATTAAGCCCTTGTATGGCCATTGTTTGATTCGAATCAATAAATATTGGGCCTGGGCAGCTGTCTGGGAGTGTACCCTTGCCGGCGGATTGGTCAGCAGCGCTGCAAACGGGACTGTCCGGGCGTTGGGTCTGGGCTCTCCGTGCGAGATCCCCTCATGGCTCCACATGGCCAACTCTAGATAAGGGTGGTATGTGGTGCTACTACTTGTTAACCTTAAAGGTGGTGGAATGGTGCCCACGTCCTCCGTCACTTGTCACTTATCTTGCCTGCTAGCAAAAAAATACCTAATGTCTCTACAATGCACAGGCTGAGCCTACTCTTGTCGCACCAACAGAAAACAGTTGCAAACTGGCCAGACAGACGTCTCAACAATCCTGCAGTCCATATTTATGATTATTACTATAATGATACCAGGAAAAAACGGCCGTTGCCCATCTTAGATCCTAGTATTGTTATGCCAAATTAACATACTTGTCTATTTGGTTATGGTTTTTACATTTTATTGTACGCTTATAATGCATTTTGTATTTCTGTTAATGTATTATTAGCCCAAAGGTGCGTTAGCCCAAAAGAATTATTAGTCTCAAAACGGCATTTTGCGTTGGATCCCTAAAAGAGTTATATCTTTTTTCAAATTGCTGCCACCAAATATTATCGCTCTGTATTATATTTAAAGAAATTAAATAATGAAGAATCTGCACGAATGTGTACATGTTTCTCGCATTGTGGGGGAAAAAAAACTGTTACTAAAGCCATCCAATTCTGAATAACGTAATCCTCCACCCGAATATGAGCCCCTGAACACCCGAATTGGAAATTTCGAATTTGTTTCATTGTTTATTACACATTTTGTAAAACTTTAACGAATTTTTAATTACGAAACTCAACTATTTCAAAAGCGAGCAGTGGGAACACACTATGCGGAATAAAATATTTTTATCTCTAACGTGCGAGATTGTCTATCGGAAATTCTAAAGGTATGCTGTTTTTACATTATTTTAGCTCAAAGGGACATTTGCCTAAATGCTCTCGAAACGTGCACGCATGTGTAAATGAAAAAACGCCCCTTCGTGAGTAATATAAAATCTGAAAGCTTTCATATTTTATATATTTTTATTCATTTTGTATTAAATGCTTTCTACTTACCACTGGTACCTTATGATTCGTACTGGCTTGTATGTGATAGGCACCATCTTAGCAGCTTTCTGTGGACGACAGTTAAACTCATCTGCTTAGTATCTAAATGAAAAGAGAAAAATAATAATTGAATAAATAAACTATACACAAATATGTTTTTTATATATTTGTTTATTACTTAACTAAATAAATAATTTAAATTATATTTTACACTTATACATAATGCTAGTTGTGAATTATTAGTCTCGAAACGGCATTTTGCGTTGGATCCCTAAAAGCGTTATATCATTTTTCAAATTGTTGCTACCAAATATTATCGCACTTATAATGCATTTTGTATTTCTGTTAGTGTATTATTAGCCCAAAGGTGCGTTAGCCCAGAAGAATTATTAGTCTCGAAACGGTATTTTGCAGTGGATCCCTAAAAGCGTTATATCATTTTTCAAATTGCTGCCACCAAATATTATGTATTATATTTAAAGAAATTAAATAATGAAGAATCTTCACGAATTTGTACTTGTTTCTCGCATTGTGGAGGGGGGGGAACTGTTACTAGAGTCATCCAATTCTGAATAACGTAATCCTCCACCCGAATATGAGCCCCTAGCGCTACGAGACGCCGTTCTTTAATTTGTTATATGTTTTTGGCAATATTATCTCTTTTTTAAATTTAATTATTTCAAAACTTTTAATGTTCGATAGGGGGTAGGGCTCCTTACTCAGGCATCCCTTGTGTCTAATATCGTTTTGCCAGGAATGTTTGTTATTGTTATGCTTCCATGCTTGCTTCAGTGGCTTCTCTTTAACCTTGTATGGCTTAATTATTGTAATTTAACTAATACGTTATTTATTTTTGTATTAATTCTATCCTATGCTTCAGTTTCTCGGGCTATCTCACTAGAAATGCAAATGAGATGGAATTTAAGTAGCGAGTAAAAGTGTAACTTAGTGTACACGAAGTGAGTTTGGTAACTCACCTTAAAGGTTTGATTTGGTTTTGGTTTCCTTAATTATGGTAAAGCACACTAGGACTATCTGACTAAGGAGCGGGATGCCTTCGTGGAGGACCTTCTAAGGGAAACCGGCTCGTATACACGTTACACATGGGAAAAACCATGAAAACGCCCATGCATACAGCCCGTTCGCGGGATTCGAACCTCGGACCGAACTACCAGTGTTTAGCGTCTTTACCGGTCGGCCGCTGGTTGGCTCGAAACTAGTATAATATATAGTACAATATATAGTCAAAGTCTGAACGATGACGTTTCCTCACCCCCCCCCCACTCGTGTATAATGAAAAATGGGAAAGGAAAATAGGTTGCTATAAATTAAGAAGTTTGCCAAGTGAATTATTCTTAGCGCAAACTATTAAAAAAAAGTAAATAAATAAAGGCAGGCCAAGATAAATTTTTAAATTTCTCCATAAATTTCGCACCAAATTTTAGAAATTTTAATATCTAGGCATAATCTGAGTCGTAAAATCGAAATATGGAAAAAATTGGCATGTCATTTCAGAAAAAGTCCGATTTTGTGTCAAAATACCTATTTTAGAACAATGCTATATATAAATCTAATATATATCCTAAGTCACGCTTTCGAGACATGATGTAATGGTTTTGCACGCTGGGCCGGTATTCCAGAGGTCCGTGATTCGATTCCCGGCGAAGGCGTTGTTAATTTTTCATCTTGTCCGCTTCCAAAAAAATTCCTAATGTCTCTACAGTGGCGCCCGAACTAAAAGGGTTGTGGATGATGACTCTCCACGCCCAGGATTTGGCGATTGTGTCCCCTGAAAACCCCAGTCACCCTTTAAAAAGGGTAATATATAAGGTATTTTTCCCGCCTTCCTAGCAAGCTTTCGTGGTGTGGTGGTCTGCACGCTGGGCCGGTATTCCAGAGGTCCGTGGTTCGATTCCCGGCGAAGACAATTGCTCATTTTTCATCTTGCCTGCTTCTAAAAACAAAATCCTAATATCTCTACACCTGGAGCCATCCAATTTTGAATAACGTAATCTTCCACTGAATATGAACATCTGGAAGCCCTAATTTGGAATTTGTTTTATTATTTATTTCCTATTTTGTAACACTGTATGTGTATTGCAATAATAGAAATCTAAACGTGAAAGTGCTATAAATGTAAAGCAAACGAGTAGATGTAAAAAGCAAGAGCGTATTAGAAATTAATGATAGTGCTTTTAAAAAAGTTGTAATGTGTAACATAATGTATATAAGCAGTTGTAAAATGTATGTGTGTATTGCAGTAACAATGTTCTAAACGTAATAGTGTTTTAAATGTTAAGCATGTATTGTCAAGTGTAGTAATACATTAAGCAAATAATGTCAATGCAGTTGTAATAGGAATTACAAAATGTATCTCTAGATATAGATGGACGTGGCGCTATACCAATTAACCTCAATGGTAGAGGCATGGTGCCCACGCCCTCCTTCGCATATCGCATTTTGTAACACTTTAACGAATTTTGGATTAACAAACTCAACGATTTCAAAGCGAGCAATGGCTCCACTGTACGGACAAAAAGCATTTTTATCTCCAGCGCACGAGTCTGTGTATCGGAAATTCTACAGATATTCTCATTTTAAAATTATTTTGCGATATTGCAGTTGAACTGAATTTTATGATTTAAGTGCGAAGAACACGATATTTAATAAATAAACGTGTAGAGTTCCTCACTTTGGAATTCTAAGTTAATGTTGGAAGTGAAGAATCTAAGAACTGATAAGTGAATAATCGCTAGAGTTCGGTGACAAGAAACAACAAGATAGAAGGGTAACTAACCCTTTATTATTCCAATAAGATTTAACAAAACTCCGCCTGGGAGTGTACAAGCACAGCCCGCAATTGGGCTTGAACTTAAAAGACTAAAAATTAAACTAAAACTAAGATTAACTAAATAAGTATAGCCGAAGCTATCAAGGTTCAAATTGAGCTGGCCTCTTAACTTATTTGACTACGAAGCTTAGCAAGGGCCTGAGTACGGCCGAGCGTAATAACAGCTTTGAGAGAGAGAGTGGCCAAAAAGGCAGACGCACGTAAATCAGAAACTCTGATTATCTCTACCTCCGTAAGTAACTTCGTGGTTTAAATACCGCTCCTTCTCATTAAATATTCAGCAATATTCCAAAACTACGTTCTGGGCGGAAGTAGTAAGTTGAAGTTAAGAATCTGACAGGAAAGGAACTTAAAATTTAACTGTTCATAAAATTAACATAATGCTTACAAACGTAACACAGAACACGTTGAATAAACGCCCCTTTGGGCGTAATGTAAAATGTGAAAACTTTCAGAATTTTTTTTCCCTCCCCTGTTTATTTATTCCCTCTCTTTTTCTGCGTGCTGTAACATGCAGGTTAAAATACCAGAATATGAGGTAAGTCGTCTCTAGCATAGTAGAGACGTTTTAAACGAGTAGCTGAAGTAAATTAGTTTCAACATTAATAATCTACTTGGTTTTCGGTGAAAAGCATCATGGACGAAAGCAGCAACAAAGAAAAACTTCGCATATAAAACATAGTAGCAGAAAATAAGGCAGGAAAGTAAAAGAAAATAACAAAGGATCAAGAAAACTTCTCAGTTTTAAAAGATCATCGTGCAAGACTTTGTGATAAAAAGTAAATGCTACTTTAAAATTATCGCAAAATAATCTCGTGTGCTTGTATTTTAAAATTTCAGCTGTATTTTCGCTTTTGCACAATGTAAACGTCTACGAAGTACGAGAAGAAATGAGTGATAATTTTACCCATATCGTTTAAATATTTTTGAATAAACTAATAAGTTTAACTGAAAAAAATTTAGAAGAAAATTTTAGTACAGTAAATTATCTCCAAGATGATCCACGGTTTCAAATTATTTGGGTCTTTTATAGAAATTCTTACAGAAGTTGCGTTCACTGCCGATGTTTGATTTATACTGTCAGACATACTCATCAGTTTCAGAGGTGGTCTTCTTAGGGAAGTGGTCGCCAGTTATTTTGTTTTATTTCTTGGAAACATTCATAATAAATTTTTGGAGATAATTTTAGATTTCATTCTTTCCAATAGTCATTTCAACACGAAATATTTCTCTTAATGAGTTCATGTTTGGAATATTAAAAGAACGTTATAGGGAATAAAGCATTCTATTATGAATAGTTTCTCTACCCACCCACACGCATACACTGGGAGGGTGGTTGGTTGTTATGCCTGAGTCGGGAATAGCCCAAATCATTTAGACGTCTCATGACACAAAATGTTACCCAGAGTACATTGTAGGCAATACACCAGTATTACATTCGTGAATCGTACAGAAGGCATGGGTATATCCACACCTTCTCCAGGATTCGAATCCGGATCTAACGCTGCTGTAACCGGCTCTCTTAACCCCCATACCGAACAGCGCGACTTGAAAAATTAAGTAGTATAAGTCACTCTGGTATCTTTCACCGAACAACCAAAACATTAACTGTATGTTATATATGAAAATACTGATGACATGACAGTTAATTAACTGAAAATTATTAACTGAAAATAAAGAAAGAAAGAAAAGAAAAAGAAAATCTGAAGGGTGCTACATTTTTAATGTCGTACCAAAGGGTTTGTTAAGGTTGTTTATGCTCCCGCTGAGTTCGCAGTTTACCTTTCTTGGACTCACTCCTAACAGAGCACTTTTATTATTTTAACTTTATTACCAAACATTCCTTTCTTAGCATTTGCGACATACAGAATTCAACAGTAAAATAAAAAAATATTAAAAGCAGTATATTTTTAGAATTCTCGATACAATGCCATTCATTTTTATATTCTTTTTCCACTCTTACTCTTCGACTATAGTCGAAAATATTTATCACTGGTGGATAATCGAATTTCTGTACAAGCACTCAATTGCCACCGAATCAATCTAGAATACTTCAGCACGGACGCTACCGCCCAAATGGGATAGCGATTGCAGGCCCATACCGATGGTGGTGTATTTAATTACGGCAAAACAAACTAGGGCTATATGCCTAAAGGAAGGGATGCCTTCGTGGAGGACTTTCTAAAGGAAACTGGCTCGTATACACGTTACACATGGGGAAAACCACAAAAACGCCCATGCAGCCCGCCCGTTCGCGGGATTTGAATCTCGGACCGAACTACCAGTGTTCATCGACTTTACCGCTTGGCCGCTGGTGGGCCCAGGCCCATACCGAAAGTCTCGGGTTGGAATCCCAAAGAAAGCATGGATGTAAGTGCGGCAAGGGAGTACTGAAAACACATGGCGTGCCGAAATCTTTTCACAAGATCTGGTTGTAGTATCTAATAAATATCAAAAGAAGGTAATATCAAGTCCAAAGTCAATATCAAGAGAAAGTTTTACATCCAAAATTTTCAGAAAAAATTCCATTTCTTTATCTCAATGACTTTCAATGAGTGAAACTTCATCACGAGAAAGCAACAACTCATGCAACCAATGCATTCTTTGAAAAAATGAGGACTGATACAGGTACTGCATATATAATGAATGGAATCCTTTTCAATGAATTTCCGCAAACAAGGTTCGTATATATTTCTGCACGTGGAAATTAAGTACTTTTGAGGACCATTAATGAAAAAAATTAAGGACTTATGAATAAATTCCATTAAAAATATTATCTGTGCCTGAACTTCACTTTTGTAATACCATTCTAAAAATAAAATAGATACATAAGTAGGATGCATTATTATTAAACATAAAATAATTAACATAATTATTAATAAGTTTGAGAATAAAATAAACTCTATGGAATTTATCAATTGGCATTAAATATTTTACACTTATAATAGTTGGACATTATTTGAAAGAAGGTAAGTGACATTTTATTTACGTTTTACTAACAGCTTTCTGTTAATTTTTTTAACGTCTCATTTTGTTAGATACTTGCTCAAGCTAGAGGTTTAGTAAACTAGTGGAAGAGGGTGGGAAACCCTCGGACCGTACCCCGGAGTGTAGTGACGTGCCAGTCTGTCGTGGACCCATGACCAGTTCTTAATGGGTAAGAGATCTGGGAAATGTACTGGCCAGAACAACACTCGAACACTCTCTGTATCCAGGAAGTTTGGCTATCTCATTAACCCTTTAGTATATGCACACGCCCTTGTTTGGCCACGTCAATACCACATATTCTCCATTAATATATTTCCGATGCAGCCCTTTCAGGAAGTCGCCAGGGTTGTGTTGTTCTAAATAGGTGCGGGTACCGGACGACACCCGATTTGTCATATTAAGCCGTCCGGGTGTCCGGGCCCTGCATTCACCTGTCACCTGTATCCAGGAAGGTTTGGGCAGCACGGGTAACATGCGATGTGACATTATCTTGTTGAAAGACGCCGTCACACATACCTGAAAGATAGGGCACAGCCACGAGCCTTAACACGTCAGAAATGCAACGGCGCCTTATGGACGTCACCAGCTATGTGAGCAAGTAACTGCGATGTGTACCTAAGTGACACCGCATACCAGTACGCTGGCTTCTGAGCTTGTATAACGATGACGAATACAACCTAGTAACATTCGTTATCTTCGGTACTTACGCACGTGGATGTACTTATTATCACAATGCTGTACGCAGAAGCGACATTCGTTTTAAAAGATGACGTGGTGCTGTTTCTCTTTCCAGTGTCGTCATTCGTATCATCATTGTACGCGCGTCTGTGTCCGTTGAAGCGGCAAGATAAGCCTCAACGATGGTCACCGTGTTGACAGTCCATGGTGCTCTTCGCACTGTCCGTGCGCACACTTGTCGTCCTGCACACGAGTTAAGTTCCTGACTCAGGGTACGTGACGTGGCTGTACGATTTCGCAAGGCCTAGAGAACATCTGTCTGAACATCAGAGGCCCAAAGCCGCTGAGACCTTCAGTATGGCCCTCCCGACCGCGTAATGGCAGACCGCACATTGAATTGAACAGTGTTAAACGAATGTCGCATACTGCGCATGCCCAGAAAACAATTTGGCGTAATTACTATGTTGACGCGATTTGAAAAGAAGATAAATACGGTATATGGCAGATTGTACCGCCATCTGATTGTAAACAAATCTGGCGTTTAAATCTTCGTAGAGTATAATGTAAATGTAAATTAATTACTGTGTTAAAGTACTATTTTTTGCTGTATTGCTCAAACAACTAGAAAGCAGAAATTATCGCGAAGTAATGTGAAGCAGTGTTTACATTCAAAATGTAAAATATAATACTTATGAAATTCTGCACATTCCTCTGGAACTGTACAAATTTTCGTTCAGAAAAAAGACTGAAATTTAGGATACATTAGATGAAAATTTATTCATTATACTTTTAAGCAATAAAAACAATTCAGGATTTACCATACGTTCCATTCGTACATACGTAAAGAAACACTGAGGAATAGAACAAGTGCTTGCAAATAACACTGAAGAAATTTTACAATTCTTTAATGCTAATTATTAAATTCTTTGAAATGATAAAATAAAAGCGCGAATATACGCTAACAAACTAAGCGAGATACTCCAGTTTACAATTACTGAATTATAACATGTAAACAAATTGCATTTAAATAACGAATTATTACGAACATATGTTAACAAATATTAAATGCACTGTTATTGACAAATTGAAATGAAACATATATTAGAAAAATATGCAAGTGCAATCGGCATGGACGTTAAAATAACTAATAAGCAAAGTTCCACAACATTGCAGTTTTAAAACATCACTCGAACACACTCGACAGCCATGGAGATCACGAATAAGCTAACGTAGGGTCGCTTAGTCGCCAATAATTCTCCCCGCGCCAAAGGTACACCATCAAGCATGCGCAGTAAGCGAAATTCGTTTAACACTGTTCAACTCAATGTGCGGTCTGCCCTTACGCCTCCCGACCCGACGATTCTCTATCCGCCTGACAGTCATGGGATTCCAAGTTACTCGAACTGCAATGACGCAGAACGGTCATTGTAGTTCAACACCAGGGCATAATTTCTAAAATTAGAAGTGCCGGAGCCCTATGGAAGACCGTCAGCAAAGAGGAACAAGAATAAAATAAATAAATAAAATGACTATTAAACTCATAAATAATTTTAAAATTATATAGTTAATTACTATCAAATTAATTAATAGCTATTTAATTAATGGTAATAAATTGTTATTTAATGAATAATTAATATATAATTAAATAATTAAAATTAAATTAAATGTAAAGAGATAAAATAAAATTTAATAACCGATTTTTAATATAATTTTATTGCTAAAAATAAAATTTTCGAGATAAAATATTTACCGAAATTGTTATTCAATTACATAAAAGAAGTGCCGCAACCTTCTTATTTAGGGCTCCGGTGCGCTCCGGCTAGAATTATGATTTATTACAAAAACTAAGAAGCATCGGAGCGGGAATCCTGTAAGCTCCGATCGTAAGGGGGGGAAAGTTCTTTTATCATCACAAAGATTAAATATACTTAAAATATAGCTGACGAAAATTTATCAGGTTCAATGTTCCGTCTTACTTTCTTTGGGAACATGCAAAGACCCTGACTCGGAACAGGGAGCTTACTAAAGCTATGTTCAATAAATGTGGGAAGTAGACAGGGTACACAGGAAGGGTATACAAAACCCTTTATTTTTCACTCTTTACAATAATTTCCGTACTTCGGAATACAGAGACCAACTACTTGTGGTCTGAACGTAAGAATATAAAAATATTTAACTAAACTCTAACTTAACTTTGGAATAATAAACGTGGAAGATTGGCCTTATATTAACAGGAAGCCGTATGTAGTACAGAGAACTGTGAACACTACAATACGTTTAAAGTTATCAAGAGGATTAAACCTCTGGCCTGGAAGGCAACCAGCAACTGAGTAAAACTTCTAAGGTAAGCGGCCTGCTTCGACTAACTGCTTCCTCTCTCTCGCTTGGCAAAAAGCCACAACTTAAGTACTTGGCGTTCGCCAGACAAATTTTGCATAAATACGTTAAGGCTTATAATTCTGGCCGGAAGTAGAAAATAAGAAGTGATAGTAAAGATTTAAAATAAAATAAACGTTAGTAAAACTTAAGATCCTTACAAATTCAGATAATGCTTAAGAGAGGGCGAAACAGAAGGAGGGCGTGATGGTATGAGTGGGTGGAAACAAAAAATGAGGGGAATCTTGGTGAGAGAGAACGTTCTCTATGACCGCGGCTCTTTGCTGATATAATTATAGCCATCAGGCAGATGTATGTCAGGAGTAAAATGAGTCCTGAATCTGACTTCTAAAGGGGAATGTAAAGTTACTGGTTACGCTTCCCCCCCCGTATTTGGTTACATTAGTGGATACTGTGGGAAGACGATGTATAAGACGTGCTTGAGCAGTTTATCACAGTATTTCACTCTTATTGTACTCGCTGTCACTTGACGCACATTTAAGAACACAAATTTTCTTTCCAGCGAGGATAAATAACTGTAACCATTGATAACAATACAATAGATGCGATGGCATTACGCGTTCCTAAACAAACTTCCCCAAATATATTACCCTTCGTAAAGAGAAAGGTTTCCGCATGTAAGTGAGGGGACTTTACTTAAACGTTTCATGTTCTCATGAGCTCGTATTTCTAGGGATATAGAGTATTGTAAGATCTGCCTATTGTTAAACTAAAACGTTACGAATTCTAAATTCTAAGAAGTGCCGGAGCTCATCTTATTTAGGGCTCCGGCTAGAATTGTAATTTATCTTAAAAATTTAGAAGTACCGGAGCCGGGCTCCTGTGAGCTCCGGCGCAATTTAGAACGAAGGAGGACGTAAGAGTCTCTCCTTCATACACAAAGCAACCTTTACACTAACAACCAAAGTTTAAATGCAATTTCGAGATGACAAACCCTCTGCGCAGTGTTCCCATTTATACACAGTGCCCATGGCGTAACTTATACCAGCGTTGTGCGCATACGCTTGAATCTTAATTATTTGCATATCCCAGCATATTATTTTTGACTTAAAAATAAAAAATAAAAATTCATGCATTTAAGGGTTAATTGCCATCAATGTACTTAACATTAAATATCAACTTGGAATCTTTGATAAAAATTGGACGTTTGCTGCATGCCGCCTTCATAGCGTAGCAAATTTAACCCTTAAATGCATTAGTTGCCATTTGGCAACATACTTATATTTAGTCATATAAATCAAACCCAAACACAAATTTTATCTTACTGCATATTGTAACCAATTGGATGCATTCTGTTTACGTATACAGTTTTGAAAGTTTCAGTGTGGTGGCACCACACTAACGATGTACCGGTCATCATTCTGAGTTGATGTGTAGGGTGTGGACATTATTTGTGTTTACTAATTTTTGATTTTGTGTTTGTTGTTATTCTGATGTATTCAAAGTTTTAAAATTGTTTGAACAAGTTTATAAGGTATGCATTATTATATAAAATTGTTATTACACATTTGCCTATCATATTTTTTACAAAAGTTAATTTGTAAAAGTTAATAATATTTTTTCAAAAATTGGAATAAAAACTTAGTTTACATTTTTTAGGATTTTTACTATTTTATTTGATATCAATTCTAATGTATTTTTGACTTTAAAAATAAAAATAAAAATTCATTCATTTAAAGGTCAATTGACAGCAGTGTACTTAACATTAAATATCAGCTTGGAAAAGGTTTATGACGACAATAGATTAAGTGACGAGCATTTTTGCGCAGGTTGTCCTAAAGTTTTATCAATTTATGTATGTAATTAAAAAGGAAGACTTTGTCCAAAGCATCTTTTAAAATTCGTAATCTGGAGAACACTAACAAGCATAACATTATTTATTATGCATATTAATTAAATCCCACCAGCGGCCGAGCGGTAAAGTCGCTGAACACTAATAGTTCGGTCCGAGGTTCGAATCCCGCGAACGGGCTGGCTACATGGGTGTTTTCGTGGTTTTACCCATGTGTAACGTATATACGAGCGAGTTTTGCCTTCGAGAATGTCCTCCACGAAGGCATCCCTCCCCTTAGGCAGATAGCCCTCGAGGCTTTGCCGTAATTAAATAACCTGACCTAACCTAACCATATTAATTAAATATAGAGAATATTTGAACTAAACGATTTTTTGGAAGGGGGTGAATATTAGATTAAACTGCATGAAAATATTAATAACTTATTTTTAGCAGTTGGAAATTTAAAAATTACTTGTATGTAAATTCTTTTGCAACATCAATTCTAACAAAATTATAAATTAAAGAATGTTGTGCACGAATAAATCGCAAGAGAATATCATTGAACGGCATTTAAGAGGGTGGAAATCAGCCTCGAATAAATCTAATTTATTTGTGCTATAAAGGTATTTTTCCCAGCTTCTTGGTGTGGTAGCCACTGGGCCGTATTCCAGAGGTTCGCGGCTCGATTCCCGGCGAACACTTTTTAATTTTTTCATCTTTCCTGTTTCCAAAATATCTAATGTCTCTATAGTGGCGCCCGAAACAAACGGGTGGTGGATGATGTTTCTCTCCACCCAGGATTTGTCGATTGGGTCCCCTAAAAACCCCAGTCGCCCTTTAAAAGGAGGAACGTGCCTTCGTGGTGTGGTGGTCTGCACAGTGGACCCGTATTACAGCGGTCCGCGGTTCGATTCCCGGCGAAGGCATTGTTAATTTTTCACCTTTCTTGCTTCCAAAATATTTAATGTCTCTACAGTGGCCCCCGAACTAAAAGGGTGGTGGATGATGATTTCTCCTCATACAGGATTTGGCGATTGGGTCCCCTAAAACCCCAGTCGCCCTTCAAAAGGGGAAGTATATAAGGTATTTCTCCCACCTTCTAGGCGTTCCTTCGTGGTGTGCACAGTGGACCCGTATTCCAGATGTTCGAGGTTCGATTCCCGGAGAAGACGTTGTTAATTTTTCATCTTTCCTGCTTCCAAAATACCTAATGTCTCTACAATGGCGTCCGAAGTAAAAGAGTGGTGTTTGATGATTCTCCTCACCCAGTATTTGGCGACTGGGTCCCCTAAAACTCCAATCGCAATAAAAGGGGGAGTATATAAGGTATTTCTCCCACTTTCTTAGCATTCCTTCGTGGTGTGGTGGTCCGCACGCTGGGCGCGTACTCCAGAGGTCCGCTGTTCGATTCCCGACGAAGGCGTTGCAAATTTTCCATCTCCTACTTCCCCCAAAAAAATCCTAATGTTTCTACAGCGACGTCCGAACTAAAAGGGTGTTGGGTGATGATTCTCCATACCCAGGATTTGGCGATTGGGTTCCCCAAAACCCCATTTGCCCTTTAAAAGGGGATGTATATAAGGTTTTTCTCTCGCCTCCTTGACATGCCTTCGTGGTGTGGTGGTCTGCAAGCTGGGCGCGTATTCCAGAGGTCCGTGGTTCGATTCTCGGGGAAAGGCATTGCTCAGTTTTCATCTCTCCTGCTACCGAAAAATACCTAATGTCTCTACAATGGCGTCCGAACTAAAAGAGTGGTGGATGATGTTTTTTCTCACCCAGGATTTGGCGACTGGGTAAAAAATTGTGGTATATTCAGTTCTAGCTCCTTTAGTATTCAGTCAAGGAATTTTATCGTCAAAAAACTATCGAATTGCTCAATTTGAATCATTCTACAGCTAGATAATATTTACGTACATGCCTCTCGAATTAATTTACATTTTTCGTTGCCCTACGTTGGCAACACGCTTTAGATTTGTCGTCGGTAGAATTCAGTCGCTAGAATGTAGCTGACCTATAACTGTTCTAATACTTATTTTAAAACTAATTCTAATAATACTTAATAATAATAAATATTAATAATATTAAGTATTAATAATAATATTATTAATACTTATTATTATTAAGTATTATTATCAAGTATTAATAATATTATTAATACGTAATAATAATAATAATAATAATACTTAGTTTAACTGTGTTATTGGATTATTACTAGATGTTTACATATGAATATTTCATTACTAGCGGAAGTACCCGATGCTAGTTAAGTTAGATTCAGAGGAATGTATCTAACAACAAAGAGAACGATACCGCTGTAATCATTCTCTAATAACGATGCAAAAATTACGATTCAGTAACTCATACATTTTTCAGGCTGATGCGATATGGAATCCACATAAAAAATTTCGATAGAAAAATAAACCAAGTCTCTCTCATTATATCAACAACAGTGGCACACAATTTTTAATGACTTTCGTCTTTCTCATCAAATGGTCGTAAAAGCTCAAGTTCCATCCAATGTTTCACCTATATTCAATTTTAGTCGATTAAATGTGTCAAAAAATTGATCAGAAATTAATAACGCGAACAAACAAATAAATGTACAAGCAGGCATTCTTCTTTATATAGAGAGAGATTTTGTAAAACTTCTACATTTTTTGATTAACAAATTCTACGATTTGGAAGCGAACAGTAGCAACGCTTTTCGAAAGAAAAAAGCATTTTTATCTCCACGCAAGACTGTTGCCACTCGGAAAAAAAGAGTACGAAAATTAGTGTTTTTACAGTTTATAATTAATATCTCAGCTAATTAAAGTCGTACGAAGTTGAGAATAGTTGAAATGGCTTCCCACGAAGTTTTGGAATCGGGAATAATGTATTTAATGTTTTGGCAATGCTATTTTTATTTCATTGTAAAACTTAGAATTTTTTTATTAACAAACTCTACAATTTGAAAGCGAGCAGTGGCAACACATCTCGAAATAAAGTAGATTTTTATTCTCCAGCGTGCGAGACTGTTGCCACTCGGAAAAATGAGGGCGAAAATGAGCGTTTTCAGCGTTTTTATTTATTTAATAACTCTGGTTTTAGTTTTCTCTCTCTCTCTCTCTTTTTTTTTTTTTTTTTTTTTTTTTTTTTTTAATTTGAAAAAAGTGGATGTCCACCTTTTGCAGAACCGAGAAAAGAATTGTAGAAAATTTGGTGACGATAGCTGTAGTAGTGACTGAGTTCATCGCGAACAAACACACATTCTTCTTTATATATATATATATAGATAGATAGATTATGTGTTTACAGTTTGGTTTTGAATAAACTGAGAGTAGCTGAATTTAGTAAAGTTATTTCGAATCGAAATTACTCTTTCAATTTCGGCGCGGAATGTAAACAGATAGTTTTTTGGACTTACTACGGAAGGCGATTTCTTTCGTTAATATCTCTCAATATAATTTCTTTAAAGGTCTCATTAACGTTCTTTCTTTTAATTCCACAAACGCTGGGATAGATGAATATTCAAATTTAGTTTCTTATCGAGGAAATTCTCTTTTCCGAATTCGTACAAATCTTTTGAACTTGAAGTACTCGAGAGAGAGAAAAGCGCACCTTTTTCCCGCTCGCTATCCATGAAAACAACGTTGTAGAAAAAACAACAAACGCAGTTTCACTATACCACACGTGCCATACTAATAGCACACGTGCCAGCTTCCACCCGCCGTTCCACTCCAGACGACTCGTGTTGGATAAGTTGGATACTTTTCGTTCGCTCGTCATCGTGACGCAGTTCTTGGAGGCGCATTGAATGGTGTAGAAATATCCATTCAATCTTTCTCTCTGACACGCCTCCTCCTATTCATGAGGTTATAAAAACGATTGTTCGGTTTTGTGAGTGAAGATTTAGTCAAACCACGAGAGTATAAATGTATCAAGAACGAAACAGTATTCATTCGATTAATCCAGCTGGGCGGATCTTGAAGGAAAATAATGCTCACGGTAGCAGCATGCGTAAGTAAATTTTCGCATTTTTTGTTTCTTCTTATTTTATTCTTTATATTTAATGTTATAATTTGGAGAGAAGCAGCTGAAACTTAAAAGAATTCAAATAAATCAACTCTGAAATATCACTGAAATAATTTTTGCTTTGAGTTTTTAAAATTAGAAATGTTTCGATATGTATCAAAATAATTTGTGTTTTTCCTTCTTTTCTTTATATTTTTGGCAACGCCAAACTGATTTTTAAAATAAATGTTTCGGAATTCTAACGCACAAGAATCTTGACTGAAAAAACAGGATGAAATGAGTTTTGTGATATAACTAAAGAATTAAATAGACATTTTTAAAATAATGTTTCATTATATATTATATGATAATACATAGGTGTTTATGATATAGGACTAGTAAATATCTGTCTACTTTTTCGCCTCAGGTAAAGCCATAAATACGCTACACGCTTCTGTACACAAATAAATTAATTGTATTTGTACTCTTTTATGTTCGAAAAAGGTAACATTAAATCCTAACCATAACATTTATAGCATTTTTAATCGTAACTTTAAATAAGGTGACCAGACGTCCCGATTTTTAACAATTTGTCCCACGACGTTTTAAAGAATTCCCGATTTTTGGAAGCACAACAAAATATATTTTTATGGTTGTATAAACACTGTGCTCGTTGAAAAAGAATCTTAAAAAATTTGGCTAGAGTTTATACACAATCAAGTAGCTTTTTTTTTTTTTCAAAATGCTATAAAACTTATTGAAGGTGACAAAGTTTCGGTAATCGAAGTAGCAAATGAAGTTAATAATTTAAAATTTTAGTGTCAAGAGCAGTTAGAAAATAATTTTCTTCCGTTAACTTTCCATAATAGTATAAACCATCTGGTTTATATGAAGAATAAGGTGCAATAAATTGTGTAGATATCATGAATCACTAGACTAGAAGAGAAACACGCTAATGTGACAATCAAAATCGTAAAATCAACCTTGCATTTATCGTAAGTATATTGAAACACTCAAATACTTACGCTCAATATACTTACGCTAAATACGAGGTTGTTTTTACGATTTTGATCATGAATCACATTAAAAAGTTCTATAGTAACTGCATAAATTATTTAGAAGAGTGGACGGTACATTACAATGACACTAAACGTTTATTTTAATTGGGTTACATTAAAACAAGAACTTAATGATGTGCAAAAACCATTCGATCATATTCTTCAAAATTTCCCATATAGCAGTATTTCCGAAAATGATCTTTTTTATGAGGTACCATTATTAAAAAAATATTGATAAGGAAAAGGTTGAATCTTGGGCATGAGCAAAAATCACACTTGAGAACAAATTGTTAGAAATATTTCATCATTTTGAAACAAACCATGTTCCCTACAATAGTGCACTAAAAATTTTGGAATACACTCTGTCCTTACCAGGAACTAATGCTGCAACTGTGCGCGTTTTTTTCTCCTGTAAATAAATTACGGACATCAGAAAAATCACAATTAAGTGTTGACACTTTAAAAGCCATTTTATATGTGAAATATAATTCAACAAACTCTTGTGAAAAAGCTTTTAAACAACGACAGCAATTTAATAAAAAAAAAACTTTTCACTCAAATGTGAAGTATGCCAAATAATAAAATATTACTATATATAATTTTTTAAAGTATAATATTTGTAAATTGTACTTATGTGAAAATTTATATAAAGTATATATTGCAATACTATTTTTGCGTTCTATGAAAATTTTAGCTGCTCCATGTAAACCAAATTTTTAATCAAGAAATCCCCCCCCGGTCAGTGGTGTCCCGCTTTATCAATGTAAAAATCTGGTCGCCTTATCAGGTTCAATTGGCCGTCTAACCTTCTTCGGGAACATGCAAGGACCTGACTCGGAACAGAAAGCTTACTAAAGCTATGTTCAAAACTGTGGGAAGTAGACAGGATACACAAGAAGGGTATACAAAACCCTTTATTTTTCTCTATTTACAATAATTTCCGTACTTCGGAATACAATGACCCACCACTTGTGGTCTAAACGTAAGAATATAAAAAATATAACTAAACACTAACTTAACTTTGAAAAAATACCGTGGAAGATTGGCCTTATATTAACAGGAAGCCGTATGTAGTACAGAGAACTGTGAACACTACAACATGTTTAAAAATTATCAAGAGGATTAAAACCTCTGGCCTGGAAGGCAACCAGCAACTGAGTAAACTTCTAAGGTAAGCGGCCTGCTTCGACTAACTGCTTCCTCTCTCTCGCTTGGCAAAAAGCCACAACTTAAATACTTGGCGTTCGCCAGACAAACTTAGCATAAATACTTTAACGCTTATAATTCTGGCCGGAAGTAGAAAATAAGAAGTGATAGTAAAGATTTAAAATAAAATAAACGTTAGTAAAACTTAAGATCCTTACATACTTCCCTCCAGAGTTAATTAGTTCGAAACTGAGGTCTAAAACGACCTTGTTGAAAACTTTTAGCTCTAGAATCTAACGCGAGGCCAATCTTTTACAAACATTTTTCGCTAGAAACTAGAAATTTAAAAGAAAGAAATTTGTTTTTACAATAGCAGCTCCCAGGACACAATTTTTTCATCTGTACTGCATCTAAACAGGAGCTTTTATTCAAATCTGGTTCCTTCCAGAGATCTGGAAGGAAAACTAGTTTAATGAAATGTTACACAATGAAATGGTAAGTAACATGTATAATTAATTATATTTCTCTTAACATTCTTATTTCATTCATGACTATTTTAATTATCTCTCCCCGTGCTCTCTGACATGTGTTGTAAAAGAACACCAAACACGAATGTGTTTATGTCTATGTGTTCAACACTTCCTCCTACAATCAAAACACTAACGTGTTAAAATTCAACATACCAAGACCTCGTAACACACTCTAATTTCAACTCTAAACCCTGAGGTACTATTCTGAAAGTGGCTAACTCTGAAGTGTAGCGTCAGAGAGCCTAACTACATCATTCAACCTTTAACACATATTCACCATGATTTAGTCTTTTTACAGTCACACGAATAAAAAAAAAATTTAACATTACTTTCACTTTTACCATATCACGGTATTTCTTAACATTTAAAATAACAGTTCACATTGTATATAAGAACATATTAACATGCCGTTAATTTTACACATTTGAAAACATACATTAGTAGTACATTGTTAACTTTTATTCTTTTCAAAGCAAGTGCCAATTCTTTCTACATTGAAATAATACATTTCAAAAAGTCTTTCAGACTAAAACTTCTTTCTTGCCAGAATGTTTTAAATAATATTTATACAATAACTTTTTACAATATTTAAGTCTTTACACAACGCTATTATACATCAACTTTAGTTTTACGCGCGAGTAATTGAAAAACATAATACCAAAGTCGGTAACAACTCATTTCTCGCTCTTTTGGCGATAAAGGTAGACCTCGCATGAGGTAAAACGTCTTGAAATCTGCCACTTGCAGTAAGAATGAAAGATTAACTTAAGTTTGCAAAGTAACATAAAATTTTACTTATCTTTGTGATATTCGGACATTCTTTTCTGGGCCCAGTCCTGAAAGGTAGTGCAGATTGTTGTTTGATTTATCCTCCTTCTTGTACGGGCTCGCCTTTCAGTGCCTTCCTCTAGATGCTTTCATTTTGTCCAGTTCAGTCACCCTTGAATACCTTCTTTTTCGCTTCTGCCTGTGGTGTTGGTCGTTTGATGGCAGCTGGTCTTGGCGGAACCAGGAAACTTCTTTCGTGTTCCTGCTTGGACCTCGTTGCTGGCCGTTCAAATTTTCCTTGTAACTTTTCCTCCGCCGCTGATGGCCCTTCCGCAGTTCGGCGACATTTGCTGCGGAGAGTCCTGTCGGATGAGTAGATCTTCCGTTTTAGAGCCGGGTTATAGTTGCCGTCATTTCTCCTGGCTCTCTTTGCATACGTCGTCCTTCTCCCTTCTTCATTCTGGGGGTGTTCGTTAGCTCTCTTTTCTGGACGGTGGAACGGCTTCTTTTTCTTGCCACCTTCAATTTTTCCGCGGGGAAACTTTCTTTTCACTTGCTCCTGCCTCCTAATGGCTTGCCCTTGTACTTGTCGTTTTTCCACCTCTGGAGCTTGTGCCTGCGGTGTCTGCCGTGCCGGATCCTGCAAAAGATCTGAAAATATTTGCATTTTATTACGATCATAGTAGGGTTTGATTTGATCAATGTTTGCGGAGCAGGTTTCACCATTTCTAGCTTTTAACACTACTACAGCGTGAGTTATTTTTTCTATGACATATGGTCCTTCAAATCGTGGAAAAAATTTGGCAGTTTTATCTTTTGGTGCTGAAGAAAGTGAATGCTTAATTTTTAAAACTTCATCCCCTACTTTATAAGTTACTCCCCGTCGATTCAAGTCATAATAGAGTTTCTGTTTTCTCTGTGCTACTTCAGTATTCTTCTTTGCTTCCTTAATTAGTTTTTCTATATCACCCATTTTAAATTCTGGGGCTCTTTGTTGCACATAAAATAGTTTATCTAACGGCGTTATAATCTTTCTGCCTAAAAATAACTCAGCAGGAGTTTTGCTCGTTGTATCACGTTTTGCGGTCCTAAGGGCGAAAGCAAATTCATTGACATAGTTATATTATGTCATGAATTTTATGAAAATTTTTAACATAACTACGGATAATTTTCACTATATTTCTATTGACCCGTTCCGCTATATTTGATTGCGGCCGATACGGGACCATTTTTAAATGACGTATGCCCAGGTTTTGGCACATGTCTTCAAATATATTACTTACAAATTGAGGACCATTATCCGATATAACTTTTAGGGGCGCCCCGTATTTTAAAATATATTTATTTAAAATAGAATCAGTAACTAATTTCGCGGAGGCTCGTTTTAAGGGAACAATTTCGGTCCACTTACTAAAATGATCAACCATAACAAGGAGATAGCGACTTTTATTTAACTGACTTTTTGGGAAAGGGCCCAATAAATCGATGCCAATTATTTCATTTGGAAATTCGGATTTAATACTATTTAGAAACCCGGCCGGGCGGAAATTAATATAATTAACTGCTTGACATGTTGGGCAGGATTGGACATAGCCCTTGTTAACTTTTGCAGTTCAGGAAAGTAGACTGCCTCGCGTACGCGTTGGATAGTTTTTCGAATACCAGCATGAGAAGCTAAAGGGCTGTCATGGAGCTCCTGCAGGATATTTAATCTAAGACTAGCTGGGATAACAGGTCGAAATACCTTGTTGGAATTCGTAGTTTTTGTATAGAATAATAGACCATCTATTAGTTCGTAATGGGCCGCCCTATTTCTTATCGCCACAATATCTTGGTGGCTAAAATTTTCAGGATACTTTAAATACTCATAAATGCTTCCAAACTCAAGATCTTTCCCCAGTTCGGTTATTACAGTTTCTTGGGAATTTATTGTACATGCTGTGAGCATTGCCACCTTTACAGTATTATCTTGTTCATCTATTTTAATTCTTGATAGGGCATCTGCTACGATATTTTCCTTTCCGGGGGTATGCTTGATTACCAGATTATATTCTTGTAGCTTGAGTGCCCATCTTATTAACCTTGGGGATAAGTTTTTCCCTGAGTACAATCTAGTTACCGCCGCATGATCAGAGTACACTGTTATCGGCGCCTTTCCAAAATAGACTCGGAACTTTTGCACTGCTAACAGAACTGCAAGTGCCTCTCTCTCGGTCGCGGAATAGTTTCTTTGTGTTTGATTTAAAGTTCGGCTAAAAAATGCCACGGGCTGCTGATTTTGCGAAAGTACCGCTCCTACCGCATAATCCGAAGCATCCGCTGAAATTTCTAAATTTTCATCCTTTTCAGGAAATTTCAACACAGGGGCTTGCGTTAATACTTGTTTTAATTTTTCGAAAGCACTATTGGCTTCGGCCGTCCACGAGAATCTTGCCTTTTTCCTTTTTAATTTTAACAATGGCTCAGCGATAGCTGCAAAATCTTTTATAAAGGACCTATAATATGAACAAAGTCCTAGAAAAGAAGAGAGCTTCTTCGCCGTGTTTGGAGTCGGATACTTTTATACAGCAATTATTTTTGATTCGTCTGTCTCTATTCCTTTCTGAGATATTTTGTAACCTAAATATTTTAATTCAGGGGCTGCAAATTTGCACTTTTCGACATTAACTTTTAGACCGGCCTCATTTAATAAAGAAAACACCTGTCTTAAATCCTGTACATGTCGGTCGAGATTATCACTAGTAATAATGATATCGTCTAAATAGATAAATGTGGACTTTCCAAGAACAGGTCTTAACACAATGTCCATACATCGCTGAAATGTTGCCGGCGCCCCTTAAAAGGCCAAACGGCATACGCAAAAATGCATAAGTGCCAGACTTGGTTATAAAAGCAGTCTTAGGCACGTCCTCAGGCCTAACCCCTATTTGAAAATAACCAGTCGTCAAGTCTAAAGTCGTCATATATTTGGTGGATGTTATGTTCCTTAGAATCTCCTCAATAATAGGTAACGGATATACCGGATATTTAGTTATGGAGTTTAATTTACGGTAATCAATTGCGAATCTCCACCTTTTTGGATGTGTCAAAGGATAGTCATTATTTTTCTTACATAAAACCACCGGGCTAGCATAACTACTTGAGATGGGCGTTATGATCCTTTTACGTAGCATATCGGTGATATGCCATTCTATAATTTTTTCCTTATTCTTATCATACCGGTATGCTTTGTGGGGAACTGGCATTGAATCTCCGGTGTCAATACTATGGTTAGTAACCTGAGTAAATCCTGGAATATCGCTAAATAACGAAGCAAATTCACTTACCACTTGTCGGATTCTTCCTTGCTCGTCATTAGGCAGGTGGTCAAGATTTAACATCGGCGGTTCAGCCTTTTCTGCACGAACTGGTTTCATTGTCAGCTTAAGGGACGCTTCATTAAAATCCAGCGTTGCTTGTGCCTCTGAAAGAAAATCTATTCCTAAAATTATACGTGCTTGCAGATTCTTTACTATAAAAAACATCACCTTTACTTGTTCGTCCTTGATACGGACATCGGATCACATACGGTACTTTACCTATACACTTACATAGTTCTCCTTGCGCCGCTAACACTGTCGTATTATCCGAATTATATATGCGATATTTCCGAAAATACTTCCTAAAAAAATCTTCTGCCACACAGGAACACTGCGCGCCTGTATCCAGGAGTGCGGTGGCTGGGATATTATTCACCAACACTTCAATCTTCGGAAGAGTCAAATTTTTCACAATTACTGTATTTAACTTGAAGGAAGAGGGGTTTTCGTGGCCTTCGGATTTCCTCACCCTCTCGTCAGCAGAAATCCGTTTTAGTTTAACTTATTTTTCATTTCCGTGCTTTCCTTCTTTTTCCCCTGGCCTTGAGACTTTTTTTCTGCATTGAACTGTCAACGTTCGCCGGCTGTTTTTGAATGCTCGGGTTTCCTTGCCCACTGATTCGCTTTGCTTCCGTAGCCGTGTGCTTGAGTCTTGGCGCACCAAATTGGTTCCGCTGTTGATATTGGCGTCTTCTTTCAACGTCCGCCGTTCTTCTACTTTCAAACTGAAAAAAAAACAAAAACTCAAATAACTTTTCCAGTGTAGTCGGATTTCTTAATTCAATAAAAGTCTTGCACTTGGGGCAGTAACCTCGGCAAAATCACTTGAATTATCTCAGGATCTGGACGGTTTCCATACAAGAGCTTGAAGACGTGAATTTTTCTTAAAATAAAGCTTGAGAGGTTTTCGATTCTTTGTTGATATATACTAAAAAGTTCCGTTTCTAATTTCGCACGATTCCTTACAACAGGGAAGGCTTTTAGTAGGGCAGTCTTGAAATTCTCGTAAGTATAGGTGGGACTTCCTGCTTGACCCAAGAGACTTCTGCCTATACATTTGAACCAGTTAAGCGCTTGGCCCCTCAAAGCGCTGGTAGCTAAGGTAACTTTTCGAAACTCGTGCACGGGGTAGAGCATGAACTGGTCATCCAATTTTTCCAAAAAACTGGTTACCGGTGAGTTTCCGTTAAATGTTGCTTCTGGTTTCATCGAAGCGCGCATGGTCTGGACGATGTAACCAAATCCTTCCAGGGCGGCAGCTGGCATTTCTGGATTCTGAGCCGCTTGTGCAGGCAGCACAGGTTCTTCTTGAAACTCGGCCATGGTTATTTTTCTTCGTTGGGCGCCACTATCAGGTTCAATTGGCCGTCTAACCTTCTTCGGGAACATGAAAGGACCTGACTCGGAACAGAGAGCTTACTAAAGCTATGTTCAAAACTGTGGGAAGCAGACAGGATACACAAGAAGGTTATACAAAACCCTTTATTTTTCTCTATTTACAATAATTTCCGTACTTCGGAATACGATGACCCACCACTTGTGGTCTAAACGTAAGAATATAAAAAATATAACTAAACACTAACTTAACTTTGAAAAAATAACGTGGAAGATTGGCCTTATATTAACAGGAAGCCGTATGTAGTACAGAGAACTGTGAACACTACAACACGTTTAAAAATTATCAAGAGGATTAAAACCTCTGGCCTGGAAGGCAACCAGCAACTGAGTAAACTTCTAAGGTAAGCGGCCTGCTTCGAATAACTGCTTCCTCTCTCTCGCTTGGCAAAAAGCCACAACTTAAATACTTGGCGTTCGCCAGACAAACTTTGTATAAATACTTTAACGCTTATAATCCTGGCCGGAAGTAGAAAATAAGAAGTGATAGTAAAGATTTAAAATAAAATAAACGTTAGTAAAACTTAAGATCCTTACAGCCTTACTTTATACATTCAGAAAATAATACGTCTATAAATTTGTAACTTTTATTTTGTAATTATATTAATATGTAATTTGTATAGCAAACAGTATTGAAATTATATAAATAGTAATACGATTAATGTAAAATGCACTGCCGTAATATTCAACCTTTTTTCGTAATTCAGTTTCTCTTGCCAATCGTTCCAATAAAATGATGCTGCACTTTAGTAGGAATTATACGATATCACCTGCTATTTACATAACAACTAATTTTAATTGTCTTTCGAAAAAGACAGGAATAAAGAAAAAACGTTTTTAAAGCATTTTATTTTTCAGTGTACGAAAGGAACTTGTTTTTTAACAATTAAATACGGCAGATGAAAATTAATCTAAAATTGATAGTCATTAATCTAAAATTCCATCATAACCATCATAACTAACTATCATTATACTGAAATTGATAATTTCACCATAAATAACCATCATTAATCTAAAACTAATAACCATTTTTTCACAATCTGCTTAGTTATTTGATATTTTTTTATTAAGGGGACTCTTACACCTTAAAACCCATCAGATCTCCAAATATGTGACTGTTGCAAGAATTGGGATAACTTATTTATTTTAAAAGCAATTACTACCAACTTTTTACAGCTGACTACATAATATAGCTGCTTTCTGAAATAGTAATCAAAAAGTTTGTGTTCCCACAAATATTTTTATAATTTCATCCGCTTTGTGACAAAAGTTTTCGTCGTGTTTCCACCTTGCGCGCATAGTTTAAAACATTCTGTTGCATAATTTAATTCCATATTCAATATATAGCTTTCATAACATTTGTAAACTACTGTAAACCCAAAATTCAAAGAATTCCATGTTAAATTTTTATTTTATTTCGAGTTGAGTTTATAAAATGTATCCTATTAAAAACATCTGTAATGTTTTCGTCCATAAAATTTTTTAATATTAATATATTCATCAGAGTTTTGGTTCAGTTGGAAAATAGTGCCCATATAAAGAATTCCATCCAATTTCAAGTATGTACCATCAGTCATTTTTAAAATATCATGCGCGCAAGGTGGAAACATGACGGAAACTTTTGTCACAAAGCGGATTAAATTATAAAAATATTTGTGGCAACACAAACTTTCTGAATACTAGTTTCCAAAGCTGCTATATTATGTAGTCAGCTGTAAAAAGGTGGAAGTAATTGCTTTAAAAATAAATAAAATATCCCAATTCTTGCAACAGTCACATATTCGAAGATCATAAGGGGTTTAAGGTGTGAGTCCCTTTAAGAGAACATTTTGTATGATTTTTTTAATTACTTTATTATTTATTTACCACCAGGATTTAGCTACTGGGCCTCGTAATCCCTAGTTGCCCTTTTAAAAGGGGGAGAATGTAAGGTATTTTCCCTCTCCTTTCCGCATGCCTTCGTGATGTAACTGGAAGAAAGCTCGACGTGTATTGGAGAGCTCCGGAGTTTCCCATTTCCCATTTTTCACTTTCCTGCATCAATATAAGCTAATAACTGTACAAGTTTTCTGAAGCTTCTTTCATTCTAACAGTAGTAACTGTCGACGTTAAAAGTATTCTTAACGTAAATTCTGAATTCAGATGTGATTGAATTAAAATGTATTCCTCCATTATATTGCTTTAGCATCCAGAATTGTTGAAATACCATAATACAATACCACTCCAGTTATCCAAACTCCGACTATCCGAATTGCTGATTATCCGAATCGCTTTCAGAATTTAAGAAAAACATTATGACGGAAACGTAATGTTGGACAATCAACGATTTCAGATATTAAAAAGAGAAAACTCGCACTTTTAAACTTCGTGTCACTGCTTGGAAAAGAAGATGGAAGTGCTTGAAGAAAATCAATGAAGGCAGCAATAGACAAAAATTTAGAAGATGCCGTTTTCAACTGGTTTTTGCAGCAACATTGGAAAACCAAATTTCGGGTCCTATTCTTTGTGAAAAAAAAAAAAAAAAGAATTCCGTGGTCTTGTTCTGTTCTTATTATCAGAGAAGTGAGATAAGTCACAGCAGCAACAACAACACTTCAGTATTATATTGTTTCTAAAATTTAAAATGAAATTTGTTCTTTCAACATGCGATTTCTTTTTTACTTCCTTGTACGAAGTAAAAAGGAAGGATTGTAATCGCGAAAAGTTTCAAGCAGCATATTTCAACAAAAATATCCATTTTGACCGCTATCGAATGCCATTTAACGCTGTTTTTGCGTGATATCTGTACGTAAGACAGAATAAAAGACTCTTTTCCTTCAAAAAAATTATAAAACTGCTTTAAAATGAATTCTGAAGAGAATTTTTAGTGACGTCTGTACGAACGTATGTACGTACGTACTTACGTATCTCGCCTCAGAACGTAGCCTCAGAAGGTTTAAGAAGGATGACTAATTCAGAGAATCTATTGTAAAAATGTACAGATAATTCTTGTTTCTTCATTTTCTTTCCTCCAAAAAAATTTTGGCACTTTAATCTTAAATACTATTGTGTACATAATTTTAAATTTCTGTAATGGCCAATTTTCCTGCTTTTATTAACAAATCGGGCTTTTTTCATTTTTCATAGTAGCTTGATCGCCCGCTAGCTTGAAGAATTACGACTTTTTTAACAAATGACTGTTTTTTCCTTTTTCTCTTGCCAAGTTTTATAGTTTTAGCTGAATTAGCCATTTTCACTTCGAAAAAATTTTTTTTCCATCCTACTACAAGCCAAGCGCCATTTTTGAGATCTTTACACGGTTTCCGAGGTTTCGGGCCCCCTTCGATAATAGGAGACGAGTTGCAGATAACGAAAATCTCTTCGCATTGGCTAAATGCCCACAGCACTTCGCTCCCCCCTATGTACGTCATCCAAATGAAAGACACAAGAAGTATAGCAGCCATTTTTCAACAAGTTTTAAGAGGAACAGCTTTGCATAGCCAAAGATCAGTTTTGTTTCTTTTGTTACAACTTTTTCTTGGTCTTAGCAAGACCCACTTAGTTTGTTCTCTTCTTAATTTTTGTTTTATTTTATATTAATAACAGGTTTTCATTACAGTTTTCTAAAATCTATTATTTAAAAATTAAATTGTTAATCTTTAAGCTTGCAGGCCCAGCCCGTATGTTTTTGTATTTTTAGGACTAATAGCTCATCGCTATTTATTTTCGTTTTTGATTTTAATTTTAATTTTAGTCTAGATTTAGGAAGTTTAGGTTTTGATTAACATATTTTAACACCTTAATGTGTCATTCTGAGCGGACGCGTCGGGAAATTGGAACAGAGAATTGAGACTATTAAAATTTCCAAGACACTTTGTCTAAATTTAAAAAAAGTTTTTGTAGCGAAAAATTTTCAATTGTCTGTTTCGGCGAAACGCGTAATGGGGTTAGCTTGATTCGACGTTCAAATAAATGAAATTTCCCTTGAAAAGCCAGTTTGGAAGTCGAATTGGGCTAATTTACCATTTTCCGCTTGCTTTTTATCTGATTCTGTTTTTTTTTTAATGTTTTACATGTCTAATGGTTTGATTTTCATATGTATTAATTTTTTTAAAACATGTTGAACTTTTTGGAGCAGCAGCTCTTGGTAACTTTTAGGCGAGCTTACTACAATTTTTATATTTTACTTATTTTGCAGCATATTGCGCAAGATGTTTTCTAGACCAAAATTGGTTTTTTAAAAATTGTTATTACTGCTTTGCTTGATAAAATATATTTATATATATATCCAATCTTTACCCGGCTCAGTGATCTCAGTTTCCTTACTCTTATATGTTTGTAAATTGTACATTTTTTTCTTTAAAAATGAATGAATTGTGTTGTTTTTATCTTCCGGTTAAGGTTTTTATGCCTTTAGTAAATCCGTGTGCAATATTTTTAGAATTATTAACAGTTTTAAAGTTCTTTAAGTGCCGCTAAGCCTTTTTTTTATGGCGGCCATTGATTGTTTACATTTGAAACAGCAGACTAGTGGATTTGTTCCCAATCTAGAGAAACTTAGCTTCGCAACAACAAAGATAGCGCCTTCATTTATTATTGCGAATTAAATCCTGCTTAATCCTTTCTGGAATTTTTTCGAGGAAATAAATGTTTAAGATTTACTTCGTAATTTTTAATATAGATATTTTGAGTTTTTATGTATTTTGCCTTCTCGCGAAGTGAGAACTGAATTAATTGAATGAGAAAGATTCAATCGTCTGTAAAGAACTGTTTCTTTTTTGTTTTGTTTGCTTAATTTCTTTTATACATCATTCTAGCTTTATTATAGTACTTGAATAGAACATGTGGCAACGATTAGATAATTCTATTCTTTAAATGATATAAATTTTGTGCATTATGATTTATAATAGGAACGAAATATAATACTGTTAAGTGAATCGAGTGCCAGAGTGTCGCTATGGTAAACAAATACTAAAGTGAATTTTAAAGAATGCATTTATTCTATTGTGGTTTATGCGCTGTCGGCGAAGTAGATTTAATTCAATCCAATAAGTTTAAATGAAATGCAAGAAAAATGCGTATTATTTAATATTCCGTACAAGGAAGTAACGTGGTGTACACATCAGATTTTTTCTTAAGGCCTAAGCTGAATCTTTCAATGAAAATAAATTCCACGCATCATTTTTCTAACAAACATCAGTCAATCTAAGTGAATATTAACTTCAGTAATAACAAAAATAGTTTCTCTTTCCGTTAATCCTACGTTGTAAAAAACATGAGTTTCCAAGCATTTTAGCCCGCGGGCCCTATTGGCTATTTCACGAAGCTTCGAAGTCAAGATCTAGTTAGATCATCATACTATAATCATGTAATTATGACAAATAGCATACACATCTTTTTAAAGAAGGAAGTTAGATTTTTGCGATTGGAGTTATTGAAAATACTTGTCTTTAATGCAGTTTCACATAACATAAATTTCTTAAAACCGTTTAAGCATTTGTAAAAATATTGTTGTCCCAGAAACGAAAAAGAAACAGTTTTTCACAGACGATTGAGTATTTCTCATTCAATTAATTGAGTTTTCACTTCGCGACAAGGCAAAAATACATAAAAACTCAAAATATCTGTATTAAAAATTATTAAGTCTTAAACACTTATTTCGTCGAAAAAATTCCAGAAAGGATTAAGCATGATTTAAATAAGAAATGAAGGCGTTATTTTTGTTGTTGCGAAACTAAGTTTCTCTAGATTGGCAACAAATCCGCTACTCAGCTGTTTCAAATGGAAACAAGAGCAATGGCCGCCATCAAATTAAGCTTAGCGGCAACTTTAAAAATGTTGATAATTCTAAAAATATTGCATGCAGATTTACTAAAGGCATAAAACCCTTAACCTGAAGATAAAAACAACATAATTCAATCATTTTGTAAAGTAAAAAATGTACAATTTACAAACATATAAGAGTAAAGAAACTGAGATCACTGAGCCGGGTAAAAAATTGGATATATTTATAAATATATTTATATACATTTGGCGCGGCCGATTGAAACCAAAATACGAGGTGCACATCTACATGTTATAGCAGTCTTATATACAAAATTTCATCGTTCTGAGGCTACTCGTTTTTGAGTTATGCGAGATACGTACGTGCACCCGTATGTACAGATGCCACGAAAAATTGTCTTCAGAATTCATTTTAAAGCAGTATTTTTAGTTTTTTTGGAGGAAAAGAGACTTTTATTCTGTCCTTACGTACAGATATCACGCAAAAACATCGTTAAATTGAATTCGAAAGCGATCAAAGTGGATATTTTTGTTGAAATATGCTGCCTGAAGCTTTTCGCGATTACAATACTTCCTTTTTACTTCGTACAAGGAAGTAAAAATCTGATGTGGGCACTCCATGATTTCCTTGTACGGCACATTAAATTGTACACAATTTTGTGCATTTCATTCAAATTTATTTCCACGTATTCCATTATAGACAGATTTCTCATTAAATTAATTCAGTTCTCACTTCGCAGCAAGGCAAAAATACATAATAAATTTTATCATGAGAAACTAAGTTGGCAGAAAAACCAATTTCAGATATTATCATCCCCCACCCAATTTTTTTAAATAAATTTCAGTCGAATCACAGTTAATTTCTATTTATTGCATAACATAAAAAGTAAAATATATAAAATTTAAGAACATATAAAGCACCGAGCGGAAAAAATACCTTAGAAGTGCAGTTTAGTGTGATAGAGTTCAAAACAGTGTTGAAGGCAAAGTCCAACTTCACAGTCTTTGCACCAGATTGAATAAATCTAATTATTAATCTAATTAATAAACTAATTAATAATTCTATAATTTAATTAAATAATCAAGATAGTCGCTGAGTGTTTTCTTGCAGTCATTTCTGCAAGAAAAAAGCGCAAAAAGTGGAGTTTGAGCAGTGATACCAGGTGCCTTCAAATGCCGCAATTTAGTGGACAACTAAAGATATCTGTTGACCAAAACGTAAACTAAATGTCTAATACTGTATATAATTTATTTCAGGCGTTAAAGGGGGGAAAAACGGATGTGCTCCTCAATAAAGGAAGAAAAACACATGCCCGCGGAAATCGCGGGATGAGTAGATTTCGCTACATTTGAGTTGCCCGTGGAAATCGCGGGATGAGCAGCCAGAGGGTTAACCGAAAAATAAAAACCACATAATTCAATCCCTTTTAAAGCAAATGCACAATTTACCAATATATAAGAATAAAATATTAAGCTCAGCGAGCCAAATAACAAAGTGAGAATATATATATATATATGTTTAGATATGATTGGTGCAGCCGATTGCAACAAAGAGGGAGGTGCACAACTGCATGTTATACCAGTCCCACATGCAAAATTTCAACATTCTACCGCTAATCGTTCTTTAGTTATGCGATACATACATACATACGTACAGACGTCAAGAGAAAAATACATTTTACATCCTTTTTTTAGCGCAAACAGTCCTTTAGTCTGTCCGTACGTACAGATGTCACGCAAACACATCATTCAAATGGTTTCGAGAGCTGTTAAAATATAATACCCGAAATTTTTCGAGATTTTATATTTTTCGCGATTTTTTTTAATTTTTCGAGTTTAAATATGATAACTTTACTTCGTACAAGGAAGTAAAAACCTTTGGCGGGCCGGTTTGATAGTGATAGATCCCTTAGATCCGACCAGCAAGTCGTAGTTTGGAGACTTATGGTTGAAGACAATGATGGTTCGTGATTAGAAAACTTTAGAGCGAAAATCTGGGGTGAGGATACATAACAGGATGCGATAGAAGTAGTGTTTATTACTTATAATGTTAAATATTTTTTAAGACAACTGAATGAAAACAGCAAATATGTTCGTGAATTTTTCTCCCGCAGAACGTAACATCGTTTCAAAAATCTTATTTTTGTATCATTCACCGTGTGCGTTAATAAGATAAATTACTTTCTTTAATTTTGGAATAAATTAAGATTAACATTTAAGAAGATGAAATTTGGGCTAAGGTTAGACTGGATTAGGTTAAGGTAAAGTTAGGAAGGTCAGGTCAAGTTAAGGTTTTAAATTGAATGCTCTAATTTTTTTCTTTTAATTCTGTTGCAATATTCTTAGTCATACATAATTAAAATTACAATTATGCAGCTACTGCCAATGACAGCTCCTAAATTAAAATTAAAGAGGATTCAATGTAACCTCTATTTTTAAAAATGAAAATTCTGTGGGTCGCGCTGTGGTAAGACGGTGGCACATAAGAGCCTCCAATTTCGAACACACGGTGTCCTGCACCCAAACATGTGCACCTGAAAACCCTAATTTCAATTTTTTTTTTTTTTATTATTATTATTTATTTTATATTTTATGCGAATTAAACAAATTTCATATAAAGAGTGGGCCATCTAACTTTTGGAACTTGAATCAGTTATATATATATATATATATGGGTTCTTTAGTTTCGAAATCACAATTCATACTCAAACAAAACATATTTAATGAAATATTAATACATCTATAATATCGTTCATCTATTAATACAGCATCTATAACACCGTTAATCTATTAATACAATATCTATATCGTCTTACATCTATTAATACATCTATATCATCTTACATCTCCTCTCATAAAACAAAGTGGCGAGAGTTCTATCCATTTCACTCGTGCAGTCAACAGCTAAAATTTAGACAGCGCGCTAAAACAAAGTGGCGAGAGTTCTATCCATTTCACTCGTGCAGTCAACAGCTAAAATTTAGACAGCGCGCGAGGAAAAATTATTAAGCTAAGCATTTAAAATCCCACATATATATATATATGTAATAATAAAATTCCATAGTCAAGAATACACTTAAAATTCTAACTGTATGTTCTTTCATTTTTTAATGGCGACAGTCTCTTATTTGAAGTACGTGGAATTAAATCCACAGCCCCGTAGTCCAGTTGTTTTTCCCGCCTTTTCTACACGTACAGTTATAGAATGTTCTGGAGATATTTAAAGCGAACTGGAATGGTTGACGAGGCTGACGTCATTTCTTGGAAGCTCCGCCTTTCTAGAGGCTATAAAAGGACTCGCAAAAGAATATCGGGGGCTTTTCTTTAATGTCACGATGCAGTAAACTTCATACAAAATGTTATTAGTAATTCTTTTTTATTTACCCCGGATATCTGATTTTGTAACTGCTATTTCTCCTGAATAATAATAAATGGATCCTGTTTTTTAAACTTGTCGTCTGATAATTTAAGCTACGACTACATCTATGATTTTTCACCAATCTATTTATTCCGGACAAAAGCTGGTACATCACATATATATATATATATATATATATAAACCTAATGAGTAATTTTTTCAAAATTATGAGTTTATCAGAAAGGCTGGACATTTTCATTTAAGAACGAAACACAACATCATTCAAATGACTACCACGGCTGGCTTGATATCCAATACACCCAATTTTTCAGTACATTTTCAATTGTTTGGGCTCCAGTCGCATGAATGGCAACTTCGATTTCGTGTTTCAAGGCGTTAATCATCTCTGCGTGGTTAGCGTAACACTTATCCTTAAGCGTTCTCCACATAAAAAAAAGGGGGGAGAGGGGGTCTTAAGGGTTTTTGGTCCGGCGGCATCATTGGGCACTTTTTCTTCGAAATTGAGCAAGGAGCCGCCTTTACCGTCAATAGCGAACGTTACCATGCCATGCTAATCGATTTTTTTTTTTTTTTTTTCCAAAATTTGAAAAGGATCGCATGGGTGACATTTCGTTTGAACAGGACGGGCCACTTGCCACACAACCAATGTAACCATCGATCTTTTGCGCACTGTTTTTGGAAATCGAATAATCAGCCGAAATGTTGATGTCAATTGGCCGCTTCAGACGTGTGATTTGACCCCTTTTTGGGGGGGCGAGAGTATGTTGCAGAGTCGTTAGAATTTTTTGAAGGAGGGGACATGAAAAATGAGCAATGCCCTCGCCGGGACGCGTAATGGCAAACTGCACATTCAGTTGGTCAATGTTAAGCAAATTTCGCATACTGCGCATGCCCAGAAGAGAATTGGGCGTAATTACGACTTTGGTACAATTTTAAAAGAAGATAAATACGGTGTGTTTTTGATATTCTGTTATATGGGCGTAAACAGTTCGGGATTTTAAAACTTGTTAGGTTGTAAGTTGCTTTATTACTTAGAGGGTAACTATCGATTGTAAACTACTCAAATTTTCTTTTAAGAATGATTACAAAACAGGAAATATTACAGGATACATTAGCTGAATTTTTATTGAATATACTTGTGAGGAATAAAAGCAACTGCGTATGGTAAATAACTATATGTTCCATTCGTATATACTTTAACAAATGAAAGAATAAATCCAGTTTAAATTACTCAATTAAAGCCAAGGAAATTATTATAAATAACTGTTATTAAATATGAGGTTTATTAACAAAATAAAACAAAATTAAATGAAACAGAAGCAAATGCACAAATAAATTTCGGTAGTATTGTCATTTTAAATAGTCGATAAGATTACATGATGAACAGGCTTGTGTAGGGTTGCTTATGCTTAGTTAATTGTCTGCCACGCCAATGGTACACCACTGAGCATGCGCAGTAAGGGAAATTCGTTAACATTGATATACTCAATGTGCGGTTTGCCATTACGCCGCCGGGACTCGAACCTGGACCTGTCGAATACGCGTCGAGTGTGCTAACCGTTACACCACAAAGGCATGCAGATAGAAGGGAGAAAATAGTAACCTTATACACGCTCCTTTTTAACCCTTTCAAGGGCGCAATGTTATGATTTTTTAAAAGTTATGAAAAAGTAAGCATAATGACATGCAGTGGTCCTATAGACAACATAAATGAGTTAAAAAATTTTTTTTTCGTCTTCCTTTATGGAAAGGGGACCGGTTTCGCCTTGAAACCAGCGCCCGTCTAGAGCACTTAAGACTAGACATTTGCTTATTTATCTTTACTTTGCTGAAAAGTATCTGAACGTAACCCAAATCGCAGATTATACTAGTAAATTACTGAACAACTAATGAAGTAAGTAATATTTGCATAAACACGCATTTTTAATTATAAATAAAAAATTTAAAACAAGAAACAAAAATATGAGACAAAAGGTAACTAATAATACACTAAATTACTTACATAAAACTATCAAATATTTTTAAAAATTATGTTAAAAACTAAGAAAATTATATGTGAAAATAAAATAAATTTAGATGTATACAAATATTTTACTATGAACTAGAAGCATGAGAAAAGCGACGACTAAGAAAGAGAAGCAGAATACAAACGCAACTGTGAGTGTTCTTGAGTGTGCTCTGTGTCTCTGTAAAAAGTAAGAAATGTTTTCCCTCTTTGAAAAGTTCCATAAATCCTCATCTTTGAAGCCGCTCAAACGAGGATATTGTGCAACTGTTTACAGCAGTGATCCGAAAGCAATAAATACAGCTGTAAAAAATCTCGCGACTGCGTCATCTGATCCTTTCTTCGATGTCTCAGACGGGCGGTGGTTTCATACTGAAACCGAGACGAAAACATTCAAAATTAAAAGGGTTCCATTACTCTTTTTGTGAACTAAGGACATTTCATTAATCATTGATGCCTGCTTATAAAATATATTGTGGAAAAATTAAAAATAGTTGGGTTTTTTGTTCTTAAAATAGCCCAAAAAGAATAGTGTCTAAACCAAGCTATTTTTGAATGATTCGCATCAATTAATGGATGCCCAAAAAGGTTTGCTGCTGCCATCTGTTATCAGCTTTAAGAAGTAATTTAATTTTAGCAGCGGTATTGAGAAAATGAAACCAAATTTTCTAAATTAAAAAAAAAAAAAAAATGTTGAAAATGCGGTTTCAAGGCGAAACCACCGCCCCTAAAAGGGTTTCGGGATTAAGGGACCCAATCGCGGAATTCTGGTGGGGAAGAATCATCATCCACCACCTTTTTAGTATCATCCACCACTTTTTTAGTTCCGGCGCCACTGTAGAGACATTAGGTATTTTTGCAGCAGGACTACATGATAAAATAAGCAATGCCCTCGCCGGAACTCGAACCTCGACATCTTGAATACGCGCCGAGTGTGCAAACCTTTACACCAGGAGTGCTAGTAGGAGGGAGAAAATACCTTATAACTTCAAAAGATAAGAGCATCCTAAATGTTCTTTCGTAAAAAAAAAAAAAAAAAAAAAAGAGAGAGAGAGAAGAGCGTTATACGGCGAATATACTTCAGAATTAAAAAACGTAATTTCAAATTATTGATGTGCGTTATATTTCGGATATACGGTAGTTTAATTAGCAGTTCAATTCATTTAATGTTAGCTCAACTCAACAGAATTTTTTCTTAAAACATAATAAGAATTCATAGGGGAGCATAGTAGTTATTTCATGTATGCTTTCTTAAGAGTCATAATTAGAGTATAGTTGTTATTTCAATGCGTTCGATGTCTTAATTATTGAAAGTCTTTAATTACTGAAAACCTCTGTGACAAAACTGTTGATTGGTACGTTTAAACAGATCTCTGAAGAATAATGAATTATAAGGTAATTTAAATTTTCCATTTTTCTAAAAATATTTGTGAAAAGCCCGGATTATCTGGTATCTGAAAGTTGATTTCCTAGCAAGATATGATGAAATTTATTAAACGAAAGAAAGATTATTTTCTTTATACAGGTACAGGTAGAAGCTAGGCCAGCACCTCCGTAGTACCACAGGTAATTGAGGTATTGCTGAACCTAGCTAATTGTTAAATTTCCCACCCCAATTTTGAGGGAGAACACCACGGGGGGGCCGAGGTTCTCCCGCCCCTCTTTTTTTACCATCAACCACTTGAGAGGACTTTCTGAGATAAATGAGTTCTGGTATTAATAGTGTACACAAATCATATTGAGAAAAGGCTGTCCTTGAAAAGTTCAACAACTGATGCTTCCAAAAGCAGAAATGTAAGAATAAATGTCTTTTCTAAGGCGGAGGGTGTAATAAGCAAGTCTTTGGAGCTCCCGTCCATCAGCATTGCGTAGATAAATGAAACTATTGAAACATTAAAATGAAATAAAAAAAAAAAATAAATAAAATAAAATAAAATAAATTAAATAAATAATGAAAAATAAAAAATAAAAATATATAAATAAAATAAAATAAAATAAAAAAGGCAAATATGGTATAGTAACATATGGAAATGAATAAGCATTAGATATGACAAATATCCAGTCCGAGTCTTTGGATATGTATAAGAACGTCTCTGATTTTGGCCCTAAGGTGTCTGTTCTTTATTGCATATTTCTTAAATGTTATTAGTTTGTTGTTAGGCGCTTGTACAAGCGATTAAAGAAATATAACCACGCGTAAATGATAAATAAAATTATGGACTTTCCATAAATATTCTCAAAAAAATTTCGTTTCGCGTAACTGTTGCCAATTCCATTTCTCATTGTTAGTCCAAAGGGGCAATTTGCCCAGAAGGGCTACTAATTTCGTTTTGGCCTTTTGCATTGATTCACTATAAACGGCGAATCACTTTTTAAATTGTTGCCACTCAATATTAGACCCCTGTATTATAGTTTAACAAATTAAATAATGAAGAATCTGCATCAATGCATGTACGTTTCTCCATTGTGAGAAAATGACAGTACCTAGAGCCATCCAATTTTGATCAACGTACGACTCGACCCGAATATGGGCATCTGGAAGCCCAAATTTTGAATTTGTTTTATTTTAAGGCATTTCTCCCACTTCCCTAGCGTGGCTTCGTGGTGTAACGGCAGCACGCTGGGCCGGTATTCCAGAGGTCCGTGGTTCGATTCCCGGCAAAGGCGGTTGCTAATTTTTCATCTCTCTGGCTTCCAAAAAATCCTAATGTCTCTACAAGTGGCGCCCGAACTAAAAGGGTTGTGGATGATGATGATTCTCCGCACCCAGGATTTGGCGGCTAGGTCCCCTAAAACCCTAGTCGCCCTTTAAAAAGGGGAGTATATAAGGTATTTCTCCCACTTCCCTAGCGTGCCTTCATGGTATAACGGTAGCACGCTCGGGCGGTATTCCAGAGGTCCGTGGTTCGATTCCCGACGAAGGCGGTTGCATATTTTTCATCTTTTTTGCTTCCAATTAACCTAATGACTCTACATTATTATCGATTTTATATTTTGTAAAGCATTTATGAGTTTTTGATTAAGAAACTCCACTTCGAAGTGAGCGATGACAACACTGTACGGGAGGGGGGGGAATTTATCTCCAGCGCGCGAGACTGTGTATCAGAAATTCTAAGGATATGCTCTTTTAAATGTTTTGCGATATTACAGTTCAATTGAATTTTGCGGTTAATGTGCGAAGAACATAATACTTAGTAAGTAAACGTAACGCACAAAACGTTAAAAAAACGCCCCTTTGAGCGTACTTTCAGATATTTTGTTTTAAAATGTCTTTGAAAGACGCTGTAAAATTCAGTACATTTAAATTTTTTCACTGCTGAATAATTTAAAATAAAATTTTACAAATTTTTATTGGATTCAGTTTAATTATTTAAATGCCACTTTGTTTTATTCTTTTACTCTTTGCTTCTCAATCTCAATTGCTAAATTTTTAATTGCACGTGAAAATTCTATATAATTATTTCCAAGAAATATGAAGTTATTTTCTTGTTATAGATTATATTTTTAAAGTAACATAAAATGAAGTCGAGAAAAAATCATCTGAAATTACTTCATGAAGCTCAAATTTTCTGGCTATCATATTAGTTCATATCATTCCTTTTATCATATCAATTCAGTTTCAGTTTATCAGTTTACGGATTTTTTATACTTGAAAATATTTTTTAAATGTTTCTTACAGAGAAGCAGTATGCATTTACAGAGAAATAATTTTTATTACAGAGAAGCAGTATGCATTTACAGAGAAGCAGTATGCATTTTGTCGCCACAAAATTTATAACAGTATTTGTTTATAAAGTTTTATGTATTTGAGAAAACAATGAAGCAAAAAATAGTTTTTTTTTTTTCATCACCAATTCTTGTAGTCTTATTTGTGTTCAAATTTGACATCTTTGACGAAGTTGTCTAAAAGTTTCGCTAAACAATAATAGAGAAAAAACCGCAAAAAAATTTACAACACGAATTTTGTTTAGTACTAGTCTTCAAAACGTTCACTTTTTATTATTGTATTCTACTAATAAAATCTGTATATTTATCGTAAATTATCGAATATCGCAAAATAAAATTCTTGTGTTTTTTGTTAAACTGTAGAGTTCCTCGCGTTTATTCTATTAAATTTAAGCGTCGAGGAACCTAGCAAACTGCTAAGCGAATAGTCGTTTAGTTCCAAACACAGAAAGCGAAAACTCAAGAAGTGTTAACTACCCTTTATTAACTCAAAATAAGATAAACAGTCGTCTCCCCCCCTTTTTCGAGCGTACAGCAAAGCCTCCACTTGGGTTTAAACTCAAAAGTAAGAAATAACAACTAACTAATAAATAACTAAGAGATAGCCAAAGCTAACACAGCTCTAAAATAGTTGGCCCGTAATCTCAAATTAGCCGGCGAACTAACAAAAGGCACGTAATACAGCCGAGCGTAGTAACAGCTTAGAACTTTAGACAGACGTAGTTCAAAGTAGTCCTTAGCTTAGAGAGGCGTAGTCCAAAGGTAAACACGCGAAACTCAGGAATCCTAACTCTCTCTGTCGAAGTCAGTTGAACTTGACTTAAATACGCTTCTCTTCCTCATTTGCATTCAACGCGTATCTAAAAACTCATTCTGGTAGGGAGTTGTAACTTGCAGCGAGATAAGACAGGAAAGATGCATTGAGTAACTCATTCTCGTAGGGAGTTGTAACTTGCCGCGAGATAAGACAGGAAAGATGCATTGAGTTTGGTTTGTTTTATGTGATTACGGCAAAGCCCCGAGTGCTATTTGCCAATGTGGAGGGATGATTTCGTGAAGGACTTTCTAAGGGAAACTGGCTCGTATACTCGTTTTACATGGAGAAAACCACGAAAACGCCCATGCAGCCGCGGGATTCGAACCGCGGACCAAACTACCAGTGTTCAACGACTTTACCGCTCGGCCGCTGGTGGGCGAAAGATGCATTAAATTAAAATAACTGTTATAAAATTAAAATACATAAGGTATTTCTCGCGCCTTCTTAACGTGCCTTCGTAGTGCGGTGGTCTGCACGCTGGGCACATATTCCAGAGTTTCGTGGTTTTACTTTTTAGTGTGCACTTTCATCTTCAGGCAAGCCGTAATTAATTTCTTTTTTCTTAAAGCATTTCTAGGCCCACCAGCGGCCGAGCGGTAAAGACGCTGAACACTGGTAGTTCGGTCCGAGGTTCGAATCCCGCGAACGGGCTGACTGCATGGGCGTTTTCGTGGTTTTCCCCATGTGTAACGTGTATACGAGCCAGTTTCCCTTAGAAAGTCCTCCACGAAGGCATCCCTCCTCTTAGGCAGATAGCCCTCGAGGCTTTGCATAATCACACACACACACACACACACACACACACACTTAAAGCATTTCTTTATAACAATCTCATACATGCTGTTTCATGCTTTTTGCACGCCTGTCATCTACATCCATCATGGAAATATTTATCATAAGTTCGTGTACTTTTCCACTGATCAGTGCTATCAGAGTAATCGCACAACTCTGATATTGAATTTTAAATGATTTCCCCCCCCCCGACATCGAAAGGGTGTGGTTTAGTAGTATTATTAGCACGTAAAACAAATAAATCAACATTAAAGTTGGTTTTTATTTTCTTGCCTTTTTGGGGTGGCATATGGAATTGCCCAAAATTAAAAGCACTTTCCTAGATGCTTCTTTGTCAAAGCGGCCGCAAGTTGCCAAACCTGGCCGACTTAATTTTTACTTCCTTGTACGGAGACCAGGAAGAATTGTACTCGCGAAAAATTTCTGGTATGATATTTCAATGAAAACATCTATTTTGACAGCTTTCAAATCCATTTTAAGGATATTTTTGCGTGATATTTATAGGACAGAATAAAGAACTCTTTTTTCCAAAACGAATTGTGAAATGGCTTCAGAAGAGATTTATTTTGTGATGTCCTTACATACGTATCTACAATGTATCTCGTATAACTCGGAAACGAGTAGCCGTTGATCTTGTATATGGGACTGCTATAACACGTAATTGTGCATTTATACGTGTCTTTTTCGTTACAACCTGCTGTAGCAAACGTGTTAGCCTTAACGCCACCAACACACAGCAAAATGACATAGTTTACCTTGATCTTCAAATTATTAATTACAATTATATTAAAATTTATGACAAACGCAAAATTTCAAATTTCACACACTCAAGCTTGTAGAGACATTGCGTTAATTAGAAAAGCCCGAGAGCTGAAAAATATGCAACCGCCGGGAATCGAACCACGAACCTCTGGAATATCGGCCCAGCGTGCTACCGTTACACCACGAAGGCACGCTACGGAAGTGGGAAAAATACCTTATATACTCCCCTTTTTAAAGGGCGACTAGGGTTTTAGGGGACCTAGTCGCCAAATCCTGGGTGTGGAGAATCATCATCCACAACCCTTTTAGTTCGGGCGCCACTTGTAGAATCATTAGGTTAATTGGAAAAGCCAGAGAGATGAAAAATTAGCAACCGCTTTCGCCGGGAATCGAACCACGGACCTCTGGAATACCGGCCCAGCGTGCTACCGTTACACCAGGAAGGACGCTTGGAAAGTGGGAGAAACACCTTATATACTCCCCTTTTTAAAGGGCGACTAGAGATTTAGGGGACCTAGTCGCCAAATCCTGGGTGCGGAGAATCATCATCCACAACCTCTTTAGTTCGAGCGCTACTTGTAGAGTCATTAGGGTAACTGGAAGCAGAAAAGATGAAAAATATGCAACCGCCGGGAATCGAACCACGGACCTCTGGAATACCGGCCCAGCGTGCTACCGTTACACCACGAAGGCACGCTAGGGAAGTGGGAGAAATACCTTATATACTCCCCTTCTTAAAGAGCGACTAGGGTTTTAGGGGACCTAGTCGCCAAATCCTGGGTGCGGAGAATCATCATCCACAACCCTTTTAGTTCGAGCGCCACTTGTAGAGTCATTAGGCTAACTGGAAGCAGAAAAGATGAAAAATATGCAACCGCCGGGAATCGAACCACGGACCTCTGGAATACCGGCCCAGCGTGCTACCGTTACACCACGAAGGCACACTAGGGAAGTGGGAGAAACACCTTATATACTCCCCTTTTTAAAGGGCGACTAGAGATTTAGGGGACCTAGTCGCCAAATCCTGGGTGTGGAGAATCATCATCCACAACCTCTTTAGTTCGAGCGCTACTTGTAGAGTCATTAGGGTAACTGGAAGCAGAAAAGATGAAAAATATGCAACCGCCGGGAATCGAACCACGGACTTCTGGAATACCGACCCAGCGTGCTACCGTTACACCACGAAGGCACGCTAGGGAAGTGGGAGAAATACCTTATATACTCCCCTTCTTAAAGAGCGACTAGGGTTTTAGGGGACCTAGTCGCCAAATCCTGGGTGCGGAGAATCATCATCCACAACCCTTTTAGTTCGAGCGCCACTTGTAGAGTCATTAGGCTAACTGGAAGCAGAAAAGATGAAAAATATGCAACCGCCGGGAATCGAACCACGGACCTCTGGAATACCGGCCCAGCGTGCTACCGTTACACCACGAAGGCACACTAGGGAAGTGGGAGAAATACTTAGATACTCTCCTTCTTAAAGGGCGACTAGGGTTTTAGGGACCTAGTCGCCAAATCCTGGGTGCGGAGAATCATCATCCACAACCCTTTTAGTTCGGGCGCCACTTGCAGAGCCATTAGGTTAACTGGAAAAGCCTGAGAGATGAAAAATTAGCAACCGCCTTCGCCGGGAATCGAACCACGAACCTCTGGAATACCGGCCCAGCGTGCAGAACCACTACACCACGAAGGACGCTAGGAAAGTGGGAGTAATACCTTATAAGCTCACTAGCTGGACTTTTAACATTTCGAAAAGGGTCATAGTCAATCCTATGAATTCACAACTTCTAAGAATAACAAAAATCTATAATAACACAGACCTTCTACAAGATGAAATACTTTACTTCATTAGCATCTTACAGGGCAATCAATTTCCTAAAGCAGTTATTAAAAAATCCTTAAAAAGAGCTTTCATTTACCTGTTATTTTAAATTGCTTGTTTTAGTGGTATGAAATTTTTTACCCAAACCCGAAAGGAAGATAGATGATGAATGACTAAAATAGCTAATCTAATGTAAAAATGTAGCATATCTTCTCACTACTCCAAACTCTTTTCTCTCACAATTTGGCCTAGAACTTCAGTATAGTGACTATGTAATATCACGATTTACTGGCCAATACTCTGTTATTAATCTCAAGGGCCTTTTTCCTTTCGAAGACGCTTCAGAGCCGGTTAGCGCGAAGAATTACGACTTTAACTAACAATTTTCTTTTTTTTTTTTTTTTTTTTTTTTTCCCCTCTCCATTTTAACTTGCTTTTGGCCAATGCACAGCATTTTAGCCATTTTGTTTAAATTATCCTTTTTTGAAACGTTAATTTCTTAAGCACGACGCCATTTTGAAAAAGTTGCCTCCTTCTTCGACCCCCGAATTTTTTCCCCACAAGCCGGACAATTCCATTAGCTTCTGCAAAAATACATTTACTTCCTTCGTCATTTTCTGGCAACCTTTTTCCAAGTTTTTAGCTCAGTTTAATTTTAGAAAGAAAACATGTCAGAAAACGCAGGTATGTTAGCCTTTTTGTTCATTATTTTTGTCACGAATACTTAGCCTTTTGGTATTAACAGGACCCTTCTTTGTCAAGATTTTTTCATTAGGATAAAGTTTTTATTTTTCATGCTAAGAGCCCTGTCCGTTGAGATGATGTTTATTAAATACTTGCAGTTTTAACACTGTAAAATATGTTTGTACATTTGCCTAACCAGGCTACTTTGTATAGGATTTTTCTTACATCTTTTAGATGATTTTTTCTTTTTTAGATTACAAGTTTTTTCTTGTTTCATATTTATAGCTTTGATCTTTATAAGTTAACTTTTATGTTTTCAAGCACGCAAGCACGTCGGGAAAAGGGACAAATCGTTAGTAATAGACATCGTTAATAGTAGATAAGAAAACGTTAATAAAATTTAATACTAGGAAAGCCGTTTTCGTCTCAATGGGGGGTGCGGGGTCTGTTCGACGAAACGTGCCTGTTTTGTTTTTTCTAGGTAATCAACTTGGTTGAGGGCTTCAGGCACTTTTCCCTTTCCTTTTGCTTGGATTGACCATGTTATTTGATATGTAATATTTCTCAGTATTTTGTAAATTATTTAGATATTTTCGTGTACCAGTTTTGTTTTTGCTGTATAGTTTTTCTTGTTTAATATGTAGGTTTTTTCGCGAACAATTTATTGCTTTAACTTGGTTTTTGGTTGTTTTAACTTTGCTCAACATGTAATCTCTGGAATTAGATTATTTAAATGTTCTTTACGGCTTTCGCTATTTTTTACTTCTCCTTTCATTATCATTCTTTTTTAAAATTACCAGCTCAACGCACAATTTTTGATCAACTAGGTGTCAGATTTTTTCTGATTTACTACTTACTACTTTTACAATTACATACACACACACACACATATATATATATATTCTCGGTTTTTTTTTTTTTTTTTTCAAACTGTACATTTTTTACTTTAAAAGTAGTTGAATTATGTTATGTTCCATTTCAGTTTATCCGCATGGAAGAGTTTGTAATTTACCTATAGTTTATCTGAATGCAATAGTTGTAGAATTATCAATAATTTGAAAGTTTAAATGACGCTAAGCCTAACGCAGATTCAATTTCTTTACATTTTACATTTGAAACTTTTAGTAGAATGTTGAATTAAGTCAGTTGGTACAGCAGCTTCAGTGCTCTTTTGCTCAGTGAGACCAAAAGTTTTTTCGTGCGCTGAAAATTTGGTCGGTAAAAGTTTACAATTGGGTGCCCCTTGTTTATTGGCGATTCTTTTTTGACGCCAAGATCGGCGCCAGGAAGGCACAATTTCAAGATGGCCGCTACACAAAATCAAAATAAGAAGTCAAAGAATTGCACAAGATCTGTGTCCATGTACACATCGATCTGTTTTTACTTAAAAAAAACATCCTAGAATTGCACAACCTAGGCATTGCGCACTGCTTTAAATATGTCCATGTACACATCAATCTATTTTCATTTAAATAAAATCGGGAAGCTAAAACAAAGTTAAAACTATCGTGGTAACCAGAAGTGAGGTTTCATCGCCAAAATTTAAAAAAAAAAATGTCGCCAATCGAAGGGGCACCCAGTTCTACACTTTGGTCTTCTTGCATGTTTGGTGAATTGCTTCTTTTCACATAGAAATTTTAATTTTAATTGTAACAATTTTTTTAGATATTTTAATTATATTTGAGGGGTTTTTTCCCCCTGTATTTTATAAATTTTAATGAAGCTATTTTGAGTTTCAATGTACGTTCTTGGAGGCCTTGAATGAGAACTGATATGATTGAATGAGAAATGTGCCTCTAATAAAATTCAAGGAAATAAGTTTAAATGAAGCGTAGCAAAAACTGTGTGCAATTTAATCAGTCGTACAAGGAAGTCATGTGGTGTCCATATCAAATTTTTTATTAAAAAATTATGTATGAGAAATGTAATTGATTGCATTAATCCATGAAGCTACGCTGTATTTATGTAATTTGTGATTTCATGCTCAGATTATCACGTTTGAATTGAATGTAAACCAATGTTTTCTTGAAACTAGACGAATGCTTTACGCTAAATGTCTTCAGATATTTCTGCTGTTCGCGGCATAAAGTTGAGGCTTTTGAAGACTCATACCATGGACCTTAGAATTTGACCAGGATTTAAGCCATATCGTTAAATAACAATAAAATGTATACAATACCTACAAACGTATATCCTAATATGAAAGAATTATAATAACTTTATTTGGACTTTTAAGAAAAGGAAGTAAGAAACAATACAAATAAAAATTTGGGGAAATAAAAAATTCGATGTGCGGAATTCAAAGAGTATTTAAAATGTTCATAAAAATCAGTAACTTTGAAAGCAGACAATAATACTTAAGAAAGTCATTGTATTCATAGTAGATTTTCTATAATAAAACTGTTCCTTTCCTTTTATTTTTGACAAGATTTGTTATGTCATCATTTTTTTTTACCCAAAGGACTGTTAGTCTCAAAAGGTATTTTGCATCGTTTCACTTTCTGCGTTTGTTCACTTTTCATTTTTTCAAACCATTGCCACCAAATATTAACGGCATGTATTATATTTAAAGAAACTAAATGATGAAGAATCTGCATGAATGTTTCTCGCATTGTGAAAACACAATGGTACCTAGAGCCATCCAAATATGAATAACGTAGTCCTCCAACCGAACATGGGCACTTCGAAGCCCGAATTTTGAACTTGTTTTATTATCTATTTCAAATTTTGTAAAATTTTAACGAATTTTTGATTAACAAACGATTTTAAAGCGAGCAATGGCAACACTGTACATTAAAAAAAATTATCTCCAGCTCAGAAATTCTACAGATATGCTCTTTTAAATATTTTGTGATATTGCCGTTGAATTGAATTTTATGGTTTAAGTCCGAAGAACATGATATTTAATAAATAAAAGTAACACACAAAACGTTAAAAAAACGCCTTTTTGGGCGTAATATAAAATCTGAAAGCTTTCAGAATTTTCTTTTTTTTTTTTTTTTTTTTTTTTTTTTTAATCAAGGAAAGGAAACAAAATCAAATTTTCTTGTATTCCGTTCAGAAAAGGCGTAATAGCGAGTTATTGTGAGAAGAAAGAAAGGAATACAAATAATTTCTGATGAAGATGAGAGAAAAACTGCGGTTTATATCCGGAAACGTGCTTAACCTTTAAACTTTAATATCACTTTTATTTACAAAAAGCGTAAAACACGTTATCACAATTATTGTGCAAATGCATTGCAAATGTGCGGAAACAGGTCGAAAATTATACGTGACAAATTATTGTCTACTACCTTTAGTTCGGGCGCCATTTGTAGATTCGTTAGGTTATTGTGAGTCAGGAGATGTGTAAATGGTCTAGGTTTGAGTCCCTCTTCAAATATGTGCTACCGTTACACATGAAGGCATGCTGGAAGGAGGCAGAAAATACTTTATAAGTTGCCTCTCTCGTACCGTACTGTGTTATTTGCTTCTTTATCACAATCAAAATCTTGAAGATTTGACATTCCGTCCAAATAGCCTTTAATATTTTCCCCTTCATTCAAGAATATCTAATTTCTTTTTGTTTTCGTTGCGAAACCCTCTTCGAAATTGGAAAGTAATTTTGTCCCATTATAGTTTTTACTCCATAGGCTAGTCACGTGGCAATAGAATAGTAACTACGTAATAATGTAAAATTAAATTCACCAATTCACCATAAATAAATCCTTCTCCTTTTATAACTCTATCGCGTGTAATCACACACTAACTGAAAGTTAAAATTTCCTTATAGTAAAATGACTCTGCACCAAATTAGGCAGAGAATCTACGAAATCTCTGGATTTTTAAGATTAAATATATTTGCGAACTGATCCACAGATATTTGCTGATTATAAACAAATAGAAGTACTATTTATAGTTCGAAATTTCATCCTCTGAGAAGACTAGTCAAGGACATTTCCTCACACAAATAACTAAATAAATTACATAGAGAATAAGTTAGCATTTCATTTATTTATCTCCAATAAATAATTATAGCAGAATGTTTTCCAAAAAGTAATGTTCGACATTTTATGACACTTTTAATCTTTCTCTTCTCTATGTCCAAAATAATTATCTTTCAATTGAGATTTATTCACTAATGTCAGTCACTAAATAAGAATATGCACAAGTAAGACCATAAATCCTCACCTCACTTATTTATACAACTATTTTTAAAAAATCTGACGTGGTGACCATATGATTTCCTCGTGCTGCCTATTAAATTATACACTTTTTTGTTGCATTTCATTTAAACTTATTTCCTCAAATTTAATTAGAGATATATTTCTCATTCATTTAATTCAGTTCTCACTTCGCGGCAAGGCAAAAAAAAAAGGTAAAACCTCAAAATATCTTTGTCAAAAATGTAGAGAAAAATATAAAACACTAGATAAAGTTAAAACTATTAAAAGAAAACAATTTTTATAATTAAAATTATTAATCTTATAAAAAATTAAACTTGATTTTTCGATTATGTCAAAAAGAGTTTCCAATTCTGGAGCTGCCAAAGGATCACAAAGCGAAAGCATGTTTCGATGTACGGCTTCCGATAATGAAGAAAGTGACAGAGAGGTTATTGAAAACAAAAAAAAATTCGATTGGCAAGTTAGTCGGTATTCTCGACACAGCAATTACAGGACTTGAACAGCGGAACTTTGTAACTGAACAAGAAATTATGTCTGTTTATAGAATTAAAGAGAAAGTATTGGTACAAAAAACGAAGCAACTTACATTGAAAGAAATACAGTCAAAAGTCGTTAATTCGGACACCCATAATCCGGAATGATCTATAATCCGGACCTCAAAGCTAAAAACTTTCTGCGCGTGCGCCGCGTTGACACATGCGCATAGGCGTTTACGCGTGCGCGTAAGACCTTTTACCACTGCGCATATGCGTTTGCGCAAGCGCAGAATACGTTTTCGCGTGCGCGTTTTATGTATAACGGACGGTATAATCTAAAATTATCTAATTATCTATTTCAGTTAATGTTGATGATTGCGTTGTTTCTTTATCTTCGAATTGGATCCGGTTTATTATTTTTTGCAGACTGTATAAAAGCAATTTTATAAAAGTAAACTTGAACTTTCGATTATGTCAAATAGAATTTCCGTTTCTGGAGCTCCCAAAGGATCGTACAAAACGAAAATATGTTTCGATGTCCATCAAACAAAAAGTGGAATTGCTGCAAAAAAATGGATAAAGACATGAAGAATGTGACAGAGAGGTTAGTGAAAACGAAAAAATTTCGATTGACAAGTTAGTCGGTATTCTCGGCACAACAATTAACAGCGGAACTTTGTAACTGAACAAGAAATCGTGTCTGTTTATAGAATTAAAGAGAAAGTATTATCACATAAAACGAAGCAACTTAAAACAACTTACATTGAAAGAAATGTTTAATAAAGTAAACAAATAAATATTAAGCTCTTTTTTTTTTGTAAATTTTGATACCCTTTAGATTATAATTGTTCTTTATTTCATAAATTAAGGTTTCATATTTTTAATTTTAGAATTTCTGCATGCCATCTTACGAGATTTAAACTGATGATCTATAATCCGGAAAAATCGATAATCCGGAATCGCCGAAGTCCCGATGAGTTCGGATTAACGACTTTTGACTGTATTTAATAAAGTAAATAAATAAATATTAAGCATTTTTTTGTAAATTTTTATACCCTTTAGATCATAATTGCCCTTTATTTCATAAATTACGCTTTCACGTTTTTTAATTGTATAATTTCTGCATGCCATCTTACCAGATCTAAATTGATGATCTATAATCCGGAGAAACCCTTAATTCGGAATCGTCGAAGTCCCGACGAGTACGGATTACGGACTTTCTACTGTATAAAAAAAGTAATAGATGCTACAGAAAAAAAAATTCATGACATAGCAAATTATTCATATTAATTAACATTTATTATGAAATGGAAAAACTGGCATTCGTTATTTCTAAGAAACAGTATAGCTTCGGCAAGATCTTCTTTGTTGGAGGGCCATAGATCCATTTGATGAACTTCAGAGCCGAGAAGAGTCTTTCCAGACTAACTTGAGTAGGAGGAAGAGCTATTACTGTTAGGGCTGCTACTTTTAACGATAGATTTTTAAGTTCTGAAAGAGATGCCTTGCAAGCACAATCATATTTCTCTATTTCTTCAAAGGCCGAGTGGAAATCTTAATTATATTTTTTTATTTTTATATCTAAAGGCTCTTGTTTCTTTATTTTCATTCGCTTTGCCTTAACCTTTACAATATTACCCAAAAATATTTCTCAAAATCTAATTCATCACTGGAAAAGGACAGGGGCGTAGCTAGAGGGAGGCAAGAGGGGCATCTGTCCCCGGGCGCAGAATCTAAGCGGCGCCAAACTGATGTTACGACATTTTAGAATTAAATGTTTTCCATCCTTGGCAAACAGTAGGGGGCGCGAAATCTTCAGTTGTCCCTGGGTGTTGAAAACCCTAGCTACGACTCTGGAAAAGGACGATAGAGACTAAATTACAGTGTCTGCAGTTTGACTGTCCTGATTCAAATTATCCAATTGTTCTGAGAATAATTTCATTCTTAATGAAAGTTCATAGATGACTTTCTTTGCCTTTTTAATTTGTTCGTCATCCGAGAAAATTCGGTGTTTCGGATCTCCATATATTGAAACCAGCAAGATGTCATTGTCAAGCAAACTAGTTTCTCTTTTCTTCATTGAAGAAACGATTCCTTCTCAATAAACCCTCCATTTCAGAAAGAACAAACCTCCCATTCTTCTGTTCTCGCCTCCTGTCATTTCTTCAGATTGCAGCTTTTTTGTAGCTATATACGGTATAGAAAGAAGAGTTTCCAATTCTGCAAGATCATTCCACAGTCTCTCTGTTAGTGAAACATTAGGGTTATCTACATCTCTTTAAAAAGTTCTTAATTCTAAAAACTTCTTTAGCATCAAATATGTACTTCCTTATCGTGTTGCTTGATCAATAATTGCTCCTTTTCCTGCTCGCTTCCTAAGAATGCCATCTATTTTAGGAGTTCTTGCAGCTATTGCTGCTTACCTAAATTTACCAGTGAGATTTGTAACTAAATGAATCAATTTAATCACTAATGGCAAATATCACATCCACCCTCTTCCCTTATATTTATTTAGTAATGTGTCAATAAAATAGAAAATAACTATTTATTAATGTATACAGTCATAAATAAAAATAATAACTCAGCTTGTCATTAATTTTTTTTCAATTCATTTTAATTTCATTTCAAATTCAAACTGTCTAACAAAAACTGGAGTCGGTGTCGGAGTTGACTTGTTTTTAGAGACTCCAGCTTCGACTCCTTTTACCCCACAATCTGCCCGACTCCGATTCAGACTCCATGACTCCATGACTCCGACTCCACAGCCCTGCAAATACGCGCCGAGCGTGCTGACCACTACACCAAGAAGGCATGCTAAGAGGCGGAAGAAATACCCTATAACTTTTAACTTTAACAATAGGTATAATCAGTTCGTTCGTAATATATATTTTCAATCTTAACTTTCAAGATCAAAGGAATGCAAGCATCGAGATAAGAAAATACTAGATTCATTGTAACACTTCCAGTTATTCTCAGCTCAATAAAAAAACATTATACACTTTGAATTCTCTTCATCCACGGGTGTTAGTTAAATGCAGAATATTCGAAGCTATTTATGGCTTGCGTCATGTTCTCTATATAAAGAGCGATAATATGCCACGAACATTAAAATCCGAATATCGGTGCGTGGTACGGTTCGCGAAAGTGAAAGGTCGACGATTAAATAACCTTATAAAATGAAATCACGACGAGATTTTCTACTAAATAGCTGATAGCAGCATTTATACACCATACATTTATAATTGCGAAACAAATACAAAATAAAATATAAACAACAACATACGCACATATGCACAATTTCAAAGATTCAGCGTCACAAGAACAATAGAAGCTTATTGGTCCATTTTTGAAAACCCTCTCGCAGTGGCAATACTGATGTGCACTTGTGAATTATGCCGCCGGGACTCGTGCCCTGGACCTCTCGAATACGCGCCGAGTGTGCTACCGTCACATCACGAAGGCTTGCTGGAAGGAAGAAGAAAATACCTTGTATTGTAACGAAGAACGTGAAATGCTTCGTTTTTGATGGACGAAGTAAAAAGTAAAAAGGAAGTATTGTAATCGCGAAACGTTTCAGTACCTTTCTTGTACTTGTACGAAGTAAAAAGGAAGTATTGTAATCGCGAAAAGTTTCAGGCAGCATATTTCAACAAAAATATCCATTTTGACCGCTATCGAATGCAATTTAACGATGTTTTTGCGTGATATCTATCTGTACGTAAGTACAGAATAAAAGACTCCTTTCCTCCAAAAAAATTATAAAATTGCTTTAAAATGAATTCTGAAGAGAATTTTTCGTGACGTCTGTACGAACATATGTCGTACGTACGTACGTACGGACGTATCTCGCATAACTCAAAAACGACTAGACTCAAAAACCTTGAAATTTCGTATATAAGTCTGCTATAACATGTAGATGCGCACCTCGTATTTTGGTTGCAATCGGCCGCGCAAAACGTATATAAATATATTTATATATATATCCACTCTGTTACCCGGCTCAGTGATCTCAGTTTCTTTACTCTTATGTTTGTAAATTGTACATTTTTTGCTTTAAAAATGATTGAATTATGTTGTTTTTATCTTCCGATTGAGGTTTTTATGCCTTTAGTAAATCTGTATGCAATATTTTTAGAATTATCAACAATTTTAAAGTTGTTTAACTGCCGCTAAGCCTTTTTTTTTTTTTTTTTTTTTTTTTTTTTTATGGCGGTCATTTACTGTTTACATTTGAAACAGCAGACTAGTGGATTTGTTGCCAATCTAGAGAAACTTAGCTTCGCAACAACAAAGATAACGCCTTCATTCATTATTGCCAATTAAATCATGCTTAATCCTTTCTGGAATTTTTTCTAGGAAATAAGTGTTTAAGTTTTACTTCGTAATTTTTAATACAGGATATTTTGAGTTTTTATGTATTTTTGCCTTCTCGCGAAGTGAGAACTGAATTAATTGAATGAGAAATACTCAATCATCTGTGAAAAACTGTTTCTTTTTTCTTTTGTTTGCTTATTTCTTTTATACATCGTTCTAGCTTTATTATAGTATTTGAATAGAACATGTGGCAACGATTAGTTAATTATATTCTTTAAATGATATAAATTTTGTGCATTATGATTTATAATAGGAACGAAATATAATACTGTTAAGTGAATCGAGTGCCAGAGTGTCGCTATGGTAAACAAATACTAGAGTGAATTTTAAAGAATGCATTTATTCTATTGTTGTTTATGCTCTGTCGGCGAAGTAGATTTAATTCAATCCAATAAGTTTAAATGAAATGCAAGAAAAAATGCGTATAATTTAATATTCCGTACAAGGAAGTCATGTGGTGTACACATCAGATTTTTTTAATAAAAGTGTAGAGACATGAAAAAGATGAAATTTTTCTTAGTCAAAAACTTATAAATGCTTTACAAAATATGAAATAGATATTAAAATAAATTCCATATTCCAAATTAGGGCTTCCAGATGCCCATATTCGGGTGGAGAGGTACGTTATTCAAAATTGGATGGCTCGAGGTACCGTTGTTTTATCCCAGCGCGAGAAACATACATATATTTATGCAGATTCTTCATTATTTAATTTCTTTAAATATAATACGGGGCGATAATATTGGGTGGCAGCAATTTGAAAAGTAAAATAACGCTTATAGTGAATCAACGCACAATGCCAAAACGAAAATAATAGACCTTTTGGGCGGCAAACTGTCCGTTTGGGTTAAAAAAGGAAGCCAAATGCGTCATGCCAGTTCAGAAATGGTGTGTGAGTGGGTAATAAAACTGTAGAATGAAATTAAAACTGTCATAATTCAAATGTCATTTAAAAAATGTAGTATATTTACAAAGTAACAGTAATGCTGAAGATGAAACAGAATTCGATGATGTTCCTGAAGGTGTAACGGAAGAATTGGACGAACTTTTCATGTTATCCGATAATTTTTGAGTACATAAGCTATGTCATTTCTTTTAAAGAAGCAGCTTTTAAGTAAATGTAGAAATCTAATTTTTGTATGCTCATCTTTTCCTTATTTTGATATCAGTCATTTTTATTATAAGGTATTTTCTTCCTCCTTCCAGCATGCCTTCGTTCGTGGTGTAACTGATTGTAAACTCGACGCGTATTCGAGAGGTCCATGTTCAAGTCCCGGCGAGATAATTGCTAATTATTCATGTTTCCGGCTTCAAGAAATATCCTAGTGACTGTACGTTATATCCAGCGTATAATGCACAACTATACGCGTAATGGCAAATCGCACATTGAGTTGATCAATGTTAACGAATTTCGCTTACTGCGCATGCTCAATGGTGTACCGTTTACGTGGGAGGAAATACTGGCGACTAAGGCATAAGCAACTCTACACAAGCCTGTTTGTCGTGTAGGTCTTGTCGACTGTTTACATTTGCAATAATACCCAAATTTGTTTTGTGCTTAATGCATTTGCTTCTGTTTCCTTTCCTTTTGGTTTATTTTGTTCATGAACGTTATATTTAATATCAGTTATTTATGATAATTTTTTTGACTTTAATTAAGTAATTTAAACTGGATTTATTCTTTAATTCGTTAAAGTACTTATGAATGAAACGTACGATGTATACGCAATTTGCTTTTATTCCTCACAAGTATAATCAATAAAGATTCAGCTAATGTATCTTGTAATGTTTCTTGTTTTGTAATTGTTCTTAAACGAAAATTTGTGTAATTTACAATCGATATTTACATTCTCGCATAATTTGCATTCTAAGTAATGAAGCAACTTACAACCTAACAAGTTTTAAAATCCTGAACTGTTTACGCCCCAGATAACAGAATATCAACCATAAGCCGTATTTATCTTCTTTTAAAATTGTACCAATGTAGTAATTGCGCCAAATTCTCTTCTGGGCATGCGCAGTATGCGAAATTCGTTTGACATTGATCAACTGAATGTGCAGTTTGCCATTATGCCACCCGTACATTTCGATCTTATTTTTTGCATTAAAATTACGCATTATACGCCGTAATATACGGTACATGTGTACGTGTGCGTGTGTGTGTGTGTGTGTGTGTATGGAGAGAACTAGAAATACGAGTTTAATTCGTTCCATCATTGAGCTCGTATAGAGAATTTCTCGTATCTAGAAACAAAGTTCATAACAAAACATAGAAAATAAGAGAAATCTCCGTTCTACGCCTCCAAAAATCTCATTACCGTCTCATTATCAGCTGACGTACTTGGTGTTTTTCGCAGAAGGTCCAAGTTCTGATTCTTAGCCTTATCGAAAATGATAGCGTCCGACACCGAATCGCCTTTTAACTGCTTCTTGTTAATCCACATCAACAACAGCTCCTCTACGGCGACTCCTTTGGCCACATCAAGTTTCTTAATATCTTCCTTCTTCAAAATAGTGCAGATCGTCGATGTCGAACAGCTGTAAGTCTTCGCCAGTTCTGTCACTCTTATACCTCGATCATGGCTTCCTTCGTTTCTTTGCAACACTATCTGAGTCAACAATCTTCTTGGGAGGCATCGCGAAATAATTATTCGAGAGGGGGAAAATTAAGATTAATAATCGAGAGGGGGAAAATTAGGTTATTTTTTTTTATTATTATTTCTGAAGGACGCGGTTACAGTAAGGGCATGATAATTGAAAATTAGTCGGGGATAAACTACAGGTAACTATCACAATTTTTTAAGAAGCCAACTTCCTAGTAAGAATACATAGTAAAGTAATAACATTACAATTACTTTTTGTAATTCGAATTTCATCCGTTATTATTTTTGTCTTTACTACGTAGAACTTAAATCAACTATAAATAAATAAAAAAGGTGTATATGCAGCTGATTCACCGAAATTGTAGACTGAATGTTTGCTTCGCTGCGATTTTTCGTCAATTGCATCAGGGTGGCATAAAGTTCAAAAATTAGAAGCGAAAGGTTCAACCTGACCTTCGTGGATAGTTTGCGAGTGTTAGTCTTTCTCAGTTAGACGAAAACAATCACTACAAGGGCGAATCTATTTTAAGATTTAGAGAAGATCGTTCTGTGAACGCCCTGAGGGTGAGAAAAAATTATGCGATTTACTTAAAAAACTTCCAGAACCTGGAGGTAAAAAGCTAGAAGGAAAATAATGAGAGAGTAAGAATACGTAAGGAAAGGCGGTATATCCCATGTTTTTTAAGGTTTTTTTTTTTTTTTTTTTTTTTTTTTTTTTTTTTTTTTTTTTGTTGTTGTTGTTGTTGTTTAAGTATTTTTGTGTTTTTTGTTGTTTAAGTATTTTTGTGTGGTGTTATACTTTAAAACTATTTTTCTTTATTTTCAGGTGTCTTTTGTTTTTTCCTAGTCTCATGCAGTTTCTGTTACGCGTCGGAATGTCAAAAGAATATATACTTCAAAGATGCTGGACCTCTCGTAGAGACCAGCACCGGTTCCATTGTTGGAAAGTATGTTAAAGTCTTCGACACAGATGTTGCTTCTTTCTTAGGTATCCCTTTCGCTGAACCACCTGTTGCTGACAAGCGATTTTTGAAGACAGACCCTATAGCGCCATGGGATGGTCTACTGAAAGCGACCAAAATGCCACCGCCTTGCATTCAATATTCGAGTCGAAATTTTGGCTGGATTCCTGCGTCGGAAGCCAGCGAAAATTGCTTGTTTTTGAATATCTGGACTCCAGTCGCGTGCTGTTCCAATCCTTCTGGAAGATTTCCGGTTCTGGTTTGGATTTATGGAGGAGGTTTCTATTCTGGATCTACGGACATCGACGCTTATGATGGTAGCATAATGGCATCTTACGGCAATGCTATTATCGTAAGCATCAACTACAGAGTTGGAATTTTCGGGTTTCTCAATGATGGCACAGATGATGCTCCAGGAAATTCTGGTATGCATGATCAGCTTTTAGCTTTGAAATGGATCCAAAAGAATATTCAGTACTTTGGAGGTGATCCGCAGTCTATTACACTCTTTGGTGAGAGTGCTGGCTCTATGTCCATTGGTTTGCACATGATTTCCCCAATGTCCAAAGACCTTTTTCACAGAGCTATATTGCAAAGTGGAGCACCGTATAATCTGGCGGTTACAGACAGTCGTGCCATTGCTCAATTCAAACTCAAAGCCTTTGGTGAAGCTGTCGGTTGTATCTCTGATAGCAGCACCGAAGAATACAGTGCTTCTCAGGTTTTGGCCTGCATCAAAAGTAAAGATTCTTTAGAACTAGCCAAAGCTGAAAATAATTTCACGTCCAAATTTCCAAGCTTCTTTATTCCAACACACGGGGACGAATTTCTACCAAAATCACCTGTAGAAATGTTAGAATCTGGTAGTTTTCAAGACGTGGACGTTTTGATTGGTAACAATCAGAATGAGGGATCTGTCTTCCTTAGTTATATCATACCCGAGCTGTTTCCTTTAGACGCAAAACCTCCGGTTTCGAAGGAAATTGCAGAGAAGATAGTTATTAAACTGTTTGAAAAGATTCCGAATTTTCCTGCTGATGAAATATTTCAGTATTATTTCCAACATATTCCTGAAGAAGATACAGACGCCATTGTGAAAGCTATCGCTGATAGCTTTGGTGATTTCGTTTTCGTATGTCCAACACTGTTCTTTGCAGAGAAAATTAAAAATGTATATGCTTACTGGAACACTCATCGCTCCTTGAGAAGCAATTTCGCCGACTGGCTTGGTGTAACTCATTTTGATGAAGTCCCCTTTGTATTCGGAGAGCCGATTCTTGACACCTATAATTACACACCAGAGGATAGCAGATATAGTGCCGATTTGATCCGAAAATGGGTTTCATTTGCACGTAGCGGGTGAGTGTATGATTTCTTTATTCAAATATTCCCAACAAGTAGCTGTGAAATGTTTCAAAGCTATATTAATGATGTTCCCTAAGAATAGTAGAAAATAAGTGAAAATTTGAAATTTTGATACATATAAAATTTAGCCTTTTTTATATAATGGATATTATACAGCGAATCTTGTGTAATGGAAATATTATGATAGTTTTGCAAAGCTAATGTTGCAGCTTTAAAAGCAACCTCCATTTTAGCTCCCCGAATCTAATAGATACGGTTTTGTAAATTTCAAAATAGAGCAGATAAATGAATAGAGTTAAATTATTATTTCTTATATATGTTACCGTGAAAGACCGAAATTGGAGAATGTCGACTTTCACCGGAGAATGTCAACATTCACCAAATACGTCGGTGAATGATCGAATATTGCATTACATTCTTGTACATTCGGACCCTCACCGGTGTATGTCGACAATCACAGATATGCTCTGCTGTAGGTCGAAAAGAGAGGAGTATATGTACACGCTGTCATTGCAAAAGAAACTGTTGCACAAATAAATACAGTTGTAAAAGCAAGGGCCTCTTGTGCAATTCAAAGTGTCATAATAGTTTGAGTTGTTGCAATAATAAATAAGATTTGAATCACATAATTTAGTAAGTTTTTAACTTCTATTATTTCCCTTTCTCATTTTGAATGTACTGTATCTTTTAAGTTCTTATATTAAGTTCTTATTTTAAGTCTCAAGTGCGTTTTTTCGCGAATGAATTACGGAGAAGAAAATTTAATATTCTTATATGTTCAACATTCACCATTAGTACATGGTGAATGTCGACATTGACCGGTGTAAGTCAGAAATAAGAGTATTTCGAAAAGATTTCGGACATACAGCAAGCCACTATGTGAATGTTGACATTCACCGGTGAAATTCGACATTCTCCAGATTTCGGTGTTTCACCGTAACATTAAAAACACTTTCTAAAGTAATGCATTTATACTGGGTGCGGCAGCGTTCATAGCGTAATTTGACTTGTGTAGTACAATGACGTACTGCGTGAATGCGCGCCAGCTCGTGCCGCATTCGTGTACTAATGAGCTGCCATTTCGAGTGTGACGGTGATATGGATCGGTGGAGTGCACAGTATCGTGCCTTTGCTGTTGAAAGTTATTTCAAGAATAACTACTCTGTTATTGCTACCCAGCGTCTATTTCGGCAAAATTTCAATTTGGGACGTCATGGGAAAGTTCCAGATGGACGGACTACTGCGACAGACATTTCCAGGTAAAGTAATTTCCCGTTTTGGTGACATTTCTTAGCCGCCTCGCTCACCTGATCTTTCATGTGCAGACTTTTTCCAACAAAGTGTTGACTGCTGAGAGCTGGAAATAAACTAAAGTCTTGAGAAGGGTTTAAATCCCTTTTATTCAACTTTCGAAGTTACAAATGCGTGCTCTTGACGCTCACAAACTACGCCGACCCGGCGGTAAAATAAAAATAAGAAACTAAAAAGAGATAATAACAAGTGACTAACTACGAGGCTCTCTAAACGTAACTAACCTCACCGCGTTCTAAAATACCGCTGATAATTCAGCAAACTCTGAATATTACGTTGAAAGATTAACAATTTGCTGAGGCAAGCACACAGGCCGAAACGCGTGGTTCTTCAATTTCTAACTAGCCACCTCCACACTTGTGAAGCAAGAAAGCACCTTTTCGAACTCGTTTCCCTTTTATTTAACTCAGAATACTTCCGCTGATAATTTGAATCCTTGCGCGTTCTACTAAAATTTACATACTCTGGCATTGGCAGTTCCAGGGGAAAGTAAGGCTTGACAGGAAAGATAGTTTAAACTTAAAATAAATGTTAGTTAAAATAAATATAAACCCTACAAGGTAATAAATAAATTACAGTTACTGCCTTGTGGTATGTTTTCAATGAATTTCTATGAAGCTGACGCACCCTGTATTTTAAACTGTTAAGTTATTTTAAGCCCAGGGGGCTATTAATCTCGAAACGGAATTTTGTGTCGGTTCACTCTAAATGGCGTATCACTTTTTCAATTGTTGCCACCAAATATTATCGCCCTGTATTATATTTAAAGAAATTAAATAATGTAGAATCTGCATGAATGTTTGTATGTTTCTCGCACTGTGAAAAAATAATGGTACATAGATTCATCGAAACTTGAATAACATAGTTCTTCACCCGAACATGGGCACCGCGTTTTGATTCCCAATTTGTTTTGTTATCTATTTCATATTTTGTAACACTTTCAACGAGTTTTTGATGAGCAAACTCGACGAGCAATGGCAACACATTTCATCTCCAGCTCGCAAGGCTGTCTATCGGAAATTCTAAAGATATACTGTTTCTAAATATTTTGTGATATTGCTCTTGAATTGAATGTCCGGGATTCGAACCAGGTCCGAAGCGTCCGGGATCCCTTCGGCACGGCAGTCAGTGACGCTAAACACTATACCGAGGCCCACCAGCGGCCGAGCGGTAAAATCGCTGAACACTGGTAGTTCGGTCCGAGGTTCGAATCCCGCGAACGGGCTGGCTGCATGGGCGTTTTCGTGGTTTTCCCCATATTTAACGTGTATACGAGCCAGTTTCCCTTAGAAAGTCCTCCACGAAGGCATCCCTTCCCTTAGGCAGATAGCCCTAGTGTGTTTTGCCGTATTCTCAATACACACACCTAAACACTATACCGGTTGGTCGGCTCCTATACTTTACCGCACTCAAATAACCTAACTTACAATAGAAACATGTTTCCAAATGCCGTGTTGTACCTCACTTTGAGGATAATTTTCGAGCGTGATGAGTTTCTGTAAAAACTCTGATTAGATAAGGTCTGAAGTCAAATTTCATGAATTATTTTTAAATTCATTTTGTGAATGAAAAGTTAAATCAAATGCTTTCTATGTCTGCAGTTTGATTCAGGTGGGCGTTTAAAAAAAGGCTTGTGGGTTTCTTCTTGATCTGGTAACAGTTAAATAGTCCAAAATTCTAATATAATATAATATAAATTCTAATATTCTAAGCGAATTATCGCTGTGTTTGAAGAAACTACAGATACTTGTAAAGGTTTAAACAAGCCTGTTTATTTCAACAGAACTTAGAATATAAATGCACTTTCTTGTGCTAACACAATTAAACTGAACTTGCGCCGATACAGTAACAGTCAAATTTCCGTTTAAGACTTAGGCTAGTAGTCAACGACTACGCAAATAAATTTTTATCTATGGCTCAGGAAACTCTAACCGGCGTCTCAAATTCAAATGTTGACATCAATAACGCAAAGCCGAATAAATAAAACTTATCAGAGCTGATCAGAACTAACGTAACGTGCCGAGAAAGGCAGGAACACGCTCCGTCTTACAATCCAAACACCTCGGCTTAAACACTCTCTAACCGCATATACATTTTGGCGAGGAATGGAAAGGAGAAGGTACAGTAAAGACTGAAATTATAAAATAGCCGATTACTTAAATATTAATAACTGTACATCCTTATCATCATGGAGAGTTAGAAACCAAACTCCAGGTTGAAAATACCTGGAGTTGGCTTAAATAGTTTCATTTGCAACTTATAATATTGTTACAAAATGTCCAGCTGCGGTAAGATAGCTTCCCCGCAAAGCAGGTTTAGGGTTGCCAGTTGCGTTGGTACGGGTTGGTGGATTTGGAGTGATTAACGACGGCACTTGATGAAGAACGAAAACACAATTTATTAGGAAATATTACTCAGGACAGTTCCAAAAACACGTTTACAGTCGTCGAAATACTACGACAAATACGCTGACACAATCAGCACACCGCTTTCAGGCTATCACTGTGAAGACAGCTTCACGGCAAAGCACTCAAGTACAGCTCTCGACTCGGTTCGGTCGCTCTCGGAACTCAACGTACTCTCGAGACTCTCCACGCTACAACACTCGACAGCCTCAACGATGCACGCTGTCTATGCACCAACTCGCGGTACAGAGACGAGACGCCTCGACACTAGACTGACGATCAACTCGCTAGACTGCTAGACACTCGATAGACTCACGATCAACTAGATTCTGCGTACAGGCAGGGTTTATGTAGCTTTTGGGCTGCGTTCGAGAACATTCGGGGCCAAACCGTTTGTTTAACCAAATTGTTTAATTTGTTCTAGAAGGTTGTCCATCCGTCCATGGCATATCGCCAATTTTGTTGCCGAATGGGAGATCTCACGTCAAATCTGACAACCCTGTCTTTACTTGCCATTTTCCGGCAACCCTAACTGCTTTGCGGGGAAGCTATCTTACCGCAGCTGGGCATTTTGTAACAATAATTTTGATATAGTTAACTCTAAAAAAAAATTCAAAACTAAAGTAAGAAAATAATAAATTTCCTAATTATGAATCTTGTTTATTTTCAGAAATCCACTTGGAGAGGAAGGAAGCAAATTAAATTGGCCAAAATTTACAGCTGAAAACCCTCAAGTCTTGGTGCTAAATCCTAGATTAAGCACCAACACGACTTTTCCCCGACTGTCCCAATGTGAATTTTGGAGGCCGTTTTTTACTCAGCTATTGAGGAATAGCACAGTTTCTGGATGAACACAGTGTATTTGTTTTCATTTGTAAAATACAACCGTATTTCTTTCAATCTTGGATTTTATCATTATCAAACTTTTCAAAGAATTTCCCGACTATTCAGGTGGACAATAAAAAGCTACTCGAATGCCGAAAATGCTTTGAATGCCGTATTTGGAATCATTTGTGTAATAGATTTTAACTCCATTAAAGGTCCAACACCTGATTGTATTTATATATTTTTGACGCTATATTAAGTACTTATTCACACTGTCATCAAAATAATCTAACAATAAGTGTTTCATTTTAACAAACTCAACCTACTCGACCTGAAATGAACGTCTCTGTATAACTTTGTAGCATTAGTTTACTACTTAAACAGTTTTAAGAAAATTTAGTTTTATAAAAAGTTACCAGTTTTCCTTTTCCGCCAAAAATTAATTAAAAGAGAAATGCATGATTAAGTTACTGTACTATTTATCCATTTATCATAGAACGATTTTTCATAAAAAAATCTAAAAAAAGTTGAACAAGTTTCTTAGACAGAAAGCAATAGCAGCTCAGTTTTTCAAATCCAAATCAGTATATATTCGTAATGAATATTAGGAATTATTCCATATTACAATGATGGGCCTTTGCACCTATTATAAGAGATTTGTGAAGGAGTTTTCTTCCAGTTCTAGATCCCTTCACAAGCTGACACAGCCAGCAAAAGTTCTTGTGGACAAAAAAAAAGTGAGGACGTATTTAACAAACTGAAGGAAGCTTTAACATCGCCAGAATACAACAACTCTAACGTATCCTCAGCTCGATAAACCATTTATTTTTTATACGGATGCGAGGCATAGAGTATCGTGCCATACTGGAGCAAGTGTCTCATCTCAATCGGAAAAGAATCACTGTTTCACCAGAAAAGAATTGTTCGTTATAGTTAAAACCGCAGAACATTTCTAACCAGTATCTCTACGGCAGAAAATTTTTGCTGCGCACAGATCATGCATCATTGACATTGTTCTTAAATTTCAATAATCCCGAAGACCAAATAGCCAGATGGATACAAAGACTCTTGGAATATGACGATGTCCTATTCCTAGGGTGGAACTCGTCATCGGAAAGAATCATCACAAGGAAATGCCGAAGTCTGTCTAGCAGACCCTTCTCAAAAAAGCTTCCGATATTGCTTCAGGGTCGATATTTCTCTGAAGCGAAATACGGTAGCTGGTTAAACAGGTTACAGTCACGTTACAACTACAACATCCTCTGACCCAGACCCATGGAATGATGAAGAAGTCAGGAAAGCCCAGCTGGGAGACGGCAGTATTTATACCCATAATTGACTTAATGGAGTCTTCAAATAGGAAACCTACCTGGCAGGACATTTCGGTAGATAGTTCTACGACAGAACAATACTGAGCTTTCTGGGGCTCACTCCATATTCGCTACGACGTCTTGTTCCGGAAGTTCGAGTCGGATGATGGAAAGGCATTCCGATGGCAGCTGATACTTCCAAGATCCCGGACATCCTTAAAGAATTATACAGGAGTCCAACAGGAGGCCACTTCAGAATAATGAAGACTTTTCATAGAGTTTGAGGTCGCTTCTACTGGAGTAATGCAAGAGCTGAAGTGCAGAAGCGGTGACAGTCTTGCTATGCCCGTGCGGGTCGGAAAGGACCGAAGAAACGCAACTAAGGAATGCGGTAACTTGAAATATAGGAACATCTTTTGAATACATCGCTTTGACATCCTGGGACATCTAGGGATAAATCCATTTAACATTGTATTAACTGGCGAGATAGCTCCAAGCTGGCAATAGTTTTGGCAACTAATTTTTGTTCCCAAGTTTGCAAATTCAGAGAGATAGCCAAACGCTAGCGGGCTTGGCGACATTTTGGTCCGATCCATGTAGAACTGTAACTGGTCTGATTCCTATATAACTACATCCGGTCGTATGTAACTTGCACTTGTGTAGGCCTTCCAGCAATTTCGAGAAATCGAATCTACTGGGAATTTCTTGGCGGACGAGGACATATATAATATAGGAAAACTTAATGCAGTCTATACTAAACAAGGAAACAGACATTTTAGTGCTTGTTAGTGTACGAAACAAGGAAATGGCCATTTTAGTTCAGTACGGACGAATTCGAATGCAAGTTCAGTTCCAGACCTTCAGGACAAATGCCAGAACACTGGTTGTTTTTATAAATTGCTGGATGCTGCACACTATAAATGTTGTTGGTTGTTTCCTAACTCTGATAGTAGTTGCAGTTCAGTTATTGCAGATTGGAATAATTTAATGATAATAATTTAAAACTACAATTCTCCCCAATCGCATGAGGAAACGAGCGCTGTGTATGAAACATGGAAAAAATTACTATCGACAAAAATTTCAAAGAACGAATCCGATACTAGACAGATTTTTGAAAAAAGGTTTTATAACGGTGTGTTAATTTTACATTTATACTATCAAAAATGCGTTAGCTTTCCGTGGGCATAATGAAGATATAAATATCAGTTTTTTAGAAGTAAACACGACAATGTCATGAAACAAGTTTTTGAAATGGCAATAGAAAGTGTGTAATATTTGAGAGCTACCATACAAAATGAATTTATTCAAGGTGCCTTGTCATAATTTAGAATAAATTTTTGTGAAGCAGATAACTGCAGCTTCTTCTGTCTTCTTTCTTTGTTATTAGAACATTCTTTGTTATCAGACAATAGTCAAGATATATCGAAGACAAATCAAATGAGTGTCGTTTTAAGACATGTTCATATTGCAAGAAATGATAATTCAGAACCCATAAGTTGTATAATTTAAGAAACATTTCTCGTATGTAAGTTTCTCGTGTAAAAGATCATTCTTACGAAGTCCTGAAAGAACTCGTTCTCAATATCTAGAATGAAAACGAAATTTCGATTAAACAGCGTTATGGACAAGGATATGAAGGTGTTTGTGCTATGAGTGGTGCCTGTAATGGCATCTAACAAAAAAGAAACTCTACTCAGCTCAATGTAGAGTATGAAAACTGCTCGTCTCACAAATTAAACCATTATGACGCTGTTATTAGTTGTAAAGAAATAATAGATTTTTTTTTTTTGTGTGTGTGTGTGAAAAATAATTCGTTACCGCTAGGATTTCGCGACTGGGTCCCCTCTCCCAAAGTCGCCATTTAAAAGTGGTGTGGTGTGGTGTATTTAATTATGGTAAAGCACACTAGGGCTATCTGCCTAAGGGGAGGGAAGCCTTCGTGGAGGACTTTCTAAGGGAAACTGGCTCGTATACACGTTACACATGGGGAAAACCACGAAAACACCCATGCAGCCAGCCCGTTCGCGGGACTCGAACCTCGGACCGAACTACCAGTGTTCAGCGACTTTACCGCTCGGCCGCTGGTGGGCTCGCCATTTAAAAGAAGAAGTATATAAGGTATTTTCTCCCTCCTTTCCACATGCCTTTGTGGTGTAACGGTAGCAAACCCGAGGCGTATTCGAGAGGTCCTGGGTTCGAGTCCCGGCGAGAGCATGGCGCATTTTTCACGTTTCCTGCTTCAAAAAACCTAATGACTCTACAAATTCTCAAAAAAATGCGGATGTCATATAATGATTTGGGCGTTTGGTATTATCTGCTGTATGCCGATACACTGCCAAACAGTACAACCCATGATTTTACTTTCCTAGAAGTGTTTCAGCAACTCAAGAGATTGTATTTTAGTAGAAAGATGCAATTTTGAGTTTCTTTTACTTTTGTTGCTTTCCTTCGTTTGGCTGAAACAGGATGGGGATAGGGCATCTCCACCCCATTTCAACTCAACTCGAGACCATTATCAGTGGATATCTGCATTTATTAATTTGGGGAAAGGAGTATTTCCCCCCCCCCATGGAAAGTTCTGAGAATAGTGTTTGTTTATATTATGTTGTTATTATAATTATTTCTTATTATTATTCTTTTATTGTAATCATTCTTTCCTAATTTATCATGTTTTTCATGTAATAAATGTAATTGACTGATTAGTTTAATAACATGTTCATTGTGCCTGCGACCTTCAAACAATTCATCATTTTTCTACTCAAACAATATAGAAAAGAAAGACTTGTGGGCCTTTTTCTCAATGTTATAAATTATGTCTTAATAACAAATGGGAATTTACTTTTGTGAGAGTTAGAACAGTGTTGAAAGCTGGCACTTCAATTTTAAATTAATACCTAATTAAATTAATGCATTCATGGTATTAATTCTGTGATATTATTTTACTTGATACATTTAAATGTCATTATTATATTCTTTATAGTATATATATACAAGCACAACTGATGATTACATTAAGATAAAACAACAGCCGAACAAATATTAATTTAGAAGTCAGACAACAAAAATCAGCGTTATATATGTAAATTTTCACAGTAGTTCCGATGGTTTTAGCGAGCCATAATCCTCAATAAAATTCCGAGTTCCATACTCAAGAACCCCATTCCGCATATGAATTCCTGGGGTATTTACAGGATTCCTTGCTAGTGTGGTTTGATTTACATTGGTTAAACTAGAAGAGCGTTAAAATTTCGCTTTAAGGAACATGAGGCATATGTTAGGAAAAAAGTCCTCTGTTGGCCAGCACTGTTGGTCCGAAAATCACACTTTCAATTTTTCTGCAGCCAAAATTATTCAAAAAACATCGTCTATTGGTGAATAAGATTTTCTAGAGGCGTTTCACATTCAAAAAAAATCTTTCTGTTCTAGTTAACGATCCTAATTCCAATCCATCTTTGCCTTCGGCCTTTAAAGAAATTATGTTTCAGTTCTGATTTCATCAACAGATGGCGCCACTAGCTTATTTTCTGTCCAGGCTTTCTTATCTTATCTAATGATTATATCCTATCTCGCTCATTTGCAGCTGAGGATGGTGGTTCGATAAAACCATTGAAACTAGTCCTGTGAAAATTTAGAAATATAACGCTGATTTTCGTAGTTTGACTTCTAAACTGATGATTATATACTAGGATAACAGAATGAAAATGTTATATTTTTTTACAGTTATTAACTGATAAACGTTTGCAGCCCTTACAATTTTGCTTATAAATTACTTTAAGTTTCTGACGAAAGGAGGATCATCCATCATCCTCAATGTATAAATAAATACTATAAGTTGTTAATAAATCTGAATATTCATGGTAAATTTAACATGGCAGTACAGTAGAATTCCGCAAAGTCGACATAATATGCACTGAGAGATTGTCGAGTTTTACGGAAAAAGAGGTAGATTTTTCAGAACTCTTGATACCGTATTTACTCGCGTAATAGTCGCACCCCCGCTTTCAAGCAGAAAAAAAAAATCATCAAAAGTGTATCATATTGTGTAGTCGATTTGTCCGCATAATAGTGGCACCTAGACTTTTACAATGAAAAATCGGCAAACGAAATGCCACTATTACGTGAGTAAATACGGTATTTTACCCTTTAACGTCTCCAGCACCTAAAGCCATGGTAATTTTGTTTACACGTTCCCCTCTGTCCAGTCTCTTTAAGGCATCTAGTTTCATTTCCATTGTCACGTTAGTTTGTTTTCTTTTCGAACGACATTTTCACTTAAGTGCCGCGGGGCCCACCAGCGGCCGAGCGGTAAAGTCGCTGAACACTGGTAGTTCGGTCCGAGGTTCGAATCCCGCGGACGGGCTCGCTGCATAGGCGTTTTCGTGGTTTTCCCCCTGTATAACGTGTATACGAGCCAGTTTCCCTTAGAAAGTTCTCCGCGAAGACATCCCTTCCTTTATGCAGATAGCCCTCGAAGCTTTGCCATAATCACACACACTTAAGTGCCGCCCAGACGGCTAGGAGAGCCGACTACGATACCAAGGGGCCCGGGTTCGAATCCCGGTGGTTATATCCCTGGTCCGTCGCTTCATAGGATGCAAAGATGGCCCACCAGTTAGGTGCCTCCATAATAAAGTGACCACCACTTATGGTCTTAGAAGTGGCCAAGCCGAAGTCGGCTGGAGGCCCGTCATTGGTAAAGAAGTACCGTCGAACAGCTTTGCCAAGTATTACAACATATACTTTGAAATTTGTTAGGCAGTTCCAAGAATTAATGGCGAAAATTACAGGAAAAAAAACACTCAAATCTTTGAATAGAACAAGAAAGACATAAGCATAAATAATAAATCATATGTACCCTAAGTAATGTTTGCTCTTGTTTGGCCTAGAGATATCTTAAAAAAGTTCCTAAAAAGTTGTCGAGTTACACAGAATGTCGAGATATCGGAAGTCGAGTTTGCGGGACTCTACTATAGTTACACAATTTTTACCTTATTAAGTTTTTAGGATACTATTCGATTTCGAGGGCCGTAAAAAAATTGCAGCGAAAATGTACGCGCAAAATCTAGCTAACGCGCCCATTTAACAGCGCGCCAAATCTAACGTACGCGCTGATTTCATATTGTGTAAGTTTATATAGTTCTATATTTCTTAAGACGCCATTGAAGTACTAGTTTAATTTTTAAATCCATTTTTTGATTTTAAATCCTTTTTTGATATCCTATGGATTTAACAATTTGGGAATTGCCCATGACGAAAACTCGGCAATAGAATTTTGGGTAAAATGCAGAATCACACACTGCTTGAAGCGTTTTTAAGAATTCCACATACTCGGTATCCATGTGCACATCAACCTATTTTCACTTAAAAAAAAAATCCCAGAATTGCACAAAAATGTCACTGCGCACACCCTTGACTTTATCTATGTAGACATCGACCTATTTTCACTTAAAAAGTAAAAGAAAATTGACAAATATCCAATTGTTTTTACCCTTGTAAAAGGTGACAAACAAATAAGTGAGCGATTCTGCGCTTTACCGAGAATATTTTCAAAGAAAAGGCATCATTCATTATATAAAATCTCGTTTGAACAACCAACGAGATGAAATTATGCTTTAGCGATAAGTCGGTAGCGAAATAGCGATGCAGGCATCCATTCAGTTTCGTTTAGTAATTTTTATATAAATTATAATAATGATCTGAAATAGTTAATTACTGTTATGCTTCCATTCAGTCATGTTTAGCCTTTTTCATATAAATTATAAGAATAAAAATGTATTATATGAAATTAACCTTTCATCTAAATTAAAACATCAATCTTAAATAGTTATTTACTATTATACTTCCTTTCTTGCCGCAATTATTAGGGTTGCCGTAATTATTTTTGGCAGCATTAACATCAACAATAGTTTGGCGATTTTTTACGGCCCTCGAAACCGAACAATACCATTTTTAGTAATAGATGCGTAGATATTATTTAACAGAAATTAATACAGAAAAACTTTACTTCCAGAAGTTTGTTCTTTTAAATACAGAATGCAACTGTAGCAACACGAATGAAATTCCTAAAAATCACAGAGAAAGCATTTTTTGATCTGTGGATAAGTACCTCAAGTTCTTTTCAGTTCGACGTAGTATTCATAACATCAAACTAATCCTGATAAGCCATCAGTAACTCTAATTAAAATAAAATTCTGTTTACAGAAGTTTATACTTTTTAATCCAGATACAATTCTATAATTCTGCTTAACATTTTAAATTTGCATTGTTTTTTCGTTTATTTGTTGCATAGTTTTTCTCTCCGCAAAATAACAGCATTCAGAATATTTTAAGAAGAATATTTAAGCCTGGATAATTAAATACTATTTCTTCCCAGAAGTGCAAAATACGATTGTTTTAAATTAATCTCAATAAATTTATGCAATTGTATTTAAAAACAGTTTTCATTCTTTCATTCCAAATGTATAAAAATATATTCTTTTTCGTCCGAAGTAAATGCAGTAACTGAAACAAATTTTGAATAATAATTACAGCTACCATTTTTCAGCCTTTAAATACAAAATAGTATGTAACTGTTATATAACTTGTAAATTTAAGTACATACCTTCACTTTACGATATGAAGAATGCTGACAAATATACGTAATATCCTTGAAAACAGAGACCCAAGATTTATCAGACGAAAGTTTGCAGAGTATCCAACATGTGTTTGCATTTCTTGCAAATTCTTTCAACCAGGCAGTAAAATTTTCACAATAGCTAGTATTTGATCTAACTTCACACTGAAAATTTTCACAAGAAATTCACGATGCTTTAATTATTTTGCATAGGAAACTGAGATACAGAGAACATTTTCAACCACCTTACTTAAAAGCGCGGCAAAGGTCACGTGAAATGATAGAAACATTATTGAAAGCCCATTGGTCCATCCTAGTAGCCACTCCCTTCTAACAAAGCTGCATTTTCGAAATATGTTCTCGGCACCAAATACGGATACTTTCCCGTTATGCACCTGCAGCACTTTTTGGCGCATGGCAAACGATAATCTATTGACCATGTATGCGTGTCTGTGTTTGCCATCTATAAACTAATCCTATAACTAGAAATTGCGTACGATCATGAAGCCCGCCCCAAAAAGCATAGCCAAATGCATAATGGAAAAGTAACGTCATCAATGTGCGAATTTAATTCATGGGGTCTCAGATAAGCATATCAGAGGCCCTAGGATTTGGTAAAAGATTTTAAACACTTAAACGGTTTTGCTACTTTCCCATATGTTTTTTCTTCATTCATATTCCCCCTCTTGCTTTTGGTTTACTCCCCCCCCCAGCAATGGGAAATTTTTGAAGCCTCCTATCTTAAATACTCAAGGACATTTTCGTGGTTCTCTCAATGCCCTAAGCATGTCCCTAAGCTTAATAGTTTAACCAGCCCTGCTAAGTATAATGAATAACAAAACTAATAAATTCAGGCTTAACTTTCCCAATGTGAGATAAAAGCAAGACAAATTTCAACGGAACACGTATTTCAGCGCCAATCTTGTGATACATCACCAATAGTGTGTAGCAGGATTGGATTATTTAATTACGGCAAAGCACACGAGGGCTATCTGCTTAAAGGGAGTGATGCCTTCGTGGGGGACTTTCTAAGGGAAACTGGCTCATATACACATTACACATGGGAAAAAACACGAAAACGCCCACGCAGCCGGCCCGTTCGCGGGATTCGAACCTCGGATCGAACTACCAATGTCCAGCGTCTTTACCGCTCGGCCGCTGGTGGGCCAATAGTGTGTAGCAAATGCCCATTAAGTTTTACGATGTCTCATATCTGAGATGTGAATTTGAAGGTTTTGGATATCGAACAAGAAAAAGCTAAATTTTTTAGTTAATGGAATTTACGGAGAAGTGGCAATAAATGACGATGATGTAACTGAAGTATTCCATTGCGATGATAATCCCCCAACAATGAATCAACTACCGGATGGAGAAATTTGTAGTATTGTTGCAAATAACAAAAATATCCCTACCTTCGCCGGTGTACTGATTACACGGCAACAGGCACCTAGGCTGGGAACATGTAGATGGTAAACATATCTTTTTGTAATAACATAGTAAAAGTGCCAATGCAGAAAAAAAGTATTTCCTAAGGCGCCCTGTAGAGTCATTAGGTTAATTGGAAGCAGAAAAGATGAAAAATATGCAACCGCCTTCACCGGGAATCGAACCACAGACCTCTGGAATACCAGCCCAGCGTGCTACCGTTACACCACAATGGCATGCTAGGAAAGTGGGAGAAATACCTTATATACTCTCCTTTTTAAAGGGTGACTAGGGTTTTTTAGGGGACCTAGTCGCCAAATCCTGAGTGCGGGGAATCGTCATCCACCACCCTTTTAGTTCGGGTGCCACTTGTAGAGTCATTAGGTTAATTGGAAGCAGAAAAGATAAAAACTATGCAACCGCCTTCGCCGGGAATCGAACCACAGACCTCTGGAATACCGGCCCAGCGTGCTACCGTTACACCACGAAGGCATGCTAGGGAAGTGAGAGAAATACTTTATATACTCCCCTTTTTAAAGGGCAACTAGGGTTTTTTAGGGGACCTAGTCGCCAATTTCTGGGTGCGGAGAATCATCATCCACAACCCTTTTAGTTCGGGTGCCACTTGTAGAGTTATTAGGTTAATTGGAAGCAGAAGAGATGACAAATATGCAACCGCCTTCGCCGGGAATTGAACCACGGACCTCTGGAATACCGTTACACCACCAAGGCTCGCTAGGGAAGTGGGAGAAATACCTTATAGCCCGACTCAAGGTTACCATGTTCTGTATCAGATTATGAGTGTTCTGGTCCACGAATGTGAGCGTGGGTTCGAATCCCACTTCTGACAGCAGTATCCCTACCGATAGTGAAGAGATGCTGTTGAGAACGAAAAACTTTTGGCTGGCAATTCAGTAAGAATTCTCAGCACGGTAATTAGAGAACTTTATAACTACACAAGAAAGTATGTATATCTATAAAGAGAAAGTACTATTAGAAGAAAAAGAATTACATTACTAATTACAGCTTAAACAACTTACATTGAAAGCAATGTTTGATAAAAGCAAACAAATTATCGTTGAGCATTTTTTGTGTGTGTGTGTGTGTTTTATTTTATTTTTTGTAAATTTCGATTCCCTTTTCTTGAAGGACATAAATGCTTCACTATTTCATAAAGAAATATTTCCGACTTCTAATTTTATAATTTCTACATGGCATCCTACTAAATTTAAACTGATGATCTAAAAAAAAAGAAAATTCCCAAATCTGCTATCGCAGAAGTCCTGACGAGTCCAGATCTCGGTCAGTAATATTTTTATTAAATAGTCTAATTAAATAATTTGTTTTGATATATTCTCTGTTAAAAGTAAATTATTTAGTACATTAAATACTGTTTTAGTTCTTTTATAATTTTTATTCACAAAAAATTTTACATGAAAACTCTTTTTGCAAACATCTGTCAAATTGATAGCTATGGTAGAATTAGGACATATCAGTATTGGCGGTTCTGGAATTAATTCTAACTTTTATGTAAAATCTGGTATACTAACAACATCAATGCATAAGAATATATCTGCTCCCACTACTTTTATGATGCAGATCTATAAAAACTTAAGATATAATTCAATTTTCCAATCTTTTTTTCTCAGTGCCCCCCCTTTTTAAGTTGTAATTTATTCAGCAGGCATTGTAACAATAACATATCAGATGTCTTCTGAATATTATCTGTAGACAGTGACTAAATTTTTACATATTTATTGCACTTCTGCTGCATCAAATTATAAACTAAAAATCATCACACTATATGGAAACAGGATGGTAACGACTGCAGATTTTTCAAAATATTTATGATAGTGAACTTAAATTACTACCAGGCCATGTACATGGTTATATAGTGAAATAACATCTATTTGGCTATACTAGATATTGCTGTCTTACAGATTTATGATCATATTTTTAGAATAATCAACTGAAATTAAGACACAATAACACACCAAATAAATACTAATTCAGAAGTCAAACAACAAAAATCAGCGTTATATTTTCAAAATTTTCGCAGGACTAGTTTCGATGCTTTTACCGAACCACCATCCTCAGCTGCAAAAACACAAATGAACAAGATGCTGCTGCCAAAATTATTCAAAAAACATCTTCCATTGGAGAATTGGATTTTCTAGAGGCATTTCACATTCAAAAAAATCTTTCTGTTGTAGTTAAGGTTCCTAATTCCAATCTGTCTTTGCCTTCGGCCTTTAAAGAAATTATGTTTAGTTCATCAACAGATGGCACCACTTACTTATTCCTGTCCAGGCTTTCTTATCTTATCTAGTCATTATTTCCTATCTTGTTCATTTGCAGTTTTGCAACTGAGGATGGTGGTTCGGTAAAACCATCAAAACTAGTCCTGCGAAATTTTTGAAAATATAACATTGATTTTTGTTGTTTGACTTCTGAATTAGAATCAACTGAAAGTTTGTAAGTTCCTTGGAATAGAAAAAGGAAAGTACAAGCAACTTAACCAATTTGGATAAAAGGTCAACTGACCTGATTTGACACAATTTTTGTAAAGATGCATTAATGTAATATTTGTGTGATCAAATGTATGTTAGTTTCAAAAGTGTTTAAGAAACCAAATTTTTGCAGTGTTGCCAATTTGCTTTCAGTGCCCCTTTGCATCAGCACCCATTAATGCACAATAAAACTGACATCGAGAAACTGTGATTTAAATGATAGAGTTGTTTCAACAAACATTTTTCATGCTTCTATTAAAAGCCATTGATTATTGATTTTGGATGTATAAAAATAAAATCAAGATTTTTAAAAAGCATTTGAAAGTTGTATATATGGCACGACGATCTCCGTCAGATGCAGATTTGTTTTCCGTCAGATTTTGTTTGACTGACAGAAATGCAACAGGCACTTGGCAATTTTGTTTAAGTTGCATGAGGGGAAATCATCAACAGCAACGTCACTAGCAACAAACTAGATAGCTGAATTTGCACCTGGAATTCTACATCAAAAAAGAGTTTCATAACGCAAAAAACATTTAGCAATACCATCGAATTTATGTGATGCAGAAAGAAAGTAAAGAAACAATCCAGAATGCTTTCATCCTGCATTATTTATTTAAACTGTATTAAAATTTTATACAAACCCTACACTACAGCTAAGGGAGCAAACTAAATATAAGTTTTAATTTGTATTTGTTTCAATATTAATTGCTATTTTCTTTTCTGGAAATTCCCCCATTTCTAGTTCTTAGAATTGTGAATAAGTAGATATTCTGAAAATGCTTCTGGCTCCTAGAGCTTTAAAAAAAAGATTTTGAATGTCACTAAAGGATAAGTTGCTCTGAAAAGAACCCATTCTGTTTCTACATAGAAATATGAATTATCTGCACTGAGATTTGTAGTAACATATTGTTACAAAATGTACAGGCGCGGTAAGATGGCTTCCCCGCAAAGCAGTTTTAGGGTTGCCATTGCCACATTTGGCAAGAAATTGCCTATTTGGCGATAAAATCGGCGATATGCCATGGACGAATGGAAAACCTTCTGGAACGAATTCTTACCGGTTTAGCCCAGAATGTTCTCAAACATAAGCTGAAAGCTATATAAACCCTGCTGGTCCGCAGTCAGTTAGTGAGTGCTTCGCCTAGCGAGCTGATAGAGTGTGTGTCTCGTCTAGCAAGTCAATCCCTGCGGAGTCGATTGAGTTCAGAGCCGGGCAGCAAGTGACGAGTGGGTCATCAAGTGCACCAAACGAGTCTCGTAGTGTATAGCAGTTAGTGCATCATTGAGAGAGCGTGTTGAACTCTGGGAACAACTGAACCGAAGAGTTGGGAACTGTGTTCTGTGTGTCGTCGAGTTCATCGCGAGTTGTAGCGTGGAGAGTCTCGAGAGTATGTGGAGTTCCGAGAATGACTGAGCAGAGTCGGGAGCTGTACTCTGGTGCTTTGCACCATTATAGCCTGATAACCTGAAGGCTGTGTCGCTGATTGTTCCAGTGTGTTTACTGTAGTTCTTTGACGACTGTGTAAATGGGATTTTGGAGCTGTTCTGAGAACACTGGCCAATAAAGTGTGTTTGGATACTTTGGAGTGAATAACACACTATATACTGGACAATAAAGTGTGTTATTCACTCCAAATCCAAACAAACCCCGTACGAACATGAAGGAAGAAAATAACGTAACAACTGGTTTCAGAAAAGAAAAATGCAACCATATGTTAATGACAGATGATATTTCTTGGAGTAAATGAGAAATTAATTAAATTTGGTCTAGCTCTCAACCCAGGGCTGTAGCTAGGGTTTTCAGCTCCCAAGGACAACCGAAGATCTTGCGCCCCTATTCTGTTTGCCACGAGTGGAAAAAATTTCATTCTAAAAATCCGTAACATCATTTTGGCACCCACTGGAAGCTGCACCCAAGGACAAATGTACCCGCTTGCCCCACCCCTCTAGCTACACCCGTCTCAATTTGATAACTCAAAATTACTTTCACTAATTAAAAATGAATTTAATTATAAGGTGGATTTCTTATTGCATTTGCTTTCATCACAATTAAAATGTCAGTAGCTGAAAATATGTGAAACAGAGATGCTGATATAAATTGGCATTTGTCAGTCATATGAATGAGAAATTAGTGTTCATAGATATTTTTATGATACTTAAAAAGCAAATTATACATAAGAAAGTCTTCTGCAGGTTAAACTAAAACACATCCTTTTAACAAATATTAAGAAGCTACACTGACTTCCAAAAAGTAAAAATGCGTTTGTAAAATCAACAAAAATGGAAAAGTAAAGCTTTAATTAACACCAAATAGCATACGAAGATAGGAAATGTGCTTACACATGAAAGAAAACACATATTATGGGTATTTGGTGGTATAAAACAAGAAAGTGGAAGTTTTTTTTTTTTTTTTTTTTTTTTTTGAAGTGGTTGACGTCAGAAGAAAAGAAACTTTTGGATGTAATTCAACAGAATTATAAGCATCCTATTTGAATGAAGGAAATGCATATGGTCGAACGTAAAGATTGTTCAGATGGCTTTGAATGGGTTTGTGACAAGACAGGTTCAAATGCTCACCATATAAACCATTCCATTAGAAAGGGAACATAGTTTGAGGAAAGGGGTGGGCTCCAACTGCGCGAATAAAAATCCTTTCCCCGTCCTGCTATAGTCCAACTGAGCAAATCAAAATTTCTTTCTCCTGTTGCCTACAGCATTACAATTTAACTTTTCGAAGCCAATTAGGAAATAAACTTTACTTACAAATAACTTTTCGAAGCCAATTTAATAGCCAAGAAGAAAATAAAGAAATAGCATTATATATCAACAATCACAAGAACAAGTAAAGAATATCTAACAAGCAGGCTAATTACTTGAATAACAGTAATAAATGTGAGAGCTAACAAAGAAAATAAAAGGTATTGGTAAACATACATATTGGCATTACAAACATCTTTCATTAATTACAATATTATAGCAAAGAGTATTATAATAATATCATAAATTAAATAACTATAAAGCATACCAATTATATTTTTTATAAATTACATCAATTATAGTCAAGATGTCTGAACTAGACTGGAAAATTTACACAGGCGAGCAAAAGATTATTCCGAATCAAAGTGTGTTAAAGTATGCTAGAAATGTTTTTCGTTAATTAAAGTAATCATGTAAATGTTTGCAGAAATAAATAGTTAAATTTAAAAAAAGCTTAGCATGAAATCTATTATAACAGCATTACAATGTGTTTTGAACACTGACATATAAATTGTAAATAAATTAAAATTATTATGCTAAGAAGTTTTTTCTAAAATTTATCTAGAAGGAAAGAATTAGATAAACAGTACTGCAAATTAATATAATCAATCAGGCCTCTCAATAAAAAAAAGCTTTTTTTTAAGCAAAAACTAAAAATTGGGATGCAAAAGTTTGTGTAATATACTTGGAAATATTTGAACATATAATTAGAAATGTATAATTAAATTAATAATAAGCTAATTAACAGTAACATTAAGCTTAATTTCATTCAATCTAAAACAAGCAATCAATCAGGAGCTCCGCATAACTGAAGTTTTATTGCTATTTTACGTAGATTTGCGTATAAAATAAATATTTGCACTTGTAAAACAAGTGAATAATGTACTGATAGTCAACAGGAATTAAAATACGGTGGTTAAAAATATAACTACTTGTTAGAAGGTATGCAAAGTTGTCATGGCTAGAGAAATTGAATAATTATAGAAAACTCATAAAGTTAAGCGCTACAGTGTGAAAAGAAAATTCTGGAATAAACATGTTAAGAAAATTAGATTGAGAAATAATCCATAATTTATTGATATCCATATAAACTCTATGCTTTTGAAAAAGATTACATATAATTTGGACCGAGGTATCAATCATCGAATCCGAGTTAATTTTTTCCTTATTACAGGGATTTGTAAAATGATATGCTAAGGCAAAAGTGAAAATTTTTGCAATATTTTAAGAATAAATTTTAAAAATATTTTTGCTTCATGAACTGAAATTTTTACGATACATTTTTACACCGTAATTAAATACCAAAAAAAAAAAAAAAAAAAGTAAGAGGTGGGGGATCTTGTGGGATTAAAAACTCGGGTCAAACTACCAATGTTTAGTGACTTTTCCACTTGATCATAAGACCTTTTCAAATTAGGCTGAACAATATACGAGGGTTGGAACTTTAATAGTGGCAACACAGCTGAAAAAACTCTATGCAACAAAACCAAAGAATATTGCATATACCACACGTGAACTACATACCTACTTTACCTCTCAGCAAAAAGACTCGTTCTGCCTACGTCACGCGCATGCGGTGTGACGCGAAGAATGGATCCTTGTATTAGCTCGTGGTCTAAATAAGTGTTGTCAGGATGTTTCCAAAACAAGAACAGTGATGTTGGATAAAAATTGAATGTGCCAGAGGTCGTACAGCATGACAGTGTCATCAAGGGCTTCAAGAGGCTTGCGGGAAATCTGCATTGCCTTACAGAACCGTAGCAAGATGGGTGAAAACATTCAATGAAGGACGCCAAAACATGGCAGACATGCTGTGGCCAGGTCGTCTGAGTGTCAGCGATGCAGACGTGCAAACTGTTGCCGCACTAATGGACAGTTATCGCCGCCAAACGATTCGTCAGCTGGGCGGACAAACAGGATTAGCCCATACGACTGTGCTGCACATTCTGAAGGAATGCCTGTCCATGAGAAAAATTGTTTCACGATGGGTTCCACATCAATTGACGGAAATGCAGAAATGGCTACGATATGATGCTGTCCGAACCCACCTGGAGCTCTATGAGTGTGAAGGAGATGCTTTTTTACGCTGTATCATTACGCTGGATGAGACTTGGGCTCGATCGTACCAGCCAGAACTGAAACGCCAATCAAACAAATGGCGTCATCACGGGTCACCACGACGTTCGAAATTTCATCAGAACCCCAGCAATGTGAAAGTTATGGTGATTCTCGTGTACGACTGTGATGGTGTCATCCTAACGCATACCGTTCCCCACTAAAGACCGTCACTGCGCAGTATGACTGCTCATTTTTGGAGCACAATCTCCGGCCAGCTTTGAGAAAAATACGGCGACACTTTCTGCAGAACGCTCCTCTCATTTTGCATGACAATGCTCGGCCACATGCAGCACAAGCTGTGACTGATTTGTTCAAGCGATGGGGCTGGGAAGTGCTTTACCATCCACCATACTCCCCAGATCTAAGCCTTTCTGACTATGACTTAATTCCTAAGATGAAGGAACGACTTCGTGGCACTCACTTCCAAACTGTTCCTGAGATTCTTGCGGCAGTGGACCGGTCCATTCAAACTTTCAACAAAACAGGCGCTGCTACAGGTATTCTGCGACTTCCACATCGTTGGAAACGGGTTGTACACAATGCTGGCGACTATATTGAAGGACTGTAAAACATGGTGACATGAATCACTTTTGTATTCCTTGTAAATAAATAGTTGCCACTATTAAAGTTCCAACCCTCGTATTAAAGAAATTAGAAGATACAGCACACATAAGAACAAAAGTGGGCTGAATTAGAGATTTACATGTTTAGTGAATGAATTAAACTTATCTGTATGCTATTATGAAATATAAGGAATATAGCATAAAAGCACGAGTGAAGAAGGCAATGGCAGTCTAAATCATTGTAATCTAAATGTATAACATTATCAATATCTGCTATTAATTTCAATACTGGCCCACCAGCAGCCGAGCGGTAAAGTCACTGAACACTGGTAGTTCAGTCCGAGGTTCGAATCCCGCGAACGGCCTGGCTGCATGGGTGTTTTCGTGGTTTTCCCCATGTGTAGCGTGTATACAAGCCAGTTTCCCTTGGAAAGTCCTCCACGAAGGCATCCCTGCCCTTAGGCAGATAGCCCTAGTGTGCTTTGCCATAATTAAATACACCAACACCAATTAATTTCAATACTGCTGAAAAAATTATAAATGATTTCTATAATAAATCACACGAACTTGCTGCATTATAAATTACAACAGTTAGAAATATTATTAGTGTGATTTAGTAACCATCTTTGTTAACAAATAATTTCAAATAAATAATATAAATGACTCAGCCTGAAACTAGGTTAGAAAATAAGCTCCATGCTGATGATTAAGCTTTATCAAGATATTAGAAATATCTTCTCTTAACTAGAGTTATGATGCAAGAACTTGTAAAAATTATTATTTAAATATAAATTGGCATAAATACAATACAAAATCTATAAATTCTACATACATGAAAACTTGAATACAGTGCAACAATATGTGAAAAAGGAATGGATAAAAAAGGAACTGAAAATCCCAAGATATTAATATAAGGAAGTTCAAATTTTTTTTGTTAATTATGAAAATTCTGCAGATGCTAATAATTATCAATTTATTAATTAAATGTGTATTAGAAATTAAATGTATGCCAAAGTACATCAGGTAAAGTAACTGGAAAACAGAAAAAATATTTAAACGTTTCTAGTATTAAAATATGGAATTTGTAAGAAAGTTAAATAACCTTAAAATAACCTTCAATGACTAAAAATGGAAAGCTTAGTACGGCAATATATTGCAATAATATTAGTGTGAATTTAGAACCACTTAAGAAATCCAATTTTTAGATTAAATAAAGAGAATTGTTTAAATTAAATTAGAACCATTTACCTAAAATGATAAATTTGAAAATTAAAACCATTCTGCTAAGAAGGTTTCTTAATATTTATCTAGACAAGAAACTTATTTAAGGTGAGCTACAAATCCGATATTTGATAGGTTGGTTATGTATCAGTTTTGTATATGTCATTAAACTATCAATTTTATATATATCAGCAACTAAAATCTACAACTTGGAAAGTTTTTAATTCTTACAGAGACTAAAAATGATCTGGCTCATCATTCTTTTAAGCATCATAAAACTTTTAAACGAGTGTAAAAGAAATTCATTTTTACTTTAGCACATGCCAGACTTTAAATTAATATTTGTTTTCTATGCACAATTTTTTACAATATTGAAAAACGAAAATAGAGGCTTGCAGTCTCAATAAAATGCCCCTTTAATGGTGATAAATGACTTTTTGTAGCACCCAATCTTCTTGGGAATTCACGTTCTTAGAGAGACGGGACGGGAAAAAGTCGCGTAGTTCGTCTATTAGATAAGACGGGGGGTGGATCTTCGATCAAATTTCGCACAGTTCGTACCCTACCAAGGAAAGTTTATGGATGCTGTTAAGGAATTTTGTGTGCCACAGAACTGAAGACACAGACATTTCTAAATAAGGTAAATGGATATTTCCTTTGTATAGTGCATGAATATCATAAGATGTATTTCCTTTTAGCTAATCTTTGGAATATGGTAACAGGTAGTTTGGCGACATTTTGGTAAGGCAATAAAGGTTACTAGCTAGGACTTTAGCAGTGTACATGGATAAAGTCAAGAGTGTGCGCAATGCCATTTTTTGTGCAATTCTGGGATGTTTTTTTAAGTGAAAATAGGTCGACGTGTACATGGATACCGTGTATGTGCAATTCTTAAAAATGTGGCAAGCAGTTTGTGATTCTGCACTTTCTCCCAATTTCGCACCTAATCTTCGTCATGATTAAGCACTTTTGTTCCATAAAAGTTCTAGCATAAGCGTAATTCGGCTAGCAGATTGTTGGGAAAAAAATGTTGAGTAAAAAAAAAAAAAAGTCTTTACTTCGTGAAAACAAAATGGCGTCCAAACAAAAACTAGCAGGTTGCTGTAGCAGGGTTCGTCGCCAAATTTTCACCAAACAATCGCCAAGTTACCATAATCCAAAGATTAACCTTCCTTTTTTATGTTGATTTCAAATGCAGTTCGTTGGGATTATATATATATATATATATATATATTGGCTCTACTGTAGAGTTGGGTGCCCCTTCGATTTTTAAGTGAAAAATAGATCGATGTGTACATGGACAAAGTCAAGTCAGTGCACAATGCCGGGTTTGTGCAATTCTCCGATGTTTTTTTCAGTGAAAATAGATCGATGTGTACATGGACACCGAGTTTGTGCAATTCTTTGACTTGTTATTTTGGTTTTGTCTAGTGGCCCTCTTGAAATTGTGCCTTCCTGGCCAATTGCCAATTTTCACCAAAGAGCACTCTTAAATATATTTTTACCCATAAATAAATTATAAATCATTCGTAGATATTTTATAAAATAAATACATATAAAAGTATATCACTCCAATAAATTATTAAAAAAATAAAATAATGATTTAAAACATTTAGGATTGCATTTAATGCTTTTAAATTACATGATTTAGTACGAAACTGGTTATTTGGGAAAAGATGCGTGAACAGAATTGATGATCTTATGTTTCACAAAATGGGAATACTCTTCAAATTATACACAGCAAATGTTATTTAGCATAAAGTAACATAATGGTAAAAATATTTTAGATAGACAACAAGAACATTTTAAATATCAGACTTTGCACTAAAATTTTTCTCAATGTCTTACCAACTGGAAGTGTACCTGAATGAAATTGGTACATATGCAAAACATATTTCCGTGCACATACCGTTTACATCAGTCACATTTTACAATATAACATACGCTAGTTAATTCTGTATTCATGCCCTTTCCTTTCAGTCTCTAATAAATAGTGAGTATATTTATGTTATATTACTTAACTCTAATTATTTTTCTTTAACACTTTTCAGGCAAGAAGATAAATAAACATTAACCATCAGAAAATTACTGCAGTAATATATCAAATTCACTTTGGATGCATTACTGTAGAAGTAAATATAGACTTATAAAACTGAACAGAAAAGTAGGTCACAAGTGTTGCTCTGCACGCATAACATTGTAATGACACTCGCCCATCAGCATAAAAGTTCTGTACCAGTGAACAGCTTATGCCATAGGTCCCCACCCTTTTTGTCCCTAAGAGCACATTCTAGAATATCTGTTGGTCAGCGGGCACTATTTACGTTGGATAGAATTAATAATACATGCACATAAAAAAAGAGATCGGTCGCATTTCCCTTTGTGCTGGTATCTGTGTCAGATACAATTTCCATTTCATAAAAAATGAGAAAACCTTCAAATAGAATTTTATTGAAACCTAAAACATTTTTATTGCGATCACACAGAGGCTGGCACCATGGTGCCTGTGGGCGTAAGGTTTGGAACCCCTGGCTTACGCTATACAGGTTTGTTTAGGATGGTATACTAAGTATAAAATTATTAATTTATTGAGTTATAAATTATTTAATGGGAAACTTTCCCATTTGTAAGTACAGATTACCTAAGTTGGATGTGCTCCAAAATCGAGCACACCTAATTTGTAAAAGACATTATCAAGCTCTTTTCATAAGGTGTCTAAAGTGGACATCACTTTACTCATTCAGGAATAAATAATTCACCCATAGGTTAAAAACTATAAATACAAAAGTCCCATTACACTATGAATATACATTTGCATTAGAGCACTTCTGAAATTTCTCACTAATTTACTATTACTTTTTTAAACCTCAAATATGTTATGATGAGATTATTCACTTAGGTCAGTGTGTATGTCATGAGAGAACACATTACCACGAATGATTTGTTGTATATAATATAATGTAGTTTCTCTAAATTGATTATACACTGTTACATCATTTTTGGTAATATTAAAAAAAAAAAAGTTTGAAAAGTAAACATACTGAAGATTTCTCATCACTATAAATTCACCATCTTTAAAAATATTTTTAATTTCACATGATGCTATCCTTTATACACTATATTTATAAAATTTTCCCCAAGCATAAGTCCACATATGCACCCATAATTTACTTTTCAAGAAAAACTTAGAATAGATAGACTACATGACTTAGAATAGATACCATAATTATAAGGTTTCTCATCCATATGAGTATTATTTATAAATATAATTTATGGAGACAAAGTTATGTTTGCATTCTCCACATATTGCATTTTTCATCTGCATGGATGCATTTACACTTACTTAACTTGTATCTGCATGTATGATTTGCTCTGCATTTCGCATATACACGATCTCATACTAAATGAGAATGTTTATGTTTCCTTAATTGATGCTTCCAAATAAATGATTTTTCACATATATCACAAAAATAAGGCTTCTCATTTGTATGAGTATACATATGATCTTGTAGGGAAGTTTTTCTTGCAAACGATTTAGTACATACATTACATTCAAAAGGTTTCTCACCAGTATGGATACGTATATGCAGCAGAAAACTACTTTTCCGAATAAATGATTTTTTACACACCTCACATTTATAAAGCTTCTCACCTGTATGAATCATGACATGCCGCTTCAATGCCGATTTCTCCGAAAATGATTTGCTGCAAACATCGCAAGAATAAGGTTTTTCTCCAGTGTGTGTACGCAAATGTGCTTTAACATCCTCGTGCCTAATAAATGACTTGCCACATATGTCACAATTATAAGGCCTCTCTCCAGTGTGAACACGTGATATATGTACTTTTAATTTACAGCTTAACACAAATGATGTGCCACATAAGTTGCACTTGTAAGGTTTCTCACCGGTGTGAATACGAACATGCACCTGTAAATCACTTTTTCGCAAGAACGATTTATTACATATATCACACGAAAAAGGTTTCACACCACTATGCATCCGCAGATGAACATGATATCCAGATGATTTTGCAAAGGATTTGCTGCATATATTGCACACATGCAATTTTTCACCAGTGTGGTTACGCATGTGCTCCAGTAAATCGCTCTTCCATTTATATGATTTATTGCATTCACTGCATTTATGAACTTTTTCAGTAGAGTGGACAAACCTATGCTCCTCTAACTTGAATTTCTGCATAAATGCTTTGTTACATACATCACATACATGAGGTCTCTCGCCTGTGTGAAAACGCATGTGCATCTGTAAATCAAACTTGCGAAGAAATGATTTCTTGCATACATTACATATATGCGATCCTATATGAATATACATAATTTTACTTGTTGCAGTTCTTTCCAAGAATGGTTTCAAAACATCACTAGTATGATACTGCTCATCTGCAACTGTATCCATATTTAATAATTCCTGCCCAGGAAACAGTTTCCGAATATATAACACATAAAAAATCTATAAGAAATTGTATTTTTTTCGAAATAGTTTTTTCATATAAAAACAATTATCTATAAATTTTGTGTCAAACATCTTCATGCAGGCATACCTTCTCAACAAAACATTCTAAGTACCACAAATATGTTTCCTAACTGCCTGCATATTTTATGCATAACAGTTTTAACTTCAACAGATTAATTTATTATCTGCAACAACTTAAACATACTTTACACTCTCAAAGCTTCTTTTTAAATGGTATACAGTATATCCCTTACATTTATATCAGCTATTAACGATTTTTACACCTTAGCACGTTCATAAATTCTACACTACAGAATCAAGGCGATTTTGACGTCCAGCATTAAAAAAATATCTCTTTATACAAGTAACATCGATCGCGGATGTTTCCAAAACAAAATCCTCATTTGTCATAAGCTATGTCATGGAGGTTTAAAAAAGAAAAATTTTCCCCAGACAGAGGCAGAGGGAAAAGGGGTGGAGAACTTCCGGCTATTTCTAAGGTCCATATCGTTCAAAGTCTGTAGAGGAAGTGGCTAGCTCACTTGAGTAAACAAACAAATGTGCGTTCTCGCTCTCTATTGGCTGTGACGTCAGTGAAGTTAGTATAGAGTTGCCTTAACAGTATAGAGTTGGCTCCTTCATTAATTTTTTACGCGTGCGGAAAATTAATTTTCATTTTTTCTATTGAAAATATTATTAAATTTATTATGGCATAATGGTTGGCCTCAATGTCCTTATGCGTCAGTAATATTATGTAATAAATATTATGTGATAAAAGCAAAATTTAGAAGTACGCATAAATACTGATGGCGTAGCTACTTGATACTTAGACCACAGAATTCGCAATGTCTAAGAAATTTCACAGAAGAGTCGGTTTTAATTCCATTTTTTTAATTTAAATTCACGTTTAGAGCCACAGTTCACTTGTGGTCGTGCCTATTTTCAGAACATTTACATTTTTTAATACAATTTTGACAAGAACAGAGCACAACGAAATGACGCCGAAACAGCAACAGAATTACAAGCGAAATAAACATTTATCCAGTATGCCAACTCACTAAAGACGAAGGTTTTGGTTTGCAAAGGTTTCATGAGCGCTGCGCAAGCTTTGTGGCATGGATTAATCTAGAAATGACACAGTCCAGAAATGTTATTATTATTTTTAGAATGAAGAGGGAATAATCAAATTAAAAATGAGGAATTAAAAGGCTGTTATTAAATTATAAATGTGATTTACGATAAAAAAAACAACACAAATCAGCTTTTTAATTTAATTTAGTAATAGCCTCTTAATCCCTCATTTTGAGTACTTCATATCTCTATTCAAAAAATAACATTTCTGGACCTTGCTATTTCTAGATTAATCTATGAAATATTAATCTAGAAACTTACAAAGCTTGTGTAACGCTGATGACGTACTTAATTGAAGAACTAAATTCTGAGAACTGAAACATTTCTAACGTAAACCAAAACCTTTATCTTAATAGACTTCCATGTTGAATAATTGCGTACTTTTAGGTTCAATTTCTGCTTGGACGCTTTGCAATGCTCTCTTCCTATCGCCATAGTATCAAAAATGTAAACATCATCTACATTCTACTCAATCAACATTTGCTGCTACATCTTTTTCTCTTTTTTATTATATATATGTAGTAATGTTGATGGCGTAAGACATAGATCCATATTGAAGAAAAAGAAGAATTCTGACTGCGCAGAATGTCAATATGTTGAAATGATGACTTGGAGTAAGCTGCAATGGACTGACGATGGTTCTCTACATTTTAACTTGCAGATACTTCATTACGTAATCAGAAAGATGACACTCGACTTGTAGACAGACGTGGCAGAATTGAATATAACTTTTATTGCAGGACACGAACTAATTACGTAAATATAATTTTTATGACACATGATCATGAGCGCAATAGGCTTATATGTATATAAGCAAATAGGACAAAAAGAAATATATTGACAAAATTTTTTAGAAGATTATCCTATCTGAGGAACATTGTGTATGGCAGTACAATAGTCTCATGTTAACTGGAAGTGAAAAAAAAATTATAAAGTTCGATAAGAAAATGTCTTTTAAAGGACAATTAAAGTTATAAAATTTATAAAAATATAGATACTGGAATAACAAATAAAAACTAGCAATCACTTATGTTTAATACTTCAAACAGAATTTTTTAAGGGGTTAGGTATTTGAAACACTAAACCTAGAAGATTAATTTGTACCGAACACACATTTCGTGCTTCCTGATATTATGCGACTCAAAACGCTGTTAATTAATTTTTCGGGAGTGCAAAATAATATTTCTAATAGCATCTTAATGTCAAAGAACTACCCGACGGGTTTGTTCGTCACTATTAGCTAATGCAGAGAATAAAAGTAAATTTAAAATCAAACTAAATAGAATTGCAAAATATACAAAAACATAATATGCAGAAAGAAAAGTCTAGAAACATTGTACAAAATAGAATCGAAAACTCTTTTTTTTTTTTTTTTTAAATTATGAAAATATACGAAAGAGTTTTAGAGACAACACTATAAAAAGAACTAAGAACGTAACCTAATATCTTATTTCTAAAAAAACAATTTCCGAAATAAAATAGTTACATTATAATCGCTATTGTTTTTTGAACTGGAAAACTTAAAAAACTAATTAAGCTGTTAATGGTGAAAACAAGAAAAATTTAAAAAAAAAAAAAAAAAAACTTACGTTTGCAGTTAGTTGGTTAGGCAAAAGAAAAAGTTGCTAACATTTCTAAGATCGAAATGCAAGCGAAATGGCAGGTTGCCAGATTCTGTGGTTTGAACGCCTGTTAAACGGAGGTGGCCATATTCCGTAAGAATCTTGAAACTTCCTTAAAAAGAAAGAGGGGTATTTTAAACAAAAAGGTTTGGTGTCGCCTGCTCTCCAAAAGGAATTACTCCTACTGAATTCCGTTCGTTAATATTTATTTTGTAATACATGCAGTTAATGACATGGACAAAAAATATTCCAATAAAAATTTCTGCATGTTAATTCAATAAGCTGAATTATTGGATATTATTCGAGAAGCCTTGACGCTAAACGAGGCAATAACAACTTATTATGGTTGTTCTCCGATGACGTACTTCCTCTAGGAAAATAGCCGTGATACTTTTCCCCGGCTGAGGGAATTTTCGTAGTAGTATATCGGGGAGCGTAGTGACAGAGTAACGTCTGATTCGCTGTTTGTTAACGAAAAGTAGCAAACAGTATTCAATTAAATAGCACATAATTGAATAAAATGTAATTCCAGGTATAATTATTGATAGTTTGTCCTACATTTGTAAATGTTTTTAATGCTTTATTTTCCGTTTTCATTTATTTTGTTATGCTTCCGCTTTATCGTCGATGTTTAAAAATGGTTTATTCTATACCTTTACTTGTTTATGTGCATTGCAAATAATCTATTGACATTTTCTTGTATACCCTCACTGATACCTAAGTTACTGTGGAAGCACTTCCGCAGAGAACCCGGTAAATGTAAACATCGCCAACTTTGGCGATAATAGTTCAAACCTGGTAACCCAGCGGATTTATCCTATTCGCTTGTTCGAAGTTTGCAACCATTCCTCTTGCGTTCATTTTGTTGAACTATCACTGTCGTTGTTCGCATTTGCAGATTTATATTATTCTTCTCTTACTTATTATTATTTTTTCTGATTTTTTTAACATTGAATAGATAGAAATATTTTCGTAGATAGATGCCGGTTCTCGGTTCGGGATGAAAGGAAGAAAATACGGCGGGAGGGGTGAAGCTAATTTGTAACACGGCTGTTCACGTTGTGTTCTTAATTATTAACAGCTCTAAGAACCAGCAATTTAAATTACTAAGTAATGCTTTTATTTTTATTATTGGTTATTGTCATCTAAAATTATGAGAATAAATCAATTTTCTGGCGTAAAATTTTAATAAGATAATATATTGTTAATGCTTTTCTAACAATAACCTTTCAGAGGATGGCAAGTGTGACAGATGATTGAGTTGAAATAAAAAAGATTATTTAGCATCACCATGGTCATCAAAATTAGCAAACCACTGCTGGTGTAAGGAATATATTGTTTTCTGTGTTAACTGGAATTTAAGACAATTTTTTTTTTTTGTTGTTGTTGTTTGTTTGTTTATCACGTTTAACAGGTTAATTTCAGTACATTAATACTAATTTATATTTTTCAAATGAATTTTTATTTCCGTTATAAATGCTTATATATTGTCTTATACTTAATATATTCTTTTCTGTGCTAAATTGAATTTAATATAATTTTCGTATATCACGTTTAACAGGTTAGTTTTACATCTACATGCTTATTATCTGTGAATTTTTACTACCATATGCTTAATATATTGTTTTGTCTGCTAACTTGAATTTACATGCACTAAAAATCACGTTTACAAAATATCACGTTTGCGGCTCGGCTCATCGCCGATGAACCGCGAGCTTGGCGAGTAAAAATGCAACGGCGCCAACGGGTTCTTTCCCGAAGCGCCAACGGGTTCTCTGCGGATGAAAACCCGTTACTGTACTTCCACAGTATAAATGCTTTGTAAACACGGGCTTCATACACTAGATACACTTGCGTAGGAGGAACAATCATAATAAACTTAAGCACCTGATAGTACAACTAAACATTAAACACTTTATATCCCTTTCTTCAGCCACTAATAATTACTTCAATTGTGAAAGCACAGTGACAGGCTTTCCAAGAAATGTAAAAAAATGAAGTCATGAACAGGATTATTAAAACTTCTGTAGAGCATTTTCTAGTTTCCTGCATTCTTCTCCAGTAACATATCCATCTTGTTATGAATGCTTTCATTATATATTAATATACAGTCATTGGAATTGAAAACAGCATCAGATTTGCTTATAGTATGTATGGCAGTATTACTTTACAGTTTCTGGAGATAGCTGGCTTAAACAGTCCTAAGTTTCCAAACTAAACATACTTATTGGTGTATTTGTTCTGGCATGTTTGTACTTTCAGCCTGATGTTTAGTATATGTTAATGTGATAATATTTCTAGCGGCATTAGAAATAATAATAGATTTTTAGAAATATATATGCAATAAATTTGTGTGCTGTTTAGCATGGTTAATGTTCTTACGTTTTGTGGGTTATCTTTATTTATTAAAAATATCATGTTCTTCGCACTTAAACCATAAAATTCATTTCAACAGCAATATCTCAAAATAATTTTAAAGTGAACATATCTTTAAAATTTCCGATACAAAGTCTCGCATGCTGGTGATAAAAATGTGCCCCACACTGTACACTGCTGCCATTGCTCGCTGTTAAATTGTTGAATCTGAAAGTTTTACAAAATATGAAATAGATAATAAAACAAATTCCAAATTTGGGCTTCTAGATGCTATATTTGGGTGGAAACGTACGTTATTCAAAACTGTATCACAATCTAGGTACCATCATTTTATCACAATGTGAGAAACATACATATATTTATGCAGATTCTTCATTATTTAATTCCTTTAAATATACAGGTCTGTAATAGTTGGTGGCAACAGTTTGATATTGAATCAAAATTTAAAGTTTTCAATGCAAAATGTCAAAACAAAATTAATAGCCCTTCTGGGCTAATAAAAATTTAATTAAACCTGCTAGAGGCATACATATTCTGGACTATCTTAAATACATATTTCGTTGCATGCATTATGGAATGGAAAGAATAATTGCCATTAAACATTTCCTCACCATTATGTTTTATAATACTTCATAAGCATAATGCATACTGAACTCAGAAGTAGCAATAAATTTTAAAATTAATATTTCCTGATATACGATAAGTAAAATGTTAATGCTGTATGCAGTTAATAAAAGTGGATTTATATTCTATAAGAATAAACTGAAAATAGTTTGTTCCATTTTTGATTTCTCACAAAATATAATAATTGTCATAAATATATAAATCATCTCTAACTTACTGTATGTGGAACTATGACAAACTTGCACTAGACTGATCTTTGCATAACTTCACTTTGGAAAACTGTCAAAAATATTTGACAAAACAATACAAAGGAACTTTAATGGATAAGCAATGAGTTTTTTACTACTATAGCAGGCCAAACTTCCTGACAAAACTGCTCAGACAGTATAGTGGTTAGGAAAGCCTACTGCGGTACTGAAGGGCTCGGGTTTGAGTACCGGAGATGGCATGTATGTTTGTATAGTGTCTGTGTGGCTTGGGGGCACTCCAAATATTTGGCAAGCTGAGAGTCCTCTCAGGAGGTTGATCGGAAAGAGGGGTGAAAGACCTGTTCCTCCATCGAAATTGGGAGCGGAACTGAGCAGAGTCATACTGTCAGCTATATGGTGTAGAAGGCCCTTGCCAACAACAGGCATAATCTTGCACCCCTTGCTGTGATGAATTTCATGGGCTTGTTCTGATATTATGGTGAGACAAGTGAGATAAGTCACGACACACTTTTTAGCATTTGATAAATTAAATACACAAAGTAATAAAATTCTGCATCATACTTTTCTGATAGTAATGAAGAAAATCTTCAAGTATTCCTAAAAGCTTTTCTATGCTTTTTCTACTTCAGCTATATGGTGTACAAGGCCCTTGCCAACAACAGGCATAATCTTGCACCCCTTGCTGTGATGAATTTCATGGGCTTGTTCTGATGTTATGGTGAGACAAGTAAGATAAGTCACGACACACTTCTTAGCATTTGATAAATTAAATACACAAAGTAATAAAATTCTGCATCATACTTTTCTGATAGTAATGAAGAAAATCTTCAAGTATTCCTAAAAGCTTTTCTTTGCCAACAACAGGCATAATCTTGCACCCCTTGCTGTGATGAATTTCATGGGCTTGTTCTGATGTTATGGTGAGACAAGTGAGATAAGTCACGACACACTTCTTAGCATTTGATAAATTAAATACACAAAGTAATAAAATTCTGCATCATACTTTTCTGATAGTAATGAAGAAAATCTTCAAGTATTCCTAAAAGCTTTTCTAAACCCCGCCGCCCCCCCCAAAAAAATTGTCAGGAGAAAACTTCCAAAAAATCTACCGAACATATAACCATTAGAAAAAAGAATCAGTCATCTTGACTCGTCTAAATTCTAACATAGCACAGCCATCTAGATGATGAGTCAAACAGAATTTGTCAATTCAACCAAATTCAGTTCTATCTAACATGCTCAAGCTACCATCTGATACTACTCTCAATGATCACATCAAAATCTCATTCATAGAGCTAATGCTAACTTTATCAGCAAAGTTAGTGGAGAATTTTCAAAAAATACTACCAAGCATTAATAATGACTGCTGTTAACTAACTGAGATATTTCAAAGCAATAATACTGAATACTATTTAATAAATCCAAACACAAAATATACCATAAATATTGTAATATGAAGACTCTCCAACAACAATGCCAAATCTAAAATAAAGGTTGCATTAATAAAAAAAAGGCTTCCAGATATTAAAATAGCTCAGTTAACTAAAAATTGCACAGAAACAAAATGCCCTTTTAAGAAGTTCAGCTTAAAAAATATTGAGAAAATATATCAGAGTAATAACTTAATAATAATATGTATAGTACAAGTAGAAAAATACATAAACAAGAATCTTCTCTCACAGTTGCAGAAAATGGCATCACTCCTTTGAGAACTGTCATCTGAAATCATGCAGCATTAAGTGCTAAGAAGAGCATAAATTCATTACATGTCCTTAGTACAGAAAAAATGGAAAATTCTAAATGTAGAAACTGCCTCCTATTGTGATTGTGAAAATATCTCAATAGCAAATCACACCCAAACCCAACAACAAAATACAGATAATTATAATATGAACAGAAACAGTCTTCCTGAGAATGGTCAAATAACACCCTTCAGCAATGATAATATAAAATTTCCTTCCAATATAAAACAAAAGTCCTATTCTGAATCAGTAACAATAACTCAAACACAATTTTCTTGAATTCAATTCTATTTGAATGAAGGCAATGAAAGAATTAGAAATAATTTTCAAAGATGCTAAACTATCTATCACAAATAATTTACAATGGCTCAGAACTGCCAAAACTCTTGATAAACTATATATTTTACTCTGTATCTTCAAAGAACTGAATAGACTCCAAAACAGTTAATCATATAAACTGTTTACTCACTCGAACTCTTATTAACTCCATGGGCTATAACCAAACTTCCCACTGTTTTACATACCCAAACAGTCAAGGACATGATCAGTTCTTGGAAGTGTGATCACCATGAGCTTTACTCTTCTAACAGGTTTTATTGAAAAAAATGCTACTAATTTTTATTGTTCTATTAAATAAATATTATTTCCTTAAATTTTGTTGCCTTGCAATTAATACCATTAATAATGATTATAAAAAGAACATTTTGTTAATCTTAAAATTTTCTCTCGCATTAATCCATTAATTATTCCGCATTATTCTAATTCTTTTGCCTACACCTTCCAAATTAATGGACCTGAAAAAGAACCTTCTTCAATCAATCCTATTAATACCTGCTCTAGTAATTTGCATTACCCCATAACTTATTTGTCATCACAAAAAAAAAAAAAAAAAAAAAAATTAGAATCTTTCTATTTATGATTCCTAATTTGACTTATCAAGTATCCTTCAAATGAACTTAAGGCTACTTAAAGTTTGAAAAACAACTCATTATTATATTAAGGTATACTTAATTCAGATGCATGAGAACATGAATCAACAGACAATATCGTATATCAAAAATAAAGCCCCTTTAGTTCAGTGGATTTATCTACATACTTGACCATGTTTCTAGTGACATAATAAAGCTTTTCCTTATCTGTATTCTGAATAGTTGCAATAATGTTCATTTTCGTCTTTTTTAAGATGTATATATTGTATTGATTATGAATATATTTTGTTTTAAACATCCCCACATTTACTCAACAACTGGCTGGAATGGGTCAGAGTTAAGTACCAGGATAAAAAAACCAATGTCTTCCAAAACGAGACATTATGCATGATTATAAAAGTCCTTTGGTTTTACAACATCATGGCAAAACACACAGAGAATTTAAAATAGAGACTCACGACTACCTGCTCCGTAACTTTTTTGAGAAACTCCAAGAACTATTGACTACTGAAAACATGGCGAAATGTCCAAAAATAATTCATCATAATGAAAAGTGTTGAACCTTTCTAATTGTAACTTAGCTTTGATGTACAGACGCTACACTGACATCTAATAATTGGACTAGTAAGAAAACTCTTTCTCCCCCAAATTCCTTTTGAACTTGTACATATTCTATTTGTAAATATATTTCCATTAAGAGTGCTTTGCAAGCAAGTACCGTAAATAGTCTTTTCTTATATTGAGCGGCCAACCGATTAAGTCACTAAACACTGGCAGTTCTTTCCAAGGTTTGAATCCTGGGAAACTGACTGGCTGCATCCGTGTTAACATGATTTTCCATGTGGGCGTCCATGTGCAATGTATATATGAGCCAGTTTCCCTTCGAAAGTCCTCCACAAAGGTATTCCCCTTAAGGAGATAGCTCTCTAGTGCTTTGTAATAATTACATAAACCAAACCTTATTTTCTAGAGTGTTTTTGTATTGGCTACTAAATGTACCTGTGATAAGCATTATACAACTGGTACGACATGAAATTCATTCTTTACCGCTCTCCTTACTTTTCTAGAACTTATGCCTCATAAATTATATGGCAGGTGGCACAATTTATTATTACTAACTCATTAAGGCATAATTTCCAAAAGCAGGTGTTAATACTAGCTAACTTTCCTATAATACCACACTATCAATCAACATTAAAGGGTTTATGCTATTAAAAAATAATAAGATATTTGAGAGGGGAAAAAAATAGTGTTACTGTTAAGATATTTTAAACAAATGTCAGAAGTTAAAAAACTAAGACTTTCTTTTTTTAAAATACAATTTCTAATAAATTTTTCTTTTAATCGACAGCAATGCTTTTTTTTAACTCTTTCCCAGCATTTTCGTTTCTTCGAAAACTAAAATTGCTTTGCTTTTTTTTTTTTTTTTTCCCGGGGGGGGGGGGGGGTATAACATTTTATCGGAAGGCAATTTTCACTTAGAAATACTTAATATACCAATAGATAATCTGTGGCTTTTGATTTTTCACATTTTAAGTATTAATGAGCTTCCCTACAGCATTTTTTATTCCCAAAAACCAAGACTGACTACTACTAACAATGCAACACATGCATTTGCATGGAATAGGAAGTTTTAAGATATAAAGCTGGCCTATACTAAATTTAAATACAATAGGAAAAACAAATCATTATTTTTATTTTGATAAAATCAAATTTCACAGTATCATCAGCTAAATTGGTACTTTCTGATATCTGCACTTTTTTTAAAAATTTGCAGAAAAGTACTGATGAAGCAATGCACCCAGTCAACAAAAAATAGTTTACGGCGGCAAATCCAGGTTACCACATAACACCTCTCGGAACATTTCAGAATGCAAATTACGATCCTACTATGGGAATTTCAGCATTCTACCAAAGCAGTGGATTGCATCCTGCAGTTTTTGACAAAGATGACAAAATCTCACATTTAGTTTTCTGTACATATTGATGACAACATGACTCATATGCCTTGTTTCCTTCATTTAAGAATTTTAGTGCTGAAGTTGCAGAATTCTCCGATTTTTCTTAAGCTAAAACAGACAGCTGTGCATGTGGGGTGAACAGTAATGTAAAAACCCAGAAGTGTACATAGCTTGTGTAAAAAAAAAAAAAAAAAAAAAAAAAAAAAAAACATACAAAATTAGGTGACATTAACTGCATCACTGAAATAGATATAAAGACATGCAAAACAAATGTTCCTCTTCACAGCTGGCAATGAGTTTGCAACTTTTTGTGAGGATGCAGATAATCAGAAAGTACCATTAATTTTTCATGTCATAAAACTTTATTGAAAATTATTAAAAATATAACCATTAACTCTGTTTAGAGACAAATAAAATAAAAAAGTACAGTTCATAGATGATTCATCTGCTTCATCATAAGGAGCTAGAATGAATGGCTTCATTCAGTCTTTTATTGGTTTGTGTAGGGTTGCTGTATTTAGAATTGCAGTCTAGATATTATCAATTCAATTCAATCATCTCCCAGATATATGGAAGACTGAAATCCTTTCAATCTTCCAACATATCTGCATCTGCTGCAACACAGCTTGCTTGTAATTTCAATCGCTTTTCTTATTTTGATGTAATTTTAAATCACCACCAAGCCATGTTGCAACAGAGACCTTCCTTTCAATCTTCCATACGTATGGACTGCAATCTGAATACAGCAACTCCGCAGAAACCATTAAAAGATGACATATGATTTCATCATATTCCAGCTGACGAGTTGTCTGAGAAAGCTCTTGTATTTTTATTCAATGTTTAAAATGTGGTTCCAGCATTTCAACCTAGAGCAGGGGTTCTCAACCAGTGGTATGCATACCACTGGTGGTACACAGGAGAAAAATAGGTGGTACGCAAAGTATTTTTAACTATTAAATTCAAAAACTAAAACCCCAACATCCTGATTAAGTTTTTACTCTAACACTCATAAATTTATGCAATCTGAGCTTTCAGTTTAAGAGTGGAGGTGGTAACAGTACTTTGTAGTGGTGGTACCAAAGGTTCTGAATTTTTGTTTAGATGGTATGTGTTAGTTAAAAGGTTGAGAACCGCTGACCTAGAGTATTTAATCCTGTTAACGTCCTTTTAGCCACATGTGCCAGTCAATTCTTTGAGAATTCTTTAATTAGATAATATTTAAATGTACATTTTCACTCCTGATCCACTTAACCTTTACTGACTAAGGTTGCCAGTATCAGAGCATTAAGTAACAGTATTACTGGATTCTATGAATAAAATACAATTTTTAAAAACAAAATTGTTGCATTGTGTTGGTAATTTTGTGACAAATCACTCCAAATTAACTTAATAACACATTTATTAGATAATTCAACCAAAAACAAAGCACAGATAATATTTAGAGCAGCAATTACACATTGTTTAAAGAATCAAATCTTGAAAATTAAAAATTTTTAACTTTTCATTTTTTTATAAAACTTTAAAAATACATGAGATTCAATTATATTTATTGAATATTAGATAAGAAAAATATGTAATCACAGAACAATTATACGGAGATGCTACTAAACTACCAGACAACAAAAATTTATTTCCAAGATCAGAGAATCCTACATTTAATTAAATTTCAAAAATAAGCAAAGAGGCAACACACACCAAGAGTTTTTCAAAGAAAATTACAGCTTTTAAATTCATTATGAGACACATTACAATTATTACCAATATGTGACAAAAAATTCACAGGAGAAGACAAGGAAATACTTTTGCATAAAAAATTCATTTAGCCATCCATTGAAAGAAATATATAGCAGATTCTCAGTTAGTTATTAAAAAATATCAACAATAGTAAAATCCACACCCATTAAAATATTTTAACAGCAGAATACACAGTACAATGGAAACTGTTAAAATACAATATATATTCAGAAAATATTCTTAGGCCATTTAATTGTTAAGTTCTTTTCAATAATCGTCAATGAGAAATGTATATACAAATACTATTAATGAATGAGCCTAGAATAGCTGGCAGATATAAAGCTTCATAAAACAACATGCAAATTTAGTATTTTTTATTTTTATTGTAAAATAGACTAGACTTAAACTAAAATCCTAAAATATGTTGTATAATATAGAAACTGGAACTGATTCATTCAGAACTATTAGCATTAGCATTTTCATGTGATATTTCTACAAATTTGCAAAAAGCTCAGGGAACATTAACTCCGAGAGACACGTCAGATACATTAATTAACCTCAACATAAAATTATCAGATTTTACACATATATCTTCATATACTTTAAATGGCTAGTATAAAACTGAAATACCTAATTTTTATTCTTATATCCCACATTAAAGGAACTGCTTTTCAGGATACATCTTTTCAATTTTACAAATTTCAACAGTCAGCTTAACACTTTTTCTTCAGCTGCTCAAATACTAATGCAAGAGAAAAATCAAATTTCCTACTTCATCACTACTGATCAATAACAATCTTTCTTTAAATTTTTTCAATTACTATCAACAAAGAATTTTTTATAAATGAGAATAATGGCTATGTATAAATGAAATATTTACTTACTTATCTTTTCAAGTGATGTCATTTGCAAAATAAACAGCAATGACAATAAATAAACATTTATTTCATAAGATAATCAATAAAGAATTTCTTTTCCCTTTCATGAAGAAATCTGATCCATTTGGATGCCTCATCATTACACAGTTTTTTCCAAATTTTTACACTCAATCATGTATCGAACAACATAGCTGCCAATCTTGAAATATGAAAAAAATGGAAGAATTCTGAAAATTCCAAGAATGTGACTTAAAAATAATTTTATAAAATGACAAATTAGATTTGGAGGGGGGGGATTGACATTTTTTATATTGCTTATATAGGTGAATCTAACATTTTTCACAAGCCAATTTGTAGGTTATGTCGATGCAGAAACATGAAAAATTTGCAATGCCTCAATGTAATTCGAACTCTGGATCTCTCACACATAAAGCATGCTTCCAGTTACACTACGAAGGCAAGCAGAAAACAGGGAGAAAATACCTTATAATGAATAATCCATAATATTAAACTAGTGATAACATGATTTTGATGTCAAATAAATTAAATTTTAGAATAACAAAGATTAAGTAATGTTCTTAGCTAATTCCCTTTGATTTTGCAATTTCTTAAAATTTAACACTGACAAAAACCTAAACAGGGAAGAAAAACTTTATAATTCTTTGCAATGGATTAAAACAGTTTACGGGGGGAATCATAAAACCTAAGCTAAATATCGAGGAAATTTTCAAGCAACAGTTACAAAGACTTAAAACATACTGTTCTGTTAACAGACCTGGATTCAGAAATGTACGTATGTTATGTATGGTTTATTAGATTATGGCAAAGCACTCGAGGGCTATCTGCCTTAAGGGAGGGATGCCTTCGTGGAGGACTTTTTAAGGGAAACCGGCTCATATACACGTTACACATGGGGAAAACCACGAAAACACCCATGGAGCCAGCCCGTTTGCGGGAATCGAACCTCAGACTGAATTACCAGTGTTCAGCGACGTTACCGCTCGGCCGCTGGTGGGCCTGTTATGTATGGAATGCATGTGTTCATGTATGTAAGTACATATGTGTATATACATATATGCATACATATTGTTAGGAATTTATAATTTGAAAGGTAATTTTAGTAGAATTATAATTTAAATTGTTGTATTTCCCGTTGCAAAGCAGTGCAAGATAAATTTTTAAGAGTTCTATGCCAGAAAAGTTAAAATAGAGGGGCATGTGCATTTAAGATTGAGCAAATGGATATCTTGGTAATTTGTATTGAAATTGAATACATGTAACTGACCACTACGTTAGCAGTAACCGTAATTCCATTCTCTGATTGCTTACAACTAATTTCGAGAAGCAAAAAATTGTTAGAAATATCTCGTGCGGGCGTCGAAAGCATCCGAGTTCAACTGCTTAGTTACTGTTGTTGCGAGTTGTTTAGTTCTGTTAGAACCAAGGCTGTGGAGTCGCTAAAAACAGGTCGACTCTTGACTCGTTTTTGTTGGACAGTTTGAATTTGAAATGAAATTAAAATGAATTGAAAAAAGTTAATGACAAGCCGAGTTATTATTTTTATTTATGGATTGTATGTAATAATAAATAGTTATTTTTTATTTTATTGACATATTAATAAATAAATATAAGGATGGATGTGATATTTGCCATTAGTGATTAAACTGATTCATTTAGCTACAAATCTCACTTGGTAAATTTAGGTAAGCAGCAATAGCAGCAAGAACTCCTAAAATCAATTCCATTCTTAGGAAGCGAGCAGGAAAAGGAGCAATTATTGATCAACCAAAGAGATAATGAAGTACATATTTGATGACAGAGTTTTTAGAATTAAAAACTTTTTTAGAAGTTGATAACCCTAATGTTTCACTAATAGAAAGACTGTGGAATGATCTTGCAGAATTGGGAACTCTTCTTTCTACACTATATATAGCCACAAAAAAGCTGCAATCGGAAGAATTGACAGGAGGCAAGAATGAAAGAATGGGATGTTTGTTCTTTCTGAAATGGAGGGTTTATTGCAGAAGGAATCATTTCTTCAATAAAGAAAAGAGAAACTACTTTGCTAGACAATAAGATCTTGCTAGGTTCAATATACGTAGATCTGAAACACCGAATTTTCTTGGATGACGAACAAATTAAAAAGGCAAAGAAAGTCACCTATGAACTTTCATTAACAATGAAATTATTCTCAGAACAATTGGAGAATTCAAGTCAGGACAGTCAAACTGCAGACATTGCAATGGTCTCTCTATCATCCTTTTCCAGTGATGAATTAGATTTTGAGAAATATTTTTTGGATAATATTGAAAAGGCTAAGGCAAAGCGAATGAAAATAAAGAAACAAGAGCCTTTAGATATAACAATGAAAAAATACAAACAAGATTTCCACACGGCCTTTGAAGAAATAGAGAAATATGATTGTGCTTGCAAGGCATCTCTTTTAGAACTTATAAAAATCTATCGTTAAAAGTAGCAGCCCTAACAGTAATAGCTCTTCCTCCTACTCAAGTTAGTGTGGAAAGACTTTTCTCGGCTCTGAAGTTTATCAAACCGGATCTATGGCCCTCCAGCAAAGAAGATCTTGCCAAAGCTATACTGTTTCTTAGAAATAACTAATGCCAGTTTTTTTATTTCATAATAAATGCTAATTAATATAAATAATTTGCTATGCCATTATTTTTTTCTGCAGTATCTATTACTTCTTTTATATTAAAAAAATAAGCTGTAACCCATGCTGCATGCATGTTTACATATATATATATAAATGAGGCAGTTGAGTCGGAGTCATTAAAATTCCAGGAGTCGGAGTCGGTCATTTTCCTCCACAGCCCTGGTAAGTACAGAGATTAGCTTCTCTTTAAATGCACTCTGTATTGCATTGTATGTAACTTTTTAGTAGTTTGAAGTATAACTACTGATTATATTGTGTGATATTGTGAACACTTGTATGAAAATCTCCGAGCAAAATTCCAGAGTTCTGGTCTATTTCTTTTGATTAGAATGAACAAAAGACTGATCAAAACTACTGATTATTACTGCATGATATTTTGAACAAGTGTACGAATATCTCTGAGGAAAATTCTAGCATTTTGTTACATTTCTTTTGATAAGAATAAAATTTAATGGATTTGCAATCAATCTATTACGAACCCATATGCATGCAACAATATATTTCTGAATTCGGTCTCGATAATAGAACAGTGCCATGTATAATGCAGTTAAGTAAAAATTCATCTTCAAAGATAATTATTTTCCAGATTTCATTTAATTTAGATTTCTGTTATTAGAACCCCAAAATGCACATAACAGTTTTTACCCAGTAAAATATCTTAACTGATGACCTCCAGGAAAAGATACACAGCAGACTGAAGTTTAACCAGAATTCAATCTCAGATCAATGCTGATTTTCTAGGCATGGATGGGGGATTGCATTTCATAGGAATCAGTTCTCTTAATAAATGATATTTCTATAAAACTATATTAATTGAAAACTAAATTTTTTATTTTAAAATGATAGTTAATGGTTTTTCTAATTTACAGGTACATAGTACATTACTTGGATCATTATCAAATATTTTGCATGTTTTCATGTCTTGTAGCAGACTGTAAGTGCAAAAACTGATGGTGACAAAGCTATTTGAGGTTTGAGAACTCATTTTTAAATTTTCCGAACTCATTTTTAAAGTCAATATAACTTTTAGTAGTTTGTCAGTAGGAAATTAAAATACTTGTTGCACTGAAATTTAAGGAAAATACATTGTTTAAGTGGAAATAATTAAATTGTTACATATAAAAATCATCAATAAATAATACCTTTAACATTACAGATTTATTTTAAGAATAATTCATGTACTGAAAATTGCCTGAATTGCCAACAGAGAAATATTTTGAAAAGCAACAACATTCACTTTATATTTTTTAACATAACTTTTTGGGATTATATTTCTCCGTTTTACACAAACATAAAGCAAGGCAAAATTTCATTTGCAAATAAAAAATATCTTCAATAATTACACTTAAACATTAGCTATTATTCATTACAAACGGACAAGTTTTCAATTTGATTTAGGATATATAGCGGTGCCTTTCTAAGATGACTACAAAATTTTAGTTTTCTTAGATGTGGTCCCACATTAGAGTACTTGAATGTTGATGATATTTAATAGCTTTAGTTGACTATGTTCTAAAAATTACCGGTCACTTTTAATGATGGTCCTCTTAGAAAGGTAGGTGTAATGAGAAGTTAAATCTCTGTACTTCTACACAAAGTTATATCAGCTGCTTAAAAACTGAATCAAAATATTACAAATCATAAAAAGTTGATATTTATAATTAATACATATTTCACAGAATATATATTTCATGTATAAATTTACATAGTAGTACATCCACAACTGCAAATAATACATTCCAAGATCTACAACACATAACATAAAAAACCACAGATAAAAGTGAATACTATGTAATGTAATAATTGTGTAATATGCACAAATGCAGTAATGTTTAACTGATAAATTATGTAGTCAGACACTAAAGTGTAACAAATTAAAAATGTAAGTGTATTACATGCTGCACTGTATACATAGACATTACAAAGCACTTCCTCTAAAGTAAAGTATTTTGATACTTTAAAACCTTTACAAAAAAAAGTGTTACATTTCCATGTACACTTCCCAACGTAGAACACAAAAAATTGTGCTTTTCATTTTTGTATTATAATATCAATATTGCCAAAGCTCTGAAACATCAGTTCAAATTTTGCATGCATAGGCTAATCTTTGGAATATGGTAACAGGTAGTTTGGCGACATTTTGGTAGGCGATAAAGGTTACTACCTAAGACTTTGGGAATAATGTGAGAAGTACTCAGTTCCGATTACGCAATGTGTGAGGGAAATGAGAGATCATGAGATATGTCATGTGACATTTATGAACAAATCACAGTTCTTTAATTGGAAAAGGGGGTAAATTTGTAAAAATATCTGCCGTACTTTATACATGGACGTCCATGACTTTATAGCATGAGCTTCATTCTATGTTCTGTGAAACAGTGTTGCTTAATATTTGGATCCCGTGGCCCTATATAAAGTAAATCCGAAATTTTTATTGTGTTTATGTGTAATCCAAAAGAATTGCTTGAATGGTGTATGAGTGTAGGATTAATTGCGGATAAGTATGAATGTCCAACATGTGGGAATGAAATGAGATTGTGTGAAAGGAAGGATATTACAGATAAGTTTGGTGAAAATGGACATTTTGTGAAACGGAGTGTAAGGATAGTGACAGTAGTTGAGTTAATGGCACATAACCAGAAAGGTTATATGCGCCAACGGAACGTAAGGAAGGGTACGGGTACGTGGTTTGCTGAAAGTCGTTTGAGTATGGGTGAAATTTTATTAATTTCTTATTAGTGGGTGAATAGACTGCCAGTTGACTACTGGATTATTGAATCTATAAGTTTATCCGCCATGCAATCAAGATTGTGAAGAAGATTAGGTAAGTTAGTATTTTTAATCATTTGAGGATATTATTTTTATGCATGCAAGGAATAAATGTAAGGAATATATAAATTAATATGGTATTATTGGGAAATTGTTATTAGCAATGAATTAGTTTAAAGTAATTAGGATTGTAAGCTAATTTTTATTAATTTAATGTATGTGCTTATTTATATTTTAAGTAGTGTTTTTTAATTTAATTATATTTTAATTTAATGATCGTGATTTTGTGAGTTATATGTTTATAGTATTTTGGAATACGTTTGAGTAGAAGTAAATGTGCATGGAAAGAATTTAAATATTTGACACTAAGTATTTGGAACCATTTTTAATGTTAGCGTTATAAATTTGCAGGTGACGTTTATAATAGATAATTTAGAGGGAAAAGTTTTGGGATATTTTATTTATTTTATACGTGCAAATGTTCATCCTTGGAAAGGGTATATACTTTTTCGCGATCAGGTAATTTCATATATGTGCTTTTTACCGAGTTTAAAAATTCACAAAATTTTCCTGCAAATTTTTCTAATTTATGAGAAAAAAGCAGTGTACATGGATAAAGTCAAGAGTGTGCGCAATGCCATTTTTGTGCAACTCTGGGATGTTTTTTTAAGTAAAAATAAGTCGACGTGTGCATGGTTACTGTGTATGTGCGATTCTGAAAAACGTGGCAAGGAATTTGCGATTCTGCACTTTTTACCAATTTTGCAGTTAATATTTATCATGATTAGGCAGTTTTGTTCCATAAAATTTCTAGCATAACTGTAATTCGGCTAGCAGATTGTTGGAAAAAGTGTTCAGTAAATAAAAAGAAAAGAAACATGTCTTTACTTCGTGAAGACAAAATGGCGCCGAAAAAAAAAAAAAAAAGTAGAAGGTTGCTGCAGTAGAGTTGGTCGCCAAATTTTCGCCAAAAAATCGCCAAGTTACCATAATCCAAAGATCAACCCATGCATATTTAACCGAAATTCAGGACTGTCGCAGGAAAACAATATTGGGTACTTTTCCGTTTCACCAACGCAAATCTTGCCAAGCAGACTTTATTGGCGACGACACACAGTATGCACATAAAAAGATGTTTGCAAGTGTTAATTCTAAGAAATTTTTATTTTGAAGGCATAAGCATTTTAATATCGTTTAAAATTTTGTAAAAAGACATTAATTTAAGAACTCACTATGCTTTCATGGTACAACATTCTGATTCGCCGTTTCATATCACGTGACCCCAAGTGATCTCATTTCACGTAAACTACACTACAAAAATCTAATTGTCTCAGTAATTATTTACAATAATTTGAAGTTAAATCTTTATTTGAAATACAAGAATTATTAATTAAGAAGAATTATTAAACGCAAGAATTATTTCAATTCGTACCAACAACTTACTCAGAAATTATGTAAAACCGCAGTGCTTTACTGCGCTAGAGCATTCTCATTAGAATGGATGAATTTAACCCTTGACTTTGCCTTTCCTATATTTTAGCCTTCGGGTGAGCGGTGTGATTGCATCCTAATTGACTTAATTACCACGAATGGCCTTAGGGCAAAAAATTGAAGTATCTGGTAAAAATTCTATGTAATTGTACACCAGTACTGAGAGAAACAATCTGATAAGAAATTACTGCGACTTACTGAAAATGAGGGGTAAAAGGTTACCAGAGAGGATATTCCGTTTGGTATCGGTTGTACCATTTTTGGCGACTTTATTGCTTGCGCCGGCAAAATGGAAAAGTACCCAATATTGTGTACTTTTGGGACAACATTTCATCTACGCAAATTACTTTCTGTGCAGTTCCAGAGGTATATCTACTTTTCACACTATGCAGCTATAAAAAAAAGTTAGACCTATAAAATAATTATGAAATAATTAGAATACTGATTTGGACTATAGCAGTTCATTACATAATGACCTTTTCCCTTGGCTATGGTTCTTAACCCCAATAACCAATTACCATATTTCCAAAAAAATTTTGGGCTGTGACTAATAAGACTAGTGAAGTTAAAATACAGGGACACGAATGTAACTGCTGCATGCAATATTTTGATACATAACACGGTATTTGTTTTAAAATATGCACAAACAAAATATTTGTTTTCTACCAATAATAACAATTAAATTTGCATAATTAAAACTAAAATAGCATTTAGCATTATGAAAGGATTACATCTTTTGGAAATTTACAGCATATATATGCAACAACTTTTCTTAACAGACAGTAAGTATTTAAATAACCGAACACTGACTATCATGCCTATGACTTTTTCATACATGCAGAAAATCTGCCAATCTATAATTCACACAGCCTTATAAATACAAACAGTGAAATCTGCTGTTAATAAGATAGCAAAAATACAAAATAAAAAACTGCTTCCAAGTCAAAGTCAGTCTTGACAACAAACGATAGCCACATCTATTTTTTATTGAAAATGAATAAAATACCGGTCAATTTTTTTTAATTTAATGAGCGTGTCCAAGAAAGATTGATAATTTTTTCCTTACATAAAAGAAATAAAATTTCATAAAGGTAACACAAATTTAAATTAAGACCATTAACAAATCACTGAATGCTTCAAATACAAGAAAATTCTGATCATAAAAGTTTGGCATTGATTGGAAAACAAAAAGAAAATTTTAAATTTTTATAACAGCTGTAGAAGTAATGGCTGTAAGTAACATGAAAAGAAAACACACCTCTAAAACTCCTAAGTTTTAAAATAAACTACTACAATATATAGAGTGGGAGGGTGTTGGATAATTTTTCATACTGTCATCTTTATTTCCTTTTAACATGGCTCATTTTCACTAAAAATATCAAAAAGGAATCAACTGCCTTTTGTGCCTTTCTTCATTTTCTAAAAATTTATTTTGACCCCTCCTTTAAAACCTATTAAAATCCACACAACCTTTGATTTCACTCCAATTGATTTGTGATTTACAGTAATAGAATTATGACTTAAATATATGCAAGATAAATTATTTTAATACAGTTACCCAAGTCACATTCTTAAATTTTATTTTAAATGAATTTCATTATAAACCTTACTATTTATCAATATTTTTAAAAATTCACATAGAATTAAAAAAAAAAAATTAATTTACCTATCACATCACCCCATAAAAAGTTGAGCTTGAATTAATTTTATATTTTTAAAATTGCAGTAAATACTCATTTTCTGCAGACATTAAAGAGAAAGGTAATTAAGGTTCTCAAGTAATAATGTATGCTTTTTATTCTTTTGTTGCTAGGTATTTTTAGCAAACAGTAAACACTAAAAAGATGCCTAGTGCAATGGTCCCAAGAACAGAATTTGGAACATAAGCAAAATCTGTCCAATATTGCACATATACCACTGCACATATTTTTAGTTTTAAAACCACATATATATGGAAGTGCTGCTGTTGCAAAGCAGCCTTAATAATAGCACCTCTTTTAAAACTCATGCTATCATTAAACTAAGTCATAAAACGAAGTCTCAGACATATGCTTTCTGTCAATACACAGATTACAATATCCTAAATGGAAAATTTATGTCTTAAATGCTAAGAATCAAGAATAGCAAAGTTTTATTAAACTTTACGTAGAAAATTCAAGTAAGATTTTTCAAAAATTAAGTAATTATTATGTGCGTATCAATCAGTATGATTACTAAAAGAATTAATAGCACATTAAATGTTTAAGGTGTTTGGAAGTATGTGAGAATGATAAAACGGGGACATTTGTAACATAGCAACTTGAACAAGAAATGATTAACTTATAGCTATGGATTTATGAATTATTGAGCTATAATAAACAGTATGTACAGTTTGGTCTGAAGTTAATAATGCCCTTTACTTATAACATGTGAATTAAAATCATACTTATCTTTACAACTTTTGCCACACAAATTACACTTCCAAGGGCTTGCCTCCGAGTGCAAACTGCGATGCAAAAAATACAAAGTTTGATCTGGAAAAATTATACCACAATAAGGGCATGTAAGTGTGCAACTCTCTATATCACGTATTACAATGGTACTTTTACGTCCAAAATAATTAGACTCGGCACGAGATTCAGATGCACAAGCACCGCTATCATTGTGCAATGTAGATGAAGCATGACGAAGAATTCTGGGAGCATGAATTTCAGTTGGAATTAATGAATTAGTGGATGTAGCACGATTATAAAATACTTTACGTTCTTCACCGTCTGAATGATCATTTTGAATATTCCTGTCACCATCACTTTCAGAAAATCTAGGTCTCTTTTCTGCTTGATTATGACGATGTGATACGCAGGTATGTCTAGAATATTCCCTACAACGCTGGCTACCGCTATCTTCACACTGTCGCAACCTGTAACAAGTATGAGCAATTCTTGGCTGAAGTACACTCTGCGAATCTAGGCAATTTCTATTTGATGGCGAACTATGATTCTCTGAACCAGTGTCCTCACCTGATGAATGTTTATGAGATTTCCGTCGACATGGTATTTCCGATGAACCAGAAGCTTCAGCTGAAACACAAGTAGTTTCTACAACATCTGTAGTAGAAAGATCCATTGTACTTGTTGGCTGAACATTACTGTTTTGGCTATCATCAACTGAAAGTTCAGGTGGTTCTGGTTTAACACACACCCTATCTCGAGACTGAAAGTCAACACGCTGTACCTCAGGTCTACAACATGGCCTGTCTTGGCACGTAGTTGGACTAACTACAGTTGTAGAACCAGCTAAGGAACTTACGCAAGTATGCCTCTTTTCTTCCTCCTGCATGGGCATTACCATATTTTGTTCAATGTTGTGATGAATCAAACCACGGGGTCCTGAAACGGGAGTAGGCATTCGTATCACTTTTGATGATGTACGACTTAAGTCAGAAGGCCCAGGAACAACCACACTGTTATCACTAGCTGTCGCTGGAAATGGAGGATAAGTAGCAGCCATAAAAGAAAAATTCTGAGACACAGTAGCAAGATCTATGGCACCATTTTCAGTCTGGCTTGCATGAGCTTGTGAACTTCCAATAAGTTCATGAGATCGATCAGATTCAACATCAGAGGCCTCCAAGGTCTGCTTTAGATGACACATAGCAAAATGCACCTTAGCACCACTGGGAGAAGAGGCTTTAAAATCACACAAACGGCAAGTTTTATCAAGAACAATATTAGCATGTTCGCTAGAAAGATGCGATTTCAAGTGAGGACGAAAACTAAAACTTCGACTGCAGAAAGGACAACGATATGGCCGCTGTTTAGAATGCTTCGACAAATGTTCTGTGAACTGATCTTTACGCAAGAAACGCTTTGAGCAAGTTTGACATTCAAATGGCCGAACTCCCAAATGAAGCAGTCGATGACGTCTCATATTGGCATAAGTTGCAAATCGCATATTGCAAACATCGCACACAACAGTTCCTCCATCAACATGCGTATCTTCATGTTTCAGGTACAATTCGACATCAGTACATGTGAAATTACAGCCTGGATACTTACAGCTAAAAGAAGATTCATTTTCCTGGCTTATCATATCTGAAGAAAGCATAGCATGGCGCTGAATCATAACTTCTTCGGCATCTAGGAAGCCCTCGTTAATATCTCGATTTACTGGTCTTTCTTCCGTATCCATACCTTCATCAACAGAATTACCATGCCTGTTGTCTATTGCCACTTCATTTAAAACAGGAGAAATAACATTTTCAGTTTCTACTTGCTGCCTTTCTGGAGATGCTGAGTGAGCTCTATCATCATCATGTTCTGTTTGATCAGGGGGAATAGCATCCGGTTTTGAATTTTCATTGGATGGAAGAGATTCATCCATACTTTCTATAATAAGACAAAGGAAATAATTAAACATACAGAAATTTGTGTTCTGTGCCAGAAAATCAAAATGCATACAGACACTGTCTAACTTTAATAAAACATTTAAATTCATGCTAAAATATCTCAAAACACACATTTAAATTTAGAAATGTGCACGTAAAGGTTTACAGTTAAAAAACAACAAGTTTTTCTCTAGAACACAGTATGCATTTCTGTTATGCATACAGAAGACATTTATATTTAATATTTATCCCAATATACATAATTTCTGTTCATTTTGCCAACAATACTAAATATCAAATCAAAAAAACTAATAAATACCAACATTTAAAGAACAAAAACTATAGAGAATAATTTAAATATCAAAGTAAATATACACCAAAAGTAACTACTACTATACATATAAATAAATAAGATAGGAATAGTATATCTTGAAAATATTTTGCCCGATATCATGAAGACTGGATATAAAGAAAAATAAACTATGCAAACTAGAATGCAGCTTAGAATATACATAAAATTTTCAGTATTTTTCAGTCAAAGCTATACTGCTTTGCATATATTTTGTAATGTTAGTATGAGTTTGGCTTTACTTTTACAGGCAATATAAAATATTTCTTTATTAATATTACTCCTGAAATCATGTTTATTTGTAATTTTAAGCTGATTTTAATCTTATAGGGCTTTTTTTTTATTGACATGCTTATTAATTACATACTTTTTATTTCAGCTTAGATTATTTTATTTAGTCATTTAAGAAGTAATAAATAGTTCCCCCCCTTCTGTATTTGCTTTTATTTCATGCTTCTCCTTTTTTGATTGTTTCGAGTGATGAAACTAACAGAAATCTATAAGGGAAGAATACACAGACAGAAATTTATAAAAAAGAAGAGAAAATTCAAATAAATAATAATTAAAATATTAGGTGTTTTTCTTCCTAAATTTTCTACAAATTTTGGGGAAAAAACACCTAATATTGGTCTAAAGGCCTGTGGAAAGAAAGAAGGGAAAATGGCAGTCTGTCATCGAAATGCAGACATGGCTTTAACGGGGAAAAAAGCCTAATGCTTTAGTAACCATCTATGAAACACTAATGAAAAATTACAATGAGCAAGTTCATTTTATGCAGCAACTCTTAATATTTACTACTAATAAATTTTAATTCATGCTACTACAAAATACTTATTAAGATCAATGAAAAGTTTACTTCATTCTGCAAATACCTACTAAAATATTGCTTAGAATTTAATGGATGCACAATTTAATTACAGCTAATAGTCAGAAGAAAAATACCAACACAATGGAACAGACATCAATTTAAAAAAAAAAAGAAAAAAGAAAAAAAAGAAAGAAGTGTCATCAATTACAGAAAGTGGTATAAAACAGGAGTTATAATTTTATTTTTTATATTTTTTTTAAAGAAAGTATGTGATTATTTCTTTAACCCTCTCACTGCATACTTTTTTATTCAAAATAGGTTCAAAAATTGCATATTTTGTTTATTACATATTTCAAATCTACATATATTTTAGAGTGAAAATATACAAAAAATTTTAGTAAAAGAGTTTTTTTTTTTTTTTTTTCAATATAAAATTAGATCATAGAAAAAGTTTTTCAGAATACTAAAATTGAAGAATAATGATTTATTTTATAAAATACAAAGGTAAAACATATATACTAATGACAATATTTGCATAATGTAATATTTTGCATAACAATTTTGCACTGCTGTTGAACGTTTTCAATAGAAACTGAATTTTCAGATTCATTTCACAATCTAGGAATCTGAGATATTTTTATCAGTTTCGCTATAACTATCTTCAATATACTTGAAATAAGAGTCAGAACTACTCTCAGTGTCGGAAATATCGTCAGGAATATAGGTTATATCACTCGCGAAACACTTCCTACCAGACATCTTTGAGCTCTGAAAAGCACGCGCAAAATGTTACATTACGTATGCTTGTATATTTGACAGAAATATGGACAACTAACGCCATCTGTTAGCCCCCATCTGAATAAACAATTAAACATCACAGAAAAGCCGAAAGGAAACCTTGAACGGGAAAAGAGAGGGTTGCACAGTTAAATAGACGGTAAAAATGCATCCGCGCGGAAATCGCAGCAAATTTTGCTACTTTTACGTTGCCCGTGGAAATCGCGGGATGCGCAGCGAGAGGGTTAATAAGAAATGGAAACAATTTAAAGGTACTTGGCAAAAGAAAGAATTCTTCGTAAAAGTATATTTTAGGGCACCCCCTTGGAGAAACTTGGCGATTTTTGGCGGTACATGGACACCGAGTTTGTGCAATTCTTTGACTTGTTATTTTGGCCTGCGTAACGGCGATTTTCGGTGCAAAAACTGTACGCAATTTTTGCATGCAAACAAAATAACAAGTCAAAGAACTTGTTATTTTGTTGCACAAACTCGGTATCCATGTACACATCAACCTATTTTCACTTATAAAAAAAATCCACAAATTGCACAAAAATGGCATTGTGCACTCCCTTTATCCATGTACACATTGACCTATTTTCACTTAAAAAACATAAGAGAATTGCACAAACTATGCTTTACACACTCCCTTGAGTTTGTCCATGTACACATCGATATATTTTCACTTAAAAAGTTAAAGGAGCACTCAATTCTATAGTAGAGGCAAACAAAAAATACATAATCTCAATAAGCTGCATTTTAAACCAAACAATAAAATAACATAAAAAAGGAAAAACCTGTTACATATGTATTTTAGCACTACACAAAGCAAATATCCCTTACTTTTTTGGAAATTCGTTCATCTTCAGTCTGTGGCACACAAAATTCCTTAATAGTATCCATAAACTTCCTAAGATTATCTGCAACTACAATCCGTATATTTGATGTCGTCACAGAAATTCACAAAAATAAGAGTCAAATATATACTCTGTAGTTCCAGACTATGGCTACCAAGTAAACCTTCATTTGCACAATTAATTCATCAATTAATGCACTTTTCCTCTTTTGTTCCAAATCGTACAGAAACTTCAAATTAATCCTACTACATTCAGCCATTGTACCATCTAAACAATGAAACAAGCAATGTACTTCCTAAGCAACACACACCACAAAAGCCCTCGCAAAACATCCCATGATTAAAAACTTCCCAAAATAATGCAAACAATTACGTCATAATAGGGTTTCCATAACATTCAACTACTCAGGTTACCATAAATGATACAACACCTTGGAGATAAATGAAACAACAACTTCGCGATAATACAAGGGGTACCTTAAAGTCAACTCTAACCGAAAACTTAATGTAATACAGTCAAAAGTCGTTAATCCGGACTCGTCGGGACTTCGGCGATTCCGGATTATCGATTTTTCCGGATTGTAGATCAGTTTAAATCTCGTAAGATGGCATGAAGAAATTCTAAAATTAAAAATATGAAATCGTAATTTATGAAATAAAGAACAATTATGATCTAAAGTGTATCAAAATTTACAAAAAAAAAAAAAAAAAAAAAGCTTAATATTTACTTGTTTACTTTATTAAACATTTCTTTCAATGTAAGTTGTTTAAGTTGCTTCGTTTTATGTGATAATACTTTCTCTTTAATTCTATAAACAGACATAATTTCTTGTTCAGTTACAAAGTTCCGCTGTTCAAGTCCCGTAATTGCTGTGCCGAGAATACCAACTAACTTGTCAATCGAAATTTTTTCGTTTTCACTAACCTCTCTGTCACATTGTTCATGTCTTTATCCATTTTTTAAATTTAGGTAAGCAGCAATAGCTGCAAGAACTCCTAAAATAGATGGCATTCTTAGGAAGCGAGCAGGAAAAGGAGCAATTATTGATCAAGCAACACGATAAGGAAGTACATATTTGATGCTAAAGAAGTTTTTAGAATTAAGAACTTTTTAAAGAGATGTAGATAACCCTAATGTTTCACTAACAGAGAGACTGTGGAATGATCTTGCAGAATTGGAAACTCTTCTTTCTATACCGTATATAGCTACAAAAAAGCTGCAATCTGAAGAAATGACAGGAGGCGAGAACAGAAGAATGGGAGGTTTGTTCTTTCTGAAATGGAGGGTTTATTGAGAAGGAATCGTTTCTTCAATGAAGAAAAGAGAAACTAGTTTGCTTGACAATGACATCTTGCTGGTTTCAATATATGGAGATCCGAAACACCGAATTTTCTCGGATGACGAACAAATTAAAAAGGCAAAGAAAGTCATCTATGAACTTTCATTAAGAATGAAATTATTCTCAGAACAATTGGATAATTTGAATCAGGACAGTCAAACTGCAGACACTGTAATTTAGTCTCTATCGTCCTTTTCCAGAGTCGTAGCTAGGGTTTTCAACACCCAGGGACAACTGAAGATTTCGCGCCCCCTACTGTTTGCCAAGGATGGAAAACATTTAATTCTAAAATGTCGTAACATCAGTTTGGCGCCGCTTAGATTCTGCGCCCGGGGACAGATGCCCCTCTTGCCTCCCTCTAGCTACGCCCCTGTCCTTTTCCAGTGATGAATTAGATTTTGAGAAATATTTTTGGGTAATATTGTAAAGGTTAAGGCAAAGCGAATGAAAATAAAGAAACAAGAGCCTTTAGATATAAAAATAAAAAAATATAATTAAGATTTCCACTCGGCCTTTGAAGAAATAGAGAAATATGATTGTGCTTGCAAGGCATCTCTTTCAGAACTTAAAAATCTATCGTTAAAAGTAGCAGCCCTAACAGTAATAGCTCTTCCTCCTACTCAAGTTAGTCTGGAAAGACTCTTCTCGGCTCTGAAGTTCATCAAATGGATCTATGGCCCTCCAACAAAGAAGATCTTGCCGAAGCTATACTGTTTCTTAGAAATAACGAATGCCAGTTTTTCCATTTCATAATAAATGTTAATTAATATGAATAATTTGCTATGTCATGAATTTTTTTTTCTGTAGCATCTATTACTTTTTTTATACAGTAGAAAGTCCGTAATCCGTACTCGTCGGGACTTCGACGATTCCGAATTAAGGGTTTCTCCGGATTATAGATCATCAATTTAGATCTGGTAAGATGGCATGCAGAAATTATACAATTAAAAAACGTGAAAGCGTAATTTATGAAATAAAGGGCAATTATGATCTAAAGGGTATAAAAATTTACAAAAAAATGCTTAATATTTATTTATTTACTTTATTAAATACAGTCAAAAGTCGTTAATCCGAACTCATCGGGACTTCGGCGATTCCGGATTATCGATTTTTCCGGATTATAGATCATCAGTTTAAATCTCGTAAGATGGCATGCAGAAATTCTAAAATTAAAAATATGAAACCTTAATTTATGAAATAAAGAACAATTATAATCTAAAGGGTATCAAAATTTACAAAAAAAAAAGAGCTTAATATTTATTTGTTTACTTTATTAAACATTTCTTTCAATGTAAGTTGTTTTAAGTTGCTTCGTTTTATGTGATAATACTTTCTCTTTAATTCTATAAACAGACACGATTTCTTGTTCAGTTACAAAGTTCCGCTGTTAATTGTTGTGCCGAGAATACCGACTAACTTGTCAATCGAAATTTTTTCGTTTTCACTAACCTCTCTGTCACCTTCTTCATGTCTTTATCCATTTTTTGCAGCAATTCCACTTTTTGTTTGTTGGACATCGAAACATACTTTCGTTTTGTAGATCCTTTGGAAATTCCAGCATCGGAAATTCTATTTGACATAATCGAAAGTTCAAGTTTACTTTTATAAAATTGCTTTTACAGTCTGCAAAAAATAATAAGCGGGATCCAATTCGAAGATTAAGGAACAACGCAATCATTAACATTAACTGAAATAGATAATTAGATAATTTTAGCTTACACCGTCCGTTATACATTAAACGCGCAGGCGAAAATGTATTCTGCACTAGCGCACACGCATATGCGCAGTAGTCAAGGTCTTACGCGCACGCGTAAAACGCCTGTGCGCATGTGCCAACGTGGCGCATGCGCAGAAAGTTTTTAGCTTTGAGGTCCGGATTATGGGTGTCCGAATTAACGACTTTTGACTGTATACAACACAAGAAAGCATTCGTGAATTATTACAACTAATGAAAATAATATAATTATAAAATACCAACATACTTAAGATATTAGAATATACTGTTGCATAAAAAAACTAAAAAAGATCATTTGCACTTTTTAGCAACACTAAAAGAAATTACAAAGTAGTATTTCATAACATCCATTTCTTACAATACGAACATTTCTGGTTTAAGCTGATTTAATTAGTATGAAAATTCAAAATATATTCAACTAACAGTGAAACAATACAGTAATAGCCTGACTCATGCAAACTAAAAATTATGTGGTTCCTTATTTCTAAATTTTCCAAAAAGCTTTGAACGATATCTTGAAGAAAATGTCGCTTAAGTGCAGAATTGCCCACATATTTGGTGCTTTTTACAAGAGTAAGAATAATTCGATTTTTGTCAATTTTCTTTGACTTTTTAAGTGACAATAGGTTGATGTGTAGATGGATAAAGGCAAGGAAGTGCGCAATGCCATTTTTGTGCAATTCTCCGATGTTTTTAAGTGAAAATAGGTCGATGTGTACATGGATAGCGTGTACAGTCAAAAGTCATTAATTCGGACACCCCTAATCCAGACCTCAAAGCTAAAAACTTTCTGCGCATGCGCCGCGTTGAGACATGCGCACAGGCGTTTGCGCATGCGCGCAAGACCTTTACAACTGCGCATATGCGTGTACGCAAGCGAAGAATACGTTTTCGCGTGCGCGTTTTATGTATAACGGTACAATTATCTAATTATCTATTTCAGTTAATGCTGATGATTGCGTTGTTCCTTAATCTTGGAATTGGATCCGGATTATTATTTTTTGCAGACTGTAAGAGCATTTGGCTGATCTTTGGAATGTGGTAACGGGTAGTTTGGCGACATTTTGGAGGCGATAAAGGTTACTACCTAGGACTTTGATAATAATGTGAGCAGTACTCAGTTCCGATTACGCATTATTTTGTGTGAGAGAAATGAGAGATCATGAGATATGTCGTGATATTAATGGACGAATTACAGTTCTTTAATCGGAAAAGGGGGGGGGGAATTTGGAAAAATATCTGTGGCAGTATATTATTTTGTATTAAGCTTCATTGTGTGTTGTGTGAAGTAGTGTTGAATAATTTTCGGATTGTATGGTGCTGTCTAATATTATTTTAAAGATCCGGAAACAGGTGCACATACCAATACAATAGAGGGCACGTGGAGTGCTATAAAAAGCGCCATTCCGAGGCATTGTGATAAAGAGAATTTTGCTTTTTATTTAGCGGAGGAAGTGTGGAGGAAAAATTCGCAGAAAAAAATCGTTCAATAATTTTATTGAATCAATAATAAAAGTGTATCCACCATGTAAGTAAGATTCTGAAGAAGATTAGGTAAGTTAGTAATTTTAATTATTTGAGGACATTATTTTTATGCATTGTTCTAAATGTAAGGTGGAAGTAAAGTAATTTGGTATTATTGGAAAATTGTTATTAGCAATGACTTAGTTTAAAGTAATTAGGATTGTAAGCTAATTTTTATTAATTTAATGTATGTGCTTATTTATATTTTAAGTAGTGTTTTTGAATTTAATTATATTTTAATTAAATCATAGTTATTTTGTGAATTATATATTTGTAGAATTTGGTATACGTTAGAGTGGAAGTAAACGTGCATGGAAATAATTTAAATATTTGACACTAAGTATTTGTAACCATTTGTAATGTTTGCGGTATGAATTAGTTGGTAACGTTTGTAATATAATAGATAATGTAGAGGTAAAAGTTTTTTGATATTTTATTTATTTTATACATGGAAATGTTCATATTTGGAAAGGGTATATACTTTTTCGCGATCAGGTAATTTCATATATGTTCTTTTTACCGGGTTTAAAGATTCAGAAAATTGTTATGCATTTTCGTGAAATTTTTCTAATTTATGAGAAAAAAGTAGTGTACATGGATATAGTGAAGAGTGTGCTCAATGCCATTTTTGTGCAATTCTGGGATGTTTTTCTAAGTAAAAATAAATTGACGTGTACATGGTTTATGTGTATGTGTTATTCTGAAAAACGCGCAAGGAGTTTGCTATTGTGCACTTTTCCCAATTTTGCAGTGAATATTTGGCATGAATAAGCAGTTTTGTTAGATAAAATTTCTAGCATAAGTGTAATTCGGCTAGTAGATTGTTGGAAAAAGTGTTGAGTAAATAAAAAGAAAAGAAACATATCTTTACTTTGTGAAGACAAAATGGCAGCGGAAAAAAAAAATAGAGGGTTGCTGTAGCAGAGTTGGTCGCCAAATTTTCGCCAAAAAATCGCCAAGTTACCATAATCCAAAGATCAACCGAGCATTTTCATAGTAAAAATGCTCGGTTGATCTTTGGATTATGGTAACTTGGTTGATAAAAGTAAACTTGAACTTTCGATTACGTCAAATAGAATTTCTGATGCTGGAGCTCCCAAAGGATCTACAAAACGAAAGTATGTTTCGATGTCCGTCAAACATAAAGTGGAATTGCTGCAAAAAATGGATAAAGACATGAAGAAGGTGACAGAGAGGTTAGTGAAAACGAAAAATTTCGATTGACAAGTTAGTCGGTATTCTCGGCACAGCAATTACGGGACTTAAACAGCGGAACTTTGTAACTGAACAAGAAATTATGTCTGTTTATAGAATTAAAGAGAAAGTATAATGAAATAAAACGAAGCAACTTAAACAACTTACATTGAAAAAAATGTTTAATAAAGTAAACAAACAAACATTAAGCTTTTTTTTTTTTGTAAATTTTGATACCCTTTAGATCATAAAAGTTCTTTATTTCATAAATTACGGTATCATATTTTTGATTTTAAAATTTCTGCATGCCATCTTACGAGATTTAAACTGATGATCTATAATCCGGAATCGCCGAAGTCCCGACGAGTCCGTATTAACGACTTTTGACTGTATATGCAATTCTTAAAAACGCGTCAAACAGTGGGCGATTCTGCACTTTCCCCGAAAACGTATTCCCCCTATTTTTTTTTTTTTTTTTCAGAAGAAACAATATCAATATTAAAACAATATCACATACTGATCATGTCATTTGTATAATAGAAAAAGGATACTATTTGGTTTTGAAGACCGTAAAAAAATTTCAGCGAAAATGTATGCGCAAAAGCGTCAACGCTAGCAAACACATTCATTTAACAGCACGCCAAATCTAGCGTACGCGCTGACTTAAAATTGCATAAGTTCAGATAGTTCTATATTTCTTAAGAAGCCATTGAAATATTAGTTTAATTTTTAAATCATTTTTTGATTTTAAATCCTTTTTCTTTATATCCTATGGAGTTAACAATTTGGGAACTGTCCATGACAAAAAGTCTGCAATAGAATTTTTGGGTAGAGTAGACTTTAAGGTACCCCAGTATTATGGCGAAGTTGTTTGATTTTTTGCCAAGTTGTTGTTTCATTTATGATAGCCTGAGTAGTTGAATGTTATGGAAACCCTATTGTGACGTAATCGGGTGCATGATTCTAGGAAATTTTGAATCATGGGATGTTTTGTAAGCATTTTTGTGGTGTGTGTTAAAACCATTTAGATGGATTTGAATGGATTTGTAGGAAGAAAGGTTCAGATGGTCACTATGAGAAGCGTTCGATCAGAAAGAGTATATGTGGTTTGAAAAAAGTCATTTGAGTATGATTGATATTTTGATTTTTACGTGGCTCTGGGCGTAGGAAGCGAACTCAAAAATCGTGGTAAGTGAATATTTGCTTTTGGTAGTGCTTAAATGTATAACATGTTTTTTTCTTTTTTAGTTAATTTATTGTTTGGTTTAAAATGTATTTTATTGAGATAATGTATTTTTTGTTTGCCTATATTGTAGACTTTGGTGCTCCTTTGACTTTTTAAGTGAAAATATATCGATGTGTACATGTACAAAATAAAGGGAGCGCGCAATGCAAGTTTGTGCAATTCAAGTTTTTTTTTTTTTTAAAGTGAAAATAAGTTGATGTGTACATGGATACCGAGTTTGTGCAATTGTTTGTCTTGTTATTTTAGCTTTGTGAAGCGGCGATCAAAAATCGCCGCTTCGCAAGCCAATGAGTCAAAGCATTGCACAAAATCGGTATCCATGTACCGCCAAAAATCGCCCAGTTTCGCCAAAGGGTACCCTAAACTATACTTTTACCGAATTTTTTCAAAGAAAAGCATACTTGCCAACCTATGACACTCTAAAATCAGGAGATTTTTCACAATGTTAGTTTTTAATAATGAATTACCTTTAAATAGTTGTTAATTCTTAATGCAAGCAACACAAAAATACCTTATACATAAAAAACATTTTTGTTACTTGCATCATTTAAGGGAAAAAAAAAAAAAAAAAAAAAGACATTTTAATCAGTTTTCGTACAAATGTCATGAACAGTGGCAGATTCTGCTTTCATTAAAAAAGAAACACCATAATTTTGTTCATAGCAATTGCCATGTAGACCTGCTTTCATTAATAAAAGTTTTTCTAATGTGTCATCACTAATATTAGATCTAAATTTAGTCCTCGTTTTCGCAACAGCACTGAAAATACTCTCACACTCTGCATTACTATAGGGAACTGTCAAGATGGCCAACATAATTCTAGACCGTTCACTATATTTTAAAATTCCATCAGCACCTTTCAGTTTTCCAATTACATTCCGTCAATCCGTGCTGATTTTATAACTTCATCCAAGTTTTCTAATTGTAAACTGCAAAATTGTGACTGCAATATATCAGTGACAAAATCAATGTCATCATCTTTCATGACTAAATGAAGTAACACAGGAAATCTGTTCAAAAAGTACCTTATATCAGAAAAAGATGCATTTGCTAGAGCAGAAACATCAGCAAGAAATATCCAGACCTGAAAGCATGCAACAGCTTTAAAATTATTTAGAATATTAATTACGCTTGATAAACATGCTAAATTTTTAAAAATCAATCTCAGTTTCAAAAATAAAAATATCTGAAAATTCTCATTTGTGAAATGAGGTGCTATCACCAGCTTTTTCTTGAAAATTATACGCACTGATATAGACAACTATTGTTAAGTTTCTGCAAGTCGTCCCTACTCTTCCGGATGTGGTCAAGTGACAGCTGAGAATGCGCCAGGGCAAGGGAGAAACCTCATTTGGGTTGGTCTATTTCTTATAAGGTCCATGTTCTGGATACGGTTGCTCTCACTCACAAAGCAGAAATTCTTACCTGGTTTGCAAGGTTTATTTTTAGATATAATCTAGAGAAAATTGAATTGCTTTCAGACGTCCAAAATCACTTTTTTGGGGGGGGAGGGCGTTCATATAACGAAGTATTAAGCCAAGTTCCATAAAAATCGAGAGAAATTTTAAGAATAAGAAAAAGTCGGGAGAAACATATTGTAAATCGAGTTGGCGGGAGAACGGTCGAAAATCGGGAGAGTTGGCAACTCTGGAAAAGGCATCATTCATTATAGAAAATTATGTTTGAACAACCAACGAGATGAAATTATGCTTTAGCGATAACTCGACACCAATGTAAGAATCCATTCAGTTATGTTTAGCCTTTTTTTATATAAATTATAATAATGATCTGAAATTTACTCTTATGCTTTTGTTCAATTATGTTTAGCCTTTTTTATATAAATTATAATAATAAAAAGTTATTATATGAAATTAACCTTTCACCTAAATCAAGCCCGCAGGCCGCATGCGGCCCACAACAAATATTTTTGCGACTCGGCCAATATATCGGCAAATAATAATATATAATAATAAAATAACATATTGATGAAGATAAAAATTAAATGTTTACTGCTAAGTAATTAACGATAATTTATTCAGTGTTGTTAGATTACTCACAGCGAGCTGAGACACACACTACTTAAATTACAAATGCGTGTGAGTAGCTTGCGTTCAGCTACCTTCAGCTTTTGGGGGACACGTGCACTCAGAACTTGTACGCATCCCCCCGATAGCCGAATGTGGCCGAACTCATGATCTCAGTTTTCCAATCATAGTTTTGTACGATATATTGGTGCATGCACTTTGCTTTATTATTAATTATTACTTAATTCATATTGTTACGGATTTCATAGTTATTTATTTAGTTATTTTTTTTTATTTAGAATTGTAATTAGATTTGCTTCATGTTGCCTTAGTAACGCAGACGATTTTTGAAAAGACAGCTGCATTGGAAGGTTAAAAATAGAACAGCGCGTGCATTTAATACCTAATAAATAAATATCTCGTAATTGCTGTTGCCATCCACAAAAATCCAGATATTTATAGATGTTTCCAGTATATTCGAGAAATTAATTATAATAAAGCATATAAAAGCCGAGAACAAACAACTCATCTCAGTAGTAGCTGTAGTTCTAGCGAACTGTTTGTTTACTTAATGCTGTGATTGATTTGTAGCGATTTCGCTGTGAGATAGAATTAGTTTCTCTGTTTTGAATTGATTTTTGCTAAACGTTTGACATTTTGTGATATTGTTAGAATATTTCTGAAGAAATATTTCAGCATTTTGATTTATCTCTTGTGGAAAGAATAAATTTTTGTTAACTTTTTAATGTTAACCGTGTTTATTCCAGCCCTTTGTATTCAGTATGTCTATATCAAAACCAAGTGGTAGTAAAATTAAACGAAAAATTGCTGACGAACATAGAGAATATTCCAAGTAAAATGGGAATTAGAATATTTTTGCTGTGAAATAAAAGATAAAATAATCTGCTTGATATGTAATAATACTATTAATGTACCAAAGTTATATAATATTAAACGTCATTACGAACACCACAAATCTAAAAATAACAATTACGAAGGATTAATGAGAGAAGAAAAGTTGAAAGAGCTCAAGTTAGGAGTGAAAACGCAACAGTCCATGTTTAGTAAAGTATTGCAAGAAAGTGAAGCGGCGGTACATGCAAGCTACGTCTTGTCTGAGTTGATAGCTAAACATTCGAAGCCTTTTACTGATGGTGATTTCATCAAGGAATGCCTAATGAAAGATGGAGAAATTGTTTGTCCTGGAAATGTGAAGGCTTTTCAATCAATTTCATTGTCTCGAAATACAGTTGCGGAAAAAGTTACTGATTTAGCCGCGAATTTCAGTGATCAGATCAAAGCAAAATCATCTAGTTTCGAAAGTTTCTCCACTGCCTGTGACGAGAGCACGGACATTAGTGGCAAAGCTCAATTAGCAGTGTTTCTTCGTTCTTGTGACAAGAATTTTAACATTTTTGAGGAATTACTGGAACTAATACCGATGCCTGGTACTACCACAGGAGAAGATATATTTACTTGTGTTTTTGAACTTCTGCAGAAATACAATCTACCTTTGGCAAAATTAAATTCTGTAGCTACAGATGGCGCTCCATCAATGACTGGGAAAAACAAGGGCTTCGTAGCATTACTAAGGAAAAAAGTTAGTGAAATTCACGATTCAAACATTCATCATATGCATTGTATTATACATCAAGAAGTTCTATGCACGAAAGTAATAAATATGGAGAATGTTTTGTCGTATATAAAAAAAGTTATAAATTTTATAAGATCTCGAGGTTTAAATCAGCGTCAATTCACTGCTTTCGTAAGTGAGTTAGATAGTGAATATTCGGGTTTGTCCTCCGAGGTAAGCTGGTTATCTTGCTTCAAGATTCTCAAACAATTCTGGGATTTGAAAGAAGAAATATGTCAGTTTTTAAAAACGAAAAATCAAGACGTAAGTTTGTTTTACGATCCAATATGGATACAAGATTTATCGGTACTTTTCTGTTTTGCCGGAGCAAGCGATAAAGTCGCCAATAATGGTACAACCGATGCCAAACGGAATATTCTCGCTGGTAACCTTTTACGCCTCATTTTCAAAACAAGTCGCAGCTTTTTCTTATCAGATTGATTGTTTCTTTCAATACTGACATATAATTACATAGAATTTTTATCAGATAGTTCAGTTTTATGTCTAAAGCCATTTTCGGTAATTAAGTCAATTAGGATGCAATCACAGCGCTTACCTGAAGCCGAAAATATAGAAAAGGTAAAGTCAAGGGTTAAATTCATCAATTCTAATGAGAATGCATTAGCGAAGTAAAGCACTGCAGTTTTCCAAATTTTCTGAGTAAGCTATTCGTATGAATTAAAATATTTCTTGCATTTAAACTTGTGTTCCAAATTAAGATTTAACTTGAAATTAATGTAGATAATTACTGAGAGCATTAGATTTTTGTAGAATAGTTTGCGTGAGATGAGATCGCTTGGGGTCACGTATGAACCGGCGAATCAGGATGTTGAACCATGAAACATAGTAAATTCTTAAATTAGCGTCTTTTTATAAATGTATTGTCTTTATTTATTGGCTTTTTATAAAATTTTAAGCGATATTAAAATGTTTATGCCTTCAAAATAAAAAATTCTTAGAACTAAAATTTTTTAAATATTTTTTACGTGTATACTGTATGTTGTCGCCAATAAAGTCTGCTTGGCGAGATTTGCGCCGGCGAAACGGAAAAGTACCGATTTATCTTTCTTGGTTGATATTACCAAACACTTAACCGATTTAAATTTATCGTTACAAGGAAAAGATCATATCATTACGAACATGTTTGACATAATTAAAGCATTCAAATGTCAACTAGTTCTTTGGGAAAAACAACTTAAAAATGAAGATTTGACGCACTTCCCGACGTGCAGCATGAACAAATCAAGTTTAGATGATACTTGTTCGTATCAAAAATACGCAGAAAAAATTGCAAATTTAATAACTGACTTTGAAACGAGGTTTAATGACTTTAGTTCCCTCAAAGACAAATGTTTTTTGTTTCCTTCGATTTTCTCAATAAGTATTGACTCAGTACCCAGCCATATGCAAATGGAGGTGATCGAGATTCAATGCAACTCAAATTTGAAAGCAAAATTCATTGAAGTGGGCATGCCTGAATTTTACAAATATTTACCAGGCAGGTTTGAAAATATTCGAAAATTCGCATATGAAATTATTTCCATGTTTGGTAGCACTTATCGGTGCGAGCAGTTATTTTCAGTCATGAAAGGTAATAAGTCTCCTATTAGAAACCGTATTAATGATGCTCACCTTGGATCAGCGTTGAAAGTTATCGCTGCAAACAAAATGTCTCCTGAAATAGGAAAGATAATAGCAGAGAAGAGATGTCAAGTATCAGGACGTAAACATTAAATTTTTCTTGTTCTTTTCTATATAAATATATATATATGTTTATTATTGTATTATTTGAAAAAATCTACATTTCTATGAATATTGATTTTTTTTTTTTTTTTTTTTTTTTTTTTTTTTGCGGCCCACCTAAAGTTAAACCTTGTTTGTTTGGCCCAAGTGTACCTATGAGTTTGACATCCCTGATTTAGAAGATGGTAATGATCACTGGCAACAAGGCAGGAAATGATTTCAAATGCAATGACCGTAAATCGTCGGGAAGAGATTTGTATGCATGTACGTATATGCATGCTATCCACCGTAGTGGACAAACTGTAACAATTACTTAAAAAAATTTGAATAAAATTAATTTTTTAATTATTACTAAGGTTATCAGTTTGCCTTCCACCACACTTCAAATCATGTCATCCGACTAAACAAAAGTTAGCTTCATTTATTCCTATGTTTTCCGTGCTCTTCAAGTTTGCTCCTCCAAACAATCCCTTGATGAAGAACTAAATTATTTAAAAGCAATAGCTATTCACAGGGGGTTTTTACCCAACATTATTAATCAAGCAGTTAAAAAATTCTCATCTTAACACACTAAAAGGCACACCCTTGCTTTAGGAGATTATAAAAATTCTGTTGTCATTCCCTTCTTTCCATAAATTACCTATAAAGTTGAACATATTTTGCAGAAATTTAACTTTCGGGTCATTTATTCTCCCATCAACAAAATTCCGAGTTCCATACTCAAGAACCCCATTGTGGATATGAATTCCTGGGATATTTACAGGATTCCTTGCCAGTGTGGTTTAATTTACATGGGTCAAACTAAGGGAGCCTTAAAATTTCGTGTCAAGGAACATGAGGCATATCTTAGAAAAAGGAAACACAGAAGTCTTCTCTTGCCCAACATTGTTGGTCCGAAAATCACACTTTCGATTTTTCTGCTGCCAAAATTATTCAAAAAGCATCTTCCATTGGAGAACTGGATTTTCTAGATTTCAAATTTAAAAAAATCTTTCTGTTGTAGGTAATGATCCTAATTCCAATCCATGTTTGCCTTTGGCCTTTAAAGAAATTATGTTTTAGTTCTGGTTTCATCAACAGATGGCGCCACTAGCTTATTTTCTGTCCAAGCGTTCTTATCTTATCTGATCATTATATCCTATCTTGTTCATCTGCGCTTTTGCAGCTGATGATGGTGGTTCTGTGAAAATTTGAAAATATAACGCTGATTTTTGTTGTTTGACTTCTGAATTAGAAATGCGTACGGTTGAACGTCAGAGGATATTTTTTACTCTTATTTTTGTGAATTTATCTGGCGACGTCAATAAACAAATTCTATTTCAGATAATTTTAGGACGTTTTTGGATGCTGTTAAGAAATTTTGTTTAAAGACACGGAAATTTCTAAATAAGGTAAGTGGATATTTCCTGTGTGTAGTGCTAAGATGAATTATGTTATTTCATTTAAAATGTAGCTTATTGAGATTATACATTTTTTGTTTGGCTCAAGTTTAGAACTGGCTGCTCCTTTGACTTTTTAAGTGAAAACAGATCGATCTGTACACACACAAAGTCAAGGGAGTGCGTAATTCTCTGATGATTTTTTTTAAAGTGAAAATAGGTCGATGTGTGCATGGATACAGAGTTAGTGCAATTCTTTTAAATGTTATTTTGACTTGTGCCAAAATAACATGTCAAAGAACTGCACAAACTTTGTGTTCATGTACCGCCAAAAATCAAGAAGGGGCACCCATAAAAATATTTTTACAGGCCCTTTTTAGGAATTGTTCAGTTATGTGCGTTACAACTGTAACAAAGCTATATATGTTACAGCATGGCCAAAAATATAATCTTTTTTATTAATGATGTCCAAAATGCTTCTGCTAGATAATGTAGAAACATTTATAATGTGATATTGCACATGTTGCATAGAATCTTTAGCTTTGTAATCCCCAAGCAAGATTCAATTATTTGAGTACCATCTGCAAGGCTGAAAAAGTTCTTTTGGTAGTTTACAAGTCAATAATCATATCCTAATTGGTCCAGTCTCGTAAGAAAGCCATTCATCAGTCATAATTTAGTCAGGTATTCTCATTGCTGAACGGAGCCCAGTTGATGACATTAATCTACCATTACCCATTTTTGATTTTTGAAAAAAGAGCCTGTTATCTTCAAACTGGATATTTTTTTATAGGGTCAATGCCAATCTAAGATTGAGTTTTGCCTAATTTTATATCTGTGAATGCAGAACACGTAACTGTGAACGCAAAAAAATTCTTCTAAATCAGTTACGTGTTAATTTATTCGGACTGAGTAATTCTGTATGTGTTGAAAAAATTCAATAACCAGTCATAGCTATATTACAAAAAATTAAAATGAAAAGCATGACTTCACACTGAAACTGCAAATACTAAACTTCCTACGTTAAATATGTCTGTGAGGAAAACTGTCATTCCATAACATCTTTTGAATTTATGAAATGATGTGTATCTTAGTTTTTTTTTTTTTTTTTTTTTTTTAATTCTGTTAAAAGCAGTAATTAAATTTAACCAAATTTCATGGATTTTTAATTTGAAGATGGACTTGCTAAAAAAATTTTTTTTTTTTTTTTTTTTTTTTTCAATTATTGGAACTGGATTCACAAATACACACACTTCCGAATCAAAACATTTAGACAGCAAATGTGATACTGTCATGAACAAAATTTGCATCAGTTTCTTCTGTATTTTGTAAGTTGTTAAATATGTAGCAATAATTCGCTTTATCAATTAGGGTCTGCAGAATATTTTTTTACATCCCAGTCATAATAGCAAACCTAAAAGTACAAAAATCTCACATTTAAGCAAAAGCTTATTATGGTTAGTACCAAATAATAGATAGCAATATATTTTATTCAAATGAAAATTAGAAAATTTACAACTTCATCCGATAGAATGTCAACGAATATATACAATTTTTAAAAAAATCATGCTTTTCAATGGAGCTCCACTTAAGATACATCAAACATTTTAAAACATTTCTGTTCTTCAAACTTTAAATGAACAATAAAAATACAAAACTTTTGATACAATTTTAAAATGATATCTCTTAACAGTATCTGCAACTTACATTTTATGCCAAATATATATACTACTTAAAGCAGGAAGTAAAAATCTTCAAATTCTGATTTAAAAAACGTTTACTTGGTTTCATTTTCAAATAATGGATTACTATATTTGCATATTTTGTTTCCATTGTTATTCTGCATGGACTCTATCTAATTTTTCTATGTTTCTGATGCTATAATTTTGCATTTTTGGCATTGCTTACTTCAGTTTGGACTGATTACTTTTTAAATTTTGAACTTTGTTCATTCAGAAAGAGGCCTTTTTCTTATTTACTTTCTTTGTTTCACCAACCCCTGATGACAAAACAATTTTGTTTTCAGGAGAAGGACCTTTTTTTCTTTTTTTTTTTCCAGTTTTGGTTTTAGCCCTCCTTGCAGTTTGCCTGTTTTTTAGTTTTTGCATGTGGTTTATTCTGAATTGAATATGGGACGAATTTAAAATGCGATTTTTATTTTATTTTGCATTATATTACTTAAACATATACTGGAGATTACTCGTCAAAGTACGCAAAGGCTAACAACTCAAGAGGAGGGATGCATTACTGATGGCATTTTGAGTTTAACTGGGTCGTCACATTAGAGATGGGAAAAAAAACAAAAATATACTAAAGATAACCCAAACTAATATACGGAATCCATATAATTTTGATTATGCTAAAAAATAATTTATAGGACTCTTCTTAAAAGTACAATGTTCACTGAATTCACTCTGTGTTAATACTTTAATTTCACAAAATGTAAACATTTTGATTGACAGCATGACTTTTTTTTATACTCATGTAAAATATAAATGAATGGCGAGAACAAAACTCTGTTTGTAACAAAGTAAGAAATGACAAAAATTCATTTGCCACTAATTACTTTTTAAACGTTTAGTTGAGCATTGGAAGCACCAATGCAAATTGCAGCAAAGGAATTATTGTTATTTAAGAAAACTTACGTTATTCGTTTACGAATGACAATACAAAACAAAGAATAAATGCATAACATATTTCTTGCAAACAACTTCTGAAGAAGAACAAATTTAAAAGCAGACATTACACCAATTTACCAAAAGTGCGGCCGATATTCATACTAAAACGTGACTATATACGTTAATTAATTAATTACACTTACCCTTAAAAAACTGGTTTTGCAACTAAAATAATTTTTGGAAGCACTATTTAATATTTTAATTAAATTTCTTTAATTTAAAACTCTCAAATTCGGCAAATGGACGCTGTCATCAAGAATCATTAAATGGGTAGCCATTTTTCGTGACAAAATCAATTTCCCTAGAGGGCGCTTTATGAAAATAGTGAAATAATCGATAATCACGACGCAAAAATTTAATTAAGTCATTTTCGTCTTCTTCTTGAATAAATTTTCTTTTAAGGTCATTAGTTTTCATTTCTTAGGTATCAGTATATCCATGTTTTATGCATTAAATTCAAAATAATGATCAGGTTATACACTTTCTAATATAATTTTAAAGTCGAAAAAGAAAGTTTAACATTTAAATATATTTAACACTCTATGAACTAAGACAAAATACCTTTTATAGATATTACTATTAATTTTAGCACATAAATTAAGAAATATTATTACCAAAATTAAATTTACATTTTTATAATATGTTTATAATTTGCAACACTTTGTGCAACTCAACATATTGTTTTCCTTTTCTTCTGCCGACGGTGATTTGTTTCCTTTTCGAGGAGCATTTGTTCTTTAAATTTGTTAAAAAATTATGTCGGTTCATTGTTCTAATTGTCATAACGATGTGAAAAAAATTGATTTAGGTAAGAAAAACTTAGAATATTAATTTGATTTTATTTAAATTATTTGTAAATTATGAAATACTGTAAAATTTATATGTATGTGTTTGTTAGGTGCGTATTATGAATGTCATTGTTAAGAAAGTTGTTAGTTGATTGTGTATTCAAAAATGTATATCTTTATAATTAGTTATTAAGCTTCGTTTACGCGTGATTGACTATCAAGTTTAAGAAACTCTATAAATTTATTAATGAGGCCATACTTACGTTAAATTATGAAATTCTGAAACCAAGATTAAGAAATAATAGCTTCCAAAGATGTTAAAATACCGTAGATTCTGCAGTCAAAGAATTATGTAATATTTAAAAAATTTTCACAGGACTAGTTTCGATGGTTTTACCGAACCATCATCTTCAGCTGCAAAACCGCAAATGAACAAGATAGGAAATAATGTTTAGATAAGATAAGAAAGCCTGGACAAGAATAAGCAAGTGGCGCCATCTGTTGGCATCTTATCTATCTTATCGAAATGATTAGGCATCTTATCGCTCATAATGTGAAATTCAATAATAAACCTTTGAAACCAAATCTAACTGTGAGAGAAAGAGCTACAATGCGCGAGATTCATTCTAACCCGGATATTGTCATTTCAAAGGCCGACAAAGGTGGCCAGATAGTCGTCATGGATAAGAACACTTACATCGATGGTGTCACTAAACTCTTAAACGAAGGACCATATAATCCTATCCCTAAAGATCCTTCACCTTCGGACTTATCCAAAATAAAAACTGCGATCAAATCTTCGCAAATCATTTCAAGCAACTTAAAACATTCACTTATCCCATCTGTTGCGAATTGTGCCAGATTATATGCTCTTCCCAAAATTCATAAAAGTAGTATTCCTTTCCGCTCTATTGTATCAAATTTAGGTACTGCCTCGTATCCATTAGCTAAATATTTAGTTTCTAGATTTTCCACTCTATTAGACAATAACATTTACATCATAAAAAATTCAATAGAGTTTGTAAAAAAGGTTAAAAACATTTCTCCTCGTAATTTACTCATGGTTTCTTTTGATGTAAAATCATTATTCACCAATGTCCCAGTGGAGGGTGCATTAAGATGTCTAGAAACCAGACTTCGCGAATTTCATTTCTCTTGCATCGAAATTGATGAGCTAATTTCTCTCACTCAACTCTGTTTGAAACAAACACATTTTGTTTTCCAAAATAAATATTACAAGCAAACTGAGGGATTAGCCATGGGAAGCCCCCTCAGTCCCATCCTGGCTGATATCTACATGCATTATTATGAATCAAAATTGTTTGAAACTTTAAAATTCCCGGCATGGTTCCGCTACGTAGACGATACTTTTACCCTGTTTGAAGGTAATAAAGATGATTTGAATAAAGTTCTTTCAACAATGAATTCTATTGATCCTGCTATTCAGTTCACTTTTGAACTTGAGACTTGCAATTCTCTTCCGCTTCTCGACATTCTGGTCACACGTAACATATCCAACTTCAGTACTACAGTTTACCGTAAACCCTCATCGGTTTGCCTTCCACCACACTTTAAATCATGTCATCCGACTAAACAAAAGTTAGCTTCATTTTATTCCTATGTTTTCCGTGCTCTTCAAGTTTGCTCCTCCAAACTAGCCCTTGATGAAGAACTAAATTATTTAAAAGCAATAGCTATTGACAGGGGCTTTTCACCCAACATTATTAATCAAGCAGTTAAAAAATTCTCATCTCAACACACTAAAAGCCACACTCTTACTTTAGGAGATTATAAAAATTCTGTTGTCATTCCCTTCTTTCCATCAATTAGCTATAAAGTTGCACATATTTTGCAGAAATTTAACTTTCGGGTTGTTTACTCTCCCATCAATAAAATTCCAACTTCTATACTCAAGGACCCCATTCCGGATATGAATTCCTGGGGTATTTATAGGATTCCTTGCCAGTGTGGTTTAATTTACATTGGCCAAACTAAGAGAGCCTTAAAATTTCGCATCAAAGAACATGAGGCATATGTTAGAAAAAAGGAGCTTCTGTTGCTCAGCATTGTTGGTCCGAAAATCACACTTTCAATTTTTCTGCTGCCAAAATTATTCAAAAAACATCTTCCATTGGAGAACTGGATTTTCTAGAGGCATTTCACATTCATAAAAATCTTTCTGTTCTAGTTAACGATCCTAATTCCAATCCAAATTTGCCTTCGGCTTTTAGAGAAATTATGTTTTAGTTCTGGTTTAGCCAACAGATGGCGCCACTTGCTTATTCTTGTCCAGGCTTTCTTATCTTATCTAAACATTATTTCCTATCTTGTTCATTTGCGGTTTTGCAGCTGAAGATGATGGTTCGGTAAAACCATCGAAACTAGTCCTGTGAAAATTTTTTAAATATAACGCTGATTTTTGTTGTTTGACTTCTGAATTAGTAATTATGTAATAGTCTTAATTAGTTTATATTTTGCTTCACTAGGATGGGAGGATCTAAAAATCTACATATTTATGTATACATACAGTATGTGTACATGTGAGTTTTAGTCAGAAGTTAAAAGGTAGAGTCTATTTTCTAATTATCCCCACTCCTACCCGAAAATTTAAGAATTGTTTGACAACTTTGGAGAACATTCATGAACTAATTGATGGTTCTGAAGAAAAGTTTTTGTTTGGGTATATTTATGTCTATTTCACTGATATCTCAAGTGCTAACTATTTTTTTACATACTTCTTTTACCATACAAGACATACACACTTTAAGGTTTTTGTTTAATTATTCTTCCCATATAACTGCCCATTTATAATAATCTATTCTCACTAAGAAAGAAAAATGCCTGATGCGGAGACCATATGGACCTGCTTGTATGGCCTATTCAATTATATACATTTTCTCCTTCATTTAAACGTATTTCCTGAAATTATTGCAGCAACAGATCCCTGGAGACAAGTTGAAAATGGCATCAAAAATTCCAAATTTTGAAATTAAATATCCGAATGAATTTTTGTCATATGGGAGACAAACTTCTTATGATTTTAGTTTTTCTTAAAAAGTATAAAACTTTCCAAGATATAAGTGTAGGGGTTGATCTTTACAGTACCCCTTGGTTTGTGTGTGAAAAAATTTCCAAGTGGTAGTGATTGTTCCATAAATCTTTGGAATATGGTAACAGGTAGTTTGGTGACATTTTGGTAAGGCGATAAAGGTTACTAGCTAGGACTTTAGCAGTGTACATGGATAAAGTCTAGAGTGTGTGCAATGCCATTTTTGTGCAATTCTGGGATTTTTTTTTAAGTGAAAATAGGTCGACGTGTACATGGATACCGTGTATGTGCAATTCTTAAAAACGCGGCAAGCAGTGGGCGATTCTGCACTTTCTCTCAATTTCGCACCTAATCTTCGTCATGAGTAAGCACTTTTGTTCCATAAAAGTTCTAGCATAAGCGTAATTCAGCTAGCAGATTGTTGGAAAAAAATATTAATTAAAAAAAAAAAAAAATACCTTTTCTTCATGAAAACAAAATGGCATCCAAAACTAAACTAGCAGGTTGCTGTAGCAGGGTTGGTCGCCAAATTTTCGCCAAAAAATCGCCAAGTTACCATACTGTAAAGATTCACCAACCTTTTGTGAAAAAGTGCTGATTACATATAGTAACTAGATGATAAGTTGTGATGGATCTGGGACTGAGTGCTGCCCAAAGAATAGTTTTGAGTTGAGTACAGTAGTTACCATGCAAAACAATTATTTTAATTATTAATTAAGGGCTTAAGTCAGAGTTATTTGATTCTGTATTACATATGAATAACCACTATAACAAGAAAGTGCCAAAATTGCTATACAGTACAAAGTCTGAAATCCGGACGTCCATTATCCGAAATGATCTAAATCCGGACCTCAAAACCAACTACAACGTTTTCTTGTAGGCTTTACGCATTCGCATGTTTTTCCCCCACCCCTCCGCGCATAATAAAACATCTGTAAAGTCCCGAATCTTAATTTCACTTCGACACTATATAAAATACCTTGTTATTGAAGAAACAATCATTTTAGCATAAATTTGTGTGATCTGTAATTTGGCTCCATTGCTGCGTATCTGCTTGGCACATATCTCAAATGAAACATTCCACATACATACATCGTTGATTTGATGCCAACCTGGTGAATCATTATTTATTATACTTTCCTTTCATTACTGCATGTTTATCAGTAATGAAAGGAAAGTTTATGTTTTATGACAACTTGAGTAATGTTTCATGTAGCTATGCTAAAACAATCTTTTTTTTATGTTAGTAATTGAATAATAAAGGAGTATGGTAACCTTTTATATTGACATTACGCTTGGCTATGATTACAGATTTAAGTGTGCTAAAAATTGTTGACAAGGAAAAATTTAACAAAAATTTCTTTCCTTGTGCTAAAAATAGATTTTGTTGATGATATTCATAGACCCATAGATTACATTTAGGGCTGTTTGAATTAAGAATAACTGATCTGTTATTCACATAAATCCAGAACCACCACGAGAGCTCGTATGGCCGCACCGAGTTGCAAAATTTAGGACAAACAGAGGCGGTAAGATATCTTGTGCCAGCCCTCAATAAGGCTTATATATGGCAATTAATTTATTCAGAACTCTGATAAGCCTTAAGCATGTGTAAGAAATAGACATAAGTTAACAAATAACTAATACATTTCAGGCTTAATTGTCTCGGTGTGCGATAAAGCAAGATAAAATTTAACGAAACAACTTGTCGTTAGTCGCCAAGCTAATGATGCATAGCCAAATATGTATAGTGAAGAATAGCTAAATTTGATGCTGATAGCCACTAATTTTAAAGGTTTTCGGATATCGCCGAACAAAGGTGAAATTTTCCAATTAACACCTTTTGTAAAGAAATGTGGAGAAGCGGTAATAAATGAAGATTATATAAAAGAAGTTTTTCATTATGATGACAATGCTTCTGAATCATCAATCAATTAATGAATGGTGAAAATCTGTAGTATTGATATAGATCTAGAAAATACCACAACTGATAGTGAAAAAGTGACAGAGAAGTTACTAGAAACAAAAAAAATCTCGACTGACAAATTAGTCAGAATTCTTGAAACAGCAGTTACAAGACTTCAACAATGTAACAGAACAAGAAATTATGTCTGTCTAATAGAATTAAAGAGAAAGGATCAGCACCAAAAACGAAGCAACTTAAAGAATTTACATCGAAAGAAATGTTTAATAAAGTAAAGACATAAATATTAAGCTTTTTTTAAAATTTTGATACTCTTTAGATCATAAATACTTCATTATTTCATAAATCACAATTTCATATGTTTAATTTTATAATTTCTACATGCCATATTACTAGATTTAAACCAATGATCTAATATCTGGAAAAATCCCGGAAGTCCAAATTTCGGTCTTTGTATTTATTAATATTGTTATATGCATATGTAATCAAGGTATCGATGCATATGTATCTTAATATGATATGTACTTTTTATGCAGTATTATTTGATAAATGAAACATCATTAAGCAGTATTAACTCGAATATAAAATTATAAAAATAAGAAAAATACCTAAAAGAGTATAAAAAATCAAATAAAAAAGTGTCTTGCGATAGGTTATTTGAGAGAGTCAGTGTTGGAGGTTGATGATGTAAAGAAAAATGCTGTTCTTTGTTAATGTCTGCCGTTCTTGATGAAGTCTGAGGTAATAAAAATCAGCACTTGCTGCCTGAATGGGATTTTGTTGCAGTGTAGATATGTACACTTGTTGAATCTTATATCTATGATGTTGGTCCTCCCTTGTTATGCTTTATGTAAAGGCATAACCTTCTGTTGAATAGTTAAAAACTCATCAATGTGTGCTTCTGAAATTGAACCAAGCCTCTTGGTTCGTAGTGTTCATGCATTTCAGTAATATCAACTTTATCCTTCACTAAAGAAATAGCACTTTATATCATTGTGATGACAATGATATAAAGTGCTATTTTTCGTGATACAAATCACTTTATATCATGAGCAATAGCTGATACCATTTTCTCATCTTCATATGTACAAATTATTTTGGTACTTTTCCGTTTCGCTGGCGCAAATCTCGCCAAGCAGACTTTATTGGCGACAACATACATTATACACACAAAAATATTAAAAAAATGTTAGTCCTAAGAATTCTTTTTTTGAAGGCATAAACATTTTAATATCGCTTAAAATTTTATAAAAAGCCATTAAATAAAGGCAATAAATTTATAAAAAGACATTAATTTAAGAATTTACTATGCTTTCATGGTTTAACATCCTGTTTCGCCGATTCATATCACGTAACCCCAAGCGAACTCATCTCACGTATACTACTCTACAAAAATATAATGCTCTCAGTAATTATCTACATTAATTTCAAGTTAAATCTTAATTTGGAACACAAGTTTAAATGCAAGAAATACTTCAATTCATACAAATAGCTTACTCAGAAATTATGTAAAACTGCAGTGCTTTACTTCGCTAATGCATTCTCATTAGAATTGATGAATTTAACCCTTGACTTTACCTTTTCTATATTTTCGGCTTCGGGTAAGCGCTGTGATTGCATCCTAATTGATTTAATTGCCGAAAATGACCTTAGACATAAAACTGAACTACCTGACTGAGGCGTAAAAGGTTACCAGCGAGAATATTCCGTTTGGCATCGGTTGTAGTATTATTGGCGACTTTATCGCTTGCGCCGGCAAAACGGAAAAGTACCATTATTTTCATTTATTTTATTTAGATTTATTACTAGTGCATTTGATTTTGTGTTTCATATCCATTTTTTAAGACTAGTAAGGGTAAATAAACAGCAAACACAAACAGTGATACAAAAGTGTCTAAATTAACTGTGTGAATATAATAGAAATGCAAGGAATATGGGTTGAGTAAAGAAGAAATTACTTATGAAGTCTTTGTTTCTAGTTGGTTATGTTTGAGTATTATCATTATGACCTTTGTGCATTTATGCAACTGAATTTACATAAATTCAGGAATTACTGTAATTGCATATTCCCTTCTACAGACTGGGTGAATTTTACCCAATGAAATTGTAATATTCATTTTAAAGCTTGTAATTTGCATCACATGCTTAATTTTTCAGAAAGCAATATGTGATGACATTTTTCTTTTACATTAGTAAGTTCTACAGTTTCGTGACTTGGTACCTTTTCATTTGAGTGGCTGTTTCGTTTGAATTTAATGTTGTTATGTGTCAAATTCTCTTGTGAAACTTCATTTGTAAATAATTGCTAGTAGTGATCATTGTTTAAAAATATTTTGCATGTCTCAAGTATTTTATGTTACAGCTTATCTAATTTTGGAAAATGCTATACAGTACAAAGTCTTTAATCTGGACGTCGATAATCTTGAATGATCTATAATCCGAACCTCAAAGCTACAAACTTTCTGTGCATGCGTAAACGCATAATACCTTTACGCATGTGCATAATACGTTTACGCATGCGTGTTTAATGTATAAAGGACGGTATAAGCTAGGCTAAAATTATCTATTTCAGTTAATGTTGCCGATTGCATTGTTCCTTAATCTTCTAATTTGATCCGGCTTATTATTTTTTGCAGACTGTTAGAGCAATTTTATAAAAATTAAGCTTGAACTTTCGATTATGTCAAAAAGAGTTTCCAATTCTGGAGCTGCCAAAGGATCTACAAAGCAAAAACATGTTTTGATGTACTGCTTCCGATAGTGAAGAAAGTGACAGAGAGGTTATTGAAAACGAAAAACATTTCGATTGACAAGTTAGTTGGTATTCTCGACACAGCAATTACAGGACTTGAACAGTGGAACTGAACAAGAAATTATGTCTGTTTATAGAATTAAAGCGAAAGTATTAGCACAAAAAAGGAAGCAACTTAAACAACTTACATTGAAAGAAATGTTTAATAAAGTAAACAAATAAATATTAAACTTTTTTTTTTTTTTTTGTAAATTTTGATACCCTTTAAATCATAATTGCTCTTTATTTCATAAATTACGGTTTCTTATTTTTAATTTTATAATTTCTGCATGCCATCTTACCAGATTTAAATTGATGATCTATAATCGGGAAAAACCCCTAATCCGGAATCACCGAAGTCCCGACGAGTCCGGATTAAAGACTTTGTACTATATAATGAAATTATTTATTAAACATTTATATTATAAATGGAAAAAATGTAAGCCAAATAATTTTGGTTAAAAAATTGTAAAAATTATAACTTGGTAATTTCTTTTGGAAATTCATTTTTAATTTTATGTGTCATTTTTAACTATGATATAGGTCAGCGTTTCCCAAAGTGTGGGTTGCAACCTGGCCCCGGGTCGCAAATAATTTCAGCTGGGTCGTGGCAAAAATTGTGAAAACACAAAAAATGTATAACATTTTGCTATAAATTTAATATTTTTTTTAACTTTTTCAAATACTGCAGGTGGCAACACTTTACCACCGTTTCCTACCGGGGCGTTTAAATTCAGATGCTCTGATTGGCGATTTTAATACGTCATTCAGTGCCTTCTCTGGTACATGTGCCGTAAACTCACGTGCATCAAAACAAGGTTATGTTTGAATTTTTGTTACTTATTTTATTTGACAATAGTTATTATTACCTATTTATTAATAAAAAAATGCTCTTTTTCCATTTAAGTATAGATTCCACAATTTCGAGTGGTTAATAAAAGTAGTTTATTTGTGCGACATATTTGCTACATTCAATGAATTGAATTTAAATTTGCAAGGCTTTGGTGTAAATATTTTCAAAGTATCGGAAAAAGTCGCTGCAATAATTTAAAAAATGACTCTGTGGAAACAACGACTTCCAAAAGGAAATTTTAAATCTTTTGAAACATTACATAAATTTATTGAAACCCATTCAAACTATGATGAAGAAGATTTACCTCTTGGAACACTATCATTTTCAATTCAAGAAAATCTTTTCGAAGCTAATAAATAGTTTTAAAGACTACTTTCCGGATATTCCTTCAAATAATATGTGGATTAAAGATCCTTTTTCTGTTGATATTGAAAAGGAAGAAATGTTTAACTTAGTGAACAAGAAGTTGATAATTTAATTGAAATTTCATGCGACACCGATCTTAAAAAGTGTTTGAAACTGTACCACTAATTAATTTTTGGTTGTGCTGTCAAAAGGAGTATCCAAGCGTAAGCGAAAAAGCAATACAATTTTTAATGCCTTTTGTCACCACTTATACAAGTGAAACTGTGTTCTCAGCCTTGGTGTACTTAAAAAATAAGTATCAAAACAGATTGGATGTCAAACTTAATTTGAGAATAAAATTAACATCAATAAGTCCTAATTTGAAATTAGGAAACATTCTGCGCATGCGTCAACGCATAATGCGTTGACACATGCCCAGAAAGTTTGTAGCTTTGATGTCCGGATTAAAGACTTTTGACTGTATATATCTAAAGTCGCGCTTTCGAGACATGAAAAATGGAAGCTAAATTTTGTCAATCGGACCAGTGGAATGGGAGTTATAGAACTGTCTCCCTTTCTTGTGTGCAAAGTGTACATATTGTTACAAATTTTGTATTTAGCTAGCTTAGTAGCATTATAATTAAAATTGTTGTATTTCCCTGTGTGACACAGAGAAAGCTATGCCGGAAAAGTAAAAATAAAGGAGCATGTGCATTTAGCATTGAGTATAAGTTTATCTAGGTAATTTGTATTGAAATTGAATAAATGTAATTGACCACCATGTTAACTTTAACCGTAATTACATCCTCTTTTTGCTGTTCAGAAATCTCGAGAAGCAGAAAATGCTAGACGGTTAAAAACTACTTAAAGCCAGAGAATAACATCTCAGTTCAAGTTAGTTGCTTAGTTATTATTGTTGTGAGTTGTTCCACTTGAACTGAGATAAATCGGATTAGCTTTCTCTTTAAATGTGCTGCGCATTGCATTCTGTTTAACGTTTTTAGTGGTTTGAAATATAACTACTGATTGAGGGATATTGTGAACACTTGTATGAATATATCTGAGGAAAATTCCAGAGTTCTGATATATTTCTTACGATCACAGTTTTATTAACCTACTAGCGGCTACGTGGCCAGCCTTCGTCTGGCTTTTAAATGCACGGGGAAAATCCCTGAAGATAACACCAAACGTTAAATTTAAAAACTGCGCAGAATTTTAGCAGAACATGTTATGTTTCTTTTGATAAAAATAAATTTTATTAACCTTTTATCGAACTTGTGCATTCAATCTCTAATGAAACCGTGCGCATGCAACGAGATGTATATGTAAGCATATATATATGCACACATACAACTCTGAATCTGGTTCCAATAACAGAAAAATATCCTGTAATGATTTCTCAGCTGATAAATATGTAAATTTTTTGTATATATATAGGCAAACTAAATTTTCTATTGCAGTTTTTGTAGGCAGTGCAAATCACCTAGTAAGTTATTATTTGATATCATAAATCACTTTGTAGTATCATGAAACTTATTTTATCATAACTGAAATATCAGTTTACTAAAAAAGCTAAATGATTGTTTTAGTGTGATTAAATGTACTCTTCTGTGATAATGTGTTTTGTTTTTGTTTTTAGATACTGGTAAAGTTGCAAAAGCTCCTCAAAGCACAAAGAAGGCAATATTTATTTTAGTCACAATATTCACTCTGTCTGTCGCTGGCTTATTTTATTTATACAAATGTTTCCCAGAGTTAGAGGAGTAAGTTTTAAGTTTCTGTCATATGGATTCATTTCATAATTCTCCCCTAATACTTTTTTAAAGCTTTGTATTAGGTATCATTAAGTGGATGCTATTACTGTAATTAAGTATAAATTAATTTCTTACAGTCTAGCTCAGGTTAGATACACTTCCAGTGCATAAATTTTATTTTGAAAACTCTATATCCAGTGATTATACAAGAAGTCCAGTGTCACTAGACATTTATATTAAAAAATACTACTATAACAAAAAATTAAATATTATTAAAAAAATTAAATTATTATATTAAAAAATATTACTATGACATCATTGTAAATGTCCATCCGGAAAAGTACTAACACAGATAGAAAAATCTAAGCATGGACTGTTTTTTACTTCCTTGTACGAAGTAAAAAGGAAGTACTGTAATCGCGAAAAGTTTCAGGCAGCATATTTCAACGAAAATATCCATTTTGACCGCTATCGAATGCAATTTAACGATGTTTTTGCGTGATATCTGTCCGTAAGGACAGACTAAAATACTCTTTTCCTTCAAAAAAATTATAAAACTGCTTTAAAATTAATTTTGAAGAGAATTTTTCGTGGCGTCCGTACGAACGTATGTACGTACGTATCTCACATAACTCAAAAACCAGTAGCCTCAGGACGTTGAAATTTTGTATATAGGACTGCTATAACATGTAGATGTGCACCTCGTATTTTAGTTGCAATCGGCCTCACCAAACGTATATAAATATATTTATATATATATCCATTCTGTTACCCGGCTCAGTGATCTTCGTTTCTTTACTCTTATATGTTTATAAATTGTACATTTTTTGCTTTAAAAATGATTGAATTATGTTGTTTTATCTTCCGGTTAAGGGTTTTATGCCTTTAGTAAATCTGTATGCAATGTTTGTAGAATTATCAACAATTTTAAAATTGTTTAAGTGCCGCTAAAACTAATTTGATGGCGGCCATTGCTCTTGTTTACATTTGAAACAGCTGACTAGCGGATTTGTTGCCAATCTAGAGAAACTTAGTTTCGCAACAACAAACATAACGCATTCATTTATTATTGCCAATTAAATCATGCTTAATTCTTTCTGGAATTTTTTCGAGGAAATAAGTGTTTAAGATTTACTTCGTAATTTTTAATATAGATATTTTGAGTTTTTATGTATTTTTGCCTTCTCGCGAAGTGAGAACTGAATTAATTGAAGGAGAAATACTCAATCGTCTGTGAAAAACTGTTTCTTTTTTCTTTTGTTTGCTTAATTTCTTTTATACATCATTCTAGCTTCATTATAGTATTTGAATAGAACATGTGGCAATGATTAGATAATTCTATTCTTTAAATGATATAAATTTTGTGCATTATGAGTTATAATATGAATGAAATATATAAGTTAACTGTTATATAATTATTGGATTATATAATAGTTAACTTAGTTTCTGTTATATAATTATTAATACTGTTAAGTGAATCTAGCGCCAGAGTGTCACTATGGTAAACATATACTAGAGTGAATTTTAAAGAATGCATTTATTCTGTTGTGATTTATGCACTGTTGGCGAAGTAGATTTAATTCAATCCAATAAGTTTAAATGAAATGCAAGAAAAAATGCATATTATTTAATATTCCGTACAAGGAAGTCATGTGGTGTACACATCAGATTTTTTTTTTAAATATAAGCTGCACTTTCTATTCTGATTTTTAAGATGTAAAATTAGAATGCAGCTTAAATTAAAAGAAAACGTTTTAACGTCTTATATATGCTGATTTTACACTCCCTCCATATATCTAAATAAATTATCAAAAAATATTTTTTTAAATGTTGCATTACAGGTGTGTAGCCAAGAGTTGTGTCCTGGATTTTGTAACCATCACTCAGTTATAAATAATAGCAGTTTTAAAAATTTCTGACACATAAAAATTAATTTTTTTTTAATCAAAAATAATTTTTATACCATGGCATAAATTGAAGAAAACATTTCAATTTTACCACAGTTTCAACTGATTATCGAGGATTTCATGTAAAGTCGTCTATAGAGTTTGATTTGCCATAGGAGCATAAATTAGTTTCACACTCCTAACAGACCTAAAGTAAATTATTGCTGTATATGAAATTAACTGTAGACACTTGATTGAATAACTGCAGACATTTGATTTTAATCACTTTAATAAGTGATTAAAACTTTTACACTTTAATTGATTAACTCCAAATACTTGATTTTAATCGAACTTGGAACTTGCACCTCTTGTGTTTACAGAAATCAACCATCGCTTGTAGCGATGCAACTAAAGTAATAGTCAAATTCAAATTTTGAAAATGCAACCTAGGAGTCAAAGACTATACAATAAAATTTAAATTGAAGTTTGCTCAAAACTCTTAACTGGCATCTCAAGTTTAAATGTCAGCAACAATAAGCAAAACCATAGAATTACAGATGTATCAGAGCTGGCAGAAACTACCTAACATGGCCATAAGGTAGGGGTCGACAACCTTTTGAGTCGGAAGAGTCAAAAATTACAGTTTACAAAATTTCAGAGTTTTTAAAGAGCCACCAAATTTTTTCTTGCCAACAATAAATAGTACTCGCATAAATAAAGTTGTTTAATAAAAAAAAATATATTTATTCATATATAAATAGTGTTTTTCACAACAAATTACATAATATATATAGAGCATTATTAGATAATTATTATTTAAGTAAAAAAGTAAAACAACTAAACATTTACTTACAACACTAACTTGTACTTCAATAACAAACAATTGAGCAAACAAATTGAATAAGACAGATGGCTTTGAATGGTTATTCAAGTAGAAAATTTAAACTTTACTAAACTATGTAACTTGTACTTAAAATTTAAAAAAAAAAAAAAAAAAAAAAAAAGATACCGTACATTTGAGCAAACAAATTCAGTGGGAGCATTGGGTTTGCATGGTTTTAGAAAGTTTTGATAATTTTGGCTCATAACTTGTTGTTTTAAGTTTCAAACACGACTCTAAATTTTTATTTGTTAGTTGGCTTCTTACTGTACTTTTTATTATATTCATGCAAGAGAACGCTTGCTCGCACAAATATGTCGATCCGAAGATAGTCAGCACTCCAAATGCCAACTTCTTCACCTCACTGTAGCAATCTGGATGACTATTCCATGCGTCGAATATAAATGCCTTAACTCGCAGCATTTCTTTTAAAGCTGTCCACTTTTGTTGTGTCACATACATTCATTTCCGGACCTCCAACTCTTCCAACTTGCATTTCAACTCTGTAAATTTTCCACTCCACAAAGCTTTACTTTTTAAACCGATCAGTTGCATTTTTGAGATCCAGTATCAATTCCAAATGGACTTCGTTACTATTTGTGTTGAGAGGATTTACTATGAATACTAGAGTGGTTTTTTGGTTTTGAATTGCTCAAATTTGTCAGCAAATTTGTCTTTAATTTTTTTTTATAACTGTGCTGAAGTAATTCGTGTCAACAGTGGCACTGGTTTTATCGCGATGTTGCTTTAGAAATTGAAAATGGAGTAATTTACCTCTCTGAATATCTTGTGCAAAAAGAATTAATTTTTCTTCAAAACAAACGAATTCTTCTTCCAAAATATAGGCTGGGTTTCCCTTTCCTTGCAGTTTTAGATTCAGCTCATTTAATTTCGATGTGACATCCACCATAAAGTAAAATTTTTGCAACCATTTGTTATTCCCTAATTCAGGGTGATTAATGCCTTTTTCATTTAGGAATGTATTTATTTCATTCAAGCACAAAGCAGAATGTTTCAACACCTTTCCTTTGGAAAGCCATCACACTTTATTGTGAAGAAGGAGGTCGAAATACTGAGTCTCCATTTCGTTTAAGAATTCTTTAAACTGATGATGGTACAGTACTTTTGACAAGATGCTGTTAACAATCTTGATTACCAGATTCATGACGTCAAATATTTCGGCCGGAAATATTTGGGCACAAAGCGCTTCTTGGTGTATTATGCAGTGAAACGTAAGAATTTCGTGGTTTATTTTGCTCTGAAGAATCGTTGTTACCCCTTTATTTTTTTTTTCTGTCATACTTCTGGCTCCATCATTTGCTACTGAAATGATTTTATTTAAATCGATCTTATTGCCTTCAAGGCATTTTTGCACGGCATTCGCTATATCTTCCCCTCTATTTTGTCCCGAGAGCAGTAGGAATCCTAGTTCTTCTTTTGGATCTTGGGAAGACCTGACAAAAAGGGCAACTTGCGCTGTATCTTTTATGTTGCAAGACTCATCTAATATTTGCATATGTAACTAAAGAACTGCAGCTTCACATCCAAAGAGCCGCAGGTTGCTGACCCCTGCCATAAGGTGCAGAAACATGCTCTGTCTTGCAATCCAAAAAACCTCAGCTTAAATATTACGTAAATGATTTGCATTCTGGTGAGAAAATTGAAATGAGAAGTTATGGTAAAGGCTGAAATTATAAATAACTGGTTAATTTCAATTAATAATAACTTTATAAGTTCAAATTTTGCCCTTAGCTTTTTATACTCAAAATTAATTTACAATAAAACCTTATAAGTTCAACAATTTTGTCCTTAGCTTTATATACTCAAAATTAATTTACAATAAAAGTATATTTCAGTTCATTGTTTAACTGTTAACAAGAAAATATGTATTTGAATATTCTGAGGTGCATAATATGAATGATTATTTCTGTTCTACATGATTTCTTATCTTAAAAGATAGATTTCTATTTAAAAAAAGGCTTGAAATCAAGGAAATTTGTATGCATACACCATTCAGAACAATTTATTCACAAATTTAAGTGGCTGGACCATGAATCATGTTGTAGAGGTTTTTTCGTTCTTAATTTTTTTCCCCTGTTTATTTTTACTGTGTTCACTGTGTGTGTGTTATATCAAAGTAGTATATTGTAAATTGCATTAACAAATAGCAAATTTAATGAAACACATAAACTTTAAATTATATCTTGGCATTAATTTTAAAGAATTTTTCTATGCATTAAAAAAAAAAAAAAAATATGAACAAGATCTCTCTTCTCTTTATCATCAGAAAGTAACCTTTTTTCTTTTTGGTAAGCTGAATAGTAAAGCCAAGTTCATCCATGAAGACTAATAAATAAAACTACAAATTAGCATTAATCTTGAAGAAATTATGTATGCAGACAAGACACAGGTCACTGTCCTTTAGGTTGACCACTAGTTGAATGTCTAAAACTACAGAACAGTGGTAACATAGTTCCAGTTCCATTCTTGGTTACTAGAGAGTCCGGGAATTTTTTAGGGTTTTCTAGATAAGTAATATATATGTGTATGGCTTTTCTTTTGACTATTAAGTGTATGTATTTAATTTGAGTCATGCATGAAGTTACATGGAAACTAAAGAGTTGCAGGTATTGTCCCAACTGGTGATTTACCAAATTTCATTAATTAGTTAATCAGTTGTATACTAGATGGCGCCACCTCTTTGTCAGACTATTGTTTGTTAAAACAATGTTAATGCTTATTATTTCTTTCATATACATTTTTCCTGAAGAGTTTTTTTTTAAATGCTGTCTCCAAATCTTTGTTATCAATTTACTCTCTAATAGAAATTTACTTTTTTCACATTCACATTACAAAGAGTTGAAGTAAGAAGCAAATGAAATAACTGTTATCTTAAGCAGCAACAGTGTTTAATTTATCTCTTCAGTTCATTCTCTCTGTTTTTTTTCAATACTCAAATTGCTTACAACAAATTGTTTGTAAATAGGTTTTGAAACAACTAAATAGTATAACAGTACAAAATCAGATGTATTTTGTCTTACCTTTTACCTGTTTCATATATGCAAAATTCTTGATATAATCTATATCCATAACATTTAGGGGCTCACTTTTAGTTATATTAATATCAAATAATTCACTGAAATATTTAAGCCAGCTAATCCAGTGAAAAAAGAAAAAAAAAAGAATATTTCACCCTTTTCTTCACACACTAAAAGTTTTCTTATACGCAGAACAAAACACAGCAAACAGAAGCATAGCTAAGGTTTTCAGCGTCTGGGGACAACTGAAGATTTTGCACCCCTTTCTGTGTGCCAATAATGGAAAACATTTCATTCTAAAATTTCATATCATCAATTTGGCACCCCCTGGATGCTGTACCCGGGGACAGCTGCCCCTCCTTGCCCCACCTTTCTTTTGCTACTGACAGCAAAAGAAGTAAATATTTTGCTAAACATAAAAAAATATTAATATTAAATAATAATAAATCTGATCATATAAATTTTAATAAAATGGCAGATGAAAAAAAAATGTGTTGAAACAACAATTTTAGTGGCGCCACCTATCGATCCGTAAAGTAACTACACAGTTAAATAAAGTATATCGTCTATTGGGAGAGCACAAAATTCTGTTACTAAATTAGAGATAGGGTTATCAGTTTAGTAGTTTAGAATACTTTTCTGTTAACTGTGTTAATCTGATTTTGGTTAAGATGGAAACAGAATATTTGCATTTTTTACTTGGTAATTAACTTATTGATTAAATCAAAAAAAAAAAAAAAAAAAAAATGCTGGATATCTATGTTTTTAATTAATATGATTACTTTAAGTATGCCAGAGACTGTAATTATAGAGAATTTCTAATACCATTTGCATCAGATTACATTTAATATTGCATAACATAGTGTAATTTGTATTTTTCAAACTTATGAAAATGAAACAGAATTTTTTTAAACATTTCTAATCATGTATTTCAAATTTTACTTTGATTTTTAATGCTTTTTACCAGATAATTTAATAAATGTTGGGTAACATGGTATCAGGAAGAAAAGTATTCATCCATGTGAATATTTTATCATGATTTTGAATTATTAAAGCATAACATAGTAGAAGCCAATTACAATGAACTGTTACTTCTCAGATTTGTATGCCTCACATTACAAGTTACACTTGCATCGCACATTATAAAATTATTTATTCAGTTTACTCAGTAATAAAAACTCAAGTTTTAGTTATAAAAATAAAAGATAAAATAAGTGTGATATAGGATTGATAATGTAAATTTAATTCTTCATTCCTTTGTTTGGAAAAAAAAAATAACCCAAACTCAACTTTGTGTTCCTCAGTAGCAATTTTTTTGGTCCATACTGCCAATTTTGTGGCAGGTTTCTACAAAGAAATATGAGGTTCTTATGTGCTGAGATTATTTACTTTTTTAAGTAAGGATTTAATTTATATATATATACTTAAAAGTTTTTAGCATAAAACATACATCACAAGACATTAAAATTTTTAATTTGTTTAATTAATTAAACGTTAAAGAAAAATTTTGATCTGAATAAGATTCGAATATAAATCAGGTATTCTATGATAAAAAATATTATCCTGTTTCAAAGAAATTCCATGTGAACAATTATGCCCCCCATTTTATTTGTAAACTTGTTCAGAGTTTAAATAAAAAAGTAAAAATAATAAAAGAACATTCTACCGAAGTAATAAAATATATACTTTTAACATTTTGTTGCATTTTGAAATTTTTTAATACACCGAGCAAAACCAAAATTCCTATAATAGAAAACATTTTCTCCCTACAAAATATTCATCTATAAACATTCATCCATGTGAATATTTTGTCATATCAGCTTGTTTGTCAATGGGATTTTTTTATGTGGATTAGTTGCTGATTACTTCATAGTCTCCCGTTAACATACTAGAATATAGTGCTAGAGAATGAAACATCGAGACAGTCACAATATTATTCCTGTACAGCCCACATTGTGGGCACAGTTGTAAGCTCTGAGCATTGATCTGATTTTTTACATTAAGGTGGAAACAAGTCTGCATAAGCATACTTAGCCCTTAGTTCTTTTTGGGATGGCTGGAAAACTGTGATGTTATTCGTTGTTCTTCTCATGTGAGCTGAGGTTTATGTTCTCATCATGCCTGAAAATCATCAGTATAAGGAATCAGCTTCTGCCCTTTAGGTTCCATGGCTTAAATGACATGTTTTGTACTGATGATTGTAGTTGGTTGTAAATAAGCTGATGTGGTGTCACCATGCACATATGATCTTGGAAGTAGAACCCAGGTCATTTAGCTGGAAATCTAGCATTGCACCACACAATTAATACATTCACTGCCATCTATGAGGATACTCATAGTTGATAAACTAAGTTTACTTGTCAGCTAAAAGCTAACTTGTTATCGATTGCCTTACATTAATTACTGACCGAGTATGAGTACTGCTGTAGAAATTGCAAACAATGGTTATATGTCAGATATTCAGGAAGTGATTAAATAATGCACTGGGCAAACTGAAATGTCTCATTTATTTCTCAAAACATAGTGTTACAAAATGTCCAGGCGTAGTAAGATATCTTTCCCGCAAGGTTTATGGTTGCCAGAAAATGGCAAGGGGAGGCAGGGTTGCCATATTTGGGCCGAAATCACCAATCTGACAACAAAACTGGCTATTTGCCATAAACGGAGGGAGAACTTTCTGGAGTGAATTCTTACTGGTTTAGCCCAGAATGGTATTGAACACAAGAAAAAAGCTGTATAAACCCTGCTGGTATGCGGAAAGTGAGTCAATGTCTCGTCTAGTGAGTGGTTCGCGAGTCCGTGTGGAGTCGATCAAGTTGATAGTCGGTCAGCGAGTGTCTCGTAGTCTAGTGCCGAGTTAGTCATCGAGTACATTGAGAGAGTCTCTTAGTGCATCGTCGAGTTTTATCTTAGAGTATTGAAGCTCCGGGAACGACTGAACAAAATCGAGAGCTGTACTCTAGTGTATCGTCGAATGCATCACGAGTTATAGCATGGAGAGTCTCGAGAGTTAGTAGAGTTCCGAGAATGACTGAGCAGAGTCGGGAGCTGTACTCTGGTGCTTTGCTGTGAGGCTGTCTCTGTTATAGCCTGGAGGCTGTGATGCTGATTGCTTCGGCCTGATTATAACTTCAATGACATATTGGAGCTGTCTTGAATAATACTGGCCAATAAATTGTGTTTCGATACTTCATCAAGTGTTTTTGTTATTCCAAATCTACGAACCCTTACATAGGTATGTGAAGAAATACGTCACAATAGATTCAAAAACTAAATGTTTAGAACTCAAATTCATTTTTTAAAGTGGTTGTTATTTATTTAGGAAATTTTATAAATGATTTGCTGTGTTCTTGCTCAGTGACATTTGTAGGACTAATGGAAAATAACACATCACACAAGCAAGAGTTTTGTATGAATGCACAGTATTGTTTTTCTAGTTCCACTTTATCTCATAGTTGGTACAAAGAGCAAAAATGTTCTTTTGTTTGCCAACTACGATATGCTCATGTGAATTTATTTACTGCTAAATATAATCTGTCATATCTATATTTAAATAATAAAACAACAGGAAATAAAACAGACACATAAATCATTTTGTCGTGTAAATGGATGCATTACTTCAACTCTGGCAGTTAGTCTTTTATTTTTAGTATGAACATTGGTTGGCCACTGATTACCTCAAACTATTTAATTAAAAGAAAAAGAAATTAAGGCAATATATTTTCATATCAAATTTGTGTAATTTTAAAATGTTATATTACTTATGCTTGGCATAGGGCTTAAGATATGAGAGATATCTGGCCACTAGAAGTTAAGGATGTTTTATGTGTCACGTTTTAGTGTTCTTTCAAAACTATTTTTAATAATTGGTGAAATTTTCTTTTAGAGTTTATGTATTGGTATTTTGCAATATATTTTAAGCTCTTTGCAGTTAATACATCTGTTCTTTTGAAATTCACTAGTTGTCAAATGAACTCGAAGGTGGTCTGAATAATTTGGCTAATATTCAAAGTTAAAAATTCTTAAGAACCTGAAATTATTTCACATGTAAATTGAAGAGATTTGTAGTTTTAAATGAACAATAAAATTTTCAACATAATAAATATTTTCAACAGGTATTCAAATTTACGGTAAATAATTTTCTTAATTTAAAGTATAATTGAGTATTGTAAGGACTAATTGTGAAAGCCAGATAAGAAAGCTATATTTACCTATATGCATTTAGTGAAACTTGAATCAATTATGTTATAAACTGGATGATATTAGATTCTGATGCAAGTTATTATTCTTTTTTTCCTTTTTAGAGATGAATTACAGTATATCAAGTTACCAACAGATATTGATGATGCCAAAAACTTGGGGAAAGTACTTGCACGTTACAAAGAACGTTATTATTATACTGTACTGTTTGCATTTTTCTTGACATACATTTTGTATCCTTTGCATAGTTTTAATGTAATTCTAATATTTATTTATTTTTTAAATTTAGATATCAGAAATTTCAGTGAGATAAGAAAATATTTCTTTATATCATTTTGTCATTAAAAAAATTTTAAATATTCTGATGCCTGAGCTAATATGTTAATAGAGTTTTTGCTTTGTAAAAATCTTGCATTATAGATAACAGTACTGAGAAATGATAAAAGATGGGATAATTTGAGTTGAGTTGAGAAACTGCTGAATGCGGTCAGCTGAAAGGAAATGGCCAGATATAAGATAATATTGATCAGTTGATACATAGTTTGTTATACATTGTTTAAGATTATTTGAAATTAATAACTCTAAATAACAATATTAAACAAAAAGTATTGATATAGTGAATGTATGATGCCTGAACTGATTTTAAATTGATATATTGAGTATGTGCAGAAATGCATGAAAAAAGACCCATGTCCTGCCATGAAATGGGTGACACAAAAGAATCATAATTGAAGAGTTTAAAAAATAATCACTTTATCAAATGACTTGATGTGTGAAAATTTAACTTAAATGCAAAGTAATTATTTCATGCATGCATTAAGAATTTTAGAGAGACATAAAACCAGGAAAAGTGGATGGTTTGAAAGAAAAAAAAATGTGTTAAAGTTGTTCAATGGGTCCTTCCAAAATTATTTTTTAAAAATTTTGTGTATAAATGTCAGTGCATAATAATCTTTTAAATCACCCTACAATTTTCAAGCTTTTTGCTTCCTCTGTAAAATATGATTTCTCTAAATCTTCAAAATAAGCAGTTGTTTCAGTGGAATAAGTAATAGCTTGTGAACAGGTAAGATTTGAAAAAGTGTGAGGGTAAGGAGCAGTTTCATTTTGTAATTTCAATAATTTCATTATCTTAGTAGAAAATTAATCAGCTTGGTCAAGATAGAAAATACTTTTTTCTTTTCCAAATGTGGCCTTTTTAATTTCACAGTTTAGACACTCCATGAGTAATCATCATGGTAGACGCTATGCTTTTCTGGAAAGTGAAAAAAAAAAAAATTTACTCTTTTTCCCAAGAAAAGTGGACATAACCTTTCCAACTGATGGAGTAGTTTTGCTGTTCTTCGTACAGGCTCATCTGCTTGAACCTACTTTTTTATTTTTACTGCTGTTTTATATCATGTTGATCCGTGTTTTGCCAACTGTAATATAAATTTCTTCCGAATCTTTTTCAAAAGTTTTATGCTGTTTTAAAGGCATCCGTTTGTTCTTGTTTTTGATCAGTTTTTAACAGATACACAGTGTATTTAAAAAGTTTCAGGACTGATCACACACAGACTATATAAGACAAAGAATGTACTTACATTTGATAGTAAGCTTCAACATAATCATCGCCCTATTTAGTGCATAGAGCAAGTGAATGGTTCCGTAAATTCCTTCTGGAATGCCTCCACAGCAACACTATTTCTGATGTCACAGCCACTTCTGTCTCTTCTGTGGGCTCAGACTGTTTTTATCTTCAGTTTCAACTTGACCAAAAGAAATAGCTGGGTGGGGGGGCAGATCTAGTGAATGCTGTGGGTGTTTGATGCGTACGACCACCTGTCTTCTCACCAAAATTTGCTGCACTAGAAGGGATTTGTGAAATGGAGTCGGAATCGGAGTCGAGTAGATTTTGGGGTAAAAGGAGTTGGAGTCACTAAAAGACACGTCGATTCCAACTTCAGTTTTGTTGAATAGTTTGAATTTGAAATGAAATTAAAGTGAATTGAAAAAACATTAATGCCAAACTTAGTTAATATTTTTATTTAAGGACTATATGCATTTATAAATAGTTGTTTTCTATTTTATTGACATATTAGTAAATAAATATAAGGGAGCAGGATGGATGTAATATTTGCCATTATTGATTAAACTGATTCATTTAGTTACTAATCTCATTGGTGAATTGAAGTAAGCAGCAAGAACTCCCAAAATTGAAGACATATTTAGGAAGCGAGCAGGAAAAGGAGCAATGCAGTGGAGAAGTACATATTTGATGATACAGTGGTTGTTAGGATTAAGAACTTTTTCAGAAGATGTAAATAACCCTAATATTTCACTAACAGAAAGACTGATCTTGCTCAAATGATCTTGCAGAATTGGAAACTCTTCTTTGTACATCGTATATAGCCACAAAAAAGCTGCAATCGGAAGAATTGACAGGAGGTGAGAATGGAAGAATGGGATATTTGTTCTTTCTGAATTGGTGGGTTTATTGCAAAGGAATCATTTCTTCAATGAAGAAAAGATTAGTTTGCTAGACAAATCACGCTGGGTTCAATATATATAGATCTGAAACGCCGAATTTTGTTGGATGACAAACAAATTAAAAAGGCGCCATCTATGAACTTTCATTAAGAATGAAATTATTCTCAGAACAACTGGAGTATTTAAATCAAGACAGTCAAACTGCAGATATTGCAACAGAGTATCTATCATCTTCTTCTACTGATGACTTAGATTTTGAGAAATATTTGGATAATATTGAAAAGGCTAAGGCAAAGCAAACGAAAATATAGAACCAAGAGCCTTTAGATATAAAAATGAAAAATACAAACAAGATTTATACGTGGCCTATGAAGAAATAAATAAATATGATTGCTCTTGCAAGACACCTCTTTTAGAACTTATAAAAATCTATCCTGAAAAGTTAAAGGAAGTAGCCATAGCAGTAACAGCTCTTCTTCCTACTCAAGTCAGTGTGGAAAGTTCTCAATTCAGAAGTTTATCAAATCGAATCTATGGTCCTCTAACAAAGAAGACCTTGCCGAAGTTTTACTGTTTCTTAGAAATTCCTAATGCCAGTTTTTCCATTTCATAATAAATATTAATTAATGTAAAAAAATTTGCTATGTATTAATTTTTATCTGTAGCGTCTACTACTTGTTTTATATTAAAAAAATAAGCTGTACCCATGTTTATATGTTTACATATATATGAAGGAGTCGAAGTTGGAGTCATTAAAATTTCAGGAGTCAGAGTTGGTCATTTTCCCTACCGACTCCACAGCCCTGCTTGCCAGAGGTATTAATTTCAACTGTCTAGCAAATCAACTCTCTTATGCAGCATTCATTTCAAAAATCAATCCAGAAAATTTTTGTAGTATGCCTCAGTCACAGTGGAACCTTGATGACACAATTCTTGATGACTCGTACTTTGACTGTCAAAAAAAGTGATCAGCATTGTTTTCATTTTTTATTTTGAAGTGTGAACTTTCATCAACCAATTCATTTTTGACTTGTCCACACAGCACTTTCGCATGTTGTCTCCAGATTGTACTCAAGATACCAGTTTCATCTCTAGTGCCAATGCTTTGAAAAAAAGTTAGATCCTGATTGATCTGCCATGACAATCAAATCTTTGTATCTCTTACCTTTGCATACAATCAAAATGATTTAAAAGTGTGAAAGGTAACGTTAAAATGCTTTATTTTTCATAAATAAATTGAAGTTATGCTTTTTTCTTTTCTTTTTTTAGTCCAAAGGGTCTCTGAGGGACTATAGTTTTCGTTTTGCAATTTTGCATCAAATCGCTCTGAATGTCAGTTTCACTTTACAAACTGTAGCCACCAAATATTATTTTCCTGTATTATATTTAAATAAATTAAATAATGAAGAATCTGCATAAACGTACATATGTTTCTCGCATTGTGATAAAACAGTGGTACCTAGAGCCATCCAATTTTGAATGACGTAATCCTACTGTGAGTATGGGCATCTGGAAGCCCAAATTTGGAATTTGTTTTATTATCGATTTCATATTTTGTAAAACTTTAGTGAATTTTTTATTAACAAACTCGAGGATTTCAAAGCGAGCAGTGGCAAGGTTTTACAGAAAAAACACTTTTATCTCCAGCCCGCAAGACTGTATATCGGAAATTCTAAAGATATGCTCAATTTAAAATTATTTTGCGATATTGCTCTTGAACTGAATTTTATAGTTGAAATGCGAAGAACGTGATATTCGATAAGTAAAGGTAGCACAAAAATGTAAAAAGAAAAAGTCCCTTTGGACATAATTTAAAATCTGAAACCTTTCAGATTACTTTTCTTCTTCTTCTTCTTTTCTCTTCTTTTTTTTTTTTTTTTTTTTTTTTTTTTTTTATGTGTTCTGTGTAAAGTAAGGAGAATATTTCTTCCTTTAAATGTAGTTTTCACTTCTAATTTATAGGTTTGTAATTTATTTAGCTTTGTGTATTTATTTCATGATGTTAAGGTAATAATTGTTAATGGATTACATTGCATGTCATATTTAAACCTTAACTTCAACTACAGTCTACAATCATTTGCCATTCCAGGCTCCATATTTTTAAGTATATTGTCTGGATTTTTGTTTCCCTTCCCTCTGTCTATATTTCTAGTATGTACAGTAAGTAAAACTTTTCTTCATTGGCATAGGTTTTTTTTCCCCCCTTAATTATCAAAAATATCTGAAATCTGTATAAATTTTTGAAACATTGAGAAATATCAACTGCAAGAAATTCTGTAAGTAAATAATACAAAAGTAACTTAAAAATTTTTATTTTAAAAACTGTTTACCTTCCTTAAAAATGTGTTATATGCTGGTTTTGAATAAATATCTGGTGATATAAGTCGTGTACTCAATTTGCGTTTTCTTCTATTCTAATTAATAATTTTATAGAGGTTGGAATATTAAATTAATGTTCTAGATGTTAGAAAAGTAATGTATATGAATTTAGATAGCTGATATTTTTCATTGTACTATTTTCTGTAATTTAGTAATTTTATTTATAAGGTATTTCTCCCGCCTTATTAGCATTCCTTCGTGGTGTAGCGTAAACATTTGGCACGTATTTGAGAGGCCTATGGTTTGAGTCCCGGCTAGGACATTTCCCATGTCTTTCTGCTTCAAAAATACCTTATATATTTTAACGAGAGAAAGAAAGAAGAATATAGCACATATGAGAAAAAATAGTACAATCTGTTCAAGATATCATTATAGATTTATGTTAAAACATCATTTTATGTTATTTAAAACATTGAGCAGGCGCTGAATTTGTGGTCCTTTCTGTTGAGCTGGCACAAGCAATCAAGCGGTGCAATGTTTCAGGGTGATTCACAACTTCATACACTGAGTCCAACCCGGGCCCTATGTTATCGCAGTCAGGCTCCTCTAACCACTATGTCATCTGAGCGGCTGATTACTTTAATATGTTTAAAAGTTCTAGGGAAATTTTCTGCACTTTTAGAGCAGTGCACCTGTAGATTTATTATGAAAGCACCAAAATATATCTGCGTTAATTTTTTTCTAGGGGAGGAGTACACAACAATTAATAAAAGAAAACTAATTCATACTAAAGGTGTTCTATGCAACAGCAGTTCGTCATGCAAATTCAGTGATCCATTTCACATAATATGCATTTTACAAGACTTTTATTAACTTTTTTCTGCCAGTTAGTACCAAATAAGGAAATAGTTTCCTTGTGTACAAATTATTTATATAAGACTTTGCATTAATACATAGTATATATTTAATTACTGGAGAGCTTTTTGGACTGCTTTTCCATAAACATTCCAAACGTACAGTCAACAGTCATAGAAGTGTTCCACTTGAAAACAGGTTTTGGAATCATTGCATAGTAAATCTTAAGCTTATCTTAAGCTGAAGAAGACAAGGCCTTTGATTTCATGAATTTCTTGTTATGAAAATACTGGTAATCAAATTTAACTTTTTGAAATCATTGGTAAATTTAATATTAATGGCCATACTCCCAGAGATTCATGGAATCGCAGTTAAGAATTGTGATTCCTTCAGGGCTTAATTTCTGGAATTAGAAGTGCCGGAATCCCATGGAAAACCACCAGAAAAGAGCAACAAGAATAAATAAATAAATAAAATTACTAATAAAATATTTAACCATTTAAAATTAAATAATTAATTATTAAAATAATTTAATGATTAAAGTAAATGAATAATATAAATTAAAATTTAATAAGCGATTTTTAATTTAGCCCAAAAGGGCATTTTGTGTTCTCAGAACCGCATTTTGCTTTGAATCACTTTAAATGTCCGAAGCACTTTTCACATTGATGCCACTAAATGTTATCAACATTTATTATATTTAACGAAACTAAATAATGAGGAATTTACATAAATGTATGTATGTTTCTCGTATTGTAAAAAAACAACGGTACTTAGAGTTATCAAATTTGGAAAAATATAGTTCTCCATTTGAATATGGCACTTGGAAGTCCGTATTTGAAATTTGCTTTATTTCATATTTTATAAAACATTAACGAATTTTTTATTAAAAAACTCAACAATTTCAAATGAGCAGTGTAGTTAATAAAATATTTTTATTCCTAGCGCACGAGATTGTCTATCAAAAATTCTAAAGATATATTGTTTTTAAATATTTTTAGCACAATGTGGCATTAGCCCAAATGCTCTCGACACATGTATGTGTCTGTAATTTAAAAACAGCCCATTTGGGCATAATATAAAATTGAAAACTTTTGGATTTTTTTTTTTATTAAGTAATATTTTCTACTAAAATCTACTTTCTACTAATCTACTAAAAGTAAAATTTTCGAGATTAAATTTTTACTGACATTTTTGCTCAGTTACATAAAAGAAGTGTTAGAGCCTTCTTAGTCAGGGCTCTGGTGCAATTTAAGCTCTGGAGTCTGTGGTCAAAACCAAGGAATAAAAAATTAACACTTTTCATTAATTTTTATCCTGAGTATTAGCTATCAGTATTCCAGTTATTTTATTTAAGTGCATGCAGTTTTGTTTCAAATCTCATGTTTTTTTAATATTTTGAAAATATTTTTTTCATTTTAGTGTTCTGCACTTGGAGCATCTTTTTGCTTCCTTCTTTCTTCACAATTGGGAAGGAAAATAGTGCAGCGCTTTTTTCCTGTACGAGCAGCAGAGTGGTCACGGCAAGTAAGTCCCCATACCTGAAAGTATTTTTATGTAACGAAATCTGATTACAAAGGAACTGAACTTCTTTTAAATAAGACCACATTGCTTGTAATTTATCTTTTGGTGAAATTATTAACCATTTGAGTCCTGGGGGTATTGAAAATATTCTGTCGAAGAATCCCAAACAGCGCAACCGCTCTTGCTCTAAATGAGTACGAAAAGACCTGAGCAGCACAATAGCGGTTATTTTATTTTATGTCGAGAAATACCAAGCGGCATGATAGCAGTTGTTTTATTTTATGTCGAGAAATACCAAGCGGCACAATAGTGGTTGTTTAATTTTATGTCGAGAAATACCAAGTGGCACGATAGCGCTTTGTTTATTTTACATTGATGAATCCCAGTCCTAACAATAGCGCTTCTTGTATTTGTTAGGTAACGCAATTCTCGTCTTCATTATTTTATAAAATGCATCTGTATTATTACATATGCGTACTGTAATTTTACATCGATGAATCCCATTCGGAGCTGTAGAGCTTCTTGTATATGTTAGGTAACTCGATTCTCGTCTTCGTTATTTTATAAAATTCATCTGTATGATTACATATGTGTACTGTAATTTTACATCGACAAATCCCAGTTGGAGCAATAGCACTTCTTGTATTTGTTAGGTAACGCGATTCTCGTCTTCATTATTTTATAAAATGCATCTGTATATGCATCTGTATCATTATTTTATAAAATGCATCTGTACATATGCGTACTGTAATTTTACATCGACGAATCCCAGTCAGTGCAACAGCGCTTCCTGTATTTGTTAGGTAACGCAATGCTTGTCTTTGTTATTTTATAAAATACATATGAGTACTGTAAATTTATAAATATTTCAAGTTTTGTTCGATAAAAATTTTATTTTTATTTTGTAATTAAGTATTGCATAATTATATTATTATTACGTATTGTAAAATGTACTATTTACATTAAAAGGAATTGTGTGGTGTATTTGCTTCAGTAAATCTGAGTGTGCGACTTTAACAATCGGTAACGCTCCATCAGTTAGTTGCCTACAATGTTTTGAAATGTACTGGGTTTTCTCGACATAAAATTTCAACAGCGCGATCAGTGCGTCTTGGGACTCAAATGATCAATGATCATTTAAAATTATATGTTTGAGAATGTTTTTACGAAATATAAAGACCAAGACATACAAGTCGCATGCAAATTTCTTATCTTATTGGTTAAACATTAGCATGTTACAGCTTCAGTCTCATGGTATAACTTTTAGTTACTGGCACTTATAGGATAAATTCTACAAATTAAAATGTGAGGAATCTTGAAAAATAGTATTTTGGCATCAAATTTGGGAGGGGGGAGGAAGGTTAAACTATAGTTCTAATTTTTTTTATGGTACTGCAAATTTGTTGATGCCATTTACAATGCTATAAAAGAACATTATATCTCAAGTTAAAATATCTACCAGCAATAGCAGTTTGAATACTGAATGAACTTTGGGTATCCAGAATGTATGAAATTTGATTCATGAAAACCATTATTCGTAAAATTGCTGAAAATTTCACCTTAAGTAAATTTTTGTGCCACCAGTTTGATTGGAAAAGTGTATATACATTTTATTGCTATAAAATTTATTCCACTTTTCTTGTCAAATGAATCATTCAAATGCTCTCTTTCTAACCGTTTTAACGAAATATTTAAATGAGTTTCTATACTTGAGATATTAGAATAAGAGTTTAGTAGCTGCAGTCAGGGCCGCTGCATGGGGGTAACAAAATTGTTCACCGAACAAGGGAGCCTGGGGCAGGGTGCACCAAAATTTATTCTTATCACAAGAAATAAAACAGAATGCTGGATTTTTCCTCTTAGATATGCGTACAATATCATGGGGATGTAACATTTTAAACTACTAAAACATCAAATAAAACGCAATCCAAAGCTCAGAGAAAGTTGATCCGATCTCACTGCAAATTCGTTACAGTCAACAAAATAGTTATGTAAACAACTGAACTGAGATATTTCTCTCCGGCATTTTAAAACTTTAAATCGTGCACCAGAAGGTTCTGGTAATTTCCGTTTTCTCAAGATTTCTGTAAAGCAAAAGATTAGAATTACGGTCACAGCTAACACAGTAGTCAATTACATTTATTCAGTTTAAATATACTCGTAAATTACCAGATATCTGTTTATTAAATGCGTGTGCTCCAGTATTTTTACTTTTTCGGCGTAGCTTCTCTTAAAACTCGTCACGCGCTGCATTACACGTGGAAATAAAACGATTTTAATTACAATTCTTCTAAAAATTGCTAACTAAATACAAAATCCGGAAAATGCTCCAGATCTAGGTGTCATATATTATTGTGTTGTCTTATTCATCTGTATTATAGCTCTTATATATTGCTGAGGTATTTACTTACTTCTGCAAGCTTCATGACCTTATCAGGTTCAGTGTTTCTTCTAACCTTCTTCGGAAACATACAATGACCTGACTAGAACAGAGAGCTTACTAAAGCTATGTTCACTAATTGTAGTAAGTAGACAAGATACAGACGAAGGGTATACAAAACCCTTTATTTTTTCTTTATGTACAATGACTTCCGTACTTTGGAATACAATGACCCTCCACTCGGAGTCTAACTTAAAAGATATCAAAATAAAACTAAACTCTAATTTAACTTTAGAATAAGATTGGCCTTATAATAACAGGAAGCGTATGTAGCACAGAGACTGTGAACACTACAATACGTTTAATTTATCAAGAGGATTAAAACCTCTGGCCTGGAAGGCAAGGTAGCAACTGCGTAACTTCTAAGGTAAGCGGCCTGCTTCGAACTCACGGCTTCCTCTCTTCTGCTTGGCAAAAAGGCCACACTTAAATACTTGGCGTTCGCCAGACAACTTTGCATAAACTCCTTCACGCTTATAATTCTGGCCGGAAGTAGAAAATAAGAAGTGATAGTAAAGATTTAAAATAAAATAAACGTTAGTAAAACTTAAGATCCTTACATACTTCCCGCCAGAGTTAATTAGTTTGAAACTGAGGTCTAAAACGACCTTGTTGAAAACTTTTAGCTCTAGAAACTAACGCGAGGCCAACCTTTTACAATCATAACTTAGCTAGAAACTAGAAAATTTAAAAGAAAGAAATTTGTTACAATAGCAGCTCCCGGAATATACAACAATCTTTTTTCTTTTTCATCTGTACTGCATCTAAACAGGAGCTTTATTCAATTCTGGTTCCTTCCAGAGATCTGGAAGGAAAACCAGTTTAATGAAATGTTACAGAATGACATTGCAAATAACATATAGAATATACTTTTCTTAACATTCTTATTTCATTCATGACTATTTTAATTATCTCTCCCCGTGCTCTCTGACATGTGTTGTAAAAACACCAAACACGAATGTGTTTCTGTCTATGTGTTCAACACTTCCTCCTACAATCAAAACACTAACGTGTTAAAATTCAACATACGAGACCTCTTAACACACCCTAATTTCAACTCTAGACCCTGAGGTACTATTCTGAAAGTGGCTAACTCTAAAGTGTAGCGTCAGAGAGCCTAACTACATCATTCAACCTTTAACACATATTCACCATGATTTAATCTTTACAGTCACACGAATAACAAATTTTTTAACATTACTTTCACTTTTACCATATCACGGTATTTCTAAACATTCAAAATAACAGTTCACATGTATACAAGAACATATCAAGATGCCGTTAATTTTACATATTTGAAAACATACATTAGTAGTACATTGTTAACTTCTATTCTTTTCAAAGCAAGTGCCAATTCTTTCTACATTGAAATAATACTACATTTCAAAAAGTCTTTCAGACTAAAACTTCTTTCTTGTTAGAATGTTTTAAATAAAATTTATACAATAACTTTTTACAATATTTAAGTCTTTATACAACGCTATTATACATCAACTTTAGTTTTACGCGCGAGTAATTGAAAAACATAATAAGAAAATCGGTCACAACTCATTTCTCGCCCTTTTGGCGATAAAGGTAGACCTCGCATGAGGTAAAACTTCTTGAAATCTGCCACTTGCAGTAAGAATGAAAGATTAACTTAAGTTTGTAAAGTAACATAAAATTTTACTTATCTTTGTAATATTCAGACATCCTTTTCTGGGCCCAGTCTTTAAAGGTGCTGCAGACCGTAGCTTGGTTGATCCTCCTTCTTGTACGGGCTCGCCCTTCAGTGCTTTCCTCTGGAAGCTTCCGTTTTTCACCACTACGGCCACCCTTGAACATCTTCCTTCTGTCCTCTGCTTGTGGTCTTGGCCGTTTGAAGGCAGCTGGTCTTGGTGGAACCGGGAAACTTCTGTCGTGATCCTGCTTGGACCTCGTTGTTGGCCGTTCAAATTTTTCTTGTACTTTTTCCTCCGCCGCTGATGGCCCTTCCGCAGTTCGGCGACTTTTGCTGCGGAGAGTTCTGTCGGATGAGTCAATCTTCCGTTTCACAGCCGGGTTATAGTTGCCGTCCTTTCTCCCGGTCTTTTCCACATACGTCGTCCTTCTCCCTTCTTCATTCTGGGGGTGTTCGTGAACTCTGTTTTCTGGATGGTGGAACGGCTTCTTTTTCTTTGTACCTTCAATTTTTCCGCGGGGCAATTTTCTTTTCACTTGCTTCTGTCTCTCATTGGCTTGCCCTTGTACTTGTCGTTTTCCCACCTCTGGAACTTGTACCTGCGGTGTCTGCCGTACCGGATCCTGCAAAAGATCTGAAAAGATTTGCATTTTATTACGATCGAAGTAGGGCTTGATTTGATCAATGTTTGCGGAGCAGGTTTCACCATTCCTGGCTTTTAACACTACTACAGCGTGAGTTATTTTTTCTATGACATATGGATCTTCAAATCGTGGAAAAAATTTGGCAGTTTTATCTTCTGGTGCTGAAGAAAGTGAATGCTTAATTTTTAGTACTTCATCCCCTACTTTATAAGTTACTCCCCGTCGTTTCAAGTCATAATACAATTTTTGTTTTCTTTGTGCTACTTCCGTATTCTTTTTTGCTTCTTTTATTAGTTTTTCTATATCACCCATTTTAAATTCTGAGACTCTTTGTTGCACATAAAATAGTTTATCTAACGGTGTTATAACCTTTCTGCCTAGAAATAACTCAGCAGGAGTTTTGCCCGTTGTATCATGTTTTGCGGTCCTAAGGGCGAAAGCAAATTCATTGACATAGTTATCCCAGCTTTTATGAAAATTTTTAATATAACTACGGATAATTTTAATAACTACGGATAATTTAAATGACGTATGCCCAGGTTTTGGCACATGTCTTCAAATATATTACTTACAAATTGAGGACCATTATCCGATATAACTTTTAGGGGCGCCCCGTATTTTAAAATATATTTATTTGAAATAGAATCAGTAACTAATTTCGCGGAGGCTCGTTTTAAGGGAACAATTTCGGTCCACTTACTAAAATGATCAACCATAACAAGGAGATAGCGACTTTTATTTAACTGACTTTTTGGGAAAGGGCCCAATAAATCGATGCCAATTATTTCATTTGGAAATTCGGATTTAATACTATTTAGAAACCCGGCCGGGCGGAAATTAATATAATTAACTGCTTGACATGTTGGGCAGGATTGGACATAGCCCTTGTTAACTTTTGCAGTTCAGGAAAGTAGACTGCCTCGCGTACGCGTTGGATAGTTTTTCGAATACCAGCATGAGAAGCTAAAGGGCTGTCATGGAGCTTGTGCAGGATATTTAATCTAAGACTAGCTGGGATAACAGGTCGAAATTCGTTGTTGGAATTCGTAGTTTTTGTATAAAATAATAGACCATCTATTAGTTCGTAATGGGCCGCCCTATTTCTTATCGCCACAATATCTTGGTGGCTAAAATTTTCAGGATCCTTCAAATACTCATAAATACTTCCAAACTCAGGATCCTTACCCAGTTCGGTTATTACAGTTTCTCGGGAATTTATTGTACACGCTGTCAGCATTGCAACTTTTACGGTATTACCCTGTTCGTCTAATTTAATTCGTGACAGGGCATCTGCTACGATATTTTCCTTTCCGGGGGTATGCTTGATTACCAGATTATATTCTTGCAGCTTGAGTGCCCATCTTATTAACCTTGGGGATAAATTTTTCCCAGAGTACAATCTAGTTACCGCCGCATGATCAGAATATACTGTTATCGGCGCCTTTCCAAAATAGACTCGGAACTTTTGCACTGCTAACAGAACTGCAAGTGCCTCTCTCTCGGTCGCGGAATAGTTTCTTTGTGTTTGATTTAAAGTTCGGCTAAAAAATGCCACTGGCTGCTGATTTTGTGAAAGTACCGCTCCTACCGCATAATCCGAAGCATCCGCTGAAATTTCTAAATTTTCATCCTTTTCAGGAAATTTCAACACAGGGGCTTGCGTTAATGCTTGTTTTAATTTTTCAAAAGCACTATTGGCTTCGGCCGTCCACGAGAATCTTGCCTTTTTCCTTTTTAATTTTAACAATGGCTCAGCGATAGCCGCAAAATCTTTTATAAAGGACCTATAATATGAACAAAGTCCTAGAAAAGAAGAGAGCTTCTTTGCCGTGTTTGGAGTCTGATACTTTTGTACAGCGATTATTTTTGATTCATCTGTCTCGATCCCTTTTTGCGATATTTTGTAACCTAAATTCCTTGCCCACTGATTCGCTTTTTCTCCGTAGCCATGTGCTTGAGTTTGCTGTAGTCTTGGCATACCAAATTGGTTTCGCTGTTGATATTGGCGTCTTCTTTTGACGTCCGCCGTTCTTCTACTTTCAAACTGGATTGCTAGCTCAAATAATTTTTCCAGTGTAGTCGGATTTCTCAATTCAATAAAGTCTTGCACTTGGGGTAGTAACCTCGGCAAAATCACTTGAATTATTTCAGGATCCGGACGGTTTCCATACAAGAGCTTGAAAACGTGAATTTTTCTTAAAATAAAACTCGAGAGGTTTTCCATTCTTTGTTGATATATACTGAAAAGTTCTGTTTCTAATTTCGCACGATCCCTTACAACAGGGAAGGCTTTTAGTAGGGCAGTCTTGAAATTTTCGTAGGTATAGGTGGGACTTCCTGCTTGACCCAAGAGACTTCTGCCGATACATTTGAACCAGTTAAGCGCTTGGCCCCTCAAAGCGCTGGTAGCTAAGGTAACTTTTTGAAACTCGTGCACGGGGTAGAGCATGAAGTGGTCATCCAATTTTTCCAAAAAACTGGTTACCTGTGAGTTTCCATTAAACGTTGCTTCTGGTTTCATCGAAGCGCGCATGGTCTGGACAATGTACCCAAATCCTTCCAGGGCGGCAGCTGGCATTTCTGGATTCTGAGCTGTTTCTGCAGGCAGCACAGGTTCTTCTTGAAACTCGGCCATGGTTATTCTTCGTCGGGCGCCACTATCAGGTTCAGTGTTTCTTCTAACCTTCTTCGGAAACATACAATGACCTGACTAGAACAGAGAGCTTACTAAAGCTATGTTCACTAATTGTAGTAAGTAGACAGGATACAGACGAAGGGTATACAAAACCCTTTATTTTTTCTTTATGTACAATGACTTCCGTACTTTGGAATACAATGACCCTCCACTCGGAGTCTAACTTAAAAGATATCAAAATAAAACTAAACTCTAATTTAACTTTAGAATAAGATTGGCCTTATAATAACAGGAAGCGTATGTAGCACAGAGACTGTGAACACTACAATACGTTTAATTTATCAAGAGGATTAAAACCTCTGGCCTGGAAGGCAAGGTAGCAACTGCGTAACTTCTAAGGTAAGCGGCCTGCTTCGAACTCACGGCTTCCTCTCTTCTGCTTGGCAAAAAGGCCACACTTAAATACTTGGCGTTCGCCAGACAACTTTGCATAAACTCCTTCACGCTTATAATTCTGGCCGGAAGTAGAAAATAAGAAGTGATAGGAAAGATTTAAAATAAAATAAACGTTAGTAAAACTTAAGATCCTTACAACCTATCTGGTGGATCAAGTTAGGTTTTGCATTTCTTTTCTTAAATAACAATAAACTAATAATGGTTATAAAAAGGTAAAAGTACTTGTGTCAGGAGGAATGCGTCTAAGAGCAGGCAGATAAACCGCGAGCTCAGAGGCAACAGAAAAAAACTTAACAAACTCTCTAATGCGAAGTTACAATCTAAATCCTTTCAGACTTTTCCCCCTCTTTTTTTTATTTTTTTTTTTATTTTATATTTATTTATTTTTTTTTAAATAGTACCTTCTTGTTTTGAGTGCTGTGTTATTTTACATAGCCAAATAAAGTTGTCTACAAATTAAATTGTTTTAAAACATAGTTAAAATATTAACTGTCAGTTTTTATTAATATGGGAAAGGATTGATGGTAAGCATAACTAGAACTCATGAAGTTAAACTAGGATTTATTTATTTACATTGGAATGAAAAGAAAATTAAAAAGAATAATCATCAAAACATTTTGGACATATCTGTCCTCACTATCGTTCACATCTCATCTGGTCTGACCACACCTTAATCTAGATGGCGCTCTTACATAATTATAGTTACTGTTACAGTTCCCACATAATTCGCTAAACCGACATAGTCATCTGCCCTCAGATGACAAGAGCAAACAGTGAAATTTACCATATAAAATAAAGAAAAAATACTAATACTCTTAACCTATAAATGAAAATACTAAATTAATACAGATAAATGGAAATACTAAATTAAAGAGATAAATGAAAATAATATTCTATCTGTATCTTCTAATAACAGCACCTAAAAAAATAGAAAAAAGGTAATAGTTAGTAATCATAATCAAAGAAAAGATCGATAGGATTCAATGTCCAAAGGTGTAGATCAGTTCATATGAGTAACTGTCTATAAAACACTAAAGTTTAGGTAATATGTTCTGTTGAAGTCCAAGGTTTCATAAATTCAGTGCAAGTGCTTGTTTTCATGTGTCCATCGAAGAAACCACATTTTTCAACATCATAAGTGTTATTTGGCTTGATTTTTCACGATTTTATAAGGTCCGAGAAACTTGGGTTTCAGTTTAAGACCAGGTCTATATTGTGTGCACTTCATTGCCACTAGATCATGAAGTTGGAACTTCCAGTTCCAATGATTTTAAGAAAATATGTAGAATGGTCAAAAGCTATAAAAAGTTAACAACTAAGAAAACTGAACTAGAATATCATTCTGAAGGTACTGGGAAAAAAAATTAAAGTAAATATATTTATATGTAAAATGTTATAAAAGTGAATACCTCTATTTATTTATTGGCTAATAGAAATAAATTAAAAATTATTTAAAATGGCCTCAATTCATATACCGTCATGCCCACAAAAGACATGAAAGTTACAGCTCCCTTCAGAGACAGCTGTTTTTGAAGTAATCTGTAAAATTGTCATGTTATGGAGCAGAAGATCGCAGGTTCTGTCCTTACTAGGCCAGATGAACATGCACTTACCACCCTTTATTGTCAAACATTACGATTAATATAATTAAACAGACGAAGAGAGGAACTAGTTCACAATACTAATTATAGATGGTGCCACGAGACCGGAAAGATCAAAATTAACTTACGGCTGCATGATCTAAAACAACCTTCACTGTACATGTATTAAATCCTTGGAACTCGGGAGCTTGTTTTTGGTATGCTGGTAGATTAATTTTATGTCATTCATTATAAGTTTAGAATCCTTGTATACTGGAAAGGACAATTTGAAACATAAAATAAATCATTGGTGTTTTAAGCATCTTCATTTTCTCCTTTAAGACTGTTCGCCGGTCAAGTTGGCCTCCGACCAGGATGTTAGCCATACGGAGTTTAGATGTAGATATTAAATTAATTTTGTTTGTGTAAATTTTTTATATTTGCATAAAGATATATCAATATTGTAATGTGTACTTTGTAGAAATAGGTATGAAATTGATTATTTTTTTGGCAGGTTAACAAGCACCATTCCCATTTATTGAATTACATAATTTTTTTACGAATCACTCCATTCCTGCCTAACTGGTTTATCAACATAACTTCTCCTGTCATTGGTGTTCCTGCTTTACCTTTCATACTTGGAACATTCATTGGTATGTAAATGTTTTGCTTTTTATTTTAAGTATTTAGCATGCCTTCATTTAAATGTGGTAGAGAAGATGCTGACTACATTATGAAGCTGTGACTGCAGGGCTATGCAGTTTATAGAATGGTTGCATGCATACTTGTATTCAAATAATTGCATCTTGAGGCCAGTCTTATGAACAGGACATGAGGACAACCAGCCTATGACTATAGTTCGACCACGTTAACCGTGACTATGAGCTCAAGCATGCATGTGCCATTTGGACTGATTTATTCTCAAAATAGGGTTGATGGAATCACATTGTAGGATTTTTTTCCATGTTTATTTCCACACCGTTCAGAGTGAATAGATACAGTAAGACCGCGCTTAATGAGGGGGATACGTTCCATCAAAGTAATGCGAAACAGCGCTAAACGAGGCTATCTTAACATGTAAATAATGGGGTTAAGGGAAGATGGATAGAAAATTGGTTAGGTATTGAATTTAATAATATTTTTTTAATAAAAATAAAACCAAACATTTATTTCTTACAAAAATAAAAACAATATAAACAAATATACTTATAAAAACAAATAAAATTCTTAGTCAGATCATTTAGTCTATTCTGTGTTTCCAATTTTCTGCCTTTTTGTCAAGAAAGCATTATGATAGATTGGTTTAATAGCATATTGTGTTCGATTTCGTCGTCAATCCATATAGTCGTTTTTCCATTTCCTCTATAATATTATTTCTAGAATGGGTAATTCTAGTTGCAGAGCTTGACGTAGTTGCAGTTGCTGATGACAGTATTTTTTCTTTATTCTTAAGAATTGTCCTTATTGTTGAAGTTGCCAAATTGAATGCAGCACTAATTTGAGAGTGATGTTCACCAGAATCTAATCTTCTAATCACTTACATTTTAGTTTCCAGTGAAATGCTTTTTTTTCTGGTTGCTTTCTTTTCTTGTTTTTTATTATCCCCCATGCTAAAAACTAAAGATCATAATATTTGTCATTGTATTAATCATTATAGTGTTATATAAATTTATACTTACAATAATGTCAACAAATATTTCAAATGATAAAAATGCGTCCGTACAGCACGAGAAGAAACACAACTACACAAGTCCGTACAGCACAAGAAGAAACATAACTACTCTGTTTCAGATATGTTATTTGGAAACCTAGCGCTGCGCACAATTTTGGGGAATCCCCGTATTGAAATAAAAGAGCGCTAAACCGAAACAGCGTTAAATGCAGTCTTACTGTATAAGTAATCTAAGTTGTTATACTGAAAACTTGTTGACTAGTTTCGTTTTACTACAAAAAAAATTCTGTTAGAGAATATAGTTCCATGAGTTTTAGTGACTTTATCTTTAAAAATAAGTGATAAAACACGGATTGTTCAAATTAAATTAATTCATAAAATATATTTTAAAAATATTCAACATCCTTGGTTTCCTGGATGCGAATCGTAGCATTTATTTCTGTAAATACTAAAAAAGAAAGAAAAAAACCATGGCCACGAAAGACGATTGATGACAGCGTCACCCGATGACCACCTGCCATATAAATTCCCTCTTTCCGGCGAAGAGGGAAATTTTACATTGTCAGGATTTCTGTTTCTTCTAATAGCCTTTGGAAACATCACTGGAGTCCTGAGTAGGAACTGGGAGTTTACCCAAAACTATGTTTGTGAGAGCGTAGATACAGTACAAATGCGAAAAATTAAAATTATGCTTTATTTCTCACAGTGTACAGCCGATCACGCCTTCAGGATACAAAGACCAGCACTTATGGTCTCAAACATAGAAAATAAGAAATAGAACTAACTTAACTAAATAAGAACTAAGAGACTTTACAAAGACTAGTAACGTGAAGATTGGCCTTTTAAACTTTATGTATGTAGTGAGCAGAATGCGGGAAACTACAATACGTCTTCAACTATCAAAGAGAACTAAGTTCTGGCCTCAAAGGCAGACAGGAATCGACCGGAAAGTGTGTGCATGGCAAGGAAGCAAGAAGTCTCTCTCTCTCTTAGCTAAAAGCCATAACTTAAATACTTAACAGTTTGCAAGCGCATAACCAAATCTGTTCGCATTTATTCTGGTCAGAAATAGAAAATAAAATAAACATTAGTAAAACTTAAAATCCTTACAACATGACCACTCACCTCGTGGCACATAACTAATGCCCCCTTTTGGACAATGTTATGTGTTTTGGCAAAATGGGCTGCATTTAAGATGGTCGAACTATATCAGTCTAGACCAGGGGTCGGCAACCTTTTGAATAGGAAGAGTAAAAAATTACAGTTTACAAAATTTCAAAGTTTTTAAAGAGTCACAAAATTTTTTATTGCCAACAATAAATAGTACTCGCATAAATAAAGTTTTTTGATTAAAAAAAAACAAAAAAACTAATATATTTATTCATAAGAAAAAAATCTATTTATTCATATATAAATAGTGTTTTTCACAACAAATTAGATAATATATATAGGGCATTATTAGATAATTACTTATTATTTAAGTAAAAAATTAAAACAATTAAATATTTACTTACAACACTAACTTGTACTTCAATAACAAACAACTGAGCAAACAAATTCAGTGGGAGTGATGGCTTTGGTTATTCAAGTAGAAAATTTAAACTTTACTAAACAATGTAACTTGTACTTAAAAAAAAAATAAATAAATAATATATATATATATATATATAACATACATTTGAGCAAACAAATTCAGTGAGAGTGTTGGCTTTGCATGGTTTTAGAAAGTTTGGATAAATTTGGCTCATAACTTGTTTTAAGTTTCAAACACAACTCTAAATTTTTATCTGTTAGTTGGCTTCTTACTGTACTTTTAATATATTCATGCAAGAGAATGCTTGCTCGCTGGAATACATCGATCCAATAGTCAGCACTCCAAATGCCAACTTCTTCACCTCACTGTAGCAATCTGGAAGACTATTCCATGCGTCGAATATAAGTGCCTCAACTCGCGGCATTTCTTTTAAAGCTTTTTGTTGCATTACGTACTTATATTTCTGGACCTCCAACTCTTCCAACTTGCTTTTCGTCTCTGTAAATTTTCCACTCCTCAAAGCTTTACTTTTTAAATCGATCAATTGCAATTCTAGAGATCCAATATCAATTCCAAATGGCTCAATGTGGATTTCGTTACTATTTGTGTTGAGAGGATTTACTATGAATGCTAGAGTGATTTTGTTGGTTTTGAATTGCTCAAATCTGTCAGCAAATTCATCTTTAAATTTTTTTATAACTGTGCTGAAGTAATTCGTGTCAACAGTTGCACTGGTTTTATCACGATATTGCTTTAGAAATTGAAAATGAAGTAATTTGCCGCTCTGAATATCTTCTGCAAAAAGAATTAATTTTTCTTCAAAACAAAGCAATTCTTCTACCAAAACATAGGCTGGGTTTCCCTTTCCTTGCAGTTTTAGATTCAGCTCATTTAATTTCGCTATGACATCTACCATAAAGTAAAATTGTTTCAATCATTTGTCGTTCTCTAATTTAGAAATGTATTTATTTCATTTAAGCACAAAGCAGAACGTTTCAACACCTTTCCTTTCAAAAGCAATCGCACTTTATTGTGAAGAAGGAGGTCAGAATACTGAGTCTCAATTTCGTTTAAGAATTCTTTAAACAGACGATGGTAGAGTGCTTTTGACAAGATGCTGTTAAGAATCTTGATTACCAAATTCATGACCTCAAGTATTTCGGCCAGAAATGTTTGGACACAAAGCGCTTCTTGGTGTATTATGCTGTGAAACGTAAGAATTTTGTGGTTTATTTTGCTCTGAAGAATCGTTGTTGCCCATTTACATTGTATCTTTTCCTGTCATACTTCTGGCTCCATCGGTTGCTATTGAAACGATTTTATTTAAATCAATCTTATTGTCTTCAATGCATTTTTGCAAGGCATTTGCTATATCTTCCTCTCTATTTTGTCCTGAGAGCGGTAGCAATCCTACACCTGACACAATACCTGATAAAAAGGGCAACTTGTGTCGTGTATTTTATGTCACAAGACTTATCTATAGCAAGTAATAAGGCAGAAGAAAGTTGAATATCTTCCACCTGTAAATATGTTACAATTGAAGGCATTTTAGATATTCTATCTTGTACTGTTTTAGCAGATAGTGGCAGATCTTTGATTTTTTTCAAGATTTCTGGTTTGTTTTTGAAATCACAAAACAGTTCTTCAGATGCAGGTATGAAGCAATCTTTGACATATTCACCATCTGTGAATGGTTTGCCTTTTTTTGCAATTTCTAATGATACTGCGAAGCTTGCCAGATTAACATTACTTGTGGATTGCATCCAGTTACTTAAGGCCAGTTTATATCTGTCAAAGCAGCTCGTAGCGAGCCGCTTGTCCAGGCGTTTCGAACCGAGTGAACAGACCTGTACTCTGATAGATTGTTTACACCAATCAGAGTGGACTGATATCTTGCCTCCGTTTGTTTACGAAATGGATACCGATGTCGCAGCTGCAGGAAAGAATATGCATTGAACATACATAGATGTTCTTAGGCTGCAGTTCTTGAAGTCTGCGAAGCAGTTTCAAACGAATTAATTTCTGCTCTTGGGAGGAAAAAAAAAAAAAAGAAGAAGAAAAATGGGTACATGGTTGGGTAGCTTGCCACGATGAATTAGGAGTATCAAATGAACTATTAAATGAATTTCGGACGAAAATGTCCAAAGTTACAAAAACGTTATTGCATATCAGATACAAGAATTTAAAAGAAACTCAGTTTGAGAGAAGTTATTTAGTCAACTGTGGTTACTGAAATTCAAATTAACAAAGTTTTTCTACTATATACAACTGTTTATTTACATCTAATTAATCATTTACAAAATAATGTAAAAGTAATAATGTGTTTTATTATTTATTAATAGAAAGAATATAGTATTTATTTATCCAGAATCCACAGAATCAGTAGCTCTCTGTGCATGAATTAATTATGCAGAGTTCTAACTGGAACTGTGTTATTTCTAGAGAAGAATGCAAAATTAACACATGGAATATTTATTCAACTCTACCATTAACACGACAGAAGTAAACTGTATAATATCTACTTAATTATTCAGAAAATCTTAAATAAATAAAAAGTAGCAAAAAACTTGGGAGCATTACATATATTACCACAGGTAAAAGAATATATATATTATGACATAGTTCCAACAGGAAGATATTTATCCAAATTGTTACTTTTGGATCCTACTGAAATTGTGTTTCTGGACAACACACAAAGTGATATCAACAAAATTAATAATGGTTAAATATAGTGATTATACTTTACTTTTAAAATGCTAAAACGGATAGTTTAAGAAGATTAGAATTCATCTAGCATAATTTGTATAAACCTTAATACACCTTCAGTACTTGCACTCACACATCCAAGCTGAACATGTTTCACATCCAAGCTGAATTGTAACGAATTATAGCCCAGAATGTTTTTATATGAAGCAAGAAATTTAAATATCCCCAATAAAACAGATCTACATATCTTTTTCATAATTCCATTTTTATTTTTATAGTTTATAATATCATATATTTATTGCATCCTCATGTAGGGATGCTTGTAGAAAAATGAATATAAGCTCACATAATTATAGAATTAAAACACTTCATAAGGTGCGTATGCATTAAAAAATGCCATGGTTTAGCTATCGCTTAATCTCGGCATTATAGAACTCACTGTCACGAGGTCCCGGTGAACGCTGCTCGGAGAGATTTTTCAACAGGTTCAAAGTAGAAACGGAAGCTCTGACTCATCTCCCCTACATTTCTACTCCGTCAAAGTGAGCGTTTACATTGTCAAAGTAATCATAAGGAGCGACTCGCTCCGAGCCGCTCTGACAGCTGTAAACTGACCTTTAACATGGAACTTGATTGCTGTTTTTGTTTTTGGAGCTCGTCGACAGCTTTTTTTTTCGTTCTTCGCTGGCTGGATATTTACTAGCAAACTGAGTATGTTTTTTAGTGAAGTGTCTCTCTAAATTTGATTTCTTATTGTGTGCAAGTTTTTTGTGACAAATGAGACAAGTCGGAAGGCCATCTGAGTTGCATATGAAAGCGAACGAGTGCATCCAATCCCGATTGAATTCTCGATGCTCTTCTTCAGTTCTTCTCTTTTTTTGGGGTGGGGGGGATAAAATAAATAATAGTTGCGTATGGAACTGAAGAGCCGCAGCTTCAGATCCAAAGAGCCACATATGGCTCACGAGCTGCAGGTTGTCGACCCCTGGTCTAGACCAATGTTTTTCAACCTTTTTTTGCCCCATGAACTCAGTCCTTTCACCACTGCTAGATCATCCCTCTTCTTCTTTCCAAAATTGAAAATATAAATTAAACAACAAAAAGTACAGCATCTGAAGATGATGGTTCGGTAAAACCATTGAAACTAGTCCTGTGAAAATTGGAAAACATAACGCTGATATTTGTTGTTTGACTTCTAAATTAATACTTCTTTGATACTTTTATATTAGATGTAGTAAACGTTTAAAAAATATGTCAAATTTAAAAACATGTAATTTTCATATGTAAAACAGTAATTATCTGAATACAATCAGGGGTAAGTTAAGCCAGTTGGGAGCCCCTGGAGGTAAAATTTTTGGAACTCCTAAGAGGGTATTTGTGTACTTGTATGCTCAAAATACATTTAATTATGATCTAATATTTTATATTACTTCTTCTGCATATCAAGACCAAAATGCATAAAAATTAAATTTAAAAAAATCAAACATTTTTATGCAATATTTTCTAATTGAAATAATTGATTGTAAAATTAGATGCCTGTCAAATAGCAGGTTTAATAAATTTTTTCCTTGCTTTCTTTCTAGCGAATTCCTTAGTTATTTTCAAAGTTTAAAGCTTCTTGTTGCATATATATTAGGGCATACAGTTTAATCTTTCTTCTAACATCGTATTTCTTAAAATAGTTTTTTAATCTTTTTTAAGATAGAGGTAGGCCATTCTCCATTTGGAAAATGGAATAATAATAAAAAGAAATTATTTAAATAATTTTTACAGTAGAAACAAATTAGTTATATTTTTCTTGGAGCGTGATATACTTATGTGTCAGAAATTGATACCGTTTTATCTGCTGAATATTCCAAAACCTTAATCATCAAAATGCATAACATGTGCATAGTTTTTTTTTTAATCTGTCTTAACTTTTTGTGTGACTTTTTTAAATTTAGAAAATTTAAATTGAAGAATATTTTAAAATTTTTTATGTTGTTCTTATACACTTCATTTGTATATTTGATAAAAATATATTTACTGCTGCCCCTTGGCGAAAATTGGTGGTACATGGACACCGAGTTTGTCCAATTCTTTTAACTTATTTTGGCTTTGCGTAGTGGCGAATTTTGGCAAAAAAATCACCGCTATACAGAGCCAAAATAACAAGTCAAATAATTGCATAAACGAGGTATCCATGTACACATTGATCTACTTAAAAGAAACATCACAGAATTGCACAAACTCGGCATTGCACACTCTCTTGACGTTGCTCATGTACATATTGCTTTTCACTTAAAAAGTTAAAGAAGCAGCCAGTTCTACACTAGAGCCAAACAAAAAATGTATAATCTCAATGAATTGCATTTTAAATCAAACAGTGAAATAACATAAAAAAGGAAATTCATCTTATAGCATCTAAGCACTACACAAAGGAAATATCTTCTTACCTTATTACCATGTGTTCAGTTTGTGGCACACAAAATTCGTTAACAGTATCCAAAAACTTTCCTCACATGTTCCTTTTCTAATGGAATGCTTTATATGGTGAACATTTGAACCTTTCTTGCGACAAACACATTCAAAGTCATCTGAACGATCTTTACGTTCGACCATACGCATTTCCTTCATACAAATAGGACGCTTATAATTCTGTTGAATTATATCCAACAAAGTTTCTTTCTTCTGTCCTCAACTATTTCCACTCTCCACTCTCTTGTTCACCTTCCACTCTCTTGTTTTATACCAATAAACTCCCACAATACCACCGTCAGCCATTTTATGATTAACAGCACACAATACACAGTGTACTTCCTAACTGACATCCAACATATATTTCTCCATTAGTCAAATTCACCACAATCACGTAATCATATAAAGTATTTCTGCTGCCTTCTTAGCAGGCCTTCGGGGTGTAATGGTCTGCACGTTAGGCACATATTCAAGAGGTCTATGGTTCGATTCCCAGCAAGGGCATTGCTCATTTTTCATCACTCCAAAAATTACCTAATGTCTTTACAGTGGCACCCGAAGGGTGGTGGATGATGATTTTCCACACCCAGGATTTGGTGATTGGGTCCCCTAAAATCCCAGTCGCCCCCCCTTAAAAGTGGGAGCATAAAGGTATTTCTCCCGCCTTCTTTGTGTGCCTTCATGGTGTAAAGGTGTGCATGTGCACGCTAGAGGTCCGTGGTTCGATTCCCGGCAAGGACGTTGATCATTTTTCACATCTCCTGTTTTCAAAATAACCTAATGACTCAACCAATCATGTCATAATAGTATTCCCATAACATTCAGCTACTCAGGTTACCATACCTGAAATAACAACTTGGCGACAAATGAAACAACAACTTGCTGATAAACAATCTAAGGGGCACCCTTAAATATAGGCAAACCCTACATTTAAAATATATATTTATGATGGCTAAAATTGGTTTAGGGAAGTTTATTGTTTTAATATTAACGAATTTTTAATATGATGAGTAAATGTTTAACCTGTTTTTTTCTTTAAGGTGTGGCTCCACCTTCTTTTGTTATGATTCAAGCTGGTACTACACTTCATCAACTGACTTCATCAAAAGATGCTATATCGCTACAGTCAATTATAATTTTAAGTCTGTTTGCAATTCTGTCTTTATTACCTATCCTATTCAAAAAGAAACTACGTGAAAAACTAGATTAGTTAATTTAAAAAAAGGTTAAGGAAATTATAAGTGACCATATGACATTTTAGTTTTCCATTTTATCTTTACCAGTTTTGCTATTTAGAGGGAACAATTTAATTTTTTTATGAAACTTTGTATTAAAGCTTTTCGAGAGAAATGTGGTAGCACCGTATGTTTCACTAATAATATGAAAATAAACATTCAACTAGAAAATATTAAATACCTCCGTATAGACTTTCACTCTATTATTTGAAAACCAAATACTTCTGCATTTAGAATTTCTAAAAGATAAGATCAATGGACTCAGTTTGTATCATAAATAACATACTTCTTTTCTTGTTATAGTTGAAAGATGTATTTATTGTTTAAGTGTTTTTACACATATAGTATATAAGGAATAAAATGTTATAAATTTGAATATTTTTATGTTATACTTTATAGTAAAAACCTAAGGTCTTTGAATCACAAGAGACTGTCTGTATAGGAGAAAAGATTTGTTAAATAGTTTAAAGTGGGGATAGTGGACTTAATTTTTTTTTTTTTTTTTTGTTTGTTTGTTTGTTTAAGTTTTATTTTTTTTTTAACATAAACACTTTGTACATCTTATAACATCAGTTTTATGTATGTATAAAAAACTCATTTTAAAAAATAAGAGATTATTTAAAATAATATTTGCACTCTTAATTTTCAATATTTTATTCTAATTTTTGCATTAAAATGCTTAAAAAGCCTTGACAAAAGCATTTGCGTATCAGTTAGTGAATCTGACTAATAGTAAATTTTGAAAAATTATGCAAACTCGAACCAAACTTTGACAGAAATTTCACATTTTGTTTAATGTTACCACAAGTTTAAATTTTTAATAAACTTACACTCAAAAATACATATATACATGTACTGTAGCATGTAACAAGGTACTTTTTCCAACTATGATTCATTTTTAACAAAAAATGAGATACAAGGAGCATTTTCAAAACATATGAACTGCAAAAAGAATTTGCTTTGAAAACATACTTCTAAAGTTTTTCTTCAAATTTACGTTTAATTATTCGTAAATTGTAAACTTTAGGTACCATTTTTATATCATTTAAATATTTTTAATTGTGTAATATTAAATATAATAAATATGTTATCACAGTTAGCTATATGATTCGAAGATATAGGTAGAAACAATTTAATTGATTATATCCAATGAAATTTTTGAAATTCACGCACACTACGAGATTTACTTTCATTTGTTACATTGAAATTATATCTTTTAGTTTTTAACAGTATTTTTGCTATTTCTTCTCCCCCTCTTGTGCATGAAAACTTTTTTTAATTATTTATTTATTTTGGTTTGTTTATTTCAAGGGATGCTTCAGGCTTTTTTACTATGAATAGGGAAAGTGAGTTTGTTTCTTCCTGTTCTTTGCATAAAATATTTATGCATCAAAAGTTAAACTCGTTTATTTCTCACAATACCGGCATTTTTAGCCTTCTTTGATTAAAAAAAAAGGGCGCTTCTTTGGGGCAATTTTTCCAAATTATGAATACAAAAAAATGTCAATTAAATTGACATTTTGTGTTTTACCAGAAATACATCTGCTATGCTTGATAATTTAGTAATATCTGAGAAAGAACACTCTCAGGTACTTTTTTTTTCTGCGACTTTTTGTAATTTTGGCTGCTTTTCATTTGCTGCGGTACATTGATAAAAGTGCCATGACAAAGCACAAGTAGAACATTTCAGATGTTTTGGTGAAAGATCAGTAGACAAACAGTGTCATAAACTTTTGAGTTGCTCCAACAGAATAGATTTCATTTTGTCTATATCAGGTAACCCTTTACGGCTTTTCTGTTGTAATATATTAATTTTACATTGTAGCTTCCTTCAGATTACCTCATTTTGAAAACTCTTGATTCAAAGTTTTCAGTATTTTAGTCCAAGAAACTATACTTTAAAAGTGTCCAGCAGGATGTAACAGTATAAACCTCTGTAGAATTTTTCATAAACTAATGGGATCAGAAATAGAAAACCCTTTATAAATACTAAATAAATTGTAACAGTCAAATAGCAGATCAGCTCAAATTGTAATAGTCAAATAGCAGAAAATACAATAAAATGTAATTTTGCCAGAATTACAAAGAAATCAATATATAAATAGATGGTAGATGTCTCTTGAAATTCATTTTTTGACAATTTCTCTGAATTTTAAAGGTTTATATTCTTTAAAAATTAGAACTTTTTTTTTTTTTTTTTTTTTTTTTCATACAATGTAATTAAATATGTTGAATGTTGTAAGGACAAAGGGAAAAAATTAAAATTTTGGTTGATTTGTAGTTATTTAAATGTCCACTCTCCCCTTAAAGTAAATAGTGAAAATGAATACAAGATAGTTTCAAGCTTCTAAATGTTTGATTTCGCATCAATATTTTTGTTAACTATTTCTAACATTATTACTTTTCAACTTCATAGTCAAGACTTGTTTTTTGTCTCTGTTTATATGATTTCAGAAAATGGGTGTTGTATAAAAATGCAGCTGTGCAGAAGTTACGTGTACAGTCATATAGTATGAGTCTCTTTTGTAACAGTTGGATAGAGCAATTTTTAATCATTTTGAGAAAGTTTTCTTCCATCAGATTTCTTTCCAGGTGTAGAAATTCTTCATCTGTCAGTGTTGTCTTAAATATTGTTTATTGTATTCATATATTTTTTTCTGTAGATAAAAAAATACAATAAAAAATATCAGTGTTACCTTTGAAAAGTTTTTGATAGTGTATTTATTTTTTTTTATTGTTAGAATTTATATCTTCAGTGAATAAAATATTAAGCTTTGAACCATTCTAAAGTCATTGCTGTTATTATTTGATTTTCTAAATCGCTTAAAGCAGTAATAGTTAAATTTAAATCTTTTATCCTTATATGCATGTGTGTATATATATATATATAATTTATTTCTTAAACAGTATTGATTAATTGATTATATTATCTCCTGAGTTTAATTAAAGTAGAATTATTTTAAAAGTGTGCATCCATACTGGTAAGTTATATTTTGAAAGATGTTTTGAAGTAATTTGAAAGCAAAATATTAATAATGTTTTAACGGGGACTGGAGTTAAATCATCATGAAGAATAATATTTCAATTGTAAAAGGAAAAATTAAAATTAAAACGTGTAATCATTGTCATTGATCGGAAATTAGTTGACTTTTCAAGGGGAACAAACCAACTCCCGTTCAATGAACAATAATTGATAAAAATACGTAAATACGAAAGAGTTTCGTCTTTACTCGAGTTATAAGTTAAAGCCAAACAGGCAATTCTAGTCAGGCCAAATATTTCCGCGAATAGTAGGAATTATGAACCAATGCTGATACTCAAAGAACTTATTCTTATGAAGCATTTTAGTCAATTCAATTTGGAGTAAAAATCAATTACTGTAGAGAAATCCAATAAAACTCGAGTAACCGTCCCCGACACTTTCATGTTTATGCATTTGAGTACTATATTATTTGTAGAAATTAAACATTGGAAATTGTCATTATGAAATTGAATTCAAAGTAAAGTTGAAATAAACATAGAAGATTATAAAAAAGATAAATAATGCAAACTTTGTAAAAACCAAATCAAAGAAAATATAAAAATAATATAGAAAATAATATAAAAAAAAATTTTTAATAAAAAGTTAAGCATTATTTCAGTCTCTGAAAATAAATATCTGCAATTATTTTCAAAATTCATTCAGATTTGGCTCTGCTTTTAGAATGCCACTGAGATTACTGGTTAGAAAACCATTGTGTTACAGCATCAACATTTTATATATATATATATAGTAGAGTATATATGTATATACATAGAGAATTATCTGGCAAGAATTTTATTTTATAATTCATTCTGGATTCAATATAATTATAAACTAAATTTAAAACATTTAAAAAAAAATTTTTTTTAATAAAAAGTTAAGCATTATTTCAGTCTCTGAAAATAAATATCTGCAATTATTTTCAAAATTCATTCAGATTTGGCTCTGCTTTTAGAATACCACTGAGATTACTGGTTAGAAAACCATTGTGTTACAGCATGTAAATCCAATAAAAATTCAAAGAAAATCACATTAAAGCATATTAATCAATTTTTTATACCAAAATTTATTTGGGAAGTAGACCATAATCTAAAATAGTGCTGAGCAGTTTAACTTTCTTTTTTGCACATTAAGTAAAGTAAGCATAATAATAATTGTCATGGTAATGACAATTTTGACCTAAACAGTATAAAATCGTTTTTAAATTCATTCCGTATTACTGAACTGTATGTACATATTCACAGTAATTGTGTGCACTTTCACATTTCCTTGCTGTCTTTTCTCCCTACTTAAGGCAATATTATCGATATACGAACACATTAAAATGTAATTCACATGTTTCTAAATAAATTAATAATTCTTTTCAAATTTTAAACATTTTAGCAATTTGGTAATTCTTAAAAATTAAACGAAAATGTCATTTTATCATTAAAATTAAGTTAAAAATATATGTGAAATAGAAACTAATGGTAATTTCTAAGACTAAATTGTTACATTTTACAAAAATAAAATAAGAGTTTATGTATAAAAAAGATTATCCTGTCCTAGAAAAAGATATTTATACATTTTTCGTGCTTTTCTACTTTGTGTTCTACCTCCCTGTTCCTATGTGTTTAAGCAAATTTGAAATTTGTGAAGTAAAACTCAATTAAACAGACTTGCAAAGTCGTATAAATCCCTTATGATTCCAGTTTAAAATATACTGTATTAAGAAACAAAATGTACAGATCCCAAATATCCAATTGCGAATGTTCATCATTCACAGTAATAACTAATATTTTCAACACTGTTGATAGAAAACTGTCAATAAATGATTTAAAATTTGCTTCTGTTTTGTTTCTGGTATGCATATAAGATTCATCTGTAGAATCTGTCATTCTTTTCTGCAGCATTATTTGATTTACCTAATTTTCATGTTTCGTAAATAAAAAGCTGCCTAGGTAATGAAAACATAAAGTTGAAAAAATTGAATGCAGGGTTCCCCCCTCCTTCTTTTTTTTTTTAATTTAAAAAATGTTTATTAATTTCATTTCTCAAGTAGCATCATGAAAAGCAGCTTTTTCTTTTGTAAACATAAGTATACAAGTACAGTTAGAAGCTAAGCCAGCACTTCTGTATTACCATATGCTAATTATACCATAGCTAACTGATAAGCTCTCCCAATTTGGAATTCCAAGATAGAACACCCCATGGAGGAAGGAGTCTGAAAATCTCTCACCCCTCTTTCTCTACAACCAACTTCTTAAGAGGATTTTGGCTCAGCATGTATTTTGAGTTCTCCCTTGTTACACAGGCTGTATGTTTACTGTGGGATTCAAACCCAGGGCCTTCCATATGCCAGTCGGCATCACTAATGACTATCCCATCTGGGCATCAGATCTAAGTATACAGTAAAACAGAAATGGTGGAAGCAAAAATGTGTGTTTTTGAAATGTGTATGAATGTTTCAATCTCAAAAATTTTTCTACAGCACATGGCTAAACATTGCAGATAAAATAATAAATGAAAAACTTAAGAAATTATTTGATTATGAATCACTCTATGATATTTTTAGAATGAAAGCATTTACATATTATATTTATTTCATAAATATTTATTATTTTTGTCTTTTTTATATGTGTTTTTAGCGTTATTTCTTTCTTACTTTGATGTCATTCCAGAAGAAAAAAAGGAAGATTAATATTTTAAAAATATTTAGACCACAAAAGTGCTATTTTACATAGTGTACATTCACATAACATTAAGTAAGGAGTAATCTTATGTAATAGCTGATAATGTTATCTTAATTTTTCATCATTCACATTCACAAGCATGTAAGCATGCACTTTCAAAAGCAAAATTTCGAGTATCAGAAAATTCAGTGTCTTGTTTGTAACATCCCAAATAAATATTTTTTGCAATATGTATTTACTTACTCTCCTTCCAGCCTAAAGTTCTAAGTAATATAATTCGACTGCCTCATCTGCCACCATGAGCAAAAACACGCATGCGCCATTTGGACCGAATTATTCTCGAAATAGGGTGGAAGAATGAGGACTTTCTTTCCCTTCAGCATATAAATTCTCTCTTTCCAGAGAAGAAAAGACATTTATATGACTTTTCACGTCGCAGCAAATAATAATGCCCCTTTTGGACGAGGCAGGTCGAACTATAGCAATATTTGTTTTTTGGAGATTTTTCTTGGGCTGTGGAAAATGTAAACATTATTTAATGATACAAACTATCTTATTCTGCAAAAGTCACACTGTAAAGCATTTTGAAGCTTCCAGCACTATGTATTCATGAATGAAACTTGTGATTTAAGTATTAAGGCACAAACAGCATGATTTAACTTTGTGTAATGTGTTAGTATTAGAAAACCAGTACATTTAACTGTATAACATTAACTGGAGGGGGAAATGCATATATCCTTTCTTTTTTTATTTAAAGGAAAGAAATTATAGCATCTTTGTATTTGTCATGTTATTTATCAGATTTTAAAAATAGTCTGTTAAAAAAATATGGTTAAGAAAAATGTGTTTTTTTTTTAAGTGAATCAATAGGGATTAATATACTATTGGTCCACACTGACAGTTCTAGTTCTGTAAAAGAAATTCAGTTTCTTAGTTTAAGATAACTGTAATAATGAATAAAAATGCACTGAAGTTGATATATTTCAGACCCATAATTGAAGATTGATTATATGTGTCGCTGTATATTCTTTAAATTTACAGAAGGAAAACAGCTACAGAATCACATCAGTTAAGAACTTAATTATGCATTTTTGTTTCTATGAAAGGGATTTGATATGTGTACCATGATGTGATATTAGAGAATTTTTGTAATTTCAAATTATACTTTGTTTCTTATATGTTTAATTAACTGTATTATGTATAAGCAGGTGACTGTTATTTTTTTTTTTTTTCCGCTAAAAACAATCTGAACAGAGTTTCTGTTATATATTTTATTTATTTAGAAGGATTATATTTTATGTATCTTATATATGTCATATATATATATATATATTTAGGATGTATTTCTGTTAATTATTTTAGGTTTTACTTTTTATTGGAAAAGAAATTGTATACACATTACATTTTTAAGATGCATAAATTATAATTAATTTGTTACTTTGTTATATTGTTATATAATTTATCCAAGGGGTGGCAATCTCCACGTTTGGAATTTACTATTTTGTAGCACCAGTATGTTATTAATATCCTTTGTATTAATACAAAGATACTTTGAACTAATTTTTAGAATACCTGTAATGCTGGTTTGTGATTTTAGTATTATTTTTTAATTATAAATGGGATAAGGTTAATTATATAAATGTTTGGATTCATGGTTTAATATATAAAACATTTTTCTTTTCCATGATTGTCATGTTAATTTAAATCTTGTAGCTAAATCTGGGAATCATGTGCATTAAAATCTGTATAGCCATTCCTTGATTCAGTGCAATATTTAAATTAAATTCAGCTGTTGGTTAGCTTTTTGCTTAATGGTACAAATGTAGGGATACTGGAAATGTACTTTTTTCTGACAGTAGAGAAAATAAACACAAGAAATTCTTAGGCCAGAATGTATTTTTATAAGGTAGCTCTTGTATAGTGAATTGCACAAAATAATGCAAGCTCAAGGGAGTATTTTTTGGCTAACGTGGTTGAAAAAATTGTTTTAATGAATTAAGACGATTTTGATGGTCATGATGCAGACACTGATAAAGAATAATTAGATTCAAATTTAACTGATTTGAATGGTAATGTGACTTGAAATTAAGTGACAGTATAAGGACAATAAGCAAATGAAATGTGAAGATAAGGTTCACAACAGATGACAACCAGAGAACTGTGTGAAATATTGTATAGTTTGGTATTGTTTAAAAGCATCATTGTGTGTGAATCCAAATGTTAATTGTAGGATACTTGTTTGCAAAGGTCTAGAGCAGCAGTTTTCAACCTTTTGACTAATGCATACCATCTAAACAAAAGTTGAATAAACAAAAGTTGAAAACCTTAGTACCACCATTACATTTTACAATGATTAATTTTTAATTTCTCAATAGAAATATTTTTAAAAAAATACTTTGCCATTTGCACAACCTATTGGCTATTTGTATTAAATATTTTATATAATATAAAAAATATTAGATTAAAAACTGGTAACCATTTTAAGTATCAAAATTTAAATTATAATACTTTAATTCCAAAATTTAGTGTGAATTTTGAGCTCGTTTAAAAACTAGGATCCACTTTTAATATTCTTCTAAATTTATTTTTCAAATATAACATGGAAGAAAATCCTTGTTTACACAAATAGGTTGTGTAAAAAGGCCATAAAAATTTAATAGTTTTATTTGAAATGCCTTTATTTATTTTTATTTATTTATTTTTTTTTTTTTTTTCTTCTTCTTCTTCTTGATTTGATTCATCCGGAAGTTAACAAGTAATCTTCAGTTCGAGTTCGATCACAGGAAACTTCTGTCAATTGTTCTTTTTCTTCACGAGATTTTTTAATTTAATAGTTAAAAATACTTTGTTTCTTTGCATACCACCTATTTTTCTCGTGTACCACTGGTTGAGAATCGCTGATCTAGAGAATCATTTTACTCATTGTCACAGAAATTATATTGATAAAAATAAAGTATAAAACAATGAAAATTATCCTTGATAACATTGCTCTAATTTAAAAAAAAATAATAATGTAGTTATTCCTAAAATACTATCAAATTCTCAGTACAATAATTAGTCATAAACAAGATGTAATTTTTATCATTAATCATTATATTTGATTATTGCCATTTTGATATATGTGATAACATGAAGGGATTAAGTAATGACATTAATCAGACAATATTTAACGTATTTGCTCTTTAATTTTAAACAAAATTGCAAATTTGCTTAGAGCAATTTGCAAATTTTCTTAAATTAATCTAAAATCTCTTAAATTAAATTTGCAAAATTCTCTTAAAATTATGAGATAGCTACTTAATTCTTCTACCAAAGGTCTCCGTAATGCCTTCTACTTTGCTCTGTGTTTATTTATACCTTTTATTCATTAGGTATTAATTTTTTTTCTTTCTCTCAAACAGTTGTGTGACCTTGCAAATTTGTAAATCCTATTTACATGTTTATGGAAGTTGCCTTTTGCATAAAATTTGAAAGTGAGATTTGCACAGTTTAATTGGAGCATATTTATAGAAGTCAGCGAATGACCGTAATGTTTTTTTTAGATGCAGTGAAATCTGTAAACTACAGTGCATGGTATACCGTAATGTTTATTAGATGCAGTGAAATCTGTAAACTACAGTGCATGGTATTTTTGTTTATAATTTCTGTAACTGAATAATGGAAATGGAGTTACGGAAAGTAAAAATCTAATTTAGCTTCCTTAATTCAAAAATGTAATAGATGTCATATAAAAATTGTTTCAGCGTAGGTAGTAAAATGAAGAATATACATATAAAAATGAATTTTTATACTGTCAGTTGAATTAATGAGCTTGTACTGCAAAAATATTTCACAATAATACTGTACAAAATTGGTTTCAACAATAGCTTCTTAATATTTCTAATTTCTTAGTATATTCCATATATTATGTAGTAAAATATATAGCCTTTCAGTAAGTATTTTTCAATGTTGATATATTTTTTAAAATAATAAGGAAGTTTTTTACAGTATAGTTTTCCTTTTAAAGTATTCAAATACATGATTTATTTTACAATAATACCATATTTTTAACATTTCCATATTAAATGAAGTAACGAAATTATTCTGTCAAGTATGTTTATGATACTGCATCACATTATTTGAAAAGTAAATTCTTTTATGTAATAATTATGATTTTTAGCCCAAAAGGGCTGTTATTCTCGAAACATGATTTTTCACTTTTCATTTGACTCTGGTTGCCATTCGGAAAAACGTAAAATATTATTCTTTCATATTTAATCTGCCTGTTATTAATTAAAAAATTAAACTATATAAAAGCAATATATGCAGTTTTAAAAATATTTTTTTAATTTGACTGGTTTAAATAAAAATGCATTTAGTTCTTGATTAGTTAAATATTTTTGCACAACTGTATTACATGTTTTTTTTCTTTATTTTTTAAATATACTGGAGATACTTATATCTCCAATGTTAGTGTAATTGCTCATTCATCTAATATCTTATAATTTTTTTTTTTTAATTTTTTGCCTGGTTATGTCTATTTATCATTTCTGATGATAAACTGTAGTAAATTTTAAAAGAATCCTTTTGGGTGATCATTAAAATCTAAACCCTAATTTTTTTAGTTCTCATTTTAATGATGTGTGATATATCGAGAAGTGTTTGTATTATAATAGTTCATTTATTTTGTGTGTTTAAAAGCTCAATTATAGTTATATTTTGTATATTTTTATAGGCCTTTTTTATTCTTAGAAAATATTTTCAATCTGTATATTGTTTTTATATGCTTCGTACTTAGTGTATGAGCTAAATAAATTATATGTATATTTTAAACTTATTTAGTGTATTTATTTATTACGTTCAGTTTGACAAAAATAGGTGCAATATTATTTGTTACTTGTATATACAGAAAGAAGGTAAAGAATGTGCACTGAAAAATTTGCTAAATTCATTGTAATAGTATAATGCATAGAGGTTCCATTGTATTTAAATCATTTAAAATAGTTTATATATGTAGAGAGAGAGAAAGAAATGAAAATTATTAATTGCTTGAAAGATGTATAAAGTATATTTCAGTTCTTGAATAGTTTACTTATTGTTGTATGGTTTTTTTGTAATTACTAGCATTAAAAACTTTCACATTGTATTTTTAATTGCACTAATCAGGGACCAATCATGTAATAGAAGTGTTATATTTCAAGATAAAAATTTGAATCCATTTTGAAAAACCTACTTCAGTTATTTATCTCTGTACTTGTTCAAAAATATTGTTTAAAAGGTCCAGAAAAATTTCAGAAACTTTCTTTAATTTCTTACACAGTATGTTTGAAATTTTTGTCTAAACTCATTTGCATATTTTTTGTTGAATTCTATCTATAATTTGTGTAACTGTTTATTTATGTTTCTTTGAAACTTCATTTCATAAATTCATAATTATATTTTTTATATCAAAGGATTCAGGACTACTTAAAGCATTAATTTTCAAATACATGAATTTATTTTTATTGTATAATTCTTTTTGTATTAGATCTTTCTTGCAGCATCTTACTAAGTGGAAAGTCCTCAGACAAAGAATTTTTAATTTTTTTATATTTGTTATTTTTATTACCTTCAAGATTCTTCAACATGTGTTTTTAAACATGTTATATTAAGTGTATAACTCTTATGAAATGTAGACTATGAGCAAATAAGCAAATAAAATAAAAATTTAAAAAACTAGTTGTTATTTTGTAAAAGGGCAGTTGATTTGCAGAAGTGTTTAAAAATGTGTGATGTTATACTTCAAGTAATATACTTTTGTGTGATTATCATCCTTGCTAATAAACTTATTAAGTTCTAGAAGTAGTATAATGATTATCAGTTATGTTTAAAATTCATTGGTTATACATAATTAAAATAAATTATACTACTCTAATAAAGTAGTGCCTAATTTCTATTGAATGGCATTGACAGATGTTTATCTATCTATGCTTGTAAGTTTAAAACATAAAACGCACTAGATTAATAGAACAGTGTTAAAACAGATTATAAAATGTAAATAGTTATGTAGTGAATTTAAATCTTATTTCATATATAACATAATAGAAATAAGGATTTATTTCATGTACATGAAACACTTGTGGGATAAATGTGTAAGATCAAATTAAACATATATAAGAATGCCTGTGAAAAATTTAAATTAAGACACTTTCAAAATTAAATATAGTGGGAAAATTAAGAATAAGGTTTTTTTTTTGTGTGTGTGTGTGTGAAGCTTCTTTTGATGCATTTTAATTACTGTTAAATCTGTAATGACTGCCCATGGGCAGTCATTTCCTAAGAGTGACCACTATATATTGCCATGAAATATACTTTTTCTGAGGCAACTATTTCTGCAAGACTAAATTATTTCAAACCGTGAATAGTCATATTGGGAATTTATTGTAAATATACAAATAAAGGTAAGTGTAATAATTTCATGTTGATGATTTATTATTTTCTGTATATTATAAAAACATATATTTCACATGCTAGCATAAAGGACCATCTATCGTATGTATTAGCTGATGTTATTCATATCACATATATTGAAAAACTAGACATCCTCACTCATTAAGCCCATAAAGCTTTTGAGTCAACTTGGGTCAAATTACAAGTATTCCATGATCTATTTGCATAGCAATGGATAGGCTTTCATGCCTATTGGGCTTGTACAGTTAAAATACATGGTATAAATTTTATTTTATTTATCTAATTTTATAAACTTTGTATTCTGAATTTAAAGGAAAAGGCTTTTGTATTCTTTTTCATAATAAGTATTTATGCACATCTGCATTTTCAATATATATGTAGATTTATGTCTTATATTTGATTCAGTTTGTTTGTTAACGATTAGCATGGAATATTTAATATCTGGTTGTAACGAAAACTTTCTTAATAAAGTTAGAGAAAAAAAACACATGAAAAGTGTCTTTAGTGCGGTTAGTAACCACCACCCAAATATATGACTTTCTGCCAGTGTTTTGGTAGCCTTCGGCTCAGAAACCACAAGTCCAAAAACATATCAACCTCATTTCGAACATCCTGTGCAGAATGGTAGATAGCACCAGCAAGCTGTAGCTGTAGGTGTGAAAAAAGGTAGAAGTCCGAAGGAGTGATTTCGGGCCTGTATGGTGGGTGTGGCAAAAGTTCCCAGTCGAGTCCAGCCGGTGAATGCATACACATGTGGTCTTGCATTATCTTGATGGAAATTTACCTTTTCGCACTGGAACTCAATTCGACGTTTATCCTTGATAGCATTGTCAACACGGGCTAGCATCACACTGTACACCATAATGTTGAGGATTTTACCTTTTACGGATACATTTTGTGGATAATATACCACGGGATACAAAGCATGATCTGTTTGTTTGTCAAATTGCACTTTATGATGTTGCCAATGGGGTCACCTTGCGTGCAGACCAACCCCCTTTTGGGGCTGTTTTGTTGAAGTAAATCCACTTCTCATCACAAGTGAAGATCCGGTCCAGAATTTTATCCTTGTGTTGATATTCGAGCAGATTAATGCAGGCCTGAAAACAACTATCCTTATCTGCTTAAGTCAGCTTATGTGGCATCCAGTAATTGAACTTATACGTCAAGTTTATGCGATGCATAGCGTGACTAATGGACATTGCACTAATGTCTAACTCCTTAGCAAGCTCTCGAGTGGTCGCATATTGATCTTCTTCCACAAGTTCTTGCAGGCGGTCCTCATCAACATCAGTGGGCCGCCAGAGCACTCTGCTTCTTGAATGGTCCTTGTTTTTGAACTTTTAGTACCGAACTTTCGCAGTGTTATATGATACAACATTAGTGCCTAAAGCTATACACATTATTTGGTGACATTCTGTAGCTGACTTTTTTCCAACAAAACTGGAAGCAAATGATGGTTCTAATCTGGTAGCATGATAGCTCCATTTCAGACACCTTAATAATAATGATATTTTTTTACAAACACAGTGTTTTACAGCAAGTCTGTTTCTTTCAAATACCAAAAATCATTTGAGAAAATAGGAATAAGCATGCCAATGCAAACTGTTTGTGCAGACAATATTTGCAGTGGCGGGAAACTTTTGTTAAAAAACAATATTTTATCAACACGTAATTAATTCTGTTAATTTAATGAATGTGTAATTAGTTCTGTGGCAAATGAATAGTCATTTCAAATGCTAAAATTATTTTTCCAGAACTTTCAAAAAATGCTTTATAATAATTTTTGTAAGCTATTTCTTGTATAGCTCTTGACAGTGATCTGCTTGCATCAGTTTAGGATCCTGCTGTAACTCAATTAAGACTTCAGATACATAACTGTTTGAACTGACACACCAACCAAATCTTAATGAAATGATTGTTGGAGTTTTTGTGATAGCAAGGTGACATAGCAAAATTAACAAGTGTTTTTATATCATACTAATTGTTAAAAGCATACATTTGTTTTTAATATTTTTGCCTTGACTTTTAATATAGTGTACATTCTAACCTGATGCATTTGAAAAAAATGACACCATCCATACACATTAATCTTCCTAACTGGTTAAACAACTATAGGAAATATTCATATAACTATAAAGTTTCTTAATATTAGAATAGTCTCTTTTTCGTTGCATTAAGCTTTTTACTTATTTAATATATGGCATAAGTTCTTAGTTGGAGTTAGTTTTAAAAACTCTGTCTTTTATTTTTTAATTTTAGAAATTTTGGTGAACAAAATATTAAATTTAAGCAAAGTTTAATGTGGGACGATAGTGTTAGGGCTATCATGCATTTGTATTTAGTATGGACACTTTATATTTTAAATGTTATGTTCATCATCATCTTCTTCAATGGCCAGACAGCCCAGGATGGGCCCTTGCCTCTCTCAGAATAGAATTCCAAACTCTTTTATTCCTGGCCATAGACATCCAATTGGTTATTTTTAAAATTCTTAAGTCTGTTTCCAAACAGTCGAGCCGTCTAAGTTTAGGTCTTCCCCTTTTTTGGTTGCCGAATGGTCTGGTCGAGAAGATCTTCCTTATATATTTTATTATATCTATTTCTTTAAAAGATTTATAGAGTTAGTTCTTCTTCTCCAGATATTGTTATGTTTTATGCCACCCAAAATACTTCTCAAAATTTTTCTTTCAAAGACAGAAATGATACTTTTAGCTTTTTCTGTCATAGCCCATGTCTCAGCAGAGTATGTAATAATGGGTCTGATTAAGCTTTTATAAATTAAGATCTTCGTTTTTCTGCTAGTGAAGTTAGACTTCAAGTATTTTTTGAGACCGAAAAAACATCGGTTAGCATCTGTGACTCTACTACGGAGTTATGTTCATACTTAATTAAATTAATGAGATGAAATATTTTAACCAATAATGTAATAATGGCTTTTTTAGTGAGAAAGAATTTCAGAATTAATTAAATGGTTCCAGTTTGGCTGTTATATTAGTAAATGCCTCCTGGAGATTTGTACCTGTCCTACCAGACTTTTATTTTGTACTTAGAGTTATAATGTGGGACTGAGAGATAAATTTAAAAAAAGACAACGCAACATGCTTCTTTAAAAATTTGATTCGGAAATTAAAATTTCATCTTTCTACATAATGTTATTAATGCATTTTTTGAGGAAATAAGAATGCTATGCTAAATTAACATTCATGTGAAATTACAAGAACAATAAAAACTTATAGGAATTGGGGGGGGGCTGTGCTCGTAATGTTCAAGGCCGGCCAGAGCGCTCTGCTTAATACCTAAAACTGTATATATGATTTGGTGACATTTTGTAGCTTATTTTTTGGAACAGGAATGATACTTACTACTTTTTGGAACAGCAACTTGATGATAACTATATTTTTATGCAAATTTTATAACACAATGTTCTAAAGCAAGTCTCTTTCTTTCAAATGCCAAAAATCGCTTGGCAAAATATGATTAAACACGCCAACGCAAAATGTTTACGCAGACGATATTTGCAGCCGCGGGACACTTTCGTTAAAACCCGATAACAATGCTAAACTGCCGTTGGAGAGAAGAAATTTAAGATTCCTAACTACGAAGGCGTTGGAATATAGCATGTCGTATTGTATTAACGGTAAGTTTTTCTTATAAGCTTAAAAGTATTAAAGCTCGGAAATCATTACCTACAAATTCTTGCATTCTAAATTTGTACCCATTTTAGATAATAGTGTTTTGAAAGTTGGCGGCAAGTTACAAAATACCAAACAAATTCTGCCAGAAGTATCCAGCTATTTTACGTGATAAACATGTTCGTTATTGTTCTGTTATCAGGACCGGATAAAGCAATGTATGTATGCATGTATATATGTAAGTACGAATGTATGTGCGTGTGTATAGATATACATATATATGCATACGTGGTATACATTCTTACATTTCTGAATCCGGTCTCCATAACGAGATAGTACTACATTTTCTAACAAAACACGTTGTACAGTATTTCCATAGGAAATTATTTTGTATGTTGGAACTCAGTGATTGCTGTATCATGTACGCGTAGAATTTTCAGATTTAATTAAAGATTTCTGTTGTTCTGTACATCTAGAATGTATGGAAGAAACTGCTAATTTTAGTTTGCTTTTAATAACGTGTGGATTGAAAATAGTATGAAATAATATATAATCAAACCCGGCGCCAGAGGAATATAAAAAAAATAAAAGTGTGAAGAGGACTTTGCCGAAAAAATTGATACACGTCTGAATACTCTGGTAAAATAGCTAAGAAGTGTTTCGGAAAGTGTGCTTACTCTTTTATTTATTTTCAGAATTAAAATATCCATATGTCGCCAGAAGGGAAAGTAATGTCACTTTAAAATATGACGGGGAAAAAAAGTGTTTTACTTTAAAATTCTTTCTTAAATATAATATAATTAAAAAATATCATTATTTTTTGCCAATGTTATGTTAGGGGGGAAAATCGGCAAAATATTTGTAAATTTCCGAATTAAAAATTTTATCGCCAGATTTAGTGCTGCATAATAAAAGAATCCATATTCCAAAAAAAAAATTGATGTAATGTTTTAGGAACTCTTCACTTAGAATAAAAAAAGACCTTCAAATTTTTATTTCGATCGACATAGGAAGAGGCCGAGCGCTAAAGAAGCTGAACACTGGTAGTTGCATGGGCGTTTTCGCGATTTTCCCCCTGTGTAACGCGTATACGAGCCAGTTCCCTTACAAAGTCCTTTACGAAGGCATCCCTTCCTTTAGGGATAGCCCTCGTGTACTTTGCCATAATTGAATAATCCAATCGATCGACGTAGAAATTCGAATAAAGCGCCGTTTTAGAAACATAAACAAATTCAAGTAATAACCCCCAACCAATGGATCAACAGAAAATATTCCTCCAAAACGTTAATTCACGAAGTGGCAGAAGTGAACCTTCCGCCAATTTTGGCCGAAATTAAGACCAATCGTTTCCAAAAGAAAACTTACGAACCCTAATTTTTGACACTTGCTGTTTAATCAAATCTCTAATTTAAATATGGTTTTGCTGTTATTTTATTATTAGTTTAAAAAAATGACATTCAAAAAGTGGTGGACATCCTGTTAAAATGTATTTCCACAGTTGAAAAACCTTTATATAGAGGGAGTAACCTTACCCAAAGCGAACAATGGTAACACTGAACGAGAAAAAAAAAAAAATAAATAAAATAAAAATAAAAATATCTCTAGCGCGCGAGACTGTATAGGAAATTTTCAAGATATTTTAAAATTATTTTGTGATACTGCTGTTGAAATGAATTTAATGGTTTAAGTGCAAAGAACGTGATATTTAATAACATACAAAACAGTAAAATGTAACATACAAAACATTAAAAAAAGGCCCCTTTGGGCATAATATAAAATCTGAAAGCTTTCAGATTTTTTAAAATCTTAATTGATTTTATATCAGTTTAACATTTACTTGAAGTTCTAAAGTTTTGGTTTGTTTACACATAATGAAGTTTTTTGGTTAATTTAATTCTAACCTGGAAAAGGTCATAAATGTATGTATATGTATGTCTATATACATGTGAACATGAATAAATTAAAAAAACTAATATACATAAAAAGTACCAAACATTTATTAACCCAGACACACGAATATACACAAAATTTATTTACATAAAAATTATAAATAAAACTTTAAAATTTATATTTCTGGAAATGGTACTAACAGAAATTCATCCAATAGGGTTTATGGGCATTACTTGATTAATAAGTATTATAAAAAAATTTTAAAAATAACTTCAAATATGGATTTTAAAAATAATCCCTTTTTTGATTTCATACTATATTAAAACAAATACTTCATAAATCTGAGTCTGCAATTTAAACAACTTAAGAATTAATTATATCCTCTTCCGCATAATTTCAATGCTGTATTTTAAATTTTATAAAATATCAATTTTATAAATTTAAGATACAACATTTATATAATATGAAAAATAATTATTTCATTTGACTTTGCAGCACACACAAAATTTCCGTGCAAATCTTCATGCAGATAAATTGCACCAGGAACCAAAATTTTTAGAATTTAGTGCGAATTGCGAGTGAAGAGACATTTGTTATGTATTATTTTTGTATTTTTCAGTTCCATGTCTGTGACTTGAATTTTTTGTACTTTATTTTAAATTTATGTTTTAGTTTGTAGTAATTTATGCTTGTGTTGTATTTGTTTGTAGTAATTTATGCTTGTGGAAATAAAACAACTTGTGTTGTATTTAGCGTCGTTTTCGTTTGGCGATGTTAGATTTTTACATCTCCGTTTCTTTTTGCAATTTCAAAATGAAATGGCGATGTAAAGTTCTTCGCAAACGAAAAGAGTTTTGCGCCAAAATAGTTTGGCACCAACTTACCCCGCTTATGGAAGATTAGTCCATGATTCTTATTATTTGATTAAAACACCCGAAAAAATACGATGACTGTTTACACAAACTATTCAACAATGGTATTGTTTATTCAAAATCTGAATGAACTTGTTAAATCTTAATAGAAGTGCAGATGATTTTTAAAAATACATACATAACAGAATCATATCAGCATGAAACTGCTATGAATAAAATCTCAAAGCGGCAAAAAAATAAGTGGGCGATTCTACACACCGAGTATTTTGTCAGAGAGAGAAAGAAAAAGCATCATTCATTCTAGAAAAATGTGTTTGAACAACCAACGAGATAAAATGCGTCAAGCAGTGGGTGATACTGCAGTTTACCCACAATTCTATTGCAGACTTTTCGTCATGGGCAATTCCCAAATTGTTAAATCCATAGGATATCAAAAAAAGAATTTAAAAATTAAACTAGTATTTCAATGGCGCCTTAAGAAATACAGAACTATATAAACTTACGCAATCTGAAATCAGTGCGTACGTTGATTTGGCGCGCTGTTAAATGGGCGGATTTGCTAGATTTGGCGCTTTTGCGCATACATTTTGGCTGCAATTTTTTTTACCGGTCTCAAAATGGAATAGTACCTAAATTTGTATTTTCTATCTGGCTGAGACTGGGAATCAGTAAGATCAAATTAAATTCAGAAACAATCCTAAATTTCAGTAAAACAATGCTCCCCCCCTTTTTTTTTCTTTCCTGGTCGGGCTCACAGAGGTGGTTGTACAGTTCAATATCATTACGTGTAACGTTTTTGAATGTGACTGAAATTTCTAACATTCTGTCACGTCGTCCGTGTCTAGTACTCCAATGAGGTTTCACGAAGTACGGGAAATAACTCTGCGTCCGTGACGTAATATTATATAGTACTGACGCTTTCTTAAACAGGATAAATGTGTGTACTTTCGTTTTCCACAAACATCACATCCTAGAGATTCAACGGCCCAGTAGTCCCGGTTATTTCTGAGTAGTCATTTCGGCTTTTTAAAATCATTTATTAACTCCTGGTAAGTAGTTGACAGCTAGTTTTAGGCATTCTATACATTGACAGCTAGTTTTAGGCATTCTATAGAATGACGGATTTCAAATTTCCTGGTAACATATGTATATTCATAGGCAGAAGAGCAGAGATTCGAAAGACTTACTTAATGATTTAATTTGGGAGGGGGGGTTACAAGCAAATTAAAGAATATAGTACTGTGTCAATACAAAAATATATATTTACACATCCATCAATTAGCACAATTTTTATTCAACTCCAGGTGTAAGAGGGGTGTGGGGGAAGGTGCAAGTGGGGCACCTTCACCACCACCCGCGTGGATGCATATGTGTATATCTAGACATTTTGACAAAATGATTGCATCAGCCTTCAGCCGTTTGATTAACCCATCAACTGCCAATTTTTTTTCCCTCAATTTACATTTATTTCTAGTTGTCTAGATTGGCATAAAGGCAGGAAATTGGAATATAGATGAAATCTGCCATGAGTCCCAAATGGGGATCGACATTCAAGTAGCCCTCACCGGATAATAAAAATCACCTTGACAATCAATAGTTAGTAAATATATTCTAAAACCATTAGAGAACCCGGCAGTACACGGGAGTTGCAAATGATGTACATAATAATATGACATACCGGCGTTTTGAAAATGTTGAAATCTTGAAACTCGCAAAAATTTTACTTCTCACAATCAACAACTCATGCAAAAGCTTGCAGAGGTTTAAAGAACAATGTAAAAAAGTAACCATTGTTGCTAACCTAATTAAATTTACCAATTTCCGCTATTAAGACAAACCCCAACATGGAGATCATGGCAGTTTATAGGTTAAAGAGCACCATTTACTTTTGCGCTGATTTTTCGATTAGTTAATTTTTGAACTGAAATTTACAAAATATATTAAAAATTCCATTCTTGACTAGTGTTACATGTGCACGAAGCAGTTGATAAATTTAATATTCTATTTTTTAAAACATACAAAATTAGCTGCATCTTAGTGGCTTACTGATACAAACATTGCCTCATACAACATAAGTCTCAATTTTTCTTTTTTATATAAAAGTGACATCACAGTGCAACAGAAAATAAACTTTAGGAATACACTATTTCTCACAAACTTTCATAATATAAGTTTTGGCTAAAAACATAATGATCCCGCTTAGTATAAATGCAATCGTTCTCTTTTAAATTACTGTTATTTGCCCATCGTTTGGAAAGGCAACAAATTGGACATTCTTTTAAGAATTTAAGTTCATCACATTACTGCTGTTCCTGTAAACGTAGAAGACACCTTCTGTGGTCGAGTTCTTCGTATTCGTGATCGTCTCTGATGTTTCGGGGGATTCCAGATATGTCAACAAAAACTTCGTCGGAATAAACATTCTCGGCTAAAAGTTGTGGCTCAAAAATCGCTCTTTTTCGTTTCTCTAGAATTTCATCCATAGCCAGACGTCGGTCTAGTGTAGCAAGGTTATTCATATATTCCGTAGTGTTGAGACGATCCCGAGAAAACAAACGTGCTCGGGCAATTTGTCTGCGATCTGAAAGAAAAAAATTTAAAAAAAATTAAGTTTCTAAAATAAACATACAAAACAAAAATAAATAAATAAAATAAAAATAAAAAAACATAAAAATCTGAAAGATTTCAGATTTTAAATTACGTTCCAAAGGGGCGTTTTTTTAACATTTTGTCTGTTACCTTTATTGATTAAATAACACGTTCTTCTCACCCTTTCAGGGGCGGTGGTTTCGCCTTGAAACCGCATTTTCAACATTTTTTTTAATTTAGAAAAAAAAATTTTTTTCCTCAAAACCGCTGCTAAAATTAAATTACTTCTTAAAGCTGACAACAAATGGCAGCAGCAAACCTTTCTGGGCATCCATTAATTGATACGAATCATTCAAAAATAGCTTCTTTTGCACACTACTCTTTTTGACCCATTTTAAAAACAAAAAAACCCAAAAATTTTTAATTTTTCCGCAATATATTTTATAAGCAGGCATCAATGAGTAATGAAGTGTCCTTAGTTCACAAAAAAAGTAATGGAACCCTTTTAATTTTGAATGTTTTCATCGCGGTTTCAGTATGAAACCACCGCCCCTCTGAGACATCGAAGAAAGGATCAGATGACGCAGTCCCGAGATTTTTTGCAGTTGTGTTTATTGCTTTCGGATCACTGCTGTAAACAGTTGCACAATATCTTCATTTGAGTGGCTTCAAAGATGCGGATTTATGGAGCTTTTGAGAGAGGGAAAACATTTCTTATTTTTTACAGAGACAGAGCACACTGAAAAACACTCACAGTTGCGTTTTTATTATGCTTTTCTTAACGTTCGCTTTTCTCATGCTTCTAGTTCATAGTAAAAAAATTGTATGCATTTCAATTTATTTTTTTTTTACATATAATTTTCTTAGTTTTAAACATAATTTTTTAAAATATTTCATAGTTTTATGCAAGAAATTTAGTGCATTATTAGTTACTTTTTGTCTCATACTTTTTTGTTTCCTGTTTTAAATTTTTTATTTATAATTAAAAATGCGTGTTTATGCAAATATTACTTACTTCATTATTTGTTCAGTAATTTACTAGTATAATCTGCAATTTGGGTTACGTTTAGATACTTTTCAGCAAAGTAAAGATAAATAAGGAAATGTTTAGTCTTAAATGCTCTAGACGGGCGCTGGTTTCAAGGCGAAACCGGTCCCCTTTCCACAAAGCAGGACGAAAAAAATTTTTTTAAACTCATTTATGTTGTCTATAGGTCCATTGCATGTCATTATGCTTACTTTTTCATAACTTTAAAAAAATCATAACATTGCGCCCCTGAAAGGGTTAAACATAAAATTCAGTTCAAGAGCAATATCGCAAAAAAGTTTTAAATTCAGAATATCTTTAGAATTTCCGATACAGTCTCGCGCGCTGGAGATAGAAATGTTTTTTTTTCTGTACAACGTTGCCATGGCTCGCTTTGAAATCCTTGAGTTTGTCAATCAAAAATTCGTTCAAGTTTTACAAAATATAAAATCCATAATAAAACAAATTTGAAATTTGGGCTTCCACATGCCCATATTCGCAGTAGAATGACGTCATTTAAAATTCGATGGCTCTATGTACCGTTGTATTATCACCATGCGAGAAATATACATACATTTATGCAGATTTTTCATTATTTAATTTCTTCAAATATAATGCAGGACTCTAACATTGGCTGGCAATAGTTTGAAAAAGTGAAGCGGACATTTATAGTGAACCAACGCAAAATCGCAAAACGAAAACAATAGTCCTTCAGGAACAACGCCCCTTTGGACTAAAATAAATAAATAAATAAAAATTTCAATAAAAAATGTATTACAAATAAAAAAATTACAATGAAATAAGCAATATCCCTTAATACAAATATTAACTATCATAATAATGAATTAACCAACTTCTCGTTGCCTTCTCTCAATGTCCAGTATCCGAGAGAAACATTAAATTTAAAAACTGCGCAGAATTATCGCCTCATTTTTCCAAGAGGCAACTCTGCTGATTTTCAGCTGTCAGCAGTCCAGTATACAAAGCGCCGAATGAAAAACTGTTGCTATATTGTTAAACGATTTGCTAGTTAAAGTATTATTAATTTATTCATTTTAATATAAGCACCTCAGCTTTGCATAAATGCAAACGATATCTTATTAATAGCACTTGGGAGACAAGGACATTTATGGAAACACTTTTTTTAATTTATATATCGGCCCTTCAGTCGAGTGTGAGTCAAAGTACCCACAAGACGGCACAAAAGAAAGCCCAACCCCTGTGGGTTTAAAAGCAGAAATGGAAAATGACCCAAGGAGAGCTGGCGGGGTGGCTCAGTTGATAAGGTTTAATAATCCCCACCCTAGTGCCGGAAATGCTTCTTAGCACGTAATACTATCATACCAAAGATCTAAATCATGGGGGGAATTGGCAGATAAGAGCAGTTGCTGCAGCACCTATTCCGCTGTAGAAATACAATTTCAGATGCAGTCTCGAAATAAAGGAACAATAATAGTCAGGATTTAATTTCTAACCTTAGAAGTGCGGCAGCCCTACGACAGGAAGGGTAAAAAAAATAATAATAATAATAATAAAGAATTAAAACAGAATACAATGAAGACAGACATTAAAAAAGAACAAATTAAATTTCATAGGGGAGGGAACAGAAACAAGTGGATAGACAGTAATTCGTATCTTTAAAAAAAAAAAAAAAAAAAAAAAAAACATATATATATTAAAAAGATACTAAAAAAAATAAATAAATACGCCCAAAGGTGGGTTTTTTTAACGTTTTGTGGGTTACCTTTATTTATTGAATATCATGTTCTTCGCACTTAAACCCTAAAATTCAGTTAAAGACCAATATCGCTAAATAATTTTAAAACGAGCCTCTTCAGAATATCCGATACACAGTTTCGCGCTGCTGGACGTAACTCCCTCCCCCACATACAGTGTTGCCATTGCTCGCTTTGAAATCATAGTGAAAAAAAAAAAAAAGAGAGAGAAGAAGAAGGAAATAATATAGTACACTCTAATTATAAATATTTCTTGCATGCCCCTAACTGAGGCATATGTCAAACTCTAACTCCAAATCTTTCATTTAAATCATCAATATATAATTCAATTAATTATCAATATTTTTAATATTTTTTAATAATTTAATAAATATTTTTCAGATCGCGAGGGGGGGGATGTCTTATGTGAATACTCACATGACTTCCTTCTACAGCCTATTAAATTATACACATTTAGATATAAGAAATACTGAAACAAAATTCCACTCTCTTTAAAGGCTGTAGAGTTCTTCACTTTGGAATTCTAAGTTAATGTTGGAAGTGAAGAATCTAAGAACTGATAAGCGAATAATCGCTAGAGTTCGGTGACAAGAAACAAGAAGATAGAAGGGTAACTAACCCTTTTATTCCAATAAGATTTAACAAAACTCCGCCTGGGAGTGTACAAACAAAGCCCGCACTTGGACTTGAACTTAAAAGACTAAGAATTAAACTAAAACTAAGATTAACTAAAGAAGTATAGCCGAAGCTATCAAGGTTCAAATCGAGTTGACCCCTTAACTTATTTGACTACGAAGCTTAGCAAGGGCCCGATTACGGCCGAGCGTAATAACAGCTTTCAGAGAGAGAGAGAGGCCAAAAAGGCAGACGCGCGTAAATCAGAAACTCTGATTCTCCCTGACTCAGTAAGTAATTTCGTGGTTTAAATACCGCTCCTCCTCATTAAATATTCAGTAAGATTCCCAAAGTACGTTCTGGCCGGAAGTAGTAAGTTGAAGTTAAGAATTTGACAGGAAAGGAACTTTAACTTAAAATTTAACTGTTAATAAAATTAACATAATCCTTACACATGGAATACAGATAACGTTGCCACACAGAAAAATGTAAAAAGAATTAATTTTCGTTTTCAAGATTGACGTCATATTTCATGGAGCTCGTAATAATTTTTCCTTACACATGGAGTTTGTTAAACAAAAATTCATTAAAGGTTTACAAAAAATATGAAATCGATAATAAAACAAATTCCAAATTAGGGCTTCAGACGCCCATATTCGCTGGAGGATTATGTTATTAAAAATTGGTACCGTTGTTTTATCCCAAAGCGAGAAACATGCATACATTTATGCAGATTCTTCATTATACATTTTTTTTTAAATATAATATTATGGTTGGAATATTGGGTGGCAACAGTTTGAAAAGTGAACCGACATTTAAAGTTTTCGATCCAAAATGCCAAAACGAAATTAACAGCCCTTCTGGGCTAACTCCCTTTGGGCTAATAAATAGTTAAAAAAAATAAAAAATTGCACTCATTTATCGTATGAGGGTGGTAAACTGGAATTACAAATTTATTCAAAAATTTAGAAATAAAGTAGCCGGATTCCAGTTGAATTTAAAGCTCCGAACAGGATTCTTTTACATTACCCGATAACAGAGTGGTTTTATTTTGGGTATCTTTCACAAGTCTAAAATTTTTATTTCAGACAGTTTTGTTTAAAATTCCGATGTAGAGAAATACTTTCCGAAACTGAAAACAAGATAATGTGAACGCTTATTTTTAAAAACCTGTAATTAACCCATATATCACATATGGGTCATTATACTTTTTTTCGAGTCATTAGACGTTTTTCGAGGCAAGAAAAAACCAGTTGTGCCTTCACCGGAACTTAAATAAATTCGAATTTTTCCTTGTTTTCTTAATAGGTTTGCTGACAATTATACGACAGATACAGATAAAAGATACAAAATTAACAGCCATTCTGAGCCAACGCTCCTTTGAAATTCTTTTTTGTACCAATGTTTAAAGAAAAATCAATCGTTTGATTTTTTATTCGATTCTTCTCATCCTCTCATACAAACGTATGAGAGAATAAAAGAACGTCTTCATTCTCTCATACACGCGCACTTCGTAATTTGGAATATTCAGTTAATACTAATTTTGAGTTTTAAATTAATTTTTTGAGGATGTCAATATTAACAGTTTGAAATACTTATTGCAAAAAATCTGATGTGGACACCACATAACCTTCTTGTGCGATCTATTAAATTAAACATTTTTTGCTGCACTTCATTTAAACTTATTGTCTTGAATAATTGTAATTTAATGAAAGGATCTCTCGAGGCAAGTAGAAAATGACACCAAGAATTGCAAATTTCGAAATTAAATATGGTTCTGAATTTTTGCTGAACGGCAGTCAAACTTCTCATAATTTTATTTATTCATAATGAATATACAACTTTCATAAATATAAGTATGGGAACATATTCAAAAAAGTAATTCAAAGTTAAGATTTAGAGCAGTATCATATTGAAAGTAAGATTTCGTTATTTATCGAAAATTATTATTATTATTTTTTATTTTACATTGCCAAAACATGAATATTTTAAAATACTTCTGTCACTGAAAGTATATGACTGCAACCAATGATCGCGAAAATAATAAAGTCCGGGCCTGTTGCAATAAAAAGGGGAGGTGCACAACTATTCGTTACAGCAGTCCAATATACCACATTCCAACGTTCTACGGATAGTTATTTTTGATTATGCACAATACATACGTACGTACAGAAGTCACCAAAAAAAAATGACTACTGAATCCACTTTACACTCTGTTTTTGAAAAAATAGTTCTTTATTCTGCCCCTACGCACTGACGTCACTAAAAAAAATCGTTCAAATGGATTCAGAAACAGTCAGAATGAGCATTTCCGTTTAAGGATAATATCCAACATTTTTTGCTATTACAATACTTCCTGCAAGGAAGTAAAAATGACTTTTTGTAGCATTTATTGAAAAGAAAATTTTCTGCCTTATAATGAATCAAAATTTACCAGAATATTTTTTTGAAGTCCAAAGGGGCTTTGAGGGACTATTGTTTTCGTTTTGCGATTTTGCGTCGAATCACTCTGAATGTCCGTTTCACTTTTCAAACTGTTGCCAGCCAATATTTTTGCCCTGTATTATATTTGAAGAAATTAAATAATGAAGAACCTGCATAAATGTATATATGTTTCTTGCATTGTGATACAACAATGGTACCTAGAGAATTTCATCGAGAAATGTACATCGAATTTTGAATGACGTAATCCTACTACGGATAGTGGAAGCAGCCCGAGGAGGAGCAGTTTGAGGAGGAGCAGTTTGAGGAGGAGCAGTTTGAGGAGGAGCAGCCTGAGGAGGAGCAGCTTGAGGAGGAGCAGCAGGAGGAGGAGGAGCAGGAGGAGGAGGAGCAGGAAGAGGAGCAGCTTGAGGAGGAGCAGCCTGAGGAGGAGCAGCTTGAGGAGGAGCAACAGGAGGAGGACGAGCCCGAGGAGGAGCAGCTTGAGGAAGAGCAGCTTGAGGAGGAGCAGCCTGAGGAGGAGCAGCCAGAGGAGGAGCAGCAGGAGGAGGAGAAGCAGGAGGAGGAGCAGCAGGAGGACGAGCAGCAAGAGGAGGAGCAGCCTGAGGAGGAGCAGCGCGAGGAGGAGCAGCTTGAGGAGGAGCAGCAGGAGGAGGAGCAGCTCGAGGAGGAGATATAAAATCAGCTACAGGAATTGAAGATTTACCGAAACTATCTCGTGGGTAGTTCAAGTAAATCTTCAAATTAGTCCCTTAACAAACTCTCTGAACTCCATTGGTTCGTGGTTTAGTCCATCGGACTGCAGTCATAAATAAAAAAAAGTTAAAATATAAACTGACAGTTAATATTTTAACTATGTTTTGAAGCAATTGAATTTGCAGATAGCTTTATTTAGCTATGTAAAATAACACAGCATTCAGAACAAGAACGTACTATTAAAAAAAAGGAAAAAGTCTGAAAGGATTTAGATTGTAACTTCGCATCAGAGAGTTTGTTAAGGTTTTTTTCTGTTGCCGCTGAGCTCGCGGTTTATCTGCCTGCTGTTGGACGCACTCCTCCTGCACTTTTACCTTTTTATAACCATTATTAGTTTATTGTTATTTAAGAAAAGAAATGCAAAACTTCACTTGTTCTACCAGATAGGTCATGATGCTTGCAGAGGTAAGCAAATACCTCAGCAATTCATAAGAACTATAATACAGATGAAGAAGACAACACAATACTATATGACACCTAGATCTGGAGCGAATAACGAATGTATTGTTCCGGATTTTGTATTTAGTTAGCAATTTTTAGGAGAATTGCATTTAAAATCGTTTTATTTCAACGTGTAATGCAGCGCGTGACGAGTTTTAAGAGAAGCTACGCCCGAAAAGGTAAAAATACTAGAGCTCGCGCATTTAATAAATAGATATCTGGTAATTTACGAGTATATTTAATCTGAATAAATGTAATTGACTACTGTGGTAGCCATGACCGTAATTCTAATCTTTTGCTTTACAGAAATCTCGAGAAAACGGAAATTACCAGAACCCTCTGGTGCAGGATTAAAAAGGTTTAAAACGCCGGAGTTCTCAGTTCAGTTGTTTACATAAATGTTTTGTTTACTGTAGCGAATTTGCAGTGAGGTCGGATTAGCTTTCTCTGAGTTTTGGATTGCGTTTTATTTGATGTTTTAGTAGTTTAAAATGTAACTACTGCGCGATATTGTATGATACTGTGATATTGTACGCATATCTAAGAGGAAAAATCCAGCATTGTGTTTTACTTCTTGTGATAAGAGTAAATTTTGGCGCCCCCTGCTCAGGCGCCCTTGCGCGGTGAACAATTTTGCCACCCCCTGCTCAGGCGCCCTTGCGCGGTGAACAATTTTGCCACCCCCCACGCTGAGGCCCTTGTCCCGGTGAAGGCCGTATCCTCATTTTTCATCTCTCCTGGTAGAGAAAAATACCTAATGTCTCTACAGTGGCGCCCGAACTAAAAATAGGTGTTGGATGATGATTCTCCAACTCCAGATTTTACCGACTGGATCCCCTAGTCCCCAGACGCTCTTTAAAAGAGAGAATATGTAATGTATTTCTCTCGCTTTGTTAGCATGCCTTCGTGGTCAGCATGCTCGACGCGTATTTGAGAGTGGTTCGATCCTGGGGAGGAAATTTAGTAAATTTTTAATCTTTTTTTTTTAAATTACTTAATATCTCTACAACCTTTATGCAGAATTTCGGAAGAATATTATTGTTACGGGTTTGGTATTAGTTAAGGTTAGTAGAGTTAAATAGTTGTTTTCCCTGTGCAGTGCAGCGCGTGACGAATATGAAGAGAAAGCTAAGTCGGAAAATTAAAAATAGAAGAGCGCGTGCATTTAACATTTAATAAATAATTTTGATTTCGAGAAATTGCTAGAACAATCTCGTGCGGCCTATTTAGAAAATTTAGAAAGCTGTAAAAGTCAGAGAAAGAACACCTCATCTCAGTTTTGTTTAGAAAACTGCTGATGTTTTACTGTAGCGAATTCGCGGTGAAATAGGACCAGCTTTTTCTATTTTGAATTATTTCTGTTGAATTCTTTCTTTTTTTGAAATCTGAGGAAATTTAAGCATTTTGTCTTATTTGTTGTAATAATAATAAATTTTGTTCCAATGTTTTGTTCCGATTTATTAATGATAAATTTTATGCCAATATCCAAGGAAAGAAATCTAGCGGGTGGAGAATATATCAGGAGAAAAAGTGCTGCATGATATTCAGTAATCGTTATATATTAAGCTTGCTACAAGGAGTGCATATTAATTGCTTTCAACATGATTAAAAACTGAAAATTTACGCAGTTGAAGTTGAATCCATGTTTTATTACCTGTGTAAAACCAAGAGTATTCGTGTTTTGTACTCAGAGTAAAACATTTATGGGCACGCTGTATTTTCCCTGCACGAATGTTTGCTATATTTTTACTTCCTTGTACGATATACAGTGGAACCTCAAGATACGAGTTTAATTTATTCCAGCTTTGAGCTCGTATAGCGAATTTCTCGTATCTAGAAACAAAATTCTCCATTAAAAATAATGGAAATCCAGTTAATCCGTTTCGCGCCCCCAAAAGTATCAACATATTGTTACGAAATGTACATGCGCGGTAAGATGGCTCCCCGCAAAGCAGTTTTAGGGTTGCCATAAAATGGCAAGGGAATTCAGGGTAGCCACATCTGGCGAGAAATCGCGCATTCGGCGACAAAATTGGCTGTGTGCCATGGATGGATTGAGAACCTTCTGGAACGAATTCTTACCGGTTTAGCCCAGAATGTTCTCAAACACAGGCCGAAAGCTATATAAACCCTGCTGGTCCGCAGTCAGTCAGTGTGTGCTTCATCGAGAAAGCGAGTGAGTGTGCCTCGTCTAGTCAATATCGAGTTGGTGTCTCGTGTAGCGAGTCAATCCCTACGGAGTCGATCGAGTTGACAGCCGGGCAACGAGAGCCGAGTGGGTCGTCGAGTGCACCGAAGGAGTCTCTTAGTGCATCGTCGAGAGAGCGTGATGAGCTCCGGGAACGACTGAACCGAAGAGTCGGGAGCCGTGCTCTGTGTGTCGTCGAGTTGTAGCGTGGAGAGTCTCGAGAGTACATGAAGTTCCGAGAACGGCCAAGCAGGGTCGGGAGCTGTACTCTGGTGCTTTGCAGTGAAGCTGTCTTCACCGTGATAGCCTGCTAACCAGGAAGCTGTCTCGCTGATCGTGTAAGCGTTTTTATAGTAGTTCATCGAAGACTGTAAAACGTGTTTTGGAGATGTCCTGACAATAATAACTAATAAAGTGTGTTTCGATACTTCATGAAGTAGTGTCGTCATTATTCACTCCAAATCTACAAACCCCGTACGAACGTGAAGGGAGAAAATAACGTAACAACTGGTGTCAGAAAAAACGCAACAATATTAAATTGTTTCACTCTTTCGGGAAAAATTATTTTATATTCTTAAAATTAAAAAAAAAAAAAAAAATCTAATGCAGATATTTTAAAAATTTCTTGCAAAGCCTATTAACCACATGACTTCCTTGTACGAAATAATAAATTATACGCATTTTTGCCTGCATTTCATTTAAACTTTTATTTCCTCGAATTTCATTATAGATATATTTCTGATTCAATGAATTCGGTTCTGACTTCGCGGTAAGGAAAAAATACATAAAAACTCAAAATATTTTCATTAAAAATTGGAAAATATAGAAAAACATAAAACAACAAACATAGTTAAAACAATTTTTACAATTAAAATTACAGTTTCTATGCAAAACCATGCAATTCGGCCAGGGGGCAACAAGGCAGATTTTTAGGTGCACAAAACTGAAAGTTTACTTTTGGTCCCACTCGGCAAAAAGACACTGAAGGTACAGAAACCGACTTAATTCACTATCCTGCTAAGTTTCAAATGTAAATAAATATGGGTGCTATGGGGGGAAAAAAGCTTAGCCGCATTTAAGCAACTTTTAAATTGCTAATAATTCTTCAACTATTGCATGCAGATTAACTAAAGGCATAAAGACCTTGACCGGAACATAAGAACAAACAATATAATTTAATCACTTTTAAAGCGAAAAATGTACAATTTACCAACATAGAAGAACAAAAATAAAAACTGAGCTCAACAAACCGAGTAACTGAGTGGTTATATATGCATACATTTTTATATACTTTTGGTACAGCCGATTGCAACCAAAAATGGAAGTGCACAACTACACGTTATAGCAGTACTATATACAAAATGTGAACGTTCTGAGGCTACTCGTTTTTCAGTTATGCGAGTTACATACACACGTATGTACACAACAGACGTCACGAAAAAAAACCTCTTTTGAATCCACTTTAAATCCTTTTTGCAACCCGTTTTGGAGAAAAGAGACCTTTATTCTGGGGGAAAATGCTGTATAGATGAAGAGGATATGAAGCTACACAGAGATTCAACAAAGATGAAGAGGACACGAAGGTTGAATAAGGATGACGAGGACAGGAAGCTACACAAAGATTCAATAAAGATGAAGAAGACAGGAAGCTACAAAGATTCAATATAGACGAAGAGGACACGAAACTACACAAAGATTCAATAAAGATGAAGAGGACATGAAGCTACACAAAAATCCAATAAAGATGAAGTGGACATAAAGCTACACAAAGATTCAATATAGATGAAGAGGACACGAAGCTGCACAAAAATTCAAGAAAGATGAAGAGGACATGAAGCATAAAAGGATTCAATAAACAGGAAGATATACAAAGATTCAATACAAATAAACAGGAAGGTATACAAAGATTCAATACAAATAAACAGGAAGATACACAAAAATTCAAATAAATAGGAAGATACACAAAAATTTAATAAAGAAGAGGACACGAAGCTTTACAAAAATTCACTAAAGATGAAGAGGACATGAAGCTATACAAAAATTCACTAAAGATGAAGAGGACATGAAGCTATACAAAAATTCACTAAAGATGAAGAGGACATGAAGCTATAAAAAGATTCAATAAACAGAAAGATACACAAAGATTCAATAAAGATGAAGAGGAATGAAGCTACCATAATCAAGGGAAAGACACGTGGGTGCAGAGAAGACACTGAACTCCTCTGTATACATGCACAAAGATTGAGTTAGATGAAATACACCCGAGAAAAAGTCTTTAGAATAGCAGCATAAACACACAAAAGCCTGAATACTGCTTCATGCATGGCATTAGAAAGTCAGGAAAAAAACTCGCGTTCAAACGGAAGACAAGCAAACAGAGCATATCTCAACCAGTTATCGCCTACACCCTCCAAGTTCATAGCGTCTGAATCGAAGCAAACACACAGTTAATAACAGACCTGTGGGATTACTTACTTCAGAATGGTTCGCAAAAAAGTGCTTTCATTTAATTGCCGACAGTTCACGCCCATCGCATATAATTCGTTAAAAATGTCAGCCTACACTCTTTCTACATTTTTTCTTCCCCCTCCCCAATCTCTTTGCCTTTCGTTTACGGAATCTTTTTCAGGACGCCTTGCTGACGATCGTATCCATTTTTTTTTAATGCTGACAAATATTATAATCAGAGCCATTCGCATAGATTAAAACACCTGACATTACATTAATATCAAAATGGCACTCTCTCTATATTCTTTTTATGTAGCCCAAGTCATTATGTGATCCCGCTCGTTTATTAACCTACAGTAACACGTCACAATCGCCTCATCGCGTTGCTAGGATTAAACTATTCCACAACAGCTAAACAGAAGTAAAACTTGAGCGGCATCTGCGGCGACGTCATTTTGAAAAGAGCACAAATCGCCCCACCCTCGGCATAGCTCGTATTAAAATATTCCATAATAATTAAACAAAAGTAAAACTTCAGAGGCATATAAGAACACGTTACCTTCTTGAAAAGAGCGTAGTTATGATAATAAAACGATTCTGCTACGATAGAATCTTTTTTATTTTCAAACGATAATGAAGTAAAGAGATGTCAGATTTACATTTTTACTTCCTTCTACGTAAGGAAGTACTGTAATAGTGAAAAATTTCGGTTATCATATTTCAACGGAAATATCCATTCCGACCGTCTCGAATCCATTTTGTCTATTTTTTACGTGACATCTGTACGTGTGGATAGAATAAAGGACTCTGAATTTTAAAACGGATTTTTTTTCGTGACGTCTGTATACATTTCGCACAACAAAAACGATTGACCGCAAAACATTGAAATTTTATATATGGGGCTGCTGTCACATCTAATTGTGCACCTCCCTTTTTTACTGCAATCGGCAGTATCAAAAGTGTATCTATATATATATAATGATTTTATTTATTTTTCAAATTTGGCACTGTCAAAAATGAATATTTTCGACATTTGAAACACTTCTGTAACTGAAGTGTATAACTACAGTCAACGATTGCAACTGTTTTGGGGAGGGGGGTGGACAATTAATGACTGACTTTTAATGGGGTCTAATTCCATCTGGGTTAACGCCCCTTTGTGCTAATATATTTTTTTTCCTTACAAATTATTTTATTAAACTTATAAGGTATTTCTCCCGCTTTACTAGCGTGCCTTCGTGGTGTAGTGGTTCTGCACACTGGGCCGGTATTCCAGAGGTACGTGGTTCGATTCCCGGCGAAGGCGGTTGCTAATTTTTCATCTCTCCGGGTTTTCCAATTAGCGTAATGTCTCCACAAACTAATGGTTATATTCATTTAATTAATATTATTCCTCTCATAAGTAACACTTTGAAAGAATTTTTTCTGTCACTCTTTTTTACTTGCTTGTACGAAGTAAAAAGGAAATATTGTAATCGCGAAAAATGTCGGGTATCATATTTCAACGAAAATATCCATTTTGACCGCTATCGAATGCAATTTGACTATGTTTTTTGCGTGACATCTGTACGTAAGGACAGAATAAAGGACTTTTTGCCCCCCAAAACGAATTTAAAATGGATCCAGAAGAGTTTTTTTTTTTTTTCATGGTGCCTGTACGTACGTACGTATGTATGTATCTCGCATAACTCAAAAACGAAAAGCCTCAGAACGTTGAAATTTTGTATGTGACACTGCTATAGCATGTAGTTGTGCACCTCCCTTTTGAGTTGCAATCAGCCCCACCAAAAGTATATAAATACGCATACATATATTACCCACCATGTTACTCGGCTCCTTGAGCTGTTTCCCCCCCTCCTTATATGTGGGTAAATTCTGCATTTTTTGCTTTATAAAAAAATTATTGAATCATGTTGTTCTTATCTTCCGGTTAAGATTTTTATGTCTTTAGGTAATCTGAACGCAATAGTGGTAGAATTATAAACAATTTAAAAGATGTTTAAGTGCGGCTAAACTTCTTTTTTTTTTTTTTTTTTTTTTTTTTTTTAACCATAGCAGCCATATTTGTTTACATTCAAAACTTAGTAGAATAGTGAGTTAAATCAGTTTCTGCACCTTCAGTGATCTTTTTGGCGAATGGGACCGAAAGTAAACTTTCAGTTTTGTGGACTGAAAAAATCTGCTTTCTTGCCCGCTAGCAGAAAAGCTTGCTTTTGCGTAGAAATTCTAATATTAATTGTAAAATTTTTTAAAAAAATCTTTTAACTATATTTGGTATTTTATATTTTTCAATTTTTAATAAAGACATTTTGAGGTTTTATGTATTTTTGCCTTGCCGCGAAGTGAGAATTAATTGAATGAGAAATCTATGTTTAATGAAATTGGGGGAAATCTATTTAAAAGAAATGCAAGAAAAAATGCGTATAATTTAATACTGCATACAAGGAATTCATGTCGTGCACACATCAGATTTTTTAACATGTTTTACAAATTAAACAGCAGAAAGTGCAGAAAATGTTGATGAATATCAAAACTTGAGTAAAAGTAATTTTCTTTTTATATTCATAAACTAAAACTAAATAATTAACAGTTAAATAAAAGGTTGATATCCCATTGCCAACCCCTGATACAGGTATTATATTTACTTGTTTAATGGTAAAATCCTGTACTTCTGTAACATAAAGTTTTCAGACCGAAATTGCCGCCCTTTCTTAAGGAAGGAAAGTAAAAAAAACTAAATTGCTCTTCTTAAAGTTTACTGCCTCGGGGGGGGATCACTGATAACAACCCCCCTTTCCCCCCAAAAAAATTCCTTCCATTTCTTTGGCTTTTTTTTACATTTAGCAATAACATAAATAGAATGGACATCAACCGCGCTCGGCGGGAGAGAATGCCACAGTAAAAAAACGACGAATGAAATAAACAAACAAACTATATGCCTCAAAAAAAAAAAAAAAAAAAAAAAAAAAAAGTCAGTAAAAACTAATGAAGTATAAACAAAATCTCCGACTATCTCAAAGCCTGAGCTGCGCTTATGTGCCCGATTAGAACCGCATACTGACGAAGGAATCAGGTTACAGGCCATCAAAACGTGGGGTGGACAGCGATCTTTTTTGTCTTCCTTTTTCCTCTTAATTGAGGTTTTGTGTTTATGGAAGAAGATAAGACATGATTTCTCAAGCATTATGATGCCTCCATGTACGAAAGGGGTAGGGCACCTAGGTCAACGAGCTTAGTCGCTTTATGTATGGTGGGGAAAGGTTTCAAACAGTAGGGCGAGTATGTGTATGATGACTCTCTTTTCCCTTTTTTTTTCCCTCCCAGGGCTTATGCATGTTGTTCCAAATGAAAATGTATCACGTGCAGCGGAAGGAAAGAAAAAAATATGCACGTTAAAAGTTATGAATGTTATGTTGTAGAGACATTAGGATTTTTTGGAAGCGAGAAAGATTGAAAAATCAGCAACGCCTTCGCCGGGAATCGGATCGCGGACATCTGGAATACGCGCCCAGCATGCAGCCCACCACACCACGAAGGTACGCCAAGAACGCGCGAGAAATACCTTATAACTTTAGCTTCAGCTTTCGTGCATCCAAGATGCTACTTCGCTCCCATTGTTTTGCGTGCTGCTATCTATGCCTTTATCTAAAATGTGGTACACTATGTAAAATTTTGGGGTGCGTACTGCGGCACAATCACCGTCAATCCGTTGCAGCTTTCTTTAAGTCATCTTATAAGGTATTTCTCCCTCTTCCCTAGCGTGCCTTCGTGGTGTAACGGTAGCACGCTGGGCCGGTATTCCAGAGGTCCGTGGTTCGATTCCTGGCGAAGGCGGTTGCATATTTTTCATCTTTTCTGCTTCCAATAAACCTAATGACTCTACAAGTGGCGCCCGAACTAAAAGGGTTGCGGATGATGATTCTCCGCACCCAGGATTTGGCGACTAGGTTCCCTAAAACCCTAGTCGCCCTTTAAAAAGGGGAATATATAAGGTATTTCTTCCACTTCCCTAGCGTGCCTTCGTGGTGTAACGGTAGCACGCTCGGCCGGTATTCCAGAGTTCCGTGGTTCGTTTCTCGGCGAAGGCGGTTGCCAATTTTTCATCTTTTCTGCTCCCAATTAACCTAATGACTCTACAATCTTATGACATATACATATGGGTTCAACATTTATTTGCACTAATACAATAAATACACATTTCCATACAACAAATATACAGCTAATAACAAAAATACCTCACTTTATCCTAAAACACACACACAGGGGGGAAAATATATTAATAACGCGAATTTTAAGGCTTCAACATTTGAGAATGGAAGTAACTGTAGAGTGATCCCTCAAAATAAAATAAAAATAAGTAAATAAAAAAAATATCTGAAAGCTTTCAGATTTTACATTACACCCAAAGGGGCCTTTTTTTTAATGTTTTGTACGTTACCTTTATTTATTAAATATTCTTGGCACTTAAACCATAAAATTCAATTAGACAATATCACACAATAATTCAAAAAGAGCATATCTTTAGAATTGCAGTTACATTTAGTGACACATCTGAACTTGTTTCTTGTTTACAAGTAGTTAGTTACATTTCTGGTTCTATTTTGCTCGATCTTAAAAGTGACGCTACTGCTGTAACAGACCTATTTAAGTGTAATTGAACTATTTTATTCACGCCATGAACTCATGAACTGTAACCGAACTATATTTTATTTAAACGCCATCTCGTGGCGATACGAAAAAAAAGTCAGTCGACCTCCAGCCGCCATGATGATAGCTTACTATGTTACGTTATTCTCAATGTTTGATGTTCCATTTCGTTTATGTTTCATTTTTATATATATTTCTTTTGTTTGTAACCGTTCCTGTGTGCTCTGTTAATAAATCCTTTTAAAGCTAGCCGGCATTAGTGTCTGTCTATTGAGGAACGGCTACATCACATTGGCGCCCAACTAAATTTGAATCCAAAATGGCGCAACAAAATGTTTAGAATTTCTGTTTGGCTTTAACAAGCTCTTACTCCCGAATTTAACTTTTAGTTGCTGGAGATCGGCTCAGTTTCTTTTCAGGTGTGGACTACTGGTCAAATATTCTGGAAACCAACTTTGGAAATAAGTGTTGTAACAGACCTATTTAAGTGTAATTGAACTATTTTATTCACGCCATGAACTCATGAACTGTAACCCAACTATTTTATTTAAACGCCATCTCGTGGCGATATGAAAAAACGTCAGTCGAACTCCAGCCGCCATGATGTTAGTTTACTATGTCTCTGTTATTCAACTGTTTGATGTTCCATTTGGTATATGCTTCATTTTTATGTATATTTCTTTTGTTTGTAACCGTTCCTGTGTGCTCTGTTAGTAAATCCTTTTAAAGCTAGCCGGCATTAGTGTCTATTGAGGAACGGCTACATCACATTGGCGCCCAACTAAATTTGAATCCAAAATGGCGCAACAAAATGTTTAGAATTTCTGTTTGGCTTTAACAAGCTCTTACTCCCGAATTTAACTTTTAGTTGCTGGAGATCGGCTCAGTTTCTTTTCAGGTGTGGACTACTGGTCAAATATTCTGGAAACCAATTCTGGAATTAAAATTGTCATACCGTGCTGCTAGCAGATCGAATCATCAACTGGACAATTTCAACGGAAAAGATAAGTTTCGTTTACATTATCGTTTAATCTGAGTTTAAAGTTCTTTTAAACTGATTATTTATTATAAGCTGCTTCTTAAAGCAAATGTTAATTCTTTACTGAAATCTCATTTATTGATACTACATAAGAGTATTAAACGAAAGCAAACGGCTTTCTGTTAACCAAACGTTATTCTTGAATTGTAATTTGTTATTTTAAAATGTTAATGCGCATAGTAAATTAATTTGTGAATAATATTGTTTCACTGAATACATGTTTTGATGTTAAAGTTTGAATATATTCATAATGTGATGTAGCCGTTCCTCAATAGACACTAATGCCGGCTAGCTTTAAAAGGATTTATTAACAGAGCACACAGGAACGGTTACACTGCTAATTTGTTTCGTTATTTAGATTTGGTATAGACAAATTGGAAAAATCTAATTTCGCACATACAAGACGAGCCGTTTGGTAAAAAAAGAAAATCTGAAAGCTTTCATACCAAAAGGGACTTTTTTCTTTTAACGTTTTATCTGTTACCTCCATTTATTAAATATAATGTTCTTCGCACTTAAACCGTAAAATTCAATTCCAGAGCAATATCACAAAATACTGTAAGGGCCCTTATTTTCGCGAGGCTTTAATTTTCGAGGAATACTTTTCTTATCCCGCTGAAATAATAATAAAAAATCAGAAATTTTTCACTTACCCAAAATTTAATGATTTATTGCACAGTTACAAGCTTTTTTTTTTTTTTTTTTTGACAACTTTCTTTCTTATAACTATTTTTTGAATAATATACAACTATATTTCTCGAAAATAAAACAATAAAATGAATAGAAGGCAGCTCATTCACTTCGAATACTATCTATACCAGCTTCTTTGAAGCCATTCAAAATTATTTCATGTTTGGCTTCAATACCCGTAAATACGCGCACAAGCCAAGAAGAGGTGAATCGGTTTCAGTCGTCATATTCGCAAGTCCACAGATTCTTTTTCCTCTAGAAATTGAAGCTCATTAGAATATCGCTCAATAAACTCATTCTTGAGCCAACGCTTGAACTCGGCATTTAGACGGGAACGGGGGGGGGGACGAACTTTTCGGACAAAAGGAAGTTACTTAAAATGCTTTATGCAAAAGATGTACTTTTGTAATTTTTCAACTTTCTCAACTTTACTTAGGTACTTTTGAAATTTTTCAACTTTCGGTTCTGTTCATATAAAATTCGCGAAATTTTCAACTCGCGTAATCACCGATATATTCATTTCCGCGAAAATAAGAGCCTTTACAGTAATTTAAAAAGAGCATATCTTTAGAATTTCCGATACACAGTCTCGCACGCGGGAGATAATTTCCGCCCCCCGTACAATGTTGCTATTCCTCGCTTTGAAATCGTTGAGTTTGTTAATCAAAAATTATTTAATGTCTCTAAATATGAAACAGATAATAAAACAAATTCCTAATTAGGGCTTCCAAACGCCCATATTCGGGTGGAAGCGTACGTTATTCAATATTGGACGGCTGTAGGTACCGTTGTTTTATCACAATGCCAGAAACATACATACATTCTTGTAGATTCTTCATTGTTTAGTTTCTTTAAATGTACTCGTAATACAGGGCGATAATATTAGATGGCAACAATTCGAAAAGTGAAACAACGCGTGTAATGAATCCACGCAAAATGCCAAAACTAAATGAATATCTTCTGGGCAAATTGCCCCTTTGGGCTAAAAACTACAAACGCAAATTACCATTACATCTTTGAAATCTTGAACTCTCGTCGTTGCCAAATCCAGACAGAATTCTTTAAAAAATAATACGGTACTGCCGTTTCAGACGGAGAACTCCTTACGAATGTTAAGTTCGAATTACGCCCACCAGCGGTCGAGCGGTAAAGTCGCTGAACACTGGCAGTTCGGTCCGAGGTTCGCGAACGGGCTGGCTGCATGGGTGTTTTCGTGGTTTTCCCCATGTTTAACGTGTATACGAGACAGTTTCCCTTAGAAAGTCCTCCACGAAGGCATCCCTCCCCTTAGGCAGATAGCGCTTGAGGGTTTACCGTAATTAAATGACCTAACCTAACCTAAGTTCGAATTAAAACTTAACAACGACTTATTTCAAAATTTCTACCGCTTCCTTATGATTACGTTCTACAAAAAAGAACTGTAACGAAACAAGGCAACAACTATAGTAAAAACAAAGCAGGCATTGGTTAAAATCTTGTGCTTCAAACATATAGAACAGTGCGGGATTTAAGTTTAAGCTACACAGCTTAGGGCCTTCGCTTTCTTGCACACCCCCCCCCGAAAAAATCCCTCTAGGTCATAATACATAATACAGGGAAGACCAATCCTCCTAGTCCCACTGGACCGTATGATTATAAAGGTACAGTAAAACATAGTGGAGAAGGAGTTATGGTATGGGGGTGTATGTCGTCCGCTGGAGTTGGTAATCTCGTTTTTATTGACAGTATAATGGATCAATACAAGTATATTGACATTTTAAATCAAAATTTAATATCTTCAGCACGAAAATTGAACCTTCATAACGATTTTAAATTCTGCCAAGACTATATGCCCCCAAGCACACTGCTTTGAACGTTAGACTCTGGCTGCTGTATAACTGTCCTGAAATAATAAAAACACCACCACAATCTCTAGACTTAAATCTCATAGAGAATATTTGGCAAGAATTGGAATCAAGAATTCGCAAACACACCATTTCTTCAAAGCAACAATTAAAATCGGTGCTTCAAGAAGAATGGGGTAAAATCGCTCCAGAAATCATAAAAAAATTAGTCGAATCCATACCAAGAAGATTAAATCACGTTTTAAAAGTAAAAGGAAATCCAACAAAATATTAAAACCTTTTAAAAAGTAAAATTTTTGGATAAATATTTGATGGAAAAGTAAGTGTCCCATCACTTATGTGAGCCATTTTTTGCTCCGTTCTAAACAATTGTATTTTTATTAAATTAATATTTTAATATTTTGAGAAAATGTATGTTATGGAATAATTGTTACTAAATGTAAGTATGAAACACACCCACAAAAAATTTTTACATGTTTTTTTAATTTAGTTTACTACAGTTTCCTTTTGTAAAGTACAAGTGTCCCATCACTTTTGTGAGACACTGTAAATTATATTTTGAAAAATTTTTGTTCAGAACTGGTAAACTTGATTTTAAATTGTATAAAGATATTTTGATTACAAAGCATATGTTTGAAAGAATTAATAATATTTTGGTACATCCTTCTGATTTATGTGTTTTTGAATTTGATTGTAAACTCCCAATAATTGGAGAATTGTATATTTATACTGACGGGTCCATGCAAGATGACATTTGTGATTTATCATTATGGAACTGAAATTGAAAATTATATAAAATTCAGATACCCCTCTAGGTATCTGAAAATCATATTTGGCATATAATATCTGGGCTTATAAATAATGCCTCTGCATCTCAAATATCTTAAGGCCTTATCAAGTTTAATCCCGCCCTGATATAGAAAAAAAGCAGGCAAAATTTAATGACGAATGATAACTCATTTTCAGAAGCTCAACACTCAGTTTGTTTTATTAATTGCAAGTTCGAAACTGTCATTTCTAAGTATCCCATTTTTGCAACAACCATTCTTCCGAGTTAGAAGGCATTTCCTAATTAGGTGGTCAAAAGGAATATAAGCGTCAATTCCACATGACGGGGGGACAGTAAAAAAACTCCACAGACCTCACAGCGCGAAAGTTGCGGCACCAATCCATTTCCTGCATTCTTTTTAGAAAAATAAAGAAGAGCAGGAAAGACTATTAGCACCCTGCTGAACCAGCCCCTTACTCCACCCCAAGAAGCTGAAGAGGGGATAATATACAGATTTCGAGCCCTATTTATAGAAGTAACACAAATACGACTGTTTCAATAGCTACTCAAATAGCTGTTTCCGGTTTGCGTCTGGTGACAAGTGATGAAAAACACTCGATGTGACAGGACTTGACATCTTGGTGGATGGCAGCTTCACAATTGAGTTTTTATGCGAAAAAATTTCCTCGTTGCGTTGAGAACTTAGCAAGGAAGGGATGCCACCCATGGGATTCTCATCCCAGACATTCAAAACCTTAAGAAAATATACACACCTGTTTTGTTAAAGTATCTTCTCTCTTTGCCGGATTCTCAAACTGTCTAAATATATATATTTGAATAACCAGAACAGAAACACTGACAAACTTGACAGTTTTCTAAATGATCCAAAAATAGACCAATATCTAAATAAATCAATGGAACAAGCAGCCTCATCTAAAACAAATGTTTTAGCGAGAGTCATGGAATAATTTGTGTCAACAAATAATTTGGAATTTGTTTTATTATCTATTTTATATTTTGTAACACTTTAAGGAATTTTTTATTAACAAACTCAACGATTTCGAAGCGAGCAATGGCAACACTGTACCGTATATATTTTACGGTTTTCGCTATGTTTAACGTAAACATAAGCCATTTTTTTTTTAACTTTAAATATACTGAAAAGTATACAGAAAACAAATAAGCTTATATAGGAGCTAAATGTAATGGGAAAACAATGCTTTTAAATCTTCCGTAGCCATTTTTTAATGGACACTGGATTAAATTAAATCCATTACCTATTGAAAAACATTTATAGCGAATCCTCTGATGGCGTTCTCTCTAAAAGGTCAACTCTCTAACTCAGTCTAAATATCAATTTTCACTGTCCACCGAATATATAGCACTTCAAGATTTTTTAGAATTTTAAATATAATGAAATATAATGAACAAACTTTAAATATAATGAAAAGTATACAGAAAACAAATAAGCTTATATAGGAGCTAAATGTGATGGGAAAACAATGCTTTTAAATCTTCCGTAGCCATTTTTTAATGGACACTGGATTAATTTAAATCCATTACCTATTGAAAAACATTTATAGCGAATCCTCTGATGGCGTTCTCTCTAAAAGGTCAACTCTCTAACTCAGTCTAAATATCAATTTTCACTGTCCACCGAATATATAGCACTTCAAGATTTTTTAGAATTTTAAATATAATGAAATATAATGAACAAACTTTAAATATAATGAAAAGTATACAGAAAACAAATAAACTTATATAGGAGCTAAATGTGATGGAAAACAATGCTTTTAAATCTTCCGTAGCCATTTTTAATGGACACTGGATTAAATTAAATCCATAAACTATTGAAAAACATTTATAGCGAATCCTCTGATGGTGTTCTCTCTAAAAGGTCAACTCTCTAACTCAGTCTAAATATCAATTTTCACTGTCCACCGAATATATAGCACTTCAAGATTTTTTAGAATTTTAAATATAATGAAATATAATGAACAAACTTTAAATATAATGAAAAGTATACAGAAAACAAATAAACTTATATAGGAGCTAAATGTGATGGAAAACAATGCTTTTAAATCTTCCGTAGCCATTTTTAATGGACACTGGATTAAATTAAATCCATAAACTATTGAAAAACATTTATAGCGAATCCTCTGATGGCGTTCTCTCTAAAAGGTCAACTCTCTAACTCAGTCTAAATATCAATTTTCACTGTCCACCGAATATATAGCATTTCAAGATTTTTTAGAATTTTAAATATAATGAAATATAATTGAAATATAATGAACAAACTTTAAATATAATGAAAAGTATACAGAAAACAAATAAGCTTATATAGGAGCTAAATGTGATGGAAAACAATGCTTTTAAATCTTCCGTAGCCATTTTTAATGGACACTGGATTAAATTAAATCCATAAACTATTGAAAAACATTTATAGCGAATCCTCTGATGGCGTTCTCTCTAAAAGGTCAACTCTCTAACTCAGTCTAAATATCAATTTTCACTGTCCACCGAATATATAGCATTTCAAGATTTTTTAGAATTTTAAATATAATGAAATATAATTGAAATATAATGAACAAACTTTAAATATAATGAAAAGTATACAGAAAACAAATAAGCTTATATAGGAGCTAAATGTGATGGAAAACAATGCTTTTAAATCTTCCGTAGCCATTTTTAATGGACACTGGATTAAATTAAATCCATAAACTATTGAAAAACATTTATAGCGAATCCTCTGATGGCGTTCTCTCTAAAAGGTCAACTCTCTAACTCAGTCTAAATATCAATTTTCACTGTCCACCGAATATATAGCATTTCAAGATTTTTTAGAATTTTAAATATAATGAAATATAATTGAAATATAATGAACAAACTTTAAATATAATGAAAAGTATACAGAAAACAAATAAGCTTATACAGGAGCTAAATGTGATGGAAAACAATGCTTTTAAATCTTCCGTAGCCATTTTTAATGGACACTGGATTAAATTAAATCCATAAACTATTGAAAAACATTTATAGCGAATCCTCTGATGGCGTTCTCTCTAAAAGGTCAACTCTCTAACTCAGTCTAAATATCAATTTTCACTGTCCACCGAATATATAGCATTTCAAGATTTTTTAGAATTTTAAATATAATGAAATATAATTGAAATATAATGAACAAACTTTAAATATAATGAAAAGTATACAGAAAACAAATAAGCTTATATAGGAGCTAAATGTGATGGGAAAAAATGCTTTTAAATCTTCCGTAGCCATTTTTTAATGGACACTGGATTAAATTAAATCCATAAACTATTGATAAACATTTATAGCGAATCCTCTGATGGCGTTCTCTCTAAAAGGTCAACTCTCTAACTCAGTCTAAATATCAATTTTCACTGTCCACCGAATATATAGCATTTCAAGATTTTTTAGAATTTTAAATATAATGAAATATAATTGAAATATAATGAACAAACTTTAAATATAATGAAAAGTATACAGAAAACAAATAAGCTTATATAGGAGCTAAATGTGATGGAAAACAATGCTTTTAAATCTTCCGTAGCCATTTTTAATGGACACTGGATTAAATTAAATCCATAAACTATTGAAAAACATTTATAGCGAATCCTCTGATGGCGTTCTCTCTAAAAGGTCAACTCTCTAACTCAGTCTAAATATCAATTTTCACTGTCCACCGAATATATAGCATTTCAAGATTTTTTAGAATTTTAAATATAATGAAATATAATTGAAATATAATGAACAAACTTTAAATATAATGAAAAGTATACAGAAAACAAATAAGCTTATATAGGAGCTAAATGTGATGGAAAACAATGCTTTTAAATCTTCCGTAGCCATTTTTAATGGACACTGGATTAAATTAAATCCATAAACTATTGAAAAACATTTATAGCGAATCCTCTGATGGCGTTCTCTCTAAAAGGTCAACTCTCTAACTCAGTCTAAATATCAATTTTCACTGTCCACCGAATATATAGCATTTCAAGATTTTTTAGAATTTTAAATATAATGAAATATAATTGAAATATAATGAACAAACTTTAAATATAATGAAAAGTATACAGAAAACAAATAAGCTTATATAGGAGCTAAATGTGATGGAAAACAATGCTTTTAAATCTTCCGTAGCCATTTTTAATGGACACTGGATTAAATTAAATCCATAAACTATTGAAAAACATTTATAGCGAATCCTCTGATGGCGTTCTCTCTAAAAGGTCAACTCTCTAACTCAGTCTAAATATCAATTTTCACTGTCCACCGAATATATAGCATTTCAAGATTTTTTAGAATTTTAAATATAATGAAATATAATTGAAATATAATGAACAAACTTTAAATATAATGAAAAGTATACAGAAAACAAATAAGCTTATATAGGAGCTAAATGTGATGGGAAAAAATGCTTTTAAATCTTCCGTAGCCATTTTTTAATGGACACTGGATTAAATTAAATCCATAAACTATTGATAAACATTTATAGCGAATCCTCTGATGGCGTTCTCTCTAAAAGGTCAACTCTCTAACTCAGTCTAAATATCAATTTTCACTGTCCACCGAATATATAGCATTTCAAGATTTTTTAGAATTTTAAATATAATGAAATATAATTGAAATATAATGAACAAACTTTAAATATAATGAAAAGTATACAGAAAACAAATAAGCTTATATAGGAGCTAAATGTGATGGAAAACAATGCTTTTAAATCTTCCGTAGCCATTTTTAATGGACACTGGATTAAATTAAATCCATTACCTATTGCAAAACATTTATAGCGAATCCTCTGATGGCGTTCTCTCTAAAAGGTCAACTCTCTGACTCAGTCTAAATATCAATTTTCACTGTCCACCGAATATATAGCACTTCAAGATTTTTTAGAATTTTAAATATAATGAAATATAATGAACAAACTTTAAATATAATGAAAAGTATACAGAAAACAAATAAGCTTATATAGGAGATAAATGTGATGGGAAAACAATGCTTTTAAATCTTCCTTAGCCATTTTTTAATGGACACTGGATTAATTTAAATCCATTACCTATTGAAAAACATTTATAGCGAATCCTCTGATGGCGTACTCTCTAAAAGGTCAACTCTCTAACTCAGTCTATATATCAATTTTCACTGTCCACCGAATATATAGCACTTCAAGATTTTTTAGAACCAAGCGTAGTCCCGTTTAAAGAGATCTTACTGCACTTTGTACTAAAGCATAAATAATAATATTAGTTATATATTTGTTATTTTTAGTCCAAAGGAGCAATTTGCCCAGAAGGACTTAAATTTCCTTTTGGCATTTGATACACTACAAGCGTTGTTTCACTTTTCAAATTGTTGCCACCCAATACTATCGCCCTCTATTATATTTAAAGAAATTAAACAATGAAAAATCTGCATAAATGTATCTATGCTTCTCGCATTGAGATAAAAGACGATACTTAGAGCAATCCAGTTTTGAATAACGTAATCCTCCACCGAATATGGGCATCTGGAAGCCCAAATTTGGAATTTGTTTTATTATCGATTTCATACTTTGTAATACTTAAGAATTTTTGATTAACAAACTCAAGGATTTCAAAGCGAGCGATGGCAATGTTGAACCGAAAAAACACTTTTACATCCATCGCGCGAGACTGTGTATCGGAAATTCTAACGCTCATTTTTCAAATTATTTTGCGATATTGCTTTAAAATGTTCCTTTTTTTTTTTTTTTTTTTTTTTTTAGCCCAAAGGGCGTTAGCCCGGAAGGGGTATTAATTTCATTTTGGCATTTTGAGTTGTTTCATCACTACTCAAATTGTTACCACCAAATATTATCGCCTTGTATTATATTTAAAGAAATTAACTAATGAAGAATTTGCATAAATGTATCCATGTTTCTCGCATTGAGATAAAAAGACGATACCCAGAGCCGTCCAATTTTGAATAACGTAATCCTCCACCGAATATGGGCATCTGGAATTTGGAATTTGTTTTATCATCTACTATTTCATATTTTGTAAATCTTTAACGAATTTCTGATTAGCAAACTCAACGATTTCAAAGCGAGCAATGGCAACACTGCACGGAGGAAAAAACATTTTTATCTCCAGCGCGCGAGACTGTGTAAAAGATATCGTCATGCGATACTGCCGTTGAACTGAATTTTACGGTTTAGATGCGAAGAACTTAATATTTAATAAATAAAGGTAACACACAAAAACGTTGAAAAAAACACCCCTTTGGGGCGTAGTATAAAATCTGAAACCTTTCAGATTTTTTTAGTAGGTTATTTTAATTTAATTTGACAATATGTGGTGGATCGCAAATGGTTTCAACGCTCTTTTTGCAAGTAGGGTTTTTTTTTAAGTTATTAATTTAAAAATTTTTTAATTATAATTATCAATTTTAAATTATAATTTTATAGCTTGTAGAGTTCCTCATTTTGTAATTCTACGTTAATGTTGGAAGTGAAGAATCTTAAGAACTGATAAGCGAATAATCGCTTAAGTTCGGGCGACAAGAAACAACAAGATAGAAGGGTAACTAACCCTTTATTATTCCAATAAGATTTAACAAAACTCCGCCTGGGAGTGTACAAAGAAAGCCCTCACTTGGGCTTGAACTTAAGAGACTAAGAATTAAACTAAAACTAAGACTAACTGAAGAAATATAGCCGAAGCTATCAAGATTCAAATCGAGTTGGCCGCTTAACTTATTTGACTGCGAAGCTTAGCAAGGGCCTGGGTACGGGCCGAGCTAAATAACAGCTTTGCGAGTGAGAGTGGCCAAAAAGGCTGACGCGCGTAAATCAGAAACTCTGATTCTCTCTCTCTCTCTCTAACTTCATAGTTTAAATATCGTTCCTCCTCATTAAATATTCAGCAAGAATCCAAAACTACGTTCTGGCCGGAAGTAGTAAGTTGAAGTTAAGAATTTGACAGGACAGGAACTTTAATTTAAAATTTAACTGTTAATAAAATTAACATAATGCTTACAAACTAATTATATATTACTACTTCACTATTACATATACCACTGCAATATTTTTCTTCTGCTCCCCCTTCCGTAACACCTATATATCTACGTAGATAGTGATAATTTGCAACTATATGCTAGGAGTTGCGACGATAATGAAATTTTGGAAAGACTCGTAAACAGCAGCAACTTTTAAAGCAAAACTACTCAGAAGTGTTCTTGATACATTGTATTATATTGTTCAGCTTTTTTCAAAAAAGACCCTTTCATAGTAATTAATTGATTATTAGTCCAAAGGGATTTGAATCCCGAAGGACTATTAGTTTCGTTTTGGCATTTTGCGTCGGACTCATAAATGTCGGTTCACTTTTCAAACTGTTGCCACAAAATGTTAGAGTCCTGCATTATATTTGAAGAAATTAAATAATGAAAAATCTGCATAAATGTATGTATATTTCTCGTATTGTGATAAAACAACGGTACCATAGAGTCATCGAATTTTGAATAACGTAATCCTCCAACGAATATGAGCATGTGGAAGACCCAATTTGAAATTTGAAATTTGTTTTATGATCGATTTCCTATTTTTTAAAACTTTGACGAATTTTTGATTAACAAACTCAAGGATTTCAAAGCGAGCAATGGCAACGTTGTGCAGAAAAAACATTTTTATCTCCAGCGCGTGAGTCTCTGTATCGGAAATTCTAAAGATAGGCTCGTTTTAAAACTATTTTGCGATATTGCTGTTGCACTGGATCTTATGGTTTAAGTGCGAGGAACATGATATTTAATAAAGAAAGGTAACACACAAAATGTTAAAAAACGCCCCTTTGGACGTAATTTAAAATCTGAAACATTTCTTTCTTTCCCCCCCCCCTCATCAAATCTCCTAAAATGCCCTTAGCGCTTTTCGATTCCATTGTAAAGCCCTTACGAGCGAACAGACCATTCATCTGTTTGCCGACTTGGCTAATGAAAACGCAGGGGCACGCGTTCGTATTTAGAATGATAATGAATCTGCTCACGGAGTTAACGCTTCTAAGAACATTTATAGAACAAAAGCATTCCAACCGTTGCTTGTTCGAGTAAATAAATATGTAGTTCAAATAACGTCTGTGAATTATTTTTAAAGGTAGCTGCCTCAATGAAACAACCAACAAGATCGTTTGTCGCAGTTATAGGTTGGTTTTCTATTATTGTACTTAGAAGGTCAATAATTAATTAAAAGTACAACAATGGGTGGTGATGAAGGCTGAGTCAATTCATCTGAAGGTAAGTTTTGCTGCAAGTTAACCTTTTACCGATAAGAAATGGGAACAGTGATTCAATACAGGAATCGTCCTCGGCAGTAACCCTATGGAAACACTCTGGAAAAGAGGAAAGTAGGTCTTTTGATCATACATAAGAAGCGATAAAGTTCCTTAACCTTATTCCATATGGGAGGAGAACTATTTGTCGTAGTGTAAGGATTATGTTAATTTTATTAATAGTTAAATTTTAAGTTAAAGTTCCTTTTTCCTGTCAAATTCTTAACTTCAACTTACTACTTCCGGCCAGAACGTAGTTTTGGAATCTTGCTGAATATTTAATGAGGAAGAGCGGTATTTAAACCACGAAGTTACTAACAGAGGCAGAGAGAATCAGTTTCTGATTTACGCGCCTCTGCCTTTTTGACCACTCTCTCTCTCAAAGCTGTTATTACGCTCGGCCGTATTCAGGCCCTTGCTAAGCTTCGTAGTCAAATAAGTTAAGGGGCCAACTCGATTTAAATCTGGATAGCTTCGGCTGTATTTTCTTTAGTTAATCTTAGTTTTAGTTTAATTCTTAGTCTTTTAAGTTCAAGTCCAAAGTGCGGGCTTTACTTGTACACTCCCAGGCGGAGTTTTTGTTAAATCTTATCGAAATAATAAAGGTTAGTTACCCTTCTCTCTTGTTGTTTCTTGTCATCGAACTCTAGCGATTATTCGCTTATCAGTTCTTAGATTCCTCACTTCCTACATTAACTTAGAATTCCAAAGTGAGGTACTCTACACGTTTTACAGAACACAATTCAAAGCAAAGCAAGCTAATCCGATCTCACCGCGAATTCGCTACAATCGAAAACAGCACTAAGTAAACAACTGAATTGAGATGTTTTCCTCCGGCTTTTATAAGCATTTTAATCCTGCACGAGAACATTCTGGTATTTTCTCGATTTTTCTGGTTAGCAAAAGAGTGTAATTACGAGATATCGATTTATGAAATGCGCGTGCTCCTGCATTTTTAATTTTTTTCTCTTCAAATAAGTCTCGTGCTGCATTGCACGGGAATATAAAACAATTTTAATTACAAATTCTACTAAAAATAGTTAAATAAATACAAAAACCATAAAAATATGTATACTCTCTCTCTCTCTAAAATATATATGCCCTCCCTAAAGTGTATGAACTGCGAAACTGTACATTTTGCTAACCAGCTAGTAACTGACTCCAGGAAAGTATACATCGGAAGCACCAACTCAGTAGAAATAAACAAAATAGCCAGAATTTTGAAGCGTCTCCTACTGAACTTAGAATTCCAAAGTGAAGAACTCTGCAAGTTGATCAATGTTAACGAATTTCGCGTACTGCGCATGTTCAATGGTGCACCGCTGACGTGGGAGAAAATACTGGGCACTAAACAAGCAATCCTACACAAGCCTGTTCGTCATGTAGGTCTTATCGACTGTTTACGATTGCAACAGTCCATTTCATTTACTTACAATAATTTAATTGACCTTTAATTCAGTAATTTAAACTAGATTGAAACCTTAATTTGTTAAAGTATATGTGAATGGAACGTACGGAAATTACTCGATTGTTTTTATTCCTCAGAAGTATAATCAGCTAATATATCTTGTGGTGTTTCCTGTTTTGTAATCCTTTTTAAAAGAAAACTTGGGTAGTTTACAATCGACATTTACACTCCAAGTAACGAAGCAGCTTACAACCTGACACGTTTTAAAACCTCGAACTGTTTACGCCCAAGATAACACAATACCAACCATATACCGCATTTATCTTCTTTTAAAATTGCGCCAAATTCTCTTTTGGGCATGCGCAGTAAGCGAAATTCGTTTAACATTGTTCAACTCAATGTGCGGTTTGCCATTACGCTTCCCGGACACATTGGTAATTACGTACCGCATGGAAAACCTTATACACTATAAACGGCGAATCACTCTTTAAACTGTTGCCAACAAATATTAGTACCTTCTCTTATATTTAAAGAAATTAAATAGTGAAGAATCTGCATGAGTGTATGTATATTTCTCGCACTGTGATAAAACAGCGATTCCTAAAGCCATCCAAATTCGAATAGCGTAGTCATCCGTTCGGGACATCTGGAAGACCAAATTTTGAATTTGTTTTATTATCTATTTAATTCTGGGGTTCCAACTTTTTGTCTAACAGCTAAGTGTAAAGCTGCGTTCCCACTGGGGTTTATCTGAGCTAAAGAACACAATTGACGTAGCCGACCCATCTCCAAAACCAGTTTTTTCCCATAGGGCAGCAAGTTGAAAAATCTGAACTGCAGGCACAGCGGAGCTAGTCGACTGACTCTGGTAGCTCAGATAAACCCTAGTGGAAACTGGCCTTAAAGAACCTCGTGAACAGGTAAGCGAATATTCGCTTTAGTACACAAACAGATAAGTAAAACTCAAGATGGGTTAATTACCCCTTAAATCTCAAAATAAGAACTTAAAAGCAGTTGGCTCCTTTCTTACAGCAAAGCCTCCACTTGGGCTTGAACTTAAAGTAATAAGAAATAAAACTTAACTAACGTTTTGTAGAGTCATTAGGATTTTTGGAAGCCGTAGAGATGAAAAATTAACAACCGCCTTCGCCGGGAATCGAACCACGGACCTCAGGAAAACCGGCCCAGCGTGCTACCGTTACACCACGAAGGCACGCTAGGGAACTGGGAGAAATACCTTATATACTCCCCTTTTTAAAGGACGACTAGGATTTTAGGGGACCTAGTCGCCAAATCCTGGGTGCGGAGATTCATCATCCACAACCCTTTCAGTTCGGGCGCTACTTGTAGAGTCATTAGGATTTTTGGAAGCCGTAGAGATTAAAATTTAACAACCGCCTTCGCCGGGAATCGAACCACGGACCTCTGGAATACTGGCCCAGCGTGCTACCGTTACACCACGAAGGGACGCTAGGGAACTGGGAGAAATACCTTATATACTCCCCTTTTTAAAGGGCGACTAGGGTTTTAGGGGACCTAGTCGACAAATCCTGTGTGCGGAGAATCATCATCCACAACCCTTTTATAGTTCGGGCTCCACTTGTAGAGTTTGGAAGCAAGCAAGATGAATCATTAGGATTTTTGGAAGTAAGCAAGATGAAAAATATGAACCGCCTTCGCCGGGAATCGAACCACGGACCTCTGGAATACCGGCCCAGCGTGCTACCTTTACACCACGAAGGCACGCTAGGGAATTGGGAGAAATACCTTATAGCTTAACTAAAAAGATATAGCCGAAGCTATCAAAATTCTAAGTAGTTGGCCCCTAAATCTTGAATAAGCTGGCGAAGCTATCAAGGGCCTGACATACGGTCAAGCGTAATAATAGCTTAGAGACAGAGTGGGCAAAAGGCAAACGCGCACTAGTCAGAATATCTGGCTATTGAACGAAGTCAGTGGAACTTCAACTTAAATACTGCTCTTCCTCATTTGCATTAACCGCGATTCTAAAAACACATTCTGGTAGGAAATTGTAAGCTGAAATTAGGAGGGATAGGAAAGTAGCTTTTAATTAAAGATAACTGTTAAAAACTTAGGATAAACATTACATTGTATTTTGTACAGCATTCGTGAATTTTTTATCTCGACAATTCCAAAGTCACTTTCAATCACTTTGAAACTTCACTTCAATCACTTTGAAACTGAATTCAATCACTTTGAAACTCGACAATTCCGAAGTGACCAATGGAAACACTGTACGCGAAAAAAAAAAAAAAAATTATCTCCAGCGCGTGAGACTGTGTATCGGAAGTTCTAAGGATAGGCTAATTGTTAAATTACTTTGCGATATTGCCGTTGAACTCATTTTTATGTCTTAAGTGCGAAAAACATATTTAATAAATAAAGGTAACACACAAAACGTTAAAAAATGGCGTAATATAAAATTTGAAAGCTTCCAGATTTATTTTAATTATATTATTCCTTTAATAAGAGTAGACTTTTAGTCATCAGGCAGGGTCCGACTTAGCCTAATTGGGGCCAGGGGCAAAAACTTCTTTGGGGGCCCTCCCTCTTCAGTAGAGAAGAACAGAACTTTATGGAGGTATTTAAATTTTTCACCTCATTATACATATATAACAAGTTTCCGAAATACAGTTTTCTGCTTGTTAACTTTGTCATCTAGCTTCGAAAAATTCACATCCTTGCTGACATTAGGGTGGAATTCAGCTAAATTTTTGCAATTACGATAGCTCAATTAAGCCAATCAAAAGCCCGTATTTATGTAAACACTATCGCATTTTGCGGTATGTAAAAATACAGGCCAAATGCAGTCCATCGAAATTGCGAACGGTTTACGAAATATGGATTTTTTGTGTCCATACGATAGACTAATGAAGAAGATAACATAAAACTGACGGATTTTACACTGTAGTGATATTTGTTTTAAAAAAATCTGATGTGTACACCACATGACTTCCTTGTACGGAATATTAAATTATACGCATTTTTTCTTGCATTTCATTTAAACTTAGTGGATTGAATTAAATCTACTTCGCCGACAGCGCATAACCACAATAGAATAAATGGATTCTATAAAATTAACTCTAGTATTTGTTTATCATAGCAACACTGGCGCTAGATTCACTTAACAGTATTAATAAGAGTTAACTTATATATTTCGTTCATATTATAACTCATAATGCACACAAATTTATATCATTTAAAGAATAGAATTATCTAATCGTTTCCACATGTTCTATTCAAATACAATAAAGCTAGAACGATGTATAAAAGAAATTAAGCAAATAAAACAAAAAAGAAAGTTTTTCACAGACGATTGAGTATTTCTCATTCAATTAATTCAGTTCTCACTTCGCCAGAAAGGCAAAAATACATAAAACCTCAAAATATCTATATTAAAAATTACGAAGTAAATCTCAAACGCTTATTTCCTCGAAAAAATTCCAGAAAGAATTAAGCATGATTTAATTGGCAATAATAAATTAATGCGTTATCTTTGTTGTTGCGAAGTTAAGTTTCTTTAGATTGGCAATAAATCCACTAGTCTCCTGTTTCAAATGTAAACATCAATGGCCGCCATAAAAAAAAAGGCTTAGCGGCACTTAGACAACTTTAAAATTGTTGATGATACGAGGTGCACATCTACATTTTATAGCAGTCCTATATACAAAATTTCAACGTTCTGAGGCCACTCGTTTTTGAGTTATGCGAGATACGTACGTACGCACGTATGTACATACGTTCGTACAGACGCCAAGAAAAATTCTCTTCAGATTTCATTTTAAAGCAGTTTTATAATTTTTTTGGAGGAAAAGAGTCTTTTATTCTGTTCTTAAGTACAGATATTACGCAGAAACATCGTTCAATTGCATTCGATAGCGGTCAAAATGGATATTTTCTTTGAAATATGCTGCCTGAAACTTCGCGATTACAATACTTCCTTTTTACTTCGTACAAGGAAGTAAGAAATTCATTTAAGAAGGAAACGTAAAAAAAAAAAAAAAAAAAAAAAAAAAAAAAAAAAAAAAAAAACTTTGTATTCGATTTGGGGCCCGGGGCAACTGCCCCGTTTGCCCCTGCCTTAGTCAGGCTCTGCGTTCAGGTAAAATCATAAACCATTTCCATGAACAAAAACCATACACTGCAAAAGTGTTGGAAATATATAATTTTATTTACGGATAAGTAAGACACTACCATGCCAGACCATGACAAATTTTACACATCCGTTAAAGGTTAAAGAGTATCCTAAGAAGCAATCTTGGGCTTCATATTTACCGTTATTTCAACATCCCACGCACGCTGAACAAAGAAAAATAATTTTTCACACCTTAGACTAGAAGAGAAACACGCTAATGTGACAATCAAAATCGTAACAAACAACCTTATATTTAGCCTAGGTATAATGAAACACTCAATCGATTTCGAGGGCAGCTAAAGGTCCCTCCTCATCAGGAGAAAGAAATACATAGAAAGAAGAAAATAGGAATCACAGAAACACGTGGTGCTTATCAGCACTGCACGTGGTTATAACTAGATTTTTAATCAGAGTTGCACTGGCCGCCTACTTTTACTGAGCCAGGCTGGCTGTCTGATCAAGCATAAAGAAATATTAGCGAAATTAAAATAGGGAGCGAGGAGCAAATGCACATTACGCTCAAAATCTGAACTTCAAATAATGGAAAGCAACCACTGAACGGATTTTTATACCCTCTGGTAGTACCAAGTGCGAGGAGGTAACGCCATCTATCGGCAAAAATAATTGAATTAAGACAGTAGAATTTTAAAGGCATTAGGAAGGACTGGATTGGACTTCAAATCATTAACTAAACTTTCTAAATCAGCCCCGAAATCAAAATTATGGTTAAAAGTCCAGCTATGATACGCTATTGAAGACTTGTTAATTTCCCCTTTTTTGACATAAGATTCATGTTCCTTGATACGAAACTTCAACGCTCTTTTTGTTTGGCCAATATATCTTAAACCACACTGACATGATATACTATAAATTCCCCAAGAATTCAAGACAGAAACGCAATCTTTTAGAATCGAAGGGTGAATTTTATTAATAGGGGAGAAACCGACTTGAAAATTGAATTTCTGGAGAATCCGTGCAATTTTATAGCTAACAGAAGGATAAAATGGAAGCACTACAAGGTCATTGATATTATTTCTAACAGTGGAATGTCTTCTTTGATGGGAATCTGAAAATTTTTTGACGGCTTTCTCAATAATCACGGGAGAAAATCCACGGTCAATCGCAACTGGTCTCAAATAATTAAGTTCATTGGTAAGCAAAGATTCAGAGGAACAAACTTTTAGCGCGCGGAAAACATAATAGTAAAAAGAAGCCATTTTTTGCTTAACAGGGTGGCATGACTTGGCATGGGGTGGTAAACAAACTGCAAAGGGTTTACGGTACACAGTGGTGCTAAAATCGGTTTCATTGCGGATTATAAGAATATCGAGGAAGGGGAGGGAATTGTTGGATTCAATTTCAAGAGTGAATTGGATGGCTGGATCAATTGAATTCATAATAGATAGAATCTCGGATAAATCCTCTTTATCACCGTCAAAAAGTGCGAAAGTGTCGTCAACATACCGAATCCAAATACGAAAAGATAATTTATCAAATAATTTCATCTCAAAATAGTGCATATAAATGTCAGCAAGTACCGGACTGAGAGGATTACCCATAGCCAATCCTTCAACTTGACGAAAATATGCATTTTGGAAAACAAAGTGGGTTTGACTTAGAGAAACTTTAGTAAGCGAAACCAACTCATTAATTTCAGTATGTGTGAAGTGAAATTCCCGAAGCCTAGTTTCAAGACAATTTAGTGCTCCTTCGACCGGAACATTAGTAAACAATGATTTGACATCAAATGAAACCATAATGGAACGAAGTGGGGAAATATTTTTAAGTTTATCAATGACTTCAACAGAATTTTTTACAGTGTGAATATTGTTATCAAGTAGAGGAGAAAATCTGGAAACTAAATATTTGGCCAAAGGATATGAAGCAGTACCTATGTTGGAAACAATTGGTCGAAAAGGAATACCGGTTTTGTGGACTTTTGGAAGAGCATAAAGTCTAGCGCAATTAGTAATAGGCGGAATAAGTGATTTCTTCAACTGAGTTGGCATGAGGTCCGAAGTTGAAGGATCTTTAGGGATCGATTATCCCCTATTTTCGATCTCCCTATTTTAATTTCGCTAATATTTCTTTATGCTTGATCAGACAGCCAGCCTGGCTCAGTAAAAGTAGGCGGCCAGTGCAACTCTGATTAAAAATCTAGTTATAACCACGTGCAGTGCTGATAAGCACCACGTGTTTCTGTGATTCCTATTTTCTTCTTTCTATGTATTTCTTTCTCCTGATGAGGAGGGACCTTTAGCTGCCCTCGAAATCGATTGAGTGTTTCATTATACCTAGGCTAAATATAAGGTTGTTTTTTACGATTTTGATCTTCACACCTTGCTGAAAACGAAAGCTAACAACGAACAATAATGATCGAACCGCTGTACAAACATTCCGGAACACCGCATCAAATGCAGCCATGTAGAAATTCAAACACTCGTCACATATTTCTGACCAGGCGAAGAAGTTGTTCATTTCATTACAATTGTTCATTTACTAATTAGTTAGAACACAGAACGAAGACAGGTTTTTCCTGATATCAGTCATTGACCCCAAGTAACTAGAGAAAAGCATTCATGCAAATTTCATAAAGCTTACACTGGTGTGCAAAAATTAAGGACGAGACGGTTTTTTTTCAATATAACTTTGTACAAAAGCTTTCGAAATCAACACATTTAATACCGTAAGATCCCCAATACGTAAGGACATGAGTAATGTAAGCAACACTTACTAAAAGAGAAATCAGAGGGATAAAAAGAAGCTTTATTGAAAAAGTAGCATGGAGCGCAATGCGACTGAAGGCCGAAACATCCCTGTGATGGGCGTCCAGCAAGAAACATTCCGTCTTTAATAGGGGATATGATCTCCCCTGACTGCTAGGCAGGTTTCACAGCATCTGCCCATGCTGAGAATGAGGGTGTCAATGAGTTGTTGAGGCATTGCTGCCCATTCGTCTTGCAGCGCCAATCGAAGCTCCGGAATCGTTACTGGTGGTAAGGTACGAGCTGCCAAGCGTCTGCCTAAGAAAATCCCATACATGCTCGATGGGATTGAGATCCGGAGATCGTGCCGGCCAATCCATACGTTAAATATCCTCACTCTCTAAGAGCTGTTCGGCAGCTACTGTACTATGACATGGTGCATTGTCGTCCATGAAAAGGAACTGCGGACTCATAGCGCCTCTAAAAAGACGCACATATGGAAGAAGAATCTCGTTACAATAACGGGTGCCGTTGACTGAACCTGCGTCAAAGATGTGAAGGTCTGTACGACTACCAAGCATGATGCCTCCCCAAACGAGAACACCGCCACCTCCATACCTGTCCCTTTCAATGATGTTTGAGGGATGATTGTGGCTTCCCCGCTCTCTCCAGATGAGTATGCGATGAGAATCGCTACTCAGACTGAATCTGCTCTCATCTGTAAAGAGTACTTGTCCCCATTCATTGTCTCTTCAATTCCGGTGTTCCCGGCACCACAGAGAACGCCTTCTCCGATGGGCAGGCATTAGAGGTACACACTGTACAGGGCGTCGTGCAAACAGACCACCACCGTGCAGTCTTCTGGCTACAGTAAAACGCGATATCGGTCGTCCAGTCGCCTGTGTCGTGTGTCTAGCGATTTCTCCCGCTGTCTGCCGCCTGTTTCTTCTGGCCTGTAAGGCAATATACCGGTCATCTGCGGGTGTGGTTCCTCGTGGACGACCACTACTAAACCCCCAGATAGCTGTTCCTGTAGTTTGAAATTGTCTCCAAAGTCGTGAAGCGATGCTGTGAGCAATTCCGAACTCTGCAGCCACACTTGTCACACTGCGGCCTTCCTCCAACTTCCCAATGATTCGACCTCGTGTAAAAGCATCCAGATGTCGTCCAACAGATTGATTATTCGCCATTTCTCGCTGAGGCAGCAACTCGGTGTGATTTTAACTGCTATACGGCGTGCAATCTCTTTGCCAGAAATACTGATCTTACACAGACAACATGCTTTATACTACCTGCATATCTGCGCATGTGCTACCGTACATCACCTTACTTAATCTCCTGATTGGTCTTTCTGTCCGCTCTGCCTCTTCGTTCAGCTGATATGCTAATTTTTCGACTTCGTCCTTAATTTTTGCACACCAGTGTATGTTACTACTACAACAAAGCGATACTTTCTGTCGGACCGTTAAGATCGTCTGTGTAGATCACTCGGTCAAAAGACGGAGAAGTAAAATAATAATAACGAGTTACGTCCAGGTATGTGATGTGTATCAAAAGTTTTCTAAAGCGATTCTGATTGATGACTGAAATGCCTCAAAACAATTTGTTTTGTCCTTAACCGGAAGATGAATGGTATATGACTAAATAAAAATTGATGATACAGAAAAAATAATTTTAATAAGAAAAAAATCTGAAAGCTTTCAGATTTTATATTACACGCAAAGGGCGTGTTTTTTTTTAACGTTTTGTGTGTTACCTTTATTGATTAAATATGATGTTCCTCGCACTTAAACATAAAATTATATTCAACAGCAGTATCGCAAAATAATTTTAAAATGAACATAACTTTAGAATTTTCATACACAGTTTCGGGCACTGGAGATATATTTTCTTTTTTCCCGTACAGTGTTGCCATAGCTCGCTTTGAAATCGTTGAGTTTGTTAATAAAAAATGTGTTGAAGTGTTACAAAATAGGAAATCGATAATGAAACAAATTTCAAATTCCAAATTAGGGCTTCCATATGTGTGAAGTTGAACCTCTACCTGATTATTATCTTTATTTTGATGTAATTTAGTAAATCGCGATTGGCAACAGTTGAGTTTTTTACATCTACGCTTTCGAGTTTGTTCTATAGTTTTATTTTTCGTTTTTAAGTAATGAGAATAATGACTTTTTGAAATGTTTTTCATGAGTATTTAAAAACTGATGAGTATTATTTTATGCCATTTATGTTCTGAGTATTGCTTTGAGGTGTCAAAGCTAAAACTAACACTTAATTAGACTTGTAAATAGAATCGTAATATTAAACTGTTTGTGTTGTGACGAGATGTCTTTCATTGGATAATAGATTGTATACTCATTTTCCATCATAATTCTTCTGATATCAAAGGTAAAACGGGATAATATGCCTATATTCGGAGGAGAATTACGTGATTAATAACTGGATGGATCTAGGTACCGTTATTTTATCACACTGCGAGAAACATACACACATTCATGCAGATTTTTCAATATTTAAATTCTTTAAATATAATAAATACATCTTTGGTGACAACAGTTTGAAAAGAGAATCACTGCAAAATGCCAAAACGAAATTAATAGCCGTTCTGGGCTAACGCCCTTTGGGCTAAAAATCTGAAAGCTTTCAGATTATACATTACGATATTATTTTATATTATGATATTATCTATTACGATTCAGATATATATTGTATTAATTGAAAGCGTTAAGTTTGTTAGTGAAAAATTCTTTAATGTCTCACAAAATATGAAATAGATAATAAAACAAATTCCAAATTTGGGCTTATAAAGAATATTTAAAATTTATAAAGAATAAAATTTGGGCTTATATAAAATTTGTCATGGTCTGGCATGGTTGTGCCTTACGTATGCGTAAATAAAATTATATATTTCCAACACCTTTTTGCAGTGTATGATTTTTGTTCATGGAAATGGTTTAAGATGCCTAATTCGAATACAGGACTACGTTATTCAAAATCAGATGTCAGTGCGGCATACCGTTGTTTCTTCACAGTGCGAGAAACATACGTATATTCATGCAGATTCTTCATTATTTAATTTCTTTAAATATAATTCAGAGCTCTAATATTTGGTGGCAACAACAATTTGAAAAATGATACCAGGCAAGATGGCAGAACGAAATTAATAGCCCTTCTGGGAAAATTGCCCCTTTGAGCTAATAAAAAAAAAATAAATAAAAAAAAAAAAATCTGAAATGTTTCAGATTTTAAATTACGTCCAAAGGGGCGTTTTTTAACATTTTGTGTGTTACCTTTCTTTATTAAATATCATGTTCCTCGCACTTAAACCATAAGATCCAGTGCAACAGCAATATCGCAAAATAGTTTTAAAACGAGCATATCTTTAGAATTTCCGATACAGAGACTCACGCGCTGGAGATAAAAATGTTTTTTCTGCACAACGTTGCCATTGCTCGCTTTGAAATCCTTGAGTTTGTTAATCAAAACTTCGTCAAAGTTTTAAAAAATAGGAAATCGATCATAAAACAAATTTCAAATTTCAAATTTGGTCTTCCACATGCTCATATTCGTTGGAGGATTACGTTATTCAAAATTCGATGACTTTATGTACCGTTGTTTTATCACAATACGAGAAATATACATACATTTATGCAGATTTTTCATTATTTAATTTCTTCAAATATAATGCAGGACTCTAACATTTTGTGGCAACAGTTTGAAAAGTGAACCGACATTTATACGTCCGACGCAAAATGCCAAAACGAAGGTGATAGTCCTTCGGGACTCAAGTCCCTTTGGACTAAAAAAGTGAGTTACACGATTAAAATCTGGCATTTAACGTACCATACTAAAAAATGGTGCATACAACATACTTTTCCCAAACAATGCGCAGCATCGCCAATCGTGCAGAAAACAAGAATCAATTTATGCCAAAAAATGTAATTAGAACTGCTCAACAATGTAAGTCTGAAAACTACAGAGCTCTCAATTCTCTTTCAGGAAGTTTCATCTTACCGTAACGCGAACAGGAATCGTTTGTTTATCACCAATATAAATAAATCACTTTCACTCACCCAACTCTAAATAAATTCACCAACTCAAATGAATTTGTTTTCTCATTACATCGCCATGACAACAGATACTTCAGCACGGGATAGCGTGCTATGAGCTATGTCATCTGCATATTTACAAAGCATATTTTAATGTCTCCCATCAATTTTTCGTTTGTTTCCTAGAATTGAGGTAAAGTTCACCGACCACTTCTTTCTGTATGCATATGCATATTGCGTTAAGAATTCACGAAGAGGGTCAATGGCTTGAGTTCTTCGCTTAAGGGGACTCACACACCTTAAAACCCATAAGATCTTCGAATATGTGACTGTTGCAAGAATTGGGATAACGTATTTATTTGAAAAGCAATTACTTCCAACTTTTTACAGCTGACTACGTAATATAGCTGCTTTATGAAATAGCAATCAGAAAGTTTGTGTTGCCACAAATATTTTTATAATTTAATCCGCTTTCTGACAAAATATTTCGTCATGTTTCCACCTTGCGCGCACAGTTTAAAACATTCTGTTACATAATTTAATTCCATATTTAATATACAGCTTTTATAACATTTGGAAACTACTGTGAACCTAAAATTCTAAGAATTTCATGTTAAATTATTATTTTATTCGGAGTCGAGTTTATAAAATGTCTTTTATTAAAAAAATCTGTAATGTTTTCGCGCATAAATTTTTTTAATACTAAAATATTCATCAAACTTTTGGTTCAGTTAGAAAGTAGTGCCCATATAAAGAATTCCATTCAATTTCAAGTATGTATCATTAGCCATTTTTAAAATATCATGCGCGCAAGGTGGAAACATGACGAAAACTTTTGTCACAAAGCGGATTAAATTACAAAAATATTTGTGGCAACACACACCTTCTGGTTACTAGTTCCCAAAGCAGCTATATTATGTAGTCTGCTGTAAAAAGTTGAAAGTAATTGCTTTTAAAATAAATAAAATATCCCAATTCTTGCAACAGTCACATGTTCGAAGGGTGTTAAGGGGTTTAAGGTGTATGAGCCCCCTTAATGGTCAAAGCCCTCGAGCACTGTCTACGAAGGTAAAAGCGAAAATCACACTGACGTCAAACAAAAGGTTCGACTGTGATTTCGTTTTATCTAGGTTTAGAATACAAAAGATACGTTTGTCTGAAAGTAAATTCTAAATCTTTGATAGTCTCCATGCAGTTAAGTATAACAGGTACTGAATAACTCAGTTGCTACATGTACACTTAGCGAGTCGTCATGATAGAAAATATTCAAATAAACCTTTCTTCCCTTAAATTTTTAACTGCTATATATTATTTACCAAATTATACATTATTTATATTACATTTGCAACGCAAACTGATTTTTTTTTAAAGCTGAAAGGCGCAATTTAAAAATTAATTTAAAAAAGCTGAAAGGGCAATTAATATCGTTTTGGCATTTTGCATCGGTTCAATTTTCAAATTGTTGCCACCAAATATTATCCCCCTGTGTTATACTTAAAGAAATTTTAAAATGAAGAATCTGCCTAAATGTATGTATATTTCTCGCATTGTGATAAAACAACGGTACCTAGAGCCATCCAATTTTGAATAACGTAATCTACAAGGTATTTATCCCGCCTTCCTAGCGTGCCTTCGTGGTGTAGTGGTTCTGCACACTGGGGCCGGTATTCCAGAGGTCTGTGGTTCGATTCCCGGCAAAGGCGGTTGCTAATTTTTCATCTTACCTGCTTCCAAAAAAATCCTAATGTCGCTACAGTGGCGCCCGAACTAAAAGAGTGTTGGATGAGCTTTCTCCACACCCAGGATTTGGCGATTGGGTCCCCTGAAAACCCCAGTCACCCTTTAAAAAGGGTAGTATATAAGGTATTTTTCCCACTTTCCTAGCGTGCCTTCGTGGTGTAGTGGTTCTGCACACTGGGCCGGTATTCCAGAGGTCCGTAGTTCGATTCCAGGAGAAGGCGATTGGTAATATTTCATCTGTTCGGCCTCCAGGGAAAAAAAAAAAAAAAAAAAAAAACTAATGCCTCTACAAATCTTCCACCGAATATGGGCACCTGGAAACCCGAATTTGGAATTTGATTTATTATCTATTTCAGGGCTTCTTAAACTTTTTTTCAGTTAACCACTTTTTATCATTGAAATTTTTTCGCGACCCTAGGACCCCATAATATTTACCAAAATATTGTGGGACCTCTGCGCAAATCCGACACACGCGTGATTGAAACAGTCAATTTTTTCAATTGTACTGTAGTATACTATTGCAGTTTTAGGTCATTATCTTTCATTTATAATTTTAAGACTTAGAACAATGTGAAAATTTTAAATAAGTAACATACGAAAGGACAGCGTCACGCGCAAAGCAAGTAAAATGAACGTTTGTATTATAAAAACAATGTCTCGAAACATTTTCGTTTTTTTCTTTGTCTGTATTGTTTTATCTTTATCTATTTTCAGATACACTGAGTAAAAATATTTCGTAATTGAAAAATTATTATAATAAGTTAAAGCAATATGAAAACTGCTAAAATTTTTTGCGCTCCGCTGCTGCAGGTCCCGTGACCCCCCATGGGGTCACCAACCACAGTTTAAGTCGTTATCTTATCAAACATTAAAGACTTATCAAACCTTAAAGAATTTTTGATTAAGAAACTGAACAATTTGAAAGCGAGCAATGGCAACACTGGTAAAAAAATTATCTCCAGCGTGCGAGACTGTGTATCGGGAATTCTATCGGAATCTATATATATATATATATATATATATATGTAAGATAAAATTATATGAATCAGAATTATAGATTAAACTATAAACATTAATTCTTCCTCTCTATTCTAAAATCATAATAACTTATCTGCATTGCGTCATTCAAATTAATCATGGGATCTTACGTAACCGTTAATACCAGATGCCTCTTGACGACCAATCACCGAATTGTAAACCAAAACTTTTCTCTTCGCGTGCCTCCATCTTGCATAATTACGCACTTCAGCTTTTGCCCTCTACTCTGCTAAGATGTAATTTCGCTGACTTGCTTCCCTTCTAAACAATATCAAAAATGTAAATCTTTTGTGGAAAGGCACGATTAAAGTGCAAAGTGATTGTGGCCACAAATATCAGTTGCAAATAAAAATGGAATTAAAACTGCCTCGACTGCCAAGTTCTTTAAATACTACGCAATCAAATTTCTTCTTCAATATCGGTCTAATCACGCATCGACACTGCTCCGTCTTTTCCTGTGCTTTTAATATGACAATATATATATATATATATATATATATAATGTTTGAATGTTCGCTATTAATTCAGTCACTACTATAGCTATCGTTACCAAAGTTTCTGCGATTCTTTTCTGGGTCCTGGATAAAGTCGACGTCCCCCTTTTTTCAAAAAAAAAAGGGGAAAAAAAAAAAAAAAAAAAAAACTGAAATTAGAGCTTTTAATTAAAAACTCTGTAAACGCTCGCTTTCGCAATTATTTTTCTGAGTGGCAACAATATCGCAGGCTAAAGATAAAAATCTGCTTTATTTCGAGAAATGTTGCCACTGCTCGCTTTCAAATCGTACAGTTTGTTAATAAAAAATTTTTAAGTTTTACCACGAAATAAAAATAGCATTGCCAAATATTAAGTACATTATTCCCGATTTCCAAAAATTCGTGAAACGCCATTTCGACTGTTCCCAACTTCGTACGACTTTAATCAACCGAGATATTAATTAAAAACTCCGAAACAAACTAATTTTCGCCCTCATTTTTCCGAATGGCAACAGTCTCAACGCAAAGCATTGCAATTACTTTGCGTTGGAGATAAAAAATGCTTCATTTCGAAAAGTGTTGCTACTGCTCGCTTTCAAATAGTAGAGTCTGTTAATCAAAAATTTGTAAGTTTTACAAAATCTATACATTTAAAGAAGAATGTCTTGTTTGTTTCTTTGTTCGCATTATTGATTTCTGATCAATAATGATAATTTTTTTCTTGCCCTATTTAATCAACTAAAATTGAGTATAGGTGAAATATTGGTTGGAATTTGAGCTTTTACGACCATTGGATTAGAAAGACGAAAATCATTAAAAACTGTGTGCGACTGTTGCTGATATAATGAGAGAGAATTAGTTTATTTTTCTATCGAAATTTTTGCCGAGCGGTAAAGACGCTGAATACTGGTGAATCGGTCCGAGGTTCAATCCCGCGAACGGGCTGGCTGCATGGGCGTTTTCGTGGTTTTCCCCATGTGTAACGTGTATACGAGCCAGTTTCCCTTAGAAAGTCCTCCACGACAGCATCCCTCCCTTTAGGCAGATAGCCCTCGTGTGCTTTGCCATAATTAAATAATCCAATAATCCAATCCTGTCGCTTCAGACTGAAAAATGTAAGTGTATGAATCGTATTTTTTGCATCGTTATTAGAGAAGGATTACAGCGGTATCGCTCTCTCTGCTGTTAGATACATTACACTAATTCTAAATTAACTGGCATCGAGTACTTCAACTAACACAAATCTAATAAATCATTTTTACTTCCTTGAACGAAGTAAAGGGAATATTTTAACTGCGAAAAATTTCGACACAAGAAAAAAGTTGGGAATCCCAGTTTAGACAGACAAAGTACAGTTACATTCAGACAAAGTAGGTGTTTACGTTAGAACACTTTTAACTCATTTCGAATACGACATTAAATTTTCGCAATACGTAACCATATGCGCGATCATACGTCTAGCATCGTTTCTACGGATATATAAAACAGATAATGCAGATAAAACTGTTCAGCAAATTATCAGCAAAACAACAGAAATGCGTTATGAGTAATCAATTCATAAAAAAAAAATAGTGCAACATAAATCATCTCCGCAAAAGCTAAACAAATTAAAAAAGAAAAAAAAAAGAAAAAAAAAAAACTTTTGTAAACGACGATTGCGATAAAAAGAGCTAACACTGCGATAAAAACGTCCATCAACATCAAAAAATTACTCCAAAAATAACAGTTTTATTGAATGAATCAAAAAATAAGGAATATCGCTGCAGAAATGACAAAATTTCTGGCATCCAGCCATTTGATTTTTCTTTAACGAAAAAAATTGTTTTTGATTAGAACAGATAAACTGATAATGCGTTTTTCCCTAAACTTTTTCCCTAAATATTAAAAAGAAGCGATTAAAAAATCAGAAGCAAGTTATTTTCACACGCACATACAAAACAGCTATAAAGGAAAACCATATTTTTATTTATTATTTAAATATTTTACGAAGCTTTATTATTTACTTAATACAAAGAAAAAATACAACAGAAACGTATGCCTAGAAATTGCACGCAATTTTCAGTTCTTACATACCAAATATATTTGAACTTTATTACAAAAAATGCAATTGATTTTATACTATACAGCTCTTTTATGGCTACCAGACAGAAAACTGTCTAATAATATTTCACATATTTAAATATATAATTTCTCAGAAGGGTTATTAATTTCGTTTTGACATTTTGCGTTGATTCACTATAAACGGCGAATCACTTTAATTTTTTCCCCCGTACAGTGTTGCCATTTCTCACTTTGAAATTGTGAAGTTTCTTAATCAACAACTCATAAATGCTTTACAAAATATAAACCAGATAATAAAACAAATAAATGCTTTACAAAATATAAACCAGATAATAAAACAAATAAATGCTTTACAAAATATAAACCAGATAATAAAACAAATAAATGCTTTACAAAATATAAACCAGATAATAAAACAAATTCCAAACTTGGGCTTTTAGATGGCATATTCGGGTGGAGACGCACATTATTCAAATTTAGATGGCTCTAGGTACCGTTGTTTTATCACAATGCGTGAAATATACATACATTTATGCAGATTCTTCATTATTTAATTTCTTTAAATATAATGCAGGACTCTAACATTGGGTGGCAACAGTTTAAAAAGTGAAACGGACATTTAATGTTTTCGACGCAAAATGCGGAAAGGAAATTAATAGCCCTTCTGGGCTAAGATTTAGGCAAGCCATCTTACAGGAACAGGTAGATACGTCTTTTTATAGCACATGACATAGATCTGGCAAAGCGTTTTCACCACTTATAAATTGACCTCATAAACATCACGACAGATGTCGATTCTACTTAACTGCTGTTCTTCACTTTTAATGCCACTAATCCAGTTGCAGCAACAAGTACGGTAGATCTTATCGATTATGTTTGTCCCGCGGGGCACTCAAGTGAGTGTTTCGGGATTGGACTTCTGGAGTGGATCCGTCACTGTTAATACAAAATTCCTCTTCCCACGCCCAAAGGTCGGTTAGAATCCATTGTTTTCCAGTCCTTCACCCCATCCCTGCTGTCGCCCCCTGGAAAACGCTTTCCCCCTTTTGTCTCCAAACAGAGCTACTTCTCCCACACTACATGGGGAAGAACACCTTGCACACACAAAAAAAGGGGGGGACAGTTCTATATATCCCGTTCTAATGGACGGATTGTCGAAATTTAACTTGCGTTTACCACGTCTGGAAAGCGCGAATTAAGATATATATATTATATATATATATATATATATATATATATACAGCATTGTTTTAACCTAGGTATTTTGACTCAAAATCGGAGTTTTTCTGAAAAAACGTAGCATGTTTTTTTTTCCATATTTCGATTCTACGACTCAAATTAAGCCAAAGTGCCAAGTTTTGTAAAAACGGCACGGGTAGTTTAAAAAAAAAATTAGCTCTCAAAATGTTAGCTGTTCCATGTTAATCAAATTTGATATATACTTATTAATATCTCTTTTTTTATTAAGTTTGCTTGATTTCTTCTTTGATAGTTCGAAATTTAAGTATTCGAACAAAATAAAATACGTCCATTTTTTAAGATTTATTTTTAAAATTGTGTATTTTTAAATAGTTTTTATAATTTTTTTGAAAACATTTTGAATTATAACCTATAAAATATTTACCGGCATCTTAAATTCGATGTATTTCTAAGCATACCTGCAAAAAATTAGAGTTTTTTGATTCAAAATTTCCTAACATATACGTGAATTGGCGCGTTTTGAAATTTAGCATATTCGTTATAAGCGATAATAACGCTAAATGTGTTTTGATTGTTTCTTTCATATTTGAAATTTAGGTTCATTCTCAATAAAATTCGCCTATTTTTAATGTTTTATTTTTTAAATTTGTATTTTTAAATAATGTTTCGTAAATTTGTCGAAAAAAATTTTACCGTCCTCTTAAAGTAGACTTATTTCTAAGCATACCTAGAAAAAATTAATAGTTTTATATTCAAAATTTCCGATGATATACGTGAATTTATATATTGGCGCGTTTTGAAATTCGGCATATTTTTTATGAGCGATAATAACGCCAAATGTCGTTTCCGTATTTTGTTAAAATTATTTGAAATAATGAACGGTGACTTTTTTTCCGCTCGTTTACAATGAAAAAATAGAAAATGAAAATAGGTTGTGGAGACATTAGGATTTTTGGAAGCAAACAAGATGAAAAATTAACAACGCCTTCGCCGTGAATCGAACCACAGACCTCTGGAATACCAGCCCAGCATGCAGAACCACTACACCACGAAGGCACGCTAGGAAAGTGGGAAAATACCTTATATATTACCCTTTTTAAAGGGTGACTGGGGTTTTCAGGGGACACAATCGCCAAATCCTGGGCGTGGAGAGTCATCATCCACAACCCTTTTAGTTCGGGCGCCACTGTAGAGACATTAGGAATTTTTTTGGAAGCGGACAAGATGAAAAATTAACAACGCCTTCGCCGGGAATCGAATCACGGACCTCTGGAATACCGGCCCAGCGTGCAAAACCATTACATCACGAAGGCACGCTAGGAAAGTGGGAGAAATACCTTATAAGGTTGCTATAAATTAAGAAGTTCGCCAAGTGAATTATTCTTGGCGTAAACTGAAAAAAAATGCGCCAAGATAAATTATTAAATTTCTTCATTAATTTCTGACCAAAAATTACAAAATTTAATATCTAGGCATAATTTGGGTCGTAGAATCGAAATATGGAACAAAATTGGTATGTTATTTTAAAAAAATTCGATTTTACCTCAAAATATCCATTTTAGAACAATTTTATATATAAATCTAATATATATCCTATGTCGCAAGTTTAATTTCGTCCCAGTAGAGCGGGAGATATAGAACTGCCCCCGTTTTTTTGTGCAAGGTGTAACCTTGATAGCAACGCAGTGAGTTATTCAATGATGTAAAATCCTCGATAAAGAGTGGTTTTCCCCATGTGTAACGTGTACACGAGCCAGTTTCCCTTAGGAAGTCTTCACGAAGGCATCCCTCCCTTTAGGCAGATAGCCCACGAGGTTTTGCCAGAATCACATACACACCTCGATAAAGAGAGCAAATCGGACGAGATACAATACTTTCAGGGTGTTTGATGGTAATGTTATTACATTACGAGTGTGCTGCAATCCTTCTCATCGTTAATGCAGCACACCCAACACAGACAAACAAACAAAAATACAGTTTAAAGATTGATTAAAACAGAAGTACAGTCAAAAATATAAAAAAAATCCGAGTATTGTTAAATTGCCATTTATAAAGTTCATCAATTTTTTTTGCAAATCTAAACTCTTTATTGCGGCAGTAGAATTTTTTTTATGTTGCCATGTTTTTCTTTAAAATGTCGCAATAATACGCCAGTCTTCGACGAAGTGTCGTGCATTGCCTCCAGCACTACAAAACTACAAAGACTGTTATTAGTCCAATAGCCCAGAAGGGCTATTAATTTCGTTTTGGCATTTTCCGTTGAAAACTTTAAATGCCGGTTCACTTTTCAAACTGTTGCCACCGAATATTACAGCCTTGTATTATATTTATAGAAAGTAAGTTATGAAGAATCTGCATCAATGCATGTGTGTTTCTCGCATTGTGATATAAAGCAAGGGTGCATACAGCCATCCAATTTTGAATAACGTTCGTTTCTACCCGAATATGGGCATCTGGAAGCCCAAATTTGGAATTTGTTTTATCATCAATTTCAAATTTTATTACACATTTAAAATTTTTCAATTAACAATCTCAACGATTTCAAAGCGAGCAATACCAACACTGGACGGCCGGGGGGGGGGACATTTTTATCTTCAGCGCGTGAGTCTCTGTATTGGAAATTCTTAAGATACGCTCATTTTAAAATTATTTTGCGATATTGCTGTTGAAATGAATTTTATGGTTTAAGTGCGAAGAACATGATATTTAATACGTAAAGGTAACACACAAAATGTTAACAAAAACGCCTATATGGGCGTAATGTAAAATGTGAAAGCTTGCAGTTTTTTATTTTATTTTATTTTATTTTATTTTATTTTATTTTTTGGAAATTAAATCTTTTCAGGCATGCCGGAAAGCGCCCATGTTCAGTAATTATTTGATTGTAATCAAAATCACATATAATTCTCCCGTTTTTAGAAACTTCAAAGTTCAACAAAAGTAAAAGATGCTACCAAATAAGAGTATAATAAGCCTTTTCATATATTAAACTTTGAAAACTTCCAACTATGTTTCGATTATGTTTAAGCTTAGATCAATCGAACACAATTTTAAATATAATACAGGACGAGAATATTTGGTGGCAACAGTTTGAAAAGTGAACCGGCATTTAAAGTTTTCAACGCAAAACGAAATTAATAGCCCTTTTGGGCTAGCGCGCTAGCCCAAAAGGACTCAGATAAATTGTGTTCACTACAAATGGGAAAATCAAACGTTATTCAAAGGGTAACTTTTCGTGCTTAAAGCAATTAAATAATTCCCATGTAAAACTTTTGACTGGAATCTTAATACACCAATCATACAATCCAAGAAATTTAACGAATAAATGTAGTGTAGTTGAGTAACATTTGAGACGACAATTGCTATGGGGAGTAACAATCAAAGAATTCCACCTCACTGTAACTGAACAATAGTTACGTAAATGGAACGCTTAATTCCGTTATCATTTTTCGTCTTTTTGTAAGGCTGATGACAGCACTTCTTAAATATGGGACAAGGCTATTATAAAAGGTAATGGTCACCACCTACAGACCCTCCTACTCTGGTTTGACTGACCTCGCTGACGCATTTTTTTGTTGGCTGGAATACAGCCAATTCCACACCCAAAACTTCCATCATTAAAAAGCCGGATCAATCCACAACTTCCCACATTTAAATTAAAGCGGCATTTCTGGCTTTGATAACAGATAATATTTAAGTTACACGGTGTTATCTAAAAACACTAAACTTTCTGCAAAGATTCTTGACTAGAGACTATTTCCTACTAGCTGAAGTACTACATGCTAGTTAAATTAGATTGAGAGAGTAATGCATCTAACAACAAAGAAAACGATATAGCTATAATCCTTCTCTAATAACACTGCAAAAAGTACGATTCATAATCCTACATTTTTGACTCTGATGCGATATGGAACCCATATAAAGAATTTCCATTAAAAAAAAAAAAAAAAACTAATTCTCTCTTATTATAACAGCAACAAATGGCAAGCAGTTTTCAATGATTATCGTCTTTCTCGTCAAATGGTCGTAAAAGCTCAAGTTCCATCCAATATTTCACCTATATTCAATTTTAGTCGATTTAAGAGTGGCAAAAAATGGATCACACTTGATCAGAAATCAATAACGCGAACAAACATACATTCTTCTTTTATCTATATATAGGTTTTGTAAAAAATACAAATTTTTGATTCATAAACTCTACAATTTGAAAGTGAGCAGTGGCAACACTCTTCGAAATAAAGCATTTTTATTTCCAACGCGAGAGACTGTTGCCACTCGGGAAAAATGAGTGCGAAAATCATTGTTTTGGGAGTTTTCAATTAATATATCAGCTGATTAAAGTCGTACAAAGATGGGAATAGTCAAAATGGCTTCCCAAGAATTTTTGGAATGGGGAATAATGTATCGAATGTTTGGCAATGCTATTTTAATTTCATTGTAATTTTTTGTTAACAGCTCTACGATTTGAAAGCGAGCAGTGGCAACACTTCTGGAAATAAAGCAAAATTTTATCTCCGGCGTGCGAGACTGTTGCCACTTGGAAAAAATGAGGTCGAGAATTAGCGCTTTCAGAACTTTTAATTAATATCTCTGAATTCAGAATTTTTTTTGGGGGTGGGTGGGTGGGTTGGGACGTCGACCTTTCCCAGGACCCTGAAAAGAATTGTAGAAAGTTTGGTGGATATTTTACAACGCATAAATCACCATAATAAAAGTATGATATTTATATTAATGAAAACTCTCAGTTATATAATCAATTATTCACGAAAAAGTAATTTTTTTAAATGTTCCAGTGATGCACTTGTAGTTGTTACGACAGCCATAGTATGAGAATCTCTGTTCTGTTTGAACGCAAAAATTCAAAAGCGAGATTAAATGCTAAAGTTGCCATTTAATTTCTTAACATCTGGCGAAGAGAATTTTGAAACACACGCCCTGAAAAAGATAAATATGAGAAGCCAATTTTATATGTTTAGTTTTATTTTCATTTCGTTGGTCCGGACAAATGAAATCTAAGCTGAAAATTCCAAAAGCGGTTTTTCCATAAACGAGATTACGTGCTCGCTTTAATCTGGGTCAAGGCTACTTAGGCCCAACGAAACGGTTCGGATTTTGCTATTTCGTTAATACTGGTTTTTAAGCTGGAATGCCACGCTAGAATTGTTCTTGTAGAAAGTTCCAGTTTTCACTGTTTTCTGAGAGAAAGTTTTTTATTTTTTAAAGCATCATTGTTTAAGGCATTATATGCTATTGTTCGAAAAGAAATAAAAGAAATGCAAAGAAAAATCTTCCTCTTCTTTAAAACTAAACGAAACCAATATAAACAACGACTGTTACTCGAATATTTAAGCACAAGACAGAGAACTACATTCCTTATCTCTGCAGTAAAATATCTGATGTGGACACCACATAACATCCTCTGCACGGAATATTAAATTATACACATTTTTTTGCTGCATTTCATTTTAACTTATTTCCGTGAATTTCATTAGAAATGGATTTCTCTATACATAAAAATTCAGAACGTCTTCACTAAAAATTGTAAAATACAGAAAAAAACTAAAACACCAACTATAATTAAAAAAACAACTTTTACAATTAAAATTAAAATTTAGAATTTCTATGTAAAAACAAGCAATCAGGCCGGCGGGCAGTAAGACACACATTACGGTGCACAAACTTGAAAGTTTACTTTTGGTCCCGCTCCGCAAAAAGACACTAAAGTTGCTGCACAAACTGATTTAATTCACTATTCTATTAAGGGTTTCAAATGTAAACAAATGGCGTCCTCGCTAGGCCTAGCGCCTCTTAAACTTTTATCTTATTGATAATTCTACAATTATTGCGTGCAGATTAACTAAATGAATAAAACCTTAGCCGGAACATAAGAACAGTATAATTCAACAAGCTTTTAAAAAAAAAAAATAATAATAATAATACTTAAGCACCATATAAGAATAATAATAAAGGGGGGAAAAAAAACTGAGCTCACTGAGTTGGGTAACAGAGTGTGCCGATTGCAGCGAAAGAGAGAGGTGCACAACTATATGTTATAGCAATCCCATATACAAAACTACATTTATTTATATATACTACTACATTTATAATTACCCCAATACATTTATTTATGATTTCTATGGCTACTTGATTTTGAGTTATGGGATAGATATGTACGTCCAAATCATTCAGATCATTTCGCGCCCCCCCCACCACACCACACCACCTCAGTGGAAGTGTATAAGAGACAATCTCTCGTACAGAGATGTGAAATCTGCTGCTCTGGCCAGGATACTGCAAGCTACATGAAAAACAGCAATCTCACATGCTGGCAAAGCATACAACAGTTACATGATTACAACATATCTCACTTTTTAACCCAGAGGGCGTTAGACCAGAAGGGCTATTAATTTCGTTTCGACATTTTGCGTCGATTCACTATAAACGGCGAATTAATTACTTTTCAAATTGTTGCCACCAAATATAATAGCTCTCTATTATATTTAAAGAAATTAAATAATCATTATGCAGAATCTGCATGAATGTATGTATGTTTCTCGCATTATGATAAAACGAGGGTACCTAGAGCCATCCAATTTTGAATAACGTATATCTCCACCCGAATATGGGCATCTTGAAGCCCAAATTTGGAATTTGTTTCATTATTTATTTCATATTTCGTAAAGCGTTTATCAGTTTTTGATTTAAAAACTCAAAAATTTGAAAGCGAGCAATGGCAAGACTGTACGCAAAAAAAAAAAAAAAAAAAAAAATATAAGATTTCAGATTTTAAATTACGTCCAAAGGAGATTTTTTTAACATTTTGTGTTTTACCTTTATTCATTAAATATTATGTTGTTCTCACGTAAACCATAAAATTCTGTTCAACAGCAATACGGCAAAAAAATTTTAAAATGAACGTATCTTTAGAATTTTCCATACACAGTCTGGCGCGCTGGAGACTTTTTTTTTGGGAGGGGGGACGTGGCCATTGCTTGCTTTGAAATCCCCGAGTTTGTTAATCAAAGATTCGCTAAGATGAAATCGATAATAAAAAAAATTCCGCATTTGGACTTCCAAACGCAGGAGGATTACGTTATTCCTTATTCGATGGCTCTAGGTACCCTTTTTTATCACAATACGAGAAACACATCCATTTATGCAGATTCTTGGGTATTTAATTTCTTTAAATATAATATAGGGCGCTAATATTGGGTGGCAACAATTTGAAAAAAGAAACAATGCTTATCGTGAATCGGCAGAAAATGCCAAAACGAAATTAATAGTCCTGGGCAAATTACCCCTTTGGACTAAAAACATTTTTATCTCCAGTGTGCGAGCGAGACTGTGTATCGGAAATTCTAAATTCTAAGGAAATTCTTTTATATATTTTGCGATATTGACGTTGAATCGAATTTTAGATTTTAAGAGCGAAGAACATGATATTTAGTAAATAAAGGTAATACATAAAACGTTAAAAAAACGCCCCTTTGAGCGTAATATAAAATCTGAAAGGCCTTCAGGTTCTTTTTTACTTCCTTGTACGAAGTAAAAAGGAAGTATTGTAATCGCGAAAAGTTTCAGGCAGCATATTTCAACGAAAATATCCATTTTGACCGCTATCGAATGCAATTTAACGATGTTTTTGCGTGACATCTGTACGTACGTACGTACGTATCTCGCATAACTCAAAAACGAGTAGCCTCAGAACGTTGAAATTTTGTATATAGGACTGCTATACCATGTAGATGTGCACCTCGTATTTTGGTTGCAATCGGCCGCACCAAACGTATATAAATATATCCACTCTATTACCCGGCTCAGTGATCTCAGTTTCTTTACTCTTATATGTTTGTAAATTGTACATTTTTTTTCTTTAAAAATGATTGAATTATATTGTTTTTATCTTCCTGTTAAGGATTTTATGCCTTTAGTAAATCTGTGTGCAATATTTTTAGAATTATCAGCAATTTTAAAGTTGTTTAATTGCCGCTGAGCCTGTTTTTAATGGCGGCCATTGATGTTTGTTTACATTTGAAACAGGAGACTAGTGGATTTGTTGCCAATCTAAAGAAACTTAGCTTCGCAACAACAAAGATAACACATTCATTTATTATTGCCAATTAAATCATGCTTAGTTCTTTTCGGAATTTTTTCGAGGAAATAAGCGTTTGAGATTTACTTCGTAATTTTTAATATAGATATTTTGAGTTTTTATGTACTTTTGCCTTCTCGCGAAGTAAGAACTGAATTAATTAAACGAGAAATACTCAATAGCCTGTGAAAAACTTTCTTTTTTGTTTTATTTGCTTCATTTCTTTTATACATAGTTCTAGCTTTATTATAGTATTTGAATAGAACATGTGGCAACGATTAGATAATTCTTTAAATGATATACATTTTGTGCATTCTGAGTTATAATATGAATGAAATATAATACTGCTAAATAAACCTAACGCCAGAGTGTCGCTATGGTAAACAAAGTGAATTTTAAGGAATGCCTTTATTCTATTGTGGTTTATGCGCTGTCGGCGAAGTAGGTTTAATTCAATCTAATAAGTTTAAATAAAATGCAAGAAAAAATGCGTATAATTTAATATTCCGTACAAGGAAGTCATGTGGTGTACACATCAGATTTTTTTCTTTTAATTTTTATTTTCTTTACTCTTTACAAACTCCAATCTCGAAAGTGAATGATTTTGCTCAGTTTTTGGTTCGTACATTGATTTAATTATATACTTATGGATGAACCTAATTACTTTAATTCTCTCTTTTATCTAAACAATGATTCACTAGTACTGTTTATCAAGATAGCCGAGGTTCCATTAAGCAAATATGACTGGCTCCGCATACAACTGCCCAGTTTTGAATAAACTTTAGTTTACTTCAATAATGCAAAAGATAAATATTAATCATATGAGATAAGAATCATGTGAAACAGTGTGTAGAGAGAATATACAGGAATGATGACGCCAAACTAATGAGAAAGCAATCACGCGGTAAGAATCAACAACACCAGCCTGGAATTCCAAATAATTAATCAACAGAAACTGACATCGTAAATGCAGTTTGCATGTAATGCGCAATATTTTCCAGACTATGTTTATTATTTAATTTAATAGCAGACGATTACGATTCATTCAATTCAGCTTCCCTAATCGGAATTCGATTAATTTATATTTCCGGACCTTTTATGAAACTGACGTCATTTATTGAGAAAGCAAAGCGAATATTAATCGAATTCTCTAAATTGGCCATAAATACCGTAATTTACTCGTACCATAATCTAGGAATTAACCTTAATATGTATATATATGAAGTTACCATTTATGATTAAGCGTAATTAATAATGCATGCTGTGTTGAAACAAAATCACGTTTGTATAATCCGAGTTCAGAAACAAAACATTTATTTTGCCCATTTTTACAGAAAGAACGTTCTGAAACGTACATATTTTTAAAGAAAGAACATGTTTCATCTACAAAATCAAAAACGGTGTTCTAACTTCAAAAAGCATAACAGAATCACTGTTGCCACACACCAAAAAGAAACATATCGAAGAATTACAGAAGAGCTGTTGCCACACAACAAAAGAAATATAGTTACAAAAATCATGAGGGAATACTTCACACAATAATAAAACAAAAACACACTTTCGAAAAATAAACAATAATAATAAAAAATAGTACTTATGAAAAATAATAAAATAGTAATAATAAAATTCTTATATTTCAAAATAAACAAGTGAAAATATTGTCTTGATTAAGCAACATGCGGTGTACTTTTATTTTCTCAATCATGCACCCGAAGTACTTTTACATTTTTTCGGAATTAAATAATGCGAGTGTTGAAATATTATTATTATAATTTTTTAAATGCAACTTGAACTTTATTGAAGCAGAAGAAAGATATTTAATATCCCTTTTGACGCTTGATGAAACACAGGTAGTTAGCCTAGTCACATTCCTGATTTTACGTAATTTATCGTTCCATATTGTGTCTGCATTCCAACAACCAGACAAATTATGTATATATAAATAAGAACAATAATTTCCAACTCCCTGAAACAATAAATAGAATATAGAAAAGGGGATGAAAGATGAATATCCTCTCCAAGGTCTCTCTCTTTTTATCCGGTTTTTAATTCTCAAACTGGCAAAACTGGTTTTGGCCATCTCGCAGATGTTGGGATAGCAGGTAAGCCAGGTGGTCAGTATCTGCGCTGCACTGAAGTGTGACACCTGGAGTAGAATTCTCAACGACGACAAAACATGGATTCTTCCAATCGCTCAAATATGTTGGGAGGGGGGATCATCAATTTTGGATTCTTTATTAATAACACTAGGGTATCGAAATAAGACGAAACATGTGTTTCACAAAATGCTAAAAACTACGGAACTACAAAACAGGACCACTAAAGAGTAAATGTTCTTGCTACATTTCATAAATATCGTGAAAATTCGACAATATTACAAACTCTATTAAAATAATACAGCAGAACTTCGATTATCCGATTCTGTTCGGAAAAATTACTGTTCGTTCAACGACACTTCGGATAATTAGGATGAATATACAATTTTCTGCACAATCTCAAGGGTTACTTAGGAACATAATAGCATTTGCTCTTTTTCCCAAATTTAACACACACAATTTTTTAAAAAAATTTACGTATCCAATTGGATTATTCAATCAATGACTAAGCACACTAGGATTGCCAGTCTAAGTGAGAGATGCCTTCGTGGAGGAATTTCTAAGAAAAAACTGGCTCGTATTCACAAGTCGAGTTTTTTTTTTTTTTTTTTAATGAAATTCTTTTGTAATAGCTAAAGAGAAATTGTTGCCACTTGCGAAAAATATTTGTTGTGAAGCCGTACACAAGCGATCCAGAGGAAGACGAAAATTTTTTTTTATGTTGTACATCTTACACTTCTGGAGACTAATATTTAAATTAGCAGGTTACCGAAAACGTTTAACTTAAAATTATTTTAAATATTAACTGAAATCTGAACAAAAGTTGCAATTTTGTAACATTAAAAAAATTGTAAATGTTTAATGGTAAATATTTTTATTTTTAACGTATTATCCAATACTTTTTAGTATTCAGATTGCAATATTTTTTAACTATTAATTAAAACACACGAAATTGCTTTTTTTTCTTTCAAAGAACAAACTCTTTTATACAAGGCCTTCTGCGAATTCCTATTAAGCATACAATTTGAAATGCATCTATTTTTCCCATGGTGGCTACCATAATCCATCAAATTCTTCCAACGCGAGCTTTATAACCGCGGAATTAGATAATTATTCTAAAGTGTACATTTTATAAAATTCCTCGTAATATCATTATTATTTTTATTTAAATATTATTTATATTTATTGGACAATGCAGATTATTTATCAGTTTAATCTTCTCTAAAGGAAAATTGCACTGGTAACATCTTAACTCGCATAACTCAAAAATGATTAATCGTAAAACGTTGAAATTTCGTATATGGGACTGCTATAACATCCCTTTTTGTTATAGCACCTCCCTTTTTTACTGCAATCGGCGGTACCAAAAATGTATATATATATACACTTTCGGCTATAAAGTCCTTAGCCAGGCTTTATTTTCGCAAAATTTTTAAATGACGAAAATATTCATGTTTTGGCAGATTTTAAAATAAAAGTATTTTGGGCATTCCCCCCCCCCCAAAAGCTTGCAGGTTCTTCGCACTTAAACCCTAAAATTAAATTAAACATCAGAATCACAAAACAACTTAAAACAGCATATCTTTAAAATTTCCGATACGCACTCTCACGCACTGGAGATAATTTTTTCTTTCTTTTTCCATTGTTCGTAGCCATTGTTCGCTTTGAAATCCTCGAGTTTCATAATCAAAAACTCGTAAATGCTTTACAAAATATGAAATAGATAATAAAACAAATTCTAAATTTGGGCTTCCAGATGCCCACATTCGGGTGGAGACTTAACGTTCAGAATTGGATGGCTCTAGGTCCGTTATTTTATCACAGTGCGAGAAACATACATACGTACATTTATGCAGATTCTTCACTATTTAATTTCTTTAAATATAATACAGGGCGATAATATTTGGTGGCAACAATCTGAAACGTGATTCCGACTTTTAAAGCTTTCGACGCAAAATGCCAAAACGACATTAATAGCCCATCTGGGCTAACGACCTTCGGGCTGATAATAAGAAACGTAGAAAGGACCAAGCTTGAGCGGTTGATACATATCTGATACAAATAATTTCGACCGAAAATTTTTTGTTTGCTTTATTTTTTACAAATATGGAACACACTTATGTAAAGCTTTACAAATGTGTTTAATATAAGTAACTACTTTGTTTCTGGGCGTGGAAGGGGAAACTTTTGTCAATAAAATATTTTGTCAAAATAATGGTGCTACTTTGGTAGACGGTTGCACGAATTTTGGCGATTTTCCTTTGGCGAGTAATACAACTTATAGTAAACCCATTGCTGGATAAGTTATTTATGGTAACCGATACTTTGTTGTCATTTTATTTAAAAAAGAATACGTTTTATTGTGCATAAGTTCCGTGTTTAAAATATTATTTATGGCTTTTAAATATTAAAAATCAATTTAATTTTGCATTTTTATTTGAAATAAAAATTTTATTGTTTATCATATTTTATGAAGTTTTATGTTGTGGATGATGTAATCATCAATGACGTCACCTCACTTTAAAAGTAATTCGCTTTAATATGTATAAATTTAATCTATTGTTTTAAACATTATTTATGGCTGTTAAATATTAAAATACAATTTAATTTTGCATTTTTTTAAAAAATTATTTTATTATCCATGAATTTTTAAATAATTTTAGTTCTAGCCGTGATGTAATAAGCTCTCTGATTGGTTATAGAATATTTGTGCATTAACGAGCTGTAATCAGCTCCCTGATTGGTTACTGACAATTTGTGCATTTCCGCGTCGTTTTAAAATTTAATTCATATCTTCGAATTCCTTCAAAGATGTTATCTAAATTATGATTCTGATTTTTTTTTGTGGTACTTATCAATAAACAACAGGTTAAATACTCAAAAAAATGTAAGTACATATTTTTCTTTTATTTTATAATTGTATACTTCAATTTTTGTTAAAAAAATTAATACTCTATTTTCAGAAATTGCTGAGATAATTATTTTCCATATGTTTTAATGTTAATTATATTCTATATAACGTATTTTAAAGTATTTGAATTTAATAATATTCTAATTCTTTTAAATGTTGGTATGATGGTTTTTAATTCGATAGTCAATTTCAGTAATATTTTAATCTAATTAAACGTTGGCCCAATGTTTTTATAGCGGTGTTTTTATTCTCTTCTTTGCTATATGAAAGTAATAATAACCTTAATTTAGTATTTTATACTCGTAGTAAATGTATTTATTTACATTTGCCTGCCATCTTAAAAAACGACATTTTCAACTAAAAATTAATCCATTACTTTTAATGATATTTATCTTTTTTTACAGTTTCGAATACTTTACTATGCGTAAAAACAGCGTTTTTCAAGATGGCTGACGTTTGTAAAAATCGCGCCAACAATTCCGCCAACGTAAATCGCCAAAAATCCGTGCAACCGTCTACCAAAGTAGCACCAAAATAATTTTTACAGTGATTTTAACATACCACAAAATTATTTTCACTTGAACAGTAAGGAATTTTTAACGTTTACATTACATTAAAGAGATAGCCTATCTTATAACTCCCACATTACAAAATTTTTGAAAGGAAAGGGGGGGGAATGCCATGTTAAAACGCCAAACACTTATTCTTTAAGCGAGTTCAGAGGACCCCCCCTTGCTTATAATGAAGTTGTTCTATATTTATACATTTCTTAGTATTGCACCGTGTGTACGACATTTTCTTCTCTCTCCGTCTTTTCCAACATTTAATAGATTTTAAAAAGGAAGGGAGAAAGACTCAGTGACTTGAAACTTTCATATGTTTCAGACGATCTATGAAATGTGTGTATACCTTGCCAAATTTAGTAACGAATTCAGTACCCCTTGCTGACTGAGAGAGTGCCATTTTCTCAGGAGTGTAGAAACTGCGCTAAAGATTATTTATTTTTAATTAGCTAAAAACGTTTTGTCCACACTTGATTGAATTAATTAATTGAAATTCATTGATATCGAAATAAATTTCCTAATATTTGCGCAATAGCAGCAAAGTAATATAATAATAATTTATTTACTAATGGAATACTGAGTATATTATCTCCTTACATAAAGATAGTAGAATTGTATCTGAATGAAGTAACCCAGAAGCATTGAAATTCAATCCCGAAAATATTTTTTTTTTAAAAAAGAAACTTTAATTTTAATCGTGAAAAAAATAGAAATGGAAACTTTTAAAATGAAAATTAAAGTGTATGTGTGTGTGCGAAAAAATTCCAGTTACATGGACTTCATAAATCCGACGCTCCAGTTATCCGAATTCGCTTGTTTTTCTCATTTCCAAACAAAGTAACAATTTTGTGGCAAAACAAAAACAGAAGACAACAAACAGTAATTTAATAATAACAACAAATACTGACATCATCATTAACACAAAAGGCTGACGACCTCCTGTAGTTAAATTTCGGCCATTTTGGGAATAAAACATGAGCGTTCTAGATTACGGCTGCGAATTCTAGAACAAGTGACAGTCATGGTCCCAAATGAAGTAATAATGAGAATATGCGAAGAAAATACGAAGGTGAATAACAAAAAAATACTCAAAGCATGTACCATCCAAAAATAAACAAGCAGAACAGGAACATCGCATGAATGTTCCCGAGACGGAAGATTCTGACGGCAAAGAGGCCTTAGTTCCTCTGACAAGAAGTTGACCCCAAAACCGAATTCAAGCATGAACCGTGGGACACATATTAATTACGAAAAATTCTCGAAGACAAGAAGTAACTTCTTGTTTCTGGTACGCTTGGCTAAACAAAAATTAGATCGACAGCAGGACTTAAAAAATAAACAATCGTCTGATTCCGTATTTCAATACAACGATATTGTTTTCGAAATCTATCATGTTGTAGCTTACATATTTCAGAATATGTACGAAAAAATAATACAAATCAGCAAAACTATATTTATAAAAGCTTCTGTAGTAATTTTAACATTTAAGTTTTATACTATTTTAAAATTCTGTAAGATTTATAAAAGAAAATTAATTTTGAATTGTATTAAAAGAGTATACAAAATGAAAAACTTCTCATTTTTTGCGTATCTTAATTCTGTCACTTAGATCGCCACCGCCACCACCACCACCACCACCAACAACAATAATAATAATAATAATAATAAATAAATAAATAAATTGAAAGGTTTCAGATTTTTAAATTACATCCAAGGCGACCTTTTTTTAACATTTTGTGTATAACCTTTATTTATTAAATATCATTAAATAAAATCTTCGCACTTAAACCATAAACTTCAGTTCAAGAGCAATATCGCAAAGTAATTTTAAATTGAGCCCATCTTTAGAATTTCCGATACACAGTCTCGCGCGCTGGAGATAAAAATGTTTTTTCCTGTACAACGTACCATGACTTGCTTTGAATTCCTTGAGTTTTTTTAATCAAAAATTCGTCAAAGTTTTACAAATTATGCAATCGATAATAAAACAAATTCCATATTCGGGTGGAGACGTACGCTATGCAAAATTGGATGGTTCCAGCTACCGTTGTTTTATCACAGTGCGAGAAACATAAATACATTTATGCAGATTCTTCATTATTTAATTTCTTTAAATTCTTCATTATTTAATTTCTTTGGTGTACCAAATGACTTTATTCACTATTCTACTAAGAGTTTCAAATGTAAACAAATGGCGGCTCCGTTAGGCTGAGCGCCACTTAAATTTTTATATTGTTGATAATTCTACAACAATTGTATGCAGATTACATAAAGGCATAAAAACCTTAAGCGGAACATAAGAGCAGCACCATTTAATCACTTTTAAAGCAAAAAAATGCACAATTTGCCAAAATGTAAGGATAAAAAAATGAGCTCACTGAACCGGCTAGGAGGGTAAAATTTGATTTTCTACTCATAATTTAGTTATTCTAGTCTTTACTTGCTATTTTCTCAAAATTCCACTGTTTATTTATTTTTATCTTAATCCCCCCCCCTCCCCAACATTTGGTTTTCAATTTTTACTTCCTTGTACGAAGTAAAAAGGAAGTATTGTAATCACGAAAAGTTTCAGGCAGCATATTTCAACGAAAATATCCATTTTGACCGCTATCGAATGCAATTTAACGATGTTTTTGCGTGATATCTGTACGTAAGGACAGAATAAAATACTCTTTTCCTTCAAAACAATTATAAAACTGCTTTAAAATGAATTCTGAAGAGAATTTTTAGTGGCGTCTGTACGAACGTATGTACGTATGTGCGTGCGTACGTTCGTATCTCACATAACTCAAAAACGAGTAGCCTCAGAACGTTGAAATTTTGTATGTAGGACTGCTATAACATGTAGATGTGCACCTCGTATTTTGGTTGCAATCGGCCGCACCAAACGTACATAAATATATTTATAAATATATCCACTCTGTTACCCAGCTCTGTGATCTCAGTTTCTTTACTCTTATACGTTTGTAAATTGTACATTTTTTTCCTTTAAAAATGATTGAATTATGTTGTTTTTATCTTCCGGTTAAGGATTTTATGTCTTTAGTAAATCTGTGTGCAATATTTTTTAGAATTAGCAGCAATTTTAAAATTGTTTAATTGCCGCTAAGTCTGTTTTTAATGGCGGCCATTGATGTTTACATTTGAAAGAGGAGACTAGTGGATTTGTTGCCAATCTAGAGAAACTTAGCTTCGCAACAAGAAAGATAACGCATTCATTTATTATTGCCAATTAAATCATGCTTAATTCTTTCTAGAATTTTTTCGAGGAAATAAGCGTTTGAAATTTACTTCGTAATTTTTAATATAGATATTTTGAGTTTTTATGTATTTTTGCCTTCTCGCGAAGTGAGAACTGAATAAATTAAATGAGAAATACTCAAGCGTCTGTGAAAAACTGTTTCTTTTTTGTTTTGTTTGCCTAATTTCTTTTATACATAGTTCTAGCTTTATTATAGTATTTGAATAGAACATGTGGCAACGATTAGATAATTCTTTAAATGATATACATTTTGTGCATTCTGAGTTATAATATGAATGAAATATAATACTGTTAAGTAAACCTTGCGCCAGAGTTTCGCTATGGTAAACAAAGTGAATTTTAAAGAATGCATTTATTCTATTGTGGTTTATGCGCTGTCGGCGAAGTAGGTTTAATTCAATCCAATAAGTTTAAATAAAATGCAAGAAAAAATGCGTATAATTTAATATTCTGTACAAGGAAGTCATGTGGTGTACACATCAGATTTTTCTTTTACCCTTTCTTACATGGATGACGAAACACGAATTGAATAATTGAAGAGTTAGGTGTGGAAGCAACTTCCCCTTGATAAGTCTGTCTCCTGCCTGCTCAACAATTATTCACTTATGCATTTTTAAAAATTTTTAGGATTTAAAAAATTTACTGGAATTATATATTATATATTTATTATATATTCATAGATTTTGATACTTGCACTTGATTTACATATGCTCTCAGAATTTAAATGATACTGTAAATTAGTTCGCAACAATAATTAATCATTTATTTGTAATTTCAATTTAATTAACTTAATTAATTTATATATATATTTTCCAATTTAATTTTAACTTTATATGCTTTACGTTTAATTTATATATATACGCACTTTTGGTTCTGCCGATTGCAATAAAAAAAGGCAGTGCACAACTAGATGTCACAACAGTCTCATATACAAAATATCAACGTTATACGTTTTTAATTTATGCAAAATACATATTAAATGTATTCGAAAGCAGTCAAAATGATCTTTCATTGAAATATCCGCGACCACAATTTTCACAAGTATTTCGCGACCACAATACTGCCTTTACTTCGTACAAGGAAGTAAAAAATTATTCTGAACACAAAGAAAACACGAGTTGAACATTGTACAGGACACAGTAGGTTGATTGGCTATTTTAAAATTTAAAGCATTATGAATTTGTTAATGAATTGGGGAGGGGGGGTCTTACCAGTAACAATAGAATATGAAAGAAACTAATGAAAATTTCAGTTAACAATAGACAAATACTAGGAATTTCATTATATTATTTTATAAATTTTTCAATTACGTAATGCTACCGTTTATATTTCACGCCGAAATTAATAATGCGATGTACCTGATTCATGGAAACATTAACAAATGCGCATCATGTGATCGTTCAATCTATTTTTCCAATTATTTTACAATCGCGGAAAGTGTTCTGGAAAATGTTTTAAACCAAGCGTATCATCAAGAAGGATCAACTCACGCAAAACTAACTACGGCCAAAGATAAAATCGAAATTTGTAAACAGTTCGGAAAATGCTTCTTTCCACCCTTTTCATCACGCCTAGAGATACGCGGAACTTCAACACTCAAGGTTTCGTAAATAAGAGTTGCTTCATAACTGTCACTGTAACTGATTTACTACTACTTTCTGTTAAGATTTCATAGTTCGGAAAATCCAAGCGGGTTTATCTCAAAAGTTGAACGAAACTTTCTTCACCGTAATACGAAAAGTTTAGGCCCACCAGCGGCCGAGCGGTAAAGACGCTGAACACTGGTAGTTCGGTCGGAGGTTCGAATCCCGCGAACGGGCTGGCTGCATGGGCGTTTTCGTGGTTTTCCCCATGTGTAACGTGTATACGAGCCAGTTTCCCTTAGAAAGTCCTCCACGAAAGGCATCCCTCCCTTTAGGCAGATAGCCCTCGTGTGCTTTGCCATAATTAAATACACCACACACCACGAAAAGTTTATTTTAGCTTCCTCTTCTCTCATAATGATAAATTTTGTAATACAGAGATTATAACAAATATAAAACTGTAAGCCTCCCGTTTAAATTTGTATAGCGAAATCTTAAAAAATAAAAAAAAATTTAAAAAAAAAAAAATTTAAAAAAAAAATCTGAAATGTTTCAGATTTTAAATTACGTCCAAAGGGGCGTTTTTTAACATTTTGTGTGTTACCTTTCTTTATTAAATATCATGTTCCTCGCACTTAAACCATAAGATCCAGTGCAACAGCAAAATCGCAAAATAGTTTTAAAACGAGCATATCTTTAGAATTTCCGATACAGAGACTCACGCGTTGGAGATAAAAATGTTTTTTCTGCACAAGGTTGCCATTGCTCGCTTTGAAATCCTTGAGTTTGTTAATCAAAAATTCGTCAAAGTTTTAAAAAATAGGAAATCGATCATAAAACAAATTTCAAATTTCAAATTTGGTCTTCCACATGCTCATATTCGTTGGAGGATTACGTTATTCAAAATTCGATGACTCTATGTACCGTTGTTTTATCACAATACGAGAAATATACATACATTTATGCAGATTTTTCATTATTTAATTTCTTCAAATATAATGCAGGACTCTAACATTTTGTGGCAACAGTTTGAAAAGTGAACCGACATTTATGAGACCGACGCAAAATGCCAAAACGAAACTAATAGTCCTTCGGGATTCAACTCCCTTTGGACTAAAAAGAAATATTTATTCGAATACATGTGGCAACAGTAGTTTGCCGTTCGTTTGTTGTTCGAAAAATAAAATATGGTCTTACAAAGTCTCATTTGGGTTTTTAATAAATAAATTCTGAACAACGTAATTTCTAAGTTCCACTGTTTTTCAGACTTTACAAATCCCTTAAAAAATTTATTTCATTGTGTTTTCGCTAATTTTTTTCGTTGAAACGTAAATGAAAATTAAACGCCCGAAGGGGTGCTTTTTTTTAAGTTTTATGTGTTACCTTTATTTATCAAATATCATTTTCTTTGCACTTAAATCATAAAATTCAGTTAAACAATCATAAAATCAGATTTAATATTACGCTAAAAGGGACTTTTTTTAACGTTTTTTGTGTTATCTTATTAAATATCTTATTAATTCTTCGCACTTAAGAACCATAAAATTCAATTCAAGAGCAACATCGTAGAATAATTTAAAAAAGAGCAAATCTTTAGAATTTCCGATACACAGTCTCGCACGCTGGAGATATATCCCCCCCCCGTACAGTGTTGCCATTGCTCGCTTTGAAATCGTTGAGTTTTTTAATGAAAAACTCATAAAAGCTTTACAAAGTATGAAACAGGTAATAAAACCAATTCCGAATTCCAAATTTGGGCTTCCAGGTGCTCATATTCGAATGGAGGACTACGTTATTCAAAATTGAATTAAAGTTAGTTACTGTTGTCTTTTGATTCTTCATTATGTAATTTCTTGAAATATAATGCAGGGCTCTAATTTTTGTTAATTTGCTAATTAATAGCCCTTCTGGGCTAATGTCCTTTGGGCTAAAATTTCGAATTTTTTTTGGAATAATGACACCAAGCTTTAATAATAACTTTAAATAATGAATATTGGAATAATGACTTTAAAATCATGACTGATCTAGTAATGTTTACGGAAAGCATATTAATAAAACAATGTGCGCCAGACGAAAATACCCCTGGAATATGAAGATAAAAAGTCATGCGATGCACAGCACTTCAGCGTTGCGAGTGGAATAAAATTATGCGAACATTAAAACGATTGTACGATGAAATCAGCAAGGCTTTCAAGCGTACAGAATCTGCCAGTGCATATATTTATTAGGGGTCAACTAATTTTGGACTTCATGCGCCGCCAACGATGCATTCACTAAATGTCAATAATAGTGGTGATCATTATGAAATATGGCTTCTTAAAGTGTGACGAAAATTGAGTGGTAGAGGTAACATATTCCCAAACAGAAAGGTCTGCCGTCCACAAGAAAAAAAGATTCTACCCGAGCATGAGGGAATGATTCGAACATCAGAACAAATACTCAACAATTAATTTTTTGTATCAGAAATCATAATTTTCATTGCTTCAAAAAATGCTATATAGTAAAAAAAAATGCACATTAAAAAAACAAATACGTTTAAAAACATCTGAAAGCTTTCAGATTTTAATGATCTCCCAGGAACGTTTCTTACTTTCTTACTTCTCGCTGAGTTCACAGTCTAACAGTTTGCTGTTTCGCTGTTATACACATTCAAGCCGCCCCCTTCCTCTTCTTCTTCTACTCTTTATATATATATATATATATAAAGCTTTATTATTATTATTAGTCCAAAGGGATTGTCCCTGAAGGACTATTGTTTTCGTTTTGCGATTTTGCGTGGGACTCATAAACGTCGGTTCACTTTTCAAACTGTTGCCACAAAATGTTAGAGTCCTGCATTATATTTGAAGAAATTAAATAATGAAAAATCTGCATAAATGTATGTATATTTCTCGTATTGTGATAAAACAACGGTACATAGAGTCATCGAATTTTGAATAACGTAATCCTCCAACGAATATGAGCATGTAGAAGACCGAATTTGAAATTTGAAATTTGTTTTATGATCGATTTCCTATTTTTTAAAACTTTGACGAATTTTTGATTAACAAACTCAAGGATTTCAAAGCGAGCAATGGCAACGTTGTGCAGAAAAAACATTTTTATCTCCAGCGCGTGAGTCTCTGTATCGGAAATTCTAAAGATAGGCTCGTTTTAAAACTATTTTGCGATATTGCTGTTGCACTGGATCTTATGGTTTAAGTGCGAGGAACATGATATTTAATAAAGAAAGGTAACACACAAAATGTTAAAAAAACGCCCCTTTGGACGTAATTTAAAATCTGAAACATTTCAGATTTTGTTTTTTTTTTATTCATTTTCTTCGTATTTATGCCACATAAAAATCAACAGCAAAATTACAAAATTTTTAAAAGCAGCATAGAAGAACGGAAAATGTTAGTGCTCTTAGAGAAAACAATCAATAATCTTACAAATCTCAGAAAATCTGAGATGAGATGACGGGCATGGTTTTCATCAAGGAACACTATGAACCACTAGAAAGTTAATAATCCGGTCTAAACTATGTAAAACGATGCTTTTAGGTTCAGACTACTTAATTAATTAAATTTTAAAGGGAGAAATTACCAAAAAAAGCTAGAATAGAGTTACATTTGAAAGATCGGAAAATGTGAATGTCTTCAGAAAAAACAATCATCCTACAATGCTCAGGAAATGTGAAATAAGGTGACGCGCATGGTTTTCATCAAGGAACACTATGAACCACTAGAAAGTTTATAATCTGGTTTAAATTATGTAAAACGATGCTTTTAGGATCAGACTATTTAATTAATTAATTTTGAAAAGGAGGAATGATAAAAAAAAGCTAAAATGGAGTTACATTTGAAAGACCGGAAAATGTAAATGTTCTCAGAGAAAGCAATCATCCTACAATGCTCAAGAAACCTGAGATCAGATGACGCGCATGGTTTTCATCAAGGAACACTATGAACCACTAGAAAGTTTATAATCTGGTTTAAATTATGTAAAACGATGCTTTGAGGATCAGACTATTTAATTAATTAATTTTGAAACGGAGGAATGATTAAAAAAAAAAAAAAAAAACTAAAATGGAGTTACATTTGAAAGACCGGAAAATGTAAATGTTCTCAGAGAAAACAAAGACCGCAAAATGTAAATGTTCTCAGAGATAACAATCATCCTACAATGCTCAGGAAATCTGAGATCAGATGACGCGCATGGTTTTCATCAAGGAACACTATGAGTCACTAGAAAGTTATCTGCTCTAAATTATCTAAAACGTTGCTTTTATAATCAGACTACTTAATTAATTCATTTTGAAACCGAGGAATGATAAAAAAAGCTAGAATGGAATTACATTTGAAAGACCGGAAAATGTAAATGTTCTCAGAGGAAACAATCATCCTAGGAAATCTGAGATCAGATGACGCGCATGGTTTTCATCAAGGAACACTATGAATCACTAGAAAGTTTAAAATCTGGTCTAAATTACGTAAAACGGTGCTTTTAGAATCAGACTATTTAATTAATTAATTTTGAAACGGAGGAATGCTAAAAAAAAAAGCTAAAATGGAGTTACATTTGAAAGACACGAAAATGTAAATGTTCTCAGAGAAAACAAAGACCGGAAAATGTAAATGTTCTCAGAGAAAACAAAGACCGCAAAATGTAAATGTTCTCAGAGAAAACAATCATCCTACAATGCTCAGGAAATCTGAGATCAGATGACGCGCATGGTTTTCATCAAGGAACACTATGAATCACTAGAAAGTTTATAATCTGGTCTAAATTATGTAAAACGATGCTTTTAGGTTCAGACTACTTAATTAATTAATTTTGAAACGGAGGAATGCTAAAAAAAAAGCTAAAATGGAGTTTTATTTGAAAGACAGGAAAATGTAAATGTTCTCAGAGAAAACAATCATCCTACAATGCTCAGGAAATCTGAGATCAGATGACGCGCATGGTTTTCATCAAGGAACACTATGAACCACTAGAAAGTTTATAATCTGGTCTAAATTATGTAAAACGATGCTTTTAGGTTCAGACTACTTAATTAATTAAATTTTAAACGGAGAAATTACCAAAAAAAGCTAGAATAGAGTTACATTTGAAAGATCGGAAAATGTGAATGTCTTCAGAAAAAACAATCATCCTACAATGCTCAGGAAATGTGAAATAAGATGACGCGCATGGTTTTCATCAAGGAACACTATGAACCACTAGAAAGTTTATAATCTGGTCTAAATTATGTAAAACGATGCTTTTAGAATCAGACTATTTAATTAATTAATTTTGAAACGGAGGAATGATAAAAAAAAAAAAAAAAAAAAAAAGCTAGAATGGAGTTACATTTGAAAGACCGCAAAATCTAAATGTTCTCAGAGAAAACAATCATCCTACAATGCTCAGGAAATCTGAGATCAGATGACGCGCATGGTTTTCATCAAGGAACACTATGAGTCACTAGAAAGTTATCTGCTCTAAATTATCTAAAACGATGCTTTTATAATCAGACAACTTAATTAATTCATTTTGAAACCGAGGAATGATAAAAAAAGCTAGAATGGAATTACATTTGAAAGACCGGAAAATGTAAATGTTCTCAGAGGAAACAATCATCCTACAATGCTCAGGAAATCTGAGATCAGATGACGCGCATGGTTTTCATCAAGGAACACTATGAATCACTAGAAAGTTTATAATCTGGTCTAAATTACGTAAAACGGTGCTTTTAGAATCAGACTATTTAATTAATTAATTTTGAAACGGAGGAATGCTAAAAAAAAAGCTAAAATGGAGTTACATTTGAAAGACACGAAAATGTAAATGTTCTCAGAGAAAACAAAGACCGGAAAATGTAAATGTTCTCAGAGAAAACAATTATCCTACAATGCTCAGGAAATCTGAGATCAGATGACGCGCATGGTTTTCATCAAGGAACACTATGAACCACTAGAAAGTTTATAATCTGGTCTAAATTATGTAAAACGATGCTTTGAGGATCAGAGTATTTAGTTAATTAATTTTGAAACGGAGGAATGATAAAAAAAGCTGGAATGGAATTACATTTGAAAGACCAGAAAATGTGAATATTCTCAGAGAAAACAATCATCCTACAATGCTCAGGAAATCTGAGATCAGATGACGCGCATGGTTTTCATCAAGGAACACTATGAACCACTAGAAAGTTTATAATCTGGTTTAAATTATGTAAAACGATGCTTTTAGGTTCAGACTACTTAATTAATTAATTTTGAAACGGAGGAATGCTAAAAAAAAAGCTAAAATGGAGTTTTATTTGAAAGACAGGAAAATGTAAATGTTCTCAGAGAAAACAATCATCCTACAATGCTCAGGAAATCTGAGATCAGATGACGCGCATGGTTTTCATCAAGGAACACTATGAACCACTAGAAAGTTTATAATCTGGTCTAAATTATGTAAAACGATGCTTTTAGGTTCAGACTACTTAATTAATTAAATTTTAAACGGAGAAATTACCAAAAAAAGCTAGAATAGAGTTACATTTGAAAGATCGGAAAATGTGAATGTCTTCAGAAAAAACAATCATCCTACAATGCTCAGGAAATGTGAAATAAGATGACGCGCATGGTTTTCATCAAGGAACACTATGAACCACTAGAAAGTTTATAATCTGGTCTAAATTATGTAAAACGATGCTTTTAGAATAAGACTATTTAATTAATTAATTTTGAAACGGAGGAATGATAAAAAAAAAAAAAAAGCTAGAATGGAGTTACATTTGAAAGACCGCAAAATCTAAATGTTCTCAGAGAAAACAATCATCCTACAATGCTCAGGAAATCTGAGATCAGATGACGCGCATGGTTTTCATCAAGGAACACTATGAACCACTAGAAAGTTCATAATCTGGTCTAAATTATGTAAAACGATGCTTTTAGGATCAGACTATTTAGTTAATTAATTTTGAAACGGAGGAATGATAAAAAAAAGCTGGAATGGAATTACATTTGAAAGACCGGAAAATGTGAATGTTCTCAGAGAAAACAATCATCCTACAATGGTCAGGAAATCTGAGATCAGATGACGCGCATGGTTTTCATCAAGAAACACTATGAACCACTAGAAAGTTTATAATCTGGTCTAAATTATGTAAAACGAGGCTTTTAGAAACAGACTATTTAATTAATTAATTTTGAAACGGAGGAATGATAAAAAAAAAAAAAAAGCTAGAATGGAATTACATTTGAAAGACAGGAAAATGTAAATGTTCTCAGAGAAAACAATTATCCTACAATGCTCAGGAAATCTGAGATCAGATGACGCGCATGGTTTTCATCAAGGAACACTATGAACCACTAGAAAGTTGATAATCTGGTCTAAATTATGTAAAACGATGCTTTTAGAAACAGACTATTTAATTAATTAATTTTGAAACCCAAGAATGATAAAAAAAGCTAGAATGGAATTACATTTTAAAGACCGGAAAATGTAAATGTTCTCAAAAAAAGCAATCATCCTACTATGCTCAGGAAATCTGAGATCAGATGACGCGCATGGTTTTCATCAAGGAACACTATGAACCACTAGAAAGTTTATAATCTGGTTTAAATTATGTAAAACGATGGTTTGACGATTTAATTAATTAATTTTGAAACGGAGGAATGATAAAAAAAAAAAAAAAAAAAAAAGCTAAAATGGAGTTACATTTGAAAGACCGGAAAAAGTAAATGTTCTCAGAGAAAACAATCATCCTACAATGCTCAGGAAATCTGAGATCAGATGACGCGCATGGTTTTCATCAAGGAACACTATGAACCACTAGAAAGTTTATAATCTGGTCTAAATTATGTAAAACGATGCTTTTAGAATCAGACTATTTAATTAATTAATTTTGAAACGGAGGAATGATAAAACAAAAGCTAGAATGGAGTTACATTTGAAAGACCGGAAAATGTAAATGTTCTCAGAGAAAACAATCATCCTACAATGCTCAGTAAATCTGACATCAGATGACGCGCATGGTTTTCATCAAGGAACATTATGAACCACTAGAAAGTTTATAATCTGGTCTAAATTATGTAAAACGATGCTTTGAGGATCAGACTATTTAGTTAATTAATTTTGAAACGGAGGAATGATAAAAAAAGCTGGAATGGAATTACATTTGAAAGACCGGAAAATGTGAATATTCTCAGAGAAAACAATCATCCTACAATGCTCAGGAAATCTGAGATCAGATGACGCGCATGGTTTTCATCAAGGAACACTATGAACCACTAGAAAGTTTATAATCTGGTCTAAATTATGTAAAACGATGCTTTTAGAAACAGACTATTTAATTAATTAATTTTGAAACGGAGGAATGATAAAAAAAAAAAGCTAGAATGGAATTACATTTGAAAGACCGGAAAATGTAAATGTTCTCAGAGAAAACAATTATCCTACAATGCTCAGGAAATCTGAGATCAGATGACGCGCATGGTTTTCATCAAGGAACACTATGAACCACTAGAAAGTTTATAATCTGGTCTAAATTATGTAAAACGATGCTTTGAGGATCAGACTATTTAGTTAATTAATTTTGAAACGGAGGAATGATAAAAAAAGCTGGAATGGAATTACATTTGAAAGACCAGAAAATGTGAATATTCTCAGAGAAAACAATCATCCTACAATGCTCAGGAAATCTTAGATCAGATGACGCGCATGGTTTTCATCAAGGAACACTATGAACCACTAGAAAGTTTATAATCTGGTTTAAATTATGTAAAACGATGCTTTTAGGATCAGACTACTTAATTAATTCATTTTGAAACCCAGGAGTGATAAAAAAAAGCTAGAATGGAGTTACATTTGAAAGACCGGAAAATGTAAATGTTCTCAGAGAAAACAATCATCCTACAATGCTCAGGAAATCTGAGATCAGATGACGCGCATGGTTTTCATCACGGAACAGTTTGAATCACTAGAAAGTTAATAATCTGCTCTAAATTACGTAAAACAATGATTTTACGATTAGTGTTAATTAATTTAGTTAATATTGTTAATTTGGAGATGAAGAAATCGCCAAAAAAGCTACAGTGTTGCATTTGAAAAGATTTAAAAATATCAGAGCTCTCAGAGAAAAGAATCATCCTACAATGCTCGGAATAACTGAGATCAGATGACGCGCATGGTTTTTTTCATCAAGGAACATTCTGAATCTCAAGAATGATAATAATCTAGTCAAAATTACTTAAAATTAAAAAAAAAAAATTAAAATCCTAAAGCTGTCAGATTTTGCATTATGCTCAAAAGGGCGTTTTTTAACATTTTGTGTGTTACCTTTATTTATTAACTATCATGTTCTTCGCACTTAAAGCATAAAATTCATTCAAGTGCAATATCGCAAAATAATTTTAAAATGAGGCTCTGTTTATAATTTGCGATACACGGTCTCGCGCGCTGGAGATATTTTTTTTCGCCGTACAGTGTCGCCATTGCTTGCTTTGAAATCGTAGAATTTCTTAATAAAAAAATGTTACATAATATGAGTATATGCGTTATAAATAATGTGTTACAAAATATGAAATCGATAATAAAACAAATTCCAAATTAGGGCTTCCGAATGCCCATATTCGGTGGAGGATTACGTTTTTCAAAACTGGATGGCTCTATGTACCGTTATTTTATCACAATGCGAGAAACGTACATACATTTATGCAGATTCTTCGTTATTTAATTTCTTTAAATATACTATAGGGCTGTAATATTGGGTGGCAACAGTTTGAAAAGTGAACTGGCATTTAAAGTTTTCAACGCAAAATGCCAAAAGGAAATTGATAGCCCTCGTGGGCTAAAACTCCAATTGATTTGGGAACGGTTAAAATGAATATTTCCGTTGAAATCTGAAAACCGAAAATTTTCGTAATTATAGTATTTCCTAAAAAGGGATATTTTGGAAACAATTTCACAAATATTACGCTTACTTACTAATAAAATTACTATATTTTTAACTACAACATTGCTAATAAACCGTTCGAATTTTCAATAGAAGTTCCATTTACTTACTTTTCTTCTTTAATGAAACTCATAGTTCCGTATACAGTGGTCTGTCTATGCGGCAGAATTAAATTCATGAAGATTTTACAGCATGCCTTTTTCTGCGTGGTTTAATAATTAAACTAAGATAATGTTTACATTTCTGACTACTTATTATGAACCTTGCATCAAAAACGGTGGAGTTATTTGAAAGATTAATGCAAGTGTCAACACTGATAGCAGGAAACGATATGCACTGCTATACAATGCTGACCTTGGATCATTCTTCCAGTTTTATTTTCTGCACAAATTAACCAAAAAAAAAAAAAAAAAAAAAAAAACGGTTAAGCAGATTTTCTTCAAGCCTTCTCCATCCACCCAAATCTGCCAATTTTAGCTTTCTTTATCTTTTACTTACTTTACTTAATATAGTTCACAAAGTTCAATTGAAAGTAGAGGCGTATTCGGAAACTAAGTACCGTTTTGGGAAAAAAAAAAAAAAAAGTAAAACAATTTATTCGAATCCAATTTTATTTTTACATGAAAATACATATCTTAAACTATTTTTCAACATAGTTTGCGCCAATGATCAAACACTTGTCATAGCGGGTGACCAGTTTTTGTACACCATCGTCAAAGAAACTTCCCGCCAGTTTCGATAACCACGACTCCACAGCGTTTTTCGTGTCATCGTCAGATCCAAAGCGCTTGCCACCAAGCTCGCGCTTCATGTGCATGAACAAGTGATAGTCGGACGGCGCCAAGTCCGGGCTGTACGGCGGGTGATCGAACTGCTCCCAATGAAACTGTCGAATTAACGATTGAGTGACACCAGCAGTATGGGGCCGAGCATTGTCATGGAGCAATGGCACGCCTTAGTTTTGTTAAAGTCTCACAATATCGCGCCGCATTAATGGTTTCACCTCTGGGAAGAAATTCAGTAAGCAAAACGCCTTTCCTATCCCAGAAGACAGTGCACATGATTTTTTGTGATGACATTTTCACTTTGAACTTTTGTTTTTTCGGAGAATGAGTGTGTCTCCACTCCATCGATTGTGGTGTGATTGTGGTTCGATTCTAGTGTGAAATGACACACCCAAGTTTCATCACCTGTCACAATTTGGTTTAAAACGTTTTCTCCCTCATCACTGTACCGCGTGAGAAATGTCAGGGCACTACCAAGTCGCTTTGTTTTGTGAACATCAGTGAGCATTTTTGGAACCCATCGGGAACACAGTTTGCGATCATTCAAGCGGTCAGACACAATTTCGAACAAAACAGTACGTGAAATTTGCGGAAATGCCTCTGAAAGAGTTGTCATTGTGAAGCGTCTGTTCTCATGAATTGCTTCATCAACTTTCCTTACCAAATCATCGGTGACAACAGAAGGCCGACCACTCCGAGCTTCGGCGTGGACATTTGTTCGACCCGCATTAAACATTCTTACCCACTTTCTCACCATTCCATCACTTATCGCGTATTCACCGTAAACTTCTGTCACTTGACGATAAATTTCGGCCGGTTTAACATTCCTCGCGTTCAAAAATTTAATCACGGCACGAATCTCACAGTCAGCGGGAGAACTAATTGTCTTAAACATTTTGAATGTGCACAGCAAACTGAAAACACAACATAGAGCAACCAAAATGGCGTCAATTGAAAGTCAGTGAACAAGAAAGACTAGTGCGCATGCGCCGGACGCCTACCATAGCGCAGCGACGGCGCTAGAATGAAACGGTACTTAGTTTCCGAATACGCTACGTACTTCGAAACAAGAAATGAATTTTGACACTTTATCCACACATGATGTTAAGTCTTTTATTGTGTAATTAATAATGAAAAATTATAACTACTTCAGTGCTGTTATTTAAGAAGAATTTAAGTTACTTAACAAGAAGGTAGTGGAATGGAAGAGACTATAGGGTGGGACATCTAACTTTTGGAATTCGAATCGGTTATTTAAAAAAAAAAAAAAAACTAATAAAGATTTTTTCAAAATTATGAGTTTATTAGAAAGATTGGACATTTTTTCATTTAAGATTGAAACACATCATTCAAATATCTGCCACGGCTCTCTTGACAGTACCCCATACGATCAATACAATTTTTCAGCACATTTTCGATTGTTTAGCTTCCAATCGCACGAACGGCAACTTCGATTTCGTGTTTCAAGGCATCAATCGTCTCTGGGTGGTTAGCGTAACGCCCTTTTAAGGGGACTCATACACCTTAAAACCCATAAGATCTTCGAATATGTGACTGTTGCAAGAATTGGGATAACTTATTTATTTCAAAAGCAATCACTTCAACCTTTTACAGGTGACTACATAATGTAGCTGCTTTCTGAAATAGTCATCAGAAAGTTTGTGTTGCCACAAATAATTTTATAATTTAATTCGCTTTGTGACAAAATTTTTCGTCATGTTTCTACCTTCCGCGCACAGTTTGAAATACTCTGTTGCATAATTTAATTCCATACTTAATATATAGCTTTTATAACATTTGGAAACTACCGTGAACCGAAAATTCTAAGAATTTCATGTTAATTTTCTTTTATTATTATTTGGAGTTGTTTTTATAAAATGTATTTCATTAAAAAAATCTGTAATATTTTCGTGCATAAAAATTTTTAATATTAAAATATTCATCAGATTTTTGGTTCATTTATAAATTAGTGCCCATATAAAGACTTCCATCCAATTTCAAGTATATACCATTAGCCATTTTTAAAATATGTGCGCAAGGTGTAAACATGACGAAAACTTTTGTCACAAAACGGATTAAATTATAAAAATATTTGTGGAAACACAAACTTTCTGGTTACTAGTCTCTAAGCAGCTATATTATGTAGTCAGCTGTAAAAAGGCGGAAGCAATTGTTTTTAAAATAAATAAAATATCCTAATTCTTGCAACAATCACTTATTCGAAGATCATAAGGGGTTTAAGGTGTATGAAGAACCTTAACTCTTTGAAGACTACAACGCCCCAGACGACCTTTCATTCAAATGACCACAACCGCCCGAAATTCCGATATTGTTTTCTTCCCTCCACTAAGGTATACAGTAGCAGATGCAGTTTCCCCAAATGCATTGTATCAGTTTTTTGCATTTAGTATTTATTTGTGATTCCTTATCCTTTATTTGTTAGAAATAGAAAGGATATCATTTGAAATCTTCACTCTTCTTTGTGCGTTAATGGATGAGGAGGGGATGAAATTTCTGTGACTCTCGAAGACCATTTCGGGCGGTTCGGTATTTTAATATGCAGGTTAGGGAAAGCTTTGGTTTTCAAAGAGTTATGGGTTCTCCAAAAAGCTCCGAGGCGGTTAAATGACATCAGCATTTCGGCTGATTATTCGATTTCTAAAAGCAGGACGCCAAAGATCGATGGTTACGTTGGCTGGTGGCAAGGGGCCCCGTCGCGTAATGGCAGACCGCACATTGAGTTGAACAGTGTTAAACGAATATCGCATACTGCGCATGCCCAGAAAACAATTTGGCGTAATTACTATGCTGGCGCGATTTGAAAAGAAGATAAATACGGTATATGGTAGATGCATCGCCATCTAATTGTAAACAAATCTGGCGTTTAAATCTTCGTAGAGTATAATGTAAATTAATTACTGTGTTAAAATACTATTTTTTGCTCTACTGCTCAAACAACTAGAAAGCAGAAATTAGTGCGAAGTAATGTGAAGCTGTGTTTACATTCAAAATGTAAAATATAATACTTATGAAATTCTGCACATTCCTTTGGAACTGTACAAATTTTCGTTCAGAAAAAGACTGTAATTTAGGATATATTAGTTAAAAATTTATTCATTATACTTTTAAGCAATAAAAACAATTCAGGATTTACCATACGTTCCATTCGTACATACATAAAGAAACACTGAGGAATATAACAAGTGCTTGCAAATAACACTGAAGAAATTTTACAATTCTTTAATGCTAGTTATTAAATTCTTTGAAATGAGAAAATAAAAGCGCGAATATACGCTAACAAACTAAGCGAGATACTCCAGTTTATAATTACTGAATTGTAACATGTAAACAAATTACATTTAAATAAGGAATTATTACGAACATATGTTAACAAATATTAAATGCACTGTTATTGACAAATTAAAACGAAACATATGTTAGAAAAATAAGCAAGCGCAATCGGCGTGGACGTTAAAATAACTAATAAGCAAAGTTCCACAATATTGCAATTTTAAACATCACTCGAACACACTCGACAGCCATGGAGATCACGAATAAGCTAACGTAGGGTTGCTTAGTCGCCAATATTTCTCCCCGCGCCAAAGGTGCACCATCAAGCATGCGCAGTAAGCGAAATTTGCTTAACATTGTTCAACTCAATGTGCGGTCTGCCATTACGCGCCCCGTCCTGCTGAAAGCAAACGTCATCCGTGTCATCATCTTCAATTTTTGAAGACCAAAATTCGTTTAGCATGGCACAGTAACGTTTGCTATTGACGGTAACGGCGGCTCCTTTCTTATTTTGGAAGAAAAATGCCGCCTGACCAAAAACCATTGTGACCCTGTTGGATTTGTTTTTCTGGGGAACGCTTAAAGATATGTGCTATGCTAACCACCCAGAGATGACTGATGCCTTGAAACACAAAATCGAAGCTGTCATTCGTGCGATTGGAGCCCAAACAATCAAAATGTACCGGAAGTCTGGGTTGATCTCTTTTCGGTGTTTGAAAGAGTATTGCTTGGCAGCATTGTTTTACGCCAAGGAGTTTGGCTTTAGTGTAACCCTAAAGATATTTCGTTTTTGCCTTATTAGTTTGTAGGATATCTGACTTGATGTAAGAGCATATGGTTGCTTAATCTTAGCTAAGTTACACAGGTAACTAACTATAAGCACATGCGTGTGCTAGCATTCAATAATGTTGTTTTTGTTAAAATAAATTTGTTATTGTTAATATTACAGTCCACTTACTGAAGTTAAGTATCATTAAATAAGTTCCAGCTACCGTGTCTCACAAAAGTGATGGGACACTTGTGTTTTACAAAAGGAAACTGTAAAAAAATAAACTATAAAAACATGTAAATTTTTTTTGTGGGTGTGTTTCATACTTAAATTTAGTAACAATTATTACATAACATACATTTTCTCAAAATATTAATTTAATAAAAATACAATTGTTTAAAACGAAGCAAAAAATGGCTCACATAAGTGATGGCACACTTACTTTTCCATCAAACATTTATCCAAAAATTTTACTTCTTAAAAAGTTTTAATATTTTGATGGATTTTCTTTTACTTTTAAAACGTGATTTAATCTTCTTGGGATGGATTCGACTAATTTTTTTGTGATTTCTGGAGTGATTTTACCCCATTCTTCTTGAAGCACCGATTTTAATTGTTGTTTTGAAGAAATGGTGTGTTTGCGAATTCTTGATTCCAATTCTTGCCAAATATTCTGTATGGGATTTAAGTCGGGAGATTGTGGTGGTGTTTTTATTATTTCAGGACAGTTATACAGCAGCCAGAGTCTAACATTCAAAGCAGTGTGCGTGGGGTCATTGTCCTGGTAGAATTTAAAATCGTTATGAAGGTTCAATTTTCACGCTGAAGATTTCAAATTTTGATTTAAAATGTGAATATACTTGTACTGATCCATTATACTGTCAATAAAAACAAGAGTACCAACTCCAGCGGATGACATACACCCCCATACAATAACTCCTCCTCCACCATGGTTTACTGTTGGCACCAACTTCTGTTTTCGAAATTCTTCCCTGGGTTTTCTCCACACCAAGATTCTACCGTCAGAACCAAATATATTAAATTTACTCTCATCAGCAAATATAACTTCATTCCAGTAATCAGAATTCTTATTTATGTTGGATTTTGCGAAAGCCAGTCTGAGTTTTCTATTCTTTTCACTTAAGAAGAATTTTTTCCTGGCTGCTCTACCGTGATATCCAGCAAATCGAATTACTCTTATGATAGTCTCAGGATTAACAATTACTCCATATAATGCTTGTAAATCAGCAGCAACTTTAGGAGCACTCATTCTTCGATTTTTGTTTAATATTTTGAACAATAATTCGCTTTATTCCATTGGATAGCTTTGATGGTCGGCCAGGTCTTCTTTTATCCTGAATCATATGATTCTTTTTATGTCGTTTAATGATATTGTAAACTGTTGAATGACTCAAGTTAACTGTTTCAGGAGTTTCTCTAATAGATTTTCCACATTCAATATGCAAATTAATAACTAATTTTCGAATTTCAGGCAAAGTTTCTTTTCGTTTAGCATTCATGGCTGCAGAGAGCTAAAAAAACACAAAAATTCCAAAAGAAACTGGAGAGAAATACTGCAGACGATTTTATAAATTGCTTTTGAGTAAAAATAAAAACCCCAAAAAATATTTTTATTGTAGTACGTAGTAGTATCTAATGGTGTCCCATCACTTATGTGAGCCATTTTTTGCTCCGTTTTAAACAATTGTATTTTTATTAAATTAATATTTTAATATTTTGAGAAAATGTATGTTATGTAATAATTGTTACTAAATTTAAGTACGAAACACGCCCAGAAAAAATTTTTACATGCTTTTTGAATTTATTTTATACAGTTTCCTTTTTTAAAGCACAAGTGTCCCATCACTTTTGTGAGACACTGTATCTTCGGCAAGAACAATCTCAATCATTTGAATGATGATGTGTTTCATGCGAATGAAAATGCCCAATCTTTCTAATAAACTCTTAATTTTGAAAAAATATTTACTAGTTTTTTTTTAAATATGTATCCAATTCAAATTCGAAAACCCCACCCTTTGTTATAAGAATAACCTCCACCCTTTATTAATACTATATACAGATATCAGTAAAACGACAATTACCTGTTGTAGTTTTCAAGTCAAATATTAAATTCACTGTACCAGGGAAACTGACATTAAAAACAGAAATATACGTACTTTTCAAGCTGGTATCATTATCTACAAGAATAAAAACTAGACTTAAATCAACAAATGATATTTCTCGGTGTACATTGAAGTCATCGATGCCGATTTTTTGAGTTAACTTACCTTACCTTAAAAAGGCCTACACTCGAATGTACTCTCCACGTGGTATCGGCATAAAGACCAATCTTGAAATCATCGACAGAATTTAGTCAGTGAGTGCAAACCAATAATTTACGGGAGAGGGAACTGTAGCCTGTTACAAAAACAAATTACTTTCAGCAAAAAATTGGGGGGGGGGAGGGAAGATATGAAAGCTTTCATATTTTAACAGTCACCCAGAAGCTTGTTAAGGTTTTACGCTGTCTTCTTTTATATATATATATATTACAGTGAAACACCGAAATCTGGAGAATGTCGACTTTCACCGGTGAATGTCAACATTCACATAGCCTCTTGGTGTATGTCCGAAATATTTTCCAAATACTCTTATTTCTGACTTACACCGGTCAATGTCGACATTCACCATGTACTAATGGTGAATGTTGAACATATAACAATATTATATTTTCTTCTCCGTAATTCAGTCGCGAATAAACGCACTTGAGACTTGAAATAAGAACTTAAGAACAAGAGAACCTAAAACACACAATACATTCAAAATGAGAAAGGAAAATAACAGAAGTTAAAAACTTACTTAATTATACACTACGTTCTAAACCAGAAAATAAAATAACAGTCATAAAAAACTTACTAAATTATGCGATTCAAATCTTATTTATTGCAACAACTTAAAACTATTATGGCACTATGACCTCTCTTTTCGACTTTCACCAGAGCATATCTGTGATTGTCGACATACACCGGTGAGGGTCCGACTATACAAGAATGTAGTGAAATATTCGGTCTTTCGTATTTGGTGAATGTTGATTGATATTCTCCGGTGAAAGTCGACATTCTCCAATTTCGGTCTTTCACGGTAACACACACACACATATATATATTTAAACAAAATTAAATTCTAAACAAATACGTATAAAAGTAAAAAAGTAGAAAAGCAAATTTAAATTCTAAAAAAAGGAAAAAAGCCAAAATAATTTAAAAATAATTAAACTAAATTATTTAGAGAGCGAGTTTAAAATAAAAACAAAACTATTAGAAAAAGAAAAAGAAAGTTGTTTTTAATAAAAGAGAAACAAACCAGGTAATTAGCGCTAAAGCTGCTAAGTACAAACAAAATTGTTTCATAAGAATAAATTGAGTTTAATTAAAAAAATTAAATTTAACTACATATTTAATTAAATATTCTTTGCGCCATTGCTGCAAGGAATGAAATTTAAATTTAAACAAATTTAAATTCTAAACAAATACGTATAAAAGTAAAAAAGTAGAAAAGCAAATTTAAATTCTAAAAAAAGGAAAAAAGCCAAAATAATTTTAAAATAATTAAACTAAATTATTTAGAGAGCGAGTTTAAAATAAAAACAAAACTATTAGAAAAAGAAAAAGAAAGTTGTTTTTAATAAAAGATATATATATATCTAGCTCAGCGGGGCAATTTGCTCTGAAGGACTATTAATTTCGTTTGGCATTTTGCGTTGATTCACTACAGCCGTTGTTTCACTTTTGAAACTGTTGCCACCCGATATTCTCGCCCTGTATTATATTTGAAGAAATTAAGTAATGAAGAATCTGCACAAACGTATGTATGTTTCTCGCACTGTGTAATAAAACGACGGTACCTAGAGCCATCCAGTTTCGAATAACGTAATCCTCCTACGAATATGGGTATCTGGAAGCGCAAATTTAAAATTTGGAAGCTGTTTTATTATCGATTTTCTATTTTGTAAAACTTTAACGAATTTTTGATTAACAATCTCGAGGATTTCAAAGCGAGCTATATCCACGCTGTACAGAAAAAACATTTTTATCTCCACCGCGTGAGACTCTATCGTAAATTCCAAAGAGAGGCTCAATTTAAAATTCCTTTGCGATAGTGGTCTTGAACTGAATTTTATGGTTCAAGTGCGAAGAACATGATCTTTATTTATTAATTGGTATATAGCTGCATATAGACAAGAGCTAGAGCACCTCGAAGTGATTTTTTCAAAATTCGAATAAGTTTTTTTTTTTTTTTAAATTTTGCGATTTTTTTCAAAATTCGAATAAGTTTTTTTTAATTTTATGGCATCATTTTGAATAGTTTCATTCTTTTAGAAATATGGTTTTGGCAACAGTTTTTCATTCAACTGTATAATGGACTGCTGACGGTTGAAAATCAGCACTGTTGCCACTTAGAAAAATGAGGGCAATAATCCTGTGCAGTTTTTAAACTTAATGTTTCTCTTCGATACTGGACGTTTGTTGAGAGTGCCAAGTGATCTGTGGACACATAATGTCAGTTGGAAATAAAAATGGAATTAAAATCGACTCGACTGCCAAGTTTTATTTACAAAGGCAACACATTAGCTTACGACGCAATCAGAATGTTTCCTCTTCAATATGGATGGATCTAAGCTCCCGTCTTTTCCTTGCTTTTATTATGACATATATTGAATTTAACGTTTGGTGTTCCTTTCAGGCACTTTTCCGGTACATTTAAAAGCCAGGCTGGCCGCGTAACTGCTAGTATTTAATAAATAAAGGTAACACAGAAAACGTTAAAAAAACGCCCCTTTGGACATAATGCAATCTGAAAGGCCTTCAGATTTTTATCATTAACTTATTTTAGTTATTGGTTAAACTCTGCTTCCAGCACATCACCGTTTTTAAAACTAAACCAACAGCTCTCTACTAAAAAAAAAAAAAAAAAAAAATTCCTAAAAACAATCCTCTTCAGAAACAAACTTTTATATAAATTCTTCTTTCCCAGTCTTCAAGATGTCGCTTCTAATCCTATCCCACTTGTCTGAAAGCTACCTTTGCACAGCTTCTGCATCTCAATGGAAGAAACACTATTCACAGAGTGCAGTAAATATCATCACAACTCCCACACTAATAGAAGGTGTGTATCTGTGTGGGAGGGAGAGTTCTGATAAGCATTTGATGTTCAACAGGCCCATCAAAATTCCTGCTATTTTAAAAGATAGGGCAAAATGATTCTGACAGATTCGCAATGTATAAAATAAAAGAAAAAACATAAGAAAAAAAAAAAATAAAAGATAAAAATCAAACTGTAAAATCTCAAAGACATCATACCAAACTATTAAAATCTTTAGCGTGAAGCCATGTCAGTGGTAGTGTTCTTTCATAAATGATTTCTTCTATTCTGCGCTGAAAAAAAAAATTGTGAAAAGAGATATTCTTTTTAATCCGAACGGCCTTAGCCCATTGCGTCGAAAACTTCAAATGTCCGTTTCACTTTTCAAATTGTTGCCACCTAATATTATCGCCTGTATTATATTTAAAGAAATTAAATAATAAATGTATGTATGTTTCTCGCACTGTGATAAAACAACGGTACCTAGAGCCATCAAATTTTGAATACGTACGTCTCCACCCGAATATGGGCAACTGGAAGCCCAAATTTGGAATTTATTTTATTACCGATTTCTTATTTTGTAACACTTTAAGGAATTTTGGTTAACAAACTCAACGATTTCAAAGCGAGCTATGGCAACACTGTACGAGGGGAAAAAAAAAGAAAACAAAATCTGAAAGGTATTAGATTTTAAATTATGTCCAAAGGACCTTTTTTTAACATTTTGTCTGTTACATTTATTTATTAAATATCACGTTCTTCCCACTTAAACCATAAAATTCAGTTCAAGAACAATATCGCAAAATAGTTTTAAATTCAGCCCATCTTTAGAATTTCCGATACAGAGTCTCGCGCGCTGAAATTTTTTTTTTTTTTTTTTTTCTGTGCAATGTTGTTGCCACTGCGAGCTTTGAAATCCTGGAGTTTGTTAATCAAAAATTCGTTAAAGTTTTACAAAATATGAAATCGATCTCCAAATTTCAAACTCGGGCTTCCACATGCCCATATTTGCAGTAGGATTACGTCACCCAAAATTCGATGTCTCTATGCACTGTTTAATTTCTTCAAAAATAATGCAGGACTCTAACATTTGGTGGCAACAGTTTGAAAAGTGATACGGACATTTATAGTGAACCAACGGAAAACGAAAACAATAGTCCTTCAAAGGGACAAAGCCTCTTTGGATTAAAAAAAGAAAAAAAAACATTTTTATCTCCCAGCGCACGAGTCTGTGCATCGGAAATTCTAAAGATATGCTCTTTTTAAATTATTTTGCGATATTGCCGTTGAATAGAATTTTATGGTTTAAGTGCGAGGAACATGATATTTAATAAATAAAGGTAACACATATAACGTTAAAAAAAACGACCCTTTGGGCGTAATATAAAATCTGAAAGCTTTCAGTATTTTTTCCTTCCCCCCCCCTCAAATTTGTAGCCTGAAATATTCAGATAGCAATCATTTAACACCTCAAAGAATAGTTAATTTCATTTATTTTCTTAATTTAAAAATTTAAAAAAAAAATCTTATAAAAAATGACCTTTATATCAGTAATTCTTGACCCTTAGCCCCATACACCCATTTCACTGCTAGAAGATCATGCCCCCCTTCTTTCCAAAATCCGAGTAATACCTATATAAATTCATTAAAATTTAGATTATTTTTAACTCGCTTTATAAATTAAACAACTAAAAGTATAAAAATCTTGATATATGCCAAAACTTGAATAAAAATCATATTTTATTTTCATGAACTAAAATTAAATACTTAACAGATAAATAAAATGATGATCAGGTTGAATGTCCACGCCACATAAAATGATATTTTCGTTGAAATATGATACCTGAAATTTTTCAAGATAACAATACTTTACTTCGTACAAAGAAGTAAACACCATTAGCGAATTACCCATAACATCAAACTCTCTGAACCAGTTCAATGACGTAGGTTGGAAATGATCAATAAAACAGCATTAAATATGATTAATAAAATTCTTCTAACAGTGTTTCGATATGTGTCTATCAAAAAATATTTTTATGAAGACAGATAAAGAATTTAGGTCGTTAAGTTCTAAAACCCTAAAAAACATAATCCGCCTAGGCCAGAAGCATTATTTTGAAAAATTTATATCATCGTCTAGAATATATTAAAAGCAAAGGAGAAAATGCATAAAATCAATAAATCTGGCATTCGTATCTTCTCATGCATTTTTCATTAAGTAGTTTTTACTTAATGAAATGTTTTCTACCACATCTAAATTTCCATATGTGCGGTTCCGATGCATTTCTGTCTAAATCAACATCCAATCTAGTTTAAAACGGATGTTATTAAAATATCAAATTAATCTGATCTAGAATCTATTTAACATCTCATCAGCAGCATTCGAGCTGCATAAAAAAAAATCGAAAATCAAGTTCACAAATTCAGACTGTTGTAGCGGTTGCTACATCATAAACGTTCTGCTACATTACTTACATTTTTTTTTTTTTTTTTTTTTTTTTTTTTTGTTTGTTTAAGAATAACTTTACGCTACTAAATTTAAAAGAAAACAATTTATTATTCACTTTTTAAAGACACTCTTTTTTAAACAACATCATTCTACGACTACTTTCGTTTCTACTGTTGCCACTCACAGTCTACATAAAGTTGTACAAAAGAAAAGATGTATATCATTTGTAGAGGTTATACTGTTGCCATTTCGAGGCAGAGAAAAGTTTTTATTCAATCCGGAACGGGTTTAATTAATTCTTTTCCACTAAAAAGCGAACAACTAACAAGCATAAATTATGTCAGCAGAAAAATTAAATAAATAAGATGTTTACTTTAAACGGGTTTAATATTTTACTTTTGTACTTTCTTTTATCATATTATGTCCATTAGAAAACTATAATGCGAGCTAAGATATCTGTATTATTGCTTTCCAGTAATGCGTGAAAATTTTGTGTCATTAGTGTCAAAAATTTCAGGAATTGTCATTAATCATTATTTTTAAAAAATGCTGATATTCAGTAGAGTGCTGAAAATTCCGAATTTAATATCAGGAGCTCAATGGTCTCAGAATATGCTACGGTGAGTAAAATGACTACTATAACATCACGGTTTTTCACGCGTGTAGTCACAACAAGATAAATTTTTTTAAATGCCAAATGGCAACAGAAAGTTTTAAAAAAAAATTAGGCAGATGGCTTCCTGGTTACTATGAAAAATGAATTTATTTCTGTTCTACTTATTTATTTATTTATTTTTATTTTTAGCCCAAAGGGCGTTAGCTCAGAAAGGTTATGAATTTTGTTTCGGCATCATTTTTTTTTTGATTGTTGCCACCAAATATTATCGCCCTGTCTTATATTTAAAGAATTAAAAAATGAAGAATCTGCATAAATGTATGTATGTTTCTCGCATTGTGATAAAACAACGGTACCTAGAGCCATCCATTTTTGAATAACCTAATCATCCCCCGAATATGGGCATCAGGAAACCCTTAATTTGGAATTTGTTTTATTATCGATTTCATACTTTGTTACACTTTAACGAATTTTTTATTTACAAACTCGAGGATTATTGCTGTTGAACTGAATTTTATGGTTTAAGTGCGAAGAACATGATATTGAATAAATAAAGGTCAAACACAAAACGTTAAAAAAAAAAAAAAAAAACGCCCCTTTGGACGCAATTTAAAATCTGAAACCTTTCAGATTTTTTATTTATTTATTTATTTACTTTTTAAGGTGAATTTTCTTAGACAATCCCCCCCCAAAGCCACAAACAAGTACTACCGTTGCAGAGGCAATAGATTAAATTCTTCACAAAGTTACAAAGTTTCGCTCCAGGCATTTTCAGAATGACTAACCGCAGCTGCATGTGGGGGCACACGCGAGGTTGCGAAGAATGGGAAAATAGTGGGTAGAATAAAAAAATTGCTGCCTCAAAAAGTTTTTTCAACTGCACTGCATTTATTGAGTGAAAAAAATATTACTCTAAAACACTCTTATTTCCCCCTCCTTCAATTTTTAAAATAACTGCATAGATTGGCAATGCAAAACCAACCCCAAATTACGAAAGTTTATTGTTACTATTATTTTCTTAAACAATAATTTAAACATCACTATAATTTTACCATTTTTGAAATTTTTCACCGTATATCTTTATTTTTCAATATTGAGTTATTTTGGATTAGGATACCCTTCCAGACTAACTACAGTACGTTCCGAATAACCGACGTTAATACCTGGGACGACGTACATGGTTTACCTAAAATCACCATTGATTCGACAGCAGTTAAAAAAAAAATTTAAAAACTTTCAGATTTTATATTACACTCAAGGGGATTATATTTCTGACGTTTTGTGTATAACCTTTATTTGTTGCTCTTCGGACTTAAACCATAAAATTCAATTCAACCGCAAAATCGCAACATAATTTTAAAATGGGCATATGTTTAGAATTTCTTCCTCCCCCCCCCCGTACAGTGTTTATACGAATTCCAAATTTGGACTTCCACATGCCCATATTCGCAGTATGATTACGTCATTCAAAATTGAATACCTCTAGGTACCGTTGTTTTATCACAACGCGAGAAACGTACATATATTTATGCACATCCTTCATTATTTAATTTCTTTAAATATAATACAGGGCTGTAATATTTGGTGGCAACAGTTTGAAAAAGGAATGAACGCAAAAGCCAAAACGATATTAATAGCCCGTCTGGGGGGTAACTTTAAGTTTTGTATAAATCGTTTGAGTTTGTTAATCAAAAATTCTCTAATGTCTGCCAAAATATGAAATAGATAATAAAGAAAATTTCAAATTCAAAATTAAGACTTCCAGTTGCCCATATTCGGTGGATTTCTTCAAATATAATACAAGGCGATAATATTTGGTGGCAACGATTTGAAAAGTGACATTCCGTTTATAGTGATTCGACGCAAAACGAAAACAATAGTCTTTCAGGGACAAAGCCCCTTTGGACTAATAAATAAAATATAACATTTTGTTTAGGAATAAGGCACTGGTTGCTTTATTAACTCGAATTTTTATATCAGATGTGGGGGGGAGGGGAGAGTAATGATTTATGAACAGCCGGGTTACGACATTTTCTTTTCCTCTAGGCGAAAAGATTAAAAACAAAAAAAAAAAAAAAAATCTACTCTATTCCCATAAATCCCCCCCTCTCTCTCTTCGCTGCCACCCTCACCTACTCTTATGAGCTAAGCGTTCACAGATGGTTTGTGATGCACGAGATTTCAGAAGTGTAAACCACTGCCACTTTTTTAAAAGGAAATCAACACTGAAAAATAGAGTTGGTAAGGGAAATTCGTGTCAAGCAAAAGATGAGAAGGTTACTTCCCACGACACTGATTTAGCAGAAAGGGTTCCCTCACCTCTTCCAACTAAAAAGGCTATTTCTTGGAAAAATCTTTTAATTTACGTCGACTGCTACTGTCTTTCAATATTAAAAAAATCCCCATACCTTTCCATCTGTGCATTCCTGTAAAAACCGTAATGTACAGTCTGTAATCTATATGTATAAAGAAGGAAGTCTGTTCGCGTCACTACTATAGCTATCCTCACCAAATTTTCTACAATTCTTAGGAACAATCTACGATCTACATTCAGTTCTTTGTATAATTCAAGAATTACAAAGTCGAAGTCCACTTTTTTCCTCCCGAAAAAGAGTAGCTAAAAGCAGAGATATTAATTAAAAACGCTAATTTTCGCCTTCATTTTTCCAAGTGGCAACAGTCTCGCACGCTGGAGATAAAAATCTGCTTTATTTCGAGAAGCATTGCCACTGCCAACACCTTCTGAAAAGGTTTAAGAAGGTGTTGCCACTGCTCGCTTTCAAATTAGAGAGTTTGTTAATAAAAAATTTCTAAGTTTTACACCCATTTCCCAGAGAAAAGCACAAATATCCATCTGACATTCTCCATCCTTAACATTTTTTATTCACACTAAATTCTTCAGTTCACTGATTCGGACCTTCGACCAGAAACTCACCTTTTTCGTCATCGACTGATGGCGGCCACCTAACTTTTACTTTCGTCTTTTTGTTTTACTGATGTTCTTCACGTGATAAGGCAAAAAAAAAAAAAAAAAAAAAAAAAAAAGAGGAGGCGCTGCTTTCTGAAACTCAAATTCACTATATGTTCTTCGCTTTACAATTGAAAAAATATAGGATTGCCAAACATTAAATACATTATTCCCGATTCCAAAAATTCGTAGGAAGCCATTTCGACTATTCTCATCTTCGTACGACTTTAATTCGCCGAGATATTAATTGAAAACACTGATTTTCGCACTCATTTTTCCCGAGTGGCAACAGTCTCTCGCGTTGGAGATAAAAATGTTTTATTTCGAAGAGTGTTGCCACTGCTCACTTTCAAATTGTAGAGTTTGTTAATCAAAAATTTGTAATTTTTACAGTATATATAAATATAAAAGAATATTTGTTATGTGTTTATTCGTTTATAGATTTCTGATCGATTATAATCGATTTTTTGCCACATTATATCCACTAAAATTGAATATTGGTGAAATATTGGATGGAACTTGTGCTTTTACGACCATTTGGTTAGAAAGAAGAAAATCATTCAAAACTGCGTGCTGATATAATGAAAGAGAATTAGTTTATTTTGTCTATCGATATTTTTTATGTAAGTTCCATAACGCATCAGACTGAAAAATGTATGAATATGAATGGTATTTTTTGCATCGTTATTAGAGAAGGATTACAGCGGTATCGTTCTCACAGATTTATTTAAAATAATTACAGACATATTTTAATATAAATATAGTTAATCTAAATTAAATTTTGGATCAAATAACTAAAATTCACAATAAATATTTAGGATGTTATTGGATCCTGAAAACTTTTTGATAGTCAGATCTACACACAAACGGGATTTTTGTTTGGGAATTTACATAATCACCCTTTCTAATGAATTCAGATCAACAAAATTAAGAGCATTTAAAAATGAGATAACTTTCTGCTTTAAGATATCAATGTATTTGTGCTTGTTTATCAATGTATTTGTTTTATGCCAACTATAATTTGGAACTAAATTTACAGATAAAGAAAATGAAGTTTATACCTGTAAATGAGAAAATTGCTATGAATTGACCGTCGAAATATATATATAAAAAAAAAAGAAGAAGAAGATACGGGGAAAGTCCTGGTATCTGTATTACCTTTTTTTTTTTTTTTTTTTTTTTTTTTTGTTTTATTCGCCCGAAGAGACGTGAATCAATGAACTCAGACTTTATATTACTCTCAAAAGGACTTGTTTTTTTTTTTTTTTTTTTTTTTTTTTTGTGTGTGTGTGTGTGTGTGTGTGTGTGTTACCTTTATTTATCAAATATCATGTTCTTCACACTTAAAACACATAAATTCATTTCAACAGTAATATCACAAAATATTTGAAAGAACATATCTTTAGAATTTCCCGTACACAGTCTCGCGGCGCTGGACATATTTTTTTTTTTTTCCTTTCTTTCTTTCTTTCTTTTTTTTTTTTTTTTTTTCCCTCTTTCGTACAGTGTTGCCATTGCTCGCTTTGAAGTCGTTGAGCTTCTTAATCAATAATTCGTTTAAGTTTTACAAATAGATAATAAAACAAATTCGAAAATCAAAATTCGGGCTTTCAAGTGAACATGTTCGGTTGGAGGATTAATTTATACAAAATTTGATTGCTCTAGGTATCGTTGTTTCTTTACAGTGCGAAATACATTCGTGTTTTCATGCAGATTCTTCATTATTTAGTTTCTTTAAATATAATACATGGCGATAATATTTGGTGGCAACAGTTTGAAAAGTGAATCGACACAAAAATGGCGTTTTGAAATTAATAACCTTCTGGGCTAACACGCTTTGGGTTAAAAAGTAGTTTAATGTTTGCACTATGGAAAAGACAAATTATTTCGAAGATACATACAATTTTATATAAATATAAAATAAATACTTTAATATTAAATATTTCTAATAAATTTGTTTTTATTTAGGCAAAATGTAAACACCTGAATTGTTAGTACGAAGTTTCAATACATTACGAATGTTACAAAATTATAACATTAGGAAAAAAAACAAAGTAGGAAAAGAATGCCTAGTTGAAACAGCTAAAAGGTGTAACAAATAAAAATTGCTCAAAAACCGTTGCAACTATTGTTTCATTTTTGTAACTAATATTAAAAGTTAAACTGTGAATGTGAATGAGCAAAATTTCTCTTACGAATGAAAATCATAAAGATAATCAATTTTTCTTTAAAGAAAACATGGCTCATTACGACACATGCCTACGGACAAAATTTAAATAAACAAATTATTGTTCCCGTATATGATACCTGGACTTTTTTTTTTTTTAATTATAAAATCCGTTTTTCCATCATATTTCTTGAAAATATTATATTAAATAAGCATTAGTTAAGTAAAATGGGGTGTAAAAGAACATGAATACACAGAAAAAAAAAAAAATATTAACAATTTCATGTGGACATTACGTGGCTTGCTTTTACGGCGTACACTTTTTTTTTTTTTTCTTTTCCCTGCACTTCATTTAAACTTCCTTAATCGAATTCTTCTAACCTAATTTACCAATTCCTCCAGCCAAGTTGAAAATGACATTAAAAACTGTAAATTTTGAAATTAAACATCCCAGTCTTTTGTCGTCAGGAAACTTAAAACAATACAAAAGGGTAGAAAATGTTGATATATACCAAAATTCGAATAAAAGTAGTTTTTTATATTCATAAACTGAAACTAAATGCTTAATAGATAAATAAAAAGGCTTATAAAATCCCCCCCTTCTGGCTAGACGGTGTTGCCATAATGCAACCGGATACTGAAACAATTCTGATAACGATATCGTATATTTTCTTCTGTGGCCATATATTATTGATCAATGTTAGAGCATTTTATTTTTTCGTTTATCACATTTCATTCCTACAGCGATAGAAAAATAAATAAAATAAGACACATTTATTCTTGTGAAAAAAATATGAAACACACTCTCTTCGACAAAATAAACAATGATATTATGCTCAACAAAAAATAAGCAGTACAATTCTTTTTTTATTTATGTAAACTTTTCTTTTGTTGCGTTAAATCTGATTCTTCTCTCTCTTAGAATTAACATAACATACAAGAAACAAGTAATAACATACAAGAAATCTTAACACGTATTTCCTATACATATAAAATAATCACACAATAAAATAAACAACAAAATGTACATTATTAAACTGTTTTATTAATTATTTATAAGACACTGAAGATTTTTTATCCAAAAAAAAGTTTTTTTTTTTTTTTTTAGCCCAAAGGGTCAATTTACCCAGAAGAGTTATTAATTTCGTTTTGGCATTTGGCGTTGATTCACTATAAACGGCGAATCACTTTTAAAATTGTTGCCACCCAATATTATATTTAAAGAAATTAAATAATGTATGTTTCTCACATTGTGATAAAACAACGGTACCTAGATCCATCCAATTTTCAATAAGGTAATCCTTCACCGACTATGGGCATCTAGAAGCCCTAGTTTGGAATTTGTTTTATTATCGGTTTCATATTTTGTAAAACTTTTATGAATTTTTGATTAACAAACTCTCGACGATTTCAAAGCCAGCAATGGCAACACTGTACGAAAAAAAAAAAAAAAAAAAAAAAAAAAAAAAAAAAAAAAAAATTTATCTCTAGCGCGCGAGACTGTGTATCAGAAATTCTAAAGATATACTCTTTTAGAAATTTTTTGATACTGCTGTTGAATTGAATTTTATGGTAAGTGCGAAGAACATGATATTTAATAAATAAAGGTAACACATAAAACGTTAAAAAAAAAGTACCTTTTTTCACTTGCCTACATACACAACCCATTTTTATTTCAACAAAAATAAGCAGTACAATTCTTTTTTTATTTATGTAAACTTTTTTTCTTTTGTTGCGTTAAATTTGATTCTCCTCTCTCTTATTATTAGGATTAAATGCACAACATAAGTAAACATACAAGAAATCTTAACACTTATTTCCTATATATATAAAATAATCACACAATAATTAATTAATTTTTTAATAATTTTTTTCTTTTTTAGCCCGAAGGGGCAATTTACCCAGAAGAGCTATTAATTTCGTTTTGGCATTTTGCGTTGATTCACTTTTTAAATTGTTGCCACCCAATATTATATTTAAAGACATTAAATAATGTATGTTTCTCACATTGTGATAAAATATTTGTTACTTATGCAAATGAGTTTCATTACACTTAGCCTAGAAACGAGAATAAAAGATACACCAATGTAAGGAGAATTATATTGCACTTATAATGTTACGTTAAATTATTAAATTGTTCAATAAAATAGAAAAAAATATAATTAAACTTACCGTTGCCATATCTACTTGTTCTCTTGATGACCATTAATGCAATTGCGACTGCTACACAGAGAAAGGTGAGCCCGAAAACTATAAGAATTACAGTCCCCCATTTATTTGCAAAGTCGGAGATAGTTGTCACTTCCTTTTTGGACAGACGATCCGTAATATCACGTCCTTCCGTTTCATGCCACTTGTGGGGTTTACTGTCGAAAACCCCCTGGTCCCGATTGGTTCCAATTGTAATCGCGATTTTTGTAAAGTCGACACAAAATCTATCCATAAAATCAGTGCAAGGGGCCATCTCCCAAGATTTGTTTTCGCATATTGTGCATGGCCGGCATTTAATTTGTTCGACATCGTACCACTCACTGTCTTTGCACAGTTTGGAAGTAAGAACTGTCGGAAATGGTGCGAGAAGCACAAGCAATGAAAGAATGGAAAGCATAATGCCCATACTATTTCAGAAATCCAACCAAGAGTACAAGGAGTCAACAAGACAGTTGAACAACAAACAAACACTACCAAGCGAGACACATAGTAGAAGAACGCGTCCTTCCCCGGGACGGAACGTCAATGAAAGAGATAATCACCCAACTGGAGTTTCCAGTAGACCTCTTACTCAACTCCTGACGTCACGAAGATAAAACTTATAATCCAATCACAGCGCGCTGAGGGTTGCCGTATTTACCAGCACAAGTTTGGCGAGCAAAATAGGAAATAACTTTCTCCTACAGAAATTTTTGGTGTCGTTCTGAAGAGGAGAGGAATTATCGTTAAATTTTATTTGAAGCTTTTTGTTTGTTTGTTTGTTTGGTGTTGTCGTTAGCGTTCTTTTTATTTAAATTAAAAATTTAACGTTCTATTTATTAAAATTTTATTTAAATTAAAAATTTAAGTTCATGTTCTTTTTATTTAAAAACTAGCCTTCGTCTGGCTTTTAAATGTACCGTAAAAATGCCAAAAGGGAACAACAAACATTACATTTAAAACCTGCACGGAAGGGTTTTTATGCCGCGTAAAAGCTGAGAAGTTTATATATATTCGTCACTGTCGATTGCAATAAAAAATTAGACAATTAGATACACAATTAGATATTATAGTAGTCCCATATACAAAATTTCCAAGTTGTGTGACTAACCGTATGCGAGATACATGAGAGATTATGCAAGATACCTACGTACATACGTACGTCATAAAAAAATCCATTTTACATTCTGTTTTGAAACAAAGAATCCTTTATTCTTTCCGTGTGTACAGACATCCAGCAAAAACATAGTCAAAATTGATTCGAGAATGGTCAAAATGTTTAATGTTTGAAATGAGGATGTCCGATTTCTAATTTTAAAACACAGCTGTGTTTGTCTTGTCTTTGAGCAGCTTAACTGATGTAATTACAGCATGTAAACAAGCAAACAAACAAACAAAAATCTGATGTGTACACCACATGACCTTGTACGGAATATTAAATTATACGCATTTTTTCTTGCATTTCATTTAAACTTATTGAATTGAATTAAATCTACTTCGCCGACAGCGCATAAACCACAATAGAATAAATGCATTCTTTAAAATTCACTCTGTTTGTTTACCATAGCGACACTCTGGCGCTAGGTTCACTTAACAGTATTATATTTCGTTCATATTATAACTCAGAATGCACAAAATTTATATCATTTAAAGAATTATCTAATCGTTGTCACATGTTCTATTCAAATACTATAATAAAGCTAGGACGATGGATAAAAGAAATTAAGCAAACAAAACAAAAAAGAAACGTTTTTCACAGACAATTCAGTATTTCTAATTCAATTAATTCAATTCTCACTTCGCGAGAAGGCAAAAATACATAAAAACTCAAAATATCTATATTAAAAATTACGAAGTAAATCTTAAACACTTATTTCCTCGAAAAAATTCCAGAAAGGATTAAGCATGATTTAATTTGCAATAATAAATGAAGACGTTATCTTTGCTGTTGCGAAGCTTACTTTCTCTAGATTGCCAACAAATCTACTATTTTGCTGTTTCAAATGTAAACAAGCAATGGCCGCCATCAAAAAAATTATTAGGCTTAGAGGCATTTAAACAACTTTAAAATTGTTGATAATTCTAAAAATATTGTATACAGATTTCCTAAAGGCATAAAAACCTTAACCGGAAGATACGAACAACATAATTCAATCATTTTTAAAACAAAAAATATACAATCTACAAACATATAAGAGTCAAGAAACTGAGATCACTGAGCCGGGTAACAGAGTGGATGTTTGTTAAAATTTAATATAGATATATATATATATATATATAATAATTTATTTCCTAAACAGTATTGATTAATTGATTATATTATCTCCTAAGTTTAATTAAGGTAGAATTATTTTAAAAGTGTGCATCCATACTGGTAAGTTATATTTTGAAAGATGTTTTGAAACGTTTGGCGCGGCCGATTGCAACCAAAATGCAAGGTGCACATCTACATGTTATAGTAGTCCTATATACAAAATTTCAACGTTCTGAGGCTACTGGTTTTTGAGTTATGCGAGATACGTACGTTCGCACAGACGGCACGAAAAATTCTCTTCAGAATTCATTTTCAAGTAGTTTTGTAATTTTTTTGGAGGAGAAGAGTCTTTTATTCTGTCCTTACGTACAGATATCACGCAAATACATCGTTAAATTGCATTTGAAAGCTGTCAAAATGGATAGTTTCGTTGAAATATGCTGCCTGAAACTTTTCGCGATTACAATACTTCCTTTTTACTTCGAACAAGGAAGTAAAAAAAAAAAGACTGAATTGCTTCTGATTTTAAATTACGTCCAAAGGAGCGTTTTTTTAACATTTTGTGTGTTACATTTATTTATTAAGTATCCCATTCTTCGCCCTTAAATCATAGAATTCAGTTCAACAGCAATATCGCAAAATAGTTTCAAAATGAGCATATCCTTTAGAATTTCCGATACAGAGACTCGCGCAGTGGATATAAAGATATTTTTTTGAAATTTTGATGGCTGTAGGTACTGTTGTTTTATCATTATGCGAGAAACATGCGTACATACATTGATGCAGATTCTTCCTTATTCAATTTCTTTAAATATAATGAAGAGCTCTAATATTTGGTGGCAACAATTTCAAAAGTGAACCGTCGCAAAACGCCAAAACGAAATTAAAAGCCCTTCTGCGCTAACGCCGTTTGGGCTAATAATTTTAAGTGTTAATTCTTTGATGGTTGCTTCTGAGTTTTCTATGTCATTCACAAAAAAATGTCTACCAATTTCCTACGAAAATTCTCCGTAAGTGCACAATTTTATCTACTAATTTAGGGTATAGATTTGATTTCGCTCGAGAAAATTGAAGGCAGGAAATGTGTTTTTATCTTGTAGCCCTAGAATAAAGCTCCAGTCAAAAGCGTTTGCAATTCTGATTTAATCTGAAGAATAAAAAATTGCTTCGTGCACTTTAAGAACTCTTAACCAGACCCTGAAATGAGAACGTCTTGCCATTTTCTTTGTTGTCGTTCATTGAAGTGTGAAACGGAGAATTCGCATTACACTTGGGCTTAAATAAATATGTCAGCTGACCTTGTAAAAGGGAGTAGCATTTTTAAAAAAAGACATATTATTTGATAGAGAAATATGGATACTTTATCTGAGCTGTTGCCAGCATTCTTTAATTTATATAATTATTTAAATTAAATATTTTTTGAAAGAATTCAAAGTTTCATATTTTTAAGAATCATTTTACTTTACAGCGTGTTCATTTACTTTAATTCTTTTTCTGTAACTTCTAATTTAATTTTCAAATGCGCAGAGTTCGTAAAGTATTATCGCATTCCCCTGTGCGTCCTGTAGGGAAATAAATGCTCGGCACGTCTACACACTAACTGGGTGTGGTGTGGTGTATTTAATTAATGCAAACCACACTAGGGCTATCTGCTTAAGGGGAGGGATGCCTTCGTGGAAGACTTTCTAAGGGAAACTGGCTCGTATACACGTTACACATGGGGAAAATCACGAAAGCACCCATGCAGCCAGCCCGTTCGCGGGATTCCAACCTCGGACCGAATTACCAGTGCTCAGCGACTTTACCGCTCGGCCGCTGGTGGGCCGCACTAACTGGGAAGGATACAGTTTGATATAGTCTACAGCGGTGCCGGAATTGAAATGTACGAGACGATAATTCTTCTTTACCTAGGAGTCGACCAGCGGTAAAGTCCCTGAACACTTGTAGTTCGGTTCGAGGTTCGAATCACGCAAACGGGCTGGCTGCATGGACGTTTTCGTGGTTTTCCCCATGTGTAACGTCTATACGAGACAGTTCCATTAGGAAATACTCCACGAAGGCATCCTTCCCCTTAGGCAGAGGCAGATAGCCCTCGTGTGCTTTGCCATAATTAAATACACCAACACACCTATACCATTACCTAGATCTGGCCGACAGGTTCTCATCATATCTCTCCCAGGATACTCTTTAAGTCGGGCGTAATGTGAAGAATTAGCCCATCCCTCCTTCCTGCTCTCGTAGAGTAAGCGGTCAAGTTAACAAGTAGAAGATTCCCGCAAGAATAGTTAATTTTCGTTTTCTATTCTTGAACAATTTAATAGTTCTGTAAGCTATTTTTACTTCCTTGTACGAAGTAAGGGAAGTGTTGTAATCGTAAAAATTTTTGGGTGTCATATTTCAACGAAAATTACCGTTTTATCCTTTATCGGATGCAGCTTAGGTATTTCTCCCACCTTCCTAGCGTGCCTTCGTGATGTAGCGGTTCTGCACGCTGGGCCGGTATTCCAGAGGTCTGTGGTTCGAGTCCCGGCGATGGCTCATTTTTCATCTTGCCTGCTCCTCCCCCCCAAAAAAAAACACCTAATGTCTCTACAGTGGCACCCGAACTAAAAGGGTTCTCCTCACCCAGGATTTGGCGATTGGGTCTCCTAAAGTCCCCAGTCGCCGTTTAAAAGGGGGAGTATATAAGGTATTTCTCCTGCCTTCTTAGCGAATCTTAGTGAATCTAATTCTCCTGCCTTCTTAGCAGCAAAAAATATGGTGTAGTGGTCAGCACACTGAACCGGTATTTCAGATATCCGTAGTTCGAATCCCGGCGAAGGCGGCTGCTAATTTTTCATCTTTCCTATTTCCAAATTACCTAATATCTCTATAAACTGAACGACGTCTTTACGTGACATCTGTACGCAAGACAGAATAAAGGACTCTTTTTCCCCAGACGAATTATAAAATTGATTTAAAATGGACTCAGAAGAGTTTTTTTTTCATGACGTCTGTACGTACGTACGTACGTATCTATCTCGCATAAGTCAAAAACGAGTAGCCTCGGAACATTGAAATTTTGTATATAGGACTGCTATAACAGGTAGTTGTGTACCTCCCTTGGAATCGGCCGCACCCAAAAGTATATAAATATATATATACCCACTCTGTTACTCGGTTTCGTGAGCTCAATTTTTTTTTATCCTTATACGTTGGTGAATTGCGCATTCAGTGTACCATTTCTATTAATGTATAAATGCATCATTTACCATGTTATAAATGTATATTAATATATAAGTGTATCATTTCTATTACTGTATGTATAGCCACTTAGGATGATACACGATTACGTGTTACCATTATTCTTCATCTATCGTATAATGTATAAGTGCCATTTTCAGTATTTCATTTCCATTAATGTATAAGTGTTTAAGTGTATCATTTGTACTAATATATATGTAGAGCCAAGTAAGGTAATACACGAATATGTGTAACCTTTAATTGTCATCGTTCACACTGATACACAATTTTCATTCTCAGTGTATCATTTCTGTCAACGTGTAGGTGTGTATGTATCATTTTTATTGATGTGTGTATAGTCCAGTAGAATAATGTATGATTATGTGTTTTCATTTATCGCCATCATTTGGATGTGTTTATGCATATCATTTCTAGTAGTTTATGTATAGTCATAGAGGATGACACACGATTACGTGTATTCATTAATTGTCATCTTCTGCATTATTGCGCCAGTTGCGTCAGTGTTTCATTTCTTTTAATGTATAAGTGTTTATTGTTTGCCTATCTCATTAATCACTTAAACCAATATACATATGTATCCAATGTACCTATACCACCAATGTACCTGTGTATGAAACTTTTTATTAATTGTATACTGAAGCCTATATATGCACACGCCCTTGTTTGGCCACGTCAATACCACATATTCTCCATTAATATATTCCCGATGCAGCCCTTTCAGGAAGTCGCCAGGGTTGTGTTGTTCTAAATAGGTGCGGGTACCGGACGACACCCGATTTGTCATATTAAGCCATCCGGGTGTCCGGGGCCTGCATTCACCTGTCACCTGAATTGCGCATATTTTGCTTTCAAAATGATTGAATTATGTTGTTCTTATCTTCCGGTTAACGTTTTTATGCTTTAGTTAATCTGCATGGAGTAATTGTAGAATTATCAACAATTTAAAAAGCTGTTTAAGTGCGGCTAAGCCTAATTTTTGTTTACCACAGCAGCCATATTTGTTTACATTTGAAACTTAGCATAATAGTGAATTAACTTTTTCTGCACCTTCAGCGTCATTTTGCCGAGTGGGACCAAAAGGAAACTTTCAGTTTTGAGCACCGAAAAATCTGCCTTCTTGCTCGCTGGCCGAATTGCTTGTATTTGCGAGTAAACTCTAATTTGATTAGTAGAAATTGTTTTAACTGTATTTGGTGTTATATATTTTTCTATGTTTTTCAATTTCTAATAAAGATATTTTGAGTTTTTATGTACTTTTGCCTTGCCGCGAAGGGGGAACTGAAGCAATAAAATGAGAAGTATATTCCTAATGAATGGAATGAGTTTAAATGAAATGCACCAAAAAATATGTATAATTTAATAATCGGTACAAGGAACTCGTGTGGTGCACATACCAGATTTTTCTTTATACCTTGTCGTAACTTTATTTTTTCTCCCCCTGTGCTAATATTCTAATACCTTCTTTGCTAATAATTTAATGTTCTCTATAAGCTATTTTTCTTTATACCTTACCGTATCATTATTAGCTCATAGGGCGTTGGCCCAGAAGGGCTATTAATTTTGTTTTGGGGATTTTGGGGCGTCTCAGTAAAATCTGTGTTTCTCTTTTCAAATTGTTGCCACTAAATATTAGAGCTCTGTATTTTTTTTAAAGAAATGAAATAATTAAGAATTTGCATAAATGTATCTTGGTTTCTCGCATTGTGATAAAACAACAGTTCCTAGAGCCATTCAGTTTTGAATAATGTAATCCTCCTCTGAATATGGGCCTCTGGAGAATAGAATCTGGAATTTCATTATTATCTATTTCATATTTTGCAAAGCATTTATGAGTTTTTGATTACAAAACGATTCTAAAGCCAGCAATGGCAACACTGTACGGGGGAAAAAAAAATCTCCTGCGCGCGATGTGTGTGTGTGATTATGGCGAAGCCTCGAGGATTCATTGCGATACTTAGGCTATCTGCCTAAGGGCCTTCGTGGAGGACCTTCTAAGAGGAACCGGCTGGTATACACGTTACACTTGGTGAAAACCACGAAAACGCCCATGCAGCCAGCCCGTTCGCGGGATTCGAACCTCGAACCGAACTACCAGTGTTCAGCGACTTTACAGCTCGGCCGCTAGTGGGCCCCTGCGCGCGATGAGACTGTGTATTCTAAATTCTAAAGATGTGCTCATTTTAAAATTATTTTGCAATATTGCTGTTGAACTGAATTTTGTGTTTTAAATGCGGAAAACATGATATTTAATAAATAAAGGTAACACACAAAAATTAAAAAAAAAAAAGTCCTTTTGAGCGTAATATAAAATCTGAAAGCCTTCAGACTTTTTAGTCCAAAGGGGCTTTGTCCCTGAAGGACTATTGTTTTCGTTTTGCGATTTTGCGTCGGACACATAAACGTCGGTTCACTTTTCAAACTGTTGCCACAAAATGTTAGAGTCCTGCATTATATTTGAAGAAATTAAATAATGAAAAATCTGCATAAATGATTGTCTATTTCTCGCATTGTGATAAAACAATGGTACATAGAGCCATCGAATTTTGAATGACGAAATCCTACTGCGAATATGGGCATCTGAAATCCCAAATTTGGAATTTGTTTTATTATAGATTTTATATTTTGTAAAACTTTAACGAATTTTTGATTTACAAACTCAATGCTTTAAAAGCGAGAAATGGCAACGTTATATATAAAAAAAAAATACTTTTATCTCCAGCTCGCGAGACTGTGTATATCGGAAATTCTAAAGATATGCTTAATTTAACATTATTTTGCGATATTGCTCTTGAACTGAATTTTATGGTTTAAGTGCAAAGAACATGATATTTAAATAAAGGTAACACTCAAAACGTTAAAAAAACGCACCTTTGGACGTAATTTAAAATCTGAAACATTTCAGATTTTTTTTTTTTTTTTTTTTCTTTGCTAGTAGTTTAGTATGCATAAGCTATTTTTCCTGTATGCCTTATCGTAACATTATTATTTTTTTTTCTGTGCTTTTTTATTATAACCTAGGGAAGGGATCAAGGTTAAGCCCACATTATGACGAACAATTCCCTCAATGAAAAGTTCTTTGACACTCGAATGGATACAGCGAGGATCGACGGCGGACCACACTTCTGAGCAGTTATTGTGATTTCCAAACCAAAAAGGATTAATTGCGATACTTTCACGTTTACTTACAGGTATGAGTTTTTATTTCTTAAACAAATATTCGCAAAATTACAGAGAAAGCGAATTTAGATCACCTTGTACTGCATAATTTAGTTGTAAATTACGGATAAAGAGTTTTATAATATACTGTATCCAGTGCTTTAATGTGGACCTGTTTACTTTCGGTGCAATGCAGGTATAATTTGGGTTCCAGTCTTCGGCATTCTAACGATCTTGGATCTTGGATCATATCTTTACTGCTGGCTTTAGCTACTAGGAGCTCTTACCAGTATATTATCATTTTACCATAGGCCATAAAGTTAAAAATTTAAGAGGTGTATTTAAAAATACACCGCGCCCGAAGGCGAGATCAATAAATGAGAAAACTCATAAAATAAGTTTTGCTAAATTGCATATCATGGCATAGCATGGGTGATTATATAAATGGTGGCCAGAAGCGAAATGAAAGTCTAAGCTTCTGGGTGAATCAAGAACAGCAGAAACACGTGATCAGCGTCCGGCATTTAGATTGGTCGAGGAGTCAGAGTTCGAAAAATGAAGTTTTTTTCGAGTTTTTGGAAATAAATAAAGTTCGAACATAGTAAGAGCAACATCTATTTGTGAATTTAAGAGTCCTATGTCTTTTGAAACACTTGAAAATCTTCTAAACTTGCGATATAATCATTAAATGAATAGGAAATTGTAAAAGGCGAAAATGAGGTCATGTATCTCACTAGGGCTAATGAGTGAAAGTAAGCACTTGCTGTTATCACGAACTTTGATTTTAAAACACACGATACGAAATGGTAAAGATAAAAAGTAAAAGTAAAAATCTTGGTTAAATAAGTAGTAAAACGAAGAATTCATCGATGAAAAATAAAGTCCTAGCTTTGCAAAGTTCATCTTTCTTGAATAGTAACTACATTCTAACGAGGAAGCGTGGTACAGTGTCTCAAAAAAGTGATGGGACACTTGTGCTTTACAAAAGGAAACTGCAATAAAATAAATTTAAAAAACACGTAAAATTTTTTGTGGGTGTGTTTCATACTTAAATTTAGTAACAATTACTACATAACATACATTTTCTCAAAATATTAAAATATTAATTTAATAAAAATACAATTGTTTAGAACGGAGCAGAAAATGGCTCACTTAAGTGATGGGACACTTACTTTTCCATCAAATATTTATCCAGAAATTTTACTTTTTAAAAGGTTTTAATATTTTGTTGGATTTCCTTTTACTTTTAAAACATGATTTAATCTTCTTGGGATGGATTCGACTAATTTTTTTTTTTTTTTTTTTTTTTTTTTTTTTTTTTGTGATTTCTGGAGTGATTTTACCCCATTCTTCTTGAAGCACCGATTTTAATTGTTGTTTTGAAGAAATGGTGTGTTTGCGAATTCTTGATTCCAATTCTTGCCAAATATTCTCTATGGGATTTAATTGTGGAGATTGGGGGGGGGGGTGTTTTTATTATTTCAGGACAGTTATACAGCAGCCAGAGTCTAACGTTCAAAGCACTGTGCTTGGGGTCATTGTCCTGGTAGAATTTAAAATCGTTATGAAGGTTCAATTTTCGTGCTGAAGGTTTCAAATTTTAACTTAAAATGTCAATATACTTATACTGATCCATTATACTGTCAATAAAAACAAGATTACCAACTCCAGCGGACGACATACACCCCCATACCATAACTCCTCCTCCACCATGTTTTACTGTTGGCACCAAGTTCTGTTTGCGAAATTCTTCCCTGGGTTTTCTCCACACCAAGATTCTACCGTCAGAACCAAATATATTAAATTTACTCTCATCAGCAAATATAACTTCATTCCAGTAATCAGAATTCTTATTATGTTGGATTTTGCGAAAGCCAGTCTGAGTTTTCTATTCTTTTCACTTAGGAAGAATTTTTTCCTAGCTGCTCTACCGTGATATCCAGTAGATCGAATTACTCTTCTAATAGTCTCAGAATATCAATTACTCCATATAATGCTTGTAAATCAGCAGCAACTTTAGGAGCACTCATTCTTGGATTTTTTTTAAATATTTCGAACAATAATACGCTTTATTCCATTGTATAGCTTCGATGGTCGGCCAGGTCTTCTTTTATTCTGAATCATATGATTCTTTTTATATCGTTTAATGATATTGAAAACTGTTGAATGACTCAGGCTAACTGTTTCAGTAGTTTCTCTAATAGATTTTCCACGTTCAATATGCAAATTAATAACTAATTTTCGAATTCCAGGCAAAGTTTCTTTTCGTTTAGCATTCATGGCTGCACAGTGCTAAAAAACACAAAAATTCCAAAACAAACTGGAGAGAAATACTGCAGACGATTTTATAACTTATTGGCAATTGCTTTTGAGTAAAAATAAATACACCAAAAGATATTTTTATTGCTTACTTCAGACGATTTTTGTTGCATAGTGCGTAGTGTCCCATCACTTAAGTGAGCCATTTTCTGCTCCGTTCTAAACAATTGTACTTTTATTAAATTAATATTTTAATATTTTGACAAAATGTATGGTATGTAATAATTGTTACTAAATTTAAGTATGAAACACACCGACAAAAAATTTTACATGTTTTTTTAATTTATTTTATTGCAGTTTCCTTTTGTAAAGCACAAGTGTCCCATCACTTTTTTGAGACACTGTATCTCTAAAATAACCGTCTAGTGGATATGTAGGCAACCGAGCAATTACAGACACTTTTTGGGTAATTTTACAGTGCACTCAAAACCCAAAAGCCGCATTTTTATAGACACATTTGAGATTATTCCAATGCGAAATAACTGCTGTGATCTCAAACAAAAGCCATGGGAGATAGGAATCAATTGGGTCGAGGTCGTTTCCTCTCTACCTGGTGGTTTTCCTTTGTTGTGATTCAGAGATGGATGAAATACTCGGAGACATTAGTATGATATCTAAAGGAGAATCTGAATGATGTAACTTCAGAAGATAAATTTTGAGCTCGAAGGGCGTTAGGATAGATAGGGTTAAGACAGACAGATGAAGTTCCCGAATGAAATAGAAAATAAAAGAGGTTATAGTGAATTAAATTTAGAAGTTTGCTTTCATTTGTTTATCTTATACACACACACACACACACACACACATATATATATATATATATATATATATATATGTGTAAATATATATATATATATATATATAAATATATAAAAGTAAAAAAGTAAAAAAGCAAATTTAAATTCTAAAAAAAGGAAAAAAGCCAAATAATTTAAAAATATGCAAACATGTAAAACATTTTTTTATGTAGTATCTAAGTATTTTCTAAATATGAAATTATATTTTTAAATATATATTTATTTTAAAAATTGTGAATTAGTTCTTTTTGTTTCTTATTTCTTATTGGTTTATATGGATTATGTATAGTTCTTTTATAGTTTCTTTTTATTGATATGCATATTCGTGTAGGGGAAGTTTCTGTAGACAAGGATTTCTAAAATACATTGGTTTCTAGATTTTTTATTATTTTATAAAAATTTAATTTTTAAAAAATTTAATAAAAAGTTTAATTCTTGACTTTACTTGCTTGTTTCTCAAAAGACTTTATTAGTATTTTCCTTTTTGAACTTTAATTCTTAAATGTTAATACTTAAATGTAAATTTCTAAGGATACCACTTTATTGGAATTACTTTTGGTTTTGACTTTTACCCTTGCCTGCATGAATGACGAAACACGAATTGAATGATTGGAGAGTTAGGTTTGGAGACAACTTCCCCTTGATAAGTCTGTCTCCTGCCTACTCTACGATCATTCACATATGCATTTTTTAAAAAATTGTTTAATTTAATTTTAATTTATTAAATTAGTAGATTTATTTTCATGGATAGATTTTGCACTTGATTTACTTATGCTTCTGAATTTAAATGATATTGTAGATTAGTTCGAGAATTAAATCTTTTACATGTTTGCATATTTTTAAATTATTTGGCTTTTTTCCTTTTTTTAGAATTTAAATTTGCTTTTTTACTTTTTTACTTTTATGCGTATTTGTTAAGAATTTAAATTTGTTTAAATTTAAATTTCATTCCTTGCAGCAATGGCGCAAAGAATATTTAATTAAATATGTATTTAAATTTAATTTTTTTAATTAAACTCAATTTATTCTTATGAAACAATTATGTAAAAATATATATATATATATATATATATATATGTAAGATATATATATATATGTGATGTATCAGCCTTAGTCGTAGCTTAAATAATCAGACGATAAGTTTAAAAAACAGGATCCATTTATTATTATTCAGGAGAAATAGCAGTTACAAAAACCAGATATCCGGAGTAAATAAAGAGAATTACTAATAACTTTTTGTATGAAGTTTACTGCATCGTGACATTTAAGAAAAAACCCCGATATTCCTTTTGCGAGTCTTTTTATAACCTCTGGAAAGGCGGAGCTTCCAAGAAATGACGTCAGCCTCGTCAGCCAATCCAGTTCGCTTTAAATATCTCGAGAACATTCTATAATTGTACGTGTAGAAAAGGCGGGAAAAACAACTTGACTACGGGGCTGTGGATTTAATTCCACGTACTTTCAAATAAGAGAACGTCGCCATTAAAAATGAAAAGAACATACAGTTAGAATTTTAAGTATATTCTTGACTATGGAATTTTATTATTATAAATATATGTAATTATAAGTAAGGTTGTAAGAACAAACGAAAAAAGACTAATTTTGGTCAAAATTTTGCGCATTGTGCTGCAAAATTAAGGAAATTAGAAGATAAATTTTAGTACGCACGCCAAAAAGTTACCAAAAACTGTGGCTCCGTGAAAACTCCAACATAAGCATATTTGGTTGCTATGAAATGTGTGAAAGAGGAGAAAAAATATTTGAATATTTACAAGTTAAATTAATAAAAAAAGCTATATGCTAAACAAATTAGGTAATTTTTAACACAGTAAAAAAACAAATCAATTGAACGAGGTAAAATAAAGATAGTAGCCTATATGCTGAACGAAAAAAGTAGATTATAAAACACAGTAAAATACTAATCAATCGATCAAGGTAAAATATAAAAAAATATTAAAATTAAGAAGCGGTAAATGGTTAATTAGCCCAATTCGAAGTTCATTTTGGCTTGTCAAGGGAAATTTTTTAAAATGAATTTCGAACCAAGCTAACTCCATTACGCGTTTCGCCGAAACAGACAATTGTAACTTTGCGCGACAAATTTTTTAATGAATTAAATAAACTATGTCAAAAAACTTTAGTCTCAATTCTCTGTTCCAATTTCCCGACGCGTCCGCATATATTGACAAATTAAGCTGTAATATATATATATATATGTATATATATATATATAATTTATTTCCTAAACAGTATTGATTAATTGATTATATTATCTCCTAAGTTTAATTAAAGTAGAATTATTTTAAAAGTGTGCATCCATACTGGTAAGTTATATTTTGAAAGATGTTTTGAAGTAATTTGAAAGCAAAATTTTAATAATGTTTTAACGGGGACTGGAGTTAAATCATCACGAAGAATAATATTTCAATTGTAAAAGGAAAAATTAAAACATGTAATCATTGTCATTGATCGGAAATTAGTTGACTTTTCAAGGGGAACAAACCAACTCCCGTTCAATGAACAATAATTGAAAAAAATACGTAAATACGAAAGTGTTTCGTCTTTACTCGAGTTATACGTTAAAGCCAAACCGGCAATTCTAGTCAGGCCAAATATTTCCGCGAATAGTAGGAATTATGAACCAATGTTGATACTCAAAGAACTTATTCTCATGAAGCATTTTAGTCAATTCAATTTGGAGTAAAAATCAATTACTGTAGAGAAATCCTGTAAAACTCGAGTAACCGTCCCCGACACTTTCATCTTTATGCATTTGAGTACTATATATATATATATATATATATATATATATATATATATATATATATATATATATATATATATATATTAAATAAATATTGATTATATTATCTCCTAAGATTAATTTTCGTAGAATTATCTAAAAGTAGTGAATCCATAGTAAGTTTAATTCCGAAAATTGTTTTAAAGTAACTTGAATGTAAATTGTTAAAAATGATGTTTAACGGGGACTTGAATTAAATCATGAATAACAAAATTTCAACTGTAAAAAGAAATTAAATTAAAAGCAAATAATTAAATTAAAAGCAAGTAATCATTTTGCTATTGATGGGAAATTAGTTGACTTTTCGAAGGGAACAAACCAACTCCCGCTCAATGAACAAAAATTAAGAAATAAGGTGCCTCGTTCTTTATTCAAGTAATAAGGTGATGCTAAACTGGCAATTTAAGTTAGGCCAAATATTTCCATGAATTGAAGATTTCAAGAACCAGTACAGAGCACTAAAGAACTCATTCTGATTAAGCATTTTCGGTAATTCAATGTTGAATGAAAAGCAATTTTTGCAGTAAAATTGATAAATTACTCGAGTAATTGTCCCCCGACACCCTCGTGTTTTTGCATTTTAATTCAAAACTATTTGTAAAAATTAAACATTGGAAATTGGCATTATGAAAACGAACTCAAAGTAATTGAAATAAACATTAGAAAATTACGAAATATAATGCAATGTTTGCAAAAACAAATTAAAAATAAAATTTAAATTTAAAATATATATAATAAAAAAGGGAATATATATATATATATATATATATATATATAAGGTGTGGCTGTTAATTTCCAGGACTGCTCTAATAACACTAGAACAGATGATGTGAAAAAGGTAACCTTTTAATATGTTTCGAAGTAATCCCCATCTTCCGTAATACGCTTCTGTGCTCGGCTGTATAAGCTGTGGAAACTACTTTTAAACTCCTCTTTTAGAAGGCTCTTCAATATCAACGTCACATTGCATATGACAACGCCCGCCCCCACATTGCGTTGCCAGTGAAGAGGTTTTGGGCCAAGCATGAGGTTGTGGAGCTGCATCATCCACCATACTCTCCTGACTTTTGGTCCCCACAGACATCTTTTTCTTTCACAAACTCAAAACAAAGGAATACGCTTTGTGGATGTTGAAGACATCAGGAAGAACGTGACATCGAGATTGAAGAGCTTTCCGAAAGAGGACTTCAAAAGTTGTTTTCAGAACATATACAGCCGAGCACAGAAGTGTATTACGGCATATGGGGGATTACTTCGAAATAAATTAAAAGGTTACGTTTTTCACATCATCTGTTCTGGTGTTATTAGAGCAAACCTGAAAATTAATAGCCACACCTTGTATAAATTTTTACATTAATCCTCTTAGAAAGAAAGTTTTAAGGGGACTCATACACCTTAAAACCCATAAGATGTTCGAATAGGTGACTGTTGCAAGAATTGGGATAACTTATTTATTTTAAAAGCAATTACTTCCAACTTTTTACAACTGACTACATAGTGCTTTCTGAAATAGTCATCAGAAATTTTGTGTTGCCACAAATATTTTTATAATTTAATCCCTTTGTGACAACATTTTTCGTCATGTTTCCACCTTGCGCGCACAGTTTATAATAGTCTGTTGCATCATTTAATTCCATATTTAATATATAGGTTTTATAACATATGGAAACTACTGTGAACCTAAAATTCTAAAAATTTCTTGTTAATTTTTTATTTTATTTGAAGTTGAGGTTATAAAATGTATTTTATTAAAAAAATCTGTAATATTTTCGTGCATAAAATTTTTTAATATTAAAATATTTATCAGATTGTTGGTTCAGTTCGAAAATAGTGCCCATATAAAGAATTCCATCCAATTTCAAGTATGTGCCATTAGCCATTTTTAAAATATCATGCGCGCAAGGTGAAAACATGACGAAAAAATTTTTGTCACAAAGCGGATTAAATTATAAAAATATGTGTGGCAACACAAACTTTCTGGTTACTAGTTTCCAAAGTAGCTATATTATGCAGTCAGTTGTAAAAGGTTGGAAGTAATTGCTTTTAAAATAAATAAAATATCCCAATTCTTGCAACAGTCACATATTTGAAGATCATGAGGGGTTTAAGGTGTATGAGCCCCCTTAAGTAGTAATTTTCTCTCGTGTTGTAGATTATAAAAAAACATCTTTAATATAGAAATTATTAGGCTTAAAAACTCTAAATAATATGATTTAGATTGTTTGCACCCCGATATAAGAATCGGGGCACTCGGTGGGTACAGGATAAGAGCTGCTGGAGTGGTTTATTTCTTTTTCATTTAACAAAAATCTTTTAATTCATATATTTATCCTTCGAGATTTTCTTGAAAGTTATTTATAGTTAAAATGTCTAGAAAATGAAAAGCTGTCTTCAGCTGAAACGCATTTGATGTCTGTTTGATGATAAAATGTCTGTTAATTTTGTTTTGGCATCTTGTGGCGTTTCACTTTTCAGATTGTTGCCGCCAAATATTATCGCCCTGTATTATATATATATATATATATAAAACACCTGAAAGGTTTCACGTTTTAAATTACGTCCAAAGGGGCGTTTCTCTAAAATTTGTGTTACCTTTATTTATTAAATATCACGTTCTTCGCACTTAAACCATAAAATTCAGTTCAACAACAATATCGCAAAATAGTTTTAAAATGAGCCTATCGTTAGAATTTCAGATACGCAGTCTCGCGCGCTGGAGATAAAAATGTTTTTTCTATAAACTTTGTAATGGCTCGCTTTGAACTCCTCGAGTCTGTTAATCAAAAATTCGTTAAAGTTTTACAAAATATGAAATCGATAATAAAACGAATTCCAAATGTGGGCTTCCAGATGCCCATATTCGGTGGAGGATTACGTTATTCAAAACTGGATGGCTCTAGGTACCGTTGTTTTATCACAAAGCGAGAAACATACATACATTTATACAGATTATTAATTATTTAATTTATTTAAATATAATACAGGGCGACAATATTTAGTGGCCAAAGTTTGAAAAGTGAAACTGACATTCAGAGTGATTCGACGCAAAATTGCAAAACGAAAATAATAGTCCCTGAGGGACGAGGCCCCTTTGGATTAATAAAGAAGAATCTGCATAAATGTATGTATGTTTCTCTCACTGTGATAAAAGAACGGTACCTAGAGCCATCCAATTTTGAATGACGTCATCCTACTGCGAATATGGGCATATGGAAGCACAAATTTGGAATTTGTTTTATTATCTATTTCATATTTTGTAAAAATTTAATTTTTGATTAATTAAAGTTTTACAAAATATGAAATTTTTGATTAATTATGGCATTTTTGATTAATTTTTGATTAACAAACTCAAGGACTTCAAAGCGAGCCATGGCAACGTTGTACAGAAAAACATTTTTATCTCCAGCGCGCGAGACTGTGTATCGGAAATTCTAAAGATACGCTCAATTTAAAATTATTTTGCAATATTGCTCTCGAACTGCAGTTTATGGTTTAAGTGGAAAGAACATGGTATTTAATAAATAAAGGTAACGCACAAAACGTTAAAAAAAACTCCTCTTTGGGCGTAATTTAAAATTTGAAATCCTTCAGAATTATGTATATATATATATATATAAAGTTGTTCTGAAAAGTGAAATTCTGTGCAGGTTTTTTTTTTATTTAATATTTGGTGTTCCCTTTAGGCATTTTTCCGGTACATTTAAGAGCCAGACAAAGGCTGGCCTCGTAGTGTTAAATATATGACAAATAAATAAAATTCACGGTAAATATTTAGGATGTTATTGGGTCCTACAAACTCTTTGACAATCAGATCTATATACAAACGGGATTTTAGTTTGGGGATATGGGCATCTAGAAGCTCAAATTTGGAATTTAGAATATGTTTTTATTATCGATTTCATATTTTGTAAACCTTTAATGAATTTTTGATTAACAAACTCGTGGGATTTCTAATACAGCACTGCGCCCCCCCCTCCAGAAAAAACTTTTTATCTTTATTTTTCTTGGCACGTGTCAGCTCTTCTTTAAATCTGTCTCTAATGCATAAGCCCCTTGTTCTTTTTATTTTGTTAAAACAAATAAATTAATTATACGTTAAGAATCAATGAAACCAAAGCGAGGAAAAATACTGTCTTCATATAATAGCAAATACTCCGGCAAAGGTTTTGTAAAATAAAAAAAATCTGATTTGAAAGCCACCTGTCTTTCTTGGACGACCTATTATGTTATACGCATTTTTTACTGCATTTCATTTTAACTTATTTTCTCGAATTATTCTAATTGAATTAACCAATCCCTCGATGCAAGTGTCGAAATGACATAAAAATTCCAAATTTTGAAATTAAGTTTCGCAGTCAATTGTTAACGCATCGACGTCAGATTTCTTATAATTTTATTTTTCATAACGAATATAAACTCGCCATCACAATTGTGAATTATTAAAAAAAAAAAAAAAAAAAATCCGTGCAGAGGGGGGGGGGGGGGGAAATTCCGAAAGTCTTCGTATTTTATATTACGCTTAAAAGGTCATTTTTTAATGCTCTGTGTGTTACCTTAAATATGATGTTCTTCACACTTAAAACACATAAAATTCAATTCAACAGCAATACCACAAAATATTTAAATATTTAAAAACAGCATATCTTTAGAATTTCTGATACACAGTCTCGCGCGCTGGAGATAAAAATGTGTGTGTGTGTTTATTTTCTCCTGTATAGTGCTGCCATTGCTCTCTTTGAAACCGTTGAGTTTGTTAATCAAAAATTCGTTAAAGTTTTACAAAATTATATATAGACAATAAAACAAATTCGGAATTCAAAATTCGGGAAAAATTCAAAATTCAAAATTCGGGAACATGGGCACTTGACTATATTATTCAAAATTGGATAGCTCTAGGTACCGTTGTTTCTTCACAATGCGAAAAACATTCATACATTCATGCAGATTCTTCATTATTTAGTTTCTTTAGAATGGCGATAGTATCTGGTGGCAACAGTTTGAAAAGTGAATCGACGCAAAATGCCGTTTTGAAATTAACTTGTTCTCTTATGTATAATTCATTTACCATAAACGCATTGTAAACTTAAACAATCTCTTAGTAAGTCTAAACTCTTAGTAAGTAATCATAGAATCTCTTAGTAAGCAATCATAGAATGAGGATTTTTCGCAGAAGAATAGGAAGTTTGGAACTGGTTATGAACGAACTTAGTATTTGTTTTCGGGTTTGAATGCCAAAATTTAAATAATAGAATAGTGAAATAACAATTTGCATAGACTAACGAGTTGTCATTTCGACAACTTTCACTCACAGAATTGGAATTAACCCACGCGTGATAAGTTGCCAAATGTGGTAACGCGTCGTAATACGCGCTGTGGGCGCCGGAAATTACGCATCGTAGTAATCTGGGTTTTGATGGACCGATTTTTACCGATTTGAGGTTTTTCGTTTTCTTCCGGAAAGTAAAGTAATCGTATTACGCATTATACTCGATTCAATTTTTGCGCGAACGGAAAGTATTTCACAAACAGTAATGGGTTTTTACTTAGGAGCTTTAGCAAATTTTCAATGTTATTGATCCACTGAGCATTCCCCTCAGGGTGATGACCCTCTAAAAGACTCGTACGAGATTTAGTATATTTTTTTTTGTAAATTTTTAGTGCTCAAACATTGAACAAATTTTTTAACGTTTACCGTCGTGTTTTGTATTTTTCAATAAAAACAAGTAAAATAAAAAAATTAAAGTCAATTCCAAAAAATAATATATACCAAAATAATAATTGTTTCATAAGAATAAATTAAATTTAATTAAAAAATTAAATTTAAATACAAATTTAATTAAGTATTCTTTGCGCCATTGCTGCAAGGAATGAAATTTAAATTTAAATTTTAACAAACACGTATAAAAGTAAAAAAGCAAACTTAAAGCCTAAAAAAAGAAAAAAAGCCAAAAAAAAAAAAAAAAAAAAATGTGCAAACATATAAAAGATTTAATTCTCGAACTAATCTACAATATCATTTGAATTCAGAAGCATAAGCAAATCAAGTGCAAAACTAATCCATGAAAAAAAATTCACTAATTTAGCAAATTAAAATTAAACTAAACAATTTTTTTTAAAATGCATAAGTGAATGACTGTTGAGCAGGCAGGAGACAGACTTATCAAGGGGAAGTTGCCTCCAAACCTAACTCTGCAATCATTCAATTCGTGTTTCGTACCAAAATAATAAAATACCAAAAAAAAAAAAAAAAAAAAAAAAAAAAAAAGAGAGAGAGAGAAAGAAAGAAAGAAAAGAAAAAAAAAAAAAAAAAAAGAAAGAAAATATTTTATTAACATCTAGTGTCATCCACTATAAGTTTTAAAAAATACATTTGAACTTGAATGGATGAATAAGAAGTATTTTATTAACGAGTGAAAATTAATTAATTAATAGGTAATTAAATAAAAAAATTTAAAGTCAACAAAGAAAAATTTTAAAAATACAAAAAAAAAAAAAAAAAAAATTAAAACAAAAATTTTAACAGTTATTTTTTTAAAGCAGGAGGTATGTGAACAATAAGCAGTGCCCTCGCCAGGACTCTAACCACGAAATTCGCGTCGAGTGTGCTGGCTATTACACCACGAAGGCACGCTAAGAAGGCGGCGGGAGAAATACCTTATAAAGTAATTCTTGTACTTATAAACTAAAACTACAGATAAATTTTTAAGACGTAAATAAAAGGTTGACCTTATTCCTCAATGAAACTGTCAAATTCCGTCTAGGAGAATTCCCCCCCTCCCTGTTCTTGAGAAACCTTCCTTTACAACCTGGATAACGTTCATAGAAATAATGCACATAAAGATTAGATATCATTATTATTTTAATTGTTGTATATAGCTTATTTTAGGTTTACATGCATAATTCGTGTAGGGAAAGTTTCCTGTAGGCAAGAGTTTCTAAATTACTTTGGTTTTCTATTCTTAATTGACATTTAATTAATTTTAACTCTAGTCATTTACTTGCTATTTTCTCAAAATTCCACTGTTTAATTTTTTTTTTTTTTTAATTCACAACATTTGATTTTACTTTTGATTTTGAATTTTACTTTTACCCTTGCCTATATGAATGACGAAACACGAAACGAGTAATTGAAGATGGGAGCAACTTCCCCTTCATAAGTCTGTCTCCTGCCTGCTCCACAAATATTCACTTATGCAAATTTTAGGAATAATTTTTTTGGAATAATATATTTTTTTGATGGTTTTAGATAAGTCCAATTAATTTACACATGCTCTTAGAATTTAAATGATATTGTAAATTAGTTCGCAGCAGTAATAGATATTTTTATTTTTATTTCTTTCCAATTAAAATTTCTTAATTAAATTAAAAATTTTAATTTTATATTTGCTTTTTACAAATAGCGAATTTTATATTTCCTTTATACCAATAGAGAATATTTGTTAAATTCAAATTTCATTCCTTGCAGCAATGGTGCAAGAGAATTATTTAAATTTAATTTAACTTTACTTTTTCTTGTGAAACGTATAGATTAGATATATGGTAAATGATAAATGATCAAAACAAAATAAAGTTCACATCTGTTACAATATACTCAATTTTTTTCAAAATCTCCTTCACCCCCTCAAAAAAATATATAAATAAAAACTAAATATATTGAATAAAAAAAATCTGAAAGTTTTCAGATTTTATATTACTCCCAAAGGGGCGTTTTTTGAACGTTTTGTGTGTTACCTTTATTTATTAAATATCATGTTCTTCGCACTTAAAACATAACATTCAATTCAACAGCAATATCGCAAAATAGTTTTAAGCTGAGCCTATCTTTAGAAGTTCTGATACACAGTCTCGAGCGCTGAAGATAAAATTTTTTTTTTTTTCGTACTGTGTTGCCGTTGGTCGCTTCGGCATCGATAAATCGATTGAAAATTATCGAGTTTGTTGATCAAAAAGTCGTTAAAGTTCTGCCAGATATGAAATAGAAAATAAAACAAATTCCAAATTTGTAATTTGAACTTCCAGATGCTCATATGCGGAGGAGGATTACGTTATTCAAAATTGGACGGCTCTAGTAACCGTTATTTTCTCGCAATACCAGAAACATACGTACATTTATGCAGATTCTTCATTATTTAATTTCCTCAAATATAATACAGGGCGATAATTTTGACCGATTTAATCTGCAGGGAAATAAACTATGTAATAGTTATCAGGTTGATGGCATTTTGTGGTTGATTGTAGTTTAATAGCTCCTATTAGACAGAATTTTAACATTACTGATTTTAATGTAAGTGCCATTGGTTTTAAAGTTTTTAAATCATATACCATTGCTCTAATGAAGTTTATCAATGAAAATAGGGCGCTTGTAGGAACCTTCTGTTAAAATTGAATTCTGTATTTATATGGGTTTTAGATATCTGTGGTGTTCTATTCTGTGAATTTATCTTTTTACTTCCTTGTACGAAGTAAAAAGGAAGTATTGTAATCGCGAAAAGTTTCAGGCAGCTTATTTCAACGAAAATATCCATTTTGATCGCTATCAAATGCAATTTAACGATGTTTTCGCGTGATATTTGTACGTAAGGACAGAATAAAAGACTCGTTTCCTCCAAAAAAATTATAAAACTCCTTTAAAAGGAATTCTGAAGAGAATTTTTCGTAGCGTCTGTACGAACGTATGTACGTACGTATCTCGCATAACTCAAAAACGAGTAGCCTCAGAACGTTGAAATTTTGTATATAGGACTGCTATAACATGTAGATGTGCTCCTCGTATTTCGGTTGCAATCGGCCGCACCAAACGTATATAATATATATCCACTGTGTTACCCTGCTCAGTGATCTCAGTTTCTTTACTCTTATATGTTTGTAAATTGTACATTTTTTGCTTTAAAAATGATTGAATTATGTTGTTTTTATCTTCCGGTTAAGGGTTTTATGCCTTTAGCAAATCTGTGTGCAATATTTTTAGAATTATCAACAATTTTAAAGTTGTCTAAGTGCCGCTAAGCCTTTTTTTAATGGCGGCCATTGATGTTTACATTTGAAACAGGAGACTAGTGGATTTGTTGCCAATCTAGAGAAACTTAGCTTCGCAAGAACAAAGATAACGCCTTCATTTATTATTGCCAATTAAATCTGGAATTTTTTCGAGGAAATAAGTGTTTAAGATTTACTTCGTAATTTTTAATATAGATATTTTGAGTTTTTATGTATTTTTGCCTTATCGCGAAGTGAGAACTGCATTAATTAAATGAGAAATACTCAATCGTCTGTGAAAAACTGTTTCTTTTTTGTTTTGTTTGCTTAATTTCTTTTATACATCATTCTACCCTTATTATAGTATTTGAATAGAACATGTGGCAAGGATTAGATAATTCTATTCTTTAAATGATATAAATGTTGTGCAAAATGAGTTATAATATGAACGAAATATAATACTGTTAAGTGAATCTAGCACCAGAGTATCGCTATGGTAAACAAATACTAGAGTGCATTTTAAAGAATGCATTTATTGTATTGTGGTTTATGCGCTGTCGGCGAAGTAGATTTAATTCAATCCAATAAGTTTAAATGAAATGCAAGAAAAAGTGCGTATAATTTAATATCCCGTACAAGGAAGTCGTGTGGTGTACACATCACATTTTTTGTTTTAGGAAACAATCTTTTAATTCGTTGCCCAAATCATCGCAGTGTTTGAACATCTTTCTCTCTCTCCTTTTAAATACAGTAATCGCTTTCTTCATGCAAAGATCTGAGATCGTAAATATTTTTCAATTATTATTTTTAAAAATTCTGTTTAAATCTAAAAATTTTTTTGCTTTTCTACATTTTGGGAGAGGCGAAGGTCCGCTCGGCCTCCCCGCTACGTAACCCCTTGATTGGTAGGTGGTAATGAAGAGTGACGATTTCGCGGAAACAGGAATCGCAGAAAAAGGAAGACACCCTCCAATTCTTACAGACGCTTAATGACACAGTTAACAATTGCCTAAGAAATTTCCTCGATTTGAGAAAATTCTATAAATAGATCGAATCTGTTTTCCTTCGCTTCCTCTGCTTGGCAATTAAAGGGCTGGGTGGTGTTTTGCCGCTCATATACTAGGGTGTGCCCTTGATGCAAACTTGAACGTGTCTGTACGTGCTCAATTGCTTCGTTAACCTTCTTTTCTCAAGTCCTTTCCTCTCGCAGTGACTGACGCAGACCTTTCCCCCCGCAGTGAATGACCAGGGAAAGAGTTATCAATCACTAATGCCCATTGGACATCCGCGAACCGCACGAGGTTTGATGCTCAGTTAACGAATTTCCGACATCCTGGCATGCGTAATAAACTTTCTTCTGATAAGCGACCAGATGTTCAGAGCAAACACATATTTTCGTCTATGGGGCTGCTTCATCAAGGGTGGAATATAGAACTGTGGGACAGAAAATATAGAGATATCGAAATGTCCCATTTGTTTTTTTTAAGCAGTTTGCGTATGTATCTCGCATACGTATGTAAGTTTCCCCTGCTTTTGTCATTTGAAAATGTAAAGATAATAAATTTATTTCGTGTTTGATGGCGCAAGTATATTTTCATACTTTTAAATTTTAAAATTTAACAAATAGTGCCTTTTAATTGCCAATAATGAAAAGAGTTTAATACTATGCTACACAGAGGCATTGTAATCAAGACATTTTAATCAGTATGACCCAACATTTTTACTTCCTTATACGAAGTAAAAAGGAAGTATTGTAATCGCCAAAAGTTTCAGGCAGCATATTTCAACGAAAATATCCCATTTTGACCTCTTTCAAATGCAATTTAACTATGTATATCCGTTATATATGTACGTAAGGACAGAATAAAACACTCTTTTCCTCCAAAAAAATTATAAAACTGCTTTAAAAGGAATTCTGAAAAGAATTTTTCGTGGCGTCTGTGCGAACGTATGTACGTACGTATCTCGCATAACTCCAAAACGAGCGTAGCCTCAGAACGTTGAAATTTTGTATATAGGACTGCTATAGCATGTAGATGTGCAACTCGTATTTCGGTTGCAATCGGCCGCACCAAACGTATATAAATATATTTATATATATATCCACTCTGTTATCCGGGTCAGTGATCTCAGTTTCTTTACTCTTATATGTTTGTAAATTGTACATTTTTTGCTTTAAAAATGATTGAATTATGTTGTTCTTATCTTCCGGTTAAGGTTTTTATGCCTTTCGTAATTCTGGAAGCAATATTTGTACAATTATCAACAATTTAAAAGCTGTTTAAGTGCGGTTAAGTTTTAAATAACATGGCGGACATATTTGTTTACATTTGAAAGAGCAGAATTTTAGATTTGTTGCCAATCTAGAGAGACTAAGCTTCGCAACACAAACATAACGCCTTCATTTATTATTGTGAATTAAATCACGCTTAATCCTTTCTGGAATTTTTTCGAGGAAATAAGTGTTTAAGATTTACTTCGTAATTTTTAATGGAGATATTTTGAGTTTTTATGTATTTTTGCCTTGTCGCGAAGTAAGAACTGAATTAATTGAAAGAGAAATACTCAAACGTCTGTGAAAAACTGTTCTTTTCTGTTTTGTTTGCTTAATTTCTTTTATACATCGTTTTAGCTTTATTATAGTATTTGAATAGAGCATGTGGCAACGATAATTCTTCAAATGATATAAATTTTGTGCATTCAGAGTGTCGTTCTAGTAAACAAATATAGTGAATTTTAAAGAGTGCGTTTATTCTATTGTGGTTTATGCGCTGTCGACGAAGTAGATTTAATTTAATTCAATCCAATCAATTTAAATGAAATTCAAGAAAAAAATGCGTATAATTTAATATTCCGTACAAGGAAGTCATGTGGTGTACACATCAGATTTTTTTAAATTTAAAAATGCTAATTTTTTTTGCCGTGGTCAGTGTTAGCATGACTACGTCATCCCCCCTCATTTCCTGTTTCGTGGAGGAGGGGAAGGTGTATGAATTCATGGGGGCACGAATAAACCTCCTCCAACCTTACTTACCTCCATATGTGAACCATTAGAGCTGTCTATAACAGGTCTATGATGTGAACGTCTCCTTTTCTTATAGCTGCTGAATTTGAGTAACGTAAAGATGATGAAAGAGATCCCCACAATCACAGCAGGTCTTTTTCGAAGCCGCAGGAGGTCTTTTCTCGATGTCTTGGGCATCCAGAAAAGACCTCCTGCTTTTACACGCACATGTTTTAAAAATAAATACAAGATGTGTATGTTACGGTCAAAGACCGAAATCTGGAGAATGTCGACTTTCACCGGTGAATGTCAACATTCACATAGTCGCTTGGTGTATGTCCGAAATATTTTCCAAATACTCTTACTTCTGATTTACACCGGTCAATGTCGACATTCACCATGTACTAATGGTGAATGTTGAACATATAACAATATTATATTTTCTTCTCCGTCATTCATTCGCGAATAAACGCACTTGAGACTTGAAATAAGAACTTAAGAACATGAGAACCTAAAACACACAATACATTCAAAATGAGAAAGGAAAATAATAGAAGTTAAAAACTTACTGAATTATACAGTACGTTCTAAATGAGAAAATAAAATAACAGTCATAAAAAACTTACTAAATGATGCGATTCAAATCTTATTCATTGCAACAACTTCAACTGTAATGGCACTTTATGACCTCTCTTTTCGACTTTCACCAGAGCATATCTGTGATTGTCGACATACACAGGTGAGGGTCCGAATATACAAGAATGTAGTGAAATATTCGGTCTTTTACCGACGTATTTGGTGAATGTTGATATTCTCCGGTGAAAGTCGACATTCTCCAATTTCGGTCTTTCACGGTAACATGTATCTGACTAATGAACTGTGAAACAAATTCAGTGTACACGCCATCGGTTGTATACGAGAAGCAGCTAATAAATAATATTTCGTCATCTGCATATAAAATCTCTTGCAAGGTGTTAATGAATATAAATGGCATCACTTTTCAAGAAATAAATACAGAGACTTCTCAGCTTATTACTTTACTCTGTGAAAAAAATTCAGGTACACATTCGCAGTCTCATAAAACTTCATATTACAGAGTAATACCTCGAAAAAAAAAAATTATTATAAAAAATTTAAATGTGTAAAAGAAAATTAAAAACCATAAACAAACAAACACACACACACACACACACAGAAAAAAAAAAAAAAAAAAAAGGAATCTGAAAGGTTTCAGATTTTAACGGTCACCCAAAAGGGTTTGTGAAGATTTTGTACGCTCTCGCTAAGCTCGCAATTTACCAGTCCGCGCACCGCTACAGTCACTCCTACTACCCCGTTTTTTTTTTGTTTTTTTTTTTTTTTTTTTTTGTCTTTTTAGCTTTATCATTAAACAGCATTTTCTTCGCACTTACGCCATATACGATTCAATAACAAAATTGCAAAATATTTTAAAAGTAGCGTAGCAGTATACGTTTAGGATTCCCGATGCAAGGTTGAGTGTTGCCATATATTTTTCTGTTTTTTTAATAAATAATATTAAAAAAATAAATAAATACAAATATTAATAACTAAAAAAAGGAAAATCTGAAAGGTTTCAGATTTTAAGTTACGTCCAAAGGGACGTTTTTTTAACCTTTTTGTGTTAGACTATAAAATTCAGTTCAAGAGCAATATTGCAAAATAATTTTAAATTGAGCCTATCTTTAGAATTTCCGATACACAGTCTCACGCGCTGGAGAAAAAAATGTTTTTTTCTGTACAACGTTACCATCGCTCGCTTTGAAATCCTCGAGTTTCTTAATGAAAAATTCGTTGAAGTGTTACAAAATATGAAATGGTTAATAAAACAAATTCCCAATTTCAAATTGGGGCTTCCAGATGCCCATATTCGCAGTAGGATAACGTCATTCAAATTTGGATAGCTCTAGATATTGTTTTTTTTTTTTTTTTTTTTTTTTTTTTTTTATCCCAATGCGAGAAATATACATATACATTTATGCAGATTCTTCATGATTTAATTTCTTCAAATATCCCGTAAAGCGTTGCCGCTGCTCGCCTTGAAATCGTGGAGTTTGTGAATCAAAAATTAGTTACAAAGTTTTACAAAATAAGAAACAGGTAATAAAACAAGGCACTCTTCTGTTATCGGGATCGGATTTACAAAAGTATGTATGTATGTATGTATGTGTTCATGTATGCATGTATATATGTGTATACTTATATACGCTCATACATGCATATCTGAATTCGGTCCTGATAACAAAAGAGTGCCTTAAACAAATTCCATGTTTGGTGGAGGACTACGTTATTAAAAACTGGATGGTTCTAGGTTTCGCTGTTTTTTCACAATACGAGAAACATACATACCTACATTTACGCAGATTCTTCATTATTTAATTTCTTTAACAAAGAGCGATAATCGAGACTAGACTTTCGCCGCCCAACATTTCTGAATTCCGAATAAATGTAGCAGAACTTTGGATGCATGATTGAGAAAATAAAGTGCATCACATGTTGCGTAATGAAGACAATATTTTCACTTGTGTATTTTGAAATACAAGAAATTTATTATTACTGTTTTATTATTTTTCATTATACTATTTTTTATTATTATTGCTTATTTTTCGAAAGTGTGTTATTTAAAGTAATTTATGTTTTGTTTTATTATTGTGTAAAGTTTTGCCTCATGATTTCTATAACTGTATTTCTTTTGTTGTGTGGCAACAGATTTTCTGTAAGTTTTCGATATATATTTTTTTTTTTGGTGTGTGGCAACATTGAACTTGTAATGCTTTGGAGTTAGAACACTGCGTTTTTGATTGTGCAGATGAAACATATTGCTTCACAACGTTCTTTATTTAAAAATACGCATATCTTTTATTATGTCTATTTTTACTTCCTTGTACGAAGTAAAAAGGAAGTATTGTAATCGCGAAAACTTTCAGACAGCATATTTCAATGAAAATATCCATTTTGACCGCTATCGAATGAAATTTAACGATGTTTTTGCGTGATATCTCTACGTAAGGACAGAATAAAAGACTCTTTTCCTCCAAAAAAATTATAAAACTGCTTTAAAATGAATTCTGAAGAGAATTTTTCGTGGCGTCTGTACGAACGTATGTATGTACGTACGTGCGTTCGTACATACGTACGTACGTATATCGCGTAACTAAAAAACAAGTAGCTCAGAACGTTGAAATTTTGTATATATGACTGCTATAATATGTAGATGTGCACCTCGTATTTTGGTTGCAATCGGCCGCACCAGACATATATAAATATATTTATATATATTTTCTTTACTCTTATATGTTTGTAAACTGTACATTTTTTTCCTTTAAAAATGATTGAATTATGTTGTTCTTATCTTCCGGTTAAGGTTTTTATGCCTTTAGTAAATCTGTATGCAATATTTTTAGAATTATCAACAATTTTAAAGTTGTTTAAGTGCCGCTAAGCCTAATAAAGTTTTTGATGGCGGCCATTGCTTGTTTACATTTGAAACAGCAGAATAGTGGATTTGTTGCCAATCTAGAGAAACATAGCTTCGCAACAACGAAGATAATGCCTTCATTTATTATTGCGAATTAAATCATGCTTAATCCTTTCTTGAATTTTTTCCAGGAAATAAGTGTTTAAGATTTAATTGTTAACTTTTAATACAAATATTTTGACTTTTTATGTATTTTTGCCTTGTCGCGAAGTGAGAACTGAATTAATTGAAGGAGAAGTACTCAATCGTCTGAGAAAAACTGTTTCTTTTTCGTTTTGTTTGCTTAATTTCTTTTATACATCGTTCTAGCTTTGTTATAGTATTTGAATAGAACATATGGCAACGATTCGATAATTCTTTAAATGATATAAATTTTGTGCATTCTGACTTATAATATGAACGAAATATAATACTGTTTTTTGAACCTAGCGCCAAAGTGTCGCTATGGTAAACAGAGTGAATTTTAAAGAATGCATTTATTCTATTGTGGTTTATGCGCTGTCGGCTAAGTAGATTTAATTCATTAAGTTTAAATGAAATGCTAGAAAAAATGCGTATATTTTAATATTCCGTACAAGGAAGTCGTGTGGATTACGCATCATATTTTTTATTATTATTGTTTATTTTTCGAAAGTTTTTTTTGTTCTGCTTTGTTTTATTATTGTGTAAAGTTTTGCCTCATGATTTTTGTAACTATATTCCTTTTTGGTGTGTGGCAACAGTGATCCTGCAATATTTTGAAGTTAGAACACCATATTTCATTTTGTAGATGAACCATGTTATTTCAGAACGTTCTTTCTTTAAAAATATGCAAAATAAATGTTTTGTTTTTGAACTTGAACTATACAAACGTTATTTTGTTTCAACACAGCATGCATCGTTAATTACGCTTAATCCTAAATGATAACTTCATGTACATACATATTAAGGTTAATTCGTAGATCATGGCATCAGTAAATCACGGTATCGATAAATGTTGCCAAAGTAGACAATTCAATTAATATTCGCTTTGCTTTCTCAATAAATGGCGTGAATTGCGTAAAAGGTCGGTAAAAATAAATTAACCGAATTCCGATTGAGTGAACCTGATTTGAATGACGATCTCGACTAGTAAAATATATCTGGCCCGGATTTAATGAATACTTCAGTAGCCTCGGTGCGGTATGGTGGCACTCTAAATATGTGACGAGCCGAAAGTCCTCTCGTGTGGTTTGGTAGAAGGGAAGAGGGGTAGGAGACCTTCGGGCCCGGTGTCTTACTGTTTCCGCGGTTGTTAAAAACGTTCATGTTTCCGCGAAATCATCTCATCAATCTTCATTACCCCCATCCCAAAAGGGGTTACATAGTGGAGGGGGGCTAACTGGACATTGGCCTCTCCTGAAATCATGGAGGTAGGAAGTAAGATGGAGTAGCCCTAAACAAGTTTCTCCCGTACCCTGCTCTGAAGCACCGGCGATCCCTACGTGGTGACCAAAACATTGCGTCATTTACCATTGAGTTCAATGAAATTTGACTCGTTCGGATGTAAATATTTTGTAATTACGTCGTAAATATACATATAAATGTATATATTATCTTTTTTCTGCAACACTTCAGAGTCCTAAGTATATGGTGTGGTGGTGTTTTTAATTATGGCAAAGCACACTAGGGCTATCTGCCTAAGGGAAGGGATGCCTTCGTGGAGGACTTTCTAAGGGAAACTGGCTCGTATACACGTTACACATGGGGAAAACCACGAAAACACCCATGCAGCCAGCCCGTTCGCGGGATTCGAACCTCGGACCGAACTACCAGTGTTCAACGACTTTACCGCTCGGCCGCTGGTGGGCCCCTAAGTATATGAAAACAACATATTTTTAAACAACATTTCATTCTGAACGGAATTAAATGCTATACTTTTCACAGGACAGTTTTCTCAGAATGGTTTAATTTGAATGAAATATTTTCCCAAGTTTTCGTTAATTACATTAGAAAAAAAAAATAAGGTAATTCGATTTTATTCGGTTAAGGTACAAAAATTAAGATCAAAGTTTATTGTATTATTATTATTAATTAATATTAAAATTATGCATTATTTCTTTTCTATTTATAGAGCTTCTTCCTAAAATACTTTCTTAAATATGACATGATTTTTTGGCTTCTTTTAAATCGAAAAATGTAAGTCAATTTATAATTAATGCTCTATTCGGTTCATTTTAAATTAGAGAATTATTAGGAATTAAATAGTATTTGACTTTCTCGGAACATTTCTGAAAGGGAATAAAATAAGTTTTTTTTTTTTTTAAGTATTATTTAAAACTCGTAACTGAGTTATTATACAATGTAAAGGGAATAATTCTTTTAATTATACTTATCACATTTTTTTTTTTTACTCTTCATTTCAACAATACATATTCCAAAACTCTTTATTACGTTCTTGAGTGCGCATCTCATAGCATTTGCTTTACAATACCTTTTAACAGATTGCTTTCCAATACGAACAATTCTTGCTTAAATAGTTTTATAACGTATTTGTCAACAGGATTTCAATTTATGTTTACAATTCAATATTAAGGTTATTATATATTTAGATAACATTTATAATCATTATAAATTAGATACATTTAATAATTAGATTTCTTTACAGTACTTTCACATTTGTTTATAAATGAATAAATTCTTCATTTCAAATACATTTATAAATAATTTAATCAATATTTATGTATTTTGTTAAAGGCAGATATATGCTTTTTGCAAGCACATGCATAAATACCCATACATATTTTCTATTTTTCATTTCTGGCATGTGCAAATCTTTAATTTCTGTGCATTCACTATATTTTTCGAGTAAAGTAATTTACACTAACTTAGCATACACCCGAAAGTTTTACATAAAAAATATATGTGAATATAATTTGAATGACGGATTGCAGCATTTGATGGTAATTTTATTTTTAATTAACCCAAATAAGTAAAACGTGTAAGCCCAAAGTGATTATTTTTCAGATATATAAAATTGAAACGATGAGTTTAAAATGAGCAGCAGTAAAGCCTCTTCTGTAAAAAATTTTAAAAGGTACATGTTACAAGAATATATGGATGTGAAAAAAATTTGTTTTATTTAAAACATTTCGGCGTTTAGAACATAAAATAAAAGTAGCGAATATTCTATCAAGGGTATCGAAAGACGTATACAATTTTAAAGGTACCGTACGGTATTTTTCATTCTTTAAAGCATAACATTATTGTTAAAATCTGTATTTTTGTAGTTCAACAGCTTAGAATTTTATAAAACAAATTCATAATCAAAATCGCTGTTGTTAGTTATCGAAAAATAACCAAGATGTGATTTTTGCTTAACTGTCACTAAACTATACAAATTGCTATTATCCATCACACTATGAATGTTTCTTTCATGCGAAAGAGTCCCTTTTTCGATTTGTATGGAACTGTCGTGTGTCGAAATACTATCAGAACCCTGTCAAGCGAGCTTCTGAATGTAAACAAAGAACACTCCATCTGGTGACCCAAGCTTCAAAGCAGTGCTTCACTCCTAGTGTCGGTTGGCCCCTCCTTCCTTTCCTACCTCCATGCCTGAAATGTAGAGAAGCAAAAAATTTTTACAATAAAAAAAATATAATAATAATAATAATAATTAAAAGAAATAATCGAAAAATGTTTACGATTTCAGATATTTGCATGAATGAAGCTAATACTGTATTTAAAAGGAAAGAGAGAGATGTCCAAACTCTGCTTTGATTTTTGGCAACGAACTAATTGATCGTTTCCTAAAGTAAAAAAAAATAATATTCTTAAAGTATTTCTCCTTGAGAAGGGCGTTCACTATCCAGAACTAACAGACGATCAGTGGATCCCAAACTGTTATTTACGTTTCGTCAAAATCATTTTTAATGAGATGATTGTCTCATAAAAATCATCAAAATCAGCTTAATCGTAAACTACAAGAGAAAGGAAACTTAATTTTTTCGATGTTAGAAGAAGTAATAACGTTCGAAAACAAATTATCCATTTTTGCACAGGATTTTGAAAGGTAAACATTGTTTCACTTTCCGAGCCTGCTGAAGCCTAGCCAAGAAAGTAATTCCTTTATTGATAAACACCATTTTAAATTAATAATTTTTAATATGAGGAAAGCATTTCTCAACAGGTTTCAGGAATTTAAAAACAGCAGAGCAACTTTAGCATTTGTCAAAAATCCTCTTAATGCTACGATAACCGAGTTGTAATTTTCTCCTTTTGAAATTGACATTGGTAGCTTTGAAATACAATTGCTGGATTTAAAAAATCTGATGTGTACACCACATGACTTCCTTGTACGGAATATTAAATCATATGTATTTTTTCTTGCATTTCATTTAAACTTATTGGATTGAATTAAATCTACTTCGCCGACAGCGCATTAACCACAATAGAATAAATGCATTCTTTAAAATTCACTCTGGTATTTGTTTACCATAGCGACAGTCTGGCGCTAGATTCACTTAACAGTTTTATATTTCGTTCATATTATAACTCAGAATGCACAAAATTTATATCATCTAAAGAATAGAATTATTTAATCGTTGCCAAATGTTCTATTCAAATACTATAATAAAGCTAGAATTATGTATAAAAGAAATTAAGCAAACAAAACAAAAAAAGAAACAGTTTTTCACAGACGACTGAGTATTTCTTATTCAATTAATTCAGTTCTCACTTCGCGAGAAGGCAAAAATACATAAAAACTCGAAATATATATTAAAAATTATGAAGTAAATCTTAAACACTTATTTCCTCGAAAAAATTCCAGAAAGAAAGGATTAAGCATGATTTAATTGGCAATAATAAATGAAGGCGTTATCTTTGTTGCTGCGAAGCTAAGTTTCTCTAGATTGGCAACAAATCCACTATCCTGCTGTTTCAAATGTAAACAACCAATGGCTGCCATAAAAAAAAGGCTTAGCGGCACTTAAACAACTTTAAAATTGTTGATTATTCTAAAAATATTGCTTACGGATTTACTAAAGGCATAAAAAGAGCTCAACCGAAAGATAAGAACAACATAATTCAAACATTTTTAAAGCAAAAAATGCACAATTTACAAACATATAAGAGTAAAGAAACTGAGATCACTGAGCCGAGTAACAGAGTGGATATATATATATATATAATGTTGTATGAACTTAAATCCATTTAGTGCGAATACAAGTTATTATATTTTATGGATGCACACTTTTAAAATAATTCTACTTTAATTAAACTTAGGAGATAATATAATCAATTAATCAATACTGCTTAGGAAATAAATTATTTTATATATATATATATATATATATATATATATATACGTTTGGTGCGGCCGATTGCAACGAAAATACGAGGTGCATATCTACATGTTATAGCAGTCCTATATACAAAATTTCAACGTTCTGAGGCTACTCGTTTTTGAGTTATGCCAGATACGTACGTACATATGTTCGTACAGACGCCTCGAAAAATTCTCTTCAGAATTCATTTTAAAGCAGTTTTATATATATATATATATATATTTTTTGGAGGAAAAGAGTCTTATTTTGTCCGTACAGATATCACTAAAAAACATCGTTAAATTGTATTCGATAGCCGTCAAAATGGATATTTTCGTTGAAATATTCTATTCTGGTTTATTTATTATTATTTTGGAAATATTATTCTATTCTGGTTTATGTTCTATCGACGATGTAGATTTAATTCAATTGAATAAATTTAAAATAAAATGCAAGAAAAAATGCACATAATTTTAATATTCAGTACAAGGAAATGATGTGGTGTACACATAAGTTTTTTTTTTTTTTTTTTTTTTTTTTTTTTTTTTTTTTTTTTTGAAACGGCTATCGTGAAATATCGAAAACTGAAGGGAAAACTCTCCACATGTAACAACAAATTTTGAAGAGGATGGCTGTTGATCAGAAACATAACTTCAGAACAGTTTATCACTGAAGAGTGCGGCTTCAGAATTAGAGTGTGCTTACTTATCTTATCAGGGTCTAATTTTAGTTGGAATAGAGCTTTAAGTACAGAGATTGCTTTGTACCGTTTTCACTTTCCAAGATGAAGCTGTTTGAGAGGAAATATAGTTACCCATATGAACATTCTGATAGTTGCTCTTGAATTGAAGCAGAATATTATTTATCGCCAAATGAAAAAATCTGATGTGCACACCACATGACTTCCTTGCTCAGAATATTAAATTATACGCATTTTTTGCTGCATTTCGTTCAAACTTATTTCCTCGAATTTCATTAGAGATATTTCTCATTCAATTAATTCAGCTCTCACTTCGTGGCAAGGTACATAAAACCTCAAAATATCATTATTAAAAATTGAAAATTATAGAAAAAATATAAAACACCAAATACAGTTAAAACAATTAAAAAACTATTTTTACAATTAAAACTAGGGTTTGTACTAAAAAAAAAAAGCGATCGGCCAACGGGCAAGATGGCAGATTTATCGGTGCACAAAACTTGAAAGTTTACTTTTGGTCCCACTCGGCAAAAAGACACTGAAGATGCAGAAACTTACTGAATTCACTATTCTGCTAAGTTTGAAATGTAAACAAATATGGCTGCTATGGTTAAAAAAAAAGTTAGTCTTAGCCGCACTTAAACACCATTTAAATTGTTGATACTTCTACAACTCCTGCATGCTGATTAAGTAAAAACCATAACCGGACGATAAACATAATTCAATCATTTTGCAAATGTACAATTTACAAACATATAAGAGTAAAGAAACTGAGATCACTGAGCCGGGTAACAGAGTGGATATATATATAAATATATTTATATACGTTTGGTGCAGCCGATTGCAACCAAAATACGAGGTGCACATCTACATGTTATAGTAGTCCTATATAGAAAGTTTCAACGTTCTGAGGCTACTCGTTTTTCAGTTATGCGAGATACGTACGTACGTACATACGTTCGTAGAGACGCCACGAAAAATTCTCTTCAGAATTTATTTTAAAGCAGTTTTATAATTTTTTTGAAGAAAAAGAGTATTTTGTTGTGTCCTTACGTACAGATGTAACGCAAAATCATCGCTAAATTGCACTCGATAGCGGTCAAAATGAATATTTTCGTTGAAACATACTGCCTGAAACTTTTCGTGGTTACAATACAGTAAGACCCCGCTTAACGCGGGGGATACGTTCAATCAAAGTAGAGCGTAATGCGAAACAGCGCTAAACGAGGCTATCTTTACATGTAAATATTGGGGTTAGGGGAAGATGGCTAGGAAATTGGTTAGGTATTAAATTTAAAAAGTATGTTTTTTTTAATAAAAATAAAACCAAACATTTATTCCTTAAAGCCCAAATTAATACCACATTATTATTTCTTGCAAAAATAAAAACAAAATATAAATAACAAAACGAATATTCTTAAAAAAAAAAAAAAAAAAAAAAAAACAAATAAAATTCTCAGTCAGTCATATTTAGTTAGCCTTCCGCGTTTTCAGTGTTCTGCCTTTTTGTGACAAAAGCATCTAATGTTGTTTGCCTTTTTTTTTTTGCGTTGTTCTCTTAAAAGTTCTTCATAAACGGATAGAGCATCTCTAACACCACGCCTTACTTTTGAGCTCCTGTCAAAATTCGGATCATTTTCAATGAATTGATCCATTATTTCAGTTATGGTAGACAAACTCCTTTTTACAAACGCCATCGAAAGTTCTTTTTGCTCTTCTTCTGAATCACTGCTGTCAACATTTTTGTTTTCTTCTTGTTCAGTTAATTCCTTGAGCTCATCATTAGAAAGACTAGCCGCTGCTTCTCGAATTATTTCTTCGACATCTTCCACATTTACCCCTTCAAAATATGTCTGTACAATACCGCAAAAAACAAGAAATACAAGTACACTCTTTCGGATATGTATTTGAAACCTATCGCTGCATAATATTTCGGGGAATCCCCGTATGCTGCGAGCGATTTCGTGGAATCCCCGTATGCTGCGAGCGATTTCGTGGAATCCCCGGGTTGAAATAAAAGAGCGCTAAACCGAAACAGCGCTAAACGAAACAGCGTTAAGCGGGGTCTTACTGTACTTCCTTTTTACTTTGCACAAGGAAGTAAAAATGTATCGCGCAACCTTTTCACCATTGCTAGAAGATGGCACTTGAAATTAAAAAGATAAAGCAAAACTAATAACTCAATAGAATTAGTATCATTTTACTAATAGTTTTTGAATGTTTCGCAAAATATCATATACAGACAGAGGGAAAACTCACGGCCATTAACAACATCTTAGCAGGAGAAGCATCGCTTTTTCATTAACGGAACTGGAACTCGAATATTCTGTTTATCGAAAACATTAATATGTTTTAAAAAGTACATAGAAAGAAAAAGGATGTCAGGAAAGAGAATGGTGACGCATACCATTCGTCACTGTGATGCGTATTCTGTTTGTTCCGGAATGGCCTTTCTGACCAAGGTCGTTCCTTTGTTTTCGCCAGCATTCCCTGAGATAATAACACAAGTCTACGGAAGGACGATTTGCTTGGAATAGTAAGTATGAAATGTGTCCATTTTTTTTTTGTTTTTTTTTTTGTTAGGAGAAAAAAATTTAAAAAATAAAACTCGCTGCAGAGAGATCTCGTCCTTTGTTAGGAATTAAGAATGTTGAAGGTCTGGTTGAATAGTAAGATTTATAGAGTAGTAAGTAGGTTGAATAGTAGATACTTAAGTAAGGAAGATTGTGGTTGAATAGCGTACGTCTCGAGATTATTTATTGTAAGGATACTTTTAGAGCAGTGATTCTCAACCGCTGGTACGCGTACCACTGCTGGTACGCAAGAGATAAATAGGTGCTACGCGAAGAAACAAAATATTTTTAGCCCAGAAGAGCTATTAATTTCAAAACGACATCTGAGTCGATTCACTTTTCAAACTGGTGCCGCGATATATTATCGCCCTGTATTATATTTAAAGAAATGAAATAATGAAGGTGGTGTATTTAATTATGGCAAAGCACACTAGGGCTATCTGCCTAAGCGGGGGGATGCCTTCGTGGAGGACTTTCTAAGGGAACTGGCTGGTATACACGTTACACATGGGGAAAGCCACGAAAACACCCATGCAGCCAGCCCGTTCGCGGGATTCGAACCTCGGACCGAACTACCAGTGTTCAGCGACTTTACCGCTCGGCCGCTGGTGGGCCCCTGTTTGTATTTCGTTTAGGGAATATCAATGAATGAATGAGCAAAAAGGTTTTCCCTACAGCTTTTTCGCAAAGCAAACGTTGATGAATTTTCAACAGATTTTAAATTAACTCGAATTTTGACACTCGCTGATGGGCTGCATTAAATCCTGCCGTATATTATATTGATTTAAACTAATAACTCTGTTTAGTTTAATAATTTAATTTAATAAACATTTTATATAAAATAATAATATGAATTTTTTTGTGTACAGTTTTATACAAATACACCGTTAAACATGACATATTAATTTTCAGAGTGTAATGTGCTGACAAGATTCCGAAGGCATTCCGTTTTCAATTCAGATTTCATAAAAATGTGAATTTCCTTATTGTGTGATTAATTTTTCTGAACTAGCAGATTAAAATTTCAAAAAATTTTGACGAATCATGTAAATATTATACTCGCATAATTTTAAGATCGGTAATATAACGTCTGCTATATCAGAAGTTTAGCCACAGTTCTCTTTGATACTGACATAATTTTCCAACTAACTATGTGTAATTAATTTCTTTATATCTCACACTTGTAAATAACTGTATATATTAAAAGCAACCTTAAGTATACAAAAGGTAAACAGAAGTATTAAACTAAATAAATTTAACACGATTATAATACGGCAAGGTAAAATACAGTCATCTAAAAAAAAATCTCTCTATATATACACTCATGTCCATAAATTAAGGATAATGCAAAATCAGGCAAAGGAAGAGTTAGAAGCAAAACAAATTTGACTTATTTGTAAAGCTTATTTATTAAACAAAAGGTAAAGAGCAAGAAAAGATGCTATATGTTTGATATTATTAAAAAAATGAGCGATTTTTTCTCACTGGAGCAAATTACATAGAAAAACCTATTTACAAAAAACCAATATTACATGGTTGGTATAATTGTTAATACATTGTATGTCTCCCAGACGATGCAATACAGTCTGTACAACGCCTAGGCATGCTGAGTATCAAATTATCGATCTGATCTTGGGGAATATTACACCACTCAATAAGCAGTGCTCTCCGAAGTTCCGGTAGACATGTAGGAGGAGGTTGACGGGCTGCAACTCGTCGGCCAAGCATTCCCACACGTGCTCTACTGGATTCAAGTCCGGTGAGAATGCTGGCCAGTCCATACGGGTGATATCCTCATATTGAAGGCATTCGTTTACGATGTTTGCACGGTGAGGACGGGCGTTCTCATCCATAAACACAAATTGTGCGCCCATGGCGCCCCGAAACAAACGTACATGTTGTTCCAGAATGACGTCCCGATAGATTTGGCTTGTCATGGTTCCAATTTGAACATGCAGGTCAGTTCCGGAACCCAGAATAATTCCACCCCAAACGAGCACTCCTGCACCACCGTACCAGTGGCTGAATTTCAATGATGTTTTCTTGGTGGTAACGGGTACTTGGAGCTCTTCGTATGAAAGTCCGGCGAGAATCAGACTGCAAGCTAAACCTGGACTCGTCGGAAAACATCACAGAAGCCCACTGTTGCGGTGTCCACAATGCATGCTCTCTACTCCAGGCTAATCGCACGCGACAGTGAGTTGCAGTAAGTGGAACGCATCTGACAGGTCTATGAGCATATAGACCAATCTGCCCTAGGCGTCTGTACACGGTCTGCCTTGAAATTGTCGTACCAGTGGTTGAAGAGAGCTGACGAGACAGGTCTGAGACTGTGCTCCGCCTGTTTCTTTTGGCAGTAACTACCAAATACCGGTTCTCATTCGGCATTGTAACTCTGGGGCGACCTGTGACGTCTACTCACAGTACCATCATCTTGGAATCGTTGCCAAAGCCCAGAGATGACACTCTGGACATTTCCAAGTTCGTCTGATACTCCCAGGTGGATACGCCCACATTCCAGACGGCCGATAATTCTATCACGTAAAAAATCATCCAAATGCGTCCTTTGTGTCATAACTATTCGGTTATTGCACTGAAATGCTTATAAAGCCCCTGCGAACAATTTTACTTCTTTGCCTGTATTCCTTATATATCACTCTCTTATACTCTCGTCGTTGCGACGTACCATCGGTGTCATCTGGTTACTTCCTGAAATTTGTATAGGATTCTTGAAGATGTGTGTCCTATATACAAAATTTCAAATTAATGATTTTACAGGTGATATATTTATTTTAGAGTTGGATTTCCGCGTGACTCCGAATTATCCTTAATTTATGGACATGAGTGTATATATGTCGTGATGGCGAACCGGCCACGGTGAAATGGCGACGGTGAAAAGTCCTAGACCCCCTCAGAACGCGAAAATTTTGTATATAGGACTTCTAGAATATATGTAGCCGTGCACCTCCCGTTTGGCCGTACCAAATGTTCAATATTTGTAATTTTTACTTGTACGACCTTTGGGTACGACTATTTGACTGTCGAGAACAAATTTCGAATAATCGAAAATTAAAAAATAATGGGCCCTTAGGCATTGCCTAATCTTGCCTGTGTATAGCTAAGCCACTGTGTTCTACTCTATTAATAAAACGGGTCTGGGTCATAATCCCGACAGCCGGAATCCCGACAAGCCAGAATCTCGACTGTCCAAAACCCCGACAGGGCCGAAATCCCGACAACTCAAAGTCCTGACACGGTCGAAATCCCGACAGGGTCAAAATCCCGACAAGCCAGAATCCGACAGGGTCAAAATCCCGACAAGCCAGAATCCGACAGGGTCAGAATCCCGGGTGTCCAGAATCCCGACAGGTCGAAATCCCGACTGTCCAAAATCCCGACAAGTTAATATCTAAATACAAACACTGAATTTAGCTTAATAAAATACAATTTTTAACTAACTATTACATATTACTAATTAAAAGTTTAAATCAAAAAATCATAAAAATTATGTCATTACTTAAAATAATTTTTAACAAATTGAAATAACCGTTAAAATTTGAAATGAAGATTTATAAAATTCTTTTATTAAGAAAAAGATAACATCACTTACACATGCAAACGACATATTTACAGTGACACATTGTGAGCGATAGCACGAAGATATTCCATCACAGGTCGATTATCACGATCGTCCGCAACAGTCATAATTCTCCTTTCTCTGTTATCATCTACCTTCCTACGTTTTGGTTGTTGTTTTCCGCGAAGAATGCATTCAACTTGGTATTCCACATGCTCCTGTTTTTTTTTTTTTTTTTTTTTTTTTTTGAAATCCTTCTATGATGTTATAAACGCCAACATGGGCCGTCCAATTAAGGTCTCCCATCTTCTGTGCCAATCCTCGACAGCATTTTGAGTGCGCGGAGCATTTATAGCTGCCTTTTCTAGATCACTAATGATTCTAGATGGCCTCAGTTCAATATTAATTTCTTCAGCGAAATCAATTAAATCTTGGAATAATCTTTTGTAATTTTCTTCAGATTTGCTAGTCATCAAAGCATATACTAGTTGCAGCTGTGGAAGTATGTTAAGGGGTCATTAGGCCTTATTGGGATTTCGCCCGTGTCGGTATTTTGAACCTGTCGGGATATTTGACAATCGGGATTTCGACCCTGTCGGGATTTTGGTTTGTCGGGATTTCGACCCTGTCGGGATTTTGGCTTGTCGGGATTCCGTCTGTCGGGATTCTGGCTTGTCGGGATTTCGGCTGTCGGGATTATGTCCGGATACCTAATAAAACGTATATTACAAGGCTCGAATATCATCTTCAAAGCTTATCTTTATCCTAAAATACTCCTACATCTAAATGATTGTTTTATTTGTATGGCATAAGATAGCAAGATAAAAGCTCACACATGGAAAGCCTTCAGGAAAAAAAGACTCAAACCTTCTCTACACGACAAATACCCCACACGGATATAAGTACACATTGAAAGCCCCCACGGCTCTTATCTAATCTGAAGTTAGATAAGAAAATAAAGATAAAAACTGATAAAAAATTAAAGAAAAAATATGCGTATGTATATATTTTTATCATTCTGTTAAGTTTTGAAAGTCAATAAGTCGAGTTATGTTATCAGCTTAAAAAAAAAAAAAAAAAAAAAAAAAAAAAAAAAAAAAAAATTGAAAGGTTTCAGATCTTAAATTAGATCCAAAGGTGGTTTTTTTTTTTTTTTTTTTCTTTTTCTTTTTTTTACGTTTTGCGTGCTACCTTAAATTTATTAAATATCCTGTACTTCGCACTTAAACCATAAAATTGAGTTGAACAGCAATAGCACAAAATAATTTTAAAATGAGCCTATCCCTTTAAAATTTCCCATGCACAGTTCCGCGCGCTGGAGATAAAAAGGTCCCCTTCCCCGTAGAGTGTGCAATTGCTCGCTTTTAAATCCTCGAATTTGTTAATCAAAAATTCGTTAAAGTTTTACAAAATATGAAATAGATAATAAAACAAATTCTTCCAGATGCCCATATTCGGGTGGAGACGTACGTTATTCAAAATTGGATGGTTCTAGGTACCGTTGTTTTATCACACTGTGAGAAGAAATAAGAGAATTCAAAGACATACATACATTTATGCAGATTCTTCATTATTTAATTTCTTTAAATATAATATAGGGTGGCAACAATTTGAAAAGCGGGCAATTGTAGTGAACCAACGCAAAATGCTAAAAGGAAAATAATAGTCCTTCAAGGCAAATTGCCTTTACATAAAAGGACTTCTACGTTACATGCACGAAAACACATTTAAAAATGTGTCGCTCAGACTTTTGCACAATTTTTTGTGTTTTTCATATCAGCTTTAAACAAAAGAGCAATGATGAGTTGAGAGGATTCCATTACATTTTGTTCGGACGGATTCAAAGACTCCAAGGATGAAATGAAATAAAAACATCTGCATCCAGTGGTCAGTAATTCCCCCATCTTCTTAGTTCCAATTACAATCTTCGTTTCGAGAACAGAACGTTTTATTGTGACGGTGAAATGGAAGAGAGTTTTTCTTTACCCGTGCTTGCAATTAGAGAACTCATTAAACAGAACATTGTGCTTCTTTGAGTTCAATTTTTTTTTCCCGTTGATTTGTTTTGAAGGCATTTTCCACGCTTAACTCTTGCATAAATATGCCAGAAATTTTAATTCGAATATGTCGCATATTGGAGCTTTCAGTTAAAATTACGAATATTCTATCTAAATAAAATGAATACAAAGAAATACACCGATTATAGAAGTTATGATGTTGCGTGGCCCCAACTGGTCAACTCGTGGTCCAACTGGTCAACCCAACTGGTCGCGTGGCCTCAACTCGTAAAATTTTCCGTCCTGTTTCCACCTTGTGCGCATGATATTTTAAAAATGGCTAATGTTACATACTTGAAAGTGGATGGAATTCTTTATATGGGCACTATTTTCTAACGGAACCAAAAATCTGATGAATATTTTAATATTAAAAAATTTTATCGACGAAAACATTACAGATTTTTTTAGTAAAATGCATTTTATAAACTCAACTCCAAATAAAATAAAAAATTAACATGAAATTCTTAGAATTTTAGGTTCACAGTAGTTTCCAAATGTTATAAAAGCTATATATTAAATATGGAATTAAATTATGCAACAGCATGTTTTAAACTGTGCGCACAATATAGAAACATGACGAAAAATTTTGTCAAAAAGCGGATTCAATTATAAAAATATTTGTGGCAACACAAACTTTCTGGTTAGTAATTTCCAAAGCAGCTATATTATGTAGTCAGCTATAAAAAGTTGGAAGTAATTGATTTTAATATAAATAAAATATACCAGTTCTTGCAACAGTCACATATTCGAAGGGTGTTAAGGGGTTTAAGTTGTATGAGCCCCCGTAAGAAGGGTTTAAATCCCTTTTTATTCCACTTTAGAAATCACAGTTGCGTTCACTTGAAGCTCACAAACTACGCCGATCCGGCGGTTTAACAAAATAGACAAAAATGCAACTAAAAATAAATGACAGGATGAATAAATAACGAAATCACTACCTACGAGGCTCTATAACCGTAACTAACTTAACCGCGTTCTAAGATACAGCTGAGGTTCAGCAAACTTTCTGATTAAGAAGTTGAAAGATTCAACGAACTGCCGAAAAAGGCACACAGGCCGAAACGCGAGGTTCTTAAAATTTCTACCTAGCAACCTTCACGCTCATGATTCAAGAAGCACACTTACAATCTCGTTTCCCTTCTATTTAACTCAATTTACTTCTGCTAAAATTTGAATACTCTGCGTGTTCTACTACGATTTACATACTCTATCAGGTTCTATGTTCCGCCTTACTTTCTTTGGGAACATGCAAAGACCTGACTCGGAACAGGGAGCTCACTAAAGCTATGTTCAATAAATGTGGGAAGTAGACAAGATACACAGGAAGGGTATACGAAACCCTTTATTTTTCACTCTTTACAATAATTTCCGTACTTCGGAATACAGAGACCAACTACTTGTGGTCTGAACGTAAGAATATAAAAATATTAACTAAACTCTAACTTAAATTTGGAATAATAAACAAGGGCCTACGTGGAAGATTGGCCGTATATTAAACAGGAAGCCGTATGTAGTACAGAGAACTGTTAACACTACAATACGTTTAAAATTATTAAGAGGATTAAACCTCTGGCCTGGAAGGCAACCAGCAACCGAGTAAAACTGCTAAGGCAAGCGGCCTGCTTCGACTAACTCCTTCCTCTCCCTCGCTTGGCAAAAAGCTACAACTTAAGTACTTGGCGTTCGCCAGACAAATTTGCATAAATAAGTTAACGCTTTTAATTCTGACCGGAAGTAGAAAATAAGAAGTGATAGTAAAGATTTAAAATAAAAATAAACGTTAGTAAAACTTAAGATCCTTACAACTCTGGCATTGGCAATTCTAGGGGAAAGTAAAGGCTTGACAGGAAAGATAGCTTAAAATAAATGTTAGTTAAAATAAATATAAACCCTACAAAGTATAGAGATTTCGGACAAGAGACTTTGTGTTAAAGAATTCCGAGAAAGTTAGTAATTGTTTACTTCCATGCCTCTTGAATTAATTTACACCTTTTTCGTTGCGCTGCGATGGCAACAGGCTTTGGATTTGTTGCTGGTAGAATTTCGTCACTAGAATGTGGCTGACCAATAACTGTTCTAATACTTATTTTAAAACTACGTTATTGGAAAATAATCAATATGTATATAGTAACACAGTTTCTTGGTACTTGAAATCAGAGAAATTGGCGGCTCAAATGCTGTAGACGATACATATATCCACTGAAATTATGACAGAAATATGTTGACTCACCGGAATGCGGCACAACGCTTTAAATGACAGGTAAAATATCTTACTTGCATCTTATCACACTGGATAACTTACTGCTGCTCAGAATTTTGACATATAAACTCCATATTCGTGCAACATTGCAGGTTGCTATTCGTAATAGGTACGTGTCACCAATTATGGTAGTACAATTTTTTGAGAAAGATCATTGAATAATTATAACAATTGAATAGAATAAATATTATTTTGTTCTTTGTTGCTATGGGTTACCAGACTGGCAGAGTTGAGTTGTAGTAGGCAAGTTGCTACATATATATTTATCTATAATAATTTATTTCCTAAACAATATTGATGAATTGATTATATTATCTCCTAAGTTTAATTAAAGTAGAATTATTTTAAAAGAGTGAATCCATACTGGTTAAGTTATATTTTGAAAGATGTTTTGAAGTAACTTGAAAGTAAAATGTTAATAATGTTTTAACGGGAACTGGAATTAAATCATCATGAAGAACAAAATTTCAATTGTAAAAGGAAAAATTAAATTAAAAACATGTAATCATTGTCATTGATCGGAAATTAGTTTACTTTTCAAGGGGAACAAACCAACTCCCGTTCAATGAACAATAATTAATAAAAATACGTAAATACGAAGGTGTTTCGTCTTTACTCGAGTTATAAGGTAAAGCTAAACCGGCAATTCTAGTCAAGCCAAATATTTCCGCGAATAGAAGGGATTACGAACCAATGCTGAAACTCAAAGAACTTATTCGTATGAAGTATTTTAGCCAATTCAATTTGGAGTAAAAAGCAATTTCTGTAGAGAAATCCGAAAAAACTCGAATAATCGTCCCCGACACCCTCATGTTTATGCATTTGAGTTCTATATTATTTGTAAAAATTAAACATTGGAAATTGTCATTATGAAATAGAATTCAAAGTAAAGTTGAAATAAACATAGAATATTACAAAATAAGAGAAATAATGCAAACTTTGTAAAAACAAATAAAAAAATAATATAAAAAATAATATAAAAAATATAATAAGAACAGTGAATGTACATGAAGATATAAAGGCCAGAAAAGGTATTAAGTAACTTACATTCTTTGTAGTGGGGAGTTGGCAAAGTGTTCTCTTCGTGTCTGACTCATAAGTGTAGGGTGTCCGAAAATTCTTAGCGGCAGTGGGGGCTTTGAATAATATCAGTCGGTAAAACTTGGGTGAAGTAATTTATGGTAGTGTATATTAAACTTTTAATTATTTAAAAACTGTACCTTTTTAAAAATACTTATATAAATATGTAAAATATATAACACCTTTTTAACTAATTCTAGATCATCGTATATCTGATTTTTCCGCCGACACAGATGCATTTCCGAATCCAAGGCTAGCGTAGTTAGGTAGTGACTATTCTTAATACATTTTTGAGTATTTTATGGCAGATTCAGCATTTTATTACTATTTGCATTATTTTCTTATTACGAATATATTCTATACATTATATTACTGAAAGTTTTTATTGTGTGGGGGGCGCCATAAAGTATTTTGCCCCGGGCGCCAGTTATGCTTGCTACGCCACTGTTTAAGTATGGATATTTCATTATTACGTATTTACAATTTGGTTTGAATAAACTGAGTATAGTTAAATTTATTTATGTTATTTCGAAGCGAAACTACTCTTTCGATTTCGGCGCCAATCGAATTTAGAAACGTAAATAGGAATAAACATTTAAATTTTGGAACAACCTAAGAGAAAATCTAAGGTATCTTTGCTTTAAACATTTCGACACTTTATAACAAAATATTTATGTTTTTACTTCCTTGTACGAAGTAAAAAGGAAGTATTGTAATTGCGAAAAGTTTCAGGCAGCATATTTCAACGAAAATATCCATTTTGACCGCTATCGAATGCAATTTAACGATGTTTTTGCGTGATATCTGTACGTAAGGACAGAATAAAAGACTCGTTTCCTCCAAAAAAAAATTATAAAACTGCTTTAAAATGAATTCTGAAGAGAATTTTTCGTGGCGTCTGTACGAACGTATGTACCTACGTATCTCGCATAACTCAAAAACGAGTAGCCTCAGAACGTTGAAATTTTGTATATAGGACTGCTATAACATGTAGATGTGCACTTCGTATTTTGGTTGCAATCGGCTGCACCAAACGTATATAAATATGTTTATATATATATCAACTCTGTTACTCGGCTCAGTGATCTCAGTTTCTTTACTCATATATGTTTGTAAATTGTACATTTTTTGCTTTAAAAATGATTGAATTATGTTGTTTTTATCTTCCGGTTAAGGTTTTTATGCCTTTAGTAAATCTGTATGCAATATTTTTAGAATTATCAACAATTTTAAAGTTGTTTAAGTTCCGCTAAGCCTTTTTTTTTAAATGGCGGCCTTTGATTGTTTACATTTGAAACAGCAGACTAGTGGATTTGTTGTCAATCTAGAGAAACGTAGCTTCACAACAACAAAGATAACGCCTTCATTTATTATTGCCAATTAAATCATGCTTAATCCTTTCTGGAATTTTTTCGAGGAAATAAGTGTTTAAAATTCACTTCGTAATTTTTAATTAAGATATTTTGACTTTTTATGTATTTTTGCCTTCTCGCGAAATGAGAACTGAATTAATTCAATGAGAAATACTCAATTGTCTGTGAAAAACTGTTTCTTTTTTGTTTTGTTTGCTTAATTTCTTTTATACATCGTTCTAGCTTTATTTGAATAGAACATGTGGCAACGATTAGATAATTCTATTCTTCAAATGATATAAATTTTGTGCATTATGAGTTATAATATGAACGAAATATAATACTGTTAAGTGAATCTAGCGTCAAGTGTCGCTATGGTAAAAAAATACTAGAGTAAATTTTAAAGAATGCATTTATTCTATTATGGTTTATGCGCTGTCGGCGAAGTAGGTTTAATTCAATCTAATAAATTTAAATGAAATGCAAGAAAAAATGCGTATAGTAATTTAATATTCCGTACAAGGAAGTCATGTAGTGTACACATCAGATTTTTTAGATATGACATTCGGAAAAAATTTTAGAAAAATCAGAAGTTTTTAAATAAAAGATAAATATCAAATGAGACTAAAAAATATGAAAAGAATCAAGCGTTTCCGATATAATCAAAGTTTCATATTTCTAATAAATGGAACTCTGTGAAATAGAAATATTAGATAAATCAATTAAACACAAACATGATTTAATAAATCTCTCTATCAAACTTATATTATTAGATTCAAAATATTTTAGCTCGGGTTTAGATGAACTAATACGTACAAAAACATGTGAAAGAAATAAGATACGAAAAAGCGAAGCTTGATTTTCCTGTACTACATTTGCCGAGATATCGTTATCGTGGAGTTTCTTCAGCAAACTTTCTACGCCATTTTAAACTTCTGAATCTTTTACAAAATATGTAACATTTTTTGATTTTGTAAGCTTGGAAAAAATCTTTCTATTTTATATTAAAAACCAGAAAGATATTTAATTTTATCTTTTTTTTTTTCAAATGTGTTAATGATTACGCATCTGATTTTTTTACAAAATACATAATATTTTTTGATTTTGTAATAAAAATATCACTCTATTTTATATTAAAAAACCAGGAAAAGATGCCCCTCTTAGCAGGGGGTATAGAAATACGTTTAAATCTAACGAGAAAGTCCGTTTTGGAAAGTTTAAAAAAACTTTGATTACATCGGAAACCCTTCATTCATTTAATTTTTTTAAATCTCATTTGATATTTATATTTTATTACAAAACCTTTAAGATATCCTATAATTTCTTTCCTGTAATATAACCTATTGTCCTTTCCTGTAATTTTTTTAGAGTTTATCATCTTAAAATCATACATATTTTATTATGAAAACTTGGCATTAAATAAAATCGTACGGGCTTTGGGGATTGTGTCCCAGCTCGAGCATTTTGATTGTATCGTCTCCACGTTCTTCATCATGCATGGCGTTCGCAATATAGATAAAACAATGGGCTCAATACAGAAGGTTCTTAAGAAACAAGGCCGTATTTTATATCCCTTAAAATTGAAATTGATTAAAGAAACTGATGTTTATAAGTAAACTGGTACCTGTTTGAAATGTAAGATCACAAACTGATACCTACAAATTTACGGTTGGTTGACAGAATTATAAACTATCGATTGACTATAAGCTTACTAAAACTGAAAAATGACTTTCGTAACCATTTAACTTGTTGTATAGAATAAGTATTTTCTACAGAATAGGTATTTTCTCCCTCCTTTGTGCATGCCTTCGTGGTGTAACAGTTAGCACACTCGGCGCGTATTCGAGAGTTCCAGGGTCGCTAATTTTTCTCCTCTCTTGCTTTAAAAAATAAATTAATCTCTCTACAGAGGTGCCCGAATTAAAAGGTGGAGGATGATGATTCTTCACCACCATGATTTGGTGATTGCATCCCCTAAACCCCAGTCGCCCCCCAAATAAATTTGCATTACTACTCCCCCCCCAAAAAAAAACCGAGTTTCCAGGAGCCAACATTTTGATAATGATTTTTATCAGATCAGGTTTACTAAGTTAAAAATCTGATATGGAGACACATGACTTCCTTGTATCGTTTATTAAATTACACACATTTTTTTTTGGCTGCATTTCATTTAAAGTTATTTCCTTGAATAAATTTAACTTAATTACCCGATCCTTCGAAGCGAGTTGAAAATGACATCAAAAATTGCATTTTTAATTTAATATCCTGTCGGGACAAAACCTATCGGGTTTCTATGTCCTATCTATGTCGTACTGGAGTCAAATTTCTTCTAATTTATTTTTTCATAATGACTAGAAAACGTTCCCAAGTATAGGAAACGGGAGACCGAATGAAAGTTAAATTTCGTTATTTGTCGAAAACTATGTTTTTTTTTTTTTTTTTTTTTTTAAATTTGACATAGCGTTATTTGACAGTTTTCGCGTCAGAAACGCTAACCACCATCGGCCGAGCGGTAACATCGCTGAACACTGGTAGTTCGGTCCGAAGTTCGAATCCCGCGAACGGGCTGGCTGCATGGGTGTTTTCGTGGTTTTCCCCATGTGTAACGTGTATACGAGTCAATTTTTTTAAAAAGTCCTCTACGAAGGCATCCCTCCCTTAAGGCAGATAGCCCTCGAGTGCTTTGCCGTAATCTAATAAACCAAACCAAACCTAACCACTTTACTGGTTGGGCGCGAAAGCTCTCCTCTAGGGGGAATCAAAATAAAAGCATATCTTTTCTGCTTCGTATTCACTTGAAGTTCTGGTGTATGTAACACTGAATTCAGCTTTTTTTAATCTGCTTCGAAGAGCATACTATGTCATGTGACGCAGAGGGCCCCTGGAAATTTAAAAGAAGACGGATTCTATTATATATATAGTATTTATAAGAGAATCCGTTGCCTTTTAATTTTAAACATATAAATGTAGTTCAGCAGGGCATTGAAGGGCCCTCTAAGCCTTCGGGCCCCTATGCGACGGCATTCTTTGCATACCCTTATTTACGCCACTGCCTCCAACTTTGATGGAGAGCACCCCGGGCGGGCGTCTCGAAGGATCTTCCTTCCCTCTTTCCCTACCTTCAACCTCTCGAAAGAACTTTCGGCTCGCCACATGTTTAAACTGCCCCCATGGCTCACGGACACTGTGACGAATTCGAAAGACAAGAGGTAGCGTAAGTAAATTTATTTCGGTTCTTTCTAGGCTATATGCAAAATAAATAAATAAATAAAATAAATTTATAAAATATTGTTCTCACAGTAGGGTGAATAAGTTCCTGTTTAGATGAATGTTCTTGTTTGGAAATAGTTCAAGATGAGGGTAGCTGTCTTGAATAAATCGAATCTCTAAGCCGGTGGTTGCCGGACTGAGCTGTGTTCGAGTAGGATGCTCTTCGTAAGGTAGCGGCGAACTCGGCGACCTCGCTGTAAATCTCTTGACAGAGGTATTAGTACCGCTTTACGCAGAGCGAAGCAAAAATTTGCTCGTGCCCGAGCTGGGGAAAAAAAAAAAAAAAAAAAAAAAACAAGAGAAGGTTTCTCTCTCTACTTACTGCAACTAACTCTCACTTTTTCTCTTTCTCTGGAACTGCGTTCCATGATTTTGTTCAAGTTGTCCTGGGCGTGTCAGAAAAACTTCTAGGATCCTTATTTGTCCGTAATTTTTAGAAGCGCCTCTTGATTGGCGAGAGCACTTTGATTAAAAACTGGATATGATGAAGACAGCCTGGGAAAAAGTCTGTGGGAACTTTTCGAGGTTAATCTTTGGATTATGGTAACTTGGCGATTTTTTTGGCGAAAATTTGGCGACAAACCCTGCTACAGCAACCTGCTAGTTTTTGTTTGGACGCCATTTTGTTTTCACGAAGTATAGGCTTTTTTTTTTTTTTTTTTTTCTCTCTCAACATTTTTTTTCAACAATCTGCTAGCCGAATTACGCTTATGCTAGAACTTTTATGGAACAAAAGTGCTTAATCATGACGAAGATTAGGTGCGAAATTGGGAGAAAGTGCAGAATCGCCCACTGCTTGCCGCGTTTTTAAGAATTGCACATACACGGTATCATCCATGTACACGTCGACCTATTTTCACTTTAAAAAAAATCCCAGAATTGCACAAAAATGGCATTGCTCACATTCTTGACTTTATCCATGTACACTGCTAAAGTCCTAGCTAGTAACCTTTATCGCCTTACCAAAATGTCGCCAAACTACCTGTTACCATATTCCAAAGATTAGCCCTTTTCGATTCTAACTGGGGTCTCAAACCGGGTGGTCTGAGACACTGAACTTATAAACTGATGAAAGGGAACGGAACAACGTCTCTCTTCGAACAACTATAAGAGGAACAAAAAAGCTGAGATTGTTTTGTGACTGCTGGTCACTTCCTCTTTCCAAGAATTCGCTAAGAAATACTCTGTCGGGGGGAACTTTCGAGGTGGTCATTCTTTTCCTCAGAACTTCGTGGTGGTTAATAAAATAGCTTAAGACGTTAAACACTATACATTTACAAATATCCATGCCTTCTCCGGGATTTGAAACCGGGCCCTACGGCATGGCAGTCGGCGACGTTAACCGTTACACCGTTTAGGCGGCGAGCTAATTATTCATTAATGCTTTAAGAAAGAGAAATCGTAATATCCTGTAGAGTCATTAGGATTTTTTGGAAGCCAGAGAGATGAAAAATTAGCAACCGCTTTCGACGGGAATCGAACCACGCACCTCTGGAATACCGGCCCAGCGTGCTACCGTTACATCACGAAGGCACGCTAGGGAAGTGGGAGAAATACCTTATACACTCCCTTTTTTAAAGGGCGACTAGGGTTTTAGGGGACTTAGTCGCCAAATCCTGGGTGCCGAGAATCATCATCCACAACCCTTTTTTAGTTCGGGCGCCCCTTGTAGACTCATTTTGGAAGCCAGAAAGATGAAAAATTAGCAACCGCTTTCGCCGGGAATCGAACCACGGACCTCTGGAATACCGGCCCAGCGTGCTACCGTTAGCGTAATGGCAGACCGCACATTGAATTGATAGTGTTAAGCGAATTTCGTTTACTGCGCATGCTTGATGGTGTACATTTGGCGCGAGGACAAATATTGGCGCGTAAGCAACCTTACATTAGCTTATTCGTGATGTCCGTTGCTGTCCAGTCTGGTTCAGTGATGTTTAGAATTGCAATACTTTGTTTACTCGTTATTTTAACGTCCTTATTGATTGAATTTGCTTTTTTTTATTAATATATGTTTCATTTTAATTTAGGCTAATTTGCTGATAACGGTGCATTTAACATATGTTCGTAATAATTCGTTATTTAGATTTAATTTGTTTACATGTTTCAATTCAGTAATGCAAACTGGATTTTCTCTCCTAGTTTGGTAATGTATGTTGGCGGTTTTTTTTTTTTTTTTTTTTCCTTATTTCAAAGAATTAAGTAAACAGCATTAAGTAACTGTAAAACTGAGTGTTATTTACAAACACTTGCTATATTTTTTTGAAGGAAACAAATCATTCCTTAAAACTTTTTTCTTAATGTTACAATATAGAGAAATTTAGGAAACGTTAAAAAAAAAAAAAAAAAAAAAAAAAAAAGCTAATGAACTGTATGTGTATTTAGAAAGATGATACTGTGACATAGTACATAAACATACTTGCATTTATAACATATCAAATTTACTGAAATGGGAAAATACATACTTGAAAGCAATCTTGCAATAGCATTTGTATTTACGCTGATTTCCTTTACCCATTTTTTGCACTCTTCAATCGAATTCATACTTGATCGCATCATTCAGCTTTCCAGTTGTTCGAGCAGTACAGGAAAAAATCGTATTTTAACACAGTAATTACTTTACATTTACATTATACTCTGCGAAGATTTAAACGCTAGATTTGTTTACAATCAGATGGCGGTACATTTACCATATACCGTATTTATCTTCTTTTCAAATCGCGCCAACATATTAATTACGCCAACTTTTTTTCTGGGCATGCGCAGTATGCGACATTCGTTTAACACTATTCAACTCAATGTGCGGTCTGCCATTACGCCTACCGTTACACCACGAAGGCACGTTAGGGAAGTGGGAGATATACCTTATAACCCAATCTCAGCTTTGCAAATTGTGTTTACTTTGGGAATAGATTGATGTACATAGCGGCATCATATTTACGCATGCGTTAAGAATGTGGAGCTACTCTGTTCAAGTTTTATGCTGACTTAAACTATATACGTAATTTACTATCTGAGGGATAACCGGAAGTTTTGAAGCTGAGCACAAAATTCCGTGCGGTTTTTCCTCCGTGATTTTTCACACTGCCTACTTCTTCTCTTCGACAGCAAAAAATAGGGCATCCTTTGAGTTAATCTTTTTATTTTCGTTATTTCACATCGGAAAGGAAGTCTTCGGCGGCGTGAATCATATCTGTGGCGCCGAATGTGGAAAGTCAGCATTTCTGCTAGACAGATAACTAACAATAGAGTAGAAATTGTCTGCAGTCAAAGAGACGCTTTGAGAAAAAGTTACATCGAGTCATTTATTTTTTGGTGCCAAAACTTTAGAATTTGTCCAATAATTATCGAAATGAAATGACGCAGGAATTCGTGGTCGATAACGAACGTAGAGTAATTTATAACTCCAAAGGGGCAATTTGCACAGAAGGGCTATTCATTTCGTTTTGGCATTTTACGTTGGTTCACTATAAACACTTTTCAAACTATGGCCACCAAATATTAGAGTCCTGTGTTATATTTTGAGAAATTAAATAATGAAAAATCTGCATGAATGGATGTATGTTTCTCGCATTGTGATAAAACAACGGTACCTAGAGCCATCCAATTTTGAATAACGTACGTCTCTATTCATGGGCATCTGGAAGCCCAAATTTGGAATTTGTTTTATTACCTATTTCATATTTTGTAATACTTTAACGAATTTTTCATTAACAAACTCAACTATTTCAAAGCGAGAAATGGCAAAACTGTACGGGGAAAAAATGAATAAATAAAATAAAATCTGAAAGTTTTCAGATTTTAAATTAGGTCCAAAGAGTCGTGTTTTCAACGCTTTGTGTGTTACCTTTATTTATCAAATATCGTGTTCTTCGCACTTACACCATAAAATTCATTTCAACAGCAATATCGCAAAATAATTTTTAAATGGGCATATCTTTAGAATTTCCGATACACAGTCTCGCACGCTGGAGATAAAAAAGTTTTTTCTGTACTACTTTGCCATTGCTCGTTTTGAAATCCTTGAGTTTGTTTGTAGAGTTCCTCACTTTGGAATTCTAAGTTAATGTTGGAAGTGAGGAATCTAAGAACTGATAAGCGAATAATCGCTTGCGTTCGGAGACAAGAAACAACAAGATAGAAGGGTAACTAACCGTTTATTATTCCAATAAGATTTAACAAAACTCCGCCTGGGAGTGTACAAGGAAAGCCCGCACTTGGACTTGAACTTAAAAGACTAAGAATTAAACTAAAACTAAGATTAACTAAAGAAGTATAGCCGAAGCTATCAAGGTTCAATTTGAATTGTCCCCTTTACTTATTTGACTTCGAAGCTTAGCAAGGGCCTGAGTACGGCCGAGCGTAATAACAGCTTTGAGAGAGAGAGAGAGAGTGGCCAAAAAGGCAGACGCGCGTAAATCAGAAACTCTGATTCTCTCTGACTCAGTAAGTAACTTCGTGGTTTAAATACCCCTCCTCCTCATTAAGTATTCAGAAAGATTCCCGAAACTACGTTCTGGCCGGAAGTAGTAAGTTGAAGTTAAGAATTTGACAGGAAAGGAACTTTAACTTAAAATTTAACTGTTAATAAAATTAACATAATCCTTACATGTGAATCAAAAATTCGTTAAAGTTTTACAAAATATGAAATCGGTAAAAAAAACAAATTCCAAATTTTATCTTCCAGATGCCCAAATTCCGGTGGAAACGTGCGTTATTCAAAACTGGATGGCTCTAGGTACCTTTGTTTTATCACAACGCGAGAAACGTACAGATATTTCTGCATATTCTTCATTATTTAATTTCTTTCAATATAATACAGGGTGATAATATTTGGTGGTAACAATTTGAAAAGTGAATCGGACATTTGTAGTGAACCAACGCAAAATGCTGAAACGAAAATAATAGTCCTTCAGGGCAAATTGCCCCTTTGGACTAAAAAAAAATTTTGATCTCCAGCGCGCGAGACTGTGTATCGGAAATTCTAAAGATATGCTCTTTTAAATATTTTGTGATTTGCTGTCGATTGAATTTTATGATTGCAGGCCTAAGAACAAGTTATTTAAAAAGTACCAAAAATTCTTTAATGTTTGGCAAAATATGAAATAGATAGTAAAACAAATTACAATTTCCAAATTTGGGCATCCAGTTGACATATTCGAAAGGAGAACTACATTATTCAGAATTCGATGTCTCTATGTACCAGGCTCACCAGCGCCCGAGCGGTAAAGACGCTGAACACTGGTAGTTCGGTCCGAGGTTCTAATCCCGCGAACGGGCTGGCTGCATGGACCTTTTCGTGGTTTTCCCCATGTGTAACGTGTATACGAGCCAGTTTCCTTTAGAAAGTCATCCACGAAGGCATCCCTCGCTTTAGGCAGATAGCCCTCGTGTGCTTTGCCATAATTGAATAATCCAATCCAATCTCTATGTACTATTGTTTTTTCCCAATGCGAGAAGCGTACATTCATGCAGATTCTTCATTATTTAATTTCTTTAAATATAATCCAGGGCTGTAATATTGGATGGCAACAATTTGAAAAGTGAACCGACATTTATAATGAACCGACGCAAAATGCCAAAACGAGATTAATAGATTTTCTGCGCAAATTGCTCCTTTGGGGCTAGTAAAAATAAATATGTATTAATAATAAAAATAAATATATAATTATATCCAAATAACGTTAATTTATGTGGGTTCCAATAGCTGCAATGTGCTGACAATTTGTTTTGTTATGGCGAAAGCGTTTTTGCAAAACTGTTGCTGTAGCAGATTGTTTATAAATTTGTTTAGTCAAGCAACTGGGAACTGTTGTTGTTGTGCTATGAAATAAGTTACTGGCACACAACAATCAGCTGAAAGGAAATGTTTTCTTAGCGCGTTGCAAAAACATTGCTGTTTGTAACTTTTCGTTATCTCTTAAATTTGAATGGAAGAATACGTAGTCTTCTTATAACTCGGAATACAAATTGTAGTGCTTGCAACAAGAAGCTCCACATTTTTAAATGTTTGGAAAATTTAAAAAAAAAGAAAGTTTCAAAAATTCCATTTTGTTACTTCCTTGTACGAAGTAAAAAGGAAGTATTGTAATCGCGAAAGGTTTCAGGCCGCATATTTCAACGAAAATATCCAATTTCATTGCTATCGAATGCAATTTAACGATGTTTTTGAGTGATATCTGTACGTAAGGACAGAACAAAATACTCTTTTCCTCCAAAAAAAATTAGAAAACTGCTTTAAAACGAATTCTGATGAGAATTTTTCGTGGCGTCTGTACAAACGTACGTACGTACGTATCTCGCATAACTCAAAAACGAGTAGTCTCAGAACGTTGAAATTTTGTATATAAGTCTGCTATAACATGTAGATGCGCACCTCGTATTTTGGTTGCAATCGGCGCGCCAAACGTATATAAATATATTTATATATATATCCACTCTGTTACCCGGCTCAGTGATCTCAGTTTCTTTACTCTTATATGTTTGTAAATTGTACAGTTTTTGCTTTAAAAATGATTGAATTATTTTGTTTTTATCTTCCGATTAAGGTTTTTATACCTTTAGTAAATCTGTATGCAATATTTTTAGAATTATGAACAATTTTAAAGTTGTTTAAGTGCCGCTAAGCCTAATAACTTTTTTGATGGCGGCCAATGCTTGTTTACATTTGAAAGAGCAGGATAGTGGATTTGTTGCCAATCTAGAGAAACTTAGCTTCGCAACAACAAAGATAACGCCTTCATTTATTATTGCGAATTAAATCATGCTTAATTCTTTATGGAATTGTTTCAAGGAAATAAGTGTTTAAGATTTACTTCGTGATTTTTAATATAGATATTTTGAGTTTTTATGTATTTTTGCGTTCTCGCGAAGTGAGAACTGAATTTATTGAATGAGAAATACTCAATCGTCTGTGAAAAACTGTTTCTTTTTTGTTTTGTTTGCTTAATTTCTTTTATACATCATTCTAGCTTTATTATAGTATTTGAATAGAACATGTGGCAACGATTTGATAATCCTTTAAATGATATAAATTTTGTGTATTATGAGTTATAATATGAACGAAATATAATATTGTTAAGTGAATTTAGTCCCAGAGTGTCGCTATAGTAAACAAATACTAGAGTGAATTTTAAAGAATGTATTTATTCTATTGTGGTTTATGCGCTGTCGGCGAAATAGATTTAATTCAATCCAATAAGTTTAAACGAAATGCAAGAAAAAATGCTTATAATTTAATATTCCGTACAAGGAAGTCATGTGGTGTACACATCAGATTTTTTAATTCATGTTCTAAGTATTTGTCCTCAGTGCTAGTAAAAATCATGCGGAAAGGAAGGGAAGAATTCCTTATATACTTCCCCCCTTTTAAAGGGCGACTGGGGATTAGGTGACCCAATATCCAAATCCTGGGTGCAAAGATTCATCATCCACCAGCTTTCAGTTCGGGCGCCACTGTAGAGACATTTACTTATTTTAGTGCGGGAGACGTGAAAATTGAGCAATGCTCTTTCCGGGGCTCAAACCCTGGACCTCTCGAATACGCGCCGAGTGGGCTGACCGTTACACCACGAAGGCATGCGAAAAGCAAGGAGAGGCCATCTTATATAACCCCCTTTTAAAGGGCGACTGGGGATTAGGGGGGATCCAGTCGCCAAATCCTGGTGGTGAAGAATCATCATCCACCACGTTTTATTTAGTACTGGCGCCACTTTACAGACTTTAAAATATTTTAATATGGGAGACGTGAAAATTAAGAGATGCCCTCGGCGGGACTCGAACCCTGGATCTCTCGAATACTCCCCGAGTGGTTGACCACTACACCGCGAAGTCACGCGATAAGGAGGGACGGAATACCTTATAATACAATAAGAATTTTAACTAAAAATTATTCATCATAATTACGAGTGTTTGTTGTCTCCAGATATCGAAAATTTAGAATTTAGATATCTGAACAGCGGGTGCTTTAAAATTGTTCCGCGAGCATCGCTATGCCTGTCAGGATTTTTATCACAGCAAAAAAATGGGTTAAAAAAATTGGTAATATGAAACTTCCCAGCCTTGAATGTTTCGGCATATAAACAATCTTCTGAACGCTGTTGAGTTATTCCTTCAATTACAAAGTAACAGAAATACTCGTGCTTTTGAACGGCGTCTTTTCATCGCATAATTTCACCTTTGTCACAGGCATCGCCATTTTTCGTATCGGGCTTAACATCTAGCATTGGAATCTCTTGCTGACAGAGCAAGTACAGCCCGTCTAACGACTGATGCGTTGGAAAGACTGCTCCCGACCTCTGAAGAGTTTCATGAATTATCACCTCCGTTTTATTTACTTATTATTTGCTAGCGGAAGTAACCGATGTCTGAGAGTAATTTATCTAAACAACAGAGAGAACGATACCGCTGGAATCCGTCTCTAATAACGATGCAAAAAATACGATTCAGAGTGATATATTTTTCAGTCTGATGAGATATGGGATCCACATAATAAATTTCCATAGAAAGATAAGCTAATTCTGGCACGCAAGATAATAACAATGGCACGCAATTTTTAATGATTTTCGTCTTTCTCATCGAATGGTCGTAGAAGCTCAAGTTCCATCCATTCTTTCATCTGTATTCAATTTTAGTCGATTCAATATGACAAAAAATAGATCATAATGGATCAGAAATCAATAACGCTAACAAACAAACACACAAACATATATTTTTCTTTTATATATGTTACGGTGAAACACCGAAATCTGGAGAATGTCGACTTTCACCGGTGAATGTCAACATTCACATAGTCTCTTGGTGTATGTCCGAAATAGTATTTTCCAAATACTCTTATTTCTGACTTACACCGGTCAATGTCGACATTCACCATGTACTAATGGTGAATGATGAACATATAACAATATTATATTTCCTTCTCCGTCATTCATTCGCGAAAAAACGCACTTGAGACTCAGAATAAGAACTTAAGAATATAAGAACTTAAAACACACAGTACATTCAAAATGATAAAGGAAAATAATAGAAGTTAAAAACTTACTTAATTATACAGTACGTTCTAAATGAGAAAATAAAATAGCGGTCATAAAAAACTTACTAAATTATGTGATTCAAACCTTATTGATTGCAACAACTTAAACTATTATGGCACTTTATGACCTCTCTTTTCGTCTTTCACCGGAGCATATCTGTGATTGTCGACATACACCGGTGAGGGTCCGAATATACTTATGACCTCTCTTTTCGTCTTTCACCGGAGCATATCTGTGATTGTCGACATACACCGGTGAGGGTCCGAATATACTTATGACCTCTCTTTTCGTCTTTCACCGGAGCATATCTGTGATTGTCGACATACACCGGTGAGGGTCCGAATATACAACAATGTAGTGCAATATTCGATCTTTCCCCGACGTATTTGGTGAATGTTGACATTCTCCGGTGAAAGTCGACATTCTCCAATTTCGGTCTTTCACGGTAACATATATACGAGCCAGTTTCCCTTAAAACGTCCTCCACGAAGGCATTCCTCCCTTAAGGAAGATAGCCATCGAGTGCTTTGCCGTAATCTAATAAACCAAACCAATCATTGAATGGTCGTAAAAGCTTAAGTTCCATCCAATATTTCACTCATATACAACTTTAGTCGATTCACTGTGGCAAAATATAGATCAGAAATCGCGAACAAACAAACACACAAACAGATATTTTTCTTTTATATATATAATAATATATTTGGCATTTTGCGTCGGTTCACTATAAATGTCGGTTCACTTTTCGAATTGTTGCTATTAAATATTGGAGCTCTGCGTTATATTTAAAGAAATTAAATAATGAAGAATCTGCATGAATGTATGTATGTTTCTCGCACTGTGAAAATACAACGGCCCCTAGAGACATCGGATTTTGAATGACGTAGTCCTCCATTCCAATTTGGGTATCTGGAAGCTCAGATTTGGAGTTTGGTATTTGTTTTGTTCATATTGTGTCAAAGGTATTTGTTTTGTTCATATTGTGTCAGAGGTATTTGTTTTGTTGATATTGTGTCAAAGGTATTTGTTTTATTCATATTGTGTCAAATGTATTTGTTTTGTTCATATTGTGTCAAAGGTATTTATTTTGTTCATATTGTGTCAAAGGTATTTGTTTTGTTCATATTGTGTCAGAGGTATTTGTTTTGTTCATATTGTGTCAAAGGTATTTGTTTTGTTCATATTGTTTCAAAGGTATTTGTTTTGTTCATATCGTGTCAAAGGTATTTGTTTTGTTCATATCGTGTCAAAGATATTTGTTTTGTTCATATTGTGTCAAAGGTATTTGTTTTGTTCATATTGTGTCAAACATTAAAGAATTTTTTATTCCCAAATTGGACGATTTCAAAGCGAGCAAGGGCAACACTTGTATGGAAAAAAATAACATTTTTATCTCCAGCGCGCGAGAATGTGTACCAGAAATTCTAAATATATGCCCTTTTAAAAAATATTTTGTGATATTACTGTCGAATTGAATGTTACGGTTTAAGTGCGAAGTACAAGATATTTAATAAATAAATGTAACACACAAAAAGTTAAAAAAACTCCCCTTTGGGCATCATTGGACGTGAAAAATTCCCAGATTCCCCTCCCCCTTCCTTTCTTTTTAATCACGATCTCTCTTTCAAGATTCACCGGATTCGAATATTCGAACATCCCATTTCTAATCTTGTAAAGACATTAGGTATTTTTTGGAAGCGGGCAAGATGAAAAATGAGCAATTGCTTTCGCCGGAAATCGAACCACGAGCCTCTGGAATACCGGCCCAGCGTGCAGAACCACTACATCACGAAGGCACGCTAGGAAGGCGGGAGAAATACCTTATATATTCCCCCTTTTTAAAGTCCGACTGGAGTTTTTCCGGACTCAGTGGAGTGGTGCTTGGTACATCAGGGTACGTGGGCCGAAGGCCCTATCCTTTGTAGAACATTTTGAAGTTTCGAATGCTGAGAAAAAATAACCAAGCAAGAACCTAGAATAATTGTAAAAAGATAATTAAACAAACATAAAAAGTACTTAAACTTTGGTTACGAAAGCTGTAAATACAGATGTTACAAGTAGAAAGCCGTCTAGCTGGTGCAAACAGTCCTGTGCGTCATCGAAAAACAGGATTTCCAGAGGTGCTAACTTCTGATTCGCCAGAGCCAGTCACGTGGGAGGTCACCCTCCCAGAAACTGACCACGAACGATAACTGGGGTTTTTAGGGAACCCAATCGATAAATCCTGGATGAGGAAAATCACCATCCAACACCCTTTTAGTTAGGGCGCCACTGTAGAGACATTGGAAGCAGGCAAAATGAAAAATGAGCAATCGCCTTCGCCGGGAATCGAACCACGGACCTCTGGAATACCGGCCCAGTGTGCAGAACCACTACACCATGATGGCACGCTAGGTAGGCGGGAGAAATACCTTGTAATCTCACTATAACAGTTTGATTTCTTCAGTAGAATTTACTTGTTACGTTCAAGAGGAATTCAATTAAAAGCTTTGGAAATTTTCCCAGCGGATTATATTTCTACGACTGACCGGTGTCTGTTGAGATGTTTCTACGGTACTCGCTAGGGACGAATTTAGGCGCGTCGCCTCGGTTACTTGACCTCGAAACATGCCGCATTTAAGGCGAGCTATTTCCTGTTTACTCTTCCTTTTAAACGGTAGATGAAATTCGCTGATGGTACCGCACGTTCATTTCTGCGATATAAATAACATTTCCGTCTGTAGTTTCATGTTAAATACTTTCAGAAAAAGCTCCGAAAGTATAATGTTAGAGCAACTAAGTCTTAGGATAGATGGGTTTTTAAAACTGTCGTGAAAGTTTATTTATTGCGCAACCAAAAGTATACTTAATGTAAAGATCTTAGTTAAAGTGAATGGAAAATTAACGGAAAGATCTTGATCATGTCTTCATAAAAGAAAAAAAATTCTGATGTGTCTGTTACGGTGAAACATCGAAATCTGGAGAATGTTGACTTTCACCGGTGAATGTCAACATTCACATAGTCCCTTGGTCTATGTCTGAAATATTTTCCAAATACTCTTATTTCTGACTTACACCGGTGAATGTCGACATTCACCGTGTACTAATGGTGAATGTTGAACATATAAGAATATTATATTTCTTTCTCCGTAATTCATTCGCGAAAAAACGCCCTTGAGACCCAGAATAAGAACTTAAGAACATAAGAACTTAAAACACACAGTTAACGATGTTTTTGCGTGATATCTCTACGTAAGGACAGAATAAAATACTCCTTTCCTCCAAAAAAATTATAAAACTGCTTTAAAATGAATTCTGAAGAGAATTTTTCGTGGCGTCTGTACGAACGTATGTGCGTACGTACGTACGTATCTTGCATAACTCAAAAACGAGTAGCCTCAGAACGTTGAAATTTTGTACATAGGACTGCTATAACATGAAGATATGCACCTCGTATTTTGGTTGCAATCGGCCGCACCAAACGTATATAAATATATTTATATATATATCCACTCTGTTACCCGGCTCAGTGATCTCAGTTTCTTTACTCTTATATGTTTGTAAATTGTACATTTTTTGCTTTAAAAATGATTGAATTATGTTGTTTTTATCTTCCGGTTAAGGTTTTTATGCCTTTCGTAATTATGGAAGCAATATTTGGACAATTATCAACAATTTAAAAGCTGTTTAAGTGCGGCTAAGTTTTAAATAACATGGCGGACATATTTGTTTACATTTGAAACAGCAGAATTGTAGATTTGTTGCCAATCTAGAGAGACTAAGTTTCGCAACACAAAAATAACGCCTTCATTTATTCTTGCGAATTAAATCATGCTTAATCCTTTCTGGAATTTTTTCGATGAAATAAGTGTTTAAGATTTACTTCGTAATTTTTAATGCAGATATTTTGAGTTTTTATGTATTTTTGCCTTGTCGCGAAGTAAGAACTGAATTAATTGAATGAGAAATACTCAATCGTCTTTGAAAAACTGTTTCTTTTTTGTTTTGTTTGCTTAATTTGTTTTATACATCGTTCTAGCTTTATTATAGTATTTGAATAGAACATATGGCAACGATTAGATAATTCTATTCTTTAAATGATATAAATGTTGTGCAAAATGAGTTATAATATGAACGAAATATAATACTGTTGAGTGAATCTAGCACCAGAGTGTCGCTATGGTAAACAAATACTAGAGTGAATTTTAAAGAATGCATTTATTCTATTGTGGTTTATGCGCTGTTGGCGAAGTAGATTTAATTCAATCCAATAAGTTTAAATGAAATGCAAGGAAAAATGCGTAATGCGTGTAATTTAATATTCCGTACAAGGAAGTCATATGGTGCACACATCATATTTTTTTTAAATATAAGGGGGTGGGAGACCCTCGGACACCCGTCCCCCCGGGTGCTCTCCATCAAAATTGGGGGCAGAACTGAGCTAAATCGCACTCTCACCTGTAAGGTGTTCAAGGCTTTTGCAAAGAAAGGCGTAATATTCTTGCGCTCCTTGCCGCGAGGAATTTTGTATGCTTGGCCTGACTATAAGTCAGGCAAGTGAATAATATTCCGTACAAGGAAGTCATGTGGTGTTACACATCAGATTTTTTAAATTTTATATTCCGGGACCAAAACTCTGAAAATTTCTCTTATCCCTTATCAAATTTGGTGAGAACTTTTTTTGTATTTATTTATTTCATTTCACGTTACTTCAACTATTGTTCCATATTAGTATAACCATTTAAAAAAAATGATAAGCAGTATTCATTTGAAACTTATTTCTATCATGCACTGCGCTTGGGATTCTCGAAATGAAAGTAGTTTGTTTCTCAAGTTCCGTTCTAGAAGCTTTGGGTCGAGACTTCCGATAACAGTGCTGTACGAGGACTTTGTTGTTTGATTACTTCAGTTATCGAAAATATCTCATAAGTAGCTCTCTGTCTATCGAATATAGGAAATTTAATAATATCGCGTAAAATGATTTTATATTAAATGTATAAAAGAATGTTACCTTAACGTATTTTTATCATAATTAAATTACTAAAAAATAAATAACTAAATAAAAATCTAAAAGGTTTCAGAATTTAAATTACGTCCAAAGGGGCCGTTTTTTTAACGTTTTGTGTGTTACCTTTATTTATTAAATATCAATATACCTTTATTATTTATATATTAAACATTATTTAGTTAACATCTGTATTTATATATTAAATATTATTTATTTAACATCTTTATTTCGTAAGGATTATGTTAATTTTATTAACAGTTAAATTTTAAGTTAAAGTTTCTTTGCTGTCAAATTCTTAACTTCAACTTACTACTTCCGGCAGAACGTAGTTTTGAAATCTTGCTGAATATTTAATGAGGAGGAGCGGTGTTTAAACCACGAGTTACTTACTGAGTCAGAGAGAATCAGAGTTTCTGATTTACGCGCGTCTGCCTTTTTGGCCACTCTCTCTCTCAAAGCTGTTATTACGCTCGGCCGTACTCGGGCCCTTGCTAAGCTTCGTAGTCAAATAAGTTAAGGGGCCAACTCGATTAGAATCTTGACAGCTTCGGCTATACTTCTTTAGTTAATCTTTGTTTTAGTTTAATTCTTAGTCTCTTAAGTTCAAGCCCAAGTGTCGGCTTTGATTGTACACTCTAAGACGAAGTTTTGTTAAATCTTATTTGAATAATAAAGGGTTAGTTACCCTTCCATCTTGTTGTACGAACTTAAGCGATTATTCGCTAATTAGTTCTTAAGATTCGTCACTTTCTACAGTAACTGAGAATTACACTAGTGAGAATCTTACAATTTAAATATCAATATACCTTTATTATACTTTTATTTGTGTGTTATCTTTATTTATTAAATATAAATTTTGAGTGTTACCTTTATTGCGTGGACCCTTGTACACTTAGGCAATGGGGGTTGGAAGACGTACAAAAATACGGGCTAGTTGTTTTTGGCGTATCTTTTCGCTATTACAAAAACACGGGTAGATCCGTTTTCGAAGGTACATTTAAATTAACAATAATCCGTAACGAACCGTTAAGAGACCTGCATAAAAGAACGAGAAAATATGGGTCAAACCGTTAAAGGGTTAAATACTACGTTTTATGTACTCAAACCATAAAATTCAGTTCAACAGCAATATCACAAAATAATTTTAAAATGACCATATTTTTAAAATTTTCGATACAGAGTCTCGCGCGCTGGAGATAAATTTTTTTTTCTTCCCGTACAGTGTTGCCATTGCTCGCTTTGAAATCGTTCAATATGTTCAGTATCCTTCAGTTCGAATATGAAATAGGTAATAAAACAAATTCCAGATTTCAAATTCGGGCTTCCAGGTGCCCATATTCAGGTGGAGGATTACGTTATTCAAAATTGGATGGCTCTAGGTACCGTTGTTTTTTTCACAGTGCGAGAAACGCGTACATACATTCATGCAGATTCTTCATAATTTAATTTCTTTAAATATAACACAGGGCTCTAACATTGGGTGGCAACAATTCGAAAAGTGAATCGATATTTATAGTGAATGCCAAAACGAAATTAATAGTCCTTCTGGGCAAATTGCTTTTTCGGACTAAAAAATAAAAATCTGAAACTTTTACGTCGTTTATCGTTTTATTCCACGTTTAGGAAAGTGGCCCCTATTAGAGAAAGCCAAAGCTGATTGAGATTTAAAAACATAATTACAGTATAACTCCAATTATCTGAATCAATTGGGACCAGACTCCATTCAGATAATTAGATTTTTTTTCGGATTCGGGTTATTGGATTTTAATTAATAGTGTATGTACCGTATATTGAAAATGGGAGGGAAAAAACTGTTTTTTAAGAAAAATTGGTTTTAATTAATTAAAATGAAAAGGCAACACTTTAACGTACATGTTACATAGCGTACGGCAAGGATGTTAAACTCGCTGCCCGCGGGCCGCATGCGGCCCACAACAAATATTTTTGCGGCCTGGCCAATATATCGGCAAATAATAATATATAATAATAAAATAACATATCGACGAAGAAAAAATGAAATGCTTACTGCTAAGTAATTAACGATAATTTATTCAGTGTTGTTAGATTACTCACAGCGAGCTGACACACACACTACTTAAATTACAAATGCGTGTGAGTAGCTTGCGTTCAGCTGCCTACGCTATTTGGGGGACACGTGCACTCAGAACTTGTACGCATCCCCCGATAGCCGAATGTGGCCGAACTCATGGTCTCAGTTTTCCAATCATAGCTTTGTACGATATATTGGTGCATGCATGTGCATACACTTTGCTTTATTATTAATTATTACTTAAACCGATTTAAATTTATCGTTACAAGGAAAAGATCATATCATTACGAACATGTTTGACATAATTAAAGCATTCAAATGTCAACTAGTTCTTTGGGAAAAACAACTTAAATATGAAGATTTGACGCACTTCCCGACGTGCAGCATGAACAAATCAAGTTTAGATGATACTTGTTCGTATCAAAAATACGCAGAAAAAATTGCAAATTTAACAACTGAATTTGAAACGAGGTTTAATGATTTTAGTTCCCTCGAACACAATTTTTTTTTTTTTTTTGTTTTGTTTTCTTCGATTTTCTCAATAAGTATTGACTCAGTACCCAGCCATATGCAAATGGAGGTGATCGAGATTCAATGCAACTCAAATTTTAAAGCAAAATTCATTGAAGTGGGCGTGCCTGAATTTTACAAATATTTACCAGCCAGGTTTGAAAATACTCGAAAATTCGCATATGAAATTATTTCCATGTTTGGTAGCACTTATCGGTGCGAGCAGTTATTTTCAGTCATGGAAGGTAATACGTCTCCTATTAGAAACCGTATTAATGATGCTCACCTTGGGTCGGCGTTGAAAGTTATCACATGCAAACAAAATTTCTCCCGAAATAGGAAAGATAATAGCAGAGAAGAGATGTCAAGTATCAGGACGTAAACATTAAACTTTTCTTGTTCTTTTCTATATAAATATATGTATATGTTTATTATTGTATTATTCAAAATAAATCTACGTTTCTATGAATATTAATTTTTTTTTTGCGGCCCGCCTAAAGTTAAACCTTGTTGTTTGGCCCAAGTGTACCTATGAGTTTGACATCCCTGGCGTACGGTATAGTAATTACAGTGCCGAAAGTCATTGCTTGCTGAACATATTGGTTAAAGTAAGCTGTGGGTCTGCCTTCATCCATTTTCGGGCAACCAAGTCGCGCGTCCGCTTGACAATGAGAAGTTGCATGTGGCCACACACTTAATTTTTTTGGTCTTAATTTTTTTCTTAAATTCTGAAAACAGTTCGGATAATCACCTGTTCGGATAGTCGGAGTTCGAATAATTGGAGTTGTACTGTGCTTGAGTAAGGAAACACAGTCATAATTTAAAAGCACTAAAAGTATTATTAGTTTTACATTAATTTACAATACAGCATTGCTTCCTCTTATTGAGTTTTAGCAGAATTCTAAATTTAAAAGAATAATAGAGTGATTAAAAATAATCTGATGTGGACGCCACATGACTTCCTTTTACGGCCTATTAAATTTTACACATTTTTTTGCTTTTTAATTTTTTCATTTAAACTTATATTTCCTTTTACATCCTATTAAAACTGTACACATTTTTTGCTTTTTATTTTTTTCATTCAAACTTATACTTCCTTTTACATCCTGTTAAATTGTACACATTTTTTGCTTTATATTTATTTATTTTTTTTTTTCATTTAAACCTATTTTCTCGAATTTCCTTAGAGATATTTCTCATTCAATCAGTTTCGTTTTCACTTCGCGGCAAGGCAAAGTAACATAAAAATATAAAAGTTCAATACATGCATAAAACAAAACAGACATTTCATAAAAACTCATAACACTTTCATTACAAATTGTAAAATGCACAAAAACATAAAACACCAAATACTGTTATAAACAGTTAAAAAAAATGTTTCTTTCAATTAAAATTAGAGTTTCTATGCCAAAACAAGCAATTCGGCCAGCGGGCTGGAAGACATGTTTTCGGTGCACCAAATTGAAAGTTTACTTTGGGTTCAACTCCGCAAAAAGACAATGAAATATGCTCAGAAACTGAGTTACTTCACTATTCTACTAAGAGTTTCAAATGTAAACAAATGGCGGCTTCCTTACGCTTAGTAGCACTTTAAAAACTTTTAAATTGTTGATATTTCTACAACTACTGCATGCAGATTAACTAAAACCATAAATACCTTAACCAGAACACAGGGCCGTTGCTAGGCCAAAGGCTGGCCGCGTACTTTTCTAAAATTGCTGCCTCCAAATTAAAAAAAAAAACAAGCTCAATTAATAACATTTTTATTATTCTCACTAAGTATTTACATGTGACAAATTATATAAAAAGTACTTACGTATGACAAGCTCTTACAATGAAGTTAAGGAATTTAAAATATGGTAGTCGTGGTGTCGCGAGTCCGGCCGCCCGCGTACTTTTACCTCATTGTCCGCTTGTGAGTTAATTGTGTTTCACGTTTAATGCCAAAATAATTATTTCGTGGTGCCTCCTCCCAAGAAGATTGTTGTCTCAGATAGAGCTGGGGGGAAAAAAAAGAAAAAGAAAGCCATGGCCGTTGAAATTACGAAAGGAATCACAGATAAACATAAACATGGTGTAAGAGTGATGGAATTCGCAGACTTACGGCCGTTCGACATCGACGATCTGTACTATTCCGAAGAAGAAGGAAGAAATTAAGAAACTTGATGTGGCTAAAGGTGTTACCGTTACATCCAATCACGGTCCAAACCTCCTAGAAGATGCTGAGAAGCTGCTGTTGGTGTAGATTAATGAGAAGCAGTTAAAAGTGATTCGGTGTCGGAAGCTATCGTTTGCGCTAAGGCCAAGAATCTATACTTCCACTTTCTCCGAAAACCACCCCCAGGTATTCCGGTTCGTGAGTATTTGGAGTGAATAATGACAATACTACTTGATGAAGTATAGAAACACACTTTATTTACCAATATTAATCAGGACAGCTCCTAAACACTTTTACAGTCGTCGAAGATCTACAATAAATACGCTGGAATAATCAGCGATACAGCCTTCACACTGTCAGGCAACATCTGGAAACAGCTTCACTGCAAAGCACCAGAGTACAGCTCCCGACTCTGCTCCGTCGTTCTCGGAACTCCACGTACTCTCGAGACTCTCCACGCTACAACTCGACGACACACAGAGCACGGCTCCCGACTCTTCGGTTCAGTCGTTCCCGGAGCTCATCACGCTCTCTCGACGATGCACTAACCGCGATGCACTAAGAGACTCCTTCGGTGCACTCGACGACCCACTCGGCTCTCGTTGCCCGGCTGTCAACTCGATCGACTCCGTAGGGATTGACTCGCTACACGAGACACCAACTCGATATTGACTAGACGAGGCACACTCACTCGCTTTCTCGATGAAGCACACACTGACTGACTGCGGACCAGCAGGGTTTATATAGCTTTCGGCCTGTGTTTGAGAACATTCTGGGCTAAACCGGTAAGAATTCGTTCCAGAAGGTTCTCAATCCATCCATGGCACGCAGCCAATTTTGTCGCCGAATGCGCGATTTCTCGCCAGATGTAGCTACCCTGAATACCCTTGCCATTTTATGGCAACCCTAAAACTGCTTTGCGGGGAGCCATCTTACCGCGCATGTACATTTCGTAACAATATGTTGATACTTTTGGGGGCGCGAAACGGATTAACTGGATTTCCATTATTTTTAATGGAGAATTTTGTTTCTAGATACGAGAAATTCGCTATACGAGCTCAAAGCTGGAATAAATTAAACTCGTATCTTGAGGTTCCACTGTATATCGTACAAGGAAGGAAAAATATAGCAAACATTCGTGCAGGGAAAATACAGCGTGCCCATAAATGTTTTACTCTGAGTACAAAACACGAATACTCTTGGTTTTACACAGGTAATAAAACATGGATTCAACTTCAACTGCGTAAATTTTCAGTTTTTAATCATGTTGAAAGCAATTAATATGCACTCCTTGTAGCAAGCTTAATATATAACGATTACTGAATATCATGCAGCACTTTTTCTCCTGATATATTCTCCACCCGCTAGATTTCTTTCCTTGGATATTGGCATAAAATTTATCATTAATAAATCGGAACAAAACATTGGAACAAAATTTATTATTATTACAACAAATAAGACAAAATGCTTAAATTTCCTCAGATTTCAAAAAAAGAAAGAATTCAACAGAAATAATTCAAAATAGAAAAAGCTGGTCCTATTTCACCGCGAATTCGCTACAGTAAAACATCAGCAGTTTTCTAAACAAAACTGAGATGAGGTGTTCTTTCTCTGACTTTTACAGCTTTCTAAATTTTCTAAATAGGCCGCACGAGATTGTTCTAGCAATTTCTCGAAATCAAAATTATTTATTAAATGTTAAATGCACGCGCTCTTCTATTTTTAATTTTCCGACTTAGCTTTCTCTTCATATTCGTCACGCGCTGCACTGCACAGGGAAAACAACTATTTAACTCTACTAACCTTAACTAATACCAAACCCGCAACAATAATATTCTTCCGAAATTCTGCATAAAGGTTGTAGAGATATTAAGTAATTTAAAAAAAAAAGATTAAAAATTTACTAAATTTCCTCCCCAGGATCGAACCACTCTCAAATACGCGTCGAGCATGCTGACCACGAAGGCATGCTAACAAAGCGAGAGAAATACATTACATATTCCCTCTTTTAAAGAGCGTCTGGGGACTAGGGGATCCAGTCGGTAAAATCTGGAGTTGGAGAATCATCATCCAACACCTATTTTTAGTTCGGGCGCCACTGTAGAGACATTAGGTATTTTTCTCTACCAGGAGAGATGAAAAATGAGGATACGGCCTTCACCGGGACAAGGGCCTCAGCGTGGGGGGTGGCAAAATTGTTCACCGCGCAAGGGCGCCTGAGCAGGGGGCGCCAAAATTTACTCTTATCACAAGAAGTAAAACACAATGCTGGATTTTTCCTCTTAGATATGCGTACAATATCACAGTATCATACAATATCGCGCAGTAGTTACATTTTAAACTACTAAAACATCAAATAAAACGCAATCCAAAACTCAGAGAAAGCTAATCCGACCTCACTGCAAATTCGCTACAGTAAACAAAACATTTATGTAAACAACTGAACTGAGAACTCCGGCGTTTTAAACCTTTTTAATCGTGCACCAGAGGGTTCTGGTAATTTCCGTTTTCTCGAGATTTCTGTAAAGCAAAAGATTAGAATTACGGTCATGGCTACCACAGTAGTCAATTACATTTATTCAGATTAAATATACTCGTAAATTACCAGATATCTATTTATTAAATGCGCGAGCTCTAGTATTTTTACCTTTTCGGGCGTAGCTTGTCTTAAAACTCGTCACGCGCTGCATTACACGTTGAAATAAAACGATTTTAAATGCAATTCTCCTAAAAATTGCTAACTAAATACAAAATCCGGAACAATACATTCGTTATTCGCTCCAGATCTAGGTGTCGTATAGTATTGTGTTGTCTTCTTCATCTGTATTATAGTTCTTATGAATTGCTGAGGTATTTGCTTACCTCTGCAAGCATCATGACCTATCTGGTAGAACAAGTGAAGTTTTGCATTTCTTTTCTTAAATAACAATAAACTAATAATGGTTATAAAAAGGTAAAAGTGCAGGAGGAGTGCGTCCAACAGCAGGCAGATAAACCGCGAGCTCAGCGGCAACAGAAAAAAACCTTAACAAACTCTCTGATGCGAAGTTACAATCTAAATCCTTTCAGACCTTTTCCTTTTTTTTAATAGTACGTTCTTGTTCTGAATGCTGTGTTATTTTACATAGCTAAATAAAGCTATCTGCAAATTCAATTGCTTCAAAACATAGTTAAAATATTAACTGTCAGTTTATATTTTAACTTTTTTTTTATTTATGACTGCAGTCCGATGGACTAAACCACGACACAATGGAGTTCAGAGAGTTTGTTAAGGGACTAATTTGAAGATTTACTTCAACTAACCACGAGATAGTTTCGGTAAATCTTCAATTCCTGTAGCTGATTTTATATCTCCTCCTCGAGCTGCTCCTCCTCCTGCTGCTCCTCCTCATGCTGCTCGTCCTCGCGCTGCTCCTCCTCAGGCTGCTCCTCCTCTTGCTGCTCCTCCTCCTGCTGCTCCTCCTCCTGCTTCTCCTCCTCCTGCTGCTCCTCCACAAGCTGCTCCTTCTCAGTCTGCTCCTCCTCGGGCTGCTCCTCCTCAAGCTGCTCCTCCTCAAGCTGCTCTTCCTCAAGCTGCTCCTCCTCCTGCTCCTCTTCCTCCTGGTGCTCCTCCTCAGGCTGCTCCTCCTCAGGCTGCTCCTCCTCAAACTGCTCCTCCTCAAACTGCTCCTCCTCGGGCTGCTCCTCCTCCTGCTGCTGCTCCTCAAGTTGCTCCTCCTCAAGCTGCTCCTCTTCCTGCTGCTCCTCCTCATGCTGCTCCTCCTCAGGCTGCTCCTCCTCAAGATGCTCCTCCTCCTCTGGCTGTTCCTCCTCGCAGGATGAAGAGCAGCTTGAGGAGGAGCAGCTCGATGAGGAGCAGCCTGAGGAGGAGCAGCATGAGGAGGAGCAGCTTGAGGAGGAGCAGCAGGAAGAGTAGCAGCCTGAGGAGGAGCAGCAGCAGGAGAAGGAGCAGCAGGAGGAGGAGCAGTTTGAGGAGGAGCAGCCTGAGGAGGAGCAGCTTGAGGAGGAGCAGCTTGAGGAGGAGCAGCTTGAGGAGGACCAGCCTGAGAAGGAGCAGCTTGAGGAGGAGAAGCCCGAGGAGGAGCAGCCAGAGGAGGAGCAGCAGGAGGAGGAGAAGCAGGAGGAGGAGCAGCGCGAGGAGGAGCAGCAGGAAGAGTAGCAGCCTGAGGAGGAGCAGCTTGAGGAGCAGCAGCAGGAGAAGGAGCAGCAGGAGGAGGAGCAGTTTGAGGAGGAGCAGCCTGAGGAGGAGCAGCCTGAGGAGGAGCAGCTTGAGGGGGAGCAGCTTGAGGAGGAGCAGCAGAGGAGGAGGAGCAGGAGGAGGAGGAGCAGGAGGAGGAGCAGGAGGAGGAGCAGCTTGAGGAGGAGCAGCTTGAGGAGGACCAGCCTGAGAAGGAGCAGCTTGAGGAGGAGAAGCCCGAGGAGGAGCAGCCAGAGGAGGAGCAGCAGGAGGAGGAGAAGCAGGAGGAGGAGCAGCGCGAGGAGGAGGAGCAGCAGGAGGAGGAGCAGCTCGAGGAGGAGATATAAAATCAGCTACAGGAATTGAAGATTTACCGAAACTATCTCGTGGTTAGTTCAAGTAAATCTTCAAATTAGTCCCTTAACAAACTCTCTGAACTCCATTGGTTCGTGGTTTAGTCCATCGGGCTGCAGTCATAAATAAAAAAAAGTTAAAATATAAACTGACAGTTAATATTTTAACTATGTTTTGAAGCAATTGAATTTGCAGATAACTTTATTTAGCTATGTAAAATAACACAGCATTCAGAACAAGAACGTACTATTAAAAAAAAGGAAAAAGTCTGAAAGGATTTAGATTGTAACTTCGCATCAGAGAGTTTGTTAAGGTTTTTTTCTGTTGCCGCTGAGCTCGCGGTTTATCTGCCTGCTGTTGGACGCACTCCTCCTGCACTTTTACCTTTTTATAACCATTATTAGTTTATTGTTATTTAAGAAAAGAAATGCAAAACTTCACTTGTTCTACCAGATAGGTCATGATGCTTGCAGAGGTAAGCAAATACCTCAGCAATTCATAAGAACTATAATACAGATGAAGAAGACAACACAATACTATATGACACCTAGATATGGAGCGAATAAAATAAATAACTAAATCAAAATCTAAAAGGTTTCAGAATTTAAATTACGTCCAAAGGGGCCGTTTTTTTAACGTTTTGTGTGTTACCTTTATTTATTAAATATCAATATACCTTTATTATTTATATATTAAACATTATTTAGTTAACATCTGTATTTATATATTAAATATTATTTATTTAACATCTTTATTTCGTAAGGATTATGTTAATTTTATTAACAGTTAAATTTTAAGTTAAAGTTTCTTTGCTGTCAAATTCTTAACTTCAACTTACTACTTCCGGCCAGAACGTAGTTTTGGAATCTTTCTGAATACTTAATGAGGAGGAGCGGTATTTAAACCGTGAAGTCGACTTGCAGAGTTAGAGAGAATCAGAGTTTCTGATTTACGCGCGTCTGTTTTTTTTTCGCTACTCTCTCTCTCAAAGCTGTTATTACGCTCGGCCGTACTCAGGCCCTTGCTAAGCTTCGTAGTCAAATAAGTTAAGGGGCCAACTCGATTAGAATCTTGACAGCTTCGGCTATACTTCTTTAGTTAATCTTTGTTTTAGTTTAATTCTTAGTCTCTTAAGTTCAAGCCCAAGTGTCGGCTTTGATTGTACACTCTAAGACGAAGTTTTGTTAAATCTTATTTGAATAATAAAGGGTTAGTTACCCTTCCATCTTGTTGTACGAACTTAAGCGATTATTCGCTAATTAGTTCTTAAGATTCGTCACTTTCTACAGTAACTGAGAATTACACTAGTGAGAATCTTACAATTTAAATATCAATATACCTTTATTATACTTTTATTTGTGTGTTATCTTTATTTATTAAATATAAATTTTGAGTGTTACCTTTATTGCGTGGACCCTTGTACACTTAGGCAATGGGGGTTGGAAGACGTACAAAAATACGGGCTAGTTGTTTTTGGCGTATCTTTTCGCTATTACAAAAACACGGGTAGATCCGTTTTCGAAGGTACATTTAAACTAACAATAATCCGTAACGAACCGTTAAGAGACCTGCATAAAAGAACGAGAAAATATGGGTCAAACCGTTAAAGGGTTAAATACTACGTTTTATGTACTCAAACCATAAAATTCAGTTCAACAGCAATATCACAAAATAATTTTAAAATGACCATATTTTTAAAATTTTCGATACAGAGTCTCGCGCGCTGGAGATAAATCTTTTTTTCTTCCCGTACAGTGTTGCCATTGCTCGCTTTGAAATCGTTCAATATGTTCAGTATACTTCAGTTCGAATATGAAATAGGTAATAAAACAAATTCCAGATTTCAAATTCGGGCTTCCAGGTGCCCATATTCAGGTGGAGGATTACGTTATTCAAATTTGGATGGCTCTAGGTACCGTTGTTTTTTCACAGTGCGAAAAACGCGTACATACATTCATGCAGATCCTTCATGATTTAATTTCTTTAAATATAACACAGGGCTCTAACATTGGGTGGCAACAATTCGAAAAGTGAATCGATATTTATAGTGAATGCCAAAACGAAATTAATAGTCCTTCTGGGCAAATTGCTTTTTCGGACTAAAAAATAAAAATCTGAAACTTTTACCGTCGTTTATCGTTTTATTCCACGTTTAGGAAAGTGGCCCCTATTAGAGAAAGCCAAAGCTGATTGAGATTTAAAAACATAATTACAGTATAACTCCAATTATCTGAATCAATTGGGACCAGACTCCATTCAGATAATTAGATTTTTTTTCGGATTCGGGTTATTGGATTTTAATTAATAGTGTATGTACTGTATATTGAAAATGGGAGGGAAAAAACTGTTTTTTAAGAAAAATTGGTTTTAATTAATTAAAATGAAAAGGCAACACTTTAACGTACATGTTACATAGCGTACGGCAAGGATGTCAAACTCGCTGCCCGCGGGCCGCATGCGGCCCACAACAAATATTTTTGCGGCCTGGCCAATATATCGGCAAATAATAATATATAATAATAAAATAACATATCGACGAAGAAAAAATGAAATGTTTACTGCTAAGTAATTAACGATAATTTATTCAGTGTTGTTAGATTACTCACAGCGAGCTGACACACACACTACTTAAATTACAAATGCGTGTGAGTAGCTTGCGTTCAGCTGCCTACGCTATTTGGGGGACACGTGCACTCAGAACTTGTACGCATCCCCCGATAGCCGAATGTGGCCGAACTCATGGTCTCAGTTTTCCAATCATAGCTTTGTACGATATATTGGTGCATGCATGTGCATACACTTTGCTTTATTATTAATTATTACTTAAACCGATTTAAATTTATCGTTACAAGGAAAAGATCATATCATTACGAACATGTTTGACATAATTAAAGCATTCAAATGTCAACTAGTTCTTTGGGAAAAACAACTTAAATATGAAGATTTGACGCACTTCCCGACGTGCAGCATGAACAAATCAAGTTTAGATGATACTTGTTCGTATCAAAAATACGCAGAAAAAATTGCAAATTTAACAACTGAATTTGAAACGAGGTTTAATGATTTTAGTTCCCTCGAACACAATTTTTTTTTTTTGTTTTGTTTTGTTTTCTTCGATTTTCTCAATAAGTATTGACTCAGTACCCAGCCATATGCAAATGGAGGTGATCGAGATTCAATGCAACTCAAATTTTAAAGCAAAATTCATTGAAGTGGGCGTGCCTGAATTTTACAAATATTTACCAGCCAGGTTTGAAAATACTCGAAAATTCGCATATGAAATTATTTCCATGTTTGGTAGCACTTATCGGTGCGAGCAGTTATTTTCAGTCATGGAAGGTAATACGTCTCCTATTAGAAACCGTATTAATGATGCTCACCTTGGGTCGGCGTTGAAAGTTATCACATGCAAACAAAATTTCTCCCGAAATAGGAAAGATAATAGCAGAGAAGAGATGTCAAGTATCAGGACGTAAACATTAAACTTTTCTTGTTCTTTTCTATATAAATATATGTATATGTTTATTATTGTATTATTCAAAATAAATCTACGTTTCTATGAATATTAATTTTTTTTTTGCGGCCCGCCTAAAGTTAAACCTTGTTGTTTGGCCCAAGTGTACCTATGAGTTTGACATCCCTGGCGTACGGTATAGTAATTACAGTGCCGAAAGTCATTGCTTGCTGAACATATTGGTTAAAGTAAGCTGTGGGTCTGCCTTCATCCATTTTCGGGCAACCAAGTCGCGCGTCCGCTTGACAATGAGAAGTTGCATGTGGCCACACACTTAATTTTTTTGGTCTTAATTTTTTTCTTAAATTCTGAAAACAGTTCGGATAATCACCTGTTCGGATAGTCGGAGTTCGAATAATTGGAGTTGTACTGTGCTTGAGTAAGGAAACACAGTCATAATTTAAAAGCACTAAAAGTATTATTAGTTTTACATTAATTTACAATACAGCATTGCTTCCTCTTATTGAGTTTTAGCAGAATTCTAAATTTAAAAGAATAATAGAGTGATTAAAAATAATCTGATGTGGACGCCACATGACTTCCTTTTACGGCCTATTAAATTTTACACATTTTTTTGCTTTTTAATTTTTTCATTTAAACTTATATTTCCTTTTACATCCTATTAAAACTGTACACATTTTTTGCTTTTTATTTTTTTCATTCAAACTTATACTTCCTTTTACATCCTGTTAAATTGTACACATTTTTTGCTTTATATTTATTTATTTTTTTTTTTTCATTTAAACCTATTTTCTCGAATTTCCTTAGAGATATTTCTCATTCAATCAGTTTCGTTTTCACTTCGCAGCAAGGCAAAGTAACATAAAAATATAAAAGTTCAATACATGCATAAAACAAAACAGACATTTCATAAAAACTCATAACACTTTCATTACAAATTGTAAAATGCACAAAAACATAAAACACCAAATACTGTTATAAACAGTTAAAAAAAATGTTTCTTTCAATTAAAATTAGAGTTTCTATGCCAAAACAAGCAATTCGGCCAGCGGGCTGGAAGACATGTTTTCGGTGCACCAAATTGAAAGTTTACTTTGGGTTCAACTCCGCAAAAAGACAATGAAATATGCTCAGAAACTGAGTTACTTCACTATTCTACTAAGAGTTTCAAATGTAAACAAATGGCGGCTTCCTTACGCTTAGTAGCACTTTAAAAACTTTTAAATTGTTGATATTTCTACAACTACTGCATGCAGATTAACTAAAACCATAAATACCTTAACCAGAACACAGGGCCGTTGCTAGGCCAAAGGCTGGCCGCGTACTTTTCTAAAATTGCTGCCTCCAAATTAAAAAAAAAAACAAGCTCAATTAATAACATTTTTATTATTCTCACTAAGTATTTACATGTGACAAATTATATAAAAAGTACTTACGTATGACAAGCTCTTACAATGAAGTTAAGGAATTTAAAATATGGTAGTCGTGGTGTCGCGAGTCCGGCCGCCCGCGTACTTTTACCTCATTGTCCGCTTGTGAGTTAATTGTGTTTCACGTTTAATGCCAAAATAATTATTTCGTGGTGCCTCCTCCCAAGAAGATTGTTGTCTCAGATAGAGCTGGGGGGAAAAAAAAGAAAAAGAAAGCCATGGCCGTTGAAATTACGAAAGGAATCACAGATAAACATAAACATGGTGTAAGAGTGATGGAATTCGCAGACTTACGGCCGTTCGACATCGACGATCTGTACTATTCCGAAGAAGAAGGAAGAAATTAAGAAACTTGATGTGGCTAAAGGTGTTACCGTTACATCCAATCACGGTCCAAACCTCCTAGAAGATGCTGAGAAGCTGCTGTTGGTGTAGATTAATGAGAAGCAGTTAAAAGTGATTCGGTGTCGGAAGCTATCGTTTGCGCTAAGGCCAAGAATCTATACTTCCACTTTCTCCGAAAACCACCCCCAGGTATTCCGGTTCGTGAGTATTTGGAGTGAATAATGACAATACTACTTGATGAAGTATAGAAACACACTTTATTTACCAATATTAATCAGGACAGCTCCTAAACACTTTTACAGTCGTCGAAGATCTACAATAAATACGCTGGAATAATCAGCGATACAGCCTTCACACTGTCAGGCAACATCTGGAAACAGCTTCACTGCAAAGCACCAGAGTACAGCTCCCGACTCTGCTCCGTCGTTCTCGGAACTCCACGTACTCTCGAGACTCTCCACGCTACAACTCGACGACACACAGAGCACGGCTCCCGACTCTTCGGTTCAGTCGTTCCCGGAGCTCATCACGCTCTCTCGACGATGCACTAACCGCGATGCACTAAGAGACTCCTTCGGTGCACTCGACGACCCACTCGGCTCTCGTTGCCCGGCTGTCAACTCGATCGACTCCGTAGGGATTGACTCGCTACACGAGACACCAACTCGATATTGACTAGACGAGGCACACTCACTCGCTTTCTCGATGAAGCACACACTGACTGACTGCGGACCAGCAGGGTTTATATAGCTTTCGGCCTGTGTTTGAGAACATTCTGGGCTAAACCGGTAAGAATTCGTTCCAGAAGGTTCTCAATCCATCCATGGCACGCAGCCAATTTTGTCGCCGAATGCGCGATTTCTCGCCAGATGTAGCTACCCTGAATACCCTTGCCATTTTATGGCAACCCTAAAACTGCTTTGCGGGGAGCCATCTTACCGCGCATGTACATTTCGTAACAATATGTTGATACTTTTGGGGGCGCGAAACGGATTAACTGGATTTCCATTATTTTTAATGGAGAATTTTGTTTCTAGATACGAGAAATTCGCTATACGAGCTCAAAGCTGGAATAAATTAAACTCGTATCTTGAGGTTCCACTGTATATCGTACAAGGAAGGAAAAATATAGCAAACATTCGTGCAGGGAAAATACAGCGTGCCCATAAATGTTTTACTCTGAGTACAAAACACGAATACTCTTGGTTTTACACAGGTAATAAAACATGGATTCAACTTCAACTGCGTAAATTTTCAGTTTTTAATCATGTTGAAAGCAATTAATATGCACTCCTTGTAGCAAGCTTAATATATAACGATTACTGAATATCATGCAGCACTTTTTCTCCTGATATATTCTCCACCCGCTAGATTTCTTTCCTTGGATATTGGCATAAAATTTATCATTAATAAATCGGAACAAAATTCGGGCTTCCAGGTGCCCATATTCAGGTGGAGGATTACGTTATTCAAAATTGGATGGCTCTAGGTACCGTTGTTTTTTTCACAGTGCGAAAAACGCGTACATACATTCATGCAGATCCTTCATGATTTAATTTCTTTAAATATAACACAGGGCTCTAACATTGGGTGGCAACAATTCGAAAAGTGAATCGATATTTATAGTGAATGCCAAAACGAAATTAATAGTCCTTCTGGGCAAATTGCTTTTTCGGACTAAAAAATAAAAATCTGAAACTTTTACCGTCGTTTATCGTTTTATTCCACGTTTAGGAAAGTGGCCCCTATTAGAGAAAGCCAAAGCTGATTGAGATTTAAAAACATAATTACAGTATAACTCCAATTATCTGAATCAATTGGGACCAGACTCCATTCAGATAATTAGATTTTTTTTCGGATTCGGGTTATTGGATTTTAATTAATAGTGTATGTACTGTATATTGAAAATGGGAGGGAAAAAACTGTTTTTTAAGAAAAATTGGTTTTAATTAATTAAAATGAAAAGGCAACACTTTAACGTACATGTTACATAGCGTACGGCAAGGATGTCAAACTCGCTGCCCGCGGGCCGCATGCGGCCCACAACAAATATTTTTGCGGCCTGGCCAATATATCGGCAAATAATAATATATAATAATAAAATAACATATCGACGAAGAAAAAATGAAATGTTTACTGCTAAGTAATTAACGATAATTTATTCAGTGTTGTTAGATTACTCACAGCGAGCTGACACACACACTACTTAAATTACAAATGCGTGTGAGTAGCTTGCGTTCAGCTGCCTACGGCTTTTGGGGGACACGTGCACTCAGAACTTGTACGCATCCCCCGATAGCCGAATGTGGCCGAACTCATGGTCTCAGTTTTCCAATCATAGCTTTGTACGATATATTGGTGCATGCATGTGCATACACTTTGCTTTATTATTAATTATTACTTAAACCGATTTAAATTTATCGTTACAAGGAAAAGATCATATCATTACGAACATGTTTGACATAATTAAAGCATTCAAATGTCAACTAGTTCTTTGGGAAAAACAACTTAAATATGAAGATTTGACGCACTTCCCGACGTGCAGCATGAACAAATCAAGTTTAGATGATACTTGTTCGTATCAAAAATACGCAGAAAAAATTGCAAATTTAACAACTGAATTTGAAACGAGGTTTAATGATTTTAGTTCCCTCGAACACAATTTTTGTTTTGTTTTGTTTTGTTTTCTTCGATTTTCTCAATAAGTATTGACTCAGTACCCAGCCATATGCAAATGGAGGTGATCGAGATTCAATGCAACTCAAATTTTAAAGCAAAATTCATTGAAGTGGGCGTGCCTGAATTTTACAAATATTTACCAGCCAGGTTTGAAAATACTTGAAAATTCGCATATGAAATTATTTCCATGTTTGGTAGCACTTATCGGTGCGAGCAGTTATTTTCAGTCATGGAAGGTAATACGTCTCCTATTAGAAACCGTATTAATGATGCTCACCTTGGGTCGGCGTTGAAAGTTATCACATGCAAACAAAATTTCTCCCGAAATAGGAAAGATAATAGCAGAGAAGAGATGTCAAGTATCAGGACGTAAACATTAAACTTTTCTTGTTCTTTTCTATATAAATATATGTATATGTTTATTATTGTATTATTCAAAATAAATCTACGTTTCTATGAATATTAATTTTTTTTTTGCGGCCCGCCTAAAGTTAAACCTTGTTGTTTGGCCCAAGTGTACCTATGAGTTTGACATCCCTGGCGTACGGTATAGTAATTACAGTGCCGAAAGTCATTGCTTGCTGAACATATTGGTTAAAGTAAGCTGTGGGTCTGCCTTCATCCATTTTCGGGCAACCAAGTCGCGCGTCCGCTTGACAATGAGAAGTTGCATGTGGCCACACACTTAATTTTTTTGGTCTTAATTTTTTTCTTAAATTCTGAAAACAGTTCGGATAATCACCTGTTCGGATAGTCGGAGTTCGAATAATTGGAGTTGTACTGTGCTTGAGTAAGGAAACACAGTCATAATTTAAAAGCACTAAAAGTATTATTAGTTTTACATTAATTTACAATACAGCATTGCTTCCTCTTATTGAGTTTTAGGAGAATTCTAAATTTAAAAGAATAATAGAGTGATTAAAAATAATCTGATGTGGACGCCACATGACTTCCTTTTACGGCCTATTAAATTTTACACATTTTTTTGCTTTTTAATTTTTTCATTTAAACTTATATTTCCTTTTACATCCTATTAAAACTGTACACATTTTTTGCTTTTTATTTTTTTCATTCAAACTTATACTTCCTTTTACATCCTGTTAAATTGTACACATTTTTTGCTTTATATTTATTTATTTTTTTTTTTTCATTTAAACCTATTTTCTCGAATTTCCTTAGAGATATTTCTCATTCAATCAGTTTCGTTTTCACTTCGCGGCAAGGCAAAGTAACATAAAAATATAAAAGTTCAATACATGCATAAAACAAAACAGACATTTCATAAAAACTCATAACACTTTCATTACAAATTGTAAAATGCACAAAAACATAAAACACCAAATACTGTTATAAACAGTTAAAAAAAATGTTTCTTTCAATTAAAATTAGAGTTTCTATGCCAAAACAAGCAATTCGGCCAGCGGGCTGGAAGACATGTTTTCGGTGCACCAAATTGAAAGTTTACTTTGGGTTCAACTCCGCAAAAAGACAATGAAATATGCTCAGAAACTGAGTTACTTCACTATTCTACTAAGAGTTTCAAATGTAAACAAATGGCGGCTTCCTTACGCTTAGTAGCACTTTAAAAACTTTTAAATTGTTGATATTTCTACAACTACTGCATGCAGATTAACTAAAACCATAAATACCTTAACCAGAACACAGGGCCGTTGCTAGGCCAAAGGCTGGCCGCGTACTTTTCTAAAATTGCTGCCTCCAAATTAAAAAAAAAAACAAGCTCAATTAATAACATTTTTATTATTCTCACTAAGTATTTACATGTGACAAATTATATAAAAAGTACTTACGTATGACAAGCTCTTACAATGAAGTTAAGGAATTTAAAATATGGTAGTCGTGGTGTCGCGAGTCCGGCCGCCCGCGTACTTTTACCTCATTGTCCGCTTGTGAGTTAATTGTGTTTCACGTTTAATGCCAAAATAATTATTTCGTGGTGCCTCCTCCCAAGAAGATTGTTGTCTCAGATAGAGCTGGGGGGAAAAAAAAGAAAAAGAAAGCCATGGCCGTTGAAATTACGAAAGGAATCACAGATAAACATAAACATGGTGTAAGAGTGATGGAATTCGCAGACTTACGGCCGTTCGACATCGACGATCTGTACTATTCCGAAGAAGAAGGAGAAATTAAGAAACTTGATGTGGCTAAAGGTGTTACCGTTACATCCAATCACGGTCCAAACCTCCTAGAAGATGCTGAGAAGCTGCTGTTGGTGTAGATTAATGAGAAGCAGTTAAAAGTGATTCGGTGTCGGAAGCTATCGTTTGCGCTAAGGCCAAGAATCTATACTTCCACTTTCTCCGAAAACCACCCCCAGGTATTCCGGTTCGTGAGTATTTGGAGTGAATAATGACAATACTACTTGATGAAGTATAGAAACACACTTTATTTACCAATATTAATCAGGACAGCTCCTAAACACTTTTACAGTCGTCGAAGATCTACAATAAATACGCTGGAATAATCAGCGATACAGCCTTCACACTGTCAGGCAACATCTGGAAACAGCTTCACTGCAAAGCACCAGAGTACAGCTCCCGACTCTGCTCGGTCGTTCTCGGAACTCCACGTACTCTCGAGACTCTCCACGCTACAACTCGACGACACACAGAGCACGGCTCCCGACTCTTCGGTTCAGTCGTTCCCGGAGCTCATCACGCTCTCTCGACGATGCACTAACCGCGATGCACTAAGAGACTCCTTCGGTGCACTCGACGACCCACTCGGCTCTCGTTGCCCGGCTGTCAACTCGATCGACTCCGTAGGGATTGACTCGCTACACGAGACACCAACTCGATATTGACTAGACGAGGCACACTCACTCGCTTTCTCGATGAAGCACACACTGACTGACTGCGGACCAGCAGGGTTTATATAGCTTTCGGCCTGTGTTTGAGAACATTCTGGGCTAAACCGGTAAGAATTCGTTCCAGAAGGTTCTCAATCCATCCATGGCACGCAGCCAATTTTGTCGCCGAATGCGCGATTTCTCGCCAGATGTAGCTACCCTGAATACCCTTGCCATTTTATGGCAACCCTAAAACTGCTTTGCGGGGAGCCATCTTACCGCGCATGTACATTTCGTAACAATATGTTGATACTTTTGGGGGCGCGAAACGGATTAACTGGATTTCCATTATTTTTAATGGAGAATTTTGTTTCTAGATACGAGAAATTCGCTATACGAGCTCAAAGCTGGAATAAATTAAACTCGTATCTTGAGGTTCCACTGTATATCGTACAAGGAAGGAAAAATATAGCAAACATTCGTGCAGGGAAAATACAGCGTGCCCATAAATGTTTTACTCTGAGTACAAAACACGAATACTCTTGGTTTTACACAGGTAATAAAACATGGATTCAACTTCAACTGCGTAAATTTTCAGTTTTTAATCATGTTGAAAGCAATTAATATGCACTCCTTGTAGCAAGCTTAATATATAACGATTACTGAATATCATGCAGCACTTTTTCTCCTGATATATTCTCCACCCGCTAGATTTCTTTCCTTGGATATTGGCATAAAATTTATCATTAATAAATCGGAACAAAACATTGGAACAAAATTTATTATTATTACAACAAATAAGACAAAATGCTTAAATTTCCTCAGATTTCAAAAAAAGAAAGAATTCAACAGAAATAATTCAAAATAGAAAAAGCTGGTCCTATTTCACCGCGAATTCGCTACAGTAAAACATCAGCAGTTTTCTAAACAAAACTGAGATGAGGTGTTCTTTCTCTGACTTTTACAGCTTTCTAAATTTTCTAAATAGGCCGCACGAGATTGTTCTAGCAATTTCTCGAAATCAAAATTATTTATTAAATGTTAAATGCACGCGCTCTTCTATTTTTAATTTTCCGACTTAGCTTTCTCTTCATATTCGTCACGCGCTGCACTGCACAGGGAAAACAACTATTTAACTCTACTAACCTTAACTAATACCAAACCCGTAACAATAATATTCTTCCGAAATTCTGCATAAAGGTTGTAGAGATATTAAGTAATTTAAAAAAAAAAGATTAAAAATTTACTAAATTTCCTCCCCAGGATCGAACCACTCTCAAATACGCGTCGAGCATGCTGACCACGAAGGCATGCTAACAAAGCGAGAGAAATACATTACATATTCCCTCTTTTAAAGAGCGTCTGGGGACTAGGGGATCCAGTCGGTAAAATCTGGAGTTGGAGAATCATCATCCAACACCTATTTTTAGTTCGGGCGCCACTGTAGAGACATTAGGTATTTTTCTCTACCAGGAGAGATGAAAAATGAGGATACGGCCTTCACCGGGACAAGGGCCTCAGCGTGGGGGGTGGCAAAATTGTTCACCGCGCAAGGGCGCCTGAGCAGGGGGCGCCAAAATTTACTCTTATCACAAGAAGTAAAACACAATGCTGGATTTTTCCTCTTAGATATGCGTACAATATCACAGTATCATACAATATCGCGCAGTAGTTACATTTTAAACTACTAAAACATCAAATAAAACGCAATCCAAAACTCAGAGAAAGCTAATCCGACCTCACTGCAAATTCGCTACAGTAAACAAAACATTTATGTAAACAACTGAACTGAGAACTCCGGCGTTTTAAACCTTTTTAATCGTGCACCAGAGGGTTCTGGTAATTTCCGTTTTCTCGAGATTTCTGTAAAGCAAAAGATTAGAATTACGGTCATGGCTACCACAGTAGTCAATTACATTTATTCAGATTAAATATACTCGTAAATTACCAGATATATATTTATTAAATGCGCGAGCTCTAGTATTTTTACCTTTTCGGGCGTAGCTTGTCTTAAAACTCGTCACGCGCTGCATTACACGTTGAAATAAAACGATTTTAAATGCAATTCTCCTAAAAATTGCTAACTAAATACAAAATCCGGAACAATACATTCGTTATTCGCTCCAGATCTAGGTGTCATATAGTATTTTGTTGTCTTCTTCATCTGTATTATAGTTCTTATGAATTGCTGAGGTATTTGCTTACCTCTGCAAGCATCATGACCTATCTGGTAGAACAAGTGAAGTTTTGCATTTCTTTTCTTAAATAACAATAAACTAATAATGGTTATAAAAAGGTAAAAGTGCAGGAGGAGTGCGTCCAACAGCAGACAGATAAACCGCGAGCTCAGCGGCAACAGAAAAAAACCTTAACAAACTCTCTGATGCGAAGTTACAATCTAAATCCTTTCAGACTTTTTCCTTTTTTTTAATAGTACGTTCTTGTTCTGAATGCTGTGTTATTTTACATAGCTAAATAAAGCTATCTGCAAATTCAATTGCTTCAAAACATAGTTAAAATATTAACTGTCAGTTTATATTTTAACTTTTTTTTTATTTATGACTGCAGTCCGATGGACTAAACCACGACACAATGGAGTTCAGAGAGTTTGTTAAGGGACTAATTTGAAGATTTACTTCAACTAACCACGAGATAGTTTCGGTAAATCTTCAATTCCTGTAGCTGATTTTATATCTCCTCCTCGAGCTGCTCCTCCTCCTGCTGCTCCTCCTCATGCTGCTCGTCCTCGCGCTGCTCCTCCTCATGCTGCTCGTCCTCGCGCTGCTCCTCCTCAGGCTGCTCCTCCTCTTGCTGCTCCTCCTCCTGCTGCTCCTCCTCCTGCTGCTCCTCCTCCTGCTTCTCCTCCTCCTGCTGCTCGTCCCCAAGCTGCTCCTCCTCGCGCTGCTCCTCCTCCTGCTGCTCCTCCTCCTGCTTCTCCTCCTCCTGCTGCTCCTCCTCTGGCTGCTCCTCCTCAGGCTGTTCCTCCTCAAGCTGCTCCTCCTCGGGCTCGTCCTCCTCCTGTTGCTCCTCCTCAAGCTGCTCCTCCTCCTGCTCCTCCTCCTCCTGCTGCTCCTCCTCAAGCTGCTCCTTCTCAGGCTGCTCCTCCTCAGGCTGCTCCTCCTCGGGCTGCTCCTCCTCCTGCTGCTCCTCCTCAAGCTGCTCCTCTTCATGCTGCTCCTCCTCAAGCTGCTCCTCCTCAAGATGCTCCTCCTCCTCTGGCTGCTCCTCCTCGCAGGATGAATTCGCCATAAAAAACTATGGAAGCTAGGACCACAAAATTTGGAGGGATTGTAGGTTAAAATAGGGAGCCCTTTCACACCAAAATTTGCGACATTCTATCGAACCGTTTCGGAGATATTCGCGAGTTTTAGTTTTAGCATTACGGAGAAAAGGGTCGGACCCCCCATGGTGAGCCGCGACTGCGGTGCATGGGGAGGAAGGCCGAAACCCTGTTAGGCCACGTGTCAAATTTCAAGTTGATCGGACAATTAGGGCCCGAGATATGGGGGGTCAAATTTTGGCCCATTTCCGTGACCCCATCGAAATTTCGGTCGCTAGCGCCGGGGTCAAAAATTGAGCTACGAGAAAACGCTTGCGGGGGAATATTCATGAGTCTCAATGGGAAATGCTGTGTGAGCGGTTTGAAATTCGGTGCAACGGTTATAGGGAATTGTCGCGGCCGAAATGTGTCAAATTCGTGAAATTTGACCCTATGAAAGTCGGGTCCTATTGGGCCTAGAGAGAATCTTTTTTTTTTTAATTGATGTACTCTTCGAGAGCAACATTTTGGCTATCTCAGATTTTTGAAATTCGCGAATGGAGTTTCTGTAGGGAATTTCCGTTCGATTTTTGGCCTATTTTTTAAAACTTCAAAATTTCGCCATAAAAAAACGATGGAAGCTAGGACCACCAAATTTCTAGGGTTCGTAGGTAAATCTAGGGAGCCCTTTCACACCAAAATTTGCGACATTCTATCGAACCGTTTCGGAGATATTCGCTAGTTTTTGTTTTAGCTTTACGGCGAAAAGGGTCGGACCCCCCATGGTGCGCCACGACTGCGGAGCATGGGGAGGAAGGCCGAAACCCTGTTAGGCCACGTTTCAAATTTCAAGTCGATCGGACAATTAGGGCCCGAGATATGGGGGGCAAAGTTTGGCCCATTTCGTGACCCCATCGAAATTTCGGTCGCTTGCGCCGGGGTCAAAAATTGAGCTACGAGAAAACGCTTGCGGGGGATTGTTCATGTGTTTCAATGGGAAGTACTGTGTGAGCGGTTTGAAATTCGGTGCAACGGTTATAGGGAATTGTCGCGGCCGAAATGTGTCAAATTCGTGAACTTTGACCCTATGAAAGTCGGGTCCTATTGGGCCTAGAGAGAATCTTTTTTTTTAAATCGATGTACTTCGAGAGCAACATTTTGGCTATCTCGGATTTTAAAAATTCGCGAATGGAGTTTCTGTAGGGAATTTCCGTTCGATTTTTGGCCTATTTTTTAAAACTTCAAAAATTCGCCATAAGAAAATATGGAAGCTAGGACCACCAAATTTGGAGGGTTTGTAGGTAAATCTAGGGAGCCCTTTCACACCAAAATTTGCGACATTCTATCGAACCGTTTCGGAGATATTCGCGATTTTTGTTTTAACATTACGGAGAAAAGGCACGGACCCCCCATGGTGAGCCGCGATTGGCGAGCATGGGGAGGAAGGCCGAAACCCTGTTAGGCAACGTTTCAAATTTCAAGTCGATCGGACAATTAGGGCCCGAGATATGGGGGGTCAAAATTTGGTCCATTTCCGTGATCATTGGGGCGGCCCCCATCGAAATTTCGGTCGCTTGCGCCAGGGTCAAAAATTGAGCTATGAGAAAACGCCTGCGGGGGATTCTTCATGTGTTTCAATGGGAAGTACTGTGTGAGCGGTTTGAAATTCGGTGCAACGGTTATAGGGAATTGTCGCGGCCGAAATGTGTCAAATTCGTGAACTTTGACCCTATGAAAGTCGGGTTCTATTGGGCCTAGAGAGAAACGTTTTTTTTAAATCGATGTACTCTTCGAGAGCAACATTTTGGCTATCTCGGATTTTAAAAATTCGCGAATGGAGTTTCTGTAGGGAATTTCCGTTCGATTTTTGGCCTATTTTTTAAACATTCAAAAATTCGCCATAAAAAAACTATGGAAGCTAGGACTACCAAAATTGGAGGGTTTGTAGGTAAATCTAGGGAGCCCTTTCACACCAAAATTTGCGACATTCTATCGAACCGTTTCGGAGATATTCGCGAGTTTTTGTTTTAACATTACGGCGAAAAGGCCCGGACCCCCCATGGTGAGCCGCGATTGGCGAGCATGGGGAGGAAGGCCGAAACCCTGTTAGGCAACGTTTCAAATTTCAAGTCGATCGGACAATTAGGGCCCGAGATATGGGGGGGGTCAAATTTTGGCCCATTTCCGTGACCCCATCGAAATTTCGGTCGCTTGCGCCGGGGTCAAAAATTGAGCTACGAGAAAACGCTTGCGGGGGATTGTTCATGTGTTTCAATGGGAAGTACTGTGTGAGCGGTTTGAAATTCGGTGCAACGGTTATAGGGAATTGTCGCGGCCGAAATGTGTCAAATTCGTGAACTTTGACCCTATGAAAGTCGGGTCCTATTGGGCCTAGAGAGAAACGTTTTTTTTTTAAATCGATGTACTCTTCGAGAGCAACATTTTGGCTATCTCGGATTTTAAAAATTCGCGAATGGAGTTTCTGTAGGGAATTTCCGTTCGATTTTTGGCCTATTTTTTAAACATTCAAAAATTCGCCATAACAAAAGTATGGAAGCTAGGACTACCAAATTTGGAGGGTTTGTAGGTAAATCTAGGGAGCCCTTTCACACCAAAATTTGCGACATTCTATCGAACCGTTTCGGAGATATTCGCGAGTTTTTGTTTTAACATTACTGCGAAAAGGCCCGGACCCCCCATGGTGAGCCGCGATCGGCGAGCATGGGGAGGAAGGCCGAAACCCTGTTAGGCAACGTTTCAAATTTCAAGTCGATCGGAAAATTAGGGCCCGAGATATGGGGGGTCAAAATTTGGTCCATTTCCGTGATCATTGGGGCGGCCCCCATCGAAATTTCGGTCGCTTGCGCCGGGATCAAAAATTGAGCTACGAGAAAACGCTTGCGGGGGATTGTTCATGTGTTTCAATGGGAAGTACTGTGTGAGCGGTTTGAAATTCGGTGCAACGGTTATAGGGAATTGTCGCGACCGAAATGTGTCAAATTCGTGAAATTTGACCCTATGAAAGTCGGGTCCTAATGGGCCTAGAGAGAATCTTTTTTCTTTAAATTGATGTACTCTTCGAGAGCAACATTTTGGCTATCTCGGATTTTAAAAATTCGCGAATGGAGTTTCTGTAGGGAATTTCCGTTCGATTTTTGGCCTATTTTTTAAACATTCAAAAATTCGCCATAAAAAAACTATGGAAGCTAGGACTACCAAAATTGGAGGGTTTGTAGGTAAATCTAGGGAGCCCTTTCACACCAAAATTTGCGACATTCTATCGAACCGTTTCGGAGATATTCGCGAGTTTTTGTTTTAACATTACGGCGAAAAGGCCCGGACCCCCCATGGTGAGCCGCGATTGGCGAGCATGGGGAGGAAGGCCGAAACCCTGTTAGGCAACGTTTCAAATTTCAAGTCGATCGGACAATTAGGGCCCGAGATATGGGGGGGGTCAAATTTTGGCCCATTTCCGTGACCCCATCGAAATTTCGGTCGCTTGCGCCGGGGTCAAAAATTGAGCTACGAGAAAACGCTTGCGGGGGATTGTTCATGTGTTTCAATGGGAAGTACTGTGTGAGCGGTTTGAAATTCGGTGCAACGGTTATAGGGAATTGTCGCGGCCGAAATGTGTCAAATTCGTGAACTTTGACCCTATGAAAGTCGGGTCCTATTGGGCCTAGAGAGAAACGTTTTTTTTTTAAATCGATGTACTCTTCGAGAGCAACATTTTGGCTATCTCGGATTTTAAAAATTCGCGAATGGAGTTTCTGTAGGGAATTTCCGTTCGATTTTTGGCCTATTTTTTAAACATTCAAAAATTCGCCATAACAAAAGTATGGAAGCTAGGACTACCAAATTTGGAGGGTTTGTAGGTAAATCTAGGGAGCCCTTTCACACCAAAATTTGCGACATTCTATCGAACCGTTTCGGAGATATTCGCGAGTTTTTGTTTTAACATTACTGCGAAAAGGCCCGGACCCCCCATGGTGAGCCGCGATCGGCGAGCATGGGGAGGAAGGCCGAAACCCTGTTAGGCAACGTTTCAAATTTCAAGTCGATCGGAAAATTAGGGCCCGAGATATGGGGGGTCAAAATTTGGTCCATTTCCGTGATCATTGGGGCGGCCCCCATCGAAATTTCGGTCGCTTGCGCCGGGATCAAAAATTGAGCTACGAGAAAACGCTTGCGGGGGATTGTTCATGTGTTTCAATGGGAAGTACTGTGTGAGCGGTTTGAAATTCGGTGCAACGGTTATAGGGAATTGTCGCGACCGAAATGTGTCAAATTCGTGAAATTTGACCCTATGAAAGTCGGGTCCTAATGGGCCTAGAGAGAATCTTTTTTCTTTAAATTGATGTACTCTTCCAGAGCAACATTTTGGCTATCTCGGATTTTTAAAATTCCCGAATGGAGTTTCTGTAGGGAATTTCCGTTCGATTTTTGGCCTATTTTTTAAACATTCGAAAATTCGCCATAAAAAAATATGGAAGCTAGGACTACCAAATTTGGAGGGTTCGTAGGTAAATCTAGGGAGCCCTTTCACACAAAAATTTGCGACATTCTATCGAACCGTTTCGGAGATATTCGCGAGTTTTTGTTTTAACATTACGGAGAAAAGGCACGGACCCCCCATGGTGAGCCGCGATTGGGGAGCATGGGGAGAAAGGCCGAAACCCTGTTAGATAACGTTTCAAATTTCAAGTCGATCGGACAATTAGGGCCCGAGATATGGGGGGTCAAAGTTTGGCCCATTTCCGTGACCCCATCGAAATTTCGGTCGCTTGCGCCGGGCTCAAAAATTGAGCTACGAGAAAACGCTTGCGGGGGATTGTTCGTGTGTTTCAATGGAAAGTACTGTGTGAGCGGTTTGAAATTCGGTGCAAGGGTTATAGGGAATTGTCGCGGCCGAAATGTGTCAAATTCGTCAACTTTGACCCTATGAAAATCGGGTCCTATTGGGCCTAGAGAGAATTTTTTTTAAATTGATGTACTCTTCGAGAGCAACATTTTGGCTATCTCAGATTTTTAAAATTCGCGAATGGAGTTTCTGTAGGGAATTTCCGTTCGATTTTTGGCCTATTTTTTAAAACTTCAAAAATTCGCCATTAAAAAATATGGAAGCTAGGACCACCAAATTTGGAGGGTTTGTAGGTAAATCTAGGGAGCCCTTTGACACGAAAATTTGCGACATTCTATCGAACCGTTTCGGAGATATTCGCGAGTTTTTCTTTTATCATTACGGCGAAATTGCACGGACCCCCCATAGTGATCCGCGATTGGCGAGCATGGGGAGGAAGGCCGAAACCCTGTTAGGGAACATTTCAAATTTCAAGTCGATCGGACAATTAGGGCCCGAGATATGGGGGTCAAAGTTCGGCCCATTTCCGTGACCATTGGGACGGCCCCCATCGAAATTTCGGTCGCTTGCGCCGGGGTCAAAAATCTAGAAAACGCTTGCGGAGGATTGTTCATGTGTCTCAATGGGAAGTACTGTGTGAGCGGTTTCAAATTCTGTGCAACGGTTATAGGGACTTGTCGCGGCCGAAATGTGTCAAATTCGTGAAATTTGACCCTATGAAAGTCGGGTCCTATTGGGCCTAGAGAGAATCTTTTTTTTTTTAAATTGATGTACTCTTCGAGAGCAACATTTTGGCTGTCTCGGATTTTTAAAATTCGCGAATGGAGTTTCTGTAGGGAATTTCAGTTCGATTTTTGGCCTATTTTTTAAACATTCAAAAATTCGCCATAACAAAAGTATGGAAGCTAGGACTACCAAATTTGGAGGGTTTGTAGGTAAATCTAGGGAGCCCTTTCACACCAAAATTTGCGACATTCTATCGAACCGTTTCGGAGATATTCGCGAGTTTTTGTTTTAACATTACTGCGAAAAGGCCCGGACCCCCCATGGTGAGCCGCGATCGGCGAGCATGGGGAGGAAGGCCGAAACCCTGTTAGGCAACGTTTCAAATTTCAAGTCGATCGGAAAATTAGGGCCCGAGATATGGGGGGTCAAAATTTGGTCCATTTCCGTGATCATTGGGGCGGCCCCCATCGAAATTTCGGTCGCTTGCGCCGGGATCAAAAATTGAGCTACGAGAAAACGCTTGCGGGGGATTGTTCATGTGTTTCAATGGGAAGTACTGTGTGAGCGGTTTGAAATTCGGTGCAACGGTTATAGGGAATTGTCGCGACCGAAATGTGTCAAATTCGTGAAATTTGACCCTATGAAAGTCGGGTCCTAATGGGCCTAGAGAGAATCTTTTTTCTTTAAATTGATGTACTCTTCCAGAGCAACATTTTGGCTATCTCGGATTTTTAAAATTCCCGAATGGAGTTTCTGTAGGGAATTTCCGTTCGATTTTTGGCCTATTTTTTAAACATTCGAAAATTCGCCATAAAAAAATATGGAAGCTAGGACTACCAAATTTGGAGGGTTCGTAGGTAAATCTAGGGAGCCCTTTCACACAAAAATTTGCGACATTCTATCGAACCGTTTCGGAGATATTCGCGAGTTTTTGTTTTAACATTACGGAGAAAAGGCACGGACCCCCCATGGTGAGCCGCGATTGGGGAGCATGGGGAGAAAGGCCGAAACCCTGTTAGATAACGTTTCAAATTTCAAGTCGATCGGACAATTAGGGCCCGAGATATGGGGGGTCAAAGTTTGGCCCATTTCCGTGACCCCATCGAAATTTCGGTCGCTTGCGCCGGGCTCAAAAATTGAGCTACGAGAAAACGCTTGCGGGGGATTGTTCGTGTGTTTCAATGGAAAGTACTGTGTGAGCGGTTTGAAATTCGGTGCAAGGGTTATAGGGAATTGTCGCGGCCGAAATGTGTCAAATTCGTCAACTTTGACCCTATGAAAATCGGGTCCTATTGGGCCTAGAGAGAATTTTTTTTAAATTGATGTACTCTTCGAGAGCAACATTTTGGCTATCTCAGATTTTTAAAATTCGCGAATGGAGTTTCTGTAGGGAATTTCCGTTCGATTTTTGGCCTATTTTTTAAAACTTCAAAAATTCGCCATTAAAAAATATGGAAGCTAGGACCACCAAATTTGGAGGGTTTGTAGGTAAATCTAGGGAGCCCTTTGACACGAAAATTTGCGACATTCTATCGAACCGTTTCGGAGATATTCGCGAGTTTTTCTTTTATCATTACGGCGAAATTGCACGGACCCCCCATAGTGATCCGCGATTGGCGAGCATGGGGAGGAAGGCCGAAACCCTGTTAGGGAACATTTCAAATTTCAAGTCGATCGGACAATTAGGGCCCGAGATATGGGGGTCAAAGTTCGGCCCATTTCCGTGACCATTGGGACGGCCCCCATCGAAATTTCGGTCGCTTGCGCCGGGGTCAAAAATCTAGAAAACGCTTGCGGAGGATTGTTCATGTGTCTCAATGGGAAGTACTGTGTGAGCGGTTTCAAATTCTGTGCAACGGTTATAGGGACTTGTCGCGGCCGAAATGTGTCAAATTCGTGAAATTTGACCCTATGAAAGTCGGGTCCTATTGGGCCTAGAGAGAATCTTTTTTTTTTTAAATTGATGTACTCTTCGAGAGCAACATTTTGGCTGTCTCGGATTTTTAAAATTCGCGAATGGAGTTTCTGTAGGGAATTTCAGTTCGATTTTTGGCCTATTTTTTAAACATTCAAAAATTCGCCATAAAAAAGATGGAAGCTAGGACCACCAAATTTGGAGGGTTTGTAGGTAAATCTAGGGAGCCCTTTCACACCAAAATTTGCGACATTCTAGCGAACCGTTTCGGAGATATTCGCGAGTTTTTGTTTTAACATTACGGCGAAATGGCACGGACCCCCCATGGTGATCCGCGATTGGCGAGCATGGGGAGGAAGGCCGAAACCCTGTTAGGTAACTTTTCAAATTTCAAGTCGATCGGACAAATAGGGCCCGAGATATGGGGGGGGTCAAATTTTGGCCCATTTCCGTGACCCCGTCGAAATTTCGGTCGCTTGCGCCGGGGTCAAAAATTGAGCTACGAGAAAACGCTTGCGGGGGATTGTTCATGTGTTTCAATGGGAAGTACTGTGTGAGCGGTTTGAAATTCGGTGCAACGGTTATAGGGAATTGTCGCGGCCGAAATGTGTCAAATTCGTGAACTTTGACCCTATGAAAGTCGGGTCCAATTGGGCCTAGAGAGAAACTTTTTTTTTAAATCGATGTACTCTTCGAGAGCAACATTTTGGCTATCTGGGATTTTAAAAATTCGCGAATGGAGTTTCTGTAGGGAATTTCCGTTCGATTTTTGGCCTATTTTTTAAAACTTCAAAAATTCGCCATAAAAAAATATGGAAGCTAGGACCACCAAATTTGGAGGGTTTGTAGGTAAATCTAGGGAGCCCTTTCACACCAAAATTTGCGACATTCTATCGAACCGTTTCGGAGATATTCGCGATTTTTGTTTTAACATTACGGAGAAAAGGCACGGACCCCCCATGGTGAGCCGCGATTGGCGAGCATGGGGAGGAAGGCCGAAACCCTGTTAGGCAACGTTTCAAATTTCAAGTCGATCGGACAATTAGGGCCCGAGATATGGGGGTCAAAGTTTGGCCCATTTCCGTGACCATTGGGGCGGCCCCCAACGAAATTTCGGTCGCTTGCGCCGGGGTCAAAAATCTAGAAAACGCTTGCGGAGGATTGTTCATGTGTCTCAATGGGAAGTACTGTGTGAGCGGTTTCAAATTCTGTGCAACGGTTATAGGGACTTGTCGCGGCCGAAATGTGTCAAATTCGTGAAATTTGACCCTATGAAAGTCGGGTCCTATTGGGCCTAGAGAGAATCTTTTTTTTTAAATTGATGTACTCTTCGAGAGCAACATTTTGGCTATCTCGGATTTTTAAAATTCGCGAATGGAGTTTCTGTAGGGAATTTCCGTTCGATTTTTGGCCTATTTTTTAAACATTCAAAAATTCGCCATAAAAAAACGATGGAAGCTGGGACCACCAAATTTGGAGGGTTTGTAGGTAAATCTAGGGAGCCCTTTCACACCAAAATTTGCGACATTCTATCGAACCGTTTCGGAGATATTCGCGAGTTTTTGTTTTAACATTACGGCGAAATGGCACGGACCCCCATGGTGAGCCGCGATTGGCGAGCATGGGGAGGAAGGCCGAAACCCTGTTAGGTAACTTTTCAAATTTCAAGTCGATCGGACAATTAGGGCCCGAGATATGGGGGGGGCTAAATTTTGGCCCAATTCCGTGACCCCATCGAAATTTCAGTCGCTTGCGCCGGGGTCAAAAATTGAGCTACGAGAAAATGCTTGCGGGGGATTGTTCATGTGTTTCAATGGAAAGTACTGTGTGAGCGGTTTGAAATTCGGTGCAACGGTTATAGGGAATTGTCGCGGCCGAAATGTGTCAAATTCGTGAACTTTGACCCTATGAAAGTCGGGTCCTATTGGGCCTAGAGAGAAACGTTTTTTTTAAATCGATGTACTCTTCGAGAGCAACATTTTGGCTATCTCGGATTTTAAAAATTCGCGAATGGAGTTTCTGTAGGGAATTTCCGTTCGATTTTTGGCCTATTTTTTAAACCTTCAAAAATTCGCCATAAAAAAACTATGGAAGCTAGGACTACCAAATTTTTAGGGTTTGTAGGTAAATCTAGGGAGCCCTTTCACACCAGAATTTGCGACATTCTATCGAACCGTTTCGGAGATATTCGCGAGTTTTTGTTTTAACATTACTGCGAAAAGGCCAGGAACCCCCATGGTGAGCAGCGATTGGCGAGCATGGGGAGGAAGGCCGAAACCCTGTTAGGCAACGTTTCAAATTTCAAGTCGATCGGAAAATTAGGGCCCGAGATATGGGGGGTCAAAATTTGGTCCATTTCCGTGATCATTGGGGCGGCCCCCATCGAAATTTCGGTCGCTTGCGCCAGGGTCAAAAATTGAGCTATGAGAAAACGCTTGCGGGGGATTCTTCATGTGTTTCAATGGGAAGTACTGTGTGAGCGGTTTGAAATTCGGTGCAACGGTTATAGGGAATTGTCGCGGCCGAAATGTGTCAAATTCGTGAACTTTGACCCTATGAAAGTCGGGTCCTATTGGGCCTAGAGAGAAACGTTTTTTTTAAATCGATGTACTCTTCGAGAGCAACATTTTGGCTATCTCGGATTTTAAAAATTCGCGAATGGAGTTTCTGTAGGGAATTTCCGTTCAATTTTTGGCCTATTTTTTAAACCTTCAAAAATTCGCCATAAAAAAACTATGGAAGCTAGGACTACCAAATTTGGAGGGTTTGTAGGTACATCTAGGGAGCCCTTTCACACCAAAATTTGCGACATTCTATCGAACCGTTTCGGAGATATTCGCGAGTTTTTGTTTTAACATTACGGCGAAAAGGCCCGGACCCCCCATGGTGAGCCGCGATTGGCGAGCATGGGGAGGAAGGCCGAAACCCTGTTAGGCAACGTTTCAAATTTCAAGTCGATCGGACAATTAGGGCCCGAGATATGGGGGGTCAAAGTTTGGCCCATTTCAGTGACCCCATCGAAATTTCGGTCGCTTGCGCCGGGGTCAAAAATTGAGCTACGAGAAAACGCTTGCTGGGGATTGTTCATGTGTTTCAATGGGAAGTAATGTGTGAGCGGTTTGAAATTCGGTGCAACGGTTATAGGGAATTGTCGCGGCCGAAATGTGTCAAATTCGTGAACTTTGACCCTATGAAAGTCGGGTCCTATTGGGCCTAGAGAGAAACTTTTTTTTTAAATCGATGTACTCTTCGAGAGCAACATTTTGGCTATCTCGGATTTTAAAAATTCGCGAATGGAGTTTCTGTAGGGAATTTCCGTTCGATTTTTGGCCTATTTTTTAAACCTTCAAAAATTCGCCATAAAAAAACTATGGAAGCTAGGACTACCAAATTTGGAGGGTTTGTAGGTAAATCTAGGGAGCCCTTTCACACCAAAATTTGCGACATTTTATCGAACCGTTTCGGAGATATTCGCGAGTTTTTGTTTTAACATTACTGCGAAAAGGCCCGGACCCCCCATGGTGAGCCGCGATTGGCGAGCATGGGGAGGAAGGCCGAAACCCTGTTAGGTAACGTTTCAAATTTCAAGTCGATCGGACAATTAGGGCCCGAGATATGGGGGGTCAAAGTTTGGCCCATTTCCGTGACCCCATCGAAATTTCGGTCGCTTGCGCCGGGGTCAAAAATTGAGATACGAGAAAACGCTTGCTGGGGATTGTTCATGTGTTTCAATGGGAAGTACTGTGTGAGCGGTTTGAAATTCGGTGCAACGGTTATAGGGAATTGTCGCGGCCGAAATGTGTCAAATTCGTGAACTTTGACCCTATGAAAGTCGGGTCCTATTGGGCCTAGAGAGAATCTTTTTTTTATTAAATTGATGTACTCTTCGAGAGCAACATTTTGGCTATCTCGGATTTTTAAAATTCGCGAATGGAGTTTCTGTAGGGAATTTAAGTTCGATTTTTGGCCTATTTTTTAAACATTCAAAAATTCGCCATAAAAAAAGATGGAAGCTAGGACCACCAAATTTGGAGGGTTTGTAGGTAAATCTAGGGAGCCCTTTCACACCAAAATTTGCGACATTCTATCGAACCGTTTCGGAGATATTCGCGAGTTTTTGTTTTAACATTACGGCGAAATGGCACGGACCCCCCATGGTGATCCGCGATTGGCGAGCATGGCGAGGAAGGCCGAAACCCTGTTAGGTAACTTTTCAAATTTCAAGTCGATCGGACAATTAGGGCCCGAGATATGGGGGGGGTCAAATTTTGGCCCATTTCCGTGACCCCATCGAAATTTCGGTCGCTTGCGCCGGGGTCAAAAATTGAGCTACGAGAAAACGCTTGCGGGGGATTGTTCATGTGTTTCAATGGGAAGTACTGTGTGAGCGGTTTGAAATTCGCTTCAACGGTTATAGGGAATTGTCGCGGCCGAAATGTGTCAAATTCGTGAACTTTGACCCTATGAAAGTGGGGTCCTATTGGGCCTAGAGAGAAACTTTTTTTTTAAATCGATGTACTCTTCGAGAGCAACATTTTGGCTATCTCGGATTTTAAAAATTCGCGAATGGAGTTTCTGTAGGGAATTTCCGTTCGATTTTTGGCCTATTTTTTAAACCTTCAAAAATTCGCCATAACAAAACTATGGAAGCTAGGACTACCAAATTTGGAGGGTTTGCAGGTAAATCTAGGGAGCCCTTTCACACCAAAATTTGCAACATTCTATCGAACCGTTTCGGAGATATTCGCGAGTTTTTGTTTTAACATTACTGCGAAAAGGCCCGGACCCCCCATGGTGAGCCGCGATTGGCGAGCATGGGGAGGAAAGCCGAAACCCTGTTAGGCAACGTTTCAAATTTCAAGTCGATCGGAAAATTAGGGCCCGAGATATGGGGGGTCAAAATTTGCTCCATTTCCGTGATCATTGGGGCGGCCCCCATCGAAATTTCGGTCGCTTGCGCCGTGATCAAAAATTGAGCTATGAGAAAACGCTTGCGGGGGATTGTTTATGTGTTTCAATGGGATGTACTGTGTGAGCGGTTTGAAATTCGGTGCAACGGTTATAGGGAATTGTCGCGGCCGAAATGTGTCAAATTCGTGAACTTTGACCCTATGAAAGTCGGGTCCTAATGGGCCTAGAGAGAATCTTTTTTCTTTAAATTGATGTACTCTTCGAGAGCAACATTTTGGCTATCTCAGATTTTTAAAATTCGCGAATGGAGTTTCTGTAGGGAATTTCCGTTCGATATTTGGCCTAATTTTTAAAATTTCAAAAATTCGCCATAAAAAAACGATGGAAGCTAGGACCACCAAATTTGGAGGGTTCATAGGTAAATCTAGGGAGCCCTTTCACACAAAAATTTGCGACATTCTATCGAACCGTTTCGGAGATATTCGCGAGTTTTTGTTTTAACACTAAGGAGAAAAGGCACGGACCCCCCATAGTGATCCGCGGTTGGCGAGCATGGGGAGGAAGGCCGAAACCCTGGTAGGCAACGTTTCAAATTTCAAGTCGATCGGACAATTAGGGCCCGAGATATGGGGGTCAAAGTTCGGCCCATTTCCGTGACCATTGGGACGGCCCCCATCGAAATTTCGGTCGCTTGCGCCGGGGTCAAAAATCTAGAAAACGCTTGCGGAGGATTGTTCATGTGTCTCAATGGGAAGTACTGTGTGAGCGGTTTCAAATTCTGTGCAACGGTTATAGGGACTTGTCGCGGCCGAAATGTGTCAAATTCGTGAAATTTGACCCTATGAAAGTCGGGTCCTATTGGGCCTAGAGAGAATCTTTTTTTTTTAAATTGATGTACTCTTCGAGAGCAACATTTTGGCTATCTCGGATTTTTAAAATTCGCGAATGGAGTTTCTGTAGGGAATTTCAGTTCGATTTTTGGCCTATTTTTTAATCATTCAAAAATTCGCCATAAAAAAGTTGGAAGCTGGGACCACCAAATTTGGAGGGTTTGTAGGTAAATCTAGGGAGCCCTTTCACACCAAAATTTGCGACATTCTATCGAACCGTTTCGGAGATATTCGCGAGTTTTTGTTTTAACATTACGGCGAAATGGCACGGACCCCCCATGGTGATCCGCGATTGGCGAGCATGGGGAGGAAGGCCGAAACCCTGTTAGGAAACTTTTCAAATTTCAAGTCGATCGGACAATTAGGGCCCGAGATAAGGGGGGGGGTCAAATTTTGGCCCATTTCCGTGACCCCGTCGAAATTTCGGTCGCTTGCGCCGGGGTCAAAAATTGAGCTACGAGAAAACGCTTGCGGAGGATTGTTCATGTGTTTCAATGGGAAGTACTGTGTGAGCGGTTTGAAATTCGGTGCAACGGTTATAGGGAATTGTCGCGGCCGAAATGTGTCAAATTCGTTAACTTTGACCCTATGAAAGTCGGGTCCTATTGGGCCTAGAGAGAAACTTTTTTTTTAAATCGATGTACTCTTCGAGAGCAACATTTTGGCTATCTCAGATTTTTAAAATTCGCGAATGGAGTTTCTGTAGGGAATTTCCGTTCGATATTTGGCCTAATTTTTAAAACTTCAAAAATTCGCCATAAAAAAACGATGGAAGCTAGGACCACCAAATTTGGAGGGTTCATAGGTAAATCTAGGGAGCCCTTTCACACAAAAATTTGCGACATTCTATCGAACCGTTTCGGAGATATTCGCGAGTTTTTGTTTTAACACTACGGAGAAAAGGCACGGACCCCCCATAGTGATCAGCGGTTGGCGAGCATGGGGAGGAAGGCCGAAACCCTGTTAGGCAACGTTTCAAATTTCAAGTCGATCGGACAATTAGGGCCCGAGATATGGGGGTCAAAGTTCGGCCCATTTCCGTGACCATTGGGACGGCCCCCATCGAAATTTCGGTCGCTTGCGCCGGGGTCAAAAATCTAGAAAACGCTTGCGGAGGATTGTTCATGTGTTTCAATGGGAAGTACTGTGTGAGCGGTTTGAAATTCGGTGCAACGGTTATAGGGAATTGTCGCGGCCGAAATGTGTCAAATTCGTGAAATTTGACCCTATAAAAGTCGGGTCCTATTGGGCCTAGAGAGAAACGTTTTTTTTTAAATCGATGTACTCTTCGAGAGCAACATTTTGGCTATCTCGGATTTTAAAAATTCGCGAATGGAGTTTCTGTAGGGAATTTCCGTTCGATTTTTGGCCTATTTTTTAAACCTTCAAAAATTCGCCATAAAAAAACTATGGAAGCTGGGACCACCAAATTTGGAGGGTTTGTAGGTAAATCTAAGGAGCCCTTTCACACCAAAATTTGCGACATTCTATCGAACCGTTTCGGAGATATTCGCGAGTTTTTGTTTTAACATTACGGCGAAATGGCACGGACCCCCCATGGTGATCCGCGATTGGCGAGCATGGGGAGGAAGGCCGAAACCCTGTTAGGAAACTTTTCAAATTTCAAGTCGATCGGACAATTAGGGCCCGAGATAAGGGGGGGGGTCAAATTTTGGCCCATTTCCGTGACCCCGTCGAAATTTCGGTCGCTTGCGCCGGGGTCAAAAATTGAGCTACGAGAAAACGCTTGCGGAGGATTGTTCATGTGTTTCAATGGGAAGTACTGTGTGAGCGGTTTGAAATTCGGTGCAACGGTTATAGGGAATTGTCGCGGCCGAAATGTGTCAAATTCGTTAACTTTGACCCTATGAAAGTCGGGTCCTATTGGGCCTAGAGAGAAACTTTTTTTTTAAATCGATGTACTCTTCGAGAGCAACATTTTGGCTATCTCAGATTTTTAAAATTCGCGAATGGAGTTTCTGTAGGGAATTTCCGTTCGATATTTGGCCTAATTTTTAAAACTTCAAAAATTCGCCATAAAAAAACGATGGAAGCTAGGACCACCAAATTTGGAGGGTTCATAGGTAAATCTAGGGAGCCCTTTCACACAAAAATTTGCGACATTCTATCGAACCGTTTCGGAGATATTCGCGAGTTTTTGTTTTAACACTACGGAGAAAAGGCACGGACCCCCCATAGTGATCCGCGGTTGGCGAGCATGGGGAGGAAGGCCGAAACCCTGTTAGGCAACGTTTCAAATTTCAAGTCGATCGGACAATTAGGGCCCGAGATATGGGGGTCAAAGTTCGGCCCATTTCCGTGACCATTGGGACGGCCCCCATCGAAATTTCGGTCGCTTGCGCCGGGGTCAAAAATCTAGAAAACGCTTGCGGAGGATTGTTCATGTGTCTCAATGGGAAGTACTGTGTGAGCGGTTTCAAATTCTGTGCAACGGTTATAGGGACTTGTCGCGGCCGAAATGTGTCAAATTCGTGAAATTTGACCCTATGAAAGTCGGGTCCTATTGGGCCTAGAGAGAATCTTTTTTTTTTAAATTGATGTACTCTTCGAGAGCAACATTTTGGCTATCTCGGATTTTTAAAATTCGCGAATGGAGTTTCTGTAGGGAATTTCAGTTCGATTTTTGGCCTATTTTTTAAACATTCAAAAATTCGCCATAAAAAAGTTGGAAGCTGGGACCACCAAATTTGGAGGGTTTGTAGGTAAATCTAGGGAGCCCTTTCACACCAAAATTTGCGACATTCTATCGAACCGTTTCGGAGATATTCGCGAGTTTTTGTTTTAACATTACGGCGAAATGGCACGGACCCCCCATGGTGATCCGCGATTGGCGAGCATGGGGAGGAAGGCCGAAACCCTGTTAGGAAACTTTTCAAATTTCAAGTCGATCGGACAATTAGGGCCCGAGATAAGGGGGGGGGGTCAAATTTTGGCCCATTTCCGTGACCCCGTCGAAATTTCGGTCGCTTGCGCCGGGGTCAAAAATTGAGCTACGAGAAAACGCTTGCGGGGGATTGTTCATGTGTTTCAATGGGAAGTACTGTGTGAGCGGTTTGAAATTCGGTGCAACGGTTATAGGGAATTGTCGCGGCCGAAATGTGTCAAATTCGTTAACTTTGACCCTATGAAAGTCGGGTCCTATTGGGCCTAGAGAGAAACTTTTTTTTTAAATCGATGTACTCTTCGAGAGCAACATTTTGGCTATCTCGGATTTTAAAAATTCGCGAATGGAGTTTCTGTAGGGAATTTCCGTTCGATTTTTGGCCTATTTTTTAAACCTTCAAAAATTCGCCATAAAAAAAACTATGGAAGCTAGGACTACCAAATTTGGAGGGTTTGTAGGTAAATCTAGGGAGCCCTTTCACACCAAAATTTGCGACATTCTATCGAACCGTTTCGGAGATATTCGCGAGTTTTTGTTTTAACATTACTGCGAAAAGGCCCGGACCCCCCATGGTGAGCCGCGATTGGCGAGCATGGGGAGGAAGGTCGAAACCCTGTTAGGAAACTTTTCAAATTTCAAGTCGATCGGACAATTAGGGCCCGAGATAAGGGGGGGGTCAAATTTTGGCCCATTTCCGTGACCCCGTCGAAATTTCGGTCGCTTGCGCCGGGGTCAAAAATTGAGCTACGAGAAAACGCTTGCGGGGGATTGTTCATGTGTTTCAATGGGAAGTACTGTGTGAGCGGTTTGAAATTCGGTGCAACGGTTATAGGGAATTGTCGCGGCCGAAATGTGTCAAATTCGTTAACTTTGACCCTATGAAAGTCGGGTCCTATTGGGCCTAGAGAGAAACTTTTTTTTTAAATCGATGTACTCTTCGAGAGCAACATTTTGGCTATCTCGGATTTTAAAAATTCGCGAATGGAGTTTCTGTAGGGAATTTAAGTTCGATTTTTGGCCTATTTTTTAAACATTCAAAAATTCGCCATAAAAAAAGATGGAAGCTAGGACCACCAAATTTGGAGGGTTTGTAGGTAAATCTAGGGAGCCCTTTCACACCAAAATTTGCGACATTCTATCGAACCGTTTCGGAGATATTCGCGAGTTTTTGTTTTAACATTACGGCGAAATGGCACGGACCCCCCATGGTGATCCGCGATTGGCGAGCATGGGGAGGAAGGCCGAAACCCTGTTAGGTAACTTTTCAAATTTCAAGTCGATCGGACAATTAGGGCCCGAGATATGGGGGGGGTCAAATTTTGGCCCATTTCCGTGACCCCATCGAAATTTCGGTCGCTTGCGCCGGGGTCAAAAATTGAGCTACGAGAAAACGCTTGCGGGGGATTGTTCATGTGTTTCAATGGGAAGTACTGTGTGAGCGGTTTGAAATTCGGTGCAACGGTTATAGGGAATTGTCGCGGCCGAAATGTGTCAAATTCGTGAAATTTGACCCTATGAAAGTCGGGTCCTATTGGGCCTAGAGAGAAACGTTTTTTTTTAAATCGATGTACTCTTCGAGAGCAACATTTTGGCTATCTCGGATTTTAAAAATTCGCGAATGGAGTTTCTGTAGGGAATTTCCGTTCGATTTTTGGCCTATTTTTTAAACCTTCAAAAATTCGCCATAACAAAACTATGGAAGCTAGGACTACCAAATTTGGAGGGTTTGTAGGTAAATCTAGGGAGCCCTTTCACACCAAAATTTGCGACATTCTATCGAACCGTTTCGGAGATATTCGCGAGTTTTTGTTTTAACATTACTGTGAAAAGGCCCGGACCCCCCATGGTGAGCCGCGATTGGCGAGCATGGGGAGGAAGGCCGAAACCCTGTTAGGCAACGTTTCAAATTTCAAGTCGATCGGAAAATTAGGGCCCGAGATATGGGGGGTCAAAATTTGGTCCATTTCCGTGATCATTGGGGCGGCCCCCATCGAAATTTCGGTCGCTTGCGCCGGGATCAAAAATTGAGCTACGAGAAAACGCTTGCGGGGGATTGTTTATGTGTTTCAATGGGAAGTACTGTGTGAGCAGTTTGAAATTCGGTGCAACGGTTATAGGGAATTGTCGCGGCCGAAATGTGTCAAATTCGTGAACTTTGACCCTATGAAAGTCGGGTCCTAATGGGCCTAGAGAGAATCTTTTTTCTTTAAATTGATGTACTCTTCCAGAGCAACATTTTCGCTACCTCGGATTTTTAAAATTCACGAATGGAGTTTCTGTAGGGAATTTCCGTTCGATTTTTGGCCTATTTTTTAAACATTCGAAAATTCGCCATAAAAAAATATGGAAGCTAGGACTACCAAATTTGGAGGGTTTGTAGGTAAATCTAGGGAGCCCTTTCACACGAAAATTTGCGACATTCTATCGAACCGTTTCGGAGATATTCGCGAGTTTTTGTTTTATCATTACGGCGAAATTGCACGGACCCCCCATAGTGATCCGCGATTGGCGAGCATGGGGAGGAAGGCCGAAACCCTGTTAGGCAACGTTTCAAATTTCAAGTCGATCGGACAATTAGGGCCCGAGATATGGGGGTCAAAGTTCGGCCCATTTCCGTGACCATTGGGACGGCCCCCATCGAAATTTCGGTCGCTTGCGCCGGGGTCAAAAATCTAGAAAACGCTTGCGGAGGATTGTTCATGTGTCTCAATGGGAAGTACTGTGTGAGCGGTTTCAAATTCTGTGCAACGGTTATAGGGACTTGTCGCGGCCGAAATGTGTCAAATTCGTGAAATTTGACCCTATGAAAGTCGGGTCCTATTGGGCCTAGAGAGAATCTTTTTTTTTTAAATTGATGTACTCTTCGAGAGCAACATTTTGGCTATCTCGGATTTTTAAAATTCGCGAATGGAGTTTCTGTAGGGAATTTCAGTTCGATTTTTGGCCTATTTTTTAAACATTCAAAAATTCGCCATAAAAAAGATGGAAGCTAGGACCACCAAATTTGGAGGGTTTGTAGGTAAATCTAGGGAGCCCTTTCACACCAAAATTTGCGACATTCTAGCGAACCGTTTCGGAGATATTCGCGAGTTTTTGTTTTAACATTACGGCGAAATGGCACGGACCCCCCATGGTGATCCGCGATTGGCGAGCATGGGGAGGAAGGCCGAAACCCTGTTAGGTAACTTTTCAAATTTCAAGTCGATCGGACAAATAGGGCCCGAGATATGGGGGGGGGGTCAAATTTTGGCCCATTTCCGTGACCCCGTCGAAATTTCGGTCGCTTGCGCCGGGGTCAAAAATTGAGCTACGAGAAAACGCTTGCGGGGGATTGTTCATGTGTTTCAATGGGAAGTACTGTGTGAGCGGTTTGAAATTCGGTGCAACGGTTATAGGGAATTGTCGCGGCCGAAATGTGTCAAATTCGTGAACTTTGACCCTATGAAAGTCGGGTCCTATTGGGCCTAGAGAGAAACTTTTTTTTTAAATCGATGTACTCTTCGAGAGCAACATTTTGGCTATCTCGGATTTTAAAAATTCGCGAATGGAGTTTCTGTAGGGAATTTCCGTTCGATTTTTGGCCTATTTTTTAAACCTTCAAAAATTCGCCATAAAAAAACTATGGAAGCTAGGACTACCAAATTTGGAGGGTTTGTAGGTAAATCTAGGGAGCCCTTTCACACCAAAATTTGCGACATTTTATCGAACCGTTTCGGAGATATTCGCGAGTTTTTGTTTTAACATTACTGCGAAAAGGCCCGGACCCCCCATGGTGAGCCGCGATTGGCGAGCATGGGGAGGAAGGCCGAAACCCTGTTAGGTAACGTTTCAAATTTCAAGTCGATCGGACAATTAGGGCCCGAGATATGGGGGGTCAAAGTTTGGCCCATTTCCGTGACCCCATCGAAATTTCGGTCGCTTGCGCCGGGGTCAAAAATTGAGATACGAGAAAACGCTTGCGGGGGATTGTTCATGTGTTTCAATGGGAAGTACTGTGTGAGCGGTTTGAAATTCGGTGCAACGGTTATAGGGAATTGTCGCGGCCGAAATGTGTCAAATTCGTGAACTTTGACCCTATGAAAGTCGGGTCCTATTGGGCCTAGAGAGAATCTTTTTTTTTTAAATTGATGTACTCTTCGAGAGCAACATTTTGGCTATCTCGGATTTTTAAAATTCGCGAATGGAGTTTCTGTAGGGAATTTAAGTTCGATTTTTGGCCTATTTTTTAAACATTCAAAAATTCGCCATAAAAAAAGATGGAAGCTAGGACCACCAAATTTGGAGGGTTTGTAGGTAAATCTAGGGAGCCCTTTCACACCAAAATTTGCGACATTCTATCGAACCGTTTCGGAGATATTCGCGAGTTTTTGTTTTAACATTACGGCGAAATGGCACAGACCCCCCATGGTGATCCGCGATTGGCGAGCATGGGGAGGAAGGCCGAAACCCTGTTAGGTAACTTTTCAAATTTCAAGTCGATCGGACAATTAGGGCCCGAGATATGGGGGGGGGGTCAAATTTTGGCCCATTTCCGTGACCCCATCGAAATTTCGGTCGCTTGCGCCGGGGTCAAAAATTGAGCTACGAGAAAACGCTTGCGGGGGATTGTTCATGTGTTTCAATGGGAAGTACTGTGTGAGCGGTTTGAAATTCGGTGCAACGGTTATAGGGAATTGTCGCGGCCGAAATGTGTCAAATTCGTGAACTTTGACCCTATGAAAGTGGGGTCCTATTGGGCCTAGAGAGAAACGTTTTTTTTTAAATCGATGTACTCTTCGAGAGCAACATTTTGGCTATCTCGGATTTTAAAAATTCGCGAATGGAGTTTCTGCAGGGAATTTCCGTTCGATTTTTGGCCTATTTTTTAAACCTTCAAAAATTCGCCATAACAAAACTATGGAAGCTAGGACTACCAAATTTGGAGGGTTTGTAGGTAAATCTAGGGAGCCCTTTCACACCAAAATTTGCAACATTCTATCGAACCGTTTCGGAGATATTCGCGAGTTTTTGTTTTATCATTACGGCGAAATGGCACGGACCCCCCATGGTGATCCGCGATTGGCGAGCATGGGGAGGAAGGCCGAAACCCTGTTAGGTAACTTTTCAAATTTCAAGTCGATCGGACAAATAGGGCCCGAGATATGGGGGGGGGTCAAATTTTGGCCCATTTCCGTGACCCCGTCGAAATTTCGGTCGCTTGCGCCGGGGTCAAAAATTGAGCTACGAGAAAACGCTTGCGGGGGATTGTTCATGTGTTTCAATGGGAAGTACTGTGTGAGCGGTTTGAAATTCGGTGCAACGGTTATAGGGAATTGTCGCGGCCGAAATGTGTCAAATTCGTTAACTTTGACCCTATGAAAGTCGGGTCCTATTGGGCCTAGAGAGAAACTTTTTTTTTAAATCGATGTACTCTTCGAGAGCAACATTTTGGCTATCTCGGATTTTAAAAATTCGCGAATGGAGTTTCTGTAGGGAATTTCCGTTCGATTTTTGGCCTATTTTTTAAACCTTCAAAAATTCGCCATAAAAAAACTATGGAAGCTAGGACTACCAAATTTGGAGGGTTTGTAGGTAAATCTAGGGAGCCCTTTCACACCAAAATTTGCGACATTTTATCGAACCGTTTCGGAGATATTCGCGAGTTTTTGTTTTAACATTACTGCGAAAAGGCCCGGACCCCCCATGGTGAGCCGCGATTGGCGAGCATGGGGAGGAAGGCCGAAACCCTGTTAGGTAACGTTTCAAATTTCAAGTCGATCGGACAATTAGGGCCCGAGATATGGGGGGTCAAAGTTTGGCCCATTTCCGTGACCCCATCGAAATTTCGGTCGCTTGCGCCGGGGTCAAAAATTGAGATACGAGAAAACGCTTGCGGGGGATTGTTCATGTGTTTCAATGGGAAGTACTGTGTGAGCGGTTTGAAATTCGGTGCAACGGTTATAGGGAATTGTCGCGGCCGAAATGTGTCAAATTCGTGAACTTTGACCCTATGAAAGTCGGGTCCTAATGGGCCTAGAGAGAATCTTTTTTCTTTAAATTGATGTACTCTTCCAGAGCAACATTTTCGCTACCTCGGATTTTTAAAATTCACGAATGGAGTTTCTGTAGGGAATTTCCGTTCGATTTTTGGCCTATTTTTTAAACATTCGAAAATTCGCCATAAAAAAATATGGAAGCTAGGACTACCAAATTTGGAGGGTTTGTAGGTAAATCTAGGGAGCCCTTTCACACGAAAATTTGCGACATTCTATCGAACCGTTTCGGAGATATTCGCGAGTTTTTGTTTTATCATTACGGCGAAATTGCACGGACCCCCCATAGTGATCCGCGATTGGCGAGCATGGGGAGGAAGGCCGAAACCCTGTTAGGCAACGTTTCAAATTTCAAGTCGATCGGACAATTAGGGCCCGAGATATGGGGGGTCAAAGTTTGGCCCATTTCCGTGACCCCATCGAAATTTCGGTCGCTTGCGCCGGGGTCAAAAATTGAGATACGAGAAAACGCTTGCGGGGGATTGTTCATGTGTTTCAATGGGAAGTACTGTGTGAGCGGTTTGAAATTCGGTGCAACGGTTATAGGGAATTGTCGCGGCCGAAATGTGTCAAATTCGTGAACTTTGACCCTATGAAAGTCGGGTCCTATTGGGCCTAGAGAGAATCTTTTTTTTTTTAAATTGATGTACTCTTCGAGAGCAACATTTTGGCTATCTCGGATTTTTAAAATTCGCGAATGGAGTTTCTGTAGGGAATTTAAGTTCGATTTTTGGCCTATTTTTTAAACATTCAAAAATTCGCCATAAAAAAAGATGGAAGCTAGGACCACCAAATTTGGAGGGTTTGTAGGTAAATCTAGGGAGCCCTTTCACACCAAAATTTGCGACATTCTATCGAACCGTTTCGGAGATATTCGCGAGTTTTTGTTTTAACATTACGGCGAAATGGCACAGACCCCCCATGGTGATCCGCGATTGGCGAGCATGGGGAGGAAGGCCGAAACCCTGTTAGGTAACTTTTCAAATTTCAAGTCGATCGGACAATTAGGGCCCGAGATATGGGGGGGGGGGTCAAATTTTGGCCCATTTCCGTGACCCCATCGAAATTTCGGTCGCTTGCGCCGGGGTCAAAAATTGAGCTACGAGAAAACGCTTGCGGGGGATTGTTCATGTGTTTCAATGGGAAGTACTGTGTGAGCGGTTTGAAATTCGGTGCAACGGTTATAGGGAATTGTCGCGGCCGAAATGTGTCAAATTCGTGAACTTTGACCCTATGAAAGTGGGGTCCTATTGGGCCTAGAGAGAAACGTTTTTTTTTAAATCGATGTACTCTTCGAGAGCAACATTTTGGCTATCTCGGATTTTAAAAATTCGCGAATGGAGTTTCTGCAGGGAATTTCCGTTCGATTTTTGGCCTATTTTTTAAACCTTCAAAAATTCGCCATAACAAAACTATGGAAGCTAGGACTACCAAATTTGGAGGGTTTGTAGGTAAATCTAGGGAGCCCTTTCACACCAAAATTTGCAACATTCTATCGAACCGTTTCGGAGATATTCGCGAGTTTTTGTTTTATCATTACGGCGAAATGGCACGGACCCCCCATGGTGATCCGCGATTGGCGAGCATGGGGAGGAAGGCCGAAACCCTGTTAGGTAACTTTTCAAATTTCAAGTCGATCGGACAAATAGGGCCCGAGATATGGGGGGGGGGTCAAATTTTGGCCCATTTCCGTGACCCCGTCGAAATTTCGGTCGCTTGCGCCGGGGTCAAAAATTGAGCTACGAGAAAACGCTTGCGGGGGATTGTTCATGTGTTTCAATGGGAAGTACTGTGTGAGCGGTTTGAAATTCGGTGCAACGGTTATAGGGAATTGTCGCGGCCGAAATGTGTCAAATTCGTTAACTTTGACCCTATGAAAGTCGGGTCCTATTGGGCCTAGAGAGAAACTTTTTTTTTAAATCGATGTACTCTTCGAGAGCAACATTTTGGCTATCTCGGATTTTAAAAATTCGCGAATGGAGTTTCTGTAGGGAATTTCCGTTCGATTTTTGGCCTATTTTTTAAACCTTCAAAAATTCGCCATAAAAAAACTATGGAAGCTAGGACTACCAAATTTGGAGGGTTTGTAGGTAAATCTAGGGAGCCCTTTCACACCAAAATTTGCGACATTTTATCGAACCGTTTCGGAGATATTCGCGAGTTTTTGTTTTAACATTACTGCGAAAAGGCCCGGACCCCCCATGGTGAGCCGCGATTGGCGAGCATGGGGAGGAAGGCCGAAACCCTGTTAGGTAACGTTTCAAATTTCAAGTCGATCGGACAATTAGGGCCCGAGATATGGGGGGTCAAAGTTTGGCCCATTTCCGTGACCCCATCGAAATTTCGGTCGCTTGCGCCGGGGTCAAAAATTGAGATACGAGAAAACGCTTGCGGGGGATTGTTCATGTGTTTCAATGGGAAGTACTGTGTGAGCGGTTTGAAATTCGGTGCAACGGTTATAGGGAATTGTCGCGGCCGAAATGTGTCAAATTCGTGAACTTTGACCCTATGAAAGTCGGGTCCTATTGGGCCTAGAGAGAATCTTTTTTTTTTAAATTGATGTACTCTTCGAGAGCAACATTTTGGCTATCTCGGATTTTTAAAATTCGCGAATGGAGTTTCTGTAGGGAATTTAAGTTCGATTTTTGGCCTATTTTTTAAACATTCAAAAATTCGCCATAAAAAAAGATGGAAGCTAGGACCACCAAATTTGGAGGGTTTGTAGGTAAATCTAGGGAGCCCTTTCACACCAAAATTTGCGACATTCTATCGAACCGTTTCGGAGATATTCGCGAGTTTTTGTTTTAACATTACGGCGAAATGGCACAGACCCCCCATGGTGATCCGCGATTGGCGAGCATGGGGAGGAAGGCCGAAACCCTGTTAGGTAACTTTTCAAATTTCAAGTCGATCGGACAATTAGGGCCCGAGATATGGGGGGGGTCAAATTTTGGCCCATTTCCGTGACCCCATCGAAATTTCGGTCGCTTGCGCCGGGGTCAAAAATTGAGCTACGAGAAAACGCTTGCGGGGGATTGTTCATGTGTTTCAATGGGAAGTACTGTGTGAGCGGTTTGAAATTCGGTGCAACGGTTATAGGGAATTGTCGCGGCCGAAATGTGTCAAATTCGTGAACTTTGACCCTATGAAAGTGGGGTCCTATTGGGCCTAGAGAGAAACGTTTTTTTTTAAATCGATGTACTCTTCGAGAGCAACATTTTGGCTATCTCGGATTTTAAAAATTCGCGAATGGAGTTTCTGTAGGGAATTTCCGTTCGATTTTTGGCCTATTTTTTAAACCTTCAAAAATTCGCCATAACAAAACTATGGAAGCTAGGACTACCAAATTTGGAGGGTTTGTAGGTAAATCTAGGGAGCCCTTTCACACCAAAATTTGCAACATTCTATCGAACCGTTTCGGAGATATTAGCGAGTTTTTGTTTTAACATTACTGCGAAAAGGCCCGGACCCCCCATGGTGAGCCGCGATTGGCGAGCATGGGGAGGAAGGCCGAAACCCTGTTAGGCAACGTTTCAAATTTCAAGTCCATCGGAAAATTAGGGCCCGAGATATGGGGGGTCAAATTTTGGTCCATTTCCGTGATCATTGGGGCGGCCCCCATCGAAATTTCGGTCGCTTGCGCCGTGATCAAAAATTGAGCTACGAGAAAACGCTTGCGGGGGATTGTTTATGTGTTTCAATGGGAAGTACTGTGTGAGCGGTTTGAAATTCGGTGCAACGGTTATAGGGAATTGTCGCGGCCGAAATGTGTCAAATTCGTGAACTTTGACCCTATGAAAGTCGGGTCCTAATGGGCCTAGAGAGAATCTTTTTTCTTTAAATTGATGTACTCTTCCAGAGCAACATTTTGGCTATCTCGGATTTTTAAAATTCACGAATGGAGTTTCTGTAGGGAATTTCCGTTCGATTTTTGGCCTATTTTTTAAACATTCGAAAATTCGCCATAAAAAAATATGGAAGCTAGGACTACCAAATTTGGAGGGTTTGTAGGTAAATCTAGGGAGCCCTTTCACACCAAAATTTGCGACATTCTATCGAACCGTTTCGGAGATATTCGCGAGTTTTTGTTTTAACATTACGGCGAAAAGGCACGGACCCCCATGGTGAGCCGCGATTGGCGAGCATGGGGAGGAAGGCCGAAACCCTGTTAGGTAACGTTTCAAATTTCAAGTCGAGCGGACAATTAGGGCCCGAGATATGGGGGGTCGAAGTTTGGCCCATTTCCGTGACCCCATCGAAATTACGGTCGCTTGCGCCGGGGTCAAAAATTGAGCTACGAGAAAACGCTTGCGGGGGATTGTTCATGTGTTTCAATGGGAAGTACTGTGTGAGCGGTTTGAAATTCGGTGCAACGGTTATAGGGAATTGTCGCGGCCGAAATGTGTCAAATTCGTGAAATTTGACCCTATGAAAGTCGGGTCCTATTGGGCCTAGAGAGAATCTTTTTTTTTTAAATTCATGTACTCTTCGAGAGCAACATTTTGGCTATCTCAGATTTTTAAAATTCGCGAATCTAGTTTCTGTAGGGAATTTCCGTTCGATATTTGGCCTAATTTTTAAAACTTCAAAAATTCGCCATAAAAAAACGATGGAAGCTAGGACCACCAAATTTGGAGGGTTCGTAGGTAAATCTAGGGAGCCCTTTCACACAAAAATTTGCGACATTCTATCGAACCGTTTCGGAGATATTCGCGAGTTTTTGTTTTAACACTACGGAGAAAAGGCACGGACCCCCCATAGTGATCCGCGGTTGGCGAGCATGGGGAGGAAGGCCGAAACCCTGTTAGGCAACGTTTCAAATTTCAAGTCGATCGGACAATTAGGGCCCGAGATATGGGGGTCAAAGTTCGGCCCATTTCCGTGACCATTGGGACGGCCCCCATCGAAATTTCGGTCGCTTGCGCCGGGGTCAAAAATCTAGAAAACGCTTGCGGAGGATTGTTCATGTGTCTCAATGGGAAGTACTGTGTGAGCGGTTTCAAATGCTGTGCAACGGTTATAGGGACTTGTCGCGGCCGAAATGTGTCAAATTCGTGAAATTTGACCCTATGAAAGTCGGGTCCTATTGGGCCTAGAGAGAATCTTTTTTTTTTTAAATTGATGTACTCTTCGAGAGCAACATTTTGGCTATCTCGGATTTTTAAAATTCGCGAATGGAGTTTCTGTAGGGAATTTCAGTTCGATTTTTGGCCTATTTTTTAAACATTCAAAAATTCGCCATAAAAAAGTTGGAAGCTGGGACCACCAAATTTGGAGGGTTTGTAGGTAAATCTAGGGAGCCCTTTCACACCAAAATTTGCGACATTCTATCGAACCGTTTCGGAGATATTCGCGAGTTTTTGTTTTAACATTACGGCGAAATGGCACGGACCCCCCATGGTGATCCGCGATTGGCGAGCATGGGGAGGAAGGCCGAAACCCTGTTAGGAAACTTTTCAAATTTCAAGTCGATCGGACAATTAGGGCCCGAGATAAGGGGTGGGGGTCAAATTTTGGCCCATTTCCGTGACCCCGTCGAAATTTCGGTCGCTTGCGCCGGGGTCAAAAATTGAGCTACGAGAAAACGCTTGCGGGGGATTGTTCATGTGTTTCAATGGGAAGTACTGTGTGAGCGGTTTGAAATTCGGTGCAACGGTTATAGGGAATTGTCGCGGCCGAAATGTGTCAAATTCGTTAACTTTGACCCTATGAAAGTCGGGTCCTATTGGGCCTAGAGAGAAACTTTTTTTTTAAATCGATGTACTCTTCGAGAGCAACATTTTGGCTATCTCAGATTTTTAAAATTCGCGAATGGAGTTTCTGTAGGGAATTTCCGTTCGATATTTGGCCTAATTTTTAAAATTTCAAAAATTCGCCATAAAAAAACGATGGAAGCTAGGACCACCAAATTTGGAGGGTTCATAGGTAAATCTAGGGAGCCCTTTCACACAAAAATTTGCGACATTCTATCGAACCGTTTCGGAGATATTCGCGAGTTTTTGTTTTAACACTACGGAGAAAAGGCACGGACCCCCCATAGTGATCCGCGGTTGGCGAGCATGGGGAGGAAGGCCGAAACCCTGTTAGGCAACGTTTCAAATTTCAAGTCGATCGGACAATTAGGGCCCGAGATATGGGGGTCAAAGTTCGGCCCATTTCCGTGACCATTGGGACGGCCCCCATCGAAATTTCGGTCGCTTGCGCCGGGGTCAAAAATCTAGAAAACGCTTGCGGAGGATTGTTCATGTGTCTCAATGGGAAGTACTGTGTGAGCGGTTTGAAATTCGGTGCAACGGTTATAGGGAATTGTCGCGGCCGAAATGTGTCAAATTCGTGAACTTTGACCCTATGAAAGTGGGGTCCTATTGGGCCTAGAGAGAAACGTTTTTTTTTAAATCGATGTACTCTTCGAGAGCAACATTTTGGCTATCTCGGATTTTAAAAATTCGCGAATGGAGTTTCTGTAGGGAATTTCCGTTCGATTTTTGGCCTATTTTTTAAACCTTCAAAAATTCGCCATAACAAAACTATGGAAGCTAGGACTACCAAATTTGGAGGGTTTGTAGGTAAATCTAGGGAGCCCTTTCACACCAAAATTTGCAACATTCTATCGAACCGTTTCGGAGATATTCGCGAGTTTTTGTTTTATCATTACGGCGAAATGGCACGGACCCCCCATGGTGATCCGCGATTGGCGAGCATGGGGAGGAAGGCCGAAACCCTGTTAGGTAACTTTTCAAATTTCAAGTCGATCGGACAAATAGGGCCCGAGATATGGGGGGGGGTCAAATTTTGGCCCATTTCCGTGACCCCGTCGAAATTTCGGTCGCTTGCGCCGGGGTCAAAAATTGAGCTACGAGAAAACGCTTGCGGGGGATTGTTCATGTGTTTCAATGGGAAGTACTGTGTGAGCGGTTTGAAATTCGGTGCAACGGTTATAGGGAATTGTCGCGGCCGAAATGTGTCAAATTCGTGAACTTTGACCCTATGAAAGTCGGGTCCTATTGGGCCTAGAGAGAAACTTTTTTTTAAATCGATGTACTCTTCGAGAGCAACATTTTGGCTATCTCGGATTTTAAAAATTCGCGAATGGAGTTTCTGTAGGGAATTTCCGTTCGATTTTTGGCCTATTTTTTAAACCTTCAAAAATTCGCCATAAAAAAACTATGGAAGCTAGGACTACCAAATTTGGAGGGTTTGTAGGTAAATCTAGGGAGCCCTTTCACACCAAAATTTGCGACATTTTATCGAACCGTTTCGGAGATATTCGCGAGTTTTTGTTTTAACATTACTGCGAAAAGGCCCGGACCCCCCATGGTGAGCCGCGATTGGCGAGCATGGGGAGGAAGACCGAAACCCTGTTAGGTAACGTTTCAAATTTCAAGTCGATCGGACAATTAGGGCCCGAGATATGGGGGGTCAAAGTTTGGCCCATTTCCGTGACCCCATCGAAATTTCGGTCGCTTGCGCCGGGGTCAAAAATTGAGATACGAGAAAACGCTTGCGGGGGATTGTTCATGTGTTTCAATGGGAAGTACTGTGTGAGCGGTTTGAAATTCGGTGCAACGGTTATAGGGAATTGTCGCGGCCGAAATGTGTCAAATTCGTGAACTTTGACCCTATGAAAGTCGGGTCCTATTGGGCCTAGAGAGAATCTTTTTTTTTTAAATTGATGTACTCTTCGAGAGCAACATTTTGGCTATCTCGGATTTTTAAAATTCGCGAATGGAGTTTCTGTAGGGAATTTAAGTTCGATTTTTGGCCTATTTTTTAAACATTCAAAAATTCGCCATAAAAAAAGATGGAAGCTAGGACCACCAAATTTGGAGGGTTTGTAGGTAAATCTAGGGAGCCCTTTCACACCAAAATTTGCGACATTCTATCGAACCGTTTCGGAGATATTCGCGAGTTTTTGTTTTAACATTACGGCGAAATGGCACAGACCCCCCATGGTGATCCGCGATTGGCGAGCATGGGGAGGAAGGCCGAAACCCTGTTAGGTAACTTTTCAAATTTCAAGTCGATCGGACAATTAGGGCCCGAGATATGGGGGGGGGTCAAATTTTGGCCCATTTCCGTGACCCCATCGAAATTTCGGTCGCTTGCGCCGGGGTCAAAAATTGAGCTACGAGAAAACGCTTGCGGGGGATTGTTCATGTGTTTCAATGGGAAGTACTGTGTGAGCGGTTTGAAATTCGGTGCAACGGTTATAGGGAATTGTCGCGGCCGAAATGTGTCAAATTCGTGAACTTTGACCCTATGAAAGTGGGGTCCTATTGGGCCTAGAGAGAAACGTTTTTTTTTAAATCGATGTACTCTTCGAGAGCAACATTTTGGCTATCTCGGATTTTAAAAATTCGCGAATGGAGTTTCTGTAGGGAATTTCCGTTCGATTTTTGGCCTATTTTTTAAACCTTCAAAAATTCGCCATAACAAAACTATGGAAGCTAGGACTACCAAATTTGGAGGGTTTGTAGGTAAATCTAGGGAGCCCTTTCACACCAAAATTTGCAACATTCTATCGAACCGTTTCGGAGATATTAGCGAGTTTTTGTTTTAACATTACTGCGAAAAGGCCCGGACCCCCCATGGTGAGCCGCGATTGGCGAGCATGGGGAGGAAGGCCGAAACCCTGTTAGGCAACGTTTCAAATTTCAAGTCGATCGGAAAATTAGGGCCCGAGATATGGGGGGTCAAATTTTGGTCCATTTCCGTGATCATTGGGGCGGCCCCCATCGAAATTTCGGTCGCTTGCGCCGTGATCAAAAATTGAGCTACGAGAAAACGCTTGCGGGGGATTGTTTATGTGTTTCAATGGGAAGTACTGTGTGAGCGGTTTGAAATTCGGTGCAACGGTTATAGGGAATTGTCGCGGCCGAAATGTGTCAAATTCGTGAACTTTGACCCTATGAAAGTCGGGTCCTAATGGGCCTAGAGAGAATCTTTTTTCTTTAAATTGATGTACTCTTCCAGAGCAACATTTTGGCTATCTCGGATTTTTAAAATTCACGAATGGAGTTTCTGTAGGGAATTTCCGTTCGATTTTTGGCCTATTTTTTAAACATTCGAAAATTCGCCATAAAAAAATATGGAAGCTAGGACTACCAAATTTGGAGGGTTTGTAGGTAAATCTAGGGAGCCCTTTCACACCAAAATTTGCGACATTCTATCGAACCGTTTCGGAGATATTCGCGAGTTTTTGTTTTAACATTACGGCGAAAAGGCACGGACCGCCATGGTGAGCCGCGATTGGCGAGCATGGGGAGGAAGGCCGAAACCCTGTTAGGTAACGTTTCAAATTTCAAGTCGAGCGGACAATTAGGGCCCGAGATATGGGGGGTCGAAGTTTGGCCCATTTCCGTGACCCCATCGAAATTACGGTCGCTTGCGCCGGGGTCAAAAATTGAGCTACGAGAAAACGCTTGCGGGGGATTGTTCATGTGTTTCAATGGGAAGTACTGTGTGAGCGGTTTGAAATTCGGTGCAACGGTTATAGGGAATTGTCGCGGCCGAAATGTGTCAAATTCGTGAAATTTGACCCTATGAAAGTCGGGTCCTATTGGGCCTAGAGAGAATCTTTTTTTTTTAAATTCATGTACTCTTCGAGAGCAACATTTTGGCTATCTCAGATTTTTAAAATTCGCGAATCTAGTTTCTGTAGGGAATTTCCGTTCGATATTTGGCCTAATTTTTAAAACTTCAAAAATTCGCCATAAAAAAACGATGGAAGCTAGGACCACCAAATTTGGAGGGTTCGTAGGTAAATCTAGGGAGCCCTTTCACACAAAAATTTGCGACATTCTATCGAACCGTTTCGGAGATATTCGCGAGTTTTTGTTTTAACACTACGGAGAAAAGGCACGGACCCCCCATAGTGATCCGCGGTTGGCGAGCATGGGGAGGAAGGCCGAAACCCTGTTAGGCAACGTTTCAAATTTCAAGTCGATCGGACAATTAGGGCCCGAGATATGGGGGTCAAAGTTCGGCCCATTTCCGTGACCCCATCGAAATTTCGGTCGCTTGCGCCGGGGTCAAAAATTGAGATACGAGAAAACGCTTGCGGGGGATTGTTCATGTGTTTCAATGGGAAGTACTGTGTGAGCGGTTTGAAATTCGGTGCAACGGTTATAGGGAATTGTCGCGGCCGAAATGTGTCAAATTCGTTAACTTTGACCCTATGAAAGTCGGGTCCTATTGGGCCTAGAGAGAAACTTTTTTTTTTTAAATTGATGTACTCTTCGAGAGCAACATTTTGGCTATCTCGGATTTTTAAAATTCGCGAATGGAATTTCTGTAGGGAATTTCAGTTCGATTTTTGGCCTATTTTTTAAACATTCAAAAATTCGCCATAAAAAAGTTGGAAGCTGGGACCACCAAATTTGGAGGGTTTGTAGGTAAATCTAGGGAGCCCTTTCACACCAAAATTTGCGACATTCTATCGAACCGTTTCGGAGATATTCGCGAGTTTTTGTTTTAACATTACGGCGAAATGGCACGGACCCCCCATGGTGATCCGCGATTGGCGAGCATGGGGAGGAAGGCCGAAACCCTGTTAGGAAACTTTTCAAATTTCAAGTCGATCGGACAATTAGGGCCCGAGATAAGGGGTGGGGGTCAAATTTTGGCCCATTTCCGTGACCCCGTCGAAATTTCGGTCGCTTGCGCCGGGGTCAAAAATTGAGCTACGAGAAAACGCTTGCGGGGGATTGTTCATGTGTTTCAATGGGAAGTACTGTGTGAGCGGTTTGAAATTCGGTGCAACGGTTATAGGGAATTGTCGCGGCCGAAATGTGTCAAATTCGTTAACTTTGACCCTATGAAAGTCGGGTCCTATTGGGCCTAGAGAGAAACTTTTTTTTTAAATCGATGTACTCTTCGAGAGCAACATTTTGGCTATCTCGGATTTTAAAAATTCGCGAATGGAGTTTCTGTAGGGAATTTCCGTTCGATTTTTGGCCTATTTTTTAAACCTTCAAAAATTCGCCATAAAAAAACTATGGAAGCTAGGACTACCAAATTTGGAGGGTTTGTAGGTAAATCTAGGCAGCCCTTTCACACCAAAATTTGCGACATTCTATCGAACCGTTTCGGAGATATTCGCGAGTTTTTGTTTTAACATTACTGCGAAAAGGCCCGGACCCCCCATAGTGATCCGCGATTGGCGAGCATGGGGAGGAAGGTCGAAACCCTGTTAGGTAACGTTTCAAATTTCAAGTCGATCGGACAATTAGGGCCCGAGATATGGGGGGTCAAAGTTTGGCCCATTTCCGTGACCCCATCGAAATTTCGGTCGCTTGCGCCGGGGTCAAAAATTGAGATACGAGAAAACGCTTGCGGGGGATTGTTCATGTGTTTCAATGGGAAGTACTGTGTGAGCGGTTTGAAATTCGGTGCAACGGTTATAGGGAATTGTCGCGGCCGAAATGTGTCAAATTCGTTAACTTTGACCCTATGAAAGTCGGGTCCTATTGGGCCTAGAGAGAAACTTTTTTTTTAAATCGATGTACTCTTCGAGAGCAACATTTTGGCTATCTCAGATTTTTAAAATTCGCGAATGGAGTTTCTGTAGGGAATTTCCGTTCGATTTTTGGCCTATTTTTTAAACCTTCAAAAATTCGCCATAAAAAAACTATGGAAGCTAGGACTACCAAATTTGGAGGGTTTGTAGGTAAATCTAGGGAGCCCTTTCACACCAAAATTTGCGACATTTTATCGAACCGTTTCGGAGATATTCGCGAGTTTTATTTTTAACATTACTGCGAAAAGGCCCGGACCCCCCATGGTGAGCCGCGATTGGCGAGCATGGGGAGGAAGACCGAAACCCTGTTAGGTAACGTTTCAAATTTCAAGTCGATCGGACAATTAGGGCCCGAGATATGGGGGGTCAAGGTTTGGCCCATTTCCGTGACCCCATCGAAATTTCGGTCGCTTGCGCCGGGGTCAAAAATTGAGATACGAGAAAACGCTTGCGGGGGATTGTTCATGTGTTTCAATGGGAAGTACTGTGTGAGCGGTTTCAAATTCTGTGCAACGGTTATAGGGACTTGTCGCGGCCGAAATGTGTCAAATTCGTGAAATTTGACCCTATGAAAGTCGGGTCCTATTGGGCCTAGAGAGAAACTTTTTTCTTTAAATTGATGTACTCTTCCAGAGCAACATTTTGGCTATCTCGGATTTTTAAAATTCGCGAATGGAGTTTCTGTAGGGAATTTCAGTTCGATTTTTGGCCTATTTTTTAAACATTCAAAAATTCGCCATAAAAAAGTTGGAAGCTGGGACCACCAAATTTGGAGGGTTTGTAGGTAAATCTAGGGAGCCCTTTCACACCAAAATTTGCGACATTCTATCGAACCGTTTCGGAGATATTCGCGAGTTTTTGTTTTAACATTACGGCGAAATGGCACGGACCCCCCATGGTGATCCGCGATTGGCGAGCATGGGGAGGAAGGCCGAAACCCTGTTAGGAAACTTTTCAAATTTCAAGTCGATCGGACAATTAGGGCCCGAGATAAGGGGGGGGGTCAAATTTTGGCCCATTTCCGTGACCCCGTCGAAATTTCGGTCGCTTGCGCCGGGGTCAAAAATTGAGCTACGAGAAAACGCTTGCGGGGGATTGTTCATGTGTTTCAATGGGAAGTACTGTGTGAGCGGTTTGAAATTCGGTGCAACGGTTATAGGGAATTGTCGCGGCCGAAATGTGTCAAATTCGTTAACTTTGACCCTATGAAAGTCGGGTCCTATTGGGCCTAGAGAGAAACTTTTTTTTTAAATCGATGTACTCTTCGAGAGCAACATTTTGGCTATCTCGGATTTTAAAAATTCGCGAATGGAGTTTCTGTAGGGAATTTCCGTTCGATTTTTGGCCTATTTTTTAAACCTTCAAAAATTCGCCATAAAAAAAACTATGGAAGCTAGGACTACCAAATTTGGAGGGTTTGTAGGTAAATCTAGGGAGCCCTTTCACACCAAAATTTGCGACATTCTATCGAACCGTTTCGGAGATATTCGCGAGTTTTTGTTTTAACATTACTGCGAAAAGGCCCGGACCCCCCATGGTGAGCCGCGATTGGCGAGCATGGGGAGGAAGGTCGAAACCCTGTTAGGAAACTTTTCAAATTTCAAGTCGATCGGACAATTAGGGCCCGAGATAAGGGGGGGGTCAAATTTTGGCCCATTTCCGTGACCCCGTCGAAATTTCGGTCGCTTGCGCCGGGGTCAAAAATTGAGCTACGAGAAAACGCTTGCGGGGGATTGTTCATGTGTTTCAATGGGAAGTACTGTGTGAGCGGTTTGAAATTCGGTGCAACGGTTATAGGGAATTGTCGCGGCCGAAATGTGTCAAATTCGTTAACTTTGACCCTATGAAAGTCGGGTCCTATTGGGCCTAGAGAGAAACTTTTTTTTTAAATCGATGTACTCTTCGAGAGCAACATTTTGGCTATCTCGGATTTTAAAAATTCGCGAATGGAGTTTCTGTAGGGAATTTAAGTTCGATTTTTGGCCTATTTTTTAAACATTCAAAAATTCGCCATAAAAAAAGATGGAAGCTAGGACCACCAAATTTGGAGGGTTTGTAGGTAAATCTAGGGAGCCCTTTCACACCAAAATTTGCGACATTCTATCGAACCGTTTCGGAGATATTCGCGAGTTTTTGTTTTAACATTACGGCGAAATGGCACGGACCCCCCATGGTGATCCGCGATTGGCGAGCATGGGGAGGAAGGCCGAAACCCTGTTAGGTAACTTTTCAAATTTCAAGTCGATCGGACAATTAGGGCCCGAGATATGGGGGGGGGGTCAAATTTTGGCCCATTTCCGTGACCCCATCGAAATTTCGGTCGCTTGCGCCGGGGTCAAAAATTGAGCTACGAGAAAACGCTTGCGGGGGATTGTTCATGTGTTTCAATGGGAAGTACTGTGTGAGCGGTTTGAAATTCGGTGCAACGGTTATAGGGAATTGTCGCGGCCGAAATGTGTCAAATTCGTGAAATTTGACCCTATGAAAGTCGGGTCCTATTGGGCCTAGAGAGAAACGTTTTTTTTTAAATCGATGTACTCTTCGAGAGCAACATTTTGGCTATCTCGGATTTTAAAAATTCGCGAATGGAGTTTCTGTAGGGAATTTCCGTTCGATTTTTGGCCTATTTTTTAAACCTTCAAAAATTCGCCATAACAAAACTATGGAAGCTAGGACTACCAAATTTGGAGGGTTTGTAGGTAAATCTAGGGAGCCCTTTCACACCAAAATTTGCGACATTCTATCGAACCGTTTCGGAGATATTCGCGAGTTTTTGTTTTAACATTACTGTGAAAAGGCCCGGACCCCCCATGGTGAGCCGCGATTGGCGAGAATGGGGAGGAAGGCCGAACCCCTGTTAGGCAACGTTTCAAATTTCAAGTCGATCGGAAAATTAGGGCCCGAGATATGGGGGGTCAAAATTTGGTCCATTTCCGTGATCATTGGGGCGGCCCCCATCGAAATTTCGGTCGCTTGCGCCGGGATCAAAAATTGAGCTACGAGAAAACGCTTGCGGGGGATTGTTTATGTGTTTCAATGGGAAGTACTGTGTGAGCGGTTTGAAATTCGGTGCAACGGTTATAGGGAATTGTCGCGGCCGAAATGTGTCAAATTCGTGAACTTTGACCCTATGAAAGTCGGGTCCTAATGGGCCTAGAGAGAATCTTTTTTCTTTAAATTGATGTACTCTTCCAGAGCAACATTTTCGCTACCTCGGATTTTTAAAATTCACGAATGGAGTTTCTGTAGGGAATTTCCGTTCGATTTTTGGCCTATTTTTTAAACATTCGAAAATTCGCCATAAAAAAATATGGAAGCTAGGACTACCAAATTTGGAGGGTTTGTAGGTAAATCTAGGGAGCCCTTTCACACGAAAATTTGCGACATTCTATCGAACCGTTTCGGAGATATTCGCGAGTTTTTGTTTTATCATTACGGCGAAATTGCACGGACCCCCCATAGTGATCCGCGATTGGCGAGCATGGGGAGGAAGGCCGAAACCCTGTTAGGCAACGTTTCAAATTTCAAGTCGATCGGACAATTAGGGCCCGAGATATGGGGGTCAAAGTTCGGCCCATTTCCGTGACCATTGGGACGGCCCCCATCGAAATTTCGGTCGCTTGCGCCGGGGTCAAAAATCTAGAAAACGCTTGCGGAGGATTGTTCATGTGTCTCAATGGGAAGTACTGTGTGAGCGGTTTCAAATTCTGTGCAACGGTTATAGGGACTTGTCGCGGCCGAAATGTGTCAAATTCGTGAAATTTGACCCTATGAAAGTCGGGTCCTATTGGGCCTAGAGAGAATCTTTTTTTTTTAAATTGATGTACTCTTCGAGAGCAACATTTTGGCTATCTCGGATTTTTAAAATTCGCGAATGGAGTTTCTGTAGGGAATTTCAGTTCGATTTTTGGCCTATTTTTTAAACATTCAAAAATTCGCCATAAAAAAGATGGAAGCTAGGACCACCAAATTTGGAGGGTTTGTAGGTAAATCTAGGGAGCCCTTTCACACCAAAATTTGCGACATTCTAGCGAACCGTTTCGGAGATATTCGCGAGTTTTTGTTTTAACATTACGGCGAAATGGCACGGACCCCCCATGGTGATCCGCGATTGGCGAGCATGGGGAGGAAGGCCGAAACCCTGTTAGGTAACTTTTCAAATTTCAAGTCGATCGGACAAATAGGGCCCGAGATATGGGGGGGGTCAAATTTTGGCCCATTTCCGTGACCCCGTCGAAATTTCGGTCGCTTGCGCCGGGGTCAAAAATTGAGCTACGAGAAAACGCTTGCGGGGGATTGTTCATGTGTTTCAATGGGAAGTACTGTGTGAGCGGTTTGAAATTCGGTGCAACGGTTATAGGGAATTGTCGCGGCCGAAATGTGTCAAATTCGTGAACTTTGACCCTATGAAAGTCGGGTCCTATTGGGCCTAGAGAGAAACTTTTTTTTTAAATCGATGTACTCTTCGAGAGCAACATTTTGGCTATCTCGGATTTTAAAAATTCGCGAATGGAGTTTCTGTAGGGAATTTCCGTTCGATTTTTGGCCTATTTTTTAAACCTTCAAAAATTCGCCATAAAAAAACTATGGAAGCTAGGACTACCAAATTTGGAGGGTTTGTAGGTAAATCTAGGGAGCCCTTTCACACCAAAATTTGCGACATTTTATCGAACCGTTTCGGAGATATTCGCGAGTTTTTGTTTTAACATTACTGCGAAAAGGCCCGGACCCCCCATGGTGAGCCGCGATTGGCGAGCATGGGGAGGAAGGCCGAAACCCTGTTAGGTAACGTTTCAAATTTCAAGTCGATCGGACAATTAGGGCCCGAGATATGGGGGGTCAAAGTTTGGCCCATTTCCGTGACCCCATCGAAATTTCGGTCGCTTGCGCCGGGGTCAAAAATTGAGATACGAGAAAACGCTTGCGGGGGATTGTTCATGTGTTTCAATGGGAAGTACTGTGTGAGCGGTTTGAAATTCGGTGCAACGGTTATAGGGAATTGTCGCGGCCGAAATGTGTCAAATTCGTGAACTTTGACCCTATGAAAGTCGGGTCCTATTGGGCCTAGAGAGAATCTTTTTTTTTTAAATTGATGTACTCTTCGAGAGCAACATTTTGGCTATCTCGGATTTTTAAAATTCGCGAATGGAGTTTCTGTAGGGAATTTAAGTTCGATTTTTGGCCTATTTTTTAAAAATTCAAAAATTCGCCATAAAAAAAGATGGAAGCTAGGACCACCAAATTTGGAGGGTTTGTAGGTAAATCTAGGGAGCCCTTTCACACCAAAATTTGCGACATTCTATCGAACCGTTTCGGAGATATTCGCGAGTTTTTGTTTTAACATTACGGCGAAATGGCACAGACCCCCCATGGTGATCCGCGATTGGCGAGCATGGGGAGGAAGGCCGAAACCCTGTTAGGTAACTTTTCAAATTTCAAGTCGATCGGACAATTAGGGCCCGAGATATGGGGGGGGGTCAAATTTTGGCCCATTTCCGTGACCCCATCGAAATTTCGGTCGCTTGCGCCGGGGTCAAAAATTAAGCTACGAGAAAACGCTTGCGGGGGATTGTTCATGTGTTTCAATGGGAAGTACTGTGTGAGCGGTTTGAAATTCGGTGCAACGGTTATAGGGAATTGTCGCGGCCGAAATGTGTCAAATTCGTGAACTTTGACCCTATGAAAGTGGGGTCCTATTGGGCCTAGAGAGAAACGTTTTTTTTTAAATCGATGTACTCTTCGAGAGCAACATTTTGGCTATCTCGGATTTTAAAAATTCGCGAATGGAGTTTCTGTAGGGAATTTCCGTTCGATTTTTGGCCTATTTTTTAAACCTTCAAAAATTCGCCATAACAAAACTATGGAAGCTAGGACTACCAAATTTGGAGGGTTTGTAGGTAAATCTAGGGAGCCCTTTCACACCAAAATTTGCAACATTCTATCGAACCGTTTCGGAGATATTCGCGAGTTTTTGTTTTATCATTACGGCGAAATGGCACGGACCCCCCATGGTGATCCGCGATTGGCGAGCATGGGGAGGAAGGCCGAAACCCTGTTAGGTAACTTTTCAAATTTCAAGTCGATCGGACAAATAGGGCCCGAGATATGGGGGGGGGTCAAATTTTGGCCCATTTCCGTGACCCCGTCGAAATTTCGGTCGCTTGCGCCGGGGTCAAAAATTGAGCTACGAGAAAACGCTTGCGGGGGATTGTTCATGTGTTTCAATGGGAAGTACTGTGTGAGCGGTTTGAAATTCGGTGCAACGGTTATAGGGAATTGTCGCGGCCGAAATGTGTCAAATTCGTGAACTTTGACCCTATGAAAGTCGGGTCCTATTGGGCCTAGAGAGAAACTTTTTTTTTAAATCGATGTACTCTTCGAGAGCAACATTTTGGCTATCTCGGATTTTAAAAATTCGCGAATGGAGTTTCTGTAGGGAATTTCCGTTCGATTTTTGGCCTATTTTTTAAACCTTCAAAAATTCGCCATAAAAAAACTATGGAAGCTAGGACTACCAAATTTGGAGGGTTTGTAGGTAAATCTAGGGAGCCCTTTCACACCAAAATTTGCGACATTTTATCGAACCGTTTCGGAGATATTCGCGAGTTTTTGTTTTAACATTACTGCGAAAAGGCCCGGACCCCCCATGGTGAGCCGCGATTGGCGAGCATGGGGAGGAAGGCCGAAACCCTGTTAGGTAACGTTTCAAATTTCAAGTCGATCGGACAATTAGGGCCCGAGATATGGGGGGTCAAAGTTTGGCCCATTTCCGTGACCCCATCGAAATTTCGGTCGCTTGCGCCGGGGTCAAAAATTGAGATACGAGAAAACGCTTGCGGGGGATTGTTCATGTGTTTCAATGGGAAGTACTGTGTGAGCGGTTTGAAATTCGGTGCAACGGTTATAGGGAATTGTCGCGGCCGAAATGTGTCAAATTCGTGAACTTTGACCCTATGAAAGTCGGGTCCTATTGGGCCTAGAGAGAATCTTTTTTTTTTAAATTGATGTACTCTTCGAGAGCAACATTTTGGCTATCTCGGATTTTTAAAATTCGCGAATGGAGTTTCTGTAGGGAATTTAAGTTCGATTTTTGGCCTATTTTTTAAACATTCAAAAATTCGCCATAAAAAAAGATGGAAGCTAGGACCACCAAATTTGGAGGGTTTGTAGGTAAATCTAGGGAGCCCTTTCACACCAAAATTTGCGACATTCTATCGAACCGTTTCGGAGATATTCGCGAGTTTTTGTTTTAACATTACGGCGAAATGGCACAGACCCCCCATGGTGATCCGCGATTGGCGAGCATGGGGAGGAAGGCCGAAACCCTGTTAGGTAACTTTTCAAATTTCAAGTCGATCGGACAATTAGGGCCCGAGATATGGGGGGGGTCAAATTTTGGCCCATTTCCGTGACCCCATCGAAATTTCGGTCGCTTGCGCCGGGGTCAAAAATTGAGCTACGAGAAAACGCTTGCGGGGGATTGTTCATGTGTTTCAATGGGAAGTACTGTGTGAGCGGTTTGAAATTCGGTGCAACGGTTATAGGGAATTGTCGCGGCCGAAATGTGTCAAATTCGTGAACTTTGACCCTATGAAAGTGGGGTCCTATTGGGCCTAGAGAGAAACGTTTTTTTTTAAATCGATGTACTCTTCGAGAGCAACATTTTGGCTATCTCGGATTTTAAAAATTCGCGAATGGAGTTTCTGTAGGGAATTTCCGTTCGATTTTTGGCCTATTTTTTAAACCTTCAAAAATTCGCCATAACAAAACTATGGAAGCTAGGACTACCAAATTTGGAGGGTTTGTAGGTAAATCTAGGGAGCCCTTTCACACCAAAATTTGCAACATTCTATCGAACCGTTTCGGAGATATTAGCGAGTTTTTGTTTTAACATTACTGCGAAAAGGCCCGGACCCCCCATGGTGAGCCGCGATTGGCGAGCATGGGGAGGAAGGCCGAAACCCTGTTAGGCAACGTTTCAAATTTCAAGTCGATCGGAAAATTAGGGCCCGAGATATGGGGGGTCAAATTTTGGTCCATTTCCGTGATCATTGGGGCGGCCCCCATCGAAATTTCGGTCGCTTGCGCCGTGATCAAAAATTGAGCTACGAGAAAACGCTTGCGGGGGATTGTTTATGTGTTTCAATGGGAAGTACTGTGTGAGCGGTTTGAAATTCGGTGCAACGGTTATAGGGAATTGTCGCGGCCGAAATGTGTCAAATTCGTGAACTTTGACCCTATGAAAGTCGGGTCCTAATGGGCCTAGAGAGAATCTTTTTTCTTTAAATTGATGTACTCTTCCAGAGCAACATTTTGGCTATCTCGGATTTTTAAAATTCACGAATGGAGTTTCTGTAGGGAATTTCCGTTCGATTTTTGGCCTATTTTTTAAACATTCGAAAATTCGCCATAAAAAAATATGGAAGCTAGGACTACCAAATTTGGAGGGTTTGTAGGTAAATCTAGGGAGCCCTTTCACACCAAAATTTGCGACATTCTATCGAACCGTTTGGGAGATATTCGCGAGTTTTTGTTTTAACATTACGGCGAAAAGGCACGGACCCCCATGGTGAGCCGCGATTGGCGAGCATGGGGAGGAAGGCCGAAACCCTGTTAGGTAACGTTTCAAATTTCAAGTCGAGCGGACAATTAGGGCCCGAGATATGGGGGGTCGAAGTTTGGCCCATTTCCGTGACCCCATCGAAATTACGGTCGCTTGCGCCGGGGTCAAAAATTGAGCTACGAGAAAACGCTTGCGGGGGATTGTTCATGTGTTTCAATGGGAAGTACTGTGTGAGCGGTTTGAAATTCGGTGCAACGGTTATAGGGAATTGTCGCGGCCGAAATGTGTCAAATTCGTGAAATTTGACCCTATGAAAGTCGGGTCCTATTGGGCCTAGAGAGAATCTTTTTTTTTTAAATTCATGTACTCTTCGAGAGCAACATTTTGGCTATCTCAGATTTTTAAAATTCGCGAATCTAGTTTCTGTAGGGAATTTCCGTTCGATATTTGGCCTAATTTTTAAAACTTCAAAAATTCGCCATAAAAAAACGATGGAAGCTAGGACCACCAAATTTGGAGGGTTCGTAGGTAAATCTAGGGAGCCCTTTCACACAAAAATTTGCGACATTCTATCGAACCGTTTCGGAGATATTCGCGAGTTTTTGTTTTAACACTACGGAGAAAAGGCACGGACCCCCCATAGTGATCCGCGGTTGGCGAGCATGGGGAGGAAGGCCGAAACCCTGTTAGGCAACGTTTCAAATTTCAAGTCGATCGGACAATTAGGGCCCGAGATAAGGGGTGGGGGTCAAATTTTGGCCCATTTCCGTGACCCCGTCGAAATTTCGGTCGCTTGCGCCGGGGTCAAAAATTGAGCTACGAGAAAACGCTTGCGGGGGATTGTTCATGTGTTTCAATGGGAAGTACTGTGTGAGCGGTTTGAAATTCGGTGCAACGGTTATAGGGAATTGTCGCGGCCGAAATGTGTCAAATTCGTTAACTTTGACCCTATGAAAGTCGGGTCCTATTGGGCCTAGAGAGAAACTTTTTTTTTAAATCGATGTACTCTTCGAGAGCAACATTTTGGCTATCTCGGATTTTAAAAATTCGCGAATGGAGTTTCTGTAGGGAATTTCCGTTCGATTTTTGGCCTATTTTTTAAACCTTCAAAAATTCGCCATAAAAAAACTATGGAAGCTAGGACTACCAAATTTGGAGGGTTTGTAGGTAAATCTAGGCAGCCCTTTCACACCAAAATTTGCGACATTCTATCGAACCGTTTCGGAGATATTCGCGAGTTTTTGTTTTAACATTACTGCGAAAAGGCCCGGACCCCCCATAGTGATCCGCGATTGGCGAGCATGGGGAGGAAGGTCGAAACCCTGTTAGGTAACGTTTCAAATTTCAAGTCGATCGGACAATTAGGGCCCGAGATATGGGGGGTCAAAGTTTGGCCCATTTCCGTGACCCCATCGAAATTTCGGTCGCTTGCGCCGGGGTCAAAAATTGAGATACGAGAAAACGCTTGCGGGGGATTGTTCATGTGTTTCAATGGGAAGTACTGTGTGAGCGGTTTGAAATTCGGTGCAACGGTTATAGGGAATTGTCGCGGCCGAAATGTGTCAAATTCGTGAACTTTGACCCTATGAAAGTCGGGTCCTATTGGGCCTAGAGAGAATCTTTTTTTTTTTAAATTCATGTACTCTTCGAGAGCAACATTTTGGCTATCTCAGATTTTTAAAATTCGCGAATGGAGTTTCTGTAGGGAATTTCCGTTCGATATTTGGCCTAATTTTTAAAACTTCAAAAATTCGCCATAAAAAAACTATGGAAGCTAGGACCACCAAATTTGGAGGGTTCGTATGTAAATCTAGGGAGCCCTTTCACACAAAAATTTGCGACATTCTATCGAACCGTTTCGGAGATATTCGCGAGTTTTTGTTTTATCATTACGGCGAAATTGCACGGACCCCCCATAGTGATCCGCGATTGGCGAGCATGGGGAGGAAGGCCGAAACCCTGTTAGGCAACGTTTCAAATTTCAAGTCGATCGGACAATTAGGGCCCGAGATATGGGGGTCAAAGTTCGGCCCATTTCCGTGACCATTGGGACGGCCCCCATCGAAATTTCGGTCGCTTGCGCCGGGGTCAAAAATCTAGAAAACGCTTGCGGAGGATTGTTCATGTGTCTCAATGGGAAGTACTGTGTGAGCGGTTTCAAATTCTGTGCAACGGTTATAGGGACTTGTCGCGGCCGAAATGTGTCAAATTCGTGAAATTTGACCCTATGAAAGTCGGGTCCTATTGGGCCTAGAGAGAATCTTTTTTTTTTTAAATTGATGTACTCTTCGAGAGCAACATTTTGGCTATCTCGGATTTTTAAAATTCGCGAATGGAGTTTCTGTAGGGAATTTCAGTTCGATTTTTGGCCTATTTTTTAAACATTCAAAAATTCGCCATAAAAAAGATGGAAGCTAGGACCACCAAATTTGGAGGGTTTGTAGGTAAATCTAGGGAGCCCTTTCACACCAAAATTTGCGACATTCTATCGAACCGTTTCGGAGATATTCGCGAGTTTTTGTTTTAACATTACTGCGAAAAGGCCCGGACCCCCCATGGTGAGCCGCGATTGGCGAGCATGGGGAGGAAGGCCGAAACCCTGTTAGGCAACGTTTCAAATTTGAAGTCGATCGGAAAATTAGGGCCCGAGATATGGGGGGTCAAAATTTGGTGCATTTCCGTGATCATTGGGGCGGCCCCCATCGAAATTTCGGTCGCTTGCGCCAGGGTCAAAAATTGAGCTACGAGAAAACGCTTGCGGGGGATTGTTCATGTGTTTCAATGGGAAGTAATGTGTGAGCGGTTTGAAATTCGGTGCAACGGTTATAGGGAATTGTCGCGGCCGAAATGTGTCAAATTCGTGAACTTTGACCCTATGACGGGTCCTAATGGGCCTAGAGAGAATCTTTTTTCTTTAAATTGATGTACTCTTCCAGAGCAACATTTTGGCTATCTCGGATTTTTAAAATTCACGAATGGAGTTTCTGTAGGGAATTTCCGTTCGATTTTTGGCCTATTTTTTAAACATTCGAAAATTCGCCATAAAAAAATATGGAAGCTAGGACTACCAAATTTGGAGGGTTTGTAGGTAAATCTAGGGAGCCCTTTCACACCAAAATTTGCGACATTCTATCGAACCGTTTCGGAGATATTCGCGAGTTTTTGTTTTAACATTACGGCGGAAAGGCACGGACCCCCATGGTGAGCCGCGATTGGCGAGCATGGGGAGCATGAGCATGAGCATGGGGAAAATTAGGGCCCGAGATATGGGGGGTCAAAATTTGGTCCATTTCCGTGGTCATTGGGGCGGCCCCCATCGAAATTTCGGTCGCTTGCGCCAGGGTCAAAAATTGAGCTACGAGATATAAATTTGCGACATTCTACTTTGACCCTATGACTTTGACCGTGAAGTTTGACCCTATGACGGGTCCTAATGTGCCTAGAGAGAATCTTTTTTCTTTAAATTGATGTACTCTTCCAGAGCAACATTTTGGCTATCTCGGATTTTTAAAATTCACGAATGGAGTTTCTGTAGGGAATTTCCGTTCGATTTTTGGCCTATTTTTTAAACATTCGAAAATTCGCCATAAAAAAATATGGAAGCTAGGACTACCAAATTTGGAGGGTTTGTAGGTAAATCTAGGGAGCCCTTTCACACCAAAATTTGCGACATTCTATCGAACCGTTTCGGAGATATTCGCGAGTTTTTGTTTTAACATTACGGCGAAAAGGCACGGACCCCCATGGTGAGCCGCGATTGGCGAGCATGGGGAGCATGAGCATGAGCATGGGGAAAATTAGGGCCCGAGATATGGGGGGTCAAAATTTGGTCCATTTCCGTGATCATTGGGGCGGCCCCCATCGAAATTTCGGTCGCTTGCGCCAGGGTCAAAAATTGAGCAACGAGATATAAATTTGCGACATTCTACTTTGACCCTATGGCTTTGACCGTGAAGTTTGACCCTATGACGGGTCCTAATGGGCCTAGAGAGAATCTTTTTTCTTTAAATTGATGTACTCTTCCAGAGCAACATTTTGGCTATCTCGGATTTTTAAAATTCACGAATGGAGTTTCTGTAGGGAATTTCCGTTCGATTTTTGGCCTATTTTTTAAACATTCGAAAATTCGCCATAAAAAAATATGGAAGCTAGGACTACCAAATTTGGAGGGTTTGTAGGTAAATCTAGGGAGCCCTTTCACACCAAAATTTGCGACATTCTATCGAACCGTTTCGGAGATATTCGCGAGTTTTTGTTTTAACATTACGGCGAAAAGGCACGGACCCCCATGGTGAGCCGCGATTGGCGAGCATGGGGAGCATGAGCATGAGCATGGGGAAAATTAGGGCCCGAGATATGGGGGGTCAAAATTTGGTCCATTTCCGTGATCATTGGGGCGCCCCCCATCGAAATTTCGGTCGCTTGCGCCAGGGTCAAAAATTGAGCTACGAGATATAAATTTGCGACATTCTACTTTGACCCTATGACTTTGACCGTGAAGTTTGACCCTATGACGGGTCCTAATGTGCCTAGAGAGAATCTTTTTTCTTTAAATTGATGTACTCTTCCAGAGCAACATTTTGGCTATCTCGGATTTTTAAAATTCACGAATGGAGTTTCTGTAGGGAATTTCCGTTCGATTTTTGGCCTATTTTTTAAACATTCGAAAATTCGCCATAAAAAAATATGGAAGCTAGGACTACCAAATTTGGAGGGTTTGTAGGTAAATCTAGGGAGCCCTTTCACACCAAAATTTGCGACATTCTATCGAACCGTTTCGGAGATATTCGCGAGTTTTTGTTTTAACATTACGGCGAAAAGGCACGGACCCCCATGGTGAGCCGCGATTGGCGAGCATGGGGAGCATGAGCATGAGCATGGGGAAAATTAGGGCCCGAAATATGGGGGGTCAAAATTTGGTCCATTTCCGTGATCATTGGGGCGGCCCCCATCGAAATTTCGGTCGCTTGCGCCAGGGTCAAAAATTGAGCTACGAGATATAAATTTGCGACATTCTACTTTGACCCTATGGCTTTGACCGTGAAGTTTGACCCTATGACGGGTCCTAATGGGCCTAGAGAGAATCTTTTTTCTTTAAATTGATGTACTCTTCCAGAGCAACATTTTGGCTATCTCGGATTTTTAAAATTCACGAATGGAGTTTCTGTAGGGAATTTCCGTTCGATTTTTGGCCTATTTTTTAAACATTCGAAAATTCGCCATAAAAAAATATGGAAGCTAGGACTACCAAATTTGGAGGGTTTGTAGGTAAATCTAGGGAGCCCTTTCACACCAAAATTTGCGACATTCTATCGAACCGTTTCGGAGATATTCGCGAGTTTTTGTTTTAACATTACGGCGAAAAGGCACGGACCCCCATGGTGAGCCGCGATTGGCGAGCATGGGGAGCATGAGCATGAGCATGGGGAAAATTAGGGCCCGAGATATGGGGGGTCAAAATTTGGTCCATTTCCGTGATCATTGGGGCGGCCCCCATCGAAATTTCGGTCGCTTGCGCTAGGGTCAAAAATTGAGCTACGAGAAAACGCTTGCGAAGGATTGTTCATGTGTTTCAATGGGAAGTACTGAGTGAGCGGTTTGAAATTCGGTGCAACGGTTATAGGGAATTGTCGCGGCCGAAATGTGTCAAATTCGTGAACTTTGACCCTATGACGGGTCCTAATGGGCCTAGAGAGAATCTTTTTTCTTTAAATTGATGTACTCTTCCAGAGCAACATTTTGGCTATCTCGGATTTTTAAAATTCACGAATGGAGTTTCTGTAGGGAATTTCCGTTCGATTTTTGGCCTATTTTTTAAACATTCGAAAATTCGCCATAAAAAAATATGGAAGCTAGGACTACCAAATTTGGAGGGTTTGTAGGTAAATCTAGGGAGCCCTTTCACACCAAAATTTGCGACATTCTATCGAACCGTTTGGGAGATATTCGCGAGTTTTTGTTTTAACATTACGGCGAAAAGGCACGGACCCCCATGGTGAGCCGCGATTGGCGAGCATGGGGAGGAAGGCCGAAACCCTGTTAGGTAACGTTTCAAATTTCAAGTCGAGCGGACAATTAGGGCCCGAGATATGGGGGGTCGAAGTTTGGCCCATTTCCGTGACCCCATCGAAATTACGGTCGCTTGCGCCGGGGTCAAAAATTGAGCTACGAGAAAACGCTTGCGGGGGATTGTTCATGTGTTTCAATGGGAAGTACTGTGTGAGCGGTTTGAAATTCGGTGCAACGGTTATAGGGAATTGTCGCGGCCGAAATGTGTCAAATTCGTGAAATTTGACCCTATGAAAGTCGGGTCCTATTGGGCCTAGAGAGAATCTTTTTTTTTTAAATTCATGTACTCTTCGAGAGCAACATTTTGGCTATCTCAGATTTTTAAAATTCGCGAATCTAGTTTCTGTAGGGAATTTCCGTTCGATATTTGGCCTAATTTTTAAAACTTCAAAAATTCGCCATAAAAAAACGATGGAAGCTAGGACCACCAAATTTGGAGGGTTCGTAGGTAAATCTAGGGAGCCCTTTCACACAAAAATTTGCGACATTCTATCGAACCGTTTCGGAGATATTCGCGAGTTTTTGTTTTAACACTACGGAGAAAAGGCACGGACCCCCCATAGTGATCCGCGGTTGGCGAGCATGGGGAGGAAGGCCGAAACCCTGTTAGGCAACGTTTCAAATTTCAAGTCGATCGGACAATTAGGGCCCGAGATAAGGGGTGGGGGTCAAATTTTGGCCCATTTCCGTGACCCCGTCGAAATTTCGGTCGCTTGCGCCGGGGTCAAAAATTGAGCTACGAGAAAACGCTTGCGGGGGATTGTTCATGTGTTTCAATGGGAAGTACTGTGTGAGCGGTTTGAAATTCGGTGCAACGGTTATAGGGAATTGTCGCGGCCGAAATGTGTCAAATTCGTTAACTTTGACCCTATGAAAGTCGGGTCCTATTGGGCCTAGAGAGAAACTTTTTTTTTAAATCGATGTACTCTTCGAGAGCAACATTTTGGCTATCTCGGATTTTAAAAATTCGCGAATGGAGTTTCTGTAGGGAATTTCCGTTCGATTTTTGGCCTATTTTTTAAACCTTCAAAAATTCGCCATAAAAAAACTATGGAAGCTAGGACTACCAAATTTGGAGGGTTTGTAGGTAAATCTAGGCAGCCCTTTCACACCAAAATTTGCGACATTCTATCGAACCGTTTCGGAGATATTCGCGAGTTTTTGTTTTAACATTACTGCGAAAAGGCCCGGACCCCCCATAGTGATCCGCGATTGGCGAGCATGGGGAGGAAGGTCGAAACCCTGTTAGGTAACGTTTCAAATTTCAAGTCGATCGGACAATTAGGGCCCGAGATATGGGGGGTCAAAGTTTGGCCCATTTCCGTGACCCCATCGAAATTTCGGTCGCTTGCGCCGGGGTCAAAAATTGAGATACGAGAAAACGCTTGCGGGGGATTGTTCATGTGTTTCAATGGGAAGTACTGTGTGAGCGGTTTGAAATTCGGTGCAACGGTTATAGGGAATTGTCGCGGCCGAAATGTGTCAAATTCGTGAACTTTGACCCTATGAAAGTCGGGTCCTATTGGGCCTAGAGAGAATCTTTTTTTTTTTAAATTCATGTACTCTTCGAGAGCAACATTTTGGCTATCTCAGATTTTTAAAATTCGCGAATGGAGTTTCTGTAGGGAATTTCCGTTCGATATTTGGCCTAATTTTTAAAACTTCAAAAATTCGCCATAAAAAAACTATGGAAGCTAGGACCACCAAATTTGGAGGGTTCGTATGTAAATCTAGGGAGCCCTTTCACACAAAAATTTGCGACATTCTATCGAACCGTTTCGGAGATATTCGCGAGTTTTTGTTTTATCATTACGGCGAAATTGCACGGACCCCCCATAGTGATCCGCGATTGGCGAGCATGGGGAGGAAGGCCGAAACCCTGTTAGGCAACGTTTCAAATTTCAAGTCGATCGGACAATTAGGGCCCGAGATATGGGGGTCAAAGTTCGGCCCATTTCCGTGACCATTGGGACGGCCCCCATCGAAATTTCGGTCGCTTGCGCCGGGGTCAAAAATCTAGAAAACGCTTGCGGAGGATTGTTCATGTGTCTCAATGGGAAGTACTGTGTGAGCGGTTTCAAATTCTGTGCAACGGTTATAGGGACTTGTCGCGGCCGAAATGTGTCAAATTCGTGAAATTTGACCCTATGAAAGTCGGGTCCTATTGGGCCTAGAGAGAATCTTTTTTTTTTTAAATTGATGTACTCTTCGAGAGCAACATTTTGGCTATCTCGGATTTTTAAAATTCGCGAATGGAGTTTCTGTAGGGAATTTCAGTTCGATTTTTGGCCTATTTTTTAAACATTCAAAAATTCGCCATAAAAAAGATGGAAGCTAGGACCACCAAATTTGGAGGGTTTGTAGGTAAATCTAGGGAGCCCTTTCACACCAAAATTTGCGACATTCTATCGAACCGTTTCGGAGATATTCGCGAGTTTTTGTTTTAACATTACTGCGAAAAGGCCCGGACCCCCCATGGTGAGCCGCGATTGGCGAGCATGGGGAGGAAGGCCGAAACCCTGTTAGGCAACGTTTCAAATTTGAAGTCGATCGGAAAATTAGGGCCCGAGATATGGGGGGTCAAAATTTGGTGCATTTCCGTGATCATTGGGGCGGCCCCCATCGAAATTTCGGTCGCTTGCGCCAGGGTCAAAAATTGAGCTACGAGAAAACGCTTGCGGGGGATTGTTCATGTGTTTCAATGGGAAGTAATGTGTGAGCGGTTTGAAATTCGGTGCAACGGTTATAGGGAATTGTCGCGGCCGAAATGTGTCAAATTCGTGAACTTTGACCCTATGACGGGTCCTAATGGGCCTAGAGAGAATCTTTTTTCTTTAAATTGATGTACTCTTCCAGAGCAACATTTTGGCTATCTCGGATTTTTAAAATTCACGAATGGAGTTTCTGTAGGGAATTTCCGTTCGATTTTTGGCCTATTTTTTAAACATTCGAAAATTCGCCATAAAAAAATATGGAAGCTAGGACTACCAAATTTGGAGGGTTTGTAGGTAAATCTAGGGAGCCCTTTCACACCAAAATTTGCGACATTCTATCGAACCGTTTCGGAGATATTCGCGAGTTTTTGTTTTAACATTACGGCGAAAAGGCACGGACCCCCATGGTGAGCCGCGATTGGCGAGCATGGGGAGCATGAGCATGAGCATGGGGAAAATTAGGGCCCGAGATATGGGGGGTCAAAATTTGGTCCATTTCCGTGATCATTGGGGCGGCCCCCATCGAAATTTCGGTCGCTTGCGCCAGGGTCAAAAATTGAGCTACGAGATATAAATTTGCGACATTCTACTTTGACCCTATGGCTTTGACCGTGAAGTTTGACCCTATGACGGGTCCTAATGGGCCTAGAGAGAATCTTTTTTCTTTAAATTGATGTACTCTTCCAGAGCAACATTTTGGCTATCTCGGATTTTTAAAATTCACGAATGGAGTTTCTGTAGGGAATTTCCGTTCGATTTTTGGCCTATTTTTTAAACATTCGAAAATTCGCCATAAAAAAATATGGAAGCTAGGACTACCAAATTTGGAGGGTTTGTAGGTAAATCTAGGGAGCCCTTTCACACCAAAATTTGCGACATTCTATCGAACCGTTTCGGAGATATTCGCGAGTTTTTGTTTTAACATTACGGCGAAAAGGCACGGACCCCCATGGTGAGCCGCGATTGGCGAGCATGGGGAGCATGAGCATGAGCATGGGGAAAATTAGGGCCCGAGATATGGGGGGTCAAAATTTGGTCCATTTCCGTGATCATTGGGGCGGCCCCCATCGAAATTTCGGTCGCTTGCGCCAGGGTCAAAAATTGAGCAACGAGATATAAATTTGCGACATTCTACTTTGACCCTATGGCTTTGACCGTGAAGTTTGACCCTATGACGGGTCCTAATGGGCCTAGAGAGAATCTTTTTTCTTTAAATTGATGTACTCTTCCAGAGCAACATTTTGGCTATCTCGGATTTTTAAAATTCACGAATGGAGTTTCTGTAGGGAATTTCCGTTCGATTTTTGGCCTATTTTTTAAACATTCGAAAATTCGCCATAAAAAAATATGGAAGCTAGGACTACCAAATTTGGAGGGTTTGTAGGTAAATCTAGGGAGCCCTTTCACACCAAAATTTGCGACATTCTATCGAACCGTTTCGGAGATATTCGCGAGTTTTTGTTTTAACATTACGGCGAAAAGGCACGGACCCCCATGGTGAGCCGCGATTGGCGAGCATGGGGAGCATGAGCATGAGCATGGGGAAAATTAGGGCCCGAGATATGGGGGGTCAAAATTTGGTCCATTTCCGTGATCATTGGGGCGCCCCCCATCGAAATTTCGGTCGCTTGCGCCAGGGTCAAAAATTGAGCTACGAGATATAAATTTGCGACATTCTACTTTGACCCTATGACTTTGACCGTGAAGTTTGACCCTATGACGGGTCCTAATGTGCCTAGAGAGAATCTTTTTTCTTTAAATTGATGTACTCTTCCAGAGCAACATTTTGGCTATCTCGGATTTTTAAAATTCACGAATGGAGTTTCTGTAGGGAATTTCCGTTCGATTTTTGGCCTATTTTTTAAACATTCGAAAATTCGCCATAAAAAAATATGGAAGCTAGGACTACCAAATTTGGAGGGTTTGTAGGTAAATCTAGGGAGCCCTTTCACACCAAAATTTGCGACATTCTATCGAACCGTTTCGGAGATATTCGCGAGTTTTTGTTTTAACATTACGGCGAAAAGGCACGGACCCCCATGGTGAGCCGCGATTGGCGAGCATGGGGAGCATGAGCATGAGCATGGGGAAAATTAGGGCCCGAAATATGGGGGGTCAAAATTTGGTCCATTTCCGTGATCATTGGGGCGGCCCCCATCGAAATTTCGGTCGCTTGCGCCAGGGTCAAAAATTGAGCTACGAGATATAAATTTGCGACATTCTACTTTGACCCTATGGCTTTGACCGTGAAGTTTGACCCTATGACGGGTCCTAATGGGCCTAGAGAGAATCTTTTTTCTTTAAATTGATGTACTCTTCCAGAGCAACATTTTGGCTATCTCGGATTTTTAAAATTCACGAATGGAGTTTCTGTAGGGAATTTCCGTTCGATTTTTGGCCTATTTTTTAAACATTCGAAAATTCGCCATAAAAAAATATGGAAGCTAGGACTACCAAATTTGGAGGGTTTGTAGGTAAATCTAGGGAGCCCTTTCACACCAAAATTTGCGACATTCTATCGAACCGTTTCGGAGATATTCGCGAGTTTTTGTTTTAACATTACGGCGAAAAGGCACGGACCCCCATGGTGAGCCGCGATTGGCGAGCATGGGGAGCATGAGCATGAGCATGGGGAAAATTAGGGCCCGAGATATGGGGGGTCAAAATTTGGTCCATTTCCGTGATCATTGGGGCGGCCCCCATCGAAATTTCGGTCGCTTGCGCTAGGGTCAAAAATTGAGCTACGAGAAAACGCTTGCGAAGGATTGTTCATGTGTTTCAATGGGAAGTACTGAGTGAGCGGTTTGAAATTCGGTGCAACGGTTATAGGGAATTGTCGCGGCCGAAATGTGTCAAATTCGTGAACTTTGACCCTATGACGGGTCCTAATGGGCCTAGAGAGAATCTTTTTTCTTTAAATTGATGTACTCTTCCAGAGCAACATTTTGGCTATCTCGGATTTTTAAAATTCACGAATGGAGTTTCTGTAGGGAATTTCCGTTCGATTTTTGGCCTATTTTTTAAACATTCGAAAATTCGCCATAAAAAAATATGGAAGCTAGGACTACCAAATTTGGAGGGTTTGTAGGTAAATCTAGGGAGCCCTTTCACACCAAAATTTCCGTTCGATTTTTGGCCTATTTTTTAAACATTCGAAAATTCGCCATAAAAAAATATGGAAGCTAGGACTACCAAATTTGGAGGGTTTGTAGGTAAATCTAGGGAGCCCTTTCACACCAAAATTTGCGACATTCTATCGAACCGTTTCGGAGATATTCGCGAGTTTTTGTTTTAACATTACGGCGAAAAGGCACGGACCCCCATGGTGAGCCGCGATTGGCGAGCATGGGGAGCATGAGCATGAGCATGGGGAAAATTAGGGCCCGAGATATGGGGGGTCAAAATTTGGTCCATTTCCGTGATCATTGGGGCGGCCCCCATCGAAATTTCGGTCGCTTGCGCCAGGGTCAAAAATTGAGCTACGAGAAAACGCTTGCGGGGGATTGTTCATGTGTTTCAATGGGAAGTACTGTGTGAGCGGTTTGAAATTCGGTGCAACGGTTATAGGGAATTGTCGCGGCCGAAATGTGTCAAATTCGTGAACTTTGACCCTATGACGGGTCCTAATGGGCCTAGAGAGAATCTTTTTTCTTTAAATTGATGTACTCTTCCAGAGCAACATTTTGGCTATGTGGATTTTTAAAATTCACGAATGGAGTTTCTGTAGGGAATTTCCGTTCGATTTTTGGCCTATTTTTTAAACATTCGAAAATTCGCCATAAAAAAATATGGAAGCTAGGACTACCAAATTTGGAGGGTTTGTAGGTAAATCTAGGGAGCCCTTTCACACCAAAATTTGCGACATTCTATCGAACCGTTTCGGAGATATTCGCGAGTTTTTGTTTTAACATTACGGCGAAAAGGCACGGATATGGGGGGTCAAAATTTGGTCCATTTCCGTGATCATTGGGGCGGCCCCCATCGAAATTTCGGTCGCTTGCGCCAGGGTCAAAAATTGAGCTACGAGAAAACGCTTGCGGGGGATTGTTCATGTGTTTCAATGGGAAGTACTGTGTGAGCGGTTTGAAATTCGGTGCAACGGTTATAGGGAATTGTCGCGGCCGAAATGTGTCAAATTCGTGAACTTTGACCCTATGACGGGTCCTAATGGGCCTAGAGAGAATCTTTTTTCTTTAAATTGATGTAATCTTCCAGAGCAACATTTTGGGTATCTCGGATTTTTAAAATTCACGAATGGAGTTTCTGTAGGGAATTTCCGTTCGATTTTTGGCCTATTTCTTAAACATTCGAAAATTCGCCATAAAAAAATATGGAAGCTAGGACTACCAAATTTGGAGGGTTTGTAGGTAAATCTAGGGAGCCCTTTCACACCAAAATTTGCGACATTCTATCGAACCGTTTCGGAGATATTCGCGAGTTTTTGTTTTAACATTACGGCGAAAAGGCACGGACCCCCATGGTGAGCCGCGATTGGCGAGCATGGGGAGGAAGGCCGAAATCCTGTTAGGTAACGTTTCAAATTTCAAGTCGATCGGACAATTAGGGCGCGAGATATGGGGGGTCAAAATTTGGCCCATTTCCGTGACCCCATCGAAATTTCGGTCGCTTGCGCCGGGGTCAAAATTTGAGCTACGAGAAAACGCTTGCTGGGGATTGTTCATGTGTTTCAATGGGAAGTACTGTGTGAGCGCTTTGAAATTCGGTGCAACGGTTATAGGGAATTGTCGCGGCCGAAATGTGTCAAATTCGTGAACTTTGACCCTATGAAAGTCGGGTCCTATTGGGCCTAGAGAGAATCTTTTTTTTTTTAAATTGATGTACTCTTCGAGAGCAACATTTTGGCTATCTCAGATTTTTAAAATTCGCGAATGGAGTTTCTGTAGGGAATTTCCGTTCGATTTTTGGCCTATTTTTTAAAATTTCAAAAATTCGCCATAAAAAAACGATGGAAGGTAGGACCACCAAATTTGGAGGGTTCGTAGGTAAATCTAGGGAGCCCTTTCACACCAAAATTTGCGACATTCTATCGAACCGTTTCGGAGATATTCGCGAGTTTTTGTTTTAACATTACGGAGAAAAGGCACGGACCCCCCATGGTGAGCCGCGATTGGCGAGCATGGGGAGAAAGGCCGAAACCCTGTTAGGTAACGTTTCAAATTTCAAGTCGATCGGACAATTAGGGCCCGAGATATGGGGGGTCAAAGTTTGGCCCATTTCCGTGACCCCATCGAAATTTCGGTCGCTTGCGCCGGGGTCAAAAATTGAGCTACGAGAAAACGCTTGCGGGGGATTGTTCATGTGTTTCAATGGGAAGTACTGTGTGAGCGGTTTGAAATTCGGTGCAACGGTTATAGGGAATTGTCGCGGCCGAAATGTGTCAAATTCGTGAACTTTGACCCTATGAAAGTCGGGTCCTATTGGGCCTAGAGAGAATCTTTTTTTTTAAATTGATGTACTCTTCGAGAGCAACATTTTGGCTATCTCAGATTTTTAAAATTCGCGAATGGAGTTTCTGTAGGGAATTTCCGTTCGATTTTTGGCCTATTTTTTAAACATTCGAAAATTCGACATAAAAAAATAGGGAAGCTAGGACTACCAAATTTGGAGGGTTTGTAGGTAAATCTAGGGAGCCCTTTCACACCAAAATTTGCGACATTCTATCGAACCGTTTCGGAGATATTCGCGAGTTTTTGTTTTAACATTACGGCGAAAAGGCACGGACCCCCATGGTGAGCCGCGATTGGCGAGCATGGGGAGCATGAGCATGAGCATGGGGAAAATTAGGGCCCGAGATATGGGGGGTCAAAATTTGGTCCATTTCCGTGATCATTGGGGCGGCCCCCATCGAAATTTCGGTCGCTTGCGCCAGGGTCAAAAATTGAGCTACGAGATATAAATTTGCGACATTCTACTTTGACCCTATGACTTTGACCGTGAAGTTTGACCCTATGACGGGTCCTAATGTGCCTAGAGAGAATCTTTTTTCTTTAAATTGATGTACTCTTCCAGAGCAACATTTTGGCTATCTCGGATTTTTAAAATTCACGAATGGAGTTTCTGTAGGGAATTTCCGTTCGATTTTTGGCCTATTTTTTAAACATTCGAAAATTCGCCATAAAAAAATATGGAAGCTAGGACTACCAAATTTGGAGGGTTTGTAGGTAAATCTAGGGAGCCCTTTCACACCAAAATTTGCGACATTCTATCGAACCGTTTCGGAGATATTCGCGAGTTTTTGTTTTAACATTACGGCGAAAAGGCACGGACCCCCATGGTGAGCCGCGATTGGCGAGCATGGGGAGCATGAGCATGAGCATGGGGAAAATTAGGGCCCGAGATATGGGGGGTCAAAATTTGGTCCATTTCCGTGATCATTGGGGCGGCCCCCATCGAAATTTCGGTCGCTTGCGCTAGGGTCAAAAATTGAGCTACGAGAAAACGCTTGCGGGGGATTGTTCATGTGTTTCAATGGGAAGTACTGTGTGAGCGGTTTGAAATTCGGTGCAACGGTTATAGGGAATTGTCGCGGCCGAAATGTGTCAAATTCGTGAACTTTGACCCTATGACGGGTCCTAATGGGCCTAGAGAGAATCTTTTTTCTTTAAATTGATGTACTCTTCCAGAGCAACATTTTGGCTATCTCGGATTTTTAAAATTCACGAATGGAGTTTCTGTAGGGAATTTCCGTTCGATTTTTGGCCTATTTTTTAAACATTCGAAAATTCGCCATAAAAAAATATGGAAGCTAGGACTACCAAATTTGGAGGGTTTGTAGGTAAATCTAGGGAGCCCTTTCACACCAAAATTTCCGTTCGATTTTTGGCCTATTTTTTAAACATTCGAAAATTCGCCATAAAAAAATATGGAAGCTAGGACTACCAAATTTGGAGGGTTTGTAGGTAAATCTAGGGAGCCCTTTCACACCAAAATTTGCGACATTCTATCGAACCGTTTCGGAGATATTCGCGAGTTTTTGTTTTAACATTACGGCGAAAAGGCACGGACCCCCATGGTGAGCCGCGATTGGCGAGCATGGGGAGCATGAGCATGAGCATGGGGAAAATTAGAGCCCGAGATATGGGGGGTCAAAATTTGGTCCATTTCCGTGATCATTGGGGCGGCCCCCATCGAAATTTCGGTCGCTTGCGCCAGGGTCAAAAATTGAGCTACGAGAAAACGCTTGCGGGGGATTGTTCATGTGTTTCAATGGGAAGTACTGTGTGAGCGGTTTGAAATTCGGTGCAACGGTTATAGGGAATTGTCGCGGCCGAAATGTGTCAAATTCGTGAACTTTGACCCTATGACGGGTCCTAATGGGCCTAGAGAGTATCTTTTTTCTTTAAATTGATGTACTCTTCCAGAGCAACATTTTGGCTATGTGGATTTTTAAAATTCACGAATGGAGTTTCTGTAGGGAATTTCCGTTCGATTTTTGGCCTATTTTTTAAACATTCGAAAATTCGCCATAAAAAAATATGGAAGCTAGGACTACCAAATTTGGAGGGTTTGTAGGTAAATCTAGGGAGCCCTTTCACACCAAAATTTGCGACATTCTATCGAACCGTTTCGGAGATATTCGCGAGTTTTTGTTTTAACATTACGGCGAAAAGGCACGGATATGGGGGGTCAAAATTTGGTCCATTTCCGTGCTCATTGGGGCGGCCCCCATCGAAATTTCGGTCGCTTGCGCCAGGGTCAAAAATTGAGCTACGAGAAAACGCTTGCGGGGGATTGTTCATGTGTTTCAATGGGAAGTACTGTGTGAGCGGTTTGAAATTCGGTGCAACGGTTATAGGGAATTGTCGCGGCCGAAATGTGTCAAATTCGTGAACTTTGACCCTATGACGGGTCCTAATGGGCCTAGAGAGAATCTTTTTTCTTTAAATTGATGTACTCTTCCAGAGCAACATTTTGGCTATCTCGGATTTTTAAAATTCCCGAATGGAGTTTCTGTAGGGAATTTCCGTTCGATTTTTGGCCTATTTCTTAAACATTCGAAAATTCGCCATAAAAATATATGGAAGCTAGGACTACCAAATTTGGAGGCTTTGTAGGTAAATCTAGGGAGCCCTTTCACACCAAAATTTGCGACATTCTATCGAACCGTTTCGGAGATATTCGCGAGTTTTTGTTTTAACATTACGGCGAAATGGCACGGACCCCCATGGTGAGCCGCGATTGGCGAGCATGGGGAGGAAGGCCGAAACCCTGTTAGGTAACGTTTCAAATTTCAAGTCGATCGGACAATTAGGGCCCGAGATATGGGGGGTCAAAATTTGGCCCATTTCCGTGACCCCATCGAAATTTCGGTCGCTTGCGCCGGGGTCAAAAATTGAGCTACGAGAAAACGCTTGCTGGGGATTGTTCATGTGTTTCAATGGGAAGTACTGTGTGAGCGCTTTGAAATTCGGTGCAACGGTTATAGGGAATTGTCGCGGCCGAAATGTGTCAAATTCGTGAACTTTGACCCTATGAAAGTCGGGTCCTATTGGGCCTAGAGAGAATCTTTTTTTTTTTAAATTGATGTACTCTTCGAGAGCAACATTTTGGCTATCTCAGATTTTTAAAATTCGCGAATGGAGTTTCTGTAGGGAATTTCCGTTCGATTTTTGGCCTATTTTTTAAAACTTCAAAAATTCGCCATAAAAAAACGATGGAAGGTAGGACCACCAAATTTGGAGGGTTCGTAGGTAAATCTAGGGAGCCCTTTCACACCAAAATTTGCGACATTCTATCGAACCGTTTCGGAGATATTCGCAAGTTTTTGTTTTAATATTACGGCGAAATGGCACGGACCCCCATGGTGAGCCGCGATTGGCGAGCATGGGGAGGAAGGCCGAAACCCTGTTAGGTAACTTTTCAAATTTCAAGTCGATCGGACAATTAGGGCCCGAGATTTGGGGGGGGGGGTCAAATTTTGGCCCATTTCCGTGACCCCATCGAAATTTCGGTCGCTTGCGCCGGGGTCAAAAATTGAGCTACGAGAAAACGCTTGCGGGGGATTGTTCATGTGTTTCAATGGGAAGTACTGTGTGAGCGGTTTGAAATTCGGTGCAACGGTTATAGGGAATTGTCGCGGCCGAAATGTGTCAAATTCGTGAACTTTGACCCTATGAAAGTCGGGTCCTATTGGGCCTAGAGAGAATGTTTTTTTTTTTTAAATTGATGTACTCTTCGAGAGCAACATTTTGGCTATCTCAGATTTTTAAAATTCGCGAATGGAGTTTCTGTAGGGAATTTCCGTTCGATTTTTGGCCTATTTTTTAAAACTTCAAAAATTCGCCATAAAAAAATATGGAAGCTAGGACCACCAAATTTGGAGGGTTTGTAGGTAAATCTAGGGAGCCCTTTCACACCAAAATTTGCCACATTCTATCGAACCGTTTCGGAGATATTCGCGAGTTTTTGTTTTAATATTACGGCGAAATGGCACGGACCCCCCACGGTGAGCCGCGATTGGCGAGCATGGGGAGGAAGGCCGAAACCCTGTTAGGTAACTTTTCAAATTTCAAGTCGATCGGACAATTAGGGCCCGAGATATGGGGGGGGGGGTCAAATTTTGGCCCATTTCCGTGACCCCATCGAAATTTCGGTCGCTTGCGCCGGGGTCAAAAATTGAGCTACGAGAAAACGCTTGCGGGGGATTGTTCATGTGTTTCAATGGGAAGTACTGTGTGAGCGGTTTGAAATTCGGTGCAACGGTTATAGGGAATTGTCGCGGCCGAAATGTGTCAAATTCGTGAACTTTGACCCTATGACGGGTCCTAATGGGCCTAGAGAGAATCTTTTTTCTTTAAATTGATGTACTCTTCCAGAGCAACATTTTGGCTATCTCGGATTTTTAAAATTCACGAATGGAGTTTCTGTAGGGAATTTCCGTTCGATTTTTGGCCTATTTTTTAAACATTCGAAAATTCGCCATAAAAAAATATGGAAGCTAGGACTACCAAATTTGGAGGGTTTGTAGGTAAATCTAGGGAGCCCTTTCACACCAAAATTTGCGACATTCTATCGAACCGTTTCGGAGATATTCGCGAGTTTTTGTTTTAACATTACGGCGAAAAGGCACGGATATGGGGGGTCAAAATTTGGTCCATTTCCGTGATCATTGGGGCGGCCCCCATCGAAATTTCGGTCGCTTGCGCCAGGGTCAAAAATTGAGCTACGAGAAAACGCTTGCGGGGGATTGTTCATGTGTTTCAATGGGAAGTACTGTGTGAGCGGTTTGAAATTCGGTGCAACGGTTATAGGGAATTGTCGCGGCCGAAATGTGTCAAATTCGTGAACTTTGACCCTATGACGGGTCCTAATGGGCCTAGAGAGAATCTTTTTTCTTTAAATTGATGTACTCTTCCAGAGCAACATTTTGGCTATCTCGGATTTTTAAAATTCACGAATGGAGTTTCTGTAGGGAATTTCCGTTCGATTTTTGGCCTATTTCTTAAACATTCGAAAATTCGCCATAAAAAAATATGGAAGCTAGGACTACCAAATTTGGAGGGTTTGTAGGTAAATCTAGGGAGCCCTTTCACACCAAAATTTGCGACATTCTATCGAACCGTTTCGGAGATATTCGCGAGTTTTTGTTTTAACATTACGGCGAAAAGGCACGGACCCCCATGGTGAGCCGCGATTGGCGAGCATGGGGAGGAAGGCCGAAACCCTGTTAGGTAACGTTTCAAATTTCAAGTCGATCGGACAATTAGGGCCCGAGATATTTGGGGTCAAAATTTGGCCCATTTCCGTGACCCCATCGAAATTTCGGTCGCTTGCGCCGGGGTCAAAAATTGAGCTACGAGAAAACGCTTGCGGGGGATTGTTCATGTGTTTCAATGGGAAGTACTGTGTGAGCGGTTTGAAATTCGGTGCAACGGTTATAGGGAATTGTCGCGGCCGAAATGTGTCAAATTCGTGAACTTTGACCCTATGAAAGTCGGGTCCTATTGGGCCTAGAGAGAATCTTTTTTTTTAAATTGTTGTACTCTTCGAGAGCAACATTTTGGCTATCTCAGATTTTTAAAATTCGCGAATGGAGTTTCTGTAGGGAATTTCCGTTCGATTTTTGGCCTATTTTTTAAAACTTCAAAAATTCGCCATAAAAAAACTATGGAAGCTAGGACTACCAAATTTGGAGGGTTTGTAGGTAAATCTAGGGATCCCTTTCACACCAAAATTTGCGACATTCTATCAAACCGTTTCGGAGATATTCGCGAGTTTTTGTTTTAACATTACTGCGAAAAGGCCCGGACCCCCCATGGTGAGCAGCGATTGGCGAGCATGGGGAGGAAGGCCGAAACCCTGTTAGGCAACGTTTCAAATTTCAAGTCGATCGGAAAATTAGGGCCCGAGATATGGGGGGTCAAAATTTGGTCCATTTCCGTGATTATTGGGGCGGCCCCCATCGAAATTTCGGTCGCTTGCGCCGGGGTCAAAAATTGAGCTACGAGAAAACGCTTGCGGGGGATTGTTCATGTGTTTCAATGGGAAGTACTGTGTGAGCGGATTGAAATTCGGTGCAACGGTTATAGGGAATTGTCGCGGCCGAAATGTGTCAAATTCGTGAAATTTGACCCTATAAAAGTCGGGTCCTATTGGGCCTAGAGAGAATCTTTTTTTTTAAATTGATGTACTCTTCGAGAGCAACATTTTGGCTATCTCGGATTTTTAAAATTCGCGAATGGAGTTTCTGTAGGGAATTTCCGTTCGATTTTTGGCCTATTTTTTAAAACTTCAAAAATTCGCCATAAAAAAATATGGAAGCTAGGACCACCAAATTTGGAGGGTTTGTAGGTAAATCTAGGGAGCCCTTTCACACCAAAATTTGCGACATTCTATCGAACCGTTTCGGAGATATTCGCGAGTTTTTGTTTTAACATTACGGCGAAAAGGCACGGACCCCCATGGTGAGCCGCGATTGGCGAGCATGGGGAGGAAGGCCGAAACCCTGTTAGGTAACGTTTCAAATTTCAAGTCGATCGGACAATTAGGGCCCGAGATATGGGGGGTCAAAGTTTGGCCCATTTCCGTGACCCCATCGAAATTTCGGTCGCTTGCGCCGGGGTCAAAAATTGAGCTACGAGAAAACGCTTGCTGGGGATTGTTCATGTGTTTCAATGGGAAGTACTGTGTGAGCGGTTTGAAATTCGGTGCAACGGTTATAGGGAATTGTCGCGGCCGAAATGTGTCAAATTCGTGAACTTTGACCCTATGAAAGTCGGGTCCTATTGGGCCTAGAGAGAATCTTTTTCTTTAAATTGATGTACTGTTCCAGAGCAACATTTTGGCTATCTCGGATTTTTAAAATTCGCGAATGGAGTTTCTGTAGGGAATTTCCGTTCGATTTTTGGCCTATTTTTTAAACCTTCAAAAATTCGCCATAAAAAAACTATGAAAGCTAGGACTACCAAATTTGGAGGGTTTGTAGGTAAATCTAGGGAGCCCTTTCACACCAAAATTTGCGACATTCTATTGAACCGTTTCGCAGATATTCGCGAGTTTTTGTTTTAACATTACGGCGAAAAGGCCCGGACCCCCCATGGTCAGCCGCCATTGGCGAGCATGGGGAGGAAGGTCGAAACCCTGTTAGGCAACGTTTGAAATTTTAAGTCGATCGGACAATTAGGGCCGGAGATAATGGGGGTCAAAATTTGGCTTATTTCCGAGACCATTTCCGTGACCCCATCGAAATTTCGGTCACTTGCGCCGGGGTCAAAAATTGAGCTACGAGAAAACGCTTGCGGGGGATTGCTCATGTGTTTCAATGGGAATTACTGTGTTAGCGGTTTGAAATTCGATGCAACAGTTATAGGGAATTTTCGCGGCCGAAATGTGTCAAATTCGTGAACTTTGACCCTATGAAAGTCGGGTCCTATTGGGCCTAGAGAGAATCTTTTTTTTAAATTGATGTACTCTTCGAGAGCAACATTTTGGCTATCTCGGATTTTTAAAATTCGAGAATGGAGTTTCTGTAGGGAATTTCAGTTTGGTTTTTGGCCTATTTTTTGAACATTCAAAAATTCGCCATAAAAAAACTATGGAAGCTAGGACCACCAAATTTGGAGGGTTTGTAGGTAAATCTAGGGAACCCTTTCACACCAAAACTTGCGACATTCTATCGAACCGTTTCGGAGATATTCGCGATTTTTTGTTTTAACATTACGGCGAAAAGGCACGGACCCCCCATGGTGAGCCGCGATTGGCGAGCATGGGGTGGAAGGCCGAAACCCTGTTAGGTAACGTTTCAAATTTCAAGTCGATCGGACAATTAGAGCCCGAGATATGGGGGGTCAAAGTTTGGCCCATTTCCGTGACCATTCGGGGCCTTGATCTCGCCGTAATATTAAAACACAAACTCGCGCATATCTCCGAAACTGCTCGATAGAATGTCCCAAATTTCAGTGTGAACAGGCGTCCCAGTAAGTCCTACATTCACTCCAAATTTGGTGGTACTAGCTTCGATAGTTTTTTTTTTTTTTTGGCGAATTTTTAACGGTGTCCAAAATGACCCTAAAATGATTACGCAAATTCGGTCCAAAATTTCCTATCGCGAAATTTAAAAATCCGAGATAGCCAAAATGTTTCTCTCGAAGAGTACATCAATTTAAAAAAAAAGTTTCTCTCTAGGCCAAATAGGCCCCGACTTTCATAGGGTCAAAGTTCACGAATTTGACACATTTCGGCCGCGACAATTCCCTATAACCGTTGCACCGAATTTCAAACCGCTCACGCAGTACTTCCCATTGAAACACATGAACAATCCCCCGCAAGCGTTTTCTCGTAGCTCAATTTTTGACCCCGGCGCAAGCGACGGAAATTTCGATGGGATCACGGAAATGGTCACGGAAATGGGCCAAATTTTGACCCCCCATATCTCGGGCCCTAATTGTCCGATCGACTTGAAATTTGTAACGTGGCCTAACAGGGTTTCGGCCTTCCTCCCCATGCTCGCCAATTGCGGATCGCCATGGGGGGTCCGGGCCTTTTCGCCGTAATGATAACACAAAAACTCGCGAATATCTCCGAAACGGTTCGATAGAATGTCGCTAATTTTGGTGTGAAAGGGATCCCTAGATTTACCTACAAACCCTCCAAATTTGGTGGTCCTAGCTTCCATAGTTTTTTTATGGCGAATTTTCGAATGTTTAAAAAATAGGCCAAAAATCGAACGGAAATTCCCTACAGAAACTCCATTCGCGAATTTTAAAAATCCTAGATAGCCAAAATATTGCTCTTGAAGAGTACATCAATTTAAAAAACAAGTTTCTCTCTAGGCCCAATAGGACTCGACTTTCATAGGGTCAAAGTTCACGAATTTGACACATTTCGGCCGCGACAATTCCCTATAACCGTTGCACCGAATTTCAAACCGCTCACACAGTACTTCCCATTGAGACACATGAACAATCCCCCGCAAGCGTTTTCTCGTAGCTCAATTTTTGACCCAGGCGCAAGCAACCGAAATTTCTATGGGGTCACGGAAATGGGCCAAACTTTGACCCCCATATCTCGGGCTCTAATTGTCCGATCGACTTGAAATTTGAAAAGTTGCCTAACAGGGTTTCGGCCTTCCTCCCCATGCTCGCCAATCGCAGCTCACCCTGGGGGGTCCGGGCCTTTTCGCCGTAATGTTAAAACAAAAACTCGCGAATATCTCCGAAACGGTTCGATAGAATGTCGCAAATTTTGGTGTGAAAGGGATCCCTAGATTTACCTACAAACCCTCCAAATTTGGTGGTCCTAGCTTCCATAGTTTTTTTATGGCGAATTTTCGAATGTTTAAAAAATAGGCCAAAAATCGAACGGAAATTCCCTACAGAAACTCCATTCGCGAATTTTAAAAATCCCAGATAGCCAAAATGTTGCTCTCGAAGAGTACATAGATTTAAAAAAAAAGTTTCTCTCTAGGACCAATAGTACCCGACTTTCATAGGGTCAAAGTTCACGAATTTGACACATTTCGGCCGCGACAATTCCCTATAACCGTTGCACCGAATTTCAAACCGCTCACACAGTACTTCCCATTGAGACACATGAACAATCCCCCGCAAGCGTTTTCTCGTAGCTCAATTTTTGAGCCCGGCGCAAGCGACCGAAATTTCGATGGGGTCACGGAAATGGTCACGCAAATGGGCCAAACTTTGACCCTCCATATCTCGGGCCCTAATTGTCCGATCGATTTGAAATTTGTAACGTGGCCTAACAGGGTTTCGGCCTTCCTCCCCATGCTCGCCAATCGCGGCTCACCATGGGGTGTCCGGGCCTTTTCGCCGTAATGTTAAAACAAAAACTCGCGAATATCTCCGAAACGGTTCGATAGAATGTCGCAAATTTTGGTGTGAAAGGGCTTCCTAGATTTACCTACAAACCCTCCAAATTTGGTGGTCCTAGCTTCCATAGTTTTTTTATGGCGAATTTTTCAATGTTTAAAAAGTAGGCCAAAAATCGAACGGAAATTCCCTACAGAAACTCCATTCGCGAATTTTAAAAATCCGAGATAGCCAAAATGTTGCTCTCGAAGAGTACATCAATTTTAAAAAAAAGTTTCTCTCTAGGCCCAATAGGACCCGACTTTCATAGGGTCAAAGTTCACGAATTTGACACATTTCGGCCGCGACTATCCCCGGAAGTTTGTTAAGGTTTTTTTCTGTTGCCGTTGAGCTCGCGGTTTATCTGCCTGATCTTGGATGCACTTCTCCTGACAGAACTACTTTTACCTTTTTATAACCATTATTAGTTTTTTGTTATTTAAGAAAAGAAATGCAAAACGTCACTTGTTCTACCAGATAGGTCATGAGGCTTGCAGAGGTAAGTAAATACCTCAGCTATATATAAGAGCTATGATACAGATGAAGAAGACAACACAATAATGTATGACACCTAGATCTGGAGCAAATAACGAATATATTGTTCCGGATTTAATATTTAGTTAGCAAGTTTTAAGAGAATTGTAATTAAAATCGTTTTATTTTCACGTGTAATGCAGCGCGTGACGAGTTTTAAGAGAAGCTACGCCGAAAATGTGAAAATACTGGAGCACGCGCATTTAATATATAGATATCTGGTAATTTGTATTTAAACTGAATAAATATAATTGACTACTGTGTTAGCTGGGACCATAATTCTACTCCTTTGCTTTCCAGATATGTCAAGAAAACGGAAATTACCAGAACCTTCTTTCTTCTTCAGAAGATATATATAAAGAAGAAAGTCTGTGTGTTTGGTTGTCGTCTAATAGTTATCGCCAGCAAACGTTCTACAAATCTTTTCTGTGTCCTGGAAAAGTTCGACGACCACTTTTTCCAAAAACAAATAGCTAAAAATCAGAAATGTTAATTAAATACTCGGCAAAAGCATAATTTTCGCCTTTATTTTTCCGAGTGACAATAAGCTGGAGATGAAAATCTTCTTTATTTCGAAAGTTGTTGCCAATGCTTGCTTTCAAATAATAGAGTTTGTTAATAAAAAATTTCTATGTTTTACGACAAAATAAAAATAGCATTGCCAAACATTAAACACAATATTCCCGATTCCGAAAATTCGCGGGAAGCCATTTCGACTATACCCGTCTTCGTACGACTTTAATTAGCCGAAATATTAATTAAAAACTTTGAAAGCGTTCATTTTCGCACTCATTTTTTCCGAGTGGCAACAGTCTCCCGCGTTCAAGATAATAATGCTTTATTTCGAAACGTGTTGCCACTGCTCGCTTTCAAATCCTAGGGTTTGTTAATAAAATATTTCTATGTTTTACGATTTAATAAAAATAGTATTGCCAAACATTAAATACATTATTCCCGATTCCGAAAATTCGTTGGAAGCCATTTCGACTATTCCCATCATCGTACGACTTTAATCAGCCGAAATATTAATTAAAAACTCTGAAAGCGCTCATTTTCGCACTTATTTTTCCGAGTGGCAACAGTCTCCCGCTTTCAAGATAATAATGCTTTATTTCGAAACGTGTTGCCACTGCTCGCTTTCAAATCCTAGAGTTTGTTAATAAAATATTTCTATGTTTTACGATTTAATAAAAATAGTATTGCCAAACGTTAAATACATTATTCCCGATTCCAAAAATTCGTTGGAAGCCATTTCGACTATTCCCATCATCGTACGACTTTAATCAGCCGAAATATTATATAAAAGCTCTGAAAGCGCTCATTTTCGCACTCATTTTACCGAGTGGCAATAGTCTCGGCGCGTTGGAGATAAAAATGCTTTATTTCGAAAAGTGTTGCCACTGCTCGCTTTCAAATCGTAGAATCTGGTAATCAAATATTTATAAGTTTTATAAAATCTCTCTCTATATAAAAATAACAATGTCTGTTTGTGTGTTTGTTCGTTCGTCTTATTGATTTATAGTTAATTATGATAAATATTTTGCCACATTGAATCAACTAAAATTGAATCTAGGTGAAATATTGGATGGAACTGCAGCTTTTACAACCATTCGATTAGAAAGACGAAACTGTAGTAAAATAAATTAAAAAAAACATGTAAAAATTTTTGTGGGTGTGTTTCATACTTAAATTTAGTAACAATTATTACATAACATACATTTTTCTCAAAATATTAAAATATTAATTTAATAAAAATACAATTGTTTATAACGGAGCAAAAAAATGGCTCACATAAGTGATGGGACACCATTAGATACTATTACGTACTACAATAAAAATATTTTTGGGTTTTTTTTATTTTTACTTAAAAGCAATTGGCAATAATTTATAAAATCGTCTGTAGTATTTCTCTCCAGTTTAGTTTGGAATTTTTGTGTTTTTTAGCTCTGTGCAGCCATGAATGCTAAACGAAAAGAAACTTTGCCTGAAATTCGAAAATTAGTTATTAATTTGCGTATTGAACATGGAAAATCTATTAAAGAAACTGCTGAAACAGTTAACTTGAGTCATTCAACAGTATTAAATATCATTAAACGATATAAAAAGAATCATAGGATTCAGGATAAAAGAAGACCTAACCGACCATCAAAGCTATCCCATGAAATAAAGCGAATTATCATACTAAATATTAAAAAAAAATCCAAGAATGAGTGCTCCTAAAGGTGCTGCTGATTTACAAGCATTATATGGAGTAATTGTTAATCCTGAGGCTATTAGAAGAGTAATTCGATCTGCTGGATATCCCGGTAGAGCAGTCAGGAAAAATTTCTTCGTAAGTGAAAAGAATAGAAAACTCAGACTGGCTTTCGCAAAATCCATCATAAATATGAATTCTGATTACTGGAATGAAGTTATATTTGCTGATGAGAGTAAATTTAATATATTTCGTTCTGACGGTAGAATTTTGGTGTGGAGAAAACCCAGGGAAGAATTTCGCAAACAGAACTTGGTGCCAACAGTAAAACATGGTGGAGGAGGAGTTATTGTATGGGGATGTATGTCGTCCGCTGGAGTTGGTAATCTTGTTTTTATTGACAGTATAATGGATCAGTACAAGTATATTGACATTTTAAATCAAAATTTGAAATCTTCAGCACGAAAATTGAACCTTCATAACGATTTTAAATTCTACCAGGACAATGACACAAGCACACTGCTTTGAACGTTAGACTCTGGCTGCTGTATAACTGTCCTGAAATAATAAAAACACCGCGACAATCTCCAGACTTAAATCCCATAGAGAATATTTAGCAAGAATTGGAATCAAGAATTCGCAAACACACCATTTCTTCAAAACAAAAATTAAAATCGGTGCTTCAAGAAGAATGGGGTAAAATCACTCCAGAAATCACCAAAAAATTAGTCGAATCCATCCCAAGAAGATTAAATCATGTTTTAAAAGTAAAAGGAAATCCAACAAAATATTAAAACCTTTTAAAAAGTAAAATTTGTGGATAAATATTGGATGGAAAAGTAAGTGTCCCATCACTTATGTGAGCCATTTTTTGCTCCGTTCTAAACAATTGTATTTTTATTAAATTAATATTTTAATATTTTGAGAAAATTTATGTTATGTAATAATTGTTATTAAATTTAAGTATGAAACACACCCACAAAAAATTTTTACATGTTTTTTTTTAATTTATTTTACTACAGTTTCCTTTTGCAAAGGACAAGTGTCCCATCACTTTTGTGAGACACTGTAGACGCGCACTAAGAGCTGATTTTACGTAAATCCTGCCTAAAATGGATTTTTGTTATACAATAGAAGTTTCTCATATATTTGGTTTTCAAATGCAAGTTCAGAATTTTCTTTTATTGTTGCTAAAACTAGATATGAATACAATGTTGCCAATGAATGCATTTTCCTTTAAAATTATTAAATTGGTAAATAACTTGCATCTATCCAATGAATACATACAACATTTAAATGATAAGGTTAATACTAACGTTTATATTTAACTGTTATCATAAATTTCATGAAAACAAATGTTATTATTAAGAGAAATAATTATTGCGATGAAAAATAAAAGTGTTCTAGTTATCTATAAAAATTGCCATAAATAAAAAAAATCAAGGATAAATAATTACAATGGATTAAAAAATTTGATAACAAAGATATTATTATAGAAATATTTATTTTTCATGAAGCATATGATAACTGTTAAATATATATAAACCTTAGTTTTATGTTGGCAATCTTTCGTGGTGTAGGCCTTCTGGGGATCCCACCACGTTAAATAATGAAGACGCATCGCGATACACAGTGCCTCATGGGTGATGCGGAAATCTGTGTATGACAGATTCACTGACTGCCACTATATTTCCCAACTTTAAATTAAAAGAAATTAAATTAATTATCAATTCGAAATTAGATATTTCGTCCATATAAGAAGTCTAGGATCACATTCAAATAGATAGAATGCCCAGCAAAGCGGGCGATCAGCCAGTATATACACTCACGTTTGTGAAAATTGCAACACCAAGAAGGAATCGTCATAATTGAATGCAATTTAATACACAGTTGAGTGGTAGTGGTACAAATAAATGATTAAATGTTCAAAGCAAACAAACAAGAACAAGAGATCAGAATCAGTATTTTGTGTGGCCACCACGCGCCGCAATAAGTGCTGCTACACGACGTGGCATGGAGTCAAACAAAGTTTGAATGTCTGACTGAGGAAGAGCATTCCATATCGTTTGTACGCGTACCCAAAGTTCGTCTGCAGACGCAACAGGACGAGGATCACGAGCAAGACGCCGACCAATGACATCCCACACATGTTCAATTGGCGACATATCCGGGGAACACGCAGGCCAAGGAAGAAGCTGTACCTGCTGCGCTGCAAAGAAGGATTTAACAATCCGAGCAGTATGAGGGCGGGCATTGTCCTGTTGAAATACAGCGCCTGGCAAGCTTTGAAGGAAGGGAACAGCTTCGGGCTGTAGAACTTCACGGATATACCGGTTGCTGTTCAGATTGCCCACAATTCGTAGCAATTGAGATCGTCTATGATATGCTATGGCGCCCCAGACCATAACTCCGGGTGTTCGTCCACTGTGGCGTTCGATAATGCACTCCGGAAGGTGGCGTTCACCGACATAGCGTCTGACACGAATGCGGCCATCATGGTACCACAAATTAAAGCGGGATTCGTCAGAAAACACGACATGCTGCCAATCAGCACGCCAGTCTCTATGCTGATTGGCCCATTGTAGCCGCAGGCGGCGATGGTCGTGCGTTAGGGGGATCCTGTATAAAGGAGTCCGTGCGCGCAGTCCACACTGCAGCAGACGTCTACGAATTGATGAAGCACACAATGAAACACCTGTAGCTATTGACCACAGTGCTGCCAATTGTCTAGAGGAAGCTGTACGGTCCGTCCGCGCCATGCGGACCAGGTGTCTATCATCGCGAGCTGACGTCACATTTCGGGGTCCACTCCCGGATTTCCGAGTTGTCCGACACTCGTCCGTCCACTGCTTCCAAACGCGCATCACTGTGTTGCTGTTACGCTGCACACGAGAGGCTACTGCACGATACGACAATCCAGCTTCACGAAGGCCGATGATTCTCCCTCGTTCAAACTCTGTAAGTTGTTCAAATCTCGCTCTCTTTCGTCGACGAGGCATAAGTACAGATTGAGTTAACGTTTACCACTAGCAGATAACCACCGATAACCATACACGCCTCGCTACAGCCGTCTATTTATTCGGATCCATCAGCCGTTCAGAGGGCGCTGCTCAGCATACGCATGCGCTACGGATTTGCAATTCTAATCATTTGCATATCATGCGCTACTTTGCATTTCCTGAAAATTTCAGCTCACTCGCGTAAGTCCTTCATGGTGTTGCAATTTTCACAAACGTGAGTGTATATATACATACAGTGCTTAAATTGCGCCGAAACCCACCGGAGCTAGGCTCAGTTGCTTCTCAATTTTTAAGATAAATTACAATTCTAGCCGGAGCGCACCGGAGCCCTAAATATAATGAGCTCCGGTACTTCTTTTTATAAAACTGAACCACAATTTGAAGGGGAAAAATTTAGAATTCCTAACGTTTTAGTTTAACAATAAGCAGACCTTGCAATACTTTACTTCCCTAGAAATACGAACTCATGAAAACATGAGACGTTCAAGTAAAGTACCCTCATTCACATGCGGAAACCTTACCCTTTAAGAAGGGCAATAAATTGGGGGGGGGTGTTTAGGAAAGCGTAAATTTCTCGCCATGCCATCATATCTAGCGTATTGTTATCAATTTTTACAGTTAGTTATCCTCGCAGGAAGGAAAATTTGTGTGTCAAGTGACAGCGAATACAATAAGAGTGAAATACTGAGGTAATCTGCTCAAGCACGTCCTATATATCGTCTTCACATAGTATCTACTAATGTAACCAAATATGGAGGGGGGCGGAAAGCGTAACCAGCAACTTTAGATTCGTCCTTAGGAGTCAGATTCAGGACTCATTTTACCCCTGACACACATCCGCTTGATGACTATAATTATATCAGCAGAAAGCCGCGGTCAAAGAGAACGTTCTCCCTCACCAAGATTCCCCTCATTTTTTGTTTCCACCCACTCACACATACCCTTACGCCTTCATTCTGTTTCCAACCTGTTTTTAGATTATCTCAATTTTCATCAACTATTCTTTAAGTATATTTAATTTTTGGGATGATAAAAAAGAACTTTTTCCCCCCTTACGATCAGAGCTTAAATTAGGCCGGAACGCACCGGAGCCCTAACTAAGAAGGCTGCGGCACTTCTTTTATGTAATTGAATAACAATTTCAGTAGAAATTTTATCTCGAATACTTTATTTTTAGCAATAAAATTATATTAAAATTCACTTATTAAATTTTAATTTATCTTTTTACATTTAATTTAATTACTTTAATCTTTAATTATTTAATTATTTCAATAAATAATAATTAATTAATGATATAATAATTAACAATTAAACTATAATTATTGATTAAATAACAATTACTAAACATTAATTAAATAGCTATTAATTAATTTGATAATAATTAACTATTTAATTTTAAAATTATTAATGAGTTTAATAGTCATTTTATTTATTTATTTACTCTTGTTCCTCTTTGCTGACGGTCTTCCATACGGCTGCGGCACTTCTAATGTTAGAAATTAAGCCCTGTATATATAATGAAAATTATTTTCCATGACGGATGACGTATGTCAGTGGTTTTCAAAAATCTTGTGAGCTCGTAGAATCCTTACAAATATAAAGTTTTTTACAAACAACTCCATTCCAACCTTAGAAAAATGTATCTTAAAATAATATTTAAAGTAGATCAATGTATTTTAGGTACTTCACGTAAAGAAAATTTTTAAAAAAAATATTGTAATTTTAACTAACATAAAATGAATATAATTTACTCATTAATAGCATTAATGTTTTCTTCAGAGTTCACTTACCCTTGCCTATATTTAGTAACAGAAGTGTGGTTGCCTTTTTATTCACACAAACTGGCGAAATCTAGCTCTTGATGTTATCTACAATCGCATTTCGTATTCTGCATTTAATTTGTTTCGACGTTTTTTTTTTTTTTTTTTTTTTCTACGTGCGTTGTTGAGAAAGATTTTTTACTTAAATACGTTGTTCTGAATGGAATTTAAATATGTATATCCGTGTGAGAAATTTCCATATATTCTACAGGAACCTGCAACTAAAATTTCAGCTATGTTTGCAATTATTGCTTAAATATAGATTTTTAACGTCGAATCTATTGATATGTAGATAAGTTTTTCCTTTTCTCCACCAGAAAGCCAGGATTTATAGTAATACTCGAAAGGATTTTATTGTCTAGTCCTACTCAGCTTATCTTTTAAACCCTCGTACCCTTATATTCTCACATCTTCGCAGACACTCACATGTACACTTACGTATTGGACTCCGTATATTTGCGTAATTCTTCGTCGGTATAATTAGTGCCTTTTGTTCAAAATGTTTCGTAAAAAGTAGGCATAATTTGCAAATTCTTTCAGTTTTGCTCATGAGTGTATATAGGATATATGAGTACAGCGGTGACAAACTTTCAGGAGAGATAACTGCAATAAATATTTTTTAGATACATGTTCTCATAAAAAGAAAAAATCTGGAGCACAAAATCGAAAAAGGAAATTGCAACGAGAGGAAGCTAATCAGAAATTGGCGGGATCTCTAAATAGACAGTAGGATTAGAAACACAATAGCATTAGACGAGTTGTGTAGTTAGGGTGGGGCAAGGGGGGACATCCGTCCCCGAGTGTAGCATCAAGGGGGCGCCAAATTAATAATACACATTTCAGAATGAAATGTTTTCCATTCTCGGAACACAGAAAGGGGCACAAAATCTGTAGGTGTCCCCGGACGTTAAAACCTTAGCTACGCCCCTGGATTAGACGGTCAAGCAATTGAACTAGGACCGTCAACATCGACATCTGGTTTGTAATTACATAATGAAAATTTATCTCAAAATGTAAATTCATGAGAATATGATCAAGAAGAAGCCACGAGTTGTACCAATAGGTTAGGTTAGGTTATTTTAATTACGGCAAAGCCTCGAGGGCTATCTGCCTAAGGGAAGGGATGCTTTTCGTGAAGGACTTTCTAAGGGAAACTGGCTCGTGTACACGTTACACATGGGGAAAACCACGAAAACACTTATGCGGCCAGCCCGTTCGCAGGATTCGAACCTCGGACCGAACTACCAGTGTTCAGCGACTTTACCGCTCGGCCGCTCGTAGGGCCAGTTGTACCAATAGAAAACTTAGATATTGACATAGAAAATTCGCCGGGTAATAACATAATATCTTAAAACGAAGATTTTGACTTTGAATTTAAACGATCCAGCTACCTGGCCTGATGCAATTTTTATAAAAATTAGAGATTATTTAATTGAAAATGGCCCTCCTCGCTTGATAACCAAACATTTTCCGAGAGAAAATTCTGGAAGAAAGCTTTCAGAATCGTTCTACTATAGAACATCACCGAATGGTGAAAAAGTATTTAGAAATTATTTAGTATATTCATATTCCCGAAACGCAGTTTTTTGCTTCCTATGTAAACTATTCAGTGAGATGCATTCACAGCTTATTAAGGATGGATGTAATGATTACGCACATTTAAGGTGGTCTACTACAGCAGCATTACAATACTAAAAATTTGTTTACACGCAGAATCGCTAATTAAGAAACTATGTTGCGTGAAATTTGGCAGAAATATAAAGCAATAGGTCAGTTTTCGAATCACAATGTTAGAATCAGGTTTGGAATGAAATTTACTTAAATATTATATCTAAAAAAAATTAGTTTGAAATACGTAATTTTAATGTGTAGTTTGGAAAGCCATCAATAGATGGCGCTACGAGTTAAAATTTAGCTTTGCAATCTTATTTCTGCAAAAATTCACGAAGTAATTGAGGAAGCACTTCCGGAGAGAACCCGGTAAATGTAAACATCGCCAACTTTGGCGATAATAGTTCAAACCTGGTAACCCAGCGGATTTATCGTATTCGCATGTTCGAAGTTTGCAACCATTCCTCTTGCGTTCATTTTGTTGAATTATCACTGTCGTTATTCGCATTTGCAGATTTATATTAGTCTTCTCTTATTTATTATTATTTTTCTGAATTTTTTAACAACGAATAGATAGAAATATTTTCGTAGATAGATGCCGGTTCTTGGTTCGGGATGAAAGGAAGAAAATACGGCGGGAGGGGTGAATGCTAATTTGTAACACGGCTGTTCACGTTGTGTTCTGAATTATTAACAGCTCTAAGAACCAGCAATTTAAATAACTAAGTAATGCTTTTATTTTTATTATTGGTTATTGTCATCTAAAATTATGAGAATAAATCAATTTTCTGGCTTAAAATTTTAACAAGATAATATATTCTGATTCAGAAGTCAAACAACAAAAATCATTTTTTCGTTTATCACGTTTAACCGGTTAATTTCAGTACATTAATACTAATTTATATTTTTCAAATGAATTCTTATTTCCGTTATAAATGCTTATATATTGTCTTATGCTTAATATATTCTTTTCTGTGCTAACTTGAATTTAATACAAATTTATTTAGTATATCACGTTTAACCAGTTAGTTTTACATCTACATGCTTATTATCTGTGAATTTTTACTACCATATGCTTAATATATTGTTTTGTCTGCTAACTTGAATTTAAATGCACTAAAAATCACGTTTACAAAATATGACGTTTGCGGCTCGGCTCATCGTCGATGAACCGCGAGCTTGGCGAGTAAAAATGCAACGGCGCCAACGGGTTCTTTCCCGAAGCGCCAACGGGTTCTCTGCGGATGAAAACCCGTAATTGATTTTGATATCAGTTATAAATCATATTTTTTTCTAAATAATATTTAGAAGCGTTTCATATATTCCTTTATACACAGTTTTCACTAAACAGTGTCAGCTGTCAGCGGAATGACGTTTACGGCAACCCTATTGCATTGCTATTCCGCACTCGGTTTGTTTACATTTATTTGTACTGTGGTCAGTTAGCAAAAATATGCGAAAATATCAAGGACGACCGAAAAAACATCCTGGTGTTAATAAGAGATCCAGAATTCAACGAAAGCGTCAAGCTCAAGAAAAAAATATGAAATTAAATTCCCGAGATGTGGAAGATTCCGAACAAGCGGATGTTTTCGAAAGGTGAGAAATATCGACTACCTCGTGTTACATTATCTTGATCTTTACATTACGGTAACTTGGCGATTTTTTGGCGAAAATTTGGCGACTAACTCCCCTACAGCAACCCTCTATTTTTTTCCCCCGCCGCCATTTTGTCTTCACGAAGTAAAGACATGTTTCTTTTCTTCTTATCTACTGAACACTTCTTCCAACAATCTACTAGCCGAATTACACTTATGCTAGAAATTTTATCAAACAAAACTGCTTAATCATGACAAATATTCACTGCAAATTGGGAAAAAGTACACGCATTTTTCAAAATAACACATACACATAAACCATGTACACGCCGACTTATTTTTACTTAAAAAAACATCCCAGAATTGCACAAAAATGGCATTGCGCACACTCTTCACTATATCCATGTACACTGCTTTTTTCTCATAAATTAAAAAAATTTCACGAAAATACATGACAATGTTCTCAATCTTTAAACCCGGTAAAAAGAACATATATGAAATTACATGATCGCGAAAAAGTATTTACCCTTTACAAATATGAACATTTCCACATATAAAATAAATAAAATATCCAAAAACTTTTACCTCTAAATCATCTATTACATTATACACGTCACCAACGAATTCATACATGAAGCATTACAAATATTTATTATCAAATATTTAAATTATTTCCATGCACATTTATTTCACCTTAAACATACACCAAATTCCTACAAGTATAAAATTCACAAAATAACTATCATATAATCATATCATATTAAAATATAATTAAATTCAAAAACACCACTTAAAATATACATGAGCACATACATTCAATTAATAAAAATTACCTTACAATCCTAATTACTTTAAACTAAATCATTGCTAATAACAATTTTCCCAATAATACCAAATTCCTTTCCACCTTACATTTCCAACAATGCATAAAAATAATTAAAAATACTAACTTACCTAATCTCCTTCAGAATCTTCATTACGTGGCGGATACACTTTTCTTCATTCTCTTTCAGAATCTTTAAAATCATACTTATCTTTCAAAGCAAGATACCAGGTAAAATAAATAACATAATAAAACATGTTTATTTCTCTCTCACACAACCTTAAAAAACATTTCTTACTATCCTTTTCAATACCACTAAATACCCATTTCGAATTCACTTTACTTACGGCCATGGGATCCAAAAATTCACAAACACTATTTCACACAACACAGAATAAAGCCAAATACAAAATTTCCAGATTTTTTCCCGATTTCCCCCCTTTTCCGATTAAAGAACCATAATTCGTCCATTAATATCACATGACATATCCCATGATCTCTCATTTCCCCCACACAAAATAATGCGTAATCGGAACTCAGTACTGCTCACATTATTACCAAAGTCCCAGGTAGTAACCTTTATCGCCTCCAAAATGTCGCCAAACTACCAGTTACCGTAATGTAAAGATCAACCCATTTTCTTTATTCCTACATTTTTTAATTGGAAGGAATTTCATTCGCAGAGCCCTCTAATTTATTCTTACAAATCATGTAGTAATGTACCATTTTAGATAGATATAAATAACACATTTTGTAATTTTTCTAAACTGCGGTTTACAGCATGATATAATAGCTACACAAGGTATGGCGAAACAGTATACAGCAATATCTGTCGCACTGTCTGAGATGGGTGGTAGTCATACATAGCTTAATGCTTAAATTTGTTATGTGTTATTTATTTATTCATGTTTTTTTTAATTATGTTATAGCAGTTTATTTCTTTCATTCTTAGGTCTGGAAGTGAAAAATTTGACTTTTCTACGCCAGAAGTTACAGCTAATGTTCCTAAGACAAACCAGGCTTTCTTGAGGTAAGTTGGTTTATTTCAAAAATAGATATTAGCTGTGCATGATATTGAAACTCTTACAGTTACTTAATTATGGTTAACTAATTATGTATTAATTTAGAAGTCAAGCAACCAAAATCAGCGTTATATTTTCAAATAGTGAATATTTCGAAATATGATGCTGATTTTTGTTGCTTGACTTCTAAATTAATACTTGGTCAGCATGTTATTGTATCTTAATTAAACTAATTATGGTTCTTTTCTTCTCAGTTCTGATCTGGACATTTCAGTTATTGACTCTGACGTAGAAGGTAGAAATACAAGCTCTCTTTTGGGGTAAATATGTATTTCTCTATGCCAAAATTAAAATGTCATCATTTATGTTTTTCTTTTATGGTGTTACATTATGTTGTTTACATACTGATAGCTATTAAAACTGTTAAATATAATATTGTAGCTATCAAAAAGAAGGGGATGAATTTGATTTGTACCAAATTTGGACGTTTTGCATGAAAGAACTTGAAAATAAAAGATTTTTTTTTAAATATATTCATTGAAATCAGTGAAATTTTCAGACGGGACACTGAAGCAAATGAAAATATTTTGGGGTTCGATTCTTTTGATGGGAGCCTCATCAATAAGCCTACTATCTTTTTTAAATATTGCTTCTTTTTCATTGTTTTCATGATGTTTTATGTTCCCTTCATGAAAGAGATTTTTAATAATTTAAATTTTGTTAATAAAATATAACAAAATGAAATCTGTGATTATGTGGCTATTATTTTTTCCATATATATTTATTTGAGGAAAGCCAAAAATTTTATTATTTTACAGAATTTTTAAGAAAAATATAAGGATAAAATTTTTTAAATAATTCTGATTACTATCTTTGCTTTCCTCTCGTAATGTGCCTCAAGTTAGAGCAATTAGACAACAAATTTAAGTCATGTGATCTTTTTTTCCCCCAAGTTTTGTTTTAGGCTTAGGAGTATAAATTGCTTATCCCCACAAGACATTGCATCTTCTTAGTATGCCATCCTAAGGCTCTGTTCAGATGATGGTATAAATGTCATAGACGCATAATCATAAGGCATAAAATGTGGGAGTTCCATTCACACCTGCGAGAGAGGGTCTAAGCCATAGCCAATTAGAGAAGCTAAATTTGTGCATGCATGTATGTGTCTACAGCTTTCTCTCTCAATAAGTTTCATGTATATGCTCTGATTGGCCGACTCTTATATCAAGTCGGCACAAAGTTGAAAACTTCAAGCTTAATGCCCAAACTAGTTTTTGTGACACAGCAAGGTCTGACTACGAAGCGTTGTTAGTTGGGAATTATGACATTTATACAACGGCACAGATGCATATGCGCAGTCGTAAAGGTCTTGAGCACACGCGTGAACGCCTATGCGCGTGCATCAACGCGGCGCATGCGCAGAAAGATTTTAGCTTTGAGGTCTGGATTATAGATCATTCCGGATTATGTCCGAATTAACGACTTTTGACTGTATTTATCTTTTATAAGTCTCTTGTTTATTTTTTTGTTTACTGCATTTCTTCTGAATAACAATTGTATATTTGAGTTTTCTGGGTGTGAATAAGTATTTTTTAGCTTTATTGTACCAGTACAAATATTGTATTTTGAAATCTCTGTATTTGAATTTGTAGAATTTTTGTTATAAACTACATATATTTTGTAAATATTGTTTAATAATAAAGAGTTTGGTGAGGTGAATAAACATATGAAGGCAGAATTATTCCAAATTAATCTGGCCAACATTAATTATTGAAAATTCTAACTTGAATTTGCCCTTTAGCCATTTGGCTTCTCAGTGACATCTCTGAAGACCTTTCTTTTCATTTATTGCTGTAAACTGCGCTTGCAGTGAAGTATTGTGGTTTTACTCCTATGTAACATGAATGCCAGCCATTTCTATGAGGAAGATCTCAAAATCACTACTTCTGTTGAAAGACTGGAGTATAAAGGGTCTAACTTATTCTTATGCTGTGGTACTATGGTATAAATCAAGTGTGATGTGTATATTAGTTTTCTCTTAGGATATCCTCTGTGAAGATACTGCTTCTGCAAAAAAAGTAATTCTACTAACCTTTTCAATTATCCATCTGCTGTTTCAGATTGAAACCAATTTCCTGCATCTGATTGATGTTTTTTGATTTATTTCTCATGCAATTCTGATCTGACATCATCTTTTAAATATTAGTAGATATATATCTGCATTAGTGATAATCAGCTGTGAGCACATAGTGCACCATCTGCAACTCATTTGGGTATAAACTATGCTAGTGATTATAATGTGCCTTGCTTTTTCCCATATGCCATATGTTGCATGAAATTTTGTTATATGAATCTAGCTTCCCCTGAGGAATTTCTGTGATCTTTCTAGTATGTATGGTCAAGAATTAGGCTTGTGATATACTGTCATGATTTTGCCCACATGTTCCCTGAATATACTACCATTTGCTTAGGAAGACTTCCAAGAAGAATACTGTTGTGGGTTCTAAGCCTAACTATGGTTTGGAACTATGTTTATAATGAATTATTGGGATTCTGCACATGTAATGTGGATGCAATTCTATTTCCATTTAGAAGATTTTCTGCAAAGGCAATGCTTTAGCTGTGAGATAATTCTGTTTTGGAAATAAAACTGATATTTATTTAGATCTGTGGTATTTATAAGGCAGTTTATCAATAGCAAGTAGCATCTTGCCTCTTTGCTTTGATCAGGGCCTGTGCAACCAGTGGTAGTCAAAATATTTAGAATTTAGATAATAGTGCATAGCAAAATTTTATAATTTAGCAGAGGGCACTGAGCAGCAGAATTTAGAGGCGAAAAAATGTTCAGAACTTACGAAGACATCAGCCAGCAGAATTTAGGATATGCAGAGATTACACTGAGTGGCAATAGTGCCATATGTTACATTTGCTATCTGCATTATTAATTTGTGAAACAATTTCAGCTGTTTGAAAATGCATTTTTCTGTTAGAAATTTGTATTTCTTGTAATTTCTCTTTTTTTTTGGAGGGGGGGGGTATGTGATGTACTCTGTTTTCGAGAATATGGTGTTAAAAATATTTTATCTTTTTTTTTTTTTTTTTTTCAGGTGTAAATTTTGTGCATGATTTGGCTTTCATTGAGATGTCTCTGGGTAAGGAGTTACTAAGGAAGAGAAACTTACATGCAGGTTGAAGCATGCAGTGTCAAATGTATAAGGAATATAAAAGATGCTGTATATTAGTATAAGTTTGAATAACCATAATAAAAAAATTTCTTGAAAATTGTGTTTTTTCTGCGAGTTATTAAAATTGGAAATAATTAATTACAATATTTATGAAAATTTTCGAAAATAAAAATACAAGTAGTATTTAAAAAGTACTGCAAAACTCATTTTTAAGTAGAAAAATTATTCTCAGATGAAATCCTTTCGATTATGCAAAGGGACTATTTTGGTATTTGAAAGGTTCATTTGAACTCAACAACTGAAACTAACGTATCCCCAGTTCATTGATACCAACCATTTTGTTGGTATCAATGAACCCACTACTTTCTAAAAGCATTTCTGTCAATTACTAAGGGCTAATGAACAGGTGTTGAATTCTCAAGATGAATGTTGCCGAAACAGAAAAAAGTTTACTTCAGAACATTTTGCAGTAGCTCAAACAAAGTCACGGAACTGATCTATACTGTAGTCAGGGAGAAATTATTCCCCTTCCTTTTCTTTCAAAAGCTGAGTTTCCACAACGCACAACGGGAGGCCGTTGCTAAAAGCTGTGGAACCAGTTTTATAGCTATTTTTAGCAACTTGTGAGCTGTTTTTCAGATAACACAGTAAATCTCGGGGAGGGGGGGGATTTGAAATCATGAACACTGCCGGTACGGCAGAATTTAGGTACAGCAAAATTGTAAAATTCAGCGAAGCATCAAGCAATAAAATTTTAGAATTTTGGGGGAAGGGCACTTGACAACAGAATTTATTGCATACAAAGTCAGCAAAATGCATAGCGCCGTACCTGATTCATGATACAGCAGTATTCGTTACCAATAGCAAACTTGTTTGAGGATGAGTTCGAAAAAATGTTTTCTAGTTGTTACCTAAAATCGGTAAACAATAATCTTTGAAAGATTATTCGATTATATCGCTACTAATACGGAAAAATTTGAATAGCAATCAGAAGCCGTATCTCTAGGGTCTTCACGTCACGATTTATTTTTATTTGTTCGAATATAATAGTTAGATCTCTCTTCCTACAAGTATGTATCTTCGTACGTATAAAGTATCAAAAATAATAAAAGTAATTAATAAATTTTCTCTAGTTGCCCTGAAAACTACATCTGAATATAAAGATAAGAAAGACATCAGTAAATTGCTGTTATTTGCTGATCATAATGGTAATCAACCGAACGTGATCCCATATACCGTCTTCAAAACTTTGATTTTTATCAAGCTTCATATAAATACTAGGTTTTTGTTAGTCACGTAACTAGGCATCTTAAATTTAAGATGACAGATGAAATAACACTAGTTCTGAATTAGCTCACTCAGGAAGTAAAATTTTCTCCTTCCCGTCAATATAGCGTATTTATAGCTCCCAATTATGGCGATCACTAACTAAATATGTTATGGATTAGAAGCCTATTGCACTCCATAAGTTTTTCTTTATTTGCTTTATGTGCATGCATGCTTGGTTGAGGAAGAAATTAAAAAGCCCCCCCTTTTTTTTTACTTAGATTATTGGAATGTATACGCCAGACATTTATTTGTTGAGCTGTAATTATAATTTGGAACATTGCGCTAGAGCCGTTGCAGCCGAACCGAACGTCAGTTTGTTTAGAATTAGAGTTTGATTACGCCAAAGCAGGTGAATTTGGAAAACACCAAAATCGGTCATGCATCCAACTCGTTCATCGAGGCTTGAACTCCGGATGAACTACCAGTGTTCGGCGGCTCGCTTGCTAGAATTTAGGGAGGAACTGATTGTTAGAATTGCGTTAGGCTCTTTGAATGTAGCAAAGCCACGAGGGTTACCTTCTTAAGATGGAAGGCTTTCGTGGAGGAATTTTCTGAAGGCTTAGATTAGGTTATTATGGCAAAGCACAGTAGGATGCCTTCATGTTGAACTTTCTTAGAGAAATTGGCTTCCCATACACGTTACACATGGAGAAAATTATGAAAACGTCTATGCAGCCGGCCCGTTAACCTTGATTCGAATCCAGGTCGGAACTACCGGTGTTCAGCGATTTAATTCCTCTACCGCGGGAGGGCCTAATTGTTGAAGGGAACTGGCTTGTATTCATGTTACACACGGTGAAAACAAACAATGCAACCAGCTGATTTGTCTGGCATCGAACACAAACCAGTTCGAACTTCCAGTATTCAGTAGTCTTAACCACTCGGCCACTGGTGGCGTGTGGTAGGAGCCACAGATAATGTAGTGAGTAGCAAAAATCCCTAATAGTGGCCCTGGTTACTACTAGGATTGTAAGTATATTGGTAATCATGCAATCTACAGCAAGGAAATTTCGGAGCTTAATTGCAAAGTCAAATGCGACACTCCGATAAACGTGGTATATGTAGAGATGGAAAAATTTATTATTTAAAATACTTGTATTTATTAGTAAACATTTTATAAAATTTATTCTTAATTTAGCGTTTAAATTCTAAGAGAGTTATCTGAGTATTTTTTCTTCCTCTGGTAATCCAATAAAATTGAGTAAATTTATGTTCTGTAATATCTTTGCGTGTTATATGCATAGTTTTTTTTTTCGTTCAAAGTTAGACAAGTTTACACAAACAATACAGGTCGAAAAGGGAGCTGGTCTGCGCCCGGTGAGCCTGTCGGCAGCGTCGCAAAGCGTAGTTTGACTAACGAAAAGATCATGCTTTGGATCTGGTGAGATTGCCGTGGTATTATCCATAAAAATGGTTGGTGTTGGTGTATTTAATTATGGCAAAGCACACTAGGGCTATCTGCCTAAGGGGAAGGAGGGCTTTCTAAGGGAAACTGGCTCGTATACACGTTACTCAAGGGGAAAACCACGAAAACTCCCATGCAGCCAGCCCGTTCGCGGAATTCGAACCTCGGACCGAACTACCAGTGTTCAGCGACTTTACCGCTCGGCCGCTGGTGGGCCCCATAAAAATGAATCTCTCCATTAGTCGCACTATGCATCACATAAACGTCAGCTGTGCGCCGCATGAGCTGACTCAAGCAGATAAGGTCAGACGTGTTCGAGCCTGTACTATTCTTCTCGAATATCAACGCAAAATTAAAGTTCTGGACCAGATAGTCACTTGTGTTGAAAAATAAATTTATTTTAACAACATAGGCCAAAAATTTAGTTGATCTGCGCCCGTGAGTCCGTTGGCAGCATCGTAAAGCGCAATTTGACTAACAAAAAGATCATTCTTTTGTATTTGGTGGGATTGCCGTGGTATTAATCACAAATAGTATATGGAAAAAGGTAAAACCCTTGACAGTAAAGAATACGACGAGATGCTAGTGCATGTTGACGCTGCTAACAAGGAAAAGAGTCGAATTGAGTTCCGGCGCAGAAAGGTAACGTTCCATCAAGATAATACCATACGTGTCTGCATTCACCGGCTGGCATCTGTACGGACTCGAAAGGGATCTTTCACCACATCCACCATATAACCCCGACATCGCACGTTCGGACTTCTACCTTTTTTTACACTTGCAGCTACATCTTGCTGGTCCTATCTTCACTTCTGCACAAGACATCGAAATGAGGTTGACCTGTGTTTGGACTCGGGCCACCAAGTTTCCGGGCCGAAGGTTTTGAAAAACTACCAAAACAGAAAAGCATAGATTTTTGGTAGTGATTACTACCCGCACTAAAGGTACTGACTGCTTTTTTTTTTTTTTCCCTAACTTTATGAAAAACGTTCGTGTTTAAAATTTTCGTTACAACCATTAAATTCTGTAATTTATGAATTCCTTCCCACTTATGTATTTATCAGCTGTACTTTATGAACCTGATATTCCTACAATTATCAGCTGTACTTTATAAATCTGATATGTAGAAACGCAATTTGATTTTATGCATTTCAGTATCAAGTGAAATCTTTAAACTAATCGTTCATTATAACACTTTATGTTGTTTTCATTCAAAGCTGAACTCAGATAATGTGCCGAAGTTGAACTACCAGTAATAGGCGACTTTAGCGCTCGCCCGCTAGAATTTAGAGAGGAACTGAGTGCTAGAATTGGGTTAGGCTGTTTGAATATAGCAAAGCCACGAGGTGGCAGATAGCAGATGCCTTCGTGGAGGAAGTTTCTGAAGGCTTAATTTAGTTTATAGCAAAGCTCCCCATACACGTTACACACGGGGAAGATTATGAAAACGCCCATGTAGCCAGCCCGTTCGCCTTGATTCGAACCCAGGTCGGAACTACCAGTGTTCAGCGATTTAACCGCTTGGGCGCGGGTGAGCCTAATTGCTGAAGGAAACTGGCTCGTATTCATGTTGCGCAACAGAAAAACAAACCATGCAGCCAGCTGGTTCGCCTGGGATCGAACCGAAACCAGGTCTAACTTCCAGTAATCAATATTCTTAACCACTCAGCCACTGGCGGCGCGTGGTAGAAGTAAGAGCCCCAGATATTGTAGTGAGCAGCAAAAACCTCTAATACTGGCTCTGGTTACTAGTAGGATTATATATTGGTAATCATCCAATCTACAGCAATGAAATTTCGGAGCATAATTGTGAAGTTAAATACGACACTCTGATAAACGTGATAAAGATGGAAAAATTTTAAAAAAAGGAAACTTACTATGCAAATACATGTATTCATTAGCAAACATTTTATAAAATTTATTCTTAATTTAGCGTTTATGAATTCTCAGAGAATTATCTCATCGGATTATTTTTTTCTCCTCTGGTAATCCAATATAATTGAGTAAATTTATGTGCTGTTAATATCTTTGCCTGTTATGTACATAGTTTAGTTTTTTTTTTTTTTCGTTCAAAGTTAGATAAAACTGAACGTACGTTACACTGAAATTACTTTGTCTAGAAAGTAAGCCGCTTGGATAGAAACAGATGTGGGGTTTCAGTTTTAGAAGACATGAGATCACTTTCTGTAAAGTAATGTTATAAAATTTTGAATTTGAAATAATCGTACTTCGTTTTTAGTAGCGCAAAATGATAAAGATTTAATGAGAATATAGCAAAGCATCTTTTTAGAAACGCTGTTATAATTTTGCTATTTTATTTTTTTATGGTAGGTCAAGGAAAAAGGCAGGCTGCTAAATACGGTAACAGCACATTGCTCTGTTTTATATATAGCGAATCCGCTCTGAAATGAGGCCCGAAGCAGTAAAGTAGCTGAACACCAGTAGCTCGGTCCGACTGGCTGCGCTTTCGTGGTTTTACCCTGTGTAACGTGCACAGGAGTCAATTCTCCTTAGAAAGTCTTCCACGAAGGCATCCTTTTCCTTAGGCAGATAGATCGTACCGGTGTTTATGTTATCAACAGTACTGGTTATTTTCAAAAATGATCATCCTAGAAAGATGATTGCCAAAAAGTATTCACTTCGCTTATTTATACGTTATGCATGAATATACTCTTTTTAGTCAATCTAACATATATAAATTACTAATGCTTAAAACAAATTCAATTTTCAATATTCTGTTTCCTATTTGTTCCTGTTCAATGAAACAAATTCATTCACAGCAAATCCAAATGCGTCGCTACAGGAAGATGATAAACCAGCTCAGTACGTAATTACAGTTGCATCCGGAAAAGAGTACATATACATATAAATATATAATATATATATATACGATATACAATATATATATATATATATATAAATATTACCGTTTTTTAGGATGTATCTATAATATGTATCATTTTACTTTAGTAAAATATAATATTCAATTTTCTAATTTAGAATTTCTTCCCCCTTATCATGTATTATCAGCTTGTACTTTACCCCTTCAATTATCAGCTGTATTTTATAAACCTGAAACATAGAAACGCAATTTGATTTTATGCATTTCAGTATCAAGTGAAATCTTGAAACTGATTGTTCATTATAACACTTTATGTAGTTTTCATTCAAAGCGGATCTCAGATAATGTGCCGTGTACTAGAAAAATTTGATAATGATTTATCCACTTTTGAAATAAAAAAAAATAATAGTTAGGAGTGTTATACGATTTTATAATACAAGTAAAAAATATATATAAAGCTTTGGAAAGTGCTAACACATATTTATGGAATATTATGGATGGATAAGCAAATAGAATATGATGTGCATGCTATATATGTATACACATATCATCAAGTATAAATTCATTTACATATAATTTTTATGTCGCGATGAAATTACCGAAATGCTTAAAAATCTAGTTATTTTTAAAAACTGTTTTCTTCCGCAGAATAACGGCAAATTATGAAACATTACGCAACATTGAAAAGCGTGATGAACAAATTTTGCGAAAAGAAATAGCGACTGCTGCACGTATCTCATAGATATCTTTCATTCAACACAAAAGTGAAAAAGTTCTATTCCTGTTCAAAACATACCCTGCAGTCTGAGTCACAGACGGAAGAAATGACAGCAGGTCCTTTTGTTCAACTGAGGGGATGTGTTTAAGTGTTTTATGGCTTACTCACTTTCCCGCCAAACGAGTACAAAGAAAGGGAAGCGTCGTTGCCATAGTAACCGGGCTGTAGGTAGTCTTACAGATTTGAGTCTTTAGCGCTCAACGTTCGTAGCACCATCTGTTATTAAAAATCGACATGAGAAAGGGGTATTAAACGCTCTTAACCCACATTTTGAAAATACGTGAAAGCAGTGCATCTCACCTTAAACATAGTTCACAATTTAGTGAACTCAAAATGTCTTTGTGTAATTTATGTACTGTTGATGCAGCTCAACAAAGACTTTATGATGCAGAAGCTTCTGAAGTTTCAAATTAAATTTCGGCAGTTTTTTGCATGCATATTGTTTCCGTTCGCTGGTAGATATAGGAAATAATATATCAGAAATATATCATGTTTGCGTTTGTTGCGGGAAAAAAGTCTATGATATTTTAATCTCCGATGAGCTACTACTGCCATCTGTTGGCAAAAATACGAAACACTTTGGTGCTGTAGTGTAAATATTGCTTCTGTTATATTGCTTTCTATCACTGGCAGTGTAAATATTGCTTCACACAAAATGCAAATTACGATTCAGTATTTCGTTAGTCATTAAACAGTGTTTTAAATGAAGTGGAAATTAATTCAAAGCTTTAACCATCAAGTTGTTTTATTCTAAACTATAATCTCTAGATTTTTTAAGTTCAAAGGGAAAATTTGCCCAGAAGGACTATCAGTTTCGCTTTGCGTTGATTCACTACAAGCGTTATTTCACTTTTCAAATTGTTGCCACCTAATATTATCGCCCTGTATTATATTTAAAGAAAATAAATACTGAAGAATCTGTATAAATGTATGTATGTTTCTCGCATTGCGATAAAACAAAGTTACCAAGAGCCATCAATTCTGAATAACGAAATCCTCCTGCCAATATTCGCGAATTTTTGATTAACAAACTTCAGGATTTCAAAGCGAGCCATGGCAACGTTGTACAGAAAAAAACATTCTTATCTCCAGGGCACGAACTGTGTATCGGAAGTTATAAAGACAGGCTCATCTTACAAAATATTAAAAAAGCGCCCCTTTGGACGTAATTTAAAATCTGAAACCTTTCAGGTTTTTTAAATTTTATTTCAATTTATTCTAAATTTGAAATTTTGAGCAAAGTATATTAGGCACGAAACGAACTTTTTTATCTGAATCGGTTTTCAGACTGTTGCCATCATATGTTAATTTCATGCATTACTTTTAAAGAAATTAAATAATGAAGAATCTGTATATGTATGTTTGTTCTCCGCAATGTGGAAAAACGACGACACCTACAGCCACTAAAACAGTCCTATCACAATAAATTCGCCCATTTTTGATGATTTATTTTTTAAAATTTGTATTTTTAAATAAGTTTTATGAATTTTTCGAAAAAAATTTTGAATTGAAACCTATCAAATTTATAATATCACACCTGCAATAAATTAGAGTTTTTATTCGAAATTTCCAAAGATATACGATATCTGAATTTACATATTGGTGAGTTTTGAAATTTGGCATATTTGTTATAAGCGATAATAACGCCAAATGGGGTTTACGCACTTTGTTAAAATTATTTGAAATTATGAATGATGCCTTTTTTTTTTTTTTTTTTTCCAGCTCGTCTACACTGAAAAAGTGGAAAGGAAAATAAGTTGCTATAAATTAAGAAGTTCGCCAAATGAATTATTCTTGGCGCAAACTGAGAAAAATGGGCCAAGTTAAATTTTTGAATTTCTCCCTAAATTTCGCACCAAATTTTACAAAAATCTAATATCTAGGCATAATATGTGTCGTAGAATTGAAATATGGAAAAAAAATGGCATGCCTTTTCAGAAAGAGGCCGATTTTGTGTCTAAATACCTATATTAGAAAAATGTTATATATAAATCTAATACATATCCTCAGTTCCGCTTCTGAGACATGAAAACTCAATTTGAATTTCGTTAATCGGCCCTGTAGAACGGGAGATATAAAACTGTCGCCCTTTTTCTGTTTGTTTTTTGTACAGTGTACATCTGGAAGCCTTAATTTTTAATTTCCAAATTGTTCTTATTTATTTCATATCTTGTACAAATTTAATGAATTTTTGATTAAGAAAAACGAACTGAAAACGAGCAGTGGCAGCACTGTTCGAAACAAAACATTTTTATGCCCAGCTCGCGAGACTGTTGCCATTCGTAAAAATGTAAGATTGTAAGGTAAAATGTAAGATCTTTCAATTTTGAATGACAAACTCGGCTATTTATAAGCAATGTATTGCCACTGCCGGAAGTAAGATGCTTTTATCCTCTACATGCCAGACTGTTGCCATTCAGTAAAGCCTAATATTTAATTCTCAAATTTAACACGAAACGTCTTTAAAAAAAATAAGCGATTTAATTGCAAGAACATTAACTTCAGTAAAATTTATAATAATGAATATTTTTTCTACTTTTTAATAACATTGACTTCAAAAAATGCATTAAAATCATAAGATATCTAATTAGAAATATTCAACGTTTTTATGAAAAGACAGTAGTTGAACTCATTAAAATCATCATATACTTTTTTATGATAGCTACTGGCCGCGCAAGCGGTTAGTTTATAAAGAAATAATATAGTGAATATAAAAAAATGTATGGCAACACTTAAAGCCTTATCGGGGAATTCTAGAGATATGCTGTTTTAAAATATTCTGCTATTTTTCTATTGAATTTTATGTGGCACAAATGCGAAGAACGTAATATTTACTAAATGTATTAATAATATGAAGACCTAAAAAGTTTTGTGAGCTATTTTACTAAGAACCTGAATATTAATACGACGAACGATTGAAAAAAAATAGAAAAATGTATCCCAACATCACAGTATAGGGAATTCTAAATATATGCTGCTTTTAAAATTTTGGTAATTTGGCTATTGAATTATATGTGGTGAAAATGCAAAGAAAGCGATATTTAACAATAAAGTTAAAATGACAATAAAAATTTTTGTTTACAGAAGTGAGTCCAAGAGTAGATTGGTAACTTGAGATACTAAGAGAGAGTATAAAAGGCCTTAAGACAAACCGTATGACGTTAAAATCTGATTCTTTCAGATTTTATTTCTTTCATTTTTTTTTTTTTTTTTTTAAATTTTTATTTGAAATCAGTGAGAAAAGTTGTCAGACAACGTAACTAACGTCGACTATTTTTTTTCTTTCCTTAGCTTAAATTTATTTTATTTAAACTTAAGATAATTTTTAATTTTCATAACCAGCCAATTTTAAAAATTCTGAAAATAACATGATGTAGATAATACACCAATGAACATTAATAATAGCAATAAAAATGCGTTGTTAAAATGTAATAATTAGCTGATTTCATGAAGCAGGCAAATTTTTGAAAAAGAAGTTTTCAAAATTTTTTTCCCAGGTGACGATCTAACAAATTAAATATTCAATTATATCTTTTACACTGCGATGAAATTACTTTAGTTGCAATAAGAAAAGTAATAATTTTAAAGTAAATTTATGTAATAGTTTCAAGTTATTATGTCCTTTACATAAACTATTGATCAAATTTTGTTACTGTTATCAAACTTTGAAATAAAGTTTGCTAAGAGAAGGAACTGAAATTATACTCTTTTCCTTCCTAAGGTGTGTAATGAAAATTGGTTTCAGTTGAGTTTACAATAAGATAATTAAGAAAAGTTCTTAGGTACAGCTTGAGTATAGGACCCAATTGGCGATTTTTGGCTTGGCGCACTTTTTGGACGGTTTTTTTCTGGTAACCCAGTAAATTCTAGAATACTTCACGTCGGCAACCCTGTCGCATTCCCGCGTGTTTTAAACTGGAAAGTGTCATTTTCTTCGAAGGAGCAAAATATTGATGTATTCAACAAATGTCTAGAAATTGTAAGGGACATAAATTGGACAAAGTATAGGATTTCTTTGTAAATTTACCATAATTTTGTAAACTTTTCTCATTCTGTGCATGTAGATAGATGATATCGTCTCATTCGCAAGGTTGCAATATCGCTATATTTCAGCATATAAACAAGCAAACTTCATCCTTATTTTCCTTTCGGATTTTAAGCGCATGTTATATCAGTCATTTCAGGCGTCAAACTAGCTGGGGATTAGCTTGGAACCGATAAAGTCAATAATTTTTAGCTATAGACGATATTCTTCTCAACAGATGGCACCACTAATGCAAAGCTTTGATACGCAGCAGATCGTCAGCTCCGCAGTTTTGACCTCTGAAGTAAAGTTCTTGCTGAAAATGGTGAAATAAATTAATTCAAGCTATACGTCTTCAATTACCTAATTAGTAAGGAGAAAGCCATGCAAAGCATGCATTTGTACAATATAATATGTTCCGCATAGAAAATCATTTTTATTTATTGCGATAAAAAGGCGTAAAGCTAAAGAGAACATTTCGTAAACTGAATTGCAAAATGAGAGCTTTTTAAATGTGATTATGAGGCGAATCAACGGATAATTTAAACACTTGCTTCGGAAATTAATTTGTGAATTCACTCACTGCATATAAGTGTCGGTGTTGATTTAGCACATAGTCGCACCACGTGTTCTTCCGTTAAAAAGGATATTTTATTAAAAAAAAGGAAAAAAGGAAAAATAAACAGGGAAAAGGATGAATTTTCGAGACAATATGCATAATACAGTGGTACCTCGATATACGAGTGTTTTGAGGTACGAGCCGCCGAGCGAGCGATATTTTGCTTTGAGATGAGAGCAAGATTTGGGGTACGAGGAATCGCACATTACACCGCTGCACACGATCGCAACATGCGCGCGAATGTCGTGTGCAGCGTCTAACAGTTTCAAGTTGTGCACCAAGCACATTTTTCGGCGCTGCTTTGAGGTGACGGAGAACAAAAACCTTACCCTTCGAGAGTTCTGGAAGGACCACTTTAACATCGTAATATGCCTAAGAATTATTGATCAGGCCTGGCTGAGTGTTACAACGAGGATCTTAACCTCTGCATGGAAGAAGCTGTGGCCTGAGGCTGTAGCTGAAAGGACTTTCGAAGGATTGGAACCCGAAGTGTCAGTGGTAGAGGACATTGTTTCTCTGGGAAAATATATGGGTCTGAAGGTGGATGAGAGAGATGTGAACGAACTCGTCGAGGAACAGTCTCAGGAGCTGACAACCGAGGAGTTACACGATATCTACATTCGCAGCAGCATGCGATGGTTCAAAGAAAAATTAGTTTTCAAGACGAGCCAGAGATGGAGGAGGTTATCCCTACAAGAGATATAAAGGAGATCTTGGGAATGTCGGAGAAAGTTGTAGAGTTCATGGATAAAAATCGCCCCGAAAAAGTTGCAACTTGTCGTGCATCGGAGTTGTTCGACGAAACTTGTCTAACTCATTTCCGCAATATCCTGAAAGGGAGGAAGAAAGAAACCTCCTTGCACAGGTTTTTTTTAAACGATCTGCAGATGGAAATGAGCAAAGCATGACGAAAAAAGCGAAAAGCAGTGACGAAAATTAAGCTCTTCCGTAAGCACTTCACTTTTTCTTTTAATTATGTTTTTATAGAATATGTATTTGTTATTTATAAATAAATGTTTCTTCTTTTAAATACATTTTTCTTATTTAAAAAACACTTAACAAAAACAACTGAGGTGGTGTTTTGGGAGCTAGAACGGATTAATGACATTTCAATTAATTTCAATGGGGAACATTGCTTTGAGATACGAGCAAGATTACGGAACGAATTAAACTCGTATGTCGAGGTATCACTGTCTAGGTAAATATAAAATAAAGAGGACATCTTGATCGAAGTGTTTTTTAAAGAAAATAGTTCATTTTAGCTTTTTATTCAGAGAGCCGATAATAACAGTGAAGTGAAGTGAAGTAATTGTTTGTTTATATCTTCTTTTCCGTACATGTGTTGAAGTTTAAAATGCGCTGTATCCATTTGTGATCAAAAAATTTTTTCACGGTAGCAGATGTTAAGAAAATGCTTGTTTAAGTGTTTCTTGAAATTACCACGTATAGTTTAGAAGGGAACTCAGAGTTTTGTGTATATTAATCGTCATGTTGCATATGCCATTTAGATTGTGTTTGAGATCAAAATGTGCTTTAGCCACATTTTGTCAAAAACTGTTTTATAGAAGTAGACCAAATGCATCTAACATTACTCCAAAATTTAATTTACCTAAAAAGTCTATAAAAGTTCCTAAGCACCGAAAAATCCCTTTATTCGAATCTCATTCTCTGGAACTAGCACCGAAGTTATCTAAGAGGCCTGCACAGAATTTTGATTATTTTCTTGTTATTGATTTTGAAGCAACTTGTGATTCTCCTAGTAATTTAGCTCCACAGGTCAGATAATCTATATATTTTTTGTATTGGTTATATACTTAATTGTATGTGTATTGTATGACAAAATTTTGTCATGAATGTATAACAGTTTGAAATAGTAAATAATTTGTGTTCTATTACCTAGACATTTCCAAGGGTAATATTCTATTTAACGTATAAATGTACACAGAATGTAATTCATACAGAATCAAACATCATATATACAGAATGTAATTTGGTAAAAGAAATATAATTTTGTTATTATTTATTTAATGGAATACAGGTATGAATATTCAGAAACTTTTGAGCTCACCGTTAGCCAAGTAGTTAAACCTACTGAACACGGGTACTTTGACCCATGTTCAAACCAGGGTTAGGTTTGTTCCGGGACACCAGAAAACAACAGAAGAAATTAACAGTGATGCATTCGTGGGCCTGCTAAAGGGATTAAATTAGTTAATAAAACTTTAACATATTTGAAATTAAATGTTGTTTCTGCTGTAAAACATAAAGTAATTATTTTTTTCTAAAAATCCAGTGAAAAGTGTAGAATTATTCATGTAGTATATCGTAGTGTTTTTTGCTCTTGATCATGTTGGCTCAGTAAGAAAGTGATCATTATAATTTTATGAACAAATATTTTTTTTAAAGTTTGTGCACTTAAATGTTAGTTATAATGAACATTTCAGTGTTTTGAATGTGCCCCGATTTGTACGATATTTTATTTGTCTTTACTTCTTTTCTTTGCCCATGCACATAATGAAAGTATTTAAATTGATTAGTCGTGTAGTAATGTTATATATAAAAATATAATAATATTAATCTGAATAAAATAAAAAAAATTGTTACGGTTGATTTTAACAATCATAAAAAATTTGAGCTAATCTTTGGAATATGGTAACAGGTAGTTTGGCGACATTTTGGTAAGGCGATAAAGGTTACTAGGTAGGACTTTAGCAATAATCTGAGAAGTACACAATTCGAATCACAGATTATTTTGTATCAGAGAAATGAGAGATCATGAGACATGCCATGTGACATTTTCCGGAAAATTCCGATCGTAATTTTAGCTAATAAGCACTTAGAAACAATTTCGCTGCTAAAGTGCAGAATTGCCCACTTGTTTGTTTGGCGCTTTTTACAAGAGTAAGAAGAATTGGATTTTTGTCAATTTTCTTTGACTTTTTAAGTGAAAATAGGTCGACGTGTACATGAATACCGCTTATGTGCAATTCTTAAAAACACACGAAGCAGTGGGCGATTCTGCACTTTCTCCCAATTTTGCACCTAATCTTCATCATGATTAAGCACTTTTGTTCCATAAAAGTTCTGGCATAAGCGTAATTTGGCTAGCAGATTGTTGGAAAAAATGTTGAGTAGAAAAGAAAGAAAAAAAAAAAAAAAAAAAAAAATTACCTTTACTTCGTGAAAATAAAATGGCAAAAAAAAAAAAAAAAAAAAAAAAAAAAAAAAGGAACTACTCTGATATGCGCCCTCAAGTCGCCAAATTTCGAGCCAAATATTTTTGGCGAGAAACTTCACGCTGCCATATTACTATCTAAATTTTTTGTCTACATTTCGAACTTTTAGCCTAAAATGTCTCCAAAAACGCGGTTTTCGCACATGCAAAAACTATGTTTTCAACATACAATTTAGCTAAAAATCCAAAAACAAAAAATTTAGATAGCAAAAACGTAAAGTTTCTAACCAAAAATATTTGACAAGAATCCATGTACACAGCGACATGTTTTAACTTTAAAAAACATCTACGAATTGCACAATGTAGGCAACGAACGAATCTACAAACTACGCACACCTCGCTTTAATAAATTAACATAACAACAATAAATTTCAAAGAATACTATGTACACAGCATCCTGTTTAAACTTAAAAAAAATTCTGCGAATTGCACAATTTAGGCAAGGAAGGAATCTACAAACTACGCACTCCTCGCTTTAATAAAATAACATAACAACAATAAATTTCAAATAATACCATGTACACAGCGTTCTGTTTCAACTATAAAAAACATCTACGAATTGCACAGTCTAGACACTAAACAACAAAATAAACTAAAATAACTTTCAAACAATTTAAAAAAACAACAATAACGACAGAAATTCATACTAAAGAACCAATGAACATAACATTCTACAAAATAAGAACAAGGATAAAATAAAATGCACTTACCATGAATTAATGCGTTTTCGAATAGCAGAAATATAAATTTCATACCGCCACGTAATCACCATCGTATTTACATGACAGCCAGACACACTATCCAGAAAATTTATACTATGGTTCACAAATAAATAAAATCACAAATCCCTACTTCTATCATGCACTGCCATTAAAAATAATCTCCCAGACCCTCTTTCCACACATCCAAATACCCACTACCCCTCAACAGGATAGCCACGATATTTCCTTTTGCCGAACTTCAATTCAACAACTACCATTTTATCTTTCCCTCCCATCTTCTCAGACACAGAGGTGAATCAACGAGCTCCAGCGAAAGATTTTTCAGCGTCAACAGGGTTGCCATAGAACACGCAATCGCGCCAAAAACCAGCACAGAACACATATCGCCACATTTGGTGAAATTAGGGCGTATATTAGAGTTGTACCAAAACAAAAAAACTAGCAAGGTTGGTCGCCAAAAAATCGCCAAGTTATCATAATCTGAAGATTTACCCAAATTTGTTGTTTCAACTATGGAAGAAACTTGTCTCAATAAGTAGAAATGAGCCCAATCCCAATCAATATTGTGTCACTTTTTGAACATTAAAAGTATAAACAATTCAGGTGTAGTTGTACGTGAAGTGAAGATAAGCAATTATTTTCATGGAAGGTAAAAGCGAGTGGAACCACATTAGTGATTTTCAAAACAGAGATCAGATGAATGTCTGCTCACGTGGATTTTGCTGATTCTTTTTCAAAAGTGACAAAACATGGAAATCACATATCATGTAAATTCGTAGCTTTCTGGGAAATATGCAATAAGTATTTGTAAAATTTGAGGGTATCTTTTTCCTTGCATTTTGCTGAGTTGCACTTAATTTCTGTTAATTCCATATGTAAATGGGCTGGCATTTCCTTAATGTGAGTTGAAAAAAGGGCAAAAAACAGAGCTCATCTTTCGATAGATCTGATATTGTGGAACTTTCTTCAATTTCAGTCTTCAAATGAAGCTACGTTTTGTGCAAAACAGGCTCCCTTTTATTCTTTTTTATATTCTCTATTTTTGTTATTTTCTTGGACCAAACCAAGGTCCACAGAAAATGAGTCGGTTGATCTTTACATTATGGTAACTTGGCAATTTTTTGGCGAAAATTTGGCAACCAACTCTCCTACAGCAACCCTCTATTTTTTTTTCCCTGCCGCCATTTTGTCTTCACGAAGTAAAGATATGTTTCTTTTCTTTTTATCTACTGAACACTTCTTCCAACAATCTACTAGCCGAATTACACTTATGCTAGAAATTTTATCAAACAAAACTGCTTAATCATGACAAATATTCACTGCAAATTGGGAAAAAGTACACGCATTTTTCAAAATAACACATACACATAAACCATGTACACGCCGACTTATTTTTACTTAAAAAAACATCCCAGAATTGCACAAAAATGGCATTGCGCACACTCTTCACTATATCCATGTACACTGCTTTTTTCTCATAAATTAAAAAAATTTCACGAAAATACATGACAATTTTCTCAATCTTTAAACCCGGTAAAAAGAACATATATGAAATTACCTGGTCACAAAAAAGTATTTACCCTTTACAAATATGAACATTTCCACATATAAAATAAATAAAATATCCAAAAACTTTTACCTCTAAATCATCTATTACATTATACACGTCACCAATGAATTCACACTGCAAGCATTACAAATACTTACTATCAAATATTTAAATTATTTCCATGCATGTTTACTTCAACTTAAACGTATACCAAATTCCTACAAACATAAAATTCACAAAATAACTATCATTTCATTAAAATATCACTAAACCATGTACACGTCGACTTATTTTTACTTAAAAAAACATCCCAGAATTGCACAAAAATGGCATTTTGCACACTCTTCACTATATCCATGTACACTGCTTTTTTCTCATAAATTAGAAAAATTTCACGAAAATACATGACAATTTTCTCAATCTTTAAACCCGGTAAAAAGAACATACATGAAATTACCTGATCGCGAAAAAGTATTTACCCTTTCCAATTATGAACATTTCCACATATAAAATAAATAAAATATCCAAAAACTTTTACCTCTAAATCATCTATTATATTATAAACGTCACCAACAAATTCATACCGCAACCATTACAAATACTTAGTGTCAGATACTTAAATTATTTCCATGCACATTTACTTCAACTAAAACGTATACCAAATTCCTACAAACATAAAATTCACAAAATAACTATCATTTCATTAAAATATAATTGAATTCAAAAACACTACTTAAAATATAAATGAGCACATACATTGAATTAATAAAAATTACCTTACAATCCTAATTACTTTAAACTAAATCATTGCTAATAACAATTTTCCCAATAATACCAAATTCCTTTCCACCTTACATTTAGAACAATGCATAAAAATAATATCCTCAAATAATTAAAAATACTAACTTACCTAATCTTCTTCAGAATCTTGATTACGTGGCGGATACACTTTTCTAATTCATTCAATAAAATTATTGAAAGATTTTTTCTGCAAATTTTTCCTCCATACTTCCCCCGCTAAATAAAAAGCAAACTTCTCTTTATCACAATGCCTAAATACCCATTTCGAATTCACTTTAGTTAGGGCCATGGGATCCAAAAATTAACCAACACTGTTTCACACAACACAGAATAAAGCTAAATAAAAAATTTCCAGATTTTTTCCCGATTTCCCCCTTTTTCCGATTAAAGGACCGTAATTCGTCCATTAATATCACATGACATATCCCATGATCTCTCATTTCCCTCATGCAAAATAATGCGTAATTGGAACTGAGTACTGCTCACATTATTACCAAAGTCCCAGGTAGTAACCTTTATCGCCTCCAAAATGTCGCCAAACTACCAGTTACCATATTGTAAAGATCAACCAATGAGTCAAGGGCTGTATGGGACTTCTGTAGCATGAGTTTAATATTTCTGATCTAGATGATATTTGTAGCATTTATTCATTTATTTGTTTTTTAAAAATGTTTAGTATTTATAATTATATATGGTTTAATTATTGAGAACATCCAAATATTTTGCGTAGTGATTTCTTTTAATTTTTTTAAAATGTAATATTTAATATTATTATTATTACTTATTTTGTAGGAAATAATAGAGTTTCCTGCCCTTAAAGTTTCCGGTAAAACTTTTGAAGTTGAATCCACTTTTCATTCTTATGTTAGGCCAGTAATAAATCCACAACTCACGTCTTTCTGCACTGAGGTAATTAAGTATTAGATAACAGTGTAAATGAATCTTATCTATATAAATTTTTATAAGTTTTTGTACATGTGTTTATTATTAATTTGGCTAATCTTTGGAATATGGTAACAGGTAGTTTGGCGATATTTTGGTAAGGCGATAAAGGTTACTAGCTAGGACTTTAGCAGTGTACATGGATAAAGTGAAGAGTATGCGCAATGCCATTTTTGTGCAATTCTGGGATGTTTTTTTAAGTGAAAATAGGTCGACCTGTACATGGATGATACCGTGTATGTGCAATTCTTAAAAACGCGGCAAGCAGTGGGCGATTCTGCCCTTTGTCCCAATTTCGCACCTAATCTTTGTCATGATTAAGCACTTTTGTTCCATAAAAGTTCTAGCATAAGTGTAATTTGGCTAGCAGATTGTTGGAAAAAAGTGTTGAGGAAAAAAAATAAAATGCCTTTACTTCGTGAAAACAAAATAGCGTCCAAACAAAAGCTAGCAGGTTGCTGTAGAAGGGTTGGTCGCCAAATTTTCGCCAAAAAATCGCCAATTACCATAATCCAAAGATTAACCATTAATTTTTATGTGTGTGTAATTATTGTAAGTTAGATTTTAGTGCATATTTTCAAACTCACATCAACAGAATGAGAGAAAAAAATTACATTTAGAATCTCTTTAGTGAGTAGAGTGAAACATTTTTGGTAAAAATATATTTACCGATACCCCTTGGTGAAAATTTGTGATTTTTGACGGTACATGGATACTGAGATTGTGCAATTCTTTGACTTGTTATTTTGGCTTGTGTAGCAGTGATTCACAAAGCCAAAATAATAAGACAAAGAATTGCACAAACTCGGTATCTATGTACACATCAACCTATTTTCACTTATTTTCACTAACCATAAAACATCAGAGAATTGCACAAACTTGACATTGCACACCCCCTTGACTTTTTCCATGTACACATATATCTATTTTCACTTAAAAACTCAAAGGAGCACCCAATTCTGCAGTAGATTCAAACAAAAAATACATAATCTCAGTAAACTACATCTTAAATCAAACAATAAAATAACATAAAAAAAGAAATTCATCTTATGCATCTAAGCACTACACAAGGCAAATATCCACTTACCTTATTTATAAATTTCAGGAAATTTCACAGAGTCCAGAATTACCCACTGCTCTGCGCATTTCTCAAAATTGCCAACTTGAAAATAACAAGTTAAAGAATTGCACAAACTCGGTATCCATGTACACATCAACCTATTTTCACTTTAAAAAAATCAGAATAATTTTTTTAGTTTAGTATATGGTTATTAATGTGGCATTTATTATTTTTGTTTTTGTAATTGAGGGGGAATCCAAAAAATATAAAAAGTTTTTTTAAAAAAAAGAAGAAAAGAAAAAAAAAAAATCTGAAAAGATTCAGTTTTTAATGTTGCACCAGATGATGTATTAAGGTTTTTATGATCTTGTTAAGCATTGCAGGTAACCGGTCTGCTCTTGGAGTAATTCCTGATAAAATACAATTTTTTTACCTTTTTGGCTTTATTAGTAAGCATCGTTTTTTTCGCACATATGCTTATATAAAATTCAAGAGCAAAATATAAATTCACAAAACATTAAAAAACAGCATATCTTTAGAATTTCTGATAGAGTGGTAGGAGTTGCCATACATTTCCTATTTTTGTATTTTAATAGATTGGATATAGTTTATTTTTGATTCACATGCATAATTCGTGTCAGGGAAGTTTTCAGTTAGGCAAAGGATTCTAAATTACTTTGGTTTTCTAAAAAACTTTGTTTCTGAACTCTTGTTACATTGGCAATTTACATTTGATTAATTTTGATTCTTAGTCATTTTGCTTTCTAAATTCCTCAAAATTCCTTTAGTTTAAATTTCTTTTTTAAGTAATTCACTACATTTGGTTTTGAATATTACTACAGTCAAAAGTCGTTAATTCGGACACCCATAATCTGGACCTCAAAGCTACAAACTTTCTGCGCATGCATCACATTAACCTTTACGTAAGACCTTTACCGCTGCGAATTTGCGTGTGCGCGTGCGCAAAATACGTTTATGAATGCGCTTTTAATGTATAACGGACGGTATAAGCTAAGCTAAAATTATCTAATTCAGTTAATGTTGCAGATTGTGTTGTTCCTTAATCTTCGAATTGGATTCGGCTTATTATTTTTTGCAGACTATTAGAGCAATTTTATAAAAGTAAACTTGAACTTTCGATTATGTCAAATAGAATTTCCGATGCTGGAATTTCCAAAGGATCTACAAAACGAAAGTATGTTTCGATGTCCAACAAACAAAAAGTGTAATTGCTGCAAAAAATGGATAAAGGCGTATCCTTTGTTTATCTAAACTTTAACGTTTGTTTATCTTTAACACCGCAGCATGCTATGAATTGGAAGTTGATCTGTCAGCACTATCCTTATCTTCAGGGCAGATGTTTTTATTTTATTTGGCTTATAATTCCTTACTAAATGTATTATTTCATTTCGATGTACTTGTCTTTGATATGATTTAAATCAAATTCCTCGTCATTATAATTCACTTCCGATAGCGAAGAAAGTAACAGAGGTTATTGAAAACGAAAAAATTTCGATTGACAAATCAGTCAGCATTCTCGACACAGCAATTATAGGACTTGAACAGCGGAACTTTGTAACTGAACAAGAAATTATGTCTGTTCATAGAATTAAAGAAAATGTATTATCACATAAAAAAAGGAAACAACTTATATTGAAAGAAATGTTTAATAAAGTAAACAAATATATATTAAGCTCTTTTTTTTTTTTTTTTTTTTTGTAAATTTTGATACCCTTTAGGTCATAATTGTTCTTTATTTCATAAATTACAGTTTCATATTTTTAATTTTATAATTTCTGCATGCCATCTTACTAGATTTAAACTGATGATCTATAATCCGGAATCACCGAAGTCCCGACGAGTCCGGATTAATGATTTTTGACTGTAGTTTATTTTTGATTTACATGCATAATTCGTGTCAGGGAAGTTTTCAATTAGGCAAAGGATTCTAAATTACTTTGGTTTTCTAAAAAAATTTGTTTTTCAACTCTTGTTACATTGGCAATTTATATTTGATTAATTTTGATTCTTAGTCAATTTGCTTTCTAAATTTCTCAAAATTCCTTTAGTTTAAATTTCTTTTTTAAGTAATTCACTGCATTTGGTTTTGAATATTACTATACCCATGCCCATATGGATGATGAAACACGAGTAATTGACGAGAGGTTTGGAGGCAACTAACTTCCCCTTGATAAAATCTGTCTCCTGCCTGCTCAACAATTATTCACTTATGCAAATTAATTTAATCTTAAAAATTAAAAAAAAAATTTGGGGAATTAATATTTTGGAATATTATATATTTTTTCATGATTTTACATATGATCTCAGAATTTAAAAGATATTGTAAATTAGTTCAGTGTTATTTACACTGAACTAATTTACAATATCTTTTAATATCTTAATCTTATCAGCAACAATAATTAATCATTTTTTGTATGCAATTAAAATTTCATAATTTAAAATTAAATTTAAATTAACGGTACTTACGTATTAACGCAACCAGGCCAAAATTCGTATAAATTGCCAAATTTGGCGACCCTACTTACGGCAACCCTACATGTTATACGTAGTTTTGTAAAAAGAGCACGTGGAGATTCACAAAATTTTCCTGCATTTTCGTGCAAATTTTCGTAATTTATGAGAAAATAGCAGTATACGTGGATAAAGCGGCGTGCAATGAATTAGAAGTTGATCTGTCAGCATTATCCTTATCTTCAGGGCAGATGTTTTTATTTTATTTGGCTTATAATTTCTTACTAAATGTAGTATTTCATCTCGACATACTCCGTCTTTGATATGATTTAAATCAAATTCCTCGTCATTATAATTCGCTTCCGATAGTGAAGAAAGTGACACAGAGGTTATTGAAAACGAAAAAATTTCGATTGACAAATTAGTTGGTATTCTCGACACAGCAATTATAGGACTTGAACAGCGGAACTTTGTAACTGAACAAGAAGTTATGTCTGTTTATAGAATTAAAGAGAAAGTATTATCACATAAAACAAAGCAACTTAAACAACTTACATTGAAAGAAATGTTTAAGAAAGTAAACAAATAAAATATTAAGCTTTTTTTTTTTTGTAAATTTTGATACCCTTTAGATCATAATTGTTCTTTATTTCATAAATTACAGTTTCATATTTTTAATTTTATAATTTCTGCATGCCATCTTACCAGATTTAAACTGATGATCTATAATTCGGAAAAATCGATAATCCGGAATCGCCGAATCCCGACGATTAACAACTTTTGACTGTATAAGAGGAGTACCATAATTTTCAAAAATATATTTTAATGAATTTGTGTTATGGTTTATTTGTTTACATTTCGATATTTTTTCCTCTGTTATGTTTCTAAAATCATTTTATTTTATAATAATGAACTTTTCTCATATTTTATGCAGTTAACAGGCACCATAATTTTCAAAAATATATTTTAATGAATTTTTGTTATGGTTTATTTGTTTACATTTCAATATTTTTTCCTCTGTTATGTTTCTAAAATCATTTTATTTTATAATAATGAACTTTTCTCATATTTTTTTCAGTTAACAGGCATAATTCAAGGAATGCTAGATTCTCAGCCTGTTTTCAAAGATGTTTTTAAGGTTTGTTTCTGTTTTACCTGTGAAACTCTTATAACATTTATGCTATGTTTATAACATTTATGCTTATATTTAACTAATACATATCTGGTTAAACCAAGAAGTGTATTTCACTAAACATATAGTTTTGTGTCTAGTTAATAATTTATTTAACTGAATATGGCAAAGCATATCAGACCTATCTCCCTATGAAAAGGGATGTGTTTGTGGAGGCTTTTCTAATGGATATTAGATTATAAATAATTATGTTACATATGCCAACATTCCTGGTTTGTTACATATGGGAGACTTGATTTGTCGGCATGTTGCTCAGTAGTTCACCGAATTTTTAATTTTTAGTCGTTACTAAGGAAATAATTTTCCAGTTATAAGCAAAATTTAATGAATTGATGAGACTTAGATCGTGCAAATTCCATTTCCTTAAATCTAGTGATTTTCAGCATAATTTTCTTTGTTAAATTTTATTTGATCTGAATTATCTTAAATTACTGTAGACCATTTTATGAAGATTCAGCCAATGTTTAATCAGTTAATCTTTGTATTTAATCTTGTTTTATATCAATACATGTTACATTGCTAAGTTCATCCGCAATAATATACATATATATATAAGAAAAATTAAATTAGCAGCACAACTTAATTTCCCTTCTGTATTCTAAAAATAGTAATCTCTCTGCGCTGCGTCATTTCAAGATTAATCCATGTCATATGACCCTTACAAAATTCTGATGATGTAAATAAGTCTAACAGTCAATAATAATTTTACAGCAGTATTAATTATTCAATCAAAATGTATAGAGAATCAAAACTAACACAGTCTGAATTAAGATTTCACCTGAACATAACACACTACATCACTACTCTTCAATCTAGCTGGTCTGCTGCTTACTTCTTACCATAAAGTTATCAGAAATGTTAAATTCTTGAAATGGCATGTTCTTTGTGGCCATAACATGTTTCGTGAAATAAAATAAAAGATTTTATCTGCCTCGGCTGCGAGTTTCCTATTTATTGTGAATCGGCATTTCAGCACTCTACAATATCGAAAAATTCCCGCTGTTCATTACGGATTCCAGCGTTTGTGTTCTACACCATTAATATTGCAAAGTCCCTTTTTTATTACACACACACACACACACACACATATATAATTATTATTATTAACTTTATTTTCATTGTATTAAAAATTACTTTGATAAATAAAATGTCATTTCCTACTCAAAAGGTTTGGAGTAAAAAAGATAAGAAAAGTAAAAAGTGAAATTAGAATGTAAAATTACAAAAATGTTATTAAATATTAATATATTTTACCTCAGAATAATATCATAAACAGTTGAAAAATCTGAATAGGAATTTAAGTCAGTTTTAAATTCTTTGAACTTTCATTGTTGGACAATGCAAAAATCTGCCCGAAACTTCTACTTTTCATTAAAAAACCTCCCACTTTTTCACATTTCAAGTTTAGGAGCTGTGCATAAGGAAGAAGTTTTAAAAAACACCATGCAGTCTGTTTTTGATGCAATATATTCAAATCTAGTTTAACTGCCAGTGTTTAGTGTTTACTCTGGCTAGTGACAGTCTGAGCTAATTAGTTAACTCTTGGAATATTATTATGCAATTATCCTTAAATATAATTTAATAATATTTGTTATGCTCTCATTTTTTGTATTTATGTTTAACAGCATATATTTCTGTCATTGTAACCTATATTTATTAATGTAATATTCATAATATTTTAGAACTTGTTTTCCTACTATCTTTAGATCATCATCATGTCAGTATTTTACTGTATCAACTAAAGTATTTAAACATATTTTTAATAACCCTTTTTCTTCTTTTCTGATTATACTTCTTTCATATTATCTTACACATGTTTTGGTATTTATGTATTATGTGCAAATTGAAATGATTTGCAGAATTTGATAGTAGTCACCTTTGACAGTCAATGAGAAAATATATTAAGTATCTTTTTCCCTTTAGCAGATTTGTAGCAAAATACTGTTTCCTGCAGAAATTTTTCAGTTTCTTTTCCGCTGCAGGCAAATCGTGCAAACATATTGTTACAAAATGTACAGGTGCCGTAAGATGGTTTCCCTGCAAAGCAGTTTTAGAGTTGCCATGAAATAGCAAGGAAGGCAGGGTTGCCACATTTGGCTAGAAATCGCCCATTTGGCAACAAAATTGGCAATATGCCATGGACGGATGGAGAACCTTCTGGAACGAATTCTTACCGGTTTAGCCCAGAATGTTCTCGAACACAAGCGGAAAGCTATATAAATCCTGCTGGTCTGCAGTGCGAATGAGTGTGTCTCGAGTTAATCTATCTATGCAGAGTCGATCGAGTTGACAGCCGAGCAGCGAGTGCCAAGTGGGTCGTCAAGTGCACTGAAAGAATCTCTTAGTGTATCGCAGTTAGTGCATCGTCGAGAGAGTGTGTTGAACTCTGGGAACGACTGAACCGAAGAGTCGGGAGCTGTGCTTTGTGTGTCGTCGAGTGCATCGCGAGTTGTAGCGTGGAGAGTCCCGAAAGTACATGGAGTTCTGAGAACAACCGAGCAGAGTCAGGAGCTGTACTATGGTGCTTTCCAGTAAAGCTTTCTTCACTGTTATAGCCTGATAGTGTGAAGGCTGTGTTGCTGATTGTGTCAGCATGTTTATACTAGTTCTTCAACCACTGTAAAAAAGTGACTTTGGAGCTGACCTGATTAATATTGGCTAAATAAAGTGTGTTTTGATACTTTATTAAGTGCTATCGTCGTTATTCACTCCAAATCCACACGAACCCCATACGAACGTGAAGGAAGAAAATAATGTAACAACTGGTGTCAGAAAAGAAAAATGTAAACACATGTTTTAAAATTGGGTTCAAAAACAAAAAAAATATCACAATTTATCTACAAAAGTCATTCCAATTTGAAATACGACAAAAAAAAAATGACATTTGAAAATGGCAATGGCTTATTAAAACTAAAGAATTGTTATATGCATGGTCACCACAATTTGGCACTTTTTAAAAATTTGGTGACTTTTATTATGGTGGTTATGCTAATGCATAAGTATCCTTTTCTTCTTCTTTAGCTGCAAAAATTCTGTCTGAATTTACAAGAATGATTCAATTTTTCCCCCTTTATTTCAAGAGATTATTTAAATCTTCCCGTTTTTTTATTATAGATATATATTTTTCATTGTAAATATCTTTTATTTTAAATTTGATCAATGATTGGAATTTCATGGTATTAAAATGAAATTGATATTTTTATGTGCAATTGACTAAAGTTAAATGATAATTGTTTTATGCAGTTTTGTTTGTAATTTAAAAGGTCTGAGATATGTAAACATGAATATATAAACTGCAACATAGAACATAGACTAAAGTGAAGTTTTTAATATTGGTAAAAAGTTGAAAAAATATAACTAAAATTTCAACAATTTCTGATTATATACATACCTCTGGTTTCAATATTCAATAGAACAGCTGTGTTTTTGAGTATATACCCGAAAGTAGCGAACATTGCAGGTGTATAGCACTGACATGTTTGAGTACATGAAGATGCATATGCTTTATATTTAATTGTATCTATCAGTCATAAAACTTAAAATGCCTGCCATATAGGTTTTTATTTTTTCTCCCAGAATTTTTCATTGTCTATAAAATGCTTCTTATAATTATTTCTGAACAAAACAGCACCTATAAGCCGTAAAGGTAGCCGAACAAATGTTTTTCACCAATTCGCAAAGTTGCCATTAAAGTTGGTGACTTTTCAGGTGGTGCAGATAATCATCAGGCACCACAATTTCTTTTGAAAAAATTGCTGGTAGAATAATGAAATTGTATATTTGCTATTTTAATGTTCAAGTTTTAATGCTGAAATTAGTTTCTGTAAATTTGTTGGTTCCTGCCCACATGTACACTGAATGTTTCGCATTATGGAACTGAATATTCTACATATACACTGAATATACTATATATATATATATATATATATATATATAAGAAATTTGTCTATAATTGTTTTTGCTATGGGTTTTCTGTAGGTAAACAGTAGTTAAATATGATAAATTGCATGGTTAATCTTTAAATTTTAACTTAAAAGTATTCAGTAAAATGATAGGCATTATTTTATATACATTTAGTTTACTAATACTATAAAATACATAATTATCAATACATAAATAATACATAATTATGTAAAAAATAATACATAATTATCAATAATTGTAAGACATATTTAATGTTAATAAATAAATATCTTGTAATAGGTTGATAAATTTAAATCACTGTATTTTGTTAGAAATGATTATCAATTAACATACAGAATATGATTTGACAAACTTTAAAATTCATAAAGCATATTTAAAATGTTTAAGTTATGTTATTATTTTCTTAGAATATATGTTAGTTTTAGTCCCTCAGGCAGCTAGTTACCATGTGCTTCGCCATATGAGTAAAAATAAATATTCAGAAATTTAGTAATGAAACAAAGTATTATTTGCTGTTAAAATTATCAAAATATAAATACAAAATTATCATTGCATTTAATTACTGCTAATTTCTTTTCAAATTTCATTTACGATTTACAACTTATTTCTGTTTTTGGATAAAAATATTTTATAGAGAGTAAATTTCTTTTTCTTTCTTCTAGAATTTTTTGATATGGCTAGAAAAAGAAAATCTGCTAGAGCCAGGAGTAAAATTTGCATTTGCCACTTCTGGTGATCCTGATTTGGATTATCTGTAAGTTTTTAATATTATACTTGTATTTAATATGTGAGTTTCATTAAATATTTATAATATATAAATATTTATATTTGTGACTTAAATTATTATTTTTTTAAATATAGGTAATTAAACATTTAGAAAAAGTATAAATACTTATATTCTAATCGATTAATTCAACTTTGCTAGAATGTTAAATTGTGTTAGTTTTCTTTGTTGTGTCCACAACAGTTGCAGTGAATCCTGTAAATTTTTATTTTTAGAATTTTAATAAGCCACAGATCTCACAAACGTGAAGAAAAACTATTTTTGACCTTATTTTTTACTTTAAAGATTTAATTTTTTGTTAAAAATCAGTATGCAAATAACGTAGAAATATTTTTGAGAATAAGAATGTAGTGGTATTAATTCTTAAATCCATATATTAATTCCTACATGATTAACAAGAGAAGTTATGATTTTATAAAATAGATCTCGTATTTTAAAACTTAACACTCATGTTCTAAATAATTTAAATATTTTCTCAGTACACATGGCATAAGTAGTCTGTTTTTGCAAAGTGAGTATTTTAGAAATGAAAATAAAATTTATTAACAATTGCTTATTAGCACCTATAGGAAGTAGAAAGAAACCATTAAATAGGATAATTAGCTCTTCTGTCTGCTATATTAAATCAAAATATAATTAAATTCATAATTTTCTCAGTCAGATGTTTCACTCTATGGCCAATGGGAAGGAATCACAGATACTGTCAATTTCAACATCTTATCAGATTAAATTATAATCAGAAAAATGCCCTCATTCATATTTAAAAGCCTTCTTGTCAGTTTAGAAGGCCACATTTAATGTATCCATTATTAAAATTTCTATATGAAAAATGCTCAAATCTTATTTTTTGTGAAACATAAGCTATGAAAATAAGAGTACAGAAATATGTAATAATAAAAATTGTGGGAAGAGATATATAGTCTGAGATAACATTTAGTTAAGTAATTAGTTAATGACATGCTACCCCCTCCCGCCAAATTTGCCATAAAATGGCAAGGAATGGGAGGGTTGCCACATTTGGCGAGAAATCACCCATTTGGCGACAAAATTGGCAATATCCCATGGACGGATGGAGAACCTTCTGGAACGAATTCTTACCGGTTTAGCCCAGAATGTTCCCGATTACAAGCCGAAAGCTATATAAACCCTGCTGGTCCGCAGTCAGTGTGTGTCTCTCATCGAGGGTGTGTGTGCCTCATCTAGCGAGCTGACAGTCAGTCATTGAGCGAGTGTCTCGAAGTGTAGCGCCGATTTGGCGGTCGAGTGCATCGAGAGTCTTTTAGTGCATCGCGAATTAGTGCATCATCGAGTTTTGTCTTAGACTGTGCAATTTAAAATTGCAATTTGTCTTAAACTGTGCAATTTAAAATTTGTCTTAGACTTAGAGAGCTATACTCTTGTGTATCGTCGAATGCATCGTGTAGAGAGTCTCAAGAGTATATGGAGTTCCGAGAATGACCAAACAAAGTCGGAAACTGTACTCGGGTGCTTTGCAGTGAAGCTGTCTCCACCGTTATTGCCTGACAGTGTGAAGGCTGTGTCGCTGATTGTTCCAGCGTGTTTATAGTAGATTTTCGACGACTGTAAAAGGTGTTATTGGAGCTGTCCCTGATTAATATTGGCTAAATAAAGTGTGTTTCAATACTTCATCAAGTGTCGTCATTATTTGCTCCAAATCTACGAACCCCGTATGAACGTGAAGGAAGAAAATAACGTAACTGGTGTCAGAAGAAAAGAAAAACGTAACACTATATTCTCTAAAACGATTTTGAATCAGTATAAACCTTTAAATATAAGGAATAAGCACAGGAAAGTAATCTCTTAATATAAAGAGGTATTAGATGGGTTAGTATGAATGGGACTGTGGCACATATAGTTCAACTATGACAGTTGTGACTGTGAACACAAACACGCTTGTGTCATTCTGACTGATTTATTTATGAACTTGGGAGGATGCGCATGAATCGTGTAGTAGGGACTTTTCTCTGTTCATATTTTTTCCTTGTGGATTTTCACTGCAAGTAACTAAGGAAATATACTGATCATAATTTGAATTAACTATTTGATTACATTTCATTTAATTTTGTGCATTTGTTTATTTATTTTTTTATATATTGGTGAAAATATGAGTGTTTTCAAAACTTAATTTTGCTGTACATACATAATTTTCCGATAAAGTATTACAAATAACTGTTAATTTATAATAATAGTTATTAGAATTATTTAATTATTTAATTTTTTCGTATAATTTTTCATTAATAATAATTATCATTTCAATGAATTCTACTATAATTATTATTATGATTCATTATAATAATTTTATGATCATAACTGATTATTATCATAGTACTATAATTAATAATTATTATGTGTATTTTTTATGTTTTAGGTAAAATATATGTTCATTGATACAGACTGAAAAAAGAAATTTTCCAATAATTACTAATAAAAATTTGATGTGTACACCACATGACTGTCTTGTATAGAATATTAAATTATACACATTTTTCCTCTGCATTTCGTTTAAACTTATTTCCTCGAATTTCATTAGAAATATATTTCTGATTCAATTAAGTCAGATCTCACTTTGCAAAAAGGCAAAAATACACAAAAACTCAAAATATTTATATTAAAAATTGAAAGATATAGAAAAACTTAAAACATTAAATACAGTTAAAACAATTAAAAAAAAATTCCAATTAAAATTACAGTTTCTATGGAAAAACGAGCAATTCAACCAATGGGCTAGAAAGTAGATTTTTCAGTGCACAAAACTGAATGTTTACTTTTGGTCTAAATAAATACTTTTGGTCTAAAGAAATATAGCTGCTGTAGGGTAAAAAATTAGGCTTAGCTGTACTAAACTTTTAAATTGTTGGTAATTCTTCCACTATAACATGCAGGCTAACTCAAGGCATAAAAACCTTAACTGGATGATAAGAGCAACATAATTCAATCATTTTTAAAGCAAAAAATGCACAATTTACCAACATATAAGTATTTAGAAACTGAGCTCCAGGAGTGGAGTAGCAGAGTGAGTATATATGTGTGTGTATATATTTATATACATTTGGTGCAGCCGATTGCCACCAAAAAGGGAGGTGCACAACTGCATGCTATAGAAGTCCTATATATAAAATTTCAACATTCTGAGTCATTTTGAGTTATGTGAGATACATATGTACATACAGATGCCATGGAAAAAATCTCTTCTGAATCCACTTTAATTCATTTTTATAATTTGTTTGGGGAAAAAGAGTCCTTTATTTTGTCCTCACATACAGATATCACACGAAAACATCATTAAATTGAATTTGATAATGGGCAAAACTGATGTTTTCATTAAAATATGGTACCCAGAATGTTTCGTGATTACAGTACTTCCTTTACTTCATTCAAGGAAGTAATAATATGATAATAATTATGTAGTAATAAATGATTATTATAATTATTTAATTAATTATAATGATTATAATAAAAATTGCTATATTTCTTTTTGATTTTTGATTTAAAACCTGTGTACATTATTATACATATATAGGATGGAGGAAAATTTATGTAAGGAAGGAAAAAGAAAAAAATCTTTTATAAAAGATCGCAGTATTGGCAAAAGTCACATTAAATCAACTATGATAAGGGGAAATCCTGCTCATATGGGGTGGAAAACTATTGACCGTTTGACCTTTTTTTTTTTTTTTTTAAATTACAAAAAGAAATCTTCTGCTAAAAAATATAGTTCCATTATTTGTAGTGATTAGTGATTATATTTTTAAAAGTAAGAGATGAAATATGTACTTTTCATTTAGAATTCCTATGTTATGAAAAAAAAAATTTGGTTTGGAGTTGTAAAGTAATGTGAATCTTTACATTTATTTATGCAAATCTGAAACAAAGGTGTGAAAGACAACTAATGATCACATGTCCTGGGTGATTTTCCCCTACACCCTTGTGTTGGCAGTTTTAAGTGTATTGGCAGAATGCCAGCCAAGGTTGTGTTTTGCTATGGTTGAATTATAATTCTTTCATGCAATCTTTTGCATCTGTTATCTAATCTTGCACACAGAGTTACTCTCAGTTTAACGTAAGCCTTTTCTTACAGTGTAGTTTCTTTTATGTCACAGGCTATATTCAATGATTTTACAAACTCGCAATTTCTTTGTGAATCGGAGGTTTATATTAAAAGTTGCTGTATCATGACATTTCTATATAACATTCTTTTTAAATTTCTGGGGAAACTTTTGATTCGCATTGTATATGTAATATTTAAAATTCTTAAACATTTAATGATACAGTCAAAAGTCGTTAATTCGGACACCCATAATCTGGACCTCAAAGCTAAAAACTTTCTGCGCATGCGCCGCATTGGCACATGCGCACAGGCATTTTACGCTTGCGCGTAAGACCTTGACTACTGCGCATATGCGTGTGCACAAGTGCAGAATACGTTTTCGTCTGCGCGTTTAATGTATAACGGACGGTGTAAGCTAAAATTATCTAATTATCTATTTCAGTTAATGTTGATGATTGCGTTGTTCCTTAATCTTCGAATTGGATTCCGCTTATTATTTTTTGCAGACTGTAAGAGCAATTTTATAAAAGTAAACTTGAACTTTCGATTATGTCAAGTAGAATTTCCGATGCTGGAACTTCCAAAGGATCTACAAAATGAAAGTATGTTTCGATGTCCAACAAACAAAAAGTGGAATTGCTTCAAAAAATGGATAAAGACATGAAGAATGTGACAGAGAGGTTAGTGAAAACGAAAAAATTTCGATTGACGAGTTAGTCGGTATTCTCGGCACAGCAATTAACGAGACTTGAACAGCGGAACTTTGTAACCGAACAAGAAATTATGTCTGTTTATAGAATTAAAGAGAAAGTATTATCACATAAAAAATGAAGCAACTTAAACAACTTACATTGAAAGAAATGTTTAATAAAGTAAACAAATAAATATTAAGCTTTTTTTTTTTTTTTTTGTAAATTTTGATACCCTTTAGGTCATAATTGTTCTTTATTTCATAAATTACGGTTTCATATTTTTAATTTTAGAATTTCTGCATGTTATCTTACGAGATTTAAAATAATGATCTATAATCCGGAAAAATCGATAATCCGGAATCGCCGAAGTCCCGACGAGTCCGGATTAACGACTTTTGACTGTATTTAAATACTATTTAAGCATAAGTCTTAAAAATAAAACTACATACATATAATTTAGTATAAGTGAGGTAAATTACCCTACATATAAAATATACGTGTATTTAAGTAACTTCCAATTCACTATAAATGTCCGTTTCACTTTTCAAACTGTTGTCACCAAATGTTAGAGTTATATTAAATGCATTATATTTGAAGAAATTAAATAATGAAAAATTTGCATAAATATATGTATATTTCTCACATTGTGATGAAACAATGGTACATAGAGCCATCAAATTTTCATTGATGTAATCCTTCTGTGAATATGGACATATGGAAGCTCAAATTTGGAATTTGGAATTTGTTTTATTATCGATTTCGTATTTTGTAAAACTTTAACGAATTTTGGATGAACAAACTCAAAGATTTCAAAAAGCGAGCAATGGCAACATTGGACAGAAAAAACATATTTATCTCCAGCGCGTGAGACTCTGTATCGGAAATTCTAAAGATATGCTCAATTTAAAACTATTTTGCGATATTGCTCTTAAACTGAATTTTATGGTTTAAGCGTGAAGAGCATGATATTGAATAAATAAAGGTAAAAGACAATATGTTAAAAACGTCCCTTTGGACGTAATTTAAAATCTGAAAACTGTCAGATTAAAAAAAAAAAAAAATATTATTATCAGTTTTTTTTTGGTACTTCCATGATGTATTTTAAACATGCTCACGTATTTTAAGTGCTTTACACTAACTCTATCTGTATATGGATTTTAGCTTCTTGTTGAATTGCATGCAATTCAACGTGTAGTTCATTTAATAACTGTTAAATTATATATTTAAATATTTATATATTATTTTTCAGTTTGCCTGTTCAATGCGAGCTGTCAAGGATTGATGTTCCTGAATTTATGAAACAATGGATAAATGTGAAAAGAGTAAGCTAATTTAAATAATATTTCTTGGTTTTTATTTTGGAAGTCATTTATCAGATGTATCTATTAGTATGAGTGTTTTATATATTATTATTTTCCCATTAATTTTTGCTAATATAGAGTTTCTAAATTTTGTAAACTGTTATAGGCTAAAAAAAAAAAAAAAAAAAAATTGGAATGTACAGCTTTACTAAATAAAATTCCATTAAAAAGACTGTGAGGATTTTGGTTCCAGTGCAGTTGTTTTTAAAGATATACACATGTTTCTTCTACTTTATGGAAGCAAAAGTACCATTAATATACATGGGAAAGTTTTTTTCAGTATTCCTAGGTCTTAAACACATGTATAAAAACATTAAATCATATTAAATAGTACTTCAGTTCCATTAATCATATTAAACAGTGTTTCAGTTCCTTGAGGAATACTTCAGAGATAGAGTTATTGCTTTGGGCAATTCCAAATTTACCAGAGCGGGCATGTAATGGCCTCCATACTCACCCAATCTTACCTCTTGTGACTACTTTTTGTAAGGCACCTTGAAGGCCACTGTCTTCCAGAAAAATCGTGCAACACTGGACGAGTTTGAAGAGTTGATTTGTGAGGCACATGCATCCATTTCCATTTCCATTGACACACTACAGGAGGCGTGTGAAAATTTAATTTTTTGTTTGTGGCACCTCTGTACTGCAAAAAATGGATATTAAAAAAAGATTATGATGTAATTGCAATGATGGCTTGCAGAGGACATGTTTGTTACTTTTTTCGAGAATGTACTGTGACTGCAGTGACACCTATTGGCAACTTTCGTGACTAAATGTGAAATTTCTTTATCAGATTTTATAGCTGTTCCAATAACTTTTGTTTCATTCTTCTTTTGATCTTTGTTTTTGAGTTATTTTAAAAAGAGGTTCCTTTGTGGGGAACACTGTACATTTGACAACTAAGGTTTACCCATTTTTTTTGTAATATAATTAATTCTTTATAGAAAATAAAAGCAACTTGAAGGGTATCTCAAAATCTGTATGCTTTTCCACAATTAAATCTTAATTTTCGTCTTTAATTATTACAAAAAAAAATAGCTTTTGAATAATATTTTTTCTCTTTTCTCCATTGAAAATTGTGTATAGATTTCTGTCATAAACCTAAAAGTTAACTGATGTAGATTTTTAATATTTAATTAAAATGAGATAATTTTGCATATTTTTGAGTTTCAAAGCATAGACTTATTTATCCTTGGCATCCAAGTTTTAATGCTGCTGTATATCATTATATGTTGTGAACATATCCATTCAGCTAGTATAAAGGGTGGGGGGAGCTGCACAAGATCTGCCTTTTGCTGCCGTCTGATATAATGGTTGATTGTCACATGATTCATGTGCTACAATTGTTGTTTCTGTTTTGAGGAGTTGAAACATTCAGATACGTGTAGTTCATATTCTCCTCTTTCTCCAGATATATATTTTGTCTAGTGGCATATTTTTAGTGTTAAATGTATTCCAAAGATGTGCAAATAATTTGACTTGCTTATTATCCAGTAAGCATAAAACTGTTTCTAAATAGTATGTTTAATTCCAGTTATGGAGAAGCCTTAAGCAGCATTCAGACAACGGTGTAAAGGCCATAAGTGGTTTAAGCCGAGCTGCATTGCCAGTCAACCAGTATGTGCTATGTCACAAAATCTGGTTTAGGGCTTTTGGCATAAAGTTTGAAGTTTTCACTTTTTGCCGACTTGGGATAATCGTTGACCAGTCAGAGCAAAGGCTCAAAACCTGAATGGGAAAACAGAGCGGGAAAGCTGTAGACACAGCCACACATGCACAAATTTAACTTCTCTAATTGGGTGTATCTTAGACCTTGTGTTGCAGGTGTGAACGGAACTCCCACATTTTATTCCTCTGTGACATTTACACCGCCGTCTGAACACAGCCTTGTGTAACAACACATTCATAACATCTGATCTATCTTTTTATGTAACTCCAAATGATTCTCTAATCCAGTACTTCTTAATTTTTTTTTTCATTCAAGACCCCTTTTTATGATCAAGATTTGTTCACAATCCCAAATACAGTCAAAAGTCGTTAATCTGGACTCGTCGGGACTTCGGCGATTCCGAATTATAGATCATAAGTTTAAATCTGGTAAGATGGCATGCAGAAATTATAAAATTAAAAATATGAAACTGTAATTTATGAAATAAAGAACAATTATGATCTAAAAGGTATCAAAATTTACAAAAAAAAAAAAAAACTTAATATTTATTTGTTTACTTTATTAAACATTTCTTTCAATGTAAGTTGTTTAAGTTGCTTCATTTTATGTGATAATACTTTCTCTTTAATTCTATAAACAGACATAATTTCTTGTTCAGTTACAAAGTTCCGCTGTTCAAGTCCTATAATTGCTGTGTTGAGAATAACGACTAATTTGTCAATTGAAATTTTTTCGTTTTCAATAACCTCTGTCACTTTCTTCGCTATCGGAAGCGAATTATAATGACGAGGAATTTGATTTAAATCATATCAAAGATGGAGTACATCGAGATGAAATACTACATTTAGTAAGGAATTATAAGCCAAATAAAATAAAAACATCTGCTCTGAAGATAAGGATAGTGCTGACAGATCAACTTCCAATTCATTGCGCCACGGCATTAAAGATAAACAAAGTTTACATAAACAAACGTTAAAGTTTAGATAAACAAAGGATATGCCTCTATCCATTTTTTGCAGCAATTCCACTTTTTGTTTAATGGACTTCGAAACATACTTTCGCTTTGTAGATCCTTTACATATTAGTAAATATATATCAGAAATTCTATTTGACATAATCGAAAGTTCAAGCTTACTTTTATAAAATTGCTCTAACAGTCTGCAAAAAATAATAAGCCGAATCCAATTCGAAAATTAAGGAACAACGCAATCTGCAACATTAACTGAATTAGAAAATTTTAGCTTAGCTTATACCATGCGTTATACATTAAACGCGCATTCATAAACGTATTTTGCGCACGCGCACACGCGTATTCGCAGCCGTAAAGGTCTTACGCGCATGCGTCAATGCGACGCATGCGCAGAAAGTTTGTAGCCTTGAGGTCCGGATTATGGATCATTCCAGATTATGGGTGTCCGAATTAACGACTTTTGACTGTATTAAATATAAAATAAAGATGCAAAAATAAATATTTTACCTTAAATAATTTATGTATTTGTTGAATGGTGTTGTGTGCGTACAGGTTCATATTAGATTGAATGCCCAAGTCTGATAAAAGGTTAATAAAATTTATTCTTATCAAAAGAATTATAACAGAACACTGGAATTTCCCCAGAGATATTTGTACAAGTGTTCACAATATCATGCAATATAATCAGTATTGTACTTCAAACTGCTAAAAACGTTAAAATACAATGCAATGCAAAGAGAAAGCTAATCTGATCTCATACTGAACTCTAAATAACAACAGCAATTGAACTTAATCAATTAAATTAATTAACATTAATCAAATTAAAGAATTGCAATAACAGTAACTACGCAGAGATATCTCTCTCTGGCTTTAAATAGTTTTTAACCGGCCGCACGAGATAGGTCTAGCATTTTCTGCTTCTCGAGATTTCTGGAAACCAAAAAGAGGGTGGAATAATAATTATAGCTAACACAATGGTCAATTACGTTTATTCAATTTCAATACAAATAAAAGAAATACAGTCAAAAGTCTTTAATCCGTACGTCCATAATCTGGAATGATCTATAATCCGGACCTCTTTCAAGCTTTCTAGAAACTTTCTGCGCATGCGTCAACGCATGCGCATATGCGTTTACACATGTGCATAATACATTTACACATGCACGTTTAATGTATAAAGGATGGTATAAGCTAAGCTAAAATTATCTAATTATCTATTTCAGTTAATGTTGCAATGAAATATCAATTTCACGCTGCTCTGCGAGGGGGGGGGGGCGTCGCAGCGCACAATGAATTGGAAGTTGATCTGTCAGCACTATCCTTATTCAGAGCAGTTGTTTTTATTTTATTTGGCTTATAATTCCTTACTAAATGTAGCATTTCATCTTGATGTACTCCATCTTTGATATGATTTAAATCAAATCCCTTGTCATTATAAATATCACGAATACACATCAAATAGTTTTCTGGTTGCAATTTTCTAATTTTGACTATGCGTAATGTATGCTTTACGCATGTGCACGTTGAAAGAAATGTTTAATAAAGTAAACAAATACATATTAAGCTTTTTTTTGTAAATTTTGATACCCTTTAGATCATAATTGCTCTTTATTTCATAAATTACGGTTCCATATTTTTAATTTTATAATTTCTGCATGCCATCTTACAAGATTTAAATTGATGATCTATAATCCGGAAAAACCGATGATCCGGAATCAGCTAAGTCCCGACGAGTGCGGTTTAAAGACTTTTGACTGTATTCATTTATTCAATGTTAAATGCACATGCTCCTGTATTTTTACACCTCCGGCATAGCTTTCTCTTAAAATTTGTCACGCGCTGCATTGCACAGGGAAATAAAACATTTTTAAATATAATTCTACTAAAAATATCTAACTAAATACAAAATTCATAACAGTATATATATATATATGTAATATATTTAGGAGCAGGAATTTTGATGGCGTAGAAGTGTTGATCCATAATGACTAGGAAATTGTAGGCAAAGACAGATTAAATCTTCAGTTTTATTTTCAGCAACATGTTGCGGCTACACACAAGTCGGCACATTAAATGTGCCTGTTCCAAAGGGCTTACATTTTCGATATATTTGCAGCAAAAAAGAAGAAGTAGACAGACAGCAGTCCAGCTAAGGCAAAGCTTGGAAAGCAAGTGCGTAATGTTCAGGATGAAATCCTAAATCAAACTGAGTTAGTTTTGGTTCTCAAAGCATTTTGATTGGATAGTTAATATTGCTGTAAAATTATTATTGGCTGCTTGAGTTTTAGTTCAGTTTTACATCACCAGAATTGCGTAAGAGTCATATGACATAGATTTTTCTCGAAATGACGCAGTGCAATGCTATTTTTAGAATAGAGAAGGGAAATTAATTTACACTGCTAATTTAATCTTTTACATATTCTTTATTTTTCTTATATATATATATATATATATATAGGAAAAGGTGTTTTGAGATCTGCTTCAAGTATACAAAAATTGATGAAAAAAATCACATTTTAGTGAGCAGGATATGCATGTTTTTTTTTGCTGGATAATAAATTAAATCTTGGTGCAGTATTTGGCACTGTTGGAAGTAAAACATGTTTCTGTGACTGATATTTAGATTTAATAATCATTAAAGCTGAAAAAGTCATTTCACATAAGTATGAAGATGGGGGAAGAACATTTAATGGTATTTCAAATATTGTATGAATTTCAGATCTAGCTAAACTCCAGAATTCGCTCTGGGAATTTGGTGGAAACTCACATTTTGAGTCAGTTGATGGCTGAACATTTCACTGGGGGTTTATATGGCAGGTGATCAATCTCATTAACATCAATCAAGACTGTTTTGAATCTAAGATAATTTTTTGAAATTCAATATAAAGTATTTTCAGAATTTTGTTTTAAGGGTTTTTATAGTGATCTAATAATTTTTGTTATTAAAGTTTTACGACTATTTTTTCTTTTCGATTATAAAATTGTCAATAGTCGAAACCATTATCAAAAGAATATTTTTGTACCCAGTTCTTCCAAATGTCAATCTTTTTAATAAAACTTTCAATTTTATCATTCTCAAATTAAATATATTGCTCTTTTTTCCCTTAAAGAGACAAGCTGAGTTTAGCTTTTGAAAAATGTTTGACAAATAGCACAGCTTTGATAGCCATAAATCACAGTTTTGATAAAGAACAGCAAGATCTGATTTTGATACAATTCAAAATATAAAAATTTTGTCTTTTAATAACAACAATCTTCTTAAACTTCACCCACTTGAAACTAAGGTATAATGATAAATTTTTGTATTTGGAGTCTATTTCTTTACAGAGATTTGACAATAAATGGCTGTTAAGGATGGGTCTTTAAATAAATATTGTAATTTTCACACAGCATCTTGAAGCACATTGTTTAATTTAATTTCTAATTCTCTCCCCTCTGCAAGAGCCTCTCGATTGATCAGCAGTGTGCAAAAGTTATATGATCATAACCAGCAACTTTAATAAATCATTTAAAATTTATATTTTAACCTGTTATCACTTTTACCTATCTACTCCAATGTAATTTTTCATTCTAAACCTCCATTTTTATAAAATTAGTCAACTTTACTATATGTGTCTTTCCCTGTTGTGTGTTCTTCCAAACACAAGGATGAAAAAGACGACAAAATAGCAATTCATTATCGACGTTTTCTTTATAAATTTAGCTGACATATACAAACATATTAGCTATTTTTTAAATATCAATGGTTTTATCCAAGTTAAATATAAATTTTTGGTTTTCTTTAAGTCTTGTAATAAGTTTCTTGAATTGATCGTTGCTGATTTCAGAAATTGTGTTGGTGACAGTATCAACTGACAAAAGGAATTTTCCAATTTCATTCACCATTTTTACTTCCATGAAGTAGTTCTACCATTTTAATGGCAATGGGTAATACAAGATCTTCAGTGGTGTATGACTTTTTATTTTTAGCATTTTTAGAGTTCTTTTGATTAAGAGCCAGTTTAATTCTCTCACTAAATAATATATTTATGTTAATAATTCTATTAAATTTAATTCCAGAGCTTTTGTGAAGTCAGTCCTTATACATGGCCAGATAACTTAACTGCTATGGTCAAGCTTTGTGGTTTAGAACATGTTGGAGAATTACATTCTGGTCTTGGTAAGTAATTTGTTTTTTGGAGTTTCTTAATCAAATTATCTTTGGTTTCTGCTGTGTCTGTAAAAGTTTATTATGTCCATTAAGAGTTCTTTTCAGGCTGTAAAAATCTTTAAAGCAAGCTTTTAAATATGTGTCATGGTGTCAGGTGAAGAAAACACTTTACTGGAAGATAAAGCTGTTATTCACTTTCATTGAATTTATTTTTTCAGAATTTTATCAAATTTTTTAGAAAAGAATCATATTAAATGTTTAAATATAAAATTAGTGGGAAATTTTTTCGTTTATGGTGTCGCACAAAAATCTGTGTTTATTCTAAATATTATGTAATTGACATTTTTACATTTTCGTTTCATGTGTGTGGTGATTAAATGTAATGTATTGCTTTGATAGATATGTTAATTAATGGGTGCTATGTCGTGGAATTTATTTCAGTTTGGCAGAAATGTTTGTGCTTCTAGTGGTATGAAATGAAGGTTATAAAATTGTGTTGTTCTTATGTTGCTTTGAGAGCCTGATATTAAGAAAATAAGCCATAAGACTTGAATTTTATTCTATGGGATACGTTTGATAAAAATTATGGGTACTTATGTACTATGTCGACTACCTTGGCAACATTTGCCGATAAAAATCTTCATTGGTGTTTTTTGGTTTATGTTTATAAATTGTTTTAAAAATAAAAGCCCTAATTATAAAGGGGAACAAAAACTTAAAAAACCATTTTTTGATATCCATTAAAATCCTGAATTATAAAACTTCATATCATGGCCGTTTTTACAAATGCATTCTTTGGGTAAAATTCCAGCCTCTCTTGAAAAATTCTATCGCTTCTTTTTCATTTAACCCTCCGAGCATTACGGGTTTAGCCCTGAAATTTCAAACTTCCTCAAAATGTCATGAATAAGTGGTATTTTCTTGATTTTAATTTACAAATGACTTTCTCATTTTGCACCTTGATTTCTTTTCTTCCAATATACATCCTAACTGAAATCAAATACATTAAAAGCTAGCAGAAATTTTCATGTATAATGAATATAGAAGGCAGCCAGCCGTATACGGAATTTTCTGGCCGTAACGCTGAGAGGCTTAAAGGAAGTTGGAAAATACTGATATCCATTGGGAAAAAATAATCACAAAAAGTTTCACGTGTTTAACCTGGACGTAATAATCTGTGCAAGTGTAGCAAAAAAAAAGGGTGTGGTAATAGCTAGTGCGGGATAATACTCTTTATTTTAGTACCCTCTATAACCTATGTTAGGGTTAACCTGTATAAACTACAAGGATCACCAGTTTTGGCGAGATATCTAGTTAGTTGTCATAGTACGTAAGTATCAAATTATGATGTAGGTAGATGATGTGCTTGAGGAAAAATAACTGTTCATCATTACCGAGATCTTGTTTTTTGATTCCCAACCATATACAGTAGATAGTTTTGCAAGAATGAACTACAGTCAAAAGTCGTTAATTCGGACACCCATAATCCGGACTTCTAAGCTACAAAATTTCTGCGCATGCGTCGCGCGTAAGATCTTTACCGCTGCGAATTTGCGTGTGCGCGTGCGCAAAATACGTTTACGAATGCGCGTTTAATGTATAACGGACAGGATAAGCTAAGCTAAAATTATCTAATTATCTATTTCAGTTAATGTTGCAGATTGCGTTGTTCCTTAATCTTCGAATTGGATCCGGATTATTATTTTTTGCAGACTGTTAGAGCAATTTTATAAAAGTAAGCTTGAACTTTCGATTATGTCAAATAGAATTTCCGATATATATTTACTAATATGTAAAGGATATACAAAGCGAAAGTATCTTTCGGAGTCCATTAAACAAAAAGTAGAATTGTTGCAAAAAATGGATAAAGGCATATCCTTTGTTTATCTAAACTTTAACGTTTGTTTATGTAAACTTTAACGTTTGTTTATCTAAACATTGTTTATCTTTAACACCGGATGCGTGCAATGAATTGGAAGTTGATCCAGCACTATCCTTATCTTAAGAGCAGATGTTTTTATTTTATTTGGCTTATAATTGCTTACTCAATGTAGTATTTCATCTCGATGTGTCTTTGATATGATTTAAATCAAATGCCTCGTCATTATAATTCGCTTCGGATAGCGAAGAAAGTGATAGAGGTTATTGAAAACGAAAAAATTTCAATTGACAAAATAGTCGGTATTCTTGACACAGCAATTATAGGACTTGAACAGCGGAACTTTGTAACTGAACACGAAATTATGTCTGTTTATAGAATTAAAGAGAATGTATTATCACATAAAAAACGAAGCAACTTAAACAACTTACATTGAAAGAAATGTTTAATAAAGTAAACAAATAAATATTAAGCTTTTTTTTTTTTTTTTTTTTTTTGTAAATTTTGATACCCTTTAGATCATAATTGTTCTTTATTTCGTAAATTACGGTTTCATATTTTTAATTTTATAATTTCTGCATGCCATTTTGCCAGATTTAAACTGATGATCTATAATCCGGAAAAAAACGATAATTCGGAATCGCCGAAGTCCCGATGAGTCCGGATTAACGACTTTTGACTGTATTAAAGATCCATATAAGGATAAAAAAGAGCGAAAGCTTATTGGCTCATGGCCTATTTTGTTTTCCTTTGGAATTGAACTCTGTTTCTACTCCATTTCTTTATCTGAGGGCCATGCAAATATATTTTCACACTTGAGCAAAGGATGACAATGGCAGTTTTTTAAAATAAAAATAAGGAATAGGAAAAAGTTGATTATTACTGTGTTTCAAAGAATGAATAAAAATGTAAGAAAATGATAATAAATGTATCATAAAATATATCATTTTTGTCAAAATAATTTTTTTGACCATAAATTTGATGCCTCGTTATGCCACACACCTGCCTCCTGCCTGTGTAACTTACCTCTTAGTACTATGCTTCTATATCTCCTTAACCCCCAGCTGAAAGTGATTATAATTAGGACAATAACTTTATTTTAACATGAATGCCCACAGTTATTTTCATAAATCTTAGGAATATTTTAAGATTTTACAAATATAAGGTTTTACCATAAATGTGGAATCAATCCATGAATTTTGAACTTTTTGTATTATGTTTTGTTTCTAATATTCATATTATTTTTATGAATAATTTGCTGAAAAATAATGCTGTCCGAAAATTCTAACTTAAAGTTTAAACTTTGAATTATGCCAATCAATGCTAGAGTTCTGAATATGAAGGGAAAAAAAAATCAAAGGTACATAAAGTTACTCCCTGTTGGCTGTTCCTGCCAGCACATTTTTCTTTGAAGGTGATTGATGCTGTATGATGCTTTTTGAAGAAAACATTTGTCGTTGAAAAAAAACCTGTGTATATACAGGATATACTGTACAAAAACACCATCCACTAAAATGATAGTCTGAATACATTTCTAGAATCTGAAATATAAATTTGTATTGAAATGTATAGTATAATTTTTATGAAAAGTTACCAACTCATTGGCAACTCTCTAATTAAAAAAAAAAAAAAAAATTCTGTCAGGCTAATTTTATGACTTAACTCTTTCGCACCGAAGTCGTCCAAAATGCCTGACCATTCAAACATCGGCAGGTCACTCAAACGCCTGAATTATTTTCTACCTGGTGCATTCCATCATCACGTTAGTGCATGGCTCATTGCTGTTGGGTGTTGTTAAATGACATGCCAATCATTATTTTGAAGCAACTAAAAGTAGTTTTATTATTTGAATGCGCCTTCCTTCTCCTTAGTTTAGCATCAATGTTTTAGCTATTGATGCCTAAGTTACGAGCCTGTTCTAGAAGCGTAGCTAGGATTTTCAGCACCCGGGGACAACTGAAGAAATTCCGCCTCTTTCTGTGTGCCAAGAATGGGAAACTTTCATTTTAAAGTTTCATAACATCAATTTTGCACCCCCTGGATATTGCTCCCGGGGACAGATGTCCCCACTTGCCCCACCCTAGCTATGCCACTGGCCTGTCCTAAGGGATAATGGCACACAGTGTTGAAAACACATGATGATCCCAAGAGAGTAGTTTTCGCTTTACTTAAATAGGTAATTCTGCTTGGCATTAGGGGAAGAAATCCATTCCAACAAAAATACATACATACAGGCGTTTTATATGTTTGAGTGAAATAGATTTTGGCCGTATTGATGCAAAAGAGTTAAGGGTATTGTTCTATTCATAAATAATAGTAATCAAAAAGCATTTTTTATAAGAAACAAAACATTTTATGAGAAAAGCAAAATTCTGTATGACCTGTATGTTTACATATTTAGAGCTGGTAGATACCGTTCGATGGAAGGATGATAAAATGTAAAGCATGTCATGGTGCGCACATGCATAAGTTGGTTGTTGCCACATGTATACTCAAAAACAGGACAAGAACACAACCTGGGGTTGCAAATAATCAGAAAGTAGCAATTTTTATATAGTTACGTGTTAGTTATTTGTGTCGCTGTTTTATTTTTGGTATACATATACCCAAACTATTGGTGTAAATTTTGAGTGTGAAATTTTTCACAAAGTTGTTGCACAGATCCAAGGCTGTGAAAGTTTTGCAAATTTTCACAGTTTATCCCATGACCTTCTGTGAATTTTGCTTTTTTCATGTTAAAATCCCCTCTCTAATTATAATGACATGAGAAAGAAATTCATCTTTTGTGCAGAGTCAAACCCCCAGGTCCATTCATATATATTTTTCTTAAGTATTTTGAATCTAATGGGCTGAAACTTTTATGAAGCTGAGTGTTTCTTTTGTGATGTTGTAAATATTCCCAGCAGACAAATTAATCTTTTCACTTGGCATTTAAATGATTACTCAGCAAATGTTTTGAATAAACCCAGCATTTATTGCAATTTGCTCATCAATATTTTAAGCATGCATTACCTTACCAATTCATTACTTTTTTTACTTCCTTGTATGAAGTAAAAGAAGTATCGTAATTGCAAAAAATTTTGGATACCATATTATAGTTGAAATATCCATTTTGATCATTCCCTAATCTATTTTGACGATTATTTTACGTGAGGTCTGCATGTGTGCGCAGAACAAGGGATTTTTTTTTTTTTTTGAAATGCATTGTAAAATGAATTTAAAATAGATTAAAAAGGGAATTTTTTTTGTGACATCTGTATGTTCATGTGTGTATATATATATATAGTGTAATGCAAAAATGATTACCTCTGTAATGTTGAAATTTTGTATATGGGACTGCTATACCATTTAGCTGCATACCTCCTTTTTTTTTATTGCATTCAGCAGTACCAAACATGCATATATTTATACATACCGACCCCCTTACCCAGCTTACATTTCACAGCTGTTGGTTATAGTCATATACTTCCAATTACAGAAGTGTTTATTTAAAAAAAAAATATTCAAAGTTTTGGCAATGTCAAATTAAATTAAATAAATAATAATTTTGGACAAGTAACAAAATAACTTTCAGTGTGGTCTTCTTGTCCTTACATTTCGGAAATTTTTAATACTCGTTATAAAAAAGTAAAAATACAAGAAGTATGACTCCTGATGAAAAAAATTGACTGGGGTATTTAATTTTAAAATTTGCTACTTTTGATGCCATTTTCAACTTGAGGAATCAGTTAATTAAATTAGAATATTTTGAGGAAATATGTTTAAATGAAGTGCAGCAAAAAATGTGTATAATTTAATAGGGCATGAAAGGAAGTCATGTGGTGTCCACATGAGACTTTTTTTTAATGAAATCAATTATCCCATATTTTGACTATTTTTGGAATATGGTATTTTAACCACAAACAAGTTTTCATGGGATCTTACAATTTGCAAACTTATTGTACAGAAAGAAGCTTATTACAGCCCTTCACTGCTATTTCATAAAACTTTTAATTTGAATTATGATGTCCTGAATTTTCAGTGTCTTAAAATGTAGCAATCATGATCTGATGCCTTTTCATTTGTATGATCTGGCCAACCAGCAGCCGAGCGGTAATTATGCAAATGCAAGACTTATGGAGCCATCATAAAACACGTACAAGGCTATTACTACTTGGAATCTTTCATATAATATCTAAAGGCTTTGTTTTAGAAGATGTTGCTTATATCTCCACTTCACACATACACACTATTATATCCATCATATTGTTCCTAAAGTGGGACGATCTGCTCCGGAACTGATTCAAAGAAGCAATTCAGTTTAGAGAGCGAATTTACTCCAATTCCAAGAAATAGAGTTATAGCTCTTTTACAGTTCACAAAAATTTGTTCTTGGAAGCATGCCAGGAATAGAGATGTGCCATTCATTCACAAACTGGGCCCACCAGCGGCCGAGCGGTAAAGTCGCTGAACACTGGTAGTTTGGTCTGAGTTTCGAATCCTGTGAACGGGCTGGCTGCATGGGCGTTTTCATGGTTTTCCCCATGTGTGACGTGTATATGAGCCAGTTTCCCTTAGAAAGGTCCTCCAAGAAGGCATCCCTCCCTTTGACAGATAGCCCTCGAGGCTTTGCCAAAATCACATACACACACACACACATTTGTATGATCTCTGTATACAAACTGACAATTTTTTTAAATGGTAAAGATTACTATTCAATGTAGCCAAACAAAAGTCATTTTGCTTCACAAAGGAGAACAACTGAAATAACACATATTAAGAAACAATGCAACTCATACATTCAAAGCGTGATAATAGATTCAAGAAATTTCTGTTTTTCAATAAATAAAACTTGACATATAAATTCAAGTGCCTTTATTAGAAATATAATAATTAAAAAATGCTTGTTTTTCATAATGCAGTTTTATTCTCTATATTGCAGTATTGATGTTTGTACATATTTCCATCGAATTGTATTCTACATTGCGTGGTGAATCATGAGGTTACGTTCAGATTGGGGATCAACTTTTATTATTTGCTGTGATAAGATTTACATCATTCCAGCAGTTTTTTATAGTTGTTCAGCTTTTAATTCTTGTGCATGCATTTCAATATGGTCATCATTATCCAAATTATCCTTTCACTTTTCTCAAGCCCATTGTTTATTTATATTAATACGTGTTTCATTATTTAGTTCATTAATGTTGAATTTATCTAATACAGTAAGACCCCGCTTAACGCGGGGCATACGTTCCATCAAAGTAGAGCGTAATGCGAAACAGCGCTAAGCAAGGCTATCTTAACATGTAAATAATGGGGTTAGGGGAAGACGGATAAAAAATGGTTAGGCATTAAATTTAATAATGTTTTTTAATAAAAATAAAATCAAACATTTATTTCTTACAAAAATAAAAACAATATAAACGCATATACTTTTAAAAACAAATAAAATTCTCAGTCAGATCATTCAGTCTATTCTGGGTTTCCAATTTTCTGCCTTTTTGTCAAGAAGGCATTATGATAGATTGGCTTAATGGCATATTGCGTTCAATTTCGTCGTCAATCCATATAGACAGTCGTTTTCCCATTTCCTCTATAATGTTATTTCTAGAATGGGTAATTCTAGTTGCAGAGCTTGACCTAGTTGCAGTTGCCGATGACGGTATTTTTTCTTTATTCTTAAGAATTGTCCCTATTGTTGAAGTTGCCAAAATCAATGCAGCACTAATTTGAGATTGACGTTCACCAGAATCTAATCTTCTAATCACTTGCATTTGAGTTTCCAGTGAAATGCTTTTTCTGGTTGCTTTCTTTTCTTGTTTTTTATTATCACCCATGATAAAAACTAAAGATCATAATATTTGTCATTGTATTAATCGTTATAGTATTATACAAATTTAAACTTACAATAATGTCAACAAATGTTTCAAATGATAAAAATGCGTCCACAAAGCAAGAAACACTACTACACTGTTACGGATATGTTATTTGGAAACCTAGCGCTGCGCACAATTTCGGAGAATCCCCGGGTTGAAATAAAAGAGCGCTAAACCGAAACAGCGCTAAACGAAACAGCGTTAAGCGGGGTCTTACTGTATACTCAATTATGTTTGTAGAATCTAACTCATTAAAAGCAAGATGATGTTAAGTTTTTACTACGTTGTTAGTGACTCGTGCAAAAATGAATTTCAAAGGTGTGGTATGTTTCCATACGAGATGAGATGAGATGTGGTATGTTTCCACACTGCTGTCCCATTGTTTGCTATCATTTCCTGTCATGCTTTACCTATATATTTTTGATAACATTTGTGATGCTGCGAAGACTTGAAAGGTTCTGTTGAATTAGGCTTATTTTTCTTATGTGGCGATAGTTAGAGCATGAAAGGTTCAAGTATGGGTACATTTGTATACAGCAAGGAACCCCATAAAAAATTGCAATATGTGTTGTATCTTATAACTTTAAAACTGCATAAAAATAATTAGCTCCAAAACAGATTTTATTATATAAAGGGACAAAACATGGTCATCTATATACAGTCAAAAGTCGTTAATCTGGACTTGTCGGGACTTCGGCGATTCCGGATTATCGATTTTTCCGGATTATAGATCATCAGTTTAAATCTGGTAAGATGGCATGCAGAAATTATAAAATTAAAAATATGAAACCATAATTTATGAAATAAAGAGCAATTATGATCTAAAGGGTATCAAAATTTACAAAAAAAAAAAAAAAAAAAAAAAAAAGCTTAATATTTATTTATTTACTTTATTTAACTAATGATGAGGAATTTGATTTAAATCATATCAAAGACGGAGTACATCGAGATGAAATACAACATTTAGTAAGGAATTATAAAGCCAAATAAAATTAAAACATCTGCCTTGAAGATAAGGATAGTGCTGACAGATCAACTTCCAATTCATTGCGCGCCGCGGCGTTTCCCCCCCCCCCCTCCTGCCGCAGAGCAGCATGAAATTGATAAACGGATTTCGGAATGGTTAGATAAACAAAGGATATGCCTTTATCCATTTTTTGCAGCAATTCCACTTTTTGTTTAATGGACTTCGAAACGTACTTTCGCTTTGTAGATCCTTTACATATTAGTAAATATGTTTCAGAAATTCTCTTTGACATAATCGAAAGTTCAAGCTTACTTTTATAAAATTGCTCTAACAGTCTGCAAAAAATAATAAGCCGGATCCAGTTCGAAGATTAAGGAACAACGCAATCTGCAACATTAACTGATTAGATAATTTTAGCTTAGCTTATACTGTCCGTTATATATTATACGCACATTGATAAATGTGTTTTGTGCATGCGCATGCGCATATTCGCAGCCGTAAAGATTTTATGCGCTTGCATCATGCGCAGAAAGTTTGTAGCTTTGAGGTCGGGAGTATAGATCATTCCGGATTATGGGTGTCCGAATTAACGACTTTTGACTGTATTAAAAAATAAGGTTTTATATTGAATTTGTGAAATTTATTTTATTTTGTTCAATTAAAAATTAGTTTGTAATAAAATGAAATTTTAAATCAGATAATAATGAATTTGGACTGGTAGAAACCTTACTGTACTAGGTTTTGCTGTATTATTATTATGTTTTCACCAAAGTTGAGAGAAGCAGTATGGGGTGGATGCTTCTTCATGTATAAATGTCACAAAATCCATAGCTTGCTTTCCTTCCAGGTTAAAATTAATTTTATTTAAGGTTAAAATTAATTTTATTTATTAAGAGGTCAGCATCTTGCTGAGTTTTAAGAGTGATAGATCAAAATTAAAGCACTCTATCGATCGTTCGAAGTGCAGTACGATTGCAATTAAATCTATGTAATTAAAATGCAATTTAAAATAATTTAAATAATTTAAAATACAATTAAGTAGACATAATTGCAATTAAATATTTATGCAAAATTTCTTTATCATGTATCATTTCGTGAGATTGTGTGCTAATTGCAGTGCCATTTTTTTTTTAATTCTTTGGAATGGAATTTTTAAAATTTGTAATTTTTTACATAAAATTGTTTTAAATTAAATTTTTTTTTTGTTCTTTAGTATATAAATTTGATAAATATTTACTACCTTTTAGCTCATATTGCATTTGTATAGTAGTAAAAGCCAGAGCATGCAATATGAGCTACCTTTTAGTTGCAATATGAGCAATATATGAAAAATGCAAATATTGCATTTGTACAGTAGTTAAAGCATTCAACTAAATGGAAAGCTTCAGTAACTGGACTATTTTAGAATTTAAAGTTCTTTCCTCCTTTTTTTAACTGAAAAATTATGCAAATGCAAGACTTATGGAGCCATCATAAAACACGTACAAGGCTATTACTACTTGGAATCCTTCATATAATATCTAAAGGCTTTATTTTAGAAGATGTTGCTTATATCTCCACTTCACACATACACACTATTATATCCATCATATTGTTCCTAAAGTTGGGCGATCTGCTCTGGAACTGATTCAAAGAAGCAACTCAGTTTAGTGAGCGAATTTACTCCAATTCCAAGAAATAGAGTTATAGCTCTTTTACAGTTCACAAAAATTTGTTCTTGGAAGCATGCCAGGAATAGAGATGTGCTATTCATTCACAAACTCGGCCCACCAGCGGCAGAGCGGTAAAGTCGCTGAACACTGGTAGTTCGGTCTGAGGTTCGAATCCTGCGAACGGGCTGGCTGCATGGGTGTTTTCATGGTTTTCCCCATGTGTAACGTGTATACGAGCCAGTTTCCCTTAGAAAGTCCTCCACGAAGGCATCCCTCCTCTTAGGCAGATAGCCCTAGTGTGCTTTGCCATAATTAAATACACACATACACACACACACACATTCACAAACTGATTAACTTTACTGAGCAAGTGAACACCTGATTTGCGAAAAGAGAGTAAAGTTCTTGTTGGAAGCACACCAGTAAAGTTTAATTCTCATTTTAGGCAAGAAAAGAATGTTTATTCTCTTATGTTAAAAGTGAGTTTAAATATTATAATTTCTCCACATTTTGAAAAATTTTTGTCCTGGAATTTTATTTTTAGTTCTGTGTGGAAAGGAGATTGTAGTAAATATCAAAACTGCAGTTCAATGAAATCAATTCAGGGAGTTAGTGTTTGATTGAATCTATTCATCTGTTCCCACCTGTTCGTTCAATTCTTTGTGCTTTTCGCTTTAGCCTCGTTAACTGCTCCCAATCCCTCGGCTCTTTCGATTCTTTCTGCTGTTTACTCCATCCGTGCTAACTGCTCTTGATTTACGCCTTGTTCCTTATCTTTTATCATCAAGGTTATTTTTGAGCTATGAGTTGTAAAAACTAGTTCATTTCAGTGAGCGATGAGTTCTGATATGATCCCATAAAAGAGTGGTTTTACCCATCTGTAATTGTTCCAAGACTTTTCCCATGGAACTAGACACTAATCACAGATATTTTTACTTTTGAACCCTTTTGGACATACAAAAACTGTTGCCATGCAGTCTGATTTAGCCATAATAATTGAAAAGTGTAATGCCACAAATAAACTTCACCATGATTTTATGTAAACTCTGTGAACTCTTGATAAGCTGGTTTAGTTTTTTGCTAAGAAGGCTATAAGTTATGTATATTTTCACCGTATTTTGGGTAAATTATTAAAATTTGAAATCTCTCATCCACTAAACAGTATGCTGTGGAATATTTCCAAAGTTATGGGATCCTGGTATCAAAGAAGTGTGTGTTAGTGGGTATGATATGTGACTTTATTTGAAATGGATAAGTAATAATGATGCAGAGTGAAAAAGTTTGGTAAACAATTTAATTTTTTATACACTTTATCCGTAACTTGCATTTACTGATTATCTAATTAGATGAAGAATTGCCTATTCCTTGAATTTTCCGTTGGAATATCTGATGCAAATTTAGTGAGATCTTTGCCATCTTTCATGTTCGATGGGATGTCATAGTAGCTGAAGATGTTTTACTTTTATATGTTTAAGGACTTTGGTTCTTATGTTTGAAGTGCATTTTTTAAAAAAAATTTAAATGTTAGCTTTGATAATAAATCAGATGACTGCTTTTATATTTTTAGACTTAGAATTTCTACCATTCATTTGGCTTTTCTACACTTTTTAAATGTTCAATTATCTTTACACATTCAGCATTTTCCAACTTTCTGGATAGTTGAGCTTTTACTGTATGAACAAAATCTTGAACACAGTATTTTAACACTGAATAATTTAGTCATTAGTTGTTTGATAAACATTTAAATTTTAATTAAAAAATTCTAATTATTTATATCTCAGATTTCTCAGTGTGAACATTAAAAAATTTATTACAAAATATTGTAATTTTGTAAATTAGAAGAGATTTGGTCAGCTTTGGTATGTGCAAGTAAATAGGTAATTTATGAAAACCTCTTTTTATGCCAATATTATGTTATTTTCTGGAAATAATTGTAATTTTCATTGTAAAATTAAATTGCTGTATTCAAGTATCAGTATTTGAAAGAATTGTTTTATTTGTATTTCAGGGTTTCATTAATATTATGTTTTGTTATTATATATTAATAGTAATAGCTCAAACAGTTTTGTACTCCATGTATGAAGTTACTCTCCTGCTATTTATTCTATATATGTTATACATTCTCTCTTGTAAACAGCAGATTTTGAAAGTCTTTATTAGTAGTAATTTAAGTAAACATAAAAATTATAAAATCATTTATTTAAAATGGATTGAGGGATTTTAAAATTTTTTATCACTTCATTCATTTTTTAAGAAAAATGATATAAAAAATCTTTCATGAATGGTTGCATGAACGACTGATGCCATTCATTTCATTCTGATTGCTCAAAATTATTTTAAAGTAAGATAACAACTTATATCAGCTGTAGATAATTTTGTGTAATATATTTTACATTAAAGAAATGAAAGTAGAAAAATTTCTTTAATATATTTTATAAAATTTCAAATGCTGTTTGGAAATAAGCATTTGATTTAGAATAGTAACTCTTAACTTTTGTTACTTTTTTATTTTCACTTTTTTCAGAGATTTTATTTTTTTTTTCACTAAGTCTTCAGAGATTGAATTGTAATTATTCTTTAGAATAACATGTTCGTGTTCATCTATGTCATTGATGCTTTTATCTAAACCATCTTCTCTCATCATCTTTTTCTCTTCCTCCCTTTTTTTTTTATGGTATAAATCAGCGGTTCTCAACCTTTTTTACTAACACATACCATGTACACAAAAACTGAAAACCTTTTGTACCACCATTACAAAGTAGTACTACCACGACCACTCTTAGCAGATCGCATAAATTTACGAATATTAAAGAAAAACCTGAATCAGGATGTTGGGGTTTTAATTTTTGAATTTAATAGTTAAAAATACTTTGCTTCTTTACGTACCATCCATTTTACTCTTACGTACCACTGGTTGAGAACCGCCTGGTATAAATTATTTATTAGATATGCACAGTAAAAGTAATGCTCATTAATTCATTGTCTGGAACTGGCTCTTTAATGCAGTGATTAAAGCACCTCCTACACTAATAGCTGTTTGCTTGAATCTCAGATAAGGTATGGATAGTTGTATTATTTTTTTCTTTCCTTGCAATATTGATTTACCTTAAAATTAGCAAAGAAACAGTTTTGTTTTTTATCTTGCAAAATTCTTTGTTTCTAAGGAAGTGAGACCTGTTTGCCCTCGAAATCGGTTGTGTAATTTTAAATTTTACTAATTTTAAGTTTTACTTTGGCATGTTTCTCTTCCGATTTGACTGGTTTACTTCATTTATGTGGGCTGTGTCCCCAGTGCAGATGCACTGAAGTGCTAGATTCAATCATCCCCAGAAAATCTGTTACTGGTAATTGTTCTGTTATTGTGGTAGGAATAGTCTCACATGATCTGATGATAAAACAGACAACTATTAAGAAATATGTACATTTCCTGAAATAGATATTTGAATATAGTATAATAATGTTAAAAATATAATTCGTATTTTTTTCCGATGGCCAAATACTGTGCTAGTTAAGTATTCTTTCAGAATGGCCGAATCCATCCTCATTTAACCAGTTCATCACCAAGAACAAGCCCCGGGATGCACTATAGGGGGTATCTAAATTGTACCAATAAGGCCTATATCACACGACATTTGTTTCACACGAACAACTTTTACAGACAATTTTTCTGTCTGGTTTACTATTGGAAGAAACACGTGCAAAATTTTCCTTCCTTTCCAAAAAAATTGCAAGTTGTTCGTTTTCAACCAATCAGCTATCAGCTTGTTTGTAATGGGGAACCAATTTCCCCTGTGTTAACCCGAAAGCGATCTATGATGATTGGCTGTTGTGACAAAGCAAATAATTGTTCCAAACAGTTGTTCTTCTGAAACAAACCGCCGTGTGATAGCAGCTAAAGAAGGCTAAAACCCTGTCCCAATTTTGAAGAAGAGCAACTCAGGGGACTGCCCCTCACCTTTGGAGCAGCCTATGAACCAGTGAAGTGTCCTGTTCAAAGGTTTCTGGTTGGAAAGAACAAACCGTGTAGTATAGTGGTAACCTTGGATCAGTGATTAGAGAACTTTGGATTAGGCAGCTATGACCTTAAAAAGTGAGCAGAATGAATTGTGTATTACTAACAATGGAAGACTGCAAATGCAAGTGAAATCTGACTTTTATGAAAATCAGTTGGGAGAAAAATTGGACATACACATTTTAGTGATTTCATATCACTTTCAGGCTTTTGGAAAAGTAAATAAGTGGTAAAAGTAAATAAGGGGCTTCCTCTAAAATTACTGAGGTATAATTAAGACACAATAACATGCCGAATAAATACTAATTCAGAAGACAAACAACAAAAATCAGCGTTATATTTACAAAATTTCCACAGGACTAGTTTCGATGGTTTTACCGAACCACCATCCTCAGCTGCAAAACCGCGCAAATGAACAAGATAGGAAAAAATGATTAGATAAGATAAGAAAGCCTAGACAAGAATAAGCAAGTGGCGTCACCTGTTGGTGAAACCAGAACTAAAACATAATTTCTTTAAAGGCCGAAGGCAAATTTGTGAATTGAATGTGAAATTATTTTCACATTCATAAAAATCTTTCTGTTCTAGTTAACGATCTTAATTCCAATCCAAATTTGCCTTCGGCCTTTAAAGAAATTATGTTTTAGTTCTGGTTTCACCAACAGGTGGCACCACTTGCTTATTCTTGTCTAGGCTTTCTTATCTTATCTAATCATTTTTTCCTATCTTGGTCATTTGCGGTTTTGCAGCTGAGGATGGTGGTTCGGTAAAACCATCGAAACTAGTCCTGTGGAAATTTTGTAAATATAACGCTGATTTTTGTTGTTTGTCTTCTGAATTACTGAGGTATGTTGTCTGTAAGTTTGACCATCTATGCTGTTTTAGAATAGAAATATTCTTTTTTTGATGAGAATAATTAAATGTCTTCTTGTTGTTTATTCTCGGTTGTCTGACGTAGTCAGCACAAACCCACGAAATTCCTTGTGGCAAGGAGTGCAAGATTACTCCTGACGTTGGCAACAGCCTTGGGCACCATTCAGGTGGCAGTGTGATTTAGCTCAGTTCCGCCTCCAATTTTGATGGAGAGAACCCCAGGGGGATGGGTCCAAGAGTCTCCTCTTCCATCAAACCACACGAAAGGACTTTCGGCTCGCTGCAAATTTAGAGTACCGCCATGCCGAACCGACACTATGCATTTACAAACATCCAAGCCTTCTCGGGGATTTGAACCAGGCCCTTCAGCAGGCAGTCCAGCGACGCTAACTATTGTGCCGGTTGGGTGGCGAATAATTAAATATGATGAAAAGTGTGTTTTGTTGATTATGAAGTCTTTAAAAAGACTCTAGAAGAATTAGCTTCTGGTCTTGTGAATACAGGAACACAAAGTCGGAGGAAGGGTGTACAAGACCCTTTTATTCGAATACATAGAAATAGCAATGATCCAACTTGTGTTTACACGAGCCATCACTTCTGCCTTAACTTAAATACGTAACGTTGAAGTAATTCAAACATAATAGATTAGCCTAACGACTCACAGGATAAAGTAACGTGCAGGAAAGGCTCTGGTTTGTAGAAAACGGCAAGATAAGCCAGATGGCTAGAAGCACTCAACGCCACAGAATCAAATCGCTAATAGTCACGGTACAACGTGGCCTGAAATAGGTAGAACATGCTCTAAAAGTAACTTATCTCATTTACATTTTGGCATGAAAAGTAACTGAACTTAAAATTAACTATTAGCTAAAAATAAATAGATAAAAACCTCACAAGATATATATCGGTGATCTTGTTGAATAGCTTGAAACTGAACTTTCATCCAAATAGGACCGTGGTGATTGATGATGCCCAGCTGGTATACTTTTGTAAAATCTGGTGAATCTGTTAATGTTAAGATGCATTATATTCAGCTGCCACGCAGACGGTATAGTGGCTAGGGGAGCCTACTGCGGCACCGAAGGTCCCGGGTTCGAATCCCAGAGAGAAGGCATGGTTGTAACTGTCCATCCCTTCATAGGAGGCAACGGTGGCTGCGTATTTAGGTGCCTCCCACAATAAAATGACCTTCTGGCCTTAGGTGTGGCCAATGCTGAATAGGCAAGTGCTTGCCGCTGGATTTAACTAGATAAACTGAGTCCAAAATCATGATTTAACACTCTAAATTGATCAACAGAGATGGAGTTATGGTGCTTTTTGATAAATGTGCAATGGCATACATTAAAACAACATTCCAACGACATCCATTATGAAGATGGTGGTATATTCATTAGATCTCTGGCCAAATGAATATTACTTTTTTAATTGTATGGATTATTTTTGATGGGAAAATGGTTCATCAGTAATACAGCTATTAAAAATATTTTTTAGGGAATTTCTGAAATACAGTATATTGGATCTACAAAACTGGCATGAATATTTTTTGTGTCCTGAAAAAAGAAAAAAATTGCATTTAATGGTGCCTATCTTGAGCAAATAAAGCGAGTTTTAATTTAATTATTGTTGATTGAAGTTTCATTACCAAATTTGTACATGTGCAGCAGTCTAATATTTTGCGACATTAAAGTTAGTACGAGGGCTGCTACATATATTTCTGGCCTATTAATGGAAAAAACAAATATTTATGGCCGAAAATGGTTTTATTGTTTTTCAAAATAGTCTCCATGAAGATTAATACACTTTTGCCTACGTTTTAACCAATTTTCGAAGCACTTTTTCAACTCCGGTTGAAGTAACTCCAAAACATGCGTCATCGCGTGTCGCAAGTCGCTGATCACGTAATTAATTTTTGATAAAAAAAAAAGTCGTTGAGTGTCAAACCAGGGCTGTACCGCCGATAACCCATTAATACGATGCTTTGCCCCGTTAAAAATTCCTTTGTTTGAGCCGATGTGTGAGAGGTCGCATTGAATTGATGAAGAATGAATCGCCTCTTCTTCTGCTTTTTTCGAATTTCTTCGATGACTTCTGTTAACCATTCGGAATTGGCTGTCTTGCGTTGCAGTAACGCCACTCTCACCACGTGACAGGTAATGCCGAAATAAAAGCAACCATTTCCTTCGATGTGCTTCTTTCGCGAACAACTTTTGTTGGATTTGGCTCGCCTTGGAAGACCCATACAGTCGACTGCTGTTTTGTTTCGGGCTCGTATACATAGATGCATGCATGGTTCGTCACTTGTTTAGTTGTTATACACAGTAACACATTTTTGTAACGTGTCCTTGCATCATTCGACACGAGGCTTCTTTGGACGATCCAACGCGAACAAATCTTTTTTAGAGCCAAATTTTCATGTAATTATTTCATGTGCTATTGATGCTTGTCATACTAATGCCCAAATATGCCTCAATCTCATGGTCACATGACGATTTTGCTTTATCAATTCACGCACAGGATCGGTATTTTCTGGCACAACAACCGATTTTGGACAACCTTCACGGAATTCGTCCTGAAGCGAACGTCGACCACGCTTGAATTCGTTATCTCAGTTTTTTTTACAGTGCTGTAGGTGAGTGCCCCTTCGATCAGCGACAAATTTTGCTCAGTTTTGGCGATGAAATCCTATTTCTGGTTACCGTGATAGTTTTAACTTTGTTTTAGCTTCTTGATTTTTTTTTTTAAAGTGAAAATGGAGCGATGTATACATGAACAAAGGTAGAGTAGTGCGCAATGCCTAGTTTGTGAAATTCTCTGATGTTTTTGGAAGTGAAAATAGCTAGATGTGTACATGGACACCGAGTTTGTGCAATTCTTTGATGTCTTATTTTGGTTTTATGTAGCGACCATCTTGAAATTGTGCCTTTCTGGCGACGATCTTGGAATCGCCAAAAGAACAAGGGGCACCCAATTGTAAACTTTTACTTGAAGAAAAAAAAAAAAAAAAAAAAAAAAAAAACGTACGGAAATGTTCGTGAGTCGATTCCCTTTTTTGCGGAGATGAATTTTTGGTACTTTTCCGTTTTGCCGGCGCAAGCGATAAAGTCGCCAATAATGGTACAACCGATGCCAAACGGAATATTCTCGCTGGTAACCTTTTACGCCTCATTTTCAAAACAAGTCGCAGCTTTTTCTTATCAGATTGATTGTTTCTTTCAATACTGGCATACAATTACATAGAATTTTTATCAGATAGTTCAGTTTTATGTCTAAGGCCATTTTCGGTCATTAAGTCAATTAGGATGCAATCACAGCTCTTACCCGAAGCCGAAAATATAGAAAAGGAAAGTCAAGGGTTAAATTCATCAATTCTAATGAGAATGTATTAGCGAAGTAAAGCACTGCAGTTTTACATAATTCCTGAGTAAGCTATTCGTACGCATTGAAATATTTCTTGCATTTAAACTTGTGTTCCAAATTAAGATTTAACTTGAAATTAATGTAAATAATTACTGAGAGCATTAGATTTTTGTAGAGTAGTTTACGTGAGATGAGATCGCTTGGGGTCACGTGATATGAACCGGCGAATTAGGATGTTGAACCATGAAAGCATAGTAAATTCTTAAATTAATGTCTTTTTACAAATTTATTGTTTTTATTTATTGGCTTTTTATAAAGTTTTAAGCGATATTAAAATGTTTATACCTTCAAAAAAAGAATTCTTAGAACTAAAATTTTTTTAATATTTTTTATGTGTATACTGTATGTTGTCGCCAATAAAGTCTGCTTGGCGAGATTTGCGCCGGCGAAATGGAAAAGTACCGAATTTTTCAGTTTACTGTAAACAACAGAAATCACGCTAAAATGGCAAAACGTTCTGAAGAAGTTATGATTAAAAATATCAAACTTCCAACGGGAATCGTCTGCGGTCGCCTAGCAACACTTATTGTTGCCAAGGCCAGAAATGTAAATAGCAGCCTTCGTAATATAGAAATTTATAGCTCCAAAATTTGTATATTAATTATGTTATTTTTTTCAGTGTAATCATTCATTGAATATGTGTAATTTTTTGAATTAAAATTTGATTGCATTCATGTTGAAAAATTTCAGATGATGCCATGAATATTGCTCGTGTAATGGCCAACTTGGCAGATCGAGGAGTTGTGTTCAATAACAACGGGTTTGTAAAGAAAACACCCGAAGAATAATTATCTATTTTGTATGTCTTGTAGAAGTATTCTTTCCAAAGTTATATGTACTTGTAAAATAAAGTATTTATGTACATTTTATATAGTTTAGTCTTTTCATATTCTAGTGTAAATATTCTTTTGTAGTTATTTACGTAACTATGTATCTGAAAACTACGCGACTTTAACTGTATGCAGCTGTCTGAGTTGAAGTAAAGCATATATTTAACGTTACTTAGTTTAAAATATTTTATTTATCCGTAATTTGATTTTTCTATTTGGGCACATGCTTTTGAGACCGCATTGGCAAAAGCAGCCAAAATAATACCTGTAATACCTGGAGCTGTTTCATCTACCAGCAACATTAAAGCAGAACAGAAGTGCGGACTTCCAATCCTTTTACAAAAAAAAAAAAAAAAAAAAAAAAAAAAAAAAAAAAAAAAAAATGTGGAATTGGCAACATGGTTTGATGATGCGTCCAGCCCAAAAAAATCCGCAACAAACAGTGATACATCGTGAATGCGTTTGTTTCTCAACAATCACTCGTGGATTTTCTAAACCCCAGATGCGACAATTCTGTAGATTAACCAAGCCATTAAGACGAAAATGAGCTGAAGATGATGATGTTCGAAACATTGGCATCCGCTTGTTGTTCCATAAACCATTGAACGAACTCGCTGTGCGTAGTCAGTAGGCCTTCAATTCTTCAGTTGAACTTTGAAACATGAAGATGCAAATTTTTCGTAAGAATACGCTGTACAGAGTTTTTGAAATGTCCAGTTCTCGACTGTGGTGCCGAATTGATGTTCCTGGACTGTCAGCAACACTCTCACGAACTGCTTTGATGTTTTAAACGACTTGTTGACGGATAACCAGATTGTTTAAGATCACTAATTGATCCAGTCACCCTAAATTATTTAATTAATCTCTTCACAGTTGATGAAATTAAATCCATTCCGACGATGTTTACAGAGAAGAAAATATCTTACACTCAAGTTTACAAACAAGGCCTGGACATCGGGACACAAATCCAGAAGGAATTTTGGAAACTGGAACAACAGGTCGAGACTTAAGAGATCATCAACTCTGAATTATGACAATGAGATCAGAGAAAATATTGCTCTCAAGCGTGATACCTACATTGTCCTTCAAAAGCCTAACCTACCCTCTTACATCCCCATTAACACCATACTAGATCTGGTGGAATATTGTACAAAAAAGGAAACTAAAGCTGTTATCAAGGCAAAAAGTACTCGAACAATTGGGTCCTTTTTGGGAGTTGATTTGGTAAACATTTACACGGATGGGTCATCAGATGAGACTATCCAACAGGGCGGAGCCGTAATTCACAATATTGTACCAAATGGGGCCACTTTACTCCAAAACCATGCAGCAGGCAACATCGCTTTGAACTTCACATGTGAATTAAGAGCAATCCAGGAGGAGCCTCTGAGAATTTACATCGACTTGAATGACAACGATAAAGCCAGAGTACTTGTAATTTACTGTGACTCTAAAGCTGGCCTAGAGGCAATACTGCAAGGACATTCAAGACTCACCAAGGATGTACACCAACACCTAGAAACAATCAACCAGATTGGAAAGATATGCTATGCAATGGATTTTTGCACATGTTGGAATCGATGGAAACGAGGCAGTCGATAAACTAGCTAAAAAGGCAAAAAAAGCTAAAAGGCAGTCGATAAACTAGCAACTGAACAACTCAATTCCTGTCACTCTTGAAGAGGCTAAGGCCATTGCCAGATATAGACTCAAAGAGAAATCTCTTAAAAAAGATCACCAGACAGTGAGATTGATGCAAACAGAGAAATTACAAAGATTGAGAACCTGCCATTTTAGATTGAGAACCTGCCATTTTAGAGGAATGAAAATGAATGCAGATGGTACCAGATCATACAGAACTTGTAGAAACTGCCCCGAAACAGACCTTTCTCCAGAACACATCTTCACCTGTCCGGCAATACTTGCAGCTCTGCAAAGCGTGGTGGAGTTTCTTTTCGAGCAAGAGTTGTATTGTGAAAAAAAGATTGTGGAATTGGCAACATGGTCTGATGATGCCCTCCAGCCCCAAATTCGCAACAAACAGTGATACATCGTGAATGCGTTTGTTTCTCAACAATCACTCATGGATTTTCTGAACCCCAGATGCGACAATTCTGCAGATTAACCTAGCCATTAAGATGAAAATGAACTGAAGATTATGATGTTCGAAGCATTGGCATCCACTTGTTGTTCCATAAACCACTGAACGAACTCGCTGTGCGTGGTCAGTAGGCCTTCAGTTCTTCAGTTGAACTTTGAAACATGAAGATGCAAATTTTTCGTGAGAATACGCTGTACAGAGTTCTTGAAATGTCCAGTTCTCGACTGTGGTGCCGAATTGATGTTCCTGAACTGTCAGCAACACTCGCACGAACTGCTTTGATGTTTTGAACGACTTAACTGAAGGATGGCCAGATTGTTTAAGATCACTAATTGATCCAGTCGCCCTAAATTATTCAATTAATCTCTTCACAGTTGATGAAATTAAATCGATTCTGACGATACATTGCGAACTGTAGCTGCCAAATCTTCGTTATTTTTAAAATATTGCTGGACATTAGAAAACACGTTGTTCATTTTCAATAACCCGGAACTATCAGCTGTCATGCTGCCTTGTTTGGCAACACTTTATCGCATAAATGGCGCAGAATTAAAATCTTGCATGAATTTTGGTATAACCTTTTAAGTATTAAATTATAAGGTATTTCCGCCCCCTTCTTAGCATGCCTTCGTGGTGTAGTGGTCAGCACACTCGGCGCGTATTCGAAAGGCCTGTGATTCGAGTCCAAGCGAGGGCATTGCTCATTTTTCATCTCTCCTGCTTTAAAAAAAGGCCTAATGTCTCTACGAAACCTAAAAATATAATCTCATTTCCTTTAGTTTAAAGCAAGAATAATTATAAACCTGTTTTTTAAAAAAAGAAAACGCATGCAGTGTCTAAGGAATGATTTGCTGAATACATCACTGTCAGGCATGTGTGGCTTGTTCTGAAAATACAGACATGAATAGATAAGCAGTTACGTATAACATATTAGGTATATAAACTTAATAAGGAATGCTTCAAGTTCTAATCTTAGTCCTAACAAATATTTAGTTTATAAAAACTGAGGTATTTATCAAATGGTATGCGAGGAAATATTACTTAAATATAATTGCGACATATTCTATTAAATGAGATGAAATGTAGGACACTTTTACTGGCTTTTAATAACATATTTTTTATTAGCTAATACAGGGGCTGCTCACACATTTTTTAAACGTTGTATATTGTATTCACAAAACTAAATTACATAAAATTCTTGTTTTAAATGTTCTATTTGACATCCCCTATTCTGAACTATCTTTCGACACCGCAATTTTCAGGATAATAATTCCCTTTGAAGTGGCAGAAGAGAGATTCTATCCCATTCCTCTCGAACAGCTTTCCAGAGTCCTGCTAGGGTTTTGGGACAAAGTTTGGATAATGCAGTTTTTAAAAGTCCGAAAGCACAAAAATCCATAGGTGACACATCGGGAGATTAAGTAGGGATATCAGTAAAGGGTACCAGTTTTTTGTCCCATTTCTTTTAGGAAATTTACAGTGGATTTTGATGTGTGACTGCTAGCTTTGTCCTGATGGAGTCTCACAGATGGATGGCACTGTGGGTAAGGCGATGGTGTTTCATTCAGAAAAATTGGCGATGAAATATGTTCCTGATAGTATTTGGAGTTAATCTTGACATTTTTTTGCACTCTCTTTATTTTTAACTTGCCATTATAAGAGAAACCAGCAACAATCATGAATCCCTTAGAAAAACTTTCTTTCGATTCTTTGAACCGTGTACTTAAATTTTTTCTTCCCTATTATGATAATAAATGGCTCCTTTTTTTGTTACAATCATTTAAATACACCCATGCTTCATCTATTGTGACAATTGTTTTCCATTTTTCTTTGGATAAGTGTTTCTCATATAGAATTCTGCAGCGTGTCCTGCGTTGAGCGATATGCTTTGGAGGAAGACGAGGCACATTGCGTTTTTTCGCTTTCTTAAGATTTAAATCAACGTTTATCATTTTATTTACAGTGGACTACAGAGCATTTTAATGATTTTGCTACTGTCCTTTGACTAGGGGGATTTTCTTTTAACATTAAACAACGTACCTTTGCAAGAGTCGAAGACGTCCGTTTTTTACGTGGATACTTGTTTGGAATTTTTGTCCCACTTGAGGTTCCAATTGGACGTTTGTTTCCTTTCTTGTTGATGATATTACCCATCGACGCTTTAGATATCACAAAACCATGAGTCTCACATCGTTTTTGGCTAACGGAGTATGCATATTTCTCTTCGAAAAGAGTGTCAATGTAGCCTTCGAACCACTGCTTTGTTAAATTCGCCATTTTGAATAAAAACAAAACTTTCAAGCCACAGACGATAATTTTGACTTTTAGAAACATAGTGCAATTGCAATTACTTCTTTTGCAGCAAACGATTTTTTATTACCGCTTACCAAAATCGTCTAAAAAATGTGCGAACAGCCTCTGTAAATATGTCTACATATTTATTTTGTAACGTCTTGAGCTGTTAGCTGTTCCTACGAGAACGTCACCATGATGTTCTGCCATATAAGAAATATATATATATATATATATGTGTATGTATATAATCAAATAATGTAATAGCTGGAAAGTTCGCGAACCTTCTTAAAAAATGCATGCAATCATGTAATAATTATTTTATATTATTTGCAGTAGGAAAAGTAATTAAAACATATGTAAAAATTTAACGTGAAATTTAGTTCTAAATGCACTGAATATTTCGAAACAAAATAGTAGCTGTTAACTGGATTTTTAAGACATTTGATTGTCATACTGTGTGTGCAATGAATTCTATAGCCATAGAAAGAAATAGCGAAAATTCTTTAGCTGTTAAAATGCAACTGAAAATGAAGTTTGGCGTACTGGATTTGATTACATTGTTATCTCATTCGTAATTCTTTGGTTCTAATATTGTAACTTAATTAATATATTAAAGCAAGCTGGTTACGTGGTCGCATTTCACCAGTTCATAAGATCTCTGTAATCATGTTTAATGTCTCTAGTCAACACCAGATGGCAGCACTAAAGAAAAATAGTTCGTAAACTGACACACAGTTGGCAGCACTATGCTGCCTTTTGGTAATTTTATTTTAACTTTAACGTCAAATGTAACCTAAAAAAATAAAAATGAGATCAATAATAAATTAATAATATGAGAAAATATCTTTAAGTTTTAAACAGTTTGCAGAAGATTGTAATCTTTTTCGTAAGTTTCTATTATGGAGCAAAGAAGAGAAATTAAATTTGAAATTGTTTGTTTATGCAATAAAGTGGTGACAAGAGAAGAAATTTAATACTCTGTCGCACAGAAATGCCTACTTTATATTCGAATTATCTGTATTCAGTAAGGAAAGGCTGACAGCCGATAGCGTTGAAAATTAATATGATAAAAGACACTAAAAACTAGTTTTTTGATTTAATTTACTGTTTTCATTGATTCAGTTTTATTCTAATTTTAACCCTGACTAAGACTTTTCATTTTATTTACGTGTACCAAGTTTTTTGATGGTATTCTCAAAGAAATCCGAAATAAAAATAGTTTAACTCACTCTTCGCTGTATACAGATGCCAGAATATTACTAAACGATGTAATAAAATAACAATTTATAGGCAGTCAAAGATTTCAGTGTAGCTCAAAGCTTTAAGGTTCAATTTATCAAATATAGCTATGTGAAAAAATATATGTAATAATAAGATAAAAATTCCTATTATCAATATGAGGTCTTCACAAATCCATCTAAGACATTTTCCTAAAGATAAAATTGGGGGGGGGGGGAGTCATTTTTCAAGAAAACTGGAAAACTTCGAAATGGGAAAATAATTTCCCACTGTTGCTTGGTTTATTCGGTTTCATAAAATCATTCCCTTTAGCTCATATGGGCTTTTAGACTCGAAATGGTGTTTTGTGTCGAATGGCTGGCCATAAATGCTCTGTTCACTTTTCATTCGAGTCCATTGCTATTCGGTAAAATGTAAGTAATGTATCTTACAGATTGATGTTGATGAATTTAATTATGGCAAAGCACACTAGGGTTATCTGTTTAAGGGAAGGGATGCCTTCGTAGAGGACTTTCTAAGGGAAACTGGCTCGTATACACGTTGCACATGGGGAAAACCACGAAAGCCAGCCCGTTTGCGGAATTCGAACCTCGAACCAAACTATCGGTGTTCAGCGACTTTACCGCTCGGCCGCTAGTGGGCCATCTTACAGATTGAAGCTGTCTGTTGTGGAATAACAAACTAAGCTATTTGAAAGCAATAGATGCGGTTCTTAAGAATATTTCTTTCTTTCTTTTGAATTGGATCGATTTAAATAATAAAGATGCAATTCATTCCTGAACTATCTGATTAAAAATACAGTACAATTCCAGTTATCCGAACTTCTACTATCCGAATCGCTGATTATCCGAATTACTTTCAGAATTTAAGGAAAAAATTAAGAGGGAAACGTGTTGTTTGACAATCAATGATTTCAGACATTAAAAGGAGCAAATCTACACTTTTTAACTCCGTGTCACCAATTGAAAACGAAAATTGGAAGTTCTTCAAGAAAATCAATAAAAGCAGCAACAAACAAAAATTTAGAAGATGTCGTTTTCAAATGGTTTTTTTGCAGCAACGTTCTGTGGGAAACCCAATCTCGGGTCCGCTTGTTTGTCAAAAAACTAAGATCTTAATCCATTCTGGAATTATCATTTAAGTTATTAAATTATCCTATATATTGACTCAGCATAGCGTCCACAACAAATTAAGTCAGTTTTTACGCCTTCGGTGTCTTTTGCCGAGTGAGAACTGTGCACCGAAAAATCTGCCTTTTTGCCCGCTGGCCGAATTACTTGTTTTTGCGTAGAAACTGTAATTTTAATTGTAAAAATTGTTCTTTAATTTGTTTTAACTTTATTTATGTTCTATTTTTTCTATATTTTTCAATTTTTAATAAAGATATTTTTAAAGTTCATGTATTTTTGCCTTGTCGCGAAGTGAGATCTGAATTAATTGAATGAAAAATATGTCTCTAATGAAATTCGAGGAAATAAGTTCAAACGAAATGCAGCAAAAAGGGCGTATAGTTTAATATTTCGTACAAGGAAGTTATGTGGTGTACATGCTACCGTGAAAGACCGAAATTGGAGAATGTCGACTTTCACCGGAGAATGTCAACATTCACCAAATACGTCGGTGAAAGATCGAATATTTCTTTACATTCTTGTACATTTGGACCCTCACCGGTGTATGTCGAAAAGAGAGGAGTATATGTACACGCTGCCATTCCAAAAGGAAGAGTTCCACAAATAAATGCAGTTGTAAAAGCAAGGGACTCTTGTGCAATTCAAAGTGACATAATAGTTTAAGTTGTTGCAATAAATAAGATTTGAATCACATAATTTGGTAAGTTTATAACTTCTATTATTTTCCTTTCTCATTTTGAATGTACTGTGTGTTTCAAGTTCTTATGTTCTTAAGTTCTTATTCTGAGTCTCAAGTACGTTTTTTCGTGAATGAATTACGGAGAAGGAATAATATAATATTGTTATATGTTCAACATTCACCATTAGTACATGGTGAATCTCGACATTGACCGGTGTAAGTCAGAAATAAGAGTATTTGGAAAATATTTCGGACATACACCAAGAGACTATGTGAATGTTGACATTCACATAGTCTCTTTATTTCCAACTTTTTATAGCTGACTACATAATATAGCTGCTTTAGAAACTAGTAACCAGAAAGTTCGTGTTGCCACAAATATTTTTGTAATTAAATCCTCTTTGTGACAAAATATTTCGCCATGTTTCCACCTTGCGCGCATGCTAATTTTAAAAATGGCTAATGGTACATACTTGAGATTAGATGGAATTCTTTATATGGGCAATATTTTCTAACTGAACCAACAATCTGATGAATATTTTAATATTGAAAAATTTTATGGACGAAAACATTAAGAATTTTTTTAATAAAATACATTTTATAAACTCAACTCAAAATAAAATAAAAATTTAGCGTGAAAATTTTAGAATTTTAGGTTCACAGTAGTTTCCATATGTTATAAAAGCTATATATTAAATATGGAATTAAATTATGAAACAGAATGTTTTAAACTATGCGCTTAAGTTGGAAACATGACGAAAAATGTTGTCACAAAACGGATTAAATTATACAAATATTTGTGGCAACACAAACTTTCTGATGACTATTTCGGAAAGCAGCTATGTTACGTAGTCAGCTGTAAAAAGTTCGTAGTGATTGCTTTTAAAATAAATAAGTTATCCCAATTCTTGCACCAGTCACCTATTCGAACATCTTATGGGTTTTAAGGTGTATGAGTCCCCTTAAAAAGAAATAGCTACATTCATATACAATATCAGCAGACTAATAATAATTAATAATTATTGTTGCATAGGTGCGTACGGGATCATAATAGATTGACTGCACAAGTCTGATAAAAGGTTAATAAAACTTATTTTTATCAGCAGAAATATTTCAAAACTCTGGAATTTTCCACAGAAATATTCGTAAAAGTAATCACAGCATTACATGGTGAATGTCGACATTGACCGGTGTAAGTCAGAAATAAGAGTATTCGGAAAATATTTCGGACATACACCAAGCGACTATGTGAATGTTGACATTCACCGGTGAAAGTCGACATTCTTTAACTTTCGGTGTTTCACCGTAACATACACATCAGATTTTTTGTTTTTATTATCATTGTGATTTCAGATTCATATTAGTAGATTATATCACAAAACGGTTTCTATACCGAACTAGGTAGGAAAACAATGCAATGAAATTGGAAATTTTTTCATACCAAATCTGCGCAAATCTCTTCCCAAAACATTCCGAACTTCGCTCACCTCTCCTTACTAAATCATACCACAGATGAACTCCAGTTCTCGATAGTTGCTGCAAATATTATGAAAAACCATTCAAGCTGTTTAAATAGCTACTCCTTCTGTTGAGCATCGTTCCAAGAAAAACACACTTCATCTTGTTAGGTATTATGTGCACTGCAGATCGGAGTTATAAACCCTACAATGAAACTGCATTCAAGCAAGAATACGTTTAACTGAAAAGGACTGAGAGTGTATAATGGAACACGAATGTTTTTCTAATACAAGTTAGATAAACACGCGGCTTGTGGTTGGGATTTGCAGCTACCCTAATACCCGAGGGGGCATTCAGGGCTTAAGATCACTTACGTTCGACAAATCCTTTGGATTTGTTTTCCCAAGCCCCGGGGGTCGCTGCTAATCCTGTCGGATACGGGTGGTCGTGAGAATATGTATTGAGCATGCTAATATGGCAATATCTCCCTAGGGTTTGGGCGCTTTTATATTTGCTACGATGGGAGAAGTTTAAACGGGCTTGTTTGGTTAGGTGCTTAATTTCGATTTCTTCAACTGTATACCACGGGATTAAATCTCGCATGGGATATAAATATAAATTTAAGACAGATATAAGATAATAAAAAAAAAAAATCTGATAAGTTTAAGATTTTAAATTACGTCCAAAGGTGCGTTAACATTTTCTCTGTTACCTTTATTTATTAAATATCACGTTCTTCGCACTTAAACCATAAAATTCACTTCAAGAGAAATATCGCAAAATAGTTTTACATCGAGCGTATTTTTAGGATTTCCGATATAGAGACTCATGCGCTGGAGATAAAAAATGTTTTTTTTTCTGTACAACGTTGCCATGGCTCTCTTTGAAATCCTTGAGTTTGTTAATCAAAAATTCGTTAAAGATTTACAAAATATGAAATCGATAATAAAACAAATTCCAGATTTCAAATTTGGGCTTCCACATGCCCATATTCGCAGTAGGATGACGTCATTCAAAATTGGATGGCTCTAGGTACCGTTGTTTTATCACAATGCGAGAAATATACATACATTGATGCAGATTTTTCATTATTTAATTTCTTCCAATATAATGCAGGACTCTAACATTCGGTGGCAACAGTTTGAAAAGTAAAACGGAAATTTATAGTGAACCAACGCAAAATCGCAAAACGAAAACAATAGTCCTTCAGGGACAAAGCCCCTTTGGATTAATAAAGAAAAATTTATAATGATTTTAATGAGTCAAGGTTAATGGCATGGATTTTAACTAGTAGAAATTCATAAAATTATTTAATTAATTTATTGTAATAAGAAACCAAAAGTAATGCTTTTTGATAACAGGATACACAACGGCCGTTTTGTAACAACGTTTTGTAACGCTCAAAGGGGCGTTAGCCCAGAAGAGCTATTAGTTTTGAAACGCCATTTTTGCGTTGACTCACTAAAAGCGTTTTATAACTTTTCAAATCGCTGCCACCAAATATTATCGCCCTGTATTATATTTAAAGAAATTAAACAAGTAAATATAAAAAAGTTTTTTTAAAGTCACTTATGAGAATTTTCGGTACATTCCGAGTAAGCCTTTGTAAAATGCAAACAAAATTCTTAGTCCAAAGGGCAATTTGCCCAGAAGGACTATTAATTTCGTTTTGGCATTTTGCGTTGGTTCACTATAAATGTCCGTTTCACTTTTCAAACTGTTGCCACCCAATGTTAGAGTCCTGCATTATATTTAAAGAAATTAAATAATGAAGAATCTGCATACATGTTTCTCGCATTGGGATAAAACAACGGTAAATAGAGCCATCCGAGTTTGAATAATGTAAGTCTCCACTCGAATACGGGTACCCAGAAGCACAAATTTGGAATTTGTTTTATTATGTATTTCATATTTTGTAAAAGTTTAACGAATTATTTATACGTAGCGTATTCGGAAACTAAGTACCGTTTCATTCTAGCGCCGTCGCATCCCTGTGGTAGGCGTCCCGCGCATGCGCGCTAGTCTTTTTTGTTCACTGACTTTCAATTGTCGCCATTTTGGTTGCTCTATGTTGTGTTTTCAGTTTGCTGTGCACATTCAAAATGTTTAAGACAATTAGTTCTCCCGCTGACTATGAGATTCGTGCCGTGATTAAATTTTTGAACGCGAGGAATGTTAAACCGGCCGAAATTTATCGTCAAATGACAGATGTTTACGATGAATACGCGATAAGTGATGGAATGGTGAGAAAGTGGGTAAGAATGTTTAATGCAGGTCGAACAAATGTCCACGCCGAGGCTCGGAGTGGTCGGCCTTCTGTTTTCACCGATGATTTGGTAAGGAATGTTGATGAAGCAATTCATGAGAACAGACGCTTCACAATGACAACTCTTTCAGAGGCATTTCCACAAATTTCACGTACTGTTTTGTTCGAAATTGTGTCTGACCGCTTGAATTATCGCAAACTGTGTTTTCGATGGGTTCCAAAAATGCTCACTGATGTTCACAAAACAAAGCGACTTGGTAGTGCCCTGACATTTCTCACGTGGTACAGTGATGAGGGAGAAAACTTTTTAAACCAAATTGTGACAGGTGATGAAACTTGGGTGTGTCATTTCACACCAGAATCGAAACAACAATCGATGGAGTGGAGACACACTCATTCTCCGAAAAAACAAAAGTTCAAAGTGACAATGTCATCACAAAAAAATCATGTGCACTGTCTTCTGAGATAGGAAAGGCGTTTTGCTTACTGAATTTCTTCCCAGAGGTGAAACCATTAATGCGGCACGATATTGTGAGACTTTAACAAAACTAAGGCGTGCCATTCAAAACAAACGAAGAGGAATGCTCAGTAAAGAAATTGTGTTGCTCCATGACAATGCTCGGCCCCATACTGCTGGTGTCACTCAATCGTTAATTCGACAGTTTCATTGGGAGCAGTTCGATCACCCGCCGTACAGCCCGGACTTGGCGCCATCCGACTATCACTTGTTCCTGCACATGAAGCGCGAGCTTGGTGGCAAGCGCTTTGGATCTGACGATGACACGAAAAATGCTGTGGAGTCGTGGTTATCGAAACTGGCGGGAAGTTTCTTTGACGATGGTATACAAAAACTGGTCACCCGCTATGACGAGTGTTTGATCATTGGCGGAAACTATGTTGAAAAATAGTTTAAGACAGGTATTTTCATGTAAAAATAAAATTGGATTCGAAAAAATTGTTTTACTATTTTTTTTTTTTTTTTTTTTTCAAAAGGGTACTTAGTTTCCGAATACGCCTCGTAACAAACTCAACAATTTAAAGTGAGTGATGACACTCTACCGGGAAAAAAAAACATTTTATCTCCAGCGCGCGCGACTGTGTATCGGAAATTCTACAGATAGGCTCATTTAAAAATTAGGGCCCACCAGCGGCCGAGCGGTAAAGTCGCTGAACACTGGTAGTTCGGTCCGAGGTTCGAATCCCGCGAACGGGCTGGCTGCATGGGTGTTTTCGTGGTTTTCCCCATGTGTAATGTGTATACGAGCCAGTTTCCCTTAGAAAGTCCTCCACGAAGGCATCCCTCCCCCTAGGCAGATAGCCCTAGTGTGCTTTGCCATAATTAAATACACCGCACCACCGCATACACACCGCATTTAAAAATTATTTTGCGATAATTGCTTTTGAACTGAATTTTATGGTTTAAGTGCGAAAAACATGTTGTTTAATAAATAAAGGTAACACACAAAACGTTAAAAAGACGCCCCTTTGAGCGTATTGTAAAATCTGAAAGCTTTCAGATTTTCATTTTTCCAACTGTTTAACCGATAGTATCAATTTTTGCTCTCGAATTGTTCTAAACTCCTGTTTAAGCTAATGTCAAACTTCAGTAGTAAAATATTTGGGCTAATCTTTGGAATATGGTAACAGGTAGTTTGGTGACATTTTGGTAAGGCGATAAAGGTTACTAGCCAGGACTTTAGCAATAATCTGAGAAGTATATTTTATCTTGTATCTTGTGTGAAACAGTGTTGCTTAATATTTGGATCCCATTGCGCTCTCTAAAGTAAATTCCAAATTTTTATTGCATTTATGTGATCATCTAAAAGAGTTGCTTGAGTGGTGTATCAGTGTAGGATTAATTGCTGATAAGTATGAATGTCCAACATGTGGGAATGAAATGAGATTGTGTGAAAGGAAGGGTATTACAGATAAGTTTGAATGGCAGTGGAAGAAATGTGGTGAAAATGGACTTTCCGGAAAATTCCGATCGTGATTTTAGCTAATAAGTACTTAGAAACAATTTGCACCTAATCTACGTCATCATTAAGCACTTTTGTTCCATAAAAGTTCTAGCATATGCGTAATTCGGCTAGCAGATTGTTGCAAAAAATGTTGAAAGAAGGGGGGGGGGGGAACTAGCAGGTTTGGTCGCCAAATTTTCGCCAAAAACTCGCCAAGTTACCATAATTCGTAGATTTACCAATATTTGTTAAAAATTGTCGGTTTATAGATAGAAATATATGGTAATTTCGCTTAGGATGCTGTAATTTCATATTTCAATCTTTGACTGTAAAATAATTTTCTGTGAATTATGCAAATTGTTTCGTTCTAGCAAGTTTTAATAAATGGCGTTTTACCGAGTTGAAATTTTGCTAGAATTTTGCAAAGACAATGAAATTTCGTATGCCAGTTTATGACAATAACATTCCTACATGCCGCCCAGTCGGTATAGTGGCCCGGGAAGCTGATTGCAATACTGAAGTGCCTGGGTTCGAATGCCGGAGAACTGTCCGTCCCCTTATAGGATAGGCGATGGTGGACCACCTATTAGGTGCCTCCATAATAAAGAGACCACCACATCTGGCCTTGTATAGATTAATGGACTGGATTACATTTGTAATTATTCACAATCTACCATTGGAGGGGAAAAAAAAAAAAAAACCCATTCCTACTGAGCACTGCTTGGATAGAAGTAGGTAATACTGTTGGATAAAAACCACATTTTGTATTCCAGAGATATGAAATAAACAGTTTATCTACTTAAAGAAGAAAGTTCTGAATTCAGTACACTAATTTTTTTTTTTTTTTTTTATATGACCGAACAACTGAAATTTGGAGTTCCTTTTCTTTACTTTTGATCATGTTTATCTAGAGAACATTATGTGAAAGGATAAAAAAGAAGGGGAATTTAGGGAGAAAATCCCCTATTTAAGGTCTACAATAGTCGTCTGCAGCTATCCAAACATTAGCTGCCATTGTTAGATGCAAATACGAGAGTGCTGAGTGCCCACGTTTCGAAAAGGGAATCCAAGCACGAGGAGTTGAGAGAGAGTTCTTAATCCCAGAAATACGGTTGTTAAAATATTTGCATTGGCTGGTAATGGCAGTCTCATTAAGTAAGGATAAAAAATAGATTTCAAGTTGTTTATTATTTTCGTGTGAGCTTTTGCAGTAGAAGTAGTAGTTAGGTTTATCGTTTCATACTGCATATGAGAAATTTTAATTAAACTGAATTTTACAAAATTGTGATAACATTATGATAACAATGAATACTCTGTCTCGCATTGGTAAGATTTATTATTAGCCAAAGCGCGTTAGCCAGAAAGTGTTTTTAATTCCAAAAATGACATTTTGCATCGATTCACTTTTCAAACTGTTGCCACCCAATATTATCGACATGTATTATATTTAAAGAAACTAAATAATGAAGAATCTGCATGAAACGTTACTCGCATTGTGAAAAAATAACGGTACCTAGGGCCATCCAATTTTGAATAACGTAGTACTCCAACCGAACATGGGCACTTGGAAGACCGAATTTTGAATTTGTTTTTATTATTTATTTAAAATCTTGTAAAATTTTAATGAGTTTTCGATTAACAAATTCGGCGATTTCAAAGCGAGCAATGGCAACACTCTACGGAGAGGAGGGGGGGGAGGGTTATCTTCAGCGCGCGAGACTGTGTATCGGAAATTTTAAAGATATGCGGTTTTAAAATATTTTGTGATATCGCTGTTGAATTGAATTTTATGTGTTTTAAGTGCGAATATGTAATAAATAAAGGTAGCATACAAAACGTTTAAAAAAACCCTTTTTTTGGGCGTAATATAAGATCTGAAAAATTTCAAATTTTTTTTTTTATTGCTACTGTTGTAAATAATGTAAAATTTGTTGTGACATATATGGTTCGAATTACCGATCTTCGGAAAAAAACTTTTATGTATGGCTACGGTTTGGTAATATCGTGTGTTGGATGTATATTTAATACTTGCATTTCTTTTTTTCTTTGTATATTTTATTTTCTCACTGTTTAATTTTATGTTGTGATTTACAGTAATCTTGTTACTGGAAACATTCTTTATTTTACTATCGAGTTTGTGTGAATGGCAACAGTTGTTCATGTTTATGTTTCAGTAGAATAGCGTTCTTAGCCGCATTTTTCTTAAAGAATATTTGATGTTTTAGAATATCAATAAAGTTTTTATACAAAGCTAATGCTTTTTAGTTCGAGGCAACTATTTGGTTCCTCAGGTGAGGTATTTAATGATATTTAATATATTGTAATTTGTAATTGTATGTTTTAGAACTGTGTTTAATGAACTTTTAAGTACTAGTACTGCAAATCGTCTGCATGACGTTAGAAAGATAAGTGGAAATATATTTGCTGCTTAAGTATCTTGTTGAAGTTATTTGTGCTTATTAATCATTATTCATGGTAATAATGACAAATTAAGTGAAGCTGATCTTAAAGATTAAGAGGACGAATGAAATCTACCCTAACGCGGCTTCACAGTAGTTTCAGTAACGAAATTAAAAGCGCGATTAGAAAGAATTGAACAAATATTTAAGGAATTTGATCAATATGATGCCGCTTTACCCGAAGAAGCTTCTGAAATTGCTGAATTCGAAGCTAAATATTTTGAAACAAAAGTAATGTATCAATCCGCCATTGAATCCTCAACGGCCAGAAATGTTTTGATTTGAAATCCCACTGCAGTTGAGGCTAGCTTTAAACGTCCTCGTTTAAACATCCCGAGTTTCAATGGTAAATATACTGATTGGCTTAATTTTAAAGATCTGTACATGGCGACAGTTCATACCAATCAGCCATTATCGAAAATTCAGAAATTCCAATATTTGATAGGACTTTTAACAGACGAACCAGCTGCTATTATTAAGCACATCGTGTGTGTTGTTGTTTTGTATTTGAGAATAAATTGAAATACTATGATAAATTTCGAAGTTTTAAAGGTGCTACTTTGGTAGACGGTTGCATGGATTTTTGGCGATTTACGTTGGCGTAATTGTTGGCGCGATTTTTACAATCGTCAGCCATCTTGAAAAACGCTGTTTTTACGCATAGTAAAGTATTCGAAACTTTTTTGTTGAAAATGTCGTTTTTTAAGACGGCAGGTAAGTATAAATAAATACATTTACTATGAGTATAAAATACTAAAGTAAGGCTATTATTACTTTCATATAGCAAAAAAGAGAATAAAAACACCACTATAAAAACATTGTGTTAACGTTTAATTAGATTAAAATATTACTGAAATTGAATATCGAATTAAAAACCATCCTACCAACATTTAAAAGAATTAGAATATTATTAAATTCATATACTCTAAAATACGTTATATAAAATATAATTAACATTAAAACATATGTGACAGTAATTATCTCAGCAATTTTTGAAAATAGTGTATTAATTTTTTTAACAAAAATTGAAGTATACAATTATAAAATAAAAGAAAAATATGTACTTACATTTTTTTGAGTAAATTAAACTCTTGTTTATTGATAAGTACCACAAAAAAAATCGAAATCATAATTGAATCGGCTCTTTTAACCATCTTCATCTGTTATCCACATATCTCGCGCTTCATTGAAGAAACAATTAGCGAAATTCCTCCAAAAATTTAAAATACATTTCCTCTGACGCTATTAACAATTTAAAAATAAATCTTTGATTAGGAAAGACAAGTTAGCCAAAATAAGGTCTCAAAGGGCAATTTTTGGTGCTACTTTGGTAGACGGTTGCACGAATTTTGGCGATTTTTTGGCGATTGTTTTTCGGCGAGCAATACGACTTATGGTAAACCCATTGCTAGACAAATTGGTTATGGTAACCGATACTTTGTTGTCATTTTATTTTAAAAATAATGCGTTTAATTATGCATAAATTCCGTGTTTTAAATATTATTTGTGACTTCAAAATAATAAAAATGAATTTAATTTTGCATTTTTTATTTGAAATAAAAATTTTATTGTTTATGATATTTTATGGAATTTTATGTTGTGAATGATGTGATGAATGACGTCACATTATTTTAAAAGTAATTGGTTTTAATATCTATAAATTTAATCTAATGTTTTAAACATTACTTATGGCTGTTAAATATTAAAATACAATTTAATTTTGCAATTTTTTTAAATATGATTTTATCATGAATGATTATCTAACTAATTTTAATTCTATGCGTGATGTAATCAGCTCCCTGATTGGTTACTGAATATTTGTGCATTACCGCGCCATTTTAAAATTTTATTATTCATCTCTTCGAATTCCTCAGATTTCAAAGCGAATGGATGTCTGTGTTTCGAAGATAAATGTTGTTAGTGGTAATTACCAAGAATTATTGGTATCGGGATAAAAAAATTTCCGTTTGAGACCTTATTTTGGCCAACCTGGATTTCTTAATCAAGATTTATTTATTGTTACAAGGGTCAGAGGAAATTTATTAAAATTTTTTTGAAGAAACCTCGCTAATTGCTTCTTCAATGAAGTGCGAGTGATGGGAATAACAGATGAAGATCGTTTTTTTTTCTGGTACTTATCAATATACTTAAGGTAAAATGCTTAAAAAAAGTGTAAGTACATATTTTTCTTTTACTTTATTATTGTACACTTCAATTTTTATTAAAAAATTAATACATTTTTTTCAAAAATTCCTGAGATATTTATTGCCATATATGTTTTAATGTTAAATAATTATATCCTATAAAACTTATTTTAAAGATTTGAATTTAAGTAATTGAAAAATTTAATTCTTTTAAACGTTGGTTAATGTTTTTAATTGAATATTCAATTTAAGTAATATTTTATTCCAATTAAATGTTGGCGCAATGTTTTTATAGCGGTGTTTTTATTCTATTATATGAAAGTAATAATTTAACCTTACTTTAGCACTTTATACACTTAGTAAATGTATTTATTTACATTTACCAGCCATCTTAAAAAGCAACGTTTTCAACAAAAAATTAATCCATTATATTTAACGATATTTATTTTTTTAGAGTTTCGAATACTTTACTATGCGTGAAATACGTAAAAGCAGCATTTTTCAAGATGGCTGACGACTGTAAAAACCGCGCCAACAATTGCGCCAACGTAAATCGCCAAAAATCCGTGCAACCGTCTACCAAAGTAGCACCCAATTTTTTTATTCCAATACCAATAATTCTTGGTAATTACCAATAACAACATTGTTCTTCGAAACGGAGATATCCATTCCATTTGAAATCTGAGGAATTCGAAGAGATGAATAATAAAATTTTAAAATGGCGCGGTAATGCACAAAATATTCAGTAACCAATCAAGGAACTGATTACGTCACGCATAGAATTAAAATTATTTAAATAATCATTCATAATAAAATCATTTTTAAAACAAATGCAAAATTAAATTGTATTTTAATATTTAACAGCCATAAATAATGTTTAAAACATTAGAGTAAATTTATAGATATTAATGAAACCAATTACTTATTTTAAGTAAGGTGACGTCATTGATTACATCATCCACAACATAAAATTATATAAAATATTTTTACATTAAATTTAATATTATTAATATTAAATTTAATACATTTTTATTTTAAATAAAAATGTAAAATTAAATTGATTTTTAATATTTAGAAGCCATAAATAATATTTAAAACACGGAAGTTATGCATAATAAAACGCATTATTTTTTTAATAAAATGACAACAAAGTATCGGTTACCATAAATAACTTATCCAGCAATGGGTTTACCGTAAGTTGTATTACTCGCCAAAAGAAAAATCGCCAAAATCCGTGCAACCATCTACCAAATTAGCACCGTTTTAAAAATATAATTTCATCTTATGAACTTTGCACAATTATTTACATACGTCTTACTTTACATTCGCTTACCATCCATTCCAAAATAAAAATGTAAAATTAAATTGATTTTTAATATTTAGAAGCCATAAATAATATTTAAAACACGGAAGTTATGCATAATAAAACGCATTATTTTTTTAATAAAATGACAACAAAGTATCGGTTACCATAAATAACTTATCCAGCAATGGGTTTACCATAAGTTGTATTACTCGCCAAAAGAAAAATCGCCAAAATCCGTGCAACCGTCTACCAAAGTAGCACCGTTTTAAAAATATAATTTCATCTTATGAAAATTTGCACAATTATTTACATACGTCTTACTTTACATTCGCTTACCATCCATTCCAAAACACCATTAACATATAAGAAAAAGGATAGCCTAAAGCGGGTTTTAGGAAATTGATTACAAAAAGCGCTTCGCGAGTTGGAAAGTTTGGGAAATGCTGCCCTTAATTAACATCCAAAAGAAATACGGCATTTGATTCTACACAGACCGCAAGCAGAATAAACGTCAAAGTTTATTTCATAATCCCCCAACGCACCTAAATAATGCCAAGACTTTCTTTAATAAGTCGTATAAAAGTTAGTCCTGTACCTAGTTTTCTTATACTTAAAATAAAAAGAAACCTTACCTCTCGGTCTTCGACCGACTATCTCCAAGCTTGGGCAAAAGCTAGTGATAGTGAAGTTAAGAAACTGCAAGCACTGCAAAACGAGGTTTTACTCATCATCAGCAATGCACCGTACTATACCGGACTTCATTTCCAGAATGAATGAAAATTTCTTTAATAAATGCATTTACAATAATCCTGCCAATTTTTCAGACATCCTAGCATACGAAATCCTAGCAGAAAGATAAGAGATACCATCCTTTTGCCGCCATCTTCTAAACTAAGATCACGGACCACCGTACTAACATTCCGGACTTCATTTTCAGAATGAACGAAAATTTCTTCAATAAATCTATCTACAATAATCCTGCCAATTTGGCAGACATCCTAGCATACGAGATCCTAGCAGAAAGGTAAGAGATACTGCCCTTTTGTCGCCCATCTCCTAAAATAAGATCACAGACCACCGTACTACCATTCCGGACTTCATTTCCAGAATGAACGAAAATTTCTTCGATAAATCCATTTACAATAATCCTGTCAATTTTTCAGACATCTGTAACAGATTTAAATAATATTAAAATCTTGTAGTTTAAATAATTTAAATAGATGAACATTAAGGTATTTGTGAATGGCAATATTTGAAACCAGACTCGAGTGCCTCGTGCGACTCTCGCACGAAGAATGTAATTTATTTTTAAATGATAGAATATGTTTTCTCTTCTTGTTTGTATGTCGCCATTTTGAGTGCTAAATAAAGTTTTTTTCTGTGTTCCATCATTGGAGTTGCTTCATATTGCCAAAGAAGTATCACAGTCTTAATTATTTTGGAGGCACCGACCAAGATCGAATAATCGTGCGTATTTTTATTTTATTAGTTCATCACTGAACATAATATTAGTGATACCAGATTATTACTTCCTGTTCATAAAGAATTGCTTTATTTTATTAGTTCATCACTGAACATAATATTAGTGATACCAGATTACTACTTCCTGTTCATATAGAATTGCTTTATTTTATTAGTTCATCACTGAACGCAATATTAGCGATACCAGATTATTATTTCCTGTTAATATTAAATTGTCTTATTTTATTACCGTATTTGATATTATATTTAATATTCATTTTAGTTGTGCAGACGGTAGATATTTATATTGCTCTATGTTATTATTCTTATTTTAATCACAATTAATGTGGTAGAGAGAATGAACTTCATATAATTTAAATATTTCATTTTTGAGCGATTTTGAGGAAATATAAGGAACACAGTGTTCGTTAATTTTAAACGTAGAAACAATGTCTTACTTAGGAAGAGCTCGTAAGGAAGATTTGCAAAATCTCGCAGCTGAACTGGGAGTTCATGTGACTGCAGATTTGAAAATAGTTGATTTAAAACAGAAAATTGTTGAAAGTAGAGATTATGATGAAGTCTTCGTCAAAGGAGTTTTAGACACAATAATAGAAGAACGGAAAGAGAGGGAGGAAAGAGAAGAAGGGAAAGAGAGGGAGGAAAGAGAAGAACGTAGGAGACAGGAAGAAGCAGAAGAGCGGAGAAGGAACGAACAGTATGAATTAGAGAGATTAAGACTTGAAGCAGAGACAAAGTCTCAAAATACCGGACAGATCCGGCCGACGGAGTTGCTTCATATTGCCAAAGAAGTATCACAGTCTTAATTATTTTGGAGGCACCGACGAGATAATCTCCGTTGGGGGAGAGGTTGTAACAGATTTAAATAATATTAAAATCTTGTAGTTTAAATAATTTAAATAGATGAACATTAAGGTATTTGTGAATGGCAATATTTGAAACCAGACTCGAGTGCCTCGTGCGACTCTCGTACGAAGAATGTAATTTATTTTTAAATGATAGAATATGTTTTCTCTTCTTGTTTGTATGTCGCCATTTTGAGTGCTAAATAAAGTTTTTTTCTGTGTTCCATCATTGGAGTTGCTTTATATTGCCAAAGAAGTATCACACATCCTAGCATACGAGATCCTAGCAGAAGATAAGAGATACCGCCCTTTTGCCGCCCATCTGCTAAAATAAGATCACGGACCACACCGTTCTACCATTCCGGACTTCATTTCCAGAATGAACGAAAATTTCTTCAATAAATCCATTTACAATAATCCTGCCAATTTTTCAGACATCCTAGCATACGAGATCCTAGCAGAAGGTAAGAGATACCGTCCTTTTGCCGCCCATCTCCTAAAATAAGGTCGTGGACCACTGTACTAACATTCCAGATTTCATTGTCACCCATCTCCTAAAATAAGATCACAGACCAATCAGGAGTACCTTCCTCTTCGAACACACCATCCTAGCAGCTAACTTCCAGAAGCAAGACGCTTCATTTTCAGAAAATAACTCTACGGAATCACAGCCGTCTGGCCGAACTTGGGATACATCAAAGGAGTTTGCAAGAGCAGCCTAAAACATCGCCAATTGAAAACCAGTATAACCCCAAAGTTCCAGTGCACACCCACGTGTTCACCCTAGATGCAAAGCGCATCTGTATTTTTCTCCCCTGATATTAGTCTCAACTGCGGTCAATGTATCTGCGGATTTCAACTCGAGTCAGGCCCATTTCGGGACTCAATCATGAACTGGAACCTTTTCTCCTGCTGAGTGCCAGTATACTCACCGTAGTGTCATAGTATCAAAGTTTTCCTATAAGATCTAAGCTCACCAGAAGCCAAGAAGTAAGACCGTTGAACACAGATTAATTTGACCAGGTTTAAATCCCGAAGAACAGGTCATCTCAGTGGCTCATTGGATAAGACATAGAGCTTTGGTTCCTTAGTTTGAGAGTACGAACTAATTAATTTGTTTCGGAATATACTTCCCCCTAACTAGTTACTCCGTCGAACCATGTCTGCCATCTCTCAGACGGTATAGTGGTTAAGGTCATAATAGTCATAATACAGGGAAGACCCAATCCTCCTAGTCCCACTGGACCATATGATTATAAAGGGTCGACCCCCTCAAGACCACAAAAGGAAAGAAGAGAGAAAAAGAAGCTAATTAACTAAAAATAATTGGAGCTTAATTAACGAACTAAAAATAAGGAAGAGACATACAAACAACGAAGCACAACACCAAACATTCAAAATCCAAAAACAGTTAAAAACCCCACGAGCAAACAAACTCTCAAGAAATATTCATTCACATGAATTTTCGGAACAGGCACAGGTGGTCCAAAGCCATCGAGGAATTCCCAAATTAAATAACCTTCAGAAGGTCAAACCGAATTCCCTACAGTATTACTTTAATAGCATATTATTTGTATATTCGTAATTCTATTTAAACTATTAATTTATTTTAAAAATTTACTTTAATAGTCCTACCACTATCTGAATTCAAATGTGTTAATTATCTTTAATAATCATAGAAAAGAAGCTCCAGGACTGCCAATAACCAAAACTGGAAAAATTTTAAGACTGACATGCATCATATCAAAACCCTAGTAACTACTCCATTAAGAACAGAATATAAGAAAAATTTTAAAACTTTAAAATTTCAGAACATTTTAAAATCAAAAACTACAATTAAAAATTTAAGAAAAAATATAAAAATTCCATAAAATTTAAAAATTAAAATCCTAAAACTCAAAACCACCATCAATTTCGATAATATAAATCTGGTAATCATCAGGATTCTCAACATTTGTAAGGCCATATCTATGTAACAATCAACTGCATCTCCTCGAAATACCGCATTTACAAAACATCCACAATGCATTAAATAAAACAGTACACGGAAAATTTCAAAATTTTCGTAGTAAACCTATAAATACTCATAACTGAGAATATAATACATATAAAAAAAAAAAAAAAAAAAAAAAAAACTGAAATTTTTCAGATTTTAAATTACGCACAAAGGGGCGTTTTTTTAACGTTTTGAGTGTTACCTTTATTTATTAAATATCATGTTCTTTGCACTTAAACCATAAAATTCAGTTCAAGAGCAATATCGCAAAATAATGTTAAATTAAGCATATCTTTAGAATTTCCGATATACACAGTCTCGCGAGCTGGAGATAAAAGTATTTTTTTTCTATATAACGTTGCCATTTCTCGCTTTTAAAGCATTGAGTTTGTAAATCAAAAATTCGTTAAAGTTTTACAAAATATAAAATCTATAATAAAACAAATTCCAAATTTGGGATTTCAGATGCCCATATTCGCAGTAGGATTTCGTCATTCAAAATTCGATGGCTCTATGTACCATTGTTTTATCACAATGCGAGAAATAGACAAACATTTATGCAGATTTTTCATTATTTAATTTCTTCAAATATAATGCAGGACTCTAACATTTTGTGGCAACAGTTTGAAAAGTGAACCGACGTTTATGAGTCCGACGCAAAATGCCAAAACGAAAGCAATAGTCCTTCGGGACTGAAATCCCTTTGGACTAATAATAATCAAAAAGTGGTTAGGGTAGCCGACTACGTTACCGAAGGGTTAGGGTTCGAATCCCGGAGAAGACGTAGATGTTTGTAAATGTATAGTGTTGGTGCGGCATGGCAGTACCCTAAATATGCAGCGAGCCGAAAGTTCTTTCGTCTGGATTGGTGGAAAGGAAGACCTCCTCGGATCGCCTACCCCCCGGGGTGCTCTCGCTGTCCAACAAATAGGACTCTATTTGTCTCTATCTCTCTCAACAACAACTCTTGCAAACCTTTCCACATTTCTGAATTAATGATACCTGTACTAATATAAAAATATGTTTAATGTAAAGAATTTTTCCATGTATATGTAATATGTTTATGTAAATTTTCCAAACTGCAACCTGTTTAGGTAAAATTTCTAAATTGTAAAAGTTGAATTTTTGAAATATATAGCAGCTAGGGGTCGGTCCCTCTTGCGGGATAGCCGGTAGTAGGTAGTCCCACATCATGGACAATCAACCGATATGCCTAAATGGCGGCGGTAGGGTTGTCTATGTTGTAGTTCCCTGCCCTGTCCAACAAATAGGAAATTTAACTGCTAAGCTAAGTAAGTCATAACATGCAGCTGTATTTAACATCCTAGCATCGAAATATATAGTATTATATGTAAAAATATGTACGTAAAATTTTATGTATATGTGGCACTGTAACATTTTGGAGAACTGTTAAAAATGGTATCCTACTTGCTATCTGTAACCACGGATAAAGATATTAGATGGCATCTGCCAACGTGATAGGAGATTCGAATCCCGCGAACGGGCTGGCTGCATGCATATTCACAAAGCCTACAGACCATTTCTCTAAGGTTTGCTTTAATTGGATGAAACATCTGCTTGGCGATCATATTTGCAATGGCGAGTTATCGCCCTGTAGGCATGGTAATTAACGTCAAACAAACGGAAATAGCGTTTATTTTATTCGATATTTTTTTAGTTTATGAATGAAAGCTTGGAGGAATTGTGTGGAATATATTTTATATAACTTACTGATCTTATTAATAGTTTATTTGTATTTGAATTAAACTTTTAAAAGTACGTAATTTTTTTACAAGAAAAAGGTGTTTACATGGAGATAGCATATGCACTTTTTCGTCATTTCTGTTAGAAAGAGCCTCTTGTGTAAATTTTCATAGCGCATTAATTTATACAAATAAAGGAATATTAAAAAATAAACCAAATGAAAACATTCAGTAAACATTTAAGGGTGTCGATACGTATTCTTTTTTACCTAAATTATGAAAAGTAAGTATAACTAAAATTATATTTTATTCCATTATGCGCTATTTCTATCGAAACGCTTTTCGGGATCTTGGATCGTAATCTTGCTACTGGTACCTACTAAAAGAGCACAAACCAGTAAATAAAAATAAGAAAAATTAACAAAAATAGAGAAAATAAAGGTGTTTAATTTTTAACACCGCACCCAAACAAATAATGACGAAGTCATTCAATGAAGTTAAAATAAAAATAAATCCGTGTAGAGCAGAGTTTATGATAGCTACGAGCGGGGATAGAACCGGCGATCTAGAAGTCTGAGACCTCTGAGCTGCGGTTTCGCCGGTGAGTTACGCACAATTTTTGGTACACCATGCTTAAATACAAATTCTTAAGGCGATGAACCAAAAGTCGCCAAGCACTAGGTTCTGTAACCATGCGTTTCCTGTTTTAACCAATCGGAGCAAACAGCAATAGAAACGGTCTGTAGGCTTTGTGAATAAGCTGGCTGCATGGACGTTTTCGTGGTTTTCCCCATGTGTAACGTGTATACGAGCCAGTTTCCCTTAGAAAGTCCTCCACGAAAGGCATCCCTCCCCTTAGGCAGATAGCCCTAGTGTGCTTTGCCATAATTAAATAAACCACACCACACCACACCGCCAACGTGATAGTTACACCGAGAGACTCGTTAAGTCCTAGAGTCGGTGGTCATTTTGGTAGTGTTTCCGGAGTGCTCTCCTTCAAAACTGGGGGTGGAAAATAAAAGTGCAACCTCTCTTTGGAGTTGGCTCTGGCGACCATTGTTCCATGTAATATGGACAAGACAACAACAACCATGTCTGCCGACTGCGAAAAGCATTTCGCCTGATTCGAAGAAACTGAATCAACTACTCCAGCTTTCTGCTTTGCTTGGTTTAATCCTAGTATCCGGTGCACATGGGATTTGGCTACTTTTGGCGAATTTATGATAAGCAGTAAACGGGACATACACGATGAGTAGTTAAACGGGTCATTTTGGTGTTGGTGATAATTTTAAAATTGCGCCAAGGCTGCACCGTATACTAGGATTTTACCCTTTGCTTTTTGTGAATGTGCTCTTGAAATGTGATTAAGTGTTAAACTGTTTTTTTCTACGGTGATTTAGTGTTTTTGTGCGCGTTTAAAATTGGACATGAATGTGGCGGCTGTCTACGAATTTCCTCCACTAGAGACTGTTCATGATAACGCTAAGCAGTACTTAAGGAAAATCCCGTCGACCACAAGAGACGGCACCAAAAAAACCCATTTACGAAATACAAGGAAAAACGTTCTATTCTTATTTTTCTTTCAAATTTGTTATATTATCATTTATTACTATTTAACTTTTCATTTAAAATTTCCATTATTTTTTAATTAATTAATTTAAACAATTATTTTCGCTTTACTCCAAGGATAATAACTAACACGTGTAATCAAGATTACACCAAACGCAGCGTGTTGGAAGAAGACTACTATTTTTGGCGAAAAAAATCGCGTAGTTTGGCGTCTTTTCTTTAATAGGCAAAAATGGTCGACGGGAATTTCCCTAAGTACCCGCTAAGCTATTATTCTTGTTGGCTGATGCCTTGTGGATGACGGTGAAATGTGTCTTGTGTCAGTGATTCTACAGATTTAATGGAAATTTTTTAAACCTTGATACCTAAGATCCATCGCAACGCTTTAGATAAATTTTCTGGCTTGTATTTTTCTAATTTTTATATGTTGGATTGTGTACGCGTGGATACGGTTATTAAGAGTCTGGGATGTAGTATGTGTTAAAACTAATATTGAGATGTTAAATTTTACGGTTAGTGAAATTCTTGGGATTCTAAGTTTGATAATTTACCACGAGAACTCGTTGCTCATGAAACTCGACTTCGTCAGTATTATCCCAAGACCAAAATAAAACTGAACGAATGTGACAAGTTAATGAGGTAAGTGCACGTTTTCATTGTTAAATAGAGTCCAAGAAACCCTGGTGTAGATCTAAAATTGAAAATCGGAGAAAAAAAATGATGTGTTTGTTTTTCTGATAAATCTGGTGTATTTGTAAAACCTAGCAAAACTGCTAAAAGCACGAGGTCGACCAAACTCAATGTGAATTTACACTTGGCAAATAAACTCGCTGGTTTGAAAGCTGAGGATGTTAGTTACAGAGATTCTGTGTCGCCTGAAAATTAATCTAATGTTAATGTTGTTGATTCTAAATATTCCGAACGATTTCAGATTTTAAATTATGTCCAAAGGGGCGTTTTTTTTAACGTTTTATGTGTTACCTTTATGTATTAAATATCGTATTCTACATACTCAAACTATAAAATTCAGTTCAAGAATGTTATGAAGAAAAAGTTTCGACACCAAGGTTAAATAGTTTTACTTCTAGGTACCATGTTATATCTGAAATTCCTATATTGTTAAATGTTAAATATGAAACTACTTGCCGTAAAAGGCAGTAATCGTATAGTGAAACGTGTACAGCATTTTTGCGTTGTGAAAAAAATGCATTCCGGGACCGCGCCGTGAGAGGATCGAAAACATAAAACATATACAAGATATAAAGGAAACGTTCATATTAAATATATAAAGAAAACATACTGTAAGAGGTTCCAGATTAAATATCAGTTTATTCAATTACAACACAATAAGAAAAATCTTAACCTCATCTGAGAGTCTGTTCATTTAAATTCATAAAAAAACTTAAGGTTTGTCTGGTGATTTAAAAGAAAGGAAAGGGAAACAATTTAAGGCCTGAGAGTTAAATTTTAGATGTGACGTTGTTTTTTTTTCTGCTAAGGACGTTTTTGAAAAGCTTGCCTAAAGTTCAAACACACCAAAAAAAATAAAACTTATCTTGAAGGGACATCTTGAAGCGGAGGACTCTTATCTTATCCCGCGTTGATGTCGGCCGGGCTCATCTTGACACTGGTTCTAAAAATGTAGACCCACTTCACTACTGTAGAACAGAAACAGGAGCACTGCTGCCCAGGACGGCTATCCGCTTGGTCCTGAAAGTCCTATGTCAACACGCAGGTAACTCGTTCAAATTTCGCCGGTCAGAAACGTTGTTGCTAGGAAATTACGGCTCGCCTGTTCTTACTCATCCCAAGAGCAAGCTTCACGGGTAACGTCCCAAGTAAGTTCCACCCACCAGTCAGTAAGGAAGAGAATCAAACTCCAATTTTCTTCAAGCCAGTTTTCAAGAGCAACGTCCACAAGTCCAGCAAACCCGAAAGTCAGCGAGTCCAAGAGTAAGTGTGTAAGAGAGTCTCGCCTCTTAACCAAAACGCGGAGCCGGGGAGCATATCTGCCGCTCCCCGCCGGAAAACACCTCTCGGAGTCACTTACATTTTGTCCAGCAAGTCCAAAAATCAGCGAGTCAGTCCGAGAGTCAGCCAAAAGTAAGTGTGTCCAACTCAAATTTCCTTCTTGTCCTTCACCAAACGGGCTCCCACTATGGCTTCACTTATCGCCCCCTTAATTATGGCAAAATCTTCGTTTTCAACTCCAGAATGCGGAAATAAGGGTGATCGCGCATGCGCGCCCTTCTTCACTTAGCCAACAACCGGACCCTCAATCGCCAAAACCTGAATGACTTACATTGAAAGACAAGTAGCAACCTTTGACCTTTCCGTCACGTACTTTCCTCTCTTAAGGTCAACTAACAATGAAAATTCTTTCTCGAACATTCTAAAGCGCGCGAAATCATGACTTGGCGAAAATTGCCTCCCTTTCCCTGCTTCTTTCACAATGAATAAAAGTTTGTACAAGATTTACAAATAGAGGAAAATAAATAATACTCTTTTAAACTAAATAATATTCCCAGAAGCATCTGTCTTTCCCCAAAAATTAAAGCCTTAAATTAAATAATTCAGAATCAAAATAAAATTTAAATTTCCATAAATCATAAAATCATTCACCTAATTTTTTTATAACGCTATCAGATAATTTCTCTACATAACATTCCTTTCCCCTAAGGAATTAAATTTTGGTTTACCAAAATTTAGCAGACAGACACTTCTTGAAATACCATGACTCATACTGTGCAATAAGGCTAAAGGATAACATAATGTAACAATATTTCACACGACTCCTTGGTAACAGTGACGTTACTGACACATTAAATTTCAAGTCCAAAATGTGCAAGTAAAACAACAAGATTAATCAAAGCAATTACTAATTAAAATACTCAAGGAAGATCATCAAAAACAATTAATCAAAAACATCAATTAAATCACTTAATTAATTAAACCTAGAAATACTCAGAACACATACAAAAATAAAAATATAAAATAAGGCGTTAATCACAAACAAAATATGTCTAAGATCAATCAATAATTTTATGGCAAAAAGAATTTCTCTCTTTTTTTTTTTTTTTTTCAGTTCAATACATCACACTAGTGTTGCAGTCTCTGTGTGGCCACATTTCTGAACGTTTATTTATCTATTCATTCCTTTTCAGTCCATTAATGCAAACAATTTCACCTGAGGTCGAACACATTCTACTATTGCGACAATTTCTGCTGAGCACAATCATGGAGTACATTAAATGAGTACGGAGTTGTCAATGCAAGCGAGGGAAAACCCTGTAGTTAGAAATCATTGTGTTAACAACTCCCCCCTGCAGCCTTCAACGCGAGAAAATGAAAGCAACCAACCCCGGAATGTGAACTCAGCACCACAATACTCCTTAGTAGAGGAACTTGACCTTAAAAGAAACCAGATTTCACCCTCCTACGTCTCACCTTCGACCAAGGAAGAACAATCACTCTTTCAAAGTTGAAGAAGACTTTATCTTTCAATTTTTGCCTTACAATAGATAAGCCACTGAATGTGTTCGGATACTCACACCCGAAGAAGGAAATAATCTAATCCAATTGTTCACACCAAAAAAAAAAAAAAAATGAAATAAATAAAAATAAGATAATTAACGCGCCGCAGATACATAAAATAAATTCCTGAGAAAATAAACACACTAATAATTCAAACAATTCCAAATAAAATATGTCACATGAACGTATTCAAATAAGGAGTAAAGACCCCTAAGTACTACGAAAATGAATAACTTCCAGGAATGAATCCCAAACAATCACGTCTAAGAACAGAAGCGGCCTGATCAGGGCCAAGCATTAGAAAAGAAAGGAACGTTACAACACAAGGAACCTCGGAACCAGCCGAAAATACCCCACACAAAGATCAGAAAGAAGGAAAACGTGATTGTCCAAAAATTCAATTCAACCAAAATCAATTCCGAAAATAGCATCCAGAATACGCTGTGCAAATACCAATTAGAATTTTATCCAAGACACACAAAAATAATAGTAATAATACAACCTAATGCATATACAAAATAACGTTTGGCCAAAAATTTACAAATACTACCAAGATACACATATACACATAAAATGAAAATACAATTAAACTGTAAAAATTTCGTACATAATTCAAATGAGCAATGAGATCAGTGATACTTAAAAAAAATTTAAACTGCAATACCTAAACAAATACACAAATAGTCATTATGTTAAACCATATCAAGTCAAAAAAATATTTCACTGTAATTCAAATCAAGCCAAAAAAAAAATCAACCAGCAAGAGTGAAGTGCCGCTAAAAATTTCAAACCTCACGGTAAACACTAGTGAGTAACAACACCAAACTTAAGTCCCCTTAGTAAGACAACACCAAAAAAAAAAAATCCAGTAATTCTAAAAATCCCTTAAGTCCACGAGAAAAAAAATTCAACCTAGTCAAAGAAATCAATCAAAGCTGGACTGAAGCACGTTACTAGAACACTAAATAAAATATCACAAATCAAAAAGGTGTTCAAAACAAACCCCCCAATTTAGGCGAAAACTGAGATCTATTCTGCATCAGACTCTTCCAAAACGTTGTATAGTAACCTAAGTAGCAGCCTTCAGCAACACCTCCACCCAAACAAAAGAAACAAAGTAACTCTTTACGGCGTCCATGTAAGCTGAGAAAAGCGCTGTATTATGAAGGACAGACCTAAACTTTTACGTATCAAGCAAACCCCCAGACACGTTGAAAGAGAACATAAGATCTCTTATCTCGGAAAGAAAAGTGCGCTGACTGAAACGTTACAATCCTGAACCAACACAATGAAAAAGATACAACAATAGTTTTCTCAGATAACAAGTTCCTGTTTGCCCTGGTGTAAGAGGTCAAGTGCCACCATGAAGTGCAAGTATTTACAAGAAAACGAGCTTTCAGGACATTACAACTTCACGCAAGACCTAACTGCAAGCAACAAATGCAAAGTTCTCAAAAGTGCCAAACTAAAAAAAATACTCGTAACTCAAAAATCCCTAAAAATCACACAAATGAAATCCATAACTCAAATTCTACTATTTTCCTATGACCACAGAAATCTCAATTCTTCCACAGAAACCAAACATCAGAGAACTTACATTTTACGGACCTTGGCAGAAACCACCAAAACAAAACAAAAACCTGATACAACTATTTTGATACTACCAATTCAAATACAAAACTTAAGCCAAAACAAGAATTAACCCCAAATTCAGCAACAAGTCCAACCAAGAAAGAAAATTCAGTAACTCAAATCAAATCTATTACGATTCACTAGCAAATTCAAGACAAACTACTTGTAATCAACAGAAAATTCCCACTTGTGAGTACAGAGCAAAAGTAACCAATCTTCTCAAACTTATTTCAAAATTTTCACAAAACAAATTCCCGTTGTCACAAAATTCTCATTAAACTTCACTTTCTACAATTCACAAGACTAAATAAACAATTCTCACATGACAACTCTTCACAAACTTAAAACTCAGAAGATAACTAATCTCAATTACTCTGACTCATTAAACTAATTAGAACTTCACTCAAGCTGATGAATTCAATCCAAAAAAAATTAAATATGCAAACATCACTATTGCTGATCTCAGGCAAAAATCCAAATCTAACCCATGTTCACTTTAAAACAGAATTTTGCAATTGAAAAATAACCTTCAATTTTTTAACTCATTCATTTGTATCATTATGCCTTCAGAAGTTATAAAATTCATTGCTCAATACTAAATTAAATTTTCTAACACATTACACAATATACTGGAATCATATCAAAACATTGTAAATCAAAAAGCAATAATATACGAATAATATAATCAAAAAGCAATAATATAATCAAAAAGCAATAATATACGTACTACGCTAGAGAATCATGAAAACATTACATACATTTCACAAAATATTATTCAATTAATTTAAAAAAATCAAAATTTCTCTAACGTTACCCCTCACAATTACACATTTCACAAGATTCTAGGTTAAATAATTAGCAAAAATACACACAAAAAAAATTTCTAGCTACGCATAGCTATGGCTTGTCTCATTCAGTAAAATAATTAGAGTCTTTAATCTCTTTCTATTAGAAGTGCTCAAAAAAAGAGTCCAGTTTTTAAAGACAAGCACTCGAAACTTGTTACAAGGATATACAAATAGCATAGGATTATCGTGAAATAATTCATTTTCCATCTTGTATCAGAAATCAAAAATATACATCCAGAAAACACTCAAGGATTTTCAACAGTAAAAATATACAGTATCTATTCTCCTACATTAAAAATATATATTTTTCCTAACTTTAAAGTTCAATTCTGTGTGCCTAACGTTAAAGTCCAAAATTCCTGAAATTCACACACATTTTCAAACTTTATCACTCTCGTATTAACAAATAAGCAAACACAAATCAAAAACTCTAATTAATCCTAGCACATAAAATTTAACTCCCTCCTTAAAAAGTAAATTATACAAAATAGGTAAATTCAAAATCCAAATTCAATTCTCGATCCGATCCCCCACTAAGCAGAGGTCACGGCACCAATGTTATGAAGAACAGAAGTTTCGTGAGAGGATCGTATAAACACAAAAAAAAAAAAAAAAAAAAAAAATATATACACTTATCTGGTGTAGACATCTTGAAGTGGAGGAGAGCTCATATCTTAGCTTTATCCTTACGTCACTTGGCAAATCCGCAAGACAGAGACTCGAACGGCACGACAATAAATTACATCAGCTATACCGTCAAATCTTACGCCTGCTACTGGTTTCCATAGAAGAAAATTATTCCCACTGGAAGCAAGAGAACAGCTTACACCGCACGGCTGTCTGCCTAGACTCTCAGCTCCACCAAGGAAAACGTAGACAATTAAGCTAGGCATTTTAGAGAACGGCTAACGCAGGCTTCCAGTTGTCTAAGGTGACATAATTCCTTCTGTTTTCAAGTCGGAGTTCAGAGGACATCGTCCTGACTTTTGCCGATACAGATAGAGACCCAAGTCTCTGTTAATTTTTTCGTTATTCGCTGAACAGTTTTTTTTTCTTCGCATTTTTGAGAAAACCCGCGGCCGGGGAGCATAATTGCCGCTCCCCGCCGGAAGCACTGCTCGATGCCGACTAAATCTTTTCCTTTCTCCGGTCAAGAGTAAGTGTGTCTCGCCTCTTAACCAAAACGCGGCCGGGGAGCATATTTGCCGCTCCCCGCCGGAAAACACCTCTCGGAGTCACTTACATTTTGTCCAGCAAGCCCAAAAATCAGCGAGTCAGTCCGAGAGTCAGCCAAAAGTAAGTGTGTCCAACTCAAATTTCCTTCTTGTCCTTCACCAAACGGGCTCCCACTATGGCTTCACTTATCGCCCCCTTAATTATGGCAAAATCTTCGTTTTCAACTCCAGAATGCGGAAATAAGGGTGATCGCGCATGCGCGCCCTTCTTCACTTAGCCAACAACCGGACCCTCAATCGCCAAAACCTGAATGACTTACATTGAAAGACAAGTAGCAACCTTTGACCTTTCCGTCACGTACTTTCCTCTCTTAAGGTCAACTAACAATGAAAATTCTTTCTCGAACATTCTAAAGCGCGCGAAATCATGACTTGGCGAAAATTGCCTCCCTTTCCCTGCTTCTTTCACAATGAATAAAAGTTTGTACAAGATTTACAAATAGAGGAAAATAAATAATACTCTTTTAAACTAAATAATATTCCCAGAAGCATCTGTCTTTCCCCAAAAATTAAAGCCTTAAATTAAATAATTCAGAATCAAAATAAAATTTAAATTTCCATAAATCATAAAATCATTCACCTAATTTTTTTATAACGCTATCAGATAATTTCTCTACATAACAAGAACAATACAGCAAATTAATTTTAAAATGAGCCTATCTTTAGAATTTCAGATTTTTTTTCCCCGTACAGTGTTGCCATTGCTCTCTTTGAAATCGTTTAGTTTTTTAATAAAAAAATTTGTTGAAGTGTTACAAAATCTGAAATCGATAATAAAACAAATTTCAAATTCAAATGAGTGCTTACACATGCCCATATTCTATGGAAGGTTACTTTGTTCAAAATTGGATGGCTCTAGTTACCGTTGTTTTATCCCAATCCGAGAAACATACATACAGTTAGTCAATAAAGTCTACGTACACCAAGAAAAGTAATATCAAATCCAAATTTTAAGGTGCGAAAAGGGTAGTTTTATTTTTTAAATATTTAGTTTCAATAAGGGACTTTGAAATTATTTAACTGTAATATTTTCATATCTAATAATTTATGCACACTAATTTTTAAAAGATAAGTGGCCAGAAATCAAAGCCAATAAAGTTTGCGTACAACGCGAAGGAGGCGGGGGATTTCTTATCTAACTTTTAAACTTCAAATTTGAGAATGCAAAGAAGGTTACACTTTTAAGGTCATTGACTTCCGAAGCAAATTTCATGTTGATTGTGGAAGTTGCTATTTCTATTTTCTTTGACGAAAATGACAACCAATAAAGAAATTCCTTTAGTTACGAGACAACTCATTATCAAATTGAGAGATGAAGGTAAAACTCTTCGTTATATTGGTAAAACCATTGGAAAACCATTTTCTAGTGTGCAAAGAGTTATTCAAAACTATCTTGACACTGATAGTCTTGCTGTAAAACCAAGATGTGGGAGACCGAAGAAGCTAACGCAGAGAGAAGAAAGAAAAATTCTTTTACGAATTAAACAAAATCCTAAACTTTCTGGTGCAAGCATTGCAAAAGACAATTTTTTAACTAGCAACAAGGAAATTTCTCCTGAAACTGTACGAAGAGTGCTGCGAAAGGCCGATTATCATGGACGCAAACCTAGGTCTAAGCCATACATTTCCGAGACAAATAAAAAGAAAAGAATTGCTTTTGCCAAACATTTTTAAACTCTTCGCAGGACTTCTGGAACAATGTAATTTGGTCAGATGAAAGTAAATTTACAATATTTAAAGTTAATGGTCACCCTATTATATGGAGAAAACCAGGAACAGAACTGAATCTGAGAAATTTAAATCCAACTGTCAAACATTGAGTTGGCGGTGTGATGGTATGGGGGTGTGTGTCGTCGAAAGGAGTTGGAAATTTTCACATTATTGATAAAGTCATGGATAAATATGTTTATCTGGATATTCTGAAGAAAAATCTACGAGACAGTGCTCGAAATTTAAACCTTTCTAATACCTTTATTTTCCAACAAGACAACGACCCGAAACATACAGCTAAAATTGTGAAGTAATATCTCATCTATCACACTCCAAGACAGTTGCGTACTCCTCCACAGTCACCAGACCTCAATCCAATCGAACATTTGTGGGCAAAATTGGAGAAACGAATTCGAAAACACAATATTACGTCGCGAAATAAGCTAATTAGTAAATTGCAGGAAGAATGGGCGAAATTTACGTCGGATGACACTAGAAAACTAGTTCAGTCAATGCCCAGACGTCTGCAAGCTGTTTTGAAGAATAAAGGATATCCTACAAAATAGTGAAGTAATGTAAAAAACTTATATTTTGCTTTTTTTTTTTTTTGAAAGTGTACGCAGACTTATTGGAGGGAATTTCTGAGTTTTTTTGACAAAATATATTTTTGAAAAAAAACGTAGATACTATTACACTGATATTATTTACTTTTTATTTAAACTTACAATTTTAGCTAATAGAAGAAAAAAAATTCAATGATTAAAATACATTTTTCTATGCTTTAAGTGTTTTTTTAATTTAAAATTTAGTCTGTACGCAGACTTTTGTGACTAACTGTACATACATTTATGCACGTTCTTCATTATTTAATTTTTTTAAATATAATTCAGGGCTCTAATATTGGATGGCAACAATTTAAAAAGTGATTCGCCGTTTATAGTGAATCGACACAAAATGCCAAAACGACATTTGTAGACCTTCTGCGCAAATTGCCCCTTTGGGCTAAAAATAATTGCCAGTTTTATAAGAATTTACAAAGAAGGGTCGAGGAATTGGTCAACTGAAGCTTTCCAATTGGTCTAGCGTTTGCCTATTATGGTTATACATGGCGCAGTACAACCGTACGCCCCGTATCCAATGTTTATTAAAAATAATGATGTAGGACATAAAAGAGGTTACAATATCAGGTAGGGAAGTACTTTCGAAGTTGCCGGGGAGGGGCGAATTTTAGACTGTGATGGTGTTGTGGTGTATTTAATTATGGCAAAGCACACTAGGGCTATCTGCCTAAGGGGAGGGATGCCTTTCGTGGAGGACTTTCTAAGGGAAACTGGCTCGTATGCACGTTACACATGGGGAAAACCACGAAAACGCCCATGCAGCCAGCCCGTTCGCGGGATTCGAACCTCGGACCGAACTACCAGTGTTCAGCGACTTTACCGCTCGGCCGCTGGTGAGCCTATAGACTGTGAAGTTTGATGGTTGGAAGGAATTGCGCTAATGCTAATGAATGGCGCTAATGCTAATGCTAATGAATTTCTCTGTCAATCAATCACAAGGTAGTGACTGGTTAAGTTTTTATGTGCCATATTCGTAACTTGTGTCTGTTTATTATCAAATTATTGTTCTACTTGATTACGGCAAAGCAAATGAAGGCTATCTGAGTAAGGGAAGTAGCCGTGGAGGACTTTCTAAAGGAAACTAGCTCGGATACACGTTACAAACGGGGAAAACCACGAAGACGCCCATGCAGCCATCCCGTTTCCCGGTATTCGAACGCCCGGACCGAACTACCAGTGTTCAGCGACTTTATCGCTTGGTTGCTCATGGGCCAGTTATTATCGAATTAAATTAAGAGCTATCGGTCTAATCCTAGTATCCGGTGCACACGGGATTTGGCTACTTTTGGCGACTTTATGATAAGCAGCAAAAACGGGACATACAGGATTTATTAGTCCAAAGGGATTTGAATCCCGAAGGACTATTAGTTTCGTTTTGGCATTTTGCGTCGGACTCATAAATGTCGGTTCACTTTTCAAACTGTTGCCACAAAATGTTAGAGTACTGCATTATATTTGAAGAAATTAAATAATGAAAAATCTGCATAAATGTATGTATATTTCTCGTATTGTGATAAAACAACGGTACATAGAGTCATCGAATTTTGAATAACGTAATCCTCCAACGAATATGAGCATGTGGAAGACCAAATTTGAAATTTGTTTTATGATCGATTTCCTATTTTTTAAAACTTTGACGAATTTTTGATTAACAAACTCAAGGGTTTCAAAGCGAGCAATGGCAACGTTGTGCAGAAAAAACATTTTTATCTCCAGCGCGTGAGTCTCTGTATGGGAAATTCTAAAGATAAGCTCGTTTTAAAACTATTTTGCGATATTGCTGTTGCACTGGATCTTATGGTTTAAGTGCGAGGAACATGATATTTAATAAAGAAAGGTAACACACAAAATGTTAAAAAACGCCCCTTTGGACGTAATTTAAAATCTGAAACATTTCAGATTTTTTTTTTTTTTTTAATTTTAGAGCGGTTGTGAGTGGATTATAGAACACGATGATGTAATAATACAAAAACACTATTTCTATACATTACATTAATCAGTACAAAACGCATTTTGGTTTAATCCTAGTATCCGGTGCATACAGGATTTGGCTACTTTTGGCGACTTTATGATAAGCAGTAAAAACGAAACATATACTATGAGTAGTAAACGGGTCATTCAAAGAATGTATATAGTTATACATAGTATATAGTATTGTATGTAATGATAGTATATAGTGTATAGTATATATATAGACGTTCTTTTAGTCATTTTGGTGTTGGGGATCATTTTCAAAATCGCGCCAAGGCTGAACCGTATGCTAGGATTTTACCGAGCTATCTAATGTTATCTGTTTAACCGTTTGAATACTAACGGGATATGTATATCCCACTAAACGTTTAAAAATTACTGCTGGGTTAAAAAGTACTTAGAATCTCCTGGATGTTGAAGATCATCTTCCAATAGTTGTAAAAATCAAGACGTCGCCGTGGTCGTTGTACACAAACGAACACGGAGAAAGAACAAATATGAGTTGCCCAATGTTGTGATGTCGGGTTATGCAGAGAATGCTTTCCCTGTCCATACGATGCAAAATCTATTTCATATACTAAAGTTTTCCAGAATAATACATGTGCTTATAGTAAGTCCATCGTTACATGTGGGACATATGTATCCCACCATTTACTACTTTTTTTTTTAAATTCGAAGGCAAAGGGTTTAATAGAGAACCAGCTCTTCTTTCAAACGTCAACCGAAGCCCAGCAGCGGCCGAGCGGTAAAGTCGTTGAACACGGGTAATTTGGTCTGAGGTTCGAATCCCGCGAACGGGCTGGCCGCATGGGCCTTTTCGTGGTTTCCCCCTTGTGTAACGTGTATCTGAGCCAGTTTCCCTTATAAAGTTCCCCACGAAGGCATTCCTCCCCTTGGGCAGATATCCCTCGAGGCTTTACCCGTAATCACATAAACCACTGGCGCAGTTTTTCCGGGATTTCCACCAACTTTGACAGTTGATGGGAAAATACGTAAGTAATGTTTTTGTAATTACAGATTATTATTATTTCCTTTAGTGAGTTAAATGAATTTTTGAATTTATTATGAGAATAATGTATTCATAAAAAATATTTTCATCAAAAATAATGTCAACGAAAAATACAAACCAAAACATTTTTCCAGTGAAAACAAACATGACTGTGTGTTATCCGAATTGTTTCCTCTTGAATTGTTTTAATGGAACCAGATTCTGATTTATTATAATATCAGATGGCTTGAAAGTTTACTTGTTCCCTGAAATTTCAACCAATCATAATAACCGAATGAATAAAACCAGTTCAACGCTTGTAGTTCCAAGTGAGTTCAATTTCTCCCGGACGAGCTGTCTGTATAGACATTTTCGTCTTTTCCTTACGTGTCACTTGAATACGAGCAGTTTTTTCAGAACGTCCTCCACGAAGGCATACCTTTCCTCATCACCCCCTTTCAAATTTGATGGCCAGAAATTAGGTTTTAGAAGGATAAATCGATAGACCCTGAAAATCATAATCAGTGATTCGAAGATGTAAATCAACTGTTTTCGGTTAATCTTTGGATTATGGTAACTTGAACGATTTTTTGGCGAAAATTTGGCGACCAATCCTGTTACAGCAACCTGCTAGTTTTTGTTTGGACGCCATTTTGTTTTCACGAAATAAAGGCTTTTTTTTTCAACTCAACATTTTTTTCCAACAATCTGCTAGCCGAATTACGCTTATGCTAGAACTTTTATGGAACAAAAGTGCTTAATCATGACGAAGATTACGTGCGAAATTGGGAAAAAGTGCAGAATTGCAAACGGCTTGCCGCGTTTTTAAGAATTGCACATACACGGTATCCATGTACATGTCGACCTATTTTCACTTAAAAAAACAACCCAGAATTGCACAAAAATGGCATTGCGCACACTCTTGACTTTATCCATGTACACTGCTAAAGTCCTAGCTAGTAGCCTTTATCGCCTTACCAAAATGCCGCCAAACTACCTGTTACAATATTCCAAAGGTTAGCCGAAATTTTCTTATAACATCGGCAGCAACTATTCATTCATCTATTTCATTTTCAATAAGCCCATTAAATCAGAAAATTTCTACACATCAGCGAATAGGGTTTCGTTATTAACTGCTCCAGGTGCTTTTGAAAGATTGTGCTTTTGAAGGATAATACTTGAGTTTAAAAGCACGTCGAATAACGATTCTTGGAGGAATTAAAGCAACAAGAATCAGCTCATTTGTACATCTACAGCTAAGGAAGAAGGTTCTATATTTAAACCTTCGAAACTAGTACTGTTGGTGAACCGGTTAGCTGCATGAGGACTTTCATAGTTTTATGCGTATGTAAACGGGAATACGAAAATTCGAATTAGTTTCCCTTAGAAAATCCTCCACGAAGGTATTTCCCTTAGACAGGTAGACTTAGTACCCTTTGTAGTAATCGAATTAAAACAATATTACACACTAAACGAGGGGAAAAAGATCTTGTTTTTTTACACTTGATATACGAAATCTGGTGTCTGTTATTTTAGCGGTGCTGAATGTTAAATTTGATGTCTTTTCACATTACATCGTGATTGTTTCAGCCTTATTCTGATTGCATCACATTAGTCTTTTGTGATGAATCATAAACAGTACTTTGAAGTTGCCAGTAGCGTTTTTACTCCCTTTTACGAAGTAAAGAAAGTATTGTAATCTCGAGAATTTTCTTATCTTCCGGCTAAAGTTTTTGTGCCTATGGTTAATCTGCATGTGATAGTTGTAGAATTATCAACAATTTAAAAGTTGTTTAAATGCGGCTAAGCCTAACTTTTTGTACCATAGAAGCCATATCTATTTACATTTGAAACTTAGCAGAATAGTGAATTAAGTCAGCGTATGCACCTTCAGTGGCTTTTTGCCGAGTGGAACCAAAAGTAAACTTTCACTTTTGTGTACCGAAAAATCTGCCTTCTTTGCCCGCTGACCGAAATGCTTGTTTTTGCGTAGAAAGTCTTAATTTTAATTATGAAAACTTTTTTTTAAAAATTGTTTTAACTGCATTTGGTGTATTATATTTTTCAATTTTTGATAAAAATAATTTGAGGTTTTATGTATTTTTACCTTGCCGCGAAGTGAGAACTGAATTAATTAAATGAGAATCACATCTCTAATGAAATTCGAGAAAATAATTTTAAATGAAATGCAGCAAAAAAAAAAAAAAAAAAAGGGTATAATTAATTATTCCGTGCAAGGAAATTATGTCGTGTACGCATCAGATTTGTTTTTAATCATGTAAGGAAATCAAAGAACTTTTGTACTAATGCCACACAACAAAATATAATAATGAAAGTGATTAATTCGAAATGCTAAATCTGGTATCTCTCCACATTTTATTGATCTCTTTCTTTATTCTTATTTTAGAATATAGTTTTCCATAAAACCAAAAAATGATTTATATCTCCCCAAGAAACTGCAGAACTGGCAAGAAGCCTTGTTGATAAACTCGCATCAGTTCTCTGAAGGATTGGTGGCAACATTTTTATTAAGTCATCTACCACCAGAAGATCTATTTATCAATTCCTGCTTTCAACAGACGCACGGCCCCCCTCGTTTAGAGCGAACAATTCCTCCTTCTTATCTCCTTGCCAAGCGAAAGTGCGCCAAAATTGCATCAAAACAGGGGAAATTTTCCGCGGGCATTACATTCATTCATTCCCACTCCTCCTGACCCTTAATGAATTTTACGCGTCGCCGAATCCTGGAGTTCCAAGGCACAACCTTCATATTCAGTAAGGAATGACCACCACCATTAATCACCTAGGTGCCGCAAGGGGGGGGTTGGACAAAAGGCGGGGGGGGGAGGAAGGTTCACAAGAGAATGCCCCGAAAATTTTGGAAAGGCTCAACGTTTGCCCCCGAAGCCAGCGGAGGTTAATTGGCTTTTGTGAAAATGGCGTGATTTCGTAGCGAGCCAAGTTATTCGCCAATTAATTTTTCTAGGGTTGCTTTAGCTTTCGTTGAGGATTTTTGGTGTTTTGTTTACGGTAGACCGAACACGATCTGCTGCAGAAAAATGGATGGGTCATCGGGATTTGCAACTTTTCGTTAAACATTTAAGAAGGTAGTTTTTGCTGAATTTTCTTGTAATACGCATAGATTTGAAGTTTAAACAAATGATAATTTTAATGTTTATCTAAATTCTAGTTCTTATAAATTTTCTTTCGTCGCGCAGACGGTATACTGGTTAGGGGAGGTAAGCCGCTGAGTTGGCTTCCGACCCAGGTATAGATATATCCATGCAGAATTGGTTACCAACTCAGCGGGAGTTAACCACTAATTGCCAGGCTGCAACCCTGGGTCGCGCAGGCAGAACAGCCGACATTTACTTAAAAAAAAATAATAAAAAAATAATATATATATATATATGTATATACATGTGTATACAAGACACTTGAAGAACAGTACAATCAAAATATATATATAGTATATACATATAAATACCAATTCTTCAATACACAGATCTTATTTATGTATATAAAGAACACACACACATTTATCTATATATATATATGTAATAATAAATTTCCATAGTCAAGAATACACTTAAAATTCTAATGTAGGTTCTTTTCATTTTTAATGGCGACGGTCTCTTATTTGAAAGTACGTGGAATTGATTCCACAGCCCCGTAGTCAAGTTGTTTTCCCTCCTTTTCTACACGTACAGTTATAGAATGTTCTGGAAATATTTAAAGCGAACTGGACTGGCTGACGAGGCTGACGTCATTTCTTGGAAGCTCCGCCTTCCCGGAGGCTATAAAAGAACTCGCAAAAGAATATAGGGGGCTTTTCTTAAATGTCACGATGCAGCAAACTTCATATAAAAAGTTATTAGTAATTCTTTTAATTTACTCCGGATATCTGATTTTGTAACTGCTATTTCTCCTGAATAATAATAAATGGATCCTATTTTTTAAACTTATCGTCTGATAATTTAAGCTACGACTAAAGCTGGTACATCACACACACACACACACATATATATATAAAATTATAAGTAAAGATGTAAGAACAAACGAAAAAAGACCAATTTTGGTCAAAATTTTGCGCACTGTGCTGCAAAATTACGGAAATTAGATGATAAATTTTAGTACGCACGCCAAAATGTTACCTAAAACTGTGGCTCCGTGAAAACTCCTACATAAGCATATTTGGTTGCTATGAAAATGTGTGAAAGAGGAGAAAAAATATTTGAATATTTACAAATTAATAAAAAAGCTGTATGCTAAACAAATTAGGTGCTTTTTTACACAGTAAAAAAACAAATCAATTGAACGAGGTAAGATAAAGATAGTAGGCTATATACTAAACGAATAAAGTAGATTATAGAACACAGTAAAATACTAATCAATTGATCACGGTAAAATATAAAAAATATATTAAAATTAAGAAGCGGTAATAAAATGGTTAATTATATATATATATATATGAGCATAAAGACACTTAAAGAACAGTACAATCAATATATATATATATATATATATATATATGAGCATAAAGACACTTGAAGAACAGTACAATCAATATATAGTGAGTGAGTGATTATGGCGCAAAAACCAAAGATGATTATAACGCGCCAAACACAAGATGGGATGATTACAATTGATGACATTAAAATTCAATAAATAAAAACATGTAGACAAATGTACCAGATCCAGAGGATGAAGTCATATAAACTTAAGTTAAAAGCACACATTAAAATTCAAGACACAGTAATCAAAACAAATTACATTTGGTAATAAAAGCCAGTCTCTTTCAAATAATAAAACAAACCACAATTGACCTCTCTTCCGATTAAACGGTCGAGAGGCAAGTCACAGCTATTAAAGTATTTCTGGCGAAGCCTATTAAAACATGGACACTCAATTAAAATATGACGAACAGATAAACAAACATTACAGTTAAAACAAACAGGCTCATTTTCAGCTTTTAAAAGGTAGCTATGTGTTACTCTAGTGTGACCAATTCTGAGGCGAGTCAAAAGAACTTCCTCCTTTCGATTTTTGGTTAATTCCCAGTGCTCAATTCTAGGTTTTACATGTCTTAATTTATTGTGAAGCTGAACATCCCAAAGTTGCTGCCATTTTTTTCGGATCTTCTGTTTCACAACACAACAGATGTCTGCAAAAGGGATGAGACGACTGGACAGTTCAACAGCACATTTTGCTGTGATATCTGCCAGCTCATTCCCTTAGTACAGGATTTCATATCCACGATTCATTAAGTTTATATGTATTTTGAGAATATCCGCTATTACTGGATTTTGAGTATTAGGAAAAGCTTCTAATGATTTAAGAGCACTATACGAATCTGTATAAACTATAAACTTTTTGTAGCAGAGCCTCGAGATGTACAAAAGACTATAATATATCGCAGTTAATTCGGATGTTAAGACAGAGCAAGCATTGTGCAAGCGTCTGCCCTCCATGTGGTCTTCAATTACAAATGCCATCCCGACATGATCTTTTGACTTGGATCCATCTGTATAAACTGGAAGATAACTGCTATATTTGTTCCTGTGCTCAGCAAAGTCTTGTCTGTAAATATATATATACATATAAATGCCAATTCTTCAATACACAGATCTTATTTATATATATTAAGAACACACACACATTTACCTATATATATATATAAAGAAGAAAGTATGTTGGTTTGTCCTTTAATAACTCAGTCACGACCATAGCTATCGTCACCGAACTTTTTACAATTCTTTCCTGGGTCCTGGAAAAGGTCGACGTCCACTTTTTTGAAAACAAAGTAGCTAAAATTAGAGATACTAATTAAAAACTCGGAAAAACGATCATTTTCGCCCTCATTTTTCCGAGTGGCAACAGTCTCGCAAGCTGGAGATGAAAATCTGCTTTATTTCGAAGGTTGTTGCCACTGCTCGCTTTCAAATCCTAGAGTTTGTTAATAAAAAATTTCTAAGTTTCACGATAAAGTAAAAATAGCATTATCTATAATAAATACATTATTCTCAATTCCAAAAATTCGTGAGAAGCCTTTTCGACTATTCTCGAAGCCGCGAAGGGTTGTGTTGTTCTAGATAGGTGCGGGTATCGGACGACACCCGATTTGTCATATAAAGCCGTCCGGGTGTCCGTGCCCTGCATTCACCTGTCACCTGTTCCGTAAAATTTCTGTCTGCGAGGCGTCCGCTAGGCTTCTGAGTGGCTATGTAGGTAAAGGTGGGCGAGGCGCTGTACCGATTAACCCTATTGGTAGACCATATATGCTCCGCCGCATGTCGCATGTTCCGTAAAATTTTAACCAATTTATGTTTAAAAAACTCAACGATTTCAAAACGATTAGTGGCAACACTGTAGGAAGTGAAACATTCTTATCTCCAACTCAGACTGTCTGATGGAAATTTTAAAGATGTGCTGTTTTTAAATATTTTCAGCCCAGAGTGGCGTTAGCACAAATGCTCTCGAAACTTGTCTGTAAACGAAAAAAGCGCCTGTTCGGGCGTAATATAAAATCTGAAAAATTTCAGTTTTTTTAAAACTTTAGATTGATGACAATCTATAATTAGACCAATCATAGCTGAAAATGCCAAACTTTGATAATCTCTCTTCTGTATCGCTAATAACCTCTCTCCTATATCGGGTAGAAGTTTCTTGTATATTTTCGCCATTTCTTCACTATTAAACATTTATACTTCGCGAACGTCAGTACCAGGGACATAGAAATTTTGCACTACAGCTTATTTAGCAGAGGTAAGCAGATTTCCAATTTTTAGTATGGGAAAAATAATTTTAATTAAAAACAGGCGCGCACAGATTTTAACAGTGTAGAAAAAAAATCTGAAAGGTTTCAGATTTTAAATTGCGTCCAAAAGGGCGGTTTTTTTTTTTTTTTTTTTTTTTTTTAATATAACATTTTCTGTGTGCTATCTTTATTTATTAAATATCATGTTCTTCGCACTTAAACCATAAAATTCAGTTCAACAGCAAAATAATTTTAAATTGAGCGTTTCTTTAAAATTTCGGATACACAGTCTCGCGCACTGGAGATAAAAATGTTTTTTTCTACAACGTTGTCATGGTTAGCTTTGAAATCCTTGAGTTTGTTCATCAAAAATTCGTTAAAGTATTACAAAATATGAAATCGATCGTAAAATAAATTCCAAATTTGGGCTTTCAGATGCTTATATTCGCAGTAGGATTACGTCAATCAAAACTGGATGGCTCTAGGTACCGTTGTTTTATCACAGTGCGAGAAATATACGTACATTCATGCAGATTCTTCATTATTTAATTTTTTTCAAATATAATGCAGGGCGATAATATTGGGTGGCAACAGTTTGAAAAGAGAAACGGACATTCAGAGTGATTCGACACAAAATTGCAAAACGGAAACAATGCTCCCTCAGGTACAAAGACCCTTTGGATTAAAAATAAGGCAATAATAGAGCCATCCAATTCCCTGAATGCAAATTAAAAGCAAATTGAATTCAACTTCAATTCAAGTAAATTGTGTGTTTAATTTGATGACGCTAAACCTGTATTGATATTTTTTAATTACTTCCGAAATTAATTAACACTACGAGCGAAACTAAAAATGCATAAAGTCATTTAAAATAATTAGCAAATTTATTCCACTTTGACAGCACATTTAAACTGTCAAATATGATATCAGAAACAGCATCTCATTAAGTGGTGGGAGGAAGAAGAGGGAGCCAAATGATTTTATTCTTTTTTTTTTTTTTGGGGGGGGGGAGCTGCGTAATCAACATTTTGCGCATAAAAGTTAATTAACTCTCAATCGATTTGCTTTGCTTTTTTAGCGAGTACTTTTTTTTTATATCCATGTGTTATTGACTTTTAAAAAAGTGCGTTTGATTTTTAATAGCTTAATAGACTGCCGTTAAACATAATTAAGCAGAATTTGCTATTAAATGTAAATTATTTCGTCTCAGTTTTATGTGTAAATATATTGTACTGAACAGGTGAGTTAATCGAAACGTACGGACAGTGAAATTCCGAGATTTATTTTGGACGGCCTCTTAAATTCCGGTACTTCTTTATTATAGCGGCCCCGAGACTGAATCGCCAATCAACTGAGATATCTCGCCAAAATTTGGCTACGTGTTCTGTAAGCAAAATGCACTTTGATGATATAACGCACTGAATTTTTGTAAAAATGCACACTGTTCCAGAAACTTGGACCAGCATCTCTCCAACCTACCATATGCCTGTAGAGCTTCACGTGACAAAGTAGTCCGCCCCTCTTTCACCTTACATCTTGTCCTCCGGTCACACTCAGGTCGGTCATAAACAGCTCTCATAAATCAAAACAGTCTCCCTCTTAAATCAAGACATTCCTTACAAATGAAGACAATGTCTTTCATAAATCAAGACAGTGTCCCTTATAAACTAAGACAACTCTCATAAACCAAGACAGTGTCCCTCATAAATCAAGACATCCTTTACGAATCAAGACAGTGTCCCTCATAAATCAAGATAATGCCATTCATAAATCAAGACAATGTCTCTCATAAACGAAGACAACTCTCATAAACGAAGACAGTGTCCCTCATAAGTCAAGACAATGTCATTCATAAATCAAGATAGTGTCCCTCATAAATCAAGACAATGTCATTCATAAATCAAGATAGTGTCCCTCATAAATCAAGACAATGTCATTCATAAATCAAGATAGCGTTCTTCATAAATCAAGACAATGTCATTCATAAATCAAGACACCCCTTACAAATGAAGACAATGTCATTCATAAATCAAGACAGTGTCCCTTATAAACTAAGGCAACTCTCATAAGCCAAAACAGTGTTCCTCATAAATCAACATATCCCTTACAAATCAAGCAGTGTTCCTCATAAATCAAGATAATTGTCATTCATAAATCAAGACAATGTCTCTCATAAACGAATGAAAAAGTTAATTTCCTTTTCCTGCCCCTCAAAGAGTTAATATGTGCGAAAGTGCTGCAGTTGACTGGGACAATTACATGCGATAAAATAATAATAAGGATTCTTAAAATATATTCTTAAGAAACGACATGTGAGTATTTTAATTATTATTATGTATTGTGTGGCCTATTTTTACATTCGCGCTTAATAAGCTTAGCGAAATTATAGCTGAAATCTTGGCTGAAGTTTAAAATCGCCAAATATGGCTGGCGGCCGCTATAAGAAAGAAGTACCGTAAATTCAAAATACTGTAAGTATCATGTTCTTCGCACTTAAACCACATAAAATTCAATTCAACAGCAATATCATAATGTATTTAAAAAGAGCCTATCTTTAGAATTTCCGATACACAGTCTTGCGCGCTGGAGATAATTTTTTTTTTCGTGCAGTGTTGCCATTGCTTCCTTTGAAATTGTTGAGTTTCTTAATCAAAAAGTCATAAATGCTTTACAAAATGGGCTGTAGATAATAGAACAAATTCGAAATTCGGGCTTCCAGATGCCCATATTCGTGTGGAAACATATGTTATTCAAAATTCGATGGTTCTAGGTACGGTTGTTATACCACAGGGCGAGAAACATACATGCAGATTTTCATTATTAAATTTCTTTAAATATAATACAGGGCTATAATATTTGGTGGCAACAATTTGAAAAGTGAAATGCCACAAAATGCCAAAACGAAATTAATAGCCCTTGTGGGCTAATGCCCTTTGGGCCAAAGAAACCGATTTAATCATGGGTTATCTAAAAATAGATATTATCCGAAATATTTCGGATAAAAGGATGGATTGTAATGTACTATATATTAATGTCATAAAAGATCAGGACTATTGTTCGGAAACGCTTACTGCTTTTTAAATATACAAAGATAACGTATTTGAACAAGTTTTTACATGTTGTTATAGTTCATGTCAACATCTTCATTTAAAACTTTGAAGCCCTTTAAGTGGTTTCATACATATCAAAATATTGAATCTTGTGAAGAGTAATTCTTTTCGTAAATCTTAGACATACAATTTATTACTTGACATGAGTTCATGGTCAGGAAGCTACCCTATGAAAGATATTATCATGTGGTTTTTAGCTTTAAGTATTTATCGTGACTAAAAAAACATTTATCAAGTATTTCGAGTAACACATTTTGCCCGTTAAGGGCAAGACATGAATACGAGATGAGAACCTGTAGGACCTCCAGCGTCAGACGATATCTTCATTTTTAATTAAATTGGTGGGGCCGTTCTCTTAGAAATTTTATATCCCTGAAGTTTGAAATATTTCAAATGAGCAAAGGATACAGTTTGCCGAAATTGCTCATGCAAGAATGAAAATAATGTCTCCAAAATGTTAACTGTAACTTTCTGCTAGAATTACATGGACATGGTATTCGATGCTGAATAAAAGTTGTTCTTACTTTTTTTGACGAGGTTTATTTATGTGTAACTTAAAAAAAAAAAAAAAAATGCTAAGATCATCTCTATAACAATGAGTTAAGAAAATTACTTATTTACTCCGAAATAGTTAAAACATTGGCCGAAATTTCGAGTTTTTTTTTTTTTTTTTTTGTTTTTTTTTTGTTTTTTTTTTTGTTTTTGTATTTACAATATTCAGTATACTTAATTGCATCGTACGCAAATAACCTTAATCAAATGTTTTAATTTTGGAACTACTCTTATATACGCCCTCGCTTGGCGACGAATTTCTCGCCAAATATTTTTGGCGAGAAACTCCACGGTTCCATATTACTATCTAAATTTTTTGTTTACATTTCGAACTTTTAAGCCTAAAATGTCTCCAAAAACGCGGTTTTCACATATGCAAAAACCACATTTTGAACACACAATTTAACCTAAAAATCCGAAAGAAAAACAAAAAATTTAGGTAGCAAAACCGTAAATTTTCGAACCAAAAATATTTGACAAGAATCCATGTACACAACGATATTTTTTAACTTATAAAAAAAAAAAAAAAAAAAAAAAAAAAAAATCTACGAATTATACAATCTAGGCAGCGAAGGAATCTACGAAATACGCACACCTCGCTTTAATAAATTAACATACCAATAAATTTCAAAGAATACCATATACATAGCATTCTGTTTAAACTTAAAAAAAAAAAAAAAAAAAAAAAAAAACGAGGAATTGCACAATCTAGGCATTGCGCACAAATCAACAAAAATAACTAAAATAAATTACAAACAATTCAAAAAACAACAATAACAACAGAAATTCATAGTAAAAAATCTGATGTGTGCACCACATGACTTCCTTGTACGGAATATTAAACTATACGCATTTTTTCTTGCATTTCATTTAAACTTATTGGATTGAATTAAATCTACTTCGCAAACAGCGCATAAACCACAATAGAATAAATGCATTCTTTAAAATTCACTATAGTATTTGTTTACCATAGCGACACTCTGGCGCTAAATTGACTTAACAGTATTATATTTCGTTCATATTATAACTCATAATGCACAAAATTTATATCATTTAAAGAATAGAATTAGCTAATCGTTGCCACATGTTCTATTCAAATACTATAATAAGGCTAGAATGATGTATAAAAGAAATTAAGAAACAAAACAAAAAAGAAACAGTTTTTCACAGACGATTGAGTATTTCTCATTCAATTAATTCAGTTCTCACTTCGCGAGAAGGCAAAAATACATAAAAATTAAAACTATCTATATTAAAAATTACGAAGTAAATCTTAAACACTTATTTCCTCGAAACAATTCCAGAAAGGATTAAGCATGATTTAATTCGCAATAATAAATGAAGGCGTTATCTTTGTTGTTGCGAAGCTAAGTTTCTCTAGATTGGCAACAAATCCACTAGTCTGCTGTTTCAAATGTAAACAATCAATGGCCGCCATAAAAAAAGGCTTAGCGGCACTTAAACAACTTTAAAATTGTTGATAATTCTAAAAATATTGCATACAGATTTACTAAAGGCATAAAAACCTTAACCGGAAGATAAAAACAACATAATTCAATCATTTTTAAAGCAAAAAAATGTACAATTTACAAACATATAAGAGTAAAGAAACTGAGATCACTGAGCCGGGTCACAGAGTGGATATATATATAAATATATTTATATACGTTTGGTGCGGCCGATTGCAACCAAAATACGAGGTGCACATCTACATGTTATAGCAGTCCTATATACAAAATTTCAACGTTCTGAGGCTACTGGTTTTTGAGTTATGCGAGATACGTACGTACGCACGTACGTACATACGTTCGTACAGACGCCACGAAAAATTCTCTTCAGAATTCATTTTAAAGCAGTTTTATAATTTTTTTGAAGGAAAAGAGTCTTTTATTCTGTCCTTACGTACAGATATCACGCAAAAACATCGTTAAATTGCATTCGATAGCGGTCAAAATGGATATTTTCGTTGAAATATGCTGCCTGAAACTTTTCGCGATTACAATACTTTAACATGCCACCACGTACTCTTTAACATGCCTCTTTAACATGCCTAACACGTACTTAACACTCTTTAACATGCCTAACACGTACTTAACACTCTTTAACATGCCTAACACGTACTTAACACTCTTTAACATGCCTAACACGTACTCGTTAACATGCCGCCACGTACTCTCTATGGTATTTATATGACAGCCAGACTCGCTATCCACAAAATTGATATTATGGTTCACAAATAAATGTTCAAAACCCTCTTTTCCTAAATCCTTGTGCAGACAATCTAAAATACGCGACTGAAATCTTGCCACCACGTCTCTCAGTGCAACATAGGCTATTTCAAAACACGCACGACACGAACCAACGAGCAATTAAACCACTGCAGTTAAGTTTCAACGTCAAAAGGGTTGCCATACAAACACCATCGTCTCCAAAACCATCGCGCCAAAAACCGGCGTAGAGCACATATCGCCACATTTGGTGATCTTGGGGCGTATATAAGAGTAGAGCCTTAATTTTTAAAGAAATTATGATTTAAAACGTGCGAACAACATAACCATTGCCATTTAAACAGGAAGAAATGTAAACAAATATAAGTTAACGGATATTTACTGGTGTTATAATTTATATATGCAGTTCTTCATTATTCTAGCTTCTGTATTAGTAATATATTTACACTAGTTAATGAATTTAAATGTGGAGGTGTTGATGTTATAAGCATAGATCAATAGCAAGCAAGTCATTGCATAAAAGCTTTGTTACCGTCGCCTGAACAAGAGCAAATAGAAAAGGTCTTTCTGCTTTGGAGGGGGGGGAGAAGGACAGTTGCATGAAATACTGTACCCACATGCACAATTGTTATGTTACAAATGAAAGTAAAACATATGGTGCTGGTGAATTTTAACGTTTTCAACAGAAATAATTAATAAAGTAAATTGTTTCTGTCTCTTGGGATTATAAGCGGCCCAGCGGTAAAGTCGCTGAACACTAGTCGTGCGGTTCGAGGCTCGAATCCCGCAAATGAGCTGGCAGCATGGCGCCTACATGGCTTTTCTTATGTAAGTTGTATACGAGCCAGTTTGCCTTAGAAAGTCCTCCACGAAAGCAGCACTTGAGGTTTTGCCGTAAGTACATAAACAAACCAAGGTTTTTATATTTTCTGATCATACAGCAAATTGTGATAAAATACTTACAACTATTATATTTATTAGTGTAAAGCTAAAAATACACAAAGAAAAAAAAATAATGTTTAATATTTACAAATCCACAAGTAAAGGTAATTCGGTAGGTACTTTGGTGCTATCGGCAACCACCTTGGCGCAATTTGGCGATTTTTTGAAGAAGAAAAATAATGATAATTTCAAATTGGATAAAGTTATTTATTTCATACCCTATTTAGTTCGATATTTATCTCGGAGAAAAAAGTTATACAATTACTAAAAATAGGTTTCTTTTTTTCTCCCGGTGGAAATTTCGTAGGTTTTGGTTTATTTGATTACGGCAAAGCCTCGATGTCTATCTGCATGTCTATCTGCAAGGGGAGGGATGCATTCGTGGATGGGCATTTGGAAGCCCAAATTTGGAATTTGTTTTACTATCTATTTCATATTTTGTAAAGCATTTATACGTTTTCGATTAAGAAACTCAACGATTTGAAAGCGAGCAATGGCAACACTGTGCGAAAAAAAAAAATATTTTTATCTCCAGGGCGCGAGACTGTGTATCGGAAATTTTGAAGATTTTGCTCTTCTAAAGATTTTGTGATATTGGTGTTGAATTGAATTTTATGGTTTAAGTACGAAGAATTAATTAAGTACGAAGTATTTAATAAATAAAGGTAATAACGTTAAAAAACGCCCGTTAGGGCGTAATATAAAATCTGAAGGCTTTCAGATTTTTTACTTCCTTGTACGAAGTAAAAAGGAAGTATTGTAATCGCGAAAGGTTTCAGGCAGCATATTTCAACGAAAATATCCCATTTTGACCTCTTTCAAATGCAATTTAACGATGTATTTCCGTGATATCTGTACGTAAGGACAGAATAAGACACTCTTTTCCTCTAAAAAAATTATAAAACTGCTTTAAAATTAATTCCGAAGAGAATTTTTCGTGACGTCTGTACGAACGTATCTCGCAAAACTCAAAAACGAGTAGCCTCAGAACGTGGAAATTTTGTATATAAGACTACTATAACATGTAGATGTGCACCTCGTATTTTGGTTGCTATCAGCCGCACCAAACGTATATAAATGTATTTATATATATATCCACTCTGTTAACCATCTCAGTGATCTCAGTTTCTTTACTCTTATATGTTTGTAAATAGTACATTTTTTGCTTTAAAAATGATTGAATTACGTTGTTTTTATCTTCCGGTTAAGGATTTTATGCCTTTAGTAAATCTGTGTGCAATAGTTTTAGAATTATCAGCAATTTTAAAGTTGTTTAATTGCCGCTAAGCCTGTTTTTAATGGCGGCCATTGATGTTTACGTTTGAAACAGGATACTAGTGGATTTGTTGCCAATCTAAAGAAACTTAGCTTCCCAACAACAAAGATAACGCCTTCATTTATTATTGCGAATTAAATCATGCTTAATCCTTTCTGGAATTTTTTCGAGGAAATAAGTGTTTAAAATTTACTTCGTAATTTTTAATACAGATATTTTGAGTTTTTATGTATTTATGTCTTGTCGCGAAGTGAAAACGGAATAAATTGAATGAGAAATACTCAGTCGTATGTGAAAAACTGTTTCTTTTTGGTTTTGTTTGCTTAATTTCTTTTATACATCGTTCTAGCTTTTTTATGGTATTTGAATAGAACATGTGGCAACGATTAGATAATTCTTGAAATGATATAAATTTTGTGCATTCTGAGTTATAATATGAACGAAATATAATACTGTTAAGTCTACCTAGCGCCAGAGTGTCGCTATGGTAAACAAAGTGAATTTTAAAGAATGCATTTATTCTAATGTGGTTTATGCGCTGTCGGCGAAGTAGGTTTAATTCAATGTAATAAGTTTAAATGAAATGCAAGAAAAATGCGTATAATTTAATATTCCGTACAAGGAAGTCATGTGGTGTACACATCAGATTTTTTGTACTAATCTTTCGAAACTGATTGAGTATTGACACTGTTTGGTGCTTGCTAGTGTTTACTAAACTAAAAGTAATTTCAAGATTAGGAAGATAGCCGGAGTCTATGTAGTTTATAACGTTGTACAGGTTTAGTTACAGTGATGTCTGAAGTAGTGTTTAAAGACGTATGCGTCGTGTTTTAATACACGGTTTCGTCGGCTTTTATCGGTATTTAATAGAGGTGATGGTTTCGGTGCTTACTTAATCACTTGTGGCCAAAATATGAAACTCTTACCACTTAAAGGACTTGACCATTAACGGGGCAGCTTGCCCCTTCCCCTTCATAAACTCACTAAGTGTAGCTTTAGTGTATTTAATACAAGTCAACATTTCGGACCACGTACTGGTCCAGCCTTTATTACACGCGCAAATGACAATCAAGCTTAAGTTGCGAGGATGTCAATTCTTGATGACTTCAAGTGGTTTGGAATTTAATACGTATGTTAAATACGGCTATGAGGATGTAGATTATATTATATAATGAGCCATACAGTATAGGAGTTTACGTAACAGAGAGGTAATTCCAAACTCAGGGCGCGTAGTTGAATTGAAACAAGCGGAGATGCCCCAAAAGTTCCCTATTCCAAATGTATTTAAGGGGGTACATACGCCTTAAAACAAACCCATAAGGTCTTCGGATATGTGACTGTTGCAAGAATTGGGATATTTTATTTATTTGAAAAGCAATTACTTCCAACTTTTTACAGCTGACTACATGTTATAGTTGCTTTTTAGTAACCAGAAAGTTTGTGTTGCCACATATAATTTTTAAGATTTAATCTGCTTCGTGACAAAATTTTTTGAAAAAAATCGTAGCAAAATGAATTCAATCCCAATCGACGAAATGAAGGTATTTTGGGGGATCTGTACACTGGTGTGCAAAAATTAAGGACGAAGTCGAAAAATTAGCATATCAGCTGAACGAAGAGGCAGAGCGGACAGAAAGACCAATCAGGAGATTAAGTAAGGTGATGTACGGTAGCACATGCGCAGATATGCAGGTAGACGTAATGGGGGAGTGTCTGAGTAGTATAAAGCATGTTGTCGATGTAAGATCAGTATTTCTGGCAAAGAGATTGCACGCCGTATAGCAGTTAAAATCACACCGAGTTGCTGCCTCAGCGAGAAATGGCGAATAATCAATCTGTTAGACGACATCTGGATGCTTTTACACGAGGTCGAATCATTGGGAAGTTGGAGGAAGGCCGCAGTGTGACAAGTGTGGCTGCAGAGTTCGGAATTGCTCACAGCATCGTTTCACGACTTTGGAGACAATTTCAAGCTACAGGAACAGCTATCCGGGGGTTTAGTAGTGGTCGTCCACGAGGAACCACACCCGCAGATGACCGGTATATTGCCTTACAGGACAGAAGAAACAGGCGGCAGACAGCAGGAGAAATCGCTAGACACACGACACAGGCGACTGGATGACCGATATCGCGTTTTACCGGAAGACTGCACGGTGGTGGTCTGTTTGCACGACGCCCTGTTCGGTGTGTACCTCTAACGCCTGCCCATCGGAGAAGGCGTTCTCTGTGGTGCCATATCATTTAAAGAATTATCAAATCGTTGCCACATGTTCTATTCAAATACTATAAGAAAGCTAGAACGATGTATAAAAATGAAATTAAGCAAACAAAACAAAAAAGAAACAGTTTTCACAGACGATTGAGTATTTCTCATTCAATTAATTCAGTTCTCACTTCGCGACAAGGCAAAAATACATAAAACTCAAAATACCTGTATTAAAAATTACGAAGTAAATCTTAAACACTTATTTCCTCGAAAAAATTCTAGAAAGGATTAAGCATGATTTAATTCGCAGTAATAAATGAATGCGTTATCTTGTTATATGAATCGTTGTTGCGAAGCGAAGTGTCTCTAGATTGGCAACAAATCCACTAGTCTGGTGTTTCAAATGTAAACAAGCAGTGGCCGCCATCAAAAACATTATTAGGCTTAGCCGCACTTAAACAACTTTAAAATTGTTGATAATTCTAAATTCTAAAAATATTGCACACAGATTTAATAAAGGCATAAAACCCTTAACCGGAAGCTAAGAACAACATAATTCAATCATTTTTAAAGCAAAAATTGTACAATTTATAAACATATAAGAGTAAAGAAACTGAGTTCACTGAGCAGGGTAACAGAGTGGATATATATATAAATATATTTATATGCGTTTGGCGCGGTTGATTGCAACCAAAATACGAGGTGCACATCTACATGTTATGGTAGTTTTATATACAAAATTTCCACGTTCTGAGGCTACTCGTTTTTGAGTTATGCGAGATACATACGTACGCACGTACGTACATACATTCGTACAGATGCCACGAAAAATTCTCTTCAGAATTCATTTTAAAGCAGTTTTATAATTTTTTTGGAGGAATAGAGTCTTTTATTCTGTCCTTACGTACAGATATCACGCAAAAACATCGTTAAATTGCATTCGATAGCGGTGAAAATGGATATTTTCGTTGAAATATGCTGCCTGAAACTTTTTTGCGATTACAATACTTCCTTTTTACTACGTAAAGGAAGTAAAAAAATGCGTTTTATAAACGAACCCCAAATGTCTTGCGTTTTTCCCTTTTAGCGTTTTTTCTCAATTGCCTAATATTTCAAACAAAGCTAAAATGTTCTTGATGGATGGGAAAAGATGAACCTACAAATACCATAATACATACGTATATAAAGTTAGGGAAAAGTGATTATGTCGTCTGCTAATTCGGGTGGCTGTGCCCACACACTATAATCACCGTAACTAGATTTTAACGCCATAGCTATTGCGTGAGCTTTTGTAATCGGAATCAAACTCATAAATCTGTCAGAGCTTGTTGCCAGTTGCCCGGGGATATTAGTCGCTAAATTTGAATGAAAACCGCAGTAAAAGGTAATTAATCACCGCGCACATATTTCTTGCACTTTTTTTCTCTAATTAGAAAGCGAGAAAGATTATACATTTTTATCATATAGCTGTATTCCTTTTTAGCGAGAAATATTTCTGAAAAATAAAGTAACAGTTCTTCGACGGTATAGCCAGGACATAACAGTTTTGCCGATTTTAATTCGATAATAAATTAAAAAAATATCTGAAAGCTTTCAGGATTTATATTATGCCTGAAGTGGCATTTTTTTTAACGTTTCGTGTGTTACCTTTATTGATTAAATATCACGTTCTTTGCACTTAAACCATAAAATTCAGCTCAACAGCAATGTCGCAAAATAATTTTAAAATGACCCTATCTTTAGAATTTCCGATACACAGTCTCGCGAGCTGGGGATAAAAATGTTTTTCTTTTCTGTACAGTGTTGCCATTGCTTTCTTTGAAATCGTTGAGATTTTTAACTGGCCGCGTAGTGGCTAGTGGATAATAAAACAAGTTCGGGCTTCCAGATGCCCATATTCGGGTGGAGGCGTACGTTATTCAAAACTGGATGGCTTTAGGTAACGTTGTTTTATCACAATGCGAGAAACATTCATAAATAAGAAACATACACAAATTTTCTTTCGTTTTGTGAATGTGAGACAGAATTATGGGAAGCCCAAATTTGGAGTATGGAATTTGTTTATTTATTTATTTCATATTTTGTAAAACTTTAGCGAATTTTTGATTAATAAACTCAGCGATTTCAAAGCAAGCAATGGCAACACTGTGCCGAAAGAAAAGAAAAAAAAAATTATCTCCAGCACGCGAGATGATCTAGCAAAAATTCTAAAGATATGCTCTTTTCAAATTATTATCCCTGATTATTATCCTTTGTCCTTAAAATTATTATCCTTTGTCCCTGAAGGACTATTGTTTTCGTTTTGCGATTTTGCGTCGGAACCCTATAAGCGGCGTATCACTTTTCAAATTGTAGCCTCCAAATATTATCGCCCTGTTCATTATTTGAAGAAATCAAATAATGAAGAATCTGCATCAATGTATGTATATTTCTCGCATTGTGATCAAACAACGGTACCTAGAACCATCGAATTTTGAAAGACGTATGCAGCGAATATGGGCATGTGGAAGCCCAAATTTGAAATTTCTTTTATTATCGATTTGCTATTTTGTAAAACTTTAACGAATTTTTGATTAACAAACTGAACGATTTAAAAGCGAGGAATGGCAACACTCTACGGGGAGGGGGGGGGACCTTTTTATCTCCAGCGCGCGGAACTGTGTATCGGAAATTCTAGAGATTCGCTCATTTTAAAATTATTTTGCGACATTGCTGTTGAACTGAATTTTATGGTTTAAGTGCGAAGAACGTGATATTTAATAAATAAAGGTAACACACAAAACGTTAAAAAAAATGCCCCTTTGGGCGTAATGTAAAATCCGAAAGCTTTCAGATTTTTTTTAAAGTAATCTGGAAAATATGATGGTGTCGTGTTTTCTTTCCAGATGTGAAAAAAGGAGTTCATAATAATAAAATTATATTTAATACGTTTCCCTGTTTTTAGTCCAAAAGTACTTTGTCCCTGAAGGGCTATTGTTTTCGTTTTGCGATTTTGCGTTGGTTCACTACAAATGTCCGTTTCACTTTTCAAACTGCTGCCACCCAATGTTAGAGTCCTGCATTATATTTGAAAAAGTTAAATAATGAAAAATCTGCATCAATGCATGTATATTTCTCGCATTGTGATAAAACAACGGTACATAGAGCCATCGAATTTTGAATGACGTAATCCTCCTACAATTATTGGCATGTGGAAATCCAAATTTGAAATTTGGAATTTGTTTTATAATCAGTTTCCTATTTTGCAAAACTTTAATAAATTTTTGATTGACAAACTCAAGGATTTCAAAGCGAGCCATGGCAACGTTGAAAAAAAAAAAAAAAAAAAAAAAAAAAATCTGAAATGTTTCAGATTTTAAATTACGTCCAAAGGGGCGTTTTTTTAACGTTTCGAGTGTTACCTTTATTTATTAAATATCATGTTCTTTGCACTTAAACCATAAAATTCAGTTCAAGAGCAATATCGCAAAATAATGTTAAATTAAGCATATCTTTAGAATTTCCGATATACACAGTCTCGCGAGCTGGAGATAAAAGTATTTTTTTTTTATATATAACGTTGCCATTTCTCGCTTTTAAAGCATTGAGTTTGTAAATCAAAAATTCGTTAAAGTTTTACAAAATATAAAATCTATAATAAAACAAATTCCAAATTTGGGATTTCAGATGCCCATATTCGCAGTAGGATTTCGTCATTCAAAATTCGATGGCTCTATGTACCATTGTTTTATCACAATGCGAGAAATAGACAATCATTTATGCAGATTTTTCATTATTTAATTTCTTCAAATATAATGCAGGACTCTAACATTTTGTGGCAACAGTTTGAAAAGTGAACCGACGTTTATGAGTCCGACGCAAAATTGCAAAACGAAAACAATAGTCCTTCAGGGACAAAGCCCTTTTGGACTAAAAAAAAAAAAAAAAAAAAAAAATATCTCCAGGCGGCGCGAGACTGCGTATCGGAAATTCTAACGATATGCTCCATTCATTTAAAAGTATTTTGCGATATTGCTCTTGAACTGAATTTTGTGGTTTAAGTGCGAAGAACGTGATATTTAATTAATAAATGTAACAAATAAAATAAAAATAAAATAAAATAAAATAAATAAATAAATAAATAAATAAATAAATAAAAACACACCTTTGGACGTATTTAAAATCTGAAAACTTGCAGATATTTTTCTTTCCCCTCCCTCTCCTCCTGTCGCGTTTTACTGATCCTGTACTGTCCAAATGCTTGCTCCAATTTTCGTACTTGTTCTAAATCTTCGAAAGTTCGCCATCTCTCCTCTCTCTATTCCAACTATACCAAATTTATGTCCGGAACGTGCCGCTTACGTAACACCTGCATTCTATTCGCATATAAATCAGTTTAATATTGTTTAAATTGGCCAACCCTCTCCTTTTAGAAAAGGTGGAACTTTGGACAAACACTGTAAATTTTCAATCTGCAAGCTATATTTTCCCTTTATTAGCCTCAGTACAAACATCCATTTGGGGGACAAGCGGCCCGTCAGGGGTCGCTAATGTGAGAAAGAAAGAGCGAGTCTTTGCACATCAGCTCGAAAATGGGGCACTAAAGAGTGAGTTAAAGGGGAGAGGGGGAAGTGCTCATTGTTTGGACTTTCGACCATGGAATAAAAAGGAAAGAATGGCATCATTAACTCTTTTCATTAAAAGCAGTCCTTTATCTCAGAGACTTGAAACTAATTCTTTCTTTCAGGAATACGAAGGTGTGGTCGGAGTTTTTGTTTATTCAATGCTGTTCGGCTAAATTTTAGTTCTTGTCATGTATTTCGAGCATACACGTTCAGCAACGATGTGTTTTTGACCGACTTATTTGGCAAAGAGGTTGCTTAAATAAACTAAACAGATTTAATATAATAATAACATAAAACAAAACAAAAAAATCTGAAAGTTTTAAGATTTTTATATTACGCCCAAAAGGACTTTTTTTTTTTTTTTTTTTTTTTTTTTTTAACGTGTTGTGTGTTATCTTTATTTATTAAACATCAAGTTCTGCGCCCTTGGACCATAAAATTCAGTTCAACGGCTATATCGAAAAATAATTTTAAAATGAGCATATCTTTAGCCGATTTCCGATACACAATCTCGTGCGCTGGAGATAAAAATGTTTTTTCTTTTCCGTACAGCGTTGACACCGCTCGCTTTGAAATCACTGAGATTTTTAATTAAAAAATTCTTTAATGTCTGCCAAACTATGAAATCGATAATAAAGCAAATTTCAAATTACAAATTAGGGCTTCCAGTTGTCCATATTCGGTGGAGGATTACGTTATTCAAAACTGGATGGTTCTAGGTACCGTTGTTTTATCACCATGCGAGAAACATACATATATTTATGTAGATCCTTCATTATTTAATTTCTTTAAATATAATACAGGGCTGTAATATTTGGTGGCAACAGTTTGATGAAGGAATTAACGCAAATTGCCAAAACGATATTAATAGCCCGTCTGGGGGGGAGTTTTAAGTTTTGTATAAAAAACTAACATTTCTTCTTTTTGTAAAAATGTTGCTACGATTTTAAATTAGATACATTAATGATGTGCTAAATCTGTCTTTTAAACATCGCTTGCTTGAATTCACCATCTGTGTTTCTTTGAAGCCTTACCTTGTGTAGATTTACCTTAAAATACCGTGGTGTATTAACTAACTAATTATTAGCCCAAAAGAGGCGTTAGCTCAAATGGGCTATCAGTCTCGAAACAGGATTTTGCATTGAATCACTGTAAATGGCATATCACTTTTCAGATTGTTGCCACCCAATATTATCGTCCTATATTATATTTAAAGAAATTAAATAATGGTAAGTCTGCATGAATGTATGTATGTTTCTCGCATTGTGATGAAACAATGGTACCTAGACCCATCAAATTTTAAATAACGTAATCTTTCACCAAATATGTGCATCTGGATGCCCAAATTTGGAATTTGTTTTATTATCTATTTCATATTTTGTAAAGCACTTATGAGTTTTTGATTAGGAACTCAACAATTTCAAAGCGAGCAGTGGCGACACTGTACGGAATGAAACGTTTTTATCTCCAGCGCGCGAGACTGTCTGTCGGAAATTCTACACATATGATATTTTGTATCTGTTTACATAAAATTGCAAAAATTTCAGTACAAAGATCTCCAAAATATCAACTCGGTTTTATTCGTAATCCGGTTCGGATATTATTCGATTATCTGGTTCGGATATCCAATATATTAACTTCGGTTTTATTTACGTAATCCGCCGACTGCGATATCAGAGGGCGCGGGTTCGAATCTCGGAGAAGGCATGATCGTAACTGTCCGTCCGTTCATTGGAGGCAGAGGTGGCCCACGTATTAGGTGCCTGCATAATAAAATGACCAACACTTCTGGCCTTAGTTGTGGCCAAGCCGAAGTCGGCTGAATGCCCGTCATTGGTTAAAAAAAATGCTTACGTAATCCAATATTGTAATGAGTACACTCAACAACGTCATTCTATTTAAATTACTGAATATTTTTATTAGATAGATGACGAATTATATACATTTTTATTATTTAAATCAAACGAATTCAAAAGTAAGAAAGTGTTACGAATTTGGTATTTAAAAAGCTTATGTTAGTTCAATTATAAATTAAATGGTTTTATTTCCAGCGCAGTGCAGCGCGTGACGAATATTAAAAGAAAGCTAAGCCGGAAAATTCAAAATACAAGAGCGCGTGCATGTAACATTTAATAAATATCTCTTTTTGATTTCGAGAAAGTACTAGAAAATTCTCTTTCGCGATTTTAAAATCTTATAAAACGAGGAAAACCTCTCAGTTCGTTGTAGTTACTTAGTTTGTTGTTGTTTAGAAAACTGCTCTTGTTGACTGTAGCGAATTCGCGGATTAGCTTTCTACAGCTGTTTTGAATTAAGTTCTATTGAGTATTTAAAAGATAACTATTATGAGATATCGTAATACTGCACGATAATTTGAGGACATTTAATCATATTTGTTGTGATAATAATAAATTTTTGTTCATTTTCATCGGACTTGTGCATTCATTTCGTAACGAACCCGTACGCACGCAACAAAAGGAATATTCTTGAGAACTGCATCTATTCCTTTCGAATAGCTTAGTTTGTCAATCCACAACAGACAGATTCAGTTTGAAAGATAAATATCTTACATATTGCCGAATAGAAACAGACTCGAATGAAAAGTGGAACGACGCATTTTTAGTGATTCGACCCAAAATCGTATTTCCAGACTAATAGAAGACCCACCAGCGGCCGAGCGGTAAAGTCGCTAAACACTAGTAGTTCGTCCGAGGTTCGAATCCCGCGAACGGGCTGGCTGCGTGGGCGTTTTCGTGGTTTTCCCCATGTGTAACGTGTATACGAGTCAGTTTCCCTTAGAAAGTCCTCCACGAAGGCATCCCTCCTCTTAGGCATATTGCCCTAGTATGCTTTGCCATAATTAAATACACCAGACTAATAGATCTTTCAGTCTAAAAATGGACGAGCCCACTTCAGCAGGATATCAAAAGTGAAATGAAACATGCAAGGAATCTTGATGAATAAAGAGAAAAATTTACTTTGAATAATAAAAATACCGCTGTAATATAATTGAATAACCAGGATGAATTGCTTTCATCAAGAATTACTTCTGCGATTTCTGAAAGTGTCGATAGAGCAAAAAATATTTTCGAAAGCTAATTACTTCCTTCTACGAAGTAAAGGAAGTAATGTAATCACGAAAAATTTCAAGTAATATATTTCAACGAAAATATCCATTTTGGCCGCTATCCAATGCAATTTAATATTGTTTTTACTTGACATTTGTACGTAGGACAGAATAAAAAACTCATGCTTCCCCAAACGAATTATAAAACGGATTTAAAATGAATTCAGAAGAGCTTTTTTTTAGCGTCTGTATCCTTAGGTATGTACCTACATACCTAAGTATCTAAGCTATCATAACTAAAAAACGAGTAGCTTCAGAACTAATTTGTATAATAGGACTGCTATAATATGTAGCTGTGCACCTCTCTTTTTGATTGCGATCGGCCGCACCAAAAGTATATACACTGAAGTGACAAAAGTCATGGGATATCTCCTAATATTTTCTTGGTCTTCCTTTTGCCCGGCGAAGTGCAGCAACTCGACGTGGTATGGACTCAACGAGTCGTTGGAAGTCCCCTGCAGGAATATTGAGCCATGCTGCCTCTATAGACGTCCATAATTGTGAAAGTGTTGACGGTGCAGGGTTTTGGGCACGAACTGACCTCTCGATTATGTCCCATAAATGTTCGATGGGATTCATGTCGGGCGATCTAGGTGGCCAGATCATTCGCTGGAATTGTCCAGAATGTTCTAACCAATCGAGAACAATTGTGGCCCGGTGACATGGCGCATTGTCATCCATAAAAATCCCATCGTTGTTTGAGTACGTGAAGTACATTGGCTGTAAGTGATCTCCAATTGGCTGAAGGTATCCATTTCCAGTCAATGATCGGTTCAGTTGCACCAGAGGATCGAGTCCATGCCATGTAAAAACAGCCCAGACCATTATGGAACCACCACCAGCTCGAACAGTGCCTTGTTGACAACTTGGGTCCATGGCTTCGTGGGGTCTGCGCCACACTCGAACCCTACCATCAGCTCTTACCAACTGAAATCGTGACTCATCTGACCAAGCCACGGTTTTCCATTCGTGTAGCGACCAACCGATATGCTCACGAGCCCACGAGAGTCGCTGCAAGCGATGTCGTGCTGTCAGTAAAGGCACTCGAGTCGGTCTTCTGCTGGCATAGCGAAAGGAAGACAAATTTCGCCGCACTGTCCTGTCGGACACGTCCCTCGTACGTCCCACATTGATTTCTGCGGTTATTGGACGCAGTGTTGCTTGTCTGTGAACACTGACAACTCTACGCAGACGTCGCTGGTATCGGTTGTTAAGTGCAGGTGGTCGGCCACTGCGCTGTCCATGGTGGGATGTTATGCCTGAAATTAGATACTCTCGGCACTGTGGATCTCGGAATGTTGAATTCTCTAACGATATCCGAAATGGAATGACCCATGCGTCTAGCTCCGACTACCATTTCGCGTTCAAAGTCTGTTAATTCTCGTCGTGCGGCCATAATCACGTCAAAGCCTCTTCACATGAATAACTTGAACACAAATGAAAGCCCTGCCAAAGCACTTCGCATTTATACATTTTGTACGCGATGCTACTGCCATCTGTATATTTGCATATTGCTATCCCATGACTTTTGTCACTTCAGTGTATATATATATACCCACTCTGTGGCCCATTCAGTGTATATATATACCCACTCTGTTACTCGGCTCGGTGAGCTCAGTTTTCTTATTCTTGTATATTGTTAAATTGTGCATTTTTTGCTTTAGAAATGATTTAATCATGTTTTTTTATCTTCCGGTTAAGAGTTTTATGCCTTTAGTTAATCTACATGCAATAGTTGTAGGATTATCAACAATTTAAAAGTTTTTTAAGCGCGGTTAAGCCTAATTTTTGTTTACCATAGCAGCCATATTTGTTTACATTTGAAACTTAGCAGAATAGTAAATTCAGTTTCTGCACCTTCATTGTCTTTTTGCCGAGTGAGACCAAAATTAAACTTTCATTTTTGTGCACCTAGAAATCTGCTTTGTTGCCTGCTAGACCAATTTTTTTTTTTTTTCTGTAGAAACTCTAAATTTAATTGTAAAAATTCTTTTTTTTATTGTTTTAACTGTATTTGATGTTTTGCTCCTTTTTTTGTACATTTTTCAATTTTTTATGAAGATATTTTAAGGTTTTATGTATTTTTGTCTTGCGGGGAACTTAGAACAGAATTAATTGAATGAAAAATATATCTCTAATGAAATTCGAGGAGATAAGTTTAAATGAAATGCAACAAAAATTGCGTATAATTTAATATTCTGTGCAAGGAAGTCATGTGGTGCACACATGAGATTTTTTTAATACAGTGCCTATATATATTTATTTATTTATTTCCTAAATTCGGAAACTGAATATGAAGACTTAAAGTATTTTTCTAATACGGCAACAAAGATCAGCAACTTCTATTACCATAAACTTAGTTTTTCATTGAACCTATATTTCCATTTATTTTCCAAATCATAAAAGTTAACGATTAATTATCTAAATAACTTTATTCAACCGAATCATAAATGAAGCTATTAGCTTAATAAAACTATTCATGAATTCGTAACGAGTGAATCAAAGTTATTTAAGTTAATGAAACTATTAATTAATCATTAATGAAATATTAAGGAAAGAATCAAAAGACAATTAATCATGCCTGTGAAATATTTTTGAAACTTCATTACTTAACTGGAGTATTTATTATATCAACAAAAAATTTTAAACTTAATTATGGCATTAATAAGTGACTGAAATTTTTTTTAAAAAAATCAAAAATTAAAAAGTAAAAATATATTGTGGGAGTGCAAGTGTTTTTCACTATCGCTTCTGCGAAATATACCAAACATGAAAACAATGATTGTAGTAATTTATAATTTTTATAAGGTGTTTCTCCCACTTCTCTAGCGTGCCTTCGAGGTGTAATGGTTCTGCACACTGAACCGTTATTTCAGAGCTCCGTGGTTCGATTTCCGGCGAAGGCGGTTGCATATTTTTCATGTTTTCTGCTTCCAATGAACCTAATGACTCTGCAATTTTTTTAAATTGATAACGTCGCATTGTCTTATTCAGGGATACAAATTAATGAAAAATTCTTATATATCTTGTAGGGGTTTATCAGATCCAAAGGGCTGTTAGTCTCAAAATGACATTTTGCTTCGTTTCACTTTCTTCGTTGATTAACATTTCAAACTGTTAATCAACGATCAAATATTATATCAAATATATTCAAATATTATAGCTATGTATTATATTTAAAGAAACTAAATAATGAAGAATCTGTATGAATGTACTAATGTTTCTCGTATTGTGAAAAAAGAACGATACCGAAAGCCATCCAATTTTGAATAACGTAGTCCTCCAACCGAACGTGGGCACTCTGAAGCTCGAATTTCGAATTTCTTTTATAATCTATTTTAAATTTTGTAAAAATTAAACGAACATTGAACTTTTGAAATTTTAAATCGATTTATTTGCCCAAAGGACGTTTAGCCCAGAAGGACTATTAATTTCATTTTCGCATTTTGCGTTTAGCCCAGAAGGACTATTCATTTCATTTTCGCATTTTGCTTTTAGCCCAGAAGGAATATTCATTTCATTTTCGCATTTTGCGTTTAGCCCAGAAGGACTATTAATTTCATTTTCGCATTTTGCGTTTAGCCCAGAAGGACTATTAATTTCATTTTCGCATTTTGCGTTTAGCCCAGAAGGACTATTAATTTCATTTTCGCATTTTGCGTTTAGCCCAGAAGGACTATTAATTTCATTTTCGCATTTTGCGTTTAGCCCAGAAGGACTATTCATTTCATTTTCGCATTTTGCTTTTAGCCCAGAAGGAATATTCATTTCATTTTCGCATTTTGCGTTTAGCCCAGAAGGACTATTAATTTCATTTTCGCATTTTGCGTTTAGCCCAGAAGAACTATTAATTTCATTTTCGCATTTTGCGTTTAGCCCAGAAGGACTATTAATTTCATTTTCGCATTTTGCGTTTAGCCCAGAAGGACTATTAATTTCATTTTCGCATTTTGCGTTTAGCCCAGAAGGACTATTCATTTCATTTTCGCATTTTGCGTTGATTCGCTATAAATATCAGTTCACTTTTCAAATTGTTGCCCCCAAATATTTCCGCCTTGTGTTATATTCAAAAAAATTAAATCTTGAAGAATCTGCATAAATGTATGTATGTTTCTCACATTATGATAAAACAACGTTACATAGAGCCATCAAATTTTAAATAACGTAATGTTCCATCAAATATGGCATCTGGAAACCCAAATTTGGATTTTTTTTTATTATGTATTTCATATTTTGTAAAAGTTTAACGAATATTTTATAACAAACTCAACGATATAAAACGAGCAATGACAACACTAGAGTTGCTTTTTTCGCAATAATTTTGTCGCGAATGATATGCTAGTGGAAAAGTTATCGGTCGTGATATTTCTTCCACAGCTTGTATATGGCTCGACAAGTTTCAGAACAACGTGTTCACCGAGATTCGAATAACAAGTACTACTTTAGCTAACTGAGAAACTGCAACTTATCAAATATACGCCCAAATCGACAATTTATCATGTATAATATCATGCGACGGTAATCGAAAAAAAGAAAACTGTTATTTCAATACAGAGCCGAACTGGTTATATAACAAATTTACTCAATTCAGTAATAAGAGTCATTTGATTATTTAAAATTTCCCAAGCAATCAAAATGACTGCTATTGGGCAATATAGGTATAACACACATATACAGTGGGTACAAAAAGTATTTGCACACATACATTTTTGTTCACAATTTATAAGAACATGCATTAAGAAATACAAAAATTGGCATTTAAAAAATAGAATAAGCTTATTAATTTAAATTAATTACAAAAATACAATAATATTAATAAAACATTTTTTGCAACAATATTAAAATAGCTTATGTCTAAAAAGTATTTGCACACTCAACTCAACTTTAGCAAATTTGCATTTTTATGCTATTATTTGACAGTCATCCCGCAGTAAATAACATACGTAAGAGGACTATAAAAGGAGGTGTTGTCGAAACGTTATCAGTTGATTGTCTATTTCAAATTGTAATGGCACCTAAGACATCTGAATTGCCGATTTCGTTGCGAGAAAAAATTGTTTCTCTACGTGAAAATGGCCTAAGTTATCGAGAAATAGGTAAAAAAGTAAATGTTTGCTTCTCTACTGTTCGGTATATTATAAAACGTCATAAAGAAAGAGGATCTACATCAAATAACTTGCGCTCTGGACGCCCAAAGAAACTTTCACTGCGAATAAAGCGAAAAATCATAAGAGAAGCATCGAAAAATCCATTTGTTAGTGCAATTACTTTAGCCAATGATGTCGCTTCAACATCTGGAGTTCAAATCTGTGCCCAAAGTGTTCGAAATGTCCTGCACGATGCACACATTTATAGGAGATCTCCAAGGAAAAAAACTCTCATAACTGAACGAAATAGACTGAAGAGACTTGAATTCGCTAAGGAATATATCAATATGCCAATTGATTTCTGGAAAAATATCATATTCTCCGACGAGAGTAAGTTCAATATCTTTAAATCGGATGGCAGGAAATTAGTTCGGAGAAAACCTTGTACTGCTTTTCATACCAAAAATGTGTTACCTACAGTTAAACATGGAGGAGGTTCTGTTATGATTTGGGGGTGCATGGCTAGCAAAGGAGTTGGTAATTTGTGTTTTATTGATGGGAATATGACAGCTCGAACCTATATTGATGTTTTGCGAGATAACTTGCCACAAAGTGCAATAAAATTGGGTATCAGTAATTCGTACTATTTTCAGCAAGATAATGATTCCAAGCACACTGCCGGTATAGCACGTATGTGGTTGCTTTATAATGTACCCAGAAAACTTGCCACTCCACCACAATCACCAGACTTAAATCCTTTGGAAAATTTGTGGAATTCTTTGGATTTAAAAATAAGAAAAAGGAAGATTTCAAGCAAATCTGCCCTTAAACAAGCCCTTATTGAAAAAGGGTCGAATACTGACCCTACTGTTACATAAAATTTAATTAAATCAATGCCAGCAAGATTACAAGCAGTAATAGATGCTAAAGGCATGCATACTAAATATTAGTTATTTGAAATTTGCTTATATATTTTATTTCTTTTGTAATCATGCAGGTGTGCAAATACTTTTTTGATACGAGATATTTTAATTTTGTCACAAAAAAGCATTGTTATTTATATTATTGTAATTTTTCTGTTTGTTTTGGATGATTAAACTTATTCTGATTTGGCAATACAATTTTTTTATTTCTCAATGCTTCTTTTTATGAATTGCAAACAAAAATGTAGGTGTGCAAATACTTTTTTTACCCACAGTATATATACCGGAAATGAAAGAAGGGGTAACTACAATTATCAATAAACGCATTTGTACAAAAATGTTGTACAAAAAGTCACAAAATTGTAAGAAATTTTGTCATTATATACATATAATTGTTTTTGTAATTGAAATTAAAAGACGGTCAAAATGACTTCCTTGGGCAATCTAGTGTTGATAAATATAGGTAACACACAAAATGTTAAAACAAAACGCCCTTTTAGGCTTAAGATAAAATCTGAAAGCTATCAGATTTTCTTTTTTTCCCCTTTATTTATTTATTTTTTGAGAATTTCAAATCTGTTTTAGAAGCTGCATGTGTGGCTGGATCAGCCTGAAACATAACAGCCTAGAATTACCCTCGTAAATTTACCTTTCATTCATCTTTTATGCCCGGCCCACCAGCGGCCGAGGGGTAAGGTCGCTGAACACTGGTAGTTCGGTCCGAGGTTTGAATCCCGCGAACGGGCTGGCTGCAGGGGTGTTTTCCCCCATGTGTAGCGTGTATACGAGCCAGTTTCCCTTAAAAAGTCCTCCACGAAGGCATCCCTTCGTTAAGGCAGATAGCCCTCGAGTGCTTTGCCGTAATCTAATAGATCAAACCAAACCAAACCAAACCATCTTTTATGCCTACCAGCGGCCGAGCGGTAACGTCGCTGAACACTGGTAGTTCGGTCCGAGGTTTGAATCCCGCGAACGGGCTGGCTGCAGGGGTGTTTTTCCCCATGTGTAGCGTGTATACGAGCCAGTTTTCCTTAAAAAGTCCTTCACGAAGGCATCGCTCCCTTAAGGCAGATAGCCCTCGAGTGCTTTGCCGTAATCTAATAAACCAAACCAAACCATTCATCTTTTAAATCCTTTTTATAAATTTATCTTTTTAAATTTACTGGAAGTAATATATTAGCACTTGTATTAAAATTCGTATCGTTAAAAATATGATTTTTATTACCGAGCCTCTATTTTAAAACGTTATGATGATAATTGCATCTTGGTGTTCTGTACTTTCGGGGAATTTTACTCATGATTTTTGCCGTGCAACCTGAATGTTAAATAGATGAATAAAATTGTCAAAAGCATGAGCAACGAGATAATGAGGTATTTAGTCAACGTCTCGCGTCCACTCTACAGGGAAAGATAAATGAGAAATTTCCCTGAACCTCCTCTCGCTCGCTGACATCTTGCCAGAAATAACTCACTCTGAAAATCATAAACAGCGCCAAATTCACGTCACATTGCCTCTATCACCGGCAGAAATTGTCTTTAACCCCTCTCGGTGGATCCGCCCCTTGACTGCAGAGCCCCCGTCCTCCCACATGTAAATAAGTTAAACACATATCTGCGAAAGTTAGGGATAAATTGCTTTTCCCCAGACACGATTTAATTTTACATTACGGGTAATGGAGCAGTAGTTTTCCCTTTAAAATCCCCCTTAGCGCGGACTCTTGACGCAGGGTTGCAAGCCGTGGAAATGATCGCCAACGGTTTTGTCGCCAAATTAGGTGCGGCTTTTAAGCGGGAGCTTAAAACTAATTAAAAGTTTCGAAACCCGTCTTTTAGAAAGCTTTTGCCTGCGTTTCGGGATCAGTAGAAGAGGCTGCCCTTTTCAAATAATTAACTAAGCATGTCTAAAGCGATGAGAACAATTAAAAATTTTATACTCTTCTGTTAAAACGATGTTCAATGCAGTGCGGTTTTGGATATTACGTGGATATTGCTGGATTGTGTAGCAACGATGTTCTCGAGCCGCAAAAACGGAAACAAATTAAACTATTAACAAAAATATTTTACAATCTAAAGAAACAGAGAATGAGGATAAAATAAAAAATTGACCTGATGAATAAAAATAAATAAATAAAAAAACGGTGGCTACAAAAAAGGCGTTGGCTACTGTACATATCGTAAGATAGGGATTTGAAAGTTAAAATCTGCCCATTTCAGTTAACGAAATCAAAAGGTAAATTTTACGGAAAATGTAAAGAACAATTCCGGAAATTTGTAATTGAGAAATTCGAAAATTTCTTAATTTTTTACTTCTTAATACGAAGTATTGTAATCGCGAAAATTTTCGTGTATCATATTTCAACAATAATATTCATTTTGACCACTATCGAATTAAATTTAGTGACATCTGTACGTAAGGACAGAATAAAAGACTCTTTTTTTTTCCTAAAATAGGTTGCAAAAAGGGTTTTAAGTGGGTTCAGAAGAGATTTTTTCGTGACGTCTGTACGTGACGTTCGTGACGTCTGTATGTACGTGTGTATGTATGTCTCTCACATATCTCAAAAACGAGTAACCACAGAATGTTGAAATTTTATATATAGGACTGCTATAACATGTAATCGGGCACCTCCCACTTTGGTTGCAATCGGCCGGATTAAATATGTAAATACACACACACACACACACACACACACACATATATATATATATAGTACACCTGCTCTGTTACCCGGCTTATGAGCTCAGTGTTTTTATTCTTATACGTTGGTAAATTCTGCATTTTAAAAATGACTGAATTATGTTGTTATGTTACGATTAAGGTTTTTATACCTTTAGTTAATATGCATGCAATAGATGTAGCATTGTCAACAATTTCTAAGAATTTTAATTAACTAGACAATTTTAATTAAATAAGAGTTCACATGGCGGCCCAAGGAAGCGGCCATTTGAACTCTTAGTTGATTAGTGAATTAAGTCAGTTTCTGCACCAATTTCTGTGTTTTTTTGCCGAGTGGGGCAATTTATCTTCGTACCCACCGGCCGAATTGCTTGTTTTTGCTTAGAAACTCTAATTTTAGTTGTAATTTTTTTTTTCATTTTCTTTAACTGTATTTTTTTTTTTTTTTTTTTTTTTTACAATTTTTAATGAGGATGTTTTGAGTTTTTATGTATTTTTGCCTTGCCGCGAGGCAAGTGAAATGATTGAATGAGAAATGTATCTAATGAAATTCGAGGAAATAAGTTTAAATGAAGCGCAGCAAAAACTGTGTATAAATTATTAGGTCGTGCGAGGAAGTCGTGACGCCCAGATGAGATTTTTTCCCGTAAGAAAATTTTTTATACAGACTTTATTTGCCAACTATATGCGGCAGGCATATGTTTTCTATTTTAAAATTTTTCTAAAATATCGCAGATATTCAAGTATCGCAGATATTCAAGTTTTGGCATTTTTAAATAAATGAGAAATTGTAAAATTACGGAATTTAACTTAACACACGATCAATATTTGTATTTAGGAAACTTTTACACACATCATAAAAAATAAAACACAGAAAACTTTCCCTTAGACCCAAGCTAACTAAGATATTTATTGGGATAACTTGGGATTTTTGACGTCATTTTCACCTCGCCTTAATAAATAATTAGAACAATTAGAACGATTCGACATTGATTTTTTCCCGCTTTGATGTCATTAAGTAGTATTCTGCGATTTACTTGTGCGTAATATTCTTTAATTTATAATTTTTTTACGACCGGTATTACCGAAAGAATTTTCACACAAGTAATTTATAAGTTGTTAGTCGTTAAAATATGTTATTAATATTATCATCAAGTTTTATTACTTTAGAATCATAATTATACAGAAATTCATTAAATTAGAAAGAAAATAAATATTTTTGTTTATGCAAATAATGTTGGCTATACATCAGTGAAGTTTACAGGTATGTCTAAAATACAAATTTTATAAAATTCTTTAAAAACTCCTTTTTTGAAAAAAAAAAAAAAAATTAAATTACATTTAGTTTTTTCACAGCAATTTGACTAGAAATGTTTGTCACTTTAACTATTAACACCAAAACCTTTTTTCTTAAACGATATTTAACTTGTAGTTAAGTACAAAAAAAAAATTACATTTAGTTTTTTCACAGCAATTTGACTAGAAATGTTTGTCACTTTAACTATTAACACAAAAACCATTTTTCTTAACCGATATTTAACTTGTAGTTAAGTACAAAAAAAAAAAATACATTTAGTTTTTTTCACAGCAGTTTGACTAGAAATGTTTGTCACTTTAACTATTAACACCAAAAAAACCTTTTTTCTTAACCGATATTTAACTTGTAGTTAAGAACAAAAAAAAATTACATTTAGTTTTTTCACAGCAATTTGACTAGAAAAGTTTGTCACTTTAACTATTAACACAAAAAACCTTTTTTCTTAACCGATATTGAACTTGTAGTTAAGTACAAAAAAAAATACATTTAGTTTTTTCACAGCAATTTGACTAGAAATGTTTGTCACTTTAACTATTAACACCAAAAACCTTTTTTCTTAACCGATATTTAACTTGTAGTTAAGTACAAAAAAAAATTACATTTAGTTTTTTCACAGCAATTTGACAAGAAATGTTTGTCACTTTAACTATTAACACCAAAAACTTTTTTTCTTAACCGATATTTAACTTGTAGCTAAGTACCAAAAAAAAATTACATTTAGTTTTTTCACAGCAATTTGACTAGAAATGTTTGTCACTTTAACTAGTAACACCAAAAACTTTTTTCCTTAACCGATATTTAACTTGTAGTTAAGTACAAAAAAAAATTACATTTAGTTTTTTCACAGCAATTTGACTAGAAATGTTTGTCACTTTAACTATTAACACCAAAAACCTTTTTTTAACCGATATTTAACTTGTAGTTAAGTACAAAAAAAATTACATTTAGTTTTTTCACAGCAATTTGACTAGAAATGTTTGTCACTTTAACTATTAACACCTAAAACCTTTTTCCTTAACCGATATTTAACTTGTAGTTAAGTACAAAAAAAATACATTTAGTTTTTTCACAGCAATTTGACTAGAAATGTTTGTCACTTTAACTATTAACACCAAAAACCTTTTTTTAACCGATATTTAATTTGTAGTTAAGTACAAAAAAAAATTACATTTAGTTTTTTCTCAGCAATTTGTCTAGAAATGTTTGTCACTTTAACTATTAACACCAAAAACCTTTTTTCTTAACCCATATTTAACTTGTAGTTAAGTACAAAAAAAAATTACATTTAGCTTTTTCACAGCAATTTGACTAGAAATGTTTGTCACTTTAACTATTTACACCAAAAACTTTTTTTCTTGACCGATATTTAACTTGTTAAGTACAAAAAAAAAATACATTTAGTTTTTTCACAGCAATTTGACTAGAAATGTTTGTCACTTTAACTATTAACACCAAAAACCTTTTTTTTAACCGATATTTAACTTGTAGTTAAGTACAAAAAAAATTACATTTAGTTTTTTCACAGCAATATGACTAGAAATGTTTGTCACTTTAACTATTAACACCAAAAACCTTTTTTCTTAACCGATATTTAACTTGTAGTTAAGTACCAAAAAAAAAATTACATTTAGTTTTTTCACAGCAATTTGACTAGAAATGTTTGTCACTTTAACTATTAACACCAAAAACCTTTTCTCTTAACCGATATTTAACTTGTAGTTAAGTACAAAAAAAAATTACATTTAGTTTTTTCACAGCAATTTGACTAGAAATGTTTGTCACTTTAACTATTAACACCAAAAACCTTTTTTCTTAACCGATATTTAACTTGTAGTTAAGTACAAAAAAAAATTACATTTAGTTTTTTCACAGCAATTTGACTAGAAATGTTTGTCACTTTAACTATTAACACCAAAAACCTTTTTTCTTAACCGATATTTAACTTGTAGTTAAGTACCAAAAAAAAATTACATTTAGTTTTTTCACAGCAATTTGACTAGAAATGTTTGTCACTTTAACTATTAACCCAAAAACCTTTTTTCTTAACCGATATTTAACTTGTAGTTAAGTACAAAAAAAATTACATTTAGGTTTTTCACAGCAATTTGACTAGAAATGTTTGTCACTTTAACTATTAGCACCAAAAACCTCTTTTTTAACCGATATTTAACTTGTAGTTAAGTACAAAAAAAAATTACATTTAGTTTTTTCACAGCAATTTGACTAGAAATGTTTGTCACTTTAACTATTAACACCAAAAACCTTTTCTCTTAACCGATATTTAACTTGTAGTTAAGTACAAAAAAAAATTACATTTAGTTTTTTCACAGTAATTTGACTAGAAATGTTTGTCACTTTAACTATTAACCCAAAAACCTTTTCTCTTAACCGATATTTAACTTGTAGTTAAGTACAAAAAAAAATTACATTTAGTTTTTTCACAGCAATTTGATTAGAAATGTTTGTCACTTTAACTATTAACACCAAAAACCTTTTTTCTTAACCGATATTTAACTTGTAGTTAAGTACCAAAAAAAAATTACATTTAGTTTTTTCACAGCAATTTGACTAGAAATGTTTGTCACTTTAACTATTAACACCAAAAACCTTTTTTCTTAACCGATATTTAACTTGTAGTTAAGTACAAAAAAAAATTACATTTAGTTTTTTCACAGCAATTTGACTAGAAATGTTTGTCACTTTAACTATTAACACCAAAAACCTTTTCTCTTAACCGATATTTAACTTGTAGTTAAGTACAAAAAAAAATTACATTTAGTTTTTTCACAGCAATTTGACTAGAAATGTTTGTCACTTTAACTATTAACCCAAAAACCTTTTTTCTTAACCTATATTTAACTTGTAGTTAAGTACCAAAAAAAAAATTACATTTAGTTTTTTCACAGCAATTTGACTAGAAATGTTTGTCACTTTAACTATTAACACCAAAAACCTTTTTTCTTAACCGATATTTAACTTGTAGTTAAGTACAAAAAAAAATTTAGATTTTTCACAGCAATTTGACTAGAAATGTTTGTCACTTTAACTATTAACCCAAAAACCTTTTTTCTTAACCGATATTTAACTTGTAGTTAAGTACAAAAAAAAAATTTAGATTTTTCACAGCAATTTGACTAGAAATGTTTGTCACTTTAACTATTAACACCAAAAACCTTTTTTCTTAACCGATATTTAACTTGTAGTTAAGTACAAAAAAAATTACATTTAGTTTCTTCACAGCAATTTGACTAGAATTGTTTGTCACTTTAACTATTAACACCAAATACCTTTTTCCTTAACCGATATTTAACTTGTAGTTAAGTACAAAAAAAAATTTAGATTTTTCACAGCAATTTGACTAGAAATGTTTGTCACTTTAACTATTAACACCAAAAACCTTTTTTCTTAACCGATATTTAACTTGTAGTTAAGTACAAAAAAAATTACATTTAGTTTCTTCACAGCAATTTGACTAGAATTGTTTGTCACTTTAACTATTAACACCAAATACCTTTTTCCTTAACCGATATTTAACTTGAAGTTAAGTACAAAAAAAATACATTTAGTTTTTTCACAGCAATTTGACTAGAAATGTTTGTCACTTTAACTATTAACACCAAAAACCTTTTTTTAACCGATATTTAACTTGTAGTTAAGTACAAAAAAAATTACATTTAGTTTTTTCACAGCAATTTGACTAGAAATGTTTGTCACTTTAACTGTTAACACCAAAAACCTTTTTTCTTAACCGATATTTAACTTGTAGTTAAGTACCAAAAAAAATACATTTAGTTTTTTCACAGCAATTTGACTAGAAATGTTTGTCACTTTAACTATTAACACCAAAAACCTTTTTTCTTAACCGATATTTAACTTGTAGTTAAGTACCAAAAAAAAATTACATTTAGTTTTTTCACAGCAATTTGACTAGAAATGTTTGTCACTTTAACTATTAACACCAAAAACTTTTTTCCTTAACCGATATTTAACTTGTAGTTAAGTACAAAAAAAAAATTACATTTAGTTTTTTCACAGCAATTTGACTAGAAATGTTTGTCACTTTAACTATTAACACCAAAAACCTTTTTTTATCCGATATTTAACTTGTAGTTAAGTATAAAAAAATTACATTTAGTTTTTTCACAGCAATATGACTAGAAATGTTTGTCACTTTAGCAATTAACACCAAAAACCTTTTTTCTTAACCGATATTTAACTTGTAGTTAAGTACCAAAAAAAAATTACATTTAGTTTTTTCACAGCAATTTGACTAGAAATGTTTGTCACTTTAACTATTAAAACCAAAAACTTCTTTTCTTAACCGATATTTAACTTGTAGTTAAGTACCAAAAAAAAATTACATTTAGTTTTTTCACAGCAATTTGACTAGAAATGTTTGTCACTTTAACTATTAACACCAAAAACTTTTTTCCTTAACCGATATTTAACTTGTAGTTAAGTACAAAAAAAAATTACATTTAGTTTTTTCACAGCAATTTGACTAGAAATGTTTGTCACTTTAACTATTAACACCAAAAACTTCTTTTCTTAACCGATATTTAACTTGTAGTTAAGTACCAAAAAAAAATTACATTTAGTTTTTTCACAGCAATTTGACTAGAAATGTTTGTCACTTTAACTATTAAAACCAAAAACTTCTTTTCTTAACCGATATTTAACTTGTAGTTAAGTACAAAAAAAAATTACATTTAGTTTTTTCACAGCAATTTGACTAGAAATGTTTGTCACTTTAACTATTAACACCAAAAACCTTTTTTCTTAACCGATATTTAACTTGTAGTTAAGTACAAAAAAAAATTACATTTAGTTTTTTCACAGCAATTTGACTAGAAATGTTTGTCACTTTAACTATTAACACCAAAAACCTTTTTTCTTAACCGATATTTAACTTGTAGTTAAGTACCAAAAAAAATACATTTAGTTTTTTCACAGCAATTTGACTAGAAATGTTTGTCACTTTAACTATTAACACCAAAAACCTTTTTTCTTAACCGATATTTAACTTGTAGTTAAGTACCAAAAAAAATTACATTTAGTTTTTTCACAGCAGTTTGACTAGAAATGTTTGTCACTTTAACTATTAACACCAAAAACTTTTTTCCTTAACCGATATTTAACTTGTAGTTAAGTACAAAAAAAATTACATTTAGTTTTTTCACAGCAATTTGACTAGAAATGTTTGTCACTTTAACTATTAACACCAAAAACCTTTTTTTAACCGATATTTAACTTGTAGTTAAGTACAAAAAAAATTACATTTAGTTTTTTCACAGCAATATGACTAGAAATGTTTGTCACTTTAACTATTAACACCAAAAACCTTTTTTCTTAACCGATATTTAACTTGTAGTTAAGTACCAAAAAAAATTACATTTAGTTTTTTCACAGCAATTTGACTAGAAATGTTTGTCACTTTAACTGTTAACACCAAAAACCTTTTTTCTTAACCGATATTTAACTTGTAGTTAAGTACAAAAAAAAAATTACATTTAGTGCTTTCACAGCAATTTGACTAGAAATGTTTGTCACTTTAACTATTAACACCAAAAACTTTTATTCTTAACCGATATTTAACTTGTAGTTAAGTACAAAAAAAATTACATTTAGTTTTTTCACAGCAATTTGACTAGAAATGTTTGTCACTTTAACTATTAACACCAAAAACCTTTTTTCTTAACAGATATTTAACTTGTAGTTAAGTACAAAAAAAAATTACATTTAGTGCTTTCACAGCAATTTGACTAGAAATGTTTGTCACTTTAACTAGTAACACCAAAAACTTTTATTCTTAACCGATATTTAACTTGTAGTTAAGTACAAAAAAAAAATTACATTTAGTTTTTTCACAGTAATTTGACTAGAAATGTTTGTCACTTTAACTATTAACACCAAAAACTTCTTTTCTTAACCGATATTTAACTTGTAGTTAAGTACCAAAAAAAATTACATTTAGTTTTTTCACAGCAATTTGACTAGAAATGTTTGTCACTTTAACTATTAACACCAAAAAATTTTTTTCTTAACCGATATTTAACTTGTAGTTATGTACAAAAAAAATTACATTTAGTTTTTTCACAGCAATTTGATTAGAAATGTTTGTCACTTTAACTATTAACACCAAAAACCTTTTTTCTTAACCGATATTTAACTTGTAGTTAAGTACAAAAAAAAATTACCTTTAGTTTTTTCACAGCAATTTGACTAGAAATGTTTGTCACTTTAACTATTGACACCAAAAACTTTTTTCCTTAACCGATATTTAACTTGTAGTTAAGTTTAAAAAAAATTACATTTTGTTTTTTCACAGCAATATGACTAGAAATGTTTGTCACTTTAACTATTAACACCAAAAACCTTTTTTTAACCGATATTTAATTTGTAGTTAAGTACAAAATAAAATTACATTTAGTTTTTTCACAGCAATTTGTCTAGAAATGTTTGTCACTTTAACTATTAACACCAAAAACCTTTTTTCTTAACCCATATTTAACTTGTAGTTAAGTACAAAAAAAAATTACATTTAGCTTTTTCACAGCAATTTGACTAGAAATGTTTGTCACTTTAACTATTTACACCAAAAACTTTTTTTCTTGACCGATATTTAACTTGTTAAGTACAAAAAAAAAATACATTTAGTTTTTTCACAGCAATTTGACTAGAAATGTTTGTCACTTTAACTATTAACACCAAAAACCTTTTTTTAACCGATATTTAACTTGTAGTTAAGTACAAAAAAAATTACATTTAGTTTTTTCACAGCAATATGACTAGAAATGTTTGTCACTTTAACTATTAACACCAAAAACCTTTTTTCTTAACCGATATTTAACTTGTAGTTAAGTACCAAAAAAAAAAATTACATTTAGTTTTTTCACAGCAATTTGACTAGAAATGTTTGTCACTTTAACTATTAACACCAAAAACCTTTTCTCTTAACCGATATTTAACTTGTAGTTAAGTACAAAAAAAAATTACATTTAGTTTTTTCACAGCAATTTGACTAGAAATGTTTGTCACTTTAACTATTAACACCAAAAACCTTTTTTCTTAACCGATATTTAACTTGTAGTTAAGTACAAAAAAAAATTACATTTAGTTTTTTCACAGCAATTTGACTAGAAATGTTTGTCACTTTAACTATTAACACCAAAAACCTTTTTTTTAACCGATATTTAACTTGTAGTTAAGTACAAAAAAAATTACATTTAGTTTCTTCACAGCAATTTGACTAGAAATGTTTGTCACTTTAACTATTAACACCAAAAACCTCTTTTTTAACCGATATTTAACTTGTAGTTAAGTACAAAAAAAAATTACATTTAGTTTTTTCACAGCAATTTGACTAGAAATGTTTGTCACTTTAACTATTAGCACCAAAAACCTCTTTTTTAACCGATATTTAACTTGTAGTTAAGTACAAAAAAAAATTACATTTAGTTTTTTCACAGCAATTTGACTAGAAATGTTTGTCACTTTAACTATTAACACCAAAAACCTTTTCTCTTAACCGATATTTAACTTGTAGTTAAGTACAAAAAAAAATTACATTTAGTTTTTTCACAGCAATTTGACTAGAAATGTTTGTCACTTTAACTATTAACCCAAAAACCTTTTTTCTTAACCGATATTTAACTTGTAGTTAAGTACAAAAAAAAATTACATTTAGTTTTTTCACAGCAATTTGATTAGAAATGTTTGTCACTTTAACTATTAACACCAAAAACCTTTTTTCTTAACCGATATTTAACTTGTAGTTAAGTACCAAAAAAAAATTACATTTAGTTTTTTCACAGCAATTTGACTAGAAATGTTTGTCACTTTAACTATTAACACCAAAAACCTTTTTTCTTAACCGATATTTAACTTGTAGTTAAGTACAAAAAAAATTACATTTAGTTTTTTCACAGCAATTTGACTAGAAATGTTTGTCACTTTAACTATTAACACCAAAAACCTTTTCTCTTAACCGATATTTAACTTGTAGTTAAGTACAAAAAAAAATTACATTTAGTTTTTTCACAGCAATTTGACTAGAAATGTTTGTCACTTTAACTATTAACACCAAAAACCTTTTCTCTTAACCGATATTTAACTTGTAGTTAAGTACAAAAAAAAATTACATTTAGTTTTTTCACAGCAATTTGACTAGAAATGTTTGTCACTTTAACTATTAACCCAAAAACCTTTTTTCTTAACCGATATTTAACTTGTAGTTAAGTACAAAAAAAAATTACATTTAGTTTTTTCACAGCAATTTGATTAGAAATGTTTGTCACTTTAACTATTAACACCAAAAACCTTTTTTCTTAACCGATATTTAACTTGTAGTTAAGTACCAAAAAAAAATTACATTTAGTTTTTTCACAGCAATTTGACTAGAAATGTTTGTCACTTTAACTATTAACACCAAAAACCTTTTTTCTTAACCGATATTTAACTTGTAGTTAAGTACAAAAAAAATTACATTTAGTTTTTTCACAGCAATTTGACTAGAAATGTTTGTCACTTTAACTATTAACACCAAAAACCTTTTTTCTTAACCGATATTTAACTTGTAGTTAAGTACAAAAAAAATTACATTTAGTTTTTTCACAGCAATTTGACTAGAAATGTTTGTCACTTTAACTATTAGCACCAAAAACCTCTTTTTTAACCGATATTTAACTTGTAGTTAAGTACAAAAAAAAATTACATTTAGTTTTTTCACAGCAATTTGACTAGAAATGTTTGTCACTTTAACTATTAACACCAAAAACCTTTTCTCTTAACCGATATTTAACTTGTAGTTAAGTACAAAAAAAAATTACATTTAGTTTTTTCACAGCAATTTGACTAGAAATGTTTGTCACTTTAACTATTAACCCAAAAACCTTTTTTCTTAACCGATATTTAACTTGTAGTTAAGTACAAAAAAAATTACATTTAGTTTTTTCACAGCAATTTGATTAGAAATGTTTGTCACTTTAACTATTAACACCAAAAACCTTTTTTCTTAACCGATATTTAACTTGTAGTTAAGTACCAAAAAAAAATTACATTTAGTTTTTTCACAGCAATTTGACTAGAAATGTTTGTCACTTTAACTATTAACACCAAAAACCTTTTTTCTTAACCGATATTTAACTTGTAGTTAAGTACAAAAAAAATTACATTTAGTTTTTTCACAGCAATTTGACTAGAAATGTTTGTCACTTTAACTATTAACACCAAAAACCTTTTCTCTTAACCGATATTTAACTTGTAGTTAAGTACAAAAAAAAATTACATTTAGTTTTTTCACAGCAATTTGACTAGAAATGTTTGTCACTTTAACTATTAACCCAAAAACCTTTTTTCTTAACCTATATTTAACTTGTAGTTAAGTACCAAAAAAAAAATTACATTTAGTTTTTTCACAGCAATTTGACTAGAAATGTTTGTCACTTTAACTATTAACACCAAAAACCTTTTTTCTTAACCGATATTTAACTTGTAGTTAAGTACAAAAAAAATTTAGATTTTTCACAGCAATTTGACTAGAAATGTTTGTCACTTTAACTATTAACCCAAAAACCTTTTTTCTTAACCGATATTTAACTTGTAGTTAAGTACAAAAAAAAAAATTAGATTTTTCACAGCAATTTGACTAGAAATGTTTGTCACTTTAACTATTAACACCAAAAACCTCTTTTCTTAACCGATATTTAACTTGTAGTTAAGTACAAAAAAAATTACATTTAGTTTCTTCACAGCAATTTGACTAGAATTGTTTGTCACTTTAACTATTAACACCAAATACCTTTTTCCTTAACCGATATTTAACTTGTAGTTAAGTACAAAAAAAAAATTTAGATTTTTCACAGCAATTTGACTAGAAATGTTTGTCACTTTAACTATTAACACCAAAAACCTTTTTTCTTAACCGATATTTAACTTGTAGTTAAGTACAAAAAAATTACATTTAGTTTCTTCACAGCAATTTGACTAGAATTGTTTGTCACTTTAACTATTAACACCAAATACCTTTTTCCTTAACCGATATTTAACTTGAAGTTAAGTACAAAAAAAATACATTTAGTTTTTTCACAGCAATTTGACTAGAAATGTTTGTCACTTTAACTATTAACACCAAAAACCTTTTTTTAACCGATATTTAACTTGTAGTTAAGTACAAAAAAAAATTACATTTAGTTTTTTCACAGCAATTTGATTAGAAATGTTTGTCACTTTAACTGTTAACACCAAAAACCTTTTTTCTTAACCGATATTTAACTTGTAGTTAAGTACCAAAAAAAATACATTTAGTTTTTTCACAGCAATTTGACTAGAAATGTTTGTCACTTTAACTATTAACACCAAAAACCTTTTTTCTTAACCGATATTTAACTTGTAGTTAAGTACCAAAAAAAAATTACATTTAGTTTTTTCACAGCAATTTGACTAGAAATGTTTGTCACTTTAACTATTAAAACCAAAAACTTCTTTTCTTAACCGATATTTAACTTGTAGTTAAGTACAAAAAAAAATTACATTTAGTTTTTTCACAGCAATTTGACTAGAAATGTTTGTCACTTTAACTATTAACACCAAAAACCTTTTTTCTTAACCGATATTTAACTTGTAGTTAAGTACAAAAAAAAATTACATTTAGTTTTTTCACAGCAATTTGACTAGAAATGTTTGTCACTTTAACTATTAACACCAAAAACCTTTTTTCTTAACCGATATTTAACTTGTAGTTAAGTACCAAAAAAAATACATTTAGTTTTTTCACAGCAATTTGACTAGAAATGTTTGTCACTTTAACTATTAACACCAAAAACCTTTTTTCTTAACCGATATTTAACTTGTAGTTAAGTACCAAAAAAAAAATTACATTTAGTTTTTTCACAGCAGTTTGACTAGAAATGTTTGTCACTTTAACTATTAACACCAAATACTTTTTTCCTTAACCGATATTTAACTTGTAGTTAAGTACAAAAAAAAATTACATTTAGTTTTTTCACAGCAATTTAAATAGAAATGTTTGTCACTTTAACTATTAACACCAAAAACCTTTTTTTAACCGATATTTAACTTGTAGTTAAGTACAAAAAAAATTACATTTAGTTTTTTCACAGCAATATGACTAGAAATGTTTGTCACTTTAACTATTAACACCAAAAACCTTTTTTCTTAACCGATATTTAACTTGTAGTTAAGTACCAAAAAAAATTACATTTAGTTTTTTCACAGCAATTTGACTAGAAATGTTTGTCACTTTAACTATTAAAACCAAAAACTTCTTTTCTTAACCGATATTTAACTTGTAGTTATGTACAAGAAAAAATTGCATTTAGTTTTTTCACAGCAATTTGACTAGAAATGTTTGTCACTTTAACTGTTAACACCAAAAACCTTTTTTCTTAACCGATATTTAACTTGTAGTTAAGTACAAAAAAAAATTACATTTAGTGCTTTCACAGCAATTTGACTAGAAATGTTTGTCACTTTAACTATTAACACCAAAAACTTTTATTCTTAACCGATATTTAACTTGTAGTTAAGTACAAAAAAAATTACATTTAGTTTTTTCACAGCAATTTGACTAGAAATGTTTGTCACTTTAACTATTAACACCAAAAACCTTTTTTCTTAACAGATATTTAACTTGTAGTTAAGTACAAAAAAAATTACCTTTAGTGCTTTCACAGCAATTTGACTAGAAATGTTTGTCACTTTAACTAGTAACACCAAAAACTTTTATTCTTAACCGATATTTAACTTGTAGTTAAGTACAAAAAAAAATTACATTTAGTTTTTTCACAGCAATTTGACTAGAAATGTTTGTCACTTTAACTATTAACACCAAAAACTTCTTTTCTTAACCGATATTTAACTTGTAGTTAAGTACCAAAAAAAATTACATTTAGTTTTTTCACAGCAATTTGACTAGAAATGTTTGTCACTTTAACTATTAACACCAAAAAATTTTTTTCTTAACCGATATTTAACTTGTAGTTAAGTACAAAAAAAATTACATTTAGTTTTTTCACAGCAATTTGATTAGAAATGTTTGTCACTTTAACTATTAACACCAAAAACCTTTTTTCTTAACCGATATTTAAGTTGTAGTTAAGTACAAAAAAAAATTACATTTAGTTTTTTCACAGCAATTTGACTAGAAATGTTTGTCACTTTAACTATTAACACCAAAAACCTTTTTTTAACCGATATTTAACTTGTAGTTAAGTACAAAAAAAATTACATTTAGTTTTTTCACAGCAATATGACTAGAAATGTTTGTCACTTTAACTATTAACACCAAAAACCTTTTTTCTTAACCGATATTTAACTTGTAGTTAAGTACCAAAAAAAATTACATTTAGTTTTTTCACAGCAATTTGACTAGAAATGTTTGTCACTTTAACTATTAACACCAAAAATTTTTTTTCTTAACCGATATTTAACTTGTAGTTAAGTACAAAAAAAATTACATTTAGTTTTTTCACAGCAATTTGATTAGAAATGTTTGTCACTTTAACTATTAACACCAAAAAACTTTTTTCCTTAACCGATATATAACTTGTAGTTAAGTACAAAAAAAAATTACATTTAGTTTTTTCACAGCAATTTGACTAGAAATGTTTGTCACTTTAACTATTAACACCAAAAACCTTTTTTTAACCGATATTTAACTTGTAGTTAAGTACAAAAAAAATTACATTTAGTTTTTTCACAGCAATATGACTAGAAATGTTTGTCACTTTAACTATTAACACCAAAAACCTTTTTTCTTAACCGATATTTAACTTGTAGTTAAGTACCAAAAAAAATTACATTTAGTTTTTTCACAGCAATTTGACTAGAAATGTTTGTCACTTTAACTGTTAACACCAAAAACCTTTTTTCTTAACTGATATTTAACTTATAGTTAAGTACAAAAAAAAATTACATTTAGTGCTTTCACAGCAATTTGACTAGAAATGTTTGTCACTTTAACTATTAACACCAAAAACTTTTATTCTTAACCGATATTTAACTTGTAGTTAAGTACCAAAAAAAATTACATTTAGTTTTTTCACAGCAATTTGACTAGAAATGTTTGTCACTTTAACTATTAACACCAAAAACCTTTTTTCTTAACAGATATTTAACTTGTAGTTAAGTACAAAAAAAAATTACATTTAGTGCTTTCACAGCAATTTGACTAGAAATGTTTGTCACTTTAACTAGTAACACCAAAAACTTTTATTCTTAACCGATATTTAACTTGTAGTTAAGTACAAAAAAAAAATTACATTTAGTTTTTTCACAGCAATTTGACTAGAAATGTTTGTCACTTTAACTATTAACACCAAAAACTTCTTTTCTTAACCGATATTTAACTTGTAGTTAAGTACCAAAAAAAATTACATTTAGTTTTTTCACAGCAATTTGACTAGAAATGTTTGTCACTTTAACTATTAACACCAAAAAATTTTTTTCTTAACCGATATTTAACTTGTAGTTATGTACAAAAAAAATTACATTTAGTTTTTTCACAGCAATTTGATTAGAAATGTTTGTCACTTTAACTATTAACACCAAAAACCTTTTTTCTTAACCGATATTTAACTTGTAGTTAAGTACAAAAAAAAATTACCTTTAGTTTTTTCACAGCAATTTGACTAGAAATGTTTGTCACTTTAACTATTAACACCAAAAACTTTTTTCCTTAACCGATATTTAACTTGTAGTTAGGTATAAAAAAAATTACATTTTGTTTTTTCACAGCAATATGACTAGAAATGTTTGTCACTTTAACTATTAACACCAAAAACCTTTTTTTAACCGATATTTAATTTGTAGTTAAGTACAAAAAAAATTACATTTAGTTTTTTCACAGCAATTTGTCTAGAAATGTTTGTCACTTTAACTATTAACACCAAAAACCTTTTTTCTTAACCCATATTTAACTTGTAGTTAAGTACAAAAAAAAAATTACATTTAGCTTTTTCACAGCAATTTGACTAGAAATGTTTGTCACTTTAACTATTTACACCAAAAACTTTTTTTCTTGACCGATATTTAACTTGTTAAGTACAAAAAAAAATACATTTAGTTTTTTCACAGCAATTTGACTAGAAATGTTTGTCACTTTAACTATTAACACCAAAAACCTTTTTTTAACCGATATTTAACTTGTAGTTAAGTACAAAAAAAATTACATTTAGTTTTTTCACAGCAATATGACTAGAAATGTTTGTCACTTTAACTATTAACACCAAAAACCTTTTTTCTTAACCGATATTTAACTTGTAGTTAAGTACCAAAAAAAAATTACATTTAGTTTTTTCACAGCAATTTGACTAGAAATGTTTGTCACTTTAACTATTAACACCAAAAACCTTTTCTCTTAACCGATATTTAACTTGTAGTTAAGTACAAAAAAAATTACATTTAGTTTTTTCACAGCAATTTGACTAGAAATGTTTGTCACTTTAACTATTAACACCAAAAACCTTTTTTCTTAACCGATATTTAACTTGTAGTTAAGTACAAAAAAAAATTACATTTAGTTTTTTCACAGCAATTTGACTAGAAATGTTTGTCACTTTAACTATTAACACCAAAAACCTTTTTTTTAACCGATATTTAACTTGTAGTTAAGTACAAAAAAAATTACATTTAGTTTTTTCACAGCAATTTGACTAGAAATGTTTGTCACTTTAACTATTAACACCAAAAACCTTTTCTCTTAACCGATATTTAACTTGTAGTTAAGTACAAAAAAAAATTACATTTAGGTTTTTCACAGCAATTTGACTAGAAATGTTTGTCACTTTAACTATTAGCACCAAAAACCTCTTTTTTAACCGATATTTAACTTGTAGTTAAGTACAAAAAAAAATTACATTTAGTTTTTTCACAGCAATTTGACTAGAAATGTTTGTCACTTTAACTATTAACACCAAAAACCTTTTCTCTTAACCGATATTTAACTTGTAGTTAAGTACCAAAAAAAATTACATTTAGTTTTTTCACAGCAATTTGACTAGAAATGTTTGTCACTTTAACTATTAACCCAAAAACCTTTTTTCTTAACCGATATTTAACTTGTAGTTAAGTACAAAAAAAAATTACATTTAGTTTTTTCACAGCAATTTGATTAGAAATGTTTGTCACTTTAACTATTAACACCAAAAACCTTTTTTCTTAACCGATATTTAACTTGTAGTTAAGTACCAAAAAAAAATTACATTTAGTTTTTTCACAGCAATTTGACTAGAAATATTTGTCACTTTAACTATTAACACCAAAAACCTTTTTTCTTAACCGATATTTAACTTGTAGTTAAGTACAAAAAAAATTACATTTAGTTTTTTCACAGCAATTTGACTAGAAATGTTTGTCACTTTAACTATTAACACCAAAAACCTTTTCTCTTAACCGATATTTAACTTGTAGTTAAGTACAAAAAAAAATTACATTTAGTTTTTTCACAGCAATTTGACTAGAAATGTTTGTCACTTTAACTATTAACCCAAAAACCTTTTTTCTTAACCTATATTTAACTTGTAGTTAAGTACCAAAAAAAAAATTACATTTAGTTTTTTCACAGCAATTTGACTAGAAATGTTTGTCACTTTAACTATTAACACCAAAAACCTTTTTTCTTAACCGATATTTAACTTGTAGTTAAGTACAAAAAAAAATTTAGATTTTTCACAGCAATTTGACTAGAAATGTTTGTCACTTTAACTATTAACCCAAAAACCTTTTTTCTTAACCGATATTTAACTTGTAGTTAAGTACAAAAAAAAATTTAGATTTTTCACAGCAATTTGACTAGAAATGTTTGTCACTTTAACTATTAACACCAAAAACCTCTTTTCTTAACCGATATTTAACTTGTAGTTAAGTACAAAAAAAATTACATTTAGTTTCTTCACAGCAATTTGACTAGAATTGTTTGTCACTTTAACTATTAACACCAAATACCTTTTTCCTTAACCGATATTTAACTTGTAGTTAAGTACAAAAAAAAAATTTAGATTTTTCACAGCAATTTGACTAGAAATGTTTGTCACTTTAACTATTAACACCAAAAACCTTTTCTCTTAACCGATATTTAACTTGTAGTTAAGTACAAAAAAAATTACATTTAGTTTCTTCACAGCAATTTGACTAGAATTGTTTGTCACTTTAACTATTAACACCAAATACCTTTTTCCTTAACCGATATTTAACTTGAAGTTAAGTACAAAAAAAATACATTTAGTTTTTTCACAGCAATTTGACTAGAAATGTTTGTCACTTTAACTATTAACACCAAAAACCTTTTTTTAACCGATATTTAACTTGTAGTTAAGTACAAAAAAAAATTACATTTAGTTTTTTCACAGCAATTTGACAAGAAATGTTTGTCACTTTAACTGTTAACACCAAAAACCTTTTTTCTTAACCGATATTTAACTTGTAGTTAAGTACCAAAAAAAAATTACATTTAGTTTTTTCACAGCAATTTGACTAGAAATGTTTGTCACTTTAACTATTAAAACCAAAAACTTCTTTTCTTAACCGATATTTAACTTGTAGTTAAGTACCAAAAAAAAATTACATTTAGTTTTTTCACAGCAATTTGACTAGAAATGTTTGTCACTTTAACTATTAACACCAAAAACTTTTTTCCTTAACCGATATTTAACTTGTAGTTAAGTACAAAAAAAAATTACATTTAGTTTTTTCACAGCAATTTGACTAGAAATGTTTGTCACTTTAACTATTAACACCAAAAACCTTTTTTCTTAACCGATATTTAACTTGTAGTTAAGTACAAAAAAAATTACATTTAGTTTTTTCACAGCAATTTGACTAGAAATGTTTGTCACTTTAACTATTAACACCAAAAACCTTTTTTCTTAACCGATATTTAACTTGTAGTTAAGTACCAAAAAAAATACATTTAGTTTTTTCACAGCAATTTGACTAGAAATGTTTGTCACTTTAACTATTAACACCAAAAACCTTTTTTCTTAACCGATATTTAACTTGTAGTTAAGTACCAAAAAAAAATTACATTTAGTTTTTTCACAGCAGTTTGACTAGAAATGTTTGTCACTTTAACTATTAACACCAAAAACTTTTTTCCTTAACCGATATTTAACTTGTAGTTAAGTACAAAAAAAAATTACATTTAGTTTTTTCACAGCAATTTAAATAGAAATGTTTGTCACTTTAACTATTAACACCAAAAACCTTTTTTTAACCGATATTTAACTTGTAGTTAAGTACAAAAAAAATTACATTTAGTTTTTTCACAGCAATATGACTAGAAATGTTTGTCACTTTAACTATTAACACCAAAAACCTTTTTTCTTAACCGATATTTAACTTGTAGTTAAGTACCAAAAAAAATTACATTTAGTTTTTTCACAGCAATTTGACTAGAAATGTTTGTCACTTTAACTATTAAAACCAAAAACTTCTTTTCTTAACCGATATTTAACTTGTAGTTATGTACAAGAAAAAATTGCATTTAGTTTTTTCACAGCAATTTGACTAGAAATGTTTGTCACTTTAACTGTTAACACCAAAAACCTTTTTTCTTAACCGATATTTAACTTGTAGTTAAGTACAAAAAAAAATTACATTTAGTGCTTTCACAGCAATTTGACTAGAAATGTTTGTCACTTTAACTATTAACACCAAAAACTTTTATTCTTAACCGATATTTAACTTGTAGTTAAGTACAAAAAAAATTACATTTAGTTTTTTCACAGCAATTTGACTAGAAATGTTTGTCACTTTAACTATTAACACCGAAAACCTTTTTTTTTTAACAGATATTTAACTTGTAGTTAAGTACAAAAAAAATTACCTTTAGTGCTTTCACAGCAATTTGACTAGAAATGTTTGTCACTTTAACTAGTAACACCAAAAACTTTTATTCTTAACCGATATTTAACTTGTAGTTAAGTACAAAAAAAAATTACATTTAGTTTTTTCACAGCAATTTGACTAGAAATGTTTGTCACTTTAACTATTAACACCAAAAACTTCTTTTCTTAACCGATATTTAACTTGTAGTTAAGTACAAAAAAAATTACATTTAGTTTTTTCACAGCAATTTGATTAGAAATGTTTGTCACTTTAACTATTAACACCAAAAACCTTTTTTCTTAACCGATATTTAACTTGTAGTTAAGTACAAAAAAAAATTACCTTTAGTTTTTTCACAGCAATTTGACTAGAAATGTTTGTCACTTTAACTATTAACACCAAAAACTTTTTTCCTTAACCGATATTTAACTTGTAGTTAAGTATAAAAAAAATTACATTTAGTTTTTTCACAGCAATATGACTAGAAATGTTTGTCACTTTAGCAATTAACACCAAAAACCTTTTTTCTTAACCGATATTTAACTTGTAGTTAAGTACCAAAAAAAATTACATTTAGTTTTTTCACAGCAATTTGACTAGAAATGTTTGTCACTTTAACTATTAAAACCAAAAACTTCTTTTCTTAACCGATATTTAACTTGTAGTTAAGTACCAAAAAAAAATTACATTTAGATTTTTCACAGCAATTTGACTAGAAATGTTTGTCACTTTAACTATTAACACCAAAAACTTTTTTCCTTAACCGATATTTAACTTGTAGTTAAGTACAAAAAAAAATTACATTTAGTTTTTTCACAGCAATTTGACTAGAAATGTTTGTCACTTTAACTATTAACACCAAAAACTTCTTTTCTTAACCGATATTTAACTTGTAGTTAAGTACCAAAAAAAAATTACATTTAGTTTTTTCACAGCAATTTGACTAGAAATGTTTGTCACTTTAACTATTAAAACCAAAAACTTCTTTTCTTAACCGATATTTAACTTGTAGTTAAGTACAAAAAAAATTACATTTAGTTTTTTCACAGCAATTTGACTAGAAATGTTTGTCACTTTAACTATTAACACCAAAAACCTTTTTTCTTAACCGATATTTAACTTGTAGTTAAGTACAAAAAAAAATTACATTTAGTTTTTTCACAGCAATTTGACTAGAAATGTTTGTCACTTTAACTATTAACACCAAAAACCTTTTTTCTTAACCGATATTTAACTTGTAGTTAAGTACCAAAAAAATTACATTTAGTTTTTTCACAGCAATTTGACTAGAAATGTTTGTCACTTTAACTATTAAAACCAAAAACTTCTTTTCTTAACCGATATTTAACTTGTAGTTAAGTACAAAAAAAATTGCATTTAGTTTTTTCACAGCAATTTGACTAGAAATGTTTGTCACTTTAACTGTTAACACCAAAAACCTTTTTTCTTAACCGATATTTAACTTGTAGTTAAGTACAAAAAAAAATTACATTTAGTGCTTTCACAGCAATTTGACTAGAAATGTTTGTCACTTTAACTATTAACACCAAAAACTTTTATTCTTAACCGATATTTAACTTGTAGTTAAGTACAAAAAAAATTACATTTAGTTTTTTCACAGCAATTTGACTAGAAATGTTTGTCACTTTAACTATTAACACCAAAAACCTTTTTTCTTAACAGATATTTAACTTGTAGTTAAGTACAAAAAAAATTACATTTAGTGCTTTCACAGCAATTTGACTAGAAATGTTTGTCACTTTAACTATTAACACCAAAAACCTTTTTTCTTAACCGATATTTAACTTGTAGTTAAGTACCAAAAAAAATACATTTAGTTTTTTCACAGCAATTTGACTAGAAATGTTTGTCACTTTAACTATTAACACCAAAAACCTTTTTTCTTAACCGATATTTAACTTGTAGTTAAGTACCAAAAAAAAAATTACATTTAGTTTTTTCACAGCAGTTTGACTAGAAATGTTTGTCACTTTAACTATTAACACCAAAAACTTTTTTCCTTAACCGATATTTAACTTGTAGTTAAGTACAAAAAAAAATTACATTTAGTTTTTTCACAGCAATTTAAATAGAAATGTTTGTCACTTTAACTATTAACACCAAAAACCTTTTTTTAACCGATATTTAACTTGTAGATAAGTACAAAAAAAATTACATTTAGTTTTTTCACAGCAATATGACTAGAAATGTTTGTCACTTTAACTATTAACACCAAAAACCTTTTTTCTTAACCGATATTTAACTTGTAGTTAAGTACCAAAAAAAATTACATTTAGTTTTTTCACAGCAATTTGACTAGAAATGTTTGTCACTTTAACTATTAAAACCAAAAACTTCTTTTCTTAACCGATATTTAACTTGTAGTTATGTACAAGAAAAAATTGCATTTAGTTTTTTCACAGCAATTTGACTAGAAATGTTTGTCACTTTAACTGTTAACACCAAAAACCTTTTTTCTTAACCGATATTTAACTTGTAGTTAAGTACAAAAAAAAATTACATTTAGTGCTTTCACAGCAATTTGACTAGAAATGTTTGTCACTTTAACTATTAACACCAAAAACTTTTATTCTTAACCGATATTTAACTTGTAGTTAAGTACAAAAAAAATTACATTTAGTTTTTTCACAGCAATTTGACTAGAAATGTTTGTCACTTTAACTATTAACACCAAAAACCTTTTTTTTTAACAGATATTTAACTTGTAGTTAAGTACAAAAAAAATTACCTTTAGTGCTTTCACAGCAATTTGACTAGAAATGTTTGTCACTTTAACTAGTAACACCAAAAACTTTTATTCTTAACCGATATTTAACTTGTAGTTAAGTACAAAAAAAAATTACATTTAGTTTTTTCACAGCAATTTGACTAGAAATGTTTGTCACTTTAACTATTAACACCAAAAACTTCTTTTCTTAACCGATATTTAACTTGTAGTTAAGTACAAAAAAAATTACATTTAGTTTTTTCACAGCAATTTGATTAGAAATGTTTGTCACTTTAACTATTAACACCAAAAACCTTTTTTCTTAACCGATATTTAACTTGTAGTTAAGTACAAAAAAAAATTACCTTTAGTTTTTTCACAGCAATTTGACTAGAAATGTTTGTCACTTTAACTATTAACACCAAAAACTTTTTTCCTTAACCGATATTTAACTTGTAGTTAAGTATAAAAAAAATTACATTTAGTTTTTTCACAGCAATATGACTAGAAATGTTTGTCACTTTAGCAATTAACACCAAAAACCTTTTTTCTTAACCGATATTTAACTTGTAGTTAAGTACCAAAAAAAATTACATTTAGTTTTTTCACAGCAATTTGACTAGAAATGTTTGTCACTTTAACTATTAAAACCAAAAACTTCTTTTCTTAACCGATATTTAACTTGTAGTTAAGTACCAAAAAAAAATTACATTTAGATTTTTCACAGCAATTTGACTAGAAATGTTTGTCACTTTAACTATTAACACCAAAAACTTTTTTCCTTAACCGATATTTAACTTGTAGTTAAGTACAAAAAAAAATTACATTTAGTTTTTTCACAGCAATTTGACTAGAAATGTTTGTCACTTTAACTATTAACACCAAAAACTTCTTTTCTTAACCGATATTTAACTTGTAGTTAAGTACCAAAAAAAAATTACATTTAGTTTTTTCACAGCAATTTGACTAGAAATGTTTGTCACTTTAACTATTAAAACCAAAAACTTCTTTTCTTAACCGATATTTAACTTGTAGTTAAGTACAAAAAAAATTACATTTAGTTTTTTCACAGCAATTTGACTAGAAATGTTTGTCACTTTAACTATTAACACCAAAAACCTTTTTTCTTAACCGATATTTAACTTGTAGTTAAGTACAAAAAAAAATTACATTTAGTTTTTTCACAGCAATTTGACTAGAAATGTTTGTCACTTTAACTATTAACACCAAAAACCTTTTTTCTTAACCGATATTTAACTTGTAGTTAAGTACCAAAAAAATTACATTTAGTTTTTTCACAGCAATTTGACTAGAAATGTTTGTCACTTTAACTATTAAAACCAAAAACTTCTTTTCTTAACCGATATTTAACTTGTAGTTAAGTACAAAAAAAATTGCATTTAGTTTTTTCACAGCAATTTGACTAGAAATGTTTGTCACTTTAACTGTTAACACCAAAAACCTTTTTTCTTAACCGATATTTAACTTGTAGTTAAGTACAAAAAAAAATTACATTTAGTGCTTTCACAGCAATTTGACTAGAAATGTTTGTCACTTTAACTATTAACACCAAAAACTTTTAATCTTAACCGATATTTAACTTGTAGTTAAGTACAAAAAAAATTACATTTAGTTTTTTCACAGCAATTTGACTAGAAATGTTTGTCACTTTAACTATTAACACCAAAAACCTTTTTTCTTAACAGATATTTAACTTGTAGTTAAGTACAAAAAAAAATTACATTTAGTGCTTTCACAGCAATTTGACTAGAAATGTTTGTCACTTTAACTAGTAACACCAAAAACTTTTATTCTTAACCGATATTTAACTTGTAGTTAAGTACAAAAAAAAAATTACATTTAGTTTTTTCACAGCAATTTGACTAGAAATGTTTGTCACTTTAACTATTAACACCAAAAACTTCTTTTCTTAACCGATATTTAACTTGTAGTTAAGTACCAAAAAAAATTACATTTAGTTTTTTCACAGCAATTTGACTAGAAATGTTTGTCACTTTAACTATTAACACCAAAAAATTTTTTTCTTAACCGATATTTAACTTGTAGTTAAGTACAAAAAAAAATTACATTTAGTTTTTTCACAGCAATTTGATTAGAAATGTTTGTCACTTTAACTATTAACACCAAAAACCTTTTTTCTTAACCGATATTTAACTTGTAGTTAAGTACAAAAAAAAATTACCTTTAGTTTTTTCACAGCAATTTGACTAGAAATGTTTGTCACTTTAACTATTAACACCAAAAACTTTTTTCCTTAACCGATATTTAACTTGTAGTTAAGTACAAAAAAAATTACATTTAGTTTTTTCACAGCAATTTGACTAGAACTGTTTGTCACTTTAACTATTAACACCAAAAACCTTTTTTCTTAACCGATATTTAACTTGTAGTTAAGTACAAAAAAAAATTACATTTAGTTTTTTCACAGCAAATTGACTAGAAATGTTTGTCACTTTAACTATTAACACCAAAAACCTTTTTTCTTAACCGATATTTAACTTGTAGTTAAGTACAAAAAAAATTACATTTAGTTTTTTCACAGCAATTTGACTAGAAATGTTTGTCACTTTAACTATTAACACCAAAAACCTTTTTTCTTAACCGATATTTAACTTGTAGTTAAGTACAAAAAAAATTACATTTAGGTTTTCACAGCAATTTGACTAGAAATGTTTGTCACTTTAACTATTAACACCAAAAACTTTTTTTCTTAACCGATATTTAACTTGTAGTTAAGTACAAAAAAAAATTACATTTAGTTTTTTCACAGCAATTTGACTAGAATTGTTTGTCACTTTAACTATTAACACCAAAAACCTTTTTCCTTAACCGATATTTAACTTGTAGTTAAGTACAAAAAAAAATACATTTAGTTTTTTCACAGCAATTTGACTAGAAATGTTTGTCACTTTAACTATTAACACCAAAACCCTTTTTCCTTAACCGATATTTTACTTGTAGTTAAGTACAAAAAAAAATTACATTTAGTTTTTTCACAGCAATTTGACTAGAAATGTTTGTCACTTTAACTATTAACACCAAAAACTTTTTTTTTAACAGATATTTAACTTGTAGTTAAGTACAAAAAAAATTACCTTTAGTGCTTTCACAGCAATTTGACTAGAAATGTTTGTCACTTTAACTATTAACACCAAAAACCTTTTTTCTTAACCGATATTTAACTTGTAGTTAAGTACCAAAAAAAAATTACATTTAGTTTTTTCACAGCAATTTGACTAGAAATGTTTGTCACTTTAACTATTAACACCAAAAACTTCTTTTCTTAACCGATATTTAACTTGTAGTTAAGTACCAAAAAAAATTACATTTAGTTTTTTCACAGCAATTTGACTAGAAATGTTTGTCACTTTAACTATTAACACCAAAAAATTTTTTTCTTAACCGATATTTAACTTGTAGTTAAGTACAAAAAAAATTACATTTAGTTTTTTCACAGCAATTTGATTAGAAATGTTTGTCACTTTAACTATTAACACCAAAAACCTTTTTTCTTAACCGATATTTAACTTGTAGTTAAGTACAAAAAAAAATTACCTTTAGTTTTTTCACAGCAATTTGACTAGAAATGTTTGTCACTTTAACTATTAACACCAAAAACTTTTTTCCTTAACCGATATTTAACTTGTAGTTAAGTACAAAAAAAAATTACATTTAGTTTTTTCACAGCAATTTGACTAGAAATGTTTGTCACTTTAACTATTAACACCAAAAACTTCTTTTCTTAACCGATATTTAACTTGTAGTTAAGTACCAAAAAAAAATTACATTTAGTTTTTTCACAGCAATTTGACTAGAAATGTTTGTCACTTTAACTATTAAAACCAAAAACTTCTTTTCTTAACCGATATTTAACTTGTAGTTAAGTACAAAAAAAATTACATTTAGTTTTTTCACAGCAATTTGACTAGAAATGTTTGTCACTTTAACTATTAACACCAAAAACCTTTTTTCTTAACCGATATTTAACTTGTAGTTAAGTACAAAAAAAAATTACATTTAGTTTTTTCACAGCAATTTGACTAGAAATGTTTGTCACTTTAACTATTAACACCAAAAACCTTTTTTCTTAACCGATATTTAACTTGTAGTTAAGTACCAAAAAAATTACATTTAGTTTTTTCACAGCAATTTGACTAGAAATGTTTGTCACTTTAACTATTAAAACCAAAAACTTCTTTTCTTAACCGATATTTAACTTGTAGTTAAGTACAAAAAAAATTGCATTTAGTTTTTTCACAGCAATTTGACTAGAAATGTTTGTCACTTTAACTGTTAACACCAAAAACCTTTTTTCTTAACCGATATTTAACTTGTAGTTAAGTACAAAAAAAAATTACATTTAGTGCTTTCACAGCAATTTGACTAGAAATGTTTGTCACTTTAACTATTAACACCAAAAACTTTTATTCTTAACCGATATTTAACTTGTAGTTAAGTACAAAAAAAATTACATTTAGTTTTTTCACAGCAATTTGACTAGAAATGTTTGTCACTTTAACTATTAACACCAAAAACCTTTTTTCTTAACAGATATTTAACTTGTAGTTAAGTACAAAAAAAAATTACATTTAGTGCTTTCACAGCAATTTGACTAGAAATGTTTGTCACTTTAACTAGTAACACCAAAAACTTTTATTCTTAACCGATATTTAACTTGTAGTTAAGTACAAAAAAAAAATTACATTTAGTTTTTTCACAGCAATTTGACTAGAAATGTTTGTCACTTTAACTATTAACACCAAAAACTTCTTTTCTTAACCGATATTTAACTTGTAGTTAAGTACCAAAAAAAATTACATTTAGTTTTTTCACAGCAATTTGACTAGAAATGTTTGTCACTTTAACTATTAACACCAAAAAATTTTTTTCTTAACCGATATTTAACTTGTAGTTAAGTACAAAAAAAATTACATTTAGTTTTTTCACAGCAATTTGATTAGAAATGTTTGTCACTTTAACTATTAACACCAAAAACCTTTTTTCTTAACCGATATTTAACTTGTAGTTAAGTACAAAAAAAAATTACCTTTAGTTTTTTCACAGCAATTTGACTAGAAATGTTTGTCACTTTAACTATTAACACCAAAAACTTTTTTCCTTAACCGATATTTAACTTGTAGTTAAGTACAAAAAAAATTACATTTAGTTTTTTCACAGCAATTTGACTAGAACTGTTTGTCACTTTAACTATTAACACCAAAAACCTTTTTTCTTAACCGATATTTAACTTGTAGTTAAGTACAAAAAAAAATTACATTTAGTTTTTTCACAGCAAATTGACTAGAAATGTTTGTCACTTTAACTATTAACACCAAAAACCTTTTTTCTTAACCGATATTTAACTTGTAGTTAAGTACAAAAAAAATTACATTTAGTTTTTTCACAGCAATTTGACTAGAAATGTTTGTCACTTTAACTATTAACACCAAAAACCTTTTTTCTTAACCGATATTTAACTTGTAGTTAAGTACAAAAAAAATTACATTTAGGTTTTCACAGCAATTTGACTAGAAATGTTTGTCACTTTAACTATTAACACCAAAAACTTTTTTTCTTAACCGATATTTAACTTGTAGTTAAGTACAAAAAAAAATTACATTTAGTTTTTTCACAGCAATTTGACTAGAATTGTTTGTCACTTTAACTATTAACACCAAAAACCTTTTTCCTTAACCGATATTTAACTTGTAGTTAAGTACAAAAAAAAATACATTTAGTTTTTTCACAGCAATTTGACTAGAAATGTTTGTCACTTTAACTATTAACACCAAAACCCTTTTTCCTTAACCGATATTTTACTTGTAGTTAAGTACAAAAAAAAATTACATTTAGTTTTTTCACAGCAATTTGACTAGAAATGTTTGTCACTTTAACTATTAACACCAAAAACTTTTTTTTTAACAGATATTTAACTTGTAGTTAAGTACAAAAAAAATTACCTTTAGTGCTTTCACAGCAATTTGACTAGAAATGTTTGTCACTTTAACTATTAACACCAAAAACCTTTTTTCTTAACCGATATTTAACTTGTAGTTAAGTACCAAAAAAAAATTACATTTAGTTTTTTCACAGCAATTTGACTAGAAATGTTTGTCACTTTAACTATTAACACCAAAAACTTCTTTTCTTAACCGATATTTAACTTGTAGTTAAGTACCAAAAAAAATTACATTTAGTTTTTTCACAGCAATTTGACTAGAAATGTTTGTCACTTTAACTATTAACACCAAAAAATTTTTTTCTTAACCGATATTTAACTTGTAGTTAAGTACAAAAAAAATTACATTTAGTTTTTTCACAGCAATTTGATTAGAAATGTTTGTCACTTTAACTATTAACACCAAAAACCTTTTTTCTTAACCGATATTTAACTTGTAGTTAAGTACAAAAAAAAATTACCTTTAGTTTTTTCACAGCAATTTGACTAGAAATGTTTGTCACTTTAACTATTAACACCAAAAACTTTTTTCCTTAACCGATATTTAACTTGTAGTTAAGTATAAAAAAAATTACATTTAGTTTTTTCACAGCAATATGACTAGAAATGTTTGTCACTTTAGCAATTAACACCAAAAACCTTTTTTCTTAACCGATATTTAACTTGTAGTTAAGTACCAAAAAAAAATTACATTTAGTTTTTTCACAGCAATTTGACTAGAAATGTTTGTCACTTTAACTATTAAAACCAAAAACTTCTTTTCTTAACCGATATTTAACTTGTAGTTAAGTACCAAAAAAATTACATTTAGATTTTTCACAGCAATTTGACTAGAAATGTTTGTCACTTTAACTATTAACACCAAAAACTTTTTTCCTTAACCGATATTTAACTTGTAGTTAAGTACAAAAAAAAATTACATTTAGTTTTTTCACAGCAATTTGACTAGAAATGTTTGTCACTTTAACTATTAACACCAAAAACTTCTTTTCTTAACCGATATTTAACTTGTAGTTAAGTACCAAAAAAAAATTACATTTAGTTTTTTCACAGCAATTTGACTAGAAATGTTTGTCACTTTAACTATTAAAACCAAAAACTTCTTTTCTTAACCGATATTTAACTTGTAGTTAAGTACAAAAAAAAATTACATTTAGTTTTTTCACAGCAATTTGACTAGAAATGTTTGTCACTTTAACTATTAACACCAAAAACCTTTTTTCTTAACCGATATTTAACTTGTAGTTAAGTACAAAAAAAATTACATTTAGTTTTTTCACAGCAATTTGACTAGAAATGTTTGTCACTTTAACTATTAACACCAAAAACCTTTTTTCTTAACCGATATTTAACTTGTAGTTAAGTACCAAAAGAAATACATTTAGTTTTTCACAGCAATTTGACTAGAAATGTTTGTCACTTTAACTATTAACACCAAAACCCTTTTTTCTTAACCGATATTTAACTTGTAGTTAAGTACCAAAAAAAAATTACATTTAGTTTTTTCACAGCAGTTTGACTAGAAATGTTTGTCACTTTAACTATTAACACCAAAAACTTTTTTCCTTAACCGATATTTAACTTGTAGTTAAGTACAAAAAAAAATTACATTTAGATTTTTCACAGCAATTTGACTAGAAATGTTTGTCACTTTAACTATTAACACCAAAAACCTTTTCTCTTAACCGATATTTAACTTGTAGTTAAGTACCAAAAAAAATTACATTTAGTTTTTTCACAGCAATTTGACTAGAAATGTTTGTCACTTTAACTATTAACACCAAAAACCTTTTTTCTTAACCGATATTTAACTTGTAGTTAAGTACCAAAAAAAAATTACATTTAGTTTTTTCACAGCAATTTGACTAGAAAAGTTTGTCACTTTAACTATTAACACCAAAAACCTTTTTTCTTAACAGATATTTAACTTGTAGTTAAGTACAAAAAAAAATTACCTTTAGTGCTTTCACAGCAATTTGACTAGAAATGTTTGTCACTTTAACTAGTAACACCAAAAACTTTTATTCTTAACCGATATTTAACTTGTAGTTAAGTACAAAAAAAAATTACATTTAGTTTTTTCACAGCAATTTGACTAGAAATGTTTGTCACTTTAACTATTAACACCAAAAACTTCTTTTCTTAACCGATATTTAACTTGTAGTTAAGTACCAAAAAAAATTACATTTAGTTTTTTCACAGCAATTTGACTAGAAATGTTTGTCACTTTAACTATTAACACCAAAAAATTTTTTTCTTAACCGATATTTAACTTGTAGTTAAGTACAAAAAAAATTACATTTAGTTTTTTCACAGCAATTTGATTAGAAATGTTTGTCACTTTAACTATTAACACCAAAAACCTTTTTTCTTAACCGATATTTAAGTTGTAGTTAAGTACAAAAAAAAATTACATTTAGTTTTTTCACAGCAATTTGACTAGAAATGTTTGTCACTTTAACTATTAACACCAAAAACCTTTTTTTAACCGATATTTAACTTGTAGTTAAGTACAAAAAAAATTACATTTAGTTTTTTCACAGCAATATGACTAGAAATGTTTGTCACTTTAACTATTAACACCAAAAACCTTTTTTCTTAACCGATATTTAACTTGTAGTTAAGTACCAAAAAAAATTACATTTAGTTTTTTCACAGCAATTTGACTAGAAATGTTTGTCACTTTAACTATTAACACCAAAAAATTTTTTTCTTAACCGATATTTAACTTGTAGTTAAGTACAAAAAAAATTACATTTAGTTTTTTCACAGCAATTTGATTAGAAATGTTTGTCACTTTAACTATTAACACCAAAAAACTTTTTTCCTTAACCGATATTTAACTTGTAGTTAAGTACAAAAAAAAATTACATTTAGTTTTTTCACAGCAATTTGACTAGAAATGTTTGTCACTTTAACTATTAACACCAAAAACCTTTTTTTAACCGATATTTAACTTGTAGTTAAGTACAAAAAAAATTACATTTAGTTTTTTCACAGCAATATGACTAGAAATGTTTGTCACTTTAACTATTAACACCAAAAACCTTTTTTCTTAACCGATATTTAACTTGTAGTTAAGTACCAAAAAAAATTACATTTAGTTTTTTCACAGCAATTTGACTAGAAATGTTTGTCACTTTAACTGTTAACACCAAAAACCTTTTTTCTTAACCGATATTTAACTTGTAGTTAAGTACAAAAAAAAATTACATTTAGTGCTTTCACAGCAATTTGACTAGAAATGTTTGTCACTTTAACTATTAACACCAAAAACTTTTATTCTTAACCGATATTTAACTTGTAGTTAAGTACCAAAAAAAATTACATTTAGTTTTTTCACAGCAATTTGACTAGAAATGTTTGTCACTTTAACTATTAACACCAAAAACCTTTTTTCTTAACAGATATTTAACTTGTAGTTAAGTACAAAAAAAAATTACATTTAGTGCTTTCACAGCAATTTGACTAGAAATGTTTGTCACTTTAACTAGTAACACCAAAAACTTTTATTCTTAACCGATATTTAACTTGTAGTTAAGTACAAAAAAAAAATTACATTTAGTTTTTTCACAGCAATTTGACTAGAAATGTTTGTCACTTTAACTATTAACACCAAAAACTTCTTTTCTTAACCGATATTTAACTTGTAGTTAAGTACCAAAAAAAATTACATTTAGTTTTTTCACAGCAATTTGACTAGAAATGTTTGTCACTTTAACTATTAACACCAAAAAATTTTTTTCTTAACCGATATTTAACTTGTAGTTATGTACAAAAAAAATTACATTTAGTTTTTTCACAGCAATTTGATTAGAAATGTTTGTCACTTTAACTATTAACACCAAAAACCTTTTTTCTTAACCGATATTTAACTTGTAGTTAAGTACAAAAAAAAATTACCTTTAGTTTTTTCACAGCAATTTGACTAGAAATGTTTGTCACTTTAACTATTAACACCAAAAACTTTTTTCCTTAACCGATATTTAACTTGTAGTTAAGTATAAAAAAAATTACATTTTGTTTTTTCACAGCAATATGACTAGAAATGTTTGTCACTTTAACTATTAACACCAAAAACCTTTTTTTAACCGATATTTAATTTGTAGTTAAGTACAAAAAAAATTACATTTAGTTTTTTCACAGCAATTTGTCTAGAAATGTTTGTCACTAACTATTAACACCAAAAACCTTTTTTTAACCGATATTTAACTTGTAGTTATGTACAAAAAAAATTACATTTAGTTTTTTCACAGCAATTTGATTAGAAATGTTTGTCACTTTAACTATTAACACCAAAAACCTTTTTTCTTAACCGATATTTAACTTGTAGTTAAGTACCAAAAAAAATTACATTTAGTTTTTTCACAGCAATTTGACTAGAAATGTTTGTCACTTTAACTGTTAACACCAAAAACCTTTTTTCTTAACCGATATTTAACTTGTAGTTAAGTACAAAAAAAAATTACATTTAGTGCTTTCACAGCAATTTGACTAGAAATGTTTGTCACTTTAACTATTAACACCAAAAACTTTTATTCTTAACCGATATTTAACTTGTAGTTAAGTACCAAAAAAAATTACATTTAGTTTTTTCACAGCAATTTGACTAGAAATGTTTGTCACTTTAACTATTAACACCAAAAACCTTTTTTCTTAACAGATATTTAACTTGTAGTTAAGTACAAAAAAAAATTACATTTAGTGCTTTCACAGCAATTTGACTAGAAATGTTTGTCACTTTAACTAGTAACACCAAAAACTTTTATTCTTAACCGATATTTAACTTGTAGTTAAGTACAAAAAAAAAATTACATTTAGTTTTTTCACAGCAATTTGACTAGAAATGTTTGTCACTTTAACTATTAACACCAAAAACTTCTTTTCTTAACCGATATTTAACTTGTAGTTAAGTACCAAAAAAAATTACATTTAGATTTTTCACAGCAATTTGACTAGAAATGTTTGTCACTTTAACTATTAACACCAAAAAATTTTTTTCTTAACCGATATTTAACTTGTAGTTATGTACAAAAAAAATTACATTTAGTTTTTTCACAGCAATTTGATTAGAAATGTTTGTCACTTTAACTATTAACACCAAAAACCTTTTTTCTTAACCGATATTTAACTTGTAGTTAAGTACAAAAAAAAATTACCTTTAGTTTTTTCACAGCAATTTGACTAGAAATGTTTGTCACTTTAACTATTAACACCAAAAACTTTTTTCCTTAACCGATATTTAACTTGTAGTTAAGTATAAAAAAAATTACATTTTGTTTTTTCACAGCAATATGACTAGAAATGTTTGTCACTTTAACTATTAACACCAAAAACCTTTTTTTAACCGATATTTAATTTGTAGTTAAGTACAAAAAAAATTACATTTAGTTTTTTCACAGCAATTTGTCTAGAAATGTTTGTCACTTTAACTATTAACACCAAAAACCTTTTTTCTTAACCCATATTTAACTTGTAGTTAAGTACAAAAAAAATTACATTTAGCTTTTTCACAGCAATTTGACTAGAAATGTTTGTCACTTTAACTATTTACACCAAAAACTTTTTTTCTTGACCGATATTTAACTTGTTAAGTACAAAAAAAAAATACATTTAGTTTTTTCACAGCAATTTGACTAGAAATGTTTGTCACTTTAACTATTAACACCAAAAACCTTTTTTTAACCGATATTTAACTTGTAGTTAAGTACAAAAAAAATTACATTTAGTTTTTTCACAGCAATATGACTAGAAATGTTTGTCACTTTAACTATTAACACCAAAAACCTTTTTTCTTAACCGATATTTAACTTGTAGTTAAGTACCAAAAAAAAATTACATTTAGTTTTTTCACAGCAATTTGACTAGAAATGTTTGTCACTTTAACTATTAACACCAAAAACCTTTTCTCTTAACCGATATTTAACTTGTAGTTAAGTACAAAAAAAAATTACATTTAGTTTTTTCACAGCAATTTGACTAGAAATGTTTGTCACTTTAACTATTAACACCAAAAACCTTTTTTTTAACCGATATTTAACTTGTAGTTAAGTACAAAAAAAAATTACATTTAGTTTTTTCACAGCAATTTGACTAGAAATGTTTGTCACTTTAACTATTAACACCAAAAACCTTTTCTCTTAACCGATATTTAACTTGTAGTTAAGTACAAAAAAAAATTACATTTAGGTTTTTCACAGCAATTTGACTAGAAATGTTTGTCACTTTAACCATTAGCACCAAAAACCTCTTTTTTAACCGATATTTAACTTGTAGTTAAGTACAAAAAAAAATTACATTTAGTTTTTTCACAGCAATTTGACTAGAAATGTTTGTCACTCTAACTATTAACACCAAAAACCTTTTCTCTTAACCGATATTTAACTTGTAGTTAAGTACAAAAAAAAATTACATTTAGTTTTTTCACAGCAATTTGACTAGAAATGTTTGTCACTTTAACTATTAACCCAAAAACCTTTTTTCTTAACCGATATTTAACTTGTAGTTAAGTACAAAAAAAAATTACATTTAGTTTTTTCACAGCAATTTGATTAGAAATGTTTGTCACTTTAACTATTAACACCAAAAACCTTTTTTCTTAACCGATATTTAACTTGTAGTTAAGTACCAAAAAAAAATTACATTTAGTTTTTTCACAGCAATTTGACTAGAAATATTTGTCACTTTAACTATTAACACCAAAAACCTTTTTTCTTAACCGATATTTAACTTGTAGTTAAGTACAAAAAAAAATTACATTTAGTTTTTTCACAGCAATTTGACTAGAAATGTTTGTCACTTTAACTATTAACACCAAAAACCTTTTCTCTTAACCGATATTTAACTTGTAGTTAAGTACAAAAAAAAATTACATTTAGTTTTTTCACAGCAATTTGACTAGAAATGTTTGTCACTTTAACTATTAACCCAAAAACCTTTTTTCTTAACCTATATTTAACTTGTAGTTAAGTACCAAAAAAAAAATTACATTTAGTTTTTTCACAGCAATTTGACTAGAAATGTTTGTCACTTTAACTATTAACACCAAAAACCTTTTTTCTTAACCGATATTTAACTTGTAGTTAAGTACAAAAAAAATTTAGATTTTTCACAGCAATTTGACTAGAAATGTTTGTCACTTTAACTATTAACCCAAAAACCTTTTTTCTTAACCGATATTTAACTTGTAGTTAAGTACAAAAAAAAATTTAGATTTTTCACAGCAATTTGACTAGAAATGTTTGTCACTTTAACTATTAACACCAAAAACCTCTTTTCTTAACCGATATTTAACTTGTAGTTAAGTACAAAAAAAATTACATTTAGTTTCTTCACAGCAATTTGACTAGAATTGTTTGTCACTTTAACTATTAACACCAAATACCTTTTTCCTTAACCGATATTTAACTTGTAGTTAAGTACAAAAAAAAAATTTAGATTTTTCACAGCAATTTGACTAGAAATGTTTGTCACTTTAACTATTAACACCAAAAACCTTTTTTCTTAACCGATATTTAACTTGTAGTTAAGTACAAAAAAAATTACATTTAGTTTCTTCACAGCAATTTGACTAGAATTGTTTGTCACTTTAACTATTAACACCAAATACCTTTTTCCTTAACCGATATTTAACTTGAAGTTAAGTACAAAAAAAATACATTTAGTTTTTTCACAGCAATTTGACTAGAAATGTTTGTCACTTTAACTATTAACACCAAAAACCTTTTTTTAACCGATATTTAACTTGTAGTTAAGTACAAAAAAAAATTACATTTAGTTTTTTCACAGCAATTTGACTAGAAATGTTTGTCACTTTAACTGTTAACACCAAAAACCTTTTTTCTTAACCGATATCTAACTTGTAGTTAAGTACCAAAAAAAAATTACATTTAGTTTTTTCACAGCAATTTGACTAGAAATGTTTGTCACTTTAACTATTAAAACCAAAAACTTCTTTTCTTAACCGATATTTAACTTGTAGTTAAGTACCAAAAAAAAATTACATTTAGTTTTTTCACAGCAATTTGACTAGAAATGTTTGTCACTTTAACTATTAACACCAAAAACTTTTTTCCTTAACCGATATTTAACTTGTAGTTAAGTACAAAAAAAATTACATTTAGTTTTTTCACAGCAATTTGACTAGAAATGTTTGTCACTTTAACTATTAACACCAAAAACTTCTTTTCTTAACCGATATTTAACTTGTAGTTAAGTACCAAAAAAAATTACATTTAGTTTTTTCACAGCAATTTGACTAGAAATGTTTGTCACTTTAACTATTAAAACCAAAAACGTCTTTTCTTAACCGATATTTAACTTGTAGTTAAGTACAAAAAAAAATTACATTTAGTTTTTTCACAGCAATTTGACTAGAAATGTTTGTCACTTTAACTATTAACACCAAAAACCTTTTTTCTTAACCGATATTTAACTTGTAGTTAAGTAGAAAAAAAAATTACATTTAGTTTTTTCACAGCAATTTGACTAGAAATGTTTGTCACTTTAACTATTAACACCAAAAACCTTTTTTCTTAACCGATATTTAACTTGTAGTTAAGTACCAAAAAAAATACATTTAGTTTTTTCACAGCAATTTGACTAGAAATGTTTGTCACTTTAACTATTAACACCAAAAACCTTTTTTCTTAACCGATATTTAACTTGTAGTTAAGTACCAAAAAAAAATTACATTTAGTTTTTTCACAGCAGTTTGACTAGAAATGTTTGTCACTTTAACTATTAACACCAAAAACTTTTTTCCTTAACCGATATTTAACTTGTAGTTAAGTACAAAAAAAAATTACATTTAGTTTTTTCACAGCAATTTAAATAGAAATGTTTGTCACTTTAACTATTAACACCAAAAACCTTTTTTTAACCGATATTTAACTTGTAGTTAAGTACAAAAAAAATTACATTTAGTTTTTTCACAGCAATATGACTAGAAATGTTTGTCACTTTAACTATTAACACCAAAAACCTTTTTTCTTAACCGATATTTAACTTGTAGTTAAGTACCAAAAAAAATTACATTTAGTTTTTTCACAGCAATTTGACTAGAAATGTTTGTCACTTTAACTATTAAAACCAAAAACTTCTTTTCTTAACCGATATTTAACTTGTAGTTATGTACAAGAAAAAATTGCATTTAGTTTTTTCACAGCAATTTGACTAGAAATGTTTGTCACTTTAACTGTTAACACCAAAAACCTTTTTTCTTAACCGATATTTAACTTGTAGTTAAGTACAAAAAAAAATTACATTTAGTGCTTTCACAGCAATTTGACTAGAAATGTTTGTCACTTTAACTATTAACACCAAAAACTTTTATTCTTAACCGATATTTAACTTGTAGTTAAGTACAAAAAAAATTACATTTAGTTTTTTCACAGCAATTTGACTAGAAATGTTTGTCACTTTAACTATTAACACCAAAAACCTTTTTTTTAACAGATATTTAACTTGTAGTTAAGTACAAAAAAAATTACCTTTAGTGCTTTCACAGCAATTTGACTAGAAATGTTTGTCACTTTAACTAGTAACACCAAAAACTTTTATTCTTAACCGATATTTAACTTGTAGTTAAGTACAAAAAAAAATTACATTTAGTTTTTTCACAGCAATTTGACTAGAAATGTTTGTCACTTTAACTATTAACACCAAAAACTTCTTTTCTTAACCGATATTTAACTTGTAGTTAAGTACCAAAAAAAATTACATTTAGTTTTTTCACAGCAATTTGACTAGGAATGTTTGTCACTTTAACTATTAACACCAAAAAATTTTTTTCTTAACCGATATTTAACTTGTAGTTAAGTACAAAAAAAATTACATTTAGTTTTTTCACAGCAATTTGATTAGAAATGTTTGTCACTTTAACTATTAACACCAAAAACCTTTTTTCTTAACCGATATTTAACTTGTAGTTAAGTACAAAAAAAAATTACCTTTAGTTTTTTCACAGCAATTTGACTAGAAATGTTTGTCACTTTAACTATTAACACCAAAAACTTTTTTCCTTAACCGATATTTAACTTGTAGTTAAGTATAAAAAAAATTACATTTAGTTTTTTCACAGCAATATGACTAGAAATGTTTGTCACTTTAGCAATTAACACCAAAAACCTTTTTTCTAACCCGATATTTAACTTGTAGTTAAGTACCAAAAAAAAATTACATTTAGTTTTTTCACAGCAATTTGACTAGAAATGTTTGTCACTTTAACTATTAACCCAAAAACCTTTTTTCTTAACCGATATTTAACTTGTAGTTAAGTACAAAAAAAAATTACATTTAGTTTTTTCACAGCAATTTGATTAGAAATGTTTGTCACTTTAACTATTAACACCAAAAACCTTTTTTCTTAACCGATATTTAACTTGTAGTTAAGTACCAAAAAAAAATTACATTTAGTTTTTTCACAGCAATTTGACTAGAAATATTTGTCACTTTAACTATTAACACCAAAAACCTTTTTTCTTAACCGATATTTAACTTGTAGTTAAGTACAAAAAAAAATTACATTTAGTTTTTTCACAGCAATTTGACTAGAAATGTTTGTCACTTTAACTATTAACACCAAAAACCTTTTCTCTTAACCGATATTTAACTTGTAGTTAAGTACAAAAAAAAATTACATTTAGTTTTTTCACAGCAATTTGACTAGAAATGTTTGTCACTTTAACTATTAACCCAAAAACCTTTTTTCTTAACCTATATTTAACTTGTAGTTAAGTACCAAAAAAAAATTACATTTAGTTTTTTCACAGCAATTTGACTAGAAATGTTTGTCACTTTAACTATTAACACCAAAAACCTTTTTTCTTAACCGATATTTAACTTGTAGTTAAGTACAAAAAAAATTTAGATTTTTCACAGCAATTTGACTAGAAATGTTTGTCACTTTAACTATTAACCCAAAAACCTTTTTTCTTAACCGATATTTAACTTGTAGTTAAGTACAAAAAAAAATTTAGATTTTTCACAGCAATTTGACTAGAAATGTTTGTCACTTTAACTATTAACACCAAAAACCTCTTTTCTTAACCGATATTTAACTTGTAGTTAAGTACAAAAAAAATTACATTTAGTTTCTTCACAGCAATTTGACTAGAATTGTTTGTCACTTTAACTATTAACACCAAATACCTTTTTCCTTAACCGATATTTAACTTGTAGTTAAGTACAAAAAAAAAATTTAGATTTTTCACAGCAATTTGACTAGAAATGTTTGTCACTTTAACTATTAACACCAAAAACCTTTTTTCTTAACCGATATTTAACTTGTAGTTAAGTACAAAAAAAATTACATTTAGTTTCTTCACAGCAATTTGACTAGAATTGTTTGTCACTTTAACTATTAACACCAAATACCTTTTTCCTTAACCGATATTTAACTTGAAGTTAAGTACAAAAAAAATACATTTAGTTTTTTCACAGCAATTTGACTAGAAATGTTTGTCACTTTAACTATTAACACCAAAAACCTTTTTTTAACCGATATTTAACTTGTAGTTAAGTACAAAAAAAAATTACATTTAGTTTTTTCACAGCAATTTGACTAGAAATGTTTGTCACTTTAACTGTTAACACCAAAAACCTTTTTTCTTAACCGATATCTAACTTGTAGTTAAGTACCAAAAAAAAATTACATTTAGTTTTTTCACAGCAATTTGACTAGAAATGTTTGTCACTTTAACTATTAAAACCAAAAACTTCTTTTCTTAACCGATATTTAACTTGTAGTTAAGTACCAAAAAAAAATTACATTTAGTTTTTTCACAGCAATTTGACTAGAAATGTTTGTCACTTTAACTATTAACACCAAAAACTTTTTTCCTTAACCGATATTTAACTTGTAGTTAAGTACAAAAAAAATTACATTTAGTTTTTTCACAGCAATTTGACTAGAAATGTTTGTCACTTTAACTATTAACACCAAAAACTTCTTTTCTTAACCGATATTTAACTTGTAGTTAAGTACCAAAAAAAATTACATTTAGTTTTTTCACAGCAATTTGACTAGAAATGTTTGTCACTTTAACTATTAAAACCAAAAACGTCTTTTCTTAACCGATATTTAACTTGTAGTTAAGTACAAAAAAAAATTACATTTAGTTTTTTCACAGCAATTTGACTAGAAATGTTTGTCACTTTAACTATTAACACCAAAAACCTTTTTTCTTAACCGATATTTAACTTGTAGTTAAGTAGAAAAAAAAATTACATTTAGTTTTTTCACAGCAATTTGACTAGAAATGTTTGTCACTTTAACTATTAACACCAAAAACCTTTTTTCTTAACCGATATTTAACTTGTAGTTAAGTACCAAAAAAAATACATTTAGTTTTTTCACAGCAATTTGACTAGAAATGTTTGTCACTTTAACTATTAACACCAAAAACCTTTTTTCTTAACCGATATTTAACTTGTAGTTAAGTACCAAAAAAAAAATTACATTTAGTTTTTTCACAGCAGTTTGACTAGAAATGTTTGTCACTTTAACTATTAACACCAAAAACTTTTTTCCTTAACCGATATTTAACTTGTAGTTAAGTACAAAAAAAAATTACATTTAGTTTTTTCACAGCAATTTAAATAGAAATGTTTGTCACTTTAACTATTAACACCAAAAACCTTTTTTTAACCGATATTTAACTTGTAGTTAAGTACAAAAAAATTACATTTAGTTTTTTCACAGCAATATGACTAGAAATGTTTGTCACTTTAACTATTAACACCAAAAACCTTTTTTCTTAACCGATATTTAACTTGTAGTTAAGTACCAAAAAAAATTACATTTAGTTTTTTCACAGCAATTTGACTAGAAATGTTTGTCACTTTAACTATTAAAACCAAAAACTTCTTTTCTTAACCGATATTTAACTTGTAGTTATGTACAAGAAAAAATTGCATTTAGTTTTTTCACAGCAATTTGACTAGAAATGTTTGTCACTTTAACTGTTAACACCAAAAACCTTTTTTCTTAACCGATATTTAACTTGTAGTTAAGTACAAAAAAAAATTACATTTAGTGCTTTCACAGCAATTTGACTAGAAATGTTTGTCACTTTAACTATTAACACCAAAAACTTTTATTCTTAACCGATATTTAACTTGTAGTTAAGTACAAAAAAAATTACATTTAGTTTTTTCACAGCAATTTGACTAGAAATGTTTGTCACTTTAACTATTAACACCAAAAACCTTTTTTTTAACAGATATTTAACTTGTAGTTAAGTACAAAAAAAATTACCTTTAGTGCTTTCACAGCAATTTGACTAGAAATGTTTGTCACTTTAACTAGTAACACCAAAAACTTTTATTCTTAACCGATATTTAACTTGTAGTTAAGTACAAAAAAAAATTACATTTAGTTTTTTCACAGCAATTTGACTAGAAATGTTTGTCACTTTAACTATTAACACCAAAAACTTCTTTTCTTAACCGATATTTAACTTGTAGTTAAGTACCAAAAAAAATTACATTTAGTTTTTTCACAGCAATTTGACTAGGAATGTTTGTCACTTTAACTATTAACACCAAAAAATTTTTTTCTTAACCGATATTTAACTTGTAGTTAAGTACAAAAAAAATTACATTTAGTTTTTTCACAGCAATTTGATTAGAAATGTTTGTCACTTTAACTATTAACACCAAAAACCTTTTTTCTTAACCGATATTTAACTTGTAGTTAAGTACAAAAAAAAATTACCTTTAGTTTTTTCACAGCAATTTGACTAGAAATGTTTGTCACTTTAACTATTAACACCAAAAACTTTTTTCCTTAACCGATATTTAACTTGTAGTTAAGTATAAAAAAAATTACATTTAGTTTTTTCACAGCAATATGACTAGAAATGTTTGTCACTTTAGCAATTAACACCAAAAACCTTTTTTCTAACCCGATATTTAACTTGTAGTTAAGTACCAAAAAAAAATTACATTTAGTTTTTTCACAGCAATTTGACTAGAAATGTTTGTCACTTTAACTATTAAAACCAAAAACTTCTTTTCTTAACCGATATTTAACTTGTAGTTAAGTACCAAAAAAAAATTACATTTAGATTTTTCACAGCAATTTGACTAGAAATGTTTGTCACTTTAACTATTAACACCAAAAACTTTTTTCCTTAACCGATATTTAACTTGTAGTTAAGTACAAAAAAAAATTACATTTAGTTTTTTCACAGCAATTTGACTAGAAATGTTTGTCACTTTAACTATTAACACCAAAAACTTCTTTTCTTAACCGATATTTAACTTGTAGTTAAGTACCAAAAAAAAATTACATTTAGTTTTTTCACAGCAATTTGACTAGAAATGTTTGTCACTTTAACTATTAAAACCAAAAACTTCTTTTCTTAACCGATATTTAACTTGTAGTTAAGTACAAAAAAAAATTACATTTAGTTTTTTCACAGCAATTTGACTAGAAATGTTTGTCACTTTAACTATTAACACCAAAAACCTTTTTTCTTAACCGATATTTAACTTGTAGTTAAGTACAAAAAAAAATTACATTTAGTTTTTTCACAGCAATTTGACTAGAAATGTTTGTCACTTTAACTATTAACACCAAAAACCTTTTTTCTTAACCGATATTTAACTTGTAGTTAAGTACCAAAAGAAATACATTTAGTTTTTTCACAGCAATTTGACTAGAAATGTTTGTCACTTTAACTATTAACACCAAAAACCTTTTTTCTTAACCGATATTTAACTTGTAGTTAAGTACCAAAAAAAAATTACATTTAGTTTTTTCACAGCAGTTTGACTAGAAATGTTTGTCATTTTAACTATTAACACCAAAAACTTTTTTCCTTAACCGATATTTAACTTGTAGTTAAGTACAAAAAAAATTACATTTAGTTTTTTCACAGCAATTTGACTAGAAATGTTTGTCACTTTAACTATTAACACCAAAAACCTTTTTTTAACCGATATTTAACTTGTAGTTAAGTACAAAAAAAATTACATTTAGTTTTTTCACAGCAATATGACTAGAAATGTTTGTCACTTTAACTATTAACACCAAAAACCTTTTTTCTTAACCGATATTTAACTTGTAGTTAAGTACCAAAAAAATTACATTTAGTTTTTTCACAGCAATTTGACTAGAAATGTTTGTCACTTTAACTATTAAAACCAAAAACTTCTTTTCTTAACCGATATTTAACTTGTAGTTAAGTACAAAAAAAATTGCATTTAGTTTTTTCACAGCAATTTGACTAGAAATGTTTGTCACTTTAACTGTTAACACCAAAAACCTTTTTTCTTAACCGATATTTAACTTGTAGTTAAGTACAAAAAAAAATTACATTTAGTGCTTTCACAGCAATTTGACTAGAAATGTTTGTCACTTTAACTATTAACACCAAAAACTTTTATTCTTAACCGATATTTAACTTGTAGTTAAGTACAAAAAAAATTACATTTAGTTTTTTCACAGCAATTTGACTAGAAATGTTTGTCACTTTAACTATTAACACCAAAAACCTTTTTTCTTAACAGGTATTTAACTTGTAGTTAAGTACAAAAAAAAATTACATTTAGTGCTTTCACAGCAATTTGACTAGAAATGTTTGTCACTTTAACTAGTAACACCAAAAACTTTTATTCTTAACCGATATTTAACTTGTAGTTAAGTACAAAAAAAAATTACATTTAGTTTTTTCACAGCAATTTGACTAGAAATGTTTGTCACTTTAACTATTAACACCAAAAACTTCTTTTCTTAACCGATATTTAACTTGTAGTTAAGTACCAAAAAAAATTACATTTAGTTTTTTCACAGCAATGTGACTAGAAATGTTTGTCACTTTAACTATTAACACCAAAAAATTTTTTTCTTAACCGATATTTAACTTGTAGTTAAGTACAAAAAAAAATTACATTTAGTTTTTTCACAGCAATTTGATTAGAAATGTTTGTCACTTTAACTATTAACACCAAAAACCTTTTTTCTTAACCGATATTTAACTTGTAGTTAAGTACAAAAAAAATTACCTTTAGTTTTTTCACAGCAATTTGACTAGAAATGTTTGTCACTTTAACTATTAACACCAAAAACTTTTTTCCTTAACCGATATTTAACTTGTAGTTAAGTACAAAAAAAATTACATTTAGTTTTTTCACAGCAATTTGACTAGAACTGTTTGTCACTTTAACTATTAACACCAAAAACCTTTTTTCTTAACCGATATTTAACTTGTAGTTAAGTACCAAAAAAATTACATTTAGTTTTTTCACAGCAATTTGACTAGAAATGTTTGTCACTTTAACTATTAACACCAAAAACCTCTTTTCTTAACCGATATTTAACTTGTAGTTAAGTACAAAAAAAATTACATTTAGTTTCTTCACAGCAATTTGACTAGAATTGTTTGTCACTTTAACTATTAACACCAAATACCTTTTTCCTTAACCGATATTTAACTTGTAGTTAAGTACAAAAAAAAAATTTAGATTTTTCACAGCAATTTGACTAGAAATGTTTGTCACTTTAACTATTAACACCAAAAACCTTTTTTCTTAACCGATATTTAACTTGTAGTTAAGTACAAAAAAAATTACATTTAGTTTCTTCACAGCAATTTGACTAGAATTGTTTGTCACTTTAACTATTAACACCAAATACCTTTTTCCTTAACCGATATTTAACTTGAAGTTAAGTACAAAAAAAATACATTTAGTTTTTTCACAGCAATTTGACTAGAAATGTTTGTCACTTTAACTATTAACACCAAAAACCTTTTTTTAACCGATATTTAACTTGTAGTTAAGTACAAAAAAAAATTACATTTAGTTTTTTCACAGCAATTTGACTAGAAATGTTTGTCACTTTAACTGTTAACACCAAAAACCTTTTTTCTTAACCGATATCTAACTTGTAGTTAAGTACCAAAAAAAAATTACATTTAGTTTTTTCACAGCAATTTGACTAGAAATGTTTGTCACTTTAACTATTAAAACCAAAAACTTCTTTTCTTAACCGATATTTAACTTGTAGTTAAGTACCAAAAAAAAATTACATTTAGTTTTTTCACAGCAATTTGACTAGAAATGTTTGTCACTTTAACTATTAACACCAAAAACTTTTTTCCTTAACCGATATTTAACTTGTAGTTAAGTACAAAAAAAAATTACATTTAGTTTTTTCACAGCAATTTGACTAGAAATGTTTGTCACTTTAACTATTAACACCAAAAACTTCTTTTCTTAACCGATATTTAACTTGTAGTTAAGTACCAAAAAAAATTACATTTAGTTTTTTCACAGCAATTTGACTAGAAATGTTTGTCACTTTAACTATTAAAACCAAAAACTTCTTTTCTTAACCGATATTTAACTTGTAGTTAAGTACAAAAAAAAATTACATTTAGTTTTTTCACAGCAATTTGACTAGAAATGTTTGTCACTTTAACTATTAACACCAAAAACCTTTTTTCTTAACCGATATTTAACTTGTAGTTAAGTACAAAAAAAAATTACATTTAGTTTTTTCACAGCAATTTGACTAGAAATGTTTGTCACTTTAACAATTAACACCAAAAACCTTTTTTCTTAACCGATATTTAACTTGTAGTTAAGTACCAAAAAAAATACATTTAGTTTTTTCACAGCAATTTGACTAGAAATGTTTGTCACTTTAACTATTAACACCAAAAACCTTTTTTCTTAACCGATATTTAACTTGTAGTTAAGTACCAAAAAAAAAATTACATTTAGTTTTTTCACAGCAGTTTGACTAGAAATGTTTGTCACTTTAACTATTAACACCAAAAACTTTTTTCCTTAACCGATATTTAACTTGTAGTTAAGTACAAAAAAAAATTACATTTAGTTTTTTCACAGCAATTTAAATAGAAATGTTTGTCACTTTAACTATTAACACCAAAAACCTTTTTTTAACCGATATTTAACTTGTAGTTAAGTACAAAAAAAATTACATTTAGTTTTTTCACAGCAATATGACTAGAAATGTTTGTCACTTTAACTATTAACACCAAAAACCTTTTTTCTTAACCGATATTTAACTTGTAGTTAAGTACCAAAAAAAATTACATTTAGTTTTTTCACAGCAATTTGACTAGAAATGTTTGTCATTTTAACTATTAAAACCAAAAACTTCTTTTCTTAACCGATATTTAACTTGTAGTTATGTACAAGAAAAAATTGCATTTAGTTTTTTCACAGCAATTTGACTAGAAATGTTTGTCACTTTAACTGTTAACACCAAAAACCTTTTTTCTTAACCGATATTTAACTTGTAGTTAAGTACAAAAAAAAATTACATTTAGTGCTTTCACAGCAATTTGACTAGAAATGTTTGTCACTTTAACTATTAACACCAAAAACTTTTATTCTTAACCGATATTTAACTTGTAGTTAAGTACAAAAAAAATTACATTTAGTTTTTTCACAGCAATTTGACTAGAAATGTTTGTCACTTTAACTATTAACACCAAAAACCTTTTTTTTTAACAGATATTTAACTTGTAGTTAAGTACAAAAAAAATTACCTTTAGTGCTTTCACAGCAATTTGACTAGAAATGTTTGTCACTTTAACTAGTAACACCAAAAACTTTTATTCTTAACCGATATTTAACTTGTAGTTAAGTACAAAAAAAAAATTACATTTAGTTTTTTCACAGCAATTTGACTAGAAATGTTTGTCACTTTAACTATTAACACCAAAAACGTCTTTTCTTAACCGATATTTAACTTGTAGTTAAGTACCAAAAAAAATTACATTTAGTTTTTTCACAGCAATTTGACTAGGAATGTTTGTCACTTTAACTATTAACACCAAAAAATTTTTTTCTTAACCGATATTTAACTTGTAGTTAAGTACAAAAAAAATTACATTTAGTTTTTTCACAGCAATTTGATTAGAAATGTTTGTCACTTTAACTATTAACACCAAAAACCTTTTTTCTTAACCGATATTTAACTTGTAGTTAAGTACAAAAAAAAATTACCTTTAGTTTTTTCACAGCAATTTGACTAGAAATGTTTGTCACTTTAACTATTAACACCAAAAACTTTTTTCCTTAACCGATATTTAACTTGTAGTTAAGTATAAAAAAAATTACATTTAGTTTTTTCACAGCAATATGACTAGAAATGTTTGTCACTTTAGCAATTAACACCAAAAACCTTTTTTCTTAACCGATATTTAACTTGTAGTTAAGTACCAAAAAAAAATTACATTTAGTTTTTTCACAGCAATTTGACTAGAAATGTTTGTCACTTTAACTATTAAAACCAAAAACTTCTTTTCTTAACCGATATTTAACTTGTAGTTAAGTACCAAAAAAAAATTACATTTAGATTTTTCACAGCAATTTGACTAGAAATGTTTGTCACTTTAACTATTAACACCAAAAACTTTTTTCCTTAACCGATATTTAACTTGTAGTTAAGTACAAAAAAAAATTACATTTAGTTTTTTCACAGCAATTTGACTAGAAATGTTTGTCACTTTAACTATTAACACCAAAAACTTCTTTTCTTAACCGATATTTAACTTGTAGTTAAGTACCAAAAAAAAATTACATTTAGTTTTTTCACAGCAATTTGACTAGAAATGTTTGTCACTTTAACTATTAAAACCAAAAACTTCTTTTCTTAACCGATATTTAACTTGTAGTTAAGTACAAAAAAAAATTACATTTAGTTTTTTCACAGCAATTTGACTAGAAATGTTTGTCACTTTAACTATTAACACCAAAAACCTTTTTTCTTAACCGATATTTAACTTGTAGTTAAGTACAAAAAAAAATTACATTTAGTTTTTTCACAGCAATTTGACTAGAAATGTTTGTCACTTTAACTATTAACACCAAAAACCTTTTTTCTTAACCGATATTTAACTTGTAGTTAAGTACCAAAAGAAATACATTTAGTTTTTTCACAGCAATTTGACTAGAAATGTTTGTCACTTTAACTATTAACACCAAAAACCTTTTTTCTTAACCGATATTTAACTTGTAGTTAAGTACCAAAAAAAAATTACATTTAGTTTTTTCACAGCAGTTTGACTAGAAATGTTTGTCACTTTAACTATTAACACCAAAAACTTTTTTCCTTAACCGATATTTAACTTGTAGTTAAGTACAAAAAAAAATTACATTTAGTTTTTTCACAGCAATTTGACTAGAAATGTTTGTCACTTTAACTATTAACACCAAAAACCTTTTTTTAACCGATATTTAACTTGTAGTTAAGTACAAAAAAAATTACATTTAGTTTTTTCACAGCAATATGACTAGAAATGTTTGTCACTTTAACTATTAACACCAAAAACCTTTTTTCTTAACCGATATTTAACTTGTAGTTAAGTACCAAAAAAATTACATTTAGTTTTTTCACAGCAATTTGACTAGAAATGTTTGTCACTTTAACTATTAAAACCAAAAACTTCTTTTCTTAACCGATATTTAACTTGTAGTTAAGTACAAAAAAAATTGCATTTAGTTTTTTCACAGCAATTTGACTAGAAATGTTTGTCACTTTAACTGTTAACACCAAAAACCTTTTTTCTTAACCGATATTTAACTTGTAGTTAAGTACAAAAAAAAATTACATTTAGTGCTTTCACAGCAATTTGACTAGAAATGTTTGTCACTTTAACTATTAACACCAAAAACTTTTATTCTTAACCGATATTTAACTTGTAGTTAAGTACAAAAAAAATTACATTTAGTTTTTTCACAGCAATTTGACTAGAAATGTTTGTCACTTTAACTATTAACACCAAAAACCTTTTTTCTTAACAGATATTTAACTTGTAGTTAAGTACAAAAAAAAATTACATTTAGTGCTTTCACAGCAATTTGACTAGAAATGTTTGTCACTTTAACTAGTAACACCAAAAACTTTTATTCTTAACCGATATTTAACTTGTAGTTAAGTACAAAAAAAAATTACATTTAGTTTTTTCACAGCAATTTGACTAGAAATGTTTGTCACTTTAACTATTAACACCAAAAACTTCTTTTCTTAACCGATATTTAACTTGTAGTTAAGTACCAAAAAAAATTACATTTAGTTTTTTCACAGCAATGTGACTAGAAATGTTTGTCACTTTAACTATTAACACCAAAAAATTTTTTTCTTAACCGATATTTAACTTGTAGTTAAGTACAAAAAAAAATTACATTTAGTTTTTTCACAGCAATTTGATTAGAAATGTTTGTCACTTTAACTATTAACACCAAAAACCTTTTTTCTTAACCGATATTTAACTTGTAGTTAAGTACAAAAAAAAATTACCTTTAGTTTTTTCACAGCAATTTGACTAGAAATGTTTGTCACTTTAACTATTAACACCAAAAACTTTTTTCCTTAACCGATATTTAACTTGTAGTTAAGTACAAAAAAAATTACATTTAGTTTTTTCACAGCAATTTGACTAGAACTGTTTGTCACTTTAACTATTAACACCAAAAACCTTTTTTCTTAACCGATATTTAACTTGTAGTTAAGTACAAAAAAAAATTACATTTAGTTTTTTCACAGCAAATTGACTAGAAATGTTTGTCACTTTAACTATTAACACCAAAAACCTTTTTTCTTAACCGATATTTAACTTGTAGTTAAGTACCAAAAAAAAATACATTTAGTTTTTTCACAGCAATTTGACTAGAAATGTTTGTCACTTTAACTATTAACACCAAAAACCTTTTTTCTTAACCGATATTTAACTTGTAGTTAAGTACCAAAAAAAAATTACATTTAGTTTTTTCACAGCAGTTTGACTAGAAATGTTTGTCACTTTAACTATTAACACCAAAAACTTTTTTCCTTAACCGATATTTAACTTGTAGTTAAGTACAAAAAAAAATTACATTTAGTTTTTTCACAGCAATTTAAATAGAAATGTTTGTCACTTTAACTATTAACACCAAAAACCTTTTTTTAACCGATATTTAACTTGTAGTTAAGTACAAAAAAAATTACATTTAGTTTTTTCACAGCAATATGACTAGAAATGTTTGTCACTTTAACTATTAACACCAAAAACCTTTTTTCTTAACCGATATTTAACTTGTAGTTAAGTACCAAAAAAAATTACATTTAGTTTTTTCACAGCAATTTGACTAGAAATGTTTGTCACTTTAACTATTAAAACCAAAAACTTCTTTTCTTAACCGATATTTAACTTGTAGTTATGTACAAGAAAAAATTGCATTTAGTTTTTTCACAACAATTTGACTAGAAATGTTTGTCACTTTAACTGTTAACACCAAAAACCTTTTTTCTTAACCGATATTTAACTTGTAGTTAAGTACAAAAAAAAATTACATTTAGTGCTTTCACAGCAATTTGACTAGAAATGTTTGTCACTTTAACTATTAACACCAAAAACTTTTATTCTTAACCGATATTTAACTTGTAGTTAAGTACAAAAAAAATTACATTTAGTTTTTTCACAGCAATTTGACTAGAAATGTTTGTCACTTTAACTATTAACACCAAAAACCTTTTTTTTAACAGATATTTAACTTGTAGTTAAGTACAAAAAAAATTACCTTTAGTGCTTTCACAGCAATTTGACTAGAAATGTTTGTCACTTTAACTATTAACACCAAAAACTTCTTTTCTTAACCGATATTTAACTTGTAGTTAAGTACCAAAAAAAATTACATTTAGTTTTTTCACAGCAATTTGACTAGGAATGTTTGTCACTTTAACTATTAACACCAAAAAATTTTTTTCTTAACCGATATTTAACTTGTAGTTAAGTACAAAAAAAATTACATTTAGTTTTTTCACAGCAATTTGATTAGAAATGTTTGTCACTTTAACTATTAACACCAAAAACCTTTTTTCTTAACCGATATTTAACTTGTAGTTAAGTACAAAAAAAAATTACCTTTAGTTTTTTCACAGCAATTTGACTAGAAATGTTTGTCACTTTAACTATTAACACCAAAAACTTTTTTCCTTAACCGATATTTAACTTGTAGTTAAGTATAAAAAAAATTACATTTAGTTTTTTCACAGCAATATGACTAGAAATGTTTGTCACTTTAGCAATTAACACCAAAAACCTTTTTTCTTAACCGATATTTAACTTGTAGTTAAGTACCAAAAAAAAATTACATTTAGTTTTTTCACAGCAATTTGACTAGAAATGTTTGTCACTTTAACTATTAAAACCAAAAACTTCTTTTCTTAACCGATATTTAACTTGTAGTTAAGTACCAAAAAAAATTACATTTAGATTTTTCACAGCAATTTGACTAGAAATGTTTGTCACTTTAACTATTAACACCAAAAACTTTTTTCCTTAACCGATATTTAACTTGTAGTTAAGTACAAAAAAAAATTACATTTAGTTTTTTCACAGCAATTTGACTAGAAATGTTTGTCACTTTAACTATTAACACCAAAAACCTTTTCTCTTAACCGATATTTAACTTGTAGTTAAGTACAAAAAAAAATTACATTTAGTTTTTTCACAGCAATTTGACTAGAAATGTTTGTCACTTTAACTATTAACCCAAAAACCTTTTTTCTTAACCTATATTTAACTTGTAGTTAAGTACCAAAAAAAAATTACATTTAGTTTTTTCACAGCAATTTGACTAGAAATGTTTGTCACTTTAACTATTAACACCAAAAACCTTTTTTCTTAACCGATATTTAACTTGTAGTTAAGTACAAAAAAAATTTAGATTTTTCACAGCAATTTGACTAGAAATGTTTGTCACTTTAACTATTAACCCAAAAACCTTTTTTCTTAACCGATATTTAACTTGTAGTTAAGTACAAAAAAAAATTTAGATTTTTCACAGCAATTTGACTAGAAATGTTTGTCACTTTAACTATTAACACCAAAAACCTCTTTTCTTAACCGATATTTAACTTGTAGTTAAGTACAAAAAAAATTACATTTAGTTTCTTCACAGCAATTTGACTAGAATTGTTTGTCACTTTAACTATTAACACCAAATACCTTTTTCCTTAACCGATATTTAACTTGTAGTTAAGTACAAAAAAAAAATTTAGATTTTTCACAGCAATTTGACTAGAAATGTTTGTCACTTTAACTATTAACACCAAAAACCTTTTTTCTTAACCGATATTTAACTTGTAGTTAAGTACAAAAAAAATTACATTTAGTTTCTTCACAGCAATTTGACTAGAATTGTTTGTCACTTTAACTATTAACACCAAATACCTTTTTCCTTAACCGATATTTAACTTGAAGTTAAGTACAAAAAAATTACATTTAGTTTTTTCACAGCAATTTGACTAGAAATGTTTGTCACTTTAACTATTAAAACCAAAAACTTCTTTTCTTAACCGATATTTAACTTGTAGTTAAGTACAAAAAAAATTGCATTTAGTTTTTTCACAGCAATTTGACTAGAAATGTTTGTCACTTTAACTGTTAACACCAAAAACCTTTTTTCTTAACCGATATTTAACTTGTAGTTAAGTACAAAAAAAAATTACATTTAGTGCTTTCACAGCAATTTGACTAGAAATGTTTGTCACTTTAACTATTAACACCAAAAACTTTTATTCTTAACCGATATTTAACTTGTAGTTAAGTACAAAAAAAATTACATTTAGTTTTTTCACAGCAATTTGACTAGAAATGTTTGTCACTTTAACTATTAACACCAAAAACCTTTTTTCTTAACAGATATTTAACTTGTAGTTAAGTACAAAAAAAAATTACATTTAGTGCTTTCACAGCAATTTGACTAGAAATGTTTGTCACTTTAACTAGTAACACCAAAAACTTTTATTCTTAACCGATATTTAACTTGTAGTTAAGTACAAAAAAAAATTACATTTAGTTTTTTCACAGCAATTTGACTAGAAATGTTTGTCACTTTAACTATTAACACCAAAAACCTCTTTTCTTAACCGATATTTAACTTGTAGTTAAGTACAAAAAAAATTACATTTAGTTTCTTCACAGCAATTTGACTAGAATTGTTTGTCACTTTAACTATTAACACCAAATACCTTTTTCCTTAACCGATATTTAACTTGTAGTTAAGTACAAAAAAAAAATTTAGATTTTTCACAGCAATTTGACTAGAAATGTTTGTCACTTTAACTATTAACACCAAAAACCTTTTTTTAACCGATATTTAACTTGTAGTTAAGTACAAAAAAAATTACATTTAGTTTTTTCACAGCAATATGACTAGAAATGTTTGTCACTTTAACTATTAACACCAAAAACCTTTTTTCTTAACCGATATTTAACTTGTAGTTAAGTACCAAAAAAATTACATTTAGTTTTTTCACAGCAATTTGACTAGAAATGTTTGTCACTTTAACTATTAAAACCAAAAACTTCTTTTCTTAACCGATATTTAACTTGTAGTTAAGTACAAAAAAAATTGCATTTAGTTTTTTCACAGCAATTTGACTAGAAATGTTTGTCACTTTAACTGTTAACACCAAAAACCTTTTTTCTTAACCGATATTTAACTTGTAGTTAAGTACAAAAAAAAAAATTACATTTAGTGCTTTCACAGCAATTTGACTAGAAATGTTTGTCACTTTAACTATTAACACCAAAAACTTTTATTCTTAACCGATATTTAACTTGTAGTTAAGTACAAAAAAAATTACATTTAGTTTTTTCACAGCAATTTGACTAGAAATGTTTGTCACTTTAACTATTAACACCAAAAACCTTTTTTCTTAACAGATATTTAACTTGTAGTTAAGTACAAAAAAAAATTACATTTAGTGCTTTCACAGCAATTTGACTAGAAATGTTTGTCACTTTAACTAGTAACACCAAAAACTTTTATTCTTAACCGATATTTAACTTGTAGTTAAGTACAAAAAAAAATTACATTTAGTTTTTTCACAGCAATTTGACTAGAAATGTTTGTCACTTTAACTATTAACACCAAAAACCTCTTTTCTTAACCGATATTTAACTTGTAGTTAAGTACAAAAAAAATTACATTTAGTTTCTTCACAGCAATTTGACTAGAATTGTTTGTCACTTTAACTATTAACACCAAATACCTTTTTCCTTAACCGATATTTAACTTGTAGTTAAGTACAAAAAAAAAATTTAGATTTTTCACAGCAATTTGACTAGAAATGTTTGTCACTTTAACTATTAACACCAAAAACCTTTTTTTAACCGATATTTAACTTGTAGTTAAGTACAAAAAAAATTACATTTAGTTTTTTCACAGCAATATGACTAGAAATGTTTGTCACTTTAACTATTAACACCAAAAACCTTTTTTCTTAACCGATATTTAACTTGTAGTTAAGTACCAAAAAAATTACATTTAGTTTTTTCACAGCAATTTGACTAGAAATGTTTGTCACTTTAACTATTAAAACCAAAAACTTCTTTTCTTAACCGATATTTAACTTGTAGTTAAGTACAAAAAAAATTGCATTTAGTTTTTTCACAGCAATTTGACTAGAAATGTTTGTCACTTTAACTGTTAACACCAAAAACCTTTTTTCTTAACCGATATTTAACTTGTAGTTAAGTACAAAAAAAAAAATTACATTTAGTGCTTTCACAGCAATTTGACTAGAAATGTTTGTCACTTTAACTATTAACACCAAAAACTTTTATTCTTAACCGATATTTAACTTGTAGTTAAGTACAAAAAAAATTACATTTAGTTTTTTCACAGCAATTTGACTAGAAATGTTTGTCACTTTAACTATTAACACCAAAAACCTCTTTTCTTAACCGATATTTAACTTGTAGTTAAGTACAAAAAAAATTACATTTAGTTTCTTCACAGCAATTTGACTAGAATTGTTTGTCACTTTAACTATTAACACCAAATACCTTTTTCCTTAACCGATATTTAACTTGTAGTTAAGTACAAAAAAAAAATTTAGATTTTTCACAGCAATTTGACTAGAAATGTTTGTCACTTTAACTATTAACACCAAAAACCTTTTTTTAACCGATATTTAACTTGTAGTTAAGTACAAAAAAAATTACATTTAGTTTTTTCACAGCAATATGACTAGAAATGTTTGTCACTTTAACTATTAACACCAAAAACCTTTTTTCTTAACCGATATTTAACTTGTAGTTAAGTACAAAAAAAAATTACATTTAGTGCTTTCACAGCAATTTGACTAGAAATGTTTGTCACTTTAACTAGTAACACCAAAAACTTTTATTCTTAACCGATATTTAACTTGTAGTTAAGTACAAAAAAAAAATTACATTTAGTTTTTTCACAGCAATTTGACTAGAAATGTTTGTCACTTTAACTATTAACACCAAAAACTTCTTTTCTTAACCGATATTTAACTTGTAGTTAAGTACCAAAAAAAATTACATTTAGTTTTTTCACAGCAATTTGACTAGAAATGTTTGTCACTTTAACTATTAACACCAAAAAATTTTTTTCTTAACCGATATTTAACTTGTAGTTAAGTACAAAAAAAAATTACATTTAGTTTTTTCACAGCAATTTGATTAGAAATGTTTGTCACTTTAACTATTAACACCAAAAACCTTTTTTCTTAACCGATATTTAACTTGTAGTTAAGTACAAAAAAAAATTACCTTTAGTTTTTTCACAGCAATTTGACTAGAAATGTTTGTCACTTTAACTATTAACACCAAAAACTTTTTTCCTTAACCGATATTTAACTTGTAGTTAAGTACAAAAAAAATTACATTTAGTTTTTTCACAGCAATTTGACTAGAACTGTTTGTCACTTTAACTATTAACACCAAAAACCTTTTTTCTTAACCGATATTTAACTTGTAGTTAAGTACAAAAAAAATTACATTTAGTTTTTTCACAGCAAATTGACTAGAAATGTTTGTCACTTTAACTATTAACACCAAAAACCTTTTTTCTTAACCGATATTTAACTTGTAGTTAAGTACAAAAAAAATTACATTTAGTTTTTTCACAGCAATTTGACTAGAAATGTTTGTCACTTTAACTATTAACACCAAAAACCTTTTTTCTTAACCGATATTTAACTTGTAGTTAAGTACAAAAAAAATTACATTTAGGTTTTCACAGCAATTTGACTAGAAATGTTTGTCACTTTAACTATTAACACCAAAAACTTTTTTTCTTAACCGATATTTAACTTGTAGTTAAGTACAAAAAAAAATTACATTTAGTTTTTTCACAGCAATTTGACTAGAATTGTTTGTCACTTTAACTATTAACACCAAAAACCTTTTTCCTTAACCGATATTTAACTTGTAGTTAAGTACAAAAAAAAATACATTTAGTTTTTTCACAGCAATTTGACTAGAAATGTTTGTCACTTTAACTATTAACACCAAAAACCTTTTTCCTTAACCGATATTTAACTTGTAGTTAAGTACAAAAAAAAATTACATTTAGTTTTTTCACAGCAATTTGACTAGAAATGTTTGTCACTTTAACTATTAACACCAAAAACTTTTTTTTTAACAGATATTTAACTTGTAGTTAAGTACAAAAAAAATTACCTTTAGTGCTTTCACAGCAATTTGACTAGAAATGTTTGTCACTTTAACTATTAACACCAAAAACCTTTTTTCTTAACCGATATTTAACTTGTAGTTAAGTACCAAAAAAAAATTACATTTAGTTTTTTCACAGCAATTTGACTAGAAATGTTTGTCACTTTAACTATTAACACCAAAAACTTCTTTTCTTAACCGATATTTAACTTGTAGTTAAGTACCAAAAAAAATTACATTTAGTTTTTTCACAGCAATTTGACTAGAAATGTTTGTCACTTTAACTATTAACACCAAAAAATTTTTTTCTTAACCGATATTTAACTTGTAGTTAAGTACAAAAAAAATTACATTTAGTTTTTTCACAGCAATTTGATTAGAAATGTTTGTCACTTTAACTATTAACACCAAAAACCTTTTTTCTTAACCGATATTTAACTTGTAGTTAAGTACAAAAAAAAATTACCTTTAGTTTTTTCACAGCAATTTGACTAGAAATGTTTGTCACTTTAACTATTAACACCAAAAACTTTTTTCCTTAACCGATATTTAACTTGTAGTTAAGTATAAAAAAATTACATTTAGTTTTTTCACAGCAATATGACTAGAAATGTTTGTCACTTTAGCAATTAACACCAAAAACCTTTTTTCTTAACCGATATTTAACTTGTAGTTAAGTACCAAAAAAAAAATTACATTTAGTTTTTTCACAGCAATTTGACTAGAAATGTTTGTCACTTTAACTATTAAAACCAAAAACTTCTTTTCTTAACCGATATTTAACTTGTAGTTAAGTACCAAAAAAAAATTACATTTAGATTTTTCACAGCAATTTGACTAGAAATGTTTGTCACTTTAACTATTAACACCAAAAACTTTTTTCCTTAACCGATATTTAACTTGTAGTTAAGTACAAAAAAAATTACATTTAGTTTTTTCACAGCAATTTGACTAGAAATGTTTGTCACTTTAACTATTAACACCAAAAACTTCTTTTCTTAACCGATATTTAACTTGTAGTTAAGTACCAAAAAAAATTACATTTAGTTTTTTCAGAGCAATTTGACTAGAAATGTTTGTCACTTTAACTATTAAAACCAAAAACTTCTTTTCTTAACCGATATTTAACTTGTAGTTAAGTACAAAAAAAAATTACATTTAGTTTTTTCACAGCAATTTGACTAGAAATGTTTGTCACTTTAACTATTAACACCAAAAACCTTTTTTCTTAACCGATATTTAACTTGTAGTTAAGTACAAAAAAAAATTACATTTAGTTTTTTCACAGCAATTTGACTAGAAATGTTTGTCACTTTAACTATTAACACCAAAAACCTTTTTTCTTAACCGATATTTAACTTGTAGTTAAGTACCAAAAGAAATACATTTAGTTTTTTCACAGCAATTTGACTAGAAATGTTTGTCACTTTAACTATTAACACAAAAAACCTTTTTTCTTAACCGATATTTAACTTGTAGTTAAGTACCAAAAAAAAATTACATTTAGTTTTTTCACAGCAGTTTGACTAGAAATGTTTGTCACTTTAACTATTAACACCAAAAACTTTTTTCCTTAACCGATATTTAACTTGTAGTTAAGTACAAAAAAAAATTACATTTAGTTTTTTCACAGCAATTTGACTAGAAATGTTTGTCACTTTAACTATTAACACCAAAAACCTTTTTTTAACCGATATTTAACTTGTAGTTAAGTACAAAAAAAATTACATTTAGTTTTTTCACAGCAATATGACTAGAAATGTTTGTCACTTTAACTATTAACACCAAAAACCTTTTTTCTTAACCGATATTTAACTTGTAGTTAAGTACAAAAAAAATTACATTTAGTTTTTTCACAGCAATATGACTAGAAATGTTTGTCACTTTAACTATTAACACCAAAAACCTTTTTTCTTAACCGATATTTAACTTGTAGTTAAGTACAAAAAAAATTACATTTAGTTTTTTCACAGCAATTTGACTAGAAATGTTTGTCACTTTAACTATTAACACCAAAAACCTTTTTTCTTAACAGATATTTAACTTGTAGTTAAGTACAAAAAAAAATTACATTTAGTGCTTTCACAGCAATTTGACTAGAAATGTTTGTCACTTTAACTAGTAACACCAAAAACTTTTATTCTTAACCGATATTTAACTTGTAGTTAAGTACAAAAAAAAAATTACATTTAGTTTTTTCACAGCAATTTGACTAGAAATGTTTGTCACTTTAACTATTAACACCAAAAACTTCTTTTCTTAACCGATATTTAACTTGTAGTTAAGTACCAAAAAAAATTACATTTAGTTTTTTCACAGCAATTTGACTAGAAATGTTTGTCACTTTAACTATTAACACCAAAAAATTTTTTTCTTAACCGATATTTAACTTGTAGTTAAGTACAAAAAAAAATTACATTTAGTTTTTTCACAGCAATTTGATTAGAAATGTTTGTCACTTTAACTATTAACACCAAAAACCTTTTTTCTTAACCGATATTTAACTTGTAGTTAAGTACAAAAAAAATTACCTTTAGTTTTTTCACAGCAATTTGACTAGAAATGTTTGTCACTTTAACTATTAACACCAAAAACTTTTTTCCTTAACCGATATTTAACTTGTAGTTAAGTACAAAAAAAATTACATTTAGTTTTTTCACAGCAATTTGACTAGAACTGTTTGTCACTTTAACTATTAACACCAAAAACCTTTTTTCTTAACCGATATTTAACTTGTAGTTAAGTACAAAAAAAAATTACATTTAGTTTTTTCACAGCAAATTGACTAGAAATGTTTGTCACTTTAACTATTAACACCAAAAACCTTTTTTCTTAACCGATATTTAACTTGTAGTTAAGTACAAAAAAAATTACATTTAGTTTTTTCACAGCAATTTGACTAGAAATGTTTGTCACTTTAACTATTAACACCAAAAACCTTTTTTCTTAACCGATATTTAACTTGTAGTTAAGTACAAAAAAAATTACATTTAGGTTTTCACAGCAATTTGACTAGAAATGTTTGTCACTTTAACTATTAACACCAAAAACTTTTTTTCTTAACCGATATTTAACTTGTAGTTAAGTACAAAAAAAAATTACATTTAGTTTATTCACAGCAATTTGACTAGAATTGTTTGTCACTTTAACTATTAACACCAAAAACCTTTTTCCTTAACCGATATTTAACTTGTAGTTAAGTACAAAAAAAAATACATTTAGTTTTTTCACAGCAATTTGACTAGAAATGTTTGTCACTTTAACTATTAACACCAAAAACCTTTTTCCTTAACCGATATTTTACTTGTAGTTAAGTACAAAAAAAAATTACATTTAGTTTTTTCACAGCAATTTGACTAGAAATGTTTGTCACTTTAACTATTAACACCAAAAACTTTTTTTTTAACAGATATTTAACTTGTAGTTAAGTACAAAAAAAATTACCTTTAGTGCTTTCACAGCAATTTGACTAGAAATGTTTGTCACTTTAACTATTAACACCAAAAACCTTTTTTCTTAACCGATATTTAACTTGTAGTTAAGTACCAAAAAAAAATTACATTTAGTTTTTTCACAGCAATTTGACTAGAAATGTTTGTCACTTTAACTATTAACACCAAAGACTTCTTTTCTTAACCGATATTTAACTTGTAGTTAAGTACCAAAAAAAATTACATTTAGTTTTTTCACAGCAATTTGACTAGAAATGTTTGTCACTTTAACTATTAACACCAAAAAATTTTTTTCTTAACCGATATTTAACTTGTAGTTAAGTACAAAAAAAATTACATTTAGTTTTTTCACAGCAATTTGATTAGAAATGTTTGTCACTTTAACTATTAACACCAAAAACCTTTTTTCTTAACCGATATTTAACTTGTAGTTAAGTACAAAAAAAAATTACCTTTAGTTTTTTCACAGCAATTTGACTAGAAATGTTTGTCACTTTAACTATTAACACCAAAAACTTTTTTCCTTAACCGATATTTAACTTGTAGTTAAGTATAAAAAATATTACATTTAGTTTTTTCACAGCAATATGACTAGAAATGTTTGTCACTTTAGCAATTAACACCAAAAACCTTTTTTCTTAACCGATATTTAACTTGTAGTTAAGTACCAAAAAAAAATTACATTTAGTTTTTTCACAGCAATTTGACTAGAAATGTTTGTCACTTTAACTATTAAAACCAAAAACTTCTTTTCTTAACCGATATTTAACTTGTAGTTAAGTACCAAAAAAAAATTACATTTAGATTTTTCACAGCAATTTGACTAGAAATGTTTGTCACTTTAACTATTAACACCAAAAACTTTTTTCCTTAACCGATATTTAACTTGTAGTTAAGTACAAAAAAAAATTACATTTAGTTTTTTCACAGCAATTTGACTAGAAATGTTTGTCACTTTAACTATTAACACCAAAAACTTCTTTTCTTAACCGATATTTAACTTGTAGTTAAGTACCAAAAAAAATTACATTTAGTTTTTTCAGAGCAATTTGACTAGAAATGTTTGTCACTTTAACTATTAAAAGCAAAAACTTCTTTTCTTAACCGATATTTAACTTGTAGTTAAGTACAAAAAAAAATTACATTTAGTTTTTTCACAGCAATTTGACTAGAAATGTTTGTCACTTTAACTATTAACACCAAAAACCTTTTTTCTTAACCGATATTTAACTTGTAGTTAAGTACAAAAAAAAATTACATTTAGTTTTTTCACAGCAATTTGACTAGAAATGTTTGTCACTTTAACTATTAACACCAAAAACCTTTTTTCTTAACCGATATTTAACTTGTAGTTAAGTACCAAAAGAAATACATTTAGTTTTTTCACAGCAATTTGACTAGAAATGTTTGTCACTTTAACTATTAACACCAAAAACCTTTTTTCTTAACCGATATTTAACTTGTAGTTAAGTACCAAAAAAAAATTACATTTAGTTTTTTCACAGCAGTTTGACTAGAAATGTTTGTCACTTTAACTATTAACACCAAAAAGTTTTTTCCTTAACCGATATTTAACTTGTAGTTAAGTACAAAAAAAAATTACATTTAGTTTTTTCACAGCAATTTGACTAGAAATGTTTGTCACTTTAACTATTAACACCAAAAACCTTTTTTTAACCGATATTTAACTTGTAGTTAAGTACAAAAAAAATTACATTTAGTTTTTTCACAGCAATATGACTAGAAATGTTTGTCACTTTAACTGTTAACACCAAAAACCTTTTTTCTTAACCGATATTTAACTTGTAGTTAAGTACAAAAAAAAATTACATTTAGTGCTTTCACAGCAATTTGACTAGAAATGTTTGTCACTTTAACTATTAACACCAAAAACTTTTATTCTTAACCGATATTTAACGTGTAGTTAAGTACAAAAAAAATTACATTTAGTTTTTTCACAGCAATTTGACTAGAAATGTTTGTCACTTTAACTATTAACACCAAAAACCTTTTTTTTAACAGATATTTAACTTGTAGTTAAGTACAAAAAAAATTACCTTTAGTGCTTTCACAGCAATTTGACTAGAAATGTTTGTCACTTTAACTATTAACACCAAAAACTTCTTTTCTTAACCGATATTTAACTTGTAGTTAAGTACCAAAAAAAATTACATTTAGTTTTTTCACAGCAATTTGACTAGGAATGTTTGTCACTTTAACTATTAACACCAAAAAATTTTTTTCTTAACCGATATTTAACTTGTAGTTAAGTACAAAAAAAATTACATTTAGTTTTTTCACAGCAATTTGATTAGAAATGTTTGTCACTTTAACTATTAACACCAAAAACCTTTTTTCTTAACCGATATTTAACTTGTAGTTAAGTACAAAAAAAAATTACCTTTAGTTTTTTCACAGCAATTTGACTAGAAATGTTTGTCACTTTAACTATTAACACCAAAAACTTTTTTCCTTAACCGATATTTAACTTGTAGTTAAGTATAAAAAAAATTACATTTAGTTTTTTCACAGCAATATGACTAGAAATGTTTGTCACTTTAGCAATTAACACCAAAAACCTTTTTTCTTAACCGATATTTAACTTGTAGTTAAGTACCAAAAAAAAATTACATTTAGTTTTTTCACAGCAATTTGACTAGAAATGTTTGTCACTTTAACTATTAAAACCAAAAACTTCTTTTCTTAACCGATATTTAACTTGTAGTTAAGTACCAAAAAAAAATTACATTTAGATTTTTCACAGCAATTTGACTAGAAATGTTTGTCACTTTAACTATTAACACCAAAAACTTTTTTCCTTAACCGATATTTAACTTGTAGTTAAGTACAAAAAAAAATTACATTTAGTTTTTTCACAGCAATTTGACTAGAAATGTTTGTCACTTTAACTATTAACACCAAAAACCTTTTCTCTTAACCGATATTTAACTTGTAGTTAAGTACAAAAAAAAATTACATTTAGTTTTTTCACAACAATTTGACTAGAAATGTTTGTCACTTTAACTATTAACCCAAAAACCTTTTTTCTTAACCTATATTTAACTTGTAGTTAAGTACCAAAAAAAAATTACATTTAGTTTTTTCACAGCAATTTGACTAGAAATGTTTGTCACTTTAACTATTAACACCAAAAACCTTTTTTCTTAACCGATATTTAACTTGTAGTTAAGTACAAAAAAAATTTAGATTTTTCACAGCAATTTGACTAGAAATGTTTGTCACTTTAACTATTAACCCAAAAACCTTTTTTCTTAACCGATATTTAACTTGTAGTTAAGTACAAAAAAAAATTTAGATTTTTCACAGCAATTTGACTAGAAATGTTTGTCACTTTAACTATTAACACCAAAAACCTCTTTTCTTAACCGATATTTAACTTGTAGTTAAGTACAAAAAAAATTACATTTAGTTTCTTCACAGCAATTTGACTAGAATTGTTTGTCACTTTAACTATTAACACCAAATACCTTTTTCCTTAACCGATATTTAACTTGTAGTTAAGTACAAAAAAAAAATTTAGATTTTTCACAGCAATTTGACTAGAAATGTTTGTCACTTTAACTATTAACACCAAAAACCTTTTTTCTTAACCGATATTTAACTTGTAGTTAAGTACAAAAAAAATTACATTTAGTTTCTTCACAGCAATTTGACTAGAATTGTTTGTCACTTTAACTATTAACACCAAATACCTTTTTCCTTAACCGATATTTAACTTGAAGTTAAGTACAAAAAAATTACATTTAGTTTTTTCACAGCAATTTGACTAGAAATGTTTGTCACTTTAACTATTAAAACCAAAAACTTCTTTTCTTAACCGATATTTAACTTGTAGTTAAGTACAAAAAAAATTGCATTTAGTTTTTTCACAGCAATTTGACTAGAAATGTTTGTCACTTTAACTGTTAACACCAAAAACCTTTTTTCTTAACCGATATTTAACTTGTAGTTAAGTACAAAAAAAAATTACATTTAGTGCTTTCACAGCAATTTGACTAGAAATGTTTGTCACTTTAACTATTAACACCAAAAACTTTTATTCTTAACCGATATTTAACTTGTAGTTAAGTACAAAAAAAATTACATTTAGTTTTTTCACAGCAATTTGACTAGAAATGTTTGTCACTTTAACTATTAACACCAAAAACCTTTTTTCTTAACAGATATTTAACTTGTAGTTAAGTACAAAAAAAAATTACATTTAGTGCTTTCACAGCAATTTGACTAGAAATGTTTGTCACTTTAACTAGTAACACCAAAAACTTTTATTCTTAACCGATATTTAACTTGTAGTTAAGTACAAAAAAAAATTACATTTAGTTTTTTCACAGCAATTTGACTAGAAATGTTTGTCACTTTAACTATTAACACCAAAAACCTCTTTTCTTAACCGATATTTAACTTGTAGTTAAGTACAAAAAAAATTACATTTAGTTTCTTCACAGCAATTTGACTAGAATTGTTTGTCACTTTAACTATTAACACCAAATACCTTTTTCCTTAACCGATATTTAACTTGTAGTTAAGTACAAAAAAAAAATTTAGATTTTTCACAGCAATTTGACTAGAAATGTTTGTCACTTTAACTATTAACACCAAAAACCTTTTTTTAACCGATATTTAACTTGTAGTTAAGTACAAAAAAAATTACATTTAGTTTTTTCACAGCAATATGACTAGAAATGTTTGTCACTTTAACTATTAACACCAAAAACCTTTTTTCTTAACCGATATTTAACTTGTAGTTAAGTACCAAAAAAATTACATTTAGTTTTTTCACAGCAATTTGACTAGAAATGTTTGTCACTTTAACTATTAAAACCAAAAACTTCTTTTCTTAACCGATATTTAACTTGTAGTTAAGTACAAAAAAAATTGCATTTAGTTTTTTCACAGCAATTTGACTAGAAATGTTTGTCACTTTAACTGTTAACACCAAAAACCTTTTTTCTTAACCGATATTTAACTTGTAGTTAAGTACAAAAAAAAAAATTACATTTAGTGCTTTCACAGCAATTTGACTAGAAATGTTTGTCACTTTAACTATTAACACCAAAAACTTTTATTCTTAACCGATATTTAACTTGTAGTTAAGTACAAAAAAAATTACATTTAGTTTTTTCACAGCAATTTGACTAGAAATGTTTGTCACTTTAACTATTAACACCAAAAACCTTTTTTCTTAACAGATATTTAACTTGTAGTTAAGTACAAAAAAAAATTACATTTAGTGCTTTCACAGCAATTTGACTAGAAATGTTTGTCACTTTAACTAGTAACACCAAAAACTTTTATTCTTAACCGATATTTAACTTGTAGTTAAGTACAAAAAAAAAATTACATTTAGTTTTTTCACAGCAATTTGACTAGAAATGTTTGTCACTTTAACTATTAACACCAAAAACTTCTTTTCTTAACCGATATTTAACTTGTAGTTAAGTACCAAAAAAAATTACATTTAGTTTTTTCACAGCAATTTGACTAGAAATGTTTGTCACTTTAACTATTAACACCAAAAAATTTTTTTCTTAACCGATATTTAACTTGTAGTTAAGTACAAAAAAAAATTACATTTAGTTTTTTCACAGCAATTTGATTAGAAATGTTTGTCACTTTAACTATTAACACCAAAAACCTTTTTTCTTAACCGATATTTAACTTGTAGTTAAGTACAAAAAAAAATTACCTTTAGTTTTTTCACAGCAATTTGACTAGAAATGTTTGTCACTTTAACTATTAACACCAAAAACTTTTTTCCTTAACCGATATTTAACTTGTAGTTAAGTACAAAAAAAATTACATTTAGTTTTTTCACAGCAATTTGACTAGAACTGTTTGTCACTTTAACTATTAACACCAAAAACCTTTTTTCTTAACCGATATTTAACTTGTAGTTAAGTACAAAAAAAATTACATTTAGTTTTTTCACAGCAAATTGACTAGAAATGTTTGTCACTTTAACTATTAACACCAAAAACCTTTTTTCTTAACCGATATTTAACTTGTAGTTAAGTACAAAAAAAATTACATTTAGTTTTTTCACAGCAATTTGACTAGAAATGTTTGTCACTTTAACTATTAACACCAAAAACCTTTTTTCTTAACCGATATTTAACTTGTAGTTAAGTACAAAAAAAATTACATTTAGGTTTTCACAGCAATTTGACTAGAAATGTTTGTCACTTTAACTATTAACACCAAAAACTTTTTTTCTTAACCGATATTTAACTTGTAGTTAAGTACAAAAAAAAATTACATTTAGTTTTTTCACAGCAATTTGACTAGAATTGTTTGTCACTTTAACTATTAACACCAAAAACCTTTTTCCTTAACCGATATTTAACTTGTAGTTAAGTACAAAAAAAAATACATTTAGTTTTTTCACAGCAATTTGACTAGAAATGTTTGTCACTTTAACTATTAACACCAAAAACCTTTTTCCTTAACCGATATTTTACTTGTAGTTAAGTACAAAAAAAAATTACATTTAGTTTTTTCACAGCAATTTGACTAGAAATGTTTGTCACTTTAACTATTAACACCAAAAACTTTTTTTTTAACAGATATTTAACTTGTAGTTAAGTACAAAAAAAATTACCTTTAGTGCTTTCACAGCAATTTGACTAGAAATGTTTGTCACTTTAACTATTAACACCAAAAACCTTTTTTCTTAACCGATATTTAACTTGTAGTTAAGTACCAAAAAAAAATTACATTTAGTTTTTTCACAGCAATTTGACTAGAAATGTTTGTCACTTTAACTATTAACACCAAAAACTTCTTTTCTTAACCGATATTTAACTTGTAGTTAAGTACCAAAAAAAATTACATTTAGTTTTTTCACAGCAATTTGACTAGAAATGTTTGTCACTTTAACTATTAACACCAAAAAATTTTTTTCTTAACCGATATTTAACTTGTAGTTAAGTACAAAAAAAATTACATTTAGTTTTTTCACAGCAATTTGATTAGAAATGTTTGTCACTTTAACTATTAACACCAAAAACCTTTTTTCTTAACCGATATTTAACTTGTAGTTAAGTACAAAAAAAAATTACCTTTAGTTTTTTCACAGCAATTTGACTAGAAATGTTTGTCACTTTAACTATTAACACCAAAAACTTTTTTCCTTAACCGATATTTAACTTGTAGTTAAGTACAAAAAAAATTACATTTAGGTTTTCACAGCAATTTGACTAGAAATGTTTGTCACTTTAACTATTAACACCAAAAACTTTTTTTCTTAACCGATATTTAACTTGTAGTTAAGTACAAAAAAAAATTACATTTAGTTTATTCACAGCAATTTGACTAGAATTGTTTGTCACTTTAACTATTAACACCAAAAACCTTTTTCCTTAACCGATATTTAACTTGTAGTTAAGTACAAAAAAAAATACATTTAGTTTTTTCACAGCAATTTGACTAGAAATGTTTGTCACTTTAACTATTAACACCAAAAACCTTTTTCCTTAACCGATATTTTACTTGTAGTTAAGTACAAAAAAAAATTACATTTAGTTTTTTCACAGCAATTTGACTAGAAATGTTTGTCACTTTAACTATTAACACCAAAAACTTTTTTTTTAACAGATATTTAACTTGTAGTTAAGTACAAAAAAAATTACCTTTAGTGCTTTCACAGCAATTTGACTAGAAATGTTTGTCACTTTAACTATTAACACCAAAAACCTTTTTTCTTAACCGATATTTAACTTGTAGTTAAGTACCAAAAAAAAATTACATTTAGTTTTTTCACAGCAATTTGACTAGAAATGTTTGTCACTTTAACTATTAACACCAAAAACTTCTTTTCTTAACCGATATTTAACTTGTAGTTAAGTACCAAAAAAAATTACATTTAGTTTTTTCACAGCAATTTGACTAGAAATGTTTGTCACTTTAACTATTAACACCAAAAAATTTTTTTCTTAACCGATATTTAACTTGTAGTTAAGTACAAAAAAAATTACATTTAGTTTTTTCACAGCAATTTGATTAGAAATGTTTGTCACTTTAACTATTAACACCAAAAACCTTTTTTCTTAACCGATATTTAACTTGTAGTTAAGTACAAAAAAAAATTACCTTTAGTTTTTTCACAGCAATTTGACTAGAAATGTTTGTCACTTTAACTATTAACACCAAAAACTTTTTTCCTTAACCGATATTTAACTTGTAGTTAAGTATAAAAAAAATTACATTTAGTTTTTTCACAGCAATATGACTAGAAATGTTTGTCACTTTAGCAATTAACACCAAAAACCTTTTTTCTTAACCGATATTTAACTTGTAGTTAAGTACCAAAAAAAAATTACATTTAGTTTTTTCACAGCAATTTGACTAGAAATGTTTGTCACTTTAACTATTAAAACCAAAAACTTCTTTTCTTAACCGATATTTAACTTGTAGTTAAGTACCAAAAAAAAATTACATTTAGATTTTTCACAGCAATTTGACTAGAAATGTTTGTCACTTTAACTATTAACACCAAAAACTTTTTTCCTTAACCGATATTTAACTTGTAGTTAAGTACAAAAAAAAATTACATTTAGTTTTTTCACAGCAATTTGACTAGAAATGTTTGTCACTTTAACTATTAACACCAAAAACTTCTTTTCTTAACCGATATTTAACTTGTAGTTAAGTACCAAAAAAAATTACATTTAGTTTTTTCAGAGCAATTTGACTAGAAATGTTTGTCACTTTAACTATTAAAAGCAAAAACTTCTTTTCTTAACCGATATTTAACTTGTAGTTAAGTACAAAAAAAAATTACATTTAGTTTTTTCACAGCAATTTGACTAGAAATGTTTGTCACTTTAACTATTAACACCAAAAACCTTTTTTCTTAACCGATATTTAACTTGTAGTTAAGTACAAAAAAAAATTACATTTAGTTTTTTCACAGCAATTTGACTAGAAATGTTTGTCACTTTAACTATTAACACCAAAAACCTTTTTTCTTAACCGATATTTAACTTGTAGTTAAGTACCAAAAGAAATACATTTAGTTTTTTCACAGCAATTTGACTAGAAATGTTTGTCACTTTAACTATTAACACCAAAAACCTTTTTTCTTAACCGATATTTAACTTGTAGTTAAGTACCAAAAAAAAATTACATTTAGTTTTTTCACAGCAGTTTGACTAGAAATGTTTGTCACTTTAACTATTAACACCAAAAAGTTTTTTCCTTAACCGATATTTAACTTGTAGTTAAGTACAAAAAAAAATTACATTTAGTTTTTTCACAGCAATTTGACTAGAAATGTTTGTCACTTTAACTATTAACACCAAAAACCTTTTTTTAACCGATATTTAACTTGTAGTTAAGTACAAAAAAAATTACATTTAGTTTTTTCACAGCAATATGACTAGAAATGTTTGTCACTTTAACTGTTAACACCAAAAACCTTTTTTCTTAACCGATATTTAACTTGTAGTTAAGTACAAAAAAAAATTACATTTAGTGTTTTCACAGCAATTTGACTAGAAATGTTTGTCACTTTAACTATTAACACCAAAAACTTTTATTCTTAACCGATATTTAACTTGTAGTTAAGTACAAAAAAAATTACATTTAGTTTTTTCACAGCAATTTGACTAGAAATGTTTGTCACTTTAACTATTAACACCAAAAACCTTTTTTTTAACAGATATTTAACTTGTAGTTAAGTACAAAAAAAATTACCTTTAGTGCTTTCACAGCAATTTGACTAGAAATGTTTGTCACTTTAACTATTAACACCAAAAACTTCTTTTCTTAACCGATATTTAACTTGTAGTTAAGTACCAAAAAAAATTACATTTAGTTTTTTCACAGCAATTTGACTAGGAATGTTTGTCACTTTAACTATTAACACCAAAAAATTTTTTTCTTAACCGATATTTAACTTGTAGTTAAGTACAAAAAAAATTACATTTAGTTTTTTCACAGCAATTTGATTAGAAATGTTTGTCACTTTAACTATTAACACCAAAAACCTTTTTTCTTAACCGATATTTAACTTGTAGTTAAGTACAAAAAAAAATTACCTTTAGTTTTTTCACAGCAATTTGACTAGAAATGTTTGTCACTTTAACTATTAACACCAAAAACTTTTTTCCTTAACCGATATTTAACTTGTAGTTAAGTATAAAAAAAATTACATTTAGTTTTTTCACAGCAATATGACTAGAAATGTTTGTCACTTTAGCAATTAACACCAAAAACCTTTTTTCTTAACCGATATTTAACTTGTAGTTAAGTACCAAAAAAAAATTACATTTAGTTTTTTCACAGCAATTTGACTAGAAATGTTTGTCACTTTAACTATTAAAACCAAAAACTTCTTTTCTTAACCGATATTTAACTTGTAGTTAAGTACCAAAAAAAAATTACATTTAGATTTTTCACAGCAATTTGACTAGAAATGTTTGTCACTTTAACTATTAACACCAAAAACTTTTTTCCTTAACCGATATTTAACTTGTAGTTAAGTACAAAAAAAAATTACATTTAGTTTTTTCACAGCAATTTGACTAGAAATGTTTGTCACTTTAACTATTAACACCAAAAACCTTTTCTCTTAACCGATATTTAACTTGTAGTTAAGTACAAAAAAAAATTACATTTAGTTTTTTCACAGCAATTTGACTAGAAATGTTTGTCACTTTAACTATTAACCCAAAAACCTTTTTTCTTAACCTATATTTAACTTGTAGTTAAGTACCAAAAAAAAATTACATTTAGTTTTTTCACAGCAATTTGACTAGAAATGTTTGTCACTTTAACTATTAACACCAAAAACCTTTTTTCTTAACCGATATTTAACTTGTAGTTAAGTACAAAAAAAATTTAGATTTTTCACAGCAATTTGACTAGAAATGTTTGTCACTTTAACTATTAACCCAAAAACCTTTTTTCTTAACCGATATTTAACTTGTAGTTAAGTACAAAAAAAAATTTAGATTTTTCACAGCAATTTGACTAGAAATGTTTGTCACTTTAACTATTAACACCAAAAACCTCTTTTCTTAACCGATATTTAACTTGTAGTTAAGTACAAAAAAAATTACATTTAGTTTCTTCACAGCAATTTGACTAGAATTGTTTGTCACTTTAACTATTAACACCAAATACCTTTTTCCTTAACCGATATTTAACTTGTAGTTAAGTACAAAAAAAAAATTTAGATTTTTCACAGCAATTTGACTAGAAATGTTTGTCACTTTAACTATTAACACCAAAAACCTTTTTTCTTAACCGATATTTAACTTGTAGTTAAGTACAAAAAAAATTACATTTAGTTTCTTCACAGCAATTTGACTAGAATTGTTTGTCACTTTAACTATTAACACCAAATACCTTTTTCCTTAATCGATATTTAACTTGAAGTTAAGTACAAAAAAATTACATTTAGTTTTTTCACAGCAATTTGACTAGAAATGTTTGTCACTTTAACTATTAAAACCAAAAACTTCTTTTCTTAACCGATATTTAACTTGTAGTTAAGTACAAAAAAAATTGCATTTAGTTTTTTCACAGCAATTTGACTAGAAATGTTTGTCACTTTAACTGTTAACACCAAAAACCTTTTTTCTTAACCGATATTTAACTTGTAGTTAAGTACAAAAAAAAATTACATTTAGTGCTTTCACAGCAATTTGACTAGAAATGTTTGTCACTTTAACTATTAACACCAAAAACTTTTATTCTTAACCGATATTTAACTTGTAGTTAAGTACAAAAAAAATTACATTTAGTTTTTTCACAGCAATTTGACTAGAAATGTTTGTCACTTTAACTATTAACACCAAAAACCTTTTTTCTTAACAGATATTTAACTTGTAGTTAAGTACAAAAAAAAATTACATTTAGTGCTTTCACAGCAATTTGACTAGAAATGTTTGTCACTTTAACTAGTAACACCAAAAACTTTTATTCTTAACCGATATTTAACTTGTAGTTAAGTACAAAAAAAAATTACATTTAGTTTTTTCACAGCAATTTGACTAGAAATGTTTGTCACTTTAACTATTAACACCAAAAACCTCTTTTCTTAACCGATATTTAACTTGTAGTTAAGTACAAAAAAAATTACATTTAGTTTCTTCACAGCAATTTGACTAGAATTGTTTGTCACTTTAACTATTAACACCAAATACCTTTTTCCTTAACCGATATTTAACTTGTAGTTAAGTACAAAAAAAAAATTTAGATTTTTCACAGCAATTTGACTAGAAATGTTTGTCACTTTAACTATTAACACCAAAAACCTTTTTTTAACCGATATTTAACTTGTAGTTAAGTACAAAAAAAATTACATTTAGTTTTTTCACAGCAATATGACTAGAAATGTTTGTCACTTTAACTATTAACACCAAAAACCTTTTTTCTTAACCGATATTTAACTTGTAGTTAAGTACCAAAAAAATTACATTTAGTTTTTTCACAGCAATTTGACTAGAAATGTTTGTCACTTTAACTATTAAAACCAAAAACTTCTTTTCTTAACCGATATTTAACTTGTAGTTAAGTACAAAAAAAATTGCATTTAGTTTTTTCACAGCAATTTGACTAGAAATGTTTGTCACTTTAACTGTTAACACCAAAAACCTTTTTTCTTAACCGATATTTAACTTGTAGTTAAGTACAAAAAAAAAAATTACATTTAGTGCTTTCACAGCAATTTGACTAGAAATGTTTGTCACTTTAACTATTAACACCAAAAACTTTTATTCTTAACCGATATTTAACTTGTAGTTAAGTACAAAAAAAATTACATTTAGTTTTTTCACAGCAATTTGACTAGAAATGTTTGTCACTTTAACTATTAACACCAAAAACCTTTTTTCTTAACAGATATTTAACTTGTAGTTAAGTACAAAAAAAAATTACATTTAGTGCTTTCACAGCAATTTGACTAGAAATGTTTGTCACTTTAACTAGTAACACCAAAAACTTTTATTCTTAACCGATATTTAACTTGTAGTTAAGTACAAAAAAAAATTACATTTAGTTTTTTCACAGCAATTTGACTAGAAATGTTTGTCACTTTAACTATTAACACCAAAAACTTCTTTTCTTAACCGATATTTAACTTGTAGTTAAGTACCAAAAAAAATTACATTTAGTTTTTTCACAGCAATTTGACTAGAAATGTTTGTCACTTTAACTATTAACACCAAAAAATTTTTTTCTTAACCGATATTTAACTTGTAGTTAAGTACAAAAAAAAATTACATTTAGTTTTTTCACAGCAATTTGATTAGAAATGTTTGTCACTTTAACTATTAACACCAAAAACCTTTTTTCTTAACCGATATTTAACTTGTAGTTAAGTACAAAAAAAAATTACCTTTAGTTTTTTCACAGCAATTTGACTAGAAATGTTTGTCACTTTAACTATTAACACCAAAAACTTTTTTCCTTAACCGATATTTAACTTGTAGTTAAGTACAAAAAAAATTACATTTAGTTTTTTCACAGCAATTTGACTAGAACTGTTTGTCACTTTAACTATTAACACCAAAAACCTTTTTTCTTAACCGATATTTAACTTGTAGTTAAGTACAAAAAAAATTACATTTAGTTTTTTCACAGCAAATTGACTAGAAATGTTTGTCACTTTAACTATTAACACCAAAAACCTTTTTTCTTAACCGATATTTAACTTGTAGTTAAGTACAAAAAAAATTACATTTAGTTTTTTCACAGCAATTTGACTAGAAATGTTTGTCACTTTAACTATTAACACCAAAAACCTTTTTTCTTAACCGATATTTAACTTGTAGTTAAGTACAAAAAAAATTACATTTAGGTTTTCACAGCAATTTGACTAGAAATGTTTGTCACTTTAACTATTAACACCAAAAACTTTTTTTCTTAACCGATATTTAACTTGTAGTTAAGTACAAAAAAAAATTACATTTAGTTTTTTCACAGCAATTTGACTAGAATTGTTTGTCACTTTAACTATTAACACCAAAAACCTTTTTCCTTAACCGATATTTAACTTGTAGTTAAGTACAAAAAAAAATACATTTAGTTTTTTCACAGCAATTTGACTAGAAATGTTTGTCACTTTAACTATTAACACCAAAAACCTTTTTCCTTAACCGATATTTTACTTGTAGTTAAGTACAAAAAAAAATTACATTTAGTTTTTTCACAGCAATTTGACTAGAAATGTTTGTCACTTTAACTATTAACACCAAAAACTTTTTTTTTAACAGATATTTAACTTGTAGTTAAGTACAAAAAAAATTACCTTTAGTGCTTTCACAGCAATTTGACTAGAAATGTTTGTCACTTTAACTATTAACACCAAAAACCTTTTTTCTTAACCGATATTTAACTTGTAGTTAAGTACCAAAAAAAAATTACATTTAGTTTTTTCACAGCAATTTGACTAGAAATGTTTGTCACTTTAACTATTAACACCAAAAACTTCTTTTCTTAACCGATATTTAACTTGTAGTTAAGTACCAAAAAAAATTACATTTAGTTTTTTCACAGCAATTTGACTAGAAATGTTTGTCACTTTAACTATTAACACCAAAAAATTTTTTTCTTAACCGATATTTAACTTGTAGTTAAGTACAAAAAAAATTACATTTAGTTTTTTCACAGCAATTTGATTAGAAATGTTTGTCACTTTAACTATTAACACCAAAAACCTTTTTTCTTAACCGATATTTAACTTGTAGTTAAGTACAAAAAAAAATTACCTTTAGTTTTTTCACAGCAATTTGACTAGAAATGTTTGTCACTTTAACTATTAACACCAAAAACTTTTTTCCTTAACCGATATTTAACTTGTAGTTAAGTATAAAAAAATTACATTTAGTTTTTTCACAGCAATATGACTAGAAATGTTTGTCACTTTAGCAATTAACACCAAAAACCTTTTTTCTTAACCGATATTTAACTTGTAGTTAAGTACCAAAAAAAAAATTACATTTAGTTTTTTCACAGCAATTTGACTAGAAATGTTTGTCACTTTAACTATTAAAACCAAAAACTTCTTTTCTTAACCGATATTTAACTTGTAGTTAAGTACCAAAAAAAATTACATTTAGATTTTTCACAGCAATTTGACTAGAAATGTTTGTCACTTTAACTATTAACACCAAAAACTTTTTTCCTTAACCGATATTTAACTTGTAGTTAAGTACAAAAAAAATTACATTTAGTTTTTTCACAGCAATTTGACTAGAAATGTTTGTCACTTTAACTATTAACACCAAAAACTTCTTTTCTTAACCGATATTTAACTTGTAGTTAAGTACCAAAAAAAATTACATTTAGTTTTTTCAGAGCAATTTGACTAGAAATGTTTGTCACTTTAACTATTAAAACCAAAAACTTCTTTTCTTAACCGATATTTAACTTGTAGTTAAGTACAAAAAAAAATTACATTTAGTTTTTTCACAGCAATTTGACTAGAAATGTTTGTCACTTTAACTATTAACACCAAAAACCTTTTTTCTTAACCGATATTTAACTTGTAGTTAAGTACAAAAAAAAATTACATTTAGTTTTTTCACAGCAATTTGACTAGAAATGTTTGTCACTTTAACTATTAACACCAAAAACCTTTTTTCTTAACCGATATTTAACTTGTAGTTAAGTACCAAAAGAAATACATTTAGTTTTTTCACAGCAATTTGACTAGAAATGTTTGTCACTTTAACTATTAACACAAAAAACCTTTTTTCTTAACCGATATTTAACTTGTAGTTAAGTACCAAAAAAAATTACATTTAGTTTTTTCACAGCAGTTTGACTAGAAATGTTTGTCACTTTAACTATTAACACCAAAAACTTTTTTCCTTAACCGATATTTAACTTGTAGTTAAGTACAAAAAAAAATTACATTTAGTTTTTTCACAGCAATTTGACTAGAAATGTTTGTCACTTTAACTATTAACACCAAAAACCTTTTTTTAACCGATATTTAACTTGTAGTTAAGTACAAAAAAAATTACATTTAGTTTTTTCACAGCAATATGACTAGAAATGTTTGTCACTTTAACTATTAACACCAAAAACCTTTTTTCTTAACCGATATTTAACTTGTAGTTAAGTACAAAAAAAATTACATTTAGTTTTTTCACAGCAATATGACTAGAAATGTTTGTCACTTTAACTATTAACACCAAAAACCTTTTTTCTTAACCGATATTTAACTTGTAGTTAAGTACAAAAAAAATTACATTTAGTTTTTTCACAGCAATTTGACTAGAAATGTTTGTCACTTTAACTATTAACACCAAAAACCTTTTTTCTTAACAGATATTTAACTTGTAGTTAAGTACAAAAAAAAATTACATTTAGTGCTTTCACAGCAATTTGACTAGAAATGTTTGTCACTTTAACTAGTAACACCAAAAACTTTTATTCTTAACCGATATTTAACTTGTAGTTAAGTACAAAAAAAAAATTACATTTAGTTTTTTCACAGCAATTTGACTAGAAATGTTTGTCACTTTAACTATTAACACCAAAAACTTCTTTTCTTAACCGATATTTAACTTGTAGTTAAGTACCAAAAAAAATTACATTTAGTTTTTTCACAGCAATTTGACTAGAAATGTTTGTCACTTTAACTATTAACACCAAAAAATTTTTTTCTTAACCGATATTTAACTTGTAGTTAAGTACAAAAAAAAATTACATTTAGTTTTTTCACAGCAATTTGATTAAAAATGTTTGTCACTTTAACTATTAACACCAAAAACCTTTTTTCTTAACCGATATTTAACTTGTAGTTAAGTACAAAAAAAAATTACCTTTAGTTTTTTCACAGCAATTTGACTAGAAATGTTTGTCACTTTAACTATTAACACCAAAAACTTTTTTCCTTAACCGATATTTAACTTGTAGTTAAGTACAAAAAAAATTACATTTAGTTTTTTCACAGCAATTTGACTAGAACTGTTTGTCACTTTAACTATTAACACCAAAAACCTTTTTTCTTAACCGATATTTAACTTGTAGTTAAGTACAAAAAAAAATTACATTTAGTTTTTTCACAGCAAATTGACTAGAAATGTTTGTCACTTTAACTATTAACACCAAAAACCTTTTTTCTTAACCGATATTTAACTTGTAGTTAAGTACAAAAAAAATTACATTTAGTTTTTTCACAGCAATTTGACTAGAAATGTTTGTCACTTTAACTATTAACACCAAAAACCTTTTTTCTTAACCGATATTTAACTTGTAGTTAAGTACAAAAAAAATTACATTTAGGTTTTCACAGCAATTTGACTAGAAATGTTTGTCACTTTAACTATTAACACCAAAAACTTTTTTTCTTAACCGATATTTAACTTGTAGTTAAGTACAAAAAAAAATTACATTTAGTTTATTCACAGCAATTTGACTAGAATTGTTTGTCACTTTAACTATTAACACCAAAAACCTTTTTCCTTAACCGATATTTAACTTGTAGTTAAGTACAAAAAAAAATACATTTAGTTTTTTCACAGCAATTTGACTAGAAATGTTTGTCACTTTAACTATTAACACCAAAAACCTTTTTCCTTAACCGATATTTTACTTGTAGTTAAGTACAAAAAAAAATTACATTTAGTTTTTTCACAGCAATTTGACTAGAAATGTTTGTCACTTTAACTATTAACACCAAAAACTTTTTTTTTAACAGATATTTAACTTGTAGTTAAGTACAAAAAAAAATTACATTTAGTTTTTTCTCAGCAATTTGTCTAGAAATGTTTGTCACTTTAACTATTAACACCAAAAACCTTTTTTCTTAACCCATATTTAACTTGTAGTTAAGTACAAAAAAAAATTACATTTAGCTTTTTCACAGCAATTTGACTAGAAATGTTTGTCACTTTAACTATTTACACCAAAAACTTTTTTTCTTGACCGATATTTAACTTGTTAAGTACAAAAAAAAAATACATTTAGTTTTTTCACAGCAATTTGACTAGAAATGTTTGTCACTTTAACTATTAACACCAAAAACTTTTTTCCTTAACCGATATTTAACTTGTAGTTAAGTACAAAAAAAATTACATTTAGTTTTTTCACAGCAATTTGACTAGAAATGTTTGTCACTTTAACTATTAACACCAAAAACTTCTTTTCTTAACCGATATTTAACTTGTAGTTAAGTACCAAAAAAAATTACATTTAGTTTTTTCAGAGCAATTTGACTAGAAATGTTTGTCACTTTAACTATTAAAACCAAAAACTTCTTTTCTTAACCGATATTTAACTTGTAGTTAAGTACAAAAAAAATTACATTTAGTTTTTTCACAGCAATTTGACTAGAAATGTTTGTCACTTTAACTATTAACACCAAAAACCTTTTTTCTTAACCGATATTTAACTTGTAGTTAAGTACAAAAAAAAATTACATTTAGTTTTTTCACAGCAATTTGACTAGAAATGTTTGTCACTTTAACTATTAACACCAAAAACCTTTTTTCTTAACCGATATTTAACTTGTAGTTAAGTACCAAAAGAAATACATTTAGTTTTTTCACAGCAATTTGACTAGAAATGTTTGTCACTTTAACTATTAACACAAAAAACCTTTTTTCTTAACCGATATTTAACTTGTAGTTAAGTACCAAAAAAAATTACATTTAGTTTTTTCACAGCAGTTTGACTAGAAATGTTTGTCACTTTAACTATTAACACCAAAAACTTTTTTCCTTAACCGATATTTAACTTGTAGTTAAGTACAAAAAAAAATTACATTTAGTTTTTTCACAGCAATTTGACTAGAAATGTTTGTCACTTTAACTATTAACACCAAAAACCTTTTTTTAACCGATATTTAACTTGTAGTTAAGTACAAAAAAAATTACATTTAGTTTTTTCACAGCAATATGACTAGAAATGTTTGTCACTTTAACTATTAACACCAAAAACCTTTTTTCTTAACCGATATTTAACTTGTAGTTAAGTACAAAAAAAATTACATTTAGTTTTTTCACAGCAATATGACTAGAAATGTTTGTCACTTTAACTATTAACACCAAAAACCTTTTTTCTTAACCGATATTTAACTTGTAGTTAAGTACAAAAAAAATTACATTTAGTTTTTTCACAGCAATTTGACTAGAAATGTTTGTCACTTTAACTATTAACACCAAAAACCTTTTTTCTTAACAGATATTTAACTTGTAGTTAAGTACAAAAAAAAATTACATTTAGTGCTTTCACAGCAATTTGACTAGAAATGTTTGTCACTTTAACTAGTAACACCAAAAACTTTTATTCTTAACCGATATTTAACTTGTAGTTAAGTACAAAAAAAAAATTACATTTAGTTTTTTCACAGCAATTTGACTAGAAATGTTTGTCACTTTAACTATTAACACCAAAAACTTCTTTTCTTAACCGATATTTAACTTGTAGTTAAGTACCAAAAAAAATTACATTTAGTTTTTTCACAGCAATTTGACTAGAAATGTTTGTCACTTTAACTATTAACACCAAAAAATTTTTTTCTTAACCGATATTTAACTTGTAGTTAAGTACAAAAAAAAATTACATTTAGTTTTTTCACAGCAATTTGATTAGAAATGTTTGTCACTTTAACTATTAACACCAAAAACCTTTTTTCTTAACCGATATTTAACTTGTAGTTAAGTACAAAAAAAAATTACCTTTAGTTTTTTCACAGCAATTTGACTAGAAATGTTTGTCACTTTAACTATTAACACCAAAAACTTTTTTCCTTAACCGATATTTAACTTGTAGTTAAGTACAAAAAAAATTACATTTAGTTTTTTCACAGCAATTTGACTAGAACTGTTTGTCACTTTAACTATTAACACCAAAAACCTTTTTTCTTAACCGATATTTAACTTGTAGTTAAGTACAAAAAAAAATTACATTTAGTTTTTTCACAGCAAATTGACTAGAAATGTTTGTCACTTTAACTATTAACACCAAAAACCTTTTTTCTTAACCGATATTTAACTTGTAGTTAAGTACAAAAAAAATTACATTTAGTTTTTTCACAGCAATTTGACTAGAAATGTTTGTCACTTTAACTATTAACACCAAAAACCTTTTTTCTTAACCGATATTTAACTTGTAGTTAAGTACAAAAAAAATTACATTTAGGTTTTCACAGCAATTTGACTAGAAATGTTTGTCACTTTAACTATTAACACCAAAAACTTTTTTTCTTAACCGATATTTAACTTGTAGTTAAGTACAAAAAAAAATTACATTTAGTTTATTCACAGCAATTTGACTAGAATTGTTTGTCACTTTAACTATTAACACCAAAAACCTTTTTCCTTAACCGATATTTAACTTGTAGTTAAGTACAAAAAAAAATACATTTAGTTTTTTCACAGCAATTTGACTAGAAATGTTTGTCACTTTAACTATTAACACCAAAAACCTTTTTCCTTAACCGATATTTTACTTGTAGTTAAGTACAAAAAAAAATTACATTTAGTTTTTTCACAGCAATTTGACTAGAAATGTTTGTCACTTTAACTATTAACACCAAAAACTTTTTTTTTAACAGATATTTAACTTGTAGTTAAGTACAAAAAAAATTACCTTTAGTGCTTTCACAGCAATTTGACTAGAAATGTTTGTCACTTTAACTATTAACACCAAAAACCTTTTTTCTTAACCGATATTTAACTTGTAGTTAAGTACCAAAAAAAAATTACATTTAGTTTTTTCACAGCAATTTGACTAGAAATGTTTGTCACTTTAACTATTAACACCAAAAACTTCTTTTCTTAACCGATATTTAACTTGTAGTTAAGTACCAAAAAAAATTACATTTAGTTTTTTCACAGCAATTTGACTAGAAATGTTTGTCACTTTAACTATTAACACCAAAAAATTTTTTTCTTAACCGATATTTAACTTGTAGTTAAGTACAAAAAAAATTACATTTAGTTTTTTCACAGCAATTTGATTAGAAATGTTTGTCACTTTAACTATTAACACCAAAAACCTTTTTTCTTAACCGATATTTAACTTGTAGTTAAGTACAAAAAAAAATTACCTTTAGTTTTTTCACAGCAATTTGACTAGAAATGTTTGTCACTTTAACTATTAACACCAAAAACTTTTTTCCTTAACCGATATTTAACTTGTAGTTAAGTATAAAAAAAATTACATTTAGTTTTTTCACAGCAATATGACTAGAAATGTTTGTCACTTTAGCAATTAACACCAAAAACCTTTTTTCTTAACCGATATTTAACTTGTAGTTAAGTACCAAAAAAAAATTACATTTAGTTTTTTCACAGCAATTTGACTAGAAATGTTTGTCACTTTAACTATTAAAACCAAAAACTTCTTTTCTTAACCGATATTTAACTTGTAGTTAAGTACCAAAAAAAAATTACATTTAGATTTTTCACAGCAATTTGACTAGAAATGTTTGTCACTTTAACTATTAACACCAAAAACTTTTTTCCTTAACCGATATTTAACTTGTAGTTAAGTACAAAAAAAAATTACATTTAGTTTTTTCACAGCAATTTGACTAGAAATGTTTGTCACTTTAACTATTAACACCAAAAACTTCTTTTCTTAACCGATATTTAACTTGTAGTTAAGTACCAAAAAAAATTACATTTAGTTTTTTCAGAGCAATTTGACTAGAAATGTTTGTCACTTTAACTATTAAAAGCAAAAACTTCTTTTCTTAACCGATATTTAACTTGTAGTTAAGTACAAAAAAAAATTACATTTAGTTTTTTCACAGCAATTTGACTAGAAATGTTTGTCACTTTAACTATTAACACCAAAAACCTTTTTTCTTAACCGATATTTAACTTGTAGTTAAGTACAAAAAAAAATTACATTTAGTTTTTTCACAGCAATTTGACTAGAAATGTTTGTCACTTTAACTATTAACACCAAAAACCTTTTTTCTTAACCGATATTTAACTTGTAGTTAAGTACCAAAAGAAATACATTTAGTTTTTTCACAGCAATTTGACTAGAAATGTTTGTCACTTTAACTATTAACACCAAAAACCTTTTTTCTTAACCGATATTTAACTTGTAGTTAAGTACCAAAAAAAAATTACATTTAGTTTTTTCACAGCAGTTTGACTAGAAATGTTTGTCACTTTAACTATTAACACCAAAAAGTTTTTTCCTTAACCGATATTTAACTTGTAGTTAAGTACAAAAAAAAATTACATTTAGTTTTTTCACAGCAATTTGACTAGAAATGTTTGTCACTTTAACTATTAACACCAAAAACCTTTTTTTAACCGATATTTAACTTGTAGTTAAGTACAAAAAAAATTACATTTAGTTTTTTCACAGCAATATGACTAGAAATGTTTGTCACTTTAACTATTAACACCAAAAACCTTTTTTCTTAACCGATATTTAACTTGTAGTTAAGTACCAAAAAAAATTACATTTAGTTTTTTCACAGCAATTTGACTAGAAATGTTTGTCACTTTAACTATTAAAACCAAAAACTTCTTTTCTTAACCGATATTTAACTTGTAGTTAAGTACAAAAAAAATTGCATTTAGTTTTTTCACAGCAATTTGACTAGAAATGTTTGTCACTTTAACTGTTAACACCAAAAACCTTTTTTCTTAACCGATATTTAACTTGTAGTTAAGTACAAAAAAAATTACATTTAGTTTTTTCACAGCAATTTGACTAGAAATGTTTGTCACTTTAACTATTAACACCAAAAACCTTTTTTCTTAACAGATATTTAACTTGTAGTTAAGTACAAAAAAAAATTACATTTAGTGCTTTCACAGCAATTTGACTAGAAATGTTTGTCACTTTAACTAGTAACACCAAAAACTTTTATTCTTAACCGATATTTAACTTGTAGTTAAGTACAAAAAAAAAATTACATTTAGTTTTTTCACAGCAATTTGACTAGAAATGTTTGTCACTTTAACTATTAACACCAAAAACTTCTTTTCTTAACCGATATTTAACTTGTAGTTAAGTACCAAAAAAAATTACATTTAGTTTTTTCACAGCAATTTGACTAGAAATGTTTGTCACTTTAACTATTAACACCAAAAAATTTTTTTCTTAACCGATATTTAACTTGTAGTTAAGTACAAAAAAAAATTACATTTAGTTTTTTCACAGCAATTTGATTAGAAATGTTTGTCACTTTAACTATTAACACCAAAAACCTTTTTTCTTAACCGATATTTAACTTGTAGTTAAGTACAAAAAAAAATTACCTTTAGTTTTTTCACAGCAATTTGACTAGAAATGTTTGTCACTTTAACTATTAACACCAAAAACTTTTTTCCTTAACCGATATTTAACTTGTAGTTAAGTACAAAAAAAATTACATTTAGTTTTTTCACAGCAATTTGACTAGAACTGTTTGTCACTTTAACTATTAACACCAAAAACCTTTTTTCTTAACCGATATTTAACTTGTAGTTAAGTACAAAAAAAAATTACATTTAGTTTTTTCACAGCAAATTGACTAGAAATGTTTGTCACTTTAACTATTAACACCAAAAACCTTTTTTTTAACCGATATTTAACTTGTAGTTAAGTACAAAAAAAAATTACATTTAGTTTTTTCACAGCAATTTGACTAGAAATGTTTGTCACTTTAACTATTAACACCAAAAACCTTTTTTCTTAACCGATATTTAACTTGTAGTTAAGTACAAAAAAAATTACATTTAGGTTTTCACAGCAATTTGACTAGAAATGTTTGTCACTTTAACTATTAACACCAAAAACTTTTTTTCTTAACCGATATTTAACTTGTAGTTAAGTACAAAAAAAATTACATTTAGTTTTTTCACAGCAATTTGACTAGAATTGTTTGTCACTTTAACTATTAACACCAAAAACCTTTTTCCTTAACCGATATTTAACTTGTAGTTAAGTACAAAAAAAAATACATTTAGTTTTTTCACAGCAATTTGACTAGAAATGTTTGTCACTTTAACTATTAACACCAAAAACCTTTTTCCTTAACCGATATTTTACTTGTAGTTAAGTACAAAAAAAAATTACATTTAGTTTTTTCACAGCAATTTGACTAGAAATGTTTGTCACTTTAACTATTAACACCAAAAACCTTTTTTTAACCGATATTTAACTTGTAGTTAAGTACAAAAAAAATTACATTTAGTGCTTTCACAGCAATTTGACTAGAAATGTTTGTCACTTTAACTAGTAACACCAAAAACTTTTATTCTTAACCGATATTTAACTTGTAGTTAAGTACAAAAAAAAATTACATTTAGTTTTTTCACAGGAATTTGACTAGAAATGTTTGTCACTTTAACTATTAACACCAAAAACCTTTTTTCTTAACCGATATTTAACTTGTAGTTAAGTACCAAAAAAAATTACATTTAGTTTTTTCACAGCAGTTTGACTAGAAATGTTTGTCACTTTAACTATTAACACCAAAAACTTTTTTCCTTAACCGATATTTAACTTGTAGTTAAGTACAAAAAAAATTACATTTAGTTTTTTCACAGCAATTTGACTAGAATTGTTTGTCACTTTAACTATTAACACCAAAAACCTTTTTCCTTAACCGATATTTAACTTGTAGTTAAGTACAAAAAAAATTACATTTAGTGCTTTCACAGCAATTTGACTAGAAATGTTTGTCACTTTAACTAGTAACACCAAAAACTTTTATTCTTAACCGATATTTAACTTGTAGTTAAGTACAAAAAAAAAATTACATTTAGTTTTTTCACAGCAATTTGACTAGAAATGTTTGTCACTTTAACTATTAACACCAAAAACTTCTTTTCTTAACCGATATTTAACTTGTAGTTAAGTACCAAAAAAAAATTACATTTAGTTTTTTCACAGCAATTTGACTAGAAATGTTTGTCACTTTAACTATTAACACCAAAAACCTTTTTTCTTAACCGATATTTAACTTGTAGTTAAGTACAAAAAAAATTACTTTAGTTTTTTTACAGCAATTTGACTAGAAATGTTTGTCACTTTAACTATTAACACCAAAAACTTTTTTCCTTAACCGATATTTAACTTGTAGTTAAGTACAAAAAAATTACATTTAGTTTTTTCACAGCAATTTGACTAGAACTGTTTGTCACTTTAACTATTAACACCAAAAACCTTTTTTCTTAACCGATATTTAACTTGTAGTTAAGTACAAAAAAAAATTACATTTAGTTTTTTCACAGCAAATTGACTAGAAATGTTTGTCACTTTAACTATTAACACCAAAAACCTTTTTTCTTAACCGATATTTAACTTGTAGTTAAGTACAAAAAAAATTACATTTAGTTTTTTCACAGCAATTTGACTAGAAATGTTTGTCACTTTAACTATTAACACCAAAAACCTTTTTTCTTAACCGATATTTAACTTGTAGTTAAGTACAAAAAAATTACATTTAGGTTTTCACAGCAATTTGACTAGAAATGTTTGTCACTTTAACTATTAACACCAAAAACTTTTTTTCTTAACCGATATTTAACTTGTAGTTAAGTACAAAAAAAAATTACATTTAGTTTTTTCACAGCAATTTGACTAGAATTGTTTGTCACTTTAACTATTAACACCAAAAACCTTTTTCCTTAACCGATATTTAACTTGTAGTTAAGTACAAAAAAAATACATTTAGTTTTTTCACAGCAATTTGACTAGAAATGTTTGTCACTTTAACTATTAACACCAAAAACTTTTTTCCTTAACCGATATTTTACTTGTAGTTAAGTACAAAAAAAAATTACATTTAGTTTTTTCACAGCAATTTGACTAGAAATGTTTGTCACTTTAACTATTAACACCAAAAACCTTTTTTTAACCGATATTTAACTTGTAGTTAAGTACAAAAAAAATTACATTTAGTTTTTTCACAGCAATTTGATTAGAAATGTTTGTCACTTTAACTATTAACACCAAAAACCTTTTTTCTTAACCGATATTTAACTTGTAGTTAAGTACAAAAAAAATTACATTTAGATTTTTCACAGCAATTTGACTAGAAATGTTTGTCACTTTAACTATTAACACCAAAAACCTTTTTCCTTAACCGATATTTAACTTGAAGTTAAGTACAAAAAAAAATTACATTTAGTTTTTTCACAGCAATTTGACTAGAAATGTTTGTCACTTTAAATATTAACACCAAAAACCTTTTTTTTAACCGATATTTAACTTGTAGTTAAGTACAAAAAAAAATTACATTTAGTTTTTTCACAGCAATTTGTCTAGAAATGTTTGTAACTTTAACTATTAACACCAAAAACCTTTTTTCTTAACCGATATTTAACTTGTAGTTAAGTACAAAAAAAAAATACATTTAGTTTTTTCACAGCAAATTGACTAGAAATGTTTGTCACTTTAACTATTAACACAAAAACCATTTTTCTTAACCGATATTTAACTTGTAGTTAAGTACAAAAAAAAAAAATACATTTAGTTTTTTTCACAGCAGTTTGACTAGAAATGTTTGTCACTTTAACTATTAACACCAAAAACTTTTTTCTTAACCGATATTTAACTTGTAGTTAAGTACAAAAAAAAATTACATTTAGTTTTTTCACAGCAATTTGACTAGAAATGTTTGTCACTTTAACTATTAACACCAAAAACCTTTTTTCTTAACCGATATTTAACTTATAGTTAAGTACAAAAAAAATTTAGATTTTTCACAGCAATTTGACTAGAAATGTTTGTCACTTTAACTATTAACACCAAAAACCTTTTTTCTTAACCGATATTTAACTTGTAGTTAAGTACAAAAAAAAATTACTTTTAGTTTTTTCACAGCAATTTGACTAGAAATGTTTGTCACTTTAACTATTAACACACAAAACTTTTTTCTTAACCGATATTTAACTTGTAGTTAAGTACAAAAAAAAATTACATTTAGTTTTTTCACAGGAATTTGACTAGAAATGTTTGTCACTTTAACTATTAACACCAAAAACCTTTTTCCTTAACCGATATTTAACTTGTAGTTAAGTACAAAAAAAAATACATTTAGTTTTTTCACAGCAGTTTGACTAGAAATGTTTGTCACTTTAACTATTAACACCAAAAACTTTTTTCCTTAACCGATATTTAACTTGTAGTTAAGTACAAAAAAAAATTACATTTAGTTTTTTCACAGCAATTTGACTAGAAAAGTTTGTCACTTTAACTATTAACACCAAAACCTTTTTTTCTTAACCGATATTTAACTTGTAGTTAAGTACAAAAAAAATTACATTTAGTTTTTTCACAGCAATTTGACTAGAAATGTTTGTCACTTTAACTATTAACACCAAAAACCTTTTTTCTTAACCGATATTTAACTTGTAGTTAAGTACAAAAAAAAATTACATTTAGTTTTTTCACAGCAATTTGACTAGAAATGTTTGTCACTTTAACTATTAACACCAAAAACCTTTTTTCCTTAACCGATATTTAACTTGTAGTTAAGTACAAAAAAAAATTACATTTAGTTTTTTCACAGCAATTTGACTAGAATTGTTTGTCACTTTAACTATTAACACCAAAAACCTTTTTTCTTAACCGATATTTAACTTGTAGTTAAGTACCAAAAAAAAATACATTTAGTTTTTTCACAGCAATTTGACTAGAAATGTTTGTCACTTTAACTATTAACACCAAAAACTTTTTTCCTTAACCGATATTTTACTTGTAGTTAAGTACAAAAAAAAATTACATTTAGTTTTTTCACAGCAATTTGACTAGAAATGTTTGTCACTTTAACTATTAACACCAAAAACCTTTTTTTAACCGATATTTAACTTGTAGTTAAGTACAAAAAAAATTACATTTAGTTTTTTCACAGCAATTTGATTAGAAATGTTTGTCACTTTAACTATTAACACCAAAAACCTTTTTTCTTAACCGATATTTAACTTGTAGTTAAGTACAAAAAAAATTACATTTAGATTTTTCACAGCAATTTGACTAGAAATGTTTGTCACTTTAACTATTAACACCAAAAACCTTTTTCCTTAACCGATATTTAACTTGAAGTTAAGTACAAAAAAAAATTACATTTAGTTTTTTCACAGCAATTTGACTAGAAATGTTTGTCACTTTAAATATTAACACCAAAAACCTTTTTTTTAACCGATATTTAACTTGTAGTTAAGTACAAAAAAAAATTACATTTAGTTTTTTCACAGCAATTTGTCTAGAAATGTTTGTAACTTTAACTATTAACACCAAAAACCTTTTTTCTTAACCGATATTTAACTTGTAGTTAAGTACAAAAAAAAAATACATTTAGTTTTTTCACAGCAAATTGACTAGAAATGTTTGTCACTTTAACTATTAACACAAAAACCATTTTTCTTAACCGATATTTAACTTGTAGTTAAGTACAAAAAAAAAAAATACATTTAGTTTTTTTCACAGCAGTTTGACTAGAAATGTTTGTCACTTTAACTATTAACACCAAAAACTTTTTTCTTAACCGATATTTAACTTGTAGTTAAGTACAAAAAAAAATTACATTTAGTTTTTTCACAGCAATTTGACTAGAAATGTTTGTCACTTTAACTATTAACACCAAAAACCTTTTTTCTTAACCGATATTTAACTTATAGTTAAGTACAAAAAAAAATTTAGATTTTTCACAGCAATTTGACTAGAAATGTTTGTCACTTTAACTATTAACACCAAAAACCTTTTTTCTTAACCGATATTTAACTTGTAGTTAAGTACAAAAAAAAATTACTTTTAGTTTTTTCACAGCAATTTGACTAGAAATGTTTGTCAGTTTAACTATTAACACACAAAACTTTTTTCTTAACCGATATTTAACTTGTAGTTAAGTACAAAAAAAATTACTTTTAGTTTTTTCACAGCAATTTGACTAGAAATGTTTGTCACTTTAACTATTAACACACAAAACTTTTTTCTTAACCGATATTTAACTTGTAGTTAAGTACAAAAAAAAATTACATTTAGTTTTTTCACAGGAATTTGACTAGAAATGTTTGTCACTTTAACTATTAACACCAAAAACCTTTTTTCTTAACCGATATTTAACTTGTAGTTAAGTACCAAAAAAAAATTACATTTAGTTTTTTCACAGCAGTTTGACTAGAAATGTTTGTCACTTTAACTATTAACACCAAAAACTTTTTTCCTTAACCGATATTTAACTTGTAGTTAAGTACAAAAAAAAATTACATTTAGTTTTTTCACAGCAATTTGACTAGAATTGTTTGTCACTTTAACTATTAACACCAAAAACCTTTTTCTTTAACCGATATTTAACTTGTAGTTAAGTACAAAAAAAAATACATTTAGTTTTTTCACAGCAGTTTGACTAGAAATGTTTGTCACTTTAACTATTAACACCAAAAACTTTTTTCCTTAACCGATATTTAACTTGTAGTTAAGTACAAAAAAAAATTACATTTAGTTTTTTCACAGCAATTTGACTAGAATTGTTTGTCACTTTAACTATTAACACCAAAAACCTTTTTCCTTAACCGATATTTAACTTGTAGTTAAGTACCAAAAAAAAATACATTTAGTTTTTTCACAGCAATTTGAGTAGAAATGTTTGTCACTTTAACTATTAACACCAAAAACCTTTTTTCTTAACCGATATTTAACTTGTAGTTAAGTACCAAAAAAAAATTACATTTAGTTTTTTCACAGCAGTTTGACTAGAAATGTTTGTCACTTTAACTATTAACACCAAAAACTTTTTTCCTTAACCGATATTTAACTTGTAGTTAAGTACAAAAAAAAATTACATTTAGTTTTTTCACAGCAATTTGACTAGAATTGTTTGTCACTTTAACTATTAACACCAAAAACCTTTTTTCTTAACCGATATTTAACTTGTAGTTAAGTACAAAAAAAATTACTTTTAGTTTTTTCACAGCAATTTGACTAGAAATGTTTGTCACTTTAACTATTAACACACAAAACTTTTTTCTTAACCGATATTTAACTTGTAGTTAAGTACAAAAAAAAATTACATTTAGTTTTTTCACAGGAATTTGACTAGAAATGTTTGTCACTTTAACTATTAACACCAAAAACCTTTTTTCTTAACCGATATTTAACTTGTAGTTAAGTACCAAAAAAAATTACATTTAGTTTTTTCACAGCAGTTTGACTAGAAATGTTTGTCACTTTAACTATTAACACCAAAAACTTTTTTCCTTAACCGATATTTAACTTGTAGTTAAGTACAAAAAAAAATTACATTTAGTTTTTTCACAGCAATTTGACTAGAATTGTTTGTCACTTTAACTATTAACACCAAAAACCTTTTTCCTTAACCGATATTTAACTTGTAGTTAAGTACAAAAAAAAATACATTTAGTTTTTTCACAGCAGTTTGACTAGAAATGTTTGTCACTTTAACTATTAACACCAAAAACTTTTTTCCTTAACCGATATTTAACTTGTAGTTAAGTACAAAAAAAATTACATTTAGTTTTTTCACAGCAATTTGACTAGAAATGTTTGTCACTTTAAATATTAACACCAAAAACCTTTTTTTTAACCGATATTTAACTTGTAGTTAAGTACAAAAAAAAATTACATTTAGTTTTTTCACAGCAATTTGTCTAGAAATGTTTGTCACTTTAACTATTAACACCAAAAACTTTTTTCTTAACCTATATTTAACTTGTAGTTAAGTACAAAAAAAATTACATTTAGTTTTTTCACAGCAATTTGACTAGAAATGTTTGTCACTTTAACTATTAACACCAAAAACCTTTTTTCTTAACCGATATTTAACTTATAGTTAAGTCCAAAAAAAAATTTAGATTTTTCACAGCAATTTGACTAGAAATGTTTGTCACTTTAACTATTAACACCAAAAACCTTTTTTCTTAACCGATATTTAACTTGTAGTTAAGTACAAAAAAAAAATTACATTTAGTTTTTTCACAGCAATTTGACTAGAAAAGTTTGTCACTTTAACTATTAACACACAAAACTTTTTTCTTAACCGATATTTAACTTGTAGTTAAGTACAAAAAAAATTACATTTAGTTTTTTCACAGCAATTTGACTAGAAATGTTTGTCACTTTAACTATTAACACCAAAAACTTTTTTCCTTAACCGATATTTAACTTGTAGTTAAGTACAAAAAAAAATTACATTTAGTTTTTTCACAGCAATTTGACTAGAAATGTTTGTCACTTTAACTATTAACACCAAAAACTTCTTTTCTTAACCGATATTTAACTTGTAGTTAAGTACAAAAAAAAATTACATTTAGTTTTTTCACAGCAATTTGACTAGAAATGTTTGTCACTTTAACTATTAACACCAAAAACTTTTTTTAACCGATATTTAACTTGTAGTTAAGTACAAAAAAAATTACATTTAGGTTTTCACAGCAATTTGACTAGAAATGTTTGTCACTTTAACTATTAACACCAAAAACTTTTTTTAACCGATATTTAACTTGTAGTTAAGTACAAAAAAAAATTACATTTAGTTTTTTCACAGCAATTTGACTAGAAATGTTTGTCACTTTAACTATTAACACCAAAAACGTTTTTCCTTAACCGATATTTAACTTGTAGTTAAGTACAAAAAAAAATTACATTTAGTTTTTTCACAGCAATTTGACTAGAAATGTTTGTCACTTTAACTATTAACACCAAAAACCTTTTTTTTAACCGATATTTAACTTGTAGTTAAGTACCAAAAAAAATTACATTTAGTTTTTTCACAGCAATTTGACTAGAAATGTTTGTCACTTTAACTATTAACACCAAAAACTTTTTTCCTTAACCGATATTTAACTTGTAGTTAAGTACAAAAAAAATTACATTTAGTTTTTTCACAGGAATTTGACTAGAAATGTTTGTCACTTTAACTATTAACACCAAAAACCTTTTTTCTTAACCGATATTTAACTTGTAGTTAAGTACAAAAAAAAATTACATTTAGTTTTTTCACAGCAATTTGACTAGAAATGTTTGTCACTTTAACTATTAACACCAAAACCTTTTTTTCTTAACCGATATTTAACTTGTAGTTAAGTACAAAAAAAAATTACATTTAGTTTTTTCACAGCAATTTGACTAGAAATGTTTGTCACTTTAACTATTAACACCAAAAACCTTTTTTCTTAACCGATATTTAACTTGTAGTTAAGTACAAAAAATAATTACATTTAGTTTTTTCACAGCAATTTGACTAGAAATGTTTGTCACTTTAACTGTTAACACCAAAAACCTTTTTCTTAACCGATATTTAACTTGTAGTTAAGTACCAAAAAAAATACATTTAGTTTTTTCACAGCAATTTGACTAGAAATGTTTGTCACTTTAACTATTAACACCAAAAACCTTTTTTCTTAACCGATATTTAACTTGTAGTTAAGTACCAAAAAAAAATTACATTTAGTTTTTTCACAGCAGTTTGACTAGAAATGTTTCTCACTTTAACTATTAACACCAAAAACTTTTTTCCTTAACCGATATTTAACTTGTAGTTAAGTACAAAAAAAAATTACATTTAGTTTTTTCACAGCAATTTGACTAGAATTGTTTGTCACTTTAACTATTAACACCAAAAAACTTTTTCCTTAACCGATATTTAACTTGTAGTTAAGTACCAAAAAAAATACATTTAGTTTTTTCACAGCAATTTGACTAGAAATGTTTGTCACTTTAACTATTAACACCAAAAACCTTTTTTCTTAACCGATATTTAACTTGTAGTTAAGTACCAAAAAAAATTACATTTAGTTTTTTCACAGCAGTTTGACTAGAAATGTTTGTCACTTTAACTATTAACACCAAAAACTTTTTTCCTTAACCGATATTTAACTTGTAGTTAAGTACAAAAAAAAATTACATTTAGTTTTTTCACAGCAATTTGACTAGAATTGTTTGTCACTTTAACTATTAACACCAAAAACCTTTTTTCTTAAGCGATATTTAACTTGTAGTTAAGTACAAAAAAAAATTACTTTTAGTTTTTTCACAGCAATTTGACTAGAAATGTTTGTCACTTTAACTATTAACACACAAAACTTTTTTCTTACCGATATTTAACTTGTAGTTAAGTACAAAAAAAAATTACATTTAGTTTTTTCACAGGAATTTGACTAGAAATGTTTGTCACTTTAACTATTAACACCAAAAACCTTTTTTCTTAACCGATATTTAACTTGTAGTTAAGTACCAAAAAAAATTTACATTTAGTTTTTTCACAGCAGTTTGACTAGAAATGTTTGTCACTTTAACTATTAACACCAAAAACTTTTTTCCTTAACCGATATTTAACTTGTAGTTAAGTACAAAAAAAAATTACATTTAGTTTTTTCACAGCAATTTGACTAGAATTGTTTGTCACTTTAACTATTAACACCAAAAACCTTTTTCCTTAACCGATATTTAACTTGTAGTTAAGTACAAAAAAAAATACATTTAGTTTTTTCACAGCAGTTTGACTAGAAATGTTTGTCACTTTAACTATTAACACCAAAAACTTTTTTCCTTAACCGATATTTAACTTGTAGTTAAGTACAAAAAAAAATTACATTTAGTTTTTTCACAGCAATTTGACTAGAAATGTTTGTCACTTTAAATATTAACACCAAAAACCTTTTTTTAACCGATATTTAACTTGTAGTTAAGTACAAAAAAAAATTACATTTAGTTTTTTCACAGCAATTTGTCTAGAAATGTTTGTAACTTTAACTATTAACACCAAAAACCTTTTTTCTTAACCGATATTTAACTTGTAGTTAAGTACAAAAAAAAATACATTTAGTTTTTTCACAGCAAATTGACTAGAAATGTTTGTCACTTTAACTATTAACACCAAAAACTTTTTTCTTAACCGATATTTAACTTGTAGTTAAGTACAAAAAAAATTACATTTAGTTTTTTCACAGCAATTTGACTAGAAATGTTTGTCACTTTAACTATTAACACCAAAAACCTTTTTTCTTAACCGATATTTAACTTATAGTTAAGTACAAAAAAAAATTTAGATTTTTCACAGCAATTTGACTAGAAATGTTTGTCACTTTAACTATTAACACACAAAACTTTTTTCTTAACCGATATTTAACTTGTAGTTAAGTACAAAAAAAAATTACATTTAGTTTTTTCACAGGAATTTGACTAGAAATGTTTGTCACTTTAACTATTAACACCAAAAACCTTTTTTCTTAACCGATATTTAACTTGTAGTTAAGTACCAAAAAAAATTTACATTTACTTTTTTCACAGCAGTTTGACTAGAAATGTTTGTCACTTTAACTATTAACACCAAAAACTTTTTTCTTAACCGATATTTAACTTGTAGTTAAGTACAAAAAAAAATTACATTTAGTTTTTTCACAGCAATTTGTCTAGAAATGTTTGTAACATTAACTATTAACACCAAAAACCTTTTTTCTTAACCGATATTTAACTTGTAGTTAAGTACAAAAAAAAATACATTTAGTTTTTTCACAGCAAATTGACTAGAAATGTTTGTCACTTTAACTATTAACACCAAAAACTTTTTTCTTAACCGATATTTAACTTGTAGTTAAGTACAAAATAAATTACATTTAGTTTTTTCACAGCAGTTTGACTAGAAATGTTTGTCACTTTAACTATTAACACCAAAAACTTTTTTCCTTAACCGATATTTAACTTGTAGTTAAGTACAAAAAAAAATTACATTTAGTTTTTTCACAGCAATTTGACTAGAATTGTTTGTCACTTTAACTATTAACACCAAAAACCTTTTTCCTTAACCGATATTTAACTTGTAGTTAAGTACCAAAAAAAATACATTTAGTTTTTTCACAGCAATTTGACTAGAAATGTTTGTCACTTTAACTATTAACACCAAAAACCTTTTTTCTTAAGCGATATTTAACTTGCAGTTAAGTACAAAAAAAAATTACTTTTAGTTTTTTCACAGCAATTTGACTAGAAATGTTTGTCACTTTAACTATTAACACACAAAACTTTTTTCTTAACCGATATTTAACTTGTAGTTAAGTACAAAAAAAATTACATTTAGTTTTTTCACAGGAATTTGACTAGAAATGTTTGTCACTTTAACTATTAACACCAAAAACCTTTTTTCTTAACCGATATTTAACTTGTAGTTAAGTACCAAAAAAAATTTACATTTAGTTTTTTCACAGCAGTTTGACTAGAAATGTTTGTCACTTTAACTATTAACACCAAAAACTTTTTTCCTTAACCGATATTTAACTTGTAGTTAAGTACAAAAAAAAATTACATTTAGTTTTTTCACAGCAATTTGACTAGAATTGTTTGTCACTTTAACTATTAACACCAAAAACCTTTTTCCTTAACCGATATTTAACTTGTAGTTAAGTACAAAAAAAATACATTTAGTTTTTTCACAGCAGTTTGACTAGAAATGTTTGTCACTTTAACTATTAACACCAAAAACTTTTTTCCTTAACCGATATTTAACTTGTAGTTAAGTACAAAAAAAAATTACATTTAGTTTTTTCACAGCAATTTGACTAGAAATGTTTGTCACTTTAAATATTAACACCAAAAACCTTTTTTTTAACCGATATTTAACTTGTAGTTAAGTACAAAAAAAAATTACATTTAGTTTTTTCACAGCAATTTGTCTAGAAATGTTTGTAACTTTAACTATTAACACCAAAAACCTTTTTTCTTAACCGATATTTAACTTGTAGTTAAGTACAAAAAAAAATACATTTAGTTTTTTCACAGCAAATTGACTAGAAATGTTTGTCACTTTAACTATTAACACCAAAAACTTTTTTCTTAACCGATATTTAACTTGTAGTTAAGTACAAAAAAATTACATTTAGTTTTTTCACAGCAATTTGACTAGAAATGTTTGTCACTTTAACTATTAACACCAAAAACCTTTTTTCTTAACCGATATTTAACTTATAGTTAAGTACAAAAAAAAATTTAGATTTTTCACAGCAATTTGACTAGAAATGTTTGTCACTTTAACTATTAACACACAAAACTTTTTTCTTAACCGATATTTAACTTGTAGTTAAGTACAAAAAAAAATTACATTTAGTTTTTTCACAGGAATTAGACTAGAAATGTTTGTCACTTTAACTATTAACACCAAAAACCTTTTTTCTTAACCGATATTTAACTTGTAGTTAAGTACCAAAAAAAATTTACATTTAGTTTTTTCACAGCAGTTTGACTAGAAATGTTTGTCACTTTAACTATTAACACCAAAAACTTTTTTCTTAACCGATATTTAACTTGTAGTTAAGTACAAAAAAAAATTACATTTAGTTTTTTCACAGCAATTTGTCTAGAAATGTTTGTAACTTTAACTATTAACACCAAAAACCTTTTTTCTTAACCGATATTTAACTTGTAGTTAAGTACAAAAAAAAATACATTTAGTTTTTTCACAGCAAATTGACTAGAAATGTTTGTCACTTTAACTATTAACACCAAAAACTTTTTTCTTAACCGATATTTAACTTGTAGTTAAGTACAAAATAAATTACATTTAGTTTTTTCACAGCAGTTTGACTAGAAATGTTTGTCACTTTAACTATTAACACCAAAAACTTTTTTCCTTAACCGATATTTAACTTGTAGTTAAGTACAAAAAAAAATTACATTTAGTTTTTTCACAGCAATTTGACTAGAATTGTTTGTCACTTTAACTATTAACACCAAAAACCTTTTTCCTTAACCGATATTTAACTTGTAGTTAAGTACCAAAAAAAATACATTTAGTTTTTTCACAGCAATTTGACTAGAAATGTTTGTCACTTTAACTATTAACACCAAAAACCTTTTTTCTTAACCGATATTTAACTTGTAGTTAAGTACCAAAAAAAAATTACATTTAGTTTTTTCACAGCAGTTTGACTAGAAATGTTTGTCACTTTAACTATTAACACCAAAAACGTTTTTCCTTAACCGATATTTAACTTGTAGTTAAGTACAAAAAAAAATTACATTTAGTTTTTTCACAGCAATTTGACTAGAATTGTTTGTCACTTTAACTATTAACACCAAAAACCTTTTTTCTTAACCGATATTTAACTTGTAGTTAAGTACAAAAAAAAATTACTTTTAGTTTTTTCACAGCAATTTGACTAGAAATGTTTGTCACTTTAACTATTAACACCAAAAACTTTTTTCTTAACCGATATTTAACTTGGAGTTAAGTACAAAAAAAATTACATTTAGTTTTTTCACAGCAATTTGACTAGAAATGTTTGTCACTTTAACTATTAACACCAAAAACCTTTTTTCTTAACCGATATTTAACTTATAGTTAAGTACAAAAAAAATTTAGATTTTTCACAGCAATTTGACTAGAAATGTTTGTCACTTTAACTATTAACACCAAAAACCTTTTTGCTTAACCGATATTTAACTTGTAGTTAAGTACAAAAAAAAATTACATTTAGTTTTTTCACAGCAATTTGACTAGAAATGTTTGTCACTTTAACTATTAACACACAAAACTTTTTTCTTAACCGATATTTAACTTGTGGTTAAGGACAAAAAAAAATTACATTTAGTTTTTTCACAGCAATTTGACTAGAAATGTTTGTCACTTTAACTATTAACACCAAAAACCTTTTTTCTTAACCGATATTTAACTTGTAGTTAAGTACAAAAAAAATTACATTTAGTTTTTTCACAGCAATTTGACTAGAAATGTTTGTCACTTTAACTATTAACACCAAAAACCTTTTTTCTTAACCGATATTTAACTTATAGTTAAGTACAAAAAAAAATTTAGATTTTTCACAGCAATTTGACTAGAAATGTTTGTCACTTTAACTATTAACACCAAAAACCTTTTTTCTTAACCGATATTTAACTTGTAGTTAAGTACAAAAAAAATTACATTTAGTTTTTTCACAGCAATTTGACTAGAAATGTTTGTCACTTTAACTATTAACACCAAAAACTTCTTTTCTTAACCGATATTTAACTTGTGGTTAAGGACAAAAAAAAAATTACATTTAGTTTTTTCACAGCAATTTGACTAGAAATGTTTGTCACTTTAACTATTGACACCAAAAACCTTTTTTCTTAACCGATATTTAACTTGAAGTTAAGTACAAAAAAAATTACATTTAGTTTTTTCACAGCAATTTGACTAGAAATGTTTGTCACTTTAACTATTAACACCAAAACCTTTTTTTCTTAACCGATATTTAACTTGTAGTTAAGTACAAAAAAAAATTACATTTAGTTTTTTCACAGCAATTTGACTAGAAATGTTTGTCACTTTAACTATTAACATCAAAAACCTTTTTTCTTAACCGATATTTAACTTGTAGTTAAGTACAAAAAAAATTACATTTAGTTTTTTCACAGCAATTTGACTAGAAATGTTTGTCACTTTAACTATTAACACCAAAAACTTTTTTCCTTAACCGATATTTAACTTGTAGTTAAGTACAAAAAAAAATTACATTTAGTTTTTTCACAGCAATTTGACTAGAAATGTTTGTCACTTTAACTATTAACACCAAAAACTTTTTTTAACCGATATTTAACTTGTAGTTAAGTACAAAAAAAATTACATTTAGGTTTTCACAGCAATTTGACTAGAAATGTTTGTCACTTTAACTATTAACACCAAAAACTTTTTTTAACCGATATTTAACTTGTAGTTAAGTACAAAAAAAAATTACATTTAGTTTTTTCACAGCAATTTGACTAGAAATGTTTGTCACTTTAACTATTAACACCAAAAACGTTTTTCCTTAACCGATATTTAACTTGTAGTTAAGTACAAAAAAAAATTACATTTAGTTTTTTCACAGCAATTTGACTAGAAATGTTTGTCACTTTAACTATTAACACCAAAAACCTTTTTTTTAACCGATATTTAACTTGTAGTTAAGTACCAAAAAAAATTACATTTAGTTTTTTCACAGCAATTTGACTAGAAATGTTTGTCACTTTAACTATTAACACCAAAAACTTTTTTCCTTAACCGATATTTAACTTGTAGTTAAGTACAAAAAAAAATTACATTTAGTTTTTTCACAGGAATTTGACTAGAAATGTTTGTCACTTTAACTATTAACACCAAAAACCTTTTTTCTTAACCGATATTTAACTTGTAGTTAAGTACAAAAAAAATTACATTTAGTTTTTTCACAGCAATTTGACTAGAAATGTTTGTCACTTTAACTATTAATACCAAAACCTTTTTTTCTTAACCGATATTTAACTTGTAGTTAAGTACAAAAAAAATTACATTTAGTTTTTTCACAGCAATTTGACTAGAAATGTTTGTCACTTTAACTATTAACACCAAAAACCTTTTTTCTTAACCGATATTTAACTTGTAGTTAAGTACAAAAAAAAATTACATTTAGTTTTTTCACAGCAATTTGACTAGAAATGTTTGTCACTTTAACAATTAACACCAAAAACCTTTTTTCTTAACCGATATTTAACTTGTAGTTAAGTACAAAAAATAATTACATTTAGTTTTTTCACAGCAATTTGACTAGAAATGTTTGTCACTTTAACTGTTAACACCAAAAACCTTTTTCTTAACCGATATTTAACTTGTAGTTAAGTACCAAAAAAAATACATTTAGTTTTTTCACAGCAATTTGACTAGAAATGTTTGTCACTTTAACTATTAACACCAAAAACCTTTTTTCTTAACCGATATTTAACTTGTAGTTAAGTACCAAAAAAAAATTACATTTAGTTTTTTCACAGCAGTTTGACTAGAAATGTTTGTCACTTTAACTATTAACACCAAAAACTTTTTTCCTTAACCGATATTTAACTTGTAGTTAAGTACAAAAAAAATTACATTTAGTTTTTTCACAGCAATTTGACTAGAATTGTTTGTCACTTTAACTATTAACACCAAAAACCTTTTTCCTTAACCGATATTTAACTTGTAGTTAAGTACCAAAAAAAATACATTTAGTTTTTTCACAGCAATTTGACTAGAAATGTTTGTCACTTTAACTATTAACACCAAAAACCTTTTTTCTTAACCGATATTTAACTTGTAGTTAAGTACCAAAAAAAATTACATTTAGTTTTTTCACAGCAGTTTGACTAGAAATGTTTGTCACTTTAACTATTAACACCAAAAACTTTTTTCCTTAACCGATATTTAACTTGTAGTTAAGTACAAAAAAAAATTACATTTAGTTTTTTCACAGCAATTTGACTAGAATTGTTTGTCACTTTAACTATTAACACCAAAAACCTTTTTTCTTAACCGATATTTAACTTGTAGTTAAGTACAAAAAAAAATTACTTTTAGTTTTTTCACAGCAATTTGACTAGAAATGTTTGTCACTTTAACTATTAACACACAAAACTTTTTTCTTAACCGATATTTAACTTGTAGTTAAGTACAAAAAAAATTACATTTAGTTTTTTCACAGGAATTTGACTAGAAATGTTTGTCACTTTAACTATTAACACCAAAAACCTTTTTTCTTAACCGATATTTAACTTGTAGTTAAGTACCAAAAAAAATTTACATTTAGTTTTTTCACAGCAGTTTGACTAGAAATGTTTGTCACTTTAACTATTAACACCAAAAACTTTTTTCCTTAACCGATATTTAACTTGTAGTTAAGTACAAAAAAAAATTACATTTAGTTTTTTCACAGCAATTTGACTAGAATTGTTTCTCACTTTAACTATTAACACCAAAAACCTTTTTCCTTAACCGATATTTAACTTGTAGTTAAGTACAAAAAAAAATACATTTAGTTTTTTCACAGCAGTTTGACTAGAAATGTTTGTCACTTTAACTATTAACACCAAAAACTTTTTTCCTTAACCGATATTTAACTTGTAGTTAAGTACAAAAAAAATTACATTTAGTTTTTTCACAGCAATTTGACTAGAAATGTTTGTCACTTTAAATATTAACACCAAAAACCTTTTTTTTAACCGATATTTAACTTGTAGTTAAGTACAAAAAAAAATTACATTTAGTTTTTTCACAGCAATTTGTCTAGAAATGTTTGTAACTTTAACTATTAACACCAAAAACCTTTTTTCTTAACCGATATTTAACTTGTAGTTAAGTACAAAAAAAATACATTTAGTTTTTTCACAGCAAATTGACTAGAAATGTTTGTCACTTTAACTATTAACACCAAAAACTTTTTTCTTAACCGATATTTAACTTGTAGTTAAGTACAAAAAAAATTACATTTAGTTTTTTCACAGCAATTTGACTAGAAATGTTTGTCACTTTAACTATTAACACCAAAAACCTTTTTTCTTAACCGATATTTAACTTATAGTTAAGTACAAAAAAAAATTTAGATTTTTCACAGCAATTTGACTAGAAATGTTTGTCACTTTAACTATTAACACCAAAAACCTTTTTTCTTAACCGATATTTAACTTGTAGTTAAGTACAAAAAATAATTACATTTAGTTTTTTCACAGCAATTTGACTAGAAATGTTTGTCACTTTAACTGTTAACACCAAAAACCTTTTTCTTAACCGATATTTAACTTGTAGTTAAGTACCAAAAAAAATACATTTAGTTTTTTCACAGCAATTTGACTAGAAATGTTTGTCACTTTAACTATTAACACCAAAAACTTTTTTCCTTAACCGATATTTAACTTGTAGTTAAGTACAAAAAAAAATTACATTTAGTTTTTTCACAGCAATTTGACTAGAATTGTTTGTCACTTTAACTATTAACACCAAAAACCTTTTTTCTTAACCGATATTTAACTTGTAGTTAAGTACAAAAAAAAATTACTTTTAGTTTTTTCACAGCAATTTGACTAGAAATGTTTGTCACTTTAACTGTTAACACCAAAAACCTTTTTCTTAACCGATATTTAACTTGTAGTTAAGTACCAAAAAAAATACATTTAGTTTTTTCACAGGAATTTGACTAGAAATGTTTGTCACTTTAACTATTAACACCAAAAACCTTTTTTCTTAACCGATATTTAACTTGTAGTTAAGTACCAAAAAAAATTTACATTTAGTTTTTTCACAGCAGTTTGACTAGAAATGTTTGTCACTTTAACTATTAACACCAAAAACTTTTTTCCTTAACCGATATTTAACTTGTAGTTAAGTACAAAAAAAAATTACATTTAGTTTTTTCACAGCAATTTGACTAGAATTGTTTGTCACTTTAACTATTAACACCAAAAACCTTTTTCCTTAACCGATATTTAACTTGTAGTTAAGTACAAAAAAAAATACATTTAGTTTTTTCACAGCAGTTTGACTAGAAATGTTTGTCACTTTAACTATTAACACCAAAAACTTTTTTCCTTAACCGATATTTAACTTGTAGTTAAGTACAAAAAAAAATTACATTTAGTTTTTTCACAGCAATTTGACTAGAAATGTTTGTCACTTTAAATATTAACACCAAAAACCTTTTTTTTAACCGATATTTAACTTGTAGTTAAGTACAAAAAAAATTACATTTAGTTTTTTCACAGCAATTTGTCTAGAAATGTTTGTAACTTTAACTATTAACACCAAAAACCTTTTTTCTTAACCGATATTTAACTTGTAGTTAAGTACAAAAAAAATACATTTAGTTTTTTCACAGCAAATTGACTAGAAATGTTTGTCACTTTAACTATTAACACCAAAAACTTTTTTCTTAACCGATATTTAACTTGTAGTTAAGTACAAAAAAAATACATTTAGTTTTTTCACAGCAATTTGACTAGAAATGTTTGTCACTTTAACTATTAACACCAAAAACCTTTTTTCTTAACCGATATTTAACTTGTAGTTAAGTACCAAAAAAAAATTACATTTAGTTTTTTCACAGCAGTTTGACTAGAAATGTTTGTCACTTTAACTATTAACACCAAAAACTTTTTTCCTTAACCGATATTTAACTTGTAGTTAAGTACAAAAAAAAATTACATTTAGTTTTTTCACAGCAATTTGACTAGAATTGTTTGTCACTTTAACTATTAACACCAAAAACCTTTTTTCTTAACCGATATTTAACTTGTAGTTAAGTACAAAAAAAAATTACTTTTAGTTTTTTCACAGCAATTTGACTAGAAATGTTTGTCACTTTAACTATTAACACACAAAACTTTTTTCTTAACCGATATTTAACTTGTAGTTAAGTACAAAAAAAAATACATTTAGTTTTTTCACAGCAGTTTGACTAGAAATGTTTGTCACTTTAACTATTAACACCAAAAACTTTTTTCCTTAACCGATATTTAACTTGTAGTTAAGTACAAAAAAAAATTACATTTAGTTTTTTCACAGCAATTTGACTAGAAATGTTTGTCACTTTAAATATTAACACCAAAAACCTTTTTTTTAACCGATATTTAACTTGTAGTTAAGTACAAAAAAAAATTACATTTAGTTTTTTCACAGCAATTTGTCTAGAAATGTTTGTAACTTTAACTATTAACACCAAAAACCTTTTTTCTTAACCGATATTTAACTTGTAGTTAAGTACAAAAAAAAATACATTTAGTTTTTTCACAGCAAATTGACTAGAAATGTTTGTCACTTTAACTATTAACACCAAAAACTTTTTTCTTAACCGATATTTAACTTGTAGTTAAGTACAAAAAAAATTACATTTAGTTTTTTCACAGCAATTTGACTAGAAATGTTTGTCACTTTAACTATTAACACCAAAAACCTTTTTTCTTAACCGATATTTAACTTATAGTTAAGTACAAAAAAAAATTTAGATTTTTCACAGCAATTTGACTAGAAATGTTTGTCACTTTAACTATTAACACCAAAAACTTTTTTTCTTAACCGATATTTAACTTGTAGTTAAGTACAAAAAATAATTACATTTAGTTTTTTCACAGCAATTTGACTAGAAATGTTTGTCACTTTAACTGTTAACACCAAAAACCTTTTTCTTAACCGATATTTAACTTGTAGTTAAGTACCAAAAAAAATACATTTAGTTTTTTCACAGCAATTTAACTAGAAATGTTTGTCACTTTAATTATTAACACCAAAAACCTTTTTTCTTAACCGATATTTAACTTGTAGTTAAGTACCAAAAAAAAATTACATTTAGTTTTTTCACAGCAGTTTGACTAGAAATGTTTGTCACTTTAACTATTAACACCAAAAACCTTTTTCCTTAACCGATATTTTACTTGTAGTTAAGTACAAAAAAAAATTACATTTAGTTTTTTCACAGCAATTTGACTAGAAATGTTTGTCACTTTAACTATTAACACCAAAAACCTTTTTTCTTAACCGATATTTAACTTGTAGTTAAGTACAAAAAATAATTACATTTAGTTTTTTCACAGCAATTTGACTAGAAATGTTTGTCACTTTAACTGTTAACACCAAAAACCTTTTTCTTAACCGATATTTAACTTATAGTTAAGTACAAAAAAAAATTTAGATTTTTCACAGCAATTTGACTAGAAATGTTTGTCACTTTAACTATTAACACCAAAAACCTTTTTTCTTAACCGATATTTAACTTGTAGTTAAGTACAAAAAATAATTACATTTAGTTTTTTCACAGCAATTTGACTAGAAATGTTTGTCACTTTAACTGTTAACACCAAAAACCTTTTTCTTAACCGATATTTAACTTGTAGTTAAGTACCAAAAAAATACATTTAGTTTTTTCACAGCAATTTGACTAGAAATGTTTGTCACTTTAACTATTAACACCAAAAACTTTTTTCCTTAACCGATATTTAACTTGTAGTTAAGTACAAAAAAAAAATTACATTTAGTTTTTTCACAGCAATTTGACTAGAATTGTTTGTCACTTTAACTATTAACACCAAAAACCTTTTTTCTTAACCGATATTTAACTTGTAGTTAAGTACAAAAAAAAATTACTTTTAGTTTTTTCACAGCAATTTGACTAGAAATGTTTGTCACTTTAACTGTTAACACCAAAAACCTTTTTCTTAACCGATATTTAACTTGTAGTTAAGTACCAAAAAAAATACATTTAGTTTTTTCACAGGAATTTGACTAGAAATGTTTGTCACTTTAACTATTAACACCAAAAACCTTTTTTCTTAACCGATATTTAACTTGTAGTTAAGTACCAAAAAAAATTTACATTTAGTTTTTTCACAGCAGTTTGACTAGAAATGTTTGTCACTTTAACTATTAACACCAAAAACCTTTTTCCTTAACCGATATTTAACTTGTAGTTAAGTACAAAAAAAAATTACATTTAGTTTTTTCACAGCAATTTGACTAGAATTGTTTGTCACTTTAACTATTAACACCAAAAACCTTTTTCCTTAACCGATATTTAACTTGTAGTTAAGTACAAAAAAAAATACATTTAGTTTTTTCACAGCAGTTTGACTAGAAATGTTTGTCACTTTAACTATTAACACCAAAAACTTTTTTCCTTAACCGATATTTAACTTGTAGTTAAGTACAAAAAAAAATTACATTTAGTTTTTTCACAGCAATTTGACTAGAAATGTTTGTCACTTTAAATATTAACACCAAAAACCTTTTTTTTAACCGATATTTAACTTGTAGTTAAGTACAAAAAAAATTACATTTAGTTTTTTCACAGCAATTTGTCTAGAAATGTTTGTAACTTTAACTATTAACACCAAAAACCTTTTTTCTTAACCGATATTTAACTTGTAGTTAAGTACAAAAAAAATACATTTAGTTTTTTCACAGCAAATTGACTAGAAATGTTTGTCACTTTAACTATTAACACCAAAAACTTTTTTCTTAACCGATATTTAACTTGTAGTTAAGTACAAAAAAAATTACATTTAGTTTTTTCACAGCAATTTGACTAGAAATGTTTGTCACTTTAACTATTAACACCAAAAACCTTTTTTCTTAACCGATATTTAACTTGTAGTTAAGTACAAAAAATAATTACATTTAGTTTTTTCACAGCAATTTGACTAGAAATGTTTGTCACTTTAACTGTTAACACCAAAAACCTTTTTCTTAACCGATATTTAACTTGTAGTTAAGTACCAAAAAAAATACATTTAGTTTTTTCACAGCAATTTGACTAGAAATGTTTGTCACTTTAACTATTAACACCAAAAACCTTTTTTCTTAACCGATATTTAACTTGTAGTTAAGTACCAAAAAAAAATTACATTTAGTTTTTTCACAGCAGTTTGACTAGAAATGTTTGTCACTTTAACTATTAACACCAAAAACTTTTTTCCTTAACCGATATTTAACTTGTAGTTAAGTACAAAAAAAAATTACATTTAGTTTTTTCACAGCAATTTGACTAGAATTGTTTGTCACTTTAACTATTAACACCAAAAACCTTTTTCCTTAACCGATATTTAACTTGTAGTTAAGTACCAAAAAAAATACATTTAGTTTTTTCACAGCAATTTGACTAGAAATGTTTGTCACTTTAACTATTAACACCAAAAACCTTTTTTCTTAACCGATATTTAACTTGTAGTTAAGTACCAAAAAAAAATTACATTTAGTTTTTTCACAGCAGTTTGACTAGAAATGTTTGTCACTTTAACTATTAACACCAAAAACTTTTTTCCTTAACCGATATTTAACTTGTAGTTAAGTACAAAAAAAAATTACATTTAGTTTTTTCACAGCAATTTGACTAGAATTGTTTGTCACTTTAACTATTAACACCAAAAACCTTTTTTCTTAACCGATATTTAACTTGTAGTTAAGTACAAAAAAAAATTACTTTTAGTTTTTTCACAGCAATTTGACTAGAAATGTTTGTCACTTTAACTATTAACACACAAAACTTTTTTCTTAACCGATATTTAACTTGTAGTTAAGTACAAAAAAAAATACATTTAGTTTTTTCACAGCAGTTTGACTAGAAATGTTTGTCACTTTAACTATTAACACCAAAAACTTTTTTCCTTAACCGATATTTAACTTGTAGTTAAGTACAAAAAAAAATTACATTTAGTTTTTTCACAGCAATTTGACTAGAATTGTTTGTCACTTTAACTATTAACACCAAAAACCTTTTTTCTTAACCGATATTTAACTTGTAGTTAAGTACAAAAAAAATTACTTTTAGTTTTTTCACAGCAATTTGACTAGAAATGTTTGTCACTTTAACTATTAACACACAAAACTTTTTTCTTAACCGATATTTAACTTGTAGTTAAGTACAAAAAAAAATTACATTTAGTTTTTTCACAGGAATTTGACTAGAAATGTTTGTCACTTTAACTATTAACACCAAAAACCTTTTTTCTTAACCGATATTTAACTTGTAGTTAAGTACCAAAAAAAATTTACATTTCGTTTTTTCACAGCAGTTTGACTAGAAATGTTTGTCACTTTAACTATTAACACCAAAAACTTTTTTCCTTAACCGATATTTAACTTGTAGTTAAGTACAAAAAAAAATTACATTTAGTTTTTTCACAGCAATTTGACTAGAATTGTTTGTCACTTTAACTATTAACACCAAAAACCTTTTTCCTTAACCGATATTTAACTTGTAGTTAAGTACAAAAAAAAATACATTTAGTTTTTTCACAGCAGTTTGACTAGAAATGTTTGTCACTTTAACTATTAACACCAAAAACTTTTTTCCTTAACCGATATTTAACTTGTAGTTAAGTACAAAAAAAAATTACATTTAGTTTTTTCACAGCAATTTGACTAGAATTGTTTGTCACTTTAACTATTAACACCAAAAACCTTTTTTCTTAACCGATATTTAACTTGTAGTTAAGTACAAAAAAAAATTACTTTTAGTTTTTTCACAGCAATTTGACTAGAAATGTTTGTCACTTTAACTATTAACACACAAAACTTTTTTCTTAACCGATATTTAACTTGTAGTTAAGTACAAAAAAAAATACATTTAGTTTTTTCACAGCAGTTTGACTAGAAATGTTTGTCACTTTAACTATTAACACCAAAAACTTTTTTCCTTAACCGATATTTGACTTGTAGTTAAGTACAAAAAAAAATTACATTTAGTTTTTTCACAGCAATTTGACTAGAAATGTTTGTCACTTTAAATATTAACACCAAAAACCTTTTTTTTAACCGATATTTAACTTGTAGTTAAGTACAAAAAAAAATTACATTTAGTTTTTTCACAGCAATTTGTCTAGAAATGTTTGTAACTTTAACTATTAACACCAAAAACCTTTTTTCTTAACCGATATTTAACTTGTAGTTAAGTACAAAAAAAAATACATTTAGTTTTTTCACAGCAAATTGACTAGAAATGTTTGTCACTTTAACTATTAACACCAAAAACTTTTTTCTTAACCGATATTTAACTTGTAGTTAAGTACAAAAAAAATTACATTTAGTTTTTTCACAGCAATTTGACTAGAAATGTTTGTCACTTTAACTATTAACACCAAAAACCTTTTTTCTTAACCGATATTTAACTTATAGTTAAGTACAAAAAAAAATTTAGATTTTTCACAGCAATTTGACTAGAAATGTTTGTCACTTTAACTATTAACACCAAAAACTTTTTTTCTTAACCGATATTTAACTTGTAGTTAAGTACAAAAAATAATTACATTTAGTTTTTTCACAGCAATTTGACTAGAAATGTTTGTCACTTTAACTGTTAACACCAAAAACCTTTTTCTTAACCGATATTTAACTTGTAGTTAAGTACCAAAAAAAATACATTTAGTTTTTTCACAGCAATTTAACTAGAAATGTTTGTCACTTTAATTATTAACACCAAAAACCTTTTTTCTTAACCGATATTTAACTTGTAGTTAAGTACCAAAAAAAAATTACATTTAGTTTTTTCACAGCAGTTTGACTAGAAATGTTTGTCACTTTAACTATTAACACCAAAAACCTTTTTCCTTAACCGATATTTTACTTGTAGTTAAGTACAAAAAAAAATTACATTTAGTTTTTTCACAGCAATTTGACTAGAAATGTTTGTCACTTTAACTATTAACACCAAAAACCTTTTTTCTTAACCGATATTTAACTTGTAGTTAAGTACAAAAAATAATTACATTTAGTTTTTTCACAGCAATTTGACTAGAAATGTTTGTCACTTTAACTGTTAACACCAAAAACCTTTTTCTTAACCGATATTTAACTTGTAGTTAAGTACCAAAAAAAATACATTTAGTTTTTTCACAGCAATTTGACTAGAAATGTTTGTCACTTTAACTATTAACACCAAAAACCTTTTTTCTTAACCGATATTTAACTTGTAGTTAAGTACCAAAAAAAAATTACATTTAGTTTTTTCACAGCAGTTTGACTAGAAATGTTTGTCACTTTAACTATTAACACCAAAAACTTTTTTCCTTAACCGATATTTAACTTGTAGTTAAGTACAAAAAAAAATTACATTTAGTTTTTTCACAGCAATTTGACTAGAATTGTTTGTCACTTTAACTATTAACACCAAAAACCTTTTTTCTTAACCGATATTTAACTTGTAGTTAAGTACAAAAAAAATTACTTTTAGTTTTTTCACAGCAATTTGACTAGAAATGTTTGTCACTTTAACTATTAACACACAAAACTTTTTTCTTAACCGATATTTAACTTGTAGTTAAGTACAAAAAAAAATTACATTTAGTTTTTTCACAGGAATTTGACTAGAAATGTTTGTCACTTTAACTATTAACACCAAAAACCTTTTTTCTTAACCGATATTTAACTTGTAGTTAAGTACCAAAAAAAATTTACATTTCGTTTTTTCACAGCAGTTTGACTAGAAATGTTTGTCACTTTAACTATTAACACCAAAAACTTTTTTCCTTAACCGATATTTAACTTGTAGTTAAGTACAAAAAAAAATTACATTTAGTTTTTTCACAGCAATTTGACTAGAATTGTTTGTCACTTTAACTATTAACACCAAAAACCTTTTTCCTTAACCGATATTTAACTTGTAGTTAAGTACAAAAAAAAATACATTTAGTTTTTTCACAGCAGTTTGACTAGAAATGTTTGTCACTTTAACTATTAACACCAAAAACTTTTTTCCTTAACCGATATTTAACTTGTAGTTAAGTACAAAAAAAAATTACATTTAGTTTTTTCACAGCAATTTGACTAGAATTGTTTGTCACTTTAACTATTAACACCAAAAACCTTTTTTCTTAACCGATATTTAACTTGTAGTTAAGTACAAAAAAAAATTACTTTTAGTTTTTTCACAGCAATTTGACTAGAAATGTTTGTCACTTTAACTATTAACACACAAAACTTTTTTCTTAACCGATATTTAACTTGTAGTTAAGTACAAAAAAAAATACATTTAGTTTTTTCACAGCAGTTTGACTAGAAATGTTTGTCACTTTAACTATTAACACCAAAAACTTTTTTCCTTAACCGATATTTGACTTGTAGTTAAGTACAAAAAAAAATTACATTTAGTTTTTTCACAGCAATTTGACTAGAAATGTTTGTCACTTTAAATATTAACACCAAAAACCTTTTTTTTAACCGATATTTAACTTGTAGTTAAGTACAAAAAAAAATTACATTTAGTTTTTTCACAGCAATTTGTCTAGAAATGTTTGTAACTTTAACTATTAACACCAAAAACCTTTTTTCTTAACCGATATTTAACTTGTAGTTAAGTACAAAAAAAAATACATTTAGTTTTTTCACAGCAAATTGACTAGAAATGTTTGTCACTTTAACTATTAACACCAAAAACTTTTTTCTTAACCGATATTTAACTTGTAGTTAAGTACAAAAAAAATTACATTTAGTTTTTTCACAGCAATTTGACTAGAAATGTTTGTCACTTTAACTATTAACACCAAAAACCTTTTTTCTTAACCGATATTTAACTTATAGTTAAGTACAAAAAAAAATTTAGATTTTTCACAGCAATTTGACTAGAAATGTTTGTCACTTTAACTATTAACACCAAAAACTTTTTTTCTTAACCGATATTTAACTTGTAGTTAAGTACAAAAAATAATTACATTTAGTTTTTTCACAGCAATTTGACTAGAAATGTTTGTCACTTTAACTGTTAACACCAAAAACCTTTTTCTTAACCGATATTTAACTTGTAGTTAAGTACCAAAAAAAATACATTTAGTTTTTTCACAGCAATTTAACTAGAAATGTTTGTCACTTTAATTATTAACACCAAAAACCTTTTTTCTTAACCGATATTTAACTTGTAGTTAAGTACCAAAAAAAAATTACATTTAGTTTTTTCACAGCAGTTTGACTAGAAATGTTTGTCACTTTAACTATTAACACCAAAAACCTTTTTCCTTAACCGATATTTTACTTGTAGTTAAGTACAAAAAAAAATTACATTTAGTTTTTTCACAGCAATTTGACTAGAAATGTTTGTCACTTTAACTATTAACACCAAAAACCTTTTTTCTTAACCGATATTTAACTTGTAGTTAAGTACAAAAAATAATTACATTTAGTTTTTTCACAGCAATTTGACTAGAAATGTTTGTCACTTTAACTGTTAACACCAAAAACCTTTTTCTTAACCGATATTTAACTTGTAGTTAAGTACCAAAAAAAATACATTTAGTTTTTTCACAGCAATTTGACTAGAAATGTTTGTCACTTTAACTATTAACACCAAAAACCTTTTTTCTTAACCGATATTTAACTTGTAGTTAAGTACCAAAAAAAAATTACATTTAGTTTTTTCACAGCAGTTTGACTAGAAATGTTTGTCACTTTAACTATTAACACCAAAAACTTTTTTCCTTAACCGATATTTAACTTGTAGTTAAGTACAAAAAAAATTACATTTAGTTTTTTCACAGCAATTTGACTAGAATTGTTTGTCACTTTAACTATTAACACCAAAAACCTTTTTCCTTAACCGATATTTAACTTGTAGTTAAGTACCAAAAAAAATACATTTAGTTTTTTCACAGCAGTTTGACTAGAAATGTTTGTCACTTTAACTATTAACACAAAACCTTTTTTCTTAACCGATATTTAACTTGTAGTTAAGTACCAAAAAAAATTACATTTAGTTTTTTCACAGCAGTTTGACTAGAAATGTTTGTCACTTTAACTATTAACACCAAAAACTTTTTTCCTTAACCGATATTTAACTTGTAGTTAAGTACAAAAAAAAATTACATTTAGTTTTTTCACAGCAATTTGACTAGAATTGTTTGTCACTTTAACTATTAACACCAAAAACCTTTTTCCTTAACCGATATTTAACTTGTAGTTAAGTACAAAAAAAAAATACATTTAGTTTTTTCACAGCAGTTTGACTAGAAATGTTTGTCACTTTAACTATTAACACCAAAAACTTTTTTCCTTAACCGATATTTAACTTGTAGTTAAGTACAAAAAAAAATTACATTTAGTTTTTTCACAGCAATTTGACTAGAATTGTTTGTCACTTTAACTATTAACACCAAAAACCTTTTTTCTTAACCGATATTTAACTTGTAGTTAAGTACAAAAAAAAATTACTTTTAGTTTTTTCACAGCAATTTGACTAGAAATGTTTGTCACTTTAACTATTAACACACAAAACTTTTTTCTTAACCGATATTTAACTTGTAGTTAAGTACAAAAAAAAATTACATTTAGTTTTTTCACAGGAATTTGACTAGAAATGTTTGTCACTTTAACTATTAACACCAAAAACCTTTTTTCTTAACCGATATTTAACTTGTAGTTAAGTACCAAAAAAAATTTACATTTCGTTTTTTCACAGCAGTTTGACTAGAAATGTTTGTCACTTTAACTATTAACACCAAAAACTTTTTTCCTTAACCGATATTTAACTTGTAGTTAAGTACAAAAAAAAATTACATTTAGTTTTTTCACAGCAATTTGACTAGAATTGTTTGTCACTTTAACTATTAACACCAAAAACCTTTTTCCTTAACCGATATTTAACTTGTAGTTAAGTACAAAAAAAAATACATTTAGTTTTTTCACAGCAGTTTGACTAGAAATGTTTGTCACTTTAACTATTAACACCAAAAACTTTTTTCCTTAACCGATATTTAACTTGTAGTTAAGTACAAAAAAAAATTACATTTAGTTTTTTCACAGCAATTTGACTAGAATTGTTTGTCACTTTAACTATTAACACCAAAAACCTTTTTTCTTAACCGATATTTAACTTGTAGTTAAGTACAAAAAAAAATTACTTTTAGTTTTTTCACAGCAATTTGACTAGAAATGTTTGTCACTTTAACTATTAACACACAAAACTTTTTTCTTAACCGATATTTAACTTGTAGTTAAGTACAAAAAAAAATACATTTAGTTTTTTCACAGCAGTTTGACTAGAAATGTTTGTCACTTTAACTATTAACACCAAAAACTTTTTTCCTTAACCGATATTTAACTTGTAGTTAAGTACAAAAAAAAATTACATTTAGTTTTTTCACAGCAATTTGACTAGAAATGTTTGTCACTTTAAATATTAACACCAAAAACCTTTTTTTTAACCGATATTTAACTTGTAGTTAAGTACAAAAAAAAATTACATTTAGTTTTTTCACAGCAATTTGTCTAGAAATGTTTGTAACTTTAACTATTAACACCAAAAACCTTTTTTCTTAACCGATATTTAACTTGTAGTTAAGTACAAAAAAAAATACATTTAGTTTTTTCACAGCAAATTGACTAGAAATGTTTGTCACTTTAACTATTAACACCAAAAACTTTTTTCTTAACCGATATTTAACTTGTAGTTAAGTACAAAAAAAATTACATTTAGTTTTTTCACAGCAATTTGACTAGAAATGTTTGTCACTTTAACTATTAACACCAAAAACCTTTTTTCTTAACCGATATTTAACTTATAGTTAAGTACAAAAAAAAATTTAGATTTTTCACAGCAATTTGACTAGAAATGTTTGTCACTTTAACTATTAACACCAAAAACTTTTTTTCTTAACCGATATTTAACTTGTAGTTAAGTACAAAAAATAATTACATTTAGTTTTTTCACAGCAATTTGACTAGAAATGTTTGTCACTTTAACTGTTAACACCAAAAACCTTTTTCTTAACCGATATTTAACTTGTAGTTAAGTACCAAAAAAAATACATTTAGTTTTTTCACAGCAATTTAACTAGAAATGTTTGTCACTTTAATTATTAACACCAAAAACCTTTTTTCTTAACCGATATTTAACTTGTAGTTAAGTACCAAAAAAAAATTACATTTAGTTTTTTCACAGCAGTTTGACTAGAAATGTTTGTCACTTTAACTATTAACACCAAAAACCTTTTTCCTTAACCGATATTTTACTTGTAGTTAAGTACAAAAAAAAATTACATTTAGTTTTTTCACAGCAATTTGACTAGAAATGTTTGTCACTTTAACTATTAACACCAAAAACCTTTTTTCTTAACCGATATTTAACTTGTAGTTAAGTACAAAAAATAATTACATTTAGTTTTTTCACAGCAATTTGACTAGAAATGTTTGTCACTTTAACTGTTAACACCAAAAACCTTTTTCTTAACCGATATTTAACTTGTAGTTAAGTACCAAAAAAAATACATTTAGTTTTTTCACAGCAATTTGACTAGAAATGTTTGTCACTTTAACTATTAACACCAAAAACCTTTTTTCTTAACCGATATTTAACTTGTAGTTAAGTACCAAAAAAAAATTACATTTAGTTTTTTCACAGCAGTTTGACTAGAAATGTTTGTCACTTTAACTATTAACACCAAAAACTTTTTTCCTTAACCGATATTTAACTTGTAGTTAAGTACAAAAAAAATTACATTTAGTTTTTTCACAGCAATTTGACTAGAATTGTTTGTCACTTTAACTATTAACACCAAAAACCTTTTTCCTTAACCGATATTTAACTTGTAGTTAAGTACCAAAAAAAATACATTTAGTTTTTTCACAGCAATTTGACTAGAAATGTTTGTCACTTTAACTATTAACACAAAACCTTTTTTCTTAACCGATATTTAACTTGTAGTTAAGTACCAAAAAAAATTACATTTAGTTTTTTCACAGCAGTTTGACTAGAAATGTTTGTCACTTTAACTATTAACACCAAAAACTTTTTTCCTTAACCGATATTTAACTTGTAGTTAAGTACAAAAAAAAATTACATTTAGTTTTTTCACAGCAATTTGACTAGAATTGTTTGTCACTTTAACTATTAACACCAAAAACCTTTTTTCTTAACCGATATTTAACTTGTAGTTAAGTACAAAAAAAAAATTACTTTTAGTTTTTTCACAGCAATTTGACTAGAAATGTTTGTCACTTTAACTATTAACACACAAAACTTTTTTCTTAACCGATATTTAACTTGTAGTTAAGTACAAAAAAAAATTACATTTAGTTTTTTCACAGGAATTTGACTAGAAATGTTTGTCACTTTAACTATTAACACCAAAAACCTTTTTTCTTAACCGATATTTAACTTGTAGTTAAGTACCAAAAAAAATTTACATTTCGTTTTTTCACAGCAGTTTGACTAGAAATGTTTGTCACTTTAACTATTAACACCAAAAACTTTTTTCCTTAACCGATATTTAACTTGTAGTTAAGTACAAAAAAAAATTACATTTAGTTTTTTCACAGCAATTTGACTAGAATTGTTTGTCACTTTAACTATTAACACCAAAAACCTTTTTCCTTAACCGATATTTAATTTGTAGTTAAGTACAAAAAAAAATACATTTAGTTTTTTCACAGCAGTTTGACTAGAAATGTTTGTCACTTTAACTATTAACACCAAAAACTTTTTTCCTTAACCGATATTTAACTTGTAGTTAAGTACAAAAAAAATTACATTTAGTTTTTTCACAGCAATTTGACTAGAAATGTTTGTCACTTTAAATATTAACACCAAAAACCTTTTTTTTAACCGATATTTAACTTGTAGTTAAGTACAAAAAAAAATTACATTTAGTTTTTTCACAGCAATTTGTCTAGAAATGTTTGTAACTTTAACTATTAACACCAAAAACCTTTTTTCTTAACCGATATTTAACTTGTAGTTAAGTACAAAAAAAATACATTTAGTTTTTTCACAGCAAATTGACTAGAAATGTTTGTCACTTTAACTATTAACACCAAAAACTTTTTTCTTAACCGATATTTAACTTGTAGTTAAGTACAAAAAAAATTACATTTAGTTTTTTCACAGCAATTTGACTAGAAATGTTTGTCACTTTAACTATTAACACCAAAAACCTTTTTTCTTAACCGATATTTAACTTATAGTTAAGTACAAAAAAAAATTTAGATTTTTCACAGCAATTTGACTAGAAATGTTTGTCACTTTAACTATTAACACCAAAAACCTTTTTTCTTAACCGATATTTAACTTGTAGTTAAGTACAAAAAATAATTACATTTAGTTTTTTCACAGCAATTTGACTAGAAATGTTTGTCACTTTAACTGTTAACACCAAAAACCTTTTTCTTAACCGATATTTAACTTGTAGTTAAGTACCAAAAAAAATACATTTAGTTTTTTCACAGCAATTTGACTAGAAATGTTTGTCACTTTAACTATTAACACCAAAAACTTTTTTCCTTAACCGATATTTAAATTGTAGTTAAGTACAAAAAAAAATTACATTTAGTTTTTTCACAGCAATTTGACTAGAATTGTTTGTCACTTTAACTATTAACACCAAAAACCTTTTTTCTTAACCGATATTTAACTTGTAGTTAAGTACAAAAAAAAATTACTTTTAGTTTTTTCACAGCAATTTGACTAGAAATGTTTGTCACTTTAACTGTTAACACCAAAAACCTTTTTCTTAACCGATATTTAACTTGTAGTTAAGTACCAAAAAAAATACATTTAGTTTTTTCACAGGAATTTGACTAGAAATGTTTGTCACTTTAACTATTAACACCAAAAACCTTTTTTCTTAACCGATATTTAACTTGTAGTTAAGTACCAAAAAAAATTTACATTTAGTTTTTTCACAGCAGTTTGACTAGAAATGTTTGTCACTTTAACTATTAACACCAAAAACTTTTTTCCTTAACCGATATTTAACTTGTAGTTAAGTACAAAAAAAAATTACATTTAGTTTTTTCACAGCAATTTGACTAGAATTGTTTGTCACTTTAACTATTAACACCAAAAACCTTTTTCCTTAACCGATATTTAACTTGTAGTTAAGTACAAAAAAAAATACATTTAGTTTTTTCACAGCAGTTTGACTAGAAATGTTTGTCACTTTAACTATTAACACCAAAAACTTTTTTCCTTAACCGATATTTAACTTGTAGTTAAGTACAAAAAAAAATTACATTTAGTTTTTTCACAGCAATTTGACTAGAAATGTTTGTCACTTTAAATATTAACACCAAAAACCTTTTTTTTAACCGATATTTAACTTGTAGTTAAGTACAAAAAAAATTACATTTAGTTTTTTCACAGCAATTTGTCTAGAAATGTTTGTAACTTTAACTATTAACACCAAAAACCTTTTTTCTTAACCGATATTTAACTTGTAGTTAAGTACAAAAAAAATACATTTAGTTTTTTCACAGCAAATTGACTAGAAATGTTTGTCACTTTAACTATTAACACCAAAAACTTTTTTCTTAACCGATATTTAACTTGTAGTTAAGTACAAAAAAAATTACATTTAGTTTTTTCACAGCAATTTGACTAGAAATGTTTGTCACTTTAACTATTAACACCAAAAACCTTTTTTCTTAACCGATATTTAACTTGTAGTTAAGTACAAAAAATAATTACATTTAGTTTTTTCACAGCAATTTGACTAGAAATGTTTGTCACTTTAACTGTTAACACCAAAAACCTTTTTCTTAACCGATATTTAACTTGTAGTTAAGTACCAAAAAAAATACATTTAGTTTTTTCACAGCAATTTGACTAGAAATGTTTGTCACTTTAACTATTAACACCAAAAACCTTTTTTCTTAACCGATATTTAACTTGTAGTTAAGTACCAAAAAAAAATTACATTTAGTTTTTTCACAGCAGTTTGACTAGAAATGTTTGTCACTTTAACTATTAACACCAAAAACTTTTTTCCTTAACCGATATTTAACTTGTAGTTAAGTAGAAAAAAAAATTACATTTAGTTTTTTCACAGCAATTTGACTAGAATTGTTTGTCACTTTAACTATTAACACCAAAAACCTTTTTCCTTAACCGATATTTAACTTGTAGTTAAGTACCAAAAAAAATACATTTAGTTTTTTCACAGCAATTTGACTAGAAATGTTTGTCACTTTAACTATTAACACCAAAAACCTTTTTTCTTAACCGATATTTAACTTGTAGTTAAGTACCAAAAAAAAATTACATTTAGTTTTTTCACAGCAGTTTGACTAGAAATGTTTGTCACTTTAACTATTAACACCAAAAACTTTTTTCCTTAACCGATATTTAACTTGTAGTTAAGTACAAAAAAAAATTACATTTAGTTTTTTCACAGCAATTTGACTAGAATTGTTTGTCACTTTAACTATTAACACCAAAAACCTTTTTTCTTAACCGATATTTAACTTGTAGTTAAGTACAAAAAAAATTACTTTTAGTTTTTTCACAGCAATTTGACTAGAAATGTTTGTCACTTTAACTATTAACACACAAAACTTTTTTCTTAACCGATATTTAACTTGTAGTTAAGTACAAAAAAAAATACATTTAGTTTTTTCACAGCAGTTTGACTAGAAATGTTTGTCACTTTAACTATTAACACCAAAAACTTTTTTCCTTAACCGATATTTAACTTGTAGTTAAGTACAAAAAAAAATTACATTTAGTTTTTTCACAGCAATTTGACTAGAAATGTTTGTCACTTTAAATATTAACACCAAAAACCTTTTTTTTAACCGATATTTAACTTGTAGTTAAGTACAAAAAAAAATTACATTTAGTTTTTTCACAGCAATTTGTCTAGAAATGTTTGTAACTTTAACTATTAACACCAAAAACCTTTTTTCTTAACCGATATTTAACTTGTAGTTAAGTACAAAAAAAAATACATTTAGTTTTTTCACAGCAAATTGACTAGAAATGTTTGTCACTTTAACTATTAACACCAAAAACTTTTTTCTTAACCGATATTTAACTTGTAGTTAAGTACAAAAAAAATTACATTTAGTTTTTTCACAGCAATTTGACTAGAAATGTTTGTCACTTTAACTATTAACACCAAAAACCTTTTTTCTTAACCGATATTTAACTTGTAGTTAAGTACAAAAAAAAATACATTTAGTTTTTTCACAGCAAATTGACTAGAAATGTTTGTCACTTTAACTATTAACACCAAAAACCTTTTTCTTAACCGATATTTAACTTGTAGTTAAGTACCAAAAAAAATACATTTAGTTTTTTCACAGCAATTTGACTAGAAATGTTTGTCACTTTAACTATTAACACCAAAAACTTTTTTCCTTAACCGATATTTAACTTGTAGTTAAGTACAAAAAAAAATTACATTTAGTTTTTTCACAGCAATTTGACTAGAATTGTTTGTCACTTTAACTATTAACACCAAAAACCTTTTTTCTTAACCGATATTTAACTTGTAGTTAAGTACAAAAAAAAATTACTTTTAGTTTTTTCACAGCAATTTGACTAGAAATGTTTGTCACTTTAACTGTTAACACCAAAAACCTTTTTCTTAACCGATATTTAACTTGTAGTTAAGTACCAAAAAAAATACATTTAGTTTTTTCACAGGAATTTGACTAGAAATGTTTGTCACTTTAACTATTAACACCAAAAACCTTTTTTCTTAACCGATATTTAACTTGTAGTTAAGTACCAAAAAAAATTTACATTTAGTTTTTTCACAGCAGTTTGACTAGAAATGTTTGTCACTTTAACTATTAACACCAAAAACTTTTTTCCTTAACCGATATTTAACTTGTAGTTAAGTACAAAAAAAAATTACATTTAGTTTTTTCACAGCAATTTGACTAGAATTGTTTGTCACTTTAACTATTAACACCAAAAACCTTTTTCCTTAACCGATATTTAACTTGTAGTTAAGTACAAAAAAAAATACATTTAGTTTTTTCACAGCAGTTTGACTAGAAATGTTTGTCACTTTAACTATTAACACCAAAAACTTTTTTCCTTAACCGATATTTAACTTGTAGTTAAGTACAAAAAAAAATTACATTTAGTTTTTTCACAGCAATTTGACTAGAAATGTTTGTCACTTTAAATATTAACACCAAAAACCTTTTTTTTAACCGATATTTAACTTGTAGTTAAGTACAAAAAAAATTACATTTAGTTTTTTCACAGCAATTTGTCTAGAAATGTTTGTAACTTTAACTATTAACACCAAAAACCTTTTTTCTTAACCGATATTTAACTTGTAGTTAAGTACAAAAAAAATACATTTAGTTTTTTCACAGCAAATTGACTAGAAATGTTTGTCACTTTAACTATTAACACCAAAAACTTTTTTCTTAACCGATATTTAACTTGTAGTTAAGTACAAAAAAAATTACATTTAGTTTTTTCACAGCAATTTGACTAGAAATGTTTGTCACTTTAACTATTAACACCAAAAACCTTTTTTCTTAACCGATATTTAACTTGTAGTTAAGTACAAAAAATAATTACATTTAGTTTTTTCACAGCAATTTGACTAGAAATGTTTGTCACTTTAACTATTAACACACAAAACTTTTTTCTTAACCGATATTTAACTTGTAGTTAAGTACAAAAAAAAATACATTTAGTTTTTTCACAGCAGTTTGACTAGAAATGTTTGTCACTTTAACTATTAACACCAAAAACTTTTTTCCTTAACCGATATTTAACTTGTAGTTAAGTACAAAAAAAAATTACATTTAGTTTTTTCACAGCAATTTGACTAGAAATGTTTGTCACTTTAAATATTAACACCAAAAACCTTTTTTTTAACCGATATTTAACTTGTAGTTAAGTACAAAAAAAAATTACATTTAGTTTTTTCACAGCAATTTGTCTAGAAATGTTTGTAACTTTAACTATTAACACCAAAAACCTTTTTTCTTAACCGATATTTAACTTGTAGTTAAGTACCAAAAAAAATTTACATTTAGTTTTTTCACAGCAGTTTGACTAGAAATGTTTGTCACTTTAACTATTAACACCAAAAACTTTTTTCCTTAACCGATATTTAACTTGTAGTTAAGTACAAAAAAAAATTACATTTAGTTTTTTCACAGCAATTTGACTAGAATTGTTTGTCACTTTAACTATTAACACCAAAAACCTTTTTCCTTAACCGATATTTAACTTGTAGTTAAGTACAAAAAAAAATACATTTAGTTTTTTCACAGCAGTTTGACTAGAAATGTTTGTCACTTTAACTATTAACACCAAAAACTTTTTTCCTTAACCGATATTTAACTTGTAGTTAAGTACAAAAAAAAATTACATTTAGTTTTTTCACAGCAATTTGACTAGAAATGTTTGTCACTTTAAATATTAACACCAAAAACCTTTTTTTTAACCGATATTTAACTTGTAGTTAAGTACAAAAAAAATTACATTTAGTTTTTTCACAGCAATTTGTCTAGAAATGTTTGTAACTTTAACTATTAACACCAAAAACCTTTTTTCTTAACCGATATTTAACTTGTAGTTAAGTACAAAAAAAATACATTTAGTTTTTTCACAGCAAATTGACTAGAAATGTTTGTCACTTTAACTATTAACACCAAAAACTTTTTTCTTAACCGATATTTAACTTGTAGTTAAGTACAAAAAAAATTACATTTAGTTTTTTCACAGCAATTTGACTAGAAATGTTTGTCACTTTAACTATTAACACCAAAAACCTTTTTTCTTAACCGATATTTAACTTGTAGTTAAGTACAAAAAATAATTACATTTAGTTTTTTCACAGCAATTTGACTAGAAATGTTTGTCACATTAACTGTTAACACCAAAAACCTTTTTCTTAACCGATATTTAACTTGTAGTTAAGTACCAAAAAAAATACATTTAGTTTTTTCACAGCAATTTGACTAGAAATGTTTGTCACTTTAACTATTAACACCAAAAACCTTTTTTCTTAACCGATATTTAACTTGTAGTTAAGTACCAAAAAAAAATTACATTTAGTTTTTTCACAGCAGTTTGACTAGAAATGTTTGTCACTTTAACTATTAACACCAAAAACTTTTTTCCTTAACCGATATTTAACTTGTAGTTAAGTACAAAAAAAAATTACATTTAGTTTTTTCACAGCAATTTGACTAGAATTGTTTGTCACTTTAACTATTAACACCAAAAACCTTTTTCCTTAACCGATATTTAACTTGTAGTTAAGTACCAAAAAAAATACATTTAGTTTTTTCACAGCAATTTGACTAGAAATGTTTGTCACTTTAACTATTAACACCAAAAACCTTTTTTCTTAACCGATATTTAACTTGTAGTTAAGTACCAAAAAAAAATTACATTTAGTTTTTTCACAGCAGTTTGACTAGAAATGTTTGTCACTTTAACTATTAACACCAAAAACTTTTTTCCTTAACCGATATTTAACTTGTAGTTAAGTACAAAAAAAAATTACATTTAGTTTTTTCACAGCAATTTGACTAGAATTGTTTGTCACTTTAACTATTAACACCAAAAACCTTTTTTCTTAACCGATATTTAACTTGTAGTTAAGTACAAAAAAAAATTACTTTTAGTTTTTTCACAGCAATTTGACTAGAAATGTTTGTCACTTTAACTATTAACACACAAAACTTTTTTCTTAACCGATATTTAACTTGTAGTTAAGTACAAAAAAAAATACATTTAGTTTTTTCACAGCAGTTTGACTAGAAATGTTTGTCACTTTAACTATTAACACCAAAAACTTTTTTCCTTAACCGATATTTAACTTGTAGTTAAGTACAAAAAAAAATTACATTTAGTTTTTTCACAGCAATTTGACTAGAAATGTTTGTCACTTTAAATATTAACACCAAAAACCTTTTTTTTAACCGATATTTAACTTGTAGTTAAGTACAAAAAAAAATTACATTTAGTTTTTTCACAGCAATTTGTCTAGAAATGTTTGTAACTTTAACTATTAACACCAAAAACCTTTTTTCTTAACCGATATTTAACTTGTAGTTAAGTACAAAAAAAAATACATTTAGTTTTTTCACAGCAAATTGACTAGAAATGTTTGTCACTTTAACTATTAACACCAAAAACTTTTTTCTTAACCGATATTTAACTTGTAGTTAAGTACAAAAAAAATTACATTTAGTTTTTTCACAGCAATTTGACTAGAAATGTTTGTCACTTTAACTATTAACACCAAAAACCTTTTTTCTTAACCGATATTTAACTTATAGTTAAGTACAAAAAAAAATTTAGATTTTTCACAGCAATTTGACTAGAAATGTTTGTCACTTTAACTATTAACACCAAAAACTTTTTTTCTTAACCGATATTTAACTTGTAGTTAAGTACAAAAAATAATTACATTTAGTTTTTTCACAGCAATTTGACTAGAAATGTTTGTCACTTTAACTGTTAACACCAAAAACCTTTTTCTTAACCGATATTTAACTTGTAGTTAAGTACCAAAAAAAATACATTTAGTTTTTTCACAGCAATTTAACTAGAAATGTTTGTCACTTTAATTATTAACACCAAAAACCTTTTTTCTTAACCGATATTTAACTTGTAGTTAAGTACCAAAAAAAATTACATTTAGTTTTTTCACAGCAGTTTGACTAGAAATGTTTGTCACTTTAACTATTAACACCAAAAACCTTTTTCCTTAACCGATATTTTACTTGTAGTTAAGTACAAAAAAAAATTACATTTAGTTTTTTCACAGCAATTTGACTAGAAATGTTTGTCACTTTAACTATTAACACCAAAAACCTTTTTTCTTAACCGATATTTAACTTGTAGTTAAGTACAAAAAATAATTACATTTAGTTTTTTCACAGCAATTTGACTAGAAATGTTTGTCACTTTAACTGTTAACACCAAAAACCTTTTTTCTTAACCGATATTTAACTTGTAGTTAAGTACCAAAAAAAATTACATTTAGTTTTTTCACAGCAGTTTGACTAGAAATGTTTGTCACTTTAACTATTAACACCAAAAACTTTTTTCCTTAACCGATATTTAACTTGTAGTTAAGTACAAAAAAAAATTACATTTAGTTTTTTCACAGCAATTTGACTAGAATTGTTTGTCACTTTAACTATTAACACCAAAAACCTTTTTTCTTAACCGATATTTAACTTGTAGTTAAGTACAAAAAAAAATTACTTTTAGTTTTTTCACAGCAATTTGACTAGAAATGTTTGTCACTTTAACTATTAACACACAAAACTTTTTTCTTAACCGATATTTAACTTGTAGTTAAGTACAAAAAAAAATTACATTTAGTTTTTTCACAGGAATTTGACTAGAAATGTTTGTCACTTTAACTATTAACACCAAAAACCTTTTTTCTTAACCGATATTTAACTTGTAGTTAAGTACCAAAAAAAATTTACATTTCGTTTTTTCACAGCAGTTTGACTAGAAATGTTTGTCACTTTAACTATTAACACCAAAAACTTTTTTCCTTAACCGATATTTAACTTGTAGTTAAGTACAAAAAAAAATTACATTTAGTTTTTTCACAGCAATTTGACTAGAATTGTTTGTCACTTTAACTATTAACACCAAAAACCTTTTTCCTTAACCGATATTTAACTTGTAGTTAAGTACAAAAAAAAATACATTTAGTTTTTTCACAGCAGTTTGACTAGAAATGTTTGTCACTTTAACTATTAACACCAAAAACTTTTTTCCTTAACCGATATTTAACTTGTAGTTAAGTACAAAAAAAAATTACATTTAGTTTTTTCACAGCAATTTGACTAGAATTGTTTGTCACTTTAACTATTAACACCAAAAACCTTTTTTCTTAACCGATATTTAACTTGTAGTTAAGTACAAAAAAAAATTACTTTTAGTTTTTTCACAGCAATTTGACTAGAAATGTTTGTCACTTTAACTATTAACACACAAAACTTTTTTCTTAACCGATATTTAACTTGTAGTTAAGTACAAAAAAAAATACATTTAGTTTTTTCACAGCAGTTTGACTAGAAATGTTTGTCACTTTAACTATTAACACCAAAAACTTTTTTCCTTAACCGATATTTAACTTGTAGTTAAGTACAAAAAAAAATTACATTTAGTTTTTTCACAGCAATTTGACTAGAAATGTTTGTCACTTTAAATATTAACACCAAAAACCTTTTTTTTAACCGATATTTAACTTGTAGTTAAGTACAAAAAAAAATTACATTTAGTTTTTTCACAGCAATTTGTCTAGAAATGTTTGTAACTTTAACTATTAACACCAAAAACCTTTTTTCTTAACCGATATTTAACTTGTAGTTAAGTACAAAAAAAATACATTTAGTTTTTTCACAGCAAATTGACTAGAAATGTTTGTCACTTTAACTATTAACACCAAAAACTTTTTTCTTAACCGATATTTAACTTGTAGTTAAGTACAAAAAAAATTACATTTAGTTTTTTCACAGCAATTTGACTAGAAATGTTTGTCACTTTAACTATTAACACCAAAAACCTTTTTTCTTAACCGATATTTAACTTATAGATAAGTACAAAAAAAATTTAGATTTTTCACAGCAATTTGACTAGAAATGTTTGTCACTTTAACTATTAACACCAAAAACTTTTTTTCTTAACCGATATTTAACTTGTAGTTAAGTACAAAAAAAAATTACATTTAGTTTTTTCACAGCAATTTGACTAGAATTGTTTGTCACTTTAACTATTAACACCAAAAACCTTTTTCCTTAACCGATATTTAACTTGTAGTTAAGTACAAAAAAAAATACATTTAGTTTTTTCACAGCAGTTTGACTAGAAATGTTTGTCACTTTAACTATTAACACCAAAAACTTTTTTCCTTAACCGATATTTAACTTGTAGTTAAGTACAAAAAAAAATTACATTTAGTTTTTTCACAGCAATTTGACTAGAAATGTTTGTCACTTTAAATATTAACACCAAAAACCTTTTTTTTAACCGATATTTAACTTGTAGTTAAGTACAAAAAAAATTACATTTAGTTTTTTCACAGCAATTTGTCTAGAAATGTTTGTAACTTTAACTATTAACACCAAAAACCTTTTTTCTTAACCGATATTTAACTTGTAGTTAAGTACAAAAAAAATACATTTAGTTTTTTCACAGCAAATTGACTAGAAATGTTTGTCACTTTAACTATTAACACCAAAAACTTTTTTCTTAACCGATATTTAACTTGTAGTTAAGTACAAAAAAAATTACATTTAGTTTTTTCACAGCAATTTGACTAGAAATGTTTGTCACTTTAACTATTAACACCAAAAACCTTTTTTCTTAACCGATATTTAACTTGTAGTTAAGTACAAAAAATAATTACATTTAGTTTTTTCACAGCAATTTGACTAGAAATGTTTGTCACTTTAACTGTTAACACCAAAAACCTTTTTCTTAACCGATATTTAACTTGTAGTTAAGTACCAAAAAAAATACATTTAGTTTTTTCACAGCAATTTGACTAGAAATGTTTGTCACTTTAACTATTAACACCAAAAACCTTTTTTCTTAACCGATATTTAACTTGTAGTTAAGTACCAAAAAAAAATTACATTTAGTTTTTTCACAGCAGTTTGACTAGAAATGTTTGTCACTTTAACTATTAACACCAAAAACTTTTTTCCTTAACCGATATTTAACTTGTAGTTAAGTACAAAAAAAAATTACATTTAGTTTTTTCACAGCAATTTGACTAGAATTGTTTGTCACTTTAACTATTAACACCAAAAACCTTTTTCCTTAACCGATATTTAACTTGTAGTTAAGTACCAAAAAAAATACATTTAGTTTTTTCACAGCAATTTGACTAGAAATGTTTGTCACTTTAACTATTAACACCAAAAACCTTTTTTCTTAACCGATATTTAACTTGTAGTTAAGTACCAAAAAAAAATTACATTTAGTTTTTTCACAGCAGTTTGACTAGAAATGTTTGTCACTTTAACTATTAACACCAAAAACTTTTTTCCTTAACCGATATTTAACTTGTAGTTAAGTACAAAAAAAAATTACATTTAGTTTTTTCACAGCAATTTGACTAGAATTGTTTGTCACTTTAACTATTAACACCAAAAACCTTTTTTCTTAACCGATATTTAACTTGTAGTTAAGTACAAAAAAAAATTACTTTTAGTTTTTTCACAGCAATTTGACTAGAAATGTTTGTCACTTTAACTATTAACACACAAAACTTTTTTCTTAACCGATATTTAACTTGTAGTTAAGTACAAAAAAAATACATTTAGTTTTTTCACAGCAGTTTGACTAGAAATGTTTGTCACTTTAACTATTAACACCAAAAACTTTTTTCCTTAACCGATATTTAACTTGTAGTTAAGTACAAAAAAAAATTACATTTAGTTTTTTCACAGCAATTTGACTAGAAATGTTTGTCACTTTAAATATTAACACCAAAAACCTTTTTTTTAACCGATATTTAACTTGTAGTTAAGTACAAAAAAAAATTACATTTAGTTTTTTCACAGCAATTTGTCTAGAAATGTTTGTAACTTTAACTATTAACACCAAAAACCTTTTTTCTTAACCGATATTTAACTTGTAGTTAAGTACAAAAAAAATACATTTAGTTTTTTCACAGCAAATTGACTAGAAATGTTTGTCACTTTAACTATTAACACCAAAAACTTTTTTCTTAACCGATATTTAACTTGTAGTTAAGTACAAAAAAAATTACATTTAGTTTTTTCACAGCAATTTGACTAGAAATGTTTGTCACTTTAACTATTAACACCAAAAACCTTTTTTCTTAACCGATATTTAACTTATAGTTAAGTACAAAAAATAATTACATTTAGTTTTTTCACAGCAATTTGACTAGAAATGTTTGTCACTTTAACTATTAACACCAAAAACCTTTTTTCTTAACCGATATTTAACTTGTAGTTAAGTACAAAAAATAATTACATTTAGTTTTTTCACAGCAATTTGACTAGAAATGTTTGTCACTTTAACTGTTAACACCAAAAACCTTTTTCTTAACCGATATTTAACTTGTAGTTAAGTACCAAAAAAAATACATTTAGTTTTTTCACAGCAATTTAACTAGAAATGTTTGTCACTTTAATTATTAACACCAAAAACCTTTTTTCTTAACCGATATTTAACTTGTAGTTAAGTACCAAAAAAAAATTACATTTAGTTTTTTCACAGCAGTTTGACTAGAAATGTTTGTCACTTTAACTATTAACACCAAAAACCTTTTTCCTTAACCGATATTTTACTTGTAGTTAAGTACAAAAAAAAATTACATTTAGTTTTTTCACAGCAATTTGACTAGAAATGTTTGTCACTTTAACTATTAACACCAAAAACCTTTTTTCTTAACCGATATTTAACTTGTAGTTAAGTACAAAAAATAATTACATTTAGTTTTTTCACAGCAATTTGACTAGAAATGTTTGTCACTTTAACTGTTAACACCAAAAACCTTTTTTCTTAACCGATATTTAACTTGTAGTTAAGTACCAAAAAAAATTACATTTAGTTTTTTCACAGCAGTTTGACTAGAAATGTTTGTCACTTTAACTATTAACACCAAAAACTTTTTTCCTTAACCGATATTTAACTTGTAGTTAAGTACAAAAAAAAATTACATTTAGTTTTTTCACAGCAATTTGACTAGAATTGTTTGTCACTTTAACTATTAACACCAAAAACCTTTTTTCTTAACCGATATTTAACTTGTAGTTAAGTACAAAAAAAAATTACTTTTAGTTTTTTCACAGCAATTTGACTAGAAATGTTTGTCACTTTAACTATTAACACACAAAACTTTTTTCTTAACCGATATTTGACTTGTAGTTAAGTACAAAAAAAAATTACATTTAGTTTTTTCACAGGAATTTGACTAGAAATGTTTGTCACTTTAACTATTAACACCAAAAACCTTTTTTCTTAACCGATATTTAACTTGTAGTTAAGTTCCAAAAAAAATTTACATTTCGTTTTTTCACAGCAGTTTGACTAGAAATGTTTGTCACTTTAACTATTAACACCAAAAACTTTTTTCCTTAACCGATATTTAACTTGTAGTTAAGTACAAAAAAAAATTACATTTAGTTTTTTCACAGCAATTTGACTAGAATTGTTTGTCACTTTAACTATTAACACCAAAAACCTTTTTCCTTAACCGATATTTAACTTGTAGTTAAGTACAAAAAAAAATACATTTAGTTTTTTCACAGCAGTTTGACTAGAAATGTTTGTCACTTTAACTATTAACACCAAAAACTTTTTTCCTTAACCGATATTTAACTTGTAGTTAAGTACAAAAAAAAATTACATTTAGTTTTTTCACAGCAATTTGACTAGAATTGTTTGTCACTTTAACTATTAACACCAAAAACCTTTTTTCTTAACCGATATTTAACTTGTAGTTAAGTACAAAAAAAAATTACTTTTAGTTTTTTCACAGCAATTTGACTAGAAATGTTTGTCACTTTAACTATTAACACACAAAACTTTTTTCTTAACCGATATTTAACTTGTAGTTAAGTACAAAAAAAAATACATTTAGTTTTTTCACAGCAGTTTGACAAGAAATGTTTGTCACTTTAACTATTAACACCAAAAACTTTTTTCCTTAACCGATATTTAACTTGTAGTTAAGTACAAAAAAAAATTACATTTAGTTTTTTCACAGCAATTTGACTAGAAATGTTTGTCACTTTAAATATTAACACCAAAAACCTTTTTTTTAACCGATATTTAACTTGTAGTTAAGTACAAAAAAAAATTACATTTAGTTTTTTCACAGCAATTTGTCTAGAAATGTTTGTAACTTTAACTATTAACACCAAAAACCTTTTTTCTTAACCGATATTTAACTTGTAGTTAAGTACAAAAAAAATACATTTAGTTTTTTCACAGCAAATTGACTAGAAATGTTTGTCACTTTAACTATTAACACCAAAAACTTTTTTCTTAACCGATATTTAACTTGTAGTTAAGTACAAAAAAAATTACATTTAGTTTTTTCACAGCAATTTGACTACAAATGTTTGTCACTTTAACTATTAACACCAAAAACCTTTTTTCTTAACCGATATTTAACTTATAGTTAAGTACAAAAAAAAATTTAGATTTTTCACAGCAATTTGACTAGAAATGTTTGTCACTTTAACTATTAACACCAAAAACTTTTTTTCTTAACCGATATTTAACTTGTAGTTAAGTACAAAAAATAATTACATTTAGTTTTTTCACAGCAATTTGACTAGAAATGTTTGTCACTTTAACTGTTAACACCAAAAACCTTTTTCTTAACCGATATTTAACTTGTAGTTAAGTACCAAAAAAAATACATTTAGTTTTTTCACAGCAATTTAACTAGAAATGTTTGTCACTTTAATTATTAACACCAAAAACCTTTTTTCTTAACCGATATTTAACTTGTAGTTAAGTACCAAAAAAAAATTACATATAGTTTTTTCACAGCAGTTTGACTAGAAATGTTTGTCACTTTAACTATTAACACCAAAAACCTTTTTCCTTAACCGATATTTTACTTGTAGTTAAGTACAAAAAAAAATTACATTTAGTTTTTTCACAGCAATTTGACTAGAAATGTTTGTCACTTTAACTATTAACACCAAAAACCTTTTTTCTTAACCGATATTTAACTTGTAGTTAAGTACAAAAAATAATTACATTTAGTTTTTTCACAGCAATTTGACTAGAAATGTTTGTCACTTTAACTGTTAACACCAAAAACCTTTTTCTTAACCGATATTTAACTTGTAGTTAAGTACCAAAAAAAATACATTTAGTTTTTTCACAGCAATTTGACTAGAAATGTTTGTCACTTTAACTATTAACACCAAAAACCTTTTTTCTTAACCGATATTTAACTTGTAGTTAAGTACCAAAAAAAATTACATTTAGTTTTTTCACAGCAGTTTGACTAGAAATGTTTGTCACTTTAACTATTAACACCAAAAACTTTTTTCCTTAACCGATATTTAACTTGTAGTTAAGTACAAAAAAAATTACATTTAGTTTTTTCACAGCAATTTGACTAGAATTGTTTGTCACTTTAACTATTAACACCAAAAACCTTTTTCCTTAACCGATATTTAACTTGTAGTTAAGTACCAAAAAAAATACATTTAGTTTTTTCACAGCAATTTGACTAGAAATGTTTGTCACTTTAACTATTAACACAAAACCTTTTTTCTTAACCGATATTTAACTTGTAGTTAAGTACCAAAAAAAATTACATTTAGTTTTTTCACAGCAGTTTGACTAGAAATGTTTGTCACTTTAACTATTAACACCAAAAACTTTTTTCCTTAACCGATATTTAACTTGTAGTTAAGTACAAAAAAAATTACATTTAGTTTTTTCACAGCAATTTGACTAGAATTGTTTGTCACTTTAACTATTAACACCAAAAACCTTTTTTCTTAACCGATATTTAACTTGTAGTTAAGTACAAAAAAAAATTACTTTTAGTTTTTTCACAGCAATTTGACTAGAAATGTTTGTCACTTTAACTATTAACACACAAAACTTTTTTCTTAACCGATATTTAACTTGTAGTTAAGTACAAAAAAAAATTACATTTAGTTTTTTCACAGGAATTTGACTAGAAATGTTTGTCACTTTAACTATTAACACCAAAAACCTTTTTTCTTAACCGATATTTAACTTGTAGTTAAGTACCAAAAAAAATTTACATTTCGTTTTTTCACAGCAGTTTGACTAGAAATGTTTGTCACTTTAACTATTAACACCAAAAACTTTTTTCCTTAACCGATATTTAACTTGTAGTTAAGTACAAAAAAAAATTACATTTAGTTTTTTCACAGCAATTTGACTAGAATTGTTTGTCACTTTAACTATTAACACCAAAAACCTTTTTCCTTAACCGATATTTAACTTGTAGTTAAGTACAAAAAAAAATACATTTAGTTTTTTCACAGCAGTTTGACTAGAAATGTTTGTCACTTTAACTATTAACACCAAAAACTTTTTTCCTTAACCGATATTTAACTTGTAGTTAAGTACAAAAAAAATTACATTTAGTTTTTTCACAGCAATTTGACTAGAAATGTTTGTCACTTTAAATATTAACACCAAAAACCTTTTTTTTAACCGATATTTAACTTGTAGTTAAGTACAAAAAAAAATTACATTTAGTTTTTTCACAGCAATTTGTCTAGAAATGTTTGTAACTTTAACTATTAACACCAAAAACCTTTTTTCTTAACCGATATTTAACTTGTAGTTAAGTACAAAAAAAATATATTTAGTTTTTTCACAGCAAATTGACTAGAAATGTTTGTCACTTTAACTATTAACACCAAAAACTTTTTTCTTAACCGATATTTAACTTGTAGTTAAGTACAAAAAAAATTACATTTAGTTTTTTCACAGCAATTTGACTAGAAATGTTTGTCACTTTAACTATTAACACCAAAAACCTTTTTTCTTAACCGATATTTAACTTATAGTTAAGTACAAAAAAAAATTTAGATTTTTCACAGCAATTTGACTAGAAATGTTTGTCACTTTAACTATTAACACCAAAAACCTTTTTTCTTAACCGATATTTAACTTGTAGTTAAGTACAAAAAATAATTACATTTAGTTTTTTCACAGCAATTTGACTAGAAATGTTTGTCACTTTAACTGTTAACACCAAAAACCTTTTTCTTAACCGATATTTAACTTGTAGTTTAGTACCAAAAAAAATACATTTAGTTTTTTCACAGCAATTTGACTAGAAATGTTTGTCACTTTAACTATTAACACCAAAAACCTTTTTTCTTAACCGATATTTAACTTGTAGTTAAGTACCAAAAAAAAATTACATTTAGTTTTTTCACAGCAGTTTGACTAGAAATGTTTGTCACTTTAACTATTAACACCAAAAACTTTTTTCCTTAACCGATATTTAACTTGTAGTTAAGTACAAAAAAAAATTACATTTAGTTTTTTCACAGCAATTTGACTAGAATTGTTTGTCACTTTAACTATTAACACCAAAAACCTTTTTCCTTAACCGATATTTAACTTGTAGTTAAGTACCAAAAAAAATACATTTAGTTTTTTCACAGCAATTTGACTAGAAATGTTTGTCACTTTAACTATTAACACCAAAAACCTTTTTTCTTAACCGATATTTAACTTGTAGTTAAGTACCAAAAAAAAATTACATTTAGTTTTTTCACAGCAGTTTGACTAGAAATGTTTGTCACTTTAACTATTAACACCAAAAACTTTTTTCCTTAACCGATATTTAACTTGTAGTTAAGTACAAAAAAAAATTACATTTAGTTTTTTCACAGCAATTTGACTAGAATTGTTTGTCACTTTAACTATTAACACCTAAAACCTTTTTTCTTAACCGATATTTAACTTGTAGTTAAGTACAAAAAAAAATTACTTTTAGTTTTTTCACAGCAATTTGACTAGAAATGTTTGTCACTTTAACTATTAACACACAAAACTTTTTTCTTAACCGATATTTAACTTGTAGTTAAGTACAAAAAAAAAATACATTTAGTTTTTTCACAGCAGTTTGACTAGAAATGTTTGTCACTTTAACTATTAACACCAAAAACTTTTTTCCTTAACCGATATTTAACTTGTAGTTAAGTACAAAAAAAAATTACATTTAGTTTTTTCACAGCAATTTGACTAGAAATGTTTGTCACTTTAAATATTAACACCAAAAACCTTTTTTTTAACCGATATTTAACTTGTAGTTAAGTACAAAAAAAAATTACATTTAGTTTTTTCACAGCAATTTGTCTAGAAATGTTTGTAACTTTAACTATTAACACCAAAAACCTTTTTTCTTAACCGATATTTAACTTGTAGTTAAGTACAAAAAAAAATACATTTAGTTTTTTCACAGCAAATTGACTAGAAATGTTTGTCACTTTAACTATTAACACCAAAAACTTTTTCTTAACCGATATTTAACTTGTAGTTAAGTACAAAAAAAATTACATTTAGTTTTTTCACAGCAATTTGACTAGAAATGTTTGTCACTTTAACTATTAACACCAAAAACCTTTTTTCTTAACCGATATTTAACTTATAGTTAAGTACAAAAAAAAATTTAGATTTTTCACAGCAATTTGACTAGAAATGTTTGTCACTTTAACTATTAACACCAAAAACTTTTTTTCTTAACCGATATTTAACTTGTAGTTAAGTACAAAAAAAAATTACATTTAGTTTTTTCACAGCAATTTGACTAGAATTGTTTGTCACTTTAACTATTAACACCAAAAACCTTTTTCCTTAACCGATATTTAACTTGTAGTTAAGTACAAAAAAAAATACATTTAGTTTTTTCACAGCAGTTTGACTAGAAATGTTTGTCACTTTAACTATTAACACCAAAAACTTTTTTCCTTAACCGATATTTAACTTGTAGTTAAGTACAAAAAAAATTACATTTAGTTTTTTCACAGCAATTTGACTAGAAATGTTTGTCACTTTAAATATTAACACCAAAAACCTTTTTTTTAACCGATATTTAACTTGTAGTTAAGTACAAAAAAAAATTACATTTAGTTTTTTCACAGCAATTTGTCTAGAAATGTTTGTAACTTTAACTATTAACACCAAAAACCTTTTTTCTTAACCGATATTTAACTTGTAGTTAAGTACAAAAAAAATACATTTAGTTTTTTCACAGCAAATTGACTAGAAATGTTTGTCACTTTAACTATTAACACCAAAAACTTTTTTCTTAACCGATATTTAACTTGTAGTTAAGTACAAAAAAAATTACATTTAGTTTTTTCACAGCAATTTGACTAGAAATGTTTGTCACTTTAACTATTAACACCAAAAACCTTTTTTCTTAACCGATATTTAACTTATAGTTAAGTACAAAAAAAAATTTAGATTTTTCACAGCAATTTGACTAGAAATGTTTGTCACTTTAACTATTAACACCAAAAACCTTTTTTCTTAACCGATATTTAACTTGTAGTTAAGTACAAAAAATAATTACATTTAGTTTTTTCACAGCAATTTGACTAGAAATGTTTGTCACTTTAACTGTTAACACCAAAAACCTTTTTCTTAACCGATATTTAACTTGTAGTTAAGTACCAAAAAAAATACATTTAGTTTTTTCACAGCAATTTGACTAGAAATGTTTGTCACTTTAACTATTAACACCAAAAACCTTTTTTCTTAACCGATATTTAACTTGTAGTTAAGTACCAAAAAAAAATTACATTTAGTTTTTTCACAGCAGTTTGACTAGAAATGTTTGTCACTTTAACTATTAACACCAAAAACTTTTTTCCTTAACCGATATTTAACTTGTAGTTAAGTACAAAAAAAATTACATTTAGTTTTTTCACAGCAATTTGACTAGAATTGTTTGTCACTTTAACTATTAACACCAAAAACCTTTTTCCTTAACCGATATTTAACTTGTAGTTAAGTACCAAAAAAAATACATTTAGTTTTTTCACAGCAATTTGACTAGAAATGTTTGTCACTTTAACTATTAACACCAAAAACCTTTTTTCTTAACCGATATTTAACTTGTAGTTAAGTACCAAAAAAAAATTACATTTAGTTTTTTCACAGCAGTTTGACTAGAAATGTTTGTCACTTTAACTATTAACACCAAAAACTTTTTTCCTTAACCGATATTTAACTTGTAGTTAAGTACAAAAAAAAATTACATTTAGATTTTTCACAGCAATTTGACTAGAATTGTTTGTCACTTTAACTATTAACACCAAAAACCTTTTTTCTTAACCGATATTTAACTTGTAGTTAAGTACAAAAAAAAATTACTTTTAGTTTTTTCACAGCAATTTGACTAGAAATGTTTGTCACTTTAACTATTAACACACAAAACTTTTTTCTTAACCGATATTTAACTTGTAGTTAAGTACAAAAAAAAATACATTTAGTTTTTTCACAGCAGTTTGACTAGAAATGTTTGTCACTTTAACTATTAACACCAAAAACTTTTTTCCTTAACCGATATTTAACTTGTAGTTAAGTACAAAAAAAAATTACATTTAGTTTTTTCACAGCAATTTGACTAGAAATGTTTGTCACTTTAAATATTAACACCAAAAACCTTTTTTTTAACCGATATTTAACTTGTAGTTAAGTACAAAAAAAAATTACATTTAGTTTTTTCACAGCAATTTGTCTAGAAATGTTTGTAACTTTAACTATTAACACCAAAAACCTTTTTTCTTAACCGATATTTAACTTGTAGTTAAGTACAAAAAAAAATACATTTAGTTTTTTCACAGCAAATTGACTAGAAATGTTTGTCACTTTAACTATTAACACCAAAAACTTTTTTCTTAACCGATATTTAACTTGTAGTTAAGTACAAAAAAAATTACATTTAGTTTTTTCACAGCAATTTGACTAGAAATGTTTGTCACTTTAACTATTAACACCAAAAACCTTTTTTCTTAACCGATATTTAACTTATAGTTAAGTACAAAAAAAAATTTAGATTTTTCACAGCAATTTGACTAGAAATGTTTGTCACTTTAACTATTAACACCAAAAAGTTTTTTTCTTAACCGATATTTAACTTGTAGTTAAGTACAAAAAATAATTACATTTAGTTTTTTCACAGCAATTTGACTAGAAATGTTTGTCACTTTAACTGTTAACACCAAAAACCTTTTTCTTAACCGATATTTAACTTGTAGTTAAGTACCAAAAAAAATACATTTAGTTTTTTCACAGCAATTTAACTAGAAATGTTTGTCACTTTAACTATTAACACCAAAAACCTTTTTTCTTAACCGATATTTAACTTGTAGTTAAGTACCAAAAAAAAATTACATTTAGTTTTTTCACAGCAGTTTGACTAGAAATGTTTGTCACTTTAACTATTAACACCAAAAACTTTTTTCCTTAACCGATATTTAACTTGTAGTTAAGTACAAAAAAAAATTACATTTAGTTTTTTCACAGCAATTTGACTAGAATTGTTTGTCACTTTAACTATTAACACCAAAAACCTTTTTCCTTAACCGATATTTAACTTGTAGTTAAGTACCAAAAAAAATACATTTAGTTTTTTCACAGCAATTTGACTAGAAATGTTTGTCACTTTAACTATTAACACCAAAAACCTTTTTTCTTAACCGATATTTAACTTGTAGTTAAGTACCAAAAAAAATTACATTTAGTTTTTTCACAGCAGTTTGACTAGAAATGTTTGTCACTTTAACTATTAACACCAAAAACTTTTTTCCTTAACCGATATTTAACTTGTAGTTAAGTACAAAAAAAAATTACATTTAGTTTTTTCACAGCAATTTGACTAGAATTGTTTGTCACTTTAACTATTAACACCAAAAACCTTTTTTCTTAACCGATATTTAACTTGTAGTTAAGTACAAAAAAAAAATTACTTTTAGTTTTTTCACAGCAATTTGACTAGAAATGTTTGTCACTTTAACTATTAACACACAAAACTTTTTTCTTAACCGATATTTAACTTGTAGTTAAGTACAAAAAAAAATTACATTTAGTTTTTTCACAGGAATTTGACTAGAAATGTTTGTCACTTTAACTATTAACACCAAAAACCTTTTTTCTTAACCGATATTTAACTTGTAGTTAAGTACCAAAAAAAAATTACATTTAGTTTTTTCACAGCAGTTTGACTAGAAATGTTTGTCACTTTAACTATTAACACCAAAAACCTTTTTCCTTAACCGATATTTAACTTGTAGTTAAGTACAAAAAAAAATTACATTTAGTTTTTTCACAGCAATTTGACTAGAAATGTTTGTCACTTTAACTATTAACACCAAAAACCTTTTTTTTAACCGATATTTAACTTGTAGTTAAGTACAAAAAAAAATTACATTTAGTTTTTTCACAGCAATTTGTCTAGAAATGTTTGTCACTTTAACTATTAACACCAAAAACCTTTTTTCTTAACCGATATTTAACTCTTAGTTAAGTACAAAAAAAAAAAATTACATTTAGTTTTTTCACAGCAATATGACTAGAAATGTTTGTCACTTTAACTATTAACACCAAAAACCTTTTTTCTTAACCAATATTTAACTTGTAGTTAAGTACAAATGCAAACATTCTTCAATTTGTCTTCGGTCCCTGAATATAATCTACAGCTTTAAAGTTAAATATCTCCTTCAATTTATATCATATGGAAGTAAGACGCTTCGTATCTGACTTTTTTGTAATGAATGTACACTACTGGACATTGAAAATGCAACAGCAAGGAGTGGCTAAAAAGTGATGGAACTTGAAAATGCAACAGCAAGGAGTGGCCAAAAAGTAATGACACTTGAATATGCAACAGCAAGGAGTGGCCAAAAAATGGTGAAACTTGAAAATTCAACAGAAGGAGTGGCCAAAAAGTGATGAAACTTGAAAATGCAACAGCAAGGAGTGGCCAAAAAGTGATGAAACTCGGCAGACATGGAGAGACAGCAGCGAACAATAAGTTAGAATAATTATAAGTATAATTATATATAATAAGAATCTCTATTTCAAAATGATATGCTAGAATAGCGTCGGCTCAGTATGCTGTAGGACTACCTTAGATGGCGATACATGAAGCAACACGTGTAGGTACAGAGCCAATAAAACTACGGATGGTTTCCTGAGGAATGGCTCTGCATTCCCTATCGACCATTTGCCACAGTTCGTGTCTTCTGAACGCAGCAGTGGCAGGGTCTGCAAACGGCGTCCAATTACATCCCAAATGTGTTAGGTTGGTGAGAGATCAGAAGAAAACGGTGGCCAGGGAAACAAGTGTGCTCTTTGCAGAGCACGTTGGCTGTTGCCAGCAGTGTGTGGTCGGCCGTTATCCTGCTGATAAAGAGCATTCGTCACGCCCTGAAGGTAGGGAATGACACCGGCCGCAGCAAATCGTATCGTTGGGCCTTCATGGTGCGCAGAATGTCAACTAAGGTGACCTGGAATCGTACACAATTGCGCCACAAATCATGATGAAGCGTTTTCGCGCAGTGTGGCGTTCTATATTTACTGCCGGATTAGATCTGTCTCCACGTCGACGGACGTGGTGCTGTACTGATTAACCACTATGGTAAAGGAACACTGCCCACGTCCTCCATTACTCACTCACTCACTCACTCACTAGCCACCGCGTGATGGTAGATCGTTCTGGTCGATATGGGAACATCCAGGGTGTCTTGAACATGCTCCAGAATGGAAGTAGAATTGGCTTGCGAGTGCACCACTATTTGTCTGCGGATGCGTCGATCCACGCGTGCTGACGTCACTCTGGCTGCGCCAGTACCCCTCGAACTTGCCACGTTTTCTTTTTCCAACCATCGTCGCCACAGACAGTGCACTGTGGTTGGGGTTAGGTGTGCGTCAGCTGAGATTTACCCTATAGACCAACCTGCCCTTCTCAGTCCAATCACTATGCCCCCCCTAAAATCATCTGTCTGCAGGAAATGCCTCCGTTGACGATAGCCTGGTATTCTTTGCTCTTACACCTGTCCTCTGAGTTAATGAGTTAAATTTTCTACGATGATTTCCATAGCAGAAATAACATTCTTCAGGCACAAAAATTGAACATTCTTCAGGTTCCTTCCCTTGTATCTTCTTCAGTGTGCTCTGGAGAGTGCGCACTTCACATAATTTGCATAACTCGGTGACGTGCGTCTACCCTGAAATTTGCATAATTTTCGGGCCACTCCTTCTTGGTGTTGCATTTTCAATGTCGGGTAGTGTAAAAATTTCCTAAATGTAAGTACGGCGATAGGAAATCTTGTAAAAAATTAGATTTTGTAACTTTTACGAATCTGATTCACGATAGCTGGGGTTTTATCTTTACTCGCAAGGTAGCATCAAAATTCAAGATAACGCTTTCTATCCGTCATACGTATGACAAGGTATGACGTCACGCGTAAGTTTCTATCCATTATATGTATTTCGATTCGTGCAAAACTTTATATGGAAGATAAAGAAGTATTTCCAGACTTTTAAACCACCCTATGCTAAATGAACTGAAATTTTATAGAAATATGTTCAAAATATCATGAGCTTAGAAAAGATTTGATAATCTTGGTATTTATATTGCGTTGGGTGCCCTTGCAAAACGATCAGAATTAAATATTTCTTTTTCACTTCCTTGTACGAAGTAAAAAGGAAGTATTGTAATCGCGAAAAGTTTCAGGCAGCATATTTCAAGGAAAATATCCATTTTGACCGCTATCGAATGCAATTTAGCAATGTTTTTGAGTGATATCTGTAGGTAAGGACAGAATAAAAAATACTCTTTTCCTCTAAAAAAATTATAAAACTGCTTCAAAATGAATTCTGAAGAGAATTTTTTGTGGCGTCTGTTCGAACGTATGTACGTACGTACGTATTTCGCATGATTCAAAAACGAGTAGCCTAAGAACGTTGAAATTTTGTATACAGGACTGCTATAACATGTAGATGTGCACCTCGTATTTTGGTTGCAAACGGCCGCACCAAACGTATATAAATATGTATATCCACTCTGTTACCCGGCTCAGTGATCTCGGTTTCTTTACTCTTACATGTTTGTAAATTGTAAATTTTTTGCTTTTAAAAATGATTCAATTATGTTGTTCTTATCTTCCGGTTAAGGTTTTTATCCCTTTAGTAAATCTGTATACAATAATTTTAGAATTATCAACAATTTTAAAGTTAAGTGCTGCTAAGCCTAATAATGTTTTTGATGTCGGCCATTGCTTGTTTACATTTGAAACTTGGCAAAATAGTGGATTTGTTGCCAATCTAGAGAAACTAGGATTCGTAACAACAAAGATAACGCCTTCATTTATTATTTAAATCATGCTTAATCCTTTCTGGAATTTTTTCGAGGAAATAAGTATTTAAGATTTACTTCGTAACTTTTAAAACAGATATTTTGAGTTTTTATGTATTTTTGCCTTGTCGCGAAGTGAAAACTAAATTTATTGAATGAGAAATACTCAATCGTCCGAGAAAAACTGTTTCTTTTTTTGTTTGTTTGCTTAATTTCTTTTATACATCGTTCTAGATTTATTATAGTATTTGAATAGAACATGTGGCAACGATTAGGTAATTCTTTAAATGATATAAATTTTGTGCATTATGAGTTATAATATGAAGGAAAACATTATATTCATTATATGCATTCTGAGTTATAATATGAAGGAAAACATTATATTCATTATATGCATTCTGAGTTATAATATGTAACGCTGTTAAGTGAACGTAGCGCCAGAGTGTTATAATATTATTGCTTATTATTATCCCAAAGGGCGTTAGCCCAGAAGGACTATAAATTTCGTTTTTTCATTTTGCATTGATTCACTATAAACGGCGAATCACCTTTTAAATTGTTGCCACCAAATATTCTCGCCCTGTATTATATTTAAAGAAATTAAATAATGAAGAATCTGCATCAATGTATGTATGTTTCTCGCACTGTGATAAAACAACGCTACCTAAAGCTATCCACTTTTGAATAACTTACGTTTCCGCACGAATATGGGCATCTGGAAGCCAAAATTTGGAATTTGATTTATTATTATTATTTGATTTAAAATTTTAACGAATTTTTTATTAACGAAATCGACGATTTCAAAACGAGCCATGACAACACTGTACGGGGAAAAAAAAAAAAAAAAAAAAAAAAAAAAAAAAAAATTATCTCCAGCGCGCGAGACTGCGTATCAGAAATTCAAAAAATATGCTCAATTTAAAATTACTTTGCGATATTGCCATTGAACTTAAAGTGGAACACGCTAGGGAAGTGGGTATTTTCCCCACTTCCCTAGCGTGCCTTCGTGGTGTAGTGGTTCTGCACAGTGAGCCGGTATTTCAGAGGTCCGTGGTTCAATTCCCGGCGAAGGCGGTTGCATATTTTTCATCTTGCCTGCTTCCAAAAATTCCTAATGTCTCTACAACTGGCGCCCGAACTAAAAGGGTTGTGGATGCCCGAACTAAAAGGGCTGTGGATGCCCGAACTAAAAGGCTTGTGACTGATTCTCCGCTCCCAGGATTTGGCGACTAGGTCCCCTAAAACCCTACCCGCCCTTTACGAAGGGGAGTATATAAGGTATTTCTCCCACTTTCCTAACGTGTCTTCGTGGTGTAGTGGTTCTGCACGCTGGGCCGGTATTCCAGAGGTCCGTGGTTCGATTCTCGGCGAAGGCGGTTGCATATTTTTCATCTTGCCTGCTTCCAAAAATTCCTAATGTCTCTATAAGTGGCGCCCGAACTAAAAGGGTTGTGGATGATGATTCTCCGCTCCCAGGATTTGGCTACTAAGTCCCCTAAACCCCTAGTCGCCCTTTACGAAGCGGAGTATATAAGGTATTTCTCCCACTTTCCTAGCGTGTCTTCGTGGTGTAGTGGTTCTGCACACTGGGTCGGTATTCCAGTGGTCCGTGGTTCGATTCCCGGCGAAGGCGGTTGCATATTTTTCATCTTTTCTGCTTTCAATTAACCTAATGACTCTACAAACTGAATTTTAGGGTTTAAGTGCGAAGAACATGATATTTAATAAATAAATGCAACACGCAAAACGTTAACAAAATGCCATTTTGGGCGTAATGTATAATCATGAAAGCCTTCAGATTTTATTATTATTATTATTATGAAACTTTTAAACTATTGATAAGCTAAGATTCTTTGTCATTGTCGGGCATACGTAGTTTCGCCAGCTGAGAAGGAACTGTTTTGGCGCCTTTAGTACTAGAGTTAGAGAAGCAGTTTGTTTAAATAAAGTTTTAATACAATTGACACGGCAGCAGTCTATACAGTCAGCTCTTAAATCTGGCATTGTTTAGAGGTATAAATACGATTTAATCGAAGTGTAGATGAATTTAGAATTACAATTTATATGCCAGAAACTCCACTAGTTTAAGATTTAAGAAAAGTATATAGAGACATTAGGAATTTTTGGAAGCAGTAAAGATGAAAAATAGCAAACGCCTTCGCCGGGAATCGAACCACGGACCTCTGGAGTACCGGCCCAGTGTGTTGACCACTACACCACGAAGGCTCGCTAGGGAAGTGGGAGAAATACCTTATAAGTAAACTAACATTTGCTAGAGAAAAACATTTTGAAGTTAAATTATAGAAACTAATGTTTGAATTCTGAATTAATACCTATTATTAATCACTTCCCGCAATAGTGGCGATCTAAAATTTTTATTTTCCGTACCACTTCAACTACAAACGAAATTAAAAATGACATTGACAAATATGTATTGCGTTAACCCCCCAAAAAAAGAATATAAATAATGTATATTTTATTACAGTTAGTCCCGAATATGTGTTACGATCGCCCCAGTCGAAGAATTTTAAGAAATGGAGATTTTAAAGATTCATGTGATTACAATTTTTTTTTAATGCTAGCAACACAGAAAACGTAACTCTTGAATATTTATTCAATTCTTGGCGATTTTAATGTTTTATTCATAAGAACTGCAATTTTTAACGCAGCTGCATTTGCTCCGTGTTTCAAGTAAATTAAACAAGCATAAATAGTGAACTGTTTCCGTTACAAATATAAAAAAATCTGAAGTGTACACCACATGACTTCCTTGTATTGGAATATTAAATTGGAATATTAAATTACACGCATTTTTTCTTGCATTTCATTTAAACTTATTGGATTTAATTAAATCCACTTCGCCGACAGCGCATAAACCACAATAGAGTAAATGCATTCTTTAAAATTCACTCTAGTATTTGTTTACCATAACTACACTCTGGCGCTAGATTCACTTAACAGTATTAATAATTATATAGCAGTTAACTTATATAATAATTATATAACGGAAACTAAGTTAACTGTTATATAATCCAATAATTATATAACAGTTAACGTATATATTTCGTTCATATTATAACTCATAATGCACAAAATTTATATCATTTAAAGAATAGAATTATCTAATCGTTGCCACATATTCTATTCATATACTATAATAAAGCTAGAATGATGTATAAAAGAAATTAAGCAAACAAAACAAAAAAGTAACAGTTTTTCACAGACGATTGAGTATTTCTCATTCAATTAATTCAGTTCTCACTTCGCGAGAAGGCAAAAATACATATAAAACTCAAAATATCCATATTAAAAATTACGAAGTAAATCACAAACACTTATTTCCTCGAAAAAATTCCAGAAAGAATTAAGCATGATTTAATTGGCAATAATAAATGAATACGTTATCTTTGTTGTTGCGAAGCTAAGTTTCTCTAGATTGGCAACAAATCCACTAGTCTCCTCTTTTAAATGTAAACATCAATGGCCACCATTAAAAACAGGCCTAGCGGCAATTAAACAACTTTAAAATTGCTGATAATTCTAAAAATATTGCACGCAGATTTACTAAAGGCATAAAATCCTTAACCGGAAGATAAAAACAACATAATTCAATCATTTTTAAAGCAAAAAATGTACAATTTTTAAACATATAAAAGTAAAGAAACTGAGATCACTGAGCCGGGTAACAGAGTGGATAGATATATAAATATATTTATATACGTTTGGTGCGGCCGATTGCAACCAAAATACGAGGTGCACATCTACATGTTATAGCAGTCCTATATACAAAATGTTAACGTTCTGAGGCTACTCGTTTTTGAGTTATGCGAGATACGCACGTACGTACATACGTTCGTACAGACGCCACGAAAAATTCTCTTCAGAATTAATTTTAAAGCAGTTTTATAATTTTTTTTGAAGGAAAAGAGTCTTTTATTATGTCCTTACGTACAGATATCACGCAAAAACATCGTTAAATTCCATTCGATAGCGGTCAAAATGGATATTTTCGTTGAAATATGCTGCCTGAAACTTTTCACGATTACAATACTTCCCTTTTACTTCGTACAAGGAAGTAAAAAGCTGTTGTGTACACCACATGACTTCTATGTACGAAATATTAAATTATATGCATTTTTTTTCTGCATTTCGTTTAAACTTATTTCCACGAATTTCATTAGAAATAGATTTCTCATTCAATTGATTCAGTTCTCACTTCACGGCAAGGCAAAAAAAGTACATAAACACTCAAAATATCTTCATTAAAAATTGAAAGATATAGAAAAACATAAAACACTAAATACAGTTAAAACAATTGAAAAAGCAATTTTTACAACCAAAATTACAGCGCAAAAACAAGTCATTTGATCAACGGGCGCGAAGGCAGATTTTTCGGTGCACAAAACTTGAAAGTTTACTTTTGGTCTCACTCGGCAAAAAGACCCTGAGGGTGCAGAAACTGAATTTGTTGTGGACGCTATGATGAATTAATATATGGGATAATTTAATAACTTAAATGATAATTCCCGAATAGATTAAGCATGATTTATTTCGCAATAATTAAAGAAGACGTTACTTTGTTATTACGAAGCTTAGTTTCTGTAGATTGGCAATAAATCCGTTATTCTGCTAAATTTCAAATGTGAACAAATATGGCTGCTGTGGTAAAAGATTAGGCTTAGCCGCACTTAAACAACTTTGAAATTGTTGCTAATTTTACGGATATAACATGCAGGATAAATAAAGGCATAAAAACCTTAACCGGAAGATAAGAACAACATAATTCAATCATTTTTGAAGCAAAAAATGCACAATTAACCAACATATAAGAATAAAAAACTGAACTCAAGGTGTGTATTTTTGGTGTATATAATTATGGCAAAGCACACTAGGGCTATCTGCCTAAGGGGAGGGATGGCTTCGTGGAGGACTTTCGAAGGGAAACTGGCTCGTTTACGCATTACACATGGGGAAAACCACGAAAACACCCATGCAGTCAGCCCGTTCGCGGGATTCGAACCTCGGACCGAACTACCAGTGTTCAGCGACTTTACCGTTCGGTCGCTGGTGGGCCTGAGCTCAAGGAGCCGTGTAGCAGAATAGGTATATATATATATGCTTTTGAGGTGGTCGATTGTCACCAAAAAAGGAGGGAGGTGTACAACTACATGCTGTATTAGTCCGATATAGAAAATTAATTGCAAAATTATTACAAAACCTGAGGCTACTCGTTTTTGAGTTATGCGAGATACGTGCATACATGCATACGTACGTACAGATGCCACGGAAAAAACAATTCTGAATCCATTTTAAAACAGTTTTATAATTCTTTTGGAGAAAAAGAGTCATTTATTCTGTTCTAACGTTACACAAAAACATCGTTCAACTGAATTTGATAGCAGTGAAAACATATAAGAATAAATAAAATAAATAAATAAATAAATAAATAAATAAACTGAGCTTACGCAGCCGAGTAACAGAGCGGGTGTCCGAAATCGGCCGCAACAAAAGTATATATATATTCTTTCGGTGCGGCCGATTGCATCGAAAACGGGAGATGCACAACTACATATTATAGCAGCCTTATATACAAAATTTCAAAGTTTTGAGACTACTCGTTTTTGAGTTGTGCGGGATACATACATACATACGTACAGACGCCACGAAAAAAATCTCTTCTGAATCGATTTTAAATCAGGTTTATGATTCACTTTACTATAAAAAACAGTCCTTTATCCTGTCGCTACGTACAGATGTCAAGTAAAAACATCGTTAAATTGCATTGGATAGCGGTCAAAACGGATAATTTCGTAGAAGTATGATGCCTGAAATTTTACGCGATTATAATACTTCCTTTTTACTTCGTACAATGAAGTAAAACACTAAAATTGAAGAGTCTTAAAACTTTTAGTACTATTTTGCTATTTGGTTCGATTATTAAACGACAAAGCTAAATGAGGACTAGTGAAAAAATTTGTGTTCGCTATAATACCAAACTATTTAAACTAATTTGCTTTGCATGCAAGATATATATTGACTCTGTTCTGTGAGAGATACGTTAGGTTACGTTACTTCTTTATTAGGACAAAACATTGGAAAGCGTTGGTCGGAAAACGAAAAGTTTCGTGGAGGGCTTTATAGAGGAAAATGGCTCGAATTCATGTTATGTACTAGGAAAACATGCTAATTTTATGTCTGGATTAGGCCTCAAGTAGTTAGGCTGCTCTGGATCGAGCTGCAGTGGAAGTACCAATAATTAGTGGTTGTATACATTTAATCTATGTATTATATCTAAAGAAATTAAATAATGAAGAATCTGCATAAATGTATGTATGCTTCTCACATTGTGATAAAACATCGGTACCTAGAGCCATACAGTTTTGAATAACGTAATCCTCCACCGATTATGGGCATCTGGAAGGCCTAATTTGGAATTCGGAATTTGTTTTATTATCTGTTTCATATTTCGTCAAACTTTAAGGAATTTTTGATTCACAAACTCTACGATTTCAAAGCGAGCAAAGCCAACACATTACGGGGGGAAAATTACAAATAGATTAAATTCGAAGGAAAAAAAACCTGAAGGTGTTCAGATTTTAAATGATGTCCAAAGGGGATTTTTTAATGTTTTATGTGTTACCTTTATTGATTAAATATCAGGTTCTTCGCACTTAAAACACATAAAATTCAATTCAACACCAATATCCCAAACAATTTAAAAACAGCATATCTGTTAGAATTTCCGACACAAAATCTCGCGTACTGAAGATTCCCCCCCCCGGTACAGTGTTGCCATTGCTTGCTTTGAGATCGTTGAATTATCCGTAGACCGCAACAATATTCATCGTCGTTACCGCATTAGAAGGAAGTGCATATTGCTAGGGGAGTCATCACCTTTGCACAACACAAAAAGTAAGAATTTCGACTGATTTTCGAGTTTTAATAAGTCAAACTGTTATGGTCATAGATATGTTACGGTGAAACACCGAAATCTGTAGAATGTCGACTTTCACCGGTGAATGTCAACATTCACATAATCTCTTGGTGTATGTCCAAAATATTTTCCAAATACTCTTATTTCTGACTTACAACGGTCAATGTCGACATTCACCATGTACTAGTGGTGAATGTTGAACATATAACAATACTATATTTTCTTCTCCGTCATTCAGTCGCGAATAAACGCACTTGAGACTTGAAATAAGAACTTAAGAACCTAAAACACACAATACATTCAAAATGAGAAAATAAAATAATAGAATTTAAAAACTTACTTAATTATACAGTACGTTCTAAATGAGAAAATAAAATAACGGTAATAGAAAAGTTACTAAATTATGGGATTCAAATCGTATTTATTGCAACAGCTTAAACTATTATGGCAGTTTATGACCTCTCTTTTCGACTTTCACCAGAGCATATCTGTGATTGTCGACATACACCGGTGAGGATCCGAATATACAAGAATGTACTGAAATATTCGGTCTTTCACCGACGTATTTGGTGAATGTTGATATTCTCCGAACATTCTCCAATTTCGGTCTATCACGGTAACAGATATAAGAAATTTCCAGTGTGTCATTTCTATACATAGATAATTATGTTTCTTGATTTATTTTACTAATAGTGTATAAAAATTTGTTTTATAAAGAAAAAACAATCTGTATTCACCCCAAAATTTAAAATTTGTACTAAAGCACCGCGCGAAAACTGACAGTAATACAAATCTAGTTACAGTAATAATTTTTACAATTTTGTGATGAAATCTCATTAGGTATGTTTCCGCACCTATTTAAATTTTAAAATATCAAAGAATTTTAACACCATTACAATAAGATCTTAGAAAACAGAAAAAGTGTTAAGAGGGCTCATACACGTTAAACCCCTCATGATCTTCGAATATGTGACTGTTGCAAGAATGGGGATATTTTATTTACTTTAAAAGCAATTACTTCCAACTTTTGGCAGCTGGCTACATAATATAGCTGCTTTAGAAAGTAGTAACCAGAAAGTTTGTGTCGCCACAAATATTTTTCTAATTTAATCCTCTTCGTGACAAAATATTTCGCCGTGTTTCCATCTTGCGCGCGTGATATTTTAAAAATGGCTGATGGTACATACTTGAAATTGGATGGAATTCTTTTTATGAGCACTATCTTCTAACTGAACCAAAAATCTGATAAATATTTTAATATTAAAAAATTTTATGGACGAAAATATTACAAATGTTTTTAATAAAATACATTTTATAAACTCGACTCCAAATAAAATAAAAATTTAACATGACATTTTTAGAATTTTAGGTTCACAGTAGTTTCCAAATGTTATAAAAGCTATATATAAAATATGGAAATAAATTATGCGACAGAATATTTTAAACTGTGCGCGCAAGGTGGAAACATGACGAAAAATGTTGTCACAAAGCGGATTAAATTATAAAAATATTTGTGGCAACACAAACGTTCTGATGACTATTTCAGAAAGCAGCTATATTATGTAGTTAGCTGTCAAAAGTTGGAAGTAATTGCTTTTAAAATAAATAAAATATCCCAATTCTTGCAACAGTCACCTATTCGAAGATCTTATGGGTTTTAAGGTGTATGAGTCCCCTTAAAAAATTTTCAGTAAAGTTTTATAAATATTTAAAAAATAATTTTTCAAAGATGAAAGTAGGTGCATTTTTTCCAGCAATATCATCATGTACTTACCCTGAAATTTTTAAATCAGTAGCTATGATAGATTGTTTTAAAGAGTGCTTGCAAGTATGAAAATCACCATTTTGAGAAAAATGGTTTTAAAGTTTCAAAATTTCCAATATACCTTATATTAGGGAGAAAATACCTTATAATACAACTTAAATAAGCATCATTGGCAGTCCTCTGTCTTCCCACCCCTTCTACAGTTGTCTGCTTCAATAGGTTATTTTTAAACTCCTAATAAATGTTTCTTTCCTGATGAACCGACCCTTTCCAACATAAAAGTTCAGCGAAGTGTTATATGTTTTTTTTTATTTAAATGCGTGTGTTTATTTTTTTATGTTCGTGAAAAAATGTAATATATTTTTTTCTTTTGAATTCTGATGTCTTTATAACTTACTTGACTAAGTTACTAATTAAGTTTTTAATTTTAGCTCGATGATTTCATTTCTAAAATTATATCTTCTGTACCTTATAATACTGTTGCGTGCGTACGGGTTCGTTATGAAATGAATGCACAAGTCCGATGAAAAATGAACAAAAATTTATTATTATCACAACAAAAATGCTTAAATTTTCTCAAATTATCATGCAGTATTACAATTTCTCACAGTAGTTATCTTTTAACTACTCAAATGTCCAATAGAACATAATTCAAAACAGCTAAAGAACGCTAATCCGCGAATTCGCTACAATCAACAAGAGCAGTTTTCTAAACAACAACAAACTAAGCAATTACTACAAACTGAGATGTTTTCCTCCTTTTATAAGATTTTAAAATCACGCGCTAGAATTTTCCAGTACTTTCTCGAAATCAAATAATAATTTATTTATTTAACGCACGCGCTCTTGTATTTTTAATTTTTCCGGCTTAGCTTTCTTTTAATATTCGTCACGCGCTGCACTGCGCGAGAAATGAAACCATTTAATTTATAATTGAACTAACATTAGCTTTTTAAATACCAAATTCGTAACACTGCCCCCTTCCCAAGGACTGCACGTCCCGGGCAGTACAATCCCTGGACAGGAAGCTAAACTTACAACTGTGGCATAAATGCAACTGAGGCATAAACATTACATCACAATATCAAACAACATGAACAATAAATGCAATAACTAACTTAAACAAATCAAATGCTATCAAATACTAAATACAAATCAAATACTAAATACAAATCAAATCAAATACACATTTAAAAACAAAAAGGACCATGGTCTGATACTATTTACAATTATTTACATTATGTACTATGGCCATAGTAATGAGCTAACCTGTCGTAAGAGTTCGAAGACTCACGGATCCGAACCACGACGTCATTCGGTTTCAGCACTGTATATGGACCATCCGAAGGTGACTGTAATTTAGGTGACAGTCCTTTTCGTTGAATCGGGTTCCACAACCACACCTTGTCTCCTTTGTTGGATCTATGTCTAGTAGCTCTTGTGTCGCATCTGGTCTTCGTTTTCTCCGTCGCCAAGTTGACTCGCTTTCGTGCAGAACGGTGCATCCCCTCAAACCGGGCCTGGGCATCTTGGATGTGTTCCTCAGGCGATGAAGGCGCATCCGTAGGGAGACTAAACAGGCGGTCACAAGGCAGACGAAGGTCTTGACCGAAGAACTTCTGAGATGGAGAATAGCTGATAGTCTTGCGTTTCTTTTCGACCCTGATATGATTTCGGCAGCTTCCCGAGCTCGATCTTTCGGACAAGGCGTCGACATTTCCAGGCGAGGATCCCTTTTGAGGATGGATAGTCATGCCATCAGATGCTGAAAGCAGCTTATTGTTTTTGAAATCTAAGGAAAAATTGTATTTCCTTAAAAAGTCCAATCCGAGTATGCATGGATCTGTAATATCCGCCACATATGCCGTGTGATGGTAGGCGGCACTTCCAAACGTGATTTTCAGGTTTAACTTCCCAGCTATGTCGATATTATCACCAGACGCAGTCTGAAGGGTAACATAGGATGGCGTCCAAATAAGTTTATCTTTAAACTGTTCAGCTAAATCTTTCCTAATGATGGTAACATTAGCTCCTGTGTCAATGATCATATTGCAAGGAACTCCATCGATATTCCCATTGATGGACAGTCCGTTATTGTTGCCACTCACTATAGAGATCTTAAGCGCTTTAAAACAGGGTTTCTCATTATCTGGCAACCTCCGTTCCTTGATATGGTCATTAATTTGTTTCCTGCGTCGTTGCTCAGAAATTGTCTCAATTTTCGTACCCTGGGGTGTTCTGCAATTCTTTCGTACGTGGCCTTCAGCTCCACAGTTCCAGCACTTTGGTTTCTTGTTAGTCCTTTTCCTTCCCGTGGCATTTAATTGTCTGTTTAAATCGTATGCTTTATTTTCCGTGCTCTGGGGAGTTCTGCAGTTCCTTCGTAGGTGGCCTTCAACACCGCAATTCCAGCACTTTAGGGTCGGTTTCGTTTCACCACTATTCCGTCTTAAAGCATTCACTGGTCTTGTCAACTCATCCGTTTTATTATCCGTGCCCTGGGGTGTTCTGCAATGCCGTCGTAGGTGACCTTCAGAACCACATCTCCAGCATCTTACAGCCACTTTGTTCTCACTGCTACTCCGTATCAAAGCATCGACTTGTCTGGATAAATCATCTAAACGAGCCATCAATTGGTCCCCTGGGTCGTGGACTCGCACAGCTCTGACTGGGTAGCGATCTCTAAGAGTTGCTTGCTGGGCTGCCTCGAACTTCATGGCGTACAACAGAGCGCTTTTTATGTCCTTTACATCTGCCATTCGAAGAGCTTTCTGTATTTCAGGATCCCGGATGCCGTCGATGAAATATTGCAGCGACAGGATTTCTCTTGTTTCTGTCGGGCACTCCGAAAAGGCGAGGTGGGACAGCCTTTCAACATCCGTGGCGAGCTCCTGGAGTGATTCGGTGGGCTTCTGTTGACGGGATTTTAATTGAAGCCTGCTGTAGTCTTTTAAACATTTCTCGCCAAAGCGCCGCTCCATAGCGCCGGACAGAGCTTCGAAATCTAACCTTTTGTTTTCGGGAAGAGTCTGAAGGATATCCGCTGCGTCGGCTCTTAAAGAAGCGGCGAGATGACAGGCCTTAGCTTGGGAATCCCATCCATTCGCATCCGCAACGATAGAAAACTGGGTCTTGTACACTTGCCAGTATGTCTTCCCATCATATGTGGATAGCTTCAGAAATGGACGAGCAGGCATCGGTAAGAATTTAAAATCATCATTCTTGCTCCCTGCCGTCGCTACGAATTTCTTTAACGTTTCCATTTCTTTGGCAACTGCAGAAACTCTCTCATCAATTTGTTGTTCGACTTGGTGTTGGACGGCACAAACTCTTCCTTCAATTCGTTCCTCCACAGCCGAAACTCTCCCTTCTATATGTTCTTTTACAGAAGAAACTTTTTTTTCTATTTCTTCTTTCACCGAAGAAACTCTTTCTTCAATTTGATCTTTTACGAAAGAAACTTTTTCTTCAATTTGTCCAACTTTATTTTCAACTGTGTCAGTTCTGCCTTCCATAGCTTCAAATTTATTTTCTATTATGCAGGTAATTTCTCTTTTCATTTCTTCTTGACATGCTTCAATCTTTTCTTGACCAGCTTGAACGGCTTTCATTTCGTCCTTAACGGATTCCTGGCCCAATTTCATTTCTTCCTTAACGGATTCCTGGCCCAATTTCATTTCTTCCTTAACGGATTTGACGGCCCCTTCCATCTTTTCTTGGAAAGCAGCAAATGCAGTCATCATTTGCCTGAATTGTTCTTCCATCGCTCTTGTTATTGGCATTCAAATCCCACTTCTGACACCAAAAATTGTTGCGTGCGTACGGGTTCGTTATGAAATGAATGCACAAGTCCGATGAAAAATGAACAAAAATTTATTATTATCACAACAAAAATGCTTAAATTTTCTCAAATTATCATGCAGTATTACAATATTTCACAGTAGTTATCTTTTAACTACTCAAATGTCCAATAGAACATAATTCAAAACAGCTAAAGAACGCTAATCCGCGAATTCGCTACAATCAACAAGAGCAGTTTTCTAAACAACAACAAACTAAGCAATTACTACAAACTGAGATGTTTTCCTCCTTTTATAAGATTTTAAAATCACGCGCTAGAATTTTCCAGTACTTTCTCGAAATCAAATAATAATTTATTTATTTAACGCACGCGCTCTTGTATTTTTAATTTTTCCGGCTTAGCTTTCTTTTAATATTCGTCACGCGCTGCACTGCGCGAGAAATAAAACCATTTAATTTATAATTGAACTAACATTAGCTTTTTAAATACCAAATTCGTAACAATACAATCAAGAAAAATAAGGTTCTGTTAAACGTATCAATCTGGAGATCTAAAGCAGTGGCTTATTCTTAACACATATTATGTCTCTGTTACCGTGAGAGACCGAAATTGGAGAATGTCGACTTTCACCGGAGAATATCAACATTCACCAAATACGTCGATGAAAGAACGAATATTTCAGTACATTCTTGTATATTCGGACCCTCACCGGTGTATGTCGACAATCACAGATATGCTCTGGTGAAAGTCGAAAAGAGAGGTCATAAAGTGCCATAATAGTTTAAGTTGTTGCAATAAATAAGATATGAATCGCATAATTTAATAAGTTTTTTATTACTGTTATTTTCTTTTCTCATTTAGAACGTACTGTATAATTAAGTAAGTTTTTAACTTCTATTATTTTCTTTTCTCATTTTGAATGTATTGTGTGTTTTAGGTTCTCGTGTTCTTAAGGGGACTCATACACCTTAAACACCTCATGATCTTCGAATATGTGACTGTTGCAGGAATTGGAATATTTTATTTATTTTAAAAGCAATTACTTCCAACTTTTTACAGCTGACTACATAATATAACTGCTTTAGAAACTAGTAACCAGAAAGTTTGTGTTGCCACAAATATTTTTGTAATTTAATCCTCTTTGTGGTAAAATATTTCGCCATGTTTCCACCTTGCGCGCATGATATTTTAGAAATGGCTAATGGTACATACTTGAAATTGGATGGAATTCTTTATATGGGCACTATTTTCTAACTGAACCAACAATCTGATGAATATTTTAATATTGAAAAATTTTATGGACGAAAACATTACAATTTTGTTTAATAAAATACATTTCATAAACTCAACTCCAAATAAAATAAAAATTTAGCAGGAAATTTTTAGAATTTTAGGTTCATAGCAGTTTCCAAATGTTATAAAAGCTATATATTAAATATGGAATTAAATTACGAAACAGAATGTTTTAAACTGTGCGCGCAAGTTGGAACATGACGAAAAATGCTGTCTCAAAGCGGATTAAATTATAAAAATATTTGTGGCAACACAAACTTTCTGATCACTACTTCAGAAAGCAGCTATACTATGTAGTCATCTGTAAAAAGTTGGAAGTAATTGCTTTTAAAATAAATAAGTTATCCCAATTCTTGCAACAGTCACCTATTCGAACATCTTATGGGTTTTAAGGTGTACGAGTCCCCTTAAGTTCTTATTTCAAGTGTCGAGTGCGTTTATTCGCGACTGAATGACGGAAATGAAAATATAGTATTGTTATATGTTCAACATTCACCATTACTACATGGTGAATGTTGACATTGACCGGTGTAAGTCAGAAATAAGAGTATTTGGAAAATATTTCGGACATACACCAGGAGACTATGTGAATGTTGACATTCACCGGTGAAAGTCGACATTCTCCAGATATCGGTGTTTCACCGTAACATCTCTACATATTATCATTATGCATATTATTATTATACAGATTATCACTCTACATATTACCACTCTACATATTATCACTATACATTGCGAACTTGATGGGTACAGTTTAGGAAATTGTACCGATCAATCTCGATTCTGCATTACACGCACTTGAGACTTGAAATAAGAAATTAAGAGCACGAGAACCTAAAACATACAATACATTCAAAATGACATTTTAAGATCTCATCAAACTCTGGCATTGCGTCAAAACGTTGGCTAATTTGTTCCCCATTTTTATCATGAAATCAGTACCATAAGTGACAGGGTAAAAACTGCAATGTAAAAGAAATATTAGATTATAAATATTAAATAATATTTGCGGAACAAACATCCTTAAATTTATGTAATTGCCATTTGGCAACGCACTCATATTTAGTCATAGATATCAAATCAAAATACAAAGTTTAGCTTACTGTATTGTGTAACCAATTGGATACATAGTGTTTACGTATATAATTTTGAAAGTTTCAGTGTGGTGGCAACACTAACGGTCGTTGTTGCGAGTTGATGTGTAGCATGTGGACATTATTTGAGTTTACGAATTTTTGATTTCTTTGTTTATTGTTATTTTGATACATTCAAAATTATAAAATTGTTTGAACAAGTTTGTATTATCAGGACTTGTGTTCCTCTTTACTTGCTTTGGAAACATGAACTGTCCTGACTCGGAACAGGGAGCTTACTCAAGCTATGTTCAATAAATTGTGAAGTAGACAATACACACAGGAAGGGTATACGAAACCCTTTATTTTTCTATCTTTACAGAGATTTCCGGAACTTCGGAATACAGAGACCAACCACTTGTGGTCTGAAAGTAAGAATATAAAACTACTAACTAAAACTAACTTTGGATTAATATATAAGTGCCTAACTTTAAGATTGGCCGTTATTTAACAAAATCCGTATGTAGTACAGAGAGCTGCTAAAACTACGATACGTTTGAAATTATCAAGAGGACTAAACCTCTGGCCTTGAAGGCAACCAGCAACCGAGTAAAAACTACTATGGCAAGCGGCCTGCTTCTAATAACTCCTTCCTCTCTCTTGCTTGGCAAAAAGCCACAACTTAAGTACTTGGCGTTAGCAAGATAAATTTGCATAAATAAGTTAAAGCTTTTAATTCTGGCCGGAAGTAGAAAATAAGAAGTGATAGTAAAGATTTAAAAATAAAATAAACGTTACTAAAACTTAGGATCCTTACAGTATTATTACATAAAATTATTATTACACATTTTGCCTGTAATATTTTTTGTAAAAGTTAATTTGTAGAAGTAAATAATATTTTTTCAAAAAATTGGAATAAAAACTTAGTTTAGATTTTTTTTTAGTATTTTTAGTCCAAAGGGGCAATTTGCCCCGAAGGACTATTATTTTCATTTTGGCATATTGTGTCGAAAACTTTAAAAGACTGTATCAAATTTCAAATTGTAGCCTCCAAATATTATCGCATTGTATTATATTTAAAGAACTTTAACGAATTTTTGATTCAAACTTAAGGATTTCAAAGTGAGCAATGGCAGCGTTGTACAGAAAACACATTTTATCACCAGCGCGCGAGACTGTGTATCGGAAATTCTAAAGATACGCTCAATTTAAAATTATTTTGCGATATTGCTGTTGCACTGGATCTTATGGTTTAAGTGCGAATAAACATGATATTTAATAAATAAAGGTAACACACAAAATGTTAAAAAATCGGCCCTTTGGACGTAATGTAAAATCTGAAACTTTTCAAATTTTCGTTTTTTCTTCCGTCTGTTTTATTTGATATCTAATCTAACGTATTTTTGTTTTTTAAAAATAAAAATAATAATTCATGCATTTAAGGGTTAAGGAAAACTGATTTTTATGTGAATATTTAAGGAAATATAAGTGGGAATGATGGGGCAGCTCATAAGCGAATGTAACACGGTTATACCATAAGAAAAGAACGCAAAAGCAATTTATTATCCAAAGAAAGAAAACAGCACAAACTAAAATCACAATAATTAATAATCACAGTAGTACAATAAAATCACAATAATTAATATGCCAAAGACTATGCTATGAGTAGAGGAGTAACAAAATGGTCTATCCTAGGAGAAAGTGTTGCGTTTAGAAAACCGCCAGAAATAGCTTTTAGATTACATGTAGAAATCTAATTTTTGTATGCTCATCTTTCCCTTATTTTTAAATCTATCGTTTTTATATCTGACGTATGATATGCATCTGTAAATTTCGATCTTATTTTTACTTCCTTGCACGAAGTAAAGAAAGTATCGTAATCACGAAAAATTCCCTCTTTCATATTTCAACGAAAATATCCATTTTGACCGCTATCGAATGCAATTTAACTGCACGTAACTGTACGCAAGGACAGAATAAAGGGCTCTTTTACCCCAAACAAATTATAAAACTGATTGAAAAGGGATTCAAAAGATATTTTTTCATGGCATCTATATGTACATACATATGTATAGTATATGTATCTCGCATAACTCAAAAAGAAGTAGTCTCAGAACGGGAAAATTTTCTATATAGGACTGTAATGACATGCAGTTGTGCACCTCCCTTTTTGGTTGCAATCGGGCGCACCAGAAGTATATATATATATATACACTCGGCTCCATGAGCTCAGTTTTTTTATTCTTATACTCATATGTTGGTAAATTACGTTATTTTTATAACGTTCTTATTGCGTTCTAATGTTCTTATGTTCCGGTTAAGGTTTTTATGACTTTTGTTAATTTGCATGCTATAGTTGTAGAATTATAAACAATTTAAAAGTTGTTTAAGTGCAGCTAAGCCTAATTTTTGTTTACCATAGCAGCCATATTTGTTTACATTTGAAACTTAGCAGAATAGGCAATTATGTCTTTCTGCACTTTCAGTGTCATTTTGCCGAGTGGGAACAAAAGGGTTTTATTTCTTTTTTTGTATATTTTTCAATTTTGATGAAGATATTTTGAGGTTTTATGCATTTTTGCCTAGCCTCGAACTGAGAACTGAATTAATTGACTGAGAAATCTGTCTCTAATGAAATTTGAGGAAATAAGTTTAAACAAAATGCAGAAAAATTGCGTATAATTTAACATTTCGTACAAGGAAGTCATGTGGTGTACGCGTCAGATTTAAAAGAAAAAAATATTTTCCAAAATTAAATAAGGTTTTTTTAATAAAATTGAATATGAAAGAAGTTTGGTGTTTGTACTAAGCTATTTTATTATACAATAGTATAATACTATTTGTAAAATTGTAAACTCTATTTGCCGAATTATTTAAAAAAAGTCGTTTTTTACTAAATAATTTTTATAATGCCATGATTATGCCTATGATTAATAGCTCGTGATTCCCTGTTTCAGAAGTTATGGAATAAGAACCAATTCTATTTTAATAACAATAATTTTTTAAAGCCAAATAATTTTATATGTGAAAATAAAAATGCTCTTTGTGAAAACACATTATATCTTAAAAATGGATGCTTTGATTTATTGGAAATTTTATTACCTATTATTTTTGTGTAACTATTGCTAACGTAAATCAAAACTCATAACTATTTTAACTACAGAAAATGTTTCACAAAATTTTAAAAACTGAAAATAATCTCTTATGAATTTAGAAATAAATGGCTTTATAATTTACATAAATTTCAAAATTATAACTTTTTAATGTGAAAGGTGCACTAGTTTTTTTTACGTTAAAAATAAATATTTTATTTATTGCAGAATAAATAAATAATTCGGATTAAAATAACATAAGTTGCCAAATGCGGCACTGCAGTTTGGGGAATATAGCTATAGGGAGAAGAGAAGGGAATTAATGCCGTTCATCAGGCGACTAATCGCTTGCCAGAGACACCTGGTGGTCTGAAGGAGAATTAATTGTCGCCTAATCCACAAGACGGAGTTGAGGCCACGCCCCTGAAGCGCCCTGATTGGGCGAAAGAGCCGATTCATCTCAGCTTCCTATTGTTCCGTTCAAAGCATAGAATAATCGCTATTGGCCATTAAAGATGCAATTATTGAGTAAAATCGTTTTCATACATGGTAATGACGGAACTGAGATTTTTTCCCCCGTATTTTCGCCCCGTCTCTTCTAAAGCACTTTTTTCTATCTTTATTTTTTGACTGGTGGCTAACTTTTTTTAATGAATGAATCTACGTGTGTTCTGATGCTGGCGGAGTTAAAAACTCGGAGGATGGAACACAAAAGACTTCTTTTTCATTTATTTTTTAACTTTTGTGAATTTTATTTTATTTATTTATTTATTTTTTTTTTTTTACGCAAGCGCTACTTTAATACATGGGGTTTTGATACAGATTTTAACGAGATCTATTCATCAACAAAAGGTAGTGGAGTACAAAGACGCCATCGAATTTTTACACATTATTTTTTTCCAATATTCTTTTTTTTACCTCGAGGTTTTAATTAGAGCTTAAATATTTTTTTCTCTCTCTCCATTATTATTATTTTTTTTTACTTTTTTAGTCTGCATGATTAACTAATATCTTCCCTCTGGATAGAAGTTTTTTTAACCCTAATTTCTTCTTACATGGTTTTTGCGGCACTGAGTTTTTTTTTCCCTGCACCCGCCTAGCGCAAAAATTAATCAGGGACACGTATCGGCTCATTAGAAGAAAATGTCTTAGAAAGACAGATAATGAAGTTTTGGAAAATTTCTGCTGTAGATAGGAGGGAAAAAAAATCCCCACTTTTTCTCTTCTGCTATGAGTTTAATGGTTTATGTCCCATTTTTCAAACGCCATTTATGAGAGGGGGGTATGTAGGGATAAATGACACATGGGAGGACATCCCTGTTTCTTTGTTAATCCTTCCAAGATTAATAGTGTCTACGGAAACTATTAAGTAATCTTCAAAATAATTTTGCACTATTAGTCAAGTAACTGAAGACCTTCGCTACCTAATGGAGGATGTTTAATTTTGGGACTATAATGACTCGCTGGAAATTACGGATCGTTGCTCTGTAACCATTGTAGCTGCTTGAAGTAGCACAATTTAACTCAAGTGTAGTACCGTTCTCTTATATATTTTGGTAATTTGATTTATGAGCTTTTAAAATATCCGCTCGTTAATGGCAGATTAACGTATAATCATTAACTCACGTCAATTTGAGCGTCGCCAGGACGGGCGTGTAATTTTTACATCCTGCTGTAAGACTGCGCAGTTTCGGCACGAGATTTCGCAACCGAGGAATAATTTAAAAATTCTTATTTTCCAGCAAATTAGAAGCTTACTTTTCAACTGCTAAATCCCAGCGGAATTTTAATTGCGAAACTTTGTCTTGTAGTTCATGCATTAATAAATTTAGTCCTAATAGTGGCCAGATAGTCGTCATGGACAAGAACACTTACATCGATGGTGTGTCACTAAACTCTTAAACGTGTCAGGACTTGTGTTTCTCTTGATTTGCGTTGGAAACATGAATGAACCTGAATAGGAACAGGAAGCTTACTCAAGCTATGTTCAATAATGCTGTTATCACATCTATAGACGCGCGCGCTTATCCGGGACAATTCCGAGAAACGAGATTCTAGTAGTACGGCTTTAAGCGGCAGGCTTCCGAGAAATGTTTCGTCTAGCTAGGAGGATCGTGTCCCGGCTACGAGCAACATTTTAAAACTTTTCCCAAAATGTTCCGGCTGGAGACGTGTTCCTCGAACGTTCAACCAATCAGATGAAAGGTCAGCTTCTGAAGGATCACGGGTAACTTTCAATATGGCAATGGCTCTCACTGTGAAGTGATGGACGGTGGAAATAGAGGCCGATTTAATTATTGCTGTTTTGTTGTAATACAACTGCCTGAGTCATTTTTTAAATGTGTATATATTCATTAAATATATAATCGTGGAAATTTCAGAGTTGACAGTATTTTACGACGTTCTTGCATTTCGGATTTGTTTACAAATTGTTCGTAGCCAAAAGTTCGCCAAATTTGTCGTATTTCGTGCTGATCGTGTATTATAACACTGTTATATAATAGAATTTTATTTCTTAAATTTGAATAATTTTTTAAAATACGTTTGTATATGCGCGGCTTTTCTCCTAATTACTTATCTTTTAAATTGTTAACTGCATAATCAGTGACACATTTTAAACAGCATAAAAGATGCATAAAAAAGAAAAGCATAGCTTATGTAATAATGATAATAATCATTAAATTTGTCTATTATTTTCACGTTATTAATGAAATACTTTTTGGATTATAAATACATTAGAAACTATACTTTTATTGTAAATGCTACATATTGAAACATTGAAAATTTATGGATTTATTATTATGCATGATGAAAAACATTTGTATATACATTCATTAATATAAATCTTATTCATTACATTAATACTAATAAATATATATTAACAACTTCTAAAACATCGCATCTCTCTATCTGTATGTAAATATATGACTTAGATGTGTATATATATATGTATGTATAAATACAAAAATGAACATTGCCAAGAAGTTTATTTGAAGTTACTTTTAATTCAGATAACGATTATGTAATTGGCAGCAACTATAGTTATCAGTTCTTTGCAAATTATTATGGGTATGTAATAATCAGTTGAAAAATAATTGATGAGTATTTGAGTACTAAAGAGTGTACACATTTTGTTATTGGGTTAATTCATAATTATATCATACGTATGATCTACGTAATAAAAACATGACTAATAAATAATAAGAAATGTAACAGCTGTGCATTTATAACATTTGATTACTTAAAACAGCGCACAACTGATTATCACCTTCATGTCTGTTTACATAATGAATTGCACTTTCCAATTAAGTGCACGGGCCTACTAGTGGCCGAAGTGTCGTTGAACACTGGTAGTTCTGTCTCAGGTTAGAATGCCGCGAACGGGCTGGCTACATGACGTTTCCTTGGTTTGCCCCATTTGTAACTGGTATACGAGCCAGTTTTAAAAAATCTTCTACAAAGGGATCCCTCCTGTTGTTATCCCTCGAGGCTTTGCGGTAATCACATAAAACCAACTGAGCCCACCAGCGGCCGAGCGGTAAAGTCGCTGAACACTGGAAGTTCGGTCCGAGGTTCGAATCCCGCGAACGGGCCGGCTGCATGGACGCTTTCGTGGTTTTCCCCATGTGTAACGTGTATACGAGCCAGTTTCCCTTAGAAAGTCCTCCCCGAAGGCATCCCTTCCCTTAGGCAGATAGCCCTAGTGTGCTTTGCTGTAATCTCAATAAACCAAACCATAAAACAAACTCATGATGTGAACACCTAATTTCTAGAGTTGGTATAATTAATGTGTTTTAGGTATATTACCGAGTGTTCTATGGGACAGTAAACAACTCGCACATGTTTAATTGCTCATGTATTCATATGCTTTATTTGATCTTCATTTTGCTGAATAGTATCAGCTGGCTGTGAGGAGGTAAATATCAGTCATATAGATTTTTGTCATTTGAATGGACAGAACAGTAATTATGAGCCATAAAGTTAGTCAGAAAATGCTTTCACCAGGTCACAAATTTTCCAGTGAGCCATCAAATTTTCATTGAAATGCAGACAACAGAAAATACACACAAGCGATGTGTGATAAATAGACTTATCCAGCACATGTTTTTAAACTATTCATAGGTGTATACAGAATTTGGCTATTACTGATGTAATTGATTGCTATAACCAGAAGTGTGTTTATCTGTTACATGAAGTGCCAGAGTGGAGATCAAAGTGATTAACTTGATAGCAATCACCTTTCAATTATCTTCCATTACTAACAATAAAGTTTAAAACGAAAAGCGTGTGAGCGATACAAAACAACACGAAGAAGCGAATGTCACTTGAAAGGAAACGTCACTTTCGCCAATCTGAGCGATAACTGATTCTTGTTTGGCTTTCAGCCTGTTTGCCAAGTGAAGATGGTAACCCTATTTTGCCAAAGGCCGTTTCTCAGAACTGTTGCTACAAACGTTTTGTCCCGGCAACAAACAGCTAATGTGATAACGCTCTAAGGTGTGAAGTAGACAACACAAGCAGGAAGGGTATACGAAACCCTTTATTTTCAATCTTTTACAGGCACTTCCGAACTTTGGAATACAGAGACCAACCACTTGTGGACTGAACGTAAGAGTATAAAAACTACTAACTAAAACTCTAACTAAAAAGCTAATTTTGAATTAATATACAAATGCCTAGCACTAAGACTGGCCTTTATTTAAAAAAGGTACGTATGTAGTACGTCGACCTGCTGAAACTACGATACGTCTGCAAATATCAAGCAAGCTAAACATCTGGCCTTAAAGGCAACCAGCAACCGAGTGAAAACTCGTAAAACTACAGTGGCAAGCAGGCTTACTTCCTAAAACTCCTTCTCTCTCCCTAACTCTTGGCAAAAAGCCACAACTTAAATACTTGGGCGTTAGCAAGACAATTTGCATAAACAAGTTAAAGCATTTAATTCTGTGGTGATTTAATTCTGTGGTGAATAAGTGGAAAATAAGAAGTGATAGTACAGTTTTGAAATAAAATAAACGTTAGTAAAACTTAGGATCCTTACAAACAAAGGACCATGTAATCCGATTCCTAAAGATCCTTCACCTTCCGACCTGTCAAAAATAAAACCTGCGATCAAATCTTCACAAATCCTTCAAGCAACTTAAAACAGTCGCTTATCCCACCTGTTGCGAATTGTGCCAGATTATATGCTCTTCCCAAAATTCATAAATGCGGTATTCCTTTCCGCCCTATTGTATCAAATTTAGGTACTGCCTCATATCCGTTAGCTAAATATTTAGTTTCTAGATTTTCAACTCTATTGGACAATAACATTTACACCATAAAAAATTCAACAGAATTTGTAAGAAAGGTTAAAAACATTTCTCCTAGAAATTTACTCATGGTTTCTTTTGATGTAAAATCATTATTCACCAATTTTCCAGTGGGCGCTTGGAACATGGGCACTTGGAATCCTGAATTTGGAATTTTTTTAATTGTCTATTTCATATTTTGTAAAATTTTAACAATTACAATAACACCGACAACTTGCAATGGAAATTAAACGTTATAACATAATATCAATTCAAGTCTAAATAGAATAGTGCTGGATTAGCACGTCAAGTTACGGCTGACTTAGGTTTTCTCGACAAACCTAACAGGCGTGACAATTATTCGAAATGGCCAAGGAGTGTATTTGCGAAACAGCAAGATCAACAACAAAATGCGCCTTGGCTGACGAAAACACGCTATGAATAAACTTCAATATTCACCCGTTTAAACACTCACTTCATTTAACTTTAAATTTACATCCCGGCGAAGAAATGCAAGGGGAAGTTGAGGAGTTCAGGAAAGATAACAAAAAACATTGAATAATATGTCAATTTAAAAAAGCCCTACACCCCTACCTCCAAACCACCTGAAAGGACTTTCTCTTCCCGAGTATTTTCAGTGCTCCCATGCCGCACATACATTATACATTTACAAGCATCTATGCCTTCTCCGGGATTCAAAACCGGACCCATCGGTACGGCATTGCTAATCACGATACCGATCAGGGCTGTTCAAGGAAGAAACAGAAGAAATTCTGGGTATATCCTCTGAGCTGTTGCTCGGTTTCCGTTCTGTAGAAAAGAACGTCCTCTCTCGTGCGATTTCTTTCAGAATTCGCACGAGAAAGGACGATTTCGATCTACCTGTACGTATCTACGTATCGTACCTGCCTTTAGGTACGTACCCACCTGTCTTTACATTTTTAGCATATATATTTATATAAATTTTTACATAAAATTTACATAATATTTTCTGCTTTCGTTAAATATTTATGTAAATATATGTGATGTACCAGCTTTTGTCCGGAATAAATAGATTGGTAAAGAATCATAGATGTAGTCGTAGCTGAAATTATCAGACGATAAGTTTAAAAAACAGGATCCATTTATTATATTTCAGGAGAAATAACACTTACAAAATCAGATATCCGGAGTAAATAAAAAAAGAACTACTAATAACTTTTTGTATGAAGTTTACTGCATCGTTACATTAAAGAAAAGACCCCGATATTCCTTTGCGAGTCCTTTTATAGCCTCTGGAAAGACGGAGCTTCCAAGAAATGACGTCAGCCTCGTCAGCCATTCCAGTTCGCTTTAAATATCTCCAGAACATTCTATAACTGTACGTGTAGAAAAAGCGGGAAAAACAACTTGACTACGGGGCTGTAGATTTAATTCCACGTACTTTCAAATAAGAGACCGTCGCCATTAAAAATGAAAAGAACATACAGTTGGAATTTTAAGTGTATTCTTGACTATGGAATTTTATTATTACATATATTATATAGATAAATATGTGTGTGTGTGTTTTATATATATAAATAAGATCTGTGTATTGAAGAATTGGTATTTATATGTATGTGATGTACCAGCTTTTGTCCGGAATAATTAGTTTGGTGAAGAATCATAGATTTTGTCGTAGCTTAAATTATCAGACGATAAGTTTAAAAAACAGGATCCATTTATTATTATTCAGGAGAAATAGCAGTTACAAAAAAATCAGATCACCGGAGTAAATAAAAAGAACTACTAATAACTTTTTGTATGAAGTTTACTGCATCATTACATTAAAGAAAATTAATTGACTACGGGGCTGTATATTTAATTCCACGTACTTTCAAATAAGAGACCGTCGCCATTAAAAATGAAAGAACATACAGTTAGAATTTTAAGTGTATTTTTGACTATTGAATTTTATTATTATTATTATATATATATATATATATATATATGCATTTTTTTAAAAAAATTGTTTAGTTTAATTTTAATTTATTAAATTAGTAGATTTATTTTCATGAATAGATTTTGCAATTGATTTCCTTATGCTTCTGAATTTAAATGATATTGTAGATTAGTTCGAGAATTAAATCTTTTACATGTTTGCAATTTTTAAATTATTTAAAATTATTTTGGCTTTTTTCCTTTTTTAGAATTTAAATTTGCTTTTTTACTTTTTTACTTTTATACGTATATATATATATTTGCATAAATGTTTAATGAAAGCAGAAATTTTATGATGAAAGCTTAAAGATGTTGTAGAAAAATTATTGTTTACATATTCTAACTTGCTTACTTACATTCAAACCTGATTTATTGACTCATTTCTCCCCTTCACTTTAATGTAAACTGTTTCCTTACAATAATAGCGTATCTGCAGAGAAACTACTTGTACAGGAAAACAACAATAGCATTCTATTTTTTCTCTCTTGGGGGGAAAACTGCGTCCTGTAAAGAAGAAAAAATGAACGAGAAATTAAGTGTTTCGCTAGCGTAGTGATTGAGTAATATATAGAAGATCACGGTTTACCAAGTTTGCATTAGTTGGGGAAAATATTACCCTGAGTTTTTTAAAATTTGTATTTTTATAACCTTACATTTATTGTCGAATTTTTGAAAAAAAAAAAAAAAAAAGTGTAGTTTTATATTTTTAACTGCTAACTTTGCTTATTTAAAATTACGTATTTGAAATCTAATAACCTTCTGGCTTGAAACGATTGTTCTTTTTACTTCCTTGTACGAAGTATAGGAACTATTGTAATCGCGAAAATTTTCGGGTATCATATTTCCACGAAAATATCTATTTTGACAGGTATCTAATGCAATTTAGCAATGCTTTTGCGTAACATCTCTAGGTAAGTACAAAATAAAGGACTCTTTTTCCGCAAACAAATTATAAAACTGATTTAAAACACATTCGAAACAGATTTTTTCGTGACATGTGTACGTACGTACGTATGTATCTCGCATAACTCAAAAACGAGTAGTCTCAGAACGTTGCAATTTTTTATATGGGACTGCTATAATATGTAGTTGTGCACCTCGTATTTTGGTTTCAATCGGCCGCACCAAAAAAGTATATAAATATATTTATATATATATATCCAGTCTGTTACCCGGCTCAGTGATCTCAGTTTCTTTACTCTTATACATTTGTAAATTGTACAATTTTTGCTCTAAAATGATTGAATTATGTTGTTCTTATCTTCCGGTTAAGGTTTTTATGCCTTTAGTAAATCTGTATGCAATATTTTTAGAATTATCAACAATTTTCAAGTTGTTTAAGTGCCGCTAAGCCTAATAATGTTTTTGATGGCGGCCATTGCTTGTTTACATTTGAAACGCCAGACTAGTGGGTTTGTTGCCAATCTAGAGACTCTTAGCTTCGAAGCAACAAAGATAACGCCTTCATTTATTATTGCGAATTAAATCATGCTTAATCCTTTCTCGAATTTTTTCGAGGAAATAAGTGTTTAAGATTTACTTCGTAATTTTTTAATACAGATATTTTGAGTTTTTATGTATTTTTGCCGTGTCGCGAAGTGAGAACTGAATTAATTGAATGAAAAATACTCAATCGTCTGTGAAAACTGTTTCTTTTTTGTTTTGTTTGCTTAATTTCTTTTATACACCGTTCTAGCTTTATTTCAATAGAACATGTGGCAACGATTAGATAATTCTATTCTTTGCACCAAATCGTTGCAATCGGTCGCACCAAAACGTATTTATATACACATATAAAACTACTCTGTTACCCGGCTGGGTAAGCTCAGTTCTTTTATTCTTATATCTTATACCTTTTTTGCATTATAAATGATTGAATTATGTTGTTCTTATCTTCCGTTTAAGGCTTTTATGCCTTTAGTAAATCTGCATGCAGTAGTTGTAGAATTATCAACAATTTAAAAGTTGTTTAAGTGCCTAACTTAAACAAGCCTAACTTTTTTTACCATACAAGCCATATTTATTTACATTTGAAACTTAGCAGAATAGTGAATTAAGTCAGCTTCTGCACCAACTTAAGTGTCTTTTTGCTGAGTGGGACTAAAAGGAAACTTTCAATTTGTGCACTGAAAAATCTGTCTTTCTGCCCGCTGGCCGAATTCCTTGTTTTTGCGCAGAAATTCTAATTTTAATTGTAAAAAAAATTTTTTTAAAGTTGTTTTAACTGTATTTGATGCTAAATATTTTTCAATTTTTGCTGAAGATATTTCGTGGTTTTATTTATTTTTGCTATGCCTCGAAGTGAGAACTGAATGAATTGGATGAGAGATACATCTCTAATGAAATTCGAGGAAATAAGTTTAATCCTTTGCGGCACAGTGTGTCCGGTCTAGACACACCTAAAAATTTCCTTCTGTACGCACGGAGAAATTGAATGAAAAAATATTTATACCTTACTGTAGGTTATTCTGAACCTTTTTTATTTATAGTAGATGGCAGCTCAACACAAACCAGTCCGTATATTTAACCGTGTTCAGTTTTTTAAGACCCTCATTTTTCAGAGAAATTTTCCAGATTTTTTTAGGGTATAAAAGGAATTGTTTGAAAAGAAATGTCTATATTATGTTTTTGGCTGTATGCTAATCTTCTTATTCTATATTAGTTTTAAATTTTTACTTTGAAATCTTGCCTAAAATCAAACGGCGAACCTTAGGTGTGCCCAGATCGGGCTCACCGATCTTCTAGGACAGCTGAGAGTCTGTAGTCTTTGTTTCTCCCCATCTCATCGGTCAGTTCATTGACAACAATGCTCGTTTCAGCACTCTTTTCGAAGCTCTGTTCAATCAGGGTGCCCACAGAATTAAAACGATAAACTTCACAAAATTTTACTTGTGTACTCCTTTAGGCCTAATTAGACTGGCTACCTTTTTTTTTTTTTTTTTTTTTTTTTTTTTTTTTAAATCTAAACTCCAACTTTAAAAGGTAGTGTGCCGGAAAGGGTTAAATGAAATGCAACAAAAATTGCGTATTAATTAATATTCCGTGCGAGGAAGGTGTACACATCAATTTTTTTTTTAAATGAATTATCACTGGGCTAAAAATGGAACGTCTACAGTAGCCTTAATGGAAAACGAAAAGATAGTACAAGCACGATGAAGGAGCACAGACGATATGGAAAGCTTAATTACATTAGAAAAAATTGAGCTGTCACTTTAGGGGTACCAAAGGTATGTTTTATTTCGAGCTGCTTCGAATCAACCCAACGATCAACTCAGATGTTTATTGCCAACAGCTTGTAGAGTCACTACGTTATTTTGAGGCAGGGGAGGATGAAAAATGAGCAATATCCTCGCCGGGGCTGGAACCACGGACCTCTCGAATGCGCGTCGAGCGTGCACACCACTACACCATGAAGGCACGCTATGAAGGAGGGGGAAATACATTTATTTAATATAAATGTAGGTACAATTTTAATACAAATGTAGATTTATTTCAACATAAATGTAGATATAATTTAAATTATAATAATGCAGATATAAATTAGATAAATGCAGATATAAATTGGAGATAAATATAGATTTATTTTAACGGTCTTGGTACCTTTTGAATGATTTTTTTTTAAAATTTTAAATGCTTTCATCTGTTTTTACGAATGTTATTTAATTGTTTTGTAACGCAAAATGATTAGAAACTGAAAACCATTTTTCGCCTATAATTATTTTTTAATTTAAATGTTTTGAAGAAAAGTTTAACAATCAAAAATATCTTTCTTCTCTTACAGTTTTCAATGTTTTTTCACGATTTTTTTTTTTTATTGTTTTTAAACCAGAATTAGCAAATCGCGAAGTAATCGTGCTCCACCACGACAATTGGAGACCTTACACATTTTTAGCAACACGTGCGAAATTATTCGTGCTTGATTGCGAAGTAATTGCGCATCCCCCATATAGCCCCGACGTTGTACAGTCTGATTATCATTTATTTCGAAGTTTACAAAACTTCTTAAATGACAAAAATTGCAGTAATAACTCAATCAAATGCTCGAAACGCATTTGATTGAGTTTGCTGATACTGTTATTATTTACGTGTTTCGCCCTAAGGCACTACACAGAAGGGAAGGTGGCCTTCGAGGAGGACTTTCTAAGGGATCTGACTCGTATTAACACGTTAAACATGAGGAAAACCACGAAATGAGTTTGCTAATAGAAACAAGAACTTCTATAGGCGCGGAATCAGGAAGTTACCAGAAAGATGGCTAAAAGTTATTGAACAGAACGGAAGAAACTTATTAAATTTTTTATATAGAAAAAATTGAGTTCCCCCACCCAAAAAAAAATAATTACTTGCCAACCCGATGTAATCCCAAATGTATTAATGAAGCTTAGAACCGTAACTTCAAACAATTTTTTCTGTATTTTTAACCTTAGGTACACATGCTAAAATATTATTTGTCAATAAAAAAATATCACGAAAATAGAAAGAATTAACATTCATTTTTCCAAAAATAGTAAACTTTCCTTGCATTAGGCAGAAAATGTTTTAAATAATGACTTAATGATTAAAACGTACTGTTACTTTAAAAGAAAATTCTTTAAATTTCCTTAAATAATGAGCTGAGATACGTTTTTACAATTGTAATTTCAACAGGAAAAGAAAATTCTAAGTTGGACATTAAATTTCTTCGAGATATTTAATTGTATTCGGAAGAAAAATCGATGTGAGCTGTGAATAAGCGAATTGAGTGCATTTTTCTGAAGAGGTTTTGAGATACTCTGTTAATCGATATAAAAATATTTTCCTTTTATTTGAAGAGCAGAAAAATGGCTTCATAGTTTATTAATAAAGTAACATTTCCTGAATTTGTTGTTCAGAAATACTATATAGTTACTGTATCATATGAATATTATAAAATAATTTAACAATATATATATAGTAAAGAAGAATGTTTTTGTTTGTGTGTTTGTTTGTTCGCAATTAACTCAGTCACTACTATAGCTATCGTCACCAAACGTTATACAATTCTTTTCTGTGTCTTTGAAAACAAATAGCTAAAATCAGAGATATTAATTAAAAACTCTGAAAAGGCTAACTTTCGCTCTCATTTTTTCCGAGTGGCAACATGCTGAAATCTGCTTTATTTCAATCTGCTTTATTTTTGCTTTATTCTGCTTTATTTATTTATTTTATCTGCTTTATTTCAATTTTAATTTATTTGAAGAAGTGTTGCCACTGCCCGCTTTCAAATCGTAGAATTTGTTAATAAAATATGTCTTAAGTTTTGCAATGAAATAAAAATAGCATTGCCAAACATTAAATACATTATTTCCGATTTCAAAAATCGTCGGAAGCCATTTCGAGTGTTCCCAATTTCTTGTGACTTTAATCAGCCGAGATATTAATTAAAAACTTAGAAAACGCTACTTTTCGCACTCATTTTTCCGAATGGCAACAGTATCGCACGCTGAATTCTGCTTTATTTCAAGAAGTGTTGCCACTGCCCGCTTTCAAATCGTAGAATTTGTTAATAAAATATTTCTTAAGTTTTGCAATGAAATAAAAATAGCATTGCCAAACATTAAATACATTATTCCCGATTTCAAAAATTCGTCGGAAGCTATTTCGAGTGTTCCCAATTTCTTATGACTTTAATCAGCAGAGATATTAATTAAAAACTTAGAAAACGCTAATTTTCGCACTGATTTTTCCGAGTGGCAACAGTGTCGCGCGTTAGAAATAAAAATGCTTTATTTCGAAAAGTGTTGCCACTGCTCGCTTTCAAATTGTAGAGGTTATTAACCTAAACTTTGCAAGTTTTACAAAAATAAAAATGCCTGGTTGTATGCGTGTTTGTTTGTTCATGTTATTAATTTCTGATCAATTATGATAAATTTTTACCACATTCAATCAACTTAAATTGAATATAGGTAAAATATTGGATGGAATTCGAGCTCTTACGAACATTTGATTAGAAAGACGAAAATCATTCAAAACTGCATGGCATTGTTGTTGATTATAACGAGAGAGAATTAGTTAATTTCTGTATCGAAATTTCTTATGTGGGTTCCATATCGCATCAGAGTGAAAAATGTACGATTCTGAATCGCATTTTTTGCATCGTTATTACAATAGAAAAGGATTACAGCGGTATCGTTCTGTCTGTTGTTAGATACATTACTATGAATCTAACTTAATTCGCATCGGGTACTTCCGCTAGTGTCTACATGTAATAAAAGAAAGAAAGTCTATGTGTGTGTGTGTCTTTCGTTCGTGATTTTGCGCGTAACTTCTAGACAAGAGTCAGTGCACCTCGAAGCGATTTTTTCAGAGTTCGAATCAGATGTTTTTTTAAATTTTATCTTTTCGATTTTATCGCATCATTTTGAATAGTTTCATTTTATTAGAAATGTGGTTTTGACAACAGTTTTTTATTCAATTGTATACTGGACTGCTGACTGTTGAGAATCAACACTGTTGCCACTTGGAAAAATGAGGGCGATAATTCTGTGCAGTTTTTCTTAGGTACTAGACGTTTGTGAAGAGAAGGCAACGGGAAGTTGGTTAATTTATTTATTAGGATAATGAATATTTGTATTAAAGGATATTGCTTATTTCATCATTGTAATTTTGTTATATGTAATACATTAAAAAAAATTGGGTTCGTTTTTTTTGGATGACGTTGTTTTGCAGAGTAAAATTCTGCGAAATGTTTGGTGTTTGTTCCCTTCCAGAATTTTCCGGTACATTTAAAAGCCAGTCGAAAGGTGGCCGCGTAGCTGCTAGTAAGAAATAAAAGAAAATTAAACAGAAATTTAAAAATAAACAGATAGAATCAGCCGTTATTACTTTAAGCTATCTATATCTAACTGCTAATTGCTTTAGATTAACTTGAAATTCTACTTCTCAGAGCTTATGGGATTTAAAATAGTAATAAAAAATATAAAAATCTGAAATGGCTCAGATTTTACCGGTCGCCCAGAATGGTTGGTTAAGGTTTTTCTGCGCTCTTTCTGAACTGGTAGCCTTCTAACCCATTATTTTTTCTCAGAAACTAATTCATTGTTTGCAAAATCGATCCTTAAAGCACTCTAAAAAATAAAATAAAAAAAAATCGTGAAAAAACATTGAAAACTGTAAGAGAAGAAAGATAGTTTTGATTGTTAAATTTTTCTTCAAAACATTTAAATTAAAAAATAATTACAGGTAAAAAATAGTTTTCAGTTTTTAATCATTTTGCGTTACAAAACCATTTATTAACATTCGTAGAAACAGATGAAAGCATTTAAATTTAAAAAAAAATCATTCAAAAGGTACCAAAAGACCCTTAAAATAAATCTATATTATCCTAAATTTATATCGGCATTTATATTTAAATTATATCTACATTTATGTTGAAATAAATCTACATTTGTATTAAAATTGTACCTACATTTATATTAAATAAATGTATTTCTCCTTCCTTCTTAGCGTGCCTTCGTGGTGTAGTGGTGTGCACGCTTGGCGCGTATTCGAGAGGTCCGTGGTTCGATTCCCGCCGAGGGTATTGCTCATTTTTCACGTCTCCCGCTTCGAAATAACCTATTGTCTCTACAATCTCTGCGTGAAAAATTCGACATGAAGCATCGCACTGGAATATATTGAGAAAATATTTTACTGTACACACCAGCTCCAGTGTTGTCTTTTATCTCTGTAACATAATCCAATATAAAACGTTGCGTTTGTTGAATCTTAGAAACGATTCTTAATCTTTCAAAATATTTCTTTTGTTTCTTTTATAGCAATTAAAAATACGCAAAGAAATGCAATATTCGTTATGGAAACATTGGAGAAATCGAAATTTGTTGTCCAGTATAATTATTTATCGTATAATAAATCTATCATCTCCCCTTTTCCAATTAAATGACTTTTTTAATAATGAAAACATATCACTTAATTTTATTTCGAAAGCGATTTTAAGTACAATATTGAATTGCTCAAAATAACTCCTTTTTAAATTTTTTGTTGCACAATTAATATTGTTATGCTTGATATATATATATTTTTTCCTGCTAGCAATAATATGAATTAATTAAAATGCATACGTATATCCAACAATTCGGCGTAATTCAACCACCATTTTTAAATCAGAACTTTTAATAGCCTCGTTCCAGCGTCGCGATTTCTATAATTAAGAATCCGCCGAAACACGCAAAACAGATTGAAATAAGAATCGTTTTAAATAATTGGCAATTATTTGGAGCCTTTCTAATTGACTTCTTAGAGGAAACACTAATTATTTATCCGATGCAATCAACTTCCGTATCCCCGATAAATACGTCGACAGAAGTTTTAATTCGACAAAACAATTAGTGATTATCAATAAAAATATTAACGGAAGGATAATATTTTCATTTTCACCGCTTGCAAAAGGCACTGAAGAGTTGATGTTATTAATGTAGTTGGCTTTCGCGCATTGCTCTTATTAGGTAATTATCTTTTTCTTAAAATGTATAAATGAAAAAGTTTAAATATTTAATTTGAATTAAGAAACGAGAATAATTAGTCCATAGGGGCTTTATCCCTGAGGGACTATTGTTTTCGTTTTACGATTTCGCATCGAATCGCTCTGAAAGTCCGTTTCACTTTTCAAACTGTTGCCACCCAATATAATCACCCTGTGTTATATTTGAAGAAATTAAATAACGGAGAATCTGCATAAATGTATGTATGTTTCTGGCATTGTGATAAAACAACGGTACCTAGAGCCATCCAATTTTGAATGACGTCATATCCTACTGCGAATATGGGCATATGGAAGCACAAATTTGGAATTTGTTTTATTATCTATTTCATATTTTGTAAAACTTTAATTTTTGATTAATTAAAGTTTTACAGAATATGAAATTTTTGATTAATTATGGCATTTTTGATTAATTTTTGATTAACAAACTCAAGGACTTCAAAGCGAGCCATGGCAACGTTGTACAGAAAATCATTTTTATCTCCAGCGCGCGAGACTGTGTATCGGAAATTCTAAAGATACGGTCAATTTAAAATTATTTTGCAATATTGCTCTTGAACTGAAGTTTATGGTTTAAGTGGAAAGAACATGGTATTTAATAAATAAAGGTAACGCACAAAACGTTAAAAAAACGCTTCTTTGGATGTAATTTAAAATTTGAAACCTTTCAGAATTGTGTATATATATATATATATAAAGTTGTTCTGAAAAGTAAAATTCTGTGCAGGTTTTTTAAATTTAATATTTGGTGTTTCTTTTAGGCACTTTTCCGGTACATTTAAAAGCCAGACGAAGGCTGCCCTCGTAGTGTTAAGTATATGACAAATAAATAAAATTCACGGTAAATATTTAGGATGTTATTGGATCCTACAAACTGTTTGACAGTCAGATCGATATACAAACGGGATTTTAGTTTGGGGATATGGGCATCTAGAAGCTCAAATTTGGAATTTAGAATATGTTTTTATTATCGATTTCATATTTTGTAAACCTTTAATGAATTTTTGATTAACAAACTCGTGGGATTTCTAAGCCAGCATTGCGCCCCCCCCCCAGAAAAACTTTTTATCTTTATTTTTCTTGGCAGCGTGTCAGCTCTTCTTTAAATTTGTCTCTAATGCACAAGCCCCTTGTTCTTTTTATTTTTTTAAAACAAATAAATTAATTATACGTTAAGAATCAATGAAACCAAAGCGAATATGGGCTGCGAATATGGGCATGTGGAAGCCGAAATTTGAAATTTGGAATTTTTTTTATTATCGATTTCATAACGAATTTTTGATTAACAAACTCAAGGATTTCAAAGCGAACAATGACAATGTTGTACAGAAAAAAATTTTTTCTCCATGGCGCGAGACTGTGTATCGATTCTAAAGAGAGGCTCCATTTAAAATTACTTTGCGAAATTGCTCATGAACTGAATTTTATGGTTTAAGTGCGAAGAACATATTTAATAAATAAAGGTAACGTAAAAAAAAATGTTAAAAAAATCGCCCCTTTGGACGTAATTTAAAATCTGAAAACCTTTCGGATTTTTTTTAATAGTTTATTTTTAACCTGTAGAAAATTTTAATGTGAACTTTCTTTATTCTTCATCAAGCATTCAAATGCCAAATACAGAAAAGTCTCCACAATAATTATATGGTGTATGTTGGCAAAAATCAGGATATCTGATCTTTTTGTTATTTGCTTTTACAAGAATTATTTTAAATAAAAACAATGTAATGTGTTTACCACATGACTTATTTGTACGGAATATTAAATTTTACGCATTTTTTACTGCATTTAATTTTAACTTCTGCATTAAATTTTTACTTCCCAGAATTTCATTATAGATATATTTCTCATGCAATTAATACAGTTCTCACTTCAAGACTCAAAATATCATATAAAAACTCAAAATATCTTTATTAAAAATTGAAAAGTATAGAAAAATATAAAATACAAAATACGGTTAAAGCAATTAAAAAACAAGGGTTAATCTTTGGATTATGGTAACTTGGCGATTTTTGGCGAAAATTTGGCGACCAACCCTGCTACAGCAACCTGCTAGTTTTGGTTTGGACGCTATTTTGTTTTCAAGAAGTAAAGGCATTTTTTTATTTTTTTTAATTTTTTACTCTAGAAGCCCATAAGTTTCCAGAAGCCATAACGAAATTAATATCTCTTCGGGGCGAACAATACGATAAAATAGTTCAATTAAAAATAAGTATTAAATCAATTACAGGACACCTATGCATTCAAGAGAGCATATTCTAACGGCGATAACGCGAAATCGTGTTGCCAACGCAGGTAAACGAATTGATGCAAATTAATTACGAGGGGCGTGAAAGTGAGCACCTACAATAAAGGGAAATAAATTTTATGCAACAACTCCCTTTAAGGGATGAAAATCACTTCAAATTTTCAAGGTAAAAATTGTTGAGAAAAGCGGTTTTTGGAAAGCAAGAATTACACCATTATGCGAAACTATCAATCCAATATTATGGTGCTTCTAATGGCAGCATAAATGATTTATGAATCTTCATTCATAAATCATTTATGAATTTATTATTTATTATTTACCCTTTTTTACTAAAAGGAAATACATAATTAAGAAGCATTTCGCACAGCAATCAAACATTGCCCCCCTTCTTCTGAATCTCGCACCCAAATTTGCATCAAAATACAGCTTGACACGATGGTCAATAAATAAAAACTTCATCGTAAAATATTTCCCCCCGTTTAATTTAACAGAAATGAATGTAAATCGAAAAACTCGAATTAAAAATGGCGGATGTTTAAAGCTCATTTCATCACGATTTCTGACACATTTTAATGAGAATTCATTTATGCAGTTAGCGAATAAAACCGTGCATGGAGGTGTTGTCAATATTGGAGCCTGGTTTCATTAAACGCCCATAAAATTAAATTGGGTGGAAATTAGAACGTGGTTTGCCGTTTCATGATTAGTTTTACGTGCATTGTAGACGGCTTCTCTGGATTTCGAATGAAAGTTAAATTGTTGGAAGGATTTTAATTCCTAGATTATTTTCACTTTCATTTGGGAATTTAAAATGCATGCATATATTGAGCTCCTTACGTTGATGTCTTTTAATATGCTTAATCTTTATTGAATTATGTAATGAATGATGCACTGAAAGCTAAAATTCTTTTACTTTCTGCCTCTTCTGAAATCATTAGCTACTTTTAATTTTAAAAATCATTATATGATTATTAGCCCAACGGGCGTTATCCCAAAAGAGCTATTAATTTCGTTTTTGTTGTGTTGAAACGTTTAAATGCCGGTTTCACTTTTCAAATTGTTCCCACCAAATATTATCGCCCTGTATTACACTTAAAGAAATAAAATAATAAAAAATCTGCATAAATAAATGTATGCATGTTTCTCGCACTGTGATAAAACAACGGTACCTAGAGCCATCCAATTTTTGAGTAACGTAATCCTCCACCTAATATGGGCATCTGGAAGCCATTGTAGAGACAGGTGACAGGTGAGAGCAGGGTCCGGACACCCGGGTGGCTTTCACTGACTATTCGGGTATCGTCCGAATCCCGCAACTGTACAGAAAAAGAATATTGCAAACAGGAGCAGATGGAGGAAAACAAGGGTACTTCTGATTCCTACAATAACAGTGATTATTATACAATAAAAAGATACTTACATAAAAAACTGCTGTTACTATGTTGAATTACCACAATAGTAGTATTACACTATACACTGAGGTGACAAAAGTCATGGGATAGCAATATGCAAATATACAGATGGCAGTAGTATCGCGTAGAAAATGTATAAATGCGAAGTGCTTTGGCAGGGCTTTCATTTGTGTTCAAGTTATTCATGTGAAGAGGCTTTGGCGTGATTATGGCCGCACGACGAGAATTAACAGACTTTGAACGCGGAATGGTAGTTCGAGCTAGACGCATGGGTCAGTCTATTTCGGATATCGTTAGGGAATTCAACATTCCGAGATCCACAGTGTCAAGAGTATCTAATTTCAGGCATAACATCCCACCATGGACAGCGCAGTGGCCGACCACCTGCACTTAACGACCGAGACCAGCGACGTCTGCGTAGAGTTGTCAATGTTCACAGACAAGCAACACTGCGTCAAATAACCGCAGAAATCAATGTGGGACGTACGAGGGACGTGTCCGACAGGACAGTGCGGCGAAATTTGTCTTCCTTGGGCTATGCCAGCAGAAGACCGACTCGAGTGCCTTTACTGACAGCACGACATCGCCTGCAGCGACTCTCGTGGGCTCGTGAGCATATCGGTTGGTCCCTAAACGAAGGAAAAACCGTGGCTTGGTCAGATGAGTCACTATTTAAGTTGGTAAGAGCTGATGGTAGAGTTCGAGTGTGGCGTAGACCCCCACGAAGCCATGGACCCAAGTTGTCAATAAGGCACTGTTCCAGCTGGTGGTAGTTCCATAATGGTCTGAGCTGTTTTTACATGGCAGGGACTCGGTCCTCTGGTGCAACTGAACCGATCATTGACTGGAAATGGATACCTTCAGCTACTTGGAGATCACTTACAGCCATTCATGGACTTCATGTACTCAAACAACGATGGGATTTTTATGGATGACAATGCGCCATGTCACCGGGCCACAATTGTTCGCGTTTTAGAAGAACATTCTGGACAATTCCAGCGAATGATCTGGCCACCTAAATCGCCCGACATGAATCCCATCGAACATTTATGGGACATCATCGAGAGGTCAGTTCGTGCTCAAAACCCTGCACCGTCAACACGTTTACAATTATGGACGTCCTTAGAGGCAGCATGGCTCAATATTCCTGCAGGGGACTTCCAACGACTTGTTGAGTCCATGCCACGTAAAGTTGCTGCACTTCGCCGGGCAAAAGGAGGACGAACAAAATATTAGGAGGTATCCCATGACTTTTGTCTCTTTAGTGTACAGTGCACTATTATAATAGTCGATGCATGGACGATAAATTAATACGTATAATAATAAAATTTTCTAAATTCTACAGACATTGCAGAGCGGTATCAATGCGCATTGCTAAATATATTATACAATACCTATAGCTATATATATTACACATTAATATTACATGCATAAAATACATTAATACACAGATAACATAAAAGGTGCATTCGATATATTGATACATTATACATTAATAGTGCACTCGATTCAAGCCATACAATAGGAAAAAAAAGTACCTAAACTCTACAGACATTTTGGAGAGCAATACCAATGCGCATTACGCAACTTATAGCTATATACATTATACATTAATAACACATACACATGTCTATTACATTGATACATACATAACATGAAAGGTGCATTCGATGTATCAATATAATTACATAATACATTATACATTAATAGTACACTCGCTATATTAATACATACTATAATTAAATTTTCTAAACTTTACAGACATATTGCAAAGCTGTACCAGTGCACATTATGCAGCTTATACCATTGTAGAGATATTAGGTTATTTCGAAGCAAGAGAAATGAAAAATGAGCAATGCCCTCGCCGGGATTCGAACCACGGACTCTCGAATACGCGTCGAGCGTGCTGGCCGCTACACCCCGAAAGCATGCTAAGAAGGCGGGAGAATACCTTTAACCCGTACTTGGAATTAGTTTTAATATCGATTTCTATATTTTGTAACACTTTAACGAATTTTTGATTAACAAACTCAACGATTTCAAAGCGAGCAATGGCAACACTGTATGGGAAAAAAAGAGAAAAAAAAACATTTTTTATCTCCAGCGCGAGAGACTGAAATTTGTATCGTAAAGATTGGTATCGGAAATTCTAATGATATGCTCATTTTAAAATTATTTAGCGACATTGCTGTTGAATCGAATTTTTTGGTTTAAGTTCGAAGAACGTGATATTTAATCAATAAAGATAACACACAAAACGTTAAAAAAATGCGTCTTTGGGCGGATATAAAATCTAAAACTTTTCAGATTTTTTCTTTTTTAATTTTTTCTTATTAATTGTTATGTAACCAAAATTAACAACAAATTTTCAAACTCTGATAGTATTTGAAATTAAAAGAATACAGAGGCTGTTCGCACAGTTTTTAGACGATTTTTGTAAGCGGTAATAACAAAATCGTTTTCCTGAAAAAGAAGTAATTGCAATTGTACTATGTTTTTAAAGTCAAAATGATCGTCTGTGGCTTGAAAGTTTTGTTTTTATTCAAAATGGCGAATTTAACAAAGCAGTGGTTCGAAGGCTACATTCACGCTCTTTCCGAAGAGAAATATGCATACTCCGTTATCCAAAAACGATGTGAGAGTCATGGTTGTTTTATATCTAAAGCATCGATAGGTAATATCATCAACAAGAAAGGAAACAAACGTCCAATTGGAACCTCAAGTCGGACAAAAATTCCAAACAAGTATCCAAGCAAAAAACGGACATCTTCGACTATTGCAAAGGTACGTCGTTTAATGTTAAAAGAAAATCCCCCTAGTCAAAGGACAGTTGCAAAATCATTAAAATGCTCTGTATCCACTGTAAACAAAACGATAAACGTTGATTTAAATCTTAAGAAAGCGAAACAACGCAATGTGCATCGTCTTCTTCCAAAGCATATCGCTCAACGCAGGACACGCTGCAGAATTCTATATGAGAAACACTTATCCAAAGAAAAATGGAAAACGATTGTCACGATAGACGAAGCATGGGTGTATCTAAATGATTGTAACAAAAAAGGAGCCATTTATTATCATAATAGGGAAGAAAAAATTTAAGTACACGGTTCAAAGAATCGAAAGAATGTTTTTCTAAGAGATTCATGATTGTTGCTGGTTTCTCTTATAATGGCAAGTTAAAAATAAAGAGAGTGCAAAAAAATGTCAAGATTAACTCCAAATACTATCAGGAACATATTTTATCGCCCATTTTTCTGAATGAAATAACATCGCTCTACCCACAGTGCTATCCATCTGTGAGACTCCATCAGGACAAAGCTAGCAGTCACACATCAAAATCCACTGTCAATTTCCTAAAAGAAATGGGACAAAAACTGGTATCAAGGCCGTACCCTTCACTGATATCCCTACTAAATCTCGCGATGTGTCACCTATGGATTTTTGCGCTTTCGGACTTTTAAAAACTGCATTATCCAAACGTTGTCCAAAAACCTAACAGGACTCTGGAAAGCTGTTCGGGAGGAATGGGATAGAGTACCTCTTCTGCCACTTCGAAAGGCATTATTATCCTGGAAATAGCGGTGTCGAAAGATAGTTCAGAATAAAGGATGTCAAATAGAACATTTAAAACACAAGAATTTTATGTAGTTTAATGTTTATGATATATGTTTATGATATTATGTAATTTAATGTTTATGATATGTAATTTAATTTTATGTAATTTATGTTTTGTGAATACAATAAACATCGTCTAAAAAATGTGTGAACAGCCTCTGTACAGATTTTTTTCAGATTTATTGTTTCCTGGTAAACGCAAAAAGTAAACAAAGAGAGATTTTCTAGCACCCTTTAGAATTTTTCATACAAAAGGCATAGTTGATAATCTCATAATAAAAGAAATTTGAATTCACACACAGGAAAAACAGTACAAACTGCAAGCAAATTTCTCGCCACTACTTTTTAACTTCAAAAACGGGTATGTTTAAAACATGAGCACGCATATATAGTAAGATATCGCTACATTTTTATAAATATAAAAATATATAAATTGAAACGTCGAAACCTATTCCATACGCCAAAAAAAAAAAAAAAAAAAAAAAAAAAAAAAAAAAAAAAAAAAAAAGGATTAGGAGAGAGAAACAGAAGAAGAATAACTGTGTCTTTTTCTCCTATGGATGAAAATGTGACAGATTCTCCTGCGAAAGCTGTCAGTGTCCAGAACGAAAGCAATACCGGACCACGCGTTTGTTTCAATGTAAAGCCGGACAGAACGGACATTTGGTATAAAGTATATGAATAGATGTTTCCGGATTTCCAAGGCTATGATGGACATTCATGTCTTCCTCTGTTTCTGATTACTTTTAGAACGACTTACAAAGACAGCAGAAAGATATTGTCCGAAATAAAATACAGGAAAAAGATATTGGATTTTTTTCCGCCATCGATTCAGTGCGGTGGAAAAGCATTTATTTTGCTTAGTAATACTATCAGAGTTGTTTGGTAAAATTCTATATTTTGTGATGGTATTTCCCTGCACCTTTTTGTCTTAATAATGCATGACATTAATACCAAATTCATAAGACAATTGAAATGTTAAATTACTTTTTTAACGTACATCCTATATAATCTGAAAATGGTTCCCGTCATTCTGAGTAAAATTGTATTCTTTTAATTTCAAGTACTATCAGATTTTGAAACTTTGTTGTTAAGGGGTGTTGGAACCCCAAAAATCTTCAAAAAATTGCGATTTCGGATTTTTGCATTTTCAAGTTCTCTACACTTTTATCTTTCTAAAAATACCATTCTTTAATCTCTATAAAAATTAAAACTGTAAAAAAATCTAGTTTTAATGACTGGGGGTTTCGTACGCCTTTCCCACATGGTGTATTGAGAATACGGCAAAGCACACTAGAGGTATCTGCCTAAGGGGAGGGATGCCTTCGTGGAGGACTTTCTAAGGGAAACTGGCTCGTATAGACGTTACACATGGGGAAAACAACGAAAACGCCCATGTAGATAGTCCGTTCGTCTGGGGCCCACTAGCGTCGGAGGAGTAAAGTCGCTGAACACTGGTAGTTCGGTCCGGGGTTTCAATCTCGTCGAACGGGCTGGCTGCATGGGCTTTTTCGTGGTTTTCGTCATGTGTAATGTGTATACGAGCGAGTTCCCTTAGAAAATCTTCCACGAAGGCATCCTTCTCCCCTTAGGAAGATGGCCATTTCTGTACTTTGTCATAATTAAATAAACCAAACCCGTTCGCCTGGAATCGAACCTGCGCGGTCTTCTGGAACGCGGACTTCATTTTTTTTTTTTTTTTGCTTTAAAAATGATTTATAAAGGTATTTCTCCCGACTTCTTGACTTCTGGAACGCGGACTTCATTTTTTTTGCTTTAAAAATGATTTATAGAGGTATTTCTCCCGATTTCTTGACTTCTGGAACGCGGACTTCATTTTTTTTGCTTTAAAAATGATTTATAAAGCTATTTCTCCCGACTTCTTGACTTCTGGAACGCGGACTTCATTTTTTTTGCTTTAAAAATGATTTATAGAGGTATTTCTCCCGATTTCTTGACTTCTGGAACGCGGACTTCATTTTTTTTGCTTTAAAAATGATTTATAAAGCTATTTCTCCCGACTTCTTGACTTCTGGAACGCGGACTTCATTTTTTTTGCTTTAAAAATGATTTATAGAGGTATTTCTCCCGATTTCTTGACTTCTGGAACGCGGACTTCATTTTTTTTGCTTTAAAAATGATTTATAAAGCTATTTCTCCCGACTTCTTGACTTCTGGAACGCGGACTTCATTTTTTTTGCTTTAAAAATGATTTATAAAGGTATTTCTTCCGACTTCTTGACTTTTGGAAACGCGGACTTCATTTTTGTTGCTTTAAAAATGATTTATAAAGGTATTTCTCCCGACTTCTTGACTTCTGGAACGCGGACTTCATTTTTTTTTTTTTTTTTGCTTTAAAAATGATTTATAAAGGTATTTCTCCCGACTTCTTGACTTCTGGAACGCGGACTTCATTTTTTTTGCTTTAAAAATGATTTATAAAGGTATTTCTCCTGACTTCTGGAGAAGTCGGGAGAAATACCTTTATAAACGCATTAACACGGCACGAGGTCACTCTAAATATGCGCCGAGCTGAAAGTCCTCTGGGGAGGTTGGTTGTAGGAAAGAGGGTTTGAAGACTCTCGGACCCATTCCTCCCAGGGGGCTTTCCTTCAAAATTGGGGGTGGAACTGAGCGTTCTGTCACCTGTATGGTGCGCAAGACGCTTACCAACAACAGGCGTAATCTTGTTTTACTTTGCTACGTCAATTTCGTCTGCTTGTTATGATGCCATTGTCGTGCAAGTGGGGTAAATCACAACATAGCATATTTGTTTTAAAATTTCTTCTGAATTACAGTTGTTTTAATAAGACATAAAATAAGTTGCTTGAAAGCAGGACTTAGTTTAGAAGGTTTTGAGTTTTCCCGTACAACCTTTTACCTTGCCAATCGGTATAGGATTGTTATTATTATCACTATCGATATACGAACGTTATTTTTATTGATGTAAGTACATTATTGTTATACCTTTTATTAAAATAAACCCGTTGAAATGTTTTATATATTTTATATTATAAAGTATTTCTCCCGCCTTCTTAGCGTGCCTTCGTAGTGTAGTGGTCTGCACGCTAGCCGCGTATTCCAGAGGTCCGTGGTTCGATTCCCGGCAAAGCCGTTGCATATTTTTCATCTTTTCTGCTTTCAAAATACGTAATGACTTTACAGTATTAGTAGAGATATATATTAGTAGGGAATAGTATAGAATTTATGTTAGAAGGTATAGAGTGATAATGATGTCTGGAAAATGAGATTAAAGTAACAATTATTACAACGAAAAAGAGCATAATGCATATGAGTTTCTAATTCACTTTTTTATTTCCTTGTACGAAGTAAAGGGAATATTGTAATCCAGAAAGTTTACCGGTATCATATTTGAGCGAAAATATTCATTTTGAGCCTTATCGAATGCAATTTAACTATGTTTTTGTGTGACATCTGTACGTAAGGATAGAATAAAGGACTTCCTTTTTTTTATAAAATTGATTTAAAATGGATTCAGAAGAGATTTTTTTCGTGACGTCTGTGCGTACGCATGTATGTTCTAGCATAACTCAAAAATGAGTCGCCTCAAAACATTCAAATTCTGCATATAGGACTGCTATAACATGTAGTTCAGCATAACTCAAAAATGAGTCGCCTCAAAACATTCAAATTCTGCATATAGGACTGCTATAACATGTAGTTCAGCATAACTCAAAAATGAGTCGCCTCAAAACATTCAAATTCTGCATATAGGACTGCTATAACATGTAGTTTTGCATATTTTTTTTTTTGGTGGCAAACGGCGGCACCAAAAGTATATATATATATATGTGATGTACCAGCTTTAGTCGTAGCTTAAATTATCAGACGATAAGTATAAAAAAAAAAACAGGATCCATTTATTATTATTCAGGAAAAATAGCAGTTAAAAAATCAGATATCCGGAGTAAATAAAAAGAATTACTAATAACTATTTGTATGAAGTTTACTGCATCGTTACATTAAAGAAAAGCCCCCGATATTCCTTTGCGAGTCCTTTTATAACCTCTGGAAAGGCGGAGCTTCCAAGAAATGACGTCAGCCTCGTCAGCCAATCCAGTTCACTTTAAATATTTCCAGAACATTCTATAACTGTACGTGTAAAAAAGGCGGGGAACACAGCTTGACTACGGGGCTGTGGATTTAATTCCACGTATTTTCAAATAAGAGAACGTCGCCATTAAAAATGAAAAGAACATACAGTTAGAATTTTAAGTGTATTCTTGACTATGGAATTTTATTATTACATATATATATATATATATATCCACTCTGTTACTCGTATTCGTGAGCAGAGTTATTTTTATTCTTATATGTTCGGTAAATTGTACATTTTTTTGCTTTGAAAATGATTTATTATGTTGTTCTTATGATCCGGTTAAGGTTTTTGTGCCTTTAGTTAATCTCCATGCTGTAGTTGTAGAATTATCAACAATTTAAAAATGGTTTCATTGCGGCTGAGGCTAATTTTTTGGTATAGCAGCCATATTTGTTTACATTGGAAACTTGGCAGAATTTTTAATTCAGTTTCTGCACGTTTCGTGTCTTTTTGCCGAGTGGGACCGAAAGTAAATTTTCCGTTTTGTGCACCGAAAAATGTTTCTTTCTTCGCGCTGGCCGAATTTCTTGTTTTTGCGTAGAGATACTAATTTTAATTGTAGAAATTTTTAAATTGTTTTAATTGTATTTGCTGTTTTATATTTTTATATATTTTTCAGTTTTAAATAAAGATATTTTGAGGTTTTTGCGTATTTGTTGCTTTGTCTCGAAGTGAGAACTGAGTGAATTGAATGAGAAATATATCTCTAATGAAATAAATTTAAATGAAATGCAGCAGAAAGTGCGTAAATTTTAATTTTCCGCGCAAGGAAATCATGTGGTGTACACATGAGAGTTTTTCTCTTGTTTCTAACATGTGAAACAATCACATTAACAGTAGAATGAAAACCATTCCTTCTAACGTAATTCAATTGGTGTGTAGGAATTGTTATAAAAAGCGCAAATTAGAAGAAACACGCTATAATTTTGAGATAATATCCAGAAAATTGTTACTTTCCCTTTCAGGGGATATTATTACGTAATATTTACGCAACTGAAATGTAAATCGTAATCTGATTTTTTTTAATTTTAATAATTTATTCCTAGTTCTGGTGAACTGATAAAATGTATTAACTGTAAAAGTATTAGAAAATACTGATATGGTATAAAAGGGAAATGGCGACAAGATTAAATAGTCCCCAACTCTTTAAAGTTTTCCCCTCCCACGGGGGAAAAAAAAAAGTTATGAAATTTCCCTTTTTCTCCCAAACTAATCCGTCAGAAGGTACAAATGGGATCAAAACATAAAGCACTAGGGAAGAGGGAAAATATTCTGAAAAAGGAATACTCGGGGCGTGTGTGGGGGGAGGAGTAGGTAGAGAAGATCGAGGATTGAACACTGGGGTACGAGATTTGAGGTTCCTTTTCAGAGAAACTTCAGAATAAATGACCTTAAATGGAATAGGAAGGAGGAGGATTTGGAAAAAATCTTGTTCCATTATTTCCCCCCGTTGCCTATAGGAAATACAAAATAAGATAGAAAGGGAAGAGACCACTGAGAATCAAAGGAGAGAAAAATAAATATAAGGAACTGAGAATGAATTATTTTGCGGAGAATACTGGTATGAGATGTTTGTATTGATATAGGTCCTACTATAATCATTTCAACCGAAAACTAGACAGAAATTGTAATTATCAGATTAAAACCGTAGAAAAATACTAATCTTTCATTTTTTCAGATTTTATAAAACCGTTATTATTTCAAAGAGGTGGTGGTGGGAAAAATTTTCTGGAATTCCATTTTAATTTTTTTAATATTTCGTAAATCGAATCCTGCATGTAATGATAATAATAAATGAATAATTAGTCCAAAGGGGCTTTTCCCCTGAAGGACTGTTGTTTTCGTTTTGCGATTCTGCGTTGGTTGACTATAAATGTCCGTTTCACATTTCAGACTGTTGCCACCGAATGTTAGAGTCCTGCATTATATTTGAAAAAATCAAATAATGAAAAATCTGCATGAATGTATGTATATTTCTCATCCATTACGCATTGTGATAAAATAACGGTACATAGAGCCATCGAATTTTAAATGACGTCATCCTACTGCGAATATGGGCATGTGGAAGCCAAAATTTGGAATTTGGAATTTGTTTTATGATCGATTTAATATTTTCTAAAACTTTAAACGAATTTTTGTTTAACAAACTCGAGGATTTCAAAGTGAGCCATGGCAACGTTGTGCAGAAAAAAAAAACATTTTTATCTCCAGCGGCACGAGACTCTGTATCGGAAATTCTAAAGATAGGCTCAATTTAAAACTATTTTGCGATATTGCTGTTGAACTGAATTTTATGGTTTAAGAGCGAAGAACGTGCTATTTAATAAATAAAGGTAACACACAAAATTGGGGGGGGGAAAGCCCCTTTGGACGTAATTTAAAATCTGAAACCTTTCAGATTTTTATTTTAAAGTATTTTAATAAGTATGCTATCACACTCTTTATATTAAGAATTTGTTTATTAATGTGAAATTCAAAGTTGTAATTAACTCAAAGATCAAAAGTTCTAGTCTCGAAATGGGATTTTGTGTTGAATCACTGTAAAAGACTGAATCACTTTTGAGATTGGTGCCGCTAAATATTATCGTCCTGTATTATTTAAAAAAAATTAAATAAAGGAGAATGTGCAGGCATGTAGGTATGTTTCTCGCACTGTAAAGAAAACGTCGGTACCTAGAGCCATCCAATTATGAATAACGTAATCCTCCACACGAACATGTGCACCTGGAAGGCCGAATTTGCTTTATATTCTGTTTCACTTTGTGTAAAACTTTAACGAATTTTTTGTTAACATAATCAATAATTTCAAAGCGAACAGTGGCAATACTGTACGGGAAAAAACATTTTTATCTCCAGCTTGCGAGATTGTCTATCAGAAATTCTAAAGATATGTTGTTTTTCAATATTTTGTGATATTTCTGTTGAATTTAATTTCAAGTGGTTTAAATGCGAGGAAAATGATATTTAATAAGGTAACACACAAGAACATTAGAAAAGCTCTGCTTTGAGAGTAATGTAAAATGTGAAAGCTTTCAGATTTAAAAATTTTTTTATCAATAACATTTTCTTGTGTTTTTTTTTAAATTTTAACTCAATATGTATTGAAATTGTAGAAAGAATTAATAATTCATTTCATCTCAGAACTTATAAATCCGTTATTCCGAAAAAGAAATTGAGAATAAAATTTTTAAAAATACACTAGTGTTTATTGAGAAACTAAAAGAAATAACTAAAGTTTATAAATAAATTTGGAGTGCATAACTAAAGCTTTTAATTAGTGACATTCAGATGAAACTCAAGATTAAAAGCTTAATATTTTTAGAAAAATAGATTAAAATAAAAAGGAAAAAAATCTGAAAAGTTTGAGATTTTAAATTACCTCTAAAGGGTTCTTTTTTTTTAACATTTTGTGTGTTACTTTTATTGATTAAATATTATGTTCTTCCCACTTAAACCATAAAACCAATATCACAAAATAATTTTAAAAATGAGCGCGTCTTTAGAATTTCCGATACACAGTCTCGTGCGGTTTGAAGTAAAAATGTTTTTTTCTGTACAATGTTGTCATTGCTCGCTTTGAAATCCATGAGATTGTTAATAGGATTCTTCAAAGTTTTACAAAATATGAAATCGATAATAGAGCAAATTCCAAATTTCAAAATTGGTGTTCCAGATGGTCATGTTCGCAGGAGGATTATCTTATTCAAAATTGGATGTCTGTAGGTACCGTTGTTAGATCACAATGCGAGAAACATACATACATTCATGCAAATTCTTCATTATTTAATTTCTTTCAATATAATACAGGGCGATAATAATTGGTGAGAACAATTTCAATGCACCGATTATAGTGTGAGCCGACCGAAAATGCCAAAACGAAATTAATAGTTCTTTTGGACAAATTGCCACTTTGGTCTAAAAATGTAAAATGTTCTGCGCGAATTATTTGAAAGTAATTTACCATTTTAGTTTACTTTCTCACTAGTTAAAAAATCATTAAAAATCATATAATTCGATAGTTTTAAAAATTATGGTTGTAAAATGATTTGCTACTGAAAGTTAATTACACACGTTTTGCTTCTTAAGAGAATGTGATTTAAAAACTGTGAAATTACCGTTCCCTGCAATTTTTACTGAATATATATAACAATAATGACAGAATCCCATACATGTTGCTTATCTGTATGAAGCAAACAGATTTATAAAAACCTTTTGACTTTTCAGGACTGGCAAACCTAGAAGGCAAAAGACAAAAAGAAAAGACGATTTCTTTCAAGTAAGTAGTGTAAAATGAAAAAAAGGAATGGAATGATTATGAAAATGTGCAGCTGTTTGTCACGAAAAGCATTTTCTAAGTGCTATAATATAAAAATTTCCTTATATTTCGTAATTTAAGTACTTAATACTATACCTTAAAGAAGTTTTTGGTGTATATTAAGCTTTCATTAATTATTTCCAACTATAAAAATATACTTTTTTTACTTCCTTGTACGAAGTAAAAAAGAAGTATTGTAATCGCGAAAAGCTTCAGGCAGCATATTTCAACGAAAATATCCACTTTGGCCGCTTTCGAATGCAATTTAACGATGTTTTTGCGTGATATCTGTACGTAAGAACAGAATAAAAGACCCTTTTCCTCCAAAAATACTAAAAAACTGCTTTAAAATAAATTCTGAAGAGAATTTTTCGGGGCGTCTGTACGAACGTATGTACGTACGTATCTCGCATAACTCAAAAACGAGTAGCCTCAGAACGTTGAAATTTTGTATATAGGACTACTATAACATGTAGATGTGCACCTCGTATTTTGGTTTCAATCGGCCGCGCCAAACGTATATAAATGTGAGTAGCAGGAGTGCAACAACTCAACACAACGAACGGCATTGCAGTGAGACGAGAGATGAACGAGGGAACCGAAAGAGAGCAGTCATGTTTTCGACTAAGACGTATTAATAGATGGCGAATCTGTTAACTTCTCAATTATAATTCTTTTTTTTTTTCATTTGTAAATACTGTTGCGTGCGTACGGGTTCGTTATGAAATGAATGCACAAGTCCGATGAAAAATGAACAAAAATTTATTATTATCACAACAAAAAAAATGCTTAAATTTTCTCAAATTATCATGCAGTATTACAATATCTCACAGTAGTTATCTTTTAACTACTCAAATATCCAATAGAACGTAATTCAAAACAGCTAAAGAACGCTAATCCGCGAATTCGCTACAATCAACAAGAGCAGTTTTCTAAACAACAACAAACTAAGCAAGCTACTACTAACAAACTAAGATGTTTTCCTCCTTTTATAACATTTTAAAATCACGCGCTAGAATTTTCCAGTACTTTCTCTAAATGAAAAAAAAAAGAGTTATTTATTTATTTAACGCACGCGCTCTTGTATTTTTAATTTTCCAGCTTAGCTTCCTTCTTTTAATATTCGTCACGCGCTGCACTGCGCGGGAAATAAAACCAATTAATTTATAATTGAACTAACATTAGCTTTTTTTTTAAATACCAAATTCGTAACACTGCCCCCTTCCCAAGGACTGCACGTCCCGGGCAGTACAATCCCTGGACAAGAAGCTAAACTTACAACTGTGGCATAAATGCATTAATAAGCATTACATTGCAATAATAAACTACATGAACAATAAATGCAATACATAAAACAAATCAAATGCTATCAAATACAAATCAAACACTAAATGCAAATCAAATACTAAATACAAATCAAATCAAATACACATTTAAAAACAAAATGGACCATGGTCTTATACTATTTACAATTATTTACATTACGTACTATTGCCATAGTAATGAGCTAACCTGTCGTAATGAACGACTTTAGGTTTAGGGTTCGAAGACTTACGAATCCGAACCACGACGTCATTCAGCCTTTTTAGGACTGTATACGGGCCATCCCAAGGTGACTTTAATTTCGGACAAAGTCCTTTCCGTCGAGTCGGATTCCACAACCACACCTTGTCTCCTTCGTGGAATTGATGTTCAGTAGCTCTTGTGTCGTATCGGGTCTTCATCTTCTCCGTCGCCAAGTTGACTCGCTCTCGTGCAAAGTTGTGCATCACTTCAAACCGGGCATGGAGATCTTGAATATGTTCCTCAGACGATGAAGGAGCATCCGGAGGGCGGCCAAACAATAAATCACAAAGCAGACGAAGTTCACTACCGAAGAGCATCTGTGATGGAGAATAGCCGGTAGTCTCGTGGACAGCACTGCGGTAAGCCAGTAAAAAGAGTGGTAATTTCTTGTCCCAGTCCTGCTGGTTTCTGGAAACCACTAATGAGAGGTTATTAAGGATGGTTCGATTGAACCTCTCTACCATGCCGTCCGACTGGGGATGTAATGGCGTCGTTTGGGTCTTTTCAATGCCGAGTAGTTTGCATAGTTCTTTGATTACTACCGAGGTAAAATTCCTTCCCTGATCGGAATGTAACTGAAGAGGCACTCCGAACCTGGAAATCCAGTGCTGTATCATTACCTCAGCTACTGTGACAGCCTCTTGATCAGGAATAGGATAAGCTTCAGGCCACTTGGTGAAGTAATCAACGACAACGAGTATGTATTTGTTGCCATCAGCAGTGCGTGGCAGAGGTCCCAGGATGTCAAAGGCGATTCGTTCAAAAGGCGCCCCTACGTTGTAACGTTGCAGCTTGCCTCGGCTGCGTCTCTTAGGTCCTTTCCGACCTGCACAGGCATCGCAAGATCGGCACCACTTTTGCACGTCATCCTTTGCATTATTCCAGTAAAAGCGCTCACAAACTCTCTGCAAGGTCTTCATTATTCCAAAGTGACCTCCCGTAGGGCTGTTATGTAGTTCTTTAAGGACATCAGGAATGCGGGATCTTGGAAGTATCAGCTGCCATCGGAACGTCTTCCCATCATCCGATTCGAATTTCCGGTATAAGACGCCGTTTCGAATGTGAAGTGAATCCCAGAGTGCCCAATATTGTTTGGTTGTAGGACTACAGATAGAAATGTCCTGCCAGGTAGGTTTTCTGTTTGACGACTCCATTAGATCAATTATGGGTTTAATGTCGCGGTCTTCCAGTTGGTCTTTCCTGACTTCATCATCACTCCACGGTTCTCGATCAGCCGATGTTGATGTTGTAATTTGTCTTGCGACCGGAGTCAGCAGCTCGTATTTCGCTTCCACCCTGGAACAATATCGGCAGCTTTCTTGGCAAGGTCTTCTAGACAGGGCGTCGGCGTTTCCGTGTGATGATCCCTTACGATGACGGATAGTGATGTCATATTCTTGGAGTCTCTGTATCCACCTGGCTATTTGACCCTCAGGATTCTTGAAATTTAAAAGCCAGGTCAATGATGCATGATCGGTGCGGAGCAGGAATTTTCTGCCGTATAGATAGTGATGGAACTGTTCTACAGCTTTGACTATGGCGAGCAACTCTTTCCTGGTGACACAATAATTCCTCTCCGGTTTAGACAGGCACTTGCTCCAGTACGCCACTACACGTTCTTGGCCGTCTATTTCTTGGGACAAAACAGCACCGACACTTTCATTGCTCGCGTCGGTGTCGAGAATAAATGGTCGGTCGTGCTGAGGATACGTCAGGATTGGAGCAGATGTTAAAGCCTCCTTTAAGTTGTTAAATGCATCGTCGCATTCTTTTGTCCACAAGAACTTTTGGTTGCTCTCTGTCAGCTTGTGAAGGGGTCTTGCGATGGAAGAAAAGTCCTTCACGAATCTCCTATAGTAGGTGCAAAGCCCTAGGAAGCTTTTCAGCTGATGGACATTTTCGGGACGTTTCCAGGATTTAACCGCTGTTACCTTTTCAGGATCCGTGCGCACACCTTCTTCAGAGATGACATGTCCCAGGTAAGTCACTTCCTTTCGGAACAATTTGCATTTAGCGGGACTCAGCTTTAGATTGGCTTCTTTCAGTTTCTGAAGCACCTTTCTAAGATTTTCTAGATGCTCTTCAAAACTCTTTCCGACGATGATGATATCGTCCAGGTATATCAGACAGGCTTCATAGGAAAGTCCTTTCAAAACAGTCTCCATGAGGCGTTCGAATGTTGCCGGCGCATTACACAGTCCAAACGGCATCATTTTGAATTGCCAAAGCCCTTGTCCCGTAGTAAATGCCGTCTTTTCTCGGTCATGAGGGTGTATTTCTACCTGCCAATACCCACTCTTTAAATCAAGCGTTGAGAACCACTTGCTTCCAGAAAGAGTGTCTAGAATGTCGTCAATTCTAGGAAGAGGGTAACTGTCTTTCTTCGTAACCTCATTCAACCGGCGATAGTCAACGCAAAATCTTGTTGAGCCGTCTTTCTTTCTGACGAGAACGATGGGAGATGCCCATGGACTTGTTGAAGGCTCGATGACATCGCCTTCTTCCATATCTTTTAACAGTGTTCGCACCTCTTCCTGTTTAGCAAACGGCAGACGCCTTGGATGTTGCTTGATCGGGGGATGATCGCCGATATCTATTCTATGTTGTGTCAAACCAGTTCGACCCACGTCAGAAGACGAGCGGGAAAAAACAACTTGAAGATCTTTAATAACGCGATCGGCAGCATTCTTCTCTTCATCGTTTAGTTGCGCATTCTGCAATAACTCCGATGTAATTCTCTCTGAGGACACGGATTCTTGGATGTTACTCTTTCTTTCAACGGTGGTTACTGGAGTACATGCTGCAACCACTTCACCTTTCTTAATAATTCTCCCCTTCTCAGTTACATTGGCGACTCTCACCGGGATAACCGTTCTGGATAGGTCGACGAGTGTTGAGGCTACTAGTACTCCTTTTGGGCTATTACAGTTATTGGGATATTCTATGATGCCGTAGCGGAAATTTCTGTTTTCGGCTATGGATCCAGGAAGTAAAATTTCTGTTCTTGCCGGTATTGTGATATTGTCTTGTGCTATGATTTTATGGACAGACTTAACTTCATCATTGACTCCAAATAACGCTATGTCCTCAGATGTAGAATGCAATTCGTTATTTTTAAAGTCCAAGGAAAAATTGTATTTCCTTAGAAAGTCCAATCCGAGTATGCAAGAATCAGTGATCTCTGCTACATATGCCGTGTGATGGTAAGCGGCACTTCCAAACGTGATGTTAACATTTACTTTTCCATCGATGTTGATCTTCTCACCGGACACAGTCTGTAGGGTAACGCAGGGCGGCGTCCAGATAAGTTTGCTTCCCAGTTGTTGAGCCAAATCTTTTCGGATTATGGTAACGTTGGCTCCTGTATCTATCGTCATATTGCAGGGAACTCCATTAATATGTCCTATTATGAAAAGTCCATTACTGCCGCCTCTCACTGCAGAAATCTGAAGCGCTTTAAACTGGGACTTTTCATGATCTGGCAACCTCCGCCCCGCGAGATGGCCACTAATTAGTTTCCCTGCTGTTTGTTAGGAGCGGTCTTAGCATCCGTGCCCTGGGGTGTTCTGCAGTTTCGTCGGATGTGTCCTTCAGCACCACAGTTCCAGCACTTTACGGTCGGTTTCTTGTCACCAATATTCTGTCTCAAGGCGTTCAGTTGTCTAGTTAAATCGTCTAGACGAGCAGTGACTTGATCCCCTGGCTCCTGGACTTGAGCAGCTCTGACTGGATGGCGGTCTCGACGGGTGGCTTGCTGGGCTGCCTCAAATTTCATGGCATACACTAAAGCGCTTTTCAGATCTTTAACATCCGCCATTCGCAGTGCTTTCTGTATTTCAGGATCCCGGATGCCATCGATGAAATATTGCAGGAACAGGATTTCCCTTGTTTCTGTCGGGCACTCTGAAAAGGCGTGATGTGACAGCCTTTCAACATCCGTGGCGAGCTCCTGAAGCGTTTCGGTGAGCTTCTGTTGACGAGATTTTAATTGGAGCGTGCTGTAGTCTTTTAAACATTTCTCGCCGAAGCGCAGCTCCAAAGCGCCGGATAGAGCTTCGAAATCTAGGCTTTGATTTTCGGGAAGCGTCTGCAGGATATCCGCTGCGTCTGCTCTCAGAGAAGCGGCGAGATGACAGGCCTTAGCTTGGGAATCCCACCCATTCGCATCCGCAACGATAGAAAATTGTGTCCTATACACCTGCCAGGAGGTCTTCCCATCATATGTAGATAGTTTCAGAACGGAACGAGCAGGCATCGATAAAAATTTGAAACCTTCAGAATTGTTTCCTACCGTCGCTATGCACTTCTTTAGGCTGTCAACTTCTTTGGCGACGGCAGCAGAAACCCTATCATCAATTTGTTGTTCGACGGCAGAAACTCTCTCTTCTATATGTCCAACTTTAGTTTCAACCGCGTCTATTCTGCCTTCCATAGCCTCAAATTTATTTTCTATTACGCAGGTAATTTCTCTTTTCATTTCGTCCTGACCTGCTTTCATCTCATTTTTAAGAGATTTCATCTCTTCCTTAACGGATTCCTGGCCCAATTTCATTTCTTCTTTAAAAGATGTTTGGCCAGCTTCCATCTTTTCTTGGAAAGCAGCAAAAGCAGTAATGAGCTGTCTCAATTGTTCTTCCATCCCTCTTGTTATTGGCATTCAAATCCCACTTCTGACACCAAAAATTGTTGCGTGCGTACGGGTTCGTTATGAAATGAATGCACAAGTCCGATGAAAAATGAACAAAAATTTATTATTATCACAACAAAAAAATGCTTAAATTTTCTCAAATTATCATGCAGTATTACAATATCTCACAATAGTTATCTTTTAACTACTCAAATATCCAATAGAACGTAATTCAAAACAGCTAAAGAACGCTAATTCGCTACAATCAACAAGAGCAGTTTTCTAAACAACAACAAACTAAGCAAGCTACTACTAACAAACTGAGATGTTTTCCTCCTTTTATAACATTTTAAAATCACGCGCTAGAATTTTCCAGTACTTTCTCGAAATGAAAAAAAGAGTTATTTATTTATTTAACGCACGCGCTCTTGTATTTTTAATTTTCCAGCTTAGCTTCCTTCTTTTAATATTCGTCACACGCTGCACTGCGCGGGAAATAAAACCAATTAATTTATAATTGAACTAACATTAGCTTTTTTTTTAAATACCAAATTCGTAACACTACTCATCACTGTATCTCCATCAATAATTAAATAAATACTTAGTCACCTAAATGTGTGTCGTCAGCGTAGAAATCTCCTAAACGCCGAGTTTGCATAAATATATTTATAATTATATCCACTCTGTTACTCTGCTCAGTGATCTCAGTTTCTTTACTCATATATGTTTGTAAATTGTACATTTTTTCTTTAAAAATGATTGATTTATGTTGTTTTTATCTTCCGGTTAAGGTTTTTATGCCTTTAGTAAATCTGTATGCAATATTTTTAGAATTATCAACAATTTAAAAGTTGTTTAAGTGCCGCTAAGCCTACTTTGATGGCGGCCATTGCTTGTTTACATTTGAAACAGCTGAGTCGTGAATTTGTTGCCAATCTAGAGAAGCGTACCTTCGAAACAACAAAGATAAACGCCTTCATTTATTATTGCGATTTAAATCATGCTTAAGCCTTTCTGGAATTTTTTCGGCGAAATAAGTGTTTAAGATTTACTTAATTTTTAATAATTAGTAATTTAATTTTTAATAATTAGTAATTTTTAATAGAGATATTTTGAGTTTTATGTATCTTTGCCTTGTCGCGAAGTGAGAACTGAATTAATTGAATGAGAAATACTCAATTGTCTGTGAAAAACTGTTTCTTTTTTGTTTTGTTTGCTTAATTTCTTTTATACATCGTTCTAGCTTTATTATAGTATTTGAATAGAACATGTGGCAACGATTAGATAATTCTTTAAATGATACAAATTTTGTGCATTCTGAGTTATAATATGAACGAAATATAATACTGTTAAGTGAACCTAGCGCCAGAGTGTCGCTATGGTAAACAAATAGAGTGAATTTTAAAGAATGCACTTATTCTATTGTGGTTTGTGCGCTGTTGGCGAAGTAGATTTAATTAAATCCAATAAGTTTAAACAAAATGCAAGAAAAAATGCGTATAATTTAATATTCCGTACAAGGAAGTCATGTGGTGTCGCATCAGATTTTTTTTGGTGCTTCAGATATCTAAATTTACGTTTCTTAGCGAAGAGATTTTATTAAGATTTAAAATAAAGTTGTCGTGGGAAATGGCCATGTAACTATAACTGCAGCTGTATGGCGTAACCTTTTCGCGCCAACTAGATGAACCCGCAGACGATATGTTAACGAAGACGAATGTGATGACACAACATTCTTTTTCTTTTCTTTTCATTTTAACTTATGTCAATAAATAGTAGTTTAGTAATAATTTGATGAACTTTAGTGGTGATTATACTGGTGTTTATTAGTGATTTATCATTCTTTAATATTCTTCGAAACTGTATATTTATCAGCAGGAAAAAAAAAAACTTAATCGATTTTATAACCTGTGCAATTTCAGTCCTTCGATTTGTTTGAACTTCTCTATTTGAATGTTGCTGTTTCATCTCCTTTGGATTATTTCTGCGTGGCATTTGAAATGTGAAGTAAGTTCTTTTTATTATTCGTGTCTGTTGTATAAAATTATAATCTTATTAATGATGTATTTGTAATATTAATAGACAAATCATCATATCAATGATTAAACTATTAATAATGCAAAATTTAGAATTCTTATATTTGTTGATTAGCTAATATACCGTTGCTCATAAGAGTTCGTACATTTACGAGTTTCAGTGAAATATTGCTTTATTTATTGATAAAAAGTAACATTTTAGAATGAAAAAGTTTTAATAATATCTATAAATTTCTGTTAGCAGCAAAACTGCATTAGTTATGTTATTGTTATTTAACGTTTAACTGTATGCTAAACATATTTAAACGTTTTGTTTTGGAAAATCGATAATAAAAACAAGTAACAGAAAAGTTACCTCACAAAAGTCATCGTACGCTTTAACCCTTTGCGGCACGGTCTGGGTACACCTAAAAATTTCGTTCTGTACGCACAAAAACTTGAATGAAAACGGATTTATAGGTTACTATAGGTTACTCGAAACCTTCTTTATTTATGAAATACGCCACAAAAGTGATCCAAAAGTGAATGACAAATATCACAAATATAAAAAAAAGAGTCACTATCACAAAAGTGAATATTTATTTATGTATTTTATCCACTTTCAATTTTAGATAAAGAAAAAAGTCAGTATTAAAAATAAAAATGTTTGGTTTTATTCAAAATCACATTGAGATGATATTAAATATATTGGGCATTATATTCGAATTCATTTCCGGGTTACAGCGCTTTTTCTGCAAATTCCCAAAGTGTGCGAACACTTTCTTTGTATACCATTCCCTAAAAGTCTCTAAAATCTCTGTGATTATTAAGGAACAAGAAAACAGCAATTAAGTCTAAAGGCGATTTATTTGTTTGGTAAATGGGTATGAATTTAAAATCATTTCACATTTTCGAATAGAATAATGAAATTTCATTCACGATAAATACTCTTGTCGAATTTAGTATAGTATTAGTATAATGTGTCGAATTTAATATAATATTAGTCATATTATAAAACGTTGATAATGCTGATAAATCACGATTCCTTCAAGAAATATTTAAAGTAACTAATTACCTTTCAGAATTGATCATATATTTTCAAGTTGTTAATTTTCAGTTCACACTAGCTAACTAAATTGCTGAAACAAATTCGTTGCTGAAACAAATCGTGAACAAATTCGAATTGATGATCGTTTTTCTTAGAAGCAACAAAGCAGAACAATCTTAAAGTTTTTTAAGTGCCGCTAAGCCTAATAATTTTCTTCATGGCGGCCATTGCTTCTTTACATTTGAAACAGCAGGATAGTGGATTTGTTGCCAATCTAGAGAAACTTAGCTACGCAACAACAAAGATAACGCCTTCATTTAGTATTGCGAATTAAATCATGCTTAATCCTTTCTGGAATTTTTTCGAGGAAATAAGTGTTTAAGATTTACTTCGTAATTTCTAATACAGATATTTTGAGTTTTTATGCATTTTTTACTTGTCGCGAAGTGAAATCGGAATTAAATGAATGAGAAATACTCAATGGTCTGTGAAAAACTATTTCTTTTTTGTTTTGTTTGCTTAATTTCTTTTATACATCGTTCTAGCTTTATTATAGTATTTGAATAGAACATGTGGCAACGATTAGATAATTCTAGCAGAACAAATTAATTAAGTAGAAGCAGAACAAATTGATGATCGTTTTTCTTAGAAGCAAAGTGTAGAATGACGTGCAGATAGAATACACGAGTCAACAGCTTTTCATTATATTAATTAGTTAAATAGAATGTTTCATTATTTATTAGGAATAAGAGATTTTGCTTGTATAGGATAAGAATTTTTTTTAGTTTTCAAGAAATCTGAGAAAAAGGAGATGGAACAACGAAATTTCGTGAACTAGGAAAACATGTGATTCCTAGTTTACGAAGGAAGATAATTTCTTTAAGAGGACTCATACACCTTAAAACCCATACACCTTAAAACCCATAAGACCCAAAAACCATACACCTTAAAACCGAATATGTGTCTGTTGCAAGAATTGGGATAACTTATTTATTTTAAAAGGAATTACTACCAACTTTTGACAGCTGACTACATAATATAGATGCTTTCTGAAATAGTGATCAGAAAGTTTGTGTTGCCACAAATATTTTTATAATTTAATCCGCTTTGTGACAACATTTTCCGTCATGTTTCCAACTTGCGCGCACAGTTTAAAACACTCTGTTGCATAGTTTAATTCCATATTTAATATATAGCTTTTATAACATTTCGAAACTACTGTGAACATAAAATTCTAAGAATTTCATGTTAAATTTTTATTTTATTTGGAGTTGAGAGTAAAAAATGTATTTTATTAAAAAAATCTGTAATGTTTTCGTGCATAATTTTTTTTAATATTAAAATGTTCATCAGATTTTTGGTTCAGGTAGAAAATAGTGCCCGTATAAAGAATTCCATCCAATTTTGAGTATGCGCCATTAGCCATTTTTAAAACATGCGCGCGAGGTGGAAACACGACGAAACATTATGTACCAAAGCGGATTAAATTACAAAAATATTTGTGGCAACACAAACTTTCTGGTTACTACTTTCCGAAGAGCAGCTATATTATGTAGTCAGTTGTAAAAGGTTGGAAGTAATTGCTTTTAAAACAAATAAATTATCCCAATTCTTGCAACAGTCACTTATTCGAAGATCATAAGGGGTTTAAGGTGTATGTGTCCTCTTAAGCTTTCCCTTAGTTAAAATTGTAAACGGGAAAAGTTTATACAGAAAAGTTCCTTATAGGGGAAAGTCAAGGTGATGTCAAATAACTTGTAAAACCTAAACTAACACGATGCAATAAACAAACAGCATATACAGATAAAAATAGTATTTACACAATATAGTTGCGTCATCTTTTAAAAATTTGAGATCAGTTGCATATCTAATTAGGCACCTTTTTTACTAATTCACGAATTAAATTTAGATTTAGCTGTTTTCTCCATATATTCTGTGAATACGATCTAGTTTCGTTAAAAAAGTTATCTACGAAAGCATATCTCCTTCTAGGCAGATATTCTTCGAATGCTTTGTCGCATTTAAATAACCAAAGTACTAATCCTGAATTCAAACCCCGTTATCATTTATTTAGAAGTATTCTGGTTACGTTTGCTCGAGACAATGGTTTGATTTTTTTATATTTTCACTAGGGTTGTCACATGGTATGCTTTTAATTGCTCAAGGTAGTGGACAAATCCTTCTGTGTTTTGGATCCTTATGTGTCTTATCCTCTTAATAGTTTTAAACGTATTGTAGTGTTAACAGTTCTCTTTACTACATACGGCTTCCTGTTAATATACGGCCAATCTTCCACGTAGGCCCTTGTTTGTTCCTCCAAAGTTAAGTTAGAGTTTAGTTAATATTTTTTATATTCTTACGTTCAGACCACAAGTGGTTGGTCTCTGTATTCCGAAGTCCGGAAATTATTGTAAAGAGTGAAAAATAAAGGGTTTCGTATACCCTTCCTGTGTATCTTGTCTACTTCCCACATTTATTGAACATAGCTTTAGTAAGCTCCCTGTTCCGAGTCAGGTCTTTCAATGTTCCCCAAGCAAGTAAGGAGAAACACTGAACCTGATAAGTTCACGCGGAACTAAACAACTCGCAACAACTGCATAAGTAACTGAGCGTAGATGCTCTCTCTGTGGTCTTTCAACCGATCGTGAGATATTTCTAGTACTTTCTGATTCTCGAAATTACTGGAAAGCAATAGGAGGGTGGAATTCCGGTTACAGCTAACATATCGTCAATTATATTTATTCAATTTCAATGCATATTACGGTAATATACAGACAACACCGAAATATCGCCAAATTTGGCGATTTTTAGCGATTTCTCGTCAAATTACGGAGAAATTTCCATTTACTCAATGTTAAATGAATGCGCTTGCCCCTATATTCTTGGTTTTCCGGCATAGATTTCTCTTAAAATTTGTCTCGCGCTGCATTGCAAGGGGAAATAAAACAATTTTAATTATAATTCTACTAAAAATACCTAACTAAATATAAAATTGCCCACCAGCGGCCGAGCGGTAAAGTCGCTGAACACTGGTAGTTCGGTCCAAGGTTCGAATCTCGCGAACGGGCTGGCTGCATGGGTGGTTTCGTCGTTTTCCCCATGTGTAACGTGTATACGAGCCAGTTTCCCTTCAAGTCCTCCACGAAGGCATCCTTCCCCTTATGCAGATAGCCCTAGTGTGCTTTGCCGTAATTAAATGCACATCACTAAATATAAAATTCGTAACAGTATGTTTTCACTGTGCTTATGTTTTGGCCGTGCTACAGTTGTGTTCATGTGACAATATACGTCACCTTTCTGGAATGATCCACCTCCATCTATTCTGCGGAAATCGTATGTTACAACCCAAGCAGTTCAAGTAGAATTTCACTGTTCATATATGTTCTGTGTTCAGGTGCAATGAGATGCTCCAACAATGCTCACGAGAATAATCACTAAATCAGGATGCCCACTCCGTAGCTATTCATAATCAATCCCGCGCTCAGGTTGAGGTGCTTCTCTCACCGCAGTGTCCGGAGAGGATCCATTCATCGTTTTCATACATTCTTGATACGTCAGATAAGGCAATAATTTCCCATCATTCGCGATCCTATCACAATGCTTTCATTACTATTATAGATATATTTGTGGATAATAGTCATTCAGTAAGCGCAGACTCATAGATTTCTCTCGCAAAACAATTCGCGTCGATGTTATGCTGTCTGGGTGGACAATCTGTGGTCAACTGATATGATGCAGTCTATATGTTACCGTGAAAGACCGAAATTGGAGAATGTCGACTTTCTCCGGAGAATGTCAACATTCACCAAATGCGTCGGTGAAAGATCGATTATTGCATTATACTCTTGTACATTCGGACCCTCACCGGTGTATGTCGACAATCACAGATATGCTCTGGTGTAGGTCGAAAAGAGAGGTCATAATTTAGTAAGTTTCTTATTACTATTATTCTATTTTCTCATTTAGAACGCAGTGTATAATTAAGTAAGTTTTTAACTTCTGTTATTTTCCTTTCTCATTTTGAATGTTCTGTGTGTTTTGAGTTCTTATGTTCTTAAGTTCTTAAGGGGACTCATACACCTTAAACCCCTCATGATCTTCGAATATATGACTGTTGCAAGAATTGGGATATTTTATTTATTTTAAAAGCAATTACTTCCAACTTTTTACAGCTGACTACATAATATAGCTGCTTTGGAAACTATTAACCAGAAAGTTTGTGTTGCCACAAATATTTTTGTAATTTAACCCTCTTTGTGACAAAATATTTCGCCGTGTTTCCACCTTTAACATTTTGTGTGTTACCTTTCTTTATTAAATATCATGTTCCTCGCACTTAAACCATAAGATCCAGTGCAACAGCAATATCGCAAAATAGTTTTAAAACAAGCCTATCTTTAGAATTTCCGATACAGAGACTCACGCGCTGGAGATAAAAATGTTTTTTCTGCACAACGTTGCCATTGCTCGCTTTGAAATCCTTGAGTTTGTTAATCAAAAATTCGTCAAAGTTTTAAAAAATAGGAAATCGATCATAAAACAAATTTCAAATTTCAAATTGGGTCTTCCACATGCTCATATTCGTTGGAGGATTACGTTATTCAAAATTCGATGACTCTATGTACCGTTGTTTTATCACAATACGAGAAATATACATACATTTATGCAGATTTTTCATTATTTAATTTCTTCAAATATAATGCAGGACTCTAACATTTTGTGGCAACAGTTTGAAAAGTGAACCGACATTTATGAGTCCGACGCAAAATGCCAAAACGAAACTAATAGTCCTTCGGGATTCAAATCCCTTTGGACTAATAATTCATAATTTTGGGTAATATATTAAATGCATATTATATACATTTTCTAACTGATGCGCGAAAACACGGAATTACTCCTTTCATAGAAATTGCATTGAATGCTCATTATTAGACTGGTTTCCGTATGTTTGTCAAAAACACGCGTAAAAGATCCAACAGCTAGCTGCATCTGAATTGGTAGATATACTGCACGGAAACATGTGAATATACCCTAACGGATATACAAATAGATACATACGCAACATTAAAAAATGAACAGGTGTTTTTGTAAGTGTATAGTGTCCTTGCGGCATGGGGTCTTTTAAAATACTGATGAATTGAGAGACCTTTCGAGTGTTTAGTGGTAGCGGAAGAGGTGTAGGAAACCTTCGGATCCGTCCCAAGGGTGTATTCTCCGTCTAAATTGGGTTAGGTTAGGTTAGGTTATTTAATTACGGCAAAGCCTCGAGGGCTATCTGCCTAAGACGAGGGATGCCTTCGTGGAGGACGTTCTAAGGGAAACTGGCTCGTATACACATTACACATGGCGAAAACCACGAAAACACCCATGCAGCCAGCCCGTTCGCGGGGTTCGAACCTCGGAACAAACTACCAGTGTTCAGCGACTTTACCGCTCGGCCGCTGGTGGGCCGTAAATTGGGTTAAAGCCGCACGTTTAGTGCGGTAAAATTCTAGTGTCCCTCTCTCTTCTACTCGCTAATATTCTATCAAACAACGTAATTTTAATTGAAAAAAAATAAATGTTACAGAAGAGATGAAAGAAAAACATTTTGTGTGTTACCTTTATTTATTAAATATCACGTTCTTCGCACTTGAATAATAAAATTCACCTCAAGAGCAATATCGCAAAATAATTTTAAATCGAGCATAGTTTTAGAATTTCCGATACACAGTCTCACGCGCGGCAGATAAAATCGTTGATTCTGTACAACTTTGCCATGGCTCGCTTTGGAATCCTTGAGTTTGTTAATCAAAAAGTTTTACAAAATAGGAAATCGATAATAAAACAAATTCCAAATTTCAAATTTGGACTTCCACATGCCCATATTCACAGTAGGATTACCTCATTCAAAATTGGAATGCTCTAGGTACCGTTATTTTATCACAACGCGAGAAAAATACATACATTCATGCAGATTCTGCATTATTTAATTTCTTCAAATATAATACAGGTCGATAATATTGAGTGGCAACAGTTTGAAAGTTAAACGAACATTCAGAGTAATTCGACGCAAAAATCACAAAACGAAAACAATAGTCCCTCAGGGACAAAACTCCTTCGGACTAACAAATCTTAAAAATAACAAATCTTAGGACCTTCAGTATGTAGGATTGTATATCAGTATTATTTTAGTAGCAATTTTACTAAAACAAATTGCAGATGTTCTATCTACTTACCCATAAATTTGGTATAATGTAAGATTTAAATGTACATGCCATGCATGCGTACTTTCAAGAACAAGTGGCCTGTAGTGCTATTGTTTAAAATTAAATTATTTAAGAAACTTTTTACAAGGTTATGATCGCTGTTCTAACATATTTTATGACAGGAAAGTTAATTTAGTAAATTTTTATTGTTACAGTTAAAAGCGCATTAATACCCCGTAAACAAGTCCTTCTTTAAAACATTCTATCTCTTTAAGTTCATCCTCCTTTTGATTCTTAGAAATTAATTAATTCCATTGATCCTGCCATTCAGTTCACAAATGAAACTCTCAAAGGAATCTCTCAAACCTCTTGCATTCTAATTGCACACAATAAATTTAATTACATTACCAGACATCATCACATCATCAGAAATCAATGTTTTCACTTTTATAAGCAAATAATAGTTAATTATCCTCGTACTCGCAATTTCAACTTAAGGGGGACTCATACACCTTAAAACCCATAAGACCTTCGAATATGTGACTGTTGCAAGAATTGGGATAACTTATTTATTTTAAAAGCAATTACATCCAACGTTTTACAGCTGACTACATAATATAGCTGTTTTCTGAAGTAGTGATCAGAAAGTTTGTGTTGCCACAAATAGTTTTATAATTTAATTCGCTTTATGACAAACGTTTTCGTCATGCTTCCACCTTGCGCGCACAGTTTAAAACATTCTGTTGCATAATTTGATTCCATATTTAATATGTAGCTTTCATAACATTTGCAAACTACTGTGAACCAAAAAGTTTAAGAGTTTCATTTAAAATTTTTATTTTATTTTAAATTGAGGATATAAAATGTGTTTTATTAAAAAAATCTGTAATGTTTTTGCGCATAAATTTTTTTAATATTAAAATTGTCATCAACTTTTTGGTTCAGGTAGAAGATAGTGCCCATATAAAGAATTCCATCAACTTTTAAGTACGTACCATTAGCCATTTTTAAAATATCATGCGCGCAAGGTGGAAATATGACGAAACATTTTGTCACAAAGTGGATTAAATTACAAAAATATTTGTGGCAACACAAACTTTCTGGTTACTAGTTCCCAAAGCAGCTATATTATGTAGTCAGCTGTAAAAAAGTTGGAAGTAATTGCTTTTAAAATAAATAAAATATCCTAAATCTTGCAACAGTCACATGTTCGAAGATCGTAAAGGGTTTAAGGTGTATGAGTCCCCTTAAAAAGAATGAAAGGCACATATTAACTGTAAAATATTTTTAGTCTGATTTTAATGAGAATAGTTAATTTGTTTTAAAATTATAATGATTGCTGACTACTTCTAACAACATTAGCTTCTGGTATCTTTGACACCGGTAAAGATAGCAATTTAAACTTGGAATTTCAATTAACGTCTTCAGAAAAGTAACTGCAGCAAGAATTTCAAAACAAAATTCGTGTGATAGCAGTATTTTACTATTTACTAGTTTTGTTTGAAGTATCTTTTGGACTACAGTGTAGAGTCATTATGTTATTTTGAAGCGGAGGTGTGGAATATGTGCAATGTTCTCGCCGACACTCTAACCTGTACATTTCGAATACACACCGATTGGGCTACCGTTACACCACGAATACATGCTGGAAAGATAAGCGATAAACGACGGAGGACGTGGGCACAGTCCCTTTACCATTTGGGTTAATCAGTACAGCACCAAGTCCACCTTTATCTTACATTTCATGTTACATTATATATTACGATACATGATTTACACATTGCATTATATACTACATATCAAATTAATACCTTACCATAACATTACATTAACTTCACATCAATTTATTACGTTAAAATTCTTTTCTAATAAACCCTATATTGGTACATTATAAAAGGGTTATTTTGCACAGGATTCGCATTAGACACTGGATACGCATTATATTATCATTATACACTGGGTACGCATTATATTATCATTATACACTGGGTACGCATTACATTATATACGGGGAAATTAATGATACATAGGAACATTATACGCAGTAGGGGGTTATAAACACGATACGGGTTAAATTATTCACAGGAAATTAGTTACACACAGGTTTTGCATTATACAGGATAAATTATACACATGATAGGCTTTATACACTGGATGCATATTGAATTGTCATCTGGACCATGCCAATTGTACCCGTTACTCGATACACTGCCTACATCGTTATGCATAATACTATTATAAAGTTTGCATTCACATTGTTTCAGTTGGGTTTTGCATTGTGTGTCATGTTGCTTATTAATCAGTACATACTACATTACATATTATGATACATATGACACCATTACGATTACATTACATATTGCATTATATATTATGATACATATGATACCATTACGACTACATTACATATTACATTATATATTACGATACATATGACACTATTACGATTACATTATATATTATGATACATATGACACTATTACGAAAACATTACATATTACATTATATATTATGATACATATGACGCTATTACGATTACATTACATATTACATTATATATTATGATACATATGACACTATTACGATTACATTACATATTACATTATATAATATGATACATATGACACTATTACGACTACATTACATATTACATTATATATTACGATACATATGACACTATTACGATTACATTATATATTATGATACATATGACACTATTACGAAAACATTACATATTACATTATTTATTATGATACCTATGACACTATTACGATTATATTACATATTACAATATATGTTATGATGCATATGACACTATTACGATTACATTATATATTATGATACATATGACACTATTACGAAAACATTACACATTACATTATATATTATGATACATATGACACTATTACGAAAACATTACACATTACATTATATATTATGATACATATGACACTATTACGAAAACATTACACATTACATTATATATTATGATACATATGACACTATTACGAAAACATTACACATTACATTATATACTCGTTTTATGATACATATGACACTATTACGATTACATTACATATTACATTATATATTATGATACATATGACACTATTACGATTGCATTACATTATATATTATGATACATGTGCTGGAAAGAGTGAAAATACTCATAACAGTCCTTACTCATTGAAATAAAATAAGGAAATATTTTGTTATAAAGAAGCATAGTATTTAACCCATCGGTTTGTAGCGTCATTAGGTTTTTTGAAAGCAGGAGACATGAAGAATGAGCAACGTCCTCTCCGGGAATCGAACCACGGAACTCTGGAATACGCGCCTAGCGTGCTGACCACTACACTACGAAGGCATGCTAAGAAGGTGAGAGAAATACCTTATATATTTCCTTTTTTAAAGTGCGACAGGGGTTTTTAAGGGACCCAATCGCCAAAACCTGGGTGCGGAGAATCATCATTCATCACCCTTTTAGTTCGGGCGCCACCGTAGAGTCATTAGGCTATTTCGAAGCAGAACAGATGAAAAATAAGAAATGCTCTCGCCTATGGAAGATTACGTTATTCAAATTATTATTACTTTATTATATGGACTATGGAAGATTACGTTATTCAAATTTGGATCGCTCTAGGTACCGTTGTTTTATAACAGTGCGAGAAACATACATACATTCATGCAATTTCTTCATTATTTAATTTTTTTAAATATAATACAGGGCAATAATATTCTGTGGCAACAGTTTAAAAAGTAAAACAACGCTCATCGCGAATCGACGCAAAATGCCAAAACAAAATTAATAGTCCTCCTGGGCAAATAGTCTCTTTGGACTAATACAGATTACTAGTTGACAATATTTGGATAAACTACATTAACCACATAGAATAATTCATATATAATCGATGAATACGTCAAATTTCGTGAATTCCTTGCAACCAGACAGTCTGTATAACCCTTATAAACTGAATGTTATAAAATCTAATCTCTTGGCCTTTGTCCAAACAGCATTTATGTTCCTCCTGTTAAACACATTCAACGCCTCTAATTATTTGATACATTCTTTTATAATTTTCTATGTTGCCAATTAGCTTATATACACATTAGGTTATTTCGAAGCAGGAACGATGAAAAATGAGCAATGTCCTCGACCGAAACTCGAACCTCGGACCTCTCGAATACGCGCCGAGCGTGCTGACCACTACACGACGAAGGTATGCTAAGAAGGCGGGAGAAATACCTTATACTCCCCCTTTTAAACGGCGACTGGGATTAGGGGACCCAATCGCCATATCTTGGGTGTGGAGAATGATCATCCACCACCCTTTTAGTTCGTGCGCCACTGTAGAGACAAAGGTTATTTCGAAGCAGGAAAGAGGAAAAATGAGCAACGCCCTCTCCGGGAATCGAACCATGGACCTTTGGAATACGCACCCAGCGTGCCGACCGCTACACTACGAAGGCATGCTAAGAAGGCGGGAGAAGTACCTTATAGATTTACAAATTAATGAAATTAGGCATTCAGTGCTGCTGCCTGTACTAAGGAAACATTGTTTTAATTTTGCGTAATTTACGGTTGTGATTCATCCGGAATCGAAATAACACTATTGTAGTACAGTTTGTTATGTATTCTTTCTTACCGAATCTTTGTATATTTAGTTTATTGAATAGCAAGAAAACTTATGTAATTGCATTAGAGAATGAAAAATGCTGCTTCTGTAGGCTGATATGCTTGGCCTAAGAATCTTCGATGCTTGACGTGTTGATGAAGCTACCAGACTTTTGTCTGTCATAGTTCTATTGGGTCGGTGCCGTTCTTCATTAGGTTGCAACACATGTATAATAATTGTATAATTGGTAATGCAATTAGTATTGTAATGTATAATAAGTGTATAAATGGTATTGTAATTAGTATTGTAATGTATAATAATTGTATAATTGGTAATGTAATTAGTTTTGTAATGTATAATAATTGTATAATTGGTCATGTAATTACTATTGTAATGTATAATAATTGTATAATTGGTAATGTAATTAGTATTGTAATGTATAATAATTGTATAATTGGTAATGTAATTAGTATTGTAATGTATAATAATTGTATAATTGGTAATGTAATTAGTATTGTAATGTACAATAATTGTATAATTGGTAATGTTCCTATTATTCATCGTAACATACACTGTAAAGTCTATGTGTGTACTGCATAATTAGTATTATAATGTATTGAAATTGCATAATTAGTACTCTAATGAATAATTGGTTAAGTATGAATTGTATAAATCAGTATCGTAATATATAGTGCGTGCTGCAAAATTAGTTTTTAAAATGTATTATAATTGAATCATTAGTATCGTAACGTATTGTAAAAGTAGCATGTTACAAAAGCCCCTGTATGGCCATGTACTTATATTTTTCTCAGATGTCAACAAACACTGGAACCCGGGCAGTTGGACGGTAGCGAACCCCATCGGCGGCTCTGGATAATGGCGGACGTGGTGCTGTATTGATTAACCATTAAGGTAAAGGGACAGTGCCCACGTCCTCCGTCACTTATCACTTAGGTTGTCGTTAACAAACTTCTATCTATGTTGTTAACAAACTTCGTTTTTGGTTATTTTCAAGGCTAAATCAGCATGGATTGTTAAGGGGACTCATACACCTGAAAAACCATAAGATCATCGAATATGTGACTGTTGTAAGAATTGGAATAACTTATTTATTTCAAAAGCAATCACTTCCAACTTTTTACAGCTGACTACATAATTTAACTGCTTTCTGAAATGGTCATCAGAAAGTTTGTGTTGCCAGAAATATTTTTATAATTTAATTCTCTTTGTGACAAAATCTTTCGTTATGTTTCCACCTTGCGCGCACAGTTTAAAACGTTCTGTTGCATAATTTAATTCCATATTTAATATATAGCTTATATGCCATTTGGAAACTACCGTGAACCAAAAATTCTAAGAATTTCATGTTAAATTTTTATTTTGTTTGGAGTTGAGTTTATAAGATGTATTTTATTAAAAAAAATCTATAATGTTTTCGTGGATAAAATTTTTAATTTTCAAATATTCATCAGATTTTTTGTTAAGTTAGGTAATAGTGCCCATATAAAGAATTCCACCAAATTTCAAGTACGTACCATTAGCCGTTTTTAAAATATCGTGCGCCCAAGGTGGAAACAAGACGTAAAATTTTGTCCCAAAGCGGATTAAATTACAAAAGTATTTGTGGCAACACAAACTTTCTGGTTACTAGTTCCCAAAGCAGCTATATTATGTAGTCAGCTGTAAAAGGATGGAAGCAATTGCTTTTAAAATAAATAAAATATCCCAATTCTTGATATTCGAAGATCATAAGGGGCTTAATGTGTACGAGCCCCCTTAAGTATAGAGAATGAAAACTTCCGACACCTTTATCGTCCCTTCTGACTACCATCTTCTATCTATCTCTCTGTAGCAACATCGAAGGACGAGAATTTCATGATGAAGCTTCTGTCAGCCCAACTGCTCAGCAGTTTTCTTCAACTAGAAACCGCAACCGTTCTACATAAATGTCAGTGAACGCCTAACATCATTGACAAAGAGCATGATTACGTCATTCACTGATGATTATTGATTTATGACGTAGTATATCTCTCCGTAGCAACATTCAAGGACAAGAGTTTCATGATGAAGCTTCTGTCAGCCAACAGCCAAAGCCTAACATCAAAGATGACAAAGATGATGATTACGTCATTCACTGATGATTATTGATTTATGATGTAGTATATCTCTCTGTAGCAGCATTCATTTACAAGAGTTTCACGATGAAACTTCTGTCAGCCAACAGCCAAACCCTAACATCATTGACAAAGATGATGATTACGTCATTCACTGATGATTATTGATTTATGATGTAGTATATCTCTCTGTAGCAACATTCAAGGACGAGAGTTTCATGATGAAGCTTCTGTCAGCCAACTGACCAACAGTTTTCTTCATCTCGAAACCACAACCGTTCTACAGAAATGTCATTGAACGCCTAACATCATTGACAAAGATGATGATTACGTCATTCACTGATGATTATGGATTTATGACGTAGTATACCTCTCTGTAGCAGCATTCAAGGACAAGAGTTTCATGATGAAGCTTCTGTCAGCCAACAGCCAAAGCCTAACATCATTGACAAAGATGATGATTACGTCATTCACTGATGATTATTGATTTATGATGTAGTATATCTCTCTGTAGCAACATTCAAGGACGAGAGTTTCATGATGAAGCTTCTGTCAGCCAACTGACCAACAGTTTTCTTCATCTCGAAACCACAACTGTTCTACAGAAATGTCATTGAACGCCTAACATCATTGACAAAGATGATGATTACGTCATTCACTGATGATTATGGATTTATGACGTAGTATACCTCTCTGTAGCAGCATTCAAGGACAAGAGTTTCATGATGAAGCTTCTGTCAGCCAACAGCCAAAGCCTAACATCATTGACAAAGATGATGATTACGTCATTCACTGATGATTATTGATTTATGATGTAGTATATCTCTCTGTAGCAACATTCAAGGACGAGAGTTTCATGATGAAGCTTCTGTCAGCCAACTGACCAACAGTTTTCTTCATCTCGAAACCACAACTGTTCTACAGAAATGTCATTGAACGCCTAACATCATTGACAAAGATGATGATTACGTCATTCACTGATGATTATGGATTTATGACGTAGTATACCTCTCTGTAGCAGCATTCAAGGACAAGAGTTTCATGATGAAGCTTCTGTCAGCCAACAGCCAAAGCCTAACATCATTGACAAAGATGATGATTACGTCATTCACTGATGATTATTGATTTATGATGTAGTATATCTCTCTGTAGCAACATTCAAGGACGAGAGTTTCATGATGAAGCTTCTGTCAGCCAACTGACCAACAGTTTTCTTCATCTCGAAACCACAACCGTTCTACAGAAATGTCATTGAACGCCTAACATCATTGACAAAGATGATGATTACGTCATTCACTGATGATTATGGATTTATGACGTAGTATACCTCTCTGTAGCAGCATTCAAGGACAAGAGTTTCATGATGAAGCTTCTGTCAGCCAACAGCCAAAGCCTAACATCATTGACAAAGATTATGATTACGTCATTCACTGATGATTATTGATTTATGACGTAGTATACCTCTCTGTAGCAACATTCAAGGACAAGAGTTTCATGATGAAGCTTCTGTCAGCCAACTGCCCAACAGTTTTCTTCAACTCGAAACCACAACCGTTCTATAGAAATGTCAATGACCTCTTAACATCATTGACAAAGATGATGATTACGTCATTCACTGAGTGATTATTGATTTATGACGTACCATATCAATGTCTTTTTATTCTATTGTTTCGCAGTGTATATTTTATACTAATAAAATAATAACATGGTGCAAAACGGCAACCCGTTGAAGAACGACAGGGACTTATACGCCGACCCAATACTTACGTCTCCAGGAATGTACGCACCCATGGACAGACAGACAGAAAGAAGTACAGGGGGCACCAAAACATCGTTATGGGCAAAACTGGTATCGACCCCCCCCACACTGCAGTAACCATCTATGGAAGTGCAGCCTTACAGGGCACGCTAATGCCATGCATTGCAGCATTCATAATACAGTGAAATGCGTCTAACGTTTAAAACGAAATATCGGTTAACACAAAATAATACAAACTACTATGTATTTTTATGCATTTTGTTTCATTTAACACGAAACAAAAATCTCTTAACCCGTACAGATATCCTCTCTGGAAATGAACAAAATACGGAAAACACCGGCCTCGCAGGCGACATTTAAGAGGGGTGTGAAATGAAACAGAAATGGTTTCACATGTTTCGTAGAAAAGAGGCCAACTTGGCTTTGAAATACCCTCGGAATAGACTGCGACGCGAGCCAGTTTTGTTCATCTAAGCTACTTTCGACAAGCTGCTTTCCTTACAAACGCAACAAACATCTCATCTCTCATCAGCTGGCTTTGGAATTCGGTGACAAGTACATCGCAGTGTGATGAAAAACATGGGAGTTTGGTTCATATGTTGCATCCTCTATGTCTCTGTCTCTTTATATATTGTAATCTGCATGGAATTTAGTGAGTCCGAGGACGAATGAAAATTGTTTTTGTCATGCAGGATTCTCAAAAGTATCAGATTCTTCGGCGTCAAAAGACATGGTGGAGGAGGTTATTGAAACTGTGCCGACTTAAACCTTTGTTGCTTAGTGTTCCACTACGTGGAGCACCCAAATTGAATCTCTTCTGAAACCGTTAAATTCAACCGTAAATGGATAAAAATGCCTTTATAATATACTTCAAACTTCCTTTTACTTTCTTGTACGAAGTAAAAAGGAAGTATTGTAATCGCGAAAGGTTTCACGCAGCATATTTCAACGAAAATATCCATTTTGACAGCTATCGAATGCAAGTGAACGATGTTTTTGCGTGATATCTGTACGTAAGGACAGAATAAAAGACTCGTTTCCTCCAAAAAAATTATAAAACTGCTTTAAAATGAATTCCGAAGAGAATTTTTCGTGGCGTCTGTACGAACGTATGTACGTATCTCGCTTAACTCGAAAACGAGTAGCCTAAGAACGTTGAAATTTTGTATATAGGACTGCTATAACATGTAGATGTGCACCTCGTATTTTGGTTGCAATCGGCCGCACCAAACATATATAAATATATTTATATATATATCCACTCAGTTACCCGGGTCAGTGATCTCAGTTTCTTTACCCTTATATGTTTGTAAATTGTACATTTTTTCCTTTAAAATGATTGAATTATGCTGTTCTTATCTTCCGGTTAAGGTTTTTATGCCTTTCGTACTTCTGGAAGCAATATTTGTACAATTATCAACAATTTAAAAGCTGTTTAAGTGCGGTTAAGTTTTAAATGGCATGGCGGACATATTTGTTTACATTTGAAACAGCAGAATTGTAGATTTGTTGCCCATCTAGAGAGACTAAGCTTCGCAACAACAAAAATAACGCCTTCATTTATTATTGCGAATTAAATCATGCTTAATCCTTTCTGGAATTTTTTCGAGGAAATAAGTGTTTAAGATTGACTTCGTAATTTTTAATACAGATATTTTGAGTTTTTATGTATTTTTGCCTTGTCGCGAAGTGTGAACTGAATTAATTGAATAAGAAGTACTCAATCGTCTGTGAAAAACTGTTCTTTTTTTGTTTTGTTTGCTTAATTTCTTTCATACATCGTTCTAGCTTTATTATAGTATTTGAATAGAACATGTGGCAACGATAAGATAATTCTTCAAATGATATAAATTTTGTGCATTCAGAGTGTCGTTATAGTAAACAAATATAGTGAATTTTAAAGAGTGCATTTATTCTATTGTGGTTTATGCGCTGTCGACGAAGTAGATTTAATTCAATTCAATCCAATCAATTTAAATGAAATTCAAGAAAAAAATGCGTATAATTTAATATTCCGTACAAGGAAGTCATGTGGTGTACACATCAGATTTTTTTAAAATAGTCGATGGCAGCTTATCACAAGGAGATCCAGAATTTTCATTTACGATGTGTTATTAAATTCCACTTATTTTCTAGTAATTTTCTATATTTTTTTGTGACGAAAAAAAATTGTTTAAAAAAATTCGGTATAATTTTGATGCTTGTACTCTATATTATTTATTATATATTTTTTTACATTTTTCATACAAAAAGCATGCGCAGAATCATTGAATAAAACGGGGTGTTCCATTAGCGGGAACACTGCACCTTTAGCGATCTCGTGCTATTACGCATCAGAACATCTGTCTTAGGAGAAAACATCTGTTGTACATGTTTTCTATTTACGTTGTTTTGGGGGAATGAATTCAAACAAAGCAGTCTTGAGGGGTGAGGTATGGTTTGTGCTATGAAAGTCCTAATATGGGCATCCTGAAAATTTTGTGAGTAGTTTTCAAGTGGGAATTTTATGAGTAGCTCGAGTCATCATTACTTAGGGAAGCTGAGCGAATTATTTTGCTATCGCCTTCTAGTCTCATTCCCGTTTATTTACAATAATTGTGTAGATATTTTTTGTGTATGTATATCTTGTAGAGTTCCTCACTTCGTAATTCTAAGTTAATGTTGGAAGTGAAGAATCTAAGAACAGATAGGCGAATAATCGCTCGAGTTCGGTGACAAGAAACAACAAGATAGAAGGGTAACTAACCCTTTATTATTCCAATAAGATTTAACAAAACTCCTCTTGGGAGTGTACAAGCAAAGCCCGCACTTGAACTTAAAAGCTAAGAATTAAACTAAAACTAAGATTAACTAAAAGAAGTATAGCCGAAGCTATCAAGGTTCAAATCGAGTTGGCCCCTTGACTTATTTGACTACGAAGCTTAGCAAGGGCCTGAGTACGGCCGAGCGTAATAACAGCTTTGAGAGAGAGAGTGGCCAAAAAGGCAAACGCGCGTAAATCAGAAACTCTGATTCTCTCTGACTCAGTAAGAAACTTCGTGGTTTAAATACCGCTCCTTCTCATTAAATATTCAGCAAGATTCCAAAACTGCGTTCTGGCCGGAAGTAGTAAGTTGAAGTTAAGAATTTGACAGGAAAGGAACTTAAAATTTAACTGTTAATAAAATTAACACAATCCTTACAATCTTATAGATTATTTTTTATTGTTAATATTAATTGCAGTTAATTTTTTATTATTAATTTTACATAAATGGCAGGAAAACTCTCCGAAGAGGTCTTCGTTTTCTTTTTTTTTCTTTCCTGTTACTTAGAATTCTAAACATATTGTTGCATGGAGCAGAAGTCGCACAAAACAAGTTCTTTTGTTCAAATCCTGCAAAGTTGGTTTATGCTTCTATCAAAAAGATGTGACATGCTTTAAAAATTTCACGAAGCTATCAAACCGAAAAACTTGTAAATATTTTTGTATATAGGACTTGTGTTTATACATATATTTATCTCATTTATCCATATCTATTCAAGAAAACTGTGTACATCTGTTACCGTGAAAGACCTAAATTGGAGAATGTCGATTTTCACTGGAGAATGTCAACATTCACCAAATACGTCGGTGAAAGATCGAATATTTCTTTACATTCTTGTACATTAGGACCGTCACCGGTGTATGTCGACAATCAAAGATATGCTCTGGTGTAGGTCGTAAAGAGAGGTGTATATATACACGCTACCAATCCAAAAGGAAGTGTTCCACAAATAAATGCAGTTGTAAAAGCAAGGGCCTCTTGTGCAATTCAAACTGTCATAATAGTTTAAGTCGTTGCAATAAATAAGATTTGAATCACATAATTTGGTAAGTTTATAACTTCTATTATTTTCCTTTATCATTTTGAATGTACTGTGTGTTTTAAGTTCTTATATTCTTAAGTTCTTATTCTGAGTCTCGAGTGCGTTTTTTCGCGAATGAATTACGGAGAAGGAAATATAATATTCTTATATGTTCAACATTCACCATTAGTACATGGTGAATGTCGACATTCACCGGTGTAAGTCAGAAAAAAGAGTATTTGGAAAATATTTCGGACATACACCAAGCGACTATGTGAATGTTGACATTCACCGGTGAAAGTCGACATTCTCCAGATTTCGGTGTTTCACCGTAACATATCCAGAAAACCATATATACAACTATAATACAGTGTTTTTTTATTACTATACAAAAGCTTCTACTCATTTCCGTGCTTCAAGGCCCACCAGCGGCCGAGCGGTAAAGTCGCTGAACAGTGGTAGTTCTGTCCGAGGTTCGAATCCCGCGAACGGGCTGGCTGCATGGGTGTTTTCGTGGTTTTCCCCATGTGTAACGTGTATACGAGCCAGTTTCCCTTAGAAAGTTCTCCACGAAGGCATCTTTTCCCTTAGGCAGATAGCCCTAGTGTGCTTTGCCGTAATTAAGTACACCATTACCCCATTTCCGTGCTTCACTGCAATGCTCGCTTCGTCGCACGTTTAAGAGCTCTGGTGGCGCAGTGTTCCACCTCATCGAACACCCAAAGAATTGAAACGGTAAGTGCAATTTTTACAAAATTTTATCTGTTTATAATTCTTTAGGCCTAGATAGACTGCATACAACATTTCGTGTTGAAATGCCGACTTTAAAGTGTAGTGCACCCCCAAAGGGTTAATGCAATGTTTGAGAAAGTTTCTGTATTAATGGACTGTCCTACTCTATTATCGGAAGATTTCGCTGCGGTAGTTGATGATAATATGTGTACAGCCCCAATAATGGCAGGCAAACACATTTTGAAGTGTGTTCTAAGCTAAAAAAATATCATTGATGTATTTTCTACGAGGAAAACGAAATTAATAATGCAACTCCTATTCTCACGTCATCCGAAATGAGAAATATTATGAAAAGTATGCGCAGTTATCTAGACGCACATTCTAATGGTGAAATGAATAACAAAATGGACGACATTGAACAATTTTTTAACTGTTTAATTCTAAAAAGACAGTGCAAAGAAAAATATCAAATTATTTTCCCAAAACACAATAAATGTATCGTTTTTCAAAAAACTTGATTATTTTTGTATTAATTTTCATTAAATTCTTCTGGATGTTTTGTTTCATTGATTTTTATGAAATACATGCATGTGATGTATCAGCTTTAGTCGTAGCTTAAATTATCAGACGATAAGTTTAAAAAAAAACAGGATCCATTTATTATTATTATTCAGGAGAAATAGCAGTTACAAAATCAGATATCCGGAGTAAATAAAAAGAATTAGTAATAACTTTTTGTATGAAGTTTACTGCATCGTGACATTTAAGAAAAAGCCCCCGATATTCCTTTGTGAGTCCTTTTATAGCCTCTGGAAAGGCGGAGCTTCCAAGAAATGACGTCAGCCTCATCAACCAATGCAGTTCGCTTTAAATAATTCCAGAACATTCGAAAACTGTACGTGTAGAAAAAGCCGGAAAAACAACTTGTGTACGGGGCTGTGGATTTAATTCCACGTACTTTCAAATAAGAGACCGTCGCCATTAAAAAATGAAAAGAACATGCAGTTAGAATTTTAAGTGTATTCTTGACTATGGAATTTTATTATTACATGCATATATACATATCTATGTAAACAAATGTACTCTAATAAACTTAATTTTATTAAATATATGTTTTTGTTCCCGATATGTTGTCGCCAATAAAGTCTGCTTGGCGAGATTAGCGCCGGCGAAACGGAAAAGTACCAAATTTTGTATAAAATTTATTACCAGTGTTCCTGAATAATGCAAGAATACTGAATAAGCTACACGTCAATAATAATTGATTGTACAAAAATTAGCCATAATATTTTAACTTGAAAACTTAATTGCATTTTATTGCAAATCCTGATTGTAATTCTGCGTATTTAACAATATGTTTCCATCAAAAACGAAGTACTGACCCAATTATTAGTAACACAATGATAAACTCTCGTGTGCACTTAACACCTAATACCATCTCTTCTCTCGCATTGAAACGATATTGATTACATTAATCATAATCTCACTCTGATTACGATTATGTGCATCGAATCGTCACGAATTCGGATTACCGACAGTTAAAAGCATTTACCGAGGACTTAGCTCACTGTTCTGACGAATGCTGCTGCACGCGAATCGGTGAAAATGAGCTTCAATGCCGGAGGCACCATATGCCGATGACAGCTCCCCCAAACGGCGAGCCTGCGAAAATGCGCAAATTGCCAACCCTCTATTCGGGGTTGGGGTGGATATATATACATAGGCGCACATATGCATGTATCTGTACGTGTTATATGTGAGCAAACTGAGTAGTTCTGGTGGGTTAATCCATTTTTTTACAACTGAGTTTCTGATACGAGTAACTGAATAAAACGAATTAAATTTAATCGATATCGAATGCGATTGAAGTCATGATAAATAATCGATATAATTATCTAATAGCATATTCTAGTTAATAAATTGTTGATGCTTCAGATAAATGTTTAAAATCCCATCACTGTCTTGCCATATGCATATATGGTGATCCAATTTATTAACTTTGAATGTTATGCTTAATTTTTACTTTTTTGTACGAAGTAAAAGAAGTATTGTAATCACGAAAAATTCCGAGTTTCATATTTCAACGAAAATATCCATTTTGACCGCTATCGAATGCAATTTAACGATGTTGATTTAACGATGGGTGAATCTTTATATTATGGTAACTTTGCGATTTTTTGGCGAAACTTTGGCGACTAACCCTGCTACAGCAACCTGCTATTTTTTTTTTTGGACGCCATTTTGTTTTCGCGAAGTAAAGGCCTTTTTTTTTTTAACTCAACATTTTTTCTAACAATCCGCTAGCCGAATTACGCTTATACTAGAACTTTTACGGTACAAAAGTGCTTAATCATGACGAAGATTAGGTGCGAAATTGGGAGAAAGTGCAGAATCGTCCACTGCTTGCCGCGTTTTTAAGAATTACATATACACGGTATCCATGTACACGTCGACCTATTTTCACTTAAAAAAATCTGATGTGTACACCACATGACTTCCTTGTACGGAATATTAAATTATACGCATTTTTTCTTGCATTTTATTTAAACTTATTAGATTGAATTAAACCTACTTCGCCGACAGCGCATAAACCACAATAGAATAAATGCATTCTTTAAAATTCACTTTGTTTACCATAGCGACACTCCGGCGCTAGGTTTACTTAACAATATTATATTTCATTCATATTATAACTCAGAATGCACAAAATGTATATCATTTAAAGAATTATCTAATCGTTGGCATATGTTCTATTCAAATACTATAATAAAGCTAGAACTATGTATAAAAGAAATTAAGCAAATAAAAGAAAAAAGAAACAGTTTTTCACAGACGATTGAGCATTTCTCATTTAATTAATTCAGTTCTTACTTCGCGAGAAGGCAAAAATACATAAAAACTCAAAATATCTATATTAAAAATTACGAAGTAAATCTCAAACGCTTATTTCCTCGAAAAAATTCCAGAAAGAATTAAGCATGATATAATTGGCAATAATAAATGAATGCGTTATCTTTGTTGTTGCGAAGCTAAGTTTCTCTAAATTGGCAACAAATCCACTAGTCTCCTGTTTCAAATGTAAACATCAAAGGCCGCCATTAAAAACAGGCCTAGCGGCAATTAAACAACTTCTCAGATTATTGCTAAAGTCCTAGCTAGTAACCTTTATCGCCTTAGCAAAATGTCGCCAAACTACCTCTTACCATATTCTAAAGATTAGCCGTTTTTAACGATATCGAATGCGTGACATCTGTAAGTAAGGACATAAGAAAGGCCTCTTTTTCCTCTTTTCTAAACGAATTATAAAACTGATTTAAAATAGATTCAGAAGAGATTATTTCTTGGCGTCTATGCACACCTACGTATGTATGTATGTCTCTCGCATAACTCAAAAAGAATAGTCTCAGAATGCTGAAATTTTGTATATGGGGCTGCTATAACATATAGTTGTTCACCTCCCTTTTTGGTTGCAATCGGGAGCGCCAAAAGTATATATGTGTAATAAGGCGGTTGAATCCGTAATGAACAGCGGATATGATGAAACGCCGATCCACAATGACTAAGAAGTTTGATAGCCTATGTTTAATTCAACTTTATTCCAGTAAACATGTTGTGACCACAATCAAGTTGGTACATTATATGTGCCTATCCCCAGAAAGCTTACATTTTAGATAAATTTGAAGCAAGATAGAAGGAGTACACAGACAGCAGTCCAGCTAGGCCAAAGCATTGAAGGTAAATGCGTAATGTTCAGGGTGAAATCTTAATTCAGACTGAGTTAGTTTTGGTTCTCAATGCATTTTGATTGGATAGTTAATATTACGGTAAAATTACTAATGGCTGCTTGAGTTTTAGTTCCATTTACATCATCAGAATTATGCAAGAGTCATATGACATGGATTTATCTCAAAATGACGCAGCCCACCAGCGGCCGAGCGGTAACGTCGCTGAACACTGGTAGTTCGGTCCGAGGTTCGAATCCCGCTAACGGGCTGGCTGCATGGGTGTTTTCGTGGTTTTCCCCATGTGTAACGTGTATACGAGCCAGTTTCCCTTAAAAAGTCCTCCACGAAGGCATCCCTCCCTTAAGGCAGATAGCCCTCGAGTGCTTTGCCGTAATTTAATAAACCAAACCAAACCAAACCAAAATGACGCAATGCAGAGAGATTACTATTTTTAGAATAAAGAAGGGAAATTAAGCTGTTTCATGACGATGTGAAAATGGAGTGTGTAGAGTAAAATCTCGCTTTCCTATAGCTCATTATGTCTCAAAATGACGCGATTTCGTCACAAACATAAAAAAAAAATTCGAATTCGAATTTCGAAAAAATCGCTTCGAGGTACACTGGCTCTTGTCTAGATGCACCTATGTATCAAATTTCGTAGCCTTGGCTCTATTAGCTTACGCGCAGCGCGAACGAAAGACACACAGACAGACTCTTTCTTTTATTATATGTAGAAATCACATTCTTCGCACTTAAACCATAAAATTCAATTCAACGGCAATATCTTAAAATAATTTTAAAATGAGCTTATCTTTAGAATTTCCGAAACACAGTCTCGCGCGCTGGAGATAAAAAAAAGTTTTTTTCTTTATGAATTAATTTAATTACCCCAATTAGTGTAACGTCTGGATGTACTATATACTTAATGCATAATGCGTCTCCAACATGCATTTAAATGCATGCATATTTATTTATTTATCCCTGTATCAGTATTTCTTTACTTATCTATGCATGTGTGATGTTAGTGTAATTCAAGTTATAGGTGATTTTATATATCCAAGACAAATCACTATGATCATAACATTTTGCGACGAGTACTGTATTCTCTATTATGTGCTAATGTATCCTAAACCGCATAATGTAATATATTTAACCTGTATTATATTAAGTAGCTACTGCATGTATATGTAATGTATATAATCAGTGTTATATCACACGTATCCAACTATACAGTGTTCATATTTCCATGCATATTTTAATGCATATTTTAATTGTAGTTCAAGGTATATTTTAAGCAAGTCATATATTGTGTAAGTGTTATTCAATGTAACAATATGTGTAACTATAATTTGTGCAGGTAATTATAATTGGTACTATTCCGTTTTGAGGGCCGTAAAAAATCGCCAAACTATTGTTGATGCCAGTGCAGCCAAAAATAATTGCGGCAACCCTAACGCAAGAAAAGAAATATAATAGGAAATAACTATCTAAAGATTGTTTTAATTTATATGAAAGGTTAATTTCATATTATACTTTTTTATTATTATAATTTATATAAAAAAGGCTAAACATAACTGAATGGAAGCATAAGAGTAAATAAATATTTCAGATCATTATTATAATTGGTACTATTCGGTTTCTAGGGCCGTAAAAAATCGCCAAACTATTGTTGATGCCAATGTTGCCAAAAATAATTGCGGCAACCCTAACGCAAGAAAAGAAATATAATAGGAAATAACTATCTAAAGATTGTTTTAATTTATATGAAAAGTTAATTTAATATAATACTTTTTTATTATTATAATTTACATAAAAATTGCTAAACATAACTAAATGGATAAGTTATTCGCTATTTCGCTACCGACTATCGCTAAAGCATAATTTCGCTACCGACTTATCACTAAAGCATAATTTCATCTCGTTGGTTGTTCAAACGTAATTTTCTATAAAGAATGATGCCTTTTCTTTGAAAATATTCTCGGTAAAGTGCAGAAACACTCATGTATTTGTTTGCCGCTTTTTACAAGGGTAAAAACAATTGAATTTTTGTCATTTTTTTTTTACTTTTTAAATGAAAATAGGTCGATGTGTACATAGATAAAGTCAAGGGTGTGCGCAGTGCCATTTTTGTGCAATTCTAGGATTTTTTTTAAGTGAAAATAGGTCGATGTGTACATGGATACCGAGTATGTGCAATTCTTAAAAACGCGTCAAGCAGTGGGTGAATCTGGACTTTACCCAAAATTCTATTTATATACCCAAAATACTTTTCGTCATGGGCAATTCCCAAATTGTTAAATCCATAGGATATCAAAAAAAGGATTTAAAATCAAAAACGGATTTAAAAATTAAACTAGTATGTCAATGGCGCCTTAAGAAATACAGAACTATATAAACTTACGCAATCTGAAATCAGCGCGTACGCTAGATTTGGCACGCTGTTAAATGGGCGCGTTTGCTAGATTTGGCGCTTTTGCGCATACATTTTCGCTGCAATTTTTTTACGGCCCTCAAAACCGAATAGTACCTTATAATTTATATAAGAAAAGGCTAAACATAACTGAATGAATTCCTGCATCGCGATTATTTCGCTACCGAGTTATCGCTAAAGCACAATTTCACCTCGTTGGTTGTTCAAACATAATTTTCTATAATGAATGATGCCTTTTCTTTGAAAAAATTCTATTACAGACTTTTTGTCATGGGCAATTCCCAAATTGTTAAATCCATAGGATATCAAAACAGGATTTAAAAATTAAACTATTATTTCAATGTCGTCTTAAGAAATATAGAACTATCTAAAGTTAAGCAATTTTGAAATCAGCGCGTGCGCTAGAATTGGCGCGCTATTAAATGAGCACGTTTGCTAGATTTGGCGCTTTTGCGCATATATTTTCGCTGCAATTTTTTACGGCTTCAAAACGGAATAGTACCTTATAATTGTTATCAAGGTCACCGTAGGAAATCTTGTAATGTGTATCTTGAACGACGTATAAGACACTGTATTTATAAATATAATCAATGTATACTAAATCGGCGAGACGCCAGCGTGCCCTCTCTCTTGACATATGAAGATGTTCTACTTAACCTTTTCCGTCACGCTACCTTTTAAAGTCGGAGTTTTGAGATATATATATATATATATATATATATTTAAAAAAAAGGTAGGCATTCTAATTAGGTTTAGAGGAGTACACAAGTAAAATTTTGTGAAGATAGCACTTATCGTTTTAATTTTGTGGGTGTGCCAAAAGTGGCACTGATTGAATAGAGCTTCGAAAAGAGTGTTGAAACGAGCATTGTTGTCAATGAACCGACCGATGAGATGCGGAGAAACAAAGAATATATACTCTCAGTTGACCTGGATCATCGGTGAGCCCGGTCTGGGCACACCTAGGGTTCGCCGTTTGATTTTAGGCAAGATTTCAAGGTAAAAATTTTAAACTTATATAGAATAAGGAGATTAGCATACAGCCAAACAAATAGCATCGAAATTTCTTTTCAAACAATTCGTTTTATATCCTAAAAAAAATCTGGAAGATTTCTTTGAAAAATGAGGGTCTTAAAAAACTAAACATGGCTAAAATATATGGACTGGTTTGTGATGAGCTGCCATCTACTATAAATAAAGAAGGTTCAGAGTAACCTATAGTAACCTATAAATCCTTTTTTATTCAATTTTTCTGCGCGTACAGAAGGAAATTTTTAGGTGTGTCCAGACCGGACACACTGTGCCGCAAAGGGTTAATGATTGACGTGGCACTAATTTTTGAAATTAATTTGCGGTATTGCTGTTGAATTGAATTTTGTGATTTAAGTGCGAAGAACATGATATTTAATAAATAAAGGTAACACATCAAACGTTGAAAAAACGTCCTCTTGGGCGTAATGTTTTTTTTTTTTTTTTTTTTTTTTTTTTTTTGTTGAGATTTTGATACCATTAACCAGTTTACCTGCGATCTCGTTACCTGTGATGCGACCAATGAAGAAAGCTGCGGCTTTTTTCAATGCGTTTTAAAAGGTTTAGCGATTTTGGGAGCTATCCTGGTTTGTATGCGTATACTTATGCTCACAACTTTTGTTGTGAAGTTCTCACTTATCCAAGCAGTGATACCAGGGTATTATAAAGTATTTTTCCGGCCTTCTTAGCATGCTTTCGTGGTGTAATGGTCAGCACACTCGGCGCCTATCCGAGAGTCCGAGTTTCGAGTCCCGGATAAGGCATTGCTCACTTTTCACGTCTCTCAGCGTCAAAAATCGTAATGTTTCTAATCTGATTTTCTCAGGCCATAAAAGCTACAACAATAAAAAATGTCAGGATAAGCTTTCATGGAATTTTAGAACAACTATAATAGAGAAGTTTTCAGAAATACAGGCGAAGCATAGCCTCTTATTACCGGCAAGCAATAAGAGGGCAGTATAGAAACATTTCTTATCACATTTCATTGGTTTTGAAACTCATTTTTGCTAAAATTCAGTAATAACATCGAAAATTGAACAGGAACTCTGTTTCAAGGAATTAGATTGCTTCAGTGCGTCAAAGATATGTATTCCTTCCTGAATTGGAAAAAGACATTTATGCCTTTCTCAAAGTTAGAATGTTTAGTCCAAAAGGGCTTTGTTCCTGAAGGCCTATTCTTTTCGTTTTGCGATTTTACGTTGGTTTATTATAAATGTCCGTTTGCCACCAAATGTTACAGTCCTGCATTATATTTGAAGAAATTAAATAATTAAAAATCTGCATAAACATATGTATATTTCTCCCATTGTGATAAAATAACGGTACCTAGAGCATTCCAATTTTGAATGACGTCATCCTACTGCGAATATGGGCATGTGGAAGCGCCAATTTGAAATCTGGAATTTGTTTTATTATCGATTTCATGCTTTGTAAAACTTTAACGAATTTTGGATTAACAAACTCAAGGATTTCAAAGCGAGCCATGTCAATGTTGTACAGAAAAAACATTTTTATCTCCAGCGCGCGAGACTGTGTGTCGGAAATTCTTAATATAGGCTCATTTTAAAACTATTTTTTGCGATATTGCTCTTGAACTGAATTTTATGGTTTAAGTCGAAGAACGTGATATTTAATAAATAAATGTAATACACAAAATGTTAAATAAAATGCGCGTTTGGACGTAATTTAAAATCTGAAACCTTGCAGATTTTTTTTTCCCTTCCCGTTCCTCCTGTTGCGTTTTACTGATCCTGTACGGTCCAAATGCTTGTTCCAATTTTCGTACTTATTCTAAATCTTCGAAAGTTCGCCATCTCTCCTTTCTCTATTCCAATTAAACCAAATTTATACCTTTTCGATTTTTTAAAATTTTAATTTTTTTTTAATCGCACGAAATAAAATTCTTACGCTTTACACGTGAAGAAGTAAGATTTTAATTTCATCATTTTAATTCAGAATTGAAAACTGCTTTTAATAACTTGAGTCTGGAAAGTAATTTTTTTAGATTTTTTGCAGTAGTACGTAAAATTTTTGCGACCTTTTGCAAAAAACAACACAGTCATATTTTTGTTTTTGTGTAATCTGAATTACAGAGCGCGGAGAAATGTCAAATATTACTCCCATTTCTTCGCATGCAACTCTTATAGTAAAAGTAAAATTTCAAAGTTATAAATCAATTAATATCTAAGTTTATTTTATCATTTATAATCGTGCCGTTATAAGGTAATTCTCCCCCCTCTTAGCATGCCTTCATGGCGTAACGGTCAGCACGCTCGGCGCGTATTCGAGAGGTTCAACTTTCGAGTACCGGTGAGGTGCTTATTTTTCATGTCTCCTGCTTTAAAAAAATACATAATGACCCTGCAATGGCGCCCAAACATAAAAAAAAGGTGGTGGATGATGTATCTCCATCACCAGGATTTAGCGATTGGGTTCCCTGACCCACAGTCGTCTTTTAAAAGGGTAACTATATAAGGTATTTTTCCCAGCTTCTTAGCATGCCTTCGTGGAGTAATGGTCCGCACGCTCGGCGCGTATTCGAAAAGTCCGAGGTTCGAGCTCCGGCAACGGCGTCGTTCATTTTTCGTGTCTCCTGCTTTGAAACAACCTAATGGCTCTACAACATTTAATGGTAAACATCTCTTTACACTTTGAATTATTTTGTTGCAGGCGTTAGTCTAGAGTAGGCACTTCAGAGTCATTTTTCGCCTCCTGGCTTATGTCGTTACCATGGCAACCGAAGTTGCAAAAGATGCTCGAGTTCATTAATTTTTCCTCTGTTTATTTGTGCTTAGTTTGTTTCGCATCGTGAGAAGTTCGCGAGGTGAAGACTTAGTTGAACTGTAAAATGATTGTCGTGGAATGAATGATGATCGCAAATGACGGGGGTTAAGAAGTACCTTGAAGTCCCTGCTTTAAAGAAATAGATTAGAAGTACAAATTGTAGCAAGTATTAAATTTTGATGCCATTTTCAACTTGCCTCGAGAGATCGGTTAATTAAGCTAAAAAAATTCGAAGAAATAACTTTAAATGAATGGCAGCAAAAAATGTGGGTTGTTTAGAATAAGGAAGTCACTTGGTGACCATATCAGATTTTGTTTTCTTTCATTGAAGATTTCTGAACAGATTTCTGAAGTTCCTTCGGTGTGCAGGCACTTTTATGTCACAGCAAGAAACACCATTAATTTCCTCGAGTTGACTCTTTTATTCCTCAACATAAGTTTAAATCATCCAAATATTAATTCAGTTACGTAGATATGCATTTTACTAAAATTCGTTAAGTTATAAAGCATTTAGTAGATAAAAAATGAATTTTTAAAGATATATGCTAAAAATTCTACGTTATATTATTATTTATGTCACTGGCATCTAGTAAGTTACTGATCTTAGTTGAATTTTTTATATTTAGCTACGTTATTTTAATTCTTGCGTATTGTACCAAACTCACAATTATATATTAATAAAATTGAGCTTTATTACAGTAATTTACAGTGTCATTTACTTAAAATGATGTATGGCAGTGTGTTTATTAAGGTTTAATTGAAATGCTATCTTACTAGCACTGTATAATGGCTTTTGCTGCAGCGTTACTGTTACGGCGGGAAAACAAACATTACAGTATTAAAGAAGACTCTAAATATATGCAAATATGAACTAATTATTCATAATTAACTGTGGACGTTTATGAAGTTTTCATACCAAAGTGCCTTTTTACCTCCTTGCACGCATTAGTGTAGTTCCAAAAACATTCTGACGTCTGTACGTACGACTCGTTTTTCCCGAAACCGACTGTAAAAGGGATTTAACCCTTTCCGGCACGCTACCTTTTAAAGTTGGAGTTTTGATTTAAAAAAAAAAAAAAAAAAAAATCTGAAACGTTTCAGATTTTAAATTACGTCCAAAGGGGCGTTTTTTAACATTTTGTGTGTTACCTTTCTTTATTAAATATCATGTTCCTCGCACTTAAACCATAAGATCCAGTGCAACAGCAATATCGCAAAATAGTTTTAAAACGAGCCTATCTTTAGAATTTCCGATACAGAGACTCACGCGCTGGAGATAAAAATGTTTTTTCTGCACAACGTTGCCATTGCTCGCTTTGAAATCCTTGAGTTTGTTAATCAAAAATTCGTCAAAGTTTTAAAAAATAGGAAATCGATCATAAAACAAATTTCAACTTTCAAATTTGGTCTTCCACATGCTCATATTCGTTGGAGGATTACGTTATTCAAAATTCGATGACTCTATGTACCGTTGTTTTATCACAATACGAGAAATATACATACATTTATGCAGATTTTTCATTATTTAATTTCTTCAAATATAATGCAGGACTCTTTTGTGGCAACAGTTTGAAAAGTGAACCGACATTTATGAGTCCGACGCAAAATGCCAAAACGAAACTAATAGTCCTTCGGGATTCAAATCCCTTTGGACTAAAAAGGTAGGCAGTCTAATTAGGCCTAGAGGAGTACACAAGTAAAATTTTGTGAAGATAGCAGTTATCTTTTAATTCTGTGGGTGTGCCCAAAGTGGGCACACTGATTGAATAGAGCTTCGAAAAGAGTGCTGAAACGAGCATTGTTGTTAATGAACCGACGGATTAGATGCGGAGAAACAAAGAATATAGACTCTCAGTTGAACTAGATCATCGGTGAGCCCGGTCTGGGGACACCTAGGGTTCGCCGTTTGATTTAAGGCAAGATTTCAAGGTAAAAATTTAAAATTAATATAGAATAAGGAGATTAGCATACTGCCAAAACAAATAACATAGAAATTTCTTTTCAAATAATTCCTTTTATACCCTAAAAATAATCTGGAAGATTTCTTTTAAAAATGAGGGTCTTAAAAAACTAAACATGGTTAAAATATATGGACTGGTTTGTGTTGAGCTGCCATCTACTATAAATAAAGAAGATTCAGAGTAACCTATAAATCCTTTTTCATTCAATTTTTCTGTGCAGAAGGAAATTTTTAGGTGTGTCCAAACCGGACACACTGTGCCGCAAAAGATTAAAATGGATTCAAAAGGGACATTTTTGGTGATGCCTGTACGTACGGTTTTCGCATAAATCAAAAACGATTAGCTGTAGAATGTTTGGTACACTGGTCGAAAAAAATAGGACAGTTCTGTATCTCCCGTTCTATTGGGCCGATTGACGAAATTCAACTTGCGTTTTTCATGTCTCCAAAGCGCGACTTAGGATATGTATTAGATTTATATATAGCATTGTTCTAATGTAGGTATTTTGACCCAAAATAGGATTTTTTCCGAAATAACATGCCATGCTTTTTCCATATTTCGATTCTACGGCTAAGCCTAATTTGTTTTACTATAGCAGGCATATTTGTTTACATTTGAAACTTAGCAGAACAGTGAATTAATTCTTTCTGCACCTTCAGTGTCTTTTTGCCGAGTTGGACCTAAAGGAAACTTTTCGCTTAATGCACCGAAAAATCTGCCTTTTTGTCCGCCGGCCAAATGGCTTGTTTTTGCGTAGAAACCGTAATTTTAATTGTAAAAACTGTTTTTTTAATTGTTTTAACTGTATTTGGTAATTTATGTTTTTCTATATCTTTCAATTTTTAATGAAAATATTTTGAGATTTTATATATCTATGCCTTGCCGAGAAGTGAGAACAGAATTAATTGAATGAGAAATATATCTAATGAAATTCGAGGAAATACGTTTAAATGAAAAAGTTCGTATAATTTAATATTCCACACAGGAAAGTCATGTGGTGGTCATCATATTTATATATAATTTGATCTCGGACTTCTTTTTTACTTCCTTGTACGAAGTAAAAAGGAAGTATTGTAATCGCGAAAAGTTTCAGGCAGCATAGTTCAACGAAAATATCCATTTTGACCGCTATCGAATGCAATTTCACGATGTTCTTGCGTGATATCTGTACGTAAGGACAGAATAAAAGACTCGTTTCCTCCAAAAAAACTATAAAACTGCTTTAAAAGGAATTCTGAAGAGAATTTTTCGTGGCGTTTGTACGAACGTATGTACGTACGTACGTATCTCGCATAACTCAAAAACGAGTAGCCTCAGAACGTTGAAATTTTGTATATAGAACTGCGATAACATGTAGATACGCACCTGGTATTTTGGTAGCAATCGGCCGCACAAAACTTATATAAATATATTTATATATATATATGTAGTCTGTTCCCCGGCTCAGTGATCTCAGTTTCTTTACTCTTATATGTTTGTAAATTGTACATTTTTTGCTTTAAAAATGATTGAATTATGTTGTTCTTATCTTTCGGCTAAGGTTTTTATGCCTTTAGTAAATCTGTATGCAATATATTTAGAATTATCAACAATTTTAAAGCTGTTTAAGTGCCGCTAAGACTAATAATTTTTTTGATGGCGGCCATTGCTTGTTTACATTTGAAACAGCAGACTAGTGGATTTGTTGCCAATCTAGAGAAACGTAGCTTCGCAACAACAATTAAGATAACGCCTTCATTATTATTGCGAATTAAATCATGCTTAATCCTTTCGGAATTTTTTCGCGTAAATAAGTGTTTAAGATTTACTTCGTAATTTTTAATACATATATTTTGAGTTTTTATGTATTTTTGCCTTGTCGCGAAGTGAGAATAGAATTAATTGAATGAGAAATAGTCAATCGTCTGTGAAAAACTGTTTCATTTTATTTTGTTTGCTTAATTTCTTTTATACATCGTTCTAGCTTTATTATAGTATTTGAATAGAACATGGGGCAACGATTAGATAATTCTTTAAATGATATAAATTTTGTGCATTCTGAGTTATAATATGAACGAAATATAATACTGTTAAGTGAACCTAGCGCCATAGTGTTGCTATGGTAAACAAATAAAGTGAATTTTAAAGAATGAGTTTATTCTATTGTGGTTTATGCGCTGTCGGCGAAGTAGATTTAATTCAATCCAATAAGTTTAAACGAAATGCAAGAAAAAATGCGTATAATTTAATATTCCGTACAAGGAAGTCATGTGGTGTACACATCAGATTTTTTAATTAAATATTTCAAAACTGCAATTTGTATTTTAATATTTCTTTAAGAAAATACTAAAACAGAAATGTAAATGAATCATTTTATCTATCGGAATCTGTTAATTGACTCAATTTTATTTTGACGTCATATCGATGCTTGTAATGAAGCATGATTATCAGCTAAACATCTTTTCACTGCCTTCTCTCGTTTAGACTGCGATGTCCCAGTTTAAATCACGAAACTTCGAACGATTTAATAAGTACCCGAGCCCTGAGACACCTCCGACGTACCCTATTTAACATGAAAGCATTTCGCTCGTACCCCTCTTCAATTCTATCAAAGGGAGGAGGTGGGGAAATAGGATGGACGAAGGCTTTAACATCAGGAATTTTACCGAAAATTCCGTTAAACCCCATCACGGCGCATTGGGGTTTCAGGAACAATGGTTTAAGTTTTGATGGCGTTTTCTAGGAGCGTTACGCTTTGTTACGTTACCCACTAAAAGAAAGGTAAATTAGTATGTCTTTGTATTAATCGTTTTGGAAACACGTTTTACAATTTTAGCTCCAAGGGTGTTAGCCTAGAAGGGCTATTAATTTAGTTTTGGCATTTTGCGTCGAAAACTTTAAATATCCGTTTCAATTTTCAAATTGTTGCCACCAAGTACTAATGCCCTGTGTTATACAGAGGCTGTTCACACATTTTTTAGACGATGTATATTGTATTCACAAAACTAAATTACATAAAACTCTTGTGTTTTAAATATTCTATTTGACATCCCTTATTCTGAACTATCTTTCGACACCGCAATTTCCAGCATAATAATGCCTTTTGAAGTGGCAGAAGAGGTATTCTATCCCATTCCTCCGGAACAGATTTCCAGAGTCCTGTTAGGATTTCGGGACAACGTTTGGATAATGCAGTTTTTAAAAGTCCGAAAGCACAAAAATTCATAGGTGACACATCTGGAGATTGAGTAGGGAAATTAGTGAATGATATGGCCTTGAAACCAGTTTTTTGTTCCATTTCTTTTAGGAAATTGACAGTGGATTTTGATGTGTGACTGCTAGCTTTGTCCTGATGGAGTCTCACAGATGGAGGGCATTGTGGGTAAAGCGATGGTATTTTATTCAGAAAAATTGGCGATAAAATATATTCCTGATAGTATTTGGAGTTAATCTTGACCTTTTTTTTTTTCACTCTCTTTATTTTTAACTTGCCATTATAAGAAAAACCAGCGACAATCATGAATCCCTTAGAAAAACTTTCTTTCGATTCTTTGAACCATGTACTTAAATTTTTTCTCCGCTTTTATGATAAAAATGGCTTTTTTATATTAACGGTAATACGAAGCATGAAACTCATAATAGTATTATCTTATAAATTTTAAGGATTGATTATCAAGGTTTAGATCATGCTTACATAAAAATTTCTAAGATTTTCTGAAAGACTACTTGGGTCAAAGGATAAATATTAAATATACATTTTAAAATTATGACATCTTGTAAATTTGCTTAGGGTATGAGATATTTTTCTCGCCTTCTTAGCATGGCTTCGTAGTGTAGCAGTCAGCACGCTCGGCGTGTATTCGAGAGGCCCGTGGTTCGAATCCCGGAGAAGACGTTGTCATTCTTCATCTCACCTTCTTCGAAATAACCTAAGGTCTCTACCAAGCGGCGCCCCAACTAAAAGGATGGTAGATGATGATTCTCCACCCCCAGGATTTGGCAACTGGGTCCCCTAAATCCCAGTCGGCCTTTAAAAGGGGGAGTATTTACAAACTACAACCCCAGTCGCCATTTTAAATGTATTTCTCTCGCCGTTTTAGCATGCCTTTGTAGTGTAGTGGTCAGCACGCTCGGCGCGTATTCCAGAGGTCCGTGGTTCGCTTCCCGGCGACGGCATTGCTCATTTTTCACGTCTCCTGCTTCGAAATAACCTAATCGCTCTACAAGGTCGGTGATCATCAGAGTAAATAATTCAAGAATTTTTAAAGCTTTCAAGTTCTTAAGACGGTGTTTTGGATGCTTAGAAATATGATTCTTTCTTACAAATGCTATTTTTGTACACAAGGTGTCTAGGAGCCATTGTCTTTACCGATGTTATTTTAAATATTGAAATTGAATTCAGTTACGTCATCTCGCAACATAAGATACGATGAACTTGTTTAATTAGAATTTCCTGGAGGCTATTTTTTGAATAGGTTCTTTTAAGTATTGTCATCTTTTTCTTCGAAGCTAAGTAAGGTTTTCTTAAGCTCATAGAAATAAAGGCTCTAGGCCTTTATTTGTATTTTTAAGTAATGTCTTATTTTACGAGTATTTCTATTTTAAACATGGTCTTAATTTATTTCTAAGCCATACACTTCGAAAAACATTATAAGGTATTTCTCCCGCCTTCTTAGCATGCCTTCGTGGTGTAGTGGTCAGCACACTCGGCGCGTATTCGAGAGGTCCGAAGTTCGAGTCCCTGTCGAGGACATTTCTTCAGTTTTCTGACATCAATATAACCTAAAAACTCTACAGTGGCGCCTGAACTAAAAAGGTGGTGTACGATGATTCTCCACCACCAGGATTCGGCGAATGGGTTCTCTATTCCCCAGTCGCCCTGTAACAGGTGGTGTGGTGTGATGGTGTATTTAATTATGGCAAAGCACACTAGGGCTATCTGCCTAAGGGGAGGGATGCCTTCGTGGAGGACTTTCTAAGGGAAACTGGCTCGTATACACGTTACACATGGGGAAAACCACGAAAACACTCATGCAGCCAGCCCGTTCGCGGGATTCGAACCTCGGACCGAACTACCAGCGTTCAGCGATTTTACCGCTTGGCCGTTGGTGAGCCTCGCCCTTTAACAGGAGAAGTATTTCTACCGCCTTCTTAGCATGGCTTCGTGGTGTAATAGTCAGTGCGCTCGACGCGTATTTGAGAGGTCCGAGTCCCGGCGAAGGCATTGCTCATTTTTCATCGTTCTTGCTTCGAAATAACCTAATGTTTTTACAAGCTAATTTGAAACATAGAAAATTCTAAAAGAATATATCAAGTAAATAGAGGCGGTGAATGTGTATAACAGGAGGGACATAAATGCTGTTTGGACAAATGCCAAGCGAGTATATTTTATAGCATTAAGTTTATAGAGGTTATACAGACTGTCTGGTTACAAGAATTCACGAAATGTGATGTATTCATCGATTATATATTAATTATTCTGTGTGGTTGATGTAGTTTATCCAAATATTGTCAACTAGTAATCTGTATTAGTCCAAAGGGACTATTTGCCCAGGAGGACTATTGACTTCGTTTTGGCATTTTACGTCGATTCGCGATGACCGTTGTTTCACTTTTTAAATTGTTGCCCTGTATTTTATTGTCAGTCTATAAATTCGTTCGCATTTTTTGGCAAATTTTTAAATAATATAAAAAACACAATTTAACATTTTTTTCAATTATATATTTTCCTCCATTATCTACAATGTCTCGCGATCTTACAGGCAGCTTTTTTAAGGGGACTCATACACCTTAAAACCCATAAGATGTTCGAATAGGTGACTGTTGCAAGAACTGGGATAACTTATTTATTTTAAAAGCAATGACTACCAACTTTTTACAGCTGACTACATAATATAGCTGCTTTCTGAAATAGTCATCAGAAAGTTTGTGTTGCCACAAATATTTTTATAATTTAATCCGCTATGTGACAACATTTTTCGTCATGTTCCCAACTTGCGCGCACAGTTTAAAACATTCTGTTGCATAATTTAATTCCATATTTAATATATAGCTCTTACAACATTTGGAAACTACTGTAAACCTAAAATTCTAAAAATTTCCTGTTAAATTTTTATTTTATTTTGAGTTGAGTTTATAAAATGTATTTTATTAACAAAATTTTTAATGTTTTCGTCCATAAAATTTTTCAATATTACAATATTCATCAGATTGTTGGTTCAGTTAGAAAGTAGTGCCCATATAAAGAATTCCATCCAATTTCAAGTATGTACCATTAGCCATTTTTAAAATATCCTGCGCGCAAGGTGGAAACACGGCGAAATATTTTGTCACAAAGAGATTATATTACAAAAATATTTGTGGCAACACAAACTTTCTGGTTACTATTTTCCAAAGCAGCTATATTATGTAGTCATCTGTAAAAAGTTGGAAGTAATTGCTTTTAAAATAAATAAAATATCCCAATTTTTGCAACAGTCACATATTCGAAGATCATGAGGGGTTTAAGGTGTATGAGTCCCCTTAAGCCATTGCTGTAGAAAGTGGTTTTGATGCAGAAATACTTGAAAGTTCATTGTGTACATCCTGTTTAGAATTTATCTTTTTTCCCAGTATAAAATTTTGTAAGGGCACGAAATAAGTGAAAATCCCTTGGGGCAATATCTGGGGAGTAAGCACGATGTGGCAAAAGCTCCCAATTAAATTCACTCGTTTTTTGCAGCGCTGTTCGAGCCGTATGCGGTCTAGCGTTATCATGATGAAACAACACTTCTGGATATTCACCCATCGTGGGCGTTTTTTGATCCATTCTGAGTGTAGACGGCAAAGTTGTTCACTATCAACTCCTGAATGAATCGTCTGATTTGGTTCTAACAGTTCAAAACGTCCTCAACGGGGTTTATCATCCATGCTGCTTTTTCCAACTTTAAATTTTTTAAACTATTTCTATGCAGTCATTACACTAATGGGTGTTCACCATGTACACTATTAATTTTTATCGCTGCAAACCTGGCAGATTCACCACACGAAAATAAAAAATGTAGCACGGCACGTTTGTACTGATTATCTATATTCATCTTCTATGGGTACTAAAATGCGTTCGATATTTACGAAAGTGGGTGATGAACTGAATAATATGTTAGTCAAACGATGACAAGTTTCAAGAAGTTCAAAATTGTATTGTTTTAGTAAATGCGTCATAGTGAATTCCACGCATACTCTTAATGCGCACGAACTTATGGACTGACCCGATATTGAAATAAATTAAATAATGAAGAATTTGCATGAATGTATGTATGTTTCTGGCACTATATATTTCTGGCACACTTCTATGTATGTTTCTGGCACACATAAAACAACAGTACCTAGAGCCATCAAAATTTGAATAACGTTATCTTCCATAGAATATGGGCATGTGGAAGCCGTAATTTGAATTTGAATTTTTTTTTATTATCGATTTCATGCTTTTTAACACTTCAACGAATTTTTGAAACTCAACGATTTCTAAGCGGGCAATGGCAACACTGTACGAAAAAAAAAATCATTTTTTATCTCCAGCGCGGGAGACTGTATATCGAAAATTCTAAAGATAAGCTAAAGAAAATTTTCTATTTTCTTATCTTTAATTATTAAACTTAAATAAAATTTAAATTTAGATAACACAATTCTAAAGATACTTTAAAATTATTTTGCGATATTTCCGTTGAAAACTGAATTTTATGGTTCAAGTACGAAGAACATGATATTTAATGAATAAAGGTAACACATCAAACGTTGAAAAAACGTCTTCTTGGGCGTAATGTAAAATCTGAAAGCTTTCATTTTTTTTGGAGATTTTGATACCGTTTACCAGTTTATCAAAATTTTAGAGACCAAAATCAAAATTTTAGAGACCCAATTATTTTTTTTGGAGATTTTGATACTGTTTACCAGTTTATCAAAATTTTAGAGACCCAATGATTTTTTTTGGATATTTTGATACCGTTTACCAGTTTATCAAAATTTTAGAGACCTAATCGGTATCAAAATTTTAGAGACCCAATTATTTTTTTTTGGAGATTTTGATACCGTTTACCAGTTTATCAAAATTTTAGAGACCAAAATCAAAATTTTAGAGACCCAATTATTTTTTTGGAGATTTTGATACCGTTTACCAGTTTATCAAAATTTTAGAGACCCAATTATTATTTTTTTTTGGGGGGAGATTTTGATACCGTTTACCAGTTTACCTGCGATTTCGTCACCTGTGATGCGACCAATGAAGAAAGCTGCGGCTTTTTTCCATGCGTTTCTAAAGGTTTAGCGATTTTGGGAGCTCTCCTGCTTTGCATGCAGTCAAAATGTTAAACAAAACGCCCCTTTGTACGTAATTTAAAATCTGAAACCTTTCAGATTTTTGTTTTGCTTTGTTTATTTATTTATTGAATCTATTTTCATCGCGATTGTCTTTCATTTTACATTCATAATATTTCTTCAGCGAATGATACTACACATCACATAAAAAATTGCAAGAATACACATGCTATTCGCACATATTTTAAACGATTTTCATTGTATTTACAGAAATATTTTACCTAAACGTTTTGTGTTTTAAATGTCCTCTTTCGTATCTCAATTATTCACCATCTTTCTGCTCTTTAATTTTCAAGACAATAAAGCCTTTTGTAGTATCGAAAGAGCTATTTTATCCCATTCCTCTTGAACAGCTTTTCCAAGTCCGAGGAGGCTTGAAGGTCTTGGACAATCCGCTTTTTGAAAGTCCAAAAGCGAAGTACTCCATGGATCTATTAAGAGAGAGATATATTATTATTATCATCAAGAGATTTAATAAATATATGAGCGAAGGATGTAGATTTAATATCCACTTCTTGTTCTTTTTTTTTTCCTAGGAAATTAGCAGTGGATTTTGAAGTTTGGCTGCTTGATTTGTCTTGAGGCAGTTCTACATTGAGGGTAATGCGGGTAAAGAGAAGGTATTTCATATTTAAAAATTTAGTATAAAATATGTTCCTGATAATATACGGAGTTCGTCTTAACATTTTCTCACTCTCTTTATTTTCAATTTGCAGTTATATGAAAAACCGGCAACAATCATGAATCCCTTGGAGAAACCTTCTTTAAATTCTTTAAACCATGTTTCAAGATATTCTATAAGGTATTTTTCCCGCCTTCCTAGCGTGCCTTCGTGGTGTAGTGGTTCTGCACGCTGGTCCGGTATTCCACAGGTCCTTGGTTTGATTTCCGGCGAAGGCGGTTGCTAATTTTTCATGTCGTCTGCCTCCAAACAATCCTAATGGCTTTACAGTGGCGCCCGAACTAAAAGCGTCGTGGATGATGATTCTCCACTCCACACCCAGGACTTGGCGATTGGTTCCCTAAAAACCCCAATCACCCTTCATGCATATGGTGGTGTGGTGGTGTATTTAATTTCAGCAAAGCACACTAGGTCTATCTGCCTAAAGGGAGGGATGCCTTCGTGGAGGACTTTCTAAGGGAAACTGGCTCTTATACACGTTACACATGGGGAAAACCACGAAAACGCCCATGCAGCCAGCCCGTTCGCGGGATTCGAACCTCGGACCGAACCAATAACATATATGATTTCGTATTTACATTGTATTATGTTAAATGTATCGTAATCTGCTATTTACACAAATGCAACAATTCCTTATTGCCAAGGTATACTACAACTGTTTAAACTGTATCATGTCATATGCACATCTCTTTTTAACTGGCATAATATTTTCAATGTATTTTACCGCAAACATATTAGTCCATACCTATGTATTAATCATTACTGTAATCTGCTGTAAACTACTGTATTTTTATCATCCTATACTGGATTTTTATCATACTGAACCGTATTTTTATTTGTAATCTCTCTATAGTTATATGTTTGACTTCTCCTCAGGAGTTTATCCTCGCGCTGTGTCATGTATTAAGTTTAATGATACATCACTTGTTAGAAGTCTTCTGCAATAACACATATCATTTCTTAACTACATCGTATTATGTTAAATGTATCGTAACTTGTTATTTACACAAATGCAACAATTTTACTGCCAAGGTATACCACAATTGTTTGTAATCAATCATTCATTTTCAATTATGTACTCACGTACTTGAATTAGTGTTGTGCTAAGAGTTCTCTAGGTCATGGTGGACGTGGTGCTATACTAATTAACCTTATGGTAGGGACATAGTGCCCACGTCCCTCGTTCCCTATCCTTATCCTTTAAAAGAGAGAGTATATAAGGTATTGGTACTACTTTAGTAGACGGTTGCACGGATTTTTGGCGATTTACGTTGGCGCAATTGTTGGCGCGATTTTTACAAACGTCAGCCATCTTGAAAAACGCTGCTTTTACGCATAGTAAAGTATTCGAAACTTTAAAAAAAATATCGTTAAAAGTAATGGATTAATTTTTTGTTGAAAATGTCGTTTATTAAGGAGACTCATACACCTTAAAATTCATAAGATGTTCGAATAGGTGACTGTTGCAAGAACTGGGATAACTTACTTATTTTAAAAGCAATTACTACCAACTTTTTACAGCTGACTACATAATATAGCTGCTTGCTGAAATAGTCATCAGAAAGTTTGTGTTGTCACAGATATTTTTATAATCTAATCCGCTTTGTGACAACATTTTTCTTCATGTTTCCAACTTGCGCGCACAGTTTAAAACATTCTGTTTCATAATTTAATTCCATATTTAATATATAGCTTTTATAACATTTGGAAACGACTGTGAACCTAAAATTCTGAAAATTTCGTGTTAAATTTTTATTTTATTTTGAGTTGAGTTTATAAAATGTATTTTATTAAAACAATTTGTAATGTTTTTGTCCATAACATTTTTCAATATTAAAATATTCATCAGATTGTTGGTTCCGTTAGAAAATAGTGCCCATATAAAGAATTCCATCCAATTTCAAGTGAGTACCATTAGCCATTTTTAAAATATCATGCGCGCAAGGTGGAAACATGGCGAAATATTTTGTCGCAAAGAAAATTAAATTACAAAAATATTTGTGGCAACACAAACTAAGGTGTATGAGTCCCCTTAAGATGGCAGGCAAGTGTAAATAAATACATTGACTATGAGTATAAAATACTAAAGTAAGGTTATTATTACTTTCATATAGCAAAGAAGAGAATAAAAACACCGCTATAAAAACATTGTGCCAACGTTTAATTAGATTAAAATATTACTGAAATTGAATATCGAATTAAAAACCATCCTACCAACATTTAAAAGAATTAGAATATTATTAAATTAAAATACTTTAAAATACTTTATATAGAATATAATTAACATTAAAACATATGAACAATAATTATCTCAGCAATTTTTGAAAATAGTGTATTAATTTTTTTAACAAAAATTGAAAAATACAATTATAAAATAAAAGAAAAATATGTACTTACATTTTTTTGAGTCATTTAACCTGTTGTTTATTGGTAAGTACTACAAAAAAATTAGGAATCATAATTTAGATAACATCTTTGAAGGAATTCCAAGATATGAATCAAATTTTAAAGCGGCGCGGAAATGCACAAATTGTCAGTAACCAATCAGGGAGCTGATTACAGCTCGTTAATGCACAAATATTCTATAACCAATCAGAGAGCTTATTACATCACGCCTAGAATTAAAACTATTTAAAAATTCATACATAATAAAATCATTTTTTTAAAAAATGCAAAATTAAATTGTATTTTAATATTTAACAGCCATAAATAATGTTTAAAACATTAGATTAAATTTATACATATTAAAACCAATTACTTTTAAAGTAAGCTGACGCCATTGATAGCATCATCCACAACATAAAATTTCATAAAATATGATAAATAATAAAAGTTTTATTTCAAATAAAAATGCGAAATTAAATTGATTTTTAATATTTAGAAGCCATAAATAATATTTAAAACACGGAATTTATGCACAATAAAACGCATTATTTTTTAAATAAAATAACAACAAAGTATCGGTTACCATAAATAACTTATCCAGCAATGGGTTTACCATAAGTTGTATTACTCGCCAAAAGAAAATCGCCAAAATCCTCGCAACCGTCTACCAAAGTAGCACTGTTGCTAATTTTTCATCTCGTCTGCCTTCAAATAATCCTACTGACTCTACAATTCTTCTCCCCTTTGATGATAATAAATGGATCTCTTTTCATTGCAGTCATTTAAATACATCCAAGATTCATCTATCGTACCAGCGGCCGAGCGGTAAAGTCGCTGAACACTGGTAGTTCAGTTGGAGATTCGAATCCCACGAACGGGCTGGCTGCGTGGGCATTTTCGTGGTTTCCCCTTGTGTAAATGTGTATAAGAGCCAGTTACCATTAGAAAGTCCTCCACGAAGGCATCCCTCCCCTTAGGCATATATCCCTAGAGGCTTTACCGTAATCACATAAACCAAACCAAACCAAACCATATACTGCGATGGCATTTTTCCATGTATGTCCGGATAAATGTTTCTCATAAAGAATTCTGCAGCGTGTTCTGCGTTCGGCGACTTGCTCGGAGAAAGTCTACCTTTTTAAAATTCAAATCAGCATTAATCACTTTTTGACAGTTGACACTTGACACTGGGCATTTTAATGATTTTGTAATTGTCCGTTGACTTGGCGGATGTTCTTTTAAAAATAAAGATTTTACTTTTGCAACATTCGAAACATTCCGTTTTCTCCTTGGATATGTGTTTGGAACACTTTTGCCGTTTAAAGCCAAACTTTGACGATTTTCTCCCTTTCTTGTTGACAATATTACCCATTGTAGACATCGAAATATCATGATTTCCACGGCATTTTTTGATAATTACAGACGAATCGTTTTTTTCGGCTAAAGCTCAAACATAACCTTTTATCCATTTGCTTCTTTAAAAGCGCCATTTTGCATGAAAACAAAGCTGTCAAGTAGCAGACGGTAATTTATACTTTCAAAAGCATAGTTGCAATTTAAAAAAACATAAAAAAAAACCTGAAAGGTTTCAGATTTTAAATTACAACCAAAGGGGCGGTTTTTTTTTTTAATATCTTGCGTGTTACCTTTATTTATTTAATATCATGTTCTTCGCACTTGAACCATAAAATTAATTCGACAGAAATATCGCAAAATAATTTTAAATTTCGCGCGCTGGAGATGAAAATGTTTTTTCTGTACAACGATGCCATCGTTCGCTTTGAAATCCTTGAGTTTATTAATCAAAAATTCGTTAAAGTTCCGCAAAATATGAAGTCGATCATAAAACAGATTCCAAATTTCAAATTTGGACTTTCTGATGCCCATATTCGCAGTAGGATGACGTCATTCAAAATTGGATGGCTCTAAGTATCGTTGTTTTATCACAGTGCGAGAAATTTACATACATTTATGCAGATTTTTCATTATTTAATTTTTTCAAATATAATACAAGGCGATAATATTGGGTGGCAACGGTTTGAAAAGTGAAACGGACATTCAGAGCGATTCGACGCAAAATCGCAAAACGAAAACAATAGACCCTCATAGAAAAAGCCCCTTTGGACTAAAAATTCCAAGCGGATGATATTTTACTTCCTTGTACGAAGTAAAAAGGAAGTATTGTAATCGCGAAAAGTTTCAGGCAGCTTATTTGAACAAAAATATCCGTTTTGACCGCTATCGAATGCAATTTAACGATGTTTTTGCGTGATATCTGTACATAAGGACAGAATAAAAGACTCGTTTCCTCCAAAAAAAAATTATTAAACTGCTTTAAAATAAATTCTGAAAAGAATTTTTCGTGGCGTCTGTACGAACGTATGTACGTACGTGCGTGCGTGCGTACGTACGTACGTATCTCGCATAACTCAAAAACGAGTAGCCTCAGGACGTTGAAATTTTGTATATAGGATTGCTATAACATGTAGATGTGCACCTCATATTTTGGTTGCGATCGGCCGCACCAAACGTACATAAATATATTTATGTATATATCCACTCTGTTACCCGGCTCAGTGATCTCAGTTTCTTTACTCTTATATGCTTGCAAATTGTACATATTTTGCTTTAAAAATAATTGAATTATGTTGTTTTTATCTTCCGGTTGAGGTTTTTATGCCTTTCGTAAATCTGTATGCAATATTTTTAGAATTATGAACAATTTTAAAGTTGTTTAATTGCCGCTAAGCCTTTTTTTTTATGGCGGCTATTGATTGTTTACATTTGAAACAGCAGACTAGTGGATTTTTTGCCAATCTAGAGAAACTTGGCTTCGCAACAACAAAGATAATGCCTTCATTTGTTATTGCGAATTAAATCATACATAATCCTATCAGGAATTTTTTCCAGGAAATAAGTGTTTAAGATTTACTTCGTAATTTTTAATACAGATATTTTGAGTTTTTATGTATTTTTGCCTTCTCGCGAAGTGAGAACTGAATTAATTGAATGAGAAATACTCAATGGTCTGTGAAAAACTGTTTCTTTTTTGTTTTGTTTGCTTAATTTCTTTTATACATCCTTCTAGCTTTATTATAGTATTTGAATAGAACATGTGGCAATGATTAGATAATTCTATTCTTTAAATGATATAAATTTTGTGCATTATGAGTTATAATATGAACGAAATATAATACTGTTAAGTAAACCTAGCTCCAGAGTGTCTCTATGGTAAACAAATACTATAGTGAATTTTAAGGAATGCATTAATTCTATTGTGGTTTATGCGCTGTCGGCGAAGTAGATTTAATTCAATCCAATAAGTTTAAATGAAATGCAAGACAAAATGCGTATAATTTAATATTCCGTACAAGAAAGTCATGTGGTGCACACATCAGATTTTTTTTGTACGGCAAAGCAAAATTGTCTAAAAAGTGCTCGGACAGCCACTGTCATAACCTTCTCCATTCTAATCACGCGGTTGGGAATCTTGAACCAAAGCGATGTCGGACTTGTACCATTTACACTGCAAACGACCGCAACTACACGCCTCACTCATACACACATACATGTATGCATGCGTCGCCGTAAATGCCGGCGAATTTGAATTTCGCCCTGAAGGAAAGAATCTGGCAAATCTGTGAAACTCTCTCTGATTGGTCGACGGAGCTTATGCATTTAGAGGGAACGAAAGCGGGGTCCACCTTATTAAAGCAGACCCCAGGCCCTTTTTCAAAATGTACACCAGCACAAGTTGAGCAAAGATATGTCGAGTTGCATAGAAACGGGGAAGAATTTTTTATCCCACTCTCTATTTTCCGAATATCAAACCTTTTCCCGGAGTTCTTTTACTACGGAAACTCATGCCAATAGTTCGTGTATTGAAGCGAGGTTGTATTTATATATTTTAATATCTTGGGGATCTTGGTGAGACCGTTTTTCGCTTCCGCGAAACGTTGTTATGTGAAGGGGAGGAGTTTAGAGGTTTTTTTTGGAGGTACTTTTTTTTTTTTTTTTTTTCTTTTTTTTTTTAAGTTAGACTCCTCATTTCTTTCTCTCTCTCTCTTTAAAGAAGCTCCTGTGTGGGGCTAATTTCGCTCGAAGGTAAGAACTCCGCCTCTGATGGGGGTCATTTCAATACTGAGATGCTTAATTCTGATGATTCCAATTCGGCGCTTTTACGAACTTTTATAATGCCTTCTTTAAAATACCCAACTATGTTCGACACCAAATTTTGGACAATACAAAGCGTGTTCACGTATTTTGTAACGATTTTGCAAATATTTATATATAAACAAACCCTTGGAATGTTATTAGTCCAAAGGGGCTTTGTCTCTGAAAGACTATTGTTTTCGTTTTGCGATTTTGTATCGAATTACTCTGAATGTCCGTTTCACTTATCAAACTGTTGCCACCCAATTTTATCGCCCTGTATTACTTTTGAAGAAATTAAATAGTGAAGAATCTGCATAAACGTTTATATGTTTCTCGCATTGTGATAAAACAACGGTTCCTAGAGCCATCCAGTTTTAAATGATGTGATCCTACTGCAAATATGGGCATTTGGAAGCCCAAATTGGAAATTTGGAATTTGTTTTATTATCGATTTCATATTTTGTAAACCTTTAACGAATTTTTGAGTAACAAACTTGTAGAGTCATTAGGTTAATTGGAAGCCAGAGAGAGGAAAAATTAGCAACCGCCTTCGCCGGGAATCGAACCACGGACCTCTGAAATACCGGCCCAGCGTGCTACCGTTACACCACGAAGGCACGCTAGGGAAGTGGGAGAAATACATTATATACTTCCCTTCTTAAAGGGCGACTAGGGTTTTAGGGGACCTAGTCGCCAAATCCTGAGTGCGGAGAATCATCATCCACAACCCGTTTAGTTCGGGCGCCACTTGTAGAACCATGAGGTATTTTTGGAAGCAGGCAAGATGAAAAATTAGCAACCGCCTTCGCCGGGAATCGAACCACGGACCTCTGGAATACCGGCGCAGCGTGCTACCGTTACACCTCGAAGGCACGCTAGGGAAGTGGGAGAAATACCTTATAAACTCAGCGATTTGAAAGCGAGCAATGCCAACACTCTACGGGGGAAAAAACCCTGTTCATCTCCAGCGCGCGAAACTACGTATCGGAAATTCTAAAGATATGCTCCATTAAAAACTATTTTGCGATATTGCTCTTGAACTGAATTTTATGGTTTAAATGCGAAGAATGTCATATTTAATAAATAAAGGTAACAGACAAAATGTTAAAAAGACGCTCCTTTGGACGTAATTTATTAAAACTTTTTAATAGTTTCAGTCTAAAACCTTTTGTCAAACTATCATATTACATAATTCAGAAGTCAAATAACAAAAATCAGCGTTATATTTTCAAAATTTGGAAAATATAACGCTGATTTTTGTTGTTTGACTTCTGAATTAGTATTTGTTCGGCGTGTTATTGGGTCTTAATTATCATATTGCATCTTGATTTTCAAGATAAAAGTTCTTTTCTTAAAATATCAAAGTTGATTTTATTCTACTCCTCCTTCAGAATCTTATAGAGTCTGTCCACTGTTTGGGTATGCCGATTAAAAAGAGCTCGTTTTAAATGCACAGTAATCCACAGGAGACACAACAGTTGACTTGGGTGGGATGCATTTAAAGCAAATAGCTTAAATTCGATTCTATTTCTCATTTTTGTCAGAAAATAAAACAGTAGATTTAGACGTATAGCTGGGAGCCTTATCCTGATGGAATTTAACACAGTGAAGATTCTTTGGATAAAGAGATGGAATTTCGTCTTTAAAAATAGTTGTTAAGATGTATTTTTGATAGTAATCCGAATTAATTTGACATTTTTTTCTATTTTTCTTTTTTTAAGGTTTTCTTTAAAAGAGAATTCAGTAATAACCATAAAACTAATAATAACTTTTAGTAAATAACCATAAAACTAATAATAACTTCAGTAATAACTTTTAGTAAAATTTTCCTTGTTTTCTCGGAACCAGCATATTAACTATTTTTCTTCGCTTTTTCGTTAGTAAATCCATTTTTACTTCCTTGTACGAAGTAAAATGGAAGTATTGTAATTGCGGAAAGTTTCAGGCAGTATATTTCAACGAAAATATCCATTTTGACCGCTATCGAATGCATTTTAACGATGTTTTTGCGTGATATCTGTACGTAAGGACAGAATAAAAGGCTCGTTTCCTCCAAAAAAAATTACAAAACTGCTTTAAAATTAATTCTGAAGAGAACTTTTCGTGGCGTCTGTACGAACGTATGTACGTACGTATCTCGCATAACTCAAAAACGAGTAGCCTCAGGACGTTGAAATTTTGTATATAGGATTGCTATAACATGTAGATGTGCACCTCGTATTTTGGTTGCAATCGGCCGCACCAAACGTATATAAATGTATTTATATATATATCGGCTCTGTTACCCGGCTCAGCGATCTCAGTTTCTTTACTCTTATATGTTTGTAAATTGTACATTTTTTGCTTTAAAAATGATTGAATTATGTTGTTTTTAAATTCCGGTTAAGGTTTTTATGCCTTTAGTAAATCTGTGTGCTATATTTTTAGAATTATCAACAATTTTAAAGTTGCTTAAGTGCCGCTAAACCTTTTTTTTTATGGCGGCCGTTGATTGTTTACATTTGAAACAGCAGACTACTGGATTTGTTGCCAATCTAGAGAAACGTAGCTTAGCAACAACAATTAAGATAACGCCTTCATTTATTATTGCGAATTAAATCATGCTTAATCCTTTCGGAATTTTTTGGAGTAAATAAGCGTTTAAGATTTACTTCGTAATTTTTAATACAGATATTTTGAGTTTTTATGTATTTTTGCCTTGCCGCGAAGTGAGAACTGAATTAATTGAATGAGAAATACTCAATGGTCTGTGAAAAACTGTTTCTTTTTTGTTTTGTTTGCTTAATTTCCTTTATACATCGTTCTAGCTTTCTTATAGTATTTGAATAGAACATATGGCAACGCTTCGGTAATTCTATTCTTTAAATGATATAAATTTTGTGCATTATGAGTTATAATAGGAACGAAATATAATACTGTTAAGGGAATCTGGCGTCAGAGTGTCGCTATGGTAAACAAATACTAGAGTGAATTTTAAAGAATGCATTTATTCTGTTGTGGTTTATGCGCTGTCGGCGAAGTAGATTTAATTCAATCCAATAAGTTTAAATGAAATGCAAGACAAAATGCGCATAATTTAATATTCCGTACAAGGAAGTCATGTGGTGTACTCATCAGATTTTTTTCTACTGCAATCAGATAAGTATATCCAAACCTCATCAAAGTTAACTATATATTTCCATTTTTCACCTGCCAAATAATTCTACAGAGATATTTATAGATTTTGCAATAGCTCTTTGAGAGGCTTTATTTTCCTTGAAAACATGAGATGCGACTTTAGATTTAATAAGAGTTCTACGTATCTTTGTTGGGTATGCATTTTTTGCCTTTTTTCCAGTGAGATGTTGTAAGGATCTTAAGTTTTACTAACGTTTATTTTATTTTAAATCTTTACTATCACTTCTTATTTTCTACTTCCGGCCAGAATTATAAGCGTGAAGGAGTTTATGCAAAGTTGTCTGGCGAACGCCAAGTATTTAAGTGTGGCCTTTTTGCCAAGAATGAGAGAGGAAGCAGTGAGTTCGAAGCAGGCCGCTTACCTTAGAAGTTACGCAGTTGCTATTTGCCTTCCAGGCCAGAGGTTTTAATCCTCTTGATAAATTAAACGTATTGTAGTGTTTGTTCACAGTCTCTGTGCTACATACGCTTCCTGTTATTATAAAGCCAATCTTACACGTGTATTATTCTAAAGTTAAATTTGAGTTTAGTTTTATTTTAATATCTTTTACGTTAGACCCCGAGTGGAGGGTCATTGTATTCCGAAGTACGGAAGTCATTGTATATAAAGAAAAATAAAGGGTTTTGTATACCTTTCGTCTGTATCCTGTCTACTTACTACAATTAGTGAATATAGCTTTAGTAAACTCTCTGTTCCTAGTCAGGTCCTTGTATGTTTCCGAAGAAGATTAGAAGAAACATTGAACCTGATAGTGGCGCCCGACGAAGAATAACCATGGCCGAATTTCAAGAAGAACCTGTGCTGCCTGCAGAAACGGCTCAGAATCCAGAAATGCCAGCTGCCGCCCTGGAAGGATTTGGGTACATCGTCCAGACCATGCGCGCTTCGATGAAACCAGAAGCAACCTTTAACGGAAACTCACCGGTAACCAGTTTTTTGGAAAAATTGGATGACCACTTCATGCTCTACCCCGTGCACGAGTTTCAGAAAGTTACCTTAGCTACCAGCGCTTTGAGGGGCCAAGCGCTTAACTGGTTCAAATGTATCGGCAGAAGTCTCTTGGGTCAAGCAGGAAGTCCCACCTATAATTACGAAAATTTCAAGACTGCCCTACTAAAAGCCTTCCCTGTTGTAAGGGATCGTGCGAAATTAGAAACAGAACTTTTCAGTATATATCAACAAAGAATGGAAAACCTCTCGAGCTTTATTTTAAGAAAAATTCACGTTTTCAAGCTCTTGTATGGAAACCGTCCGGATCCTGAAATAATTCAAGTGATTTTGCCGAGGTTACTACCCCAAGTGCAAGACTTTATTGAATTGAGAAATCCGACTACACTGGGAAAATTATTTGAGCTAGCAATCCAGTTTGAAAGTAGAAGAACGGCGGACGTCGAAAGAAGACGCCAATATCAACAGCGAAACCAATTTGGTACGCCAAGACTACAGCAAACTCAAGCATACGGCTACGGAGAAAAAGCGAATCACTAGGCAAGGAAACCCGAGCATTCAAAAACAGCCGGCGAACGTCGACAGTTCAATAGCAACCCAGGAAAAAAGTCTCAAGGCCAGTGGAGAAAGAAGGAAAGCACCGAAAGGAAAAATAATTTAAACTAAAACGGATTTCTGCTGACGAGAGGGTGCGGAAATCCGAAGGCCACGAAAATCCCTCTTCCTACAAGTTAAATACAGTAATGGTGAAAAATTTAACTCTTCCGAAGATTGATGTCTTGGTAAATAATATCCCGGCCACCGCACTCCTGGATACCGGCGCGCAGTGTTCCTGTGTGGCAGAAGTCTTTTTTAGAAAGTATTTTCGCAAATACCGCATATATAATGCGGATAATACAACAGTATTAGCGGCGCAAGGAGAACAATGTAAGTGCGTAGGTAAAGTACCTTTGTACATCCGTATCAAGGACGAACAAGTAAAGGTGATGTTTTTTATAGTAAAGAATTTGCAAGCACACTTAATACTAGGAATAGACTTTCTTTCAGACGCACAAGCTACACTGGATTTTAATGAAGCATCCCTTAAGCTGACGATGAAACCAGTGCGTGTAGAAAGGGTTGAACCGCCAAGGTTAAATCTTGACCACCTGCATAATGACGAGCAAGATAGAATCCGACAAGTGGTAAGTGAATTTGCTTCCTTATTTAGTGATATTCCAGGATTTACTCAGGTTACTAACCATAGTATTGACACCGGAGATGCATTGCCGGTTCGTCAAAAACCATACCGGTATAATAAGAATAAGGAAAAAATTATAGAATGGCATATTACCGATATACTACGTAAAAAGATCATAACGCCCATCTCAAGTAGTTATGCTAGTCCGGTGGTTTTATGTAAGAAAAATAATGATTATCCTTTGGAGCATCCAAAAAGGTGGAGATTCGCTATTGATTACCGTAAATTAAATTCCATAACGAAATATCCGGTATATCCGTTACCGATCATAGAAGAAATTTTAAGGAACATAAAATCAACCAAATTTATGACGACTTTAGACTTAACGAATGGTTATTTTCAAATAGGGGTCAGGCCTGAGGACGTGCCTAAGACTGCTTTTATAACCAAGTCTGGCACTTATGCATTTTTGCGTATGCCGTTTGGCCTTTCAGGCGCCCCAGCAACATTTCAGCGATGCATGGACATTGTGTTAAGACCTGTTCTTGGAAAGTCCACATTTATCTATTTAGACGATATCATTATTACTAGTGATAATCTCGACCAACATATACAGGATTTAAGACAGGTGTTTTCTTTATTAAATGAGGCCGGTCTAAAAGTTAATGTCGAAAAGTGCAAATTTGCAGCCCCTGAATTAAAATATTTGGGTTACAAAATATCGCAAAAAGGGATCGAGACAGATGAATCAAAAATAATCGCTGTACAAAAGTATCCGACTCCAAACACGGCAAAGAAGCTCTCTTCTTTTCTAGGACTTTGTTCATATTATAGGTCCTTTATAAAAGATTTTGCGGCTATCGCTGAGCCATTGTTAAAATTAAAAAGGAAAAAGGGCAAGATTCTCGTGGACGGCTGAAGCCAATAGTGCTTTCGAAAAATTAAAACAAGCATTAACGCAATTTCCTGAAAAGGATGAAAATTTAGAAATTTCAGCGGATGCTTCGGATTATGCGGTAGGAGCGGTACTTTCGCAAAATCAGCAGCCCGTGGCATTTTTAGCCGAACTTTAAATCAAACACAAAGAAACTATTCCGCGACCGAGAGAGAGGCACTTGCAGTTCTGTTAGCAGTGCAAAAGTTCCGAGTCTATTTTGGAAAGGCGCCGATAACAGTATATTCTGATCATGCGGCGGTAACTAGATTGTACTCAGGGAAAAATTTATCCCCAAGGTTAATAAGATGGGCACTCAAGCTGCAAGAATATAATCTGGTAATCAAGCATACCCTCGGAAAGGAAAATATCGTAGCAGATGCCCTATCACGAATTAAATTAGACGAACAGGGTAATACCGTAAAAGTTGAAATGCTTACAGCGTGTACAATAAATTCCCGAGAAACTGTAATAACCGAACTGGGTAAGGATCCTGAGTTTGGAAGTATTTATGAGTATTTGAAGGATCCTGAAAATTTTAGCCACCAAAATATTGTGGCGATAAGAAATAGGGCGGCCCATTACGAACTAATAGATGGTCTATTATTCTACACAAAAACTACGAATTCCAACAACGAATTTCGACCTGTTATCCCAGCTAGTCTTAGATTAAATATCCTGCAAGAGCTCCATGACAGCCCTTTAGCTTCTCATGCTGGTATTCGAAAAACAATCCAACGCGTACGCGAGGCAGTCTACTTTCCTGAACTGCAAAAGTTAACAAGGGCGTATGTCCAGTCCTGCCCAACATGTCAAGCCGTTAATTATATTAATTTCCGCCCGGCCGGGTTTCTAAATAGTATTAAATCCGAATTTCCAAATGAAATAATCGGCATCGATTTATTGGGCCCTTTCCCAAAAAGTCAGTTAAACAAAAGTCGCTATCTCCTTGTTATGGTTGATCATTTTAGTAAATGGACCGAAATTGTTCCCTTAAAACGAGCCTCCGCGAAATTAGTTACTGATTCTATTTCAAATAAATATATTTTAAAATACGGGGCGCCCCTAAAAGTTATATCGGATAATGGTCCTCAATTTGTAAGTAATATATTTGAAGACATGTGCCAAAAACTGGGCATACGTCATTTAAAAATGGTCCCGTATCGGCCGCAATCAAATATAGCGGAACGGGTCAACAGAAATATAGTGAAAATTATCCGTAGTTATGCTAAAAATTTTCATAAAAGCTGGGATAACTATGCCAATGAATTTGCTTTCGCCCTTAGGACCGCAAAACATGATACAACGGGCAAAACTCCTGCTGAGTTATTTCTAGGCAGAAAGGTTATAACACCGTTAGATAAACTATTTTATGTGCAACAAAGAGCCCCAGAATTTAAAATGGGTGATATAGAAAAACTAATAAAGGAAGCAAAAAAGAATACGGAAGTAGCACAAAGAAAACAGAAGTTATACTATGATCTGAAACGACGGGGAGTAACTTATAAAGTAGGGGATGAAGTTTTAAAAATTAAGCATTCACTTTCTTCAGCACCTGAAGATAAAACTGCCAAATTTTTTCCACGCTTTGAAGGACCATATGTTATAGAAAAAATAACTCACGCTGTTGTAGTGTTAAAGGCAAGAAATGGTGAAACCTGTTCCGCAAATATTGATCAAATTAAACCCTACTTCGATCGTAATAAAATGAAAATCTTTTCAGATCTTTTGCAGGATCCGGTACGGCAGACACCGCAGATACAAGTTCCAGAGGTGGGAAAACGACAAGTACAAGGGCAATTCAATGAGAGACAGAAGCAAGTGAAAAGAAAATTGCCCCGCGGAAAAATTGAAGGTAAAAAGAAAAAGAAGCCGTTCCACCGTCCAGAAAACAGAGTTCACGAACACCCCCAGAATGAAGAAGGGAGAAGGACGACGTATGTGAAGAGGACCAGGAGAAATGACGGCAACTATAACCCGGCTTTGAAACGGAAGATTGACTCATCCGACAGAACTCTCCGCAGCAAAAGTCGCCGAACTGCGGAAGGGCCATCAGCGGCGGAGGAAAAAGTACAAGAAAAATTTGAACGGCCAACAACGAGGTCCAAGCAGGATCACGACAGAAGTTTCCCGGTTCCACCAAGACCAGCTGCCTTCAAACGGCCAAGACCACAAGCAGAGGACAAAAGGAAGATGTTCAAGGGTGGCCGTACTGGTGAAAAACGGAAGCTTCCAGAGGAAAGCACTGAAGGGCCAGCCCGTACAAGAAGGAGGATCAACCAAGCTACTATCTGCTATACCTTTAAAGACTGGGCCCAGAAAAGGATGTCTGAATATTACAAAGATAAGTAAAATTTTATGTTATTTTGCAAACTTGAGTTAATCTTTCATTCTTACTGCAAGTGGCAGATTTCAAGAAGTTTTACCTCATGCGAGGTCTACCTTTATCGCCGAAAGGGCGAGAAATGAGTTGTGACCGATTTTCTTATTATGTTTTTCAATTACTCGCGCGTAAAACTAAAATTGATGTATAATAGCGTTGTGTAAGAACTTAAATATTGTAAAAATAGTTATTGTATAAATTTTATTTAAAACATTCTAGCAAGAGAGAAGTTTTAGTCTGAAAGACTTTTTGAAATGTAGTATTATTTCAATGTAGAAAGAATTGGCACTTGCTTTGAAAAGAATAGAAGTTAACAATGTACTACTAATGTATGTTTTCAAATGTGTAAAATTAACGGCATGTTGATATGTTCTTATATACATGTGAACTGTTATTTTAAATGTTAAGAAATACCGTGATATGGTAAAAGTGAAAGTAATGTTAAAAATTTGTTATTCGTGTGACTGTAAAGATTAAATCATGGCAAATATGTGGTAAAGGTTGAATGATGTAGTTAGGCTCTCTGACGCTACACTTTAGAGTTAGCCACTTTTAGAATAGTACCTCAGGGTTTAGAGTTGAAAAGTAGGGTGTGTTAAGAGGTCTCGTGTGTTGAATTTTAACACGTTAGTGTTTTGATTGTAGGAGGAAGTGTGGCACACGTAGACAGAAACACATTCGTGTTTGGTGTTCTTTTACAACACATGTCAGAGAGCACGGGGAGAGATAATTAAAATAGTCATGAATGAAATAAGAATGTTAAGAGAAGTATATTCTATATGTTATTTGCAATGTCATTCTGTAACATTTCATTAAACTAGTTTTCCTTCCAGATCTCTGGAAGGAACCAGAATTGAATAAAGCTCCTGTTTAGATGCAGTACAGATGAGAAAAAAAAGATTGTTGTATATCCCGGGAGCTGCTATTGTAACAAATTTCTTTCTTTCAAATTTTCTAGTTTCTAGCTAAGTTATGATTGTAAAAGGTTGGCCTCGCGTTAGTTTTTAGAGCTAAAAGTTTTCAACAAGGTCGTTTGAGACCTCAGATTCAAACAAATTAACTCTGGCGGGAAGTATGTAAGGATCTTAAGTTTTACTAACGTTTATTTTATTTTAAATCTTTACTATCACTTCTTATTTTCTACTTCCGGCCAGAATTATAAGCGTGAAGGAGTTTATGCAAAGTTGTCTGGCGAACGCCAAGTATTTAAGTGTGGCCTTTTTGCCAAGAATGAGAGAGGAAGCAGTGAGTTCGAAGCAGGCCGCTTACCTTAGAAGTTACGCAGTTGCTATTTGCCTTCCAGGCCAGAGGTTTTAATCCTCTTGATAAATTAAACGTATTGTAGTGTTCACAGTCTCTGTGCTACATACGCTTCCTGTTATTATAAGGCCAATCTTACACGTGTATTATTCTAAAGTTAAATTTGAGTTTAGTTTTATTTTAATATCTTTTACGTTAGACCCCGAGTGGAGGGTCATTGTATTCCGAAGTACGGAAGTCATTGTATATAAAGAAAAATAAAGGGTTTTGTATACCCTTCGTCTGTATCCTGTCTACTTACTACAATTAGTGAACATAGCTTTAGTAAGCTCTCTGTTCCTAGTCAGGTCCTTGTATGTTTCCGAAGAAAATTAGAAGAAACATTGAACCTGATAATGTAAACTTTGATGTTGCTTTCCTTTATATTTATTATAATACCATGCTTTTCATATCTTTTTTTGATAACTGAAGAAGAGTATTTTCCTTGAACAACGCAAAAATATGGCGTTAGATTCATTGTTTGTTTTTCAGCGACGCTCTAAAGAAAAGAATATTCTTAGTGCTCAGCACTAAGAATAAACGATAATTAAACTTATTCCAATTAAGACGATAATTAAACTTATTCCAATTATATGGTAGTCACTTTTGCATTTTGAAATTAATATGTAAATTCATGGGGAAAATCAAAATCGTTATAAAAATGTGTAAACACCATCTATAGTATGTAGGTACTTTTCCGTTTTGCCGGCGCCAGCGATAAAGTCGCCAATAATGGTACAACCGATGCCAAACGGAATATTCTCGCTGGTAACCTTTTACGCCTCATTTTCAAAACAAGTCGCAGCTTTTTCTTATCAGATTGATTGTTTCTTTCAATACTGGCATATAATTACATAGACCGTGCTGCAATCGAGAAGCCACTCATCAGTGATGCTAATGCCCGTAACAGGAAAAGGTGGTGTTTAAGTCATAAAGCCTGGACTATAGAGCAGTGGAAGCGAGTAATATGGTCTGACGAGTCTTCTTTCACATCGTTTCCCACTTCTGGCCGAGTTTACGTCTGGAGAACGCCATCTCAAGCCTATAATACAGACTGCTTGTTGCCAAGAGTGAAACATGGCGGGGGTTCTGTTATGGTTTGGGCAGCCATATCGTGGTTCTCTGCTAGCCCCATGATAACTGTGTCAGGGCACATGACTGCCAAGACTTAAGTGAACATTTTGGCCGATCAAGTACATCCCATGGTACAAACTTTGTTCCCCGATGGTGATGGTGTTTTCCAAGACGACAAAGCCCCTGTTCACACAGCTCACATTATCCAGGACTGGTTTCCTGAGCACGAGGATGAGTTGTCCCATCTCCCCTGGCCACCACAGTCATCAGATTTGAATATTATCGAACCTTTGTGGTCTACATTGGAACGGAAAGTGCGTTCTCGTTATTCACCGCCAACATCGTTATCTGAACATCTTTATCTGATCTTCCGTTTTGCAGGAAGAATTGTATAATATTCCCTTGGAAAACATACAGGAACTGTATTTATTCATTTCGAGAAGACTGCAAGCTGTTTTGGATGCCAACGGGCTTCCTACATCATATTAAGCAAAGAAACATTTTTTTAAAGGTGTTTCCATATTTTTGTCCAACCCCTGTAGATTAATACAGAATAAATACGGAAAATATTATAATGAATAAAAGTGTATTACACTACAGATGCGATACAATTCAGTATATCACAGGGAATATTAATTCAGTGCATAGCAAACGCAATCAAGATGAATCGGGATATAACTAATACGGTTGATATAAGTATAAATAGAGGCAGTACTTTAAGATTTATCCAGACAAGTGGACGTTTTGATGCGGAGTAGCAGTGAGAACAAAGTGGCTCCAAGGTGTTGGAGATGTGGTTCTGAAAGTCACCTACGACGGCACTGCAGAACACCCCAGGGCACGGTTAATAAAACGGATGAGTTGACAAGACCAGTGAATGCCTTGAGACGGACTAGTGGTGAAACGAAACCGACCCTAAAGTGCTGGAACTGCGGTGGTGTTGAAGGCCACCTACGAAGGAAGTGCAGAACACCCCAGAGCACGGAAATACGATTTAAACAGACAATTAAATGCCATGGGAAGGAAAAGGATTGACGAGAAACCAAAGTGCTGGAACTGTGGAGCTGAAGGCCACGTACGAAAGAATTGCAGAACACCCCAGGGTTCGAACATTGAGACAATTTCTCAGCAACGACGCAGGAAACAAATTAATAACCATATGAAGGAACGGAGTTTGCCAGAGAATGAAAAACCTTGTTTTAAAGCACTCAAGATTTGTAGAGTGAGTGGCAACAGTAATGGACTGTCCATCAAAGGGCACATCGATGGAATTCCTTGCAATATGATCATTGACACAGGAGCTAATGTTACCATCATTAGGAAAGATTTAGCTGAACAGTTTTAAAGATAAACTTATTTGGACGCTAGGAAAGTGGGAGAAATACCTTATATACTCCCCTTTTTAAAGGGCGACTAGGGTTTTAGGGGACCTAGTCGCCAAATCCTGGGTGCGGAGAATCATCATCCACAACCCTTTTAGTTCGGGCGCCACTGTAGGATTATTAGGATTTTTGGAAGCAGGCGGAGAGATGAAAAATGGGAAAACGCCTTCGCCGGGAGTCGAACAATGAACCTCTGAAGTACCGGCTCAGTGTGCAGAACCACTACACCACGAAGGCACTCTAGAAAGGCGGGAGAAATACTTTATAAACTTCCTGGTTCTTAAACAGAAACTTCCGGTTTTGCGGCGTAGAGCAAGAACAGCCATAATTCTGATTCTAAAGATTGGAGAGACAAAATCAAAGCAGTTTTGGGAAGCTTAAAGTATAAGATTTAAAATAAAGTATTAAAATACTTTTGAAAAATTTCGTTAAAATTGACAATTAGGACGTAGTTTGATAAATTATAATTTCGCCTCTTTGTAAGATATTTCTAAGGCATTCGTAGCATGCCTTCGTAGTGTAGTGGCCAACACGCTAGGCGCGTATTTCAAAGGTCCGTGGTTCGACTTCCGACGAAGGCTTTGCTGATTTTTCAACGTCTCTTGCTTCCAAAAAAACTAATGTCTCTACAGTGGCGCCCAAACTAAAAAGGTGGTGGAGGATAATTCTCCACACCCAGGATTTGCGATTGGGTCCCCTAAAAACCCCAGTCGCCCTATAAAAGGGGGAGTATATAAGGTATTTCTCCCGCCTTCTTAGCATGCCTTCCTAGTGTAGTGGTCAGCACGTATTCCAGAGGTCCGTATCTACATTTTTTGCAAAGTAAGTCTAATGATACGTTTAAAACAGTTTCTTAATTCTCAATTTTATTTCGGTAAATTTCATTTAATTCATCTTTTTTTTTTTTTTTTTTTTTTTTTTTTTTTTTTTTTTTTTTTACGTGATTTGTTTAGCCTAGAAGGGCTGTTAATTACGTTTTGGCATTTTGCATTGATTTGCTATGAACGGCGAATCACTTTTGAAATTGTTGCCACCAAATATTACAGCCCTGTATTATATTTAAAGAAATCAAATCATGAAGAATCTGCATGAATGTATGTATGGTCCTCGCATTGTGATCAAACAGCGCTACCTGTAGCCATCTAGTTTTGAATAACTTAATCTGTAATTTTCCACCGAATATCAGCATATGGAAGTCCGAATTAGAAATTTGTTTTGTCATTGATTTCATATTCTGTAACACTTCAACGAATTTTTGATTCATAAACTCAACGATTTCAGAACGAGCAATGTCAAATCTGTACACACACAATAAATATACAGTGGTGGACAAAATTGTGGACACTTTTGGAAATTTTTATGTTTTTGAACTTTGTATGCTTATAGAAAACGTTACGTTTCACAAAATGCAAACTTTTATATATCATTTTAAAGAGAATTTATTACTGAATTCAATACAAAACACAAAATTCAATTATTTGCAATACAAAAAAAGTTCAACGATAATAGTTATCGATATACATTAGATAGTGACGATTACAGTGAGTCATCAATACTTAGTAGGGTACCCTTTATTTTTGATTACAGCTTCACATCGACGTTTCATTGAGCTGACAAGAGTTTTAAGCTCTTCTTTCGTTATTACATGATGCCAGGAAACAATTATAGCCTCAACTAGTTTCCTTTTATTTGATGGGCGCCTCATTCGGACAAGAGTTTTCAAACGGTGCCACAAATTTTCGATAGGATTGAGGTGGACTGTTTCCTGGCCGTGACAACAAATTAATGCTCTTTGTACGAAACCACTCTTTCGATATTTTGGCCGTGTGGCAAGGAGCAGAATCCTACTGAAAAATAAACGAAGCATTGTTGGGAAAGAGATCTCTGATGGAAGGTAGAAGTTTTGGTTCTAGAATAGTGTCAATGTATTTTCTGGCATTCGTTATCCCATCGATGACATGAAGGCGACCAATACCATCTGCTGACACTCATGACCAAATCATAACACTAACTGGGTTCTTCACAGTTGCGTGAATGCAGTCAGGATGTAGCTCTTCTCCTATTCTACGTCTTATATATTTTCGCCCATCACTACCGAATAACGATATCTTAGTTTCATCACTCCATATAACCTGTGACCACTGATCATTTGTCCAATTAATGTGTTCCTTTGCCCACTGTAGTCTTTTTTTTTTCGTTGCTGAAAATTAAGATAAGGCTTTTTTCGTGGAATTCTACCTCTCGGTCCAACATCTGTTAATCTTCTCCTTAATTGTTCTTGAACTGACAGAAACATCAGCATCATTCAGATCACTTCTGATGGCCGCTGATGACATTTTTCTATCTTGGAGACATAGTCTTTTTATTCTTCTGTCATCAATAGATCTGGTGCACCTTTTTCGGCCTTTTCCTTCTTTGTTTTTTTATTGAATTTGTCTCCTGATATCGTAAACAAAACTTTCGGACTCCAGATGTAGTCACTGAACCACCCACCTGTCTTGCAATTTCAGCATAGGAAAGACCATTTTCTCCTAACACAATAATATTACATCTCTTTCTAGGTGTCATTGCTTCTTGACTAAATATTAAAAATTTTTACAAAAATTCCTACTTGTAATTGCAGTGTATAAGAAACAGGTCCTCCTTCTACAGAACAAAGCAAAATAATGAATTGTTTGAAGTGTAAACATGATGTCAGCTTCTACTGGCAGTTACTAACATTTGATTGGTTCTCAGAACAAGAACAGTGATTGGCCAGGAAAGTTAGATATTACAAACCACTTCATAACTGTGTTTTTTATTTATATTAAAGTACATATAACTTTTTTTGTATTGCAAACAATTGAATTTTGTGTTTTGTATTGAACTCAGTAATAAATTCTCTTTAAAGTGATATATACAAGCTTGCATTTTGCGAAACGTAACATTTTCTATAAGCATACCAAGTTCAAAAACAAAAAAATTTCCAAAAGTGTCCACAATTTGGGCCACCACTGTATATATATATATATATGTACATTCCCTTTTCTTATTACATATTTTTTAAGTTAAAATTTTTATTTTTTATTTTTTGATTGTTTTTGCAAATATTGCATTATATTTCTTATATTTTGTAATTTTCTAATGTTTATTTCAATCACTTTGAATTCTATTTCATAATGCCAATTTCCAATGTTTAATTTTTACAAATAGTTTTGAATTAAAGTGCATAAACACGAGGGTGTCGGGGGACAATTACTCGAGTAATATCAATTTTACTGCATGAATTGCTTTTCACTCAAAATTGAATTAGCTAAAATGCTTAATAGGAATGAGTTCTTTGGTTCTCTGCATTGGTTCTTTATACCTTCTGCTCACGGAAATGTTTGGACTAGCGTGAATTACCGGTTTGGCATCGCCTTATTGCTCGAGTAGAGGACGAAACACTTTCGTATTTATTTCTTAATTATTGTTCATTGAACGGGAGTTAGTTTGTTGCCCTTGAAAAGTCAACTAATTTCCGATCGATGGCAATGATTACTTGCATTTAATTTAATTACTTGCTTTTAATTTATTCCTTTTTACAATTGAAATTTTGTTATTCATGATTTAATTCAAGTCCCCGTTAAACATTTTTAGCAATTTACATTCAACTTGCTTTAAAACAATTTTCGAAATTGAACTTACTAAGTATGGATTCACTCTTTTAAGATAATTCTACTAATATTAAGCTTAGGAAATAATATAATCAGTATTTCTTTAGTAAATAAATTATTATTAACTTACTTTGCAGCAATTGCGCAAGTAGTGGAATAACTCGATTTCGCACTAAGTGAATTTAAGATCATACAGCATTATAATATATATATATTTTTTCTAGATTTATTTTTATATATTTTAATATTAATGTTTGCAAAAAATTTTTAATATAACAAAAATAGCAGCTTGGCACTCAACTTTACCTACATAAGCGCCATCTATATAATTAATTTGAAGAAAACACTTACTTCTCTTTAAAAACACTTTTGCAGACCCCAATGCTCATATAGTAGGTAAGTTAGAATTAAAACTTACTATTTACTTGCTTTAAATATTTTTTAAAATTTTTTATGTAGTATTTAAGTATTTTCTAAATATAAAATTACATTTTTAAGTATATGTTTGTTTTTAAAAAATTGTGAATTAGTTTTTTGTTTCTTATTGGTTTATGTGGATTATGTCTAGTTCTTTTTTAGTTTCTTTTTATTGATATGCATATTCATGTCGGGGAGGTTTCTATAGTCAAGGGTTTCTAAAATACATTGGTTTCTAGATTATTTTTTATAAAAAATGTTTTTAAAAATTTAATTTAAAAAAAAAGTTAAATTTAATACTTGACTTTACTTGCTTGTTTCTCAAAAGACTTCATATGTATTTTCCTTTTAGAACTTTAATTCTTAAATGCTAATTTCTAAGGGTACCACTTTATTGGTATTTCTTTTTGGACATTCTTCACTTTTTACTTTTGGTTTTGACTTTTACCCTTGCCTGCATGAATGACGAAACACGAATTGAATGATTGGAGAGTTAGGTTTGGAGGCAACTTCCCCTTGATAAGTCTGTCTCCTGCCTGCTCAACAGTCATTCACTTATGCATTTTTAAAAAAATTGTTTGGATTAATTTTAATTTGCTAAATTAGTGAATTTATTTTCATGGATTGGTTTTGCACTTGATTTGTTTATGCTTCTGAATTTAAATGATATTGTAGATTAGTTCGAGAATTAAATCTTTTATATGTTTGCACATTTTTTAAAATTTTTTAAAAATTATTTTGGCTTTAAATTTGCTTTTTTACTTTTATACGTGTTTGTTAAAATTTAAATTTATATATATATCTCCAACGTGCGGAATCTGTATATAAGAAATTCTGAAGATAGGCTCATTTTAAAATTCTTTTGTGATATTGCTTTTGAATTAATTGAATTTTTATGGTTTAGGTGCGAAGAACATTTAATAGGTGAAGGCAACACACAAATGGTTAAAAAAAGTCCCTTTGGGCGTAATGTAAAATCTGAAAGTTTTCATATTATCTCTCTGTTTTTTCTCTGTTTTCTCTCTTAATAGGAGTCATCGATTTATCAAGGGATCTGAAGAGATCTCTTGGGCGCATCATTGTTTTATTCCAGTCCATTACGGGTCTATCCAGCCCTTAATGCGATGAGATCTCCAGGAATTTGCGACTGCATGCCACATCTGGACAAATTCCAGTGTGTGCTAATATGTTACTGTTCTTATATTTCCTGATAAATACTGCACTGTGTTTCAATACCCGATAGCTGTCGTATTTCTCAATTGATCTGCCATCGAATATGTTAATATTATAATACTGCAATTAATTACAAGCAATATAGAAAGCACAATTCGGATTTTCTACGGTTTGGCGGAAGCTTCTTCACTCCAAGTTGAGACTAAGGAGAGGAAGTAAAATGCGTTAAGTTCTTATCAGGATCAAAATACGCTTAAAACCACTCTTGCTAAACGCATTAGAAATCCGATTATCCGAATCAATAAGGACCGGACCACATTCGGATAATGAAAAATTCAGATAATTGGATTTTTTCCGAAGAAAGGATCTACGTACGCTTTAATTAATTACTGTACGTATTGTACGTTGGAAATGGAAAAAAATAATAATAATTTTTAAAGAAAAAAGAGGTTTTGGGCTTGTATTCCGAAGGTCGGTGGTTCGATTCCCAATGAAGACTTTGCTGATTTTTCAAGTCTCCTGCTTCCAAAAAAAAAAAAAAAAAAAAAAAAAAAAAACCTAATGTCTCTACAGTGGCGCCTGAACTAAAAAGGTTGTGGAGGATGATTCTCCCCAACTAGAATTAATTAATTGAAATCCAAATAATTAATTTAATTAATTGAAATGAAAAGGCAACACTTTTGTGTACATGTTATATAGCGTACCGTACACTACTTACAAGTGCTGAAAATCATTGCTGGCTAATCTTTGGAATATGGTAACAGGTAGTTTGGCGACATTTTGGTAAGGCGATAAAGATTACTAGCTAGGACTTTAGCAATAATCTGAGAAGAACACAGTTCGAATCACAGATTATTTTGTCTCAGAGAAATGAGAGATCATGAGACATGTAATGTAACATTTTCCGGAAAATTCCGATCGGGATTTTAGCTAATAAGCACTTAGAAACAATTTCGCTGCTAAAATGCAGAATCGCCCACTCATTTGTTTGGCGCTTTTTACAAGTGTAAGAAGAATTGGATTTTTGTCTATTTACTTTAACTTTTTAAGTGAAAATAGGTCGATGTGTACATGGATAAAGTCAAGTGCGCAATGCCATTTTTGAGCAATTCTGGGATGTTTTTTTAAGTGAAAATAGGTCGACGTGTACATGGATACGTGTATATGCAATTCTTAAAAACGCGGCAAGCAGTGGGCGATTCTACACTTTCTCCCAATTTCGCACCTGATCTTCATCATGATTAAGCACTTTTGTTCCATAAAAGTTCAAAAAATGTTGAGTTAAAAAAAAAAAAAAAAGCCTTTACTTCGTAAAAACAAAATGGCGTCTCCTCCCCCAAAAAAACTAGCAGGTTGCTGTAGCAGGGTTTGTCGCCAAAGTTTCGCCAAAAAATCGCTAAGTTACCATAATCCTAAGATTCACGTCATTGCTTGCTGAACATCTCAATCAAAGTAGGCTGTTTGACTGTCTTCGTCCGTTTTTGGACAACCAAGTCGCGCGTCCGCTTGACGGTGAGAAGTTGCATGTGGTCAACTCGGGCTGACGCTCCATTCACTTCGACGCAGTTTCGAGTCCGGCAAACGCTTCACTAGCTGATGGTCTCGCGTCTGCTCCAACTTCGAAGTTAAGGTCACCTTCTCCTTCGACACTTTCTTCTCTCACACTTGCAATAAGTTCATAGTCATTTTAGAATTTGATACCCAGGGTCTGACGAATCACATACCGTCCATTCTGCTGTATTCTCAGCACTAACATCTGAACATCCAGGAATTTGCAAAAGAATGTTTTTCAATTCCGCCAGTAGTGACACTTCATCCTCATCTTCTCCTGTCTCTTCCCTTTCCTTTTCTTTTTTTATTTCTTTTTCCTTTTTCTCCATTTCCTTCTCTTCTGAAAGCGATTCGGATAGTCGAATTTCGGATACTTGGAGTTGTATTGTATACCGCTTTATTAAGCAGCAAAACAGAGATAAGTAGCAAAAAATAGAGAAAACCAAAAATAGAGAGATTAAGTAGCAAAAAATGGAGAAAACCAAAAATAGAGAGATTAAGTAGAAAAAAATGGAGAAAACCAAAAATAGCGAGATTAAGTAGCAAAAAATAGAGAAAACCAAAAATCGAGAGATTAAGTAGCAAAAAATAGAGAAAACCAAAAATAGAGAGATTAAGTAGCAAAAAATAGAGAAAACAAAAAATAGAGTGATTAAGTAGCAAAAAATAGAGAAAACGGAGACATAATTATGAAAATTTTCAGATTTTACATTACGCCCAAAGGGAAATTTTTTAAAACCTTTTGTGTGTTACCTTCACCTATTAAATGTTCTTCGCACCTAAACCATAAAATTTCAGTAGTTTAATCCAGTAATTTAATATACTTCCAGAGTATTTTTCAATATCTATGAATTTGGTTTATTTATGTATAATTAAATATTATAAAAAACAGAAGAGAAACCAACAGTTCCATTTAATGCCTGGCTGCAATTTTATTGATCTTTCACGCGTCTTTTCACAAGTCACTTTCATTAATAATTTTTTGGCCCACCAGCGGTAAAGTCGCTGAACACTGGTAGTTCGGTCCGAGGTTCGAATCCCGCCAACGGGCTGGCTGCATGGGCGTTTTCGTTTTTTTCCCCATGTGTAACGTGTATCCGAGCCAGTTTCCCTTAGAAAGTCCTCCACGAAGGCATCCCTCCTCTTAGGCAGATGGCCCTCGAGGCTTTGCCATAATCACACACACACACACACATTAATAATTTTTTGATTAAATAACACTTATTATGCCCATATGTGGTTTAATTATTCTTAGAATGTGAAAAATTAATGAAAAAAATTAATTAAAAATAAAATTAAAAAAAAATTAATAAACTGAAATCTTTCAGATTTTATATTATGGGCAAAGGGACGTTTTTTAACGCTTGAAACCGTTACATATTAAATATCACGTTCTCCGCACTTAAACCATAAAATTGAATTCAACAGCAATATCACAAAGTATTTAAAAGAGCATGTCTTTAGAATTTACGATACAGTCTCGCGCGCTGGAGATAATTTTTTTCTTTTTTCCTTATAGTGTTGCCATTGCTCGCTTTGAAATCGTCGAGTTTTTTAATCAAAAACTCGTAAATGCTTTACAGAATATGAAATAGATAATAAAACAAATTCTAAATTTGGATTTCCAGATGCCACTATTCGGGTGGAGATCTGCGTTATTCAAAATTGGATGGCTCTAGGTCCGTTGTTTCCTCACAGCGCGAGAAACATACATACATTCATGCCGATTCTTCATGATTTAATTTCTTTAAATATGATACAGGGTTGTAATATTTGGTGGCAACGGTTTGAAAAGTGAACCGACATTTAAAGTTTTCAACGCAAAATGACAAAACGGAATTAACAGCCTCTCTGGACTAACGCCCTAATAATTGATTGATGGTTTAAAATCGTAATAGAATTTATATAGGTTTTATGGTTTTTAAACATCACCCAGGCACCTAATTAAAAATTAGAAATTAGAAAATGGTGTCTTGAAGATTATCCAGTAAAATACTCTGTAGAGATATTAGATACTTTTTGAGAAGCAGGCAAGAGAAAAAATATGCAACGCTTTCGCCGGGAATCGAACCGCGGATCTCTCAATTACGCGCCGAGCGTGCAGACCACTGCACCACGAAGGCTCGTTAAGAAGGCTGGAGAAATACCTTATAACATTAGGAGTTAATTTTTTATATTTGCAACGAAGCTGCTAAGTTTACATTAAAAATCAAAGGAAAAATATAATGCATAATGTAACCTCTAAGCCGTGGTGTAAGCAGGGCCGTCGCATGGGTATTAGGTTAGGTTATTTAACTGCGGCAAAGCCTCGAGGGCTATCTGCGTAAGGGGAGGGATGCCTTCGTGAAGGACTTTCTAAAGGAACTGACTCGTATACACGTTACACATGGGGAAAACCACGAAAACCCCATGTAGCCAGCCCGTTCGTGGGATTCGAACCTCGGACCGAACTACCAGTGTTCAGCGACTTTACTGCTCGGCCGCTGGTGGGCGCCGTGTGGGTATTAGGCGTCCTTGTTCAAATTGAAATGTAACGCCCCTTTATGGGATTCTGTTGCACTCATATAAAGTGCTGCAAATTATACGTGAAATACTCTTTTATAACATTCAAAATTTGACTTTCGAACTGAAAAGCTTTAAAATTGTAATATTAAAACACGTATTTGTTTTTATTATTTCATAAATTTTAAAAACAAAACGATGATAAAACAGTTTTTAGGTAAATTATAAAAATAAGAAAATATATTAAAATATTGATTTTTCTAGCTTTAGCAGTTACAAACGCGCGTATCTATTCCTTTATGTTTAATTTACCCAAAATTTCGCTCTCTGTGGATATAATTGGCAAGTCCAATAACGTCTCTTGCGCCATGGTAGATCATATGTAGTTTTTTTAACAATTTTAAGTTTTGAAAAACTGCGTTCTCCAGTAGCCAACGAAGCTGGCAGGGTTAATGAAATCCGTAAAGCTATTGCAATATATAGAAATGTATCGGTAAGATTGTTTTCAAGAATATAATTTAAAACATCAGTAGCTGACATATCTTATTTGGTAAAGCATCGCAAAGATTTTATTTCTTCGAACAAATTTAATCCATCAATATTCTTTCCATTGACATTTTTAGTATCCATTAGTTTTTGTTCTTCTCCTTTACAATGTTTTAAAATTTCATCGTCAATCCAGTTTTTTAAATTAAGTATACACTGGTGTGCAAAAATTAAGGACGAAGTCGAAAAATTAGCATATCAGCTGAACGAAGAGGCAGAGCGGACAGAAAGACCAGTCAGGAGATTAAGTAAGGCGATGTACGGTAGCACATGCGCAGATATGCAGGTAGACGTAATGGGGGTAGTATAAAGTAATCTGAGTAGTATAAAGCATGTTGTCGGTGTAAGATCAGTATTTCTGGCACAGAGATTGCACGCCGTATAGCAGTTAAAATCACACCGAGTTGCTGCCTCAGCGAGAAATGGCGAATAATCAATCTGTTAGACGACATCTGGATGCTTTTACCCGAGGTAGAATCATTGGGAAGTTGGAGGAAGGCCGCAGTGTGACAAGTGTGGCTGCAGAGTTCGGAATTGCTCACAACATCATTTCACGACTTTGGAGACAATTTCAAACTACAGGAGCAGCTATCCGGGAGTTTAGTAGTGGTCGTCCACGAGGAACCACACCCGCAGATGACCGGTATATTGCCTTACAGGCCAGAAGAAACAGGCGGCAGACAGCGGGAGAAATCGCTAGACACACGACGCAGGCGACTGGACGACCGATATCGCGTTTTACCGTGGCCAGAAGACTGCACGGTGGTGGTCTGTTTGCACGACGCCCTGTACGGTGTATACCTCTAACGCCTGCCCATAGGAGAAGGCGTTCTCTGTGGTGCCGGGAACACCGGAATTGGAGAGACAATGAATGGGGACGAGTACTCTTTACAGATGAGAGCAGATTCAGTGTGAGTAGCGATTCTCATCGCATACTCATCTGGAGAGAGCGAGGAAGCCGTAATCATCCCTCGAACATCATTGAAAGGGACAAGTATGGAGGTGGCGGTGTTCTCGTTTTGGAAGGCATCATGCTTGGTAGTCGTACAGACCTTTACATCTTCGACGCAGGTTCAGTCAACGGGACTCGTTACTGTAACGAGATTCTTCTTCCATATGTGCGTCTTTTTAGAGGCGCTATGGGTCCGCAGTTCCTTTTCGTGGACGACAATGCACCATGTCATCGCACAGTAGCTGCCGAACAGGTCTTAGAGAGTGAGGATATTGAACGTATGGATTGGCCGGCACGATCTCCGGATCTCAATCCCATCGAGCATGTATGGGATTTTCTAGGAAGACGCTTGGCAGCTCGTACCTTACCACCAGTAACGATTCCGGAGCTTCGATTGGCGCTGCAAGACGAATGAGCAACAATGCCTCAACAACTCATTGACACCCTCATTCTCAGCATGGGCAGACGCTGTGAAACCTGCCTAGCAGTCAGGGGAGATCATATCCCCTATTAAAGACGGAATGTTTCTTGCTGGACGCCCATCACAGGGATGTTTCGGCCTTCAGTCGCATTGCGCTCCATGCTACTTTTTCAATAAAGCTTCTTTTTATCCCTCTGATTTCTCTTTTAGTAAGTGTTGCTTACGTTACTCCTGTCCTTACGTATTGGGGATTAAATGTGTTGATTTGGAAAGCTTTTGTACAAAGTTATATTGAAAAAACCGTCTCGTCCTTAATTTTTGCACACCAGTGTATATTGTACTTAGAACCTAGAAGTAATTGTAATGTTCTTTTAAACGACTGAATATTTCAGTAACTGAAGACATACTAGTGTCTAATATTATATTGTAAAATTCAACCTTAATTTTTTGTCTCGGATTGTTGATTGGTTTGTTCATCTTGAAATAGTTTCTTTTTAAACCTATTTCGACTTTGTAGAAAATCAGTATCCACCCCCAAATCATTAGCAACGATACTTGCATTGGCAATTGCATGTTCATACGCTTCATCTGATCTACGATTATGGAATTCCGATATAAGATTTTGTAAATTGTCAGTCACTATTTGTAAATCACATTTAGAGTTTTGCATTATTTCATTTACCATATTTACTAAATTTAAAATATCGTGTCAGATGTTAATGGAACAAATGAATTTAAACGACGAAACCATTTGAATCAACTTTTTTTGCTAGAGTTCTTGATTCCGTGTCTCTTGTTTGATCTTCTTGAATATTTGTTAACGCTCTGAAATTTCCCTTCAAATCGTTTTCTTCGACCGTTGGGTCTTAACCTTTTGCGGCACAGTGTGTCCGGTCTGGACACACCTAAAAATTTCCTTCTGTATGCACAGAAAAATTGAATGAAAAAGGATTTATAGGTTACTCTGAACCTTCTTTATTTATAGTAGATGGCAGCTCAACACAAACCAGTCCATATAGTTTAGCCATGTTTAGTTTTTTAAGACCCTCATTTTTCAAAGAAGTATTCCAGATTTTTTTTAGGGTATAAAATGAATTGTTTGAAAAAAAATTCCTATTTTTTTGGCTGTATGCTAATCTACTTATTCTATATTAGTTTTAAATTTTTACCTTGAAATCTTGCCTAAAATCAAACGGCGAACCCTAGGTGTGCCCAGACCGGGCTCACCGATGATCTAGGTCAACTGAGAGTATATATTCTTTGTTTCTCCGCATCTCTCCGCATTCTTTGTTTCTCCGCATCTCATCGGTCGGTTCATTGACAACAATGCTCGTTTCAGCACTCTTTTCGAAGCTCTATTCAATCAGTGTGCCCACTTTAGGCACACCCACATAATTAAAAGCTAAGTGCTATCTTCACAAAATTTTACTTGTGTACTCCTCTAGGCCTAATTAGACTGCCTACCTTTTATTTTTGTCAAAACTCCAACTTTAAAAGATAGCGTGCCGGAAAGGCTTAAATCCCTTTTACAGTCCGTTTCGGGAAAAACGAGTCGTACGTACAGACGTCAGAATGTTTTTGGAACTACACTAATGCGTGCAAGGAGGTAAAAAGGCACTTTGGTATGAAAACTTCATAAACCTCCACAGTTAATTATGAATAATTAGTTCATATTTGCATATATTTAGAGTCTTCTTAAATACTGTAATGTTTGGTTTCTCGCTGTACAAATAACGCTGCAGCAAAATCCATTTTACAGTGCTAGTAAGATAGCATTTCAATTAAACCTTAATAAAAATACTGTCATACATGATTTTAAGTAAATGACACTCTAAATTACTGTAATAAAGCTCAGTTTTATTAACATATAACTGTGAGTTTAATACAATACGCAAGAATTAAAATAACGTAGCTAAATATAAAAAATTCAACTAAGATCAGTAACTTACTAGATGCCAGTGACATAAATAATAACATAACGTAGAATTTTTAGCATATATCTTTAAAAATTCATTTTTTATCTACTAAATGCTTTATAACTTAACGAATTTTAGTAAAATGCATATCTACGTAACTGAATTAATATTTGGATGACTTAAACTTATGTTGAGGAACTTATGTTAGCCATGTTTAGTTTTTTAAGACCCTCATTTTTCAAAGAAGTATTCCAGATTTCTTTTAGGGTATAAAATGAATTGTTTGAAAAAAAATTCCTATTTTTTTGGCTGTATGCTAATCTAGTTATTCTATATTAGTTTTAAATTTTTACCTGGAAATCTTGCCTAAAATCAAACGGCGAACCCTAGGTGTGCCCAGACTGGGCTCACCGATAATCAAGGACAACTAAGAGTCTGTATTCTTTGTTTCTCTGCATCTCATCGGTCAACTCGTTGACAACGATGCTCGTTTTAGCACTCTTTTCGAAGCTCTTTTCAATCAGTGTGCCACTTTGGGCACACCCACAGAATTCAAACGATAAAAACAATCTTCACAAAATTTTACTTGTGGACTCATCTAGGCCTAATTAGAGTGCCTACCTCTTTTTTTTTTTTTTTTTTTTTAATCAAAACTCCGACTTTAAAAGGTAGCGTGCCGGAAAGGGTTAAAGCCTGAATTCTACTTTCCCATCTGGTGTTGGAGAGTGGTTTTAAAGTAATATTTTCAACATATTGTTGCAAAATAGACCAATGTTTAACGGATGAAGAAAAGCAGTTGTAAAGCTCGTGAACTACTCCGAAGAAATTAACCGTTTCGAAGGAAATTTATCTGCATCATTTACAACTAAATTTAGAGAACGGCAGAGCAGGGGATGTAGAGTTTCCTCTAATTATTTTCAATATTTTTTTGTTGTAATCCTTTGTGCTTTCCTCTCATATTAGCACCATTATCGTAAGATTGGTCTCGTAAATCTGATAAGTTCAGTCCTAACGATATTAAATGTCCATTTATGAATTCAAACAGACCCTGTCCAATAGTGATATCGAAGGATTGAAATCCTTAAAAAAAGTTCTTCAATTTGGGCTTTAATGGTTTCCTCGTTCTTATAAACAAATCGAATTACAACAGTCAACTGTTCGGTATGTCTGACATCAAGTGTAGTATCCAGAATTATTAAGTAATATTTTGACGATTTAATCATACGTAACAAATGCTTTTTAATTCCTTCTGAAATAATGCTTATAATTTTATTCTGAATTCGATCCCCTAAGTAATGAGCAATGCTCTTCTTTTTGAGGTGTTTGAATTTTGTGGAGATTTCGAGCGATTATTGGATCAAATTTTGCTATGGTTTCAACCAACTTCACAAAATTTCCATTATCAGTATGATACAACTCTTTGGAAGAACCTCTAAATGCAAGGCATTGCCGGGTTAAATATTGAATTAAGGGGTATCAGAAACCCCTATACCAACAATGTTAAATTGGCAATTTTCGATGTACCTTTTCTCAATATCTGCTGTAGATACAAGCTTGAAATTTTTTCTGTAATTAAAGTATACCTATCTGATTATACTGAAATGATCTTTTGAAACATTTTGAATTTTAGAGTAAATTACAGAATATTTTGTTAGGCATAGTAAAATTGAGCACTTTTCTCACACAAAAAAAATTTAAAAATTTTTTTTTCTAATTTTATTACAAAAAGCTCATTTCAGTAAATATTAGGGAACCTAATAAATAAGTCATAAAAAGTTTAGATACCTGTGAGCAGCAGTTCCTGAGAAAAGGTACATCGAGTATAAAAAAAATCACGGTTGGAGAAAAACGCGTTTTTTAAGTCCTCATTGATCAAACCAGTAGATGACAAATAAAAACTAGATTATTTTGCAGTTCTAATTTTCATAGAGATTATAGAATGGTACTTTTAGAAAGATAAAAGTGTAAAGAATTTGAAAATGCAAAAATCCGAAATCACAATTTTTTGAAGATTTTGGGGTTCTAACACCCCTTAAATAAATAAGCCGATTACCAATTACCGATTGCCAGTAAACCTTTTCTGCATCATAAAGTCTTTGTTGAGCTGCGTCAATAGGACATAAATTACGCAAAGACATTTTGAGTTTACTGAATTTTGAACTATGTTTAAGGTGAAATGCACTGTTTTCATGTATTTTCAAAAAGGGGGATAAATATGCCCAATCATTACATCCATCCTTAATAAGCTGTGAATGCTTCTCACTGAATACTTTACATGCGAAGCAAAAAACTGCGTTTCGGGAATATGACTATACTAAATAATTCATAATACTTTTTCTCCATTCGGTAATATTCTATAGTAGAACGATTCTGAAAGTTTTCTGCCTGAGTTATCTCTCGGAAAATGTTTGGTTATCGAGCGGGGAGGATCATTTTTCAATTAAATAGTCTCTAATTTTTATAGAAATTGTATCAATCTAGGTACCTGGATCGTTTAAATTCAAAGTCAAAAATCTTCGTTTTGAGATATTGCGTTATTACCTGACGAATTTTCTACGTCAACATCCAAGTTTTCTATTGGTACAAGTCGTGGCTTCTCCTTGATCGGATTCTGATGAATTTACATTTTGAGATAAATTTTCATTATGAAATTACAAACCAAATTTTGATGTTGACGGTCATAATTCAATTGTTTGTCCGTCTAATCCGTAGCTGACAGTCCTAGTTCAATTGAGCCCACCAGCGGCCGAGCGGTAGCGTCGCTGAACACTGGTAGTTCGGTCCGAGGTTCGAATATCGCGAACGGGCTGGGTGCAGGGGTGTTTTTGTGGTTTTCCCCATGTGTAACGTGTATACGTGTCAGTTTCCCTTAAAAAGTCCTCCACGAAGGCACCCCTCCCTTAAGGCAGATAGCCCTCGAGTGCTTTGCCGTAATCTAATAAACCAAACCAAACCAAACCAAACCTAGTTCAATTGCTTGTCCGTCTAATCCAGGGGCGTAACTAAGGTTTTAAGCTTCCGGGGGCACCTAAAGATTTTGCGCCCCTTTCTGTGTTCCAAGAGTGGAAAACATTTCATCCTGAAATGTGTATCATCAATTTGGCGCCCACTGGATGCTGCGCTCGGGGACGGATGCCCCCCCCCCTTGTCTCACCCTAACTACACAACTGGTCTAATCCTATTGTGTTTCTAATCCTATTGTCTATTTAGAGATCCCGCCAATTTCTGATTAGCTTCCTCTCGTTGCAATGTCCTTTTTCTATTTTGCTCCAGACTTTTTCGTTTTTTGTGAACATGTTTCTAAAATATATTTATTGCACTTATCTCTCCTGAAAGTTTGTCACCGCTGTACTGATACATCCTATATACACTCATGAGCAAAACTAACAGAATTTGCAAATTATGCCAACTTTTACGAAAACTATTGAACAAAAGGTACTAATTATACCAACGAAGAATTGTGCAAATATTGGGAGTCGAATACGTAAGCGTAGATGTGTGTGTCTGCAAAGATGTGAGAATATCAGGGTACGAGGGTTTAAGGGGCCTCATACACCTTAAATCCCTTATGATCTTCGAATATGTGACTTATGCAAGAATTGAGATACTTTATTTATTTTAAAAGCAATTACTTCCAACATTTTACAGCTGTCTATATAACATAGCTGCTTAAGAAAATAGTAACCAGAAAGTTTGTGTTGCCACAAATATTTTTGTAATTTAATCCTTTATATGGGCACTATTTTCTAACTGAACCAAAAATCTGATGAGTATTTTAATATTAAAAAATTTTATGCACGAAAACATTACAGATTTTTTTAATGAAATGCATTTTATAAACTCAACTCCAAATGAAATAAAAATTTAACATGAAATTCTTAGAATTTTTGGTTCACGGTAGTTTCCAAATGTTATAAGAGCTATATATTAAATATGGAATTAAATTACGCAACAGGATGTTTTAAACTGTACGCGCAAAGTGGAAAGTTCACGAAACATTTTGTCATAAAGCGGATTAAATTATAAAAATATTTGTGGCAACACAAACTTTATGATTCCTGTTTCAGAAAGTAAATACATTATGTGATCAGCTGTAAAAAGTTGGAAATAATTACGTTTAAAATAAATAAGTTGTCCCAATTCTTGCAACAGTCACATATTCCAAGATCTTATGGGTTTTAAGGTGTATGAGTCTCCTTAAAAGATAAGCTGAGTAGGACTAGACAAAAAAATCTCTTCGAGTATTACTATAAATCCTGGCTACCTGGTGGAGAAAAGGAAAAACTTATCTAGATATCAATAGATTCGACGTTAAAAATCTATATTTAAGCAATAATTGCAATAATAGCTGAATTTGTAGTTGTAGGTTCCTGTAGAATATCTGGAAGTTTCTCACACGGATATACACATTTAAATTCCATTCAGAACAACGTATTTAAGTGAAACATCTTTCCCGACGTATGTAGCAACAAAAACAAAACGTGGAAACAAATTAAATGCAGAATATGAAATGCGATTGCAAATAACATCAAGAGCTAGATTTCGCCAGTTGGTGTGAATAAAAATGTAACCACTCTCCTGTTACTAAATATAAGGCAAGTTTAGGTGAACTCTGAAGAAAACATTAATGCTATTAATGAGTAAATTTATATTCGTTTTATGTTAGTTAAAATTACAATAATTTAAAAAAATTTTCTTTACATGAAGTACCTATAACACATTGATTTACTTTAAATACTATTTTAAGATATATTTTTCTAAGGTTGGAATGGAGTTGTTTGTAAAAAACCTTATATTTATCATACACTGTTATCATACACAGATTTCCGCATCACCCATGAGATACCGTGTATTGGGATGCGTCTTCATTATTTAACGTGGTGGGATCCCCAAAAGGCCTACACCACGAAACATTGCCAACATAAAACTAAGGTTTAATATATATTTAACTGTTATCATAAGCTTCATGAAAAATAAATGTTTCTATAATAATATCTTTGTTATCAAATTTTTTAATCAATTGTAATTATTTGTCCTTGATTTTGTTTTTATTCATGGCAATTTATATAAATAACAAGAACATTTTTATTTTTCATCACAATAATTTATTTCTCTTAATTTATAACATTTGTTTTCATGAAACTTATGATAACAGTTAAATATAAACGTTAGTATTAACCTTATCATTTAAATGTTGTTTGTATTCATTGGATAGATGCAAGTTATTTACCAATTTAATAATTTTAAAGAAAAATGCATTCATTGGCAACATTGTATTTCATATCTGGTTTTGGCAACAATAAAAGAAAATTCTGAACTTGCATTTGAAAACCAAATATATGAGAAACTTCTATTGTATAACAAAAAATCCATTTTAGTCAAGATTTACGTAAAATCAGTTTTTAGCGCGCGTCTACATCTTCGAGTGAGTAACTACACAAACTTTCAAGTCAATCGAATGTATAGTTTTGGAGATCTCGATATAAGTAAGTGGTATTTCGCTTAAATAAAGAGACGAGCGGAAGTATCCGATGCCAGTTAAGTTAAACGGTGAGTAATACATCTAACAGCAAAGAGAACGGTACGCTGTAATACTTCTCTAATAACGATGCAAAAAATCTGATGTGTACACCACATGACTTCCTTGTACGGAATATTAAATTATGCGTATTTTTTTCTTGAATTTCATTTAAATTAATTGGATTCAATTAAATCTACTTCGTCGACAGCGCATAAACCACAATAGAATAAATGCACTCTTTAAAATTCACTATATTCGTTTACTATAACGACACTCTGAATGCACACAATCTATATCATTTGAAGAATTATCATTGCCACATGTTCTATTCAAATACTATAATAAACCTGAAACGATGTATGAAAGAAATTAAGCAAACAAAACAGAAAAGAAACAGTTTTTCACAGATGATTCAGTATTTCTCATTCAATTAATTCAGTTCTCACTTCGCGACAAGGAAAAATACATAAAAACTCAAAATATCTGCATTAAAAATTACGAAGTAAATCTGAAACACTTATTTCCTCGAAAAAATTCCAGAAAAGATTAAGCATGATTTAATTCGCAATAATAAATGAAGGCGTTATTTTTGTTGTTGCGAAGCTTAGTCTCTGTAGATTGGCAACAAATCTACAATTCTGCGGTTTTAAATGTAAGCAAATATGTCCGCCATGTTATTTAAAATTTAACCGCACTTAAACAGCTTTTAAATTGTTGATAATTGTACAAATATTGCTTCCAGAATTACGAAAGGCATAAAAACCTTAACCGGAAGATAAAAACAACATAAATCAATCATTTTTAAAGCAAACAAATGTACAATTTACAAACGTATAAGAGTAAAGAAACTGAGATTACTGAGCCGGGTAACAGAGTAAATATATATATAAATATATTTATATACGTTTGGTGAGGCCGATTGCAACCAAATACGAGGTGCACATCTACATGTTATAGCAATCCTATATACAAAATTTCAACGTTCTGAGGCTACTCGTTTTTGAGTTATGCGATATACGTACGTACGTACATACGTTCGTACAGACGCCAGGAAAAAATCTCTTTCAGAATTCATTTTAAAGCAGTTTTATAATTTCTTTTTTTGGAGGAAAAGAGTCTTTTATTCATCGTTAACATCGTTAAATTGCATTCGATAGCTGTCAAAACGGATATTTTCGTTGAAATATATTTCCTGAAACTTTTCGCGATTACAATACTTCCTTTTTACTTCGTGCAAGGAACTAAAAATACGTTTCATAGTTATACATTTTTTCAATCTGATGCGATATGGAACTCACATAAAAATTTTCCATAGGAAAAATAAACTAGTTTTTTCTTTCATTATATCAGCAACAATGGCAGGCAGTTTTGAATGATTTTCGTCTTTCTCATCAAATGGTCGTAAAAGCTGAAGTTCCATCCAATATTTCACCTAGATTCAATTTTAGTTGATTAAATGTGGCAAAAGATCTATCGTAATTGACTATAAATCAATAAATAAACACACAAACAGACATTGTTATTTTTATATAGAGAGATTTTATAAAACTTATAAATATTTGATTACCAGACTCTACGATTTGAAAGCGAGCAGTGGCAACACTTTTCGAAATAACGTATTTTTATGTCCAACGCGCAAGGCTGTTGCCACTCGGAAAAAATGAGTGCAAAAATAAACGCTTTCAGAGTTTTTAATTAATATTTCGGCTAATTAATGTCGTACGAAGATGTCAACAGTCGAAATGGCTTCCCACGAATTTTTGGAATCGGAAATAATGTATTTAATGTTTGGCCATGCTATTTTTATTTCATCGTAAAACTTCAAAATTTTTCATTAAAGTTTAGAATTTGAAAGCAAGCAGTGGCAACACTTCTCAAAATAAAGCAGATTTTTATCTCTAGCGTGCGAGATTGTTGCCACACGGAAAAATGAGGGCGAAATCTTGCGTTCTCTTAGTGCGAAAATTAACGCTTTCAGAGTTTTTAATTAATATTTCGGCTGATTAATGTCGTACGAAAACGGGAATAGAAATGGCTTCGCGCAAATTTTCGGAATCGGGAATATTGTGTTTAATGTTTGGCAATGCTATTTTTATTTCGCCGTAAAACTTAGAAATTTTTTATTAACAAACTCTATGATTTGAAAGTAAGCATTGGCAACAACGTTCGAAATAAAGAAGATTTTCATCTCCAGCTTATTGTCACTGGAGAAAAATAAAGGAGAAAATTATCCTTTTGTCGAGTATTTAATTAACATCTCTGATTTTTAGCTATTTGTGTTTTGAAAATGTGGACGTCGATCTTTTACAGGACCCAGAAAAGAATTGTAGAAAGCTTGGTAACGATAGCTGTAGCACTGACTGAGTTATTAGATGACAACCAAACACACAGACTTTCTTCTTTATATATAGACGAGAAGGTTCTGGTAATTTCCATTTTCTCGAGATTTCTGGAAAGCAAAAGAGTAGAATTACGGTTATAACATTTCGGCGGCCAATGAATTCCAATTAATTTTAATCTGCATTTCAGTAGATTTCTTGCTTTATCAACCAATGGGCAGCAAAAAGCAGGTGGAAAACACTTTGCTGAAGGCTAAGATTGAAATAACGCAAATTGGAAGATGTCAGCTTAAATCGTTCAAGATAAACATTAAACTTACCATGTCCAGACAATTACGTAACTTTAAAATTGAGCAACAAGTCCTTACTTTTCAGTCTTTCAAAAATAGTTGGGAAGAATGCTTTTGTAACAGATCCCTCATCAGAAGAGATATAACCACAGTTTCACCGCTCAATCATTTTAGCTTTGAATGTTTTTTACTTCCTTGTATGAACTAAAAACGAAGTATTGTAATCGCGAAAAGTTTCAGACAACATATTTCAACGAAAATATCCATTTTTATCTCTACCGAATGCAATTTAACGATGTTTTTGCGTGATATCTGTACGTAAGGGCAGAATAAAAGACTCTTTTCATCCAAAAAAATTATAAAACTGCTTTAAAATTAATTCTGAAGAGAAATTTTCGTGGCGTCTGTACGAACGTATGTACGTACGTATCTCGCATAACTCAAAAACGAGTAGCCTCAGAACGTTGAAATTTTGTATATAGGACTGCTATAACATGTAGATGTGCACCTCGTATTTTGGTTGCAATCGGCCGCACCAAACGTATATAAATATATTTATATATATCCACTCTGTTACCCGGCTCAGTGATCTCAGTTTCTTTGCTCTTATATGTTTGTAAATTGTACATTTTTTGCTTTAAAAATGATTAAATTATGTTGTTTTTATCCTCCGTTTAAGGTTTTTATGCCTTTAGTAATTCTGGAAGCAATATGTTTAGAATTATCAACAATTTTAAAGTTGTTTAAGTGCCGCTAAGCCTAATCTTCTTCTTGATGGCGGCCATTGTTTGTTTACGTTTGAAACAGTAGACTACTGGATTTGTTGCAAATCTAGAGAAACGTAGCTTCGCAATAACGAAGATAACGCCTTCATTTATTATTGCCAATTAAATCATGCTTGATCCTTTCTGGAAATTTTCTTAGGAAATAAGTGTTTAGGATTTACTTCGTAATTTTTAGTATAGACATTTTGAGTTTTTATGTATTTTTGCCTTCTCGCGAAGTGAGAACTGAGTTCATTGAATGAGAAATACTCAATCGTCTGTGAAAAACTGTTTCTTTTTGTTTTGTTTGCTTAATTTCTTTTATACATCGTTCTAGCTTTATTATAGTATTTGAATAGAACATGTGGCAACGATTAGATAATTCTATTCTTTAAATGATATAAATTTTGTGCATTATGAGTTATAATATGAACGAAATATAATAGAGTTAAGTGAATGTAGCGCCAGAGTGTCGCTATGGTAAACAAATACTAGGGTGAATTTTAAAGAATGCATTTATTGTATTGTGGTTTATGCGCTGTCGGCGAAGTAGATTTAATTCAATCCAATAAGTTTAAATGAAATGCAAGAAAAAATGCGTATAATTTAATATTCCGTACAAGGAAGTCATGTGGTGTACACATCACATTTTTTAAAATAAGATTTTGGAATATTTACACCAACATTAATATCATTTTTAGTTGCATTCTTAGCAAGCCAAACAGCTCTCTCGTTTCCATAATTACCAGAATGACCACGGACAAATGTAAAAAACGCTGAAATAACCTTCTTCTTTAGATCTCCAAGAGACTGCTGTATATTAACAATAATATCATTACATAAAGAGGTATTTTTCAGGGATTCCAGGGCAGAGAGTGAATCCGTAGAGATTAAGTAGCTGGAACAACGTCCATCCTCGCTAATTATCGACTACTACTGTATCCATTACCACTATCTACTGTATTATCATTTAATTTTGCAGATTTAGAACTTCCTTTTCTTTCTGTTCATTACCATCTTTATAAATGCTTTCTTTGTGAAGCGGTTGCCATATTTTCGCTTAAATACTTATAAATATATTGTTGCCAAACGAAGTCAACAAATTCCGGCTTCAAGGTATGGATAATCCCTCGAAAGCAATTCTTAGGCAAAACGTTCATTGAATTTTAAGAAATAAGTCTTTTATTGTCAAACTTTTCATCCAAGGGCCCTTTTCTATGGGTGAAGAGCTTAAAAAATCATTATTCTATTATTTATTTATCATTTTCTCCCCTTTCAGTCTTCATCTTCTTATCTTGAGTGTTATCTTTGCCGTCTCTTCCTTTCTTCCCCTTACCCAGAACTTCATAATATCATTATTGGGAGATATAATTGACTGGTGAAGAATTCTCGCATTTGAATATAAATTGGGAAGGAGGGAGGGAATGGAAAAGGAATTCCCGAATGCTCATTTTGAAAGTTTTTACTCATCTATTCATTTGCCATTTCATCTTCGCTTCTTAAGGCGGTAATTTCTCTTCTACTTCTTTTTCTTTCCTCTTTTAATCTTCCGATTTCCTTCGGAGAAGTTGTTCATTTTCTTATTTATTGTCCTTATAGATTTGGGTTTTTCTTTTTTTTTTGTCTTGGCGTAATTTATTGTTTGTTGTCATATCGTCTGTGGCCTTTTAGCAGTATTCTAATGTTGTTTTGACGCGGACAATAGCATTTAATGCGATTAAAATGTTTGATTTTTCTTTCGCTGATGGCCTGAAAAGCACTTAAAGCACAAATGCAAATGCCACGTTGACGTGAACCATTAAATAGCGTTGGAAATAAAAGAACGCGTTTGAAATAATAATGAATCCACTTATATGTCATTCTGATTTCTCTCTTTTGTGCTTGTGGGTATATGTATCTAAGCACTTTCATATATACAGTAGCTCTCCAATTTTGCGAATCAATTCGGACCAAACCCCATCCGGATAATCCAAAATTTGGATAATTATATTTTTATTTTTTCATAGAAAAAATATAATTACATACACTTTAATTAATTACGTACACTTTAATTCACTTATGCGCTGTATGTATTTGTTATGATACATGCTTAATAAGTTCATATATACAGTAAAAAGAATGCGTTTGAAATAATAATGAGTCCACTTATATGTCATTCTAATTTCTCTCTTTTGTGCTTGTGGGTATGTGTATCTAAGCACTTTCATATATACAGTAGAGCTCCAATTATGCGAATCAATTGGGACCAGACTCCATCCGGATAATTCAAAATTTGCATAATTATATTTTATTTTTTTCATAGAAAAAATATAATTACGTACACTTTAATTAATTACGTACACTTTAATTCACTTATGCGCTGTATGTATTTGTTATGATACATGCTTAATAAGTTCATATATACAGTAAAAAGAATGCGTTTGAAATAATAATGTGTCCACTTATATGTCATTCTTATTTCTCTCTTTTGTGCTTATGGGTATGTGTACCTGAGCATTTTCATATATACAGTAGAGCTCCAATTATGCGAATCAATTGGGACCAGACTCCATCCGGATAATTCAAAATTTGCATAATTATATTTTATTTTTTTCATAGAAAAAATATAATTACGTACACTTTAATTAATTACGTACACTTTAATTCACTTATACGCTGTATGTATTTGTTATGATACATGCTTAATAAGTTCATATATACAGTAAAAAGAATGCGTTTGAAATAATAATGAGTCCACTTATATGTCATTCTGATTTCTCTCTTTTGTGCTTATGGGTATGTGTACCTGAGCATTTTCATATATACAGTAGAGCTCCAATTATGCGAATCAATTGGGACCATACCCCATCCGGATAATCCAAAATTTGCATAATTATATTTTATTTTTTTCCATAGAAAAAAATATAATTACGTACACTTTAAATAATTACATACACACACTAGGTACACTTTAATTCATTTATGCACTGTATGTATCTGTTATGATGCATATTTAATAGTAAGTTTATATATACAGTAAAAAGAATGCGTTTCAAATAATAATGAATCCACTTATATGTCATTCTGATTTCTCTCTTTTGTGCTTGTGGGTATGTGTATCTAAGCATTTTCATATATACAGTAGAGTTCCAATTATGCGAATCAATTGGGACCGGACCCCGTCCGGATAATCCAAAATTCGCATAATTATATATTTTTTTTCCATAGAAAGGGTCTACTGTTATGATGCTTACTTCACGTGAGAGGACCGAATAAACACACACACACACACACACAAAAAAAAAAAAAAAAAAAAAAAAAAAAAATAACTTATCTGTTAAGACATCTAATGTTATATCTGAAACTCCTATATGTTAAATGTTAAATATGAAACTACTTGCCGTGAAAAGGTTTCTACTTCCTCTTAGGGAGGAAAACTAAACTCTTAAGAATTTGCCAACTAACAAAATTTTAGTGATCGTATAGTGAAACGTGTACAGCATTTTTGCGTTGTGAAAAAAATGCATCCCGGGACCGCGCCGTGAGAGGATCGAAAACATAAACATATACAAGATATAAAGGAAATGTTCATATTAAATATATAAAGAAAACATACTGTAATAGTTTTCCAGATTAAATATCAGTTTATTCAATTACATCACAATATGAAAAATCTTAACCTCATCTGAGAGTCTTTTCATTTAAATTCATAAAAAAAAACTTAAGGTTTGTCTGGTAATTTAAAAGAAAGGAAAGGGAAACAATTTATGGCCTGAGAGTTAAATTTTAGATTCGACGTTGTTTTTACTGCTAAGGACGTTTTTGAAAAACTTGCTTAAAGTTCAAACACACCAAAAAAATAAAACTTATCTTGAGGGGACATCTTGAAGTGGAAGACTCGTATCTTATCAAGCGTTGATGTCGGCCGGGCTCATCTTGACACTGGTTCTAAAAACGGTCGGCGCCAATTCCCACTGTAGAACAGAAACAGGAGCACTGCTGCCCAGGACGGCTATCCGCTTGGTCCTGAAAGTCCTATGTCAACACGCAGGTAACTCGTTCAAATTTCGCCTCTTTACCAGCACGCCGCAAGGAAGAGGGTTTTCCGCCACAGGTCAGAAACGTTTTTTCTAGGCAATTACGGCTCGCCTGTTCTTACTCATCCCAAGAGCAAGCTTCACGAGTAACGTCCCAAGTCCAGCAAGCCCGAAAATCAGCGAGTCCAAAAGTGAGTGAGTCTCGCCTCTTAACCAAACGCGGCCGGGGAGCATATTTGCCGCTCCCCGCCGGAAAACATCTCTCTTCGTAATTACATTTTGTCCAGCAAGCCCGTAAGTCCAGCAAGCCCGAAAATCAGCGAGTCAGTCAGAGAGTGAGTCAAAAAGTGAATCCAACTCGAGTTTTCCTTCGTCTCCTTCACAACCCGGGCTCCCACTATGGCTTCACTTATCGCCCCCTTAATTATGGCAAAATCTTCGTTTTCAACTCCAGAATGCGGAAATAAGGGTGATCGCGCATGCGCGCCCTTCTTCACTTAGCCAACAACCGGACCCTCAATCGCCAAAAACCTGAAATGACTTACATTGAAAGACAAGTAGCAACCTTTGACCTTTCTGTCACGTACTTTCCTCTCTTAAGGTCAACTAACAATGAAAATTCTTTCTCGAACATTCTAAAGGACAAAGCGCGCGAAATCATGACTTGGCAAAAATTGCCTCCCTTTCCCTGCTTCTTTCACAATGAATAAAAGTTTGTACAAGATTTGTAAATAAAAGAAAATAAATAATATTCATTTAAACTAAATAATATTTCCAGAAGCATCTGTTTTCCCCCAAAATTAAAGCCTTAAAATAAATAATTCATAATCAAATAAAAATTAAGATTTCCATAAATCAGAAAATCATTCACATAGTTTTTTATAACGCTATCAGATAATTTCTCTACATAACACTACGTACACTTTAGTTAATTACTGTATGTATTGCATTTTGAAAATAGAAGAAAAAAACAACTACTTTTAAAGAAAAAGTGTTTCATTTATTAAAATGAAAAGGCAACACTTTAACGTACATGTTATGCAGCGTATTGTACAATGCAGTAGAAATCCACTTATACGAAACAATTGGGACCGGATCCCATTCGGATAACCCAAAATTCGGATAATTGAATTTTTTCCGAAGAAAGACTCTACGTACACTTTAGTTAATTACTGTATGTACTGTATGCTGAAAATGAAACAAAAGAACTATTTTTAAAGAAAAAGAGGTTTTAATTAATTAACATGAAAATGTACTGTATAGTAAAGTATAGTTAACTGTATAGTACAGTAGAACTCTAATTATCCGAATCAATTGGAACCAGACCCATTCGGATAATCGGACTTTTTCCGAAGAAAGGGTCTACATACACTTTAATTTTAATTACTGTATGTAGAGACTACTAATTTAATTACTGTATTACTGTTGTAGAGACACTAGGTTAATTGGAAAGGCCGGAGAGATGAAAAATGGGCAAATGCCTTCGCCGGGAATCAAACCGCGGACCTCTGGAATACGCGCCCAGCGTGCAGTCCACCACACCATGAAGGCATGCGAAGAAGGCGGGAGAAATGCCTTATATACTGTATGCTGGAAATGGAAGAAAAAAGCTATTTTTGAAGAAAACCAGGTTTTAATTCATTAAAATGAAAATGTAGCACTTTTACGTACATGTTATGCACTGTACAGTGCTTACAAGTGCTGAAAGTCATTGCTTGTTGAACATCTCGGTCAAAGTAGACTACTTGACTGTCTTCGTCCGTTTTCGGGCAACCAAGTCGCGCATCCTCCAATGAGAAGTTGCATGGAGTCACACTCGGGCTGACGTTCCATCCACTTCGACGCCGTTTCGAGGCCGGTAAACGCTTCACTAGCTGATGGTCCCGTGTCACACTTTTAATAAGTTCATCATTTAGAATTTGAAACCCAGGGTCTGACGAATAGCACACCATCCGTTCTGCTGCATCCTCGGAACTAACTTCTGAACGTCCATGCATTTTCTAAAGAATGTTTCATAATTCCTCAAGTGGCACGTCATCCTCATCTTCTCCTGTCTCTCCCCTATCCTTTTTTTGAGCTTCTTTTTCCTGTTTCTCCTTTTCTTTCTGTTCTTTAGTTGATTCTGAAAAATTCTGAAATTCTGAAAACGATTCGGATAGTCGGAGTTTGGATAATTGGTGTTCTACTATACAAGGTGATCTAAAAGTCAATAAACATTAAAAAATTGAGCTTCAGTATGTAAGGATTACGTTAATTTTATTAACAGTTAAATTTTAAGTTAAAGTTCCTTTCCTGTCAAATTCTTAACTTCAACTTACGTATGTGAAAACAAACCCACGTAAGTGAAAAAATCAGCTCACAAAATATTTCCATTAAAGATAAATCTATTTAATTGATCTCTTAACGTTTCAGAAATGCTAAATAACTCACACAGTTTTACTTTACGGCAAATAATTTAATTAAGAAAACTATAAAACAGTTTTGGAGGAAAAAACCTGCATGAATAGTTTTCCCTTAATGCGTGAAAAATCCCTAAGCTAGGGAAAATTTAGGGTATTTCAACACGCTTTTAAAGCAAGTGAAAAAAATGTCTTATTAGACGCCGCTGGAGAATTAACATGGCGTAAAGTCTCTAATTAGCGATAATGAGAATGTAAATACAGTGCGGGAAGACATTCTAGTTTTTTTTATTCTTGTCTTCATTTATTTTAATAATAATAATAATTGTACTCTCAGCAAAGCATAAGTAACCCTGAAGGAGTTTTATTAATATCTCACTTGTTCCTTGTTAACTTGATGGCAAATTAATTGCTTCCGAGGAGATTTGGAGCGGTTTTTGCATACGCCGTGTTATTTGCTCGGTATCGGAAGGCTGCTTGTGAAATATTATGCGGACTGATATTTTTATTATTTGCTTAAATATTAGTGATGTTTCAATTCAAAACCCCCCATTAAACATTTATGTTTTAGCATTTTTTATCTTTTTTTTTTTTTTTTTTTTTTTTTTTTTTTCAATAATTTTTGAAGTAATGATTGAATTAAACGTTTAGAGTTGTTGAAAGCTTCTTTCTTGATGACTCAGATTGCGTAATAGATTTACTAAAAGAAGAATTTTCAGATTAGGTAAGAATGTTGCTTTAAATATGACGGAAGTATTATATTTTAACTTCGAATGGACATTAACTTCTGGAGTTCCTTCTTAACCCGCGGGAAAGCGTGTGGTGTGTACCATACCCCACCCCTACATAAAAGTGGAATATTCCTAACTTGTGAAACTAAAATTCTGTGCTGCATTCAGTAGCTGAGTTTCTAGTTGTGATTGGCTTTCAGAACCGCTTTTTCTTTTCCAGCGTGTTTCAGTTGGTGTTGGTGTATTTAATTATGGCAAAGCACACTAGGGCTATCTGCCTAAGAGGAGGGATGCCTTCCGTGGAGGACTTTCTAAGGGAAACTGGCTCGTATACACGTTACACATGGAGAAAACCACGAAAACACCCATGCAGCCCGTTCGCGGGATTCGAACCTCGGACCGAACTACCAATGTTCAGCGACTTTACCGCTCGGCCGCTGGTGGGCCCAGCGTGTTTCAGAAAAACGATTTATCGGTATTTTGTTGGAACTGGGGTATGACACACCCCACGCGCCTGTTCGCGTAAGTGTTTTTCTGACTGAATATTTAGTTCAGAAATTTATTTCTAGAGTGTAACAGTAAATATTTCTACTCGCAAGTGATTTTAAAGTACTTGACATTAAATTCTTAAAACTTTCTAATCGCATTATGGTAAAAAGAATGACTCCCTATGAGTTGGAGTTGCAACGCCTATGAAATTTATTAGAAATATTTGAAAACGATGAAGACTGCATTTCGGAAACTGAAGATGAAACTAGGAATATTTTCTACACTGTTTTTGGTTTCGCAAAAGATAAAACATTAATTCCTAATGTTCCTGAAAAAGGAAAAACTGTTCTTATGCTTTCAACATTATATAACGATCGTACTATAGATGATACTATCGGAGAAAATAAAACATCAGGAATTATATGTTTTTATAATATGACTAAAGGAGTAGTGGATATGGGGAATGAAATGTCAACCAATTATTTAATTGCCAGTATAACAAAGAGGTGGTCAATGGTAATTTTCTTTCCTGCACTGAATAGTGCTGTAATAAATGCTTGAATTATATTACATTCAACTGCTAATCCACCAACCAGAAACAGAAGTCTGTTTTTGTAGGACTTAGCATTACAATTACAGTAAGACCCAGCTTAACGCGGGGGATACGTTCTATCAAAGTAGAGCGTAATGCGAAACAGCGCTAAACGAGGCTATCTTTACATGTAAATATTGGGGTTAGGGGAAGATGGCTAGGAAATTGGTTAGGTATTAAATTTAAAAAGTATGTTTTTTTTAATAAAAATAAAACCAAACATTTATTTCTTAAAGCCCAAATTAATACCACATTATTATTTCTTGCAAAAATAAAAACAAAATATAAATAACAAAACGAATATTCTTAAAAAAAAAACAAATAAAATTCTAAGTCAGTCATATTTAGTAAGCCTTCCGCGTTTTCAGCGTTCTGCCTTTTTGTGACAAAAGCATCTAATGTTGTTTGCCTTTTTCTTTTGCGTTGTTCTCTTAAAAGTTCTTCATAAACGGATAGAGCATCTCTAACACCACGCCTTACTTTTGAGCTCCTGTCAAAATTCGGATCATTTCAATGAATTGATCCATTATTTCAGTTATGGTAGACAAACTCCTTTTTACAAACGCCATCGAAAGTTCTTTTTGCTCTTCTTCTGAATCACTGCTGTCAACATTTTTGTTTTCTTCTTGTTCAGTTAATTCTTTGAGCTCATCATTAGAAAGACTAGCCGCTGCTTCTTGAATTATTTCTTCGACATCTTCCACATTTACCCCTTCAAAATATGTCTGTACAATACCGCACCAAACAAGAAATACAAGTACACTCTTTCGGATATGTATTTGAAACCTATCGCTGCATAATATTTCGGGGAATCCCCGTATGCTGCGAGCGATTTCGTGGAATCCCCGGGTTGAAATAAAAGAGCGCTAAACCGAAACAGCGCTAAACGAAACAGCGTTAAGCGGGGTCTTACTGTAATGAAAAAAAGTATTGAACAAAGATCAGAGATTAATACTTTACCAAGAAACTGACGTACTGCATGCAAAGCAAAAGTTTCGACGAAGAATTAAAACGAATACACGAAATTTGAAACAACTAAGTATGAAAGATGTGATAAATTGCCCTCGCGCCAAGGACAGAAGAACGTGAATGCAATGTTTAAAATGTGAAAACATTCTGTGCCAAGAACACATGAATGTATTTCGTTCAAAGTGTGAAGAAATAAAAAAAGCATGGTGTATTAGAGATGCAATGAAACTTAGAGACGTGATGTTTATTTTTTATTATTTTCATTTATCTTAATTTTAACTCTAAGATTATTTTGGAAATTAAATTTTTGAAACCCAATTATTATTCACTTATTTATAATACACGAGAACAAGAAAAACAGCTTTAAAACAAAATAAAACTATTTTGATCGTATTTTAAATATTGGGGTCCCCAATATTTATATCCCACGCGCCCACTCTAGTAACGTTTCTTGGTGCGACTTCCGCAGGGTTAAAATTTACATGGCCCTTTCTTAGGGCGTACATAAAAGTCTCCGTTTGGAGCTTGAACTCAAGAATACTAAGAAAAATTAATAAAATAATAATAATAAAAAAAAAACTTAAAAGGTTTCAGATTTTAACTTACGTCCAAAGCGGTGTTTTTTTAAATATTTTGTCTGTTACCTTTATTTATTAAACTTCACGTTCTTCGCACTTAAACCATAAAGTTCAGTTCAAGAGCAATATCGCAAAATAGTTTTAAATGGAGCCTATCTTTAGAATTTCCGATTCTTGCGCGCTGGAGATAAAAATGTTTTTTTCTGTACAACGTTGTCATGGCTCGCTTTGAAATCCTTTAGTTTGTTTATCAAAAATTCATTAAAGTTTTACAAAATAGGAAATCGATCATAAAACAAATTCCAAATTTCAAATTTGGGCTTCCACATGCCCATGTTCGCAGTAGGATAACGTCATTCAAAATTCGATGGCTTTATGTACCGTTCTTTTATAATCGGTAATAATATAATCGGTAATTATGTATATATGTTTTATAATAAAATCGTAGTGCATTGATTTATTTCATTCTCAGAACAAACTCTTAGTACGTTCATTTATTTCACTTTCGTAACAAACTCGTATTGCGTTCATTTCTTAACTGCTCAGAACGACTGCGTAGTACGTTGATTCATTTTCATAAAAAACTCGTAGTGCATTCATTTATTTATTTTTCAGAACGAACTCGTAGTACGCTCCTTCATTTTCGTAACAAACTCATAGTACGTTCATTTATTTCACTTTCAGAAAAAACACTTAGTACGTTTATTTATTTCATTTTCGTAACAAACTCGTAGTACATTCATTTATTTCATTTTCGTAACAAACTCGTAGTAAATTCATTTATTTATTTATCAAAATAAAATCGTAGTTCATTCATTTATTTCATTCTCAGAACAAAATGCCAGAAAAGTACATACATTGATGCAGATTTTTCATTATTTAATTTCTCCAAATATAATGCAGGACTTTGACATTGGGTGGCAACAGTTTGAAAAGTGAAATGGACGTTTATAGTAAACCAACACAAAATCGCAGAACGAAAGCAATAGTCCTTCAGGGAGAAATCCCCTTTGGACTAATAAAACTTAACTAATGCTCATCTAAAACGATACAGCGGAAGCTACCAAAATTCTACAGAAGTTGGCCCCTTAAACGCTTAACTAAACGGCAAAGCTATCAAGTGCCTGAATTACGGCGGCTAAGCGTTATAATAGCTAGAGATAGAGAGTAGCTAAAAGGCAAACCGCGCGCTAGTCAGAATCTTTGGCTCTCTAACGATGTCAGTGGAACTTCGATTTTAAATACTGCTCTTCCTTCATTTGCATTTAACCGCGATTCTGAAAACACATTCTGGTAGGAAATTGTAAGATGGGAATTAGGAAAGATAGGAAAGTGGCTTTAACTAAAGATAGCTGTTAACAATTTAGGATAAACCTTACAAAGTTTACTGCATAACTAGTTTTTCTTATATAGATAATAATTTAAACAATATGTTTCATATTTTCTGGAATCTTCACATCTTGTAATCCATTTTTGTTCTCGGCCTTGCTCAATTACTTGCTTATTGTTCATGCCAGCCAGTATGAATCATACACTGAATAGCTTGAATAGAAGTCTGATTAATTTCTTATCACACTTAAACGTTTATTTCTCGAAATTGTAGTTTCTGGGTCCAGACTAACATAGTTGCACATTAATTAAGAAAATCTGTGGTTTCACACGTGCTATGTCTAAAGCTATATATATATTTCTTTGAAAGCTTAATTTTGTAGTGAAATGGACCAGGCGCATTTAGCTTGATTGCTTCTCCAAAAGTCGTAGAAATTATTTAATTCTCATAACAAATTCGTAGTACATTTATTTATTTACTGCTCAGAACGAATTCGTAGTACGTTCATTTATTTATTTCATTCTCAGAACTAACTCGTAGTACGTTCATTTATTTCAATTTCATAACAAACTCGTAGTACATAGATTTATTTATTTCTTAGAATAAACTCGTAGTAAATTCATTAATTTAATTCTCGGAATAAAATCGTAGTGCACTCATTTATTTCATTCTCAGACCAAACGCTTAGTACGTTAATTTATTTCATTTTCGTAACAAACTCGAAATACATTCATTTATTTATTTCTCGGAATACACTTGTAGTAAATTCATTTATTTAATTTTCAGAATAAAATCGTAGTACATTCACTTATTTCATTCTCAGAACAAACGCTTCGTACATTAATTTATTTCATTTTCGTAGCAAACTCGTAGTACGTTCATTTCTTATCTTCTGAGAACGAATGCCTAGTACGTTCATTCATTTTCATAAAAACTCGTACTATATTCATTTATTTATTTTTCAGAACGAACTCGTAGTACGCTCCTTCATTTTCGTAACAAACTCGTAGTACGCTCCTTCATTTTCATAACAAACTCGTAGTACGTTCATTTGTTTCATTTTCAGAAAAAACATTTAGTACGTTCATTCATTTTCGTAACAAACTCGAAATACATTCATTTATTTATTTCTCGGAATACACTCGTAGTAAATTCATTTATTTATTTCTCAGAATAAACTCGTAGTAAATTCATTTATTTAATTCTCAGAACAAACTCTTAGTATGTACATTTATTTTACTTTCGTAATAAACTCGTAGTACGTTAATTTCTTAACTGCTCAGAACGAATGCGTAGTACGTTCATTCATTTTTATAAAAAAACTCGTAGTACATTCATTTATTTATTTTTCAGAACGAACTCGTAGTACGCTCCTTCATTTTCGTAACAAACTCGTAGTACGTTCATTTATTTCATTTTCAGAAAAACGTTAGTACGTTCATTTATTTCATTTTCGTAACAAACTCGTAGTACGTTCATTTATTTCATTTTCGTAACAAACTCGTAGTAAATTCATTTATTTATTTCTCGGAATAAACTCGTAGTAAATTCATTTATTTAATTCTCAGAATAAAATCGTAATGCATTCATTTATTTCATTTTCAGAACAAACTCTTAGTACGGTTATTTATTTCACTTTCGTAACAAACTCGTAGTACGTTCATTCATTTTCATAAAAACTTGTAGTATATTCATTTATTTATTTTTCAGAACGAACTCGTAGTACGCTCCTTCATTTTCGTAACAAACTCGAGCCCACCAGCGGCCGAGCGGTAAAATCGCAGAACACTGGTAGTTCGGTCCGAGGTTCGAATCCCGCGAACGGGCTGGCTGCATGGGCGTTTTCGTGGTTTTCCCCCATGTGTAACGTGTATACGAGCCAGTTTTCCTTAGAACGTCCTCCACGAAGGCATCCCTCCTCTTAGGCAGATAGCCCTCGAGGCTTTGCCATAATCACACACACACACACACACCGTAACAAACTCGTAATACGTTCATTTATTTCATTTTCAGAAAAACGCTTAGTACGTTCATTTATTTCATTTTCGTAACAAACTCGTAGCACATTCATTTATTTATTTCTCAGAATAAATTCTTAGCACATTCATTTATTTATTTTTCAGAACGAACTCGTAGTACGCTTCTTCATTTTCATAACAAACTCGTTGTACGTTCATTTATTTCATTTTCATAACAAACATGTAGTGCATTCATATACTTACTTACCAGACTGAACTCCATTTATTTTTTAGAATAAACTGGTAGCACATTCATTTATTTACTCAGAATAAACTCGTAGTACGTTCATTTACATTTATTTCTCAGAATGAACTGGTAGTACATTCATTTATTTCATTCTCATAACAAACTCATAGTACATTTATTTATTTCATTCTCGGAACAAACTCGTAGTATGTTCATTTATTTCATTTTCATAACAAACTTATAGTACATTCATTTATTTACTGCTCAGAACAAACTCGTAGTACGTTCATTTATTTCATTCTCATAACAAACTAGTAGCGTATTCATATACTTACTTACCAGATTGAACCTTTGTACTTTCATTCTTTTTTTTATTTTTTAGAATAAACTCGTAGTACATTCATTTATTTATTCTCAGAATAAACTCGGAGTGCATTCAATTATTTGATTATTATCTAATGTTATACAAAATGTGAAATAGATAATAAAACGAATTTCAAATTCCAAATTTGGGCTTCCAGATGCCCGCATTCGGGTGAAGACGTACGTTATTCAAAACTGGATGGCTGTAGGTACCGCTTGTTTATCACAATGCAAGAAAAATGCATACATTTATGCAGAATCTTCATTTTTTAATATCTTTAAATATAAAACGGGGTTCTAATATTTGGCGGCAACAATTTAAAAAGTGATTTGCTCGCCGTTTATAGTGAATCAACGCAAAATGCCAAGCGAAATTAATAGCCCTTCTGGGAAAATTGCTCCTTTGGGCTAAAAATATTATCTATAATTTGTTCTTTGTTAACATATTTTTTTAATTAATTAACTTCAGCAAAATCCTGAATTTCCTTTTGTAAATTCCGAATCTTCCTCAGAATGCAATAGCGAATATTAAATACCTTCGCCAGAGGACTCTTTACTTTTAATCCGGATGTTAGCATTTGATATTGACACTATTCGTAAAGTAAGCTTAAATTTTGAAAATTATAACCGGAACTTGCGGATAATATTATTCAACACTTTTATTTTGATAAGGAATTAAGTCGAATGAATTCCATAATCCTAAAATGTGTTTAGACATCTTGAAAATAAGCGAACATTTCCTAGCAAATTACTTGTAATCCGCAATGAAGCAATGAAAACAATACGCAAAGCTGAGTGTACAGCTTTATTTCTTGTTTATACTTCCGGAGCATTATTCGACTCTACAGCTGAAAGCTCCGTAGCAATAAAAGATTAATCTAAATTGATTTTTATGAAAGTAAACATTCCGGATAATGATATTTTGGATTTATTATAGTAAAGAATTATTTCGTTATTACTAAGAGAACAGTTGCTATTTACGAGGAAATGGTATTTTATTTCTTCCTGTAACTCTAAACAGAAAAAATTTGATGTGTACACCACACGACTTCCTTGCATTGGAATATTAAATTATACGTATTTTTTCTTGCATTTCATTTAAACTTATTGGATTGAATTAAATCTACTTCACCGACAGCGCATAAACCACAATAGAATAAATGCATTCTTTAAAATTCACTCTAGTATTTGTTTACCATAGCGAAACTCTGGCGCTAGATTAACTTAACAGCATTACTAATTATATAACAGTTAACGTATATATTTCGTTCATATTATAACTCATAATGCACGAAATTTATATCATTTAAAGAATAGAATTATCTAATCGTTGCCACATGTTCTATTCAAATACTATAATAAAGCTAGAATGATGTATAAAATAAATTAAGCAAACAAAACAAAAAAGAAACAGTTTTCACAGACAATTGAGTATTTCTTATTTAATTAATTCAGTTCTCACTTCGCGAGAAGGCAAAAATACATAAAAACTCAATATATCTGTATTAAAAATTACGAAGTAAATCTCAAACGCTTATTTCCTCGAAAAAATTCCAGAAAGCATTAAGCATGATTTCATTGGCAATAATAAATGAATCCGTTATCTTTGTTGTTGCGAAGCTAAGTTTCTCTAGATTGGCAACAAATCCACCAGTCTCCTATTTCAAATGTAAACATCAATGGCCGCCATTAAAAACAGGCTTAGCGGCAATTAAACAACTTTAAAATTGCTGATAATTCTAAAAATATTGCACACAGATTTACTAAAGGCATAAAACCCTTAACCAGAAGATAAAAACAATATAATTCAATCATTTTTAAAGAAAAAAATGTACAATTTACAAACATATAAGAGTAAAGAAACTGAGATCACTGAGCCGGGTAATAGAGTGGATATATATATAAATATATTTATATACGTTTGGCGCGGCCGATTGCAACCAAAATACGAGGTGCACATCTACATGTTATAGCAGTCCTATATACAAAATTTCAACGTTCTGAGGCTACTCGTTTTTGAGTTATGCGAGATACGTACGTACGCACATATGTACATACGATCGTACAGACGCAACGAAAAATTCTCTTCAGAATTAATTTTAAAGCATTTTTATAATTTTTTTGATGAAAAGAGTATTTTATTCTGTCCTTACGTACAGATATCAGGCAAAAACATCGTTAAATTGCATTCGATAGCGGTCAAAATGGATATTTTCGTTGAAATATGCTGCCTGAAACTTTTAGCGATTACAATACTTCCTTTTTACTTCGTACAAGGAAGTAAAAAACATCAGTGTGGAAAATTGAATCTGATGCAGTTTTTCACATATTGAGGAATATAAAATTAAAAATACAAGTAATGATGTAGATGTAGTCCTTTTTCTTCCTTGTAAGAAGTAAAAAGGAAGTATTGTAATCGCGAAAAGTTTCAGGCATCATATTTCAAAGAAAATATCATTTTAACAGCTATCGAATACAATTTAACGTTGTTTCTGCGTGACGTCTGTACGTAAGGACAGAATAAAGGACCCTTTTCCCTCCAAAAAATTAAAATGAATTCTGAAGAGTATTTTTCATGGCGTACGTACGTATCTCATAACTCAAAAACGAGTAGCCTCAGAACATTAAAATTTTATATATAGGACTGCTAAAACATGTAGATGTGCACCTCGTATTTTGATTGCAATCGGCCGCACTGAAAGTATATAAATATATATATATATCTTTGTTACTCGGCTCAGTGATCTTAGTTTCTTTATTCTTATATGTTTGTAAATTGTGCATTTTTTTGCTATAAAAGTGATTGAATTAGGTTGTTCTTATCTTCCAGTTAAGGTTTTTATACCTTTAGTAAATCTGAAGGCACTATTTGTAGTATTATCAGCAATTTAAACGTTGTTTAAGTGCTGCTAAGCCTAATTATTTTTGCCATGGCGGCCTTGTTTGTTTACATTTAAAATTCGGCAGAATAATACATTAGGTGCCAGTCTAGAGAAAGTAAACTTCGCAACAACAAATATAGTGCCTTCTTTTATTATGTATTGCGAATTAAATCACACTTAACGCATTCTGGATTTGATGCAACAATTTATTCGAGGAAATAAGTGTTTAAGATATACTATTTCGTAATTTTTAATATACATATTTTTAATTTTTATCTATTTTTGCATTGGCGTGAAGAAGCGAGAACTCAATTAATTAAATGAGAAATACTGAATCGTCTGTGAAAAAACTGTTTCTTTCTTTCTTTTTCTTTCTTTTTCTTTTGTTTTGTTTGTTGGTTTAATTTATTTTATACATCGTTTTAGATTTATTATAATTTTATAATATTATATAATTATATATAGATAATATTATTTGAATGTTGTCCGCTCTGGCGGCAATTCCAAGCAGAGTCTTTGTACTCACATATATAAGAACATGTGGCAACGATTAGATAATTCTTTAAACGATATACATTTTGTGCATTCTGAGTTATAATATGAACGAAATATAATACTGTTAAGTGAATCTAGCGCCAGAGTGTCGCTGTCGTAAACAAATATAGTGAATTTTAAAGAGTGCATTCATTCTTTTGTGGTTTATGCGCTATCGACGAAGTAGATTTAATTCAATACAATACGTTTAAATGAAATGGAAGAAAAAAATGCGTATAATTTAATATTCCGTACAAGGTAGTCATGTGGTGTACACATCAGATTTTTTTCCTTAAATTTCAAGTCGCAAAATCATATTCGAAACAAATAACATAAATCGATGCGATATTGTTGCATGCGTACAATTTAGTAATAGATTGAATGCATAAGTCCAAAAATAAGTTAAAAAAAATTTATTTTTATTAAAAGAAATATTTCAGAACTCTGGAATTTTCCACAGAAATATTTGAACAAGTGTTCACACTGTCACACAATGTAATTAGTAGTTACACTTTAAACTACTTAGAACGTTAAACACAAGGCAATGCAAAGGGTATTTACAGAGAAAGCCGACTCCGTTATATCAGCTCACGAAGAACTAAACAACTCGCAACAGCAATAACTAAGAAAGCATTGCAGAAATGTATCTGCAATGAAATTGGGGGAGGGGAGGATAAGTTTAGATGAAATGCAGTAAAAAATATGTATAATTTAAATAATAAATACGTATAGTTTAACAGATTGTGGAAGGAATACATTTCAGATATTTTTTAACATTTTTCAAATTTTCTTCGTCATTTTGACTGCTTTTTTATGCCACGTTACTGGAACCATAGTTGCCAGAATCCTGACTGCTCTTGGACCACGTTGCGAATATAAATGCAGTTGTTTCTTGTAATGTTACCTTGAATTACAACATTATTTCTGAGATTATATACATATCTGAGACTTCAACTAGCTTGAAAGGAAATATTGGAGAAAATTGGAGAAAATGCCAAACGCTTCGGAGTTCGAATAATTGGAGTTACACTGTATAAGGTGATCTAAAAGTCAATCAATATTAAAAAATTACGCTTCAATTAATTAAAGACAAATATGAATGCAGTTGGCACATAAATGCAAAAAACACTTTGTAATCGCGAAAAGTTTCAGGCAGCATATTTCAACGAAAATATAAATTTTGACTGCTATCGAAAGCAATTTAACGATGCTTTTGCGTGACATCTATACGTAAGGACAGAATAAAAGACTCTTTTCCTCCAAAAAAAAAAAAAAAAAAAAAAAATTATAAACTGCTTTAAAATGAATTCTGAAGAGAATTTTTCGTGGCGTCTGTTCGAACGTATGTACGTACGTACCTCGCATAACTCAGAAACGACTAGCCTCAAAACGTTGAAATTTTGTATATAGGACTTCTATAACATGTAGATGTGCACCTCGTATTTTGGTTGCAATCGGCCGCGCCAAACGTATATAAATATATTTATATCTATATCCACTCTGTTACCCGGCTCAGTGATCTCAGTTTCTTTACTCTTGTATGTTTGTAAATTGTACATTTTTTCCTTTAAAAATGATTGAATTTTGTTGTTCTTATCTTCCGATTAAGGTTTTTATGCCTTTCGTAAATCTGGAAGCAATATTTGTACAATTAATCAACAATTTAAAAGCTGTTTAAGTGCGGTTAAGCCTAATCTTTAAATAACATGGCGGACATATTTGTTTACATTTGAAACAGCAGAGTACTGGATTCGTTGCAATCTAGAGAAACATAGTTTCGTAAAAACAAAGATAACGGCTTCATTTATTATTGCGAATTAAATCATGCTTAATCCTTTCTGGAATTGTTTCGAGGAAATAAGTGTTTAAGATAATTTTCGTAATTTGTAATACAGATATTTTGAGTTTTTATGTATTTTTGCGTTGTCGCGAAGTGAGAACTGAATGAGAAATACTCCATCGTCTGTGAAAAACTGTTTCTTTTTTGTTTTGTTAGCTTAATTTCTTTTATACATCATTTTAGCTTTATTATAGTATTTGAATAGAACATGTGGTAACGATTAGATAATTCTATTCTTTAAATGACATAAATTTTGTGCATTCTGAATTATAATATGAACGAAATATAATACTGTTAAGTGAACCTACCGCCAGAGTGTCGCTATGGTAAACAAATATAGTGAATTTTAAAAAGTGCATTTATTCTATTGTGGTTTCTGCGCTGTCGACAAAGTAGATTTAATTCAATCCAATAAGTTTAAATGAAATGCAAGAAAAATGCGTATAATTTAATATTCCGTACAAGGAAGTCATGGGGTGTACACATCAGATATTTTTTAATGTAAATGCTTTAGTCGCAACTGTTTCTATTAGAGTGCATTATTCATTCGAATTCAAAATATATCATTCTGGCCGAGCGGTAAAATCGCTGAACACTGGTAGTTCGCTCGAGCTTTGAATCCCGCAAACGAGCTGGCTACTTGGGCGATTTCTTAGTTTTCCCGATGTGTAACGTGTACAAAAGCCAGTTTTCGTCAGAAACTCCCTTACGAAGGCATCCGTTCCTTTGGGCAGATAGCCCTCCTGTGCTTTGCCATAATGAGATACATTCCGATGACCTAATTGATCACGTGATTTATGTATGCCTTTTATAAACATACAGTGCAGATGACCTCAGAGATCACGTGACATATGTACAGCTAATGCAAACAAGCAAGGTCATTCTGCCTCTTCTTCTCTTGCGGAATGAATCTCATTAAATAAACTCAAACCTGGATAACTTGCCATAGAATTTGCGGGAAAAGTCAACTGTTTTTAAAACATTAATATAACGCAGCTTTTGTTTTAAAGTCCTGCCAGGGAAGGTTTATGAATGTAAGTATATATCGGTAGATTTTTTAATTTCAGAAAATTTAGAGTGACATATGTTTTTTTATTATTATTATTATTATTAAAATGTGCGAATAAAATTTGTAACTTTTGCATGAAAATATCGTCTAATTCTGAAATTTTTGTTCCAACGTCGGATACCATTTTTTGGTAGGATTTTATTAGATCATTAAAATCCGTCAAACCACGTACAGATACGATCGTCCTTCTAACATTGTAAGGATCTTAAGTTTTACTAACGTTTATTTTATTTTAAATCTTTACTATCACTTCTTATTTTCTACTTCCGGGCAGAATTATAAGCGTTAAGGTTTTTATGCAAAGTTTGTCTGGCGAACGCCAAGTATTTAAGTTGTGGCCTTTTGCCAAGCGAGAGAGAGGAAGCAGTGAGTCAAAGCAGGCCGCTTACCTTAGAAGTTACTTAGTTGCTGTTTGCCTTCCAGGCCAGAGGTTTTAATCCTCTTGATAAATTTTAAACGTATTGTAGTGTTCACAGTTCTCTGTACTACATACACTTCCTGTTATTATAAGGCCAATCTTCCACGTTTATTATTCTAAAGTTAAATTAGAGTTTAGTTTTATTTTTATACTTTTACGTTAGACCCCAAGTAGCGGGTCAGTGTATTCCGAAGTACGGAAGTTATTGTATATAGAGAAAAATAAAGGGTTTTGTATACCCTTCGTCTGTATCCTGTCTACTTACCACAATTAGTGAACATAGCTTTAGTAAGCTCTCTGTTCCGAGTCAGGTCCTTGTATGTTCCCGAAGAAGGTAAGAAGGAACAATAGAACCTGATAACATAATTAATAAATATTATGAGTGTCGCGTTCAGAAGGCTCTTCTTTTCACCGTTTGAGGAAAAATTCATTTTCATTCCTTGCTCATGCAAATAGATATTTCCAGGCATTGCGACGAAGGCGTGGAACTGAAGAAGCAACGCACGAATATAAACAAATTTCCTCGCAAATGCATATTACATAATGTTGACTTCGAAAAGGGGCGCCTACGAGTTTTAATATGCTCCGAATGAAAGCTAGAATGCAACGCAAGAAGGTGAAAAAAACATAATAATAAAGGAACACTTTAATTTAATACATGTCACTGGTGCGTATGTTTAACTGGGCGGTGGTACGGAGGAGAAAAATTTTCAATGCACCAGCGAAGATTCTCATTTTAAAACAGCAGCTCAACAAACCCGCATGGCAAAACCTTTATTGCTAAGTCTTTCCTATATTGTGAAGAAAAATGTGAGATGTAATTTCACACCCCCCTTACTGTACCCTCTCCAGCGCCCCCTCTCCACACAGGCACGAAACACGCGCAAACGACTTTTCCAACAGGTGCTCTTGGCTCGACTACCGCTAGAGAAGCCGGCCACAAAATTATTTCAACAAATTATCAACTCCCTCAGGCGTGTGCTCGCGGACCCCTTCGGGAAAGGGGTGGGGAAGGGTCGAAAGGGGGAGGCGAAGGTAGAAGGTTCCCGTTTTGCAGCTTTTACGCCAAAATTTTAATAATTTTTCGCGGAGATGTGAATGCCGGGAAACGGGCTGAGAGGCGGGGGAGGGGCGGACCCAGCAAAAGGAGAGGGGACTCGTAAGAGAAGTAAAAATAAAATGCCCCAAAACCCGTTTTGAATGGTATATGTCAGCATTTAAATAACCTTCAAAACTGGAAAATTCCCGGCTGAAATTTTAACGCTCCGAAAAATCAGGAGAAAGTGCAAAATGGATCTAGACTTTTCTCTTGTACGTATCTATATCTATATCTATATATATATCTTAATATATATATGTGGTGGTGACACTGTTATTAAGATCTGGAAAACTCATTTGACAGCCTTGCCGCCCGAGATACGTACATTTTTTTTAATATTATTTATTTCAGCCTGCCCCCCTTTCTCTCCTCTTTATTCGACCCCCTCAACTTCTTTATAAGGGGTGGAGGGAGGAGTTTTTTCCCCTTTATGGTAATCTTTTCTCCTGAAACGGAGCACAGAAAAGTAAAAATAATAAGAACTTAATATTTTTACATGTGCGTGGGCACTTTTTTTTTATAAATTTATTATTACGGCCTCCATTTTTTTATCTTACATATATACATATATATATCTGCCCTTTTCCATTTTTTCCCCTTTCGGTATCGTTTCTATCAATGCAAAAAGGGCAGAGGCAACACAAGTGGAAATTGAAAGAGAAAAAGCAATTTATTTAATAATTTAGGGGAAAGCCAGTCACCCCGTGGGGGGAAAATGACAGCTAATAGCATGTTAGCGAAATGTTATTTTCCCTCATTCCCCCCCTTCGTAATTTAATAGGCAAATTGCGTTCATGCTTTACAAGTCATTACAATCAAGGGATTTTCTCTAAAAGACACTAGGGAAAAAGCATTAAAAAAAGCGGTAGGGAAAAAAAAAAGTAATCTTTTAGCCTTTACATTTAATGACTAAAACTTCTGAAATTGAATATTTTTTTAACATATATTAAAACGCTCTTTGTGGGGTAAAAAATAAATAAAATATAAATAAAAACTGCAACAAAAATCTAACTTCATCACCTACTTCTTGAAGAAAAATAGCTCACTTTAAATGAAATATTCAAACTTGACAGGTTTATTACTAAAATTTCTCCGCGACGTACGTTTTGAAATATCAAATGCAGCTCAAATCTAATCTACAATATGCAAATGCAATAGGACTGGAAATCTTTCGGCGAAACTTTTTGCTTCGCCATTTTTTTTTTTTTTTCGAATTGCATGCTGGGAACTGTATAACTGTCAAGCGAAGTTTTATACGCTGCTTTATTCGATAGCCTGATATTTTAATTTAGACATTTGCGTATATTAAAATCCTTCTGCAATATTCACAGTAGTATGCACGCATTACCAAAATATAGCTACTAGAAATTTCTTCCGAGATTCTAAATTGAGGTTTTTACCATTAATCAAATGTCGTGGTATTTTCTGTAGGGATCATATGAACAAGCTGGTTTACTTTATTTATACTTTACTTTTTTTATTAAATTTTACTAATACAACTGTGCCTATTTATTTAAATGATTAAAAAGCTTTTGGGGTTGAAGTTAGAACGATAATAAAGCATTTGAATTCCGTACGAGAGTATTTCTAAGCAGTTAAACTCGTAAAAGCAAAAAATGTGCTGAACGAAAGATTTTAGAAATAATATATCTATTTATGTAATGCTTCTTCATGTATTATATTGTACTAGCGAAAGTACCCGATGCTAGTTAAGATAGATTGAGAGTAATGCATCCAAAAACAGAGAGAACGATACCACTGTAATTCTTCTCTGATAACGATGCAAAAAATAAGATTCGCAATCATACAATTTTCAGTCTGATGCGATATGGAACTCACATAAAAATTTTCGATGGAAAAATAAGCTAATTTTTTCTCATTATATTGGCAACAATGGCACTTAGTTTTTATAATGATTTTCGTCTTTCTAATCAAATGGTCGTAAAGGCTCGAGTTCCATCCAATATTTCACCTATATTCAATTTCAGTCGATTAAATGTGGCAAAAAAATGGATCCCAATTGATCAGAAATCAGTAACGCGATCAAACAAACAGACATTCTTTTTTACATGTAATAAGATTTTCTAAAACTTACAAATTTTTGATTAACAAACTCTACGATTCGAAAACGAGCAGTAGCAACACTTTTCGAAATAAAGCATTTTTATCTCCAACGTGCGAGACTGTTGCCACCTCGGAAAAATGAGTGCAAAAATCAGCGTTTTCAGAGTTTTTAATGAATACTTCGGCTGATTAAAGTCGTACAAAGATGGCTGTGGCTATAAAATTCTCACGAATTTTTGGAATTGAGAATAATGTATTTAATGTTCGGCAACGCTATTTCTATTTCATCGTAAAACTTAGAGACATTTTTTATTAACAAACTGTAGAATTTGAAAGAGAGCAGTGGCAACAACTTTCGAAATAAAGCTGATTTCCATCTCCAGCTTGAGAGACTGTTGCCACTCGGAAAAAGGAGGGCGAAAATGACCGTTTTTCCGAGGTTTTAATTAATATCTCTAATTTTAGCTATTTATTTTTGGAAAAAAGTGGCCAGCGACCTTTTCCAGGACCCAGGAAAGAATTGTAAAAAGTTTGGTGACGATAGCTACCGTAGTGACTTGGTTATTAGCGAATAAACAAACAGGCTTTCTTCTCTATATATGTAGATTATATTACATAAACACAAACACAGTGTTCTTTTAGTGTGAAAACGTATGTAGTGTTTCCATTAGCCTTTCTAAAATTCATTAAAATACCGGGTGGCCATAATTAAACTGACTGCGCTCACAGTGTTCTGTAGAGCGATCTATTTTCGAAAATGACGCCACATTTTGTAGGAAGATTAAACAAGACGGGGGCCGAAGGATTCCATGAAAAAAAATTAGTTCCAAAAGTCACCGCTAAGGGAATATTTGGCGCTGTGTAATAGAAAATAGAGTGTTAACAAATACAAATTAATACGGAATAAAATTTATCGTAGGTCCATTCTTCTATGAGAACATTACCTCGACAGGACCGGAAACCTGTTCTGTTACCGGACAGAAATATCGCCACATGTTGAACAACTTTGTCATTCCGGCACTTCAGCAAAGACAATGCGTGGGGCAAATCATATTTATGCAAGATGGGGCCCCTCCACACGTTTCTGTACGGGTGCAACAGATGCTACGCCAGAAATTCACAACAGAAAGAGTCATTAGTCGCTACTTTGCAACTGCATGGCCACCTCGGTCGCCTGATCTTACCCGATGTGACTTCTGGCTACGGGGTTACCTTAAGTCCAAGGTCTATCAAGGAGTGTCCAGGACCTGGCTACGTTGAAGGATAACATATCACGGACTGTACGGGAGATTCTTGCAGACATGTTACTTTCTGCTGTTGTGCGTACTGTGCACAGAATGCAATATGTGGTCCACAACAACGGCAGCCACATTGAACCTAATTTGAATGCAAAATAAAAGATAATTTCCGTATTGATTTGCATTTGTTAACACTCTATTTTCTATTACACAGCGCCAAATATTCCCCTAGCGGTGAATTTTGGAACTAATTTTTTTTTTTACGGAATCCTTCGTCCCCGTCTTGTTTAATCTTCCTACAAAATGTGGCTTCATTCTCGAAAATAGATCGCGCTACAGAAAACTGTGAGTTTAATTATGGCCACCCGTTATAAGGCGGATATTATTAAACTTGCTCTATTCTCAATATTGTAACACAGAAACTGTTCGCACACTTTTAAACGATTTTCGTTGGTTATAAAAGTGAAGCAACAGCCTGTGTTAGACGTAGATTTTTAGCATAGAAACTGAAACGATTCTGAGGGAAATAAAGCCCCTCTTTATCAGAAGGAAAGAAATTTAATGCAATATGATACATGAGAATTCATTTCTTTACTCCTGATAGACTTTGTTTACAGAAGAACTTTAACTAAACGTTTTGTGTCTTTTTAAATGTTCTATTTCGAAACCCTCCTTCTTCACTATCTTTCTAAATCGTAACGTCGAAGACAATAAAGCCTTTTTTAGTATTGGAAGAGGTATTTTATCCCATTCCTCTTGATCATCTTTCCAAAGTCCTAGGAGGTTTGTAGGTCGACGTTTGCAGATGTAGAAATATAAGTGTAGTTAAGATACAATAACACGCTGAACAAATATTAATTTAGAAGTCAAACAACAAACATTTCACCCAACATTATTAATCAAACAGTTAAAAAATTCTCATCTCAACACACCAAAAGGCACACTCTTGTTTTAGAAGATTATAAAAATTCCATTGTCATTCCCTTCTTTCCATCAATTAGCTATAAAGTTGCACGTATTTTGCAGAAATTTCACTTTCGAGTCGTTTATTCTCCCATCAATAAAATTCCGAGTTCCATACTCCAGGACACCATTCTGGATATAAATTCCTGGGGTATTTACAGGATTCCTTGCCAGTGTGGCTGAATTTACATTGGCCAAACTAAGAGAGCCTTAAAATTTCGCATTAAAGAACATGAGGCATATATTAGAAAAATGGAAACACAGAAGTCTTCTATTGCCGAACATTGTTGGTCCGAAAATCACACTTTCAATTTGTCTGCTGCCAAAATTATTCAAAAAACATCTTCTATTGGTGAAATGTATTTTATAGAGGGATTTCACATTCAAAAAATCTTTCTGTTCTAGTTAACGACCCTAATTCCAATCCATCTTTGCCTACAGCCTTTGAAGAAATTATGTTTTAGTTCTGGTTTCATCAACAGATGGCGCCAGGGGCTTATCTCCTGTACAGGCGTTCTTATCTTATCTAATCATTATATCTTATCTCGTTCATTTGCGCTTTTGCAGCTGAGGATGATGGTTCGGTAAAACCATCGAAACTAGTCCTGTGAAAATTTGAAAATGTAACGCTGATTTTTGTTGTTTGAATTCTAAATTAATATAAGTGTAGGTCACCATTTCTTGTTAGCCCAAAAGGGCAATTTGCCCGGAAGGGCTATTTAATTTCGTTATGACATTTTTTGTCGGCTAACTATATATCCAAGTCATTCCAAGTCAGCCCGAAAACTTTCAGACTGAAATTCTGAGAGGTTTGACAGTTTTTAAAACTAGAGCTTGCATCGATATGTAACTCTCGTAGGATAAACAAATTTTGATAATTGAGGATTGAAGTAATAAAATAAGTTTTGATAATAAGTATTAAAGTCAGTCCCAAAACTTTCAGACTGAAATTCTGAGAGGTTTGAGAATTTTTAAAACTAGAGCTTGCATCGATATGTAACTCTCGTGGAATAAACAAATTTTGATAATTGAGGATTGAAGTAATAAAATAAGTTTTGATAATAAGTACTGAAGTCAGTCCCGAAACTTTCAGACTGAAGTTCTGAGAGGTTTGAGAATTTTTAAAACTAGAGCTTGTATCGATATGTAACTCTCGTAGAATAAACAGATTTTGATAATTGAGTTATAAAATAAGTTTTGATAATAAGTATTAAAGTCAGTCCCAAAACTTTCAGACTGAAATTCTGAGAGGTTTGAGAATTTTTAAAACTAGAGCTTGCATCGATATGTAACTCTCGTGGAATAAACAAATTTTGATAATTGAGGATTGAAGTAATAAAATAAGTTTTGATAATAAGTATTAAAGTCAGTCCCAAAACTTTCAGACTGAAATTCTGAGAGGTTTGAGAATTTTTAAAACTAGAGCTTGTATCGATATGTAACTCTCGTAGAATAAACAGATTTTGATAATTGAGTATTTTGATAATTGAGTTATAAGTTTTGATAATAAGTACTGAAGTCAGTCCCAAAACGTTCAGACTGAAATTCTGAGAGGTTTGCGAATTTTTAAAACTAAAGCTCGCATCAATACCTATATGTCATAGAATAAACAAATTTTGAAAATTTCATGTGATAACGTTATGAACATTCACGTGATAACGTTATGTTTTCGCGTAACGTTTTGATGTGATAACGTTATGAAATATAGCCGATTCATAGTCAGGTAAAACATATCAATCAAACAATATTTATTAATTAAAATTAAATTTACAGGCATAATCAATGAATCAATCACATTCGGTATTTTTGGCGAAAACATGTAGTATTTAATAGACAATCTTCAGCACAATAAAGAAAATTTTTTTTTTCTCTTTAAAATTTACATGCTTGTAAATAACACATGAACCTGCTTTTGGCACACATAAAGTGCATTTATTTTAAGCACATATGATGAATGTAGGAACATTAGTGTGTACATTATTTACATGATATTTATAATACCCAGCTGCACGCCGTACAAGAAGTGTTCATAATCCAAATTTTTGTCTTGTTCAAAGTGAAAAGTTTGCATTCGTAGACAATAAATAAGGAGGATTTGATCTCCTTTAGGAACATAGAAAACCTCTTTGATAATGTTAAGTAGCGGCAGCTCAGTTCTGCAGATACTGCATTCTTCTCGAACTTGGTAATGTTCATACGATAGTTGAGCAATAATAACAGAGGCCGCATAATCTTTTTCAAAAATATGACGTCAAGTCGCATCCAGATTTACAAAAGCTGTTGTATAACACGTGCAGCAGCTTTCCAGTTTGAAAACCCAATAAATGTAAGTTGCATTATAACTGGCGTTTAAAACCATAAGATAATTAAAGTGGTGTTTGCAAATATTGCACACTGTGAGGGGGGAAAAAGACAGTTCTGTATCTCCCCTTCTACTAGGCCGATTGACGAAATACAACTTGCGTTTCTCGTGCCTAAAAACGTCCAGTAACAGGACGTTTGACAGCAGATTCTGAAGGACAATATTTCATATTGTGTCATTCTGGACCAGAATGAAAACTCTCATGAACTGTTTCCACAAGAGATTGTAAATCATGTTAATATTTAACAGTTCTGAACCTATATTTGTTGTATAACACGTGCAGTAGTATTTGTTGTATAACGCGTGCCTCAAAACGTCCAGTAACAGGACGTTTGACAGTAGATTCTGAAGGACAATATTCCATATTGTGTCATTCTGGACCAGAATGAAAACTCTCATGAACTGTTTCCACAAGAGATTGTAAATCATGTTAATATTTAACATTTCTGAACCTATATTTGTTCAATAAACTGATCGAGTAATATCCAATTTAACCCTTTGCGGCACAGTGTGTCCGGTAAAATTTTCCTTCTGTACGCACAGAAAAACTGAATGAAAAAGGATTTATAGGTTACTATAGGTTACTCTGAGCCTTCTTTATTTATAGTAGACGGCAGCTCAACACAAACCAGTCTATATATTTTAGCCATGTTTAGTTTTTTAAGACCCTCATTTTTCAAAGAAATCTTCCAGATTTTTTTTAAGGTATAAAAGGAATTGTTTGAAAAGAAATTTCTATGTTATTTTTTGTCTGTATGCTAATCTCCTTATTCTATATTAGTTTTAAATTTTTACCTTGAAATCTTGCCTAAAATCAAACGGCGAACCCTAGGTGTACCCAAACCGTGCTCACCGATCATCTAGGACAACTGAGAGTCCGTATTCTTTGGTTCATCGACAACAATGCTCATTTCAGCACTCTTTTCGAAGTTCTATTCAATCAGTGGGGCACTTTGGGCACACCCACAGAATTAAAACGATAAGTGCTATCTTCACACAATTTTACTTGTGTACTTCTCTAGGCCTAATGAGACTGCCTACTTTTTTTATTTTAAATCAAAACTCTGGCTTTAAAAGGTAGCGTACCGGAAAGGGTTAAATCAATGTGTCTTCTTAGTGTTGATGTCAGATGGCATAATGATAAAAAATGTTCGTTAGGTGTGCGGATTTGTCTGATATACAGTTACAGTAGAGTTGAATGACTAAGCTAAGAATTTCACTTCTGTCTATTTTTAATGAGATTATTATTGTTCGTATTGTACGATTCTTAAATTATTACAATTCGTACATTAGCTAGTGGTACTTGTGATATTAACTACTTTCTGCAGTAGCTTTAAGTGTACATGGATATAGTCAAGAGTGTGCGCAATGCCATTTTTGTGCAATTCTGGGATGTTTTTTTAAGTGAAAATAGGTCGACGTGTACATGGATGATACCGTGTATGTGCAGTTCTTAAAAATGCGGCAAGCAGTTTGCGATTCTGCACTTTCTCCCAATTTTGCACCTAATCTTCGTCATGATTAAGCACTTTTGTTTCATAAAAGTTCTAGCATAAGCGTAATTCGGCTACCAGATTGTTCGAAAAAAATGTTGAGTAAAAAAAAAAAACATGCCTTTACTTCGTGAAAACAAAATGGCGTCCAAACAAAAACTAGCAAGTTGCTGTAGCATTGTTGTTCGCCAAATTGTCGCCAAAAAATCGCCAAGTTACCACAATCCAAAGATTAACCGAAAATTTTAACGGCTGACAAAATTACTGTAGTAACTCAATTATAAGGTATTTCTCCCACTTTCCTAGCATGCCTTCGAGGTGTAGTGGTTCTGCACGCTGGGTCGGTATTCCAGAGGTCCGTGGTTCGATTCCCGGCGAAGGCGGTTGAATATTTTTTATCTCTCCTGGTTCGAAAAATACCCAATGTCTCTACACAATTACAAATTTCTAAATGAGTTTTGATGGTAACAGAATATTATATCAGTTACCAAAGATACAAAATACAGTGTGCAATGCTAGTGGAGTTTGAAATCACATTATTTCATTAACAAATACTAGAGTATAAACGAAAACGCCAGTAAATCTATGCAGTTTAAAATGGGTTTTGTCGAGTGTTAAAACATTTTGTATAACCTTTAGATTTTTTTAGTCCAAAGGGATTTCAGTCCCGAAGGACTATTGCTTTCGTTTTGGCATTTTGCGTCGGACTCATAAACGTCGGTTCACTTTTCAAACTGTTGCCACAAAATGTTAGAGTCCTGCATTATATTTGAAGAAATTAAATAATGAAAAATCTGCATAAATGATTGTCTATTTCTCGCATTGTGATAAAACAATGGTACATAGAGCCATCGAATTTTGAATGACGAAATCCTACTGCGAATATGGGCATCTGAAATCCCAAATTTGGAATTTGTTTTATTATAGATTTTATATTTTGTAAAACTTTAACGAATTTTTGATTTACAAACTCAATGCTTTAAAAGCGAGAAATGGCAACGTTATATAGAAAAAAAATACTTTTATCTCGAGCTCGCGAGACTGTGTATATCGGAAATTCTAAAGATATGCTTAATTTAACATTATTTTGCGATATTGCTCTTGAACTGAATTTTATGGTTTAAGTGCAAAGAACATGATATTTAATAAATAAAGGTAACACTCAAAACGTTAAAAAAACGCCCCTTTGGACGTAATTTAAAATCTGAAAAATTTCAGTTTCTTTTTTTTTTTTTTTTTTTTTTTTTTTTTTTTTTTTACGTTTAAGCCAAGCAAGATACATTTTTTGGGTTTTCAACTCCAATAAGCTATTTCTTGATGATAACAAAAACGTAACATTAATATGGCATCTCTGTTGCTATTCAGTATCAATAAATCGGTTAATTTTTGTAGTGTTTATTCACTTTTTTTATTCACTCGGGCATTAATCGAACGTCAAAACATCTCTTTAAAATGTTTTTATATAGATGTTCGTAATCAATTTACAACATTTGAATGCATCTTCTTTAAACACAACTTCCTATAAAATGCTTTAGTCTTTGGCCTAAGGAAGTTTATAGATACCAAGTTTCTTGTTTTAATTTTCATACGAGCATCTGCAAACAGTCTTTTCGAAGCTAAGAATTTTCAATTCTTTCACTTTCTACAAATGACATTTCATAAACTTCAGTATCCTGAGTCTTGTGCTTTTTTGAGAGTGTGTAATTTTAGTGGAATGGATATTTCAGAAATTTCAAAGTATTTCTGTGAAAAACGGTTTCTTTTTTGTTTTGTTTTCTTAATTTCTTTTATACATCATTCTAGTTTTATTATAGTATTTGAATAGAACATGTGGCAACGATTAGATAATTCTATTCTTTAAATGATATAAATTTTGTGCATTCTGAGTTATAATATGAACGAAATATAATACTGTTAAATGAATCTAGCGCCAGAGTGTCGCTATGGTAAACAAATACTAGAGTGAATTTTAAAGAATGCATTTATTCTATTGTGGATTATGCGCTGTCGGCGAAGTAGATTTAATTCAATCCAATAAGTTTAAATGAAATTCAAGAAAAAATGCGTATAATTTAATATTCCGTATAAGGAAGTCATGTGGTGTACACATCAGATTTTTTTAAATAAGAAATTTCATCTCTTTATCCAAACAATCTTCACTGTGTTAAGCTCTATCAGGATGAGGCTCCAAGCCATACTTCTAAACATACTGCTCTATTTTTGAAAAAATGAGAAATGAAACCGGAATCGAAGGTATTCCCTTTAAATGCATCCCACCCAAGTCCCCTGTTATGTGTCCTATGGATTACTGTGCATGTGGAACTTTTAAAACAAGCTCTTTATAAGCGTCATTCCAAAACATCGGATGAAGTCTGGAAGATTGTGTAGGAGGAGTGGAATAAAATCAACCTCGATGTTTCAAGAAAAGGACTTTTATCTCAGAAATCAAGATGTAATATGATAGTTCAACAAATGGGCTATCAGACGGAACATATTAGAAAATGAAATTCTAAGGTTTGTTTATATATAAATCTTTTCAAAATCATTACAAAAATGTCTGAACGCTCTTTGAAGTTTAAGTATAGTGTTATTTTCAAACGGAAATGTAATCAGTATCATAATCAGAAAAATTATGTGCTTTAAAGATAAAAGCAATTAGAAAACTATGCAGATTTCCCTGCGTAACTTAACGAAACTTGAACAAGTTACATAATTGTACCTTTGAAGGTTTTTTTCAAGCGCAATATTTTAAATTCATGCAATAATTTAATTGGCTGATAACGATTTCTTTTCAACAGTTCTTTAAATAAGCAACCGATTACAGCGAAATTTCCAGTCGGCCGAAAAGGTCCATATTATCGCGGAATTCTCGGTAATATTTGAAGAACATTACTATTATGAAATTTATCTCTTTTTCTTTTCTTAAATAACATTCTTCAAAAATTTGAAATGAAAATTATGCTAGCACAAGACTCAGAACTCGGCGAATATCTATGCTGTCCACCTCGTCAGTGGTATAGCCGACGCTAGGCTCACTTTCGAAGATTAGGTCATCCGATCTGTTACATTTTTCAGGTACTGGTCCAATCATGTTGACCCTCATTTGCGTCTATAGCACTTTGATGTCCATTTCGTCCGACCCGCGGTCCACGCAGTGCCGCACATGATGGTGCCCACTGTCGTCATCGGCTTGGCTGTCCGGCGTGTGGCATGGCGTAATCTTCATGTCTTTGAAATTGTTTTCATCCCGAATGCAGTCCGAGTCTTTGGTGACGTAGGATCCGACGTCACTGAGGTCAGGGTTAGGGTTGTGTTTGGTGGGGAGAGTCTGCTCCCTGGATCCTCCACTGGATAACAATTCCCGTTCTTTGGAGTTGCGCCATTTCATTCTCCGATTCTGAAACCATATCTTTACCTGGAAAGAGGAGAAAGAGTTGAAGAATTTTCAGTATGAGCCCATAATAAAGAAATCATTCATTTCACGGAGAAATAAAAAAAAGATTAAAAAAAAAAAAAAAATCTGAAATGTTTCAGATTTTAAATTACGTCCAAAGGGGCGTTTTTTAACATTTTGTGTGTTACCTTTCTTTATTAAATATCATGTTCCTCGCACTTAAACCATAAGATCCAGTGCAACAGCAATATCGCAAAATAGTTTTAAAACGAGCCTATCTTTAGAATTTCCGATACAGAGACTCACGCGCTGGAGATAAAAATGTTTTTTCTGCACAACGTTGCCATTGCTCGCTTTGAAATCCTTGAGTTTGTTAATCAAAAATTCGTCAAAGTTTTAAAAAATAGGAAATCGATCATAAAACAAATTTCAAATTTCAAATTGGGTCTTCCACATGCTCATATTCGTTGGAGGATTACGTTATTCAAAATTCGATGACTCTATGTACCGTTGTTTTATCACAATACGAGAAATATACATACATTTATGCAGATTTTTCATTATTTAATTTCTTCAAATATAATGCAGGACTCTAACATTTTGTGGCAACAGTTTGAAAAGTGAACCGACATTTATCCGTCCGACGCAAAATGCCAAAACGAAACTAATAGTCCTTCGGGATTCAAATCCCTTTGGACTAATTAAAATTCTTAGTTTTACTGAAATATTACTGAATAAGTTTTATTGAAATGGGATATTTAAATAAAATAGAATTCTTTTTATTTAGGATACAAGATTCTAATTAGAATTTACTTTGTTTTTACCTTCCTTCGGGGAAGGGTCAGAATTTTCGGGTGAACTGTTATAATTAAAATACATTAAAATAGTTTATCGGCTAATTCTGGATACAGAAAAGCAAGGATTTGGGTGGAAGAGATATTTCAATTTATTTCAATTTTCTTCCCCCCCCTCCGATGAAGTGGCACTGAAGTTGCTTGAATTCCTCTTCTGTTATGTTAATTTTTCTTTAGTTTTCATTAAATTTTTAAATGGGGTTTTTGCTTGTTTGAAAAGTTTTTGTTTTAGCGTTTTTAAAATTCTTTGTTACATTTATAGGAATATTTAAAATTTATCAATTATTTGTTACATTTATATTATATATATATTTGTTACATTATTGTTACATTTATGATCCAGTGGATGAATTTCAATTTTTGGTCTTTGTGAAAAGTTAGTTCTAAATTTCTTGCTTGATGTCTTGAATGATAATTTTTCAACAGCTTAATACGCGAAAATACTAGGCATGTTTGTATTTTGTTTAAGGTGGCTCATACACCTTAAACCCCTTGACACCCTTCGAATATGTGACTGTTGCAACAATTGGGGTATCGTATTTATTTTAAAATCAATTAATTCCAACTTTTTACAGCTGACTACATAATATAGCTGCTTTGGAAACTAGTAACCAGAAATTTTGTGTTGCCACAGATATTTTTGTAATTTAATCCACTTTGGGACAAAAGTATTCGTCACGTTTCCACCTTGCGCTCACGATATTTTAAAAATGGCTTATGGTACATACTTGAAATTTGATGGAATTCTTTGTATGAGCCCTATTTTTTAACTGCACCTAAAATCTGATGAATATTTTACTATTAAAAAATTTTAAAGACGAAAACATTAAAACTTTTTTTTAATCAAATACATTTTATAAACTCGACTCCAAATAAAATAAAAATTTAACATGAAATTCTTAGAATTTTTGGTTCACAGTAGTTTCCAAGTGTTATAAAAGCTATATATTAAATATCGAATTAAATTATGCGATAGAATGTTTTAAACTGTGCGCGCAAGGTAGAATTATGACGAAAAGTTTTGTCAGAAAGCGGATTAAATTATCAAAATATTTGTGGAAACACAAACTTTATGATGACTATTTCAGAAAGCAGCTATATTATGTAGTCAGCTGTAAAAAGTTGGAAGCAATTTCTTTTAAAATACCGTATATACCCGCGTATAAGTCGAGATATTTTGGACAAAAAAAAAAAAAAAAAAAAAAAAGACTCAAAAGTGGGAGGGTCGACTTATACGCGGCGCCATAAAAAATTAAAAGAATCGGAAGTTCAAAAATTTCTTTGTATAATGCAGTTGTTTTCTTCCCGCACTCGAATTGGACGACTTATCAAATAAGTCACTTATTTGAAGTAATTTCATGACTTAAATTATGTGACGAACTACAGTGGTGGCCAAAATTGTGAACACTTTTGGAAATTTTTATGTTTTTGCCCCTGAAAAATGCGAATGCCTGCGAAATACCTTCTGAATGATTATAAAATCATTTAAAAAATATTTTATTAGAAACGAACTAGACGGTACGGAAGATGATGCTGTTTTTGAAAGTGAAAATGACGACGAAGGCTGTAGTAGTGAGCTCACCAGCGGCCGAGCGGTAAAATCGCTGAACACTGGTAGTTCGGTCCGAGGTTCGAATCCCGCGAACGGGCTGGCTGCATGGGCGTTTTCGTGGTTTTCCCCATGTGTAACGTGTATACGAGCCAGTTTCCCTTAGAAAGTCCTCCATGAAGGCATCCATCCCCTTAGGCAGATAGCCCTAGTGTGCTTTGCCATATTCTCAATACGCAATACGCTGTAGTAGTGATTGTAACAATACAGAGTTCGAGACTGAAAATATGTATGATGCCGAGCCAATGACGACAGAAGAGTTCTATGAAATGTTTGGCGAATCTGACCATGAATCGGACGTTGAAGCATTTTAATTTTGTTTATTTACCAATGTATTTTTTATCGTATATTTACTTTTTTTTCTCAGATGATTTTGAATAAATGTAGTACTTAAAAATTTTTTTTCGAAGTTTCTCGATCGATTTCGGAAGTGGGGGATCGACTTATACGCGGGTTTCTTATTTTCTACGAATTTTTTATGTCGAAGTGGGGGGGGGGCGACTTATACGCGGTATCGACTTATACGCGAGTATATACGGTAAATAAGGTATCCCAATTCTTGCAACAGTCACATATTCGAAGATCTTATGGGTTTTAAGGTGTACGAGTCCCCTTAAAAAATGTTTTATAATTATATATATATGTGTGTGTAAGATATAACAAAATACGACAGCTGATTTAAAAATAGTTGGCAATTTCAAAATTAACTATTCTAGATTCTCCCCCTAAATTCATCTGTTCTCCTAAATTCGAGATCCTTCTATGTTATGTAACAACCTAAAATTAACCAATCACAGATTAGCTGTGCTTATACGTCAGACTTGGTATATATACTTGGCACAATAAGTAACCAGAAATTCCTTCTATGTTATGTAACAACCTAAAATTAACCAATCACAGATTAGCTGTGCTTATACGTCAGACTTGGTATATATACTTGGCACAATAAGTAACCCGAAATTTTGTGTAATTTTGTGTAAATTTTGTGTAAGTCATTCCATTCCTTTCCCTAAGTGCTGCTCTGATATTCCCGCTTCCCTTCTCAAATGCCTACGTCATTTCTTTTAAAACCAATATACTTAGCAATTTATCCCATTTAATTATGATTGAATAAATGTCTATCAAACTAATTGGATATGTGGGAAAATAAAGATTAGTGGTTTTTTGGAATCCAGTTTCGTCATCTTTGTCTCGTTTTGACACTCTGCCATCACGACTATGCAGTAAAATTATTACACATATATATTTACTAATGTATTATTTAGTATATTATCTCCTTTGATAAAGGTAGTTAGAATTATATTGAAATGAAATAACGTATAAGCATATTTAAAAACTGAATCTTGAAAACAATTTTACAACGGAAACATCAGAAATGAATCTTGAATAAATTGAAAATGGAAACTTTTAAGAAGGTATAATTAAAAGTAATCAATAAGCCAAGTAATTATCGCCATTGACTGGAAAATAGTTGACTTTTAGAGGGGAACAAACCAACTTCCGATCAATTAACAATAATTTATAAATGCAAAGGTGTTCCGTTTTTTCTCAAGTAAGAATTATTGTGCCAAAAAAGCATTTTAGTAAGATAAGTTTAAACTAAGTAAGTAGAGTTTAAGTGAGATGAATTGAAGTAAAAACGCTGTTTAGAATTAAGTAAAAAAGAGTGGGTATTCCGTCAAGTTTTAAAATAAATTTTAAAATCGTGATATATTTGTGTAAGAGTTGTAGTTTCTTACTTGAGAAAAATGTCCCCCGACACCTTCGCTTTTAATCATATTAGCTCAGTATAAACTTTTAAATGGTTTATATATATATGTACATATATATGTGATGTACCAGCTTTAGTCGTAGCTTAAATTATCAGACGATAAGTTAAAAAAAAAAAAAAAAAAAAAAAAAAAAACAGGATCCATTTATTATTATTCAGGAGAAATAACACTTACAAAAAATCAGTTCTTTGGAGTAAATAAAAAAGAATTACTAATAACTTTTTGTGTGAAGTTTACTGCATCGTTACGTTAAAGAGAAGACTCCGATATTCCTTTGCGAGTCCTTTTATAGCCTCTGGAAAGGCGGAGCTTCCAAGAAATGACGTCAGCCTCGTCAGCCATTCCAGTTCGCTTTAAATATCTCCAGAACATTCTATACCTGTACGTGTAGAAAAGGCGGAAAAAACAACTTGACTACGGGGCTGTGGATTTAATTCCACGTAATAATATTCCACGACGTTCTCCAAATAAGAGAACGTCGCCATTAAAAAATGAAAAGAACATACAGTTAGAATTTTAAGTGTATTCTGACTATGGAATTTTATTATTACATATATGTGTATATATACCCGACATAGGTGTATTTCATTTTTTACATCGGGTAGTGTCGGGGAATTTCTTTCGCGTGTATGAAAATGATTTAAATTAGTTTAATTAAATGGAATTTCTGCTTTAGATTACATTGGATTGAATTTTATTCAGATACGCGAAAGGGAAGAAAAGTCAGGCTTTTCCATGAAATAAACAATAATTACTCATTTTTTTACTTTTCTTTGAATTAAGGTTTTCTATATGATTTATCAACAAGTTTTATATTACAATAGTTTAAAAGTTATATTTTCCAGTAGAGTCATCTTTTGTAAGTTTCATAATTACAATAGTTTATTCGTTCTTAGTTTTCATCTTTTTTCCTAGAATATAATCTCCATTAATAATTTAATTATATATGAGAGATTCAGAAATATATAACTGAAAAATGAAATTAGAAAGGTCATTAAAAAGGAAACCTAAAAAAAGAAACTAAAATCAAAATAAATCCAATAAAAAAAATAATAATAATAATAAATTACAAATTCGATTCAGCTTAGCTCTTCTTCAAGGGGACAGATTTGACTGAATAAATTTGGAGTCGTATTTCTGGTATTCCATTAGAGAAAATGGCAAATAATAGGAAATCGGTGGCTTATAATAATAATTAATTAATCAATAATAAATAAAAGTTTGAAAGTTTTCAGAGTTTAAATTACGTGCAAAGTGGCCTTTTTTAATGTTTTGTGTGTTACCTTTATTTATTAAATATCATCCATCTCCTTCGCACTTAAACGGTAAAATTCAGTTCAACAGCAATTTCGCAAAATAATTTTAAATTGAGCCTATCTTTAGAATTTCCGATACACAGTCTCGCGCACTGGAGATAATTTTTTTTTTTTTCTGCACAAGATTGCCATTGCTCGCTTTGAAATCCTTCAGTTTGTTAATCAAAAATTCGTTAAAGTTTTACAAAATATGAAATAGATAATAAAACAAATTTTCCAGATGCCCATATTCGGGTGGAAACGTATGCTATTAAAAATTGGATGGCTCTAGGTACCGTTGTTTTATCATAATGCTAGAAGCATACTCACATTTATGTAGATTCTTCATTATTTAATTTATTTAAATATAATACAGGGCGATAATATTGTGTGGCAACAATTTGAAAAATGAATCGGTCATTTATAGTGAACCAACGCAAAATGCCAAAACGGGCCAAGTGCCAAAAAAATGCCAAAATAATAGTCCTTCAGGGCAAATTGCCCCTTTGGACTAATAATTATTAATTAAACAATAATTATTATTAATTAAATAATATCAATTAATTATTAAACAATATCAATAATTAATTAAACAATAATATTGATTAATTAATTAAACCATTTTTATCTGATAAAATGCTATCACCGAAGTGGCTTTTATTCTTTTTACATTTACTTATCTAGTTCTTTGACATGCTTATAAAGCATTAGGATATCTTTCTAATCAAGGTAAAATATTAGTTTGTGTTTTAAGGAGCCCTTTTTTTTAGCCTCCTAACATCGAGTTACTTAGTTTTAAGAAAGCCAAATAAAAATACTGCCTTTTCCAGAGGTCTAAAATTATTTACATTCTGATAGCAATTACGAGACGTAATTAATTATCATAATAATTACATAATTAATTAATTATCTCCATGAGAAAATTGCACTTTTGCTTTTGTGAGTATTTAAACATGTAGTTCTAAGAAAGTTAGTAATTTTCAAAGAAAATTAGGAAATTGTAATATGTAGATTTATTTGGAGTAAAGTAAACTGTTTTCTTTTTTTTACATTTTTATTTTATACTTATACATTGTAATATTTTTTAAGAATTTAAAGATATCTGTAGAATATGAATTTTCATGGACTTTTTAGTTATTTAACTTAACATTAAACTTTTTAGTTAATATTTCTCCTGCTGAATTGAAAAAAGATGCTTTTAAATGCCAAAAAAAAAAAAAATACTTTTTAATGTTCTTATGGCTTTCAAGCGGATACATACTGTGCAAATTCCGGTCGGAATCAGTAAAATGAATAAGAATGTTGTATACTACACTGATTACGAATAAGTATTTGGACACCTCTGATAGAAAAGAAAAACTAACTTTATTCAAAATCAATAGTTGGTAGAGCCTCCACGAGTGGTAATTACAGCGTGGACCCTCCGGGGCATACTTTCCACAAGTCTTTGTATGACAGCTAGTGGTATTTTCTTCCACTCGACATAGAAGTTCCTTCACCGATTTTGCACGGGTAGTGCACCCCTGAATTCGGCGATGCAACTCGTCCCACAGGTTCTCGATAGGGTTCAGGTCTGGACTCTGGACAGGCCAGTCCATTCGATGAACTCCATTGGCACCATACCAAGCCTTGGTTAACGTCGAAACATGACAACTGGCATTGTCGTCCTGAAAGTAACAGGGGTCCTACCCGTAAAACTGCCACAACGTAGGAAGCACATTGTCATCCAAAATAGTGCAGTAGGCATCGGAGTTGAGCTTACCATGAATGGGGACCAAGGATTCCAGCCCATACCAGGAGAAACGCACTCAGACCATAATTCCACCTCCACCGAACTTGACTGTTGGCACAATGCATTCGGGCAGGAGACGTTCTCCAGGTAGACGCCAGACCAAGACTCTGCGATCCGAACGGTAAAGGGTGAACCTTGATTCGTCACTCCAAAGAACCCGTTTCCACTGATCTATGGTCCAATTTCGATGTGCTTTGCACCCCATTAACCGAGCAGCGCGGTTGGACTTTGTGATCAGAGGCTTATGGGCAGCAGCACGACCATGAAAACCAAGCAGATGTGCTTCCTTACGGATGGTATTCTTTGAAACAATACTCCCGGATGCCTGTTGAAACTCCTCGCGGATGAGGGCCATCGGTTGGGTGCGGTTCTTCCGAATTTCTCTTGACAGCACTCGTCGGTCTCTATTTCCCAGTTTCGTTGGTCTGCCGACTCGGGGCACATTCCGACAATCACCTCTCACCTTCCACCTCTTAATCACATAGGCCACTGTCGATTTTGAGTACTTCAGATCGCTAGATATGTCCCTTAAGGATCGGCCACATTTGTGATACCCGATAATTATACCTTTCTCGAAATCAGAGAGCTCCGAACTGCGAGGCATCTTGCATGCGACTAAAGCCGATGCTGTTTCCTACACGCTCTATAGCGGTGGAGTCCGTGACGTACCTTAGGACCGCAGATATCGTCATTTGCATAGGTGTCGAAATACTTATTGGTAGTTAATGTAGTAGTTTGTCTTGGGTTCAAATATTGATAAATGGATTAGGTGTGGTGCGTGGGAGCTTTCGTGACTTTCCCCAATGTGTAATGTTAATTAGAGCCAGTTTCCGCTCAAAAGTACTCCATGAAGGCTTTCATCGCTTTAAGTAAGTAGCTTTGGTGTGTTTTACCACAGGCAATGTTTATCACTTCATGTAGCATTTCCTGATATAAGGCGTTAAGGGGATCATGGAATTTAAAATAGCTAAAAATCAACCAAAATATTGAATTTTTTTTTCTTTTTTTTTTACTCTCATAATATTCCACATATGTAACAACATCATATGCAGAAAACCGATTTCAAATATTCCAATTTTTAAAGAAGTTAGAAGCATTTAAAATGTGTAACAGCGTAAACTTTGCCCTTTAAAATTTGGAGAAAATGTAAAAAAAAAAAAAAAAAAAAAAAAAAAAAAAGTATTTCAACAGTTATTTACTGATGTTATAATTTATAGATTTGACCAAAAGAAGTGTTTATTTCTTTAAAAAAAAAAAAAAAAAAAAAAAAGGCTAGAAATAAATTTCAGTATTGACAACCATTAATGAATTTTTGGTTATGCAGGCGTAGAACAGGAAGAAGCCAACTAGTTTTCCCTACTCGTTGCAGAAAAATGATCCATGTCGCTTCAACCAAAGCAAAAAGAGCTTGAAAAAAAAAACAGAAATAGTAAAAAATACCATAAAGCCTTAAAAAATAATGTAAATGTAACAAATAAAGGCAAAACATATGATAACAAATGAAGGTAAAACATATGAAGGTGAATTTTAAAAGTTTCAGTGAATATAAAGCATAAATTGTTTCTACCTCTAACTTCGAATCACATACCAATCTGCGATGTGTTTATTTTTCTCAAATTGAATATTATGAGATTAAAAATAGTTAAATGATACGAAAATGTTATCTAGTGTCTATATATTCCTATTTAAAGTTAATTTGCTGTTTCTCATGACCATGTATTAAAGGTAAGTTTGAAGAAAAACATTAAATTCGGTTCGGATTCTCAAAACAAGTCTTTTCGCAGTTATGTCTTGAGTCTCATTTTTAGTTAAAAATGGAAATGGAAAAATATTTGGAAGAAATTATCTTGTTACAGTAGATCTGTGTATGCATTTTTGGATATGAGGTTATTAAGAAGTTTAAACTTGTGATAATGTTTAACAAAAAGGTGACTTTTTTCCGAAAACTGGGTTTAAGTCCACAAAAATACATTTTAAAAATTTCTGATCCATCATATTCAATAATGGATACACAAAAACTTTTGTCTAGTCTTTATAACTAACTGAAAGGAAAAAATATTGAAAATTAGTGCGAAAAGAGCATTTGAAATCTTTAATTAAAATAATTAATTATTTTTTAAAAAATGTTTAATTTAAAATAAATTGAAATTTTGAACATATATTTTATAAGCTGATGTTATAATATGTATATGTATAAAATTTCTTGTTGAAAACACAAAAACTTAAAAAACTAATTTTAAAGTCCACCGTTCCCTTAGATGGATATCAAATTTTAATTCTCATTTTGCGTGTATCAAGGCATATTTCATCATTAAGGTATACCATAGCTGTGTTAAGGTTGAGGTAAAGGAAATACTTGCCTTAGATAAAATGCGAGAGGGTTCAAGGTTAAAATATAAGAAATTAAATAATGAAACGTGTCTAAAATGAATGAAATCGAGACTCATTATAGCATCAATAATAACACGCAGTTTTGAATGATTTTCATCTTTCTAATCAAATGGCCATAAAAGCTCAATTTTCATCCAATATTTTACTTATATTCAATTTTAATCGATTAAATGTGGCAAAAAAAGGTGGATCATAATTAATCAGAAATCAATAACTCGAACAAACAAACAGACATTATTCTTTATATATATGTAGAGAGAGATTTTGTTAGAAGTTAAAAAGTTTTTGATTGACAAACTTTGCGATTTGAAAGCGAGCAGTGGCAACGCTTTTCGAAATAAAACATTTTTATTTGCAACGAGCGAGACTGTTGCCACTCGGAAAAATGTGTGCAAAAATGAGTGTTTTCAGAGCTTTTAATTAATATCTCGGCTGATTAAAGTCGTACGAAGATGAAAACATTATAAATGGCTTCCCGGGAATTTTTGGAATCGGGATTAATACATTTAATGTTTGGCAATGGCAATGCTATTTTTATTTTATTGTAAAACTTAGAAATTTTTTATTAATAAATTCTACAATTTGAAACCGAGCAGTGGCAACACTTCTCGAAATAAAGCAGATGTTTATCTCCAGCGTGCGAGACCGTTGCCACTTGGAAAACTGAGAGCGAAATTAGCGTTTTCAGAGTCTTTAATTAATATATCTGATTTTAGCTATTTTCTTTTTTGGGGGGGACTGGAGGTCTACCTTTCTCAGGACCCAGAAAAGAATGGTAGAAAATTTGATGACAATAGCTGTAGTAGTGACTGAGTTAATCGTGAACAAATAAACACACAAACATACATTCTTCCTTATATATTCTTCCTGTATATAGGACCCAGAAAAGAATGGTGGAAAACTTGGTGACAATAGCTATAGTAGTGAGAGTTAATCGCGAACAAACCAACAAATAAACACACAAGCATACATTTTTCCCTATATATTCTTCCTATATATAGAGAGAGAGAGATTGAAATATAGAAATTAAATATCGCCCTTTTAAAATTTCCTCAATTAACTGTAGGTATAACGTTAAAAGAAATGAAATTTTGCCGATTCGTCAGCAAACCGAATCTGGTCAATCTTAAAGTAAAATTAATTATGTGTAACTAATATTGTTACATTTATACCAGTAAGCATTTCATGCACACGTGGTGGGATCAATATTGTTTCTGGCAACAATCCCCACATGGTTTTCCGATGCAAAGCCTCATATGTATGCCACTCATTTTTTATGCGTTTTAAAAACCCAAATGCCCACTGTCTCTAGTTTCAGCCCCCCTCTAGATGGTTGGGGGTGGGGGACATCTCATTTCTTTGCACGGCGCATGCGCGAATCAATGAGACGTGGCAATTCGTATGACAAGCACCTCTTCCCATTGGTTGCAGCTGTGACGTCATTGCTATTCACGATATTCAGTCGCAACCGGGGATCGCTGGGGGTTGAGGGGAGAGTAAAGTGCCGTTAATGCAAAAGCTCTACCCCTTTTGCATGTATGACGGAGTTTTCAGCTTCACCTGATATCCGGTACCCCCTTTTTAAACTTCTTTTTTCCCTCGATTTCTTGTGCGCTTTTTGTGGGAGATATCTATGAGGGCTAGGGCCAGGGCTATACGAGTGAGGCGTCTGTGTGGATTCCATATATATTCATGCATGTGTTACACTGAAATATCGAAATCTGTCAGAAGCGGTTTTCTTTTGGGTAGGGGAACTAAGGGAAAAAGATGAGGAAGAAAGGTGCTTTAAATCTTTAACCGTGACTTGAACAGGATCGAAATGGCCATACTTATGAAAATATATTCCGAATATGTCGCCGTATCCGAAACATTAACAATGGTTTTTGAGTTTCGGTTAACTTTATTTTGGGGAGCTACTTCAATAACTCGAATTTCACAGAACTCTCAGAGTGTCAGAATATCATGAATTCATGATAACTACTAGATTTTGAGTATGAAAGAATATGAAGTGTATGCCAGCCGTATGTTTTATGATGAGAATTGTATTCAAAAGGACCTTAATTTTAACAGGAAATAATGAAGACAAATGAATAAATAAACAGGCAACTATAGTATTTTAAAAACAAAGTTATTTTTTTTATCAAAATAACAGAATTAGTCTTTCACGGTGAAATATACTAATTAATCAATACATCCGTTTTTTCAATATTTTTGATTGGTGTAGTATTCCCAGTTATTAAATACAAAACCAAATAAAAAACATTACGCCCAAAGGGGCTTTTTTTTAACGTTTTGTGTGTTACTTTTATTTGCTAAATATCATGTTCTTCGCACTTAAACCGTAAATTTCAGTTCAACAGCAATATCCCAAAATAATTTTAAAAATGAGTATATCTTTAGAATTTCCAATACACAGTCTCGCGCGCTGGAGATCAAAATGTTTTTTTCTGTACAACGTTGCCATGGCTCGCTTTGAAATCCTCGAATTTGATAATCGAAAATTTATTAAAGTTTTACAAAATATGAAATAATTAATAAAACAACTTCCAAATTCCAAATTTGGACTTCCAGATGCCCATATACGGTGGAGAATTACGTCATTCAAAATTGGAGGGCTATAGGTATCACTGTGCGAGAAACTTACATGCATTTATGCAGATTCTCTATTATTTAATTTCTTTAAATATAACACAGGGCTGTACTATTTGGTGGCAACAGTTTGAAAATTTCAACGCAAAATGCCAAAACGAAATTAATAGTCCTTCTGGGTAAATTGCCTCTTTGGACTAATAAAAAAACTCTGAAGTTTTTTTTAACGTTTTGTGTGTTACCTTTATTTATTAAATATTATGTTCTTCGCACCCCAGCGGCACCACAGCGGCACCACAGCTTCGCACCACAGCGGCAGAGTGGTGAAGTCGCTGAACACTGGTAGTTCTGATCTGGTTTCGATTCCAGGCAATAGGGCTGGCTGCATGGGCGGTTTCGTGTTTCCCACCTAAGTAACGCGAATACTAGCAAGTTCCCTTTAGAAAGTCCTCCACGAAGGCATCGAGTGTTTTGCCATAATTAATTAAACCAAACGAAGATTTTATCATTACTCTTGAGTATGGAAAATGTTTTTACACAGGAAATATTATTGTGCATTTTGTTTGAATATTTTAAGAATACTACTAAAATCATAAATTTGAAACTGCAGTTTTCTTAGTAAGATGGTTTGCAAAACTTTTTTTTATCTTATTATTATCTTTTTTATCTTATTATTATCTTTTTATCTTATCATTATCATCTTTTTATCTTAATATTATTAACTTTTTTATCTTATTATTATTAACTTTTTATCTTATTATTAACTTTTTATCTTATTATTATTAACTTTTTTATCTTATTATAATTAACTTTTTGTGTGTGTGTGTGTGTAATAAATATCATGTTCTTGGCACTTACGCCTATTCTATTCTTCGGCAAAATCACACAATATTTAAAAACATCATATCTTTATAATTTCCGACAGACAGTTTCGCGAGCTGGAGATAATAGTGTTTTATTCCGAACAGTGTAGCAACTGCTAGCTTTGAAATCATTGAGCTTATTAATGTTACTAATGTTACGCTATTTAATTACGGCAAAGCCTCGGGGGCTATGTGCCTAAGGGGAGGGATGCCTTCGTGGAGGACTTTCTAAGGGAAACTGGCTCAAAATTCATTAAATTTCTACAAAATATGAAATATATATTTCGAAATTCAAAATTCGGTCTTCCAGGCGTACATGTTCGAGATTCGAGTTCGGACTACTTTATTCGAAATTTGATGGCTCGATGTACCGTCCTTTTGTAGAGAACTTTTTCAAATATTGTAAAATATTGGAACAGTATTATATCATTGTAAAATATTTGTATTTAAATATTGTAAAATATTGTACATTTTAATTGTACAACTTTGTAATTCTAAAATATTGTACGCAGTATTGTACATTTTGTTTGAATATGTTAAGAATACTAATAAAACCATAAATTTGAAACTGCATTTGCGAGCCTGTAACAAAACCGAAACAAATCCGAACGAAATCTATGCAAATAAGTTTAGTACTTTTTATCTGGAATTGTATTATATTATTGTAAAATGTTTGTATTTAAATATTGTAAAATATTATACATTTTGTTTGAATATGTTAATAATACTAATAAAACCATAAATTTGAAACTGCATTTGCGAGCCTGTAACAAAACCGAAACAAATCCGAACGAAATCTATGCAAATAAGTTTAGTACTTTTTATATGGAATTGTATTATATTATTGTAAAATATTTGTATTTAAATATTGTAAAATATTATACATTTTGTTTAAATATGTTAAGAATACTAATAAAACCATAAATTGGAAACGCATTTGCGAGACTGTAACAAAAGCGAAACAAATCTGAACGAAATCTACGCAAACGAGTTTAGCGCTTTTTATTCGATTTTCAAAGCAAGCGCTAACCGTATTTAAATATTATAAATAAAAGGAGAAGATTAGGAGAAGAATCTGATTTTGAAAACACACCTCTTAATTTCATAAAGTTGAAAGCCGAAAAAATTTTGCGTGTTGAGCCAAAAAAAAAAAAAAAAAAAAAAAAAAAAAAAAAAGTGTTTGTTTTTTTTTTTAGCTTAATTAAGTCTGAAGGAAAACGGGGGAATAGAAAGAAATGTTAGGTATTTCGAGAAGCGAAAGCTTTTTGCGTGTCACTTTTAAGTAACACCTGTTCATTACAAGTGAATTACCTGTCTAAAGCAAAGACGAACGGTGTCATAAAAAAGCACGCTTCGGAGAGCTGTTGGAAAGGTTTTTCTTTTATTTTAACGCTTTTTCTCATTAAATATGTCGACATTTACTCAGTGTTGTTATGACTTTATTTAGTTATCTGGCAACTGTTGTAAACGTTGCGGTCATGCAAAGGGAAGGCGTAAACATAATAAAGATGTTCCATGAAAAGATCTGTGTTCCTTCCCAGTCGTGTGTTGAATTCGGGTTTATAGGGTTTTAAGAAGAAAGAATACGAATGAGGATATTCAAATCAGTTTTTTTAACGGCAAGAATTTTGTATAGGTTGCACCAAATCTCTCTCAATTTGTAACTTTTATGTTAATCTTTAGTTTCAACCCTTAGTTTATAAGGTATTTCTTCCACTTTCCTAGCGTCCTTCGTGGTGTAGTGGTTATACACGCTGGGTCGGTTTTCCAGAGGTCCGTGGTTCGATTCCCGGCGAAGGCGGTTGCATATTTTTCATCTTTTCTGCTTCCAATCAACCTAATGACTAAGTGGCGCCCGAACTAAAAGGGTTGTGGATGATGATTCTCCGCACCCAGGATTTGGCGACTAGGTCCCCTAAAACTCTAGTCACGCTTTAAAAAGGGGAGTATATAAGGTATTTCTCCCACTTTCCTAGTGTCCTTCGTGGTGTAGTGGTTCTGCACGCTGGGCCGGTATTCCAGAGGTCCGTGGTTCGATTCCCGGCGAAGGCGGTTGTATATTTTTCATCTTTTCTGTTTCCAATCAACCTAATGACTCTACAAGTTCAGTTTCAGCCCTTAAAGATACGTATTTTTGTTTGTTCGCATAACTCAAAAATGAGTAGCCTCAGAACGTTGAAATTTTGTATACAGGACTGCTATAGGATGTAGTTGTGCACCTCCCTTTTTGGTTGTAATAAGTCGCACCAAAAACATATATATATATATGTTCGTATACCCGGCTCCGTGAGCCCAGTTCTATAAAAAAAATTATTTATTTATTATTGTATAGTATTTAAATATTATACATTTTGTTTGAATTGTAATATGTTATTTTACAATAATATATTATTTTAAAATAATATACAAAATTGTAATATATTGTAAAATAATATATTACAATTTTGTAATTGTAAATATTGTACAGCCGAGTATTCTTACTCAGCTCCGTGAGCCCAGTTCTTTTGTTTTTATATGTTGCTAAATTGCACATATTTTTGCTTTAAAAATGGTTGAATTATGTTGTTCTTATCTTCTAGTTAAGGTTTTTATGACTTTAGGTAATCTGCATGCAATATTTGTAGAGTTATCAACAATTTAAAAGTTGTTTAAGTGCGGCTTATCCTAATTTTTGTTTACCCCAGCAGCCATATTTATTTACATTTTAAACTTAGATGAATAGTGAATTAAGTCAGTTTCTGCACGCACTCGGGAATATTTAAATATATTGTTGCGTGCGTGCGGTTTCGTAATACATTGAATGCGCAAGTCCGATAAAAGGTTAATAAAATTTATTCTTATCGCAAGAAATAAAACAAAATGCTGAAATGTTTCCTCACAGATATTCTTACAATATCACACAGTAGTATATATGTTACCGTGAAAGACCGAAATATGAGAATGTCGACTTTCACCGGAGAATGTCAACATTCACCAAATACGTCGGTGAAAGATCGAATATTGCATTACATTCTTGTACATTCGGACCCTCACTAGTGTATGTCGACAATCACAGATATGCTCTCGTGTAGGTCGAAAAGAGAGGAGTCTATGTACACGCTGTTATTGCAAAAGGAAGAGTTCCACAAATAAATGCAGTTGTAAAAGCAAGGGCCTCTTGTGCAATTCAAAGTGCCATAATAGTTTAAGTTGTTGCAATAAATAAAATTTGAATAACATAATTTGGTAAGTTTATAAATTCTATTATTTTCCTTTCTCATTTTCAATGTACTATGTGTTTTAAGTTCTTATGTTCTTATGTTCTGAGTCTCAAGTGCGTTTTTTCGCGAATGAATTACGGAGAAGGAAATATAATATTCTTATATGTTCAACATATGTTGACATTGACCGGTGTAAGTCAGAAATAAGAGTATTTGGAAAATATTTCGGACATACACCAAGCGACTATGTGAATGTTGACATTCACCGGTGAAGTCGACATTCTCCAGATTTCGGTGTTTCACCGTAACATATATATATAATTTGAATTTAACAAATATTCTCTAATTCGTATAAAGCTAATTTAAATTAAAATTTTAAATTATGAAAATTTAATTGTATACAAATAAAAGATTAATTATTGCTGCGAACTAATTTGCAATATCATTTAAATTCAGAGAGCATATGTAAATTAAGTGCTAGTATCTAAAACCATGAAAAAAATATTTAAAAATTCAAAAAATTAATCCTAAAAATTTAAAGAATTTTTAAGACTAAATTAATTTGCACAAAGTGAATAATTGTTGAGAAGGCAGGAGGCAGATCTTTTCAAGGGGAAGTTGCCTCCAAACCCACCTCTTCAATTACTCAATTCGTGTTTCTTCATCCATATAGGCATGGGTGAAGTATTATTCAAAACCAAAAGTAAAAACCAAATGTAGTGAATTGCTTAAATATGAAATTTTAACTATTACAGTATTTCGAGAAATTTAGTAAGCAAATCGACTAGGAAACAAAATTATTAATTACAAGTGCATTGCTAACGTAATTAAGAGTTTAAATCCAAAGTAATTTAGAAAACTAAATTTGCTAAACAAAGTGAGGGTGAGTAGTTTGTTTCTGCTAACTGTGCAATTCAGAGTGTCATAAATAGTTTAAGTTGTTGCAATAAATAAGATTCGAATCACATAATTTAATAATTTTTATTACTATTATTTTATTTTCTCATTTAGAACGTACTATGTATAATTAAGTAAGTTTTCAACTTCTATTATTTTCCTTTCTCATTTTGAATGTATTGTGTGTTTTCGGTTCTCATGTACTTAAGTTCTTATTTCAAGACTCGAGTGCGTTTATTCGCGACTGAATGACGGAGAAGAAAATATAATATTGTTATATGTTCAAAATTCACCATTAGTACATGGTGAATGTCGACATTGACCGGTGTAAGTCAGAAATAAGAGTATTTGGAAAATATTTCGGACATACACCAAGAGACTATGTGAATGTTGATATTCACCGGTGAAAGTCGACATTCTCCAGATTTCGGTGTTTCACCGTAACATATACTTTACTATTTACAACTAAGTGAACAACTGAACTGAGATATTTCTCTCCAGCTTTTTAATCAATCACGAGAAGGTTCTGGTAATTTCTGTTTTCTCGAGTTTTCTGGAAAGCAAAAGAGTGGAATTACGAGATATCTATTTATTAAATGTTAAATGCGCATGCTCCTGTATTTTTATTTTTCCAGCGTAGCGCTCTCTGCACGGGGATATAAAACAATTTTAATTATAATTGTACTAAAAATAGCAAACTAAAATACAAAATTCGTAACGGTATTTTTGTTTGCTTGTGTTTGTTTTCAAGAACTTTCAATCATCGCTCGTTCTAATCTGAAATATTTGAATTTTATGATGTATAATTGGAGTATTATTGCATGTTACGGCTGATTTTGCAGCTGTATCAGCTTCCTCGTTCCCCGTGGTTCCAACATGAGTTTTGATTCATGAGATTCGTGAAGACAGGCTAGGATGTTGTGAGGTACTTTCGATAATTTTTATAAGGTATTTCTCTCGCCTTCTTATCATGCCTGTCTGGTGCGGTAGTCTGCTCGCTGGGCGCGCATTCACGGCCAACTGGAAGAACATGGCCTGATTAGCTACAGAGTGACGTCACGGAAGGCGTCTGAGTCCTCCGTGACTTCACGTTTGAATATGCGAGTTTCGTTAAATGTTTAGATTCTTTTGTTTTAAATAATTCATAGTAATTAACTTTTCAGAGACTTACGGGAAAATGTATATAAAAGATCATTTATTCATTTATAGTTAAGATTGATAGCTTGTAGGTATTATTTTAAGAAATATTCATTAAATTTTCTATCCAATGTTTTAACGATATTTTGTACAATTATTTTTATACTGAATGACATTTTAGGATTTACTGAAAAACAAAGTTTTAAAACAAATAAATAAATAAAGATTGCTATTTATTAACATAAATAAATCTTTACAGTTTGATTGTTCATACTATCAGGTTCAATGTTCCGCCTTACTTGCTTGGGGAACATTCAAGAACCTTACTCGGAACAGGGAGCTTACTAAAGCTATGTTCAATAAATGTGGGAAGTAGACAAGATACACAGGAAGGGTATACGAAACCCTTTATTTTTCACTCTTTACAATAATTTCCGGACTTCGGAATACACAGACCAACCACTTGTGGTCTGAACGTAAGAATATAAAAATATTAACTAAACTCTAACTTAACTTTGGAATAATAAACAAGGGCCTCCGAGAAGATTGGCCGTATATTAACAGGAAGCCATATGTAGTACAGAGAACTGTTAACACTACAATACGTTTAAAATTATTAAGAGGATTAAACCTCTGGCCTGGAAGACAACCAGCAACCGAGTAAAACTGCTAAGGCAAGCGGCCTGCTTCTACTAACTCCTTCCTCTCTCTCGCTTGGCAAAAAGCCACAACTTAAGTACTTGGCGTTCGCCAGACAAATTTGCATAAATAAGTTAAAGCTTTTAATTCTGGCCGGAAGTAGAAAATAAGAAGTGATAGTAAAGATTTAAAATAAAATAAACGTTAGTAAAACTTAAGATCCTTACAATACTTCCACTAAATACTAATATAAAATTCTTTAACAAATACTCCGAAAAATATATTTACAAAATTTACTGTTGATTTCATTCATCCCAAAATTTCCAGGTTCATTTTCGCAGATATGAAGGAAAAGGGAAGGAAATGAATGAAAAGAGTCAAAAGTATAAATAATTAACCGACAAAATAATAAACACTATTTTACCAATTAAAAGACATAAAAACGATTTTTTATTATCTTATAACGATATAACTATTTATTAATAATTATTGCTGTTTTTAATTTTAAGAATAACTTGAATGAGCGATCAGTAATATAGCTTTACTGCAGAGCTTTTAAAATGTATGCAAATGTATTTTTTATTCATTTCAGTTATTATCTAACAAAACGAACATGAAATCAAAAGTCGCAGAAAAATTAAAATTTCCTAAAAGTCTGACATTTGCCAACATAAATTAAATAAAATGTAATTTTGTGCAAAATTACAGCAAGCGAATTATTGCTAATGTAATGATATCTTTATAATCTGATAATAAAGAAGAAATCATGAAAGACTGAACAGATGTTGCTTCAATACTTTCAGGATTCTCAGGAAAGCCAATTAATTTGTTTTCCTTTCTATGTCACCTTTTTCACTCAAACTTCATCAATATATAAATTCTCGAATTGTTCATGTCCCAGTAAATGTTTTTAGCTTTACCTTCTACATGCTTGCAATTAGCTTCATTGTTCATTGATACATCAAGCTTAACAGGCCCAGGATTTTTCAGAAATGGTCAATACATGGAAGGAAGATTAGTTGACTGTTATAGAAGCAACTGTAACAAGGAGCGTACTGTCTTTGGCGAAATGAAGCAACTCCAATGATGGAACACAGCAATAACTTTTATTTAACACTAAAAAAATGGCGACATACAAACAAGAAGAGAAAACATATTCTAACACTTAAAAATAAATTACATTCTTCGTGCGAGAGTCGCACGTGGCACTCGAGTCTGTTTTCAACTATTGCCATTCACAAATACCTTAATGTTCATCTATTTAAATTATTTAAACTACAAAATTTTAATACTATTTAAAGCTGTTACAGTACTTAATGTATAACGATTTGAGTTGACTTGGTTTAGTTTATTGTGGCAAAACACTGTCTTAGGGATGCCTTCGCGGAGGACTTTCTAAGGGAAATTGGCTCGTATACACGTTATACATGGGGAAAATCACGCAAATACCCTTCCAGACAGCCCCTTCGCCTGGATTCGAACCCAAAAACTATCAGAGTTCAGCGATTTGACCGCTCGGTAGAATGGTGGGATAATGTATAACGAATAAGCAAAGAATCACTTTGGATTCCCTGTTGTGTTTCTCCAAGTGAGTATTGAAAAAAGCTTAATGAAGGAGCAATATAATTAAGTATGAATAGACACAGTGAAACAGATAACCTCATTATGATGCTCTTGAGACAGACCCTGCCGCAATAGTTAGAGAGAGCATACTAATAAAACCCTGAACTAAAAAGAAAAAAGAAAGCTCTCAATGCCCATGAATGGCTCATGAAAGAAAAAAACAGAAATCCAGACACCGTATGTTTTAAAACTCCGCACGCTTTTTCGCATACAATTTCACCCTCCTTTTCAATAACACACACCCCCTCGTCTCTCAATACGGGGGGAGGGGGATGAGAAAAGCCAAAATTTTTGCAGCCCCACAGCAGAGAGAGGGCGCCATCTTGTTCGAATGATGCCAGGGGTGGTGCATACAATGGTGCAGAGTTGGCCACATGACAAGTGCACGCGGTACCGAGTGAGAGGGTGATTCCCGCGCAATGGAGACGTCAGCTGGCACACCCCTTGCCCACCCCCCCCCGCGAATTTTCCGTCGAAAATGATCCAGCTCACCTCCCCCACCTTCTTTTCAGCACAGACATATACATTTTTAGGAGGATTTCCACTTGGGGTATGAATTGTCATCGTTAAGAAGAGGCTGCTTCGTAAGGGAGTGTTAGCATCTTCTATAAATGATAAATATTATATTGGGAAATTATATCTATGGTATATTTGTATTCACTTATATTTCCATGCATTTTAGTTCGGTAAACCAAATTGAAAGATTTCAATAATTTGATTAAATTTTCAATTCATAGATTTCTAGACTGGAGATTTTTCAGTCGCAGTTTTCCGTAGTTTTACGAGCTTTTTGTGACATTTTCAAAAAATGATTGAATTTTCTTTACACAGGTAATTGAAAATTTATTTTTCTTGTTTCAAAACAACTTCAATTTTTTTTTTTCGTTGAGTATAATTAACACATGTTTGCATTTTTAGCCCAAAGGGCTATTAGTTTCAAAACGGCATTTTGCGTCGATTTGCTTTTCAAACTGTTGCCACCAACTGTTACAGACCTTGAAAAATCTGCATGAATGTTTGTATTTTTCTTGCACTATAAAAAAAACAACAGTACCTAAAGCCATCCAATTTTGGATAACATAATCCTCAAACCCAACAAGGGCACTCGGAAGCAAATTCGAAATTCAAACTTGGGCACCAAAGTTTCAATTTCGAATTTGCTTTATCGTCTGTATCAAATTTTATAAAACTTTAACGAATTTTTGATTAACAAACTCAACGATTTCGAAGCGAGCAATGGCAACACTGTACGGAAAAACTTTTTTTATCTCCGGCGCGTGAGACTGTGTATCGGAAATTCTAAAGATATGCTTATTTTTAAATTGTTTTGCGATATTGCTGCTGAATTGAATTTTGTGTGTCTTAAGGGCGAAGAACATGATATTTAGTAAATAAAGGTATAAGGTATTTCTCCCAATTCCCTAGCGTGCCTTCGTGGTGTAACGGTATCACGCTGGGCCGGTATTCCAGAGGTCCGTGGTTCGATTCTCCGGCGGAGGCGGTTGCATATTTTTCATCTTTTCTCCTTCCAATTAACCTAATGATTCTACAAAGGTAGCACACAAAACGTTAAAAAAGTGCCCTTTTGGGCGTAATATAAAATACAGCATTGTCTTTATCAGATAAAATGAAAAAAAATTATCGCCTCCAACTGAGGAGCCAGAGAAGAAGCAGAAGTCTCATCCCATGAAGCTGTGAGCAGCAAGTGGTCTTATGTTGCGGTCTTCATTGAGTATTTCGTAGTTGTGTGTGTGTGTGATTATGGCAAAGCCTCGAGGGCTATCTGCCTAAGGGGAGGGATGCCTTCGTGGAGGACTTTCTAAGGGAAACTGGCTCGGATACACGTTACGCATGGGGAAAACCACGAAAAGGCCCATGCAGCCAGCCCGTTCGTGGGATTCGAACCTCGGACCGAACTACCAGTGTTCAGCGACTTTACCGCTCGGCCACTGGTAAGCTATTTCGTAGTTGAAGACTTGTGTTCACATAGTCGCATTGGACAGCTTTAGAGAACAATTTCTCATTTGTTCCTTTAATAAATTCTGTGATGGTTTCACGCTTAAGCTTATTTCGGATGAGAAAGTCAGCATCAGGGATAATACGAATAAATTTGTTCTGCACTATTTAAAGTTGATGTTATTGATTAGGAGAGGCAGTATTCCAAGCTGGAGATGCATAACAAAGAATAGGTCGGAAACAAGTAGTATAAATGTGTCTCTTGGTTCTTAGGCTAAGGTTAGAAAATTTTCCAATTACTGGAAGAAATCTGCGCATACAATTCCGATTGCTTTATTTTTAACATTCTTAATATGGCTGGTCCAAGTGAGATTATGGTTAAGAATCACACCTAGGTATTTGGCTTTTGTAACTAAGGGAACAGGCTCTTGAAAAAGAAAACGTTCTTTAAACTTAATCCGTTTTTACTTCCTTGTACGAAGTAAAAAGGAAGTATTGTAATCGCAAAAAGTTTCAGGCAACATATTTCAACGAAAATATCCATTTTGGCCGCTTTCGAATGCAATTTAACGATGTTTTTGCGTGATATCTGTACGTAAGGACAGAATAAAAGACTCGTTTCCTCCCAAAAAATTATAAAACTGCTTTAAAATTAATTCTAAAGGAAATTTTTCGTGGCGTCTGTACGTATCTCGCATAACTCAAAAACGAGTAGCCTCAGAACGTTGAAATTTTGTATATAGGACTGCTATAACACGTAGATGTGCACCTCGTATTTTGGTTGCAATCGGCCGCACCAAACGTATATAAATATATTTAAATATATATCCACTCTGTTACCCGGCTCAGTGATCTCAGTTTCTTGACTCTTATATGTTTGTAAATTGTACATTTTTTGCTTTAAAAATGATTGAATTATGTTGTTTTTATCTTCCGGTTAAGGTTTTTATGCCTTTCGTAATTCTGGAAGCAATATTTGTACAATTATCAACAATTTAAAAGCTGTTTAAGTGCGGTTAAGTTTTAAATAACATGGCGGACAAATTTGTTTACATTTGAAACAGCAGAATTGTAGATTTGTTGCCAATCTAGAGAGACTAAGCTTCGCAACACAAAAATAACGCCTTCATTTATTATTGCGAATTAAATCATGCTTAATCCTTTCTGGATTTTTTTCGATGAAATAAGTGTTTCAGATTTACTTCGTAATTTTTAATGCAGATATTTTGAGTTTTTATGTATTTTTGCCTTGTCGCGAAGTGAGAACTGAATTAATTGAATGAGAAATACTAAATCGTCTGTGAAAAACTGTTTCTTTTCTGTTTTGTTTGCTTAACTTCTTTCATACATCGTTTTATTATAGTGTTTGAATAGAACATGTGGCAACGATAATTCTTTAAATGATATAAATTTTGTGCATTCAGAGTGTCGTTATAGTAAACAAATATAGTAAATTTTAAAGAGTGCATTTATTCTTTTGTGGTTTATGCGCTGTCGGCGAAGTAGATTCAGTTCAATCCAACCAATTTAAATGAAATGAAAGAAAAAATGCGTATAATTTAATATTCCGTACAAGGAAGTCATGTGGTGTACACATCAGATTTTTTGTTTTTGCAAAGGATTAAAAGCTGAAACTTACTGACGTTAATTTTAACTCTCCAATTGGTGCACCAGTCCTCTACAGTGTAAAGAAAATCTTGCATTTTATCAATTGCATGATTAGCGTTGATAAACTTAATGGCTATCGCCGTATCATTGGCGTAGCATGGGTGCTACTTTGGTAGACGGTTGCACGGATTTTGGCGAGTTTTTGGCAATTTTTCTTTTGGCGAGTAATACGACTTATGGTAAACCCATTGCTGGATAAGTTATTTATGGTAACCGATACTTTGTTGACATTTTATTTAAAAAATAATGCGTGTTATTATGCATAAACTCCGTGTTTTAAATATTATTTATGGCTTCTAAATATTAAAAATAAATTTAATTTCGCATTTTTATTTGAAATAAAAATTTTATTCTTTATCATATTTTATGAAATTTTATGCTGTGGATGATGTAATCAGTGACGTCACCTTACTTTAAAAGTAATTTGTTTTAATATCTATAAATTTAATCTAATGTTTTAAACATTATTTATGGCTGTTAAATATTAAAATACAATTTAATTTTGCATTTCTTTTTTAAAATGATTTTATTATGTATGATTATTTAAATAATTTTAATTCTAGGCCGGATGTAATCAGCTCTCTGATTGGTTATACTAAAATATTTGTGCATCAATGAGCTGTAATCAGCTCCCTGATAGGTTACTGAAAATTTGTGCATTACCGCGCCATTTTAAAATTTAATTCATATCTTCGAATTCCTTCAAAGATGAATGTTGTTTTTGATAAGTACCAAGAATTTTTGGTTTCGGAATCAAAAAATTGTCCTTTGAGACCTTATTTTCGCCAGCCTGGCTTTCCTAATCAAAGATTTATTTATAAATTCTTACAAGGGTCAGAGGAAATTTATTTTAAAGTTTGGAGGAAACGTCGCTAATTGTTTCTTCAATGAAGTGCGAAAATGTAGATCACAGATGAAGACCGTTAGAAGAGCCGATTCTGAGACGGCCGTATATGATATTGTGGTCATGTTGGAAGAAATAACCGCTGTAACGGTAAGAAAATTATTAGACATTCCTCCTTTTTTACCGACAATAAACTAATTGCTGTCATTTTAGCTCTAGTGTACGAAGCGTTCTTATTTACTTATTTTAAAGTATTTAATTTAAGTAATATTTTAATTCTTTTAAACGTTGGTATGAGGGTTTTTAATTCGATATTCAATTTCAGTAATATTTTAATCTAATTAAACGTTGGCACAATGTTTTTATAGCGGTGTTTTTATTCTCTGCTATATGAAAAGTAATAATAACCTTACTTTAGTATTTTATACTCATAGTAAATGTATTTATTTACACTTGCCTGCCATCTTAAAAAACGACATTTTCAACAAAAAAATTAATCCATTATTTCTAACGATATTTATTTATTTTTTTTTTTAAGTTTCGAATACTTTACTATGCGTAAAAACAGCGTTTTTCAAGATGGCTGACGTTTGTAGAAATCGCGCCAACAATTGCGCCAACGTAAATCGCCAAAAATCTGTGCAACCGTCTACCAAAGTAGCACCGGAGCATGCAAGAAGAGAGTACTTGTCAAGTCCAGGATGAGGAAAGTCTGAGATATCAAACAGGTAAAGAACCGGTCCGAGGATGCTTCCTTGTGGAACGCTAGATCTTATAGCTCTCAGACTAGAGGTTTCATTGCCTAGTGGGACGAAGAACTTGCGATGTTGCGAAAAGGAATAAATCAGGAGAAATAATGCCGTTTGGTGCGACGATCGACCCTTTTTATACCACTTATTTACAATACCACCTAGCGGCTCGTCCTTTGCTTTCTGACTATACATTCTATGACGAATATTGTTCGCATAGCTGCCTTCTATCTGCTCGTATATCACCCCGTAAAGTTTTGCTTTCTTGTTCAGATTCATCCTGTATTTCATAATTTTTTAATTAACTAATAATTTTGATTAAATTGCAGCGATTCTTCGAAGCAAGACATGTGACCCCCAGACCGGGTTTCTGCTTTTTAAGGATGGATTCCTTTGCAGGAAAATTTCGAAAGCTGATAAAAAATCCAAATTGAGGGGCAATATAGTTATAAGGTATTTCTCCCGGCTTCTTAGCATGCCTTCGTGGTGTAGCAGTCAGCACGATCGGCGAGTGTTCGAGAAGTCCGAGGTTCGAGTCCCGGCGAGGGCATTGATCGTTTTTCATGTCTCCTGCTTCCAAAAAAAAAGTAATAAATCTACAGTGGCGCCCGAACTTAAAAAAGGTGGTGGATGCTGATTCTCTACCACCAGGATTTGGCAATTGGGTTCCCTAATCCCCAGCCGTCCTTTAAAAATAAGCGGTACTTTAAAGGGGGGAGTATATAGGTTATTTCTCCCGCCTTCTTAGCATGCCAGCGTGGTGTAGTGGTCGGCACGCTCGGCGCGTGTTTGAGAGGCCCCGGGTTCGAGTCCCGGCAAGGGCATTGCTCATTCATCCCAAGCCTGTACCAACCACGGGAAATTCCCAGCGTATTACAGACGTTTCCTCAGACGGGACGTCAACTGTTCTTGCGGTTTTCGCGGGGAAGACGCGGACGCACTTCATTACCTGCTCTCCTGCCCTCTGACAGAGCACCTTCGACAGCAGTTCTTTCCTTCCGACTCCGACTACATCACATATCCTGTGAATAGACTGTTCACGGACTATTACTGCAACAAGGGCATCTTAGAGATAATGAAGCAAGTGAATGAAAATAATTATATCCAAGAAACTACAGATTAAAGTAAAATGTAGAAAGTCGGCCTAACCGTCAGATTGCTGGCAATGACTAGGATGACTTCCTAACCCTGTAGTGCCATTAACTCAGTTTGGCGGAACAGGTTAAGTAAAGTGACCATATCTCTCCTGCTTCCAAATAACCTAATATCGCTACATAGTACAGGCAATAGTTCTGGCCTCCGAAAGCGGAAAGTCTTGTTTTTGATTTTCATTTTTCCGGGAAGTATCCTTAAAAGTATTTAACATCAAACAGAATTATTTTTTGCTTTAATATTATTTGCTATAAATAAGAAAACTACCTTCACGTCGTCATCTCGGTGGTTTATTTTATATCCTCTCTAGCGGCAAGAAAAAAAAAATTCTTGCTCCATATTCTGGGTGCTGCCACGATAATAATTTACAATATTGAAGAAAAAAAATAGTGCTTCATTTTATAGGGAAATAAATAAGAAAAAAAAAGGAAACCTCATCTCTTTCTGCATGCGTCAAAAATCTTTAATTCCGTTTTATGACGTGCAATAAAGAACCTTCTGGTTTAGCCAACTGTAAACGAATAACTCCCAAATAAATAAAACGGAAAAAATACGGAATGAAAAAACGGTTTTTTCTCTCTTCCGACTTTATAAGATCGAAGACTTGAATAACTTTTTCTCTATGCTCTTTTATTTATATTTTCTCAGAGAGAGAATAAGAGAGAAAAGCTCATACCGCTGTCGTTAAATAAGCGGTATTTTAGAGAAGACTGTTAGAGTATGAGTGGTATGAATCTGCGATGCAGGCAAGCTTCCTGTGGAATTCAACACATATTTTTTTAATAATTCGTTTTTTGATTTAAAGGCACACTGAGCTACGTCATCGGGGTCACCGCTTTCAGATAGTTTTATGAAAATGCCTAGGATATAAGGAGGAGTATATAAGTTATTTCTCCTGCCTTCATAGCATGCCATCGTGGTGTAGTGGTCGGCACGCTTGGCGCGTATTCGAGAGGTCCCAGGTTCGAGTCGCGGCAATAATGTAAACAGGCATAAGCATTTGTAATTATATTATTCTTTAATCCTAAACGAACTCACAAGTAAACCTTCTCTCCTTTGATACCGGTTTTCCGGAAATTTTCTGAAAGCTTGTAAGGATTATGTTAATTTTATGAACAGTTAAATTTTGAGTTAAACTCCATTTCCTATCGCTTCTTAATTTCAACTTACCACTTCCGGCCAGAACGTAGTTTTAGAATCACGTCTGAATGCTAATGAGGAAGAGCGGTATTTAACCGCGGAGTTCGACTGCCTTAGAGAGATACCAGATATTCTGGCTACACGCGTCCTCCTTTTTAGGCATCTCTCTCGTAAGCTATTATTACGCTCGGCTCATCAATTTAGGCCCTTGATAGCTTCGCAGTCAATTAACGTTAAGGGGTTAACTCTGTTAGTATTTTGATAGCTTCGGCTATATCTTTTTAGTTTAGTTCTTAGTTTCCTGAGTTGAAGCCATAATAAAGGATAATTTAACCAAACGACAGTTGCAAAATCATTAAAATGCTCGGTGTCCACTGTAAACAAAATGATAAACGTTGATTTAAATGTTAAGGAAGCGAAAAAACGCAACGTGCATCGCCTTCTTCCAAAGCATTTCGCTCAACGCAGGGCACGCTGCAGAATTATATATGAGAAACACTTATCTAAAGAAAACTGGAAAACAATCGTCACAATAGATAAAGCACGGGTGTATTTAAATGATTGTAACAAAAAAAGAGCCATTTATTATCATAAAAGGGGAGAAAAAAATTTAAGTACATGGTTCAAAGAATCGGAAAAAAGTTTTTCTAAGGGATTCATGATTGTTGCTGGTTTTTCTTATAATGGCCAGTTAAAAATAAAGAGAGTGCAAAAAAATGTCAAGATTCACTCCAAATGCTATCAGGAGCATATTTTATCGCCAATTTTTCTGAATGAAATACCATCGCTTTACCCACAGTGCCCTCCATCTGTGACACTCCAACAGGACAAAGCTAGCAGTCACACATCAAAATCCACTGTAAATTTCCTAAAAGAAATGGAACCCAAAACTGGTATCAAGGCCATACCCTTCACTGATATCCCTACTGAATCTCCCGACGTATCACCTATGGATTTTGGTGCTTTCGGATTTTTAAAAACTGCATTATCCAAACGTTGTCCCCAAACCCTAACAGGACTCTGGAAAGCTGTTCGGGAGGAATGGGATAGAATATTTCTTCTGTCACTTCAAAAGGCATTATTATTCTAGAAATTGCGGTGTCGAAAGATAGTTCAGAATAAGGGATATCAAATAGAACATTTAAAACACAAGAATTTTATGTAATTTAGTTTTGTGAATACAATATACATCGTCTAAAAATGTGTGAACAGCCTCTGTATATGTTGAGTGCGACCGATTGCAACCAAAAAGAGAGACCCACAACTACATGTTATAGCAGTCTGATACACAAAATTTCAACGTTCTAAGGCTACTCGTTTTTGAGTTATGCGAGATACACACATACGTATGTGCGTACGTACGGGGAGAAAAGTCTCTCTGAATCCATTTTACACTCCATTTTGCGAAACATATTCCTTTGTTCTGTCCGTAGGTATATCAAAAACTTATTGTTAAGCTTATTGTTATTGTTATATCTTATTATAACTTATTGTTAATCTTATTTATTGTTATATCTTATTGTTAAGCAAAAACTTCGTTCGAATACTCGAGAGCGGTCAAAATGGCTATTTTCGTTGAAATATGGTACACGAAGTATTTCGCGATTTCAATACATCGTTTACTACGTACAAAAATGTAAAACGTGGTTAATTATTTTTTAATCATTTAATGTATACTTCTTATGCAGAGTGGAATTTTCATATAGACATGATTCCGCGGTTATAATACAAAACTATTTAAATGATTCGTCATATTTCTAAATGATTCATTTCCTGTTGAATGATTAATTAAGTTCCCCTTTAAACGATAATATATATCAATTCTCCTTTAAATTATTCCTTACCATTTTCGCAGCTACATTAAAAAAAATTATTTTAGTCAATTGTGTTTATTTCTAAGCTGATATTTTTGAGTCTGTAAGCGTATGGAAAACGGCCTGGGAGAAAAACATTTTTAAATTCAGTGTCTGTACTTTTAAGAAGTTGAAGAAATTAAACCGGAAGAAAGTGAAAAAATCTTTGATATTCTTTTAACTGAAACTCTTATTTCTGTAAATAAATTAGAGGATGACAGGGTTGATCTTATTGGCGACTTTATTGTTTGGAATCATTCTTATTGTTGTCAGCTAGACCTGAAAGGTTATTAATTTCGTTTTGGCATTTTGTGTTGAAAACTTTAAATGACCGTTTCACTTTTCAAATTATTGCCACCAAATATTATTGCCCTGTATTGTAGTTAAAACAATTAAATAATGAAGAATCTGCATGAATGTATGTATGTTTGTCGCATTGTGATAAAACAACGGTACCTAGCGCCATCTAGTTTTGAATAACGTACGTCTCCACCCGAATATGAGCATCTGGAAGCCCGAATTTGGAATTTGTTTTATTACCTTTTTCATATTTTGTAAAACTTTAACGAATTTTTGATTATGAAACTCGAAGATTTCAAAGCGAGCAAAAGCAAAACTGCACGGAAAAAAAATATTTTTATCTCCAGCGTGCGAGACTGTGTATCGGAAATTCTAAAGATAGGTTCATTTAAAATTTTTTTTGCGATATTGCTGTTGAATTGAATTTTATGCGTTTTAAGTGCGGAGAACATAATATTTTAATAAATAAAGGTAACACACAAAACGTTAAAAAACGCCCCTTTGGACGTAATGTAAAATCTGAAAGTTTTCAAATTTTTCTTCTTTTTTTATGAAATAGTTAATTTTACTGAAATACCCGAGTAGAAGATGTATGTGATGTACCAGCTTTAGTCGTAGCTTAAATTATCAGACGATAAGTTTTACAAAAAAACAGGATCCATTTATTATTATTCAGTAGAAATAGCAGTTACAAAATAAGATATTCGGAGTAAATAAAAAGAATTACTAATAACTTTTTGTATGAAGTTTACTGCATCGTGACATTTAAGAAAAAGCCCCGATATAACTGTACGTGTAGAAAAGGCGGGAAAAACAACTTGGCTACGGGGCTGTGGATTTAATTCCACGTACTTTCAAATAAGAGACCGTCGCCATTAAAAATTAAAAGAACATACAGTTAGAATTTTAAGTGTATTCTTGACTATGGAATTTATTGTTACATGTATGTAAATATAATGGAATTATGTAAAATACTTGGTTAGGAAATAAAAAAGCAAGCTGTGATTGCAGTAAGCTACGACTATGTGATTATAGCTTACCGGATAATACCGAACATGCCATCAACGGTTAACTCAATTGCAGTTAATGCGAGGGCAGTTAGTAAACGCAAGAAAGAAGTTTTTTTATCCATTTGTTTTATTATCCATTTCATATTTTATAAAGCATTTATGAGTTTTTGGTTAAGAAACTCGTCAATTTCAAAGCGGACAATGAAAACACGGTACTTAAAAAAAAACGCGCCTGATTGTGTATCGGAAATTCTAAATATATGCTTTTTAAAATATTTTGTGATATTACTGTTGAACTTAATTTTGTCGTTTAAGTGCGAAGAACATGATATTTAATAAATAAAGGTAACACACAAAATAAGATAAATAGAGTTTGTAATATAAGGTAAGTAGAATTTGTAAAATAAGATAAATAAATTTTGTAATATAAGATAAGTAGAATTTGTAAAATAAGATAAATAGAGTTTGTAATATGAGATAAGTAGAATTTGTAAAATAAGATAAATAGAAGATTTTACGCGCGTGTTAAGATAATTTTCATCTCTAACTTTTAGAATAGTTTAGAAAATCAAAAATTAACTTGGAAAATGCATTGACAAGTGTAGAAACACTCTAGTGTTTCCTAATTTTCGCTTGGAACCGAAGAAATATTTTTAAATAGCGCCAAATGTAGTTGAATATTTGTTTCCTTTTTTTTTTAATAACGCTTAAAAATACTGATTAAAAACAACTTTAATTCATTATGTAATTCTTTGCTTTCCGTAATTTTTTCAGTGTATTTTCAGAAAAGCTGAAAAGAAATCGAATTGAATTATTGAAAGTTAAAAACAATTGATTCTGAATTTCCATAATGTTAGAAAATTGTTAATCTATAGTTTTGGGTAACATTTTCTTATTTTTGAAAAGACTGAATATTTGATGCCATTAATATTATAATATAAAAACCAATATTAAAAAAAAAAGGGGAAAATAAAATTAAAACTCGACAGTAGAAAGTAATGTAAAAAATAGATTCAGCCTGACTTATTTCCCTTTTCTTTTGAAACATTCTCTTATATGAAGTGTCATTTTTTTTCACTTATTATTTACTTTTATTTAATAAAAATATATATCTATATATATATTCAGAGCTAAGTGAGATTTTTGAAAGGAAAGATAGATTTTCATCTTTGAAAAGAATAATAAAAAATGGATTCTTTTTCTCATATATATAATATAATATACGCGAATTTTTGTTTATTTATTTATTTATTTTTTGAATTCTCCAATGGTTGTGGACTACTTGGGCGTCATATTTTCCCATTGAATTCCGATTTCGTTTTTTTTCCGTCACGGTTTATTGGCAATGTGCGAATACAGAGGGCGCTTCATTCGAAACGAAGGACCAATATTTAGGAGAATATATATATTTCCTATTTTATTTCATTTTTATTCTTTACTTTTCACTTTGGTTTTTAAAAGTATTTCTCTCCGAGCATTGATGCTAGAAAGCTATAAATTTCACCATCTTGAAGGAAGCTTATACATACATATAGATATATTTTTCTTTTAGAGCTATTTTAATAGGATTTTATTTATAAAGGATCGTTTGCCAGAACGCCGTCTTTTATTGAAGAGAATTTTTATTTATTATGATTTTTTATTTTCCGCTCAGAAAGCAAGTAGTGGCAATGGCCGTTGAAAAAAAAAAAAAAAAAAAGAAGAAGAAGGGTTCTTATCTACGTCAGGTTTAGGCTTTTCCTGACTTCCTATACAGCATTTTCTTATAAAACTACTGCTGCGATATTTATCTGTTAGGCGTATTTGACCGCAGAAATAAACTGCGTGGATGACTTGTTTAATTGATATGAGAAAAATTATCTATCACTTGTTTGTAATTCAGAAACGCATTTCGATATTTTATCGAATTTCTTTTTTTCCCTAGCCCAGAAGGGTTATTAATTTCAAAACGACATTTTGAGTCGATTCACTTTTCAGATTGTTGCCACTAAATATTATCGCCCCTTATTATATTTAAAGAAACTAAATAATGAACAGTCTGCATGAATGCATGTATGTTTCTCGCACTGTGAAAAAACAAGAGAGCCATCCAATTTTGAATATTGTAGTCTTCCAACCGAACATGTGCACTCGGAAGCCCGAATTTTGAATTTCGAATTTTCTTTATTATCTATTTCATATTTTGTGAAACTTTAACGAATTTTTGATTTACAAACTCGACGATTTCGCAGCCAGCAATGACAACACTGTACGAAAAAAAAAAAAAAAAATATTATCTCCAGCGCGTGAGACTATGTATCGGAAATTCTAAAAATAGGCTGTTTTTAAATATTTTGTGATATTGCTGTTGAATTGAATTTTATGTGTTTTAAAAGTGCGAAGCACATGATATTTAATAAATAAAGTTAATTCACAAAACAATAAAAAAAACCCACCATTTTGGGTGTGATATAAAATCTGAAACTTTCAAATTTTCCTTATTTTTTAAAAAGTTTGATAGTAATATTATTTGCATACAAATGGGACTTTACTAATAGCAAACAATTGTAGATATTGTTACGGATTTGGCATTTAAATAGCTTATGTTAGTTGAATTGTAAATTAAATGGTTTTATTTCCCGCGCAGTGCAGCGCGTGACGAATATTAAAAGAAAGCTAAGCCGGAAAATTGAAAATACAAGAGCGCGTGCAATGTAACATTTAATAAATATCTCTTTTTGATTTCAAGAAAGTACTAGAAAATTCTCGCGCGCGATTTAGAAATCTTATAAAAGGAGGAAAACCTCTCAGTTCGTGGTAGTTACTTAGTTTGTTGTTGTTTTAAGAGTTTGTTTAGAAAACTGCTCTTGTTGACTGTAGCGAATTCGCGGATTAGCTTTCTTTAGCTGTTTTGAATTAAGCTCTCTTGAACGTTTGAGTAGTTAAAAGATAACTACTGTGAGATATTCTAATGCTGCACGAATATTTTAGGAAATTTAAGCACATTTGTTGTGATAATAATAAATTTTTGTTCATTTTTCATCGGACTTGTGAATTCATTTCGTAACGAACCCGTACGCACGCAATACGAGATTTACCAATAACTACCGCATTTCAGAAGTGGTTAAATCAGCTATTTTTAAGCTGACGATTTTTTCTGAAGAAATTTTTAGCATTTACAGAATGGAATAATGTGTAATGATAGTCACATATTCTTAGAAAATATTGATTAAAGGGTTAAATCGATATTTATTTTACAATTGCAACATAAAATTTTTCTTTTTTCATTCTAAGATATTATATGTAGAGTTTTAATACTGAAATGTTTTTTCAGAATTTTCTTTCAGTTTTATTTTAACATAAAAACATAGTTTAAATCTTATTCCAAGAAATATATCCGTGAAGAAGTTTTTCTTTTTTCCTTTTATCTTCAAGAGACATTAGTCTCTTTTTTCCTTTTATCTTTTTCCTGTTATCTTCAAGAGACATTAGTCTCTTTTTTCCTTTTATATTTTCCCTTTTATCTTCAAGAGACATTAGTCTCTTTTTTCCTTTTATATTTTCCCTTTTATCTTCAAGAGACATTAGTCTCTTTTTTCCTTTTATCTTTAAGAGACATTAGTTTATTTCGATGTCAGGAAGTTGAAGAAATATGCAACGCCCTCGCCGGGAATCATACCTGGACCTCTCGAATGCACATCAAGTGTGCTATAGTTACAACACGAAGACATGCAGAAAGGAGGGAGAAAATAACTTATATACTCCCCCTTTTAAAAAGCGACTGGGTTTTCAGGGGGCCAAATTGTGGTAGGGAAGAATCATCATCCACGATCTTTTAGTTCGGGCGCCAATGTAGTGTCATTAGATGTTTTTTTGCAGCAGGAAAACTGAAAAATGAGCAGTACCCTCTCCGGGACTCGAACCTGGACCTCTCAAATATGCGCCGAATGCGTTAACCGTTACACCACGAAGGCATGCAGAAAGATGGGAAAACATACCTTATATACTTTCCCTTTTAAGGGTCGACTGGGGATTAGGGGGCCCAGTCTCCATATTCTGGTGGAGAAGAATCATCATCCACCCCGTTTTAGTTCGGGCGCCACTGTAAAGTCATTAGGATCTTTTTCCAGCGGGAAACCTAAAAAATTAGCAGTACCCACGCCAGGACTCGAATACGCGCTGAGTGTGCTACCATTACACCACGAAGGCATGTAGAAAGGAGGGAGAAAATACCTTATGTACTCCCCACTTTTTAAAGGTCGACTGGGAATCAGTGGGCGCAACCTCCAAATTCTAGTGGTGAAGAATCATCATCCACCACCTTTTAGTTCGGGCGCCACTGCAGCGTCATTAGGTTTTGTTTTTGCAGCAGGAAGCTTGAATGATGAGCAATGCCATCGTCGGGACTCGAACCTGGACTTCTCGAATATGCACCTAGTGTGCTAACCTTTGCACCATGAAGACATGCAGAAAGGAAGGAGAAAATAGTAAATGGAAATGCCTTGAAATAATTTATTTAAGCAAAGATTTTCTTTCATGTATACCATGAAAGAAACATATAAAATATATATGTTTTTAGACATGTCGTATTAAATCACACAATGAAATTTTGATCACCTCATATTACAATACCCTCTTGCATCCCTCCTCGGCAATTACCCGCAATAATTGAACAGTTACAGTTACAGCGCAGTGGTTTGTTAGAAAATCTCTCCCACATAATACGTTATGACCATTAAAATACGTTCTATGTTGTGACAATTATCTTATCCAACAGTGAATTTACTACCCACAGTGCTCTGCAGTAGAGCGTTGAATCAATATGTTCTAAATGGGCTGGGGGAGGAGTAGAGAATTAGGAACGTAATGACCCCGATTGGGCTCTTCTAACTGCTGATCGAGTGCCAGGGCTTGCTACATAATCCAGCGAATATTGATGGCGTCCATACTGAGTGATGTGTAATTAGTATCGCTGGCGACACTGCTTAATGGATAACTCTGTACTGACTATAGCAGTTGTACCGTTTGTTAATAGTGGGAATTTAATACTATACTCTGCGCACTATCTATGTATAATTAACTATATATGGCTCTCTGTTTGAAGCTATACATGCCTTAACAAAATGCTATAAGCAGTTTTAAGTAGTCATAACTTGAAACTGATAATCCATTCACGTTATAACGAATCTTTAGGATTACGGGGGGGGGGAGAGATGCTTTATATCCAGTGGCATATTTCACAAGTGCGCATCTGCGTAGCCACTGAGGGAAGGGTTTCGAAAGTAGAACAATAAACTTCTATTGCTCTTGTGTCGCTGTTTTGCCATATTCAACACAAAATCATTCCTAAGATCATTAATTTTATGTTAGATGATACGAAGCTTTTCAAAAACTAGGATGCTTTCCGTAAACAATTAGTATTAATAAGCACTGTTCAACTGGAATTGGGTTGGATTATTTGTTTATAGCAGTGCTTTTCAGCCGACTTACATGTACCTGTATGTATTGCTCCGAGGGAGGGTGGAAGGAAATTCCTCAACGAAAACAATGTAATAATGAAATGTTAATAAACAAATAAATATAACTTTTCGTATCTTATGTAATTTGTCTCCATTCTGATACCATGTGCATCATTTATTTCTGATATACTGAAGGAGACCTAAAAACACTTAAAAAAAAAATATCTCCCCTTATGATCCCTGACACAGCCGTTTACTTTCCTCTTCCGTAATTAACGTCAGTCTTGACCGCATTTGCCAAGCCACCATCCTGGTAACGGGGTCTTCCTGTTTCCGCGAAATCATAAATCTTCATTACCATCCTTCCCAAAGGGGTTATACAGTAAGGGGCTGACTGGACATGACTGGACATTGGCCGCTCCGGGAAGAATATTTCACAAGTGCACATCAGCATAGCCACTGAGGGAGGGGTTTCGAAAATGGACCAATAAGATTCTATTGCTCTTGTGACGCTGAATCTTCGTGCATGTGAGGGTATGTTGTTTACGTTTTAATTTGCATTTGTTTCGCAGTTATAAATGTATGGAGTAATAATAGAAAATCTCGTTGTGCTTTCATTTTTTGAGTTCAATTAATTTCTGGCATTTCGCGTTCACGATTTTTATCACGCATTAATATTTGGATTGATGTTCATGGTATATTATCGCTCTTTACATCGAAAAAACGACTCAAGCTACAATTAGCCTCGAATATTATGCATTTCCTAACACCTGTGGATTAAGAGAATTCAAGTGTATATATATTTTTTTAAATTCAGCTGAGAAGGACTGGAAGAAGCACTACAACGAATCTATTGTTTTCTTATTTCAATGCGTGCATTCTTTTAATTTTGAAGAGGCAAGATTCAGAATACATATTGTGTATAACCTGATTATATTCGCTTTTAACATTAAAAATTATATGTGAATAAATTGAATATATTCGTTATGATAAAATAAATTAATTCTATTTGATGAGTATTTCTGGAGAAGAGTGAACAGTTATTAAATATGAAATTTAACACACTAAGTGTATACAAATGCAAATTATTAAAATTCACTTTGAATAAAATTCTGCATTGTCTATTATTATAGAACATCTTTTTCATACAGATTGCAATAAAATGGGCTGACGTCTATTTACGTATATAACTGGTGTAAATATTTTTCTCATATGCATAGGTTTATCTAAAGATAGCATTTAGGCGCAGATGTTTATCATATATTTCTTTCTTATTTACCATTTATTAGATAATATTTCACATGCAAATTTTTGCGAAGTGTCCAACATTTGTTTGTATTTCAAATTCTTTCAACCAGGTAGTGAAATCTTCACAATTGCTTATATTTGATCTAACTGCGCAATAGAAATTTCCAGAAGAAATCGACAATGCTTTAATTATTTTGTACAGAAAATTGCGTGGCACAATATTTTCAACCATCTTGCTTAAATTTTAAAGCACGCGAAAAGTCATGTGACATGAGAGAAATATTACTGGATGCCCATTGGTCGATCCTAGAAGCCACTCCCTCGGTGGCTACACAGATGTGCACTTGCGAAATATGCTACCCGATGCCAGTTACGTTAGACTGAGAGTAATGCATCTAACATCCGAGAGAACAATACCGCTGTAATCCTTCTCTAATAACGATACAAAAATTACGATCCATAGTTCGTACATTTTTCAGTCTGATGCGATATCAAATCCACATACAAAATTTCGATAGAAGAATAAATTAATTCTCTCTCATTATATCGCAACAATGGCAGGCAGTTTTAAATGATTTTCTTCATTTTAATCAAATGGTCGTAAAAGCTGAAGTTCCATCTAATATTTCACTGATATTCAATTTTAGTCCATTAAATGTGGCAAAAAATGGATTGCGATGGATCAAAAATCGATGATGCGAACAAACATTCTTCTTCATATATATAGATTTTGTAAAACTTACAAATTTTTGATTAATAAACTCTACGATTTGAAAGCGAGCAGTGGCAACACTCTTCGAAATAAAGCATTTTTATCTCCAACGTGAGAGACTGTTGCCACCTCGGAAAAATGAGTGCGAAAATGAGAGTTTTCAGAGTTGTTAATGAATATCTCGGCCGATTAAAGTCGTACGAAAATGGTAACAGTCTAAATGGCTTCGCACATATTTTTAGAATCGAGAATAATATACTTAATGCTTGGTAGAGCTTTTTTATTTCATATTTTGCAAAACTTAGAAACTTTTTATAAACAGACTCTAGGATTTGAAAGCGAGCAGTGGCAACACTTTTCAAAATAAAGCAGATTTTCATCTCCAGCTTGCGAGATTGTTGCCACCCTGAAAAATGAGGCTAAAATTTATCGTTTCTCCGAGTTTTTAATCAATATCTCTAATTGTAGATATTTTTTTTTTTTTTTTTTTTTTTTTTTTTTTTTTTTTTTTTTAAAGTGGACGTCGACCTTTTTTAGGACCCAGAGAAGAATTGTAGGAAGTCAGCTAGAGTAGTGATTAAGTTAAGCTCGAACATACAAACACACAGGCATTATATATAGAGAGATAACGAATTACAATGATTTCTTATGTAATACACACAAATTAACGGAGACACGACGTTATATTAGAATAAGAGAAAGACAGGCAGAGTAGTATAGCGTTGATAGCGTGGCCAGAGTTAGGAAAAGACTTGCGAGCGGTATTTATACTAAGTCTGATGTAATTGTAGAGACAAGCTATGATTGGTTAATTTATAAGGTATTTCTCCCGCTTTCCTAGCGTGCCTTCGTGGTGTAGTGGTCAGCAGACTGAGCCGGTATTTCAGAGGTCCGTGGTTCGATTCCCGGCGAAGGCGTTGCTAATTTTCAATCTCTCTTGCATCGAAACAAATCCGAATGTCTCAATAGTGGCGCCCGAACTAAAAGGGTTGTGGATGAAGACTCTCCACACACAGGATTTGGCGATTGGGTCTCCTAAAAAACCCCAGTCGCCCTTTAAAAGACGGAGTATTTAAGGTATTTCTCCCGCCTTCCTAGCGTGTCTTCGTGGTTTAGTGGTTCTGCACGCTGGGCTGGTATTTCAGAGGTCTGTGGTTCGATTCCCGGCGAAGGCGTTTGCTCATTTTTCATCTTGCCTGCTTCCAAAAAATCCTAAAGTCTCTACAAATTTGAGGTTGTTATATAACGTAGAAAGATCTCGAATTTGGGAGAACAGAGGAATTTAGGGGAGAACACCAAATCTAGAATCGTTAATTTTGAGGTCGCCAATTACTTTTAAATGCATTTTGTTATATCTTACATGTATACATTTTGTACTTCCAATTGCAATAAAGAAGAGGTGCACAACTGGATGTTATAGCAGTTCCACGTACCAAATTTCAGCATTCTATGGCTAATCGTTTTCAGTTACGCCAGATACTACGTACAGACGTCACGATAAATCTTTTTTGGAAAAAAAAAGTCTTTTGTTCTATCCGTACATTACAGATATCATAGGAGAAAAAAAAGTCCTATGGATTCGGGAACGGTGAAATTGGGTATTTACATTGAAATGTTATACCCGAAATTTTTTGCTATTACAATACTTCGTTTATTTAGTACAAGGAAGCAGAAGTACTGTAGATGGTAGACAGGTTATTTTGGAAAATCATTTTTTTTTTTTTAAATAAGAGGTAAACAAAAATGAAGGTGTGGCGTATATACGGGGAAGAACACGATAAATAAAAAAACTCCCGAACTCACCTGAGAATCCTTGAGTCCCAGTTTCTCGGCAAGTTTTTTCCTGTCCGGCTTGCTTATATATTTCTGGATTTGGAACCTTTTCTCCAGGCCTTGCCGCTGAGCGTCGCTGAAGACCGCTCTCCTCATCATGCCGCGACGAGGCTTGCCCCTAGCCGCGGCCGCCCATGGAAAGGTGGCAGGAAGAGGAAAGGTGACCCCCGACGTAGGAGTTATTCCCGCCAAACCGTTCATACCGACGGAGTTGAAACCGATGCCTGCAACTGTTACTCCAGGGATGCTAGAATTAGGACCTGAAAGATACGAGAAAGACAGCCATTCTGATTACATGTAGTACATTTGAACTGATTCTTGAAAAATGAAGTCGGATATTTTTGCGTAAATAAAAAATTTCTTCTTTAGTACTCCCTTTTAACACTCAAAATGGCTATTAATTTCGTTTTGGCATTTTGATTTGATTCACCATAAACGGCGAATCACTTTTTTAATTGTTGCCACCCAATATTAGAGTCCTGCATTATATTTAAAGAAATTGAATAAGGAAGAATCTGCATAGATTTATGCATATTTCTCGCACTGTAGTAAAACAACGGTACCTAGAGCCATCCAATTTTGAATAACGTACGTTTCCATCCGAATATGAGCATCTGGAAGCCCGAATTTGAAATTTGTTTTATTACCTATTTTACATTTTGTAAAGCATTTTTATGAGTTTTTGATTAAGAAACTCGACGATTTCAAAGCGAGCAATGGCAACACTATACAGACAAAAACATATATATATATATATATATAATCGAAACAGAAATTGTAAAGCGAACAAGTAATGAGACGTAAGACCTATTTGGTCATAAAAATTTTTGCGCAGAATGCTTCAAAAATATATGAAATAATAGGTAGAAACATTGCAGCCAGCTTGCTAAAAAGTTACCAGGAGCTGTAGCTCCACGAAATAGTTCAAGGCAGTATTACTAAAATATTAACAAAGAAGAAATTTTTTTTAAAAAAAAATTATTAATCTGGAAAAAAACTGCTTACACGCGAAATAAAACTGTTAAAAATCAATGTTGGAAGACGTGAATGCACGAAAAAACTAATCTGACCGTTGTGATATGTGAAAAGTTAATACACATAAAAATAGATCGACGGAACAAGTTAAAACAAAATAAAATTAAAAAATAATTAAAACATAAAATGCAAAAATTATAAAGAAAACATAAATTGCAAAATTACAAAAATACAATAATTACAAAGCGGGAAATAGTTAATTAACCCACTCGAACCCTCAACCAGGCTTTTCAAGGGAAAAATGATTGAATGTCGAACTAGGCCAAATAACATTACGCGTTTCGCCGAAACAGACCATTGAAACTCTTGTTTGATGAGGAAAATTTTATAAAAAACAGGAATTGTCCCGAAAAAATCTTTTTTGGAGCTTCAATTCTCTGTTCCTTTTTCCCGACGCGTTCGAAGAAAAACACATTAAGGTGTAAAAAAAACACACACACACACACACAAAAAAAAAAAAAAAAAAAAAAAAAAAAAAAAGCTTTCAGATTTTATATTACGATTAAAGAGGCGTTTTTTAACGTTTTGTGCGTTACCTTTACTTATTAAATATCATCTTTTTTCGCACTTAAACTATAAAATTCAGATTAACAGCAATATCTCAAAATAATTTTAAAATGAACCTATCTTTAGAATTTCCGATACACAGTCTGGCGCGCTGGAGATAAAAAGTTTTTTTTTTTTTTTCCGTACAGTGTTGCCATTCTGCGCTATGAAATCGCTGAGTTTCTTAATCACAAAGACTTTAATGTGTGACAAAATAGAAAGAGATAATAAAGCAAAATCCAAAATTCGGTTTTCCAAGATGCCGATATTCGATGGAGAGTTACATTATTCAAAATTGGATGGCTCTAGTTACTGTCGTTTTACCACAATGCCATATGCAAGAAACATACGTGCATTTATGTAGATTCTTCATTATTTAATTTCTTTAAATATAATACTGCACTGTAATGGTTGGTGGCAACAGTTTGAAAAGTGAATCAACGCAAAAAGTGAATCGACGCAAAATGCCAAAACGAAATAAATAGTCGTTCTGGGCTAACGACATTGGGCTAATAATTTTACGTGAACAAATAATGCTTAGTTTTGAAGATTTTTATTCATTTTAAAACCAAAATCAATTTAACTTTGAATTTTGGTTAATTTTTAAATTTCCTTTTTTTCCCCTCATCAGTATATCCAAAATGACTTTAGATTCTAAAAAAGATTTGAATATGGGTAAATATTTTAGGGTATTTTATAATAACACTAGCAGCTTCGCTGCCAGCCTCCGTCTGGCTTTTAAATGTACCGGAAAAATAGCTGAAGGGAACAAACACCAAACGTTAAATTTAAAAATTGCGTAGAATTTTACTCTGCAGAACAACTACATAAAAAAAAGTTATTACGTATAATAAAATTACAATGAAATAAGCAATATCTCTTAATACAAATATTAATTATCCTAATAAATAAATTAACCAACTTCCCTTTGCAAAATCTTAAGAACTCAAATGGTATAAAGGAGGTTAAGAACTTTGTTTCTTAAAAAAATCACTCAAAAGTTTTCAATATTTTAAAGACAGTGAAATGAGCAATAAAATAACATAAAAGAATACAAAAAACAAAAAATTCCGAAAAAGCAAAGTATAATTAATGATATTTTATCTTATATTTTCAAGAGAAAAAAATTACAATGAAATAAGCTATATCCCCTAATACAAATATTAATTATCCTAATAAAAAAATTAACCAACTTTCCGTTGAAGAAAAAAAAGATCATGCAAAACTTTTCAATATCTTACAAACAGTGAAATAAGCAAAAAATAACATGAAAGCAACTCAAAAATCATAAAATTCCGAGCGGAAATTCTCTTAAAAACAGTGACATAAGAAATACGACGAAAAATTGTTGCCAAACCCATATTTCTAAAAGAATGAAACTATTCAAAATGATGCGATTTCATCACAAATCTATCAACAACAATAAGACAGGAAAATTGTTGCCAAAATCACATTTTTAAAGATGTGAGATGTGAGAAGTGTACTCGGAAGCTTCATTTAAAAAATTCTTTAAAAATACAAAATATTATCATTTTTCTAAAATTCTTTTTGCAAAAGCAGTCGGAAGGATGAAAGTTTAATGTGTCCAAAAATCAAAGAAAAATAAAGTGTACATTTTTAAAAATAAACTATTTTAGAAAAAATCACGTTGAAAAGATGTTAAGCTCCCTTTGTTAAATAAATTCGTATTTACTCGATTTATTGAAACGCAAAATTTATTTTAAGTTCGTAAAATAGCTAAGTGCCTACGGTTTCATGACTATGTGAAAATGGAGTGTGTAGAGTAAAATCTCGCTTTCCTATAGCCCATTATGTCTCAAAATGACGCGATTTCGTCACAAAACATAAAATAAAAAAATTTCTAATTCGAATTTCGAAAAAACCGCTTCGAGGTGCACTGGCTCTTGTCTAGATGCACCTATGTACCAAATTTCGTAGCCGTGGGTCTATTAGCTTACGCGCAGCGCGAACGAAAGACACACACACACACACAGACAGACTCTTTCTTTTATTATATGTAGAGATACTACTTTGAGAAAATCAAACATCAATGCTACCAACTCTTTCGATCATGGTCTCAAATTTTGAGATGCGAATTAAATAAAACTTGACTTACCTGTGAAGTAAGGCTTTCGACAGGCAACCAATGAATGCAGATTACACTTTAAAATGTCATGTAAATTTTAGGGTATTAAATTTTTAATTATTAATGACTGTATGATGGAAAAAAATTAGATTTCTTATGGGGTTATCTAAAGTATTCTGAACAGATACAAAACTAGATACTCGTTTGTAAAAATAATTTTAAAATTGAAAAGAGAAGTTTTAGAATTTCTTTGGAAATTCCGAAGTTACCATACATATCAGATGGATTTTAAATAAATTTATGTCTATGAAAATCTTTGAAAGTTTATAACATCAAGTTTATAACATCAACACTAAAAAATAAATAAAAGTTCACTTTTAATTAAACGTTTTTAATAGTTTTGAATAAACTACGATAAAACGTTACTGTACAATGCTCAAGCGACTGCATTAAGTTTATAACATTAACAAAAAATATAAAAAGAAATAAACGTGTGTTTCATCGCTGTTATTGGCTAAATGCATAATTAATAAATAGTGTCTACACGCGTGTTAATTATTCCATGAAAAACGTATAATTGAATGAAAATATATAGAATACATCTGCTTTTGAGTGAGCATAAAAAATAATTTCCGCAGCAATTTTATCACCGTTACTTTTTTATTTCAAAAATGGCTTTACGAAGAACAATAAAAATTACTTCGGAATTTTCTCAATTAATTAACTCATTTAATCATAGAAATGTGTAAAACGAGTTATGGAAACGACTAAAAAAGAATCTACACTAATTATCTAGCGAAACGTGAACGGTCCCTCCCCCCCCCTCTTCAACTTTCGATGTCGTTTCTGTCGGAATGAAAACGAAAAAAAAAAAAAAAATAAATAAAGTAAAAAATACCTCAAAAGAAGCCCCCCCCCCCAAAAAAAAAAAAAAAAAAAAAAAAAACGTAATAATTCCGGCAATTAAGCCAAAAATGAGAGAACTGGAAAGTAAAATGGAACAGATGTTTTGAAACGAACATTGCATTTATATTGTAGCGTACGTGATTTTCTTCAAGCTTCGGATCGTTTTTTATTCGAAATGATAATTGTTTCGGGATTTTTTTTTTTTCAATTTGCGCAGCTCCATATAAGAGAGAAAGATTTGCTGATAATCTCCATTCAGTTTTTTGAATGCTGCAATTATTTGTAAAAGTGGTTTAAGACAATTCGTACAAACTTGAAAAAAATTAACAATTTGCATTTAGATCTATTGAATATGTTACCCGCAGAGAATGGAACGCCGGCATTATATATATAGAATGCCTAGGCATTGTATATAATGCCGGACGTATTTAGGCAAAGTATAAAATAGGAGCAGTATTACACACTTTCCCTAGGCATTGTATGTAATGCCAAGGCATTCTATAAATGTTCTTTAGACAAAGTATGAAAAAAAAAGGTTATGATAAGACTATTTTTTAAAAGACGTTCATTCCTCAAAATTATTGTTTTCGTTTTGCGATTTCGCGTTGGTTCACTATAGATGTCCGTTTCACTTTTCAAACTGTTGCCACTCGATGTTAGAGTCCTGCATTATATTTGAAGAAATTAAATAATGAAAAATCTGCATCAATGTATGTATATTTCTCGCATTGTGATAAAACAACGGTACCTAGAGCCATCCAATTTTGAATGACGTAATCCTGTTGTGAAAATGGGCATGTGGAAGCTCAAATTTTAAATTTGGAATTTGTATTATTATCGATTTCGTATTTTGTAAAACTTTAACGAATTTTTGAGTAACAGACTCAACGATTTAAATGCGAGCCATGGTAACACTCTACGGGAGGGGGGACCTTTTCCGTAATTGCGTATCAGGAAATTCTAAAGATATGCTCATTTTAAAATTAATTAGCGATACTGTTGTTGAACTGAATTTTATAGTTTAAGGGGACTCATACACCTTAAAACCCATAAGATGTTCGAATAGGTGACTGTTGCAAGAATCGGGATAACTTATTTATTTTAAAAACAATTACTACCAACATTTTACAGCTGACTATATAATATAGCTGCTTTCTGAAATAGTCATCAGAAAGTTTGTGTTGCCAAAATATTTTTATAATTTAATCCGCTTTGTGATTTTTCGTCATGTTTCCAACTTTCGCGCACAGTTTAAAATATTCTGTTTCATAATTTAATTCCATATTTAATATATAGCTTTTATAACATTTGGAAACTACTGTGAACCTAAAATTCTAAAAATTTCATGTTAAATTTTTATTTTATTTTGAGTTCAGTTTATAAAATGTATTTTATTAAAAAAATTGTTAATGTTTTGTCCATAAAATTTTTCAATATGAAAATATTCATCAGATTGTTGGTTCAGTTAGAAAATGGTGCCCATCTAAAGAATTCCATTCAATTTCAAGTATGTACCATTAGCCATTTTTAAAATATCATGCGCGCTAGGTGGAAACATGGCGAAATATTTTGTCACAAAGAGGATGAAATTACAAAAACATATGTAGCAACACAAACTTTCTGGTTACTAGTTTCCAAAGCAGCTATATTATGTAGTGAGCTGTAAAATGTTGGAAGTAATTGCTTTTAAAATAAGTAAAATATCCCAATTCTTGCAACAGTCACATATTCGAAGATCATGAGGGGTTTAAGGTGTATGAGTCTCCTTAAGTGCAAAGAACATGATATTTGATAAATAAAGGTAACACACAAAACGTTAAAAAAAAAAAAAAAAAGGCGTTTTGGACGTAATTTAAAATCTGAAACCTTTCAGATTTTTATTTATTTATTTATTTATTTTATTTTTTCTGAGACTGAGGATCGGTAAGATACACCTGGCAACGGAAATTAAATTGAGAAACAGTCATAATTTTCACAACAATGCCCTTTTTTAATACGTTTTTATTTTTTCTGATAGGGCTCAGAAAGGTGGTTGTACAGTTCAATATCGTGTAACATTTTGTATTTCGTTGAAAGTTCTTTCAACATTTTCTCACGTCGTCCGCGTCCACTACTCTAATGAGTTTTCGTGAAGTACGGGAAGTAACTCGGCGTCCGTGACGTAATACTGTATAGTACTGACGCTTTCTTTAAACATAATAAATTAATGTACTTTTGTTTTCTAGCGATTCATTGGTCAGTAGTCCAGTGGTTCCTTCTTACTGGTTATTTTGGATTTTTTGTATTTATTAACTTCTGGTAAGTAGTTTCAGTTCTTCGAAACGAATCGGAAATGTATTTTATACTTTGCCGGTTTGTCATTTTGCATTCTGTAGAATGTCTGGGAAATGTGTGGACTATGAATCGTTTCATACATTTCCGGCTAGTTTTAGGCATTATATACAATGCTTAGACATTTTATAGCATACCAGATTTCAAACTTTGCCTTTGGCCCACCAGCGGCCAAGCGGTAAAGTCGCTGAAAACTGGTAGTTCGGTCTGAGGTTCGAATCCCGAGAACGGGCTGGCTGCATGGGCGTTTTCGTGGTTTTCTCCATGTGTAACGTGTATACGAGCCAGTGAAAGTCCTCCACGAAGGCATCTCTACCCTTAGGCAGATAGCCTTCGAGGCTTTACCATAATCACACACACACACACACTTTGCCGTTAACAAAAATATATTACTGTAAAGAAGATTTATCTTTAAATCCTTCTTATATTTAAAATTATTTTAGCAAGTGGTAGTAACGCCAAAGGATATAATTTATTATTTAATCTCAGGTATGGAAGCTAAGTAACAGAGATTTCTTCTTTTTAACAATATTCTATTTGATTACGTAATTAGGGTTAATTGCCTACGGGAAGTAAAACTTTTCATGGATAAGTAAGGGAAATTTTTATAGTTGTTTAGTCATATGGAACATCGAGAACATTCCATTAAATGCATACGAGTTGTATTTGTATTGTATGCCCCTTTTCACATAAAATAAACTAGTCACTGTAGCAAATGAAAAAATAAATATTTCGTTAAAATATTATAATTATAATATTATATTATCAAAAGACATTTTTATCTCTTTATTAAAGAGATAAAATCATTTTTATCTCTTTATTAAAGAGATAAAAATGATTTTTATCTCCAGTGCGCGAGATTGTGTATCGGAAATTCTAATGCTATGCAGTGTTTAAATATTTTTAACCCAAATGCTCTCGAAATGTCTATGTGTATGTAAATGAAAAAACTCCTCTTTGGGCGTAATATAAAATCTGAAAGCTTTCTGATTTTATGTTTCCTTTTTTGTGTGTGTGTGTGTGTGTGTGTGTGTATTTTATGTAATCAGTATTCATTAATTTTATAAAACATGTATATCTACATTAAATGAATGTTAAAAGCAGGAGATATACACGTTTATATAAATATTTCCTTGATTTTATTACAAAAATTAAAATTTTTGATCTCGTGTAATTGTATGTTTTTAACAGAATCTGCATAATCTCAAGGAAGAGGAAAGCTTCAACGTTTAAAGAATCCTTGTTTTAGTACTGTTACAGACGACAGAAAACTAAAATAAGCATTTACACCCTTCTGAACACTAGCTAGAAAAACCGTCGTGCTAAAATCATGCTAGCACGCACGTCGAAATGCGCATAATTCGCAATGGCACTTATGAAACAGCATGCATGCAAAGTGTTCTAAATTATGTGTGGTGCACAAAATTGAAAGTTAATTTTCGGTCATACTGGGCAAAAAGACTCTGAAGTTCGTGCACCAATTGACTTAATTCACTATTATACTAAGCGTTTCAAATGTCAATTCTACAACTATTACATGTAAATTAGCTAAAGGCATAGAAACCTTAACCAGAACATAAGAGCAAGGTAACTGAAACACTTTAAAGCAAAAAACGCACAATTTATGAACACATAAGAATAAAAAAACACTGAGCTCACTGAACCGAGTAACATACTGGGTGTGTGTATATATATATATATATGTGTGTGTGTGTGTGTGTGTGTGTGTGTGTGGACATTCGCTCCTACAACTCAACCGCCTTTTCCTAAATCTGGCAACAGCTACAGCAGCAAGATACGTCTTCAAGCTGCGTGAAGAAATGGACAGACTTCCATTCCGATGAGGTGATGACATGGCAATGGATGGAGTTGAACTATGCCGCGCGAAGATGTTGCTTGATGATGTGATTCCGTTTCATGATGAATAGAACTTTTTATCGTACTCCCTTTTACTCTGTACATATCATAATCATCTATTCTATCATCATATCATCATATCATATCATAATCATAATAATCATCATATCATAATCATATCATAATAATCATCATATCATAATCATCTAATTCTTTCATCATTAAATACCTTTAAAATGCCACTGCCTTCCTCTATTTTAATCCTAACCTCATCCCACACATATATATATATACCAAGAAAGCAAAAAATCAATTATGTTTCTTTATATATGCAGGACTGTGCAGAACTACATATTATAGCAGTCCTATATACAAAATTTAAACGTTCTGAGACTACTCGTTTTTGAGCTATGCGAGATACATACAGTGTCTCACAAAAGTGATGGGACGCTTGTGCTTTACAAAAGAAAACTGTAGTAAAATAAATTAAAATAACATGTAAAAATTTTTTGTGGGTGTGTTTCATACTTAAATTTAGCAACAATTATTACATAACATACATTTTCTCAAAATATTAAAATATTAATTTAATAAAAATGCAATTGTTTAGGACGGAGCAAAAAATGGCTCACATAAGTGATGGGACACTTACTTTTCCATCAAATATTTATCAAAAAATTTTACTTTTTAAAAAGTTTTAATATTTTGTTGGATTTCCTTTTACTTTTAAAACATGATTTAATCTTCTTGGGATGCATTCGACTAATTTTTTTGTGATTTCTCGAGTGATTTTACTCCATTCTTCTTGAAGCACCGATTTTAATTGTTGTTTTGAAGAAATGGCGTGTTTGCGAATTCTTGATTCCAATTCTTGCCAAATATTCTCTATGGGATTTAAGTCTGGAGATTGAGGTGGTGTTTTTATTATTTCAGGATAGTTATACAGCAGCCAGAGTCTAACGTTCAAAGCAGTGTGCTTGGGGTCATTGTCTAGGCAGAACTTAAAATCGTTATGAAGGTTCAATTTTTGTGCTGAAGATTTCAAATTTTGATTTAGAATGTCAATATACTTGTACTGATCTATTATACTGTCAATAAAAACAAGATTATGAACTCCAGCGGACGACATACACCCCCATACCATAATTCCTCCTCCACCATGTTTTACTGTTGGCACCAAGTTCTGTTTGCGAAATTCTTCCCTGGGTTTTCTGCACACCAAGATTCTACCGACAGAACCAAATATATTAAATTTACTCTCATCAGCAAATATAACTTCATTCCAGTAATCAGAATTCTTATTTATGTTGGATTTTGCGAAAGCCAGTCTGAGTTTTCTATTCTTTCCACTTACGAAGAATTTTTTCCTGGCTGCTCTACCGTGATATCCAGCAGATCGAATTACTCTTCTAATAGTCTCAGGATTAACAATTACTCCATATAATGCTTGTAAATCAGCAACAACTTTAGGAGCACTCATTCTTCAATTTTTTTTAATATTTCGAACGATAATTCGCTTTATTCCATTGGATAGCTTTGATGGTCGGCCAGGTCTTCTTTTATCCTGAATCACATGATGCTTTTTATATCGTTTAATGATATTGAAGACTGTTGAATGAACTCAAGTTAACTGTTTCAGCAGTTTCTCTAATAGATTTTCCACGTTCAATATGCGAATTAATAACTAATTTTCGAATTTCAGGCAAAGTTTCTTTCCGTTTAGCATTCATGGCCGCACAGAGCTAAAAAACACAAATATTCCAAAACAAACTGGAGAGAAATACTGCAGACGATTTTATAAATTATTTCCAATTGCTTTTGAGTAAAAATAAAAACCCCAAAAAATATTTTTATTGTAGTACGTAGTAGTATCTAATGGTGTGCCATCACTTATGTGAGCCATTTTTTGCTCCGTTCTAAACAATTGTATTTTTATTAAATTAATATTTTAATATTTTGAGAAAATGTATGTTATGTAATAATTGTTACTAAATCTAAGTATGAAACACACCCACAAAAAATTTTTACATGTTTTTAAATTTATTTTATTACAGTTTCCTTTTGTAAAGCACAAGTGTCCCATCACTTTTGTGAGACACTGTATGTACGTATGTACAGACGTCACGAAAAAAATCTCTTTTGAATCCATTTTAAATCAGTTTTATAATTCATTGGGGGGGGAAGAGACCTTAATTCTGCTCTTACGTACAGATGTCACGCATAAACATTGTTAAATTGCATTCGGTTAAAATGATATTTTCGTTAAAATATGATACCCAAAATATTTCATGATTAGAATACTTTATTTACTTCGCACAAGAAAGCAAAAAATCAACTGAGATTCGAAATGTAATACACCAAACCTGTATGAAACATGTACTGCGCAATGTATCAAATAATCAATACATGAAATGTGAATATTAATCAATACATGAAATGTGAAATGAAATACGAAATATTTATTCAAAGGCATGTGTAACAATGAACACATGTGAAACAATTACTAAAGATTGCACCCACTGCTTATTAAAAACTCAACAGCCCATCTTTATTGACTTATTTCATTGTTCTTCGAATCGTGCCATTTGCGGAAGTCTCATTGAAAATACGCGTATCTAATAAAATAAATAAACACGTAAAAGTGGAGACTGGGAAAAGCGAAGGACCTTTGATTATTTAAATGAAGCATTTAAAAACTAATGTGACTGTAACAGCTTTCGTGGAATATAAATATTTTTGAAAAATGGACTTCTGACTTCCAATCGGGAGCCTTAAGTATCTATTTAATGACGGTTACAAAAGAACAGAATAAATGAAAAAAAAAAAAAAAACTTCTACTTCAAATTAAGTTTTTTATTTTATTTTTTTCATTTTATGTCTTTTCTACGAGAGAAAGTGCACGATTGTTTGAAAGGGGTCGTATTCATAATGCATTAACAATGGAGTTTTATGATGACGGGACAATTAACAATGTTTTCTAATTGATTTTCACTGCCGAGTTCAGATTTCATTTACATTTTATTGTTCAAAGATGATTTTCCAGAAAATAAACCATATTAAAAAGGTTTTGAGAAAAAAAATTACTTCTTTTTTAAAGGGACTGTAAGCTTTAAAGCGTTTAAAGGGGGCTTTTGTTATGAACACTTATATGCCGTTATTTTAAACAAAGAAGCTGGAAACTTTAATCGAATAATTACTCCTTTAAATCGTACTAATCCAATACAAATCTTAATTTAGTACTAATTACTAGTCTAATCCTACCAATCCAGTTACCGACATTTTAAAGGGATGACATAAAGATTTAATTACCAAGAAATAATTAAGTCTTCCTATAATGTCAAATGCAACATCTCCGAGAAATGGCAGTATGCCGTGCCGTGTTAATGATATCGAACGGCAGTTCTTGCTGGGAGACATTAGAAAAATCAGGTAAATGTTCTGTTAGGTAACGTAATAAAGATGTTACCAGCAATGCATGAAAGCCGGTATTCTACAGAATACTTAGGCATTTCATAGAATGCCGAAAACTGGCGGGCAGTGTATGAAAGGATAAACATTTCATTGACATTCTATAGAATTAAAACCGTCAAAGTTTGAAATACATATTCGATTCGTTTGGAATATCCATGCATTTAATGCATTCATACATAATCTATCCATTTAATACACTCATTCCATAACTCCATGCATTTCATACATGGTTTTCTTTAATAAAAAAATCTGATGTGTACACCACATGACTTCCTTGTACGGAACACAGAGGTTGTTCACACATTTTTTAGACAAGGTATATTGTATTCACAAAACTAAATTACATAAAATTCTTGTGTTTTAAATGTTCTATTTGACATCCCTTATTCTGAACTATCTTTCGACACCGCAATTTCCAGGATAATAATGCCTTTTGAAGTGGCAGAAGAGGTATTCTATCCCATTCCTCCCGAACTTTCCAGAGTCTTGTTAGGGTTTTGGGACAACGTTTGGATAATGCAGTTTTTAAAAGTCCGAAATCACAAAAATCTGTAGGTGACACATCGGGAGATTGAGTAGGGATATCAGTGAAGGGTTATGGCCTTGATACCAGTTTTTTGTTCCATTTCTTTTAGGAAATTTACAGTAGATTTTGATGTGTGACTGTTAACTTTGTCCTGATGGAATCTCACAGATGGATGGCACTGTGGGTAAAGCGGTGGTATTTCATTCAAAACAATTGCCAATAAAATATGTTCCTGATAGTATTTGGAGTTAATCTTGACATTTTTTTGCACTCTCTTTCTTTTTATCTTGCCATTATAAGAAAAACCAGCAACAATCATGAATCCCTCAGAAAAACTTTCTTTCGATTCTTTCAACCATGTACTTAAATTTTTTTCTCCTCTTTTGTGATAATAAATGGCTCTTTTTTTGTTACAATCATTTAAATACACTCATGCTTCATATCATTTTTCTTTGGATAAGTGTTTCTCATATAGAATTCTGCAGCGTGTCCTGAGTTGAGCGATATGATTTGGAAGAAGACGATGCACATTGCGTGTTTTCGATTTCTTAAGATTTAAATCAACGTTTATCATTTTGTTTACAGCGGACACCGAGCATTTTAATGATTTTGCAACTGTCCTTTGACTAGGGGGATTTTTTTTTTTTAACATTAAACAACGTATCTTTGCAATAGTTGAAGATGTCCGTTTTTTCCTTGGGTACTTGTTTGGAATTTTTGTCCCACTCGAGGCTCCAATTTGACATTTGTTTCCTTTCTTGTTGATGATATTACCCATCGACGCTTTAGATATCACAAAACCATGACTCTCACAGCGTTTTTGGATAACGGAGTATGCATATTTCTCTTCGGAAAGAGCGTCAATGTAGCCTTCGAACCACTGCTTTGTTAAATTTGCCATTTTGAATAAAAACAAAACTTTGAAGCCACAGACGATCATTTTGTCTTTAAAAACATAGTACAATTGCAATGACTTCTTTTGCAGCAAACGATTTTTTATTACCGCTTACTAAAATCGTCTAAAAAATGTGCGAACAGCCTCTGTATTAAATTATAAGCATTTTTTCTTGCATTTTATTTAAACTTATTGGATTTAATTAAATATACTTCGTCGATAGCGCATAAGCCACAATAGAATAAATGCACTCTTTAAAATTCACTATATTTGTTTACCGTAGCGACACTCTGGCGCTAGTTTCACTTAATATTTTGTTCATATTATAACTCAGAATGCACAAAATTTATATCATTTGAAGAATTATCTACTCGTTGCCACATATTCGAATCAAATACTCTAATATATCTAGAACGATGTATAAAAGAAATTAAGCAAACAAAACAAAAAAGAAACCGTTTTTCACAGACGATTGAGTATTTCTCATTCAATTAATTCAGTTTTCACTTCGCGACAAGGCAAAAATACATAAAAACTCAAAATATCTGCATTAAAAATTACGAAGTAAATCTTAAGCACTTATTTCCTCGAAAACATTCCAGAAAAGATTAAGCATGACTTAATTCGCAATAATAAATGAAGGCGTTATCTTTGCTGTTGCGAACTTAGTCTCTCTAGATTGGTAACAAATCTACTATTCTGCTGTTTCAAATGTAAATAAATATGTCCGCCATTTTATTTAAAAATTAGGCTTAACCGCTCTTAAACAGCTTTTAAATTGTTGATAATTGTACAAATATTGCTTGCAGATTTACTAAACGCATGAAAACCTTAGCCGGAAGATAAGAACAACATAATTCAATCATTTTCAAGCAAAAAATGTACAATTTAAAAACATATAAGAGTCAAGAAACTGAGATCACTGAGCTGGGTAAGAGATTGGATATATATATAAATATATTTATATATGTTTGGTGCGTCCGTTTGCAACCAAAATACGAGGTGCACATCTACATTTTATAGCAGTCATATATACAAAATTTCAACTCTCTAAGGCTACTCGTTTTTGAGTTATGCGAGATACGTACGTACATACGTTCGTACAGACGTAACGAAAAATCTTCTTCAGAATTCATTTTAAAGCATTTTTATAATTTTTTTGGAGGAAAAGAGTCTTTATTCTGTCTTTACGTCCAGATGTCACGCAAAAACATCGTTAAATTGCATTCGATAGCGGCCAAAATGGATATTTTCGTTGAAATATGCTGCCTGAAACTTTTCGCGATTACTATACTTCCTTTTTACTTCGTACAAGAAAGTAAAAAGGGAAAAAAAATGCGTCGCTACAAAAAGAAGTTCGGCACTTCGTTTTAAAAAGCCAGGTATCCTATAAAATGTCTAGGTATTCTATAGAAAGCCAGTGTTTCATACATTTCCGGTTATACAGGCAAAAAATGGGAAGATTAAGCCCATTGTAAACATCTATAGCAAAACCCATTATAATGGTTTAGTTCGCAAACAAAATCTTTATTAATTTGTTTTTGTTTATCGAAATTAGAGCTTAACAAGGCAAATTACGTAATTAAAACTGGTACACAGAGATATTTTGTTCTAAATGCTTTGCTACAGAGCTTCCTCATGTGAGCATATAACATAGCTATATGATGCTTGAAGGTTTTTCCAGTCCTGTCGTGTCCAGTCTTTTTACAATCTCACAATCTCATATCCACCGAAAGAATATTTTTAGAAAAAAAAAAAAAAAAATCCTTCTGGAGATTGGGGGGGGGGGAATCTGAAAGGTTTCAGATTTTAACGGTCGCCCAGAAGAATTTGTTAAGGTTTTTTACTCTCTCGCTGAGCTTGCAGTCTACCAGTTTCCTTTTACATTCACTCCTCGAACTAACATTTTTTTTATGTCTTTTTAGCTTTATTATTAAGCATCATTTCCTTCGCAGTTATGCCATATAAAGTTCAACAGCAAAATTACAAAAAATTTAAAAGCAGCATAGCAGTATACGTTTAGAATTCACGATGCAGCGTTGATTGTTGGTAACCATTAAGGTAAGGGGACAGTGCCCACGTCCGCCGTCACTTATCACTTGGCATACATTTTTCTATTTTTTTCCCAGTCTTTTCTCAGTTCATCATATTAACGTTCAGTTTTGTTACTAACATGTATTTACAATTTTTTTTTTATTATTATTAACGTTTTGTGTGTTTTATTTATTAAATTTCACGTTCTTGGCATTTACGCGACATGAATTTCCATTCAACAGCAAAATCACAAAATATTTAAAAGCTGCATATGTTTAGAATTTCAGATAAACAGTCTCGCACGCTGGAGATACAAATGTTTTATTCCGTATAGTGTTGCCACTTTTCGCTTTGAAATCTTTGACTTTTTTAATCGAAAATTCATTAAAGCTTTACAAAATATTAAGCAGTTACTAAAATAGATTTTAAATTCAAAAATTCGGGCTTCAAGTTGCCCATGTTTCGGTGGAGACACCACGTTATTTAAAATTATATGCCATTCATGTGCCATTGTTTTATCACAATGCGAGAGCCATACATACATTCATGCAAATTCTTCATTATTTAATTTCTTTAACTATAACACAGGGCTCTAATGTTTGGTGGCAACCTATTTAAGTGTTTTGACGCAAAATGGCGTTTCGAGAATAAAATCCCATTCAGTACTAACATCCCTTTTGAGCTAATGAATCCTTTTATTACTTAGTTAATTTTATTAGTTATTATTTTATTAGTTAGTCTTTTTATTATTATTTTTAACAAACCGAAAGAGTCTCCCCAGCTTGAGGAAAATAAAAGTAAAATTTAAATATTAAAACAGGAAATTTACAAAATAAAGCTCACCTACAAGCTTTGACTCAGACTTCTTAGACTTAACTTAGCTATATATAACTTATTGCTTCTAACTTAGCTATTATAACTTAGCTATATAACTTAGCTTTATAACTTAGCTATTATAACTTAACTTCTAACTTAGCTATAGATAACTTATTGCTTCTAACTTAACTATTATAACTTAGCTATATAACTTAGCTATTATAACTTAGCTATATAACTTAGCTATTATAACTTAGCTATATTACTTAGCTTCTAACTTAGCTATATATAACTTATTGCTTCTAACTTAGCTATTATAACTTAGCTATTATAAGTTAGCTATATTACTTAGCTTCTAACTTAGCTATATATAACTTATTGCTTCTAACTTAGTTATTATAACTTAACTATATATAACTTATTGCTTCTACCTTAACTATTATAACTTAGCTATATATAACTTATTGCTTCTAACATAGGTATTATAACTTAGCTATATAACTTAGCTATTATAACTTAGCTATATTACTTAGCTTCTGACTTAGCTATATATAACTTATTGCTTCTAACTTAGCTATTATAACTTAGCTATATAACTTAGCCTATTATAACTTAGCTATATAACTTAGCTATTATAACTTAGCTATATTACTTAGCTTCTAACATAGCTGTATATAACTTATTGCTTCTAACTTAACTATTATAACTTAGCTATATTACTTAGCTTCTAACATAGCTATATATAACTTATTGCTTCTAACTTAGCTATTATAACTTATCTATATAACTTAGCTATTATAACTTAGCTATATTACTTAACTTCTAACTTAGCTATATATAACTTATTGCTTCTAACTTAGCTATTATAACTTAGCTATATAACTTAGCTATTATAACTTAGCTATATTACTTAGCTTCTAACTTAGCTATAGATAACTTATTGCTTCTAACTTAACTATTATAACTTAGCTATTATAAGTTAGCTATATATCCATAGCAATTATAGCCAACAAAGCTAAATAGATCTAGTTGTAGGTAGTATTGCTAGAAATTTTGAGCGAAAATAGCAAGAGAAGAATTGAAAAATCAAAAAAAGAAAAAAAAAAAAAAAAAAAAAAAAAAAGCAGGCAGTGTCAGAGCCCATGTGAGTTTTGTGATGTCACATGATGTTTACATGAGCTTTGACGTCATCACAAAGTCAAGTTCATTATTACCCCGAGGGTGGTTAGTTCAGAAGGGCTGTTAATTTCGTTTTGGGATTTTGCATTGATATTCACTTTCTGAGTTCATTCACTTTCAGACTGTTGCCACCGAATATTAAAGACATTAAATAATGAAGCATCTGCATAAATATATGTATGGTTCTCGCATTGTGATAAAACAGCGGTACCTAGAGCCATCCAATTTTGAATAACGTAATCCTGTAGCGAATATGGGCATCTGGGAACCAGAATTTGGAATCAGGAATTTGTTTTATTATCGATTTCATTTCATATTTTGTAACGCTTTAAAGAATTTTTGATTAACAAATTCAAGGATTTCAAAACGAGCCATGGCAACGTTGTACAGAAACAAACATTTTTATCTCCGGCTCGCGGAACTGTGTATCGGAAATTCTAAAGATAAGCTCTTTTAAATATTTTGTGATATTGCTGTTGAATTGAATTTTATGGTTTAAGTGCGAAGAACATAATATTTAATAAATGAAGGTTGTAGAGTCATTAGGTTAACTCGAAGCAGGAAAGATGAAAAATATTCAACCGCCTTCGCCGGGAATCGAACGACGGACCTCTGGAATACGGGCCCAGCGTGCTACCGTTACACCACGAAGGCACGCTAGCAAGTGGGAGAAATACCTTACAAGGTAACATCCAAAACGTTAAAAAAACGCCCCTTTGGGCGCAATATAAAATCTGAAAGCTTTCAGATTTTATTTTCCCTTAGTCTAATACTATGAATAAAAAAAATAAAAAATTAAAAATAAAAAAAAAAAATTTAAAAAAAAAAAATCTGCTATGAAAATAAGTGCTATAAAAACTTGTCTTAACAGAAAAAAAAAATATGTCTTCAAGTTCGCAACCTACAAATAAAATGCAGTGTAACAGGATGACGAGTTATGCCTTGCATTCGAGCAATATCGATATCATAAATACTATGATTTAGAATCGAAATCGCTACGCACAAACTGCGATTTCTGGTAGGGTCCCTTTGAGAGGATTCATCGGTGGAATGACAGTGGTAATGTCTGAAAAAGCCAAATATGAGGGTTGGGGGTGGGTGGGTATATTCTGAATAGGGGTTGGGGGGGAATGGCAGCCCTTTTTTTGCCTTTTGACTGTATTACACCCGCAGTTGGGCTTAATGGCCTGATAGCTAATGCGCCGTTTAGGCCCAAGCACATTCCACAACAGATGGCAACACACAAGAATGGGAGTCGGATAAAAAAAAATCATAGATCTAGTGTTTGGATCATAAGTGGTATATGTGTCGTGGAAAAAAAATGTCGCCGAAGATATGCATAAGTTAACATGTTTGAAGATAATCCCATATCTCCCATATGTTAAGCACTATTCATATCCTAAGTGATTAATATTTACTTTCATTATTAGACTTCTGAGAAAAATAAATAAAAATAAAAATTTGAATGCTTTCAGATTATACATTACGCCCAAAGGGGCGTTTTTTTAACGCTTCCTGTGCTACTTTTATTTATTAAATATCGTCCTCTTTACACTTAAACCATAAAATTAAATTCAACGGCAATATCGTAAAATAATTTTAAAATGAGCCTATCTTTAGAATTTCCGATACACAGTCTCGCGCGCTAGATATATATATATATATATATATATATATATATAATAATTTATTCCCTAAACAGTATTGATTAATTGATTATATTATCTCCTAAGATTAATTAAAGTAGAATTATTTTAGAAGAGTGAATCCATACTGGTAAGTTATATTTTGAAAGATGTTATGAAGTGATTTGAAAGCAAAATGTTAATAATGTTTTAACGGGGACTGGAGTTAAATCATCATGAAGAATAAAATTTCAATTGTAAAAGGAAAAATTAAAAACATGTAATCATTGTCATTGATCGGAAATTAGTTGGCTTTTCAAGGGGAACAAACCAACTCCCGTTCAATGAACAATAATTGATAAAAATACGTAAATACGAAAGTGTTTCGTCTTTACTCGAGTTATAAGTTAAAGCCAAACCGGCAATTCTAGTCAGGCCAAATATTTCCGCGAATAGAAGGGATGATGAACCAATGCTGATATATAACTTACCAGTATGGATTCACTCTTTAATGACTATAACTTACTAGTATGGATTCACTCTTTTAAAATAATTCTACTTTAATTAATCTTAGGAGATAATATAATCAATTAATCAATACTGTTTAGGAAATAAATTATTATTAACTAACTTTGCAGCAATTGCGCAAGTAGTAATAACTTGTTTTCGCACTAAATGGATTTAAGATCATACAACATTTATATATATAAATAAAATTCCATAGTCAAGAATACACTTAAAATTCTAACTGTACGTTCTTTTCATTTTTTAATGGCGACGGTCTCTTATTTGAAAGTACTTGGAATTAAAACCACAGCCCGTAGTCAAGTTGTTTTTCTCGCCTTTTCTACACGTACAGTTATAGAATGTTCTGGAAATATTTAAAGCGAATTGGAATGGCTGACGAGGCTGACTTCATTTCATGGAAGCTCCGCCTTTCCAGAGGCTATAAAAGGACTCGCAAAGGAATATCGGGGTCTTTTCTTTAATGTAACGATGCAGTAAATTTCATACAAAAAGTTATTAGTAGTTCTTTTTTATTTACTCCGGTGATCTTAATTTTTGTAACTGCTATTTTCTCCTGAAATATAATAAATGGATCCTGTTTTTTAAACTTATCGTCTGATAATTTAAACTACGACTACATGTATGATTCTTCACCAATCTATTTATTCCGGACAAAAGCCTGGTATATCACACACATATATATATGTTCTTTTTTTCCGTACAGTGTTGTCGGTGCTCGCTTTGGAATCATTGAGTTTGTTAATGAAAAATTCATTAAAATTTTACAAAACAGATGATAAAACAAATTCAAAATGAGGGCCTCCGGTTGCCCATGTTCGGGTGGAGGACTACGTTATTCAAAATTTGATGTTTCTACGTACCGTTGTTTTTTCACAATGCATGAAACTTACATACATTCATGCGGCCGAGCGGTAAAGTCGTTGAATACTGGTAGTTCGGTCCGAGGTTCGAATCCCGCGAACGGGCTGGCTGCATGGGTGTTTTCGTGGTTTTCCCCATGTGTAACGTGTATACGAGCCAGTTTTCCTTAGAAAGTCCTCCACGAAGGCATCCCTCCCTTTAGGCAGATAGCCCTAGTGTGCTTTGCCATAATTAAATACACCACCCCACCACCACCATTATTTAATTTCTTTAAATGTAACACAGGGCTCTAATACTTGGTGGAAACAATTTGAAAAGTGAACCGACATTTGTAGTGAATCAACGCAAAATGCCAAAACGAAATCAGTAGCCCTTCTGGGCTAACGCCCTTTGGGCTAATAATTATAGCTACACTTTTAATCCACACCATTTATTGTGTATGATCGTGGTGTAGCAACTAAGGCGATTTTCTGGTAATTAAAACTATTAAGGAATGCTAGTATTAAGAAGTATCTAATTGCTGTAACAATTAATTAATTCCTCAGTTTCATAAAACAGCTATCAAATGAAAGTGTCCAAACATATAATTTTAATTTAAAAAAAATTAGTTGTCCCATTTGAAGGTTAAGTTTTTCTTTAAATTAGCCATGCAAGGGGTTAGTGCCTAAAACTGCTATTTAAAAAAAGGAAACAAAAAGAAAAATATATGTAATGAGTTTAGTGACTCCAAGCTAGCGTATTTTCGTAAATCATGAATTAAATATATTTTTTTTAAATCAGTCAAATTAAAAATTTTAAAAATGTTATCAAGATATGCGTTTATTGCTTTTAAAGCTTGTTAATTAATAGCAGATTAAATTTAGTAAAGTTAAGTATTCTACGCTTTGCCGAATGACAACACACTGGAGCAACAGAAGAAAGAAGCATTTTATTTCTGGCAGTGGCAAAACATAACTTGAAAACATACCTTACCAAATGCATGTGTTTGCGGAATAAAAATAAAAGATAAAAATTTCTTAATTCGAGCTGTTGCAACATATAGTGGCTTTAGACAAAAAGATAAAAGATAAAAATTTAAGAAGCATTTTATTTCTGGCAGTGGCAAAACATACCTTACCAAATGCATGTGTTTGCGGAATAAAAATAAAAGATAAAAATACAACGATAAAAGATAAAAATTTCTTAATTCGAGCTGTTGCGACATATAGTGGCTTTAGACAAAAAGATAAAAGACACAAAGATAAAAGATAAAAATTTCTTAATTCGAGCTGTTGCAACATATAGTGGCTTTAGACAAAAAGATAAAAGATAAAAGACACAAAGATAAAAGATAAAAATTTCATAATTCGAGCTGTTGCAAAATATAGTGGCTTTAGACAAAAAGATAAAAGATAAAAATTTCTTAATTCGAGCTGTTGCAACATATAGTGGCTTTAGACAAAAAGATAAAAGATAAAAAATTCTTAATTCGAGCTGTTGCAACATATAGTGGCTTTTAATTCGCTGAGCTGGTTTAGTCAAAAATTCATTAAATTTACACAAAATCAGAAATAATTTCGAAATTGAAATTTCGGACCTAGAGGGGCACTTGTTCGGGAGAACGTCTCTGTGTGTTCAAAATTTGACAGCTCTATATAAAGCTGTTTTTTCACAGTACAAACAACATATATACATACATACATACGTATATACACACATAGAGATTTTTCATGACTTAATAATAGAGAAGAGATAATAGCTGAATTTGTAGACTTTAGGTTATTTCGGAAGCAGGAGAGATGAAAAATGTGCAACGCCTTCATCGCACTCGAACCACGTGCCTGTCGAATACGCGCCGAGCGTGCTGACCACTACACCACGAAGGTATGCTAAGAAGCCGAGCGAAATACCGCATAAGTCTGGAATATGTACTACATATGTAAACGGCACAGACTATATAAACATTCGGTACCTCTGTATAACTCGCGTATTAATCAAAAGAAAGCCTGAGAAGAACAAATCTTCCGACTCAGTTAATTATGAAAAAGAAAATTGTATTACTGTGTTTAACATGATCAAGAGTTTTATATAAACTATTTCAAATATTTTATTTTGTTTTTTACTTTTTGTGAACTGGATAATTTTTTAATAATTTCTGCTCATATTTATTAGCCGAAAGAGCGTTATCCCAGAAGGGCTATTAAATATTATCGCTCTGTGTTATATTTAAAGAAATTAAATAATGAAGAATCTGCATAAATGTTTGTATGTTTCTCGCATTGTGATAGAACAACGGTACCTAGAGCCATCCAATTTTGAATAACGTCATCCTCCATCGAATATGGGCATCTGGAAGCCCTAATTTGGAATTTGAAATTTGTTTTATTATCGATTTTATATTTTGTAACACGTTAAAGAATTTTTGATTAACAGACTCAAGGATTTCAAAGAGAGCAATGCCGACACTGTATGAAGAAAAAAAAAAAAAAAAGAAAAAAGAAAAAAAAAAAAAAAAAGATTTTTATCTCCACCGACTGTGTATCTTAAATTCTAAAGATACGCTCATTTTAAAATTATTTTGCGATTTTGCGGTTGAATTGAATTTTGGAGTTTAAGTGCGAAGATCATGATATTTATTAAATAAAGGTGACACATAAAACGTTAAAAAACGCCCCTTTGGGCGTAATGTAAAATCTGAAAACTTTCAGATTTCTTTTCACTGCTTTTATTTGTTTTAAATTTAAAAAGTGAATTTATGTTGATATATTTTAAAATTAATACAGAAATTCAAGAATTTCCAACTATTCTAATTGATAGAAATACTTAAAGGTATATAAGATTATTATTAATAATGTACACTCATGTCCATAAATTAAGGATAATTCGGAGTCACGCGGGAATCGAACTCTAAAATAAATATATCACTTGTAAAATCACTACACACATCTTCAAGAATCATATACAAATTTCAGGAAGTAACCAGATGACACCGATGGTACGTCACAATGACGAGAGTGTAAGAGAGTGATATATAAGGAATACAGGCAAAGAAGTAAAATTGTTCGCAGGCGCTTTATAAGCATTTCAGTGCAATAACCGAATAGTTATGACACAAAGGACGCATTTAGATGATTTTTTATGTGGTAGAATTATCGGCCGTCTGGAATGTGGGCGTACCCAACTGGAAGTGTCAGACGAACTTGGAATTGCGCAGAGTGTCATCTCCAGGCTTTGGCAATGATTCCAAGATGATGGTCATGTGAGTAGACGTTACAGCACAGGTCGCCCCAGAGTTACAACGCCGAATGAGGACCGGTATTTGGCAGTTACTGCCAAAAGAAACAGGCGGAGCACAGCCTCAGACCTGTCTCGTCAGCCACTGGTACGGCAATTTCAAGGCAGACCGTGTATAGACGCTTAGGGCAGATTGTTCTATATGCTCGTAGACCTGTCACGTGCGTTCCACTTACCGCAACTCACTGTCGCCTGCGGTTAGCCTGGAGTAGAGAGCATGCATTGTGGACACAGCAACAGATGTTTTCCGACGAGTCCAGGTTTAGCTTGCAGTCTGATTCTCGCCGGACTTTCATATGGAGAGTCCAGGTACCGGTTACAACAAGAAAACATCATTGAACGACACCGTTACGGTGGTGCAGAAGTGCTCGTTTGGGGTGGAATTATTCTCGGTTCCAGAACTGACCTGCATGTTCAAATTGGAACCATGACAAGCCAAATCTATCGGGACGTCATTCTGGAACAACATGTACGTTTGTTTCGGGACGCCATGGGCGCACAATTTGTGTTTATGGATGACAACGCCCGTCGTCATCGTAAGCGAACCCTTCGTAAGCGAAAACATCGTAAGCGAATGCCTTCAATGGGAGGATATCACCCGTATGGACTGGCCAGCATTCTTACCGGACTTGAATCCAGTAGAGCATGGGTGGGATATGCTTAGCCGACGAGTTGCAGCCCGTCAACCTCCACCTACATGTCTACCGGAACTTCGGAGAGCATTGCTTTTTAAGTGGTGCAATATCCCCCAAATCAGATCGATAATTTGATACTCAGCATGCCTAGGCGTTGTACGGACTGTATTGCATCGTCTGGGAGACATACAATGTATTAAAAATCATATCAACCATGTAATATTGTTTTTTTGTAAATAGGTTTTTTTTTCTAATTTGCTCCAGGGAGAAAAAATCGCTAGTTTTTTTTAATAATATCAAACATATAGCATCTTTTTTTGGCTCTTTACCTTTTGTTTAATAAATAAGCTTTACAAATAAGTCAAATTTGTTTTGCTTCTAACTCTTCCTTTGCCTGATTTTGCATTATCCTTAATTTATGGACATGAGTGTATTACCTGTTATGTGAATTACTAACTTTATTGCTTCGTGTAATATTACCATTATATTGCATCACGTATATCATTGTATCATGTACCTTAGTCCTTACATTGCATCTTGCATATCTGCGCGTTTTCATGTGTGTACTATTATTATCATTGTTTCATGAACTACTGTGATCACATTGCTTCACGTATATATGCGTGCCCTATTGAGTGTCCTCTGAGTATCATGCGCGCTGTTTAAATAATTACGTGCTATTATGCGTGTCATAACATCATCAAGTGTTCCGTTTTTATGTGTCCGCATTATATAATTGTCTGCATCGTGTTTATCTATGTTCGTTCTGTGTTGTGTTTAGTTCCGTGTACTTTTTTTTTTTAAAGATCCTAATAAACTCCCGGGGCGGTCTCATGGGGCTGGAGGGAGTTGTTGCCTCTAGATAGTGGAGGACACGAGGCATATGCCTGTTTTACTATGTTAGACACCAGACGCCCCCGTCCTCCGTCACCTGTCACCTGTGAAATATGCTAACGGGATTGATGCCTTATTGTAAGATTTTCTAAGGAAGCCTGCCTCATATTCACGTTACGCATGAGAAAAACCAATCGTGTAGCCAACCAGTTTGACCTGTATGGAATCCAGTTCGAACTACTAGACTACCATATATTATCGCCCTGTCTTATACACTGACTACCAATACGTATTTCGACACCTATGCAAATGACGATATCTGCGGTCCTAAGGTACGTCATGGACTCCGCCGGTATATATCGTGTAGGAAACAGCATCGGCTTTAGTCGCATGCAAGATGCCTCGCAGTTCGGAGCTCTCTGATTTCGAAAAAGGTATAATTATCGGGTATCACAAATGTGGCCGAACCTTAAGGGACATATCTAGCGATCTGAAGTACCCAAAATCGACAGTGGCCTATGTGATTAAGAAGTGGAAGGTGAGCGGTGACTGTCGAAATGTGCCCCGAGTCAGCGGACCAACGAAACTGGGAGCTAGAGACCGACGAGTGTTGTCCAGAGAAATTCGGAAGAACCGCACCCAACCGATGGCCCTCATCCGCGAGGAGTTTCAACAGGCATCCGGGAGTATTGTTTCAATGAATACCATACGTAAGGAAGCACATCTGCTTGGTTTTCATGGTCGTAGTGCTGCCCATAAGCCTTTGATCACAAAGTCCAACCGCGCTGCTCGGTTAATGTGGTGCGAAGCACATCGAAATTGGACCGTAGATCAGTGGAAACGGGTTCTTTGGAGTGACATATCAAGGTTCACCCTTTACCGTTCGGATGGCAGGGTCTGGGTCTGGCGTCTACCTGCAGAACGTCTCCTGCCAGAATGCATTGTGCCAACAGTCAAGTTCGGCGGAGGAGGAATTATGGTCTGGAGGTGTTTCTTCTAGTATGGGCTGGGACCCTTGGTCCCCATTCATGGTAAGCTCAACTCCGATGCCTACTGCACTATTTTGGATGACAATGTGGTTCCTACGTTGTGGCAGTTTTACGGGTTGGACCCCTGTTACTTTCAGGACGACAATGCCAGTTGTCATGTTTCGACGTTAACCAAGGCTTAGTATGGTGCCAATGGAGTTCATCGAATGGACTGGCCTGCACAGAGTCCAGACCTGAACCCTATCGAGAACGTCTGGGACGAGTTGCATCGCCAAATTCAGGGGTGTACTAGCCGTGCAAAATCGGTGAAGGAACTTCTATGTCTTCTCCAAGCCGAGTGGAAGAAAATACCACTAGCTGTCATACAAAGACTTGTGAAAAGTATACCTCGGAGGGTCCACGCTGTAATTACCTCTCGTGGAGGCTGTTACCAACTATTGATTTTGAATAAAGTTAGTTTATCTTTTCTATCACAGGTGTCCAAATACTTATTGGTAGTCAGTGTATTTAAAGAACTCAAATAATGAAGGATCTGCATAAATGTATGTATATTTCTGGTATTGTGATAAAACAGAGGTACCTAGAGCCATCAAAATTTGAATAACGTAATCTTCCATAGAATATGGGCATGTGGAAGCCCTAATTTGAATTTGAAATTTGTTTTATTATCGGTTTAATATTTTGTAACTCTTCAACGAAATTTTGATTAAAAAACTGAACGATTTCAAAGCGACTAATGGTAACATTGTACGAAAAAAAAAACCATTTTTATCTCCAGCGCTCGAGACTGTATATCGGAAATTCTAAAGTTATGCACATTTAAAAATTAATTTGCGATTTGGCTATTGAACCGAATGTTATAGTTTGAGTACGTAGAACATGATATTTAATAAATAAAGGTAACACACAAAACGTTTAAAAAACGCCCGTTTGGACGTAATTTAAAATCGGAAACCTTTCAGATTTTTTTAGTTTTTATGTAATAATTTTATTAATTTTATTTATTTATTTTTTTTTTCCTCCGTACAGTGTTGCCGTTGCTCGCTTTGGAATTGTTGAGTTTGTTAATCAAAAATTCGTTACAAAATATGAAATAGATAATAAAACAAATTCCGAATTTGTGTTTCCCGATGTCCCTGTTCGGGTGGAAGATTATGTTATTCAAAATTTGATGGCTCTAGGTACCGTTCTCTAATCACAATGCAAGAAACTTACATACATTTATGCAGATTCTTCATTATTTAGTTTCTTTGAATATAATACAGGGCGATAATATAACGAATAGATAATAAAACGAATTCCAAATTTGTGTTTCCCGATGCCCCTGTTCGGGTGGAGGATTGTGTTATTCAAAATTGGATGGCTCTAGGTACCGTTCTTTTTTGACAAAGCAAGAAGCTTACATACATTTATGCAGATTCTTCATTATTTAGTTTCTTTGAATATAATACAGGGCGATAATATAACGAATAGATAATAAAACGAATTCCAAATTTGTGTTTCCCGATGCCCCTATTCGGGTGGAGGATTATGTTATTCAAAATTTGATGCTTCTATGTATCGTTCTTTTTTGACAATGCGAGAAGCTTACATACATTTATGCAGGTTCTTCATTATTTAGTTTCTTTGATTGTTATACAGGGCGATAATATTTGGTGGCAGCAGTTTGAAGAGTGATATGTCGTTTATAGCGATTCGACGTAAAATGCCGAAAGGAAATTAATAGCCCTTTTGGGCTATCGCCCTTTGGGTTAACAAAGAATAATGTGAAGAAATTATCACGAACAACCAAAATATTAAAACGTAACAAAGAAACAATGCTTTTTTATATTCATTTGAATTTAATTTTTTTTTCATTTCTTTCATTTGAATTTAATTTTTCGAGATTGAAAGCAGTAATATCTTCTAAATACCAACAACAGAGTCTTCGCAGGAAATCTTCAGTGTACACCATTTTTGCTCTGAACTCTTTCCGCAATATGGAATAAAAAGTATTTCCAAAGTCGGAATGCAAAAGGCAGATAAAAAGATGGGTTTACATATAACAAATGGGCTCTCTAAGGAAAAAAAAAGGGAATAAAAAGGCGAATAATGAAATGTGAAATGGCGGTGGGAATCAATTCGGGAAATCAAAGTACTTAAAGCAGCATGTGGTCGTAGATATTTAACCCCTGGTTTTACGGGTCGACACTTAAGCTAAATGAGAAATTTCCCGTATAAAATTCGTAACTGCAATTCCTAGATATGAAAATGACTTTTCTATTCGCCTTATGGAATACGAGGTTTTGATTTTACGACTAGACGAATCATCACACATAGGTCGGGAAAGTCAAAACCATTGTTGACAAGGATTGGACATGATTTTTGTGGATTTAAATTGTTCTCTGATATCATGATGCGTGTTGGGTTGGTGTTGGTGTATTTAATTATGGCAAAGCACACTAGGGCTACCTGCCTAAGGGAAGGGATGCCTTCGTGGAAGACTTTCTAAGCGAAATTGGCTCGTATACACGTTACACATGGGGAAAACCACGAAAACGCCCATGCAGCCACCCAGTTCGCTGGATTCGAACCTCGGACCGAACTACCAGTGTTCAGCGATTTTACCGCTCGGCCGCTGGTGGGCCGGTGCGTGTTGGGAATGGCATCACCACGCCGACACAAGATAAAGCACTTTTAGAAAAATATGCTACGATTTTCCGGGAATGGGAAAAATTGAATATAATTGAAAAGGTAACTGATAATATTGACATGTGGCATTTTGGTGTCTTCCTGTTTCCGCGGTCGTCAAAAAACGTTCCTGTTTCTGCGAAATCATCAATCTTCATTACACCCCCCCCCGTTTCAAAGGGGTTTACATAGTGAGGGGCCGAGTGGACCTTGGCCTCTCACAAAATGTAGAAAAACAAAACATTTTTAGATTTAGAAAAAAGAATTTTTAAAACAAATAATCGAAAAATTTAGAATTTTTAGATTTAGAAAAAAGAATTATAAAAATAAATAATCGAAAAATTTAGAATTTTTAGATTTAGAAAAAAGAATTATAAAAATAAATAATCGAAAAATTTAGAATTTTTAGATTTAGAAAAAAGAATTTTTAAAACAAATAATCGAAAAATTTAGAATTTTTTAGATTTAGAAAAAAGAATTATAAAAATAAATAATCGAAAAATTTAGAATTTTTAGATTTAGAAAAAAGAATTTTTAAAACAAATAATCGAAAAATTTAGAATTTTTAGATTTAGAAAAAAGAATTATAAAAATAAATAATCGAAAAATTTAGAATTTTTAGATTTAGAAAAAAGAATTTTTAAAACAAATAATCGAAAAATTTAGAATTTTTAGATTTAGAAAAATAATTTTAAAAATGAATAACCGAAAAATTTAGAGATTTTAGATTTAGAAAAAAGAATTTTTAAAACAAATGGTAAGATTTTCACTGTGTAAATCTCACTTACTGTAGAAAGTGACGAATCTTAAGAACTAGTTAGCGAATAATCGCTTAAGTTCGTGTGACAAGAAACAACAAGATGGAAGAGTAACTAACCCTTTATTATTTCAATAAGATTTAACAAAACTCCGTCTTGCAGTGTACAATCAAAGCCGACATTTGGGCTTGAACCTAAGAGACTAAAAATTAAACTAAAACTAAGATTAATTGAAGAAATATAGCCGAAGCTATCAAGATTCTAATCGAGTTGGCGTAATAACAGCTTTGAGAGAGAGAGTGACCAAAAGGCAGACGCGCGTAAATCAGAAACTCTGATTCTCACTCGCTAAGACCAAAGAACTTCGCGGTTAAATACCGCTCTTCCTCATTATGTATTCAGAGGTGATTCTAAAACTACGTTCTGGCCAGAAGTAGTAAGTTGAAGTTAAGAATTTGACAGGAAAGGAACTTTAACTTAAAATTTAACTGTTAATAAAATTAACATAATTCTTACAAAATAATCGAAAAATATTTTTTATCTCAGATCTTTGCATGGATGAACCTGATACTGTATTTAAAAGAAGAGAAATGTTCAAATTCTGTGATGATTTTGGCAATAACCTAAAATGTCGTTTCCGAAAAAAAAAAAAAAAAAAAAAAAAAAAAAGGAAACAAAATCTGAAATGTTTCAGATTTTAAATTACGTCCAAAGGGGCGTTTTTTAACATTTTGTGTGTTATCTTTCTTTATTAAATATCATGTTCTTTGCACTTAAACCATAAGATCCAGTGCAACAGCAATATCGCAAAATAGTTTTAAAACGAGCATATCTTTAGAATTTCCGATACAGAGACTCACGCGCTGGAGATATAAATGTTTTTTCTGCACAACGTTGCCATTGCTCTCTTTGAAATCCTTGAGTTTGTTAATCAAAAATTCGTCAAAGTTTTAAAAAATAGGAAATCGATCATAAAACAAATTCCAAATTTCAAATTTGGTCTTCCACATGCTCATATTCGTTGGAGGATTACGTTATTCAAAATTCGATGACTCTATGTACCGTTATTTTATGACAATGTGAGAAATATACATACATTTACGCAGATTTTCATTATTTAATTTCTTCAAATATAATGCAGGACTCTAACATTTTATGGCAACAGTTTGAAAAGTGAACCGACATTTATAGGAGTCCGACGCAAAATGCCAAAACGAAACTAATAGTCCTTCGGGACTCAAGTCCCTTTGGACTAAAAAAAAAAAAAAAAAAAAAAACTGAAATATTTCAGATTTTAAATTACGTCCAAAGGGGCGTTTTTTTTTTTTTTTTTTTTTTTTTTTTTTTTTTTTTTTTTAAATTTTTAAGTTTAGTGTGGCGATTTTTATTTATTAAACATCATGTTCTTTGCACTTAAACCATAAAATTTAGTTCAATAGCAGTGTTGAGAAATAATTTTAAAATGAGCATATCTTTAGAATTTCCGATACACAGTTCGAAGCGCTGGAGATAATTTTTTTTTTTTTTCCCGTAGAGTGTTGCCATTGCTCGCTTTTAAATAGTTGAGTTTGTTACTCAAAAATTCGTTAAAGTTTTACAAAATATGAAATCGATAATAAACCAAATTCCAAATTTCAAATTTGTTATTCCAGATGCCCATATTCGTAGTAGGATTACGTCATTCAAAATTCGATTGTTCTATGTACCGTTGTTTTCTCACAATACGAGAAATATACATACATTTATGCAGATTTTTCATTATTTAATTTCTTCAAATATAATGCAGGACTCTAACATTTTGTGGCAACAGTTTGAAAAGTGAACCGACATTTATGAGTCCGACGCAAAATGCCAAAACGAAAGTAATAGTCCTTCGGGACTCAAATCCCTTTGGATTAAAAAAAAATTCTTTTAAAATTCTGCATAAAGGGGAATTATAATAAAATCTTTCAGAACAAATATTCGTTCTAAAACGAAGTTCTAAAATGACGTTCATTCTTCTAAAACGAATCTGCTTTGGTTTTAATTGCGCCTTTTGACAATCGGTATTGTTTCATTTTTTTTCACCTGTAATGTTCCTTTAGATGAGGATTTCTAATTTTCTCAACATAATAACATTCGTTATTTAATAAATTCCCAGTATTTTATTCTTTCGGTAATGCCAATTCAACAACGTTAACTATTATCGTGTTATGTAATTAAAATAAATTGATATTTTTCGTAAATTCATTTAAAATTGGTTAGGTATGTGGAATATATGCGAGAATCATAAAACCTTTAACTAATCGTCTGCCAATAAATGGCAGTTCTGTATATTTTTTAAAGAACGTCTTTTTTAAATTGGCAATGACTAGAATTTAGAATTCTAAAGATGTAATTAACAGTTGTGTTTGTGATTTTTGTCTCTTCGTGCAAAGTAAGGTATTGTATTAGTTTATGTATGTATTTATTCTATGAAAGTGTTTAGTCAATGTATTAATAATAATGTAAATATTTAGTCATCGAACGTACATATATATGTCTAAAATGTGATCTCCAAAATAGATTTATTGAAGAATAAAAATTTTGTTCTGTGAAATAATTTTCCATATTATTTTGGAGGTTAAATGTTGGCAGTTACATAACAGAAACCTTATGAATTTATTTAGAAATTACGCTAAAATAAAATTGATATTTTTCATAAATTAATATTCATTGAAAATTGGTGAAATTAGGTTATCAGATACTCTTAAATATACATATGTGGGAATAATCAAACATTTAACTATTCGTCTGCCAATAAATAGCAGTTCTGTATATTTTTTAATGAATGGCATTTTTAAATTGGCAACGATGAGAATTTAGAATTCTAGATGTAAACAACAGTTGTGTTTGGGATTTTTGTCTCTTCGTGCAAAGTAAGTTATTGTGTTAATTTATGTATGTTTTTATTCTATGAAAGTGTTTAGTCAATGTATTAATAGTAATGTAAATATCTAGTCATCGAAAGTATTATATATATCTAAAATGTGATCTCTAAAAGCTTTATAAGAATAAAAGTTTTATACTGCGATATAATTCTCCATTTCATTTCGTAGGTTAAATATTGGCCAGTTGCATAATAGAAGTTGTTGCATAATAGTTGCTCATGAATTTTATTTAGAAGCTACGCCAAAATAAGGTTGCTATGTTGCGTAATTTTAAGTTTTACACTAGCGAGTTTCTATTCCAGTGGGATTTACCTATAAACATATTTTTGAAAAAATGGAGATGGAATGCAGAATAACAAAGACAAGAAAACTCGAGATCAGATAGCTTCATAATTAAGAAATTCTTCTTTGCAAAAAGTAAAAAGCAAAAATTTGCGAAACTTATAGCGGTTAAGTAATCTTTGATGTATTTGTTGTTAAAACTCTATCCTACACTTGAAAAGTAAGAACGGGGGACATACTGTCAAGTCGAGTAATGAGTTTTTCGAATCGCGTTTGGTGTCGCAGTTTAATCCGTTCAAGGTAGAAAACCCAAACGAAATAGAATACTTAACCTTCCTTCCTGAACAAAGATAAAATAACAATAAAAAAAAAAACTTTTACACAAAACATCTTGATGAACTGTGTTTTGCATACACGCAAACTTCGTCCTCTTTTCTCTATTTCAAAAGCATCGCCTGGTTTAAAATGCTACCTCTATACCACACTTCATAGGATCGAGGGTGCAGTATGGGGGAGCAGGGATGAAATAGAGAGAATATTCGAAGACTTAAGCCTATCTCACAAAAAGTAACTCAGCTTTTAAAAGCGGAAACTTTGCATTGAATGGCTTCCTAGTTTGAAAAACCGCCCGTGGCATCGCGGCATGAGCACCCAGCTACCAAAGCGAAATTCTCGCTCTTTAAAAATACCCCAAAAAAGAACTGGGGAAAAAAAAAAATCTTTATTTTCTTTTTGACCTATTCAGGAATAAGTCGAAAAGATTCAGGATTTGAATTTTTTCCCTCTTGTCCCCCCCCTCTTGCCACAGAAGTTTCGTTAAGGTTTGAATGCGTTGTTATTTTTGTAAAAGATCTAAGCCTAACATTCGATGCTTCGTTAAATACGAATGCAGGTCTGGTGTTCGAGGATTGTACTATTTGAGGTTTTAAATACCCTCACGATCCCGTCTTTTGATTGGTAAGTCAGAAGGTGGGGGGACTAAAATAGCAGCTGTGTGTTCTTTTTGTTAACTTTATTTCTTTTTCCTTTTCTGCAATGATTACAAGCCGGTGAAAAGAATTGTAGAAGTTCGAGAACTAGGTATAAAGCTTGCTGCTACCGATTTAAATGATATAAATATATTTAAAAGCTTTTTTTTTATCATCTTTTTAACGCAGAACGAGCCGTCACCATTAAATAAAGCAAATTAATTTTATTTAAATATTTCAATTTGCTGATTCATTTTTATATTGAAAGTATAACATTCTATTAAATTGAAATCTGATTTTCCTTAAAAAGAATTACTAAATTGTTTCTTCTTATTTCGTTACTATTAATTCTTAATTATTAAAAAAAAATAAGAAAAAAAATAATTTACGTATGCTTAGGACTAAAAAAAGTACGTCTTCAAAACAATTACTTTTTTATTTTAAATTATAATATTTCCAATAAAAATAAGTAAATAAAAACAGTAAATAGTAGGTGAAAGGAATTGAATAAAATGTAAAACTACAAATGAAAATTAGCTTGTTGTACGATGAGTTAGTTTGAATTACTTATTTTAAGAAAATTAACTTAATGTAATTAAAAAAATCTGAAATCTTTCAGATTTTACATTCGCCTAAAGGAGCGTTTTCTTAACTTTTTGTGTGTTACCTTTATTTATTAAATATCATGTTCTCGCCCTTAAACCATAAAATTCAATTCAACCGCAATATCGCAAAATAATTTTAAAATGAGGATATCTGTAGAATTTCCGATACACAGTCTCGCTCGCTGGAGATATTTTTTTTTTTTTTTTTTTTTTGTACAGTGTTGTTTAAAAAATCGTGGAGTTTGTTAATGAAAAATTCATTAAAGTTTTACAAAATATGAAATCGATACTAAAATAAATTCCATATTCGGATACAAAATTTGATGGCTCTAGGTACCGTAGTTTTATCACATTACGAGAAGCATACCTACATTGATGCAGATTCTTCATTATTTAATTTCTTTAAATATAATACAGGGCGATAATATTTGGATGGCAACAATTTGAAAAGTGAACTGACATTTATAGTGAATAAACGCAAAATGCCGAAACGAAATTAATAGTCCTTCTGGGCAAATTATCCCTTTGGCAAATTGCATTAAAATAATGTATCTTAAAACTTAAACAAAATGCTTAAGCAAATACAAACAAAGTAACTAAATGATAGCAAGTTATGGCATAGAAGGAGAATAAAAGTAAACATTTTAAAAGATAGACTTTTTAGCCCAAAGGGCGTTAGCCCAGAAGATCTATTAACTTTGTTTTGGCATTTTGGGTCGAACACTTTAAATTTCCGTTTCTCTTTTCAAATTGTTGCCACCCGATATTATCGCCCGTGTTATATTTAAAGAAATTAAATAATGAAGAATCTGCATGAATGTATGCATGTTTCTCTTATTGTGATAAAACAACGGTACTTAGAGCCATAGATGATATGTGTGTTTATAGTTTGTGTTTTAATGTTGTGATTGTACTTGAGTTTTGTTTTGGGGTGAACTTAGAGGCGAACCAAACAAGATCATAAGGTCTATTTTTAGATCAGGTGGATCGGGTCGTATTCCTCTCACTTGTACCTCGAGGCATTTAATTTTGAATAACGTAATCCTTCACCGAATATAGGCATCTGAAAGCAGTAATTTGGAATTTGTTTTATTATCGATTTCGTATTTTGTAACACTTTAATGAATTTTTGATTAAGAAACTAAACGATTTCAAAGTGAGCAGTTGCAACACTGCTCTAGAAAAGAAAAAAAAAAAGAAAAGAAAAACCTTTTTATCACCAGTGCGTGAGACTGTGTATCGGAAATTCTAAAGATATGCTCAAGTTAAAATTATTTTGGGATATTGTTGTTGAATTGAATTTTATCTTTTAAGTGCGATAAACATGATATTTAATAAATAAAAGTAGCACACAAAGCGGTAAAAAAAGGCCCCCTTTGGGCGTGGTGTAAAAATCTGATAAGTTTCAGATTTATTTTGTATTATTATTTTGGCTTCTAATCGATTTAAATCCTTTTGCAGGATGCATTAGAGCTATTCAATATTCTTCTTTCGGAATTTATCGTATTTCAACATGCAGTATTTCTTCTCAAGCTTCTCAAGCTTCTTAGAAACCCTTCACGGAAAAGTTACTTATTCCAACAAAAGTGAGGTATGTATTTAGAAACTAGCGCTAATATTCATTTTGAAATATTGCATTAATAATAGAATTTTTTGGTAATGTTGCCATTCGGCTATAAAGCAATATACCGAAGCTCAACTTATTTGGAATTCCAGCTGAAATTATAATTTTAATGAAGAACCAGAAGTGAACTCCAGTAAGTCCAGACTAAATTTCAGCACTGTTCACAGTTATAGTCTAATGCAGTGGTGCTCAAACTGTGTTCCACGGGAGTCAAAAAATTCAAAAATAAAATTAGAAAGCACTCACAATTGTTCAGTAGTATTTATTAACTAAAAAATATAAAGATACATTTAGTTATAGATTAATTTTAAGACTTAACATGTGGTTATTATATGTGCAAAAAGAATGACGTGGAATGCTTTGAAAAGCTAAACACTTTCACAGAAATGGAAAATCAATTGAATTTAGACGACGGTGTTACAAATTATACAATGGAACCCCTTTTCCAAATGACAAAATCTGATGTGGACCCCACAGGATTTCCCTGTGTGGCCTATTAAATTATGCACATTTTTTTCCTGCATTTCATTTAAACTTATTTCCACGAATTTCGAGATACATTTCTTATTCAATCCTCATTCCACGGCAAGGCAAACATATATTAAAACTCAAAACATCTTGTTACAAATTGTTAAATACAGAAAAGCATAAAACATCAAATGCAGTTTAAAAAAAAATTACAATTAAAATTAGAGTTTCTATGTAAAAACCAGCCATTCGGCCAGCGGGCACGAAGACATATATTTCGGTGCACAAAACTGAAAGTTTACGTTTGGCCTCACTCGGCAAAAAGATACTGAAGTTGGTGTAGAAACTGACTTAATTCAGTAATCTACTAAGAGTTCCAAATGTAAACAAATGGAGGCTTCGTTAAGCTTAGTAGTACTTAAACAACTTCTTAATTAATTTAGAAATCAAACAACAAAAATCAGCGTTATATTTTCAAATTTTCACAGGACTAGTTTCGATGGTTTTACCGAACAATCATCCTCAGCTACAAAAGCACATATAAACGAGATTTCTCTTGCATCGAAATTGATGAGCTAATTTCTCTCAGTCAACTCTGTTTGAAACAAACGCATTTTGTTTTCCAAAATAAATATTACAAGCAAACTAAGGAATTAGCTATGGGAAGCCCCCTCAGTCCATTCCTGGCTGATATCTACATGCATTATTATGAATCAAAATTGTTAGAAACTTTAAATTTCCCGGCATGGTTCCGCTACGTAGACGATACTTTTACCCTGTTTGAAGGTAATAAAGATGATTTAAATATTCTTTCAACAATGACTTTTATTGATCCTGCTATTGAGTTCACTTTTGAACTTGAGACTTGCAATTCTCTTCCATTTCTCGACATTTAGGCCACACGTAACACATCCAACTTCAGTACTACGGTTTACCGTAAACCTTCATTCAGTTTGCCTTCCACCACACTTGAAATCATATCATCCGACTAAACAAAAGTTAGCTTCATTTTATTCCTATGTTTTCCGTGCTCTTCAAGTTTGCTCCTCCAAACTATCCCTTGATGAAGAACTAAATTATTTAAAAGCAATAGCTATTGACAGGGGCTTTTCACCCAACAGTATTAATCAAACAGTTAAAAAATTCTCATCTCAACACACCAAAAGGCACACTCTTGTTTTAGGAGATTATAAAAATTCTGTTGTCATTCTCTTCTTTCCATCAATTAGCTATAAAGTTGCACGTATTTTGCAAAAATTTAACTTTCGGGTCGTTTATTCTCCCATCAATAAAATTCCGAGTTCCATACTCAAGGACCCCATTCCGGATTTGAATTCCTGGGGTATTTACAGGATTCCTTGCCAGTGTGGTTTAATATACATTGGTCAAACTAAGAGAGCCTTAAAATTTCGCGACAAGGAACATGAGGCATATGTTAGAAAAAAGGAAACACAGAAGTCTTCTGTTGCCCAACATTGTTGGTCCGAAAATCACACTTTCAATTTTTCTGCTGCCAAAATTATTCAAAAAATATCTTCCATTAGTGAACTGTATTTTCTAGGGGCATTTCACATTAAAAAAAAACTTTCTGTTCTAGTTAACGAGCCTAATTCCAATCCATCTTTGCCTTCGGCCTTTAAAGAAATTATGTTTTAGTTCTGGTTTCATCAACAGATGGCGCCAGTAGCTTATCTCCTGTCCAGGCTTTCTTATCTTATCTAATCATTCTACCCTATCTCGTTCATTTGCGCTTTTGCAGCTGAGGATGACGGTTCGGTAAAACCATCGAAACTAGCCCTGTGAAAATTTGAAAATATAACGCTGATTTTTGTTGTTTGACTTCTAAATTAATATTTGTTTGGCGTGTTATTGTATCTTAACTTCTTAATTGTTGATAATTGTACAACTATTGCATCCAGATTAACTAAAGGCATAAAAACGTCAACCGGAAGATAAAAACAATGAAAGGGCCGGGTTCGAATCCCGGAGAAGGCATGGACGTAAAATTGTCTGTCCCTTCATGGTAATGACGGCCGCCTTTTAGTTGCTCCACAATGAAATGGCCATCACTTCTGGCCTTAGGGGTGGACAATGCCGTTATAGGCAAGTGCCCGCCGTTGGAGAGGGGGGGGGGAATACTGCTTTGTACTAGATATTAAGAGGCAAATAAATGGAAAGTATCGTAGAAAGAAATAGAAAAATGATTTAAGAGCAAGAAGAAATTTTTCTGAGGTAGAAGAACAGAAAAATAATGTTCTTTTTTAGTAAAATATGACTAATCTTAAACTTTAAAAATATTAGTAAATCTTTTGAAGCCAAAATTTCAATTTAGAATAGTATTATACTGAAAAAAAATTATTATATTGTTGTCTTAAATTATTCATAAAAACTAATGTAATTTCTACATATAATAAAAGAAAGAGTCTGTCTGTGCGTGTGTGTGTGCCTTTCGTTCGCGCTGCGCGTAAGCTAATAGACCCACGGCTTCGAAATTTGGTGCATAGGTGCATCTAGACAAGAGCCAGTGTACCTCGAAGCGATTTTTTCGAAATACGAATTTTTTTTATTTTATGTTTTGTGTGAAATCGCGTCATTTTGAGACATAGTGCGCTATAGGAACGCGAGATTTTACTCTATACACTCCATTTTCACATCGTCATGAAACGTAGGCACTTTATGAACTTAAAATAAATTTCGTGTTTCAATAAATCGATTCAATACGAATTTATTTAACAAAGGGAGCTTAAAACCTTTTCCACGGGATTTTTTCTAAAATAGTTTATTTTTAAAGATGTACAGTTTATTTTTCTTTGATTTTTGGACACGTTAAACTTTTATCCTTGCGAGTGCTTTTACGAAAAGAATTTTGAAAAAATGATAATATTTTGTATTTTTAAAAAAATTTTTAAATGAAGCTTCCGAGTACACTTCTCACATCTCACATCTTTAAAAATGTGATTTTGGCAACAATTTTCCTTTCTTATTGTTGTTGATAGATTTTGGATGAAATCGCATCATTTTGAATAGTTTCATTCTTTTACAAATATGGGTTTGGCAACCATTTTTCTTCGTATTTCTTATGTCACTGTTTTTAAGAAATTGTCCTATTTCATTGTCATTTTTTTTTTATATATATAATACATTTTTATTGATTTTTTCTTTTTCTTTTTTTTTTTTTCGATAAAGTTGTTTTGCAGAGTAAAATTCTGCGCGGAATTTTTTGTTTTTTGAGTTCCTTCAGGTTATTTTTTGCTTATTTCACTATTTGTAAGATATTGAAAAGTTTTGCATGATTTTTTTTTTCTTCAACGGAATGTTGGTTAATTTTTTTATTAAGATAATTAATATTTGTATTAAGGGATATAGCTTATTTCATTGTAATTTTTTTCTTTTGATTTGAATGATTATTCAGATCTTGTATTCTCCCACTTCTTACTGTGTATCTTAGTGGTTGTAAACGGAGCCGAAATAGCACGTAAGACTGGAAATCGGAAGGTCCGGGGTTCAAATCCCGGCGAGGACATAGCTGATTGTTCATATTTTCCTTCTTCAAAAGAATGTCAAGCGGTTCTACAATTTATAAGGTATTTCTCCCACTTCCCTAGCGTGCCTTCGTGGTGTAGTGGTAGCACACTGGGCCGGTATTCCAGAGGTCCGTGGTTCGATTCCCGGTGAAGGCGGTTGCTAATTTTTCATCTGTCTGGCTTTCAAAAAATCCTAATGACTCTACAAATTTACTGCCTGTTTTAGCTATTTCTTATCAAAATTTTGGGAAAAAAAAGGGGGGGAGTTTTTTTTTTTTTAACTTTTCTTTAAATCAATGCTGTTAATTAATATATTCTTTCGAACTCGTGGATTTTACCAATCACATAAACAATTTTTGTCATTTTACTTTTCATTGATTTCCCTTGGCGAAGCATTTTTACTTAGCCGTATAGAAAACTCATAATTCATCGTGTAATTAGTGAAGGAATCGCTTTCTCTAATAAAAACATCACTTTCACCCTTTCCTTTCGGAGATGTTGACAGCTATTAGAAAAATCCAAAAATAACAACTTGTTTGTGAGCGGCTGAAAACCAGATGTCCCGCTAACTCCAATAAAGAGGTGTCCGACCAAAACAGCAGATCAATTACCCACTCCATCTGAAGTGTTGGCAAATAAAGGGGTTGCGAGCCAAGTAACGAGAGCAGAGGGCAAAGCGGGCGGGTAAGACAACCCTTGCAGGTGATGGACCTAACCGTCTAGGTTCGAAGAGAACCAGAAGTCCTTTGGCGTATCGAATGGCCATCGATTGCGGACAGATGGTCCAAGAATTTTTTTTTTTTTTTTTTTTCCTCTTTTCTGGCTGGAGGTTGTCCATTAACTTTGGTTACTGAGCGGCGAGTTACTTGCTTGTTAAGACTGATGCTAAAATCTAAGAATTGAATGGTCAATAGAAACTGAAGTGGGTGTTTGAAGTGATTGTAAAGAAGGGATCACAGAAAGACCATTTCAATCTGTCTGCAGATTGAACTTCATCTACTAAACAGGACAACACTTGCGTGCAAATATAATATGTGTTAGTCTCTAATTCTATTATGTGCTGAAAAGTGTTTATAAAAAAGTGACTGTTGCAAGAATTGGGATATTTTGTTTATTTTAAAAGCAATTACTTCCAACGCTTTACAGCTGACTACATAATATTAGGAACTACTAACCAGAAAGTTTGTGTTGCCACAAATACTTTTGTAATTTAATCCGCTCTGTGACAAACATTTTCGTTATATGTTTCCACCTTGCGCGCATATTTTAAAAATGGCCTTGAAAGTACGTACTTGAAAGTTGATGGAATTCTTTATATGGGTGCTATCTTCTAACTGAACCAAAAATATGACGAATATTTTAATATTAAAAAATTTTATCCGCGAAAACATTACAGATTTTTTTTTAATAAAATGCATTTTATAAACTCAACTCCAAATAAAATAAAAATTAACATGAAATTCTTAGAATTTTTGGTTCACAGTAGTTTCCAAATGTTATAAAAGCTGCATATTAAATATGGAATTAAATTATGAAACAGAATGTTTTAAACTGTGCGGGCAAGGTGGAAACATAACGAAAATTTTTGTAACAAGGCAGATTAAGTTATAAAAATATGTGTGGCAACACAAACTTCCTGATTACTGTTTCAGAAAGCAGCTATATTATATAGTCAGCAGTAAAATGTTGGAAGTAATTGCTTTTAAAATAAATGGGCTATTCCAATTCTTGCAACAGTCACATATTCGAAGATCTTATGGGTTTTAAGGTGTATGAGTCCCCTTAAGTGGTACTAACCCTAACGAAGACGCCATTTGTTTACATTTGAAACTCTCAGTAGAATAGTGAATTAAGTCGGCACCAACTTCAGTTACAACCGAGCGAGACCGAAAGTAGTAGACTTTCAGTTTTTTGCACCGAAAAATCTGCTTTCTTGCCCGCTGATGAAATTGCTTGTTTTTGCGTAGAAACTCTAATTTTAATAGTAAAACTTGTTTTTTTTTTAAACTGTTTTTAAATGTGTCTGGTGTTTTATGTTTTTCTATATTTTACAAGTTTTAATGATTGAGTTTTTACGTATTTTTGCTTTGCCGTGAAATGAGAACTGAATCGGCTGAATGAGAAGCTTATCTCTAATGGAATTCTAGGAAATCAAATGAAGAGCAGCAAAAAATGTGTTTAATTTAATAGGCCGTGTGGTGTCATGTCAGATTTTTCCTTTTAAATCTTCGCACGTATGTTTTGTATAAATAAATTTTCTGAGATATTTTTCTTATGATGAGTAATTTATTATTAGTATGAGATGACATACAATCCAAAACATTTAAGTCTATCATTTTCTATCTGATGTCAAATAGATTATATTAGCGCTACACGAAGACTCCAAAAGCATGGCACTATCTCACCGAGAAACGATGTTTTCTCGTGTAGTTTCGTTATTTAAAAAATTTGATTGATAGCCGAACTCTAGGCTGAAATTAATATTCATTAATTTGAAGCGGCTAGTCGATGTTAATCATTTTCGCCAGAAAATAGATTTTTATATTTATTCAGAAAGTAGTTATTCATCATTCTGCTTCTTAAACGAAACTTTTATAACATTTCATCGTACAAAATTAATAAGCTTATTTATTTGATCTGTATGAGCTGGTGTAGACTATTCGTTAGCCAGCGAATAATTAATCAAAGCCTTATAAATTGAAAGCAGGAGTGTATATATAAAGATTAAAATTGCTTAACATTTTAAAAGGCAGTTTTGCTAATGTTTTTCCTTATTGACGTGTGTAAGGGTCACCTTCAAAAGAATACAATCTTTCAACTTCTGATTTTCTCAAGTATGCTTAGAAATAAGCAAGATGATCAAAAGTGTATTCAAACTATATTCTCTCAATGATTCTGATCAGGTATTGGATGGTGCATTTTTAATTTCATAGGAATCCGTCTCTCACTGATCTGTCGAATATCGATATCGAATATCGATAGTACATTTCTATACACAGTACTGTAGTTCTTGTCGAATATCGATAGTACATTTCTATACACAGTACTGTAGTTCTTCTCAGATATCGATACACAGTATTGTAGTTTATGTATACATTTCTATACACAGTGAATGTGTTTACATTTCTATACGCGGACCTGTAGTTTTTGGGGGGCATCGATAGCACATTTCTATAAACAATACTATAATTCTTGTCTTATATCGATCGTACATTTCTATACACAGTACTGTAGCTCTTGTCGGATATCGATAGCACATTTCTATACACGGTACTGCAGTTCTTGTCGGATATCGATAGCATATTTCGATACACAGTACTGCAGTTCTTGTCGGATATCCATAGCACATTTCTATACACAGTACTGCAGTTCTTGTCGAATATCGATAGTACATTTCTATACACTGTAGTGTAGTTCTTGTCAGATATCGATGCACAGTACTGTAGTTTATGTATACATTTCTATACACAGTGAATCTGTTTACATTTCTATACGCAGTACTGTAGTTTTTGTTGAACATCGATAGCACATTTCTATAAACAATACTATAATTCTTGTCTTAAATCGATCGTACATTTCTATACACAGTACTATAGCTCTTCTCGGATATCGATAGCACATTTCTATACACAGTACTATAGTTCTTATCGATATCGATAGCACATTTCTATACACAGTACTATAATTCTTTTCGTATATCGATCGTACATTTCTATACACGGTACTGTAGTTCTTGTCGGATATCGATAGCACATTTCTATACACAGTACTGTAGTTCTTGTTGAATATCGATAGCATATTTCGATACACAGTACTGCAGTTCTTGTCGGATATCGATAGCATATTTCGATACACAGTACTGCAGTTCTTGTCGGATATCGATAGCACATTTCTATACACAGTACTGCAGTTCTTGTCGAATATCGATAGTACATTTCTTTAGACAGTACTGTAGTTCTTGTCGAATATCGATAGTACATTTCTATACACTGTAGTGTAGTTCTTGTCGGATATCGATGCACAGTACTGTAGTTTATGTATACATTTCTATACGCAGTACTGTAGTTTTTGTTGAACATCTATAGCACATTTCTATAAACAATACTATAATTCTTGTCTTAAATCGATCGTACATTTCTATACACAGTACTATAGCTCTTCTCGGATATCGATAGCACATTTCTATACACAGTACTATAGTTCTTATCGATATCGATAGCACATTTCTATACACAATACTATAATTCTTTTCGTATATCGATCGTACATTTCTATACACGGTACTGTAGTTCTTTTTGGATATCGATAGCACATTTCTATACACAGTACTGTAGTTCTTGTTGAATATTGATAGTACATTTCTATACACAGTACTGTAGTTTTTGTCGAATATGGATAGTACATTTCTATACACAGTACTGTAGTTCTTGTCAGACATCGATAGTACATTTCTATACACAGTACTGTAGTTCTTGTCGAATATCGATAGCACATTTCAATACACAGTACTGTAGTTCTTGTCGAATATCGATAGTACATTTCTATGCACAGTACTGTAGCTCTTGTCGAATATCGATAGCACATTTCTATACACAGTACTGTAGTTCTTGTCGAATATCGATAGTACATTTGTATACACAGTACTGTAGTTCTTGTCACATATCGATGCACAGTACTGTAGTTTATGTATACATTTCTATAAACAGTACTGTAGTTTTTGTTGGACATCGATAGCATTTCTATACACGGTACTGTAGTTCTTGTCGGATATCAATAGCACATTTCTATACACAGTACTGCAGTTCTTGTCGAATATCGATAGTACATTTCTTTAGACAGTACTGTAGTTCTTGTCGAATATCGATAGTACACTTCTATACACTGTAGTTCTTGTCAGATATCGATGCACAGTACTGTAGTTTATGTATACATTTCTATACACAGTGAATCTGTTTACATTTCTATACGCAGTACTGTAGTTTTTGTTGAACATCGATAGCACATTTCTATAAACAATACTATAATTCTTGTCTTAAATCGATCGTACATTTCTATACACAGTACTATAGCTCTTCTCGGATATCGATAGCACATTTCTATACACAGTACTATAGTTCTTATCGATATCGATAGCACATGTCTATACACAGTACCATAATTCTTTTCGTATATCGATCGTACATTTCTATACACGGTACTGTAGTTCTTGTCGGATATCGATAGCACATTTCTATACACAGTACTGTAGTTCTTGTCGAATATTGATAGTACATTTCTATACACAGTACTGTAGCTCTTGTCGAATATGGATAGTACATTTCTATACACAGTACTGTAGTTCTTGTCAGACATCGATATTACATTTCTATACACAGTACTGTAGTTCTTGTCGAATATCGATAGCACATTTCTATGCACAGTACTGTAGTTCTTGTCGAATATCGATAGCACATTTCTATACACAGTACTGTAGTTCTTGTCGAATATCGATAGTACATTTCTATACGCAGTACTGTAGTTCTTGTCACATATTGATGCACAGTACTGTAGTTTATGTATACATTTCTATACGCAGTACTGTAGTTTTTGTTGGACATCGATAGCATTTCTATACACGGTACTGTAGTTCTTGTCGGATATCGATACAAGAATATTCTGCTGTTTTGCTCCTGCAGGCGCAGTACCTTGGGTGAGCCTGGTTGCCATCTAGTTTTATGGAATACTAGCTCATTATAAAACCACACGAGAAGAATACTTTTACTACCATGCTTTCGGGTTATCTTATTCCATTCTCAGTTATGAAGTGATCGCAAATTCCAAGCCTCACCCATGCCCATACCAAAAGATCCATCACAACATGAAGTGATAACGCCTTACTGATTGAGTGATATAAAAATCCCCGTTTTCTAAACGCTTGAACAACTTAGTTTAAATGCAGAGACAGATCGTTAAAGCGGTTAAAGTGGATAAAGGGTTAGTAAAAATTCTATTTACTTACTTTGTAAGCAAGGTCAAGCCACAGAAATTATATTTGCTACTATTTTTCTTCAATATGTTCTCATATGTCTCATTTCTTCTCAAATGCTCGAAAGATCCGCCGCTTGGCCTTTTTTTTTTTTTTTTTTTCTTTTCAATTGCGAATTTTATACAATCCATCAACTCGTGAATAAATTTAACTCGACTCTAAAACCGTATCACGACAGGCGCTTAACTCCAAAACAAAAGCTTCGTTTCATTCTTCTTTTTCGAGACCATAATGGATCTATTCTTTTTTAGACACGTGCCTGCCCACGTAATTGTCACACGAGCCGACGCTACTCATTGCAGAAAAGTAGCAGCTCTGCATAATAAAACAATACTCTCACAAAATACGAAGTAAACAAAGGAATCGTATCTCTCAAAAAACAGCTGTTTTTAAGCACCCTTCAGTACTGTCGAAAGTGGAGCCACTTAAAGGTGTTTCGCCGAGGGATCTGTATATACATATACATGTATATTATATAAATATCGGTAAGTGTCTAATATAATCTGCCTCTCGAAGTGGTCCTGAAGAGCAATTGATTCAACGGCAAGGGTGGATAAACAGATTTAGTGTCGCTTAATGGAAAAAAAATTCTATCCCGAGGGCTGCTCTAGTTTCACTCGTGTTACGCCGAGGGGGGGGGTGTGAATTGGGGGGGATAAGAGGAAGGGGATATAATTGCGTCCAAGTATGTGGTGATGGTTTGTTATTGCTTGGATGTAGTCTAGCTGAAAGTAAGTAGATCGCTATCTTTAGTGCAGCAGTCCATGGCTGATCGAAGCATTAATAACAGCATAAAGACATAATCCGGTGCTTAGTGAAAGATAAATTATAGAGGAAATTGTTACAAAGTTTTATTAATTTAGTGTGTTTATGAGTAATACGAGGCACAGTCGTGATGGATCTTTTGGTGAGCTATAAGCGTGCTGCGAATTAAAATGGCAGTTACATTGTTTTAACGGCTGTCTAATGAATGTTACTGTGAATGAAACATATAATGACAAGTTGCAACTTGATTAGAATTTTATAAGAAGTATCATCATGAAATTGGTAAATTTCGGTTGTTACCTAGTGGTTAAATATTATTCTGTGAGAAGCGAAATTATTTTTCTTGTGTACTCCAATTCATTAATAAAAGCAAGTTCGTTTTCTTTTTTAGCCCAGAAGATCTATTAATTTCGTTATGCCATTTTGCGTTGGTTCACTATAAATGTCCGATTCACTTTTCAAATTATTGCCACCAAATATTCCAGCCCTGCTTTATATTTAAAGAATTTAAATAATGAAGAATCTGCATAAATGTATGTATATTTCTCGCATTGTGATGAAACAACGGTACCCAGAGCCATCCAATTTTGAATAAAATAATCCTCCACACGAATATAAGCATCTGGAAGCCCAAATTTGAAGTTTAAAATTTGTTATATTTTCGATTTCATATTTTGTAAAGCATTTATGAATTTTTGATTAAGAAACTACATGATTTCAAACCGAGTAATGGCAACGCTGTCCAGGAGGGGGACATTTTTATCTCCAGCGCGCGACACTGTGTATCAGAAATTCTAAAGATATACTCTTTTAAAATTATTTTGCGATATTTCTCTTGAACTGAATTTTATGGTTTACCTGCGAAGAACATGATATTTAATAAATAAAGACGAACAAAAACATGAAAAAGAATCAAAAGATTAAAGTAAAAGTAAGCCCTTTGGGCGTAATACAAAATGTGAAAGTTTTCAAATTTTTACTTTAATCTTTTTAGTTATTTATTTTTTTTAAATTTTCAGTCTACACTGTAATATGAATAGAACTTTTATATCAAATCGAAAACTGAAGAAATTATTAGTTAGAAAATGCAAATATATATTAAGTGCAGAATGATTTCAGAGGCGCATCAGTAGGGAGGGGGGCGAGGGGTAAAGTTGTTGAACACTGGTAGTTCGATCTGGATTCTAGGCAAAAGAGCTAACTGAATGGACTTTTTTTCCACGCGTAACGTGTCCTCCACGAAGGCATCCCTCCCCCTTGGGTAGATAGCTTCCGCTCTTTTGTCGTAATCAAATAAACCAAATAAACCAGAAAGATTTTACATTTTATAATTCTTAGGAAATCAGACAGGAAATTTTTGATATATTTAGTAATGAATAAGATATTTCAAAGTTTCCATTTATTTTACAAATATCAAGAAATTTATTTTCAGATTTGGCACTCGAATATGATGAAACAGGAAGTTTAAAATTTCATATATCATTGCGCTTTCGCAGTATAATTTCAAACAATTCATTAAATATTCTAGAAACGTTTGAATTTTCAGATAAAAATGAAAAAGTATTTTCCTAAATCATCAATTTAAATTCTTAATTTCTTTTTTTAATTTTCTTTTCTTTTCTTTATTTATTAGTTCAAAGAGGCAATTTGCCCTGAAGGACTATTAATTTCGTTTTGGCATTTTGAGTTGAAATGTCGGTTCACATTTCAAATTGTTGCCACCGAATATTAGAGCCCTGTGTTATATTTAAAGAAATTAAATAATGAAAAATCTGCATAAATATATGTATATTTCTCGCATTGTGATAAAACAACGGTACCTAGAGCCATCGAATTTTGAATGACGTAATCCTCCTACGAATATGGGCATGTGGAAGACCAAATTTGAAATTCGGAATCTGTTTTATTATCGATTTCATATTTTGTAAAGCTTTAACGAATTTTTGATTAACAAATTCGAGGATTTCAAAGCGAGCCATGGCAACGTTGTACTGAAAAAACATTTTTAACTTCAGCGAGTGAGACTATCGGAAATTATAAAGATATGCTCAATTTAAAACTATTTTGCGATATTGCTCTTGAACTGAATTTTATGGTTCAAGTGCGAAGAACGTGATATTTAATAAAGTAAAGGTAACACGCAAAATGTTAAAAAGATGCCCCTTTGGACGTAATTTAAGATCTGAAACCTTTCAGATTTTATTTATTTATTTATTTATTATTTTGTATTTGCGTTTTCTAGAATTTGCTTGCTTCGTTTTAAGTATATTAACATACTTTCATCCCTTTTATGCTCAGTATGAGTGGTTTCTTTGGAAAATTCATTTAAATAGAGGAAATTTCATTCATACATAGCGAAACCTTAAAGCATAAAGCATTCGTATTATATAAACAAATGCCAATTATTTGGCGTAATGCAAATTGACATTAAGCTGAAATCTCAGAGTGCTTAAAAAATACGCGAAATAAAAAGTTCCATAATCAAAGCACATTGCGCTGCGAGTAAAAATCGTTTCTTTGCGCAGCCATCATATTTTGTTATATCTTACACACACATATATATAGATATATATTAGAGCTTCTCTTAATTGTAATAACTATGTTTCGAGTTCAAAAATGCAGTAATTATTACACAACCTCACAAATGTACTGTAATCATTAAATGGAGTCAGAAGGCGTTTTCTAGAATTTGCTTGCTTCATTTTAGTATGTTAACATACTTTCATCCCTTTTGTGCTCAGTATGAGTGGTTTCTTTGGAAAATTCATTTAAATAGAGGAAATTTTATTCATACATAGCGAAAACTTAAAGCATAAAGCATTCGTATCATATAAACAAATGCCAATTATTTGGCGTAATGCAAATTGAAATTAAGCTGAAATCTCAGAGTGCTTAAAAAATAGGTGAAATAAAAAGTTATACTTTGCGAATACAGAGAGGAAGTACCCAAATTAAAAATGAGGAATTAAGATGTACATGTATACTAACATATCCCTTAGTAATTACATAAAACAGGAAATTAACCACTAAAAATCGAAACTAGAAAATATAGCAAAACTGTTCTTATACACTAAAATCCTCTTTTCCCACTCTTCTCTTTCGGAAAGTCACAATCTGTTCAATCAAACATCTGACGTGTTTCCGCGGAAAAAAAGAAATGAAATAAAATATAATAGAGTATAATATTTATAAAAAAGGTCCCATGCATTTAAGAGATTGAAAGTAGACACAGAGAAAAAAAGGCACTAGAAAAAAAAAGGGAGGAGTTTGTCGTATTAGATTTCAGTGTTTGAGTGCTTTAAAATCCTAAATTTGATACGAAGATTCACCATTTGCTCAATCCATAGTATTGACTGAGCTTTTTATTTTAACCCTGATAGCGCTTTTCAGTGTTTTTCAATTTTTTTTTTTTTTTTTTTTTTTTGAAAGGAAGGAACATACGTAGATTAACACTCCAAAAAGACAGGCCTTTATATGCAATAAAGTGCTTTAAATTCTTCTAAATGTGTTCTTTCTTCGCAGCGCTAATCGATCAAGCTATCCATCATTGCAGAAGTTTGGATTTGAGAGCGTTTAAAAAACTCGGTTTTCTTTTTAACATATTAATGTGTATGTGCTTCATCCTTGAGCACAGAATTTAGACGCTTTTATTTTGTACAATAAGAGATATTGAAACGCATCAAGAGTTTGTTAAAGATTTGAATCAGTAAATAGGAATAAAATACAGATTGATAAAGACTCTTAGTAAAGTTTTTATTATTAACATTAAGAAGATTTTTGCCTTTTAATTATACCTAAACTCGCGGAAGTACCCGATGCCAATTAAAGGGACTCATACACCCTCAGATCCTCGAACACGTGACTGTTGCAAGAATTGGAATAACTAATTTATTTTAAAAGAAATTACTTCTAACTTTTTACAGCTCACTACATAATTTAACTGCTTTCTGAAATAGTCAGCAGAAAGTTTGTGATGCCACAAATATTTTTATAATTTAATCCGTTTTGTGACAAAAGTTTTCGTCATGTTTCCACCTTGCGCGCACACTTTAAAACATTCTGTTGCATAACTTAATTCCATATTTAATATATAGCTTTTATAACATTTGGAAACTACCGTGAACCAAAAATTTTAAGAATTTCATGTTAAATTTTTATTTTATTTGGATTTGAGTTTATAAAATGTATTTTATTAAAAAAATCTGTAGTGCTTTCGTCCATAAAAATTTTTAATAATAAAATAATCATCAGATTTTTGGTTCAGTTAGAAAATAGTACCCATATAAAGAATTCCATTAAATTTCAAGTATGTACCATTAGCCATTTTTAATATATCGTGCGCGCAGGGTAGAAACACGACGAAAATTTTGTCACAAAGCGAATAAAATTACAAAATTGTTTGTGACAGCACAAACTTTCTGGTTACTAGTTTCCAAAGCAGCTATATTATGTAGTCAGCTGTAAAAAGGTGGAAGTAATAGGTTTTTAAATAAATAAGTTATCTCAATTCTTGCAACAGTCACATATTCGAAGATCATAATGGGTTTAAGGTGTATGAGCCCTCTTAAGCCAATTAAGACGATACGTTTTTTTAGAAAGACGTTTAAAAATATATGATCTGATATCAATATCAGTAGAGTATTGTTGTTTTATGTTTTGACATTATAAAAATTTACATTACTACATAAATTAGGAATATTAAATTTTCGAAACGTATTATAATGTTGATACACTTGCATTAATCTAAGGGAATTTGACATTACCTTACCAACGTTAACGGACAAATACTTTCTAAGACTATTTGGAGAGATTTTTGACAGCATTGTTATCGTTTACAAAAGCTGGACAAATGAGAAAAGGTATTAAAATGATAGTAAAATAAAAATAATTTAAGGTTTTTAACTGAAATTACATATATATATATATATATATATATATAAGAGAGAACGACACCGCTGTAATCCTTCTCTAATAATGATGCGAAAAATACAATTTATAGTCATACATTTTTCAGCCTGATTCAATATAGAACTCACAAATTTCCATACAAAAATAAACTAATTCTGTTTCATTATATCGGCAACACTGGCGTGCAGTTTTTAATGATTTTCGTGCTTCTAATCAAATAGAAGCGAAAGATCGAGTTCCATCCAATATTTCACCTACATTCAATATTAGTCGGTTAAATATATAAAAAAATTGATCAGAATTGATCGGAAATCAATAACGCGAATAAACAAAACACACCTTCTTTAGATATACAGATTTCGTAAAATTTACAAATTTTTAATTAACAAACTCTATTATTTGAAAGCGAGCAGTGGCAACACTTTTCGAAATAAAGCATTTTTAACTCCAACGCTCGAGACTGTTGCCACTGGAAGAAATGAGTGCGAAAATGAGTGTTTTCCGAGTTTTTAATTAATATCGCGGCTGATTAAAGCCGTACGAAGATGGGAACATTCTAAATGGCTTCGTGCAAAATTTTGGAATCAGGAATAATCTATTTAATGTTTGATAATGCTATTTTTATTTCACTGTAAAACTTATAAATTTTTTATTAACAAACTCTACGATTTGAAAGCGAGCAGTGGCAACACTTCTCGAAATAAAGCAGATTTTTATCTCCAGCATGCGAGACTATTGCCACTCGGAGAAATGAGTGCGAAAATGAGTGTTTTCCTAGTTTTTAATTAATATCGCGGCTGATTAAAGCCGTACGAAGATGGGAACATTCGAAATGGCTTCGTGCAAAATTTTGGAATCAGGAATAATCTATTTAATGTTTGATAATGCTATTTTTATTTCACTGTAAAACTTATAAATTTTTTATTAACAAACTCTACGATTTGAAAGCGAGCAGTGGCAACACTTCTCGAAATAAAGCAGATTTTTATCTCCAGCATGCGAGACTATTGCCACTCGGAGAAATGAGTGCGAAAATGAGTGTTTTCCTAGTTTTTAATTAATATCGCGGCTGATTAAAGCCGTACGAAGATGGGAACATTCGAAATGGCTTTCTGCAAAATTTTGGAATCAGGAATAATCTATTTAATGTTTGATAATGCTATTTTTATTTCACTGTAAAACTTAGAAATTTTTTATTAACAAACTCTACGATTTGAAAGCGAGCAGTGGCAACACTTCTCGAAATAAAGCAGATTTTTATCTCCAGCATACGAGACTACTGCCACTCGGAAAAATGAGGGCAAAAATGAGCGTTTTCAGAGTTGTTAATCATTATCTCTGATTTTAGCTACTTTTTTTTGGGGGGGAAAAAGGTGGACGTCATACTTTTCCAGGACCCAGAAAAGAATTGTAGAAAATTTGGTGACGGTAGCTAGTGATAGTGACGATAGTGACTGAATTAATTGCGAACAAACACGCAAACAGACTTTCTTCTTTATATATATATAGATTATAATATAAAAATTTGTCTGCATTTAAATATGTTGCATATGCCTTTATAGCTTGCTACGACTAATTTAATTTAAGGGTATATGTTTGGAAGATATTTCTTATGTTCCTGATACTGTAAAGAATGATAAATTTGATAAGCTGTTATTTTTAATTATTAATTATTAGAAACAATGAAAATATATTGCTGAAAATTATTTTTCATAAAATCGAGCGCAAATAATAAAAGACTCTAAAAATTGCAGATATCCTTAGTAAGGTTCATTTTCCCGTCAATTCGAGTTTAACTTGGTCATTTCTTCATCTTCTACAAGACCGAGAAGAAGATTCAGGCGAAGGATCTTCAACGAAATCACCGCAAGTAAAAGTATTGCGGAGAAAGCATCGCGAAGGTCCAGTTAATCCAATATGGTTAAAGCACACGAGAGTTTTCTGTTAAAGGCATGTTTCCCTTAGAAAGTCCTCCACGAAAGGCATCCCTCCCTTTAGGCAGATAGCCCTCGTGTGCTTTGCCATAATTAAATACACCAACTGTTAAAGGCATGGAGGTAGGAAGTAATAGTGGCCCTAAACAGGTTTCTCCCGTACCCTGCTCTGAAGCACCGGGGATCCCTACGTGTTTACCAAAACATTGGGTTATTTACCATTAAGTTCAATGGGTTTTTGACGCGATCGAATGTAAATATTTTGTAATTACGTCGTAAATATACATATAAATCTATATATTTCCTTTTTCTACAACACTTCAGAGTCCTAAGTATGTGAAAACAACATTTTTAAACAACATTTCATTCTGAACGGAATTAAATGCTATACTTTTCACAGAACAGTTTTCTCAGAATGGTTTAATTTGAATGAAATATTTTCACAAGTTTTCGTTAATTACATTAGAAAAAAAAATTAAGGTAATTCGATTTTATTCGTTTAAGGTACAAAAATTAAGATCAGCAGTGTTGCCACTGCTGATTTTAATTTTTGTTAAGTTTATTGTACTATTTATATTAAAATTATGCTTTATTTCTTTTGTATTTATAGAGCTTCTTCCTAAAATACTTTCTTAAAGATGACATGATTTTTTGGCTTCTGAGGCATCTTTTAAATCGAAAAATGTAAGTCAATTTATAATCAATGCTCTATTCGGTTCATTTTAAATTAGAGAATTATTAGAAATTAGCGAAATACTTTAAATAGTACTTGACTTTCTCTGAACATTTCTGAAAGGGAATGAAATAAGTTTTTTTTAAAGTATTATTTAAAACTTGTAACTGAGTTATTATAAAACGTAAGGAGAATAATTCTTTTAATTATACTTATCAGTTTTTTTACCCTTCATTTCAACAATACATATTCCAAAAATCTTTTATTACTTTCTTATTACAAATGTTACAAATTATTCTTATTACAAATTTTACTTTATTACAAATGTGTGGTTCCAAATCAAGGGAAAGCTAACTTCTTGGCATATCTGTGTGTATATTTATTAATTTTGACGAGGATTGCAGCATTTGATGGTAATTTTATTTTTAATTAACCCAAATAAGTAAAACCTGTAAGCCCAAAGTGATTATTTTTCAGATATATAAAATTAAAACGATGAGTTTAAAATGAGCAGCAGTAAAGCCTCTCCTGTAAAAAATTTTAAAAGGTACATGTTACAATAATATATGGATGTGAAAAAAATTTATTTTATTTAAAACATTTTGGCGTTTGGAACATAAAATAAAAGTAGCGAATACTCCATCAAGGGTATCGAAAGACGTGTACAATTTTAAAGGTTCCGCAAGGTATTTTTCATTCTTTAAGCATAACATTTTTGTTAAAATCTATATTTTTGTAGTTCAACAGCTTAGAATTTTATAAAACAAATTCATAATCAAAATCGCTGTTGTTAGTTATCGAAAAATAACCAAGATGTGATTTTTGCGTAAATGTCCCTAAACTATACAAATTGCTACTATCCATCACACTATGAATGTTTCTTTCATGCGAAAGTGTCCCTTTTTCGATTTGTATGGAACTATTATGTGTCGAAATACTATCAGAACACTGTCAAGTGAGCTTCTGAATGTAAACAAAGAACACCCCATCTGGTGACCGAAGCTTCGAAGCGGTGCTTCACCTCTAGCGCCGGTTCTAGCATGGTTAAGGGGATGAGTGTTTTCATGGAGGATTTTCTAAAAAAGCTTGATTGGCAATAGTTGTCTTGTTTGCTGAGTTATTTCTTAAACTTCGCTCGTAAAATCTTCCATTAATCCGTGCGGTGAAATCTTTGATTGATTCTATTTTTAGATCCGAGCGCAGGTTTCTGTTCCTTATGAAATACGCAGCACCTGTGGTAATTCTAAGAGCTTTATTTTGCAACACCTGAAGTTTTCTGTAGTCGTTCTCGCTGGCAGAAACTGAAAACTAATGCTTTGTCTGGTCGTTTATAGATTTCCCCGGTCATTTCAGAAATTTCCGGGCCCACCAGCGGCCGAGCGGTAAAGTCGCTAAACACTGGTAGTTCGGTCCGAGGTTCGAATCCCGCGAACGGGCTGGCTGCATGGGTGTTTTCGTGATTTTCCCCATGTGTAACGTGTATACGAGCCAGTTTCTCTTAGAAAGTCCTCCACGAAGGTATCCCTCCTCTTAGGCAGATAGCCCTAGTGTGCTTTGCCATAATTAAATACACCAACACCATTTCAGAAATTTCCATTACCTTTTTCTCGAAATAGGCTAAAAGGCATACACAGCTACAGTTACTAAGGGATCGAACCAGTTACAGTGACACAGGAGTCAAACCAAAATGTCGCTAAGTTTGGCGACTTTTGACGATTTCTAGTCAAATTTAGCGATAAAAATTAGTCGCCAAAAACATGGTCAAATTGGCGAGACAGCCGTTAAATGGACTTACCCATGTAACACTGTTTTTCAGGCAATACTTCGCATCATGACGCTTTTCATGTTACATTATACGAGAGGTACTACAGTTTACGTATAATATCACGAAAATTATGTACATGTTGTATGCAAAATTCGTAACAATATGGTATTTTTTATTTATTCATCCATCGTTCACCGATCTTAATGTTTTGGGCTTTGAATTACAGGTTAAAAGCAAACTAAATTTATGTGAGTGGACTTTTATTCGGCGCAAATACATAAAATAAAATTAAACTTTTCCATGCTTCAGTGAATGTTTATAAAATTCAAATATAAAGGTGACCAAAAAGGTAGAGAATTTATGCAAAAAAAGCTTTCGCGTAAAACAGCTCCCAACTTGATATCAAAGCACATCTGAAAGAAATACGAGCATTTGGTTTTGACATTTATAGGTCCCGACCAGGAACCAAATGAAGCCAAATATCATATTTCACGGGAAAGCAGCATGCGGCGCCATGTTTCGCCATTCACTACATATTAGAAATCATGAATACCAATATTCTGAGAAATAAAGTCCCAATATTTCCGCGTTCGGAGTTTTATTGGATTATTTATGTGAAAGATGTAAAGGCCTGGTGACAGGCTAGCAGCCTGGGTAGTAAATAATAGTCATTTCTTCAGATGGATATATGTGGAATATGGACTACATTTTAGAACCAAGAATGATTGAATTGAAAGTGTGCAGATATGGCATCGTTCGTTACCTTCCGTAGGAAGATCTTGTTGAAAAATATGTAAATATCCAAATGTCAAACTCACAATATACGCCATTTTTGGACTTGGAGGAAAGAACTTAAATGTCTATATCGCAAAAAAAGTACAGCATTCGAAGCTATTATCCTGCATCTAAATTAACAACATTATAATAGAATAGTTAATATGATTTGATATCTAAGGAAAGCCCAAAACGGCTATTAATTTCGTTTTGGCATTTTAGATGGGTTCACTATAAATGTCGGTTCACTTTATAAGGTATTTCTCCCGCCTTCCATGCGTACCTTCGTGGTGTAGTGGTTCTGCACAATGGGTCGGTATTCCAGAGATCCGTGGAAAACCGACCCAGTTCCGGCGAAGACGATTGCTCATTTTTCATCTTGCCTGCTTTCAAAAAAATCCTACTGTCTCTACAAGGTGTCCGCCGATAACATCGCGGATGAAAACGTAGCGGAGAAGACAACGCAAGACGAAAACGCCGTGCTGCAAAACATCGTGGGAGAAAACATCGCAAAGAGAAAACATCGCAGTCTTAAAAAATCGTGGTACAAAACATCGTCGTTGAAAATAAAGCGGTTCAAAAACTTCGCAGTTGAAAAACATCGTGATAAAAAATAAAGTATCTACAAATCATCGCATGACGATAACATCGCAGATATGCTTTTTTTTCAGGCTTTAATAACTGTAAATGGAAATATGGTTCTCATAAGGATTTGTGAGTGCAAGATGTAAAGAAGAATAATTTTTACTTTCACAGTTTTTTATTGACTAATAAATTTTTGTTGAAAAAGTAAGAAGGAAACTTAAGCATAGAATATTAAATGCAACTTATAGATTATACTTTTCATGAAAAATTACCAGTAAAAACTTTATAAAAAATGATTTATTTATGGCCTTTGTTAGTTAACTATGTCGGTTTAAAATTCTATTGAGTGCTATAAGTTGCATTAATTTTCTATACTTAAGTTTCCTTCTTATTTTCTCAGCAAAAATTTATTAGTTAATAAAAAATATGAAAGTAAAAATTATCCTTCTTTCCATCTTGCGCTCACAAATCATTATGGAAATATCCATTTACAGTTGTTAAAGTCTGAAAAAAGTATGTCTGCGACGTTATCGTCATGCGATAATTTGTAGATACTTTATTTTTTACCGCGATATTTTCGACGACGATGTTTTTAAACTGCGAAGTTTTTGAACAGCTTTATTTTCGACGACGATGTTTTGTACCACGATGTTTTGTAGCACGGCGTTTTCGCCTTGCGTTGTTTTCTCCGCGACGTTTTCGTCCGCGATGTTCTTGCCGCAATGTTTTCAGCTGTAACTGCACACTGGGTCGGTATTCCAGAGGTTCCGTGGTTGGATTTCCGGCGAAGGCGATTGCTCATTTTTCATCTTGTCTGCTTTCAAAAAAATCCTAATGTCTCCACAGTGGCGCCCAAACTAAATGGGTTGTCGATGATGATTCTTCACAGCCAGAATTTTACGATTGGGTCCCCTAAAAACCCCAGTCGCCCTTTAAAAGGAGGAGTATATTTCTCCCGCTTTCCTAGCGTGCTTTCGTGGTGTAGTGGTTCTGCACGTTGGGTCGGTATTCCAGAGATCCGTGGTTCGATTCCCGGCGAAGGCGATTGCTTATTTTTTATCTTGCCTGCTTTCTAAAAAACCTAATGTCTCTACAACTTTTCAAATTGTTGCCAACAAATATTAGAGCCCTGCATTATATTTAAAGAAATTAAATAATGAAGAATGTGCACGGATGTATGTATGTTTCTCGAACCTTGATGAAAAAAAAAAAGGGTAGAGACATCCAGTTCTGAATAACGTAGTCCTCCATGATGACCGAGACTTTGAGCACTTGTAAGTAGTACACTGTCTAACATATATGTAAGTTCAGTACTAACATTTTCAGTGTCTAGCATGTACGTAATTCAATACGTTGTCTAACATATAACTAAAAGTCTTGCCTTTTCATTTTGATTAATTAAAACCGCTTTTTCTTTAAAAATAGTTTTTTGTCTCATTTTCAGCATGCAATACATACATTAACAAAAGTGTACATAGACCCTTTCTTCGGAAAAAATCCACTTATCCGAATGGGGTCCGGCCACAATTGATTCGGATAATTGGACTTCTACTGTACTTTGTTACGAAAATGTCGTTTTAATTGCTATTATGCAACATGTCGCGAATGAACCATTATGCCAGTGCTACTCGAACTATCTTTATTACTTAATTCTTCTTCATGAACGAACTGTTTACTATGAGTTTAGATTACTCTACTCGAAATAAGTATTTTGCTTTACCAGATTAATTCTCTAATTATAATAAACTAGCAGCTTCGCTGCCAGCCTTCGTTTGGCTTTTGTACCGGAAGAATGGCTGAAGGGAACACCAAACGTTAAATTTAAAAACTGCGTAGAATTTGACTTTGCAGAACAACTTCATAAAAAAATTTTATTATGTATAACAAAATTACAATGAAATAAGCAATATCCTTTAATACAAATATTAATTATCCTAATAAATAAATTAACCAACTTCCCTTTGCAAAATCTTAAGAACTCAAATGGTATAAAGGAGGTTAAGAACTTTGTTTCTTAAAAAAATCACTCAAAAGTTTTCAATATTTTAAAGACAGTGAAATGAGCAATAAATAACATAAAAGAATACAAAAAACAAAAAATTCGGGAAAAGCAAAGTATAATTAATGATATTTTATCTTATATTTTCAAGAGAAAAAAATTACAATGAAATAAGCTATATCCCTTAATACAAATATTAATTATCCTAATAAAAAAATTAACTAACTTTCCGTTGAAGAAAAAAAAAATCATGCAAAACATTTCAATATCTTACAAACAGTGAAATAACCAAAAAATAACATAAAGAGACTCAAAAAATATAAAATTCCGCGCAGAATTTTACTCTACAGAACAACTTTATCAAAAAAAAAAAAAAAAAAAAATAATAATAATAATAATAATAATAATAATAAAAATAATAATAATAAAAAGTATTATATATATATATATATATATATATAAATGACAATGAAATATGCCAATCTCTTAAAAACAGTGACATAAGAAATACGATGAAAAATTGTTGCCAAAATCACATTTTTAAAGATGTGAGATGTGAGAAATGGACTCGGAAGCTTTATTTAAAAAAAATTTAATAATACAAAATATTATCATTTTTCGAAAATTCTTTTTGTAAAAGCAGTCGCAAGGATGAAAGTTTAACGTGTCCAGAAATCAAAGAAAAATAAACTGTACATTTTTAAAAATAAACTTTTTTAGAAAAAAATCCCTTTGAAAAGGTGTTAAGCTTTCTTTGTTAAATAAATTCGTATTGAATCGATTTATTGAAACACGAAATTTATTTTAAGTTCGTAAAATAGCTAAGTGCCTGCGTTTCATGACTATGTGAAAATGGAGTGTGTAGAGTAAAATCTCGCTTTCCTATAGCCCATTATGTCTCAAAATGACGCGATTTCGTCACAAAACATAAAATAGAAAAAATTTCTAATTCGAATTTCGAAAAAACCGCTTCGAGGTGCACTGGCTCTTGTCTAGATGCACCTATGTACCAAATTTCGTAGTCGTGGGTCTATTAGCTTACGCGCAGCGCGAACGAGACACACACACACACACAGACAGACTCTTTCTTTTATTATATGTAGAGATACTAATTTGAGAAAATCAAACATCAATGCTACCAACTCTTTCGATCATGGTCTCAAATTTTGAGATGCGAATTAAATAAAACTTGACTTACCTGTGAAGTAAGGGTTTCGACAGGCAACCAATGAATGCAGTGGGGATTCTAGGAAAGGCCTGGGGACGGGTTTTGCCACAGAAGATGCGGCGTATGTGTAGGCAGGTGGGCAGGGTATACCAGCACCTATCAATGAAAAATCAAGCAAACTGTCAATTAAAAAATATGAAGAAGTGGAAGCTATATCTTAAACACCTATAGCAAAAAAAAAAAAAAAAAAAAAAAAAAAAAACATTTCTTGACGTAAAAACTCAGTACTGTAATATTCCGAAGTTACGCAATGGGTGATGACGATGAAAAATGCATAATGTAATAATAAAAGCGCATAATTAATTATTAGTAATAATAAATTATTCGCATTATAATTTTTCCTTCGCTCTTATTTTAATTAGACATGACGAAGAACTGAAAATACTATACTAAAGAAAATATTGATTATATTATCTCCTAATATAAATTTAGTAGAAGTATATATATATATACTTTCGGTGCGGGCGATTGCAATCGAAATAGGAATTGCACAACTACATGTTATAGCAGTTCTATAGATAAAATTTCAATGTTCTGAGGCTACTCGTTTTTGAGTTATGCGAGATACATACATACGTACATACGCCACGAAAGTATCTCTTCAGAATCCATTTTAAATCAGTTTTATTATTCGTTTGGAGAAAAAGAGTCCTTTATTCCGCCCTAACGTACAGATGTAACGTACAGTAAAAACTCAAAATATCTGTATTAAAATTTACGAAGTAAATCTTAAACACTTATTTCCTCGAAAAAATTCCAGAAAGGATTAAGCATGATTTAATTCGCAATAATAAATGAAGGCGTTATTTATGTGTTGCGAAGCTTAGTCTCTCTAGATTGGCAACAAATCTACATTTCTGTGTTTCAAATGTAAACAAATATGTCCGCCATGTTATTTAAACCTTAACCGCACTTAAGCAGCTTTTAAATTGTTGATAATTGTACAAATATTGCTTCCACAATTACGAAAGACATAAAAACCTTAACCGGAAGATAAGAACAACATAATTCAATCATTTTTAAAGCAAAAAATGTACAATTTACAAACATATAAGAGTAAAGAAACTGAGATCACTGTGCCGAGTAACAAAGTATATATATATATATATATATATATATATATATATATATATATATATATATATAGTATTTATGTACGTTTGGTGCGGCCGATTGCAACCCAAATACGAGGTGCACATCTACATGTTATAGCAGTCCTATATACAAAATTTCAACGTTCTGAGGCTACTCGTTTTCGAGTTATGCGAGATACGTACGTACATACGTTCGTACAGACGCCACGAAATATTCTCTTCAGAATTAATTTTAAAGCAGTTCTATAATTTTTTTGGAGGAAACGAGTCTTTTATTCTGTCCTTACGTACAGATATCACGCAAAAACATCGTTCAATTGAATTCTGTAGCGGTCAAAACGAATATTTTCGTTGCAGTACGATACCCGAAATTTTTCGCGATTACAGTACTTCCTTTTCACTTCGTACAAGGAAGTAAAAAAGCGAGATGAAAAAAATAATCATTCATGGACCACTTAATTCTGCATGTAATATTTATTCCATGTACCCAATGATTATAATGCTTCAGCAATGATGGATTAAAACCTACAAATAAATCTACCGCAGCGAACTCTGTTCCCTTCGTCACTTCAGATTGATAACGCTGGAAACAGAAGTCAGCAACTCTTTGCAATCGATATTTGCCGGCCTGTCCTTTTGAAGAGGTAGGGACGCGATCTTTGTTAACTAAATAATCACCGTGTAATTAATCGGTCGGCATGCGTACACTAATTAACAATTAGTCACCGAAAAAGGCCTCCCTGCTTCATTTGCATATTTCCTGACTGCCACCCCCCGCACGCACCTAGAAGGGGGGGGGACTACCAATTAGGAACAGCCACCAGTAATTAGACTCGCATTTCTGCCGTTGTAGCTTCTTTAAAAGTTGGCCCTTCGGCGCTCTAAACCGCAGGAATTATTGACACGGCGGTAATAATTTTGGCGCAGTTTTGAAGGCGATAAATTAGCTTTCCTTGCTTTCTGCTCCCTTGGTCGCGAGCGGGTTGTTTTAAAGTTTATAAATGCCTCTGGTGTTATTGGAATTTTAAAGGAGGTGGAACCGCAAATTGAGGTAAGGTTCATTGGAAATTAAAGATGGTAACGGTTACCCTGGAGAATGTAGCCGAGGAAATATATGGGAATAACTGATTCCCTCTTCAAAGAGTTGGAAGGTGGGTGAGGGGCGAGGAAGATTTTTGGAATTATAATTTTCGCGATATTTCACAGTCGATTGGGCGTAAGTAAAGGAACGGTTTGATTCTTTATTCGTGAAAATGCGCCAGTGGCGTTACGTAATTACATGCACCAAATTGTCGCCACTGCGAATTCAGTCCTGGGTTTGGGTCGTAAATTGACTGTAACTTTTGTCTCATTGAGTCCTTAAAAGATATCTGCATTACGGGCATTATGAGTTCCGAGTAAAGTTTTCATTAATTAGGTGCATATTAATGAGTTTTGGATCGTTGAACGCTTGCGACACTCGAGCAAAAAGAAGTAATTGCCTGTTTTGTTTCTGATTCTCGATACGAGATCTTAAAATTAAGAAGTTAACTGTTTGAGATCTTCATTGTTTGCTTGCTCCATAAAAAGATAATAAAGCGAATGAATTATAAGAAATAATAACTGTGTGATGTTGGTAAACTGTGTAACAGAAATCTGCCTTTTATGGCAGCGAGATGTTCATATTAACTATCCCTTTGCAGTTCATCAAGCTATTCCATCTTAGTAAATATATATAAATACCGAGTGCTTAAGCAAAGTGTGGCAGAAAAGTGGCGAAATTCTTGCTAGAAAGTTCTGCGTTAGTGCACCACAACAGCCCATTCCCGCAATAAAGAATGTTCCTAATTTCTTGACTGCCTATCAGTGCAGTTATGACTTCTAAATAGAGCTTATGTGATAATGTACTACGCTACACAGGGTTAGCATAAATGAATCGTTCGTTTTGAAAAGGCTATATTTTCAAAAGTATTTCACGTGCACACATGGAAGATATATGAAAAGAACCATAAATTCACCAAGTTTATACACCCTCTACGAATAATTTAGTATGTGCCCTTTTGGTGACACGACACACGTCCAAACAATAATAGAGCTCATTTCATACATTTTGAAGCATTTTTGTCTAGATGTTCATCTTGTCGATTGACCAGATGTTCGGAATACCACAAAAAACTGTGTGGAAGATTTTGCGCCAACGGTTGCATTTCAAACCGTTCCATGTGTAGCTCCTGCAACATTTAAAGCCGGAGGTGTGTGTGTGATTATGGCAAAGCCTCGAGGGCCATCTGCCTAAGAGGAGGGATGCCTTCGTAGAGGACTTTTTAAAGGAAACTGGCTCGTTAAAGCTGGAGGGTTACGCTTACCAACTAAATTTTTGCGTCAACATGCACATAGAAAAAATTGGTATATTATTTCAGAGAAAGTTCGATTTTGTGTCGAAATACTTACGTTAAAACAATGTTATATATAAATTTTAATATACGTCCTAAGTCGCGCTATCGAAACAGGGAAAGTAATGTCGCTGAACGCTGGTAGTTCGGTCCGAGGTTCGAATCACGCGAACGGGCTGGCTGCATGGGCGTTTTCGTGGTTTTCCTCATGTGTAACGTGTATACGAGTCAGTTTCCCTTAGAAAGTCCTCCACGAAGGCATTCTTCCCCTTAGGCAGATAGCCTTCGAGGCTTTGCCATAATCACACACACACAGACGAGACAGGGAAAACGCAAGTTAATTTTCGACTACCGGTCTACTAGAACGGGAGGTATAGAACTGTCTTTTTCTGTGTGTGTGTGCAATGTGTTTTTCTTGCAACGTTAACAACACATTATATGGTTAATGATTTCTTGTAGTGACAATTTATTATGGGCAAGTATACTATGAAAAGAGAAAATTAAAACACAGTGCGAAATTTATAGTTCTCAAAGCAATAACATGTACCTAATAATAAATATTAAATAACTAAATTATAGAAGAAAATCATTTATGCATTAATAAGTCATAACAAATGACAATTGTACATTAATATGTGACAATTACGCATTAGTGTGTGACAATTATGCATTAATATGTGAACATTAAAAACCTTTCATAGCTCTTAAAAAGCGATAATATGTACTACATAATGATAAAAATTAAATAACTAAATTATATAAGAAAATCACTTATGTATTAACATGTGACAAATAACAATTGTACATTAATATGTAACAGTTATGCCAATAATGCATTAATATGCAACAAATGACAATTATGTATTAATATGTGAACATTAAAACCTTGCACACAAATAATAATTCGTTATTACACAGGATTACTATAGTTTATATTATTACAGGATTACCGTAGCATTCAGTTATTTATTTATATTACAACAAGGTTACTGTAGTTTTCAGTTATTTATCTTGACTATCGGTTTTCGGCACATTAACTATAGCTCCGTTATGCTTTATCAAGTAAATGATTTGGCTATAAATATTTACAGTAGCATATACACACAGTACATTTATAATGAAGAAATTCTGTAAAATATTTAATTAAATTTGTGCAGTTTAGTTGACAGTACTAAACTGCACAAATTTAATTAAATATTTGTACTTGAAGAACAAGCTGGCCAAGCTTTATCGCTCTTCGCTTATCTTAACGGGGAAAATCAATAATCGTGCGTTTCTTCATTTTTGTTTATTGCGAAACATTAACAGGTTTACGTAGATGATCATTTCTGGGCAGTCATATATACAGAACTGAGGCCACCCCACATATACGAAGATTTGTGTCTCCAAATAAAAAAGGATCAAGGAAAGAATCCTTTTTTTATTTGGAGACACTTCCTTGTAGAGTGAAGTACCCAGGGTAAGAAGCTATATTACATCCGGATGTTCGTGTTGCATTTTCCTGCTTTAGCCTCTGCTGAACCTATGCAACAATTCGTGCTACGGAAAATGATGAGAATTAAATGTGTTATCCCTTAAAAAGGAAGAACTTGGGAAAAAAAGGGAAAAAGTTGAATGAAGAAATTAACTGCTAAAAGAATTTTTCTATTGGTGTATGAAACGAGATCATTTACGTCAAGGATGTCAAACTCGACGCCCACAACAAATATTTTTGCGGCCCGGCCAATATATCGGAAAATAATAATATATAATAATAAAATAACATATCGACGAAGGAAAAAAATGAAATGTTTACTGCTAAGTAGTTAACGATAATTTATTCAGTGTTGTTAGATTATTCACAGCGAGCTGACACACACACTACTTAAATTACAAATGCGTGTGAGTAGCTTGCGTTCAGCCCATGGAGGTAGGAAGTAAGATGGAGTCGCCCTAAACAAGTTTCTCCGTACCCTGCTCTGAAGCACCGGCGATCCCTACGTGGTGACCAAAACATTGGGTCATTTACCATTAAGTTCTATGGGATTTGACGCGTTCGGGTGTAAATATTTTGTAATTACGTCGCAAATATACATATAAATGTATATATTTTCTTTTTCTACAACACTTCAGAGTCCTAAGTATGTGAAAACAACATATTTTTAAACAACATTTCATTCTGAACGGAATTAAATGCTATACTTTTAACAGGACAGTTTTCTCCGAATGGTTTAATTTGAGTGAAATATTTTCACAAGTTTTCGTTAATTACATTAGAAAAAAAAATTAAGGTAATTCGATTTTATTCGGTTAAGGTACAAAAATTAAGATCAAAGCTTATTGTATTATTAATATTAAAATTATGCATTATTTCTTTTCTATTTATAGAGCTTCTTCCTAAAACACTTTCTTAAATATGACATGATTTTTTGGCTTCTTTTAAATCGAAAAATGTAAGTCAATTTATAATTAATGCTCTATTCGGTTCATTTTAAATTAGAGAATTATTAGGAATTAGCGAAATACTTTAAATAAGTATTTCGCTAATAATTAAATAGGTATTAAACTAATAATTAAATAGGTATTAAATAGTATTTGACTTTCTCTGAACATTTCTGAAAGGGAATAAAATAAGTTTTTTTTTTTTTTTTTTTTTTTTTTTTTTTTTAAAGTATTATTTAAAACTTGTAACTGAGTTATTATAAAATGTAAAGGGAATATTTCTTTTAATTATACTTATCAGATTTTTTTCTTACCCTTCATTTCAACAATACATATTCCAAAACTCTTTATTACGTTCTTAAGTGCGCATCTCATAGCATTTGCTTTACAATACCTTTTAACAGATTGCTTTCCAATACGAACAATTCTTGCTTAAATAATTTTATAACGTATTTGACAACAGGATTTCAATTTATGTTTACAATTCAATATTAAGGTTATTATATATTTAGATAACATTTATAATCATTATAAATTAGATACATTTAATCATTAGATTTCTTCACAGTACTTTCACAGTTGTTTATAAGTAAATAAATTCTTCATTTCAAATACATTTATAAATAATTTAATGAATATTTAAGTATTTTGTCAATGGCAGATACATGCTTTTTGCAAGCACATGCATAAATACCCATACATATTTCCTATTTATCATTTCCGACATGTGCAAATCTTTAATTTCTGTGCATTCACTATATTTTTCGTGTAAAGTAATTTACACTAATTTAGCATACACCCGAAAGTTTTACATAAAAAATATATATGAATATAATTTGAATAAAAATTATAAGTATTATTTTTAATACCCACTCAAAGGTCAGTTTTTCTTCAAATTTCCTCCACGATGGCATCTCTCTCTTTAGGCAGATAGCCTTAGCATGCGTTACTCTATTTAATAAAAACTTAATCTGACCTATGTGCCTAATTACAAATATTTTAACATACATAATTTTATATTTCCATTTAGCCATCAAGTTTCAAACTTTTCAAATCTTCTAGAAAATAAATTTTGGCAGATCTCTTTTAGCAATTTTCTTAAAATCTATATTTTTGTAGTGCAACAGCTTAGAATTTTATAAAACAAATTCATAATCAAAATCGCTGTTGTTAGTTATCGAAAACTAACCAAGATGTGATTTTTGCGTAAATGTCAGTAAACTATACAAATTGCTATTATCCATGACACTATGAATGTTTCTTTCATGCGAAAGTGTCCCTTTTTCGATTTCTATGGAACTGTCGTGTGTCGAAATACTATCAGAATCTTGTCAAGCGAGCTTCTGAATGTAAACAAAGAACACCCTGTCTGGTGACCCAAGCTTCAAAGCAATGCTTCACTTCTAGCGCGGAATGGCCCCTCCTCCCTTTCCTACCTCCATGGTTCAGCCACCTTCGGCTTTTGGGGGACACGTGCACTCAGAACTTGTACGCATTCCCCGATAGCCGAATGTGGCCGAACTCGTGGTCTCAGTTTTCCAATCATAGTTTTGTACGATATATTGGTGCATGCATGTGCATACACTTTGCTTTATTATTAATTATTACTTAATTCATATTGTTACGGATTTCATAGTTATTTATTTAGTTAATGTTTTTGATTTAGAATTGTAATTAGATTTGCTTCATGTTGCCTTAGCAACGCAGACGATTTTTGAACAGACAGCTGCGTTGGAAGGTTAAAAATAGAACAGCGCGTGCATTTAATACCTAATAAATAAATATCTCGTAATTGGTGTTGCCATCCACAAAAATCCAGATATTTATAGATGTTTCCAGTATATTCGAGAAATTAATTATAAAGCTTAGAAAAGCCGAGAACAAACAACTCATCTCAGTTGTAGCTGTAGTTCTAGCGAACTGTTTGTTGACTTAATGCTGTGATTGATTTGTAGCGATTTCGCTGTGAGATAGAATTAGTTTCTCTGTTTTGAATTGATTTTTGCTAAACGTTTGACATTTTGTGATATTGTTAGAATAATTTTGAAGAAATATTGCATGCGGCCCGCCTAAAGTTAAACCTTGTTTGTTTGGCCCAAGTGTACCTATGAGTTTGACATCCCTGATTTACGTAATGTGGAAGCAAATAGTAGCCGTACCTCAATTTAAAAGGTTTAAAAATTAAGACAAATATTTTCTCGAAGTGAATTAATGATCGACGCAACTTTGTACGTCATGACTGCTGCATTTTCAACTCGTTCGGAAAAGCGTATGTAGTCCATTGTAAAAATGCCATAAATGTATACAGTCAATTCTTATTTAACTGGGAGGGGAAGGAATATTTACCTCGGGTTGCTTATTTACCAAGTAATGAAAAGAAGAGATGTTTATCTCGGTTTGCTTGTTTTTGAATGCTGATTTAATTTGCACATCTAAATGAAATTATTTTCGAAATGAAACTGTTTAAAAATACAGATAAATTTATAAAATATTTGTATTAATTATAATATAAGCCAATCCTTTTTAAAGTGTTTTTTAAATCGCTGCCAAATTAAACGATTTCTTAATCAACCGGATCACGCAGGATTATGGCGAATAAACTAGAGCGAATTGTAGATATTTTGAAGTTAATGCTACAGACTTATTGCTATTTTTACGTTGTCTTTTAAATTCTAAAATTTGAAAACAGGAAGAAAAGTACTAATGGAAAAATGTCTAATGACTCATACAACAGTATAAATATTGCTACGAATTTTGGGTACTATTCGGTTTCGAGGGCCGTAAAAAATCGCCAAACTATTGTTGATGCCGATGCTGCCAAAAATAATTGCGGCAACCCTAATAATTGCGGCAAGAAAGTATAATAGTAAATAACTATCTAAGATTGATGTTCTAATTTAGATGAAAGGTTAATTTCATATAATACTTTTTTATTATTATAATTTATATGAAAAAGGCTAAACATGACTGAATGGAAGTATAAGAGTCAATAACTATTTCAAGTCAATATTGTAATTTATATAAAAATTCCTAAACATAACTGAATGGATGCCTGCATCGCTCTTTCGCTACCGACTTATCGCTAAAGCATAATTTCATCTCGTTGGTTGTTCAAACGTAATTTTCCATAATGAATAATGCCGTTTCTTTGAAAATATTCTCGGTAAAGTGCGGAATCGCTCGCTTATTTGTTTGCCGCTTTTTACAAGGGTAAAAATAATTGGATTTTTGTCAATTATCTTTTACTTTTTCAGTGAAAATAGGTCGATGTGTACATAAATAAAGTCAAGGGTGTGCGCAGTGCCATTTTTGTGCAATTCTCGGATTTTTTTTCTAAGTGGAAATAGGTCGATGTGCACATGGATACCGAGTATGTGCAATTCTTAAAAACGCGTCAAACAGTGGGTGATTCTGCACTTTACCCAAAATTCTATTGCCGACTTTTCGTCATGGGCAATTCCCAAATTGTTAAATCCATAGGATATTAAAAAAGGATTTAAAATTAAAAAAGGATTTAAAAATTAAACTAGTATTTCAATGGCGTCTTAAGAAATATAGAACTATATAAACTTACGCAATCTGTAATCAGCGCGTACGCTAGATTTGGCACGCTGTTAAATGGGTGCATTTGCTAGATTTGGCGCTTTTGCGCATACATTTTCGCTGCAATTTTTTACGGTCCTCGAAACGGAATAGTACCGAATTTTGTATATATGTAAATAATTTTAGTGAAATTATATGTGAAATTGTGGGTTATTTTTCGTGGGGGGGGTATAATATAACATGAAAATCTAAAGAATCAACGCTTTGCTGGAAAAGTAGGAATACAGGAGCAAGTCTGTAAGTCACCAAACTTGGCGAGCATTTGGATTGAATAACTAACTGATGCTACATTTGGCTGTAACGATATCCGTCCTTCATATACCTATATATATATTCGGGAAATGGAAGGTACTATAAATCTCTTTTTCGGCCAGAGTACTTTGTCATCAGTTTCTACTACACTTCCTTGGAAGTTGTCTTAAAATTACTATTATTCTTTGGGAGCTGGTTATAGTGAAAATTTTTTTGGATGTATTTGAGTTCATTCGCGTTGCCCAAAGAGCTTCTTTGCAAAAGACTGCAAAATTATCCGTCTATGAAATGCCGAATATAGCATACAATGTTTCCCAGAAATATTAATCTTGCAAGCGAAGAAAATTAAACGATATCAGTCAAAGATACTGAAACAATCACAAGCGTGATGGGTCCTGAACAAAGGACCGAATTCCTTGAAGGATGATCAATATCTAAATCTTATAACATTTGAAACCGCAAGTAACTGCTTTACAGTCAGAGAGTTACAGATAAAAATGTCTCAGAAATTAAATGTACCAAAATTCTTTAATAGTAACCGTTTATCATATACGAATTTGTGTAGCTTAAAACAAAAAATGCTGGCATGAATTTTTAAAATGAAGTGAAATCTAATTATATCAAGCTGCGTATTTAACAAGATTATAACTACGCTAGGCCCACCAGCGGCCGACCGGAAAAGTCGCCGAACACTGGTAGCTCGGTTCGAGGTACGAATTCTGCGAATGGACTGGCTGCATGGGCGTTTTCGTAGTTTTCCCCATGTGCATCGTGTATACGAGCCAGGTTTCCTTAGAAAGTCCTCCAAGAAGGCATCCCTTCCCTTAGGCAGATAGCCCTCGAGTGCTTTGCGGTAATCAAATATAACTACTTTATCTCTAAATATATCCCTTTGCGAGGAAAAAAAGCCATGTTTTGTGAAAATAAATTCTGGAATAAATTGTAATCAACTCTAAAAAGAAAAAAATCATTTTTATTCATTATAAAATTTTTTTAAAATATATTTTCTTACCTGTGAAGGCATAGCTGTTCTTATAGTCTCCTTTGACAGAGAAGTATTGAAATTTCGGATGTTCTAAAAGATAAAAAAAAAAAAAGACACTTCTTAAAATATTTTCCTTCAATTATTATTAAAATCTTTATATAGAACTATGTACACATTGACATGGTAATGAACTAAAGGTAATATTGGCAAACAGAGTAAAATTCATTCATTACTTAAAATGCATTTTTGTGAGCGGAATTTATGGCGAAAATATTGATAATCTAGAAAGGAGATAAAGTACTTAACGATACATCTTATCCACTCAATATATTTTAAAATCATCAATTGACACTTTTGAAAACTTTATTTGCGAATTTTTCTTTAATATATAACGTATGCTTTTATGGAAAAAACAAAACGAACTTATCCTATTCATCATATTGACGTAGCATTTGAATATTCATAACACTATACATCATAATTTTAACATAACACCTACTTATTCTAGGGTTTATTATTCAAACCTTTCCTTCATCGAGCAGAACGTATATTTAACCAAAGCTAGACTCGTACATCTTGCAAGCAGGAAGTTGAAAAAATAATAATACTAGAACACCCTATTTGCGAATAGTAGAACTTCCAAAATGGGAGTGTATACACAGGCGTAAGTTCTTTATCAAAATCAGTCAAAAACCTCGTAGCCGTCAGACGACACCTCCCTTAAACTCCGCCTGATGATAAGATTTCTTTATCAAAATCATAATCTTGGATAATGCATGGCGAACGTGCTTTTACAAGGAAAAATTACGATGTATTTTTGGCAGGCCCATTGCAATTATTATTAAAACGTAGTAGTGTGTACTACTATTTAAAAATAAGAAATTTTAAAAAAAATGAAAGCTTTCAGATTTTAGATTACGCCCAAAGGGGCGTTTTTTTAACGTTTCGCGTGTTACCTTTACTTATTAAATATCATGTTATTTCCACCTAAACCATACAATTCAATTCAACGGCAATGTCGCAAAATATTTAAAAGAGCATATCTTCAGAATTTCCCATATACAGACTCGCGCGCTGGAGACGAAAATGCTTTTTTTTTAACTTCCTTGTACGAAGTAAAAAGGAAGTATTGTAATCGCGAAAAGTTTCAGACAGCATATTTCAACGAAAATATCCATTTTGACCGCTATCGAATGCAATTTAACGATGTTTTTGCGTGATATCTGTACGTAAGGACAGAATAAAATACTCTTTTCCTTCAAAAAAATTATAAAACTGCTTTAAAATGAATTCTGAAGAGAATGTTTCGTGGCGTCTGTACGAACGTATGTACGTACGTGCGTACGTACGTATCTCCCATAACTCAAAAACGAGTAGCCTCAGAAAGTGGAAATTTTGTATATAGGACTGCTATAACATGTAGATGTGCACCTCGTATTTCGGTTATAATCGGCCGCACAAAACGTATATAAATATATTTATATATATATCCATTCTGTTACCCGGCTCAGTGATCTCAGTTTTTTTACTCTTATATGTTTGTAAATTGTTCATTTTTTGCTTTAAAAATGATCGAATTATGTTGTTTTTTATCTTCCGGTTAAGGGTTTTATGCCTTTAGTAAATCTGTGTGCAATATTTTTAGAATTATCAGCAATTTTAAAGTTGTTTAATTGCCGCTAAGCCTTTTTTTAATGGCGGCCACTGATGTTTACATTTGAAACAGGAGACTAGTGGATTTGTTGCCAATCTAGAGAAACTTAGCTTGGCAACAACAAAGATAACGCATTCATTTATTATTGCGAATTAAATCATGCTTAATTCTTTCTGGAATTTTTTCGAGGAAATAAGTGTTTGAGATTTACTTGGTAATTTTTAATATAGATATTTTGAGTTTTTATATGTATTTTTGCCTTCTCGCGAAGTGAGAACTGAATTAATTGAATGAGAAATACTCAATCGTCTGCGAAAAACTGTTTCTGTTTTGTTTTGTTTGCTTAATTTCTTTTATACCTCATTCTAGCTTTATTATAATATTTGAATAGAACATGTGGCAACGATTAGATAATTCTATTCTTTATATGATATAAATTTTGTGCATTATGAGTTATAATATGAACGAAATATATACGTTAACTGTTATATAATTATTTGATTATATAACAGTTAACTTAGTTTCCGTTATATTTATTATTTAAAATTATTATATAAGTTTACTGTTATATAATTATTTATACTGTTAAGTGAATCTAGCGCCAGAGTGTCGCTATGGTAAACAAATACTAGAGTGAATTTTAAAGAATGCATTTATTTTATTGTGGTTTATGCGCTGTCGGCGAAGTAGATTTAATTCAATCCAATAAGTTTAAATGAAATGCAAGAAAAAATGCGTATAATTTGATATAATTTAATATGCGTGTAATTTAATTATTATTAAAATGAGTATAATTTAATATTTAGGGAAGTCATGTGGTGTTCACATCAGATTTTTTTCTTTTTAATTTATTTCCATATCGTAATGCAGAATTTCATTACTTTTCACCTACCTCGACGACTCACATGACGAATACCTATAGAGTAATGTTTCATGTGAGAAAAGCCACCCCCAAAAAATTAACCGCCCGGGGCAAACCGCCGCCTTCATTTTCCTCTAGTTACGCCCCTGTTTCTGGGGGTATTTGGTGAGCGTACGGATTTTTATTTTCATCTCAAAATACGTAGCGAAGAGAACTATAGTTGCTTAATCATTGTAGATAAGCAATTAAAATAATCAGATATATACACCACATGACTTCCTTGTATGGAATATTATATTATATGCATTTTTTTTGCTTTTCATCTAAACTTATATCTTCAAATTTCATTATGGATATGTTACGGTGAAACACCGAAATCTGGAGAATGTCGACTTTCACCGGTGAATGTCAACATTCACATAGTCGCTTGGTGTATGTCGGAAATATTTTCCAAATACTCTTATTTCTGACTTACACCGGTCAATGTCGACATTCACCATGTACTAATGGTGAATGTTGAACATATAACAATATTATATTTTCTTCTCCGTTATTCAGTGGCGAAAACACGCACTTGAGAGTTAAGATAAGAACTTAAGAACATGAGAACCTAAAACACACAATACATTCAAAATGAGAAAGGAAAATAATAGAAGTTAAAAACTTACTTAATTATACAGTACGTTTTAAATGAGAAAATAAAATAACAGTTATAAAAAACTTACTAAATTATGTGATTCAAATCTTATTGATTGCAACAACTTAAACTATTATGGCACTTTATGACCTCTCTTTTCGACTTTCACCAGAGCATATCTGTGATTGTCGACATAACCGGTGAGGGTCCGAATATACAAGAATGTAGTACAATATTCGATCTATCACCGACGTATTTGGTGAATGTTGATATTCTCCGGTGAAAGTCGACATTCTCCAATTTCGGTCTTTCACGGTAACAGATATACTCCTTATTCAAGTCATTCAGTTCTCACTTCGTGGCAAGGCAAAAACACGTAAAAACTCAAAATATCTTCATTAAAAATTGAAAGATATAGAAAAATATAAAACATTAAAAACAAATGTTTAAATGTACACATAGCTGTCATGATTTTATGTAACTATCATATGTACTTGTACAAGCAATGTTTGTAATCAACATATCTATGCTTATACACAGGCCTTGTATGCCCATGTAATATTTATATTTTTACACGGAGGAAATATACCCTTCTGCCGGGGTGACTATTAACACTGTAAGACTTTTACAACAAAGTCAGGTCAGTGGTTATCTCAAGCGCCGGTCAGCTGGCAAAAAGGCAGATTTTAAGGTGTACAAAACTGAAAGTTAATTTTTGTTCCACTCAGCAAAAAGACACTGAAGGTGCAGAAAGATTTACTGCTATTCTGCTAAGTTTCAAATGTAAACAAAAATGGCTTGGGGATACAGTGAAAGTTTTTGTTCTTGGTTCGTAGGGTCTACGAGAGAAAATAGACTTACAAGCCAACTCATGGTTGATCTTTACAATATGGTAACTGGTAGTTTGGCGACATTTTGGAGGCGATAAAGGTTACTACCTGGGACTTTGGTAATAATGTGAGCAGTACTCAGTTCCGATTACGCATTATTTTGCGTGAGGGAAATGAGAGATCATGGGATATGTCATGTGAATTTTTGGATGTCGGAAGTTGGTATTTAAATGGTCGTATAAATGTAAATATTAAGTTTAAACAACTATTTTCTAATTATTAAACAGTATAAAAGCTGTAAAAGCAACACATCTTTCACTGTGTGTAACTTTGCTGAAAAAATGCCTACATGGGAAGACTCGAAACAATAATGAGTGTTTTAATAACCTTTTGAGGACTATTTTACCTAAACAAACTTTTGCCCAACTTGCAACATTGCTTTTAGGTGCACATATTGCTGTATTATTATTTGATTTAAGATATTTAAGACTTTTAGCTATTTTCAGGTATATAGAAATAGAAATTAATCCCATTGTGCTTGAATTGAAAGCTACATGGGAATAGACAAACAGCGAATTCAGAAATCGAAACGCCGATCTCTACAAGCAACAAATTTATCTAGAAAATACTAAAAGAAAGTCAAAATTAGTTAAGAATGAAGTAAAAGAGGGCCTACCATACCAAATATAGCGAGTTTTAAAGGTCTAAAATGGCTACAAAATTTTTTGTGCTGTATTAAAATCTTTAAATGCATTTTCTGAGAAATCGTGTTTTTCGTTACTTTTGATTGCGATTACGTTAATTTCTCAAAATGTATTTAGAATATTGAAATGAAATTTTGCCAAAATGTTTTATTCATCTTCAGCTGTGTTCTGTAGCAAAATATGACCTCTTTGTGTTTATTTATTGATTTTATTGACAGTATTTTGAAGAAAAGAGGATTTTTTTTTTGTTTTAATTTTGAGTTTTTGTACCAAGTTTTGAATATTTCAAAATATTTTATAAGTACAGCAAATCTTTTGCTACAGAACACAGGTAAGTATGTTATTTATATACAGTGTAAAGATTATTGAAGTATATTCATTAGAATCTGTTATAGGAGATCTGGCGTAAATGAACATTTTCACTAAAATTTTACTAAATATTGCCTATATTTAAAAAATTAATGAAACATTCTATAAAATCCCATTTAAATTCATAGTTTTGTATCTCATCTTACTCAAAAACATGTGTGTTTAATTAAAATGTTATGTATTTAAAAAAATGCTTCGTATGTAGGCACATACCTTAACTAGAGTTAAAAGAATCGCCAAAATCCACTGCGCGAGCGATTGGAACATTAAGCATAGTCTGTTTTTACTCTATTCGTCCGTGAATTAAGTTCACAATACAAAACAAGGGTTAGTAAAATGCGACAGAGTGTACGCAAAAAAAAGGTACTTACGTATTATCTCGTCAATAGCGAAGTTTGGCTACCAACAAACCGTGAAAGTTGGCGAAAGTTATGCCAATCATTGCTGAATTGTGAAGGAAGGGAATTTATTTAGTTAATAAACAATCATAATTCAAACCTTTGCGTTTTTGTGTTTCGTAAGAAAGGCTTTCGTCGATTTGTATTGTTATATTATCTCGATTTCATCAAAAGCTTATAAATTTCCCCGAGTAATTGTTTTATTGTTCACTGAATAAAAACGACCATATCGTGACATATTCAGCTGACCATATTATCCATGCTTTTTTGATGGCAGGGTTCCATACCTTTGAAATTAATCACTGCTTGTTATTTTATGGAAGAAAAGTCCCATATTTTAATATTTTTTTTTCAAAGGGAGGAAAAAATACAGGAATAACTTTTAATTTATATTATACTTTGTAGAATAAAGGGTAGCTTATCTATAATCAGTCGGGGTTATACCAAACAAAAGCGCAGATGGGATGAGTGGGTACTCATATGTACCGCCTGGCGATAAATCGTGCTAGTTGGTCACAGTTTCTTGATCGACGGCATAATACGTAAGTACCGCAGAAAGATTGGGTTTGAAAGTGACAGATAGTCCAGTTTCACGTCTAGGTTACAGCCGAAAACATCGCGGACGAAAACGTCGCAGAGAAAACTACGCAAGGCGAAAACGTCGTGCTACAAAACATCGTGGGAGAAAACATCGCAAAGAGAAAACATCGCAGTTCTAAAACATCGTGGTACAAAACATCGTCGTCGAAAATAAAGCGGTTAAAAAACTTCGCAGTTTGAAAACATCGTCGTCGAAAATATCGTGGTAAAATATAAAGTATGTACAAATCATCGCATGACGATAACATCGCAGACATGCTTTTTTTAGGCTTTAATAACTGTAAATAGATGTTCCCATAATAATTTGAGAGCGCAAGATGTAAAGAATAATAATTTTTACTTTCACATTTTTTTTATTAACTAATAAATTTTTGCTGAAAAAGTAAGAAGGAAACATAAGCATAGAAAATTAAATGCAACTTATAGATTATACTTTTTATGAAAAATTACCAGTAAAAACTTTATAAAAATTATTTATTAATGGTCTTTGTTAGTTAACTATGTCGGTTAAAATTCTATTAAGTGCTATAAGTTGCATTAATTTTCTATGCTTAAGTTTCCTTCTTATTTCCTCAGCAAAAATTAGTTAATATAAAATATGAAAACAAACTATCCTACTTTCTATTTTGCGCTCACAAATTTTTATGGGAATATCTATTTACAGTTATTAAAGTCTGAAAAAAAAGCATGTCTGCGATGTTATCGTCACGCGATGATTTGTAGATACTTTATTTTTTACCACGATATTTTCGACGACGATATTTTTAAACTGAGAAGTTTTTGAACCGCTTTTTTTTCGACGACGATGTTTTGTACCACGATGTTTTAGAACTGCGATGTTTTCTCTTTGCGATGTTTTCTCCCACGATGTTTTGTAGCACGACGTTTTCGCCTTGCGTTGTTTTCTCTGCGACGTTTTCGTCCGTGATGTTTTTGCCGCGATGTTATCGGCGGACACCCACGTCTAGGCACTTCTAGCACTGTAAGTAACGGAGAACTTGATGCATTGTTTACGCTCCACTTTAATTGTGACTTATTAGGTTTAAGTCACTATTAAAATGGGTATAAATACCCACTGAGCTATTCTCTTATCTTGTAGTCCCTCCGAACCATGAACAACTACATTCACTGCATCCACTAAGACTTGATTGAAGCTGATTCGTTTTGAACTGAAGGTAGTGAAAATAATCTTTTATGGTGGTGTGGTGTATTTAATTATGGCAAAGCACACTAGGACTTTCTGCCTAACGGGAGGGATGCCTTCGTGGAGGACTTTCTAAGGAAAACTGGCTCGTATACACGTTACACATGGAGAAAACCACGAAAACACCCACGCAGCCAGCCCGTTCGCGGGATTCGAACCTCGGACCGAACTACCAGTGTTCAGCGACTTTACCGCTCGGCCGCTGGTGGGCCGTGAAAATAATCTTTTAAACTGGGCAACTATTAACTCACGCTTATTCCAGTAACGATCCTTCAATAATTCCCACGCTATGACATAATTGTTATCTGTTATCGCTACTCTCTGTGAAGTACGATAATGCATCACCTTAAAATTTCAACTGCTGTTTTCGCTTTAGAAAATATTAGTAACAACTACAACATGATTCAACATTATACCGAATTGAGACAAAATAGAAGTTTGACAATGGAAACTAATTGAAGTTTGTATGCCAAACTCGGTTTATTTTCAATTTGTTTTTATAAGCTACCAATAGGCAATTATTACAAAAGCATAAACGAAAGAAAGCATTTAGTGTTAGTAATTTATCAGTATTGATAAACATCATTAAATAATATAGCTCCGTAGTCTTTGGCAGTTTAAATCTGAAAGAGTTAAATAAGTCATTTATCCCTTACAAATTTGATAAATTTGTTTTCTCTTTAACTGATTAATTAACTATCAATAACATAGTAACTATCAACATGTATCATAAAATTTCCTGCAGGCTTAAAACATTTTGTGGTAGTTTCAAATAATTATTTTTATATGCAAAGTGAATTACTTCGAACATTGCGTAAGAAATTGGGATCTGCGCCATTAACTTATTAAGGTAGGCTTTTAAAAATTGTTTTATGCAAACTCGTGATCCTTCGCCGTACAGAATAATTATTAGCTTCTCTTCTCGTCATTAATAATAACGCCAATAAATGTAATATCTAGTAACACAAATGAATTCGCTAATAATCGCTCTGTAGATAATATATAATTTTATGCAATACGTTCGGCGATAAAGTACTTGTATAACACTAATTGGTACTTCCAAATTACTATGCAGTAACTAGTGATTAATGCTTTCGATATCAATAACTTTAGTGATGAGCGTAATGTATATAATTTTCAAGCCTGCTCTATCTGTCTGTACTATATCTTCGTATCATGTGGGTTAGATGTCATAATAAGATTAACAAAGATGTTAAAGCTTTCTTCTGCTACTGTTGTAAACTTGACTCTTGACTTTGCTTTTGGATATCCGGAACTGATTAAGAAAGGTAGCGATTTCCAAAAAGCATGGAAAGTATGCTAATTTCTGCAAAAAAGTAATATAAAATGTTTACTGCTTTATTGCTAATATTTAATTTTACATAGCTTTGCATAATTTTGTTTCTCTGTTAGCTCGTTTATTCATTTGTTTTCTGGCATCAAATCTAGAGATTGTTATTTAGCATAATTTTGCTTCACCTAATTTTCTAAAATCTTCAAAAATCTTCACCGCCCACCAGCGGCCGAGCGGTAAAGTCGCTGAACACTGGTAGTTCGGTCCGAGATTCGAATCCCGCGAACGGGCTGGCTGCATGGGCGTTTTCGTGGTTTTCCCCATGTGTAACGTGTATACGAGCCAGTTTCCCTTAGAAAGTCCTCCACGAAAGGCATCCCTCCCCTTAGGCAGATAGCCCTAGTGTGCTTTGCCGTATTCTCAATACACATACACACTAAAATCTTCACCATCGATAGACAGTATCATTGATAAGCAAGTGGGCGTTGTGTATCGATTACGCAGTTTTCAAATAAATAAAATTCAATGGATCTTTTCCTCACGTGCTCTACCATACATAATTATTATTTTAAATCATACATATACAATCACTGGATTCTAATACATGTTTTGTAATCATGCATTATTTCAGCATAGGCAACAATACCGACATATATTAATTTTCATTATTTTTTAGAAACATGCACAATTGCTGTTTTTACTTCCTTGTACGAAGTAAAAAGGAAGTATTGTAATCGCGAAAAGTTTCAGGCAGCATATTTCAACGAAAATATCCATTTGGACCGCTATCGAATGGAATTTAACGATATTTTTGCGAAATATTTGTACGTAAGGACAGAATAAAGTACTCTTTTCCTTCAAAAAAAATTATAAAACTGCTTTAAAATTAATTCTGAAGAGAATTTTTCGTGGCGTCTGTACGTACGTACGTATCTCGCATAACTCAAAAACGAGTAGCCTCAGAACTTTGAAATTTTGTATATAGGACTGCTATAACATGTAGATGCGCACCTCGTATTTTGGTTGCAATCGGCAGCACAAAACTTATATAAATATATTTATATATATATCCACTCTGTTACCCGGCTCAGTGATCTCAGTTTCTTTACTCTTATATGTTTGTAAATTGTACATTTTTTGCTTTAAAAATGATTGAATTATGTGGTTTTTATCTTCCGGTTAAGGATTTTATGCCTTTAGTAAATCTGTGTGCAATATTTTTAGAATTATCAGCAATTTTAAAGTTGTTTAATTGCCGCTAAGCCTGTTTTCAATGGCGGCCATTGATGTTTACATTTGAAACAGGAGACTGGTGGATTTGTTGCCAATCTAGAGAAACTTAGCTTCGCAACAACAAAGATAACACATTCATTTATTATTGCCAATTAAATCATGCTTAATCCTTTCTGGAATTTTTCGAGGAAATAAGCGTTTGAGATTTACTTCGTAATTTTTAATATAGATATTTTGAGTTTTTATGTATTTTTGCCTTCTCGCGAAGTGAGAACTGAATTAATTAAATGAGAAATACTCAATCGTCTGCGAAAAACTGTTTCTGTTTTGTTTTGTTTGCTTAATTTCTTTTATACATAGTTCTAGCTTTATTATAGTATTTGATTAGAACATGTGGCAACGATTAGATAATTCTTTTAAATGATATACATTTTGTGCGTTCTGAGTTATAATATGAATGAAATATAATACTGTTAAGTAAACCTAGCGCCAGAGTGTCGCTATGGTAAACAAAGTGAATTTTAAAGAGTGCATTTATTCTATTGTGGTTTATGCGCTGTCGGCGAAGTAGGTTTAATTCAATCCAATAAATTTAAAGAAAAGGCAAGAAAAAATGCGTATAATGTATTCCGTGCAAGTCATGTGGTGTATACATCAGATTATTTTTATTAACAGAACTAAACTAAGCATTTTGATCTCTCTTTATCGTTTTATCAGCAATATGAGCCAGTATAAGGCATTTATAAAGGTCTCACGATGAATTAATTCGAATAATGGAAAAGACTGACTGTATCATAGAGATTTATCCTCATAGCGTCTAGTCTCGTATATAACAAGAAAAAAAATTAAATATGACGGTAGGCAATTTTCCTTATTGCAAGATTTCCTTATTCCTATATACAATTCCGCATAAAAATGTAAACGAAGCATTGAGACTTCCTAGTTGATTACAAAGTGAAAAGTATATCAGCTATTCTCCATCGATGATGAAAGGACAGTCTGTGCCATCTGAAAAAGCGGCGACCGTTGTAAAATCGCTGAACGCTGGTAGTTCCGACCTCGGTTCAAATCTAGCCGAAAGGGCTGGCTGCATGGGTGTTTACGTGGTTTTCTCCCCATGTGTAACATGTATACGAGTTAGTTTCCCTTAGAAAGTTTTCCGCGAAGGCATCCTTTCCTTTAAGAAGATAGCCCTCGCGTGCTTTGCCATGATTAAGTAAACCAATCAAACCAACCTGACATTTTTTACATGCTAGCCGTTAACGTAGCCAGGTGCCGTAAAAATTATCAAAAGAAAGGAAAATATATAAGATAATTTTAATGTGCCTAGCTAGTGTAATATCAAGAGACTAGGGAGTAATTAATAATATACTATATGAATATCTGTGTTTATTGCTTTACACTGCTTAGTTTACATACATTAATATACAGATTAAATTTGAAAAAAACTAAATATCTTAAACTCTGCTGAATGGCAACATACTAGCAAAAATATTTTATTTCCGGCAGCGGTTACACATTTTTTTCAAATTGCTGAATTTGTTGATTGAATTCGAAAGGAAAACGCCTTAGGCTTTGCCTAAAGTGGCAACACATTTCTTTTGAATAGCTGAATTTTCTGATTAAATCTTAGGTTTTTTAGAATGGCAACACTTTGTTTTTAAATTGCTGCGTTTTTTAACGAAAATTTCGTTATTTTAGCATAAAGCATAAAACGAATTTTTGAAATTCGCAATTCAGATCTGTGGTTGGTTTTTAAATGTGCATGTTAAAGCGGAAGACTCCGTGAGGAACAAGCATGTTATACAACGTATATACCTGCTTATATACCTACAGATTCTTGTTTGTTTAATAATGGAAATATAAGCAAATGCGAAGAAAACGCAATATAATTTTTTTTTCCAAAATTTTTTATCGATTACTTTTACTTTCTTCTAATCTATTTCTCGCCCACCAGCGCCGAGCGGTAAAATCTCTGAACATTGGTAGTTCGGTCGAGGTTCGAATTCCGCGAACAGATTGGCTGCATGGGCGTTTTCGTGGTTTTCCCTATGTGTAACGTGTATACGAGCGAGTTTTCCTTAGTAAGCCCTCCACGAAGGCATCCCTCTCCTTAGGCAGATAGCCTTAGAGGCTTTGCCGTAATCACATAAAGCAATTTAATCTATTTTTTATGGATTTTGCACAAATACTTTAGTTTAAAGATCAGTTAATCATCGTGGACTCTAATCCTTCCATTATCAAATAACCAGAAAATAATTTTCTAGATGATATTGTTTCCGAATTTCTAACTTAATTTACCGATTGAGCCGATTCTCCAAAATCTGTCGATTGCTGTTAATGATGATGTCTAAGTTCGCAACAGCCCACCAGCGGCCGAGCGGTAAAGTCGCTGAGCACTGGTAGTTCGAACGGGCTGGCTGCATGGGTGTTTTCGTGGTTTTCTCCATGCGTAACGTGTATATGAGCCAGTTTTCCTTAGAAAGTCCTCCACAAAGGCATCCCTCTCCTTAGGCAGATAGCCCTCGATGCTTTGCCGCAATTAAATAACCTAGCCTAACCTAACCTAAGTTAGCAACAGGGCAGATTTTTAAAACAAAACTGTGAAAATCAAGTCGACGTCGCGCACTATCGATCTTATGAATGTAAACCATATTAAAAATTCAGCAGAGTTTACGATATTGAACCAATTAAATGAACCTTTTTAAAATGCTTTACATAAGATTTAAAATCATTGTTGTTCATTTAGTACAATGGTCTTCTAATTCGACTCACGGAACCCTTAGAACTATGATTTTGTCGGGGAACTCCATCCCACCCTTAGAAAAATATATCTTAAAATAACACTTTATTTATTAATGGATTATTTAGTATATTATCTCCTTTGATAAAGATAGTTATAATTCTGTTGAAATGAAGTAACTTATAAGAATATTTAAAAACTGAATCTTGAAAAAAATTTTAAAATCGAAACATCAAAAATGAATTTTGAATAAATTGAAAATGGAAACTTTTAAAAAGGTATAATTAAAATTGAAAATGTAATTAATAAACCAAGTAATTGTCGTTATTGGCCGGAAATTAGTTGACATTTCAAGGGGAACAAACTAACTTCCGATCAATTAAAAATAATTAATAAATGCGAAGCTGTTTCATCTTTTTCTCAAGTAAGAATTATGCGAACAAAGGGTTTTAGTAAGATAAGTTTAAGCAAAGAAGTAGAGTTTAACTGAGATGAAATTGAAGTATAAAATCGCTGTACAGAATTCAGTAAGAAAGCGGCTGTTTCTTTAAGTTTGAAATTCAACATCATGATATATTATTGTAAGAATGAATTGTATTGAATATATTACGATTTTGAATTTTAAACTTGATGAAACAGCCACCTTTTTTACTGAATTTTATACAGCGCTTTTACTTCAATTCATCTCACTTAAACTCTACTTAATTTAGCTTAAACCCATCTTACTAAAAAGCTTTTTTGACATCTCTACATATAATAAAAGAAAGAGTCTGTCTGTGTGTGTCTTTCGTTCACGCTGCGCGTAAGCTGATAGACCTACAGCTACGAAATTTGGCACATACGTGCATCTAGACAAGAGCCAGTGCATCTCGAAGCGTTTTTTTCGAAATTCGAATTCGATTTTTTTTTTTTTTTTTTTTTTTTTTTTAGTCCAAAGGGATTTGAATCCCGAAGGACTATTAGTTTCGTTTTGGCATTTTGCGTCAGACTCATAAATGTCGGTTCACTTTTCAAACTGTTGCCACAAAATGTTAGAGTCCTGCATTATATTTGAAGAAATTAAATAATGAAAAATCTGCATAAATGTATGTATATTTCTCGTATTGTGATAAAACAACGGTACATAGAGTCATCGAATTTTGAATAACGTAATCCTCCAACGAATATGAGCATGTGGAAGACCAAATTTGAAATTTGTTTTATGATCGATTTCCTATTTTTTAAAACTTTGACAAATTTTTGATTAACAAACTCAAGGATTTCAAAGCGAGCAATGGCAACGTTGTGCAGAAAAAACATTTTTATCTCCAGCGCGTGAGTCTCTGTATCGGAAATTCTAAAGATAGGCTCGTTTTAAAACTATTTTGCGATATTGCTGTTGCACTGCATCTTATGGTTTAAGTGCGAGGAACATGATATTTAATAAAGAAAGGTAACACACAAAATGTTAAAAAACGCCCCTTTGGACGTAATTTAAAATCTGAAACATTTCAGATTTTTTTTTTTTTTTAATGTTTTGTGACGAAATCGCGTCATTTTGAGACATAATGGGCTATAGGAAAGCGAGATTTTATTCTACACACTTCATTTTCACATCGTCATGAAACGTACGCACTTAGCTATTTTACGAACTTAAAATAAATTTCGTGTTTCAATAAATCGATTCAATACGAATTTATTTAACATAGGGAGCTTAACACCTTTTCAACGGGATTTTTTCTAAAATATTGTCTTTTTAAAGATGTACAGTTTATTTTCCTTTGATTTTTGGACACGTTAAACTTTCATCCTTGCGACTGCTTTTACAAAAAGAATTTTGGAAAAATGATAATATTTTATATTTTTAAATGAAGCTTCTGAGTACACTTCTCTCATCTTTAAAAATGGGATTTGGGCAACAAATTTCCTGTCTTATTGTTGTTGATAGATTTTTGATGAAATTGCATCATTTTGAATAGTTTTCATTCTTTTAGAAATATGGGTTTGGCAACCATTTTTCATCGTATTTCTTATGTCATTGTTTTTAAGAGATTGACATATTTCATTGTCATTTATATATATATATATATATATATAACAAGCAAGGTAGTTAGTACAATACTGTATGACCAATTTGGTCTAGATAACATTTTAATTAGATATATATATATAATACATTTTTATTGATTTTTTTTTATAAAGTTGTTCTGCAGAGTAAAATTCTGCGCGGAATTTTTTTGTTTTTTGAGTCTCTTTATGTTATTTTTTGCTTATTTCACTGTTTGTAAGATATTGAAAAGTTTTGCATGATTTTTTTTCTTCAACGGAAAGTTGGTTAATTTTTTTATTAGGATAATTAATATTTGTATTAAGGGATATAGCTTATTTCATTGTAATTTTTTATATGTAATAACTTTTTTTATGAAGTTGTTCTGCAGAGTAAAATTCTACACAGGTTTTAAATTTGACGTTTGTTGTTTCCTTCAGCCATTTTTCGGGTACATTTAAAAGCCAGACGAAGGCTGGCAGCGAAGCTGCTAGTAATATAATATTTCTTACTTTAGAAAAACACGAAACAGCTTCCCATTGATTAATTATTGTCAACTGATCGGAAGTTGGTTTGTTCCCCTTGAAAAGTCAACTACTTTAAAGTCAGTGACAATAATTACTTGGTTTATTAATTACATTTTCAATTTTAATTAATAATAATTTTAATTAGTTTAATAATAAAGTTTCCATTTTCAATTTATTCAAGATTCATTTTTGATCTTTCCATTGTAAAATATTTTGAAGATTTAATTTTTAAATATGCTTTTGAGTTACTTCATTTCAGTATAATACTAACTACCTTTATCAAAGGAGATAATTTACTAAATAATACATTAATCAATAAATTATTATTTTATTACTTTGCAACTTTTGTGCAAGTATTAGGCAATTTGTTACGATTAATTAAATTGTTTACTTAAAGTAACATTTAAGGGGACTCATACACCTTAAAACCCATAAGATCTTCGGATATGTGACTGTTGCAAGAATTGGGATAACTTATTTATTTTAAAAGCAATTATTTCCAACTTTTACAGCTGACTACATAATATAGCTGCTTTCTGAAATGGTAATCAGAAAGTTTGTGTTGCCACAAATATTTTTGTAATTTAATCCGCTTTGTGACAAAAATTTTCGCCAAGTTTCCACCTTACGCGCACAGTTTGAAACATTCTGTTGAATAATTAATTCCATATTTAATATATAGCTTTTATAACATTTAGAAATTATTGTGAGCCAAATGTTTTAAAAATTTCATGTTAAATTTTTATTTTATTTGGAGTTGAGTTTATAAAAATTATGCACGAAAATATTACAGATTTTTTTAATAAAATATATTTTATTAAAAAAATCTGTAATGTTTTCGTGCATATTTTTTTTAATATTAAAATATTCATCAGATTTTTGGTTCAGTTAGAAAATAGTGCCCATATAAAGAATTTCACTAAATTTAAAGTATGTACCATTAGCCATTTTTAAAATATCATGTGCGCAAGGTGGAAACATGACGAAACATTTTGTCACAAAGCGGATTAAATTACAAAAATATTTGTGGCGACACAAATTATCTGGTTACTAATTTCCAAAGCAGCTATATAATGTAGTCAGCTGTAAAACAATGGAAGTAATTGCTTTTAAAATAAGTAAAATATCCCAATTCTTGCAAACAGTCACATATTCGACGATCATAAGAGCTTTAAGGTGTATGAGCCCCCTTAATGTAAATCAGTATGCTATAGATACTTCATATAAAAACAATTAAATGAAAATATTTTAATTTGATTAAAAAGTTTATAAATGAAATTAATCTGATTTGCTTATTAATAGCAATCATTTGTGACCTAAATATCACACCTACCGTCGCATTATAATAAGTGACAGCGTTCTGCTTGCATTTGTTTTACACAAACTGTCGAAGTCTAGCTCTGCTGATGTTACTGCAGTTGCATTTCGTATGTATTTAGTTTCTTTCTGTATTTTGTTTTTATTGCCGCATACGTTGAGAAACATTTTTCTCTTAAAGACGTTCCTCCTAATGGCAGAAAACTGTTTGAGTAACATTTTCGTTGACAGCAGACATACGAAGCTTCTGACTAATTTTCAAAGATAGCTAAATGAGTCTTAAGTCTTTTAGTTAATACGCAGCAGTCAACTAGTGTGTGTGCTTTATAATTTTCATGTCGAATTTTCATTTTGGCTCGTGGAACTCCAATGTTTGACTAGTGGAGGCCCGGGGTTCCGTGGAACACAGTTTGAAGACCACTGATTTAATGCAAAGATTGCACTCGGTCAAGGAATCCTTTCATAGAGGGTTACTTTTTTGTAGTTGTTGCGTTTCTACGGGTTCGTAGATTTGGAGTGATTGACGACAACACTTGATGAAGAGGAAAACACAATTTATTAGCAAGTATTACTCAGGACAGCTTCAAAAACACGTTTACAGTCGTCGAAAAACTACGACAAACACGCTGAAATAATCAGCAACACAGGCTATAACGGTGAAGACAGCTTCACGGCAAAACACTTAAGTACAGCTCCCGACTCAGCCGATCACTCTCGAAGATCAACACACTCACGGTACTCTTTGCAATAAAACTTACGATACATTCGACGAAGCACTAACGATGCCTCCTACTCCAGGATCAGGATCATCAGTCATAATAGGAAGCCTTCAGCCTGACGGCTTTTACTTCTATATATCACCTGCGAAAAGGCCTCGAAAATATTAAATTCGTGAATTCCAGAAATTTACGGAGGCATGTACAGTAATAATGATAAGCAATCTTTTGACAAAGCAATTTTATGGCAGTCTAGATAAGCAGCATCACTGAAGAGGCAGTCACGTGACGTGGAGGAGCTCCCAGGAAACGGAGACATCGTGTGGCTAAGATTTCACGGTACGAAAAAAAATTCTTGAATAAAGATTGAAAAACATAAGATAAAAATGCACAGTGCACATAGAAAATAGAGTACCCCCTACTCCGCGTATAGGCAGGGTTTATATAGGTTTTGGCCTGCCTTCGAGAGCATTCTGGGCCGAATTGGTAAGAATTCGTTGTAGATTTTTCTTCATCCGTCTATGGCATATCGCCAATTTTGTCACAGAATGTCGCCAAATGGGCGGATTCGCACCAAACAAGGCAACCTTGCCTTTCCTTAGCATTTTCTGGCAATCCTAAACCCGCTTTGCAAGGAAGCTATCTTACCGCGGCTGGACATTTCGTAACTCTATTACGATTGCCGTAATCGGTCACCAATTAGAAGAGTCTAATTTTGAATCTCGATTTAACCTTACATATTTTGCATCATGGTGTCTACGCACAGCAGGTTAAAATTTATCGGTCCAGCAGTCGTTTTATATGTACCTAAGAAACAGGAAGAAAAAAAGCTTTCATAGATCTTGTCAATCCTTAACAGAAAGTATGTCTGTCTGCATCTTACTATTAAGTTCACGCTTAGAGTTGGCGCATCTGACTCATACTTACATTTCCCATAATGATTCTGCAGAGTTGTCTCAGTGAACGTATAAATGGAAAATACATTCCTACTTTAACGGACATTTCGTCACCTCATGTTATTCAATATAGTAATAATTGCGATAGGAATGTACAGTATTTTTTTACATAAAAATGCATTTTTGTGAAAATTATTTTTACCAAGGGAATTATACAGTTCTTCCATCTCTTCCATTTATAATATTCTTTCCAGTTTTTCTGAACTCATCATAGAGATGATTATTATTATTATATTATCGCCCTGTGTTGTATTTAAGGGAAAGGATATTGCCATCGTCAATATGTTCATTTTGTTCAATAAAAATCCTAGAAATATTCTTTAATAAATTTAGCATTTGCTACTGTTAGTTAAGACTAATATAGGGTAGGGATATTTTCCCTCCATATGTAGGGGAAAAGAACACCACCCTTGATAATTCCTCCCTCCCTCCGACGGAATTACTTTTTTGCTCGCCTAACCTTCGCACAATTAATCAAAATATGCAAGAGGTCATTTTTTCCCACCTCTTGTACGTCGTCTCAATCACGTTAAAATCCACATCACGTGATCTCGAGCGTCACATGATTAACGAGTACCCTCCGTCGGCAGTTATTTATCACCTATCTCCTTCGTTTTTTTTTTTTTTCCCTTCAACTTCTCCTCCCTTTCGAAACTCTGGTTTTGCATTTCAGATATATTGAAATCGGCCGTCTTGAGTAAAAAGTTAATGAAAAAACATACGAAGGAAGGGGAGGGTAGAGAGCGTCTCTTCCCCCTATCCCCACTACCGTTCTGTAAGGAATGCGTGATGAATGGAGTCTTCGTTTTTTATTTATAAATTCGTGAGTGATTAATTTTTATTGCGCCGGTAGGTAGTTATTGAATGTTTACATGTTGTCATTTATTTAGGTAATAACAGCATAAACTGTCCTGAAAAGGCAAGCGTCATTTTGCAGGGATTTACCGGGCATTTATCAAAAGAGGTGTCCGGACATTGCGATGCGTCATGTTCCTTGTTAATAAAGCCGTGAAGAGACGTTTCGCTTCAGGGCTACATGAGTTACAATAATTGCTTACGGTGAGTAGATGGTGGTATACACCCAACTCTGACTCGGACGGCACTTCCAAAGAGTTTTACTCGCTCTCAAATACTGAAAGCCAGAAAAGGTTTTTCTTCACTCTACATAGTTAATACTTTCTACTCTTCTACTCTACCTCCATTTTTAGCCCAAAGGGCGTTAGCACAGAATGGCTATTAATTTCGGTTTGGAATTCTGCATCGAAAACTTTTAATGTCCGTTTCACTTTTCAAATTGTTGCCACACAATATTATCGCCCTGTGTTACATTTAAAGAAATTAAATAACGAAGAATCTGCATAAATGCATGCAGCGCGCGAAAGTGTGTATCAGAAATTCTAAAGATATGCTCATTTTAAAATTATTTCGCGATATTGTTGTTTAACTGAATTTTATGGGTTAAGTGCGAAGAACAGGATATTCAATAAATAAAGGTAACGCATAAAAGGTTAAAAAAAACGCACTTTTGGGCGTAATGTAACATCTGAAAGCTTTCGGGGTTCCCTCCCCGCTTTGCCATGCAATTTCGAACAAAAAATATTTGATATGCAATAATGGAATCAGAACCCGTTCTTTTCTCAGATCAAGTATTGTTAAATGTGTTAATACACTCACTACCAATAAGTATTTGGACACCTATGCAAATGACGATATCTGCGGTCCTAAATTACGTCACGGACTCCACCGGTATATATCGTGTAGGAAACAGCATCGGATTTAGTCGCATGCAAGATGCCTCGCAGTTCGGAGCTCTCTGATTTCGAGAAAGGTATAATTATCGGGTATCACAAATGTGGCCGATCCTTAAGGGACATATCTAGCGATCTGAAGTACTCAAAATCGACAGTGACCTATGTGATTAAGAAGTGGAAGGTGAGCGGTGATTGTCAGAATGTGCCCCGGGTCAGCAGACCAACGGAACTGGGAGATAGAGACCGACGAGCGCTGTCCATTGAAATTCGGAAGAACCGCACCCAACCGATGACTCGCATCCGCGAGGAGTTTCAACGGGCATCCGGGAGTATTGTTTCAATGAATACCATCCGTGAGGAAGCACATCTGCTTGGTTTTCATGGTCGTGCTGCTGCCCATAAGCCTTTGATCACAAAGTCCAACCGCGCTGCTCGGTTAATGTGGTGCAAAGCACATCGAAATTGGACCGTAGATCAGTGGAAACGGGTTCTTTGGAGTGACGAATCACCCTTTACCGTTCGGATGGCAGGGTCTGTGTCTGGCGTCTACCTGGAGAACGTCTCCTGCCAGAATGCATTGTGCCAACAGTCAAGTTCGGCGGAGGTGGAATTATGGTCTGGGGGTGTTTCTCCTGGTATGGGCTGGGAACCTTGGTCCCCATTCATGGTAAGCTCAACTCCAATGCCTACTGCATTATTTTGGATGACAATGTGCTTCCTACGTTGTGGCAGTTTTACGGGTTGGACCCCTGTTACTTTCTGGACGACAATGCCAGTTGTCATGTTTCGACGTGAACCAAGGCTTGGTATGGTGCCAATGGAGTTCATCGAATGGACTGGCCTGCCCAGAGTCCAGACCTGAACCCTATCGAGAACCTCTGGGACGAGTTGCATCGCCGAATTCAGGGGTGCACTACCCGTGCAAAATCTGTGAAGGAACTTCTATGTCTTCTCCAAGCCGAGTGGAAGAAAATATCACTAGCTGTCATAAAAAGACTTGTGGAAAGTATGCCTCGGAGGGTCCACGCTGTAATTACCTCTCGTGGAGGCTCTACCAACTATTGATTTTGAATAAGTTAGTTTTTCTTTTCTATCACAGGAGTCCAAATACTTATTGGTAGTCAGTGTATATTTCTTACCACCTGCGAATTTCTTTTATTACTGCGTGTCTTCGTGATAAACCCTACATTCGTACACAATAAATACATGTTTTTGTACGCTCAACTACCCCCCAAGTTTGTCCTATGATCATAGAATCACCTTGTATGTGTTTAAGAGGTAAAAATTGCAGAGTAAAGGTTCTTATGGTATTGTTCCGAACCTTTGGACTGTATTCAACACAATGTTAGAAATTAAAACTCTTTAAAATAACGTGAAAGTGTAACATAAACTTTCGCATAATATGCATTTGAATTAATTTTATGCTAGACAAATTTTCATTTAATGTGCAGGATGACTCACGTTTCTCTAGCCCATGTTTATCCGGCTTCATCGGTCCGTATGACGGGCAGAATATTCTCATTTTCTTCAAACATTCAAATTCTTTAATAAAAAAGAACCCACTCACCCCCGCCAGAACACCAGAGAATGTGGTTCGAGTAAGTCTCGGTCGCTCTGTCAGGCGGCACTCTATAGAGCTGAGAATATCTCAAAGCAATATATAGTGTATTTTACGCAAAGACCTAGTGTTCATCTGTATAAAATTATGATATTCCAACAATTGAATAAGCGGGATTACCAACCATGCCTCACTCTTTGCCAAACAATGTTTGGCATATTTGAAGAAAAGGAGGATTTGACCATCATACTCAGCGATGAAGCCCATTTTTATCTAAATCTGCTAGTTCATAAATAAAACTGTAGATTCTACTAAGCATTACATAATGGCACGTGGTTTAGTGGAAATATTGGAAATATTTTTAGTCCAAAGGGTCTTTGTTCCTGAAGGACTGTTGTTTTCATTTTGCGATTTTGCGTTGGTTCACTGTACATATCCGTTTCACTTTTCAAACTGTTGCCACCCAATGTTAGAGTCCTGCATTATATTTGAAGAAATTAAATAATGAAAAATCTGTATGAATGCATGTATATTTCTCGCATTGTGATAAAGCAACGGTACCTAGAGCCACCGAATTTTGAATGACGTAATCCTACTGCAAATATGGGCGTGTGGAAGCCCAAATTTGAAATTTGTTTTATTATATATTTCATATTTTGTAAATCTTTAATGAATATTTGATTAACAACTCAAGGATTTCAAATCGAGCGATGGCAACGTTGTACGGAAAAAAACATTTTAATCTCCAGCACGTGAGACTCTTTCAGAAATTCTAAAGATAGGCTCAATTTAAAACTGTTTTGCGATATTACTGTTGACCTGAATTTTATGGTTCAAGTGCGAAGAACGGGATATTTTATATATATATATATATATAGAGAGAGAGAGAGAGAAAGATTAGTAGTATGTCTTTATGAGAGAATTCATTGCGTCTTCTTCTGCCTTGTTTTAGAATTCAGTTATTTAGTGCAATTTACTTAGCGATAGCCTTGCTATAGCAGCATTTTATCCATATACAAACCAGACATTTATACAAAACTGGACGGATTGAACAGACTAGAAAATTCACTATGAGAGATGCTCCTGAAAAATGCATTTCTATTTCAGTAAAGATTAATTAGGACTATTGCCGATGCCAACTTTATCTTCCCGCTGTCGTAACTAATTATACACCGTTCGGAAATAAGCTTCTGTTAATTGATGTACCCAAAATCAAATTCAGAAGCATCTATTAATATTATCGAATTCATTACACCGTCATTCAGCTCCTGATTCCCTAAATCATTCTTGATTGAAAATTCCGAATTTTGAATTTCATTTCCACGTGATTTACAGATGAATTTTTAATCACGGAAACAGGGTATGGGTGCCTCGAATCGGTAGCTGTCCCATTATACACTGAGCTGTTAATGCCTCGGATCATTATGATAAATTAACACTGTCATCATTCGAAATCGGGAAACGGGAAAATGTCATCGTTAATTAAGGATATGGTAACTTTATATATATTGCTGAAAAACACGCGGGCACTGTGTCATTAATATGAGAACAGATGCCCGCTTTATGTATTAATAAATGGAAATTATTAGGTTTGGTGGAGCTTTCCGTCACGAAAGAAGACATTGCTTATACAAGCAATGGGTGGAGTTTCATTTGCATTTTTTACCATATTTCCCCCTTTTGATCGCTTTAGTCAATGAATATCCAAAGAGATTACTAATTAGCTGTTTCATAAAAAGGCGTCTAATAATTTGTCTCTGTTGCCAGCCAATATTTTCAGCGATAATCTCAAAGCCGCTGTGAATTCTTTTTTTCGAGCAATCAAGAAATAAGTTCGGAGTCTACGTTTGCAAATTCGGTTTCGTTCCTGTTTCTGAAGGCGTAATACAGAGGCTGTTCACACATTTTTTAGACGATGTATATTGTATTCACAAAACTAAATTACATAAAATTCTTGTGTTTTAAATGTTCTATTTGACATCCCTTATTCTGAACTATCTTTCGACACCGCAATTTCCAGGATAATGATGCCTTTTGAAGTGGCAGAAAAGGTATTCTATCCCATTCCTCCCGAACAGCTTTCCAGAGTCCTGTTAGGGTTTTGTGACAACGTTTTTAAAAGTCCGAAAGCACAAAAATCCATAGGTGACACATCGATTGAGTAGGGATTGAGTAGGGATATAAGTAAAGGGTTATGGCCTTGATACCAGTTTTTTGTTCCATTTCTTTTAAGAAATTTACAGTGGATTTTGATGTGTGACTGCTAGCTTTGTCCTGATGGAGTCTCCCAGATGGATGGCACTGTGGGTAAAGCGATTGTATTTCATTCAGAACAATTGGCGATAAAACATGTTCCTGATAGTATTTGGAGACTTTACATTTTTTTGCACTCTCTTTATTTTTAACTTGCCATTATAAGAAAAACCAGCAACAATCATGAATCCCTTAGAAAAACTTTCTTTCGATTCTTTGAACCGTGTACTTAAATTTTTTCTCCCCTTTTATGATCATAAATGGCTCTTTCTTTGTTATAATCATTTAAATACACCCATGCTTCATTTATTGTGACAATTGTTTTCCATTTTTCTTCGGATAAATGTTTCTCATATAGAATTCTGCAGCGTGTCCTGCGTTGAGCGATATGCTTTGGTAGAAAACGATGCGCATTGCACGTTTTTTCGCTTTCTTAAGATTTAAATCAACGTTTATCAGTTTGTTTACAGTGGAAACCGAGCATTTTAATGATTTTGCAACTGTCCTTTGACTAGGGGGATTTTTTTTAACATTAAACAACGTACCTTTGCAATAGTCGAAGATGTCCGTTTTTTCCTTGGGAACTTGTTTGGAATTTTTGTCCCACTTGAGGCTCCAATTTGACGTTCTTTTCCTTTCTTGTTGATGATATTACCTATCAACGCTTTAGATATCACAAAACCATGACTCTCACAGCGTTTTTGGATAACGGAGTATGCATATTTTTCTTCGGAAAGAGCGTAAATGGAGCCTTCGAACCACTGCTTTGTTAAATTTGCCATTTTGAATAAAAACAAAACTTTAAAGCCACGGATAATAATTTTGACTTTTAAAAACATAGTACAATTGCAATGACTTCTTTTGCAGCAAACAAAGTTTTATTACCTCTTACCAAAATCGTCTAAAAAATGTGCGAACAGCCTCTGTATTTGTGAAAAGTAACAGTTGTTTTCATGAAACTAAGCTCTTAATGATTGAGTCAATAACAGCAGATAATTAGAAAAGTAGTCGAGATAAAGCTTCGAAGCTCTCAGTTCTACAGAAATTATGTACGAAAGGAATGTTTTGCTATTACATTTCTATTGTTGCGTGCGTACGGGTTCGTAATAAATTGAATGCACAAGTCCGATGAAAAATGAATAAAATTTATTTTTATCACAACAGATTAAAACAAAATGCTTAAATTTCCTTAGAGATATTCGTACAATATCCTGGTTTTTCACAGTACTTATCATTTAAACTGTTAAAATGTTCAACAGAACTTAATTCAAAACACAGAAACGTAGAGAAAACTAATACAATCTCGCTTCGAATTGGCTACAGTAAACAACAAGAGTTTTCTAAACAACTCATGAAACAGCTGAGCTGAGATGTTCTCTCTCTGGCTTTTATAGCCTTTTAAATCGTCCGCACGAGATTGATGTAGCAACTTCTCGAAAGCAAAAAGAGGAGAATTGCGGTTACGGTTAGTGAATTACCATTTATTCGAATTAAATGTACATTAAAATAGATATTTATTGATTAAATGTTAAATGCACGTGCTCTTGTATTTTTAATTCTCCGGCTCAGCTTTCTCTTAATATTCGTCACGCGCTGCACTGCACGGGGGAAAAAACAATTTAAATTTATAATTCTACTAACATTAGCTATTTAAATTCCAAATCCTTAACAGTATTGTTCTTATCCCATCTGAAAATAATCAGCAAAGTAATCCGTATATTAAAACAAGAATGTGTTTTTCCGTACTTGTATAACACCTATGTAAGTATCCCACCACACGGTAACAATTAACATTTTCAGAAACAACTGAAACATTTCGGCATATCTGCGAGAACATACCTTACCCGATAAGCATCCAGATATTGGATATCAAGAATAATTACGTGCTTTGCCATAAGTCTTAATCAAATGAATATCATATGCATACAAGGCACTTGAAGAAGAGTACAACAATGTACAAAGAAATATATACATGTGCATACAAGGCACTCGAAGAAGAGTACAATCGAAATATATGTATATACATATAAATAAAAACTCATATACAGATATATAGTACACACTTACATACATAGATATTCCGAAACAAATAAAAGTATACATACTCTCACTCATATTGATATATACATCCATACACATACGTTATCATTATAATTAAAGTTTACAAGAAGCACACCATTGAGGTACGCGTGATATCCTTAGTATAAATTAGGTACCATAAATAAAAGATATAAACATGTACAGGTACATTACAGCATTCAGATACAGTACCAACTTTATGTATGAGAACCTGGCACAGCCTAAATACAAAATTACATATTGAACATACATATCACATACTCTGTTGCTGACATATTGAACTAGCTTATATAGACTTTTATGACTACTATCTTGCAGTGTCAGAAGAGTAATTGCTAGTACAGTAGTCGATTATTGTTTTCAGTTTCCGCTGGGCAACTCTGTTACTTTGTAGATTCTGGAACCAATTTGGCCAGAATCTGGCTCCCGGTTGCTTGAGGCTGTTAAGTGCTGTGTATGGGCAGGAGAACACAAAATGATCTGGATGACCCTCCTCCCCACATTCTCAGTTACCATTCTCTCTCAAGCCAAAGCGGCAGAGGTATGAAGGAAAGGGCCCACGACCAGTGAGGAAATACGTCATGTAATTGCTATTAGTTTGGATTGTTGTCTTGACCTTGGGAATGAGATTGTAAACACATCTCCCTGTGGAGGCTTGATTCCAACGTTCTTTCCATATTCTTAGGAGCTGATGGAATATCCGACTCTTTAGGTCCGAGACTGGCCTAAGTGTCGGGACTTCTCCTGCGATACCTGAATATGCTCACTTTTAATATGAAATGTGCAGCTAAATGACGGAACATCACAGCAGGTTTTTCACTTTTAAGCTGGACACTTAAGGGGACTCATACACCTTAAAACCCATAAGATCTTCGAATAGATGACTGTTGCAAGAATTGGGATAACTTATTTATTTTAAAAGCAATTACTTCCAACTTTTTACCGCTGACTACATAATATAGTTGCTTTCTGAAATAGTCATCAGAAAGTTTGTGTTGCCACAAATATTTTTATAATTTAATCCGCTTTGTGACAACATTTTCCGTCATGTTTCCACCTTGCGCGCACAGTTTAAAACACTCTGTTTCATAATTTAATTCCATATTTAATATATAGCTTTTATAACATTTCGAAACTACTGGGAACCTAAAATTCTAAAAATTTTTTGTTAAATTTTTATTTTATTTGGAGATGAGTTTATAAAATGTATTTTATTAAAAAATTTGTAATGCTTTCGTCCATAAAATTTTTCAGTATTAAAATATTTACCATATTTTTGGTTCAGTTAGAAAATAGTGCCCATATAAAGAATTCCATCCAATTTCAAGTATGCACCATTAGCCATTTTTAAAATATCGTGCGCGCAAGGTGGAAACATGGCGAAATATTTTGTCACAAAGAGGATTAAATTACAAAAATATTTGTGGCAACACAAACTTTCTGGTTACTAGTTCCCAAAGCAGCTATATTATGTAGTCAGCTGTAAAAGGTTGGAAGTAAGTGCTTTTAAAATAAATAAAGTATCCCAATTCTTGCAACAGTCACATATTTGAAGATCAGGAGGGGTTTAAGGTGTATGAGCCCCCTTAATATAGTCTGTGGATATTCTTTCGTAACATACAGCTTTGACTCTACGTCGAAGATGAAGTAGCGAATTTTCGCTGTGTTTTTAAGAAATAAACGCTGCAGATGAAATGTTTTAAATGCACGGTTAAAAGACACACGCACTTTGTGCTCTCAAATTCACCATAACTTGTGGCTACTAAATTAACAGAAAATAAGAATGTAAAATGCACATTAACTTAAGACAGCTAACGACTATCTCTTAGGTTGACTAATACTAAATCGGCTACACGCAGCAAAGCCGAGCCGAGAAATATTAATATAAAGTGTTGAACAACGATTAGAGAGCTAGTTTCGATGAAGATCGGAATTAAGTCCGCTGCTACTCCTTTTAAACTCTTAACACGAAGTTTAAATACTGCTTCTGAAACACGTTTAAATTTGGATACTATGTCATAACAAATTTACATTCCGGCAGAAAACTGAAATCAGGAGGGACAGGAAAAGTCAAACTAGTTTGACCTTTCCTGTTTCTCCTGACAGGCTAATTACAGTAATAATTAGTGATGGGCAACTTCGGTACTTTCTTGTACCCGGTACGAGAGTAACGGGTACAGACAAGTACCCGGTACAAAATACCCGTTACTCAAGTAACCGTTACTTTGAAAAGTACCGAAAACCGATTTCAAGTACCGAGTACCCAAGTAACGATTTGGAGTACCAAAGTAACGAAATACCGGAGTAACGGTTTTCTGTACCGGAGTACCCTAGTAACGATTTGGAGTACCAAAGTACCCTAGTAACGATTTGGAGTACCGAATTGCCCTAGTAACGATTTGGAGTACCGAAATACGCAGCTAACGATTTTGCGCACTGAAGGAACTCTTCCACGTCACCACGTGTTTGATTTTATCTGTACGGAGTAGATTTTGAATATCAGAAAACATGTCAACTACGGAAGTGTCTGAGGAGCAGGCCATTCATGGACACTAGAAGCGCATATCACCATTTCGCAAATACAACCAGATACTACTGTCCTCGTACCAAAACCGAAGTGAGCTGAACCCTCATCGATCCTCCAGTAACGAATACCGAAATACCGAGAAGAGACGCATATTTTCGTTACAAAGTAACGAATAGCGAAAAGCACCCGTTTCAGTACAGAAGTAACGAATACCGAAAAGTACCCGTTTCGGTACAGAAGTAACGAATACCGAAAAGTACCCGTTTCGGTACAGAAGTAACGAATACCGAAATACCGAGAAGAGACGCATATTTCCGTTACAAAGTAACGAATAGCGAAAAGCACCCGTTTCAGTACAGAAGTAACGAATACCGAAAAGTACCCGTTTCGGTACAGAAGTAACGAATACCGAAAAGTACCGATTTCGGTACTGAAGTAACGGGTACTTGGATGTACCGATTTTCAGTACCCGTTGCAACTAAGTACCCGTTACAAAATACCCGGTTCGGTAGTACCGACTCATCACTAGTAATAATTGGTTAGAATAAATTACATAATAAATAATAATAATAATTGGAAATAATTGGTTAGAATAAATTACATAATAAATAATAATAATAAGTGGAAATAATTGGTTACAATACGTTAAATACTTACTGTAAGACCGTACGTTTTTTTAGAAAGACGTTTAAAAATATCAGTAGAGTATTATTGTTTTATGTTTTGACATTTTAACAATTTACATTACTAGATGAATTAGAATATTAAATTTTTGATGTATATAATGTTGGTACACAGGGCATTAACTTAAGGGAATTTGACATTACCTTACCAACGTTAACGGACAAGTACTTTCCAAGACTATTTGGAGAGATTTTGACAACATTGCTGTCGTTTACAGAAGCTGGTCGAATGAAAAAAGGTATTAAAATGATAGTAAAATAAAAATTATTTCTTTAACCCCTTCGAGCCGGGTAGCGAAAACGCGCGCTTATCGCTGAGGCCGGCAGTGTCTTAGGCGAGCGTCTCTCCAGGGCCGGGGGCTTTTTTGCTACTAAGCCTAAATCCATGAAATTTCCGAAGTATCAACGCATTGTTTAATAATGCTCTATAGAGTATTTAAACGGCTTATGCTTTATAAATATTTTTATATATATACTTTAATTACCTTATTTTTTGTTTAAATGCATATTTTACACATTTTATTTTAATTACTCACCATTTTATAAATTTTAACATTATACATCTGAAAACTAAATATATTACTTAAAATTCTCTTTTCGTACGAAAAATTTGAAAACAGGGATCTACACACAGTCCTGCGTTACATTCCTTGCACTCGTAATAACTCATTTTGGAGGATTTTTCCGGGAATGTGAACAAACGAAGCATCGTCGTCTCATTTTCTTATCAGTCTCTTCTGAACAAAGTTTTGGAAAATGTCTTTCAGTTAATCTTTCAGAATCAATATCAGAATATCAGAATCAATATCTGAAATATTTTACCTCATTTCTGCTATTTCATGCTCTGTTAAACATTTTCGACGCTTCGAAATTGCAACGGTAAAAACAAAGAATTCACGTCTAAGAAGATCTAATTATTTTCTAAAAACTGAACAGCAAACCGAAATACCCAACGCTTTAGAGCAAATAAAACTTCTCTACTTACAGTAAACAACTACCACGTGCGAATAAAGTGCGATTTAAAGAGACGTCATAAATCACGCCATTCGGAAACATTTATTTCCCCGTTTGTTTATATAATCAAAAACACGTGTATGTGAGTCATGCTTCTCTCATTTCGAGTATAAGAGGTAATTTACATGTATCTGAAACCATATGGACATACAATGCCATCTTGTGGCAGAAATTATAGTTTGAAAAACGTTCCAAAGTACTGGCACAAATACGTGACAGTCGGTAGAGAATGGAACAATCCTCTGGCACGCCTGCGTGTCGGCCGGTAGGTAAGTGCGTTCGTTGCTGGCACGTATACGTGACAGTCGGCGCGAAGGGGTTAAGGTTTTTAACTGAAATTATATATATATATATATATATATATATATGTAAGATAAAAATGTATGAATCAGAATTATAACTATAAACATTAATTCTTCCTCTCTATTCTAAAATCGTAATAACTTATCTGCATTGCGTCATTCAAATTAATCATGCGATCTTACGTAATCGTTAATACCAGATGCCTCGCACCCTGGGCCACCAGTGCGGAGAACACACTGGTTAGCTCAAGAGGACAGCCCTATTGATGGATATGGTTTGTTTAGAAGTATTGCGAGGCCTTCCAGTTGGTAAAATACAGGAATTGTAAATGAAAGATAATAACGGTGAAACCATATTTTCTGAAGCTTACTCCTATTATTATATGCTGTTAAAATATAATTTATCAGTATAGAAATAAGTATCATAAATATTTATGTGCATTACATTTAATTATAAGTAATGATTATGTAAAAATTTATTTTGTGATATTCTGTAATAACAAGAACCTTCCCTGAAGAATTATGATTATGTGAATTCTCAAACAAAAAGACTTTTGGACTGAAATGCTGAAAAATTCAGTAGGACTCTAAAAATTAAAAATTTATTTAAAAAAAAAATTGATATTTATAAATTATACTTTACAGGACAAAAATTTTATGATTTATTTATTTTTAGTCCAAAGGGATTTGAATCCCGAAGGACTATTAGTTTCGTTTTGGCATTTTGCGTCCGACACATAAATGTCGGTTCACTTTTCAAACTGTTGCCACAAAATGTTAGAGTCCTGCATTATATTTGAAGAAATTAAATAATGAAAAATCTGCATAAATGTATGTATATTTCTCGTATTGTGATAAAACCACGGTACATAGAGTCATCGAATTTTGAATAACGTAATCCTCCAACGAATATGAGCATGTGGAAGAAAGACCAAATTTGAAATTTGAAATTTGTTTTATGATCGATTTCCTATTTTTTAAAACTTTGACGAATTTTTGATTAAAAAACTCAAGGATTTCAAAGCGAGCAATGGCAACGTTGTGCAGAAAAAACATTTTTATCTCCAGCGCGTGAGTCTCTGTATCGGAAATTCTAAAGATATGCTCGTTTTAAAACTATTTTGCGATATTGCTGTTGCACTGGATCTTATGGTTTAAGTGCGAGGAACATGATATTTAATAAAGAAAGGTAACACACAAAATGTTAAAAAAACGCCCCTTTGGACGTAATTTAAAATCTGAAACATTTCAGATTTTTTTTTTTAATTTTAATTTTTATTTTTATTTTTATTTTTATTATTATTTTTTTTTTTACATTTGCTAGTGTTTTAATTCTTTCTCTTTAAAAAGGCTTCTCTGTCGCTACGCCTTTTTCTTTTTGAAGGGGGGAAATATGTAAGATAAAAATGTATGAATCAGAATTATAACTATAAACATTAATTCTTCCTCTCTATTCTAAAATCGTAATAACTTATCTGCATTGCGTCATTCAAATCAATCATGCGATCTTACGTAACCGTTAATACCAGATGCCTCTTGACGACCAATCACCGAATTGTAAACCAGAACTTTTCTCTTCGCGTGCTTCCATCTTTCATAACTACGCACTTCAGCTTTTGCTCTCTACTGTGCTAAGATGTAATTTCACTGGCTTGCTTTCTATCCCAACAATATTAAAAATGTAAAAATCTTCTGTGGAAAGGCACGACTAGAGTGCCAAGTGATTGTGGCCACAAATATAAATTGGAAAATAAAAATGGAATTAAAACTGCCTCGACTGCCAAGTTCTTCAAATACTACGCAATCAAAATTCTTCTTCAATATGGATCTAAGCACGCATCTACAGTGTTCTGTCTTTTCCTTGTGCTTCTATAATGACATATATATATATATATATAATTTATCAAGCAAAGCAGTAATAACAATTTGTGAAAAACCAATTTTGGTCTAGAAAACATCTTGCGCAATATGCTGCAAAATAAGTAAAATATAAAAATTGTAGAAAGCTCGCCTAAAAGTTACCAAGAGCTGCTGCTCCAAAAGGTTTAAAACGTTTTCAAAAATTAATACACATGAAAAGCAAATCATTAGACATGTAAAACATAAATAAAATTAAAAAACTGAAAAAGTTAAAAAGTAAGCGGAAAATGGTAAATTAGCCAAATTCCACTTCCAAACAGGCTTTTCAAGGGAAATTTCATTTATTTGAACGTCGAACCAAGCTAACCCCATTACGCGTTTCGCCGAAACAGACAATTGAAACTTTTTCGCTAAAAAAATTTTTTGACAAAGTGTCTTGGAAATTTTAATAGTCTCAATTCTCTGTTCCAATTCTCTGTTCCAATTCTGTTTCTCAATTCTCTGTTTGCTTTTCATGTGTATTAATTTTTGAAAACGTTTTAAACCTTTTGGAGCAGCAGCTCTTGGTAACTTTTAGGCGAGCTTTCTACAATTTATATATATATATATATGTCATTATAGACATATATATATATATATATATATATATACTAGCGGAATTATCCAATAGCAATTAAGTTGGATTGCGAGTAATATATCTAAGAACAGACAGAACGATACCGTTGTAATCCTTCTCTAATTACGATGCAAAAAATACCATTCATAGTCATACATTTTTCATTCTAATGCGACATGGAACCCGCATAAAAAATTTCGATAGAAAAATTAATTAATTCTCTCTCATTATATCAGCAACAATGGCACACAGTTTTGAATGATATTCGCCTTTCTAACGGAATGGTCGTAAAACCTCAAGTTCCATCCAATATTTCACTTATATTCAATTTTAGTCGATTCAATGTGGCGAAAGATTTATCATAATTAATCAGAAAGCAACAATGTTAACAAACAAACGCACTTTCTTCCTTATATATAAACTTATAATATAAACTTACAAATATAAACTTATAATATAAACTTACAAATATTTTTATTAACGGATATAGTATAAACTTATAATATAAACTTATAATATAAACTTACAAATATTTTTATTAACGGATTCTACGATTTGAAAGCGAGTAGCAGCAACACTTTTCGAAATAAAGCTTTTGATCTCCAAAGCGCGAGACTGTTGCCATTCGGCAAAAATGAGTTAATAAATTAAATTTTGCCAGTCGGAAAAATGAGGGCGAAAATTATGGTTTTTCCGAGTTTTTAATTAACATATCTGATTTTAGCTATTCCTCCCTTTTCTTTCTTTCTTTTTTTTTTCTTTGAAAAAAGTGGTCGTCGACCTTTTTTAGGACCCAGAAAAGAATCGTAGAAAGTTTGGCGACTACACCTGTAGTAGTAACTGAGTTATTAGAGGACAGACAAATAGACTTTCTTCTTTATATATATGTGTGTGTGTTGGGGGGGGGGAGAGTTTAGTGCTTGGAACTACAAATTAGTTAAATTTTGTCCCTTTTTTAGTTCTGCATCTAAAGTAGATTAATTACTGTTTAAAGATACTGGAAACGGCATACACGATTCTTTATAAGTTTTCATTCCAAAGATACACATGCTATTTAACACGTTCCCTGCTAGACCGTTTTCTGAAGACTTCCCGTTCAGGCCGCGAGGGGGGCGTATGCGCTCCACGCGGCAGGGAACGTGTTAATAAATAAAGGTAACACACGAAACGGCAAGAAAACCGCTCCTTTGGGCGTAATGTAAAATTTAAAAGCTTTCAGATTTTTTAAAAAAAATTTCGCATATTTTCTACTTTGTTAAACAACAAAACTCTGAGATTCTGCTAAACGCGATGACGCTCCAGAGATAAATTAAACATCTGAAGTGTCGAGAAATGGGAAAAACTAACCAAGGGCTGCGTCTACAGTCTTTTCGTTCTTCTCGCCAATCAGTTTTGAGCGCACGATTGTATCTATGGGCTGTATTTAGTCAATAATGTATTTCAAACATTAACTGAAAATAATTGTTTAACCAATATAACTGATGAAAGATTTTAATAAATAAATTCACATAAGTACCATGGGTCAAACATAAGCATTACATAAAATTATAGATTGTATGTATAATACATGCAATAATGGATTGTATTATATAATTATTTTGATAATTTGATTACTAAATCATGCTATTTTACCTTAACAAATTGCGAAATTATTAGAAAGAAAACATTTAACCTATTTAATACTTTTTATCTATTCAATTTTCAGGCGTAAGATTAACTAAATAAAGAAAATTCTTTTCGCAAAAAATACTAAAACGCATTTCATCTTTCATATAAAGTACATTTTCTTTGTACTTATGAATTAAGTTGTGTTCACTGATCACTAAACTAATAGGTTTAAAACTTAAAAATAAACTTTTTGTATTATCCGTAACTTCCAGACATTTTGAGGATGTTTCTCGAACTCATATTCGTAAATCAGAAGTAAAATCCAAAAACAGAATCCCGAAAAGGTTTATTTACAATGATATAGATATGAATCAATTGATTACGGGACATGGGAGGTTCCCGTATTACTTGAATTAGTTTAATATACAAGACAATGAATTTCATACATGTATTAAGATTAAGATGAATGTTTACAATAATGTTATTGTTAATTTATATACTAATTGCCACTCGTTGCTTCAATTGCTCTCCCGCCCCGACAATACAAATTTGCTTATTGTGGATATAAAATTGTTGCTTCAAAATATGCACCCTAAAATTGTGTTGCACGGGGTCAAAGCCCATGTTGGGTATGCCGGAAATGAGAGGGCCGACATTCTAGCCAAAGAGGCTGTTACTAAAGAGAACATACCATTTATGGAAATATCTGGCTCCAAACGAGTAGCTTTAACTCTCATGAAAGAATATTTTAATAATGAGTGGAAAGAACTGTGCTGACAGGAAGAAAAACCTACTCTTAGATATTAATATTTCAAATAAAATGTTTATTTACAATGATATATATATGAATCAATTGATTACGGGACATGGGAGGTTCCCGTATTACTCGTACTTGAATTAGTTTAATATACAAGACAATGAATTATGTTTGATTTTTGGTGTTCCAGAAAATGCCAGACACTTCGTGGTGGACTGTCCGCTAATAGATATTATTAGAAAAAGTTTTAATAATGTATCATTTGATTTCAAGAATTTGAATTTTAAACATTTTAAGCATTTTTCAAGAATTCTAATGCGCTTTGTTAATAATAATAGGTAAGTTGTTGGCATTTTGGTTTGAGGGATTTACTTTGGTGGGCATTATTGGTGGTGCAGTAATTTTTAGGAGTTTTAATTTAAATTTTTGATTACACTTGGGATTTAAAGGGTTTTAATTCTTAGTTTTTATGTGTGGTGCCCTGTCAATTCCAATGTGTTGTTTGTTTGGTAGTATTTTGTGTTTGTGTTGTCCTTATATATGTACCTTTCCTTATTTTTGTTCTCTTATACTAACATATATTTTTCTTGGTTAGTTATTTTTGGTTTTATGGGTGCCCCTTTAAGATCATAAGATCACTTCGTAATCAGGTGGGTGGGGAGCACTTCAGCAATCTTAACTTTCATACAGTTAATTAGCATAACTTTTAAAATCTCCGAGTCTTCTGATAACGCATCTTCTGATGTTCGATTCGGCGCAAGTGAGGATGACAGAGGGAAGTCTATCATAATTTTTCCAATTAGTAACGACGATAAGAAAGAAGTGTTTTTTAGAAAGCTTTTGGTTTGGTTTATGTGATTACGGCACAGCCTGGAGGGTTACCTAAGGAAAGGGATGCCTTCGTGGAGGACTTTTTAAGGGAAACTGGCTCGTAAAAATTTTACACACGGGGAAAACCTCATTTTTAAAAAATCTACTTCTCATTTTACAAAACTAAAATCGGAACTAATGTTGTTTGTTCACTGCTAGAGTTTTAGATTATTATGCCAAAGTCGAGGAAAGACTTTTGACTGTCCAATGGATACAATCTCAAAGACATGAATGCTGTATGCCAGGGGTGGCCAACCTGCGGCTCGGGAGCCACATGCGGCTTTCTGAAGGATTACTTGTGACTCTCGATAAATGTATTCCAGTTCCCTTTTCATTTTTGTGTTATTACATTTTAAAAAATCTGATGTGTACACCACATGACTTCCTTGTGCGGAATATTAAATTATACGCATTTTTTCTTGCATTTTGTTTAAACTTATTGGACTTAATTATATCCACTTCGCCGACAGCGCATACACCACAATAGAATAAGCGCATTATTTAAAATTCACTCTATTTGTTTACCATAGCGACACTCTAGCGCTAGGTTCACTTAACAGTATTATATTTCGTTCATATTATAACTCAGAATGCACAAAATTTTGTAAAAAAAGTGAGTCACGTAACTTTCAAATTATTGAGATTCTCGCAATTGTAATGAAAAGTCAACCAAATAATTGTGTTTCTTTGTGTAGTAGGGCTGTTATTCCAGAAGCAGTAAAATATAAATTCAAACTGTATCGTCTAATTCATGGTAATGAAACTGGGAAAACGTTATGGGAACGGAGAAGCTTGGATTACGAAAACAAAGAAGAAAGTTTCCAAACGTCTTTAAAAACATCCAAAGACCTGCACGTTCTGTTTCACACTGCGTAGACGGTCCCCGTTTAGACGAAAGCACACCCAACCGATGCGGCAGTGAAGTTAATCTGGAAATTAATTGCCGGCGCCCGCTTTGGCGACTGAATATGAAGCGCCTCCCTTTATGTGCGCGGGGGCGCCAGCTGGGCCCTTAAACAGTCATCAGGGCTTGATTTGTGGCACCAATGAGCGTGCACAGAAGATTATTTAGTAGGGCGGAGTATGAAAAGCGGGATTTAATAACGGTACCTATGGTGACAATCATGAAGCCCCAGATTGCACGCGCTTATGGATTCCGGGAAATTCTCCCAGATTCGGGAGAGTTGAAATGTGGACGGATAGCAGCATCCGAAGCAGACGCGAGTTTTCTTGCTGGGGTGCGGTCTTCAACAGAGAACAGAAGCGATTGGTGAAAATTTTCATTTGATGTGTAATAACATTACGCACTGGAAATTAAAGGGAAAATAATTCTAACTATTAACCAATTAACTGCCAAATTTTTTTCTCTCAATTTATATTTATTTTTGGGTGTCTAGATGGACTGGAAATTGGACTATAAAGGGAATATACATGGAATTTTCCATGTGCCCCAAATGGGGATCGACATTCAAGTAGCCCTCAACGGAAAATAAAATTCACATTAACAATAAATAGTTACTAAATATATCCTAAAACCACTAGAGAACACGTCAGTACACAGGAGTTGGAAGTTATATACATTATAATATGACATACCGCGTTTTGAAAATGCTGAAATCTTGAAATTCACAAAAATTTTACTTCTCACAAACAATACTCTCCAGCTCACTCATTTAACAACTACTACTCAGCAACTCATGCAAAAGCTTGCGAAAGGTTTAAAGAACAATGTAAAAAAGGCTCCATTGTTGCCAGCCTAATTAAGGTTAAAAAATTTCCGCTACTAAGACAAATAATCTCCAAATGGGGATCATGGCAGTTAATAGGTTAAGAAGAATCGCGATCGAAAAAACAAAGTGGAAATAAAATTAATTGTTTTTTCACCAGCCCTTACAGAACACAGAAAATATTATCTTATCCGTGAAAAAAATGTAATGAGTGAGTTAGTTATTCAAATATTACACTTTTTGATTCTCCAATTTTTGGAACTAATAGTATTAGTCTTAAGGGGACTCATACACCTTAAACCCCTCATGATCTTCGACTATGTAACTGTTGCAAGAATTGGGATATTTTATTTATTTTAAAAGCAATTTCTTCCAACCGTTTACAGCTGACTACATAATATAGCTGCTTTGGAAACTAGTAACCAGAAAGTTTGTGTTGCCACAAATATTTTTGTAATTTTATCCGCTTTGTGACAAAATGTTTCGTTATGTTTCCACCTTGCGCTCACGATATTTCAAAAATGGCTCATGGTACATACTTGAAATTGGATAGAATTCTTTGGCGCTATTTTCTAACTGAACCAAAAATCTGATGAATGTTTTAATATTAAAAAATTTTATACACGAAAACATTACAGATTTTTTAATAAAATACATTTTTATAAACTCAACTCCAAATAAAATAAAAATTTAACACGAAATTCCGAGAATTTTTGGTTCACAGTAGTTTCCAAATATTATAAAAGCTATATATTAAACATGGAATTAAATTATGCAATAGAATGTTTTAAACTGTGCGCGCAAGGTGGAAACATGACGAAAAATGTTGTCAAAAAGCGGATTAAATTATCAAAATATTTGTGGCCACACAAACTTTCTGATGACTATTTCAGAAAGCAGCTATATTATGTAGTCGGCTGTAAAAAGTTGGTAGTAATTTCTTTTAAAATAAATAAGTTATCCCAATTCTTACAACAGTCACATATTCAAAGATCTTATGGGTTTTAAGGTGTACGAGTCCCCTTAAAAGAACCTTAAACATAAGTCATATTCAATTTCCCAGTAAATGTAATGTGTAATATGAAATGTTTGAAATATATACCGTGCAATATGAATGTAAATGCACCATGCAAGTATGAATAAGCAAGTCCGAATATGGTACGGCATGTGTAATAGTGATGCAAGTCAGAGTATGGCAATATGAACCATGCAAGTCTGAATGGGTAGCGATAACCTAAGTACCTAATTATGTCATTCTAGATAAGGGCGGGCGTGGTGCTCATACCAATTAACCGGAACGGTAGAGGGATGGTGCCCACGTCCTCCGTCACTCACTCACTCACTCACTCTCACATTCAGTTGCAATATGTATAGTGTATATCCACAGTTAATTATACCGTAAGTAACGCATAATAGCAATGTATAGTGCACATCCTAGGGAACATAAGCACAGCACACAATACTGTAAATACGTTCTTCAGGTAACATACTGCAAGATTCTGTAGGCATTTCTGCAACAATATGTATGCATGTCATGAGTATAATGTATGTACAGATGTATGGTATAAGATTAAGGCGTAAATTTAAGTATAATGTACTATAATGCATAAGATTAAATTCCTAATGCAATTATGACAGTGAAATGTAAATGTACTGTAGCATTGTTTATGTTAATTTTGCAATATGTATAGTGTATATTCTCAGTTAATTATGACGTAAGTAATGTAAAATTAATGCAAGTTTATGTATGTAATTAGGTAATACTATGTATGTATGGCATGTCATATATGCTTGTTGACTACCAGATATGTTCTCCTATGCTATAAGGTATTTCTCCCACTTCCCTAGCGTGCCTTCGTGGTGTAACTGTAGCATGCTGGGCCGGTATTCCAGAGGTCCATGGTTCGATTCCTGGCGAAGGCGGTAGCATATTTTTCATCTTTTCTGCTTCCAATCAACCTAATGACTCTACAATGTAACCTGAAGCCATAGCACTGCAAGCCTATGTAAGCAACGCCATTATTTTATAACACACTCTGACACTAGCCCCTGTATGGCCATGTATCTATTAATTTTGAACTCAATAAATGCTGGGCCCGGGCAGTTGGGTGGGAGTGCATTTCCGGGGGCATTTTTGGTCTGTTCGACTGCCTACCGGATGGTCTGGGTGCTGCGTCTGGGCGTCATGTGCGAGGCCCACTTGTAGCCATACCATCTGGCCTGCTGTAGATAATGGTGGACGTGGGGCTGTACTGATTAACCGTTATGGTAAAGGGACAGTGCCCACGTCCACCGTCACTTATCCCTTATCTCACAGTTAGTGGAACTTCGACTTAAATACTACTCCTTCTCATTTGCATTAAACGCCATTCTAAAACTCATTCTGGTAAGGAATTGTAAGAGATAGAAAAGGTGCTTTAACTTAAAAATAACTGTTATAAAGTTAGGATAAACGTTGCAATACATTGAACAAATCGTAAGTTGCCTAGGAACAGAATGTTTAGAAGGGAGGCAAAGTTTAATTTAATAGTTGGTAAAAACAAGAGAGAAGAGGTTGAATGTTTGATGACCACTTTTCTGCGGGAAAACTGGCTTTTATTCACGTTACGTATGGCGGGAAACCACAAAATTATAAGGTGTTAGCCTAGATTTGAACCCAAGTCGAACAACCAGTGTTTAGCTGCACTGACTAGGTAGTTATTGGTGAACCGAAAAGACGCTAAAAATAAAAATAAAAATATATGCATGTATATGACGCATTTTATTATTACTTTCCGTTTGATAGAAACATTGTGCTTAAATGATATCAGATAACAAATATCCATAAGTTTATCGATTCTATTTACCTGAAAATAATTCATTTGATTAGTTTCTTTAAGGACTTAAAAATTCACTTTTTTTGCAAAAATCTAAAGAAAATTTCACCAATTTGGTTTTAAAAAACTTTACCTAATGGTAGCTCAGAGAAAATTCAATAGGGAAGATTAAAGAAACGGAAAGAAGCGAATATCTTTCAGTTATACGAAATTAAAAGCAAAGGTTATGGTGATAGAGAAAAAATGCTATTTTCCGTTTTCTTTCAAAAATGTCTGCAATCATATAACACACCAAAATTTTTATGTTTAAGTGATTATTAGAAATAAATATTAAGAAAAGACTGAAAAAAAAAAAGTTTTGTCGACACTTAGCATTTCATCGGGAATTAATAAAACTGAGAGCTTAAAAAATCCTTAACAAAGCCTTTGGGCAACCATTAAAAATCTGAAATCTTTCAGTTATTTTTCTTTTACTTTTTATTATTGTTATTATTATTGTTGTTGATGTTACGCTAATGCAAATGACATGTGGTAATTTCTTAGAAAACTGGTTTTTTTTTTTTTTTTTTTTTTTTTTTTTTACTAATTGTTTTATGCTTGTTTTAAAAAATAAAACGTATTCTATACATTTCATATGAAATGCTGAAAATTTCGGAAAAAAAGTGCGTCTTTGCATCTTTCCTCATTGCATGTTTCTGTTTCTTTCAATTCGCGTGACCTTTCTGTGATTCTGGGCATCTCAAGAAATGAAATCTCGGCTTAAACAGTCCAAATATTTGTAAGACATTTATTTACCGAGTGCTCTACTCCCCTTCGAACACTGCAACTTATCTTCAATACTTAGACGCCCCCTTTCTTCGCTTTACAAATAGAACCATAAGATCAGCCCATAAACATTATTCAAGAGTCTTCTACGTCCGCCTTTAACAAAAGATTCTACTCCCACCCTTCCCAAAATGCTCTTCACACACCTCCTTCGTACTAACTAAATAAAGCAGAATTCCAAGCGAAAGCCTGAAACACTCGCGACCCCCCCTCAAAAAGCTTGCATTAACTGCGATATTTGTATTAACTCCTTCCTGTTGAATTACTCCGAGAAGGTTCTGGAAAGAGAGAAAGCGAGAGAAAGTGTGTGTGTGTGAGAGAGAGAGATAAGGAGAAAGGACATTAGACAAAAGCCCAATCCTCGAATTCTCGGTATCGTCTTGTAATTACGAATGTAATTAGAGGTTATTATATTGTTGAGTTGCTCGCCATTGTCGCTTTTGTGATTATAAGGAGCTAAGGAGTCAGCGTGCGAGGGGGGGGAGGAACGTGAAGGTGTTCTTGAAGATAAAAGATTTGGTGGTTTGGGGCGACCAGAAGGAGGTGCGTAATGCTTTTATAACAATTTCCGAATACGCAAATGGGTAAAAGATGAAGTGTTTAGCAGTTTACGTTCAGGTAGATTTCTAATTCAGATGAATTTGATTAGACAGAAACTAGGATGTTTCTGAGGTTCATTGTGATGATTGGTTATTATCTGAAAAGGTATTTGTCTGTCTTGTTTGTCATCTTCTTTAGATGCAATACAGAAATACCTCGCATAGTCCGCGCAGTTACTTCTGCCAGTATCTTGGACTGTTTGAAACCGGACAAATAAAATAGATACATACAAAAAGTTATAATTGGTTCCCCCCCCTCAAAAAAATTTTTTTTCCCGCATTTTCAATTTTTCGCTCCTATTGCACTTATTTAAAAAATTAATAATTATGACTCACCTGTGCAATTTAATATTAGTTATTAATATTGTTTGTCAATGTACAAATAATTAAGATGATAGATTTGTTTTAATTATGTAAATAATAATTAATATTATGACGCGATTGAATGTAATTAATAAATACAAATACCTTCCCTAGAAAGAGTTTTTAAAAGTTTTTTCTTTGTGTTTCTGTAATTTCTTTTATTAATTTTATTTTATTTATTAACATTAACAAATATATTACTGTTAGAAATAAAATTTATCTATTATTATTAGCCGAAAGAGGCGTTAGACCCAAAGGGCTATCAATTTCAAACTTTCAAAATCAACTTTGCGTCGTTTCGCTTTCTGCGTTGGCTCACTCTTCAAAGTGTTGCCACCAAATATTATCGCCATGTATTATATTTAATGAAACTAAATATTGAAGAATCTGCATGAATGTTTCTCGCATCGTCAAAAAACAATACCTAGAGCCATCCAATTTTGAATAACGTAGTCCTCCAACCGAGCATGGACATTTGGAAGCCTGCATTTTGAATTTCGAATTTGTTTTATTATCCATTTCAAATTTTGCAAAACGTTAATGAATTTTTGATTAACAAGCTGAACGATTTCAAACCGAGCAATGGCAACGCTGTACGACGGGGAAAAAAAGAGAGAGAGAGAGAAAAAAAAAAAAAAAAGAAACTTGCGTGACTGTGTATCGGAAATTTGAATGATACGTTCATTTTAAAATTATTTTGCGATATTGCTGTTGAACTGAATTTTATGGTTTAAGTGCATAGAACATGATATTTAACAAATAAACCTAACACACAAAACGTTAAAAAAACGCCCTTTTAGGCGTAACATAAAATCAGAAATCTGTGAGATCTTTTCTTAGAAGTTCTCTCAAACTTTTATATTCATTTTTATTATATATTTCTTATTAATATTATTCATTAAATAGCATAATGGAAATATATACTTACATTTATTTAAATAATTACTCATGTAAACTGTATATATGTATACTCACACACACTCGCATATTATACATTATTCAAATTACTTTATAAAACATTTCAAATTTTCCATTTTTAGTCTGTACATTGTTGTTTTGCACAGATAGCCGTTTTGCACTAGCTGTTTTGCACAACTAGCTGTTAACTAGCTGTTTTGCACAGATAGCCGTCTAAAGAAGTTCTTATATGATGAATTTAATAAGTTCGTGAATTAAATGCGTTTTCTTAAATCAATGAGATTAAAAATTTTAAAAATATTTTTAAGAACTACATTTATTGCTTTTCAATCGCTTAGTTTGTTAACCAGTAACAGATAGGTTAAGTTTCTAAGCTCATATCTTGCGCTTTACACTTTTTCGTAAACAACACGCAACACATTAATACGAGGAAGATAAAGTATTTTGTTTCCTGTAGTGGCAGCACATTCCGACTTTGTTGATTAAATGTGAAAGATAAATATCTTACATTTTGCTGAACAAAAAAACACTGGCGCGGGAAAGATAAAAAGGTTTATTTCGAGCAGTAGCTTTGAAATCACTGAATTTGTTAATAAAAAATTGATTAAATTCACATAAATATGAAATAAATAAAAAAATTCAAAATTAACTTTTTTCCACAATGCGGGGAACATACACACGCACGTACATACATACATACTTATGCATGCTTACCTGTTTAACATATTAAAATATATATATAAATTGCATATTTATTTAAATACATACATACAGATTCTTTATTTAATAACAAAGTACACTTTTGATCATGTTGTAGAGTCATTAGGTTAACTGGAAGCAGAAAAGATGAAAAATATATAACCGCCTTCACCGGGAATCGAACCACGGACCTCTGGGATACCGGCCCAGCGTGCTACCGTTACACCACGAAGGCACGCTAGGGAAGTGGGAGAAATACCTTATATACTCCCCTTTTTAAAAGGCGACTAGCGTTTTAGGGTACCTAGTCGCCAAATCCTGGGTGCGGAGAATCATCATCCACAACCCTTTTAGTTCGGGCGCCACTTGTAGAGTCATTAGGTTAACTGGAAGCAGAAAAGATGAAAAATATATAACCGCCTTCGCCAAGAATCGAACCACGGACCTCTGGAATACCGGCCCAGCGTGCTACCGTTACACCACGAAGGCACGCTAGGGAAGTGGGAGAAATACCTTATAAAGTATTATATTGTTATCAGTTTCTTCTCTTCCTGATCTGCAAAATTCTTATGTATGTTTCAAGGTAATCCCGCTGCTAAATTAAAATTATTTTTTATAATCGTTCATCAGTTTTCAAATATCATTTACCTAAAAAATCACTAAAATTTCTCTTAGAATTTACGACATTATTAATCATAGCTTAAAAAAAAATTTTTAACGCCACCCAATTTTTTTTTTCTCTGTGTCCAACTATATTTCACATGCCCTACAAACCGCACATGCTGTTTTCACGTTAAATAATTAGCAGTTATTTTAAGGAAATTATGATTATTCCTTGCTTAGTATTACATTCACAAAGCTTTCCCAACTGCAGTGTATCTCAGTTTTAATTCAAGGCCAAATGCTTAGTGAGGATTTTCGAAGAGCTCTATAAGCTACGTAAAGTAATAATTTGAAGTACATTAGAAAGTAAAATCTTCTCAATTTAATTTGGATGTATCGGTAAAACGTCTTCAGGTTTGCCAGGTATAGACAGCTAAAGTTCAGTCACGAAATCTTAAACATCAGGAATGTAGTACTTTTGATAACAGTTATTAAAACCTACGTTTTTACTTCCTTGAAGGAAGTACTATAATCACGAAAAATACCAGGTACCATACTTCAACGAAAATATCCACTTTGACCGCTATCCAATGCAATTTAACGATGTTTTTGCATGACTTCTGTACCTAAGGACAGAATAAAAGACTCTTTCACACCCAAAAAAATTACAAAACTGATTTAAAATGAATTCTGAAGAGAACTTTTCGTGGCGTCTATACGTAGGTACGTATCTCGCATAACTCAAAAACGAGTAACCTTAGAACCTTGAAATTTTGTATATAGGACTGCTATAACATGTAGATGTGCACCTCGTATTTTGATTGCAATCGACCGCACCAAACGTATATATGTGTGTGTGTGTGTGTATATATATGTATATATCCACTTTGTTAACAGGCTCAGTTTTTCTCAGTTTCTTTACTCTTATACGTTTGTAAGTTGTGCATTTTTTGCTTTAAAAATGTTTGAATTATGCTGTTCTTATCTTCCGGTTAAGGTTTTTATGCCTTTAGGAAATCTGCAAGCAATATTTGTAGAATTATATCAACATTTAAAAGCTGTTTAAGTACGGTTAAGCCTAATTTTTAAATAACATTTTTGTTTACATTTGAAACAGCAGAATAGTAGATTAGTTGCCAATCTAGAGAGACTAAGCTTCGCAACAATAAAGATAACGCCTTCATTTATTATTGCCCAATAAATCATGCTTAATCCTTTCTGGAATTTTTCGAAGAAATAATAAGTGTTTAAGATTTACTTCAAAATTTTTAATATAGATATTTTGAGTTTTTATGTATTTTTGCCTTGTCGCGAAGTGAGAACTGAATTAATTGAATGAGAAATACTGAATCGTCTGTGATAAACTGTTTCTTTTTTGTTTTGTTTGCTTAATTTCTTTTATACATCGTTCTAGATTTATTATAGTATTTGAATAGAACATGTGGCAACGATTAGATAATTCTTCAAATGGTATAAATTTATACGCATTCTGAATTATAACATGAACGAAATGTAACGCTGTTAAGTGAAGCTAGTGCCAGAGTGCCGCTATAGTAAACAAATATAGTGAATTTTAAAAAAGTGCATTTATTCTATTGTGGTTTATGCGCTATCGCTGAAGTAGATTTAATTCAATCCAATATGTTTAAATGGAAGAAAAAATGCGTATAATTTAATATTCCGTGCACGGAAGCCATGTGGTCATGTTATCAACAGTTTTCATCAGATATTTTTTTTTTTTTTAACCACAGCATGCATATTTGTTTACGTTTGAAACGTAGCAGAGTAGTGAATTAAGTTTTTCTGCGCCTTCAATGTCTTTTTGCCGAGCAGGATCAAAAGGAAACTTTCAGTTTTATGCACCAAAAAATCTGCCTTTTTGGCTGCTGGCCGAAATGCTCGTTTTTGCGTATAAACTCAATTTTAATTGTAAAAAATTTTTAACGTTGTTTTATCTGTATTTGGTGTTTTAAGTTTTTCTATACTTTTAAATTTTTCATGAAGGTTTTTTGAGTTTTTATGCCTTCCTGCAAGTAAGAAATCTATCGCTAATGAACTCGAGGAAATACTACATTTTTTAATTGTTTTAACTGTATTTGATGTTTTATGTTTTTCTATAGCTTTCAATTTTTCATGAAAATATTTGGAGTTTTCATGTATTTTCCTTGCCGCGAAGTGAGAACCGAATTAATTGAATGAGAAACATATCGTTAATGAAATTCGAGGAAATAAGTTTAAATGAAATGCAGGAAAATATGCGTATAATTTAGTTAATATTCCGTACAAGGAAGTCATGGGGTGTACACATCAGTTTTTTTTTAACTTCATAGTGTGTTATATTGCATGGTGCTTGCATAGCTGATTATATTATTAGATGTGTAACTATCCTGCAATAGAAACATTAATTTCAGTAACAATTATTTTTGTTCTTAAAAATGTCACTTTTCTATAGGAGATAATTTATTTCTCAAATATGGTAAGTAATACAGCATTTTTAAGACCAATTTTGGTGTAAAAAAAGTTTGAAGTTAGTTCATAAAGGCATTTTATTTTTACAGAGGGACGTTATTCTGGAACAGCGTTGTTTACGGCTTACAATTTTAACCAGTATGCTCTTAATATCCGAAGTAGCGGTATATGAAATTACGTTAGAATCGAAGACGTAAGAATCAATATTTTAATGAAATTTATCAGCTACCTAATTTTCCCGCAAACAGTATTTATATTTTGGCACTTATTGAATGACATACCCAACAGATGTGTGTGTGGGGGGGGGAAGAGATAGGATAAAGTAAATAAACAAAAAAGTGGAGAGTCTTGATGCAGTTTTCAGGCACTTTAATCGTTCAGTTTTCATGGAAGTTTAAAAAAGGAAAAAGGGAATCCGAATTTCTTGTATGACGCGCATTTTCTTCCGCCCAATGACATCTGGCTTTAATAACATCAGACAGCTAGCTTTAAGTGAATTCAAAAATAGTAATAAAAAAATTCTTTTTCACCGCTTCCTCACTTAATGCTCAGTAAAATCCACGTTTCTGGGGCTCTGACAGTAACGCTTATTTTCAAAAGCAGACGACAATCTCGGAATTCAGAATAAAATTGCATTTTGGTAGTATTAGCACTCTCTCTTTTTTAGCGCACGCCTGCTTTAAGATATGAAATCGGGGGTAAAAAAAAGTAAATAATATTGAAAAGGAAAAGCGAAATAGAAAATAGGATTTGACTTTCACGTTCTTTACGTAATCTGCTTCTGCGTTCCCCGTTTTCAATCAAATCGAGTCGATGATTTGGAAAAAGACTTCTAACACTTTTCCCTTTGTTTTGTCCCATTTGGCACTAACTGGCGCGAACCGGGCGGTTCGCTCCCATTGGTTAAATGGCGCGCACGCGCCGTGACGTTTCGCCGTTACGGTTGCGATCGGCTTCCGGGTCGTTTGGCGTCGGGAATAGATCTTTTAGGGCGTTTTAAGAGGTTCTAAGTTGAGTGGAACTCGAGTCACTAGGGCCGCATATCGGTGTTTGTTTTTTTGGTTTTGTTTCTGTTGTTATTTATTTATTTATTACTTTTTTCCCTTTCGTCCGTGCACATTACGTTGTTATTGTAGAAGTTCCAATACGATTGTTCCTGCCTTTTTTTTATTACATTTTTTTTCCGTCTTCCGATTTGTCTTACACAACAACAACAGGCTGCGAATGATAGTCAGACAAGCAATAGAGAAATAACACTCGAAGAGAAACAATAACCGTAATTGCGTCGTTATGAGTGTTTCATGGACCGTTATTTTCACCAATTACCGGTATTAACTCCATCTTTCAATGTGACACCGTTTCATTATCTTTTGAATTATGGATTCATTGGAGCCATTAAGTTCCATTAATGCCTGGCTCTGCACTCATGTAATTTTATGACTGAACTGAAACATTGTAAATTTGGAATATGAAAAGGATATTTGATTTTATAAGCGAAATACTTTACAATAGTCATAAAATTTGTCGACTATTCTATGTCAAAGGTGCTTATAAAGAGCCTGCCGATTTTCCTCCTTTCGAAAAACGGAGAAGAACAAAAAAATTAAATCAAAACAAATATTTTGAAAAAAAAAAAAAGGGAGAGAGAGAGAGAGAGAGAATGTTCTTTTTATTCTTTATAAAGGAACATTAGTTATTCTGCCCATTTTTGCCATACTACATAAAGCTGATTTTGCATCTCTGCACATTTGCGTTTAAGGATCTTCATTTAAAGAATACAATTTGAGTCTGGTGTATTGATCAGCTTCACAGTTCATCGAAGTAAAGGGTGGGCCAAATAAGACCTACCAATGTTAAACACAAATAACTTTTTTATTTTTTTGATATAATTATTTTTTCTTTTTGTATGTTATAATTGAATTCTTGGAAATTTATTATTTCTCAAATATGGTAAGTGATACAGCATTTTTAATAGCAATTTTGGTGTAAAAAAGCTTGAAGTTAGTTCATAAAGGGATTTTATGGTACTTACGTATTAACGCAACCAGGCCAAAATTCGCATAAATCGCCAAATTTGGCGACCCTACTTACGGCAACCCTACGTGTTATACGTAGTTTTTCGTAAAGAAATTATTTTTCTTACTGGTTAGATTGAATGTTTTGAAATACTGTGTGAGAACCGGAAATTGGTTTGAAGGTAGCCGAATTTCATTTGTGACAGCGGTGCGCTTCATTTATTGTTGGTGTAAAGAGTTAACCTCAATTAAATTTTGAGCAGAAGAGATGGAAATTGCTGACAAAACTGTTATAGATTGTTATAATTACAATGGCGAAGACGGTTTTCAATCAGTGCTAAAAGCAATAGCCAAAAGATTTCCGCCGAAAAAATAATTCTGCAACTTATTCAAATTCGAAACCGGAAGGGTTTAATTGCTATTTTATATTTTAAAACAAAATAATATAAAAAATGGATTAAAAATTATCTGTAATTAATAAATGTACATTTTCTTTCTATTCATACTTTTTTACTCAAACTTACAAATCGCGCCAACCTGGTTGCGATAATACGTAAGTACCTTTTATTTTTACAGAGTGACGTTATTCTGGAACAGCGTTGTTTGCCGCTTACAATTTTAAGCAGTATGCGCTTAATATCCGAAGTAGCGGTATATGAAATTAACGTAAGAATCGATATTTTAATAAAATTTATCAGCTACCTAATTTTCCCGCAGACATTATTTATATTTTGGCACTTATTGAATGACGTACCCAACAGATGTGGAGGTGAGAAGAGATAGGATAAAGTAAATAAACAAAAACGTGGCGAGTCTTGATTCAGTTTCAGGCACTTTAATCATTCAGTTTTCATGCAAGTTTAAAAAAGGGAAAAGGAAATTCGAACATACAGTGCAAAACAACGCGTTAAAACTATCGAGTTTTGCTATTCTTGTCAACGATCAATTGTTATGATGCAGCGTAAATATCGGCAATATTTTAATTCAAGATCAGCTGCCACAGCCGACTTTCTTTCTTATGGGGATATTTAAAATACAAAGTATAGTTTAATTAAACCAAAGCCTATTAGACAGCCGAATCAGAATAGTCGAAACGAAATACCGAGCCTTCAACCAGAAACATTACGTGGTGTAATGGAAAACGCGTTAAAAAGAGCCAATCTCTGTATCGAGAAAAATGGTGCACATTTGTCTGATGTCATATTTCATACATAATTTCCATAAGATATATTTAATGTATAAAAAATTAATATCAAAATAAAGGAGTATTACAAGAGTTATCCGTGCTTAACATTAGTAGGTCTTATTTGGTCCACCTGTGTTTATATAAAAGATGAAATTCTTGTTAAATTCGTTGGAATTTTGGAATTTTTTTCTATTTAGTTTTCTGGGAGAGCGGAAAAATCAGTTACTAAATAGTTCTTTCAGAATAATAAGTAATTGACTTATAATATATCCATATAAGGAAGAATGTCTGTTTGTGTGTTTGTTCTCGATAAACTCAATCACTACTAGTGCCCTAACGTCACCAAATTTTCTACCATTCTTTTCTGGGCCCTGGAAAAGATCGACATCCACTTTTTTTTTCAAATAAAAAAAAGCTAAAATCGGATATTAATTAAAAACTCTGAAAAAGCTTATTTTTGCCCTCATTTTTTTCGAGTGGCAACAGTCTTGCGCGTTGGAGACAAAAATGCTTTATTTCGAAAAGTGTTGCCACTGCTCGCTTTCAAATCGTAGAGTTTAATTAGTTGTTAATCAATAATTTATATGTTTGACAAAATCTATATATATAAAGAAGAATGTCTGTTTGTTCGCATTATTGATGTCTGATCAATTATGATAAATTATTTGCCACATTTAATCGATTAAAGTTGAACATAGGTGAAACATTGGATGGAACTCGAGCTTTTACGACCATTTCATTAAAAAGGCGAAAATTATTGGGTGGCTGAAAATTATTTTCGATTGTTAAACACTGATAATTAGACTCGATGAGAAATCTGTTTGTTTCTTTTGACTTCCCCACTTTTATTCTAAATAAAAAAAAAGGAACTAACATCGCTATCTTCAAATAATGGATTAAAATTGAAGTTCATTGAAAGTACTAAAAAAGACTCTGCATCTCTGTCCTGTTCTAGCAAGAAAAGCATATTATTTTCCACATCATACCTCTTTGTGAGGCAGGTTAATATTTAAACAAAGAAAAGCGATATCCTGAGAAATACAGAAGAGATGCTTTATCATTTATTATAAATATTATTGCTGAAATCTGCAAACATCTTCATACTCAATACGCATTAAATTTGAGAATTAAAAAAAGGAACTAACATCGCTATCTTCAAATAATGGATTAAAATTGAAGTTCATTGAAAGTACTAAAAAAGACTCTGCATCTCTGTCCTGTTCTAGCAAGAAAAGCATATTATTTTCCACATCATACCTCTTTGTGAGGCAGGTTAATATTTAAACAAAGAAAAGCGATATCCTGAGAAATACAGAAGAGATGCTTTATCATTTATTATAAATATTATTGCTGAAATCTGCAAACATCTTCATACTCAATACGCATTAAATTTGAGAATTAAAAAAAGGAACTAACATCGCTATCTTCAAATAATGGATTAAAATTGAAGTTCATTGAAAGTACTAAAAAAGACTCTGCATCTCTGTCCTGTTCTAGCAAGAGAAGCATATTATTTTCCACATCATACCTCTTTGTGAGGCAGGTTAATATTTAAACAAAGAAAAGCGATATCCTGAGAAATACAGAAGAGATGCTTTATCATTTATTATAAATATTATTGCTGAAATCTGCAAACATCTTCATACTCAATACGCATTAAATTTGAGAATTAAAAAAAGGAACTAACATCGCTATCTTCAAATAATGGATTAAAATTGAAGTTCATTGAAAGTACTAAAAAAGACTCTGCATCTCTGTCCTGTTCTAGCATATTATTTTCCACATCATACCTCTTTGTGAGGCAGGTTAATATTTAAACAAAGAAAAGCGATATCCTGAGAAATACAGAAGAGATGCTTTATCATTTATTATAAATATTATTGCTGAAATCTGCAAACATCTTCATACTCAATACGCATTAAATTTGAGAATTAAAAAAAGGAACTAACATCGCTATCTTCAAATAATGGATTAAAATTGAAGTTCATTGAAAGTACTAAAAAAGACTCTGCATCTCTGTCCTGTTCTAGCAAGAAAAGCATATTATTTTCCACATCATACCTCTTTGTGAGGCAGGTTAATATTTAAACAAAGAAAAGCGATATCCTGAGAAATACAGAAGAGATGCTTTATCATTTATTATAAATATTATTGCTGAAATCTGCAAACATCTTCATACTCAATACGCATTAAATTTGAGAATTAAAAAAAGGAACTAACATCGCTATCTTCAAATAATGGATTAAAATTGAAGTTCATTGAAAGTACTAAAAAAGACTCTGCATCTCTGTCCTGTTCTAGCAAGAAAAGCATATTATTTTCCACATCATACCTCTTTGTGAGGCAGGTTAATATTTAAACAAAGAAAAGCGATATCCTGAGAAATACAGAAGAGATGCTTTATCATTTATTATAAATATTATTGCTGAAATCTGCAAACATCTTCATACTCAATACGCATTAAATTTGAGAATTAAAAAAAGGAACTAACATCGCTATCTTCAAATAATGGATTAAAATTGAAGTTCATTGAAAGTACTAAAAAAGACTCTGCATCTCTGTCCTGTTCTAGCAAGAAAAGCATATTATTTTCCACATCATACCTCTTTGTGAGGCAGGTTAATATTTAAACAAAGAAAAGCGATATCCTGAGAAATACAGAAGAGATGCTTTATCATTTATTATAAATATTATTGCTGAAATCTGCAAACATCTTCATACTCAATACGCATTAAATTTGAGAATTAAAAAAAGGAACTAACATCGCTATCTTCAAATAATGGATTAAAATTGAAGTTCATTGAAAGTACTAAAAAAGACTCTGCATCTCTGTCCTGTTCTAGCATATTATTTTCCACATCATACCTCTTTGTGAGGCAGGTTAATATTTAAACAAAGAAAAGCGATATCCTGAGAAATACAGAAGAGATGCTTTATCATTTATTATAAATATTATTGCTGAAATCTGCAAACATCTTCATACTCAATACGCATTAAATTTGAGAATTAAAAAAAGGAACTAACATCGCTATCTTCAAATAATGGATTAAAATTGAAGTTCATTGAAAGTACTAAAAAAGACTCTGCATCTCTGTCCTGTTCTAGCAAGAAAAGCATATTATTTTCCACATCATACCTCTTTGTGAGGCAGGTTAATATTTAAACAAAGAAAAGCGATATCCTGAGAAATACAGAAGAGATGCTTTATCATTTATTATAAATATTATTGCTGAAATCTGCAAACATCTTCATACTCAATACGCATTAAATTTGAGAATTAAAAAAAAAAAAAAAAAAACCATTATTGTCTTAAATGATTTTAAAATAAATGTTTGCATTTATCAGTGTCGGTACATTTATAAAAGTAACACTTTGAAACAGGGATGATCAGTCCCAGGTTTGTGATGTGATTCCTCCCCCCCCCCAAGCAATGGAGTTATTTTTGCGAGTAATATCCTTTTCTTTTTTCTTTTTTGCATCCTCTCAAAAACGTACATATGCTTCGTTAACATTGCTTTTAAAGCGATAAGTTTGTTTATAAAAGTTTCCTGTCATCCAACCGGTACATGGTTAGCGTGGCTGACTGCCGTCCCGAAGGGCCTGGGTTCGAATCCATCAGACAGCTTGGATATTTCTAAATGTATAGTGTCGGTGCGGAATGGCAGCTCTAAATATCCGAATGTCCTCTCCAGAGGTTGATAGTAGAGGAAGAGGAAGAGGGTTGGAAGATACTCGGACCCGTCCCCCCACGCGTAATGGCAGACCGCACATTGAGTTGAACCAAGGAGGTTAGAATAGAAGGAGGGAGGGTTCGCAGTTTCCTCCACTGTCGGGGAATGAAACTCCGCCGAACAAGCGGCGTCCATGTTTGTGACTTCAAAACATTGCATTACGGCAGTGACATGTACGTGTTTCTAAGCTGTTCCGTGCATTTATTTTCCAGTAAAAATATGTTAAATTTATAATGAAATCCCTCGCTATTGTTGAATATTTGTTTTAAAGTAATAAAGATGATATCCATAATTTACTATGTACAGCAAATTATTAAGAAATAGTTCGAAATCTAAATGCATGCGCATAACATTAAAGCCTTTAAAAAATGATGTTTCTGCATATTTCACGAATTTGCTTAGGTTAGAAAATAAATCTTAATAAAATAAAACAGATTTATGTGAATTCATTGATTTCAGTTTATGCGCATTTCATATTTATTAATCTCAAAGAAACTGCCTTTAATTAAATTGAATTACAGAAATACACCTATATAAGTTTTTGGATACATCTTTCCACATGTTCAATGGTGTAAATATTTTACTTAATTTTATCACTATACTGCCCAGAAATTTGTAAGTTTATGCAAAAAATTTTTAACAACAGAACAGTTTATCTTAACTTAAAAAAATGAATAATAATTAATATATAAAGAAAAGCATTGCTTTATTTAACACCTTTACAATTAATAAAAGTAGTAACAATTGATTTCTTACTTTTCATGAAAGTTATAAAACGAATTAAGTAAAACGTTCAAATTATACAATTTAAATCCTACCATATAGCATTGTATCTTAAGGAACGAAGATACCAGCTATAAACAGAAACATTAAAATGTATTTAATATATTTTGATTATAGTTATATTAAATAACCTATTTTAAGTACTTTTTTTTCACATCTGGAAAGAAAACCACATGACATTGTGATATTTTTGACATAGTTGTCATATTACATAAAAAAAGAAAATTAATACTTACGTGTGAAAAATAATGCCCGGAATTTTTTTCGAGAATCTATTTGTGCATTAATATGCAATACAAGCTGACATGCTTCAAAAAGAAAAGAAAAAAATGTTGCAATGACAGACTTCCTTGCACAAGTCACGGTGATAACAGGAAGATGGCCGCCAAGCTTCACCGTTTGAGTTGAAACTTCCCTCCTTCTATTCTAACCTCCTTGAGTTGAACGGTGTTAAGCGAATTTCGCTTACTGCGCATGCTTGATGGTGTACCTTTCGCGAGGGGAGAAATATTGGCGACTAAGCAACCCTACGCTAGCTTATTCGTGATCTCCATGGCTGTCGAGTGTGTTCGAGTGATGTTTACAATTGCAATGTTGTGGAACTTTGCTAATTAGTTATTTTAACGTCCATACCGATTGCTTATTTTTCTAATATATGTTTCATTTTAATTTGTCAATAACAGTGCATTTAATATTTGTTAACAGATGTTCGTAATAATTCGTTACTTAGATGTAATTTGTTCACATGTTATAATTCAGTAATTGTAGACTGGAGTATCTCGCTTAGTTTGTTAGCGTATATTCGCGCTTATATTTTCTCATTTCAAAGAATTTAATAACTAGCATTAAGGAATTGTAAAATTTCTGCAGTGTTATTTGCAAGCACTTGTTATATTCCTCAGTGTTTCTTTATGTATGTACGAATGGAACGTATTGTAAATCCTGAATTGTTTTTATTGCTTAAAAGTATAATGAATAAATTTTCAACTAATATATCCTTAATTTCAGTCTTTTTCTGAACGAAAATTTGTACAGTTCCAAAGGAATGTGCAGAATTTCATAAGTATTATATTTTACATTTTGAATGTAAACAGTGCTTCACATTGCTTCGCAATAATTTCAGCTTTCTAGTTGTTGGAGCAATGCAGCAAAAAATAGTATTTTAAAACAGTAATTAATTTACATTTACATTATACTCTACGAAGATTTAAACGCCAGATTTGTTTACAATCAGATGGCGGTACATCTCCCATATACCGTATTTATCTTCTTTTCGAATCGCGCCAACATAGTTATTACGCCAAATTCTTTTCTGAGCATGCGCAGTATGCGACATTCGTTTAACACTGTTTAAATCAATGTGCGGTTTGCCATTACGCTCCCCCCACCCGGGTCATGGATGTAGGAAGTAAGATGGAGTCGCCCTAAACAAGTTTCTCCGTACACTGCTCTGGAGTACCGGCGATCCCTACGTGGTGACCAAAACATTGGGTCATTTACCATTGAGTTCTATGGGATTTGACGCGTTCGGGTGTAAATATTTTGTAATTACGTCGCAAATATACATATAAATGTATATATTTTCTTTTTCTACTACACTTCAGAGTCTTAAGTATGTGAAAACAACATATTTTTAAACAACATTTCATTCTGAACGGAATTAAATGCTATACTTTTCACAGGACAGTTTGCTCAGAATGGTTTAATTTGAATGAAATATTTTCACAAGTTTTCGTTAATTACATTAGAAAAAAAAAATTAAGGTAATTCGATTTTATTCGGTTAAGGTACAAAAATTAAGATCAAAGTTTATTGTATTATTAATATTAAAATTATGCATTATTTCTTTTCTATTTATAGAGCTTCTTCCTAAAATACTTTCTTAAGTATGACATGATTTTTTGGCTTCTTTTAAATCGAAAAATGTAAGTCAATTTATAATTAATGCTCTATGCGGTTCATTTTAAATTAGAGAATTATTAGGAATTAGCGAAATACTTTAAATAAGTATTTCGCTAATTCCTAATAATTAAATAGGTATTAAATAGTATTTGACTTTCTCTGAACATTTCTGAAAGGGAATAAAATAAGTTTTTTTTTTTTTAAGTATTATTTAAAACTTGTAACTGAGTTATTATAAAATGTAAAGGGAATAATTCTTTTAATTATACTTATCAGATTTTCTTTTGACCCTTCATTTCAACAATACATATTCCAAAACTCTTTATTACGTTCTTAAGTGCGCATCTCATAGCATTTGCTTTACAATACCTTTTAACAGATTGCTTTCCAATACGAACAATTCTTGCTTAAATAATTTTATAACGTATTTGACAACAGGATTTCAATTTATGTTTACAATTCAATATTAAGGTTATTATATATTTAGATAACATTTATAATCATTATAAATTAGATACATTTAATCATTAGATTTCTTCACAGTACTTTCACAGTTGTTTATAAGTGAATAAATTCTTCATTTCAAATACATTTATAAATAATTTAATGAATATTTAAGTATTTTGTCAAAGGCAGATACAGATACCCATACATATTTCCTATTTATCATTTTCGGCATGTGCAAATCTTTAATTTCTGTGCATTCACTATATTTTTCGTGTAAAGTAATTTACACTAATTTAGCATACACCCGAAAGTTTTACATAAAAAATATATATGAATATAATTTGAATGAAAATTATAAGTATTATTTTTAATATCCACTCAAAGGTCAGTTTTTCTTCAAAATTCCTCCACGATGGCATCTCTCTCTTTAGGCAGATAGCCCTTGCATGCGTTACTCTATTTAATAAAAACTTAATCTGACCTATGTGCCTAATTACAAATATTTTAACATACATAATTTTATATTTACATTTAGCCATCAAGTTTCAAACTTTTCAAATCTTCTAGAAAATAAATTTTGGCAGATCTCTTTTAGCAATTTTCTTAAAATCTATATTTTTGTAGTGCAACAGCTTAGAATTTTATAAAACAAATTCGTAATCAAAATCGCTGTTGTTAGTTATCGAAAAATAACCAAGATGTGATTTTTGCGTAAATGTCAGTAAACTATACAAATTGCTATTATCCATTACACTATGAATGTTTCTTTCATGCGAGAGTGTCACTTTTTCGATTTCTATGGAACTGTCGTGTGTCGAAATACTATCAGAATCTTGTCAAGCGAGCTTCTGAATGTAAACAAAGAACACCCCGTCTGGTGACCCAAGCTTCAAAGCAGTGCTTCACTTCTAGCGCGGAATGGCCCCTCCTCCCTTTCCTACCTCCATGACCCGGGTGCTCTTCATCTAAATTGCGGGCGGACATGAGGAAATTCGCGCTAACACCTGAATGGTGCTCAAGGCTGTTGACAAGGGTAGGCGTATTCTAGCGACTTCGTGGGCTTGGGCTGACTACGTCAGACAAGTAAGCATAAGCAGCAACAACAACAATATCAAAGTTCGACCAAAACATAAAATAAATAAATCAATTTCAAACTAAAAATTGGGCTTTTCGGTGTACATGTTCGGATGAAAGACTAAGTTCAAAATTTGGTGGCGATAGGTACCATCATTTTCTTGCAGAGCGAGGAACAAATATATATACGTACAAACATACTTTGTACATACATATAAACACTTTGTTAATGTGTTTTATTAACAGCAGAAAACGCTATGATTTAATATTAAAATATTTTAATATTGTTTCATAAGAATAAACTGAATTTAATTTTAAAAAAATTAAATCACATATTTAATTAAATATTCTTTGCGCCATTGCTGCAAGGAATGAAATTTAAATTTAAACAAATTTAAATTCTTAACAAAAACGTATAAAAGTAAAAAAGCAAATTTAAATTCTAAAAAAAGGAAAAAAGCCAAAATAATTTTAAATAATTTTAAAAAAATGTGCAAACATGTAAAATATTTAATTCTCGAACTAATTTACAATATATTTAAATTCAGAAGATAAGCAAATCAAGTGCAAAATCTATCCATGAAAATAAATCTACTAATTTAATAAACTAAAATTAAATTAAACAATTTAAAAAAAAATGCATATGTGATTGACCGTAGAGTAGGCAGGAGACAGACTTATCAAGGGGAAGTTGCCTCCAAACCTAACTCTCCAATCATTCAATTCGTGTTTCGTCATTCATGCAGGCAAGGGTAAAAGTCAAAACCAAAAGTAATTCCAATATAGTGGTACCCTTAGAAATTAACATTTAAGTATTAACATTTAAGAATTAAAGTTCAAAAAGGAAAATACTAATGAAGTCTTTTGAGTAACAAGCAAGTAAAGTCAAAAATTAAACTTTTTCTTAAAAAATTAAATTATTTTTTAAAAAATTAATTTTTTATAAAATAATAAAAAAATCTAGAAACCAATGTATTTTAGAAATCCTTGTCTACAGAAATTTCCACTATACGAATATGCATATCAATAAAAAGAAACTATAAAAGAACTATACATAATCCATATAAACCAATAAAAAACAAAAAGAACTAAATCACAATTTTTAAAAAGCAAATATGTATTTAAAAATATGATTTCATATTTAGAAAATACTTAGATACTACATAAAATTTTTTAAAAAAAAAATACTTAAAGCAAGTAAATAGTAAGTTTTAATTCTAACTTACCTACTATATGAGTGTTGGGGTCTGCAAAAGTGTTGTGAAAGAGAATTAAGTGTGTTCTTCAAATTATATAGATGGCAAAATTATATAGATGTAGGTAAAGTTGAGTGTCAAGCTGCTATCTTTGTTATAGTAAAAAAAAAATTGTAAACATTAATATTAAAAATTAAATTAAATTAAATTAAAAATCCTAAATGTTAGTAATATCAATTATTTAGGGAGTTAAGTAACTGAGCCTATCAAGAGATGTAAGTTTGCTTGAAGGAAATTAAAGTGAAGTGGTATGTGAAAAAAATGTAAACTGTTTGTAATTTAAAATGTGTGTTCTGTTGAAAAATTGTGAAAATTGTTAAAAAAATTAAGTGAAAGATATTTTGTGTGAAAATTGCAAAAAATTAAAGTAATTAAGAAAAACTGAAATGTTTAAATATTAAAGTTTTAAAGTAAAATTTCCCAAAATTTTTTTGAAATGAAGTCCTTAAAAAACCTCTAAAAATTCCCAGAAATTTCTCAAAAATTCCTTTAGGAAGTTAAATAAAACTTAAATTTGATGAAAGAAAATATTAAAAGTTTAATGAACTTGATTTCAATTGGTATATTAGTGTAATTTGTTTATCAGTATCCAGTAAACTTCTTTGTTTATTGCAATAAAAATATGCTATCCCTATTGATTTCACTTCATCAATATTTTACAATCCCATGCATAAGGAGATAAAAAGAAAGGCTTAAAACAACGGCCTTTAACGTATGTACATTTTAATTAATTTTATGGAATTTTTTGAATAATCTAATTTTACTCGGTGCTTATTTTCTGTTAAAAATCAAACCCTCCAAAATGAATTTATTCATTTAAAATTGCTCTTCGAATGGCTTCATACATCAATTACTGTAAAAGGGGGAAGATGTAATCCATATGCACAGCAATGAAATACTTCAAAAATCTTTCTTATCTAATTAAAACACGAATTCAAAAATGTGCTACACGTTTTCCTGCAATGTAATTCGAAATAAGCAAATGAAAATAACTTTCTGAAATGAATGAAAACCAACAAAACAAATTACGCCAATAAATCTAGAAAAACATCAGCATAAATACGAAGACATTTATACAAAAGGAGAGTTATTACTAATGTTTAATTGCATTTTGCATTTTTGGCCTTCTTGTGACACAAGTGAAATGAGAACATTTTCTATAATTTATTAAAAATAGTGTAACAACTGCAAGTTAGAATTTGTTTTCTGCAACAAAGATTTACGTTCGACTGTTGACAACATTTTTTCTTTCTGTTGACAGCACATTCGTTTTAAGACAGCTTGAATCTTGGATATAGTTTACGGTCGCAGTTTAAATGCAGTCGTGTAGCCACTTTCATTTCAACTTTTCACTCGCATAATGAGTTTTTGCGTTAAATTGTTAACACGGAAAAGTTTTTGATGTTCATCACTTAGTGAACCAATAATTACACGCACACTTCGACGCACTCCATTTGCAAAATGTTCCTCAGACTGCAAAATCGGAAAGATATCTACATATTTTTCTTCTTCCGTGTCTCAACTTTAATTAACTAACATATTTTATGACTTGTCTAAATAAGTTCGTCAGTTATTTTGCTCTCTGAAAATAACAAAGCAAAAGCTGCTGTCCCGAATATACATGCGCACCTGGAAAAGCGAACCGATTTCAATTAGCGAAGAAAGCAGCGCCCTAACAACTCAACCCCTTCATTTATTTGACAGACGACGGCTTACGTAAATTTCCCACAGTACAGTCAACGGTTTCTCGAAACTACTTAAACAACTTTAACAACGTTAAAGCGCAAAATAAGACACAGACTCGAGCGCTAAAAAATAAAAACAAATAAAAACATAATAATTCTCTCGACGCTGTTGGCAATCAAAACTACTTAAGAATAATGTCAGCAAACAACTCGGCTCTGAGCAGACGATTATTCGTTAAACACAGAATTCTTTCATTCGAAACAAAAGAGCCGTTGTTCGGGCCTTTTAGAAAATATTTGCGACAGTAAGCCTTTGCCTTCGTGCAACTAGAAGCATTATTATTGCTTCATTTCATTCTAAATTAAAGAACGCAAAGAGGTGCTTGTAAAGTAAGTAACACACGTCTTTCTTATTTTTAATTAAAATGCTTCCTGCACAACAGCTGGTAGAGGGATTTAAGTGGGGAAAGTAGCGCGGGGGGGAAGGCGGAGAGGGAAATTTTTCTCCCCATCGACGCTTGCGAGTAAAGCGATATGTTAATTTGATGACATGGATGAAATTTAAATGCCGCGGCATTGCCTTGTCTTCTAGTTTTGACGTAATAAAATTAAAATACTTGTTTGCAACTGCATGATTTATCAATTTGTGTAATAATGGTCATTCACAGATCTGACGGGGGAAGGCGATCGATGGGTATTTTCGCTTTATTCATTTCTAACTGAATTAATTGATCTCGGCGCTTTCTTTTTACACAGACGATAAGTGTGCACGCACTTCCAGGGTGAATTGAGGGGAAGCACTGCAAAACATCTTCTCGAATACAGGATTTAAAACGCATAACTGAACGCAGAACTCCCAATTTGAAAAGTTAGATAATTTCTTATTAGTCCAAAGAGGCAGTTTGCACAGAAGGACTATTAATTTCGTTTTGGCATTTTGCGTTGATCGGCGAATCACTTTTGAAACTGTTGCCATCAAATATTAGAGCCTTGTATTATATTTAAAGAAATTAAATATGAAGAATCTGCATGTTTCTCGCACTGTGATAAAACGACTGTACCTAGAGGAATCCAATTTTGAGCAACGTACGTCTCCACCCGAATATGGGCGTCTGGAAGCCCAAATCTGGAATTTGTTTTACTATCTATTTCATATTTTGTAAAACTTTAACAAATTTCTGATTAACAAGCTCGACGATTTCAAAAAGAGCAATGACAACACTGTACGGGGGGGGGGAGACATTTTTATCTCCAACACATTTAATAAACATGACATTTAATAAATAAACGTAACCCAGAAAACGTTTAAAAAAACGCCCCTTTGGGCGTAATGTAAAATCTGAAAGCCTTCAGATTTATTTTTTTCCCCCGTTACATTTGTATGTACGGACAGAATAAAGGAATGTGATTTCAAAATGGATTTTTCGTGACGTTTATACCTGCGTAACAAATTTAGCCAGATGACAAAAATCTAACTTTTAATGCGGTCTGCCGGTTCCTAAGATTCATGTTCTATTTTGGAGAGTTTCATACTCGTTATGAAGAAAATAAAATTATAAAAAATTCCCCTCTCGTACGAGAGACTTGTTTGTTTGTTTGTGTAATTACGGCAGAGCCTCGAGGGCTATCTGCCTAAGGGGAGGGATGCCTTCGTGGAGGACTTTCCAAGGGAACTGGCTTGTATACACGTTACACATGGGGAAAACCACGAAAACGCCCATGCAGCCAGCCCGTTCGCGGAATTCGAACCTCGGACCGAACTACGAGTGTTCAGCGACTTTACCGCTCGGCCGCTGGTGGGCTCCCCGTACGATAGAAATTGAACGATATATTTAATTTCGAAATTTGCAATTTTTGATGTCATTTTCAACTTGCATCGAAGGATCGGTTAATTAAGTTAGAATAGTTAACTGAGATATCTCCTTAAATGACATTTAGTTATATTCTTTTCTGATTTATTTTCGTGTATTATTAATTTAATACGGACAGAATTTACAAGCAAGTAATTTATATGTCTTCAATGCTAGAAATGTGTTATTAATATTCACATGAAATTTAATTACTTTAAAATTACTTATTACTTTTTACATCTAACTTACGGATATGTACAAAATATGCATATGAAAAGCGACTCTTTCCTATTAGATATAGTCCTCGTAAAAAGAAATATACTTAAATTTATGAATTTAACTGGCACGTATATACTGCTTATGTACGGGGGACGTAAAGTGATGGATTGTCTTAATTTGTGGCAGCGTTATCGCATGCCACAAGTAAACTTTTAAAGTTACTGCAAAAAATGTTTGAATTGAAGACACTTAACAAAAGCTTAACCCTAAAGATTCATGTTCTTAATTTTATCATGGAAATGCTTTCAATGAAGGGAAAGTCATAGTAAAGCAATACAATTATAGAATTTCCTTCATTGTTCTTTATGCTATCTTGAATCTGTAATTTCTTCCAATAGCTTTCGAAACAGCTAGGCAAATTCAGAGTAAAACGTAAAATTCTTTTAAATTATGAGACTGAAAATTATTACCTGATGTGAGACATGTATGATTATGATAAATACGTTTAACTATGTTACTAGAAGAAAACGATCATATATCTATGTGGAATATTTGTTTATAATCTCTTGTTCCCTAACTTTCACTGTTGCAAGTGCGGTGTGTAAGTAACTGTAACCACAATCATCTATCTGATCCGCATTCCTTTCCAACAAATCGTTCTTTCAAATATCTGGAAGATAATTTATTCATGATACTAACATGAAGGTCGTGGCAACAATTTTCTCTTTCTTTTCCTTCGTTCGGTTAAGATAGTCATTTAATAGAGGATACCATCAGTCACGTGATCTTTGTTCATTGCTTTGCATATGACGTGATTAATTAATTACTTAACTCGCAACTAATTTTAACGAACTGGGATGGGTTAATTATGTTGCATGTCTTGATTCTAAAGTCTTTTACGAGACACAATGGTATTAGTCAAGTTTCGTGAAAACCGTAGTCTGAGAAGCTCCTTAAGGGTGTCATCGACGTTTTTCCCTTTAGAGGGATAAATAAATAAATAAATAAATAAACTGAAAGCTATCAGATTTTACATTACACACATAAAAACTTTTTTTAATGTTTAGTGCGTTACCTTTATTTATTAAATATCACGTTCTTCGCACTTAAACCATAAAATTCAGTTCAAGAGAAATATCGCAAAATAATTTTAAATTAAGCATATCTTTAGAATTTTCGATACACAGTCTCACGCGCTGGAGATAAAAATGGTTTAATTTTTCCGTACACTGTTGCCATTGCTCGCTTTGAAATCGTAAATTTGTTAATCAAACATTTGTTAAAGTGTTACAAAATATGAAATACATAATAAAGCAAATTCCAAATTTGGGCTTCCAGATGCCAATATTCGGAAGAGGATTACATTATTAAAAATCTGATGTGTACACCACATGACTTCCTTGTACGGAATATTAAATTATACGCACTTTTTCTTGCATTTTATTTAAACTTATTAGATTGAATTAAACCTACTTCGCAGACAGCGCATAAACCACAATAGAATAAATGCATTCTTTGAAATTCACTTTATTCATTGTTTACCATAGCGACACTCTGGCGCTAGGTTTACTTAACAGTACTATATTTCGTTCATATTATAACTCAGAATGCATAAAATGTATATCATTTAAAGAATTATCTAATCATTGCCACATGTTCTATTCAAGTACTATAATAAAGCTAGAACGATGTATAAAAGAAATTAAGCAAACAAAACAAAACAGAAACACTTTTTCACAGACGATTGAGTATTTCTCATTCAATTAATTCAGTTCTCACTTCGCGAGAAGGCAAAATACATAAGAACTCAAAATATCTGTATTAAAAATTACGAAGTAAATCTCAAACGCTTATTTCCTCAAAAAAATTCCAAAAAGAATTAAGCATGATTTAATTGGCATAATATATGAATGCGTTATCTTTGTTGTTGCGAAGCTAAGTTTCTCTAGATTGGCAACAAATCCACTAGTCTCCTGTTTCAAATGTAAACACCAATGGCCGCCATTAAAAACAGGCTTAGCGGCAATTAAACAACTTTAAAATTACGGATAATTCTAAAAATATTGCACACAGATCTACTAAAGGCATAAAATCCTTAACCGGAAGATAAAAACAACATAATTCAATCATTTTTAAAGCAAAAAATGTACAATTTACAAACATATAAGAGTAAAGAAACCGAGATCACTGAGACGGGTAATAGAGTGGATATATATATAAATATATATTTATATACGTTTGGTGCGGCCGATTGCAACCAAAATACGAGGTGCACATCTACATGTTATAGCAGTCCTATATACAAAATTTCAACGTTCTGAGGCTACTCGTTTTTGAGTTATGCGAGATACGTACGTACGCACGTACGTACATACGTTCGTGCAGACGCCACGAAAAATTCTCTTCAGAATTAATTTTAAAGCAGTTTTATAATTTTTTGGAGGAAAAGAGTCTTTTATTCTGTCCTTACGTACAGATATGACGCAAAAACATCGTTAAATTGCTTTCGATAGCGGTCAAAATGGATATTTTCGTTGAAATATGCTGCCTGAAACTTTTCGCGATTACAATACTTCCTTTTTACTTCGTACAAGGAAGTAAAAATTTTATAGCTCTAGGTACCGTTGTTTTATCCCAATGCGAAAAACATACATACATTCATGCAGATTCTTCTTTACTTAATTTCTTTAAATATAATACAGGGCTGTAATATTTGGTGGCAACAGTTTGAAACGTGAATCAACGCAAATTGAATAGCCCTTCTGGGCTAACGCCCTATGGGCTAGAAAACTTTAAACTAATTGAACTGGAAACAGAGGGAAAATTATTTACAAACCTTAAAGAAGTTAGTTGTACAGATTCGGCAGAATTCTTAAGTCAAACAATTCTTGCTGTGCCATAAAATACACACCTGACTTGTTCCATTTGTTCCTGCAAAATGCGGGAACGTTTTAAGTACCTCATTGTCTTTAACGCTAAGCATAAAACATGCAGGGTGTTGTCTTAATCAAGATTTTGACACATGATGAATGAATGTTATTTTACCACGCTTTACTGCCTACTCCATTTATAACGAGAGAGCCTCGGCAAAACAAACAGCTGCGGTAACAAGGAGTCGACGTATATGAATTAACGATTAAGTTTGATATTAACGAACCATCATCCGAAAGAAGCGATTATAACAGGGCTGGGCGCTTTTTTGCACAATCTAAAATTCTTTCCTGCTCCGTGACAAGAGGTGATTTGATTAACGTTCTTCATTAATTGATCCGAGTTCGTGATATTGTTGACATGGCTTTCGAGAAGGATTAACTTCATTGTGAACAGGATTATTAATGTAAATAGTTAATAGAAAAGATAATGATATTTATTTTTTTGTAATGTAGTTGATTAGATAGTATTACAGGCTAAAGATGTATTTCTTCGAAAGAAATTGCATAGTATTTTTTGTAACTATTTAAACCGCTATCATAAAATCGTCTTTGTCACATATTTGTACAGTCTGTACACCTTGCACACACACACAAAAATAAATAAATAAATAAATAAATAAATAAATAAATTAAAAATAAATAAATAAATAAAAATTAAAAAAAAATTGGACAGTTCTACACTGACTACTAATAAGTATTTGGACACCTGTGATAGAAAAGAAAAACTAACTTTATTCAAAATCAATAGTTGGTAGAGCCTCCACAAGAGGTAATTACAGCGTGGACCCTCCGGGGCATACTTTTCACAAGTCTTTGTATGACAGCTAGTGGTATTTCCTTCCACTCGGCTTAGAGAAGACATAGAAGTTTCTTCCCCCATTTTGCACGGGTAGTGCACCCCAGAATTCGGCGATGCAACTCGTCCCAGAGGTTCTCGATAGGGTTCAGGTCTGGACTCTGGGCAGGCCAGTCCATTCGATGAACTCCATTGGCACCATACCAAGCCTTGGTTAACGTCGAAACATGACAACTGGCATTGTCGTCCTGAAAGTAAGAGGGGTCGAACCCGTAAAACTGCCACAACGTAGGAAGCACATTGTCATCCAAAATAGTGCAGTAGGCATCGGAGTTGAGCTTACCATGAATGGGGACCAAGGGTCACAGCCCATACCAGGAGAAACAACCCGCAGACCATAATTCCACCTCCTCCGAACTTGACTGTTGGCACAATGCATTCTGGCAGGAGACGTTCGCCAGGTAGACGTCAGACCCAGACCTTGCCATCCGAACGGTAAAGGGTGAACCTTGATATGTCACTCCAAAGAACCCATTTCCACTGATCTACGGTCCAATTTCGATGTGCTTTGCACCACATTGACCGAGCCGCGCGGTTGGACTTTGTGATCAAAGGCTTATGGGCAGCAGCACGACCATGAAAACAAGCAGATGTGCTTCATTACGGATGGTATTCATTGAAACAATACTCCCGGATGCCTGTTGAAACTCCTCGCGGATGAGGGCCATCGGTTGGGTGCGTTTCTTCCGAATTTCTCTGGACAGCACTCGTCGGTCTCTATCTCCCAGTTTCGTTGGTCTGCCGACTCGGGGCACATTCCGACAATCACCGCTCACCTTCCACTTCTTAATCACATAGGCCACTGTCGATTTTGGGTGCTTCAGATTGCTAGATATGTCCCTTAAGGATCGGCCACATTTCTGATACCCGATAATTATACCTTTCTCGAAATCAGAGAGCTTCGAACTGCGAGGCATCTTGCATGCGACTAAAGCCGATGCTGTTTCCTACACGCTGTATACCGGTGGAGTCCGTGACGTACCTTAGGACCGCAGATATCGTCATTTGCATAGGTGTCCAAATACTTATTCGTAGTCAGTGTATATCTCCCGTTCTAATGGACCGATTGTCGAAATTTAACTTACGCTTTCCTGCCTCGAAAGCGTGCATAGGATATGTATTTAGATTTACATATAGTGTTGTTCTAATATACACAAAACTGGACTTTTTCTGAAATGACATCCCGATTTTTTTCCATTTTTCGATTTTACGACTCAAATTTTGCCAATATTGTAAAAACGCAAGAGTACTTTTTAAACAATTAGCTCTCAAAATTTAATCTCCTCAGTGTTAATTGAATTTTGTATATCAGTTAATATCTCCGTTTTTATTATTAAACTTATTTGATTCTTCCTTTCACATTTTGAAATTTAGGTTCATTCCGATTAAAATTCGCCCATTTTTTACGATTTATTTTTAAAATTTGTATTTTTAAATAATTTTTATAAATTTTTCAAAAAAAAGGTTTGAATGATAATCTATCAAATTTTTAAAATCATCTTAAATTAGATGTATTTCCAGGCGCACCTGCAAACTGCGGAACTCAGGATATTTATTAGATTTATATATAGCACTGTTAGGTATCGGACTTTTTCTGAAATGACATACCAAAATTTTTTTTTCACATTTCGATTCTACGACTCAAATTATATTCAGTACTGTAATTTTTTATGAGAAATTTAAAAATTTATCTTGGCGATTTTTTTTAAGATTGCGCCAAGAATGATTCGCTTGGCAAACTTCTTAATTTATAGCAACCTATTTTCATTTCCTTTTTTTCATTGTACACAAGCAGAAAAAAGGTCATCATTCGTAATTTCAAATAATTTTAACAAAGTTCGTGAAACACATTTAGCGTTATTATCGCTTATAACGAATATGCTAAATTTCAAAACGCGCCAATATGTTAATTCACGTAAATGTTAGGAAATTTTGAATTAAAAAACTCTAATTTTTTGCAGGTATGCTTAGAAATACATCGAATTTAAGAAGCCGGTAAATATTTTATAGGTTATAATTCAGAATGTTTTCGAAAAATTAATAAAAATTATTTAAAAATAGAAATTTTAAAAATAAATTTTAAAAAATGGACGTATTTTATTTGGAATGAACCTAAATTTGGAACTATCAAAGAAGAAATCAAGCAAACTTAATAAAAATAGAGATATTAATAAATATATGTTACCATGAAAGACCGGAATCGGAGAATGTTGACTTTCACCTGAGAATATCAACATTCACCAAATACGTCGGTGAAAGACCGAATATTTCACTACATTCTTGTATATTCGGACTCTCACCGGTGTATGTCGACAATCACCGATATGCTCTGGTGAAAGTCGAAAAGAGAGGTCATAAAGTGCCATAATAGTTTAAGTTGTTGCAATAAATAAGAAATGAGCAATAAATAAGAATAAAATTATTTAAAGATTTGAATCACATAATTTAGTAAGTTTTTTATGACTGTTATTTTATTTTCTCATTTAGAACGTACTGTATAATTAAGTAAGTTTTTAACTTCTATTATTTTCCTTTCTCATTTTGAATGTATTGTGTGTTTTAGGTTCTCATGTTCTTAAGTTCTTATTTCAGGTTTCAAGTGCGTTTATTCGCGACTGAATGACGGAGAAGAAAGTTATATGTTTGACATTCACCATTAGTACATGGTGAATGTCGGCATTGACCGGTGTAAGTCAGAAATAAGAGTATTTGGAAAATATTTCGGACATACACCAAGAGACTGTGTGAATATTGATATTCACCGGTGAAAGTCGACATTCTCCAGATTTCGGTGTTTCACCGTAACATATATACTACATTCAATTAACATGGAGGAGCTGAAATTTTGAAAGCTAATTTTTTAAAAACGACTCGTGGGATTTTTATAACACTTGGCACAATTTGAGCCTTAGAATCGAAATATGGAAAAAAATTGGTATGCTATTTCAGAAAAGGCCGATTTTGTGTCCAAATACCTGTACTAGAACAATACTATACATAAATCTAATATATACCCTAAGTCGCGCTTTTGAGACGTGGAAAACGTAAGTTCAATTTCGACAATCTATACAGTAGAACGGGAAATATAGAAATGTCCCATTTGTGCAGGTGTTCATGTAGAATAAAAATGTTGTTGAGTGTTATGCAAATTGAAAATTTTTTCATTTCTGTTCTTCAAAACTAAGTTTACTAGAAAACTATCGTTTTCAGGCTAAAAATATTTCACTTGGCCAAATAAAGTTTATGTCGAATTTGCTACGAAAGCGTGCAAGCTCATTGGAATTCGGAATCTAGTAAGTTCATTTTCATTTATTATCTGCAGGCTGAAAAATGTTTCCACTTGCAAAATAAAATTTATCTGGAGATTACTATCAGCGCTTAGAAGTTAGTACTAGTTTCTGCATTACATACACTAAAACTGGTCTTACAGGTGCTTAAATCGCACTAAGTTCATCTGTCATACCTTATCCCATTCCTAAAGTCATGGAATGCTGTTTCATTCTTTTTACTTCCTTGTACGAAGTAAAAAGGAAGTAAAAGTTTCAGGCAGCATATTTCAACGAAATTATCCATTTTGACCGCTATCGAATGCAATTTAACGATGGTTTTGCATGATATCTGTATGTAAGGACAGAATAAAATACTCTTTTCCTTCAAAAAAATTATAAAACTGCCTTAAATTAATTCTGAAGAGAATTTTTCGTGGCGTCTGTACGAACGTATGTACGTACGTACGTACGTATCTCGCATAACTCAAAAACGAGTAGCCTCCGAACGTTGAAATTTTGTATATAGGACTGCTATAACATGTAGATGTGCACCTCGTATTTTGGTTGCAATCGGCCGCACCAAACGTATATAAATATATTTATATATATATTCACTCTGTTACCCGGCTCAGTGATCTCAGTTTCTTTACTCTTATATGTTTGTAAATTGTACATTTTTTGCTTTAAAAATGATTGAATTATGTTGTTTTATCTTTCGGTTAAGGTTTTTATCCCTTTAGTAAATCTGTATGCAATATTTTTAGAAATATCAACAATTTTAAAGTTGTTTGAGTGCCGCTAAGCCTTTTTTTATGGCGGACATTGATTGTTTGCATTTGAAACAGCAGACTAGTGGATTTGTTGCCAATTTAGAGAAACTTAGCTTCCCAACAACAAAGATAACGCCTTCATTTATTATTGCTAATTAAATCATGCTTAATCCTTTCTGGAATTTTTTCGAGGAAATAAGAGTTTAAGATTTACTTCGTAATTTTTAATATAGATATTTTGAGATTTTATGTATTTTTGCCTTCTCGCGAAGTGAGAACTGAATTAATTGAATGAGAAATACACAATCGTCTGTGAAAAACTGTTTCTGTTTTGTTTTGTTTTCTTAATATCTTTTATATTAATATCTTTTATATTTTTATCTATCTAGCTTTATTATAGTATTTGAATAGAACATGTGGCAACGATTAGATAATTCTATTCTTTAAATGATATAAATTTTGTGCATTATGAGTTATAATATGAACGAAATGTATAAGTTAACTGTTATATAATTATTGGATTATACAACAGTTAACTTAGTTTCCGTTATATAATTATTATATAAGTTAACCGTTATATAATTATTAATACTGTTAAGTGAATCTAGCGCCAGAGTGTCGCTATGGTAAGCAAATACTAGAGTGAATTTTAAAGAATGCATTTATTCTATTGTGGTTTATGCGCTGTCGGCGAATTCAATCCAATAAGTTTAAATGAAATGAAAGAAAAAATGCTTATAATTTAATATTCCGTACAAGGAAGTCATGTGGTGTACACATCAGATTTTTTACTTAAGATTTAAAATTTCATCAACTCTGCTCTTTCACGGTAGTACTCGTATACAGCATAAAGCTACTTTCTTGTGTATTACAACTGCGCGTTACCGCGTACTTCTAGTAATAATATTCCCTATCGCAAACTCATTAATTTTACTTATCACGTATATGTGGTTGTCACCAATGGTTCGCCATTAGCTTTTATTAATAGAGAGGGCAACGGTAAAATGCCAAACCCATACAACTGCCATTTTGTGCTTACGATCACCAGATTCCCTTTTGATAAGGATTGTTATAATTTTATGTAGATTTATAGTTTTTTCGAGCTTGCATTAAATATGGAAGATGAATTTTACTTATAAATATATTTTATACGTTTATGTGAACGCGAGTTTTGCATCTCTAATATCCGTGAGTAATTTTAATATGTTTGACACTTAGAATGGAAAAAAAAAAAAATGTTAGTTATAAGCAGTAAAGAAATTGAGTCAAAATACAATAAAGTCCACGTGCAGTGAAGAAATTGAGGTTTTTGGTAGTGAAATAGTTTCAAAATTAAATTTGGATTACTTTTTATGTTTTAATTATATTAAGTTACTAGCGGAAGTACCCGATGCAAGTTAAGTTAGATTGAAATTGATGTATTTAACAACAAAAAGAACGATACCGCTGGTAATTCTTCTCCAATAACGATGCAAAAAATACGACTCATAGTTATACATCTTTCAGTCTGGTGCGATAAGGAACCCACATAAAAAATTCCATTAGAAAAATAAGTGAATTCTCTCTCATTATATCGGCAACAATAGCACACAGTTTTTAATGATTTTCATCTTTCTATTCAAATGGTCGTAAAAGCTGAAGTTCCATCCAGTAGTTAACGTTAACCTATATTCAGTTTTAGTCGGTTAAACGTGGGGGAAAAAAATTATCCAGAAATTTAAAAAAAAAAAAAAAAAAAAAAAAAAAAAAAAAAAAAAATTCTGAAATGTTTCAGATTTTAAATTACGTCCAAAGGGGCGTTTTTTAACATTTTGTGTTTTACCTTTCTTTATTAAATATCATGTTCCTCGCACTTAAATCATAAGATCCAGTGCAACAGCAATATCGCAAAATAGTTTTAAAACGAGCCTATCTTTAGAATTTCCGATACAGAGACTCACGCGCTGGAGATAAAAATGTTTTTTCTGCACAACGTTGCCATTGCTCGCTTTGAAATCCTTGAGTTTGTTAATCAAAAATTCGTCAAAGTTTTAAAAAATAGGAAATCGATCCTAAAACAAATTTCAAATTTCAAATTGGGTCTTCCACATGCTCATATTCGTTGGAGGATTACGTTATTCAAAATTCGATGACTCTATGTACCGTTGTTTTATCACAATACGAGAAATATACATACATTTATGCAGATTTTTCATTATTTAATTTCTTCAAATATAATGCAGGACTCTAACATTTTGTGGCAACAGTTTGAAAAGTGAACCGACATTTATGAGTCCGACGCAAAATGCCAAAACGAAACTAATAGTCCTTCGGGATTCAAATCCCTTTGGACTAAAAAAAAAAAAAAAAAAAAAAAAAAACCGCTCCTTTTGTACGTAATTTAAAATCTGAAAGCTTTCAGATTTTTTAGAATTATTTTTCGTTTTTTTTTTAATCATCCGAAAAGGGCGTATTAATCTTAAAACACGATTTTGCGTTGTTTCACTTTTCATTCTAGCCTGTTGCCATTCCGAAACAATTAAGACATTATTCTTTGTATTTTAGTCTGTAATTAATTAATTAAACTATTTAAAAGCTGTATAGATGCATATCCAAAAAAATCTTAGTTTACTTTTTAATCTGATTTATTTAAATAAAAAGTTAATTTATAGATTATTTTTTTTTAATTTATAGTTTATTTTTTTTAAATTTATAGTTCTACTAAATGAACGTTGAGGAACCTAGTGAACTGTTAAGGGACGTATAGGTGAGTTCAAATAACAAAAGTCGTAGACTCAAGAAAGGTAAACTACCCTTTATTTCATTCAAGATGAACAGCTGGCCCCTTTTCCGGGCTTACAACAAAGCCTCCACTCGGGCTTGAATTCAAAATAAGAACCAAAAGAGAACTCGCTAAAAGAGACTTAGCCGAAGCTAACGCAAATCTAACATTGTTGGTCCTAAATTTAAACTGGCCGGCGAATATCAAAAGACATGTAGTATATTTAAGTATGCGTAACAATCTCTTAGAGACACTTCGTTAGGCCGAAGGTGGTGGTGGTGGTGGTGTATTGAGAATACGGCAAAGCACACTAGGGCTATCTGCCTAAGGGAAGGGATGCCTTCGTAGAGGACTTTTTAAGGGAAACTGGCTCGTATACACGTTACACATGGGGAAAACCACGAAAACGCCCGTGAGCCAGCCCGTTCGCGGGATTCGAACCTCGGACCGAACTACCAGTGTTCAGCGATTTTTCCGCTCGGCCGCTGGTGGGCCGTTAGCCCGAAAGCAATCGCAATCTATTCAGGATTCCTATTTCTATTTCAAGAAGTATGTTGAAACTTCCTTAAATACTAAACTCATTTGCATTTAACGCGATTCTAAATATTCATTCTGGTAGGGAATTGTAAGTGGAAACAAGAATCGATAGGAAAGTATATTGAAATAAAAAAGACTGTTATAAAATTAAAATATACCTTACAATGCATTTAATTCATAATATATCTAATTAAAAATACCAAACATTTTTATAGAATTACATTGCATACTTCATAAATATATAGAGGATATATATTCTCTTGTTAGTCTAAATGCACATTTATCTAAATAAAATGTTTCGCTATGTCACCTGGGCCAACGCTATCGATAATTGATATTGACAAACCATATTAAACCTTCAAAGAGCCCCTTTGGATGATCGTTAAAATCTGAATCCTTTCAGGTTTTTTTCTATTTTAGTTTTTTAGTTATTATTTATTTCTTACTATCGGAAGTACCTGATGTCAGTTACGTTAGATTGAGAGTAACGCATCTAACAACAGAGAGAACGATACCGCTGTAATCCTTCTCTAATAACGATGCAAAAAATACCATTCATAGTCATACATTTTTCACTCTGATAGGATACAGAACCCACATAAAATATTTCGATACAACAATAAACTAAATCTCTCTCATTACATCAGCAACAATGGCATGCAGTTTTTAATCGTTTTCGTCTTTCTAATCAAATGATCGTAAAAGCTCAAGTTCTATCCAATATTTCGCCTATATTCAATTTTAGTCGATTAAATGTGGCAAAAAATTGCTCATAATGGATCAGAAATCAATAACGCGAACAAACAAACACACAAACAGACATTCTTCTTATATATATATATATGTTACCGTGAAAGACCGAAATTGGAGAATGTCGACTTTCACCGGAGAATGTCAACATTCACCAAATACGTCGGTGAAAGATCGAATATTGCATTACATTCTTGTACATTCGGACCCTCACCGGTGTATGTCGACAATCACAGATATGCTCTGGTGTAGGTCGAAAAGAGAGGAGTATATGTACATGCTGTCATTGCAAAAGGAAGTGTTCCACAAATAAATGCAGTTGTAAAAGCAAGGGCCTCTTGTGCAATTCAAAGTGTCATATTGTGCAATTCAAAGTTGCTGCAATAAATAAGATTTGAATCACGTAATTTGGTAAGTTTTTAACTTCTATTATTTTCCTTTCTCATTTTGAATGTACAGTGTGTTTTAAGTTCTTATATTCTTAAGTTCTTGTTTTAAGTCTCGAGTGCGTTTTTTCGCGACCGAATTACGGAGAAGAAAATATAATATTCTTATATGTTCAACATTCACCATTAGTACATGGTGAATGTCGACATTGACCGGTGTAAATCAGAAGTAAGGGTATTTGGAAAATATTTCGGACATACACCGAGAGACTATGTGAATGTTGACATTCACCGGTGAAAGTCGAGATTCTCCAGATTTCGGTGTTTCACCGTAACATATATATAACAAAATTTTGATTAACAAATTCTACGATTTCAAAGCGAGCAGAAGCATTCCTTTTCGAAATAAAGCATTTTGATATTTATATTTTATTTACGCCTTATACAATTGAACAGCAAAATTACAAAAATTTTAAAAGCTGCATAACAGTACACGCTTAGAATTCCCTATGCAAGTGTGCCCTTAAGAGTTGCCATATATTGTTCTGTTTTTTCAATCTTTTCTCAGTTCATGCTATCAGTATTCAGTTTTCTTACTAAGATGGATTTTCTTGTTCTTTTTTAAGTTTTCTTACTAAGATGGATTTTCTTGTTCTTTTTTAAGTTTTCTTACTAAGATAACATTTTTCTGTCTTTTTATTACCATTTTATTACCGTTTTTATTACCGTTTTATGTATTTATTTTTTTTTAATTAAATACCACGTTCTTGGCGCTTACGCCATGTGAAATTAGATTCAATAGCAAAATCACAAAATATTTAAAAAGAGAATATCTTTAGAGTTTCCGATAGAACGTCTGGCACGCTGGATAGAAATTGTTTCATTGCACAATGTTGCCACTGCTCCCTTTGAAATCGAGGTGTTTGTTAATCAAAAATTCGTTAAAGTTTTACAAAGTACGAAATAGATAATAAAATATTTTCACATTGCGAGAAACATACATATATTCATGCAGATTCTTCATTATTTGATTTCTTTAAATAGGATACAGGGCGGTAATATTTGGTGGCAATAATTTGAAAAGTGATACAACGCATTTAAATATTTCGATGCAGAGTATCTTTCGACACTAATATCCAATTCGGAATTAATGTTCCTTTTAGGCAAAAAAGAGAAACAAATCAATGAAAATTTGCATATTCACTGGAATATGGAATATAGACATCCAGTGTGTGTTTATATATTAAACGAATAATAAAATTGTTTGAAAAGAATAAATTGAATAAATACATTGAATAAATACAAATTTAATTAATTCTTTGCGCCATTGCTGCAAGAAATGAAAAGAATAAATTGAATAAATACATCCTTGCAGCAATGGCGACCCATTGCTGCAAGGAATGAAATTTAAATTTTAACAAAAATGTAATACATAAAAAAGCAAAATTAAAGTTAAAATAATGTGCAAACATATAAAAGAATTAATTTTCGAACTAATTTACAATATCATTTAAATTCAGATTGCATAAATAAATCAAGTGCAAAACCAAAATATGAAAATAAATTCACCAATTTAGCAAATTAAAATTAATCTAAAATTTTTTAAAAAAATGCGTAAGTGAATGACTGTTGATCAGGCAGGAGACAGACTTGTCAAGTGGGGTTGGTGTTTCGGTGTATTTAATTACGGCAAAGCACACGAGGGCTATCTGCCTAAGGGGAGGGATGCCTTCGTGGAGGACTTTCTAAGGGAAACTGGCTCGTATACACGTTACACATGGGAAAAACCACGAAAACGCCCATGCAGCCAGCCCGTTCGCGGGATTCGAACCTCGGACCGAACTACCAGTGTTCAGCGACTTTACCGCTCGGCCGCTGGTGGGCCTTATCAAGTGGAAGTTGCCTCCTAACCTAACTCTTCAATCATTCAATTCGTGTTTCGTCATTCATGCAAGCAAGTGTAAAAATCAAAAACAAAAGTAGTGAAGATTGTCCAAAAAGAAATACCAACTTAGTGGTACCTTGAGTAATTAGCAATTAAAATTAAAGATCTAAAGGAAAATACCAATAATGAAGTATTTTGAGAAATAAGCAATGAAAAGTTTAGTATTAAATTAAACTTTTTTAAAAATTTAAATTTTCGAGAAAAATTTAGAAACCAATGCATTTTAGAAACCTTTGTTTACAGAAACCTCCCCGAAACGAATATGCATATATCAAAAAGAAACTAAAAAGGAACTAGACAAATTAATATAAACCAATAAGTAACTAAAAAGAACTAATACTTTTACCCTTGCTTGCACGAATGACGAAACACGAATTGAATGATTGAAGGGTTAGGTTAGGAAGCAACTTTCCCTTGATAAGTCTGTCTCCTGCCTGCTCAACAGTCAGTCACTTATGCATTTTTAAAACATGTTTTAGATTAATTTGCTAAATTGGTGAACTTATTTTCATGGTTTGATTTTGCACTTGATTTACTTATGTAATCTGAATTTAAATGATATTGTAAATTAGTTCGAAAATTAATTCTTTTATATGTTTGCACATTATTTTAACTTTAAATTTGCTTTTTTACGTATTACATTTTTGTTAAAAGTTAAACGAATAATAAATATGTAATTCATATAATACTTCCGGGTCTTTCCATATGTAGAGGTTTCCGAAAGAAGCCTAAAAATGGCGCTTTGAATATTCGACGTACCGCCATTTTTATTAATCACGCAACACGGAACAGCAATCGAGTTTCCATCAGGCGCGAATAAACACTTCATATCGAAGCGACCGCTGCTCCAATTTGTTATTTATTAACGTCTTATCGAAAGACGATTACCGTTCCGGCCCCCAGATTATGTTTTATTCAAGGTAATCATATTGTGGGTATTTTTAGTTTTGGGCCATTAGTGCCTCTAATAATCACATCAAGTTATCGTTATACTCTTCGGAGGAAAAAAATGGAATAAATAAAAGCTTTTCCTTACCTCCAGCTAATAAATGGGTGATTGAAAACTACCCTTAAAGAAGAGTTTAATGTCTTTCTGTATGCTCTTTATGTGATTATCATCGTAAGTAGTATTAAGATACGCATTACTTTAGTTAATCTATTTGTAAATCATTTAGTATCCAACATTTGGATGTTTTCGTGAGAAGAAAATTGTTAATGAATTAGCGTGCTGATAAGAAAAATTCATTCTCCCTACGAAAGGTTGTTTTAAACATCTGGCACCAGCAATTGCTGTTAGGTTTGCGTAATGTACTGCTAATCATGTGCTACTTATTCTCAAGAAAAAATTTCAGCGTGTCATTCGAAAGAAGGCACTGATTTGAAGAAAGAAAATTTCCTATGTTTAATTAATCATAATTATTATAATTTAAAGAGGTCACCGTTTTAAAATATGACTGTTATTAGTCCAAAGAGGCTTTGTGCCTGAGAGACTGCTGTTTTTACTTCCTTGTACGAAGTAAAAACGAAGTATTGTAATCGCGAAAAGTTTCAGGCAACATATTTCAACCAAAATATCCATTTTGACAGCTATCGAATGCACTTTAACGATGTTTTTGCGTGATATCTGTACGTAAGGACAGAATAAAAGACTCTTTTCCTCCAAAAAATTATAAAACTGCTTTAAAATGAATTCTGAAGAGAGTTTTTCGTGGCGTCTGTACGAACGTATGTACGAACGTGCGTACGTATCTCGCATAACTCAAAAACGAGTAGCCTCAGAACGTTGAAATTTTGTATATAGGACTGCTATAACATGTAGATGTGCACCTCGTATTTTGGTTGCAATCGGCCGCACCAAACGTATATAAATATATTTATATATACATCCACTTTGTTACCCGGCTCAGTGATCTCAGTTTCTTTACTCTTATATGTTTGTAAATTGTATTTGTATAATTATCAACAATTTAAAAGCTGTTTAAGTGCGGTTAAGTTTTAAATAACATGGCGGACATATTTGTTTACATTTGAAACAGCAGAATTGTAGATTTGTTGCCAATCTAGAGAGACTAAGCTTCGCAACACAAAAATAACGCCTTCATTTATTACTGCGAATTAAATCATGCTTAATCCTTTCTGGAATTTTTTCGAGGAAATAAGTGTTTAAGATTAACTTCGTAATTTTTAATGCAGATATTTTGAGTTTTTATGTATTTTTGCGTTCTCGCGAAGTGAGAACTGAATTTAATTGAATGAGAAATACTAAATCGTCTGTGAAAAACTGTTTCTTTTCTGTTTTGTTTGCTGAATTTCTTTCATACATCGTTTTAGCTTTGATATATTATTTGAATAGAACATGTGGCAACGATAATTCTTCAAATGATATAAATTTTGTGTATTCAGAGTGCCGTTATAGTAAACAAGTATAGTGAATTTTAAAGAGTGCATTTATTCTATTGTGGTTTATGCGCTGTAGACGAAGTAGATTTAATTTAATCCAATCAATTTAAATGAAATTCAAGAAAAAATTGCGTATAATTTAATATTCCGTACAAGGAAGTCATGTGGTGTACACATCAGATTTTTTCATTTTGCGATTTTGCGTCGAAGCACTTTGAATATCCGTTTCATTTTTCAAACTGTTGCCACCCAATATTATCTCCCTGTATTATATTTGAAGAAATTAAATAATGAAGAATCTGCATAAAAGTATGTATGTTTCTCGCATTGTGATAAAACAACGCTACCTAGAGCCATCCAGTTTTGAATGACATAATCCTCCTGCGAATATGGGCGTCTGGAAGCCCAAATTTGAAATTTGTTTTATTATCGATTTTATGTTTTGTAAAACTTTAACGAATTTTTGATGAACAAACTCCGGGATTTCAAAGCGAGCCATGGCAACGTTGCACAGATAAAACAATTTTATCTCCAGCACTCCGCTCGAGACTGTGTATGGGAAATTCTAAAGATGTGATCATTTTAAATCTTATTTTGCGATGTTGTTGTTGAACTGAATTTTATGGTTTAAATGCGAAGAACGTGATATTTAATAAATAAAGGTAACACACAAAATGTTAAAAAAACGCGCCTTTGGAACTTTCAGATTTTGTTTTCATGTTAAAATTTGAAGATGCCAAAATTTTGATCTTTGATAATTGATTCTTGTTCTGATTTTAAGACTCCAGAATTTGAATGCCCAGGTTGCTAATTCGCATTCTTGTTCCAAATTGCTAAAGTTTTATAATTTGATTGGCCATTAAGGATTTTGGTCAAGCCTAGCTTGAAGTCTTCCACAGTTCTTTGATTGTAAGCTACATTATAATGCATTACTGAATATAGGAACATTTGCGCTTCAAGACAGCAAACCACATCATCCAGAGTCACTTAACCCTTTCCGGAACGCTGTCTTTTAAAGTTGGAATTTTGATTTAAAAAAAAAAAAAAAAGTAGGCAGTCTAATTAGGCCTAGAGGAGTGCACAAGTAAATTTTGTGAAGATAGCACTTATTGTTTAATTCTATGGGTGTGCCCAAAGTGGGCACACTGATTGAATAGAACTTCGAAAAGAGTGCTGAAACGAGCATTGTTGTGTATGAACTGACCGATGAGATGCGGAGAAACAAAGAATACAGACTCTCGGTTGTCCTAGATGATCGGTGAGCCCCTTCTGGGCACACCTAGAGTTCACCGTTTGATTTTAAGCAAGATTTCAAGGTAAAAATTTAAAACTAATATAGAATAAGGTGATTAGCATAAACCAAAAAAATAACGTAGAAATTTCTTTTCAAACAATTGCTTTTATACCCTAAAAAAAATCTGGAAAATTTCTTTGAAAAATGAGGGTTTTAAAAAACTAAACATGGCTAAACTATATGGACTGGTTTGTGTTCAGCTGCCATCTACTATAAATAAAGAAGGTTCAGAGTAACTTATAAATCCTTTTTCATTCAATTTTTCTGTGCGTACAGAAGGAAAGTTTCGGTGTGTCCAGAGCGGACACACTGTGCTGCAAAGGGTTAAAAAGCATATTTGTGAGAAATTAAGGGATTCTCTTAAATCCGACCAGGCAGCAAAAGCAACAGGCAAATCCTGGGCTAACATTCAACACACATGGAAAACGTTTTGTCGAAAACCCTGTAAAGAGGCTGTGGAAAACTTCAGACTGCCAGCGGTCCACTATTGCCTGGCACATCATCTTAATAAAATTGGCATCCTTCCATCTAGTATACGCCAAATTTATGATTCGGGCATCGTCAATGCAGAGCATTTCGTAATATGTTCAGAACTAGATAAAGAGTCTCCGAAACGCGGAGAGATAAGCAAACTATATTGGAATGCCAGAACATTCATCAACTCCTTGCAAAGACTACATCTCTTATGTTCCGTTCTTTGTTTTTTAAATCTTTAACTTTTTACTTTGTTCCTGTGTTCATTTATTCTGATACTTTCCTTATAAATATTTGTTCTTTTTTATTATTTATCATTGTTCATGTGTGATGCTTGAGCTTTTTTGTATGTTTGGAATTACATTTCCAATAAGGCCATATGACATATGAATGACTACATTCTAGTCACTTACTTGCTAATTTCTCAAAATTCCACTTGTTTAAATTTCTTTTTAGTAAACCAAATTCACAACATTTGGTTTTATTTTTGGTTTTACTTAAGTGAAAACCAAAAACCAAAAATAATTCAAAACCAAAAATAATTCACAACATTTGGTTTTATTTTTGATTTTGACTTAAGTAAAACCAAAAATAAAACCAAAAATAAAACCAAATATTGTGAATTTGTTTACTAAAAAGAATTTTAAACAAGTGGTCATGTTTTTTTACGTCATTCATGTAGAAAAATTTAAGCAAACATTTCTACATGAATGACGGAACACGAATTGAATGACTGAAGAATTACGTTTGGAGGTACCTTCTCCTTGAGTCTGTCTCCAACCTGCTCAACAATTATTCACTTATGCATTTTTATTAATTTTTTAGAATTAAAAAAAAATTTTTGGAATTATATAATTATTCATGGATTTTGATACTTGCACTTGATTTACTCAGAATTTAAATGATACTGTAGATTAGTTCGCAGTAATAATTAATCATTTATTTGTTTGCAATTAAATTTCATTATTTAAAATTTAATTAACTTTAAATTTGCATTTACGAATTAAAAATGTTTGTTAAATTTAAATATTTACTCAGATATTACTCAGATTTTATTTTTGGTTTTGACTTAAGTAAAACCAAAAATAAAACCAAATGTTCTGAATTTGGTTTACTAAAAAGAATTTTAAACAAGTGGTCATGTTTTTATCTTGCATATTTATAAACACATGTATATTTTTATCTTACATATTTTAGTTACTAAAGAAATATTGATTATATTATCTCCTAAGATTAATTTTAGTAGAATTATCTATGGATTCACTCTTTTTAGATAATTCTACTAAAATTAATCTTAGGAGATAATATAATCAATATTTTAGTAAATAAATTATTATTAACTTACTTTGCAGCTATTGCGCAAGTAGTAGAATAACTTGATATTGCAGTAAGTGAATTGAAGATCATACAACATTTATCTTACATATTTATATACACATGTATATATTTTTATCTTACTTATTTATGTACACACATATATATATATACACATATGTATTTTTTGTTACATATTTATATACATTTCTTACATATTAACACATATATATTTGTACATTTACTATTTTAGGCATCTGGTCTCGCAAACGGCTAGTTAAAAAAAATAAAAAATCTAAATTATAGCTATTTCTGACTTAGCTTTTTATACATTTTAGTCGAATTTATTAAGTAAAATTCGCGTGTTCTTTGTTGCAAGCAAGCAGCTGCAATTTTATGCGAAAGAAAATTAGCAGTGAGTGAGGTCGTAATTGAAAATAATTAACGCATCGCGAACATTCCCCCTGTGTTCTATTTTCCATTTAATTCTGCGATCGGGACCACGTCAGCTTTATAAAGCACAACTTATTATAACATCAAAATTGGAATGGAGGCGGGGAGGGATGAAGAAACCTTCCTCACCCCGCTTCTCCCACCTCGCTCTGAACCCGTCCGGAGGGCGAGAACAGTTTAAAGGAAACTAACTGAACAAATTCGTTCTGGTGAGGGATTTCCTTTCTCCCTTTAACTGTGACCGCAGGCTGATCGTTCAATTAGGCCGTCACCGGCTGAAAACTGATGAATGAGGCACCTATGTTCCCCCAGGGTCTATGAGGGGGGCACCACCCCAAAGTGTCAGCCCTGTTTGCTCTTAGCTCTATTATCATTTAATTACTAGGTCTCGGCGGATGCATGCCGAGGTATGATAGAAGATGAAAGCGTTATGAAGATATCGTGATTTTAATCATTTTTTTTTTTTATTATTATTTAGGTTTTTCTGATGAAATAGTACTGCTTCCCCCTCTCTCTTAACGTAAAAAGAAAAACTACGATGTACTCTGTTACAAAACATTATCTGTTATTTTAAAATTGTACGTTGTATCGAAGGATCAGCTTTAATTATTGAAAAAGAACTGCATTATAAAACGCTATGTAACATAACTGATTTAACGGAATAATAGCTAACATTGAATATTTAAATATAAATACAAGAATCGTTTCAAATTCCGTTAAATGGACTAATTTAAATATAAAAAATACATGCACAGTTCTTATAAACAAATGATCACTCCATTCATGAAGTAAACATTACCTGGCGTTATGACAATCTTTCGTAAATGACTGTACAAAGTCTGTAATCCGGACGTCCATTATCCGGGATGATCTATAATCCGGACCTCAAAGCCACAAACTTTTTTTGTTATGCTTTACGCATGCGCGTTTGATGCTTACGCATGCGCGTTTAGCACAAAAAACGAAACAACTTACATTGAAAGAAATGTTTGATAAAGTAAACAAATAAATATTAAGCTTTTTTTTTTTTTTTTTGTAAATTTTGTTACCCTTTAGATCATAATTGCTCTTTATTTCATAAATTACGGTTTCGTATTTTTAATTGCGTAATTTTTGCATGCCATCTTACCAGATTTAAATTGATGATCCGGAAATACCCTTAATCCGGAATCGCCGAAGTCCCGACGAGTCCGGATTACGGACTTTGTACTGTATACTAACTCTATAATATAAATATTTACAAAAATTATCAGTTTGATACATTGCTTAATGCGCAATATTTATAGCAATATTTTAGAAGCGTATAGTTTTAATAGCTCATTTTCTACTTCCTTGTACGAAGTAGAGGACTTATTCACGAAAAATAATCGCGAAAAATTCCAGGTATCATATTTTAACCAAAATATCTATTTTAACGGTTATCGAATGCAATTTAACGATGTTTTTGCGTCACATCTGTATGTAAGCACATAATAAAGGACTCTTTTTCCCGAAACGAATTATAAAACTGATTTAAAATGGATTCAGAAGAGACTTTTTCGTGGTGTCTGTACGTATGTATTTCGCATAACTCAAAAACGACTCGCCTCAGAACGTTGAAATTTTATATATAGGAATGTTATAACATGTAGTTGTGCACCTCCCTTTTTGGTTGCAAACTCAGTTTTTTTTTTAATTCTTATATGTTGGTAAATTGCGCATTTTTTGCTTTAAAAAGGATTGAATTATGTTGATCTTATTTTCCGGTTAAGATTTCTATGCCTTTAGTTGATCTGCATGTAATAGTTGAAGAATTATCAGCAATTTAAATTTAAGCGCGGCTAAGCGTAATTTCTTTTACCGTATCAGCCATACTTGTTTACAAGTGAAACCTAGCAGAATAGTGAATTAAGTCTTTTCTGTACCTTCAGTGTCTTTTTGCCGAGTGGGACCAAGAAGAAACTTTTAGTTTTGTGCACCGAAAAATCTCCCTTCTTGCCCGCTGACCGAGTGGCTTGTCTTTGCGTAGAAACTGTGATTTTAATTGTAAATTTTTTTTTTAAATTTTTTAACTGTATTTGGTGTTTTATGTTTTTCTATATCTTTCAATTTTTATTGAAGATATTTTGAGTTTTTTATGTATTTTTGCCTTGCCACGAACTGAGAACTAGATTAACTGAATGAGAAATCTATCTGTAATGAAATTTGAGGAAATAAGTTTAAATGAAATGCAGGGGAAAAAATGCGTATAATTTAATATTCCGTACAAGGAATTTATGTGGTGTATACATTAAATTCTTTATGTATGTACTGATAAAGGTGCTATACACAATACTGACAAACATTTCATATGCTATGCACAAAACTATACACAATATTCGTGAATATTACTTTTTTGAAATGAATACAAATCTTTTTGCACAATATTTGGGAATGTCATTATGGTACTCATGCAGATAGATTATTAGCATGCATACTGCTTAATAGATTTAATTTTAATTTTTTTACGCTGACTAACCGATTGTGTGACCAGTCAGTTAAAATAATTACTTTAAAAAATATATAATGATTAGTTCAAATATGAATTGTGTCATTTTATTTTGCGTCTGTTTTAAAAAATAATTTCATATTAGAGATACATTCTGCATCGTTCATCAAAGATATAATCTCTACATATAATAAAAGAGTTTGTCTGTGTGTGTGTGTTTTTCGTTTGCGCTGCCGTAAGCTAATATACCCACGGATACGAAATTTGGTACATAGGTGCATCTAGACAAGAGCCAGTGCACCTCGAAGCGATTTTTTCGAAGTTCGAATTAGAATGTTTTTTATGTTTTGTGACGAAATCGCTTCATTTTGAGGCATAACGGGCTATAGGAAAGCGAGATTTTACTCTACGCACTCCATTTTCACCTCGTCAGGAAACGTAGGCACTTAGCTATTTTATGAACTTAAAATAAATTTCGTGTTTCAATAAATCGATTCAATACGAATTTATTTAACAAAGGGAGCTTAACACCTTTTCAACGGGATTTTTTTCTAAAAAAGTTTATTTTTAAAAATGTACAGTTTATTTTTCTTTGATTTTCAGACATTTTTACATACCTTTTTATTGATTTTTTTTTATAAAGTTGTTCTGTAGAGTAAAATTCTGCGCGGAATTTTATGTTTTTTGAGTTGCTTTCATGTTATTTTTTGCTTATTTCTCTGTTTGTAAGATATTGAAAAGTTTTGCATGATTTTTTTCTTCAACGAAAAGTTGGTTAAGTTTTTATTAGGATAATTAATATTTGTATTAAGGAATACAGCTTATTTTATTGTAATTTTTTTTCTCTTGAAAATATGAGATAAAATATCATTAATTATAATTTGCTTTTCTTTTTTTTTTTTTTTTTTTTTTTTAGGAAATAAAAGTTCTTAACCTCCTTTATACCATTTGAGTTCATAAGATTTTGCAACGGGAAGTTGGTTAATTTAATTATTAGGTTAATTAATATTTGTATTAAAGGATATTGCTTATTTCGTTGTAATTTTGTTATACGTAATAACTTTTTTTTTTATGAATTTGTTCTGCAGAGTAAAATTCTACGCAGTTTTTAAATTTAACGTTTGGTGTTCCCTTCAGCCATTTTTCCGGTACATTTAAAAGGCAGAAGAAGGCTGGCAGCGAAGCTGCTAGTAGTAATTATTAAAATAAGATATTATAGTAAATAGTCTGTAGCAAAATTCCTCCTTTTTGTTTCTACTTATGCGACAAACCCTGGGCAGTTCTTTTCAATGAACTATGAAAAAATTCGAGCGTCTTAAAATGGTATTATCACTAAATATATTATAGAGTGAACGGATTAAACGTTATGAATTAAAAAAAAGAAGAAGAAAAGAGAGGGGGAAACAGAAAAGGAAAAATTTGAAAGCTTCTCAGATTTCTGAAATATTTCAGAAATTTGAAAGATTTTATATCCTTTGGGAGTAATATAAAATCTGAAAGCGTTCAGATTTTGTATTACGCCCAAAGGGGCATTTTTTAACGTTCTGTGTGTTACCATTATTTATTAAATATCATGTTCTTCGCACTTAAATCATAAAATCAACAGCAATATCGCAAAATATTAAATAATAGTAATAATAATAAAGCTTAAAGGCAAATAGTGAAAGAGATAATGTTTTTGTGAAGTAGTTTTTCCAGCATGTCATCTCCCAGTTATTATTAAAATTAAAGATGTTAAACCACTGGCGCTTTATCCTTATAACTCACGTGTCAAAACCTGTCACATCGTAAAGCACTTTAAAAATCAATCTCCTCTTTGCCTAAAATTCAAAATTTCCTTCCGAGATTATGAGATCCATCGCCACACGCTACGCAGAGCGTTAAATTTTTTGAATTTTTTTTTTTAACCACTCGTACCACTGCTTTCGCTCAAATCAAAATTTTAATTACCTGAAAACTAGTCACTTGGCAAATTGCCATACGAGAGCGCCTCACTGAACAAGAATTAATAATAATAATAAAAAAAAACACATATTAAATTCTCAAAGAAAGGCTATCGGCACAAGTTCGATCAATCAAGCAGCACGGATATTGCAGAAATAAAACCTTCGGCTTTACCGAAGCCCCTGTATTTTAACATTCTTGCTTGGCGTGATTTTTATGTATTTATTTATTTTTTTCCCCTCTTATACGCAATCACTTATTTTGTATCGGCGAGAAAGTATGTTCATCGCGTGTATTATGTATTTTAAGTGCAGTTTTCTCTTCGACTTAACGATGATGTTGATGTTTGGGTCCCGCCTCTTGCGAAAGTGTGGGGCTTATTTAATCTGACTTGATGCATTGCCGATGAATGATGATGCATCGTAGAGGTCTCAGCTGGGAGCATTTATTTTGTGAAAGATTGTTGGCCGAAGTTTTATTTCAGGTTACGGACTCCATTATAAGATTCGGGGGGAAGGGAAGCTGCTATCTGAAAACTCCTCATGATGGTATGCTTTAAGATTTCCGAAGAGGGATTTGTAATTTTAAGTCAATAAAAACAATAGCTGTTATTGCTGACTGATTAAAACCAAATCTTTAGTATTGAATGAATTTAAATCTTGATTAAAAATTCTGATGGGTATGTTACCGTGAAAGACTGAAATTGGAGAATGTAGACTTTCACCGGAGAATGCCAACGTTCACCAAATACGTCGGTGAAAGATCGAATATTTCTTTACATTCTTGTACATTCGGACCCTCACCGGTGTATGTCGACAATCACAGATATGCTCTGGTGTAGGTCGAAAAGATAGGAGTATATTGCCATTCCAAAAGGAACTGCCATTCACAAACTGCCATTCCAAAAGGAAGTGTTTCACAAATAAACGCAGTTGTAAAAGCAAGGGCCTCTTGTGCAATTCAAAGTGTCATAATAGTTTAAGTTGTTGCAATAAATAAGATTTCAATCACATAATTTGGTAAGTTTATAACTTCTATTATTTTCCTTTCTCATTTTGAATGTACTAGGTGTTTTAACTTCTTAAGTCCTGAGTCTCAAGTGCGTTTTTTCGCGAATGAATGACGTAGAAGGAAATGTAATATTCTTATATGTTCAACATTCACCATTAGTACATGGTGAATGTCGACATTCACCGGTGTAAGTCAGAAATAAGAATTATTTTTAAAATATTTCGGACATACACCAAGCGACTATGTGAATGTTGACATTCACCGGTGAAAGTCGACATTCTCCAGATTTCGGTGTTTCACCGTAACACGTACACCACATGACTTCCTTGTAGATATATTATGTTATACGCATTTTTTCTTGCACTTCATTGAACCTTATTTCCTCGAATTTCATTATAGATAGATTTCTCATTCAATTAATTCAGTTCTCACTTCGCGGCAAGGCAAAAATACGTAAAAACTCAAAATATCTTCATCAAAAATTCAAAAAATATAGAAAAACATAAAACAAAAAATACTGTTAAAACAATTTAAGGGGGCTCATACATCTTAAACCGCTTATGATCTTCGAATATGTGACTGTTTCAAGAATTGGAATATTTTATTTATTTTAAAAGCAATTACTTCCAATCTTTTACAGCTGACTGCATAATATAGCTGCTTTGGAAACTAGTAACCAGAAAGTTTGTGTTGCCACAAATATTTTTGTAATTTAATTCGCTTTGTGACAAAAGTTTTCGTCATATTTCCACCTTGCGCGCATGATATTTTAAAAATGGCTAATGGTACGTACTTGAAGGTTGATGGAATTCTTTATATGGGCACTATCTTCTAACTGAACCAAAAATATGATGAATATTTTAATATTAAAAATTTTTATGCACAAAAACATTACAGATTTTTTAAGTAAAATACACTTTTTAAACTCAACTTCAAATAAAATAAAAATTTAACATGGAATTCTTAGAATTTTTGGTTCACAGTAGTTTCTAAGTGTTATAAAAGATACATGTTAAATACAGAATAAAATTATGCAAAAGAATGTTTTAAACTGTGCGGGCAAGGTGGGAACGTGACGCAGAAAGCAGCTGTATTACGTAGTCAGCTGTAAAAAGTTGAAAGTAATTGCTTTTAAAATAAATAAGTTATCCTAATTCTTGCAACAGTCACATATTCGAAGATCTTATGGGTTTTAAGGTGTATGAGTCCCCTTAAAGAAATTTACTATTAAAATTACAATTTCTATTCAAAAACAAGCAATTCGGTCAACGGGCAATAAGGCATATTTTTCGGTGCACAAAATTGAAAGTTTACTATTGGTCTCACTCGACAAAACGACACTGAAGGCGTAGAAACTGACTAATTTGTTGGGGACGCTATGCTGAGTCAATATTTGAGAGAGTTTAGTAACTTAAATCATAATCACAGAACGGATTAAGCATGATTTAATTCGCAATAATGACAGAAGACGTTATCTTTGTAGTTGCGATGCTTATTTTCTCTATATTAGCAACAAATCCACTATTTTATTAAGTTTCAATCGTAAACAAATATGGATGCTATGGTAAAAAAATGAGGCTTAGCCGTAATTAAACAACTTTTAAATTGTTGATAATTCTACAACTATTCCATGTTGGTTAACTAAAGGTATAAACCCTTAACCGGAAGATAAGAAGATAATTCAATCACTTTTAAAGCAAAAAATGCACAATTTACAAATATATATGAATAAAAAAAAAAAACTCAGCTCATGGAGCCGAGAACAGTGTAGGTATATATATACTTTTATTGCGGCCGATTGCTACCGAAAAGGGAGGTGCACAACTACGAGTACATGCTATAGCAGCCGTATATAGAAAATTTCAACGTTCTGAGGCTGCTCGTTTTTGAGTTATGCGAGATACATACATAGGTACACGTACAGACTCCATGAAAAATTGTCTTTTGAATCAATTTTAAATCAGTTTTGTAAATCGTTTGAGGGAAAAGAGTCCTTACGTACAGACGTCACACAAAAACATCGTTAAATTGCATTTAATAGTGTTCAAAATGGATATTTTCTTTGAAATGTGATACTCAGAATTTTTTGTGACTACAATAGTTCCTTTACTTGGTACAAGGAAGTAAAAAACTTGCCCTTTCAATTTTGAAAGTTCCAGGATTTATTAATGTACACGCTGCACACACAAATAAAGTGAGAACAGTTCTGTATCTCTCGTTCTACTGACCTTATTGACGAAATTAGACTTGCATTTTTCATGTCTCGAAAGCGCGACTTAGAATATATATTAGACTTATATATAGCGTTGTTCTGACATAGGTATTTTGATATAAAATCGAACTTTTTCTGAAATGACATGCAAATTATTCTCGATATTCCGATTCTACGACTCAGTTATGACAAAATGCCAAGTTTTGTAAAAAATCGCAAGAGTAGTTTCTAGAAAATTATCTCTCAAAGTTATCACTCCTGAACGTAAATTGAATTTGGAATATATTTATTAATATATCATTTTTTTTTATTAAACTTACTTGATTCCTCCTTTCACAGTTCGAAACGTAGAATCAAACCAAACAAAATTAGCAGATATTTTCTGATTTACTTTTAAAATTTGTATATTCAGTAATTTTTAAGAGTTTTTCAAAAAAAAAGGGGGGCTACAACCTAAAAAATTTTAACCATAACCTTAAAGTAGATGTATTTCTAAGAAAACCGGCAAAAAGTTAGCTTTCCCTCAAAATTTTTGGAAATGTATATATTCCAGAAATGTATATATACTCATAATTTCCGGAAATTTATATGTAAATGTATATATTGGCGAGTTCGGAAATTTGGTATATTTGTTATAAGCAATAATAACACTAAATGTGGTTTAAGCACCTCTTTAAAATTATTTCAAAGAATGATAACACACTTTTTTCCGCTCGTTCACTATGAGAGGGAAAGGAAAATAAGTTACCATAAATTAAGAATTTTGCCACGTAAGTTATTCTTGGCGCAAACTGGAAAAAGTGCACCAAGATAAATTTTTGAATTTCTCTGTAAATTATTCACCAAAATTTACAAAATTTAATATTTAGTCATAATGTGAATCATTATGACTAAATATTAAATTTTGTAAATGCTAGTCATAATGTTGAAATGGGTGTAGCCTGTCATGACCATAAGACCAACTTGTTTGGTTAGGCGGGTCGGGCTGTGCCCGTTACCGATACTGATAATGTGAATGATAGTGTCGAAATATGGAAAGCAATCGGTATGTCATTTCAGAAAAAAGTCCGATTTTTAAATAAAATATCTACCTTAGAGTAATGCTATATATAAATCTAATATATATTTAAGTCGGCGGCTGAGCGGTAAAGTCACTCGCAAAGAGAAAACATCGTGGTACAAAATATCGTCGTCGAAAATATCGTGGTAAAAAATAAAGTATCTACAAATCATCGCATGACGATAACATCGCAGACATGTTTTTTCAGTTTTTTTTTTTTTTTTTTTTTTTTTTTAAGGTTATACTTTTCATGAAAAATTACCAGTAAAAACTTTAAAAAAATAATTTATTAATGACCTTTGTTAGTTAACTATGTCAGTTTAAAATTCTGTTAAGTGCTATAAGTTGCATTAATTTTCTATGCTTAAGTTGCCTACTTACTTTATCAGCAAAAATGTATTAGTTAATAAAAAATATGAAAGTAAAAATTATCCTCCTTTCCATCTTGCGCTCACAAATCATTACAGGGATATCCATTTACAATTATTAAAGCCTGAAAAAAAGCATGTCTGCGATGTTATCGTCATGCGATGATTTGTAGACACTTTATTTTTCACCACGATATTTTCGACGACGATGTTTTTAAATTGTGAAGTTTTTGAACCGCTTTTTTTTCGACGACGATATTTTGTACCACGATGTTTTAGAACTGCGATGTTTTCTCTTTGCGATGTTTTCTCCCACGATGTTTTGTAGCACGACGTTTTTGCCTTGCGTTGTTTTCTTCGCGACGTTTTCGTCCGCGATGTTTTCGGCTGTAACCTGTTTGGTCCGAGGTTCGAACCCCGCGAACGGGCTGGCTGCATGGGTGTTTTCGTGGTTTTCCCCATGTGTAACGTGTATAAGAGCCAGTTTCCCTTAGAAAGTCCTCCACGAAGGCAGATATTCCCCTTAGGCAGATAACCCTAGTGGGCTTTGCCATAATTAAACACACCATACCATATATTTAAGTCGTGGTTTCGAGACATGAAAAACGCAAATTAATTCTCGTCGACCTGCCCAGTAGAACGGAAGATATAAAAACATCCCTTTTTCGTGCTGAGTGGGCGTGCTCTATTGGGGAAGGTATTAAGGAGTATACATAGGAAGTTATCTTAGTATTAAACATCATACTTGAAAATGAAGATCACTATTTTAGTGTCGTTAACAAAAGGAAATACGGCAATATCTTGCATATCCTGGGTAATCTGCAGATATCCTGCATTGTTTCCAAACCGGTGTGGTGTATTTAATTATGGCAAAGCACACTAGGGCTATCTGCCTAAGGGAAGGGATGCCTTCGTGGAGGACTTTTTAAGGGAAACTGGCTCGTATACACGTTACACATGGGGGAAAACCACGAAAACACCCATGCAGCCAGCCCGTTAGCGGAATTCGAACCTCGGACCGAACTACCAGTGTTCAGCGACTTTACCGCTCGGCCGCTGGTGGGCCTGTTTCCAAACCGGAGTAGATAAGGAACGAAATACATAATACATCCCCCCCAGATAGGTCTTAAGGGGACTTATACACCTTAAATCCCTCATGATCTTCGAATAGGTGACTGTTGCAAGAATTGAGTTATTTTTTTTATTTTAAAAGCAATTACTTCCAACTTTTTACAGCAATAGTAACCAGAAAGTTTGTGTTGCCACAAGTATTTTTGTAATTTAATTCTCTTTGTAACAAAATATTTCGCCGTGTTTCCACCTTGCGCGCATGATATTTTAAAAATGGCTAATGGTACATACTTGAAATTGGATGGAATTCTATATATGGGCACTATTTTCTAACTGAACCATCAATCTGATGAATATTTTAATACTGAAAAATTTTATGGGCGAATACATAAAAATTTTTTTAAATAAAATACATTTTATAAACTCAACTCAAAATAAAATAAAAATTTAACAAGTTTCACAGTAGTTTCCAAATGTCATAAAAGCTATATATTAAATATGGAATTAAATTATGAAACAATGTTTTAAACTGTGCGCGCAAGTTGGAAACATGACGAAAAATGTTGTCACAAATCGGATTAAATTACCAAAATATTTATGGCAACACAAACTTTCTGTTTACTATTTCAGAAAGCAGCTATATTATGTAGTCAGCTGTAAAAAGTTGGTAGTAATTGCTTTTAAAATAAATAAGTTATCCCAATTCTTGCAACAGTCGCCTATTCGAACATCTTATGGGTTTTAAGTTGTATGAGTCCCCTTAAATTCAACCCTTAAATTCAAATTTATATACTGTATGTAAGGAAAAGCAACTATGTAATACATAGGAAGCTAACCATGTAATAATTCCAGATAATTTTGAAAGCAAATCATGTAAAGGAAACAGTAAATGAAATTGCTTCAGAATGAAAATGTGCAATGCTTAGTTGGAAAAGGATTTTGCTATGAAGTGGAAAACGTAAGGTTATTTCAATACGGAAAATGCACTTTTTATGTCATACACAAATTTAAATGGTTATTTTAACCTTAAAATAGGCCCACGAGCGGCCGAGCGGTAAAATCGTTGAACACTCTTAGTTCGTTCTGAGGTTCGAATCCCGCGAACGGGCTGGCTGCATGGATGTTTTCGTGGTTTTCTCCATGTGTAACGTGTATACGAGCCAGTTTCCCTTAGAAAGACCTCCACGAAGGCATCCCTTCCCTTAGGCAGATAGCCCTAGTGTGCTTTGCCGTAATTAAATAACCTTAAAATATAGCATCTTTTATTGAATGTAATGTAGCTCTGGGCACAATGCTTATTCATAAAGATATTGCCCGTTTTACATATTCTTAGCCTAATAAAACAATGTTGAGAACGATTCTGTAGAAAGCGGACTTAAACCGCTGCTTTGCGTCCGCTTACTAAAAACTTACTAGAAAAACATACGCCACCTTTTTTATTTTGCCGCCATTGTAAATTCATTGGGATTTTTTTTTTTTTTTTTTTTTTTTTTTTTTTTTTTTGAAGTAGGAGAAGAGACAAATGCGCAATGTCCTCGCCGGGACTCGAACCTGGACCCCAAAATACGCGTCGAGTGTGCTAAGGCATGCAGAAAGGATGGAGGAATTACCTTATAAAAATTTACGGCTAATCTTTGGAATATGGTAACAGGCAGTTTGGCGACATTTTGGTAAGGCGATAAAGGTTACTAGCTAGGACTTTAGCAGTGTACGTGGATAAAGTCAAGAGTGTGTGCAATGCCATTTCTGTGCAATTCTGAGATGTTTTTTAAGTGAAAATAGATCGACGTGTACATGGATACCGTGTATGTGCAACGCGGCAAGCAGCTTGCGATTCTGCACTTTCTCCCAATTTCGCACCTAATCTTGGTCATGATTAAGCACTTTTGTTCCATAAAAGTTCTAGCATAAGCGTAATTCGGCTAGCAGATTGTTGAAAAAAATGTTGAGTAAAAAAAAAAAAAAAAAATCTGAAATGTTTCAGATTTTAAATTACGTCCAAAGGGGCGTTTTTTAACATTTTGTGTGTTACCTTTCTTTATTAAATATCATGTTCCTCGCACTTAAACCATAAGATCCAGTGCAACAGCAATATCGCAAAATAGTTTTAAAACGAGCCTATCTTTAGAATTTCCGATACAGAGACTCACGCGCTGGAGATAAAAATGTTTTTTCTGCACAACGTTGCCATTGCTCGCTTTGAAATCCTTGAGTTTTTTAATCAAAAATTCGTCAAAGTTTTAAAAAATAGGAAATCGATCATAAAACAAATTTCAAATTTCAAATTTGGTCTTCCACATGCTCATATTCGTTGGAGGATTACGTTATTCAAAATTCGATGACTCTATGTACCGTTGTTTTATCACAATACGAGAAATATACATACATTTATGCAGATTTTTCATTATTTAATTTCTTCAAATATAATGCAGGACTCTAACATTTTGTGGCAACAGTTTGAAAAGTGAACCGACATTTATGAGTCCGACGCAAAATGCCAAAACGAAACTAATAGTCCTTCGGGATTCAAATCCCTTTGGACTAAAAAAAAACATGCCCTTACTACGTGAAAACAAAATGGCGTCCATACAAAAACTAGTAGGTTGCTGTAGCAGGGTTGGTCGCCAAATTTTCGCCAAAAAATCGCCAAGTTACCATAATTCAAAGATTAACCAAATTTATCTAAAAGAACTCCTTGGAATCCTAGTTCTCGGGAGAGAAACAGGGGCTTCTCGAGAAAGAGCGGTTTGCAATGCACGAAAGAAAATCGTTTGCAATGCATTTTTGAGAACGACTTTTCAATTCCTGAAAAGACACAAACCTCTTTTCCACGCAGACCTCTTTCGATATTGCATGCTGAATCCTTGCTCATCACATGGCTTTGGATGTATGGAGATATCCGAAAACCATTCTTCTTTTAGGACTCCTTTTAGGTGCGGGAACTGAGCATAGTGAATGATCTCCGAGGACTACAACTCCTCTGTTTCGTCACGAAGAAAGGCTAAATGTGGCCAGGCATTAGCATGAGGAAGGCACCAAGAACCTTTCTTCTCGAATCATTTGCAATAAATTTGACAGAACATTTGTGTATGTGTTAGCATTTATTGCCATTCAACCTGACTGAAGTTTTCTTCACTTTTTCAATGTCTTCGTCATTAGGAGACCTCATAAGCTTTCCGAGCGTCTTTAATGAAATTTCTCCCATCCCGAAAACGTTCAATCCTTTCATTGCTTTAAAGATACGCCTTCTCATCTCCATAAATGGGTTTCAGCATGTTTCGTAAATTTATCAAGTTTGGATATGAAATTTAAACTCGTTCGCTGATGGCACTGCTGAATGACGTTTCCTCGCCGAACTACTACTAGAACTCCGTAGTTATCTATACCTATGTCGCGCTCAGATATATTCAGTTAGGATTACGGAGTATCTTTTGCGCACGTTGTCGTTGCCCCCCCCCGCTCGCGTGTTTGCTGCATCTGGTGACGTCATTTACCGACCTTTATTATCATAACCTTGTAATTACAAGGAGAGAATGTATTAAAACTGCAGGCTGTTCTTAGCGTAAAAATTTCACCCAAATAATCGTCGCTATGTAATCAAAGGTTGTTGAATACGTTTGAAATTTCGGACCACTTTAAAATGGTATGTAGGCTTACTAATTTTTAAAATTCGCAATTTTTATGAATAATAAATTCGTGGAATTTTTAATTAACAAATACAATTTCTGGCATTGTAATATCAGAATAAAATCTGATGTGTACACCACATGACTTCCTTGTATTGGAAAATTAAATTATACGCATTTTTTCTTGCATTTCATTTAAACTTATTGGATTGAATTAAATCTACTTCGCCGACCGCGCATAAACCACAATAGAATAAATGCATTCTTTAAAATTCACTCTAGTATTTGTTTACCATAGCGAAACTCCGGCGCTAGATTCACTTAACAGTATTAATAACTATATAACAGTTAACTTATATAATAATTATATAACGGAAACTAAGTTAACTGTTATATAATCCAATAATTATATAACAGTTATCGTATATATATCGTTCATATTATAACTCATAATGCACAAAATTTATATCATTTAAAGAATAGAATTATCTAATCGTTGCCACCTGTTCTATTAATCGTTGCCACCTGTTCTATTCAAATACTATAATAAAGCTAGAACGATGTATAAAAGAAATTAAGCAAACAAAACAAAAAAGAAACAGTTTTTCACAGACGATTGAGTATTTCTTATTTAATTAATTCAGTTCTCACTTCGCGAGAAGGCAAAAATACATAAAAACTGAAAATATGTATATTAAAAATTACGAAGTAAATTTCAAACACTTATTTCCTCGAAAAAATTCCAGAAATAATTAAGCATGATTTAATTGGCAATAATAAATGAATGCGTTTTCTTTCTTGTTTCGAAGCTAAGTTTCTCTAGATTGGCAACAAATCCACTAGTCTAATGTTTCAAATGTAAACAATCAATGGCCGCCATAAAAAAAGAAGGCTTAGAGGCACTTAATCAGCTTTAAAATTGTTGATAATTATAAAAATATTGCACACAGATTTACTAAAGGCATAAAATCCTTAACCGGAAGATAAAAACAACATAATTCAATCATTTTTAAAGCAAAAAATTTACAATTTACAAACATATAAGAGTAAAGAACGTGAGATTACTGAGCCGGGTAATAGAGTGGATATATATATAAATATAGTTATATACGTTTGGTGCGGCCGATCGCAACCAAAATACGAGGTGCACATCTACATGTTATAGCAGTCCTATATACAAAATTCCAATGTTCTGAGGCTACTCGTTTTTGAATTATGCGAGATACGTACGTATATACGTTCGTACAGACGTTCGTACAGACGCCACGAAAAATTCTCTTCAGAATTCATTTTAAAGTAGTTTTGTAATTTTTTTGGAGGAAAAGAGTGTTTTATTCTGTCCTTAAGTACATATATCACGGAAATACATCGTTAAATTGCATTTGAAAGAGGTCAAAATAGGATGTTTTCGTTGAGATATGCTGCCCGAAACTTTTCGCGATTACAATACTTCCTTTTTACTTCGTAGAAGGAAGTAAAAAAATTATTTAAAGCATTTTTGCTTCAGAAGTTCTGAAATTCTATATAAAGGTCTTATTATTGAAGAACATGTTTGGCACCCATTTGAAACAAAAGAATTAAAGTGTATTTTAAAACACGTGACCATAACTTCCGTTTCTCAATAACATGCTTGTCTTAAGCAATGTATTTTTTTTTTCTTTTTTTCCTTTGAGAACATAGAGACTCCCCGTACACCACATATGTACTACACGGGGCTTACAGAAGTAAGTTAACTAAAGCATTAAAAGTTACATGCAGAAATAAAGCGAACAAAAGCAGAGAACAGCAGTCTGGACTTCACGAAAACAGATAAGTTCACTGGCCAAGTCACTCCGAACATTTTCAAATCGTTCTGTAAGCATAATCTAGGGCATGAGAAAATCAAATGTTCCACATCCTGAGGAACTCTTTTTGAACATTCACATAAATTGTTTGATCGTAAAATAAAACGAAACAGGTAACTTTCAAATTTACCGTGACCCGATAAAAACTGAGACGCTTTAAAATTCAACGAGAGGAAAGACTCGGAATTCAGTCTATGGTAAATAGAAGGTAGGAACGTTTTGGTGACTTCAGCATTACAAGACGAAATGTATTCCTCATTCCACATAGCTAAAAGCTTTTTATAATGAAAGGACTTCCAATAACTCTTTGGAATGCTAATGTTGATATCAATGGGTAAATTTAAGGCATCTTTAGCTAAGAAATCAGCTCTTTCTTTTCCGTAGAAACCATGATAAGCACGCACATAAGCAAAGCAGATATCAATACCTCTAATTCTAAGTGAACTAACAGTTACTAGGGTTTCGATAACTAATTTATCGCAGCTGGTAATGCTGTTCAAAAGTTGAAGAGAAGAAAGAGAATCAGAACAAATAAGGTACTTTGAGGATGTTGTCCCATTATCCTGGATCCATTTGACGGCAAGATAAATGCATGGAAGTGCTGCTTGAAAAACTGTGCATTCATTCCGTATACGGTGTCTAAAGAAACAAACCTCAGAATGGCCTTCAAAAAGAACAAATGCAAGGCCAACCTTGTTGTTCATCTTGCTGCCATCTGTAAAGAAAACCATATGAAAACTTATTTCAGCAGTCTTTTTATAATCGCAGAAATTTATGGGTTCTAAAGTAGCGGGATGAGGAAGATCAGTGAAGGGGACAATTTCATAAATACAGTCTTCCAAAGCATCAGTTGCCAATGACTCTAAAATGTTATTCTTATATGCAATTTCAAAATCAATAGGCGGAACTCCTGCAAGAACAAAAGTAGCCTCATAGCTTAAGGTTCTATATTAAGCAATGTATTAAAGTGTAACTTAGAATTATAAAGCTAAACTAAAGCTGAATTATACCAAATTACTGAAGTTTAAGTTGAATTATACGATGTGCAGCGATATAAATTCCAGCAGCAGAGAAATAAGAAAAACAATGGATGTGTGATAGAAATTGCCTTTTTATCTTACACAGATATACGTGCTAATCAGTCAAAAATTTATTCATGCAGTTTTGAAAAGAATTTTCAAATTTATTTTCATTATGACTGATTTCATCATAAAAATTTTGAAATTCTATTGAGAAAATTCTAGTGGACCGTAACGTATTAAATTAATATTAAAGTTATGATAATTTATATTGTATTGTACGATAGAGATTATTGTTCCGAATTTCTCAAATTGTTAGATTTACATATGCCGTAACATAAAAGGAATAATTTTTATCCTCAACTGCGGAATGTGCATTTTTTAACACGAAATTTGCTTTATTTTTTTCCCTGCCTTTCCCGTATTTCGAATAACACGTCTGTATTACTAAATGATAATCCAAGTCTAAAAGTAAAGGCAGATTATTATCAAGAGAAAAGCGCCCATTTTTTGTAATATATTGCACCGTTTTCTCGAAATTATGAGATATGTCATTAAGCTTCAAGATCCCACAAAGAGATACGTTGCCACCTCTCGAAGCGAAAGATATTTGTCTTCGAAATTTTATCTACACACTCTGCGGTTTCAAAGAAATGCGTTGCCACTGTTCATTGCCCGAAATAAAGTATTTTTATCTTCCATGCTTCTGTGTGTTGCCATTCGGCTAGCGTAAGATATTTATTTTCTCTTTCAAATTTAATTTGTGTTTTATTGATTAACAAAATAAGGTATTTAAAACAACAAACACGGTTCTTCATTTCATTTTTTAAAGTTCTCGTGAAATGACACTGCAATAGCTGGACAAATTAAAAATCTTATATACATGATTTAGGCAGGTTGCTGCCAATCGAAAAGTAAAAGAAAATAATGGATGTTTAAGAAAACGGCGAAACACAAAAATGAAGATGCTAAAGAAGTTCGGAAGATATGCTGATGGGTAAGAAGAAACGGTTTCCATTTAATGATGTTTAATACAAAAGAAAAAGAAAGCACTCAAATGAGTAATTTAGCACTAACATACGGTACTTTGATCTGTTACTGACATTTTTTATGCAAATATTTCTGATAGTTATAGGAAGAAAATATAATTATTACGTCAATTTTTCTAATCCAAAACTCTTTCTATACCAGTTTCTGGCATCGTATTGTAGGACCCGGCATTTTTTTGGAAACTATTTAATTATTTATACGATGGTAACACTTTGATTATGTTGAAAAAAACTCATGTAGGTACTCGTATATATTGATGCTGTAGAGACATTAGGGTTTTTTTTGAAAGCAGCAAAGGTTAAAAATAGCAACGCCTTTGCCGGACCTCTAGAATACGTGCCCAGCGTGCATTCCAGAAATTCCTTATAATGTTGTGGGGAAAATACTAGTCTTCAGTGGTTTCATCCACTTTGGATAACTTTCTTGTCCATCTATTCAGAAGCATGTAAATTTCTTCAATAAACATGATGAGGTTACTAAAAATTTGCAGCAGTTACTAAATCTCACATTCAACAAAGTAGACAATACATTTTAAAGAAAAATCTGAATTCTCTTATTTATTACGGCAGAAATTCTATTGGTGATACAGCAGTAGAAAAGCATTGAAAAGTCCGGCTCGCAAGTGAATCTTCAGAAGTGAAAATTTTGTATCTGAAAACGTAGCGAAATGAAAAAAAAACAGCGAAAAAAAATCGTAGTTCTAAATGTAGTAAAACGTCCTCTGGGTTGCATTGTATTTAATAAACCAAAATGTTATATTATATGGCATAGCAATGGGAAGGAATGTAGATATAAAAACATCTCAGACAATGTTATCACAAAAATACACTTATACTCAATTAAAACCCCGCAGATTTTTTTGAAACTCTACTTGATGTACTTAATTATAAAAGAGCTCAACTCAAACTGTTAATAAAACGTGTTCTTTGAATAGTAATTAATGAAAAATGTTCCGTTATGCATTCGAATTCATAGCATCATCTATACAGTAATTGTTAATGTGTGTGTGTGTGTGTGTGTATTATGGCAAAGCCTCGAGGGCTATCTGCCTAAGAGGAGGGATGCCTTCGTGGAGGACTTTCTAAGGGAAACTGGCTCGTATACACGTTACACATGGGGAAAACCACGAAAACACCCATGCAGCCAGCCCGTTCGCGGGATTTGAACCTCGGACCGAACTACCAGTGTTCAGCGACTTTACCGCTCGGCCGCTGGTGGGCTAATTGTTAATGTAACATTTTCATCAATGGTCTCTTTACTATTCATTTGAATTCTTTAACTTGTAATGTAAGTCAAACACAAAGAATTTTCTTTTTTTTTTTTTTTTTTTTTTTAAGTTCTTGATACAAGGAAGAATATTTGAAGCTCTAATGGTGTGTTGTATTTAATTATGGCAAAGCACACTAGGGCTATCTGCCTAAGAGGAGGGATGCCTTTCGTGGAGGACTTTCTAAGGGAAACTGGCTCGTATACACGTTACACATGGGAAAAACCACGAAAACACCCATGCAGCCAGCCCGTTCGCGGGATTCGAACCTCGGACCGAACTACCAGTGTTCAGCGACTTTACCGCTCGGCCGCTGGTGGGCCTGAAGCTCTAATGGAAAAATGTTTTGGTAGATTAAGAAACAATTTATTATTTACTGAAATTAATCCTTCAGTTTTTAATTAAAACTTCTCAGTTCCTATTAATTATTTAATTAAAGCATGCAAAGTTAACTAATTATATTCATTATATAAATCACGACGGTGAGTTTTTCTACAGAAGGATAAAAATGAAACACCGAAAATGTTTATATTTATATTTCCTAGCAATTAATTAGGCAAAAAAAAAAAAAATTCTCTTCGATTAAAATTGCATGCCTGTAGCTAAACTGCATTTCCTGAATATAAATGAGACAGGAATTATGAATACGCTGTCCTGTATGGCTACAAAGTTATCAGACTTTAAAAATGATTTTTAGAGTTAAGGTTATAGTAATTGGAAAGTTATTCCTTTTAACTATTCAAGACTTAATTAAAAAAATGACTGCTGCAGTCTAACATAACACCCGAACGAAATCTAACTGCATGCTCCCTTTGTAAACCAAAGCAGCTATGATAAACTCCCTTTGTAAACCAAAATAAAGTCTTTCGTACGTAAAAATCCTTAATAACTTAACATCAAAATTAGAAAGAAAAAGTATGATTTTGTACTTACAGATATTACATGAAAAAAGAAACACTCTTGTATTCCGAATTTATCCGATTATAGAGTTAAGGTTATTTTGATTTATAGAGTTAAGGTTATAGTTATTGGAAAACTATTCTTTTCAATTATTGCAGACTTATTAAAAACTATTGCTGCAGTCTAAAAGAACATCCAAACGAAGTCTAACTGAAATAGTAGTTATGATAAACTTCCTTTGTAAACCAAAATAAAGTATTTACATCGTACGTAAGAATCCTTAATAACTTAACATCAAGATGAGAAAGAAAAATTATGATTTTGTACTTGCATACTATATTACATGGAAAAGAAACACATTTGTATTCCGCATTTATCCGATTATAGAGTTATGGTTATTTTGATTTATAGAGTTAAGGTTATTGGAAAACTATTCTTTCAACTATTGCAGACTTATTAAAAAACTACTGCTGCAATCTAAAAGAACATCCAAATGAAGTCTAACTGAAATAGTAGCTATGATAAGCTCCCTTTGTAAACTGAAACAAAATATTTACTTCGTACGTAAAAATCCTTAATAACTTAGAGGTATTTCTCGCATGCTTTCGTGGTGTAGTGGTCAGCACGCTCGGCGCGTATTCGAAAGGTCCATCGTTCGAGTCCCGGCGAGGGAATTGTTCATTTTTTGTCTCGCCTGCTTCGAAATAACCTAATGACTTACAAACTTAACATCAAAATTAGAAAAAAAAAGTTATGATTTTCAGCTTAATACACTTTATATGAAAAAGGAAAACTTTTGTATTCGACATTTATCCTTGAAAAGGCCAGAAGGAAATGTATATAGATATACAATGTAAAATATAAAATATCTGTCTTTCAAATAATAAATTAATAATAGCCCTTTAACTCCCGCCTTCATTCTAAAAAGAATAATAACATTTCTGGATTGGGTCATTTCTAGATGAATCTATGCCACGAAGCTTGCGAAACGCTAATTGGAAACCTAAGCTTTGAGAACTTAAACTAAAACCTTTCTCTTAACAGCCTTCCATATTGGATAACTACGCACTCTGGCTTCTCTCTCTATGCTGCTTGGACATAATTTCGCTGTATTCGCTTCCTATTGCAACAGTCAAAGTGTAAATGTTCTTGAATAGGCACGATTAGAGTGGCAGATGAATTGTGGCTACAAATGTCAACTGTAAATAAAAATGGAATTAAAACCGCCTCAACTGCAAATTTTCTGAGTCATTACGAATTCTACGTCTCAGTGTTGCTACATCAATACTCCTCTGAAATTTGCTTCTATTACATTTCTTAACCTTGTCGCAGAGTTTATTTTTCCATTTTCGTTTATTGCTTAAAAAGATGTAAGCTGTATAAATAAATTACACTGAAATTTATCCTTCACATTGATCTTTAAGTTCTCAAATTTAGGTTCCCAGTCAGCTATGTCATCAGTGTTTCTCAAGCTTCGTGGCATAGATTAATCTAAAAATGACCCAGTCCAGAAATGTTGTTATTCTTTTTAGAATGAAGACGACAGTTAAAGGGCTATTATTAATTTATTATTTGAAAAACATATTTTATATTTTCTATTGCATATCTATATATATTTCCTTCTGGCCTTTTTAAGGATAAATGTCGAATACAAAAGTTTTCCTTTTTCATATAAAGGTATCCTATATCAACATTTTCTGTATTTCATTTTTATCCTTCTATAGAAAAACTCACCGTCGTGATTTATATAATGAATATAATTAGTTAACTTTGTATGATTTAATTAAATAATTAATAGGAACTGAGAAGTCTTAATTAAAAACTGAAGGATTAATTTCAGTAAATAATAAATTGTTTCTTAATCTACCAAAACTTTTTTCCATTAGCGCTTCAAATATTCTTCCTTGTATCAAGAACTTAAAAAAAAAAAAAGAAAATTCTTTGTGTTTGACTTACATTACAAGTTAAAGAATTCAAATGAATAGTAAACAGACTATTGGTGAAAATGTTACATTAACAATTACTTTATAGCTTATGCTATGAATTCGAACTCATAACGGAATATTTTTCATTAATTACTATTCAAAGAACACGTTTTATTAACAGTTTGAGTTGAGCTCTTTTATAATTAAGTACATCTAGTAGAGTTTCAAAAAAATCTGCGGGGTTTTAACTGAGTATAAGTATACTTTTGTGATAACATTGTCCGAGATGTTTCTATATCTACATTCCTCCCCATTGCTATGCCATATAATATGACATTTTGGTGTGCATTATCAAGGAATAAAATTATGTATGGAAATAATATAAAATTATGTATGACTTCGAATGCCATCTTTTTAACTATGCTATAAATTCTCTGTAAGTCATCTTATTACATATATATAGTATATACTTAAAAAGACTATTATGCGAAATTACATTCAGACTCAAAATGAAAAGTTATTACTACAAGTATTTAGCGTTCTTTCTGTAAGAACTTATTGTAAGAGGGAAATTTACCGTGATCTTCATTATGCTCATTCTAGTTGTTAGAAAACCTTAGATATTTCTTCAATGAATTTTCCCGAATTCCGAGGACGGGCTGGCTGCATGGGCGTTTTCGTGGTTTTCCCATGTGTAACGTGTATACGAGCCAGTCCTCCCCTTAGGCATCCCTTCCCTTAGGCAGATAGCCCTCGAGGCTTTGCCGTAATCACACACACAATGAATTTTCCTTTTTTTAGAACAGTTCCATATCATTTACCTAAAATACGAAGGCCTTGAATCATCAAGAAATCTTGATGAACCAATGATCCTCAGTTACTAGAAAACGGCAAAGCACACGAAGGCTATTAACACAAAATGAATGACTAGAGAATATCTCAATAATTTTCTGGAAGCTATAATTTGTTGCTACTTGAAAAAGAGCTTTGTGTCTGAAATATATTCGAGCGTTAAGCCCAAAGATTTTCCTCGAAAGCTTTTACATTATTGTTATTCTTGATGCAGAGCTTAACAGAGAGAGTATTTTTAAGAATTTAAATATCACCGATTTGCCAGTTTATTGTTACACACATATATAATCAAAGATCTATGGACCATTAAACACTAAATAATATTTATAATGTGTGCCACGTTTATATTTAAAATGATTTTCATAAAAATTGAATTCTTCAATTTTGCACCGTTCGAATAATGAAGATGTTAAAATTTTATGAAGGAAAAAAAGTTTGAATAAATTTCTGGATTTTAAACTTGATTTTACTCTAATTTAAAAATACGCTAGCGAAAAAACATTAATTGTAAATAAAAATTAAATGAGAATTTTTTAAATGAATGCGCAATTCTCCATTTATTTCGTATGACAAAGTGAAATTAATTAATTTTTCATATCCCAATTAAGAGATAATAGGAAACACACATTAACTATCCTAACTAAAGTAGCATAATAATTATATGGGGAAGGGGACTCATACACCTTAAACACCCTATGATCTTCGACTATGTGACTGTTGCAAGAATTGGGATATTTTGTTTACTTTAAAAGCAATTACTTCCAACTTTTTACAGCTGACTACATAATGTAGCTGCTTCGGAAACGAGTAACCAGAAAGTTTGTGTTGCCACAAATATTTTTGTAATTTAATACGATTTGTGACAAAATGTTTCGCCGCGTTTCCACCTTGCGCGCATGATATTTTTAAAATGGCTAATAGTACATACTTGATATTTGATGGAATTCTTTATATGGGCACTATTGTCTAACTGAACCATAAATCTGATGAATATTTTAATATTAAAAAATTTTATGCACGAAAACATTATAGATTTTTTTAATGAAATACCTTTCATAAACTCAACTCCAAATAAAATAAAAGTTTAACGTGAAATTCTTAGATTTTTGGTTCACAGTAGTTTCCAAATGTTATAAAAGCTATATATTAAATATGGAATTAAATTATGCAACAGAATGTTTTAAACTGTGCGCGCATGGTGGAAACATGACGAAAATGTTTGCCACAAAGCGGATTAAATTATAAAACTATTTGTGGCAACACAAATTTTCTGATGACTATCTCAGGAAGCAGCTATATTATGTAGTCAGCTGTAAAAAGTTGGAAGTAATTGCTTTTAAAATCAATAAGTTATCCCAATTCTTGCAACAGTCAGATATTCGAAGATGTTATCGGTTTTAAGGTGTATGAGTCCCCTTAAGATAAAATAGTAAACATTTAGATTATACGAAGCAGAATGAAATATAGAAATACCTTTCTGGAATGAAGGTTTATTAAAGCAAGCTTTCGCAGATTATACAATACTTATTGAACTAATTGAAATTTTTGCTTTTGAAGTTCATATTACAAGCAGAAATATTCTGGATTTAGTAAAATAGTTATTTTATAAACTTTATCTTATATTACTCTGAGTAATTTTTACTGAAGATTAATTGGTACTTTTCTGTTATTGGATTCAGAAATTGCATGCATCTATATATATTTGTAATAATAAAATTCCATAGTCAAGAATACACTTAAAATTCTAACTGTATGTTCTTTTCATTTTTAATGGCGACGTTCTCTTATTTGAAAGTACGTGGAATTAAATCCAAAGCCCCGTAGTCAAGTTGTTTTTCTCGCTTTTTCTACACGTACAGTTTTAGAATGTTTTGGAAATATTTAAAAGCGAACTGGATTGGCTGACGAGGCTGACGTCATTTTTTGGAAACTCCGCCTTTCCAGAGGCTATAAAAGGACTCGCAAAAGGAATATCGGGGCTTTTTTTAAATGTCACGATGCAGTAAACTTCATACAAAAAGTTATTAGTAATTCTTTTTATTTACTCCGGATATATGATTTTTGTAACTGCTATTTCTCCTGAATAATAATAAATGGATCCTGTTTTTTAAACTTATCGTCTGATTATTTAAGCTACGACTAAAGCTGATACATGTTTGTGTTTAATACATGCATACATACACATAGAAATGCATACATGCATGCCCACATACATTTTTGAATCTGGTCTTGGTAACAGAAAAGTACCAATTAATTTAAATTCAACGCCGTTAAGGGATTTCTACCTCACTGAATATTCGTATATTCTACCTCATGAATGGTCACGTGGTTAAGATAGTTGAATGCTAAAAGTTTGACATCGGTTCCACCCCAGGCAAATGGGCTGGATGCAGGGTTATTTTTTATAGTTTTGCTCATGTGTAACGTATAAAATGAAGGAGTTTCCCTTAGGAAGTCCACTACGAAGCCATCTCTCTCCTTCGACAGTAACCCTCGTGTGCTTTACCACATTCCAACTGGATCCCTGGACACGTTGCCATTAAGGGGAATGAACTGGCGGATATTGCAGCTAAAACTGCAACCACAATGTACAATCTTCGGATTTCACTAGCAGACATCAAAGGGTTTGTCAAAAGCAAAATTCTCAGCAAATCGCAAAAGCAATGGGATGACAAAGTATATAACAAGCTGAGAAATGTAAAACCCACCATTGGATACTGGCCATGTATGGCTAATAGAAAGGAGGATGTCCTCTTGACTCGACTGAGAATTGGCCATTGTCGCCTGACCCATGACTATCTTCTGAAGGGAGAAGAGAATCCCAGCTATCCAAACTGCAATGCAGATCTGACACTCCATCATATCTTGGTGGAATGCCAGAGTTTAAATTATTTTCGCCAAAAACATTTTAATTGTTCAGAACTGGACTTAGGAAATTTAATTGGAAAAACACATCATCGTAATTTGTTTCTGCTTTTAAAAGATATTGGCTTTTATAATAGACTTTAACCTGTTTTTTTAAAAAGATATCAGCTTTTATCATAGATCTGTCTCTTTTTATCTAAGCTGGAAGTTTTTATAAATGACTAATTGCATTGTTACCATTTGTCTGGCGCAGATAACCTTGACAGGTTTTGTGCCAAATTACAATAATCCAATCCAATCCAATCCCATATTCCAACAATCTAATCTAACACTCTATATTAATGGTAATAATAAATTAAATTCTCTTTATTTTATGTTACAGTTTCTTAATTACTTTTTAGTTTAATATTTTTGAAGATTTCTGCATGAATTTTTAACCACAGACTAATTTTAACCAAGAAACAAGCCAAAATAAAATTTAAAATTAGGCAAAGCAGGAAAAAAGTTGCTGGTTTGCCTAATTTGAAGAGATAATAATTATTCAAATTACTATATTTTAGCTCGTGTTATTCAGTAATCTATGCTAGCGTTTCTTAATTTTATTTAGTAGCCGCTCCCCAAGTGCAGCAGATATAACCTTCAAAGCTCTGTGTATAGTTTATATTGTAATCTTACGGTAAAATATTTTGTACATGATAAATTTCAGGTATTTTCATTTAATTTATGTTTGCATTGGTTTGAAAATAGAATACAAAGAAAATGTAACAACAAAGCAAAAGATAAACTTTAAAAATGATTAAGAACGTAGTCCATGACTATTGGTTCTATGCTACTGACTTCCAGTTTATATTATTAAGAAATAAGTAGTTTTTAGAATTTCAATAATCCAAAAAATGTATGGTGGTAAAACAATTTATATCTATCTAGAAAACTTTTCTCACTTTGATTAGAACTTAAGAAATTATTTAGTCAAATAATTAATAAGTCAAATAATTTCTAACCAAATTTAAATTAATTATTTTCATATTTATGTGCATGCCGGAAAAACTGAGGAAAACCCAGAGAGAAAAACCTCAATGAATGGAAGATATATGAGTAGCACAATATTAATAAACATTGCCACAGATTAATCATAATGAAATTAATAAATAATAATATATGTTAATTTAATAACATTTATAATTATTATCGGATTATTTATTACATTTGAAGACTATCTTTTAATAGTCTTCTTTTAAACAGTTGCGTGCTATGTATCTTTCCTGGCCAATTTCTTGCAAATGATGATTTTTCAGGGTGAAATCACAGAACTTTTAAAAATTTTTGACTTGTTTTTAGAAAATTCAGTTATTCTGGAATTTCCTAGTTTATTTTAGGAAAGAAATTTGTAGGTTTCAGTTTAAAAATTTTGCAGAACCAAAAGAAAAGTGTAGGCTTCAGTTTAAAAAAATTAAAAAACCAAAAGAGATTTTTTGTATTAAATTTTAAATAAAAAAGTATTTTAAGTGTAAATACTTTTTAAAATTTTGAAAAATTCCTTTTACTGAATATGACGCTATGCCGTAATAAATTTGAATATTCTTGCGTGAATTGGAAAACTAAATTTTTTAAGAGCTTTTTCAAAGAAAAAAAACATTACATTAAGCTTTTGAAAACTATTTTTATTTTGTCTCTCCAATCGTTAGAGCAGGATTATGGCTGTTCTTGTTCTACGCCGTGAACTAGCAGATTTTGTTTAAGAACCGAAAAGTTGATGTCTAAAGGAACACAGACTAAATAACTTTAAAATGGGAATTTTTCATTTGAATACATTCGGTGGCGTTCAAAAGATGATTTTGAGCTTTTCTATTTGTTATTTAAGTGCTCGGTAACAAGTTTAGTTTCGAATTTCATTTTCATACTCGGTTGTAGTTTTCTTTCTGTTTGCATTTGCATTACTTTAAACCCACTTTCTGAACAACTTGATTTTTTTCAGCTTTTATGTTACGAATAAAACTTTTGACTTAACTTATTACTATAGTAATTTTATGAAGCTTTCTACGAATATTCTGTGAAATATTCTGAATTAAATGTACTAAAAGTTTAGGTTCATGTTCTGAAACTTTTTCAGACAATTCTGCAAATGAAAAAAGAGAAATTTCTCGCAAAATAACTAGTGCGTGTACTCACACAGTTATCTTTAATAGACATTTCACTTTATCGCATTGATTTTAGTCCATTTAATTACTTATACCTTAATAAATATGAATGACAAAAGTAAAATATTGGTACATATTTTTGTGCGAACATATCTAGTAATCCTGAAATTCAACACATTTTTAATCCAAAATGTAATATAAATCCAAAAATTATACTTTGGTAATGTTTTGTTTGATAATTTTTGTTATACTTTTAAGTTTTAGCTAAATAACGCCAATAATATATTTATTTGTACTACCTTCCAAAATTTGCATGTTGAATGTAGTCAGATAAAAAATACATTTTAATACGTGATGTTGTCTTAAGTCTGTTGTATGGAATGGGAAAATTTAATATTTACTTAATATTTTTAAGATAAAAATTTCGTCACCGTAAGGATTTTTAATCAGCGTAAATTTCACTAGTATTATTTTGTCAGGACAGAACAAACATGAAAAGTTATCGTAATAATTTGTCTAAATTTAAAAAATGAGAACTAATAACTTTTAAATTTTTACAGCAATTTGTAATTTTATCTGTCTGTCTATATCTATAGCACACAATTTAATCTAGAATTAGAAGCATTACATTTTAATCTAAAATTAGAAGAATTAATTCTAAAAATTAGAAGATCAATATATCAATAAGATCAATATATCAATAAGATATTGACTTTTATTATTTGGCATTTGTTCATTATGTGCACCTTTATGCTGCACGAATTTTGTGTATAAACCTGGCTTAATGTTCTATGCGTAACCTGTTAAAATATTTAAAGTAAAAACATGGAATATTTTTAATGAAAGCGTCTAACTTACACTAATTAAACACTATTACTTAACGCCGACTAAGCTCTATTTAAATTTAATATATATATATATTAGTCTGAATGCTTTCAGATTTTATATATATATATACTATATAAAAGTCTGAAAGTTTTCAGATTTTATATTACGCTCAAAGAAGCATTTTCTTAATGTTTTGTGGGATACCTTTATTTTTCAAATATCATGTTCTTCGCACTTAAAACATAAAATTCAATTCAACAAAATTTTAACAAAATATATAAAACAGCATATCTTTAGAATTTCCGATAGAGTCTCGCGCGCTGGACATAAGAATGTTAGTTTGTTTCCGTACAGTGTTGCCATTGTTCGTTTTGAAATCATGGAGTTTTTTGGCCAAAAATTCGTTAAGTTTTAGAAAATATGAAATCGATAATGAAAAAAATTCCTAATTTGGGCTACCAGATACCCATATTCGGTGGAAGATTACGTTATTAAATATTGAATGGCTCTAGGTACCGTTGATTTATCACAATGCGAGAAACAGATATATTTATGCAGATTCTTCTTTATTTAATTTCTTTAAATATAACACAAGTTTCTAATATTGGATGGCAACAATTTAAAAAGTGATACGCCGTTTATAGTGAATCAACGCAAAGCAAATGTCAAAACGAAATTAATAGCCCTTTTGGGCTAACGCCGTTTGGGCTAAAAATTAATAATTTGAGCCAAAAATTCGTTAAGTTTTAGAAAATGTGAAATCGATAATAAAAAAAAACTCCAAATTTGGGCTTCCAGATACCCATATTCGGTGGAAGATTACGTTATTAAATATTGAATGGCTCTAGGTACCGTTGATTTATCACAATGCGAGAAACAGATATATTTATGCAGATTCTTCTTTATTTAATTTCTTTAAATATAACACAGGTTTCTAATATTGGATGGCAACAATTTAAAAAGTGATTCGCCATTTATAGTGAATCAAAGCAAAGCAAATGTCAAAACAAAATTAATAGCCCTTTTGGGCTAACGCCGTTTGGGCTAAAAATTAATAATTCGAAATTCGTCTGCCTTAATACATCCAGTCTGAATTTCTGAGATTCATTTAGATCAGGGGTATCAAACAGGCTGTTCCCGAAGCTTTTATGCCACCTGCGGAGATATGTGAATTATGTATTTGTTGCAAATACGATGTTGTAAAGATCACAAGATTTTTGTTAACCGAGGTCCGAAATTACAATTTTTTCGTTTCCATTGAAAACGAGCATGAATAACCCAATCTGTAAATGCGATTAAGTAATTTGCAACGTTGTATAAATCTAATTCAAAGATTTGAAGATGCAGAGTTTATTAGCTTTTACTCGTACTTATTGAAAAGAAATGGGTTAAATCAAGAAGTTTGCATGAAAAATAATCGCTCGGTTTGGGAATACATTTTTATGTGAACAGATTTTTTTAACAGTTAAAAATTGATAAGAGAAGAACCATTGATCGATGAATCTACAATCCGTGTGGAAGTAATTTCTTTATCGGAATCTAATATCACAAAAGCTGCAGTAAAAAATAAAGAGTTTATAACTGCTTGCGTAGAAACGTACAGTGTCTCAAAAAAGTGATGGGACACTTGTGCTTTACAAAAGGAAACTGTAATAAAATAAATTAAAAGAACATGTAAACATTTTTTGTGGGTGTGTTTCATACTTAAATTTAGTAACAATTATTATATAACATACATTTTCTCATAATATTAAAATATTAATTTAATAAAAATACAATTGTTTAGAACGGAGCAAAAAATGGCTCACATAAGTGATGGGACACCATTAGATACTACTACGTACTACACTTAATTCGATTTGCTGGATATCACGGTAGAGCAGCCAGGAAAAAATTCTTCGTAAGTGAAAAGAATAGAAAACTCAGACTGGCTTTCGCAAAATCCAACATAAATAAGAATTCTGATTACTGGAATGAAGTTATATTTGATGATGAGAGTAAATTTAATATATTTGGTTCTGACGGTGGAATCTTGGTGTGAAGAAAACCCAGGGAAGAATTTCGCAAACAGGACTTGGTGCCAACAGTAAAACATGGTGGAGGAGGAGTTATGGTGTGAAAGTGTATGTCGTCCGCTGCAGTTGGTACTCTTGTTTTTATTGACAGTATAATGGATCAGTACAAGTATATTGACATTTTAAATCAAAATTTGAAATCTTCAGCACGAAAATTGAACCTTCATAACGATATTAAATTCTACCAGGACAATGACCCCAAGCACACTGCTTTGAACGTTAGACTCTGGCTGCTGTATAACTGTCCTAAAATAATAAAAACACCACCACAATCTCCAGACTTAAATCCCATAGAGAGTATTTGGCAAGAATTGGAATCAAGAATTCGCAAACACACCATTTCTTCAAAACAACAATTAATATCGGTGCTTCAAGAAGAATGGGGGTAAAATCACTCCAGAAATCACAAAAACATTAGTCGAAACCATCCCAAGAAGATTAAATCATGTTTTAAAAGTAAAAGGATATCCAACAAAATATTAAAACCTTTTAAAGAGGAGAATTTTTGGATAAATATTTGATGGAAAAGTAAGTGTCCCATCACTTATGTGAGCCATTTTTTGCTACGTTCTAAACAATTGTATTTTTAGTAAATTTTTATTTTAATATTTTGAGAAAATGTATATTATGTAATAATTGTTACTAAATTTAAGTACGAAACACACCCAAAAAGAATTTTACACGTTTTTGTTTTATTTATTTTACTACAGTTTCCTTTTGTAAACTACAAGTGTCCCATCACTTTTGTGAGACACTGTATGCACAGAGGGTGTTCACACATTTTTGTAACGACTTTTCTCCGGGAATTTAAATATTAATTCTAAAATACAAACGTAACTGCCATCCAGTTGGAATAAGGTTAATTATCGTCTGCAGCGTTAAAAATATTCTTTTCTTTAAAATGTTGCTAAAAAATAAACAATTGGATCGAAGGCTCTATTTTTGCGCTGTCCGAAAAGAGAAACTCTTATTCAGTTATCAAAAAAAGATGTGAAAAGATGGTTTTAATGTTTCTACACGTAAAGTAAGTGACATAATTAACATGAAAGGTAAGAAACGTCAAAGTTTACATCTTTGACTGGGAAAAAGGCAAAAAATGCATACCCAACAAAGGTAAGTACAGCTCTTATTAAATCTAAAGTTGCATCTTATGCTTTAAAGGAAAATCGAGCCCTCAAAGAGCTATTGCATATCTTTAAGTATTTTTGTAGGAACTGTGAACAAAATTATAAAATCTTATTTAGAACAAAATACATGATGCTCATCAGCTAATGCCAAAACATGTTTCTCGACGTAAGACTATGTGGTGAAAATTGCTCGTATGAAAATTATTTGACTGGTGAAAAATAGAAATATATAATGGCAATGGATGAGGCTGGGATATACTTATCTAATTGCAATAGATAAAGATCGACTTATGATGTTGGGAGGCCCCAACTTGTCAGCAACAGTAGTAGTGACTGCTATGAACTGGAAATTACGCAGGGGACTCGTACTTAAGGGGACTCGTACACCTTAAAACCCATAAGATCTTTGAATATGTGACTGTTGTAAGAATTGGGATAACTTATTTATTTTAAAAGCAGTTACTTCCAACTTTTTACGGCTGACTACATAATATAGTTGCTTTCTGAAATAGTGATCAGAAAGTTTGTGTTGCCACAAATATTTTGATAATTTAATCCGCTTTGCGACAACATTTTTCGTCATGTTTCCACCTTGCGCGCACAGTTTAAAACATTCTGTTGCATAATTTAATTGCATATTTAATATATAGCTTTTATAACATTTGGAAATTACCGTGAACCAAAAATTCTAAGAATTTCATGTTCAATTTTTATTTTATTTGGAGTCGAGTTTATAAAATGTATTTTATTAAAAAAAAACCTGTAGTGTTTCCGTCCATAAAATTTTTTAATATTAAAACATTCATCAGATTTTTAGTTCAGTTAAAAAATAGGGCTCATATAAAGAATTCCACATAATTTCAAGTATGTACCATTAACCATTTTTAAAATATCGTGCGCGCAAGGTGGAAACGTGACGAAATATTTTGTCACAAAGCGGATTAAATTACAAAAATATTTGTGGCAACACAAACTTTCTGGTTACTACTTTCCAAAGCAGCTATATTATGTAGTCAGCTGTAAAAAGTTGGAAGTAATTGATTTTAATATAAATAAAATATCTCAGTTCTTGCAACAGTCACATATTCGAAGGGTGTTAAGGGGTTTAAGGTGTATGAGCCCCCTTAAGAAGGGTTTAACTCCCTTTTTATTTCACTTTAGAAATCACAGTTGCGTTCACTTGACGCTCACAAACTACGCCGACCCGACGGTTAAACAAAAATAGAAAAGTACAACTAAAAATAAATGACAAGATGCATAAATAACGAAGTCACTATCTAAGAGGCTGGCTGTATAATTGTAACTATCTTAACCGCGTTCTAAGATACAGCTGAGATTCAGCAAACTTTCTGATTAAGAATTTGAAAGATTCAACGAACTGTCGAAATAGGCGCACAGGCCGAAACGCGCGGTTCTTAAACTTTCTACCAAGCAACCTTCACGCTCGTGATTCAAGAAGCACACTTACAAATCTCGTTTCCCTTCTATTTAAACTCAATTACTTCTGCTTAAAATTTGAATACTCTGCGCGTTCTACTACGATTTACATACTCTGGCATTTGCAATTCGAGGGAAAAGTAAAGGCTTGACAGGAAAGATAGCTTAAAATAAATGTTAGTTAAAATAAATATAAACCCTACAGACTTACTACCGAAAAAGAGGAGATAAAGGCTTAATATATTGGTTAAGATAAAAAAAAAGTTTTTCTAAAGGTTTTACGGTTATTACCTGGTTCTCCTAAAACGGAAAACTTAAAATAAGGAAAGTAGAAAAAAATGTCAATATTAATTTGGATTACTGTCAGAAATATGTTTTATGATTGTTCGGATAAAAAAATTCCATCTCTTTATCCGAACAATCTTCATTGTGGTAAGTTCCATCAGAACAAGGCTCCAAACCATACCTCTAAATCTACAGCTCTATTTTTTGAAAAAATGAGAAATGAAACCGGAATCGAAGCTATTCTCTTTAAATGCATCCCACCCAAGTCTCTCGATGTGCCTCATATCGATTACTGTACTTCTGGATTTATAAAAACAAGCTCTTTATAAGCGGTATCTCAAAATAAGGAGGAGGAGTGGAAAGTGGGAATAAATGAAGGGAGTGGAATAAAATCAACTTTGATGTTTTAAGAAAAAGACTCTTAGAAATCAAGACGTAATCAACAAAAGGGCTATCAAACTGAACATATTACAAAACAAAATTCAAAGTTTTATTTATATATAAATCTTTCCAAAATCGTTAAAAAAAATGTGTGTACTTTTACTTGCTTATTATACCGAAGAAAAAATTAATAAATACGGAAAAGAAATTAGGTTGTTAATATTTATTCTGAGAGTTTGGCTTTCTGTGAAATGTTTCTTTGAAAATTTAGAAATTTTTCATAATTGATTTGTCGTTTAAATTTTATAAGTAAATTAATTAATGATTAATTAAACATGCTAGAACTATTTGAAAGGAATGTTTGTCTAAGAATTTCATATTTAGCTGTCGGTATATTTTGCATTACGATGTGTAACCAACAAATATCTATTGCAAGTACCAAAAAGCAGATTTCAGATAGAAAAAAACAATGAAAAAAAAATAGGAATTTGAATTGTTTTCCTTTATGTTATTATTCTTTATGTCACGTTTTTATAAATATCTAGTAAACGAAACTTGAAACTTGTTTAAAATATTTTTTTTTTTATTTCGTTAATATTATTTTTTTTTTTTTTTTTTTATTTTTTTTTTATTTTTTGAAAATAAAAAGTTCTTTCGTGCATACGGCTGACTCCACCGATTCAGATATTCAGAATATGCTTAAAATCCGTGGGGGAAAAAAAAAAAATTTTATGCCTATTGATACAAGCATAGATTTCGAATGAAACTTTGAGCGTTACAATTATAGGACATAACCAGAATTACAAGGAAGAAAATTTAAAGTGCTATTAAGAGTAATTTTTTTATAATTTGGGAATCTGAAATTATTATTTTAAAGATTAAAAACAAGCTTCAAATTTCCTAATAATATGCGTACGGGTAATTTTAGAATAAGAACTGCAAACAGAAAGAAAGGCTGCTTCAAACAATTTTGATTCTTTTTGTTTGGAGGCCGAGTTGTTTGGGGTTTCTTCTTTCTCTCTTTTTCTCATATCATTCAGTTATTAAAATGTGGATTGCTGTTGTCTTGAAAGACGATGCTAAATAGATTTGCAAAAATATTATATCCTTTAGATGATGATTTAGATATTTTTTGAGAACTTGATTTAAACTAGGTTTTAAACTGTCGGCTTAAATCAGTTTTAGTGATTCCATATTATTCTGCCAGTTTTAAATCATTGAATGATATATAATTACTCAGTTATAATGTAGAACGATCAGAAACAATATAATGTAATACGCGTATTACCCTTTCCTCCATCAGTTATTTATAGACGAAACTTGATTTAAACGAGGTTTTAAACTGTCGGCTTAAGGAATTTTAGTAATTTCATATTATTCTGCCAGTTTTAAATCATTGAATAATATATAATTACTCAATTATAATGTAGAATTATCAGAAACACTGTAATGTAATACGCGTATTCCCCTTTCCTCCATCAGTTATTTATAGACGAAACTCCGGAATATATTTTCTTTCCTCAAGTAGAAAATTAACTGTTCTGCGAGTAAAATGTTACGTTAAAACTCTCACATAAAAGCCTATCTTTACGTTTTACTTTCAGTGTCTTTTGAAAAGATGTTAGAAATGAATAAAATTCTTGTTAAAATCAGAATATTTTAATTTTGATATGCTTTATGCATCCGCTTAAGAGTTCTAAGGGCACAGTCACTTCTAAAGCACTTTTTAAAAAAAGCTTTATTTCTTTCTTTTTTTTTTTTCTTTTTTTTTTCTTTTTTCTTTTTCTGTTTTTCAGCCCACAGGGACAATTTGCCCAGAAGGGCTATTAATTTCATTTTGGCATTTTGCGCTGACTCACTATAAACGGCGAATCACTTTTTAAATTGTTGCCACTAAATATTAGATCTCTGTATTATATTTAAAGAAATTAAATAATGAACAATCTGCATAAATGTATGCATGTTTCTCACATTAAGATAAAATGATGGTAACTAGAGCCATCGAATTTTGAATAACGTACGTCTCCTCCCGAATATACGCATCTGGAAGCCCAAATTTGGAATTTGTTTTATTATCTCTTTCATATTTTATAAACCATGAGTTTTTGCCTAAGAGACTCAACGATTTCAAAGCGAGGATGGCAACACTGTACGAAAAATAAACATTTTTATCTCCGGCGTGCGAGACTTTGTTTCGGAAATTCTGAAGATATGCTCCTTTTAAAATTATTTTGCTATATTGCTCTTGAACTGAATTTTATGTGCTTAAGTGCGAAAAACATGATATTTAATAATTAAAGGTAATACACGAAACGTTAAAAAAACGCCCCTCTGGACGTAATGTAAAATTTGAAAGTTTTCAGATTTTTTATTTATTTATTTGGAAAGAGGGGAAATGTCCACAATTATATAGAGTAAATAGTTTTATATGAAATATTATTCTTTAAATTTATTGTATTCGAGAAACATAAAATTCTACCTTAATTATCATTAATTAAGATAATAAGTTAGGTGATTTCGCATATTAACCTTACTTATCATTTGAAGTTTTAACATAAAATATATAAGCTTAAATACATAAATTTTTGTCATTTATATCATTCGAAACTTAAATATTAATGCGATGTTTTTGAATAAACATTCTTATTTTTTCACTTCGCTTGAAAAGAGTGGAGTTTATCATGTAAAAAGGTTCAAAGTAATATTTAATTTAAGAGAAAGTCAAAGAAATAAGATTTGTTTCTCTCTATTTTTGAAGTCACCAAAGAATAAGGCCTTTTTATTCATCATCAAAGAATAAGTCCTGTATTGTTTTTCCTTAAAATCTTACACTACTTATCAAAAGGACACTTCATAAACGAAATTAATCTGAAATTACTGAATTAGAGAGAAATCATAGTACAAACCGTCTAATATTGCCTATTTTCTAAGAAAATTAATGAAATAAATCATTGTTAAATGAAAGTGTGCATGCATTGTTTATTTCTTAGTTACTTATATTTATGGATAACATGATTATTTAAATTTCTGCGAATTAAGCTACAGTGGCATCACCATAATTTCTAATAATATGTATTCTTTAGGATTTAAAACTTAACTTCAGAACTTGTAGGATTTAAATACCTTTAAAAATAATTGATTTTCCAATAATTATATGTAATACGTTATTAATTATTAGCAGTTATTTAAAATTAATGGCTGACTAACTTCTAGAACTTGATGAAAAACTTCATTTATCTCTAAATTAAAAACGATTCAGAAATTCGTATGTCTTGTACTTAATACAGAGTCAGATTTTTCTAAACTCTAATAATACCCTCTCTCTAATAGCACTTCATAAGGACTAAAAAGTTATCTATAACGCTTCTGTTAAATTAATTTTGAATGCATAAAATGAAAATATCTCTCTTTGGTAAATACCGTGGAACTTCGATAGATCGAACTGAATGTTAACATTCCTTGACATTTGGTCATGTTTTCTATTATTTTTTTTTATTTAATTAATTTTTTTGTTAAATACTCTTATTTCTGGTTCAGTTTCGGCTTATCCAAGTTCAATATCAGTACAGTTTAATTTAAATAAAAATATTTATGATAGTTTTACTCTAGAAGAACAAAGAAAAATGTACAGTATCCGGTGTTTTAACTCGTGTTAATTCAAAGTTGAGATGTTTGTTTACAATTAAAAAAAAAAAAAATCGGAAAGCCTTCAGATTTTATATTACGCCCAAAGATGCGTTTTTTTTAACGTTTTGCGTGTTATCTTTATTTATTAAATATCATGTTCTTCGCATTTAAACCGTAAAATTCAATTCAAGAGCAATATCCCAAAACAATTTTAAAATCAGCATATCTTTAGAATTTCCATTACATAGTCTCATGCGCTGGAGATAAAAATGTTTTTTCCGTACAGTGTTGCCAATGCTCGCTTCGAAACCGTTCAGTTTATTAATAAAAAACTCAAATTTTCAAATTTGGACTTCCAGATTCCATATTTGAGTGGAGACATACATTATTCAAAATTGGATGGCTCTAGGTACCGTTGTTTATCACAGTGCGAGAAACATGCATACATTTATGCAGATTCTTTATTATTTAATTTTTTTTTAAGTATAACACAGAGCTCTAATATTTGGTGGCAACAATTAAAAAATTGAATCGCCGTTTATAGGGAATCAACGCAAAATGCCAAAACGAAATTAATAGCCCTTCTGGGCAAATTGCTGCTATGGGCTAAAAACTAGACAGTTTATCTTAGACAGAACAAAAAAAAAAAAAAAAAAAAAAAAAAAAAAAAAAGAGGATATGCAAATTATGATAACAAGATATAACCTCATGTTTCTTGTTAAATCAATTATTTTCTTTTTTCAGTCAAAGTGATTCAAAAGAGTTTATGAGTGTTTTTTTAATAACATTTTCCTTTACTTAAAACCTAAACTGCTATTATAACAATGTTTCCATATAGTGACACAAATATTTTACATAGGCACGCACACTCACACTTGTGATACAAAAAGTTAAAAAAAAAAACTTAGGAGGAGGAAAAAAATGTTATTATATGTATATTTATGAAATTCATTAGCAACTAGTGTTTTGGCTTAAATTACTCATTAGCAACTCTTAAATTTCACTCGCGGCTCAGTTTCATGTATTATTTTCTTATTTGGTTAGTGCAGAGTGGATTATTTTAATTAAAATAGAAACTTAAATATCAGAACTTACCCGACACCGATATGACATTCTTCGCTGCCATCTTCTCCTTTGACTCTGCTGCCAAAATTGCACTAACGCCGAACTTGAGATAGGGTGCTCCCGGACTCGCGCTCTGGGCTCCGCTGCCGTTTTGACATCTTCCACTGACAGTCTTGCTGCTCACCGCACCGGGAGAGCACCCAGCACAAGTCGTGCACGCCGTGCACCCCCCTGCCTGTTCCGGACAAGCAGACACGGCTATGGGCCGGGCAAGGAACGGCCCGCCACTGGCTACTGCAGCAGCCACAGCGGCCCTGTCCCTTAAGATATTGTCCACCAGGAAGGAACTGCTGACCGGTGGGCTGGCAGCCGGGGACAACGGACTGGACACCAGACCTCCTGCAGGCATGGGACAACGGAGTAATGGGGAGTAAACTGAAGTTTGGGCCAACAAGTTTGGATACATAATACACTCCAAAGTCCTCTGCAACACCTCTGTGGCGGTAATTTTACCTGTTTTTTAAACGATATGTCATGGTTATATCACCTAATTAAAGCTGCTAGATTAAAATAGCAACTCCAACAGCCAGTCCAGTAATCACAATCTTGGAATATCTCGTCTAAGTACCATTGTCCAGATATTCTAAACTTTTGTTGCTCGAAGATTAAGGTATTCTTTTTATTAATTAATTTATTTTTTTCAGTCACTTCAAATCGATTTACATCCCAAATTACGAAGATTGTTCAGTTTTCAGTTGGTTTGTTTTCTTGGAAGCAGTCAGTTCATCAACTTTGCCCCTTCAAGCGAAGGAATCCAATTAAAGAAAAAGTCTTTTACAGACGAGATTACTCTAAAGGCTTTTTTTTTTTTTTTTCTTTTTCTAGTTTAAGAAATAAATAAGTTATCTTTCATATTTTTGTTCGAATAATTCACATTTAACGAAAAATATTTCGAAAAAAGTTCCTTTGCAGAGCTGATTGATTTAACGTAATTGCCAGTATTTTGAGATAAGTTATTGGCAACGAATTCAGTTCATTTATTAGTCAACCGATCTGCAGCTCTATTAAAGCTGAGCAATTACAGCTCATAAAAGAATAACAACTGAGACCGCGGAAAAGCGCTCAGCGGGGGGCCGAACCAACGGGAAACACACGTGCGATTTAAATCGTCTGCAAGAATGCGGTTATTTGTCTCTCTGGGTATCGTCTGCCGCTCCTGTGACCATCAGCTGCGAGTTAGAACGATTAGGGTTAACCGTCGGGGTCTTGTCAAATCAGCCTTGACGGCTAGAGTCCATGAATTATACACAACGCTGCTGAAATGTTTTCGTAATGTGCTAACACGGCCTTCGCCTTCTTGAGTACAGAGGGAAGAGCCAAATACATACACCCCGCGCCGTGAACCACATGAATGTAAGGCCGGCCCCCAAAGTCCGTTGCCGATTGGATAAGAGATATGCCCATCAAAAGCGTGGCTCGCCCATTTAGCGTCACGTGACAATTATCACGTGATCACGCCCTCTCGAATCACCTGTTGAGATGGAGAGGAGCGGTATTGTTTCGTCTTGATGCACTTAGGGATTTTTCTGCATGGGGATTTAACTAATACTTTCTTTTTTCCCTTTCTTAATTCCGGGAAATAAATGGAAGAGACGTTTGGTGAAAGATAATGGAAGTTTTCGGACGCTTATATTTATTTATATCAGCCTAGTTTTGAAGGTATAAATTCAAGATCTACAAGCGGTTTCTTAAAATAATCATGAAACTGTTGGTATTACAATTTTTTTCAAACACGCTCATTTTTAGCACAAAGGGGCAATTTGCCCAGAAGGGCTGTTAATTTCGTTTTGCCATTTTGCGTGGATTCATTATAAACGGTGAATCACTTTTGAAATTGTTGCCATCAAAATATTAGAGTCTTGCATTATATTTAGAGAAATTAAATGATAAAGAATCATAAATGTACGCATGTTTCTCGCATTGTGATAAAACAACGATACCTAGTGCCATCCAACTTTCAATGACTGCGAATATGGGCATGTGGAAGGCCAAATCTGAAATTTGGAATTGGTTTTATTATCGATTTCATATCTGTTTCACACTTGTTTGTTTGTTCATTTTTGATTAACAAACTCAAGGATTTCAAAGCGAGCCATGGCAACGTTGTACGGAAAACACATTTTTATCTCCAACGCGGGAGACTGTGTATCGGAAATTCTAAAGATACGCTCAATTTAAAATTATTTTGCGATATTGCTCTCGAACTGAGTTTTATGGTTTAAGTGCGAAGAACATGATATTTAATAAATAAAGATAACACGCAAATCGTTGACGAAACGCCCCTTTGAACGTAATTTAAAATCTGAAACCTTTCAGATTTATTTATTTTGCTGAGTTATTTCCGTGCTTTTATTTCCCTGAACAAAAACTTCGTTAGAAACTGAAAATGCTTAGAAAACGAACTCTGAAGTCAAAGTGCGCCAAGTTTTCGTAAACATTCATAATTCCGGTTTCTTAGCAGCAATTCTTAGAATGTATTAATGTACTCAATAAATTGCCGGATAAAAATATGTTTCTTGCAGAAAATTCTAGTCGAAATTAATGCTTTTATACGGGGAATGGAAAGAGGAAATAAAGTGTTGCCTTCTGAAAAGTGAAGTACGATTTATCATGCAAATGTAATTTCTTTATTTGAAAATCACAAGATAATTTTCATTAATAAAGAAATTATCATTAATAAAATTATCATTAATTAAGAAATTTATCATTAATAAAGAAAAGAAAAGTTTTTACATGGGAACAAGAAATTAAATATTTTTTTTTAAATAATTCATCTACAATTTTATATCGCAAATCATAACAGCGTGAGGCTGTCTTGATAAATTTATAAAGATAATAGCGTATAAAGATAATAACAATTTCATTCATAGATTCTCACTCAGATATTTTATTATTCGATATCAGGGCCGTTCTAGGCCATTGCTACCCGCGTATTTTCCTACGATTGCCGTCCCCCCCCCAAAAAAAAATGCTCCTCAATGATTAATAAAACTTTTATTTCATACTCACTAAGTACTTACATATGACAAATTGTATAAAAAGTACTTACATATAACAAGTACTTACGATAATTTTAATGAATTAAAAATATTTAGCCGTGGTATCGCGAGACCCTGATTGTGAACCCCCGCTAGGAACGGCCCTGATATAAAATTGTAGATGAATTTTCTAAAGTTAATTTTGTGTCTCGTGTGTGTAAGTTATTGTATCACTTCTCAAATTGTAGCCGCTCTGCATTATATTTGAAGAAATTAAATAATGAAGAATCTGAATGAATGTATGTATGTTTCTCGCATTGTGAAAAAGCAACGGTACGTAGAGTCTTCAAATCTTGAGCAACGTAGTCCTCCACCCGAACATATGCACCTGGAAGCCCAATCTGGAATTAGTTTTATTGTCTATTTCATATTTCAGAGTTTTTAATTAATACTTTAACGACTGTCTATCGGAAATTCTAAAGATATCCTGTTTTAATATATTTTATGATTTTTACGTTGAATCGAATTTTATCGCGGGGAGGGGGGGGTAAGCTCCAAGAACGTGATATTTAATAAATAAAGTAAGCACATAAAACGTTAATAAAAAATCTGATGTGTACACCACATGACTTCCTTGTACGGAATATTAAATTATACGCTTTTTTTCTTGAATTTCATTTAAATTGATTAGATTGAATTAAATCTACTTCGTCGACAGCGCATAAACCACAATAGAGTAAATGCACTCTTTAAAATTCACTACATTTGTTCACTATAACGACACTCTGAATGCACAAAATTTATATCATTTGAAGAATTATCGTTGCCACATGTTCTATTCAAATACTATAATAAAGCTAAAAGGATGTATGAAAGAAATTAAGCAAACAAAACAGAAAAGGAACAGTTTTTCACAGACGATTGAGTATTTCTCATCCAATTAATTCAGTTCTCACTTCACAACAAGGCAAAAATACATAAAACCTCAAATAACCGTAATTAAAAATTACGAAGTAAACCTTAAACACTTATTTCCTCGAAAAAATTCCAGAAAGGATTAAGCATGATTTAATTCGCAATAATAAATGAAGGCGTTATTTTTGTGTTGCGAAGCTTAGTTTCCCTAGATTGGCAACAAATCTACAATTGTGCTGTTTCAAATGTAAACAAATATATCCGCCATGTTATTTAAAAATTAACCGCACTTAAACAGCTTTTAAATTGTTGATAATTGTACAAATATTGCATAGAGATTTACTAAAGGCATAAAAACCTTAACCGGAAGATAAGAACAACATAATTCAATCATTTTTAAAGCAAAAAAAATTTACAATTTACAAACATATAAGAGTCAAGAAACTAAGATCACTGAGCCGGGTAAGAGATTGGATATATATATAAAGATATTTATATACGTTTGGTGCGGCCGTTTACAACCAAAATACGAGGTGCACATCTACATGTTATAGCAGTCCTATATACAAAATTTCAACGCTCTGAGGCTACTCGTTTTTCAGTTATGGGAGATACGTACGTAGATACGTTCGTACAGACGTAACGAAAAATCATCTTCAGAATTCATTTTAAAGCATTTTTATAATTTTTTTGGAGGAAACGAGTCTTTTATTCTGTCCTCACGTACAGATATCACGCAAAAACATCGTTAAACTGCATTCGATAGTGGTCAAAATGGATATTTTCGTTGAAATATGCTGCCTGAAACTTTTCGCGATTACAATAGTTCCTTTTTACCTCGTACAAGGAAGTAAAAAGAAAGTTTTGTAATGAGATCATGATAAGAAAACTGAACATTGATATGTAGAAGAGCAAAGACTAAAAAATACATTGAATATTATGTTGAATTGTATTTGGCGTGAGTGCGAGGAAATGGTGCTTAATAATAAAGCTAAAAAGACAAAAAAGACAAAAAATGGGTTAGGAGGAGTCAGTGTAACCGAAGACCTTTGAAACCTGAAACCTTCCAGACTTTTTTTTATATACTTTTTTTTTCATTTTTTAAATCTCTGTGGCATGTTATCAATCAAATTATCGAACTGAAAAATCATTTTTCAACAATGAATAATAACGCTTTCTCTTCTAGCAATTCTGTAACACCTTGCTACATCTTGTCAAAGGAGGGAAAAAATAGCTACCAGCGATTTTGCTAAAAAATCAGAAATTCTATTAAAAGCTTTGTAGAGAAAGCTTTGTGGATAATATACCGCATATATGCATATGCTTCCACCTCTTTTCTTTCTTATTTTATGAATCGAATATTTATATACGTTGTGAATTTTACCCAAAATATTTCTGGATAAAAATATATTATAAATGTTTTATCTCGGGTATTAAATAATTCGAAAATCATTGCCTTTCGTTGACATTATTAAAAATTAATTTTCGCATGAACTTTGCGTAACAATATATTAGCAACTTAATATCCACAGTGCTACCTAGTTATAATACTTTTTTTTTCTGAAAATGAATCCATAGCATTTAAGTAGCAATAAAAAGAATGTTTGCCCTTCTTTGGAAAAAAAAAATATATATATACATATGTGATGTACCAGCTTTTGTCCAGAATAAAAGACGGGTTGGCTGCATGGGTGTTTTCGTGGTTTTCCCCATGTGTAACGTGTATACGAGCCAGTTTCCCTTAGAAAGTCCTCCACGAAAGGCATCCCTCCTCTTAGGCAGACAGCCCTAGTGTGCTTTGCCATAATTAAATACACACACACACCAGAATAAAAGATTGGTGAAGAATCATAAATGTAGTCGTAGCTTAAATTATCAGACGATAAGTTTAAAAAACAGGATCCATTTATTATTATTCAGGAGAAATAGCAGTTACAAAATCAGATATCCGGAGTAAATAAAAAGAATTACTAATAACTTTTTGCATGAAGTTTACTGCATCGTGACATTTAAGAAAAAGCCCCGATATTCTTTTGCGAGTCCTTTTATAGCCTCTGGAAAGGCGGAGCTTCCAAGAAATGACGTCAGCCAATCCAGTTTGCTTTAAATATTTCCAGAACATTCTATAACTGTACGTGTAGAAAAGGCGGGAAAAACAACTTTACTACGGGGCTGTGGATTTAATTCCACGTATTTTCAAATAAGAGAAGCCGCCATTAAAAAAGAAAAGAACATACAGTTAGAATTTTAAGTGTATTCTTGATTATAGAATTTTATTATTACATATATATATGTGTAATAGACGAACATTAGTAATAAATTTTATGCATATTGGTTAATATACTTAAGCAAAAAAAAGTAACAAAAATAAAAATGCATATAAAATGTAAATGCATGTACGTAAATTAACATCACAATTTGTACATTTCAGGAGTATTAAATGGAGTATATTTGCATGGCTTTGACGGAATTTCACCTTTTGAATCAAGGTATTACTTCCTTTTTTTTTTTTTTTTTAGTCCAAAGGGATTTGAATCCCGAAGGACTATTAGTTTCGTTTTGGCATTTTGCGTCGGACTCATAAATGTCGGTTCACTTTTCAAACTGCTGCCACAAAATGTTAGAGTCCTGCATTATATTTGAAGAAATTAAATAATGAAAAATCTGCATAAATGTATGTATATTTCTCGTATTGTGATAAAACAACGGTACATAGAGTCATCGAATTTTGAATAACGTAATCCTCCAACGAATATGAGCATGTGGAAGACCCAATTTGAAATTTGAAATTTGTTTTATGATGGATTTCCTATTTTTTAAAACTTTGACGAATTTTTGATTAACAAACTCAAGGATTTCAAAGCGAGCAATGGCAACGTTGTGCAGAAAAAACATTTTTATCTCCAGCGCGTGAGTCTCTGTATCGGAAATTCTAAAGATAGGCTTGTTTTAAAACTATTTTGCGATATTGTTGTTGCACTGGATCTTATGGTTTAAGTGCGAGGAACATGATATTTAATAAAGAAAGGTAACACACAAAATGTTAAAAAACGCTCCTTTGGACGTAATTTAAAATCTGAAACATTTCAGATTTTTTTTTTTTTTTTTTTTTACTTTACTACTTCTATAACTACTTTTTAATTTTAAGTATAATTTAATACTCAAATAATAATGAAATACTATAATGAGTTCAGATTTAAAGAAATAATATTTTTGTAATGTTCTATAAACAACATTTTATGCTATTGTTGTCCAGGAGCACGGAAAACTTACATTAGAAATACGTATAATTTTTCTTACAATAACCTTCCTACAATTTAAAAATCTAAATAATTATTATTTTTTTTTTTGAGTTATTCATAGGACCATATAATAATACATTAAGGATAAATTTTGTTGCCATTTGCAAGTTTATTTTTGAACTACCAGAAATACCTGATGCCAGTTAAGTTACATTGAGAGTATCTAAGAACAGAGAGAACGATACCGCTGTAATCCTTCTCCAATAACGATGCAAAAAATACGATTCATATACATTCTTCACTATGATGCGATGTGGAAATCAAAGAAAAAATTTCGATAGAAAAATAAACTGATTCTCTCTCATTATATCAGCAACAATGGCACGCAGTTTTTAATGATTTTCGTTTTTCTAATCAAATTGTTGTAAAAGCTCAAGTTCCGCCCAATATTCCATCTTTATTCAATTTCAGTCGATTCAATGTGGCAAAAAATGGATCAGAATTGAACAGAAATCCATAACGCAAACAAACACATAAACAGATATTCTTCTTTATATATATATAGATTTTATAAATGTTACAAATTTTTGATTAACAAACTCTACGATTTGAAAGTGAGCAGTGGCAACACTCTTCGAAATAAAGCATTTTTATCTCCAGCGCGAGAGACTGTTGCCACTCAGAAAAATTAGTGCGAAAATCAGTGTCTTCGGAGTTTTAAATTAATATCTCGGCGAATTAAAATCGTACGAAGATGGGAATAGTCGAAATGGCTTCCCACGAATTTTTGGAATCGGGAATAATGTATTTAATGTTCGGCAATCCTATATGTTTTTAACTGTAAAACGTATAAATTTTTTATGAACAAACTCTAGGATTTGGAAGCGTGCAGTGGCAACACTTCTCGAAATAAAGTAGATGTTTATCTCCAGCGTTTGAGACTGTTGCCACTTGGAAAAATGAGGGCGAAAATGAGTGCTTTAAGAGTTTTTAATTAATATCTCTGATTTTAGCTACTTTTGGGGGGGGAATTGGTCGTGGACCTTTCCCAGAACCCAGAAAAGAACTGTAGAAAGTTTGGTGACGATAGCTATAGTAGTGATTGATTTATTAGCGAAACAGACTTTTTTCTTTATATATGCAGATATATCACTTAATGCACATGTGTTTTAAACTAATGGTCTCGATTTCAGATTGCATGTGGACCAATTGCAACATCTGAAACAGCTAACAAGCCAGACTGTTTTTTTCAAACAAAGTGAAAAACTTTATTTAAAAACAAATTAAAAATGCATATAACTTTTTTAGTTTACTAAATATTTATCAAACATTGCATAAAAAATAACAGTGTCTTAAAAGGGAAAAAGTGTAATTGATATTTATTTTCTGGAGTTCCAATGCCTGTAATATTAAATTCTTAGACTGACATTTCTTTCAAATAATTCTAACATGCTTTTATTATTCATTAAATAACTTACCTTAATGTAAATTAAAAGTTAACAAGTTATGAAATTTTCCCAAATTTTCAGAAAGAATTTACTAAATGGAACAAACCTGAAAATAAATAATAGAAACCTTGTCTCTTTCTCTTATTCATTAATTTTTTCTTCGACGCATATTTATGCGTATAAAAATACATAATATCTCACAAAAATGATCGGCCATTATAATATTTTACATTTTTTTATGTACTAGGAGAAAAGCTTTGAAATAAAATAAAGAGGATATTTTCCCATCGAATATTTATTTTTTTAGCTCTCTCTCTTCGTACTAAATAAATTTGAAAAATTTAAAAAATAACGTTTCAGGCTAAAATGCAAAGAACAGATACCACAAAATTAGTCGGATATTTTCATAATTTCTAATAAAAGTCCTTTGCAATAAATAAAAACGACATTTATGGCATTAGTTTGGATAAAGAAGCTAAGCAACGATCTAAAAATCGCTTGCTTTTATAATTCGAATTTTCCTTTTAAAAAATATTCGTTATTAGTCCAAAGGGGCTTTGTCCCTGAAGGAGTATTGTTTTCGTTTTGCGATTTTGCGTTGTTTCACTATAAACAACGAAACACTTTTCAAACTGTTGCCACCCAATGTTAGAGTCCTGCATTATATTGGCAGAAATTAAATAATGAAAAATCTGCATAAATGTATGTATATTTCATTGTGAGAAAACAACGGTACCTAGAGCCATCGAATTTTGAATGACGTAATCCTCCTACGAATATGGGCATGTGGAAGACCAAATTTGAAATTTGTTTTATGATCGATTTCATATTTTGTAAAACTTTAACGAATTTTTGAGTTACAACCCCAAGGATTTAAAAGCGAGCAATGCCAACACTCTACGGGGAAACAGGAAAAAAAAAAAAAAAAAAAAAAAAAAAAACTTTTTATCTCCAGCACGCGGAACTGTGTATCGGAAATTCTACAGATATGCTCGTTTTAAAACTATTTTGCGACATTGCTCTTGAACTGAATTTTATAGTTTAAGTGCGAAGAACGTGATATTTAATAAATAAGGGTAACAGACAAAATGTTAAAGGAACGCCCCTTTGGGCGTAATTTAAAATCTGAAACCTTTCAGATTTTCTTTTCTTATTTTTGTTTTTATGTTCATTACAGAATACAAAAATTCAAAGTGTTCGATCATTTTTTTGAACCATTGTATGTTTGTATGGAAAAATATTAGAAACTTTTTCAATTCTTACTACCGCTTAACACTTGATGGTGTTTGGATTCTCATAAAGTGGCTAGAATTACTAGACATTATCTCCATCATGGGTTGTAGATACTCATTGGTCAATCGGGTTTTTTTCTTATTAAATTTCATTTGTGGAAAAAAAATTGCTGTTCATGTATAACAGTATTACCAAACAGAACGATTATTATTGATGCAAAAATTCGGAATTGAGGTTATTTACTTTTTGATAAGAACGAATAAAAATTAGTGAGCTGTTTATCTCCAAATTTTTGAATAAGATTTACATAACGTTGTAAATTACTTAGCTGCATTTGTAGATTTTTAAATGCATTATTCATATTCCTTTTTAATGGAAATAAATGTAATGCAAATTTGGACTTCAGATAACTGATATCTCGTAATATTCACTATACCGTATTTGCAACAGATACATTGTTAAATTAGATTTCAATTATATTTCAATTTGATAACACTTATTTTAATTTAGTTAACCCTTTAACTGTCAAGTTATTTTGATGATTTGGGCACACAAATTGTCAAATTTTTTTATTGCAAAAATCAAATGTTTAGTAAAAAATAAAATATACTTAAGTAGTTAAAAATTGATATTTTGAAGTGCATGGGTAAAATTTTTAAAGTTTTGTAGCCACTGCATATTTGCTTGAGGCGGCTGCCACTCAACAGGGCAGTTGTAAAGTTCGCTTCTAGTGGAGCATTATTTTCCAAAAATGAAAAAAATTAATTATTTTCTAAAAAATAAATAAATAAAAGTGAATACTAATTAGTAGTTCAGTAATTCAGTCTTGTGTGGTACAACTGGAAACACTTTTCCAAGCACAAACCAACTCCACAATCACTACACCAGAATTGTGTTTCCTTCCTTATCTTTTTCCCATTTTTATCCTTTTTCGAACAACACACTTTGCACTGCCTTTTAGGCTCACGTTTCGCAGGTGTAGGAGGAATATGGGATATAAAATTTCGTTCAGTAAGACGGGCAGGGTTATCTATTGTAGGTGGTCTGCCAACATTCTTTTGTCCAGAAGCTGCATCATCATATTTATGTAAAAGCTCTTCTACAACTTAAATTCGAAATTCTGAAAATGTAATACGTTTCCCAACTACATTTTTATACAGCAAATATGAGTTCCAGAGTACCTTATCTAGTAAATGTAAAAATATCTTTTTATAATATTTTTTCTGACGTTTTCGGATTGTTGGATGAAAGGATATTTCCTAATCACAGCGATCTACACCACCCATAGTTAGACTGTAATTAGAAACAATCTTCGGCTTGAGTATATCTCCATTCTTTTTTATTTTGAGGCTGACCATGGAAGTATCATGAATACTGCTCATCAAACACACATCCTTCATCTTCGGTTGAAGAATCTAAATCATCTATATAATGCTTCAAAGAACTGGACGCCATTTTACAACAATAACTGTGCACTTTGAACCAAAGAACTTATAACCTCTAACCTTTGAAATCTTCAGTAAAGTGCTGTCATCTATTGAACTGAGCGCACATTAACTTTTCCCGAGATACAGTCGGGTTTCACAAAGAGATGAAGTCGAACTAAACGTCTCCCGATATATATTCGGGTATAACAATACAATGCACTCAAAAAGAAATTACCCCGAGTAATACTCGGGCGTGACATTTTCGAACACCAGCGCTGTGCCCGAGATAATCTCGGGCATGACAGTTAAAAGGTTAACCTTTCCCACCTTATCTCGTTTCAACTTACAACTCCCTGCGAGAATGAGTTTTTAGAATTATGTCGAATGCAAAAGAGTAAGAGATAGTATTAAAGGAAAGTTCAACTTACTTCGAAAGTGGATTAGTGGATTATTCAGTAATGGCAAAGCACACGAAGGCTATCTGCCTAAAGGGAGGGATGCCTTCGTGGAGGACTTTCTAAGGGAAACTGGCTCGTATACACGTTACACATACATACTTCGAAAGAGAAAGGGGCTAGGAATCGTGAGTAGCGCAAGTTTGCCTCTGGGCTAAGTCTCTCTTACTGCTATTACGCTCTGCCATATTATTACAGTATACAACACCAATTATCCGAACTCCAATTATCCGAATCACTTTCAGAGTTTCAGAATCATCTGAAGAAGAGAAGGAAAAAGAAGCTCAAGAAAAGAGAAGAGATAGGAGAAGATGAGGATGACGTGTCACTTGAGGAATTAAGAAACGTTCTTTTGAAAATTCCTGGATGTTCAGAAGATACAGTTGAGGATACTGCTGAGGCTGCAGTAGAAGAGATGGTCTATGTTTTTCAGAGACTGGGTATCAAATTCTAAGTGATGTGAAATTCTAAGTGTGAGAATTCTAAGTGAGTATCAAATTCTAAGTGTGAGAGAAGAAAGTGTCGGGGAAGAAGTTTACCTTTATGTCGAAGTCGAAGCAGACACGGGACCATCCGCCAGTGAAGCGTTTGCCGGTCTTCGAAATTGCGTCAAAGTGGATGGAACTTCAAACCGAATGTGACCACTTGCGACTTCTCATTATCAAGGGGAAGAGCGAAAACGGATGAAGACAGTCAGATTACTTTTACCGAGATGTTCAGCAAGCAATGACTTTCAACACTTGTAAGTACTGTATAATGCGCTATGTAACATGTACAGTAATACCCCGCTTAACGCTGTTTCGTTTAGCGCTGTTTCGGTTTAGCGCTCTTTTATTTCAACCCGGGGATTCCACGAAATCGCTCGCCACATACGGGGATTCCCCGAAATATTATGCAGCGATAGATTTCAAATACATATCCGAAAGAGTGTACTTGTATTTCTTGTTTGGTGCGGTATTGTACAGACATATTTTGAAGGGGTAAATGTGGAAGATGTCGAAGAAATAATTCAAGAAGCAGCGGCTAGTCTTTCTAATGATGAGCTCAAGGAATTAACTGAACAAGAAGAAAACAAAAATGTTGACAGCAGTCATTCAGAAGAAGAGCAAAAAGAACTTTCGATGGCGTTTGTAAAAAGGAGTTTGTCTACCATAACTGAAATAATGGATCAATTCATTGAAAATGATCCGAATTTTGACAGGAGCTCAAAAGTAAGGCGTGATGTTAGAGATGCTCTATCCGTTTATGAAGAACTTTTAAGAGAACAACGCAAAAGAAAAAGGCAAACAACATTAGATGCTTTTGTCACAAAAAGGCAGAACACTGAAAACGCGGAAGGCTAACTAAATATGACTGACTGAGAATTTTATTTTATTTATTTGTTTATTTTTTTATTTATTTTTTTTTAAGAATATTCGTTTTGTTATTTATATTTTGTTTTTATTTTTGCAAGAAATAATAATGTGGTATTAATTTAGGCTTTAAGAAATAAATGTTTGGTTTTATTTTTTATTAAAAAAACATACTTTTTAAATTTAATACCTAACCAATTTCCTAGCCATCTTCCCCTAACCCCAATATTTACATGTAAAGATAGCCTCGTTTAGCGCTGTTTCGCATTACGCTCTACTTTGATGGAACGTATCCCCCGCGTTAAGCGGGGTCTTACTGTACGTAAAAGTATTGACATTTCATTTTAATCAATTAAAACCGCCTTTTTCTTTAAAAATAGTTTTTTCTCCCATTTTCAACTTAACAATACATACAGTAATTTAAGTGTACGTAGATCCTTTCATCGGTAAAAATCCAGTTATGCGAACTTTTGATTATCCGAGTGGGGTCCGGTCCCAACTGATTCGGATAATTGAAATTCTACTGTACGTTCCTTTTGATAGTTTGCCGGATAGTTTCGATTACGGGCCAAGTACTTTAGAGTTGTGTTAACTTCGACTAAATCTCTTAGCTAGTTATAGTTAGTTCTTATTTCTTATTTTTGAGTTCAAGCGCAAATGGAGGCTTTTTTGTAAGCCCGAAGAAAGGAGCCAACTGTCAATCTTATTTTGAGTGAAATAAAGGGTAGTTAACCCTTCTTGAGTTTACGACTTCTGTTCTTTGAACTAGATTTACTTTAGCAGAATAAAAGTGATGAACTGTACAACATAATCCGAACGTCTTTGCTGACCGGATAAAACTGCTTTGGGGGCCGCGAGTTTGAGACCACTGTTTTAAATAACCTCCACTTATCCGCAACTGTGGTATATCGAACACTGTCCCAACATGTTTTTGCGTAGCATCTGTACGTAATGCATTTAATTTTCTCTTCCACTGATGGCATTTTACTCCTGAATTGTATTTTGAAACCAGCTATCACGGTACCCGCCAAATGATTCAAATACTTGTAATCTCGGAGAATAAAGTCTAATTCGGGAAAAGACTGTATCCCATAAAGCCGGCTATTTTACGTCTTTGAGTGTTTTTCCCTTTGAGGGGGGGCGGAAATAATAAAATGCCATCTTTAGCTAACAAAATCCCTCCCCATATCGAAAACCAATATAAGACTACGTCAACCGTACAAACCGTACAAGGGGTCCAATAATAAAGGAAGAGCCCGACAGCTTTTATTTGCACCAATAGCCTTTGTACCGGTGGCGAAACAAAAATAAAAAGCACAGAAAGAGAGAAAAAAGCCATTTTCCCCCCATCCATATCGTATAGCTTATATATATCCTTAACTCCATCGTTACTTAGCGAAGCGGCAAAACGTTTTGGGAGGGGTATCGAGGGAGTGGGAAAAGCAGGAGCTAACAGAGGGTGAGAGTGCGATGCTTCCCCCTGCGGGTGAGGGGTGTAGGAGATTTAACGGAGATGATCTCTGCACGTGCGGATGAACCTCCTCCTCTATTCACAAAAGCCGCTCCGACGACACTTTTGACCGCAAGGAATTTGTGTGCGGTCAGATTTAGAGCCATGATCGCTCCCGTATTGATGTTTACGTCTTATTTTACTATCTATTCAGTGCCATCTAACGGCAGGTAGAACTGGCAGAAAATCCTGGGCTTGGACAGGCCATTGTCCGCCAGCAAATGGCAGACGAGTTCAGGAATTTTCTTTTGGCCTTTTTTTTTTTTTTAAAGAAATTTATGCTATGCTGAATTTTATTGCTATAAAATCGAACAGCTGCCATTTTAACCCAATAACTGCCAAATTTTTACTTCCTTGTACGAAGTAAAGGAAGTATTGTAATCGAGAAAAATTCCGGGTATCATATTTCAACGGAAATATCCATTCTGACCGTTATCGAGTGCAGTTTAACGATGTTTTGGCGTGACATCTGTACGTAAGGACTGAAAGAAGCACTCTTTTTCCCTCCCTCCTTTTAAACGAATTATAAAACTGATTTAAAATGTATTCAGAAGAGATGTTTTCGTGGCATCTGTACGTACGTATATGTTACCGTGAAAGACCGAAATTGGAGAATGTCGACTTTCACCGGAGAATGTCAACATTCACCAAATACGTCGGTGAAAGATGGAATATTGCACTACATTCTTGTATATTCGGACCCTCACCGGTGTATGTCTACAATCACAGATATGCTCTGGTGAAAATCGAAAAGAGAGGTCATAAAGTGCCATAATAGTTTAAGTTGTTCAATCAATAAGATTTGAATCACATAATTTAGTAAGTTTTTTATGACTGTTATTTTATTTTCTCATTTAGAACTGACTGTATAATTAAGTAAGTTTTTAACTTCTATTATTTTCCTTTCTCATTTTGAATGTACTGTGTGTTTTGGGTTCTCATGTTCTTAAGTTCTTATTTCAAGTCTCGAGTGCGTTTATTCGCGACTGAATGACGGAGAAGAAAATATAATATTGTTATATGTTCAACATTCACCATTAGTACATGGTGAATGTCGACATTGACCGGTGTAAGTCAGAAATAAGAGTATTTGGAAAATATTTCGGACATACACCAAGAGACTATGTGAATGTTGACATTCACCGGTGAAAGTCGACATTCTCCAGATTTCGGTGTTTCACCGTAACATGTATATCTCGCATAACTCAAAAACGAGTAGCCTCAGAACATTGAAATTTTGTATATGGGAATCCTATAATATGTATTTGTACACCTCCCTTATTGGTTGCAATGGACCACACTAAAAGTATATTTATTTATTTATTTACTAAAGTAGTATTGATTTTATTATCTCATATAAAGTTAGTAGAATTGTATCTGAATGAAGTAACTCAGAAGCATTGAAACTGAATCCCGAAAATATTTTTTTCTAAAAGAAACTTGAATTTTAATCATGAAAAATAGAAATGGAAACTTTGAAAATGAAAATTAATCAATACACTAAGTAATTATCGTCACTGATCGGGTCACTGATTGCGAGTGTAAATGTGTCTGTTAAAATTTTGATTTTATACAGACTATGAAAGGAAATGAATTAATTTCTGGCTAATTGTCGTTGCGGAACGAGGAAGAAAAGAAGAAGTAATCTTCACTCCTAACGAGCTATTTAAAAGACTTAGAGTACTGAAATATTCTCATTTTTTTATAAAAGCAAAAAGGAATAAGAAAATGCCAGAAAACAACGATTTTTTACATTAATCTACCATGAATTCAGTAATTACGCAATTTACAAACCCCCAACTGATAAGTCATCCAACTTAACCGCCTTTTCAGGTTTAGGAACAAATTTTCATATCCCTATCAGTTAAATGATTTAGAAAGAGTACTTTAACGCCTGCCCTTTTAAGGCAATGATTAATAAAGCGATTAGGTACTAGATTATTTTTGAGAATTTTAATAAGTAGCAGAATTTCGCGATGTAGATCTACCGTATCTGTACAAATATTTTGAATTTGTTGTAGTTGGCTTAAGATAGTACAGAGGCTGTTCGCACATTTTTTAGACGATTTTGGTAGGCGGTAATAAAAACTCGTTTGCTGCAAAAGAAGTAATTGCAATTGTACTATGTTTTTAAAAGTGAAAATGATCGTCTGTGGCTTGAAAGTTCTGTTTTTATTAAAAATGGCGAATTTAACAAAGCAGGGGTTCGAAGGCTACATTAACCCTCTTTTCGAAGAGAAATATGCATACTCCGTTATCCAAAAACGATGTGAAAGTCATGGTTTTGTGATATCTAAAGCATCGATAGGTAATATCATCAACAAGAAAGGAAAAATACGTCAAATTGGAGCCTCAAGTGGGACAAAAATTCCAAACAAGTATCCAAGGAAAAAACGGACATCTTCGACTATTGCAAAGGTACGTTGTTTAATGTTAAAGGAAAATCCCCCTAGTCATAGGACAGTTGCAAAATCATTAAAATGCTCGGTGTCCACCGTAAACAAAATGATAAACGTTCATTTAAATCTTAAGAAAGCGAAAAAACGCAATGTGCATCGTCTTCTTCCAAAGCATACCGCTCAACGCAGGACACGCTGCAGAATTCAGTATGAGAAACACTTATCCAAAAAACAAAACAAAACAAAACAAAAAAAAAAAAAAAAAAAAAAAAAAAAAAAAAAAAAATGGAAACAATTGTCGCAATAGATGAAGCATGGGTGTAAACAAAAAACGAGCCATTTATTATCATAAAAGGGGAGAAAAAATTTAAATACATGGTTCAAAGAATCGAAAGAAAGTTTTTCTAAGGGATTCATGATTGTTGCTGGCTTTTCTTATACTGGCAAGTTAAAAATAAAGAGAGTGCAAAAAAAATGTCAAGATTAACTCCAAATACTATCAGGAACATATTTTATCGCCAATTTTTCTGAATGAAATACCATCGCTTTTACCCACAGTGCCATCCATCTGGGAGACTCCATCAGGACAAAGCTAGCAGTCACACATCAAAGTCGACTGTAAATTTCCTAAAAGAAATAGAACAAAAAACTGGTATCAAGGCCGTATGCCCTTCAGTGATATCCCAACTCAAACTCCGATGTGTCACCTATGGATTTTTGTGCTTTTGGACTTTTAAAATCTGCATTATCCAAACGTTGTCCCCAAACCCTAGCTGGACTCTGGAAAGCTGCTGTGGAGTAATGGGATAGAATATCTCTTCTGCCACTTCAAAAGGCATTATTATCCTGGAAATTTCGGTGTCGAAAGATAGTTCAGAATAAGGGACGTCAAATAGAACCTTTAAAACACAATTTTATGTAATTTAGTTTTGTGAATACAATATACATCGTCTAAAAAATGTGTGAACAGCCTCTGTATTACTAGAGAAACACGCCAATGTGACATTCATAATCGTAATAACAACCTTGTATTTAGCGTAAGTATATTCAAACACTCAATCGATTTCGAGGGCAGCTAAGGGTCCCTCCTCATCAGGAGAACAAATTCCTAGAAATTCCTCTTTCCTCTTAATTAATTCCTCTTTTTAGGAATTTCGTTCCCCTGATGAGGAGGGACCTTTAGCTGCCCTCGAAATCGATTGAGTGTTTTAGTATACTTACGCTAAATACAGGGCTGTTATTGCGATTTTGATAGTATTACTAATACCTTTGTCCTCCAAAAATATTAAGGATAATTAATTAAGTTATATCCATATTAGTTTTTCTTCTTAACTTGGTTATTTCATCCATATTGTCCATCAATTATGTTGTACCCCACTGCTCGCCTCACAAGAATAATAATCTTTAGTCACTTTTAATGATTTCTTGATCAAAGAGTTGAATTATAGACATCGAATCAATGGGAAGGACTCGTTTCAGGAAGATCTTTCTTTGTGCGCTTTACGTTTGATACCCAAAAAGGATACTATTTTTCATTTTGTCATTCCATTTGGAAAAAAAAAAAAAAAAAAAAAAAAAAAATCCATTTGAAAATCCATCCATTCATTCTAATTTCATTTGTGCTATATTGAGATCATCTTTTCAGGTCATTGCACTTTATGCGCCTCCATGATTCAGAATTGTCTAGCATGGTAGAAGTGGTTAAACTTACCACATGGCTGATTTGACATGGCTGATTAGCTAGCACATGGCTGATTAGTTCACGAGGCGGGGAGTTAGTTTCACGATTAGTTCACGGGTTAGTTCACGGATTCACGGGTTCAAGGGTTAGTTCACTGATTAGTTCACGGGGCTTCCCCGCCCCGTCAACTAATCAGCCATGTGCTAACTAATCAGCCATGTCAAATCAGCCATGTGCTAAGTTTAACCACTTCTACCATGCTAGACAATTCTGAATTCATGTGGAAAACCATCTTCTTTGCCGATTTAATTTTAGAAAAAATTTCGATCTTTAATTAAATGACTTCTTGATTACAATAAGCGAGGAATTTTCAATGTGTTTGCATACAACTAGACAGGATTTCAAATAATTTCAAAATAATACCTGTTTGATTATATTAACTGAAATCACATTAAGTAACTACTACTGTATTAATTTAGAAGTCAAACAGCAAAAATCGGCATTTTATTTATATAACGCTGATTTTTGTCGTTTGACTTCTAAATTAATACTTGTTCGGCGTGTTATTGTATTTTAATCACAAAACTGGAAATTATTTAGATAAAAAATTAAGAATTATCAGAAATTATTTCTATTAAAAAAAGACGTAACTTCTTGATCAGCAAGTTTAAAAAAAAAAAAAATTGAATTTTAGATTTTTAAGAATATTCCCTTGATAGAATTACCAAAACGTTTATAATTAAATATTTCTCCTTTCTCACATTATTCCTTGATGGTTGAAGTGGTAGCACGTCCGGCTAACAATCGGAAGATTCGGAGTTCAAATCTCAGGAAGAGTATCTTAGATTTTTTTCATATTTCCTGCTTCCTAGAAGTCCAATGGACTCTACAAAATAATGATTAGTCTTTTGAAATTAATTCTGTATCGCTTCTCCCAGAAGTTAGGTTATTAAAATAAGACAAATTACACGATGGCTATCTGCCTGAGGATGATTTTCTGGAGAAATTTCTTAGGGAAACTGACTCATATGCACGTTACACATGAGGAAATCCTTGAAAACCAATTATGAAGCTATAAGGTATTTCTCCCGCCTTTTTAGCATGTCTTCGTGGTGTAGTGGTGAGCACACTCGGCGTGTATTCGAGAAGTTCATGGTTCGCGTCTCGGCGAGGGCACTGCACATTCCTCCAGTTTCCGGCTTCAAAAAAAATCCTAATGACTCTACAATGGCGCCCAAACTAAAAAAAGTGTTGGGTGATGATTCTCCACTCCCAGGATTTGGCGATTGGGTCCCCTAATCCCCAGTCACCTTTTGAAAGGGGAAGTATGTAAGGTATTTGTCCCGCCTTCTTAGCATGCCTACGTGATGTAGTGGTCAGCACACTCGGCGCGTATTCGAGAGGTCCGTGGTTCGATTCCTGGTTAAGGCATTCCCCATTTCTTTAGTTCCTGCTTCAAAAAATTCGTAATGCCTCTACAAAGCCACCCGTTTATTTAGGATCAGGCCCAGTTCGAACTTTCACTATTCAGCGAGCTTAATTACTCGCCTACTTGTGGAGCCAGTGCTCCAAGAACAACAAGGTTCTTGGCTTCCCCGCCCCATGAACTAAATCACACTATGGGTCTACTCCCCCTTTGGGCACTTCGTGGAGGTTCAACCTTCACTATTGCCCTTCTAACCTATTTTGAGCCTTCTTTTCTTAAGTATGTGTATGCCACCTTATGCATGTCCTTATATTTGTCACCTTATGTATCTACCGCACCTTATGTTCTACGTATCGTGCATCCTGGCATCTGCCAATATTTGCATTTTCTGCATATTGTAACATATATCTCGCATAACCCTGTATCATGCATCTTATTTCGCACCTTCTACCATGTACCATGCACCTTCTACCATGTACCATGCACCTTCTACCATGTACCATGCACCTTCTACCATGTACCTACCTTCTGCCACTTATATCACTCTGCACCTCGTATTGTGTATCTTGGCATCTGCATATATCTGTATCCACAGCATCTTGTATCATATATCTCGCAACATCCTGTAACATGTAACTGAATATGCTCCTATGTATCTTATATTCATAAGTATGTGTACGCCATCCAATGTGTGTCACCTTAGATATGTTCTTATGAATGTCCCCTTATGCATCTCATGCACCCCATGTTCCTACTTAACAACAACAACAATATTGGCTGCCCCGCCCCGTGAACTCAATCACACTACGGGTCCACTCCCCATTTGGGCACTTCGTGGAGGTTCAACCTCCACTATTACTCTTCCAGGGAAGCAGCGCACCACCTGGATAAGACACCAGGCAGCACTGGTTGTCAATTGCTCCTGCAAGTCGTATGGGCGAGCCCGTCGCAGTGGGCCGTTACCCAGCAAACCGAGGGGAACTAGCGCTCCGGCTACGGTTCCACACCGCTCAGAACATGCCAGACCCCGAGGCCGGCCAATAAGTGACCTTTCCCAGGGCCTTCAGAACCACCAAGTTCATAAATTTTATACCCCGTGGCCGAGACTGCCTAGGTACTGATCCTAGCCAGTAGCTTCGCAGAGTTCTCTCCGTCGACCCCCGGGGGGGGGGGCTCCAAAAACAACAATACACGACTATCCTTTTGAGGATTTTCGCTCAAAAACTTCTCATACTGAAATAAAATACTGAATCTATTGAGTCCTACAGTTCGTTTGCTGACTTTTGACAGGCTAATAAGAGTCCTTAAGCCACGTACATCATAATTATTGATGCTGCTAATAAGAGTCCTTAAGCCACGTACATCAGAATTATTGATGCTGCTAATAAGAGTCCTTAAGCCACGTACATCAGAATTATTGATGCTGCTAATAAGAGTCCTTAAGCCACGTACATCAGAATTATTGATGCTGCTAATAAGAGTCCTTAAGCCACGTACATCAGAATTATTGATGCTGCTAATAAGAGTCCTTAAGCCACGTACATCAGAATTATTGATGCTGCTAATAAGAGTCCTTAAGCCACGTACATCAGAATTATTGATGCTGCTAATAAGAGTCCTTAAGCCACGTACATCAGAATTATCGATGCTGCTGGAGTCTTAGTAAGCTTATTGATTTCTGTAAGGCTAATAAAAACTGCTTCAATTCCTGTATATCAGAAGGTTGTGTATAGTACGATTCCAATTGTCAGACTCCGACTACCCGAATCGCTCTCAGAATTTACGAAAAAAAATTGAGACGAAAACGTAATGTTGGACAATCAACGTTTTCAGACATTCAAAGGAGCAAACCTCCACTTTTTAACCCCGTGTCTCTGCTTGAAAACGAAGATGGAAGTTCTTCAGTAAAATCAATGAAGGCAGCAACAAACAAAAATTTAGAAGATGTGGTTTTCAAGTGGTGTTTGCAGCAACTTTCTATGGAAAACCCAATTTCAGGTCCTATTCTTTGTGAAAAAGCCAAGATCTTAGGACAGAAGCTTGGCTGGTCATCCTTAAAGCAAGTAACGGCTGGCTAAGAAATTTTAAGTGCAGGCACGGTGTCTTTCGAACACCTTTGACCGAGATGTTCAGCAAGGAGTGACTTTCGGCATTTGTAAGAACACTACAGAACGCTATCCAACCCTGTACGTAAAAGTGTTGCCTTTTCGTCTTAGTTAATTAAAACCTCTTTTACTTTAAAAACAGTGTTTTCTTCCATTTAAACATGCAGTACGTACAGTAATTAATTAAAGTGTACATAAACCCTTTCTTCGGAAAAAATCTAATTATCCGAATTTTTGATTATTCGAATGGGGTCAAGTTCCCATTCGGATAATCGTTCTGCTGTATCCAGTATTTTCATAGAATGATGTTATATACTGCTACGAAATGTAAAATCGCGGTGAGATGGCTTCCCCGCAAAGCAGTTTTAGGGTTGCCATAAAATGGCAAGGGAAGGCGGGGTTGCCACATTTGGCGAGAAATCGCCCATTTGGCGACAAAATTCGCAATATACCATGGACGGTTGGTTGGAGAACTTTCTGGAACGAATTCTTACCGGTTTAGTCCAGAATGTTTTCGAACACAAGCCGAAAGCTACATAAACCGTGCTGGTCTGCAGTATGCTTCATCGAGAGGAAGTGTGTCTCTCATCGAGCGTGAGTGTGTCTCGTCTAGCGAGTCAATCCCTGCGGAGTCGATCGAGTTGACAGCCGGGCAGCGAGTGCAGAGTGGGTCGTCGAGTCCTCTGAAGGAGTCTGTTAGTGTATCGCGGTTACTGCATCGTCGGGAGAGCGTGTTGAGCTCCGGGAAGGATTGAACCGAAGAGTCGGGAGCTGTGCTCGTGTGTTGTCGAGTGCATCGCGAGTTGTAGCGTGGAGAGTCTCGAGAGTACGTGGAGTTCCGAGAACGACCGAGCAGAGTCGGGAGCTGTAATCCGGAAAGCAGAGTCGGCTGCTTTGCAGGAAGCTGTCTCCACTGTGATAGCCTGATAACCTGAACGCTGTGTCGCTGATCGTGTCAGCGTGTTTATAGTAGATCTTCGACGACTGTAAAACGTGTTTTGGAGCTGTCTTGACAATACTGGCAAATAAAGTGTGTTTCGATACTTCATCAAGTGTCGTCGTTATTCACTCCAAATCTACGAACCCCGCACGAACGTGGAAGGAAGAAAATAACGCAACAATACTTTTTTATCATTTATTTCATATTTTGTAAAATTTTACTGAATTTTTCAATAACAAACTCGAAGATTTGAAAGCGAGCAGTGTGTTCTCGACCAGGGAGGAATTTCATAATTTCAGAGGGCGGGGGGAGATGCGATCAGCCTTTTATTTATCGTTAAGTATTTAATAAGTTTATGAATATAAAAAAATGACTTTTATTCAGATTTTGGTATTTATCAACATTTTCTACACTGTTCGTTGTTTAATTTATAAAACATGTTAAGAAAATCATCTAAATCTGGATGAATATAGATATTTATATTTCGAGTTTTGGAAACGAGGGGGGATGGACATCTAGCGGTAGTGAAAGGAGTGCATAGGGCAATTTCAAATTTAACCGGTAAATCTAATTATCCGAATGGAGTCTGGTCCCAATTGATTCGGATAATTGGAATTCTACTGTATTTACTTTTTAAGAAGACTTCCTTCGTTGATGCGGCCCACCAGCGGCCGAGCGGTAAAGTTGCTGAACACTGGTAGTTCGGTCCGAGGTTCGAATCCCGCGAACGGGCTGGCTGCATGGGCGTTTTCGTGGTTTTCCCCATGTGTAACGTGTATACAAGCCAGTTTTCCTTAGAAAGTCCTCCACGAAGGCATCCCTCCCCTTAGGCAAATAGCCCTAGTGTGCTTTGCCATAATTAAATACACCACACCTCCACCTTCGTTGATACGCGCGTAAACTTATGTAAATTTGTAGAGACATTAGGTATTTTTTGACGCAGGCAAGATGAAAAATGAGCAAACGCCTTCGCCGGGAATCGAACCACGAACCTCTGGAATACCGGCCCAGCGTGCAGAACCACTACACCACGAAGGTACGCTAGGAAGGCCGGAGAAATACCTTGTAAATTCATACACATAATTAACTAAGTATTAAGGGGACTCATACACCTTAAAACCCATAAGATGTTCGAATAGGTGACTGTTGCAAGAATTGGGATAACTTATTTATTTTAATTCGCAATTACTACCAACTTTTTACAGCTGCTAATTATTCGCAATTACTACCAACTTTTTACAGCTGACTACATAATATAGCTGCTTTCTGAAATAGTCATCAGAAAGTTTGTGTTGCCGCAAATATTTTTATGATTTAATCCGCTTTGTGACAACATTTTTCGTCATGTTTCCAACTTGCGCGCACAGTTTAAAACACTCTGTTTCATAATTTAATTCCATATTTAATATATAGCTTTTATAACATCTGGAAACTACTGTAAACCTAAAATTCTAAAAATTTCACGCTAAATTTTTATTTTATTTTGAGTTGAGTTTATAAAAGGTATTTTATTAAAAATTTTTTTAATGTTTTCGTCCATAAAATTTTTAATATTAAAATATTCATCAGATTGTCGGTTCAGTTAGAAAATAGTGCCCATATAAAGAATTCCATCAAATCTCAAGTATGTACCATTAGCCATTTTTAAAATATCATGCGCTCGAGGTGGAAACACAGCGAAGTATTTTGTCACAAACATGATTAAATTGCAAAACTATTTGTGGCAACACAAACTTTCTGGTTACTAGTTTCCAAAGCAGCTATATTATGTAGTCAGCTGTAAAAAGTTGGAAGTAATTGCTTTTAAAACAAATAAAATATCCCAATTCTCGCAACAGTTACATATTCGAAGATCATGAGGGGTTTAAGGTGTACGAGTCCCCTTAAAAAAGTCAGAAACTATCAATAGATCTATGGTCATCAGGTCCTCCGTTTCAATTCGGGTGATAAAGGTAAAGTCAAAGCGTGTTATTCTAGGTTATTATATTTTCTTATTTAACTGCAAATAGAAATAAAACTGAACTTTGCGAAGTAGTAAACCGTAAGAAATTCTGCTTAAATTTTCCAGTTTATATTATGCTGCAAATTATGATCAGCTGTTACACTCCTCCCGCCAATAAGAAAATAAATGAATAAAAATAAAATAAAAAAAAAAAAAAAAAAAAGAGAACTTCCCCTACTTGCAATCAAAAACTGACAGCCATCTTCTATTTAAAATCTCCGCCACCCCCTCAATTCACCTGCGCTGGCACATCAGGAGGAAAAGGGGGGGACTGCAGCGAATTCCCATTTTGTTCTATATTCCACACCCCCTCGCCCTGTCCCTACCTAACCCTTTATTTATATAGCTAGATAAATTTTTCCTTCAAAACGTTTTACCCAATCATCATATTTATCGATTTACTATGGAAAACAATTTTCCCTCTTCTTCCCCTGTTTGTTGTTGATCTATTCGAAATTCCTCCAGTCATCCCTACCCCTCCAGAAACCGCTTTCTCTCTTTCGTTCTCTCTAGGTGCTTGTTTATTTATTTTTTTTATCGTCTGCGCCGCCTAGAGGAGCGAGTGGAAAGTACTAATGCTATTGGAATCCTAGAGGTTTTCCTTGCAGCATATCAGGAGAAAAGATGCCTAAGTCAGAAGGATTAGTTTTTAGTTTCTTATGATTTACCGTCGAAGCTAATTAAACTGCAAGATTTTATTTTCACCTGAAGTAACCAATTAGACTTTTAAGCTATTTTGTCCCTTTATGCCTCGTTTCCGGTGCAAATCCAACTCCGTTCATGACTGCAAAGGTCGTTTCCGCAGCAGTCACGAATGTCGCCACGAAAGCCAAAAAGCAAGATATATAACAACAAAAACAACAAAGGAAGACTTAAGATCTTTCGTATATATTGACTTATGTCTTTTCGTATATATTGACTTATGACGTATATATAGACTTTCTGTCTTTAATTTACATGTGATCCATCCGGCAAACCGTATTTCTATCAATTATAATATTTATAATCCTTGTTTAACGGAATACCAAATTTTTATTGATGGATCGGGTTATGAGGGCGGGTTGGGTTCGGCTTTTGTTGTATATTATTTTGATACTGAGATCTATCACTATAAATTGGACCTTGAAAAATATAACTCTGTTTATCAAGCCGAGCTCATCGCTGAGATCTATCACTATAAATTGGACCTTGAAAAATATAACTCTGTTTATCAAGCCGAGCTCATCGCTGAGATCTATCACTATAAATTGGACCTTGAAAAATATAACTCTGTTTATCAAGCCGAGCTCATCGCTGAGATCTATCACTATAAATTGGACCTTGAAAAATATAACTCTGTTTATCAAGCCGAGCTCATCGCTGAGATCTATCACTATAAATTGGACCTTGAAAAATATAACTCTGTTTATCAAGCCGAGCTCATCGCTGAGATCTATCACTATAAATTGGACCTTGAAAAATATAACTCTGTTTATCAAGCCGAGCTCATCGCCGTCCTCTATGCCCTTAAATTTATATTGAAAAGTAATTTTGCAAGAAATTCTAACTTCCATATTTTTACAAATTGCATGTCTTGTTTAAATGCACTTTATAATGTAGAAAATAATAATGGTCTGATTATCGATATTAAAAATGTTTTCCAAAAACTATCCTTATCTTTTAATATTAAATTTGGTTGGGTTAAAGCCCATATCGGAATATACGGTAATGAGAGAGCGGATGTGCTCGCAAAAGAGGCTGCCATAGGGAGTGTTTCGGAGACGCCTTATGTTCAGGGTTCAAAAAAAAAAAAAAAAAAAAAAAAAAAAAAATAGCAACTAAAGTTATTTATTCGTTTTATTTTAAGCAATGGCAGTTACAATGAAATTCTTCTAAAAGGAAATGTCGCTATTTGAAACATTTAGAACTGATTAGGGAAAAAAAAAATTATCTTTAATGATTTTGATGTTAACCAGTTTCTGACCGGTTTTCCGGGATACTTCGCTAGGTTTAAGATACAGAACGACGATAAATGTAAACTATGTGATCTGTTTGGTGATGCTAAGCATATCCTCGAGGTCTGTCCCTACTTTGATGGCTTAAGAAACAATAAAAATATTGATTCTGAAAATCCCTTTTTATGCTATAAAGATTTTGCACAATTATGTAAATCTGTGATGAAATTTATTGACGGTGAGCGCCGGGCAGTGGGAATCAGTGTATGATATTTGCATTTTATTGCCATCACTAATTGGTATATTTTAATAATTTGTTGTTACCACTGTTTGTGTTTGTTATTCGCTTTTTTGTTTTTGTCTTTAGTGTCTGCTCTTGTCTAAATGTTTGTATTTTTTCCTTTTCTTCACTTTTATGCTTTTAATTATTATTTACACATGATTATTCTCATTTAGGTATTTTATGTTTTATTTTTTCATTTGTTGAAATGGGCATGGCCTGTCATGACCATAAGACCGACTTGTTTGGTTAGGCGGGTCGGGCTGCGCCCTCTACTGATACTGATACTGATATTGCTAGGGTACTGTAAAGAATTCCCATTCGCTTATTAAACCTCAACAATTTGATAAATTTCAAGATTGCGATAAATATTAGGAAAGCCATCAAGAAACCAAAGAATTACTCTAGCTACGAGTAATGCAAATTCAATTGTACACATGTAACGATAGCTTCAAAGCCCAGCGGATTGTTATACGCAATATAGCACAACATCGGTGAATATGTCTAAAGCTTACTGAAGTGTAGTATAGATAAGTTATGCCGGAGTACCTGAGAGTAAGGTAAGAAACTTTAAGGGGACTCATACACCTTAAAACTCATAAGATGTTCCAATAGGTGACTGTTGCAAGAATTGGGATAACTTATTTATTTTAAAAGCAATTACTACCAACTTTTTACAGCTGACTACATAATATAGCTGCTTTCTGAAATAGTAATCAGAAATTTTGTGTTGCCACAAATATTTTTATAATTTAATCCGATTTTTGACAACATTTTTCGTCATGTTTCCAACTTGCGCGCACAGTTTAAAACATTCTGTTTCGTAATTTAATTCCATATTTAATATATAGCGTTTATAACATTTGGAAACGACTGTGAACATAAAATTCTAAAAATTTCACGTTCAATTTTTATTTTATTTTGAGTCGAGTTTATAAAATGTATTTGATTAAAAAAAAAGTTTTAATGTTTTCGCCCATAAAATTTTTCAATATTAAAATATTCATCAGATTTTGGTTCAGTTAGAAAATAGAGTCCATATAAAGAATTCCATAAAATTGCAAGTATGTACCATTAGCCATTTTTAAAATATCGTGCGCGCAAGGTGGAAACACGGCGAAATATTTTGTCACAAAGAGGATTAAATTACAAAAATATTTGTGGCAACAAAAACTTTCTTGTTACTAGTTTCCAAAGCAGCTATATTATGTAGTCAGCTGTAAAAAGTTGGAAGTAATTGCTTTTAAAATAAATAAAATATCCGAATTCTTGCAACAGTCACATATTCGAAGATCATGAGGGGTTTAAGGTGTATGACCCCTTAAATGAGGTTCCGAAGAATTTTGAATTACACGTGGAATTCCAGTCGACTTTTCATAATCTCTGGGCCGAAATGTCAATTAGTTCTTAATAGAATATGGGGCGTTCCTTGTTTCGTCCACTTTATAAGGTATCTCTTCCGCCTTCTTGGCATGCTTTCGTGGTGTGGTGGGCTGCACGCCGGGCGCGTATTCCAGAGGTCCGTGGTTCGATTCTCGGCGAAGGCGTTGCACATTTTTCATCTCTCCTGCTTCAAAAAAAAAAAAAAAAAAAAAAAAAAAAAAAAAAAAAAAACCTAATGTCTCTACAGTGGCTCCCAAACTAAAAGGGTGGTGTATGATCATTTTCCTGGATTTTGAATGATTCTCCTCACCCAGGATTTGGCAATTGGGTTCCCTAAAAACTCTAGTCGCCCTTTAAAAGGGGAAGTATATAAGGTATTTCTCCCGTCTTCCTAGTGTGCCTTCGTGGTGTAGTGGTTCTGCACGCTGGGCGCGTATTCCAGAGGTCCTTGGTTCGATTCCCGGTAAAGGCGTTGCTGATTTTTCATCTTGCCTGCTTCCAAAAATACCTAATGTATCTACATATCTTTTATGATATATCTTCGAAACTGGAGTTCTTTTGTAGTTGGTCTAATGCTGTGATGCACTTATGTTAGTGGGAATGAGAAGAAGTATTGTTCTGGAAATCCTCTTTCGCCGGAAATATAGGTATCTCAGGGGGGAGATATTTCTTTTAAAGTAATAAGTGTCTCTACAACGTAATGACACTACGAGCCCGATCCCACCGCCGAACCAGACCCAAGGATTCAACCCTTGTCCTTCTTCCTTCGAGAGACCTGAATGCTATACAATGGTCGTTAATTTGTTACCTACCAGTCACATGGGCTGCCCGTCGCCCAAGAACATTACCCAGAAAACCTGGGGTGTGGTACGAAAAAGAGTAATTGTTTCCGAAATTTTTTGCAAAACCTATACTCTCAGTACGTCACTTTCGATTGAAAAAAACTTTGAAGACTGAAAAGCTTTGTGCGTTTTAGCTGCTTTAATGATAACTTTATTGCCCTGGGTTTGGAAATGAAGCAGTTGATAAATCAGCTGAAAAATCATACGCGGCAGAGATGTCTGAAATTTAAAATATTAAACGAGTAAAAAAAAAAAATAAAAGTTTTTTAAAAAAAATCTGAAATGTTTCAGATTTTAAATTACGTCCAAACGGGCGTTTTTTTAACGTTTTGAGTGTTACCTTTATTTATTAAATATCATGTTCTTTGCACTTAAAACATAAAATTCAGTTCAAGAGCAATATCGCAAAATAATGTTAAATTAAGCATATCTTTAGAATTTCCGATATACACAGTCTCGCGAGCTGGAGATAAAAGTATTTTTTTTTTATATATAACGTTGCCATTTCTCGCTTTTAAAGCATTGAGTTTGTAAATCAAAAATTCGTTAAAGTTTTACAAAATATAAAATCTATAATAAAACAAATTCCAAATTTGGGATTTCAGATACCCATATTCGCAATAGGATTTCGTCATTCAAAATTCGATGGCTCTATGTACCATTGTTTTATCACAATGCGAGAAATAGACAATCATTTATGCAGATTTTTCATTATTTAATTTCTTCAAATATAATGCAGGACTCTAACATTTTGTGGCAACAGTTTGAAAAGTGAACCGACGTTTATGAGTCCGACGCAAAATCGCAAAACGAAAACAATAGTCCTTCAAGGACAAAGCCCCTTTGGACAAAAAAAAAAAAAAAAAAAAAAAAAAAAAAAATCAGAATTGAAATGAACATGAACACTTCGGAAGAAGGGCATTAGCATGGTAACCTATGCTTGAAAATACGGTAATCGAGGACCACAGAGAAGAAAATGGTTTCTAAAGAAAGAAAGTTCTGGTTAAGAAGAAAATGGTAGAATAAGCCGCCTAGACGATATAGTGGTTAGGGAAGGTAAACCGCTGAGTTGGCATCCGACCCAGGTATAGATATATCCATTCAGAATTGGTTACCAACTCGGCGGGTGTCAACCACTAGCTACCAGGCCGCAGCCCCGGCTGAGCAGACGACATTTCTAAAATGCAAAAAAAAAAAAGAGATATACATATGCATACAAGGCACTTGATCAAAATATATGTATATACATACAAATACAAACTCATATACAGATATATACACACTTACATACATAGATATTCCGAAACAAATAAAAGTATACATACTCTCACTCATATTGATATATACACCCATACATATACGTTATCCTGATAGTTAACGTTAACAAGAAGCATGCCATTGAGGTATGCGTGATATCCTTAGTATAAATTAGCTGCCATAAATAAAAGATATAAACATCTACAGATACATTACAGTATTCAGATACGGTACGAACTTTATGTATGAGAACCTGGCACAGCATAAATACAAAATTACATATTGAACATACACATCACATACTCTGTTGCTCACATATTGAACTAGCTTATATAGACTTTTATGACTACTATCTTCCAGTGTCAGAAGAATAATTGCTAGTACAGTAGTCAATTATTGTTTTCAGTTTCCGCTGGGCAACTCTGTTACTTTGCAGATTCTGGAGCCAGTATGGCCAGAATCTGGCTCCTGGTTACTTGAGGCTGTTAAGGGGGCTCATACACTTTAAAGCCCTTATGATCTTCGAATATGCGACTATTACAAGAGTTGTGATATTTTATTTATTTTAGAAGCAATTACTTCCAACTTTTTACAGTTGACTCCATAATATAGCTGCTTTCGGAACTAGTAACCAGAAAGTTTGTGTTGCCACAAATATTTTTGTAATTTTATCCGCTTTGTGACAAAATGTTTCGTTATGTTTCCACCTTGCGCTCACGATATTTCAAAAGTGGCTCATGGTACATACTTGAAATTGGATAGAATTCTTTATATGGGCTCTATTTTCTAACTGAACCAAAAATCTGATGAATGTTTTAATGTTAAAAAATTTTATACACGAAAACATTACAGATTTTTTAATAAAATACATTTTTATAAATTCAACTCCAAATAAAATAAAAATTTAACATGGAATTCCGAGAATTTTTGGTTCACAGTAGTTTCCAAATATTATAAAAGCTATATATTAAACATGGAATTAAATTATGCAACAGAATATCTTAAGGGGACTCGTACACCTTAAACCCCTCATGATCTTCGAATATGTGACTGTTGCGAGAATTGGGATATTTTATTTATTTTAAAAGCAAATACTTCCAACTTTTCACAGCTGACTACATAAATATAGCTGATTTGGAAACTAGTAACCAGAAAGTTTGTGTTGCCACAAATATTTTTGCAATTTAATCCTCTTTGTGACAAAATACTTCGCCGTGTTTCCACCTTGCGCGCATGATATTTTGAAAATGGCTAATAGTACATACTTGAGATTTGATGGAATTCTTTATATGGGCACTATTTTCTAACTAAACCGACAATCTGATGAATATTTTAATATTAAAAATTTTATGGACGAAAACATTAAAAATTTTTTTAATAAAATACATTTTATAAACTCAACTCAAAATAAAATAAAAATTTAGCGTGAAATTTTTAGAATTTTAGGTTCATAGTAGTTTCCAGATGTTATAAAAGCTATATATTAAATATGGAATTAAATTATGAAACAGAGTGTTTTAAACTGTGCGCGCAAGTTGGAAACATGACGAAAAATGTTGTCACAAAACGGATTAAATTATCAAAATATTTGTGGCAACACAAACTTTCTGATTACTATTCCAGAAAGCAACTACATTATGTAGTCAGGTGTAAAAAGTTGGAAGTAATTGCTTTTAAAATAAATAAGTTATCCCAATTCTTGCAACAGTCACCTATTCGAACATCTTATGGGTTTTAAGGTGTATGAGTCCCCTTAAACTGTGCGCTCAAGGTGGAAACATGACAAAACATTTTGTCGCAAAGCGGATTAAAGTATAAAAATATTTGTGGCAACACAAACTTTCTGATGACTATTTCAGAAAGCAGCTATATGTAGTCAGCTGTAAAACGCTGGAAGTAACTGCTTTTAAAATAAATAAGTTATCCCAATTCTTGCAACAGTCACATATTCGAAGATCTTACGGGTTTTAAGGTGTATAAGTCCCCTTAAGTGCTGTGTGTGCAGGAGAACACAAAAAAGATCTGGATGACCCTCCTCCCCACATTCGCAGTTACCATTCTCTCTCAAGCCAAAGCGGCTGAGGTATGAAGGAAAGGGCCCATGGCCAGTGAGGAAATACGTCATGTAATTGCTGTTAGTTTGGATTGTTGTCTTGACCTTAGGAATGAGATTGTAAACTCCTCTCCCTGTGAAGGCTTGCAATGCCGAAGGGCCCAGGTACGGAATCCCGGTGGATGTAAAATTGTCTATCCCTTCATACGAGGTAACGGTGGCCGCCTATTAGGTGCCACCACTTCTTTTGGCATTGCGAGTGGCCAATGCCGTTATAGGCAAGTGCCCGCCATGAGGGGGGGGGGGTAGAGAAGTTTGTAGAATTACATTTCAAGTTATTCTGCTGTGAAGAGCTTAGCCAACAAGCATTCCCAAAATACACGACTTTCTGCTTTTGACTAAATACAAATTAAAAACAAAAGTCAACAAAGAACTCAAAGAAAACCGCAAACCTAAAATAGCCACGAATGAAATTTACGGCAATAAAACTGATTTCTGTTGGAAATAACAAGAAGTATACGAACAGATTCCATAAGGAAGTCGAGGAAGTTTGTTCACAAATTAAATTAAGCTGGCATTGCCGTGACATAATTTGCTAAAACTGTCACCAGAAACAATACGCGAATGACACATTTCGGATCTGGTAACGTTCGCGTTGGGAGAACAACTTCTCGGCCTTAGAATGAAAGGAGACTCGATGACAATCGTAGCGAAAGCTGTTGGGGTAAGAAAAATTATTCGTCTCCGTAATATTTACTTAATCGTGGCATTTTATTATGTTGATAATTCATCGTGCAATGAGTTCGGGTCACCTGCAGTATGTTGAATGACATAGTTGCAATTGTGGCAGAAATGTTCTTTAGGTATAATTTATTCGTATAATTAAGAGACTGCATAAATGGGACTTCCAATTATTTGTGGGCCAAAATAAATGCAAGGAAACTTGTAGAAATGCTAAAGTTGTATTCATGTTGCCACATTCTTTTAAGAAAGTTTACCCTCCAGGAATAAAAGTAGATCTGCGTTTGGTAATTCTTAATGTACTGTTACGAATTTAAAGGAGTTAGAATTGTGAGCTGTGGTTATGTATTTCTTGAAGCTGTCAACTTCCTTGGCTACAGCAATACAAACTCTTTCATTAATTTATTGTTTGACAGGAGAAACTTTCTCCGATTTGATGTTAGACAGTAGAAACTGTTTCTTACATTTGCTGTTCCACTCTTTCTCGAATTTCTCCAACTTTATTTTCAAGTGTCTATTTGGCTTTCTGTAGCCTCGGAGTTGTTTTCGATTATGTAACAAATTTCTCTTTTGATTTTATCTTGACGCGCTTTCGTCTTGTTGAGACATTAGGTATTTTGGAAGCAGAAGAGATGAAAAATAGCAACACCTTCGCCGGAAATCGAACCACGGACCTCTGGAATACGCGCCCAGCGTGCAGACCACCACACCACGAAGGCATGCCAAAAACGCGGGCACCAAAAACCCTATATACTCCCCCTTTTAAAGGACGACTGAGGTTTTTAGGGGACCCAATCGCCAAATCCTGGGTGAAGAGAATCATCATCCAACACCCTTTTAGTTCGAGCGCCACTTTGGAGACATTAGGTATTTTGGAAGCGGGAGAGATGAAAAATAGCATCGCCTTCACCGGGAATTCACCGTAAAGCTTTCAGATTTTATATTACTTCCAAAGGGGCTTTTTTTTTTTTTAACGTTATGTGTGTTACCTATATTTATTAAAAATTATGTTCTTCGCACTTAAACTGTAAAATTCAATCAACAGCAGTATCGCAAAATAATTTTAAAATCAGCATAGCTTTAGAATTCCCGATACTCAGTCTCGCCTGCTGGAGATAATTTTTTTTTTTTTTTTTTTCTTTTTGGTACAGCATTGCCATTGCTTGCTCTGAAATCGTTGAGTGTGTTAGTAAAAAATTCACTAATGTTTTACAAAATATGAAATAAATAATAAAACAAATTCAAATTAGGGCTTCCACATACCCATATTTTATGGAAGATTAATTTATTCAAAATCGGATGGCTCTAGGTGCCGTTGCTTTATCACAATGCGAGAAACATGCGTATATTAATGCAGATTCTTCATTAATTAATTTCTTTGAATATAATGCAAAGCTCTAATATTTGGTGCCAACCATTTGAAAAGTGAAACGACATTTATAGTGAACCGACCACATTTTTTTTTTTTTTTTTAGTTCGGGCACCACTGTTATTAATTATTTTGAAACCGAAGTATATGAAAAATGAGCATTGTCCTCGCCGGGACTCGAACCTGGACTTCTCGAATACGCGCCGAGTGTGCTAACCATTAAACTACGTAGGCATGCTGGAAAGAGGGAGAAAATACCCCTAGTCTGACAGGTCTCCCTGGCATAGTGGTTTGGGAAATCGCCTTCCATACCCTTAGTCTGATGTCTGCTAGGCATTCAAGCTGACCTTATGGTATGTTGGATAAGCTAGACTAAGTTCGGATAACCTAGACTAAGTTCGGATAAGGTAACTAAGTTCGGATAAGCTAGACTCTACTACATATTAAATTTGTATTCGCCAATTAATTGCATTTCTGAATTCTTACAGAGAAAAGCTTAATAATAATCCAATAAAGCGAAGTAATTTAATCTTTCTAAGCAACAGTAAAAGAAAAAAAAATGCGTGTAAAGCAAAAAATATTACTATTCAGCCGAAAATCCTCAAAAAGTATTGTCATTAGCCAGTAATTGCTTTGGTTAACGGCCATTTTCGTGCATTACTTGAATCCATATTTACCTGCGTGATAAAACACTTATGCTAATATTTAGCACTCCGGAATCATGCTGATTTAACTTGAGCAGTATATCAGGATCTATGCCATTTTGGCTAATATGTCTCCGGCCTACATGCCGCTGTGAATACCAATTAATGAAGGAGAGGTCATATAATCTGATATCGTCGCCTGTTTAACCTTACTTGTCAACATCTGAATATTAAACTATGAGTTTAGAGTATAAAGGCATATACGTCGACTATATCCTTTCTACATGACTTATTTACGCATAGCTCGTCTAGGCCTTCAAAGCCACCACTACAGAAGAGTATTTACATTGCATTGCTTTCCTTGCGAACTTTACTTGTGATTGACAGCTTTTATTAGCCATTAGAAATGAAAAACGCTGAGTTTTACATTACTTTTTACTTCCTTGTACGAAGCAAAATAAGTATTGTAATCACGAAAAACTCCGGGTACCTTATTTCGACGATAATCTCCATTTTGACCGCTATCGAATGCCATTTAAGGATGGTTTTGCGTGGCATCTGTAAAGGACAGAATAAAGGAATCTTTTTCCTCCAAAAAGAATTATAAAACTGATTTAAAATTTATTTGGAAGGTATTTTTTCGTGCTATCTGTATGTACGTGTGTATGTATCTCGCATAACTCAAAAACGAAAAGCCTCAATATGTTGAAATTTTGTACGTATATAGGACTGGTATTACATGTAGTCGTGCACCTCTTTTTGGTTGCAATCGGCCGCGCCAAAAAAGTACATAAATATATATATACGATATATATTTCAGGCACTTTACAATATATATATATTTCATATATATAAGAGATATAAGATTTTTTACTAGCGTCCTTTTAAAATATTTTTGTGCGTTAAAATTTCTAAATTTTTTTCTCCCCTTTTTGATTTTGAAGGTATCTCGATTTGTAGTTTTTACATTTAGTTTTTACGCAATAGTTTTTACTACTGTAGTAATGCTTGCAGTCGTTACATGATTTTAAAAGTTTGCTAAGGAACTATAGTGTCAAATGTATTTTTTTAGCATTAGCTTTTAAACATTCCTCTTCCTTAAAAAATATTTCATATATATATATATATATATATATATATGTTGGATTTTAAATCCGTAGCTTAATAATTTTTCCTCGCGCGCTGTCTAAATTTTAGCTGTTGACTGCACGAGTGAAATGGATAGAACTCTCGCCACTTTGTTTTATGAGAGGAGATATAAGATGATATAGATGTATTAATAGATGTAAGATAATATAGATATTGTATTAATAGATAAACGGTGTTATAGATGCTGTATTAATAGATTAACGATATTATAGATGTATTAATGTTTCATTAAATATGTTTTGTTTGAGTATGAATTGTGATTTCGAAACTAAGTTTAAGTTTTTTAAGCGTACCAAATTTAATTTTGTTGTATAAGTTTTTAACAAAATTTATTTAGTATTTTCAAAGTACCAATTACGATTTGTTATAGAGTTTTTTTTTTTTTTTTTTTTTTTTAATTTTGTAGTATTTTAAGTGGGTTTTTTATGGCGTAAATTTTAACTGCTTTCTTTAGTGTAATTGTTTTTACTTGGTATCACTTGTAAACTTTAATTAACTAAATTATATCATTTCACTTAAACTTTACAGTTTATCACTTAAAACTTTAATTAATGGAATTAACTGCATCAAATGTACTTTAAAATTTTAACTAATTTTAACTGTCTTTATCATTTCAATCTTATTTCAAAATTTGCAGCTCAATGCGCAATTTTTTTGACCAACTAGGTCATTCAATTTTTTATTTACTACTTTCTACTTTTGCAATTATATAAAGTCGTTTATCGTTTGTTCTTTTTACTTTAATTAGTTATATATATATATATATACCCACTCTGTTACTAGGTTCAGTGAGCTCAGTTTTTTTTATTATTATACGTCGGTAAATTGTGCATTTTTTGCTTTAAAAAGGATTGAATTATGTTGTTTATCTTCCGATTAAGGTTTTTATGACTTTATTTAATCTGCATGCTATAGTTGTAGAATTATCAACAAGTTGTTTAAGTGCTGCTAAGCCCAATTTTTTTACCATAGCAGCCATATTTTATTACATTTAAAACTTAAGCTGAATAGTGAATTAAGTCAGTTTCTGCACCTTCAGTGTTGTTTTGCCGAGTGGGAGCAAAACTTTCCGTTTAGTGCACCGAAAAATCTGCCTTGTTAGCTCCTGGCCGAATTGCTTGTTTTTGCGTAGAAACTCTAATTTGAATTGTAATTTTTTTATTGTTTTATTTGTATTTGGTGTTTTATTTTATTTTATTTATTTTTCAATTTTTAAAGACTATATTTTGAGGTTTTATGTATTTTTGCCTTGCTTCGAACTGAGAACAGAATTAATTAAATGAGGAATCTATCTGTAATGAAATTCGAGGAAATAAGTTTAAACGAAATGCAGCAAAAAGTGCGTATAATTGAATACTCCGTATAAGGAAGTTCGTGACGTACACATCAGATTTTTATGTATTGTGAACTGTTATGAATACGATTCGTGCATTTGATGAAGATAAACTTTTTTGTTGTTAAAAACTGTTTGCATAGACTTAGAAATTTCTAAAATTTTTCTTCAAATAAAATATTTACCATAACTGAATATGCAGAAAGACGTATCAATAATTTATGCAACTACATTTTTATAATTCAGATCAATTCAAGGTAATTTCTTTAATCGGGATTCATAAATATGAAACAGCTCATAAATATGAAATTAGCTCGAATAATGAGCTATTTCAGTAACACTGCTATAGCCAATAAAACATTTGTGTGATTTTTTTCTGTTTTAGCGTAGTACCACCTTCAGCTGAACTGTTAAGGATATTAAAATAAAATAACTTTCTTTCCTATTTCTCAAACAGTTTTATATGATATGCTTCTTTAATAATTCTTAATATTGAGAGTAAATCAGAAATATCTGATTTTAAAGCAATACCCAACAGGTAGCTAAAAAAATCTAAACAAATCCTTGAAATAATGAATAACTTCATTTTAAAGGCTTTAGTGATACACATATGCATTTCGCAGAATTTCTTTATAATTTCCTGCACATAGTAAATTATAGATATTTTTATTACTTTAAAACGAAAATTTAATAATAGCGAGTGACTTATATATAGCGAGTGACATAATAAACTTAATATATATTTATTGGGAAAAAATGCATGGAACATCGTAAAAACAAGTAAATTTCCCAAGTAGCACAGCAACGTCGCAATGACGTAGCAAAAACGTTGCAATATGTCGTCTTTAAGACGCCCAGATGTCTGCGAAATTCCACTGTTTTGTAAGCGTTGCAAAGACGTCATGAGGTTTTTGTCGCATAGACGTCGTTATTGCGTCTTTCGTATGTGATATTTTGGTTGTTAAAGCGTCGTATCACGACGTCTTAACCATGCCTAAATGTTCGCAAAATTCCACCTTTTTGCAACAGTTGTGAAAATGTCGTTATTATGTCCTTGTGTTACATATTCATTTATGCAGAAAAATAAGCTTAATAATTAATATATTTTCCTTCTTTTTTAAAAGTTTGTAATCCTTGTATTTATCTAAAGTTTAAATATTTTATCATTTCCTGAAAAGCAGAAGATAATACAATTTTTTTCTTTAGGCTAAATATGCATAATTAACAATAGCCTTAATTATTTTCAGTCCTGTAAACTATATTTTTTAAATAACTTAAATTCTAAGTTACGATTATTTAAGATTTCCCCATTTTTTAAGTGAGAGTAATTATGGAAGTGGTTATTATAAATATATAACATTAATAGTAGGTTTTAAGTAAATAAAACTCAATTAGACATAAATATCACAGCATTATCACATTTATTTCTGTTAAATCTCAGAGACATTGAAAATTGCTCCTGTCATGATAAATTAGGAAGATGGTTCTTAAGGTAACACAATCAGTATTTTACCTGAACTCAAGTATAAATATATTCGCGTTTCACAATAATAAATATAACCATTAACTTCTATATCTCCAAGATATGCAAATGAAAGACAGTATAAAGAAGTTAATAAATGTGATCAAAAATATTTCATACAAAAATATACCTAAATCTTATAACTTGAGATATTCATATCTAAAATGAAATAATAACCTAACAAACACTTATATCAATTAAGTTTTCGAAGATGGCAGTTATTTTTAGTCCAAAGGGGAAATTTACTCAGAAGCACTGTTAATTTCGTTTTGGCATTTTGTGTTGGTTCATGATAAGCGTTGTTTCACTTTTCAAATTGTTGCCACTCAATCTTATCGCCCTGTAAGAATTGTAAGAATTGGAGGCTCCCTTCAGCCCACCTGGACACAAGTGTCCCCATAGCTCAAAAGAAGGGGCCCCGTATCTCCACAAACGAGGGCAGCCAGTAACACAGCCACCCCCAAACAACAAACAAAAATACTAAATCAAAACTAAATAAGCACATCTAACACAAAATTACAGACTAACTAACAAACAAACAAAGAAAATACATAAACACAAATTCACAACATAGAACACCACAGATATCCAAAACCCATATAAACACAAAATTCAATTTTAACAGAAGGTTCCTACTAGCGCCCTATTTTCATTCATAAACTTCATTAGAGCAATAGAATATGATTTTAAAACTTTGAAATTAATGACACTTACATTAAAATCAGTAATGTTAAAAATCTGTCTAATAGGGGCTATTAAACTGCAATCAACCACAAAATGCCTAGGATCACCATCCACCTGACAACTATTACATACTTTATTTTCCTGCAGATTAAATCGGTTGAAATAGAACGGAAACCTACCATGTCCAGTTAAAACCTGATTAACATCAATGTTGTTTATACATTTCATTTTATTCGGGATTTTAATTAGTTCCATAAATCCTTTGTTTTTAGGTGAAGAGAACCACTGTATTTTCCATTTGTTAACGTAATATTTTTTCATTCTTCGAATTGCAATTCTCTTCGAATCTGTTACTTCAATATCCATTGCACTGACATTTGAGACCGCCTGCTTGGCCAGGCTGTCGGCCCTCTCATTACCAATAAAGCCTATATGGGCTTTAACCCAATGTAGCTTAATATTTAAATATGAACTCAAAGTTTCTAAATGACTCTTAATTTCGACAATTAATGGATTGAAATTGTCTGGGCGGGAGAGCGCATGGAGAAGTGACAGGCAGTCAGTGTAAATATTTACAGACGTGGGTATAAGCAAGGTATTTTTAATCCATAATAAGGCTTGTTTGAACGCTTCACTTTCTGCCTGGAAAACTAAATGATATATGTTCAACTTAAACATTCTATAATCCACCTCAATTCCATAAAAATAATAGTAAAAAACAACAACACAGTACAACATTTCCATAGTAAAAAACAACAACACAGTACAACATTTCCATAGTAAAAAACAACAAAAGCAGCTCATACGCTCCTTCCGACCCCAGAACCATCTGTATAAATATCAAACACATCAACAGTTGGATTACATTTATCAAAAACAAAACCAATTCTATTGGAAGGATGTATTAAATGAATATTAAATTTTTCAAAAACATTCTTGTATTATATTTGAAGAAATTAAACAATGATGAAACTGGATAAATGTGTGTATGCTTCTCGCATTGTGCTAAAACAACGGTACCTAGAGCCATGCGGTCATAAGGTATTTCTCCCACTTTCTTGGTGTGGCATCGTGGTGTAGCGGTCTGCACACTGGGTCGCCTTTCGATTCCAGAGGTCTGCCTTTCGATTCCCGCCGAAGGCGTCGTTAATTTTTCATCTTTCCTGCTTCCAAAATACCTAATGTCTCTACACAGTTTTGAGTGACGATATGGATATGGGAATCTGGAAGCCCTAATTTTTTAGTTTCGAATTTGTTTTATTGTCTATTTCATATTTTGTAACACTTCAACGAATTTTCGATTAACAAATTCAACGATTTGAAAGTGAGTCATGGGGACGCTTTACGGGGGGGGGGAGAGGAAAAAAATCAACTCCAACGCGCGAGACTGCATCAGAAATTCTAAAGATAGGCTCATTTTAAAATTATTTTGCGATGTTGCTGTTGAACTGAAATTTATGATTTAAATGCGAACTCGATATTTTATAAATAAACGTAACGCACAAAACATTAAAAAGCCCCCTTTTGGGAGTAATGTAAAATGTAAAAGCTTTCAGATTTTTGCAATTTTTTTCACCTGTTTTTAATTTTTAAAAATTTTTTCAAAATTCTCCATTCGACTTTTTTTTTTTTTTTTCTATTTCTTGTTATTTTTGCTTTGTTTTTGTTGAAAATATATTACAAACACAATTTGATATCGATTAGTGAATTGCATAAAATGTTAATTAACATTTCTTTTACATACACCTAAATTTGGAACAAAATTTCCCAGTTTAATACACTTTAATTGGACTTTTATCCCCTTTATGAATTTGCATTTAAAAATGCATACCTCTTTTTTTTTTACATACACAAACAGGAATCTAAATTATAAGTTAATGTCATTTTGAACATAAAGTAAAGCACATGGAGCATTTTGAAGATGTGACAATTACGAAAATTTCATTATGAAAAAAGTACGTTTTAAGAATATTTTTACGATTTCCATTATAATTACTTCTCAGTGTGTCCTAATGGATGGTTTTATTTAATATAAGATATTTTAACATTGTTCTACGTATGCATAAAAGTTTTTTCTACTAATAAAATTTTAAAATGCTAAGAATATTATAGAAATTTTCTCGAACACTTTCAGTAAATTCAACTAAATGGTGTTACGAAATGTACAGGCGCAGTGAGATAGCTTCCCCGCAAAGCAGGTTTAAGGTTGCCATAAAATAGCAAGGGAAGGCAGGGTTGTCACATTTGGCCATTTGGCGACAAAATTGGCGATATATCATTGACGGATGGAGAACTTTCTGAAACGTATTCTCACCGGTTTAGCCCAGAATGTTCTCGAACACAAGCCGAAAACTATATAAACCCTGCTGGTACGCGGAGAGTCAGAGTGCGAGTTAGTATGTCTCGAGTTAGTCAGTCCGTGCGGAGTCGATCGAGTTGACAGCCGGGAAGGGAGTGCCGAGTGGGTCGTCGGGTACATCAAAAGAGTCTCAGAGAATCTCAGTTAGTGCATCGTCGAGAGAGCGTGTTAAGCTCCGGAAACGACTGAACCGAAGAGTCGGGAGCTGTGCTCTGTGTGTCGTCGAGTGCATCGCGAGTTGTAGCGTGAAGAGTCTCGAGGGTACGTGGAGTTCCGAGAACGGCCGAGCAGAGTCGGGAGCTGTACTCTGGTGCTTTGCAGTGAAGCTGTCTCCACTGTTATTGCCTGACAGTGTGAAGGCTGTATCGCTGATTGTTCCAGCGTGTTTATAGTAGATCTTCGACGACTGTAAGTGTTTTTGAGCTGTCCTGATTAATATTGGTAAATAAAGTGTGTTTCGATACTTCATCAAGTGTCGTCGTTATTCACTCCAAATCTGCACGAACCCCGTAACGTAACGTAAAGAAGAAGAAGAGAAAATAACGTAACAACAGGTGTCAGGAAAAAAACGCAAAAATATTCTTAAATCACTTTAAAAACTTCCGGCAGAAACTCAACGATTTCAAAGCAAGCCATAGCAACACCGTACGGGGAAAAAAAATCGTCTCCAGCGCGCGAGACTGTGCACCGGAAATTCTAAAGATAAGCTGATTTTAAAATTATTTTGCGATATTGCTGTTGAACGGAAATTTATAGTTTAAGTGCGAAGAACATGATGTTTAATAAATAAAGGTAACACTCAAAATGTTAAAAAAAAAAAAAAAAAAAAAAAGTCTCTTTGGACGCAATTTAAAATTTGAAACCTTTCATGTTTTTTTTTTCCAGTATTTTTATTATTTAGTCTGAAAAGTAATATTTTCCGAAATACAGGTACCTACTGCTTGCGACTGCAGACCATCCTATTGAGAAGGATACCATATTCCTATTCCAGTCTTCCCGACATTTTCGTGAAAGCATTGCAGGAATCAATGCAGGGATGTAATCTAAATTTCAAATATTATAGGAGGTTCTCTGATTTATCCTGGAAAAGCATCTTTAATTCGTCTCCAATCCCTCCCCACAACATTCTCTCTCTCTCTCTCGTTCTCCGCTTTACATATTCATATTATTTAACGGGATACGAATTGGATAAAAGGGGCGGATTCCGATGCAGAGTCAGGAATTCCCGAAATTCGGGAGAAGTCATACCTGAGCTTGGTATGAGTATGTGAATGCATTTTCGCTGTGTGGGTTAAGGGAGCTCCTGCGATTGTAGTGCGTTAATATTATCATAATCCTCTCCTTCTCCGATCTAATATCATATTCGGGTCAGAATTGAGTTTTGGGAATACAACGATTAGAAATATTGGTGCTAATGCAAGATGTGCTCTACCGTGAAATTTACAAAGACGAGTTTTAAAATGCTTTTATGTGTGGTTTTGTTTATAACCGCAACGGAGGGGAAAATTGCAGTTCTAAGGAATAAATATGTAGATATTTTAAAATTAAAAAAAAAGCTGATGTGTACAATACATGACTTCCTTGCACGGAATATTAAATTAGACGCATTTGTTCCTGCCTTTCATTTAAATTTATTTCCTCGATTTTCATTAAAGATAGATTTCTCATTCAAATAAATCATTTCTCACTTCGACAGAAAACAAAAATATATAAAAACTCAAAATAGGTATATTAAAAATTGAAATATATAGAAAAACATAAAACACCGAATAAAGTTAAAACAAATAATTTTTTTTTTTTACAATTAAAATTGCAGTTACCACGCAAAAATAAGCACTTCCACCAACGGGCGAGAAGGCAGACTTTTCGGTGCACTAAACTAAAAGTTTACTTTTGGTCTCGCTCGGCAAAAAGACACTGAAGGCTTAGAAATTTGTTCGGGACGCTATGCTGAGTGAATACATGAGATAATTTAGTTAACTTAAATGATAATTGCAGAATAGATTAAGCATAATTTAATTCGCAGTAATAAACGAAGACGTTAGATAGAAAGAAGACGGAAGAGACGAAGAAGACGACGACGAAGATGAAAGAAGGAAGAAAGGGCGAAGTAAGAATAGCGAATCTAGGAATTACCGGTAAGAGAATGAAGGATACTAGGGGCCACCCAACCGGTATAGTGGTTATGTCGCTGACTGCCTTGCCGAAGGGCCCGGGTTCGAATCCCGGAGAAGCCATGGATTTTTTAAATGTATAGTGTCCGTGCGGAATGGGGGGGCACTATAAATATGCGGCGAGCCGAAAGTCCTTTCAAGAGGTTGGTGGTAGGGAAAGAGGACCCTCGGACACGTCTCTTCTGGGGAGGGACCAAATTGTGGACGGAACTGAGCTAAATCGCACTGTCACCTAAGGTGCTCAAGGCTGTTGCCAACGACAGGCGTAATCTTATGCTCCTTGCCCTGAGGAATTTTGTGGGCTTGGGCTGAGTGAGTATACGTCAGACAAATTAGCATCAGCAACAATAACAGAATGCTAGGGAATGAACTGGCACGATCCTGAGCAGAGGATGAAGCAGGAATAGATTGGGATTATTCAGTTATAGCAAAGCAAACGAGGGCTATCTGCCTAAAGGAAGGGATGCCTTCGTGGAGGACTTTCTAAGGGAATCTGGGTCGTATACATGGGGAAAACCGCGAAACGCCCATGCAGCCAGCCCGCTCGCGGGATTCGAACCTCGGACCGAACTACCAGTGTTCAGCGTCTTTACCACTCGGCCGCTGGTGGGCCAATAGGAATAGATAGTTTGGTTTATTTTATTATGGCAAAGCACACGAGGGCTACCTGCCTATGGGAAGGGATGCCTTTGTGGAGGGCTTTCTAAAGGGAACTGTCTCGTATCCACATTATACATTGGCAAAACCACAAAAAGGCCCATGCAAAGAGACGGTTCACCTAGAATTGAACCCAACTCAGTCGAACTTCTAGTGTCCGACGACTTCACCGGTCGGCCGCGGAAATGGATGAACTGATATTAAAACAAGACTGTCTCCTCACCGCAGGTCAAAGGAAATAAATTTCCAGGAAAATTCTTTTGGGTAAAATGTTACAAAATTACAAAATTAAGCGATTCAAATTTATTCAGAAGTACAGTAAGACCCCGCTTAACGCTGTTTCGTTTAGCGCTGTTTCGGTTTAGCGCTCTTTTATTTCAACCCGGGGATTCCACGAAATCGCTCGCAGCATACGGGGATTCCCCGAAATATTATGCAGCGATAGGTTTCAAATACATATCCGAAAGAATGTACTTGTATTTCTTGTTTGATGCGGTATTGTACAGACATATTTTGAAGGGGTAAATGTGGAAGATGTCGAAGAAATAATTCAAGAAGCAGCGGCTAGTCTTTCTAATGATGAGCTCAAGGAATTAACTGAACAAGAAGAAAACAAAAATTGTTGACAGCAGTGATTCAGAAGAAGAGCAAAAAGAACTTTCGATGGCGTTTGTAAAAAGGAGTTTGTCTACCATAACTGAAATAATGGATCAATTCATTGAAAATGATCCGAATTTTGACAGGAGCTCAAAAGTAAGGCGTGGTGTTAGAGATGCTCTATCCGTTTATGAAGAACTTTTAAGAGAACAACGCAAAAGAAAAAGGCAAACAACATTAGATGCTTTTGTCACAAAAAGGCAGAACACTGAAAACGCGGAAGGCTAACTAAATATGACTGACTGAGAACGTATCCCCCGCGTTAAGCGGGGTCTTACTGTACAAAGTTTGTCTTAAAACAAAGCGACGACCCTTCACAAATTCTTTCATCAGTTAAAACTTTGGTAAAATTAATTACACTTACCACTTGCGAGCTTTGATGCTCTCTCTTTCCGTTTATATAACTGTTTATTTTTTATAGGGTACAAATATCGAGGTACAAAATTTACTCTCCAAGGAAGGATATGAATCACCATTTTACGCAAGATTCGTTCAAATTTTCTCACTTCGATCCTCCTACCTTCTTCTCAAGTAAGTAAACAGTTAGCAAATTCTAAACAAGGTTTTTAAAATGAAAATAAAGGGAAGGGCGTAAATAAAAACTGATTAATTGTGCCGGTAAATAAACAATAATTTCATTTTGCATGCTTGTATGAGTGTATAATCAAAAAGAGTGTTCTCATCATGGAGGTAGGAAGTAAGAAGGAATCTCCCTAAACAAGTTTCTCTCGTACCCTGCTCTGAAGCACCGGCGATCCCTACGTGGTTGACCAAAACACTGGGTTATTTACCATTGAGTTCAATGGGATTTGACACTTTCGGATGTTTTTGTAATTACGTCGTAAATATACATATAAATGTATATATTTTCTTTTCCTACAACACTTCAGAGTCCTAAGTATGTGAAAACAACATATTTTTAAACAACATTTCATTCTGAACGGAATTAAATGCTATACTTTTCACAGGACAGTTTGCTCAGAATGGTTTAATTTGAATGAAATATTTTCACAAGTTTTCGTTAATTACATGAGAAAAAAAATTAAGGTAATTCGATTTTATTCGGTTAAGGTACAAAAATTAAGATCAAAGTTTATTGTATTATTAATATTAAAATTATGCATTATTTCTTTTCTATTTATAGAGCTTCTTCCTAAAATACTTTCTTAAATATGACATGATTTTTTTGCCTTCTGAGGCATCTTTTAAATCGAAAAATGTAAGTCAATTTATAATTAATGCTCTATTCGGTTCATTTTAAATTCGAGAATTATTAGGAATTAAATAGTATTTGACTTTCTCTGAACATTTCTGAAAGGGAATAAAATAAGTTTTTTTTTAAAGTATTATTTAAAACTTGTAACTGATTTATTATAAAATGTAAAGGGAATAATTCTTTTAATTATACTTATCAGATTTTTTTTACCCTTCATTTCAACAATACATATTCCAAAACTCTTTATTACGTTCTTAAGTGCGCATCTCATAGCATTTGCTTTACAATACCTTTTAACAGATTGCTTTCCAATACGAGCAATTCTTGCTTAAATAGTTTTATAACGTATTTGTCAGCAGGATTTCAATTTGTGTTTACAATTCAATATTAAGGTTATCATATATTTAGATAACATTTATAATCATTATAAATTAGATACATTTAATGATTAGATTTCTTCACGGTACTTTCACAGTTGTTTATAAGTGAATAAATTCTTCATTTCAAATACATTTATAAATAATTTAATGAATATTTAAGTATTTTGTCAAAGGCAGATACATGCTTTTTGCAAGCACATGCATAAATACCCATACATATTTCCTATTTTTCATTTCCGGCATGTGCAAATCTTTAATTTCTGTGCATTCACTATATTTTTCCTGTAATTTACACTAATTTAGCATACACCCGAAAGTTTTACATAAAAAATATATATGAATACAATTTGAATGAAAATTATAAGTCTGGAATCAATAAGAGGACCATTCATGATCGGACTTCCTTTGGCAGGATATACAAATGCTTTCACCTGCGTCGATTACCCTATTTTCAAATTCTTAATAAGCTGTCTTGATGATGTAGCACGTTCACATGGTCACATCATCTTGACCGCACATGGTACTTCCGCCAAATTCGCAAATGTATCCCTCTTCTGTTCCACACATTTGTGTAAAATTGTACATAATTTTACACAAATGTGTGGTTCCAAATCAAGGGAAAGCTAACTTGTCGGCATATCTGTGTGTATATTTATTAATTTTGACGAGGATTGCAGCATTTGATGGTAATTTTATTTTTAATTAACCCAAATAAGTAAAACATGTAAGCCCAAAGTGATTATTTTTCAGATATATAAAATTAAAACGATGGGTTTAAAATGAGCAGCAGTAAAGCCTCTCCTCTAAAAAATTTTAAAAGGTACATGTTACAATAATATATGGATGTGAAAAAAATTTGTTTTATTTAAAACATTTTGACGTTGGGAAAATAAAATAAAAGTAGCGAATACTCTATCAAGGGTATCGAAAGACGTATACAATTTTAAATGTACCGTAAGGTATTTTTCATTCTTTAAGCATAACATTTTTCTTAAAAATCTATATTTTTTGTAGTGCAACAGCTTAGAATTTTATAAAACAAATTCATAATCAAAATCGCTGTTGTTAGTTATCGAAAAGTAAACAAGATGTGATTTTTGCGTAAATGTCACTAAACTATACAAATTGCTATTATCCATCACACTATGAATGTTTCTTTCATGCGGAAGTGTCCCTTTTTCGATTTGTATGGAACTATCGTGTGTCGAAATACTATCAGAATCTTGTCAAGCGAGCTTCGGAATGTAAAGAAAGAACACACCATCTGGTGACCCAAGCTTCAAAGCAGTGCTTCACTTTTAACGCGGGTTGGCCCCTCCTCCCTTTCCTACCTCCATGGTTCTCATACGCTTTAATATATTAAATCCTTTAAATTTCCACTCGTTACCTTAACTGGCTTTCGTCTCACGTTAATATACATGATATTTATTCAAAAATGGTAATGAAATTAGCTACCGGATTTTATATTGAAGGACTGAGAAAACACAATGAATTAATTAACGCGATTATTTACAAGATTTTAAACATTAAGCTGTGTCGCATTAAATTCTAATTAATAATTCTTCGCAAAGTTAGTGATGAGACTTTTTGAAACCTAATTTGCCCCAAATTCCTGGGCTTCGAACTAATATTTTCTGAAACCCTATCAACCCATTTTCTCCGTGTAGCCTTCTGCCATCAGCACTCTTTGGTAGCCCCGATTAAACCTCTACTGCACACACAACGAATGCAACCGAATGGACAGAACAAAAGAGCGCAACCCAAGAATGGAACGAAGGAACGTTTCCATTCATCAGGGTCCCGCCTTGTCACTTGCAGCTGCCCTGCCCTTCTCCCCCCTTCCTTTTACCCTGGAGCGCGCCGCCGGACCCTCGGACCCCCCTGGCAATTGATGATCTTTTATTGGTTTGTAGGTGACGGCAGATTTCGGAGAGGGTGGGTATGCGCTTAGTCGAAGGTTCGAAGTTTTCGCAAGGGGCTGGGACAGGAGGGGGTCAGTCCGAAGCCTCCACTAATTATGAGGAACAACAGACTTCGGGGGATAGGGGGCAGACGAAAGCTAAACGCCTGAAATCACTGCTCCTTATATAAGAGGAGAAAGGGGGGTGGAGGACCTGACACCACGTGCTATTGACGGGTGCTAGAGCCCAAATCGGGGGTGGTCCCAAGGGGGGCTAAGGGAAATAGCTGGTGCGTATGATTCCGAAGCCTGGCGGAAAACAGTAGCCACGTGATGAACAACTTCTCTAGCTGGAGCAAGGCACACAGACATTATGGTTCCTATATTCCTCTTCGTGTTGTAACATGAATTTTCGTCGGCTGTCAATGTCAGAGAGGGAGGGAGAGATCTACCCTCATCTTGAGCTTCCCACTTCGTTCATCCCCCAGTCCCCTCCATATGGTCGTTTAGTCTATCTCTTCGCCGATTGGTGGATAAAGAGAAGGCTGTCAGATTCTCCCTTCGATCCTTGTTTATTATTGCCCATTGCGCGTTAATGATGAATGTTATAGTTTCATTTCATCGGTCTTCCCTGGAGTGAAGGAGGATTGGTAGGGAGGGTGTTCCAGAGGAAGGGGGGAGAAGAATGCTCCGCTTCATATACGGAAGTCTCTTCCTTCCGATTTTGCGAGGATGGTTTTGCGAATGGACGCCCAAACCCACCCCTGTCTTTTGTATTTCAATTAGTGTCAAAACTGACTATTTGTCGACTGCTTTAGTTGATATAATCTGGCGGCTATTAAAGCGGGCATCAAAATTCCATACTTACGTCAGAGTTGTGAACAACTTCTCTCATAAATGTACGGTTTAATTTTAATTCAGTTTTATAACAAGAAACTGACACTTCGGCTATTAATTGTAATCTGCGTTTGGCAAACGAGAGGGTTGACAATTTTTCTGACAAGATGCGTATATTATGTGTTTAAGTTAAATTATCTGTATCGTGTTTACTAGATAAATTAGCTTCAACGATAACAGCTTGCATCGTATACTTTACCTCAATTTGTTATGTCCAAATCCAATTTGTTATTTTCAAATACAAAGCGTGAGAAAACTAATTAAAAAAAAATGATAACTTGAGGAACGTGTTGCGGAAATGATAAAACTGTTGTTTTAGTAGTTATTACAAAAAATATCATATCTATTTTAGTAAAGAAAAATATATTTGTGTTAGATTATTATTATATGACGGACATGACTAGATCAAAGATGTTTCACCGACACTTTAAATTACTGTATTAAATATAATTTTAAAGCGAAGTTAAAAATAAAATCATGACTTCCTTGCACGGAATATTAAATTATACACATTTCTTGCTGCATTTCATTTCAACTTATTTCCTCGAATTTCATTAGAGATAGATTTCTCATTGAGTTAATCCAGTTCTCACTTCTCGGCAAGGCAAAAATGCATAAAACCTCATATCTTCATTAAAAATTGAAAAATATAGAGGAACATAAAACACCAAATATGGTTAGAACAATTTAAAAATAATTTTTACAATTAAAATTAGTTTCTACTCAAAAACAAGCATTTCGGCCAGCGGGCAAGAAGGCATGTTTTTCGGTGCACAAAACTGGAAGGTAACTTTCGGTCCCACTCGGCAAGAAAACAATGAAGATGCAGACACTGATTTAATTCACTATTCTGTTAAGTTTCAAATGTAAACAAATATGGCTGCTATAGTAAACAAAAATTAGGCTTAGAAGCACTTAAACAACTTTTAAATTGTTGATAATTCTACAACTATTGCATGCAGATTAACTAAAGGCATAAAAACCTTAACCGGAAGATAAAAATAACATAATTCAATTACAATTTGTAATTTATTGTGAGAAATATTATGGAGAAATTTAAAAATTTACCATGGAGCATTTTTTTCAGGTTGAGCCAATTCACTTCGCCAAATTTCAAAAGGCGCCAAAATGTACATTCACGTATATCTTGGGAAATTTTGAATAAAAAAACTCTAACTTTTTGCAGATGTGCTTAAAACTACATCTACTTGAAGATGATGTTAAAAATTTGGCAAGTTATAGTACAAAAATTTTTTCAAAGAATTTATAAAAAATATTTTAAAATACAAATTTTTGAAATAAATAATAATGAATGTGCGAATTATATTTGGATTAAGCCTAGATTTCGAATTCTGGAAGAAGGAATCGAGTAAGTGTAATAAAAAAGAGATACTAATAAATATATATCAAATTTCTAAATCATAATGTTTTTCTATAGCTTTCAAGTTTTAATGAAAGTATTTTGAGTTTTTACGTATTTTTACCTCTCCGCGAAATGAGAACTGAATTAATTGAATGAGAACTGTATCTGTAATGAAATTCGAAGAAATAATTTTAAGGGGCATAAACCTCTCATGATCTTCGAATGTGTGACTGTTGCAAGAATTGGGATATTTTATTTATTTTAAAAGCAATTACTTCCAACATTTCACAGCTGACTACATAATATAGCTGCTTTCTGAAATAGTAACCAGAAAGTTTGTGTTGCCACAGATATTTTTGTAATTTAATCCTCTTTGTGACAAAATATTTCGCCGTATTTCCACCTTGCGCGCATGATATTTTAAAAATGGCTAATGGTACACACTTGAAATTTTATGGAATTCTTTATATGAGCACTACTTTCTAACTGAACCAACAATCTGATGAATATTTTAATATTGAAAAATTTTATGGACGAAAACATTAAAGATTTTGTTAATAAAATACATTTTATAAACTTAACTCAAAATAAAATAAAAATTTAACATGAAATTTTTAGAATTTTAGCTTCACAGTAGTTTCCAAATGTTATAAGAGCTATATATTAAATATGGAATTAAGTTATGAAACAGAATGTTTTAAACTGTGCGCGCAAGTTGGAAACATGACGAAAAATGTTGTCACAAAGCGGATTAAATTATAAAAATATTTGTGGCAACACAAACTTTCTGATCACTATTTCAGAAAGCATCAATATTATGTAGTAAGCTGTTAAAAGTTGGTAGTAATTGCTTTTAAAATAAATAAGTTATCCCAATTCTTGCAACAGTCAGTTATTCGAACATCTTATGGGTTTTAAGGTGTATGAGTCCCCTTAACCGACCACGCCAGTTGGGAGGACTGCGTCATTGAGTAAACACGTGCAACTTCATTCTGCCGGAAAAATATCTAAAATATGTAATGTAAAAACGAAACAGCGAATCAACATTAAGTTTCTCGTCAAACTTAAGAAATCAGCCACGGAGGAAACATTTCAAATGTTTTTCGAGGCTTATGGAGATGAAACTTTGTCTCTTGCACGTGTGTTTGAATGGCATAAGTTGTTTTCAGTGTAAAGCACAGTGTGTATGTTGATGAACGTCCTGGGCGCCCAGCACGTTCTTCATGATTCATGATTGAATGGCTTCCCAGTGGTCAGACTGTTAATCAATACTACTAATTGAAGTACTAAAAAGACTTCGTGAAAAAATTAGGAAAAAAAAAAAAAAAAAAAAAAAGCCATAGTTTTGGAGTGATGGATAGCTGTTGCATCAGAACAATGCACCCGCTCACATTGGCCTTGTCAAGCGGTTTCTGACCAGCAAAAACATTATTGTGATGGAGTATCCTCCTTATTCACCTGATTCGGCTCCATGCTACTTTTTCTTATTTCCTGAAGTTAAATCTTACTTAAGGGAAACCCATTTTACCTCAGCTGAAGAGGTTCGGGCAAAAGCAGAGAATCTCCTGAAGGGCCTTGCAAAAACCTCGCTTCAGAACTGTTACCAGCAATGGCAGCACCGAATGCTGAAGGGAATTATTTTGAAGGTGATAATGCCACGGAGAACTGATTCTGTAAGTACAATGGTTTATTAAAACGGTTTCGGTATTTTTACTTCCTTGTACGAAGTAAAAAGGAAGTATTGTAATCGCGAAAAGTTTCAGGCAGCATATTTCAAAGAAAATATCCATTTTGACCGCTATCGAATGCAATTTAACGATGTTTTTGCGTGATATCTGTACGTAAGGACAGAATAAAAGACTCGTTTCCTCCAAAAAAATTATAAAACTGCTGTAAAATTAATTCTGGAGAGAATTTTTTGCGGCGTCTGTACGAACGTATGTACGTACGTACGTATCTCGCATAACTCGAAAACGAGAAGCCTCAGAACGTTGAAATTTTGTATATAGGACTGCTATAACATGTAGATGTGCACCTCGTATTTTGGTTGCGATCGGCCGCACCAAACGTATATAAATATAGTATTTATATATATATATATCCACTCTGTTACTCGGCACAGTCATTTCAGTTTCTTTACTCTTATATGTTTGTAAATTGTACATTTTTTTATCTAAAAATGATTAAATTATGTTGTTCTTGTCTTCCGGTTAATGTTTTTATGCCTTTCGTAATTCTGGAAGCAATATTTGTACAATTATCAACAATTTAAAAGCTGTTTAAGTGCGGTTAAGTTTTAAATAACATGGCGGACATATTTGTTTACATTTGAAACAGAAGAATTGTAGATTTGTTGCCAATCTAGAGAGACTAAGCTTCGCAACAACAAAACTAACGCCTTCATTTATTATTGCGAATTAAATCACGCTTAATCCTTTCTGGAATTTTTTCGAGGAAATGATTTACTTCGTAATGTTTAATACAGGTATTTTGAGTTTTTATGTATTTTTGCCTTGTCGCGAAGTGAGAACTGAATTAATTGAATGAGAAATACTGAATTGTCTGTGAAAAACTGTTTCTTTTCTGTTTTGTTTGCTTAATTTCTTTCATACATCATTCTAGCTTTATTAAAGTATTTGAATAGAACATGTGGCAACGATAAGATAATTCTTCAAATGATATAAATTTTGTGCATTCAGAGTGTCGTTATGGTAAACAAATATAGTGAATTTTAAAGAGTGCATTTATTCTATTGTGGTTTATGCGCTGTCGACGAAGTAGATTTAATTCAATCCAATCAATTTAAATTAAATTCAAGAAAAAAATGAGTATAATTTAATATTCCGTACAAGGAAGTCATGTGGTGTCCACATCAGATATTTTTTTTTTTTTTTTTTTTTTGTGATGGTGTGTGTGAGTGTGTGTGTTTGTGTGTATGTGTCTCACCTTGTAAATGAGAACGCTGGTTACAACCATTTACATAATAAAAATCGATAAGTTTTTATAAGTTCATGCCAGGTCGCATAGCAGTAGTGGCAGTCGCACTGTTCATCATAGTTCTGGCAAATATATGTTATCACTAAAGTATTTACTGCAAACTAGTTTTAATCACTTCTTCATTTTGTGCGTCATAATTGCTTTTTTATCACAATGGAACAATTTTTGTGGTCGCGATGTCTGCTCCTTGGTCAGATACGAAGGGTGTAGAGTCATTCGGATATTTTAGGCTGCTGGCGTGAAAAGTATGCAATGCCGTCGCCGGGACTTGAACCTCAGACCTCTCCAATACGCGCCGAGAGTGCTGACCATTACACCACGAAGGCATCCTAAGAAAGAGGGATAAATTCCTTATATACTGTGAGTAAAAAAAGTATTTGCACACCTACATTTTTGTTTGCAATTCATAAAAAGAAGCATTGAGAAATAAAAAAAATTGTATTGCCAAATCAGAATAAGTTTATTCATCCAAAACAAGCAAAAAAAATTACAATAATATAAATAACAATGCTTTTTTGTAACAAAATTAAAATATCTCGTATCAAAAAAGTATTTGCACACCTGCATGAATGCAAAAGAAATAAAATATATAAGCAAATTTCAAATAACTAATATTTAGTATGCATTCCTTTAGCATCTATTACTGCTTGTAATCTTGCTGGCATTGATTTAATTAAATTTTCTGTAATAGTAGGGTCAGTATTCGACAATTCTTCAATAAGGGCTTATTTAAGGGCAGATTTGCTTGAAATCTTCCTTTTTCTTATTTTTAAATCCAAAGAATTCCACAAATTTTCCAAAGGATTTAAGTCTGGTGATTGTGGTGGAGTGGCAAGTTTTCTGGGTACATTATAAAGCAACCACGTACGTGTTATACCGGCAGTGTGCTTGGGGTCGTTGTCTTGCTGAAAATAGTACGAATTACTGATACCCAATTTTATTGCACTTTGTGGCAAGTTATCTCGAAACACATCAATATAGGTTCCAGCTGTCGTATTCCCATCAATGAAACACAAATTACCAACTCCTTTGCTAGCCATGCACCCCCAAATCATAACAGAACCTCCTCCATGTTTAACTGTAGGTAACACATTTTTGGTATGAAAAGCAGTACAAGGTTTTCTCCAAATTAATTTCCTGCTAATTTAAAGATATTGAACTTACTCTCGTCGGAGAATATGACATTTTTCCAGAAATCAATTGGCATATTGATATATTCCTTAGCGAATTCAAGTCTCTTCAGTCTATTTCGTTCAGTTATGAGAGGTTTTTTTCCTTGGAGATCTCCTATAAATGTGTGCATCGTGCAGGACATTTCGAACACTTTGGGCACAGATTTGAACTCCAGATGTTGAAGCGACATCATTGGCTAAAGTAATTGCACTAACAAATGGATTTTTCGATGCTTCTCTTATGATTTTTCGCTTTATTCGCAGTGAAAGTTTCTTTGGGCGTCCAGAGCGCAAGTTATTTGATGTAGATCCTCTTTCTTTATGACGTTTTATAATATACCGAACAATAGAGAAGCAAACATTTACTTTTTTACCTATTTCTCGATAATTTAGGCCATTTGCACGTAGAGAAACAATTTTTTCGAAATCGGCAGTTCAGATTTCTTAGGTGCCATTGCAATTTGAAATCGACAATCAACTGATAACGTTTCGACAACACCTCCTTTTATAGTCGTCTTACGTATGTTATTTACTGCGGGGTGACTGTCAAATAATAGCATAAAAATGCAAATTTGCTAAAGTTGAGTTGAGTGTGCAAATACTTTTTTGACATAAGCTATTTTAATATTGTTGCAAAAAATCTTTTTTATTAATATTATTGTATTTTTTGTAATTAATTTAGATGAATAAGCTTATTCTATTTTTTAAATGCCAATTTTTGTATTTCTTAATGCATTTTCTTATAAATTGTGAACAAAAATGTATGTGTGCAAATACTTTTTGTACCCACTGTACTTCCTCTTCTAAAGGGCGACTGGGGATTAGGGAACCCAATCGCTAAATTCTGGTGGTGGAGAATAGTCATCCACCACCTTTTTTAGTTCGGGCGCCACTGTAGGATATTTTATACTGCATATGTGAAAAATGTGCAATGTTCTCGCCGGGACGCCGTAGCGTGCTGACCATCACACTACGAAGGCAGGCTAAGAAGGCGGGAGAAATACCTTATAAGGTGTATTCTTAAATCTTTGTAAAAACAGTGTATTATAAAGTGATACACACTAAATTTAACTACTTAAAGTAACTTAACGTAAATAGTCGGTCAGTTTCGTTAAAACATTCCACTAAAATCAGCCAAATTCAGGTGGAGCCAATATATTTTTCTTTCGCCGCACAGAAGCTTCTAAAATTCTTAAAAAACTTCTCCAAGAGCCTTCATTATCAGTAAAAGAAAATCAATATTCTAAAAGGGGAACGTGAGCGCCTTCACGCCTTCTCTTCTTTTTTAATGGCGCAAAAATTAAAAAATGTTCGTTAATTGCTCTTTAATCGCTTTTACGAAACAAACAATGATTAAAAAATGCGGTATAAAGAGTAGAAACTTTTTAAGCACAATGGGCTGAACCCGTAATATGAAAATGTATTAATTATCTTAGCCTCCTCTCGAGAAAAAATTTATTTTTTATCCGCTTTTATTATTATTTAGAGAGTTAATTGAATAGATTTGGCTCCTTGGACCAGCAGATTTCTCGGAGATTGTTTTAGTACAAGATTTATTCATGTATTATTTAAATTCAGTTTAGTAGGCTTATTCATCTAAAGTTTTTAAAGCTTTCAATTTAAATAATCAGTTGAAACTGCATAAGGTATTTTCTTCCACATTTCTGCATGCCTTCGTGGTGTAACGGTTAACACACTGGGTGCATATTTGAGAGGTCCAGGGTTCCAGTCCCGGCGAGGGCACTACTCCTTTTCCGCATCAAAATAACATAATGCCTCTACAGTGGCCCCCGAACTAAAAGGTGGTGGATGATGATGATTCTTCACCACCAGGATTTTGCGCTTGGGTCCTTTAAGCTCCGTTCAGACGGGGGCGTAAAGGGCATAAGACTGCGTTGAGACGGGACGTAAATATCACAAGGAATAAAATGCGAAAATTCCATTCACACCTGCGACACAGGGTCTACACTTAGAGCAGCTAAAAATTTGCGCATGCTTTGGATATGTCTGCAGCTTTCCCGTTCTGTTTTCCCATTCAGGTTTCAGGCGTTTGCTCTGATTGGTCAGCGCTTATCCCAAGTCGGCATAAAGTTTAAAACTTCGAATTTTATGCCAAGAGCCCTAAACCAGGTTTTGTGACGTAGCACAGACTGGTTGCCTGGCAACGCAGCTCTGCTTAAACCACTTATGCCCTTTATACCGTCGTCTGAATGCAGCTTAAGTGGTTAAAGCCGAGCTCCGTTGCCAAGACAACCAGTCTGTGCAACGTCACAAAATCTGGTTTAGGGCTCGTGGCATAGGATTCAAAGTTTTCAACTTTACGCCGAGTTTGGGATAAGCGTCGACCAATCAGAGCGAAGCTAAAACGAAGCGGCGTTCTACAGAAGATTTCGCTGTCACAAAACAAGCAGAGCGAACGCGGGAAATCAATCGAGCAGGAGAACAGGGCGGGAAAGTTGTAGACACACCCACGCATGCGCAAATTTAGCTTCTCTCATTGACCACGGCTTGCACACCGTTCTCGCAATTGTGAACGAAATTCCCGTATTTTATGCCCTTACGACTACGCCTCTATGCCCTTTACGCCGCCGTGTGAACACAGCCTAAATTCCCAATCGCCCTTTAAAAGGGGGAGTATATAAGGTATTTTCTTCCTCATTTCTGCATGGTGTAACGGTCAGCGCGTATTCGAGAGATACAGAGTTCGAGATCCAGTGAGCGTATTGCTCATTTTTCAAGTCTCCCGCTTAAAAAAAAAAAAAAAAAAAAAAAAAAAAAACTAATGTCTTTACAAATGTAGAACAAAAATTCTAGTTTTTCCATATTACTTAGAATAATACCGAGTGTAATTTACGAATGCCTCACTCTATGTAATTTTAATAATGTTATTATTATTATGTTAGTATTCCTCGCTTTGCAGTTGTAATATATTTTTTATTTTGCTAATTTTTTAAGGTATTTTATGTTAACTAGCAAGTTTATTAGCCCAAGGAACTGTTAATTTTTGTTTTGGCATTTAGCGTCTTTTCACTTTTCAAATTGTTGCCACCCAATACTGGAACCCCGCATTATATTTAAAGAAATTAAACAATGAAGAATCTGCATACATGCAAGGAAAAAAACATGGTATGTTATTTCAGAAAAAGTCCGATTTGGGGTCAGAATACCTACGTTGCAACAATGTTACAACAATTTTTTTAATTATTTTCACTTTAATTTTGCTTTTTTACGTATATTCATGTTTGTTAAAATATAAATCTTATGTATATTTTAAGTTGCGCTTTGGAGACATGGACAACGCAAGTTAAATTTCGGCAATCGGTCCAGTAAAACGCGAGATATAGTGTGTGTGTGATTATGGCAAAGCCTCGAGGATTATCTACCTAAGGGGAGGAATGCCTTCGTGGAGGACTTTCTAAGAAAACTGGCTTGTATACACGTTACACATGGGAAAAAACCACGAAAACGCCCATGCAGCCAGCCCGTTCGCGGGATTCGAATCTCGGACCGAACTACCAGTGTTCAGCGGCTTCACCGCTCGGCCGCTGGTGGGCAGCGAGATATACACTGAGTACCAATAAGTATTTGGACACCTATGCAAATGACGATATCTGCGGTCCAAAGATCTGCGGTCCGCCGGTATATATCGTGTAGGAAACAGCATCGGCTTTAGTGGCATGCAAGATGTCTCGCAGTTCGGAGCGCTCTGATTTCGAGAAAGGTATAATAATCGGGTATCACAAATGTGGCCGATCCTTAAGGGACATATCTAGCGATCTGAAGTACTCAAAATCGACAGTGACCTATGTGATTAAGAAGTGGAAGGTGAGCGGTGACTGTCGGAATTTGCCCCGAGTCGGCAGACTAAAGAAACTGGGAGACAGAGACCGACGAGTGCTGTCCAGAAAAATTCGGAAGAACCGCACCCAACCGATGGCCCTCATCCGCGAGGAGTTTCAACGGGCATCCGGGAGTATTGTTTCAATGAATACCATCCGTGAGGAAGCACATCTGCTTGGTTTTCATGGTCGTGCTGCTGCCCATAAGCCTTTGATCACAAAGTCCAACCGCGCTGCTCGGTTAATGTGGTGCAAAGCACATCGAAATTGGACCGTAGATCAGTGGAAACGGGTTCTTTGGAGTGACGAATCAAGGTTCACCCTTTACCGTTCGGATGGCAGGGCTTGGGTCTGGCGTCTACCTGGAGAACGTCTCCTGCCAGAATGCATTGTGCCAACAGACAAGTTCGGCGGAGGTGGAATTATGGTCTGGGGGTGTTTCTCCTGGTACGGGCTGGGACCGTTGGTCCCCATTCATGGTAAGCTCAACTCCGATGCCTACTGCACTGTTTTGGATGACAATGTGCTTCCTACGTTGTGGCAGTTTTACGCGTTGGACCCCTGTTACTTTCAGGACGACAATGCCAGTTGTCATGTTTCGACGTTAATCAAGGCTTGGTATGGTGCCAATGGAGTTCATGGAATGGACTGGCCTGCCCGGTGTCCAGACCTGAACCCTATCGAGAACCTTATTTCTGGACCTAACCTCTGGACCTAACCTCTGGGACGAGTTGCATCGCCGAATTCAGGGGGGCACTACCCGTGCAAAATCGGTGAAGGAACTTCTACGTCTTGTCCAAGCCGAGTGGAAGAAAATATCACTAGCTGTCATACAAAGACTTGTGGAAAGTATGCCCCGGAGGATCCACGCTGTAATTACCTCTCGTGGAGGCTCTACCAACTATTGATTTTGAATAAAGTTAGTTTTTCTTTTCTATCACAGGTGTCCAAATACTTATTGGTAGTCAGTGTAGAACGGTCTCTTTTGTGTGTGATGGTGTGCGTGCAATGCATAGATATATATTTTGAATATATAAAAGAAATAAGGCTTTTAGCCACTTTTTTTTTCTTTAACAAAATGTATGCATTACCATATTGCTAACAAATTACATACGCGCACAAATGGGGGGGAGGCAGCTAGGTAACCCATCTGCATACATTTTATGGCATTGAAGGATGCAGTACATTATCAGCGACGTATTTTTCGTGCATTTGCGAAATATTCAATATTGAGCCCAAAGGGAGTTAGCCCAGAAGGGCTATTAATTTCGTTTTGGCATTTTGCGTTGGTTCACTTTTCAGATTGTTGCCACCAAATATTAGAGCCCGCATTATATTTAAACATATTAAATCATGAAAAATCTGCATGAATGTATGTATGTATGTTTCTGATGCTGCGAAAAAACAAGGGTACCTAAAGACATCAAATTTTCAATAAGTTGTCCTCCACTAAAATATGCCTCCATAGCACAAAACGTCCTCAGTATGTCCTATTTAAGTCGCAATATCCCGGGACATACTTAGGATGTCCTGAGTATGTTGATTCTCAGATGTCCTGAGGACATCGTAATTTAACATCCTGAGGATGTCTTATTTAAGTCTCTATGTCTCGGGACATGAGACATCTTGAGGATGTTGATTCTCAGATGTTCTGAGGTCCATAGAGATGTGGAAGCCCGGACTTCGAATTTGGAATTCGTTTTATTATCTGTTTCATATTTTGTAAAACTTTAACTAATTTTTGATTAAGAAACTCCAACGATTTCGAAGCGAGCAATGAAAACACTGTACGGGGAAAAAAATATCTTCAGCGCGCGAGACTGAGTATCGGAAATTGTAAAGGCATGCTCATTTGGAAATTATTTTGCGATATTGCCGTTGAATTGAATTTTAAGTGCGAAAAACGTAATATTTAAGAAATAAAGGTAACACACAAAACTTTTAAAAAACGCCCGTTTGAGAGTAATGTAAAATCTGAAAGCTTTCAGATTTATTTATATGTTTATTTCATTACGTTTCATCCGTGGCATAGTTTATTAACATTACCGTGCTATTTGCATATTTTCCATTCATTCCCAGGCCTAATTTGAATTTGGAATTTGTTTTATCATCTATTTCATATTTTGTAAAACATTAGCGAATTTCTGACTAACAAACTCAACGATTTCAGAGCAAGTAGTGGCAACGCTGTACGGGAGGGGGGAGGATTTTTTTTACCTCCAGCAGGCGAGACTGTGTATCGGAAATCTTAAAGATATGCTGATTTTAAAATTATTTTGTGATACTGCTGTTGAATTGAATTTTACAGTTTAAGTGCGAAGAACATGATATTTAATATATAAAGTCAACGCACAAAACAGCCATTTTGGGCTGAAAGTTTTCAAATTTTTTTATTTCTTTATTATTATTTTTTTTATTAAAAAATAATAAATAAATATTAAATAATAAATGCTTATTTATTATTTTTTTTAAGTTCCTTTTTTTAAACTCTAAAGTTTTGCTAAACAGTTTTTCATATTGCCGCAGATCATTTTTTTAAATAATTGCATTACGTCTTCCGTAAATAAGTGCTCTTAGAGTGGGATCGAGTAGTTCAAAACCTGCTTGTTAGAGAATCAAGTGTATATTCTTACAATTTGTCCTTTTCTAGTTTTAAGTTTTATATTTGTTGTTCAAGCATGAACTGTGCATTCATATATTGAAAAATCTTAATCCTTATTGAAAACCTTGTTGTTAAAATTTCATAAGTTGATATATTTTGTTCAAGGATCGACTAAATATTTGCATAATTTGTCATTAAGATAAATTCTAACCTTTCTGTTCGAGCATATTTGTATATCGAAACCGTAACTATACATTCACGTACTGAAAAGCCTTGTTGCTCAATGTCAGAAAAATCCTTTTTGTTCAATGATCGACTGAGTGTACATTTGTCCTGTTCTGAGTCTCGTTATTGAAGTATATTTGTACATTGACAATTTTTACTTCCTTGTACGAAGTAAAAAGGAAGTATTGTAATAGCGAAAAGTTTCCGGCAGCATATTTCAACGAAAATATCCCATTTTGACCTCTTTCAAATGCAATTTAACGATGTATTTCCGTGATATCTGTACGTAAGGAGAGAATAAAACACTCTTTTCCTCCAAAAAAATTATAAAACTGCTTTAAAATGAATTCTGAAGAGAATTTTTCGTGGCGTCTGTACGAACGTATGTACGTACGTATCTCGCATAACTCAAAAACGAGTAGCCTCAGAACGTTGAAATTTTGTATATAGGGCTGCTACAACGTGTAGATGTTCACCTCGTATTTTGGTTGCAATCGGCCGCACCCAACGTATATAAATATGCTTATATATATATCCACTATGTTACCCGGCTCAGTGATCTCAGTTGCTTTACTCTTATATGTTTGTAAATTGTACATTTTTTGCTTTAAAAATGATTGAATTATGTTGTTCTTATCTTCCGGTTAAGGTTTTTATGCCTTTAGTAAATCTGTATGCAATATTTTTAGAATTATCAACAATTTAAAAATTGTTTAAGTGCCGCTAAGCCTAATAATGTTTTTGATGGTGGCCATTGCTCTTGTTTACATTTGAAACAGCAGGATAGCGGATTTGTTGCCGATCTAGAGAAACTTAGCCTCGCAACAACAAAGATAACGCCTTAATTTATTATTTAAATCATGCTTAATCCTTTCTGAAATTTTTGCGAGGAAATAAGCGTTTAAGATTTACTTCGTAATTTTTAATACAGATATTTTTAGTTTTTATGTATTTTTGCCTTGTCGCGAAGTGACAACTGAATTAATTGAATGAGAAATACTCAATCGTCCATGAAAAACTGTTTCTTTTTTGTTTTGTTTGCTTAATTTCTTTTATACATCGTTCTAGCTTTATTATAGTATTTGAATAGAACACGTGGCAACGATTAGATAATTCTTTAAATGATATAAATTTTGTGCATTCTGAGTTATAATATGAACGAAATATAATACTGTTAAGTGAACCTAGCGCCAGAGTGTCGCTATAGTAAACAAAGTGAATTTTAAAGAATGCATTTATTCTATTGTGGTTTATGCGCTGTCGGCGAAATAGGTTTAATTCAATCTAATAAGTTTAAATGAAATGCAAGAAAAAATGCAAGAAAAAATGCGTATAATTTAATATTCCGTACAAGGGAGTCATGTAACATCAAATTTTTTATATTGAAATTATAGCTGTATATTTACATAGTAAAAAAAAAAAAAAAAAAAAACCACTTGTTTAACGAAGATGGGAAACCTTATTATTCAGATATCAACTACATATTCGCGTAATTTATTCTTCTCTAGTATAAGTTTTCGCCTTATTGTTCGGGGTTTAGCTATATATTCGTATACTGAAAAACTTTGTTGTTCAATTAAACAATCATAAATTGAAACACATTAGTATTCAAGGATCAACTTTTAAGTTTTAGCAAGTACAGAATTCTGACACAAGAGAAAATAGATTCCTTGTCTAAAGTTTTGTGCATAAATACAATAATCCAAAATTACACTCTCATGAAATGAGCTTCTTCTTAATAATGCATATTCAAGGAGCTAAAAGAATCTGAAATATAAAACGCTTTAAAGATCGAAATCCAATAAAACGAACTGAGGAATAATAATTTCCTATAAAGGCATAGGACCTTATTGGTATGCTTCCGATTAACTGTGTGAAAACAGAATATATCTATACATGCGTCATAGCTTTTCAAAATATTCCATACGTAATCCGTTTTTATTGGCTGCCGTTTGAATCATTCTTTTTTATTTCCCTCAGCTGTGGTGGTTTACTAGGCAAAGGGTTTTTATTCCTTATTGATTTATCTTTATATATATATCTATATCTATATTTCGACCCTTTTGATTTCGGTTGGTATTTTTTCTGCGAAGAGAGACTGGGTAACAATATAAAAACTGTTTTTTTTTTGGCGCTGTTGTTGAGAATAAAAAATATATTTAAAAATATATATTTATATAAAGTTATGTTTTGAATGCACCGTGGGTTTCGGCTTTAAGTTTATAGGTGTAATAAAAAATAAATAAAAATGAAAATAGGAAAAAAGTCATGCATGAAATGCGGTTGGCTACAAATATTTTCCTTTGCTTCTTCTTCCCCCCCTTATTTCTCGTTTTTTTTTTTTTTTTTTTTTTTTTTGTAGTTTATACATAAAGGGCTGTTTAGACAATCTTCGGAAGAAGAGTATTTGTTCTTTTATATTTATTTGCGCTTATATACTATTAATGACAGGAGTGATAAAAATTTCATCCCATTTTAGAGTACGTATATAAATAGTTTAATGTTTATTTTTGTAAAGATCGCTGAATCTGCATTTTCTTTCTTTCAATTCTTTTTTTTAATCTAAAAAATTTTTTTCTTACATTCCCGGAGACATATTTCACAAGTGCACATCTGTGTAGCCACCGAAGGAGTGGCTTCTAGGATGGACCAATGAGCATCCAGTAATATTTCTGTCATGTCACATGACCTTTCCCACGCTTTAAGATTTAAGCAATTTTCTGTACAAATTTCTGTACATCGTCTATTTCTTCTGAAAATTTTCCTTACGAAATTAGATCAAATATAAGCAGTTGTCAAGATTTCACTACCCGGTTGAAAGAATTTGAAATAAATACAAACACATGTTGGATACTCAGCAAAAATATTCATGTGAAATATTACTTAATAAGTGATAAATAAGACGAAAGAAATATGTGATATACATCTGAGCCCAAATGCCATCTTTACATAAATCTATGCATATGAGAAAAATATTTACACCAGTTATATATGTAAATAGAAGTCAGCATTTTTTATTGCAGTCTATATGAAAAAGATGTTCTACAATAATAGCCAATACATAATTTTTATTCATAGTTTTATTCATTCATTCACTTCGCTAATTTGCATTCAGTGTGTTAAATTTCACATTTAATAACTCCTCACTCTTAAATATACAGAATGAATTTATCTATTCACAACGAATATATTCAATTTATTCACATATATCTTTTAATGTTAACAATAGATATAATCAGATTATACACAGTATGTATTCTGAATCTTATACTTTCAAAATCAAAAGAATGCAAGCACTGAAATAAGAAAACACTAGATTCATTGTAACACTTCTAGTCCTTCTCAGTTCAAAAAAAAAAAAAAAAAAAAAAAAAAAAAAAACTATACACATGAATTCTTTTAATCCACAGGTATTAATAAATGCATAATATTCGATGCTAATTGTAGCCTGAGTCATTTTCTCGATGTCAAGAGCGATAATATGCCGTAAACATAAATCCAAATATCAACAAGTGATAAAAATCGCGAAAGTGAAATGTCAGCGATTCATTAAACTCATAAAACGAAAGCACTACGAGAATTTTTACTATTACGCAATACAATTATAACTGCAAAACAAATGCAAATTAAAACGTAAACAACATACGCTCACATGCACGAAGATTCAGCGTCACAAGAGCAATAGAAGCTCATTGGTCCATTTTCGAAATCCCTCCCTCAGTGGCTGTGCTGATGTGCACTTGTGAAATATGCTTTCCGGAGGGGCCACTGTCCAGTCATGTCCAGTCAGCCCCTTACTGTGTAACCCCTTTGAGAAGGGTGGTAATGAAGATTTATGATTTCGCGGAAACAGATGCGTTTTTGACAACCGCGAAAATATGAAGACACCGTTACCAGGATTACGAGGCAAGCCAAAAGAGGGAAAATGACCTTGAAGTGTTTATTCTAAAACAACACACTATAGTTATGGAAGTTGACTATACATACCTTGGAGTTCTTTTAAAATACTGAGTATTTGTTAACAATATTTCTACGGAATGTGGTCACCTAAAGCTGCTCGTCTCGATGATCTGGAGAAAGAGGGGAAGAGACACAAGAACTTCGGGTTCCATCCCCTGAGATATTTTGGTCCAAACTGGAATTATGCGGAAATACGTGGTACTTGTATCCGTTGTTTTTAATTAGCCCATCTGCCTTCTAATTTCATTTCCAGTGGATTGGATTAGTTTGAAAATGAAAATTTAATAAAATAAAAATTAATACATGTTTTACTAGTAGTTACAAATATATATTATTTCTTTTATGTGATATAAATGAATATAGCAAAATAATAAAGAATAAATTTTAAAATTTACTTTTTTGCAAAAATGTGTTTAAGAATAACATTATTGTCGAAATTCGTGCATGCAATAAAATTTGTAATTTTACATTTTTTACGAAAAGTTATCCGAAAGAAACTTTTCGTAAAATTCGGATAACTTCAGTTATCCTTAATTCGGATAACTTCGGTTATTCGAAAGAAAAAATTGGTGTTATCCGACATGACTAGATCAAAATTAATTCGGATAAACGAGCTTCTGCAAATAAATTTGCAAGAAATGGCAATGCTACCTATAATAAAATTTGAATCAACGCCTTTCCTGGATTATTGGATGGCGATAATTGGCTAATTCTGACGCTGCATTTCCTTTACATGATTTATACGAATATAACAATAATAAAGAGTAAATCATAAATTAATTTTTGCAAATGTATTGCAAAATGTAACATTATTGTATCAGGACTTGTATTCCTCTTGACTTGCTTTGGAAACATGAATTGTCCTGACTCGGAACAGGGAGCTTACTCAAGCTAGGTTCAATAAATTGGGAAGTAGACAATACAAACAGGAAGGGTATACGAAACCCTTTATTTTTCTGTCTTTACAGGTATTTCCGGAACTTCGGAATACAGAGACCAACCACTTGTGGTCTGAACGTAAGAATATAAAACTACTAACTAAAACTCTAACTAAAACTAACTTTGAATTAGTATACAAGTGCCTAGCATTAAGATTGGCCTTTATTTAACAAAGGTCCGTATGTAGTACGCCGAGCTGCTAAAACTACGATACGTTTGAAATTATCAAGAGGACTAAACCTCTGGCCTTGAAGGCAACCAGTAACCGAGTGAAAACTCGTAAAACTACTATGGCAAGCGGCTTGCTTCCAATAACTCCTTCCTCTCTCTTGCTTGGCAAAAAGCCACAACTTGGCGTTAGCAAGACAATTTGCATAAATAATTTAAAGCTTTTAATTCTGGCCGGAAGTAGAAAATAAGAAGTGATAGTAAAGATTTAAAATAAAATAAGCGTTAGTAAAACTTAGAATCCTTACAATTGTTGAAATTCGTGCATGCAGTATAATTTGCATTTTTCCAAAAAGAACTTGAATTATCCGAAAGAAAAACCCGGATTATCCCACATGACTAGGTCATAATTAGTTCGGATAAACGAGCTTCTGCAAATGAATTTTAAAGAAAAGATAATGACATCTATAATAAAATTTGAATCAACGCCTTTCTTGGATTAATAGGGCAATTGGCTAATTTTTTAACACGGCATTTATTCTACATGATTTATACGAATATAGCAAAATAGTAAAAAACAAATCTTAACTTCGTGCATGCTGTATAATTTGCATTTTCGCATTTTTTACGAAAAGAACTTGAACTTCAGTCATTCGAAAGAAAAACCCGGGTTATCCGACATGATTAGGTCCAAATTAGTTCGGATAATCGAGCTTCTGCAAATAAATTTTCAAGAAATGGCTATATTCCCTATAATAAAATTTGAATCACGCCTTTCATGGATGGCGATAATAGGGCAATTCGCTAATTATGACACTGCTCTCCAAATCGCAGCACCTAGTTTCACATATCATTATTTATTCTACCGGTTGGCTATAGCGTTGCGTCAGTAATTGTAACCCTGAATCTTTCATCAAGCAATCCATCTGCGCAAAATTGTGCATTGTCATGCAATTTTGCGCAGATGGGACGTAAGGATATCAGTCACTCAACTTGTTGTTCCTCTTATTTCAATCACACGATGTAGAAACTCGATACAAAGAGATAATAGCACGTTAAATAATAGTAAAATATAATAAAAAAATACACTGTGTATTTGCATATTTTTTTAAAAATATTTTCCCTGTTCCAGTATCTTCTTCTCATTGTAGGCATGTCTGCAGTTTGACAAGCACCTTTCTTGGGCGACGGTACCACCCCTTAGGGGGGGGTGTTCCATTTTTATTCCGCTGCGATATTTTTTCTTTCGCCCCTTTTTTTTACTTCCTTTGTTTTCTTTATATCCCGTATAATCTATTCAGTAGCAACACAAAAAGTATCACACTATGTTGTTACAGAAAATAGCCCTCATCGATATAATATACTGGGTAAAGAAGGCGATTTTGTAGTTTGGGTGTCAAAGTGACAGTGATAATATTAAGGTGGTTTTAGAGCTACGTAAGAGGAAAAGCCAGTGGAAGATATTTTTATTCTTCTCTTCTTTTCCTTTTACCTTCTTTTTGACTTTCGGTGTGTAAAGTATTTGACAGATTTTTGGCTCGAGGAAAACAAAATTGATGAGGATGATTTTACATATTATGATGGATTATATAGCTTTTATTCAATGCTTTAGCTTTTGATAATGGAATTTGACAAGAGCTGAGTTTCTTCAAAAATTTTACTTTGAATCATTGACAGATGTGATATGCACAAATTATTGAAAAGTTTATGATGTGCTATATTTGAAAGTGAAAAATGAAAACTTTAACTGATTTACAGTATTCTTCTTTACGCCCGTGGCCCGTATAGGGTAAAGTTCCGTAAGTTGTATCCCCTAAGAAGAATTAGGTATAAATCATAGGATCTATGCAAATAATAATAATTAAAAAAAATCTGATATGTACACCACATGACTTCCTTGTACGGAATATTAAATTGTACGCATTTTTTTTTTTTTTGAATTTCATTTAAATTGGTTGGATTGAATTAAATCTACTTCGTCGAGAGCGCATAAACCACAATACAATAAATGCACTCTTTAAAATTCACTATATTTGTTTACTATAACGACACTCTGAATGCACAAAATTTATACCATTTGAAGAATTATCGTTGCCACATATTCTATTCAAATACTATAATAAAGCTAAAACGATGTATGAAAGAAATTAAGCAAACAAAACAGAAAAGAAACAGTTCTTCACAGACGATTTAGTATTTCTCATTCAATTAATTCAGTTCTCACTTCGGGACAAGGCAAAAATACATGAAAACTCAAAATATCTGCATTCAAAATTACGAAGTAAATCTTAAACACTTATTTCCTCGAAAAAATTTCAGAAAGGATTAAGCCTGATTTAATTCGCAATAATAAATGAAGGCGTTATTTTTGTGTTGCGAAGGTTAGTCTCTCTGGATTGGCAACAAATCTACAATTCTGCTGTTTCAAATGTAAACAAATATGTCCGCCATGTTATTTAAAACTTAACCGCACTTAAACAGCTTTTAAATTGTTGATAATTGTACAAATATTGCTTCCCGAATTACGAAAGGCATAAAAACATTAACCGGAAGATAAGAACAACATAATTCAATCATTTTTAAAACAAAAAATGTACAATTTACAAAAATATAAGAGGAAAGAAACTGAAATCACTGAGCCGGGTAACAGAGTGGATATATATATAATATAGTATTTATATACGTTTGGTGCGGCCGATTGCAACCAAAATAAGAGGGGCACATCTGCATGTTATAGCAGTCCTGTATACAAAATTTCAACGTATTGAGGCTACTCGTTTTTGAATTATGCGAGATACGTACGCACGTTCGTACATACGTTCGTACAGACGCCACGAAAAGTTCTCTTCAGAATTCATTTTAAAGCAGTTTTATAATTTTTTTGGAGGAAAAGAGTCTTTTATTCTGTCCTTACGTACAGATATCACTCAAAAACATCGTTAAATTGCATTCGATAGCGGTCAAAATGGATATTTTCGTTGAAATATGCTGCCTGAAACTTTTCGCGATTACAATACTTCCTTTTTACTTCGTACAAGAAAGTAAAAAAGGGGGAACAAAAGTCTGAAAGCTTTCAGATTTTATATTATACCCAAAGGGGTGATTTTTTAACGTTTTGTGTATTACCTTTACTTATTAAATATCATGGTCTTCGCACTTAAACCCTAAAATTGAATTCAACTGCAATATCGCAATACAGTTATAAACTGAGTGTACCTTTAAAATTTCTGATACGCAGCCTCGGGCGCTGCAGATAAAAATGTTTTTTTTTCTTTTTTCCCGTACAGTGTTGCTATTGCTGGCTTCGAAATCGTAGAGTTTGTTAATAAAAATTTCGTTAAAGTGTTACAAAATATGAAATCGATAATAAACAAATTCCGGCTTCCAAATGCCCATGTTCGGTGGAGGATTAAGTAATTTAAAATTGGATGGCTCTAGATACCGTCGTTTTATCACAATGCCAGAAACATACGTACATTTATGCAGATTCTTCATTATTTAATTTCTTTAAATGTAATGCAGAGCTCTAGTATTTGGTGGCAACAATCTGGAAAGTGAACCGACATTGAGCCCACCAGTAGCCGAGCGGTAATGTGTCTGAAGATTGCTAGTTCTGTTCGTGGTTAGAATTTCGCGTACAGGCTGCCTGCAGGGGCGTTTTCGTCGTTCTCCACATGTTTCTCTTAAAAAAAAAAAAAAAAAAAAAAAAAAAAAAAAAAAACTATAGTGCTAGGTTCCCTTAAAAAGTCCACGAAGGCATCTCTCCCGTCCATGTAGTGCCATAGGCCGGAATACGTAAGTAATAATAATATATCTGTTACCTAAAATCAGACGAAAATAATGCCGATCCGAAGTATAATAGGCAACGAAATAAAGAAACAGTAATTCTCAAGTTTCATATAGCTCTAGAAGCGTAGACAGAAATAAATGACAAGAACTTGAAATATACAGTGTCTCACAAAAGTGATGGGACACTTGTGCTTTACGAAAAGAAACAGTAGTAAAATAAATTAAAAAAACATGTAAACATTTTTTGTGGGTGTGTTTCATACTTAAATTTAATAACAATTATTACATAACATACATTTTCTCAAAATATTAAAACAGTAATTTAATAAAAATACAATTGTTTAGAACGGAGCAAAAAATGGCTCACGTAAGTGATGGGACACTTAATTTTCCATCAAATATTTATCCAAAAATCTTACTACTTAAAATGTTTTAATATTTTGTTGGATTTCCTTTTACTTTTAAAACGTGATTTAATCTTCTTGGGATGGATTCGACTAATTTTTTTGTGATTTCTGAAGTGATTTTACCCCATTCTTCTTGAAGCACCGATTTTAATTGTTGTTTTGAAGAAATGGTGTGTTTGCAAATTCTCGATTCCAATTCTTGCCAAATATTCTGTAAGGGATTTAAGTCTGGAGATTGTGGTGGTGTTTTTATTATTTCAGGACAGTTATACAGCAGCCAGAGTCTAACGTTCAAAGCAGTGTGCTTGGGGTCATTGTCCTGGTAGAATTTAAAATCGTTATGAAGGATTAATTTTCGTGCTGAAGTTTTCAAATTTTGATTTAAAATGTCAATATACTTATACTGATCCATTATACTGTCAATAAAAACAAGATTACCAACTCCAGCGGACGACATACACCCCCATACCATAACCTCCTCCTCCACCACGTTTTACTGTTGGCACCAAGTTCTGTTTGCGAAATTCTTTCCTGGGTTTTCTCTACACCAAGATTCTACCGTCAGAACCAAAGACATTAAATTTACTCTCATCAGTAAATATAACTTCATTCCAGTAATCGGAGTTATTTATGTTGGATTTTGTGAAAGCCAGTCTAAGTTTTCTATTCTTTTCACTTACGAAGAATTTTTTCCTGGCTGCTCTACCGTGATGTCCAGCAGATCGAATTACTCTTCTAATAGTCTCAGGATTAACAATTACTCCATATAATGCTTGTAAATCAGCAGCAACTTTAGGAGCACTCATTCTTGGATTTTTTTTTAATATTTTGAACAGTAATTCGCTTTATTCCATTGGATAGCTTTGATGGTCGGCCAGGTCTTCTTTTATCCTGAATCATATGATTCTTTTTATATCGTTTAATGATATTGAAGACTGTTGAATAACTCATGTTAACTGTTTCAGCAGTTTCTCTAATAGATTTTCCACGTTCAATATGCAAATTAATAACTAATTTTCGATTTTCAGGCAAAGTTTCTTTTTGTTTAGCATTCATGGCTGCACAGAGCTAAAAAACACAAAAATTCCAAAACAAACTGGAGAGAAATACTACAGACGATTTTATAAATTATTGCCAATTGCTTTTGACTAAAAATAAAAACCCCAAAAAATATTTTTATTGTAGTACGTAGTAGTATCTAATGGTGTCCCATCACTTATGTGAGGCATTTTTTGCTCCGTTCTAAGCAATTGTATTTTTATTAAATTAATATTTTAATATTTTGAGAAAATGTATGTTATGTAATAATTGTTACTAAATATACGTATGAAACACATCCACAAAAATGTTTACATGTTTTTTAATTTATTTCATTACAGTTTCCTTTTGTAAAGCACAAGTGTCCCATCACTTCTGTGAGACACTATAGGCAAACTAACGAAATAGTAGTTCATTACTTTCATATGATTCTAAGCGTGTTGTCAAAACCCACATGTAAATAACATGGACCGAAAATAATACGCATATCTACAAAACAGTATTTCTTCCGGTCCTTTCGAACCGAACTAAACATAAAAATTAAAATAACATTTTGTTTAAAGTATCGCAGAAAATTCTGAATATGCATAAGTTTATCAAATTATGATCAAAGAGATGTTAAAAAAGCAGCAGACATGCTAGCAAAACTGATAAAACTAGCAGCATTTAAATAGTATTTACTTTTAAAGGAACTAGAATGAATTCTTGATTTCCTTTCCAATGCTCATTATTTTCTCGATTTTAAAAGGATATTCGTAATTATTTTTGCTTTCGCACATATTCAGCAAAACCACAAATATTGCTGTATTTTTAGCCCAAAGGGCATTAGTCCATAAGGGCTGTAATTTGCCATTTTGCGTTTATTCATTATAAACGGAGAATCACTTTTAAATTGTTGCCATCAAATATTATCGGCCTGCGTTATATTTTAAGAAATTAAATAATGAAGAATATGCGTGAATGTATGTATGTTTCTCGTGTTGTGATAAAACAACAATACGTAGAGCCATCCAGTTTTGAATAACGTACGCCTCCACCTGAATATGGGCATCTGGAAGCGCGAGTTTGGAATTTGCTTTATTAGGTTAGGTTAGGTTATTTAATTACGGCAAAGCCACGAGGGCTATCTGCCTAAGGGAAGGGATGCCTTCGTGGAGGACTTTCTAAGGGAAACTGGCTCGTATACACGTTACACATAGGGAAAACAACGAAAACACACACGCAGACAGCCCGCTCGCAGGATTCGAACCTCGGAATGAACTACCAGTGTTCAGCGACTTTACCGCTCGGCCGCTGGTGGGCCCTGAAGTGATGTTAGGTTATTTAATTACGGCAAAGCCTCGAGGGCTATCTGCCTAAGGGGAGGGATGCCTTCGTGGAGGACTTTAAAAAGGGAAGCTGGGGAAACTGGCTCATATACACGTTTCACATGGGGAAAACCAGGAAAACGCCCATGCAGCCAGCCCGTTCGCGAGATTCAAACCTCGGACCGAACTACCAGTGTTCAGCGTCTTTACCGCTCGGCCGCTGGTGGGCCTGAATTTGCTTTATTATCGATTTCATATTTTGTAACACTTTAACGAATTTTTTATTAAAAAACTCCACTGTTTCAAAGGGAGCGATGGCAACATTGTACCGGGGGGGATATATTCATCTCCAGTGCTTGAGACTGTGTATCGGAAATTCTAAAGATACGCTCTTTTTAAATTATTTTGTAATATTGCTGTTGAATTGAATTTTATATGGTTTAAGTGCGAAGAACGCCTGTTATCTTTATTTGCCTGTTATCTTTATTTAATAAATAAAGATAACAGGCAAAACGTTAAACAAATGCCCCTTTGGGCGTAATATGAAATCTTAAAACTTTCGAATTTTTTTATTGTATTTACCTATCTTTTTTAAAAATTTTTATTTATTTATTTATTTTTAATTTTGCCATTATATTCCTTCGTAATGAGATGAAAAGGCTATAAACAGCTTCGCCCGTTTACTATCGAAAAAACGGAAAAAAGACTTATCTAAAAGAAACAAGTCAAAGGTTGCCTCAACAGGTTTTTCTTTGCTGAAGGTGTGAGGGGGGAAGGGAATTTGAAGGGGACCCCCTAGGCTGACGCTGAGTTTGACAGACCACTCTTCAGTCAATATTAGACTTTTCAGAACAAAAATAGATTGAGTCAACTCACAACTTCAATGCCGGGGATTCCAAAAATGGATTTCAACCATGTTCTTGAATGGAATTTCCGTTAAATGTGAAAACTACGCTACTAAAATTTAGTTATTGTAAATGTTAGAAGATTAGTTTAGTAACTGATGCAAACTAAAATCTGAAAATTTGAAATTGTTTCAGATTTAAGGTGATTTATTTGAGATTCATTTATTGATACCTCAGACTAGGATGGGATTAAGGGGACTCATACAGCTTAAAACCCGTAAGATCTTTGAATATGTGATTGTTGCAAGAATTGGGACAACTTATTTATTTTAAACGCAGTTATTTCCAACTTTTCACAGTTGACCACATAATATAGCTGCTTTCTGAAACAGGAATCATAAAGTTTGTGTTGCCACAAATATTTTTATAATTTAATCCGCTTTGTGACAAAATGTTTCGTCAACTTTCCAACTTGCGCGAACAGTTTAAAACATCCTGTTGCATAATTTAATTCCATATTTAATATATAGCTTTTATAACATTTGGAAACTACTGTAAATGTAAAATTCTAAGAATTTCATGTTAAATTTTTATTTCATTTGGAGTTGAGTTTATAAAATGCATTTCATTAAAACAATCTGTAATGTTTTCGTGCATAAAATTTTTTAATATTAAAATATTCATCAGATTTTCGGTTCAGTTAGAAAATAGTGCTCATATAAAGAATTCCATCCAATTTCACGTATGTACCATTAGCCATTTTTAAAATATCGTGCGCGCAAGGTGGAAACGTGACGAAAAATTTTGTCACAAAGCGGATTAAATTACAAAAATATTTGTGGCAACACAAAGTTTCTGGTTACTAGTTTCTTAAGCAGCTATGTTATATAGACAGCTGTAAAATGTTGGAAGTAATTGCTTTTAAAATAAATAAAGTATATCAATTCTTGCAGAAGTCACATATTCGAAGATCATAAGGGGTTTAAGGTGTATGAGGCCCCTTAAGCTTATAAGATATTTTCTCCCTCCTTTCTGCATGTCTTGGTGGTGTAACCGGTAGCACACTCGGCGCGTATTCGAGAGGTCCTCGAGTCCGGCGAGGGCGTTGCACATTTTTTAAGTCTCCTGCTTCAAAATAACCTAATGACTCTACAAATTAATTACAACTCTATAGAATTTTAATTTTGTTACTTCCTTGTATGATGTAAAGGAAGTATTGTAATCGCGAAAAATGTCGGGTATCGTATTTCAACGAAAATATTCATTTTGACCACTCTCGATCCTATTTGAAGGATGTTTTTTGTGTTACATCTGTATGTACGGACAAGCACCCTTTTTCTAAGAATGGATTTAAAATGGATTCAGAAAATATTTTTTTCTTGACTTCTATACGTACGTTTGTATGTATCTCGCATAACTCAAAAACGAGTAGCCTCAGAACTTTGCAATTTTGTATATGTGACTGCTATAACATGTATATGTGCAACTTCCTTTTTCGGTTTCAATCAGCCGCACCAAAAGTATATATATAAATAAATAAATAAATAAATATATATATATATATATATGCACACTCTGTTACCAGGCTCAGTGAGCTAAGTTTTTTATTCTTACATTTTGGTAAATTGTGCATTTTTTGTTTTAAAAGTGATTGTTTAAAAGTATTGTTCTTATGTTCCGGTCAAGACTGCATGCAATAGTTGCAATTTGCATGCAATGGTTGTAGAATCATCAACAATTTAAAAGTTGTTCCACTAAACCTAACTCTACCGCCATTTGTTTACATTTGAAACTTAGTAGCATAGTGAATAAAGTCAGTTTCTGCTCGTCTTGCCGAATGGAGGCAAAAGTTTTATGCAGCGAAAAATCGATCGCCCAGACGGTATAGTGGCTAGGAGAGCCTACTGCGGTACCTAAGGGCCCGGGTTCGAATCTCGCAGAAGACATGGATGTTTGTAAATGTATAGTGTCGGTGCGGTATGGCGGCATTCTAAATATGCGGCAAGCGGAAAGTCGTCTTCTTTGAATTGTTGGGATTGCAGAGGGGTGGGATTCCTCCCGGGGGGCGTAATGGCAGACCGCACATTGAGTTGAACAGTGTTAAGCGAATTTCGCTTACTGCGCATGCTTGATGGTGTACCTTTGGCGCGGGGAGAAATATTGGCGACTAAGCAACCCTACGTTAGCTTATTCGTGATCTCCATGCTGTCGAGTGTGTTCGAGTGATGTTTAAAATTGCAATGTTGTGGAACTTTGCTTATTAGTTATTTTAACGTCCATGCCGATTGCACTTGCTTATTTTTCTAATATATGTTTCATTTTAATTTGTCAATAACATTGCATTTAATATTTGTTAACGTATGTTCGTAATAATTCGTTATTTAAATGTAATTTGTTTACATGTTATAATTCAGTAATTGTAAACTGGAGTATCTCGCTTAGTTTGTTAGCGTATATTCGTGCTTTTATTTTCTCATTTCAAAGAATTTAATAACTAGCATTAAAGAATTGTAAAATTTCTTCAGTGTTATTTGCAAGCACTTGTTATATTCCTCATTGTTTCTTTATGTATGTACGAATGGAACGTATGGTAAATCCTGAATTGTTTTTATTGCTTAAAAGTATAATGAATAAATTTTCAACTAATATATCCTAAATTTCAGTCTTTTTCTGAACCAAAATTTTTACAGTTCCAAAGGAATGTGCAGAATTTCATAGGTATTATATTTTACATTTTGAATGTAAGCACTGCTTCACATTACTTCACAATAATTTCAACTTTCCAGTTGTTGGAGCAATGCAGGAAACAAATCTAATTTTACACAGTAATTACTTTACATTGCACGTATACTCTACGAAGACTTAAACGCCGGAGGTATTCACAATCAGATGGCGGTACATTTACCACATACCGTATTTATCTTCTTTTCAAATCGCGCCAACATAATTACGCCAAATTTGTTTCTGGGCATGCGCAGTATGCGGCATTCGTTTAACACTGTTCAACTCAATGTGCGGTCTGCCATTACGCCTCCCGGGGTGCACTCCCTCAGAATTTGGGGGGGGGGGGTGTAAAATAGAAGTCCAACCTCTCTTCGGAGTAGGCTCTGGTCCATGTAATATGGACAAGGCAATAACAATAACAACCGAAAAATCTGTCTTTCTGCCTAATTTTAATTAATTTTAATTTTAAAAAAAATTGTTTTTTCTACTGTTTTTATTTCTGTTTGGTGTTTTAGGTTTCCCTGCAATTTGCGATTTTTAATGAAGATGTTTAGAGTTTTTATGTATTTTTTCCTTGCCGCGAAGTGAGAACTGAATTCCTTGAATGAGAAAATTTATCTCTAATGAAATTCTGGGAAATAAGTTGAAATGAAATGCCGCAAAAAAAAATGTGCATCATTCAATAAACCGTACAAGGAAGTCATGTGGTGTCCTCACCAGATTTATTTATAAGTAAAATATTAAACGGGAGGTGTACGAGAGGTAAACAGATTAAGGGGACTCGTACACCTTAAAACCCGTAAGATCTTTGAATATGTGACTGTTGCAAGAATTCGGATAACTTATTTACTTTAAAAGCAATTACTTTCAACTTTTTACAGCTGACTATATAATATAGCTGCTTTCTGAAATAGTGATCAGAAAGTTTGTGTTGCCACAAATATTTTTATAATTTAATCCGCTTTTTGACAAAAGTTTTCGTCATGTTTCCACCTTGCGCGCACAGTTTAAAATATTCTGTTGCATAATTTAATTACATGTTTAATATATAGCTTTTATAACATTTGGAAACTACCGTGAACCAAAAATTCTAAGAATTTCATGTTCAATTTTTATTTTATTTGGAGTCGAGTTTATAAAATGTATTTTATTAAAAAAATCTGTAATGTTTTCGTCCATAAAATTTTTAAATATTAAAACATTCATCAGATTTTCGGTTCAGTTAAAAAATAGGGCTCATATAAAGAATTCCATCCAATTTCAAGTAGGTATCATTAACCATTTTTAAAATATCGTGCGCGCAAGGTGGAAACGTGACGAAATATTTTGTCACAAAGCGGATTAAATTACAAAACTATTTGTGGCAACATAATTTTTCTGGTTACTAGTTTCCAAAGAAGCTATATTATGTAATCAGCTGTAAAAAGTTGGAAGTAATTGATTTTAAAATAAATAAAATATCCCAATTCTTGCAACAGTCACATATTCGAAGGGTGTTAAGGGGTTCAAGGTGTATGAGCCCCCTTAATATCATAATGCCAAAGCAAAACCACTTCTTTGGCTACTTCAATCCTGTGGCTACTTCTTTGGGTATTTTTGTTAAATTCATTCGCATGATAACATGTTGTCAAAAAATTCAGCTAGTTTAAGCTTGTAGCGTAGAGCCTGATGATCGTGTAGGCCTACATGCTCGGGCCTCAAGAGCGTTCAAGGCCTCAAGAGGCTCCATAATCTTATTTATCTCTCACGAACGAAAACAAAGAAAAGGAGCTTGTAGGCCTTCTGAAAAACATTTGTGCCTAAGGCTTGAGACTTTCTTAATCAGGCTCCTCTTGTACGTAGTCGATGTAGGATTTAGACATGTTTATGTAACCTATTGCAGATGGGAAAGAATAGCTGTGAAATTTTACGAGCACTTAAGGGGACTCATGCACCTTAAACCCCTTATGATCTTCGAATATGTGATTGTTGCAAGAATTGGGATAACTTATTTATTTTAAAAGCAATTACTTTCAATTTTTTACGGCTGGCTACATAATATAGCTGCTTTTGGAAATCGTAATCAGAAAGTTTGTGTTGCCACAAATATTTTTATAATTTAATCCGCTTTGTGACAAAAAGTTTTGTCCTGTTTCCACCTTGCGCGCACAGTTTCAAATTATCTGTTGCATTATTTAATTCCATAGTTTATATATAGCTTTTATAGCATTTGGAAACTACCGTCAACAAAAAAAACTGAGAATTTCATGTTAAATTTTTATTTTTATGTGGATGGCCCACCAGCGGACGAGCGGTAAAGACGCTGAACACTGGTAGTTCGGTCTGAGGTTCGAATCTCGCGAACGGGCTGGCTGCATGGGCGTTTTCGTGGTTTTCCCCATGTGTAACGTGTATACGAGCCAGTTTCCCTTAGAAAGTCCTCCACGAAAGGCATCCCTCCCTTTAGGCAGATAGCCCTCGTGTGCTTTGCCATAATTAAATACACCAAATATTTTCTGTGGAGTTGAGTTTATAAAATGTGTTTTATTAAAAAAATCTGTAATGTTTTCGTGCATAAAATTTTTTAACATTAAAACATTCGTCAGATTTTCGGTTCAGTTATAAAATAGTGCCCATATAAAGAATTCCATCAAATTTCAAGTGTGCTTCATGAGCCATTTTTATCAAATATCATGCGCGCAAGGTGGGTACATGACGAAAAATTTTGTCACAAAGCGGATTAAATTAAAAAATATTTGTGGCAACACAAAGTTTCTGGTTACTAGTTTCCAAAGCAGCTATATTATGTAGTCAGCTGTAAAAAGTTGGAAATGATTGCTTTTAAAATAAATAAAATATCTCAATTCTTGCAACAGTCACATAATTCAAAGCACATAAAGGGTTTAAGGTGTATGAGCTCCCTTAAAATACCCCGTAGAGACAAAGGAGTTACTGAAACAAGCTCTAAAGAAAATTCTCTGTGCAGTACACGATACTCTGCGTAGCTAATTTGAGTCGATTAGAAGTGCCTGGAAGACATTCCACGTTTCAGCACATCTTTGGTACCGACCATACGGAGGTCAGCCAATATTAGTGATGCAAATCTGTGTGAAGACTGTGAATAACCATTAAAGAAATTGTAATGCAATGCGGATGCTCATTGGATCTGTGAAGAAAACTGTGAGAAACGTGTTGCCACCCCTCAAAAAAAGAAAGAATGTCAGAAAGGGCTGTTTTGTAGCATACTTTACTTACCCAAGCAAATTACAAAATGTCCAAGATCGGAATGATGGTGCCCCATCCGCATTCCCTACCTGACACCACGTGACTACTTCCACCTTATTCGCTGAAGATAGTAATTGTAATGCAATGCGGATGCTCATTGGATCTGTGAAGAAAACTGTGAGAAACGTGTTGCCACCCCTAAAAAAAGAAAGAATGTCAGAAAGGGATGTTTTGTAACATACTTTGCTTACCCAAGCAAATTACAAAATGTCCAAGATCGGAATGATGGTGCCCCATCCGCATTCCCTACCTGACACCACGTGACTACTTCCACCTTATTCGCTGAAGATAGTAATTGTAATGCAATGCGGATGCTCATTGAATCTGTGAAGAAAACTGTGAGAAACGTGTTGCCACCCCCCAAAAAAAGAAAGAATGTCAGAAAGGGATGTTTTGTAACATACTTTGCTTACCCAAGCAAATTACAAAATGTCCAAGATCGGAATGATGGTGCCCCATCCGCATTCCCTACCTGACACCACGTGAGTACTTGCACCTTATTCGATGAAGATAGGAAGTATTACAGCGCTCGTGCACTGAATGCTGTAATAGGTACTGAATACCATGGCAAGAACAGACTTATAGCACATTTTAAGGAAGCGGATGGAATGGATACAGGTAGAGGCAGAATGCTTTGAAAATATTTTGTCATTGTTGGGACTTAATCACACTTGTTTGACTGTAATAACAGAACAAGTCCACGTATTTTATCGTGGCAAGGAGCGTTAGAATAGATCTGTCGTTAGCGTGGGCTTTGGGCACTTTCTAGGGCGCTTTTTTTGTCGACAATACGTCTTTATGGAACTCCGTCCCAATTTTAAAGGAGAATCCCTCGGAGGACGGATCCAGATGTTTCCCAACTCTCTTCTCCTACCATCCAACCACTCGTTAGAGCTTTCGGATCTGTATTTTCAGTGTCCCTGTACCACAAACATGCTGAACATTTACAAATATCTATGGGATGCAAACTGTAACGATACAGCAGTCAGCAATGCTAACTGCTATACCGATTTGGACAGCTGGGTAATATGTAAATGCAAATGTGTTCGGTCAGTAATGTTTCTGATGTGATGGGGGGGGGATACTGTCTCATTACTTTTTGTATTACCTGTAGTAGAATAATCATAAGTTGCAAAATTTTAGTTCGGTTCTAATTCCTAGAACTTCAAAATACTACATATTTTTGTGTATAGTTCAAACAATTTAATTTCATAATCCAACGGAAACTTATTACAGATTAAGATCCTTTTGATCAGAAAATTTATTACGCTGTAGTTTTTAAAAATATTTATCGGACTTTTCACTAAACATGATTGTTATGACGAAAGCACAGTCAATGCCTCGCAGAAACGCCTTGTGAGAAGCTGTATACACTATTAATACCAGAAATCAGTTACCTCAGAAAGTCTTGTCAAGGGGTTGATGGTAAAAAAAGAGGGGCGGGAGATCCTCGGACTCCCCGGGGTGTTCTCCCTCAAAATTGGGGTGAAAACTTTAGCAAATAGCTATGTTCAGCAATACATCAATTACCAGTGGTACTACGTAGGTGCTGGCCTAGCTGCTACCTGTACCTGTGAGAAGCTGTGTGCACGTGGTCCGTCTTACTTTACTTAGTTGCTTAGCTGATATTTTTTAAAAATGGTTTTACCTATTTATTTTGTCTATGTATTAAGATTTAAAATAATACCTCTCAACATCGAATCATTTTTTATAAATCAGCAAAAATGTCCGAAACCATACGATGAGTCAATTTGCAACAAAATCTCCGGAAAGTTGTAACATGTCATACTGTCTCGGGGCCAGTTGTTACATGTTACAACTTGCCTCGAGATCTTGATTCATGTAGTTAGATTTTCTTCCTTAAATGGTAACATGCAAATTGCTTTATTCTATCTAGCCTTCTTTATTAAAATAGAAAAATTGATTTTTAACTGTTAAAGTTTAGACCTCTCCTTAGGGCTTCACCTCGGCAACCGTTTAACAAACCCTGGCGCAAAAGAAGATCTCTCATTCTAGCTGTTGCACCGGAAACGGAAGCATTTGGAAAAAAAGTATGAAAAGGTAATTAATCAGAAACGGAAAAAGGAAAGACAGGGAAAGTAACGAGGTGAAAAGGGAAAAAGAAGAGGTCTTTGAATTCAAAAAAAAAAAAAAAAAAAAAAAAAAAAAAAAAAAAAAAAAAGTTCTGAAACAGAAAAATTGTTGTGCTTAGCTTGCGGAGAAGCCTCCAGCGATTCTTATGAAATAGAATGGGCGCAATGTTTAATTTGTAAAATGTGGGCACACGTTAAATGTGTGAGAGGAAGCAATTTTATCATTAATTCGTGTTTTTTGCAGTTTTGATAAAGACTGACTTTTATGTTGATTGGCTAAATAATTTTATCTTTGTTTTCTCATAAAAAAACTTATCATGCATTATCACAATACCAAGTAATAATAATCAACAAATGTTTTTTAAAAATTGTCATTTTCGTTATTACTCTTTGGGCCCAGGTTTGTTATAATTTACCTCATGTCCGTGCCAAATTGTACCGGAAGAACAGTTTTGATCAAATGCTCGCTCAAAAATCAACAAAATGTTGGTTTTCTGCATATTATGAAGGAATAGTTATATTATTATTAACAAAAGCAGTTAAAAGAAATCTGAAAGCTTTAAGATTTTATATTGCTCCGAAAAGGGCGTTTTTTTAACATTTTGTGTGTTACGTTTATTGATTAAATATCATGGTCTTCGCACTTTATAACACATAAAATTCAATTAAACAAATATTTAATAATATAAAAAATATTAAGTAATAAATATTAAATAATGACATAGATTAATAATATTAAATTTAACAAGTGTTAAATAATAATATTAAATTCACAAAATATTTAAAAACAGCATACAGATATCTTTAGAATTTCCGATACACAGTCTCGCCCCAACTGGAGATAAAAGTATTCTCCCCCCTCCATACAGTGTTGCCATTGCTCGGTTGGCAATCGTTAAGTTTGTTAATCAAAAATTCGTTAAAGTTTTATAAAATTTTAAATAGATATTAAAACAAATTCGAAACTCAAAATTCGGATCTCCAAGGGCTCACGTTCGGCTTTGAAAACTGCGTGTTTTAAAATTTGATATTTGTTGTTTCTTCACAATGCGGGAAACTTTGGAAATTGTAATTATGAAAAAGATTTCAAAGTAGTTGAAATAAACATTAGAAAATTACAAAATATAAGAAAAATAATGCAATCTTTGTAAAAACAAATCAAAAAATAAAAAATAAAAAAATATATATTAAGAAAAGTGAATGTACATGAAGATATAAAGGCCAGAAAAAGCATTAATTAACTTGTTCCTATAAAGTTTTCACATATAATTCTACCTCACTTAGACTTAAACAAATAATGCTGTAGCTATCAAAAGCTAAAATTTATTGTTTCTAGAATAATATTTTGACCTCAGTGAACAAGTAAATTTTCTGTTCTACAAATTTTCCCGAAAACTTCATATTTCCCTTTCATTTTGATTGGTCTCTCACTTTCGAACGAGTAGACCACACATTTTTAATTATTTTATGGGACTTTTTTTTTTTTTTTTTTTACCCAGGGAGTCCTACGAGACAATCTTTTTCCAAATCAGTGGGACTTAACATTTTATTATTTTGAGTCTGAAAATTTCACTCTTTTTGAAAATAAATTTTCATTTTCAACTGTTGGTGTTGGCGTGGTGATTGAGAAGCGAGCTAATAAAGTCTTAGGCTCGGGTTCTAACTGAAGATGAGGCATGGATGTTTGTAAGCATATATAATATCTTCTTAGCATGAAGGCACTTAAAATAATATCCAGCTGAATGTTTTCCAGAGAGGCTGTGGCAAGAAAAGGGGCTGGAGGCCTTCGAATACATTTCCGGCGAATTCTCCATCGAAAGCATCAGATTCGAACATTAGGATAAAGAGCCTTCACACTAGTCATCCATGCGAAAAGTGGTGGTGTTTTCACGCATTAAGAACACTTTGTACAATTCCTTTAAACTGGTATCTCTAGCTGAAATTTAGTTTATGAGCAACAGAACAAATGATATAAGTCTTTTAAATTGATATCTCTAGCTGAAATTTTATTTATAAGCAACAGAACAAATGATACAAGTCTTTTAAATTGATATCTCTAGCTGAAATTTAATTTATGAGCAACAGAACAAATTATACAAGTCTTTTAAATTGATATCTCTAGCTGAAATTTAATTTATGAGCAACAGAACAAATTATACAAGTCTTTTAAATTGATAATTCTAGCTGAAATTTTATTTATAATCAAAGAAGCAAGTGACAGAATTCTTTTAAATTGAAATCTCTAGCTGAAATTTAATTTATGAGCAACAGAACAAATTATACAAGTCTTTTAAATTGATAATTCTAGCTGAAATTTTATTTATAATCAAAGAAGCAAGTGATAGAATTCTTTTAAATTGATATCTCTAGCTGAAATTTAATTTATGAGCAACAGAACAAATTATACAAGTCTTTTAAACTGGTATCTCTAGCTGAAATTTAATTTATGAGCAACAGAACAAATTATACAAGTCTTTTAAATTGATAATTCTAGCTGAAATTTTATTTATAATCAAAGAAGCAAGTGATAGAATTCTTTTAAATTGATATCTCTAGCTGAAATTTAATTTATAAGCAACAGAGCAAGTGATACAATTCTTTTAAATTGATATCTCTAGCTGGAATTTAATTTATACGCAACAGAATAAGTGTTGCAATTCTTTTAAATTAATATCTCTAGCAGAGATTTAAATTATAATCAACAGAGCAAATTATATAATTATTTTAAACTGATATCTCTAACTTAAATTTAATTTAGGTAACGGAACATTTACGTTTTCTTTCCAAATGCCAGTTTCATGAATATTGGATATATTTTCAAACTTATGGACACAGTCAAAAAGAAAACTTGAAAATAAATATTTGCTGTTGGAAAAAGAGGGTTGTTTCGTCTGTATCATAAATATAAAATAATTAGATCATGAACAGCTTTGTAGGGAAACATCATTTAATGTTTTTATAATATTATTAATATTTTCTGAGTGGCAACATGATTTAATATTTTTGCATAGTTAAGATTCGCTGCGTATCAACAACGAGTTGAGTTCAGAAAGTTATCAGTTTGAGTGTTCCATGATAGTCGTTGGGTAAGCCTTATTCCTTAATAAGCTTGTTATACAATTTTTATACTGAAAATAAGTAATAAAGATACAATAACACGCCGAACAAATACTAATTCAGAATGATATATGTAACTACATAAGTACATTATATTACATTATTATAGTAACTACATTATATTAAGTGATATATGTAACTACTTAAGTACATTAAGATAACTACATAAGTAATATGTAGCAAATAAATATGAAAGGTGATATAAAAATAAATATGCTGTTTTCTTAAAGACTAAAATAAGCATTTATTTAAATTCCGAAACGCTTTGGATGTTTTGTTTCGATTTTGAGTTTTTGTCAATACCTACAGCTTTTATAAGATACCATTTCACGTAGTATTTAAGAAGAAGTTATCTAGGGTTCTTGATATTTGCTCCCAAAACTCATAAATTGACTTATTTCACTTTTATGCTTCTTATTCTCTATTGCAATCTGATGTTTGTCCAAAATCCGTTTTGTCCTACCACGTTTTCGTTATCGGAAAACTGTTAAGAATTTCTCTCTTTTTTACTTCTTTTCTTTTTAGAAAGGTATAAAGACATTTTTTTCGGACATAATTCTTTTTCTCCTGAAGTCATTTTTGAGTGGATAGCGAACGATATATAGTTGAAACTATTGTTCTCTCGGGGAAGACAAGTGTCACAACATGGTTCATCTTTCTTTCTATTGTTACTTATTTTTTTTTCCAGCTAGAAACTGATTCGTACTATTGTATTTCAACCCTCATATCCAGGATTTGCTTTTGTTGAAAAGTTAATTCATTTAAATGACTTGCATGTTTTTAAATTTGGCTTGGTATCCTCATTTTCGTAAACATAAGAAACTGCAGCAAACACTATTAGATTTATTTGTATTGCAAAGACATTAGGTTATTTTGAAGCGGAAAACACGAAAAATGCCTTCGCCGGGACTCGAACCCTGGAACTCTAGAATACGTGCCGAGTGTGCTAACCGCTATACCACGAAGGCATGAAGAAAGGAGGGAAAAATACCTTATATACTTCCCTTTCAAATGGCGACAGAGGATTAGGGGACCCAATCGTCAAATCCTGGTGGAGAAAAATCGTCATCCACCACCTTTTACTTCGGGTGACACTTAACAGAGTAACTTAGAATTTTTCAGTGTCAGGAAATTGAAGAAATCCGCAGTGTCCTCGCCGGGACTCGGACCCTGGAACTCTCGAATACGTCCCGAGTGTGCTAACCGTTATATCACGAAGGCATGAAGAAAGGAGGGAAAAAATACCTTATATACTTCCCTTTTAAATGGCGACAGAGGATTAGGGGACCCAATCGCCAAATCCTAAAGGTGAAGAATCCTGATGGTCCACCGCCTTTTAGTTTGGGCACCACTGTAGAGTCATTAAGTTATTTTGAAGCAGAAGACATGAAAAATGATCAGTCGCTTCGACGGGACTCGAACCTAGACGTCTCGAATACGCGCCGCCGAGTGTGCTATCGTTACACCACGGTAGCATGCAGAAAGGAGGGAGACAGTACCTTATAAACTCCCCCTTTTAATGGGCGACGTAGTGTCATTAGGTTATTTTGAAGCAGAAGACATGAGAAATGAGCAATGTCCTCGCTGGAAATCGAACCTGGAGAAAATACTTTAGTATTAATGCATTTTTCTAAAATTGTAAATTCTACTCCAGTCAAACGAAAAAAAAACTCTCTAACGTAAAATTTAAAACTAGGCAAAAAAGCAACCTTAATTTTGTACAGATTTATTGATTTATTTATCGATTTCGAGGGTTATTACGCAAAAGACTTTCTTTTTCAGGAGTGACTTTTTTTAGTTTATGAAATATTTACGAGTTTGTTTATTATTAATTATTTCATTAATTTCGCACAAAACAAAAATAAGTAAGAAAAACTCGAAAATCCAAATTCAAAGGCTTTATAAATGGACATCTTCAGAATGAAGGACTACCAACTCCCCAGATAGATCGCAGAATCTTCCCCGGTTTTTAAATTTTAGTCTTTTCTAAGGAAATCGTTTTCTGACAATAAATGGATTATACTGAATTAATCAAATTGTGCAACTTCTATTCTTCCTCCCTTAGTGATTTTCAGCATAGATTTTTCTCATTAAATTTTATTTGACTTGTATTGCAGTGATCTAAATTTGTAGAACTTCTATGAAGATTCAACTAGTGATTAATCACTAAATATTTGTATTAAATTTTGTTTTACATCAATATTGATGCATTACAAAGACTATTCGTACAATAATATATATATATGGTAATTTACATTGATAAATAAAATTCCTTTTCTACTCAGAATTTACTCCATGTAAATGTGTAAGAAAATTATGAAATAAAATATATAGAGTGATCACAAAGTCATGAAAAAAATCTCTTGTGAATCCGTTTTGGAAGAAAGCCTTTTATTCTGTCAAAGTACAGATGTCTTGCAAAAAAATTGTCAAAATTGATTAGGGAACGGTGAAAAATAATATTTCCGTCGAAATACACACACACACACACAGTCTGGCCAATAAACTAGAGACCTCTGAGATTTTCATTAAAATGCGTGCTAGGGATAAATTTGCAATTTTTGTTTATGACGTGAGTTATTCGGGGTTAGAATGCTAGTCTAAGTAAGGTGTAACTAACTAACTAAACTTTATACCCAAGCCGTGAACTTAATCGCACTTTAGGGACTGATACTAAGCATCAGTTTGTGTCACCCTAAGATGACGATTTTACACACGTGCTGGACCCAGCAATCCCGCAACTCCGAGACACCAACAATTTTTAGAAACTTAGCTTCGCAACAACAAAGATAACGCATTCAATTATTATTGCCAATTAAATCATGCTTAATTCTTTCTGGAATTTTTTCGAGGAAATAAGTGTTTGAGATTTACTTCGTAATTTTTAATATAGATATTTTGAGTTTTTATGTATTTTTGCTTTCTCGCGAAGTGAGAACTGAATTAATTAAATGAGAAATACTCAATCGTCTGTGAAAAACTGTTTCTTTTTTGTTTCGTTTTCTTAATTTCTTTTATACATCATTCTAGCTTTATTATAGTATTTGAATAGAAGATGTGGCAACGATTAGATAATTCTATTCTTTAAATGATAAAAATTTTTTGCATTATGAGGTATAATATGAACGAAATATATACGTTAACTGTTATATAATTATTATATTATATAATAGTTAACTTAGTCTCCGTTATATAATTATTATATAAGTTAACTGCTATATAATTATTAATACTGTTAAGTGAATCTAGCGCCAGAGTGTCGCTATGGTAAACAAATACTAGAGTGAATTTTAAAGAATGCATTTATTCTATTGAGGTTTATGCGCTGTCGGCGAAGTAGATTTAATTCAATCCAATAAGTTTAAATGAAATGCAAGAAAAAATGCGTATAATTTAATATTCCAATACAAGGAAGTCATGTGGTGTACACATCAGATTTTTTACTATTCATTTCATAATGACTGTGTGTGTGGCTTCGTTTCCATAACAGAGTATGATTCTTCTCAACCTTGCTGGCGTGATGGCAATAGATGCACGTCCTGGCAGCATCCTTAAGTTCGTTAACTATTTCGTAAGATGTGGCAGCAAACTTTTGTCTAATGAACCCCCAAAATGCATTGTTGTAAGATGACACATCAGGACCTCGTAGTGGCTCAATCCAAAGGTGCAAGCCAATCCAAATGCACAGTACCACGTCTGGTGCCTTTATCAGGAAATACTTCATTGAGATATTCTTTAACGCCAATCATTGAGATATTCTCTAACGCATAATGGGCTGGTGCTTCACTCCTGCTGGAACTATATACGACCGGGGAGCCCCGAACTTGCAGATATGGAACATAGTCAGTTACGTAACGTAGTGAGATATGATTCAGTGCACCATCAAAGAAATGTAGACCTACTAAGTAGATTGCAGACGTTGCAGCCCAGATCACGAGACGTGGTGGGTTTTGTTCAATTTCTTTATCAAATTACGTGTTTTCTTTACTCTAGAAATAAACGTTTCTGGGATCTGCACTGCTATATGTATATGTGAAAAAGACTTTTCGCTGTGAAGGAAGAGTTTTAAAGACACTAAGCATACGCCCACAAGACTGGTGCCGTTTTTCGCATGTCACTACCACTTAATTCGTTTACAAATGAAAGTTTTAATATCTTCAACTGCAAAACCTTCGTCATATGTTTTTGTAACGTCGAGTGTTTAACACCCAGTTCCTGTGACCACATACGAATGGATTTTTTTGCGAACGTTCGACAGACTCTGCAGCCTCCAATCACGTTTCCATTCGTGTTGATGGTCGACCTGAGCGAAGCTCATCTTTTATGCAACCAGTTTCAAAGAGTATTTTTCCCCACTATAAAACTGTCGGTTTTGGAGGGTAAGTTTCTGAAACCTTATAGTGAAATCATACTGAATATCTCTCGTTGATTTTCTTGTATGGGGTCTTTCGTGAATCCAAATGCTCATTACGATCTGTTCCTGCTTGGTGTAAGTGAGCCCATCAGCCATGATTTAGATGTACAGCGGCACCTGCAACAATAAGAAACAACAGTAAATTAATATCTTTGTAAAATATAGCGGTAGCAAGACTTTATGTTCATTCAAGACTTTACGTTCATTCTTTATGTTCATTTATGTTCTTTGTTCATTCATATAAGACTTTATGTTCATTCAAGACTTTACGTTCATTCTTTATGTTCATTTATGTTCTTTATGTTCATTCATATAAGACTTTATGTTCATAGCTAATTAAACGTTAAATATTAATAATGTTTTACGTCAGAATCATATTCTAAATAGTTCTGTAACCCGAATCGTGCATTATAAAGTCAATTTGGAATTTCTTTGAAATGACGTTACTGTGTGTGTGTGATTATGGCAAAGCCTCGAGGGCTATCTGCCTAAGGGCCTCCGTGGAGGACTTTCCAAGGAAAACTGGCTCGTATACACACTACACATGAGGAAAACCACGAAAACGCCATGCTACCAGCCCGTTCGCGGGATTCGAACCTCGGACCGAAATACCAGTGTTCAGCGACTTTACCGCTCGGCCGCTGGTGGGCCGACTTTACCGGCTCGGCCGCTGGTGTTAGGTTATTTAATTACAGCAAAGCCTCGAAGGCTATCTGCGTACGGAGAGGGATGCCTCCGTGGAGGACTTTCCAAGGAAAACTGGCTCATATACACATTATACATGAGTGTAATGTGTATACAAGCCTTTTTAAACATATTTTTGAAGGCTATTTTATTACTGATCATTATAATGAATTTAAAGTATTTTAAATATAGATTAATACAAATACAAAGTAATACTTTCTGCAAATGTCCAATCTATCTGGGACAGAACAATTTTTAATCTTCTTCATCAAAACCCAGACACTCATCTCCAGAGCTCAATGAAGAGTCACTTGAAACTTCTAAATCAGCATCTGAGTCTTCACACAACAAAGAAGCATCCACTTCTCCACTTCCCTTCATAAATCCCTTAAATGGTTTAGCAGACATCTAAAGACTCATAGAGCTAACTGAGTTTTCAATTCTTTGAGTTTATTTTTAACGTCTTCTATTCTGTAAGAACGAAACTGATTCCACACTAGTAGGGAAGGTTTCTTCAACGGTCCGCCAGGGCGTTTCGACCAAATTTTATTTATCCATAAGACGCACCCGTTTTTCAGACCTATTTTCAAAGAAAAAAGGTTCGTCTTATACCCCGGTAAATACGGTAATTAAACGATTTTTACTTCCTTGTACAAAGTAAAGGAAGTATTGTAATCACGAAAAATTCCGGGTACCATATTTCAACGAAAATATCCATTTTGACCACTACCGAACACAATTTATCTATGTTTTTGCGTGACATCTGTACGTAAGGACAGAATAAAGGACTCTTTTTCCCAAAACGAATTATAAAACTGATTTAAAAAGGATTCAGAAGAGATTTTTTTTGTGGCGTCTGTACGTACGTATGTATGCATCTCGAATATCTCGAAAACGAGTAGCTTCAAAACATTAAAATTTTGTAAATAGGACTGCTATAACATGTAGATGTGCACCTCGTATTTTGGTTGCAATCGGCCGCACCAAACGGATGTATATATATAAATATATTTATATATATACATCCACTCTGTTACCCGGCTCAGTGATCTCAGTTTACTCTTATATGTTTGTAAACTGTACATTTTTTCTTTATTGATTATGATTGAATGATTGTATTATGTTGTTCTTATTAAAAAAAAATCATTGAAAAATGTTGTTATTATCTTCCGGTTAATTAGTAAATCTGTATGCAATATTTTTAGAATTATCAACAATCTTAAAGTTGTTTAAGTGCCGCTAAGCCTAATAATTTTCTTGATGGCGGCCATTGCTTGTTTACATTTGAAACAGCAGGATAGTGGATTTGCTGCCAATCTAGAGAAACTTAGCTTCGCAAAAACAAAGATAACGCCTTGTAACATGTAGTTCTGCACATACCTTTTTAGTTCCCATCGGCCTCACCAAAAGTATATAAATATATATATATATATATATATATACGTACGCATTATGTTACTCGGCTCCGTTACAGTTTTATTTTATTCGTATATGTTTGTAAATTGTGCATTTTTTGCTTTAAAAAAGATTGAATTATGTTGTTCTTATCTTCCGGTTAAAGCTTTTATGAGTTTGGTTAATCTGCATGGAATAGCTGTAGAATTATCAACAATTTAAGTTGTTTACGCCTAATTTTTGTTTATCATAGCAGTCGTAGTTGCTTACATTTGAAACTTAGCAGAAAAGTGAAATAAGTCTTTCTGCACCTTCAGTGTCTTTTTGTCGAGTGGGATCCAAAGGAAATTTTCAGTTTTGTGCATCGAAAGTTCTGCCTTCTTGCCTGCTGCCCGAATGGCTTGTTTTCGCGTAGAAACTGTAATTTTATTTTTAAGAAATTGTTTATTTAATTGTTTTAACTGTATTTGGTGTTACGTTTTTCTATATCTTTCAATTTTTTTATTAAAATGTTTTGAGTTTTTATGTATTTTTGCCTTGTCGCAAAGTGAGAAAATCTCTAATGAATTAATTGAATCAGAAACCCATCTCTAATGAAATTCTAGGAAATAAGTTTTAGTGAAATGCAAGAAAAAATGCGCTTAATTTAATATTCCTTACAAGGAAGTCATGTGGTGTTAACATCAGCTTTTTTAGTAATAACGGACAATAACAGCTAACAAAATTTAAAATAAGGTTATAATAGGTTAAAAAGTTGAAATGGGTAAGAGATGATCTTCATAAGGATGTAATACGTTTATGCCAAAGCAGTTTTATGAAGGATATGTCTTTTCTGCCGAGTTCAATAAACTTACGAGCACACTTATAATGGGGCACCCTTTATGAAGGCGTCCGGTGTGGGCACACTTAAGAAGTGGTCCCGAATCAGGTGTAGCAGGTTAAATAGTCACCCTGTCGAGCTAAACGTAAATACATCCGACTTTTGAGATAATACCCCTGCTATTTTACTATCATTTGAATGGTCTGAAGAAGACTGAAGACTGTTTTGCCTCAAATCCAGTTTGATGAAATATCATGCTGGCTAGATCAGATGTTCTGGTAAAGTACGAGGGAAGAAACAGGACGACAGAACAGAATTATTGTAAAGGTCATTGGTTATTTTCAGGGGGCTCATACACTTTAAACCCCTTATGATCTTCGAATATGTGACTATTACAAGAGTTGTGATATTTTATTTATTTTAAAAGCAATTACTTCTAACTTTTTACAGTTCACTACATAATATAGCTGCTTTGGGAACTAGTAACTAGAAAGTTTGTGTTGCCACAAATATTTTTGTAATTTTATCCGCTTTGTGACAAAATGTTTCATTATGTTTCCACCTTGCGCTCACGATATTTCAAAAATGGCTCATGGTACATACTTGAAATTAGATAGAATTCTTTATATGGGCGCTATTCTCTAACTGAACCAAAAATCTGAAGAATGTTTTAATATTAAAAAATTTTATACACGAAAACATTACAGATTTTTTAATAAAATACATTTTTATAAACTCAACTCCGAATAAAATAAAAATTTAACATGAAATTCCGAGAATTTTTGGTTCACAGTAGTTTCCAAATATTATAAAAGCTATATATTAAACATGGAATTAAATTATGCAGCAGAATGTCTTAAACTGTGCGCGCAAGGTGGAAACATGACAAAACATTTTGTCACAAAGCGGATTAAATTATAAAAATATTTGTGGTAACACAATCTTTCTGATGACTATTTCAGAAAGCAGCTATATTATGTAGTCAGCTGTAAAAAGTTGGAAGTGATTGCTTTTGAAATAAATAAGTTATCCCAATTCTTGCAACAGTCACATATTCGAAGATCTTACGGGTTTTAAGGTGTATAAGTTCCCTTAAATGAAACCTTACAAACTGCTGTATGGAATTTCGCAATCTTTCAATTTTTTACATTTGATTTTCTCCGCATTTAGGTTGTAAACACAAGTGCACGCATACTGAATGGGCTTAATCGCGGAAAAAAACAATAAAATTACGTATTAAGAAAGTATCGTCAGTATTTTTTTTTTTCTAGCATTTTATTTTAAGGAATCTGCCATTCACACTTAATCGGCGGTAATTAAATAGAAATACGTCTTTGCACAGCAAGACAAATAATAATTTTAAAAAAGAATTATTGTTCCATTATATAATTAGGTCTTCAACTGGTTTCTTAATTATGGGGATACATTTGTCGAGTTGGGGATATTCCTCATTCAGTGAATTAAAAACTCCATTCGGAAATCCCTCAACATTAACAGCATCATTAACAACCAATGAAAAGTCTTTCTTTTCGAAAACGTTGATTGCGAATTTGGGCTCACCCCTCTCCTGATCCATGGTTATTCCGATGAGCAGACGATATTTAAAAAGTTATTTAAGATAACCCTCCCCTTTCACTCCCAACCCTACCCTTCTCGCACTTGACTGGCATCGTCGAAAAATAGCAGTTACTGCATCCTCAACAGCCTATCAAAAGACGATTGTTCCTTGCTTCTACCCCTCTCCACGAGAGAAGGCAAAATGGTAGTGGAAGCGGGGTGGTCGAGAGAGGGTAGTCTCATTAGCGCGCTAAGGGTTGTTCTCTGGCTCATTAGTCGCCAGTTAATTAGAATGTTGTCTAGCAGGGTGGCCGTATTAATTGGCTTGCCGCTTAAGCATTGTTTAAACAAGTTCCGGATGTCACCATGTGTTACGCTTTTAGAAAGACGACACTTTAATTAGGGAACGGAGCTCCCCCCTCCTTCGCCCCCCTCCCTCACGCACCCCCACGGCGTTTTGAAATGCGCATTTTGTGTTTCGGTTGCTTCAATGTATCAAGTTGTGATTGGTTGCTGTCGAGGTTAAAATGTTCGGGAGGTGGGTGGGTAGATAAGATGGTCGCAGAAAGGTCTTTCTGTCAATTTCGTCAGGGTTTTAGAAGCGAAGTGTGCTATTATTAAATAATCCTATTATGGATACTCACAGACCGAATCAGAACTAGCGTTACAACTATAACCTACCGTTTCAATTATAATCTTATAAGGTATTTCTTCCGCCTTCTTGGCATGCCTTCGTGGTGTAGTGGCCGGCATGCTCGATGCGTATTCCACAGGTCCATGGTTCGAGTCCCGGCCAGGGCAGGGTTCATTTTTCACCTCTCCTGCTTAAAAAAAATACCTAACGTCTGTGCAGTGACGCCTGAACAAAGAATCTCTAAGGAGAAGAAGTAAAGGTTCCCCGAGGCAAATGTGGCTCCGTCAGACCGAAGAGACACATTATGTATATCCCTGAAGCTTACTTTAAAGGGGCAAACCATTCCGAAGCTATCCACCCTCCGTACCTCACTGCGCATGTGCGAAAAACCATCAGGAGGAAACAAAGCAGCATGCCGTCGGCCGTATTAGCAATCTTTTACCACGTTGTTCGAAAAGGTTGTTTGTTGTTGTAGTCAGAGATACTTGGTGTTAGTTATGTGAAATTCTTTTAGAGACTTTAATGTAAAATGGTTTTGGGTATTGGGTGAAAACTTTGCTCTTGGTTTTCACAATAGTCATTCCAAATAATTTTCTAAAAGCTTTCATGGTAATTTGTTTTTAAAGTTGTTGTCGGATAACTATAATGTATTTCAGTGTTTTCAATTTATTTAGGGGTGCCTTTAATTGTCTTTAATTATTTTTTCTGTTTCAGTTAGTTATTGCAAATTTTGCTTTTAAAATTTCACTGTAAAATTTTAACTATGGATTCATAAAAATTTATTACGTTTTGTATGGCATGGGTTTTTCCCCCTTTTTAAGTTTACAGAAGAAAAGAATTAAGAAATTTATTTCATTTAAATTTTGTCTTCGTATGGCTCGCTGTTTAAATTCAAATTAAAAATTGGACAGGATTTGTATAATTCGCCCAAAATTCCAACTAACATCCTTTTGCTCATAAAACTCCAGAAATGTATGAAAATAAAACTTGAGTTATTTCAAAGTAAAAAATTTACTATCTCCTCGAACTGCGCTGGTTAAATTTCACCCTGCGCTGGTGTTTCACTGCATAGCCGTGGCTCTTCGGTACAGCGGCGCAGAGGCGAAACAGGTTTACATTGCGTCTATGGAAGCTTTCATTCTTCTCCTTAGAGATTCTTTGGCCTGAACTAAAAGGTGGGGAATGATGATTCTTCACCACCAGGATTTGGCGATTGGATCCCCTAAAACCCCAGTAGCCCTTTAAAAGATGGAGTATTAAGGGTATTTCTCCCGCCCTCTTAGCATGCCTTCGTGGTGTAGTGGCTGGCACGCTAGACGAGTATTTGAGAGATCCATGGTTCGAGTCCGGGCAAGGGCATTGCTCATTTTTCATCTGTCCTGCTTTCAAAAAATACCTAATGACTCTACTGTGGCGCCCGAACTAAAAGGTGGTGAATGATGATTCTTCACTGGCAGGATTTGGCGATTCTGTCCCCTAAAACCCCAGTCGCCTTTTAAAAGGGGGAGTATATAAGGTATTTCTCCCGCCTTTTTGGCGTGCCTTCGGGGTGTGGTAGTCTGCACGCTGGGCACTTATTCCAGAGGTCCGTGGTTCGATTCCCGGCGAAGGGATCCTCATTTTTTATCTTTTCTGCTTCCAACTTAACCTAATGTCTCAATAACCTAACGTTACATATGTACCTTCCGCAAAAGATTTCCGATAGCAGAAAATTAAATTGAATTCTGAAATAAAATTAAAAGAAAAATAGTTTAAATACTCGGGAAATTTGTTGCCGAACTTAGGCTTTCGACCTTTCCTTTGGTCATCATCAGTCGAAGCAGAGGTGGGCAAAGTCCGGTCCGTGAGCCAAATGCGGCCCTTTTAATTGCTTGATACGGGCCATTATATGAAATCCGGTGCTTTTCATCCCAAATGTTTATGCACTGTTTTTACAGAATTTTTTTTTTTTTTTTTTTTTGAAAAAAAAAAAACCTATGCATGACTATAAAATGTTTGATTAATCATCGATGCATTTTTGCTTCCTTGTACAAAACACAGGAAGTATTGTATTATTGTTCATGTTGGTCGTTATTGTAATAGTTATAAGTTTGGCTTCCTGTCCAGGGATTGTACTGCCCGGGACGTGCAGTACCTGGGAAGGGGGCAGTGTTACGGATATGGTATTTAAATAGCTAATGTTAGTTGAATTGTAAATTAAATAGTTTTATTTCCCGCGCCGTGCAGCGCGTGACGAATATTAAAAGAAAGCTAAGCCGGAAAATTGAAAATACAAGAGCGCGTGCATTTAACATTTAATAAATATCTCTTTTTGATTTGGAGAAAGTACTAGAAAGTTCTCGCGCGCGATTTTAAAATCTTATAAAAAGGAGGAAAACTTCTCAATTCAGTTAGTCAGTGATTTTAGTTTGTTTGTTGTTGCTTTAACTGTTTGTTTAGAAAACTGCTCTTGTTGACTGTAGCGAATTCGCGGATTAGCTCTAGCTGTTTTGAATTAAGTTCTCTTGAATGTTTGAGTAGTTAAAAGATAACTACTGTGAGATATTGTAATACTGCACGATAATTTGAGGAAAATTTAAGCATATTTGTTGTGATAATAATAAATTTTTGTTCATTTTCATCGGACTTGTGCATTCATTTCGTAACGAACCCGTACGCACGCAACAATATATATACATATATTTAAGACAATTAAATTAAATACGTTAAGAAATCGAAATTGATTTCATTATACTTGCGAAATAGCTTCAAAGTAATAAAATAATAATTTATTTACTAATGGATTATTGAGTATACCAAGAACATCCTTAAATCGTCAAACATCGTTCGATAGCGGTCAAAATGGATATTTTCGTTGAAATATATGCTGAGATAAGGTTAGTAGAATTCTAGTATAATGCAGTAACCTGATGCATTGAAATTGAATTTAGAAATATATATAAGGTTGTATGATCTTCTTAAATTCACTTAGTTCAAAAACACTTTGTTCTAATACTTGCGCAATAGCTGCAAAGTAAGATAATAACAATTTATTTACTAAAGAAATATTGATTATATTATCTCCTAATATTAATTTTAGTAGAAGTATCTAAAAAGAGTGAACCCGTAGGTAGGAAGTTTAATTCCGAAAATTGTTTTAAAGTAACTTGAAGGTAAATTGTTAAAAATGTTTTACGGGGACTTAAAAGTAACTTGAATGTAAATTGTTAAAAATGTTTTACGGGGACTTAAAAGTAACTTGAACGTAAATTGTCAAAAATGTTTTACGGGGACTTAAAAGTAACTTGAATGTAAATTGTTAAAAATGTTTTACGGGGACTTAAAAGTAACTTGAATGTAAATTGTTAAAAATGTTTTACGGGGACTTAAAGTAATTCATGATTTACTCTCCCCAAATTATTTCCTATTCTTGGAATTCTTCGATGTTAAGTGTCCTTATTGATACGTGTATTTTATACTGTTTTAATTGGAATTATGTCAATGAGATCAATTTAGAATTAACCTTTACGAGAACATGTAAGCAAAAGATTTCGTTCTCAGAAAGAGACAAGAGTTTCAAATACAGTAGAAATCCAATTATCCGAATCAATTGGGACCAGACCGATTCGGATAATCAAAAATTCGGATAATTGGACTTTTTCCGAAGAAAATGTCTGCTTACACTTTAATTAATCACTGTATGTATTGTACGTTGAAAATGGGAGAAAAAAAGGCTATTTTTAAAGAAAAAGAGTTTTTAATTAATTCAAATGAAAAGGCAGCACTTTTACGTGTACAGTACTTCCAAGCGCCGAAAGTCACTGCTTGTTGAACATCTCGGTCAAAGTCGGCTGTTTGACTTTCTTCATCCGTTTTCGGGCAACCAAGTCGCGCCTCCGCTTGGCAATGAGAAATTGCACGTGGTCACACTCGGGCTGACGCTCCATCCACTTCAAAGCAGTTTCAAGACCGCCTAACGCTTCACCAGTTGATGTTCCCTTGCCTGCTTCAACTTCCTCGACACTTTCTTCTCTCACACTTTCAATAAGTTTATTATCACTTAGTGTTAAATATTTGCATAGTCGTCAGTAGTAACGGCAGCCGCCGTCAATAAAAAGTGGTGCTTTTCTTGGTAGCGGCGCAGTTTATTTTCAGTTCGAAGCAGGGCCCAGAGGAGACCTGACCAGAGGAGATTTGAGGGGATGATGGTTCCGGTCTAGTCCAGCCTGGGTTCCAGTTCCAGTCTAATCTGGACTGTTATACCAGAGGAACCAGACGGAATTTTGTCCTTATGAGATTTGTTCTTTTCCTCAGTCGCCGAATAGCTGACAGTTCCAAGCATTCCTAGGAATTTGAATGTGCGGGTATTTTTCCACCTAAGATGCTAAGTTTGTTCGTGATGTTAAGTTTGTTCATGATGTTAGGTTTGTTCATGATGTTAAGTTTGTTCATGATGTTAAGTTTGTTCATGATGTTAAGTTTGTTCATGATGTTAAGTTATCATCATTTTGGAGATATTAGTTGAATAAACCTTTAAGTTTTGGACAAGGTTTGTGTTCTTCAGAAACTCAAGATTTGAAGTCAGATATATAAAATAACAATTAACTGCCAAATTATTTTATCTCAATTTACATTTATTTCTGGCTGTCTAGATTGACATAGAGACTGGAAATTGGAATATAAATGGAATATAGATGGAATCTTCCATAAGCCCCAAATGGGGACCGACATTCCAGTAGCGCTCACTGGAAAATAAAATTCACATTGACAAAAAATAGTTAGTAAATACATTCTAAAACCATTAGCGAACACGGCAGTACACAGGAGTTGGAAACGATGTACATGATATGACACACCGGCGTTTTGAAAATGTCGAAATCCTGAAACACAAAATTTTACTTCTTCTTACAATACTCTCCACCTCACTCATTCACACAACTACTACTCAGCAACTCATGCAAAAGCTTGAGAAAGATTTAAACATCAATGTAAAAAAGTAACCGCTGTTGCCAACGTAATTAAAGTTACCAAATTTCCGCTACTAAGACAAATCCCGAAATGGGGATCATGGCAGTTAATAAGCTAACATAGGTTTTAACGTGGGGAAAAAAAAAAAAAAAAAAAAAAAACACTTAAAATTTAAAATTTGGTTCTGACGAATCACACACCATCCATTCTGCTCTATCCTTAGCACTAACTTCTGAATATCCAGGCATTTTCAGAAAAATGATTCTTAATTCCTCAAATGACACGTCATCCTCATCTTCTTCTGTCTCTTCCCTATCTTCTTCTTGAGCTCCTTTTCCCTTTTCGTTTTCTTCTTCAGTTCCTTCTGAAAATTTCTGAAAGCGATTCGGATCATCAGCGATTCGGATAGATGGGGTTCGGATTAACTTCTGTATGTACTCTATGTTGAAAATGGGAGAAAAAACGACTTTTAAAGAAAAAGTGGTTTTAGTTAATTAAAATGAAAAGCCAGCACTTTCACGTACATATTATACAGCGCACTGTATACTACTTACAAGTGTTGGAAATTATTGCTAGCTGAACATCTCGGTCAAAGTAAGCTGTTTGACTGTCTTTATCCGCTTGACAATGTTGCATGTGATCACACTCGCGCTGACGCTCCATCCACTTCAAGGCCGGGAAATGTTTCACTGGTTACAGCCGAAAACATCGCGGCAAAAACATCGCGGACGAAAACGTCGCGGAGAAAACAACGCAAGGCAAAAACGTCGTGCTACAAAACATCGTGGGAGAAAACATCGCAAAGAGAAAACATCACAGTTCTAAAACATCGTGGCACCAAACATCGTCGTCAAAAATAAAGCGGTTCAGAAACTTCGCAGTTTAAAAACATCGTCGTCGAAAATAACGCGGTAAAAAATAAAGTATCTACAAATCATCGCTTGACGATAACATCGCAGACATGCTTTTTTCAGACTTTCATAACTGTAAATGGATATTACCACAATGATTTGTGAGCGCAAGATGGAAAGAAGGATAACTTTTACTTTCATATTTTTTATTAACTAATAAAATTTTGTGGAGAAAATAAGAAGGAAACTTAAGCATAAAAAATTAATGCAACTTATAGCACTTAATAGAATTTTAAACCGACACAGTTAACTAAGAAAGGTCATTAATAAATCATTTTTATAAAGTTTTTACTGATAATTTTTCACGAAAAATATAATCTATAAGTTGCATTTAATTTTCTATGCTTAAGTTTCCTTCTTACTTTTTCAGCAAAATTTATTAGTTAATAAAAAAATGTGAAAGTAAAAATTATCCTTCTTTACATCTTGCACTCACAAATCATTATTGGAATATCCATTTACAATTATTAAAACCTGAAAAAAAAAGCATGTCTGCGATGTTATCGTCATGCGATGATTTGTAGATACTTTATTTTTTACCACGATATTTTTGACGACGATGTTTTTAAACTGCGAAGTTTTTGAACCGCTTTATTTTCCACGACGATGTTTTGTATCATGATGTTTTAGAATTACGATGTTTTCTCTTTGCGATGTTTTCTCCAACGATATTTTGTAGCATGACGTTTTCTCTTTGCGTTGTTTTCTCCGCGACGTTTTCGTCCGCGATGTTTTTGCCGCGATGTTATCGGCGGACACCGTTTCACTAGCTGATGGTCCCGTGTCTGCTTCAACTTCGATATTAAGATCATCTTCTTCCTCGACGCTTTCTTCTCTCACACTTTCAATAAGTTCATCCCCATTTAGAATTCGAAACCCAGGGGGTGACGAATCACACAACATCCATTCTGTTTGCATCATCTTCTTCTGAACTTCTGAACTAACTTCATCTAACTTCTGAACATCCAGAAATTTTCAAAAGAATGTTTCTGAATTCCTCAAATGACACTTCATCCTCATCTTCTCCTGTCTCTTCCCTTTCCTTTTCTTGCGCTTCTTTTTCCTTTTTCTCCTTTTCCTTCTCTTCTTCAGTTGATTCTGAAAAATTTTGAAATAGTGAAAGTGATTCGGATAATCAGCGATTCGGATAGTCTGAGTTCGGGTAATTTGAGTTGTACTGAACAACTTTTCGAAAAAACATGTCTTCATTTTTATTTTGACTAAGATAAAGTAAGAGATACATATTAGTTCTATTTATTTCGTAAAAACACTTCATTTAATAAGTTTAAGAAAATAGTTCTCATGAATTATATTACCCCGGTAAATATATGTTGCGCAACTAAATTACTCCTGTCTTAGCTGCTGTTATATCCCACTCAAAAATCAAAGATCATGGTGAAATCATTTTTCCTCTATTTGAAATCGTAAGTCTGACACTCGCGGTGTTTTCAACAATGGTGTGGGGGGGGGGTTAAAAGGAAAGAGGGGACAGTTGCCCCCAATGCTATCATACACAACGGACACACTTTAGGGCAATCTGTGCCTAAGGCCCTTTATGGATTCTGTGTGTGTTTTTAAATCTCAATGGATGATGTCTTTGACACCTGTGGGACTGGTGAGGGGGTAAACACCAGGTACCAATCATTCGCTCGCGGGGTGGATTCACGGTGGATATCTACGAATCGGGGACTGAGTATATATTGAATATTTCTGTGTGACTCTTTGAACGCAGTAGTAGTGTCTATGAAAGCCGTTCTTCGGTATTTAACATGATGTTCTTCTTCTGGAGAAATGACGTTTTTTAATGTGCGGCGTCGTAGAGAAACCAACAGACTTAAGACATCTTCCTTGTTGCCTTACCAGTGGCAGAATGGTTGAAAACAAGGTTACTCTTCTGTAGAGCGTAATTGGGGAACGTACGGTCTTGAGACCGCAAGTGGCCTTCTTGAGTTTCTTGTGTGGCCTCTATCTCTTGTAGTAACTAATATTTAATTACATAGGTTACGACACTACTATTTAATTACATAGGTACGACACTACGACATAGACTGATCTTCCTCATCCCGCTTCTTTAGAACCCATAAATTTCTGCGATTATAAAGAGACTGCTGAAATAAATTTTCATATGGTTTTCTTTACAGATGGCAGCAAGATGAACAACAAGGTTGGCCTTGCATTTGTTCTTTTTGAAGGCAATTCCGAGATTTGTTTTCTTAGACACCGTATACGGAATGAATGTACAGTTTTTCAAGCAGAACTTCTGTGCATTTATCTTGCCGTCAAGTGGATCCAGGATCATGGGACAGCATCCTCAAAGTACCTTATTTGTTCTGATTCTCTTTCTTCTCTTCAACTTTTGAACAGTTTTACCAGCTGCGATAAATTAGTTATCGAAACCCTAGTAACTGTTAGTTCACTTAGAATTAGAGGTATTGATATCTGCTTTGCTTATGTGCGTGCTCATCATGGTTTCTACGGAAATGAAAGAGCTGATTTCTTAGCTAAAGATGCCTTAAATTTACCCATTGATATCAACATTAGCATTCCAAAGAGTTATTGGAAGTCCTTTCATTATAAAAAGCTTTTAGCTATGTGGAATGAGGAATACATTTCATCTTGTAATGCGGAAGTCACCAAAAAGTTCCTTCCTTCTATTTACCATAGACTGAATTCCGAGTCTTTCCTCTCGTTAAATTTTAAAGTGTCTCAGTTTTTATCTGGTCACGGTAAATTTGCAAGTTATCTGTTTCGTTTTAATCTACGATCAAACAATTTATGTGAATGTTCAAAAAGAGTTCCTCAGGATGTGGAACATTTGATTTTCTCGTGCCCTACATTTGATGGCCCTAGATTATGCTTACAGAACGATTTGAAAATGTTCGGAGTGACTTGGCCAGTGAACTTATCTGTTTTCTTGAAGTCCAGACTGCAGTTCTCTGCTTTTGTTCGCTTTATTTATGCATGTAATTTTTAATGTTTATTTATACATGTAACCTTTAATGTTCTAGTTAACTTACTTCTGTAAGCCCCGTGTTGTACGGTTACAGCGAAAACATCGCGGACGAAAACGTCGCGGAGAAAACAACGCAAGGCGAAAACGTCGTGCTACAAAACATCGTGGGAGAAAACATCGCAAAGAGAAAACATCGCAGTTCTAAAACATCGTCGTACAAAATATCGTCGTCGAAAATAAAGCGGTTCAAAAACTTCGCAGTTTAAAAACATCGTCGTCGAAAATATCGTGGTAAAAAATAAAGTATCTACAAATCATCGCATGACGATAACATCGCAGATATGCTTTTTTCAGGCTTTAATAACTGTAAATGGATATTCCCGTAATGATTTGTGAGCGCAAGATGGAAAGAAGGATAATTTTTACATTCATATTTTTTATTAACTAATAAATTTTAGTTGAAAAAGTATGAAGGATACTTAAGCATAGAAAATTAATGCAACTTATAGCACTTAATAGAATTTTAAACCAACATAGTTAACTAACAATGGTCATTAATAAATCATTTTTATAAAGTTTTTACTGGTAATTTTTTATGAAAAGTATTATCTAAAAAAGATTAGAAAAAGGAAGGTAAGTAACTGCATAATCTTATTTTTAAAAAAATTGCTAAGTTAATTTTGAGATTATTTTCTTCACTTTTGTAGGTCTAATACTCTTATAGCGAAAATTATTTCTTGTTTTGTTTCAGTTTATTCTTAAAATGTCATTAAAATTTCCATGCACGGCGTGCAGTCAGTTACTTGAATGACGAGTTTTTAGTTATGAAGAAAACCAGCTATGCATAATATTTCAGTAGGATTTATATTTATTAGATTATGCCAAAGCACACTACGGCTTAAGAGGTGGGATTCCTTTGTGGAGCACATTCTCAGGAACTGGTTCATATGCACATTATACTTTAGGAAAATCACGAAAATCTTCATGCAGCTTTTTTTTGTTTTGTTTTGTTGTTTTTGTTTTGTTTTTTAGAAATAATGTATACTTGCAGTGAACATTCTTGACTATCTCCCTCTAAGACGAACAGTGTTTATGAGAATAATAAACATTGGTTTTTAATCATTACGCAAGTTCACCACATTCACTCAAGATTAAAAAGATATGGAATTTTGAGTAGTCGCTTTAAATAGGGTTGCCTACATTTACTTTTAGATTTAGACATTTCTTATTTAGCACTTTAAAAGTATTATTTAATTTTTCATATACATTTTATTCGAAAATTTGTAGTTACTTGTTGAACTTACAGTGGCCAACTTTCTAAGACAATTTTGAATGTTTTCTCCAGTATTTCTTAATTTTCAGAATATCTTAAATTATGCTTGCCAAAATTCTGTAGCGAAATTAAAATTAATATTTCTGAGTGAGATTCTATTTTGTAGCGATTCTTTGCCTAGCAACTTTGAAGCGACTAATTTTTCTTGTAGATTTTTAATTAAAGATAAAATTTTGTGAAATAAAAACTTAATCGAATTTCCTTTATATAGATTTCAAGGATAAAAACTGTACATATTTTATATTGTCTTTTCTTTTCACTGACTGAAACGTTTCAAGTACAATTTCTTTTTGTATTTATATGACAAATTTTTTGGAATAAGAAAATATAACATTTTTATGAATCATATGAATACATATTTATGAATTATATATGCTTTAGAAACATATGATTTTGAATATCAATGATAATTATACTTTAAAATCCGGGTTCGCTTCGTGCATGATTATTTTTTAATTAAAGTATCCAGAAAGAAATTGTTTCAAAAAAATGAAAGTATTTAGTGCGTCTAGGCATTAAACTATTGGAAAAAGATATCTTGAAAGAAGGCATGTTAATTTCCATAGTTTACGTTTTAAATCAAACAAAATTATCTTTTTGTTTTAATAATTTTACAAATCTTATTGTTTTTTTTTTCATCTGTAATTAACTGTAGTTTTAGTTTCTCAGTTCACAATAATAAGCAAAGATATACTGTGAAATAGCTGAGTCAATGAGAGGTGTGTTATTAGGTAAATGTAGAATTCAGTGTATGTACACCACTGTAAACAACAAATATACTAATTGCTTATCTGGATTTCTTTGCCTCAACGTTAAACATTTTCTTCCTCTTACACTTAACAGAGAGGGAAAAAAAGCTTCTCTATCTCTTTTCCCAGCCATAAAAACTCTACTACGATGTTCATTATTGCATCTGCATGTAACAAAAAGAACAAAATGTTGCACATAAGTTTATAACTTCATGGAGTTAGCCATTTTTTATACTTCGATATGTGTTCTTTTTAATATTCACGTAAGGCTTAATTAGCATGTTGGCTATGATTCATACTATATACTTGTATAAAATCGAATCACATGCTTTTTTGAGTGCAGGATTGCTCAAAAAAACATATTTTTCGTTTTATTGTTAAAATATGACTAATTTTTATATAAAGTGTAGTGGTGATGGTGCGTGTTCAGAGGACTACATATAGTCCTTATTCGTTTTGTATAATGTCCGTATTTACTAGTCCTTATTATATTACATATTATAGTAATGCATTTTAGTAATATTTACGAATTCGCATTGATTCTGTGACACAATCATTTTGCTTCTTGAAGGCAACTTTTGCAATAAACTTCGAATGTTTCAGTTTCATCATAAAATGAATTATTTTTTATGGATATTTAGCACTAGGGTTTTGATACGAAAAATATGATTTAAATTTTGTGCTCTAATTTTGCATTAAACCGGACCAAAATTTTTGGGAAATCCTCTTGTTATTGAAAACTAATACATATATAAAAGTAGAAAATTGTAGTTTCTCTAAATTGTTTTGAATTTCTTTTAAATGAATTTCAAATGCTTCTAGGATTAATATATTCCTAATTGTAATGGGTAAGAATTGCAATAAAAATTATAGCTCATAGGAAATGTAGAATTATAAAACAATAAGATAATTATGAATTTTCTCAACTGTATTCAGAATTCTTGCATCTTTTTCTTTAGCACTGAGTCATCTATGATTGTTTCACTACTGACCTAGCTAACTACATTGTTATCAAATGAGTCTTACAAAAATGCATATTATGATGCTTCAAATCATTAAAACAGTATAGATAATGGCTATCTGGTTATATATTTGTGTAAGGTCTTTCTGATTTGTATATAAAAATATTTGAGTTATATTTATTTTATTGACAAATGTTTAGAAAGCAGACAAAAAACTCTGATTGACTTAAATGAATGTAGGTCTTTACATTTATGACTTAAATGAATGTAGGTCTTTATATTGAAAATAATGCTAGTTTCATAACTCCCTACAATTAAATATAATATGAATTTCTTGCATATCTATGAATTTGCAATTTGAAAGACACACAATTTGCATTTTTGATAGTCCAGTATCAATGAACACATAAATTCAGAAATTTTAATGAAGAAGATTTCTACTTTTTCTACAATATTCATTTAATTTATTTACAGTTACGTATAGAGTTTGAGCTTAATTTCAGGAGAGGAGACTAGAAATGTTAACTTTTTGTTTACTCGTTTACCTGTTGTAAAAGTATCTGGAAGTGGCATTCGAAGATAATTTGAAATTTTTACTTAACTTTAATATCTTCTACAATTTAAACAAAATGAAGTAATGTGGTATGCATTATAGAAGAAGATATGACTTTACTAAATAATTACAATATTATTTTTAAAAAAAAACTGGTGTAAATATCTTATTTTTCTTTCATGTCTTTCTTTTTTTTTTCCATTAAATTACTAGACAAATTGCGTACTTTTGACCGATCTTACTAAAAAAAGTTTGGTTCCTGGAGTAATCATCCAAATAATTTTAAAAATCATATAAAATGTGAAAAAGGTTGGATAGGAGGTAGTCAGCTGAGGAGCATTTTATATTTTCGTTTGAAAAGTAAAAAAAAAATATATATCTTTTCTCATTTTAGATTTTTTTTTTTTTTTTTTTTTACACAAACCAACCTTGTCTCATATAAAAAAAATAAAGCTTTGAAAACTACAGATCTCAATAAGTTCAATCTCAGTGCAAATTTCAAAAGTTCTTTTGATGCCCTTCAAGTTCCATAACCGACATAAAAATTCTTGTCAAAGGCATCTCTCGTGAATAAAAAATACATTTTTATTTTAATTAAAAAGAATAAATATTTTAGTTAAATAATAGTTTTACTTTTAATAAACATTAAGTTAAATTAAATTTAAATAATTCTCTTGCGCATTGATTTAAGTAATGAAATTTGAATTTAATAAACATTCTCTATTCGTAAAAAGCAAAGTTAATTAAATTTTAAATTATGAAATTTAATTGTAAACAAATGAATGATTAATTATTGCTGCGAACTAATCTGCAATATCATTTAAATTCTGAATACATGGATGACGAAACGCGAATTGAATAATTGAAGAGTTAGGTTTGGGGGCAACTTCCCTTGATAAGTTTGTCTCCTGCCTGTTCAACAATTATTCACTTATACATTTTAAAAATTTTTTTAGGATTAAAAAATTTTTTGGAATTATATATTTATTCATGGATTTTGATACTTTCACGTAATTTATATATGCTCTCAGAATTTAAATGATATTGTAGATTAGTTCGCAGCAATAATTAATCATTTATTTGTTTGCAATTAAATTTCATAATTTAAAATTTAATTAACTTTAAATTTGCTTTTTACGAATAGAGAATGTTTGTTAAAGTTTTATTTTAATTAAATATGTTTACTTTTTGTTTATTTGCATTTTTTCTATTGACTAGTTCTTAAATATTAATGTTTTTTAAAGAAATCGAAAGTTGATTAAAGAAATTGATATATTAATATATGAATCATATGCTGAAAAATTCTTTTCCTATGCTATTTACATACTCAAATGAGTTTTTTTATACTGAAATAAGTACTGGATATATACTGAAAAGTTTTTTTACATTCATATACTGGAAAAGTATTTCCTTATGCTATTTATATAGTGAAAAATGTTTCCTTATTGTGAAATAAATACTGAATGTATACTGAAATGTATTTTATATTCTTCCCTAATGCTATTCATATGCTAACCTGTTAGTTTTGAAAGACTCCTTTTTAACTTTCCCTCTATATTAATTTCCAAACTTAAGCTGAAACTTCGTTTGCAGCATTAAACCACAGTATTTTATAAAAGAAGACTTAAGTTATCTATTTTATGAAGCAGTATAGAGATTGTTTGTTGAATTATATAATCACCTTGTATTAATGTTTATTTATCAGATCAAATTATATCCAAAAGTGCATCCTGAAAAATTCGTTTACAATAGACTGTGCTACTTTCAGATTTTGCAGTGCGTCAGGAAATAATATTTTGAATCTGTATTTTAATCAAAAGTTGCCATTCTTAATATTATATTATTTTTATTAAACACAGTGCCTTATAATCCAGTCTTTTACGATTTTTAAGTAACTATAAAAATTTATAGTTGTTATTGAATAATGAAAAATATTTATGGCACCATTATAAAATTTAGCGTAGATGTGTCAGCCTTGTTCAAAATTTGTAGCTTAAGAATAAACAATAATTTTACTTTCCTTCATTTCGTAAAAAAGGTGATATCGTGTCAAAACTTTGCAAATAATGTACCATCTATTAATGCAGTTATAAAAAAATAATTAAATAATAAATACTTCATTGTATACATTTAAAAAATTAGGAGCGCGAGAAAACTGTAAACATAGCAGAAATTTCCACCTAAGTTAGAACTAATATTTAAAATTGCTTCATAAATATTTGCGAATAAGCTATACAGGGAAAACCATAAGCATATATTGAGAATGTATTTTTGTAGCAAAAGACCGATGTTTATAGTGTTACCCATTGCAGAAAAACATGAAACTCTCTAAAATACCTTTCATATTTATCAAATAAAACTTCCATTTATATATCATTCTATATTTAGCAAATGAAAAACTGCTGTTAAGGATTTTTAACGTTAAATTTACATTACTGTCATATAATAAATTATTTTTAAAATTATGTTATATTATCAGTATTGATCAAAATTGAAATGACTAGGGATTTAAAAGCAAATCTCTTACCTCAGTTTTCAAATTTTCCCCCTTTTAAATGTACAGAAATACGCAATAAAATACCGTATTGTCTCAAAACATAATGGTGTCATATATGAAAAAGTTTTGTCTTTTAAGAATCTTTCAGAAAGACAAAAGGGGCTTACATATAAGATGTGCCCACGTATATAAGTTTGATATATCAAGTAAGTTACAAGAAAAGCCATTAAAAGTCTAATCTTGTTATTTGAGATAAAATTAAGTAAATATATCTCCCATTGCTTTACGAGTTAAAAAATACTCTTAAACGTATTCTTTAATATTAAGCTGCCTGATCAGGATGATTTCAGAAAGGAATAGAAATTGAAAATTTCGTCTTATATGCATCCACAATGGTATTAAATTTACTGAATTTTATTAAAATATAGATAGCTTATTAAGCTAAAAATTTATCCACTGTAAACAAATACTCTAAAGTCATTTTCTCACACAAACATGAATTAATGAAAAATGAAAAATGAAACGAAATAAAATTTTAATTGATAGGAATTTTTCAAAAATATCGTTATTGTTAATACCAAATCTCCAATAAATTTTAGCTTCGCCTACAGTTTCAGTTAATAAATGATATTTAAACGAACAAGGCATCATCATTTGTCGTTCGTAATTTCTCTGATGAAATAAAATTTGATTTATACTACCAAAGAGTGTATACCAAAGAGGCTTAAATAAAACACATTATATGGAGTAAAATATCATTCACATATATTCATGAAAGCTAGTATAATTGTAAATATCAACTCTAAGAGCATAAAAGTTCGCCTAATATTTTTCAGAAAATATAATGTAATTACGACTCATGTTAAAGCTGTAGTAATAAAAACATGTATAATTATATCAGACATTAAACATCCTCATTAATTAATGTATAAAAAATTTACACCTGCAGTTGAAAAGTGTAGGCTATCCCCTTAAATAGTCTAAAATAGGCCGATCATTATAATCATTTACAATCTTTTGAATTCTGAGAGATGTATCTCTGTAAACTTTTCTACTTACTGGTGGATGGTGACCTGCAATGTATTGTTCAATTTTTATAGAATTTAAATTTTGTTCCTTTTCTAAGCAATAAATAAATTTCCAGCTTGTTGGATGGCATCCGTTCATAAGTTCTTTGAATCTGCGATGGCATCCTTCAACCGCATTATTTGTCCTTGGAACTTTATCTTTTACAGCATCATAACAGTTCCAAAGAGAGATGTCAAACACTGGTCTGCAACGTTGTCCACGACGAGTAAATCTACCAATCCATGTGTCTTCAAAATAATTTATGATTGGCTGAATGATGTTCATATTATTTACAAAATAAGTAGATGATATTAATTGTTCAAATGCTTCAATGACATCTGAAGTAGGAACGAAAGCAAAGCTGCAAGTTGAGAGATTTCCAAAACGAAATTCGGATCAGTTTCATATTTACTTTGCAAACCTGCAGATTGAACCTTTCTATACACACATTGACTTAAATGAAAAAAAAACATCCTCTCTGAATGATATTCGGAAAGGAATTTTTAAAGGCATTTATGGCAGCCTTTTCAAAATCAGTCATTACAGTTTTGGGCTGCAGATTCGGTTTCAAAGATTTTATCACCGTAAACACTCTATTGTATGTTTCTTCGCGTTTGTTTGGCATTAATACATACACTGAAGGTATCACATTATCATATTTAACACCATGGATTGTATAAATCTGACTGAAAAGCGGTGGTGTTGCTTTAAAAGTTCCATCAGCAAACCATTTCGGACATTCAGCCATGAAGTCCAGATTTCTGAGGGTCGAAAAAATTAGAATTCTGTCTGTCTGCACTCCACTGCCATACAGCAAAAATTTCTCTTCTTTTAGTGTTTTTGAAAACTGTTCTGGGATTACTAATTCTTCAAGACATCTAGGATTATGCAATGGCATTTCTCCGTGTCGAGCATATCGGATAATTTTTTTAATATTTTCCACTGGTGGTATATGCCCCGAAACAGCACAAGGAAGACCAATTGTACCAACTGCTGCTAAAGAATGTGTCGATTCTTGCGTTGTTACCGCACGCTCTTTAATTGAACTCATAATCTCTTTCGCTGTAATTTTGCCAGCATTTGGAGGATGCCCGTGAGATTTTTCAAGAATGATATTATCATCTTGAGAGTGAATTCGGCCTTTACACAGTAAATTATACAAGTAAAATACAAGCCCTTACAAGTAAAATACTCTACACATTTGCAAATACTTTTCTCAGCACTAGCACGTTCATAGATGTATCCTTTCACCATAAGTTGTTTACGGTTCTTTTGGCTGATGATATAGTGTAACGGCATGTTGGCTTCTCTGACAGAAAATGCAGTTAAGTTTCCGAGTTTCAGGTACAACTAAGACTTTGAGCATCAGACATACATTATTTACCTAATTGTCAAACAATGGTTTTCTCGAGGCAGGAGCCACCTGTTCCCCCTTCAGGTTCAAATGACGTTTTACAGTTTGTTAAGTAAAAATAAGCAGGTGTTCCATTATTGAACACAGTTAGTATATGTTTATTAGTAGTTGAACACAAGGAAACTTTCTGTGAACTGAAAAATGTCAGCTAAGCAATTTACAATTTGATTTATTTTTAGTGTATCTGGAATCATTATTGCTAGTTTAAAACTAATGAGCAGTTTTTGTATATAGTGCTGGAACAGATTAAAATTTTAATAAAAATTAAACTCGAGGTTCCTTTCAGGTAACAAATATTAGCATCTTTACTGAGAAATGCTAGTAAACAGAGTTTTGAAATCGGAATAAATTATTTAATTATTTTAAAATGGTTCAAACCCAAAGAAAAACATCTTTAAATCAAATATCAGATAGTAATTGAATCTTAAAATAATAAGACTGAAATTTTATGATAAACAATGAGAAGTAAAATGAAGATAGAAAGAGAGATGAGTCTTGTTAGAATAAAAATATCTGTGTAGAATTAAAATAAAAAGAGTAAAAAATACAGCAATTCAACATCCAAGTTTTAGTTATAGAGATGTCTTATATAAGCATATTATACTCTAAGTAAAGTGGTAAAAGGCCTTCCGTGTCATATTTGTTTGTACAACTGGTCTATTGTAATGATCTGAATGTTGAGTTTTATCAGAAGTACTTTATTAATTACGTATCTCGAGGTCTCTATCGATATTTATCCACGTATTGTCGAGCAGCGAGTACCAGATGCATGTAGATCACAGCCACTATCATACTATAAGACTATAAGAAAACCATTTACTTGAGAAACTTAAGATTGAGTCTACCAGGAAAATCAGAAATGAGCTATGAGCTTTAAATCTAAAAGTCACTCTGCACGTTTTTTGACGCATTTTCATTTTTTATTGAATCTTTTTATTTTTGTTTCACATTTAATTTTATATGAACAAACGTTTCGCAAAGCATTCGAATTTATAAATTATAATCTTTAATCTTACTGTAATCATGACCCCTATTAGTGGTCGAATGATTAAAATCGCTGAATGCTAGGAGTTTGAACGCAGTGCCCATTTCAGGCAAAGAGGCTGGCTTCGTGGTTGGTATCGAGAAAGCCCTCATCGCAGGCATCCTTTCTCTAAGCTTGATAGCCTTTGTGTGCTTTGCCATATTTAAACAACCTAGCCTATTGTGTAAACATAGAAACATATGATAAGAGATTACACTCTTTATGGAAACGAAATGTACGTGTCGAAAGTGTGCAATTAAATTCTAGACATGTTGTTTACATATATATTTATATGTAAATGTAGTATGTAAATTGTGCAATGCGTTTATTTGCTAACAACTTTTATTTTTAGTGCATTTTTATAAAGAATTTAAATACTTCTTACATAATAACAAGACCGAGACAATGATGAAGAGAAAGAAGTACTCAGCTAGAATAAATAACTCAGACGGGAATTGCACGGGAAAAATAACATGAAAGACAGTGTTATTTAAACCTGAAAATTAATTAATATGCATTATTCTCTGTCCTGATAAATTCTCTGTCCTGATAAGGTTTTTTAGTAATTAAGTCTTTTAATTCAGTTTTGTTTAATTAGGTTTTCTTATCATATGTGTGGAATTCAATCATTTAAGGTAATGTGGATTACCTCAGATAACAGGAAGTGCGGATAAATGGCCAACTGTATTATTTCATAAAAAATTATCATTACGAAAATTTATTGCACACGGTACTGTTATTACGCAGTGTTATTACGCACGGTGTTATAAAAATGTCCCTGAAAAATTATCCTGGAAAAAATGTTCCAGTAAACATGTTTCTAGAAAAAATTAAATGTTTCTAGAAAATGTATGGCTATTTTCTTATTTTTCCAAATCTTATAGCAAACTATTTAGTGTCATATCATAAATATCACCACAAGTTTATATAACTTTTAAAATCAATGAACATTATTTAGCTTTTACATAAGAAAGTTGCCTTACATTTAATGAAATATGTTATACAAATGTACTAAATGTGAAATATTCTATAAAAGATACTTAAAGTGAATAGAATTAATCATACGATTGTGTTACGTGGATAATTACATATAAATTTAAACTAGGTCTTTGGAACATTGTGCATTATGCTTATCAATGTAGACGTTACGTCGATTATTTTTTTAACAGTTTGTAGTAAAGGCCAAATCATATTCCCAATTAGTAAAGCCGTATATCATACTCCTAGTTAATAATAATCCGTAAAAATGATATTCCCAGTCTGTAAAGCTGTAGATGCTGTTTCTAGGCCGTAGATGTGAAATATATGATATTTTATTCTTTAAGGGGCTGTGTTCAATTCTAAATTTTATTTTGTATAATTTTTTTTAAAGATTATATTTTAATTTAGAATTAAGATTAATTAGATAATTAAGATTACATTTTAATTTAGAATTAAGATTAATTAGATAATTAAGATTACATTATAATTTAGAATTACTCGGTCCTGTTATTATGTAGATTTAATCGTACAGGAACAGACGTTGTGAACACGAGACATAAAGAAAGACAGTCGTGTGGGCGTTTGTTGAGCAATCGGAAGAAAGGGGAATTAATGAAACATTTCGGAAAACGGAACTGGAAAAATAAACCACAGTACTTTTAAAAGCATTATACCAATTTCATTTACTTGTAAAGCACTTATATTTTCTCATTTCTTCGTATTTATATTATTCTCATTATTTACATAAACTAAAGTTTTATTCCTTAAATACATTAAATCGTAAAAGGAAATTTTATAATTTTTGTGTTTAAAGACCGGACACCAAATTTTTAAAGTTGTTTTGACAGATTAAAACATATTTCGGGAAAATTTGTATATTTCTCTTATTGGTCTGAAGAAGTATTTAATAATAAAGAAATTTAAAAAAAAATAAATGCATAATGCACAGTTCTGAAAAGACACTGCTTAAAGTTTATATAATTAAAAAAATTATTTAATTTTGGAAAATTTTGTTCCTCAGATTTTAAATATTTTCCATTCTCAGCGACAAAGTTTGAATTTATTATGTTTTTATCATACGTATAATCGTAGAGTTTCGCCTCCTTAATCGAACTACGTAAATATGTAATTTTATTGGAAAAAGTTTAAAATTTTGGATTATTCATTATTCGTATCGTTGAACTTAGGCCAAAAAAGAAAGAAAAAATGTTAATTAAATCCATATTTTTAATATAATTCATTGATGAAATTATATATTAATTAAATAAATCTGTATGTATGAATACTTATATGCAAAAGAGGCAAAGGGCCTTTTTTCAAAAACAAACAAGGAAGGGCGATCTAAACACGTTTGAACTCTAAACTTTTCTGGGTTCTCTTTTTAAACTGCATGGTAGATGTAAAACACACAAATACTAAGAAGTTAAGAAATGCTATTTCTGTCTGTACATGGACCATCATCAGTAATGACCGAAATTTTCAGCTGTCTTTTATTAACCAAATAGCCTTCAGCGGCCAGAGGGGACAGAACCCTGGAGTAAGGCTTGAACGAAACACCCGTTCTCACGGATGTTAACTAATGGTTGACTCTCCCCAATAGTATAAATAGCTGTAATTCATCCGCCCTCCCCTGAGTTCAGCCACTTAGCTTGTTTTTCAACTCAATGCTCAAAACTAAGACCTTCAAGCCTTAGTTTCCCGAAAAGTTCTTAATTGCTTTCATCTTGCATACAGATTGCTACAATTCCCAGGCAAATCCTAATTCTCACTTCTCTTTCGAAACAAATATATACTACCACTATTAATGAAAGAAAAAATTTCATTTTATGAATAACTGAATATGAAATGTAATCATTTATTAAAAAATGAACTTTTGTAAAAAATTCATAAATCAATATTCTGAAAATTTTAAGTGCGGTGAAATACAGCATTTAAGTCTCTCCCTTAACCCTTTCAGTCCCAATGGGTTAAGTCCCAGTAGATGTTTAAAGAAACCTAGAGAGAATTAAACGCATTAATTTACTACATAGTTGATGTCCCACTGGTAGCAGGCATCTTTTTTAACATCCCCATTACAAAATTGTTGCGCGCATCTTCTTAAAATCATCTTCTCCAAATGCCATTTGTTAAATGTATTTAAGTCCTCAAAAAAAGTATTTTCCCTTTCATTTAAAGATTTTATATTTTGACAACTTGCACATCCTTGTTTTTGATATTCTGCACTATATAACACGTAAAATTATAAATTTTTGCTGATAAAAAATCACAGAATCATGAGTCTATTTGAATTAATTGTGTTTCTTATATCCAAAACATGTTTACTATGTTGAAGACGTATATTAATAGAGTTTTATAATATATGTTTAGTGGGAAATATGCACTAATATATAACATGCATTAAAATAATTGAGTCACAAGATCAGTAAGAAACCATGGTTATTATCAAAATAAATAAGGACAATGTGCAACATAATAAAGACTACAGAAATGAATGAGGACAATATTTAAAATAAATAAGGACTATATACAGCTCCTCACACTCCCACATCCTCACCACTACATAAAAATTAAACATGTTGCAACAATAAAATGAACAAAAAAGAGAGAGTCTGTGCAATCCATTACTCCAAAAAAAGCATATGTTTCGAGTATATACAAGTATTAATACATAGTATTAATCACAACCAACACACTAAAAGTTGTACTAAACTACAGCACATTAAAAAATACTATACTTCAAAGGTAAAGAATTCTTAGGACAGAGAATCGCCACAAAGTAGACTCTCTCTCATAAATATTAATTTTAATTTCGCTACAGATTTCTGGAGTGCATATTAGATATTCTGAAAATTAAGAAACACAAAAGAAAAACATTAAAATTGCCTTAGGAATTTTGTCACTGTAAGTTCAATAAGTAATTACAAAATTTTCGAGTAAAATGTATATGAAAATTTAAATAAAATACTCTTAAGTGCTTATAAGAAATGTCTTAATATAAAAGCGTTCTTCTACCAATGGCGGCCCTCAGCGGACTTCAGTTTGGCCACTACTAAGTGATGGTCACTTTATTACGGAGGCACATAATTATAGGTGGGCCACATTTGCCTCCTGTGAAGGACAGTTACAATCCTGCCTTCTCCGAGGTTCGAACCTGGGACCTTTGGTATCGCAGCACGGCGACTCAAACCACTATACCGTCTAGGAGGTCTAAATATAAATGTAAATGTAAGCAATCCTATTTAAAGCGAGTACTCAAAATTCCATTGTTTTTAATCTTGAGTGAATGTGGTGAACTTGCGTAATGATTAGAACCAATGTTTATTGTTCTCAAAAACACTGTTCGTCTTAGAGGGAGATAGTCACCAAGAAGGTTCACTGCAAGTATACATTGTTTCTAAAAAAAAAAAAAAAAAAAAAAAAAGCTGCATGAAGATTTTCGTGATTTTCCTAAAGTATAATGTGCATGTGAACCAGTTCCTGAGAATGTACTCCAGAAAAGAATCCCACCCCTTAAGCAGATAGTCGTAGTGTGCTTTGGCATAATCTAATAAATATAAAACCTACTGAAATATTATATAGCTGACTTTCTTCATAACTAAAAAATCAGCATTCAAGTAACTGACTGCACGCCGTGCATGAAAATTTTAATGTCATTTTAAGAATAAACTGAAACAAAACAAGAAATAATTTTCTCTATAAGTGTATTAGATTATCAAAAATGAAGAAAATAATCTCAAAATTAACTTAGCAATTTTTTTAAAAGTAAGTTTATGCAGTTACTTACCTTCCTTTTTCTAATCTTTTTTAGATAATACTTTTCATAAAAAATTACCAGTAAAAACTTTATAAAAATGATTTATTAATGACCTTTGTTAGTTAACTATTAATATTACTTTGTTACTATATATATTACTTTGTTACTACTATATATATTACTTTGTTAGTTTGTTAGTTAAAATTCTATTAAGTGCTATAAGTTGCATTAATTTTCTATGCTTAAGTCTCCTTCTTAAAAATTTATTAGTTAATAAAAAATATGAAAGTAAAAATTATCCTTCTTTCCATCTTGCGCTCATAAATCATTATGGGAATATCCATTTACAGTTATTAAAGCCTGAAAAAAGCATGCCTGCGATGTTATCGTCATGCGATGATTTGTAGATACTTTATTTTTTACCACGATATTTTCGACGACGATGTTTTTAAACTGCGAAGTTTTTGAACCGCTTTGTTTTCGACGACGATATTTTGTACGACGATGTTTTAGAACTGCGATGTTTTCTCTTTGCGATGTTTTCTCCCACGATGTTTTGTAGCACGACGTTTTCGCCTTGCGTTGTTTTCTCCGCGACGTTTTCGTCCGCGATGTATTTGCCGCGATGTTATCGGCGGACACCGTGTTGTACATATGTGGTGCACGGGGAGTCTGTAAGGAAAAAAAGGAAAGGAAAAAAAAAAAAAAAAAAAATAGGTTACGACAATTGGAAAATTAATAGAATTAAATAACGTGCTGCCATCTATTGCTTGTATCGAATGCAAAGAGAGTGACAGCGCGCGATAGCGCGCTTTTATTCTGTATCAGATAAAAGAATGTTTGGAACAACAAAAGGAAAATATGAAGAATCAAGATGGTAGAATGAGATATTTCACTTAGCCGTCATCAGTCGGCGAAGAAAGCTGAATTGAATGAAAATAGACCAGCAATGTGAAAAAACGTTGGATCAGTAAGGTAGTAGGTACTTCAAATAATTAACGAAATGTTAGGTTAGAATATCCGAAGGATATTTGTGTTTTGCTCCAGGAAAAGGTGAGCATCGCAAAGAGTTGATAACAGCTGTTAGGATGTAATAGCACAGAAAGGAAAAAAATTGTTGCAAGTTTTTTGATGTGATTTTGTATAGTATCAATTTGAAGATTTCTGTGAATATATGAATTTGGGAAGAACCAGGGTGCATAAATAATTTCACGAAGAGTTTTATTTTGAATAACTTGGATCTTTTTTATGTGGGTTTTAGCGGCGTGTCCCCATACCGGACTGGCGTAAAGTAAAGTAGGTCTAAGGATGGACTTGTATAAAATAAGCTTATTGTTGATAGTCAGATTGCTATGTCTGCCGAGGAGAGGACGCATAGTAGCTATTGAGATATTGAATTTCCTGACAGTTTCGTGTAAATATTGCCGAAAAGTGAGTTTTTTTTGTCAAGTGTGACTCTGAGATACTTCACTTGATCCGTCCACTGAATTTCGTCGTCAAAGAAGATGGGATTAGGCGGAAGGAAGTTTGTTTGTCCTTTTCTGAAAATAATGGCTTTCGTTTTGTCAGTGTTAACGGCAGTTCTCCACAGCGTCATCCAGTTTTCAAGAAGCTCCAAATAGTTTTGTAGAAAAATTTGCATAGTATTGATGGTTGAAGCTTGAGATAGGATAGCGGTATCGTCGGCAAATAAGGCGATAGTAATATGAGATTCTTTTGGAATGTCTTGAGTATAAACATTGTAAAGAAAAGGAGAGAGAACGGAGCCTTGAGGGACACCTGCAGTAATATTTCTGATAGTTGAGAAGGTGTTTCCAACTTTGACAGCAAAAGTGCGATTTCTGAGGAAAGAGGCAATAAGTCGAATAAAGTGGTTCGGAAAATTGAGCTGAATTAGTTTGAATATTGGTGCCACACTTGTCAAAGGCTTTGGCAATATCTAAGAAAATTGAGCCGGTAGGAAATTTGCAATTAAATCCATCAGTAATGTAATTGATAACGCGGAGAAGCTGATGATTGGTGCTGTGCAGATGTCTGAATCCAAATTGAGCAGAACGTGCATTGAGACAACATGAAATGAGCGGAACATGAAATGAAACATCTGTTGAGCACAACTTGATGCTGCAGTTCTTAGAAGTCTGTACTTTTCCCCTCTGCCCCGCAACCTCTTAGCTTTTCACTTTATTTTGTGGACCTGGCGTTCTATAGTTATCTGTGCATGCTTGTAACAGTCTCGTCTCGCATTTCTACTGGCCACTGTGACAGTCTGGTTACTCCAAAGGGGCAATTTAATTTCCAGTAATTGTTAATTTCGTATGTCGGTTCACTTTTTAAATTGTTGCCACCGAATATTACAGCCCTGTGTTATATTTAAAGAAATTAAATAACGAAGAATATGCATGAATGTATCTATGTATGTTTCTCGCATTGTAAACAAACAACGGTACGTAAAGCCATCCAATTTTGAATAACGTACGTCTCCACCCGAATATGGACAACTGCAAGCCGAATTTGGAATTTGTTTAACTCTTGATTTTGTATTTTGTAACACTTTAACGAATTTTTGACTAAGATACTCGACGATTTCGTAGCGAACCATGGCAACACTGTACGGGAAAAAAACAATAATAATAATAATTAATTTTCACCGCGCGAGACTGTGTATCGGAAATACTAACGATATGCTCATTTAAATATTTTGTGATATTTCCATTGGATTGAATTTTATGATTTAAGTGCGAAGAACATGATATTTAATACATAAAGGTAACACGCAAAAGTTATAAAAACGCCATTTTGGGTGTAATATAAAACTCGAAAGCTTTCAGATTTTTATTTTGGCTTTTTTTAATAGTAGCTTTTTTTAAGTTTTTATGTTTGTTATTATGTTTTATGTTAATATATAAATGACTTAATTTTTGTATTATTTCTATATAATGCAGTAAAATGATAAAAATGCACAAAACCTATACTAATCACATAGGTCACATTTTTAGGTATAACAACATAGGTGTACCGCGTAATTTATTCCGCATCTCTGCTAGAGAATATGCTCTTGTGTGATATGCCTAACTCCTAAAGTGCTCAAATGGCTTCCATTTTGGCTTCTTTCTTCTGCTACTGTAAGTAACTGACGTCAGCGTTGGGAAGAACTTGAACTTGTTTGTCCAATGACCTTAGGTAAGTCTAGATTAAGCTATTACATGTGTCTATTCGATTCATTGTGGTTCTTCAGTTACATTTCTCGAGCATTATAGTATCCATATATAACCAAATAATTAAAGCAGCGAAACTTTGTGATATTCATTCCGATACTTTTCCCCTGCGACAAAGCGGATGCTTAAAAAAGGTTTTCTTAATCTTTCATATTTACGATGTAATTACGAGTCTATTCCTACCCCAGAGTTCTTCATCAACACACCTTAGATACTCTTTGGGAATTTTTTCTCGATGAATTGTAGAGGTTCGAATCCCTCGAAAGGGCTGACTGCATGGGTGTTTTCGTGGTTTTCCCCATTTGTAACGTGTATACGAGCCAGTTTTCCTTAAAAAGTCCTCCACGAAATCATCCCTACCTTAAGGCAGATAGTCCTCGAGTGCTTTGCCGTAATCTAATAAACCAAACCAAACTCGATGAATTGCATCAACCTGTAGAGACATTAGGTTATTTCGAAGTAGGAGACATGGGACCTCTTGAATACGCGTCGAGCTTGCTGACCACTACAACACGAAGGCATGCTAAGAAGGCCAGAGAAATACCTTATAAACTTATGAGGTATTTTTTCCCTCCTTTCTACATGCTTTTGTGGTGTAATGGTACCACACTCGGCGCGTATTCGAAAGGTCCAGGTTCGAGTTCCGGCGAGGGCATTGCTTATTTTTCGGGGTTCCTGCTTGAAAATAGCCTGATGACTCTACAGTGGCGCCCGAACTAAATGATGGTGGGTGATGATTCTTCTCCAAAGCGCGAGTATATAAAGTATTTTCTACCTCATTTCTACATGCCTTTGTGGTGTAAAAGTGGCACACACATATTCGAGAGGTCCAGGTTCGAGTTCCGGCGATGGCATTGCTCATCTTTCGCGGTTCCTGCTTGAAAATAGCCTGATGACTCTACAGTGGCGCCCGAACTAAATGATGGTGGGTGATGATTCTTCTCCAAAGCGGGAGTATATAAAGTATTTTCTACCTCCTTTCTACATGCCTTTGTGGTGTAAAAGTGGCACACACATATTCGAGAGGTCCAGGTTCGAGTCCCAGCGATGGCATTGCTCATTTTTCGTGGTTCCTGCTTGAAAATAGCCTGATGACTCTACAGTGGCGCCCGAACTAAATGATGGTGGGTGATGATTCTTCTCCAAAGCGGGAGTATATAAGTATTTTCTACCTCCTTTCTACATGCCTTTGTGGTGTAAAAGTGGCACACACATATTCGAGAGGTCCAGGTTCGAGTCCCGGCGATGGCATTGCTCATTTTTCGTGGTTCCTGCTTGAAAATAGCCTGATGACTCTACAGTGGCGCCCGAACTAAATGATGGTGGGTGATGATTCTTCTCAAAAGCGCGAGTATATAAAGTATTTTCTACCTCCTTTCTGCATGCCTTTGTGGTGTAACAGTGGCACACTCGGTCGGTGTGGCACACACATATTCAAGAGGTCCAAGTTCAAATCCCGGCGATGGCATTGCTCATTTTTCGTGGTTCCTGCTTGAAAATAGCCTGATGACTCTACAGTGGCGCCCGAACTAAATGATGGTGGGTGATGATTCTTCTCCAAAGCGCGAGTATATAAAGTATTTTCTACCTCATTTCTACATGCATTTGTGGTGTAAAAGTGGCACACACATATTCGAGAGGTGCAGGTTCGAGTTCCGGCGATGGCATTGCTCATCTTTCGCGGTTCCTGCTTGAAAATAGCCTGATGACTCTACAGTGGCGCCCGAACTAAATGATGGTGGGTGATGATTCTTCTCCAAAGCGGGAGTATATAAAGTATTTTCTACCTCCTTTCTACATGCCTTTGTGGTGTAAAAGTGGCACACACATATTCGAGAGGTCCAGGTTCGAGTCCCGGCGATGGCATTGCTCATTTTTCGTGGTTCCTGCTTGAAAATAGCCTGATGACTCTACAGTGGCGCCCGAACTAAATGATGGTGAGTGATGATTCTTCTCCAAAGCGGGAGTATATAAAGTATTTTCTACCTCCTTTCTACATGCCTTTGTGGTGTAAAAGTGGCACACACATATTCGAGAGGTCCAGGTTCGAGTCCCGGCGATGGCATTGCTCATTTTTCGTGGTTCCTGCTTGAAAATAGCCTGATGACTCTACAGTGGCGCCCGAAATAAATGATGGTGGGTGATGATTCTTCTCAAAAGCGCGAGTATATAAAGTATTTTCTACCTCCTTTCTGCATGCCTTTGTGGTGTAACAGTGGCACACTCGGTCGGTGTGGCACACACATATTCAAGAGGTCCAAGTTCAAATCCCGGCGATGGCATTGCTCATTTTTCGTGGTTCCTGCTTGAAAATAGCCTGATGACTCTACAGTGGCGCCCGAACTAAATGATGGTGGGTGATGATTCTTCTCCAAAGCGCGAGTATATAAAGTATTTTCTTCCTCCTTTCTGCATGCCTTTGTGGTGTAAAAGTGGCACACTCGGTCGGTGTGGCACACACATATTCAAGAGGTCCAAGTTCAAATCCCGGCGATGGCATTGCTCATTTTTCGTGGTTCCTGCTTGAAAATAGCCTGATGACTCTACAGTGGCGCCCGAACTAAATGATGGTGGGTGATGATTCTTCTCCAAAGCGCGAGTATATAAAGTATTTTCTTCCTCCTTTCAGCATGCCTTTGTGGTGTAACAGTGGCACACTCGGTCGGTGTGGCACACACATATTCAAGAGGTCCAAGTTCAAATCCCGGCGATGGCATTGCTCATTTTTCGTGGTTCCTGCTTGAAAACAGCCTGATGACTCTACAGTGGCGCCCGAACTAAATGATGGTGGGTGATGATTCTTCTCCAAAGCGCGAGTATATAAAGTATTTTCTTCCTCCTTTCTGCATGCCTTTGTGGTGTAACAGTGGCACACTCGGTCGGTGTGGCACACACATATTCAAGAGGTCCAAGTTCAAATCCCGGCGATGGAATTGCTCATTTTTCGTGGTTCCTGCTTGAAAATAGCCTGATGACTCTACAGTGGCGCCCGAACTAAATGATGGTGGGTTATGATTCTTCTCCAAAGCGCGAGTATATAAAGTATTTTCTTCCTCCTTTCTGCATGCCTGTGTGGTGTAACAGTGGCACACTCAGTTGGTGTGGCACACACATATTCAAGAGGTCCAAGTTCAGATCCCGGCGATGACATTGCTCATTTTTCGTGGTTCCTCCTTGAAAATAGCCTGATGACTCTACAGTGGCGCCCGAACTAAATGATGGTGGGTGATGATTCTTCTCCAAAGCGCGAGTATATAAAGTATTTTCTTCCTCCTTTCTGCATGCCTTTGTGGTGTAACAGTGGTACACTTGGTCGGTGTGGCACACACATATTCAAGAGGTCCAAGCTCAAATCCCGGCGATGGCATTGCTCATATTTCGTGGTTCCTGCTTGAAAATAGCCTGATGACTCTACAGTGGCGCCCGAACTAAATGATGGTGGGTGATGATTCTTCTCCAAAGCGCGAGTATATAAAGTATTTTCTTCCTCCATTCTGCATGCCTTTGTGGTGTAAAAGTGGCACACTCGGTCGGTGTGGCACACACATATTCAAGAGGTCCAAGTTCAAATCCCGGCGATGGCATTGCTCATTTTTCGTGGTTCCTGCTTGAAAATAGCCTGATGACTCTACAGTGGCGCGCCCGAACTAAATGATGGTGGGTGATGATTCTTCTCCAAAGCGCGAGTATATAAAGTATTTTCTTCCTCCTTTCTGCATGCCTTTGTGGTGTAACAGTGGCACACTCGGTCGGTGTGGCACACACATATTCAAGAGGTCCAAGTTCAAATCCCGGCGATGGCATTGTTCATTTTTCGTGGTTCCTGCTTGAAAATAGCCTGATGACTCTACAGTGGCGCCCGAACTAAATGATGGTGGGTGATGATTCTTCTCCAAAGCGGGAGTATATAAAGTATTTTCTACCTCCTTTCTACATGCCTTTGTGGTGTAAAAGTGGCACACACATATTCGAGAGGTCCAGGTTCGAGTCCCAGCGATGGCATTGCTCATTTTTCGTGGTTCCTGCTTGAAAATAGCCTGATGACTCTACAGTGGCGCCCGAACTAAATGGTGGTGGGTGATGAATCTTCTCCAAAGCGGGAGTATATAAAGTATTTTCTACCTCCTTTCTACATGCCTTTGTGGTGTAAAAGTGGCACACACATATTCGAGAGGTCCAGGTTCGAGTCCCGGCGATGGCATTGCTCATTTTTCGTGGTTCCTGCTTGAAAATAGCCTGATGACTCTACAGTGGGGCCCGAAATAAATGATGGTGGGTGATGGTTCTTCTCCAAAGCGCGAGTATATAAAGTATTTTCTTCCTCCTTTCTGCATGCCTTTGTGGTGTAAAAGTGGCACACTCGGTCGGTGTGGCACACACATATTCAAGAGGTCCAAGTTCAAATCCCGGCGATGACATTGCTCATTTTTCGTGGTTCCTGCTTGAAAATAGCCTGATGACTCTACAGTTGCGCGCCCGAACTAAATGATGGTGGGTGATGATTCTTCTCCAACGCGCGAGTGTATAAAGTATTTTCTTCCTCCTTTCTGCATGCCTTTGTGGTGTAACAGTGGCACACTCGGTCGGTGTGGCACACACATATTCAAGAGGTCCAAGTTCAAATCCCGGCGATGGCATTGCTCATTTTTCGTGGTTCCTGCTTGAAATTAGCCTGATGACTCTACAGTGGCGCGCCCGAACTAAATGATGGTGGGTGATGATTCTTCTCCAAAGCGCGAGTATATAAAGTATTTTCTTCCTCCTTTCTGCATGCCTTTGTGGTGTAACAGTGGCACACTCGGTCGGTGTGGCACACACATATTCAAGAGGTCCAAGTTCAAATCCCGGCGATGGCATTGTTCATTTTTCGTGGTTCCTGCTTGAAAATAGCCTGATGACTCTACAGTGGCGCCCGAACTAAATGATGGTGGGTGATGATTCTTCTCCAAAGCGGGAGTATATAAAGTATTTTCTACCTCCTTTCTACATGCCTTTGTGGTGTAAAAGTGGCACACACATATTCGAGAGGTCCAGGTTCGAGTCCCAGCGATGGCATTGCTCATTTTTCGTGGTTCCTGCTTGAAAATAGCCTGATGACTCTACAGTGGCGCCCGAACTAAATGATGGTGGGTGATGAATCTTCTCCAAAGCGGGAGTATATAAAGTATTTTCTACCTCCTTTCTACATGCCTTTGTGGTGTAAAAGTGGCACACACATATTCGAGAGGTCCAGGTTCAAGTCCCGGCGATGGCATTGCTCATTTTTCGTGGTTCCTGCTTGAAAATAGCCTGATGACTCTACAGTGGGGCCCGAAATAAATGATGGTGGGTGATGATTCTTCTCCAAAGCGCGAGTATATAAAGTATTTTCTTCCTCCTTTCTGCATGCCTTTGTGGTGTAAAAGTGGCACACTCGGTCGGTGTGGCACACACATATTCAAGAGGTCCAAGTTCAAATCCCGGCGATGACATTGCTCATTTTTCGTGGTTCCTGCTTGAAAATAGCCTGATGACTCTACAGTTGCGCGCCCGAACTAAATGATGGTGGGTGATGATTCTTCTCCAACGCGCGAGTGTATAAAGTATTTTCTTCCTCCTTTCTGCATGCCTTTGTGGTGTAACAGTGGCACACTCGGTCGGTGTGGCACACACATATTCAAGAGGTCCAAGTTCAAATCCCGGCGATGGCATTGCTCATATTTCGTGTTTCCTGCTTGAAAATAGCCTGATGACTCTACAGTGGCGCCCGAACTAAATGATGGTGGGTGATGATTCTTCTCCAAAGCGCGAGTATATAAAGTATTTTCTTCCTCCTTTCTGCATGCCTTTGTGGTGTAACAGTGGCACACTGGGTCGGTGTGGCACACACATATTCAAGAGGTCCAAGTTCAAATCCCGGCGATGGCATTGCTCATTTTTCGTGGTTCCTGCTTGAAAATAGCCTGATGACTCTACAGTGGCGCCCGAACTAAATGATGGTGGGTGATGATTCTTCTCCAAGCGCGAGTATATAAAGTATTTTCTTCCTCCTTTCTGCATGCCTTTGTGGTGTAAAATTGGCACACTCGGTCGGTGTGGCACACACATATTCAAGAGGTCCAAGTTCAAATCCCGGCGATGGCATTGCTCATTTTTCGTGGTTCCTGCTTGAAAATAGCCTGATGACTCTACAGTTGCGCGCCCGAACTAAATGATGGTGGGTGATGATTCTTCTCCAACGCGCGAGTGTATAAAGTATTTTCTTCCTCCTTTCTGCATGCCTTTGTGGTGTAACAGTGGCACACTCGGTCGGTGTGGCACACACATATTCAAGAGGTCCAAGTTCAAATCCCGGCGATGGCATTGCTCATATTTCGTGGTTCCTGCTTGAAAATAGCCTGATGACTCTACAGTGGCGCCCGAACTAAATGATGGTGGGTGATGATTCTTCTCCAAAGCGCGAGTATATAAAGTATTTTCTTCCTCCTTTCTGCATGCCTTTGTGGTGTAACAGTGGCACACTGGGTCGGTGTGGCACACACATATTCAAGAGGTCCAAGTTCAAATCCCGGCGATGGCATTGCTCATTTTCGTGGTTCCTGCTTGAAAATAGCCTGATGACTCTACAGTGGCGCCCGAACTAAATGATGGTGGGTGATGATTCTTCTCCAAAGCGCGAGTATATAAAGTATTTTCTTCCTCCTTTCTGCATGCCTTTGTGGTGTAAAATTGGCACACTCGGTCGGTGTGGCACACACATATTCAAGAGGTCCAAGTTCAAATCCCGGCGATGGCATTGCTCATTTTTCGTGGTTCCTGCTTGAAAATAGCCTGATGACTCTACAGTGGCGCGCCCGAACTAAATGATGGTGGGTGATGATTCTTCTCCAACGCGCGAGTATATAAAGTATTTTCTTCCTCCTTTCTGCATGCCTTTGTGGTGTAACAGTGGCACACTCGGTCGGTGTGGCACACACATATTCAAGAGGTCCAAGTTCAAATCCCGGCGATGGCATTGCTCATTTTTCGTGGTTCCTGCTTGAAAACAGCCTGATGACTCTACAGTGGCGCCCGAACTAAATGATGGTGGGTGATGATTCTCCAAAACGCGAGTATATAAAGTATTTTCTTCCTCCTTTCTGCATGCCTTTGTGGTGTAACAGTGGCACACTCGGTCGGTGTGGCACACACATATTCAAGAGGTCCAAGTTCAAATCCCGGCGATGGCATTGCTCATTTTTCGTGGTTCCTGCTTGAAAATAGCCTGATGACTCTACAGTGGCGCCCGAACTAAATGATGGTGGGTTATGATTCTTCTCCAAAGCGCGAGTATATAAAGTATTTTCTTCCTCCTTTCTGCATGCCTTTGTGGTGTAACAGTGGCACACTCAGTTGGTGTGGCACACACATATTCAAGAGGTCCAAGTTCAGATCCCGGCGATGACATTGCTCATTTTTCGTGGTTCCTCCTTGAAAATAGCCTGATGACTCTACAGTGGCGCCCGAACTAAATGATGGTGGGTGATGATTCTTCTCCAAAGCGCGAGTATATAAAGTATTTTCTTCCTCCTTTCTGCATGCCTTTGTGGTGTAACAGTGGTACACTTGGTCGGTGTGGCACACACATATTCAAGAGGTCCAAGTTCAAATCCCGGCGATGGCATTGCTCATATTTCGTGGTTCCTGCTTGAAAATAGCCTGATGACTCTACAGTGGCGCCCGAACTAAATGATGGTGGGTGATGATTCTTCTCCAAAGCGCGAGTATATAAAGTATTTTCTTCCTCCATTCTGCATGCCTTTGTGGTGTAAAAGTGGCACACTCGGTCGGTGTGGCACACACATATTCAAGAGGTCCAAGTTCAAATCCCGGCGATGGCATTGCTCATTTTTCGTGGTTCCTGCTTGAAAATAGCCTGATGACTCTACAGTGGCGCGCCCGAACTAAATGATGGTGGGTGATGATTCTTCTCCAAAGCGCGAGTATATAAAGTATTTTCTTCCTCCTTTCTGCATGCCTTTGTGGTGTAACAGTGGCACACTCGGTCGGTGTGGCACACACATATTCAAGAGGTCCAAGTTCAAATCCCGGCGATGGCATTGCTCATTTTTCGTGGTTCCTGCTTGAAAATAGCCTGATGACTCTACAGTGGCGCCCGAACTAAATGATGGTGGGTGATGATTCTTCTCCAAAGCGGGAGTATATAAAGTATTTTCTACCTCCTTTCTACATGCCTTTGTGGTGTAAAAGTGGCACACACATATTCGAGAGGTCCAGGTTCGAGTCCCAGCGATGGCATTGCTCATTTTTCGTGGTTCCTGCTTGAAAATAGCCTGATGACTCTACAGTGGCGCCCGAAATAAATGATGGTGGGTGATGATTCTTCTCCAAAGCGCGAGTATATAAAGTATTTTCTTCCTCCTTTCAGCATGCCTTTGTGGTGTAACAGTGGCACACTCGGTCGGTGTGGCACACACATATTCAAGAGGTCCAAGTTCAAATCCCGGCGATGGCATTGCTCATTTTTCGTGGTTCCTGCTTGAAAATAGCCTGATGACTCTACAGTGGCGCCCGAACTAAATGATGGTGGGTGATGATTCTTCTCCAAAGCGCGAGTATATAAAGTATTTTCTTCCTCCTTTCTGCATGCCTTTGTGGTGTAACAGTGGCACACTCGGTCGGTGTGGCACACACATATTCAAGAGGTCCAAGTTCAAATCCCGGCGATGGCATTGCTCATTTTTCGTGGTTCCTGCTTGAAAATAGCCTGATGACTCTACAGTGGCGCCCGAACTAAATGATGGTGGGTTATGATTCTTCTCCAAAGCGCGAGTATATAAAGTATTTTCTTCCTCCTTTCTGCATGCCTGTGTGGTGTAACAGTGGCACACTCAGTTGGTGTGGCACACACATATTCAAGAGGTCCAAGTTCAGATCCCGGCGATGACATTGCTCATTTTTCGTGGTTCCTCCTTGAAAATAGCCTGATGACTCTACAGTGGCGCCCGAACTAAATGATGGTGGGTGATGATTCTTCTCCAAAGCGCGAGTATATAAAGTATTTTCTTCCTCCTTTCTGCATGCCTTTGTGGTGTAACAGTGGTACACTTGGTCGGTGTGGCACACACATATTCAAGAGGTCCAAGTTCAAATCCCGGCGATGGCATTGCTCATATTTCGTGGTTCCTGCTTGAAAATAGCCTGATGACTCTACAGTGGCGCCCGAACTAAATGATGGTGGGTGATGATTCTTCTCCAAAGCGCGAGTATATAAAGTATTTTCTTCCTCCATTCTGCATGCCTTTGTGGTGTAAAAGTGGCACACTCGGTCGGTGTGGCACACACATATTCAAGAGGTCCAAGTTCAAATCCCGGCGATGGCATTGCTCATTTTTCGTGGTTCCTGCTTGAAAATAGCCTGATGACTCTACAGTGGCGCGCCCGAACTAAATGATGGTTGGTGATGATTCTTCTCCAAAGCGCGAGTATATAAAGTATTTTCTTCCTCCTTTCTGCATGCCTTTGTGGTGTAACAGTGGCACACTCGGTCGGTGTGGCACACACATATTCAAGAGGTCCAAGTTCAAATCCCGGCGATGGCATTGCTCATTTTTCGTGGTTCCTGCTTGAAAATAGCCTGATGACTCTACAGTGGCGCCCGAACTAAATGATGGTGGGTGATGATTCTTCTCCAAAGCGGGAGTATATAAAGTATTTTCTACCTCCTTTCTACATGCCTTTGTGGTGTAAAAGTGGCACACACATATTCGAGAGGTCCAGGTTCGAGTCCCGGCGATGGCATTGCTCATTTTTCGTGGTTCCTGCTTGAAAATAGCCTGATGACTCTACAGTGGGGCCCGAAATAAATGATGGTGGGTGATGGTTCTTCTCCAAAGCGCGAGTATATAAAGTATTTTCTTCCTCCTTTCTGCATGCCTTTGTGGTGTAAAAGTGGCACACTCGGTCGGTGTGGCACACACATATTCAAGAGGTCCAAGTTCAAATCCCGGCGATGACATTGCTCATTTTTCGTGGTTCCTGCTTGAAAATAGCCTGATGACTCTACAGTTGCGCGCCCGAACTAAATGATGGTGGGTGATGATTCTTCTCCAACGCGCGAGTGTATAAAGTATTTTCTTCCTCCTTTCTGCATGCCTTTGTGGTGTAACAGTGGCACACTCAGTCGGTGTGGCACACACATATTCAAGAGGTCCAAGTTCAAATCCCGGCGATGGCATTGCTCATATTTCGTGGTTCCTGCTTGAAAATAGCCTGATGACTCTACAGTGGCGCCCGAACTAAATGATGGTGGGTGATGATTCTTCTCCAAAGCGCGAGTATATAAAGTATTTTCTTCCTCCTTTCTGCATGCCTTTGTGGTGTAACAGTGGCACACTGGGTCGGTGTGGCACACACATATTCAAGAGGTCCAAGTTCAAATCCCGGCGATGGCATTGCTCATTTTTCGTGGTTCCTGCTTGAAAATAGCCTGATGACTCTACAGTGGCGCCCGAACTAAATGATGGTGGGTGATGATTCTTCTCCAAAGCGCGAGTATATAAAGTATTTTCTTCCTCCTTTCTGCATGCCTTTGTGGTGTAAAATTGGCACACTCGGTCGGTGTGGCACACACATATTCAAGAGGTCCAAGTTCAAATCCCGGCGATGGCATTGCTCATTTTTCGTGGTTCCTGCTTGAAAATAGCCTGATGACTCTACAGTGGCGCCCGAACTAAATGATGGTGGGTGATGATTCTTCTCCAAAGCGCGAGTATATAAAGTATTTTCTTCCTCCTTTCAGCATGCCTTTGTGGTGTAACAGTGGCACACTCGGTCGGTGTGGCACACACATATTCAAGAGGTCCAAGTTCAAATCCCGGCGATGGCATTGCTCATTTTTCGTGGTTCCTGCTTGAAAACAGCCTGATGACTCTACAGTGGCGCCCGAACTAAATGATGGTGGGTGATGATTCTTCTCCAAAACGCGAGTATATAAAGTATTTTCTTCCTCCTTTCTGCATGCCTTTGTGGTGTAACAGTGGCACACTCGGTCGGTGTGGCACACACATATTCAAGAGGTCCAAGTTCAAATCCCGGCGATGGCATTGCTCATTTTTCGTGGTTCCTGCTTGAAAATAGCCTGATGACTCTACAGTGGCGCCCGAACTAAATGATGGTGGGTTATGATTCTTCTCCAAAGCGCGAGTATATAAAGTATTTTCTTCCTCCTTTCTGCATGCCTTTGTGGTGTAACAGTGGCACACTCAGTTGGTGTGGCACACACATATTCAAGAGGTCCAAGTTCAGATCCCGGCGATGACATTGCTCATTTTTCGTGGTTCCTCCTTGAAAATAGCCTGATGACTCTACAGTGGCGCCCGAACTAAATGGTGGTGGGTGATGATTCTTCTCCAAAGCGCGAGTATATAAAGTATTTTCTTCCTCCTTTCTGCATGCCTTTGTGGTGTAAGAGTGGTACACTTGGTCGGTGTGGCACACACATATTCAAGAGGTCCAAGTTCAAATCCCGGCGATGGCATTGCTCATATTTCGTGGTTCCTGCTTGAAAATAGCCTGATGACTCTACAGTGGCGCCCGAACTAAATGATGGTGGGTGATGATTCTTCTCCAAAGCGCGAGTATATAAAGTATTTTCTTCCTCCATTCTGCATGCCTTTGTGGTGTAAAAGTGGCACACTCGGTCGGTGTGGCACACACATATTCAAGAGGTCCAAGTTCAAATCCCGGCGATGGCATTGCTCATTTTTCGTGGTTCCTGCTTGAAAATAGCCTGATGACTCTACAGTGGCGCGCCCGAACTAAATGATGGTGGGTGATGATTCTTCTCCAAAGCGCGAGTATATAAAGTATTTTCTTCCTCCTTTCTGCATGCCTTTGTGGTGTAACAGTGGCACACTCGGTCGGTGTGGCACACACATATTCAAGAGGTCCAAGTTCAAATCCCGGCGATGGCATTGCTCATTTTTCGTGGTTCCTGCTTGAAAATAGCCTGATGACTCTACAGTGGCGCCCGAACTAAATGATGGTGGGTGATGATTCTTCTCCAAAGCGGGAGTATATAAAGTATTTTCTACCTCCTTTCTACATGCCTTTGTGGTGTAAAAGTGGCACACACATATTCGAGAGGTCCAGGTTCGAGTCCCAGCGATGGCATTGCTCATTTTTCGTGGTTCCTGCTTGAAAATAGCCTGATGACTCTACAGTGGCGCCCGAACTAAATGATGGTGGGTGATGAATCTTCTCCAAAGCGGGAGTATATAAAGTATTTTCTACCTCCTTTCTACATGCCTTTGTGGTGTAAAAGTGGCACACACATATTCGAGAGGTCCAGGTTCGAGTCCCGGCGATGGCATTGCTCATTTTTCGTGGTTCCTGCTTGAAAATAGCCTGATGACTCTACAGTGGCGCCCGAAATAAATGATGGTGGGTGATGATTCTTCTCCAAAGCGCGAGTATATAAAGTATTTTCTTCCTCCTTTCTGCATGCCTTTGTGGTGTAAAAGTGGCACACTCGGTCGGTGTGGCACACACATATTCAAGAGGTCCAAGTTCAAATCCCGGCGATGACATTGCTCATTTTTCGTGGTTCCTGCTTGAAAATAGCCTGATGACTCTACAGTTGCGCGCCCGAACTAAATGATGGTGGGTGATGATTCTTCTCCAACGCGCGAGTGTATAAAGTATTTTCTTCCTCCTTTCTGCATGCCTTTGTGGTGTAACAGTGGCACACTCGGTCGGTGTGGCACACACATATTCAAGAGGTCCAAGTTCAAATCCCGGCGATGGCATTGCTCATATTTCGTGGTTCCTGCTTGAAAATAGCCTGATGACTCTACAGTGGCGCCCGAACTAAATGATGGTGGGTGATGATTCTTCTCCAAAGCGCGAGTATATAAAGTATTTTCTTCCTCCTTTCTGCATGCCTTTGTGGTGTAACAGTGGCACACTGGGTCGGTGTGGCACACACATATTCAAGAGGTCCAAGTTCAAATCCCGGCGATGGCATTGCTCATTTTTCGTGGTTCCTGCTTGAAAATAGCCTGATGACTCTACAGTGGCGCCCGAACTAAATGATGGTGGGTGATGATTCTTCTCCAAAGCGCGAGTATATAAAGTATTTTCTTCCTCCTTTCTGCATGCCTTTGTGGTGTAAAATTGGCACACTCGGTCGGTGTGGCACACACATATTCAAGAGGTCCAAGTTCAAATCCCGGCGATGGCATTGCTCATTTTTCGTGGTTCCTGCTTGAAAATAGCCTGATGACTCTACAGTGGCGCGCCCGAACTAAATGATGGTGGGTGATGATTCTTCTCCAACGCGCGAGTATATAAAGTATTTTCTTCCTCCTTTCTGCATGCCTTTGTGGTGTAACAGTGGCACACTCGGTCGGTGTGGCACACACATATTCAAGAGGTCCAAGTTCAAATCCCGGCGATGGCATTGCTCATTTTTCGTGGTTCCTGCTTGAAAATAGCCTGATGACTCTACAGTGGCGCCCGAACTAAATGATGGTGGGTGATGATTCTTCTCCAAAGCGCGAGTATATAAAGTATTTTCTTCCTCCTTTCTGCATGCCTTTGTGGTGTAACAGTGGCACACTCGGTCGGTGTGGCACACACATATTCAAGAGGTCCAAGTTCAAATCCCGGCGATGGCATTGCTCATTTTTCGTGGTTCCTGCTTGAAAATAGCCTGATAACACTACAGTGGCGCCCGAACTAAATGATGGTGGGTGATGATTCTTCTCCAAAGCGCGAGTATATAAAGTATTTTCTTCCTCCTTTCTGCATGCCTTTGTGGTGTAACAGTGGCACACTCGGTCGGTGTGGCACACACATATTCAAGAGGTCCAAGTTCAAATCCCGGCGATGGCATTGCTCATTTTTCGTGGTTCCTGCTTGAAAATAGCCTGATGACTGTACAGTGGCGCCCGAACTAAATGATGGTGGGTGATGATTCTTCTCCAAAGCGCGAGTATATAAAGTATTTTCTTCCTCCTTTATGCATGCCTTTGTTGTGTAACAGTGGCACACTCGGTCGGTGTGGCACACACATATTCAAGAGGTCCAAGTTCAAATCCCGGCGATGGCATTGCTCATTTTTCGTGGTTCCTGCTTGAAAATAGCCTGATGACTCTACAGTGGCGCCCGAACTAAATGATCGTGGGTGATGATTCTTCTCCAAAGCGCGAGTATATAAAGTATTTTCTTCCTCCTTTCTGCATGCCTTTGTGGTGTAACAGTGGCACACACATATTCAAGAGGTCCAAGTTCAAATCATGGCGATGGCATTGCTCATTTTTCGTGGTTCCTGCTTGAAAATAGCCTGATGACTCTACAGTGGCGCCCGAACTAAATGATGGTGGGTGATGATTCTTCTCCAAAGCGCGAGTATATAAAGTATTTTCTTCCTCCTTTCTGCATGCCTTTGTGGTGTAACAGTGGCACACTCGGTCGGTGTGGCACACACATATTCAAGAGGTCCAAGTTCAAATCCCGGCGATGGCATTGCTCATTTTTCGTGGTTCCTGCTTGAAAATAGCCTGATGACTCTACAGTGGCGCCCGAACTAAATGATGGTGGGTGATGATTCTTCTCCAAAGCGCGAGTATATAAAGTATTTTCTTCCTCCTTTCTGCATGCCTCTGTGGTGTAATAGTGGCACACTCGGTCGGTGTGGCACACACATATTCAAGAGGTCCAAGTTCAAATCCCGGCGATGGCATTGCTCATTTTTCGTGGTTCCTGCTTGAAAATAGCCTGATGACTCTACAGTGGCGCCCGAACTAAATGATGGTGGGTTATGATTCTTCTCCAAAGCGCGAGTATATAAAGTATTTTCTTCCTCCTTTCTGCATGCCTTTGTGGTGTAACAGTGGCACACTCAGTTGGTGTGGCACACAAATATTCAAGAGGTCCAAGTTCAGATCCCGGCGATGACATTGCTCATTTTTCGTGGTTCCTCCTTGAAAATAGCCTGATGACTCTACAGTGGCGCCCGAACTAAATGATGGTGGGTGATGATTCTTCTCCAAAGCGCGAGTATATAAAGTATTTTCTTCCTCCTTTCTGCATGCCTTTGTGGTGTAACAGTGGTACACTTGGTCGGTGTGGCACACACATATTCAAGAGGTCCAAGTTCAAATCCCGGCGATGGCATTGCTCATATTTCGTGGTTCCTGCTTGAAAATAGCCTGATGACTCTTCAGTGGCGCCCGAACTAAATGATGGTGGGTGATGATTCTTCTCCAAAGCGCGAGTATATAAAGTATTTTCTTCCTCCATTCTGCATGCCTTTGTGGTGTAAAAGTGGCACACTCGGTCGGTGTGGCACACACATATTCAAGAGGTCCAAGTTCAAATCCCGGCGATGGCATTGCTCATTTTTCGTGGTTCCTGCTTGAAAATAGCCTGATGACTCTACAGTGGCGCGCCCGAACTAAATGATGGTGGGTGATGATTCTTCTCCAAAGCGCGAGTATATAAAGTATTTTCTTCCTCCTTTCTGCATGCCTTTGTGGTGTAACAGTGGCACACTCGGTCGGTGTGGCACACACATATTCAAGAGGTCCAAGTTCAAATCCCGGCGATGGCATTGCTCATTTTTCGTGGTTCCTGCTTGAAAATAGCCTGATGACTCTACAGTGGCGCCCGAACTAAATGATGGTGGGTGATGATTCTTCTCCAAAGCGGGAGTATATAAAGTATTTTCTACCTCCTTTCTACATGCCTTTGTGGTGTAAAAGTGGCACACACATATTCGACAGGTCCAGGTTCGAGTCCCAGCGATGGCATTGCTCATTTTTCGTGGTTCCTGCTTGAAAATAGCCTGATGACTCTACAGTGGCGCCCGAACTAAATGATGGTGGGTGATGAATCTTCTCCAAAGCGGGAGTATATAAAGTATTTTCTACCTCCTTTCTACATGCCTTTGTGGTGTAAAAGTGGCACACACATATTCGAGAGGTCCAGGTTCGAGTCCCGGCGATGGCATTGCTCATTTTTCGTGGTTCCTGCTTGAAAATAGCCTGATGACTCTACAGTGGGGCCCGAAATAAATGATGGTGGGTGATGATTCTTCTCCAAAGCGCGAGTATATAAAGTATTTTCTTCCTCCTTTCTGCATGCCTTTGTGGTGTAAAAGTGGCACACTCGGTCGGTGTGGCACACACATATTCAAGAGGTCCAAGTTCAAATCCCGGCGATGACATTGGTCATTTTTCGTGGTTCCTGCTTGAAAATAGCCTGATGACTCTACAGTTGCGCGCCCGAACTAAATGATGGTGGGTGATGATTCTTCTCCAACGCGCGAGTGTATAAAGTATTTTCTTCCTCCTTTCTGCATGCCTTTTTGGTGTAACAGTGGCACACTCGGTCGGTGTGGCACACACATATTCAAGAGGTCCAAGTTCAAATCCCGGCGATGGCATTGCTCATATTTCGTGGTTCCTGCTTGAAAATAGCCTGATGACTCTACAGTGGCGCCCGAACTAAATGATGGTGGGTGATGATTCTTCTCCAAAGCGCGAGTATATAAAGTATTTTCTTCCTCCTTTCTGCATGCCTTTGTGGTGTAACAGTGGCACACTGGGTCGGTGTGGCACACACATATTCAAGAGGTCCAAGTTCAAATCCCGGCGATGGCATTGCTCATTTTTCGTGGTTCCTGCTTGAAAATAGCCTGATGACTCTACAGTGGCGCCCGAACTAAATGATGGTGGCTGATGATTCTTCTCCAAAGCGCGAGTATATAAAGTATTTTCTTCCTCCTTTCTGCATGCCTTTGTGGTGTAAAATTGGCACACTCGGTCGGTGTGGCACACACATATTCAAGAGGTCCAAGTTCAAATCCCGGCGATGGCATTGCTCATTTTTCGTGGTTCCTGCTTGAAAATAGCCTGATGACTCTACAGTGGCGCCCGAACTAAATGATGGTGGGTGATGATTCTTCTCCAAAGCGCGAGTATATAAAGTATTTTCTTCCTCCTTTCAGCATGCCTTTGTGGTGTAACAGTGGCACACTCGGTCGGTGTGGCACACACATATTCAAGAGGTCCAAGTTCAAATCCCGGCGATGGCATTGCTCATTTTTCGTGGTTCCTGCTTGAAAACAGCCTGATGACTCTACAGTGGCGCCCGAACTAAATGATGATGGGTGATGATTCTTCTCCAAAGCGCGAGTATATAAAGTATTTTCTTCCTCCTTTCTGCATGCCTTTGTGGTGTAACAGTGGCACACTCGGTCGGTGTGGCACACACATATTCAAGAGGTCCAAGTTCAAATCCCGGCGATGGCATTGCTCATTTTTCGTGGTTCCTGCTTGAAAATAGCCTGATGACTCTACAGTGGCGCCCGAACTAAATGATGGTGGGTTATGATTCTTCTCCAAAGCGCGAGTATATAAAGTATTTTCTTCCTCCTTTCTGCATGCCTTTGTGGTGTAACAGTGGCACACTCAGTTGGTGTGGCACACACATATTCAAGAGGTCCAAGTTCAGATCCCGGCGATGACATTGCTCATTTTTCGTGGTTCCTCCTTGAAAATAGCCTGATGACTCTACAGTGGCGCCCGAACTAAATGATGGTGGGTGATGATTCTTCTCCAAAGCGCGAGTATATAAAGTATTTTCTTCCTCCTTTCTGCATGCCTTTGTGGTGTAACAGTGGTACACTTGGTCGGTGTGGCACACACATATTCAAGAGGTCCAAGTTCAAATCACGGCGATGGCATTGCTCATATTTCGTGGTTCCTGCTTGAAAATAGCCTGATGACTCTACAGTGGCGCCCGAACTAAATGATGGTGGGTGATGATTCTTCTCCAAAGCGCGAGTATATAAAGTATTTTCTTCCTCCATTCTGCATGCCTTTGTGGTGTAAAAGTGGCACACTCGGTCGGTGTGGCACACACATATTCAAGAGGTCCAAGTTCAAATCCCGGCGATGGCATTGCTCATTTTTCGTGGTTCCTGCTTGAAAATAGCCTGATGACTCTACAGTGGCGCGCCCGAACTAAATGATGGTGGGTGATGATTCTTCTCCAAAGCGCGAGTATATAAAGTATTTTCTTCCTCCTTTCTGCATGCCTTTGTGGTGTAACAGTGGCACACTCGGTCGGTGTGGCACACACATATTCAAGAGGTCCAAGTTCAAATCCCGGCGATGGCATTGCTCATTTTTCGTGGTTCCTGCTTGAAAATAGCCTGATGACTCTACAGTGGCGCCCGAACTAAATGATGGTGGGTGATGATTCTTCTCCAAAGCGGGAGTATATAAAGTATTTTCTACCTCCTTTCTACATGCCTTTGTGGTGTAAAAGTGGCACACACATATTCGAGAGGTCCAGGTTCGAGTCCCAGCGATGGCATTGCTCATTTTTCGTGGTTCCTGCTTGAAAATAGCCTGATGACTCTACAGTGGCGCCCGAACTAAATGATGGTGGGTGATGAATCTTCTCCAAAGCGGGAGTATATAAAGTATTTTCTACCTCCTTTCTACATACCTTTGTGGTGTAAAAGTGGCACACACATATTCGAGAGGTCCAGGTTCGAGTCCCGGCGATGGCATTGCTCATTTTTCGTGGTTCCTGCTTGAAAATAGCCTGATGACTCTACAGTGGCGCCCGAAATAAATGATGTTGGGTGATGATTCTTCTCCAAAGCGCGAGTATATAAAGTATTTTCTTCCTCCTTTCTGCATGCCTTTGTGGTGTAAAAGTGGCACACTCGGTCGGTGTGGCACACACATATTCAAGAGGTCCAAGTTCAAATCCCGGCGATGACATTGCTCATTTTTCGTGGTTCCTGCTTGAAAATAGCCTGATGACTCTACAGTTGCGCGCCCGAACTAAATGATGGTGGGTGATGATTCTTCTCCAACGCGCGAGTGTATAAAGTATTTTCTTCCTCCTTTCTGCATGCCTTTGTGGTGTAACAGTGGCACACTCGGTCGGTGTGGCACACACATATTCAAGAGGTCCAAGTTCAAATCCCGGCGATGGCATTGCTCATATTTCGTGGTTCCTGCTTGAAAATAGCCTGATGACTCTACAGTGGCGCCCGAACTAAATGATGGTGGGTGATGATTCTTCTCCAAAGCGCGAGTATATAAAGTATTTTCTTCCTCCTTTCTGCATGCCTTTGTGGTGTAACAGTGGCACACTGGGTCGGTGTGGCACACACATATTCAAGAGGTCCAAGTTCAAATCCCGGCGATGGCATTGCTCATTTTTCGTGGTTCCTGCTTGAAAATAGCCTGATGACTCTACAGTGGCGCCCGAACTAAATGATGGTGGGTGATGATTCTTCTCCAAAGCGCGAGTATATAAAGTATTTTCTTCCTCCTTTCTGCATGCCTTTGTGGTGTAAAATTGGCACACTCGGTCGGTGTGGCACACACATATTCAAGAGGTCCAAGTTCAAATCCCGGCGATGGCATTGCTCATTTTTCGTGGTTCCTGCTTGAAAATAGCCTGATGACTGTACAGTGGCGCCCGAACTAAATGATGGTGGGTGATGATTCTTCTCCAAAGCGCGAGTATATAAAGTATTTTCTTCCTCCTTTCTGCATGCCTTTGTGGTGTAACAGTGGCACACTGGGTCGGTGTGGCACACACATATTCAAGAGGTCCAAGTTCAAATCCCGGCGATGGCATTGCTCATTTTTCGTGGTTCCTGCTTGAAAATAGCCTGATGACTCTACAGTGGCGCCCGAACTAAATGATGGTGGGTGATGATTCTTCTCCAACGCGCGAGTATATAAAGTATTTTCTTCCTCCTTTCTGCATGCCTTTGTGGTGTAACAGTGGCACACTCGGTCGGTGTGGCACACACATATTCAAGAGGTCCAAGTTCAAATCCCGGCGATGGCATTGCTCATTTTTCGTGGTTCCTGCTTGAAAATAGCCTGATGACTCTACAGTGGCGCCCGAACTAAATGATGGTGGGTGATGATTCTTCTCCAAAGCGCGAGTATATAAAGTATTTTCTTCCTCCTTTCTGCATGCCTTTGTGGTGTAACAGTGGCACACTCGGTCGGTGTGGCACACACATATTCAAGAGGTCCAAGTTCAAATCCCGGCGATGGCATTGCTCATTTTTCGTGGTTCCTGCTTGAAAATAGCCTGATAACTCTACAGTGGCGCCCGAACTAAATGATGGTGGGTGATGATTCTTCTCCAAAGCGCGAGTATATAAAGTATTTTCTTCCTCCTTTCTGCATGCCTTTGTGGTGTAACAGTGGCACACTCGGTCGGTGTGGCACACACATATTCAAGAGGTCCAAGTTCAAATCCCGGCGATGGCATTGCTCATTTTTCGTGGTTCCTGCTTGAAAATAGCCTGATGACTGTACAGTGGCGCCCGAACTAAATGATGGTGGGTGATGATTCTTCTCCAAAGCGCGAGTATATAAAGTATTTTCTTCCTCCTTTATGCATGCCTTTGTTGTGTAACAGTGGCACACTCGGTCGGTGTGGCACACACATATTCAAGAGGTCCAAGTTCAAATCCCGGCGATGGCATTGCTCATTTTTCGTGGTTCCTGCTTGAAAATAGCCTGATAACTCTACAGTGGCGCCCGAACTAAATGATGGTGGGTGATGATTCTTCTCCAAAGCGCGAGTATATAAAGTATTTTCTTCCTCCTTTCTGCATGCCTTTGTGGTGTAAAATTGGCACACTCGGTCGGTGTGGCACACACATATTCAAGAGGTCCAAGTTCAAATCCCGGCGATGGCATTGCTCATATTTCGTGGTTCCTGCTTGAAAATAGCCTGATGACTCTACAGTGGCGCCCGAACTAAATGATGGTGGGTGATGATTCTTCTCCAAAGCGCGAGTATATAAAGTATTTTCTTCCTCCTTTCTGCATGCCTTTGTGGTGTAACAGTGGCACACTGGGTCGGTGTGGCACACACATATTCAAGAGGTCCAAGTTCAAATCCCGGCGATGGCATTGCTCATTTTTCGTGGTTCCTGCTTGAAAATAGCCTGATGACTCTACAGTGGCGCCCGAACTAAATGATGGTGGGTGATGATTCTTCTCCAACGCGCGAGTATATAAAGTATTTTCTTCCTCCTTTCTGCATGCCTTTGTGGTGTAACAGTGGCACACTCGGTCGGTGTGGCACACACATATTCAAGAGGTCCAAGTTCAAATCCCGGCGATGGCATTGCTCATTTTTCGTGGTTCCTGCTTGAAAATAGCCTGATGACTCTACAGTGGCGCCCGAACTAAATGATGGTGGGTGATGATTCTTCTCCAAAGCGCGAGTATATAAAGTATTTTCTTCCTCCTTTCTGCATGCCTTTGTGGTGTAACAGTGGCGCACTCGGTCGGTGTGGCACACACATATTCAAGAGGTCCAAGTTCAAATCCCGGCGATGGCATTGCTCATTTTTCGTGGTTCCTGCTTGAAAATAGCCTGATAACTCTACAGTGGCGCCCGAACTAAATGATGGTGGGTGATGATTCTTCTCCAAAGCGCGAGTATATAAAGTATTTTCTTCCTCCTTTCTGCATGCCTTTGTGGTGTAACAGTGGCACACTCGGTCGGTGTGGCACACACATATTCAAGAGGTCCAAGTTCAAATCCCGGCGATGGCATTGCTCATTTTTCGTGGTTCCTGCTTGAAAATAGCCTGATGACTGTACAGTGGCGCCCGAACTAAATGATGGTGGGTGATGATTCTTCTCCAAAGCGCGAGTATATAAAGTATTTTCTTCCTCCTTTATGCATGCCTTTGTTGTGTAACAGTGGCACACTCGGTCGGTGTGGCACACACATATTCAAGAGGTCCAAGTTCAAATCCCGGCGATGGCATTGCTCATTTTTCGTGGTTCCTGCTTGAAAATAGCCTGATGACTCTACAGTGGCGCCCGAACTAAATGATCGTGGGTGATAATTCTTCTAAAAAGCGCGAGTATATAAAGTATTTTCTTCCTCTTTTCTGCATGCCTTTGTGGTGTAACAGTGGCACACACATATTCAAGAGGTCCAAGTTCAAATCCCGGCGATGGCATTGCTCATTTTTCGTGGTTCCTGCTTGAAAATAGCCTGATGACTCTACAGTGGCGCCCGAACTAAATGATGGTGGGTGATGATTCTTCTCCAAAGCGCGAGTATATAAAGTATTTTCTTCCTCCTTTCTGCATGCCTTTGTGGTGTAACAGTGGCACACTCGGTCGGTGTGGCACACACATATTCAAGAGGTGCAAGTTCAAATCCCGGCGATGGCATTGCTCATTTTTCGTGGTTCCTGCTTGAAAATAGCCTGATGACTCTACAGTGGCGCCCGAACTAAATGATGGTGGGTGATGATTCTTCTCCAAAGCGCGAGTATATAAGTATTTTCTTCCTCCTTTCTGCATGCCTTTGTGGTGTAACAGTGGCACACTCGGTCGGTGTGGCACACACATATTCAAGAGGTCCAAGTTCAAATCCCGGCGATGGCATTGCTCATTTTTCGTGGTTCCTGCTTGAAAATAGCCTGATGACTCTACAGTGGCGCCCGAACTAAATGATGGTGGGTGATGATTCTTCTCCAAAGCGCGAGTATATAAAGTATTTTCTTCCTCCTTTCTGCATGCCTCTGTGGTGTAATAGTGGCACACTCGGTCGGTGTGGCACACACATATTCAAGAGTAACAAGTTCAAATCCCGGCGATGGCATTGCTCATTTTTCGTGGTTCCTGCTTGAAAATAGCCTGATGACTCTACAGTGGCGCCCGAACTAAATGATGGTGGGTTATGATTCTTCTCCAAAGCGCGAGTATATAAAGTATTTTCTTCCTCCTTTCTGCATGCCTTTGTGGTGTAACAGTGGCACACTCGGTTGGTGTGGCACACACATATTCAAGAGGTCCAAGTTCAAATCCCGGCGATGGCATTGCTCATTTTTCGTGGTTCCTGCTTGAAAATAGCCTGATGACTCTACAGTGGCGCCCGAACTAAATGATGGTGGGTTATGATTCTTCTCCAAAGCGCGAGTATATAAAGTATTTTCTTCCTCCTTTCTGCATGCCTTTGTGGTGTAACAGTGGCACACTCGGTTGGTGTGGCACACACATATTCAAGAGGTCCAAGTTCAGATCCCGGCGATGGCATTGCTCATTTTTCGTGGTTCCTGCTTGAAAATAGCCTGATGACTCTACAGTGGCGCCCGAACTAAATGATGGTGGGTGATGATTCTTTTTCAAAGCGCGAGTATATAAAGTATTTTCTTCCTCCTTTCTGCATGCCTTTGTGGTGTAACAGTGGCACACTCGGTCGGTGTGGCACACACATATTCAAGAGGTCCAAGTTCAAATCCCGGCGATGGCATTGCTCATTTTTCGTGGTTCCTGCTTGAAAATAGCCTGATGACTCTACAGTGGCGCCCGAACTAAATGATGGTGGGTGATGATTCTTCTCCAAAGCGCGAGTATATAAAGTATTTTCTTCTTCCTTTCTGCATGCCATTGTGGTGTAACAGTGGCACACACATATTCAAGAGGTCCAAGTTCAAATCCCGGCGATGGCATTGCTCATTTTTCGTGGTTCCTGCTTGAAAATAGCCTGATGACTCTACAGTGGCGCCCGAACTAAATGATGGTGGGTGATGATTCTTCTCCAAAGCGCGAGTATATAAAGTATTTTCTTCCTCCTTTCTGCATGCCTTTGTGGTGTAACAGTGGCACACACATATTCAAGAGGTCCAAGTTCAAATCCCGGCGATGGCATTGCTCATTTTTCGTGGTTCCTGCTTGAAAATAGCCTGATGACTCTACAGTGGCGCCCGAACTAAATGATCGTGGGTGATGATTCTTCTCCAAAGCGCGAGTATATAAAGTATTTTCTTCCTCCTTTCTGCATGCCTTTGTGGTGTAACAGTAGCACACTCGGTCGGTGTGGCACACACATATTCAAGAGGTCCAAGTTCAAATCTCGGCGATGGCATTGCTCATTTTTCGTGGTTCCTGCTTGAAAATAGCCTGATGACTGTACAGTGGCGCCCGAACTAAATGATGGTGGGTGATGATTCTTCTCCAAAGCGCGAGTATATAAAGTATTTTCTTCCTCCTTTATGCATGCCTTTGTTGTGTAACAGTGGCACACTCGGTCGGTGTGGCACACACATATTCAAGAGGTCCAAGTTCAAATCCCGGCGATGGCATTGCTCATTTTTCGTGGTTCCTGCTTGAAAATAGCCTGATGACTCTACAGTGGCGCCCGAACTAAATGATCGTGGGTGATGATTCTTCTCCAAAGCGCGAGTATATAAAGTATTTTCTTCCTCCTTTCTGCATGCCTTTGTGGTGTAACAGTGGCACACACATATTCAAGAGGTCCAAGTTCAAATCCCGGCGATGGCATTGCTCATTTTTCGTGGTTCCTGCTTGAAAATAGCCTGATGACTCTACAGTGGCGCCCGAACTAAATGATGGTGGGTGATGATTCTTCTCCAAAGCGCGAGTATATAAAGTATTTTCTTCCTCCTTTCAGCATGCCTTTGTGGTGTAACAGTGGCACACTCGGTCGGTGTGGCACACACATATTCAAGAGGTCCAAGTTCAAATCCCGGCGATGGCATTGCTCATTTTTCGTGGTTCCTGCTTGAAAATAGCCTGATGACTGTACAGTGGCGCCCGAACTAAATGATGGTGGGTGATGATTCTTCTCCAAAGCGCGAGTATATAAAGTATTTTCTTCCTCCTTTCTGCATGCCTTTGTGGTGTAACAGTGGCACACTCGGTCGGTGTGGCACACACATATTCAAGAGGTCCAAGTTCAAATCCCGGCGATGGCATTGCTCATTTTTCGTGGTTCCTGCTTGAAAATAGCCTGATGACTCTACAGTGGCGCCCGAACTAAATGATGGTGGGTGATGATTCTTCTCCAAAGCGCGAGTATATAAAGTATTTTCTTCCTCCTTTCTGCATGCCTTTGTGGTGTAACAGTGGCACACACATATTCAAGAGGTCCAAGTTCAAATCCCGGCGATGGCATTGCTCATTTTTCGTGGTTCCTGCTTGAAAATAGCCTGATGACTCTACAGTGGCGCCCGAACTAAATGATGGTGGGTGATGATTCTTCCCCAAAGCGCGAGTATATAAAGTATTTTCTTCCTCCTTTATGCATGCCTTTGTTGTGTAACAGTGGCACACTCGGTCGGTGTGGCACAGACATATTCAAGAGGTCCAAGTTCAAATCCCGGCGATGGCATTGCTCATTTTTCGTGGTTCCTGCTTGAAAATAGCCTGATGACTCTACAGTGGCGCCCGAACTAAATGATCGTGGGTGATGATTCTTCTCCAAAGCGCGAGTATATAAAGTATTTTCTTCCTCCTTTCTGCATGCCTTTGTGGTGTAACAGTGGCACACTCGGTCGGTGTGGCACACACATATTCAAGAGGTCCAAGTTCAAATCCCGGCGATGGCATTGCTCATTTTTCGTGGTTCCTGCTTGAAAATAGCCTGATGACTCTACAGTGGCGCCCGAACTAAATGATGGTGGGTGATGATTCTTCTCCAAAGCGGGAGTATATAAAGTATTTTCTACCTCCTTTCTACATGCCTTTGTGGTGTAAAAGTGGCACACACATATTCGAGAGGTCCAGGTTCGAGTCCCAGCGATGGCATTGCTCATTTTTCGTGGTTCCTGCTTGAAAATAGCCTGATGACTCTACAGTGGCGCCCGAACTAAATGATGGTGGGTGATGAATCTTCTCCAAAGCGGGAGTATATAAAGTATTTTCTACCTCCTTTCTACATACCTTTGTGGTGTAAAAGTGGCACACACATATTCGAGAGGTCCAGGTTCGAGTCCCGGCGATGGCATTGCTCATTTTTCGTGGTTCCTGCTTGAAAATAGCCTGATGACTCTACAGTGGCGCCCGAAATAAATGATGTTGGGTGATGATTCTTCTCCAAAGCGCGAGTATATAAAGTATTTTCTTCCTCCTTTCTGCATGCCTTTGTGGTGTAAAAGTGGCACACTCGGTCGGTGTGGCACACACATATTCAAGAGGTCCAAGTTCAAATCCCGGCGATGGCATTGCTCATATTTCGTGGTTCCTGCTTGAAAATAGCCTGATGACTCTACAGTGGCGCCCGAACTAAATGATGGTGGGTGATGATTCTTCTCCAAAGCGCGAGTATATAAAGTATTTTCTTCCTCCTTTCTGTATGCCTTTGTGGTGTAATAGTGGCACACTGTGTCGGTGTGGCACACACATATTCAAGAGGTCCAAGTTCAAATCCCGGCGATGGCATTGCTCATTTTTCGTGGTTCCTGCTTGAAAATAGCCTGATGACTCTACAGTGGCGCCCGAACTAAATGATGGTGGGTGATGATTCTTCTCCAAAGCGCGAGTATATAAAGTATTTTCTTCCTCCTTTCTGCATGCCTTTGTGGTGTAAAATTGGCACACTCGGTCGGTGTGGCACACACATATTCAAGAGGTCCAAGTTCAAATCCCGGCGATGGCATTGCTCATTTTTCGTGGTTCCTGCTTGAAAATAGCCTGATGACTCTACAGTGGCGCGCCCGAACTAAATGATGGTGGGTGATGATTCTTCTCCAACGCGCGAGTATATAAAGTATTTTCTTCCTCCTTTCTGCATGCCTTTGTGGTGTAAAATTGGCACACTCGGTCGGTGTGGCACACACATATTCAAGAGGTCCAAGTTCAAATCCCGGCGATGGCATTGCTCATTTTTCGTGGTTCCTGCTTGAAAATAGCCTGATGACTCTACAGTGGCGCCCGAACTAAATGATGGTGGGTGATGATTCTTCTCCAAAGCGCGAGTATATAAAGTATTTTCTTCCTCCTTTCTGCATGCCTTTGTGGTGTAACAGTGGCACACTCGGTCGGTGTGGCACACACATATTCAAGAGGTCCAAGTTCAAATCCCGGCGATGGCATTGCTCATTTTTCGTGGTTCCTGCTTGAAAATAGCCTGATAACTCTACAGTGGCGCCCGAACTAAATGATGGTGGGTGATGATTCTTCTCCAAAGCGCGAGTATATAAAGTATTTTCTTCCTCCTTTCTGCATGCCTTTGTGGTGTAACAGTGGCACACTCGGTCGGTGTGGCACACACATATTCAAGAGGTCCAAGTTCAAATCTCGGCGATGGCATTGCTCATTTTTCGTGGTTCCTGCTTGAAAATAGCCTGATGACTGTACAGTGGCGCCCGAACTAAATGATGGTGGGTGATGATTCTTCTCCAAAGCGCGAGTATATAAAGTATTTTCTTCCTCCTTTATGCATGCCTTTGTTGTGTAACAGTGGCACACTCGGTCGGTGTGGCACACACATATTCAAGAGGTCCAAGTTCAAATCCCGGCGATGGCATTGCTCATTTTTCGTGGTTCCTGCTTGAAAATAGCCTGATGACTCTACAGTGGCGCCCGAACTAAATGATCGTGGGTGATAATTCTTCTCCAAAGCGCGAGTATATAAAGTATTTTCTTCCTCTTTTCTGCATGCCTTTGTGGTGTAACAGTGGCACACACATATTCAAGAGGTCCAAGTTCAAATCCCGGCGATGGCATTGCTCATTTTTCGTGGTTCCTGCTTGAAAATAGCCTGATGACTCTACAGTGGCGCGCCCGAACTAAATGATGGTGGGTGATGATTCTTCTCCAACGCGCGAGTATATAAAGTATTTTCTTCCTCCTTTCTGCATGCCTTTGTGGTGTAACAGTGGCACACTCGGTCGGTGTGGCACACACATATTCAAGAGGTCCAAGTTCAAATCCCGGCGATGGCATTGCTCATTTTTCGTGGTTCCTGCTTGAAAATAGCCTGATGACTCTACAGTGGCACCCGAACTAAATGATGGTGGGTGATGATTCTTCTCCAAAGCGCGAGTATATAAAGTATTTTCTTCCTCCTTTCTGCATGCCTTTGTGGTGTAACAGTGGCACACTCGGTCGGTGTGGCACACACATATTCAAGAGGTCCAAGTTCAAATCCCGGCGATGGCATTGCTCATTTTTCGTGGTTCCTGCTTGAAAATAGCCTGATGACTCTACAGTGGCGCCCGAACTAAATGATGGTGGGTGATGATTCTTCTCCAAAGCGCGAGTATATAAAGTATTTTCTTCCTCCTTTCTGCATGCCTCTGTGGTGTAATAGTGGCACACTCGGTCGGTGTGGCACACACATATTCAAGAGGTCCAAGTTCAAATCCCGGCGATGGCATTGCTCATTTTTCGTGGTTCCTGCTTGAAAATAGCCTGATGACTCTACAGTGGCGCCCGAACTAAATGATGGTGGGTTATGATTCTTCTCCAAAGCGCGAGTATATAAAGTATTTTCTTCCTCCTTTCTGCATGCCTTTGTGGTGTAACAGTGGCACACTCGGTTGGTGTGGCACACACATATTCAAGAGGTCCAAGTTCTTATCCCGGCGATGGCATTGCTCATTTTTCGTGGTTCCTGCTTGAAAATAGCCTGATGACTCTACAGTGGCGCCCGAACTAAATGATGGTGGGTGATGATTCTTCTCCAAAGCGCGAGTATATAAAGTATTTTCTTCCTGCTTTCTGCATGCCTTTGTGGTGTAACAGTGGCACACTCGGTCGGTGTGGCACACACATATTCAAGAGGTCCAAGTTCAAATCCCGGCGATGGCATTGCTCATTTTTCGTGGTTCCTGCTTGAAAATAGCCTGATGACTCTACAGTGGCGCCCGAACTAAATGATGGTGGGTTATGATTCTTCTCCAAAGCGCGAGTATATAAAGTATTTTCTTCCTCCTTTCTGCATGCCTTTGTGGTGTAACAGTGGCACACTCGGTTGGTGTGGCACACACATATTCAAGAGGTCCAAGTTCAGATCCCGGCGATGGCATTGCTCATTTTTCGTGGTTCCTGCTTGAAAATAGCCTGATGACTCTACAGTGGCGCCCGAACTAAATGATGGTGGGTGATGATTCTTTTTCAAAGCGCGAGTATATAAAGTATTTTCTTCCTCCTTTCTGCATGCCTTTGTGGTGTAACAGTGGCACACTCGGTCGGTGTGGCACACACATATTCAAGAGGTCCAAGTTCAAATCCCGGCGATGGCATTGCTCATTTTTCGTGGTTCCTGCTTGAAAATAGCCTGATGACTCTACAGTGGCGCCCGAACTAAATGATGGTGGGTGATGATTCTTCTCCAAAGCGCGAGTATACAAAGTATTTTCTTCCTCCTTTCTGCATGCCTTTGTGGTGTAACAGTGGCACACTCGGTCGGTGTGGCACACACATATTCAAGAGGTCCAAGTTCAAATCCCGGCGATGGCATTGCTCATTTTTCGTGGTTCCTGCTTGAAAATAGCCTGATGACTCTACAGTGGCGCCCGAACTAAATGATGGTGGGTTATGATTCTTCTCCAAAGCGCGAGTATATAAAGTATTTTCTTCCTCCTTTCTGCATGCCTTTGTGGTGTAACAGTGGCACACTCGGTCGGTGTGGCACACACATATTCAAGAGGTCCAAGTTCAGATCCCGGCGATGGCATTGCTCATTTTTCGTGGTTCCTGCTTGAAAATAGCCTGATGACTCTACAGTGGCGCCCGAACTAAATGATGGTGGGTTATGATTCTTCTCCAAAGCGCGAGTATATAAAGTATTTTCTTCCTCCTTTCTGCATGCCTTTGTGGTGTAACAGTGGACACTCGGTTGGTGTGGCACACACATATTCAAGAGGTCCAAGTTCAGATCCCGGCGATGGCATTGCTCATTTTTCGTGGTTCCTGCTTGAAAATAGCCTGATGACTCTACAGTGGCGCCCGAACTAAATGATGGTGGGTGATGATTCTTCTCCAAAGCGCGAGTATATAAAGTATTTTCTTCTTCCTTTCTGCATGCCATTGTGGTGTAACAGTGGCACACACATATTCAAGAGGTCCAAGTTCAAATCCCGGCGATGGCATTGCTCATTTTTCGTGGTTCCTGCTTGAAAATAGCCTGATGACTCTACAGTGGCGCCCGAACTAAATGATGGTGGGTGATGATTCTTCTCCAAAGCGCGAGTATATAAAGTATTTTCTTCCTCCTTTCTGCATGCCTTTGTGGTGTAACAGTGGCACACACATATTCAAGAGGTCCAAGTTCAAATCCCGGCGATGGCATTGCTCATTTTTCGTGGTTCCTGCTTGAAAATAGCCTGATGACTCTACAGTGGCGCCCGAACTAAATGATGGTGGGTGATGATTCTTCCCCAAAGCGCGAGTATATAAAGTATTTTCTTCCTCCTTTATGCATGCCTTTGTTGTGTAACAGTGGCACACTCGGTCGGTGTGGCACAGACATATTCAAGAGGTCCAAGTTCAAATCCCGGCGATGGCATTGCTCATTTTTCGTGGTTCCTGCTTGAAAATAGCCTGATGACTCTACAGTGGCGCCCGAACTAAATGATCGTGGGTGATGATTCTTCTCCAAAGCGCGAGTATATAAAGTATTTTCTTCCTCCTTTCTGCATGCCTTTGTGGTGTAACAGTAGCACACTCGGTCGGTGTGGCACACACATATTCAAGAGGTCCAAGTTCAAATCTCGGCGATGGCATTGCTCATTTTTCGTGGTTCCTGCTTGAAAATAGCCTGATGACTGTACAGTGGCGCCCGAACTAAATGATGGTGGGTGATGATTCTTCTCCAAAGCGCGAGTATATAAAGTATTTTCTTCCTCCTTTATGCATGCCTTTGTTGTGTAACAGTGGCACACTCGGTCGGTGTGGCACACACATATTCAAGAGGTCCAAGTTCAAATCCCGGCGATGGCATTGCTCATTTTTCGTGGTTCCTGCTTGAAAATAGCCTGATGAATCTACAGTGGCGCCCGAACTAAATGATCGTGGGTGATGATTCTTCTCCAAAGCGCGAGTATATAAAGTATTTTCTTCCTCCTTTCTGCATGCCTTTGTGGTGTAACAGTGGCACACACATATTCAAGAGGTCCAAGTTCAAATCCCGGCGATGGCATTGCTCATTTTTCGTGGTTCCTGCTTGAAAATAGCCTGATGACTCTACAGTGGCGCCCGAACTAAATGATGGTGGGTGATGATTCTTCTCCAAAGCGCGAGTATATAAAGTATTTTCTTCCTCCTTTCAGCATGCCTTTGTGGTGTAACAGTGGCACACTCGGTCGGTGTGGCACACACATATTCAAGAGGTCCAAGTTCAAATCCCGGCGAGGGCATTGCTCATTTTTCGTGGTTCCTGCTTGAAAATAGCCTGATGACTCTACAGTGGCGCCCGAACTAAATGATGGTGGGTGATGATTCTTCTCCAAAGCGCGAGTATATAAAGTATTTTCTTCCTCCTTTCTGCATGCCTTTGTGGTGTAACAGTGGCACACTCGGTCGGTGTGGCACACACATATTCAAGAGGTCCAAGTTCAAATCCCGGCGATGGCATTGCTCATTTTTCGTGGTTCCTGCTTGAAAATAGCCTGATGACTCTACAGTGGCGCCCGAACTAAATGATGGTGGGTGATGATTCTTCTCCAAAGCGCGAGTATATAAAGTATTTTCTTCCTCCTTTCTGCATGCCTTTGTGGTGTAACAGTGGCACACACATATTCAAGAGGTCCAAGTTCAAATCCCGGCGATGGCATTGCTCATTTTTCGTGGTTCCTGCTTGAAAATAGCCTGATGACTCTACAGTGGCGCCCGAACTAAATGATGGTGGGTGATGATTCTTCCCCAAAGCGCGAGTATATAAAGTATTTTCTTCCTCCTTTATGCATGCCTTTGTTGTGTAACAGTGGCACACTCGGTCGGTGTGGCACAGACATATTCAAGAGGTCCAAGTTCAAATCCCGGCGATGGCATTGCTCATTTTTCGTGGTTCCTGCTTGAAAATAGCCTGATGACTCTACAGTGGCGCCCGAACTAAATGATCGTGGGTGATGATTCTTCTCCAAAGCGCGAGTATATAAAGTATTTTCTTCCTCCTTTCTGCATGCCTTTGTGGTGTAACAGTGGCACACTCGGTCGGTGTGGCACACACATATTCAAGAGGTCCAAGTTCAAATCCCGGCGATGGCATTGCTCATTTTTCGTGGTTCCTGCTTGAAAATAGCCTGATGACTCTACAGTGGCGCCCGAACTAAATGATGGTGGGTTATGATTCTTCTCCAAAGCGCGAGTATATAAAGTATTTTCTTCCTCCTTTCTGCATGCCTTTGTGGTGTAACAGTGGCACACTCGGTCGGTGTGGCACACACATATTCAAGAGGTCCAAGTTCAGATCCCGGCGATGGCATTGCTCATTTTTCGTGGTTCCTGCTTGAAAATAGCCTGATGACTCTACAGTGGCGCCCGAACTAAATGATGGTGGGTTATGATTCTTCTCCAAAGCGCGAGTATATAAAGTATTTTCTTCCTCCTTTCTGCATGCCTTTGTGGTGTAACAGTGGCACACTCGTTGGTGTGGCACACACATATTCAAGAGGTCCAAGTTCAGATCCCGGCGATGGCATTGCTCATTTTTCGTGGTTCCTGCTTGAAAATAGCCTGATGACTCTACAGTGGCGCCCGAACTAAATGATGGTGGGTGATGATTCTTCTCCAAAGCGCGAGTATATAAAGTATTTTCTTCCTCCTTTATGCATGCCTTTGTGGTGTAACAGTGGCACACTCGGTTGGTGTGGCACACACATATTCAAGAGGTCCAAGTTCAAATCCCGGCGATGGCATTGCTCATTTTTCGTGGTTCCTGCTTGAAAATAGCCTGATGAATCTACAGTGGCGCCCGAACTAAATGATCGTGGGTGATGATTCTTCTCCAAAGCGCGAGTATATAAAGTATTTTCTTCCTCCTTTCTGCATGCCTTTGTGGTGTAACAGTGGCACACACATATTCAAGAGGTCCAAGTTCAAATCCCGGCGATGGCATTGCTCATTTTTCGTGGTTCCTGCTTGAAAATAGCCTGATGACTCTACAGTGGCGCCCGAACTAAATGATGGTGGGTGATGATTCTTCTCCAAAGCGCGAGTATATAAAGTATTTTCTTCCTCCTTTCAGCATGCCTTTGTGGTGTAACAGTGGCACACTCGGTCGGTGTGGCACACACATATTCAAGAGGTCCAAGTTCAAATCCCGGCGAGGGCATTGCTCATTTTTCGTGGTTCCTGCTTGAAAATAGCCTGATGACTCTACAGTGGCGCCCGAACTAAATGATGGTGGGTGATGATTCTTCTCCAAAGCGCGAGTATATAAAGTATTTTCTTCCTCCTTTCTGCATGCCTTTGTGGTGTAACAGTGGCACACTCGGTCGGTGTGGCACACACATATTCAAGAGGTCCAAGTTCAAATCCCGGCGATGGCATTGCTCATTTTTCGTGGTTCCTGCTTGAAAATAGCCTGATGACTCTACAGTGGCGCCCGAACTAAATGATGGTGGGTGATGATTCTTCTCCAAAGCGCGAGTATATAAAGTATTTTCTTCCTCCTTTCTGCATGCCTTTGTGGTGTAACAGTGGCACACACATATTCAAGAGGTCCAAGTTCAAATCCCGGCGATGGCATTGCTCATTTTTCGTGGTTCCTGCTTGAAAATAGCCTGATGACTCTACAGTGGCGCCCGAACTAAATGATGGTGGGTGATGATTCTTCCCCAAAGCGCGAGTATATAAAGTATTTTCTTCCTCCTTTATGCATGCCTTTGTTGTGTAACAGTGGCACACTCGGTCGGTGTGGCACAGACATATTCAAGAGGTCCAAGTTCAAATCCCGGCGATGGCATTGCTCATTTTTCGTGGTTCCTGCTTGAAAATAGCCTGATGACTCTACAGTGGCGCCCGAACTAAATGATCGTGGGTGATGATTCTTCTCCAAAGCGCGAGTATATAAAGTATTTTCTTCCTCCTTTCTGCATGCCTTTGTGGTGTAACAGTGGCACACTCGGTCGGTGTGGCACACACATATTCAAGAGGTCCAAGTTCAAATCCCCGCGATGGCATTGCTCATTTTTCGTGGTTCCTGCTTGAAAATAGCCTGATGACTCTACAGTGGCGCCCGAACTAAATGATGGTGGGTTATGATTCTTCTCCAAAGCGCGAGTATATAAAGTATTTTCTTCCTCCTTTCTGCATGCCTTTGTGGTGTAACAGTGGCACACTCGGTCGGTGTGGCACACACATATTCAAGAGGTCCAAGTTCAGATCCCGGCGATGGCATTGCTCATTTTTCGTGGTTCCTGCTTGAAAATAGCCTGATGACTCTACAGTGGCGCCCGAACTAAATGATGGTGGGTTATGATTCTTCTCCAAAGCGCGAGTATATAAAGTATTTTCTTCCTCCTTTCTGCATGCCTTTGTGGTGTAACAGTGGCACACTCGTTGGTGTGGCACACACATATTCAAGAGGTCCAAGTTCAGATCCCGGCGATGGCATTGCTCATTTTTCGTGGTTCCTGCTTGAAAATAGCCTGATGACTCTACAGTGGCGCCCGAACTAAATGATGGTGGGTGATGATTCTTCTCCAAAGCGCGAGTATATAAAGTATTTTCTTCCTCCTTTATGCATGCCTTTGTGGTGTAACAGTGGCACACTCGGTTGGTGTGGCACACACATATTCAAGAGGTCCAAGTTCAAATCCCGGCGATGGCATTGCTCATTTTTCGTGGTTCCTGCTTGAAAATAGCCTGATGACTCTACAGTGGCGCCCGAACTAAATGATGGTGGGTGATGATTCTTCTCCAAAGCGCGAGTATATAAAGTATTTTCTTCCTCCTTTCTGCATGCCTTTGTGGTGTAACAGTGGCTCACACATATTCAAGAGGTCCAAGTTCAAATCCCGGCGATGGCATTGCTCATTTTTCGTGGTTCCTGCTTGAAAATAGCCTGATGACTCTACAGTGGCGCCCGAACTAAATGATGGTGGGTGATGATTCTTCCCCAAATGGCGAGTATATAAAGTATTTTCTTCCTCCTTTATGCATGCCTTTGTTGTGTAACAGTGGCACACTCGGTCGGTGTGGCACAGACATATTCAAGAGGTCCAAGTTCAAATCCCGGCGATGGCATTGCTCATTTTTCGTGGTTCCTGCTTGAAAATAGCCTGATGACTCTACAGTGGCGCCCGAACTAAATGATCGTGGGTGATGATTCTTCTCCAAAGCGCGAGTATATAAAGTATTTTCTTCCTCCTTTCTGCATGCCTTTGTGGTGTAACAGTGGCACACTCGGTCGGTGTGGCACACACATATTCAAGAGGTCCAAGTTCAAATCCCGGCGATGGCATTGCTCATTTTTCGTGGTTCCTGCTTGAAAATAGCCTGATGACTGTACAGTGGCGCCCGAACTAAATGATGGTGGGTGATGATTCTTCTCCAAAGCGCGAGTATATAAAGTATTTTCTTCCTCCTTTATGCATGCCTTTGTTGTGTAACAGTGGCACACTCGGTCGGTGTGGCACACACATATTCAAGAGGTCCAAGTTCAAATCCCGGCGATGGCATTGCTCATTTTTCGTGGTTCCTGCTTGAAAATAGCCTGATGACTCTACAGTGGCGCCCGAACTAAATGATCGTGGGTGATGATTCTTCTCCAAAGCGCGAGTATATAAAGTATTTTCTTCCTCCTTTCTGCATGCCTTTGTGGTGTAACAGTGGCACACACATATTCAAGAGGTCCAAGTTCAAATCCCGGCGATGGCATTGCTCATTTCTCGTGGTTCCTGCTTGAAAATAGCCTGATGACTCTACAGTGGCGCCCGAACTAAATGATGGTGGGTGATGATTCTTCTCCAAAGCGCGAGTATATAAAGTATTTTCTTCCTCCTTTCAGCATGCCTTTGTGGTGTAACAGTGGCACACTCGGTCGGTGTGGCACACACATATTCAAGAGGTCCAAGTTCAAATCCCGGCGATGGCATTGCTCATTTTTCGTGGTTCCTGCTTGAAAATAGCCTGATGACTCTACAGTGGCGCCCGAACTAAATGATGGTGGGTGATGATTCTTCTCCAAAGCGCGAGTATATAAAGTATTTTCTTCCTCCTTTCTGCATGCCTTTGTGGTGTAACAGTGGCACACTCGGTCGGTGTGGCACACACATATTCAAGAGGTCCAAGTTCAAATCCCGGCGATGGCATTGCTCATTTTTCGTGGTTCCTGCTTGAAAATAGCCTGATGACTCTACAGTGGCGCCCGAACTAAATGATGGTGGGTGATGATTCTTCTCCAAAGCGCGAGTATATAAAGTATTTTCTTCCTCCTTTCTGCATGCCTTTGTGGTGTAACAGTGGCACACACATATTCAAGAGGTCCAAGTTCAGATCCCGGCGATGGCATTGCTCATTTTTCGTGGTTCCTGCTTGAAAATAGCCTGATGACTCTACAGTGGCGCCCGAACTAAATGATGGTGGGTGATGATTCTTCTCCAAAGCGCGAGTATATAAAGTATTTTCTTCCTCCTTTCTGCATGCCTTTGTGGTGTAACAGTGGCACACTCGGTCGGTGTGGCACAGACATATTCAAGAGGTCCAAGTTCAAATCCCGGCGATGGCATTGCTCATTTTTCGTGGTTCCTGCTTGAAAATAGCCTGATGACTCTACAGTGGCGCCCGAACTAAATGATCGTGGGTGATGATTCTTCTCCAAAGCGCGAGTATATAAAGTATTTTCTTCCTCCTTTCTGCATGCCTTTGTGGTGTAACAGTGGCACACTCGGTCGGTGTGGCACACACATATTCAAGAGGTCCAAGTTCAAATCCCGGCGATGGCATTGCTCATTTTTCGTGGTTCCTGCTTGAAAATAGCCTGATGACTGTACAGTGGCGCCCGAACTAAATGATGGTGGGTGATGATTCTTCTCCAAAGCGCGAGTATATAAAGTATTTTCTTCCTCCTTTCTGCATGCCTCTGTGGTGTAATAGTGGCACACTCGGTCGGTGTGGCACACACATATTCAAGAGGTCCAAGTTCAAATCCCGGCGATGGCATTGCTCATTTTTCGTGGTTCCTGCTTGAAAATAGCCTGATGACTCTACAGTGGCGCCCGAACTAAATGATGGTGGGTTATGATTCTTCTCCAAAGCGCGAGTATATAAAGTATTTTCTTCCTCCTTTCTGCATGCCTTTGTGGTGTAACAGTGGCACACTCGGTTGGTGTGGCACACACATATTCAAGAGGTCCAAGTTCTTATCCCGGCGATGGCATTGCTCATTTTTCGTGGTTCCTGCTTGAAAATAGCCTGATGACTCTACAGTGGCGCCCGAACTAAATGATGGTGGGTGATGATTCTTCTCCAAAGCGCGAGTATATAAAGTATTTTCTTCCTGCTTTCTGCATGCCTTTGTGGTGTAACAGTGGCACACTCGGTCGGTGTGGCACACACATATTCAAGAGGTCCAAGTTCAAATCCCGGCGATGGCATTGCTCATTTTTCGTGGTTCCTGCTTGAAAATAGCCTGATGACTCTACAGTGGCGCCCGAACTAAATGATGGTGGGTTATGATTCTTCTCCAAAGCGCGAGTATATAAAGTATTTTCTTCCTCCTTTCTGCATGCCTTTGTGGTGTAACAGTGGCACACTCGGTTGATGTGGCACACACATATTCAAGAGGTCCAAGTTCAGATCCCGGCGATGGCATTGCTCATTTTTCGTGGTTCCTGCTTGAAAATAGCCTGATGACTCTACAGTGGCGCCCGAACTAAATGATGGTGGGTGATGATTCTTTTTCAAAGCGCGAGTATATAAAGTATTTTCTTCCTCCTTTCTGCATGCCTTTGTGGTGTAACAGTGGCACACTCGGTCGGTGTGGCACACACATATTCAAGAGGTCGAAGTTCAAATCCCGGCGATGGCATTGCTCATTTTTCGTGGTTCCTGCTTGAAAATAGCCTGATGACTCTACAGTGGCGCCCGAACTAAATGATGGTGGGTGATGATTCTTCTCCAAAGCGCGAGTATACAAAGTATTTTCTTCCTCCTTTCTGCATGCCTTTGTGGTGTAACAGTGGCACACTCGGTCGGTGTGGCACACACATATTCAAGAGGTCCAAGTTCAAATCCCGGCGATGGCATTGCTCATTTTTCGTGGTTCCTGCTTGAAAATAGCCTGATGACTCTACAGTGGCGCCCGAACTAAATGATGGTGGGTTATGATTCTTCTCCAAAGCGCGAGTATATAAAGTATTTTCTTCCTCCTTTCTGCATGCCTTTGTGGTGTAACAGTGGCACACTCGGTCGGTGTGGCACACACATATTCAAGAGGTCCAAGTTCAGATCCCGGCGATGGCATTGCTCATTTTTCGTGGTTCCTGCTTGAAAATAGCCTGATGACTCTACAGTGGCGCCCGAACTAAATGATGGTGGGTTATGATTCTTCTCCAAAGCGCGAGTATATAAAGTATTTTCTTCCTCCTTTCTGCATGCCTTTGTGGTGTAACAGTGGACACTCGGTTGGTGTGGCACACACATATTCAAGAGGTCCAAGTTCAGATCCCGGCGATGGCATTGCTCATTTTTCGTGGTTCCTGCTTGAAAATAGCCTGATGACTCTACAGTGGCGCCCGAACTAAATGATGGTGGGTGATGATTCTTCTCCAAAGCGCGAGTATATAAAGTATTTTCTTCTTCCTTTCTGCATGCCATTGTGGTGTAACAGTGGCACACACATATTCAAGAGGTCCAAGTTCAAATCCCGGCGATGGCATTGCTCATTTTTCGTGGTTCCTGCTTGAAAATAGCCTGATGACTCTACAGTGGCGCCCGAACTAAATGATGGTGGGTGATGATTCTTCTCCAAAGCGCGAGTATATAAAGTATTTTCTTCCTCCTTTCTGCATGCCTTTGTGGTGTAACAGTGGCACACACATATTCAAGAGGTCCAAGTTCAAATCCCGGCGATGGCATTGCTCATTTTTCGTGGTTCCTGCTTGAAAATAGCCTGATGACTCTACAGTGGCGCCCGAACTAAATGATGGTGGGTGATGATTCTTCCCCAAAGCGCGAGTATATAAAGTATTTTCTTCCTCCTTTATGCATGCCTTTGTTGTGTAACAGTGGCACACTCGGTCGGTGTGGCACAGACATATTCAAGAGGTCCAAGTTCAAATCCCGGCGATGGCATTGCTCATTTTTCGTGGTTCCTGCTTGAAAATAGCCTGATGACTCTACAGTGGCGCCCGAACTAAATGATCGTGGGTGATGATTCTTCTCCAAAGCGCGAGTATATAAAGTATTTTCTTCCTCCTTTCTGCATGCCTTTGTGGTGTAACAGTAGCACACTCGGTCGGTGTGGCACACACATATTCAAGAGGTCCAAGTTCAAATCTCGGCGATGGCATTGCTCATTTTTCGTGGTTCCTGCTTGAAAATAGCCTGATGACTGTACAGTGGCGCCCGAACTAAATGATGGTGGGTGATGATTCTTCTCCAAAGCGCGAGTATATAAAGTATTTTCTTCCTCCTTTATGCATGCCTTTGTTGTGTAACAGTGGCGCACTCGGTCGGTGTGGCACACACATATTCAAGAGGTCCAAGTTCAAATCCCGGCGATGGCATTGCTCATTTTTCGTGGTTCCTGCTTGAAAATAGCCTGATGAATCTACAGTGGCGCCCGAACTAAATGATCGTGGGTGATGATTCTTCTCCAAAGCGCGAGTATATAAAGTATTTTCTTCCTCCTTTCTGCATGCCTTTGTGGTGTAACAGTGGCACACACATATTCAAGAGGTCCAAGTTCAAATCCCGGCGATGGCATTGCTCATTTTTCGTGGTTCCTGCTTGAAAATAGCCTGATGACTCTACAGTGGCGCCCGAACTAAATGATGGTGGGTGATGATTCTTCTCCAAAGCGCGAGTATATAAAGTATTTTCTTCCTCCTTTCAGCATGCCTTTGTGGTGTAACAGTGGCACACTCGGTCGGTGTGGCACACACATATTCAAGAGGTCCAAGTTCAAATCCCGGCGAGGGCATTGCTCATTTTTCGTGGTTCCTGCTTGAAAATAGCCTGATGACTCTACAGTGGCGCCCGAACTAAATGATGGTGGGTGATGATTCTTCTCCAAAGCGCGAGTATATAAAGTATTTTCTTCCTCCTTTCTGCATGCCTTTGTGGTGTAACAGTGGCACACTCGGTCGGTGTGGCACACACATATTCAAGAGGTCCAAGTTCAAATCCCGGCGATGGCATTGCTCATTTTTCGTGGTTCCTGCTTGAAAATAGCCTGATGACTCTACAGTGGCGCCCGAACTAAATGATGGTGGGTGATGATTCTTCTCCAAAGCGCGAGTATATAAAGTATTTTCTTCCTCCTTTCTGCATGCCTTTGTGGTGTAACAGTGGCACACACATATTCAAGAGGTCCAAGTTCAAATCCCGGCGATGGCATTGCTCATTTTTCGTGGTTCCTGCTTGAAAATAGCCTGATGACTCTACAGTGGCGCCCGAACTAAATGATGGTGGGTGATGATTCTTCCCCAAAGCGCGAGTATATAAAGTATTTTCTTCCTCCTTTATGCATGCCTTTGTTGTGTAACAGTGGCACACTCGGTCGGTGTGGCACAGACATATTCAAGAGGTCCAAGTTCAAATCCCGGCGATGGCATTGCTCATTTTTCGTGGTTCCTGCTTGAAAATAGCCTGATGACTCTACAGTGGCGCCCGAACTAAATGATCGTGGGTGATGATTCTTCTCCAAAGCGCGAGTATATAAAGTATTTTCTTCCTCCTTTCTGCATGCCTTTGTGGTGTAACAGTGGCACACTCGGTCGGTGTGGCACACACATATTCAAGAGGTCCAAGTTCAAATCCCGGCGATGGCATTGCTCATTTTTCGTGGTTCCTGCTTGAAAATAGCCTGATGACTCTACAGTGGCGCCCGAACTAAATGATGGTGGGTTATGATTCTTCTCCAAAGCGCGAGTATATAAAGTATTTTCTTCCTCCTTTCTGCATGCCTTTGTGGTGTAACAGTGGCACACTCGGTCGGTGTGGCACACACATATTCAAGAGGTCCAAGTTCAGATCCCGGCGATGGCATTGCTCATTTTTCGTGGTTCCTGCTTGAAAATAGCCTGATGACTCTACAGTGGCGCCCGAACTAAATGATGGTGGGTTATGATTCTTCTCCAAAGCGCGAGTATATAAAGTATTTTCTTCCTCCTTTCTGCATGCCTTTGTGGTGTAACAGTGGCACACTCGTTGGTGTGGCACACACATATTCAAGAGGTCCAAGTTCAGATCCCGGCGATGGCATTGCTCATTTTTCGTGGTTCCTGCTTGAAAATAGCCTGATGACTCTACAGTGGCGCCCGAACTAAATGATGGTGGGTGATGATTCTTCTCCAAAGCGCGAGTATATAAAGTATTTTCTTCCTCCTTTATGCATGCCTTTGTGGTGTAACAGTGGCACACTCGGTTGGTGTGGCACACACATATTCAAGAGGTCCAAGTTCAAATCCCGGCGATGGCATTGCTCATTTTTCGTGGTTCCTGCTTGAAAATAGCCTGATGACTCTACAGTGGCGCCCGAACTAAATGATGGTGGGTGATGATTCTTCTCCAAAGCGCGAGTATATAAAGTATTTTCTTCCTCCTTTCTGCATGCCTTTGTGGTGTAACAGTGGCTCACACATATTCAAGAGGTCCAAGTTCAAATCCCGGCGATGGCATTGCTCATTTTTCGTGGTTCCTGCTTGAAAATAGCCTGATGACTCTACAGTGGCGCCCGAACTAAATGATGGTGGGTGATGATTCTTCCCCAAATGGCGAGTATATAAAGTATTTTCTTCCTCCTTTATGCATGCCTTTGTTGTGTAACAGTGGCACACTCGGTCGGTGTGGCACAGACATATTCAAGAGGTCCAAGTTCAAATCCCGGCGATGGCATTGCTCATTTTTCGTGGTTCCTGCTTGAAAATAGCCTGATGACTCTACAGTGGCGCCCGAACTAAATGATCGTGGGTGATGATTCTTCTCCAAAGCGCGAGTATATAAAGTATTTTCTTCCTCCTTTCTGCATGCCTTTGTGGTGTAACAGTGGCACACTCGGTCGGTGTGGCACACACATATTCAAGAGGTCCAAGTTCAAATCCCGGCGATGGCATTGCTCATTTTTCGTGGTTCCTGCTTGAAAATAGCCTGATGACTGTACAGTGGCGCCCGAACTAAATGATGGTGGGTGATGATTCTTCTCCAAAGCGCGAGTATATAAAGTATTTTCTTCCTCCTTTATGCATGCCTTTGTTGTGTAACAGTGGCACACTCGGTCGGTGTGGCACACACATATTCAAGAGGTCCAAGTTCAAATCCCGGCGATGGCATTGCTCATTTTTCGTGGTTCCTGCTTGAAAATAGCCTGATGACTCTACAGTGGCGCCCGAACTAAATGATCGTGGGTGATGATTCTTCTCCAAAGCGCGAGTATATAAAGTATTTTCTTCCTCCTTTCTGCATGCCTTTGTGGTGTAACAGTGGCACACACATATTCAAGAGGTCCAAGTTCAAATCCCGGCGATGGCATTGCTCATTTTTCGTGGTTCCTGCTTGAAAATAGCCTGATGACTCTACAGTGGCGCCCGAACTAAATGATGGTGGGTGATGATTCTTCTCCAAAGCGCGAGTATATAAAGTATTTTCTTCCTCCTTTCAGCATGCCTTTGTGGTGTAACAGTGGCACACTCGGTCGGTGTGGCACACACATATTCAAGAGGTCCAAGTTCAAATCCCGGCGATGGCATTGCTCATTTTTCGTGGTTCCTGCTTGAAAATAGCCTGATGACTCTACAGTGGCGCCCGAACTAAATGATGGTGGGTGATGATTCTTCTCCAAAGCGCGAGTATATAAAGTATTTTCTTCCTCCTTTCTGCATGCCTTTGTGGTGTAACAGTGGCACACTCGGTCGGTGTGGCACACACATATTCAAGAGGTCCAAGTTCAAATCCCGGCGATGGCATTGCTCATTTTTCGTGGTTCCTGCTTGAAAATAGCCTGATGACTCTACAGTGGCGCCCGAACTAAATGATGGTGGGTGATGATTCTTCTCCAAAGCGCGAGTATATAAAGTATTTTCTTCCTCCTTTCTGCATGCCTTTGTGGTGTAACAGTGGCACACACATATTCAAGAGGTCCAAGTTCAGATCCCGGCGATGGCATTGCTCATTTTTCGTGGTTCCTGCTTGAAAATAGCCTGATGACTCTACAGTGGCGCCCGAACTAAATGATGGTGGGTGATGATTCTTCCCCAAAGCGCGAGTATATAAAGTATTTTCTTCCTCCTTTATGCATGCCTTTGTTGTGTAACAGTGGCACACTCGGTCGGTGTGGCACAGACATATTCAAGAGGTCCAAGTTCAAATCCCGGCGATGGCATTGCTCATTTTTCGTGGTTCCTGCTTGAAAATAGCCTGATGACTCTACAGTGGCGCCCGAACTAAATGATCGTGGGTGATGATTCTTCTCCAAAGCGCGAGTATATAAAGTATTTTCTTCCTCCTTTCTGCATGCCTTTGTGGTGTAACAGTGGCACACTCGGTCGGTGTGGCACACACATATTCAAGAGGTCCAAGTTCAAATCCCGGCGATGGCATTGCTCATTTTTCGTGGTTCCTGCTTGAAAATAGCCTGATGACTGTACAGTGGCGCCCGAACTAAATGATGGTGGGTGATGATTCTTCTCCAAAGCGCGAGTATATAAAGTATTTTCTTCCTCCTTTATGCATGCCTTTGTTGTGTAACAGTGGCACACTCGGTCGGTGTGGCACACACATATTCAAGAGGTCCAAGTTCAAATCCCGGCGATGGCATTGCTCATTTTTCGTGGTTCCTGCTTGAAAATAGCCTGATGACTCTACAGTGGCACCCGAACTAAATGATCGTGGGTGATGATTCTTCTCCAAAGCGCGAGTATATAAAGTATTTTCTTCCTCCTTTCTGCATGCCTTTGTGGTGTAACAGTGGCACACACATATTCAAGAGGTCCAAGTTCAAATCCCGGCGATGGCATTGCTCATTTTTCGTGGTTCCTGCTTGAAAATAGCCTGATGACTCTACAGTGGCGCCCGAACTAAATGATGGTGGGTGATGATTCTTCTCTAAAGCGCGAGTATATAAAGGATTTTCTTCCTCCTTTCTGCATGCCTTTGTGGTGTAACAGTGGCACACTCGGTCGGTGTGGCACACACATATTCAAGAGGTCCAAGTTCAAATCCCGGCGATGGCATTGCTCATTTTTCGTGGTTCCTGCTTGAAAATAGCCTGATGACTCTACAGTGGCGCCCGAACTAAATGATGGTGGGTGATGATTCTTCTCCAAAGCGCGAGTATATAAAGTATTTTCTTCCTCCTTTCTGCATGCCTTTGTGGTGTAACAGTGGCACACTCGGTCGGTGTGGCACACACATATTCAAGAGGTCCAAGTTCAAATCCCGGCGATGGCATTGCTCATTTTTCGTGGTTCCTGCTTGAAAATTGCCTGATGACTCTACAGTGGCGCCCGAACTAAATGATGGTGGGTTATGATTCTTCTCCAAAGCGCGAGTATATAAAGTATTTTCTTCCTCCTTTCTGCATGCCTTTGTGGTGTAACAGTGGCACACTCGGTTGGTGTGGCACACACATATTCAAGAGGTCCAAGTTCAGATCCCGGCATTGCTCATTTTTCGTGGTTCCTGCTTGAAAATAGCCTGATGACTCTACAGTGGCGCCCGAACAAAATGATGGTGGGTGATGATTCTTCCCCAAAGCGCGAGTATATAAAGTATTTTCTTCCTCCTTTCTGCATGCCTTTGTTGTGTAACAGTGGCACACTCGGTCGGTGTGGCACAGACATATTCAAGAGGTCCAAGTTCAAATCCCGGCGATGGCATTGCTCACTTTTCGTGGTTCCTGCTTGAAAATAGCCTGATGACTCTACAGTGGCGCCCGAACTAAATGATCGTGGGTGATGATTCTTCTCCAAAGCGCGAGTATATAAAGTATTTTCTTCCTCCTTTCTGCATGCCTTTGTGGTGTAACAGTGGCACACTCGGTCGGTGTGGCACACACATATTCAAGAGGTCCAAGTTCAAATCCCGGCGATGGCATTGCTCATTTTTCGTGGTTCTTGCTTGAAAATAGCCTGATGACTGTACAGTGGCGCCCGAACTAAATGATGGTGGGTGATAATTCTTCTCCAAAGCGCGAGTATATAAAGTATTTTCTTCCTCCTTTATGCATGCCTTTGTTGTGTAACAGTGGCACACTCGGTCGGTGTGGCACACACATGTTCAAGAGGTCCAAGTTCAAATCCCGGCGATGGCATTGCTCATTTTTCGTGGTTCCTGCTTGAAAATAGCCTGATGACTCTACAGTGGCGCCCGAACTAAATGATCGTGGGTGATGATTCTTCTCCAAAGCGCGAGTATATAAAGTATTTTCTTCCTCTTTACTGCATGCCTTTGTGGTGTAACAGTGGCACACACATATTCAAGAGGTCCAAGTTCAAATCCCGGCGATGGCATTGCTCAGTTTTCGTTTTTCCTGCTTGAAAATAGCCTGATGACTCTACAGTGGCGCCCGAAGTAAATGATGGTGGGTGATGATTCTTCTCCAAAGCGCGAGTGTATAAAGGATTTTCTTCCTCCTTTCTGCATGCCTTTGTGGTGTAACAGTGGCACACACATATTCAAGAGGTCCAAGTTCAAATCCCGGCGATGGCATTGCTCATTTTTCGTGGTTCCTGCTTGAAAATAGCCTCATGACTCTACAGTGGCGCCCGAACTAAATGATGGTGGGTGATGATTCTTCTCCAAAGCGCGAGTATATAAAGTATTTTCTTCCTCCTTTCTGCATGCCTTTGTGGTGTAACAGTGGCACACTCGTTCGGTGTGGCACACACATATTCAAGAGGTCCAAGTTCAAATCCCGGCGATGGCATTGCTCATTTTTCGTGGTTCCTGCTTGAAAATAGCCTGATGACTCTACAGTGGCGCCCCAACTAAATGATGGTGGGTTATGATTCTTCTCCAAAGCGCGAGTATATAAAGTATTTTCTTCCTCCTTTCTGCATGCCTTTGTGGTGTAACAGTGGCACACTCGGTTGGTGTGGCACACACATATTCAAGAGGTCCAAGTTCAGATCCCGGCGATGGCATTGCTCATTTTTCGTGGTTCCTGCTTGAAAATAGCCTGATGACTCTACAGTGGCGCCCGAACTAAATGATGGTGGGTGATGATTCTTCTCCAAAGCGCGAGTATATAAAGTATTTTCTTCCTCCTTTATGCATGCCTTTGTTGTGTAACAGTGGCACACTCGGTCGGTGTGGCACACACATATTCAAGAGGTCCAAGTTCAAATCCCGGCGATGGCATTGCTCATTTTTCGTGGTTCCTGCTTGAAAATAGCCTGATGACTCTACAGTGGCGCCCGAACTAAATGATCGTGGGTGATGATTCTTCTCCAAAGCGCGAGAATATAAAGTATTTTCTTCCTCCTTTCTGCATGCCTTTGTGGTGTAACAGTGGCACACACATATTCAAGAGGTCCAAGTTCAAATCCCGGCGGTGGCATTGCTCAGATTTCGTTTTTCCTGCTTGAAAATAGCCTGATGACTCTACAGTGGCGCCCGAACTAAATGATGGTGGGTGATGATTCTTCTACAAAGCGCGAGTATATAAAGGATTTTCTTCCTCCTTTCTGCATGCCTTTGTGGTGTAACAGTGGCACACTCGGTCGGTGTGGCACACACATATTCAAGAGGTCCAAGTTCAAATCCCGGCGATGGCATTGCTCATTTTTCGTGGTTCCTGCTTGAAAATAGCCTGATGACTCTACAGTGGCGCCCGAACTAAATGATGGTGGGTGATGATTCTTCTCCAAAGCGCGAGTATATAAAGTATTTTCTTCCTCCTTTCTGCATGCCTTTGTTGTGTAACAGTGGCACACTCGGTCGGTGTGGCACAGACATATTCAAGAGGTCCAAGTTCAAATCCCGGCGATGGCATTGCTCATTTTTCGTGGTTCCTGCTTGAAAATAGCCTGATGACTCTACAGTGGCGCCCGAACTAAATGATCGTGGGTGATGATTCTTCTCCAAAGCGCGAGTATATAAAGTATTTTCTTCCTCCTTTCTGCATGCCTTTGTGGTGTAACAGTGGCACACTCGGTCGGTGTGGCACACACATATTCAAGAGGTCCAAGTTCAAATCCCGGCGATGGCATTGCTCATTTTTCGTGGTTCTTGCTTGAAAATAGCCTGATGACTGTACAGTGGCGCCCGAACTAAATGATGGTGGGTGATGATTCTTCTCCAAAGCGCGAGTATATAAAGTATTTTCTTCCTCCTTTATGCATGCCTTTGTTGTGTAACAGTGGCACACTCGGTCGGTGTGGCACACACATGTTCAAGAGGTCCAAGTTCAAATCCCGGCGATGGCATTGCTCATTTTTCGTGGTTCCTGCTTGAAAATAGCCTGATGACTCTACAGTGGCGCCCGAACTAAATGATCGTGGGTGATGATTCTTCTCCAAAGCGCGAGTATATAAAGTATTTTCTTCCTCTTTACTGCATGCCTTTGTGGTGTAACAGTGGCACACACATATTCAAGAGGTCCAAGTTCAAATCCCGGCGATGGCATTGCTCAGTTTTCGTTTTTCCTGCTTGAAAATAGCCTGATGACTCTACAGTGGCGCCCGAAGTAAATGATGGTGGGTGATGATTCTTCTCCAAAGCGCGAGTGTATAAAGGATTTTCTTCCTCCTTTCTGCATGCCTTTGTGGTGTAACAGTGGCACACACATATTCAAGAGGTCCAAGTTCAAATCCCGGCGATGGCATTGCTCATTTTTCGTGGTTCCTGCTTGAAAATAGCCTGATGACTCTACAGTGGCGCCCGAACTAAATGATGGTGGGTGATGATTCTTCTCCAAAGCGCGAGTATATAAAGTATTTTCTTCCTCCTTTCTGCATGCCTTTGTGGTGTAACAGTGGCACACTCGTTCGGTGTGGCACACACATATTCAAGAGGTCCAAGTTCAAATCCCGGCGATGGCATTGCTCATTTTTCGTGGTTCCTGCTTGAAAATAGCCTGATGACTCTACAGTGGCGCCCCAACTAAATGATGGTGGGTTATGATTCTTCTCCAAAGCGCGAGTATATAAAGTATTTTCTTCCTCCTTTCTGCATGCCTTTGTGGTGTAACAGTGGCACACTCGGTTGGTGTGGCACACACATATTCAAGAGGTCCAAGTTCAGATCCCGGCGATGGCATTGCTCATTTTTCGTGGTTCCTGCTTGAAAATAGCCTGATGACTCTACAGTGGCGCCCGAACTAAATGATGGTGGGTGATGATTCTTCTCCAAAGCGCGAGTATATAAAGTATTTTCTTCCTCCTTTATGCATGCCTTTGTTGTGTAACAGTGGCACACTCGGTCGGTGTGGCACACACATATTCAAGAGGTCCAAGTTCAAATCCCGGCGATGGCATTGCTCATTTTTCGTGGTTCCTGCTTGAAAATAGCCTGATGACTCTACAGTGGCGCCCGAACTAAATGATCGTGGGTGATGATTCTTCTCCAAAGCGCGAGAATATAAAGTATTTTCTTCCTCCTTTCTGCATGCCTTTGTGGTGTAACAGTGGCACACACATATTCAAGAGGTCCAAGTTCAAATCCCGGCGGTGGCATTGCTCAGATTTCGTTTTTCCTGCTTGAAAATAGCCTGATGACTCTACAGTGGCGCCCGAACTAAATGATGGTGGGTGATGATTCTTCTACAAAGCGCGAGTATATAAAGGATTTTCTTCCTCCTTTCTGCATGCCTTTGTGGTGTAACAGTGGCACACTCGGTCGGTGTGGCACACACATATTCAAGAGGTCCAAGTTCAGATCCCGGCATTGCTCATTTTTCGTGGTTCCTGCTTGAAAATAGCCTGATGACTCTACAGTGGCGCCCGAACAAAATGATGGTGGGTGATGATTCTTCCCCAAAGCGCGAGTATATAAAGTATTTTCTTCCTCCTTTCTGCATGCCTTTGTTGTGTAACAGTGGCACACTCGGTCGGTGTGGCACAGACATATTCAAGAGGTCCAAGTTCAAATCCCGGCGATGGCATTGCTCATTTTTCGTGGTTCCTGCTTGAAAATAGCCTGATGACTCTACAGTGGCGCCCGAACTAAATGATCGTGGGTGATGATTCTTCTCCAAAGCGCGAGTATATAAAGTATTTTCTTCCTCCTTTCTGCATGCCTTTGTGGTGTAACAGTGGCACACTCGGTCGGTGTGGCACACACATATTCAAGAGGTCCAAGTTCAAATCCCGGCGATGGCATTGCTCATTTTTCGTGGTTCTTGCTTGAAAATAGCCTGATGACTGTACAGTGGCGCCCGAACTAAATGATGGTGGGTGATGATTCTTCTCCAAAGCGCGAGTATATAAAGTATTTTCTTCCTCCTTTATGCATGCCTTTGTTGTGTAACAGTGGCACACTCGGTCGGTGTGGCACACACATGTTCAAAAGGTCCAAGTTCAAATCCCGGCGATGGCATTGCTCATTTTTCGTGGTTCCTGCTTGAAAATAGCCTGATGACTCTACAGTGGCGCCCGAACTAAATGATCGTGGGTGATGATTCTTCTCCAAAGCGCGAGTATATAAAGTATTTTCTTCCTCTTTACTGCATGCCTTTGTGGTGTAACAGTGGCACACACATATTCAAGAGGTCCAAGTTCAAATCCCGGCGATGGCATTGCTCAGTTTTCGTTTTTCCTGCTTGAAAATAGCCTGATGACTCTACAGTGGCGCCCGAAGTAAATGATGGTGGGTGATGATTCTTCTCCAAAGCGCGAGTATATAAAGTATTTTCTTCCTCCTTTCTGCATGCCTTTGTGGTGTAACAGTGGCACACTCGTTCGGTGTGGCACACACATATTCAAGAGGTCCAAGTTCAAATCCCGGCGATGGCATTGCTCATTTTTCGTGGTTCCTGCTTGAAAATAGCCTGATGACTCTACAGTGGCGCCCCAACTAAATGATGGTGGGTTATGATTCTTCTCCAAAGCGCGAGTATATAAAGTATTTTCTTCCTCCTTTCTGCATGCCTTTGTGGTGTAACAGTGGCACACTCGGTTGGTGTGGCACACACATATTCAAGAGGTCCAAGTTCAGATCCCGGCGATGGCATTGCTCATTTTTCGTGGTTCCTGCTTGAAAATAGCCTGATGACTCTACAGTGGCGCCCGAACTAAATGATGGTGGGTGATGATTCTTCTCCAAAGCGCGAGTATATAAAGTATTTTCTTCCTCCTTTATGCATGCCTTTGTTGTGTAACAGTGGCACACTCGGTCGGTGTGGCACACACATATTCAAGAGGTCCAAGTTCAAATCCCGGCGATGGCATTGCTCATTTTTCGTGGTTCCTGCTTGAAAATAGCCTGATGACTCTACAGTGGCGCCCGAACTAAATGATCGTGGGTGATGATTCTTCTCCAAAGCGCGAGAATATAAAGTATTTTCTTCCTCCTTTCTGCATGCCTTTGTGGTGTAACAGTGGCACACACATATTCAAGAGGTCCAAGTTCAAATCCCGGCGGTGGCATTGCTCAGATTTCGTTTTTCCTGCTTGAAAATAGCCTGATGACTCTACAGTGGCGCCCGAACTAAATGATGGTGGGTGATGATTCTTCTACAAAGCGCGAGTATATAAAGGATTTTCTTCCTCCTTTCTGCATGCCTTTGTGGTGTAACAGTGGCACACTCGGTCGGTGTGGCACACACATATTCAAGAGGTCCAAGTTCAAATCCCGGCGATGGCATTGCTCATTTTTCGTGGTTCCTGCTTGAAAATAGCCTGATGACTCTACAGTGGCGCCCGAACTAAATGATGGTGGGTGATGATTCTTCTCCAAAGCGCGAGTATATAAAGTATTTTCTTCCTCCTTTCTGCATGCCTTTGTGGTGTAACAGTGGCACACTCGGTCGGTGTGGCACACACATATTCAAGAGGTCCAAGTTCAAATCCCGGCGATGGCATTGCTCATTTTTCGTGGTTCCTGCTTGAAAATAGCCTGATGACTCTACAGTGGCGCCCCAACTAAATGATGGTGGGTTATGATTCTTCTCCAAAGCGCGAGTATATAAAGTATTTTCTTCCTCCTTTCTGCATGCCTTTGTGGTGTAACAGTGGCACACTCGGTTGGTGTGGCACACACATATTCAAGAGGTCCAAGTTCAGATCCCGGCGATGGCATTGCTCATTTTTCGTGGTTCCTGCTTGAAAATAGCCTGATGACTCTACAGTGGCGCCCGAACTAAATGATGGTGGGTGATGATTCTTCTCCAAAGCGCGAGTATATAAAGTATTTTCTTCCTCCTTTATGCATGCCTTTGTTGTGTAACAGTGGCACACTCGGTCGGTGTGGCACACACATATTCAAGAGGTCCAAGTTCAAATCCCGGCGATGGCATTGCTCATTTTTCGTGGTTCCTGCTTGAAAATAGCCTGATGACTCTACAGTGGCGCCCGAACTAAATGATGGTGGGTGATGATTCTTCTCCAAAGCGCGAGTATATAAAGTATTTTCTTCCTCCTTTCTGCATGCCTTTGTGGTGAACAGTGGCACACTCGGTCGGTGTGGCACACACATATTCAAGAGGTCCAAGTTCAAATCCCGGCGATGGCATTGCTCATTTTTCGTGGTTCCTGCTTGAAAATAGCCTGATGACTCTACAGTGGCGCCCCAACTAAATGATGGTGGGTTATGATTCTCCTCCAAAGCGCGAGTATATAAAGTATTTTCTTCCTCCTTTATGCATGCCTTTGTTGTGTAACAGTGGCACACTCGGTCGGTGTGGCACACACATATTCAAGAGGTCCAAGTTCAAATCCCGGCGATGGCATTGCTCATTTTTCGTGGTTCCTGCTTGAAAATAGCCTGATGACTCTACAGTGGCGCCCGAACTAAATGATGGTGGGTGATGATTCTTCTCCAAAGCGCGAGTATATAAAGTATTTTCTTCCTCCTTTCTGCATGCCTTTGTGGTGTAACAGTGGCACACACATATTCAAGAGGTCCAAGTTCAAATCCCGGCGATGGCATTGCTCATTTTTCGTGGTTCCTGCTTGAAAATAGCCTGATGACTCTACAGTGGCGCCCGAACTAAATGATGGCGGGTGATGATTCTTCTCCAAAGCGCGAGTATATAAAGTATTTTCTTCCTCCTTTCTGCATGCCTTTGTGGTGTAACAGTGGCACACTCTGTCGGTGTGGCACACACATATTCAAGAGGTCCAAGTTCAAATCCCGGCGATGGCATTGCTCATTTTTCGTGGTTCTTGCTTGAAAATAGCCTGATGACTCTACAGTGGCGCCCGAACTATATGATGGTGGGTGATGATTCTTCTCCAAAGCGCGAGTATATAAAGTATTTTCTTCCTCCTTACTGCATGCCTTTGTGGTGTAACAGTGGCACACTCGGTCGGTGTGGCACACACATATTCAAGAGGTCCAAGTTCAAATCCCGGCGATGGCATTGCTCATTTTTCGTGGTTCCTGCTTGAAAATAGCCTGATGACTGTACAGTGGCGCCCGAACTAAATGATGGTGGGTGATGATTCTTCTCCAAAGCGCGAGTATATAAAGTATTTTCTTCCTCCTTTATGCATGCCTTTGTTGTGTAACAGTGGCACACTCGGTCGGTGTGGCACACACATATTCAAGAGGTCCAAGTTCAAATCCCGGCGATGGCATTGCTCATTTTTCGTGGTTCCTGCTTGAAAATAGCCTGATGACTCTACAGTGGCGCCCGAACTAAATGATCGTGGGTGATGATTCTTCTCCAAAGCGCGAGTATATAAAGTATTTTCTTCCTCCTTTCTGCATGCCTTTGTGGTGTAACAGTGGCACACACATATTCAAGAGGTCCAAGTTCAAATCCCGGCGATGGCATTGCTCATTTTTCGTGGTTCCTGCTTGAAAATAGCCTGATGACTCTACAGTGGCGCCCGAACTAAATGATGGTGGGTGATGATACTTCTCCAAAGCGCGAGTATATAAAGGATTTTCTTCCTCCTTTCTGCATGCCTTTGTGGTGTAACAGTGGCACACTCAGTCGGTGTGGCACACACATATTCAAGAGGTCCAAGTTCAAATCCCGGCGATGGCATTGCTCATTTTTCGTGGTTCCTGTTTGAAAATAGCCTGATGACTCTACAGTGGCGCCCGAACTAAATGATGGTGGGTGATGATACTTCTCCAAAGCGCGAGTATATAAAGGATTTTCTTCCTCCTTTCTGCATGCCTTTGTGGTGTAACAGTGGCACACTCGGTCGGTGTGGCACACACATATTCAAGAGGTCCAAGTTCAAATCCCGGCGATGGCATTGCTCATTTTTCGTGGTTCCTGCTTGAAAATAGCCTGATGACTCTACAGTGGCGCCCGAACTAAATGATGGTGGGTGATGATTCTTCTCCAAAGCGCGAGTATATAAAGTATTTTCTTCCTCCTTTCTGCATGCCTTTGTGGTGTAACAGTGGCACACTCGGTCGGTGTGGCACACAGATATTCAAGAGGTCCAAGTTCAAATCCCGGCGATGGCATTGCTCATTTTTCGTGGTTCCTGCTTGAAAATAGCCTGATGTCTCTACAGTGGCGCCCGAACTAAATGATGGTGGGTGATGATTCTTCTCCAAAGCGCGAGTATATAAAGTATTTTCTTCCTCCTTTCTGCATGCCTTTGTGGTGTAACAGTGGCACACTCGGTCGGTGTGGCACACACATATTCAAGAGGTCCAAGTTCAAATCCCGGCGATGGCATTGCTCATTTTTCGTGGTTCCTGCTAGAAAATAGCCTGATGACTGTACAGTTGCGCCCGAACTAAATGATGGTGGGTGATGATTCTTCTCCAAAGCGCGAGTATATAAAGTATTTTCTTCCTCCTTTATGCATGCCTTTGTTGTGTAACAGTGGCACACTCGGTCGGTGTGGCACCCACATATTCAAGAGGTCCAAGTTCAAATCCCGGCGATGGCATTGCTCATTTTTCGTGGTTCCTGCTTGAAAATTGCCTGATGACTCTACAGTGGCGCCCGAACTAAATGATCGTGGGTGATGATTCTTCTCCAAAGCGCGAGTATATAAAGTATTTTCTTCCTCCTTTCTGCATGCCTTTGTGGTGTAACAGTGGCACACACATATTCAAGAGTTCCAAGTTCAAATCCCGGCGATGGCATTGCTCATTTTTCGTGGTTCCTGCTTGAAAATAGCCTGATGACTCTACAGTGGCGCCCGAACTAAATGATGGTGGGTGATGATTCTTCTCGAAAGCGCGAGTATATAAAGTATTTTCTTCCTCCTTTCTGCATGCCTTTGTGGTGTAACAGTGGCACACTCGGACGGTGTGGCACACACATATTCAAGAGGTCCAAGTTCAAATCCCGGCGATGGCATTGCTCATTTTTCGTGGTTCCTGCTTGAAAATAGCCTGATGACTCTACAGTGGCGCCCGAACTAAATGATGGTGGGTGATGATTCTTCTCCAAAGCGCGAGTATATAAAGTATTTTCTTCCTCCTTTCTGCATGCCTTTGTGGTGTAACAGTGGCACACTCGGTCGGTGTGGCACACACATATTCAAGAGGTCCAAGTTCAAATCCCGGCGATGGCATTGCTCATTTTTCGTGGTTCCTGCTTGAAAATAGCCTTATGACTCTACAGTGGCGCCCGAACTAAATGATGGTGGGTGATGATTCTTCTCCAAAGCGCGTGTATATAAAGTATTTTCTTCCTCCTTTCTGCATGTCTTTGTGGTGTAACAGTGGCACACTCGGTCGGTGTGGCACACACATATTCAAGAGGTCCAAGTTCAAATCCCGGCGATGGCATTGCTCATTTTTCGTGGTTCCTGCTTGAAAATAGCCTTATGACTCTACAGTGGCGCCCGAACTAAATGATGGTGGGTGATGATTCTTCTCCAAAGCGCGAGTATATAAAGTATTTTCTTCCTCCTTTATGCATGCCTTTGTGGTGTAACAGTGGCACACTCGGTTGGTGTGGCACACACATATTCAAGAGGTCCAAGTTCAAATCCCGGCGATGGCATTGCTCATTTTTCGTGGTTCCTGCTTGAAAATAGCCTGATGACTCTACAGTGGCGCCCGAACTAAATGATGGTGGGTGATGATTCTTCTCCAAAGCGCGAGTATATAAAGTATTTTCTTCTTCCTTTCTGCATGCCTTTGTGGTGTAACAGTGGCACACTCGGTCGGTGTGGCACACACATATTCAAGAGGTCCAAGTTCAAATCCCGGCGATGGCATTGCTCATTTTTCGTGGTTCCTGCTTGAAAATAGCCTGATGACTCTACAGTGGCGCCCGAACTAAATGATCGTGGGTGATGATTCTTCTCCAAAGCGCGAGTATATAAAGTATTTTCTTCCTCCTTTCTGCATGCCTTTGTGGTGTAACAGTGGCACACACATATTCAAGAGGTCCAAGTTCAAATCCCGGCGATGGCATTGCTCATTTTTCGTGGTTCCTGCTTGAAAATAGCCTGATGACTCTACAGTGGCGCCCGAACTAAATGATGGTGGGTGATGATTCTTCTCCAAAGCGCGAGTATATAAAGTATTTTCTTCCTTCTTTCTGCATGCCTTTGTGGTGTAACAGTGGCACACTCGGTCGGTGTGGCACACACATATTCAAGAGGTCCAAGTTCAAATCCCGGCGATGGCATTGCTCATTTTTCGTGGTTCCTGCTTGAAAATAGCCTGATGTCTCTACAGTGGCGCCCGAAGTAAATGATGGTTGGTGATGATTCTTCTCCAAAGCGCGAGTATATAAAGTATTTTCTTCCTCCTTTCTGCATGCCTTTGTGGTGTAACAGTGGCACACTCGGTCGGTGTGGCACACACATATTCAAGAGGTCCAAGTTCAAATCCCGGCGATGGCATTGCTCATTTTTCGTGGTTCCTGCTTGAAAATAGCCTGATGACTGTACAGTGGCGCCCGAACTAAATGATGGTGGGTGATGATTCTTCTCCAAAGCGCGAGTATATAAAGTATTTTCTTCCTCCTTTATGCATGCCTTTGTTGTGTAACAGTGGCACACTCGGTCGGTGTGGCACACACATATTCAAGAGGTCCAAGTTCAAATCCCGGCGATGGCATTGCTCATTTTTCGTGGTTCCTGCTTGAAAATAGCCTGATGACTCTACAGTGACGCCCGAACTAAATGATCGTGGGTGATGATTCTTCTCCAAAGCGCGAGTATATAAAGTATTTTCTTCCTCCTTTCTGCATGCCTTTGTGGTGTAACAGTGGCACACACATATTCAAGAGGTCCAAGTTCAAATCCCGGCGATGGCATTGCTCATTTTTCGTGGTTCCTGCTTGAAAATAGCCTGATGACTCTACAGTGGCGCCCGAACTAAATGATGGCGGGTGATGATTCTTCTCCAAAGCGCGAGTATATAAAGTATTTTCTTCCTCCTTTCTGCATGCCTTTGTGGTGTAACAGTGGCACACTCGGTCGGTGTGGCACACACATATTCAAGAGGTCCAAGTTCAAATCCCGGCGATGGCATTGCTCATTTTTCGTGGTTCCTGCTTGAAAATAGCCTGATGACTCTACAGTGGCGCCCGAACTAAATGATGGTGGGTGATGATTCTTCTCCAAAGCGCGAGTATATAAAGTATTTTCTTCCTCCTTTCTGCATGCCTTTGTGGTGTAACAGTGGCACACTCGGTCGGTGTGGCACACACATATTCAAGAGGTCCAAGTTCAAATCCCGGCGATGGCATTGCTCATTTTTCGTGGTTCCTGCTTGAAAATAGCCTGATGACTGTACAGTGGCGCCCGAACTAAATGATGGTGGGTGATGATTCTTCTCCAAAGCGCGAGTATATAAAGTATTTTCTTCCTCCTTTATGCATGCCTTTGTTGTGTAACAGTGGCACACTCGGTCGGTGTGGCACACACATATTCAAGAGGTCCAAGTTCAAATCCCGGCGATGGCATTGCTCATTTTTCGTGGTTCCTGCTTGAAAATTGCCTGATGACTCTACAGTGGCGCCCGAACTAAATGATCGTGGGTGATGATTCTTCTCCAAAGCGCGAGTATATAAAGTATTTTCTTCCTCCTTTCTGCATGCCTTTGTGGTGTAACAGTGGCACACACATATTCAAGAGGTCCAAGTTCAAATCCCGGCGATGGCATTGCTCATTTTTCGTGGTTCCTGCTTGAAAATAGCCTGATGACTCTACAGTGGCGCCCGAACTAAATGATGGTGGGTGATGATTCTTCTCCAAAGCGCGAGTATATAAAGTATTTTCTTCCTCCTTTATGCATGCCTTTGTTGTGTAACAGTGGCACACTCGGTCGGTGTGGCACACACATATTCAAGAGGTCCAAGTTCAAATCCCGGCGATGGCATTGCTCATTTTTCGTGGTTCCTGCTTGAAAATAGCCTGATGACTCTACAGTGGCGCCCGAACTAAATGATCGTGGGTGATGATTCTTCTCCAAAGCGCGAGTATATAAAGTATTTTCTTCCTCCTTTCTGCATGCCTTTGTGGTGTAACAGTGGCACACACATATTCAAGAGGTCCAAGTTCAAATCCCGGCGATGGCATTGCTCATTTTTCGTGGTTCCTGCTTGAAAATAGCCTGATGACTCTACAGTGGCGCCCGAACTAAATGATGGCGGGTGATGATTCTTCTCCAAAGCGCGAGTATATAAAGTATTTTCTTCCTCCTTTCTGCATGCCTTTGTGGTATAACAGTGGCACACTCGGTCGGTGTGGCACACACATATTCAAGAGGTCCAAGTTCAAATCCCGGCGATGGCATTGCTCATTTTTCGTGGTTCCTGCTTGAAAATAGCCTGATGACTCTACAGTGGCGCCCGAACTAAATGATGGTGGGTGATGATTCTTCTCCAAAGCGCGAGTATATAAAGTATTTTCTTCCTCCTTTCTGCATGCCTTTGTGGTGTAACAGTGGCACACTCGGTCGGTGTGGCACACACATATTCAAGAGGTCCAAGTTCAAATCCCGGCGATGGCATTGCTCATTTTTCGTGGTTCCTGCTTGAAAATAGCCTGATGACTGTACAGTGGCGCCCGAACTAAATGATGGTGGGTGATGATTCTTCTCCAAAGCGCGAGTATATAAAGTATTTTCTTCCTCCTTTATGCATGCCTTTGTTGTGTAACAGTGGCACACTCGGTCGGTGTGGCACACACATATTCAAGAGGTCCAAGTTCAAATCCCGGCGATGGCATTGCTCATTTTTCGTGGTTCCTGCTTGAAAATAGCCTGATGACTCTACAGTGGCGCCCGAACTAAATGATGGTGGGTGATGATTCTTCTCCAAAGCGCGAGTATATAAAGGATTTTCTTCCTCCTTTCTGCATGCCTTTGTGGTGTAACAGTGGCACACACATATTCAAGAGGTCCAAGTTCAAATCCCGGCGATGGCATTGCTCATTTTTCGTGGTTCCTGCTTGAAAATAGCCTGATGACTCTACAGTGGCGCCCGAACTAAATGATGGTGGGTGATGATTCTTCTCCAAAGCGCGAGTATATAAAGTATTTTCTTCCTCCTTTCTGCATGCCTTTGTGGTGTAACAGTGGCACACTCGGTCGGTGGGGCACACACATATTCAAGAGGTCCAAGTTCAAATCCCGGCGATGGCATTGCTCATTTTTCGTGGTTCCTGCTTGAAAATAGCCTTATGACTCTACAGTGGCGCCCGAACTAAATGATGATGGGTGATGATTCTTCTCCAAAGCGCGTGTATATAAAGTATTTTCTTCCTCCTTTCTGCATGCCTTTGTGGTGTAACAGTGGCACACTCGGTCGGTGTGGCACACACATATTCAAGAGGTCCAAGTTCAAATCCCGGCGATGGCATTGCTCATTTTTCGTGGTTCCTGCTTGAAAATAGCCTTATGACTCTACAGTGGCGCCCGAACTAAATGATGGTGGGTGATGATTCTTCTCCAAAGCGCGAGTATATAAAGTATTTTCTTCCTCCTTTATGCATGCCTTTGTGGTGTAACAGTGGCACACTCGGTTGGTGTGGCACACACATATTCAAGAGGTCGAAGTTCAAATCCCGGCGATGGCATTGCTCATTTTTCGTGGTTCCTGCTTGAAAATAGCCTGATGACTCTACAGTGGCGCCCGAACTAAATGATGGTGGGTGATGATTCTTCTCCAAAGCGCGAGTATATAAAGTATTTTCTTCTTCCTTTCTGCATGCCTTTGTGTTGTAACAGTGGCACACTCGGTCGGTGTGGCACACACATATTCAAGAGGTCCAAGTTCAAATCCCGGCGATGGCATTGCTCATTTTTCGTGGTTCCTGCTTGAAAATAGCCTGATGACTCTACAGTGGCACCGAACTAAATGATGGTGGGTGATGATTCTTCTCCAAAGCGCGAGTATATAAAGTATTTTCTTCCTCCTTTCTGCATGCCTTTGTGGTGTAACAGTGGCACACTCGGTCGGTGTGGCACACACATATTCAAGAGGTCCAAGTTCAAATCCCGGCGATGGCATTGCTCATTTTTCGTGGTTCCTGCTTGAAAATAGCCTGATGACTCTACAGTGGCGCCCGAACTAAATGATGGTGGGTGATGATTCTTCTCCAAAGCGCGAGTATATAAAGTATTTTCTTCCTCCTTTCTGCATGCCTTTGTGGTGTAACAGTGGCACACTCGGTCGGTGTGGCACACACATATTCAAGAGGTCCAAGTTCAAATCCCGGCGATGGCATTGCTCATTTTTCGTGGTTCCTGCTTGAAAATAGCCTGATGACTCTACAGTGGCGCCCGAACTAAATGACGGTGGGTGATGATTCTTCTCCAAAGCGCGAGTATATAAAGTATTTTCTTCCTCCTTTCTGCATGCCTTTGTGGTGTAACAGTGGCACACTCGGTCGGTGTGGCACACACATTTTCAAGAGGTCCAAGTTCAAATCCCAGCGATGGCATTGCTCATTTTTCGTGGTTCCTGCTTGAAAATAACCTGATGACTCTACAGTGGCGCCCGAACTAAATGATGGTGGGTGATGATTCTTCTCCAAAGCGCGAGTATATAAAGTATTTTCTTCCTCCTTTCTGCATGCCTTTGTGGTGTAACAGTGGCACACTCGGTCGGTGTGGCACACACATATTCAAGAGGTCCAAGTTCAAATCCCGGCGATGGCATTGCTCATTTTTCGTGGTTCCTGCTTGAAAATAGCCTGATGACTCTACAGTGGCGCCCGAACTAAATGATGGTGGGTGATGATTCTTCTCCAAAGCGCGAGTATATAAAGTATTTTTTTCCTCCTTTCTGCATGCCTTTGTGGTGTAACAGTGGCACACTCGGTCGGTGTGGCACACACATATTCAAGAGGTCCAAGTTCAAATCCCGGCGATGGCATTGCTCATTTTTCGTGGTTCCTGCTTGAAAATAGCCTGATGACTCTACAGTGGCGCCCGAACTAAATGATGGTGGGTGATGATTCTTCTCCAAAGCGCGAGTATATAAAGTATTTTCTTCCTCCTTTCTGCATGCCTTTGTGGTGTAACAGTGGCACACTCGGTCGGTGGGGCACACACGTATTCAAGAGGTCCAAGTTCAAATCCCGGCGTTGGCATTGCTCATTTTTCGGGGTTCCTGCTTCAAAATAGTCCGATAACTACGAACTATCTCCGTGCATAAGGTAAGTAAGGGAATCCTGCTATCAGATAATCCTCCACGAAAACAGCTCTGCCAAAGTAAATAATCCTTGGATTCTTATAAATATAATTTCTGTCTTTCTCAGTGCTTCTTTCTCTCTTCTGCAGATAAAAATAAAGAGCTAAAATAATTTATATTTGCCATGAAATCAAAATTATAAGCCCATTGATAAGTACAATGGGTAGTGCTGCTGTTCAGGGTTCGAATCCCGGAGAAAGTTTGGATACTAGTAAGTGAATGGTGTTTATGTGGCATGTGGGAATTTAGAATATTGGCGAGAGAAGTAAGTGGTAAGAGAAGAGGGGGGGGCAGATCCTCGGATTCATCACCCCAATTCTTTTTCCATCAAAATTAGGATGAAATTTCGATGTTCTCGTTGAGGTTTTTTCCATCAAAACTGGGGAGGGTGTAAAAGTGGCTGTCCTCTGTGATGCAGTTTGGGCAACGTTCTCAATGATTAGAAGCCTAAATGACCGATAGGTATTGGTCAGTCCTGGCGATCGCATCAAGTTGCAAGTGTCGGCCATTTTGAAACAATACATCATAATTTTTTAGTTCTTTAAAGCTTAGGTATGTATTAAGGCGATTTCCATAACCAAAGAAATTTTGCATTTAATTTACTCTTACATAAGGTCATAAAACTGAAGGCTATTTTAAACAAACAATGATCAGTAACAGCTGATTCTTAAAATATTAACCACTTGCAAAACAGCTGTTAATTTACAAATAAATTTGACGAGTAGACGTTTATGTATTTTACATGATAACAAAAAATATGAGAATTTTGACTGTCCATCTATTAAAACACATTGATTTCTCTATATTACAAATGCCAACCCGCGACTTAGAATATGTCTAATTTAGCTCAACCGTTTTTAATTATAATTAATGACAAATATATGCTTTCAAGCTGTAGTTTGTAATATTTTCTTGTTATGTTACTACACATTAAACTATACGAGGTAGTTCCTTATGTATATTAATTCAATCAAATGCCTAATTAATTTGTTGAATAAGATAACATTAGATAACGAGATAAATGTGGATTTACTGAAAAAAGTCTGATATGGACACCACGTGACTTCCTTGCACGGAATATTAAATTATACGCATTTTTTTTTGCTGCATTTCATTTGCATTTATTTCTTCGAATTTCGATAGAGATAAATTTCGCTTCGTGGTAACGCAAAAATGCATAAAACCTCAAAATATCTTCAATAAAAATTAGAAAGTATAAAAAAAAATGAAACACCAAATACAGTTAAAACAATTTAAAAAAATCTGATGTGTACACCACATGACTTCCTTGTATTGGAATATTAAATTGGAATATTAAATTATACGCATTTTTTCTTGCATTTCGTTTAAACTTATTGGATTGAATTAAATCTGCTTCGCCGACAGCGCATAAACCACAATAAAATAAATGCATTCTTTAAAATTCACTCTAGTATTTGTTTACCATAGCGACACTCTGGAGCTAGATTTACTTAACAGTATTAATAATTATATAACAGTTAACTTATATGATAATTATATAACGGAAACTAAGTTAACTGTTATATAATCCAATAATTATATAACAGTTAACGTATATATTTCGTTCATATTATAACTCATAATGCACAAAATTTATATCATTTAAAGAATGGAATTATCCAATCGTTGCCACATGTTCTATTCAAATACTATAATAAAGCTAGAATGATGTATAAAAGAAATTAAGCAAACAAAACAAAAAAGAAACAGTTTTTCATAGACTATTGAGTATTTCTTATTTAATTAATTCAGTTCTCACTTCGCGAGAAGGCAAAAATACATAAAATCTCAAAATATCTATATTAAAAATTGCGAAGTAAATCTCAAACACTTATTTCCTCGAAAAAATTCCAGAAAGAATTAAGCATGATTTAATTGGCAATAATAAATGAAGGCGTTATCTTTGTTGTTGCGAAGCTAAGTTTCTCTAGATTGGCAACAAATCCACTAGTCTCCTGTTTCAAATGTAAACATCAATGGCCGCCATTGAAAAAAGGCTTAGCGGCAATTAAACAACTTTAAAATTGAATTCTAAAAATATTGCACACAGATTTACTAAAGGCATAAAATCCTTAACCGGAAGATAAAAACAATATAATTCAATCATTTTTAAAGCAAAAAATGTACAATTTACAAACATAAAGAGTAAAGTAACTGAGATTACTGAGCCGGGTAACAGACTGGATATATATATAAATATATTTATATAGGTTTGGTGCGACCGATTGCAACCAAAATACGAGGTGCACATCTACATGTTATAGCAGTCCTATATACAAAATTTCAATGTTCTGAGGCTACTCGTTTTTGAGTTATGCGAGATACGTACGTACGTGCGTACGAACGTATGTACGAACGTCTGTACGAACGTATATACGTACGTACATACGTTCGTACAGACTCCACGAAAAATTCTCTTCAGAATTCATTTTAAAGCAGTTTTATAATTTTTTTGGAGGAAAAGAGTGTTTTATTCTGTCCTTACATACAGATATCACGGAAATACATCGTTAAATTGCATTTGAAAGAGGTCAAAATGGGATATTTTCGTTGAAATAGGCTGCCTGAAACTTTTCGCGATTACAATACTTCCTTTTACTTCGTACAAGGAAGTAAAAAACAGTATTTTATCTCATATTTTCAATAGTCAGCAGTCTGACTGAGAAACTGTTGCCAAAACCACGTTTCTAAAAGAATGAAACTATTCAAAATGCTGCGATAAAATCGAAAAGATAAAATTTAAAAAAAAATCTGATTCGAATTTTGAAAAAAATGGCTTCGAGGTTCACTGGCTCTTGTCTAGATGCACCTATATACCAAATTTCGTAGGCCTGGGTCTGTTAGCAGCACGAACGGAAGACACACAGATCCTTTCTTTAATTATATATAGAGATTAACTGAAAAATTTTGGGCCTTTGAAAATTTCACGTGGGAGAGCTGTGATGTAAATGAATGAAATGAGCTTTATCCATGGAAATTCATGGAAATCCATGAAAATGTGCTTAATTGAAATCGATGTGTAACGTATTTCAATTAAAGCATGGTCCCTGGACTCCCTCTCCATTGATGATACGCAGGGAGTTATCCTGGAAAACGATTCTAAAAGATGAAAGGATGGCGGAGCAAGAGCATCATCACCTCAACTCCACTCTGCACCCACCCCCTCCGGTGGTGCTCCGGATGTTGGCAGACGATTCAAATAGAGCCGCAGATAGAGGAGGTGGAGCTTCTTCTATCTTTTGACCGGAAAGAGCTGACCTTGCGCGGAATATTTTAGCCGGGGGCGATTTTCATAGAATGATCAATCATGTAAACGGTAGAGCCATTTTTTTTTCCCTCTTCCTTTATTCCAAGTAATAACGAGAGTCTCCATCGAACGAGAAGAAAGGTAAAGGATGTCGTAAAAGTAACTCAATGAATCATGTCCTTGACACGTTCAAATGCAGATTTTTAGCTTTAAAATGCAGAAAGTCGTAATGTTGACGAACAACTTAAGACGAGAATATTGTAAGAGATACAGGAACCGATTTACTTCCGCTTTACATATACTTCTTTACGATAAACATTATTTTAGATTTGAATATTTACAGGTGCTTAATTCGCATCAGCCTAATGCTTTTGGCAGAGATAACTAATTTCCGATCAATGGCAATGATTACTTGCATTTAATTTAATTACTTGCTCTTAATTTATTTCTTTTTATAATTGAAATTTTGTTATTCATGATTTAATTCAAGTCCCCGTTAAACATTTTTAACATTTTTCGAAATTGAACTTACTAAGTATGGATTCACTCTTTTAAGATAATTCTACTAAAATTAATCTTGGGAGATAATATAATCAATATTCTTTAGTAAATAAATTATAATATATATATTATAAGGTTGTAAGAACAATACAAAAAAGATCAATTTTGGTCAAAATTTTTTGCGCAATGTGCTGCAAAATTAAGGAAATGAGAAGAGAAATTGTAGTTAGCTTGCCAAAAAGTTACCAAAAACTATATTTTCGGAAATTTTAACACAGTATTAAAAACCAATCAAGTTGAATGAGGTAATATGTTAGTTATATGTGAAATAAAAAGTAAATTATAAAACGCAGTAAAATACTAATCGATGGAACAAGTTAAAGGCAAATAATAAAACACAGTAAAATACTAATCGATGGAACAAGTTAAAGGAAAAAATATATTAGAATGGAAAATTAAAAATTAGAAAGCAAAAAATGGTAAATTAGCCCAATTCGAGGTCCATTCTGGCTTTATATATATATATGTATGTGATGTACCAGCTTTAGTCGTAGCTTAAATTATCAGACGATAAGTTTTAAAAAAAACAGGATCCATTTATTATTATTCAGGAGAAATAGCAGTTACAAAAATCAGATATCCGGAGTAAATAAAAAAGAATTATTAATAACTTTTTGTATGAAGTTTACTGCATCGTGACATTTAAGAAAAAGCCCCCATATTCTTTTGCGATTCTTTTTATAGCCTCTGGAAAGGCGGAGCTTCCAAGAAATGACGTCAGTCTCGTCAGCCAATCCAGTTCGCTTTAAATATTTCCAGAACATTCTATAACTGTACGTGTAGAAAAGGCGGGAAAAACAACTTGACTACGGGGCTGTGAATTTAAGTCCACGTACTTTCAAATAAGAGAACGTATAAATAAGAGCATCATTTCATTAAAAATGAAAAGAACATAGTACAGTTAGAATTTTAAGTGTATTCTTGACTATGGAATTTTATTATTTCGTCCCACCATCACCTTCGCAATTATCCGAATCAGTTGGGACCGGACCCCATTCGGATAATAAAAAATTTTATCCTGAATTTCAGTCCATAAAACACTGGAGCAATAATTTAAGTCATTACAATTTTTTAATTATTATTTAATTAAAAAATTTATGGCTTAGCAGCGCAACAAAACAAAGTACAGTAGAACTCTAATTATCCGAATCAATTGGGACCGGACCCCATTCGGATAATCAAAAATTTTATCCTGAATTTCAGTCCATAAAACACTGGAGCAATAATTTAAGTCATTACAATTTTTTAATTATTATTTAATTAAAAAACTTATGGCTTAGCAGCGCAACAAAACAAAGTCCAGTAGAACTCTAATTATCCGAATCAATTGGGACCGGACCCCATTCGGATAATAAAAAATTTTATCCTGAATTTCAGTCCATAAAACACTGGAGCAATAATTTAAGTCATTACAATTTTTTAATTATTATTTAATTAAAAAATTTATGGCTTAGCAGCGCAACAAAACAAAGTACAGTAGAACTCTAATTATCCGAATCAATTGGGACCGGACCCCATTCGGATAATCAAAAATTTTATCCTGAATTTCAGTCCATAAAACACTGGAGCAATAATTTAAGTCATTACAATTTTTTAATTATTATTTAATTAAAAAATTTATGGCTTAGCAGCGCAACAAAACAAAGTACAGTAGAACTCTAATTATCCGAATCAATTGGGACCGGACCCCATTCGGATAATCAAAAATTTTATCCTGAATTTCAGTCCATAAAACACTGGAGCAATAATTTAAGTCATTACAATTTTTTAATTATTATTTAATTAAAAAACTTATGGCTTAGCAGCGCAACAAAACAAAGTCCAGTAGAACTCTAATTATCCGAATCAATTGGGACCGGACCCCATTCGGATAATCAAAAATTTTATCCTGAATTTCAGTCCATAAAACACTGGAGCAATAATTTAAGTCATTACAATTTTTTAATTATTATTTAATTAAAAAATTTATGGCTTAGCAGCGCAACAAAACAAAGTACAGTAGAACTCTAATTATCCGAATCAATTGGGACCGGACCCCATTCGGATAAACAAAAATTTTATCCTGAATTTCAGTCCATAAAACACTGGAGCAATAATTTAAGTCATTACAATTTTTTAATTATTATTTAATTAAAAAATTTATGGCTTAGCAGCGCAACAAAACAAAGTCCAGTAGAACTCTAATTATCCGAATCAATTGGGACCGGACCCCATTCGGATAATCAAAAATTTTATCCTGAATTTCAGTCCATAAAACACTGGAGCAATAATTTAAGTCATTACAATTTTTTAATTATTATTTAATTAAAAAATTTATGGCTTAGCAGCGCAACAAAACAAAGTCCAGTAGAACTCTAATTATCCGAATCAATTGGGACCGGACCCCATTCGGATAATCAAAAATTTTATCCTGAATTTCAGTCCATAAAACACTGGAGCAATAATTTAAGTCATTACAATTTTTTAATTATTATTTAATTAAAAAATTTATGGCTTAGCAGCGCAACAAAACAAAGTACAGTAGAACTCTAATTATCCGAATCAATTGGGACCGGACCCCATTCGGATAATCAAAAATTTTATCCTGAATTTCAGTCCATAAAACACTGGAGCAATAATTTAAGTCATTACAATTTTTTAATTATTATTTAATTAAAAAATTTATGGCTTAGCAGCGCAACAAAACAAAGTCCAGTAGAACTCTAATTATCCGAATCAATTGGGACCGGACCCCATTCGGATAATCAAAAATTTTATCCTGAATTTCAGTCCATAAAACACTGGAGCAATAATTTAAGTCATTACAATTTTTTAATTATTATTTAATTAAAAAATTTATGGCTTAGCAGCGCAACAAAACAAAGTACAGTAGAACTCTAATTATCCGAATCAATTCCGACCGGACCCCATTCGAATAATCAAAAATTCTGATAATTGGATTTTTTTTCCGAAGAAAGGATCTACGTACACTTTTTTTAATTACATTATGTACTGTTTGTTGAAAATGGGAGAAATACCTATTTTTAAAGAAACAGAGATTTTATAAGGTATTTCTCAGATTTCCCTAGCGTGCCTTCGTGGTGTTACGGTAGCACGCTGGGCCGGTATTCCAGAGGTCCATGGTTCGATTCCCGGCGAAGGCGCTTGCTATTTTTCATCTTTTCTGCCTTTACAATTACCCTAATTACTCTAAATGTGGCGCCCGAACTAAAAGGGTTGTGGATGATGATTTTTCGCACCCAGGATTTGGCGACTAGGTCCCCTAAAACCCTAGTCGCCCTTTAAAAAGGGGAGTATGTAAGGTATTTCTCCCACTTTCCTAGTGTGCATTCGTGGTGTAACCGTAGCACGCTGGGCCGGTATTCCAGAGGTCCGTGGTTCGATTCCCGGCGAAGGCGATTGCATATTTTTCATCTTTTCTGCTTCCAATTAACCTAATGACTCTACAATTTTAATTAATTAAAATGAAAATGCAACACTTTTACGCACATGTTATATAGCGTACAGTACAGTACTCACAAGTGCTGAAAGTCACTGCTTGCTGACCATCTCAGTCAAAGTAGGCTGCCTGACTGTGTTCATCGGTTTTGGGGCAACCAGGTCGCGCATCCGCTCGACAATGAGAAGTTGCATGGGGTCATACTCGGGCTGACGCTCCATCCACTTCGACGCAGTTTCGAGACCGGCGAACGCTTCACTAACCGATGGTCCCGTGTCTGCTTCAACTTCGACATTGAGGCCATCTTCTTTCTCGACACATTCTTCTCTCCCACAATAAGTTCATCTTCATTTGGAATTTGAGACCCAGGGTCTGAGGAATCACACACCATCCATTCTGCTATCTCCTCGGCACTAACTTCTGAACATCCATGAATTTTCAAAAGAATGTTTCTTAATTCCCCATATGACACGCCATCTTCATTTTCTCCTATCTCTTCTCTTTCCTTTTCTTGAGCTTCTTTTTCCTTTTCCTCCTTTTCCTTCTCATCCTCAGTTGATTCTGAAAGCGATTCCAATAATTGGAGTTGTACTGGATCATCAAGGGAATTTTACTGTCTAAGATAATGAGAGCGAGTATAAAAAATGAAAATTGAACTGGTTCATCAAGGGAATTTTACTGTCTAAGATAATGAGAGCGAGTATAAAAAATGAAAATTGAACTGGTTCATCAAGGGAATTTTACTGTCTAAGATTTTGAGAGCGAGTATAAAAGATGAAAATTGAACTGGTTCATCAAGGGAATTTTACTGTCTAAGATAATGAGAGCGAGTATAAAAAATGAAAATTGAACTGGTATAAGGGGGAAATGGTACCTGCAGACTTTGAGACACTGGATGTAAATTGAAAAAAAGGAGCTTAAATGGGACCCCAAAATTTTTCGTGAAAAGTAATCAAAATTACACACACACAAATAACTAAATAAATCAGTAAACCAAAAGAGGTTAAAATTGTAAAGACTTAAATTATTGCTGCTGTGTTTTATCGACTGAAATTTCAGGATTGCAGGAATATGTAGCTAAGTTTCAAGAGAAATTTAATAGCACTGTTTAATTTTACGCTGGTTTATTATATTTCTGCATATTGGATCGTATTTAGACAGTATGCAGAACAGTGGCAGACAAATTAAATATCCTAAAATAAAAAAAGAAAATTTTAAAGTTTTCAGATTTTAAATTACGTTCAAAGGGGCGTTTTTTAACATTTCGTGTGTAATCTTTTATTTACTAAATATCTCGTTCTTTGCACTTAAACCATAAAAGTCAGCTCAACAGCAATATCGCAAAATAATTTTAAATTTAGAATTTCCGATACACAATCTCACGCCGCTCGGGATAAATATGTTTTTTCTGTACAACGTTGCCATGGCTCGCTTTGACTTTGTCAATCAAGAATTCGTTAAAATTTTACAAAATATGAAATCGATAATAAATTTAAAATTTAGGTTTCCTGATGCCCATATTCGCAGTAGGATCACGTCATTCAAAATTGGATGGCTCTAGGTACCTTTTTTATCACAATGCGAGAAACATACATACATTTATGAAAATTATTCATTATTTAATTTCTTCGAATATAATATAGTGCGATAGTATTTGGTGGCAATAAATTGAATATAATATAGTGCGATAGTATTTGAAAAGTGAAACGGACATTCAGAGTGATTCGACGCAAAATTGCAAAAGGAAAACAATAGTCCCTCTGGGACAAAGTCCCTTTGGACTAATAAATAAAATATGATTTTCTATAAATATTTTAATAAAACTTATATACGCAAGGGTTTTAACTTACGTAACTATACAAAGATAGAGCCATTTGTATAATTGTTTGTTTTTTGTGTACAGTTGATGCACACTAGTTTATCATTTAAACTTTTTCCCCGTATAATTTATTCACTAACATGCAATGATTTTTGAAGTTAGATGTGAAATGCATGAAAATAAACTTCTTCGTTCTATTTAAATATTCCGAACACTTTTAATAATACATCTATGCATAAATATTCGATTTAGCGAACCATTCCTACCATTGTAACGGAACGGGCCTGTAAGCGAGAGCTTGGAAACACAACGACATGAATACATACCTTTCTGTGCAGTCATTTCATCATATGAACCAACTACCTTGTAACACCAAAATTTTCAAACGCACAAACCTACAGATTACGCAATTTTTATTCCGTATTTTTTCCTAATCGATCACTCAATTCTCCTCCAACTAGTTTCATCCCCCCATCACCATACCTCTCCACTTGGATAAGGGTATAAATGGCAACGAAGAATAAAGCTTCGGTTTTATGCCATTCAGTTGCTAATATCCTGTGACCAGCTGTAACGACAGTGAGGACAGGATACGGTTTTATGTGGCCCCGAACGACGTTCTTTCCACAATGGGATGCTCCCCGGAAGGGGGTGGTAGTGATTTCGGTTGAAGAAGACCAATTCGTGGATGATCCTCTTTGAGCCGAGGAGTACACTATATGAACAAGTTAAATATATGTGGTAATCTCGGCATATGTATGTAGCGGTTGGTAAGTGTCGCTGCTGATATTATGATTGAAATGGTTGATGAGAGGCAAGTAAACTTCAAGTTGGCTTTTGGAATTTAAAAGAATTTATTTTGCGGTTTTCTTATATATCCTGTAAACCATTCTCAAAAAACAAATTTTTAATTGATCGTTGAATATCTATTGGAAGATAAAGATTGTATATACGGGGGGGGGGGGGGGTGGAACGTGTACAACGTTTAAAGATTAATTCATCTCCCGTAGCTTTGCAGTTTCGTGGCTACCTCGATTCCCCGACCTTATTCCGATGGATTTCTGGTTCTGAGGTTATCTGAAATCTCAAGTCTATACATGAAATCCATGACACATGCCAGAATTGAAAGATGCCATAGGTAATATAGTAGCGGTTGGTAGGTGTCGCTGCTGATATTATGATTGAAATGGTTGATGAGAGGCAAGTAAACTTCAAGTTGGCTTTTGGAATTTAAAAGAATTTATTTTGCGGTTTTCTTATATATCCTGTAAACCATTCTCAAAAAACAAATTTTTAATTGATCGTTGAATATCTATTGGAAGATAAAGATTGTATATACGGGGGGGGTGGAACGTGTACAACGTTTAAAGATTAATTCATCTCCCGTAGCTTTGCAGTTTCGTGGCTACCTCGATTCCCCGACCTTATTCCGATGGATTTCTGGTTCTGAGGTTATCTGAAATCTCAAGTCTCTACATGAAATCCATGACACATGCCAGAATTGAAAGATGCCATAGGTAATATAGTTTCCTTCCGCGAGGTTACGTTCGTGATTGCTAATAAGAATTTCCGCCACCCCGCCCTACCGGTATGGTGGTTTGCGTCGCTGACTGCCGTGGCGAAGGTCTCGGGTTCGAATACCGGAAAAGGCATGTGTAATGTCTATGCGACATGGGGGCACTCTGAATGTGCAGCCAGCCGAAAGTCCTCTTGAGAGGTTGTTGTTAGGGGAAGAGCGGTGGGAGACCCTCGGACCCATTCCCTCTGGGGTGTTGTTCATCAAAATTGGGAGCGGAATTGAGCTAAATCGTACCATTGTCACCTGTAAGGTGTTCAAGGCTGTTGCCAATGACAGGAGTAAGCTTGCGCTCCTTGTCACGAGGAGTTTCGTGGGCCTGGACTGACGATCGGTCAGACAGGTGAGCATTAGTAACAACAACAATAAGAATTTCCTGCATGCAATGCGCTATTATCTTCGGAAGTGGGCGCGTTGAAATCTTGTAATCCCTAAGAAAGTTTTTTTCCCTTACCTCTATTGTGTCATTCATTAGTCCTTTAGAATGTTATTCTTTGTGCATTCATTACGCCGGCAATTTTCATCATGCGTGCATAATTCCAACGCCGTTTATCTCGGTGCAGTGGTCAGTTTTCGTAGGGAAATAGTGGGTGTTGCCTTTTGAAAATTTCGAAAATTTTTTCACCGTAACCGTGAAAGCTCTTTTCTATTAAATCACCACAAATTCAATTTCGAACACATACCTTCAAAAAGCAGTATCTAAAATTTCATTTAGAATGATTGAGTGGATAAGGTCCCTAAGGTTTAATACATAGAGAGTTTTTTTTTTTTTTTTTTTTAATGATCACCCTCTGCTTGTTGCACATTAGTATAGAGGAAAATGTTTCGAGGTAAATAAGTGCAATTATCATTAACTAGGGCTGAAATAGTATCTTGCTAATTATTTAGAAAAGTAATTCAAAAATGTAATTTAAAATATAATTAGTACAAGGGGCAATTTGCTCTGAAAGACTATTAATTTTGTTTTGGCATTTTGCGTTGAAAACTGTAAACGTCGAATCGCTTTTCAAATCGTTGCTACCTAATATTAGAGAGCTCTGTGTTATATTTAAAGAAATTAATTAACGAAGAATCTGCATGAATGTATGTATGTTTCTCGCTTTGCGATAAAACTACAGTACCCAGGGCCATCCAGTTTTTAATAACGTAATCCTCCACCCGAATATGGGCATCTGGAAGCCCAAATTTGAAATTTGGAATTTGTTTTATTATCGATTTCATATTTTGTAACACTTCAACAAATATTTGATTAAAAAACAAATCTGATGTGTACACCACATGACTTCCTTGTACGGAATATGAAATTATATGCATTTTTTCTTGCATTTCATTTAAACTTATTGGATTGAATTAAATCTACTTCTCCGACAGCACATAAACCACAATAGAATAAATGCATTCTTTAAAATTCACTCTAGTATTTGTTTACCATAGCGACACTCTGGCGCTAGATTCACTTAACAGTATTATATTTCGTTCATATTATAACTCAGAATGCACAAAATTGATATCATTTAAAGAATAGAATTATCTAATCGTTGCCACATGTTCTATTCAAATACTATAATAAAGCTAGAATGATGTAAAACGACATAATTCAATCGTTTTTAAAGCAAAAAATGTGAAATTTACAAACATATAAGAGTAAAGAAACTGAGATCACTGAGCCAGGTAACAGAGTGGATATATATATATATATAAATATATTTATATACGTTTGGTGCGGCCGATCGCAACCAAAATACGAGGTGCACATCTACATGTTATAGCAGTCCTATATACAGAATTTCAACGTTCTGAGGCTACTCGTTTTTGAGTTATGAAAGATACGTACGTAAACTGCTTTAAAATTCTCTTCAGAATTAATTTTAAAGCAGTTTTATAATTATTATTATTATTTTTTTTTGAGGAAACGTGTCTTTTATTCTGTCCTTACGTACAGATATCACGCAAAAACATCGTTAAATTGCATTCGAAAGCGGTCAAATGGATATTTTCGTTAAAATATGCTGCCTGAAACTTATCGCGATTACAATACTCCTTTTTTACTTCGTACAAGGAAGTAATAAACTATTTCAAAGCGAGCAATGGCAACACTGTACGAAAGTTAAAAGCATTTTTATCTCCAACATGCGAGACTCTGCAACGGAAATTCTAATGATATGCTCCTTTTAAAATTATTTTGCGATGTTGCTGTTGAATTGAATTTTATGGTTTGAGTACGTAGAACATGATATTCATTAAATAAAGGTAATACACAAAAAGTTAAAAAAACGCCCCTTTCGACGTAATTTAAAATCCGAAAGCTTTCAGAATTTGTTTTTATTATTAAAAATTTTTATCGGCAGATTAATGCTGTTTCAATTATTTAAAATTAGTTAAAATTAATTAATATTTGACATTAAGCCTTTTACCTTTGAGGAGGTCGTTCACATTTAATAATAATAATTTTCTGTTTAAATTTTATCCTTAGTATTTTAATGTAAAGATTTGGTATTTTCAAAATAAACGTCTGCTGTTTTATTTTGGAAATGATTCCTAAAGTTATAGAGTTATCGAAACTTAAATGCCATTTCCGAGGAAACATATTTGTATCAACAAATGAAATGAAACAAATGAAAAAATCTGATGTGCATACCATATGACTTTCTTGCATGAATTATTAAATAATACGCATTTTTTGCTGCATTTCATTTAAACTTATTTCCTCGAATTTCATTATAGATGGATTTTTCATTCAATTAATTCAGTTCTTACTTTGCGGCAAGGCAAAAATACATAAAACTTCAAAACACCTTTCTTAAAAAATAAAAATATAAAAAGAAAAATACAGTTGAAAACAATTAAAAAATTTACAATCAATTTCTACTAATTAAACTTATTATTATTTACTAATTAAAATTAGTTTGTACGCGAAGAACAATGAATTCGACCAGCGGGCAAAAAGGCAGATTTTTCGGTGCACAAAACTAAAAGTTTACTTTTGGTGCCACTCGGCAAAAACGAATTGAAGGTGCAAAAACTAATTTATTTCACTATTCTGCTCTCAGTTTAAAATGTAAACAAATATACCTGCTTTGGTAAAAAATTTAGGATTAGCCGTACTTCAATAACTTTTAAATTGTTGATAATTCTACAACTATTGCGTGGAAGTTAGTTAACTAAAGGCATAGAAACCTTAACCGGAAAATAAGAACAACATAGTTCAATCATTTCAGATAGTGTAATGCTGACATGTCATACAATAATTATTTAAATTTTCTTTACTATTGCATTTTGTCCCGTTTGATACTTCGATAATATTCTTGATTAAAATGCACAATGCTTTCTGAATTTTGCAATTAAGTATATGATACTTTCGTACTACCACAAGTGTATAGTTTAAGTGCATAATTTCTTCATATTGTTACGAAACGTAAAGGCGCGGTACAATGGCTTCCCCGCAAAGCAGTTTTAGTGTTGCCATAAAATGGCAAAGGAGGGCAGAGTTACCATATTTGGCGAGAAATCGTCCATTTGGCGACATTTTGGGAATATACCATGGACGGTTGGAGAACCTTCTGGAACAAATTCTTACCGGTTTAGCCCAGAATGTTCCGAACGCAAGCCGAAAGCTATATAAACCCTGCTGGTCCGCAGTGTGTGTGCCTTGTCTAGCGAATTCATTGAGCGAGTGTCTCGAAGTCTAGCGCCGAGTTGGTCGTCGAGTGCAGTCATTTAGAGCATCGCAAATTAAAGCATCGTCGAGTTTTGTCTTAGACTGTGCTAAGTCGAGAGCTATACTCTTGTGTATCGTCGAATGCATCGTGTGGAGAGTCTCGAGAGTACGTGGAGTTCCGAGAACAACCGAGCAGAGTCGGGAGCTGCACTCGGGTGCTTTGCAGTGAAGCTGTCTCCACCGTGATAGCCTGATAACCTGAAGGCTGTGTCGCTGATTGTGTCACCGTGTTTACAGTAGTTCTTCGACGACTGTAAAAGTGTTTTGGAGCTGTCCTGATTAATATTGTCTAAATAAAGTGTGTTTCGATACTTCATGAAGTGTCGTCGTTATTCACTCCAAATCTACGAACCCTGTACGAACGCGAAGGAAGAAAATAATGTAACAACTGGTGTAAAGAGATATTACGTAACAACTGGTGTCAGAAGTGGGATAAATTATGTAACAACTGGTGTCAGAAGTGGGATATTACGTAACAATATTATATACATATTACGTGTATACGTTCTTCGTTCTTAAATATATGATTTCTTCATTCTACGTAAGCACGCAATATTTTCATTCAGAAATCATTTTAGTATAACATGGATTGTTTTATAATTGTGGGTTTAAGTTTACCGCTTTAGTGTGTTTTATAACGAGGAAACAGTGTATCGGATATCTACCTATAATAAATGGGCCGTTAATTCTCTGAAGCGATTAAAATGAATCTAAAGGGCATTAATCGTAATATATGTTTAAATCCTAATCGGTTTATATTAACTCGGTGGGGATTTAGACAGCAAGTTTGGGTGAAATATGTCTGCTGCAGAGACTGTTCACACATTTTTTAAACGATGTATATTGTATTCACAAAACTAAATTACATAAAATTCTTCTGTTTTAAATGTTCTATTTGACATCCCTTATTCTGAACTATCTTTCGACACCGCAATTTCCAGGATAATAATGCCTTTTGAAGTGGCAAAAGAGATATTCTATCCCATTCCTCCCGAACAGCTTTCCAGAGTCCTGTTAGGGTTTTGGGACAACGTTTGGATAATGCAGTTTTTAAAAGTCCAAAAGCACTAAAATCCATAGATGACACATCAAGAGATTGAGTAGGGATATCAGTGAAGGGTATGGCCTTGATACCAGTCTTTTGTTCGATTTCTTTTAGGAAATTTACAGTGGATTTTGATGTGTGACTGCTAGCTTTGTCCTGATGGAGTCTCACAGATGGATGGCACTGTGGGTAAAGCGATGGTATTTCATTCAGAAAAATTGGCGATAAAATATGTTCATGATAGTATTTGGAGTTAATCATGACATTTTTTTGCGTTCTCTTTATTTTTAACTTGCCATTATAAGAAAAACCAGCAACCATCGTGAATCCCTTAGAAAAACTTTCTTTCGATTCTTTGAACCATGTGTAAGGATCTTAAGTTTTACTAACGTTTATTTTATTTTAAATCTTTACTATCACTTCTTATTTTCTACTTCCGGCCAGAATTATAAGCGTTAACGTGTTTATGCAAAATTTGTCTGGCGAACGCCAAGTATTTAAGTTGTGGCTTTTTGCCAAGCGAGAGAGAGGAAGCAGTGAGTCGAAGCAGGCCGCTTACCTTAGAAGTTTTACTCAGTTGCTGGTTGCCTTCCAGGCCAGAGGTTTAATCCTCTTGATAATTTTAAACGTATTGTAGTGTTCACAGTTCTCTGTACTACATACGGCTTCCTGTTAATATAAGGCCAATCTTCCATGTTTATTATTTTAAAGCTTAAGTTAGAGTTTAGTTCTATTTTTATATTCTTACGTTTAGACCACAAGTAGTGGGTCTTTGTATTCAGAAGTACGGAAATTATTGTAAATAGAGAAAAATAAAGGGTTTTGTACACCCTTCTTGTGTATCCTGTCTACTTCCCACACTTATTGAACATAGCTTTAGTAAGCTCTCTGTTCCGAGTCAGGTCCTTGCATGTTCCCGAAAAAGGTAAGACGGAACATTGAACCTGATACATGTACTTAAATTTTTTTCTCCCCTTTTATGATAATAAATGGCTCCTTTTTTGTTACAATCATTTAAATATACCCATGCTTCATCTATTGTGACAATTGTTTTCCATTTTTCTTTGGATAAGTATTTCTCATATAGAATTCTGCAGCGTGTCCTGCGTTGAGCGATATGCTTTGGAAGAAGACGATGCACATTGCGTTTTTTCGCTTTCTTAAGATTTAAATCAACGTTTAACATTTTGTTTACAGTGGACACCGAGCATTTTAAAGATTTTGCAACTGTCCTTTGATTAGGGGGATTTTTTTTAACATTAAACAACGTACCTTTGCAATAGTCGAAGACGTCCGTTTTTTCCTTGGATACTTGTTTGGAATTTTTATCCCACTTGAGGCTCCAATTTCAAGTTTTTTTCCTTTCTTGTTGATGATATTACCTATCGACGCTTTAGATATCACAAAACCATGACTCTCACATCGTTTTTGGATAACGGAGTATGCATATTTCTCTTCGGAAAGAGCGTCAATGTAGCCTTCGAACCACTGCTTTGTTAAATTCGCCATTTTGAATAAAAACAAAACTTTCAAGCCACAGACGATCATTTTGACTTTTAAAAACATAGTACAATTGCTATTACTTCTTTTGCAGCAAACGATTTTTTATTACCGCTTACCAAAATCGTCTAAAAAATGTGCGAACAGCGTCTGTATGAGGGTTTCTAATTAAATAAAATATTATTACGAATTTGGTATTTACTTAGATAATTTTTAGTAGAATTATAATTAAAATTGTTTCATTTCCCCGTGCAATGCAGCGCGAGAAATATTTTAAGAGAAAGCTACGCCGGAAAATTAAAAATACAGGAGCACGTGCATTTAATATTGATTAAATAGATATCTCGGTAATGTGTATTGAAATTGAATAAATGTAACTGAACATTATGTTACTTATAACCGTAATTCCTTTTGTTGGTTTCCAGAAATCTCGAGAAGCAAAGAAATTACTAGAAATTTCTCGTGACCGATTAAAAATCCAGAGATAGAACATCTCAGCTCGGTTTCTTAGTTAGTTACTGTTGTTATTTTTGCGAGTTCAGTTCAGCGTGAGATAGGATTAGCTTTCCCTTTGCATAGCATTGTATTTTAATGTTTTTTAGTAATTTGAAGTATAACTACTGATTATATTGCGTGATATTGGGAACACTTGTAGAACAACTTGAACACACGATCTCTGAGAAAAATTCTAGAATTTTGTTATACTTTTTGTGATGAGGATAAATTTTATTAACCTTTTATCGGACTTGTCCATTCAATCGATTACGAACACGTAACGCACGCAACAGTATTTTCGTTTAATTATCTTATTTCGTTCATCCTTCTACTTGGTGTGCTAATGTTACTGTTTCATGTATGTAAAAGAAGTCAATTACAATTATTGTCTTCATCACTATTCTTCACACTTTCACTCACGCACTCTTTGAATTACTGTTATGAATAAACATTTTTTACTAAAAAACAGAATTTAAACGCGAAACATTGACTTCAGTTCAAGAAATTAAATGCAACAACATAAATTGAATGTTCTTATTTTTGTATTTAGAACAGAGTTTAATTTTACAACTATTTCGTTCATACTTCTTACCTATTTTTCTTATTAATTTGACTGTTTTGAACACAAGCAGAAAAAAAAATTACGGATTTTATACGTTTTTTTAACAGAAAATGTTAAAGGAAAAACTTAACAAATTAATAACAGGATATTAACTTGGTGTGCTAATGTTACTGTTTCATGTATGTAAAAGAAGTCAATTAGAATTATTATCTTCATCACTATTCTTCACACTTTCACTCACGCATTCTTTGAATTACTGTTATGAATAAACTTTTTTTTACTAAAAAACAGAATTTAAACGCGAAACATTGATTCAGTTTAAGAAATTAAATGCAACAACATAAATTCAATGTTCTTATTTTTGTATTTAGAACAGAGTTTAATTTTACAACTATTTCGTTCATACTTCTTACCTATTTTTCTTATTAATTTGACCGTTTTGAACACAAGCAGAAAAAAAAAATTACGGATTTTATACGTTTTTTTAACAGAAAATGTTAAAGGAAAAACTTAACAAATTAATAACAGGATATTAACTTGTTGTGCTAATGTTACTGTTTCATGTATGTAAAAGAAGTCAATTACAATTATTGTCTTCATCACTATTCTTCACACTTTCACTCACGCACTCTTTGAATTACTGTTATGAATAAACATTTTTTACTAAAAAACAGAATTTAAACGCGAAACATTGACTTCAGTTCAAGAAATTAAATGCAACAACATAAATTCAATGTTCTTATTTTTGTATTTAGAACAGAGTTTAATTTTACAACTATTTCGTTCATACTTCTTACCTATTTTTCTTATTAATTTGACCCTTTGAACATAAGCAGAAAAAAATACGGATTTTATGCGTTTTTTAACAGAAAATGTTAAAAGAAAGACTTGACTAATTAATAACAGGATATTAACTTGGTGTGATAATGTTATTGTTTCATGTATGTAAAAGAAGTCAATTACAATTATTGTCTCCATCACTATTCTTCACACTTTCACTCACGCATTCTTTGAATTACTGTTATGAATAAACTTTTTTTTACTAAAAAACAGAATTTAAACGCGAAACATTGATTCAGTTTAAGAAATTAAATGCAACAACATAAATTCAATGTTCTTATTTTTGTATTTAGAACAGAGTTTAATTTTACAACTATTTCGTTCATACTTCTTACCTATTTTTCTTATTAATTTGACCGTTTTGAACACAAGCAGAAAAAACAAATTACGGATTTTATACGTTTTTTTAACAGAAAATGTTAAAGGAAAAACTTAACAAATTAATAACAGGATATTAACTTGTTGTGCTAATGTTACTGTTTCATGTATGTAAAAGAAGTCAATTACAATTATTGTCTTCATCACTATTCTTCACACTTTCACTCACGCACTCTTTGAATTACTGTTATGAATAAACATTTTTTACTAAAAAACAGAATTTAAACGCGAAACATTGACTTCAGTTCAAGAAATTAAATGCAACAACATAAATTGAATGTTCTTATTTTTGTATTTAGAACAGAGTTTAATTTTACAACTATTTCGTTCATACTTCTTACCTATTTTTCTTATTAATTTGACTGTTTTGAACACAAGCAGAAAAAAAAATTACGGATTTTATACGTTTTTTTAACAGAAAATGTTAAAGGAAAAACTTAACAAATTAATAACAGGATATTAACTTGGTGTGCTAATGTTACTGTTTCATGTATGTAAAAGAAGTCAATTAGAATTATTATCTTCATCACTATTCTTCACACTTTCACTCACGCATTCTTTGAATTACTGTTATGAATAAACTTTTTTTTACTAAAAAACAGAATTTAAACGCGAAACATTGATTCAGTTTAAGAAATTAAATGCAACAACATAAATTCAATGTTCTTATTTTTGTATTTAGAACAGAGTTTAATTTTACAACTATTTCGTTCATACTTCTTACCTATTTTTCTTATTAATTTGACCGTTTTGAACACAAGCAGAAAAAAAAAATTACGGATTTTATACGTTTTTTTAACAGAAAATGTTAAAGGAAAAACTTAACAAATTAATAACAGGATATTAACTTGTTGTGCTAATGTTACTGTTTCATGTATGTAAAAGAAGTCAATTACAATTATTGTCTTCATCACTATTCTTCACACTTTCACTCACGCACTCTTTGAATTACTGTTATGAATAAACATTTTTTACTAAAAAACAGAATTTAAACGCGAAACATTGACTTCAGTTCAAGAAATTAAATGCAACAACATAAATTCAATGTTCTTATTTTTGTATTTAGAACAGAGTTTAATTTTACAACTATTTCGTTCATACTTCTTACCTATTTTTCTTATTAATTTGACCCTTTGAACATAAGCAGAAAAAAATACGGATTTTATGCGTTTTTTAACAGAAAATGTTAAAAGAAAGACTTGACTAATTAATAACAGGATATTAACTTGGTGTGATAATGTTATTGTTTCATGTATGTAAAAGAAGTCAATTACAATTATTGTCTCCATCACTATTCTTCACACTTTCACTCTGAATTTTGCTTACGCATTCTTTGAATTACTATTATGAATAAACGTTTTTACTAAAAGCAGAATTTAAACGTGAAACATTGACTTCAGTCCAAGAAATTAAATGCAACAACATAAATTCAATGTTCTTATTTTTGTATTTAGAACAGAGTTTAATTTTACAACTATTTCGTTCATACTTCTTACCTATTTTTCTTATTAATTTGACCGTTTGAACATAAGCAGAAAAAAAATACGGATTTTATACGTTTTTTAACAGAAAATGTTAAAAGAAAGACTTGACTAATTAATAACAGGATATTAACTTGGTGTGATAATGTTATTGTTTCATGTATGTAAAAGAAGTCAATTACAATTATTGTCTTCATCACTATTCTTCACACTTTCACTCACGCATTCTTTGAATTACAGTTATGAATAAACATTTTTACTAAAAAGCAGAATTTAAATGTGAAACATTGACTTCAGTTCAAGAAATTAAATGCAACAACATAAATTCAATGTTCTTATTTTTGTATTTAGAACAGAGTTTAATTTTACAACTATTACGTTCATACTTCTTACCTATTTTTCTTATTAATTTGACCATTTGAACATAAGCAGAAAAAAAAAAAAAATACGGATTTTATACGTTTTTTTAACAGAAAATGTTAAAGGAAAAATTTAACAAATTAATAACAGGATATTAACTTGGTGTGCTAATGTTACTGTTTCATGTATGTAAAAGAAGTCAATTACAATTATTGTCTTCATCACTATTCTTCACACTTTCACTCACGCATTCTTTGAATTACTGTTATGAATAAACTTTTTTTACTAAAAAACAGAATTTGAACGCGAAACATTGACTTCAGTTCAAGAAATTAAATGCAACAACATAAATTCAATGTTCTTATTTTTGTATTTAGAACAGAGTTTAATTTTACAACTATTTCGTTCATACTTCTCACCTATTTTTCTTATTAATTTGACCGTTTTGAACACAAGCAGAAAAAAAAATTACGTATTTTATACGTTTTTTTAACAGAAAATGTTAAAGGAAAAACTTAACAAATTAATAACAGGATATTAACTTGGTGTGCTAATGTTACTGTTTCATGTATGTAAAAGAAGTCAATTACAATTATTGTCTTCATCACTATTCTTCACACTTTCACTCACGCATTCTTTGAATTACAGTTATGAATAAACATTTTTACTAAAAAGCAGAATTTAAATGTGAAACATTGACTTCAGTTCAAGAAATTAAATGCAACAACATAAATTCAATGTTCTTATTTTTGTATTTAGAACAGAGTTTAATTTTACAACTATTACGTTCATACTTCTTACCTATTTTTCTTATTAATTTGACCATTTGAACATAAGCAGAAAAAAAAAAAAATACGGATTTTATACGTTTTTTTAACAGAAAATGTTAAAGGAAAAATTTAACAAATTAATAACAGGATATTAACTTGGTGTGCTAATGTTACTGTTTCATGTATGTAAAAGAAGTCAATTACAATTATTGTCTTCATCACTATTCTTCACACTTTCACTCACGCATTCTTTGAATTACTGTTATGAATAAACTTTTTTTACTAAAAAACAGAATTTGAACGCGAAACATTGACTTCAGTCCAAGAAATTAAATGCAACAACATAAATTCAATGTTCTTATTTTTGTATTTAGAACAGAGTTTAATTTTACAACTATTTCGTTCATACTTCTTACCTATTTTTCTTATTAATTTGACCGTTTGAACATAAGCAGAAAAAAAATACGGATTTTATACGTTTTTTAACAGAAAATGTTAAAAGAAAGACTTGACTAATTAATAACAGGATATTAACTTGGTGTGATAATGTTATTGTTTCATGTATGTAAAAGAAGTCAATTACAATTATTGTCTTCATCACTATTCTTCACACTTTCACTCACGCATTCTTTGAATTACAGTTATGAATAAACATTTTTACTAAAAAGCAGAATTTAAATGTGAAACATTGACTTCAGTTCAAGAAATTAAATGCAACAACATAAATTCAATGTTCTTATTTTTGTATTTAGAACAGAGTTTAATTTTACAACTATTTCGTTCATACTTCTTACCTATTTTTCTTATTAATTTGACCGTTTGAACATAAGCAGAAAAAAAATACGGATTTTATACGTTTTTTAACAGAAAATGTTAAAAGAAAGACTTGACTAATTAATAACAGGATATTAACTTGGTGTGCTAACGTTATTGTTTCATGTATGTAAAAGAAGTCAATTACAATTATTGTCTTCATCACTATTCTTCACACTTTCACTCTGAATTTTGCTTACGCATTCTTTGAATTACTATTATGAATAAACGTTTTTACTAAAAGCAGAATTTAAACGTGAAACATTGACTTCAGTTCAAGAAATTAAATGCAACAACATAAATTCAATGTTCTTATTTTTGTATTTAGAACAGAGTTTAATTTTACAACTATTTCGTTCATACTTCTCACCTATTTTTCTTATTAATTTGACCGTTTTGAACACAAGCAGAAAAAAAAATTACGGATTTTATACGTTTTTTTAACAGAAAATGTTAAAGGAAAAACTTAACAAATTAATAACAGGATATTAACTTGGTGTGCTAATGTTACTGTTTCATGTATGTAAAAGAAGTCAATTACAATTATTGTCTTCATCACTATTCTTCACACTTTCACTCACGCATTCTTTGAATTACTGTTATGAATAAACTTTTTTTACTAAAAAACAGAATTTGAACGCGAAACATTGACTTCAGTTCAAGAAATTAAATGCAACAACATAAATTCAATGTTCTTATTTTTGTATTTAGAACAGAGTTTAATTTTACAACTATTTCGTTCATACTTCTCACCTATTTTTCTTATTAATTTGACCGTTTTGAACACAAGCAGAAAAAAAAATTACGTATTTTATACGTTTTTTTAACAGAAAATGTTAAAGGAAAAACTTAACAAATTAATAACAGGATATTAACCTAGTGTGCTAATGTTACTGTTTCATGTATGTAAAAGAAGTCAATTACAATTATTGTCTTCATCACTATTCTTCACATTTTCACTCACGCATTCTTTGAATTACTGTTATGAATAAACATTTTTTACTAAAAAACAGAATTTAAACGCGAAACATTGACTTCAGTTCAAGAAATTAAATGCAACAACATAAATTCAATGTTCTTATTTTTGTATTTAGAACAGAGTTTAATTTTACAACTATTTCGTTCATACTTCTTACCTATTTTTCTTATTAATTTGACCTTTTGAACATAAGCAGAAAAAAAAATTACGGATTTTATACGTTTTTTAACAGAAAATGTTAAAAGAATGACTTGACTAATTAATAACAGGATATTAACTTGTTGTGCTAATGTTACTGTTTCATGTATGTAAAAGAAGTCAATTACAATTATTGTCTCCATCACTATTCTTCACCCTTTCACTCTGAATTTTGCTTACGCATTCTTTGAATTACTATTATGAATAAACGTTTTTACTAAAAGCAGAATTTAAACGTGAAACATTGACTTCAGTCCAAGAAATTAAATGCAACAACATAAATTCAATGTTCTTATTTTTGTATTTAGAACAGAGTTTAATTTTACAACTATTTCGTTCATACTTCTTACCTATTTTTCTTATTAATTTGACCTTTTGAACATAAGCAGAAAAAAAATACGGATTTTATACGTTTTTTAACAGAAAATGTTAAAAGAAAGACTTGACTAATTAATAACAGGATATTAACTTGGTGTGATAATGTTATTGTTTCATGTATGTAAAAGAAGTCAATTACAATTATTGTCTTCATCACTATTCTTCACACTTTCACTCACGCATTCTTTGAATTACTGTTATGAATAAACATTTTTACTAAAAAGCAGAATTTAAATGTGAAACATTGACTTCAGTTCAAGAAATTAAATGCAACAACATAAATTCAATGTTCTTATTTTTGTATTTAGAACAGAGTTTAATTTTACAACTATTTCGTTCATACTTCTTACCTATTTTTCTTATTAATTTGACCTTTTGAACATAAGCAGAAAAAAAAATTACGGATTTTATACGTTTTTTAACAGAAAATGTTAAAAGAATGACTTGACTAATTAATAACAGAATATTAACTTGTTGTGCTAATGTTACTGTTTCATGTATGTAAAAGAAGTCAATTACAATTATTGTCTCCATCACTATTCTTCACCCTTTCACTCTGAATTTTGCTTACGCATTCTTTGAATTACTATTATGAATAAACGTTTTTACTAAAAGCAGAATTTAAACGTGAAACATTGACTTCAGTCCAAGAAATTAAATGCAACAACATAAATTCAATGTTCTTATTTTTGTATTTAGAACAGAGTTTAATTTTACAACTATTTCGTTCATACTTCTTACCTATTTTTCTTATTAATTTGACCTTTTGAACATAAGCAGAAAAAAAATACGGATTTTATACGTTTTTTAACAGAAAATGTTAAAAGAAAGACTTGACTAATTAATAACAGGATATTAACTTGGTGTGATAATGTTATTGTTTCATGTATGTAAAAGAAGTCAATTACAATTATTGTCTCCATCACTATTCTTCACCCTTTCACTCTGAATTTTGCTTACGCATTCTTTGAATTACTATTATGAATAAACGTTTTTACTAAAAGCAGAATTTAAACGTGATACATTGACTTCAGTTCAAGAAATTAAATGCAACAACATAAATTCAATGTTCTTATTTTTGTATTTAGAACAGAGTTTAATTTTACAACTATTTCGTTCATACTTCTTACCTATTTTTCTTATTAATTTGACCGTTTGAACATAAGCAGAAAAAAAATACGGATTTTATACGTTTTTTTAACAGAAAATGTTAAAAGAAAGACTTGACTAATTAATAACAGGATATTAACTTGGTGTGATAATGTTATTGTTTCATGTATGTAAAAGAAGTCAATTACAATTATTGTCTTCATCACTATTCTTCACACTTTCACTCATGCATTCTTTGAATTACTGTTATGAATAAACGTTTTTACTAAAAAGCAGAATTTAAACGTGAAACATTGGCTCAGTGGCGTAGCGAGAGGGGGGCAAGAGGGTGCATGATGCCCCGGGCGCCGCTCGTAGAGGGGCGCCAAATGGTCTCCAAACAAGATTTTCCGGAAAATTTCAGTTTTTATTTTGATCGATTTCTGGAAAATATATTTCAAATTAATAACTATTTTAATATAATTAATTATTTATTTTCTTGATTTGTCTGATAAAATGTGTAATAAAATTTTTGCAGTACATCAACCAAAACGTTCTTCCTGACCACTATATTTCTCCAAAGTAGAGATATATTTTTATTTTTTTAAACGAAATGCACGTATATGTTCCGCTTTTTATTTTAAAACGATAACGCGACCTTGTCTCGAATTTCTGAAACATATCCAGTTTACAAAATCCGATTCCATAATCTGGAAATGACATTTTGTGAAAATCCTAACGCTTCCGCTACAATGGATTGCGTCGGACTCTCCAGTAAACGACTGATGGTCTTCCTGGCTACCGATTCAACTAAGTCATCTTGCTGAGGCATCGCATATTCACTGCTACGAAGCATTGAACGCATGTCAATTGTTTTTCAATGTCAATCTCCTATTGCAGAAGGAATACTGCAGGTTGCTCCTTACTCCTTATCTAAAACGCATAGTTTTTGACGTTACAGACTAAATTTGCATATTCCCAACTTTGTAAACGTTATAATTTTCCTTTATAATCTCTTCTATTTCCTTTTGTTCAAAAAGGCTGTCGATTATATGGTTATTTCATACCGAACCCACAATATCCCCTAATTGTTTTGAGCAGTGAATGTGACTGTATGACGTTACTCCGCAGTAGAAAAGAAACGGAACCTAAAACTCCACTACAGATCTATAGAGAAAATGTTTTTCCAAACCTAAGAGTCGCACTTCAAATACTACTTACTATTTCATTATCAAATGCTAACTATGAACGTTCGTTCAGCATATTAAAGAAATTTTCACATATTTGCAATCAACGATGGGACAAGATCCCCTAAGTCAGTGGTCGGCAAACTTATTAGCCAAAGATCCAAATATGAACATTACAACAATTAAAAAAAAATTGGGAGACAAATCTGCTTGTTTAGTAAACTTTTATTACACTAAATAAAACTAAATTTAATACTTAATGAATATTTATTAATGCGAACAATGTGCTTGCATCTCCTTGTAAATTTTGAGTAAGTTAGGTTTGTATGTTGTTGTTTTTAATTTTAGGCATGATTCCAAGTTCTCATCAATAAGACGACTTCTCAGTTTACTCTTGATAATGTTCATGCTTGAAAAAGATTGTTTACATATATATGTAGAACCGAAAAGGGAAAGAACAGCAAACGCGAGCTTTTTCAGCTGATAGTAAGAGTCAGGAATACTATTCGAAGCATTGAAAATGATCATGTCTTCCTTCTCCAGGTCATTCAAAGCAGACCACTTGCTCTGCTGTTTTTAAATTCCTGAAAACTGCTGAGAAATGCTTCCCTCATATTTAAACTTACTGTTTTAAAATGGTGTTTATCAATAGAGGAATTATTTTCTTGGCGATGCTTCAACAGGCTCGTAAAGGTGAAACAATGTTTCCCTTTCAAAATTTTGTGCAAAAATGGATAATTTGTTTTCGAATGTTTTTACTTATTCTAACATCGAAAAAAATTAAGTTTCATTTCCCTTGTAGTTTACGATTAAGCCGATTTAGATGAGACGTAACGTCTACCATGAAATAAAAGTTTTGGATCCACTGATCGTCAGTAATTTCTGGATAGTGAACGCATTTCTCAAGGAGAAATGCTTTAATTTCCGGAAAAAGGGATGCGAAACGTTTTAAGACGTTCCCTCTTGATAACCAACGTACCTTGTTATGAAGCAGAAGATCAGCGTACTCACTCTGCATTTCAAATGGTGATATTTAAGAGCTTTAGCTAAAATGGAGTTGATAATGGTAATCACTACTTCCATAACTTTACAAATTTCTTCCGGAAATGTTTGCGCACAAAGCGCTTCTTGGTGAATGATACAATGGTGAACAAGTATCTTGTGATTAATTTTTTCTTTCAAAATAGCAACAACCCCTTTTCTTACGCCGGTCATTACTTTTGGCCCCATCTGTTGAAATCGACACAGTTTTATCGAGGGAAATATGATGTTTATCCATACACTCAATTACATCATTGGCGATATCTTCTTCACGCGTCTGACCTTTGAGTCGCAATAATCCTAAAAGTTCTTCTTTAGGGCCTGAATGAGACGTAAATCTTACAGAAAGTGAAACTTGCGCTGTATCATTTATGTCACAAGACTCGTCAACTGCTATTGATAAAGCCGAAACCAATTTCAGATCTTCGATGTACTGGGTGTTTATATTCGAACACATTTTAATTGTTCTATCTTTAATGGTTTTGGCAGGCAATGGTAACTCTTTAATTCTTTTCAGAATGTCTGCTTTGTTCCTAAAATACCGAAATAGCTCTTCGGATGCATTTATAAAAAACTTTTTAATGTATTCGCCGTCTGTGTACGGTTTTCCTCTTTTAGCAATCTCTTGGCTACAAACAAAACTTGCCATATTAATATTGTTGGAAGATTGCATCAAGTTATTAAACACAGAAGTTGACGACTCTTGACTCTTCCGAAGTTCCTCAACTGCTTTCTTCCTTGCATCACCGGTAGGATATTTAGTGCTAAATGACGCGTGCTTTCTTGTAAAGTGTCTCCCTAAATTTGACTTCTTGTTATGCGCGAATTTCTCCTTACAAATATGACATGTCGGAAGTCTATTCAAGTTTTGAATAAATGCAAAATTCTCGGTCCACTCAACTTTAAATTCGCGGTTTTCATTTTTTCATTTTTGGGGGGGGGGTAGCCATGTTAATTGGGGTGCCTGTAAAAATATTCCAAATATATTTTTTTCTTTTAGCCATAACTGGGCGCGTGAAGCCACCAGTACAAAATTATTATCATTATTAAATTGATGAAAATAAAAATTAAAAAATCTTTTTAAAAAATACAATTTTATTAATATATGTAACTGCACTTTTTAGTGCAGTTACATAATAATTTTTCCATCATCAGAATAACAAAACTTTTAATACGACCCAAAATGGAAGAAAACTTCCAATATTTGGACAAATGGAAGTTATCGAAAAATGGATTACAAATTTTGTACTGGAACCACAAACATACATAGCAGGTGTAATAAAATCGTATAAAATACCTGTAAGATGTGCAGCTAGATTAAAAAATACAACAACTTTTTAATAAGACAGGACAACGGCAGACACAGTTAGATTAAGACAAAACTGTTCACACCGCAACTGCTGCTCTGTGATGCCAATTTGTACCTTCACTACTTTATAAAAAGCATGAACGCGCATGCCGGTAGCTTGTACATCGTTTATGTTTATGTTTACGAAAACTAACAAAATTAAACTTGATGTTCGTTACGTATTTTTACATCAATATAAAATTTTAATTACCTATCTATCTTTTTACTCAAACGAAAAATTATACATGTTCTCGATTTATAGAAGAATTTTAATTTATCAAAATAAGATGTAATTTTTTTCTTACAAATTTTTTTTAAATGAAAATATTATTGCGCCTTCCGTGGATATTTGTACCAGAACCGCACTTAAGAAGCCAAAGAGCCACATGCGGTTCTGGAGCCGCACTTTGCCGACCACTGCCCTAAGTCATTTAGCATTTTTAAGTGTGGAAAGAGAAAAATTTGAAAGGGTCGAATTTTTGCTTGATCCAAGGTAAGAAAAATGTATACATAGTAATTAATTGTATTCATGTATTATATTATTATTAATAAATATAAGTGCCCGACCAAGTCGAGGTGCACGTGATTGAAGCGAGATGAGGGCAAACTAAAATTTTTAAGATGGCTGGTAATGTGTCTGACAATTTTAGATCTTTGACACTCCAAGCACGAAAGTGTCTAGTTGGCTAGTTGTCCTTTTACATGCTAGGCCATACGAAACGTTGCTGTATCAGCTTTTTCGAAGCCTTGATGTCAGGATGTGACAGACGATTTAACTGACTAAAAATGGCATGTTGAAATCCAGAGGGTCGACATAAGGTCGAAATCTTGAATCCTGAACATCACAATAAAGTGATTTTCCAGGTGATAGCTGCATAGGCTGTAAGTTGAGATTGGTGGAAGATTTGCTTTTCAAGAGCGTTTGTAGTTCTGAATCCCGGTGTTGTTCATCCGCAAGGGCAGCAAACTTTATTGGCGAAGAAACGGCTAGTTCTTCAATACGAGACAAGGTGTCTGCAACAATATTCTGCGAACCCTCAATATAACGGATAGCTGTTGAAAATTGTCCTATGAAGTCTAGGTGTCTCATTTGACGAGGAAAAGTTTTATCCTGTTGAAAAGCATAAAGCCTTTTTAAAGGGCGACTGGGGTTTTTATGGAACCCAATCGCCAAATCCTGGGTGTAGAGAATCCTCATCCAAGTGCCCTTTTAGTTCGTTCGCCAATGTAGAGACATTAGGATATTTGGAAGCAAGAGAGATTGAAAAATTAGCAACCGCCTTCGCCGGGAATCGAACCGCGCACCTCTGGAGTACCAGCCCAGCGTGCAGAACCACCACACCACGAAGGCACGCTAGGAAAACGGGAGAAATACTTTATAAACGTAGAGTGATATGGGTTTAGTTGCGAAAGGACACTGCAAAATTGTTGCCGAAATTAAATCATTTTTGCATTTTTGGAACGCTTCGCGAGATTCTGTGGTCCAGGTTATAACACGTTTATCGTTTTTCTTGCTTCCAACCAAAAAAGAATTTAGAGGTGCTTGTATGGCTGCTGCATGAGGTAAGAAACGTAGATAAAAATTGAGCATAGCAAGAAATCTTCTTAAGTCCTCCACTGTAGATGGTTCGGGCATATCGCGGATAGCGGTGACTCTGGAAGGGGCCGAACGCCATCAATGGAAATTTCATGACCAAGAAAGGATACTATTGGTTGGCCAAAAACGCATTTGTAAGGATACCTGACACCGTACCTTTGAAAACGTTCAAAAACTGTTCTCAAATGTGATAGGTGTTCTTGCTCTAAAAAGGAGGCGATTAAGACGTAATCAAAATAAAGTACACGAAAGTCGAGGCCGATTAACACTTGATTCATGGAGCTTCGGAACGTTTGAGCAGCACTGCATAAGCCGAAAATCATGACCGGAAACTCAAATAGTCCAAAAGGCGTAATAACCGCAGTTTCAGCTGGGTTAACGGGTTAACAGCTGGGAATATCAGCTGGGTTAACGGGCATTTGGTGATACGCCCGCTCAAGATCAAGAGTTGTAAAAATAGCTTTTCCCTCTAAAACATGTATACAGTCTTGAATGTGCGCGATTGGGTAACGATGAGAAATTGTAGCTGTATTTAACAGGCGATAATCGCCACTTACCATTTCGTTTCCGAACTAGATGGAGCGGACTGGCCCATGAACGTTTTGAAGGACGGCAAATTCCCTGTTCCATCATGTATTAAAATTCCTCTTTGGCGGCTTTAAGCTTGTACGGAGGTAAGCGTCTAGGTTTAGTGGCAATTGGAGGTCCGTTAGTTTCAATATAATATAGTAAATATTTCTTGGTTTCGGAAATACCCATAACTGGGCGCGTGATTGTAATGCCATGGGGATTTACCCGAAATCAGTTTAATGCTCAAATCTTCCCTATTGCGAATGACTCCCGGATAAGTTAAGTTGGTTATGAAATCTATCAAACGGCGATTCTTAAGATCGACAAGCAAGAAAATTTATGTAAAAAGTCAGTGCTAATAATAGGACAGTAGCAATAATGAATTGCCATTGGAAGTTGCGGCGCAATCCTAAATCAACAGATATCAGGCGTTCACCAGAAGTTTGAATAGGAGTTCCATTTGCTACATAAAGTTGTAACTTGGCAAGGCGCTTTTGTTCGTGAAAATGTGGTGGAACACCAGAAACATCAGCCCAGGCCTGAATTACAAGAAACCTTAAGCCTGAATTCTTTTCGATAACGAAAAGGCGTGCAAAATTCCGGCCGCTGTCATTCACGACTTCCAGAAACGGCCCTTCTCGTTTCCCTGGTCACGGTGGGTGGCATTTGTTGGCACGGTGGGTCACACGGTGAGTGGCATTTGTTTGCCTTGTTTCCAAATTTGTGGTGGTAAAAAACAAATACCCGGAGGAGGGCTTTCATAACGTTTCGTCAGCGGGTTACGACGTGCATTTCGACCACGTGATGTGAAGAGGTTGCGGTGAAAAGATTCAGCTTGGATGGCTACTAACTGAGCAACCTGTTTGGACAAATCATCAATTTGAGCCTGTAACGCCACAATACCTGAACCAGGAGCCTGCACTGCGTATATTTGCGCAGGAATGGCCAGTTCGTGAATTTTATCAGCAATTTCGGGAAGATTTTTAAGTGGCTCGCTACTGGCCGCTAAAATGGTTTGCATGTTAGATGGGAGTCTATTCATCCATAATGTTTTAAGAATGTTATCCGTTAGGTTACCGGTGGCTAAGTCTGACATTTTAGACAGAAACTAAGAAGGCCTTATATCACCCAACTGTAAATCGTGCAACAGCTGCTTGATTTTAACTGTCTCGGATTCTTCATTGACAGATATTAATTTTTTTTTAAAGACTTGTATTTATCCGTCGCAGGTGGATTCAAAATTATTTCACGAGCTGTTTGCAGTACCTCTGATTCTAACGCGGCGATCGCTGTATAAAATTGAGTTTCGTCGGCAGTAATGTGACTCAATTTAAACTGCGCATCCAATTGAATGAACCATAACGATGGGTCTCGGGGACAAAAGGGCGGTGGCTTAACTGCCACTCGTGCCAATTGTGAAGCAGCATCGTTGTCAACCACTTTAGATCAATCAAATATGCACAGTAATAATATGTATAGAAAAATAATCAATATGTATATAGTGACACAGTTTCTTGGTACTTGAAATCAGAGAAACTGGCGGCTGAAATGCAGCAGGCGATACATATATCCGCTGAAATTATGACAGAAGTATGTTGACTCATCGGAATGCGGCACAACACTTGAAATCACAGGTGAAATGTCTTACTTGCATCTCATCACACTGGATAACTTACTGGTGCTCAGAATTTTGACATATAAACTCCATATTCGTGCAACATTGAAAATTGCTATTCGTAATAAATACGGGTCACCAATTATGGTAGTACAATTTTTTGAGACAGATCGTTAAATAATTATAACAATTGAATAGAATAAATATTATTTTGTTTTTGGTTGCTATGGGTTGTAAGGATCCTAAGTTTTACTAAAGTTTATTTTATTTTAAATCTTTACTATCACTTCTTATTTTCTACTTCCGGCCAGAATTAAAAGCTTTAACTTATTTCTGCAAATTTGTCTTGCGAACGCCAAGTACTTAAGTTGTGGCTTTTTGCCAAGCAAGAGAGAGGAAGGGGCTATTAGAAGCAGGCCGCTTGCCATAGCAGTTTTACTCGGTTGCTGGTTGCCTTCAAGACCAGAGGTTTAATCCTCTTGATAATTTTAAACGTATCGTAGTGTTAGCAGTTCTCTGTACTACATACGGCTTTTTGTTAATATACGGCCAATCTTGGAGTTAGGCACTTATTTGATTAATCCAAAGTTAGTTTAGTTAGAGTTTAGTTAATATTTTTATATTCTTACGTTCAGGCCACAAGTATTCCGAAGTCCGGAAATCATTGTAAAGAGAGAAAAATAAAGGATTTCGTATACCCTTCCTGTGTGTATTGTCTACTTCCCAAATTTATTGAACATAGCTTTAGTAAGCTCCCTGTTCCGAGTCAGGACAGTTAATGTTCTCTAAGCAAGTAAGGAGGAACACAGACCTGATAGGGTTAGCAGACTGGCAGAGTTTAGTTGCAGTAGGCAAGTTGCCACATATCTATTTATCTATAATGTATATTAAACTTTTAATTGTTTTAAAATTTTACTTTTTAAAAACACTTATATGTAAAATAAATAACAGCTTTTTAACTAATTCTAGATCATCGTATGTCTGATTTTTTTCGCCGACACAGATGTACTTCCGAATCCAAGGCTAGTGTAGTTAGGTAGTGACTATTCTTAATATATTTTCGACTATTATATGGCAGATTCAGCATTTTATTATTATTTGCATTATTTTCTTATTACGAATATATTCTATACATTATATACTGAAAGTTTTTTTGTGTGGGGGGGCGCCAAAAAGGTATTTTGCCCCGGGCGCCAGTTGTGCTTGCTACGCCACTGCATTGACTTCAGTTCAAGAAATTAAATTCAACAACATAAATTCAATGTTATTCTTTTTGTATTTAGAACAGAGTTTAATTTTACAACTATTTCGTTCATACTTCTTACCTATTTTTCTTATTAATTTGACCGTTTGAACATAAGCAGAAAAAAAATACGTATTTTATACGTTTTTTTAACAGAAAATGTTAAAGGAAAAATTTAACAAATTAATAACAGGATATTAACTTGGTGTGCTAACGTTATTGTTTCATGTATGTAAAAGAAGCCAATTACAATTATTGTCTTCATCACTATTCTTCACACTTTCACTCACGCATTCTTTGAATTACTGTTATGAATAAACATTTTTTACTAAAAAACAGAATTTGAACGCGAAACATTGACTTCAGTTCAAGAAATTAAATGCAACAACATAAATTCAATGTTCTTATTTTTGTATTTAGAACAGAGTTTAATTTTACAACTATTTCGTTCATACTTCTCACCTATTTTTCTTATTAATTTGACCGTTTTGAACACAAGCAGAAAAAAAAATTACGTATTTTATACGTTTTTTTAACAGAAAATGTTAAAGGAAAAACTTAACAAATTAATAACAGGATATTAACTTGGTGTGCTAATGTTACTGTTTCATGTATGTAAAAGAAGTCAATTACAATTATTGTCTTCATCACTATTCTTCACATTTTCACTCACGCATTCTTTGAATTACTGTTATGAATAAACATTTTTTACTAAAAAACAGAATTTAAACGCGAAACATTGACTTCAGTTCAAGAAATTAAATGCAACAACATAAATTCAATGTTCTTATTTTTGTATTTAGAACAGAGTTTAATTTTACAACTATTTCGTTCATACTTCTTACCTATTTTTCTTATTAATTTGACCTTTTGAACATAAGCAGAAAAAAAAATTACGGATTTTATACGTTTTTTAACAGAAAATGTTAAAAGAATGACTTGACTAATTAATAACAGGATATTAACTTGTTGTGCTAATGTTACTGTTTCATGTATGTAAAAGAAGTCAATTACAATTATTGTCTCCATCACTATTCTTCACCCTTTCACTCTGAATTTTGCTTACGCATTCTTTGAATTACTATTATGAATAAACGTTTTTACTAAAAGCAGAATTTAAACGTGAAACATTGACTTCAGTCCAAGAAATTAAATGCAACAACATAAATTCAATGTTCTTATTTTTGTATTTAGAACAGAGTTTAATTTTACAACTATTTCGTTCATACTTCTTACCTATTTTTCTTATTAATTTGACCTTTTGAACATAAGCAGAAAAAAAATACGGATTTTATACGTTTTTTAACAGAAAATGTTAAAAGAAAGACTTGACTAATTAATAACAGGATATTAACTTGGTGTGATAATGTTATTGTTTCATGTATGTAAAAGAAGTCAATTACAATTATTGTCTTCATCACTATTCTTCACACTTTCACTCACGCATTCTTTGAATTACTGTTATGAATAAACATTTTTACTAAAAAGCAGAATTTAAATGTGAAACATTGACTTCAGTTCAAGAAATTAAATGCAACAACATAAATTCAATGTTCTTATTTTTGTATTTAGAACAGAGTTTAATTTTACAACTATTTCGTTCATACTTCTTACCTATTTTTCTTATTAATTTGACCATTTGAACATAAGCAGAAAAAAATACGGATTTTATGCGTTTTTTAACAGAAAATGTTAAAAGAAAGACTTGACTAATTAATAACAGGATATTAACTTGGTGTGATAATGTTATTGTTTCATGTATGTAAAAGAAGTCAATTACAATTATTGTCTCCATCACTATTCTTCACCCTTTCACTCTGAATTTTGCTTACGCATTCTTTGAATTACTATTATGAATAAACGTTTTTACTAAAAGCAGAATTTAAACGTGATACATTGACTTCAGTTCAAGAAATTAAATGCAACAACATAAATTCAATGTTCTTATTTTTGTATTTAGAACAGAGTTTAATTTTACAACTATTTCGTTCATACTTCTTACCTATTTTTCTTATTAATTTGACCGTTTGAACATAAGCAGAAAAAAAATACGGATTTTATACGTTTTTTTAACAGAAAATGTTAAAAGAAAGACTTGACTAATTAATAACAGGATATTAACTTGGTGTGATAATGTTATTGTTTCATGTATGTAAAAGAAGTCAATTACAATTATTGTCTTCATCACTATTCTTCACACTTTCACTCATGCATTCTTTGAATTACTGTTATGAATAAACGTTTTTACTAAAAAGCAGAATTTAAACGTGAAACATTGGCTCAGTGGCGTAGCGAGAGGGGGGCAAGAGGGTGCATGATGCCCCGGGCGCCGCTCGTAGAGGGGCGCCAAATGGTCTCCAAACAAGATTTTCCGGAAAATTTCAGTTTTTATTTTGATCGATTTCTGGAAAATATATTTCAAATTAATAACTATTTTAATATAATTAATTATTTATTTTCTTGATTTGTCTGATAAAATGTGTAATAAAATTTTTGCAGTACATCAACCAAAACGTTCTTCCTGACCACTATATTTCTCCAAAGTAGAGATATATTTTTATTTTTTTAAACGAAATGCACGTATATGTTCCGCTTTTTATTTTAAAACGATAACGCGACCTTGTCTCGAATTTCTGAAACATATCCAGTTTACAAAATCCGATTCCATAATCTGGAAATGACATTTTGTGAAAATCCTAACGCTTCCGCTACAATGGATTGCGTCTGACTCTCCAGTAAACGACTGATGGTCTTCCTGGCTACCGATTCAACTAAGTCATCTTGCTGAGGCATCGCATATTCACTGCTACGAAGCATTGAACGCATGTCAATTGTTTTTCAATGTCAATCTCCTATTGCAGAAGGAATACTGCAGGTTGCTCCTTACTCCTTATCTAAAACGCATAGTTTTTGACGTTACAGACTAAATTTGCATATTCCCAACTTTGTAAACGTTATAATTTTCCTTTATAATCTCTTCTATTTCCTTTTGTTCAAAAAGGCTGTCGATTATATGGTTATTTCATACCGAACCCACAATATCCCCTAATTGTTTTGAGCAGTGAATGTGACTGTATGACGTTACTCCGCAGTAGAAAAGAAACGGAACCTAAAACTCCACTACAGATCTATAGAGAAAATGTTTTTCCAAACCTAAGAGTCGCACTTCAAATACTACTTACTATTTCATTATCAAATGCTAACTATGAACGTTCGTTCAGCATATTAAAGAAATTTTCACATATTTGCAATCAACGATGGGACAAGATCCCCTAAGTCAGTGGTCGGCAAACTTATTAGCCAAAGATCCAAATATGAACATTACAACAATTAAAAAAAAATTGGGAGACAAATCTGCTTGTTTAGTAAACTTTTATTACACTAAATAAAACTAAATTTAATACTTAATGAATATTTATTAATGCGAACAATGTGCTTGCATCTCCTTGTAAATTTTGAGTAAGTTAGGTTTGTATGTTGTTGTTTTTAATTTTAGGCATGATTCCAAGTTCTCATCAATAAGACGACTTCTCAGTTTACTCTTGATAATGTTCATGCTTGAAAAAGATTGTTTACATATATATGTAGAACCGAAAAGGGAAAGAACAGCAAACGCGAGCTTTTTCAGCTGATAGTAAGAGTCAGGAATACTATTCGAAGCATTGAAAATGATCATGTCTTCCTTCTCCAGGTCATTCAAAGCAGACCACTTGCTCTGCTGTTTTTAAATTCCTGAAAACTGCTGAGAAATGCTTCCCTCATATTTAAACTTACTGTTTTAAAATGGTGTTTATCAATAGAGGAATTATTTTCTTGGCGATGCTTCAACAGGCTCGTAAAGGTGAAACAATGTTTCCCTTTCAAAATTTTGTGCAAAAATGGATAATTTGTTTTCGAATGTTTTTACTTATTCTAACATCGAAAAAAATTAAGTTTCATTTCCCTTGTAGTTTACGATTAAGCCGATTTAGATGAGACGTAACGTCTACCATGAAATAAAAGTTTTGGATCCACTGATCGTCAGTAATTTCTGGATAGTGAACGCATTTCTCAAGGAGAAATGCTTTAATTTCCGGAAAAAGGGATGCGAAACGTTTTAAGACGTTCCCTCTTGATAACCAACGTACCTTGTTATGAAGCAGAAGATCAGCGTACTCACTCTGCATTTCAAATGGTGATATTTAAGAGCTTTAGCTAAAATGGAGTTGATAATGGTAATCACTACTTCCATAACTTTACAAATTTCTTCCGGAAATGTTTGCGCACAAAGCGCTTCTTGGTGAATGATACAATGGTGAACAAGTATCTTGTGATTAATTTTTTCTTTCAAAATAGCAACAGCCCCTTTTCTTACGCCGGTCATTACTTTTGGCCCCATCTGTTGAAATCGACACAGTTTTATCGAGGGAAATATGATGTTTATCCATACACTCAATTACATCATTGGCGATATCTTCTTCACGCGTCTGACCTTTGAGTCGCAATAATCCTAAAAGTTCTTCTTTAGGGCCTGAATGAGACGTAAATCTTACAGAAAGTGAAACTTGCGCTGTATCATTTATGTCACAAGACTCGTCAACTGCTATTGATAAAGCCGAAACCAATTTCAGATCTTCGATGTACTGGGTGTTTATATTCGAACACATTTTAATTGTTCTATCTTTAATGGTTTTGGCAGGCAATGGTAACTCTTTAATTCTTTTCAGAATGTCTGCTTTGTTCCTAAAATACCGAAATAGCTCTTCGGATGCATTTATAAAAAACTTTTTAATGTATTCGCCGTCTGTGTACGGTTTTCCTCTTTTAGCAATCTCTTGGCTACAAACAAAACTTGCCATATTAATATTGTTGGAAGATTGCATCAAGTTATTAAACACAGAAGTTGACGACTCTTGACTCTTCCGAAGTTCCTCAACTGCTTTCTTCCTTGCATCACCGGTAGGATATTTAGTGCTAAATGACGCGTGCTTTCTTGTAAAGTGTCTCCCTAAATTTGACTTCTTGTTATGCGCGAATTTCTCCTTACAAATATGACATGTCGGAAGTCTATTCAAGTTTTGAATAAATGCAAAATTCTCGGTCCACTCAACTTTAAATTCGCGGTTTTCATTTTTTCATTTTTGGGGGGGGGGTAGCCATGTTAATTGGGGTGCCTGTAAAAATATTCCAAATATATTTTTTTCTTTTAGCCATAACTGGGCGCGTGAAGCCACCAGTACAAAATTATTATCATTATTAAATTGATGAAAATAAAAATTAAAAAATCTTTTTAAAAAATACAATTTTATTAATATATGTAACTGCACTTTTTAGTGCAGTTACATAATAATTTTTCCATCATCAGAATAACAAAACTTTTAATACGACCCAAAATGGAAGAAAACTTCCAATATTTGGACAAATGGAAGTTATCGAAAAATGGATTACAAATTTTGTACTGGAACCACAAACATACATAGCAGGTGTAATAAAATCGTATAAAATACCTGTAAGATGTGCAGCTAGATTAAAAAATACAACAACTTTTTAATAAGACAGGACAACGGCAGACACAGTTAGATTAAGACAAAACTGTTCACACCGCAACTGCTGCTCTGTGATGCCAATTTGTACCTTCACTACTTTATAAAAAGCATGAACGCGCATGCCGGTAGCTTGTACATCGTTTATGTTTATGTTTACGAAAACTAACAAAATTAAACTTGATGTTCGTTACGTATTTTTACATCAATATAAAATTTTAATTACCTATCTATCTTTTTACTCAAACGAAAAATTATACATGTTCTCGATTTATAGAAGAATTTTAATTTATCAAAATAAGATGTAATTTTTTTCTTACAAATTTTTTTTAAATGAAAATATTATTGCGCCTTCCGTGGATATTTGTACCAGAACCGCACTTAAGAAGCCAAAGAGCCACATGCGGTTCTGGAGCCGCACTTTGCCGACCACTGCCCTAAGTCATTTAGCATTTTTAAGTGTGGAAAGAGAAAAATTTGAAAGGGTCGAATTTTTGCTTGATCCAAGGTAAGAAAAATGTATACATAGTAATTAATTGTATTCATGTATTATATTATTATTAATAAATATAAGTGCCCGACCAAGTCGAGGTGCACGTGATTGAAGCGAGATGAGGGCAAACTAAAATTTTTAAGATGGCTGGTAATGTGTCTGACAATTTTAGATCTTTGACACTCCAAGCACGAAAGTGTCTAGTTGGCTAGTTGTCCTTTTACATGCTAGGCCATACGAAACGTTGCTGTATCAGCTTTTTCGAAGCCTTGATGTCAGGATGTGACAGACGATTTAACTGACTAAAAATGGCATGTTGAAATCCAGAGGGTCGACATAAGGTCGAAATCTTGAATCCTGAACATCACAATAAAGTGATTTTCCAGGTGATAGCTGCATAGGCTGTAAGTTGAGATTGGTGGAAGATTTGCTTTTCAAGAGCGTTTGTAGTTCTGAATCCCGGTGTTGTTCATCCGCAAGGGCAGCAAACTTTATTGGCGAAGAAACGGCTAGTTCTTCAATACGAGACAAGGTGTCTGCAACAATATTCTGCGAACCCTCAATATAACGGATAGCTGTTGAAAATTGTCCTATGAAGTCTAGGTGTCTCATTTGACGAGGAAAAGTTTTATCCTGTTGAAAAGCATAAAGCCTTTTTAAAGGGCGACTGGGGTTTTTATGGAACCCAATCGCCAAATCCTGGGTGTAGAGAATCCTCATCCAAGTGCCCTTTTAGTTCGTTCGCCAATGTAGAGACATTAGGATATTTGGAAGCAAGAGAGATTGAAAAATTAGCAACCGCCTTCGCCGGGAATCGAACCGCGCACCTCTGGAGTACCAGCCCAGCGTGCAGAACCACCACACCACGAAGGCACGCTAGGAAAACGGGAGAAATACTTTATAAACGTAGAGTGATATGGGTTTAGTTGCGAAAGGACACTGCAAAATTGTTGCCGAAATTAAATCATTTTTGCATTTTTGGAACGCTTCGCGAGATTCTGTGGTCCAGGTTATAACACGTTTATCGTTTTTCTTGCTTCCAACCAAAAAAGAATTTAGAGGTGCTTGTATGGCTGCTGCATGAGGTAAGAAACGTAGATAAAAATTGAGCATAGCAAGAAATCTTCTTAAGTCCTCCACTGTAGATGGTTCGGGCATATCGCGGATAGCGGTGACTCTGGAAGGGGCCGAACGCCATCAATGGAAATTTCATGACCAAGAAAGGATACTATTGGTTGGCCAAAAACGCATTTGTAAGGATACCTGACACCGTACCTTTGAAAACGTTCAAAAACTGTTCTCAAATGTGATAGGTGTTCTTGCTCTAAAAAGGAGGCGATTAAGACGTAATCAAAATAAAGTACACGAAAGTCGAGGCCGATTAACACTTGATTCATGGAGCTTCGGAACGTTTGAGCAGCACTGCATAAGCCGAAAATCATGACCGGAAACTCAAATAGTCCAAAAGGCGTAATAACCGCAGTTTCAGCTGGGTTAACGGGTTAACAGCTGGGAATATCAGCTGGGTTAACGGGCATTTGGTGATACGCCCGCTCAAGATCAAGAGTTGTAAAAATAGCTTTTCCCTCTAAAACATGTATACAGTCTTGAATGTGCGCGATTGGGTAACGATGAGAAATTGTAGCTGTATTTAACAGGCGATAATCGCCACTTACCATTTCGTTTCCGAACTAGATGGAGCGGACTGGCCCATGAACGTTTTGAAGGACGGCAAATTCCCTGTTCCATCATGTATTAAAATTCCTCTTTGGCGGCTTTAAGCTTGTACGGAGGTAAGCGTCTAGGTTTAGTGGCAATTGGAGGTCCGTTAGTTTCAATATAATATAGTAAATATTTCTTGGTTTCGGAAATACCCATAACTGGGCGCGTGATTGTAATGCCATGGGGATTTACCCGAAATCAGTTTAATGCTCAAATCTTCCCTATTGCGAATGACTCCCGGATAAGTTAAGTTGGTTATGAAATCTATCAAACGGCGATTCTTAAGATCGACAAGCAAGAAAATTTATGTAAAAAGTCAGTGCTAATAATAGGACAGTAGCAATAATGAATTGCCATTGGAAGTTGCGGCGCAATCCTAAATCAACAGATATCAGGCGTTCACCAGAAGTTTGAATAGGAGTTCCATTTGCTACATAAAGTTGTAACTTGGCAAGGCGCTTTTGTTCGTGAAAATGTGGTGGAACACCAGAAACATCAGCCCAGGCCTGAATTACAAGAAACCTTAAGCCTGAATTCTTTTCGATAACGAAAAGGCGTGCAAAATTCCGGCCGCTGTCATTCACGACTTCCAGAAACGGCCCTTCTCGTTTCCCTGGTCACGGTGGGTGGCATTTGTTGGCACGGTGGGTCACACGGTGAGTGGCATTTGTTTGCCTTGTTTCCAAATTTGTGGTGGTAAAAAACAAATACCCGGAGGAGGGCTTTCATAACGTTTCGTCAGCGGGTTACGACGTGCATTTCGACCACGTGATGTGAAGAGGTTGCGGTGAAAAGATTCAGCTTGGATGGCTACTAACTGAGCAACCTGTTTGGACAAATCATCAATTTGAGCCTGTAACGCCACAATACCTGAACCAGGAGCCTGCACTGCGTATATTTGCGCAGGAATGGCCAGTTCGTGAATTTTATCAGCAATTTCGGGAAGATTTTTAAGTGGCTCGCTACTGGCCGCTAAAATGGTTTGCATGTTAGATGGGAGTCTATTCATCCATAATGTTTTAAGAATGTTATCCGTTAGGTTACCGGTGGCTAAGTCTGACATTTTAGACAGAAACTAAGAAGGCCTTATATCACCCAACTGTAAATCGTGCAACAGCTGCTTGATTTTAACTGTCTCGGATTCTTCATTGACAGATATTAATTTTTTTTTAAAGACTTGTATTTATCCGTCGCAGGTGGATTCAAAATTATTTCACGAGCTGTTTGCAGTACCTCTGATTCTAACGCGGCGATCGCTGTATAAAATTGAGTTTCGTCGGCAGTAATGTGACTCAATTTAAACTGCGCATCCAATTGAATGAACCATAACGATGGGTCTCGGGGACAAAAGGGCGGTGGCTTAACTGCCACTCGTGCCAATTGTGAAGCAGCATCGTTGTCAACCACTTTAGATCAATCAAATATGCACAGTAATAATATGTATAGAAAAATAATCAATATGTATATAGTGACACAGTTTCTTGGTACTTGAAATCAGAGAAACTGGCGGCTGAAATGCAGCAGGCGATACATATATCCGCTGAAATTATGACAGAAGTATGTTGACTCATCGGAATGCGGCACAACACTTGAAATCACAGGTGAAATGTCTTACTTGCATCTCATCACACTGGATAACTTACTGGTGCTCAGAATTTTGACATATAAACTCCATATTCGTGCAACATTGAAAATTGCTATTCGTAATAAATACGGGTCACCAATTATGGTAGTACAATTTTTTGAGACAGATCGTTAAATAATTATAACAATTGAATAGAATAAATATTATTTTGTTTTTGGTTGCTATGGGTTGTAAGGATCCTAAGTTTTACTAAAGTTTATTTTATTTTAAATCTTTACTATCACTTCTTATTTTCTACTTCCGGCCAGAATTAAAAGCTTTAACTTATTTCTGCAAATTTGTCTTGCGAACGCCAAGTACTTAAGTTGTGGCTTTTTGCCAAGCAAGAGAGAGGAAGGGGCTATTAGAAGCAGGCCGCTTGCCATAGCAGTTTTACTCGGTTGCTGGTTGCCTTCAAGACCAGAGGTTTAATCCTCTTGATAATTTTAAACGTATCGTAGTGTTAGCAGTTCTCTGTACTACATACGGCTTTTTGTTAATATACGGCCAATCTTGGAGTTAGGCACTTATTTGATTAATCCAAAGTTAGTTTAGTTAGAGTTTAGTTAATATTTTTATATTCTTACGTTCAGGCCACAAGTATTCCGAAGTCCGGAAATCATTGTAAAGAGAGAAAAATAAAGGATTTCGTATACCCTTCCTGTGTGTATTGTCTACTTCCCAAATTTATTGAACATAGCTTTAGTAAGCTCCCTGTTCCGAGTCAGGACAGTTAATGTTCTCTAAGCAAGTAAGGAGGAACACAGACCTGATAGGGTTAGCAGACTGGCAGAGTTTAGTTGCAGTAGGCAAGTTGCCACATATCTATTTATCTATAATGTATATTAAACTTTTAATTGTTTTAAAATTTTACTTTTTAAAAACACTTATATGTAAAATAAATAACAGCTTTTTAACTAATTCTAGATCATCGTATGTCTGATTTTTTTCGCCGACACAGATGTACTTCCGAATCCAAGGCTAGTGTAGTTAGGTAGTGACTATTCTTAATATATTTTCGACTATTATATGGCAGATTCAGCATTTTATTATTATTTGCATTATTTTCTTATTACGAATATATTCTATACATTATATACTGAAAGTTTTTTTGTGTGGGGGGGCGCCAAAAAGGTATTTTGCCCCGGGCGCCAGTTGTGCTTGCTACGCCACTGCATTGACTTCAGTTCAAGAAATTAAATTCAACAACATAAATTCAATGTTATTCTTTTTGTATTTAGAACAGAGTTTAATTTTACAACTATTTCGTTCATACTTCTTACCTATTTTTCTTATTAATTTGACCGTTTGAACATAAGCAGAAAAAAAATACGTATTTTATACGTTTTTTTAACAGAAAATGTTAAAGGAAAAATTTAACAAATTAATAACAGGATATTAACTTGGTGTGCTAACGTTATTGTTTCATGTATGTAAAAGAAGCCAATTACAATTATTGTCTTCATCACTATTCTTCACACTTTCACTCACGCATTCTTTGAATTACTGTTATGAATAAACATTTTTTACTAAAAAACAGAATTTGAACGCGAAACATTGACTTCAGTTCAAGAAATTAAATGCAACAACATAAATTCAATGTTCTTATTTTTGTATTTAGAACAGAGTTTAATTTTACAACTATTTCGTTCATACTTCTCACCTATTTTTCTTATTAATTTGACCGTTTTGAACACAAGCAGAAAAAAAAATACGGATTTTATACGTTTTTTAACAGAAAATGTTAAAAAAAAGACTTGACTAATTAATAACAGGATATTAACTTGGTGTGCTAACGTTATTGTTTCATGTATGTAAAAGAAGTCAATTACAATTATTGTCTTCCTCACTATTCTTCACAGTATCTCTCATGCATTCTTTGAATTACTGTTATGAATAAACATTTTTACTAAAAAGCAGAATTTAAACGTGAAACATTGACTTCACTTCAAGAAATTAAATTCAACAACATAAATTCAATGTTCTTATTTTTGTATTTAGAACAGAGTTTAATTTTACAACTATTTCGTTCATACTTCTTACCTATTTTTCTTATTAATTTGACCATTTGAACATAAGCAGAAAAAAAAAAAAATACGAATTTTATACGTTTTTTAACAGAAAATGTTAAAAGAAAGACTTGACTAATTAATAACAGGATATTAACTTGGTGTGCTAACGTTATTGTTTCATGTATGTAAAAGAAGTCAATATCAATTATTGTCTTCATAATTCTTCACACTTTCACTCTGAATTTTGCTTACGCATTCTTTGAATTACTGTTATGAATAAACATTTTTACTAAAAAACAGAATTTAAACGCGAAATATTGACTTCAGTTCAGGAAATTAAATGCAACAACATAAATTCAATGCTCTTATTTTTTGTATTAGAACAGAGTTTTAATTTTACAACTGCATGTATTTCCTTACTCGAAACTGCTACCTTTTAGATGGATCTAAAAGTAATCTTTCTTTTCATGACAATACTTACTTTAGCTTTTAAGTATGATGTTCAATTTTTAGAATTAAAAATGTGGTCTTGCGTATGCTTGGCGGGGAAATATTTCAGTAGCAAATAGTATTGATATTTATTTTATTTTTTAATTTATTTTATTATTTTATTTATTTTTTAATTTAAGATTCCCCCCCCCAAAAAAAATAAGGCTAGTTTCAAATACTGAAAATTTCATTGGAGGGAGGGGAGACATAGAGAGAATTTTCTAAGGTATGGTTTATCTGAAATACTTTTTGAATTATTGTCTGTGTTTCTAGTTTGTATTTTCTTATTTTTGCCTTTAACATTAACAATATTTGATAAGAAAATCTTTCCTCGATGAAATCCACAGGACGCTTGGATCTTTTGCCATTTTATCACACGGACACTTTATTTACAGCTATTTACAATTCATTTTCTTACAGAATAACATTCATCATTTTTCTGTAACTGCCACTACATCTCAATCAAATAATCCACAAAGCGATAAAAAAAATAATAAACAAAAAAAAAAAAAAAAAAGAAAAATCTGAAATGTTTCAGATTTTAAATTACGTCCAAAGGGGCGTTTTTTAACATTTTGTGTGTTACCTTTCTTTATTAAATATCATGTTCCTCGCACCATAAGATCCAGTGCAACAGCAATATCGCAAAATAGTTTTAAAACGAGCCTATCTTTAGAATTTCCGATACAGAGACTCACGCGCTGGAGATAAAAATGTTTTTTCTGCACAACGTTGCCATTGCTCGGTTTGAAATCCTTGAGTTTGTTAATCAAAAATTCGTCAAACTTTTAAAAAATAGGAAATCGATCCTAAAACAAATTTCAAATTTCAAATTTGGTCTTCCACATGCTCATATTCGTTGGAGGATTACGTTATTCAAAATTCGATGACTCTATGTACCGTTGTTTTATCACAATACGAGAAATATACATACATTTATGCAGATTTTTCATTATTTAATTTCTTCAAATATAATGCAGGACTCTAACATTTTGTGGCAACAGTTTGAAAAGTGAACCGACATTTATGAGTCCGACGCAAAATGCCAAAACGAAACTAATAGTCCTTCGGGATTCAAATCCCTTTGGACTAAAAATAAAAAAAAAAGCTGCGCCCTGTTCTGGCCAGCAACATGAAACTGTAACATTCCTTCCGTAGAGTTTTTATATGCAATGGATTTTATGATGAAGTTAAAATAGTGGAAAGAAACAAGCTTTATTCTGAAATAGAAAAATAATGGATGCTTGAAAAGGTGTTGGTGTATTTAATTATGGCAAAGCACACTAGGGCTACCTGCCTAAGAGGAGGGATGCCTTTGTGGAGGACTTTCTAAGGGAAACTGGGTCGTATACACGTTACACATGGGGAAAACCACGAAAACGCCCATGCAGCCAGCCCGTTCGCGGGATTCGAACCTCAGACCGAACTACCAGTATTCAGCAGCTTTACCGCTCGGCCGCTGGTGGGCAAGGATGCTTGAAAAGAGAAATAAATTTCAATTTTAGGTTTTGTTGTTTGTGCTGATGCTCAGTTGTCTGACCTATAGTTAGCCAAAGCTCACGAAATTCTTCGTGGCAAGAGATGGCTCCGGTTGCAATAGGAAAAATGCATTTAGTTCGTGATACATGTAATAAAAAATCTGATGTGTACACCACAGGACTTCCTTGTACGGAACATTAAATTATACGCGTTTTTTCTTGCATTTCATTTAAACTTATTGGATTGAATTAAATCTACTTCGCCGACAGCGCTTAACCACAATAGAATAAATGCATTCTTTAAAATTCACTCTATTTGTTTACCATAGCGACACTCTGGCGCTAGGTTCACTTAACAGTATTATATTTCGTTCATATTATAACTCAGAATGCACAAAATTTATATCATTTAAAAAATTATCTAATCGTTGCCACATGTTCTATTCAAATACCATAATAAAGCTAGAACGATGTATAAAAGAAATTAAGCGAACAAAACAAAAAGAAAACGGTTTTTCACAGACGATTGAGTATTTCTCATTCAATTAATTCAGTTCTCACTTCGCGACAAAGCAAAAATACATAAAAACTCAAAATATCTGTATTAAAAATTACGAAGTAAGTTTTAAACACTTATTTCCTGGAAAAAATTCCAGAAAGGATTATGCATGATTTAATTCGCAATAATAAATGAAGGCGTTATTTTTGTTGTTGCGAAGCTAAGTCTCTCTAGATTGGCAACAAATCCACTATTCTGCTATTTCAAATGTAAACAAATATGTCCGCCATGTTATTTAAAATTTAACCGCACTTAAACAGCTTTTAAATTGTTGATAATTGTACAAATATTGCTTCCAGGTTTACGAAAGGCATAAAAACCTTAACCGGAAGATAAGAACAACGTAATTCAATCATTTTTAAAGCAAAAAATGTACAATTTACAAGCATATAAGAGTAAAGAAATTTCAACGTTCTGAGGCTACTCGTTTTTGAATTATGCGAGATACGTACGCACGTACGTACATACGTTCGTACAGACGCCACGAAAAATTCTCTTCAGAATTAATTTTATAATTTTAAAGCAGTTTTATAATTTTTTTGAAGGAAAAGAGTCTTTTATTCTGTCCTTACGTACAGGTATCACGCGACAACATCGTTAAATTGCATTCGATAGTGGTCAAAATGGATATTTTCGTTGAAATATGCTGCCTGAAACTTTTCGCGTTTACAATACTTCCTTTTTACTTCGTACCAAGGAAGTAAAAACATCAATTATTTTTATAGAATAATGTTAGTTAACTTTTTAAATACACAGAAAATATGTAGCATTCCCATGTTAATCTGACTGAATATTGATCTAACAGCTATGCTGCTACTCCTCCTGCTCCTGCTAACTTATTTGGTACATGTGATCTGCTGCTGCTCCTTCTCCTCCTGCTGCTGCTCTTCCTCCTCCTGCTGCTGCTCCTCTTCCTCTTGCTGCTCCTCCTCCTAATAATAGACAACTTCTTTTCCTCCTGGTGCTCTTACTCTTCCTCCTCCTCTTCCTTCTGCAGCTCCTTCTGCTTCTCCTCCTGCTGCTGCTCCTTTTCCTCTTCCTTCTTCTGCTGCTGTCTTCCTCCTCTTGCTGCTGCTGTCTTCCTCCTCTTGCTGCTGCTGTCTTCCTCCTCTTGCTGCTGCTGCTCCTCTTCCTGCTGCTGCTCCTTCTCTCCAATTATTTGATGAGCAGAGTTATATGAGAGAGATGAGTTGCCTATTACTGCAATTTTTAGTTTTAGTCCAAAGGGTTGCCATCAAATATTATCGCCCCGTATTATACTTGAAGGAATTAAATAATGAAGAATCTGCATAAATGTACGTATGTTCGTCTCATTGTGATAGAACAAGGGTACCTCTGCATAAATGTGTGAATTCTCTCATTAGGATAAAACAACGGTTGCCTAGAGTCATCCAATGAATAACGCAATTCTCCACCGAATATAGGCATCTGGTAGCCGGAATTTGTTTTATTATCCATTTAATATTTTGTAACTCTTTAACAAATTTGTGATTAACAAACTTCACGATTTCAAAGCGAGCAATGGTAACACTGTACGAAGGTGAGAAAAAACACCTTCAGCGCGCGAGACTGTGTATCGGAAATTCTAAAGAAATAATCATTTAAAAATTATTTTGCGATATTGCCGTTGAAATGAATTTTATAGTTCAAGTGTGAATTGCATGATATTTAACAAAGAAATTTAGCACAGGAAAACGGTGAAAAAACGTCCATTTGGGCGTAATGTAAAATCTGAATGTTTTCAGATTTTTATTGTATTTTTTTATTATCCTGAGAATAGTAACTAATGTTTTAAATATTTTAAGTTCCTCAAATATTTTTAAAAGTTCAAATATTTCGGAAGTTCAAATTGTAGAGTTCCTCACTTTGGAATTCTAAGTTAACGTTGGAAGGGAAGAATCTAAGAACTGATAAGCGAATAATCGCTAGAGTTCAGTGACAAGAAACAAGATAGAAGGGTAACTAACCCTTTATTAATTCAATAAGATTTAACAAAACTCCGCCTGGGAGTGTACAAGCAAAGCCCGCACTTGGACTTGAACTTAAAAGACTAAGAATTAAACTAAAACTAAGATTAACTAAAAGAAGTATAGCCGAAGCTATCAAGGTTCAGTACGAGTTGTCCCCTTAACTTATTTGACTACGAAGCTTAGCAAGGGCCCGAGTACGGCCGAGCGTAATAACAGCTTTGAGAGAGAGAGTGGCCAAAATGGCAGACGCGCGTAAATCAGAAACTCTGATTCTCTCTAACTCAGTAAGTAACTTCGTGGTTTAAATACCGCTCCTCCTCATTAAATATTCAGCAAGATTCCAAAACTACGTTCTGGCCGGAAGTAGTAAGTTGAAGTTAAGAATTTGACAGGAAAGGAACTTTAACTTAAAATTTAACTGTTAATAAAATTAACACAATTCTTACAAAATATTTTAAATACCTCAAGAAGCTGGAGTTAGCTGGAGTATAAGAAAACTGATTTAAAATTTATTCTGAAATATTAAAAGCCATAAAATTTTCCAAATATAATTTCAGTTACAGTGGGAAAGTTAACACTTACAATTTTACCCTCGTCCTATTTCCAAAATATATTTTTTTCTATTATGTCTTCTTGACAGTCTTTACGATATCGACTTTGCAAACCAATTAGAAACCATGGGAAACCTGAATCCAATGCTAGTCTAAGACACCGGGTATTTAAAACTCCATTTTGTTACTCCTCGACCAATAGCTGGGGTCTTTAAAAAAACATCACTCCTGGTAAGGGGCGTGGCCAGGATTACGCATGCGTGTTTGCGAAAACAGAAACAAAAAAATATATATTGCTGTTTTACCCACATTGGAAAAACACTAGAATATCAATGGCTCCCTTCAAGTATAAGAATTCGAATAGTGACAGGGGAAGGAGAAGGTTCAGATTCGGATAAATGCATACTGAAAAAATAATAAAATAAACAAATAGATAAAAAAATAAGAAACGCTCGGAACAGTTTAAAATTTTCAAAGCTGTAGAAGCTACGTTTCGCAGTCTTCCACGTTCATAAGTGCTAATGGTCATTTGATTGTGTTATTGACAGCACCAGGGGTATGCAGATATATCTTGAGACAGGGTGGGCGAAGTGGTGGTGGTGGATCGGGTATCGCTGGGGGGGGGGAACGCTAACACAGCTGTGGCCTCTATCTTTGACTCATCAGCAGGTCGACCTCCGATAGCAGCTAATGGAAATTTAATAGCGCTTCCATAGAGAAAACACGTGATGGAGCATCACTTGCTCTCGGGCCTCTCCCGATCTTTGTGACGTCACAGCGCGACAGCCGGCGGGTGATGCGACGGACGGTGGAAAAGTGAGGAGCGGAAGGGGACTCATTCGGGTGGTCGCGCTTTTAGTAGGACGTCAGAATGCTTTTTGGTAATAATAACGCGTCTAAATATGTGCTCATGTTTTTTTTCTTTAACATACTGTTGCAATTTGGAGACGAGACTGACTGTAATTATTAACCCAAAGTTAGTCCAGAAGAATTATTAATTTTGTTTCGGCATTTTGCGTCCATTCACTGTATATGTCACTTTTCAAGCCGTTGTCACTAAATATTATCGCCCTGCATTATACTTAAAGAAATTAAATAATGAAGAATGTGCATGAATTTATGTATGTTTCTCGCATTCAGATAAAAGAACAGTACCTAGAGCCATCCAGTTTTGAATAATGTAAGTCTCCACGCGACTATGCGCTTCTGGAAGCCCATAGTCGCGTTGAATTTTAAATTTGTTTTATTATTGAGTAGCTTCGCTGCCAGCCTTCGTCTGGCTTTTAAATGTACCGGAAAAATGGCTGAAGGGAACACCAAACGTTAAATTTAAAAACTTCGTAGAATTTTACTCTGCAGAACAACTTCATAAAAAAAAGTTATTACGTATAACAAAATTACAATGAAATAAGCAATATCCCTTAATACAAATATTAATTATCCTAATAAATAAATTAACCAACTTCCCTTTGCAAAATCTTAAGAACTCAAATGGTATAAAGAAGGTTAAGAACTTTGTTTCCAAAAACAAAACACTCAAAATTTTTGCCAATCTCTTAAAAACAGTGACATAAGAAATACGATGAAAAATGGTTGCCAAACCCATATTTTTAAAAGAATGAAACTATTCAAAATAATGCGATTTCATCCAAAATCCATCAACAACAATAAGACAGGAAAATTGTTGCCAAAATCATATTTTTAAAGATGTGATATGTGAGAAGTGGACTCGGAAGCTTCATTTAAAAGTTCTTTAAAAATACAAAATATTATCATTTCTCCAAAATTCTTTTTGTAAAAGCAGTCGCAAGAATGAAAGTTTAACGTGTCCCAAAAATCAAAGAAAAATAAACTGTAAATTTTTTTTTATAAAAAATCCCGTTGAAAAGGTGTTAAGCTCCCTTTGTTGAATAAATTCGTATTGAATCGATTTATTGAAACACGAAATTTATTTTAAGTTCGTAAAATAGCTAAGTGCCTACGTTTCACGACGATGTGAAAATGGAGTGTGTAGAGTAAAATCTCGCTTTCCATTATGTCTCAAAAGGACGCGATTTCGTCACAAAACATAAAATAAAAAAATAAAAAAAAAAAAATTTGAATTCGAATTTCGAAAAAATCGCTTCGAGGTGCATTGGCTCTTGTCTAGATGCACCTATGTACCAAATTTCGTAGTCGTGGGGGTATTAGCTTACGCGCAGCGCGAACGAAAGACACACACACAGAGACTCTTTCTTTTGTTATATGTAGATATTTCATATTTTGCAAAGCGTTTATGAGTTTTTAATTAAGAAACTCACCAATTTCAAAGCGAGCAACGACAACACAGTACGGAATAAAAAACGGGGGGAGGAAAGAAGAACATCTGAAATGTTTCAGATTTTCAATTACGTCCAAGGGGGCGTTTCTTTAACATTTTATGTGTTACCTTTATTTATTAAATATCATGTTCTTCGCACTTAAACCATAAAATTCAGTTCAAGATCAATATCGCAAAATAGTTTTAAATCGACCTCATCTTTAGAATTTCCGACACAGAGTCTCGCGCGCTGGAGATAAAAGTGTTTTTTCTGTACAACGTTGCCATCGCTCGCTTTGAAATCCTTGAGTTTGATCATCAAAAATTCGTTAAAATTTTACAAAATATGAAATCGATAATGACACAAATTACAAATTTCAAATTTGGCCTTCCTGATGCCCATGTTCGCAGTTGGATGGCTCTATGTTTTATCACAATGCAAGAAATATACATACATTGATGCACATTCTTCATTATTTAATTTCTTTAAATATATCACAGGTCGATAATATTCGGTGGCAACAGTTTGAAAGGTGAAAAGGACATTCAGGATGATTCGACGGAAAACTTAAAACGAAAACAATAGTCTCTTAGGGACAAAGTCCCTTTGGACTAAAGACACTTTTATTTCCAGCGCGAGATACTGTGTATCGGAAATTCTAAAGATATTCTCTTTTAAAATTATTTTGCGATATAGCTGTTGAACTGAATTTTGCGGTTTAAGTGCGAAGAACATGATATTTAATAAATAAAGATAACACGCAGAAGGTTAGAAGAAATCCTTTTGGCCGTAATGTAAAATCTGAAAGCTTTCAGTTTTTAGTCCAGTCCCTGAAGGACTCTTGTTTTCGTTTTGCGATTTTGCGTTGGTTCACTATAAGTGTCCGTTTCACTTTTCAAACTGTTGCCACCAAATATTAGAGTCCTGCATTATATTTGAAGGAATTAAATAATGAAAAATCTGCATAAATGTATGTATATTTCTCGCATTTTGATAAAACAACGGTACATAGAGCCATCGAATTTTGAATGACGTACCTCCTACGAATATGGGCATGTGGAAAACCGAATTTGAAATTTGGAATTTGTTTTATGATCGATTTCTTATTTTGTAAACCTTGATTGTAATTGAGTAACAAACTCAACGATTTAAAAGCGAGCAATGGCAACAATCTACGGGTGGGGGGGGGACCTGTTTATTTCCAGCGCGTGACGCTGTATATCGGAAATTCTAAAGATACCCTCGTTTTAAAATGATTTTGCGATATTGCTGTTGAACTGAATTTTATGGTTTAAGTGCAAAGAACGTGATATTTAATAAATAAAGGTAATACACAAAACGTTAAAAAACGTCCCTTTGGGCGTAATTTAAAATCTGAAACCCTTCAGATTTTTTTTGGGGGGGGGGCTGGGATATATTGTCCAGCGGAGATTGATTGTTAGCAAGTAATTAAGCAAATGTTGAAGACTGTTATCTCAGTTTCCTGAATTGTAAGGATACTTTAAATATTATTTTAATATAGAGAAGTGGGGAATAAATTGGAATGGATAATCATTTTTCCATAAATATGACAAAGCATTTTCGTGAAGAAGAAACCATTTACACGTTTTTGAGTATTTTGCTTCAAATTTTACATTCTCTAACACAGACATCTTAGAATTCCAGGCAACCTGCGGTGTTATGTTTTATCAATAAGGCAGTAATGCTCAATGCAATTCTTCTGCTATCGTAAAAGACAAAGAAAATTGCATTGATTTTCGACTTCTTAATGGGAGAGGGTTAAAGTTTTCGTTAAATTAACGAAATTTTTTATATGCAACCTGACTCATTTAAATGGAAATCTCTGCCACCAGGCTATTTATTGCTCTATCTTATTTTTTTAAATAAAGTAACACTAACAAAAATATTCGATGTGCACCCATATGACTTCCTTGTAAGGAATATTAAATTATACGCATTTTTTGGCTGCATTTTGTTTTAACTTATGTCCTCGAATTTGATTAGAAGATATAGTTTTCATTCAATTAATTTCGCTTGCAGTTCGCGGCACACTTCGAATACATAAAACTTCAAAATATCTTCATTAAAAATTTAAAATTATACAAAAATATAAAACACCAAATACAGTTAAACCAATTAAAAACACAATTTTTACACGTAAAATTAGTTTTTTGCACAAAAAGCAAGCAATTCGGCCCGCAGGGGAGAAGGTAGACGGCGTCCATCACATCCCACACATGTTCGATTGGTGACAGGTCAGGAGAGTACGGTGGCCAGGGAAGCATCTGTATACCTTGCAGAGCATGTTGGCAGATGCGAGCACTGTGTGGTCGGGTGTTATCCTGCTGAAAAATTGCATTAGGCAGCCCCTGAAGGTAGTGCATTGCCACCGGCTGCAGTACATTATCCAAGTATCGTTGGGCCGTCATAGTGCCCTGAATACGAACTAGTAGTGACCTGGAATCGTATGCAATAGCGCCCTAACCATTATGCCACGTTGTCGCGCGGTGGGGCGTTCCACAGCTACTGCCGGATTAGATCTGTCTCCACGTCGACGTCACAGACGTATGCGGCGACTGTCACTGGATAAACAGAGGCGTGACTCATCTGAGAACACGACGTTTCGCCATTCTTCGCCACAAAACTTAGTTTACTTGTGTTCTCACTCGGCAAAAATACACTGAAGATGCAGAAACTGACATAATTCACTATTTTGCTAAGTTTTGAATGTAAACAAACATGGCTGCTATGTTAAAAAATTAGGACAAACAACTTTAAAAAACACTTAAACAACTTAAAAAACTTTAAAATTGTTGATAATTCTACAAATATTTCATGCAAATTAACTAAAAGCATAAAAACTTTAACCGGGAAATAAGAACATCAAAATTCATTCATTTTGAAAGAAATTAATGCACAATTTACTAACATATAAGAATAAAAAAACTGAACTCACAGTGCTCAGTAACGCAGTAGGTGTATATATATATATATATAGAGAGAGAGAGAGAGAGAGAGAGTTATGCGAGATACATATGTATGTACGCACAGACGTCGCGAGAAAAGTCTCTTTTAAATAAGTTTATAATTCGTTTGGGAAAAAATAGTCATTTGTTCTGTCCTTAATTCTGCCCTATGTGTTAGATGTCACGCAAAAACATCGGTAAATTATATTCGATAACGGTCAAAATAAATATTTTCCTTCGAATATGACACCCGAAAATTTTCGCGATTACAACTTTCTTCATACAAGGAAGTAAAAATGCTTAAAATAAACCTTTTCATTAGTTCCTTCAGCTTAGCGGTGTATGGCACGCGTAGTTATAGAAACAGTATCTGCAACTTGAAAGAGAACAGAAACAAATAAAGTAAAACCTTAAAGTATTAAAATATGAGACTTAACAAGAAAAGCGCGCCTACCTACAAATTTCGGCTATTCGAGAGAGCAAACGCGGCTACCAACGGCTAAAGCTGATTCATATAAACTGAGAAATTAGAAAATGCTGTGGAGACGATCAGCAATCGCTGGTAAAGGCTTCTAACTAAACTCAAAAGCGCTTTGTACATCTGTTACCGTGAAAGACCGAAATTAGAGAATGACCACTTTCACCGGAGAATGTCAACATTCACCAAATACCTCGGTGAAAGATCGAATATTTCTTTTACATTCTTGTACATTCGGACCCTCACCGGTGTATGTCAACAATCACACAGATATGCTCTGTGTAGGTCGAAAAGAGAGGAGTATACATACACGCTGTCATTGCAAAAGGAAGTGTTCCACAAATAAATGCAGTTGTAAAAGCAAGGGCCTCTTGTGCAATTCAAAGTGTCATAATAGTTAAGTTGTTGCAATAAATAAGATTTCAATCACATAATTTGGTAAGTTTATAACTTCTATTATTTTCCTTTCTCATTTTGAATGTACTGTGTGTTTTAAGTTCTTATGTTCTTAAGTTCTTATTATGAGTCTCAAGTGCGTTTTTTCGCGAATGAATTACAGAGAAGGAAATATAATATCCTTATATGTTCAATATTCACCATGAGTACATGGTGAATGTCGACATTCACCGGTGTAAGTCAGAAATAAGAGTATTTGGAAAATATTTCGGACATACACCAAGCGACTATGTGAATGTTGATATTCACCGGTGAAATTCGACATTCTCCAGCTTTCGGTGTTTCACCGTAACTAATACATTAACTAATTTACATCCTGGTGGGAGCAGAAGAAAGAAGAAGTGACAATACAGTTAAAATCAGTAACGTCACTTTGCTTAAGAAGCATAAAACCCTTCATGCGCTCAGTTATTTCTCTTCAGTATCATACTGAAATATCCCTATTTGATAATTGATGATGTGTTAATAATAATTTGATAATAATATTCCTCCAAAAATATGAATTATTTTTCCGTACTAGGATGATACTTCATTGAAAACAGCATGACTACTGAACAAAAGACAACAACTGCAGTTGTTTTTTGAAAGAACGTTTTCACTGCGAGTTCTTAATTGATAAACAACAACCCCAACTTTCGTCTAATTAAGGGAAGTCGTACACCTTAAAACCCATAAGATCTTCGAATATGTGACTGTTGCAAGAATTGGGATACCTTATTTATTTTAAAAGCAATTACTTCAATTATTCGCCGTTGCTTGTCGTCGAGTTTGTTAATCGAAAATTCGTTAAAGTGTTACAAAATATGAAATAGCTAATAAAATAAATTCCAAATTAGGGCTTCTATGTATCCATATCTGGGTGGAGACGTACGCTATTCAAAATTGGATGGCTCTAGGTACCGTTGTTTTATCACAATGCGAGAAACGTATACGTGTATGCGGATTTTTCATTATTTAATTTCTTTAAATATAATACAGTGTTTTAATATTTGGTGGCAACAATTTGAAAAGTTATTCGCCGTTTGTAGTGAACCAACGCAAAATGCCAAAACGAAATTAATAGCCCTTCTGGTAAAATTACTTCTTTGGGCTAATAAACAGATATAAAATATGCGACTGGGAATATATAAAATTTACTTTAATTCTAATTTATATTTCACACTCACTTGAGCAATTAGCATGTTTTCTGTACACGTGCATAACTACTTTTACACTATGCTTCGTTTTTTATTGCCAGCTAATTTAATTCTCTCAAACATTAAAGCAACTTTTTCAGTAATTGCATTAAATGTTAAGACATAAGTTTTTTGCTTCAGCTGTTTTTTTCCTGCAGTCTGAAAAAGTTTGGCGTGTGTAGAAAGTTTCAAAAAGAATACACGCGCAAGGGGTCAAATTCAATAGAATGAAAAATGTCCTGTTTTCTGTTCAGACATGCCACCATTTCCAAACAGTCACTTGTCCAGTGCATTTAACAAAACGGGCGGCTTTCGTCCGAAGCGTGCACGTATGTGTGTGTACAGATATATTATATATATATATATATATATATATATATATAATATTTGTAGCCCCTTCTATATATTTATTTATGTCTATATCTTAGACGCTATCGTATTTATTTTATTTATTTATTTTGAAGGCAACGTGTGCAAGGTAAAAGTTGTCCCGTTGGTCATAACAACAGAAAACGCAGTTGATGATATGTGGGCTCTGACAACACATCACGGACTATCGCTCTCGTTAGGGTAAGGTTGCTGCTTTCAGCGTTTATCGCCAGTTTGGCGACAGCCAAAAATTGTTACGAAATTTTATTTCACTTTAAAAAATAGGTATGATAAAGCAAATAATTATGAATTTCTACCTAATATTTCATAAATTTAAAATTAAACTGAAATTAATTTACTGAAAGCTTTCAATTTTTAACCGAAAGGAGAAATTTGCCAAGAAGGGCTATTAATTCCGTTTTGGCATTTTGCGTTGGTTCATTGCAAACGGCGAATCACTTTTTAAAATTGCTGTCACCAAATATTAGAGCCTTATATTACATTTAAAGAAAGTAAATAGTGAAAAATCTGCATGAATGTATGTATGTTTCTCGCGCTGTGATAAAACAACGGTATCTAGAGCCGTTCGGTTTTGAATATCGTACGTCTCCACCCGAATATGGGCATCTGGAAGCCTAAATTTGGAATTTCTTTCATCAACGCAAAATTATTTCATGTTTTGTAAGGCATTTATGAGCTTTTAATTAAGAAATTCGACGATTTCAATGCGAGCAATGGTAACACTGTACGGGGAGGGGTGAATTATGTCCAGCGCGCGAGATTGTGTATCAAAAATTCTAAATATATGATCTTTTAAATATTTTGCGATATTGCTGTTGAATTGAATTTTGTGGTTTAACTGCGAAGAACGTGATATTTAATAAATAAAGGTAACACACAAAACGTTAAAAAAACGCTCCTTTGGGCGTAATATAAAATCTGAAAGCTTTCAGAGGTTTTTTTTTTTTTTTTTTTTTTTTTTTTTTTTTATTATTATTATTATTATTTAACTAAAAGACCCTTGAGATGTATTCCCTAAAAAGATCTTCGTGGTGCATGTGTTCATATTAACCCTTTGTTGCATACAAATAATCTAGAGAAGTTAAACGAAAATGTTTGCATTTTTTCTACTTAAAATAATCTTATTAATAATAAAAAAATTAATTTTATTCAAATTTTGTTTTAAATAATTGCTACATTTTGTTCACTACAGTGGACAGCATGCATATACGTACATGCATACAAATCTCTTCCCAACGATTGACGGTCATTGCATTTGAAATCATTTTCTGCCTTGTTTGCAGCGATCATTACCATTTTCTAAACGTTAAATCTACAACTGACATGTACATACAGATCCCCCGAAATACCTTCATTTCGTCGATTGGGATTGAATTCATTTTGCTACGATTTTGTAACTTGTACCTATCGGATTCAAATGCCAAATGTTCTAGAAATTCCTTACCAATCATAAACATTTCCAGTGGTGTTTTGGCTTGATAAGCAGTCCATGTGGGTTTCAATTCACACTTTTCGATAGATCTTTATTTACCCACTCCACAATTTTCTCAAACTGACATTTAAAATAAAATGTCCAAAATGACTAATTATGAATAAAAAATGGCAGTATAAGAAAATGTAAGCAATATTATATAATGTTTACTACGAGAAACTGTACTAACTTGGAAACAGGTGTTGTTGGTGTATTTAATTATGGCAAAGCACACGAGGGCTATCTGCCTAAAGGGAGGGATGCCTTTCGTGGAGGACTTTCTAAGGGAAACTGGCTCGTATACACGTTACACATGGGGAAAACCACGAAAACGCCCATGCAGCCAGCCCGTGCGCGGGATTCGAACGTCAGACCGAACTACCAGTGTTCAGCGTCTTTACCGCTCCGCCGCTGGTGGGCTAACTTGGAAACAGAAGTAGCAGCCATTTTCCAAATATCAGTGCTTTACTTAGTGATGCTATACAGCCATCTAGGATGGACAGTTGAAAGTTCTAATAATATAGAATGAACGAACAGAGGAATGAAATCTGTTAAGGCATTTACAGAAGAATAAACAAATTTAAACTTTTGTCTACTAGAGTGGACTTGATGCAACAAAGGGTTAAAATGACACATTGACAGTTAAGGTAATTTCTGGTATTAAAACTGACAAGATAATTTTTAGCGCCTACTGAAGGCCTCTGATAGTTACTCAACTATGCATTGTAACTATGCATTGTTAACTATGCATTGTGATTTTAAAAGTTTTGATTTAAAATATCTAACTACCTCCTTGATCGATATAGTAGATAGCATTGCTGGCTGCCATATCTTTGGCAGTAACTTATGTGTAAGCAGTAATTAATGAGTATCTATGTATCATAATGTGCAAGCAGTATTTCATATGTAAGCAGTAACTTATGTGTAAGGAGTAATTTATGAGTATTTATGTACAGGGGTTGGACAAAAATATGGAAACACCTTTAAAAAAACATGTTTCTTTGCTTAATATGGTGTAGGAAACCCGTTGGCATCCAAAACAGCTTGCAGTCTTCTCGGAATGAATAAATACAGTTCCTGTATGTTTGCCAAGGGAATATTATACCATTCTTCCTGCAAAACGGTGGCAAGTTCAGATAACGATGTTGGCGGTGGATAACGAGAACGCACTTTCCGTTCCAATGTAGACCACAAAGGTTCGATAATATTCAGGTCTGGTGACTGTGGTGGCCAGGGGAGATGGGACAACTCATTATCGTGCTCAGAAAACTAGTCCTGGACAATGTGAGCTGTGTGAACAGGGACTTTGTCGTCTTGGAAGACACCATCACCATCGGGGAACAAAGTTTGTACCATGGGATGAACTTGATCAGCCAAAATGTTCATATAAGTCTTGGCAGTCATGTGCCCTGACACAGTTATCATGGGGCTAGCAGAGAACCACGATATGGCTGCCCAAACCATAACAGAACCCCCGCCATGTTTCACTCTTGGCAACAAGCAGTCTGTATTATAGTCTTGAGATGGCGTTCTCCAGACGTAAACTCGGCCAGAAGTGGGAAACAATGTGAAAGAAGACTCGTCAGACCATATTACTCGCTTCCACTGCTCTATAGTTCAGGCTTTATGACTTAAACACCACCTTTTCCTGTTACGGGCATTAGCATCACTGATGAGTGGCTTCTCAATTGCAGCACGGCCAGCAATTCCCTGTTTATGAAGCTCCCTTCTAATTGTTTTGGTACTCACAGGGTTCGGTAACACAACATTCATTTCAGCAGTAACTTTTGCAGCTGTGGTCTTCTTATTTTTCGTCACAATTGCCCTTAATGATCGTCTGTCACGATCACTCGGAACACACTTTCGTCCGCGCTGTGATTTAGCAGATGATGTTTTTCCGCTTTTCAAATATGCGGAATAAATCTTCGATACAGTACCTCTTGAAACACTAAACACCTCGGCTATCTTGCTTATGGAAGCACCTACCATACGTGCTCCAACAATTTGCCCACGTTCGAAGTCTGTTAACTCTGACATAATGCAATAACAACCTCACATAACAGTACTCCGACAACAACTGAACTGTTTAGCACATTTACAAAGTTGTATAGGTGGCGTCAGTAGTCAAAAACGCCAGCGCCACCTAGATATTTCATTAAAATCAATCTTTCTTTTCAAACATGCATTTCACAAGGTGTTTCCATATTTTTGTCCATCCACTGTATCATACTAGTCTGTAAGCAGTAACTTATGTGTAAGCAGGAACTTATGTATCATCAGTAGGCAGCAATTCATGAGTACGTAGTAATTTATGTACAATGCAACAGAATATGTATGTAATGCAATGGTATAACGCAACTATGCACAATGTAATATAATCCTTGACTGAAACAGCATGATGTTTCATACTCCGCTCTGAATAACCAAATACGTGTAAAATGTGATCCGAATGTTGCCATATGTACAATGCTAAATGTAATAATGTATCATATTAATGTGTAACCAGAATTTTAAGTGCAAGCAGTAACTTATATGAGTAGTAATTTATGTGTCATCAGCAGGCAGTAACTTATGTGTAAAGTTGCAGTTATGTATAGTGCAACAGTATATGTGTGTAACGCAACGGTGCATTGCAACTATGTAGTATATTCTTTAACTGAAACAGCATTTTGTTTCATACTCCGCACTGAATAACCCAATATGAGTGAACTGCGATCTGAATGTTGCCATATGTACAATGTATTATGCAATTGTGTATCGTATTAACGTGTAAGCAGTATTTGTATCATAATAATGTGTAATTATGTATCAAATTAACGTGTAATGTAGCATGTATATGTAATTGAGCATCATATTAATGCACCATATTAATATAATCATATTAATCTAAGCAGTATTTCATGTGCAAGCAGTAATTTATGTGTAAGCAGTAATTCAGGTGCAAGCAGTAACTTCTGTGTAGCCGATAATTTACGAATAAGCAGAATTTATATGTTATTAGTAGGCAGTAATTTATGAGTAAGTAGTAATTTATGTTGAAATATAGATAAACTCCCGGTGCGCCCTTATGGGACCACAGGGAGTTGTTGCGTCTGGATAGGGGAGGGCGTGGGACATATGTCTGTTTACCTCTGTTAGACGCCAGGCGTCCCCGTCCTCCGTCACCTGTCACCTGCCATATCTTTGGGCTTAGGCTTGAATCTTGCAGAAGTCTTCGATGTTCGTTAGTGTATAGTAACTCTGCGGTATAGGGGCACTTAAAATACTAGCCAGCCAAAAGTCCTTTCGAAAGGCTTGGTTGTAGAAGAGAGGGGTGGAAATGCTCGGATCCATCTCTTGGAATGCTCTGCATCAAAACTAGATTGGAACTTCCCTACTGTCACTAGTTTGAAATCTGTCGTCCCTGTGATGCAATTTAGGCAACATTCTCGATGACAAGATGCCTGATGGGTATTGCCCATTACCGACGAATGCCTTAAATCGCTGAGCCCTCCAGCGGCCGAGCGGTAAAGTCACTAAACACTGGTAGTTCGGTCCGTGGTTCGAATCCCGGCGAACCGCCTGGCTGCATGAGCGTTTTCGTGGTTTTCCCCATGTGTAAGGTGTAAACGAGCCAATTTTTCCTTAGGAAGTCCTTTACGAACGCATTCGTCCCTCGAGGCAGTTGGCCCTCGAGTGCGTTGCCGTAATCAAATAAACCGAAACCAAAACCAAACCAGCCGTAAATTGCTAGTGGCAAGTGGATATAACAACAAAAACTTAATATTGCCCAATTTGATACGAATAATTTATTACTTCTATAAATACCTAATAAAACGCTGGATTTAACAGTTTTAAGTGGTCTCATACACCTTAAACCCCTTATGATCTTCGAATATGTGACTGTTGCAAAAATTGGGATAACTCATTTATTTTAAAAGCAATTACTTCCATCTTTTTACAGCTGACTACATAATATACAATATAGCTGCTTTGGGAACTAGTAACCAAAAAGTTTGTGTTGCCACAAATATTTTTGTAATTTAATCCGCTTGGTGACAAAAGTTTTCGTCATATTTCCACCTTGCGCGCAGGATATTTTAAAAATGGCTAATGGTATATTCTTGAAATTGGATGGAATTCTTTATATGGGCACTATTTTTTAACTGAACCAAAAATCTGATGAGTATTTTAATATTAAAAAATTTTATGCACGAAAATATTACAGATTTTTTTTAATAAAATACATTTTATGAACTCAATTCCAAATAAAATAAAAATTTAACCTGAAATTCTTAGAATTTTTGGTTCACAGTAGTTTTCAAATGCTTTAAAAGCTATATATTAAATATGAAATTAAATTAGGCAACAGAATGTTTTAAACTGTGCGCGCAAGGTGGAAACATGACGAAAAATTTTGTCACAAAGCAAATTAAATTATAAAAATATTTGTGGCAACACAAACTTTCTGGTGACTATTTCAGAAAGCAGCTATATTATGTAGTGAGCTGTAAAAAGATGGAAGTAATTGCTTTTAAAATAAATGAGTTATCCCAATTCTTGCAACAGTCACATATTCGATGATCTTATGGGTTTTAAGGTGTATGAGTTCCCTTAAAAAAGTCAGTATAGCATGTTAGTATGTATTAATTATTTAATCATTTTTGCATTGGCAGGATGTATGATTTATTAGTTTTTCTTTATGATTGTATTACTTTGAAATACCATTCTCTATGACAAAAAGAAAGGACGAGAAAGTCCTTCGGGAATAGTTAACGAATACGTTACAATTTTAAGTAATCTTCTCAATCTACCATATCCCAGCTTATTACTGATACCACTCAAGATGTTTATCAACCCACTGCGGCGGGATAATCTATGACAATCCTAATGTGCATTCACTATACATAAAATGTATGGAGGACGCTCATGTATGTGTATCCCACACAAAACGTACGCACTAAGTACATGTACGTGTACATCACGCTGCCCAAACGGTACAGCGGTTAACGTCGCTGACTGCCGTGCCGAAGGTCCCTGGTTCGAATCCAGGAGAAGGTATAAATGTTTGTAAATGTATAGTGTCGATGCGACGTGGCGGCACTCTAAATATGCGGCGAGCCGAAAGTTCTCTGGTGTGGTTTGGTGTAATAAGTATCAGACAATCCAGTCGAATAAGTACCAGACAGAGAATGATGACTGAGACTGGGGACTAAGTGACTAAGGTTTTAGACATGACCACAGGCAGTCTACCCTGCCTGGCCTCCCGAAGTGGCATAGCGGACAGTAGACAGCTTTTACGGACAAATAGCTTGAGTTACACTGCACACCGTTACCGTTACACTGGCAGTCCTCTTCTGCAGTGTAACGGTAACGGTGTGTTTTGGTCATGGAGATAGGAAGTAAGCCTCCATGGCTACATTCTTACCTCCATGGGTTTGGTGGAAGGGGAGAGGGGTGGGAGACCCTCGGAACTGTCCCACCAGGGTGCTTTCCATCAAAATTGGAGGCGGAACTGAGCTAAATCGCACTGTCACTTGACTGGTAGTCAAGGTTGTTGCCAACGACAGAAGTAATCTTGCGCCCCTTGCCAGGAGTAATTTCGTGGGCTTGGGCTGACTGTACGTCAGACAAGTGAGCATAAGCAACAAAAACAGTGTACATCGCACACGTTGCAACTTAAAGGCTGACGCCAAGTAACTGAGCCATCGACAGGTGTGAGACGACATACTCTGACGTCATAGAAGTGATCACCTCCGCTGTAATGTGTCCAATTGACATTTGAAAGGTCATAACTTCAGACTTGCAAGTGCTTGTAACTGAAATGGCTCGATTTCAGGGGGGCTTTTTCCATCAAAAATTCGGTAACCTTCTCTTATATCGTCTACGACAAGCGAACCGGAATGCTTAAAATACGATAAAAATTAGGAATGAGTAAGTAACTCAGTCCGATAAAGCAAAATACTTGAAACTCACAATTAGTAACAGTAAAAAATAAATAAATAAATAAATAAAATAAAAAACTCTGAAATTTTTAAGATTTTAAATTACGTCCAAAGGGGCGTTTTTTTTAACGTTTTGAGTGTTACCTTTATTTATTAAATATCATGTTCTTTGGACTTAAACCATAAAATTCAGTTCAAGAGCAATATCGCAAAATAATGTTAAATTAAGCATATCTTTAGAATTTCCGATATACACAGTCTCGCGAGCTGGAGATAAAAGTATTTTTTTTCTATATAACGTTGCCATTTCTCGCTTTTAAAGCATTGAGTTTGTAAATCAAAAATTCGTTAAAGTTTTACAAAATATAAAATCTATAATAAAACAAATTCCAAATTTGGGATTTCAGATGCCCATATTCGCAGTAGGATTTCGTCATTCAAAATTCGATGGCTCTATGTACCATTGTTTTATCACAATGCGAGAAATAGACAATCATTTATGCAGATTTTTCATTATTTAATTTCTTCAAATATAATGCAGGACTCTAACATTTTGTGGCAACAGTTTGAAAAGTGAACCGACGTTTATGAGTCCGACGCAAAATGCCAAAACGAAAGCAATAGTCCTTCGGGACTGAAATCCCTTTGGACTAAAAAAAAAAAAAAAAAAAAAAATTGGTGCTGACAATAAGTTTTTCTTTTAGAGTTAGACGATTCGCTCCAGAACTGATTCAAAGAACCGATTCACTTTACTGACCGAAGGACAGTTGATTCCAGAAAACGGATTGTAGCTCTTTTACCATTCACAAAGGATCCCGGATGATGCTGCTGTAAAAGTTCCATAGAGATGTGCTATTCGTCCACGAACTCGTTCGATTTCAGTGAGCGATCGCCTATCAGGTGTGTTCGATTCTTATTTTAGGGAAGAAAAGAATGTTTGTTTTCTTGTGTTAAAAGTGAGTTTACTTTTTAATCATTTCCCAAATTTTTATTTTTTTTTTAATTCTAGAATTTTACAATTAGGTCGATACAGAAAGGAGATTTTAGGTAATCTCAAAAACCATAGTTGCCGGAAATTAATTCAAAGAGTTAGCATTCCACTGAGTCAATTCTTCCGATCCCACTGGTCGTTAGCATTTGATTGAGTCAATTCTTCCGATCCCACTGGTCGTTAGCATTTGATTGAGTCAATTCTTCCGATCCCACTGCTTGTTAGCATTTGGTTGAGTTAATTCTTCCGATCCCATTGCTCGTTTGATTCTTTACGCGCCATTCTCGCCAAACGCTCGATTCACTTTTCGCTCCCGAAGTTTTTCGTCAGGGCTGTTGTCAATAAGCAGTGAGTCATAAAAAAATGTGACTCGGTTCAGAGAGAACGGCTGTGATCCGATCCCATAAAAGAGCATTTCTGCTGTGTCCGGGCAATGAAAAGAAGTAACTATATTTGCATTTTAAAATCCTTAGGTTTCAGTTACATCATTGCTTATTCTTATGCATAAAATACCTGATCATTAAAAATTAATGATCAGATATCTTATGCAGGTACTGTTGATGTTATTCGTAATATTATTATTCATTACTAAGCTTTTCATAAATTTTAATAATTATGGTTTAGTTCCATGTTGCAATTTGTGTTGTGGTCTCGAACGCATGGCTAAACCACCAGTTGTAACATCACCATTCGACGTCTGGTGTTAATACAGCATCATTGTTCCCACTATGTTATCAGATAATACGCTTCAAGTAGATAAAAAAATATCGTTTCTCCAAAAAGAAAGACGTGTATAAAATTCTGTAAAAATAAATAAAGCATTTCCTGTAAAAACCCAAACTTAAATTTGACGTTTGTCTAGCCTTTAAAGTTCAAATTTAATACCTATTAAATGACACAAAAGAAGAGTGTATCTCGTTATGCAAGATAAAGATATATAAGATCTTGTAAAATATATAATATGCTAAAGGTTGGTTTCATTAATTATGGCAAAACCTCGAGGGCTGTCTGCCTAAAGGTTGGAATGCCTTTGTGGAGGACTTTCTAAGGAAAACTGGCTTGTATACATGTTACACATAGGGATAACCACAAAACCGCCCATGCATTTAAACCGTTCGCGAGATTTAAACTTCGGAGCGAACTACCAGTGTTCAGCGACTTTACCGCTTTACTTTTACTCTATCCAATACCTTTTTCTCCAATTTCTCGAGCTCTCCAATACCTTATAAGGTATTTCCTCCAACTTCCCTAGCGTGCCTTCGTGGTTTAACAGTAGCACGCTGGGCCATGATTCCAGAGGTCCGTGGTTCGATTCCCGGCGAAGGCGCTTGCTATTTTTTATCTTTTCTGCCTTTACAATTAACCTAATGACTCTACAAGTGGCGCCCGAACTAAAAGGGTTGTGGATGATGATTCTCCGCACCCAGGATTTGGCGACTAGGTCCCCTAAAAACCTAGTCGCCCTTTAAGAAGGGTAGTATATAAGGTATTTCTCCCACTTTCCTAGCGTGCCTTCGTGGTGTAACGGTAGCACGCTGGGCCGGTATTCCAAAGGTCCGTGGTTCGATTCCCGGCGAAGGCGGTTGCATATTTTTCATATTTTCTGCTTCCAATTAACCTAATGACTCTACAACCTTTTAGCAATACAATCCAAATCATTTAGTGCAAACCATTCGTCTGATGAGGGGGCAGTGATGTCTTGTCTGCAGTCACACAGAACACAGTCATATGATTTAGTTTCAAGATTTAAAACTAAGTATACAAAAACTACAAAATGTATGCAAAGACTACAAAATGTATGCCAAAGACTACAAAATGTATGCCAAAGACTACAAAATGTATGCCAAAGACTACAAAATGTATGCCAAAGACTACAAAATGTATGTAACGTGAAGCTGGCTCAGACTTGCCACCGGCGTAACAATTTGTTGTTGCTATTGCTCACTTGTCTGATCTATAGTCAGCTCAAGCCCACGAAAGTCCTCGTGGCAAGGAACGCATATTTACGCTTATCGTTGGCAACAGCTTTGAGCACCTTACAAGCGACAGTGCGATTTAGCTCAGTTCCGGAGAGCGCCCCGGGATGGGACGGGTCCGAGGGTCTGCCTCCCCTCTTCCCTTACCACCAACCTCTCGAGAGGACTCTCGGCTCGCCGCGTATTTATAGTGCCCCCATGCCGCATGGACACATTTAAAATTTACATTTATAGTGCCCCCCATGCATTAAAGAATACCCGGTACTTTTCCGTTTTGCCGGCGCAAACGATAACGTCGCCAATAATGGTTTAACTGATGCCACACGGAATAACTTCGCTGGTAACCTTTTACGCCTCAGTTTCAAAACAAGTTGAAGCCATTTCTTATCAGATTGTTTCTTTCAATACTGGCATACAATAATATAGAATTTTTACACGATATTTAAATTTTATCCCCTAAGACAATTCACGGTAATTAAGTCAATTAGAATGCAATTACACCGCTCATCCGAAGGCGAAATCAAGTGTTAAATTCATCCATTCTAATGAGAATGCGCTAGCGAAGTAAAGCACTGCGGTTTTACATAATTTCTGAGTAAGCTATTCGTACGAATTGAAATAATTCTTGCATTTAAACTTGTAATCCAAATTAAGATTTAACTTGAAATTAGTGTAGATAATTACTGAGCGAATTAGATTTTAGTAGCGTAGTTTACGTGAGATGAGATCGCTTGGGGTCACGTGATACGAACCGACGAATCGGGATTTTGAACCATGAAATCATAGTAAATTCTTAAATTAATGTCTTTTTACAAATTTATTGTCTTTATTTATTGGCTTTTTACAAAATTTTAAACCATATTAAAATGTTTATGCCTTCAAAATAAAAAAAAAAAATACTTATAATTAACATTTTTTATGTGTATACTGTATGTTGTCGCCAACAAAGTCTGCTTGGCGAGATTTGCGCCGGCGAAACGGAAAACTACCAAATATCCTTCCCTTTTCTGGGACTCGAACCCGGGCCCTTTAGCACGGCAATCGGGGACGCTAACCATTATAGCGGTTGAGCAGCCGAACATAAGTACAGAATATCACTTCCCTAAGCTACCACCTTCACAAATTATCAAAATTTAGAACCGCGTGTGGCCGTTCAGAAAAGGTTCTTTGTACTTGTAACTATGATATAAATAACTTTAAATGTACTACTTTCTTAAGGTTTGGTTCTCTACGGATATCGTCGTCAAAATTTCCTCTTTTCACTTTGTCTATAAGGTATTTCTCCTGCTTTTTTAGCATGCCTTCGTGGTGTAATAGTCAGCACACTTGGCGCGTATTCGACAGGTCCGAGGCCCGAGTCCAGCTGAGGGCATTGCTCACTTTTCATGTGTTCTGCTTCGAAATAATCAAATGTCTCTACAGTGGCGCCCAAACTAAAAACATTGGTGGATGATAATTCTCCAATACCAGGATTTGGTGACTAAGGTCTCCATTCCCACTTCATATAATATATAAGTATATAATTGTTTCGTAAGAATAAATTGAATTTAATTAAGTAAATTTAATTTAAATACAAATTTAATTAAATATTCTTCGCGCCATTGCTGCAAGGAATGAAATTTAAATTTTAACAAATACGTATAAAAGTAAAAAAGCAAATTTAAAGCCAAAATAAAGAAAAAAAAAGCCAAAATAATTTTTTAAAAAAATTTTTAAAAATGTGCAAACATATAAAAGATTTAATTCTCGAACTAATCTACAATATCATTTAAATTCAGAAGCATAAGCAAATCAAGTGCAAAACCAATCCATGAAAATAAATTCGCTAATTTAGCAAATTAAAATTAAACCAAACAATTTTTTTTTAAAATGCATATGTGAATGACTGTTGAGTAGGCAGGAGACAGACTTATCAAGGTGAAGTTGCCTCCAAACCTAACTCTCCAATCATTCAATTCGTGTTTCGTCATTCATGCAGGCAAGGGTAAAAGTCAAAACCAAAAGTAATTCCAATAAAGTGGTACCCTTAGAAATTAGCAGAATTAAAGTTCCAAAAGTAAAATACTAATGAAGTCTTTTGAGAAACAAGCAAGTAAAGTCAAGTATTAAATTAAACTTTTTTTTAAATTAAATTTTTTTTAAATTAATTTTTTACAAAAAATAATCTAGAAACCAATGTATTTTAGAAACCCTTGTCTACAGAAACCTCCCCGACACGAATATGCAGTTCAATAAAAAGAAACTAAAAAAGAACTATACATAATCCATATAAACCAATAAGAAACAAAAAGAACTAATTCACAATTTAAAAAAATATATATATATATACTTAAAAATATAATTTCATATTTAGAAAATACTTAAATACTACATGAAAAATTTTGAAAAATACTTAAAGCAAGTAAATAGTACTTCCTTCTTAGCATGCCTTCGCGACGTAATGGTCAGCACACTCGGCGCATATTCGAGAGGTCCGTAGTTCGAGTCCCGACGAGAGCATGGCTCATTTTTCATCTCTCCTACTTTCTAAAAATACCTAATGTCTCTTCATGTAATTTAGGCTGTATTATATTATCGCTGATTTGTGTGATGGAATGATGTCTGACAAATTTCTGTATTAACAAAGCGGGAATTTCAGTTTTTTTTTGGCTGTTTAATATACAAACTATGAGAGGAAGAATGATAATATAGAAGTATGCTTAATATGGAAACTGTAATAGTAAGTTGTAATAGAAGTTGCTAGTTTGTTATTTCGAAAATAAACCTTTCAGTTTCAATTAGCGTCTAATGTCAATAGACAATAATTAATCAACGAATTAACATTTCGAAACGATAATTCATAATTAAATTTCTTTACGAACTTTCCACTTCATCTCATTAATTTTTCCGGATGTCTTCATCGTTAATTAATAATTAATAAACTGAACCACCAGTCAAGCGCGTAAAGTTACTATATTCTGGGAGGTTATGAATTTTAAGAATTTGAAAGCCCGTTTATGAGCAGTTAATATTTATAACGCATAATATTATGAGCAGTTAATTACCGGCATCAGGTTTCTTTATTTCGTATTTTATTTCTTTAATTAACTTATTGTTAGCAAATATATATACATAACTCTATATGAATCTCTTCTCAACAGAAAATGTTTTTGATGACAGTTATTTAAAGACACTATATTAAATATGATAGTTCACAGAAAATTTCATTTTACTTTGTAAAATAGCCCACCAGCGGCCGAGCGGTAAAGTCGCTGAACACTGGTAATTCGGTCCAAGGTTCGAATCCCACGAACGAGTTGGCTGCATGGATGTTTCCGTGGTTTTCCCCATGCGTAACGTGTATACGGACCAGTTTCCCTTAGAAAGTCCTCCACGAAGGCATCCCTCCCATTAGGCAGATAGCCCTAGTGTGCTTTGTCATAATTAAATAACCTAACCTAACATAACCTACTTTGTAAAATAAATAGACGAAAATAGTTTTTAGCTCCTGTTGTAAGATAAATAAGTTTTTACCATTCCATAATTCATTTACGTATGCATCACAGCAACATAATGTTACGTTCTACGGGTTTGTGGATTTAGAGTGATTGGCGACAATGACTTGATGAAGAATCAAAATACAATTTAATTTAGCCTGTAATCGTATATTTAAACAATACCGCATACATAATTACCATGCATTAAATTGAGACAATGAAAAGTGAGGAGCAGCCATTTTCATTCGATTTCAAATTTTGTTATACTTTTAAAAGGATTTTAGGTCGGAAGAATAATATTTCGCCGTTTTTATACAGATGCAGTGCTTATATTATTCGTCAAAATTTCTTGAAACTCTAATCAGTCAATTAAGAATAATCACGCTTACAAGCAAAAAAAATCTGATGTGTACACCACATGACTTCCTTGCACGGAATATTAAATTATACGCATTTTTTCTTGCATTTCATTTAAACTTATTGGATTGAATTAAGTCTACTTCACCGACAGCGCATAAACCACAATAGCATAAATGCACTTCTTAAAATTCACTCTAGTATTTGTTTACCATAGCGACACTCTGGCGCTAGATTCACCTAACAGTATTATATTTCGTTCATATTATAACACATAATGCACAAAATTTATATCATTTAAAAAATAGAATTATCTAATCGTTGCCACATGTTCTATTCAAATACTATAATAAAGCTAGAATAATGTATAAAGAAATTAAGCAAACAAAACAAAAAAGAACCAGTGTTTCACAGACGATTAAGTATTTCTCATTCAATTAATTCAGTTCTCACTTCGGGAGAAGGCAGAAATACATAAAAACTCAAAATATCTATATTAAAAATTACGAAGTAAATTTTAAACACTTATTTCCTCGAAACAATTCCAGAAAGGATTAAGCATGATTTAATTGGCAATAATAAATGAAGGCGTTATCTTTGTTGTTGCGAAGCTAAATTTCTCTAGATTGGCAACAAATCCACTAGTCTGCTGTTTCAAACGTAAACAATCAATGACCGCAATAAAAAAAAAGGCTTAGCGGCACTTAAACAACTTTAAAATTGTTGATAATTCTAAAAATATTGCATCTAGATTTACTAAAGGCATAAAAACCTTAACCGGAAGATAAAAACAACATAATTCAATCATTTTTAAAGCAAAAAATGTACAATCTACGAACATATACGAGTCAAGAAACTGAGATCACTGAGCCGAGTGGATATATATATAAATATATTTATATACGTTTGGTGCGGCCGATTGCAACCGAAATACGAGGTGCACATCTACATGTTATAGCAGTCCTATACACAAAATTTCAACGTTCTGAGGCTACTCGCTTTTTAGTTATACGAGATACGTACGCACGTACAAACGTTAGTACAGACGCCACGAAAAATTCTCTTCGGAATTCATTTTAAAGCAGTTTTATAATTTTTTTCGAGGAAACGAGTCTTTTATTCTGTCTTTACGTACAGATGTCAGGCAAGAACATTGTTAAATTGCATTCGATAGCTGTCAAAATGGATATTTTCGTTGAAATATGCTGCCTGAAACTTTTCGCGATTACAATACTTCCTTTTTACTTCGTACAAGGAAGTAAAATCACATTTTTGTAAAATCTTATCTTAACTGGAGAATGAAATTACGTTGATACCCTATAAGCATAGTACTTTCTAAATATTAATATTATTGCGTTTTTACGGATTCGTGCATTTGCAGTGAATAACGGCAACACTTGATGAAGAATGAAAACACAATTTCTTAGCCAGTATTATTAAGGACACGTCCAAAAACACGTTTACAGTCGTCGAAAAACTACGACAAACACTCTGAACAATCAGCAACACAGCTTTCAGGGTATAACGGTGAAGACAGCTCCAAGGCAAAACACTGAAGTACAACTCCCGACTCGGTCGATCGCTCTCGGAGCTCAGCACACTCAAGATACTCCTCATGATAAAACCCACAATACACTCGACGATACACTGATGACACCCCCTACTCCAGGATCAGGATCATCAGTCGTACAAAAGAAGCCTTTAGCCTGACGGCTTTTACTTCTATATCTCACCTGTGAAAAGGCCCCGAAAAAATTAAATTCGTGAATTCCGGTAATTTACGGAAAGACATCTTTGGCGTGTACAGTAATAGATAAAGCAATTATGGCAATCAATGTCTAGATCAGCAGTATTACTGAAGAGACAGTCGTGATGTGGAGGAGTTTTCAGGAAACAGAGAGATCGTGTGGCTAACATTTCACAGTACGAAAATCAATTCTTGAATGAATAAAAATTGAAAAACGTAAAATAGAAATATACAGTGCACATGCAAAATAGAGTACCTCCTACTCCGCGTATAGGCAGGGTTTATATAGCTTTTGAACTGCCTTCGAGAACATTCTGGGCCAAATTGGTAAGAATTTGGTGTATATTTTTCTTCATTCGTCTATGGCAAGGATGTCAAACTCGCTGCCCGCGGGCCGCATGCGGCCCACAACAAATATTTTTGCGGCCCGGCCAATATATCGGCAAATAATAATATATAATAATAAAATAACATATCGACGAAGAAAAAAATGAAATGTTTACTGCTAAGTAATTAACGATAATTTATTCAGTGTTGTTAGATTACTCACAGCGAGCTGACACACACACACACTACTTAAATTACAAATGCGTGCGAGTAGCTTGCGTTCAGCTACCTTCGGCTTTTGGGGGACACGTGCACTCAGAACTTGTACGCATCCCCCGATAGCCGAATGTGGCCGAACTCACGGTCTCAGTTTTCCAATCATAGTTTTGTACGATATATTGGTGCATGCATGTGCATACACTTTGCTTTATTATTAATTATTACTTAATTCATATTGTTACGGATTTCATAGTTATTTATTTATTTAATTTTTTTTTATTTAGAATTTTAATTAGATTTGCTTCATGTTGCCTTAGCCATATACAAATGGAGGTGATCGAGATTCAATGCAACTCAAATTTGAAAGCAAAATTCATTGAAGTGGGCGTGCCTGAATTTTACAAATATTTACCAGCCAGGTTTGAAAATACTCGAAAATTCGCATATGAAATTATTTCCATGTTTGGTACCACTTATCGGTGCGAGCAGTTATTTTCAGTCATGAAAGGTAATAAGTCTCCTATTAGAAACCGTATTAATGATGCTCACCTTGGGTCAGCGTTGAAAGTTATCACTGCAAAGAAAATTTCTTTCGAAATAGGAAAGATAATAGCAGAGAAGAGATGTGAAGTATCAGGACGTAAACATTAAATTTTTTTTGTTCTTTTCTATATAAATATATATAGATGTTTATTATTGTATTATTCGAAATAAATCTACGTTTCTATGAATATTGATTTTTTATTTGCGGCCCGCCTAAAGTTAAACCTTGTTTGTTTGGCCCAAGTGTACCTATGAGTTTGACATCCCTGGTCTATGGCATATCGCCAAGTCTCGCGCGCTGAAGATATTTTTCTTTTTTTTTCCCGCACAGTGTTGCCATTGCTCGCTTTGAAATCGTTGAGTTTTTTAATCAAAAGCTCATAAATACTTTGCAAAATATGAAACAGATAATAAAAAATATGAAATGGATAATAAAAGAAATTCCAAATTTGGGCTTCCGAATTATATTCGGGTGGAGACGTACGTTATTCAAATTTGGATGGCTGTAAGTACCATTGTTTTATCACAGTGCGAGAAGAGTACGTACATTCATGCACATTCTTCATTATTTACTTTCTTTAAATATAATACAGGGCGATTTTGGTGACAAAAATTTGAAAAGTGAAACAATGCTTGTAGCGAATCGATGCAAAATGCCAAAACGAAATAAGTTGTCCCTCTGGACGTGGTGTATTTAATTATGGCAAAGCACACTAGGGCTATCTGCCTAAGGGTAGGGATGCCTTCGTGGAGGACTTTCTAAGGGAAACTGGCTCGTATACACGTTACACACGGGGAAAATTGATCTGAAGTTGGTTTGTTCCCCTTGAAATGTCAACTAATTTCCGGCCAATAACGACAATTACTTGGTTTATTAATTATATTTTCAATTTTAATTATACCTTTTTAAAAGTTTCCATTTTCAATTTATTCAAAATTCATTTTTGATGTTTCGATTTTAAAATTTTTTTCAAGATTCAGTTTTTAAATATTCTTATAAGTTACTTCATTTCAACAGAATTATAACTACCTTTATCAAAGGAGATAATATACTAAATAATCCATTAATAAATAAAGTGTTATTTTGAGATATATTTTTCTAAGGGTGGGATGGAGTTCCCCGACAAAATCATAGTTCTGAGGGTTCCGTGAGTCGAGTTAGAAGACCATTGTACTAAATGAACAATAATTTTCAATCTTGTGTAAATCAATTTAAAAAGGTTAAATTAATTTGTTCAATATCGTAAACTCTGCTGAGTTTTTAATATGGTTTACATTCATAAGATCGATGATTGATAAGATCGATTGATAAGATCGATGATGACAGCGTCGACTTGATTTTCACAGTTTTGTTTTCAATATCTGCCCTATTGCGAACTTAGGTTAGGTTAGGTTAGGCTAGGCTAGGTTATTTAATTACGGCAAAGGCTCGAGGGCTATCTGCCTAAGGGAAGGGATGCCTTCGTGGAGGACTTTCTAAGGGAAACTGGCTCGTATACGCGTTACACATGGGGAAAACCACGAAAACACCCATGCAGCCAGCCCGTTCGCGGGATTCGAACCTCGGATCGAACTACCAGTGTTCAGCGACTTTACCGCTCGGCCGCTGGTGGGCACTCCTTCTGGGCAAGTTGCCCCTTTGGAATAAAAATTCGGGACTTGCTCACGTGACCGCACATTAATTCGAGCTAAACTTGTATTGCCATTCTATTATTTTTTTAGTATTTTTTTTTTTTTTTGGTTTTGATTTTGTTTTTTTGTTTTGAGCCATACATTGGGATTCTATCGAAAAATTATTCCAATAGGTTATTTATAATTTGTTACACATAAAATTCATTAATAAATTTTGTTTAACTGGCAAAATAGTCGACTAGCGTGATTTTGGCGACAACTCGGAGCAGTTTTAGCGCCAGCAGCTAGCTTCCTTCTAAGTCTGGGTCTAAAGCAACCTGGCGACACTACAACGAGCGGCACTCTCGAATTTTTACGACCTTCTCAGCCGTTTCGCCCGTTCAACGGACCTTTGGTTTTACGGCTTGTTGACCGGCCATAGTGGACACCTTAACACGGTTTCTATAAAAGAAACCCCCCTTTAAAAATATCCCCTTCCGATCCGGCAATATTTTGCGACTCGACTCTAGTAATTGTGGCGTAAGTCACAGTTTGCTCTAAACAGCAAATGTTAACAAATATTTTCTTCCAAATATCGTAATCTCTCATTTTTTTGGTTTATTAATCCCAAGGGGCAATTTTTCCTGAAGGACTATTGATTTCGTTTTGGCATTTTGCTTTGAAATGTCGGTTCACTTTTCAAATTGTTGCTACCAAATATTAGAGCCCTGTATTATATTAAAGAAAATAAATAATGAAGAATCTGCAATCTTGAAATTACATAGCGATATTGCTGTTGAACTGTATTTTATGGTTTATGTCCGAAGAACATGATATTTGATAAATAAATGTAACCCACAAAAAATTAAAAGAACGCCCCTTTAGACGCAATTTAAAATCTGAAAACTTTCGGATTTTGTTTTCCTTTAATTTTTTATTTAAACTTTGTCATTTCTTCGAAACTATCAATTAAATAGGTAGAGGTCAAAAGGAGACTTTTTACTACTCCGTACGAAGTAAAAGGAAGTATTGTAATCACGAAAAATTCCAGGTATCATATTTTAACGAAAGTATGTATTTTGACAGCTATCGAACGCAATTTAACGATGTTTTTGCATAACATCTGTACGTAAGGACAGAATAGAGGACTCTGTTTCCTCAAACGAATTATAAAATTGTTTTAAAATGGATTCAAAAGACATTTTTTTTTCGTGGCGTTTGTACGTGCATATAGACGCCACGAAACTCAAAAACAGATAGCTCAAAAACGAGTAGAACTTTGAAATTTTGTAGTCTACAAATTTTTTTAGCACAACTACAAATATCTGGTTGCAGTTGGCCGCACCGAAAATATGTATATATATATATATATATATATATATATAATATTTACACACTTTGTACTCGTTCTGTTACTCGGCTAAATGAGCTCAGTTTCTTTTATTCTTATATGTTGCTAAATTGCGAAATTTTTGCTTTAAAAATGATTGAATTATGGTTTCCTTATCTTCCGGTTAAGATTTTTATGTGGTTATGCTATTTTTATGTAGTTAACTATTTTTATGTAGTTAAGGGGACTCGTACACCTTAAAACCCGTAAGATCTTCGAATATGTGACTGTTGTAAGAATTGGGATGACTTATTTATTTTAAAAACAATTATTTCACACTTTTTACAGCTGAATACATAATATAGCTACTTTCTGAAATAGTCATCAGAAAGATTGTGTTGCCACAAATATTTTTATAATTTAATCCGCTTTGTGACAAAATGTTTCGTCATGTTTCCACCTTGCGCGCACAGTTTAAAACATTCTGTTGCATAATTTAATTCCATATTTAATACATAGCTTTTATAACATTTGGAAATTGCTATGAACTAAAAATTCTAAGAATTTCGTGTTAAATTTTTATTTTATTTGGAGTCGAGTTTATAAAATGTATTTTATTAAAAAAAACCTGTAATGTTTCCGTCCATAAAATTTTTTAATATTAAAACATTCATCAGATTTTGGGTTCAGTTAAAAAATAGGTCTCATATAAAGAATTCCATCCAATTTCAAGTATGTACCATAAACCATTTTTAAAATATCGTGTGCGCAAGGTGGAAACGTGACGAAATATTTTGTCACAAAGCGGATTAAATTACAAAAATATTTGTGGCAACACAAACTTTCTGGTTACTAGTTTCCAAAGCAGCTATATTATGTAGTCAGCTGTAAAAAGTTGAAAGTAATTGATTTTAAAATAAATAAAATATCCCAATTCTTGCAACAGTCATATATTCGAAGGGTGTTAAGGGGTTTAATGTGTATGAGCCCCCTTAATCTGCATGCAAACGTTGTATAATTATCAACAGTTTAAAAGTTGTTTAAGTGCGGCTAAGCTTACATTTTTTTACCATATCATCCATATTTGTTTACACTTAATTTCGAAGAATAGTGAATTAAGCTAGCCGAACTGCTTGTTTTTGGGTAGAAACTCTAATTTTAATTGTAAATATTGTTTTTTAATTGTTTTAACTGTATTTAGTGTTTTATGTTTTTCTATACTTTTCAATTTTTAATGAAGATGTGAGTTTGTATGTATTTTTGCCTTGCCGGGAAGTGAAAGCTGAATTTAATTGAATGAGAAATATGTCTCTAATGAAATTCGACAAAATATGTTTAAATGAAAGGCAGGACAAAATGTGTATAATTAATATTCCGTACAAGTATAATCCATGTGCTATACGCATCGGATTTTTTAAAAGTAAGATAAAAATAAATGAAACATAAAAGATAACATACTTGAAAGAAGCTAATGTGTTGTTAACGATAAGCTGCCTCCAAACACAAATTCATGATTTCTTAAATTATTTCAGTATGATTTTAATATATTGTAAGTTAGAAAAATACAACGAATATAGGAGGAATACGAGAACTTTCCAATTTGCATAAAGCAGCCGTAAATAAATTTAATGCTAAATTAAAATTTGCATTTTTAGCATTTCGGTACTTTGGTATTATCGCAACCGCCTGAGTAGAAGTCGCCAAATCGATAACTGTAACTTTGAATAAGCGAAGTCACCATTTTCTTACATGCTGTCTAGGTTGTATTGGAAAGGGTGAAGGTGAACTGCAATATTTTTGGTCTTTAGTTGAATTTTGAAACATGCCTTTGTGAGTTTTGCCTTCAAGCGAAGAAATTTCTGTGAAATATTTGCAGGAATAAAAATGTTTTGCCACAAAGTACAGATTCGCGTTTGATGATGTAGTGTTTTGGAAAACAAACTTTTTAGAATTTGAAAAAGTTGCACCGCACACGTCGGCATGCGAAGCGGTAGTTGGTTTCGAGAATAGTCGTCTGCCATTTATTACAGTATTCAGATTTATATACCACTGGAGCAAGTATAAATAATTGCACGCTGGAGTTCAAATTCGTAAATTCGTAAGTAGTTTTATACGTAAATGTTTTATCGGTTGCCAATGAGTTTCCTCAAGTTTGAATCTTATATTAAGTCTGTTTGCATGTAATATACTATATTCGCATTAAATATGTATACTATTTAGAGCATAAATGACGTTTATATTTTAGTAAGTCTTTTAGCATTGATAACGTTTAGAAGAACAACTACAGAGCTTCGAGTAACTCTTCTTTTGGTGTATACCGAGTTATTAGTGTTGAAAATGTTTTATTGATTATAATTGTCGCATAATAATATTAAAAAAAACTTGTATTGTTGAAATGTAGCAAAAATTCTAGAATTTTTCTCTTGTATTGTTACCTCAGAATTTTTACTTTCTTATTTGATATTTTTTGCTTTCTTGTCAGTGAGTGTACATGCGCAATCAATGCCAAAATTAGACCTAAAATTGTTACCCATTTAGGTTTAATCCTAGTATCCGGTGCACACGGGATTTGGCTTCTTTTGGCGACTTTATGATGAGCAGTAAAAACGGGACATAAACGATGAGTAGTAAACGGGTCATTCAAAGAATATATATCGTTATATATAGTATATATTATGTATTTGGCTCTAGTGTAGAATTGGGTGCCCCTTCGATTAGCGACAATTTTTTGTAAAATTTTGGCGATGAAATCGTATTTCTGGTTACCATGATAGTGTAACTTTGCTTTAGCATCCTGATTTTTTTAAAATAAAAATAGATTGATGTGTACATGGACAAATTTAAACAGTGCGCAATGCCTAGCTTGTGCAATTCTGGGAGGTTTTTTTTAAGTGAAAACAATCGATGTGTACATGGACACACAGTTTATGCAATTCTTTGACTTTTTATTTTGGTTTTGTGTAGCGGCCATCTTGAAATTGTGTCTTCCTGACGCCGATCTTGCCGTCAAAAAAGAATCTCCAAAAAACAAGGGGCACCCAATTGTAAACTTTTACCATGTATTTACACACATAGTGTATAGTATATAGACGTTCTTTGGATCATTTTTGGTGTTGGCGATAATTTTCAAAATCGCGCCAAGGCTGCAGGATTTTACCCAAATTTACTTACTAAAATTTTATTAAAACTTTTATTTACTAAATATTATTTAATTAAGCATATTCTTCCTAAAAATAAAAGCGTTGCTTCGTAAATTTTTAAAAATTACAATATTATTGTGGTGTTTACAGTTTCTATTAATTTAAAAGGAATTAATTAAAGAATGTAAAATGGTTTTTTTCAAGTAATGCTTAACATTTTTGCGTGTGTAGTATGCACTGGAAAGTTTCATTCTAAATTTCATAACCTAGGTTTTATTCTCGTCAAAGATTTCCGAATTTTCGCGCTCTAAACAACATTAGCAATTGCCGATAATGCGGAAGATGCTGTTTACTTTCTTGTAATAAGAATGATTATTAGAGCATATAAAATGTGCAGAAAGTTCGTGCTACCTTCAATCGTTTGAATTTAATACGTAAAATTTATTGTTTAAAACTAGAAACTGTTAATAAAAATTTTACACACATTCATTTCAATAATCAACTCGTAATTTGGATCAAAGGCTGTCCTTAAACAATCGTTAGTAAGTCATTAAGTTCCCTTTTTCGAGGAACGTAGAAATGACGATTAACTTTGATTTTATAACATTCTTTGTTGACCTTACACAACCTTGCACAAATTGACGAAATTCGCGAAATAATGTGAAGTAGAAAAAATGATGGCGAATCTTTACATTATGGTAACTTGGCGATAATTTGGCGACCAACCCTGCTACAGCAACCTGCTAGTTTTGTTTTGGACGCCATTTTGTTTTCACGAAGTAAAGGCATTTTTTTTTTTTAACTCAACATTTTTTCCAGCAATCTGCTAGCCGAGTTACGTTTATACTAGAACTTTTATGGAACATAAATGCTTAATCATGACGAAGATTAGGTGCGGAATTGGGAGAAAGTGCAGAATCGCAAATCGCTTCCCGCGTTTTTAAGAATCGCACATACACGGTATCCATGTACACGTCGACCTATTTTCACTTAAAAAACATCCCAGAATTTCACAAAAATGGCATTGCGCACACTCTTGACTTTATCTATGTACACATCGACCTATTTTCACTTAAAAAGTCAAAGAAAATTGGCAAAAATCCAATTCTTCTTACTCTTGTAAAAAGCGCCAAACAAATAAGTGGGCGATTCTGCACTTTAGCAGCGAAATTGTTTCTAAGTGCTTATTAGCTACAATCACGATCGGAATTTTCCGGAAAATGTCACATTACATGTCTCATGATCTCTTATTTCTCTGAGACAAAATAATATATGATTTGAACTGTGTACTTCTCAGATTATTGCTAAAGTCCTAGCTAGTAACCTTTATCGCCTCACCAAAATGTCGCCAAACTACCTGTTACCATATTCTAAAGATTAGCCAAAATGGTCGGTAGAGTAGACTTTAAGGTACCCCTTGTATTATGGCAAAGTTGTTGTTTCATTTATGGTAGCCTGAGTAGTTGAATGTTATGGAAACCCTATTGTGACGTAATCGGGTGCGTGATTCTGGGAAATTTTGAATCATGGGATGTTTTGCAAGCGTTTTTGTGTTGTGTGTTAAAACTGTTTAGATGGATTTGAATGGGTTTGTAGGAAGAGAGGTTCAGATGGTCACTATGTGAAGCACTCGATCAGTAAGACTCTACCTGGTTTGCAAAAAGTCATTTGAGTATGTTTGATATTTTGATTTTTACGTGGCTCTGGGTGTACGAAGCGAACTCGAAAATCGTGGTAAGTGAATATTTACTTTTGGTAGTGCTTATATTATAACATGTTTTTCCTTTTTTGTTATTTTATTGTTTGGTTTAAAAAGTATTTTATTGAGATTATGTATTTTTTGTTTGCCTATATTGTAGAATTGGGTGCTCCTTTGATTGTTTAAGTGAAAATATATCGATGTGTACATGGACAAAGTAAAGGGAGTGCGCAAAGCAAGTTTGTGATATTCTGGGATTTTTTTAAGTGAAAATAGGTCGACGTGTACATGGATAAAATTAAAAGAGTGCGCAGTGCAATTTTTGTGCAATTCGGGGATTTTTTTTAAGTGAAAATTGGTCGACGTGTACATGGATAAAATCAAAGGAGTGCGCAATGATCATCGATTTTGTGCAATCTTTCACATGCCCATATTCGTAGGAGGATGACGTCATTCAAAATTCGATGGCTCTATGTACCATTGTTTTATCACAATGCGAGAAATATACGTACATTTATGCAGATTTTTCATTATTTAATTTCTTCCAATATAATGCAGGGTGGCAGCAGTTTGAAAAGTGAAACGGACATTTATAGTGAACCAACGCAAAACGAAAACAATAGTCCTTCAGGGGCAAAGAACCTTTGAACTAATAACCCTTCTGGGTTAAAATGGGGGAGGAGAAATAGTTGGTTTGTTAAATCTGTTACGGCAAATGCGAAAGCTATCCGTCTGAGGAGGAAATTTTGTTATTAATCTCACTTGTCTCAAGTATTCGGAACAAGCCCAGGATCAAGAACTGACCTACTGGCATTCCAAAGATTTTTAATTAAAGATAAACATCAATATCCAAAGTTTCAGAAAATTATGCAACGACTCTCTTCCTACGGCCTAGATCTCTATGGCCTATCAAGTGTAAGTCCACATACAGTTTAAACTTAGTGAACTTTTACATGCTGTGATTATGTAGAAAATGGATCCGCTCGTGAACTTTATAAACTGCAATAAACCAATATATCTGAAATAACCCATGGACACCTACCTCTTTAGCATTATTATAACAATTCATTTAACATTGTGTTGCCAGTACTAATTATAATTATCTCATTATGTTTATTTGTTTATTAATTATGTTTATCTCCTATTTTTGTTGAACCAAATCAGATGTTCAATTTATCTTGTGAATCTCAAATTGTATTCCTACTATTTTGTAATCTACTTATGCCCTACACCATTATTTTTAATAAATACTGGATGCGGGGCGTACTGTGGAATTGCACGATGTACCATAATAGGCAAACTTTAGACCTTTTGAAAAGCTTCAGTCTATGCAAATTCTTATAAAACTTGCAGTTACACTCCCCCTTTTTTTTTCTCTCAAAGAGTTAGTATGGGAAGGCATTACCAGTTGACCTATGGTACATCGCTGGTGTCCCCCATACTTTTACCTTTACCATAGGGTCAAGGAATACAAGATTGTACCTCGTACTCCTTGCCACGATTGACCACGATAGACTAGGTGGTAATCCTACGTGTTCTATAGCACCCTAGAGGTGAGAGGCAATTTCGTCCCAATTCTGAAGGAAAGCACCCTCAGGGAGGCATACCCGAGGGTCTCCCTTCACCCCTCTTCACTACCAATAACTTCTCCGGAAGACTTTCGGCTCTCTTCCCTACTTTGAGTGCTCCCAAGTCACACAGACATTATACACTTACAAACATCCACGCCTTCTCCAGGATTTGAATCAAGGCCCTCCAGTACTGCAGCCAGTGTTGATAACCATTTTTTCGTTTAGGCGGCTGAGGAGGAATTTATAAATTTATGTATTACATGGAGACATACAGATGCTATCTGTTTAAGGAAGTGTTTTCGTGGAGAAATTTCTGAGAGACACTCCTACTCACGTTACGTATGTGGAATTCTTCGAACACGCTCATTCAGCCAACGCATTCGCCGGGTCGGGGTTATTACCAACCAGTGTGTAGCGCTCTTATCCAATCGGCTATTGGTAGGAGTTTTAGAGGAAATATCTTCGTGAAGGACTTTCTAAGGAAAAGTGACAAATTGTATGACATTTTGTCATTGACTGACCATGGAAATATCTAATGCTTTTACGAAAGGAATAAAATTTTCTATTAACCCCTTGGGTACATTTGACGTCTGAGACACGTCATTCACTTTTTCCCCCTAGGAGCGGATGACGTGTCTAAGACGTCAAACCAAAAATTAAACTTTTGGGTACATTTGACGCCTGAGAGACGACATTCACTTGTTTTACCTAGGAGCGGATGACATGCCTAAAACGTTATTTGAGGTTATGCACAATTCTGTTCATTTAATTGTAGCTTGTATCAGTCATAATACACTCATGTCCATAAATTAAGGATAATTCGGAGTCACGCGGAAATCGAACTCTAAAATAAATATATCACCTGTAAAATCACTACACACATCTTCAAGAATCATATGCAAATTTCAGGAAGTAACCAGATGACACCGATGGTACGTCACAATGACGAGAGTGTAAGAGAGTAAAAGTAGTAAAGAAGTAAAATTTTTCGCAGGCGTTTTATAAGCATTTCAGTGCAATAACCGAAGAGTTATGACACAAAGGACGCATTTGGATGATTTTTTACGTGGTAGAATTATCGGCCGTCTGGAATGTGGGCGTACCCAACTGGAAGTATCAGTATCTTGGAATTGCCCAGAGTGTCATCTCCAGGCTTTGGCAACGATTCCAAGGTGATGGTAATGTGACATGTCTAAAACGTTATTTGAGGTTATGCACAATTCTGTTCATTTAATTGTACCTTGTATCAGTCATAATAGAAGAGGCAATTACAGTATTTCGTGAACATTATTTGCGATATACTGTCCCATTATGTCAAAAACAAGGAATATATTTTATGATAGTGATAGCGAAAGTGACTTTGAGAAATCTAAAGAAGACTTGCTTAGGTCTGTTGAGCAGTGATAGTGAATCTTCTCGTGAACCAGAAAATGATGACAATTGTAACATAAAACCAAGGTTTCGAAGACGCACAAGACGTCTATCGAGCAGTGATAGTGAATCTTCTCGTGACCAGTATCAGAGGAATGGATTTGGGTAGAAGAAGAAAATGTAGCCGATATAAAATGTTTTCTGAAATATCTGGAATTAATCCTTTGAGCCTGCGTAGACTAGGTGGTAATCCTACGCGTTTAGATGTTTTGAAAGAAGTCTTGAATGAAGATTTTTGGGACACTATAGTAGAAGAGACGAATAGATATGCCAGACGAGGGATAGAAAATGAAGGTTGTGTAACAAAAAAAGAAAAAAAAGTGGTTTCCTGTAAGTTCTGATGAAATGAAAGCTTACACTGCATTATGCATCTTGATGTCGCAAATGAAGAAGCCAAAAATGCATATGTATTGGTCAAAAAGATATGCAATAAGTACTCCAATTTTTGCCAGCACTATGGCACGCAATAGGTGTTTTGATATTTCAAGCTTTCTACATTTTACGGATAATGAAAAGGAAAATAAAGATGACAGAATAAGAAAGATTAGAAAATAGTGGATTACCTAAATAATAAATTTTGTTACCTTTATACTCCTGATAGTGAAGTAGCTATTGATGAATCGCAACCAAAAATTATATCCATTCTACATGCAAATATTTTCTCAAATAAATCCGTACCCAAGGGGTTAAAATTTCAAATTTGAATGAGTATTTGATCGAAAGTTATAAGGTATTTTTTTTTCACTCTCTTTATTTTTAACTTGCCATTAGAAGAGAAACCAGCAACAATCATGAATCCCTTAGAAAAACTTTCTTTCGATTCTTTGACCCATGTACTTAAATTTTTTTCTCCCCTTTGTGATAATAAATGGCTCTTTTTTGTTACAATCATTTAAATACACCCATGCTTCATCTATTGTGACAATTGTTTTCCATTTTTCTTTGGATAAGTGTTTCTCATATAGAATACTGCAGCGTGTCCTGCGTTCAGCGATATGCTTTGGAAAAAGTCGAGGCACGTTGCGTTTTTTCGCTTTCTTAAGATTTAAATCAACGTTTATCATTTTGTTTTCAGTGGACACCGAGAATTTAATGATTTTGCAACTATCCTTTGACCAGGGGGATTTTCTTTTAACATTAAACAACGTACCTTTGCAATAGTCAAAGATGTCGGTTTTTTTCCTTGGATACTTGTTTGGAATTTTTGTCCCACTTGAGGCTCTAATTTGACGGTTTTTTTTTTTTTTTTCCTGTTGATGATATTACTTATCGACGCTTTAGATATCACAAAACAATGACTCACATCGTTTTTGGATAACGGAGTATGCATATTTCTCTTCGGAAAGAGCGTAAATGTAGCCTTCGAACCACTGCTTTGTTAAATTCGCCATTTTGAATAAAAACATAGTACAATCGCAATTACTTCTTTTGCAGCAAACTATTTTTTATTACTGCTTACCAAAATCGTCTAAAAAATGTGCGAACAGCCTCTGTACAATCAAACGTATACACATATTTCTTGGCATATGCGTATATAATGCATTTCGAAATGAACTGTTTTTATTTCGAATTCGGATAATTCAAAAGTTAGGTTAATTCGATCAAAATACGAAGCCTTGAAAATCTCAAGAGGAAATGAATTTCGAAATAATTTCGATGGTTGGGAAAGGTTTCCACTGGTCATTTTCTTATGCTTGCTTTGCACCATTATTCCTCGCAAAGACGTTGTCTTTTGTCTTGAGTGTATTGTCGACAAACCTTTGTGTCTTGGAAAATTTAGCTCCGTCAATGGCCTCCGAAATTTAGAGCGGGGATGTTTTCGTCTGTCGAAAGTGTTGGGATTTGTACTTACTACATGTTGTTAGAACAGTTCTCTCGGTGTTATGGTAAGAATAACAATGTTCTTGTTTTCTTTATAGAGCTTCAAATTCTAGAAAGGAAACGGCGCAATTTATCTTTCATGCCTGTGAGTTATTTTCGTTGCTTATGGCTTTTTCAGCTTTGCATAGTAAGGAATTTTATCTTTACTATTCCAGAAACCTTTTCGTGGAATTTTTTCTACCAAGCTGTTCTTGAAATATTTCGTTGAAACTTAAACACAGTTATAATAATTAAACTGCTTAAAGAAAGCAAGAAAATGTGAATATATCTAAAAATGTAAATATCCAGTTTAGACAGATTTCTCAAATACTTAAGAGGTACTTATGGTACTTATGGTACTTAAGTACTTATGAGTATTTAAGTGGCATAAGTAAAGAAAAAGTAAAATTGTAAATATCTAGTTAAGATTAAATTTTTCAGAACTTAAATACTTAAGAGGTAACTTATGGTAACTTAAAAGATGTAAAAGAATAAGTAAAACGCCTTAAGGGGACTCATACACCTTAACACCCATAAGATCTTCGAATAGGTGACTGTTGCAAGAATTGGGATAACTTATTTATTTTAAAAGCAATTACTACCAACTTTTTACAGCTGACTACATAATATAGCTGCTTTCTGCAATAGTAATCAGAAAGTTTGTGTTGCCACAAATATTTTTATAATTTAATCCCCTTTGTGACAACATTTTTCGTCATGTTTCCAACTTGCGTGCACAGTTTAAAACATTCTGTGTCATAATTTAATTCCATATTTAATATATAGCTTTTATAACATTTGGAAACGACTGTGAACCTAAAATTCTAAAAATTTCATGTTAAATTTTTATTTTATTTGGAGTTACGTTTATAAAATGTATTTTATTAAAAAAATCAGTAATGTTTTCGTCCATAAAATTTTTCAATATTAAAATATTCATGAGATTGTTGGTTCAGTTAGAAAGTAGTGCCCATATAAAGAATTCCATCCAATTTCAAGTATGTACCATTAGCCATTTTTAAAATATCATGCACGGAAGGTGGAAACATGGCGAAATATTTTGTCACAAAGAGGATTAAAGTACAAAAATATTTGTGGCAACACAAACTTTCTGGTTACTTTTTTCCAAAGCAGCTGTATTATGTAATCAGATGTAAAAAGTTGGAAGTAATTGCTTTTAAAATAAATAAAATATCCCAATTCTTCCAACAGTCACATATTCGAAGATCATAAGGAGTTTAAGGTGTACGAGTCCCCTTAAAGTATTGTTATAATGCTAATAATAAAACCCTGCATTTGTTATTATTAAAAGGATGTTGATAGGTTCAAGAATTTATTATTTCAGTATTTTTAACAAAGTTTCCCCTTTTATTCAAATAATATTTAGTAAACGTTTTTGTGGGTTAGAGTAGACTCTAAGGTACCCCTTGTATTATAGCGAAGTTGTTGTTTGATTTATCGCCAAGTTGTTTCATTTATGGTAGCCTGAGTAGTTGAATGTTATGGAAACCCTATTGTGACGTAATCGGGTGCATGATTCTGGGAATTTTGAATTATGGGATGTTTCGTAAGCGTTTTTGTGGTGTGTGTTAAAACCGTTTATTTTCTTGGATGACGCGTCCAACACCTTGGCTTCTACTGCTGGTTTCGATGCTATTTATCCATTTTGCATAAATAATAACAATGGCAGATCGTGAGCAATCTACCAGTCGTGTAGCTTCGGAAATACTCGTTCAGAGTCCTCGGACTAGTACAATTTGCCCTCTATCAAATTCGCTTAGATCAGCGGATTTTCCCATCACTCGCAAAAGTAAGTGCAACAATGATTCCTTACCTTCTCCAGGCAGCAGTTAAATACCCAATTAGCACATGACGTAGCAAAGACGTTACCACAACCAATTTGCAACCTGTCGGACGAGTTTGCAACGTCTTTGCTACGTCATGTGCTACTTGGGTACTATTCTCACTTAATTACGTGCCCTCCATGTCATCCAGACTTGCTCATTGAAAAATGTGGGAATGGTCGTAATGTTTGGTTCGTCATTGTAGATTTAGAAATGCGAGTGCTGAATATGTAATCATGTTTATATCAATATATGTAAAAAACGTTAACTGCTTATTTTGGTTTCATGCCATGGGCATTTTTTAAACTTTTATCAGATACTGTGTAACGTATAATAAAAATGCGTTGTATGGTTTTTAATCTTGATTTACGCGATTATTTATTTACTTATTATGCGCAATCATATACAATAAGCAATGGTAGATAAGCACATGTTGCTTCATGATAGATAAATGCAATGATAGTAACCGCCTAAAAAAGTTATAAAAAGGGAAAATGTATAATTTTAATAAGTGCGCTTAGTTATTCACCGGCCCACCTACTAATCAATAGTAACATAGATGAACTGCTTTTATTGCTTTTAAACTTCTTAGTTTGTCAATCAATTAAGTTAGTATCTGATTAAATTTGATTATTCTTCTGAAAGATTAAATCTTCAAGTAGAATCAGAAATAAAAATTAAATAACTTTTGCTTAACATCTGGAAAGATAAAACTACTTTATATCCTGGAAAGATAAAACTACTTTATATCCTGGAAAGATAAAACTACTTTATATCCTGGAAAGATAAAACTACTTTATATCCCGGAAAGATAAAACTACTTTATATCCTGGAAAGATAAAACTACTTTATATCCTGGAAAGATAAAACTACTTTATATCCTGGAAAGATAAAACTACTTTATATTCGGCAAGGCTACTCGTTTTTGAGTTTTGCGAGATACATACGTATGTTTACGTACAGACGCCACGAATAATATCTTTCCTGAATCCATTTTAAATCGGGCTCACAAGCGGCCGAGCGGTAAAGTCGCTGAACACTGGTAGTTCGGTCCGAGGTTCGAATCCCGCGAACGGGCTGGCTGCATGGGCGTTTTCGTGGTTTTCACCATGCGTAACGTGCATACGAGCTAGTTTCCCTTAGAAAGTCCTCCACGAAGGCATCCCTCCCATTAGGCAGATAGCCCTAGTGTGCTTTGCCATAATTAAATAAACCAAACCAAACCAAACCAAACCATTTTAAATCGATTTTATGTGGTACTTTGTATGGAGATGTGGATGACCTTTTAAAGGCAACTGGCTCGTATACAGGTTACACATGTGGGAAACGCCCATGCAACCAGCCCGTTCGCGGGATTCAATTCTTGGAACGAACTGCCAGTGCTCAAAGTCTATTTCGCTCGACCGCTGGTGGGCTATCATTCTGTAAAAGTAACTTATTTTGATTTCAAAAATATCCTTCTGGAAAAAAAATTCTAATATTTCTTTGAGAAAAAAAATTGATTTAAATAGTAAATTTGAATTTTTAGCCCAAAGGATTATTAATTTCGTTTTGGCATTTTGCGTCGGTTCACTATAAATGTCGGTTCACTTTTCAAATTGTTGCCACCAAATATTATCGCCCTGTGTTATATTTAAAGGAATTAAATAATGAAGAATCTGCTTGAATGTATGTATGTTTCTCCCATTGTGCTCAAACAACGGTACCTAGAGCCATCCAGTTTTGAATAACGTAATCCTCTTCCGAATATGGGCATCTGGAAGCCCAAATTTGGAATTTGTTTTATTATCAATTTCATACTTTGTAAACCAATGAGTTTTTGATTAAGAAACTCCTGAATTCCAAAGCGATCATTGGCAACACTGTACGGTAAAACATTTTTATCTCCAGGGCGCGAGATTGTGTATCGGAAATTCTAAAGATATTCTCATTTTGAAATTATTTTGCGATATTGCTGTTGAACTGAATTTTATGGTTTAAGTCCGAAGAACATGATATTTAGTAATTAAAAGTAACACACAAAACGTTAAGAAAACGCCCCTTTGGACGTAATATAAAATCTGAAAGCTTTCGGATTTTTATTAGTCCAAAGGGATTTGAATCCCGAAGGACTATTAGTTTCGTTTTGGCATTTTGCGTCGGACTCATAAATGTCGGTTCACTTTTCAAACTGTTGCCACAAGATGTTAGAGTCCTGCATTATATTTGAAGAAATTAAATAATGAAAAATCTGCATAAATGTATGTATATTTCTCGTATTGTGATAAAACAACGGTACATAGAGTCATCGAATTTTGAATAACGTAATCCTCCAACGAATATGAGCATGTGGAAGACCAAATTTGAAATTTGTTTTATGATCGATTTCCTATTTTTTAAAACTTTGACGAATTTTTGATTAACAAACTCAAGGATTTCAAAGCGAGCAATGTCAACGTTGTGCAGAAAAAACATTTTTATCTCCAGCGCGTGAGTCTCTGTATCGGAAATTCTAAAGATAGGCTCGTTTTAAAACTATTTTGCGATATTGCTGTTGCACTGGATCTTATGGTTTAAGTGCGAGGAACATGATATTTAATAAAGAAAGGTAACACACAAAATGTTAAAAAACGCCCCTTTGGACGTAATTTAAAATCTGAAACATTTCAGATTTTTTTTTTATTTATTTATTTTTTTGCAAATAATGACATTCTATTCTAATTAAGACTGCGCAATCTTTTAAATGAATGAAAATTATTAAATCACTTATATCTAACTGGCGACCCTTTTACCGACGTTTTTCATATCAATTCTCAGAATCTTTGAAATTTCACAACAAGTTTTCTCAACTTTGTCGCTGGAAAGAAATACGACATCAATGTCATCTCCTAACAATGTGACAATATAAAGGACAAGAAGGGACAGAAACTGATTCCTTTATTATGACAAAAGCTCAAGTTCAAATTCTTCTTCTTTGATGTCTAAATTTCTTAGAAGACAAAGATCCAACTGTCCGTTAAAACTTTTCAAATATGGCCAAAAGAGGGTACACATCCGACAAAAAATATCCAATATTTTGACAAGAACTCGATACTTAAACTCATAAAAGAAACTCTCTTTTTCTATAAAAGAACGTTAAGAAAAAAAAATTATTTTTAAGAAGGAAAAATATGACAGTGTCCACCAAAGTGTGCTCTAACACATCTTAGTAAGTGACCAATAGCTCCAGGAGATCTATTTCAAATGGCAACAAATATATCGCGAGACTTTTTTTAAAACTGAAAAAAAAAAAAAAAAAAAAAAAAAAAAAAAAAAAAAAAAAAGAGAGAGAGATTTATAAAACTTTCACCAACCATCATGTTCGAAGAATAAAATGATAAGAAAAAAATTGTTTCAATTCGACTTTATAGGATAGCGAAATCTCGTTCATACTCCACTCACTTTATTTTATATAGACTTATATATTACATTTCTTGCTGTACACATATTCTGGCTCCAGCAAATACCCCCCATCATTTTACGCCCTCCCCCCCTCGAAGCTTTTTGTCCCTACTTTATGTTGCCATATCGCGATTTTGATCTATAATTTTTTATTTCTTGGCATTTTAAGAATTCCACCCACCATCATCTTACGTTGGAACCATCTTTAAAGAAATAATAATAATGGACAGATGTTTTGAACTTTTTTAAAAAAAGCAATTTTTTTATTATTATTTACGGACAAATGCCCCATCTTTGCTGCTTAGTTCCGTTCTTTGGTGAAGGAGGGGCTCTAAGGGGCACATTTAGGGAAGAAAAGTCAGTGGAAAAAGAAGGAAGTTGAAAAAAAAAAAAAAAAATACGGTTGGATTGAAATTTTTCAAGCAGTCTGTTTTTGACATTGAAAAGTTTGAGGTTCAGGCATTTTTGTTATTTATTTATTTTATTTGTTTGTTCCTTTGTTGTATTTGCGTTGCTTCGGTACGGGTTAGTTGCTTTGGTCATCAGAGAATGACTCGAGAACGCATCAGGGGGACTAGGAAATGGATAACTTTCATTTGGGACCTTTGAATCTTAGAACAATCATTTTCTGTTTATAGCCCATCATGCAATTTCTAAATCAATTGCTTTACATTTGACCCATTGTTGCGCCAACGCATTGCTTTTGAGCGGGTACAATGCTGCTCGTATAAATAAATACTATAATAAAGCTACTCGATATATCCCGAAAATATCCAATTTTAATATAATAACTGTATCTTTAGTAGTTAAAGTCGCTGAACACTGGTAGTTCGGTCCGAGTTTCGAATCCCGCGAGCGGGCTGGCTGCGTGGGTGTTTTCGTGGTTTTACCCATGTGTAACGTGTTTACTAGCCAGTTTTCCTTAGAAAGTCCTCCACGAAGGCATCCCTCCCCTTAGGCAGATGGCCCTAGTGAGCTTTGCCATAATTAAATACACCACCACAACACCACCGTATCTTTAGTAGTAATCTGTAATATAAAAGTTAACAATGACATTCAGAATAATTAGTGACTTATATGAGATCTAAGCATTTTTATGCTTCTCCACAATAAATTTAAGTTGGCGATGTATGAAATATAAGCATTTGTATGTTATTCGGTTTTTGTGTACTGAGTTTAAATGTTGAATTTTGCGTTAGTAAATTCATGTTGACAATGTCGTCACTTATCAATCACAACAGTATAATATAATCATTATGTATGATATATCTTCTTTATGTATTGAATTGTAAACTTTATATATAACTTGCTAGGGTATTGAATTGTAATCTTATGTGTCACTTGCTAAAGTTATGTTCATAAGTCATAAGCACTGTGCTCACACAGATGTAACCATTTTTAATATCTATGTCTTGTAACACTAATCAATGTGCTCTATGAGTGGACCTCGTGTGGCCCTAACATGGGTCAGCTTCAGATAAGGGTGGACGTGGCGCTAAACCAATCAACCATAATGGTAAAGGGGTGGTGCCCACGTCCTCCATCACTAAACTAAACTACTAATAAGGCACTGCCTAGGACCTGTATTTAACATAGGCGCAAAAAAAAAGCAATGATTCTTTTCAATGAATAATGTGATGTATAAATAACGCTTGCTTTGTATGATTACGGCAAATCCTCGACGGCTGTCTGCGTAAGAGGAGAGATGCCTTCGCGGAGGACTTTTTTAAGGGAAGTTGGCTTCTATACACGTTACACATGGCGAAACCACGAAAACGCCCATGCACCTAGCCCGTTCGCGAGATTCGAACCTCTGACTGAACTACCAGTGTTCAGCGACTTTTCCGCTCGGCCGCTGGTGAGCTGTATAAATAACACACTTAGTGACCTTAAATTTCAAAAATGAATATCTATAAAAGCAATTATCAGTAATTAAAAATTCAATTTAAGAGGAAAATGTCAATGACAAACAAGAATTGTAAATTGGGTAAACTTTCAATAAATATTTTTTTACTTTGTAGAAGAACCACCAGAGGCCGAGCGGTAAAGACACTGAACACTGGTAGTTCGGTCCGAGGTTTGAATCCCGCGAACAGGCTGGAGGCATAGGCGTTTTCGTGGTTTTCCCCATGTGTAACATGTATACGAGGCAGTTTCCCTTAGAAAGCCCTCCACGAAGGCATCCCTACCTTTAGGCAGATAGCCCTCGTGTGCTTTGCCATAATTGAGTAATCTAATGTACTTCTTTGTATGAAGTAAAGGATGTATTGCAATCACGAAAAGTTCTGGATACCATATTTCAACGAAAATATCCATTTTCACCGCTATTGAATGTAGTTTAACGATTTTTCTGTGTCACATCTGTACAGAATAAAGGACTCTTTCCCCCCCCCCCAAAAAAAAACCAATTATAAAGTTATAAGACTCATTTAAAATGGATTCAGAAGATATTTTTTTGGTGGAGTCTGTACATACGTTCGTTATGCATGTATTTCGCATAACTCAAAAATGAGTAGCCTCAGAACGTTGAAATTTTGCATGTAGGACTGTTATAACATACAGTTGTGCGCCTACGACAGTAATTTAAAAGTAAAAGGTAGACGCTAATAGTTGGCGCTGTTGGCGATGAAAAGTTTGAAATCTCCCAAAAGGAGAATTTATAGTAAGGAATTTTTTATTTCTCGGCATAGATTAGAGTAGGCCCTCTGGTAATAAAAAGTATAGTAAAAAAAAAAACTGTATAAATATTTACAAATTACACTATAAAATAATTCTAAACCATCCTTCTCTTTTTAAACTCTCAGATAAAAATTTGTTACTTTAATTTTTAAGTAGACCGTTAATGAAGTTAACTGAAATTTTATTTTCCTGTAAAATTTTAGTAAGAAGAAGAATTTCTTGCTGCTGTTAAATTTCTGTGCATACCTTTTAACTCTTGTAATTTGACTAAAATTGTATTTGCAATAACATTTTTAGAGATGTTGGTATTCCAGTTTAGAAGTTTAATTGCTGAAAAATTGAATTCTCTCTCCTTTTATCAAAATTTCATTTCTTTCATGTGCTTGTGGACTTGGTTCTAAACTTCTTACCATTTTGTATATATGTTATCGTGAAAGACCGAAATTGGAGAATGCCGACATTCACCAAATACGTCGGTGAAAGATCGAATATTGCATTACATTCTTGTACATTCGGACCCTCACCGGTGCATGTGGACAATCACAGATATGCTCTGGTGTAGGTCGAAAAAAGAGGAGTATACATACACGCTGTCATTGCAAAAGGAAGTGTTCCACAAATAAATGCAGCTGTAAAAGCAAGGGCCTCTTGTGCAATTCAAAGTATCGTAATAGTTTAAGTTGTTCCAATAAATAAGCTTTGAATCACATAATTTAGTAAGTTTTTAACTTCTATTATTTTCCTTTCTCATTATGAATGTACTGTGTGTTTTAAGGTCTTATGTTCTTAAGTTCTTATTTTAAGTCTCAAGAGCGTTTTTTCGCGACTGAAGTACGGAGAAGAAAATATAATATTCTATATGTTCAACATTCACCATTACCACATGGCGAATGTCGACATTGACCGGTGTAAGTCAGAAATAAGAGTATTTGGAAAATATTTCGGACATACACCAAGCGACTATGTGAATGTTGACATTCATCGGTGAAAGTCGACATTCTCCATATTTTGGTGTTTCACCGTAACATATACATAGAGAGAGAGAGGAATGCATACAGATGCACAGTGGCAAACCCCATGAAAGGAGCAGAACATGCCAAAATCAAAAATGAAAAAAAGAAATTTACATCCTTCCACTGTCGCCCAGACGGTATAGTGGTTAGGGAAGCCTACTATGGTAAGAATTGGAGGGCTCCCTTCAGCCCACCTGGACACGAGTGTCTCCATAACTCAAAGGAAAGGGCCTCGTATCTCCACAAACGAGGGCAGCCAGTAACCCAGTCACCCCCAAACAAAAATACTAAATTAAAAATAAGTAAGCTCATCGAACACAAAATTACCAACCAACCAACCAACAAACAAACAAACAAAAAGCACGATAAACACAAACTCACAACGTAGAACACCACAGATATCTAAAACCCATATAAATACAGAATTCAATTTTAACAGAAGACTCCTGCAAGCGCCGCCCTATTTTCATCCATAAACTTCATTAGAGCAATGGTATATGATTTAAAAACTTTAAAATGAATGGCACTTACATTAAAATCAGTAATGTTAAAAATCTGTCTAATAGGGGCTGTTAAACTGCAATCAACCACAAAATGCCTAGGATCACCATCCACCTGACAACTATTACATACTTTATTTTCCTGCAGATTAAATCGGTTGAAATAGAACGGAAACCTACCATGTCCAGTTAAAGCCTGATTTAACATTAATATTGTTCATACATTTCATTTTATTCATGATTTCAATTAGTTCCATAAATCCTTTGTTTTTAGGTGAAGAGTATCACTGTATTTTCCATTTGTTAACGTAAAATTCTTTCATTTTTCGAATATCAATTAACCTGTTACTTCAATATCCATTGCACTGACATTTGAGATCGCCTGTTTGGCCAGGCTGTCGGCCCTCTGATTACCAATAAAGCCTATATGGGCTTTAAACCAATGTTGCTTAATATTTAGGTCTGTACAAGCCTACTATGGTTCCGAAGGTTCCAGGTTCGAATCCCGGAGAAGATAGTTTTTAAATGTATAGTGTGGGTGCGGCATGGCAGCACTAATATGCGGCTAGCCAAATGTCCTCTCGTCTGGATTGGTGGGAGTGGAGAGGGGTGGGAGACCGCAGATTCTCCTCCCCGGGCTGCTCTCGGAACTGGGGTTGGAAAAATAGAAGTCCAACCTCTCTTCGGAGTAGGCTCTGGCAACCGATGTTCCATGGAATATGGGCAACATCCTTCACTGCATCGTCATCAAGGGGTTGGTGCAACGAAAGAAGTAAATAAATCAGTCTATTTCTGAATATTAAAGACGCAAATCAAAGTTTTGTATTGGAATTACTCTTTTTACATTTCCCCCCCCCCCACTGCTTTTTGCCGCATTCTTGATTTGCTCAATGTTGTGGCTCTCACATTTTACGAAAATAAGTCTGGCAACAACTGTAGTGGTATCTTCAGCTGCTAACTCGTGATCACCATCGGGATTAAAAGTCCACATTCGAAGATCCAGTCTCCGCAGTTCTAGGTTTGCAGTGGGGTAAACGAGATGACAGCCTTGCAATATCCGTCTAAAGAGAAAGCGTTAAAAAGGGACTTATCAAAAAGAAAACTATTATTCCTAATCCATGCGGTTTTTGACCCGCAGGGTTTGGGTTTCTTTGTGCCCGCAATATTACCTACGAAAGGAATACTTCAAGAAGCCTGGGCAACAGAATCGAACTGGGACATGCCCTTGCCAGATAAACTTGCTTCTTTGCTTAAGTAGTTCCTAAAAGAATACTCTTTCCCCGAACAACAAAATCCAAGCTCAGACTTTATGAGGCTCTTAGCCGTCTATTCGGCTGCGTTCCCGGGCAGGGTGGAGCAGAGAGTAGATGGTTTTTTGCCAGGAAAATATATAAGGCTAAGGCCAGGTCAGTGGTCTTCCTTGGTGGCGCTCACTCAGCCACTCACCAGATGAACTTTAAACAAGATTTACGAAATGGTACGAGAGATTGTCTAGTCTTTACCGCCCTAAATTATCTCCTAGTCTTTACCGCCTTAAATTACACCAGGCGACGCCTTAAACATCGCCTGGGTTATGGAAATAAAGATATGCGATACCAATCAAGCCACTTGTGCATTACAGGTTCATTTCAACGATTCATCTGATGCAATGTGCTTGTGCATTTTTGGATTTTATTCACTATTCTTCTGGCGAATAATAACCCTCAAGGTTTTGTGCCATTAAAATTCAACCAACCAATCAAGTCGCTTATGCAACCGTCATTTTTTTTAAGGAGTAAGAAAGAAAAAGTTTTCATTAAATTCGTCATGGCAAAATCACGCGTATCGCGGTTAAAGAAAACAACTATACCACGTTTGGAGTTGCTAACTTGTATTCTAGGCGTACGCTTTGCAAGGTATACATATTGAAGCCCTGTCCTTAGTTGATTCCCCTCCGCCGGGGGTTGACTCGGGAGAATTGGTACTGAGAAGTACTGGCTACGATCTGTACTGAGGCAGTCTCAACCACGTGGGTACATAATCAGTCTTCACAAGACTAGAGCCTCCGTTCATTCGGAAGTAGGTTGGGGCTTGACAGGGACCGTACTGGTACTGTCGTGTACGTTCCTTCGGCTGTTTTTGTGGAGCTAGATTAGAGATTACCGACCAAGTCCTCGGGGGGTTTGACCCCATTCAATTCTTGTGACGGAGACTGACAGAGTAGACAGAGCAACAAGTCGAATTTACGTTTGCTGATGGATAAGTGATAAGTGACGAAGGACGTGGGCACTGTCCCTTTATCTTAATGGTTAATCAGTACAGCACCACGTCCGCCAGTATCCAGAGCCGCCGATGGGGTTCGCTGCCGTCCAACTGCCCGGGTTCCAGTGTTTGTTGATATCTGAGAAAAATATAATTACATGGCCATACGGGGGCTTTTGTAACATGCTACTTTTACAATACGTTACGATACTAATGATTCAATTATAATACATTTAAAAAACTAATTTTGAAGCATGCACTATATATTACGATACTGATTTATACAATTCATACATTACCAATTATACATTACAATACTAATTATGCAATTTCAATACATAACAATACTAATTATGGAGTACACACATAGACTTTACAGTGTATGTTACGTTGAATAATAGAAACATTACCAATTGTACAATTATTATACATTACAATACTAATTATGCAGTGCTACTGCTAATAATTCTGATAAATATTACACATAGTTATGCAGTAATTCACAAATGTCGTTTGCTCATGGAGGGGTATCCGGAGGCAAAGGTGTCCTAGCGTTTTATTTTTTGCATCCTATTTTCTGCTTTGTCCAATGCTTTGTGTAAATCCGGGCGGGGGTTGCGCCTGCGTGGACGAGGGTCACTTGGACATCAAAACCCCGAGAGGGAGTTCTCTTCGAGACCCAGGACGGGGATCCAAGTCTAGCGTCCTGTCCTTAGTTGATCCGATATATTAGTGCACAGACGCTACTGTGATCCTTAGCTGGATACAACGGGGGGGGGGGACTGGGGCGTGTTTGTAAATAATAGAGTAAAGGAAATTGGGAAACTCTCGAAACAGGAATGTTGGAGACATATCCCAGGGACTCTGCAGATCTCGTGGCTGCACTCCTCAATATTTGTGGCACTGCAATCGGTGGAAAGGCCGCGAATTTCTGAAACGCTCTCTAGAAGTTGCCAGATTTATTCTCGTAAAAGGTGAGAGGCACAACACTCGGTATAGAAAGGCCTAAGAGACGTAAAAACGTTTCCTGTGCAGCAGATGATACTGCAACATAGAAGATACAGAAGCTTTACAGTGAGCATAGTTCAGTTACTTTTATAGTTGTTGTATTAATAACTTTACAAACATAATATCTTTAGCATCTGCTGTAGGAAACATGGAAACGCCTGAAGAGATTAAAATAACGTGAGTGCTATCATAAAATTTTAAGAATTTTAAATAAAACTTAGCTTTAGTTAATTCTTTTACTGCGTTACGTTACTTTTTAATTGTAAATAGATGTGATAGCATTTGCCGTTCTTTCAACAAAGAACTTCAAATGAACAGAAGTAATGAAACACTGCATTAGATTTTAAAGAACTTTGAAAATATATTGCTCTCGAAAAGAATGTATTTTTAAATTTACAATAGAATGTTTCTCGTCTATATGATGACTTGTGCCCACCGTTAGAGAAGAAAATAAATATTTCTTCCTTTTTAGCCCAAAAGAGCTGTTAATTTCAAAACAGCATTTTGCGTCGATTCACTTTTCAAACTTTTTTTTTTTTTTTTTTATTTATTTAAAAAAATTAAATCCTCGTTCACCACAAAGTATCACACGAGACTTACAAATCGTAAGTAAAAAAGGCAAAATTGTAAGTAATATCATCAGTTTTCAATAATACAATGAAATCGTACACAAAAATAAAAAACATAAGTATAAAAATGTATAAAGAAATTATTTACAATGTTTAAAATAAAAGTCAACAAAATCGTTGAAAGCTCGGTAGGCCGAAGCTGAAGATACAAAATCATAACATTTCGGCGGCCAATGAATTCCAGTTAATTTTAATCTGCATTTCAATAGATTTTTTGCTTTATCAAGCAATGGGCAGTCGAAAAGCAGGTGGAAAACACTTTGATGAGCGCTAAGATCACAATAACACAAATTGGAAGATGTCAGCTTAAATCATTCAAGATAAACATTAAATTAATTTAAAATTAAATTTAAATTATTAAAATTAATTTAATTGGAATTCATTGGCCGCCGAAATGTTATGATTTTGTATCTTCAGCTTCGGCCTACCGAGCTTTCAACGATTTTGTTGACTTTTATTTTAAACATTGTAAATAATTTCTTTATACATTTTTATACTTTTGTTTTATCTTTATGTCCAGACAAAAATTGCGTAACTTTAAAATTGAGCAACAAGTCCTTACTTTTCAGTCTTTCAAAAATAGTTGGGAAGAATGCTTTTGTAACAGATCCCTTATCAGAAGAGAAATAACCACAGTTCCACTGCTCAATCATTTTAGCTTTGAAAGTTTTTTTAAAATAAGATTTTGGAATATTTACATCAACATTATTATCATTTTTAGTTGCATTCATAGCAAACCAATCAGCTCTCTCGTTTCCATAATTACCCGAATGACCACAGACAAATGTAAAAAACACTGAAATACCCTTCTTCTCCGGATCTCCGAGAGACTGCTGTATATTATATTAACAATAATATCATTACATAAAGAGGTATTTTTAAGGGTATTTTCAAACTGTTGCCACCAAATATTATCGCCATGTATTATATCTAAAACTAAATAAGGAAGAATCTGCATGAAGGTTTCTCGCATTGTGTAAAAGCAACGGTATCTAGAGTCATCCAATTTAGAATAACGTAGTTCTCCAACCGAACATGGGCACCTGGAAGCCCAAATTTCGAATTTGTTTTATTATCTATTTAAAATTTATCTATTTTAATCTACTTAAAATTTTGTAAAACTTTAACTAATCTTTGGTTAAGAAACTCGATGATTTCAAACCAAGCAATGACAACACTGTACGTGGGGGGGGGGGGGGGGAAATATCTCCAGCGTGCGAGACGATGTATCGGAAATTCTAAAGATATGCTGTTTTCCTGTTTTTAAATATTTTATAATTTTGCCGTTGAATTGAATTTTATGTGGTTTTAATGTTATGTGAGGTTGAATTGAATTTTATTTTATTTATTTATTTATTTATTTATTTATTTTATATTGCCGTTGAATTGAATTTTATGTGGTTGAATTGAATTTTATGTGGTTTTAATGTTATGTGCGGTTGAATTGAATTTTTTTTTTTTATTGCCATTGAATTGAATTTTATATGCGAAGAAATGATATTTAACCAATAAAGGTAACACACAAAATGTTAGGAAAACGCCCTTTTGGTCATAATATAAAATCTGACAGTTTCCAGATTTTTTTTGTCTTAATTTCAAGCAAAATATAAATGATAGATAGTTACATTAACGGTATTAAACATATTGAGGTGCTAATGATAAAAATTATAAATAGTACGTTTCAATAAACATTGCCGTTAAATTTTGGCAATTAAGATAAAGTTTGAATTTTAAATTAAAAATAATGAACATTAAAATGACAGCGCTTTCCATTATTTCTGCCCACCCTCCCTCCAATCGATCAGAGAGTATTCTCCCGCGTTCCGAAATCTAACCCGATTCTTCGATTTTGTTCCATCCCCTTCTTGTTTACCCCGGAATAGAAAAGGGTGGATACGTGAGCTTTAGGATCGGAATAATATGCTTCAGTTGATACCATCACGTCCACCCTTCCAACCTCTTTCATTGGCTAATAGAGTGGAATATTTGCTCAGAATTAGAACAGCATTTTTACGGTACTTGTTAAAGAATTACATACAGATGGGAGGGGTTAGGTGTGGATGGATGGGGAGTTTATCTGCAAAGATCAAGAAGGAGTTATGTTTTGTTTGCCATGAAGACACAGATTTTTGAAGCTATATCTAGTTAACTATGAAGATATAGATTTTTCTAAAATTTTATCATTATGCGAGTGCTAGAAAAAAACAGTTAATGCACTTAAATGCGCGATTTTCTTTGCATAATGAAGCAGAATTTTAAATCGCGAGATTCAAACTGAAATCCATTTAAAATAATCGAAAAATTCCATGAACTGGCTTTTTTTACGTCTAATAGAAAATGCCCACCAGCGGCCGAACGGTAAAGTCGCTGAACACTGGTAGTTCTGACCTGGGTTCCATTTCAAGCTGCATAGTGTTTACGTGGTTTTCTCCCATATGTAACGTGTATACGAGCTAGCTTGCCTTAGCATGTTCTCCATGAAATCATCCCTCCCCTTATTCAGAAAGCCCTCGTGCGCTTTGTCATAATTAAATAAACCTCTACGAAAACTACGTATTTAATGTGATGGCATGTAAGAAAATATTATTTTTTCCGTTTATTGTAAAACTCATTTAAAAAATGATTACTTCAAGTTAGCGTGAAAGTCGTTTCGGTTTTAGTGGGAAGTAAAACTCAACTTTTTTTTTTGACAAAAAATGAGCTTTAATCAGTGAGATAGTTTCCACTTTGTTCGACGACCTTTTGCCATCTTTCTGATAACTTCATACTATCAGAGCTTCGAAATACTATTAGAGCGCTGTCAAGCGAGCTTCTGAATGTAAACAAAAAACACCCCATCTGGTGACTGAAGCAAAGAATCTGTAAAGCAAAGAATGCTTACAGATTCTTTGACTGAAGTCTCAAAGCAATGCTTCACTTCTAGTACCGGTTTGGCCACTCCTTCCTTTCTTACCTCCATGAGTCGCCAGTATTTCTCCCACGCCAACGGTACAACACTGAGCATGCGCAGTAAGCGAAATTTGTTGACATTGATCAACTCAATGTGCGGTTTGCCATTTATGCTTCGTCTCCTGGAGGATTTTGTTCATATAAATTAATGTAATGGTGAATCTTTACATTATGATAACTTGGCGATTTTTTGGTGAAAATTTGACGACCAACCCTGCTACAGCAACCTGCTAGTTTTGTTTTGGACGCCATTTTGTTTTCACGAAGTAAAGGCATTTTTCTTTTTTTTTTTTACTCAACATTTTTTTCAACAATCTGCTAGCCGAATTACGCTTATACTAGAACTTTTTATGGAACAAAAATGCTTAATCATGACGAAGGTTAGGTGCGAAATTGGAGAGAAAGTGCAGAATCGCAAACTGCTTGCCGCGTTTTAAGAATTGCACATACACGTTATCCATGTACACATCAACCTATTTTCACTTAAAAAAACATCCCAGAATTGCACAAAAATGGCATTGCGCACACTCTTGACTTCATCTATGTACACATCGACGTATTTTTACTTAGAAAGTCAAAGAAAATTGACAAAAATCCAATTCTTCTTACTCTTGTAAAAAGCGGCAAACAAATAAGTGGGCGTTTCTGCACTTTAGCAGCGAAATTGTTTGTAAGTGCTTATTAGCTAAAATCACGATCGGAATTTTTCGGAAAAGTCACATGACATGTCACATGATCTCTCATTTCTCTGAGACAAAATAATCTGCGATTCGAACTGTGTACTTCTCAGATTATTACTAAAGTCCTAGCTAGTAACCTTTATCGCCTTATCAAAATATCGCCAAACTACCTGTTACCATATTCTAAAGATTAGCCAATATAATTTTTGCATAGTGAAACTCGCTAACATCAAGAACAAACCAGCGCCAAACGATATACGAGAAATGTATATTGGCGAGAATGGATTCTACATGTGTGCTGGCTGGGTGGAGGTTTCTGCTGCTGGAGTGTTAAGATTTTTTACTTGCGTGGTATTTGTGCTTCATTTCCTTTTCAACCTGTTACCTTCTGCTTTTGGAATGTACTCCTGCTATTATTACCTAATAGGTAAGATTGGACATATTTAAGGCGTCTGTTGTAAGTTCTGTATTTCTTTACTTCAATTTAAATGTTTGTAAAAACTGTTGACTTTGATTTGTATTCTATCTAAGAAAACTCGCTAACTTGTTAAATATAGATTTCATAGTTATTCTAACTTATGTTTCTTTTGGAAAAATCTATGCTAAATAGGGGATAGTGTAGTGAAACGCCTTAACTGTGTTAAATACGATTAAACTATCATTTTTCTAAGAGAAACTGGCTCCTATAGACTTTTCACATAAGTAAATCCACGAAAATGCCCTTACAGACAGCTTGCCAAACCGAGGTGGGAGCTACTTCTTTACCACCAGTTGAGTTGCTTTACCGCTTGCTATATGACCATAAGCATTTGTACCCAATTGATGGAGCATTCTATTGTCGCTAGGTCCAGCCAACGATCTCTTTGGAATATTGAAATTTGTAGCGGAATTTATAAAGTTACTGCTGAAGATGGGTATTTGTGAACTGTGGTTATTAAAGAGACCCTGTCCAGACTTTAACTGTGCCGAATGAGTATTTTAGCCATGATTTATGCATTGTGATTCTGTTATTGCGGAGAATGTTCACTCTGGAAGTCGGTGGTAACTTGGATATAAGGAATTATTCACATGCATTGTACTGAACAGTATCGACTGGGTATGTTAATGTACATCGTATGTGCCATTCACATATTTGCAGAACTTATAAAGTTACTTCGGATGATGGGTATTTGTGACCTATGGTTATTAAAGAGTCCCTGTCGAGGGGTAGAGTAGACTTTAAGGTACCCCTTGTATAATGGCGAAGTTGTTGTTTGATTTATCGCCAAGTTGTTGTTTCATTCATGGTAGCCTGAGTAGTTGAATGTTATGGAAACCCTATTGTGACGTAATCGAGTGCATGATTCTGGGAAATTTTGAATCATGGGATGTTTTGCAAGCGTTTTTGTGGTCTGTGTTAAAACCGTTTAGATGGATTTAAATGGGTTTGTAGGAAGAGAGGTTGAGATGGTCACTATGTGAAGCATTCGATCAGAAATACTACCTGGTTTGCAAAAGTCATTTGAGTATGATTGATATTTTGATTTTTACGTGGCTCTGGGTGTACGAAGCGAACTCGAAAATCGTGGTAAGTGAATATTTGCTTTTGGTAGTGCTTATAGTATAACATTTTTTTCCTTTTTTATGTTATTTTGTTTGGTTTAAAATGTATTTTATTGAGATTATGTATTTTTTGTTTGCCTATATTATAGACTTTGGTGCTCCTTTGACTTTTTGAGTGAAAATATATCGATGTGTACATGGACAAAGTAAAGGTAGTGCGCAATGCAAGTTTTTGAAATTCTGGGATTTTTTTTTAAGTGAAAATAGGTCGACGTGTACATGGGTAAAGTTAAAAGAGTGCGCAATGCCATTTTTTTGCAATTCGAGGATTTTTTTAAGTGAAAATAGGTCGACGTATACATGGATAAAATCATAGGAGCGCGCAATGCCATTTTTGTGCAATTCGGTTTTTTTTGGGGGGGGGAGGGGAAGTGAAAATAAGTCGATGTGTACATAGATACCGAGTTTGTGCAATTGTTTGTCTTGTTATTTTGAAGCCAAAATAACGAGTCAAAGAATTGCACAAAATCGGTATCCATGTACCACGAAAAATCGCCAAGTTTCGGGGGTATCCTAAAGTATACTTTTACCCTGTCGAGACTTTGATTGTGCCGAATGAGGAGTTTAGCCATGTTTTATTTTGCGGAGAATGTTTACTCTAGAAGTAAGTGTTAACTTGGATATAAGAAATTATTCAGATGCATTTGTTCTGAATAATATCGACTGGCTATATTAATGTACATCATATGTGCCGTTCACATAATTATTTGTAGAATTCCTGTGTAATATTCGCTTGTCTCATTTATAGTAGTCACTTCTGTTATTCACTTATTTACGGCTCGCTTACAATTAACTTATGTATAGTCAGCCTGATAACTGAAGGCGACGCAGAGAAATACAAATCAGTGTGTAGAGTTGGAAATTTTTGTGTTCATTGAAAAACATGTGCAGTTCACTTATACGCGGAGCACCATTTTATAACTGCTTGGCATTTTGTACCGGTTACTGGTGCAGAACACTTGAAGATGGGACTAGAAAATATTATATTCATTGTACTTATTACTCAGTGACTCGCCGAGTAAGAAAAAAGAGCAAGTATGCGTGTAGTAAGAAATTTTCCTTTGCCTTTGAAATACTAAATGATTACTAATTTTATACTTTGATATTTGATACTTTGATTTACTTTGATTTGATACTTTGATTTACTTTGATTTGATAGTTTGATTTGATATTTTGATTTACTTTGATTTGATACTTTGATTTAATTTTGATTTGATAATTTGATTTACTAAATGATAAATGATAAACGATGGTATGTTACATACGATTTAGTGATGTATTATTGATACGGTATGAAACTATTGAGTTAAATGAAACGAATATGCACGGTGTGTCTATTCGATCACAATCAGTTAAGTTTTATTATACTTTTACAGTAATTCGTAAAATTTATGCAACATCTATACTGTTTTATCTTCTGGTGTTACTTATAATCAGCAAGAACAATCAAAAACACGTTAAGGCACAGTATTCAAAAATATCTTGATATGCACGAAAGCTACTCAAAGCTATTGAATAATTAAGACACAATAACACGCCGAATAAATACTAATTCAGAAGTCAAACAACAAAAATCAGCGTTATACCTACAAAATTTGTAGGTATAATTTTGTAGGTATAACGCTGATTTTTGTTGTTTGACTTCTGAATTACTATTGAATAAAATTGAATGATTTTTTTTGGGGGGGGGGATTTCGGCTAGTAGATTGTCAGTGGCGTAGCTAGGGGGGGCAAGGGGGAACATCTGTCCCCGGGCGCAGCGTCCAAGGGGCGCCAAATTCATGCTACGAAATTTTTTTAATGAAACGTTTTATATTCTTTGCACACAGAAAGGGGCGCAAATTCTTCAATTGGCCCCGGGCGCTGGAAACTCTAGCTATCCCCCTGCAGATTGTTGGAAGAAAAATGTTGATTAAAAAAAAAAAAAAAATGCTTTTACTTCGTTAAAACAAAATGGCGTCCAAGCAAAAACTATCAGGTTGCTGTAGCAGGGTTGGTCGCCAAATTTTCGCCAAAAAATCGCCAAGTTCTTTAATCCAAAGATTAACCTATCTTTCTTGCATAACTCAAAAACGAGTAGCCTCAGAACGTTGAAATTTTGCATATAGGAGTGCTATAACATATAGTTATGTACCTCCTATTTTGGTTGCAATCGGCCGCATCAAAAGTACATAAATATATGTATATAAATTTTTGGAATTTTTTTTTCCATCCGTCCGTGTGTGTGTCTTTGTATTTCGTAGATTTTGCGGATTTTTAATGTACAAAATCTACAAGACACACACAATGGCGCGATCAATGCGTCGAATAGAAGTATGTTTATATATATTTTATTGTATATTTATAGATTTTTAACATTAATCTAATTCTATTTTAAATATTTAATGTTTTTGAGTAAACTTTGGTAGAGAAATGGAATGAAGTTTGCGATATATAGGACCTCTAGAGTATTGGAATTCACGAATGATGAGTAGATTTTATCTTCTGTAGTATCTTATGAAGAAAATGTGGATAATTCAGGAACCTCTCCAGGGAATGCAAAATGTAGAGAAATAAATTTAAAGCAATATCCAAGGCCCCATTCGGGAAAAATTTGTTAGGACACTAGTTTACTACTAGTATTGATGTTTTCTATTATGCAGACAGTCTTCTTTTTAGCAATTCTTATGAAACCCTAGAAGAAATTGAAAACAGTTTTATAGAGTTGAATTATGTCTTTAATATTAGAAGGGCAGATAGAATTTAAAAGATAGAATTTTTATCCAGAATTTGGTAAGTTCATCGATCTGTGAGACTTAAATGTAATCAGGCACTTATCTAAATGCGTTACGGCAGTGAAGGAGTTTTTATTGCTGAGAAATTAAGTTTTATTGGACGTTTCAACTGGATACATAAAAGCTTGACACTGCTTTATTGTTTAACAGGAAATCATTTCTTACTGAAATCTGAAGCGAAAAATCTAACATTTTATTGAATGTTTTTAAACATGTTATAATCCCCATGGTATTGCATGGAATAGATGTACTGGTTTAGTTTGGTTTATTTGATTCAAGTTTGCCCTCGAGTGCTTACCTTAAGGGAAGATGCCTTCGTGGAGAACTTCCTAAGGAAGCTGGCAAGTATAGACATTGCACATGAGAGAAAAACCACAAAAATGCCCTGTTCGCGGGATTCGAAACTCGGTCCGAACTACCAGTCGATATGCCATTTAAAAAAAATCTGATGTGTACACCACATGACTTCCTTGTGCGGAACATTAAATTATATGCATTTTTTCTTGCATTTCATTTAAACTTATTGGATTGAATTAAATCTACTTCGCCGACAGCGCATAAACCACAATAGAATAAATGCATTCTTTAAAATTCACTCTAGTATTTGTATACCATAGCGACTGGGGCTAGATTCACTTAACAGTATTAATAATTATATGACAGTTAACTTATATAATGATTATATAACGGAAACTAAATTAACTGTTATATAATCCAATAATTATATAACAGTTAACTTATATATTTCGTTCATATTATAACTCATAATGCACAAAATTTATATCATTTAAAGAATAGAATAATTTAATCGTTGCCACATGTTCTATTCAAATATTATAATAAAACTAGAATGATGTATAAAAGAAATTAAGCAAACAAAACAAAAAAGAAACAGTTTTCACAGACGATTGAGTATTTCTCATTGAATTAATTCCGTTCTCACTTCGCGAGAAGGCAAAAATGCATAAAAACTCAAAATATCTATATTAAAAATTACGAAGTAAATCTTAAACACTTATTTCCTCGAAAAATTCCAGAAAGAATTAAGCATGATTTAATTGGCAATAATAAATGAATGCGTTATCTTTGTTTTTGCGAAGCTAAGTTTCTCTAGATTTGCAACAAATCCACTAGTCTCTGTTTCAAATGTAACAAATCTTTTTAAATGGCCGCCATATAAAAAAGGCTTAGCGGCACTTGGACAACTTTAAAATTGTTGATAATTCTAAAAATATTGCATACAGATTTACTAAAGGCATAAAAACCTTAACCGGAAGATAAGAACAGCATAATACAATCATTTTTAAAGCAAAAAATGTACAATTTACAAACATATAAGAGTAAAGAAGCTGAGATCACTGAGCCGGGTAACAGAGTGGATCCAAAATTAGTTTTTCAGAATTGTGGTTACTGTCTTGCTTGATATATAAATATATTTATATACGTTTGGTGCGACCGATTGCAACCAAAATACGAGGTGCACATCTACATGTTATAGCAGTCCTATATACAAAATTTCAACGTTCTGAGGCTACTCGTTTTTGAGTTATGCAAGATACGTATGTACGTACATAACGTTCGTACAGACGCCACGAAAAATTCTCTTCAGAATTAATTTTAAAGCAGTTTTATAATTTTTCTAAACGAAAAGTGTATTTTATTCTGTCCTTACGTACAGATATCACGCAAAAACATCGCTAAATTGCATTCGATAGCGGTCAAAATGGATATTTTCATTGAAATATGCTGCCTGAAACATTTCGCGATTACAATACTTCCTTTTTATTTCGTACAAGGAAGTAGAAATCGGTATGGCATTATCAGAAAACCTCCAATTTTTTGCCCAAATACTTGTTAGAGCAATGCTGTATATAAATCATATATGTAACCTAAGTCATACTTTTAAGTTTTGAGACGTGAAGAAAGCAAATTAAATTTCATCAATCGACCAAAAGTAGAACGGGAAATATTGAACTAAATCTGCATTTTTTAGGCCCAAAGGGACTGTTAATTATTAAATTCATTTTGGCATTTTGCGTCGGCTCGCTCTTCAAATTAATGCCGCCAAATATTAGAGCCCTGAATTGTATTTAAAGAAATTAAATAACTAAACATCTGCATGAATGATTTTTATTTTTTATTACTAAATTTGGTACTTTTCCGTTTTGCCGGCGCAAGCGATAAAGTCGCCAATAATGGTACAACCGATGCCAAACGGAATATTCTCGCTGGTAACCTTTTACGCCTCCTTTTCAAAACAAGTCGCAGCTTTTTCTTATCAGATTGATTGTTTCTTTCAATACGGTATATAATTACATAGAATTTTTATCAGATAGTTCAGTTTTATGTCTAAGGCCATTTTCGGTCAATTAGGATGCAATCACAGCGCTTACCCGAAGCCGAAAATATAGAAAAGGTAAAGTCAAGGGTTAAATTCATCGATTCTAATGAGAATGCATTAGATTAGCGAAGTAAAGCACTGCAGTTTTACATAATTCCTGAGTAAGCTATTCGTACGAATTGAAATATTTCTTGCATTTAAACTTGTGTTCCACATTAAGATTTAACTTGAAATTAATGTAAATAATTACTGAGAGCATTAGATTTTTGTAGAGTAGTTTACGTGAGATGAGATCGCTTGGGGTCACGTGATATGAACCGGCGAATCAGGATGTTGAACCATGTAACATAGTAAATTCTTAAATTAATGTCTTTTTACAAATTTATTGGCTTTTTATAAAATTTTAAGCGATATTAAAATGTTTATGCCTTCAAAAAAAGAATTCTTAGAACTGACATTTTTTAAATATTTTTTATGTGTATACTGTACGTTGTCGCCAATAAAGTCTGCTTGGCGAGATTTGCGCCGGCGAAACTGAAAAGTACCCTAAATTTTTTTGTGTAGTGTATATATATTTATATATGTTCCTTGCATTATGGAGAAAGGAGCCGTAAAAGTTTTAAAATCTAAAGCTCTAAAATTTTGTGATAAGAGTCGTAAATGTTTTAACACGCATAGAATACACACATTGAATTTGTGTGTAGAGACATAGAATAGTGTGAGGTCTATGTACCTCACACATAGAATTTTTCATTTATTTTGTTTTGAGCGAACATAATGAAATTTTACGATCAATAGAAAACTTGGCGATTTGAAAGCGATGAAATTTTTATTATCAGTAGCAAACTTGGTGATTTGAAAGTAGTGTGTTGCCACTCAGCAATGCATAAGTTATTTTTCTTTCAAATTTATTGGTGATTAAGATGCAATAAGCATTTAACATTTAAAATATGCTTTTACCTATATTTGAAGTTTCTGCGCGAGGGCACTGGCGTTACTTAAAAGTTTGAGTTGGTGAAATTTATTTCACATATTCTGAATCAAAAGAAACGTGTTGCCATTAACCGAAATAAAATATTTTCATCTCTGAAAAACGAGTGACATTCCTCAAAGCATTAAATATTTGATTTTTCGTTCAAATTTAATGTCTTTTATTGACAACAAAACGCTTTAAAAGTAAGTAATGCAGTTTTTTTTTATCTCTGTTATAATTACTAACTTGATCAGCCGAATTACATTAACTGGCCTCACTAAAATCGTACTTATTTTTCGATTTTCTAACTATTTTCGGAGGCTAGCCTCGTAAGCTTAGGTACAAAGTTAATATATAAAAGCTGATGTGTACACCACATGACTTTCTTGTACGGAATATTAAATTATGCGCATTTTTTCCTGCATTTCATTTAAACTTATTTTCTCTAATTTCATTAGGTAGATTTCTCATTGGACTAATTCAGTTGTCACTTCGCGACCAGGCAAAAATACGTAAAAACTCAAAAAATGTAGAAAAACATAAAACACCAAAAAAATTTAAAAAATTAAAAAACAATATTTACAATTAAATTTACAGTTCAATGCAAAAATCAAGCAATTAGTCCAGCAGGCAAGACAGCAGATTTCCGGTTAGGCTTAGCCGCACTTAAATAACTTTCAAATTGTTGATAATTCTACAAATATTGCATGCAGATTAACTAAAGGCATGAAAACCTTAACCGGAAGGTAAGAACAACATAATTCAATCATTTTAAAGCAAGAAATACATAATTTACAAATATATAAGTATAGAAAACTGAGCTCACTGAGTCGAGTAACAGAGTGGGCATATATATATTTTTAGTGATTTATATATTTTTTACATTAAAGTTTACGAAGTAAATCTTCAACACTTATTTCCTCGAAAAAATTCCAGAAAGTATTAAGCATGATTTAATTCGCAATAATAAATGTAGGCGTTATTTTTGTTGTTGCGAAGCTTAGTCTCTCTAGATTGGGAACAAATATACTATTCTTCCGTTTCAAATGTAAACAAATATGTCCGCCATGTTATTTATAACTTAACCACACTTACACAGCTTTTAAATTGTTGATAATTGTACAAATATTGCTTCCAGATTTACGAAAGGCATAAAAACCTTAACCGGATGATAAGAACAACATAATTCAATCATTTTTTCAAGCAAAAAATGTACAATTTACAAACATGAGAGTAAAGAAACCGAGATCCACTGAGCCGGGTAACGGAGTAAATATATATATATAAACATATTTATATACGTTTGGCGCGGCCAATTGCAACCAAAATACGAGGTGCACATCTACATGTTATAATAGTCCTATATACAAAATTTCAACGTTCTGAGGCTACTCGTTTTTGAGTTACGCAAGGTACGTACAAACGTTCGTACAGACGCCACCAAAAGTTCTCGTCAGAATTAATTTTAAAGCAGTTTTATAATTTTTTTTGGAGGAAAAGAGTCTTTTATTCTGTGCTTACGTACAGATGTCACGCCAAAACATCGTTCAATTGCATTCGATAACGGTTAAAATGGATATTTTCTTTGAAATATGGTACCCGGAATTTTTATTACAATACAATACTTCCTTTACTTACTTCGTGCAAGGAAGTGAAAAGGATAATTTCCGCTTAGAGAAAAATAAGCATATAAACATAAGCGCAAGACTCATAATCGAAATAATTGCTACTGTGTATTCGAGAAAATTTTGGTGTTTTACATTTTAAACTTCGTATTCAAAATATCTCCACAATGTTTATAAAACTTGACATAAGAATACGGCAGAAAACGAGCAATACAACCACAAGAAAGGGACAAAAAAATCTCGTGCAAAAGTCACATCCACAGAAAACTCAACAGATGGTCGTAAAAAGGGGGGGGGTTGTCGAGAGGAGTTAAAGAATAGATATAGAGCACGCATGCTGTCTATTCACATCCAGCCCCTTCTGAAAATCTTCCTGATTTTTACCGTCACAAAGAAGTCGTGGAAGTCACTCCCCCCCCCCATCCTGAAAAGATATCTGGGGACTTTCTAAAACCTTATTATACAGCGCCGCTTGTTGGCTTTATAAAGCCTGTGTGAAATCTAATGATAAATAATCGTAGTATCCTGTTTGCAATGAGTGGTAATGGTTTCATAGATGGGAACACATGTGGTGACTGTTAACACCACTGGCAGAACTGATAATGTTTTTTATATGATCATCATGGCAGCGTATTTGTGCTTTATTAGACAATCTATTTGTCATGTGACGATCGGTTTTTCTTGCTTTCTTTTTTAGTTCTGTATATGCCCCTTTTTTTACGCGATTGTGAATGGTGATTATGCAGTGTTCGGTATAATAAGTGGTGTCATATTATCATGTTGTCGTAACACTGTCCGATCGGGTGAGGATGAATTGTAGACCATCTGTTACTGTGTGCCGATGAGATAAGAAAGTAATTGATAGTTCTGGCTGTCGTCTTAGTCCGTGGATGTTAACGCGGGGTGTTCTGGAACTACCGGGTTAACATAACGAATTTGCAGTATCTTGTTACATTTAACCGAATGAGGGAAGCTAAACAATTTTCGGTACTTTTCCGTTTCGCCGGCGCAAATCTCTTCAAGCAGATATTATTGACGACAACATACAGTAAAACATGTTAACAAATGTTAATTCTAAGAAGTTTTTATTTCGAATTTTTTTTTTTCATATTAATATCGTTTAAAATTTTGTAAAAAGCCAATAAATAAGCACAATAAATTTGTAAAAAGACATAAATTTAAGAATTTACTATGCTTTCATGGTTCAACATCCTGATTCGTCGGTTCCTATCACGCGCCCCCCAGTGGTCTCATCGTACCTAAACTACGCTACAAAAATCTAATTCTTTGAGTAATTACCTACATTAATTTCAAGTGACATCTTAATTTGGAATACAAGTTTAAATGCAAGAAATATTTCAATTCGTACGAATAGCTTACTCAGAAATTATGTAAAACTGCAGTGCTTTACTTCGCTAATGCATTCTCATTAGAATTGATGAATTTAACCCTTGACTTTACCTTTTCTATATTTCGGCTTCGGGTAAGCGCTGTGATTGCATCCTAATTGACCGAAAATGGCCTTAGACATAAAACTGAACTATCTGATAAAAATTCTATGTAATTATATGCCAGTTTTGAAAGAAACAATCTGATAAGAAAAAGCTGCGACTTGTTTTGAAAATGAGGCGTAAAAGGTTACCAGCGAGAATATTCCGTTTGGCATCGGTTGTACCATTATTGGCGACTTTATCGCTTGCGCCGGCAAAACGGAAAAGTACCAATTTTTGCATTTAAATTTGTATTCCAAATTAAGATGTCACTTGAAATTAATGTAGATAATTACTGAAAGAATTAGATTTTAGTAGCGTAGTTTACGTGAGATGAGATCGCTTGGGGTCACGTGATACGAACCGACGAATCGGGATTTTGAACCATGAAATCATAGTAAATTCTTAAATTAATGTCTTTTTACAAATTTATTGTCTTTATTTATTGGCTTTTTACAAAATTTTAAACCATATTAAAATGTTTATGCCTTCAAAATAAAAAAAAAAATCTTAGAATTAACATTTTTTGTGTGTATACTGTATGTTGTCGCCAACAAAGTCTGCTTGGCGAGATTTGCGCCGGCGAAACGGAAAAGTACCCAAAAATTATTTCAATTGGTACGAATAGCTTACTCAGAAATTATGTAAAACCGCACTGCTTTACTTCGCTAGTGCATTGTCATTAGCATTAATGAATTTAACCCTTGACCTTGCCTTTTCTGTATTTTCGCCTTCGAGTGAGCAGTATGATTGCGTTCTTATTGACTTAATTACTGCGAATGGCCTTAGGCCATAAAATTGAACTATGTGGTATAGAAAGAAACAATTAACATGATAAAAAATGGCTGCGAATTGTTTTGAAAATGAGGTGTTAAAATCTTACCAGCGAGGATATGTCTTTTGGCAACAGTTTTACGATTGTTGGCGACTTTCTCGCCTGCGCCGGCAAAACGGAAAAGTACCCAGTTTTCTTTTCAATAGGAGGTTCTCAGTGATGCACGTCTTTAAACTTCCCAGGAATTTGTAAAATTGCTTGAAAATTTTCACTAGTGCCAGAATTAAAGCAAAATTACTTATCAAAAAGCAAAATTACCAGAATTAAACCAATTAACTGTGATTGACAAGTATACTCGGCATGCGCATGAAGCAGTCTAAGCAACGCGCGTGTAAAGCAACGTAACAGAAAAAGAGAAGAGAAAAATAATAACAAAGAAATTGGAGCTAGTGATTGATTATAGTAAAAAAAAAGGATGGAGTGGATATGAGCGATGGAATTATCATAGTGTACTCCTCAGCAAGAAAACGACTCAAAAAGTACTGCAAAAAGATATTTCTCCATTTCTTTGACATGGTGTCTAAATGCATTCACGTTATATAAAAAAATAATGGAACATTATCGCGTATCAACTTTTGGTTCAAATTTATTGAAAGAAATCAATGGACACAAACTCTGCCATTTAGGCCTAATATACGCCAATTAGGTCGGAATGGTCGGAAATGCTTTCCTGGCACGGTAATGAGACACAAGTCAAGAAAGGACACGAAAGGGGTGACAAAACATGCTTATGGTTCAGATTACCACAAAAACAAAGAAAAAACAACAGAGGCAACGATCATCATCAAAGAATGTGTTCGAAATTACGACCCGGACTGTGATGCAGGAACCGCGCGTCATGCATCTTCCATTCGCGATGCAGGTCTTCAATGCGGAGATGTGATGCCTACGTCACAGTCCGGTGTCGTAATTTCGAACACCTTCTTTAAGGGGACTCATACACCTTAAAACCCATAAGATGTTCGAATAGGTCACTGTTGCAAGAATTGGGATAACTTATTTATTTTAAAAGAAATTACTACCAACGTTTTACAGCTGACTACATAATATAGCTGCTTTCTGAAATAGTCATCAGAAAGTTTGTGTTGCCACAAATATTTTTATAATTTAATCCGCTTTGTGACAACAGTTTTGGTCGTGTTTCCAACTTGCGCGCACAGTTTAAAACATTCTATTTCATAATTTAATTCCATACTAATATATAGCTTTTAATAACTTTTAGAAACTACTGTAAACCTAAAATTCTAAAAATTTCGTGTTCAATTTTTATTTTATTTTGAGTCGAGTTTATAAAATGTATTTTATTAACAAAATTTGTAATGTTTTCGTCCATAAAATTTCTCATTATTAAAATATTTATCAGATTGTTGGTTCAGTTCGAAAATAGTGCCCATATAAAGAATTCCATCCAATTTCAAGTATGTGCCATTAGCCATTTTTAAAATATCATGCGCGCAAGGTGGAAACATGGCGAAATATTTTGTCACAAAGAGGATTAAATTACAAAAATATTTGTGGCAACACAAACTTTCTGGTTACTAGTTTCTAAAGCAGCTATATTATGTAGTCAGCTGTAAAAAGTTGGAAGTAATTGCTTTTAAAATAAATAAAATATCCCAATTCTTGCAACAGTCACATATTCGAAGATCATGAGGGGTTTAAGGTGTATGAGTCCCCTTAATGACGATCGTTGTTAGCCCAGAAGAGCTATTAATTTAGTTTTGGCATTTTGCCTTGGTTTACTATAAATATCGTTTCACTTTTCAAATTGTTGCCACCGAATATTAGAGCCATATTTAAAGAAATTAAATAATGAAAAATCTGCACAAATGTATTCATGTTTCTCGTATTATGATAAAACAACGTTACCTAGAGCTACCAAACTTTGAATAACATAATCTGCCACAGAATATGGGCATCTGGAGGCCTTATATGGAATTTGAAATTTGTTTTATTGACGATTTCATGTTTTGTAACACTTAAACACATTTTTGATTCACAAACTCAGCGATTTCAAAGCGAGCACTGTACGCGGGGGGGGGGGGGAGACACATTATATCCAGCGCTGCTTCATTATAAAGCTAAAAGACAAAAAAAAGTTACTACAATTAGGGGTTAGTAGGAGTGAGTATAGCTGCAGTCTGCGAACTCAGCAAGAGCGTAAAAAACCTTTTGGGCGACCCTTTTAAATGTGAAATCTTTCAGATTTTTTAATAATTTTAATAATTTTTATATAGGAACATAAGCAGAGTTTGAGACTATTCATTTTCAACAATCGAAACGTCGTTGAATAAATGCTTAAAAAAATTAAGAGAAAAAGATAAATACAGCCCGAATTGAGTGAAGATTTTAATCTTCTTCTAATTTTCCATACTTTAACCAGTATTTAGTTAAGTTTTGATATACCAATCAATCAAGTTCATTAAACTTTAAATATTTTCTTTCATCAAATTTAAGTTTTATTTAACTTCCTAAAGGAATTTTTGAGAAATTTCTGGGAATTTTTAAAGGTTTATTAAGGACTTCATTTCAAAAAAATTTTGGGAAATTTTTACTTCAAAACTTTGATATTAAAACATTTCAGTTTCTCTTAATTACTTTAATTTTTTGCAATTTTCACACAAAATATCTTTCACTTAATTTTTTTAACAATTTTCACAATTTTTCAACAGAACACACATTTCAAATTACAAACAGTTTACATTTTTTTCACATACCACTTCACTTTAATTTCCTCCAAGCAAACATACATCTCTTAATTGGCTCAGTTACTTAACTCCCTAAATAATTGATATTACTACCTTTAGCATTTTTAATTTAATTTAATTAATATTTATTAATATTTACAAAAAATTTTTTACTATAACAAAGAAAGCAGCTTGACACTCAACTTTACCTACATAAGCGCCATCTATATAATTTGAAGAACACACTTACTTCTCTTTCACAACACTTTTGCAGACCCCAACACTCATATAGCAGGTAAGTTAGAATTAAAACTTATTATTTACTTGCTTTAAGTATTTTTTAAAAAAAAAAAAAATTATGTTGTATCTAAGTATTTTCTAAATATGAAATTATATTTTTAAATTTATATTTATTTTAAAAATTGTGAATTAGTTCTCTTTGTTTCTTTTTGTTTTTTTATTTCTTATTGGTTTATATGGATTATGTATAGTTCTTTTATAGTTTCTTTTTATTGATATGCATATACGTGTAGGGGAAGTTTCTGTAGACAAGGATTTCTAAAATACATTGGTTTCTAGATTTTTTTATTATTTTATAAAAAATTAATTTTTAAAAAATTTAATTTTTTAAGAAAAAGTTTAATTCTTGACTTTACTTGCTTGTTTCTCAAAAGACTTAATTAGTATTTTCATTTTTGAACTTTAATTCTTGAATGTTAATACTTAAATGTTAATTTCTAAGGGTACCACTTTATTGGAATTACTTTTGGTTTTGACTTTTACCCTTGCCTGCATGAATGACGAAACACGAATTGAATGATTGGAGAGTTAGGTTTGGAGGCAACTTCCCCTTGATAAGTCTGTCTCCTGCCTACTCTACGATCATTCACATATGCATTTTTTGAAAAAAATTGTTTAATTTAATTTTAATTTATTAAATTAGTAGATTTATTTTCATGGATAGATTTTGCACTTGATTTGCTTATGCTTCTGAATTTAAATGATATTGTAGATTAGTTCGAGAATTAAATCTTTTACATGTTTGCATATTTTTAAATTATTTTAAATTATTTTGGCTTTTTTCCTTTTTTTTTAGAATTTAAATTTGCTTTTTTACTTTTATACGTATTTGTTAAGAATTTAAATTTTTTTAAATTTAAGCATATGTATATATATGATCTTAAATTCATTTAGTGCGAAAACAAGTTACTACTACTTGCGCAATTGCTGCAAAGTTAGTTAATAATAATTTATTTCCTAAACATTATTGATTAATTGATTATATTATCTCCTAAGTTTAATTAAAGTAGAATTACGTAGCGTATTCGGAAACTAAGTACCGTTTCATTCTAGCGCCGTCGCAGCGCTGTGGTAGACGTCACGCGCATGCGCACTACTCTTTCTTGTTCACTGACTTTCAATTGTCGCCATTTTGGTTGCTCTATGTTGTGTTTTCAGTTTGCTGTGCACATTCAAAATGTTTATTAGAATTAGTTCTCCCGCTGACTGTGAGATTCGTGCCGTGATTAAATTTTTGAACGCCAGGAATGTTAAACCGGCCGAAATTTATCGTCAAGTGACAGAAGTTTACGGTGAATACGCGATAAGTGATGGAATGGTGAGAAAGTGGGTAAGAATGTTTAATGCAGGTCGGACAAATGTCCACGCCGAGGCTCGGAGTGGTCGGCCTTATGTTGTAACCGATGATTTGGTAAGGAAAGTTGATGAAGCAATTCATGAGAACAGACGCTTCACAATGACAACTCTTTCAGAGGCATTTCCACAAATTTCACGTACTGTTTTGTTCGAAATTGTGTCTGACCGCTTGAATTATCGCAAACTGTGTTCCCGATGGGTTCCAAAAATGCTCACTGGTGTTCACAAAACAAAGCGACTTGGTAGTGCCCTGACATTTCTCACGCGTTACAGTGATGAGGGAGAAAACATTTTAAACCAAATTGTGACAGGTGATGAAACTTAGGTGCGTCATTTCACGCCAGAATCGAAACAACAATCGATGGAGTGGAGACGCTCACTAAAGGAATTGTGTTGCTCCATGACAATGCTCGGCCCCATACTGCTGGTGTCACTCAATCGTTAATTCGACAGTTTCATTGGGAGCAGTTCGATCACCCGCCGTACAGCCCGTGCTTGGCGCCGTCCGACTATCACTTGTTCCTGCACATGAAGCGCGAGCTTGGTGGCAAGCGCTTTGGATCTGACGATGACACGAAAAATGCTGTGGAGCCGTGGTTATCGAAACTGGCGGGAAGTTTCTTTGACGATAGTTTACAAAAACTGATCACCCGGCTATGACAAGTGTTTGATCATTGGCGGAAATTATGTTGAAAAATAGTTTAAGACATGTATTTTCATGTAAAAATAAAATTGGATTCGAAAATATTGTTTTACTATTTTTTTTTTTCAAAACGGTACTTAGTTTCCAAATACGCCTCGTATTTTAAGAGTGAATCCATACTGGTAAGTTATATTTTGAAAGATGTTTTGAAGTAATTTGAAAGCAAAATGTTAATGTTTTAACGGGGACTGGAGTTAAATCATCATGAAGAACAAAATTTCAATTGTAAAAGGAAAAATTAAAAACATGTAATCATTGTCATTGATCGGAAATTAGTTGACTTTTCAAGGGGAACAAACCAACTGCTGTTCAATGAACAATAATTAATAAAAATACGTAAATACGAAGGTGTTTCGTCTTTACTCGAGTTATAAGGTAAAGCCAAACCGGCAATTCTAGTCAGGCAATATTTCCGCGAATAGAAGGGATTACGAACTAATGCTGATACTCAAAGAACTTATTCTTATGAAGCATTTTAGCCAATTCAATTTGGAGTAAAAAGCAATTTCTGTAGAGAAATCCGAAAAAACTCGAGTCCCCGACACCTTCATGTTTATGCATTTGAGTTCTATATTATTTGTAAAAATTAAACATTGGAAATTGTCATTATGAAATAGAATTCAAAGTAAAGTTGAAATAAACATAGATTAAAAATAAGATAAATAATGCAAACTTTGTAAAAACAAATAAAAAATAATATAAAAATATAATAAGAACAGTGAATGTACATGAAGATATAAAGGCCAGAAAAGGTATTAAGTAACTTACATTCTTTCTAGTGGGGAGTTGGCAAAGTGTTCTCTTCGTGTCTGACTCATATGTGTAGGGTGTCAGAAAATTCTTAGCGGCAGTGGGGGCTTTGAATAATATCAGTCGGTAAGACTTGAGTGAAGTAGTTTAGGAAATAAATTATCATATATATATATATAATTGCCATTTGCACAACCAATTGTCTATATTAAAAGTGCACACATAAAAAAATTAGATTAGAAATTGGTTACTGTTTATTTAAGTTATATTTAATTCTAAAATTTAGTACGAAATTTGGGCCTGTTTAAGAGAGATCAATTTCTTTATATCTGGGTCTTATTTCACTTAAATTTAACCGTTAATTAGGATCCAATTTTAATTTTGTTCTGCATTTCTTTTATAAATAAAACGTGGAAGAAAATCCTTGTTCATACAAGTAGGTTGTCCAAAAAGGCTATAACAATTTAACAGCTTTGTTTGAAACGCCTGTAAATTCTTTTTGAGGTTCGGCAAAAATTGACAAGTATGTTATTTTTGAAATCTTCAGCTAGAGTTCGATCACGGGCAATTTCTTTCAATTGTTCTTTTTCTTCGGGAGATTTTTAATTTAATAGTTAAAAATCTGATGTGTACACCACATGACTTCCTTGTATTGGAATATTAAATTATACGCATTTTTTCTTGCATTTCATTTAAACTTATTGGATTGAATTAACTCTACTTCGCCGACAGCGCATAAACCACAATATAATAAATGCATTCATTAAAATTCACTCTAGTATTTGTTTACCATAGCGACACTCTGGCGCTAGATTCACTTAACAGTATTAATAATTATATAACATTTAACGTATATAATAATTATATAACGGAAACTAAGTTAACTGTTATATAATCCAATAATTATATAACAGTTAACGTATATATTTCGTTCATATTATAACTCATAATGCAAAAAATGTATATCATTTAAAGAATAGAATTATCTAATCGTTGCCACATGTTCTATTCAAATACTATAATAAAGCTAGAATGATGTATAAAAGAAATTAAGAAAACAAAACAAAAAAGAAACAGTTTTTCACAGACGATTGAGTATTTCTCATTTAATTAATTCAATTCTCACTTCGCGAGAAAGCAAAAATAAACTCAAAACATCTATATTAAAAATTACGAAGTAAATCTCAAACACTTATTTCCTCGAAAAAATTTCAGAAAGAATTAAGCATGATTTAATTGGAAATAATAAATGAACGCGTTATCTTTGTTGTTGCGAAGCTAAGTTTCTCTAGATTGGCAACGAATCCACTAGTCTCCTGTTTCAAATGGAAACATCAATGGCCGCCATTAAAAACAGGCTTAGCGGCAATTAAACAACTTTAATTCTAGAAATTCTAAAAATGCTGATAATTCTAAAAATATTGCACACAGATTTACTAAAGGCATAAAATCCTTAACCGGAAGATAAAAACAACACAATTCAATCATTTTTAAAGCAAAAACTGTACAATTTACAATCATATAAGAGTAAAGAAACTGAAATCACTGAGCCGGGTAACAGAATGGATATATATATAAATATATTTATGTACGTTTGGTGCGGCCGATTGCAACCGAAATACGAGGTGCACATCTACATGTTATAGCAGTCCTATATACAAAATTTCAACGTTCTTGAGGCTACTCGTTTTTGAGTTATGCGAGATACGTACGTACAGACGCCATGAAAAATTCTCTTCAGAATTCATTTTAAAGCAGTTTTATAATTGTTTTGCAGGAAACCAGTCTTTTATTATGTCCTTACGTACAGATATCACGCAAAAACATCGTTAAATTGCATTCGATAGCGGTGAAAATGGATATTTTCGTTGAAATATGCTGCCTGAAACTTTTCGCGATTACAATACTTCCTTTTTACTTCGTACAAGGAAGTAAAAATAGTTTGTTTCTTTGCGTACCACCAGTTGAGAACAGCTGCGCGTTTCCCGTATGAAATCTGAAATCAGTTTACTTGAAGAAACTTTCAGTGTCTGCCTAATTAAGTTTAACCCAACTTAAGTATAAAAAGAAAGACCATCTGAAAGCTATGAAATTATAATATTTCATAAACTTCGTTTCACTGCCACCGTTCTCAATAAAAGGAAGAAAAAGCTATTTAAAAAAAATCGCTTTCAAAACATTGACTAACTTTTCACCCTAAAAATTAATAATAAAGTTATAAATCAAGTCGGACCAGCACCTCCTTCTATACTATATTCGCCCAACTTCCCTTTCAGCTAACGGTTAAAAAGTAAAGGCGTTCTGTAACAACAATAAAAAATAGGCACGAATATGATATAATAAATATTCTCTAACGACTTGTTGATAATCAATTCTCGAACCAAGAGCAGGGTCAATGAATATGCGTAGGGGACCCTGAAAGGAGAAAAACATTAAAACGAGTCCTCTTACAATAGCTTACACTAAATCACGCCCCGGACAAAATAAAAGCTAATAAATAAAGGTCTCATTGCCCTTCTCCCTAGACACAAAGGGGGCCGAAGCCGGGTAAAGTATTTATGACGTTGCACTGCAAAAGCCACACGCGCGTGTCTATTGTGAAAGGGACTACCTAAAAATTAAAGAACCAGAAGCTGTTATAGGTCAGATATTAAGGGGTAGCCATATCGCCCCCGTCGGGTTCAAAAAGAAATTCACAAGACGTTTATAAAGTTTCAGAATTGAATTTTTTTCAGGCAACGCCAAGGAGATTGCAAAAGTATATTTTCTGGACAATAATTACTAATGTATCAATTATTAAAGTGTTTTTCGGAGAATCAGTGGCGGGTTTGATGAAGAATCGATGGACGATTGACGACTGGATGAAGAATCAATGGACGATTGACGAATTCATGAAGAATCGGTGGACGATTGAGGATTTGATGAAGAATCTATGGACGATTGACGATTTGATGAAGAATCTATGGACGATTGACGATTTGATGAAGAATCTATGGACGATTGACGATTTGATGAAGAATCTATGGACGATTGACGATTTGATGAAGAATCTATGGACGATTGACGATTTGATGAAGAATCTATGGACGATTGACGATTTGATGAAGAATCTATGGACGATTGACGATTTGATGAAGAATCTATGGACGATTGACGATTTGATGAAGAATCTATGGACGATTGACGATTTGATGAAGAATCTATGGACGATTGACGATTTGATGAAGAATCTATGGACGATTGACGATTTGATGAAGAATCTATGGACGATTGACGATTTGATGAAGAATCTATGGACGATTATACTGGATACATTGTAAATACTGCTTACGTACGTTGCAGATACCTGGCTAATATCACATTGCTATGCATTTAACTATACATGTTGCATATACAGTACATTTTCGATATGCGCGAGATTGCTATGTACACGCTTGAGACTACGATATAATTTGGTAATCATCAACGAACTCACCTCACATTCCAGTTACGCGCAGCAGTAAGTGCAAACGAACAAATTGTCATCACCAGATTTACAAATGACAGATATCGCGCGTATTTGGGAAGAACTGCTTAATCTTGCAACCAGCGAAGGGTTAAACAGGCGCTCTCCACTTAATAGTTATAATTCTGTCACCTCAAAGTACTCAAAAGCAAGAAGGATCATGTCTTGGTTCTAAAAGCCAGGTATTGCTAAATAATAATTAATGCATCAAAATTGACTTTTGTGTAAACATCATTCAACTCGGTTGAAAGAAATTTGAATGAAGTCTTTTATTTTTATACCCTTTATAGTCTTTTATTTATTTTACTGGTATGAATGTTAAGTTACTGGACATGCCTACAGTTCTTGTAAAGCAATTATTGCAAACAAAAATCTCAAACTACTATTTATTCTTTGAAGTTAAATCTCACCAGGATCGCCCCAGTTTAAAGGTATTTCAAAATCGTATTTTGTTAAAGCTTCAAATCTGAATGTTTACAAAATACACTCATGTCCATAAATTAAGGATAATTCGGAGTCAGGTGGAAATCGAACTCTAAAATAAATATATCACCTGTAAAATCACTACACACATCTTCAAGAATCATATGCAAATTTCAGAAAGTAACCAGATGACACCGATGGTACGTCACAATGACGAGAGTGTAAGAGAGTGATATATAAGGAATACAGGCAAAGAAGTAAAATTGTTCGCAGGCGCTTTATAACCATTTCAGTGCAATAACCGAATAGTTATGACACAAAGGACGCATTTGGATGATTTTTTACGTGGTAGAATTATCGGCAGTCTGGAATGTGGGCGTACCCAACTGGAAGTATCAGACGAACTTGGAATTGCCCAGAGTGTCATCTCCAGGCTTTGGCAACGATTCCAAGATGATGGTAATGTGAGTAGACGTTACAGTACAGGTCGCTCCAGAGTTACAACGCCGAATGAGGACCGGTATTTGGCAGTTACTGCCAAAAGAAACAGGCGGAGCACAGTCTCAGACCTGTCTCGTCAGGTCTCTTCAGCCACTGCTGTGACAATTTCAACGCAGACCGTGTACAGACGCTTAGGGCAGATTGGTCTATATGCTCGTAGATCTGTCAGATGCGTACCCGTTACCACCAAGAAAACATCATTGAACGACACCGTTATGGTCGTGCAGGAGTGATTGTTTGGGGTGGAATTATTCTGGGTTCCAGAACTGACCTGCATGCTCAAATTGGAACCATGACAAGCCAAAATCTATCGGAACGTCATTCTGGAACAACATGTACGTTTGTTTCGGGGTGCCATGGGCGCACAATTTGTGTTTATAGATGACAACGCCCGTCTTCACCGTGCAAAACATCGTAAGCGAATGCCTTCAATTGGAGGATATCACCCGGATGGACTGACCAGCTTTCTCACCGGACTTGAATACAGTAGAGCACGTGTGGGACATGCTTGGCCGACGAGTTGCAGCCTGTCAACCTCCTCCTACATATCTACCGAAACTTCGAAGAGCATTGCATTGCTTTTTGAGTGGTGTAATATCCGCCAAGATCAGATCGATAATTTGATACTCAGCATGCCTAGGCATTGTACGGACTGTATTGCGTCGTCTGGGAAACATATAATGTATTAGCAATCATACCAACCATGTAATATTGCCTTTTGTACATAGGTTTTTTTTTTTTTTTTTTTTTTTTTTTTGTAATTTGCTCCAGGGAGAAAAAATCGCTAATTTTTTTAATAATATCAAACACATGGCATCTTTTTTTGCTCTTTACCTTTTGTTTAATAAATAAGCTTTGCAAATAAGTCGAATTTGTTTTGCTTCTAACTCTTCCTTTGCCTGATTTTGCATTATCCTTAATTTATGGAAATGAGTGTATATTGCACGCAGAAACTTTTGTACTTAAAACGCTTAGTTTCCATATAATAAGAGATACAAAATAACAAGTTTCATTGCGTGAACGGTAAGGAGGCTTTTTGTACTCTAGAAAGTTACTTACGATTACGAGGTATTATATCCAAATAATGTATTGCTATATTAAAATTTTATCACCGATAGTAAAGGTAGTAAATGAATAAAACGCAGGGACTTATTTCGTTCCCCCCCTGACGGGGAGGGGCGAAATAAAAAAAAAACAGAGCAACTATTTTGACGTCTTTATGTTTCTAAAGAAAATAATAGAGCCATAGTTGCAGCTGCGCTATTTCTGAAACATTTAGCACCGGAAAATTAAAGATTTATTGACGTGCAAAATCTACAATAAGAACGGCAATTGATTATGGGAAAGATTATTGTTATCCAAGGGCTGCTTGACAATTTGGCGACGAATTTGGCGATGAAAAACTTATATCGTTAAAAAAAAAAAGTTTTAGCGGTAATTGTTTAATGTGTCAGTACACATATACTTCTTAACTGCATTCTTTACATTTTTAAATAACCATTACAAATTCTTATTTTATATACATACACACACTGGTATTTGTATTTTTGTAGTGAATATTTATTAGCTGCCAAAGAAATGAAATTATTGAATGCTATTCATTTTTAATTCCTTGTACGAAGTATTGTAATGGCGAAATATTGAGTAACATAGTTCAGAGCATGAGATGTTCAAGTTATATTTTTAATTCTAATTTCTAAATAAGTTGAGATATTTAGAAGCAACAAACTTGTATATTAATAAATGGGACTTTTCACTTTTTAATTATATATCTAAATCGAAAAAAAAAAATTGGGGTTAAAAAATAGTTAAAAACACGTATATTTCTTTTAATTCTCAGTCGGCAGCATTCGCATGTAAATATACTGCGTAAATAAAAACTTTTTTTTTTTTTATGTTTTTTCAGGCAAAAACAGATTTCTTTGCTTGAGAGACTTTGGGAGAAGAACAGCGCCAAAACAAACTTTACAGAAAGATTTGGAGAGGAATGTAAGTATTTTAAATTTTAATGTATCGCGTAATCTTTATTTAATAATTCAAATTTTTACTTTAAATTGCTATGCAAATGGTGTTGAATTGAAGAGTTGTAACCTCATTCTTTCAATCCTTTTTCAGTTATTTATGGTTAAGTTCATATTTCCTAAGTATTAAGTGACTCCGAAATGAAGATGAGTTTTTCCTCAGAAAGTCCTCCATGAATACATCCCTTCCCTTAGGTAGGTAACCCTTGAGGCTTTGACATAATCTCATGAAACTAAACCGAGATGAAAATAATGACGCGAAGTCAGTTTTAAGCTGCATCGTCATCTGTCTCATTTAGAAGAAAAAAAAAAAAAAAAACCATACAAAAATTTCGAAAGCAGATCGCCTTCGGAAACACTGTTATTAATCTCTCAAGCTTTTTTGTGTTCTCTTTTAAATGCGGGCCCACCAACGGCCGAGCGGTAAAGTCGCTGAACACTGGTAGTTCGGTCCGAGGTTCGAATCCCGCGAACGGGTTGGCTGCATGGGTGTTTTCGTGGTTTTCCCCATGTGTATGCGAGTAAGTTTCCCTTAGAAAGTCCTCCACGAAGGCATCCTTCCCCTTAGGTAGATAACCCTAGTGTGCTTTGCCATAATTAAATACACCACCACACCACCTTTTAAATGCGTCGAGAACGTTTAAAATCGTCGGCTTCAAAATGATGTGTGCGTATATGAAGATTCTTATTTACAAATGATTTTTTAAAATGAGGAAGCGTTTCCTGTATTTATGTAATTTGTTAGCTAACTATTTATGATAGGCACACCAGCTGCGGAGCGGTAAAGTCCCTGAACACTGGTAATTCGGTCCGAGGTTTAATAGAAAAACAAGTTCGAAATTCACAAGTCAACGCTTCAGTGCGTACATGTTTGGTGAAATTGTGTTCAAAATGTGGTCTGTTTGTGAAAAAATGTGGTACATGTTTGGTGAAATTCTGTGCTCAAAATGTGTGGTTAGGTTATCACAATGAGAAGAACGTTATGCAGATTCTTTATCATTTAACTAGCCGCTAGGCCGCGAGTCTTCGTCTGGCTTTTAAATGTACCGTAAAAATGCCTAAAGGGAATACCAAGCATTAAATTTTAATTCTGCACAGAATTTTACTCTGCAGAATCACTTTATCAAAACAAAACAAAAATTCTATAAAAAATATATCACATATAAAAAAAAAATTACAATGAAATAAGCAATGTTCCTAATACAAATATTGATTATCCTATTAAACCAAATTCTCGTTGCAAAATCTTAAGAATTCAAATGGTATAAAGGAAGTTAAGAACATTGTTTCTTAAAAAGAATCATGCAAAACTTTTTATACAATTTAAATTATATATAATTAAAACATAATATAAAAAAGACAATGAAATAAGCAATAAATCTCATATTTTCAAGAGAAAACAGTCAGCGGTCCAGTATCCAAAGCAGTGAATGAAAAACTGTTGCCAAAACCGCATTACGAAAAGAATGAAATTATTCAAAATGATACCATTTTATCAAGAAATATAAAATAAAAAAAAAAATTAGTCGAATTTTGAAAAAATCGCTTCGAGGGGCACTGGCTCTTGTATCTATGTACCCAATTTCATAGCCCTGGATCTATTAGCTTACACGCAGCAAGAGATTTTATATTTTGTAAAGCATTTGTGAGTTTTTGATTAACAACCTCAACAATTTCAAAGCGAGGAATGGCAACACGGTACGAGGGGAAAAAAAATTATCTCCAGCGCGCGAGACTATGTATCGGAAATTGTACAGATAAGCTCATTTTTAAATTCGGTACTTACGTATTAACGCAACCAGACCAAAATTCGCATAAATCGCCAAATTTGGCGACCCTACTTACGGCAACCCTACGTGTTATACGTAGTTTTTCGTAAAGAAATTATTTTTCTTACTGGTTAGATTGAATGCCCTGGAATACTTTAACTATGGGTATTTAGGATCTGCCTGCGAGTGAAAAAGATGCTGTTGAATTGTTGCAGGGATATGGAATTATACCGAACGAACGTACTTGTAAAAATTCTCATAAAATGAAACTGTATTTTGGAAAGCAAATCTTCTGGAAATGTAACGTCGAAGAGTGCAATCAACATTTGGGTGGGAGAACCGGAAATTGGTTTGAAGGTCTCCGAATTTCATTTGTGACAGCGGTGCGCTTCATTTATTGGTGTAAAGAGTTAACCTCAATTAAATTTTCTGCAGAAGAGATGGGAATTGCTGACAAAACTGTTATAGATTGGCCAAAATTCAGCCAGGCCAAATTCCAGCAACCAGGCCAAATTCACATAAATCGCCAAATTTGGCGACCCTACTTACGGCAACCCTACGTGTTATACGTAGTTTTTCGTAAAGAAATTATTTTTCTTACTGGTTAGATTGAATACCCTGAAATACTTTAATTACTTTTTTGGGTACTGTACCTAACAGAAGCGCCGTTACCCTCATGGAAAAAATTTGCGAAAATATCAAGGAAGGAAGCATCATTTATTCGGATTGCTGGAAAGGATACAATACAAGTGAGTTCGAAAATGCTGGATTTCTGCATGGAACTGTTGATCACAAATATAACTTTGTGGATCCCAACACGGGCTTTCACACACAACATGTAGAGCGCATGTGGAGCTCAGCGAAATGGCGCAACAAAAAACAGACAGGAACATCATGTCAACATCTTGACTCATACCTTATGGAATTTATATGGCGCCAAGCTCAAGCTGTTAATGGCGAATACGGTTTTCAATCAGTGCTAAAAGCAATAGCCAAAAGATTTCTGCCGAAAAAATAATTCTGCAACTTATTCAAATTCGAAACCGGAAGGGTTTAATTGCTATTTTATATTTTAAAACAAAATGATATAAAAAACTGTATTAAAAATTATCTGTAATTAATAAATGTACATTTTCTTTCTATTCATACTTTTTTACTCAAACTTACAAATCGCGCCAACCTGGTTGCGATAATATGTAAGTACCTAAAATTCTTTTGTGATATTGCCGTTGAATTGAATTTTATGGTTTAAATGCGAAGGAAATGAATAAATAAAGGCAACACACAAAACGTTAAGAAAAGCCCATTTCGGCATAATATATTTATTATTTTTAGTAAAATTATATATAATATAATATATATATATATATATAAAGACATGTTTCGATATGGTAGAATTGCGGGTGCAACTGAACGCGCCACATAAGGCATGATGGCCGCTGGCGTTTCTTTACCGATCCGGTAATTATTACCGGTATTTATTAGAAAAGCTGGATAAATGGCCAAATATTGCACACCTCCCCAATAAAAACACTTAGTGTTTCTATTACAAAGATCCGGCTACTAAATAGGTTCGATGAATGAAGGAAGGGAGAAAGTTTAGCCAAACGAGCTATTAGACAAACCATACAATGCTATTCGACTATTACCATGGTTGCTGTGACTAACTCGGTTGCTGTGAATGCCCAATCGCTTTACAGAGAATTGTAGCCGGAAAAGTGTTACTTATGAATTAAGAGGCTCAGTGGGAGGCACAGGGTTACCTGACAGGGGGTGAAAAACTAACAATAAAACGCATAATATAAAGCGGGCTTGCGTAATCCCTGCGTTTAAATGAGTGAATTCAAAAATTTTAGAAAAAAAAATCCGAAAGCTTTCAGATTTTATATTACGCCCAAAGAGGCGTTTTTTAACGTTTTGTCTGTTACCTTCACTTATTAAATATTACGTTCTTCGCACTTAAATACCACAAAATTCTATTCAAAGGCAATATTCCAAAATATTTACAAGAGCATGTCTTTAAAATTTCCGATACACAATCTCGCGCGCTGGAGGTAATTTACGGGAGATAATTTTCGCGCGCTGGATACAATACTATACGGGGGGGGGAACCCCGTATAGTATCGCCATTGCTCGCTTCGAAATCGTTGATTTGTTAATTAAAAATCCGTTGTCTGACAAAATATGAAATACATACTAAAACAAATTCCAAATTAGGACATAATTTTTTTTTTTTTTTCCCCCGAATAGTGTTGCCACTGGTCGCTTTGAAATCGTAGATTTTGTTTTATCACTATGCGAGAAACATATATGTACATTTGTGCGAATTCTTCATTATTTATTTTCTTTAAATATAACACAGGGCTGTAAAGTATTTTATTTATTGGTAAAAATCGTCGTAGTTTTCGGCTTCCTGTTCAAAACTGGGTAGAACTTAAGACCTCCTTTAAATATATTAAGAAGAAAATATTACAATCGGATATCCTTTCCCAGCTCATCCTATTCTTCTCTCTCGCAAAGCCATAAAACTGTGTTTACCTACAACTTCCCATTCGCACAGTAAATAATGAGATTACCGTCAACTGCAAGGGCTGGAAAATCTGCCTTACAAACATATATCCCGTTATTTTGGATTACCTGAGATTAGGACGATTGCGCTGTTTGCAAATTATTCTTTGAAAATGTTCCTGTTGAAATGCATCATTCATTGTTGAACTGAGAATTTGAGTAAATTGCTACTGTCCTTAATTCAGAAAGGAGAAAGTTAGTGAAGTGGTAATAGGGAACTTGATTAAATCAAAACTATCATTGATTTAACGAAGCATTTGAATTTCTGCCGTGACTAAATTAACGATATTAATGCTGAAAAGTACGGATAGTTATTTTCTCAAATGTTTTGGAAATTCCAAATTCAAAGTTTTGAATAATATTCTCAAGAAACAGGATATTATTTACGAGTCTTTGTATCTGTCAGCAGTAGCAGAAATAAACTCCGTATCCCGTCGCGTATTTTTTTCACACCTTTTTAGCGTCACGTTTTGAAAATTTAAAAAATAATTTGCCTAATTCTCCCCTTCCTCAGTACGTTCAGAGAACGAGCTTCCCTAAATTTTGAAATGGTATTGGCCCACGTAGTGATTGTTTTCATCGCACTGTTGTTGTTGCTAATGCTCATTATAATCAGCCGAAAATGAAATTCCTGGTGGCAAGGAGTGCAAGTTTTACCCGTGTCGTTGGCAACAGCCTTGAACACCTTACAGGTGACAGTGCTATTTACCTCAGTTCAGCCCCCAATTTTGATGGAGAGCACCCCGGGGAAACAGGTCCGAGGGTTTACTACCCCTCTTCCCTTACCATCAACTTCTCGAGAGGACTTTCGGCTCGCCGCATATTTATAGTGCCCCTTGCCGCACGGACACTATACATTTAAAAACATCTATGCCTTATAATTTAGTTTAAATATCACGCTGAGTAACAAAGTCCAACATTAAGAATAAGCGTAAATTTTTAATTTTTTGTAGTACTTGTTTTTATAGTATTTGAATTAACTTCTTCAGCTGCTAAGTGTAAATGAACCAAATAAAGGGTGAAGAAAGATAAGGATTGTTCTAGTTAATGACCCTAATTACAATCGATCTTTGCCTTCACCCTTTAAAAAAATTTTGTTTTAGTTTTTCTTGTTTCATCAATAGATGGCGCCAGTAGCTTAACTTATATCCAACTTTTCTTATCTTTCTTCACCCTTTATTTGGTTCATTTGAACTTAGCAGCTGAAGATGGTTCAGAAACTATCGAAACTAGTACTGGAAAAAAATTTTTAAAAATTTACGCTGATTCTACTTTGTTTTTGTTCTTTGCCTTCTCCGGGATTTGAACCCGGACTCTTCGGCACGGCAATCGGCGACGCTAACCACTAATACTGTTAGAGCTCAGAGAACGAGCTTCCCTAAATATTGAAATGGATTCTCCCACCTAGTGATTGTTTTTATCGTACTAGCAAAGATAAACCATCGTAAACTACCTGCGAAGGTGACGCCTAATGTTTCCCTTCTAACTGTTGAACTTTATTCCAGCCTTATACAAGAACCTACCAATCACGGCGAAGCAAATATAAATAGACATTCAATCTAGGATTCGCTGAGTCAGCTGCACATTCACCATCTTTAACTGTTTATGGATAATTTGAAGCCTAAAGATTAGCAGCGACAGCAATACGAACGGGGAAGATTCAAGTTACAAAGATGGAGGTATTTTGTATATTGTAATGTTAATATTGCTATGCATTTTTATTGGAATACAAGTTTCTTTTAAGGAAATAACATTACGGTAGTTACCTGTAGTTTAATCAGCTCTACTTTTCATTATGTTCTTACTACGAGGGCCATCCAGGAAGTAGATTACGTTTCCGTCTGTGTCCGCTAGGGGCGGGGCTAGCGCGGCCATCTTGGGGTCAGAGCGTTGCGCAGCTCAGTCTGCATCTAGCCGTGCTAGTGAGAGGTTCGTGCTGTGCTCCGTTCAGATACTGTGACGGTTTGAAATGTCTGCGTTAATTGAAAATCCCGCGAGCTGCGAGGTGCGCTCAGTAATAAGGTTTCTGACTGCAAAAAACTGTAAACCGATAGAAATCTATCGGCAGCTTCGTGAAGTGTATGGGAACAACATTATCACTGAAGGTGGAGTGCGTCAGTGGGTCATAAGATTTCAAAATGGCCGAACCAATGTTCACGACGAAGATCGAAGTGGGAGACCCAGCATAGTGACCGCGGAACTTCTCGAAAAAGTCGATGCTAAAGTCCGTGAAAATCGAAATTTCACAATAACGGAACTTTCTTTGAGTTTTCCACAAATTTCGCGAAGTTTGTTGCACGAAATCATCAGCGAAAAGCTTGGTTACCACAAGTTTTGTGCAAGATGGAAGGCAAGAAGAGGTAACGAAGTGGTTGAAGGCGCAGGCGGCCGAATTTTTCGACGAAGGAATTTCCAAGCTCGTACATCGCTACGATAAATGCCTTAATTTGTATGGTGACTATGTAGAAAAGTAGTATTTGAGTGTGGCTTTCATCTGTATATAATAAAATTTGTTTCCTATACTTTGTTTATTTTTTTATTCCAAAACGTAATCTACTTTCTGGATAGCCCTCGTATAACCAGGACTGCTTTTCATTTGTTTTCTACTTTGTAACCAGGACTACCTTCATGTAGTTTAATCAGGAATACGTTTCATTATGTTCTTACTGTAACCAGGACTACTTTTCATTTGTTTTCTACTTTGTAACATTTCATTTCTACTGTAATGTATTTTGTAGGTTTTATCCAAATAACAGATGAGCTTCTTAGTAAAACATAAATTTTATTCTCCATTCACGAAGATAGGTAACCAGGACTGCTTTTCATTTGTTTTCTACTTTGTAACCAGGACTACCTTCATGTAGTTTAATCAGGAATACGTTTCATTATGTTCTTACTGTAACCAGGACTACTTTTCATTTGTTTTCTACTTTGTAACTTTTCATTTCTACTGTAATGTATTTTGCAGGTTTTATCCAAGTAACAGATAAGCTTCTTAGTAAAACATAAATTTTATTCTCCATTCACGAAGATAGATAATTGAAATATAATTCTATCCATTGAGCTGATACACTGCAGCTTACTATTAGTTTCTTTCTGTGTAAATTTTTCATACATCTACTACAGGTAAAACTTTCAGAATAGCATTTTTAAACATTTTTTGACGCTGTCGACAATGTCGACAACGTTTACGTGATACAAATGTGGCGTTGCCACTCCATTGTCAAGGACAGTAAATATAATTATCTGTTAAAGAATAAAATATTGCACTTCTTTGTAACCAGGACTACTTTCGTGTAATTTAATACTTTTCATTCGTTAGGTTCTTACTGTAACTACAACTTCTTTTCGTTTCTTTTCGACTTTGTAACTTTTCATTGCTACTTTGTAATCAGAACTACTTTTCAATTATGTTCTTACTGTAACCAGGACTACTTTTTATTTCTTTTTTACTTTATAACTTTTAATTTCAATTTTGTAACTAGAACAACGTTTCATTTGTTATGTTCTTACTGTAACCAGGACTACTTTTAATTTCTTTTTACTTTATAACTTTTCATTTCTACTTTGTAACCAGGACTACTTTTCATTTGTTGTGTTCTTACTGTAACCAGAGCTGCTTTTTATTTGTTTTCTACATTGTAACATTTCATTTCTACTGTAATGTATTTTGTAGGTTTTATCCAAATAACAGATGAGCTTCGTAGTAAAACATAAATTTTATTCTCCATTCACGAAGATAGGTAACCAGGACTGCTTTTCATTTGTTTTCTACTTTGTAACCAGGACTACCTTCATGTAGTTTAATCAGGAATACGTTTCGTTATGTTCTTACTGTAACCAGGACTACTTTTCATTTGTTTTCTACTTTGTAACATTTCATTTCTACTGTAATGTATTTTGTAGGTTTTATCCAAGTAACAGATAAGCTTCTTAGTAAAACATAAATTTTATTCTCCATTCACGAAGATAGATAATCGAAATACAATTCTATCCGTTAGAGCTTCACACTGCAGCTTTACTATTAGTTTCTTTCTGTGTAAATTTTTCATACATCTACTACAGGTAAAACTTTCAGAATAGCATTTTTAAACATTTTTTTGACGCTGTCAACAACGTTTACGTGATACAAATGTGGCGTTGCCACTCCATTGTCAAGGACAGTAAATATAATTATTTGTTAAAGAATAAAATATTGCACTACTTTGTAACCAGGACTACTTTCGTGTAATTTAATACTTTTCATTTGTTAGGTTCTTACTGTAACTACAACTTCTTTTCGTTTCTTTTCTACTTTGTAACTTTTCATTGCTACTTTGTAATCAGAACTACTTTTCAATTATGTTCTTACTGTAACCAGGACTACTTTTTATTTCTTTTTTACTTTATAACTTTTAATTTCAATTTTGTAACTAGAACAACGTTTCATTTGTTATGTTCTTACTGTAACCAGGACTACTTTTAATTTCTTTTTACTTTATAACTTTTCATTTCTACTTTGTAACCAGGACTACTTTTCATTTGTTGTGTTCTTACTGTAACCAGAGCTGCTTTTTATTTGTTTTCTACTTTGTAACATTTCATTTCTACTGTAATGTATTTTGTAGGTTTTATCCAAATAACAGATGAGCTTCTTAGTAAAACATAAATTTTATTCTCCATTCACGAAGATAGGTAACCAGGACTGCTTTTCATTTGTTTTCTACTTTGTAACCAGGACTACCTTCATGTAGTTTAATCAGGAATACGTTTCATTATGTTCTTACTGTAACCAGGACTACTTTTTATTTGTTTTCTACTTTGTAACTTTTCATTTCTACTGTAATGTATTTTGTAGGTTTTATCCAAATAACAGATGAGCTTCTTAGTAAAACATAAATTTTATTCTCCATTCACGAAGATATGTAACCAGGACTGCTTTTCATTTGTTTTCTACTTTGTAACCAGGACTACCTTCATGTAGTTTAATCAGGAATACGTTTCATTATGTTCTTACTGTAACCAGGACTACTTTTTATTTCTTTTCTACTTTGTAACTTTTCATTTCTACTGTAATGTATTTTGTAGGTTTTATCCAAATAACAGATGAGCTTCTTAGTAAAACATAAATTTTATTCTCCATTCACGAAGATATGTAACCAGGACTGCTTTTCATTTATTTTCTACTTTGTAACCAGGACTACCTTCATGTAGTTTAATCAGGAATACGTTTCATTATGTTCTTACTGTAACCAGGACTACTTTTTATTTGTTTTCTACTTTGTAACATTTCATTTCTACTGTACAACGTTTACGTGATACAAATGTGGCGTTGCCACTCCATTGTCAAGGACAGTAAATATAATTATCTGTTAAAGATTAAAATATTGCACTTCTTTGTAACCAGGACTACTTTCGTGTAATTTAATACTTTTCATTTGTTAGGTTCTTACTGTAACTACAACTTCTTTTCGTTTCTTTTCTACTTTGTAACTTTTCTTTGCTATTTTGTAACTAGAACAACGTTTCATTTGTTATGTTCTTACTGTAACCAGGACTACATTTAATTTCTTTTTTTACTTTATAATTTTTCCTTTCTACTTTGTAACCAGGACTACTTTTCATTTGTTATGTTCTTACTGTAACCAGAGCTGCTTTTTATTTGTTTTCTACTTTGTAACTAGGACTACTTTTCATTTATTATGTTTTAACCAGGATTACTTTTCATTTCTTTTCTACTCTGTAACTTTTCATCTCTACGTTGTAACCAGGACTACGTTTCATTAGTTATGGTCTTACTGTAACCAGGACTACGTTTCATTTGTTATGGTCTTACTGTAACCAGGACTACCTTTAATTTTTTGTGGTCTTCCTGTAACCAGGATTGCGTTTCATTTGTTATGGTCTTACTGTAACCAGGACTACTTTTCTACTTTGTTGAGGAATAACCTTGCTTTAACTCCAGTTTACTTTTAACTTTAGAATCTTTAAGTATATATATATATTCTTTTTTATAATAACTATTTTAAACAGCTGACGGTGGAAGCGGCTAATTATTTTAAATAAAAATAATTAATTTTTAATAAAAGCGAATAATTATTATTCGGATAAATACATAGCTGACTTTAATTTTCCAGAGGACATTGGTTAATATCTCTGCTTTATAAGTTGAGTATGAAACTGTATATGAGAGAGAAAGAGTTGACAAGCCTAAGAATTCTCCGCAACAGCCTATTCAACAACAGGCGAACGGAGTGCGAAGACTTACTGCTGCCAAGTGCAGTGATCACGACGTTATTTACACATTCGGCGCTAGCAACCGGGCCACAAAACCATTTATAAAAGTTCCCTCCGAGAGTCGGAACAAATAAATGAATTTAATTCTCTGCGACAACCGCAAATTACACTCACAATACTCATAATAATTGTCTACGTCATGGGAAAAGTGAAAACCCCTAGAATTATTTGCGATTAAACCAAACGACATTACACGGCTACTGCTTTCATTAGGCACAATCCGACGATCCCCCTCCCTCGTTTACAGGGTTGCCAGCTCACACCCCTCGGACAATGCTGATCGTTAGTAAAATCGCCAAACCCACACTGAATGATCGCCAAAAGATCAAATTCTTTACTCTCTGTTATCTCTACATTATAATAAAAGATAGCCTGTCTCTGTGTTTCTTTTGTTCGTGCTGCGCGTAAGCTAATAGGTAACTACGAAATTTGGACGTAGGTACATCTTAACAAGAGCCAGTGCACCTCGAAGCGATGTTTTCAAAATTCGAATGAGATTTTTATTTAATGTTTTTTGATGAAATAGCATCAAATCGATAATTCTTTCTCATATCACCAACAATGGCACGCAGCCATTGTTGGTGATATCGGCACTGTTGCCACTCGGAAAAATTAGGGCTATTAAATTCTGTGCAGTTTTTAAATTTAATGTTTCTCTTGGATACTGGACGTTTGTCGAGAAGTATTTGAATACGACATTTGTCGAGTTTGTCGACAGGACGTTTGTTTTCCGGTACATTTAAGGGGTATCAGAAACCCCTATACCGACAACGTTAAATTGGCCATTTTCGATGTACCTTTTCACAAAATCTGCTGTAGATACAAGCTTGAAATTTTTTCTGTAATTAAAGTATTCCTATCTGATTATACCGAAATGAGCTTTTGAAGCATTTTGAATTTTAGAGTAAATTACAGAATATTTTGTTAGGCATAGTAAAATTTAGTACTTTTCTCGCACAAAAAAAATTAAAATTTTTTTTCTAAGTTTATTACAAAGTGCTAATTTCAGTAAATATTAGGGAACCTGATAAATAAGCCATAAAAGGTTTACCTACCTGTGATCAGTAGTTCCTGAGAAAAGGTACATCGAGCATAAAAAAATCACGTTTGGAGAAAAACCCTTTTGTATGTAAAAATCCTCATTGATCAAAGCAGTAGATGACAAATTAAAACTAGACGTTTTTACAGTTCTAATTTTCATAGAGATTAAAGAATGGCATTTTTAGAAAGATAAAAGTGTAGAGAATTTTAAAATGCAAAAATCCGAAATTACAATTTTTTGAAGATTTTGGAGTTCCAACACTACTTAAATACAATACAGGTCTGTAATATTTGGTACATCGATGTACATCCATGTACACATCGACCTATTTTGCACTTAAAAAACTAAAGAAAATTGACAAAAATCCAATTCTTCTTACTCTTGTAAAAAGCGCCAAACAAATAAGTGGGCGATTCTGCACTTTAGCAGCGAAATTGTTTCTTAGCTAAAATCACGATCGGAATTTTTCGGAAAATGTCATATGACATGTCTCATGATCTCTCATTTCTCCGAGACAAAATAATCTGATTCGAACTGTGTACTTCTCAGATAATTGCTAAAGTCCTAGCTAGTAACCTTTATCGCCTTACCAAAATGTTGGCAAACTACCTGTTACCATATTCTGAAGATTAGCCTTTTAATTTTTACGAATATGTGAATTGGCCGCTTGGGAGAACTTTTAACCGAAATGTGGTAGAGTGCTGATTTAAAGATGAAGTGAAGTGATTTTTCACAGTTACTTGTTTACTCAATGCGTGTTAGGGAAGCACTGTGGATATAGTTCTCTTAGTGGGTAGGTTTCTGATTGTTTAGATTTGTTCTAATATGCAGGGTCACCAGCGGCCGACGGGAAGTTCCTGAATACTGGTAGTTCGCTCCACAGCCTGAATCCCGGCGATTGGATTGGCTGCATGGGCGTTTTCGTGGTTTTACCCCATTGGAAGGTGTGCATGAGCCAGTTTCGCTTAGAAGGCATCTCTTCGCTTAGGCAGGTAGCCTTCGAGTGCTTTTCTATAATGAAATAAACCTTGTCGGTTATATAGTATGCAGTAAAGTTTATGGTAAGTTTGAAACATAATGTATCTGTACACTTTTTGTGTTATTTATCGCTTCATAATGTGTTTCATGAAACCAGCATAGTTAATTAGAATAATTAGGTTTTCGAGTGAAATGAACTTGTGTAAAAAATTCATTTTCATTCTTTAATTTGAGTACTTTAACTTTTTATTCTTCCAATTTTTATCGCTTAGCTTTGGTATCGGAATAAAGATCAGATTTGTTAAATTAATAAAAGTAATTTAATGGATTTCAGTGTATAATATTTATTTCGTATTCTGTAGAAGTTCTATATAATAATATATTTTAACAAGCATTATTTAAAATTCGAGTTTTTAAGTATAAGGATGAATTTATTTTGCGGATTTCATTATAACAAAAAAAGGCAACATTTGATTAAAAGTATATGAGTATCTAATATGTTATATGAATAGCTAATATATTTCATTATGTGTGTTTCATCCGAATATCTAATATAATTTATTAAATGAATCTGAATATCTAATTTGTTGAATATCTATTTATGCAAATAATTCGTTGCTGTGTACATGTAATGTGCCTTAAAAATTTTTTTAACATTTTTAGTCCAAAAGTATATTACCAAATATTATCGCCCTGTATTATAATTAAAGAAATTACATAATGAGAAGAACATCCAATTTTGCCCATGTGCGGAAGGTTTACCATTGTGAGCCATTAATTTTTGAATAATGTAGTCTTTCATTCGAATATGGGCACCAGAACAAGGATCGAATTTTGAATTTCAAATTTGTTTTATTATCCTTTTCATATTTTATAAAACTTTAGGGCTAATCTTTGGAATATCGTAACAGGTAGTTTGGCGACATTTTGGTAAGGCGATAAAAGTTACTAGCTAGGACTTTAGCAGTGTACATGGATAAAGTCAAGAGTGTACGCAATGGCATTTTTGTGCGATTCTGCGATGTTTTTTTAAGTGGAAATAGGTCGACGTGTACATGGATGCTACCGTGTATGTGCAATTCTTAAAAACGCGGCAAGCCGTTTGCGATTCTGCACTTTTTCCCAATTTCGCACTTAATCTTCGTCATGATTAAGCATTTTTGTTCCATAAAAGTTTTAGCACAAGCGTAATTCGGCTAGCAGATTGTTGGAAAAAATGTTGAGTAAAGGGGAAAAAAACCTTTACTTCGTGAAAACAAAATGGCGTCCAAAACAAAACTAGCAGGTTGCTGTAGCAGGGTTGGTCGCCAAATTTTCCAAAAAAATCGCCAAGTTACCATAATCCAAAGATTAACCAACTTGAGTGAATTTTTGATTAAGAAACTCGACGATTTCAAAGCTAGCAGTAACAACACTGTGCGGAGTAAAACACTTTTATCGCCAGCGCGCGAGATTGTCTATCGGAAATTCTAAAGATATGCCATTTTGAAATATTTTGTGGTTTTACCCTTGAAACGAATTTTTTTGTGGCTTAAGCGCCAAGAGCCATATTTAATAAAATGACTTAAACACGCAAAACGTTGATAATGAAGAGATTAAAACAGTTTTGTAAAGTCATCTTAATAAGAAAACTGGACATTGATAACAGAAAAGTGTATGCCAACAATTAATGCTGCGTCGGGAATTCTAAACGTATATTGCTATGCTAGTAAAATTTTTATAAATTTTCTTTTGAACTGTATATGGCATGGATGCGAAGAAGAAAATGGTTAAAGATCTAATAAATAAATAACTAAATAAACAAACTCTGAAAGCTTTCGGATTTGACATTACGTTCAAAGCGGAGTTTTTTTAACGTTTTGTGTGCTACCTTTATTTATTAAATGCCATGTTCTTCGCAGTTACACCATAGAATTGAATTCAACAGTACTATCGTAAAATTTTAAAATAAGAATATCTTTAGAACTTCCGATACAGTCTTGTGCGCTGGAAGCAATTTTTAGTCCAAAGGTGCTTTGTCTCTGAAAGGGTATTGTTTTCATTTTGCGATTTTGCGTTGAATAACTATAAACAGCGAATCACTTTTCAAACTGTTGCCACCCAATCTTAGAGTCCTGCATTATATTTGAAGAAATTAAATAATGAAAAATCTGCATCAATGTATGTATATTTCTCGCATTGTGATAAAACAACGGTACATAGAGCCATCGAATTTTGAATGACGTAATTCTCCTACGTATATGGGCATGTGGAGGACCGAATTTGAAATTCGGAACTTGTTTTATTATCGATTTCATATTTTGTAAAACTTTAACGAATTTTTGATTAACAAACTCAAGGATTTCAAAGCAAGCAATGGCAACACTCTACGGGGATGGGGGGAAAACCTTTCTAGCTCCAGCGCGCGGAACTGTGTATCGGAAATTCTAAAAATAGGCTCCTTTTAAAATTATTTTGTGACATTGCTATTGAACATAATTTTATCGTTTAAGTGCAAAGAACATGATATTTAATAAATAAAGGTAAGACACAAAACGTTAAAAAAACACCCCTTTTGACGTAATTTAAAATCTGAAACCTTTGAGATGTTTTCTTTTTTTTTTTTTTTTTTTCCCTGGATAATGCTGCTATTGCTCGCTTTGAAATCGTCGAGCTTTTTAATCAAAAGAACATAAATGCTTTAAAAAAATTTGAAATCTATAATAAAACAAATTCCAAATTTGGGTCCATATGCGTGTGGAAGATTACATTTTTCAGAATTCGATGGCTCTCGGTATCGTTGTTTTATCACAATGGCAGAAACATAGATACATTTATGCAGATTCTTCATTATTTAATTTCTTTAAATATAACACAGGTCGATAATATTTGGTGGCAAGAATTTGAAAAGTGAATCAACACAAAAAGCCTAAAACGAAATTAACAGCCCTATGTGCTAAAAGTAAAGGCAATATTTGATTAAACGGATCTGGTGTTGGTGTGTGTTTAATTATGGCAAAGTACACGAGGGCTATCTTCCTAAGGGGAGGGATGCCTTCGTGGAGGACTTTCTAAGGGAAACTGGCTCGTATACACGTTACACATGAGGAAAACCACGAAAACGTCCATGAAGCCAGCCCGTTCGCGGGATTCGAACCTCGGATCGAACTACCAGTGTTCAGCGACTTTACCGCTCGGCCGCTGGTCGGCATTAAATGGATCTGAATGTCTAGTACGTTATATGAATATCTAATATAATTGATTGTGCATGTTTCTTATGGGTATGTAACTCTGTTTGATCTCCATACCTATTATATTCGATTAAATGCATTTAACTGCTGCATTAACTTTAATACTTAGTAATGAATATGATTGTCATGTGTATTCAATATGCCATAAAATATCAAACGTATTTTGTTTATTCTAATAAACTAAAAAGAGTGAAAATTTCGAAATTTTTGTCAAATAATGCCAAATTGAATTTTGTCAAATAATGCCAAATTGAATTTTGTCAAATAATGACAAAATTTCATCAGGCTGTGTTTGTTCAGAATAAATTTTCAGAAAACTGCGAATAATTTTTTCTTCATTATTGGAATAAAATTCTGTTTACAGAGCATATGCTATTATGTGCAGGCGTTTGGCGGTTTGGATGTTAAATTAGCAAAATTAAAGGCTGGGTATTAAAAGCAGATTTAAAAATCTTTTTAAGCTTCATTGGTTAAATTGAAGTATCGAGGGGAAGGCAATTTATCAATTCCATTCATGGATAGGCCCACAGCGGCCGAGCGGTTACGTCGCCGAGCGCTGGTAATTCGGTTCGAAATTCGAATTTCAGCGAAAGGGCTGGCTGCATGGGCGTTTTCGTTTTTTCCGCCATGTGTAACGTATATACGAGCCAGTTTTCCTTAGAAATTCCTCTACATAGGCATTGCTCCCTGTAGGCAAATAGCACTCGTGTGCTTTACCGTAATGAAGTAAACGAAACCTTTTACACTGCTAAAGTTATTTGATTTTGATATATCGATAATGTTTTCCGAATTAAATAAATATCGATTGTTTAGTTATCTTTTAAAAAAAATCTTACCAAAACTGCTAACTTGAGCTCGATAAGTAACTCGTTTCGAATTATTATATGGTATGGTTTAGTTAAATGAATTAACTCGAGGACTCTCTGCGAAAGAGGAGGTAAGCCTTTGTGGAGGACTTTCTAAGAGTAATTGGCTTGTATACGGGTGTTACGTATGGGAAAAACCATGAAAACGCATATGCAGGCTGTTCGTTCACCGAGATTCGAACCACAGGGCGAACTACCAGTGGACTTTTCCGCTCGACCGCTAGCGGGAAAATCATTATCTGTGTGTCGGAACGGAAGAAAAGAACATTAATGTAATTTAGTATGAAAAGTGACCTGCCTATTTGCTCTTCTCTCTGCAGTATGGACCCGCCAGCGGCCGAGCGGTAAAGTCGCTGAACACTGGTAGTTCGGTCCGAGGTTCGAATCCCGCGAACGGCTGGCTGCATGGGTGTTTTCGTGGTTTTCCCCATGTGTAACGTGTATGCGAGCCAGTTTGCCTTAGAAAGTCCTCCACGAAGGCATCCCTCCCTTTAGGCAGATAGCCCTCGAGGCTTTGCCGTAATTAAATAACCTAACCTAACCTCTGCGGTATGACTTATTTAAATAGAAAGAAAAATTAATTCTGCAAAATTATTCAAGAAGTGAACTTGAAATTTTAAAATCATAATCGGCACAGCAGCTGAATTGAGTTCGTACATCAAAATTAAATAGAATAAAATTAAAATTTTTGCCTTATTACCTAAAGAATATACCTCTGTACTCAATTTAGTTTATTAAGATAACTTACAATAGGAAATGCGTTGTTTTAGGCTGTTCTGTTAACTATTAATTGCAGATTTGGCTCGTTTAGCGTGGCTGAACTGCATTTATCTGTAACTGTGTAAAAATCAGAAGGCTGTTGTCGTTTTCTTCGCATGCATTCTTAGGCGAAATTTATTTAACTTGCCAAGTGACCGGTTTCATGAAAATGAAATTTTCTGTCATTGAAAAATCTTAACAATGATTCAAATTTCGAGTTGCAATATTTTAATAGAGAAATTCATGTTTTTTTATTAAATTATATAATGATTTTTTAGGTTAAAAAAACAAATTTTCATATTTGCAAATTTTATTCTTTCCTCAAAATAAGAAGTTAATGACTAATCTTAAAAATTAAATATTTTGAGAAACTAGTTTATATATATAAAGGCTTTTTTTTACCTTAAAATTATATATAATGATTTTTATTGACCTCAGTTAGCATAATTTCATTGTGTTTAACTGGCATAATTTCACGAAAATGTTTAAGTATTTTTAATAATGAACTAAATGTATTTTTTATAACCCCAATTTAATCAAGTGCTCAAGTTCAACCATTCTATAGCCTTTTATACGCAAAAGTAAACAATGAGCTATAGTGAACATTGCATCTCACTGCACGAGCTGACTGCCCAGCCACCGAACGGTAAAAGCCTCCACACACTGGAAGTTCGGTCAGGGGTTTGAGAACCGAGGATTGGCCTGTTTGCGTGGGCATTTTGGTGGTTTCCCCTAAAATGGATACGGGGCAGTTTCCCTAAAAAGACCTCCACTAATAAGTAAATAAATAGTACAAGTTCTTTAATGTGAGAACTGATTTTAATCATGCTTCGGAAAGACCTGGAATGATTTTATATATTTAAAATTTTATTTTTAGTACAGAAAAGCACCGTATAATTTAACAATTAAGCATGGGTTATAAAATGCGGATCAGCACTATACTATTTTTAGCCCAAAGGGCGTTAGCTCAGAAGAACTATAAATTTTGTTTTTGCATTTTGTCGCATTTTACTATAAACAGCGTTTTACTTTTCAGATTGTTGCCATCAAATACTATTGACCCGTATTATATTTAAAGAAATAAAATAATGAAAATGTACGTTTCTCGGATTGTGGTAAAATAACGGTACCTAGAGCCATCCAGTTTTGATTAACGTAATCCTCCACCCGATTATGGGCATCTGGAAGCCCGATTTTGGAATTTGTTTTATTATCTATTTCATGTTTTCTAAAAATTTATGCGTTTTTATTTAAGAAACTTGACGATTTCAAAGCGCGCAGTGACAACACTGTATGGCCCACCAGCGGCCGAGCGGTAAAGACGCTGAACACTGTTAGCTCGGTCCGAGGTTTGAATCCCGCGAACGGGCTGGCTGCATGGGCGTTTTCGTGGTTTTCCCTATGTGTAACATGTATACGAGCCAGTTTCCCTTAAAAAGTCGTCCACGAAGTCATCCCTCCCTTTAGGTAGATAGCCCTCGTATGCTTTGCCATAATTGAATAAGCCTAAGAAGCACAACACTGTATGGAGGGCAAAAAATAAAGGGGGGGGCAATACTTGAATAACCGGATCTGAATATCTAGTAAGTTATATGAATATAATTGGTTATGTATGTTTCTTATGGATATCTAACATGTTTAATTAGGTATGTTCCCCTGAATATCTATTATATTCGAATAAATGTACTTGATTATCAGCTGTAGTAACATTAATGTTTAATAATGAATATGATTGTTATGTATATGTAATGTGCCTTAAAATATGAACATATTTTGTTTATTCTAATAATTATAACTCAGTGAAAAAAACTATAAATCAGACTTTCATCAAAAAATGTCATAATTGAAACATCATATATTTATTTGAATCGATCTTCAAGACATGAGAAATATTTTTCTTTCTTCTTAATTGGAACAAAATCGTGTTTAGAGAGCGTTTGGCGGTTTAGGACTTGGATGCTATATTAGCAGAATTAAAAGCAGATTTTAAAAAAGTCTTTTGAGTTTCATTGGCTAAATTGAAGTATTGAGTGCGCATCAAATTTGCCAATTCCATTCTTGAATAGGCCCAACAACGGCCGAGCGGAAAAGTTGCTGAACACTGATAGTTCGGTTCAGGACTCGAATTCCGACGAAGGAGTTGGCTGCATGAGCGCTTTTATGGCTTTCTTCATATGTGACGTGTATACGAGCCAGTTTCCCTTGCAAAGTCCTCCACGAAGGCATCTTTCCTCTCTCCAGTGCTTTGCCATAAACATTTTTTGGAAACTCTAAACAACGGGATTGTTGGATATATCTCTGTGGGTCATGTATTCATTATTATATCAGCAAATTATTTGATTTCACAACTTGAATCCTGTTTACTTCAAGTGCACTTTTAACCCCTTAATCTACAATGACGGGCATAGCCCGCGTACGATGGTCGGGCCAAACCTAGCTTTCACGGGCAATAGCCCGCGTACGGTGATCGGGCCAGAAGTGAATATTACGTGGGATATTTGATACGCAATTACAGTCTGATGCAATAATTGTGGTACACGCAAGTATTACAAAATGTTTATTTATACAAAACTCCAAAATACAAAATTAGTAATCTGTAACGGTATGATATACAGAGGCTGTTCACACATTTTTTAGACGATGTATATTGTATTCACAAAACTAAATTACATAAAATTCTTGTGTTTTAAATGTTCTATTTGACATCTCTCATTCTGAACTATCTCTCGACACCGCAATTTCCAGGATAATAGTGCCTTTTGTGAAGTGGCAGAAGAGCTATTATTCTATCCCATTCCTCCCGAATAGCTTTCCAGAGTCCTGTTACGCTTTTGGGACAACGTTTGCATAATGCAGTTTTTAAAAGTCCGAAAGCACAAAAATCCATAGGTGACACATCTGGAGATTGAGTAGGGATATTAGTGAAGAGTATGGCCTTGATACCAGTTTTCTGTTTCGTTTCTTTAGGAAATTGACAGTGTATTTAGATGTGTGACTGCTAGCTTTGTCCTGATGGAGTCTCACAGATGAATGGCACTGTGGGTAAAGCGATGGTATTTCATTCAGAGAAATGGGCGATAAAATATGTTCCTGATAGTATTTGGAGTTAATCTTGACATTTTTTTTTTTTTTTTTTTTTTTTTTTTTTTTTTTTTTTTTTGCACTCTCTTTATTTTTAACTTGCCATTATAAGAAACACCAGCAACAATCATGAATCCCTCAGAAAAACTTTCTTTCGATTCTTTGAATCATGTACTTAAATTTTTTTCTCACCTTTTATGATAATAAATGGTTCTTTTTTGTTTTGTTACAATTATTTAAATACACCCATGCTTCATCTATTGTGACAATTGTTTTCTATTTTTCTTTGGATAAGCGTTTCTCATACAGAATTCTGCAGCGTGTCCTGCGTTGAGCGATATGCTTTGGAAGAAGACGATGCACATTGCGTTTTTTCGCTTTCTTAAGATTTAAATCAACGTTTATCATTTTGTTTACAGTGGACCACAGAGCATTTTAATGATTTTGCTACTGTCCTTTGACTAGGGGGATTTTCTTTTAACTTTAAACAACGTACCTTTGCAATAGTCGAAGATGTCCGTTTTTTCCTTGGATACTTGTTTGGAATTTTTGTCCAACTTGAGGCTCCAATTGGACTTTTTTTTCCTTTCTTGTTGATGATATTACCTATCGACGCTTGAGATATCACAAAACCATGAGTCTCGCGTCGTTTTTGGATAACGGAGTATGCATATTTATCTTCGGAAAGAGCGTCAATGTAGCCTTCGAACCACTGTTTTGTTAAATTTGCCATTTTGAATAAAAACAAAACTTTCGAGCCACAGACGATCATTTTGACTTTTAAAAATATAGTACAATTGCAATTACTTCTTTTGTAACAAACGATGTTCTATTACCGCTTACCAAAATCGTCTAAAAAATGTGCGAACAGCCTCTGTATTTCAAAGCATTTTCTGGTACATGTAACGGAACTTTACGCTCTTTACACTCGTGTTCTATGTGTATTTTCTCGTACTTGATCTGCATACTGATTCGTTTCGGTTACAATATTGTTCCAAAATACTATGTCATCATCCAATATTAGATTAAATATATCAAATTCTTCTCTACTTCTTCCTAATTGACATAAGGCTTCCTCTTTTATGCCAGGAGTCATCGTATAGTCCCAGATTTTTGGACTATTTCTTATTTCTTTCCAAAGCCAGGACTCTGGTAGTTGATCGCCATCGGATGTATCATCCATAGTTATTCGCCTATACTTTCTTCGAAAATTACATAATTCGTCATGTTTCCGATTGCCCGGATTAGCGTGTTACACGTTGCGTGAGCTTGTATACAATTTCGGCCCAACATCTTCGAATCTAAATCTTAGATTAAGAGGTTAAGAGAGTTAAATCTTAGATTAATCTAAGTTAAATCTTAGATTAAGAGGTTACCACTCTTTTCAGCGTATGAGAATGTAACTGCAAAATAGCAATACAGTAAACCTTAGCAACTATAATATGAACCCAATTTAATGAAGTGAATGATAATTAAACCATTCCAGGCCTAAATGGTCATCGACAAAAGTCGAAAAGTAAGGTTTGGATTAAGATCTGTGACACAATTTGTAAATAAGCTTTGTTTCCAATGTCTGACAAATTTTACATTTGCTTTTATGCTTAATTTTGATTTATTTCTAAAAATTATTTAAGTCCTAAAAAATGTAATAGCTAAGCTCATTTTTGCTTGATTTCCACATAGTAATGTGTTTTGCTTGTTTAATTCATTAGATGGTTCCCAATTGTTGTTAATCCTAGCACTGAAGACTCTTCTCAGTTCGTCAATTGAAACACACATAGAACGTTTTATACAAGCTACGAAATCATAAATATGGAGTAGTTTGAAAATGCGGATTCAGCAACAGGGGGGGGGGGGATCTCGAACTCGCAGGAGGATTGCAGATGAGCTCGTACGCGGAGGAGGAGGTAACAGGTAACTGAGTGTTTTATGATGCTTAATTTAGTTAAGATGACATCATAGGTTGACAAAAGACTATCTTTCATTCATTTACCGCCTGCAAATCCTTTATTAATCAATTTTTCCCAGTTGAGAAATATTTTTGTTTATATTCCAGATAGTATAGTACCTGTGTAATGGTTAATTCATGTGTACCCTTAACCTTTTAATGGATAAATTTTTATTTTATTTTTTAATTTAAGTCAAAATACATTAGAATTAGTATCAAATAAAATAGGAAAAATACTAAAAATAGTCTAAAGTAAGTTTTTATTCCAATTTTTGAAAAAAACAATATTGTTACCAAAAAATAATAGGCAAATGTGTAAAAACAGGTTTACGTAATACTAGTCTGGCTTTTTCATGTACCGGAAAAATGCCTAAAGGGAACACCAAAGATTAAATATAAAAACTCCATAGAATTTTACACTGGAAAACAATTTTATCAAAAAAAAAAAAAAAAAAAAATCAACAAAAATATATTATATAGTTACATATAAAAAATTACAACGAAATAAGCAATATGTCTTAATACAAATAGGTATTAATTATTCTAATAAATAAATTAACCAACTTTCCGTTCCTTTGTCTCGACAAACGTCCAGTACCCAAGAGAAGCAAATTTAAAAACTGCACAGAATTATCGCCCTCATTTCCGAGTGGCAACAGTGCAGATATCGGCAATAATGGAAATATCAGCAAGAATCAGCAAGAAGAAATCTATCAGCAAGAATGGCGCGTGCCAATGTTGCTGTTGAATCATGGATTTGACACAATTTCTTAAAAAAAAAAAAAAAAAAAAAAAAAAAAAAAAAAAAAAAAAAACTGAAATGTTTCAGATTTTAAATTACGTCCAAAGGGGCGTTTTTTAACATTCTGTGTGTTACCTTTCTTTATTAAATATCATGTTCCTCGCACTTAAACCATAAGATCCAGTGCAACAGCAATATCGCAAAATAGTTTTAAAACGAGCGTATCTTTAGAATTTCCGATACAGAGACTCACGCGCCGGAGATAAAAATGTTTTTTCTGCACAACGTTGCCATTGCTCGCTTTGAAATCCTTGAGTTTGTTAATCAAAAATTCGTCAAAGTTTTAAAAAATAGGAAATCGATCCTAAAACAAATTTCAAATTTCAAATTGGGTCTCCCACATGCTCATATTCGTTGGAGGATTACGTTATTCAAAATTCGATGACTCTATGTACCGTTGTTTTATCACAATACGAGAAATATACATACATTTATGCATATTTTTCATTATTTAATTTCTTCAAATATAATGCAGGACTCTAACATTTTGTGGCAATAGTTTGAAAAGTGAACCGACATTTATGAGTCCGACGCAAAATGCCAAAACGAAACTAATAGTCCTTCGGGATTCAAATCCCTTTGGACTAATAAAAAACAAATCTCATTCGAATTTTGAAAAAAATCGCTTCGAGGTGTACTGGCTCTTGTCTAGATGCATCCTATGTTCCAAATTTCGTAGCCGTGGGTCTATTAGCTTACGCGCTGCTGGAACGAAAGACAGACACGCAGACGGATAGACTCTTCCTTTTATATATATGTGATGTACCAGCTTTTGTCCGGAATAAATAGACTGGTGAAGAATCATAGATGTAGTCGTAGCTTAAATTATCAGACGATAAGTTTAAGAAACAGGATCCATTTATTATTATTCAAGAGAAATAACAATTACAAAAATCTGATCTCCGGAGTAAATAAAAAAGAATTACTAAACTTTTTGTGTGAAGTTTACTGCATCGTTACATTAAAGAAAAGACCCCGATATTCCTTTGCGAGTCCTTTTATAGCCTCTGGAAAGGCGGAGCTTCCAAGAAATGACGTCAGCCATTCCAGTTCGCTTTAAATATCTCCAGAACATTCTATAACTGTACGTGTAGAAAAGGCGGGAAAAACAACTTGACTACGGGGCTGTGACTTTAACTACACGTACTTTCAAATAAGAGACGTCGCCATTAAAAATGAAAAGAACATGCAGTTAGAATTTTAAGTGCATTTTTACTATTAAGCTTGCAGGCCCGTATGTTTTTGTATTTTTAGGACTAATAGCTCATCGCTATTTATTTTCGTTTTGATTTTAATTTTAGACTAGATTTAGAAAGTTTGATTTTGATTAACATATTTTAACACCTTAATGTGTCATTCTGAGCGGACGCGTCGGGAAATTGGAACAGAGAATTGAGACTATTAAAATTTCCAAGACACTTTGTCTAAATTTTAAAAATTTCTTAGCGAAAAAGTTTCAATTGTCTGTTTCGGCGAAACGCGTAATGGGGTTAGCTTGATTCGACGTTCAAATAAATGAAATTTCCCTTGAAAAGCCAGTTTGGAAGTCGAATTGGGCTAATTTACCATTTTCCGCTTACTTTTTTATCTGTTTGTTTTTTAATGTTTTACATGTCTAATGGTTTGATTTTCATATGTATTAATTTTTTAAAACGTGTTGAACCTTTTGGAGCAGCAGCTCTTGGTAACTTTTAGGCGAGCTTACTACAATTTTTATATTTTATTATTACATACATATATATATAGAATACATATCTTATAAACTTGTTCAAACAGTTTTAAATCTTTGAATGCATCAAAATAACAACAAACACAAAATTAAAAATTCGTAAACACAAATGATGTCCACACCCTGCACATCAACTCATAATAATGACCCCACACTGAAACTTTCAAAACTATATACTATGTAAGCAGTTATGTATCCAGTTGGTTACACTATGCAGGAAGCTAAAATTTGGGTTTTGATTTGATTTATATGACTAAATTTGAGTGTGTCGCAAATGGCAATAACATGCTTCAACCCCTTTCCGTATATGGTTTTACTGCCGGAAAGGCACTATTTATTTATATGTAGTCAGTAACATCTCTTTAATCTTGATGTTAGTGTCTTGGAGGCTCACTGTTGGTGTCTTGCTTGTTACTCTTAAAAGTTCTTAACCAGTTAACTGTGATTGACGAGTATACTCGTCATGGAGAAGCGGCACGATTTTGTGTATTGACGAGTATACTCGTCCTGCGTATACTGGAATGGAAAGATAAGAGGAAGGTTTATTTAGTAAGTACTGTACATAATAAAAACGTAATAGAAACAGAGAAAAAAAAATAACAAAGAACCCGGAGAGCTAGTGATTGATTATAATAAAAAAATATGGGTGGAGTGGATATGAGCGATGGAATTATCACAGCTAGAAAACGACTGAAAAACTACTACGAAAAGATATTTCTCCATTTCTTAGACATTGTGTCTGAATGCATTCATATTATATAAAAAAAATAATGGAACATTATCGCGTATCAACTTTTGGCTCAAATTTATTGAAGACACTTTTACGACGTATCATCAATTAAAAGAAATAAATCGACACAAACTCGGCCCTTTAGACCTAATATAAGCCATTTAGGCGGGAATCATGTTCTGGATTATATACCCGGAACATCGGGGAGGGGGAAAAAAATCTGAAATGTTTCAGATTTTAAATTACGTCCAAAGGGGCGTTTTTTAACATTTTGTGTGTTACCTTTCTTTATTAAATATCATGTTCCTCGCACTTAAACCATAAGATCCAGTGCAACAGCAATATCGCAAAATAGTTTAAAAACGAGCCTATCTTTAGAATTTCCGATACAGAGACTCACGCGCCGGAGATAAAAATGTTTTTTCTGCACAACGTTGACATTGCTCGCTTTGAAATCCTTGAGTTTCTTAATCAAAAATTCGTCAAAGTTTTAAAAAATAGGAAATCCATCATAAAACAAATTTCAAATTGGGTCTTCCACATGCTCATATTCGTTGGAGGATTACGTTATTCAAAATTCGATGACTCTATGTACCGTTGTTTTATCACAATACGAGAAATATACATACATTTATGCATATTTTTCATTATTTAATTTCTTCAAATATAATGCAGGACTCTAACATTTTGTGGCAACAGTTGGAAAAGTGAACCGACATTTATGAGTCCGACGCAAAATGCCAAAAGGAAACTAATAGTCCTTCGGGATTCAAATCCCTTTGGACTAAAAAAACTTTACGCGAAGGTGTTTGCATTGCTGCAAACGTAAGATCAGGAAGGGAGTCGCGTTACTGGTGTTCGATTTGCAAAGTCGCATTGTGTATAGTATCCTGTTTCGCTGAATATCACTCCACAGCAGGAATTTAAATTATTACTTTTATATGTATAATATTTAACTGATTGTGCTTTTAGTTTAATATGTATGTAATATATGTTACGGTGAAACACCGAAGTCTGAAGAATGTCGACTTTCACCGGTGAATGTCAACATTCACATAGTCGCTTGTTGTATGTTCGAAATATTTTCCAAATACTCTTATTTCTGACTTACACCGGTCAATGTCGACATTCATCATGTACTAATGGTGAATGTTGAACACATAAGAATATTATATTTTCTTCTCCGCAATTCGGTCGCGAAAAAACGCACTTGAGACTGAAAATAAGAATTTAAGAACATAAGACTTAAAACACACTGTACATTCAAAATGAGAAAGGAAAATAATAGAAGTTAAAAACTTACTAAATTACGTGATTCAAATCTTATTTATTGCAACAACTTAAACTATTATGACACTTTGAATTGCACAAGAGGCCCTTGCTTTTACAACTGCATTTATTTGCGAAAGTCTCCTCCTTTTTGACCTACACCAGAGCATATCTGTGATTGTCGACGTACACCGGTGAGGGTCCCAATGCACAAGAATTTAATGCAATATTCGATCTTACACCGACGTATTTGGTGAATGTTGGCATTCTCCGGTGAAAGTCGACAGTCTCCAATTTCGGTCTTTTCATGGTAACATATGCTTATGTTAACCAACTAAGTCAATATTAATAATAAAATAGTACTGACGGAATAGATTCGTCAGGGCTCGATTCTGGCGACGCAAAACGGTGCGCACTCTTATCGCCAGAGTTAACTGGTTAAAAAAGATGAAAGGAAAAGTAACTAGCCGCCGTATATGTGAATAAACGAGGTAGTATTCTTAAGCTGTTGACCGTCTTTGGCAGATGAACCATTTGACACCACGCCATCCAGTATAGCTGCGCCCATCCTTCCATTGTGTCTACACACTTTCTTATCTTAAGCTTTCTTATCTTATCTAATCTCGTTCATTTTCGGTTTTGCAGCTGAGGATGGTGGTTCGGTAAAACCATCGGAACTAGTCCTGTGAAAATTTTGAAACTATAACGCTGATTTTTGTTGTTTTGACTTCTGAATTAATATATCATATGAGTAGTGGGAAACGGACAGTTCAGGAAAGGAGGCGGTGCAAGCTCAGAGGCGGAGCAAGCGGAGGCGCGAACCACGTGATTTTCGTCCACCATTCTGGAACACGTGATCCAACATGGCGGAAAGAGGGTGAGTCATTCAAGATGGAGAATGAAAGACCACGTGTTCCAAAATGGTGGACGAAAACCACGTGGTTCGCGCCTCCTCTTGCACCGCCTCTGAGCTTGCTCCGCCTCCTGCCCCTGAACTGTCCGTTTTCCACTACTCATATGTTAATAATAAATTTCTTAATTTGTTTTATAAGTATTATACAAATATATTTCATATGTTAATAATAAATTTCTTAATTTGTTTTATTAAAATTTGGCAGTGAATGGATTTTCAAGATAGACTAACGGAATACGAAAGGAAGAGAAGCATGTTCTAAGGCAGCCCTTTAGAAGGTAAGTGAAACTTCACTAATCTATTTCGAGAACTAAAATTTTAACACGTAAAAGTTGATAAAATTTCAACAATTGTGATGGTTATCGGTAGTTCATTCCCGAATACTATTTATTTGTTATGCTGTTGTTATAACCGTATTTTTCTCAAATTAAATTCTTTGCGTAATTTTCCCTTCTCGATTTCCGTACGATTAAGTTAGCGAAAAGGAGGGGGTTGTATGCAAGTAAGTAGGGTAATTGTAATGAACAATAAATGCAACACGTCAGTTACAGTGATGACACTATTTCGTGGCGTCTCATCTTGCACAGAACGACGTCACTAAGCAATGTCCTTATTGCTGTGCGAGTTGGTGACACCGCAAAGTAATGTCCCATTGCTGTGGAAAATGATGGCACACGAAGTAGTGACATCACTGTCATAATTGTTCTGTATTTGTGTCATCACAACTGTGCAAGAGGCCACGGAACCGTACCCTTAATATTTTGCTCTTTCATTTCATTTGACGTAGGTATCATTTCAGAGAGGTGTTGCCAATCTTCGAATAAAAAATCTCGACCATGGCTGTCGAAGTCACAAGCATTTCCATCGCCTGTACAATCTTTTCTTTGTTATCTCTTTTATATTAATATAATTGCAAAAGATTGATTTCAACCTGTGCAGATCGCGAACGCAAATAAACTAAAACTCAAAAGACCTGATTCTGATCACCAGTTTTCAAGGCACAATTGTTAAAAATAATAATGTCTTTTTAGCCCTGGAGGGTAATAAGATATTAGTCACAAAACGACATTTTGCTTTGAATCACTATAAACAGCATGCCACTTTTCAAATCGCTCTCACCAAATATTTTTGGTCAATATTATATTTAAAGAATTAAATAGTGAAGAATATTCATAAATGTATGCAAGTTTGCCCCTTCGTGAAAAAATGCAACGGTACCTAGAGCCATCCAATTTTGAATAACATAGTCTTCCACCCACCTAGCAGCCTGAAATTTCAATTTCAAATCTGTTTTATCATCCATTTCATATTTTTTAAATTTTAACGAACTTTTAACTCGATTTCAAAACGAGCAGTGGCAATGTTACGGTGAAACACCGAAATCCGGAGAATGTCGACTTCCACCGGTGAATGTCAACATTAACATAGTCTCTCGGTGTATGTCCAAAATATTTTCCAAATACTCTTATTTCTGACTTACACTGGTCAATGTCGACATTCACCATTGTTGAACATATAACAATATTATATTTCCTTCTCCGTCATTCAGTCGCGAATAAACGCACTTGAGACTCAGAATAAAAACTTAAGAACATGAGAACCTGAAACACACAATACATTCAAAATGAGAAAAGAAAATAATAGAAGTTAAAAACCTACTTAATTATACAGTACGTTCTAAATGAGAAAATAAAATAACAGTCATAAAAAACTTACTAAATTATGTGATTCAAATCTTATTTATTTCAACAACTTAAACTATTATGGCACTTTATGACCTCTCTTTTCGACTTTCACCAGAGCATATCTGTGATTGGCATATTTGCAATTATATTAATATAAAAGAGATAACAAAGAAAAGATTGTACAGGCGGTGGAAATGCTTGTGACTTCGACAGCCATGGTCGAGATTTTTTATTCGAAGATTGGCAACACCTCTCTGAAATGATCCCTACATCAAATGAAATGAAAGAGCAAAATACGGTTCCGTGGCCTCTTGCACAGTTGTGATGACACAAATCCAGAACAGTTATGACAGTGATGTCACTACTACACCGGTGAGGGTCCGAATATACAAGAATGTAGTGGAATATTCGGTCTTTCACCGACGTATTTGGTGAGTGTTGATATTCTCCGGTGAAAGTCGACATTCTCCAATTTCGGTTTTTCACGGTAACAGCAACACAGAATACGGAATAAAATATCTTAACTCCAGCGCTAGGCTGTCTATCGGAGTGGCGACACACTGTACAGAATAAAATATTTCCTTAATATGGTTTTCGCTATGTGTAACGTGTAAGAATTGGAGGCTCCCTTCAGCCTACCTGGACACGAGTGTCTCCATAGCTCAAAAGGAGCCCCTTATCTCCACAAACGAAGGCAGCCAGTAACCCAGCCACCCCCAAACAACAAACAAAAAAACTAAATCAAAAATAAATAAGCACATCTAACACAAAATTACAGACAAACAAACAAAAATCCGTAAACACAAATTCACAACATAAAACACCACAGATATCTAAAACCCATATAAACACAAAATTCAATTTTAACAGAAGATTTCTACCAGCGCCCTATTTTCATTAATAAACTTCATTAGAGCAATATAATATGATTTAAAAACTTTAAAATGAATAACACTTGCATTGAAATCAGTAATGTTAAAAATCTGTCTAATAGGGGCTGTTAAACTGCAATCAACCACGAAATGACTAGCATCACCATCCACCTGACAACTATTACATAATTTATTTTCTTGCAGATTAAATCGGTTGAAATAGAACGGAAACTTACTATGTCCAGTTGAAACCTGATTAACATCAATATCGTTCATACATTTCATTTTATTTGTGATTTTAATTAGTTCCATAAATCCTTTGTTTTTAGGTGAAGAGAACCACTGTATTTTCCATTTGTTAACGTAAAATTTTTTCATTCTTCGAATTGCAATTCTTTTCGAACCTGTTACTTCAATATCCATTGCACTGACATTTGAGACCGCCTGCTTGGCCAGGCTGTCGGCCCTCTCATTACCAATAAAACCTATATGGGCTTTAACCCAATGTAGCTTAATATTTAGGTCTATACAAGCCTACTATGGTATCGAAGGGCCCGAGTTCGAATCCCGGAGAAGACATGGATGTTTGTAAGTGTATAGTGCGGGTGCGGCATGGCGGCGCTAATATATGGCGAGTCGAATGTCTTCTCGTCTGGATTGGTAGGAATGGAGAGGGATCGGAGACCGCCAGATTCCCCGCCCCGGGCTGCTCTCCCTCAGAACTGGGGGTGGAAAATAGAAGTCCAAACTCTCTTCGGAGTAGGCTCTGGCAACCGTTGTTCCATGGAATATGAACAATGTATAATGTATGCCATTGGTACACAGCAATAGCTTGTCAACAATATGTAATAATGCCATTATCAATACAGCCTTATACTTTCCCAGCTTGCAAATGCAGTGATGACCCTTGTTAGGCCATGTAATTTTATATATATACAACAACAAATACAGAGGCTCGGACAAGCGGATGCTTAATATTTAAATATGAACTCAAAGTTTCTAAATGTGTAACGTGTATACGAGCCAGTTTCCCTTAGAAAGTCCTCCACGAACGCCTCCCTCATTTTAGGCAGATAGCCCTAGCGTTTCTTGTCATAATTTACGAAACCAAACCATTTGATTAGTCTCAGTTTTAGCTAGAGATAACAAGGATCACTAGGGTGTATTTGCAGAATTGTTTTAAATAAACTAATACTGCTTCAGGAAAGGAGCTACTTAGACAGCATAGTTTGACGTAGGAACTGCATTTAAGGGGACTCATACACCTTAAAACCCATAATATCTTCGAATAGGTGACTGTTGCAAGAGTTGGGATAACTTATATGTTTTAAAAGCAATTACTACCAACTTTTTACAGCTGTCTACATAATATAGCTGCTTTCTGAAATAGTTATCAGAAAGTTTGTGTTGCCACAAATATTTTTATAATTTAATCCGCTTTGTGACAACATTTTTCGTCATGTTTCCACCTAGCGCGCACAATTTAAAACATTATGTTTCATAATTTAATTCCATATTTAATATATAGTTTTTATAACATTTGGAAGCTAGTGTGAACCTAAAATTGTAAAAATTTCATGTTAAATTTTTATTTTATTTTGAGTTGAATTTATAAAATGTATTTTATTAAAATTTGTAATGCTTTCGCCCATAAAATTTTTCAATATTAAAATATTCATCAGATTGTTGGTTCAGTTAGAAAATAGTGCCCGTATAAAGAATTCCATCAAATTTCAAGTATGCACCATTAGCCATTTTAAAAATATGATGCGCGGAAGGTGGAAGCATGGCGAAATATTTTGTCACAAAGAGGATGAAATTACAAAAATATTTGTGGCAACACAAACTTTCTGGTTACTAGTTTCCGAAGCAGCTATATTACGTAGTCAGTTGTAAAAAGTTGGAAGTAATTGCTTTTAAAACAAATAAAATATCCCAGTTCTTGCAATAGTCATATATTCAAAGATCATGAGGGGTTTAAGGTGTATGAGTCCCCTTAAAGAAAGAAAAACGAAGTGAGCTTCGGTATTGCAAAATGCCTTTTTTATCTGCGTGTGTGTGGTAGTACATGGTTCAATTACGTGAATTTTAATGATCTGCTTTATTCCTTTTACAGCGTTTCTGTTTACTTTTGAAGCATCTTTTTGGTCAACTTTTTTTTTTTTCTCCTGCAGGCAACTTTCACTATTCTTCGCCAATTGATTAATCGCCAAGAAAGAGCGATACGCATTCCAAACTCCGTCGCCCGCCAAGCCCCGGTTACCCATGATATATGACCCAGCGCGCCAACAGCTCAATCAATGGGTCCAGCCGTCACCGGCAGTCGGTATCTCCTTTTAGAAAATCCCGGGCATCGTTAATACCTAGTACTTTGGCTATGGAGCGGGCGGCTGCTCCAATTTGTCAGCAGCCACGGGAGTTAAATAAATATGGGCGGGAACACAAAAGACCGGTCGGGGATTTATTTTGTACCGGAGATTTGGCATCGCGCTTTCCTACAAAACGACAGCAGCGCACCGCCGTGGTGGACGACGCGAACCGCGTGCGTTGGGTCGGTGGTCGGGTGCTTATGAATGTGGGGGGGACGATTACAAAACCTGACGAAAGCTACCTGAAGGTCAGTTATTGTTGGATTATTCGGTGACCAAAACACAATTTAACTACCTTACCCCTCAGTCAACCATTTGCAGTCCACCGAACAAGGGTTCTATTACGAGACACTTAGGCTTTTTGCCTTTATCCCCACATTAAGAATTATTTTTATCGCCAAAAAGAGGGTTCCACAAAGAGGTCAAATTTAGTGCCAAAATGGTAAATTAACAAAGAGTAACTGCCTTCCACAGTGAAAAACAGGTAAAAACACTGAAGGACTTACTTTAATAATTTTTGTGTCGGAAAAGGGCCAGAATCAATTTTGAGGGATGGGGGGTTTACATCATGAATTTTTGAAAAGCAACGACGTTTTCTTGATCATTGGTCATGTGGTGTTGATACCACGAAAGCGAAAAACTTCATGTCGGAAGTGCTTCGGGTCTGGGGGGGGGAGTGGGAACTCTTTAGGAGAGTTAGATTTAAAGAGACACGGCCAGCAATTTAAGTGTTATATCAACTTGATCAATGGTCATGTGGTGTTAATAACACGAGAGAGGAAACACTCGCGAAAAACTTCATGTCGGGAGTGCTTCGGGTCTGGGGAAGTGGGAACTCTTTAGGCGAGTTAGATTTAAAGAGACACGGCCAGCAATTTAAATGTTATATCAACTTGATAAATGGTCATGTGGTGTTAATAACACGAGAGCGGAAACACTAGCGAGAAACTTCATGTCGGAAGTACTTCGGGTCTGGGGAGGGGGGAAGTGGGATCCGTTTAGGCGAGTTAGATTTAAAGAGACACGGCCAGCAATTTAAGTGTTATATCAACTTGAAAAATGGTCATGTGGTGTTAATAACACGAAAGAGGAAACACTCGCGAAAAACTTCATGTCGGAAGTGCTTCGGGTCTGGGGGGGGCGAGTGGGAACTCTTTAGGCGAGTTAGATTTAAAGAGACACGGCCAGGAATTTAAGTGTTATATGAAGTAATGAAAAATAGCATTAATTCTCATAGTGAGATTAAGTTGAAATTAAATAATAATAATCAATGCATTGGAAACCCTTTTAAGAAGGGAACAACAGCGTGCTTCGAGTCTGATAACAACCGCTTACGGTTGAAAGAAGTAAGATTGCTCGATTACGAAACAAAGAGTGACCCTGAGAGAAGCTGAAAGATCAGCGAATCCATTTGCAGTCGAGGCCTTTTTCGCTTGGGCGAATTACAGGGCATAATTTCTAACATTAGAAGTGCCGCAGCCGTATGGAAGACCGTCAGCAAAGAGGAACAAGAGTAAATAAATAAATAAAATGACCATTAAATTTATTAATAATTTTTAAATTAAATAGTTAATTATTATCAAATTAATTAATAGCTATTTAATTAATGTTTAGTAATTGTTATTTAATCAATAATTATAGTTTAATTGTTTATTATATCATTAATTAATTATTATTTATTGAAATAATTAAATAATTAAAGATTAAAGTAATTAAATTAAATGTAAAAAGATAAATTAAAATTTAATAAGTGAATTTTAATATAATTTTATTGCTAAAAATAAAGTATTCGAGATAAAATTTCTACTGAAATTGTTATTCAATTACATAAAAGAAGTGCCGCAGCCTTCTTAGTTAGGGCTCCGGTGCGTTCCGGCCTAATTTAAGCTCTGATCGTAAGGGGGGAAAAAGTTCTTTTTTATCATCCCAAAAATTAAATATACTTAAAGAATAGTTGATGAAAATTGAGATAATCTAAAAACAGGTTGGAAACAGAATGAAGGCGTAAAGGTATGTGTGAGTGGGTGGAAACAAAAAATGAGGGGAATCTTGGTGAGGGAGAACGTTCTCTTTGACCGCGGCTTTCTGCTGATATAATTATAGTCATCAAGCGGATGTGTGTCAGGGGTAAAATGAGTCCTGAATCTGACTCCTAAGGACGAATCTAAAGTTGCTGGTTACGCTTTTCGCCCTCCCCCCGTATTTAGTAACATTAGTTGATACTCTGGGAAGACTGTATAGGACGTGCTTGTGCAGTTAACCTCAGTATTTCACTCTTATTGTATTCGCTGTCACTTCACACACAAATTTTCCTTCCTGCGAGGATAACTAACTGTAACCATTGATAACAATACGCTAGATATGATGGCATGGCGAGAAATTTACGCTTTCCTAAACAAACTCCCCCAAATTTATCACCCTTTTTAAAGGGTAAGGTTTCCGCATGTGAATGAGGGGACTTTACTTGAACGTCTCATGTTCTCATGAGTTCGTATTTCTAGGAAAATAGAGTATTACAACGTCTGCTTATTGTTAAACTAAAACATTACGAATTCTATTTTTCCCCCCTTGAAATTGTAGTTTTGTTTTATAAAAAGAAGTACCGGGGCTCATCATATTTAGGGCTTTGGTGAGCTCCGGCTAAAATTGTAATTTATTTTAAAAATTGAGAAGTGCCGGCGCAGTTTAAGCACTGGCGAATCGCCAAGTCGAGACGATTTTCTACATATTTCGGGACTTTCTTACAGCTATAAAATTCTTGCACGCAATTGAAAAAAAATATAATGGCTCTTTTAATTATTAAATTCTTACTATTACTTAATTACACCCTCTCTATATCTTGTTCAACTTTTGAATCGTTAATAAAGTACTTTTTATTCATCCACTCAAGTTCAGATACATTTTTTTTTAAACTTGCAGTGTATGGCACATGGTATTAATAGAGATTTTTCACGTATTAAAGTCAATTCTTACTTATTTATTCCTGTTTATCAGAACTAAAGATACGCTATTTTTTTAATATATTATACTAGCCGCGTCGTGGCCAGCCTTCGTCTGGCTTTTAAATGTACCGAAAAAATGCCCAGAGGGAACACCAAACATCAAATTTAAAAACTGCACAGAATTTTACTCTACAGAGGAACTATACCATAAAAAAATTCAATAAAAATATATAACATATAAAAATTACGATGAAATAAGTAGTATTCCTTAATACAAATATTAATTACCCTAATAAATAAATTAATCAACTTCCCGTTGGGAAATCTTAAGAATTCAAATGGTATAAAGGAAGGTAAGAACTTTGTTTCCCCCAAAAACAATTATGCAAAACTTTTTATGTAATCAAAATTATATGTAATTAAAACGTAAAATATAAAAAATTACAATGAATAAGCATTAAATCTCATATTTTCAATAGTAAACAGTCAGCAGTGTAGTATCGAAAGTAATGAATGAAAAATTGTTCCCAAAACCACATTTATAAAATAATGAAACTATCATGAGAAAGCAATTGTGCTTTGTGGATGACATAATTCAAAATATAGAGATCTCTTTGCCATTAGTTAATAAAGAGGGTGGGGAAAGGAAATTCTTTGTTATGCCTCAGGAGATACATGCCCGGCCCACCAGCGGCCGAGCGGTAAGTCGTTGAACACTGGTAGTTCGGTCCGAGGTTCGAATCCCGCGAAAGGGCTGGCTGCATGGGCGTTTTCGTGGTTTTCCCATGTGTAACGTGTATACGAGCCAGTTTCCCTTAGAAAGTCCTCCACGAAAGGCATCCCTCCCCTTAGGCAGATAGCCCTAGTGTGCTTTGCCATAATTAAATACACACACGGGAGATAAATGCGCGTCAGAAGAAGACGATCGCGATGTGCGTGTTGCATGTCACAAAATCAAAAGAAAATAAGCAGTATTCCATCTCATTTTCAACAGTCAGCAGTCTAGTATACAAAGAATTGAATGAAAAGGTGTCAAAACCACATTTCTAAAAGAGTGCAACTATTCGAAATGATGCGGTTTCATCCAAAAAAAAAAGGTAAATAAAAAAAATCTCATTCGAAATTTGAAAAAAATCGCTTCGAGGTGCACTGGCTGTTCTCTAGACGCGCCTATGTACCAAATTTCGTAGCCCTGGGTCTATTAGCTTACGCGCATTATTATATGTAGAGAAAACTTGCAAATCATAACAGTGTATTAGGAATTCTAACGTGCTGTACAAATTAATTTCATAACAACTTATAAATAATAGTACACGACTGTGATAAACGTGATTGCAGTATTTAACAAAAATAAGTGGCAACAGTAAGACAGTTCTAAAGATTTTTAAAGTGTATGGAATCAAAGAATTGTAGTTTTGTAGAGATGGATGAAGCGGATGTAATGTACTATTACTTCGCAAAGTTGGTTGCTAAGCACTGCAGATTATCCAGTAATCACTGTAGTACTGTAGATTATGCAGTAATATGTCTAGGACGATACCTCTTCGCAAGAGGTCAGACATATATCGCCTTGAGTCGCGTGAAATCATTAGATGGAATATTAACCCTTTAATAGTCGAGTTATTTTGATGATTTGGGTACACAAATTGTCAAATTTTTTTATTGGAAAAATCAAATGTTTAGTACAAAATAAAATATACTTAAGTAGTTAAAAATTGATATTTTGAAGTACATGGGTAAAATTTTTAAAGTTCTGTAACCACTGCGTATTTGCTTGAGGCTGCTGCCACTCAACATGGCAGTTTTAAAGTTCGCTTCTAGTGGAGCATTATTTTCTAAAAAAGAAAGAAAATTAATTATTTTCTAAAAAATAAAGAAATGAAAATAAATAAATAAATAAATAAATAAAAGTGAATACGTATTAGTAGTTCGGTAATTCAGTCTTGTGTGGTACAACTGGAAACAGTTTTCTAAGCACAAACCAACTCCACAATCACTACACCAGAACCGTGTTTCCTTCCTTATCTTTTTCGCATTTTTATCCTTTTTCGAACAACATACTTTGCAGTCTTGTAGGCTCACGTTTCACAGGAGTAGGAGGAATATAGGAAATAAAATGTCGTTCAGTAAGACGGGCAGGGTTATCTATTGTAGATGGTCTGCCAATATTCTTTTGTCCAGAAGCTGCATCATCATATTTATGTAAAAGCTCTTCTACAACTTGGATTCGAAATTCTAAAAATGCAATACGTTTCCCAACTACATTTTTATAGAGTAAATATGAGTTCCAAAGTACCTTGTCTAGTAAATGTAAAAATATCTTTTTATAATATTATTTCTGACGTTTTCGGATTGTTGGATGAAAGGATATTTCCTAATCACAGCGATCTACACCATAATTAGACTGTAGTCAGAAACAATCTTCGGCTTGAGTATATCTTCATTTTTTTTTTTTTTTTTGAGGCTGACCATGGAAATATCATGAATACTGCACATCAGACACACATCTTTCATCTTCGGTTGAAGAATCTAAATCATCTATATAACGTTTCAAAGAACTGGACGCCATTTTACAACAAAAAGATCCCGTGCACGTTGAACCAAAGAACTTATAACCTCTGACCTTTGAAATCTTCAGTAAAGTGCTGTCATCTATTGAATTGAGCGCACATTAACTTTTCCCGAGATACTGTCGGGTTTGACAAAGAAATGAAGCCGAAATAAACGTCTCCCGATATATATTCGGGTATAACAATACGATGCACTCAAAAAAAATTACCCCGAGTAATACTCGGGCGTGACATTTTCGAACACCAGTGCTGTGCCCGAGTTAAGCTCGTGCATGACAGTTACGAGGTTAATTGAAGAACTAAACTGCTCGGAATTCACTGGAAAGCTTCCTTATAGTAATGAAGCATTGCAAGAAATGGGTAGAATGAGAAATTACAGACCAACAGCAGCTTCATAAAAAAAACGCAAAAAAAGTTAATAAAAAGTAACTAAAATAAAATTTTTCTTTGTTGACCTAAGTAGGAATTGACTTTTAAGTTTTTATATATTACTTGTCTGTAAATATACTTGCGATCTTGTGGTTTTTGCGCGGGATACAATTCATTGCGGCATTTCCTTTGATTTTTGTGTACGTTATCGGTTCTGAATTTGGTCTTTTCTGCTGAATCATTGTCGCTTTCATTTTCACTGTTCTATTACATCGAATTTTCGCCTTCTTACGCTATCGTCACAACTACTTACCTTCTCTTCTATCGTCAAGTCTATGTACGTACATAATTTCAGTCTTGATCATCGAAAAATCGAATTCAGTTCGCTTAAAGTGATTTCTTCATTATACTCCATGCTTATTGCGTTCTCTAAATTTGACAATAATATTCCTATTGTCGCGAATGTCGAGTTCCAAGTAATGTGGAAGACGCATATAAAAATGAATCAAAAAAAAATATTTGGTAAATCTTCTGATTATGGTAACTTGGGCGATTTTTTTGGAGAAAATTTGGCGACCAACCCTGCTACAGCAACCTGCTAGTTTTTTTGGACGCCATTTTGTTTTCACGAAGTAAAGGCATGTATTTAATGTATGTATGTATGCGCGAGTGTATGTATGTGCGTGTATGTGTACATGTACACACACACATACATTCGTATTTGTATGGTGACTATGTAGAAAAGTAGTATTTGAGTGTGGCTTTCATCTGTATATAATAAAATTTGTTTCCTATACTTTGTTTATTTTTTTATTCCAAAACGTAATCTACTTTCTGGATAGCCCTCGTATATGCATACGTGAACACATACATCCATACATACATGCATTTCTGAATCCGGTCCTGATAACAGGGCGGTTTTTAGGCCATTGTCTGCTCGCGTCCTTTTCTAAGATTGCCGTCCCCAAATTAAGAAAAAAATGCTCAATGTTTAATAAAATTTTTATTTCATACTCACTAAGTACTTACGTATCTGAAATTGTATAAAAAATACTGGTAAAACTGAATATTACGGGCCAGAATGGCGCATTTCCAAAAAATTGCCAAGTCGCCGAATCGGTTGTTTTCGCGGGTTTTAGAAAATCGCTAACTCTTCATATCGCCATATTAGATGGTTTGCAAATTTGAATAATTTTCTGTAAACATGCAAAAAAAAAAAAAAAAAAAAAAAACATGCAAACATGCAAAAATATCTAAAACAGGACTTCAAGAAAAACAACAAAAAAGGGCCAAAGTGCAGAATCACCCACTGCTTGGTGCGTTTTTAAGAATTGCACATGCTCGGTATCCATGTACACATCGACCTATTTTCACTTAAAAAACATCTCAGCATTGCACGCAAATGGCATTGCGCACTCCCTTTATCCATCGACCTATTTTCACTTAAAACAATCTGAGACAAAATAATCTGCGATTCGAACTGTATACGTCTCAGATTATAGGTAAAGTCCTACCTAGTAACCTTTATCGCCTTACCAAAATGTCACCAAACTACCTGTTACCATATTCCAAGGATTAGCCAATTATTTAACCCTTTGAGGGCAGGAAAAGGCAATTAACTTTCTCTTGTTTTATTTACTAGTATGTCGGATGTTAATTGAAATTGTTTGCAACAATTACACATATTTTGTTCAAGACGCATGGGGAAAAACTACCACTTTTGATTGTTAGTTTCAGTGACCACGGCTCTCAGAACACACCCCTACAAATCGCTCTCTGTGGTACTCATGGAAATATTTTTTCTTGCATGTGTTGCATTCCCACACTGTTCTTACAGGCTTTCTCATGGTGCCGCAGAGTGCACATTGTCGTGATGTTGTATTCAATGGCTGGTGCTTATTTTCTTGAAGACTAATTGCTGCATCAACTACTGGCTTATGTTTCTTAAATGTCATTTAGTGACCTACAAGGGAACTTCAGAAACGGTCAGTCTTGAAAACCACTCGCACGAGTGAGCAAGACGTTCAATAGAAAAGGTTGTTACTGTAGGTAACCACCGCCCTTCTAAGAGTTAAGATTAAAGAATGGCAATTATGTTAATTTTTTTTTTCCCTGTAAAATGTTGCCATTGTCGTCGTCGCGTTTGTTAATCAAGAATTCGAAGTAATACGAAATCGATAATAAAACTCATTTCAAATTCAAATTAGGGCTTCCACATGCCCACATTCGGTGGAAGATTTACGTTATTCAAAATTGGATGTCTCCAAGTCCCGTTGTTTTATCACAGTGCGAGAAACATACATACATTCATGCAGATTTTTCATTATTTAAGTTCCGTTGCTCAATCAAGTATTAACGGGACATGTTCGATTTCCTAATTACTGTTATAGATTTCATAAGTCGCATGAATTGTCTCTGTGGTCAGCCGGGTTACCTGGCAACAAGTTCACACTGTATATGGGATTGGTTCACTTAGAGAACCTACCGGAGCAGAATATTCTGGTAACATTGCGAAGATTGATGAAAAACTTCTATATAAAACTGAAAAGGCAAAACTGGATTTATACATTAAGTCATGCATGTTCAGGATTATTATGAACTTAGATAGATATGCATATTTTATTTTAGATCAGTAAATACTGTTATATTAATAAAATATACAAGGTGTGTTCGAAAAATTCGGTGATTGGTCTCATAATTAAAAAACCGCGCAGGTTAGGATCTTGCACTCACGCAGACGCAGTGAGAGAAATGTCAGCTAGAGCCATCGAACGGCCATTTTACGACAGATAAGAGGAAGCGCACGGTACGAGCAGTTTAACACAGTCAGTGTGAGAAAGATTGTCATTGTGACATGGAGCAACACATAAACATAAAGTTTTGCTTCAAGGTAGTCAAAACGGCGACGGAGACACATGACATGTTAGTGAAAGTTTACGGTCAGGAAATCTGCTCCATGACAACCCCCGGCCGCACACTGCGATCCGTGTAACCCAATTCCTCGACAGGCACCATGTTCCAGTTTTGGATCACCCTCCAGATCTGGCTCCCGCGGACTTCTGTTACCTCGCCTCAAAGGAGTTCTGAAAAGCCAACACTTTTCCGACATTACTGAGATCCAACAACGTGTGACAACGGTGCTTCGAGCCATACCGAAAGAAGCGTTTGCAGACAGTTTCCAACAATTGTACACCCGATCTCAAAAGTGTATTGTTGCTAATGGCGAATACTTTGAAGGCCAGTAAAGCTATTTTGCTTGTTTCTCTTGTTTCCTTTTTTTTTATGGTAAAATTCACCGAACTTTTCGAACACACCTTGTATATTTGAATTACGTATAGAAGCGAGAATTTTTCAATGTTAATCAAAAATTGATTATTTTGTAGAATTAAGTAATATCTCTACATATTGTTACGAAATATCCAGGCGCGGTGAAATAGCTTCCCCACAAAGCAGTCTTATGGTTGCTATAAAATGACAAGATAAGTAGGGTTGCCAAATTTGGCGAGAAATCGCCCATTTGGCGACATGCCACGAACAGATGAAGAACCTTCTGGAACGAATTCTTACCGGTTTAGCCCAGAATGTTCTCGAACACCAGCCAAAAGCTATATAAGCCCTGCTGGCACGCTGAGAGTGAGTTAGTATCGCGTGTGTGCCTCGTCCAGAGTGCGAGATAGTTAGCCAGTCCGTGCGGAGTGGATCGAGTTGACAGCCGGCCAGCGAGTGCCGAGTGGGTTATCGAGTGCATCGAAGAGTCTCTTAGTGTATCGCGGTTAGTGCATCGTAGAGATAGCGTGCTGAGCTCCGGGAACGACTGAACCGAAGAGTCGGGAGCCGTTCTCTGTGTGTCGTCGAGTGCATCGCGAGTTGTAGCGTGGAGAGTGTCGAGAGTACGTGGAGTTCCGAGATCGACCGAGCAGAGTCGGGAGCTGTACTCTGGTGCTTTGCAGTGAAGCTGCCTCTACCGTGATGGCTTGATAACCTGAAAACTGTATCGCTTATCGTGTCAGCGTGTTTATAACAGTTCGAGGATTGTAAACGATATTTTGGAGCTGTCCTGATTAATATTGGCTAAATAAAGTGTGTTTCGATATTTCATCAAGTGTCGTCGTTATACACTCCAACCCCACACGAACCTCGTACTTACGAACGAGAAGTAAAGGAAAGAAAATAACGTTAACAACTGGTGCCAGAAAAGAAACACGCAACACTATAATAATAAAAGAAAGATTCTGCGTGTCTTTGGTTCGTGCTGCGCGTAAACTAATAGGCCCAGTGTTACGAAATTTGGTATGTAGGTGCATCCAGACAACAGCCAGTGCACCTCGAAGCGATTTTTTCAAAATTTGAATCGTATTTTTTTTTAATTTTGTCTTTTCGATTTTATCGCATCATTTTGAATAGTTTCATTCTTTTAGAAATGTGGTTTTTGGCAACAGTTTTTCATTCAGTCGTATACTGGACTGCTGACTGGTTAAAATCAGCACTGTCGCCACTTGGAAAAATGAGGGCGATCATTCTGTGCGGTTTTTAAATTTAATGTTTCTTTCGGATACTGGACGTTTGTCGAGAGAAGGGAACTGAAAGTTGGTTAATTTATTTATTAGAGTGATTAATAATTAATATTTGTATTAAGGGAGATTGCCTATTTCATTGTAATTTTTATTATATGTTGTAAGAGACATTAAGATTTTTTGGAAGCAAGCGAGATGGAAAAAAGCAACCGCCTTCGCCGGGAATTGAACCACGGACCTCTGGAATACCGGCCAAGCGTGCAGACCCACTACACCACGAAGGCACGTTAGGAACCTTACAATGTCACACATTTTTTTTAATTTGTGGATTTTTTTAATGAAGTTGTTCTGCGGAGTAAAATTCTGTGCAGTTTTTAAATTTAACGCTTGTTGTTTCCTTCAGGCATTTTTGCGGTACATTTAAAAGCCAGACGAAGGCTGCCAGCGTAGCTGCTAGTAAGTTCTTAACATGAGTAATTATTAGATTATCTTGCAATATAGTAAGAATTTTATACAGACAGAAAATCTCTGTACATATCATTTGTTATAAAATACGTTCGCAAACATGATTGTTATTACTAATGGAAATATTTAATGTTTTTATCTTGCTTGCTGTCTGTCTCTGAATATAACTGCTTACATCGTAATGTGTGTATTATTTTGAATAAAAGTCGAGATGACACTGTTGGCGAGGCCGACACATTTTCCTCGGGGGGGGGGGAGGGCGAGTGGCAGAACGAGTTGTCCTTATCTGTAGTTTTGGTTCCAGTCTTCCATTATTTGGTTGGTTTTAGTTTTGCCGGTTGTGCCAGTTTGGCGGTACGGCTTTTTATTATAATTATCAATTAAGTTATAATTAATTATATAATAATTATTGATTAAATAACAATTTATAATCATTAATTAAATAGCTATTAATTAATTTGATAATAATTAATTGTTTCATTTTAAAATTATTAACGAGTTTATTAGTCATTTTATTTACTTATTTACTTGGGCTCCGGTACTTCTGCTTTTACAAATTAAGCCCTGTCCTTATGCACCACACAAAAATAGGTTTGAGTGTATTTTATTCGATAATTTTTGTTTCTATGATTTTAAGTAGTATTCTGCTAAATAACATTAATAATTAACATTAATAATAACGAGGATAATAATAGATTTATACTATTTTCCAAAATCTGAGAGTCGAACGTAGTAGAACGTTAATGGCACTACCCAGAGTATTGAATCAGAATAACATAAACGCAATTCCTTGGCGACCCCTTTTCCCTAGTGTACTGCATTTGAACACCCAACTTGGGCGTTCTAAACGATTCGGAAAGATCCGTGAGAACATCCAACCCCCGAATATCAGGAGGCGAAATAACTTTGAATAGATTCGTCACGGCCGATTTCGGACCTCGACGTATTAAGACTTCGACTTCCGATAAGCCAACCAACTAAAAAAAAAAAAAGTCTTTCGATTTCTATAGCTTTTCATAGCTTTGGGGCACAAATGCATTCGTGATATGCCGGTTAACCACGCTTGTCAAGTTAAAAATAAAAGAGACGTTCATTCGAGATTAAGTTAACCACGAGAATTTTGTCCATGAAATGTAAAAAGGGGGAGTGCACACCATCTGGCCGTGCTTGTTATTCAAAGATTGGTAATCGTGTTTCGCGTTGCCATTGACTGGAAGATTTTATTTTGAGCACTTTTTTTAAGCTTTTTCGAAATGGCAACATTCATTTTTTTTTTTTTTTTTCCAACCCTGAAATTGATGGTTTGGATTTAGTCATACCGTCTTTGGCTATAGAAAAGTTCTCTTTTTTTGCTTCCGCCAATTTCACGGGTTTAAGAAAGCACAGCGTTGAAAGACGTCAATTCATTGGCTTGAATCGAATATGAGGATCGTTCGAATGATTACGGCAAAGTCATGAACTGGTTGTCAATTGCGTCTTTCAACGCGCATTTACTAATATTCTCCAAGAAGAAGAATTTCATACAATAAATTTTAAATTCTCTTTAAATCCCCGAGTTTCTAGCATCTGCTTTTGTTCAGTATCCTCCTATCAGAATATTCTTTCGAACATCATACTTGTCTTTCACATTAAAAAAAAAAAATTGAGATTATATACAAACTGTCCTTTACGAATGTCATACTTGTCTTTCATTAAAAAGCTTCACATTTGAAAATCTTTTGAGATTATATACAAACTGTCCTTTACTTTTAATAAGACTTCAGGATATACAGGGTGGTCATTAAAGAAGCTTCCCGATAAATGAACCGCTACCACTCTATCCGTTCGATCAATCGAAATGGAATTTCAGATTTTGTTATTTGAAGTTATGTGCTCGAGATTGTGAAGATTTAAAGCAATACAGCTGTGACGATTAGAGAGAAAATAAAAAATTCGAAATTTTTAAGCGGCAACATCCACTTTTTCCCCTGCGGAATTTAATGAACGCTCTGAAACCCGAAAATGGCGATTGAACAAAAACGAAATACTAGTGCTACGAAAGGTGCCCGCGTAGAACATTTACAAAGAACAGCATTGTAAAGAACCAATGGCAACACAGGAGAGGAAAGCGTATAAAGTATTATTTTCCTTGTTCCGGCTTGCCTTTGTGGTGCAACGGTTGCACACTCGGCGCTTATTCGAGAGGTCCAGGTTAGAGTCCTGGTGAGGACAACGCCAGTTACTTTGTCTACTTGGGCTGAGACTACAGTTTAAGTCATGATGTATCCTGCGTTTTTTTTATTAATTGAAACGCAGTAAAGAAGAATGAAATGGGTCGAAACTAATTTGGAGAATGGACCATCTTTTTGAACTGTTGTTACCATGGTTACGAGGCAAACAGGGTGGGAGAAAATGATCTCGGAGCGAAAAATTTAAAGCAACAGACTACACTTACGTACGGGAATCTACGGACCAATCTCTGGAAAAGATGGAAGGAACAATGTGGCATTTAATTTACAATCATTCCACCATTCGGATGTGCCTAACCGGAGTAAAGAATTAAAAGTTGGAAATGTTGTTCTTTTGGATGGGTGTACTAACTAAGTCCGAACTCTTATGGGAGTTTGGTGTGGTAGCAGAGTTACATAGAGGACCAGATCAACATGTTTGTTCTTGTTTCATTAAAACGTCCGACGGACAATTAAAGAAACCCATACAACTCTTATATCCGTTAGAAATTGTGAACCAGGTTGAGAAGCCCTGACGTTTCCAGCATTTAACCCTTTAGCTGTCAAGTTATTTTGATGATTTGGGTACACAAATTGTCAAATTTTTTTTTATTGGAAAAATCAAATGTTTAGTACAAAATAAAATATACTTAAGTAGTTAAAAATTCATATTTTCAAGTACATGGGTAAAATTTTAAAGTTTTGTAGCCACTGCATATTTGCTTGAGGCGACTGCCACTCAACATGGCAGTTGTAAAATTCGCTTCTAGTGGAGCATTATTTTCTAAAAATGAAAAAAATTATTTTCTAAAAAATAAGTAAAAGTGAATACCTATTAGTAGTTCAGTAATTCAGTCTTGTGTGGTACAACTGGAAACACTTTTCCAAGCACAAACCAACTCCACAATCACTACACCAGAATCGTGTTTCCTTCCTTATCTTTTTCCCATTTTTATCCTTTTTCGAACAACACACTTTGCACTGTCTTGTAGGCTCACGTTTCACAGGAGTAGGAGGAATATAGGAAATAAAATGTCGTTCAGTAAGACGGGCAGGGTTATCTATTGTAGATGGTCTGCCAATATTCTTTTGTCCAGAAGCTGCATCATCATATTTATGTAAAAGCTCTTCTACAACTTGGATTCGAAATTCTAAAAATGCAATACGTTTCCCAACTACATTTTTATAGAGTAAATATGAGTTCCAAAGTACCTTGTCTAGTAAATGTAAAAATATCTTTTTATAATATTATTTCTGACGTTTTCGGATTGTTGGATGAAAGGATATTTCCTAATCACAGCGATCTACACCACCCATAGTTAGACTGTAATTAGAAACAATCTTCGGCTTGAGTATATCTCCATTCTTTTTTATTTTGAGGCTGACCATGGAAGTATCATGAATACTGCTCATCAAACACACACCCTTCATCTTCTGTTGAAGAATCTAAATCATCTATATAATGCTTCAAAGAACTGGACGCCATTTTACAACAATAACTGTGCACTTTGAACCAAAGAACTTATAACCTCTAACCTTTGAAATCTTCAGTAAAGTGCTGTCATCTATTGAATTGAGCGCACATTATCTTTTCCCGAGATACAGTCGGGTTTGACAAAGAGATGAAGCCGAAATAAACGTCTCCCGATATATATTCGGGTATAACAATACGATGCACTCGAAAAAAAATTACCCGAGTAATACTCGGGCGTGACATTTTCGAACACCAGTCTCGGGCATGACAGTTAAAAGGTTACACTTAATGTCTAAAATCGGGAGTGTCGAAGCTCTGTGGAAGGTCGTCAGGAAGAAGGGAAAATTAAATAAAATAACTAATAAAATCCGCAAGATTTCGGACTTTAAACTATACCAAAAGGGACGTTTTTTAAAGGTTTTGTGGGTTCCCCTTATTTTTTAAATATCAGGTTCTTTGCATTTAATCCATAAAATTTAGTTGAAAAGCAATATCCAAAAATAATTTTTAAATGAGCCTATTCTTTAGAATTTTCGATACAGTCTCGCGCGCTGGAGTTAGAAATGCTTTTTTTTTTTTCTTTCTGTACAGTTTTGCCATTGGTCGGTTTGAAATCGTCGAGTTTGTTAATCGAAAGCTCGTTAAAGTTTTACAAAATATGAAATTGGATAATAAAAGAAATTCGAAAATCGGTGGAGGATTACGTTGTTTAACCCTAACCGTGTCCGGTCTGCACACACCTTTCTCCACACACAGAAAATTTGAATGAAAAAGAATTTATTGATCACTCTGAACCTTCTTTATTTATAGTAGATGGGAGCTCAACACAAATCAGTCCATATATTTTAGCGATATTTAGTTTTTTATGACTCTCATTTTTCAAAGAAATCTTCCGGACTTTCTTTCGGGTATAAAAGGAATTGTTTGAAAAGAAATTTCTGTTATTTTTTTTGGCTGTATGATAATCTACTTTCTCTATATTAGTTTTAAATTTTTATCTTGAAATGTTACCTAAAATCAGACGGGTTCACCGATCATCTAGGACAACTGAGAGTCTGTATTCTTTGTTTCTCCTCCTCTCATCGGTCAGTTCATTGACAACAATGCTCTTTTCGGCGCTCTCTTCGAAGCTCTATTCAATGAGTGTGCCCACTTTGGGCACCACAGAATTAAACGATAAGTGCTGTCTTCACAAAATTTTACTTGTGTACTCTAGGCGTAATTAGACTGCCTACCTTTTTTTTTTTTTTTTTTTTTTTTTTTTTTTTTTTTTTTTTTTAAATCAAAATTCCAACTTTAACAGGTAGCGTGCCGGAAGGGGTTAAAACTGGATGGCTCTAAGTACCGTTGTTTTATCCCATGCGAGAAACATGCATACATTAATTCAGATTCTTCATTATTATTATTATTTAATTTCTTTAAATATAACACAGGGCCTTTAATGTTTGGTGACAACAATTTGAAAAGTGAACCGACATTTATAGTGAATCGATGCAAAATGTCAAAAGGAAATGAATAGCCGTTTTGCACAAATTGGCCCTCTGGACTAATAATTAAAGTAGTTAAATTAAAATTGAAGAAAATATAACGATATAAATAAAAATTTAATAAATCATTTAATGCACGATGAATGGTTAAATGAAAGAAAGAAAATATGAGGTCTCATCTTATGTGGAGATACAGCTGGACTTAAATTTTACTCAGAAGTACTCCGACTTCGGAATACTAATAATACTGAACAGTACTTCCTGAATAACTCCGGCTGAATTTAAGCCCTGAATATAGGTATAACGCAGTATTTCAAGAGGTAAGTGAAATAAAAAATATTCTTTTTACAGTACATCAGTGAAAAAACGTAAAACGATGAAAGTGTCATTGATGAGAATAGAGAGAATGCTAGGAACAATGACAGTTGGGAAAGAATTTTAATGGAGAAGTGTAGTTTCGAAAACAGGAAAGAGTCCTATGCTTTCTGACCGCGATGCCCTGCGTTATATAATTCCACCTGTCAAGCAGATTGAGACTGGGCCAAAAACGTTCCTCCGAATCCGATCCAATAACAACATGGGAATAATTGTAAGGTCTCCACAAGTGACTATTTTTGTCCGCCATATTTGGCGACATAGTTTAAGTGTACAGGAGCTTTGCAGTGAGAGGTCAGTAGCGATGGACGTGCACGGCTAAGGTAATCACTTTTAGTACTTTCGGGAACAAAACAATTTAGCCGAATTTATAAATTCATTGCACTACTAGGAAAATAAGCATTTCTTATGCGGAAGGGGACTTTTCTTTCTTTAAAAGTCTAAGTTATTTCCACTGCTTTCTTAACGTGCCTTCGTGGTTTGGTGGTCAAAAATACATTCAGCGAGTATTCGAGAAGTCAGAGTCCCGGCGGCATATTTCACAAGTGCACATCAGTGTAGCCAATGAGCGAGGGGTTTCGAAAATGGACCAATGAGCTTCTATTCTCTAGGCGACGCTAAATCTTCGTGCATATGAGCGTTTGTTGTTTACGTTTAATTTACATTTGTTTCGCAATTATAAATGTATGGCCTTTTAGCAGAAAATGTCGTATTGTTTTCCTTTTAAGAGTGTAAATGAATCGCCGACATTTTACTTTCGCGATTTTTATCACGCATTGATATTTGGATTGATGTTCACGGCATATTATTATCGCTCTTACATCGCGAAAATGACTCAAGCTACAGTTAGCTTCGATTATTATGCATTTACTAACACCTGTGGATTAAGATAATTCAAGTGTATAGTTTTGATTTTAATTGAGCTGAGAAGGACTGGAAGTGTTGCAATGAATCTAGTGTTTTCTTATTTCAGTGCTTGCATTCTTTTGATTTTGAAAGTTTAAAATTCAGACTACATACTGTGTATGATCTGATTATATCCATTGTTAACATTAAAAGTTATATGTGAATAAATTGAATATATATGCGTGGTGAATGAGATAAGTGCATTCTGTTTGATGAATATTTCTTAGTGAAATTCACTTTGAGTAAAATTCTGCATTGGCTACTATTATTATAACATCTTTTTCATATAGACAGCAATAAAAAGTGCTGACTTCTATTTGCATATATAATTGGTGTGAATATTTTTTCTCATATGCATAGTTTTATGTAAAGATAGCATTTAAGCTCAGATGCTTATCACATATTTCTTTCTTCATCTTATTTACCACTTATTAAGTAATATTTCACACGGATATTTTTGCGAAGTATCCAACATGTGTGTATTTATTTCGAATTTTTTCAACCAGGTAGTGGAATTTTCACAATTACTTACATTTGATCTAACTTCGAAATGAAAATTTTGAGAAGAAATCGACGATGCTCTAATTTGCACAGAAAATTGCGTGGGAAAATATTTTGAACAATCTTGCTTAAATCTTAAAGCGCGCCGAAAGATCATGTGACATGACAGAAATATTACTCTATCCCCATTGTCGCATCCTAGAATCCACTCCGCTACATAGATGTGCACTTGTGAAATAGGCGTCCCAGCGAGGGCATTACTCATTTTTCGTATATCCTGCTTCGCAATAACTTAATATCTCGGCTAATCTTTGGAATATGGTAACAGGTAGTTTGGCGACATTTTGGTAAGGCGATAAAGGTTACTAGCTAGAACTTTAGCAGTGTACATGGATAAAGTCAAGAGTGTGCGCAATGCCATTTTTGTGCAATTCTGAGATGTTTTTTTTAAGTGAAAAATAAGTCGACGTGTATGTGCAATTCTTACAAACGCGGCAAGCAGTGGGCGATTCTGCTCTTTCTCCCAATTAATTTCGCACCTAATCTTCGTCATGATTAAGCATTTTTGTTCCATAAAAGTTCTAGCATAAGCGTAATTCGGGTAGTAGATTGTTGGAAAAAAATGTTGAGGGGAAAAAAAAAAGCCTTTATTCGTGAAAACAAAATGGCGTCCACAAAAAAAAAAAAAAAAAAAACTAGCAGGTTGCTATAGCAGGGTTGGTCGCCAAAAAATCGCCAAGTTACCATAATCCGAAAATTAACGAATATCTCTACAATGGTGCTCGAAGTAAAAAAGATGGTGGGTGATGATTCTGTACCACTAGGATTTGGCGACTGGGTCCCCTAATCCCCAGTCACCTTTTAAGGGGTATCAGAAACCCCTATACCGACATTGTTAAATTGGCCATTTCCGATGTACCTTTTCTCAAAATCGGCTTGAGATACAAGCTTGAAATTTTTTCTGTAATTAAAGTATACCTACCTGATTATACTGAAATGAGCTTTTAAACGTTTTGAATTTTAGAGGAAATTACAGAATATTTTGTTAGGCTTAGTAAAATTTAGAACTTTTCTCACAGAAAAAAAAATGAAAAAAATTTCTTTTTCTAAGTTTATTACAAAAAGCTCATTTCAGTAAATATTAGGGAACCTAATAAATAAGCCATAAAAAGTTTAGGTACCTGTGAGCAGTAGTTCCTGAGAAAAGGTACATCGAGTACAAAAAAATCACGTTTGGAGAAAAACGCGTTTTTATGTAAAAATCCTCATTGATCAAAGCAGTCGATGACAAATTAAAACTAGATTTTTTTACGGTTCTAATTTTCATAGAGGTTAAAGAATGGTATTTTTAGAAAGATAAAAGTGTAGAGAATTTGAAAATGCAAAAATCAGAAATCACTATTTTTTTGCAGATTTTGGGGTTCCAGCACCCCTTAAAAGGTGGAGTATATAAGGTATTTCTCCCGCCTTCTTAGCGGTGTAGTGTCAGCACACTCGGCCGTTACTCATTTTTCACATATCCTGCATCAAAATAACCTAATGTCTTTACAAGTCTTAAGACCTCCGCTTGTTTTTCTCTTAGGGAAAGACAGGTATGCATTCGAAAGTTACAACCGATTTTTAAATACATAAAAGTACCTCATCCCTTTTATACGGCTCCTGAGCGCTCCGGCTGGAATCATCATTTACCTCAGAAACTGAGGAGTATTGGAACCAACTCCGGTGCAGTTTAAGCTCTGGTTACACACTCTATATACAATAGAGTGTATATAGAGTGTGTAAATATATAAATCTTGGTTTGACCCTTGGATATAGATATAGGATTTGAATAAATTACCATTCGACTTCGCATAGCGCTAGTTTAGATTTCCCTTTCGTTTACGAAGATGACTGTCCCTATTTTTGTCCTTCACCGACCTCGCTATAAAACTTTCGAACTTTTATTGTTTGAATTTTAAGAGGGCTCATGCACCTTAATCCCCTTATGATCTTCGAATATGTGACTGTTGCAAGAATCGAGATAACTTATTTATTTTAAAAGCAAGTACTTCCAACGTTTTATGGCTGGCTACATAATATAGCTGCTTTCTGAAAATGTTATCAGAAAGTTTGTGTTGCCACAAATATTTTTGTAATTTAATCCACTCTGTGACAAAAATTTTCGTCGAGTTCCACCTTGTGCGCACAGTTTAAAATTATCTGTTGCATTATTTAATTCCATAGTTTATATATAGCTTTTATAACATTTGAAAACTACTGAAAAAAAAAAAAAAAAACTGAGAATTTCATTTTTATTTTATTTGGAGTTGAGTTTATAAAATGTATTTTATTAAAAATATCTGTAATGTTTCCGTGCATAAATTTTTTTATTATAATATTCATCAGATTTTTGGTTCAGTTAGAAAATAGTGCCCATATAAAGAATTCCATCCAATTTCAAGTATGTACCATGAGCCATTTTTAAAATATCATGCGCGCAAGGTGGAAAAATGACGAAAAATTTTGTCACAAAGAGGATTAAATTACAAAAATATTTGTGGCAACACAAACTTTCTGGTTACTAGTTTCCAAAGAAGCTATATTATGTAGTCAGCTGTAAAAAGTTGGAGGTAATTACTTTTAAAAATAAATAAAATATCTCAATTCTTGCAAAAGTCACATAATTTGAATCTCATAAGGGGTTTAAGGTGTATGAGCCCCCTTAAATTATTCCGATTTTTAAAAGGAAAAAAAAAAAAAATTTTTTTTCGACTTCTATGTTTGTTTTTACTGAAGATGAGTATCTCTATGTTTGTGTTTCACTGGCCTCGCAGTAAAACTTTCGAACTGTCAAATTTTAATTATGCATCTGTGAAGCAGTATGACTCGGATAGATGCTTCCATTCTAATCTGTGAATGGAACTCGCCACGTAAGTAGAGACCGTTAGCTTCCACTGAACCCCATAGCACTGGAGGGTCTGTACTAGCTGAACAGTGTTTTGAGTTTTCCCGATTAAAAAGCTATAAAAATTTTACTATGGAAGGGTTGCTGTTATAAAACAATTTTAACTACTAAGAAAAGGTTACTAAAAGGAAAATTTTCTTTTTACTTTAAGAAAAACTGAAATTAAGAGGCAAAATTTCTATGCATTATTTTATATTTCCTGCTCAAGTGGTATGAATTTTCAGAATTTTTCTATTTTATTTATTAATTTAATGATTTATAAGGTTACCCTCAAGTAAGTAGTTTATTTAAATTTGGGTTTTCAGAAATGAAGACAGCAAAATATAATTTCTCTGCATTATTTTATTTCCTTCTCAAATGATATCAATTTTCAGAGTTTTTCTGTTGGTCTATTTATGAATTCAATGACTTACAAGTTTAGCTTACACACGAGTAAGTAGTTCATTTAATTTTAGCTGTTCAGAAATGAAGACGGCAAACCTTACACATTTTATCAGTTAAATTTTATTGATGTTACTGATAACAGATGGCGCCACAGAACATTATAAGGTTAAAATTCCGAATTCGTAAAATAAACTTGTCTCAGTGGTAGGTGATCAAAACGAATGTTTGTTTTCCAAATATAAAATTCGTAGTGATGTAGAAGTGTGTAACAAAAGTGTTCGAACACTTTATGAATTTTAGAAAATGCACTGTAATGTGGAATTGAATCCGAATATGAAGCCCAATATTTTTCATATCGTCTATATACGATTCTGAATAAAAATTCAAAATATAAGGATGCGTAGATAAAACAAGACACAAAAGCGATCGTACTCAGATATATTTTCATACGTAAAATTATAGTCTAATACCTATTTTTGTATTTTGGTGACATTTAAAAAAATGTTTGGCTTACATTTTTGGTTGCTTATTTCGGTCCTTTTATGTAGCCAATAATTTTGAGGGGTTATAAGGCTTGTTACGCAAAAAGATCCCTTTTATAAGGATGCGCCTTCTTTGAAATAAAAATTTTAGAAAAAAGTCGATTAAGCTACAAACTACTCCTTTTAAAAAAGAGGGTGCGTGCAGATGCGTAGTGAATCTCCCTCCAGTCAAGGCAGTTGCGCATGACTAATTGACTCTTTAGTCTGGGGCATAACGTAGAGGAAATAGCCTCATATTTTTCAAGTTGCTTGCCTATGGTTATAATGCTTTTTGTACGGTTGTTATTGTGTCTCATAAGCACTAATATATTTAGACCTCTTGCATCGTAGCCTCAAAATTTGGATTTATTTGATGTGGCTACTTCTTATGCTTCTAAAAAGATATGCAAAAAACTATATACTTCTGACAATTTACTATTAAGCCTCTGCGTAGGAAACGATCAGGCAGCCGTGTTAATGAAAAAGCATGGCATCACAGGAAAGGAACTATGCATCGAAAACCTATAAAAGTTAGTAGATGCTTATGATTTTATGTTACGGGGTACAGAAATTCTTTCTATTTCCCATTTGCTTATGCTGCTTATTAATGCCCTACTATTCAAAATGATTGTTTTTGTTTCCCAGATACTCTTTTTTGAAATTAACTTTATATTTGTATGTAAGATACAAATTCCTTAAAACCTGAAAATTTTTATTCTTTCGTATACATGATGTAGACTTTTCGCATGCATTGGTCATCCGATTATATTATATTAATGTTTAATCTATACCTTACCCGGTAACTTTCTGGTAAAAAGGTAACCGCTACGTAGAGTCCTCCATGATCTACTTTTTGGCTAGTCTTCAAAAAAATGTAGAGATTGTTTTTCATCGCATTAATGATGACATAAAAACAGGAAAAAATTTTGAATATAAAGATAAGTTTCTAGATTCGCCTGATAGAACCGACTGGACATCGCTTCATCTGTCTATAGAACTAAACAAAGGCTATAGGCATACAAATCCATGGCAATGGCTAAAAATAGCCCCCGAAATAGATGTAGAAGTGGGCGTTTTGTTTTAAAAGATCCCTTATAGTACATAATAGGCACTAAGACCAGACTACCAAAGGTGAAACGAAAGAAACAGATTTGGCAAGCGGTTATGTCATAAACTTTTACCCAATAGGTTTTTCCATATTCAGTAAATATCGGCAAATATTGGTGTGCAGTAGCTATAAATTGTGTTGGCCGTTGCAGAAAGTATGATTCAGATGGACGGCAAGAACCCAATATGTTAATTGTAACAGGCATTTGTTTAAAAGTACGATGTGGCCCAATCCAACCCGCACCTTCCGACTGCTTGAATAGATAATAGGCAGCCATCATAGCCAAGCCAATGGCTAACATACAAACACTAAAATCATATTTTACGCCCCCGCCTAAAAGGATAAAACAGCCCACCCCCCGTTTTATTAAAAAAGCAGGTCTTCCTAAGCGAGAGAGTGTAGTAGATCTAGTAGGCAGATTAACAGAAGGCATGAGTGGTTGTATGCGTATTTTGCTCCAAATGCCTGTTCTGACCGCAAGCGGGGCGTATGCTAACCTTAAAAATAGTATAAGTCAAGGTTTGATACAGTAGCTTTATATAAAAGCTTGCGGCTAAACAACTAACTATTTAAGTTTTATATTTCGAGGCCGATTAGAAACTCCTTTTACATGGATAGAACTCTTGTTACCAATTTGGCTTATAGGGAGTATCTAGATGATTTGAAAAAAGAGAGGGTTGCGATTTCTGCACCACTGGCTGATTCGAAAAGAGGCATCCCTTCTGGTTAACAGAAGGTATGAGTGGTTGTATGCGTATTTTGCTCCAAATGCCTATTCTGACCGCAAGCGGAGCGTATGCTAACCTTAAAAATAGTAGACGTCAAAGTTTGATACAGCAGCTTTATATAAAAGCTTGCGGCTAAACAACTAACTATTTAAGTTTTATATTTCCAGGTCTATTATAATAGAAACTCCTTTTACATGGATAGAACTCTTGTTACCAATTTGGCTTATAGGAAGTATCTAGATGATTTGAAAAAGAGAGGGTTGCGATTTCTGCACCACTGGCTGATTCGAAAAGAGGCATCCCTTTTGGTTGAAAAATAGACTGCCAATGGGTTTGATGCAGGGCGGCTGCGCAAATTTTTTCATAATCTCAAAAACAGCTATGGCTTTTTCTTTAGGAATCTCATGTTTTTGGGCTGCTCCTGTTACAAAAATGTTGCGTTGCTTGCCATTTCTGTTGCATTTTTTTTTACCCATTGCCTTACGCAATAAGTCAGCTCCTATCTTAGAAGAATAAAGCTATAATTGAACAAACATGTTTTAAGAAGTTTAGTCTGGGAAACGGGAGAGTTGCCTGCTACTTCGCATGGAGATGCCGACATTGGAAGACTTCTCAAAGACCTCTTGCAGGGTAAGTAGCCCATACCCTCGTTTTTTAACATCTTTCATCCACCTATTATAGAATCACGGGATTTAAGCACCGGATTGAGGTATAAACTACTAGAAAGAGTCCGTCGAAAGCAGGCTACTAAGGTTTCTTTGTCCCATTTCAAAGGCTGATCAAAAGCTATTACAAGTGGCTATGGAAAAGTTGGAGTAGCAAAAATTATGGAATATAGACCAAATGTCGATGTGGTTCTTTTAGATGATTACCTAAGCAACAGAGAAAAATAGATGTCTTAACCAGAAAATTCTATCTCTATATGGGTCCTAACCAAAAAATTCTATCTCTATATGCCAAAGGGATGTAGCATAAATGATTTTTGTTTAAAGAAATCGACTTGAAAGATCATTTTAGGTTGATACAATTGTTTACAAGCTCGTATTTTACTTTTTCTTGCATAGCTCAAAGCGCAAGATAGATAGTTTTTGTAAAACTCATTGCATTCCACGATTTTGCAATTTAATGATTTCTAGATCTATGGTCATGTACACAGGTGATTCCAGTAGCCTTGACCGGTCAAGATATTTTGGGTTCCTCTAAAACTGGTAGCGAGGCAAATATTTTGAAAAAAACTAGTATTAAATTAAGTGCAATATGCTTTACATTTTCTTGAATCTGGGGAATATATGTGTTGGACTAAATCATATTGACCACATAGATGATACCAGAAAAGATTTTTTAGACATAGCACTGGAGCAAAACACTCCACAAAAAGATCACTGGCTATTTTAGCACCCAGCAATTTATAGGGCTGGTCAAATAGGCTAATTCCAAAAGAATAATTTTTTCTAAAAAGTCTTTTTGTGTAACCTTCTGTAATTTTGTTTTACATCTCTGGGGGTTATAAAAAACGTAGAGGTTGTCAGCTAAAATCATCGCCACATTGGACTGCAGCATGCAGCACAGAGCTATACTACGATTTCATGTGGGAGAAAATATCCACATCCTGTAACATAGCCACCAAAGTAACCGTTTTTACTATAAGGAACCGTTTTTACTAAGATAACTATTTTTACTCTATCTGCCGTTAAATATAACGGCAATACAAAAAAGGATAATAATATGCGACATTTTCGCCTTTAAGTTTTTTCATTTACTCAAAAATCTAAGTACAGTCAAAAATCGTTAATCCGGATTCGTGTCGGGACTTCGGCGATTCCGGATTATCGATATTTCCGGATTATAGATCATCCGTTTAAATCTCGTAAGATGGCATGCAGAAATTCTAAAATTAAAAATATGAAACCGTAATTTATGAAATAAAGAACAATTACGATCTAAAGGGTATCAAAATTTACAAAAAAAAAAAAAAAAAAAGGCTTAATATTTATTTGTTTACTTTATTAAACATTTCTCTCAATGTAAGTTGTTTAAGTTGCTTCATTTTATGTGATAATACTTTCTCTTTAATTCTATAAAAAGACATAATTTCTTGTTGAGTTACAAAGTTCCGCTGTTCAAGTCCCGTTAATTGCTGTGCCGAGAATACCGACTAACTTGTCAATCGAAATTTTTTCGTTTTCACTAACCTCTTTGTAACCTTCTTCATGGTTTTATCCATTTTTTTGCAGCAATTCCACTTTTTGTTAAATGGACATCGAAACATACTTCGTTCTGTAGATCCTTTGGAAGTTCCAGCATCGGAAATTCTATTTGACATAATCGAAAGTTCAAGTTTACTTTTATAAAATTGCTCTTACAGTCTTCAAAAAATAATAAGCGGGATCCAATTCGAAGATTAAGTAACAACGCAATCATTAACATTAACTGAAATAGATAATTAGATAATTTTAGCTTACACCGTCCGTTATACATTAAACGCGCAGGCGAAAATGTATTCTGCACTTGCGGACACGCATATGCGCAGTAGTCAAGGTCTTACGCGCACGCGTTAAACGCCTGTGCGCATGTGCCAACGCGGCGCATGCGCAGAAAGTTTTTAGCTTTGAGGTCCGGATTATAGATCATTCCAGATTATGGGTGTCCGAATTAACGACTTTTGACTGTATATTATAATATAAAACTTGATACTAAAAAAAATTAAAAATATATCTCAGGCCTCATATTAAATATCGTATTAAATATATCTCTGCCCTCGTATTAAATATTAATCTGTAAATGAGTTTTAGAAAAACTTATACTACCACCGCATGTTTTAGCCTATTGTACAAATTAACTGAGTTTTCCTGTGTCTGTTATTGTCGCCAGAGCACTACCTGATGTGCGAGATGGTTTAAAACCTGATGGAGGCCAGCACTAAAATTTACTTGACTTTCATTTACATCAGGGCCTAATACAGGTAGCCACTATTTCTACTAATAGTGATAGCAAAATCGGTAAAATGATTGCAGATGCTATGGACAAAGTGGGTAAAGATGGTGTGATTACCACAAAATTTCTTTTTTAAAAGGATTCAGAATGTTTGGGCTTTTAATATGGGTAAAAATGTCCAAGTAGGGAATCCACCTCACTCTTTTTATGAGCCAGCCAAGGAATAATTTGTAGAACATCGAATACTGCTCCTGTTATATCCAAAGCAGAGTGCTGAATCAGAAGTGGCATACTGAAGAAGAGGCACATATGGTTACTTATTCAATCACCCGTATATCTTCTCATGACGTGCTCAAGCTGCTGTTTTGCATCATGGTACTTTTGTTGGTGTTACTACTAGTCTACCTAATGCTCCTCAAATGCATGTAGCATGCTGTCGACTGCTCTTCCCCTGTTATAACTATCCTTAATAATTAATTACCTATTCTCTTTTTATAGCTTTTTTCTTCTCATAATGAGTTTTTTAATATGCTTAATGGTAAAGTTAAGAAACTTGCCTTTTGTAGAACCTAGCAGGTCACCTACTTTGGTAACAATAATGGTTTGAACAGACCCAATTTTTCATTGGTAAACAGGGACCAGACCGAACCATAGCAGACCTTTATACATTGCGAGTTTTTGCAGGTAAGGCTAAGTTTAGAATTTTTGGAAATGGGAAAGAGGTTCTTGAGTCTGCCCCCTTAAGTCTGGTATCTGTTCAGTGCATTGGTTTTTAAAATATTATATTTTGAGGCCAGGAAGAGCCTGCTTTTCCCAGATGAGAACCAAGTAGATCTACTGCAGCCTTTTACGGTTTCTACAATTTTGTGAGATTTTTTGTCAAATTTGCAATTCTACAATTTGCAATTCTGAATTTTTGTCAAATTTGCAATTCTACAATTTGTTCAGGAAGTGCTAGGTGTGTAACTACACAAAATATACTAAATACTCGTCAGAAAGCAGTAACCATAGATGAAGCTAGTAATTAAAGCCTTAGCTAGGGGGGTATATGAACCGTGATGCAAATCATTCTATTTCTGTAAAGGTAAGCATGATACCCAGCACACGGTTACAGGTATATTTTGTAGACAACGATGATCTATTTGGGCATATATCTTAAAAAAGTAGATGTGAATCGTTACAAACTTCCTGTTTTTTCTAGCAGCTATTAAAGCTGCTTCATTACACATATTAGAGAGATCGGCACCAGAGAATCCTTATTCAAGAAGTCCCAATCTGATATTTCATAGTGAGAAATATTTTCATGTTTTGCAAACAGGCTATTTAAAAATTAAATTTTCCGTAAAATTAGGTATATTACAATAAAACATTCAGAGGAAGCTCTTATCTTAGCGAGATCTTCCATATCAATGGCACTGTACGACAGAGCAGCTGAGGAACTGATTTTTGGAAATATTTAATTTTTTGGGAAATTGTTTTGTGGAAATGTGGTTCAGCCATAAAGCATAGGGAGTAGAAGTCAGATGATGATGCATAAACTATTTTTTGATGAATCCGCTAAACTTTTTAACAGTAAGGCATCCTATACGTTATTTTTCTTTTTACGCAAAACAAAAGTGGAAAGAAAGTTATCCCACTATTGAAATTCCAGTCATTTTAATGCTATATTTCACACATCCAGGAAATGCACTGGTTGATGCTTCTAAAAATGTATTGATTACTGATTTTGAGATCTCTTTTTGGTTGCTACATTTGTCTATTATACCACGAACAAACAGCTATTACTTTTGCGCCTTTAAATGTGCCATGTTATTATATTAATTTTATATATAGACTTAAGACCCTATGTTTGCACAAAATGTTTGTTTTATTTAATGTTTAAAGATTTCTCATAGTCGTAAAGGAAACAACGAAAAGCATTCAAAAACTGTCCCCTTTTTTATCATAAGGATGGAAATTCGATTCGGGATGTCACTAAATTGGTAAATTTATATAATTTCACAGTGCAGTATATGATAAAATGCTTTAACATGCTTTTTAAAGAAGTAAATAGGATCCAAAATAAAGTAAGAAGAGGTTGTCTGGCAAAGAGGACTCGACGTGAGAAAAGATTCATAGAACAATTTGTAAAAAATGAGTGTTTTAGAGATTTCTACAGAATTTACTGAAAATTTTATACTTCAGTTTCACTTAACACGTTGAACGCGGCATGATTTTGCTGTTCTTTCCGTTCAGCCGGCAGCGAGCTAAGCCGTATTTATGTTTAGAAAGTTTCAATACATTTAATTAAAACTAAATTTGATCACATTTCATTGGGACTATATTTTTTAACTTTAATACGCCAGCCAAAGAAAAATTCCAGTGCCGGTCCCCAAGGACCGACGCATGCCACACGGAAAGTTCACTGCCACGCTCAACATGTTAAGTGTTCGACGAGTATTTAGATCAGCTGGATAACATGTCTTATTTGCAGATAAAAGCAAATTTCCGATTGGCATATAATAGTATGGAGAAATAAAATTGAGGAACTTAATGCAAAGACATTGGTTGGTACAGTAAATTATGCTGGTGGAGGTTAGCATCCGGATTAAACAATTTAGTATTTATTCATGGCACAATGAACCATGATCTTTATTTAAATATTTTAAAAGATAATTTTAAATTATCCATCTAAAAATTCGATATTGGAAAGAACTTGATGTTTTTTCAGGATAAAGATTCTAAGCACACGGCTCTCAAAGTTTGGCTTTTGGATCCTATATGTGCAGATTTGTTTAAAGTGTATGCAGACTTTTGTGAGGTGACTTTTCTGTTACTTTAAACTTTTTTAAGGAATACCAAAAATAAAAAACTTGTTTATAAAAAAATAATTAATGTAGTTTTACCAAGAGAACGTTATAGATATGATTAAAAAGATCTTCACTCTAAAATAATAATTTTTATTAAGAAATAAAGCAGTGTTTCACAGAAACTCTTAAGTGAACGAACACTTTTGTGAGCCACTGTAGGGAGTTCCTATTTTGCTAAGCTTATTTGTAAAGTTGAGACTAGAAAATTACTTGATGTGCAAAGAATCTGAATATAAGTTAATGGAAGAAATTAATAAATTAAAAAACATGTATGAGATTTTTTATCATATTTCAAAAACGTCAATTATTCCTTTTCAATGCTTTAGAATTGAAAAGGAATAATTGACTAGGAAAAGGATAATAGAATGCCCAATTAAAATGCAATATTAGAAAATTTATATAATAAAAAGAATAGTCAATATAGTTTTTTATAGTTCTGTAATTTGTATGTTACCATAAATTATACTTTTTTTATAAATTATATGCTGAATGAAATTGAAGCGAAAATTATGCAGTCAGAAGAAATGATATAAGTTACCTAGTTATAGTATAGTTAGAAATGATATACAAGGTGTGTTCGAAAAGTTCAGTGAATTTTACCATAAAAAAAAAAAGAAACAAGCAAAATAGCTTTTAGCTTTCAAAGTGTTCGCTATTAGCAACAACACGCTTTTGACATCGGGTGTACGATTGTTGGAAACTGTCTGCAAACGCTTCTTTCGGTATGGCTCGAAGCACCGTTGTTAGATCTCAGTAATGTCAGAAAAGTGTTAGCCTTTCAGAACTCCTTTGAAACAGTAAGAAGTCTGCGGGAGCGAGAGCTGGAGAATACGGATGGCTCATGTTTGACATCCTCCTTTCTGTCTGTAAAGCGTTTAAACCACTCATAAACACACTTTTTACTCACTGCTTCCTGACCGTAAACTTTCACTAACATGTCATGTGTATGCGTGAGTGCAAGATCCTAACCGGCGCGGTTTTTTAATTATGAGACTAATCACCGAACTTTTCGAACACACCTTGTAGTTACTACAGCAGAGATCTTGCTAGTATATGTTTGAGCTAAAAAATATTGAATATACAATATGAAATATGTAAAAATTTATTTTATTGTTACTTTTAGTCCTTAATGTTTACACTCTGTATCTTTTCTAACAGAATTTCAATTCTACCGCTCATTACCGGCTGCCCCCACTTTGTCTTCCTGGATAATTTTTTAAAGTTTTCTCTCTTCTTTTCAGTATATTTTTGCAATGCTTCCTCCTTCCTTTTAGCCTCCTTCCATTTAGCTGTCAGTAGCTATAAAGAAAAGAAAAAAATATTAATAAACATGCAGAAACATGAGTCGAGTCATTGTCATCTCATTTCCTTTTCTCAAATCATTTCCTTACCTAATCTCATCTGATTTCTCTTCATCTCATTCTCCTCACATCTCACTCCTCTCCCCATTTAATGGATGAGAGGAGGTGATGAGGAGAGGGGATGAAATGAGGAGGGGAGAAAGAGAGGGTAGATGAGTGATCAGGAATGGAGGATGAGATGAGGACAGGAGTGGAGGGAATGGGGAGGGCTCATTTTAGCACATATTAGCTATAAAGAAAAAGTATTAATAAACATGCAGAAACATGAAGAGTCGAGTCATCACGTCATCTCACTCCTCTCATTTAACGGATGCGGAGGAGAGGAGGTCTCATTTAACAATGAGGAGAGAGTTGAGAGGAAAATGAGATGAGGAGAGTAGGGAAGAGGAGGAGGAGTTGAGTTGAAGAGGGGACAAGAGGAGAGTAGGAAAGGAGATGATGGGATGAAGAGTTGAGAGGACAATAAGGAGAGAGGATGAAAGGAGTTGAGAGAACAATTGACCTCCTCCTCCCCTCATCCCATCCTTGTCCTTTCAACTCTTTTCCCTTCCACTCATCTCCTCTCCTCCACTAAGAGTTGAGGAAGGGACGGGATGAGAGGACGATGAGGGTAGATAGGGTGAGGAGGGGTGAGTAAGAAAGGGCAGGACAGTAGAGGGGAGAGCATTGTTGAGAGGACAATGAGGAGGGATGGAGAGGGGATGAGAGGATGGACCTCCCCTCATTGTCTTCTCAACTCTCAGGGCAGGAGATGATAGGAGAGAACAATGGAACTTCCCTCATTGTCCTCTCATCCTCTCCTCCGCTTAACTCTCTTTAACTTCCATCCCCTCCTCTCCTATGCTGAGAGTTGAGAGGACAATGAGGTGAGTTGAGAGAACAATGGACCTCCATCCCTTCTTCTCATCTCCCTAATGATCCATCTCCTCACTGTCCTCTCAACTCTCCTCATCCCCTCAACTAACAGGGCAGGAGAGAGGAGGAGATGATGGGAGTTAAGAGAACAATGGTCCTCCCCTCCTCAACTCTTCATCCCATCATCTCCTCCCCTACTCTCTTCTGCCCTGAGAATTGAGAGGACAATGAGGATGGACCTCCCCTCATTGTCCTCTCAACTCTCAGGAAAGGAGAGTTGACAGGATAATGAGGAGAAGGGATGTGTGGAGAGTTGAGAGGTTGGGAAAAAGAGTTGAGATGAGGAGGGATGAGGAGTAGAGGAGGGGATGACAAGAGTAGGGGAGTGGAAGAGAGTTGAGGAGGGGAAAGTTTAGAGGACAATGAGAAGAGGAGGAAATAAAATAAGGAAGCTAATAAACTAAACTTCAAGAGAACTAAAATAATTAAACCTCATTTCAAATTCAGTTGTTAAATTTGCAATTTTTTATACGAACAAGTATCACCTAAACTTGATTTGTTCATGCTGCACATCGAGAAGTGCATCAAATCTTCAAAGGGCTGGAATAAACACGGTTAACATTAAAAAGTTAACAAAAATTTATTCTTTTCACAAGAGATAAATAAAAATGTTGAAATATTTCTTCAAAAATATTCTAACAATATCACAAAATGTCAAACGTTTAGCAAAAATCAATTCAAAACAGAGAAACTAATTCTATCTCACAGCGAAATCGCTACAAATCAATCACAGCATTAAGTAAACAAACAGTTCGCTAGACCTACAGCAACTGCTGAGATGAGTTGTTTGTTCTCGGCTTTTCTAAGCTTTATAATTAATTTCTCGAATACACTGGAAACATCTATAAATATCTGGATTTTTGTGGATGGCAACAGCAATTACAAGATATTTCTTTATTAGGTATTAAATGCACACGCTGTTCTATTTTTAATCTTCCAACGCAACTGTCTTTTCAAAATAAATAACTATGAAATCTGTAACAATATGAATTAAGAAATAATTAATAATAAAGCAAAGTGCATGCACATGCATGCACCAATATATCATGGAAAACTGAGACCATGAGTTCAGCCACATTCGGCTATCCGGGGGATGCGTACAAGTTCTGAGTACACGTGTCCCCGAAACTTCAAGTCTAGCACTTTTTGTAAACTCGCAATAGTGAACTGCAATTGATATAATAATGTATTCAATGAAGTATTGTGCAGAAAATTAACTACCTAAAATCTTCTCGGCTCCATTAAGATAGACACGGGATATTGCTTTAGTAAAGCAATCTTAACTCCCAACAAGGTTTGATACAAAAAGACACCTTTTCGTATAATTTTCAACTGAACAACTTAAACAGACAGTATAATAACAAAGGAATCGGCTGCGTGGCATTAAAAGGAAGTGAAGGTTAAAATGGAAATTATGTATTTAAAATATTTTATTCACAACACAAAGTCTGTCTACAAATTTTGCCTTATCCTTTTACTCATGTAAAAAAACCACAGATAACAAAGGCCAAAGCCAATTCAGGTAAATTTAAAAGTTAGGCAAAAATAATATCGAGATCATCAGTGCTTACTTCCAAAAGCTCTCTGATAAATTCAAGATTGGGTTGGATTATTTAATTATGGTAAAACACACAAGGGCTTTCTGCCTAAAGGGAGGGATGCCTTCGTGGAGGATTTTCTAAGGGAAACTGGCTCGTATACATGTTAAACAACGAAAACGCCCATGCAGGCAGCCTGTTCGCGGGATTCGAACCTCGGACCGAACTCCCTGGGTTCAGCATCTTTACCGCTCAGCGCTAAATTCAAGAAATTTATTCAATAATTTTCATTCTGTTGGTAGCACATTAAAGTAGAATCCACAGTTTAAAAAATAATAATTTGTTAACAAAGATAAAAACAATATGAACTGATTAAGTAATTTTTGACATACATTGATGAATGTACAATGTATTTAGTTTTTTACATTATATTTGGTTTATTATGAAAATAAACCAAATTTAATGTAAAAAAACAGAAAATGAAAAATCTGAACAAAACTTGGGAAGCTATGGCCCATTATGTAAAAAATTTTCTAATCCTCAAAAAAATCCTGCTTAAGGTCTGTAAATTATCACAAATGCATTATATAAATATTGAAACCTTAAAAATAATATGCAACAGATAAAGAAAAAACTCAAATATACTTGAAATAATTAAAAAAACTTGAGAAACAAAATAGCAATATAAAATTATAAATTTCAAATACTCTATCGAAATTATATGGTTGCTTTAATCTAAATAAAATACTTTCAGGCTTTTATATATGGCTACAGAATTTATTTTTAGACAATTTCTCATAAATTGTAATAGCGAGTGACTTTTTCAATCAGGCATTTCTTTGGTTTTAAATTCTCATCACGTTCTTGATGATTTTATTAATAAAATATAAACTTATTACCTCTACACTGGACAAATTATGGTCCATTTCATCAGCTTTACTATTAAAATGCAGAACTTGACATTATTATACATTAAACATTTAGTTATACTTTAATGTTTCTCCCATTTTTCATTAGTCCTGTTAGTCATTCTAAACACAATAGCATAAAGGATGCATATATCCAATAATCATCAATAGAAATCAATAATCATAAATAGGATTTCTGAATAATTAGCATTGCAACACATATGTACTAGCAATGCCACCTTACAAGAATTAGAAAGTCAGATAACAGTAGGCAATTTTAAGTACAGAAATTATCTGTTTTTCCGCCCTTTCTATGCAAGGAAAGCTTCTGTGTGCCTCAAAACACACTAACCAACAGGAATTAGTCTTGTCACATCAGCAAACCTGAGGGCAAAGATATTGCCCACATGGATGAGCTGCTTAGCAAAATTAAGAACCATAGTGCAGAAATTAGGTTTACAGCAAAACAACTTGTGTCAGCTTATACCATTTGAATACCTACTGTGCAAGTACTATCCGTTTGCCTACAGACAAAGGGAATCTTTGCAAGGTTCCACTGCTGATATCACCACAGGCATATGTGGCTCAAATGGAGAGTTAAACATGAGACATCAACAAATAAATGGCATGAGAGATAAATCTCAATTTTGCCTGCAAAACCAGGATCATTTTATTATATTGGAGTCTCCCACCACTATGATAACGAGCATTCCTAATTGTGAATAATCATACTGATTCTTAACACCTTGCAGTTTATAGTTTGGAGTGCCAATGGATTTTACTCACACTCACCCAATACGTAATGCCAGCATATTGAACATTTGGCACAACATCTCTCTCTATACACCAAAGCTTGCCTATAACCAAGTTTTCATAGGATAATACATGACGTTCAAAAAGTCTTCATTACACAAATTATTTAATTTCAATTTCAGCCTGCCTATTCTCTTGATAATAGCTTATCAAACACAACTGGTCACTCACTGACAAAAGACTGACTCAGATATGTAATATGTACAGATATGCCAGACAAACTTAACAATACCTAAAAATGGCACAGACTGTCATAGCCCAAGCAGACATTCACAGCCTCTTTCTTTTCATGTCAAGGTGTGTTACAATACTTACTATCCACCATGGCAGGTACAGATTTCTTCATATTCCATATGTCTGTTAGAGCTATATTTTAATCAGTTCAACTTTGTACATAATATTGTTTGTCTAGTTAATATGATTTTGATATTGTTATATTTTAGAAGATCAGGAATATGCACAATAACCACAATTTAAATTTTATGCATGCAAACACTAATTATACTTAAATTACCTCATGTTTTTCCCGTCTCTGCTCCTTTAAATCCTCAAACCTTTGCATTCTTCTTATCAAACTGTGCACCTGTTCCCTATAAATCAAAAAACATCTTACAGACACTAGTAATGTGTTTGCTTTGAAAACATTTTTAGCATTTGTTTAATAAAGTAACAAACATTTCAGATGTATTTCATTAAAAGAAGAAAGCAACAAATTTTATTCATATAAAATATGGCTGCTGTTTAGCATACAGAAACCATTTACTGATAAAAGTAAATTTAAAATATGATTACAATTACAAAACTTCTACCTTTTAAGATCAATATATTACTAAACATGGGAGCCTAAAATATAAAAGTTGCATATTTTATGGTAAATATACATTTTAAACAAAGTAAATACCTGATTATGTAGCCTTTAAACTCAAATACTTGAGATACAGATAATACAAAATCTCAAAAGTTCATTTCCAAGCTTTGTCTAGCACACTGTCAGAGCAAGATAAACAATTTTTACAGAAGAAGTTATGTCCGAAACTGACACTAGTCGCTCCTACGGCATAATTTCTGGCGAGAATGAAAGCACCACATACTTAAACATTTTGTGATATAAAAATACTACATTAATTTCATACCCATTAAATTATATAAATTATTTCTCTCTTTTTAGTTTAATTATAATTTAATAATTTTATCAGTTTAAAATAAAAAGCATACTTTATAAAAACTTTCATATTTTATATATTATTTAACCATAACTTTATATATTACAAACGAAAGGATCTATATCAATAAAAAAAATGAAAAAGCAATTATTCTCTGCAACTTTCATGAATTCTATACAATCCTAATAACATTCTATATTTTATAACCCACAGATTCATTATTTTAGTATATGTTTAGAAGTTTATTTTAATGAAATTAAAACATACTAATTTAATTAGAAGCAAAATACAGTTTACGTATTAAAAATGATTTCTTTACATTTTTTTAATATTCATTATAGGACATAACAAAGGCAAAATCAACCCTAAGAATGGTACTCAAATACAGGCAAAAGCAAAATATATTAGCATTAAAAATTTAATAATTTTAATAAGTCAAACATTAGACATCGATATCAGAGTCGCATTTTCTTTGAAGTTATTGTGCCAAACAATTTTAAGACAATATAATCCATGTAATCTGCATTGTGGCATCATAATTTGACTCTTTCTCTAACACAATGAAAAATTTCTCATACCTAATTTCTTTCACTATTTAAAATCAGGCACAAAAGCCAACTTAGACTGGCATATATTGTGAATAAAACAAATGATTCCAAGGACAACTAGAACTTCTTTCTTCAGAAGCAAAATTTTTGGCTCCTTAAGGAGATGAACTTATATCATATTGCTTTCAGAATCAATAACATTTCTTTCTGAGCTTTAACAATCTATATTCCCCCCCCCCCATAATTTAAAATTTCCCATTCATATGCTATTCTTCCGATTAGCTACATTAATCATTTAAATGCTTTGAATACATATACACATTTACATACATGCATTCAGTAACATATTTTACTTACACACAATATAAGAGAAAGGGAAAAAGACTTTAGAAAATCAAAAAGTGCTTATTTATAGATGCACTAACATTACTCTCCAATACTGCCTTCAATACCACCTACAATGCACATTTTCAACTCATCCATTAGACTATAGTTAAAAGCAAGAATTCTTGTATTCCAAAGTAACATATATTAGAAGATCCTCATTCCTACTAAAAATTTATAATAAACATTAAAAATAACTATGGCTGTATAGCATTGCTATATCGATTAGAAAAAACTGGATGAAATTTTTCTACTTTCAATGGGCAAGGATTTTCTTTTAATATTACTTTTCTTCATTTTATAAACGAAGTTAAAATACAATATTTTTTTTAATATACAGTTTTAGTTCATTTCATTAAAATGTAAAAAAATTTAAATTAAAAGAACAATATTCTTTTTATCACACGGAGTTAAGCATAAAACTGTAGGGAACCAATATATAAACTATATTTAGGGCAATAACAAAATTTCAAAAAACAATAAAAAAGAGTAAATGGATGTCACAAACAAAAACTGATGAAATTCAATTAAGACTGTTTCTCGTTGAGTTTTAATTTAATATTCATCCTTGTTAACAGCACCATTTGATTTCATTTTTAGTAACAAATTAAGAGTTAATTATATTTTCAGTTTTTAACAGATTTAACTAAAATTTCATATTTTGAAAAGCTTCCTTTATACATATTTACATTACACAAAAGGTTGGATACACTAAATTAGAATTTTTACAGACTGAATGAATTGCTTTTAAATATACATGCAATATGAGAAATTCCAGGAAGTTTAATACACATGTAATAAGAGACTGGGAGGTAGGAATATTTCGGGCAATCTCAATTTAAATGCTTTGATCCAGAGCTTAAATTACAGCGAACCACACCAGAGCATAGCCCTGGTACTTCTCAATTAATGGGATAAATCATAATTCTGGCCAGAGCGCACCGAAGCTCTACGTAAGAACAGTCTACGTAATTACGAAACAACAATTTCAGTAGAAATTTCATTTTTAACAGCAGTAAAATTATATTAAAAATCATTATTAAATTTTAATTTACCTCTTTACGTTTTATTTCATTTTACTTAATTATTTTAATATATACTAATCATTCGTTAATTGATTAAATTTTAATATTAATTACATAATTAAATAAATTAAAAGGACTATTAAAATACTCTTCTTCCTCTTTCCTGACAATCTTCCACAGGGCACCCGCGTTTCTAATTTTAGAAATTAAGCTCTGCTTTGATGGTTACTAACAGCATATTGTGGCACTGATGAATTAAGTCTTTTGTCAGCCTGAATTTAATATGTGGCAGACATGAGTTAACAAATGACAGTTTTTCTATTGATTTCTCTGTATCGTTTTGGTTACGACTGCGCATATGCGTGTGCGCAAGCGCCGAATACGTTTTCGTGCGCGCGTTTTATGTATAACGAACGGTATGTGCTAAAATTATCTAATTATCTATTTCAGTTAATGTTGATGATTGCGTTGTTCCTTAATCTTCGAATTGGATCCGGTTTATTATTTTTTTGCAGACTGTAAGAGCAATTTTATAAAAGTAAACTTGAACTTTCGATTATGTCAAATAGAATTTCCGATGCTGGAGCTCCCAAAGGATCTAGAAAACGAAAGTATCTTTCGATGTCCATCAAACAAAAAGTGGAATTGCTGCAAAAGTGGAATATTTTCTCATAAATTACAAAAATTTGCACGAAAATGCAGGAAAATTTTGTGAATCTCCACATACAAAATAGCAGTGTACATGGATAAAGTCAAGAGTGTGCGCAATGCCATTTTTGTGCAATTCTGGGATGTTTTTTTAAGTAAAAATAAGTCAACGTGTACATGGTTATGGCGAATAAGGTTTTCAATCAGTGCTAAAAGCAATAGCCAAAAGATTTCCGCCGAAAAATAATTCTGCAACTTATTCAAATTCGAAACCGGAAGGGTTTAATTGCTATTTTATATTTTAAAACAAAATAATATAAAAAACTGTATTAAAATTATCTGTAATTAATAAATTTACATTTTCTTTCTATTCATACTTTTTTACTCAAACTTACAAATTGCGCCAACCTGGTTGCGATAATACATAAGTACCAAATTAATTCTTAAATGTTACGAAACACGAATTGAATGATTGGAGAATTGGGTTTGGAGGCAACTTCCCCTTGATAAGTCTGTCTCTTGCCTACTCTACTGTCATTCACTTATGCATTTTAAAAAAAAAATTATTTACTTTAATTTTAATTTGCTAAATTAGTGAACTTATTTTCATGGATTGATTTTGCACTTGATTTGCTTATGCTTCTGAATTTAAATGATATTGTAGATTAGTTCGATAATTAAATCTTTTATATGTTTGCACATTTTTAAAAAATTTTTTAAAAATTATTTTAGCTTTTTTTAGGATTTAAATTTGCTTTTGTACTTTTATACGTGTTTGTTAAAAAATTAAATTTTAATTTGTTTTAATATATATATATATGATACGGAATGTATATTTTCAGTTAAACTTCTACCCAATAACTTTAGTAATTCATGAAAGTTAATTTTGCGTCTAGTTAATTCAGGAAAATTAGTTTCAATTAGTTGTTTTCAGCTTTAAAAATATTAAAAAATTATTATAATTAGTTATTTTCAACTAATCATTGTATCGCCATTAGCAAAAATTATGCATTACTATCAAGAACATAGGTTTAAACCAAATACTTAACTGTCTATTGAAGCTTCAAAACGTATTTCTGAACTTCACCTTTTCTGGGCTAGCGTTACTGAATTTGCCCTTGGCGACCTAAAATCGAAATGGAGCCAACAGATTTCCCGCGAAATCGATAACAGACCCTCTGCAGAAATTAACTCATAATCCCGATATCCCATACATATAGTATGTGCAAAAGAGAATAAACTCCATAGAAGGTGATAAAAAATTAATTTATGGCTTAATTGAAACAAACACAGAAATTAAGCTAAGCAAAACCATGTAAAAACAAATTGAAATGATAAAACGAAACTTAATTTTCATGTGAATTTTCAGCGCTGACTCTCCCATTCTAGAAATTTCAATTTCTTTCAGACGAAGACCACATTTAAGGATTGCCATCCATCAATATCCAGTCTTTGTAGTCAGCTTGATGAAGCCACAGTTTATTGAAAATGCACTTTCCAGGCATCTCGTTCCTATTGGCGTCGGAAAGGTTGTGGCCTTCCAGGTTGGGATTGCTCTAATTTTGGCAAATATTTTCAGAATCCCCCCCTTTTTTTTGAGCACCTTCATCATCCCTATTAGAAATCATCATCACTATTAGAATCACTATTAGACTTCATCATCATCATTAGAAATGATAAGAAATGTAAAATGAGCAAAATTAAGGACCATTTATTCATTTTGGCCAAAATTAAGGACTTTTAAGGACCAAAAATCATTTTTGAAAAAATTAAGATGAATATTGATATAAAGTTCAAATGAGTTATAAAATCAAATCAAACGTTTCTGTGTAGTAGAGCTTTCAGGTTCAGGTACTACTGCATTAAATAAATAAATCTGGATTATTTTCCTAAGCTTGGTATTACTTTTTTCCTTAATTAAAGTTCATTTTCACTTCTTTTATATTATGCAATTAACATAATAAAAAATTAACTAAAACACACCACCTTTTTCGAATAGCTAATAAACATATACTATCTAACCTGACCCTACAAATCACTTCCTTATGCGTATTGATCTGAAGGCAATAATTATAACTACTTTCCTCAAAGAGGTCAGTAAAATTTAAAAAATCTGATGTGGACACCGCATGACCTCCTTTTATGACCAATTACAGTATGCATATTTTTTGACCTCCTTGTATGACCAATTACAGTATGCATATTTTTTAGCTGCACTTCATTTAAACTTATTTCCTCGAATTTCATTAGACATACAATGGCTAACAAAAATGATAGGCCACTATAATTTAAAAATTTTTTTAAGTAACAGGAGAAAAGCTGTGAAATAAAATAATAAAGAACATCTCCCTTTGAATACATGTTTTCTTAGCTCTCTTTGTACTAAATAAATTTGAAAAAATTAAATAGTAAATTTAAAAAATAATGTTTTAGACTGAAATGGAACAAAAAGATACAAAAAATTAATAAAACATTTTCATAATTTCAATTTAAAATCGTCTGAAATAAATAAAACGTAATTTTATGGAATTAGTTTAGATAAAGAAGGTAAGCAAAAATCTAAATAGAAACCCACAGATTATTAATTTATTTTCATCAAAAGGAACCTATTTGAAAAATTGCCTATTTCCTTAATTTAAGTAATTCTACAGTTTTTGATATTATTAAGCATTATAAGCATGGCTGTGGAGTCGAGCAGATTTGGGGGTAAAAGGAGTCGGAGCTGGAATTGCTAAAAACAGTTCGGCTCCGACTTCGACTCCAGTTTTCATTGAACAGTTTGAATTTAAAATGAAATTAAAATGAATTGAAAACATTAATGACAAGCTGAGTTATTATTTTTATATATGACTATACGTTAACATATAGTTTTTTTCTATTTTATTGACATATTAATAAATAAATATATGGAAGGAAGATGGATGTGATATTTGCTATTAGTGATTAAATTGATTCATTTAGTTACAAATCTCGCTGATAAATTTAGTTAAGCAGCAATAGCAGCAAGAACTCCTAAAATTGATGCCATTCTTAGGAAGCGAGCAGGTAAAGGAGCAATTATTGATCAAGCAATGCGATAAGGAAATACATATTTGATGATAAAGAGGTTTTTAGAATTAAGAACTTCTTTAGGAGATGTAGATAACCCTAATGTTTCACTAACAGAAAGACTGTGGAATGATCTTGCAGAATTGGAAACTATTTCTTTCTATACCGTATATAGCCATAAAAAAGCTGCAATCTGAAGAATTGACAGGAGGCGAGAATGGAATGTTTGTTCTTTCTGAAATAGAGGGTTTATTGCAGAAGGAATCATTTCAATCTTCAATGAAGAAAAGAGAAAATAGTTTGTTAGACAATGACATCTTGCTGGATTCAATATGTGGAGATCGGAAACACCAAATTTTCTTGAATGATGAACAAATTAAAAAGGCAAAGAAAGTCATCTATGAACTTTCATTAAGAATGAAATTATTCTTAGAACAATTGGAGAATTCAAATCAGGACAGTCAAACTGCAGATATTGCAATTGAGTTTATCATCCCTTTCCACTGAATTAGATTTTGAGAAATATTTTTGGATAATATTAAAAAGGTTAAGGCAATGCGAATGAAAATAAAAAAACAAGAGCCTTTAGATATAAAAATGAAAAAATACAAACAAGATTTCTACACAGCCTTTGAAGAAATATAGAAATATAATTGCACTTGCAAGACACCTCTTTTAGAACTTCTCTAAAAATCTGTCCTGAAAAGTTAAAAGAAGTAGCCCTAACAATAAGAGCTCTTCCTCCTACTCAAGTTAGTGTGGAAAGACTCTTCTCGGCTCTGAAGTTTATCAAATCGGATCTATGAAAGAAAATTCCAACAAAGAAAATCTTGCCGAACCTATACCGTTTCTTAGAAATAACAAATGCCAGTTTTTCCATTTCATAATAAATGCTAATTAATATAAATAATTTGCTATGCCATCCATTTTTTTTTTTTTTTCTGTAGCATCTATTACTTCTTTCATATTAAAAAAATAAGCTGTAACCCATGCGTATATGTTTACATATATATACTTAAAAAAGCAAATTTAAAGTTAAAATTAAAAAAAATGTGTAAACATATAAAAGATTTAATTTTCAAACTAATCTACAATATCATTTAAATTCAGATAGCATAAGTAAATCAAGTGCAAAACCAAACCATGAAAATAAATTCACCAATTTTTTTGACAGGAAAACTTTAAAAAACTGGGAATTTAAATGTTACTGCTAATTAATTCACTAAAATTAATTAAAAATTTAACTATTGTATTAAACTATTTAAATTAATTAAACAGCGAGTTTAAAATTAGAATTAATTAAAAAGAAAACAAAACTATTAGAATTAGAAAGTTTTATTTAAAATTTATAATAAAAAGAGAAACAAACCAGATAATTAGCGCTAAAGCTGCTAAGTACAAACAAAATTGTTTCATAAGAATAAATTTAAATACAAATTTAATTAATTCTTTGTGCCATTGCTGCAAGGAATGAAATTTAAATTTAAACAAATTTAATATATATATATATGAAGAAGTTGGAGTCATTAAAATTCCAGGAGTCGGGGTCGGTCACTTTTCCTACTGACTCCAAAGCCCTGATTATAAGAAACAGAATCGCATTCAAACCAAAAAAAGACCTGGTAGACTATCTAAAATACCTGATGTAATCAAACACTTTATGCTAAAGAATATTAAAAGGAATCCAAGACAGAGTGCTCTTAAACTTGTCTCGAATTTTCATGAATTATGTGGAATATGTTTAAATCCAGAAACTCTAAGAAGAGAAATGCCATTTTCAAGATATCAAGGACACGTAGCTTTCGCAAAATCGATGAAACAACACCCGACTACTGGGAAAAGTGACTGCTAAAGAAGGCAAATTTAACACCTTTCAGCTCAGATGCCAGAGTGCTGCTGTGGAGAAAACCCAAAGAAGAATTTCCGAAGCAAAACTTTAGTACCAAGTTTAAACATAGCGAAGGAGTTATGGTATGGGGATCTATGCCACATTCCCGTGTTTCTAATATATAGGTGGTATTATGGATCAGTACAAGTACCTTGACATCTTAAACCGAAATTTGGCATCCTCAGTAAAGAAACAGTACAAAGTCCGAAATCCGGACTCGTCGGGATTTTTGCAATTCCGGATTTGGGATTATAATTTATGAAATAATAAAGCATTTATGATCTAAAGGGTATTAAAATTTAGAAAAAATATTTATTTGTCTACTTTAATGAAATATTTCTTTCAAGTTGTGTAAGTTGATTTGTTTTTTGTGCTAATACTTTCTCTTTAATTTTATACACAGACATAATTTCTTGCTCAGTTACAAAGTTCCATCGCTGAAGTCCTGTAATTGCCATGTCTAGAATTTCGACTAACTTGCCAGTCAAAATTTTTTCATTATCAGCAACATCCCTGTCTCTTTCTTCATTATTAGTAGCGGTATTTTCTGAATCTAGAACCATACTAGAGATTTCGCCACCTATTCATTGACTGATGATTGAGAAGCATTGTCATCACAATGAAAAACTCATTTTATATAATCTTTATTTATCACGGCTTCTTCGCATTTCTTTACAAAATCCATTAATTAGAAAATTTCACCGTTGGTTTGCAATATCCGAAAACCTTCAGATTCTACGGCTATCATCATAAAATTTAGCTATCGTTCACTACACATATTTGGCTATGTATCATGAGATTGGTGCCTAAAGTTGTTCTGCTAAATTTTATCTTGCTTCTATCACGCACTGAGACAATTAAGTCTGAATTGTGTTAGTTATTTATTATACTTACGTCTATTCTTGCACATGCCTAAGGCTTACCCGAGTTCTGAATAAATAAATTCCCATACATACTTAAGCCTTATTGAGGCTCAACACTAGAAATCTTACCACCTGATACAGTCTCTGAGAGTCCTAAATTCTGCTACTAAGTGCCTCCATTTGTCTTTTCCAAACTCTGTCGCTCGATGCGGCCATACAAGCTCTGACTCTGGTTCTGGGTTTATGCAAATAACAAATCAGTTATTCTTAATTTAAACAGCACTAAATGTATTCTTTTGGTCTATGAGTATCATTGACAAAATCTATTTTGAGCATATGGAAAGATATTTTTGTTAATTTTTCCTGTCAACATTTCTTAGCGCATTTAACTTAAATCTGTAATCATTGCCAAGCATAATATAAACATGAAAGGTTACCATGCTCATTCTTATTCAATTCCCAGTATAAAAAAATTGTTTCGGAGTCGTTACACGAGTCATTACTCAAGTTGTCATGTGTTGATTAACATGCGGTTATGAAAGCAAAATATAATAATGATTTGCCAGGTTGGAGTAAGGAATATAAAATATTAGCAGGTGTAAAATAAAAAATGTTTCTATGTAGAATGTTTCGGTTTGAGATGCGCCTTTGCAGCAGCAGCTGAAAGCAGCGATTCAAGACTGGCATAAAATAAGAAAAAACAAAAAATCTGAAATGTTTCAGATTTTAAATTATGTCCAAAGAAGCGTTTTTTAAACCCCTTCACCTACAATTCAGATTCGAAGATGTTGGGCCGAAATTGTATACAAACTTGTGCAGCGTTCGGAACATTTGCATGACTTGTGCAACACGCTAATCCAGGCAATTGTAAACATGACAAATTATGTAATTTCCAAGAAAGTATAGTCAAATAATTATTGATGATACATCCGATGGCGATCAACTACCAGAGTCCTGACTTTGGAAAGAAATAAGAAATAGTCCAAAAATCTGGGACTATACGATGACTCCTGGCATAAGAGAGGAAGCCTTATGTCAATTAGGAGGAAGTAGAGGAGAATTTGATATATTTAATCTAATATTTCATGACATATTTCGGAACAACATTGTAACCCAAACGAATCAGTATGCAGATCAAGTACGAGAAAATCCACATAGAACACAAGTGTAAAAAGTGTAAAGTTCCATTACATGTACCAGAATGCTTTGAAATATATCATACCGTTACAGATTACTAATTTTGTATTTTGGAGTTTTGCATAAATAAACATTTTGTCATACTTGCGTCTACCACAATTATTGCATGAGACTGTAATTGTGTATCAAATATTCCATCTAATATTCAATTCTGGCCCGATCACTGTACGCGAGCTATGACCGTGAAAGTTAGGTTTGGCCCGACCATTGTATGCAAGCTATGCCCGTCATTGTAGATTAAGGGGTTAACATTTTGTGTGTTACATTTATTTATTAACTATCATGTTCTTTGCACTTAAACCATACAATTCAGTTCAACATCAATATCGCAAAATAGTTTTAAAATGAGCATATCTTTAGAATTTCCGATACACAATCTCGCGCGCTGGAGATAAAAAGTTTTTTTTTTTTTTTTTTTCTGTACAAAGTTGCCATTGCTCATTTTAAAATCCTTGAGTTTGTTAATAGGAAATCCATAATAAAACAATTCCAAATTTGTTCTTCCACATGCCCATATTCCTAGAAGGATTACATCATTAAAATTTCGGTGGCTCTATGTACCACTGTTTTATCACAATGCGAGAAATATACATACAATTCATTATTAATTTATGCATTTTTCATTATTTAATTTCTTTAAATATAACATAGGATGATAATACTAGGTGGCAACAATTTGAAAAGTCATTCGCCGTTTGTAGTAAATCTACGCAAAATCGCAAAAGGAAAACAATAGTTGTTCAGGTACAAAGCCCCTTTGGACTAAAAACAAAAAGTGGAGTAAATGCCCAATAAGATTAAATAAAGTGATCAATTGTAAAAGTAATCCCCCACGGTATTATGAAGCAAAAATAATGCAAGTCATTTTTAACTGTTACTAAAAGTGTCCGATTATTTTTGTGAGAATATTTTTCCTCATTAAACAGATGATACTGATTTTTGGACTTAATTTTCATCTTTTCAAAACTATATTTAGTATAAAAAATATTGATTTCATATAGTTTTTATGTTTAATAAAGAATACAAAAATTCAAAGTGTCCCATCATTTTTTTGAGCCACTGTATATTTCTCACTCAATTAATTCAGTTCTCACTTTGCATCAAGGCAAAAATACATAAAAATTGAAGATCTTAATTAGAAATTGAAAAATATAGAAAAACATAAAAAATCAAATACAGTTAAAACAGTTAAAAACAATTTTTATAATTAAAATTAGTTTCTATGCAAAAACAAGCAATTGTGCCAGTGGACAAGAAGGCAGATTTTTTTGGTACAGAAAACTGAAAATTTACTTTCACTCCCACAAAACAAAAAAGACATTGAAGTTTCAGAAACTGACTTAAATCAATATTCTGCTAAGTTTCAAATGTGGACAAAATGGCTCCTTTGTTAGGCTTAATTCTGCTTAAACAACTTTTAAATTCATAATTCTACAACTACTGCATGCACAATAACTAAAGGCATACAAATTTTAACCGGAACGAAAGACCAATTCAATCACTTTTAAAGCAAAAAATACACAAATTATCAAGATATAAAAATTGAGCTCACAGACCCAAGTAATAAAGTGAATGTATACACACACTTTTGGTGCTGCCAATTGCAACCAAAAAGGGAAGTGCACAACTACATATTATAGCATCTCATATAAAAAATTTTAACGTTCTATGGATACTCATTTTTGAGTTATGAGAGGTACATGTACAGACGCCGTGAAAAAAATCTCTTCTGAATCTATTTTGGAAAAAAGATACCTTTATTCTGTCCTTATATACTGACTGAGACATTATGAAAAACATCGTACAGATAGATTACAGAGCCATTAAAATTACGATAATTGAAATTTTTAACAATTGCAATACTTCCTGCAATTTCTATAAGGAAGTCAAAAGATCTATGTACAGGAAAGTAAATATATCCTAAAAATGTTTAAATGGCTGAATATTCATCACAAAGGAATGGAATTTAAATACTGAATTATCAAAATTCCCAAAGAAACATGCTGTAGTAATTTATGCTGAAGACAAACTAGGTATACTTCTGGATAATAAAAGTTTTCCTCATTTCCCAAAAAATATATGAGAGTAAAGAATTAAAGTTTTAGAACTGGCAATATCAGAAATAACAAATTTTTAAGCAGCTCACTTTTATAACAGCTTGAACTTTCTTATCTATACCAGCAGTTAAAAAATTATGACATTAGTTTACAGTTAACAAAATAGTCACTGACATGAAATAAAAATAAAGGGATTCTTGAGTTATAATTATGATTAACAATAGTATGTTGAAAGCAACAAACTTCAACAAGTTTAAGGAATTATAGGTACTTACGTATTATCGCAACCAGGTTGGCGCGATTTGTAAGTCTGAGTAAAAAAGTATGAATAGAAAGAAAATGTACATTTATTAATTACAGATAATTTTTAATACAGTTTTTTATATTATTTTGTTTTAAAATATAAAATAGCAATTAAACCCTTCCGGTTTCGAATTTGAATAAGTTGCAGAATTATTTTTTCTGCAGAAATCTTTTGGCTGTTGCTTTTAGCACTGATTGAAAACCGTCTTCGCGATTAACAGCTTGAGCTTGGCGCCATATAAATTCCATAAGGTATGAGTCAAGATGATGACGGGCTGTTCCTCTCTGTTTTTTGTTGCGCCATTTCGCTGAGCCCCACATGTGCTCTACATGTTGTGTGTAAACGCCCGTGTTGGGATCCACAAAGTTATATTTGTGATCAACAGTTCCATGCAGAAATCCAGCATTTTCGAACTCACTTATATTGTATCCTTTCCAGCAATCCAAATAAATGATGCTTCCTTCCTTGATATTTTCGCAAATTTTTTCCATGAGGGTAACGGCGCTTCTGTTAGGTACAGTACCCAAAAAAGTAATTAAAGTATTTCAGGGTATTCAGTCTAACCAGTAAGAAAAATAATTTCTTTACGAAAAACTACGTATAACACGTAGGGTTGCCGTAAGTAGGGTCGCCAAATTTGGCGATTTATGCGAATTTTGGCCTGGTTGCGTTAATATGCAAGAACCGAATTATATTATGGGTGTAAGTGATGAATTTTGTGACATTAGTAATGAATACACTGACACTTGCAAATATTCCTACAAAGTAATTATTAATCACTTTAGATCCTAATATCCTGTATGATAAACTGAGACAGCTTTAGACAGTTTAAAGGGATGATTGTATCACATGGAATTTAAAAAATCTCAAAGGATTTAATTCCAATGCATCAGAATGTGTATTTAGCATTGCAACAAATAAAAACGCATAGATTTGTTCTTATGAACCTGTAACAATGCAGCTATCAAAGTCCAGGTGTTTTAAACTGAATCAAATCTTAAAAAAAATTTTTTTGTGCACAGTGGTTTAGGAACTTTTACTTTGAAAAATTACATACCAGGAAATGCTGATTGGTGCATGTGTTATTACGGACTGCAATAGTATCATTTGCAATTCAGAAGGAAAAAAAAATTGCAGTTCACACTATAGTACTTGATAAGGGCAGCATGAGTTGTTTCCTGTGTGAAAGATTTACTAATTTGTTAAATATAAAGAAAGAATTTATGTATCAGGAATAAAAGATAACATTATAAATATTAATTATCAACTGGATGTATAGATTTCGAATAAGGATTTAACATATGTCAGATCAGTTAATTGTTTGGTTATTTCTAAAATAACCAATGTAACTCCATCAAGGTATTTAGATGTGTAGTTATTAAATATTCCCATTGATATTGAATTAGCGGATCCGCAATTTGGAACACCTAGCAAAATAGATATGTTACTAGGGGCCGAATTGTTCTTTGAGATTTTAAAACAAGGAAAATTTCAATTAGAAAATCAACTGTTGAAATTCCAAGAAACAGTTTTTGGATATATCGCGTCTGGTGCATGCAAGAGTAACTCAAAAGTAAATTATTGTAATTTAGAAGAAATTTTTCAAAGATTTTGGGAAGTTGAATCCATTGAAAATATCGAGGATGCTTTGAGTGAAGAACATTTCAGGTGTACTCACTATAGACAAAATGATTGAAGATATGTAGGATAATTCTATAAGGGAAGGTATAAAATTAGAAGAATCGAAAACGCTGGCTGAGAAAAAATTGCATGAAGTGCGGAATCGACAAGAAAGCAATTTGAATATGAAAACATTTATATAAGAATTTTATCAAATAATATTAGGCTCCAAATCACATGGAAGAAGTTCAAGAAATTGAAACATCGACTTGCAATTATCTTAGTCCCATACCTGCCAACCTCTAAAGATAAAAATTCAGAAGAACACGAAGAATTAATATCATGCTTTGATAATAAAAAAATAATTTATACAAATAGAAAAAAGAAAATTGTACACTTACATTAGTAAATCTCAATTAAGTAGTAACTAAAAAAATTATTAGGAAACATAAGACTATAAGGGACAAGACTATATATATATATGACTATAAGGAAGTCAAAAGATCTATGTACAGGAAAGTAAATATATCCTAAAAATGGCTGAATATTTATCACAAAGGAATGGAATTTAGATACTGAATTATCAAAATTCCCAAAGAAACATGCTGTAGTAATTTATGCTGAAGACAAACTAGGTATACTTCTGGATAATAAAAGTTTTCCTCATTTCCCAAAAATCATCGGGTGCGACTCGCTAGAAAGGTTAAGAAACACTGCAATAATCTATGCTTGTTTCTATAAACAAGGATAAATTAATTGTTTATTACTGCAATTTTTTGTATTTTCAAAAAATTATTAAAATTAGGGATGTGCTTTCTACAGAACAACAGTCGATTATTTACTCATAGTGCTCTAAACAAAGTTTTCAATAAAAAATGCCTAACAAAATAGTAGAAACTAACAAAATTATTTTAATGAAGCATGGAAAGACAGTAGGTTAAATGCTGATTATTTAGTACTTAATAAATTTATATCATAAAAATATAATATTTATTATTTCATAAATTTATATCATAAAAATATAATATTTATTATTTCATAAATTTATATTATAAAAATATAATATTTATTATTTAATAAATTTATATTATACAAATATAATATTTATTATTTAATAAATTTATATTATACAAATATAATATTTATTATTTAATAAATTTATATTATACAAATATAATATTTATTATTTAATAAATTTATATTATACAAATATAATATTATTTAATAAATTTATATTACACAAATATAATATTTATTTTTTGATAAAATAAACAGTGTTAGACCTGCTTCTAAAGGCATTAGCTAATTCAAAATTCTGCAGGAATGATTCACACAACATTGGAAAGATCTCTGCCACCTTTCCTGGTCTGACGATAGCCAACTTTCACAGACGACGGGATAACATTTAAGTAACGAAAGGATTTGTAAGTTGGTGAAATACTGAAACAAATGCTTCAATTTACATGGTGATTATGGGCGGCAGAAAAATAGACTGCACTTTACCTTTCAGATGCAAATAAAAAATTTGTTATCTATATGCATTTTTAATTTACAGCCAAATGAAGCTTACCTTCTAAATTACTCTTGTTATTAATAAAGGTAATGAAACTTACTCTTCATCTCTGTTACAGGGTTCATAGCCACATTTTAATTAAAAAAATAAGCACCTATAAGCACTTTTCAAGCACATTTTAAGAAAAAAATAAGCACCTGTCTAATTACATTATACACAACTGCATAAACCTTAAAAGAAAAATTAAACTTGCAATTTAAAATATGAGCAATGCAATATTTATTAAGAGAATGAGCATTACCTCAACCATGGAAAACAATTAACTTTTTTTTTAAATTTTAAATGACAGTTCAATTTACAGAATTAGTTTACAATGAGAGAAAAAAAAAAACTATGCAGAACTAAACTATATTACAAGATTTAATGATGAAATTTCAGTTCAAAATATAGAAAATAAATACTAATAATAAGCCATATTAATTGTATTTGCTTGGCACCTAATAATAATTACAATTTATTTTCCCACTCATATTAATATTTAAATAATTTAACTTAAATAAAAATTCTGAACATTTTCTAAATTTTCATTGCATAACAGTTTTCCCTTAACATATATTCCAAGAAAAGCAATTTAAGTAAAAAAGAGGAACATTTCTGAAACCAGGAGACGGGAAATTGCTTCATGTAGTCATCCTTTAACAGTAAAAGCTTAACTAACCTGCATACTTGGAAATTGCCGAATATTCCGTATAGTCGAGGGTAACTGGAAAAAGAGGAGGGGGGGGAGATTGAGCCGTTCTTTACATTTCTCGGCTAAATAAATGATTTTGACATTTCGATATGTGTATCATATAAAAACAGACCAACGGAACTGAGAAATATTCTGCTTAGAAAGAACAGTAAAACTCTTGTGTGTTCATAAATAAATCTCAGATCGAACATCAAAATTAATTATCTCTGCAAAATACCGCAAACATTACTGCGCAACAAGGTTTCTAAAACATCCCATAGGAAAGTATTTTGTTGATCTTGATTGCAATACGTGCGGCGTAATTCATCCATACGTGATATTACACAATCGGAATTGGAATCAACAGCTGCTGGTATTCAGAGAATAAAGAACTAAATAAAGGAAAAGAAACAGACTTACTAATCTGGGGTGTTTTTGGATTCGAATTTTGAACAGACCGTTAAATTTCCCGAATAGAATCATTCTTCGCTTGGGTTTGGTAGACCGCAAAACTTTTAGTCCTATTCAATCCAGATTGGACAGTGACAAAAAAAAAAAAAAAAAAAAAAAAAAACTCGCTGCTTCAATATTAGAGATTTTGCAGAGAAACGGGAGAACCTCCCAACCTCCATACTGTATAATGTATTGGGTTTAAAAAAAAAATATTCTGACTATTCGATTACTTTCCTTTTATTTAAGCCATTCCGAATATTATTCCTTAGAAAGCTAATCTGTGTAAAAATAAACCCATTTTTGGAAGTTTATCTAAACTTCAGCAGCTACTGCAACTATATTATTATAAATATTCAGACATATGCACATAATATAGGCATAACGTAGTATTTGGGTGGGAGGAAAAGAATACCGAATGTACCGGAATTTTCTACGATTTTAACAATTCTTTCACCAACAAAACGATGTGCACCTGTCTGTACTCTCGCGCGCACCATAGGTTATGTTAATGCAGGGAAAGGGGGAAAAGCTATTTCTGGGAGTATGATTCACCATCTAACAATCCACATAAGGAAGAAAAGTTGTTTATTTAGTTTAGGATTTGGTACAGGGAAAAAATGCACGTTCATTAAAAAAAAAGCACTAAAACCAAAAATTAGCACTAAAAACAAAAAAATAAGGGCTTTAAAGAAAAAGTAAGCACTACGAACCCTGTTTCACTATAACACCAGTCTCTTTCCTTAGGGGCAGGCAAGCCTTCCTTTTCCTGACAATCCATTAGATCTGGAATAAATGTAATAAATCATCAGTACATAGCAAACAAAAATACAGAAAATACAAAACCGAAGCAAACCATATGTAGAATTCTCTTTACAAGTTTTTTTTATTTCAACACACAAATTATGTTTTCACAACTTAAAATTTGGCATGGAACACAAACATATTATTAATTCAAAATAATAATTTAAAACTTAGTAAACTTTACTAATGCTAAAGCACAAATATTTGTCACAACATCCTAGCAATATTCAAGCTGGAAGATTTTGAAAGTTACATAACATAAGAAAAATCACAAGTTGTGTTGTCTGAGTATAACGAAACCTTTCAACATAATTCTTAAAGTTAGCAGTATTTTGAAGAATATATTCTCGAAGACAATCTCTCCTAGAAAAGACTAAATCATAAGAAATTTAAGTAGGTATAACTACTTTATTCTAAAACATTTCCAAAGAAGAAAAAAAAAAAAAAAAAAAAAAATGTGTGGAAACTGCGTTTTTTCTTCCAATACAGCCAATTTATAAATAATCTTTATGAATATGAATCTCATTAGATCACATATAGAACTAAAATTCATCTTCAAATATTTGGCTAATAACTTTAGTTTTGAATTGCTAGCCCATTCATGAAAGGTAAAACAATGTATGTCGACTTTTTCAAGCTTACTGCAAAATGCATGTGTGAATGGCGCTGATATATTGTTCAAATAAAATAAAGAACATTGAATACTAAACAATAAATTTTAAGTCTCTACTCAATCACAAGCTTTCTTTTGATGAAAGACTTTTAAATATAGACAAAATTTTGTTTTAACTACATTGCAAGTTTCATTGTGGCATGATATTCCTCTAGTATTTGTTGATTTATGAACGTTAAGCAAAAGAGATTTTTAAGCTAAATGACTTCATTTTCATGAAGATATCTGTGCAAAGAGAAATAATTATTTTATTTAAACAACTGATTTATTGCTTCAAAAACTGAAAATGGTTAAGCCTGAAAATGTTAAAGAGATTTTGAGTGAAAAAATTGCAATTCTAACATCATAAAATGTTTACAATTAGAGACACTTGACAGACAGGGCAGGGTCTTTAACCTTTTAACAAAGAATATTTAAAAATGTGTTTCAACCAGCAAAGAAAACTTATCCTCAAAGAGAAAAGTCATAAATGGAAGTTCTAATTTAAGAAAAATTGTTGCAATTATTTATAAGAATAAAAGATAAATAATATTACTGTAAAAAATCTCTAAAACAAAAAGGTTGAACTGTTAATCAATCACACATTTTACTACTTTGTGTGAAAAAATAAAACATTGTGCAAAAGGCACAGTTGAAAGAAATATTAATAGTGAAACTGTAGTAGAAAGGAAATTTTATATTCCTTAAAATTAACCTCTTTACAATATTTTCAATGGTCAGGAAACTAGCACATCTTTCATAATTCATAGTCAAATAAAATGCTGCACTTTCAGAACAACAAAATAATAGGTAGTCATAAACATTCTGAGAGGATTCAGACTTTGATGTTGCACCAGAGGATTTGTTAATTTTTTTTTTTTTTTTTTTTATGCTGTCGATGATCACAGCAGGTTACAATCTGCTCTTGGACTTGTCCCTGCTAACTTTTTTTTTTTTTTAATCTTTTCAGTTTTATTATTAAACGTCACTTCCTTTTCACTTATACCACATAATATATAAGAAAGAAATCACACAATATTTAGAAACAGTACATCTTTACAATTTCAGATAGAGTATTAGGGGTTGTCATATGTTTTTTTAAATTATAAATTTAAAAACTAACCGTTCAAGTGGCCGACTCCCTAAAAGAGTTATCATAAAACAAGAAAAAGTGTACCATGATTTTAATGAATTCAGCTAGTGCCATTTCATAAAAATATTTAATGTTTCTAATTAGACATTTCATTCATATGCATTTTTATTTAAATCAATAATATTAAAAAGCAAAAAAAATATTTTCTAAAACTCCATTTTCTACATTTCAGATGCATGGTTTGTTATTCAATAATAGAAAGATTAAATATCTTAAGCTTTACTGAATGGCGACATGCTGGCACATGAAGTTAATAAGTATTCTACTTGAGGCAAAGATAAATTGTTTTCAGCCAAATCTGGGGATTAAAACTGAAAGATAAATATCTTACATTTTGTTGAATAGCAGCAGTCTGGCGTACTGGATATAAAAATGTTTTATTTTCAACAGTGTTGCCACATCTCACATTTAAATTGCTGATTTTGATACATAAAAATTTTCAAATTTGTGCAAAATCTGAAATAAATCAAAAACAAATTTGAAATTCAAAATTCGGGATTCGAGGTGACATCTTCGGGTGAAGGACAGCTTGTATTAAAAATATGCTGGTTCTAAGTACAATTGTTTTTCCATAATACAAGTAACACACTTATATACATTCATCATTTAAATTTTTTTTCAGTAATACTTCACAGTAATATTTGGTGGCAACAGTTTGAACAGTCATTCTGACACAAAAGTAATATAGACAAAAAGTGAGTTTTGTGACTAATGTGGTGTTAAAATAAATAAATAACATTTGCGTAACAATTTATTTAATTGTGAACTCTGATGATCTAAGAAACAGTCATATGCAATGGCAAATCTGCAAATTATGGTGTTTTAAAGAACTAAATATCTTCCAAAGAAAAAATAATTTTAAAATTAGATAATAACCATACACTTATTTATTGATTATATGATATTAATGAGAAGCTAAAAAAACTGATGAAATTGAATGAAAATGATGATGATAATCATAAAAATGTCCAAATATAATTCCTAGGCACAGAAACAATTTGAACATGTAAATTCAAGTACAGAAAATTAATAGTCAGACAGATACTCAACAATCTGAAAAGAAAATCACAAATTACAATAAAATCTATAGTTGAATTCGCTTTAACTGTTGTGACAACATTTATCCAAGACTGCTTAAAAAAAAAAAAACTGGATCACAGAAAACTGTCAAGGAGATATTATTGAAAATTAGAAACAAAATTTCATAGACCTACCAATTTTCAAAATATGCATCTGATTTATTGGCCTTTGAAGGCAAATCATGTTAATAATGCAACACATAGATCTGATGTATATAAGCAGTAAGGATAAAAATATAATAATCATAATTGCAAACTTTTTTTTTCTTTTTTAATTCAAAGATTGACAAAAAAATTTGCTAATGTGTTCTGAAATAGAAAATATATATTAAACTCATCATTGTATGCATGATGTCTTGGATCTCCTTTTGAAGAAATGCATTTAGATAGTATTTATTTGCTAAATTTCTAAAAAATTATTTAACTCTGTGTTTTCATAAATTTTCACTCACTAATATTTAGATCATTAAAGGAAACCCAAAAACAAATAATTTAAATAATATGGTAATATAAACCAAATGACAAAAAATATAATAGTGCAAAGGCATTCGTCATGCCTCTCAGGGATTAAGATTTCTTAAGAACTACAAAAGAGAGTTTACATTTTAATAATAATAATAAAAGTTAAGGAAATTTAGAGAGCAAAGTCATTAAAAAATAACAAATCCATTCTTAAACAACTATATATTAAAAAATAAAAAAAAACCTCTTACTATTCTACAATTTCTCACTTTACTGAAAGCTTAATTTCGTAGTTGTTTTATAACTTGCATTTATTATTGCATATTTAAATATTCTAACCTCAAGTGAATATTGGTGAAGAATATGTATGTACCAAATTTTGAAGAAGTATACACCAAATTTTGATATGCATAGTTCTCCATTCGAACATAGCACCTCGAACCGAAAATTTTGAAATTCAAATTTGTTTTTGATTTATTTCATGTTTTATACAAATTTAGTTAACTTTTATTTATCATACTAAGAGGTTTAAAAGTGAGAAGTGGCAACACTGTTCAAAATAAAACATTTTATATGCCAGACTGTTGTCATTCAGCAAAATGTAAGATATTTATCTTTCAATTTTAATTCCCATATTTGGCTGTTTGAAAGCAATGTGTTGCCATTGCCTCAAATAAAATACTTATTACCTCCACATGTAAGTATATTGCTATTCAGTAAAGTGTTTATTTTAATTCCTTAGATTTAAGGAATACTTTTTCACCAGTTATGGAAGAATAATTAACCTTCCAAATAGCTCGGGTTTTCGGATCATTTATCCAGAATTTATTAGCATAATTTATATAATTACTTATTTTGTCTCCATTTTAATAAACTTACCTTCATCAAGACAACATTTGCATTGTTAAAGGAAGAAACATAACAAAATATCTTAAATTATAAGCTAATGTATAGCAAGTGGCAAAAAATCTCATGACCAGATAAACCAGGTGATGCCACCAAGAGGGTTAACTTATGGATTCCACTGGATTTTGAGTAATATGCTTTAATGAAAATATAAAGTGGTATAGCAATATTAAGTTGAGCAACAAAATATACTTCTTATTATGTACTGCTTTTTTACAGTTTCTGATGTCAACAATTTCATAGTAAATTTAAATATATAAAAGCTAAATATTTTTAGCCAAAATAATATACTATAATTTATATCATTACACAAGAGTCACCATACAAACTTAACATAACTCTTTCCGTAACAAATTAAAAAAAACTGAATATATATAAAGCATAACATTATTACAGAAACTCGGGATTGTATAAAAATGATATATTAAATTTCTAGCATCGTCTGCTTTCATTATCTCCATGATAAAAATAAAAGACATCATAAAAACACACTGAGCTAAATAATCTTATTTTCCCATCTTCCCCACAAAGAAAACTGAAACAAATTTGAGTTATTAGTACAAAACTAAATTTGGGATTGCTTTCACAAGAAATGAATTACACATTATTCTCAAATAATCATAAATTAAGTGCCAAATAATTATCTCCAGTATTTCAAAAATTATTCATATAAATCAGCACTTTTATTACGGTCTGTGATAAAATCTCTAATAAACTGGAGTACATTTTATATACAGTAACTATATGGTTATTTGAGACTTTATTTGACAAAGGTTATACATTAAAACAATAAACAATTTCAAAATTAAATTCATTTCTAAATAATAAATTTTTATGTTAGTAATTAAGTTTTGACGGTTCAGTAGTTTGGTTAGACAGGGTTCGTACACATTTCCTTACATGAAAATTAAGGACTTTTAAGGACCTATCAGCAAACAAAAAAACGAATAGAATAAAGCAATTATCCATACAACCGACTTCATGCTTGTAATTTCACTTTAAGAAACTAACAGAAGGGTGTATTATGCACTATTATTAAATTTACTTTAATACTTACCATAAAACAATTTTGAAAATTAAACTAACTTCCTACAAGTTATGAAGTAGATAACATTGAATTAGGAACATAATTTCTTTAAAAACATGTATAAGTGTATTTTACACTAATAACAGTCACTATTTTAGAGATTTACATGATTATTATTTAACTTATTTGATATTTATTTAAACACAGTCAACTACTATTATAATCACAATGTAAGAATATTTTGCAGATTAAAATAACTGATTTGTAAACATACAATTTATTTCCTTGGTTTTTTGAAAGATACTAGAATAATAAACTGTACAATAAAAGATACAAAACATTTGTGCTTTTTTTAAATCTGAAATCTTTTCAGCTATTTTAACATCTAATTTATTTATGTCTATTTCCTTTTCTTTAACTACTCTTCTAAGTTCATTTGCTTTGATAAACAAATCAATGTTCATGCTGGTCTCAGCTTCATCTGCTAAAGCATCTACTTCTTCATTAATATCTTTAATGTCCCTTTGAAGAAATTTTTTCTTTTGCTTCATATAATCAATTTCTTCCTCAATGATATTTCGTTTCCTCTTTGAATTTTCAGATTTAGTTAAAGATTTTTGTTCTTCTAAATACTGCATATATTTAGACCTTGCAGAAGCTGCTGCCGATCTCATTTCTTTATTAATTTCGATATTAAGAACACCTCGAGAAAATTTTATGTAACCAAATACTGTGCATTGAAAAATGTATGATGAGTCACTTAAAATTTCAATTTCAATTGCTTTATTTACAGAGAAGCCCTTTTCCACAGACGTCTGTCCATGTGACAAGATAAGAATCATTTTCACCATTTTCCATACTTTTGAATAGTGAAAATCATGAAAATAAGAAGTGAGAAATGTGTCAAGAGAAAGATTTTGAGGATCAAAAGTAGAAAATTCATGTAAATTTGTCTTAACTACTTTGTCTAGAAACTCTCCAAACTGCAGCAGAATTTCATCCCAATCATCTTGTAAAACACGTTTATTCTGCATTAATACCTTTAGAACTATTTTCATTTTGTTCTGGGCTTTTTCTGGACTTTTAACCATCAATCGCGGGTCTATACAAGATGCATTTCGAATGAGAGAGTAATTTATTGGACATTTAGACATTAAGTGTTGTACTATTGTTAAGACACATTGTTGAATTTCTTGTTTTAATGCAAAACTTTCAGCTTGTGAAATGTCCTTCTTGCGGCATTTATCATTCATTAACTGCTCAGCAATGAATCCCAAATAAACTTTACTTTTATCATTATAACAATTTGGATCATTAAAATTAAATTTATAAAGATTTTCTGCTTTAGTTATTTTTGAATATTCTAGTTTCAAAATTTTAAAGTGCTGAAGGCAATCATTTACAAGTTTTAAGATATCTTCAGCAAAAAACTTTCACTTTGATAATATTCAAGGAAAGGCAATAATATTTTCGACAGAGAGAGAAAAAAATTTAATTTTATAAGAAATGTTTTATCTTTAGTTGCCTCCAAAATATTTGAGAAGGATTTCGATGAATTTTTTTTAAACTTCCCCATTTCAACTTCTTTAATGTACAGTAGCAAGTCATCCCATATTTCAATGGCTCTTTCAACTGCTGGGACATTTCGCAACCATTGGTAAAAGCAGAACTTCACAGGTAGCTTTTTTAAGCTAGATATACTTAAAAAATCTTCACGTCTTGCAGGATAATCTTTAAAAATCCAATATAAGGAGGATAAGAATGATGGAATGTTCCAGCCAGTGGATGACACTTCGCATTGGCTAAACGCCCACAACACTTCGCTCCCCCCTACGTACGTCATCCAAAATAAGACGCTAGAAGTTAGCAGCCATTTTTCTGCATGTTTTCAGAGGGACAGCTTTACATCGCCAAAGGTCAGTTTTTTGTTTCTTTTGTTACAACTTTTTCTTGGTCTTAGCAAGACCCACTGAGTTTGTTCTTTTCTCAATTTTTTATTTTATATTGAGTATTAACTACAGGTTTTCTTACAGTTTTATAAAATCTATTTTTTTTTTTTTAAAATAAAATTGTTAATCTTTAAGCTTGCAGGCCCAGCCCGAATGTATTTGTATTTTTAGGACTAATAGCTCATCGCTATTTATTTTCGTTTTGATTTTAATTTTAGACTAGATTTAGAAAGTTTGATTTTGATTAACATATTTTAACACCTTAATGTGTCATTCTGAGCGGACGCGTCGGGAAATTGGAACAGAGAATTGAATTAAAATTTCCAAGACACTTTGTCAAAAAAATTTTTTAGCGAAAAAGTTTCAATTGTCTGTTTCGGCGAAACGCGTAATGGGGTTAGCTTGATTCGACTTTCAAATAAATGAAATTTCCCTTGAAAAGCCCGTTTGGATGTCGAATTGGGCTAATTTACCATTTTCCGCTTACTTTTTGACATTTTCTGTTTTTTAATTTTATTGTATTTATGTTTTACATGTCAAATGATTTGCTTTTCATGTGTATTAATTTTTGAAAACGTCTTAAACCTTTTGGAGCAGCAGCTCTTGGTAACTTTTAGGCGAGCTTTCTACAATTTATATATATATAAATATATAAAATAAGAAATCTATATATATAATAAGAAATGTATACTGAAAATACACATTTTTTGCTATATATATATATATATAATATATATATATAATATAGTACAAATTCAGAGATCAGGACATCCAATATCTGGAATGATCTAAAATCCGGACCTCAAAGCCACCACCAACCAATTTTTTAGGGCTTTTTTGAAGGGAAGGGGTATGCTTTACGCATGCGCATTAGATTTTTTTCCTCATCATAAAAAAACATGTCAGAAATCCCGATTCTTAATCTCAGTTTGGCGCTAAATAAAATCTCTCATTATTGAAGAAATAATTATTTTAGCATAAATTTGTGTGATTAGTAACTTGACTCCATACCTGCGTATCTGCTTTGCATAATCTCAAACCGAAACATTTGTTAATTTTACACCAACTAATATTTTATATCCTTGATGCCGAAATAGCGAATCATTATTTATTGTATTTTGCTTTCATCACTGCATGTTTATCAACGGATGACAACTTGAGTTATGAATCATGCAGCGACGCCAAATAACAGAGTATTATCCGATTACAGATTTAAGTTTAATGCGCTAAAATGTTGACAAGGGGAGATTTAGCAGAAATTTCTTTCCTTATGCTAAAAATAGACTTTGTTAATGATACTCATAGGACAAATGATTATATTTAGTGCTATTTGGATTAAGAATAACTGATTTGTTATTCACATAAGGCCAGAACCAGCGCCAGAGCTCGCATGGCCTTACCAGGTGGCAGAATTTAGCGACGTTAAACAGAAGTTTTTCATTGTGATGACAATGCCCAATCATCAATCAATTAACGGAGGGCGAAATCTGTAGTATGGTTCTAAATCCAGAAAATACAGCTACCGATAGTGAAGAAAGTAACAGAGGTTACTGAACGAGAAAAAATTTTGATTGACAAGTTATTCGGAATTCTCGACACAGCAATTACGGGACTTGAAGAATGGAACTTAATAACTGAACAAGAAATTATATGTCTATAGTATTAGCAGACAAAACAAATCAAACACCTCACATTGAAAGAAATGTTTAATAAAGTAAACCTATAAATATTAAGCTCTTTTCTTTTGTAAATTTTGATACCCTTTAAATCATAAATGCTTCATTATTTCATAAATCACAATTTCATATTTTCAATTTTATAATTTCTACGTGCCATCTTACTAGATTTAAAATGATCTAATATCCGTAAAAATATCAAATTTGGGATCGCCGAAGTCCCAACCTCGGACTTTGTACTGTATAAATATATATATATAATACGGAATATATATTTTCAGTTAAACTTCTACCCAATAACTTTAGTAATTCATGAAAGTTAATTTTGCGTCTAGTTAATTCATTAAAATTAGTTTCAATTAGTTGTTTTCACCTTTAAAAATATTAATTTTTTTAATTAGTTAGTTGTTTTCAACTAATAATTGTATCGCCATTAGCAAAAATAATGCATTACTATCAACAGCATAGAATTAAACCAAATACTTCATTGTCTATTGAAGCTTCAAAACATATTTCCGAACCTCACTTTTTCTCGGCCTGCGTTACCGAATTTGTCCTTGGCGACCTAAAATCGAAATGGAGCCAACAGATTTCCCGCGAAATCGATAACAGACCCTCTGCAGAAATAAACTTATAATCTAGATATCCCATACATATAGTATGTGCAAAAGAGAATAAACTCCATAGAAGGTGATAAAAAATTAATTTATGGCTTAATTGAAACAAACACAGAAATTAAGCTAAGCAAAACCGTGTAAAAACAAATTGAAATGATAAAACGAAACTTAATTTTCATGTGAATTTTCAGTGCTGATTCTCCCATTATAGAAATTTCAATTTGTTTCAGACAAAAACCACATTTAGCTTTATAAGGATTGTCATCCATCAATATCCAGTCTTTGTAGTCAGCTTGATGAAGCCACAGTTTATTGAAAATGCACTTTCCAGGCATCTCCTTCCTATTGGCATCGGAAAGGTTGTGGCCTTCCAGGTTGGGATTGCTCTAATTTTGGCAAATATTTTCAGAATCCCCCCCTTTTTTTTCTCGAGCACCTTCATCATCACTTTCGCCTCTTAAAGAACTTCCGGCTTCACGCTTTCATCACAATCTGCCTAAATTTACGGATAACACCTGTTTCGAAAGATTGGGTGAATAGCCGATCAGACACCGATACTGTCGTTCGGGTAGCTAATTGTTTTTTTTTTTATTGTTTGCAAAGTAAATCCGCCAACAGATTGGTTAAGAGCAGTGCAATTTTAATTCCATATTCACGAGAAATCAATGACAATCATTAGAATTGATAAGAAATGTCAAATGAGCAAAATTAAGGATCGTTTATTAATTTTGGCCAAAATTAAGGACTTTTAAGGACCAAAAATCATTTTTGAAAAAATTAAGGACTTTTAAGGACCGTACGAACCCTGTCAGAATTAAGACCATAACTCACATTTATTCAGAAATTCAATAATAATCACAATCTTTTATTTTGCTAAAACAAATATTTAATAAATACCTCAAGGGCACTCTCACATTATCCACCCAACCCTCCTTCGAATTCACCAACCATTGACATCTAATTTTATGCTAACTCAACACATAAAAGCAGTAGCCATTTTTTTAAAAACTGCTACTGCACTGTAAATTACATAAAACAGCAATGAATTAATGAAATTAAAAATGCACAAAATATCTATAATGAAACAGTAAAAATTACATAAAACAAACATCCATGATAAAATCTGAACAAATTAACTGAATTCAAAATACAACAAAGTTTCATAATAAAATAATTTTCTATTTTCTTGGTCTTTCTTCTATTCATGCGATCTATTTTAACTTAATGACGAAATCATCTATTTATGTGATCTATATGTGAATCTTTATGAAATCTACGTGATCGCATGAATAGATGATCTATATGAAATCATTTATTCATGCGATCTATCGCATCTATTTATGTTAACTTAATAATGAAATCAGAATTGCAGAATTCTCAGCATTCCAGAACAAATTGTCACAACCAGTTTTAACTTTTAAATAACTAAATAAATAAAACACAGAGAAATGCACTCATTCAGAGAAAATTATTTTCACAATCGCCTAAGAACGGCTCAAAAGCTATTTTCAAACTGGAAGATTTCTCTAACAATCTAACATCGGAGATACATAATGCCTTGCATTTCAACATTTTGTTGACAATTTTTAACAACACATTTCCATACAATTCGATTATACAATACAAGCTAAGGAACAAAATTTCAATTCTACCTTTCATAACTCGCTGCTCCAACTTTTTCTTCTTGGCTAATTTTTTTAAGTATTCTCTCTCAAGTGCTCTCATCTTCTTACCATATTTTCGCTAGAAAGAATAGAAAAAAAGTATTAATAAGCAAACATGGAGAGTCATCTGCATTTATTTTTGTATAGTCAATGGAAAATATAAAAATTTCTCATCTCATCCTCGGACATATGTCCCCCTTCCCAGCCCTAGCTGCTGCGAACATAATAATTCCTGTAGTAGGGCTTTTTTTTTCCTAAGGAGCTCATCCATGTCAACTATGTTTTTGTCCTGATGTTACAAGATTGATGTTAACACTTCTCTTGGTTAGTATGTTTTATACGAACGCTTTCTTCGCATAGGAAGGGGGGGGGAACTTGAAATTCTTCCAGGTGTCATAACTAGTACATGTGAATTCCATGTGTTTGTTCCAATGCTAGTCATTCGCAAATCCCATTTATCCATTTGAAGATAATTGGTTGCATGTGTCCTTTATGGTGTTCCACTTTGAATCACCAACAGTATAGTGGGTGAGCAAAAAGGGAGAAGACACTTTAATGCATAGTAAAGTCAAGTTCCACGTTTTAGAATTAACCCTTTGACGTGCGTGATATTTTTTTTTTTATAATTTTTTTTTAACTTAAAAAACTCTAGAAATTGAATATTGTGATCCTAGAGACTAATATATGAATTAAAAAAATCTACTCTTGCCCATTGTTTTGTGGGTGGTGGTCGCACTGTGAAACCACCGCGCATCTAGGACTTTGAAACTTACCAAGGTAGTAGGGTTTTCCCCTTACTACCTTGGTAACTTACCTTTTTCCGTGCGCGTTTCCAATAAATGACGAAATTTACGAATTTTTTAAAAAATGTGTGTAAGAATTGCATAATATATATTTTTTACATTATTTTACAAACTAAATCGTCAGAAAAAATTAAAAAATAAACATTTATGTAATTTTTCTATAGCAGTGAGAGTATAAGTACCTACATAATAAGGACGTTTGGATACATGGATTAAAAAACTCAGTAAAATAAGGATAAAAAAACACTCAGTTTTTTTTTTTTTTTTTTTAATTTCAAAAAACAAATATTTTTTGTGACACTGTTCAAAGCATCTTTTTTCTTTTCGGTACATGCACAGACCCACATTGCACGTTTCGCACATGTATCTTCTACTATGATGTTTCTTCCTTGTGCTACAAAATGTACATTGATTGGATCTAAATTTCACTAGTATATGTCCAGCATTCTTTAGTTTCTTTTCATCTGGCACATGAAATTTGTGGTTTTTTATGTTAATGGGAGGGGGGGGCTTGGTCTTTTTGGTAATGATCATTCGTTTCCCATTCATACTTATTTTATTCATATTTTGTCTCAAAATATTCAGAAAATATTTTTAATTTAAATAAAACTTAAAGCGATTTCTATTTTTAATAAATAAGACATATGGATTTAAAAATAGTTATATATTATTTTTAATAAATAAAACAACGTGATTTCTATTTTTAATTACAGCAAAGTATATTTACATTAAATTTAAACCACAGGAAATAATTTATAAAATCGCAATACTAGCTTGGGGAGCAAGTATGTTGAGGTCAGAGAAAAGTCTCGGGAAAAGAAAGACTTTTTTACTGGGCAGGTGCATGTATTGTTTAGTAATAAAATAATTCTGTGATTTCAAAAGAGCTTTTCTATATCTGGGTAAAAATAAACATTCCTATTTGAGAAGCAAGCAAACACCACTGTGAAGAGCAAAGGTTTCAAGGCGTGACCACCGATCCTCTAGAGCATTGTGACACAGTGCTCTGGTGGCGCCCTGAAACCACAAAACAAATGGCATACATATATAGGGTTTTTTATATATGTAGTTTAATTATTGCTGTTTTTTATTGTTTATGATAGAAATCATGATGTGCGATGAATAACTTTTGAAATTTAAAGTTGTTTATATTAATAAAAGGAAGTTATTTTGTCTCATAGAAAATGAGATTTTAAAAGGCATCCGATTTGCAGTACTAAGACCTAAAACATGTATGATTCTGTAGTTATTTTGTGTTATTTAGAGGTAAAAGATCAGTAATCAATTGATTTTCACTAAAAAATTACGGAAGGAAGAGGAGAAAAAAATTCGAATATTGGTGGTTTCAGGGCATGACCACTACACGTCAAAGGGTTAAAGTAAATCATAATTTTAAAACTCTGAAGGTAAAAAATTTATATTTCATTAATAAAATGATCATGACTGAATGATAAGAATTTAGAACTAAAGAAAGGCTGATAAAAAAAAAGGCCCACTGCTGTTACAGTCCATGAGAAAATGTCTAAAAATAAATTTTGTATTCATATTTACAAACCTGATAGTATTTTATATATATTGATGCATTAAAGCAACATTAAGCCATACAATTTACAAAGAGTATTAAAATTCATAATTTTATATTGCTATTTTTCTTTTGATACTCAAGTTTTGTTTTTAAATTATTTCAACTGTACGAGTTTTTGCTTTATTAGTTCCATATTATTTCTAAGGTTTTAATATTTACACAATTACATAATTTACACACCTTCAGTTGCATTCCTTGAGGATTAAAAATATTGAAAATTATAGGCTATAGCTTTTCGAGTTTTCTTGACATTTCTATTTTCTACTTTTTACATTAGTTTTCATTTATTTGCATATAAATAATTAATCAACGTATGTTAACAAGCACTTAATCAATTTATAGGAGTTTATGTTAAATAATCTTATTTTTCCTGAACTATGAATTCTACTTCCATTGGCTACCAGATGGCTGAAAAATTTTTAATGCATATAATAATGCATTTCTTGAATTTAGCAAAGAGCATTTGACTATAACCACTGACCATCAATATTATTTTTGCACAACTTCGAATTTTGCATGAATTGGCTTTCACCTTTGCTAGCCGTGCTTCTTCACGAATCACGGAAATGAGGCAAAATTTGTAGGCATACTTTCTCTTGTGAATATGATATTTTAAATACATAAATTCCATTTTAGCTTTCAATTCCTTTTACTTCTAGATTTACCCGAGCTCTTTATTATTACACAGTATGTGTAAATAAGTTTAGCTGAAAAATCATAGGAAAAGCTCTCTTTCAAATCTTCTCAGGACTTAAAATTACTAAAGAATTCAGATGGATGTAAGTGACGTGGCTGTCTTCACATTCTCCGAGAACATTTTAGGTACTTAATATTCTATACAGGCTTTATTGAATACAAAAAATTATTACATCAATTGCAGTTCAATTAATAACACTATCAGGAATTAAAAAAATACTAGAACTTGTAATCTGGGCTTTAAGGGAAACTATTTGAGTCCTTTTTACCTTATCACCATGTTTTTGATTTCATGTTTGTTTTTTAGTCATCTCATTGTATATAATAATCTTTATTATGCATAATAATATGTACATAATAATGAATAAATAGCTATATAAACAAAAATACATAATGAATAAATACCTACATAAATTACACAAAAAGTATTTCTTTTCAGTATGCCATTTATATGTACACGAACCAATCAAACATAAGCTCTGATTAGGATTTCCACAAATGGAAGAACGTGATGATCTCCTTTATATGTACAGGGGTTGGACAAAAATATGGAAACACCTTTAAAAAAACATGTTTCTTTGCTTAATATGGTGTAGGAAACCCATTGGCATCCAAAACAGCTTGCAGTCTTCTCGGAATGGATAAATACAGTTCTTGTATGTTTGCCAAGAGAATATTATACCATTCTTCCTGCAAAACGGTGGCAAGTTCAGATAACGATGTTGGCGGTGGATAACGAGAACGCACTTTCCGTTCCAATGTAGACCACAAAGGTTCGATAATATTCAGGTCTGGTGACTGTGGTGGCCAGGGAAGATGGGACAACTCATCCTCGTGCTCAGAAAATCAGTCCTGGACAATGTGAGCTGTGTGAACAGGGGCTTTGTCGTCTTGGAAGACACCATCACCATCGGGGAACAAAGTTTGTACCATGGGATGACTTGATCGGCCAAAATGTTCACACAAGTCTTGGCAGTCATGTGCCCTGACAGTTATCATGGGGCTAGCAGAGAACCACGATATGGCTGCCCAAACCATAACAGAACCCCCGCCATGTTTCACTCTTGGCAACAAGAAGTCTGTATTATAGGCTTGAGATGGCGTTCTCCAGACGTAAACTCGGCCAGAAGTGGGAAACAATGTGAAAGAAGACTCGTCAGACCATATTACTCGCTTCCACTGCTCTATAGTCCAGGCTTTATGACTGAAACACCACCTTTTCCTGTTACGGGCATTAGCATCACTGATGAGTGGCTTCTTGATTGCAGCACGGCCAGCGATTCCCTGTTTATGAAGCTCCCTTCTAATTGTTTTGGTACTCGCAGGGTTCAGTAACACAACATTCATTTCAGCAGTAACTTTTGCAGCTGTGGTCTTCTTATTTTTCGTCACAATTGCCCTTAATGATCGTCTGTCACGATCACTCAGGACACACTTTCGTCCGCGCTGTGATTTAGCAGATGATGTTTTTCCGCTTTTCAAATATGCGGAATAAATCTTCGATACAGTACCTCTTGAAACACTAAACACCTCGGCTACCTTGCTTACGGAAGCACCTACCATACGTGCTCCAACAATTTGCCCACGTTCGAAGTCTGTTAACTCTGACATAATGTAATGACAACCTCACATAACAGTACTCCGACAACAACTGAACTGTTTAGCACATTTACGAAGTTGTATAGGTGGCGTCAGTAGTCAAAAACGGCAGCGCCACCTACATATTTCATTAAAATCAATCTTTCTTTTCAAACATGCATTTCACACGGTGTTTCCATATTTTTGTCCATCCACTGTATATGTTACTGTGAAAGACCGAAATTGAAGAATGTCGACTTTCACCGGAGAATGTTAACATTCACCAAATACGTTGGTGAAAGATCGAATATTGCACTACATTCTTGTATATTCGGACCTTCACTGGTGTATGTCAACAATCACAGATATGCTCTGGTGTAAGTCAAAAAGAGAGGAGTATATGTACATGCTGTCATTGCAAAAAGAAGTGTTCCACAAATAAATGCAGTTATAAAAGCAAGGGCCTTTTGTGAAATTCAAAGTGTCATAATGGTTTAAGTTGTTGCAATCAATAACATTTGAATCACATAATTTAGTAAGCTTTTTATTACTGTTATTTTATTTTCTCATTTAGAATGTACTGTATAATTAAGTAAGTTTTTAACTTCTATTATTTTCCTTTCTCATTTTGAATGTATTGTGTGTTTTAGGTTCTCATGTTCTTAAGTTCTTATTTCAAGTCTCGACTGCATTTATTCGCGACTGATTTACGGAGAAGAAAATATAATATTGTTAAATGTTCAACATTCACCATTAGTACATTGTAAATGTTGACATTGACCGGTGTAAGTCAGAAATAAGAGTATTTGGAAAATATTTCGGACATACACCAATAGACTATGTGAATGTTGACATTCTCCAGATTTTGGTGTTTCACCGTAGCATATATACTAGACTTGTAATCACATAATAATTAATTCACAGCTTTATAACAAATACTCAGCTTTTTCTGATGACCCAAAATGATTAAAAATTACACTGCAAGACAAGATACACACTACATCTACAATAAAATCATTTTTGATAATAATTTAATGTTAACTAAATTAAAGCTAACTCCTCAACAAAGTGGATGCAAACACAGCCATTGTTTTATTTTATTCTACAGAATCATTTTTTCATCAGGCACAAATAAACTGACACAATCAGTATACCCATTCTTCAACAGTTATCTACAATGGTACTTTTTATATTTATGTCTGTAAAGACACGGTGGGACTTAAACTATTGCTACAATTCTAAAAATTCATGTACAGTGTATGCATTACATAAAAAATCAACTTCCAAAATTTATTGATATATTTAGCTGACAAACAAGATAATAAATTTGTAATAAGTATAAAATATTACAACAGAATTTATGATCACAACCCATCACTGCTTAACTTGCAAATGTATCAACAGTCATTCACACAAAATCCACAAGATATATATCAGGAATCATTTTTTCATACATAAGTATATACACATGAATGAGCAATGCGATAATGAGTCAACATAGCAGTAGCAAATAAAAATATATTCTTAAAAAAGCCATTCCAATGATCTTTCTGTCATTAAAAATAAAAAAATGTGGTGATAATAAGACAAAATACACTATTTTTTTCCTTAAATCCCAAATTTCAAGTTTAGCATTGTTTGTAAACTCCCAATAGTGTTATTAATTCAACTGCAATTGATATAATAATGCATTCAATGAAGTTTTGTACAGAATATTAACTACCTAAAATCTTCTCGGCTCCATTAAGATAGACACGGGATATTGCTTTAGTAAAGCAATCTTAACTCCCAACAAGGTTTGATACAGAAAGACACCTTTTCATATAATTTTCAACTGAACAACTTAAACAGACAGTATAATAACAAAGGAATCGGCTGCATGGCATTAAAAAGGAAGTGAACGCTAAAATGGAAATTATGTATTTAAAATATCGTTCACAACACAAAGTCTGCCTACAAATTTTGCCTTATCCCTTTACTCATGTAAAAAAAACCACAGATAACAAAGGCCAAAGCCAATTCAGGTAAATTTAAAAGTTGGGCAAAAATAATAGAGATTTTGAGTGCTTACTCCCGAAACCTTTCTGCTAAATTCGAAAAATTTATTATATGCATTAAATAATTTTCATTCTGTTGGTACACAATGAAAGTAGAATCGACAGTTTAAAAAATAAGATAATTTGTTAACAAAGAAAACAACCCTATAAACTGATTAAGTAATTTTTGACATACATTGATTAATATCTATATGAAAATAAACCAAATTTAATGTAAAAAAAATAGAAAATGAAAAATCGCAACAAAACTTGGGAAGCTATGGCCCATGATCTATAAAATTTTCTAAAAAGAAAATCCTGTTAAAGGTCTGTAAATTATCACAAATGCATTATATAAATATTGAAACCTTAAAAATAATATGCAACAGATAAAGAAAAAACTCAAATACACTTGACATAATTAAAAAAACTTGAGAAACAAAATAGCAATATAAAATTATGAATTTCAAATATTCTTTCGAAATTATATGGTTGCTTTAATCTAAATAAAATACTCTCAGGCTTTTATATATGGCTACAGAATTTATTTTTAGACAATTTCTCATAAATTGTAATAGCGAGTGACTTTTTCAATCAGGCATTTCTTTGGTTTTAAATTCTCATCACGTTCTTGATGATTTTATTAATAAAATATAAACTTATTACCTCTACACTGGACAAATTATGGTCTATTTCATCAGCTTTACTACAAAAATGCAGAACTTGACATTACTATACATTAAACATTTAGTTATACTTCAATGTTGTTTCCCTCATTTTTCATTAACTATACTGTTAGTCATTCTAAACACAATAGCATAAAGGAAGCATATATCCAATAATCTACAAATCAATAATCATCAATCTAAATAGGATTTTTGAATAATTAGCATTGCAACACACATGTAATTCACATGTACTAGCAATGCCACCTTACAAGAATTAGAAAGTCAAATAACAGTAGGCAATTTTAAGTACAGAAATTATCTGTTTTTCCACCCTTCCTATGCAAGAAAAGCTTCCATATGCCTCAAACATACTAACCAACAAGAATGTTTACATTAGTCTTGTCCCATCAGCAAAACTCAGCACAAAAACATTGTCCACATGGATGAGCTGCTTAGCAAAATTAAAAACCATAGTGCAGGAATTAGATTTACAGCATAACAACTTGTGTCAGCTTATACCATTTGAATACCTACTATGCAAGTACTATCCGTTTGCCTACAGACAAAGGGAATCTTTTGAAGGTTCCACTGCTGATATTACCATACGCATATGTGGCTCAAAATGGAGAGCTGAACATGAGACAACAAATAAATGGCATGAGAGATAAGTCTCAATTCTGCCTGCAAAAACCAGGATGATTATATTATATTGGAGTTTCCCACCACTATGATAATAAACATCATGAGAATTCCTCATTGTGAATAATCATATCATGCAAGGTGATCCATCACACCTTGCAGTATCAAATTATCGATCTGATCTTGGCGGATATTACACCACTCAAAAAGCAATGCTCTCCGAAGTTCCGGTAGACATGTAGGAGGAGATTGACAGGCTGCAAATCGTCCGCCAAGCATGTCCCACACGTGCTCTACTGGATTCAAGTCCGGGGAGAATGCTGGCCAGTCCATACGGGTGATATCCTCCGATTGAAGGCATTCGCTTACGATGTTTGCATGGTGAGGATGGGCGTTGTCATCCATAAACACAAATTGTGCGTCCATGACGCCCCAAAACAAACGTATATGTTGTTTCAGAATGACGTCCCGATAGATTTGGCTTGTCATGGTTCCAATTTGAACATGTAGGTCAGTTTTGGAACCCAGAATAATTCCACCCCAAACGAGCACTCCTGCACCATCGTAACGGTGTCGTTCAATGATGTTTTCTTGGTGGTAATGGGTACCCGGAGCTCTCCATTTGAAAGTCCAGCGAGAATCAGACTGCAAGCTAAACCTGAACTCGTCAGAAAACATCACACAAGCCCACTGTTGCCATGTCCACAATGCATGCTCTCTACTCCAGGCTAACCGCACGCGACAGCGAGTTGCAGTAAGTGGAATGCATCTGACAGGTCTACGAGCATATAGGCCAATCTGCCCTAAGCTTCTGTACACGGTCTGCCTTGAAATTGTTGTACCAGTGGCTGAAGAGAGCTGACGAGACAGGTCTGAGGCTGTGCTCCACCTGTTTCTTTTAGCAGTAACTGCCAAATACCGGTCCTCATTCGGCATTGTAACTCTGGGGCGACCTGTGCTGTAACGTCTACTCAAATTACCATCATCTTGGAATCGTTGCCAAAGCCTAGAGATGACACTCTGGGCAATTCCAAGTTCGTCTGATACTTCCAGTTGGGTACGCCCACATACCAGACGGCCGATAATTCTACCATGTAAAAAATCATCCAAATGCGTCCTTTGTGTCAGAACTATTCGGTTATTGCACTGAAATGCTTATAAAGCGCCTGCGAACAATTTTACTTCTTTGCCTGTATTCCTTATGTATTACTCTCTTACGCTCTCGTCATTGTGACGTACCATCGGTGTCATCTGGTTACTTCCTGAAATTTGCATATGATTCTTGAAGATATGTGTAGTGATTTTACAGGTGATATATTTATTTTAGAGTTCGATTTCCGCGTGACTCCGAATTATCCTTAATTTATGGACATGAGTGTATACAGATTTGCCAGACAAACTTAACAATACCTAAAAATGGCACAGATTGTCATAGCCCAAGCAGACATTCAAAGCTTCTTTCTTTTCATGTCACGGTGTGTTACAATACTTACTATCTACCATAGGAGGTACAGATTTCTTCATATTCCATATGTCTGTCAAAGCTATATTTTAATCAGTTCAACTTTGTACATAATATTGTTTGTCTAGTTAATATGGTTTTGATATTGTTATATTTCAGAAGATCAGGAATATGCATAATAACCACAATTTAAATTTTATGCATGCAAACACTAATTATACTTAAATTACCTCTATTTTTCCCATGTCTGCTTCTTTAATTCATCATACCTTTGCATTCTTTTTATAAAAATGTGCACCTCTTCCCTAAAAATGGCACGGACTGTCATAGCCCAAGCAGACATTCACAGCCTCTTTCTTTTCATGTCAAGGTGTGTTACAATACTTACTATCCACCATGGCAGGTACAGATTTCTTCATATTCCATATGTCTGTTAGAGCTATATTTTAATCAGTTAAACTTTGTACATAATATTGTTTGTCTAGTTAATATGATTTTGATATTGTTATATTTTAGAAGATCAGGAATATGCACAATAACCACAATTTAAATTTTATGCATGCAAACACTAATTATACTTAAATTACCTCATGTTTTTCCCGTCTCTGCTCCTTTAAATCCTCAAACCTTTGCATTCTTCTTATCAAACTGTGCACCTGTTCCCTATAAATCAAAAAACATCTTACAGACACTAGTAATGTGTTTGCTTTGAAAACATTTTTAGCATTTGTTTAATAAAGTAACAAACATTTCAGATGTATTTCATTAAAAGAAGAAAGCAACAGAAATTTTATTCATATAAAATATGGCTGCTGTTTAGCATACAAAAACCATTTACTAATAAAAGTAAATTTAAAATATGATTACAATTACAAAACTTCTACCTTTTAAGATCAATATATTACTAAACATGGGAGCCTAAAATATAAAAGTTACATATTTTATGGTAAATGTACATTTTAAACAAAGTAAATACCTGATTATGTAGCCTTTAAACTCAAATACTTGAGATACAGATAATACAAAATCTCAAAAGCTCATTTCCAAACTTTGTCTAGTGCACTGACGGAGCAAGATAAACAATTTTTACAGAAGAAGTTGTGTCCGAAACTGACACTAGTCGCTGCTATGGGCATAATTTCTGGCGAGAATGAAAGCACCACATACTTAAACATTTTGTGATATAAAAATACTACATTAATTTCATACTCATTAAATTATAAAAATTATTTCTCTCCTTCTAGTTTATTAATAATTTAATAATTTTATCAGTTTAAAACAAAAAGCATACTTTATAAAAACTTTCATATTTTATATATTATTTAATCATAACTAATATTAAGTGTGTCTGATTATTTTTGTGAGAATATTTTTCCTCATTAAACAAATGATACTGATTTTTGGATTTAATTTTCATCTTTTCAAAACTGTATTCAGTATAAAAAATGTTGAATTCATATAGTTTTTATGTTTAATAAAGAATACAAAAATTCAAAGTGTCCCATCATTTTTTTTGAGCCACTGTATATTTCTCACTCAATTAATTCAGTTCTCACTTTGCATCAAGGCAAAAATACATAAAAATTATAAAGATCTTCATTAGAAATTGAAAAATATAGAAAAACAAAAAATCAAATACAGTTAAAACAGTTAAAAACAATTTTTATAATTAAAATTAGTTTCTATGCAAAAACAAGCAATTGTGCCAGTGGACAAGAAGGCAGATTTTTTTGGTGCAGAAAACTGAAAATTTACTTTCACTCCACAAAAAAGACATTGAAGTTTCAGAAACTGACTTAAATCAATATTCTGCTAAGTTTCAAATGTGGAAAAAATGGCTCCTTTATTAGGCTTAATTCTGCTTAAACAACTTTTAAATTCATAATTCTACTAGTGCATGCACAATAACTAAAGGCATAAAAATCTTAACTGGAAGAAAAGACCAATTCAACCACTTTTGAGCAAAAAATACACAAATTACCAAGATATAAAAACTGAGCTCACAGACCCAAGTAATAAGCTGAATGTATACACATACACACTTCTGGTGCCGCCAATTGCAACCAAAAAGGGAGGTGCACAACTACATATTATAGTATCTCATATACAAAATTTCAACGTTCTATGGCCACTCATTTTTTGAGTTATGAGAGGTACATGTACAGACGCCGTGAAAAAAATCTCTTCTGAATCTATTTTGGAAAAAAGATACCTTTATTCTGTCCTTATATACTGACTGAGACATTATGAAAAACATCGTACAGATAGATTACAGAGCCATTAAAATTACGATAACTGAAAATTTTTAACAATTGCAATACTTCCTGCAATTTCTATAAGGAAGTCAAAAGATCTATGTACAGGAAAGTAAATATAGCCTAAAAATGTTTAAATGGCTGAATATTTATCAGAAAGGACCATTCCTTTCCATTTAGATACTGAATTATCAAAATTTCCAAAGAAACATGCTGTAGTAATTTATGCTGAAGACAAACTAGGCATACTTCTGGATAATAAAAGTTTTCCTCATTTCCCAAAAAATATATGAGAGTAAAGAATTAAAGTTTTAGAACTGGCAATATCAGAAATAGCAAATTTTTAAGTAGCTCACTTTTATAACAGCTTGAACTTTCTTATCTATACCAGCTGTTAAAAAATTATGACATTAGTTTACAGTTAACAAAATAGTCACTGACATGAAATAAAAATAGAGAATTCTTGAGTTATAATTATGATTAACAATAGTATGTTGAAAGCAGCAAACTTCAACAAGTTTAAAGAATTATAGGTACTTACATATTATCGCAACCAGGTTGGCGCGATTTGTAAGTTTGAGTAAAAAAGTATGAATAGAAAGAAAATGTACATTTATTAATTACAGATAATTTTTAATACAGTTTTTCATATTACTTTGTTTTAAAATATAAAATAGCAATTAAACCCTTCCAGTTTCAAATTTGAATAAGTTGCAGAATTATTTTTTCGGCGGAAATCTTTTGGCTATTGCTTTTAAGCACTGATTGAAAACCATCTTCGCCATTAACAGCTTAAGCTTGGCACCATATAAATTCCATAAGGTATGAGTCAAGATGTTGACAGGCTGTTCCTCTCTGTTTTTTGTTGCGCCATTTCGCTGAGCCCCATATGCGCTCTACATGTTGTGTGTAAACGCCCGTGTTGGGATCCACAAAGTTATATTTGGGATCAACAGTTCCATGCAGAAATCCAGCATTTTTGAACTCACTTGTATTGTATCCTTTCCAGCAATCCGAATAAATGATGCTTCCTTCCTTGATATTTTCGCAAATTTTTTCCATGAGGGTAACGGTGCTTCTGTTAGGTACAGTACCCAAAAAAATAATTAAAGTATTTCAGGGTATTCAATCTAACCAGTAAGAAAAATAATTTCTTTACGAAAAACTACGTATAACACGTAGGGTTGCCGTAAGTAGGGTCGCCAAATTTGGCGATTTATGCGAATTTTGGCCTGGTTGCGTTAATACGTAAGTACCGAATTATATTATGGGTCTAAGTGATGAATTTTGTGACATTAGTAATGAATACACTGACACTTGCAAATATTCCTACAAAGTAATTATTAATCACTTTAAGATCCTAATATCCTGTATGATAAACTGAGACAGCTTTAAAGACAGTTTAAGGGGATGATTGTATCAAACGGAATTTAAAAAATCTCAAAGGATTTAATTCTAATGCGTCAGAATGTGTATTTAGCACTGCAACAAATAAAAATGCATAGATTTGTTCTTATGAACCTGTATCAATGCAGCTATCAAAGTCCAGGTGTTTTAAACTGAATCAAATCTTTAAAAAATTTTTTTTTTTTGTGTGTGTGTGCACAGTGGTTTAGGTACTTTGAAAAATTACATACCAGGAAATGCTGATTGGTGCATAACAATGGTACAACTCTGATATACACCCTAATTTCACCAAATGTGGCGATATGTGTTCTGCGCTGGTTTTTGGCGCGACTGCATGTTGTATGGCAACCCTGTTGACTTTGAAAAGTCTTTCGCTGGAGTTCGTTGGTTCCCGTCATGCTTTGTGTCTGAGAAGCTAGGGGGGAAAAGATTTAATGGTGAAAGTTGTTGAATTGAAGTTCGGCATAAGGAAATATCGTCGTGGTCATCCTGTTGAGGGGCAATGGGTATTTGGAGGTGTGGAAAGAAGGTATGGGAGATTATTTTTAGTGGTTGTGCGTAATAGAAGTAGGGATTTGTGATTATTTGTTATTTTATTTATTTGTGAACCATAGTATGAATTTTCTGGATAGTGTGTCTGGCTGTCATATAAATACGATACTAGTGACAGGGTTGCCACTCAAACAGGAGAATGAAATTCCCTGACTTTTCCAGGTTTTCCAGGTGTGTTTCAAGAAAATTCCAGTCTATCCGCGTAATGTACATTGGCTGTGCTAAGAGGTAAATTAATTATGGTATTACTTGTACTGTGTAGCAAATTCACTTAATTATTCAATAAATCCCAGAGGACATTTATTCTTAATTATTCTTGGTTTGATAATTTTGTTTAGTTTTCCACTTAAGAAACTTAATAAAATTTAAGATATATACATTGGATAACAAATGTATGTTTTATTTAATTATTACTCATGATCATCACCAGTTCAACATGAGGCTAATCCGGTCCTTATAAATCACAACGCAATGCTAAATAGTTAGGTTAGATTTTAGGTAAATTTAATTTGCGTGAGGTATGTTCTTAAAAGGCACCTTAACACTTGAAAACACAAATATAATTATAATAGTTGTTGTTTTCTCCACTGAATATTGAGATTAGAATCTTCCCAATCTGGAATAAAATAAGGCTTTTTTTTGCAGACATTCTGCAGCTAAACAAAAGAAAGAAATCTATTTTAATAAATTGAGGTATTTTATATTTATTTCGCAGCATACATAAGGAAAAAATATGTGCATTAAATTTCGTGATGGTATGTCATCATACTGCTATAATTAATTTCAGGATTATGCCAGAGAAAATTTCCTGAAATTTGGAAATATTATTTACTAATAATAAATAAATTTAGAGGGAAGAAGCAACATTAAATTATATGAATAACATACAAATAATTACTTAAAAATTGAATTAGAATAATCAACGATATTTTAGCGAATATAGTTATATTACATATCTAGCCTAGATAACTGATTACTATTTTTTTTATTTTACTGCAAAATGGCAAGGTATTTATTAAAAAGAAAAAGAAAAAGGTTTAAAAAGATTTTGTGGTAAAATTCTAGTATACGGTAAGGCTTTGGCACGATTTTGAAAATTGTCGCCAAGACCAAAATGATCAGTTTACTGAGCATCATGATGTCGCCAAATCCCATTATTATTCTAACCAAAGAACGTCTATGTAAAGAAGAAAACGTTCCATACAAGTAAAATGCTATTACGCCGTTAGAATGCGGAGGGAAATTTGCCAAGGGATTTGGCGACGGAACCTGGTGGCCAGAATTTCCCTCTCCGCGATGTGTACAGGAAATTGAGAAACACATGTTAAGAAGAAACGCTCTTTGACAAAAAGAAAACTACGAAAATCTGTTCAAAATTATTGCGAAAAATCCACGCAATAATTTTAAAAACGGATTTTCGTAGTTTATTTTTTTCCCTGAAAATAACTAATCCATGAATTAATTTACTTGCGCCAAAAAATATTTTCTTTTCCTTTAGAGTTTAACCACTTGCGCTAAGACTAAACTTCACGGTTGCGGTGCCGAGCGTTACAATATAACAAGCAGTAAAGTGTCTCATTTACGCCGCTCCGCATCTGCGAGTGCAATCCAGAGCTGTAACTCGAGAAATAAACAATCTCGTTGTTAGGCGACGTGTGCACCGCGTTATTTTCATTTTTTGCGATAAATGCTTATCGACGTGGTGTTCACGTCGCTCACGGTTTGAGACAAAAGCATGTCAACATGCGTGGCACGTCTTTTTAGCGCAAGTCGTTAAAGAAATTTTAAACGATATTCATTTTATGAACTCTTGATAACATGACCTTCGAACTTCGACACCGGTTTCGAGCTTTGGCGACAGATATCAGACATGCACAGCTGTTTCCCTCTATGATGGAACAGAGCCACGTCTGTTGCAGAGAGGTTTTCCTTCTTTACAATACATATTCTTTGATTCTAACCTCCATGATACCGTATACTAGGATTAAACCCATTTTGTTTTATACGAGAACAGGTACTTTCTTTAGTTCATGCACTGCACATGCGATTCTCGAGAATACTGGAAACCAAAAGTTGCGGGAAAGTTGCTTTGCCTTTCTTAAAGACGATCAAATTAAAGCTGCGAAAATTGGCTCTATGCCAGCTACCCGAATGACACTCACGTGATACATAATTCGCCAAAAAAGTTATCTCTTCCGACGTCGGCGCAAAAATCGCTTTTTTTGGCGGGATCGTTGTATGAACTTCCCTGACTTTTCCAGATTTTGACAAAAATACTTAAATTCCCTGACTTTTCCCTGAATATTTTGGTCAATTTTCGAATTCCCTGACTTTTCCCGGTAGCGTGGCAACCCTGTAGTGATTACGTGGCGGCATGTTAAAGGTGGTATGAAATTGGTATATCTGCTCTTCGAAAAAGCATTAATGGTAAGTGCATTTTATTTTATTCTTGTTCTTATTTTGTAGAATGTAATGTTCATTTTTTTTTTTTTTTTAGTATGAATTTCTGTCATTATTGTTGTTTTTTTGAATTGTTTGAAATTTATTTTAGTTATTTTGTTGATTAGTGCGTACCGTCTGAATTGTGCAATTCGTAGATGTTTTTTAAAGTTGAAACAGAATGCTGTGTACATGGTATTCTTTGAAATTTATTGTTATGAGGTGTGCTTAGTTCGTAAATTCATTCGTTGCCTAGATGGTGCCATTCGTAGATGTTTTTTTAAATTAAAACATATCGCTGTGTACATGGACTCTTGTAAAATAATTTTGGTTAGAAACTTCACGGTTTTGCTATCTAAATTTTTTGTTCTTGTTTCGGATTTTTAGCTTAAATTGTGTGTTAAAAAAAAAACGTGGTTTTTGCATTCGCGAAAACCGTGTTTTTGGAGACAGTTTAGGCTTAAAGTTCAAAATGTAGACAATTTAGATACCAATATGGCAGCGTGGAGTTTCTCGCCAAAAATATTTGGCGAGAAATTTGGCGCCTTGAGGGCGCATATCAGAGTAGTTCCATAACAATTAGTTAAGAATGAACAAGAATGCAGATGTCTCTAATAAAAATCAATCAAGCTTTCTTTTGACACAGAGAAAAAACGTGTTATTACGGACTGCAATAGTATCGTTTGCAATTCAGAAGGAAAAAAGAATTCCAGTTCGCACTATAGTACTTGATAAGGGCAGCATGAGTTGTTTCCTGTGTGAAAGATTTACTAATTTGTTAAATATAAAGAAAGAATTTATGTATCAGGAATAAAAGATAACATTATAAATATTAATTATCAACTAGATGTATAGATTTCGAATAAGGATTTAACATATGTCAGATCAGTTAATTGTTTGGTTATTTCTAAAATAACCAATGTAACTCCATCAAGGTATTTAGATGTGTAGTTATTAAATATTCCCACTGATATTGAATTAGCGGATCCGCAATTTGGAACACCTAGCAAAATAGATATGTTATTAGGGGCCAAATTGTTCTTCGAGATTTTAAAACAAGGAAAATTTCAATTAGAAAATCAACTGTTGAAATTCCAAGAAACAGTTTTTGGATATATCGCATCTGGTGCATGCAAGAGTAACTCAAAAGTAAATTATTGTAGTTTAGAAGAAATTTTTCAAAGATTTTGGGAAGTTGAATCCATTGAAAATATCGAGGATGCTTTGAGTGAAGAACATTTCAGGTGTACTCACTATAGACAAAATGATTGAAGATATGTAGGATAGTTCTATAAGGGAAGGTATAGAATTCTATAGGAGAATCGAAAATGCTGGCTGAGAAAAAATTGCATCAAGTGTGGAATCGACTAGAAAGCGATTTGAATATGAAAACATTTATATAAGAATTTTATCAATTAATATAAGGCTCCAAATCACATAGAAGAAGTTCAAGAAATTGAAACATCGACTTGCAATTATCTTAGTCCTCATGGAGTTTAATCGGCCAGAGAAAACCTCTACCAAGCTTCGTGCTGTGTTTAATGCATCAGCGGCTACTAGCAATGGAAAATCACGTAATTCAATATTAATGAAAGGGTGAATACCCCAAGAAGATTTATTTTCTATTATTATTAGATTTCGAAAGTACAACTATGCATTAGGAGCTGATGTTCAGAAGATGCACAGACAAATACTTATTGAACCATCTCAAAGAAACCTGCAGTTGATCTTGTAAAAATAATCAGTTGGTAGTCCTGTGCAAACTTATCATCTAAGGACTGTAACATACGCAACAGCAAGTGCACCATTCCTTGCAACTAGGGTGTTGAAGCAGTTAGCAATGGATGAAGCGACTGACTTTCCTCATGCCTCAAGAGCCATCATGAAGTACTGTTACGTGGATGACATTATCACTGGCGCTAATATGCTGCAAGAAGCCAGGGAGTTGTAGACACAGCTAACCTGTCTTCTAGAACATGGTGGAATGCAGTTACACAACTGGTGTTCAAATAATGCAAAATTATTGAAGAATAAAGAAAGTACAACTCAGGATTACTCCTTTCAAGTTACGGATAAGCCTCAGATTACAAGGGCCTTAGGAATGTCATGGAATACGTCTACAGACTGTTTTTCTTACGATTTAAAGATACTTGACATTGAAAAAACAGGAACGAAAAGAGATGTCTTATCAACAATAGGTCGCCTCTTTGATCCGCCAGGTTTAATTGGACCTGTTACGACAAAAAGCCAAAATATTTCTACAAAACTTTTGGCTTCTAAAATTAAATTGGAATACACCTCTTCCTAAAAATTACTTTGAACAATGGAAGGCATTTCTGCATAGCTTCCTAAAAATTATTTTGAAGAATGGAAGGCATTTCTGCATAGTCTCAAAATAGTCAACGATTATCGCATCCCCAGATTTGTTCTAACCAATGGATTACAGCAAATAAAAATTATAGGATTCTGTGATGCTAGTCAGAAAGCCTATGATGCTGCAATTTATGTGAAATGTATGCCATCTTCAAATGAATGTTCATCAAGACTTCTGTGCAGCAAGTCTCGCGTGTCACCATTCCTCGTTTGGAACTTTGTGGTACAGTTCTGTTGGTAAAACTAATGAAAAGAATATTAAAGGCCATTCAGCTGCCTATAGTCAAGGTTTATTACTTCACTGATTCGTCAATAGTGTTAGCATGGATTAAGAAGGAATCCCATTAACTAAAGACATTTGTTGCTAATAGACTGTCTGTTATTCGCAGTATGACTGCTGTTCATGAGTGGTACGATGTTAGCACTCAGAGCAATCCAGCTGATTTAAAATCCCGTGGAGCTGAACCTAAAGATCTTCGTAATGATTTATGGTGGTATGGACCAACTTTCTTGACTAAGGAGAGGTTTTGACTAATCCTTGTGAAGTAATTTCATCTGATATGGTTGATATGGAATACATTAAAGAACTCAAGGATAATGACTTAGTTAATCTAAATGTGAACTCCAATTCCCTTGTTTTAGATCATATTCTGAACATTAGTAATAACTATATTCGTATTATTTGTGTATTAAGTTTTGTTTGTAGATTTATAGCCAATTGTAAGAGAAAAAAATTAATAGGTTCTCTAACTGTTAAAGAATTGGATGATGCTGAGAAAATCATGATCAGGTATGTACAGTTACAACATTATTCTATCCTTACAAAATAAGAATTATGTTTCTCCCAAAAGTAAGTTAACATTTTTATGTCCATTTCTTGTCCATTTCAATTCTCTTCTGAGAGTAGGAGGCAGACTTTCCAATAGTAATCTTAATTACAACCAAAAGTTTCCTTATGTAATGCTAAAAGATCATGTATTTACTAGATTAATTTTTCAGTACTACCATGTTAAATATTTACATCTTGGTGCTCAAGCACTATTGCATCAGGTTTGTAGTAAATTTTGGGTTATTAATGGTCGAGATATAGCTCGAAAGGTTGTACATGAATGTGTAACATGTTTTAAGGTTAAACTAATTGTAGTTGAACAACTTATGGGAAATTTACCTGGTGAAAGAGTTAACCCAGGATTTGTATTTAATACGTGTGGACTCTATTTTGCTGGTCCTTTCCTCATTAGGTATAAAAATTAGAGAAAGGGTAATTATGCAAAAGTGTATGTTGCTATATTCATATGTTTAGCTACTAAAGCAGTATATTTAGAGGTAGTAACTGATTTAACCACAGATTCATTACTTGCTACTACTAAAAGATTTATTGCTAGACACGGAAAATGTAATACTATAATGTCAGATAATGGTACGAATATGGTTGGTGCAAAATCAGAACTGAAAAAATTGCATAGTTTAGTCCTTAAATCTAATTCTGACATAGCAGATTTCTTAACAACTGAAGGTATAAATTGGAAACTAATTCCACCTAGAGCACTAAATTTCGTTGGTTTATAGGAAGCAGGTATTAAGTTATTTAAATATCATCTTCAGCATACAATCGGCAGTTATAAATTAACTTTAGAAGAATTTTGGATTGTTGTCACACAGATAGAAGGTATTCTCAATTCTTGTCCAATTTTACCTTTATCAACAGATGCAAATGACTTTGAAGCCTTAATGCTGGGTCATTTTTTAATTGGATGTTCCATTACTTCATATCCTGAACCAGATTTGTCTCATCTTACAGATAATAGACTTTCTAAATGGCAAGTTATTACCAAGTTCATTCAAGTTATTTGGAAACATTGGCAAACTGATTATTTAAATCATCTCCAACAATGCACCAAATGGTTTATTAATAAAGAACATTTAAAGGCAGGTATGTTAGTTATGTTCAAAAAAGAAAATCTTCCCCCCCTTAAATGGTCTTTAGCTAGAATTCTAGAAGCTTTACCTGGTAAAGATAATAAGGCCAGAGTTGTTAAAGTGAAAACATTAAATGGTGCATATATTATTATGGTATTAGTAAAATTGGTATTAGTAAAAGTGTGCCTTACATTAAAATGGAACTGTTTAAAGAGCAAGTTCGACTGTAGCATAGTGAATGTTAATGTTCTTGAATGTTTGTATAATTTTATATTATATTCATGATGAAAGATTATCTATTAGCTTTCATATTGTACTCTAGAATTAGTTTTCTTGATTTGTTAAATTGTATGTATGTGTGCAATTTACATGGAATTTCAACGGGCAGTGGCATGCTAAGTAAGAATACAGTGCCACCTATTGGATATGGAGAGAAATGCTCACTTGGCCTCTGGATTCGGATAAGCAACGTGCCAGAGCATGTAATAGATCTGAATTACTGTCAATAAATTAGTTAGTTCTTTTGCTATACAGTCCACTCATTAGTTTAGAATCATAGTACAAAGGATATAAATTGTTTATTACTGCAATTTTTTGTATTTTCAAAAAATTATTAAAATTAGGGATGTGCTTTCTATGGAACAACAGTGGATTATTTACTTATAATGCTCCAAACAAAGTTTTCAACAAATAAAAATGCCTAACAAAATAGTAGAAATTAACAAAATTATTTTAATAAAGCACGAAAAGACAGTGGGTTGAATGATGATTATTTATTATTTAATAAATTTATATTATTATAAAAATATAATATTTGATAAATAAACAGTGTTAGACCCATTTCTGAAGGCATTAACTAATTCAGAATTCTGCAGGAATGATTCACAAAACATTGGAAAAATCTCTGCCACCTTTCCTGGTCTGACGATAGCCAACTTTTACAGATAACAGCATAATATATAAGTAACAAAAGGATTTGCAAGTTGGTGAAATGCTGAAACAAATGCTTCAATTTACATGGTGATTATGGGCGGCAGAAACATAGACTGCACTTTACTTTTCACAGAAGCAAATAAATTTGTTATCTATATGCACTTTTAATTTATAGCCAAATGAAGCTTACATTCTAAATTACTCTTGTTATTAAAAAAAGTAATGAAACTTACTGTTGAGTTCTCTTATCATGATACTGGTCTTCTTGCCTATGGGTACACAAGCATTCCTTTTTCTGAAATTTTCTATACTCTCGTACAACAGCATTTTTCTTACGATCCATTAGACCTGGAATAAATGTGATAAATCATCAGTACATAGTAAACAAAAATACTGGGAATATAAAACCCAAGCAAGCCATATGTAGAATTCTCTTTACAAGTTTTTTATTTCAACACACAAATTATGTTTTCACAACTTAAAATTTGGCATGGAACACAAACATATTATTAATTCAAAGTAATAATTTAAAACTTAGTAAACTTTACTAATGCTAAAGCATAACTTTTTTTTCATAACATCCTAGAAATATTCAAGCTGGAAGATTTTGAAAGTTAAACAACATAAGAAAAATCACAAGTTGTGTTGTCTGTGAGTATAACGAAACCTTTCAACATAATTCTTAAAGTGAGCAGTATTTTGAAGAATATATTCTCGAAGACAATCTTTCCTAGAAAAGACTAAATCATAAGAAATTTAGGTAGGTATAACTACTTTATTCTAAAGCATTTTTGAAGGAAAAAAAAACAAATGTGTGGATCTGCGTTTTTTTCTTCCAATCCAGACATTTTATAAGCCATCTTTATGAATATGAATCTCATTAGATCACATATAGAACTACTATTCATCTTCAAATATTTGGCTAATAACTTTAGTTTTGAAATGCTAGCCCATTCATGAAAGGTAAAACAATAATGTACGTCGACTTTTTCAAGCTTATTGCAAAATGCATGTGTGAATGGCACTGATATATTGTTCAAATAAAATAAAGAACATTGAATACTAAACAATAAATTTTAAGTCTCTACTCAATCACAAGCTTTCTTTTAATGAAAGACTTTTAAATATAGACAAAATTTTGTTTAACTACACTGCAAGTTTCATTGTGGCATGATATTCCTCTAGTATTTGTTGATTTATGAACGTTAAGCAAAAGAGATTTTTAAGCTAAATGATTTCATTTTCATGAAGATATCTGTGCAAAGAGAAATAATTATTTTATTTAAACAACCAATTTCTTGCTTCAAAAACTGAAAATGGTTAAGTCTGAAAATGTTAAAAAGATTTTATTTGAGTGAAAAAATTGCAATTCTAACATCATAAAATGTTTACAATCAGACACTTGACAGACAGGGCAAGGTCTTTAACCTTTGAACAATGAATATTTAAAAATGTGTTTCAACCAGCAAAGAAAACTTATTCTCAAAGAGAAAAGTGATAAATGGAAGTTCTTACACTGAAATTAAGAAAAATTGTTGCAATTATTTATAATAATAAAAGATAAATAATATTACTGTAAAAAATCTCTAAAACAAAAAGGTTGAACTATTAATCAATCACACATTTTACTACTTTGTGTGAAAAAATAAAACATTGTGCAAAAGGCACAGTTGAAAGAAATATTAATAGTGAAACTGTAGTAGAAAGGAAATTTTATATTCCTTAAAATTAACCTCTTCACAATATTTTCAATGGTCAGGAAACTGGCACATCTTTTATAATTCATAGTCAAATAAAATGCTTCTTTTTCAGAACAAAATAATAGGTAGTCAAAAAAATTCTGAGAGGATTCAAATTTTGATGTTGCACCAGAGGATTTGTTGTGACTGCTGGATCACAGAAAACTGTCAAGGAGATATTACTAACAGAAACAAAATTTCATAGACCTACCAGTTTTCAAAATATGCATCTGATTTATTGGCCTTTGAAGGCAAATCATGTTAATAATGCAACAAATGGATCTGATGTATATAAGCAGTACGGATAAAAATATAATACTCATAATTGCAAACTTTTTTTTTTCTTTTTTAATTCAAAGATTGGCAAAAACATTTTCTAATGTGTTATGAAATAGAAAATATATATTAAACTCATCATTGTATGCATGACATCTTGGATCTCCTTTTGAAGAAATACATTTAGATGGTCAGGGGTGTTTGTGGGGCCCCAAAAAATCCCCTGAAACTTTTACGGACTTACTACCAACATTTTGGAGTTTCGAGAAGGGGGGGGGAGAGAAATGAAAAATTACAATTATGAAGTATTGAATGACCTAATTATAAAAGTTCAATGAATTACTTTTTTTGCAAAATGAATAACCATAAATTTCCTCGAGAACTGCACATGCAGAGGTAGAAGCAGTTTGCTTTTCTGCTAATGTAGAAGGTTTTTCAGAGACTTTTATAGGTGACTCATCTGAAATACATGTTTTTAAGTCCTCTTGATATGTTTTCCAACTTCTGTTCATATTCAGTAAGAGATCTTTGTGAATTGGATCAGTCATTGGATTTTTTTAGCCATATTTTTCACATGAGGTTTCTTTAGAAGCCATTAAATCATATTTAATAGTTCACACTGCATCTAGGGAATCAATCTTAAGAGAGGTTCTATAGTCAGTGACAAGTGTATCCATTAAGTTGAATGCACTTTCCACTAATGGGCCATGGAAGCAGCTAACGCAGGCTTTGACCAATTTAGCCAATGTAGGATACTTATAATCATTTGTGAAATCATCTTTTAAATTAAAAACTTTAGACTAATATTTATCAATTGTACACTTGACTTGATTTCCACTTTTATCAGATGTGTAGAGCATTTCTTTGGTGATATCAATATCACTCTGGTATAACCTTATTTCAGCTTCTACTTTTGACTTTTCATTATCACTAAAAATATCAGACATAAAAGATGATAATTTTTCAAAAGCTAATATTGTACTGGTTTTACCTCTTAGCTCTGGATCTAATGCTGTAAAACTAATTAGATATGAATTTTTAAGTGGTAATTTCTGTTTCATATGCTGTGCTATATTAGTATAAGCTTTCATCAGAGAAATTTGGAATTCTTTTGCTATTGGATGATTTTTTGATAATTTCTTCAGGAGAGTGGAAGCTTCTGCACCAGTAAATATTACTTTGCTAGGTAGATAGAATTCTGGATTTGTGACATCAACCTTTAATAAATCATTATAAGATGTGCACTCTATATTTTCTGGCTTCATAAAAAAAGAGAAAAATTTTGCCATCAATTTATAAATACTGGAATGTATTAAACGAGGCATTGGTTTTTTTGTTTCAAATAATTTAATATATGTGTTGAACTCTGGTAATACTGCTGAATATAATGCCATATGCAATAAAGTTTTGTTTTGCATAACAAATAACCCATTCAGTATTCTTTTTTTCCGAGCTAAAGCATCCATTGTGAGTTGTTGGGAATGCAAAGCAAGAATACACCCCTTCAACAAATTTTTTCTGAGCTGCAGAAATATTTCTTTTATTGTATACAGTTTCAACATAAGAAAAATAATCCCCTTTATCAGTTTTATCCAAGTAGTGAAAATAAAATGCAATAAGAGCATGCCACAGATCTTTGATTCTTTCTAAAACACATAAAATGTACACCCACCTATGGTCTGGTCTCTTCAAGGGCTTAAGTTTTTTAATGGCAAGGGATTCACAGATTTTGAAAAAAAATTCTCTTTTACTGCAGCTTTTCATATCAAAATAGATGTCAAACAAATCTTCTAAGTATCTATCAAAACATGAAGCAAATTTTTTTGCACATTTATTAGCTGTGTGACATGTGTCACCATCAATATCTAATAAGTGGGGTGCTTTGTTTGATCGTAGTCTGGTTTCAACACCCTTTTTTTTCCACGCATGGTGTTACATGAGTCCATTAATACACTAATTAAGTTTGCCCATGGAATATTATTATCTTCAATAGTATTAACAACTGCTTTAAAAACAGCTTCTGAATTGCAAGATTCCATCTTTAGAGATGCAAAATGATGAACTACAACTTCATTTTGATTGTTGTCATAAAACTGCACCAATATTGCCAGTATACTTTCTTGAGCATTGCTAGTACTTTCATCCAAATTTAGAGAAAATGGAGTCTCCTTTAAAGTTTTAATGATATTTTCCTTAATAGTTTTTAAGAGCCCATATTTCATCTTATAACATGAAGTAGTCCTGGACATTTCCAACGAGTTTAGTGCCGTCTGATCGCGGCTCAACTGTTTGCAGAGTTCAATTAAATTGGGAGCTACATTGAAAGAGAATTCTCGGCGATAAACGAAGTTATTGATACCTCTTGGCGTGCTTTTCTTGTCACTATATCCAATGGCCGAGCATCAGTCTCCAGTAAGTCATCAGTATTTTTTGAATTAGCATAATTACTTAAAGTCATTGAATGTATAATGCACTTCGAATATTTTATGTGCGTCACAGTTTTAGAATGATTTGTGAAAGCCTTGAATCCTTCCCCACCATACTTTAGCAGTGAGTTCCAAAATCACAATATGCTTGTCCAGCAACATTTATTTTCTTGCACCATGTGCCGATGGTATCCCCATTACCATCTCTCCGTTCAATCCAATTCCACCTAAATGCATTCCGGACACCTTCTTCTAATTGTATAATATCACTATTTATATCGAGAAATTTTATAGTGAAATTCTCTTGCATACATAAATAAAAAAATATTTCAATAAACGAAACGAAAAATTTACACGTGCATCAATAAATGAAACGAAAATTTTACACAGCGGAGAAAAAAAAGTTGAGAAGCGATCAATGACAAATAGCTAATACGGCGAAAAATCCCCCTTCTCTACTTATTGGCGCCACGCCAGGAGAGATAAGACCTTTGAACCCAGAGTCACGTGATCGCACATCTGGTCGAACGAAGTCTCTCCCTTTTTTTTCTGCTGCGCCTACTTGCCGAAAAGAATCCAGAAGAGAATGTCCGAGAACCGGGGGAATGAGTCATAACTCGCAATAAGGAAAGAACAAAAAAGAAGTTTTTTCCCCCCTTTTCACGCATTATCACTGCCTTCGGAGAAAAAAAGGAAAAGTTTTCACCACACACACTGACCTTACGTTTTCTGCTTTCAAAGCAAACAAAATTATCCAGATCAAAATAAATAATTCATTATTATTCCTACTTCCTTTTGAATGACGATCCCCGGAATTCCGGGGTTTTCCCGGAGCACAAACACCCCTAGATGGTATTTATTTGCTAAATTTCTAAAAAATTACTTAACTCCATGTTTTCATAAATTTTCGCTCACTAATATAATATTTAGATCATTAAAGGAAATCCAAAAACAAATAATTTAAATAATATAGTGATATAAACCAAATGAAAAAAAATCTCATAATTGTGCAAAGGCAATCATCATGCCTCTCAGGGATTGAGATTTCTTAAGAACTACAAAACAGATTTTAAATTTTAATAATAATAATAATAAAAGTTAAGGAACCTTAGAGAGCAAAGTCATTAAAAAATAACAAATCTATTCTTAAACAACTGTATATTTTAAAAAAAAAAAACCTTTTTACTATTCTACAATTTCTCCCTTTACTGAAAGCTTAATTCGGTAGTTAGTTTATAACTCGCATTTATTATTGCATATTTAAATGTTCAAACATCAAGTGAATATTAGTGAAGAATATGTATGTACCAAATTCTGAACAATACACCAAATTTTGATACACATAGTTCTCGAGCCGAACATAGCAAATCGAACCCTAAATTTTGAAATTCAAATTTGTTTTTGATTTATTTCATGTTTTATACAAATTTAGTTAACTTTTATTTATCATACTAAGAGGTTTAAAAGTGAGAAGTGGCAACACTGTTCAAAATAAAACATTTTATATGCCAGACTGTTGTCATTCAGCAAAATGTAAGATATTTATCTTTCAATTTTAATTCCCATATTTGGCTGTTTGAAAGCAATGTGTTGCCATTGCCTCAAATAAAATACTTATTACCTCCACATGTAAGTATATTGCTATTCAGTAAAGTGTTTATTTTAATTCCTTAGATTTAAGGAATACTTTTTCACCAGTTATGGAAGAATAATTAACCTTCCAAATAGCTCGGGTTTTCGGATCATTTATCCAGAATTTATTAGCATAATTTATATAATTACTTATTTTGTCTCCATTTTAATAAACTTACCTTCATCAAGACAACATTTGCATTGTTAAAGGAAGAAACATAACAAAATATCTTAAATTATAAGCTAATGTATAACAAGTGGCAAAAAATCTCATGACCAGATAAACCAGGTGATGCCACCAAGAGGGTTAACTTATGGATTCCACTGGATTTTGAGTAATATGCTTTAATGAAAATATAAAGTGGTATAGTAATATTAAGTTGAACAACAAAATATACTTATTATGTACTGCTTTTTTACAGTTTCTGATGTCAACAATTTCATAGTAAATTTAAATATATAAAAGCTAAATATTTTTAGCCAAAATAATATACTATAATTTATATCATCACAAAAGAGTCACCATACAAACTTAACATAACTCTTTCCGTAACAAATGCAAAAACCTGAATATATATAAAGCATAACATTATTACAGAAACTCGGGATTGTATAAAAATGATATATCAAACTTCGTTAAAAAATCTAATTTAGATGCTGAAATATTACAACACCCCAATGTAACAAGATGTTTTAAATAATGAGCTTTTTCTCAAGTTGAATTTTATATAGCACCGTCTGCTTTCATTATCTTCGTGATAAAAATAGAGACGGCATAAAAATAACACGCTGAGCTAAATAATCTTATTTTCCATCTTTCCCACAAAGAAAACAAACAAATTTGAGTTATTAGTACAAAACTAAATTTGGGATTGCTTTCACAAGAAATGAATTACACATTATTCTCAAATAATCATAAATTAAGTGCCAAATAACTATCTCCAGTATTTAAAAAATTATTCATATAAATCAACACTTTTATTACGGTCTGTGATGAAATCTCTAATAAACTGGAGTACATTTTATATATTGCAGTAACTATATGGTTATTTGAGATTTTATTCGACAAAGGTTATACATTAAAACAATAAACAATTTCAAAATTAAATTCATTTCTAAATAATAAATTTTTATGTTAGTAATAAAGTTTTGTCAGTTCAGTAGTTTGGTCAGAATTAAGACCATATCTCACATTTATTCAGAAATTCAATAATAATCACAATCTTTAATTTTCTAAAAGAAATATTTAATAAATACCTCAGGGTACTCTCACATTATCCACCCAACCCTCCTTCGAATTCACCAACCATTGACATCTAATTTTATGCTAACTCAACACATAAAAGCAGTAGCCATTTTTTTAAAATATGCTACTGCACTGTAAATTACATAAAACAGCAATGAATTAATGAAATTAAAAATGCACAAAATATCTATAATGAAACAGTAAAAATTACATAAAACAAACATCCATAATAAAATCTGAACAAATTAACTGAATTCAAAATATAACAAAGTTTCAAAATTAAATAATTTTCTATTTTCTTGGTCTTTCTTCTATTCATGCGATCTATTTTAACTTAATGATGAAATCATCTGTTTATGTGATCTATATGTGAATCTTTATGAAATCTACGTGATCGCATGAATAGATGATCTATATGAAATCATTTATTCATGCGATCTATTGCATCTATTTATATTAAATTAATAATGAAATCAGAATTCTCAACATTCCAGAGCAAATTGGCACAACCAGTTTTAACTTTTAAATAAATAAATAAATGAATAAAACACAGAGAAATGCACTCATTCAGAGAAAATTATTTTCACAATCACCTAAGAACAGCTCAAAAGCTATTTTCAAACTGGAAGATTTCTCTAACAATCTAACATCGGATATACATAATACCTTGCATTTCAACATTTTGTTGACTATTTTTAGCAACACATTTCCATACAATTCGATCATTTGTAAAATGGAATATGAATATTTTTGAAAAACATTTTACATAACACTTTCTTTACTAAAAACAAGTGTTACATAACACTTTCTTTTTCATTAGCGGGCAAACACCACAGCTGCAACACAACTCGTTATAAGGGGAAAAAAAAACTCCATACACTTGCAAGCAGAAACCACAAACAACTCTCAAAGCATAGGTTGCCAAATAACACACATCTTTGAAAAATCCGGAGGATTTGGCAATTCACACTAAAAGCACAGATAATATTAAGTTCTGTAATAAAAAACTTCAGAAAATTAAACCCTCTAGAGGCCATGACCAGTTTATCCTGCGATGAGATTTTTTATCGCTTGGTATATATTAGCTTATAATTTACGATATTTTTGCTTTCTTTCTTTAACAATATAAATGTCACCTTAATGAATATAAGTTTATGAAAATACAGAGTAAAACAAGGAAATATACAAATTTAGGTAACAAAAACCATTTAAATACAGGTATTCATAACATATCCAAAATCCCACACCACTCAGAAGGTTTACATATTTCAAGATTTCCATTAAAGTTTTTGTAATTCTTTTTGTCTATGAACATAATGTCTAAAGTTGCTTTCATAATTATCATTAAAACAATGAGTAGATACTTACTAAAATATAATTTATACATGAAATAAATAAAACATAAAATTCCAACTTTAATTTGGCACATTCATTATCTTACATATGAATTATGACTCCCATGCAAAAAGCATTTAATAAATATTGTTTGTATGCACATGAGTTTTGTTTTATTTCAACACCTTGAATAACAATGAAACACTCATTAGAAAAACTTTTCCAAACAACATACCTTTACTCAGTTTGAAAGGACATAAATATGTAATATTTGCACCAATGTCATTTACAATAAAAATAACTGGAAGAAAATATCTGAATATAAATTTTAATTTTGAAAAATAAGTTGCACTATAAATAAAATATAACCAACATAACTACACCAAATAAAATTTAGTTACTTTAATATTTAAACTTCTAATAAATAGGCATTCAGGAAGCCAATTACAAAGACAAAAATAAATAATTGAATCTCTCTTCAAAAATATACTAATCTGAAAATTCAATTTTTCTCTTAACAGTGTATGGTATAATCTGCTCTTTTTCAATTTACACATAATTAACAGATGGCAACTAACTACTAAACACATACTTTGCAGCAAATATTTATATTTTTAAACTTAGTTATAAAAAATGTTATATAAAATGCAACAAAGCAGTAATAAATATATTGCATTATTTACAATTAAGTGGTATATATATATTCATTTTTCAAATTGCGTACAAACAGAAAATTTCTAACAAAATAACTTAAATTGAAATAGTTCATTTTATACCTTGCACAAGTAAAGTATTTGCAGTTTACACCTAACATAGTTTAATACAGTTACTAAAATGTAGCAAAATTAAGTAAAATATTAAGTATAAGGTAAAAACGAGGGAAAAAAAAAGGCTAAAATTATTTACAACAGAAATCATGAAACATACATGCTCTCATATAACACACAATTAAAATTAAGAAAATTAGATACATCTTCATGTTTACAAATAATCTCAAATTTCAGAAAACTAAAAAATACTGCAATTTATGCTTTAAATACTCCATAAATGGCTCTTATATTACAAGGTTTCTATTTAAATCAAAATTACAAGCGATATTCAAGGTTTTCTGCAAATTTTTAGCAAGCAAATCTATAAAATAATACCCTACAAATCAAATAATGCTTACAAAATATATAGATAGTTTTTGACTTCAGTTTTGATGATTTAAAAAAAAAATAAATAAATAAATAAAAATAAAAATCCCATTCTTTAACTTTACCACTAGCATATAAAAACAAATGTATAAATCTCTAACAAATTTTTTTCCCAAATAAACACTGCTGTCATCTATTGGCAAGATGAGAATACATAATCGCAACTTTTATACAACAAGCACCATAACCATACGTTACCACCATATAAACTGTACCCTTTATTGTTACCACCCATAACCAATAAATATTTACCTCCCCATACATTCATAAATGCATACATCAATTTTATTAACTTCAAGATTATAGTCTTTCAAATGATCTTCTAACAACACCTTTATCCAATCGAATCTCGCAAGGTCTAATTCTACCATCTCGTCCAGGAAATAATTCCTTAATCCTACCTAACTTTCAAATAATATAGCATTTTACATTAGCTTCTTGTACAATTCCTTAATCCTACCCAACTTTCAAATATAGCATTTTACATTAGCTTCTTGTACTGTAATTACCTATGTTTCCATAATTTATTTTAATCAACTGAAATTTTGTGGATTTTAATTTAGATTCAGGTGAAGGTAAAACGATCTATATACAGTTATATAATGAGATGATGAAAGAGGATCTGATTCATTTGGTTCACTGTCTTCATAGATTATGGACTCGGAATTAATAAAAGCTTCAACTAAAATAGTATACAGTTCTTCATTTTATACCTTTTAAACAAGTTTTTACAAATCTTATTAAACATTCCCCAAATCCTCCCCACCAAACAGCACCTTCCACAATAAATTTCCATTCAAAACCATTTTTCTCAAGAATATTTAAAACCTTTTCATTTTTACACAATTTATACTGTAATACACAATCAATAGTTTTAAAAGTCTTAACATAATCAAAATATATAACTACCTCTACGTCTAAAAAAATATACACAATGCTTGAATAAAACACTCTGTACAGTTCATGTGACAGTTCTAAATGGAATCCTTGTGTCACTGTGCAAGCAAACAATGCGATATACGCTTTTATATTGTCTTTCAAGTACAAAGGTCTATTAAAATCTACTACAGCGGTTGAAAATACCTCAAGCGGTACAGCTTTCTCAATACAGCTCAAGCGTGAGCTTTCTCCATTTGGTCAGCAGGAAAAAAAGCCAATATCTCATGTCCAACTCTAACATTATACTTACAAAATCTACAATAATATAACATGGTTTTTATAAAACATCCAGCTTTTAAAATCCAGAATTTCCCTCTTACTTGCACTAAAGTAATACTATGAAGTACCTTATCATGACAGAAATAATTAAATGATAAAATAATTAGTTGGCAATATTATAGGTTGACTTTTAAACTACATCTTATATGTAGTTTAAGTTAAAATAACCCAAATCATGATTATTGGAGAAGTCAAACAACAAGAATCCGTATAATATTTGTAAATTTTTCAGGACTAGTTTCGATGGTTTATCTACAAAACTAACTTCCTCAGCTGCTCAAGTGCAAATGAACAAGATAAGGTACTAGAGCAGTTGAGGAAGATAGTTCTATAAGTAAACCATCAAAACTAGTCCTGCAAAATTTACAAATATTATACCGATTCTTGTTGTTTGACTTTTCCAATATATCTTATAGGCTGATGATTTTACAAATCTACTTCCAAACTCTTAAACAAAACCTTTCATTATCAGTTATTGGATTTAAGCCAAACGATTTGGAATTTTTATACAATGGTTTTTTACATTTAACATCATTCAATTCTGCAAAAAAATACTCACTTCGTGATAACTTAATCCAATAACACACATCACAAATTTTATTTTTGGTTTATAAGACCAATCATTCTACCTAGTGACTTTTATGCATTGTTATTCTAAATATATATATATGATGTTACTCTTAAAAGTTTACCAAAGTCACTAAAATTCTCTAGGTTTGAAGGTTAAACACTGCTTGTAACATCAATCACAACTCTGTTTTTAACAGTATCTGCTGTGTTACAATGTTCATTCATTTTAGGCCTATTTATTTCAGCTAGATGTACCATGGAGGCCCATGTCACCACACTCGATCCACTAGAAGCTCACTCACTGTAATACCACACGCGAATTTGTGAACAAGACTGTCTCATCCAGGACAATGATACCACATACTCGGTGATGTTACATCTTAAATTTATGACACAATTTTATATGAAAGTTTTCCATCGCCATAGAGATTTTTCTTATATAAGAAAGCACAATGACAGAATTGGTTCACAAATAATTCTTTGCTTGAAAAAAATGCACACAGACCGTAACTATCAGTTGTGCACCTAACACTGCTGCCATGAATTTGAGTCTGGGTAAGGATAATTTTTGAAACGAAGTCGCTCTGTTTCTGGTGATAATGAAAGTTGCTCCGGAATATTTAAAGCTATGGAATTTCACACACACACAGCTGCTTTATAAGCATTTTGAGACAAATAAAAAAAAAAAAAAAAAAAAAAAAAAACAATGTACTTCTCAAACTTCAAGCATTTCATTTACAACAATATATCTACAAGGTATTTGGATATTTGGTATATCACACAGTTGCTTATACCATTTATCTTGCAATTCTGGAGGGATAATTTCATCCTAATCAATGCCTTAACACTAGAATTACAGAAGCGGTCATTTTGACCATATCACCATTTTAATGGGATTTAATTAATTAAATATTAATAATACTTGATCTTCCTTTTGAGTAACGAATGAACTTTTCAAATATTTGTAAAGCAATTCGATTTTGTTCTTGACTTGAAAAATTTCTTATTTCTATAGATTCGATGTTCGAAAAGGATTCAACACTTTTCATAATCTTCTCTTTTATACTTTTTAAACACACATCACACATATGAAAGTCTGAATAAGAAAATGTCCATTATTTACACCAACCAACAAGGTTTTCATTGCTATTGGGTTACTGTTTGTCATTTTAATTCTTCACTGGCTATTTTCCACATACAACACAAAATCCGAGATCTGAATGTCCAATATCTGGAACTCGAAGCCACCACCAGTCTTTTTCTTATGGATTTTTTTGTATGCTTTATGCATGCATATATGATTTTTCCCCCCATAATAAAACATGTGAAGAATCCAGATTCTTAACTTCACTTTGCCACTAAATAAAATACCTTGTTATTAAAGAAACAATCATTTAGCATAAATTTGTGTGACCAATAATTTGACTCTGTATCTCCTTGCCATACATCTCAAACCGAAACATACTACATAGAAACATTGTCGATTTTAAACACCAAGCAATATTTTATACCCCTGATGTCAACCTGACAAGTCATTATTTATTATACAGTCAAAAGTCATTAATTCGGACACCCATAATCTGGACCTCAAAGCTACAAACTTTCTGCACATGCGCGTAAGACCTTCACGGCTGCGAAAATGCGTGTGCGCATGCGCATAATATGTTTACATTTGTGCATTTAATGTATAACGAACGGTATAAACTAAGCTAAAATTATCTAATTCAGTTAATGTTGCAGATTGCGTTGTTCCTTAATCTTCGAATTGGATCCGGCTTATTATTTTTTGCAGACTGTTAGAGCAATTTTATAAAAGTAAGCTTGAACTTTCGATTATGTCAAATAGAATTTCCGATATATATTTAGTAATATGTAAAGGATCGTTATACAAAGTGAAAGTATGTTTCGAAGTTCATTAAACAAAAAATGGAATTGCTGCAAAAAATGGATAAAGGCATATCCTCCTTCGTTTCTCTAACCATTCCAAAATCTGTTTATTAATTTCACGCTGCTCTGCGGTGGGAGGGAAGGGGGAACGCAGCGGCGCGCAATGAATTGGAAGTTAATCTGTCAGCACTATTCTTATCTTCAGGGCAGATGTTTTTATTTTATTTGGCTTACAATTCCTTACTAAATGTAGTATTTCATCTCGATGTACTCCGTCTATGATATGATTTAAATCAAATTCCTCATCATTATAATTCGCTTCCGATAAAGAAGAAAGTGACCCAGAGGTTATTGAAAACGAAACAACTTACATTGAAAGAAATGTTTAATAAAGTAAACAAATAAATATTAAGCTTTTTTTTTTTTAGTAAATTTTGATACCCTTTAGATCATAATTGTTCTTTATTTCATAAATTACGGTTTCATATTTTTAATTTTATAATTTCTGCATGCCATCATACCAGATTTAAACTGATGATCTATAATCAGGAAAAATCGATAATCCGGAATCGCCGAAGTCCCGACGAGTCCGGATTATGGACTTTGAATTGTATAATATTATGTTAATTTGGGAGGATGTCAGAAATTAAGCAATTTTGACTGACTTTTGACTGTATTTTGCTTTCATCACTGCATGTTTATCAACACATGACAACTTGAGTAAATGACTTATGCAGAGATGCCTCAAATATTTTTTTATATTAATAATTGAATAACAAAGAGTATGGTAAACTTCTCTTTCTTTCTTGGCAGTGATTACATATTTAAGTTAATTCCACTAACAAATGTTCATGAGGAAACAATTAACAAAACTTTCTTTCCATATGCTAAAAATAGATTTTGTTAATAATACTCATAGGCCAAAAGACTACATTTAGTACTATTTAAATTAAGAATAACTGATTTATGATTCAAATGAACCCAGACCCGGCGTCTCAGCTCATATGGTCACACAGGGCGGCACAATCTATAGAAGACAAAATTTTTTGAATTTAGAGAAAGCACCGAGACAAAACGTTTAAAGACGACAAAAATTTAGAACTTGGGGGGAGGTGCTTGTTATAAAAATTTAGGACCCACAGATACTGCATCAGACGGTAAGATAGCTAGAGTCGCCCCTCTTAAGTAAATGTAGGAATTTATGTATTCAGGGCTTTAATAACCCTTAGGCATGTGCAAAAAATATATGTAAGTGTGATAAATAAATAAAATAATACAATTCAGGCTTAATTGTCTTAGTGCACAATAGAAGCAAGACTAAATTTAGCAAAACAACTTGTCTTTCATCGTCTGTCTCATGACAGCTGATACTGAAGTTGCTGAACTATTTCCACGCAAATTTATTGAACTCACAGTGAAAGGTTATCTCGATCAAATTATCAAATTTACAACGTTGATGAAACTGGTCTTTTATGGCAATTATGTACCACGAAATACTTAAGCAAACTCTACAGAAAAGGCTCCAACTAATGTCAAAGATTCCAAAGCGAGACTCACGATTTTAGCCTGCACAAATGCTGAAGGAAAGCGTAAGTGTAAGTGTTTCATAATCGGAAAAAATACATGACATCGAGCATTTTAAAGGAGTTAAAAAATTTTATCCGCTACATAGCATGCAAATAAAAGAGCATGGATGACACAAGTGTTAATCAATGAGTGGTTTGAAAATCATTTCATACCCGAGGCTAGGCTACAGTTGAATTTGGTTAGTTTACCTAATGAGGCAAAAATTATTCTGATTGCACATAACTGTATGGCTCATACTTAAAGTTTTAGTGAAAGATAATGTATTCACATTATTTTTCCCTCCAAACTGTACATCCATCCTTCGGATAAAGATAATGCATAAATATATCGGATAGATATATAGATATCGGAATAAAGCGCATGCATAAATGCAAATATAAAGTACCATTTTTAAAATCCATGTTTAAACTTCTTGAATAATGACATGACTATTCAAGAATTTTTGAAATATTTCTGCATGAAATCTGCTGTGTGAAGCATCGGAAGATCATGGGAGGATGTGTTTCCAGAAATTTTTAAAAATGCTTGGCATAAATTATGGCCAAAGCTGTAGTTATGTCATGGTGAGACTGATGAAGATGATAATGCCGAATTTAAAGGTTTTCGTTTGAAATTTTATAATTGATGGATTTGGCAAGGAATTGTGGAGAAGCAGTAATAAATGAAGATGATATAAAAAAGGTTTTTCATTACGATAACAATGCCCCAATCATCAATAATGGGCGATGAAATCTGTAGTATGATTCTCAATCTGGAAAATACCACTACCGTTAGTGAAGAAAGTGACAGAGATGTTATTGAAAACGAGACAATTTGGATTAATAATTTAGTCAAAATTTTCAACACAGCAATTACAGGACTTGAACAAAATGAAATTTTGTCACTGAACAATAAATTATGTCTTTCTATAGAATTAGTGAGAAAATATTAGTACAAAAATTAAAGCAATTTACATTGAGAGAAATATTTAATAAAGTAAATATTGAGACCTTTTTTTTTTTTGTAAATTTTGACACCCTTTAAATCAAAAGTACTTCATTATTTCATAAATGAAGATCTAATATTTTTAATTTTTTAATTTCTACACGCACTCTTACTAGATTTAAACTTATGGTCTATTATCCAAAAAAATCCCAAATTCAGAATTGCCGAAGTCCCGATGAGTACAGATCTTGGACATTGCACTGTATTATCCACACTGATTAAAAAAGAAATCTCATGACTCATTCTGTTGAAGCTGCTGGGATAATGCCGAATGTTTGGGCTTGATTTCTACATCTGGTATCTGCATAATCTGCATTTGTTATGAATGATACTTAGATAACTTCAAGAATTATGTGTTTTTTGGGTTCATTAATATTTCATGTAGCAAGTTCAACTCTGTTTCATGCCAGTGTTTGCAGAAAGTATCCAGATTTTAAATGGTTTCTCCTTTCATTAGTAATTTTATGTCTACTGTTATCCAGAAGACACCTAACAACACAATTTTTATTTTTACTTTAGCCACAGCATGCACTGTTTGAAGCATAAGACCCAATTTTACCTGTTTTGAGCAATTTCCATCAATGTGTTGGTTTCTTTATTTTTTACACCGTTAACACTTTCATGTGTCAGTTAACACTTTCATGATATTTATCGCAGAAATTTCTGCAGGAAAATTGTTTGCTCTTTATTTCTTATGTATGTTTAGTATTATATTTGAAGAGTTTTGTACAATATTTACTCACGATGAATGAAATACTTTATTTTACATTAATATTTTAAATTTTTTTCGGAATATCTTCATACTTGTTACTTTTAGTTATGATTATAGAAAACATCAAATGAACAGAAAAAAATTAATATTTAATTTTTTTTTTTTTTTTTTTTAAGTTGGGCTTAGCGACACGAAATACCTCATCTTGCGAGATCATACTGCTGCAACAGCATACCCTCTCCAAAACGAGTTGCACTAAGCGGCAAGCCAATTTATAACGGGATTAACAACTGATACACACATAATACAACTGTTGGTGTTACATTTTATTTGCTCAGGCTAGAGATTTTGACTCACAGCATAACTATTGTAGTACTCAAATATACTACCCATTAAAAAAACACTAAGGAAAGAAAAAATACTGAAATAGACAGCCACTTATTTATTTCCTCTTAATTACCATATATTTTATAGATAACCATCTCACAACACCTTTTTTCACATACATATAAAAAATAACTATTACCAACTAGAACAACAAAGGTGATATCAACACAAAGAAAGAAAAAACCATAGCAACCATGGCTAGGTGAACTGGCTGTGATGGTTAAAATCATTTCATCACTTACTTTGGGAGAAATTGCTTAATTTCTGACATCCTCCCAAATTAACATAATATTATACAATTCAAAGTCCATAATCCGGACTCGTCGGGACTTCGGCGATTCCGGATTAGGGGTTTTTCCGGATTATAGATCATTAATTTAAATCTGGTACGATGGCATGCAGAAATTATACAATTAAAAATACGAAACCGTAATTTATGAAATAAAGAGCAATTATGATCTAAAGGGTATCAAAATTCACACAAAAAAAGGCTTAATATTTATTTGTTTACTTTATTAAACATTTCTTTCAATGTAAGTTGTTTAAGATGCTTCTTTTTTTGTGTTAATACTTCCTCTTTCATTCTATAAACAGACATAATTTCTTGTTAAGTTGCAAAGTTCCACTGTTCAAGTCCTGTAATCGCTGTGTCAAAAATACAGACTAACTTGTCAATCGAAATTTTTTCGTTTTCAATAACCTCTCTGTCACTTTCTTCACTATTGGAAGCGGTATGGCAGCTCCAGAATTGGAAACTCTTTTTGACATAATCGAAAGTTCAAGCTTAATTTTTATACAATTGCTCTAACAGTCTGCAAAAAATAACAAGCCAGATCCAACTAGAAGATTAAGAAACAGCACAATCTGCAACATTAACTGAAGTGCCTTAGAATCATTAAAGAGAATTTTAACCTAGCTTATACTGTCCGTTATACATTAAACACGCACGAGTAAATGCATTACATGCATGTGTAAAGCATACAAAAAAAGTTTGTGGCTTTGATCTGGACTATAGATCATTCCGGATAATGGATGTCTGGATTACGGACTTTGTACTGTATTAACTTACAGCATAAAAAATTCACAAAAGTGACTAAATAGGAAGGTTCTTATATGCACACTCTCATAAGAGGTTCAGTGATTCTTCATCTAGTAACCAGGAACTTCAGAGAACCACTATCATCAGCCACACAAGGGAAGAACTTCAGATGTTCCTTAGAAGCTTCTGTAATACCTTGATAAGTTGGGAGATCTCTTTCAGAAGAAACTTTTAAAGGATAAAGATTTTGGAGAACTCTAATTAAGTCAACAAGTTTTAACTTGTTGACTTATTCTAAACTGCTCCGAGAAGTAATTCCAAAATTCGACCAAGATTCTAGATTATTCTTTACTTGTCATCGCTGCCAATAAGAACAATGTCTTCTATTCTTTACGGCAGACAACTTACAGGACCTTTTCTTCGAAATTTATAGAACTCCTAAATATTCTAGAACAAAATTTTCTCCTAAACGCTTCAAACATTTTGATGATAGCACAATTTATGTCTTATAACCACAGAATTTATCTTCTGTTTTACATTTGATATTAAATTTTTTTTTTAAATTTCTTTCAAAAAAATCTCCAAAAGTTATTGCCATGAGGTCTGAATCTGCAGTAAGAGGTTTATATTTTGTGTAGACTCACAGTTGCACACATTTTCGTAACTCAAACTGGCATGCCCAAATTCTTCAGAAGTCTTTTCATCATTCCAATAAGGCATTCCCACTAGGCTCTTCCATCATGGGAAAATAGGAGGGAAAAAATTCTAAATAATGTGTTCATCTTTTTCTCTTATGGAGACATCTTTGAAATCAATCAATTCAAACACTCCCACAAAATTAGTATTTATATGCAAAATAGATAGCACAGTTCATTGCTCTACCAATAACCAAAATTTTTCATAGCATTTCTTCATACACCTCATAAAGGCCTTCTCATTTTAGTTTGTTTACTATCTTATTAAGCCTTTTTAGAGCCATATCGTAATAATCTAGTAGTGATGGAGGATTTTCAATCCAAAGCAAATGCACCTCAAAACAACCATTATTCACCTAGACAATATCCTAAAAATGTTGCTTTACAGCTTCATGGAATTCATGATTAGTCTTCTTTTCTGATGTATCAGTAATACCCAAAGAACCAAGATTCTGTTAACATTGAAACTACAATCAGCACCACGTTTATCGCTAAACTCATTTGCGTGCCTCGTAATCGTCAAATCAAGCTTGGTTTCAAAACCTGTTAGGCCACATGAAAGTAATTTACATCCTCCAGTCTTAAGTTTTTCAACTACATCAGCACCTAATTGAGTATCGAATGTGTCAGTCTGTGATTCTGTTAACAATATATTGGAATCTTTAAGTTCTTTCACTGTAGGTATGGTTTCACAAATAACAGGCTGACTAAGAATTTTTCAGGAACAGCTATAAGTTCTGGATAAATTAGTCACACAGATAGTATAAACATCATACATATAGGGATCTGTACTAGCACTTCTGCACGGTGAATAGTACAGTTTCTCTTTTCTGACCAAAAGTTTAGCTTCTTTTTTTAATATGTATGACCCCTGAGAGGCCAAATCAATTATTATACGCACTTTTCATGTAACTCCGACATTATTTGTAGTAACACTCAGGGTTTTTGACAAAATGATAGGCATTTTAGAGAATTTAGCCAACACCCTCAAACTAAACTACAAATTCATATCTTCCCCCTCTAACTGAGCTTTGCTTTCTGGAAATTTTCTGCACAGTTTTGTGACAGCTGAAAACAAGATAACATTCTTTCATTTCTTAACACTATGACTCATTTTTAAGCATAAAAAACAACAAGGTGATTCTTCTGTCACATTTTGCCCCTCTTGTATGGCATATTTCTGGCTCTATCGCATTTCCAAGAATTATGACGACTACTGCAAAATATAGATAACTTCTGCTCTGTTTGTGGAGACGTAAATAAATCTACTGCAACTAAGTATGCATAGATTTTTTTTATGTCTACTTTTAGTAAAAACCTTAACAGCCACTGATACATTTATCTTCTCTTATTCATATTGAAGAAACATAACATTGAAGAAACATAAGTACTGCCTGTATACGAGAACAGCTCCCCTTCGCAGTGTCTGGCAGGTGGCAGTCACTATAGCAACAGGGCTAGTATATTTCAAATAAGGGCGAACCAGAGGTTGCCAGTTCATATTTAAATATGCCAAAATGGCAAACTTAAAAGTAAATCAAGACACCCCTATGGAAAATAGGTCAAGGCTAATTTCTACAGCAACAAAATAAATGGCGAGATCTTATCTTATGATACACAGATTGTAGCCAATTGAGTATTGGCCTGTTTAAAGATTTCTTATTCATATTTCATATAAGTCTAATGCTTTTTTAGTTGAGTGACATTAAGCGGACCAAAACCTCTCCCATGCTTTAAGTATTTCGTCTAGTAAAGCAGATTCAACTAAAGGATACAGCACTGCTGCATACTTATCTCATGCTTCTCCTAATCACTAAGCCACACATTTTTGCTTTTATCTGATCATATAATTTTTTTTTTTTTTTTACAGAAAGTATTTACTTTACTGTACTGTGTTTTTATAATATTATAGTATTATTTTTATAGTATTACAGAGAGCAGTTCTCCAACATATATTTCAATAAGCAATTTGTCTTTTCCGAAACATACTTTAACTTTTTACCCAACTGGGAAAATTCAGTAGAAATGTTTTGCCAGGTGATCCTTTTACCATAAATTGTAATTAAATAGGCAAATTTTATCCTAATCATCTAAACTTAAATTAGTGTAATTTTTCCTAATTTAATTTCTATCCCCAGAAACCTCACCAATTTTTAACATTACCACCGAATATGGGAAGTTTAAATTTGGGGGTAATGCAATAACGTACTTGGAGTATCAGTTGCTTCATTAGAATTAAAATTCTGTTCATTTTTACTTAGAAACGTTCCCAACTTATGTCCTAGAACTTGCCATTTGTCAATTTCAGATTCTGACTCATTGAGGTTCTTTTTCAGTTACATCTTCTGCATTATCTGACTAAAATAAAACATTTCTAAATTGCTCTTCAGTATTTATTATCGATTTTGCGTTACACTCAAGCAATTTTTTAACTTTTAATTTTTTCATCTACAGATAAGTTACTTCACATTTGTGATACTCATTGTACACAATTGTAAACAATCTTCTATTTCGCTTATGAGAAGCTTTCGAGTTTTTTCATATTATTCTTTTCCATTTTACTTAGAAGCTTTAAATGGGAACACAATTAACAGACTAAAAATTCACTATTTAAAATAATTCTGTTACAAGATGTCAACTGTTCGGCAAAGTTGTTTTTATTTGTTCAAGCTAGAACATCAACTGTTCATAATATAACTATTGTGGTACTCAAACTAATATATTCCTCATTCAACACATAGACAGTCATTTATGTTTCTTCTCAATTACCTCCTATTCTGTAAATAGCCATCTCACACCTTTTTACAAACGTATTAAAAATAATTAAACTAAAACAAAAGTGATGTCAATATAAAGAAAGAACCCAATGCAGCCACTGCTAGGTAAAATTATTTTACTTCTTTGGGCGAAATTGTTTAATTTCTGACAACACCCATCGTGAAGGGATGTTGACATGCATCTTGAAAGACTTTTACATGTTTTACTTATTTAAATTGTGTTAATTGTGTGTCATTAAATTGCTATTGGAAATATGTGTTAATTTTTAAAAATATGTATGTGTGCAGCACACATACATATGTATACAAATAAATTGTTCATAAACGTTACATAATTATACTTTTTAAAATTATTTTGTGCTGAATAAAAGACTAATTAACTAAATGCCATCAAAGATGTATAAAATAAGTCTCTGACTTACATCACAACCGTCTTATAATGAAACTGCTGGAATGGCACTTGTAAGTCTTAAACTACCAGTTCAGTAGAAATCGGTTACTTGTAAAGTAACAATTTATCAGGATTATTTGATGACATTAACATCTTTACTAATAAAAAACACAAATTTTAAAGTTTCAGGCAGCATATTTCAACGAAAATATCCATTTTGACCGCTATCGAATGCAATTTAACGATGTTTTTGCCAGATATCTGTATGTAAGGACAGAATAAAATACTCTTTTCCTTCAAAAAAATTATAAAACTGCTTACATTAATTCTGAAGAGAATTTTTCGAATTATGGCGTCTGTATGAACGTATCTCGCATAACTCAACAACGAGTAGCCTCAGAACGTTGAAATTTTGTATATAGGACTGCTATAACATGTAGATGTGCACCTCGTATTTTGGTTGCAATCGGCCGCACCAAACGTGATGATGTCAAAAAACTAAAAATAAATGACATTACATTGAAACAAGACACATAAAATGAAACTGCTGTTTTTAAAATTACCACAGTGGAGGAAAAATTAATGAAACCATATGCATATATTTTCAATTATTAAATATGATCAATGAGAAGACTGTTTCAAGCCTCTTTCATATCACACTTAGGGCAAGTATACAACAAACATAGTTAATATCTGATTGGCTTTAGATAATTTAATTTAGGCAAAGAATACGAGCTTTCCCATACATTTCCGAATAAGCTGAGAGTATTTTTTCTTCAAAAATTAACCCACATTTCAAAATCCATTGATAAGACAAAATGGAAGTTAAAAAATGTTGCCAAGCAGGTAAAAGGGTAGAATACTTCGTAATCAAATCGTTATAAAGTAACATGCCAGATAACAATGAAGAAAATTTTAATTCTAATAACCCCATCTGAGTTTAGAACATTTTTTTCTGTTCATTTCTTGTCTTGTATACAATCTACGATATCTGTCCCACTCTTATTTTCCGTGCCATTTTATTTATTGTCTGAAAGATGAGTGGGAAGAGAAATTCTTATATGGCAAATTGCATGATTGTGTCTGCAGAAAATTCAAACAACAATATAACTGCTCAGCACATCTCTGAAATGAGAAACATGTTCAAGAGCAGAGCAAATTGAATTAGCAGAGATGCCAAAATAAAAATTAAAAAAAAAAAAAAAATGTAGCACATAGTCACAGTCCTACATTTCATGCCTGGAGGGAAAACTCATCGCACTGATTCAAGAATCAAGTGGATGGTTTTATTGTAACTCGTACAGCTATCTGAATCAGACCACTGAGCAAGAATGATTAAGCAACCCAAATTCACTCAAAACAAGCCAGTGAACTTTGTTGCCTCCATAGGATGTTGCAATCATTTTATGAATAAGCCTGCAAAAGAGCTCTTACTAAGCTTGCACTAAGATTTCCTTTAGAATTACAAGCAAAAGTTGAAGCCTTTTAATAAATAATAATGAGTTTAGAACATTTTAATAAATGAGTTTAGAACATTTTAATAAATGAGTTTAGAACATTTTTTTCTGTTCATTTAAAGCTATGTTTACAAAAAGAACATAGCTTTGAGTTGAGTCAGATCACTAATACGAATGAAACTGCCATGTTATTTGATTTGCCATCAAATTGCAGTGTTTGCCTACTGTAAGCCCTCCTATTCTTAAGAGAAACAATTTATCCAGAGAACTGCTTGTTTGTGAAAACTGGACTCAATAAAGTGAATGCAGAAATTAAGCGCAAAACGCATATCTGCTTAACCAAAAAAAAAAAAAAAAAGGATTGACATCTGCGAAAACATTGATGCTAGGACTTCGGACACAAAATTATAGAAGTTGTTTAAGGCGATAATGCTACCAACAATAATGTAACATGTATTCAAATAATATTTGTGAGGCTTTTAACAATGAACAACCTCAAATTGTATTTTTACTGATGACTCATATTTGAATTTGAAAGAGCAAGAATCAGCTGATGTACTTGAAAAGCATTATAATCAATGAAGCAAGCTTGATTTTAAGAAGGAGAACAGTAACATAGTCGCCAAGGTTAGAAATATAGCTTTTTGTTGTCAAAATGCTAACTCAAAGAATCTGCTGTTTAGAGACCCTTCTGACAATGAAGAACTATAAAGAGCTTTCAAGCAACTTGAGTCTAAGTGGTCTCCTGGCCATGATTGATTGAACAGACTGATGACTACACATATCGGTTCTTAAGGTAAATGAGAAATTAATCAATCTTAGAATAATGGCAGATTAACCCTCTGGCTGCTTATCTCGCGATTTCCACGGGCAACTCAAATGTAGCAAAATCTGCTCATCCCGCGATTTTCGCGGGCATGTGTTTTTCTTCCTTTATTGATGAGCGCATCCCGTTTTTTCCCCATTTGACCATTGAAATAAATTATATACAGTATTAGACGTTTAGTTTACGTTTTGGACAAAATATATCGCTAGTTGTCCGCTAAATTGGAGCGTTTGAAGGCACGTGGTATTACCGCTCAAACACGGCATTTTGCTGCTTTTTTTTTACAGAAATGGCCGCTCGAAAACATTATCTTAATTCAACGATTATCTTAATTATTTAATTAAATTATTGAATTATTAATTAGATTTTTGCTTGAATTAATAATTAGATTTATTGAATCTCGTGCAAAAACTGTGAAGTTGGACTTTGCTTTGAACCCCGTTTTGAACTCTATCATACTAAACTGCATTTTTAATGTATTTTTTCCTCAGTGCTTTATATTTTCTTAAATTTTATAATTCTACCTTTTATATTATGCAATAAATAAAAATTAACTGTAATTCGACTGAAATTTACTTAAAAAATTTTTTTTGGGTGATAACATTTAAAAATTGGTATTTCTGGCAACTTAGAACTCATGATAAAAATCTATATAAAAAATATTTTCTAGAAAGAAAAAATGCATTATAGATTTAAAATTTGCAAAAAAAAAAAAAAAATTCCACAATTTTTGAAGCGATTTCGGTCCACAAATTGAGCAGTCAGAGGGTTAACAAAGAATTAGAAAAGAGCCACTGTTTTTTCTTTAAACCTACTAATATTCCAGACAGCTGCAGACCGGTTGCCTTTCAAAACTGTACCTGCAAGATTTTTTAAAAACTTCTATCAAAATGTCTTAGCTATCACTTGAAAACCAACAATCTTCTACCTATGGAACAATATGGAATTAACTCAAGACCAGACACTATGTTTAACTCAACATGTAGAGATGCTCATAATAAAAATCTGGCTAATCATAGCATTGCGGGTCTTCTGGATTTCAACAAGGCTTTTAAGAGAGTATGGAAGAATAGATTAATTAATAAATTATGTGAAAATTTTGCTATTGATGGGAAGGCTTTTTTATGGATCTATGATTTTCTTTGAAATAGAGTTTTCAATGTTCAATATAATGGTGCTCTCTCTGGCAGATACTGATCAAAAGATGGGGTCCCTCAGGACTCTGTATTAAGTCCCATCCTCTTTGTATTATACATCTCCAAAATAGAATCTGTTATTACTCATGATTGCAAGATTGGTTTATTTGCTGATGACATTGTACTTTGGTGTAGTGATCAAAACACTGACAATCTTGAATCCAGTATAAATATCAAAATCGTAAAAACAACCTTGTATTTAGCGTAAGTATATTGAAATAATCAATTTCGAGGGCAGCTAAAGGTCCCTCCTCATCAGGAGAAAGAAGAAAAATAAAGGGGAAGGAGTCTCAGAAACACGTGGTCCTTGTCACCACTGCATGTGGTTATAACCGGATTTTAAATCAGAGTTACACTGGCCGCCTACTTTTACTGAGCCAAGAAAAATTAGCGAAGTTAAAAATAGGAAGCGAGGGGCAACTGCACCTTCACGCTCAAAATCTGAACTTCGAATGATGGAAAGCAACTACTGAATGGATTTTTATTATTTTTCTTCTTTCTCCTGATGAGGAGGGACCTTTAGCTGCTTTCGAAATCGATTGAGTGTTTCAATATACTTATGGTAAATACAAGGTTGTTTTTATGATTTTGATGGTCACATTAGCGTGTTTCTCATCTAGTCCAGTATAAACAATTCGGGAAATTCAGAACTTTGCTGGGGATTACAAACTTAGTTTTAATCCTCTTACATCTACAACTGGGTTCTTTACAATAAACAGACAGCTATATAAAGCACATCAATCCAGGGCTAGAAAGAGACTGAATATTTTAAAATTTATTTCTGGCTGTGGCAGACTCTGATGTCAAGACCCTAAAGACTACTTATATCTGCCTTGTAAGACTGATTCTTGAATATGGTTTTCAAATCTATGATGCTGCCTCGGATACAAATCCCCCAAAATCGGAAAGGGTACAATTGATTGCAATGCTTTATTACAGGACTTTGTAACAGTACTTCAACTGAAATTATTCTTTACAAGGCTGATTTGCAATTCTTGCGGCTGAGAAGTATCCCTAATCTTACTAAATACTTTAGCAAACTGTTAAGTTTTCGAGATCAACATCATACTGCACACTTTTGAATGGTTGGCAAAATAATCAAAAATTAAGAAGGAATACTCCCTTCAGTCATGCTAAGAAACTGGATGTATTACAGTCTTCTGTTGAATTTAATTCTTTAAAACCTATCTCATCCCCAATGAACTCATTGCCTGGTGTTTTTTCACACAGAGTTATTGACTAATAATAATAAGTTCTCTCGACCTCCTGAATATGTAAGGCAGGCTGCTCTGGAAGTGATTCACAGAATACCAGCTGAAGCAGTTCTGATACAGACGGCAGTAAAGAGTGAATATGGACATACTGATAATGGGGCTTTTGTTAAATTTGAAGTCTAAGAAATATCTCTCAACCGTAGAAATACAGATTTCTGTATGGACATACTGATAATGGAGCTTTTGTTAAATTTGAAGTCGAAGAAATATCTCTCAAGCATAGAAATATGGATTTCCGTTCATTTTGGAGTGATGTTTATCCAAGGAAATCTGGATGCTTATCGAACAGGAAAAGTGTAATCAAACACAACAACACTAGCTTAGAATAGATTTAAGGATGCCCCTTGGATTATCGCTAAGTTATTCTTTCATTTATGGTAACCTGAGTAGCTGAATGCTATAGAAACCCTATTATGATGTAATGGTTGCGTGACTGCGGTAAGTTTGAATGACAGGCTGGATAAGAAGTACGTTATTTTGCGGTTTACATAGTACAATGGATGAATGTGGTAAGATTAATTTGAAGTTTCTGTACATTTTGGAATGAAAGGGAGAAAAACATTAATTGATTGGTATGTAAATGAAGGTTTACTTAGCAGCTATGATAATTGTCCTGTTTGTAAGAAGGAAATGCGTATGGTCGAACAATACCGGAACTACGGAGGACATTTTTTACTCTTTATTTTTGCGAATTTATGTGGCAACTCCAGTATACGCATTCTAGTTCAAATAATTCTAGGAAGTTTTCGGATGCTGTTAATGAATTTTGTTTGGCTGAAGACAAGGAAATTCGTAAATAAGGTAGTGGATATTTCCTTCATGTAGTGCTAAGATGAATTTCCTTTTTTATGTTATTTCATTGTTTGACTTGAAATGTAGTTCATTGATATTATATATTTTTGTTGGCTGCTCCTTCGACTTTTTAAGTGATGCGCAATGCCTAGTTTGTGCAATTCTCCGATTTTATTTAAGTGAAAAGAGGTTGATGTGTACATGGATACCAAGTTTGTGCAACTCTTTGTTTGACTTGTTATTTTGTATTTGTGTAGAGGCAATTTTTAGCAACAAGATTGGCACTACACAATGCCCAAATAAGTCAAACAATTGCACAAACACTGTGTCCATGACTGCCAAAAATCGCCAAGGAGGACCCGTAAATATATTTTTAGCCAACACAACAATAAGAGAAATATTAGAGACCTGAGAGGAATTAAAAGTTACTGAAAAGCTCAAGACTTTGTGTCCCATTCTTCTGTGCCCCATCTACAATGGATACAATCTCATTGTTAATCTAAAATATAATGATACAGCTAAGGAGGATACTTCCATGCCTCATGTTTATGCTAAACCTTTGACCTACCTTGAACCTGACAGAAAGAGTTATATATATATATAAGAGCTGCAGCCATGCATTATGGTCTAGACCAGTGTTTCCCATTGTGCTTGCCCACCTAAACTTTCTAAAATTCTTATTCCACCTCAATTAAAATCTAAAAATAATAATTATATAAACTGGAATAAACATAGACTAAAACTGCAGCATATTTAAAAATATATGGCACATTTACCGGGTACCCCTTGGCAAAATTTGACAATACATGGATATCAAGTTTGCAACTCTTTAACTGTTATTTTGGCTTTATCCATGTACATGTTGACCTATTAAAAAAAAATTGCAAAAACTTGGCATTGCACACTCCCTCGACTTTATCCATGTACACATCGATATATTTTCACTTAAAAAGTCAAAGGAGCACCCAATTCTAGGTAAAAGTATATTTATGGACTATTCAACTAACCATAAACGAAACAATAATATGGCGATAAATGAAACAACAACTTCACAAATATACAAGGGATACCATTCAGTTTAACCAAAAAACAATTTTTCATTAATTTTTTTTGGGAGAAAATGATGCATCTAAAACTGAAATTTATAAAATTTACCAATTGAATTTACATACCATTTATATTTATACAATGTATATATTTTTTAAAAGAACGAGACTTTTAGAACAATTTAACGGACACTTATTTCAAATTAATACCAAAGCTGAATGCTGAAGTTACTACATAACACTATAAATACTCAGACTGTTGAAAAGGATACAAATACTAAAGTATTAAGAGAGACCAAATTTGAACATTTCTGCACTAACCATAAATATAATTTTATCAGTGCTGATACTGGTTGTCATATGCAAACTACTGAAAGGTTATGGTGAAATAAATACCAAAACTGTACTGACAATAACCAATTAGATTCTTAATTAAGTTTATGTGGCAGCGAAAGCATGCTAAAATGCACACATTTTCAGACATTTCAAATGATGTCCATAGTTTCATGACTCCGTGTTAATCTTAATTTGCTAACCAAATATTTTTTCCTCAATTTCTTTCACAAGTTGTTTAATTTGTATTAAAAATTTCTAATTTTATTAATATCTGTTACAATACTTTTTTCCCCTGGATTTTTTTTAACTTAGCAGAGTCTTAAATATTTTGGTGATTTTTCCTAGATTATCAGCTTTGGGTGGTATCTGAATCTAATCCCGGTAAGAGTAACAACATCTTATCATGGGAAATTGAGTTTTGAAAAGTTTTGCAAGAGAGAAACATGCAATTATTAAAACTTTTGGTACTTTTCCGTTTCACCGGCCCAAATCTCGCCAAGTAGACTTTGTTGGCGACAGCATACAGTACACACATACAATATGTTAACAAATGTTAGTTCTAAGAATTTTTTATTTTGATATGGTTTGATTTTAATATGATTTAACATTTTTAAAAAAAGCCAATAAATAAAGATAGTAAATTTGTAAAAAGACATTAATTTAAGAATTTACTATGCTTTCATGGTTCAACATCCTAATACGCCGGTTCTTATAACATGACCCCCAAGTGATCTGATTTCACATAAACTACGCTACAAGAATCTAATTTCCTCAGTAATTATCTACATTAATTTCAAGTTAAATCTTAATTTGGAATACAAGTTTAAATGCAAGAATTATTTCAATTCGTACGAATAGCTTATTCAGAAATTATGTAAAACCACAGTGCTTTAGTTTGCTAGTGCATTCTCATTAGAACTGATGAATTTAACTCTTGATTTTGCCTTTCTATATTTTTGCCATCCGGTGAGCGGTGTGATTGCATCCTAATTGACTTAATTACTGTGAATGGTCTCTCTCAGGGCATAAAATTTAACCATCTTGTAAAAATTATATGTAATTGTATGCCAGTATTGAAATAAACAATCAATCTGATAAGAAATGGCTGCGACTTGTTTTGAAAATGAAGCACAAATGGTTACAAGCGAAGATATTCCATTTGGCATCAGTTGTACCATTATTGGTGACTTTATCGTTTACACCGGCAAAACGGGAAAAGTACCAAATGGTCAATCTTTGGATTATGGTAACTTGGAAATTTTTTTGTGACCAACCCTGCTACAGCAACCTGCTAGTTTTTGTTTGGACGCCATTTTGTTTTCACGAAGTAAAGGCACTTTTTTTTCTTTTTTTTACTCAGCATTTTTTTTTCAACAATCTGCTAGCCGAATTACGCTTATGCTAGAACTTTTATGAAATAAAAGTGCTTAATCGTGATGAAGATTAGGTGCGAAATTGGGACAAAGTGCAGAATTGCCCACTGCTTGCCGCGTTTTTAAGAAATTGCACATACACGGTATCGTCCATGTACACGTCGACCTATTTTCACTTAAAAAAAATCCCAGAATTGCACAAAAATGGCATTGCACACTCTTGACTTTATCCATGTACACTGCTAAAGTCCTAGCTAGTAACCTCTATCGCCTTACCAAAATGTCACCAAACTACGTGCTACCATATTCCAAAGATTAGCCTACCAAACTTTGTTATTTAAGATACAAATTTAGAAATTTAAAAGATTTAAGAAATAAACTCAAATAAATATAATACTTATATTTTTGAAATAACAGTTTCTGTGACAGAATCTGCATAATCAGCATTGGAAACTACTCAATGAAAGTGAAAAATTAAAACATTTCTGTATGCATACTGCAATCCTACAGAACACTACAAATCCTTCTGGAACAATAAAGCAAATTTTCGAAGCGAAAAAAACTACACGAGACAAATTTTACAGCTGTTGTGCACTCTAATAAAATCATACTTTATTTATAAAGCAATCAAAAATATTTTTTCTCTCACATATCAAGTTGTTAAATGAATTTGTTTTATACACATATATAGACTTATATATAACTAATAAAACCTTATAAATGATAACAGTGTAAATATTTATATAACGTCACTTTTTTATGACATGGCATATTCAAGGTGATGAAATAAATACCGATATACGTATCGATATATAAAAATAACTGCAAACAGGGAAAATAATCTAAATATTATTTCAAGAACTCATCATACACAGTACATAAGAACTGCTCGCCTCGAAATAATATGCGCAACAGTTCCGAATATTCGGAATCACATGCAACTAAAATTTATGTCTGCAAAAAAGATACATTTATAAACAGGTTCCATAAAAAATTTGGATAATTTTCAAATATTACTAAAACCAGCAACAATAAGCTAGAATTTTTTAAAGTGAAATTACACTTTACAGAATTACAGAATATTATAACATTATATTTTAGATTACAATTAAGACTTATTTATGTGCACAGTTCATACCTTCCTTTTCAGGTTTCGGGATTTTACTGATATGCAGTATTATACTTCCGAAATGCTATCAAAAAGTTGAACTAATTAATTCTGTGCGCTGAATTCCAGAAGCTGACAAAAATACACAAGAATCGTGATTTTTGCATTCGAGAAGTCTTTTCGCCCGCTGAGCAAAAAATCAATTTGAAGATCGAAAAGATGGAATACTGCAACAATAATTCCAGTACGTTTGATGAGAAAGTTAAATGCTAGAAAAAAAGTTGCTTAATATAATACAAAAGACTTGGAATATACACACGTATATATAAACATTTATAGGACCTTGATAGGTTACAGAAGACTGAAAAAATAACTCGTTAATATATCCTAATGCGCAGTGAACGACGTACCACAAAGTAATATAGTCCACACGCTCCTTCACCTGAACCTGTTATCCTCTAATATGTTGTTGCAGGTATGTAGTGCATTTAGTCATGTGTGCAAAAGCCTAACGTAAAGTACATAGAATTTTAGAAAACTGGCGATTGTAATGATCGATAACTGGCGTGTAGCAGTTCCCTCTATTCATAAATTATCTTTGTTGTTGCGAAGTTTAGTTTCTCTAGATTGGGAGAAAATCATAAAGTAAATAAATAAATAATAATAATAATAATAATAAAAGAGTTCGCGTTGATGTCGTAACACTAACATAAACTGTTGTGATTTAAAATATGTTTAATACATTCTGGAATTATTTAAATTATTAAACAGGGAATTATTTTAAATTATTATTAGGGTCGTTTATAGACTATTGGCTGCTCGCGTACTTTCATAGGATTGCCCCCCCCCCCAATTTTTTAAAAAGGAGCTCAATGATTAATAAAAATTTTTTATTTCATACTCACAAGTACTTACATATGACAAATTGTACAAAACGGACTTACATATGGCAAGTACTTACAACGAATTTAGAATATTTAGTAGTGGTATCGCGAGAGTCCGGCTGACCTTGATTTTCGCCGCCGCCGTACTTTTACGCACCCCCGTTAAGAACGGCCCTGTTATTACATTATCTCACGTATTGGCTGAGCCTAGTATCCACAACAGGCGCAAATTCGTCTGCGATGTTGAATAGACCTTGGCTGAGAGTTGTTTACACTATGTTAACTCACCATAAGGAACTATATCATAGTGGGGGGGGGAAAGACTTCAGATTTCAACAAACTGATAAAATACAGTTTAAAATTTTATATCACCGTATTTCTTGTATATTTCAGGTATTAATTTTTCTACACGGATCTCGAGTATAATATTTAACATAATAAAGCATCATCAGTAATAAAAATTTTTGTGACATGCTTTAATGATGCGAATTATATGCCTATATATTACTTTATTTTGAAATATAAAAATAATCCTCATTCAACTTCACCAAGTGTTCTCACTGCTAATATCAACAGAATGCCTTTGACAAATATTTTATGCATATTTTTCGGAACTCCAGCAAATTTATTAAAACGAGGAGTTTATAGCATAATATAAACAGACTGACATTTATATCTCATATACTTTCTATAGACTGAATTTAAAACCTTCTAAATGAAAGCGCTTACTAAATACTAAGTCGAAAATTTAGATACTGAAATTAGTATAATAAGAAAATATACTAGCATACCAAATAGGGGCGTATCCCCAATTTTTCCATAAGACATATTGTTGAAGACCAAATTTAAAAGAAATCACCCTAATAAATACAAGTTTGAATTACATGCATTCGAAAGTTGATTAAAGTATGTTATCTTATAGCTTGTCCCCTCCCAAATAAAAGTTACTGAAATTTCTAGCTACACACAAATATCAGTCACACTTCAGAATTAAGTAATCCTTAATTAAACACTCGCATCAAACTCATAGTTTTAAAAAAGTCACTAGCAGTAAAACAGTACTTGCTGTGATTATTCACAGAATAAGCTTCAACTGCAGATAACTAAACTATACTAACAAAATTTAAGTGAAGCTTGCTCATAAACCAGGAAATATGAAATATATATTATCCCTTGTTTTAATTATAAGTTATAATCGAAACATAAAATCACTACGCTGAACCATTTTAAATTATATGTATATGAAATTCATCAGTCAAACAAACGACGTAAATACTTTCAAATATAATAAAAAAATAGCAAATAAAAACGTCTCACATTAGTACATACTTTTAAATTATAAGTCCAGGTTTTCTCGAGTCTTAATTTTCCTATCAATCCTACTTAATTTCGGCTTGCAGTCAGTTGAATGAGAGCTCGGTCAAATTATTGGATTTCTTGGGACAGTCAATAAAAGATGCTATCTGAAGAGGTTATATTCTCTAACTAGGGCGAAGTTCTTGATGTAACCATTTTAACCTGAAACAAGTTCAGTAACACGTCCTAAAGGCTAGCCGAATCTCTTTTCATTATCAGCCGCCACCAGAGCAATATCACCAAAGCAAGTGGGTGAAAATGCGCTGTAGCCCACGCCTTTGCCACAATTTTTTTTAATCGCCCCCAGGCTCTCGTCAAACTCATCCACTTGCGCCTATTATTTAAAGTAGCAACAAGGGTATGGGTTAAAGAACATTTCGCCAAAAGCAACTGTACATTAGTATTTTCACTGTTCATTTGTTGAATGATAGCACTTAGGTAGTCTGACCGAAAACGATTCTTTAAGTACGATTTGCTTATATTTGAATCTCTTGGACAAAGAATGTTGTTCAACAATATCGATCCGCAATAATAGGTTGTTAATATATTTTGAACAAATTTAGTACCATTAAAAATGATATCTTTTAAACCTGCTATTGTAAACGCTGGTAGTAAACTTTCACCGATTTCTTCCAAAACGTGTTTCAAATCATGTGTTTTAAAACATTTTATTACTTGAAATATCTTAAATACGAAAATAATCTCGGACTTTTCTGGCTTTCAATACATGTTATTATCAGTCACTCTTCAGAATGACTCGCATCATAGTTTTAAAAAAGGTCACTTGCACAGAAATCTGTACTTTGGTATTATCCCGTCGACCTGTAAAAGCGCCCAAAAATGTATAAATCCTTTGGCGCCATCATAATGAAAAGCAGTTTCCAAAATAAGAATTCTAAACGCGTTAAATTGATCAAATAATAATAACAAAAAAGTTAGTGTATTGAATCTAACCATATATGTTATTATAAATCATTTCGGCTTAATCATGTTCTGGAAGACTACGACCGACTTGGTTTTTTGCGCATTGTAAAAAGGCTCTTAACTATCTCTACAATTTTGTTCGTACCTCTTTTATTGGAAGAACTGATTCTATAATCTTGAAAATATCCCACTGCACTCTCTCCGGTGCTAGGTAAATACCAAATTCGAATCATTTTGAAGCGAGGGTAAAAATAAAGCAGTATATTTCAACACGCTAAAGAAAACTAACTCTCGTAGTCAAGCATTACACAGCTATTTGAGGTTATTGGTGCAGAAGCTACCTTTTTGGCGATAATATTGGGTTTGGTGAAAATGATCGACGGCATAATCCCAAAGTACTCAAAAAGCGGTTAATCTTAGGATTATGGTAACTTGGCGATGTTTTGGCTAAAATTTGGCGACCAACCCTGCTAGTTTTGTTTTGGACGCCATTTTGTTTTCACGAAGTAAAGGCATTTTTTTTTTCACCAATCTGCTACCCGAATTACGCTTATGCTAGAACTTTTATGGAGAAAAGTGCTTAATCATGACGAAGATTACGTGCGAAATTGGGAGAAAGTGCAGAATTGCCCACTGCTTGCCGCGTTTTTAAGAATTGCACGTACGCGGTATCCATGTACACGTCGACCTATTTTCACTTATAAAAAACATCCCGGAATTGCACAAAAATGGCCTTGCGCACACTCTTGACTTTATCCATGTACACTGCTAAAGTCCTAGCTAGTAACCTTTATCGTCTTACCAAAATGTCGCCAAACTACGTGTTACCATATTCCAAAGATTAGCCCAGAAAGCTATACCTGCTGTGATTATACACAGAATAAATCGAATTTTAATAAAAAAAACTCCCTTCCCTTCTTTCGAAGCTTGCCTCTGCGCTGCTGATTGGATCTGATTTTGAGAGAATTTTCAAGGTAAATTAAAAATTGGAATTTTGACAGGTATTGTCTAGTTGATTTTTCGTATTAATTTGCTCACATGGTGAGTGGGCTAGTTTAGGCCGACTTCTGCTGAATTTTTACAAGTAGATCATTAGAGATTATATTTAGCATTCCAATTATATTTCCGTGGATTACAGAGCTAAAGAATTACGGTTACCAGCAATATTTTTTTCTTAGGTAGAATTAGGCAATTTATTCAAATCAGTAGTTCCGAATGGTCTTCCGGCAGATTGCGGTATGATACTTACATTAATAAGTACAATTCGTTTGCTTACTATGTAAAGTGCAAAAGTTACTTCTTATAGATCGTGAACTAGATGTTCGAAGTTAAGGATGCAACATTTTTAAAAGTATTGTACCGCAGCCACTGTTATCCTGCCGTAGATCTGCAGGACAATGATGTAACTGCTTGCCGCCCAGTCTAAAGTGCATCTTGGTGACTGGCACCATTTTGACACTGTATTAAGAATTCTTCAATTTCTTTCACTAATCATCTTACGTCATTTGCGTTAACTTTCTATAGCAGTTTCCAGTTCTATTTATATACTGATTGTTTTCAACGCTTGACAGGGCAAGAATCCACCTGAAAGCCATATTTTTTCCCGTGCAAAAAATGCTAAAATTTTGATTTCTTTTTTCTCTTGCTCACGATTGCCTTTACTTGCCTAAAGCAATCTTTTAATTGTGGGAATATTCTTTATCCGTCTCAAACAAAATTCTTCTTTGGATACATTTTTTCTTCTTGAAGTGTTTTTTGGAACTACTCTGATATGCGCCTTCAAGTCTCCAAATTTCCCGCTAAACATTTTTGGCGAGAAACTTCACGCGGCCATATTACTATCTGAATTTTTTGTGTACATTTCAAACTTTAAGCCTAAAATGTCTCCAAAAACTACGTTTTGAAAACACGATTTAAGCTAAAAATCCGAAACAAAAACAAAAAATTTAGATAACAGAAACGTAAAAATCTAACCAAAAATATTTGACAAGAATCCATGTACACAGCGACATGTTTTAACTTAAAAAAACATCTACGAATGGCACACTGTAGGCAACGAACGAATCTACGAACTACGCACACCTCGCTTTAATAAGTTAACATAACAACAATAAATTTCAAAGAATACCATGTACACAGCGTTCTGTGTCAACTTTAAAAAACATCTACGAATTGCACAATCTACACTAAAAACAAATCAAGAAAATAAACTAAAATAAATTTCAGACAAATCAAAAAAACAACAATAAAAACGGAAATTCGTACAAAAAACAATGAATATAACATTCTACAAAATAAAAACAATAAAATAAAATGCACTTACCATAATGAAAGCTTCTTTTAAAAGCAGAAATATCTTCCCCCCCTATCTTCTCAGATACAGAGCATACAAAGTCCAAAATACATTCGCTAATAAAATTTCGCCAGCCACACAACGTCTGTGAAGAAACTTCCACGATTTTGCTATATCACATGCCTTCCTACGATTTAAAATTTCGAAAGTAACAATAAAAACTTCCTCAAACGTTAACTTGCTACACGAAAACCAAGATCCAAACCTTAAACTCCGCTGACATCCACATACTTTATTAGCAACAATTTTACTGCTGAACTGTAAATTTATTTCATTTGAAATTCATTCCTTTTCAGATTCATCTCTTCTATTTCAATGGTTCATTCCTGAAAAGGTCAGCAAAATGTACAGGATAAGAAATATTTTCTTGCCCTGGAAACAAGAAATGGGCAGGTGTAAGAGCTTCTGGCTCTTTTATTTCATTATGGACATAAGTAAGAGGTCTATGATTTAAAACTAACTCAATTTCTGATAGAATAGTCATCATTTCCTCAAAGTTAAGAAGAGCCCTTCCGAGAACCTTTCTCAAAGGATCTTTGATACTTTTCATAAGCCTTTCATAAAAACCACCCCACCAAGGCGCGTGAGGCGCAATATATTGCCAAGTTATGCCGTTTATTGATATGAAATCTTTCAATTTTGAATCCATTATAATTTTTGCTAATTTTCTAAATCCATCTCCTGAAAGGAATCTTAAAAAGGGTGAGGTTGTATTGCTGGAGGGGTCGACGAAATCAAAATTTTATGGCCTATTGGAGTTATAAAAGAAGTTTATAAAGGTAGGGATGGGTATGTGCGTTCATGTTTGATTCGTACTTCTCAAGGACTTTATCGAAGACCCGTCCAATTAATATATCCTTTTGAAGTTTAAAGTTATATATATGTTTGTTTCATGTATTGTATTTAATTTGCAATGTAGTTTTCAGTATTAATTTGTGCATATTGATTTTGATTATATCTAAATATATTATTGATATGTAAATTTAATGTGCTTTTAAAAGAGCACAGGTGGGGTGTGTTGGAACTTTTCATAGTATAGAGGGCGCTGTTGCGCCAAAAGAATTCTGTGTTTTTTACATTATGTAACTGTGGTTCGCCATTGCGATGTATGTTTATTGCTGTGATATATTTTGGTGCTTTCATTAAATATAAATGAAAGATATCGTCATGAATTTTTTGTATCCAAATCAAGATCAAATTTACCACTGCTGCATATTCGTCGAAACAAAATTAGCGTTCGAACAAGAATCGTCAAGTTATCACTAGCCTTTCGAACTACGCATTATATATCGTTATTCGCTTCGTAACAACTGCAAACCCACACAAGTCTATCAGAAACACCATTTTTCGTCCAAGTTCTCATATCAGCTCCGCATTTCGGACACGTCACACTCCGCTTTAAAAGTCCCGACTCCCACAGAAATTCCAAAAATACACTACGATCCCCATAAATGCATCCGTGAACAAAAGACTCGTTAACAACTCCAACATCGTACCTTTTCATACTAAATTTACTCTGCACACAATCTAAAATACGCGGCTGAAACCTTCCCACCACGTCTTTCATCGCAACATAGGCCATTTCAAAAACACACGCTACACGAACCAACTAGCAATTAAAGTAAAAGATTTTTCAACGTCGACATGGTTTCCATACAACACGCAATCGCGCCAGAAACCAGCGCAAAACACATATCGCCACATTTGGTGAAATTAGGGCGTTTATCAGAGTTGTACCTGTTTTTTTTTTTCGTTCTAGAGCTTTGTTAACTCTTTTCTGTTGACTTGATGTTAAATTCATTTCTTGGGTAAATCTATAATTGGAATATTTCTGATGTCCCGATCACTTATACTTATTCTTGTACCTGGGCTTATATATCGGTTAATAACATACTAGGCATTTGTTAAAGTTTGTATGTGACGAAATATAAAATTATTTACCATTTCTCATCATGAAAAAAGGTTTTCTGTTTCTGGATGACTAAAAAGCGCTGATCTACCGTGGTTGAACACAATACATTTTTAAAGCCTTTGGAAGAGCTTGACTAAATTTTTGAAAGGCGGTTCATGTTACTACTGTGCTGGGAAGACTAAATATGAAAGTGTACGAGTCCAAGAATTTGTATTTCATTAAGCTTCTAAGACAAGGCAGCAGTTTGAAGCAGAATCGTGAATATGCGACTTAGACAGCCGATAAACTAGCTGAATAAGCTAAATTGATGAATCAAGACTTCCGCTGGAATCCCTTAACAAGCGTATGAAGACCTAAACCAGTGATATCATGGAACACTAGGCCTTCATACTGGCAATATAATGGTGTGGCCTAGAATTTCCTTCAGCTATCGCACAGGGTACTGTGACGGCTTAAAAGTGTTGGAATGAAGTTATTGATTCCAATGTGAGACTCTGTACTGCAGCAGTTGATTTAATATTTCTGCTTATAGAAGATAACACACATATATGGAAAGAAAATATGATGGATAAGTTTTTGAAGAAACAAAGTACTGTACACCTAAAGCTGCTACCATATTCGTACGATTTAAAATCATCATCAAAAATCTTTGGGATAACTTTAAACGCTGTCTTTGCCCTTGCACCCCTTCCGACTATTTTGAGAGAAATGCTAAATGGTGTGTTAGAAGAATTCCCGTCATTGTTCCCGTTCCTGCTACGTTTAATCATTTAATAGTAGGAATAGATCACTGCAAACTATGTATGTCTGACATGTCTGCATGTTTAAACACAGCATAATTTAAACACTTACAGAAGAAATACAATATCATGTGTGCTTAATCACAGTTTTTGAAGACTAGACTTTTCAACGATTTGAGATGGTTGTATGTATCATTTTCGAAGCAAATCCTTGTAAAGGGTGATCACATCAATTCAAGTTTTTGAAGCAAATCAAGTCAAGGGTGATCACATCAGTCATTAAGGTAAGTTTGTTTATTTACGTAGCTTTCAATTTGTTTGACTATCCAGAACGCTATAAATGATTACAAACACAAGCAAATATATTTTGCTTAATACAGCATTTTAGGGGCGAGTTTATAATCAAACTGCCTACCTTTATGTGAAGATATCAGTAATATTTACAGTTTTGAATTTACTAACGTGCAGTCCACCTGGTATGATGATGAAATGCAATGAAACAATTGTATTACCTGCCGGAGCGTAAAAAACGAATGCCGGCGACGATAAAAGTTATAGTTAGATTTTTGGAAGGACGTGAAAGGTTATTAATAACCTCTATGAATACTGAAAACTTCAAACATAACTCGGTAACTGAGTTCGTCATGAAAGATGGCATAAACTTAATAGATACCCAGGAAGGTATGAACAAATAATAAAAGATGGACTGTGATGTTTAAGCAGCGAACAGAATCACTCGAAGAAGATCCTAGACTTGTGTGGATGTGATCACGCACAAAATAAATGCTTCGAATGTAATGCACACAAAAAAATATGCTTCGAAACCACATAGCTTTCCCGCTCTCAAATCAGTGTCCAAAAGGGTCATTAACTTAAGCTACTATTTAAGGAAATTAGTCAAAGTCAAATCCGGCATAAAGACAACTATATTATTAGTTCGGCAAATAATTAACTAATCGACATGAGCAACACGGTCGGCCAACTTTCAGGACTATTCAACAATGATTATGCATGTAATGTAAATATAAAAAGGACTGCATTCATAAACCTGAGTATTAGCATGGTTTCATCTAGAAATCAGTCGTTCGAGTTTGACTAACCTACTTCATAGATACGCCGTGGTAGAATTTTTGTGACATCAAATTAGACTTGACGGCACTCCAAGTTAGACCCAGTGGCGGAATGGTTAAGGCGTTGTTCAACAACACCACAGGTCCGGGGTTCGATCCCCAGGTTGGAAAAGTTTGACTCAGCGTTTCATCCCTTGAGTGGGTCGATAAAATGAATATCAAGTTCACTTGGGGATTAAACACCATCGGTCCTGTGACAAGCTGACCAGGGCATATACTCGGGGTCTACGATCAGGAAAACTGATATCGGGGAACTGCAGGCCATGGCCCACTAGGGCTGTTCCGCTATCGAGTTGACAGTACTTCACAACACTATCTCAAAGTAGTGGAATGCGATGAAACTGATGAAAATGAGTCTCAAGTGAAGCATATCTCTATCCAGACCATGTCCTAGTTTGCGTTTCTAGTGGGCGGCTTGGACTGCCTTAGTTTCACGACTAAATTATGGGCAATACATACATAAATCTAGCATTCACGAGACAGATTCCAGTGTAAATTACTCATGCACAGTTTCGTAGATCTGTACTTTATAGATTGGTGCTAAGTACCAAACATAATAATTTATTTTTATTACTTATTACGCTACGGTAATTTTATCTTATTAATTCTGCGTTTTATTTAATCTTATATTTATAGCAGCTTATTATTTTTATTGTTATCTGCATGCACTGGCGGTATTCTGCAGAGTCGTAGCTAGGGTTTTCAGCGCCCAGGGACAACTGAAGATTTCGAGCCCTCTACTGCTTGCCAAGGATGGAAAACATTTAATTCTAAAATGTAGTAACATCAGTTTGGCGCCCCTTGGATTCTGCGCCTGGGGACAGATGCCCCCCTCTAGCTACGCCCCTGGTATTCTGATAAATTGATGCGGGACTTGTGATTATAAGTTAAACAGACTCGCAGATATACCAGTGAAGATACCTATTAGATAGATATATATATTGACATCTGGCAACTTCTTACTATCTCGATGACATTCTGGCAGCTTCCAACAAAGTCCACTTTGGAAGAATCAAGATGATTTTTCACAAGTCCACACAAGTCTTTCTAGAAGATTCTGACAAAGGCGACAGTGACTTTTGCAGTGCAATTAAACAAAGGGTTGCAAGAAGCCATTGGTTACTTGACACCTACCTGGTGTCAATTCTTGGTGTTTGGACGAATATACTTTCATATATAGTCTTCGAAGCATGGTTGTAATATGGCCGTGTTTCAAAAATTTATTCAAGCTCTTCCAAAGGCTTTAAAAATGTGTTTTATTCAACCATAGTAGATCAGCACCTTTTACCTGGCATTTTAATCTGCACCTAGTCTTGACTATGCTGCTGAACTTATTATCCAATGACTATTTACCTTTGCTTTGTCAGTGATTTCTAATTTGCGATGTTTATATTGTGTTAAAGAGAAGTTTCAGCATTTTGAAAAGCATGTTCTTTTTACAACTGGTCTTGTATCTCTCTGTTCTCTCCGAGATACTTTTAGCAGCTTTTTTCTTCAGCTGTAATAAGGATTAACACGTCAAGCTGAAATAAAGATTCAAGTTTTTCTGGGGGGTGTGGTTATTTGAGAAAATTATGACAAATTCGGAACGCGTAATAATGTTGGAAACAATTATTATCTCTAAAATTATTTTTCCATAATTTTAGTTACCAGCCTATAGGCTAATTCGTTACATTTATTTTTCTTTGAGAATATTATTCCATATACTTTCAAAAGTTATACAGCGTAGTTTAAACACTTACAGAAGATACATAATGCGATGTGCGCTTAATCAGGTTTTGAAGATTAGACTTTTCAACGGTTTGAGATGGTTGTATGTATCATTTTTGAAGCAAATCTTTGTAACAGAAGCATCAAGTGAATAGCTTAAAGCTGTGACTGCTGCGTTATCACTTTGGTATTCTGATTTAACTTCGAATTTCCTTGGGTACCTGATGATATTTTATTAAATATCCTCTATTCGATAAATCGTTGAAGTGAAGGAGGAATTATTATTTATTTAAATTCCTATTTTACTTACCCTTATGCAACGGTGGCATGTCACCTGAAATGTTTTATATTTCCCTTTATTGCCAATAAATGCGTAGTTATATATGTTAAGAAACGACGTGTATAGCTTAGATTTCAGATAACCCCACAACCAGAAATTCATCAGAATGTGGTCGGTGGATTGAAAGCTTGTTAATTTCAATAATATATTTTCCTATCCTTTCTTCTGTTGTTAATGGTCCTGTAATGCTTTTCTTTGCAAATGTTTTAGGTCGCAATTTTGGTCATACGCTGTATCGTTGCAACGTCATTTAAGGTTTGTCAATGCGCCGATCAATTTACGCAGGAAAAGAAGTTGGTGCTGCCATTAGAAATTTTCGAAATATTCTCTCTTACTTATTAATTGCATTACTTTTACGCTTTCTGTTCTCTGTTTTATATTTTGGCATCACAAAATAATTTTTCCTTTCGTTGCAATTTTTACGTCCAGCAGTGTATTTAAAAAAGCATATCTTTAGAATTTTAGATAAATTTTTTTCCCGTGCAGTGCTGCCATTCCTCACTTTGAAATCGTCGAGGTTTTAATCAGAAATTCTTTAACACGTTGAGCACCCCGTCAGCCATCTATGGCTGACACTAGAATTTCCGTTTAGGTCGCGTCAGACATCTGTGGCTGACACTAGATTTTCCGTTTAGGCCGCGTCAGCTATCCTTGGCTGACACTAGATTTTCCGTTTAGGCCGCGTCAGCCATCTGTGGCTGCACTAAACTTTCCGTTTACGTCGCGTCAGACATTTATGGCTGACACTATACCTTTTCGCTTAGGCCGCATCGACCGCCGCTGGCTGACAGCGTGTAACATGATATATAACTATAAAATTTACACTGTTTTATGAAATTACACAAAATTTATTTAAAATTTACTTAATTTTGATTCACGATTTGGTTTTTGACTCATTGGATTTCATTGAAACACGGTAAACATAAAAACGGTTCTCCATTACATCTATTACAAAATGTGACAACATTCTTTTAGTCTTTTTTCTGGCCATTACCAGCTTCTGTTGCATTTTTATCATAACATAATTTACAATATTTTCGTACTTCAGAGGCTTTTCCCGGTTTTCTTCGGAGTTTATGTTGTCGTTTTCTAGATATTCTTGCATTTTTGTTCGACGGAATGTCTTCTTTTTCACAACTTGTTGCTATCTTCTACCATTCCATTCCATTGACGGAAGACGCGAGCAATGTACCTTTACCATAGGGTGAATCAGTTCAGCACCGCGCCCCCCAAGATCTAGAGCAGCCAAAGAGGCCACACGTGAGCCGCGCACAGAGAGACCAAGCCCAACGCCGGATCCACCCAGGGCAGTTCAACGAACCGTTTTACCCACACCCCGTCGCCCAGGCGTCAGATTTATAAAAGAAATATTTACATGGCCAAACAAGGGCATAGAGAGATGCAATTAAGTACATTAATAATATATCAAGGATTGTACAAATTTAACAATAAGAGGTAATGATTACAAGATTACAAGATATACGAATCACTGGCCCTAAAATACCAGCGGTTTTAGGCGAAGCGCGTGGCCTGAACGGGATTGCCTAAAACATACGCGTGGCGTTCAACGTGTTAATGTTTCTCAAAATATGAAATGATAATAAAACAAATTCCAAATTCAGGCTTCCAGATGTCCATATTCGAATACAGTATTACGTTATTCCAAATTGGATGTTTCTAGGTATCGTTGTTTTTTCACAGTGCAAGAAACATACATACATCCTTGCAGATTCTTCATTATTTAATTTTTTTAAATATAATACAGGGCGATAATATTCGGTGGCAACAATTAAGTGAACCGACATTTGTAGCGAACCGACGCAAAATGCCAAAACGAAATTAATACCCCTTCAGGGCAAATTGCCTCTTTGGGCTAAAAAAATTGATATTTTTTATTATTAATATGCTGAGTTTCATTAATAAGCAAAGGCTTATTAAAGGTAGTTTATGGGAACTCGCAAGTCTCAATCGAGAAAGGTCCCGTGCTCCAGATGTTCCTTAGATCATAACTAATTCTTCAAAAATAATAAACATACCATGCGCTTTGAAACGATCAGAAGTTCAGGTGAGGTGGGTTGATTAGGCACTTCGACAATTCGTCCTTGGTTTGCATGAACTATAACTTAAGGACCCTAAGGACACAAAATTGAGACTTAAAAAAATTCTAGAGCGAAATCCTGAATTTTGAGAGCCGGTATATATTTTATACCGGCGCCCCTCTAGGACATTTTTTTCCAGGTAGTTGCCAACTGTTAATCTTTGTTTTTTAAATTAATTTTGGGTACTTTTGATGTGCGTCTGTAGTGATGAGTGCTTGAATATAGTTATGTAAGTCTAAAGACAAAATTTTCTTAAATTTCGGCAGAAATTTAAAATTTTAAAAATTTTTTACGCACTTTGATGATGCAACCCAGCTGAACATACTTATGGGTAAAAAGCTCTTCAACTTGATTTAAATTCAATATTATTTTATAAAAAAATTTAGCAAATATAACACTTGTGTAAATCGTATCATGCTGTAACTGAACTAGTATGATATTACAAGCAGATGTAACTCAGCCGAAAATTTAAATAAATTGAAAAATGAAGCACTACGACCGACTCAGCTGAGAAAGTATGTTGCATTTTTGAAGTTTTATTTTATGCTTTAGATAATATGTGAAAAAAACCATGCTTCATACTATGATACAAAGAATTGCCCCCCCCTCCACGCACACACACTTTAGATCACGGAGGACCGTAAGGGTCCCTTTTTTATTTTTTGTAAATATAGGTTGTAATATATCTTTTTGTTCAGGAAGAAACATCGTTAAACAATTTTATTATTTGATACACCTCAAAGCTCTTATTCTGATTTTCAACCCTTTTGGCTTCATAGGGGATCCTTTTCAACTTTTGGATAAATTTTAGTTTGCATCTAAAACGGGGCTTAGAAATATTTTTCCTCCTTTCACCAACTGTGAAAATTTATTTCCGAAACAACCTATTTGTATCAACCAGAGCGCAAATTTTTCTTGTGTTCTCTAGTCTTTCATCTGAAATTAACAAAGAGTTAAAAAGAATTTCCCTAAAGAATAAAAGCATGCTTTCAAATCAGCAGTTTTTGTGATTACACTATGAGATGGACCTTAAGTACATTTCCATTTTAAGTGAGCTTTCCCTTTGTGTGATCTTATCACACTTCACAAAGGGAAGAAGGCCTGGCTCCCGAAAGACAAATTGGTTGTCAGTCACCTCTTTTCATTTTCTTACATTCTAGGATTTTGGAAAACAGGAAGCAACAGGTGTCTTTTGGGGGCTAGCCAGTACCTCCTATATACGAAGCCAAGCCTCTAGGGTTGCTTGAACGGTCTGACGTCATCTAAGTCGTCATTCCCAAAGCTGTATGTAAGTAAAGCGTCGGCACTCCCATACTATAACCTGACGCCAAATTGCAGCGCCAATTCATTGCAGTGGTGGCGATGTAAACTAAATCTCTCCCCCCCTCCTCTCCCCTACAGAGACGCATGGAGGTAGAAAGTAAGATGGAGGGTCCCTAATCGGTTTTGAAGCACTGCGATCCCTTCGCGTTGACCAAAACACTGGGGGATTTAAGATCAATGGGTTTGGCCACGATCGAATGTAAATATTTTGTAAGTGCGCCGTAATTATACATTTATATATTTTCTATTTCTACAATATTTCAGAGTCCTAAGTGTACGGAAAGAATACATTTTTAAACAAATTTTATTGTGTTATTAACATTAAAATTACGCATTATTTCTTCTCTACTTATAGAACTTCTGCCTAAAATACTTTCTCAAATATGACATGATTTTTTTTAGCTTCTGATGCATCTTTTAAATGAAAAAAATCCAAGTCAATTTGTAATTAATGCTCTATTCGGTCCATTTCAAATTAGCTCTCCTTTTATTTTAATAGTGAAATACTACGTTAAAAAGGGAATAAAAAAGGATTTTTTAAAATATTATTTAAAACTTGTACTTGTGTTATTACAAAATGTAGGGCAATAATTATTTTAATTATACTTATCAGACTTTTTATCCTTAATTTCAACAATACATATCCTAAAACTCTTCTTTATTACTTCCTTAAGTACGCATCTCATAGAATTTGCTTTGCAGTACCTTTTAACAGATTGCTTTCCAGTACAAACAATTCATGCTTAAATAGTTTTATAATGTATTTGTCAGCAGAATTACAATTTATGTTTTCAATTTAATGTTAAGGTTATTATATATTTAGATAATATTTATAATTATTATAAATTTAGATACATTTAATAATTAGATTTCTTCAAAGTAATTTTCACGGGAGTTTTTTTATTTCAAATACATTTATAAATAATTTAATAAATATTTACGTATCTTGTTAAAGGCAGATACATACTTTTTGCAAATACAAGTATAAATACCCATACATATTTCACACTTTCGGCATGTGCAAATCTTTAATTTCTGTGCATTTACAATCTTTTTTGAGTAAAGTAATCTATAATAATTTAGCATATACCCAACATTTTTACATAAGGGGAAATATGTATGAATATAATTTGAATGAAAATTACATGCATTATTTTTAATACGCACTCAAAGGTCAGTTTTGCGTTGAAATTCCTTCACGATGGCATCTCTCCATTTAGGCAGATAACCCTTGCCTGACTTACTCTATTTAACAAAAACTTAACCTTATATGCCTAATTAGAAATATTTTAACATACAAAATTTTATATTTACAGTCAGCCATCAAGTTTCACACTTTGAAACACGTTTTAGAATACATTTATTATCAAACTCAAATCTTCTAGAAAATATATTTTGGCAGAGAATTCAATACCTTTGCTGTTACTGGTTCTCAATTTCTCAGAGAAATATTTAATCCAGGAGAGAGTTAATTGAGAATCGAAAATTTTGCCACATTTTAGTTACGATACTGAGAGCAAATATTGTAATTATGCTCTCGTTAGCCATTCTTTGTCTATGAAATGAGACCTACGTACATTAAAAAGCAAGCATGAACTTCGAATTTCCGAGAAAAGTTCTATTAATGGGTGAAACACTTATTTGTAGACAGGCTATTCATATATCAGCACATGGTAACCTTTACCCGAGTCCATGTACACATTAATCTTATTTTCATTCAGAAAAAACCGGGAGCTAAAACTATCATGGTAACCAGAAATGAGGTTTCATCACCAAAATTTAACAAAATTGTTCGAAATCGAACGTACACTCAATTCTACACTAGAACCCTTATCAGTTCTATTTAAGTTGTCCCTTTTGTACTTTTTTTAAATCGACTTTAGATTTTGCAATCTTTCTATTTTTTTCACGAAGATGAATTTTCAGAAAGAGAGCAGAGGCAAAAGACAAAACCTTTTTTTTAACATTTTCAGCATGAAGCTCACAGTTTAGAAATTCAAACATTGACGACTGCGACAAGAGATTTTTCAAATTCCGCAGGATGTCAGGTGATGACAAGCGGCTAGATAAAAAAGTGTTGGATATATGCAGAAGTTCAGCAATGCATAATGTCATCTTTTCTGACGGATGTGTTAGTCCTCCTTCTGTTACATCTTGATCCTTATATTATTTAAAATGTAAGAACAGAGTATGCTGTAGCATAGGCTTTGCCCTATCTATAAGAGCCACTTTACATGTATCGCACTCATTTAGCTTTAGGCAACGTAATACTCTTCTGGATAAATATCCACTTAAGAAAGCAACTACATTTAGTGATAAATTGTCAAGTTTTTGAAAACTTGCATCACAGCAGGAAGAATCACAGTGAATGACTAAACTATCATCAAAATCCTTATTTCTACTATTTTGTTCATCCTCCTCCTCTGCATCTCCTTTACTTTCTATACTTGTAGATAGAGGTACAGGAGCCAAAATAAAAAACATAAATTGATCCCCATCTGGTTCACAGTTGGAGAATTTACTTTTACATCGGAATGAATTTAGTGATGCAATCTTGAATACTGATGAAAACTCGTAAGCCGATGGATTTGTACGGTTTCCACCACTTCCTCGGATACGACTAAAAAAGTTTTCAAGGCAATCTTGGTTGCATCTCTTTGTCATAAAGAATTCGCGTTCTTTCAGCATCTCTTCCGAAAGCTGCAACATGGCTGTTATTGTCTGGGTCCAACCTTTTCTACTACCGCATCCTGCGACATGCCTTCTAGGACCTTCTTGGTTTTGTGCAAGTGGTTTCAGAAAAACCCATGAGTCAATGAATGACAGCATGTTTGTCCAAAATTTAACATGTTCAGAACCTTCTGTTACAGCACAATGTAATTGTTTTCCCCTTAAGGGATTTTTTCGAATTCCATTCATAGAATCGAACAAATTGTCTATCTCTTGTATAAATTCTACCGTTGGAGCAGCACTTGCTTCTATTAGTCCAGATAGGACAGACATATTCATTCCTGCTGCTACTGTGTGGCTAAAAACTTGCGCAGCAAGCGCAACTTTCATGGAATTCATGCCAGCCACGTATATGTGTGCATCGGTAATTTTAGGTGCACAGCGAACAAGAAGTGTTTGATCCACTGTGTAAAAATCTCGAATGTGCTTGAATGACACAAGTCCTTTATTAGTTTGGAGGTCATATTTCATAAGGCTACGTCGTAAATTTTTTAAAAGGTGTGGTGGATCGAACAAACAAAAAACCTTCTGCCCATTAAAATAGAAGAATGGCTTTGTAGATTCTGTTCCTAGGAGACCAAACAATCTACAATTACTTCCACTCTGGTCACAAACCAGAGCCTTAACTGTAGCATTAGCAGAAGACAATTTTGACAATGCCTCCATTACTATATCTCGAAGTCGTTCTGCATTCATGGCATGGCTTGAGAAGTAAAAACCAAGTGGTACCTTTTTCTTGCTAGTCAAACTTCTCAGCATTAAGTACCAGTGCATGACTGGCAAATGAATCGCTTCGTAAACCACCAAAGTCCTCAAATCCAATTACATGATCTTTTTGTCGGTCATACACTAGAGAAGGTTTCAATGATATTTCGTCAAAGATTAAGGCAAACATTTTTTCATGTTTCTCCTTATTTTGCAGAACTTGTTTCAATGCAAATATAACATCTGCACTAATCCCTGTGTATGAGAGCTTCGATGACACAAAACGCTGAAGAGTTCGTTCATCTGGTAGCTGAAGAAATTCTTTTAAAACACGATAATGCTGCTCTACTTTTACTGTAGATGCGATAGGCATCAATTTTGTCAGATTGCGTAAAACGCCTGCCTTTTGTTTTTTGAGTGTTCAATATTACCTGCCGCTGAATGAATGAACATTTTTTGCTAACCCTTTGACTAATTTTTTTTTCAAAAGAATAAACTATAGATTTTCTCTCTGAAGATGCCACTTTTAATTTTAGTCGTCTTGCCATGTCCCGATACTTTTTAACAGTATTTGCCAATACTGATTTTCTGGGCGTATATTTTCTCGCTCAATAATGCGACTTTGGTGTGCTGCAGGCTACTGGTGTTTGTCGGTTACTTGGTCCTTGAACAGGAAATGGGGATATTAAATGATTATCCATAGCACTTGAGAAAGGAGTGTCACTTAAATTAGGCACATGCTGATTTGAAACTGCATTCTTTGTTACGTGCGATTTCGGACAACATGGCACAGCATTGTGAACGATGCTGTGCCATGTTGAACGGCACCAGACGATGTTTCGTAGTAACATTTGTAAAACACCAGTCTTGAAAATGAAACATGCAGAGATATGCTTTTTTATACAAATCAGAAGCGGGAATGCCAATGAGCTTATCATTTTGGGAAGCCTTAACCCATGCTTGGCATCTGAAAAGAAAAGTATAATACATGGATTATATTCAAACATACAATAATTAAAAATTATTCATAAACATTACTAACTTTTCAAAATTATAGAGTTGTAGCTTATTTCAAACCTTTTGATTGCTAAGGCCTTTTGAAATATCTATAATTTAAGGTTCTTATGTTAATTAACCATTTATTTTTATTATTTGAATTTTTACTGTCAAGTCCACTTTTTTCGTTCCTCACCAGAATGCAAATAAGTTACAGTATTTAAGTAGATATGTTTGAGGCTAAAAGTGTGTGTGTGAGGGAGGATGTGCTTTTAGAGCAGACTCTGTTATGTGCTCGTTACTTTGATAGTATTGCATTCTAAAACCCGGGCTTGCCATTCTGGTTGTCGTTGGTCTAAGTTAGTGTAGAAATCATGAGCCAATATTTTCAAATTGAATATTTGAGTTTATTTTAATACTGTTTAGTTCTTCAAAACAAGTGTTGGCGTATTTTGAGCAAGAAGAAAGTGCTTTTATGTTCTGAATTTTTAAAATAAAAATGTTGTTTAAACTTTTGCAGCCATCTGACCTTATAGTCATATCAGACAAAATGAATAGTTGCTTCAAGTCTACTGTAAGCTAGTTTTGCATGAGACCTAAAAGTTTACATTACAACGTTCCACACATACACATACGAAATCAATAAATTTGTTAGCGTCTTAAAATTACAGTACAAATGCATTTCTTTTCTCTCTAGCAAGTACTTTAATTTTTAATACAGTGAAACCTCTTAAGTTGGACACCTTGATGAGTTGGACACTTGTACTGGGAACAGCGCCTGTACATAGATTTAACACTAAGTTTCATAATTTTATGTTGAACACCAATTATAAATTTTCGTCATCATTCAGTATGGCACTGATTCCTCTACGCTTTTAAGAGACTTTTTTACTGTTAAGATCTAAATTTCTTTCTATATATCCACAAACTTTACTTGCAACTATACCACAGGGTTTCAGGGTTGTTAAAAACAGTCTATGAATTAAATGAGACCTTTTTTAACCCAATACATACAATTTTTTATTAAAATTTTTTATTATTTTTTATAAAAAATTTCACTACATAAATTTTAAATAAAGTAAACATTACTAAAATGCCCTAAATGTTGCTGATAAAATGCTAACTGTAAATCACATAATTGTTTTTCCAGTGTAAACCGATAGATTTTTAAGGACACACAATATTTTATGAACCATACCATGCACGACAAAATTATTCTCACGTTTAAATATAAACACATTACAACATTAAATATAAACACACAACAATATATCACATTTCGAACCCCCTTACAAATAGTAAAAGTGAAAAATAATTGAGTACTAACCTTTGTTCGTCTCGAGGAAATGTGTAGAAATGTATTCCATCGGATTTTGACGAAATCTTACTCTTGCAATCCTTAAATCGGCAGTATCGATACGCCATTATAAGAAATTTTTAAAAATGGTTCTGAAAAGAGCCTTTTATAATTAAAAAGAACAAATTAATAAGTTATAACTAACACAAGAAATTTACGTTAGCAGCCAACAAGATTTGGGTAGAATCAAACAAATCTGTAGAATATCTGGAATAGAAAACAACCAATGACTGAAAAGAAAAAGAGCATACGCAATTTTACTGATTGTGTTTCCACATCGCTACCGCTACGAGCGTTGCAGTCGCTTCGAAGCGCGAGTTCTCCCATTAAAGTGTCGACGCTTTACTTACATTCAGCTTTGGTCATTCCTACCATCTTCCTCGCGGCAAAGAATGAAAGAATATACTTCGGTGTCGTAGCGTAGTGAACTGACTGTTGTTTGAAAGTGTAGTGTGCTCTAATAGAACATTTTTCATTTAAATTACTTTATTTATTTTTTATTATGCCACATAAATGCTGTGTTGCAACATGCAAAGGAAATTATAATGGCCCGAAGGTGGCTGTATTTAGTTTTCCTACGGAAGAACAACTGAGAAAACAATGGATTTGGAACTGCAAACGAAAAGATGGATTCAAGCCTACGAAACATTCAAAGGTAAGCATGCATTTCATTTTTAAATTAGAAAATTCCTGAAAGATTAATGTCATTGAAAGAAACATGACTTGAAAATGCGAAAACAAAAAATTCTCAATGCAAGGGAAATAATTTACTAAAGTTCCATTGCATTCAACCATAGAAAATAAAACGAAGTTTTAATTACTTTCTATACAAGCATAGTTATATATTTATTTACTAGGCAGAAATTTCTCTTATCCCATTATGAATGAGTATTATTAATGAATTCTTTCAGTAATTTATATTTTCGGCGTCGGGATCTTTATAACACGCACATTGATTTGGGATTGATTAATCTTTCAGGAATTTATGTTATACAGAGCTTATACTGAATTTTAAAGTGATTATAAAATGGACCCTTTTCTCAATAACTAGTCAATAGAAAATCCACCAACCTTATAAAGTTCATATTATAACTTTAAGTAGATAAATATAAAATGCTTCAAGTCGTAATTTATTTTTTATTTTTTTTTTCTTTTTAAAACTGAATGTATGCAATGCCCCTTTATTATATGCTAGGAGCATTTGAGAATGCATTTTGCTCGTAACTCATGTGAACAGGAAATTAATGCTAATTATGCAATGTTCTAAACTTTATTAATTCTAAAATCCTTAAAAAAATTATGAAATATATGTAAAAGAAAACAATCGTATAAATGGACTAGTTTTGACAGTAATTATTTTAATTTCTGGAATAAGTTACAAGGTGTTTAAATTAAACTGTCTTGTTCAAATAATATTGCCTAAGATTGTAAGCTTACTAGTTTTCATTACATGTTAGCATAAATCCTAATTAGCCTATTAAATTGTTTCATGCACACACACATCTATAAAAGTACGAGTTTCTTATGCCAATAACACCTACCTTGTTACAGTGGTTCACTTGCTACTGGCAGTAAGTTCTTGTGGGCTTGAAATTTACATTAATTTCTTATCTAAAAACACTTATATAAGGGGTTTTGTTTATTTATACTTGTTGCAGTGGAATATGAAAATGTTTCATTGTATTAATAAGTTATATAACTTTTAAAATTTTTGAAAAAAGTTAAGAAAATTATATGGAAAATAAGCAATCTAGTGAGCCTTCCACAGTAATATAATGTCAAACACGATTGATGAATGTGAATATTTCACTCCAAAATTACATAAGAATAGCCTAAAATATTTAATTACTGCAAATAAACTGTTAAATATACAAATTCTTGTTTTTTTTCTTTGTGTATCATATTTTAGCACTTATACATGTTTTCAATAATTCAAGAAAAATGAATTTTTTTAATGACTAATGATGTTTTATGCTCTTAAATATAAACATTCATAGGCACACAAGTAAATTTGTACTTCTGGTTGTGAACATATCATTTGTAAAAATGTTTAGAAAAAGAGCCAGTAACTTTATATTTGAATGGTACGAATGAATGTGGTTAATCTTATTCTTATCCATCAACTGATGGTTAATCTTATTCTTTTTATAACTGTATTATCACCATTTTGAATGTAATTCCATAACCAAGTGTTGTTTTCAAATAACTGAAGAAAGAAATATTTAGGATGTAGCAATTATACAGGGTGATTATAATTAAAGTTTAAGTTTCAAACCGCTATAAAAAAAGAACCACTCATGAAAATGACGTCAAATTTGAAAGGAATGTTATTGAAGAAGGCGGAAAGCGTATGGCAGAAGAAAAAATTTAGTTTCAAAAGGTAGCAACAGATGGCGCTGCAAGCGAAAGAAGACTTAAATTAAAATGTTAGTTAAATTTCAGTGTTATAAAGCCACCAGGTACCAGGCTGTTCCTCATTTCGCGTCTCAGACGTTCGCCATGGGTGTTTCACTGCAGGACCGCGCTCTGCTGGTAAAGCTGTATTACAAGAATGATGATTGTCAAGAGTAGCTCTGCAAAAATTCAGGACACTGAAGGGTATAAAAGAAGGCGTTGGTCCAATGAGTGTCGTAGGTCTAAAGAAAATGATGCAAAAATTCGAAACGACAAGTTCGTTTGATGTGCAATCTGGTAGAGGGAGAAAACGAGTGCATTCGACGGTAGTTGAAGAAGTGGCCACAGCATTACAGGAGGGGTCGGCCGGTGGTGTGCAACCGTGCAGTGCACGAGGAATTATCCGAACATTGGACAGGCCTATGAGCACAGTGCTGAAAATTGTGCGAAACATTCTGCAATGCTATCCGTACAAAATTGGCCATGTGCAGGAGTTGCTTCCGTCTGACCTGACAGCTAGGGAGACGTTTGCGTTAGAATTCCTGGCTCGCATGGAAGTGGATAATGAATGGCCGTGGAAAATTTTGTGGACAGATGAAGCCCATTTCCATCTGACAGGATACGTGAATACCCAGAATTGTCGAATATGGGCAACAGAAAATCCACTGGCAACGCACGCCGTACCACTTCATCCTGAAAGGGTCACGGTATGGTGTGGCTTTACGGCATCATTCATCCTACAACCATATTTTTTCGAGCAAACGGGTGCTTCCGGTCCTGTTACCGCAACCGTCACTGGTCAGAGGTATGCGTCTCTTTTGTGCAACCACGTGATTCCAGGTCTGCAACAGCATGGATGTGTGGATGAAATCATTTTTATGCAAGATGGCGCTCCTCCGCACATTGCACATCCCGTGAAACAGCTGCTGAGGCGCCATTTCGGAAATGCTCGAATTATCAGCCGTCATTTCCCTACATCCTGGCCATCCCGATCGCCTGATCTTACTCCGTGTGATTTCTGGCTGTGGGAGTATCTGAAGGATGTTGTGTTCCGTGCTCCAATTGCAAATTTAGCGGAATTAAAGGCACGCATTTCGCAACACATTCTGAACATCACCCCGGAGACACTGCGATCCGTTGTGGAACATGCTGTCTGTCACTTTCAACTTGTTGCACACAACGGTGGACACCATATTGAATATGTTTTGCGCCAGTCTCGCGACAGTTCCGAACTTCTTTGATGAATGGTTCTTATGCGGTATGTCGCCGCAAAACTCTTGAAACCGATTTGTCCCTTTCGATGTGATATGTACAGTCATGCAAATAAAATTATTCAACAATTCTAATTTGTCAATGCGTTTTAATGTGTAACTTCCACCTTAGCCATTGTTTTACGAATCATTTCTCGTCGTGATTCTGCCGCTTACAGCGCCATCTGTTGCTAACTTTTGAAACTAAAATTTTTCTTCTGCCATATGCTTTCCGCCTTTTTCAATAACATTCCTTTCAAATTTCACATCATTTTCATCAGTGGTTCTTTTTTCAGAGCGTTTTGAAACTTAAACTTTAATTATAATCACCCTGTATATACATGAGCAATTGTATGTTACCTGAGGATGTATCAATTAAATATTACTTATGTTATATGCATTTGACATATGACATGTGCTAATTATTTGCACTTTTCAAAACTTTATGACAGCATCCATGGCTCTTTTTAGCCCAAAAGAGTTAATAGTTTTGTTTTAAGATTTTGCATTATTCACTCTAAATGGCTGCATCACTTTTTTGCGTTGTGCACTTTAAATGGCTATATCTCTTCAAATTGTTACCATCCAAACATTATCGCCCTGTATTATTTTTAAAGAAATTAAATGATGAACGTTTTCCACAACGGTAACCCTTCCCTTAAGCAGATAGCTCTTGAGTGCTTTGCCATGATTAAATAAAAATACAATAAAACCCTTATTAGACTGTGCATGTATTTAAAGGATGGCGAATGCTTACGATTTTATAATTGTTTAACCTTTTGATACATGTTTATTTATTTGTTCTTTTTCATATTAAAAGGTGTGTGAACTTCACTTCAAGCAAGAGGATGTTCTGAGGCAAACTGAATTCTTTGATGAGAAAACTGGAAAGAAGATCATTATACCATTGTCATATCCTCGTTTAAAGAATGGTGCAATTCCAAGTCTGTTTCCTGATGGTCCGAGTCATCTTAGTTCCAGTGTTTCATCAAGGGAATCACCAGAGCATAAAAGACTCAAAAGAGAACAAGATGCACTCGAAAAAGCCTTAGCCTGTAGCTTGGCTGAAAAGGAAGAGTATGAACGAAAACAAATGTTTTATAATTTAGATGAACTAAAAATTTGTTTTAATACTGTGAATTTACCAGATAACTGGATAGTTATACACAGGCCTATACATACTATGATTCTTAATATTTCTAATGACAATCATCCAAGAATTCTAAAATCATTATTTATTGATTGTAAATTGAATATATCTGTAGCAATTAGAAATATACCTATTAAATCACTGAAGCAATATGTAATCCCATCAAAAATTAACAACCTTAAAGATCTTTTAAGTATTTTAGAGAAATTAGACCTATTTGCCTCAAATGATTCATCTGAAGACAGTATTCAAAATTATTTACAAATTGTAAATGAATTAATGACAATTTTAAAAGAGAAAATTCCACATAAAAACAATGAAATAAATTTTCTCGTTGAGCAACTATCAAACTTGAATTCAGAAAAACAACAATATAGGTATTCTGCAGACTTTCTAATATTTTCCACTTTACTTCACACAATTTCACCACATGCATATAATTTTATTCGAAATTCAGAAAATATTATTATGCCTCATCCACGGACCATTCAGAAAATTTTTTCACATTTTAATATATATCCAATAAATGAACAATACAACCAAAAGTTCCTAAGCTACATAAAATTTAAATTTCAAGAACTATCAGAAAAAGATCTGCTTGTTATTTTAATGATTGATGAAATTCATCTAAATCAAGCATTTGATTATAAAGGTGGTAATTTGTGTGGAATGGCATATAATTGCAAAAATGCTGCATCTAGTGCATATGTTTTCATGATTCGCAGCCTATTATCTGTTTATAAGGATGTTGTACATATTTTGCCGGTGAAAACACTTAGTGCGGATAATTTGTATATTTATATTAAAAAAATTGTTGTGGGATTAGAAAATATTGGGTTTAAAATTATTGCTATTGTCACTGACAATAATTCGATTAATAAAAAGGCTATGTCTCTGTTTTCCGAACCACCTAAAGTTAGTATTGTTCATCAAAACCCTGTTGACAAATCTAGGCCAATGTTTTTTATTATTGATACAGTGCATATTTTAAAATGCATTAGAAATAACTGGATAAATCAAAAAAATAATAATCAGAGTATGTTTTTCCCAAGTTTTGATGATGCTTCACATATTGAAACTGCATCTTTTTCTTGTATTAAAAAATTACATGAATCTGAAACTGGTAAGTTATTAAAGTATGCTTATGGTCTGACAATAAAAGCTCTATATCCAACTAACTTAGAAAAACAAAGTGTAAAGCTTGCATTTCAGATTTTTAATGATAATGTTGTTGAAGCATTATTTTCTTTTGGGCAGCAGAAAGAAATAATAAATTTCCAAGAAACTGGAAACTTTATTAAAATAATAAACACATGGTGGTCAATTGTAAATGTGAAATCTATTTTTAAAGGGGTTCATAAAAATAATGTATTTGAAACACCTTTCACTGTGGCAGAAAATGATGAAAAATATGTTTTTATGAATAACTTTTTGAATTGGCTAGATAGTTGGAAAAATTTGAATTTAACCTCTGGTTGCCTAACCAAAGAAACTCACTTTGCAGTATATCATACAACGTATGCTTTAATTGAGATATCAAGGTATTGTATAAATGAGTTGGGTTTTAAATACCTTTTACTTGGAAAATACAAACAGATATGTTAGAGGCTAGATTTGGTAAGTACAGGCAACTGGCTGGAGCTCACCATAATATTTCTATCAGACAGGTTTATGAAATAGAGGGTAAATTAAGACTTCAGAGTACATTACCAACCCTAATAAATTCTTCAAAATTTGGAAATATTCCTCTTCATGTATCTGATTTTAAAGACACTGAAGAACAAACTTTTGATGACACTGATGTACAAACTTTCATAGATGAAATAACAGTTGAAGATAGTGATATACATGACATAAAATTGGATGTACCTATTTTGACTTATATAGCTGGATATTGCTGTTATAGTATGCTAAAAAAGTTAAAATGTGATGTATGTAAATCCAATATTACTATTGATAAGGAGTTAGCTTTAGAAAACGATGAAAATATTCATTCATGGATTAAGGTTTTTGATAGAGGTCTTATGTATCCTCATCCTGATATTTTACATGCTGTTATATACAATTTTATTGTTGTTAAGAAACTTATTTCAGATGAATATGAGCAAAAATTTTTATTTTCGGCAAATCCACGAGTTACAGTGTGTAAAATTACTCTAAATTTACTTCATGAAAAATTTTTTTTAGAGTTGAATGACTGTCCTAAACTTCATGACCCTCAAATTATTTTGAAAAACATCATACAAGCATCAACGAATATTTTTCTAAATAATTACTGCAAAAAGTTGAATGATAATCTTTTAAGTAACAATTTAAATAAGCAACGGAAATTGAAAACATTAAAAAAATAATTTATGCATACAGCAGAAATGACATATACTATGTTTATAAGTTATTAAACTTTATAAAATAAGATAGTGATATTGATTTTTGAAGATAAAATACTTTGCCAATTAATATTACTATTGTTTAGATTTTGAAATCAGTATCTTGCAATTTTTTAATATTATTTTAATTGAAGCAGACATGTTTATTACATTAATTTTACACTGTAAGAAGAAAATAAATACAATTTGTTTTTACCTACAATTCCATATGAGTCATTTTTATAGATATTCATGCATTTTTATGGAGGAAATTCACTGTATTCTTATACAATATTTTCATTGTAATACATGCTAAATTCTGTCAAAACTAAAATTAAATACTTTGGAATTAAAATTTCTAATGATGTGGTTGTACATATACAGGGAAAAACTTATCAAAAATAAATTGAGTAAAAAAATATTTTTAATCCTTCCCAGCTGTAAGGCTTCATGCAGTTATACTAAACTATTTTGATATTAAAAAGACTTAACTGTAATAAAAAATAAGTAGCATCAAGTTACATAAATAAATAGTCATCCCACCCTTTTTCCCACTGTAGTATGCAATGCCATTTCCTATTACTTCCAGTTATAAATTTACTGGTACAAAAAATTCAGGCCAAAAAAAAATAAATAAAATCCTTTTTATATGTTTTGCATCCTAATTGTGTTGCTTTCCTTTAATAAAAATCTGAATTATTTTGAAAATTTTAAATCTTACTTTACATCTTAACAATCAGGCTATATTTATTTTCATTTCTAATAGGAAAATACATAAAACTTGTTATTCTTTCAATTCTAAGAATTGAGGACATTTGATCTATTTAGATGTTTTAAAAGTTCCTACTGATTACCCTGATAAAAAATTCCAGTAAATACATATATAAACTTCATATTTATCATTTGCTAAAAAATTCTCAAATAAGTTACAATGAAATGCTTTCAGGAACAAAAATTTACAAGTTACAAAAAAAAATTATATGCACATAATTAGACAAAAGGGGTGTTACAAACATTTAACAATAAGAATGAAACATAAGAATTTTGAATTCCTAGCAAGTGTCAAGTTTGTTGAATTTTTACAATTTTTCTTTTTTTTATTATTGGGGAAGATGCAGTTATGTATTCTCAAATAATGATCTAATTTAAAATGCCTAAATATATGAAATGTTTTGCTACCGTATTTTAAAACTACCAATGAATAAATATTGATAGATGCTAAAAAATAGTACTTTTCAAATCATTCTCCAGGTTTCTCATCTGTTAAGAAATTCAGTCCCACACTGAAGTGAAAAAAAAGCGGAAAATGACTAAACAATTATGTGTAAATTTGTATTTACGAGAAACAGAAAATGCCGTTAAAAATTGATTAAAATTAATTTAAGGATTTTTAGTGTTAATCAACTGTAAACTTGCTTAATTATGCGTTATCCTCTTTGTTAAGGAAGAAAATATTTAATAAAATATATATTCTTCAGAAAGCAAACCAGCATCAGCCAGATATTCAGTATATATTTATTACTACTAATCTGAAGTATGTTGAATTAATTTCTTTACTATACTGTTATTATTTTAAGCATAAAAGTATATAAGGAAAGTAAGGTTAGGTATTTGAAATTAGAAAATGCAGTCGATGAAATCAAATCGGAATATATATATTTGCACACACACACACACACATATATATATATTTAAAACCAAACGATATAGTAAGCCTTATGCTAGGAAATAAAAACTACTTTTCATTTTCTCTCCTCTTAAAGGAATAACAGAGATAAGTGGTTTCATGTGGCAACCATGCTTTCTGTACATAAGGACGACTTTAGTGACGTAGTGTGCGGCGTGCCGTGGCTTCGTTTATAGGAGGTACTGGGCTAGCATGCCACGTTTAAACCCCACAATTGTGTGAAGTTTTGAAGTTTGAAGACGGCAATTTTGAAATCGATGAGTCTTCTTCTTGGGAAAGAGATAAGTGCTGAAATAAAAATTTTAGCTAAACACAGACGAATGAAACTTGAGCTGAGTACACAAAGAATAAATGAAACTAATATACTTGTATTCAGTCCTAGCGCAGAGTCAGAAAACTCCCCATTCCTCCATGAACATAATATTTAATCCTAAACGACTTATAAGTTAATCATGAAATATTATTACACCATAAACTGTAATAATAATAAAGAACTTCTGTCACGTCACAGAGTAGAAAAGGAGAAGACTGGTGCTGCCATCTATTGGCGTGGTACCCTCAGTGTGGGCGCCGGTATATAGTATTATATACCGGTTTTAAAATCGTATAAATAATCTGCTGTTAATTATCACTTCTGACTGAAATGAAGTAAATATGTAAGATTCAGCATGTGTACGTCATATATTTGCAGATTTTGAATTTTTTCTTTCCCTCCAATAGAATTTATCAATCTTCCAACATGATACCTTGGAACGACGTATATTAATTTCATAACTGTAAAATATTGAGCATTCATAGAGTGATGTTGCCATTTAGAATCGAAAGAAAATACTAGACACTTACGATTATAGCTTTTGGCGTAGAAAAATTAGCATTTTTTCGGAGGTTAAAAAATTGACAAACAACCGGTATATATTATATACTGGTGCCCTTCAAAGGGTTACAAGTTTAAAGATAAGAGAGAGTCAGCAAAACTGGTCTTCCTAAAGGAAATATTTCAGTTTGTTTTGTGGGTTTTACTTAAGTTAACACAGACCGTCAAAACTGCTTTGAATTCAGCAAAAGTATAATTAATTCGTTATAAAACTTTGCTACAGAAAAGGAAAAAATCTGCATATCTTTTTTACATGCTTTCATTCGCCTCAGACTGAATCTTCAGTGCTTTCGAGGATTGTGGTAATAATTTATCAATAATTACGCTGAATCTTTACTAGATAATTTTAAATATTACTTTCCATCAATTCTGATACTATTTCAATAAAAGTTAAATGTAATTTATAGATCCATTTTTACGCAACACATATTAAAGCGCATTGTTTTCAAAGCATGGTAAGTTAACTGAACTGATGTTTAACATATATAAGATAATAAAAAGCAATTTTTAATAATTAGATAAGTTTCTAGATTCAAATTCTTGAAGAATATATTCCTAAAGGAGAAGCAATTCATAGGAAAAAAGTATGTAATTTTTGTTCAACTTACCTGTGAGAAACTGGATTTTCTATCAAGAGCGACACACAACAAAACATTCAGAAAGAAATTCAGCTTTGAGATTCTTGTCCATTGCTGTAAATCTAAGATTGAAAGAGAAGTGAACGAAACACCGTCACGGCTGTTACTAAATATTTTGCAGTCCCAACCACCGAACTATGTAAATGTGTAGTATTTACGTGCATGTATATAAATAAATTCAATAAAAACAACCAATAAATGGCGTGTACAATTTGTATTGCTATATTGTTTCTTATTGTTTGGTAGTTATCTGAAAACTAGTTAAATCATGTGTTTTAAGTTGAGGCTTACTCATGTATTAATTGAATGTAAAAAGTTAAATATTTTTCGCATTGCTATATCGTGATGCTTTACAAATGAACATGGTTAGTTCTTAAAGTTGTTCACATATAGGATGTCCCAGCACAGCGGTTACAAACTTTCAGAAGACAAGGATAAGGAACGGGGGACGTGGGCACTATGCCTCTACCATACGATTAATTAGTATAGCACCACGTCCACCATGATCTAGAGAACCCTTAAGACAACACTAATTCAAACACGTGAGTACATTATTGAAAATGAATGATTGATTACAAACAATTGTGGTATACCTTGGCAGTAAAATTGTTGCATTTGTGTAAATAACAAGTTACGATAAAGATGTAGTGATAGTCTGTAAAGTGCTAACGATGAGTATTCCATTTCTTGCCATTAAAAGAGGATACTTCCTGCTGTAATAGTCACTCCAGGGTCATTTATTCTGCTGCGCATAGGTCCGTGCCGAGACTGGCTAGCTTCTCCATAATTTTGATGAGCTGCCGGCAGAGGTGCTTCTGTTTGACCATGAGCTTACAGAATGCCTGGGTGTTTGTAGTGGGAATACGTATGTGCATCCCGTTGGTCAGAGAGCAGGTAGTGACGTAATGTTCCGGAGTACCCAGGTGACCGCAGCTGCACTGGTCTGTGTCAGTCGTGCCGTGCCTGGCAAAGTACTCCGGGAAGGGTGAATGGCCTGTAACATAACGGACCAGGTGCGGGTTAGAGTAGAGCCTGGCTGGATTAACATACAAAAGATGATAATGAGTACGTCTGCCGGTTTCAGCAATGTCCTACTCAGCCTGCCACTTTGAGAGTGCTTGCAGATGGAGCATTCTTTTTAAAGTAGAGTGTGGCCACGAGAGTACACCAAGACGATGCAAAATCAGACAGTCCATGGTCAAAAACACTTCCTGGCGCAATAGTAGGGATGGTCCGGTGCATTGGCCAGCAGGATCCGTAGACGTTACCTGCATTGATTGAGGGTACGTCAAGACAATGGTGCACAGAACCCGGCCATCAGTGCTCAGGAACTTGTTGCATGCATCGTGGCAGCTGCTGGGAGAGTTCGGGACACGCCCGGTATTTTCCAGAACATCAAACCTTCCATGCCCTGGAAATGTGAGGCTTGCATCATGGTCCGGAGTCGTAATTTCGGACACTGATGACAATAGTTGTCTGTTTTTGTTCTTATTTCTGCTGTACAACGCATAATAAACATACTAGGGGGTTCAAATGAAAAGATATGAAACGACACTATAGATATACTGAAGTCTTTATTCACAAGTAATCACCAAAGGCCTGAGGATAAATATTCCACTGTTTCACGAGCCGGAGGATTCCCTCTTCCCAGAATTCCTGTAGCTGTGACAGGAGCTCTTCAGCTTGTCGTCTGAGTTGAAGTGCTTCCTTCTGAAATGCCACTTCTCAGCAAATCGTTCACCTTGTCGATGAGTTTGGTCGTGATTACCATTTTTACTTGGCCTGGTCTCGGGTCATCACTCAAACACTCCAAGCCTTCACGAGAACTGGCATTCCACTTTCTCACCGATTTGTCGTAGGCTCATGCAAACTCGAGAAAGTTCGCTAAAGAAGGTGCCTGCGTATAGTAGCTAACCCGGCGTAATGAATTCCGATTTTCTATTCCTTGAGTGTACGAACAATTTATAAACACACATAAGAATTTGAAAGTCCACGGAGAACAGTTCGCAGTAGGGGTGAGCACGTGAATAAAGTCCAACGGAAACACACCTGCGGTGCAGGCCTTGAGGGGAGGGTAAGTGTGCAAGTAAGAAAGATAAGAAATTCCATGTCATTTTCGTGATTTAAAAGAAATGTCATATATTGCTGAATCAGAGTGACAATCTTAGATATTTCATAACAAGTAGAAAGTGTCGATTAAAGTGTCGATAAGACATTAAAATGATAAATTTACATAAATCATAAATACTAAATAAAATAAAAAATAATATACGAACTAATAGGGGGACCGGAAAGTAATGTCGCTTTCTTACATCAATTTCAAGCGAATACATTTTTAACAAGATTTTATTTTTAATCAATAATATAATCCCACTCGTTATCAACAACCTTTTGCCATCTAATGTGCAGATTTTTCAATCCCGGACCGATAAAAATGAAATGGTTTTTGAGTAAAATATCTCAAGAGGACATTTTGGACATCCAAAATCCGAATTTTTTGCCACTAAGAAACTGTTGTAGGGATCCGAATAAACGGAAATCCAATGCTGCGATATCGACCGAGTATGGTCGGTGAGTATGGCAATACCTCCCACCCCAATTTATTCATTTTTTTCTAGTGTTCGTCTTGCACAGTGCGGTCTTGCATTGTCGTGTAGCAGAATGACGCCTTTTCTGTTGACAATTGATATTTTTCGATTAAAGATTGGTTCACAATAAAGGTCTGCATTAACAGTTTGTTCAGGTTTCAGCAATTCAAAATGAACAATTCCTCGAATACTCCATAAAACACCCATAAGCGCCTTTTCGGGATGTAAACCCTTTGTAACCCCTATTAAAACTGCCTTTTGAGTTTTGGATTATCATATAGGACTTATTTTTTGTCTCCACTTATCAAACGATCAGAAAACGGTTCTGTATGGCGCCGTTGAAGCAACACGTTGCATGTGATGGATCGGTTGGCTTTGTTCTTTTCGGAGAGATTATGGGGGACGCAAACACCCGCTTTGCTTATTTTTCAATTCTGCTTTCAATGTTCTTGGAAGGTCAACCAAGGTTGGTTAAGAGTGTTTGACAGGGATTTGCTTCCACTTCTGCCCTTAGCATGTTGTTGTCGACATGCGCAGAAGCGACATTACTTTCCGGTCCCCCTATTATATACAGACAAATATTTACATACGTCAGCACCTTGATAGAAAAGCAGTGCAGTTATGCATAGGTTATGCACAGATTATGCATAGGAGTAAGTAATGAAGGTGCCAGTATTAGAATTTAAAATTTTAGCTATTAATTATCTAGGTATCTGAGGACCGCAAGCGGTCATTTACGATTATCATCCTGTGATGAATATCGGCCGGTTTAACCCCTTTCACAATCACATATCTGGTAACATCTCGCTGCTCCTCAAACGGCGAATTTTGCAATATGAACGCCAAGATGGGCTCCTCAACGGAAGGTGCTTCGGTACACCACCAGGGTACCTGGGCCCGAGACCCTACCCCTTGTAGAACAGTTGGAAGTTTCGAATTATACCAAAAAATAACCTGTTGACGAACTCGAATGTATTTAGATGAGTAGAGTAAAAACTGTGAGGACAAGAAGCATCGAAGATGGACTAAGTGTTGGGAAAGCTTTTCAAGAAATTAAGGAAGAGGTGGCATTCTCAGAACACACCAGTTTACGTCTTCCGCAATTGTCATCATGTACGTGACAGCTTGGAAGCCTGCAGAAAGTTTATCAGCAACAGTCCTTGCATTGCGAATTTTTTCTATGAGCGTAAAAATATTTCTCAGGAAATCTTGCACTTTATCGTCCAGAATCCAGTCAGTTACAGCGCTTGCTACCCTCGGAATTTGAAGTTTTCGTCCTTTGACCTTTTCGCTATACCTGGGTATAGCATTGGCGTTAGGTTCCTTGTTTTCTCTACTTTCGTCTTTGCTTTCCAGACTAGGAAAATCTTCCTTCGTCCAACTAGGTGAGGGAGGTGAGTTCTTAGCTTTTCTTTCAAACTTCTCCTGGTAAGCTTTACATCCGCGATAACTGCTGACATGTCCTTGGCCACAAAAAAGGAACGCCAAGATGCTATCACACACACTGCCGCATCTATTGGATGGAACTCGCAACTACGTCACGCCGGCGTCATGTGCGGGCGCTTGCGCATGAGCACAAACACGTCTGACACTACATTCGTACCCCAGATGTCTCACTACGTTATACCAAAGCGGCCTATTCAAATTTCAACCGATCTGGGTGTTGCGAAGTTTTGTACCTTTTCATTTGAACACCCCTTATATTTTCTCACCTTGTTGGTGTCCTTCCTTTCTTGTGTTTTCTGTCGTCATTACCGCGCTAGGAAAGCTTTTCCATCGTCGGCGGCTCAGGCAAACTCGAAAAGTTCGCAAAAAAGGGTGCCCGCGTTTAATCGCTAACCTGGCGTAATATTATACGATTTTCGATTCCTTGAAATTTACGAACACTTGGGAACAGAAAATAGTGATTAGAAGTCCAACGGGTATGAGTCCATAATTGCGGAGTACCATGTGTGACAGTCCGATGGAAACACCTGCGATAGCAGGCCTGAGGCGAAGGTAAGTGCGCAAGTAGAGCATATGCAATTGGTATGGCAATGTACAAAGAAATGCCTAAATGCCCCAGTACAGAGAGTCCTAGTGACGTCTTGAGATAGGTGGGATACATACGGTAGCAGTGTAACAAATACAGTAGGAGTACAGGAGATACATACTATATACAAAATAAATGAATATACAGCAAGGGTACCTGAAGAAAAGACAATTTGTAAAGAAATGATGTATAGGAGTAACAACATAATGGGAAGGTAGAATTGACAGGTAGCAAGTTACATAAACAAATAGGTGAGAACGAAAAGAATTAATTGTTGAGGTATCCTTATTGTCAGGTAATTATTGTTAGCTAACTCGTAGATTTCCTCCAAAATAAATCGTCCAATTTCCTCCAATTTCCATCGTCTAGCTGTGCTCTATCTATCTCTCCTGAAAGTTTGTAACCGCTGTTCTGGAACACAGGAATTTGATCAGTAAAGTAATTGCTATCATACGTAATTATACCCGAGTTTTGAAGAACATAATTACACTGCAAATTTATAATTTTAACATAAAGATTTGATGTGTTTTTATAGTTTTTATTTATTTATCTTCTTCTAGAAAGAACGTATATGCTTTCAGTAATACACGATAATAAATCATAATAAATGCCCTTATGATTAATAACTTAGTGAAATGTTGTGTTATCTTTTATTAAACTTGAAGGATACAGTTGCTTTACTTTTTTATGTTGCCTTTCAGGAAACTAAATTTGAATAAATTTTAGATTTGCGAAATATATGAAGGTGTGAAGTCTACAATCTAAAATTTACAAATGAGTGAGTTTTTTCAAATTTGTGATAACTATCCAGGCTTCATAATATAGAAGACTAAAGATTGATATACAAATTTCAGAAAGTCCAAGAATATTCGAATGTTAGAAATAATAGGAAAGGTTTCATAAATTTGTTATAAAGTTAGTGTAAATACATGTGAGAAGGAATAGCAGTCTTAAAAAGAATACCTTTGTAAAATCAACGGTAAGAATACTGTAGAATAAATTACAACAAAATATCATTGTTAATGCTAATTCAATTATTACATATGGTCATGTATGCCAGTAAAACAGATTTAATGAAATCAGACGCAATACCGAAATTAAATTAATGCACATAATCTTCCCTTTATATTTGTAGTTAATACATAAATGCAGAGTGAATCTGGAAATGTGGGAATAAATTGAGGGGGCAGCTTTACGACCAATACTCGTGATAGAATGTATGGTTGGAACGCAAGCGGTGAAACGTCAAATGACAGTTTTCCTTTGTCACAGTTTAGAATTAACACAAGAATGAGAGGAGATGCTACAGAAAACATTTTATTAACAGAAATGTAACTGACGTACACTGCGCACAGTTCTACATCTTCCGTTCTACTGGGCCCATTCACGAAATCCAAACTGCATTTTTTATGTCTCGAAAGCGAGACAGAGGATATATATTAGATTTATATGTAGCATTGTTCTAATACAGGTATTTTGACTCAAAATCAAACTTTTTCTGAAATGACATGCCAATATTTTTTCCATACTTCGATTCTACGGCTCAAATTATGCCTTAAGGGGACTCATACACCTTAAACCCCTCATGATCTTCGAATATGTGACTGTTGCAAGAATTGGGATATTTTATTTATTTTAAAAGCAATTACATCCAACATTTTACAGCTGACTACATAATATAGCTGCTTTGGAAACTAGTAACCAGAAAGTTTGTGTTGCCACAAATATTTTTGTAATTTAATCCTCTTTGTGACAAATTATTTTGCCATGTTTCCACCTTGCGCGCATGATATTTTAAAAATGGGTAATGATACATACTTGAAATTCGATGGAATTCTTTATACGGGCACTATTTTCTGAGTGAACCAAAAATCTGATGAATATTTTAATATTAAAAAAAATTATGGACGAAAACATTACAGATTTTTTAAATAAAATATATTTTATAAACTCAACTCCAAATAAAATAAAAATTTAACATAAAATTTTTAGAATTTTAGGTTCACAGTAGTTTCCGAATATTATAAAAGCTATATATTAAATATGTAATTAAATTATGTAGAAGAATGTTTTAAACTGTGCGCGCAAGATAGAAACATGACGAAAAATTCTGTCGCAAAGCGGATTAAATTATAAAAGTATTTGGCGAACTGCCAATACTTTTATAATTTAATCCGCTTTGCGACACAAACTTTCTGATTACTATTTCAGAAAGCAGCTATATTATGTAGTCAGCTGTAAAAAGTTGGAAGTAATTGTAATAAAGTTGTAACTTTTAAAATAAATAAGTTATCTCAATTCTGGCAACAGTCACATATTCAAAGATCTTATGGGTTTTAAGGCGTATGAGTCCCCTTAATATTAATTTTTAAAAATTTTTGAAGAGACATTTTTGAAGAAAATTAAAAATTTATCTTGGCGCATTTTTTTCAGTTTCCGTCAAGAATAATTCATTTGGAGAAATTCTTAATATATGGCAATTTATTTCCCTTTCCCTTTTTACATTGTGCCTGAAAGGGAAAAAAGTCACATGGTTCCTATTTTCAAATCAGTTTTACAAAGTGTGTAAATCACATTTGATGCTATTATCGCTTTCAACAAATACGGCAAAATTTCAAAATGCACGCCAATATATAAATTCACGTATATCTTCGGAAATTTTGAATAAAATTCTAATTTTTTGCAGGTATGCTTAAACATACATCTCCTTTAAGATGATGGTAAAAGTTTTATAGATTATATTTCAAATTTTTTTTCAAAAAATTTATAAAAATTATTTAAAAATACAAATTTAAAAGGAATTATGAAGATTGGCAAATTTTATTTGGAATGAATCTAAATTTCGAAATGTGAAAGGAAGAATCAATTAAGTTTAATAAGAAAAGAGATATTAATAAATATATACTAAATTCAATTGACATGGCGGAGCTAAAATTTTGAGAGCTAATTTTTTAAAATCTTTCGTGCGACTTTTGCAAAATTTGGCAGTTTGGCATAATTTGAGTCGTAGGATGGAAATATGGAAAACAACAGCATGTCATTTCAGAAAAAGTCCGATTTTGTGTCAAAATACCTATATTGGAACAATGCTATATATAAATCTAATACATATCCGAAGTCGCGCTTTCGAGACATGAAAAACGCAAGTTGAATTTCATCAGTCGGCGCAGTAGAACAGGAGATACAGAACTGTTCCATTTCTTTTTGCGCAGTATAAATGCTTAAGGAAATTGCTCAAAAGACATTACTCGAGCTGTAATGCAGACTTCCCACTTGCGGGATAGGGACTGAAGGGCATTTGCGAAGACACCAGGTATTTCCCGATTATCGCCAGCAACAACGGCGATCCTGGCAACTAGTCCCATATTTTGTTTCAAAGGGGCACTCGTAGATTAGGCTTTTCATATGGCCCCGCGGGAAAAAGTCGAAACACGAGAGATCCGGTGATCTTGGTGGATAAGCTATGGGACCACCTCGACCAATCCATCGCCCTGGAAATTTCGTAAATACAGCTAGCCATATTTCTATAACAAGCCATGCTCTCGGCAATCCACGGTGTAGAAAATGCTGTTGGGATAGTTTGATACTTGGTTGGTATACTGGCCTGCAAATGATGATAGTGTTCCCTACTCTTGACAGTTATTGAAAGAGTCCTATTAGGGCCTGACCTGTGATGCAACCGTAAAGAATATTCTCCAAAAGAGATAAGTACATGACGGGGAGTGAACAGATTGAAGCGCTATGCTTCTAAAATTGAAGACCGGGGAGGTTTCCAGACTGGTCGGTGTCGATGCTGGTAGTTTTTCAGATGCCTTTGGGTGCGAGGACTGACCCTTCTTACTAAGTGGCACTGGACTGACTCTTTTTACTAGGCAAACCACTTGGTAGCATGATAAAGGTAGCCTTTCAGATGTCTTTGGGTGCAACGACTGAACCCTTTACTAGGTGGCATGGGACTGTTTTACTAGGCGAAGCACTAAGTGGCAGGATGCTGGTAGTCTTTCAGATGCCTTTGGGTGCGACGACTGACCCCATTTACTAGGTGGCATTGGACTGACCCTATTTACTAGGTGGTACTGGATTGACCCTTAGGATAAAAGGTGTCCCTTTTAAGCGGTGGACTGAATTTTTTACTAAACGAAACACTAAATGGCATAAGCTGGTAGTCTTTGAGAAGCCTTTGGGTGCGAGGACTGACTGACCCTATTTACTAGGTGGTACTGGATTGACCCTTTTTACTAGGCGAAGAACTAGGTGGTGTTTACAATGCCATCTAGAGGTTCGCCGTTTGGGTTTCGTCCAAACTTTGTAAAACGAATTTTTCTCTATAGCTGCGTTCTATCACTCCGTAAAGTTCTCCCACTTTTTCAGATTCACCTTGTGTAAAATATCAGAAGTTAAAATATTTCGTTTAGCTATTCCCATTGTGTTTTCCAAACTAAGCTTTTTATGCTTACTGACATCCGATTATCCTTTTTCCAAATATTAAGAGGCTGATGTGGTTGTGCTTTAAAAGTGAACTGTTTGTGTGTGAAACATTTTTGATGTAAAAAAAAGAACGACAACAGGATTGAAAAGGAACTGTAGCTTTATTATTTTGATCGCGTTATCTATAATTCAATGTAAAGGATCTATGTATGTCGTGCAAGAAAAGGAGAACAGCATTTTTTTCCCATTTAAATTGATGTTGCCACACAAAAAAGGAAAGTAAAACATTTCACATGAAGAAAAAAATCTAAAAAATGGAGTGAAGTAAAGTTGTTTATCACATGCACCCGAGTTAAATAAACGTTCGGTGGATGAAAGAAACAGTAATCCTTTTACACATCTATATTTTTCAAACAAAGATTTTTCTCATTTTGGACGGTCATTTGTAATAAAATCAACCAGTTTAAAGGCCAGGCAGTAGAGCTATAACAGCTACATTCGCCTTTTCACTGAAGGACATTGTAACAGGTTTTATATATCAAATAACAACAACAAAGAAAACACGGGCTACAAGAAGTAGTACTTAGTTTGTTTTTAAAGTATTTGCACTGGCATGCTTATATCGTATATTGTGTAGGGAAAGCAGCACTGTCAGAACAGGACCAACCATGCACTCTGATGTACACTTTAATTAACTTGCATGTGTTAACTTAAATACGTGATGTTCGTATATAATATTAAAAATTGGAATAATATGGGAAAATTGAAGTACCGTGCCGGAGTATAAGACGCCCTTTGAAAAAAGGTTTGAAAAACGGGGTGCGTCTATACGTCGTCTTATACATCGACTTATACGTCGATATTTCATTTTTGGAAATTTCCTCTATTCGCAGTTATGCTTTTTTTTATTGTTTCCTTGCGGAGTGTGGGAATATTACAGTTACGTAGAGTACAGTGAATGCACATGTGCTGTCACCGACGATCACGTCTAGGTTCGTTTAAACTTTCCAATTTTTGTGAACGACTTTTAAGTGTGCGAAATTTCTACTGTTCAATTTTTAAAAATTTGTTGGTAAGTTAGGGCTCACAAACAGCGTCAGTATTGCTAGAACATAACATACAGGCTACCTGTGATTGCGTGTGCTAAAGAACATAGAAACATTGGATGGTACAGAGAACAATTTGTTGTATGAGGACTCAGATGCCGATTTAGAAGAGGTTTCATTTAGCTCTGGAGATGATTGTTGGGTTTTGACGAAGGAGATTGAAAAGTGGGTTTTTCGAGATAGATTGGGTATTTGCAGAAAGTATTACTTTACATTCAAAATACTGTAAATTCATATATAATGATCAGTAATAAAGTTTTATCCTTCAAAAATGTGTACAAAAAAGGGGCTGCGTCTTATACGCCGGCAAATACGGTAAATTCAGTTAGTTTTGTTAGAAGTAAGTAAAGCTAACTTGAGAAAATTACTACATCAAAATTGAAAAACTTATTTTTTAAAACTTTGATAAAAGTAGCAATATTTTTTGATTAAAATCATAATTATTATTTACAAACTCTTCAGCGAGAAGCAACTGAAATGACCTATATGAGATTTAATTTAGTTATCATGAATATATGTAGAAACGTAACTACACAGAAGAAAAGAAGTAGTTTAAAACATTCTACATCGTGTAAAGTTGAGCAATCAGAAGCTGTGAGTTTCAATCCAAGCCATGTGAATGACAGGATGAAGTTTCTCAACAAAAATTTCCTTTAAAATAATAATAATAATAATAATAATAAATAAATAAATAAAACTGGAATGAGTACTTCTCATTATTTACTTTGAGAATGAACACTATTACTTTGTTGGTTCAATACTTTGCAAATTTCATTTTTATGTATACTTTGCCAATTTTACTCTAGTGAGTACTTTGTAAATTATATTTGAATAAATACTTTGCTAATTATTTTCAATTAGTACTTTGTCAATTATTATTATTGTATTTGTCAATTCAAATAAATGCTTTGTTAAGTAATCATATACCAAAAAATATATTTTTTTCAGTTAATAAATTATCAATCATATTTCAGTGAATACTTTGTTAAGCATAATTCTGTGAAAACTTTGCAGATATATTCAATGATATCATTGTCAGTTTTATTTCTGTGAATACTTTGTCCGTTACATTGAATATATGGAAGCTTACAAATACATGTATAGCACAATTTGAATAGGCATATAAGAAACCTAATATTAAAGATTTTCTCCTTTTTCAAGTTTCAATGGTATTACAAGCACTTTTTTTTTAAATCTAAGTGCTAATTTCGTACTATAGATTTCCTAAGGTCTAATTTCTTACTATATAATTTTGCCACAGACACACATTAGATTACCTATTGAAAGCTAGCTGTATTTATTTTATATATAATCAAAAGTAGGGACATTTTATATTAATCCTCTGACCGGCGAGGGTTTTCGCTAATAAAGCACAAATTTCCAAAAAGTACCACGAGAAAAAATCATTTTCTTGATTTTAATGTAAAAATTCTCCTGGTATTTTATACCTGGCTTTGTCTACTTTTCATATATTACCTTAATTTCTTTGACATATTTTAATATGCACGTATATATATACGACCTCGCCGGTTAGAGAGGTAATGGGTAAACTTAAGGCACGATTATTTAGTAAAACTGGAAGAACTTTAGTATAGTAAATGAACTAACATAAAAGTGCCTAAAAGGATAATTCCTTTATTGTGCAAATCTTTCACAAAGAAACTCTTAGAAGGAGAAAATGGAAACAATCTTTCATTTGTGAATTTTAACATATATTAAAGGTCATTTATATGATGCTGAGCCGAGTTCACTTAATTTCAGCTGAAAAATGCATTATAATTTGCATAATTTTGCATTTCATTAATTTTCTAATAACTTTCTACCTACAAATGAGGCTCGATTCATGCAAAGTACCTTGAGTTGCATGAATCGAGTCTCATTTGTACCTTGAGTTGCATGAATCGAGTGCTATCACATCAAATGCCTTATAACCGAGAGCTAACCTTGAGAAAACCTTCTCTACTTAAAATTTTACGTATTTTCAATTTTGATATTTCATATTATGGAGTCTTAGTAAAAGAATGTAATAAAAAATTGTAATTTATATTTAAACTACGCGGATTTTGCATATTTATATATTTGACTAAGGGGAAAATAAGTTTCAGCTAAAGAACTAGGCCTAACTGAGCAAACCTTAGAATTCGTGTTAGGAAAATTTGTTAAATGAGCTAATACTTTGAAATGAGTGTGGTAAGAAATGAATAAGGGCTTCATTTAAATAGTAAACAATCTGGATCAACTTAATTGAATATTTATAAAATACATAGTTGGTCTTCTGTTCAATTTCAACATATGCTGCGCCTGAGGTCTGCTCTGTCTGTAACACTATATATCAGTTAGTAATTATCTGTAGGTAGCTGTCAGAGCTAGGTTTAGAAGAAAAAGAAGTTGGAAAGATTAAATTTCAGCTCGGAAACTTGATCCGAGCTGTTTCTAATTCCTAGATGTAAATTTACTCTACATCTACATAGGTTTAATATTGGCTTGAATTGAGCTACAAGGACTTTCCTGCTGTCGAATTACTGACATCAAAAGGGGGGTAGAACAAGTAAAGGAAATTTTGTAGAAAATGTTGACATGTATTTGATTTACACGTTTTGCAACTCGCTGTTGTCTGGTGCCTGAGTAAGCACTGAACCTTTAATCTAGTTCTCATGTTACGTTAACCTTGTACATCTGATTATCCGAGCAGTGAAGAAGTGACACTGAAAAATCCATGAACAATTAGAGTCTATGCTATCATTATTTTCGTCACTATAATGTTCACAGTAGCAGGCTTTTTGAGGCACTGATTGCAGAAGCTGTTTGCATATTTATTAGAAGATTTCGCTTTGCTATAAAAAAATCGTCTGATTGGAAATTATTTTTAACTTAATATTCATTAAGTAATATAATAATTAAAATCGTAAAAAACAACCTTATATTTAGCGTAGGTATAATGAAACACTCAATCGATTTCGAGGGCAGCTAAAGGTCCCTCCTCATCAGGAGAAAGAAATACATAAAAAGAAGAAAATAGGAGAAGGAATCACAGAAACACGTGGTGCTTGTCAGCACTGCACGTGGTTATAACTAGATTTTTAATCAGAGTTGCACTGGCCGCCTACTTTTACTGAGCCAGGCTGTCTGATCAAGCATAAAGAAATATTAGCGAAGTTAAAATAGGGAGCGAGGGGCAAATGCACATTACGCTCAAAATCTGAACTTCAAATAAAGGTTGTTTTTTACGATTTTGATTGTCACATTAGCGTGTTTCTCTTCTAGTCTAATATAATAATTAAATTTAATATTATATGATTAAATATAATATAACATCAGTTATTTTTTAACTCAATATTTTTGAAAGTATAAATTATCGTCTGCTGCTTGACAGTTTTGTTTTCGTGCAAAATGGCGATTTTAAAGAAGAAGAAGAAGATGGAAGGCTATGTTTGTGCTCTTTCCAAAGAAAATTACTAGTTATTAAAAATGCTGTGAAAGCAATGATGTTTCCATATATAAAGCTACGGTAGGTAATATTGTCAACAAGGAATTAAAAAAAAATGTCAAAGTTTGGCTTCAAGTGGCAAAATTGTTCCAAATGCATATCCACAGAAAAAACGGAATGCTTCGAATGTTACAAAGGTAAAATCTTTAATGCTAAAAGAAAATACGCCCATTCAAAGGATAAAGTTGCCATTAAAATGCTTAATGGAAACTGTGAACAAAGTGATTAATGCTGATCTGAATCTTAAAAAAAGCCAAAAAGACATAATATACATTGTCTTCCTCCACAGCCTATCCACAGCATATACAGAATTTTTTTTAGGAGAAACATTTACCGGGACAAAAATGGAAAAATGCTGTCACAGCAAATGAATATTGCGTGTATTTAAATGATTTAAATAGAGAGAGATCCATTTATTATCATCAAAGAAGAGAAAAAATCTTAAAACACTGTTCAAAGAATCTGAAAGGAAGTTTTCCAAAGGAATTTACGATTGTTGCTGGTTTTTTTATATAATGGCAAATTAGAAATAAAGAGAGTGGAGAAAAGGTTTTAGATCAACTCTACATATTACCAGAAACATATTTTATACACAATTTTCAAACATGAAATACTTTCTCTTTACCTAGTGCCACCAATCAGTAGAACTGCATCAAGACAAAACAAGCTAGCATACGTCAAAATCCACTTTTAATTTCCTGGATAAAATATAACAAGAAACAGGAATTAAGGTATCTTTCACTCATGTCTCTACTAAATCTCCTAACGGATATTTGCGATGACTATGGATATCACCCATGGATATTCGTGCTTTTGGACTTTTAAAAAGGGCATTGTCCAAACATCTACCTACAACCCTTTTTGGGCTTTGGAGAGCTGTTCAAGAGGAATGGGATAAATTACCTCTTCCGGAATTACAAAAGGCTTTATTACCTTGGAACCTAAGGTATAGAAAAATAGTGAAAAATAAGGGGTATTAATGAGAAATTTAAAACATAAAAATTTTAGGTAAGCTATTTCTGTAGACACAAAGAAAATCGTCTAAAAATAGTGCAAACAGTCTCTGTTGTATTTCTCTTATTTCGAACTTGCCAATTCATTGATTTCGAAAATTCAATTTAACTGAAGCTAATAAGTTTTTCCGTGGGTATGAACAAAAGGAAAAGTTTAGTGTTAATAATATACCTGCTTCCAATATGATTTTATGCTGTTATTAAATGGCGAAAATTAAGATATGCAAGATTTAAAATGGAATATGAAGTGTAACATTTCTGTTTCGGCATTTCACAAAAAGGTAATATATGCAAATGTTAAATTTTTTTAAAACTTCAATATTGCTACTGCAGCACAAGAGAAAGGAAATATCAAACAACTTGATTATAAAATATTTTCAAATATTTCTTAGTGAATGATATAAAATATAGTGCTGTAAGAAAAATACAAGAGATATTCTGATTTATAAAAAATTTAAGCTTTCGAAGTATACAAAAGTGGTCATATTAACGCTGGAAGATTGTCTTTTAAAGAAATGATGCCAAAATTTGGTATTTATGTCCTTGGAGGCCTTCTAGGATTATTCTTCAAGTAACTGTAGACTTGGATTTCAACGCTAGACCTGATTAATTATTAAGAATTTTAAGGCTTGTTATTTTCAATGCTCAGAGAAGTCAGCCATTAATGACTAAAGCTTCATTAGTTTGTTCTTCACTAATCTCTTCCGCGATCCATGCTGCAATAAACTCTCATAAATTAATCTCATTAAGTATGACTTTTGATTTTGTTGTAGCTTAGAGAAAATCAAATTATGAAGCCTATAAAGCTACGAATCTACAATCAGCCATTGCAAATGGCATTTCAGATTGTTAGGAATAATATTGAATGCGATACATAAATCTATGAATCCTCGTTTCTTTTCAATTTCCCTTCAATCTGCTCGTATGACGACTCAAAATAAAAGAACTAAATAAGAACTTAATGTTAGATTTCTTTTTAAACCTCATTTGAACAAAACTACACTGACACTTCCTTCATAAATACAACAGCATATATATATATATATGTTAGAGGATTATATCTTTATTTTTCATATATATGATTTACACTTTCAAGTGTGTTTAAACGCACAGAATTCAAACCAATGAATATGATTATGTCTTAAGTATTATGCATTATATCTCAACATAAGTGTAATGAAGAACCGGCTGTGACAGTTATTTTCTATTTTACTTTAACGCCTTGGTATAATTTCTGGAATGTGAGTAAAATAGAAACATTTTGCTAATAAATTAATTATTATGTTACGAAAATTCCTTCATGAAAAATACAATTAATTAATACAATACATCCAAAAACAAATCTGATTGGAGACTTCTTAGGGGTTTCCAACTTTTCAACACCATTTTTATTTTCTTCTCAAATGCATTATAACGAATGTACAAATGTGTCTCAGTCACGTGACTAAGTCACGTGACACCACAATCTCAGTCACGTGACAACAACGAGTGCATTAAATGATTTCCAATACATTGCCATCAAAGAAGAATTAAATTACTCAAAAACAAATGGAACAATTTAAACAGAATATTAACCTGTATAAGGAAAAGAAATGTTTGGTGCGTTTTTAACGCCATTTTGAAGCAGATCGGTTGATCTACGTAATGTGCGTTCCTTTAGACGTACTTCCGGTCTTACTGAAATATCCAATGCACTATTTACATAAGCTTTCTTTTCTGTGTTACACAGACGTATAATGCTTGGATATTAATAACCACATAATGTAAAGTTTGATACAAATTAAGCGTATATATATATATATATATATGATCATCCAGCAGTCAGCTATGGAACAGACATTTTATACAATTTTGCAGCAGTTCCAGAGCTTTTGTAATAAGCAATACCACAAACATTATCTTAACAAACAAAACTTAACAGACTTATCATGAGAATAATATTCTTTCTTTGCTCCCGTTCATTAGGCACTACCATATTCTGATAATTCATTTACCCTATAGAACCGGCAACCATACCTGGACAGAAAGTGTCCCTAGTAAGTTGCCAGTTTTAAGGGAAAACTGTATTCGTTGAAACCAAACGGCTTTTAAAACAATCTTCATCAGTATCTGAGTAGATTGTGTCCTTTCAAAGGTTTCACTAAGTATCCTGTGAAACCATTTAAAAAGTTAAACATGTGCATTTAGATACATTCCCCAGTAAACTACCAATTTCGAACGCGAACATTAACGTTTGGTTCACGATAGTCTAAAACAAAATTACTTAAATCAAACTATATTCGTACATTGCAGCCTCAACTAACAGAGAGTTTTGATACCAGAACTCAAAATAAATTAATTAGCTTCCTGTGAAATACGGTACTATTCCATTAGAGCGGCGTTAGTTAAATATGCTGAAAAAATTAGGAGAAATAACACATCAAGACAACACTACAACAACACGTCAAAATATCGTGACCCAAAAATTTAACGTTTGAATTATCATGGGTGGAGATTTCTAGTTCTCGCTTGAGATATCGTCACTCGTTATGTTTTTGCCACATTTTGCCAATTTTTTTAATATGATGGATAACACAATTTCGCAGTTACCTAATGACGACGAGGCTGCCATAAGAGGACAAAGGAATAATTCATAGCCAGAGACTTTATTCTCCAAATCGTCCGATAACATACGACTTAAACAAAGCTTCTATATGGCGTTGTTACGTGTAGCGGAGGGGGGGGGAACGATTTAAGAACCGAAATAGGGTTTGAAGGCTGGCCTCTTTCTTTCCTTAATACTGCTCATTTTATCTGTCTGTGCTGTCAGGAATTGACGTCGATTGAATTTTGCCAACTTCACTTAGAAATCAGCTCTACTTTTAAAGTAGTTATTCTAATTTATTGTTCTTGTAAAGTCTTTTCACAGAAAGATAAAATAACGTTAGACTTGTTCTTCTGGAACAATGGGAATTCAGGGGGGGGGTTATGCCGGGAAAACAGAGAATGTTTTCTGGTCGTCGTTCCCGATCGTTGTGCTACGACATTGATGAGTGAGATTCCAGAAAACATCGCGGAAAGCAGCAATATGTTTTCAGACAGCTCGAAAGGATAGAAGAAATAGGAAATAAGAAATGGTGGGTATGAACTTTTCACCGTGAATCACAGTTACAATTTTGTAGATCCCAAAACTGGACGCCATACCCTTACTGTGCAGCAATTTTTGGGGCAGTGCTAAATGGAGAAATTAACTTCAGCGGGACACTGAAGATTCGTATTTGATAGAATTTATGTCGTATTTGCATTTGATTCCACTATTTAGAGTCGTATTTGATAGAATTTATATCGTATTTGCATTTGACTCCACTATTTAGAGTCGTATTTGATAGAATTTATATCGTATTTGCATTTGACTCCACTATTTAGAGTCGTATTTGATAGAATTTATGTCGTATTTGCATTTGACTCCACTATTTAGAGTCGTATTTGATAGAATTGATGTGGCGCTGGTTACGGAAATTTTTTCTGCAATATTGAATGACGTCATTTGTAATTTTTTATGTCACTGTTTAGAGTGAATTTCGTATTCTTTTGTTATTTTTTATTTGTGAGTAGAATACTGTAGATTAAAAAAATAAAAATAAAAAATTTACTTTCATTATGAACTAAGAAATTAAAAAAAGTTTACTTTTTACGGAACTATTTTTTTAGCCATTTAAACTCTATTTTCATTACATAATCTTATCCTTGGCAACGATTGGTGACGAGCGGAATTTGGAGAATTGGAGCAAGCGGCGAATTTTTAACTTACGCCCCTCTAATGGAATAGTGCCATAGCCCCGACTAACAGATAGTTTTGATATCAGAACTCAAAATAAATTAATTAGCTTGCTGTGAAATATTTATACTTACCAATATTGATGGTATTCCTTATTATTCACATCAAGTCTGAGAATGAATATTATTTGACATAGCACCCACATTTCACAATACATTTAATAAACATATGTCACTGGGAAAAAATTATATATTTTTAAAGGAAATTTTCTAAGGCAACCTCTGTAACAAATTTCATTCATACCTCAGAGGCGTATTCGAGAGAAAATACCACACATTTTAATAACTCGTTTGAAAATTAATTTCAGTTCTGCACACACAATTTGATTGTTAGTTGACTAATTACAGAATAAATATAACTGTAGTTGTAATGTTTCAGGAAAAAAAAAGTTTGAAAGTTCAAAACACATATCTTAAAAAGATAATTTATATTTCGTAATAAAACACATTTTTTTAAGTCCTATCGGATTAAATGTTCTGTCCAAAATATTACTTTCTTCAATATCCTTTCTTGCTGTTTTCATGGTATTAATACCACATTTTGGGCTTCTGGTTCAAAAATGACTTGCATTTATTAAATTAATCCAACAGTTATTTACATTTTTAGTACGCAAATCTACATTTTTAGTACGCAAATCACAGCTTTTATCGTCACATACCCAAATAGCAGTTATTTAATATGTTTTAATGAGCAGATATCTAAATGAGCTTTGGAAGATTATAAAGGTATTTTACAGTACATGTTGAATTTATTATACAAGGAAAATTATATTTACATTATACGAAACACTGCATAATACTATGAAACATACTGTTATGGGCTTATACAGAACATTCATTTCTCGGTGGAACACTTTATTAACTTAAACAATTGAGAAAAACTCTAAAATGATGAAGAACACAGTTTGTCTTTTGCCGACAGCTGTTTCAGCACAGTTTCTAAAAACCTGACAATACCGATTTGTTTCTACAATTTTTTCCACTCAAGATGCTGCTATTCGGCACATTAAGAGCTGCTGCTAGAGATGCTCATTTTGAGAAAATATTTTAATACACGCTGCAATATAAGAGAATATAAAATGAGAGAATTGCAGATTTGTACAGACAATGTGACCTTGTATGAAAAATTCTTTAAAAGCTGCTTTGAAAATAAGAAAACGTTTATTTTGTCAACATAGTTAAACCGCTCATCGATCACCAACTTCTGAAAGACTAGTGGTTTCAGCAACCAATATCTTCGATCAAATAAGAGCACTTTTTTGTGTTTTCAACATATTTATTCATCAACTAAACATTTTGAGAGATGTTTTCTCTAGTATTTCTTCTGGAGAAAACTTCAACAACAATCTTGTACAGGTGTATTCCATCTACGTACGATTGTTTAATTTATCTCCTTCATAAATTTTACAATTAAGTAATAACATAAACGTTACATAGAAAATAACAGTATTATACCGAAATTGTTCTCTGCTAAAAACTAGTTATGACGATTATATATAACTCATTAGTATTAACGGTACTTTTCCGTTTTGCCGGCGCAAGCGATAAAGTCGCCAATAATGGTACAACCGATGCCAAACGGAATATTCTCGCTGGTAACCTTTTAAGCCTCATTTTCAAAACAAGTCGCAGCTTTTTCTTATCAGATTAATTGTTTCTTTCAATACTGGCATATAATTACATAGAATTTTTATCAGATAGTTCAGTTTTATGTCTAAGGCCATTTTCGGTAATTAAGTCAATCAGGATGCAATCACAGCACTTAACCCGAAGCCGAAAATATAGAAAAGGTAAAGTCGAGGGTTAAATTCATCCATTCTAACGAGAATGCATTAGCGAAGTAAAGCACTGCAGTTTTACATAATTTTTCTGAGTAAGCTATTCGTACGAATTGAAATATTTCTTGCATTTAAACTTGTGTTCCAAATTAAGATTTAACTTGAAATTAATGTAGATAATTACTGAGAGCATTAGATTTTTGTAGAGTAGTTTACGTGAGATGAGATCGCTTGGGGTCACGTGATATGAACCGGCGAATCAGGATGTTGAACCATGAAAGCATAGTAAATTCTTAAATTAATGTCTTTTTACAAATTTATTGTCTTTATTTATTGGCTTTTTATAAAATTTTAAGCGATATTAAAATGTTTATGCCTTCAAAAAAAGAATTCTTAGAACTAACATTTTTTTAATATTTTTTATGTGTTTACTGTATGTTGTCGCCAATAAAGTCTGCTTGGCGAAATTTGCGCCGGCGAAACGGAAAAGTACCAATATCTTCAGCTGCCTGCTAAGAAAACGTTCCCGTTTCTAAAATTCCATACTGAGATAAAATTTATACTAATCTTCCCACACTGTATTTCAATGAAGTGAAAAAGGTGCTACTTTAGTAGACGGTTGCACGGATTTTTGGCGATTTACGTTGACACAATTGTTGGCGCGATTTTTACAAACGTCAGCCATCTTGAAAAACGCTGTTTTTACGCATAGTAAAGTATTCGAAACTTAAAAAAAAATATCGTTAAAAGTAATGGATTAATTTTTTGTTGAAAATGTCGTTTTTTAAGATGGCAGGCAAGTGTAAATAAATACTTTTACTAGGAGTATAAAATACTAAAGTAAGGTTATTATTACTTTCATATAGCAAAGAAGAGAATAAAAACACCGCTATAAAAACATTGGGCCAACGTTTAATTAGATTAAAATATTACTGAAATTGAATATCGAATTAAAAACCATCCTACCAACATTTACAAGAATTAGAATATTATTAAATTCAAATACTTTAAAATACGTTATATAGAATATAATTAACATTAAAACATATGGACAATAATTATCTCAGCAATTTCTGAAAATAGTGTAATAATTTTATTTTTAACAAAAATTGAAGTATACATTTATAAAATAAAAGAAAAATATGTACTTACGTTTTTTTGAGTATTTAACCTGTTGTTTATTGATAAGTACCACAAAAAAATCAGAATCATAATTTAGATGACATCTTTGAAGGAATTCGAAGATATGAATTAAATTTTAAAACGACGCGGAAATGCACAAATTGTCAGCAACCAATCAGGGAGCTGATTACAGCTCGTTAATGCACAAATATTCTATAACCAATCAGAGAGCTTATTACATCACGGCTAGAATTAAAATTATTTAAAAATTCATACATAATAAAATCATTTTTTAAAAAAATGCAAAATTAAATTGTATTTTAATATTTAAGATCCATAAATAATGTTTAAAACATTAGATTAAATTGATATATATTAAAACGAATTACTTTTAAAGTAAGGTGATGTCATTGATTACATCATCCACAACATAAAAATTTCATAAAATATGATAAACAATAAAATTATTTCAAATAAAAATGCAAAATTAAATTGATTTTTAATATTTAAAACACGGAATTTATGCACAATAAAACGCATTTTTAAAAAAATAAAATGACAACAAAGTATCGGTTACCATAAATAACTTATCCAGCAATGGGTTTACCATAAGTTGTATTACTCGCCAAAGGAAAATCACCAAAAAAATCGCCAAAATCCGTGCAACCGTCTACCAAAGTAGCACCGTGAAAAATTTGGTTCTTGTCAATAAAAAGCCATCTTTGATAATGTTAACAATTTTAATATTTAGACTTTAGAAACACAAACATATAACTCTTCCATCTTAAAAAAATCTAATCAGATCTTTAGAACATTTTCTGTTGTTGCAATTCCGACAAAGCATAACTTTATTTCCTTTATTTATAATTCACGATCTCTACACAACTTCAGTCAAATCTTAGAAAATATTATTATTTTGAAGCTGCCATTCCGCAAAAGCATAACTCTGTTTCCTTTATATTTAAAATTCACGATCTTTACATAACTTTAGTCAGATCTCAGAACATCTTTTTATTCTGATGTTGCCATTCTGGAAAAGCATAACTATTTCCTTTATTTGTAATTCACGATCTTTACATAACTTTAGTCAGATTTTAGAACACCTTTTTATTCCGATGTTGCCATTCTGGCAAAGCATAACTCCGTATCCTTTATTTATAATTAACGATCTTTACACTGCCACTCCAATTAATATAATTATTTATTCACATGCACTATAATTTTATTCCTTAACTTCGCCATTACTTTTTCCAAGTTATACCAATATAAACTTCTTAAATTTATATTCCAGTTCAAATACCTTGCTGGCACTAAAATTACTCTTCCTTCAGAGCCTCTTTATAGAGCTGAGAATCAAGTTGAAAGGTAAAATGTTTTTAAAAAACGGCCCCTTGATATATAAATCGTTAAACTGTTTTACTGTTATTAGATGCTGAAAAACTTAACTGCCTGACGGAATGTATTAATTTCTTTTGAATAGCATCCTTCAGATCAATATCAAACAGCAAGAGTTACAACTGCTTTATAATATGCTCTTTGAAATAAAGAATTCATCAATACAGAAATCATGATGCCTGAAAATTTCTTCTGCAGTTCATTATGGATATTTCTAATTTTTAAACAATATTAATAGACAGGGAACATCAGTGTTAAAGTCTCAACTCCTAGCAAAGATTCCAAGTAAGATTTATATCCAAATTTCTTCTTGAATTCTGAGAATTTGGAAAATAGAAAATACATTAATTTCTCAAAGGACAGGCAATCTGTCAATAATATGTTTGAAGTACATGAATTGTTCTTCCCAATCTGTACGTTTCAGAGGAATACACCTGTATTAACTTTTATACCTTTCGTTTTTTGGTCAAAGACGTAGTTAAACTGTTAAAAAATTTTTTTTTTGTCAAAAATCAAAATTCGTAAACTAACCCACCTGCAACAAAGAACAATTGTTAACAATGATAGGATAACATGTCGCCTTCTTGGCAACGGGGCTTTTTGAATTTCCTTCCTTTAGCAGATAGAGGGGAGATTGATAATTAGATAATTTCAAAAACTGTCTAGGGCAGTATACTGGGTATAAGGATTGTAGGGACTGAAGATCAAGTAATTTTTACTTCTCGTTTTGAGACTGGATTCGAAACATGAAAATGACTAACTTCTCAAAGGAATTCTATGCATATATATGTATATGTACTTATATTTATATATATATTAATTAATATAGAATAATAATAGCTTTCTTTAAAAAGATGCTTAAAGTGAATGGTGATAATTTTTCAAAGAAGTTTCGATTTCATCACCCTGCACGGCGATAATAATTTTTAGGGTTAACTTTATTATTATGCAGAATAATTATCATCATATAATTGTTGTAATAATTATTTTACTTTGCACCAATGCAATCTACATACCAGGTCAATAGGTATTTCGAAGGAAATAATTCTACTGAAACACCGGTATCGATAACTAGACTTAAGTAAATGGAAGGCATATGAATATTCTGCATACTTGGTTTAAGGAAGGCTACCACTGGCACTTTGTATACGTCAGCAGCGCCATCTGTTAGCGGCGAGTGGCGCCTTCTGATTTTCATTTGGCGACGAAACCAGTATTAAACAAATAAATAAATAAACAAATAAATTTTCGAATCACTTGTAGTCATTTCATTGTTACAAGTCCTCGAATTTTTGGCTTTCTTCAACTTATATTCGGTAAAGAGGAGAACAACAACAAAAAACAAAAATGAATAAAAATAATTGACATCTATACCGCTACATGGAAAACTCGCCTTGTCTTCGATAAGAATATTTGGATGGGGGGAGGAAAAAAACAAACAAATTGTGATCAGTAATAATGCCTTATGCAGAACACACCATCACAGAGTTCATTAATAAAAAGGTAAATAGAATCAAGTTCGTTCATGAATTAAGACTGACAGTATCGACTGACTGATACATTTTTTATGTAGTAAAAAGGAAAAATACTGTAATTTCGAAGAATGGCTCAAGCGGCCGGTCTCCATATGAAGATTTTCGATCCTAAGTCCTTATATCGTTGGCTCCATTCAAATGGCGGTGGATGATAATTTTGGGCGAAAAAACTTGGCTCCTTCGTTTTCCTTGGCGAGGGTCAGCTCCATTGTCTTTTTAATTAATAGAATTATTTATTAAACTTGAAAGACCTTTGGTTCACATCTCCCGAGCGTCCAGCCAGGAAACCAATATGGTTTTTTGTAACTGGAAGCTAATTGTTAAGTTAAGGACTTAAATGGAACATTATATTTATCAAAAACATTATGCACATACACGTACATGAAAAATACAAGTAATATAAAAAAAAATTAAAGTCAATTCCTACTTAGGTCTACAAAGAAAAATTTTAAAAATATATATACACACACACACAAAAATAAATAAATAAATAAATAAATAAAATACAATACGAAAAAACATTTTTTAAATTGAAACGTTAAAAAAATATATGTGAAAAAAACTGTATTAACATCAAGTGTCATCCACAACAAGTTTAAAAAAATGTATTTGAACTTGAGTGAATGAATAAAAAATATTTTATTAACGACTGAAAACTAATTAATTAATAATTAATGAAATAAATTTTTTAAAGTAAATTCCCAGTTACGTCAACAAAGAAAAATTTTTAAACTAATAATACAAATTTTTTTTAATATGTGAAAAAACTGTATTAAAGTCAAGTGTAATCCACCACAAGTTTAAAGAAATGTATTGGAACTTGAGTGGATGAATAAAAAGTATTTGTTTAAAACCCTCTGAGCGGCCAGCGTTTTCGCTAAGAAAGCACTAATTTCCCAAAACTACCATGAGAACAAATTATTTTTTTGATTTTAATGTAAAACCTCTCCTGGTGTCGCATACCTGTATTTGTATACTTTTGATATATCACCTTAATTTCTTTGACATATTTTAATATGTACGTATATATACGTTCTTACAGACATCACAAATGTATTCTAGACCGTATATATACGGCCTTGCCGCTTAGAGGGTTCGATTGAAAATATAAACAAGATATAGGAGAGTATGAGCTAATAGTAGGAATTTTATAATAAAAATAACATTAAAATACAGCCACAAAAAATCTGAATGCTTTCAGATTTTATATTACGCTCAAATGGGTGTTTTTAACGCTTTGTGTGTTACATTTATTAAATATCATGTTCTTCACACTTAAGGGGACTCATACACCTTAAAACCCATAAGATGTTTGAATAGGTGACTGTTGCAAGAATTGGGATAACTTATTTATTTTAAAAGCAATTACTACCAACTTTTTACAGCTGACTACATAATATAGCTGCTTTCTGAAATAGTCATCAGAAAGTTTGTGTTGCCGGAAATATTTTTATAATTTAATCCGCTTTGTGACAACATTTTTCGTCATGTTTCCAACTTGCGCGCACAGTTTAAAACATTCTGTTTCATAATTTAATTCCATATTTAATATATAGCTTTTATAACATTCAGAAACTACTGTGAACCTAAAATTCTAAAAATTTCATGATAAATTTTTATTTTATTTGGAATTGAGTTTATAAAATGTATTTTATTAAAAATATTTATAAGGTTTCCTTTCATAAAATTTTTCAGTACTAAAATATTCATCAGATTGTTGGTTCAGTTAGAAAATAGTGCCCATATAAAGAATTCCATCCAATTTCAAGTATGTACCATTAGCCATTTTTAAAATATCATGCGCGCAAGATGGAAACATGGCGAAATATTTTGTCACAAAGAATATTAAATTACAAAAATATTTGTGGCAACACAAACTTCCTGGTTACTAAAGCAGCTATATTATGTAGTCAGCTGTAAAAAGTTGGAAGTAATTGTTTTTAAAATAAATAAAATATCTCAATTCCTGCAACAGTCACATATTCGAAGATCATGAGGGGGTTTAAGGTGTATAAGTCCCCTTAAATCTCATAAAATTCAATTCAACAGCAAGCTCACAAACTATTTAAAAGAACATATCTTTAGTATTTCCGAAACACAGTTTCGCATGCTGGAGATAAAAATGCTTGTTTTCCCGTTCAGTGTTGCCATTGCTCGCTTTGAAATCTTCGAGATCATTAATGAAAAATTCTTTAATGTTTGACAAAATATAAAATAGATAATAAAACAAATTCCATATTCCAAATTTGGGATTCCAGATGGCTATATTCCAATGAAGGACTACGTTATTCAAATTTTGATGTCTCTAGGTATTGCCGTTTTTTCACAGTACAAGAAAATGCAACAATCATGCAGATTCATCATTACTTAATTTTTTAAAATATATTTGGTGGCAACAATTTGAAAAGTGAACCGACACTCATAGTGAACTGACGTAAAATGACCAAACAAAAGTAATAGCCTAACGCTCTTTGGGCTAATAATATAGAACAAAGTTATAATTAACTATGTTTTACTGCGTTTTGCTGATGTTGACCTATTTCATAAATCGAAGTTTTGTGGTAAGTAGATCTATGACACATTAACACACACATTTTTTCAGTTCATGTTTTTATTAGCATTCGAGTGATTTTCACAGTATCTTAAATACTTTTCATTATCAATACAATGAAATTAGGCCAAATAATAGTCGTAAAATGGGATCTAAATTTTCAGGTTATTGTATTTAATACTTAAAGAGTTCAATACGAATTAATTACGTGCTAAATTTATTCCATTTCATTTATTTTCCTTTGTTAAGAATTTCACAGTATTTCTATAAATTGCACACATTTAATACATGCACTATTTCATTCTCACAATATTTCACATTTTACTACCAGCATTATAATTTAAGTTAAAATAACAAGCAGAAAAAATATTAATTTAGAAGTCAAACAAGAACAAAAAATTTCTATAAAAATATCTGAAACCATTAGGATTTTACATTTACGCCCAAATGGACGTTTATTTAACGCTTTGTGTGTTACCTTTATTTATTAAATATCATGTTTCTCGCACTTAAGCCATAAAATTCAATTCAACGGCAATATCACAAAAGAATTTTAGGTACTTACGTATTATCGCAACCAGGTTGGCGCGATTTGTAAGTTTGAGTAAAAAAGTATGAATAGAAAGAAAATGTACATTTATTAATTACAGATAATTTTTAATACAGTTTTTTAGCATTCATAGCTGCACAGAGCTAAAAAACACAAAAATTCCAAAACAAACTGGAGAGAAATACTGCAGACGATTTTATAAATTATTGCCAATTGCTTTTGAGTAAAAATAAATACCCCAAAAGATATTTTTATTGCTTACTTCAGACGATTTTTGTTGCATAGTACGTAGTGTGCCATCACTTATGTGAACCATTTTTTGCTCCGTTCTAAACAATTGTATTTTTATTAAATTAATATTTTAATATTTTCAAAAAATGTATATTATGTAATAATTGTTACTAAATTTAAGTATGAAAACACCCACAAAAAATTTTTTACATGTTTTTTAATTTATTTTATTACAGTTTCTTTTTGTAAAGCACAAGTGTCCCATCACTTTTTTGAGACACTGTATCTTTAGAATTTCCGATACACAGTCTCGCGCGCTGGAGATAATTTTTTTTTCTTTCTCCCCGACAGTGTTACCATTGCTCGCTTTGAAATCATTGAGTTTGTTAATCAAAAATTCGTTAAAGCTTTACAAAATATGAAGTCGATAATAAAACAAATTCCAAATTTAGGCTTCCAGATACCCACATTCGGGTGGAAACGTGCGTTATTCAAAATTGGATGTTTCTAGGTACAGTTGTTTTATCACAATGCGAGAAACATACATTCATGCAGATTCTTCATTATTTAATTTATTTAATCTAATATTTGGTGGCAACAGTTTGAACAGTGAAACGACATTTTCAATGCAAAATGGAAAAATGAAATTTACAGTCCTTCTGGGTACATTGGTCCTTTGAACTTAAAATAAGCGTTATATCTGCAAATTTTCACAAGGTGCAAATAGCACCATTTGCACTTTAGCAGCTGAGGGTAATGGTTCGGCAAAACCATCGAAACTAGTCCTGTGAAAATTTGCAAATATAACTCTGATTTTTGTTGTTTGACTTCTAAATTAATACCAGTATTATATTAGGGCTATTTATAATTTCATAAAATTTCTAAATATTCAGTATAAATGAGCAGTGTTACTTTAAATTAAAATCTAAAAATCTGATGCGGATATCACATGATTTCCTTATACCACCTATTAAATTACGCACAATTTTCGTTGCATTTCATTTAAATCTGTTTCTGCGAATTATTCAAATTTCTATTATTATGAATTATTAATTATTTTAACTTCTATTAACCAGTTTTTAAAGGTAAGTTAAAAATAACATCAAAAACAGCAGATTTCGAAATTAAACATTCTGGTCGATTTTGTCATTTAAAAAAACTTCTGGAAGTAACCGGTGAGTACGACCAACAATTGCGAAAATAAAAGCTGGATAAGGGGCCCACCAGCGGCCGAGCGGTAAAGTCTCTGAACACTTTTAGTTCGGTCCGAGGTTCGAATCCCGCGAACGGGCTGGCTGCATGGGTTTTCGTGGTTTTCCCCATGTGTAACGTGTATACGAGCCAGTTTTCCTTAGAAAGTCCTCCACGAAGGCATCCCTCCCCTTAGGCAGATAGCCCTCGTGTGCTTTGCCATAATTAAATACACACAAAAGCTGGATAAGGAATCTTAAGCACTGTTAAGGAGACAAATATACGTACGTACGTTTGGTATTGGCTCTCGTAATAAAAAAGCGAGGTACACAACTAGATGTTACGGAGCCCCATATACACAATTCCAACATTCATAGTTTTTAAATTGTGCAAGATACAAGATACGTGCCGCATTAATGGTTTCACCTCTGGGAAGAAATTCAGTAAGCAAAACGCCTTTCCTATCCCAGAAGACACGGCGGGTGATCGAACTGCTCTCAATGAAACTGTCGAATTAACGATTGAGTGACACCAGCTGTATGGGGCAGAGCATTGTCGTGGAGCAACACAATTCCTTTACTGAGCATTCCTCTTCGTTTCTTTTGAATGGCACGCCTTAGTTTTGTTAAAGTCTCACAATATCGTGCCGCATTAATGGTTTCACCTCTGGGAAGAAATTCAGTAAGCAAAACGCCTTTCCTATCCCAGAAGACAGTGCACATGATTTTTTTGTGATGACATTGTCACTTTGAACTTTTGTTTTTTCGGAGAATGAGTGTGTCTCCACTCCATCGATTGTTGTTTCGATTCTGGTGTGAAATGACACACCCAAGTTTCATCACCTGTCACAATTTGGTTTAGAAATTTTTCTCCCTCATCACTGTACCGCGTGAGAAATGTCAGGGCACTACCAAGTCGCTTTGTTTTGTGAACATCAGTTAGCATTTTTGGAACCCATCGGGAACACAGTTTGCGATAATTCAAGCGGTCAGACACAATTTCGAACAAAACAGTACGTGAAATTTGTGGAAATGCCTCTGAAAGAGTTGTCATTGTGAAGCGTCTGTTCTCATGAATTGCTTCATCAACTTTCCTTACCAAATCATCGGTGACAACAGAAGGCCGACCACTCCGAGCCTCGGCGTGGGCATTTGTTCGACCTGCATTAAACATTATTACCCACTTTCTCACCATTCCATCACTTATCGCGTATTCACCGTAAATTTCTGTCACTTGACGATAAATTTCAGCCGGTTTAACATCATTCCTCGCGTTCAAAATCCATTTTATAATCCGTATTGGAAAAAAAAAAAATAAATAAATAAATAAATAAATAAATAAAAAATAAATCTGACACATGATTTCCTTGTAAAGCCTATTAAATTACACACTTTTTTTTTGCTGCATTTCATTTAAACATATTTCCTCGAATTTCATTAGAGATATATTTCTCATTCAGTTAATTCAGTTCTCACTTCGCGACAAGATAAAAATACATTAAACTCCAAACATTTTCATTAAAAATTGCAAAATACAGAAAAAGCATAAAACACCAGATGCAGTTAAAACAGTTAAACAATCTTTACAATTAGAATTTATACGCAAAAATAATCAATTCGCTCAGCGAGCAGAATTTTAGGCTTACAAAACGAAAGTTTACTTCTGGTCCCACTCGGCAAAAAGACACCGAAGGTGCAGAAACTGAGTTAACTATTCTACTGAGTTTTAAATGCAAACAAATGGCGGTTCGTAATCTGAGAAATAAAGTTGAAAGACAGATTAAAAGATTTTGCTATGGCGAAAGTAACTTACTTCTATTTAACTTTAACCGTTCAAATATCCCAAAATTGAAACTTTCTATGCAACGTTTTCAGATTTTCAACCTGTAATAGTTAATGAATTATTGTACATTATTGTCAGCAAACTGAATTTTCGAATACACATAAGCTAAAAAAACTGTAATATTTCTGAATTCTAATTTTAGCTAAAACTGCTTCATTGAATGTGAAAATTAAATCTTTACCAATAAGAATTAAACACATACACACAAAAAGAAAAGACAAAATAATCTGAAAGATTTCGGATTTTAAATTGCGTCTAAAGGGGCATTTTTTTAACCTTTTATGTGTTACCTTTATTGATTAAATATCACGTTCTACGTACTCAAATTATAAAATTCAGTTCAACAGCAATATCGCAAATTAATTTTAAAATGAGCATATCTTTAGAATTTACGCGCACTGGAGATAATTTTTTTTCCATACAGTGTTGCCATTGCTCACTTTGAAATCGTTTAGTCTTTTAATAAAAAATTTGTTGAAGTGTTACAAAATCTGAAATCGATAATAAAACAAATTTCAATTTCAAATTAGGGCTTCCACATGCTCCTGTGTGATCCACATTCTATGGAAGATTACGTTATTCGAATTTTGGTGGCTTCTAGGTACCCTTGTTTTATCCCAATGCGAGAAACATGCATACATTGATGCAGATTCTTCATTATTTCATTTTCTTAAATATAACACAGAGCGATAATATATGGTGGCAACGATTTCAAAACGAAACGAAATTAATAGTCTTTCAGGTAAATTGTCCTTCGGAATAAAAAAAAAAAAAAAAAAAAAAAAAAAAAATCTGAAATGTTTCATTCCGATACAGAGACTCACGCGCTGGAGATAAAAATGTTTTTTCTGCACAACGTTGCCATTGCTCGCTTTGAAATCCTTGAGTTTGTTAATCAAAAATTCGTCAAAGTTTTAAAAAATAGGAAATCGATCATAAAACAAGTTTCAAATTTCAAATTTGGTCTTCCACATGCTCATATTCGTTGGAGGATTACGTTATTCAAAATTCGATGACTCTATGTACCGTTGTTTTATCACAATACGAGAAATATACATACATTTATGCAGATTTTTCATTATTTAATTTCTTCAAATATAATGCAGGACTCTAACATTTTGTGGCAACAGTTGGAAAAGTGAACCGACATTTATGAGTCCGACGCAAAATGCCAAAACGAAACTAATAGTCCTTCGGGATTCAAATCCCTTTGGACTAAAAAATAATAATAATAATAATAATAGTTGGTGTTGGTGTATTTAATTATGGCAAAGCACACGAGGGCTATCTGCCTAAGAGGAGGGATGCCTTCGTGGAGGACTTTCTAAGGGAAACTGGCTCGTATACACGTTACACATGGGGAAAACCACGAAAACGCCCATGCAGCCAGCCCGTTCGCGGGATTCGAACCTCGGACCGAACTACCAGTGTTCAGCGATAATAATAATAATAATAATAATAATAATAGTAATAATGAAGGTTTCAGATGTCAATGGTTGCCCCAAAGGATTTTGTGAAGGTTTGTGAAGGTCTCATTGAGTTCGCAGTCTACCAGTCTACTCTTATGCTCATTCCTACTAACGCCTCCTTTTTTCTGTCTTTTTAGTTTTATTATTATGTATACTTTTTTCCCCCTCACTGACGCCATATACAAATCAACAACAAAATAAAAAAAAAAAAAAATAAAAAAAAAAAAAATAAAAGCATCCTAGCCATATACGATTAGAATTCCAGATGCAGCGTTAAGCGTTGACATACACTTTTCTGCATTTTGGGGTCATTTTTCAGTTTATCATATGAAAGTTCAGCTTTCTTACTAAAATGGCTTTACAAAACGTTTTTCGTCTTTTTATTATTAACGTATTGTACGTTTACCTCATTTATTAAATATCACATTCTTGGCGCTGAGGCCACATAAAACTCGATTCAACAGAAAGATCGCAAAATATTTAAAAACAGCTTATCCTTAGAATTTCTGACAGAGAGTGTCGAGCGCTGGAGATAACAATGTTTTATTCCGTACAATGTTGCCATTGCTCGCTTTGAAATTGTTGAGTTTATTAATTAAAAATTCGTTAAAGTTTTACAAGATATGAAACAGATAATAAAACAAATTCTAAGTTCAAAATTCGGGCTTCCAGGTGCCCACGTTCAGGTGGAAGACTACGTTATTCAAAACTGAATGGCTCTAGGCACCGTTGTTTTTTCACAATGAGAGAAACATACATATACAGAGGCTGTTCGCACATGTTTTAGACGATTTTGGTAAGCGGTAATAAAAAATCGTTTGCTGCAAAAAAAGTCATTGCAATTGTACTATGTTTTTAAAAGTGCAAATTATCGTCTGTGGCTTGAAAGTTTTGTTTTTATTAAAAATGGAGAATTTAACAAAGCAGTAATTCGAAAATTACATTGACGCTCTTTCCGAAGAGAAATATGCATACTCCGTTATCCAAAAACGATGTGAGAGTCATGGTTTTGTGATATCTAAAGCGTCGATAGGTAATATCAACAAGAAAGGAAAAAAACGTCCAATTGGAGGCTCAAGTGGGAGAAAAATTCCAAACAAGTATCCACGTAAAAAACGGACATCTTCGACTATTGCGAAGGTACGTTGTTTAATGTTAAAAGAAAATCCTCCTAGTCAAAGGACAGTTGCAAAATCATTAAAATGCTCGGTGTCCACCGTAAACAAAATGATAAACGTTGATTTAAATCTTAAGAAAGCGGAAAAACGCAACGTGCATAGTCTTCTTCCAAAGCATATCGCTCAACGCAGGACACGCTGCAGAATTCTACAGGAGAAACACTTACCCAAAGAAAAATGGAAAACAATTGTCACAATAGATGAAGCATGGGTGTATTTAAATAATTGTAACAAAACAAAAAAGAGCCATTTATTATCATAAAAGGGGAGAAAAAAATTTAAGTACATGGTTTAAAGAATCGAAAGAAAGTTTTTCTAAGGAATTCAGGATTGTAGCTGGTGTTTCTTATAATGGCAAGTTAAAAATAAAGAGAGTGCAAAAAAAATGTCAAGATTAACTCCAAATACTATCAGGAACATATTTTATCGCCAATTTTTCTGAATGAAATACCATCGCTTTACCCGCAGTGCCATCCATCTGTGAGACTCCATCAGGACAAAGGTAACAGTCACACATCAAAATCCACTGCAAATTTCCTAAAAAAAATGGAACAAAAAACTGGTATTAAGGCCATACCCTTCACCGATATCCCTACTAAATCTCCCGATGTGTCATCTATGGATTTTTGTGCTTTCGGACTTTTAAAAACTGCATTATCGAAACGTTGTCCCCAAACCCTAACAGGACTCTGGAAAGCTGTTCGGGATGAATGGGATAGAATACCTCTTCTGCCACTTCAAAAGGCATTATTATCCTGGAAATTGCGGTGTCGAAAGATAGTTCAGAATAAGGGATGTCAAATAGAACATTTAAAACACAAGAAATTTATGTAATTTAGTTTTGTTAATACAATGTACATTGTCTAAAAAATGTGTGAACAGTCTCTGTATTTATGCAGATTCTTCATTATTTAGTTTCTTTAAATATAATACAGGCCGATAATATTTGGTGGCAATTATTCGTGCCGTGTTGCCATTAAGTAGCTAAATAATGTACTTTTTGTGATAAGTAAATAAATAAATATTTACAAGAATAAATGTATGAGCAAAAAACATTTAGACAGATGAAAAATTCTGTTTCTGTTAAGGAATGTTCTTGTCTGTTTAAGGAATGCTCTTTCGAAAGGAGCATTTCTTAACTGAAATATCATCTTGTCAATGAGTTAAAATTAAACATTTGTTTCGTTGAATTAATGTATATTTTATGTTTGTTTCACACTAAATCCATATGAAACAAAAATTCAAGTTAAATCTACCCATCATGCTTCTCTACTTATCAACTCTCACGTACTGATTTCAAATAAATGTTTCTTTAAAAATTTTTAATTCTTTCTCAAATAGCGATACGAAATTTTTAAGAAGCCGTTTATTAAATTTCAAAACCCTCCTTACTAACGATGCCAAACTTCAAGTAGATAATCTTTCAATTAAAATACGCTTTCTACCAAAACTAAAAGAAAATCGTTAAGAATAAGACTTATTAACACGTAATTCTAAAAGAATAAATTACAGCGAATAGTATACGTGATCTAAACAACCACGCCAATTAAAAGTATCGGAAATTTCGTGTGGTTACAGTTACAGAAAAATAAAAATGATTCTATTATGAATTTAGATTTTTATAGATTTGACGCGAAAAGAACCAGTCCCAAACTACTTCTACATGCCGGCAGGAAGAAACGAATTTTTCCCAGGAGTTGAAAGGGTAGCTCCAAAATCATTAGAATCACATCGATTTAGCCAGTGCTCGCGGAATGCGCATGCGCAATCGAGTCGAACCGAAGTCATATAATGACACCCGAGTATCAAATTTTTGATTATTGTTATTATCGCAGCTATTATAGCTGTCATCGCGCAAGAACGAATCTATGCATTTATTGATGCGGTTAAGTTATCTTTTAATAGAAATCGTTTGCCGTAAGAGATTTTAGAACGAGAACGTAAGAAATTAAGAATAAAAGAAATAAAATACATTTGCTTTTGTTTTAACATCAGATCATATTGCAATACGATTTTAATACTGTAATTATAACTTCATTAAAATCTGTCCACTAGTTTTTCAGAAATTCGATATAGTTTTCTTAATTTTGCACATGAGTGCATTTTGAAAATATCTTTAATAGCTTTATTTTTTCGTAATGTTTTTGAGAAATATTTGCGGGCTTCCTTCCGCAATTAAAAAGGAGTTTTACTACAGAAATAATATACATGATAATTGCTACAGAAACAGTCCCCCTCAAATTATTCCATAAAAGCGAAAGCAAATTAAAATAGAAAAAATGATATTTTACACAGAAAAATAAAATTCTTTAAAATATTTTCCTTCATGCCAGGCCTTTTCGAAGTATAATTAAAGATAGATATTATATAAGAAAACGTCACAAAGAACTGGAGTTTTCATTACAATTCACTGCATAATTTCTATTGTTTGGAAGCCTAGACTCGTTGAACTGGAACTATTAATTAAATTAGTACAATCAAAAAATGATGCATATCGTTTATTACTTCCTTGTACGAAGTAAAAAGGAAATATTGTACTCGCGAAAAATTTCGGGTATCATACTTCAAGGAAAATATCGATTTTGACTGCTATCTAATGCAATTTAATGATGTTTTTACGTGACATTTTAAAATTTTGTGCTTTTCCATACTCCAGGTCTTGAATCTTCGCAAATGACTCTATAAGGTATTTCTCCCACTTCCCTAGCGTGCCTTCGTGGTGCAGTGGTTCTGCACGCTGGACCGGTATTCCAGAGGTTCATGGTTCGATTCCCGGCGAAAACGTTTGCTATTTTTCATATTGTCTGCTTTCAAAAAAATACCTAATGGCTCTAAAGTGGCGCCCGGACTAAAAGGGTTGCGGATGATGATTCTCCGCACCCGGGATTTGGCGACTAGGTCCCCTAAAACCATAGTCGCCCTTTAAAAAGGGGAGTATATAAGGTATTTCTACCACTTCCCTAGCGTGCCTTCGTGGTGTAGTGGTTCTGCATGCTGGACCGGTAGCATATTTCACAAGTGCACATCTGTGTAGCCACCGAGGGAGTGGCTTCTAGGATAGACCAATGAGCATCCAGTGATATTTATGTCATGTCACATGACCTTTCGCGTGCTTTAAGATTTAAGCAAGATGGTTGAAAACATTCTGCCACGCAATTTTCTGTACAAAATAATTAAAGCGTCGTCGATTACTTCTGAGACTTTAGATCAAATAGAGGCAATTATGAGGATTTCACTACCTGGTTGAAATAAATACAAACACATGTTGGATACTTCGCACAAATATCGATGTGAAATATTACTTAATAAGTGGTAAATAAGATGAAGAAAGAAATATGTGATAAACATCTGAGCCCAAATGCAATCTTTACATAAAACTATGCGTATGAGAAAAATATTGACACCAGTTATATATGTAAATCGAAGTCAGCACATTTTATTGCAGTCTATACGAAAAAGATGTTCTATAATAATAACCAATGCAGAATTTTATTCAAAATTTGCATTCGTATACATTTAGTATGCTATATTTCACATTTAATAACTGGCTCTTAAATGTACTTGCCTACACAAGAAATACTCATCAAACAACGTGAATTTATCTTATTCACAATGAATATATTCAATTTATTTACATATAATTTTTAATGTTAGCAATGGATATAATCAGATCATATGTATTCTGAATCTTACACTTTAAAAATCAAAAGAATGCAAGCACTGAAAAAAGAAGACATTAGATTCATTGTAACCGTTTCTCAGCTTTATTAAAATAATATACACTTGAAGTCTATTAATCCACATAATATGCCGTGAATATCAATCCAAATATTAATGCGTGATAAAAATCGCGAAAGTGAAATGTCAGCGATTAATTAAACTCAGAAAAAGAAATCACAATAAGATTTCTACTATTAACGTCATATATTTATAACTGCGAAGCAAATGCAAATTAAAACGTAAACAACATACGCTCACATGCACGAAGATTTAGCGTCACAAGAGCAGTAGCAGCTCATTGGTCCATTTTCGAAACCCCTCCCTCAGTGGCTATGCTGATGTGCACTTGTGAAATATGCGGACCGGTATTCCAGAGGTCCGTGGTTCGATTCCCGACGAAGGCGTTTGCTATTTTTCATCTTGTCTGCTTTAAAAAAATACCTAATGGCTCTACAACTCCAGCAAAAAAGGTAAAATTAAACACTGATAGTGGAAAATAATTTCAAGAGACATGGACAGAATCATTTGGAGTTATTGAACACAATAGAAAAGTATTATGCATTTTGTGCGGGGAAAGTGTTGTATGTCACACATCTAGTGTCAGACGGCACTTTAACACCAAGCACAAGATTGTTGCCGAACTTGGTGAAGCTGAAAGGAAGGAGTTTATTGAAGGGAATTGGAAGTTGCAATTATCTTCTTCTTAAAACAAAACCACATAATGGCCAGCTTTCAAATTTCACTATGCCTGACAAAACATGATAAACCGCTCTCCGATGGAGATTTACCGTAATTTCCGGAAGAAATGCCGCATCAGCATAAACGCCGCACTCGAGAAAAATGGCGGGAAAAAATTTAAAATTACACAGAAACGCCGCATCAGCGTAAACGCCGCAATAGATTAAATTGCGCGTGACATCGTCGTGGGCCGTATAGATGCAAAAACTCAACCTAAGTCCTGATATATGACATACCAGTTAAGAAAAATGCATGAAATGAAACCATAACTCAAAAATAAATTAAAGGTAAGAAATGTATAGCTTCTGTGCCGTTTAGAGACATTTTCAAAAATTTTCCGCTCCCTAATTAAAAACTATCCAACAAGTACTCGTACCCTAACTGATGGGATCTGTATTTGGCAGAATGCCAAGAAAAATTCATTCATGCTGAAGGGGAAATACGTCAGAGTTCGTTATTGCGAGGCTGGTGGAGTCGTGTCCGCCTTTGAAAAAAATTGCAGAAAAGGCAGGGGTGGGGAGAGGATGGGTCCTGGAAGATTCATCGAATGGCAGAGGAGAGAGACTATTCAAACTGATGAGAATGTTGATTTGAAAGGGGGAAGAATGTTATTGTTCTGAGATCTCGTTTAGGGTGAATAAGGCATGTAGGTCCGTTCAAGGGAAAGAATGTAAACAAAATAACGTTCGCAAAAAAGAAATTGAGTGGTCTTTTGTGTGGGAACAGCACCAGTCTATGCACAATGACAAGGCCATCCAAACTATGTACAATGACCATCGTAGGAAATATTTTATTTTTAGTGCACCTAAACGCCGCATGGGTAGAAACGCCGCACCCGCTGAAAATTTAAGTTTTAAACACGTAAACGCCGCGGCGTTTCTTCCGGAAATTACGGTAATAAAAAATATTTTGGGCACGTGGTCCCAAAAAGGTTCGCCACCACTGGCCTAAGGTGAGGGATGATTTCATGGAGGACTTTGTAAGGTTTTTTTTTTTTTGTAACTACGGCAAAGCATCGAGGACTATCTGTCTAAGGGAAGGGATGCCTTCAGGAAGGGACTTTCTAAGGGAAACTGACTCGTATACACGTTAAACAAGGGGAAAACCACGAAAACGCCCATACAGCCAGCAAACTCGCGAGATTCGAAGCTCGGACCGAACTACCAGTGTTTAGCGACTTTACCGCTCGGCCGCTAGTGAGACGACTTTCTAAGGGACACTGGCTCATACACATGTAAAAGAAAAACCACGAGAAAGCCCATGCCACCAGCCGTTCACGGGATTCGAACCTTGGACAGAACTATCAGTGTTCAGCGATTTTACCGCTCGTGGGCTTTTTTTTATAATAACCGTTTTAAGCGTCCAGTGTATTAAAACATTTAAAAAAACTAAGGCAAAATTCTAACCTAAAAATTTAATCCTTTACAACTACAGTTTCTTTTTTTTTTTTTTTTTTTTTTTTTTTTTTTTGCTCGGACCAACCAGTAACTCGAATTGTTTTTCCGCATATTTGTTGTAATAGCTTACAGATAACTTAAAATATATGGCACACACAGTTTAAAGAAATCTAATGATTCTTTTCTCTGAAGATAACTGATGGCCTGTGGCTCTTCCGCCGGATACAAACGATATTTTTTTTGCACTTTATCCATTCTGAATTTTATGTCTTTTCACCGTCACTCATAATCGCTTGCACCGATCACGTGCCTATTGGACTCCGTACTTTGAAAATAATATTCGTATCGTTACGACAGTCGAGTTATCAGGTTCAATGTTCCGCCTTACTTGCTTGGGGAACATTCAAGAACCTGACTCGGAACAGGGAGCTTACTAAAGCTATGTTGAATAAATGTGGGAAGTAGACGAGATACACAGGAAGGGTATACGAAACCCTTTATTTTTCACTCTTTACAATGATTTCCGGACTTCGGAATACAGAGACCAACCACTTGTGGTCTGAACGTAAGAATATAAAAATATTAACTAAACTCTAACTTAACTTTGGAATAATAAACAAAGGCCTACGTGGAAGATTGGCCGTATATTAACAGGAAGCCGTATGTAGTACAGAGAACTGTTAACACTACAATACGTTTAAAATTATTAAGAGGATTAAACCTCTGGCCTGGAAGGCAACCAGCAACCGAGTGAAAACTGCTAAGGCAAGCGGCCTGCTTCTACTAACTCCTTCCTCTCTCTCGCTTGGCAAAAAGCCACAACTTATGTACTTGGCGTTCGCCAGACAAATTTGCATAAATAAGTTAAAGATTTTAATTCTGGCCGGAAGTAGAAAATAAGAAGTGATAGTAAAGATTTAAAATAAAATAAACGTTAGTAAAACTTAAGATCTTTACAGAGTTCGTTGAACTAACGTCCAAAGCCGCATGTATAACAATAAATCTAAATAGCAAATTTAGGATTATAAGATTGACAATTGTTTTATACGCATGCATTGTTAGCGGTATTGCCCATAACAGAACTAAATAAACCTCGCTACCGCCCGCTCTCAAATTACTGCATTAAATCACGTTTACATCTGCATAGTCACCTCTGTAATATTGTAGAGTCATTAGGTTAATTGGAAGCAGAAAAGATAAAAATATGCAACCGCCTTCGCCCGGAATCGAACCACGGACCTCTGAAATACCGGCTCAGTGTGCAGAACCACTGCACCACACGCTAGGGAAGTGGGGGAAATACCTTATATACTCCCCTTTTTAAAGGGCGACTAAAGTTTTGGGGAACCTAGTCGCCAAATCCTGGGTGCGGAGAATCATCATCCACAACCCTTTTAGTTCGGGCGCCACTTGTAGAGTCATTAGGTTAACTGGAAGCAGATGAAAAATATGCAACCGTCTTCGCCGGGAATCGAACCACGGACCACTGAAATAACGGCTCAGTGTGCAGAACCACTAAGGCACGGTAGGGAAGTGAGAGAAACACCTTATAATATAATTTGGAAAAAAAAATTTTTTTTTTTTTTCAATTAACTAATTTTACATGTGCACATCTATTTCAAACTTTAACACATCCAGTATTTAATACTGGATTCAGAATGGGAAAAATGGTGTAAAATATCACTATTAATTTTCAAAAATTATGAAAAAATTCACGAATGAAATTCTTGCTGATCAGAATTACTTATGGCAATATCCCTTTTTAAAGCCACTAGTGCAATTATAAGTAACGATGAACTTCGGGATGGAAAAACACTAATGAAATTAAGAAATAAAACCAGTGCCCTCTTCGGGACTCGAATCTGGACCTCTCGAATACGCGCCGAGTGTGCTAACCGTTACAACACGAGGGCATGCCGGAAGAAGGAAGAAAATACCTTATGTAATAATTACCAGAACTTGAATGAAAATAGTTTTTTTTTTTAATTCTTAAATTAAAACTAAATACTTAGAAGGTACCCAACCTTAAAGCAATGTAAACTGCAGATTAAGCAACTTGTCAGCCTACTTCTTTCTTCTATAAAGCCTGATGCCGCAAACGTATTTTAGTTTGGTTTATGTAATTACGGCAAAGCCTTAAGGCATGCCTCCATGGAGGACTTTCTAAGGAAAACTGGCTCGTATACACGTTAAGCAGAGGGAAAACCACCATGCAGCCAGCACATTCACGGGACTCGAACCTCGGTGTCCGCCGATAATATCGCGGCAAAAACATCGCGGACGAACGTCGCGGAGAAAACAACGCAAAGAGAAAACGTCGTGCTACAAAACGTCGTGGGAAAAACATCGCAAAGAGAAAAACATCGCAGTTCTAAAACATCGTGATACAAAACATCGTGATACAAAACATCGTCGTCGAAAATAAAGCGGTTGAAAAACTTCGCAGTTTAAAAACATCGTCGTCGAAAATATCGTGGTAAAAAATAAAGTATCTACAAATCATCGCATGACGATAACATCGCAGACATGCTTTTTTTCAGGTTTTAATAATTGTAAATGGATATTCCAATAATGATTTGTTAGCGCAAGATGTAAAGAAGGATAATTTTTATTTTCACATTTTTTTATTAACTAATAAATTTTTGCTGAAAAAGTAAGAAGGAACATAGAAAATTAAGCATAGAAAATTAAAAAATTAAGCATAGAAAATTAAATGCAACTTATAGATTATATTTTTCGTGAAAAATTACCAGTAAAAACTTTATTAAAAATATTTATTAATGGCCTTTGTTAGTTAACTATGTCGGTTTAAAATTAAGTGCTATAAGTTGCATTAATTTTCTATGCTTAAGTTTCCTTTTTATTTTCTCCGCAAAAATTTATTAGTTAATAAAAAATATGAAAGTAAAAGTTATCCTTCTTTTCATCTTGGGCTCACAAATCATTATGGGGATATCCATTTGCAGTTATGAAAGCCTGAAAAAAGCATGTTTGCGATGTTATCGTCATGCGGTGATTTGTAGATACTTTATTTTTTACCATGGTATTTTCGACGACGATGTTTTTAAACTGCGAAGTTTTTGAATCGCTTTATTTTTGACGACGATGTTTTGTACCACGATGTTTTAGAACTGCGATGTTTTCTCTTTGCGATGTTTTCTCCCACGATGTTTTGTAGCACGACGTTTTCGCCTTGCGTTGTTTTCTCCGCGACGTTTTCGTCCGCGAAGTTTTTGCCGCGATGTTTTCGGCTGTAACCCGAACCGCGGACCGAACTACCAGTGTTCAGCGACTTTATCGCTCGGCCGTTGATGGGCATCAAAGATTTTTTGTAATAAAAAATATGTGATTGAGAGATTAAGTTTTCTGCATATATTATATTTATTGTTGAAGCAAGCTGTGTGGCGGCGATTTTAGCTTACTTTTTGTATATTCAATGAAGATACCAATTTCTGCCTAATTCTACTTGATGTAATTTATAATAAATCTAATTAATATTATTTATAATGCGGCTAATTTATCAGTTAAGTAATGATAATTCTTGGAATAAGATTTATTATTTAAAAATACTAATTTTGATCAAAATCAAATGCAAATAACAACCTAATCATATATTTTCTTATAATTATAAATATATTAATTCCATGTTTTTATGTTCAGAAAAAAAGTCCATACTACTTTGATTCAATGAATTATTCTTTCATAGCGGTTTAATTAATGTTTTTTAATTTGAATATTTTAGAAGTTGGTAGGAAGCTTTTAAACCAGTTCGAACGTAACTTCTAAATTTTCCAAAATATTCTTTTAATCTTCCATTTTAAAACTTTAACTCTGTAGTTTTTAAGACACAAATATCTGAATTTATAGGGTGTGTCTTCCACCTCCTTAGTACAACCACCTTCCACCTTCTTAGTTCTTCCACCTTCTTAGTTCGTGGTGTAGTGGTCAACACGCTTGACGCGTATTCGAGAGGTGCGTGGTTCGAGTCCCGGCGAAGGCATTGCTCATTTTTCCTCTCACCTGCTTCCAAAAAATTATAATGTCTCTACAAATCTATTATTCTTAATTTTAATAATAAATTAAATGGTTTCGTTAAAAAAATTTCTACTTGAGAATAGTTTTTCTACTTACAGAAACGTTAGAAATGTAAATTGTGCTGTTGTTACATACGAAATGTGAATTATTGAATTACAGATATTTGAACCGCCTTTGTGCAATTAAAGAATTCCGTACATATTTCTAAAAACAAATGAGCATTAAGGGGAATTGGAACCCCAAAATCTTAAAAAAATTATTCGGATTGTTGCATTTTCAAATTCTCTACACTTTTATCTTTCTAAAAATACCATTCTTTAATTTCTATGAAAATCAGAACTGTAAAAAAATCTAGTTTTAATTTGTCATCTACTGCTTTGATCAATGAGGATTTTTATATAAAAACGCGTTTTTCTCCAAACGTGATTTTTTTTATACTCGATGTACCTTTTCTCAGGAATGACTGCTCACGGGTATCTAAACTTTTTATGGCTTATTTATTGGGTTCCCTAATATTTACTGAAATGAGCTTTTTGTAATAAACTTAGAAAAAAATTTTTAAAAAAATTTTTTGTGTGACAAAAATGCTAAATTTCACTATGCCTAACAAAATATCCTGTAATTTACTCTAAAATTCAAAATGTTTCAAAAGCTCATTTCAGTATAATCAGATAGGTATACTTCAATTACAGAAAAAATTTCGAGTTTGTATCTACAGCAGACTTTGAGAAAAGGTACATCGAAAATGGCCAATTTAACATTGACAGTATAGGGGTTTCTGATACCCCTTAAACGGGAAAAATAATACTATACAATAAATATGGTGGAATTAAAAACCGTAACTTTAATCATAGCATTTCGGTAAAGATACACATATTTATCAGAATGAATAGTTAAAAATAAGGAAATATTACTTATATTTTCCTGAAATCCTTTTCTCAGGCTATTTTGGGAAATTTTTTGTATGCAAAACTATTGTTTTCGCTTTACAAAGCAGCCTAAAGTACACACCGATAACATCAATCTATAAAAATAAGTATAAGTAGCAAAGCATGTGGGAGATAAAAGTGAAGAATCTGATAAAGCCTAAAAATAGCAGATTTTATGTATAATATTCGATAACATCGCTTCTAAAAATAGCATATTAGGAATTATTTCGATAACATCGTTTCTTAAAACAGACGATTGACGTTATGAAACGTTGAAAGAGAATACTTAAAAACAATCTTATTCTAAAGAAAAATTCTAGATAACGCTTTAGAGAAATTGAACGGTTGAAAGTCATGCTTCTGACCACAGACGATTAAAAGATAAAAATTATATATATTTGTAATAATAAAATTCCATAGTCAAGAATACACTTAAAATTCTAACTGTATGTTCTTTTCATTTTTAATGGCGACGGTCTCTTATTTTGAAAGTACGTGGAATTAAATCCACAGCCCCGTAGTCAAGTTGTTTTTCCCGCCTTTTCTACACGTACAGTTTTAGATTGTTCTGGAAAATTTTAAAGCGAACTGGATTGGCTGACGAGGCTGACGTCATTTCTTGGAAGCTCCGCCTTTCCGGAGGCTATAAAAGGACTCGCAAAAGAATATCGGGGCTTTTTTTTTTCTTAAATGTCACGATGCAATAAACTTCATACAAAAAGTTATTAGTAATTCTTATTATTTACTCCGGATATCTGATTTTTGTAACTACTATTTCTCTTGAATAATAATAAATGGATCCCGTTTTTTAAACTTACCGTCTGATTATTTAAGATACGACTAAAGCTGATACATCACATATATATAGCCTTAGCAGGAAAAAAACCATATTTAAAAATGGCAAGCAATAATCCAAAACTAAAGAGATTACAAAACAGGTGTCATAATTTTGTCGCCAGCTTCGTACATTTATATTCTAGTGTTGCCTTTAGTTTAAATCACAAATTATTAGCTCAAAGGAGCATTTTGCCCAAAAGGGCTATTAATTTCGTTTTGTCATTTTGCGTTGATTCGCTATAAACCGCGAATCACTTTTTAAATTGTTGCCTCCAAATATTATCGCCCTGTGTTACATTAAAAAATTAAATAATGAAGAATCTATATAAATGCATATATGTTTCTGGCATTGGGATGAAACAACGGTATCCAGAGCCATCCAATTTTAAATAACGTAATCTTTCACAGAATATGGGCATCTAGAAGCACGAATTTGGAATTTGTTTTACCATTAGTCAAAAGAAGCTTTGTCCCTGCAAGAATATTGTTTTCATTTTGCGATTTTGCATCGAAAACTTTAAAAGGCTGTATCACTTTACAATTCGTTGCCATCAAATACTATTGCCCTGTTTTATATTTGAAGAAATTAAATAATGGAGAATCTGCATAAATGTATGTATGTTTCTGGCATTGTTATAAAACAACGGTACCTAGAGCCATCCAAGTTTGAATGACGTCATCCTACTGCGAATATGGGCATCTGAAAGCCCAAATTTGGAATTTATTTTATTGTCGATTCCATATTTTGTAAAACTTTAAGGAATTTTTGATTAACAAACTCAATGATTTAAAAGCGAGTAATGGCAAAACTCTACGGGAAGAAAATAAACCTTTTTATCTCCAGCGCGCGGTTGTGTATCGGAAATTTTAAAGATATGTTCACTTTAAAATTATTTTGCGACATTGCTGTTGAACTGAATTTTATGGTTTAAGAGCAAAGAACATAATATTTAATAAATGAAATTAACACAAACGTTAATAAAATTCCCCTTTGAACGTAATTTAAAATCTGAAAACTTTCAGATTTTTTTTTTTTTCTATTTTATATTTTGTAAAGCACTTATGAGTTTTTGATTAAGAAACTAAGATTTCAATGCGAGCAACTGCACGGAAAAAAAAAATCTCCAGCGCGCGAGTCTGTGTATCGGAAATTCTAAAGATACTCTTATTTTAAAATTATTTTGCCATATTGTTGTTGAACGGAATTTTATGGTTTAAGTGCGAAGAATATGATATTTAATAAATAAAGTTAATTCACAAAACGTTAAAAAAACGCCCCTTTGCGCTTAATATAAAATAGATTTCAGATTTTTTTTTAAAGTGTTGTTATCTTTTCTGAACTCCTCAACTACCCCTCGCATTTTCTCGCCATAATGGAAATTAAAGGAAAGAGAAGAGAGTATAAAAACAGAAGCTTGAAGTTTATTCAGAGCGTGATTTTGCTAGCCTAGCGCAGGTTGCTAATTTATCACGCCTTTTGGCCATTTAACAAATCTATCACCGGGTAGGCTATTGAGTCAGCCTGGTTAAGCCTTAAACTAAATTTATTTAGTCCAACGCTACTACTTAGTTTTGAATTTACTGTTTTAAATATTCTGAATACGAGCAAGATTCGTCATAGAATATATAGTCGAAAAGCAAATGGCGAGCCGCTAGGTGGCGTTGTAAATAAATGGTGTAAAAAGAGTCAGTCCTCGCATCCAACGGCATTTTTTACCTTCGATTGCGAAGAGGACTGCTGGCTATACGAACCACGAAATTTCCAGGGCGATGGATGGGTCGAGGTGGTCCCATAGCCTGGCCACCAAGGTCACCGGATCTGTCGTGTTTGGACTTTTTTTCTGTGGTGCTATATGAGAAGCTTATTCTGCGAGTGCCCCATCGAAATCAATACGGGTGTAGTCTCGAGCATCACTGTTGTTGCCAGCAATATTCGGGAAATGCCTGGTGTTTTCGCAAATGTGCGTCAATCTCTATTCCGCAGATGTGAAGCCTGCCTGACAGCTGGCGGAAGATCTTTTGAGAAATTTTTGTAAGCAGGTTCTGTTAATAAAATGTTTTTTGAAATATCTCCTCTCATTCGTGTGTTAATTCCTTAAATTTGACAGTGGAAAACTACCCTTTAACTTCTCAACGCTTATGTTCCGACCATACATTCTATGACGAATATTACTCATATAGATGCCTTCTTACACTCTGTAAAACTTTGACCAATTGCTCAGATCCACTCCGTATAATCGCCGTTTAAATATAGCGACAATTTCTCAAATTAAACATATTTTTTTTTTTTTCCTTTGAGAACTTACAGACTCCCCGTGCACCATATATGTACAACACGGGGCTTACAGAAGTAAGTTAATTAGAACATTAAAGGTTACATGTATAAATAAACATTAAAAATTACATGCATAAATAAAGCGAACAAAAGCAGAGAACAGCAGTCTGGACTTCACGAAAACAGATAAGTTCACTGGCCAAGTCACTCCGAACATTTTCAAATCGTTCTGTAAGCATAATCTAGGGCCATCAAATGTAGGGCACGAGAAAATCAAATGTTCCACATCCCGAGGAACTCTTTTTGAACATTCACATAAATTGTTTGATCGTAGATTAAAACGAAACAGGTAACATGCAAATTTACCGTGACCCGATAAAAACTGAGACGCTTTAAAATTTAACGAGAGGAAAGACTCGGAATTCAGTCTATGGTAAATAGAAGGAAGGAACTTTTTGGTGACTTCAGCATTACAAGATGAAATGTATTCCTCATTCGACATAGCTAAAAGCTTTTTATAATGAAAGGATTTCCAATAACTCTTTGGAATGCTAATGTTGATATCAATGGGTAAATTGAAGGCATCTTTAGCTAAGAAATCAGCTCTTTCATTTCCGTAGAAACCATGATGAGCACGCACATAAGCAAAGCAGATATCAATACCTCTAATTCTAAGTGAACTAACAGTTACTTATAGTTAAATTAAACATATTAATTTAGATTTTCAGTAATAAAACGGTACTTTTCTTCCCAATGTTCACTGTATTGTCTATTTCCATCAACGCCTATTCTTTCCTTTGTACTCATACGAAAAATATGCCATGCTGAGGTCATCGAGCACTCAGGCTGCGCAGTACCCATGCGCATCAGGACCGAATATGCTAAGAAGTGATCACTTCAGTCTTGTCATTGTTGCTTTTAGACAAGCTGTGACGTCACAGGTCCAATGTGCGTTTATTGACAGCTACCATGAGTGTTCATAATGTTTTTACGCAGAAGAGTCAGGACAGGACTAAGTGTGGGAAGCACCAACACATCGCCATTGGCAGAACTGGTGTCGCCCCTTCACACTAACCGTCTTGAGATGAACACCTCCAAAAAGAAAAAGGATGTTTTAATTAATTAAAATGAAATGTCAATACTTTTACGTACAGTAAGAGCCCGCTTAACGCGGGGGATACGTTCCATCAAAGTAGAGCGTAATGCGAAACAGCGCTAAACGAGGCTATCTTTACATGTAAATATTGGGGTTAGGGGAAGATGGCTAGGAAACTGGTTAGGTATTAAATTTAAAAAGTATGTTTTTTTAATAAAAATAAAACCAAACATTTATTTCTTAAAGCCCAAATTAATACCACATTATTATTTATTGCAAAAATAAAAACAAAATATAAATAACAAAACGAATATTCTTAAAAAAAACAAATAAAATTCTAAGTCAGTCATATTTAGTTAGCCTTCCGCGTTTTCAGTGTTCTGCCTTTTTGTGACAAAAGCATCTAATGTTGTTTGCCTTTTTCTTTTGCGTTGTTCTCTTAAAAGTTCTTCATAAGCGGATAGAGCATCTCTAACACCACGCCTTACTTTTGAGCTCCTGTCAAAATTCGGATCATTTTCAATGAATTGATCGATTATTTCAGTTATGGTAGACAAACTCCTTTTTACAAACGCCATCGAAAGTTCTTTTTGCTCTTCTTCTGAATCACTGCTGTCAACATTTTTGTTTTCTTCTTGTTCAGTTAATTCCTTGAGCTCATCATTAGAAAGACTAGCCGCTGCTTCTTGAATTGAATGTTTCCAATAATAAAAATATGTCTGTACAATACCGCACCAAACAAGAAATACAAGTACACTCTTTCGGATATGTATTTGAAACCTATCGCTGCATAATATTTCGGGGAATCCCCGTATGCTGCGAGCGATTTCGTGGAATCCCCGGGTTGAAATAAAAGAGCACTAAACCGAAACAGCGCTAAACGAAACAGCGTTAAGCGGGGTCTTACTGTACTTACGCCAGGCATCGGTGTTAATTGAAACGTTAATCATTAGGGCATAGAGAACTTGTGGTACGGAAGATATAGTTGCTGATGACAATGGCATTACAAATACAATACCATACATTACAGTTGATGGTGAAATTATAAATATATGTACACAAATAAACACAAATAAACAAAAAGAAATGAATTGAAAAACATTAAACAGTATTATCTTGGCTAAGTTATTGTGATATTAATGTGATGTTATTGGGACAGTGTAGCAGTTCATTGACAGTTCATGAATTGGGTTTCTTAATTTTAGTTGCGTTAATAGCAGATATAAAATTATAAATCCTGTGAATTCCACAGTAGATAGAATGCGGCCCGCTGATTGGCTATCCTAGCAAGGGTATTCTTACAATAATATAAAAAAAATCTGAAAGATTTCAGATTTTGCATTATGTCCAAACGGACGTTTTCTTAACTTTTTGTGTGTTACCTTTATTCATTAAATATCACGTTCTTTGCACTTAAACCATAAAATTAAGTTCAAGAGCAATATTGCAAAATAATTTTAAACGAGCCTATCTTTAGCATTTCCGATACCGAGTCTCGCACGCCGGAGATAAAATTTCACTTATTTTTTTTCTCCTGTACAGTGTTGCCATTGCTCGCTTTGAAATCGTGGAGTTTGTTAATGAAAAATTCGTTAAAGATTTGCAAAATAGGAAATTGATAATAAAACAAATTTCAAATTCGGGCATTCAGATGCCATTCAAAATCTGATGGCTCCAGGTACCGTTGTTTTATCTCAATGCGAGAAACATACACGCATTTATGAAGATCCACCATTATTTAATTTCTTTAAATATAATACCACAGGGCGATAGTATTTGGCGGTAACAATTTAAAAAGTAAACCGACATGTATCGTGAATCAACGCAAAATGCCAAAACGAAATTAATAGTCCTTTGAGATAATAAATCGATTTAAAATTTTCTGAGCCAGCAAAATACAGACTTTAGAATCAAAGGTTTTTTTTTTTTTTTAAAAAAAAAGATGTTTATATAAGAGAAAGCTATCAATGGTTCTTTTTTTTGACTTAATTTTAGTTACTTTTGCAAAGTCAAACATACACAGTTGTTATCTTTCATTCGAATTCACGATACAAAATTCTCAACGGAGCGTTTATTCTCATGCTATGCGTCTTGTGCTGCCCTCTGCCGAATCAATCCATTCATTAGATGATCGCCATCTTTATTTTTGAACTTCTGCTCCGTCTGAGCTTTCTTACCGCATTCTGCGCAGCGTAAAAGCTTTCTGCACGCGATTCAAAAGAATCCATTCGCTAGGATGGAAATGGCTTTTTAGTGCCTACCATCTCGGCACCATTGTATTTTATTCATTACACAAGTCTATTCTGAAATCCACACAGATGTTTTTCGTATTTTAATAATAATATAGTTAACATAATCCGCAAAACTGGGTCTAGAACACACATTTAGAACGGAATACTGATAGGTAAAACTTGCGCCATTTTCGCAAGGAAAGAGGTTGATATTGATTTTCAAACCGCAAAGACACTCCGATATGTTTTCGTCACGTATCAAGGTTTTTCTTATCGAAGATATTTTTATTAGGTATTTTGTAGTTGTCGGTATTTTATATTTCGTTAAAGCATTCTGGGAGAAATGAAAATCTTTAAGAAAGGATTTTAATTATGAAGCTTTCAAACATTTCCGTTGCATTTGTAAGAATTTATTATCTTAGCTCTGGAACTGCAATAACCATCTTAAAATATTATAAATTTATTAATTCCCCATTAATCTTGACAGCTGAATCTGTTATTTTACTTAAGGGAACTCGTACACCTTAGAACCCGTAAGATCTTAGAATATGTGACTGTTGCAAGAATTGGGATAACTTATTTATTTTAAAAGCAATTACTTCCAACTTTTTACAGCTGACTACATAATACGGCTGATTTCTGAAATAGTCATTAGAAAGTTTGTGTTGCCACAAATATTTTGATAATTTAATCCGCTTTTTGACAAAATTTTTCGTCATGTTTCCACCTTGCGCGCACAGTTTAAAACATTCTGTTGCATGATTTAATTCCATATTTAATATATAGCTTTTATAACATTCGGAAATTACTGTGAATAAAAATTCTAAGAATTTCATGTTAAATTTTTTTATTTTATTTGGAGTGGAGTTTATAAAATGTTTTTTTTTTTAAAACTTGTAATGTTTCCGTCCATAAAATTTTTTAATATTAAAACATTCATCAGATTTTTGGTTCAGTTAAAAAATAGGGCCCATATAAAGAATTCCATCCAATTTCAAGTATCTACCATTAATCATTTTTAAAATATCTTGCGCGCAAGGTAGAAAAGTAACGAAATATTTTGTCACAAAGCGGATTAAATTACAAAAACATTTCTGGCAACACAAACTTTCTGGTTACTAGTTTCCAAAGCAGCTATATTATGTAGTCAGCTGTAAAAAGTTGGAAGTAATTTCTTTTAAAATAAATAAAATATCCCAATTCTTACAACAGTCACATATTCGAAGGGTGTTAAGGGGTTTAAGGTGTATGAGCCCCCTTAAGGGCACTTGGAACCACAAAATATGTTAAATTATGTTATATAATTAGTTTAACAAAACATTAATAATAACCGGGTTTTTCAATTTTTTGCTAGAAAATTTCATTAATACTCTTACTACACTGAAGAGAAATTTTGAAATGATCTGACGATAATAAATGGTATAAAAAGGCTTTTAAACATTTTCTCAGTCCTTTAGATGCCACACCCCCTCAGTGTTTATTTTTTTTTACCTCTTAATTGTTTCAATAACTTAACTAAAAATCAGCGTTAATGAAAAGGAGCAAATTCTGTTTATGTGTACAAACTAATTTATTTAAATACAAAGTGAAGTTGGAAAAAAGTTTTTTAACTTTTAAACTGGCAAGTTTATTATATATATATATATATATATATGTGATGTATCAGCTTTAGTCGTAGCTCAAATAGTCAGACGATAAGTTTAAAAAACAGGATCCATTTATTATTATTCAGGAGAAATAGCAGTTACAAAAATCAGATATCCGAAGTAAATAAAAAGAATTACTAATAACTTTTTGTATGAAGTTTACTGCATCGTGACATTTAAGAAAAAGCCCCGATATTCCTTTTGCGAGTGTTTTTATAGCCTCTGGAAAGGCGGAGCTTCCAAGAAATGACGTCAGCCTCGTCAGCCAATCGAGTATGCATTAAATATCTCCAGAAGATTCTAAAACTGTACGTGTAGAAAAAGGCGGGAAAAACAAAAGCTTTCTGCACGCGATTCAAAAGAATCCATTCGCTAGGATCGCAATATCTTTTTAGTGCCTACCATCTCGGCACCATTGTATTTTATTCATTACACAAGTCTATTCTGAAATCCACACAGATGTTTTTCGTATTTTAATAATAATATAGTTAACATGATCCGCAAAACTGGGTCTAGAACACACATTTAGAATGGAATACTGATAGGTAAAACTTGCGCCATTTTCGCAAGGAACTACGGAATTTGACTACGGGGCTGTGAATTTAATTCCACGTACTTTCAAATAAGAGAACGTCGCCATTGAAAATGAAAAGAACATACAGTTAGAATTTTAAGTGTAATCTTGACAATGGAATTTTATTATTACATATATATATATATATATATATATCTGATAATCTGGGACAAGAATATTTTTGCAAATGTTTAAACAAACTTTAAAAAATTATGCTAGATGAAACTGTATTAAAGACAAGGCTTTACTTAATGTCATAGTGGTATAGATCTAATCGCAAAAGTCTAACTAAAATATTCGTCCAATGTTTGGTTCGGTTAGAAAATAGTGCCCATATAAAAAATTCCATTAAATTTCAAGTATGTACCATGAGCCATTTTTAAAATATCGTGCGCACAAGGTGGAAACGTGACCAAAACTTTTGTCACTAAGCGGATTAAATTACAAAAATATTTGTGGCAACACAAACGTTCTGATTTCTAGTTTCTAAAGCAGCTATATTATGTAGTCAGCTGTAAAAAGTTGGAAGTAATTGCTTTTAAAATAAATAAAATATTCCAATTCTTGCAACAGTCGTATATTCCAAGGTCATGAGGGGTTTAAGGTGTATGAGCCCCCTTAAAACATTTCTGAGTGAATAGTTTTTTTAAGCACCAGAAATGCATAATAACTTTGAAGAGATTTAGAGGGTCAATATGCCTAGAATTTCGCTTTGGCATTTTGTGTTGATTCACTGTAAACCGCGAACCACTTTTGGAACTGTTGCCATCAAATTTAAAGAAATTAAATCGTAGAGACATTAGGTTGTTTCAAAGCAGAAGACGTGAAAAATGTGCAGTGCTCTCTCCTGAATTCGAACCTCGGACGTCTCGAATGCGCACCTAGTGTGCTGGCCATTACACCACGAAGGCATGCTAAGAAGGCGGGAGAAATACCTTATAATCCCCCTTTAAAGGGCGAATAGTGATTAGGGGACCCACATCAAAATCCTGGTCCTGGAGAATCATCATCCACCACATTTTAGTTCGGGCACCCCTTTAGAGACAACAGTTTTTTTTTTTTCAAAGCAGAAGATGTCAAAAATGAGCAATGCGCTCGCCAGAACTCGAATCATGGACCTTTCAAATACGCACCGAGCATGCTGACCACTACACTGGGAAGGCATGCTAAGAAGGTAGGAGAAATACCTTATATACTCACAATTTTGAAGGGCGATTGGGGATTAGGGGACCCAATTGCCAAATCCTGGTGGCGAAGGATCATCATCATCCACCATCGTTTCTAATTCGGGCGCCACTGAAGAGATATTAGGTTATTTCGAAGCGGGACAGATGAAAAATGGGCAATGCCCTCCCCGGGACTCGAACCACAGACCTCACGAACACGCGTCGAGCGTGCTGACCATGACACCACGAAGGCATGTTAAGAAGTTGGGAGAAATACCTAATACATTCCCCATTTTAAAGGGCGACTGGGGATTAAAGGACCCAATCGTCAAATCATGGTGGTGGAAAATCATCATCCACTACAGTTTTTAGTTCGGGGGCCGCTATAGAAACATTAAGTTTTTTTTTTAAAGCAGAAGAGATGAAAAATCTCGTCGGGACTCAAACCACAGACCTCTCCAACACGCGCCGAGTGTGCTGACAACTACACCCCGAAGGCATGCGAGAAAGGCGGGAGAAATACCTTATAATTCTTTGAAAAGATGTGCATGCCATTTTTCATAGTTACATCTGCATAGTATGATGAAGTAACTCGGTCTTGACCTCAAAGCTTCGGGAAAAAGTCAAGTACGGCCCGGGAGCTAAAAGACCCATAGATTTTACAATGCAGGATTAACTAAAACAATAACTATTTTTGTTGTTACAGAAGTTAATATTCACTTCAGATTGACTGACGTTGTTAGAAAAATGATGCCTGGAATTTTATTTTCATTGAAAGTTTTAGCTTAAGCCTCACAGGAAAAAAAAAAAAAAAAAAAAAAGTTTTCAGATTTTAAATTACGTCGAAAGGGGCGTTTTTTAATGCTTTGTGTGTTACCTTTATTAAATATCATGTTCTTCGTACTTAAACCATAAAATTCAGTTCAAGAGCAATATCGCAAAATAATTTTAAACTGAGCGTTATCTTTAAAATTTCCGATTCCTTTTAGAAACAATATAACAGAAGTGTTGTTGCTACTGTTATGACTTATCTCACTTGTCTGACAGTAATATCAAAACAAGCCCACGAAATTCGTTGTCGCAAGGAGGCAAGATTGAGCCTACTGTTCGAAGAACCTTGGGCACCATGCAGTTGACACTACGACTTTACTCAGTTCCTGTCCTAGTTTTGAAAGAGAGCACCCTGGAGGGACGCATCTGAGGGTCTCTCATCCTCTTCCCTTACCATAACCTCTCGAAAGGGCTTCCGGTTCGCCGTATATTTGCAGTGCCTCTTGCCGCACAGACACCATACATTTACAAATATCTATGCCTTCTCCGAGATTTGAGCTAGTACCTTTTGGTACGGCAGTCAGAGTGATTAACCATTACTCCCGTCGGGTGGTCTAAATACATACAGTGGTGGCTGATGGCCGCTGATGACATTTTTCTATCTTGAAGACATAGTCCTTTTATTCTTCTGTCATCAATAGATGTGGTGCACCTTTTTCGGCCTTTTCCTTCTTTGTTTTTTATTGAATTTGTCTCCTGATATCGTAAACAAAACTTTCGGACTCCAGATGTAGTCACTGAACCATCCACCTGTCTTGCAATTTCAGCATAGGAAAGACCACTTTCTCGTAACACAATAATATTACATCTCTTTGTAGGTGTCCAATCTACTCTTTTATTTGATGTCATTGCTTCTTGACTAATTATTAAAAATTTTTACAAAAATTCCTACTTGTAATTGCAGTGTATAAGAAACAGGTCCTCCTTCTACAGAACAAAGCAAAATAATGAATTGTTTTAAATGTAAACATGATGTCAGCTTCTACTGACAGTTACTAACATTTGATTGGTTCTCAGAACAAGAACATTGATCGGCCAGGAAAGCTAGACATTACAAACCACTTCATAATTGTGTTTTTTATTTATATTAAAGTACATAACTTTTTTTTGTATTGCAAATAATTGAATTTTGTGTTGTTTTGTATTGAATTCAGTAATAAATTCTCTCTAAAATGATATATACAAGTTTGCATTTTGCGAAACGTAACATTTTCTATAAGCAATACAAAGTTCAAAAACATGAAAATTTCCAAAAGTGTCCACAATTTTGGCCACCAGTGTATAAAACACACACAGATAAATCTAAAACAATAAATCTAAAAGTAAGAATGATACATGAATAAACATGAGCCAAATTAACAGGGATATTGTGATGTGGTTTAAACTTCCAAGGTTGGGAAGACAGCGAGCACAGGTGAGGCATGGACAGGATTACGGTTACAGCGATAGATTGAACTAGGTCATTAGACATTTGGTAATGGAAAACGCCGGAGACTGAGGTGTCTAAGGAGAGAGAGATGTTTGCGATGTATGTCATTACGTTCACATATTCTCTACATGGCTGCGTAATGTAGAGATTTATCATTGTCTGCAGAGGATGTGAAAGAATACATTTTAAATTTTGACACACACAATTTCTTTTCTATTAATAGATTTTTACACACGCAGTTTTAAGTAAGCTTCTAGTAAAATAGGTCTTTTCCGATCAAAATTACGCTTTTCATCACGTGCTATAGTAAAAAAAAAAATCTGATGTGTATACCACATGACTTCCTTGTGCGGAATATTAAATTATACGCATTTTTTCTTGCATATCATTTAAACTTATTTGATTGAATTAAATCTACTTCGCCAACAACGCGTAAACCACAATAAAATAAATGCATTCTTTAAAATTTACTCTAGTATTTGTTTACCATAGCGACACTCTGGCGCTAGATTCACTTAACAGTATAAATAATTATATAACAGTTAACTTATATAATAATTATATAACGGAAACTAAGCTAACTGTTATATAATCCAATAATTATATAACAGTTAACTTATATATTTCGTTTATATTATAACTCATAATGCACAAAATTTATATCATTTAAAGAATAGAATTATCTAATCGTTGCCACATGCTCTTTTCAAATACTATAATAAAGCTAGAATGATGAGCAAACAAAACAAAAAAGAAACAGTTTTTCACAGACGATTGAGTATTTCTCAATCAATGAATTCAGTTCTCACTTCGCGAGAAGGCAAAAATGCATAAAAACTCAAAATATCTATATTAAAAATTACGAAGTAAATCTTAAACACTTATTTCCTCGAAAAAATTCCAAAAAGAATTAAGCATGATTTAATTGGCAATAATAAATGAAGGCGTTATCTTTGTTGTTGCGAAGCTAAGTTTCTCTAGATTGGCAACAAATCCACTAGTCCGCTGTTTCAAATGTAAACATCAATGGCCGCCATAAAAAAAAAGGCTCAGCGGGACTTGGATAACTTTAAAATTCTTGATAATTCTAAAATTATTGCATACAGATTTACTAAAGGCATAAAAACCTTAACCGGAAGATAAAAACAACATAATTCAATCATTTTTAAAGCAAAAAATGTACAATTTACAAACATATAAGAGCAAAGATACTGATATCACTGAGCCGCGTAACACAGTGGATATATATATATATATAAATATATTTATATACGTCTGGTGGGGCCGATTGCAACCAAAATACGAGGTGTACATCTACATGTTATAGCAGTCCTATATACAAAATTTCAACGTTCTGAGGCTACTCGTTTGAATTATGCGAGATACGTACGTACATACGTTCGTACAGACGCGAGGAAAAATTATCTTCAGAATTAAATTTAAAGTAGTTTTATAATTTTTTTGGAGGAAAAATGTCTTTTATTCTGTCATTACGTACAGATGTCACGCAAAAACATCGTTAAATTGCATTTGATAGTGGTCAAAATGGATATTTTCGTTGAAATATGTTGCCTGAAACTTTTCGCGATTACAACACTTCCTTTTTACTTCGTACAAGGAAGTAAAAATATGAAAGATACTTTCTTAATAAACACAAAAATCCTTAAAATAGCTTTTAGGAAACAAAATATCTGAAAGTTTTCAGATTTTATATTACGTCCAAAAGGGACTTTTTAACTTTAACATTTCGTAAAACGACTTTACCTTTGTTTAACGAATTCAACGTTTTGTGTGTTACCTTTATTTATTAAATATCATGTTCTTCGCACTTGAACCATAAAATTCAATTCAACGGCAATATCGCAAAATTTTAAGATGAGCATATCTTTAGAATTTCCGATACACAGTCTCGCGTGCTGGAGATAAATTTTTTTTTTTTTTGTTCAGTGTTGCCATAGTTTGCTTTGAAATCGTTGAGTTTCTTAATCAAAAACTCAAATTTGAAACTCATATAAAAAATCAATGCTTTACAAAATATGAACTAGGTAATAAATCAAATTCCAAATTTGGGTTTCCAGATGCCTATATTCGGGTGGGGACGTACATTATTCAAAACTGGATGGCTCTAGGTACCGTTGTTTGATCACAATGGGAGAAACATACATATATTCATGTAGATTCTTCATTATTTAATTTCTTTAAATGTAACACAGAGTAATTACAGATATATTACACATACTTTAAATAAGAGTATATATTTATCATGTACATACTACAGTGGCGTAGCTACGATTCCAGCGCCCGGGGACAACTGAAGAATTTGCGCCCCTTTAATGTGTGCCAAATAGGAAAACATTCCATTAAAACATTTCGTAGCCTCAATTTGGCGCCCCCTGGATGCTGCGCCCGGGGACAAATATCCCCCTTGCCCCACCCTAGCTACGCCACAGACATACTATTTATAACCACCAAATATACTTTTAAATAAAAGTATATATAACCATCAAGTATACTATTATTTAAAGATGTATTATAACTTTAAATAACAGTATATTTCGTGGCAAAAAATTGAAAAATGAAACGCCAATTATAGTGAATTGTCACAAAATACCAAAACGAAATTAATAGCCCTTCTCAGCTAACACCGTTTGGGCTATTTGGGATAATTAAACTAAGTACTTTGAAAAACTGAACTTTCAGAAAGCGGGAAATATTCATATAACGCAAATGCGAACTTTTTAAAATCCCTTCCACAAAAGCGTCTTAGAAAAACATATAGGTGGACAAAACTTTTTTATTTGTAAAACTGTATTCAATTTTCCTCAGTGAATCGCATGAAAAAGAGAATACATTTTACGGTTTTGTATACACTAATTTCTGACTGAAGCTCAGAAATTTGAGAAATCGTCTTACGCAGAGGAGAAAGGAATAACCCTTTTAAATTCTTGAGCTTGCCAATTTTCCCTTTTATGGTCTATAGATCACAAGTATGTTTCTGAAAATGGATTCGAAGCTAAGAAGGGGATAACATTTCACCGCAGAAAAAAGGTGATTTGATTGATATCGGCCGCTGGTGGGAACAAAAGTAGGCCAATCTCAATTTCTTATCTAAATGGATAGTTTACAAAGACTTTCGTTTTTGCGGCCTACACGAAGTTTAGGTTGATTTGGTTTATTTGATCACGGCAAAGTACAAAAAGGCTATCTGCCTATGGAGAAGGTGCCTTCGTGGAGGACTTTCTAAGGAAAACGGCTCGTATACACGTTACACATGGGAAAAACCACGAAAACGCCCATGCAGCCAGCCCGTTCGATGGGATTAAAACCCCGGTCCGAATTACCAGTGTTCAGCGACTTTACGGCTCGGCTGTGGTGGACCTTCCTCTACGAAGTCATACCTTTCCTTTACAAAATATCTCTCCAATATTCTTTAATTAAATCCACAATTAAGGGGACTCGTACACCTTAAAACCCATAAGATTTTCGAATATGTGACTTGCAAAAATTGCGATAACTTATTTATTTTAAAACCAATTACTTTCAACTTTTTACAGCTGACTACATAATATAGCTTTTTGAAATAGTAATCAGAAAGTTTGTGTTACAAACAAATATTTTTATAATTTAATCCGCTTTGTGTCCAAACTTTTCGTCATGTTTCCACCTTGCGCGCAATGTTTAAAACATTCTGTTGCATAATTTAATTCCATATTTAATATATAGCTTTTATAACATTTGAAAATTACTGTAAAATAAAAATTCTAAAAATTTCATGTTAAATTTTTATTTTATTTGGAGTTGAGTTTATAAATTGTATTTTATTAAAAAAATCAGCAATGTTTTCGTGCATAAAAGTTTTTAATATTAAAATATTCATCAGATTTTTGGTTCAGGTGTCCATATAAATAGTGTCCATATAAAGAATTCCATCTAATTTCAAGTATGTACCATTAGCCATTTTTAAAATATCATGCGCGCAAGGTGGAAACATGGCGAAACATTTTGTCACAAAGCGGATTAAATTACAAAAATATTTGTGGCAACACAAACGTTCTGGTTAGTTACTAGTTCCCAAAGCAGCCGTATTATATAGTCAGCTGTAAAATGTTGGAAGTAATTGCTTCTAAAATAAATAAAATATCCAAATTCTTGCAACAGTCATATATTCTAAGATCATAAGATATAAGGGGTTTAAGGTGTATGAGTCCCCTTAACTGCTGTATCGAATTTAAGCGGCTTTTTTATATCCCTCCATTAATTCATGGCTTTCTGTAGAATTACAGGTTACACGTTTAAGGCACTACAAGTCCGTGTATGCGTGTATGAATATTCAAATAATTTTTGCGCATGTTATTAACTTCATTGCGCACATCAATTAACCCTAACGAGTCTTAGTCGTTTAAGAATGAAAGTGTCTAAAATTATCGCCCACAAATTACGTTACTTTTATACACATTCTCCGTTTTATGGTGAGTAATTACATGAACTGACGATAAATTTTCGGCTTTTCATATTATTCTTTGGATCATTCTCTTTTATATTCGAAAACTCTTTTATTCTACCTGACTTTTGAAGAACAGCTACTAGAATTCCGGATGTTTCACCTTGTTACGAGAGAATTTCCCCTTCCGGAGTAATCACCACTGTAAATGTTTTCTTTCCATTTTGTGAAAGCATAGACAGAAGAAGGTTACAAAGAGTGTTTAGAAAGCATAATGTTCTATAAATAGAGAAAAATGGCGCAAAAAATGAGGTCAAGGTTCTTCTACTCGTTCATTGAGAAGTTATTTTCGTCTGTGGACGAAGACCTTCATTTGAACACTTTTGAGAGTTATATTTATTTTCAGAGCTTTTCCTTGTCACGGTGTAAGATTTTTCGTTCTTCGAAGTTATTAGAATTTGTCAACGAAGATAGATTGCAGTTAACAAATTAGTAGATCGTTAGCACCTCGCCAAAACCACGAATCTGTAAAATAATCGTTTTGAGAAAAATGCTTTTAAAGGATTATTGTTTTTTAGAGAACTCCAGTTATGACATCAACGGAATAATTTTATTATGTTCATCTCACATACTACGCATCTTTCTTTTATGGAAAATCGTAAAAACTTAAAATAATGAACTAGTAAAAAGAGAGAGAAAAGAAAAAAAAGTGAAAGCTTTCAGATTTTATATTACGCCCAAGAGAGTGTTTTTTAAGGTTTTGTATGTTACCTTATTAAATGTCATGTTAAACCATAAACTTCACTTCAACAGGAATATCGCAAAATAATTTTTAAGTGAGCATATCTTTAGAATTTCCAATACACAGTCTCCCGCGCTATGGCAGCCCAACACAAATCAGTCCATATATTTTAGCCATGTTTAGTTTTTTAAGACCCTCATTTTTCAAAGAAATCTTCCAGAATTTTTTAAGGTATAAAAGGAATTGTTTTAAAAGAAATTTCTATGTTACCTTTTGGCTGTATGCTAATCTCCTTATTCTATATTAGTTTTAAATTTTTACCTTGAAATCTTGCTTAAAATCAAACGGCGAACCCTAGGTGTGCCCAGATCGGGCTCAACGATCATCTGGGACAACTGAGGGTCTGAATGCTTTGTTTCTCCGCATCTCATCTGTCAGTTCATTGACAACAATGCTCGTTTCAGCACTCTTTTCGAAGCTCTATTCAATCAGTGTGCCACTTTGGGCACACCCACAGAATTAAAACGGTAAGTGCTATTTTCACAAAATTTTACTTGTGTACTCCTCTAGGCATAATTAGACTGCCTAACAACTTTTTTTTTTTTTTTTTTTTTTTTTTTTTAATCAAAACTCCGAGTAAAGGGTAAGGAGGTAAAGAGTAAGGTTCAAAAGGTAGCGTAAAGAGTAAGATAGCGTAAAGGGTAAGGTCCGAGTAAAGGGTAAGGTTTAAAAGGTAGCGTGCCGGAAAGGATTAAATATAGTATAGGGCGATAATATTTGACGGTAATAGTTTGAAAAGTGAATCGATTCAATTTGCCGCTTTGAAATTAAAATCACTTCTGGGCTAAAAACTCCAGTTTCATGGATTAGGCGTGGTGTTAACAATATGTATTTTGCAACCAGCAAGTATTTCATCGTTGTTAAATCAAGATTAGGTTAGGTTATATGTAGTTTGTAAACCTGAAAGCTTTCAGATATTACAGATTTTACATTACGCCCAATGAGGCGTTTTTTTAACGTTTTGTGGTTTACCATTATTTATTAAAAATCATGCTCTTCGCACTTAAAACATAAAACTCAATTCAACAGCAGTATCGCAAAATAGTTTAAAAAGAGCATAGCTTTAGAATTTCCGATACACAGTCTCGCGCGCTGGAGATATAAATTTTTTTTTTCCGTACCAGTGTTGCCATAATTTATATACATAATGAAACATGTCCGTATGTGTATTTGTACGCGTTACTGATTTCTTATCAATTAACTTGAGCTTTCACAATTTGATTAGAAAAACGAAAATCATTCAAAACTGCGTGCATTTTCTAAAAATGCTCCGAGCCATTTAAAAAAAAAAATCCCAGAATTGCACAAAAATGGCACTGCGCACCCCCTTGACTTTATCTATGTACACATCGACCTATTTTCATTTAAAAAGTAAAATAAAATTAACAAAAATTCAAATGTTTTTACCCTTTTAAAAAGCGGCATGAGCGATTTTGCACTTCTGAATTCCGATTCTGAATATTTTCAAAGAAAAGGCATCATTCATTATAGAAAATTACGTTTGAACAACCAACGAGATGAAATTAAGCTTTAGCGATAAGTCGGTAGCGAAATAGCGATGCAGGCATCCATTCAGTTTAGTTTAGCAAATTTTATATAAATTATAATAATGATCTGGAAGAGTTATTGACTCTTATGCTTCCATTCAGTCATGTTTAGCATTTTTCATATAAATTATAATAATATAAAGCATTATATGAAATTAACCTTTCATCTAAATTAAAACACCCATCTTAGATAGTTATTTACTATTATAGTACTTCCTTTCTTGCCGCAATTATTAGGGTTGCCGCAGTTATTTTTGGCAGCATTGGCATCAACAGTAGTTTGGCGATTTTTTACGCCCCTCGAAACCGAATAGTACCTACCCTGAAACCTTCGAGATTTTTTAAACGAATTTTGTTTATTTATTTATTTGTTGTTGTTTTTTTTCTCTTGCTGGAAAGCTAGCAGTTTTCAAAATTAGGCATAACAATTTAAATAAAATTAGTACAATGAAAAATTTTGTTAAAAGTATATTTGACCGAGACCGCATTGTTAAGTTATTTTGAACACACATATAAAGAAGGAATGCCAGGAAAAAGATAAAAAGAATAAGATATTGCTATAGCAGCGCTGAGCGTCGGTAAGGATAGGTGTGGTGTATTTAATTACGGCAAAGCACACTAGGGCTATCTGCCAAAGGGGAGGGATGCCTTTCGTGGAGGACTTTCTAAGGGAAACTGGCTCGTATACACGTTACACATGGGGAAAACCACGAAAACACCCATGCAGCCAGCCCGTTCGCGGGATTCGAACCTCAGACCGAACTACCAGTGTTCAGCGACTTTACCGCTCGGCCGCTGGTGGGCCCCGGTAAGGATAGAAAGAAGGGTTGCAAGAGACACAGAGTCATGCCAAATGAGGTGTTTGAAGGGAAAAGGATGCCAGCAAGAACGCAATAACCTTCCATCATTCTACATTAATTTATTATTATTATTAATGGCAGTTTATGGCGCATTTAGAACACAAAGCCATCGTCATTCAACAAACATCTGTAGTTAAATATACTACGCAAGAGAATATTTTTCTGCTGTAATACTTCTTAAATATACTTGAATAGAATAAATTTACTTCTACTATGCAAAAATCTAGAAGAAGATATAAATCCCTAAGTTTCAAAATTTACCTTAAGTTTATTAGCATACAGATGTAATTTTATAAACTCAAGTTCAAAAGATCAAAAGACAATCCACAGATAATAGAGTTATGGTACATTTGTTCAGACCCTTCCCCCGGGAACAGAAAACAGGAAAAATTTTCTTTCCGGAATTCGAACCACGCATCTTTCATTTGCTACCTGCATGTATTAATTATTAACAGCACGAAAGGGTTGGTTTGGTTTAGTTCGTTATGGAAAGCACACTGGGCTATCTGCCTCAAGGGAGGCATGCCTTCGTGGAGGACTTGCTGAGGGAAACTGTAATGAGGACTACAAATGGGAAAAACCGCGAAAAAAACAATGTAGCAAGCCCGTTCGCCTGGACTGGAAACCACGTCAGAACTACCAGTGTTCAGCGATTTAACCGCCTGGTGGGTAATGTTACACGCAAAAGAGTAATGTTACATTCTTTCTAATTTAAAGGACTACTGGATAAAGAAACAGTTTCCAGTTGATCAAATCCAGATTGGGATGCAGTTCCCCATATTCTAATTCGGGTGTCATTGTAAAAACATATAAACAATTCACGTTTGGTTTGGTGTATATCAGTGATTCTCAACTTTGTTTAAATTTTTAAAGCTGCCGCAACCCCTAAAGAGCAATGAAGTTTTGAACGCCCCCTATGCGAAAAAACTTGTTAATTTAGGGGTATGGGAAAGGGGCGGGTTCCTGAATTACAAAAGGCAAAATTTTAAGTAATTTTTTTCAGTAGGCTTACACACAAAATTTGTTTGTTTAACTCAATAGTTTTGCTCTGAAAGGTAATTACATTCCTTTAGTTAAAACTGAAATGACTAATACTATATATAAGAATAAATTGAGTTTAATTAAAAAAATTAAATTTAATTACATATTTAATTAAATATTCTTTGCGCCATTGCTGCAAGGAATGAAATTTAAATTTAAACAAATTTAAATTCTAAACAAATACATATAAAAGTAAAAAAGTAGAAAAACAAATTTAAATTCTAAAGAAAAAAGCCAAAATAATTTAAAAATATGCAAACATGTAAAAGATTTAATTCTCGAACTAATCTACAATATCATTTAAATTTAGAAGCATAAGCAAATTAAGTGTAAAATCTATCCATGAAAATAAATCTACTAATTTAATAAATTAAAATTAAACAATTTTTTTTAAAAAATGCATATCAAAAAGGAAAATACTAATTAAGTCTCCCGAGAAACAAGCAAGTAAAGTCAAGAATTAAACTTTTTCTTAAAAAATTAAATTTTTTAAAAATTAATTTTTTATAAAATAAAAAATCTAGAAACCAATGTATTTTAGAAATCCTTGTCTACAGAAACTTCCCCTACACGAATATGCATATCAATAAAAAGAAACTATAAAAGAACTATACATAATCCATATAATCATTCACATATGCATCTTTTAAAAAAATTGTTTAATTTAATTTTAATTTATTAAATTAGTAGATTTATTTTCATGGATAGATTTTACACTTGATTTGCTTATGCTTCTGAATTTAAATGATATTGTAGATTAGTTCGAGAATTAAATCTTTTACATTTTAAAATTATTTTGGCTTTTTTCTTTTTTTTTTTTTAGAATTTAAATTTGCTTTTCTACTTTTTTACTTTTAAACGTATTTGTTTAGAATTTAAATTTGTTTAAATTTAATACTATATATATATAAAACTGAAAGTTTTCAGATTTTAAATTACGCCCAAAGGGGAGTTTTTTTAACGTTTTATGTGTTACCTTTATTTATTAAATATCATGTTCTACGTACTCAAACTATAAAATTCTGTTCAACAATAATATCACAAATTAATTTTTAAATGAGCATATCTTTAGAATTTCCGATACCGAGTCTCGCACGCTGGAGATAAAAATGTTTTTTTCTTTTTTCTTACAGTGTTGCCATTGCTTGCTTTGAAATCCTTGAGTTTTTAATCAAAAATTCGTTGAAGTGTTACAAAATCTGAAATCGATAATAAAACAAATTTGAAATTGAAATTAGGCCTCCACATGCTCATATGCTATGGAAGATTACGTTATTCAAATTTGGATGTCTCTAGGTACCGTTGTTTTATCCCAATGCGAGAAACATACATACATTTATGCCGATTCTTTCTTATTTAATTTATTTAAACATAAGACAGGGCGATAATATATGGTGGCAACGATTTGAAAAGTGTTACAACCTTTGAAAGTTTTCCACGCTAAATGCTGAAACGAAATTAATAATCCTTCAGGGAAAATTGCCCATTTGGATTAAAAAAAAATCTTAAGCATTCTTTCATGTTAAAAATAATTCCTTATTCTTATTTAAATAATTGAAGAAAAGAAAGCAAAAATGCATTAAATTAATAATAACAATGAAAAAAAAATCAAGTATAATTAGTGGGATGTTGTGCTTGGAGCTAGTTTCTGAACATTCTGTTCAATCACCAAAAAAAAAAAAAAAAAAAAAAGTAGTGTCGAGTTCTTTAAGGTCATCCTTCCTAAAATATACGTAAATTCGCCTCACCATTCTTAGGAGCAGTCGTTTAAGTTCCTTTCATTGCTGTTACAAATGCCGTAAACTAGATAATCGATTTAATAAACTTTATGGGAGTTTTAAAATTAAATTCAAATGCCAAAACATGCTCATCGCCCCCCTACCGCCCAAAACAAGTTCACCGCCCCTCAGCATCATCTTACCGTCCTCGTTGAGAGCCAATGGTTTGTAAAATTATGGTAAGGCCTCGAGGGCTATCTGCTTAAAGGGATGGATGCCTACGTGGAGTACCTTCTAAGGCAAACTGGGTCGTACACACGTTACACACGAGGAAAACCACGAAAAAAAAAAAAACATTTCATATAAGAAATGAAAATTCTGATGTGTACACCACATGACAGAATATTAAATTATACGCACTTTTCTTGCATTTCATCTAAACTTATTGGATTGATTTAAATCTACTTCGTCAATAGCGCATAAACCACAACAGAATAAATACACTTTTTAAAATTCACTATATTTGTTTACCATAGCGACATTGTGGCTCTAAGTTCCCTTAACAGCGTTACATTTGGTTCATATTATAACTCAATGCATAAGAATTTATATCATTTGAAGAATTATCTAATCTTTGCCACATGTTCTATTCAAATACTATAATAAATATAAAAGTAATTAAGCAAACAAAACAAAAAAGAAGCACTTTTTCACAGACGATTCAGTATTTCTCATTCAATTAATTCAGTTCTCACTTCCCGACAAAGCAAAAATACATAAAATCTTAAAATATCTATTTTAAAAATTACGAAGTAAATCTTAAACACTTATTTCCTCGAATAAATTCCAGAATGGATTAAACATGATTTAATTCGTAATAATAAAAGAAGGCGTTATCTTTGTTACTGCGAAGCTTACTTTCTCTAGATTGGCAACAAATCCGCTATTTTGCCAAGTTTTAAAATGTAAACAAACATGTCCCCATCGCAAAATTAATTAGGCTTAGCTGCACTTAAACAATTTAAATTGTTGATAACACTAAAAATATTGCATGTAGATTTACTAAAGACATAAAAACGTTAACCGGGAGATAAGAATAAAATTCAATCATTTTTAAAGCCAAAAGTGCACAACTTACAAACATATAAGAGTAGAGAAACTGAGATCACTGAGCCGGTTAACAGAGTGGATATATATATACATATATTTATATACTTTTGGTGCGGCCGATTGCTACCAAAATGAGAGGTGCACATCTACGTATTATAGCAGTCCTATATATAAAATTTCAACATTCTGAGGCTACTCGTTTTTGAGTTATGCGAGATACGTACGTACAGACGCCACGAAAAATTCTCTTCAGAATTCGTTTTAAAGCAGTTTTATAATTTTTTTGGAGGGAAAAAGTCTTTAATTCTGTCCTTACGTAGAGAAGTCAGGCAAAAACATCGTTAAATTGCATTCGGTAGCGGTAAAAATGGATATTTTCGTTGAATAGGGAAATATGCTGCCTGAAACTTTTCGCGATTACAATCTTTCCTTTTTACTACTTACAAGGAAGTAAAAAGGGAATATGAAAAATCAACTATATCATTGTTGGGATTCGGAATAGGGATCTCTATACTGCTGGCTAGGGTGTAAACCGCTAACATCACTAGAGCACGCGTGGTGGAATACGAGATTTCCTTACTCCTTAAATTAAGACTTAAATTAGGTTATAAAAAAGCCAAAATCGCTGTTTTCCATGGATTCAAACCACACAATCTTTCATGATCGTTTTACCAATTACACCACGCCAGCATACATTGGGCAAGGTGAAATATTTTTATAAGACAGTTTATAAATATCTCAGATAAAAGCCTGAGAATTGAAAAAGTTCTAAAATAAAATTTAGCAAAAGGAATTAAATAACTCCCTCATCCGAAAAAGCATTTGTAGTTTTAAGGGGACTCATACACCTTAAAACCCATAAAATCTTCGAATATGTGACTGTAGCAAGAATTGGGATAACTTATTTATTTTAAAAGCAATGACTTCCAACTTTTTACAGCTGACTACATAATATAGCTGCTTTCTGAAATAGTCTTCAGAAAGTTTGTGTTGCCACAAATATTTTTATAACTTAATCTATTTTGTTACAAAATTTTTCGTCATGTTTCCACCTTGCGCGCACAGTTTAAAACAGTGCTCCGCAACCTTTTCTCACCTGCGACGTACAAAAAATCTTTCTGGAATTTCGTGGCACACCAAAGAGTTCCGAGTTATCAAGGAAGTGCCGAAAAAATTCAAATGCTGCCACACTTACAATCACACACACAACCACACAACAGTGAAATATATAAAAACATTTAAAATAGACATTATTAAGGAAAAAAAATTGCCATTGTGTATTAAATACATGATACAAAATTGCAAAATGTCAAATACATGTATTTGATTGCGGCAAACCTATATCCTACTCATGCCACACCAGTGTGCTGCGGCACACCGGTTGCAGAGCACTGGTTTAAAAGAATCTGTTGCATAATTTAACTGCATATTTTTAATATGTATCTTTTATAACATTTGGAAACTACTGTGAACCAAAAATTCTAAGAATTTCACGTTAATTTTTTATTTTATTTGGAGTTGAGCTGATAAAATGTATTTTATTAAAAAAAATCTGTAATGTTTTCGTGCATAAAATTTTTTAATATTAAAATATTCGTCATATTTGTGGTTCAGTTAGAAGATAGTGCCCATATAAAGAATTCCATCCAATTTCAAGTATGCACCATTGACCATTTTTAAAATATCGTGCGCGCAAGGTGGAAACATGACGAAATGTTTTGTGAAAAAGCGGATTAAATTAAAAAGATATTTGTGGCAACATAAACTTTCTTAGTAGTTCCTAAAGTGTAGTCAGCTGTAAAAAGTTCGAAGTAATTGCTTTTAAAATAAATGAAATATTCCAATTCTTGCAACAGTCGCATATTCGGAAATCATAAGGGGTTTAAGGTGTATGAGTCCCCTTAATAAAAAAATGACATTATTGCTTTTCACGATCTGACAATAGATATTATGCTTACCTGGACACTTCCTCCTCTTCTTTATGAATATACCACAAGGCTGAATTGAGTAACCCTCCAATCACAATCGAGCTCAGTCGGTACGTCATGGATTCAGCTGACACATTGATCATGACGTCGTCTTACGTCATACACTGCGCAATCTCCGAGTGGAGTGGAAAAGCAAGCCTATTAATAGAGAAAACTCGGTGAGGATGCACTTAGTGTTCTAAGTGCTGAGGAAAAAAACCTAGCACCTCCATTCACGACTTAAAGAGACCGAAATATCTCTCGAAAGCGATTTAATTATGGAACGTCACATAAATTTAAATTAGCTCGCTTCCCAAATAAAATGGAGCTTTTGACGAACAGGAGTCTTAGAATTCGATGTATTAAAGATGTATACTTTAGTTTGATGTCCTAAAAGTGCATGACCTTTAAGGAGAAGTATATAGGTACAGAATGATTTTCTGTTTAAGTTTTTCAAAAATGAATGCTAATCTAATTAGCGAAGAGCTTAAAAAATTAGCGGAATTGCATGTTTCTTTCAAATGAAGCTCTATCTAAATTATTCCGTTTTTTTGGCTAGAAAGGGGAAGGAGGATTTTGAAAAGTCCGTAATTAACATCAAGTGAAAATAAACCGAAAACATTTGATAAGTATTATCTATCTATCTATCTCTTCAGATATATACACACATATGCAATTGCTTTAACTTACATAAATGTTTTGCGTTAAGTCTATTTTTATATTAAAACTATATGAAAACTATATAAACTTTTCTATATTAAAACGCAATTAAGTCTATTTTTAGAAAACATGTCTCTCATAGCCCAGAATATCCTTAGGATGTTCTATTTAAGTTGCTATATCCCGGGACATACTGAGTATGATCTATCTCTTTCGATATATACACACATATGCAATTCCTTTAACTTACATAAATGTTTCGCATTAGAAAACGCAATTAAGTTAATTTTTAAAAAATATGTCTTGCATAGTACAGAATATCCTTATGATGTCCTATTTAAGTAGCAATATCCCGGGACATACTGAGGATATCCTGAGTATGATCTATGCCTTTACACATATGCAGTTCCTTTAACTTACAGAAATCTTTTGCATTAGAAAACGCAATTAAGTTTATTTTTAGAAAACATGTCTTCCATAGCACAGAATATCCTCAGGATGTCCTATTTAAGTCGCATTATCCCGGGACATACTGAGGATATCCTGAGTATGTTGATTCTGAGATGTCCTGAGGACATCGCAATTTAACATCCTGAGCATGTACCGTTTAAATTGCTATGCCCGGGACATGTGAGGATGTCCTTCAGGATGATGTTGATTTTCAGACGTCTTGACTTCATCAATTTCACATCCTGAGGATATTCATACTGCATTTTCCGGGGGATTTCCGTTGACAAACATTCTGAGGATATTATTTCTTCTCAAATTTACCACATTTAGTTTTTTGACATTGCACATCTAACAGCAACCATATTATTTAATTTTCTTTATGTATTTTGATAAGAGTTGTTTCTAAATGCTGTTCATTAAAAATATTGATGTCTAGGTTATTCTTGTTATTCCGTTATTACTTTTAACTGATACCTTTTCAGGCATTTCAAAAAAATTATTTAGACATGGGAAAGATATTTTCAATGCATTAGCAGAATCAGATTTACAATATATACTAAATTGTAAATAACATGCATTTTTTATGCAAAATTCTTTAATTTACTTGCAGATTGCAAACGCTGATATAAATATAGGCTAAATCAGAAAAAGAGACCACTCTCTTTATGTTACAGGACAGGAAATGCTTTTGAATCGTGTGCTCTGTTACTGATATTAAATTACAGTCATGCGATAATTTCGCAGTAAAAAGAATTTTCTCTGATGACTATCCACGATTCCAGAAGTTTTGGTCTTCTATAGAGATGATTGTCTTCAAGAAATAATGCTTAACATCAATATTTATTTAGATTTTTATTATATTTATATATATATACACTATTTTGCAAAAAAATCGAAGCACCAAGAAGGACTTTTGCGATCGTGACGAAATTTGGTATGCAAAAACATGTTTGATCGAACATGCAAACGATCAAATATTTGAAAAATGAACAGGAATTGCGATCATAGCGTGCATTTGTAACGCGCAATTCGCATAGTATAAAACCAGTAACAGAGGCGGAAAATTTATCTTTTTTTTGTTGCTGCCATTGAAGTTCCGTAAACTAAGATGAAGGTGCCATTAAGAAACAACTAAAGATGTCATTTCGAAAATATCGAAAACCTTACAGACAACTAAACGCCTTCGAACGTGGCCGCATTGTAGGTTTGCGTGAAGCTGGGTGGTCATACCGAGTAATAGACCGCCACTCTGCAGCGTACAGGCACTGCTGTGCAAAGACGATGGCAGCAATAGTTGCTACGAGGAAATTGCCGACGAAATGAAGGCTTCGGAAGGCCAACGGGCACAAATGGGAGGCAAGATAGGATGATTGTTCGCCAGGCTCGAACTGCCCCAACGGTATCATTGTCGACTATTCAACGCACTACAGCAACATCTCTTCCCAATACCTTCTCTCAAGAGGCTCAAATGCAACCGACTCTTCCTCCAAGCCTGTACCAACCACGGGAAATTCCCAGCGTATTACAGACGATTCCTCAGACGGGACGTCAACTGTTCTTGCGGTTTTCGCTGGGAAGACGCAGACGCACTTCATTACCTGCTCTCCTGCCCTCTGACAGAGCACCTTGGACAGCAGTTCCTTCCTTCCGACTACGTCACATATCCTGTGAATAGACTGTTCACGGACTATTACTGCAACAAGGGCATCTTAGAGATAATGAAGCAAGTGAATGAAAATAATTATATCCAAGAAACTAAAGATTAATGTAAAATGTAGAAAGGCGGCCTAACCGTCAGATTGCTAGCAATGACTAGGATGACTTCCTAACCCTGTAGTGCCATTAATTTAGTTTGGCGGAACAGGTTAAGTAAAATGACTATATACCTCCCGTTCTACAGTCCACCATCTCATGGCGCTTGTCTGAGGCGGGGTTACGCTCACAGAGGAGAGGCCTTTAAGACGTTCGCCTTTGACCCCACAACATCAGCAGAGTAGCCTGGAGTGGTGCCGCAGCCGACCATCTTGGCTGCCATCAGACTGGCATAGCATAGTGGTCAGAGATGAATCCCGCTTCACTCTTGAAGCAGATGTCCAACGTGTTCGTGTCCGGAGAGGACGGGGCCAGCGGTCCCAATCGGCCTTTGTTTACAAAGGCATACAGCCAATAACCCCTGGTGTGATGGTGTGGGACGCTATTTATTATGACAGCAGGTCATCTTTAGTCGTCCTCATTACATCTTTAACAGCTCAACAAAGGTATGTTGATACCATCCTGCCGCCGGTTGCATTACCCTTCATGGCACGTCATCCTGGGGTTATTTTCCCAACAAGATAATGTCAAACCACATACCGCTCGCATATCTCTGGACTGTCTCCGCGCGGTTGACACTCTTCCTTGGCTAGCAAGGCCACCAGATCTTTCGCCAATCGAGCATGTATGGAACATCGTAGGCCGCCAGATTCGACCACCGCAAAATATCGCAGATATGGAACGACACGTGATGAATGCCTGATAGAATGTGTCGCAAGATGACATTAGGAACCTCTACCACTCCTTGCCTCGACGAATTCAAGCATGCATTGCCACCAGGGCCGGTTCGATCAAATACTAATTTGACACACTCAATGGGTGATTGTGAGCCGTGAACAGGTGCAATGACCTCTATTTTTACTTCCTTGTACGAAGTAAAAAGAAAGTACTGTAATCGCGAAAAGGTTCAGGCAGCATATTTCAACGAAAATATCCATTTTGACCGCTATCGAATGCAATTTAACGATATTTTTGCGTGATATCTGTTCGTAAGGACAGAATAAAAGACTCGTTTCCTCCAAAAATATTATAAAACTGCTTTAAAATTAATTCTCAAGAGAATTTTTCGTGGCGTCTGTACGAACGTATGTACGTACGTGCGTGCGTACGTACGCATAACTCAAAAACGAGTAGCCTCAGAACGTTGAAATTTTGTATATAGGACTGCTATAACATGTAGATGTGCACCTCGTATTTTGGTTGCGACCGGCCGCACCGAAAGTATATAAATACTATATTTATATATATATCCACTCTGTTACTCGGCACAGTAATCTCAGTTTCTTTACTCTTATATGTTTGTAAATTGTACATTTGTTGCTTTAAAAATGATTGAATTATGTTGTTTTTGTCTTCCGGTTAAGGATTTTATGCCTTTCGTAATTCTGGAAGCAATATTTGTACAATTATCACAAATTTAAAAGCTGTTTAAGTGCGGTAAGTTTTAAATAACATGGCGGACATATTTGTTTACATTTGAAACAGCAGAATTGTAGATTTGTTGCCAATCTAGAGAGACTAAGCTTTTTCAACAACAAAAATAACGCCTTCATTTATTATTGCGAATTAAATCATGCTTAATCCTTTCTGGAATTTTTTCGAGGAAATAAATGTTTAAGATTTACTTAATTTTTAATAATTAGTAATTTAATTTTTAATACAGATATTTTGAGCTTTTATGTATGTTTGTCTTGTCGTGAAGTGAAAACTGAATTAATTGAATGAGAAATACTCAATCGTCTGTGAAAAACTGTTTCTTTTTTATTTTGTTTGCTTAATTTCTTTTTTACATTGTTCTAGCTTTATTATAGTATTTGAAAAGAACATGTGGCAACGATTCAATAATTCTTTAAATGTAATGTTTAAATTTTAACATTTTGTGCATTCTGAGTTATAATATGAATGAAGTATAATACTCTCAAGTGAACCTAGTGCCAGAGTGTCGGTATGTTAAACAAATAGAGTGAATTTTAAAGAACACCTTTATTCTATTGTGGTTTATGCGCTGTCGGCGAAGTAGATTTAATTAAATCCAATAAGTTTAAAAGAAATGCAAGAAACAAATGCGTATAATTTAATATTCCGTACAAGGAAGTCATGTGGTGTACACATCAGATTTTTTAATCTTTTTATTATCTGTGTATGAGCTATACACATGTTCAATTTCCTCAAAAACAACCTTTTCCTTCATGATGCTTCAATTTTTTTTTCTTTTTTTTTTTCCTTTTTTTTTTTTTTTTTGCAAAAGAATGTATATATATTATAATGTATATGTATATATTTTACCCTTTAAACAAAGAACGGCTAATTTTTCAATTTCAGTTTTTATTAGGTTTCGTAGTTCGTAAACAAATATTGTTTGTTTATAATGTTTAAAAGCATGATTTCACATGCATATCTTAGAAACATATCCCATGCATTTCTTGAATTATTTGATTAATTTAACGGAAAATTTACAGCAACGGAATAATTTTTATATTTTTCTTCGCAAATGTTAATTATCTTCATGATTAGGATCTACAGAATGTGTAAACTACTACACAATATTTAAAATCTAATTTTGCGTTTGAAATATTTTTATGAAGCAGTAAGTCTTTCTAATAGCTAGTGAGCGAAAACTAAAGGACCGTTGAAATTATCATACTTTTTAAAAAATGTATGATAGAAGTATCGATCCGAAAACATTTCACCTGTTTTTATGCTAATAATATTGTTTTTTAAAGACTGGATACATGAAGTAAGGATAAGCTAAAAGTACATTTATAGTTTGAGCAAAATAAGCTATACGAGCAAAACACTATTTTTCTGCTTATCTAAAAAATATCCTGGTCTTATTTAAAACCCTTAAAATTTAGTCATGAAAATCAAAAGAAAACACAAATTTTAGCTTACTGCATAGTGTAACCAATTGGATACATACTTTTTACGTTTATAGTTTTGGAAATTTCAGTGTGGTGGCACCACACTAACGGTGTAGCGGTCATTATTGTGAGTTGATGTATAGGGTGTGGACATCGTTTGTGTTTACGAATTTTTGATTTTGTTGTTATTTTGATGCATTCAAAATTTTAAACTTGTTTGAACATGTTTATAAGGCATGTATTGCTACACAAAATTGTTATTACACAACCGCCTATCATATTTTTTAGCATAATGTTGCCATTTGGCAACAATAATATTGTTACGGATTTGGTATTTAAATAGCTAATGTTAGTTGAATTATAAATTAAAAAAAAAAAAATCTGAAATTTTTCAGATTTTAAATTACGTCCAAAGGGGCGTTTTTTTAACGTTTTGAGTGTTACCTTTATTTATTAAATATCATGTTCTTTGCACTTAAACCATAAAATTCAGTTCAAGAGCAATATCGCAAAATAATGTTAAATTAAGCATATCTTTAGAATTTCCGATATACACAGTTTCGCGAGCTGGAGATAAAAGTATTTTTTTTTATATAACGTTGCCATTTCTCGCTTTTAAAGCATTGAGTTTGTAAATCAAAAATTCGTTAAAGTTTTACAAAATATAAAATCTATAATAAAACAAATTCCAAATTTGGGATTTCAGATGCCCATATTCGCAGTAGGATTTCGTCATTCAAAATTCGATGGCTCTATGTACCATTGTTTTATCACAATGCGAGAAATAGACAATCATTTATGCAGATTTTTCATTATTTAATTTCTTCAAATATAATGCAGGACTCTAACATTTTGTGGCAACAGTTTGAAAAGTGAACCGACGTTTATGAGTCCGACGCAAAATGCCAAAACGAAAGCAATAGTCCTTCGGGACTGAAATCCCTTTGGACTAATTATTTTATTCCTCGTGCAGTGTAGCGCGTGACGAATATGACAGGAAAGCTAAGCCGAAAAATTAAAAATACAAGAGCACGTGCATTTAACATTTAATAAATAAATATCTCTCTTTGATTTCGAGAAAGTTCCAAAAAATTCTCGCTCGCGATTTAAAATCTTATAAAAAGAAGAAAACCTCTCAGTTCGTTGTTATTTTAGTTAGCTTTTTGTTGTTTTAAGAGTTTGTCTTAAAAAACTACTATTGCTGACTGTAGCGAATTTGCGGATTAGCTTTCTTTAGCTCTTTTGAATTAAGTTCTCCTGAACGTTTGAGTAGTTAAAAGATAACTACTGTGAGATATTGTAATACTGCAGGAATATCTGAGGAAAATTAGGCATTTTTGTTATGATATTAATAAATTTTTTTCATTTGTCATCGGATTTGTGCATTCAGTTCAAACGAACCCGTACGCACGCAACAATATTTTCACAAAAATTGGAATAAGAACTTAGTTTAGATTTTTACTTCCTTGTACGAAGTAAAAAGGAAGTGTTGTAATCGCGAAACGTTTCAGGCAGCATATTTCAACGAAAATATCCATTTTGACCGCTATCGAATGCAATTTAATGAAGTTTTTGCGTGATATCTATACGTAAGGACAGAATAAAATACCCTTTTCCTTCAAAAAAATTATAAAACTGCTTTAAAATGAATTCTGAAGAGAATTTTTCGTGGCGTATGTATGAACGTACGTACGTATCTTGCATAACTCAAAAACGAGTAACCTCAGAACGTCAAAATTTTGTATCTAGGACTGCTATAACATGCAGATGTGCACCTCGTATTTTGGTTGCAATCGGCCGCACCAAACGTATATAAATATATTTATATATATATCCACTCTATTACCTGGCTCAGTGATCTCAGTTTCTTTTCTCTTATATGTTTGTAAATTGTACATTTTCTGCTTTAAAAATGATTGAATTATGTTGTTTTTATCTTCCGGTTAAGGATTTTATGCCTTTAGTAAATCTGTGTGCAATAGTTTTAGAATTATCAGCAATTTTAAAGTTGTTTAATTGCCGCTAAGCCTTTATTTAATGGCGGCCATTGATGCTTACATTTGAAACAGGAGACTAGTGGATTTGTTGCCAATCTAGAGAAACTTAGCTTCGCAACAACAAAGGTAATGCCTTCATTTATTATTGCCAATTAAATCATGCTTAATTCTTTCTGGAATTTTTTCGAGGAAATAAGTATTTGAGATTTACTTCGTAATTTTTAATATAGATATTTTGAGTTTTTATGTATTTTTGCCTTCTCGCGAAGTGAGAACTGAATTAATTGCATGAGAAATACTCAATCCTCTGTGAAAAACTTTCTTTTTTGTTTCGTTTGCTCATCATTCTAGCTTTATTATAGTATTTGAATAGAACATGTGGCAACGATTAGATAATTCTATTCTTTAAATGATATAAATTTTGTGCATTATGAGTTATAATATGAACGAAATATATAAGTTAACTGTTATATAATTATTGGATTATATAACAGTTAACTTAGTTTCCGTTATATAATTATTATATAAGTTAACTGTTATATAATTATTAATACTGTTAAGTGAATCTAGCGCCAGAGTGTCTGGTATGGTAAACAAATACTAGAGTGAATTTGAAAGAAGGCGTTTATTCTATTGTGGTTTATGCACTCTCGGCGAAGTAGATTTAGTTCAATCCAATAAGTTTAAATGAAATTCAAGAAAAAATGCGTATAATTTAATATTCCGTACAAGGAAGTCATGTGGTGTACACATCAGAATTTTTTTAGGTTAGTACACTGTGCTATAATACTCGTGCAATATGCTTACAAATAATACATCAAGTAATGAAAGAAAATGGTTAATGTTCTGTCTTTGGGAGATGATGTCAAAGGCAGTTAACGAAGCATCGCTGCGCAATCGTCTATCATTTGGAATGATTCAACATGAGAGACTTTCGGATCACCCATATTTGAAATGGCGTTAGGAATTCTAGCAAGGATTTAGAGCATAAATTTTGTGTTAGTAGCACCTTTTTACTATTATACTCAAACGTTCATTACATTAAAGATTTATGATGCAAGTATTGGGATTTGTGATATACTCTGGTGCATTCTAAAAAATAGGCCAAAAAATTATTTAGAAACTAAAACGTTGATGTTCTCTACCAGCTGCTTCAGATAGAATTCAATATGATTATTTTATTTGAAAAGCGATTAAAATGTTTCAGTGCAAAATTATATCTGTCGAAAGTAAATATCTTCGCGTATTTTCGAAAAGGCGCACCACTTTTAACAATATCTCCCTCAATTGCAAAAATTTGTTAGAATTTCGCTTTCAGTTGCTTTAAAACATGAAAAGGATTCTGATACATGTGTAAACAACGAATATATATTCAACTAACTAAGCAAATACGCAGAACTATATCGAATACTTTAGTAAGTGAAATTGCAGGAAATTATAATTAAAAATATTTTCTACTAACTAATAGCATTTTAGTTTTAAAATTTAAAAAAAAAAAAAAAAAAAAAAAAAAAAAAAAAAAAAAAAAAAAAAAAAAAAAAAAATCTGAAATGTTTCAGATTTTAAATTACGTCCAAAGGGGCGTTTTTTAACATTTTGTGTGTTACCTTTCTTTATTAAATATCATGTTCCTCGCACTTAAACCATAAGATCCAGTGCAACAGCAATATCGCAAAATAGTATTAAAACGAGCCTATCTCTAGAATTTCCGATACAGAGACTCACGCGCTGGAGATAAAAATGTTTTTTCTGCACAACGTTGCCATTGCTCGCTTTGAAATCCTTGAGTTTGTTAATCAAAAATTCGTCAAAGTTTTAAACAAATAGGAAATCGATCATAAAACAAATTTCAAATTTCAAATTGGGTCTTCCACATGCTCATATTCGTTAAAGGATTACGTTATTCAAAATTCGATGACTCTATGTACCGTTGTTTTATCACAATACGAGAAATATACATACATTTATGCCGATTTTTCATTATTTAATTTCTTCAAATATAATGCAGGACTCTAACATTTTGTGGCAACAGTTTGAAAAGTGAATCGACATTTATGAGTCCGACGCAAAATGCCAAAACGAAACTAATAGTCCTTCGGGATTCAAATCCCTTTGGACTAACAATGTCATTTAAAATACTAAATATTCGTAAGGTGATATAATTTTAAATATTTGCAGAGTAATATAATTTTAAATGTCAAAGAAGCACTGAGATTGAAAATGAAAAGAATATCAAACGTATGCTTAGCAATTCTCAGCTTCGTGACGTCATTGATATTGGCAAATCCTGGGTGCTTTTGCTTACTTCTACTACATGGTTCTCTTTGAATTCGTAAGAAGTTTTTTAAAAATGCATATGGAATAATTACAGCTCTGGAATTTACTGCAGATAGGTAAGAATAACTCCAAGACAGATTTGTAAGACACTGGTATTTAACACTAATTGTAATATTGTAGAGACATTATGTTGTAAGGTTCCTCACTTGGGAATTCTACGTTAAAGTTGGAAGTGAGGAACCTAAGAACTGATAAGCGAATAATCGCTAGAGTTCGGTGACAAGAAACAACAAGATAGAAGGGTAACTAACCCTTTATTATTCCAATAAGATTTAACAAAACTCCGCCTGGGAGTGTACAAATATAGCCCGCACTTTGGACTTGAACTTAAAAGACTAAGAATTAAACTAAAACTAAGATTAACTAACTAAGTATAGCCAAAGCTATCAAGGTTCAATGAGAGTTGGCACCTTAACTTATTTGACTACGAAGCTTAGCAAGGACCTAAGTACGGCCGAGCGTAAAAACAGCTTTGAGAGAGAGAGAGAGAGAGAGAGAGCGGCCAAAAAGGCAGATGCGCGTAGTTCAGAAACTCTGATTCTCTCTCTGTCTCAGTCTCTGATTCTCTCTCTGTCTCAGTACGGTATACCAAGCAGAGCTTCTAGCTATCAGTGCTGCAATTATATATGTGAACACATGTCAACAGGAGAAATTCTCCATACTCAGTGATTCGGCATCAAGTCTGGCGGCTATCGCAAGTCAAAACAGCCGGAGTCCATTGGTATACAGAATTCAGAAACAGCTTCTGACAATGCCTATTTCGCAAAGACCCACTTTAAAATGGGTTCCCGCACACACAGGGATTCAAGGCAATGAAGCCGCTGACCTACTGGCCAAGCAGGCAGCCAACTGCGCGGATATATTAGAAAGACAAACTAAACTTCCTTGGTCTCATATTAAGCGAACAACTTTGACAAGTGTGCTACAAAATTGGCAAAGTAGATGGACAGAGGCACAGGTAGGAGAAGGACATTTCGCTTACTGCCAAAAGTTAACATGGAAATAAACACCCACTGTGCTATCCTAACACAGTTCTTGACGGGTCATGGACCATTCCCAGTATACCTGAAGAGATTCAGACTTAGGAATACTCCTTTCTGCGAATGCGGAGAGAAAGGCGACACGGACCATTATTACTTCCATTGTGTACATACAAGAACCTGGCACTCGAAGAAACCAGCGGACTGTGCCTGGGCAATGTGGACGACTAACACACTCAAAAACAGAATAGCCCTTGATAAAATAGAGAAAATCTCAGGACAATGCCTAAGCAGAAACAACCGTAGATAATATTATAATGTTTCAAAAGTTCAGAACTTAAAGCAGATAACCAGAATAACGCTTAGTGCCTTGCAGTTAACAATATGTAAAAACTATTATTAGTTTATAATATTCAACCTTGTTACTCTGGAGTCTTCCCCGCCGTGATGGTATATAATTCCGTTTGGTTCATGTCCGTGGTCGGAAGCCATCATAGCGGTGCACTCACTCACTCACTCACTCTCTGTCTCAGTAAGTAACTTCGTGGTTTAAATACCGCTTTTTCTCATTAAATATTCAGCAAATTCCAAAACTACATTCTGGCCGGAAGTCAAGAATGTTGAAGTTAAGAATTTGACAGGAAAGGAACTTTAACTTAAAATTTAACCGTTAATAAAATTAACATAATCCTTACAATGTTATTTCGGAAGTTCGAATTGAAAAATGAGCAGTGCCCTCGCCGGGAATCGAACCACGGACCTCTCGAATACGCGCCGAGTGTGCATACCACTACACCACGAAGGAACGATAAGAAAACGGGAGAGATACTTTATATACTCCCCCTTTTAAAGGGCGAATGGGGATTAGGGGAACCAGTCTCCAAATAGTGAGGGGGATGGAGAATGCTCATTTACCACCCTTTTAGTTCGGGCGCCACTGTAGAGTCATTAGGTATTTTTTGGAAGCAGGAGAGATGAAGAATGAGCAACGCTTTCGCCGAGAATCGAAACACGGAGCTTTTGAATACTAGCCCGACGTGCAGACCACTACACCACGAAGGCACGCTAAGAAGGCGGGAGGAATACCTCATAATGTAATTAATATACTAGTATTTACGAAGTAGTAAAAAATACACGTTCAATAATTATCATTCAGATATATTTTAAATCATGTGAATTAGATGCGTTGTAACTTACACCAACTAAGGGTATTATTAAAAATTAAAAAAATTACCAAGTATTAGGGAGTACGTATAGTACTTTAATCGCTCAAGTTAGTTGAGCATCATGTCACTTTAGCTAAAAAGTGAATTAGAAATCTAAATGTCGAATGGAAACGCATCTGAAAACGGTGAAATTTCAGACCAGGTGGATGATAAATGTTTTGCTAGCATAACACGGTATAATGTAATAGTGGGAAGAAAAGAAAATGTTAAACTTGTAGCGACATTAGGTTTTTTTCGAAGCAGGAGATGTGAAAAATGTGTAATGCTCTCGCCGGGACTCGAACTTCTCGAATACGCGCCGAGTGTGCTACTCGTTACACCACGAAACCATGCAGAAAGAGGAGGAGAAAATACCATATACACTCCAATTTAAAAGGGCGACTGAGACTAAGGGAACCCTAGTCGCCAAATCCTGGTAGGGAAGAATCATCATCCACTCCCCTTTAGTTCGGGCGCCACTTAAGAATTTTTTCAAACAAGAAAATCCAAGAAATTCGCAATGCCCTCGACGGGACTCGAACCTAGATCTCTCGAGTGCGCTACCGTTACATAACGAAGGCATGCAGAAAGGAAGGAGAAAAATGCTATATAAATTATAGACCAGCGGTTGTCAAACTTTTTTGCTCCATGCATCCCCATCATTGCTAGACTATCATTCCATCTCCTTTACAAAATTCGAAAAATTCCGTATACAGTAAGACCCCGCTTAACGCGGGGGATACGTTCCATCAAAGTAGAGCGTAATGCGAAACAGCGCTAAACGAGGCTATCTTTACATGTAAATATTGGGGTTAGGGGAACATGGCTAGGAAATTGGTTAGGTATTAAATTTAAAAAGTATGTTTTTTTAATAAAAATAAAACCAAACATTTATTTCTTAAAGCCCAAATTAATACCACATTATTATTTCTTGCAAAAATAAAAACAAAATATAAATAACAAAACGAATATTCTTAAAAAAAAAACAAATAAAATTCTCAGTCAGTCATATTTAGTTAGCCTTTCGCGTTTTCAGTGTTCTGCCTTTTTGTGACAAAAGCATCTAATGTTGTTTGCCTTTTTCTTTTGCGTTGTTGTCTTAAAAGTTCTTCATAAACGGATAGAGCATCTCTAACACCACGCCTTACTTTTGAGCTCCTGTCAAAATTCGGATCATTTTCAATGAATGGATCCATTATTTCAGTTATGGTAGACAAACTCCTTTTTACAAACGCCATCGAAATTTCTTTTTGCTCTTCTTCTGAATCACTGCTGTCAAAATTTTTGTTTTCTTCTTGTTCAGTTAATTCCTTGAGCTCATCATTAGAAAGACTAGCCGCTGCTTCTTGAATTATTTCTTCGACATCTTCCACATTTACCCCTTCAAAATATGTCTGTACAATACCGCACCAAACAAGAAATACAAGTACACTCTTTCGGATATGTATTTGAAACCTATCGCTGCATAATATTTCGGGGAATCCTCGTATGCTGCAAGCGATTTCGTGGAATCCCCGAGTTGAAATAAAAGAGCGCTAAACCGAAACAGCGCTAAACGAAACAGCGTTAAGCGGGGCTTTAATGTACATTTATTTAAATTTAGATTATTTTTTAATGCGTTTTATGAACCAAACAAGAAAGAAAATTCAGAAAATGTTTAATTTTAAACTAGGTTACGTTAGACGAAATGAATATATTAAGTTTTCCGGTTGGTTTGTTTAAGGGGACTCATACACCTTAAAACCCATAAGATCATCGAATATGTCACTGCTGCAAGAATTGGAATAACTTATTTATTTTAAAAGCAATTACTTATTCTACAATATTTTACAGCTGACTACATATTATACCTGCTTTCTGAAATAGTAATCGGAAAGTTTGTGTAACTTAATCCGCTTTGTGACAAAATGTTTCGTCATGTTTCTACCTGGCGCGCACAGTATAAAAGCATTCTGTTGCATAATTTAATTGCATATTTAATATATAGCTTTTATAACATTTGGAAATTACCGTGAACCAAAAATTCTAAGAATTTCATGTTAAATTTTTATTTTATTATGAGTTGAGTTTATAATATGTATTTTGTTAAAAAAATTATAATGTTTTTCTGCATAATTTTTTTTTAATATTAAACTATTCATCAGATTTTTGGTTCAGTTAGAAAATAGTGCCCACATAAAGAATTCCATCCAATTTCAAGTATGTACCATTAACCATTTTAAAAAGATCATGCGCGCAAGGTGGAAACATGTCGAAACATTTTGTCAGCAAGCGGATTAAATTACAAAAACATTTGTGGCAACACAAAACTTTCTGGTTATTGCTTTCCAAACAACTATATTATGTAGTCAGCTGCAAAATGTTGGAAGCAATTGCTTTTAAAATACTATAAAGGCCGTTATTTTTGCAAGGCTTTAATTTTCGCGACCTCGTCGTAATCGAAAATTTAAGCCTAGCGAAATACTTTTTTTTTTTCCGCCTCAAATAATAATAAAAAATCAGAAATTTTTCATTTACCCAAAATTTAATGATTTATTGCACAGTTAGAAGCTTTTTATTGACAACTTTCTTTCTTATAACTATTTTTTGAATAATATACAACTATATTTCTCGAATATAAAACAATAAAATTAATAGAAGGCAACACATTCATTTAGAATACTATTTATACGAGCTTCTTTGAAGCCATTCAAAATTATCTCATGTTTGGCTTCAATACATTAAATACGCGCATAAGCCAAGCAGCGAGAATCGGTTTTAAGGTAATATTCGCAAGTCCACAGATTCTTTTTCTTCTAGAAACTGAAGCTCATTAGAATAACTCATTAAGAAACTCATTTTTCATTTTTGAGCAAACGCTTGAACTCGCCATTTAGACGAGGGCGAACTTTTCGGACAAAAGTTTCTTAAAATGCTTTATGTAAAAGATGTACTTTTGGAATTTATGAACTTTCTCAACTTTACTTAGGTACTTTTGAAATTTTTCAAATTTCGGTTGTGTTCATATAAAATTCGCGAAATTTGCAACCCGCGAAAACACCGATATATTCATTTCCGCGAAATTTCCGCCTTTACAGTAAATAAAAAAACCCAATTCTTGCAACAGTCACATATTCGAAGATCCTAAGGGGTGCAAGGTGTATGAGCCCCCTTAAAGAAAACATACTATCAATTATATTACTCCGCCTGTAAAGGTAATTATTTAGCAAACACACTGTCCATGCAGTGAAATAGTTTGTTCGGTTAGTTGGTGTGGTGTCCTTTGAGAAGTGAAATGGATCCATGAGTGGAAATCACCATTTTTGCCAGTTCCACTATCTTTTCACTATGCAGCTCTTCCTGGAAATGAACTATTTATAAAGTACAGAGGCTGTTCACACATTTTTAAACGATGTATCCTGCATTCACAAAACTAAATTACATAAAATTCTTGTGTCTTAAATGTTCTATTTGACATCCCTTATTCTGAACTACCTTTCGACACCGCAATTTCCAGGATAATAATGCCCTTTGAAGTGGCAGAAGAGATATTCTATTCCATTCCTCCCGAACAGCTTTCCAGAGTCCTGTTAGGGTTTTGGGACAACGTTTGGATAATGCAGTTTTTAAAAGTCCGAAAGCACAAAAATCCATAGATGACACATCGGGAGATTGAGTAGGGATATCGGTGAAGGGTATGGCCTTGATACCAGTTTTTTTGTTCCATTTCTTTTAGGAAATTTACAGTGGATTTTGATATGTGACTGCTAGCTTTGTCCTGATGGAGTCTCACAGATGCATGGCACTGCGGGTAAAGCGATGGTATTTCATTCAGAAAAATTGGCGATAAAATATGTTCCTGATAGTATTTGGAGTTAATCTTGACATTGTTTTGCACTCTCTTTATTTTTAACTTGCCATTATAAGAAAAACCAGCAACAATCATGAATCCCTTAGAGAAACTGTCTTTCGATTCTTTGAACCATGTACTTAAAATATTTTCTCCCTTTTATGATAATAAATGGCTCTTTTTTTGTTACAATCATTTAAATACACCCATGCTTCATCTATTGTAACAATGTTTTCCATTTTTCTTTGGATAAGTGTTTCTCATATAGAATTCTGCAGTGTGTCGTGCGTTGAGCGATATGCTTTGGAAGAAGACGAGGCACATTGCGTTTTTTCGCTTTCTTAATATTTAAATCAACGTTTATCATTTTGTTTACGGTGGACACCGAGCATTTTAATGATTTTGCGACTGTCCTTTGACTAGGGGGATTTTCCTTTAACTTTAAACAACTTACCTTTGGCAATAGTCGAAGATGTCCATTTTTTCCTTGGACACTTGTTTGGAATTTTTCTCCCACTTGAGGCTCCAATTGGACGTTTTTTTCCTTTCTTGTTGATGATATTATCTATGGACGTTTTAGATATCACAAAACCATGACTAACATCCTTTTTTGGATAACGGAGTATGCATATTTCTGTTCGGAAAGAGTGTTAATGTAGCCTTCGAACCACTGCTTTGTTAAATTCTCCATTTTGAATAAAACAAAACTTTCAAGCCACAGACGATAATTTTGACTTTTAAAAACATAGTACAATTGCAATTACTTCTTTTGTAGCAAACGAGTTTTTACTACCGCTTACCAAAATCGTCTAAAAAATGTGCGAATTGCCTCTGTATATCAAATCCTTTGGAATTTTCGACAACATATCATGCATTACCTTCAGAACTACAAAGACTATTACTTTGGAAATCAAATCATTTCAGCTACTCCGGGAAGTGACCGTGTCTAGAAATTATTGGATTGTAATCAAAATCACATGTCGTTCTCATATTTTTAGAAGCTTCAAAGTTCGACAAATAACCTTTCTCTTTTCCGGAAATGTTCCATTTCTCTTCACAGCATTCATAATTGAAATCCTTGATTTTACCAATAACAATTCTTTTCGATGCTTGAATATCGAACGTATCTTCGGCATGACCCATAGCCAAAGAATATGTATTGTAAAGAAGGAAACTTTGCAGCAGCAGGAGTTTCCCTTCGAAGGAAAAGGGAAACAACTGCGCATGCTTGAAATATTTGTCGCCAAAAAGCGCATAAGATCGAAGCTGATGTCGAAGTTCGAACAGGATCGATGGCCACGTTTATCAAGAGCTTAAAGCTGTGCGACTCCATTTTTTCCAATCCAAATTGACGGATATAAAATCAGACATCAAACTGCGATATGGATAATGCAACCTCAACAGCCAGCGAAAGTGAAACTTCACCTAATTTTCTTATTCTTCATAACCCTCCTTCCTCAGTTTCCTGTACACGTCTCGGAGGAGTAAAATCTCGGCTAGGTCCGGTCCATAAAGAGAAATTCTCGCCAACAGGTTCCGTCGCCAAATCTCTTGGCGAATTTTCCCTCTTCTTCCTAACGGCGTAGGAGACAAACTGGTTTACATTACGTCTATGGAGCCTTTGCTTCTTTACATAGACGTATGTGTAATATTTATCAGAATTACTAGCAGTAGCACTGCATAATTAGTATTGTAATGTATAGTATTGTAATGTATAATAATTGTATAATTGGTAATGTAATTAGTATTGTAATGTATAATAATTGTATAATTGGTAATGTTTCTATTATTCATCGTAACATACACTGTAAAGTCTACGTGTGTACTGCATAACTAGTATTGTAATGTATTGAAATTGCATAATTAGTATTGTAATGTATAACTGGTAAGGTATGAATTGTATCGTAATATATAGTGCATGCTGAAAAATTAGTTTTAAAATGTATTATAATTGAATCATTAGTATCGTACAAAAGCCCCCATATGGCCATGTATTTATATTTTTCTCAGATATCAACAAACACTGGGACCCGGGAAGTTGGACGGCAGCGAACCCCATCGGCGGCTCTGAATAATGACGGACGTGGTGCTGTACTGATTAACCATTAAGGTAAAGGGACAGTGTCCACGTCCTCCGTCACTTATCACTTTACATAGACAGTCGTTGCCATAGCAGCCTCTTTAGGTCGGCATGTCGGCCCTCTCACTGCCTATAAGACCAGCATGGGCTTTCAACAGTTCGTTTTCACCAAGAATTTTCTAAACTTTTACAAGGAGATCTTTTATATACGTGACCAAAATAGAAGTGTTATCAACATCTGCTAGTACTTCCAACATAGATGTTTTTACAGTCAGGCCTTTTATCAATTTATTTAAAAGCAAATATGACAGCAACCAATACGGCTTGAAAAACAGAATTGTAAGGTTCAAGGTCTTATTTTGCCATAGACCGGCCCTCATATACAGGGTGATCTTTTTTAAAGTGACAGTGTTTGAAGCGCCCTGTAGCGCGATCTAATAACTGAAATGGCACCAGACTTGGTATTTAGACTTATCAAGACATGGGAAAAAGGATTCTGTGAAAACAAAAAAAAAAAAAAAAATTAGTTCCAAAAATCGCCGCTAGGGCATTTTGGGGCGCTGCTGTAGCTTACAATAACGAGAATTAGCATAAAACACGGGTATCAAAGAAAAATGCAAATGTTGTGCGATGACAGCGCCAGTAATAGGAGCTGAGCCCCTATCATGCAAGCGGCTGATTTTGTAATCAGCCGCTTGCACGAACTGAAACCAAGTGATTATGATAAGCGAGTGACATTCGCTCTATCGTTTCTTCCCAGGGTAGAAATTGATGATACTTTCCCATGGAACATTCTGTGGGGAGATGAGTGCCATTTTTATCTCAATGGGTCCGTAAACACACAAAATAGACGAATTTGGGCCTCTCAGCAGCCCCACACCGCGCACGAAATCCCATTAAATTCCCCAAAAGTCACTGTTTGGTGTAATTTCACAGCCGAATTCGTAATTGGGCATTCTTTTTTGAGACCATCGCTCCGACAGGACCCTAAACGTGCACCATAAATGCAGAAATGTACCACGAAATGCTGCAAACGTTTGTTATTCCACAACTTCAGCAAAGAAACCGTCTCCAACAGACAATCATTATGCAAAATGGTGCTCCGCCACACATTAGTAATAAGGTAAAGCAGCTGTTGCGCCAAAACTTCACTGATGATGTCGCAGTTTTCCAGTTGCATAGCCGCCTCGTTCCGCTGACCTCATGCCATGCGATTTTTGGCTCTGGGTTTATATGAAATCTCAAGTTTATGTTGGTGGAGTATCAAATTTGCCTATTCTAAAGGACAACATAACAGACAGTGCGGAATATTCCTGGTGATATGTTACATACGGCTGTGGAGAACGTTGTGCACAGAATGCACGGTGTTATTTCTGAAAACGGTGATCACATTGAATGGGGTCTAATTTCTCACCGAGGAAGTTAATGTAGTAAATAAACAATAATTTAACTGTACGATTGTATGTCTTAATGTCCCATGTCTTGATTAGTCTAAATGCCAAGTTTGGTGCCATTTCGGCTATTAGATCGCGCTACAGGGCGGCGCTCCAAAGACTGTCACTTTAAAAAAGATCACCCTGTACCTTCCAGTAATATATGTAACCGTATCAGATCCTCATATTGTAGAGTCATTAGGATTTTTTTAGAGGCCAGAAAGATGAAAAATTAGCAAACGCCTTCGCCGGGAATCGAACCACGGACCTCTGAAATACCGGCTCAGTGTGCAGAACCACTACACCACGAAGGACGCTAGGAAAGTGGGAGAAAATACCTTATAATATACCTTCCAGTAATTTCGAGAAATAGGAGGTACTAGAAATTTCTAGACGGCCGGAGAAAACAATATAATACCGAAGAGAGAACCGACTCTCAGTTTTTTCTCAATTGGACGAGTTCGGAGTATTAAGAGATTTCCATAGGAGCTTCGCCTGCCTTTTTAAATGCGTTTTGCATTGCGTTGTGTTTAACCTTCTTAGTGTAGGTCATTCATATTTCATAGTTTGATTGTGCTTAGTATACTGAGAAGAGCTTTACGAGTATTTATGTGGAAAATTCCTGAACTCTACTGTTCTGGAAGCTGGAGACGAGAAAAATGAGTAATGCCCTCACCGGGACTTGAACCTTGGACCTCTCGAATACACGCCGAGTGTGCTGATGACTGCACCACAAAGGCATGCTAAGAAAGGCTGGTGAAATATCTACACGCCAACCTACACGTCAAATACCCGAAATACCCTACTCAATATGGCTCTAGATGGGGGTGGACACGGTGCTAAACCGATTAACCTAATGGTAAAGGGACAGTGCCCGTGCCCCCCGTCACCTATCACCTACTCAAGTGGGAACGGAATTTAAAAGATTCCTAATCAACCATCAACACACCTACAAGAACATTAAACTAATCATAGACAAGCTACAACAACGAGGTAGAGAACTGTGCCACTCATAAATAACAAAACGGGCGTAATGATGAATACCTAGCAATCGAAGTGCCACCCCACAGCTGTCCAAAGAATCATGGCTGTTTTTGCTCACCTCCACTGAAGAACGACACCTAATCTGCAGCTTCACCATTTAACTTTTCATGGAAACAATCTAAGGTACACATATGATTCAAATATGGTATTCAACAGAGAGTGCTCCTATCCTAAGTCATCACTATTTATGTGAGTGATGATTATCAACTACCAGTGCCTTCAAACTGCCAAAGCGCAGTACTTTGAACTTTACACTATTATCTGATGCTCATTATACAAAGTGCTCTCCATGCTGCTGCGCACAATTCTGTGCACATTGAATTCAATGCATAATGAACTCTGTGCAAAGTAAACTCTGCAAAATCTGTGCACAATCACACAACGATACCAACAAAAATAACATAGCATTATAACTCACATCACATCCATCTTCCCAAATGCTAAGACATTCCTCCAAGCACACCAACAAATGTCAAAACTGCAACACCTAATTAATTGTAACATGTTATCTCCATATTCATTCCTGTATACCCCAGTTTATCTGCATAATTGTTCTTCCTATGTAAATAACTTGTTACTTTAATGTAATTTATTACGTCACCTGCGTAATGTAATCTGCGTAATGACTTGAAATGTAATCTTTTGTCTTAATAAATGCCAGAAAAGGTTAGTGCAGTGGGGCAGTACCATTTTTGTCTATGACGATGTCGTGGCGCCCCTTGCAATTTTTCCTGTCCTGTCCTGGTGAAATACCTTACATACTCCCTCTTTTAAAGGGAAACTGGCGATTAGGGGACCCAATCGCCAAATCCTGGTGCTACAGAATCCTCATTCACCACATTTTCTTAGTTCGGGCCGCACTATGTAGACAAAGGATGTCAAACTCGCGGCCCACAACAAATATTTTTGCGGCCCGGCCAATATATCGGCAAATAATAATATATAATAATAAAATAACATATCGACGAAGAAAAAAATGAAATGTTTACTGCTAAGTAATTAACGATAATTTATTCAGTGTTGTTAGATTACTCACAGCGAGCTGACACACACACTACTTAAATTACAAATGCGTGTGAGTAGCTTGCGTTCAGCTACCTTCGGCTTTTGGGGGACACGTGCACTCAGAACTTGTACGCATCCCCCGATAGCCAAACTCATGGTCTCAGTATTCCAATCATAGTTTTGTACGATATATTGGTGCATGCGCGTGCATGCACTTTGCTTTATTATTACTTAATTCAAATTGTTACGGATTTCATAGTTATTTATTTATTTAGTTTTTTTTATTTAGAATTGTAATTAGATTTGCTTCCTGTTGCCTTAGCAACGCAGACGATTTTTGAAAAGACAGCTGCGTTCGAAGGTTAAAAATAGAACAGCGCGTGCATTTAATACCTAATAAATAAATATCTCGTAATTGCTGTTGCCATCCAAAAAAATCCAGATATTTATAGATGTTTCCATTATATTCGAGAAATTAATTATAAAGCTTATAAAAGCCGAGAACAAACAACTCATTTCAGTAGTAACTGTAGTTCTAGCGAACTGTTTGTTTACTTAATGCTGTGATTGATTTGTAGCGATTTCGCTGTGAGATAGAATTAGTTTCTCTGTTTTGAATTGATTTTTGCTAAACGTTTGACATTTTGTGATATTGTTAGAATATTTTTGAAGAAATATTTCAGCATTTTGATTTATCTCTTGTTGAAGGAATAAATTTTTGTTAACTTTTTAACGTTAACCGTGTTTATTCCAGCCCTTTGTATTCAGTATGTCTATATCAAAACCAAGTGGTAGTAAAATTAAACGAAAAATTGTATTTTTTGCGGCCCGCCTAAAGTTCTAGTATTTTTTGCGGCCCGCCTAAAGTTAAACCTTGTTTGTTTGGCCCAAGCGTACCTATGAGTTTGACATCCCTGATGTAGACAATAGTTTATTTGGAAGCTGGTGACGTGAAAAATGAGCAATACCCTCGTCGAGACTCGAGCCTCGGACCTCGGACCTCTCGAATACGCGCCGAGTGTGCTGACCACTACACCACGAAGGCATGCTAAGAAGGCAGGAGAAATCCCTTATAGTTCATTTTATAAAATAAATCTTATGAAGTAAAAATGTGTTCAGTGTGCATTCAATTAATACGAACGGATGCGCACACAACAGTTTCGTATACTACTGAAAAAAAAATTAAAATCATCTTACCGGTATTAATGATTTTATGAAATAAATTATTGGCAATACACTTTATTATAAACTAAATCATTGTCAACTATTTCCTACTTAAGCTGACTACTATTAAGGGGACTCATACACCTTAAAACCCATAAGATGTTCGAATAGATGACTGTTGCAAGAATTGGGATAACATATTTATTTTAAAAGCAATTACTACCAACGTTTTACAGATGACTACATAATATAGCTGCTTTCTGAAATAGACATCAGAAAGTTTGTGTTGCCACAAATATTTTTATAATTTAATCCGCTTTGTGACAATATTTTTCGTCATGTTTCCAACTTGCGCGCACAGTTTAAAACATTCTGTTTCATAATTTAATTCTATATTTAATATATAGCTTTTATAACGTCTGGAAACTACTGTGAACCTAATATTCTAAAACTTTCATGTTGAATATTTATTTTATTTTGAGTTGAGTTTATAAAATGTATTTTATTAAAGAAATTTGTAACGTTTTCGTCCATAAAATTTTTCAATAGTAAAATATTCATCAGATTGCTGGTTCAGTTAGAAAATAGTGCCCATATAAAGAATTCCATCCAATTTCAAGTATGTACCATTAGCCATTTTTAAAATATCATGCGCGCAAGGTGGAAATAGGGCGAAATATTTTGTCCCAAAGAGGATTAAATTACAAAAATATTTGTGGCAACACAAACTTTCTGGTTACTAGTTTCCAAAGCAGCTATATCATGAAGTCAGCTGTAAAAAGTTTAAAATAAATAAAATATCCCAATTCTTACAATAGTCACATATTCGAAGATCATGAGGGGTTTAAGGTGTATGAGTCCTCTTAAAGTGAGTTCGAAATGTAAACTCAATCAACATTAAACAATACCTTGAAGTATCGAAATAACAAAAAGCTGAAACAGATTTACAAATTTGTAAAGATGGAGAAATAAATAACGGAAATATAAAAGATTAAGCCATTGTTGGCTTTGAATATGAATAGCATTTTTCGCAATTTACAATTCCTGTTCTTTTGTTATGTATTATTTTTACTTTGCACTGTCCTAAGTTTTACTTTTTATGCATGTTATTTATGCACATAATTTGCCTGAACGAATAATGGCGAAAATATCGCAAAGAATAAATTTAAAAATGATGTTTGAAACCGATAATTTTGCTGACTAAATGTTCTAAAGCAAGAAAAAGATTTGCTTGAGCGTCAAACAATACTAAGTTTTTATGTTTGCACTTTTTCTTTCATTATGTAATTCAGATATGTTTCGTCTTCCTTATTCAAATAATTACACAATCAGTGTACTTTAAAATTTTTTATTCATTGTGTATGTATATATGGTGTATACAATTAAGTTTGATGTAATAAAAGAAGAAATAAAAGTACACTTACGTGAAGTAATGCTAAGAATTCACTAAAGAAAAGCAGTCATAAGATAAGCAAGCAAAGCATTGTAAAACAAATAATTCATTGCAAAGAGGAATAACAGAGAAAAGGACGAAAAGAGAGTGGTGAGTAAAACAAATTTTTTTTTGGGTCGATCTTTTCGAATAACTTCTCTTTTCTCATTTATTGTCTTTATTTTGTATTTATTTATGCAGATACAAAATAAAGACTAAAATAAGAAAGAAAGAAAAAAAAAAATCTGAAAGATCTCAATTTTTAAATCACTTCCAAAGAGGCCTTTCTTTTTTAACATTTTGTGTTACCTTTACTTATTAAGTATCCTGTTCTTCGAATTTAAACCATAAAATTCAGTTCAAGAGCAATATCGCAAAATAATTTTAAATTGAACTTAAATCTCTAGAACGTTCGATGCACAGTCTCACGCGCTGCAGATAAATTTTTTTTTTTCTGTACAAGGTTGCCATCGCTCGCTTTGAAATCCTCGAGATTGTTAATCAAAAATTTGTTAAAAGTTTTACAAAATATGAAATCGATAATAAAAAAAATTCAAAATTCTTCCAAATGCCCATATTCGCAGGAGGTTTACGTCATTCAATATTGGATGGCTCCAGGAACCGTTGTTTTATCCCAGTGCAAGAAACATATAAACGTTTATGCAGATTCTTCATGATTTAATTTCGTCAAATATAATACAGGGCGATATTATTGGTGGCAACAGTTTGAAAAGTGAAAGGGACATTCAGAGTCATTCGACGCAAAATCGCAAAACGAAAACAATAGTCCCTCAAGGTCAAAGCTTCTTTGGACTAAATAGGAAATTATTCGGAACGAAAAGGAGAAAAATTTATTATGATTATGCACAAAGTATAGTATAATTTGTACAAAAATCTGTATAAAAGGAAATCTGTACAAAAACTAATTTTTGTACAGATTATGTACTAAATTTGCCTTTTTACTTCTTTGTATGAAGTAAAGTAGGTATTGTAATCGGATAAAATTTAGGGTATAATATTTCAAAGAAAGTATCCATTTTGACCGCTCTTGAATTCATTTAAGTGATATATTTTGCATAGTATTTGTAAGTACGGACAAAAAAAAAAAAAAAATTCTTTTTTTCAAAACGGGTTATAAAATGGATTCAGAAGCGATTTTTTTTCCCGTGACGTTTGTACGTACGAAAGTATGTATCTCGCGTAACAAGAAAACAAAGAGGCGTAGAACGTTGAAATTTTATATAAGACCCTACTAAAAATGCCCCATAGAAACCAGTAAAACTTTTTATGGGTTTTTATTGACTTTTACTGGTTTCTGTTGGTCTCTGTGGGTTTTTTTTTACTGGTTTCAAAATGACCCATAGAAACCAGTAAAACTTTCTACTGGTACCTATAGAATTTTTGATGGTCTCTATTGACTTTTACTGGTTTCTATTGATCTCTGTGGGTTTTTCTTACTGGTATCAATTGACACCCATACAACCAACATTCAATGGCAGAACTTTGTACTGGTTTGTATAGATTTATATTGACTTTTGCTGGTTTTCTTACTGGTATCAATATAAGAATAAATCTTCTGTTGGTTTATATGGGTTTGTGCTATCTTTTATCTGACGTTAATATACTTCTTGTAAACAATAAAATTAACATAATGAAAATATGATCTCTTTAAGACCACCAGAGTAACCTGTAAACGTAGGTGGTCGTTTTAGAGAGGGTTTTACTAAATATGCTATTTTTTTATTTAATTTTTTTTTGGAAACAATAACAGTAATCATATACACCACACACAACGAGGTCTCTCCAAGGCGACCAGCCGCAAATAAAAATTCATCTTTGCAAGTGGTCGCCTTAGAGAGGTGATGCTCAATACCAATAGATACTCACGCTCTCAGAGATACGTTTATCTTTTAGAGGTGGTCGTCTTAGGGAGATTGCATCTGCGGAATGAATCTCTCTAAGGCGACCAGACACACTTGCAGAATTTTCTTTGTGAATGGTCGCCTTACAGAGGGAATATTCAATACCAAAGTATACTTGTTTTCAGAAATACTGGTCTCTTTCAGAGGCGGTCGTCTTAGGGAGGCGGTCGTCTTAGGTTTCTATTGATCTCTGTGGGTTTTTCTTACTGGTATCAATTGACACCCATACAACCAACATTCAATGGCAGAACTTTGTACTGGTTTGTATAGATTTATATTGACTTTTGCTGGTTTTCTTACTGGTATCAATATAAGAATAAATCTTCTGTTGGTTTATATGGGTTTGTGCTATCTTTTATCTGACGTTAATATACTTCTTGTAAACAATAAAATTAACATAATGAAAATATGATCTCTTTAAGACCACCAGAGTAACCTGTAAACGTAGGTGGTCGTTTTAGAGAGGGTTTTACTAAATATGCTATTTTTTTTATTTAATTTTTTTTTGGAAACAATAACAGTAATCATATACACCACACACAACGAGGTCTCTCCAAGGCGACCAGCCGCAAATAAAAATTCATCTTTGCAAGTGGTCGCCTTAGAGAGGTGATGCTCAATACCAATAGATACTCACGCTCTCAGAGATACGTTTATCTTTTAGAGGTGGTCGTCTTAGGGAGATTGCATCTGCGGAATGAATCTCTCTAAGGCGACCAGACACACTTGCAGAATTTTCTTTGTGAATGGTCGCCTTACAGAGGGAATATTCAATACCAAAGTATACTTGTTTTCAGAAATACTGGTCTCTTTCAGAGGCGGTCGTCTTAGGGAGGTGGTTTTTGCTACGAGTTGGTTCTCTGAATACACACACATAAGCACTTACATTTCTGATATTACAAATAAACACCGGTATCAACCAACATCTCTTTAACGCGAACAAGTTCATTCACAATCGCAAAACTTTTCTCCCTGTTAACGCTGACGTGAAGAAAAAATTCCCCCTCCCTCCCCCACTGTCAGAAGTTTCCCAAACAAGCAATATGGCGCCGCTCTAGTTATTGTTGTGTGATGGTGGTGTTATTTTCTTCGTGGTTGTAGTAATGCAATATATTATTTACTAGGATTTCCTGTATTACAAATTTTACTATGTTTTACTGTTTAGAAATTAGTAATAAATAATAAAATACCAGCACTGACCATGAATATACCACTAAAGCCATGCACGTGTAATCGTGTCTAATGTTTGAGAGAACATTGCTGATAACTGACTAGTTGTGAAATGGAGTTTCTGAGCGTGAAATTGATTTTCCATCTTTACTTTTATCCTGAAAAACAATGTGCTTAAAGACTGAAAAGTGATAATTTCAGGCTTGATAATTTGTTTCAGTGTGCAGATGCAGAAATGTAGTTTTTGCATTCTACTGAAACTGTATTTTGGAAAATTTATGTTTTTGATTACAGTTTAGAAATACTTTTTTAAAGCTTGTTCATGTAGATGCTTTATCATTTGAATATTATGTACTAATAAATTTGAGCATACCTTACTTAAAAATGATCTTGCATGATTCAATTTTGAATTTTTCGACTAATATGATGTGGCCGAGCAAAAAGAATGTTTTTTTATGTTTTAAAAAATGTACTAATTATATTTCGCGAGCAAAAAAGGTAAGTTTTATTAATGAAATAAACATTGAAGTATTTAATGTGTTTATTACTTATTGAATGGGGTAGACAAGACATACAAGCTTAAGGAATCTTTTTTCCACTACTAAAATTATGTGAAAATTTAGATGATCATAGTAGCTTAGATTGTTTTTTCTTTTTGGTCTATTTTTCTTTACAAGTATGAGACTAGAACCACATTTTTACATTAAATATTTTTTGCTATTTTGTTAAAACACATATAATCATTTTTATGCATACTTTAATTTTCATTATTATTAGTTTGATGAAGAAAATTTCAAATGTGTTTTTCATAAATTGCTTTTGAAATAGAAATAGATTTGTGAATAAGATTTATGTAATATTAAATGTACTAGTCTTGGGAGTATAAAACGTGAATTATTTATTTGAAAAAAATTACATTTAGTTGAAACCTCATATAGTGGTTATTTTCTTAAATGACCACCTCTGATAATGGCACATTTGTCAGGACAATAATTAAATAACAGGACTTAAAAATCATTCATAGTTTTGTCAGGCTACAGGAAACTGGCATTATCTTGAATTGTGGAGTTGATTGTTTTTGGAACGTTTTGCTGTATAATCAATTGACTTCAATCAATTGACTTCGGTGTAGTAATTTTTACGTGGGTATGAATTTTGCAGAAGTAATTGAAAGTTTTTACGAGACATTTAAAACCAAAGCTTTTCGGATCATGAGTCTTATAAGGGCACTGTTATAGCATTGCTTTCAAATATAGTTAGAGTAATATTTAAACATTATTTCGGAATCACTTCCACAGGGAATCCGGTTGTTCTCTGCGGATGAAAACTCATATAAATAAATCTTCTGTACAGCCTTATACAAATGCAGTTAAAATTACTGTTATTACAACTAAGCGAATATAGCCACATTTGTTTACAAAAAGTTATTATTGCTAAATACTGCACTATATCAATTTCATTTAGCATTGTAATTTCAGAAAATGCTCAGCATGAGGTATTTTTATATTATATAATCTACTGTCAAAAACAATAGCTACCTTTTCAGTACTTTAAATTTTACTATTGAGAATTTTTATGGTTCAAAATAATATTTCTATACATTATTTCAAGTATTCTTTGTACAATAGAAATCTAAATAACTTGCACCTAAAACACTGACTCAAATTTATTCCAGTAATGCATCGCTTTAATTAAATTTATGTTCCCTTGAGATGATATATGAAAAACCTTGTGTAATAATAAATTATTAATATATATATAGGTAAATAGTATTTTTATATATTTTTTCGGGTAAAGTGCAGAATCGCCCACTTATTTATTTGGCACTTTGTACAAAAGTAAAAGGAATTGGATTTTTGTCAATTTTCTTTTGACTTTTAAAGTGAAAATAGGTTGATGTGTATATGAATAAAGTCAAAGGAGTGCACAGTGGCATTTTTGTGCAATTCTGAGATGTTTTTTTAAGTGAAAATAGGTCGATGTGTACATGGATACCGAGTATGTGCAATTCTTAAAAACACGCCAAGCAGTGGGCGATTCTACACTTTCCCCATTTTCTATAGGAATTTAGTTTCATTAAATTAGTTATTTAGTATAATTATGTGTATATGAGTATATTCATACTTATTCACATAGATGGAATTTTTACAGTACGAAAGTTTATCTTTTTTACATCAAGAACTACATATACTATAAATACCCATTATGTTATAGATTTTATTTACATAAAATAGATTTTATTTATATAAAATCTGTGGAAGATTATATAGCACTAAAAGTGAGATACGGAATAAAACATTATACGCTATGAGATATTTTCTTAATTCCCTAACTGTGCGTTGAGAATTGGTATTTGTTGAAACTTGTAAATTTTTTAAAATTCATTTTGTTACAATATAATTTATTGTATTTTGGGTACTATTAAGTTTATTATATGTTATCTTCATGTTTCATTTATCTTTTGAGAGATACAGGTAACATTCAAAGTATTGTAATAAGGGGTCGGCACAGTGTTTGTATATTATTATTTCTTCACTACATTATATTTTTGGATTCATCCTTTCTTCCACGCAAAACATCTATGTGTATGCATGTCATAATAAGCTGCAGGGTGTTACTATCATTGGTAAGCGAGCTTTCAGGGGATAGCAAGTATGCTAAATTTGAACTGTATGTTAAGTTTCTAATTTGCAAGTCCCGTATCCTTTTTGCTTGCTTGTTAATAATGTTTCTCTTCCTAAAAATTTGGGTTTCTTCTAGTTTTGTTTTTTAATTTGGTTTAGTGCATTGTAGGTAACTTAAAATTTAAGCAGATGCTAGAAAGTACCATCCTTTGGCAATACATTTCTCATTAGGTATCAAACTGTTAAACAAGCTGATGTGATTAAATACAATTGTTTAATTTCCCAATTAAAGAACTGAAATAAAAATATATGCAGTGAGGTACAGTACTATATGTATATATTTATAATGAAATCAATAATATATATACAGTCAAAGTAATGATCCGCAACCATCAAATGAAATGATATTATATATATATGTAATAGATTCTGTAGTCGAATACAAGCAGCTGAATCCGTAATGAACAGCAAGAATTTTGATGGCTTAGAGATGTTGAAACTCCAATCCACAATGAATAAGAAATTTGGCAGTCGAGGTAGATTTAATTCAACTTTTCTTTCAGCAAATATGTTGCAGCCACAAACAAGTTGGCACATTATTTATGCCCATTCCAAAAATTAACATTTTTGATAAATGTGTAGTAAGAAACAAGGAGCAGACAGACTGCAATCCAGCTAATACAAAGCGTAAAAAGCAAATGCGTTACATTAAGGGTGAAATCTTAATTCAGACCGAGTTAATTTTGGTTCTCGATGCATTTTTACTCGTCTTTGATAGTTAATACTGCTGTAAAATTACTATTGGCTGTTTGAGTTTTAGTTTCTTTTACAACATCAAATTATGTAAGAGTCATATGACATGAATTAATCTCCAAATGATGCAGTGCAGAAAGATTACTGTTTTTAGAATAGAGAAGGAAAATTAATTTTACGCTGCTAATTTAATCTTTTGCATATTCCTTATTTTTCTTACATATATATATGTACATATATCATTCGATGGTTGTGAATCATGACTTTGGTTATTATCTTTCTATTCATTTTATTTTCAGAATTATATAAAGGTAGTTTAAAATTTTGTAAAGAGAATTTATACAAATATTTTGTAATATGTTTATAGATATTGACATGCATTAAGAAGGACGGGCTCGTAGGCCTCTAGATATTTTAAAATTTTTATTTATTCGCATTGAGTTTTATTTAAAATTACTTTACATGCTTTCTCTGCAATTTAGTTCTGTACATTTCATCAGTGCTAATTATGTACTTCTGCTGGTTTATGTTTTTATGGAAATTTGATTTACAGTTCTATTTTTGTGTATTGTTTTTTATAGGGATTCTGTATATGGATACCCTCTTTTATGTACGATTCTATGTATGGATACTCCACTATGGTATAATGCTGTTGGTTCTGTTTATGGGTTTTGTGCAGTGATTTTTCCAAGAGGTACCTTTATTGGTCTGTGGATTTTTGTGTTGTGGTTTTTACAGGATTTGGCGTATGGGTGCCTGTATAGGTGTACATGCTTTTGTTTACTGGTTTTTACAAGGCATAGACCTACGGAATATCCATTTTTTTTTAATGGAAATTTGGACAATGGATGGATATGCATTTAAAGTTTTGATTTTTGGCTATGGGTTTTTACTGGGATTTTGTTTATAGTGCCTACAGTTCTACAGAGATTTGGCCTACTTGTAACCGTACAGTCGTACGGGTTTCTGTTTACAGGTTTTTTACGGGTATTTCGCCTACAGGTACCTATACAGCCGTGCAGGTTTCTTTCTATGGGATTTTACGGGTATTCAGCCTATGGGTACCCGTACAAACGTACAGGTTTCTTTTTATGGGTTTTTACGGGTATTTGGCCTACGGGTACCCGTACAACCGTACGGGTTTCTTTCTATGGGTTTTTACGGGGATTTGGCGTACGGGTTTCTGTCTGTGGGTTTTTACGGGGATTTGGCCTACGGGTACCCACAGAGCTGTACGGGTACCCGTAGGCCAATTCCCCGTAAAAAATTTTATGGGTTTCTACGGGGCATTTTTAGCAGGGGAGACTGCTGTAACACGCAGTTGTGCACCTCCCTTTTTCGTTTAAATCATTCACACCAAACGTGTGTGCGTGTGTATACATATATATATTCCTGTTACTGCGCTCGGTCAGCTCATTATTATTACATGTTGGTAAATTGTGCATTTTTTGCTTTAAAAGTGGTTGAAGTATGTTGTTCCCCGAGTATAGGTGATAAAAATAGACTGCACTTATGATGGGTTCAAAGAAAAGTATACCTTGCCTTATGTTTAACATGAATACGAGACATTTTCCATTAGACGATTCATTTTGATATACTGAAACGCAATATACGTTTTCAATAGTATTTAAAACTACTGAAAAAGTATGTCTTACCAATTGATACTGATTTCTAATACAGATTTTTCGTCGTTGTGGAAAAGAAGTCGCTAAACAATAATACCCAATCGAAAGCGTTAATTAGAAACTCCACCAGAAGAAGAGAAAGCAAATCCTTACAAAAAATGAATTCTCATTCATAAACCATATTCGCCGGAATATAAGATCACATTAAATATAAGACTTAAGGGTGATAAAAATAGACTACACTTATGATGGGTTCAAAGAAAAATATACCTCTCCTTATAAGTAACATGAATACGAGCCATTTTCCTTCAGAAAGCCCTCCCCGAAGGCATCCCTCCTCTTAAGCAGATATCCCTCGTCGCTTTGCCATATTCAAATAACCTAACCTGAAATTAAAAGATGGTTTCATACATAAGCGTGATGTGTTATGCTAAAACTGAGATAACTGAATGGCTAAAATAATAAACCTTGAGGGAAGAGTCAATACATATATTTGTTTGTAACTTTGTTGTTGCTGACTAATGCTAACTTGTCTGACCTATAGGCATCCCAAGGCTACGAATTCCTAGTAGCAAGGAGCGCAAGATGGCAACAGGCGTGAGGCACCTCATAGGTGACAGTGCGATTTAGCTGCTGTTCCGCCCCCAAATTTGATGCAGAGCATCCCAGGAGGGCGAGTCAGAGGGTGTTCCACCTATCCACTACTACCACCAACCTCTCTAGAGGACATTCAGTTCGCCGAATTTTTAGAGTGCCCCCATGCAACACGGACACTATACATTTACAAACATCCGCGCCTTCTTCGGGATTCGAACCCGGGTCCTTCGCCACAGCAGTCGGCGACGCTAACTTTTATACCGGTTAGGCAGCTGTTTTTAACATGAAAATTACAAGAAAAGTGACAAATTATCTTAATGTTTCTTAAACATTAAACTTCTCAAATAAGACTGATAAGATTTTCGTACAGCATATTAAGGAAATAAAATACAGGCTGTTCGCACATTTTTTAGACAATTTTGGTAAGCGGTAATAAAAAATCGTTTGCTGAAAAAGAAGTGATTACAATTGTACTATGTTTTTAAAAGTCAAAATTACCAACTGTGGCTTGAAAGTTTTCTTTTTATTCAAAATGACGAATTTAACAAAGCTGTGGTTCGAAGGCTACATTGACGCTCTTTCCGAAGAGAAATATGCATACTCCGTTATCCAAAAACTATGTGAGAATCATGGTTTTGTGATATCTAAAGCGTCGATAGGTAATATCATCAACAAGAAAGGAAACAAACCTCAAATTGGAGTCTCAAGTGGGACAAAAATTCCAAACAAGTATCCAAGCAAAAAACGGACATCTTCGACTATTGCAAAGGTGCGTTGTTTAATGTTAAAAGAAAATCCCCCTAGTCAAAGGACAGTTGCAAAATCATTAAAATGCTCTGTATCCACTGTAAACAAAATGATAAACGTTGATTTAAATTTTAAGAAAGCGAAAAAACGCAATGTGCATCGTCTTCTTCCAAAGCATATCGCTCAACGCACGACACGCTGCAGAATTCTATATGAGAAACACTTATCGAAAGAAAAATGGAAAACATTTGTCACAATAGATGAAACATGGGTGTATTTAAATCATCTTAACAAAAAAAGAGCCATTTATTATCATAAAAGGAAAGAAAAAAATTCAAGTACATAGTTCAAAGAATCGAAAAAAGTTTTTCTAAGGGATGCATGATTGTTGCTGGATTTTCTTATAATGGCAAGTTAAAAATAAAGAGAATGCAAAAAAATGTCAAGATTAACTCCAAATACTATCAGGAACATATTGTATCGCCAATGTTTCTGAATGAAATACCATAGCTTTACCCACAGTGCCATGCATCTGTGAGACTCCATCAGGACAAAGCTAGCAGTCACACATCAAAATCCACTGTAAATTTCCTGAAAGAAATGGAACAAAAAAAATGGGATCAAGGCCATACCTTTCACTGATATCGCTACTCAATCTCCCGATGGATGTTTGTGTTTTCGGACTTTTAAAGACTGCATTATCCAAACGTTGTCCCAAAATCCTAACAGGACTCTGGAAAGCTGTTCGGGAGGAATGGGATAGAATATTTCTTCTGCCACTTCAAACGGCATTATTATCCTGGAAATTGCGGTGTCGAAAGATAGTTCAGAATAAGGGATGCCAAACAGAACAGTTAAAACACAATAATTTTATGTAATTTAGTTTTGTGAATACAATATACGTCGTCTAAAAAATGTGTGAACAGCCTCTGTATATCTTCTTATATTCAATCTAGAAAAATATATCATCATATCTTCTCCTGTCATTGCACATAACCTGCTTCTATAAAAAGCTCAGCAAATAACTGCGCAAATTGAAGAAAAAAAGTTCAAACTTACAAAAGGAATTCTTTTATATATATATATATAGGAGTTCACAGCAAAATTGGTTATATATATTTTACGGTGTTGATGCACTATAGGATAAGACTGGTTTTGATCCATGTATTTCGTTAAACTATTCGGGGGGGGATATCTTGGTAAAACGAAATTTTACAACTGGTTAGCCATCCTAGACTTCATGTTTTCGGTATTGTAAACTCGCTTTTCTTTCATATATCTCTTCATATGAAAAGACATCCAGATGTGACACTATGACAGCTCGGGCAAATGTGTCAAATGTAGGTATATTTTTAGCCGCTGTATAAAGTATCCATCAATGCTGGCTACACGAAGTTTAAAAATACTCAAAGAGGATCAGATGAAACCTACTGTAAGATAAAATACAACTCACAAGTATTTTTATTTTGAAGAAAATGACATAACTATTATAGAAATATCTCACAGACATATCAGCCTGAAAGCTTTTAAAATTTTAGATTGAATCATAAGCAATTTCCTTAGTTAAAACTATACATTTTAAAGTAGGTATTTGTATATTATTGCAAAACGAAAATAATTAACACTAAGAAGTAAAACTCAGAAATCCATTCGGAATGTTTTTTTTAACACTACGAGGGGTATATAAAAAATTGTTTCATATGAAGAGGTTTACTATTTTAAATTATCTTCATACCATCGTATTGTTCCCTCCCTCCAAAAATATTACACCCAAAGGAGCTTTTTCTTTAACGTTTTTTTTTGTTATCTTTATGTATTAAGAATCATATACTTCGCACTTAAACCATAAAATTCAATTCAGCGGCAATATTGCAAAATAGTTTCAAAATGAGCATATGTTTAGAATTTCCGATACACAGTCTCGCGTGCTGGAGATAAAAATGTTTTTTTTCCGTACAGTGTTACCATTGCTCGCTTAGAAATTGTTGAGTTTCTTAATAAAATATTCGTAAATACTTTACAAAATATGAAAAAGATAATAAAACAAATTCCAATTTAAGGTTTCCAGATGCCCATATTTGGGTGGAGACGTACGTTATTCAAAATTCGATGGCTCTAGGTACCATTGTTTTATCAAAATGCGAGAAGCATGTAGGCAGACTTTTCATTACTTAATTTCTTTAAATATAATACAGGGCGAACAAGTTGGGTGCTTACAATTTGAAACATGATTCAGACTTTTAAAGTTTTTGACGCAAAATGCCAAAACGAAATTAATAACCCTTCTAAGGTAACGTCCTTTGGGATAAAAAAATAATAGTCGATGAAGAAATGAAACTGAATAGATAGAAGGTATAAACATTCAGGCTCTAATAACGAGTGTTTCAGAAATTCCGTATATATGCATCTATAAAAGGAAAATAAATACCGGGTGGCCATAATTAAACTGACAGTGCTCACAGTGTTCTGTAGCGCGATCTATTTGCGAGAATGACGCCACATTTTGTAGGAAGATTAAACAAGACGGAAGACGGAGGATTCCGCGAAAACAAATTAGTTCCAAAAGTCACCGCTAGGGGTATATTTGGCGCTGTGTAATAGAGTGTTAACAAATGCAAATTAATACGGAATAAAATTACCTTTTATTATGGATATGCCTTATGGAATATGGATATGCCTTATGGAATATGGATATGCCTTACAGTACGGTATGGAAAATCTTACGAAAGATTATCAACTTCTATCCGTACAAGATCAGCCGTGTACAGGAGTTACTGTACCCCGACCATGATAAGCGATTGACTTTTGCTCTCACCTTTCTTTCCGGAATTGAGGTGAATGATGCTTGGCCGTGATGGATGATCTCATGGGGAGACGAGGCCCACTTTTACCTGAATGGAACTGTGAATACCCAGAACTGCCGAATTTGGGATGACAAATCACCACGTGCAGTCAAAGCAATTCCCTCACATTCACCATAGGTAACTGTTTGGTGTGGGTTCACAGCGGAATTTACCGTAGGTCCATTCTTCTATGGCCCACCAACGGCCGAGCGGTAAAGTCGCTGAACACTGGTAGTTCGGTCCGAGGTTCGAATCCCGCGAACGGGCTGGCTGCATGGGTCTTTTCGTGGTTTTCCCCATGTGTAACGTGTATACGAGCCAGTTTCCCTTAGAAAGTCCTCCACGAAAGCATCCCTTCTCTTAGGCAGATAGCCCTAGTGTGCTTTGCCATAATTAAATACACCAAACACCACCAAATACCATTCTTCTATGAGAACTTTACCCCGACAGGTCCGAAAACCTGTTCTGTTACCGGAGAGAAATATCGCCACATGTTGAACAGCTTTGTCATTCCGGCACTTCAGCAAAGACAATGCCTGGGGGAAATCATTTTTATGCAAGATGCAGCCCCTCCACATGCTGCTGTACGGGTGCAACAGATGCTACGACAGAAATTCACAACAGAAAGAGTCATTAGGAGCTACTTTCCAACTGCATGGTCACCTCGGTCGCCTGACCTTACCCCATGCGACTTCTGGCTGTGGGGTTACTTAAGTCCAAGGTCTATTAAGGAGTGGTCCAGGACCTGGCTACGTTGAAGGATAACATATCACGGACTGTACGGGAGATTCCTCCAGACATGTTACTTTCTGCTGTTGTGCGTACTGTGCACAGAATGCAATATGTGGTCCACAGCAACGGCGGCCACATTGAACCTCATTTGAATGCAAAATAAAAGGTAATTTCCGTATTGATTTGCATTTGTTAACACTCTATTTTTCCATTACACAGCGCCAAATATTCCCCTAGCGGCGACTTTTGGAACTAATTTTTTTTTTTTTTTCGCGGAATCCTTCGTCCCCCGTCTTGTTTAATCGTCCTACAAAATGTGGCGTCATTCTCGAAAATAGATCGCGCTACAGAACACTGTGAGCGCTGTCAGTTTAATTATGGCCACCCGTTATATGATTTAATATTAGTTTCTACAGTGGTGATATTTTAAATCCTGCTTAGAATCTTTTTGAAGCTATTTAGAAATCAAATAAATTATTTGAAAACACTCGATATGAATTTTAAATTGAAACTCGATTTTAGAGAGATTTGATGAAATTTCCTTCTCGCAAAGAATTCATCACTGAGAAAATGTTTTCACTTAAGTTGCCTTTCCTCTGTTTAATGGTTTATAGACTTGTCGGTTAAATGAAACAACCGCAAGTAAAATCCACAAATATTAATTAAACATCAGGCCTGCAAAAGTGTTGCCGTTCATTTGAGAACTTGAGATACAGAACTGTTTTTTTTTTCTTTTTTGCGAAGATATACGCTGCATATCCAAAGAATATATAGAGAGTGTTTACACATTTTTGTAACGATTTTGATTTCTTCCATGAATTTAAATATTAATCTTAAAATACAAACGTCACTCGCATTCAATTGGAATAAGGTTTAAGTATCGTATGCCACATTAAAAATATTCTTTTTCTTTAATGTCGCTTAAAAGTAAACTGGGGATCGAAGGCCATATTTTTGCGCTGTCCGAAGAAAAATACTCTTATTTCATTATCAAAGCGTCATAATTAATGTGAAAGAAAAGAAACTTCAGAGTTTACATCTAACTGGAAAAAAGGCAAAATTCTTATTAAATTTAAAGTCGCATCTCATGTTTTAAAGGCAAATTCTATTCCCAAAAAGAGCTATTGCAAAATCTTTAAATATCTTTGCAGGAACTGTGAAGAAAATTATACAATCTGATTTAAAACTTGTAGAGACATGCAAAGCCTTCGCCGGGAATCGAACCGCGGACCACTCAATTACGCGCTGAGCGTGCAGACTCCTACACCACGAAGGCTTGCTAAGAAGCCGAGAGAAATACCTTATATACTCCCCCTTTTAAAGGGCGACTGGGGTTTTTAGGAGACCCAATCGCCAAATCCTGGGTGAGGAGAATCAACATCCAACACTCCTTTAGTTCGGGCGCCATTGTAGAGACATTAGGTATTTTGGAAGCAGGAAAGATGAAAAATGAGTAACCGCCTTCGCAGGAAACCGAACCGCGAACCTCTGGAATACGCGGCTAGCGTGCAGACCGCTGCACCACCAAGGTATGCCAAGCAGGCGGGAGAAATAGCTTATATACTCCCCCTTTTAAAGGGCAACTGAATTTTTAGGGGACCCAATTGCCAAATCCCGGGTGAAGAAAATCATCATCCACAATCCTTTTAGTTCGGGCGGCCGCTCTAGAGACATTAGGTATTTTAACTGGAAGCAGGAAAGATGAAAAATATCCAACGCCTTCGCTGGGAATCGAACCGCGGAGATGTCAATTACACGCCGAGCGTGCAGTCCACTACACAACGAAGGCTCAGTAAGAAGGCGGGAGAAATACTTTATAAGCTAATCGAAACAAAAAAAGCATGATGTTCATCGCGTAACGCCGAAACATGCTTCTCAATGTAAGACTATGTGCAGATTGCTGTGTGAAAATTATTTGCCAGGTGAAAAATGGATATATATGCATAGTTATAATTGATGAGGATCTGATATACTGATTGCAATAGAAAAAGATCGATTGACTACCGAAAAAGAGGAGAAAAATACTTAATAGGTTGGTTCGGTGGTGGTGGTGGTGGTGGTGGTGGTGTTTTAGTTATGGCAAAGCACACTAGGGCTATCTGCCTAAAGGAAGGGATGCCTTCGTGGAGGACTTTCTAAGGGAAACTGGCTCGTATACACGTTACACATGGGAAAAACCACGAAAACACCCATGCAGCCAGCCCGTTCGCGGGATTCGAACCACGGAACGAACTACCAGTGTTCAGCGACTTTACCGCTCGGCCGCTGGTGCACTTAGGTTGGTTCGGAGAAAACAAGGAAAGATTTTTCTGAAGATTTTATCTTTATTACTGGGTTCTCTTATAACGGAAAATTTAATATAAGGAAAGTAGAAAAAAAATGTCAATATTAATTCGAATTACTGTCAGAAATATGTTTTAACACCTATTTTTAACACCTATCCGTTTAAATGCATTCCACCCAAGTTCCCAGATCTTTCTCGTATGGATCACTATGCATTTGGACTTTTAAAACGAGCTCTTTATAAGCGGCATCTCAAAACATTGGATGGACTCCGGAAGATTGTGAAGGAGAAGTGGAGTAAAATCAACCTTGATGTTTCCAGAAAAGTATTGTTATTTTGGAAATCAAGATGAAATATGATAGTTTAACAAAAGGGCTATCAGGTTTGGTTTATTAAATTACGGCAAAGCACTCGAGGGCTATCTGCCTTAAGGGAGGGATGCCTTCGTGGAGGACTTTTTAAGGGAAACTGGGTCGTATACACGTTACACATGGGGAAAACCACGAAAACACCCATGCAGCCAGCCCGTTCGTGGGATTCGAACCTCGGACCGAACTACCAGTGTTCAGCGACGTTACCGCTCGGCCGCTGGTGGGCCCTAAAAGGGCTATCAGAATGAACGTATTAGAAAATAAAATTCTATGGTTTGTTTATATATAAATCTTTGAGAAAACCGCTACAAAAATGTGTGAACCTAAATTTACTTATTTCACTGAACGTTTATTATATATTTTACAAATGCTATTTAAAATGTAACGGATGTTTCAACCGTTATGAATTTTTAAGAACCAGTATAAGGAAACTTTTGTGTATAGATTTGTGATTATTTGTCATTCTATGTTTGAGCTTTGAATGTTAAACACATAAAAATTATTCTATTCAGTTTCATTACAGTTATTGACTATTTGCTTCACAAGCATATCATCTAAATTTAGCCATATATTTATAACTTCGAAACAAATGCAAATTAAAACGTAAACAACATACGCTCACGTGCACGAAGATTTAGCCTCACAAGAGCAATAGCAGCTCATTGGTCCATTTTCGAAACCCCTCCCTCAGTTGCTACGCCGATGTGCACTTGTGACCTGTTGATATGCTGGTAAATGTGGAAAGAAACTTCAAAACTCGACTATCTCAATGCATTGACCAGACCAGAGGCTCCGTTAGTGATACTATTTTAAACCGCAATAAAAAATCTTAAGTGTCTCTCTATAATTCGGAAAAAAATTAAACTGATGTCGCTTACACTATTTGTGTTATTCATTTTTAAAATAAGGTAGTTTCCCTGCCGCACCCTGTATAAACATTTTCCAAACTAAGGTTTGAGATGCACAGCTCTGATCTTTAACAAGGCTTTAAAATTTTGTTTGAATACTTGCCCCTATCGACACTAATAAAGATTTCGCTTAAAGCCACGACAGTTTGCTATGTCCCTCAATCGAACTTCTCAATTTCTAATTAAACCCCGAAGCTTTAAACCGATCAAACTTCCTTCCTCGGCGGGAAATGAATCGTTTATTTCAAGTGGCCTAAATAATAAAAATGTCAGCAACGCCCTAAAAGCGATGTTATTTTTAAACTCTTATGCCTTCAATATCTTAACACATTTTCCCACCAGTGTCGGAAGTGAACGGACTGAGTTAGGCTTAAAATACGTCATTGGAAGTGACAGCGGCGAATACTAGGTACTTGCATGCGGCAGATTTGACATTAAAAACCAACAAGATTTCGATAGAAATGAGTTTCTCTGCAACGGGGAACCAGTGCACACCCAGATCGAGTGTTAAGATGTTTAATATGCATTCTTTCTGTATGCGATCGTGATGGAGGAGCAATTTCTTTCAAAGAAAATTATTTGATGTTTATTAAAAGTTTCCAGATGTTTTATATATTATTGCTGGTGACTTTTATACTATATCGTTAGATGTTTTGCAAGGTGGATCAAGACTGCAGTGCTCAAACGTAAATGGAAAAAATAATTGTCCTTCTATAGCGTTAGATTTAAAGGCGTCCCGACCCACGTAGCCAAATCAACAACAGACTAGTGAATTTGTTGCCAATCTAGAGAAACTTAGCTTCGCAACAACAAAGATAACGCCTTTATTTATTATTGCCAATTAAATCATGCTTAATCCTTCCTGGAATTTTTTCGAGGAAATAAGCGTTTAAGATTTACTTAGTAATTTTTAATACAGATATTTTGAGTTTTTATGCATTTTTGCCTTGTCGCGAAGTGAAAACTGAATTAATTGAATGAGAAATACTCAATCGTCTGTGAAAAACTGTTTCGTTTTTGTTTTGTTTGCTTAATTTATTTTATACATCCTTCTAGCTTTATTATAGTATTTGAATAGAACATGTGGCAACGCTTCGATAATTCTATTCTTTAAATGATATAAATTTTGTGCATTATGAGTTATAATATGAACGAAATATAATACTGTTAAGTGAATCTAGCGCCAGAGTGTCGCTATGGTAAACAAATACTAGAGTGAATTTTAAAGAATGCATTTATTCTATTGTGATTTATGCGCTGTCGGCGAAGTAGATTTAATTCAATCCAATAAGTTTAAACGAAATACAAGAGAAAATGCGTATAATTTAGTATTCCGTACAAGGAAGACATGGGGTGTACACATCAGATTTTTATATATATAGATAGATAGGATTGCAATTTGAACACGCGGTGATAAATTTAGACTTATTTGCTAAATAATGAAAATGTTGGAAATATTGTGAGATTATTAAATGTCTGTCAACGACTCAAACATTCTGACAGTTGTGATTGGTAAAACTTTATCTGCCAATTTCAATTACATTTTCCTGTAATTGCAGAACTTTATCCTCTGGATGGATGAAGAACTGCCTTAAATCTTTCGACTGAAAAAAAAAACAAAAACATTGTTATGTTTGCGAAACGAAATATAAGAAGCCAATAAAGTGAGAGGTGCTTTCATATTCTGTAGGTACGTAAACAAAGAACCTTTAGAAAACTAAAATTGCATGGTTCTTAGAAACTTTGAGAAGGAAGAAAATCCAAAGAATACCCGTGAAGTCAAAACATTTTGAGAGAGCAATAAACAGAAACTCTGCAAAGCAATAGAAGAGAGAGTATCAAAAGGAAAACGTAGTAAAGCCGAGAAAATAAACAAAAATATTGTTTGGCTCTAAGTTTCCTTGGCTTCTTATTTGCTCGGTAACGAAAACACGCTTTCGTGAATTTCAATATAAACCATTTTAACAGAGCATTTCATTCAATTATTTTTAAAATTCCGAAATGATTGTTTTATTTTCAAAAATTGAAATAATCTATATAGATAAAGAAGAATGCCTGTTTGTGTGTTTGTTTGTTCAAGATTAACCCCGTCACTACCATAGCTATTTTCACCAAACATTCTACAGTTCTTTTTCTGGGTTCTGAAAAAGTCAACGTTCACATTAAAAAAAAAATAATCTGATGTGTACACCACATGACTTCCTTGTACGGAATATTAAATTATACGCATTTTTTCTTGCATTTCGTTTAAACTTATTCGATTCAATTAAATCCACTTCGCCGACAGCGCATAAACCACAATAGAATAAATGCATTCTTTAAAATTCACTCTAGTATTTGTTTACCATAGCGACACTCTGCGCTAGATTCATTTAACAGTATTATATTTCGTTCATATTATAACTCATAATGCACAAAATTTATATCATTTAAAGAATAGAATTATCGAAGCGTAGCCACATGTTCTATTCAAATACTATAATAAAGCTAGAATGATGTATAAAAGAAATTAAGCAAACAAAACAAAAACGAAACAGTTTTTCACAGACGATTGAGTATTTCTCATTCAATTAATTCAGCTCTCACTTCGGGAGAAGGCAAAAATACATAAAATCTCAAAATATCTATATTAAAAATTACGAAGTGAATCTCAAACATTTATTTCCTAGAAAACATTCCAGAAAGAATTAAGCATGATTTAATTGGCAATAATAAATGAAGGCGTTATCTTTGCTGTTGCGAAGCTAAGTTTCTGTAGATTGGCAAAAAAACCACTAGTCTGCTGTTTCAAATGTAAACAATCAACGGCCGCCATCAAACAAAAGGCTTAGCTGCACTTAAACAACTTTAAAATTGTTGATAATTCTAAAAATATTGCATACAGATTTACTAAAGGCATAAAAACCTTAACCGGAAGATAAAAACAACATAATTCAATCATTTTTATAGCAAAAAATGTACAATTTACAAACATATTAGAATAAAGAAACTGAGATCACTGAGCCGGGTAACTTTTTACTTCGTACAAGGAAGTAAATTAAAATAAAATAAAAATAATAATCAGAAAGGTTTCAGATTTTATATTACGGCCGAAGGGTCTCTGTTTAACATTTTGTGCGTTACCTTTATTTATTAAATATAATGTTCTTCGCATTTAAACCATAAAATTCAGTTCAATAACAGTGTCGCAAAATAATTTTAAAATAAGCATATCTGTAGACTTTCCCATACACAGTCTCTCACACTGGAGATTAAATTTTTTTCCGCACAGTGTTGCCATTCCTTGCTTGGAAATTGTTAAGTTTGTTAATCAAAATTCGTTAACGTTTTACATCATATGAAATAGATAACAAATTTCCAAATTTGGGCTTCCAGATGCCCATATTGGAGTAGAAGACCACGGTATTAAAATTGGATGCCTCTATTTATCGTTGTTTTATGACAGTATGAGAAACATACATACATTTATGCAAATTATTCATTACTTAATTTCTTTAAATATAACACAGGGCTCTAATATTGGGTGACGACAATTGGAAAAGTGAACCGATATTTATAGTGAATTAACGAAAAATGCGAAAACGAAATTAATAGCTTTTCTGGGCTAATGCTATTTGGGCTATTAAAGTCAGAAATATTAGTTAAAAACTCTGAAAATGCTCATTTACGCTCTCATTTTTTCGAGTGGCAACAGTCTCGCACACTGGACATAAAAATCTGTTTTATTTCGAGAAGTGTTGCCACTGCTCGCTTTCAAATTGTAGAGTTTATTGATAAAAAAGTTAAGTTTTACAAAACCTTTACATGTAAAGAAGAATGTCCGTTTGATGTTTGTACGCGGTATTGATTACTGATCGATTATGATACATTTTTGGAAACATTATTCGACTAAAATTGAATACAGGTATTGAAGTATTGAATGGAACTTGAGCTTTACGACCATTTGACGAGAATGACGGTAATCATTGAAAACTGCGTGCCATTCTTGCTGTTATAATGAGAGAGAATTAGTTTATTTTTGTACCGAAATTTTTTATGTGGTTTCCATATCGCATCATACTGAAAAAGAAATAGCTATGAATCGTATTTTTTTGCAACGCCGCTCGTAGAGAAGGATTGCTGCGGTATCATTCTCTCTCTTGTTAGATACTTTTAGCAAACTTTGAAATTCGTCATTCTGTAGCATGCCTAGGCATTATATATAATTTCTAAAACTAGCCGGCAATGTATAAAACAATTCATACATTCTTTAAAAAAAAAAAAAAAAAAAAAAAAAAAAAAAAAAAAAAAAAAAAACGCACCAAGGAGGAGTTAATTGGCAGAAGTGATGTACATATACAGAAGTTTATCAGTATTATTACAGTTTTCTCAAACTGATTACAGTTTGAGAAAAACGGGATGATTTATTGAAGTGATAGAGCTTCACAAAGTTAAAAAGCCAGTAACGTGTGTGTCCACCTCTGGCCTTTATGCAAGCAGTTATTCGGCTTGGCATCGATTGATAGAGGTTAAGGATGTCCTCCTGAGGGATATCGTGCCAAAAATTCTGTCCAACTGGTACGTTAGATCGTCAACATACCGAGCTGGTTGGAGGGCCCTGCCCATAATGCTCCAAACGTGCTCAATTGGAGAGAGACCCGGCGACTTCGCTGGCCAAGGTAATGTTCAGCAAGCACTAAGGCTAGCAGTAGAAATATGTGCTGTGTGGGGGCGGGCATTATCTTACTGAAATGTAAGCCCAGGGTGGCGTGACATGAAGGCCAACAGAACGGGCCTTAGAACTTCGTTGACGTACGTTGTGCTGTAAGGTTGCAAGACATGACAACCAAAGGGGTCCAACTACGAAATGAAATGGCACACCAGACCATCACTCCTGGTTGTCGGCCTGTCTGCCGGAAGACAGTCAGGTTGGTATCACACCGCTGTCTGGGGCGTCTCCAGACTCGCCTTCGCTGGTCATCAGGGCTCAGTTCAAAGCGGGACTCATCATTGAAGACTATTACACTCATGTCCATAAATTAAGGATAATTCGGAGTCACGCGGAAATCGAACTCTAAAATAAATATATCACCTGTAAAATCACTACACACATCTTCAAGAATCATATGCAAATTTCAGAAAGTAACCAGATGACACCGATGGTACGTCACAATGACGAGAGTGTGAGAGAGTGATATATAAGGAATACAGGCAAAGAAGTAAAATTGTTCGCAGGCGCTTTAAAAGCATTTCAGTGCAATAGCCGAATTGTCATGACACAAAGGACTCATTTGGAAGATTTTTTACGTGGTAGAATTATCGGCCATCTGGAATGTGGGCGTACCCAACTGGAAGTATCAGACGAACTTGGAATTGCCCTGAGTGTCATCTCCAGGCTTTGGTAACGATTCCAAGACGTTGGTAATGTGAGTAGACCTTATAGCATAGGTCGCCCCAGAGTTACAACGCCGAATGAGAACCGGGATTTGGCAGTTACTGCCAGAAGAAACAGGCGGAGCACAGCCTGAGACCTGTCTCGTCAGCTCTCTTCAGCCACTGGTACGACAATTTCAAGGCAGACCGTATACATACACTTAGGGCAGATTGGTCTATATGCTCGTAGACCTGTCAGATGCGTTCCATTTACTGCAACTCACTGTCACCTGCGGTTAGCCTGGAATAGAGAGCATGCAATGTGGACACCGCAACAGTGGGCTTGTGTGATGTTTTCCGACGAGTCCAGGTTTAGCTTCCAGTCTGATTCTCGTCGGAATTTCATATGGAGAGCTCCAGGTACCCGTTACCACCAAGAAAACATAATTGAACGACACCGTTAAGGTGGTGCAAGAGTGTTCGTTTGGGGTGGAATTATTTTGGGTTCCAGAACTGACCTGCATGTTCAAATTGGAACCATGACAAGCCAAATCTATCGGGACGTCATTCTGGAACAACATGTACGTTTGTTTCGGGGTGCCATGGGCGCACAATTTGTGTTTATGGATGACAACGCCCGTCCTTACAGTGCAAACATCGTAAGCGAATGCCTTCAATCGGAGAATATCACCCGTATGGACTGGCCAGCATTCTCACCGGACTTGAATCCAGTAGAGCACGTGTGGGACATGCTTGGACGACGAGTTGCAGGCCGTCAACCGCCTCCTACATGTCTACCGAAACTTCGGAGAGCATTGTTTTTTGAGTGGTGTAATATGAGTGGTCTTTTTGAGTGGGGGAACAAGATCTGATCGATAATTCGATACTCAGCATGCCTAGGCGTTGTACGGACTGTATTGCATCGTCTGGGAGACATACAATGTATTAACAATCATATCAACCATGTAATATTGTTTTTTTGTAAATAGGTTTTTTTTTTGTAATTTGCTCCAGGGAGAAAAAATCGCTAGTTTTTTTAATAATATCAAACATATAGCATATTTTTTGCTCTTTACCTTTTGTTTAATAAATAAGCTTTACAAATAAGTCAAATTTGTTTTGTTTCTAACTCTTCCTTTGCCTGATTTTGCATTATCCTTAATTTATGGACATGAGTGTATATTCCAGTCAGTGACATTCCAGTGCGAATAAGCTCGACACCACTGCAAACTGGCTTGACGTTGTGCAGAACTCAATGGTATTCGGCGCAAGGGGCTCCGTGACCTCAGCCGCCTTTCTGTGAGCCGTCTATGAATGGTTCTTGCGGTCACTGAAGTAGTAGTTGCACGTGCAATCGATGATAATGATGCACCTGGGGCTGTGAGTGCCGCTCTGACGATTGCTCGGACTTCACGTTCTGTCATTTCTCTAAGCCAACAGCTTCCTTATTGACGCTGTGTGCGGCCAGGGTTCACCCATTCCTGCCAACATCGTCTAATAGTGGCATCGCTCCTGCTCAAATGTCGAGCTATTCGCCGATAAAACCAACCGGCTTCTTTGGGCCCAACTACACGACCTCTCTCACATTCTGATATCTGCGCATATCGTTCGCGCACCTGTATGCGAGGCATAGTTACTGTCTACCCGAGTACACGAACTGAAATTCGTCAAGAATTTGTGACCTGGAATCGCTATTTCTCCTCTTAAATATCCTGCCAGTTGCGCAGATCAGATGCGCTGTAGCGACAACCGTTCATTCACTGGCAGCCAAAACGTAAAATTTTGCGTTTTCTGTCGAAACCTGCATGCCTATCAATTTGTGTCCAATTTGCTTTATATCATCTCGTTGCGTTTTTTTTTTTTTTTTTTTTTTTTTTTTTCGTCTAAGAATGTATTTTAGACATTTCCGAGGCATGCTATAGAATGCCGAATGGTAAACCGGAAAAGTATGAAATGCATTTCCGATTCGTTTTGAAGAGTCAAACTACTTACCAAGAGTTAATAATGATTTAAAAATGCAAATTGACTATTAAGAAGGAACCACGGGACATCTGGCTGATGAATCGCTAGGATGCGATGTTCGTGAAAACAAACGGACATTCATTTATCCTGTTACAGTAAGCGTCAGTACTATACAGTTTTACGTCACGGACGCCGAGTTATTTCCCGTAGTTTAGGAAAACACATACTCCGGCCAGAATTAAAAGCTTTAACTTATTTATGCAAATTTGTCTTGCTAACGCCAAGTACTTAAGTTGTGGCTTTTTGCCAAGCAAGAGAGAGGAAGGAGTTATTAGAAGCAGGCCGCTTGCCATAGTAGTTTTACTCGGTTGCTGGTTGCCTTCAAGGCCAGAGGTTTAGTCCTCTTGATAATTTCAAACGTATCGTAGTTTTAGCAGCTCTCTGTACTACATACGGATTTTTGTTAAATAACGGCCAATCTTAAAGTTAGGCACTTGTATATTAAGTTATAATTATTGTATATTAAGTTATAATAAGTTATAATATAAGTTATAAGTATATTAAGTTATAATATAAGTATATTAAGTTATAATATAAGTTAGTTTTAGTTAGAGTTTTAGTTAATATTTTTTATATTCTTACGTTCAGACCACAAGTGGTTGGTCTCTGTATTCCGAAGTTCCGGAAACCTCTGTAAAGATAGAAAAATAAAGGGTTTCGTATACCCTTCCTGTGTGTATTGTCTACTTCACAATTTATCGAACATAGCTTGAGTAAGCTCCCTGTTCCGAGTCAGGACAGTTCATGTTTCCAAAGCAAGTAAAGAGGAATACAAGTCCTGATAACTTTGCCTAAAACCATTTGGCATTTTATACAATACCTTGCGAAAGTATGTAATAATTCTCATATTTCATACTTTGCCTAAAATCATTTGGCATTTTATACAATACCTTGCGAAAGTATATAATAATTCTCATATTTCATACTTTGCCTAAAAATCAGCTGGCATTTTATACAATGCCTTGGGAAAGTATGTAATAATTCTCATATTTCATACTTTGCCTAAAATCATTTGGCATTTTATACAATACCTTGCAAAAGTATGTAATAATTCTCATATTTCATACTTTGCCTAAAAATCAGCTGGCATTTTATACAATGACTTGGGAAAGTATGTAATAATTCTCATATTTCATACTTTGCCTAAAATCATTTGGCATTTTATACAATACCTTGCGAAAGTATGTAATAATTCTCATATTTCATACTTTGCCTAAAAATCAGCTGGCATTTTATACAATGCCTTGGGAAAGTATGTAATAATTCTCATATTTCATACTTTGCTTAAAATCATTTGGCATTTTATACAATACCTTGCGAAAGTATGTAATAATTCTCATATTTCATACTTTGCCTAAAAATCAGCTGGCATTTTATACAATGCCTTGGGAAAGTATGTAATAATTCTCATATTTCATACTTTGCCTAAAATCATTTGGCATTTTATACAATACCTTGCAAAAGTATGTAATAATTCTCATATTTCATACTTTGCCTAAAAATCAGCTGGCATTTTATACAATTCCTTGAGAAAGTATGTAATAATTCTCATATTTCATACTTTGCCTAAAATCATCTGGCATTTTATACGATGCCTGGGCATTTTAATTTTTTGCAGGTGCGCTTAGAAATACATATATATTAAGACGATGTTAAAAATATTGTAGGCTATAATACAAAAATGTTTTCGAAAATTTATAAAAATTATTAAAAGATGCAAATTTTAAAAATAAATCAAAAAATGTGCAAATTATATTTAGATTAAGTCTAAATTTCGAAGTCTGGAAGAAGGAATCAAGCAAATACAATAAATGAAAGATATATTAACAAATATACATCAAATTTATTTAACATTGAGAAGCTAAAATTTTGAGAGCTAATTTTTGAAAACTACTCTGCGATTTTTACAAAACTGGGCAGTTTGGCATGATTTGAGTCGTAGAATAGAAATATGGAAAAAAATTGGCTTGTCATTTCATAAAAAGTTAAGATGTTTCTGTGCCAAAATACCTATTTTAGAACAATACTATATATAAATCTAATACATATCCGAAGATGCGCTTTCGAAACATGAAAAAAAGCAAGTTGAGTTTCGTCAGTTGGTACAATAGAGCGAGATACAGTAAGACCCCGCTTAACGCGGGGGATACGTTCCATCAAAGTAGAGCGTAATGCGAAACAGCGCTAAACGAGGCTATCTTTACATGTAAATATTGGGGTTAGGGGAAGATGGCTAGGAAATTGGTTAGGTATTAAATTTAAAAAGTATGTTTTTTTAATAAAAATAAAACCAAACATTTATTTCTTAAAGCCCAAATTAATACCACATTATTATTTCTTGCAAAAATAAAAACAAAATATAAATAACAAAACGAATATTCTTAAAAAAAAACAAATAAAATTCTATGTCAGTCATATTTAGTTAGCCTTCCGCGTTTTCAGTGTTCTGCCTTTTTGTGACAAAAGCATCTAATGTTGTTTGCCTTTTTCTTTCGCGATGTTCTCTTAAAAGTTCTTCATAAACGGATAGAGCATCTCTAACACCACGCCTTACTTTTGAGCGCCTGTCAAAATTCGGATCATTTTCAATGAATTGATCCATTATTTCAGTTATGGTAGACAAACTCCTTTTTACAAACGCCATCGAAAGTTCTTTTTGCTCTTCTTCTGAATCACTGCTGTCAACATTTTTGTTTTCTTCTTGTTCAGTTAATTCCTTGAGCTCATCATTAGAAAGACTAGCCGCTGCTTCTTGAATTATTTCTTCGACATCTTCCACATTTACCCCTTCAAAATATGTCTGTACAATACCGCACCAAACAAGAAATACAAGTACACTCTTTCGGATATGTATTTGAAACCTATCGCTGCATAATATTTCGGGGAATCACCGTATGCTGCGAGCGATTTCGTGGAATCCCCGGGTTGAAATAAAAGAGCGCTAAACCGAAACAGCGCTAAACGAAACAGCGTTAAGCGGGGTCTTACTGTATATAGAACTGTGCCCCCTTTTGTTTGCGCAATGTAAGTACAAACTTCACGGAAAAAAAAAATAAACAAAATCCTTCATTCTGTCCGTACGTACAGACGTCACTCAAAAAATAGTCGAAATTGATTCGGGAACTGTCCAAATCGATATTTCCTTTCAAATAAGATATTCAAAATTTTTTGCAGTTTATACTTTTATGCAAAGAAATAAAAAAAAAAAAAAAAAGTCGTTTCGAAATTCTGTTCCGCTGCTTGACGAAAACAGGAAAGGATGGAGAATCAGTGATTTGTATCGAACAGAACTAGAGCGATAGCACGAACTGCGTTTATTCCTGAATGAGAACGACTTCAACAAAGAGCAGTAGCGACCTCCAGTGGGGGCTACGAAATAGCTTTTTCCTGAGGTATTTATATACCCTATTACCTTGAATGAAATCTGTTGAAGTTCTGCCAGTTATCAAAGCATGGATTCCTTTTACCCTTGCGGGTTTATTTTCTGTCAACACACATGCCTGCATGCGTCTTAACATTTGCGCACGTTCTCATATCCATTCGCTGGTAACAAAAGTTGCTCGTTTGCTAGTTTCATGGAACTTCTGCCCCTCTTTTATATGTCGTTACAACTTTTCTTATCACTGAAGTGAATGAAAAAGAACGATAGAAGGTGGTTGGTAGTTTGGGTTTTTATAAAAGTGTGCTCAACTTCCAAAATAAGTTTGAGAAATGTTTTTGTATTAGAAAATAAACTTTGAAAACTTTGTAACTGTTTAAAGGAGGAAAATTTGTCTTTTCATTTATTTATTTATTAGCCCAAAGATATTAATTCAGACGACAAACAACAAAAATCAGCGTTATATTTACAAAATTTCCACAGATTATCCCTATTATGTCATTCCCTTCTTTCCATCAATTAGCTATAAAGTTGCACATATTTTGCAGAAATTTAACTTTCGGGTTGTTTATTCTCCCACCAATAAAATTCCGAGTTCCATACTTAAGGACCCCATTCCGGATATGAATTCCTGGGGTATTTATAGGATTCCTTGCCAGTGTGGTTTAATTTACATTGGCCAAACTAAGAGAGCCTTAAAATTTCGCGTCAAGGAACATGAGGCATATGTTAGAAAAAAAGGAAACACAGAAGGCTTCTGTTGAGCAACATTGTTGGTCCGAAAAATCACACTTTCAATTTTTCTGCTGCCAAAATTATTCAAAAAACATCTTCCATTGGAGAATTGGATTTTCTAGAGGCATTTCACATTCATAAAAATCTTTCTGTTCTAGTTAACGAGAAAACTTCGGCCTTTAAAGAAATTATGTTTTAGTTCTGGTTTCACCAACAGATGGCACCACTTGCTTATTCTTGTCCAGGCTTTCCTATCTTGTTCATTTGTGGTTTTGCAGATGAGGATGGTGGTTCGGTAAAACCATCGAAACTAGTCCTGTGGAAATTTTGTAAATATAACGCTGATTTTTGTTGTTTGTCTTCTGAATTAGTATTTATTCGGCGTGTTATTGTGTCTTAACCAAAGATATTAATTTCGTTTTATCGTTTTGCGCTGATTCTCTATAAACGGCGAATCACGTTTTAAACTGTTGCCACCAAACATTATCGTCCTGTGTTATATTTAAAGAAATTAAATAATGAAGAATCTGCATAAATGTATGCATGTTTCTCTGTCATAAAACAATGGTACCTAGAGCCATTCAATTTTGAATGACGTAATTTCACTGCGAATATGGGCCGAATTTCAAATTTGGAATTTTTTTAATGATCAATTCAATATTTTGTTAAACTTTAATGAATTTTCATTAACAAACTCAAGGATTTCAAAGCTAGCCATGGCATCACTGTATGGGAAAGATAAAACATTTTTATCTCCAGCGCGTCAGACTCGGTATCGGAAATTCTAACGATAGGCTCATTTTAAAATCATTTTGCGATTTTCTGTTGAACTGAATTTTATGATTTGAGTACGTAGAACATGATAAATAAATACAGGTATCACACAAAAAGTTGAAAAAACGCTCCTTTGGACGTAATTTAAAATCTGAAAGATTTCAGATTTTTTTTAGTTATTATATTCTTTTTTAATTCCGAAATTAATTATCAATTTAAGTTTTGTTATCATTTACAGGTACTGTACAGTACAAAAATTTTTTCACTTTCTTCTTTATTCTCGTAAAGGGGACTCATACACCTTAAAACCCATAACATTTTCGAATATGTGACTGTAGGAAGAATTGGGATAACTTATTTATTTTTAAAAACAATTACTTCCATATTTTTACAACTGACTACATAATATAGCTGTTTTTTGAAATAGTAATCGGAAAGTTTGTATTGCCCCAAATGTTTTTATAACTTAATCCGCTTTTTGACAAAATGTTTCGTCATGTTTCCACCTTCCGCGCACAGTTTAAAACATTCTGTTGCATAATTTAATTCCATATTTAATATATAGCTTTTATAACATTTGGAAACTATTGTGAACCAAAAATTCTGAGAATTTCATGTTACATTTTTATTTTATTTGGAGTCCAGTTTATAAAATGTATTTTATGAAAAAAATCTGTAATGTTTTCGTGCATAAAATTTTTTAATATTAAAATATTCATCGTATTTTTGGTTCAATTAGAAAATAGTGCCCATATAAAAAAATTCCATCCAATTTCAAGTATGTACCATTAGCCAATTTTAAAATATCATACGCGCAAGGTGGAAACATGACGAAATATTTTGTCACAAAGCGGATTAAATTACAAAAGTATTTGTGGCAACACAAACTTTCTGGATACTAGTTCCCACAGCAGATATATTATGTAGTCAGCTGTAGGAAGTTGGAAGTAATTGCTTTTAAAATAAATAAATTATCCCAGTTCATGCAACAGTCACATATTCGAAGATTATAAGGGGTTAAAGGTGTATGAGCCTCCTTAAACTCACTTTCTAATACTTTATTTGTTTCTGCATTACTCCTGTTGATCATGTAGTTTTTCCATAACAGTGAATCTCTATGTTAGAATTATATATAGCCCAAAGATTTCTATAATTTATCAATATCTACAAATATTTTTGGTGTTATGCAAAGCTGTGTTGCACTGTCACAGAATTAAAACATTTATGTGGCGTCCCAAATTTCTGACTCTGAAAGGTGTTATTTTCTGGCAGAAAAATATTTAATTTATTTTTCAATTATAGCACTACCTTACTTAGGAAAGCAAAGAGAGCATTGTTTTCGGCCAAAGAGCGTTAGCTCAGAAGGGCTATTAATTTCGTTTTGGCATTTTGCGTGGTGAACTTTAAATGTACGTTTCACTTTTCAAATGAATGCCACCAATTATTATCGCCCTGTATTATATTTAAAGAAATTAAATAATGAAGAATCATCATAAATGTATGTATGTTTCTCGCATTGTGATAAATCAACGGTACCTGGAGCCATCCAGTTTTGAATAACGTACGTCTCTAACCGAATAAGGGCATCTCGAAGCCCAAATTTGGAATTTGTTTTATTATCGATTTCAAATTTCGTAAAACATTTAAGAGTTTTTGATTAAGAAACTCAACGATTTCAAAGCGAGCAATGGCAACACTGTACGAAAAAAAAATTTTAATTTTCAGCGAGCGAGACTCTATAGGAAATTCTAAAGATATGCTCTTTTAAATATTTTGCGATATTGCTGATGGAATGTATTTTACGGTTTAAGTGCGAGAAACGTGATATTTAGTAAATAAAGGTAACACACAAGGCGTTAAAAACACCCCTTTGGAGGTAATGTAAAATCCGAAAATATTCAGATATTTTAAAATTTTGTGTTTGTTAGTATTTTGACGTATTGAAAGTTTTAAAGTTGTTTAAACATATTTAAGGTATATATTATTACATAAAATTGTTATTACATAATTGCCTATTGTACGTTTTTTGTAAAAGTTAATAAAATATTTTCAAAAATTGGAAAAAAAAATTTAGATTTTTTTTAGTACTTTTCCTATTTTATTTGATATCAATTCTAATGTATTTTTGACCCAAATTAAAAAAAATAGAATAAAAATAAAAGTTCATGCATTTAAAGGTTGAAATAAAGCAACTATCATCGATCAGAACTTTAATTATATTAGCAAACACGTAAGGCTGAATTAAAATAGTTAACTGGAAAAATAAATTCTTAAAATTAACTTTTAAAAAATCTGATGTGTACACCACATGACTTCCTTGTACGGAATATTAAATTATACTCATTTTTTCTGCATTTCATTTAAACTTATTGGATTGAATTAAATCTACTTCGCCGACAGCGCATAAACCACAATAGAATAAACGCATTCTTTAAAATTCACTCTATTATTTCTTTATCATAGAGACACTCTGGCGCTAGATTCACTTAACAGTATTATATTTCGTTCATATTATAACTCATAATGCACAAAATTTATATCATTTAAAGAATAGAATTATCTAATCGTTGCCACATGTTCTATTCAAATACTATAATAAAGCTAGAAGGATGTATAAAATAAATTAAGCAAACAAAACAAAAAAGAACATTTTTTCACAGACGAGTGAGTATTTCTCATTCAATTAATTCAGTTCTCACTTCGCGAGAAGGTAAAAATACATAAAAACTAAAAATATCTATATTAAAAATTAGGAAGTAAATCTTAAACGCTTATTTCCTCGAAAAAATTCCAGAAAGTATTAAGCAAGATTTAATTGGCAATAATAAATGAAGGCGTTATCTTTGTTGTTGCGAAGCTAAGTTTCTCTAGATTGGCAACAAATCCATAATCTGCTGTTTCAAATGTAAACAATTAACGGTCGTCATTAAAAAAAGGCTTAGAGGCACTTAAACAACTTTAAAATTGTTGATAATTCTAAAAATATTGCATACAGATTTACTAAAGGCATAAAAACCTTAACCGGAAGATAAAAACAACATAATTCAATCATTTTGAAAGCAAAAAATTTACAATTTACAAACATGTAAGAGTAAAGAAACTGAGATTACTGAGCAGGGTAACAGAGTGGATATATATATAAATATATTTATATGCGTTTGGTGCGGCCGATTGCAACCAAAATACGAGGTGCACATCTACATGTTATAGCAGTCCTATATACAAAATTTCAACTTTCTGAGGTTACTAGTTTTTGAGTTATGCGAGATACGTACGTACGTACATACGTTCGTACAGACGCCACGAAAAATTCTCTTCAGAATTAATTTTAAAGCAGTTTTATAATTTTTTTTGGAGGAAACGAGTCTTTTATTCTGTCCTTACGTACAGATACTACGCGAAAACATCGTTAAATTGCATTCGGTAGTGGTCAAAATGGATATTTTCGTTGAAATATGCTGCCTGAAACTTTTCGCGGTTACAATACTTCGTACAAGGAAGTAAAAACATATATACACGATGGTTAGATTACGTTACTGATGAATGGGCGAAACGGATGAGGGTTATCGACGTGAGAGGAGGATGTCTTCATGGATGGCGTTCGAAGGGAATCGGACCCGCATTTAGTTTATAAATGGGAAAAATGTAGCTCTCGCTCGGGATCGAACCCCAGTTGCAATATGAATAAACAAAGGCTGAACATACATTTATTAGACAATTTTGCTTTGCTGTAAAAAATAAATCTTCCTCTTAAATTTTTTTTAAGTGCAATTTTATTTTTCAAAGTATAAATTATAGTCTGCTACCTTATATGCTTTCCCTTTTAACTCTTTGAGGAGCGGGAAGTTTTTTCCTAGACCATGAAAAATATGACCACTTCCGGCGGTAAGTGTCACTGACCACCGTCTACAGAACACATCCCTACAAATCAGTCTCTATGGTACTCGTGGAAACAGTTTTTCTTTTCCAATCAGAGTGCAACTTTGCATGTGCTGCATTCCCACACCGTTCTTACAGGCTTTTTCTTGGTACTGCCAGAGTGAACATCGTCGTGATGTTGTCTTTGATGGCTGGTGCTTATTTTCTTGAAGAAGAATTACTGTATCAGCTACTGGCTTATGCTTTTGGATTGGCTTATGCTTCTTGATTGCCATTTAGAGAGCTATGAGATAACTTCATAAAGTGTCAGTCTTGAAAACCACTCGCACGAGTGAGCAAGACGTTCAATAGAAAAAGTGGTTACTGTAGGTAACCACCAACCTTCAAAGACTTAAAGCGTGACTGGGGATCGACAAATCCTGGTGGTGGAGAATAATCATCTGTAGAGACATTAGGTTATTTGGTGGTGGTGTATTTAATTATGGCAAAGCACACTAGGGCTATCTGCCTAAAGGAAGGGGTGCCTTCGTGGAGGATTTTCTAAGGGAAACTAGCTCGTATACACGTTACACATGGGGAAAACCACGAAAACACCCATGCAGCCAGCCCGTTCGCGGGACTCGAACCTCGGACCGAACTACTAGAGTTCAGTGACTTTACCGCTCGGCCGCTGGTGGGCTTAGGTTATTTGGAGGCAGACGAGATGAGAAATAGCAACCGCCTTCGCCGGGAATCGAACCACAGACCTGTGAAATACCAGCTCAGTATGCAGACCACTACACCACGAAGGCACGCTAGGAAGGTGGGAGAAATACCTTATATACTCCCCTTTTAAAGGGCGAGTGGTTTTTTTAGGGGACCCAATCGTCAAATCCTGGGTGTGGAGATTCGTCATCCACGACCCTTTTAGTTCGGGCGCCACTGAAGGCACATTAGGTTATTTGGAGACAGACGAGATGAAAAATAGCAACCGCCTTCGCCGGGAATCGAACCACGGACCTCTGAAATACCAGCTCAGTGTGCAAACCATTACACCACGAAGCACGCTAGGAAGGCGTGAGAAATACCTTATACATCCACCACTTTGTTTCAGTTCGGGCGTCATTGTAGAGACATTAGGATTTTTCGCAGCAGGGATGCGTGAAAAATGAGCAATGCTCTTGCCAAAACTCGAACAATGGACCTCTTGAATACGCGCCGAGTGTGCTGACTATTACACCACAAAGGCATGCTAAGAAGGTGGGAGAAATACCTTGTAAAGTATACGTAAAACCACTTCCGTATTTACGCAATTCACTAATTAAAATGCATAAAAATGCTTTTTGAAGCACACTATTAAATACGCTATAGATATGTTCCTTTATCAAAGCCTTCATTTTCAGTGAAACGCGTATTCTTTTATAAAGGCGTATACAATTATGATATTCTTCCACAATATTAAAAGAGAGAGCGTCGTGAACTCTTCTTACCTTTAAGTAGCTAAGTGTAAAAGAATGCTTGGTTTGTTTATATATTCTTAATTGTTCTACATGCCTCTTAAACTCCGATTCATTTCAGATAAGAGCTCTTTAGTGACAAGTTGTTCAACCATCTTGTCTGGGCTATTTTTAACTCACCGAGATCTAAGGTTCAACATTTAACAAATCAAGATAAAAACTGCTTGAAATAACAACGTCGTTTCCCGTTAAGAGCAAGTATGTGTTCACTTCCGATAAATCGTATGTTATGTTCCTGTGTCCCAGTGCTATTCACAGCAACCTAAGAGTAGCTGAGTTGTGAGTTTTTTACAGATGTTCCAAGCGTTTAATTCGTAGGAATAAAGAGGCGGTTTCAGATACATATTTACAAATCACACCACAAAAGCTGTGGAACAGAGCTATTTCAAAAATACTGCCTTCCTAGCTATGCATGCTATAAAGGAGTTATCGTGTTTCTGACTATTGATAGCCCACCAGCGGCCGAGCGGTAAAGTCGCTGAACACTGGTAGTTCGGTCCGAGGTTCGAATCCCGCGAACGGGCTGGCTGCATGGGCGTTTTCGTGGTTTTCCCCATGTGTAACGTGTATACGAGCCAGTTTCCCTTAGAAAGTCCTCCACGAAGGCATCCCTCCCCTTAGGCAGATAGCCCTCGAGGCTTTGCCATAATCACACACACACACACATTCTGACTATTGATAAACATTTCAAGAACAGAAATAATTATTTATTTTGACTAGATGCTTCGGTGGCCAATCGCCTAAAAACATAACAAAAACATGTAGAGTTCGTCACTTTGGAATTCTAAGTTAATGTTGGAAGTGAAGAATCTAAGAACTGATAAGCGAATAATCGCTTGTGTTCGGTGACAAGAAATAACAAGATAGACGGGTAACTAACCCTTTATTATTCCAATAAGATTTAACAAAACTCCGCCTGGGAGTGTACAAGCAAAGCCCGCAATGAGACTTGAACTTAAAAAACTAAGAATTAAACTAAAACTAAGATTAACTAAAGAAGTATAGCCGAAGCTATCAAGGTTCAAAACGAGTTGGCCCCCTTAACTTATTTAAGCTTAGCAAGGGCCCGAGTACGGCCAAGCGTAATAACAGCTTTGAGAGAGTGTGGCCAAAAAGGCAGACGCGCGTAAATCAGAAACTCTGATTCTCTCTGACTCAGTAAGTAACTTCGTGGTTTAAATACCGCTCCTCCTCATTAAATATTCAGCAAGATTCCAAAACTACGTTCTGGCCGGAAGTAGTAAGTTGAAGTTAAGAATTTGACAGGAAAGGAACTTAAAATGTAACTGTTAATAAAATTAACATAATCCTTACAAACAAACAAAACAACATTATTGTATTAAAAACAAACATACCCCCCTCCGAAAAAGTAAAAGACATAAAGGTTTCAGATTTTAAATTACGTTCAAAGGGTCGTTTTTTAAACATTTTGTGTGCTACCTTTATTTATTAAATATCACGTTCTTTGCGCTTAAACCATAAAATTCAATTCAACAGCAATATCGCGAAACAATTTTAAATTGAATATATCATTAGAATTTCCCATACATAGTCCCTCGCGCTGAAGATAAAAATGTTTTTACTGTGCAACGTTGCCAGGGCCCGCTTTGAGATCCTTGCGTTTGTTAATCCAAAATTCTTAAAGCGTTAAAAAATATGAAATCGATAACAAAACAAATTCCAAATTTGGGTTTACAAATGCCCATATTCGCAGCAGGATTACGTCATTCAAAATTGAATGGGTCTAGGTACCGTTGTTTTATCACAGTGCGAAAAACATACATACATTTATGCAGATTTTTCATTATTTAATTTCTTCAAACATAATACAGGGCGATAATATTCGGTGGCAACAGTCTGAAAAGTGAAATGGACATTGATTCGACGCAAAATCGCAAAACGAAAACAATAGTCCCTCAGGGACAATAAACATAATAATTTCTAATAAATATAAAATAACTAATAAATATAATAAGTTCAGATAGATTACTTTCATGAAAATTCGTGTTTCCAATTAAATATGTTACGAATTAAATTCATTTTTAATTTACATCAATCACATTAAAAATTTTTTAAAAAATTCTGAAAGCTGTCGGATTTTATATTACGCCCAAAGGGACGTTTTCCAAACGTTTTGCGGGTTACGTTTATTTATTAAATATCATGTTCTTTGCACTTAAAGCATAAAATTGAATTCAGCAATATCACAAAATATTTAAAATAATAATAAAACAAATTCAAAATTTGAGTGTCCAGATGTTCATGTTCGGGTGGAGACGTACGTTATTCAAAATTGGATGGCTCGTAAAGTCATGCAGATTCTTCATTACTTAATTTCATTAAATATAATGCAGGGTTCTAATATTTGGTGGCAACAATTTAAAAAATGATTCGCCGTTTAAAGTGAAACGACACAAAATGCCGTTTCAGGATACTACCCCTTTGGGATAAAAATGTACAATAAATTCAATGAGATCAGCTAGAGTAATTTCATTAAAAATGTATGTTTTCTGTTACACACGTTATGAATTAAATTCATTTTTAATTTAAATCTACCAGATTAAATGTTAAAAAATGAGAGCTGCCTTTAAATCTATTAATTTGTTGCCCAACAGATTCAATCCGAAAATTAAATATTTTAATCTTTGCCGAATGGCAATACACTGGCGCATGTAAGTGTGTTGCCATTCTGAAAAGTATATTCCATAACATATTCCTTTCAAATGGCTAAGTTTTCGGATTGAGTTTAAAAGATATTTATCTCACGCTTTTCCGAGAGGCAAACGCATTGCTTTGAAACTGTTGTATTTGTTAATTAAGAATTCATTAAATACGCCCAAAGCATGAAATAAATAAAACATTATTTTGAAATTCAAAATTTGGGCTTCTAGGTACACATGTTTGGTTAAAGGACGATTTTCGCTCAAAATGTGGTGGTAATAAATACTTCTTTACAATACAAAGAGCGTACATACATAATGATTTTTCATTAATTAATAGTAAAAATTATCTTCAAATATTACTCAATTCATACCATTTATGCAAAAACGTAATTTAAATGTCAATATATTTTGATAAGTCACTCTTATGATTCCTTATATCTGTTCATGAGACGGCGAGAATTGTCTAAAATCAGAGAAATGAAAGGATAATTTGATTCGAAATCAAATTCGTGTCGATAATAAGAGTTGTGTCGATAATAAGAATGTCGACGATAAGAGTCGACGATAAGATAGACAAAATGTGTCGGTAATAAGAGTTCAAATGAGAGTTTTCTGTTCAAATACTAATACACTTACGTATAATGAAAAAAAATCTGATGTGTACACAACATGACTTCCTTGTACGGAATATTAAATTATACGCATTTTTTTCTTGAATTTCATTTAAATTGATTGGATTGAATTAAATCTACTTCGTCGATAGCGCATAAACCACAATAGAATAAATGCACTCTTTAAAACTCACTTTACTTGTTTACTATAACGACACTCTGAATGCACAAAATTTATATCATTTGAAGAATTATTTTATCGTTGCCACATGTTCTATTCAAATACTATAAAAAAGCTAGAACGATGTATAAAAGAAATTAAGCAAATAAAACAAAAAAAGAAACAGTTTTTCACAGACGATTGAGTATTTCTCATTTAAACTAATTCAGTTCTTACTTCGCGAGAAAGCAAAAATACATAAAACCTCAAAATATCTATATTAAAAATTACGAAGTAAATCTCAAACGCTTATTTCCTCGAAAAAATTCCAGAAAGAATTAAGCATGATTTAATTGGCAATAATAAATGAATGCGTTATCTTTGTTGTTGCGAAGCTAAGTTTCTCTAGATTGGCAATAAATCCACTAGTCTCCTGTTTCAAATGTAAACATCAATGGCCGCCATTAAAACAGGCTTAGCGGCAATTAAACAACTTTAAAATTGCTGATAATTCTAAAAATATTGCACACAGATTTACTAAAGGCATAAAATCTTTAACCGGAAGATAAAAACAACATAATTCAATCACTTTTAAAGCAAAAAATGTACAATTTACAAACATATAAGAGTAAAGAAACTGAGATCACTGAGCCGGGTAACAGAGTGGATATATATATAAATATATTTATATGCGTTTGGTGCGGCCGACGGCAAGCAAAATACGAGGTGCACATCTACATGTTATAGTAGTCCTATATACAAAATTTCAACGTTCTTAGGCTACTCGTTTTTGAGTTATGCGAGATACGTACGTACATACGCCACGAAAAATTCTCTTTAGAATTAATTTTAAAGCAGTTTTATAATTTTTTTGGAGGAAAGGTGTCTTTTATTCTGTCCTTACGCACAGATATCGCGCAAAAACATCTTTAAATTGCATTCGATAGCGGTCAAAATTAATATTTTCGTTGAAATATGCTGCCTGAAACTTTTAGCGATTGCAATACTTCCTTTTTACTTCGTACAAGGAAGTAAAAAATTGAGAAGAGAACTTCGGTAAATACAGAGAAAGAAATGCTGTTTAACGACAGATCCAAGTCTTCTTCGACAGAAGAGGTATATTTCTGATATGAAACTTGCAAGGAAAACTTTTACATTTTTGATTTATCCCAGAAACAGAAGTTTTAAAAACGCAACTTTTTTTATAAGTTTTGGAAACATGAATGACAGCACGTCCAATAGGCGTGCTGTCAGAGTGGGAACAGAAGTGTGAGTACTAGGGTTACCAAAAGAAAATCCGAAAGGTTTAAGATTTTAAATTATATCCAAAGAGGCATTTTTTAAAATTTCATCTGCTACCTTTATTTCTTAAATATATGTTCTTCGTACATAAAGGGGCTCATACATTTTAAACCCCTTATGATCTTCGAATATGTGACTGTTGCAAGAATTGAGATATTTTATTTATTTTAACAGCAATTATTTCCAACTTTTTACAGCTGACTACATAATATAGCTGCTTTAGTAACCAGGAAGTGTGTGTTGCCACAAATATTTTTGTAATTTAATCCGCTTTGTGACAAAAGTTTTCGTCATGTTTCCACCTTGCGCGCATGATATTTTAAAACTGGCGAATGGTACATACTTGAAATTGGATTGAATTCTTTATATGGGCACTATTTTCTAACTGAACCAAAAATTTGATGATTATTTTAGTATTAAAAACATTTATACAATTTGATGAATATTTTAGTATTAAAAACATTATTTTATAAAATGTATTTTATTAAAAAATCTGTAAACTCCAAATAAAATAAAAATTTAACATGAAATTCTTAGAATGTTAGGTTCACAGTCGTTTCCAAATGTTATAAAAGCTATATATTAAATATGGAATTAAATTATGCAACAGAATGTTTTAAACTGTGCGCGCAAGGTGGAAACTTGACGAAACATTTTGTCACAAAGCGGATTAAATTATAAAAATATTTGTGGCAACACAATCTTTCTGATGACTATTTCAGAAAGCAGCTATATTATGTAGTCAGCTGTAAAAAGTTGGAAGTAATTGCTTTTTAAAATAAATAAGTTATCCCAATTCTTGCAACAGTCACATATTCGAAGACCTTATGTGTTTAAAGGTGTATGAGTCCCCTTAATCCATAAAATGAAGTTCAAGAGCAATATCGCAAAACAGTTTTAAAATGAGCCTATCTTTAGAATTTCCGATACAGAGAATCGCGCGCTGGAGATAAAAATGTTTTTCTGTACAACGTTGCCATGGCTCGCTTTGAAATCTTTGAGTTTGTTAACGAAAAATTTGTTAATGATTTACAAAACATGAAATCGATAATAAAACGGATTCTAACTGAGTTCTTGACCACTAACCAGACGTGCTTTACAATTACACCCCGAAAGTAAGGAAAGAGAAAATTCCCTACACTCTCTCACTTAAATGGCAACTCTCACTTAAATGGAGAAGGGGATCCAATTGCTAAATGCTGGTAGTGACGAATTATCAACCGTGTGCGCACTACTTGTTTGTCGAAGCAGGAGACATAAAAATGTGCAATCTCCTCAACCAGATTCAAATTTCTAACTTCTTGTCGACTAGCCGGACGTGTTTTCTAATTACACCACGAAGGTAAGGAGAGAGAGAGAGATAAAACTCCTTACCCTTTCTGCCTCTTCAAAGAGGCCTGAGGAGAAGAGGACCCAACTGCCAAATCCTGGTGTGACAAATTATGATCCACCCCATTTTAGTTTCGGCACGATTTGTTTGTCGAAGCAGAAGCATACAAAGTGTGCAATATTCTCACTAGGATTCGAACTCTTGACCTTTTATCTACTAGGTGTAGTTGCTTTCCAACTACACCTAAAAAGACTTTTGCAAGAAGGGAGAAACACATGAATTTCCTCCTTTTCAAATATTCAAAACGTTCTGTCTCATTTGATTCCAGAGCTCGAATTATATGTTTTAGACTTGAAATAGGCAGCCCAACCGGTAACGTCGCTGACTGCCGTGCCGAAAGGCCCGGGTTCGAATCCCGGAGAAGGCACGGATGTTTGTAAGTGTATAGTGTCAGTGCCGCATGGAGACACTTTAAATATGAGGCGAATCAAAAGTCCTCTCGTGCGGTTTAGTGGAAATGGAGATGGGTGGGAGACCCTCGGACACGCCTCCATGAAAATTAGGGGAGGAATAGAGCTAAATCACACTGTCACCTGTAAGGTGCTCAAGGGTGTTGCCAACGACAGGCGTATCTTGAGTTCCTTGCCATGAGGAATTCCGGAGGCTTGGGCTGATGTTACTGTGAGACAAATGAAAATTTTTATTCAGTGTTTTATTATTTATTAATTTATTCAGTTTATATTTGCATTTATGTATTAGCATTTTATTCATTTTATTTTCCGTGGCCTTTATAATTTGAAAGATATTTTGTGCAGATTCCTTGTTAAGGTATCTGCCTACGTTCGGAGCACTTTTTTTTAAAAACAAAGAATTCTGATGAAATATATATTTATTTAGTCAAAATATGATATGAAATCATGAAAATACGTAAATTTTTAGGAATATTTTTTAAATTTTTGAAATATATGCAATTTTATGCAAATTTTTAGGAGAATTTAACACTTACGTTAAATGCCGTATATTTTTTCTTACAGCATATATTTCAATTTTTTTATACTGTATACTACTACAACACTTATCTGTGTTATGAACTAAAATGTATACGATATTTCTAAAATTTACTAAAATATGTGTAATTACATGAAAAAACACAGTTTTTTGTAAAATATTTCTTGTCGTTTTATATAGAAATACTTATAAAACAATCAAATTAATAAATATTACTTAGATTGTAGCTTAAAACCTAATAAATAATATAGAAAACATTTTAGTGAAATTTAATAGAGATATCTTTAGAACATTTTGAGTAATTACATTTCTTGTATGTAAAAACACTAGAAAAATTAGTTTTCCAGAAAACGCATTTAAAGATTTCACATTAACAGAAAAATTCTGTTGTATTTACACACTTAAAATTCTCCACATTTGTACATCACACCCTCCATGTCTTTATACTTAAGTAATTTTGATTTCCTATTTGATTTTAAATTTTTTCTGGCTATTTTCGAAATGAGCGACGAATGAATTTTCGAGTTCTTTATTCTTTCGTTATCAATTCCAAAGTAATTTTTAATCCTTTCTTGTGCAATTGATATGTCTAAATGTTCAAACACAGGAAGTAATCCGAGATACCCTGCATTAAAAATTAAAACGGCTATATATGCACCCAGCAACATAGTCTTTATACCTAATCGCAATGTTGCCAGACCCAGTTAAAAAAACCGCAATGTTGCCAGTCCCAGTTCAAAGAATTAAGGCAAATAATTATTGCCAGAAACAAAAAAAAGTACCCAGAATTAAAATGAAATGTTTTAGCACAATTTTACACACAAACAGTTAAAAAAAAAACACGGATAACAACATTGTTTACCTTTAAGTTGAGCCTTTTAAATGGCACTTCCGGTCTTTCTGCTTTCACTTCCAGTGCAGTCAATTGGGTATACCTTCTCTTCTAATTATCACAAACGTAAAAATGAACCATTTTCGGAATCCTAGAAATTTGACCTTTCAAATTGGGCAATAAAAAAAAAATTGAATTTTTTCGCCGAAATCGTTTTTTTAACGTAGGCAGATAGATACCTTAAGTAACAACAACAACGGACTTGAAATAAAAATTAATGTTTTCAGAATTTAACAGAGAAATGAACCAAAAAGCATTTCTTATCGACCTTTCGGCTGTTCGTAATAGAAGCATTGAGCTTCTCATTCGTTGATATTAATCAAATGATTTGTTTATTTTTGTGAAGTAAATATAAACATTTTTCTATACTTGTTACAGATTCATAACCAAAATGACTAATTCATATTGCTTTCTTAATTTATGTTGCATCAGAGTTAGAATTTATACATCTCGCTTTAGAAGAAGTGGACTTCTTGTACAATAAGGAAAGCGTACCTTCTTGAATTTATCGATTGGGCCAGAATTCGGCAATTATTATACAACTCGTTTGTAGATCGCTGACCTCTCAAATATAAAACAAGAACGAGGTTGGAGTTTTACTCAATATTTCCACCGTTTCAAAAAAGAAAACACAGAAGTCTTCTATTGCTCAACATTGTTGGTCCGAAAATCACACTTTCAATTTTTCCGCTGCCAAAATTATTCAAAAAAAGTCTTCCATTGGAGAACTGGATTTTCTAGAGGCATTTCACATTCAAAAAAATCTTTCTGTTCTTGTTAACGATCCTAATTCCAATCCAACTTTGCCTTTGGACTTTAAAGAAATTACGTTTTAGTTCTGGTTTCACCAACAGATGGCACCACTTGCTTACTCTTGTCTAGGCTTTCTTATCTTATCTAATCAGTATTTCCTATCTTGTTCATTTGCCGTTTTGCAGCTGAGGACGGTGTTTCGGTAAAACCATCGAAACTAGACCTGTGAAAATTTGAAAATATAACGCTGATTTTTGTTGTTTGACTTCTAAATTAATACTTGTTCGGCATGTTATTGTGTCTTAATTAGTAAGCATTTAGTTTACAACAGAAAAACAATCCGGCGATATAATTTTTTAGAATATTTAAATGAATTCAGAACTTAGTTTCTATAGACATATTTTGAGTTTGCACTTTAAATTACTTTTCTACTGCAAAATATTTTTTCAGTCCACGGCTAAGTGAAATACACTGGTGGTGGACTTTTGTACAGACATCTAACTATTATGCCTTTAATTTCATTAAGGGGGCTCATACACCTTAAACTCATTATGATCTTCGAATATGTGACTGTTGCAAGAATTGGGATAACTTATTTATTTAAAAACCAATTACTTCCACCTTTTTACAGCTGACCACATAATATAGCTGCTTTGGAAACTAGTAACCAGAAAGTTTGTGTTGTCACAAACAATTTTATAATTTTATTCGCTTTGTGACAAAATTTTTGTCGTGTTTCTACCCTGCGCGCACGATATATTAAAAATGGCTAGTGGTACATACTTGAAATTTAATGGAATTCTTTATATGGGCACTACTTTCTAACTGAACCAAAAATCTGATGAATATTTTATTATTAAAAAATTTTATGGACGAAAGCATTACACATTTTTTTAATAAAATACATTTTATAAACTCAACTCCAAATAAAATAAAAATTTAACATGAAATTCTTAAAATTTTTGATTCACGGTAGTTTCCAAATGTTATAAAAGTTATATATTAAATATGGAATTAAGTTATGCAACAGAATGTTTTAAAGTGTGCGCGCAAGGTGGAAACATGACGAAAACGTTTGTCACAAAGCGGATTAAATTATAAAAATATTTGTGGCAACACAAACTTTCTGATGACTATTTTAGAAAGCAGTTACATTATGTAGTCAGCTGTAAAAAGTTAGAAGTAATTTCTTTTAAAATAAATTAGTTATTCCAATTCTTGCAACAGTCACGTGTTCGAAGATCTTATGGGCTTTAAGGTGTGTGAGTCCCTTTAAATTCCTTTTCATCTATAACAAAAGCCTTTATCAGTTGTGCTCTCACTATGATTTTAATCCTGATTACATCAAGGAAGGAAAGTCATTATCTTATTATACATTCTTCTCGCCTCTCCAGAAATTCAAGAGAACTGTAAGTATTTAACCGATTAATAGAAAAGGATTATCGCAGAAGAATTTTGCAGAATTCACATTACATGAGATTACCGAAATGAAAAGAGTAAAGCTACTAGTGAAAAGGAATGCCGATATTTCAGAAGCTTAAAGATAACTGAAGTACTTCTTTCAATTATATTCCTAAAGAGTTTCGTAATCTGTTATGGAGAACCGCTTATAAAATCGCTTCCTAATTACAAAGACAATATAAAAATAAAATTGTTTTAAACTATCTTCCATACAACAGATGATAATTTTGTAACACTCAATCTTCGTAATGTAATATACGAAATTATCAGCGAAATTATTAAAATTTATTAAATTATAATTATTAATGAATTATCAAAGAAATTATTAGTCGGAACTACACCCGAATCAAATATAATTTGATAATATTGTAGAGACATTAGGATTTTTTGGAAGCCAGAGAGATGAAAAATTAACAACCGCCTTCGCCGGGAATCGAACCACGGACCTCTGGAATACTGGCCCAGCGTGCTACCGTTACACCACGAAGGCACGCTAGGGAAGTGGGAGAAATACCTTATATACTCCCTTTTTTAAAGGGCGACTAGGTTGACTAGGTTTTAGGGGACCTAGTCCCCAAATCCTGGGTGTGGAGAATCATCATACACAACCCTTTTAGTTCGGGCGCCACTTGTTGAGTCATTAGGTTTATTGGAAGCAGAAAATATGAAAAATATGCAACCGCCTTCGCCGGGAATCGAACCACGGACCTCTGGAATACCGGCCCAGCGTGCTACCGTTACACCACGAAGGCACGCTAGGGAAGTGGAGAAATAGAAATACCTTATAATATTATATAATAATTTTTAACAAATAAAACTCAACCTCATATCAAAGTGAGGTAAAAATTCTTACTGTAAAATTGCGCTGCAGAGTTTTTAAAATGTTTTTACAAAGATTTTAATGGTAAGTAATACTATACAAACATGTAATTAGTAATATCATATTTTACATAAAAATAGTGTATAATATAATACAGAATTAGTAATATCATACTTTCCGAAATAATAGTGTATGAAACATGATTAGTAATATCAAAAACAATAGTGTATGAAATATGATTATTAATATCTTACTTAACGTAATAATTTAAGAAATATGACTAGTAAAATAGCACTTTACACAATAACAGTGTATGGAACATGATTAGTATTAGATTTATATATGTCATTGTTCTAATATAGGTATTTTGACTTTTTCTGATATGACATGCCAATTTTTTTTCATATTTCGATTCTACGACTCAAATTATGCGAAGCTGCCAAGTTTAATAAAAATCGCACGAGTCGTTTTTAAAAATTAGCTCTCAAAATTTCAGCTCCTCCATAATTATTTAATTTGAAACATACTTATTAATATCTCTTTTTATTAAACTTACTCGATTCTTCCTTTGATATTTCAAAATTTAGAATCATTCCAAATAAAATACGCCCATTTTTTATGACTTATTTTTAAAATTTGAATTTTTAAATAATTTTTACGGGAAAGTGCAGAATCGCCCACTGCTCGGCGCGTTTTTAAGAATTGCACATACTCGTTATCCATGTACACATCGACCTATTTTCACTTAAAAAAACATCCCAGAACTGCACAAAAATGGCAGTGTGCACTCCCTTGACTTTATCCATGTACACATCGACCTATTTTCACTTAAAAAGTCAAAGAAAATTGACAAAAGTCCAATTCTTCTTACTCTTGTCAAAAGCGCCAAACAAACGCTAATCAAATAAGTGGGCGATTCTGCCCTTTAGCCAATTTTTATAAATTTTTCCAAAACGTTTTGAGTTATAACCTATAAAAGTTTTGCCACCATCTTAAAGTAGAGAAGGCCCACCAGCAGCCGAGCGGTAAAGTCGCTGAACACTGGTAGTTCGGTCCGAGGTTCGAATCCCGCGAACTGGCTGGCTGCATGGGCGTTTTCGTAGTTTTGCCCATGTGTAACGTGTATACGAGCCAGTTTCCCTTAGAAAGTTCTTCACGAAGGCATCCCTCCTGTTAGGCAGATAGCCCTCAAGGCTTTGCCATTATCACACACACACATCTTAAAGTAGATGCATTTCTAAGCATACGTGCAAAAAATTAGAGTCTTTCAATCAAAATGTCCTAGGATATACGTCAATTTACATAATGGCGCGTTTTAAAATTTGGCATATTCCTTATAAGCGATAATAAAGCCAAATGGGGTTTGTGCACTTTGTTAAAATTATTTGAGAGTATGAACGATGATCTTTCTTCTGCACGTGTACAATGACAAAAAGGAAAGTAAAATAAGTTGCTATAAATTGAGAATTTAGCCAAGTGAATTATTCTTGGCGCAAACTAAAAAAAAAATGCGCCAAGATAAATTTTTACATTTCTTTGTCAACGTCTCACCAAAAATTACAAAATTTAATATCTAGACATAATTCGAGTCGTAGAATCGAAATATGGAAAACAAAGTGGTACACTCAATCGTAAGAAATGAAAAAAAGAAGAAAAAGTCCTTTTCAGAAAAAATCCGATTTTGTGTCAAAATACCTATGTTAGAACGATGCGATATATAGATCTAATATATATCCCAAGTCGCGCTTTCGAGACATGAAAAACGCGAGTTAAATTTCGACAATCGGTCTAGTAGAACGGGAGACACAGAAGTGTCCCCTTTTTTTGTGCAAGCTGTACAACTGAAAATTAATTAATGGTTTTGAAAATCCTTGTACTATATTTCGAATTAATTAAATATTAACAAATATATAAAATATTTGAACATCGCATTTAAACAACGCTTCGTAGTATCCCTGGGGGGAGAATAAAAAAATCGAATATTAAATCAGCTTTCCAGATTCAGCAATACAGTTGAGAAAGTAGTATTAAAAACTGCATTCATTTCAATTAAAGCAATTAAGTGAATACCGGAACTGATAGCTTTCCGTTTCTAGGTGATTTTCGCAGACCGATTTTCCAGAATAAAGAAAAACCTGTTAAAGCCAAAGAATCGATGAATATTCTGGCGAATGACCAACTAATTATCAGGTGACCACCTCCCGCGACCTACTTATTGGGCGGGTTACACCTTTAGGTCGATATTGAAACATACCCTTGATTAACGGTTGCTTAATTACGAAAGCGCACGTCTTTGTTAAACCGTAACCGCAGACCGAGGTGAGCAGCAAGGTGAGGCACAGGGTGGCGGATGGGATTCCATTTGAGAAATACCTCGGGCAGCACATAAAACTTTTTTTTTAAGGGTTTCAAATAAAGGCAGCATAGAAGCCTTTGATTCTTTTTAAGAACATATGATAGCACATGTTAAAAACATTACTTTTAAAGCTAATTTTAACAGCTGAGGTACTGAGGTATATTTTGGTATTGAGCATCATCTCTCTAAGGCGACCACTTTCAAAGATGAATTTTTATTTGCGGCTGGTCGCCTTAGAGAGACCTCGTTGTGTGTGGTGTATATGATTACTGTTATTGTTTCCGAAAAACAATTTTTAAATCAAATAAATAAGCATATTTAGTAAAAACCCTCTCTAAAACGACCACCTGCGTTTCCAGGTTACTCTGATGGTCTTAAAGAGATCATATTTTCATTCTGTTAATTTTATTGTTTACAAGAAGTCTATTAACGTCAGATAAAAAAATAGCATAAACCGATATAAACCAACAGAAGATTTATTATTATATTGATACCAGTAAGAAAACCAGTAAAAGTCAATATAAACCTATACAAAACAGTACAAAGTTCTGCCATTGATGTTGGTGATATGAGTGTCAAGTGATACCAGTAAGAAAAACCCACAGAGATCAATAGAAACCAGTAAAAGTCAGTAGAGACCATCAAAAATTCTATAGGTACCAGTAGAAAGTTTTACTGGTTTCTATGGGTCATTTTGAAACCAGTAAGAAAAACCCATAGAGATCAACAGAAACCAGTAAAAGTCAATAAAAACCCATAAAATCTTATGGGTACCCATAAAAAGTTTTACTGGTTTCTATGGGGCATTTTTAGCAGGATTTCTTTTTTTCAACATTAGAAGAAATTAGATAAATGGTCGCCTTGCTCGGAATATCTCGGGACGGTCTGCTGTGCATTCTACACGCATCCATGCAGGGTGATTCGGCCCACCAGCGGCCGAGCTGTAAAGTCGTTGAACACTGGTAGTTCGGCCCGAGGTTCGAATCCCGCGAACGGGCTGGCTGCACGGGTGTTTTCGTGGTTTCCCCATGTGTAACGTGTGTACGAGCCAGTTTCCCTTAGAAAGTCCTCCACGAAAGCATCGCTCCCCTTAGGCATATAGCCATAGTGTGCTTTGCCATAATTAATCTTTTGAAGACGGGATGGCCATTATAGTAGCCATAAAGTCCCCTCTTTGAAAAGACGGGGTTGTCTTTTCAAAGAGGGGCCACGTCTTTTCCAGGCTGAAAAGTGGGGTGAAATGTCAAATTTGACGTCCCTAAGGTTTTACCCACTTATCTCTTTCAAAGGTCTTCCTTTTGCGACGTAGGTGCACCCCTCTGAGAATCCATTAAACTACACACAAGAATCTTCGTTGCAAATAGGAGGTGATTTCTTAAAGGGAGGAAAGCATTCGGTTCAAGATTCCCCGTCCTTTGGTAGCTTTTACTGCTACCAAAGCCCCGGCCTCAAAAGGTTAAATACACCACACCACCACAGGGTGATTCGCTACCAGACATACAAACTTGCAGGGTATGTAAGGGGATACAGAGCCGACTGGGAATCGCACAGGAATGCAGGGTCGCAAATGCCGTAGTTGCGAGCTATGGTGCAAAGAAGCAGAGAAAAGCAACAAAAATACTAGCAACAACATTAATGGCACAGAAATCATTTTATTGAAAGATTGTATTACAACAGGTGCTCGAAATTACGACCAGAAGTCGTCTGGCAGGCCTGAAAGCGGCGCTGCTTGGAATTCGTTACTTTCTGGAAGGTTCCTGACATGTTACTTATCCTCCCGGCAGCTATAGATACTCAAGTGACGAAGTCTAACATGTGAAGTCCCCCAGGTTAGCCGAGGGGATAAGGAACGGGAGACGTGGTCACTATGCCTCTACCATACGGTTAATTAGTATAGCACCACGTTCACCATGATCTAGAGAACCCTTAGGACAACACTAATTCAAATACGTGAGTACATAATTGAAAATGAATGATTGATTACAAACAATTGTGGTATACCTTGGCAGTGAAATTGTTGCATTTGTGTAAATAACAAGTTACGATACATTTAACATAATACAATGTAAATACGAAGCCATATATGTTAGATATATAAAGACATGATATATCATTATACTTAATATATGACACAGCGCGAGAATAATCTCCTGAGGAGAAGTCAAACATATAACTATAGAGAGATTATAATATGATAAAAATACGATTCAGTACGATAAAAATCCAGTTATAGGATGACAAAAATACAGTAGATTACAGTAATGATGAATACAAAGGTATGGACTAATATGTTTGCGGTAAAATACATTGAAAATATTATGCCAGTTAAAAATAGACGTGCACATGACATGATACAGTTTAAACAGTTGTAGTATACCTTGGCAATAAGGAATTGTTGCATTTATGTAAACAGCAGATAACGATACATTTAACATAATACAATGTAAATACGAAGTCATATATGTTATTGCATAAGACTTCTAATAAGTGATATATGATTATACATAACACATGATACAGCACGAGGATAAACTTCTGAAGAAAAGTCAAACATATAGTTGTAGAGAGATTATGGGTTGATAAAAATACAGTACAGTATGATAAAAATGCAGTATAGGATGATAAAAAGACAGTTGTTAGTACCCTCTCGGATCGTCTCTGGAGGTTGGGGTGCTTAACATTGTAAGCACCCCAACTTCCAGAGAATTGCAGAATGCTCGCCAGGTCTAGGATCCCTTCCTCTGGTGACCTGCCATCTTATACGGAATTTATGTATTTCTAAGCTAAATTCAGACTAATTCTAGAGAATAATACCACTTATCGATCCGTCTTAGTCTTCCAGGGAAATAACTATGAACTTAAAAAGAAGGTTTTAAAAAATCCTTTTTATCAGAATTTTAACAACTTACACGGCTTGTTAGTTGACAAGACACATAAGGTATTTCTCCCACTTTCTTAGCATGCCTTCGTGGTGTACTGGTCAGCACGCTCGACGCGTATTCAAGAGGTCCGTGGTTCGAGTCCCGGCCAGGGCACTAATAATTTTTCATTTCTCATGCTTCGAATAACCCAATGTCTTTACAAACCAAGGCACCGTTCCTTGCAAGATTTAACTCAATACTAAAGCTGGCATAAACGTTTGGTCTCAGGCCCTCTAATCGCGTGACGTAAACTTGGATATCGAAAAGCTAAAAGCAATTCTGGTAAATCTAACAGTTGGGCGAAACTAGCTCGGAAACGATCAGTGTTCGCTGCCGAGAGCTCTCTATTCAACTTTAAGAACTCTGTTGACACATGTGATAATTAATTTGCGGCATGGCGGGAGCCGACGAAAGCAAGTGACATTGAAGATAACAATAATACAAAAATAAAAATCTGAAAGCTTTCATATTTTACATCACGCACAAAGGGGCTTTTTTAACGTTTCGTGCATTACCTTTGCTTATTAAATATAATGTTCTTCGCGCTTAAAATATGAAATTCATTTCAACAGCAATATCGAAAAATATTTAAAAAGACCATATTTTTAGCATGCCCGAGACACAGTCTCGTTGGCTGGAGATAAAATTTTTTTTTTCTTCTTTTTTTTTTTTTTTTTTTCCCGTACAGTGTGACCATTTCTCGCTTTGAAACCGTCGAGTTTGTTAATCGAAAATTCTTGAATGTTTGAGAAAATATGAAATCGATAATAAACCAAATTCCAGATGCCAAATTTGGGCCCCCAGATGCCCATATTCGAATGGAGGACTACGTTATTCAAAATTGGATGTCGCTAGGTACTGTTGTTTTTTCACAGTGCGAGGAACATACATACATTTATGCAGATTCTTACTTATTTTATTTCCTTAAATAAAATGCAGGGCTTTCATATTCGGTGGCAACAATTTGAAAAGTGAACTGACGCAAAATGCCAAAGCGAAATGAATAGCCCCTCCGGGCAAATTAAACCATAAAACTAGAATTTATTTTATTATCTATTTCGTACTTTGTAAAACTTTAACGAATTTTTGATTAACAAACTCCACGATTTCAAACGGAGAAGTGGCAACATTGTGCAATAAAACAAATTCTATCCAGCGTGCCAGACATTCTATCGGAAACTCTAAAGATATGCTCTTTTTAAATATTTTGTGATTTTGCTATTGAATCTAATTTGACGTGACGTAAGCGCCAAGAACGTGGTATATAATTAAAAAACGTAAATACATAAAACGGTAATAACAAAAAGACAGAAAAATGTTATCTTAGTAAGAAAACTTAAAAAATCTGATGTGTACACCACATGACTTCCTTCTACGGAATATTAAATTATACGCATTTTTATTGCATTTCATTTAAACTTATTGGATTGAATTAAATCTACTTCGCCGACAGCGCATCAACCACAATAGAATAAATGAATTCTTTAAAATTCAATCTATTTGCTTACCATAGCGACACTCTTGCGCTAGGTTTACTTAACAGTATTATATTTCGTTCATATTATAACTCAGAATGCACAAAATTTATATCATTTAAAGAATTATCCTATCTTTGCCACATGTTCTATTCAAATACTATAATAAAGCTAGAACAATGTATAAAAGAAGTTAAGCAAACAAAACAAAAAAGAACCAGTTTTTCACAGACGATTGAGTATTTCTCATTCAATTAATTCAGTTCTCACTTCGGGAGAAGGCAAAAATACATAAAATCTCAAAATATCTATATTAAAAATTACGAAGTAAATCTTAAACGCTTATTTCCTCGAAAACATTCCAGAAAGGATTAAGCATGATTTAATTGGTAATAATAAATGAAGGCGTTATCTTTGTGGTTGCGAAGATACATTTCTCTGGATTGGCAACAAATCCATTATTCTGCTGTTTCAAATGTAAACAAGCAATGACCGCCATCAAAAAAAAAAAAAAATTATTTGGCTTAGCGGCACGTAAACAACTTTAAAATTGTTGATAATTCTAAAAATATTGCGTACAGATTTACGAAAGGCATAAAAACCTTAACCGGAAGATAAGAACAACATAATTCAATCATTTTAAAAGCAAAAAATGTACAATTTGCAAACATAGAGTAAAGAAACTGAGATCAATGAGCCGAGTAACAGAGTTGATATATGTATAGATATATTTATATACGTTTGGAGCGGCCGATTGCAATCAACATACCAGGGGCACATCTACGTGTTATAGCAGTCTTATATACAAAATTTCAACGTTCTGAGGCTACTCGTTTTTGAGTTATGCGAGATACGTACGTACATACATACATACGTTCGTACAGACGCCACGAAAAATTCTCTTCAGAATTAATTTTAAAGCAGTTTTATAATTTTTTTGGAGGAAACGAGTCTTTTATTCTGTCCTTACGTACAGATATCACGCAGAAACCTCGTTAAATTGCATTCGATAGCGGTCAAAATGGATATTTTCGTTGAAATTTGCTGCCTGAAACTTTTTGCGATTACAATACTTCCTTTTTACTTCGTACAAAAAAGATAAAGGTAAAGTACGCAAAAAGTAAGATATAAATTTACGTGTGCGCGTTATAAAGATATAAAAGTGACACATTTAAAAATAAGAAAAAGAAGTGCATACAATAATTATATTTCTACATATACGCCAAAAAAAAAGTAGGGGGACAGTTGTATATATCTCCTTCTACTGGGCCGATTAACAAAATTCAGCTTGCGTTTTCATGTCTCCAAACCTCGACTTGGGATATATATTAGATTTATATATAGCACTGTTCTGACATAGGCATTCTGGCACAAAATCGGAATTTTCTGAAATGACATGCCAATTCGTTTCCATATTTCGATTCTACGACTCAAATGACGCCGAACTACCAAGTTTTGTAAAAATCGCATGAGTCGTTTTTAAAAAATTACCTCTCAAAACGTTAGCTTCTCAGTGTTAATTCAGTTTGGTATGCATTCAAAAACATCTCTTTTTTTAATTAAACTTATTTGATTCCTTCTTACACAGTTGAAAATTTAAGTTCATTCCAAATAAATTTCACCCATTTTTTAAGATTTAGTTTTTTTTTAATTTTTATTTTTAAATAATTTTTCTAAATTTTTCGTAAACAATTTTTTGTAACTTATAACATTTTTACTATCAGCTTAAAGTAGATATATTTCTAAGCATACCTGCAAAAAATTAGAGCTTTTTTTTAAAAATTTCCGAAGATATACGTGAATTCGGAAATTTTGCGCATTTTAAAATTTGGCATATTTGTTGAAAGCCATAAAAACGTAAATGTGGTTTATGCACTTTGTTAAAATTATTTGATGGTGTATTTGGTGCATTTAATTACGGCAAAGCACACTAGGGCTATCTGCCTAAGGGGAGGGACGCCTTGATGGAAGACTTTCTAATAGAAACTGGCTCGTATACACGTTACACATGGGGTAAACCACGAAAACACCCATGCAGCCAGCCCGTTCGCGGGATTCTAACCTCGGACCGAACTACCAGTGTTCAGCGACTTCACCGCTCGGCCGCTGGTGGACCTTAAAATTATTTGAAAGTAGGAAAGAGGTGATTTTTTTTTCGCTCATGCACAATGTAAAAAGATAGGAAACAAGGTGTCTATGCTTCCGCTCCAGCATAATGGAAGGGAAAGGGAAATTGGTTGCCATATATTAAGAAGTTCGCCAAGTGAATTATTCTTGGTGCAAACTGAAAAAATTTTGCCAAGATAAAGTTTTGAATTTCTTCGTAAATTCCTCACCAAATTTTACAAAATTTAATATATATATACCCATAATTTGAGTCGTAGAATCGAAATATAGAAAAAAAAAATGACATGTCATTTCAGAAAAAAACCGATTTTATATCAAAATACCTACGTTAGAATGATGCTATATATAAATCTAATGTATATCCTAAATCGCGCTTTCGAGACACGGAAAGCGCAATTTTAATTTCGTCAATTGGCGCAGTAGAACGGAAGATATAGAACTGTTTCACGTTTTTTTTAATCCAAAAGGGCTTTGTACCTTAAGGACTTGTTTTCGTTTCGCGATTTTGCGTTGGTTCACTATAAATGTCCGTTTTACTTTTCAAACTGTTGCCACCCAATGTTAGAGTCCTGCATTATATTTGAAGAAATTAAATAATGAAAAATCTGCATAATTGTATGTACTCGCATTGTGATAAAACAACGGTACCTAGAGCCATCGAATTTTGAATAACGTAACCCTTTTGTAAATATGGGCATCTGGAAGCCCAAATTTGAAATTTGGAATTTGTTTTATTATCGATTTCATATTTTGTAAAACTTAACGGTTTTCTGATTAACAAACACAAGGATTTAAAAACGAGCAATGGCAACGTTGTACAGATAAAACATTTTCATCTCCAGCGCGCAAGAATGCGTATCGAAAATTCTAAAGGATATGCTGAATTTAAAACTATTTTGTGATATTGCTCTTGAACTGAGTTTTATGGGTTTAAGTGCAAAGAACGTGATATTTAATCAATAAAGGTAACAGACAAAATAATAAAAAACTCCCCTTTAGACGTAAATTTTAAATCTGAAAACTTTCACAATTTTTTTTCGCGGTCTCGGTAGACCTTTTCTTCAGAAAAAATTCAATTATCTAAGTTTTTGATTATCCGAATACGGTCCGGTCCCAATTAATTAGGATAATTGGAGTTCTACTGTAATGTCAAGAAAAATTAAGTTCGGTTGTTCTCCACTAAGGGGACTCATACACCTTAAACCCCTTATGATCTTCGAATGTCTGACTGTTGCAAGAATTGGGATATTTTATTTATTTTAAAAGCAATTACTTCCAACGTTTTACAGCTGACTACATAATATAGCTGCTTTGGAAAATAGTAATCAGAAAGTTTGTGTTGCCACAAATATGTTTGTAATTTAATCCTCTTTGTGACAAAATATTTTGCCATGTTTATACCTTGCGCGCATGATATTTTAAAAATGGCTAATAGTACATACTTGAAATTGGATGGATTTCTGTATATGGGCACTACTTTCTAACTGAACCAACAATCTGATGAATATTTTAATATTGAAAAATTTTATGGACGAAAACATTAAAAATTTTGTTAATAAAATACATTTTATAAACTGAACTCAAATAAAATAAAAATTGAACATGAAATTTTTGGAATTTTAGGTTCACAGTCGTTTCCAAATGTTATAAAAGCTATATATTAAATATGGAATTAAATTATGAAACGGAATGTTTTAAACTGTGTGCGCAAGTTGGAAACATGACGCAAAAATGTTGTCACAAAGCGGATAAAATTATAAAAATATTTGTGGCAACACAAACTTTCGGATAACTGTTTCAGAAACCAGCTATATTAATTATGTAGTTCAGCTGTAAAAAATTGGTAGTAATTGCTTTTAAAATAAATAAGTTATCCCAATTCAAGCACAAGTAACAGAATTGGAATTCACGAGAAGAAATAAAGAGGGAATGAATTTGCTATGAGCCGATCCTTCCAAACGAGCTGACGGATTGCATTTTTATCATTTCTAGTGCCCGCATGCATCTCTTTGGCGACTGTTCTTGGCACATATCCAAACCAGGGCGAGTTTTATGCTGCTCTGGTAACCTCGCTTATTGCTGAGACTACGCCAAGTTGAACGGAAAGAGAAAGATAACGGGTTTTCTGAAGAGTTCACAGGAAGCAATGGAGAGAAGCGTTTTGTTAAATTTCTAAATTTCTAAAATGGGAAATGTTTTATTTATCTCTCTAAACGTGAAAACGAAATGCTGTTTTCAAATCTCAGGTTAAGAGATCATCTCAGGTTTGCTCCAAATAAGTTCTAGCAAATTTTCATGAGTAAGCATGGAAGATTTGTATTAAGTATGAGCAGTTTTAGAAATAAGAGACTGTTTCATGCAATTTCATAGAGGGCTTGCTCTTCCAATGCTAGCTATGGAGTCAGAATGAAAATAAGCATGATGTTATAAGGTATTTTCTCCCTAATTTCTGCATGCTTTCGTGACGTAACTATAGCACACTCGCCGCGCATTCGAGAATTACGGGTTGGATTCCCAGAGATTGCATTGCTCGTTTTTTACATCCCCAGCATCAAAATAGACTCTATAGTGGTACCCGAACTGAAGAAGGCGGTGGATGATGATTCTTTAGCACCCAGATTTGGCAATTGGGGGTCCCCTAATCCCCAGTCGCTCTTTAAAAAGGGGGACTATGTAAGGCATTTCCCCCTTCTTTCTGCATGCCTTCGTGGTGTAACGGTAGCACACTTGGAGTGTATTCGAGAGGTTCAGATTCGGGTCTCAGCAAGGGCATTGCTCATTTTTCATATAATTCTGCTTCCAAATAAGTGGATCGAACTGTGTGTGTGTGATTATGGCAAAGCCTCGAGGCTATCTGTCTAAAGGGAGGGATGCCTTCGTGGAGGACTTCTAAGGGAAACTGGCTCGTATACACGTTACACATGGGAAAACCACGAAAACACCCATGCAGCCAGCCCGTTCGAGGGATTCGAACCTCGGATCGAACTACCAGTGTTCAGCGACTTTATCGCTCGGCAGCTGGTGGGCCAGTGGACCAAACTGAAAACACGACGGTGGATGATGATTCTTCTCTACCAGGATTTGGCGATTGGGTCCCCTAATCTATCTTGCACTGTCTGAGTACTATTTTCTTCGGTCTCTGCTAAACTCTCTTTTGTTTTTCAATGGCAGATAGTGAACAATCACAAATGTAATCTAGTCCATTAATCTATACAAGGCTAGATGCGGCGGTCTCTTTATTATGGAGGCAACTAATCGGTGGTCCACCATCGCCTCCTAAAGACGACGAAGGATGAAGAGACGGACAGTTACAATCATGTATTCTCCGGGATTTGAACACAGGCTCTTCGATATCTTCCCTATAAAATGTTGGCCGACGGAAGAGCCACCTGACCAAGTTTTTCGTTCCTAAAATCCAGAAGTTCTACAGCTACGGAATTATGAAGCTACCCGTAGAATGGCCAAAGATCTTAGATAATAATCGTCAATATGTACTTCATAAAATGATTTTCAATAAAGAAATTTTTGTTTAAAAATGTACCAAAAACGCGCGGAGAATTTTTGTATGATCTAATATTACACAAGAGTAAGATACACATTTATGAAACAGTAAATAAACACAAGCTGCTTTTTTTTCTCTTAAAGCAATCTACCAATCTTTTCTCTTTATTGTTATGGTAACAATAAAAAAATAACAGCCCCCTCCGATAAGTGTTTCTAAAATCACCATACACAGAAAAATCAATAATAAAACGAGGAAAAGAAGAAGAAGAAGACCAGATATTCCTGTAACTTCTGAAACAAACTCGGGACACGGTAATCCACAATTAGAATCTCAACCGGATGGTTTGGGAAAAAAAAAGACTTATTTACTTAAGTTCATAGAAGTTTATGATTGCTGGGTTTCTATATATACATGCTGTTTTGACATGCACGTTTCTTAGAAGTCGGTGTTGGAAAATTTATTTCAAATATTTATCTCTTTCAAAAATGACAAGTTATTAAAAAAGCTGCTGCTATTCTTGTCTAACAAGCGATACCCCTTTAGTGTTAAATCAACATACAACAACTTTAAGCATAAAGAAGCTTTTCTTCTAAGTAATGCATAAAATCTCTTTAAGAAAGCATAGTTTTTAAACAGCAATATGGATACAGAAGGTAATAAATATTGCATATGGCTGATAAGGCTAAAAAACAAATGTGACGTGTGCACCACATGACTTCCTTGCACGGAATACTAAATCATACGCAATTTTGCTGCATTTCATTTAAACTTATTTCTTCGAATTTCATTAGAGATAGATTTCCATTTGAATTAATTCAGTTTTCAGTTTGAGGCAAGTTAACAATACATAAACCCTCAAACTATCTTTATTACAAATTGAAAAATCTGATGTGTACACTACATGACTTCCTTGTACGGAATATTAAATTATACGCATTTTTTCTTGATTTTCAATTAAATTGATTGGATTGAATTAAATCTACTTCGTCGACAGAGCATAAAACACAATAGATTAAATGCACTCTTTAAAATTCACTATATTTGTTTACTAGAACGACAATCTGAATGCACAAAATTTATATCATTTGAAGAATTATCGTTGTTACATGTTCTATTTAAATACTATAATAAAGCTAAAACGATGTATGAAAAAATTAAGCAAGCAAAACAGAAAAGAAACAGTTTTTCACAGACGATTGAGTATTTCTCATTCAATTAATTCATCTCTCACTTCGCGACAAGGCAAAAATACATAACTCAAAATATTTGCATTAAAAATTACGAAGTATATGTTAAACACTTATTTCCTCGAAAAAATTCCAGAAAGGATTAAGCATGATTTAATTCGCAATAATAAATGAAGGCGTTATTTTTGTGTTGCGAAAGCTTAGTCTCTCTAGATTGGCAACAAATCTACAATTCTGCTGTTTCAAATGTAAACAAATATGTCCGCCATGTTATTTAAAACTTAACCGCACTTAAACAGCTTTTAAATTGTTGATAATTGTACAAATATTGCTTCCAGAAGTACGAAAGGCATAAAAACCTTAACCGGAAGATAAAAACAGCATAATTCAATCATTTTAAAACAAAAAATGTACAATTTGCCAACATATAAGAGTAAAGATACTGAGATCACTGAGCCGGGTAACAGAGTGGATATATATATATAAATATATTTATATACGTTTGGTGCGGCCGATTGCAACTAAAATACGAGGTGCACATCTACATGTTATAGCAGTCCTATATACAAAATTTCAACGCTCTGAGGCTACTCGCTTTCGAGTTATGCGAGATACGTACGTACGTACATATGTTCGTACAGACGCCACGAAAAATTCTCTTCAGATTTAATTTTAAAGCAGTTTTATAATTTTTTTGGAGGAAAGGTATCTTTTATTCCGTCCTTACGCACAGATATCACGCAAAAACATCGTTAAATTGCATTCGATAGCGGTCAAAATGGATATTTTCGTTGAAATATGCTGCCTGAAACTTTTCGCGATTACAATACTTCCTTTTTACTTCGTACAAAGAAGTAAAAGTATAGAAAAATACAAAAGACCAACTACAGTTAAAACAATTTTTACAGTAAAATTAGAGTTTCTATGCAAAAACAAAAAAATCAGCCAGCGAGCAAGAAGGAGGACTTTCCGGTACACAAAATTAAGTTTCCTTTGGTCCCACTTGGCAAAAAGACACTGAAGGTGCAGAAATTGACTTAATTCACTATTCTGCTAAATTTCAAATCTAAACAGAAACGAAATTTCTAATAAATTCTGAACAGGTTTCGTTATTTTAATTTACTATGAAATGAATTTTAGAATATTTTGGATATTTAAAAGCATTATCAGATTAAAAAATTTTCTGTGGTGATTTAAAAAAATAAATTTTAATTTTTCAGTAGAATTTGTTGTCTAATTTGTTTTTAATTAAATGATATAGTGGGAGAAAATAACACGTTTTTCAGCACATGTGATTTTTCTCTTATATTTAAAGAATTTTAATACCGTTGTGCTTTAAAAATATATTAAAAAAATCTGAAGGGTTTCAGATTTTATATTACGTCCAAAGGGGCGTTTTTTAACACTTTGTTTGCTATCTTTACTTATTAAATATCATATTCTTCGCACTTAAACCATAAAATTCAATTCAAGAGCAATATCACGAAATGTTTAAAAGAACACACCTTTAGAATTTCCGAGACACAGTCCCACGCGCTGGAGATAAAAAGGATTTTTTTTCCCGTACAGCGTTGCCATTGTTCGCTTTGAAATCGTTGAGTTTGTTAATCATAATTCGTTAAAGTTTTACATAATATAAAATAGATAACAAAACGAACTCCGAATTCGGGCTTCTAGATGTCCATATTCGAGTCGAGGACTACGTTATTCAAAATTGGATGGTTCTAGGTTACGTTATTTTATCACAATGCGAGAAACATACATACATTTATGCAGATTCTTCATTATTTAATTTCTTTAAATATAATACAGGGGTCTAATATTTAGTGCAAGATCTCAGAAATGATTTTAAATAATTAGTAGTATACTAATTCAGAAGTTAAACAACAAAAATCACCGTTAATTTTCAAAATTTTCGTAGGACTAGTTTCTATAGACGAACCACCATCCTCAGCTGCAAAACGACAAATGAACAAGATAGAAAATAATGATTAGATAAGATAGAAAGCCTAGACAAGAGTAAGCAAGTGGCGCCATCTGTTGGTGAAACCAGAACTAAAACTTAAATTCTTTAAAGGCCAAAGGCAAAGATGGATTGGAATTAGGATCGTTAACAAGAACAGAAAGATTGTTTGAATGTCAAATGCCTCTAGAAAATCCAGTTCTCCAATGGAAGATGTTTTTTGAATAATTTTGGGAGCAGAAAAATTTTGCCCTTTAAAGAAATTATGTTTTAGTTCTGGTTTCACCAACAGATGGCACCACTTGCTTATTCTTGTCCAGGCTTTCCTATCTTGTTCATTTGTGGTTTTGCAGATGAGGATGGTGGTTCGGTAAAACCATCGAAACTAGTCCTGTGAAAATTTTGAAAATTAACGCTGATTTTTGTTGTTTAACTTCTGAATTAGTATTTATTCGGCGCGTTATCGTGTCTTAATTATTCAGTAGTATGTTTTAAAACGAAATAACAAGATGTTTACTGACTCCTACATCGTCAGGGGAGAAGAAGAGTTACGAAAACAACTTGCACTAATAAACGAAGCAGACTAGAAAAATCAAGTTTCAATGAGATAATAGGCTGAAATAGAATAGTTTAATCTTAAGAAATAAGACATTTCGAACTCTAAAGCCTATTAAGCTCCTTCTCCCAACCTGATATAACTAGTAAAAAATTTAAAATTTTAATATAACTCTACTATAGTTCATTACTGATATAAAAAGAAACTATGTCAGAAACTTGCCTTACAGTTACAATGCAAAAGATATACACTATTTGTATTGTAATCATGATACGTACAATAGACATAAAAGTATAAATAGACATTTAGTTAAGGGGGCTCATACACCTTAAGCCCCTTATGATCTTCGAATATGCGACTGTTGCAAGAATTGGGATATTTTATTTATTTTAAAAGCAATTACTTCCAACCTTTTACAGCTGACTACGTAATATAGCTGCTTTGGAAACTAGTAACCAGAAAGTTTGTGTTGCCACAAATATTTTTGTAATTTAATCTTCTTTGTGACAAAATATTTCGCCATGTTTCCACCTTGCGCGCAGGATATTTTAGAAATGGCTAACGGTACATACTTGAAATTGGATGGAATTCTTTATACGGGCACTATTTTCTAACTGAACCAAAAATCTGATGAATATTTTAATATTGAAAAAATTTATGGACGAAAACATTACAGATTTTTTTTAACAAAACACTTTTTTTAAACTCAACTCAAAATGAAATAAAAATTTAACATAAAATTTTTAGAATTTTGGTTCACAGTAGTTTCCAAATGTTATAAAAGTTATATATTAAATATAGAATTAAATTATGCAACAGAATGTTTTAAACTGTGAGCGCAAGGTGGAAACATGACGAAAAATTTTGTCACAAAGCGGATTAAATTATTAAAATATTTTTGGCAACACAAACTTTCTGATTACTATCTCAGAAAGCAGGTATATTATGTAGTCAGCTGTAAAAAGTTGGAAGTAATTGCTTTTAAAATAAATAAGTTATCCCTGTTCTTGCAACAGTCACATATTCGAAGGTCTTAAAGGTTTTAAGGTGTACGAGTCCCTTTAATAATACACATAGTGAACAGAAAATTATACTATTATTATGACGCAAAAATTGAATATAAGCATATTTTTCAGTCACAAACATAAAATTCATTTTATCAATGCATGCTTTTATAGAAAATTAGAGACATATAATTTAGTGCACACGTTTTTATTAAATGAATTACAAAATCTAAGCAACTGTTTTGAACATCAGTATCAACATTAGAAGATAAAAAATCTAATGTGCACACCACATGACTTCCTTGCATTGATTATTAAATTATACTCATTTTTTTTTCTACATTTCACTTAAACGTATTGAATTCAATTACCGTATTTGACGGCATATAAGAAGCCCTTTTTTTCCTAAATTTGGTCTAAAAAACGTTACCTGCGTCTTATACGTGAAGGACACAGTCTTATACGTGAAGGTAATTGCATTCAATAATTGTTTATTTGGCTTTTACAAAACGTGAGATCTAAAAGAAACCACGCTATTGAAACTTTTTCCCTTGTGTGTGGCCGTCTAAATAAGGGGGCGTCTTATATGCCAGTGCGTCTTATATGCCAGTGCGTCTTGTATGCCAATGCGTCTTATATGCCGTCAAATACGGTAAATCTACTTCGTCGATAGCGCATAAATCACCGCAGAATAAATGAGCTTTTTAAAACAGACTATGTTTATTTACCATAGCGATACTCTGGCGCTAAGTTCTTTTAACAGCGTTACATTTCATTCATCTTATAATTCAGAATGAAAAGAAAAACAAAACTATATCATCTTAAGAATTATCCAATCGTTGCCACATGCTTTATTCAAATACTATAATAAATTTAAAACGATGCATAAAAGAAATTGACAAAATAAAAAGTTTTTCACAGACGATTCAGCGTTGCTTACCTAATGCGCATGCGCTACTCATAAACATACTTCTCTGTCCGAAATGGACTGGCGACAGTATTTTCTGATAATATGAAAAACTTATTTCCTCGAATTTCATTGGAGATGCATTTCTCATTCAATTAATTCAGCTCTCACTTCGCGGCAAGGCAAAAATAATAAAAACACAAAATATCTTCATTAAAAATTTAAAGTTAATAGAAAAACATAAAACACCAAGTACCGTTAAAAAAAAATTAAAAATAACAGTTTTTACGCAAAAACAAGCGGTTCGGCCAGCGGGCGAGAAGACAGATTTTTCGGTGCACAAAACTGAAATTTTACTTTTGCTATGACTCGGCAAAAAGACACTGAAAAACTGATTCGATTTGTTGTGAACGCTGACTTAATATATGAGATAATTTAATAACTTAAATGATAATACCGGAATGGATTAAGCATAATTTAATTCGCAATAATAAAAGAAGACGTTACTTTAACACTAAATAAAATCATAACAACAACATACATGTGTAAAGGCGGTCAAATTCGGAAGAAACGTCGTTCGGTATAGTCGGTATCACCGACAAAACAGCTGAAATCTAACTGTTAGCAAGTTCTACCGAAGCTGAAATCTACCGGTTAGCATTTCATTTAGAAGTTCCTTTAATCACAGCTGTAGGAATGTACAACTTTCTTCAATTCATTTAAGAGACTCCTACACCTTAAAACCGATAAGATCTTCGAATATGTGACTATTGCAAGAATTGGGATAACTTATTTATTTTAAAAGCAATTACTTCCAACGTTTTACAGCTGACTACATAATATAACTGCTTTCTGAAATAGTCATCAGAAAGTTTGTGTTGCCACAAATATTTTTATAATTTAATCCGGTTTGTGACAAAATGTTTCGTCATGTTTCCACATTGTGCGCACAGTTTATAACATTCTGTTGCATAATTTAATTCCATATTTAATATTATAGCTTGTATAACATTTGGAAACTACTGTGAACCAAACATTCTAAGAATTTCATGTTAAATTTTTATTTTATTTGGAGTTGAGTTTATGAAGCGTATTTTATTAAAAAATCTGTTAACGTTTTTGTGCATAAAATTTTTTAATATTCAAATATTCATCAGATTTTTGGTTCAGTTAGAAAACAGTGCCCATATAAAGCCTTCCATCCAATTTCAAGTATGTACCTTTAGCCATTTTTAAAATATCATGCGCGCAAGGTGGAAACATGACGAAGAATTTTGTCACAAAGCGGATTAAATTAAAAGAAATATTTGTGTCAACACAAACATTCTCGTTACTAGTTTCCAAAGCAGCTATATTACGTAGTCAGCTGTAAAACGTTGGAAGTAATTGCTTTTAAAATAATTAAAATATCCCAATTCTTGCAACAGTGACATATTTGAAGATTATAAGGGGTTTAAGGTGTATAAGCCCCTTTAAAAACAATTTTTACTTTCTTTGATATCGGATTTCTATTTTGGCAAGTTTTAATTGTCAATAAATTACGTTCAAAAAATTTGACTTCTCCAATTAGAAATTAACTTGGCAAGTTAGAAATGACTTGGCTTCCTTGGATTTGTATCTGTGGGGATACATACACTGATGTGCAAAAATTAAGGACGAGACGGTTTTTTTCAATATAACTTTGTACAAAAGCTTTCCAAATCAACACATTTAATACCGTAAGATCCCCATGAGTAATGTAAGCAACACGTACTAAAAGAGAAATCAGAGGGATAAAAAGAAGCTTTATTGAAAAAGTAGCATGGAGCGCAATGCGACTGAAGGCCGAAACACCCCTGTGATGGGTGTCCAGCAAGAAACATCCGGTCTTTAATAGGGGATATGATCTCCCCTGACTGCTAGGCAGGTTTCACAGCGTCTGCTCATGCTGAGAATGAGGGTGTCAATGAATTGTTGAGGCATTGCTGCCCATTCGTCTTGCAGCGCCAATCGAAGCTCCGGAATCGTTGCTGGTGGTAAGGTACGAGCTGCCGAGCGTCTGCCTAGAAAATCCCATACATGCTCTATGGGATTGAGATCCGGAGATCGTGCCGGCCAATCCATACGTTTAATATCCTCACTCTCTAAGAGCTGTTCGGCAGCTACTGTGCGATGACATGGTGCATTGTCGTCCATGAAAAGGAACCATAGCGCCTCTAAAAAGACGCACATATGGAAGAAGAATCTCGTTACAATAACGGGTCCCGTTGACTGAACCTGCGTCGAAGATGTGAAGGTCTGTACGACTACCAAGCATGATGCCTCCCCAAACGAGAACACCGCCACCTCCATACCTGTCCCTTTCAATGATGTTCGAGGGATGATTGCGGCTTCCCCGCTCTCTCCAGATGAGTATGCGATGAGAATCGCTACTCAGACTGAATCTGCTCTCATCTGTAAAGAGTACTCGTCCCCATTCATTGTCTCTCCAATTCCGGTGTTCCCGGCACCACAGAGCCTTCTCCGATGGGCAGGCGTTTGAAGTACACACCGTACAGGGCGTCGTGCAAACAGACCACCACCGTGCAGTCTTCTGGCCACGGTAAAACGCGATATCGGTCATCCAGTCGCCTGTGTCGTGTGTCTAGCGATTTCTCCCGCTGTCTGCCGCCTGTTTCTTCTGGCCTGTAAGGCAATATACCGGTCATCTGCGGGTGTGGTTCCTCGTAAACGACCACTACTAAACCCCCGGATAGCTGTTCCTGTAGTTTGAAATTGTCTCCAAAGTCGTCGTGAAACGATGCTGTGTGCAATTCCGAACTCTGCAGCCACAGTTGTCACACTGAGGCCTTCCTCCAACTTCCCAATGATTCTACCTCGGGTAAAAGCATCGAGATGTCGTCTAACAGATTGATTATTCGCCATTTCTCGCTGAGGCAGCAACTTGGTGTGATTTTAACTGCTATACGGCGTGCAATCTCTTTGTCAGAAATACTGATCTTACACCGACAACATGCTTTATACTACTCAGACACTCCCCCATTACGTCTACCTGCATATCTGCGCATGTGCTACCGTACATCACCTTACTTAATCTCCTGATTGGTCTTTCTGTCCGCTTTGCGTCTTCGTTCAGCTGATATGCTAATTTTTCGACTTCGTCCTTAATTTTTGCACACCAGTGTAATCTGTATGGTGTGCGAGACGACAGTAACATCGGACATGGATCTCGTCGACAGGATCGTGGATGCGGCGGCATGTGTTCGTAACACACCTGCCCATTTTGAGCGGGTTCGTGAATCCATGTGTCGACGATGTGAAGCATGTATTGTGGTCAGTGGAATGAATTTGAACATGATTTATGATTTAACTATTTCTTTAATAAAAGTCTTTTTAACACCTCTTTCGACATCCTTTCTTTCTCTCCCCTACGCCTGCCCTCTATATGTTCACGGTTCGCATTTTCGAACTCAAATTCCTACGTAAATCTTGTTTGTCATAGTATCATAGACTATGGCAGTATGTTAAGTTTGGCAGTGATCTTATGAGACACCCTGTATAGATGTAACGGTGAAACACCGAAATCTGGAGAATGTCGACTTTCACCGGTGAATGTCAACATTCACATAGTCGCTTGGTGTATGTCCGAAATATTTTCCAAATACTCTTATTTCTGACTTACACCGGTCAATGTCGACATTCGCCATGTACTAATGGAGAATGTTGAACATATAACAATATTATATTTTCTTCTCCGTACTTCAGTCGCGAAAAAACGCATTTGAGACTTAAAATAAGAACTTAAGAACATAAGACCTTAAAACACACAGTACATTCAAAACGAGAAAGGAAAATAATAAAAGTTATAAACTTACCAAATTACGTGATTCAAATCTTATTTATTGTCACAACTTAAACTATTACGACGCTTTGAATTGCACAAGAGGTCCTTGCTTTTACAACTGCATTTATTTTGGAACACTTCCTTTCGCAATGACAGCGTGTACATAGACTCCTCTCTTTTCGACCTACACCAGAACATATCTGTGATTGTCGACATACACCGGTGAGGGTCCGAATGTACAAGAATATAAAGAAATATTCGATCTTTCACCGACGTATTTGGTGAATGTTGACATTCTCCGGTGAAAGTCGACATTCTCCAGTTTCGGTCTTTCACGGCAACATATATAGGTAGTAATTTCGATGCCCAGTTAAGCAGCTTCGGTACTCGAGTGGAAAAACGAGAAGATGATGTTGACACAAACCAACCAGCAATTACTAACTTTATTTCTAGGCACATTAGAATCATTCTTCGTACCTTTTTTGATCATAAGCAATTACAATAACTTTTTATATACACGGGTTAAAGGGGGCGACATTATTTTAGGCAGGTGGGCATAGCAACGTGCAGACGTTGGAAGGCGGAAGCTAGGGAAAGCAGTCAAACAGTTTGTTTAGAAAGCCGTATTTATACGGAGTACTTGCAGAAAGTGCTCTAAGCTATAATTGGTTAATTTTAGGTTATTATGTAACATGGGAAGTTCTCGAATTTGGGAGCACATACGAATTTAGTGGGGGGGGGACATAAAACCTAGAATAGTTAATTTTGAGATTGCTAGTCATTCTTAAAGCAACCATCGTATTTTGTTATGCCTTACATATAAATTGTCTCGTTTGGTTCTGCCCATTGCAATAAAAAGGGAGCTGCTCAACTAGATATTATAGCAATCTCATATAAGAATATAAATGCACTTTTTTTATTTTATTTTTTATTTGGCTAAGACTAATCATTTTTGACTAATGCGAGATATTTATATAAATACATAGGCATGTAGGTACAGATATCATAAAAGTTCCCTCTTAAATCCGCTTTAAATCCCTTTTACAGTTTGTTTCGGTAAAAAAAAAAAAAAAAAAAAAAAAAAAAAAAAAAAAAGGTTCTTTATTCTGGCCATATTTACAGACGGCAAGGTAAAAAATAATCAAAATGGATTCGAGAACGGTCAATTTCTGTTGAAATGGCTTACCCGAAATTTCTCGTGATTACAATACTTCCTTTACCTCGCAAAGGAAGTAATGATCAAAAGGATTAACTGTCAAGCACTGACATATTGTAGAGTTATTAGGATTTTTTGGGAATTAGGAAAATGATAAGTGATAAGTGACGGAGGACGTGAGCACTGTCCTTTTTACTTTTACAATAGGTTACGATACTAATGATTCAATTATAATACATTTAAAAAGTAATTTTGCAGCATGCACTATATATTACGATACTGATTTATACAATTCATACATTACCAATTATAGATTACGATACTAATTATGCAATTTCAATACATTACAATACTAATTACATTACCAATTATACATTACAATACTAATTGCATTACCAATTATACAATTATTATACATTACAATACTATACGTTACAATACTAATTACGCAGTGCTACTGCTAGTAATTCTGATAAATAACACATCCTTCACACTTAGTTGTTTCGAATTTCATGTATTCGTTTTAATTCTTCATCGAAACTTCTGATTTTGTTTTGCACGCAGTACGTCAGTTTCTTGGAAAAGTATTAATCTCTGATCTTTGTTCAATACTTTTTTTCATTATTGTTTGTAAAGTCCTTCAAAAACAGACGTCTGTTTCTTGTTGGTGGATTAGCAGTTGAATGTAATATAATTCAAGCATTTATTACAGCAACATTCAGCGCAGGAAAGAAAATTACCACTGGCCACCTCCTTGTTATTCTGGCAATTGAATAATTGGCTGACATTTCATCCTCCATATCCACTGCTCCTTTAGTCATATTATAAAAACATGTAATTCCTGACGTTTTATTTTCTCCAATAGTATCATCTATAGTATGATCGTTGTATAATGCTGAAAGCATAAGAACAGTTTTTCCTTTTTTTAGGGACATTATGAATTAATGTTTTATCTTTTTCGAAACCAAAACAGTGTAGAAAATATTCCTAGTTTCATCTTCAGTTTCTGAAATGCAATCTTCATCGCTTTCAAATGTTTCTAATAAATCTCACAGGCGTTGCATCTCCAATTCATAGGGAGTCATTCTTTTTACCTTTACCATAACGCGGTTAGAAATTTTCAAGAATTTAATGTCAAGTAATTTAAAATCACTTGCGAGTAGAAATATTTACTGTTACACTCTAGAATTAAATTTCTGAACTAAATATTCGGTTAGAAAAACACTTACGCGAACAGACGCGTGGGGTGTGTCGTACCCCAGTTCCAACAAAATACCGATAATTATTTTTCTGAAACACACAGACAAAGAAAAAGCGGTTCTGAAAGTCAACCACAACTAGAAACTCAGCTTCTGAAAGCAGCAGAGAATTTCAGTTTCTCAAGTTAGGAATATTCCACTTTTATGTAAGGGTGGGGTATGATACACCCCACGCGCCTTCCCGCGGGTTCAGTCCATGGAGGTAGGATAGGGAGTAGGGGCCATTCCGCGCTAGAAGTGAAGCACTGCTTTGAAGCTTGGTTCACCAGACGGGGTGTTCTTTGTTTACATTCAGAAGCTCGCTTGACAAGATTCTGATAGTATTTCGACACACGACAGTTCCATAGAAATCGAAAAAGGGACACTCTCGCATGAAAGGAACATTCATAGTGTAATGGGTAATAGCAATTTGTATAGTTTACTGACATTTACGCAAAAATCACATCTTGGTTATTTTTCGATAACTAACAACAGCGATTTTGATTATGAATTTGTTTTATAAAATTCTAAGCTGTTGCACTACAAAAATATAGATTTTAAGAAAATTGCTAAAAGAGATCTGCCAAAATTTATTTTCTAGAAGATTTGAAAAGTTTGAAACTTGATGGCTAAATGTAAATATAAAATTATGTATGTTAAAATATTTGTAATTAGGCACATAGGTCAGATTAAGTTTTTATTAAATAGAGTAACGCATGCAAGGGCTATCTGCCTAAAGAGAGAGATGCCATCGTGGAGGAATTTTGAAGAAATGCTGACCTTTGAGTGGGTATTAAAAATAATACTTATAATTTTCATTCAAATTATATTCATATATATTTTTTATGTAAAATTTTCGGGTGTATGCTAAATTGGTGTAAATTACTTTACACGAAAAATATAGTGAATGCACAGAAATTAAAGATTTGCACATGCCGGAAATGATAAATAGGAAATATGTATGGGTATTTATGCATGTGCTTGCAAAAAGCATGTATCTGCCTTTGACAAAATACTTAAATATTCATTAAATTATTTATAAATGTATTTGAAATGAAGAATTTATTCACTTATAAACAACTGTGAAAGTACTGTGAAGAAATCTAATGATTAAATGTATCTAATTTATAATGATTATAAATGTTATCTAAATATAGAATAACCTTAATATTGAATTGTAAACATAAATTAAAATCCTGTTGACAAATACGTTATAAAACTATTTAAGCAAGAATTGTTCGTATTGGAAAGCAATCTGTTAAAAGGTATTGTAAAGCAAATGCTATGAGATGCGCACTTAAGAACGTAATAAAGAGTTTTGGAATATGTATTGTTGAAATGAAGGGTAAAAAAAAAAAAATCTGATAAGTATAATTAAAAGAATTATTCCCCTTTACATTTTATAATAACTCAGTTACAAGTTTTAAGTAATACTTTAAAAAAAACTTATTTTATTCCCTTTCAGAAATGTTCAGAGAAAGTCAAATACTATTTAATACCTATTTAATTATTAGGAATTAGCGAAATACTTATTTAGAGTATTTCGCTAATTCCTAATAATTCTCTAATTTAAAATGAACCGAATAGAACATTAATTATAAATTGACTTACATTTTTCGATTTAAAAGAAGCCAAAAAAATCATGTCATATTTAAGAAAGTATTTTAGGAAGAAGCTCTATAAATAGAAAAGAAATAATGCATAATTTTAATATTAATAATACAATAAACTTTGATCTTAATTTTTGTACCTTAACCGAATAAAATCGAATTACCTTAATTTTTTTTTCTAATGTAATTAACGAAAACTTGTGAAAATATTTCATTCAAATTAAACCATTCTGAGAAAACTGTCCTGCGAAAAGTATAGCATTTAATTCCGTTCAGAATGAAATGTTGTTTAAAAATATGTTGTTTTCACATACTTAAGACTCTGAAGTGTTGTAGAAGAAGAAAGTATATACATTTATATGTATATTTGCGACGTAATTACAAAATATTTACACCCGAACGCGTCAAATTCCATAGAACTCAATGGTAAATGACCCAATGTTTTGGTCACCACGTAGGGATCGCCGGTGCTTCAGAGCAGGGTACGGAGAAACTTGTTTAGGGCGACTCCATCTTACTTCCTACCTCCATGGTTCAGCCACGACCGCTAACCACCTTTTAAAAACATGCTTTAGGGCGATAGAAACGGACCTTCTCACTTTAACGCCGCACATCAACACTACCCTTCTAAGCAGATCGACTGTTTTTTTGCACTCTACACATTGACAACAGCGTCACCTCACCGGTCCCATATCCTATTTGCAAATGTCCGCCCTTCTGCGAGTTTCGAGGTTAAGTTGCCACTATTTAATTTACAATCCCCGTATATTTTGCACTTCCAAAATTTTTCTTCGAGCACAGAGCTAATGTAGCCTAGCTGATCCGAGTTCTCGTTGAACAGTTTTAAGTTAAATTGAAGTAGACAATTTTTTAGTAAATTCTGTAGTAACCTTTAGAACACACAAAACATCGATTTTTCACAAATTTTTTAACAGCAAATCTTTGATCACGTTGAGTCCTCTTTGCCGGACAAACTCTTCTTACTTTATTTTGGACTTGATTTTCTTCTTTAAAGCGTTTTATTACATACTGCACCATAGAATGGGATAAATTTACTAATTTAGCGATATCCAGAATTGAATTTACAACCTTACGATAAAAAAAAAGGATAAATTTTCTAATGCTATTAGTTGTTTCCTTACGACTACGAGAAATTTTTAAACATTAAATAAAATATGACGAAGAAAGTAAGCAAAATATAAAGCCTAACAATTTTTTAAAATTCACCAAAATTGAAAATATAAAAAAAAGTGGTAGACGATAATTTTATTTATGAAATTTTACGAAAACATTTCAATGTACGATAACTTTTGTGGCGTGTTTTATCGTGCCTCCTTACATTTTGAATTTTAGAAAAAGAAAATAAGTCAGTATTAAAAATTAAAAAGTTTGGTTTTTATTCAAAGTCACATAGCGATGATATGAAAAAAATATTGGACGTTATATTAAAATTACAGCACTTAAACTGCAAATTCTTAAAGTGTCGAACACTGTTGTGAGACACTGTATATACATGTGTTTTAATTATAAATTACGAGTAAGAAATATTAACTTTTAATCGAATTCCAATTGCATGAAAGTATAACGATAAAAAAATTTATATTTTCCATCAAAACTTATATGTATAAATTTCACGAGAGAAATACCATGCATGTTGACTAGCAATAAGTCATACGATAAAAATATTTCTCATTAAAAGGATCAAAATCAATTTTCCTTTAAAAACAGCGATTTTTAGTTTTCTATCGGGATTAAAACTAATTTGAAAAATTTAAAAATTATCACCCTATCACTGACAACAAATTTTACAATATATTTTACTTATAGTTACAGCCAAGATACATCACATTATACGTGTTAGGAATGCACATGAAAATTCTAATTTCAAAATAATAAAACATTGAAGAGCAAACTTGAAATTTACTTACGAAAAATAATATTTCAATTAAAAATTTATGTAATAATATATTTAAGATCAATTTCTGCTTTCTTTAAAATAAAAACTTTCATATGTATTTAACATTCATTTTTGCTTTCTTTTAGAATTAATTTTTTAAAACAATTCTTCCATGAAAATATATTTTCTATCAAAAATTACAGAATTAAAATTCTCATAATAGGAACAGCTGCTGTTAAAAATATTTACCTGATAAAAATAAAAAAAAAAAAAAATTCTCTCGATTAATCTTCAGACGATGTATAATAAATAGTGTTCTGAAAAAGAAAAATTCTGAAACACTAATAAAAGAATCTTCTGCCTTTAAATCCTGTTGCCACGCTTTCGAAGCTAATAGGTTTCCAGACTTTGCATAAAATTTATGCATTTACTAAGCATAGCTGACCAGAAGTTCTAAAGCTTTTGCAGCGTAAAAGTTCTCCCAATTTTTTTCAACGCACGTTCAGGATTCCTGTGTAATTCGCCACACCTGTTTCGGTTTTGTCACACTTGGTTGGATTAAAAATAAGATCATAAGCCACAATTAATTATCATTTTAGTAGTTAGTATATGGCAATTTTTAATTGAAGCTTAGTAGATATTACACAATCTTTAAAGAACTGAATGTCGAGTACAAAGCGATAATGCCTTTTTAAATAAAAGATTTATAAAAGTAAATTTTTTTTTTTTGTCTTTTCAACGAAGGAACGATGTCATAAATCAGCTCAGTAGAACTCCAATTATCCAATTTAATGGGACCGGATCCCATTCGGATAATAAATTATACGGATTTTTTCCGAATTTTTTTATTATCCGAATGGGATATTCGGATAATATCGGATAATGTATTTTTTTATTATCGGATAATTCGGAAAATATTTTTGGTACTTTTCCGTTTCGCCGGCGCAAATCTCGCCAAGCAGACTTTATTGGCGACAACATACAGTATACACATGAAAAATATTTAAAAAATTTTAGTTCTAAGAATTTTTTATTTTGAAGGCATAAACATTTTAATATCGCTTAAAATTTTATAAAAAGCCAATAAATAAAGACAATACATTTATAAAAAGACACTAATTTAAGAATTTACTATGCTTTCATGGTTCAACATCCTGATTCGCCGGTTCATATCACGTGACCCCAAGCGATCTCATCTCACGCAAACTATTCTACAAAAATCTAATGCTCTCAGTAATTATCTACATTAATTTCAAGTTAAATCTTAATTTGGAACACAAGTTTAAATGCAAGAAATATTTTAATTCGTACGAATAGCTTACTCAGAAAATTTGGACAACTGCAGTGCTTTACTTCGCTAATGCATTCTCGTTAGAATGGATGAATTTAATCCTTGACTTTACCTTTTCTATATTTTCGGCTTCGGGTAAGCGCTGTGATTGCATCCTAATTGACTTAATGACCGAAAATGGCCTTAGACATAAAACTGAACTATCTGATAAAAATTCTATGTAATTATATGTCAGTATTGAAAGAAACAATCAATCTGATAAGAAAAAGCTGCGACTTGTTTTAAAAATGAGGCGTAAAAGGTTACCAGCAAGAATATTCCGTTTGGCATCGGTTGTACCATTATTGGCGACTTTATCGCTTGCGCCGGCAAAACGGAAAAGTACCATATTTTTTTTTATTATCCAAATAAGATTATTTTTTTATTATCCGTAAGGTTGGAAATTCAATTCGGGATATCGCTAAATGAGCAAATTTATCCCATTCCACTGTGCAGTATGTAATAAAACGCTTTAAAGAAGAAAATCAGGTCCAAAATAAGAAAAAGGTCTATGTACACTTTCATTAATTACTGTATGCACTGTATGTTGGAAATGGGAGAAAAAAAACTATTCCTAAAGAAAGAGAAATTTTACTTAATTAAAATGTAAAGGCAGTTTTACGTACATGTTATATATCGCACTGTAAATTACTTAAAGCTGAAAGTCATTGGCTGCGAAACGTCTCAGTCAAAGTAGGCTGTTTGGCTATCTTAATCCATATTCGGGCAGCCAAGTCGCGTATTCGCTTGACAATAAGTTGCACTAATTTAGAAGTTATATAAGGTATTTCTCCCTAGCGTGCCTTCGTGGTGTAACGGTAAGCACGCTGGGCCGGTATTCCAGAGGTCCGTGGTTCGATTCCCCTCGAGGGCGGTTGCATATATTTCATCTTTTCTGCTTCCAATTAACCTGATGACTCTACAAGTGGCGCTCGAACTAAAAGGGTTGTGGATTATAATTCTCCGCACCCAGAATTTGGCGACTAGGTCCCCTAAACGGTAGCACGCTGTAATCCAGAGGTCCGTGGTTCGATTCCCGGCGAAGGCGGTTGCATATTTTTAATCTTTTCTGCTTCCAATTAACCTAATGACGCTACAGTTAAACAACAAAAATCAACGTTATATTTTCAAATTTTCACAGGACTAGTTTCGATGGTTTTACCGAACCATCATCCTCAGCTGCAAAAGCGCAAATGAACAAACTGCGCTTTGCAGCTCATTTGCACTTTTGCAGCTGAGGCTGATGGTTCGGTAAAACCATCGAAACTAGTCCTGTGAAAATTTGAAAATATAACGCTGATTTTTGTTGTTTGACTTCTAAATTAATATTTGTTTGGCGTGTTATTGTATCTTAATAAGTTGCATGTTGTCACACTCGGGCTGACGCTCCATTCACGACGACGCAGTTTTATGGCGAGCAAACACTTCACTAACTGCTGGACCCGTTTTTGCTTCAACATCGACGTTAAGATCATCTTCAACGTTTTCTTCTCTCGCACTTTCAGTAAGTTCATCCCCATTTAGAATTTGATATCCAGGGTTTGACGAATCACACACCATCCACTCTGCCGTATCACCGGCACTAACTTCTGAATTTCCAAAAATTTTCAAAAGAATGTTTCTTAATTCCTCAAGTAATACGTTTTCCTCATCTTCTCCTATCTCTTCTCTCTTTCTTTTTCTTAAATTACGAAAGCGATTCGGATAGGAGTTCGGGTAGTTGCAGTTGTACTGTACAGTAGTTACAACCTCAAAAGTGCCCAACTAAATAGAATTACTTTGCCTGGCTGGTTAACTATTATGGCAAAACATGAGAAGTTTTCAGCTTTAAAATTGTGATCTCACGGGAGACTACTTTAAAAGAAATTTGTTGGCATTGATACACATATAAGAAAACCGTGATAGCTCTGTAAAGTAAACTCTGCTCGTCGAACGCGAATGTCAAAGATCAGTATGCATCGTGATTGGTATTGCGTTTATTTATATTGTTCGTTAAGTCGGGTTCGAATGACTGACAAGACTTAGATTTGCATTGCCTTTTTAGCTCGAGGAGATTACACTGTAATGATCTTAAGTTTTACTAACGTTTATTTTATTTTAAATCTTTACTATCACTTCTTATTTTCTACTTCCGGCCAGAATTATAAGCGTTAATGTATTTATGCAAAATTTGTCTGGCGAACGCCAAGTATTTAAGTTGTGGCTTTTTGCCAAGCGAGAGAGAGGAAGCAGTTAGTCGAAGCAGGCCGCTTACCTTAGAAGTTTTACTCGGTTGCTGGTTGCCGTCCAGGCCAGAGGTTTTAATCCTCTTGATAATTTTTAAACGTATTGTAGTGTTCACAGTTCTCTGTACTACATACGGCTTCCTGTTAATATAAGGCCAATCTTCCACGTTATTATTTCAAAGTTAAGTTAGTGTTTAGTTATATTTTTTATATTCTTATGTTTAGACCACAAGTGGTGGGTCATTGTATTCCGAAGTACGGAAATTATTGTAAATAGAGAAAAATAAAGGGTTTTGTATACCCTTCTTGTGTATCCTGTCTACTTCCCACAGTTTTGAACATAGCTTTAGTAAGCTCTCTGTTCCGAGTCAGGTCCTTGCATGTTCCCGAAGAAGGTTAGACGGACCATTGAACCTGATAACGCCATCGAGCTAAAAGTCTACTCGAGAAGTTGATGTTACTGCTAATGCTCACTTGTCTGAATATAGTCAGCCCAAGCCTACGAAATTCTTCGTGGCAAGGAGCGCAAGTTTACACATGCCGTTGGCAACAGCCCAACGTGACACAGTCAGCGTTATTAACCACCGATGGCAGCTGACTAGCCACCAGTGACTAATCATTGACTAATCACTTTCTCGCACAAAAGCTGTATTGTTACATTCAATAGTGATATGTGTATTATTAAAAGTAATAGCATACTTACAGCTGAAGGTAACGCCCACCAGGGTTTATACTCATATATTAGACTTACTGCAAGCTCAGTCGACGAGAAAAGACGTTTTGCTAACACCAAATCATGCTCTTATAGAAACTATAATAAAATGGCATTAAAGATTTGGCCACAGAAGTATAGATGTGATTAAAACATTTCAGAAAGGCAGAAGATTTAGGAACTTAGAAAATGCACTCATAGTGTAGACAGTTTGACATAGATTAAAGCAAATTTGAAAGAAAAGCCTCTTCAAAAAATGGGTTTTAGGTATAAGGATCCACTAGATTTAGTGCGCACAGCCGTGTGAGGGTCAATGGATGGTGATAGCTTACGCGAGGAAAAAAAAAATATTATGTGACCGTTTTGATGACGATTTGCATTATTCTCAAATTTATTTTATTGCTTCAATGTATAAACTTAAAGACTAAGTTACATTGACACCAAATTTCGAAAGGAAATACAAGTTCTCGGATCTGATAATGGCACAAAATACTGTAACGAAACTACTGAAAAATACTTAAAGGAAGTTGGTGTTTCGCATCAAACATCGGTTCCTTACAAAATGATGTTCCGCTCAATCGGTATAGTTGTTAGCGTCGCTGACTGCCGTGTCGAAGGTCCCGGGTTCAAATCCCGGCGAAGGGTATGTATGGTTGTAAACGTGTAGTGCCGGTGCACCATGGCAGCACTCTAAATATGCGGCTGCTTGCTCCTACCGCCTTCGTGTGGTTTGGTCTTGCTTCCTACCTCCATTGGTCTGGTGGAAGGGGAGACTCTTAGCAATATAATTAGTCCAAAGGGATTTGAGTCCCGAAAGACTATTACTTTCGTTTTGGCATTTCGCGTCGAACTCCTATATAAATGTGGGTACTATAAATGTGGGTTCATATTTCAAACTGTTGCCACAAAATGTTAGAGGCTTCCATTATATTTGAAGAAATTAAATAATGAAAAATCTACATAAATGAATGTATATTTCTCGCATTGTGATAAAACAACGGTACATAGAGCCGTCGAATTTTAATTCCTATTAGCGTAATCCTCCTACGAATATGGACATGTGGAAGACCAAATTTGAAATTTGGAATTTGTTTTATTATTGATTTCAAACTTTGTAAAACTTTAACGAATTTTTAATTAGCAAACACAAGGATTTCAAAGCGAGCAATGGCAACACGGGGGGAGAGAGGAACATTTTTATCTCCAGCGCGGAACTGTGTATCGGAAATTCTAAATAGGCTCATTTTAAAATTATTTTCCGACATAGCCATTGTACTGAATTTTATGGTTTAAGTGCAAAGAACATTATATTTAATAAATAAAGGTAACACACAAAACGTTAAAAAAACGCCTCTTTGGACGTAATTTAAAATCTGAAACCTTTCAGATTATTTTTTAGTCCAAAGGGGCTTTGTCCCTGAAGGACTTTTTTCTTTTTTCGGAATGTACAAAGGGCAAAATAAAATATTGGATTGTCAAATTTCCAGCGCTACATTTTTATTATTATTATTTTTTATTTTATAAGCCAAGAGATAACCTCACCTTTACACGTAAACCAATAAGCAAAGACAATTCTATACACGTGGTTACAGTTAATGGCGTCAGAATTACGCCATATACTCGAGGGAAACTTCGGCAGTTGTCCATTCAGTAACCTTCTCCAATGCTCAGTGAATTTAATTTCTATTGCGTCTGCTGCATTGATTTCGGCTATTGCGTCTGCTGCATTGAGTTTAATTATTATCAGTTACAGCATATGGTCTCTCCAGTTCCAAATTGTGTTAAAGTACAATTAGTTTCGGCTCGGTAATTGAAAAGAAATGATTTTCATTCAATTGGAATTTAGAGAAATTATGAAACGATGCAAGAGCTCTACTTCTTCATTCCTGAATTAGCACAAAGTCTACGCTGCTTATTGCTATTCCAAAGCGTTAGACACACAGGCTCCAGCATAAAGTGTTGAATTTTAAAACAGATGATTGATTGAGTTATTTTTTATGTGACTAATACAAATCACAGCTAACGCGTGCTTTATAACCTACATTTTAAAGGGTACTTGCGGAAAATCCTGTCGACCATTTTTGCCTATTAGAGAAAAGGAGTCAAATTACGCAATGTTTCGCCAAAAATGAAAAAGTCTTCTTCAAACACGCTGGGTTTGTTGTAACCTTGAATTACACACGTTAGCTACTATTCTCGAGTGAAGACTCCTTTTTTCCAATTTATCACGCATTTTCGAAAAAAAAAAAAAAAAAAAAAAAAAAAAAATCTGATGTGTACACCACATGACTTCCTTGCACGGAATATTAAATTATACGCAATTTTTCTTGCATTTCGTTTAAACTGATTGGACTGAATTAAATCTACTTCGCCGACATAAACCACAATACAATAAATGCATTCTTTAAAATTCATTCTAGTATTTGTTTACCATAGCGACACTCTGGCGCTAGATTCACTTCACAGTACTATATTTCGTTCATATTATAACTCATAATGTATAAAAGAAATTAAGCAAACAAAACCAAAAAGAAACAGTTTTTCACAGACGATTGAATATTTCTCATTTAATTAATTCAGTTTTCACTTCGCGAGAAGGCAAAAATACATAAAAACTCAAAATATCTGTATTAAAAATTACGAAGTAAATCTTAAACACATATTTCCTCGAAAAAATTCCAGAAAGAATTAAGCATGATTTAATTGGCAATAATAAATGAATGCGTTATCTTTGTTGTTGCGAAGCTAAGTTTCTCTAGATTGGCAACAAATCCACTCGTCTCTTGTTTCAAATGTAAACGTCAATGGCCGCCATAAAAAAAAAAAGGCTTAGCGGCACTTAGGCAACTTTAAAATTGTTGATAATTCTAAAAATATTGCGTACAGATTTACTAAAGGCATAAAATCCTTGACCGGAAGATAAAAACAACATAATTCAATCCTTTTTAAAGCAAAAAATGTACAATTTACTAACATATAAGAGTAAAGAAACTGAGATCACTCAGCCGGGTAACAGAGTGGGTAGATATATATATATATTTATATACGTTTGGCGCGGCCGATTGAAACCAAAATACGAGGTACACATCTGCATGTTATAGTAGTTTCAACGCTCTGAGGCTACTCGTTTTTGAGTTATGTGAGATACGTACGTACATACGTGCGTACAGACGCCACGAAAAATTCTCTTCGGAATTAATTTTAAAGCAGTTTGATAATTTTTTTGAAGGAAAATTCAAATTTTTTTCTGTCTTTGCGTACAGGATGTCACGCAAAAACATCGTTGAATTTCATTCGATAGCGGTCAAAATGGATATTTTCGTTGAAATATGCTGCCTGAAACTTTCCGCGATTACAATACTTCCTTTTTACTTCGTACAAGGAAGTAAAAAGGATTAAAATTTGGGACCTTCCTACTACAGAACAGTATGCTATTGAATATCACCACTAATGTTAATTAAGTTATGGATTAATACCGGCTTCAAAAAAATGTGTTAATGGCCACGAAATGGGGCTTTATTTAAAAACTGAGAAACAATAATGAATAAAAAATAATGAACATTTTTAATGAAAAATTTAATTTAAATAAATTATAATAAATTTAAAAGAAAAGTAAGAATAGAACATTTTTTCTTGTATTTAGTAAATGGGTTTTGGCGCCGTCTCGTGTGGTCGACGGGATTTTCCGTAAGTGTCTTTTAAAGTACCAAAAACATTTTTAAAGTACATTTTGAAGTGTCATTACAGGTTTTTTATGCTGGAAGATGCGAAAAATGTGCCCTCGCCGGAATTCGAACCTAGACCATCCGAATACGAGTCCAGTGTGCTAACCGTCACAACCACGAAAGCATGAGGAAAGGAGGGAGAGAATACTTCATATACGAGGCGTATTCGGAAGCTAAGTACCCGTTTAAAAAAAAAAAAATAGTAAAACAATTTTTCCGAATCCAATTTTATTTTTACATGAAAATACATGTCTATTTCAACATAGTTTCCGCCAATGATCAAACACTTGCCATAGCGAGTGACCAGTTTTTGTATACCATCGTCAAAGAAACTTCCCGCCACTTTCGATAACCACGACTCCACAGCATTTTTAGTGTCATCGTCAGATCCAAGGCGCTTGCCACCAAGCTCGCGCTTCATGTGCAGGAACAAGTGATAGTCGGACGGCGCCAAGTCCGGGCTGTACGGCGGGTGATCGAACTGCTCCCAATGAAACTGTCAAATTAACGATTGGGTGACACCAGCAGTATGGGGCCGAGCATTGTCATGGAGCAACACAATTCCTTTACCGAGCATTCCTCTTCGTTTGTTTTGAATGGCACGCCTTAGTTTTGTTAAAGTCTCACAATATCGTGCAGCATTAATGGTTTCACCTTTTGGAAGAAATTCAGTAAGCAAAACGCCTTTCCTATCCCCGAAGACAGTGCACATGATTTTTTGTGATGACAGTGTCACTTTGAACTTTCCTTTTTTCGAAGAATGAGTGTGTCTCCACTCCATCGATTGTTGTTTCGATTCTGGTGTGAAATGACACACCCAAGTTTCATCACCTGTCACAGTTTGGTTTAAAAAGTTTTCTCCCTCATCACTGTACCGCGTGAGAAATGTCAGGGCACTACCAAGTCGCTTTGTTTTGTGAACATCAGTGAGCATTTTTGGAACCCATCGGGAACACAGTTTGCGATGATTCAAGCGGTCAGACACAATTTCGAACAAAACATTACGTGAAATTTGCGGAAATGCCTCTGAAAGAGTTGTCATTGTGAAGCGTCTGTTCTCATGAATTGCTTCATCAACTTTCCTTACCAAATCATCGGTGACAACAGAAGGCCGACCACTCCGAATTCGACCTGCAACCTGTTCCGGACCTGCAACCTGGAATGGTGAGAAAGTGGGTAAAACCTGTTCGTTCTTATCCACCTTCTCACCATTCCATCACTTATCGCGTATTCACCGTAAGCTTCTGTCACTTGATGATAAATTTCGGCCGGTTTAACATTCCTCGCGTTCAAAAATTTAATCACGGCACGAATCTCACAGTCAGCGGGAGAACTAATTGTCTTAAACATTTTGAATGTGCACAGCAAACTGAAAACACAACATAGAGCAACCAAAATGGCGACAATTGAAAGTCAGTGAACAAAAAAGATTAGTGCGCATGCGCGGGACGCCTACCACAGCGCGGCGACGGCGCTAGAATGAAACGGTACTTAGTTTCCGAATACGCTACGTACTACCCCTTTAATAATAATATTATGACTATTACGACTCGATAATATTATGACTTCATATACTACCGCTTTAATATATGGCCATTAGGAGATACAGTCCTCAAATCCAGGTGGTGAAATATCATCATCCATCACCTTTTAGTTCGGGCGCCACTGTAGACACATTAGATTTTTTTTTTTTTTTGAGGTGGAAGACGACGTTAAAAATGTATTAGTATAAAAAAGTATATTTCTGTTGACAAATAAAGTCGTTGATTTTCTGATAAAACACAGTAAGTTAACATTTATTGACCTTTCGCAATGGGATGTTAAAATTACCCGTATACCAGCCCTCACTTAAGAGCCCTCTAGGCGCTTTCTAACCTTCTGCCATTCAATGCGCCCTTGCAAAATGCTGTGTCGTGATTTTTCGAGAGGAGAAAAATTTTCAAGTATTAAGTGCTTTGCTCGGAAGATTATATTCCGGTTTGCAAGGCATGTTCATGTCTGGAAAATACTTGAATAAAACTTCTACATTTCAAGTTGACATTACATACAGACAAATGGCCGGTAATGTGAGTAATGGTTTTATCTGACGTTATACTATTAAATATCGAAATATGGATTTTTGAGTCCCTTTTCTATTTTATTATCAGAATCGTGTCGAAAATACTTAAGTTAAAGCAAATACCGGAATCGTGTCGAAAATACTTAAGTTAAAGCAAATACCGGATAAGGTATTTTTCCCACTTCCCTAGCGTGCCTTCATGGTGTAGCGGTAGCACGCTGGGCCGGAATTCCAGAGGTCAGTGGTTCGATTCCCGGCGAAGGCGGTTGCATATTTTTCATCTTTTCTGCTTCCAATTAACCTAATGACTCTACAAGTGGCGCCCGAACTAAAAGGGTTGTGGATGATGATTCTCCGCACCAAGGATTTGGCGACTATGTCCCCTAAAACCCTAGTCGCCCTTTAAAAAGGGGAGTATATAAGGTATTTCTCCCACTTCCCTAGCGTGCCTTCGTGGTGTAACGGTAGCACGCTGGGCCGGTTTTCCAGAGGTCCGTGGTTCGATTCCCGGCGAAGGCGGTTGCATATTTTTCATTTTTTCTGCTTCCAATTAACCTAATGACTCTACAAAGTTATAAGGTATTTCTCCCGCCTTCTTAGCACGCCTTAGTGGTCAGCACGCTCGACGCGTATTCGAAAGGTCCATGGTTCGGGTCCCGGTGAGGGCATTGCTCATTTTTCATCTCTCCTGCTTAAATCCGAATGTCTCTACAGTGGCGCCCGAACTAAAAAAAAAAAGTGGATGATGGTTCTCCAACACCAGGATTTGGCGATTGGGTCCCCTAATCCCCAGCCACCCCTTAAAATGGATATAATAAAAAGATACTTTCCCCGCCTTCGTGTGTAGTGGTCAGCACGCTCGACGCGTATTCGAGAGGTCCACGCGTATTCGAAAGGTCCATGGTTCGGGTCCCGGCGAGGGCATTGCTCATTTTTCATCTCTCCTGCTTAAATCCTAATGTCTCTACAGTGGCGCCCGAACTAAAAAAAAAAAGAAGTGGGTGATGATTCTCCACCACCAGGATTTGACGATTGGGTCCCCTAATCCCCAGCCGCCCCTTAAAATGGATATAATAAAAAGATGCTTTCCCCGCCTTCGTGTGTAGTGGTCAGCACGCTCGACGCGTATTCGAGAGGTCCGTGTTTCGAGTCCCGGCGAAATTTTTCACCTCTCCTGCTTCCGAAATAACCTAATGTCTATACAAAGTCTTTACGCATATCAAAAGATCAGAAGTATCATAGGATGACTCACCGAAATGCGCTAGGTGTCTGGTTGTCGCGATTTTTGCTACTTGTCTTCTCCCTTTTGGATTGGACTGGATTAATTAGATTACGAAAGAACACTCGATAGCTATCTGTCTTAGTGGAAAGAATGTCTTCGTGGAGGACGGTTTAAGAGAAACGTGTCCCACTATTAGCTGAGTGGTTAAAGACTACAGAAATACTGGTAGATCGACCTACGTTCAAACGCAAGTGAATGCTTCATGTCTAGTATTTGCGGTTTCCCCCATGCCTATTCCAAATACGAGACAACAGTCCTTAGGAAGTCCTCTACGACAGCATCCCTTTCCTTAGGTACATAGCCGTCGTGTGCTTTGCCATACACAAATAACTAATTAATGGGAAATGGATCGTGTTCAAGTTGCGCATGGAGGAAACACGAAAACACTTTTGCTGTCAGCCTGTTCGTTGGCATTTGAATCTGGATTGCAGAATACTGTGGTTTGAAAATTCGTTGCAAATACTATAAATAAGTTACCAGAAGTGGGCGCAACCAACTCTTCTCCTCTACCACCAAGCCACACTAGAGGCCTTTCGGCTCGCCATATATAAGAGTGCCTTCATGACGCAAATACACTATACATTTACCAACATCCATGTCTTCTCCGGGATTCAAACCCGGCTCATCGGTATCGCAGTAGGCTTCCCTATCCACTATACAGTCTAAGCGGCAAATGATCTAATTTGAACGGAAAAGGGATTGAACATTTTAGTAACAATCATAATGAACGGAGAAATAAAATTACGATATTCAGGAAAGCATAGGGTTGGCCAAAATACAACAATCGTCATTCAGACATTATCCATGTAAATGTTAAATAGCATTTAAACAACAAGCCAGACCCAGAGACCACGTCTCACAAATATGAGTCACAGCTTTTTAAAGACTACTATTTAATACGAGTGCAGCTGCTGCAGACTTCACCGAGATGCCTTCGTGGTGTAACGGTAGCACATTCGGCGCGAGAGGTCCAGGTTCGAGTCCCAGCGAGGGCATCGCTCATTTACGTGTTTCTACATTCAAAATAATCCAATGTTTCTACAGTGGCGCCCGAACTAAAAGGTGGTGGATGATGATTTTTCACCACCAGGATTTGCCAAAATGGATCCCCTAATCCCCAGTCGTCCTTAAAAAGGGAGAGTATATGAGATATTTTCCTCCTCCTTTCTGCATGCCATAGAGGCGTAATGGTAGTACATTCAGCACGTATTTGAGATGTCCAGATTCGAGTCTTGCTCATTTTTGACATCTCCTGCTTTTTAATCCTAATCCCATATCCTAATCTTTCTGCAATTTCTTTGAGGAAACCGTATGGCTACTATATGAGCCAGTCCATATCGAAAGTGTTTAAAACAAAACAAATTAATTAACAGTTCAGAAACGGGATTATGGCATCATTTAGTGTGAAATCATTGACAGTCGTCACCGTGACCAACATCATATAGAGCCAATTCTTCTGCCGTTAACTAATCGTTAAATAGTTCAAGTAATAGTCAATGATGAATTTCTTTCCTAACTACAGTGTCTCAGAAAAGTTATGGGACACTTGTACTTTACAAAATGAAACTGTAAAAAATAAATTAAAAAAGCATGTAAAAATTTTTTGTCGGTGTGTTTCATACTTAAATTTAGTAACAATTATTACATAACATACATTTTCTCAAAATATTAAAATATTAATTTAATAAAAATACAATTGTTTAGAACGGAGCACAAAATGGCTCACATAAGTGATGGGACACCATTAGATACTACTACGTACTACAATAAAAATATTTTTTGGGGTTTTTATTTTTACTCAAAAGCAATTGGCAATAATTTATAAAATCGTCTGCAGTATTTCTCTCCAGTTTGTTTCGGAATTTTTGTGTTTTTTAGCTCTGTGCAGCCATGAATGCTAAACGAAAAGAAACTTCGCCTGAAATTCGAAAATTAGTTATTAATTTGCATATTAAACGTGTAAAATCTATTAGAGAAACTCCTGAAACAGTTAACTTGAGTCATTCCACAGTTTACAATATCATTAAACGATATAAAAGGAATCATATGATTCAGGATAAAAGAAGACCTGGCCGACCAGCTATCCAATGGAATAAAGCGAATTATCGTTCGAAACATTTAAAAAAATCCAAGAATGAGTGCTCCTGAAGTTGCTGCTGATTTACAAGCATTATAGGGAGTAATTGTTAAACCTGAGACTATTGGAAGAGTAATACGATCTGCTGGATATCACGGTAGAGCAGCCAGGAAAAAATTCTTCGTAAGTGAAAAGAATAGAAAACTCAGACTGACTTTCGCAAAATCCAACATATATAAGAATTCTGATTACTGGAATGAAGTTATATTTGCTGATGAGAGTAAATTTAATATATTTGGTTCTGACGGTAGAATCTTGGTGTGGAGAAAACCCAGGGAAGAATTTCGAAAACAGAACTTGATGCCAACCGTAAAACATGGTGGAGGAGGAGTTATAGTATGGGGGTGTATGTCGTCCGCCGGAGTTGGTATTCTTGTTTTTATTGACAGTATAATGGATCAGTACAAGTATACTGACATTTTAAATCAAAATTTGAAATCTTCAGAGCGAAAACTGAACCTTCATAACGATTTTAAATTCTACCAGGTCAATGACCCCACGCACACTGCTTTGAACGTTAGACTCTGGCTGCTGTATAACTGTCCTGAAATAAAACACCACCACAATCTCCAGACTTAAATCCCATACAGAATATTTGGCAAGAATTGGAATCAAGAATTCGCAAACAAACCATTTCTTCAAAACAACAATTACAATCGGTGCTTCAAGAAGAATAGGGTAAAATCACTCCAGAAATCACAAAAAAATTGGTCGAATCCATCCCAAGAAGATTAAATCATGTTTTAAAAGTAAAAGGAAATCCAACAAAATATTAAAACCTTTTAAAAAGTAAAATTTTTGGATAAATATTTGATGGAAAAGTAAGTGTCCCATCACTTAAGTGAGCCATTTTTTTCTCCGTTCTAAACAATTGTATTTTTATTAAATTAATATTTTAATCTTTTGAGAAAATGTATGTTATGTAATAATTGTTACTAAATTTAAGTATGAAACACACCCACAAAAAATTTTACATGTTCTTTTAGTTTATTTTATTACAGTTTCCTTTTGTAAAGCACAAGTGTCCCATCACTTTTGTGAGACACTGTAGCTCATAGGAACAAGCTAACGTTCCATCAGCCGTTCATTAACATGCTAATGCTTTCACGGACGACCGCAGAGTTTGTTCGCATAATATAAGCAGATTAATCATAATGGAATGAATAACATTCGACTTCACAGCGGAGATTTAAATATTTCCCCATTACATCTACAAAACAGTTAAATTTGTTTCAGCATTCTTGGAGCGAACCTCATTAGTTGTTTTAATTGAGAAAAATACGTTAAATATTATGATATTAGTTCGTTAGATATTTGTTATTCTTCAAATTCAACGACCACCTTCAGTGAGACAACAGTTTTAGTATATAGCTGATTGGCAATTTATTAGAATATCTTTAACGTCGTAGAGACATTAGGTCTTTAGCCCAAAGGGGCAATTTGCACAGAAGGGTTATTAATTTCGTTTTGCCATTTTGAGTCGGTTCACTACAAATGTCGGTTCACTTTTCAAATTACTGCCACCAAGTTTTAGAGCCCTGCATTATATTTAAAGAAATTAAATTTTTGAATATTGTAGTCCTCCATTTTATGTCCACGAGCATCTGGAAGCCCAAATTATCTATTGTTTTATTATCTATTTCATATTTTCTCAAAAATTAAAGAATTTTTGATTAACAATCTTTTTTAAACAATTTTTCTAACCAGTTTTAAAGTTACAATTTCACTTACAACCAATTTTTGATCAATTTCAAGCGAGCAATTGCAACAATGTTCCGGGAGGGGGGGGGAAGAAATTATCTCCAGCACGCGAGATTGTGTGTGGGGAATTCTTAAGATCTGCTCTTTTAAATATTTTGTGATATTGTTGTTGAATTGAATTTTATGGTTTAAGTGCGAAGAACACGATATTTAATAAGTAACAGTAACACACAAAACGTTAAAAAACGCCCGTTTGGGCGTAATATAAAATCTGAAAGCTTCCCCCCCTTTCTTTTTTAGTCCAAAGGGGCTTTTTCCCTGAGGGACTATTGTTTTTGTTTTGCGAATTTGCATCTAATCACTCTGAATGTCCGTTTCACTTTTTAAACTCTTACCACCCAATATTATCCTTCTGTATTATATTTGAACAAATTAAATAATGAAGAATCTACATAAATGCATGTATGTTTCTCGCCTTCTGATAAAACAACGGTACCTAGAGCCATCCAGCTTTGAATGACGTCATCCTACTGCGAATATGAGCATATGGAAGCACAAATTTGGAATTTGTTTTATTCTCGATTTCATATTTTGTGTAACTTTAACGAATTTTTGATTCAAAAACTCAAGGATTTCAAAGCGAAGTATGGCAACGTTGTACAGAAAAAACATTTTTGTCTTCAGCACATGAGACTGTGTATCGGAAATTCTAAAGATAGGCTCAGTTTAAAATTACTTTGCGATATTGCTGTAGAACGGAATTTTATTGTTTAAATGCGAAGAACATGATATTTAATAAATATAGGTAACACACGAAATGTTAAAAAAGCGCCCCTTTGGACGTAATTTAAAATCTAAAACCTTTCAGATTTTTTTTTTTTTTTTTTAAATTTTATTTTTTAAAATATTTTCTTCGCTAGTTAAAATCGGTAAGCGATAAGCAATACTGCGCCAGAAATTAAATATTATAACTAAAGTAAATTTTTTAAATGCAGCTTTACTCGTTATTACTTCACTATGATTGATTGCTTAGTGAAGTTCTTTGCACTCAGAATTAATACTGTCCATGAGTAAACACAGAAATGACAAAAATGTAACTAGAAATGGACTAAATGCGTTCCCTATTTTGGCGACATTATCTTGGTCGCCAAACGATCGTTGCGTCGATAACAGAGCAGGGCAAGCTTCGGTGGAACGATCCATTCTTAGACTTCCGGGGGAGAGGAGGAAGCAACCGAGGAACAGAGAGAGCTGACTCCCCAAACCGCAGTTAGCTGTGTGATCGATGCTACTTTAGCGGAGAAAAAGCAAGATATCGTTATGTTTGTTTCGATAGCTATGCTTGCGACGGGCACACTCTTCCCCACCCTCCACATCTTTTCCTCTTAAGGTTTTTAGTCTCACTTCTTTGTCGTTTCTCTTGTTTGGAAGAGTTGAGTTGTTTCGGGGGGGGAATGAAATGGATTGCTCTACATTGTCGCAGCTTGAAGTGGAATAAATTACATGATAAATAACACATTTCTTGATTTACGAAAAATATATATATGGGTAAATTTTACAGAAAGCTTTGAAATTATATATTATGCCTCAAATTTTGTAATATTTAACGAATTTTTGATTAACAAACTCAACGATTTAATGGTTTGTGTTAAATCCCAGCGATTATCTTTATTAAACTCAACGATTTAACGTTTTTTTAACGTTTTATGTGTTACCTTTATTTATTAAACTAGAAGCTTCGCTGCCAGCCTTCGTCTGGCTTTTAAATGTACCGGAAAAATGGCTGAAAGGAACACCAAACGTTAAATTTAAAAACTGCGTAGAATTTTACTCTGCAGAACAACTTCATAAAAAAAAAGTTATTACGTATAACAAAATTACAATGAAATAAGCAATATTCCTTAATACATATATTAATTATCCTAATAAATAAATTAATCAACTTGCCTTCAACCAACTTGCAAAATCTTAAGAACTGAAATGGTATAAAGGAGGTTAAGAACTTTGTTTCCTAAAAAAATCACTCAAAACTTTTCAATATCTTAAAAACTTACAACAGAATTAGTTAAATAACATTCGATTGTAAATATTAATATAGAAGGCGATTATCGTTGCACAAGAAATGCAATTAAAATTCAGAATTTGTAGTACTTATGAAATGTAGCACTGGATTATAATTTTTTTTTTTTCCTGTACAGTATTACCATTGCTCGCTTTGCAATCGTTGAGTTTGTTAATAAAAAATTTTTAATCTCTGACAAAATATGAAACAGATAATAAAAGAAATTCGAAATTCGAAACCCGGGTTTCCATGTGCGAATGGAGGCGTACGTTATTTAAAACTGGACGGCTCTAGGTAACGTTAGTTTTTCACAATGCGAGAAATATACATACATTTATACAGATTCTTCATTATTCAATTTATTTAAATATAATACAAAGCAATAATATTTGGTGGCAGCAATTTGAAAAATAATTCAGACTTTTAAAGAATAATTCAAAGTTCAAAATTTTATTGATTTATTTTTATTGATTTTATTGAAATTAAATGATTTAAATAATTCATTTATTGATATTTCAATTTCAAAAAATAATTTGAAAAATAATTCACACTTTTAAAGTTTTCGATGCAAAATGCGAAACAAAAATTTAATAACTCTTCTGGGTTAACGCCGTTTGGGTAAAAATACGCTAATTAATTTTTAAGTTTTATGAGATATTTACTATCATACATTTTAATGTTTTTTGCAGCGACTAAAAGTATGAATCGAATTACGTAAAGCAACAGAATTAGTTAAACATTCGATTGCAAATATTAATATAGAAGGCGATTATCGTTGCACGAGAAATGAAATGAAAACTCAGAATTTGTAGTACTTATGAAATGTAGCACTGATTACTCTCAGAATATGTTTTCTTTCGTAAAATATAAGACAAATTTTCAAATGCTGGGATTTTCATTTCAAAAAATTCGAAAATTTCTAAAGTTTAAAATTCAAAAGTTCTAAAGTTTAAATTTGGAAGAAAGGTTTCACTTACCCCTTTTACCTTCCAAAGGACAAAGGTTCGAAATTCCGAGAGGAGTTTAATCGGTAGAAAATCATGAAACAGTACTAAGTTTTGTAGAAAACAATTATTTTCACAATTTTTACGACGAATACAAAGTAAACTTAGCTACAAAAGCAAAGCATATCTAGACTAAATCACAGACGATACTGAAAGAATTACAGCTGATGTCAAATGTTTCTTTTTTTAATTTCACTGCTGTTGCCAATTTTAAAAACAAAATGTCTATTATTTTTTGCTTGCGTTGAGGCTGTATTTTAATCGATGACTAATTACGTTTTTAATTCACTGCTGTTGCCAATTTTATAAACAAAATGTCTATTCTTTTTATTTGCGTTAAGGCTGTATTTTAATCGATGACTAATTACTCAACATGATGGCTAGAAATGATAGATACTTAAATCGATGATGTATGAAGACTTTTTTAGTTTTAGATGGTTATTACATCATTAGAAAACATCTTTTAAGCCCTGTTTTCGTTTTTAAAAATTAGAAATTAATCAGTGAAGTTTATGTGCAGTTCATACGCTCGGTATGAACAAAACACAAATCTTATTTTTGGTTGGTAACCCTCGAACGATTAGACCTGCAACACTAAGTATTATCGCGAAGAAGATGACAGCCATACTATCGAATTATTCTAACATCATCTGGCAACGCAGTATTGCAATGCAAATTGCAATATGCTCTGACGCAAACATTTGACTACCTAATCAATGTTTGTTAGCGACATTTTGTCCACTGTTCAAAGATTCTTTTGCAAAAATTTTTTGCTGCCATTGGTGGCAATGAAATTTTTTTATTTTTAAATTATAACCGACGGTTTTTTTGCAGTGTTAAATTTTTCGCTCTTATCCGGTAGTTTGCTATTCCATTTCAAGATCTTCCCATGGTTGGGCGCGCAGTTTTATTTTTGGATCATACCGAAGTAATTTACATCTCATCGCCAATAAAAATACTGTTCAGAAGTTCTGAGATTTTGTTGACGGAAGATGGAACAAAATTCATATTCAGTTTAATTTGCTTCACATTCTAAAGTAACTACTCTCAGATATCACTCAAACTCAGAAACAAGTGCCCACGAAGAAATACCTCCCTATTTCCGTACTCGCATATTAACGCCAACCAAACCATTTCTGGTGCAGTTTGGCGATTTTTTACACATGAAAAGGTAAACGCTGCTTACCGAATGCAAGTTCGTGGTTTTTGCGCCTCCCATTTATTTAAAGAAATTAAATTATGAAGAAATCTGCATAAATGTATGTATGTTTTTCGCATTGTAATAAAGCAACGGTACTAGAGGCATCCAATTTTGAATAACGTACGTCTCCACCCGAATATGGGCATCTGGAAATCCAAATTTGGAATTTGTTTTACTATCTATTTCATATTTTGTAGAACATTTATGAGTTTTTGATTAAGAAACTTAACGTTTTCAAAGTGAGCAATGGTAACATTGTACGGGGAAAAAATATCTCCAGCGTGCGAGACTGTGTATCGGAAATTCTAAAAATATGCTCATTTAAAAATTATTTTGCGATTTTGCTGTTGAATTGGATTTTAGGGTTTAAGTGAGAAGAATATGATATTTAATAAATAAAGGTAACTCACAAAACGTTAAAAAAAAGTCTCTTTTTGCGTAATATAAAATCTGAAAATGTTCCGATTTTTTTATTAACATTTGGTGTGTTTACTTTATTTATTAGATATCGTGTTTATCACACTTACCTCACATAAATCTCAATTCAACAGCAAAATCATAAAAAATAGCATAGCTGTAGAATTTCCGACAAACGATCTAGAGCGCTGGATATTATTCTGTAGATGCGACTGCTCGGTTTGAAATTGCTCAGTTTGTTAATCAAAATTAAATCATAAATTTATTAAAATATTAAATATAAAATTCGAAATTCAAAATTCCGTCTTTCAGGTGACCATGTTCGGATGGAGGACTACGTTATTCAGAATTTGGTGAGTCTACCGCCATTTTTTCAAAATGTGAGGAACATACATACAAATATTCACACATAGATATTCTTCATTATTAAATAATAGAGAAAAGAGATAATGAAAATTAAAATGATGTTATTTCACTATACGAAAGCATAAATGGGGGTAATGTGCCCTCGATATAAAGTTCCAACTTATTACAACAATATTTTAAATTTCGAAACTCCAAACTGGGTCTGATTTGCCAGATAAAACATCTTGAAACAAGTACTAAATACAGTATATTAATTCTCGATGTCCTCTTCCCAATGACCGCCGGAAAACTTAAAAAGTCTGTAGAGTCATTAGGTTAATTGGAAGCAGAGAAGATGTAAAATAATCAACCACCTTCGCCGGGAATCGAACCACGGAGTTCTGAAATACCGGCTCAGTGTGCAGAACCACTACACCAGGAAGGCACGCTAGGGAAGTGGGAGAAATACCTTATAAGTCAACACGTAGCGCAAGTCCAGTAGCCTAGTAGTACATATAAACCCACATTTTTTAAATTATTCCATTAATTATTCCATTTAATTACCCATTTATCATAATTCATTCAATTATTTCACGTACTGCCCACCAGCGGCAGAGCGGTAAAGTTGCTGAACACTAGTAGTTCGGTGCGAGGTTCGAATCCCGCGAACGGGCTGGGTGCATGGGTGTTTTCGTGGTTTGCCCCATGTGTAACGTGTATACGAGCCAGTTTCCATTAGAAAGTCCTCCACGAAGGCATACCTCCCCTTAGGCAGATAGCCCTCGAGGCTTTGTCGTAATTAAATAAGCTAACCTATTTCATATACCAGCAAATTAGAATACATTTTTTGGTTTGAGTAATAGTGTGATGTATTTAATTATGGCAAAGCACACTAGGGCTATCTGCCTAAGGGGAGAGATGCCTTCATGGAAGACTTTATAAGGGAAACTGGCTCGTATACACGTTACACATGGGCAAAACCACGAAAACACCCATGCAGCCAGCCCGTTCGCGGGATTCGAACCTCGGACCGAACTACCAGTGTTCAGGGACTTTACCGCTCGGCCGCTAGCGGGCCTGGTCTGAGTAGTAATGTGCCAAGAGAAGAACAGAATAGACTTTAACTCTAATTTAACTACTAGTAGTAAATTTTAGGAAAATTTGTCCCAACCTGTGTTGCTAAATTTTCGCAATAAAGTCCAGCAGATTTAATTACGGTTCACCCAGGATTTTAAATTTGCCCATTTTAACGGCACCTTTGATTTACCGATTACGTTCAACGGAAAAAAATAATGGAACATTATTCGATAAAAACACATTTTTGAAAAGTACCACTTTTATAAATGTGTGTTCAAAGGTAAAAAATTTGGACAACAAAACACAAATAAGAATCTCTAGCATTTTATGACTAATGCCTACTTGTCTGACCTATAGTCAGCCCAAGCCTATGAAAATCCCTCGTGGCAAGGAGCGCAAGTTTACATCTTGCCGTTGGCAACAGCCTCGAGCATCTTAGAGGGGACAGTGCGATTTAGCTCAGTTCCGCCCTCAATTTTGATGGAGATTAACCCGGAAGGAGGACAGGTCCGACGGTCTCCCACCCCTTTTCCTTTGCCATCAACCTCTCGAAAGGACTTTCGGCTCCCCGCATATTTAGAGAGCCGCCATGCGCACGGACACTATACATTTACAAACATCAATGCCTTATCCGGGATTTGAACCCGGGAACTTCGTCACGGCAGTCAGCGACGGTAACCATTATACAGGTACGGCGATCTGGCATTTTATAATACGTATTCATCTATAAAATTAAACTAAGATAATCCCTCCGCTTAGCGGTCAACCTGAACTAACGATAACTTTCGGCGCATGTACACTGTGAAAAAAGTATGATGTGTACACCACATGACTTCCTTGTACGGAATATTAAATTATACGCATTTTTTCTTGCATTTCATTTAAACTTATTGGATTGAATTAAATCTACTTCGCCGACATCGCATAAACCACAATAGAATGAATGCATTCTTTAAAATTCACTTTGTTTACCATAGCGACACTCTGGCGCTAGGTTTACTTAACAGTATTATATTTCGTTCATATTATAACTCAGAATGCACAAATTTTATATCATTTAAAGAATTATCTAATCGTTGCCACATGTTCTATTCAAATACTATAACAAAGCTAGAACGATGTATAAAAGAAATTAAACAAACAAAACAAAAAAGAAACTTTTTCACAGACGATTGAGTATTCTCATTCAATTAATTCAGTTTTCACTTCGCGACAAAACAAAAATACATAAAAACTCAAAATATCTGCATTAAAATTTACGAAGTTAAACACTTATTTCCTCGAAAAAATTTCAGAAAGGATTAAGCATGATTTAATTCGCAATAATAAATGAAGGCGTTATTTTTGTGTTTGCGAAGCTTAGTCTCTCTAGATTGGAAACAAATCTATCATGTAATCAGCTGTAAAAAGTTGAAAGTAATTGCTTTTAAAATAAATAAAATATCTCAATTCTTGCAATAGTCACATATTCGAAGATCTTAAGGATTTTAAAGTGTATGAATCCAAGAAAAATACTATTGACCTCTTAGATGACTCAGACAGAGCTCAAAAAGCATATCTGAAATCAAAGCCAGGAAATCTTTCTTTCAGAATTAAATGCACATCATTCAATACAATTCTAGGTCACAGCTATAACTGGGTTTGCGACAAGGTGTGAGATAATAAGAAGCAAACTCAGCTAGAGCAGCTTCTTATTAAGAAGACGTAGTAGTAACCCTTCATCTGCTGAAGCTATGAATCCCAGAGAAAGAATAGAGGTTGAAGCGAGGGGGGGGAGAAGATCAAGCACTTCCAGGAGGAAGGAAGCAAAAGCACCCGGTATCTTCATCAGAGTGGTTGGTCATCGAACAAAGCTTTCGAAGAGCAATCTCCAGCAAAAGCATGTGCTCGTTAATCATTTTCGACGGTCCACTTTCGTTAGGCTTATCTGCTGTCTTTTAGCAAGAGGAAGCCGGTAAGTTGCTGAATATTTTGTTTTGGAAAAGAAGGAAGTGGAAGTTGTAGTTGAGAGGAAGTCCCCAAAGACGTCGCCACTGGATCTGTTAATCGATGGTTAGTTTACAATTCGTTTACACTTAATTTCAAAATACAGACATTTTTGTAATGATTTTGATTTTCTATCTGAATTTAAATATTAGTTTTTAAAAAACACAAACGTGATTGGCATCGAATATGAATAAGGTTTAACTATCGTCTGCAGCATTCAAAATATTTTCCTTAAAATGTCGCTGAAAAATAAACAACGGATCGAAGGCTCTATTTTTGCGCTATCCATAGAGAAATACTGTTATTCAATTATTGAAGAATAATGTGAAAAGAAAGGTTTAATATTTCTACACGTAAAAATATGTGACATAATTAAGATGAAAGGAAAGGAACGTCAAAGTTTATATCTCACTGGGAAAAAGACAACAAATGCATATACCCAGCAAAGGTTCGTACAGCTCTTATTAAATCTAAAGTCGTATTTCATGATTTAAAGGAAAATTCAGCCCCCCCCAAAAGAGCTATTGCAAAGCTTTAAATATCTCTGTAGGATCCGTGAACAAAATTATAAAATCTGATTTAAGGGGGCTCATACACCTTAACCCCTTCGAATATGTGACTGTTGCAAGAATTGGGATATTTTATTTATTTTAAAAGCAATTACTTCCAACCTTTTACAGCTGACTACATAATATAGCTGCTTTGGAAAATAGTAACTAGCAACTAGAATGCCTGTGTTGCCACACATATTTTTGTAATTTAATCCGCTTTGTAACAAAAGTTTTCATCATGTTTCCACCTTGCGCGCATGATATTTTAAAAATGGCTGATGGTACACACTTGAAATTGGATAGAATTATTTATATGCGCCTATTTCCTAACGGAACCAAAAATCTGATGAATATTTTAATATTAAAAAAAATTATGCACGAAAACATTACAGATTTTATTTAATAAAATACATTTTTTAAACTCAACTCCAAATAAAATAAAAACTTAACACGAAATTCTTAGAATTTTTTATTCACAGCAGTTTCCAAATGTTATAAAAGCTATATATTAAATATGGAATTAAATTATGCAACAGAATGTTTTAAACTGTGCGCGCAAGGTGGAAACATGACAAAAAATGTTGTCACAAAGCGGATTAAATTATAAAAATATTCGTGGCAACATAAAATTTCTGATGACTATTTCAGAAAGCAGCTATATTACGTAGTCAGCTGTAAAAAAGGGGAAGTAATTGCTTTTAAAATAGATAAGTCATCCTAATTCTTCCAACAGTTACATATTCGAAGATCTTATGGGTTTTAAGGTGTGTAAGTCCACTTAAAGCTGAACAACAACAAAAGAAAAAAAAATGTTGTTCATCTCCTATGTGCAGAAGCTTGCATAGATTGTTGTGCAGATTGCTGTATGAAAATTGTTTGGCAGGTAGAAAATGGAAATATATAATTACAATTGATGAAGCTTAGATATAGTAATTCGAATGCAAAAGAAAATGACCACTTTACTACCGAAAAAGACTTAATATATTGTTTCAGAGAAAACAAGGAAAGGTTTTCTGAAGGTTTTATGGTAATTACTGGATTCTCTTATAATGGAAAACTTAAAATAAGGAAAGTAGAAAAAAATGTCGAAATTAATTCAAATTACTAATAGGAATATGCTTTAACACCAATATTAAAGAAGAAATTTCATCTCTTTATCCAAATAATCTTCAGGCCCACCAGCGGCCGAGCGGTAAAGCCGCTGAATACTGGTAGTTCGGTCCGAGGTTCGAATCCCGCGAACGGGCTGGCTGCATGGGCGTTTTCGTGGTTTTCCTATGTGTAACGTGTATACGAGCCAGTTTCCCTTAGAAAGTCCTCCACGAAGGCATCCATCCTCTTAGGCAGATAGCCCTCGAGGCTTTGCTATAATCACACACACACACTCTAAATCTACTACTCTATTTTTTTCAAAGACTGAGAAATGAAAGCGGAATTGAAGCTATTCCCTTTAAATGCGTCCCATCCAAGTCCTCTAATGTGTCTCCTATGGATTACTGTGCATCTGGATATTTAAAATAAGCCCTTTAAATATTGTATCCCAAAACATTGGATGGAATCTGGAAGATTGTGTAAGAGGAATAGAACAAAATCACCTTTGATGTTTCGAGAAAATGATTATTATCTTAGGAATCAAGATGTAATGGTATAGTTCAACAAAAGGGCTATCAGACTGAACATATTAGAAAGTAAAATTTTAAGGTTTCTTGATATATAAATCCTTGCAAAATAATTACAAAAATGTGTAAAATCCCTCTGTATATATATTTCAGAAACAGCATTATCAAAATATGAACAATGTCGTACATAAATGCAATACAGATGAAATATTCTGTTCCAGTAATAAAATTCGTATATATATATAATTCTTATATATTATCAGAAAATATTTTCCATATATTATCTTCAAAAATTAAAGCGATGAATAATTGGAATAAATTTTAGTTGGTATTTTGATATTTTAAGTAGTATTTTAAGTTAATAATTAAAGTTATTTAGAATTCTATCTCAGTAAACATTATTTAAAAGTTGCACAGAACAATGATTTTAAACAGTAAAATTTTAAATAGTAAAATTTAAAATACTGAAAATTTAGAAACTGTCATTGATCGTAGATTAATTAACTTGTCAAGGCGAATATATATATACAGTGTCTGAAAAGAGCGATGGGACACTTGTGCTTTACAAAAAGAAACTGTAATAAAATAAATTAAAAAAAACATGTAAAAATGTTTTGTGGGTGTGTTTCATACTTAAATTTAGTAACAATTATTACATAACATACATTTTTTTAAAATATTAAAATATTAATTTAATAAAAATACAATTGTTTAGAACGGAGCAAAAAATGGCACACATAAGTGATGGCACACTACGTACTATGCAACAAAAATCGTCTGAAGTAAGCAATAAAAATATCTTTTGGGGTACTTATTTTTACTCAAAAGCCATTGGCAATAATTTATAAAATCGTCTGCAGTATTTCTCTCCACTTTGTTTTGGAATTTTTGTGCTGTTTAGCTCTGTGCAGCCATGAATGCTAAACGAAAGGAAACTTTGCCTGAAATTCGAAAATTAGTTATTAATTTGCATATTGAACGTGGAAAATCTATTAGAGAAACTCCTGAAACAGTTAACTTGAGTCATTCAACAGTTTACAATATCATTAAACGATATAAAAAGAATCATATGATCCAGGATAAAAGAAGACCTGGTCGACCATCAAAACTATCCAATGGAATAAAGCGAATTATCGTTCGAAATATTAAAAAAAATCCAAGAATGAGTGCTCCTAAAATTGCTGCTGATTTACAAGCCTTATAGGGAGTAATTGTTAAACCTGAGACTATTGGAAGAGTAATACGATCTGCTGGATATCACGGTAGAGCAGCCAGGAAAAAATTCTTCGTAAGTGAAAAGAATAGAAAACTCAGACTGACTTTCGCAAAATCCAACATATATAAGAATTCTGATTACTGGAATGAAGTTATATTTGCTGATGAGAGTAAATTTAATATATTTGGTTCTGACGGTAGAATCTTGGTGTAGAGAAAACCCAGGAAAGAATTTCGCAAACAGAACTTGGTGCCAACAGTAAAACATGGTGGAGGAGGAGTTATGGTATAGGGGTGTATGACGTCCGCTGGAGTTCGTAATCTTGTTTTTATTGACAGTATAATGGATCAGTACAAGTATATTGACATTTTAAATCAAAATTTGAAATCTTCAGCACGAAAATTGAACCTTCATAACGATTTTAAATTCTACCAGTACAATGACCCTAAGCACAGTGCTTTGAACGTTAGACTCTGGCTGCTGTAAAACTGTCCTGAAATAATAAAAACACCACAATTAAATCCCATAGAAAATATTTGGCAAGAATTGGAATCAAGAATTCGCAAACACACCATTTCTTCAAAACAACAATTAAAATCGGTGCTTCAAGAAGAATGGGGTAAAATCACTCCAGAAATCACAAAAAAAGTAGTGGAATCCATCCCAAGAAGATTAAATCATGTTTTAAAAGGAAAAGGAAATCCAACAAAATATTATACCTTTTAAAAAGTAAAATTTTGGATAAATATTTGATGGAAAAGTAAGTGTCCCATCACTTATGTGTGCCGTTTTTTGCTCCGTTCTAAACAATTTCATTTTTATTAAATTAATATTTTATTATTTTGAGAAAATGTATGTTATGTAATAATTGTTACTAAATTTAAGTATGAAACGCACCCACAAAAATTTTTTATTGTTTTTTAAATTTATTTTACTATAGTTTCCTTTTGTAAAGCACAAGTGTCCCATCACTTTTTTGAGACACTGTATATATTTAAATTTAATTATTAATTTTTTATTTATTTTCTATTATCCAGTAGGAAATGAAGAATAAAATTATTTGGAAACAAATCGTATATAAAAGTTAATTCTTTAGAAGAATGAGATAAAACATGGGAAAAATACTCAATAAAAATTTAAAATGTAATGGAATTTGTATTAAAAAATTCTGATGTGTACACCACATAACTTCCTTGTACGGAATATTATTAAATTATGCGCATTTTTTCCTGCATTTCATTTAAACTTTATCTCCTCGAGTTTTATTAGAGAGATTTCTCATTTAATGAATTCAGTTTTCAGGCAAAAATACATAAAAACTCAAAATACTTTCATTAAAAATTGAAAGCTGTACAAAAACATAAAACACCAAATATAGTTAAAAGAATTTAAAAAATTTTACAATTAAAATTACAGTTTCTACGCAAAAATAAGCCAATAGGGCAGCGGGCAAGAAGGCAGATTTTTCCGTGCACAAAATTAGAAGTTTCATTTTACTCCCACTCGGCAATAATTCACTATCCTGCTGTTTCAAATGTAAACAAATATGGCTGCTGTGGTAAAAAAAAAAAAAAAAAAAAATAGGCTTAGCCGCACTTAAACAACTTTTAAACTGTTTCATGTAGATTAAGCAGAGGCATAACATAGATTAAGTAGAGGCATAAAACCCTTAATCGAACGATAAGAATAACATAGTTCAACCATTTTTAAAGCAAAAAGTGCACAATTTATCAACATATAAGAATAAAAACTGAACTCAGTCGAGGAATAGAGTGCTTCGATAGAGTGAAATACAAAGAAATTGTTATGGAATTAAAAATGAATTAAAAATTTTCATAAGGGTTAAACTTCTAATACGACTTTTTATACGATAAATAATAACGGCCGACCAGCTGCCGATCGGGATAATCGCTGAACACTGGTAGTTCGGGGCTAGGTTCGAATCCCGCGAACGGGCTAGCTACCACGTGCGTTTTCGTGGTTTTCTCCATGTGTAAAGTGTATACGAGCCAGTTTTCCTTAGAAAGTCCTCCACGAAGGCAGATACGGAAATAGCACGTTCGAAAAGAGATTTCAAAAATGCAAAAGTAACTAAGAGGAATTGTTAATTTACCAGGATATTTGCATTAAAATAGTTTATCTTTTCCTTCTCGAAACTAATACGAGAATAAATTCGAAGATATAGGCTTTCAATTTATAACTAACTCTCACATAGCTATCGTTTCCCTTACATAACCATTTTTCAAAGTCACCAAGGTTTCTGAGAATATAAATTATTATTAATTATTATTATTATTATTTACGTGTTCTTTCGTAAGGCACTAACACGGAAGGCAAAGATGCCTTCGTGGAGGACTTTCTAAGTGGAACTGACTTGTATTAACTCGTTACACATGAGAAAAACCACGAAAACGGCCATGCAACCAGCTCATTCGCAACCTCGGAGACCGAACTACCAGTGTTCAGAGGCTTTACCGCTCGGCCGCTGGAGGGCTTGAGAATAAAAATGAACATCGGCTCGTTAAGGTGAATACTTTGATACAAAACCAACATCTGCAGAGAAAATGGGAGATGATGTTGGAGAATTTGTTGTAATTAATTCCCTGTATACAAAATTCATAACTATTTTTGAAAGAAAAGTAGAGTTATAGAAATTCTTTCCTTTGCTCATCAAGATTCAAGCCATATCGTTAAAGCGGCAGATTGTTCATGTTTTTCTGTTTCCTATTGTCCCGATAGCCAATATCTATATATGAAGAAGATCGTCTGTACGTTTATGTATTCGTTTGTTAGCCATAACTCGATCACTTCTATAGTTTTCGTCACCAAACTTTCTACAATTTTTTTCTGGGTCCTGGAAAAGGTCGACGTCTACTTTTTACCATTAAAATGCCAAAATCAGAGATATTAATGAAAAACTCTGAAAACTCTCATTTCCGCGCTCATTTTCCCGAGTGACAACAATCTTGCTCGCTGGATGCTTTACTTCGAGAAGTGTTGCCACTACTCGCATTCAAATCGCAGAGTTTGTTAATAAAAAAAATTCCCTGAGTTTTACGATGAAGTAAAGGTAGCATTGCCAAACGTTAGATACATTATTCCCGATTCCAAAACTTCGCGGGAAGTCATTTCGAGCGTTACCGTCTTCGTACGACTTTAATCTGCCGAGATATTAATTACAAAACTGAAAACGCTCATTTTCGAACGCATTTTTCCGAGTGGCAACAGTCTGACACATTGGAGATAAAAATGCTTCATTTCGAAAAGTGTTGCCACTGCTCGCTTTCAAATTGTAGGGTTTGTTAATCAAAAATTTGCAATTTTTACAAAATCTCTATCTATATATATATATAAAGAAAAATGCTTGTTTGTGCGTTTGTTCGCGTTATTGACTTCTGATGAATTTTTGGCCACACTGAATCGACTAAAATTGAATATTCGTGAAGTATTGGATGGAACTTGGGCTTCTACGACCATTTGATAAGAAAGATGAAAATCATTCAAAACTGCGTGCCATTTTTGCTGATATAATGAAAGAGAATGAGTTTATTTTTTTATCGAAATTTTTTATCTGGTTTCCATATCGCATAAGACTGAAAAATGTACGAGTCGTATATTTTGCATCGTTATTCTACAAATATTACAGCGACATCGTTTTCTCTTTTGTCAGCTACATTACACTCAATCAAACTTAACTAGCATTGGATACTTCCCCTAGTAGTATACATAAACATCAGAAGTATTATTAATAAACATTATTTATATTACATTAAAAATCTCTTGTAATCGACTCCTATTTAACAGGTAATATTAAAGTAAAGGCATTTTTTAACGTCTAAATTTAAATCCTAAATTTAGATCTGTGATATAAGAGACAACAAACACATAATGAGCTAACAATCTGAAAATTAAAATGTGAGAAAATTTTATGTCGCATTATTTTTATTTGTCGCTCGAGTGAATTGCGGTCGGCGATCATGTTAGCAGATAGCAAGTGACAAATGATTCGTTCGAGATTCTCTTGGTTTTGAAACATGCGCTACGATTTTGGATTTAGTTACATGTTCGAAAATTTGTAGTCGCGAAACGCTTGGATGGATGCAAACAATTCTGTTCTCATCACACTCTCTTAAGGACACGCCGAAATACTCGAACATGTACTGGAAAAGGAGAAAGAAAATGAAGAAGAGAGGGGTGTGTGTATTGAGAATACGGCAAAGCACACTAGGGCTATCTGCCTAAGGGGAGGGATGCCTTTCGTGGAGGACTTTCTAAGGGAAACTGGCTCGTATACACATTACACATGGGGAAAACCACGAAAACGCCCATGCAGCCAGCCCGTTCGCGGGATTCGAACCTCGGACTGAACTACCAGTGTTCAGCGATTTTACCGCTCGGCCGATGGTGGGCGAAGAAAAGAGGGAACCGAATTTCAGAGCAAGAAAGCTATGTGGAAGATTCTGGCGAAGGCTTGCGAGCTTTCATTAGAATTTCCCGAGCGGTATTCAGCAATGGCAGCACGTGATATTCTAAAACTTCATTGTGTATGCAGCGAATGTGTAAAGCATAGGTAAAATCCTGCAAGCAGGCAGACAATCGAAGTTATATGTCAAATCCAAGTTATATATGTTACGGTGAAAGACCGATATCTGGAGAATGTCGACTTTCACCGGTGAATGTCAACATTCACATAGTCTCTTGGTGTATGTCCGAAATATTTTCCAAATACTCTTATTTCTGACTTACACCGGTCAATGTCGACATTCACCATGTACTGATGGTGAATGTTGAACACATAACACTATTATATTTCCATCTCCGTCATTCAGTCGCGAATAAACGCACTCGAGACTTGAAATAAGAACTTAAGAACACGAGAACCTAAAACACACAATACATTCAAAATGAGAAAGGAAAATAATAGAAGTTAAAAACTTAATTATACAGTACGTTCTAAATGAGAAAATAAAATAACAGGCATAAAAACTTACTAAATTATGTGATTCAAATCTTTTTTATTGCAACAACTTTATGGCACTTTATATGACCTGTCTTTTCGACTTTCACCAGAGCATATCTGTGATTGTCGATATACACCGGTGAGGGTCCGATTATACAAGAATGTAGCGCAATATTCGATCTTTCACCGACGTAGTTGGTGAATGTTGATATTCTCCGGTGAAAGTCGACATTCTCCAATTTCGGTCTTTCACGGTAACATATATATTATATCCAAGTTACCACGGACTTCTAGATTAAACATTCTCTGTAAACGCAGAATCAAAATGCATCAAACATGGTTAAGATCCTCAATTCGGCATAAAAGTCTCGACAGGGTCTCTTTAATAACCACAGATCACAAATACCTAACTTCCAAGTAACTTCCATCTATTAAGTAACTTTATAAATTCCGCTACAAATTTTAATATTCTGTACAGATTTTTGGCTAGGCTTAGCGATAGCACAAAGCTTCACCAATTGAGTACAAATGTTGATAGTCATATAACAGCTGGCGGTAAGTAAGTTAGTTATACACTGAAGTGACAAAAGTCATGGGATAGCAATATGCAAATATACAGATGGCAGTAGTATCGCGTAGAAAATGTATAAATGCGAAGTGCTTTGGCAGGGCTTTCATTTGTGTTCAAGTTATTCATGCGAAGAGGCTTTGACGTGATTATGGCCACACGACGAAAATTAACAGACTTTGAACGCGGAATGGTAGTTGGAGCTAGACGCATGGGTCATTCCATTTCGGATATCGTTAGGGAATTCAACATTCCGAGATCCACAGTGTCAAGAGTGTGCCGAGAGTATCTAATTTCAGACATAACATCCCACCATGGACAGCGCAGTGGCCGACCACCTGCACTTAACGACCGAGACCAGCGACGTCTGCGTAGAGTTGTCAGTGTTCCCAGACAAGCAATACTGCGTCAAACAACCGCAGAAATCAATGTGGGACGTACGAGGGACGTGTCCGATAGGACAGTGCGGCGAAATTTGTCTTCCTTGGGCTATGCCAACAGAAGACCGACTCGAGTGCCTTTACTGACAGCACGACATCGCCTGCGGCGACTCTCGTGGGCTCGTGAGCACATCGGTTGGTCCCTAAACGAATGGAAAACAGTGGCTTGGTCAGATGAGTCACGATTTCAGTTGGTAAGAGCTGATGGTAGGGTTCGATGGTGGCGCAGACCCCACGAAGCCATGGACCGAAGTTATCAACAAGGCACTGTTCGAGCTGGTGGTGGTTCGATAATGGTCTGGGCTGTTTTTACATGGCATGGACTCGGTCCTCTGGTGCAACTGAACCGATCATTGACTAGAAATGGATACCTTCAGCTACTTGGAGATCACTCACAGCCATTTATGGACTTCACGTACTTAAACAACGATGGGATTTTTATGGATGACAATGTGCCATGTCACTGGGCCACAATTGTTCGCGATTGGTTAGAAGAACAACAGGGGACTTCCAACGACTCGTTGAGTCCATGCCACGTCGAGTTGCTACACTTCGCCGGGCAAAAGGAGGACCGACAAAATATTAGGAGGTATCCCATGACTTTTGTCACTTCAGTGTATGCCGTCGCCCTAAGAAATTATTAACTTTAACTTTTACTTCCTTAGAGCCATGGTAGCGATTAGCGCTCTTCAACAATAAGATGATAAATTTGAAAAGATGGCTGATTTAAATTTTGCATTTCGTAAATATAAAATCCTGTTATGTGTTTCAACTGTACATAATTTGTGCAGGTTTTGATATTATTTATGCATTTGTGGCCGACAGAACAGAAACACGACCAACGAACTTCGCGTGGTGCAATTTCCGCAAATAGCAACACAAAATATGAAGAAAAAGTTATACAAATATATGTTCAATTATCCGAATAAATCCCTTATTCGGAATCGGTAGTCTAGTTGCTGCCTGTTAAAAGGGATATTATTAGCGCAAAAGGGCTATTAATTTCATTTTTGGCATTTTGCATTGAAAATTTTAAATGTATCGCGGTACTTACGTATTAACGCAACCAGGCCAGAATTCGCATAAATTGCCAAATTTGGAGACCCTATTTACGGCAACCCTACGTGTTATACGTAGTTTTTCGTAAAGAAATTATTTTTTTTACTGGTTAGATTGAATGCCCTGAAATACTTTAACTATGGGTATTTGGGATCTGCCTGCGAGTGAAAAAGATGCTGTTTATTTGTTGCAGGGATATGGAATTATACCGAACGAACGTACTTGTAAAAATCATCTTGACTCATACCTTATCGAATTTATATGGCGCCAAGCTCAAGCTGTTAATGGCGAAGACGGTTTTCAACCAGTGCTAAAAGCAATAGCCAAAAGATTTCCGCGGAAAAAATAATTCTGCAACTTATTCAAATTCGAAACCGGAAGGGTTTAATTGCTATTTTATATTTTAAAACAAAATAATATAAAAACCGTATTAAAAATTATCTGTAATTAATAAATGTACATTTTCTTTGTATTCATACTTTTTTACTCAAACTTACAAATCGCGCCAACCTGGTTGCGATAATACGTAAGTACCACTATGGCCACCAAATATTTGGTACTATTCGGTTTTGAGGGCCGTAAAAAATCGCCAAACTATTGTTGATGCCAGTGCTGCCAAAATAATTACGGCAACCCTAACGCAAGAAAGGAAGTATAATAGTAAATAACTAAGATTGATGTTTTAATTTCATATAATACTTTTTATTATTATAATTTATATAAAAAAGGCTAAACATGACTACATGAAGCATACGAGTAAATAACTATTTCAGGTCATTATTATAATTTATATAAAAATTGCTAAACATAACTGAATGGATGCCTGCATCGCTATTTCGCTACCGAGTTATCGCTAAAGCATAATTTCATCTCGTTGGTTGTTCAAACGTAATTTTCTATAATGAATGATGCCTTTTCTTCATGTATATTCATGTATATAATGAAAATATTCTCGGTAAAGTGCAGAATCGCTCACTTATTTGTTTGCCGCTTTTTACAAGGGTAAAAACAAGTGGATTTTTGTCAACTTTCTTTTACTTTTTAAGTGAAAATAAGTCTATGTTTACATAGATAAAGTCAAAGGTGCCATTTTTGTGCAATTCTGGGATTTTTTTTAAAGTGAAAATAGGTCGATGTGCACATGGATGCCGAGTATGTGCAATTCTTAAAAACGCGTCAAGCACTGGGTAATTCTGCACTTTGCCCAAAATTCTATTGCCGACTTTTCGTCATGGGCAATTCCCAAATTGTTAAATCCATACGATATCAAAAAAGGATTTAAAAATTAAACTAGTATTTCAATGGCGTCTTAAGAAATATAGAACTATATAAACTTACGCAATCTGAATTCAGCGCTTACGCTAGATTTGTCGCTTTTGCCCATACATTTTCGTACCAATTTTTTACGGTTCTCAAAACGGAATAGTACCAAGTATTATCTTCCTGCGTTATATTTAAAGAAATTAAATAATGAAGAATTTGGATAAATATATATATGTTTTTCGCATTGTGATAAAATAACTGTACCTAGAGCAATTCAATTTTGAATAACGTACGTCTCCACCCGAACATGGGCATCTGGAAGCCCTAATTTGAAATCTGTTTTATTATCGATTTGATATGTTGTAGCACGTAAACTAATTTTTGATTAACAAACTCAACGATTTCGAAGCGAGCAATGGCAACACGGTACGAAACAAAAAAACATTTTTATCTTCAGGGCGCGTGACTGTATATGGGAAATTCCAAAGATATGCTCATTTTAAAATTATTTTGCGATACTGCTGTTGAATTGAATTCTATGGTTTAAGTGCGAAGAACATGATATTCGATAAATAAAGGTTACACACAAAACGTTAAAAAAAAAAAAAAAAAAAAAAAAAAAAAAAAAACTACTTTGGGCGTAACGTAAAATCTGAAATCTTTCAGATTAATTTTTTTTTCTATTTTATAATTTATTTAAATTGAAAATTATTTTAAACATTTCGGCCATTAATGCAATTAACAAAAGACAATTTAAATACCATATGTTACGTAATATTGAGTAAGAAGCAGTTTAAATTTAGAAGTCAAACGACATCTAATTAATACTTGTTTGGCGTGTTATTGTATCTTAATCTTGGTTAAGAAATAGTTGTTTCTTAGATATTTTTTTATAGAAAGGCCGTAACTTTTAAGGGGACTCATACACCTTAAAACCCATAAGATCTTCGAATATGTGACTGTTGCAAGAATTGGGATAACTTATTTATTTTAAGATCAATTACTTCCAACGTTTTACAGCTGAGTACATAATATAGCTGCTTTCTGAAATAGTAAACAGAGAATTTATGTTGCCACAAATATTTTTGTAATTTAATCCCCTTTGTGACAAAATATTTCGTCATGTTTCCACTTTGCGCGCACAGTTTAAAACATTCTGTTGCAAAATTTAATTCCATATTTAATATATAGCTTTTATAACACTTGGAAACTACTGTGAACCCAAAATTCTAAGAATTTTATGTTGAATTTGTATTTTATTTGGAGTTGAGTTTATGAAATGTATTTTCTTAAAAAATATCTGCAATGTTTTCGTGCATAAAACTTTTTAATGTTAAAATATTCATCAGATTTTTGGTTCCGTTAGAAAAGATTGCCCATATAAAGAATTCCATCTAATTTCAAGTATGAACCATTTAACTATTTTTAAAATATCATGCGTGCAAGTGGAAACATGACGAAAAATTTTGTGAAAAAGCGGATTAAATTACAAAAGTATTTGGGGCAACACAAACTTTCTGGTTACTAATTCCCAAAGCAGCTATATCATGTAGTTAGCTGTAAAAAGTTAAAAGTAATTGCTTTTAAAATAAATAAAATATTCCAATTCTTGAAACAGTCACATATTCGATAGTCATAAGGGGTTTAAGGTGTATGAGCCCCCTTAACGTAACAGATTTGATAACACCAATTCAGAATTTATACAAATTCAGATTTTGATACCAATTCAGATTTATACCAATTCAGATTCCAATTTGATAATATCAATTCAGATTTTGATAATGTTCCTACCCCGCCAATAACAGCGAAGAAACGTATATATTTATACACATGCAATGATTCGTAGGAGAATTCTAAGAATCTTTTCAAATCAAGAAACGAAAACCACCCTTGAAAATGTTCGAGTTACTCACTAAAAGGAGTGCAGGAGAAAGGGTGGATGAGAACCGCATCACCCTGCAAGGTCACGCATCCATCCATTCGTCCAGTCGTCCTCGCGTGGTGGGATCGATCAAATCTTGGCCCTCCCCTTCGAAGGAATCGTGATCTTGTGACTGTATAGAAGGGGTGGTGAACGGGTCGATGATTCAGTTTACGAATGCTCCCTAGTTGTCGTCCACGAACGCTGTCTTGATGCGAAAATAATGCACGTTACCGATTTGGAAAATGAATTTAATTTCTCTTTCTATGGATGCATGCGCAATTGTTTTCTGCGCTAACATATCACTGAAATCGATACGTATATGCAACCAAGATGAGAAAGGTAATGTTAAGAATTAAACAATGGAATAAAATTATGCATTTACCAATTTACGAAACATGCGCGTTAAATTTTTTAATCATACTCGATGCATCAAGAAAACAAGAATACTTCAAGATTTGGATTTTAAGTTAGGATCAAGTAAATGGGAATAGAATTCTGCAATTATCATTACAAGATTATACAAAATCGCTAATCCCATTTTCAGTGCTCCATATTTTAAATTGGCATATGTAGAGGGCAAAGTAAATGCATGTAATTAAAGAAAACTGCCAAAATTTTATTTCGAAGCATTTTATGTTAACTCTTTAATAAAAACAATGTCGAGAGAACAATCCGTTTTTCAATCACTAATCTCAGTTTGAGTGCTTCATATTTTAAAGTGGTACCGGCAGAGGAAAACCGAACTACATGTAATTAAAGAAAACTGCCAAAATTTTATTTCGAAGCATTTTATGTTAACTCTTTAATAAAAACAATGTCGAGAGAACAATCCGTTTTTCAATCACTAATCCCAGTTTGATTGCTTCATATTTTAAAGTGGTACCGGCAGAGGAAAAACGAAATACATGTAATTAAAGAAAACTGCAAAATTTTATTTCGAAGAATTTTATGTTAACTCTTTAGTAATAAGAACAATATCGAGAGAACAATCAGTATTTCAATCACTAATCCCAGTTTGAGTTATTCATATTTTAAAGTGGTACCGGCAGAGGAAAAACGAAATACATGTAATTAAAGAAAACTGCAAAATTTTATTTCGAAGAATTTTATGTTAACTCTTTAGTAATAAGAACAATGTCGAGAGAACAATCAGTTGTTCAATCACTAATCCCAGTTTGAGTGCTTCATATTTTAAAGTGGTACCGGCAGAGGAAAAACGAAATACATGCAACTAAAGAAAACTGCCAAAATCTTATTTCGAAGCATTTTATGTTAACACTTTAGTAATAAGAACAATCAGTTTTTCAATCACTAATCCCAGTTTGAGTGCTTCATATTTTAAAGTTGTACCGGCAGAAGAAAAACGAAATACATGTAATTAAAAAAAAGTGCCAATATCTTATTTCGAAGCATTTTATGTTAACTCTTTAGTATTAAGAACAATATCGATAGAACAATCCGTTTTTCAATCACTAATCCCAGTTTGAGTGCTTCATATTTTAAAGTTGTACCGGCAGAGGAAAAACGAAATGCATGTAATTAAAGAAAATTGCCAATATCTTATTTCGAAGCATTTTATGTTAACTCTTTAGTATTAAGAACAATGCTGAGAGAACAATCAAGTCTTCAATCACTAACCCAGTTTGAGTGTTTCACATTTTAAACTGGCTTAGGCAGAGGACAAAGTAAATACAGGTAAGTAAAAGAAAACTGCCAAAGTTTTATTTCGAAGCATTTGATGTTAGCTCTTTAGTAATAAGAACAATGCTGAGAGAACAATCAGTTCTTCAATCTAACCCAGTTTGAGTGCTTCACATTTTAAACTGGCTTAGGCAGAGGACAAAGTAAATACAGGTAAATAAAAGAAAACTGCCAAAGTTTTATTTCGAAGCATTTGATGTTAGCTCTTTAGTAATAAGAACAATGCTGAGAGAACAATCAGTTCTTCAATCTAACCCAGTTTGAGTGCTTCACATTTTAAACTGGCTTAGGCAGAGGACAAAGTAAATACAGGTAAATAAAAGAAAACTGCCAAAGTTTTATTTCGAAGCATTTGATGTTAGCTCTTTAGTAATAAGAACAATGCTGAGAGAACAATCAGTTCTTCAATCACTAACCCAGTTTGAGTGCTTCACATTTTAAACTGGCTTAGGCAGAGGACAAAGTAAATACAGGTAAGAAAAAGAAAACTGCCAAAATTTTATTTCGAAGCATTTGATATTAACTCTTTAGTAATAAGAACAATGCTGAGAGAACAATCAGTTCTTCAATCACTAACCCAATTTGAGTGCTACACATTTTAAACTGGCATAGGCAGAGGACAAAGTAAATACAGGTAAGTAAAAGAAAACTGCCAAAGTTTTATTTCAAAGCATTTTCTTCAAAATCTACAGCATTAAGCGAACAATCAGGTTTTCGCCATACTTAACCCATCAACTGCCAAACATTTTTCTCTCAATTTACATTTATTTCTAGGTGTCTAGATTAACATACAGGCTGGAAACTGGAATATAAATGTAATACAGATACTATCTACCATGTGCCCCTAATGGGTATCGACATTCAAGTAGCCCTCAATGGTAAATTAAATGCACATTTACAATAAATAGTTAGGAAATATATTCTAAAACTATTAGAGAACACTTTAGTACACAGGAGTTGTAAATGATATACATAATACTAATATGGCTAACCGCGTTTTGAAAATGTTGAAATCTTGAAATTCACAAAGATTTTACTTCTTCTCGAAAATAATACTCTCCAGCTCGCTCATGTAATACCTACTACTCAGCAACCCCCTTACAGCTGAACATCGTCTAAAAGTCCCGAATTCAGAGAGTGAAGTGATAATTCCCCCCCCCCTCGTACATTGCTCGCTTTGAAACCGATGAGGTTCTTGGAACAAAAACTCAAATTCTTTGCAAAATATGAAATAGATAACCAAACAAATTCCAAATTCGGGCTTCCAGATGCCCATATTTGAGTGGAGACGTACGTTACTCAAAACTGGATGGCTATAGGTACCGTCGTTTTATTACAATTCGAGAAATATACATACATTTATGCAGATTCTTCATTATTTAGTTTCTTTAAATATAATAAAGTTAGATAATATTGAGTGGCAACAATTGGAAAAGTGATACGCCGTTTATAATTATACGCCACAAAATGCCAGAACGAAATTAACAGCCCTTATCGGAAAATTTCTCCTTTCAGCTAAAATCTACTAGGAAATAATTCATTATTTTTTTACTTTGCAGCCTTACAGCAAGTATTAGGCAGTTTATTACAAATAATTACCTTGTTTACTAAAATGGTAATTATTGTAGCATATATAATAACACGTTAGAATAACTTTAATGTAATATATATGATATAAAATGATGTTAATGTATCCACGTAGTGTACTTTTATTGGGTGCAACTAATGTAATGACAAAATCAGTTAATGATCTTAATAACAACGAAAAAGATTACTTCCTTGATTACACTGATTTAATCAATCATTTCAGTCCAACAATAACAGATGCAAGAGAAATTACTTAATGAGCTGTAGTGAATAATATAGCTCACTGCACATTGTTTTTAATGCAACAATCTCTTATCAATTATGTTTCGAAAAGAGCTGTAAGAAATAACAATTTTTTATTATTATTATTAAAGTGTTCTTCTCTAAGGAACAGGAACTACACGTAACGGGGGATTGCCTTTGTGGAGGGTTTTTTAAGGGGGCTCATACACCTTTAACCCCTTATGATCTTCGAATATGTGACTGTTGCATGAACTGGGATATTTTATTTCTTTTAAAAGAAAAAGTATTTTCAGGAGATTGCAACATGGAACCACCGTCAAAAAATATGAAAAACGTTTACAGAAGATGCGCTGAGTGCCCTAAAAACAAGGACAGAAAGACACGGTTTCTGTGCGAGAGATGTAATATCAGTATTTGTATAGAGTATATGTGTTCAGTCTGCCAGAGATGTGCAAAACAATTGTATGTTAAGAGGGCTCATACACCTTAAACCCCTGATGATCTTCGAATATGTGACTGTGACAATAATTGGGATATTTTATTTATTTTAAAAGCAATTTTTCCAACATTTTACAGCTGACTACATAATATAGCTGCTTTGGGAACTAGTAACCAGAAATTTCGTGTTGCCACAAATATTTTTGTAATTTAATCCGCTTTGTGACAAAACATTTCGTCATGTTTCCACCTTGCGCGCACGATATTTTAAAAATGGCTAGTGGTACATACTTGAAATTGGATGGAATTCTTTATATGGGCACTATTTTCTAATTGAACCATAAATCTGATGAATATTTTAATATTAAAAAATTTTATGCACGAAAACATTACAGATTTTTTTTCATAAAATACATTTTATAAACTCAACTCCAAATAAAATAAAAATGTAACATAAAATTCTTAGAATTTTTGTTAACAGTAGTTTCCAAATGTTATAAAAGCTACGTATTTAATATGAAATTAAATTCTGCAACAGAATATTTTGAACGGTGCGCGCAAGGTGAAAACATGACGAAAAATTTTGTCACAAAGCGGATTAAGTTATAAAAGCATTTGGGGCAATAGAAACTTTCTGATTACTATTTCAGAAAATAGCTATATTATGTAGTCAGTTGTAAAAATATTGAAGTAATTGCTTTTAAAATAAATAACTTATCCCAATTCTTCCTACAGTCACATATTTGAAGATCTTACGGGTTTTAGGTGTATGAGTCCCCTTAAGTGAAACTGGCTCCTATTTACACATTACACACGGGAAACACCACGAAACCGCCAATGCAGCCAGCCGATTCGCGGGATTGGAAACTCTGACCGAACTACCAATGTTCAGCGACTTTACCGCTCAGCAGCTGGTTGGCCGAAGAACAATGGTCTACAGCAATTTTATAGTGCTCAAAAGCATTTAACGGTTAAATGCAGAATACGAAATATGCATCACGTTATTTCTACCACTCAGGCCCTATTAACTATATATCATTTTTGTATATGCTATAGTATTTCTGAGTGTACATACTGGCAATACCAGTATCTCAAAAAAACTCTTATTAGCTCAAAGGGGAAATTTGCCCAGAAGAGCTATTAATTTCGTTTTGGCATTTTGCGTTTATTCACTATAAACGGCAAATAACTTTTTTAATTTTTTCCACCCAATATTAGCGCCCTGCATTATATTTAAAGAAACTAAATAATGTAGAATCTGCATAAATGTATCATTTTTCTCGCAATGTGATAAAACAACGGTACCTAGAGCCATCCAGATTTGAATAACGTAATCCTCCAGCGAATATGGGCATCTGGAAAACCGAATTTGGAATTTATTTTATTATCTTATTCATATTTTGTAAAAGTTTAACGAATTTTTCATTAATATACTCAACAATTTCAAAAGGAGGAACGGCATGCACGAAAAAAAAACCATTTTTATCTCCAGCGCGCGAGACTGTGTATCGGAAATTCTAAACATATGCACATTTTAAAATTGTTACGTAGTATCGCAGTTGAATTGAATGTTATGGTATAAGTGCGGAGAGCCTGATATTTATTAAATGAAGGAAACACACAAACGTTAAAAAAAGTCTCTTTAGGCACAATGCAAAATCTGAAAAAGATTTCAGATTTTTTGTTTTGATTTAAATTTCAAAGAAATATTGGTACTTACGTATTATCGCAACCAGGTTGGCGCGATTTTTAAGTTTGAGTAAAAGAGTATGAATAGAAAGAAAATGTACATTTATTAATTACAGATAATTTTTAACAAAGTTTTTTATATTATTTTGTTTTAAAATATAAAATAGCAATTAAACCCTTCCGGTTTCGAATTTGAATAAGTTGCAGAATTATTTTTTCCGCGGAAATCTTTTGGCTATTGCTTTTAGCACTGGTTGAAAACCGTCTTCGCCATAACCATGTACACGTCGACTTATTTTTACTTAAAAAAACATCCCAGAATTGCACAAAAATGGCATTGCGCACACTCTGGACTTTATCCTTGTACACTGCTATTTTCTCATAAAATACAAAAATTTGCACGAAAATGCAAGAAAATTTTGTGAATCTCCACATGCTCTTTTTACAAAACTACGTATAACACGTAGGGTTGCCGTAAGTAGGGTCGCCAAATTTGGCAATTTATGCGAATTTTGGCCTGGTTGCGATAATGCGTAAGTACCGAAATATTTTACACTGTCGCTCGGAAGATACATTTTTTTTAATTCTGAATATTGGTAACAACTCGCTTTTGAATTTTCGATTTTATTAATTCAGAATTTATCAAATTCACTTGAAATGTGAAATAAATGAAACCCAAATCAAAAATTCAGGTTTCGGAGTCCCGATGTTCATGTAGAGAAATATGTATGTTTAAAAACCGATGGCTTTAATAGTAAATAACTATCTAAGATTTATGATTTAATTTAGATGAAAAGTTAATTTCATATAATACTTTTTTATTATTATAATTTATATAAAATTGCTAAACATAACTGAATGGATGCCTGCATCGCTATTTCGCTACCGAGTTATCGCTAAAGCATAATTTGATCTCGTTAGTTGTTCAAACATAATTTTCTATAATGATTGATGCCTTTTCTTTGAAAACATTCTCGTTAAAGTGCAGAATCGCCCACTTATTTGTTTGACGCTCTTTACAAGGGTAAAAAACAAGTGGATTTTTGTCAACTTTTTTGGTAAAATCCTAGTATACGGTGCAGCCTTGGCGCGATTTTGAAAATTATAGCGAACACCAAAAATGACCAAAAGAACATCTATGTATATACTATACACTATATAGTATCACTATATACATAGATTATACTATGTATAACTATTCTGAATAACTCGTTTCCTACTCATCGTATATGTCCCGTTTTTACTGCTCATCATAAAGTCGCCCAAAGTAACCAAATCCCGTGTGCACCGGATACTAGGATTAAACCATTTTCTTTTACTTTTTAAGTGAAAATAGGTCGATGTGTACATAGATAAAATCAAGGGTGTGCGCAGTGCCAGTTTTGTGCAATTCTGGGATTTTTTTTTAAGTGAAAATAGGTCGATGTGTACATGGATACCGAGTATGTGCAATTCTTAAAAACGCGTGAAGCCAGTGGGTGATTCTGCACTTTACCCAACATTCTATTGCAGGCTTTTCGTCATGGGCAATTCCCAAATTGTTAAATCCATAGGATATCAAAAAAGGATTTAAAAATTAAACTAGTATTTCAATGGCGTCTTAAGAAATATAGAACTATATAAAGTTACGCAATCTGAAATCAGCGCGTACGCTAGATTTGGCGCGCTGTTAAATGGACGCGTTTGCTAGATTTGGCGCTTTTCGCTGCAATTTTCCTACGGTCCTCAAAACGGAATAGTACCAAATTGATAAATTTTTAATTAAAATTTTTTTTATATTTAATATTTTTTTTTTCTTTTTGACCTAAGTAAGAACTGACTTGTAAAAAAATGCATTAATTATTATTTAATTTTCAATCTTAAATAAAATAAATTTAATAAAATACATGATTTTAATCCAATCAAGTTCAAATACACTTTTTAACACGTAGTAGATGACACTTTTATGTTAACACAGTTTTTTCACATATTATATTTCACATATAAATTCATTGTATTGTATTTTTAAAATCTTCTGTTGTATTTTTAAAATTTTTCTTTTTAACCTAAGTAGGAAATGACTTAATTATTTTTTTTTTATATTACTTGTTGACTATAAAAATTCATGCATTTCAAATGCATGAATTTTTATAGTCAACAAGATTAAAAACAAGAGCAAAGATTAAAAACAAGTCAAAGATTAAAACAAGAGCACATTTATAAAATCAAACAAGGTAACAAAAATAATGAAAGCTGAGATTGAGTTACTTATAATTTCGATAATGATATAAGATGCGAAGCATACGTAAAATCAAAAAATATGAGATATAATAAAAAGCACATCACGAAGTACAAAGATACATCAAAAAAGAAAATCAAATTAAATAACAAAAATCGCTCTTCCTTGAGGTATAGAAATAAATGAATATTGGCCTCTTTCTCGATTATACGGTCAAAAGACAGTTCTGTTTAAAAGTGTTAAAATACGGACTTTCAATCGAAAAATGCCGCACTGTCAGAATTGTGTTGCCCAAAGTGCGAGTTATTTATTATGTATTCGATTTGCTAACTAAAATAAATGAAACTAATAATACTTATACTAAATTGATTGCATATAATTTGACACAGCTATAAGTATTAGTTTCATCCTATATTAACCTAGTACACCTAGAACGAAAAAGAACTAGGTTTTACACTTTAACGTTTTAGTGTGCAGAAAATAATTTATGACGCCAGTACAGAAAGAAAAATAAAAAAATCAAAAGCACTTCTAAAATATAATTACCCTCTCAATTTACGCTTTCTATGAGCAAGCACCTATAGCAAAACTAAAAGAGAAACACGACGGGTAGAATTCAAAATTAGGCAGACACAAACTGTATTTTGGTTTAACGCTTGTGATGCAGCAAAATCATAGATAATTACAAATTGCGAATTATGAAAACATCAAATAGGAATAAAAAGAACGAAGTTTAAAGATAAATACAATCAAAACGAGAAACTCACCAGCTTCCGAGAATGTAGAATGCAATGCCTACGTAAAATGGTGATCTCAAAATCAAAATGGCTGAAGTACACAAACCAACGAAAGTGAAGAGAATTTCTTGTAAACGCCGATTGATTGCATAGTTTGGTTTACTGAGATTATTGAAAATCAGACTATGGCTCCACGAATACTTGAGGAAACTGGCTTGTACATACGTTACACATGGAGAAAACTTCGAAAGCGCCCATGCAACTGGGCCGTTGGCCTCGAATCTAACTCAAGTCGAAACTACCAGTGTCCAGCGACTTAACCTTTCGCCTGTTGGCGAACCTGACTGGTAGCAAAAAATCAAACCGGAATAAAAACACGCCAAGGGGGGAAAATGCTCAAATTCTGCTGTTATTTTGCCTAATTGCCAACTGAGGTTGCTATTTCGCCTAATTTCAAACCGCATACAGTATCTGCCACCTGTTTTCACATGTTGTAATTTCATACAGAATTGTTTGTTTCACTGGGTTTGCTTTACCAAATGATTCCCCACCGGGGTCGACGTAGAAAACTCTGCAAAGCTACTGGCTGGGATTTGTATCCTAGCCAGTAGTCGTGGCCACGGGGCCGAAATCCTAGTGGTTCTGCAGGCCCCGGAAAGATCACTTATCGGTCGGCTCATAGGTCTGGCAGGTCCTAGAGGTTAGGGTTCTGGTAGCCCGGGGTTAAAACAGCACTACCGCCCAAATGGTATAGTGGTTCGAATCGCTGACTGCGTGCCAAAGGGGCCGGGTTCGAATACCGGAGAAAGCATGGGGGCACTCTACATATGCGGCTAGACCAGGGTTTCTCAAACTGTGGGTCGCGACTCCCAAGGGGGTCGCAGGACCTGCAGCAGAGGGGGGTCGCCAAAACTTTTAGCAGTTTTGATATGGCTCTAACTTATTATAATAATTTTACAATTACCAAATATTTTTACACAATGTATCTGAAACTAGATAAAGATAAGATAATACAGACAAAGAAAAAAATCGTACACGTTTCGATGCATTCTTTTTATAATATAAACGTTCATTTTCCTTGCTTTGCATGTTACGCTGTCATTTCGTCTGCTACTCATTTAAAATTTTCACATTGTTCTATGTCTTGAAATTAGAAATCAAAGTTAATGACCTAAAACTGTAATGGTATATTACAGTACAGGTGAAAAATTGACACTCACGCGTGTGTCGGATTTGCGCAATACTTTTGGAGATCCCACAAAATGTTTGTAAATATTATGGGGTCGCGACTGGAAAATGTTTAAGAAACCCTGGGCTAGACGAAAGTCCTCTCTTGTGGTTTGGTGGAAGGGGAGAGGAGAGGGGAAACACTCGGACTCGTCCTCCCGGGATGCTCTCCATCAAAATCGGGGGGGGGGGGAGCGGAAATGAGCTAAATCGCACTATCACCTGTATAGTGCTTAAAGCTGTTGCTAACGGCAGGCCTATTCTAGCGCTCCTTGCCAGAAGGAATTTTGTGGACTTGGGCTGACTACGTCAGACAAGTGAATATAAGCAACAACAAGAACAAAACAGTACTAGTGTAGCTCGTTAAGCAGCGAACAAAACTACTCTATACCTGCTAATTCTTTGACATTTCGATACTTGGTCGGTTATACTAGACTGCAACAGGTGATAGTGTTCCGTACTCTTGCCAGTTATGAAACACCGAAATCTGGTCCGACTTGTGATGCAACCGTAAAGAATATTCGGTACTTACGTATTATCGCTACCAGGTTGGCGCTATTTGTAAGTTTGAGTAAAAAAGTATGAATGGAAAGAAAATGTACATTTATTAATTAGAGATAATTTTTAATACAGTTTTTTTTATATTATTTTGTTTTAAAATATAAAATAGCAATTAAACCCTTCCGGTTTCGAATTTGAATAACTTGCAGAATTATTTTTTCGGCGGAAATCTCTTGGCTATTGCTTTTAGCACTGATTGAAAACCGTATTCGCCATAACCATGTACACGTCGACTTATTTTTACTTAAAAAAACATCCCAGAATTGCACAAAAATGGCATTGCGCACACTCTTGACTTCATCCATGTGCACTGCTATTTTCTCATAAATTACAAAAATTTGCACGAAAATGCAGGAAAATTTTGTGAATCTCCACATGCTCTTTTTACAAAACTACGTATAACACGTAGGGTTGCCGTAAGTAGGGTCGCCAAATTTGGCAATTTATGCGAATTTTGGCCTGGTTGCGTTAATACGTAAGTACCGAATATTCTCCAAAAGAATTAATACGTACAAACTGAATAGCAAAAGCGCTATTGAATTTTGCTTTCTCATTGGTTATCATGACTGTTCCGTGTAGTGCTCAGCAACTGAGCAGCACAGGGCCTATAAAATATATCTACCCCAGAATGTCGTACTCCAGAATTTCTGAAAAATTTGCTGGGTTCTTTCTTAGAGTTTGCTTATAAAAAATCTGCCATTAATCCGTGCTGTGAAATCTTTGATTGATGCCGGATAATTCTGCTCAATCTTTCTCATTTTAATCGGCCTATTTTTAAGCATTTAGCCATCAATGGCTAAATGCTTAAAAAACCGCTGGTAACGTGGTTGGTCTTCTTGGTTTCACCTTGTGTACCGGGCCCACCAGCGGCCGAGCGGTAAAATCTCTGAACACTGGTAGTTCGGTCCGAGGTTCGAATCCCGTGAACGGGCTGGCTGCATGGGCGTTTTCGTGGTTTTCCCCAAGTGTAACGTGTATATGTTATCGTGAAAGACCGAAATTGGAGAATGTCGACTTTCACCGGAGAATGTCAACATTCACCAAATACGCCGGTGAAAGATCGAATATTGCATTACATTCTTGTACATTCGGACCCTCACCGGTGTATGTCGACAAGACAATCACAGATATGCTCTGGTGTAGGTCGAAAAGAGAGATCTAAAGTGTCATAATAGTTTATGTTCTTGCAATGAATAAGATTTGAATCACATAATTTAGTAAGTTTTTTACGACTGTTATTTTATTTTCTCCTTTAGAACGTACTGTATAATAAAGTAAGTTTTCAACTTCTATTATTTTCCTTTCTTATTTTGAATGTATTGTGTGTTTTAGGTTCTTATCTTCTTAAGTTCTTATTACAAGTCTCCAGTGCGTTTATTCGCGAATGAATGACGGAGAAGAAAATATAATATCGTTATTCAACATTCACCATTAGTACATGGTGAATGTCGACATTGACCGGTGTAAGTCAGAAATAAGAGTATGTGGAAGGTATGTCGGACATACACCAAGTGACTATGTGAATGTTGACATTCACCGGTGAAAGTCGACATTCTCCAGATTTCGGTGTTTCACCGTAACATATAGAAGTCAGTTTTCCTTAGAAAGTCCTCCACGAAGGCATCCCTCTCCTTAGGCAGATAGCCCTAGTGTGCTTTGCCATAATTAAATAAACCAAACCTTGTATACCATGAATGCGAGCCAGGTTTCCTTAAAAAGTCCTCGACAAAGGCGCGAACCAAATGGAGAATTTTGGCTCTTTCATGGCGAACTTTATAAGGAAAACTTACTCGCATTCACGTTACGCTCCCTATTTCGTCAGAAATCGTAGTCTGCAGTCGGATTTAAACTCAGAACAAATTCAAGAATTCATTAATCGCATCAATGAAAAATTCTTCAACAGAGCGATTACGGCTAATTTCGCTAATATCTTGAGTTACGAAATACTTGGTGAAGATAAACTTCTTCGCCCATTTTTTTGATGCTTACTTAATTATTTAATTAAATTCGATGCTTTTTGATGCTTACTTAATTATTTAATTAAATTCGATGCTTTTTGATGCTTACTTAATTATTTAATTAAATTCGATGCTTTTTGATGCTTACTTAATTATTTAATTAAATTTGATGCTTTTTGATGCTTACTTAATTATTTAATTAAATTCGATGCTTTTTGATGCTTACTTAATTATTTAATTAAATTCGATGCTTTTTGATGCTTACTTAATTATTTAATTAAATTCGATGCTTTTTGATGCTTACTTAATTATTTAATTAAATTCGATGCTTTTATGGTGGAATGATGGGTTATCTGTGAACAATTTTAAGGGGTCATTTTCCTTATTTGTGACAATTGTTTTTCATCGCAAAGTATAATCTTTGCATTTCTAATGCTGTGAACATTCGAACTTTGCTACGCCGCTACTCCTGACTACCAGAAGCCTGCAAACTCACAATATTTTGATTGTTTTGCCCTTAAAAAAGCGGTTCTAAAATTCTGTTGCTAGTAACGTACAATTTATCAGTACCATGGCCTGGCTGGCACCATCATAACCATCAAATCTAAAGCTGAATGGCAGAACTGGTGGGACAACGCCGAACAAGGAAGAAGGACTTATCAGTTGTCCCCAAAAGTAGGCACAGCTCCCAGAGAAATAACGTGGTTTATATCAGGGCATGGTCCTTTTCCCATGTACTTCTATGCAAGAAAACTAGCAACCTCAGATCAATGTGCATGTGGAGAAAGAGGAAGTCCCAAACATTACAATTCAAATCTTATTTATTGCAAACCCATAAGACATTTCAGAATTTATTTATTGTTGAATTCATTTTTGTTTCTTTTTTTTTTTTTTCTTTTTAAAGTTTGCGTTGAAAAAAATTATGAGACGTTAACAAAGGGCAACACATATTTTTACGAAAGTGTTAAATTTAATGGGCACACAAGACTCAGAAGCTTAAATCCCCTGGTCTTATAAAGTCCCAGATTATCTTATAATATCTGTACAAATTTTAACAGCAAGGTATTCTTAAGGCTTCTAATTGAACTTGACTCAAATATGCCTGCTATTCTTAGCTTTCCAGAAAGGGGATAACAATTTCGCAACTGGAGTTTTGGCTTAAGAATGAAAACACAAACTGGACCAAATAGATGGAGTAAATTATTACTTAAATACTGAATCCGTGCTTGTGAAGAAGCGTCAGTAGATAATTCGCTAAACGAAGCATTAGACAGTTACTCAGCAATTCGATGTTGCGCCTAAGCCCTATTGGTGCAATCACTGCTGTGAATTGTTCTTTCGTCGGTATGCAAAAGCAGAACGTTCGCCAAGCAACTGGCTATTTATAGCTCGAAGTGGAATATTTAAATTCTTTTTTTCCTACTCTCCACCCTTAAAACTTGTACCCAAAGATCAGACCTGCGTATTAAACAAATATCATCGTTCTGAGGACATTATACTATAAAAACGGAAAGAAAAATGTGAAAGGTTTCAGATTTTATATTACGCCACGAAAGGGCGTTTTTTTAACGTTTTGTGTGTTACATTTATTTATTAAATATCATGTTCTTCGCACTTAAAACACATAAATTTGAATTCAACAGCAATATCACAAAATATTTAAAAGCAGCATATCTTTAGAATTTCCGATACAGTCTCGCCCGCTGGAGGTTGAAATGTTCTTTTCGTACAGTGTTGCCATTTCTCGCTTTGAAATCGTTGAGGTGTTAATAAAAAATTCGTTAAGGTTTTACAAAATTTGAAATAGATAAAACAAATTCAAAATTCGGGCTTCCGACTGCTCATATTCGCTACGTTATTCAGAATTGGATGGCGGTGTGGTGTATTTAATTATGGCAAAGCACACTAAGGCTATGTGCCTAAAGGGGAGGGATGCTTTCGTGGAGGACTTTCTAAGGGGAACTGGCTGGTATACACGTTAAACTATACGTATACACGGAAAACCACGAAAACACCCATGCAGCAAGCCCGTTCGCGGAATTTGAACCTCGGACCGAACTACCAGTGTTCAGCGATTTTACCGCTCGGCCGCAGGTGGGCGAATTGGATGGCTCTAGGTACCGTTATTTCTTCACAACGCAAGATACATTCATGCATATTCTTTATTATTTAGCTTCCTTAAATATGGCGATACTATTTGGTGGCAACAGTTTGAAAAAAAGGAATCGACGCCCAAAAGGGATTTTTTTTAATGTTTTGTGTCTTATCTTTATATATCAAATATCATGTTCTTCGCACTAAACCGTAAAATTCACTGCAACAGTAATATCGCAAAATATTTTAAAAAACATATCTTTAGAATTTCTGATACACAGTCTCGCGTTCTGGAGGTAAAGTTTTTTACAGGTACAGTGTTGCCATTGCTCGCTTTGAAATCGTTGAGTTCGTGAATCAAGAAAATTCTTTAATAGTTGACAAAATATGAAATAAAACAAATTCCAAATTCGAGCTTCCAGATGCCCATATTCGGGTGGAGACGTACGTTATTCAAAATTGGATGGTGTGAATCAACGCAAAATGCCAAAACGAAATTAATAATCCTTCCGGGCAAATTGCGCCTTTGGACTAATTACACTCATGTCTATAAATTAAGGATAATGCAAAATCAGGCAAAGGAAGAGTTAGAAGCAAAACAATTTAATTCTTTCTCTTTTTTGGGGGGGGGGGAATTTTTTTTTTTTTTTTTTTTTTTTTGTAATTCGTTTTTTTAGCCACTTTTTTTTTATAATTTTTTTTTCTTTTTTTTTCCCTATGCTTTTTTAAATTTCTTAGCCTTTATTATGTAGTTGAGAAAGTGTTCCCAATTTTGTGGATCACATAATTGAATAATAAAGAAAATCTGGAAGAATTCACATTTCATATCACATTTTTTTTTAAACATTCTGTGTGTCACCTTTATTTATTAAATATCATGTTCTTCGACTTAAAACACATAAAATTCGAATAAACAGTAATATCGCAAATTATACAAAAACAGCAAATCTTTAGAATTTTCGATACAGACTAACGCGCTGGGGATAGTTTATTTTTCCCCTGTTAAGTGTTGCCATTGCTCGCTTGGGAATCTTTGAGTTTGTTAATGAAAAATTCTTTTTTAAGTTTCACAAAAAATTTCAAATAGATAATAAAAATACAAATTCGAAATTTAAAATTAGGACCTCCAAGTGACCGTGTTCTGTTGGAAAACTACGTTATTCAAAATTGGATGGCTCTAGGTACCGTTGTTTTTTCACAATGCACATTCGTCATTATTTAGTTTCTTTAAATATAATACGCCCACCAGCGGCCGAGCGGTAAAGTTGCTGAACATTGGTAATTCGGCACGAGTTCGAATCCCACGAACGGGCTGGCTGCTAGGGCACTTTCGTGGTTTTCCCCGTGTGTAACGTGTATACGAGCCAATTTCCCTTAAAAAGTCATCCACGAAGGCATCCCTCCCCTTAGGCAGATAGCCCTCGAGACTCTGCCATAATCACGCACACACCCTTAAATATAATACAGGGTGATAATATTTGGAGGCAACAGTTTGAAAAGTGAACCGACGGAAAATACCATTTTGAAATTAATAGCTCTTCTGGGCTAACGCACTATGAGCTAGAAAACATTACAATAAATCTGTTCTTTAACAATAATTTTTATAGTGTATACTGCGCATTTACTGGGCTGATTTTTTTGTATTTCAGATAATGAGAGAATCACGTAGTCTTCAAAATCAGGGATATGTATTAAGAAAAAATTAATGTCAGAATTGATAGAAATAATAATCATTTGTAAAATTTTTCGAATTTGTATATTTTGCGCTTTTAAGGTTTTTAGTTTCAAGTCCCATACTAAAAAATATATTAAGAGATTACATGTTATTCAAAGATGAGGCATTTGATATGATTTATTTAACTATGGAAAGCACGCAAGGGATATCTGCTTAAAGGAGGTGCCTTCATGGAGGACTTTTAAGGACAACTGGCTCGTATAAACGTTACACATGAGGACAATCACGAAATCGCTCATGCAGCCACACCGTTCATGTGGTATCGAATCCAAGTCGGATATACAGGGGTTGGACAAAAATATGGAAACACTTTAAAAAAAACATGTTTCTTTGCTTAATATGGTGTAGGAAACCCGTTGGCATCCCAAACAGCTTGCAGTCTTCTCGGAATGGATAAATACAGTTCCTGTATGTTTGCCAATGGAATATTATACCATTCTTCCTGCAAAACGGTGGCAAGTTCAGATAACGATGTTGGCGGTGGATAACGAGAACGCACTTTCCGTTTCAATGTAGACCACAAAGGTTCGATAATATTCAGGTCTGGTGATTGTGGTGGCCAGGGGAGATGAGACAACTCATCCTCGTGCTCAGAAAACCAGTCCTGGACAATGTGAGCTATGTGAACAGAGGCTTTGTCGTCTTGGAAGACACCATCACCATCGGGGAACAAGTTCCCCGATGGTGATGTTTGTACCATGGGATGAACTTGATCGGCCAAAGTGTTCACATAAGTCTTGGCAGTCATGCGCCCTGACACAGTTATCATGGGGCTAACAGAGAACCACGATATGGCTGCCCAAACCATAACAGAACCCCCGCCATGTTTCACTCTTGGCAACAAGCAGTCTGTATTATAGGCTTGAGATGGCGTTCTCCAGATGTAAACTCGGCCAGAAGTGGGAAACAATGCGAAAGAAGACTCGTCAGACCATATTACTCGCTTCCACTGCTCTATAGTCCAGGCTTTATGACTTAAACACCACCTTTTCCTGTTACGGGCATTAGCATCACTGATGAGTGTCTTCTCGATTGCAGCACGGCCAGCAATTCCCTGTTTATGAAGCTCCCTTCTAATTGTTTTGGTACTCACAGGGTTCGGTAACACATCATTCATTTCAGCAGTAACTTTTGCAGCTGTGTTCTTCTTATTTTTCGTCACAATTGCCCTCAATGATCGTCTGTCACGATCACTCAGGACACACTTTCGTCCGCGCTGTGATTTAGCAGATGATGTTTTTCCGCTTTTCAAATATGCGGAATAAATCTTCGATACAGTACCTCTTGAAACACTAAACACCTCGGCTACCTTTCTTACGAAAGCACCTACCATACGTGCTCCAACAATTTGCCCACGTTCGAAGTCTGTTAACTCTGACATATTGCAATGACAACCTCACATAACAGTACTCCGACAACAACTGAACTGTTTAGCACATTTACGAAGTTGTATAGGTGGCGTCAGTAGTCAAAAACGCCAGCGTCACCTACATATTTCATTAAAATCAATCTTTCTTTTCAAACATGCATTTCACAAGGTGTTTCCATATTTTTGTCCATCCACTGTACCAGTGTTCAGAAATGAGGGGATCTTTCATCCATGTGGTAAGGTCATTCAGGCAGATATGACAGAACTGTCACATCAGCCTGAATGAAAAACTAACTGTAGGTCATGGTATGAGAGAGGGACTCTACAGGTATTGATCAGTTTTTCGAGTCACATTCTAGAGTCATTAGGTCATTTTTGGAAGCAGCAGTAATGAAAAATATGCAACCGCCTTCGCCGAGAAACGAACCACGGTCCTCTGGTATACCAGCCCAGCGTGCAGAGCCACTACACCATGAAGGACGCTAGGAAAGTGGGAGAAATACCTTATAGACTCCCCTTTTTTAAAGGGCGACTAGGGTTTTAGGGGACCTAGTCGCCAAATCCTGGTGCGGAGAGTCATCACCCACAACCCTTTTTAGTTCGGGCGCCACTGTAGAGATATTAGGATTTTTTGGAAGCAGGAAAGATGAAAAATTAACAACCGCCTTCGCCAGGAATCGAACCACGGACCTCTGGATTACCGGCCCAGCGTGCAGAACCACTACACCACGAAGGCACGCTAGGAAGGCGGGAGACATTTGAGCTATAGCAGAAGGGGAAAAAAATCTGACTTCCTTTAACGGCTAATTAAATTAGTACATTTTTGCTGCACTTCATTTAAACTTATTTCCTCGAATTTCATTAGAGATATACTTTTAATTCAATCAATTCGTTTCCCAATTCTCTCGGCAAGGCAAAAACGCATAAAAACTTTAAGCACCAAATACCACTTAAACTTTTAAATTGTTGATAATTCTACAAGCATTGCATTCCCATTAACATAAAAATGTCTTAACCAAAACATACGAACAACATAATTCACTCACTTTTAAAGCAAAAAATGCATAATTTACTAACATATCAGAATAAAAAAACAGTTAAAAGAATGCAATTAAAATTAAGAGTTTCTACGCAAACATAAGAAATGCCACCAGCGGGCAGGAAGACAAAATTTTCGAGGCACACAATTAAAAGATAATTTTTGATCACACTGGGCGAAAAGACACTGAAGTTGTGCACTAATTGTAATAATATCTCAGGTTCAGTGTATTTTATGATAATATTGTTCAGTTATCAAAGTTATTGGTTCTTAATTTTGAATCCATATGAAGAAATTTTATTTGGCAGTTTATTATTGTCTTAGTGCTTTATGTACTTTATGCATTTTTTCTAAATTGAATGGTTCTTCTTGATATTGTGAATCTAATTGAAATTAATTTGTGTATAACACAGTAATGGATGTATTATATTTTGTTTGTTTGTACCATAGTTTTTATTGAAATTAGTTGGACTCAGTTTTGAAAGTATTTCGTATTTTCAGTACAATTTATGAAAGTATACTCGGTTTATTGTTTGAATGCTATAAGTACTATTTGTAACATGCTTTCTTTAGGGTTTATTAATGACTATGTTACTTATGTCCTTGTGTTCTTGAAGGCCTTGTATACCACTGTAAACTTATTTTGCTTAGTGATAATAAATAGCTTCTGGAGGCAGGGGCTTTAATCCGTGTAAGGCAGACATCATGTCAGCTAGGTAATAGAGCCCCTGTTCTCTGGTTAACAGTAAGTTTCAAACGTAAACAAATGGCAGCCTCGTTAGGTATATCACAACTTAAGCCTTTAAATTGTTGATAATTCTACAAGTATTGCATTCACATTAAGAAAAGGCATTAAAAAACGCTTAGCCGAAACATAAGAACAACATAATACAGTAATTCTTATTAAGTAAAAAATGCACAGTTTACCAACATATAAGAATAAAAAAACTGAGCCCACGGAACTGGAAAACAAAGTATATAATATGTAGAGACATTATGTATTTATGGAAGCAGCCAAGATGAAGAACTAGGTGCACTATTACATGTTACAACAGATTTCTGAAGTCTCATATACAAAATTTCAACATTCTATGGTTATTTGTTTTTGAGTTATGCGAGATACATACATACGTACGTACACACAAGCGTCACAAGAAAATTTCTTCTGAAACCATTTTACAACCCGTTTTGGAAACGAGAGTCCTTTATTCTGTCCCTACGTACAGATGTTACGCAAAAACATCGTTCAAATGGATTTTAGAGTGCTCAGAATGGATATTTTCGTTGAAATATGACATTGGAAATTTTTCTTGGTCACAATACTTCCTTTACTTCGAACAAGGAAGCAAAAAGATCGAAACAAAAATCTTAATATGCATTTGCCATTACATTGGTTTCGCAATTTAAATTGAGGCCCACCAGCGGCCGAGCGGTAATGTCGCCGAATCCCGCGCACGGGCTGGCTGCATGGGCGTTTTCGTGGTTTTCCCCAAGTGTAACGTGTATACGAGCCAGTTTCCCTTAGAAAGTAATCCTCGAAGGCATCCCTCCCCTCACGCAGATAGCCCTAGTGTGCTTTGCCGTCATTAAATACACCGTACTACCACCTCGCGGTGTTGAAAACAGAATCTCGTTCGAATCCGTTTTTGAGTGTTTTTCCGTAATCTAATAAACCATAAATCACAATTTAAATTGTGAAAAAAATGGAAATTATTTATACGAAGAAAAATGCGTCATTTGTAACAAATGAACTCAAAGCAAAAACTATAAAACAATGTTTTAAAAAACATTTTAAATTTGTTGCCTATAAGCTGAAATAATAATCTAAGAAGTTTCATAAAAAAAACTTGTTTAGAAATAATTTAGTTATTTGAATGCAAAAGAAAAAAAATCGATTTACTACAGAAAAAGAGGAGAAAAAAAAAAAAAAGTTAAAATGTTGATTCGGAGAAAACAAGGAAAGATTTTTCTAAAGCTTTTATGGTTATTAGCGGATTCTCTCATAACGGAAAACTTAAAGTAAGTAAAGTAGAAAACAATGTCAAAATTAATTCGGATTGCGATCAGATCAGAAATATGTTTTAACACCTATTTTTAAAGAAATTCCATTTCTTTATCCAAACAACTCTGTGTCAAGTTCCATCCGGGTAAGGCCAGCGATATACACTGAAGTGACAAAAGTCATGGGATACCTCCTAATATTTTGTCGGTCCTCCTTTTGCCCGGCGAAGTGTAGCAACTCGACGTGGCATGGACTCAACGAGTCGTTGGAAGTCCCCTGCAGGAATATTGTGCCATGCTGCCTCTATAGACGTCCATAATTGTGAAAGTGTTGACGGTGCAGGGTTTTGGGCACGAACTGACCTCTCGATGATGTCCCATAAATGTTCGATGGGATTCATGTCGGGCGATCTAGGTGGCCAGATCATTCGCTGGAATTGTCCAGAATGTTCTTCTAACCAATCGCGAACAATTGTGGCCCGGTGACATGGCGCATTGCCATCCATAAAAATCCCATCGTTGTTTGAGTACGTGAAGTCCATGAATGGCTGTAAGTGATCTCCAAGTAGCTGAAGGTATCCATTTCCAGTCAATGATCGGTTCAGTTGCACCAGAGGACCGAGTCCATGCCATGTAAAAACAGCGTAGACCATTATGGAACTACTACCAGCTCGAACAGTGCCTTGTTGACAACTTAGGTCCATGGCTTCGTGGGGTCTGCGCCACACTCGAACCCTACCATCAGCTCTTACCAACTGAAATCGTGACTCATCTGACCAAGCAACGGTTTTCCATTCGTTTAGGGACCAACCGATATGCTCACGAGAGTCGCTGCAGGCGATGTCGTGCTGTCTGTAAAGGCACTCGAGTCGGTCTTCTGCTGGCATAGCCCAAGGAAGACAAATTTCGCCGCACTGTCCTATCGGACACGTCCCTCGTACGTCCCACATTGATTTCTGCGGTTATTTGACTCAGTGTTGCTTGTCTGTGAACATTGACAACTCTACGCAGACGTCGCTGGTCTCGGTCCTTAAGTGCAGCTGGTCGGCCACTGCGCTGTCTATGGTGGGATGTTATGCCTGAAATTAGATACTCTCGGCACACTCTTGACACTGGATCTCGGAATGTTGAATTCCCTAACGATATCCGAAATGAAAATAACCGAAAAATCTATTGCTCTACTTTTTAAAAAAAATGAGAAACGAAACAGGAATTGAAGCAATTCCCTTTAAATGCATCCCACCCAAGTTCTCTAATGTGTTTAATATGGATGTGAACTTTAAAAACAAGCTCTTCATAAGCGGCATTCCAAAACACTGGCTAGACTTGTGAGCCAAGATTGTGAAGGAAGCGTGGAGTAAAATCAACCTTGATATTTAAAAAAAAAAGCACTTTTATCTTGGAAATCAAGATGTAATATGATAGGTCAACGAAAGGGTTATCGGACTGAACATAAGATTATTGAACTGACAGAATTAGAAATGAAAATTCTAAGCTTTGTTTATATATATAAATCTTTGCCAAAATCGTTACAAAAATGTGTAAACACCCTCTGTACAAGTTTAATTACTCCACTGACCATTTATTATATATTTTACAAATGCTGTTTAAAATGTAGCAAATGATTTAATGGTTTTAAATTGCAGTAACAAACCTAACTAATGAATGAACCAGTGTAAGGAAACTTTTTTGTATGGATTTCTGATTATTTGTCATTGTATGTTTGAGTTTTGAAAGATAAATACATAAAAATTATTCCATTCAGTTATAAGGTATTTCTACCCCTTCCCTAGCGTGCCTTCGTGGTGCAACGGTAGCACGCTGGGCCGGTATTCCAGAGGTCCGTGGTTCGATTCCCGGCGAAGGCGTTTGCTAATTTTTCATCCTTCCTGCTTCCGAAACACCTAATGACTCTACACAGTTTCATTCGAATTATTGGAAATTTCTTTCACAAACATATCATCTAAATTTCAAGTAAGGGAAAACTAAATTAACTACAAACACCTCAATATGGTGTGGTGGTGGTGGTGTATCCAATTATGGCAAAACACACTAGGGCTACCTGCCTAAGGGAAGGGATGCCTTCGTGGAGGACTTTCTAAGGGAAACTGGCTCGTATACACGTTACACATGGGGAAAACCACGAAACCACCCATGCAAACAGCCCAATCGCGGGATTCAAACCTCGGACCGAACTACCAGTGTTCAGCGACCTTACCGCTCGGCCGCTGGTGGGCAACACCTCAATATGAAACGTATATAAGTAAATATGCTCTCAAAAGACGCGTAAGTGAAACAACATTATGAAATGTTTTTCCGGTGGATATTTACGTTCATTCTAGCAGAACTGGCTACTTAAAATGAGCTTTACCTTTCAACTGAGATGAATACTGATTTATTTTAAGTCATGATCTTATCAAATTGTTGCCACCAAATATTAGAGCACTGCATTATATTTAAAGAAATTAAATAATGAAAAATCTGAATGAACGTATGTATGTTCTCACACTGTGAAGAAACAACGGTACCTAGAGACATCTAATTTTGAATAACTTAGTCCTCCATTCGAATATGGGCATCTAAAAGCCAAAAATTTTAATATGGAATTTGTTTTATTATCTGTTTCATAGTGTGTAAAACATTAAAGAGTAATGTTTCAAAAACTATGATTATTAAAGAATTTTTAATTAACAAATTCGACGATTTCAAAGCGAGCAATGGCAACACTCTACGGGTAAAAGAAAAAAAAACACTTTTATCTACAACACGCCATACTGTGTATGGTAAATTCTAAAGATAAGCTCATTTAAATATTTTGTGATATAGCTGTCGAATTGAATTTTAAGGTTAAACTGGGAAGAACATGATATTTAATAATTAAAGGTAACACAGAAAATGTTAAAAATGCCCCTTACGGCGTAATATAAAATCTGAAAGATTTCAGATTTTTATGTTTTAGTCCAAGTGGGCAATTTTCCCAGAAGGACTATTAATTATGTTTTGGCATTTTGCGGTGATTCCCTATAAATGTCAGTTCACCTTTCAAAGTGTTCCCACCAAATATTATTGCCCTGTGTTATATTTAAAGAAGTTAAATAATGAAGAATCTGCATGAATGCATGTATATGTCTCGCACTGGGATAAACAACATCGAATTTTGAATAACGTAATCTTCCACTGAATACGCGCATCTAGAAGCCCTAATTTGGAATGTGAAATTTGTTTTATTATCGATTTCATATTTTGTAACACTTTAAGGAATTTTTGATTTACAAAAACTCAACGATCTGAAAGCGTGCAATGGCAACACTGTACATAAAAAAAAATATCTCGAGCACAAGACTGTGTATCGTAATCTCTTTTAAAAATTTTGTGATATTGCTGTTGAATTGAATTTCGTGGTTTAAGTGCGAATATGATATTTAATTATTAACACACAAAACGTTAAAAAACGCCCCTTTGGGCGTAATATAAAATCTGAGAACTTTCGAATTATTATTTTTTTAATATTTAATTATATTTATCTTATACACTCTTTCTTGTCTCTTATATATTGTTTCTTAACTCAAAAAATGTACGAATATAAAAAGAGAGATAAAAAAAGAAAAACAATTAGATAAAAGATAAAAAAGAAAACAATTAGATAAAAGATAAAAAAGATAAAAAAAAGAAAAACAATTTACACTGTTAATTAGAGTTGCCATTATTTTTTACATAAAATTGTTGACCACAAATAAAACAAAATTTAAAAATCTAGTATATATTCACTGAAAATATGTAATTAGGGAATTATCAAGCTATGGAAAACGAAAAATAAATATTAAGTAACATTCATGTACGAAAATATTTATTGTAGAAGAGGTTTTATTTAGATGAATATTTATTTTCCCCAGTGTTCGTCTATGTTTTAGTAACTAGTATAAATCTAAACTAAATGTATACATTTACATATGAAAATGTTTCCTGTGGAATATTTTTTTTTAGACGAGCGTTTATATTAAGCAACGTTCTTCATCTTAGTTTCAGTAACGAGTAAAGAAATCACCAATAATGGCTGAAATGCTGACGAAAATGATTGAACGTATTACAGCTGAAAAAAATAAAACACTGCGCATCTGAAGAGATAAAAATGCAATACAGCTTATATGAAATGTTCCAATATGTCATCATTAATTGCTTTTTACTTTACAAAAAACATTTATCTAAATAGATTTACTTTGCATTTCCTTTTTTTCAGATTCTTGTACCGGAGCTCTTTCGTTTCACGGGATAACAACGCATGCGCAGTACGGTCTTCCAGAATAACGATTTTGCATCTTTTGATTATGCTCAAATGTTGATTTCTAGATAGAATTTTTTTGCTTTCGCAACAAGAAATCGGAAATTATTAATAATACATATTCAATTAATATGATAATGAAAGAAAGCATTTTAGCCCATATTTTATGTATTTTATATCTATTATATAGATATATAATACCACAGTATCTAAGCTACTTTATAGCGTAAGCACTAAAAATTTTCTTTTAACTTGTTTTCTAAATTTTGCAGCGTAATGCGCAAAGTTCTTGACCACAAAGGTCTTTTTTAGTTTGTTCTGTTTACTTTAATTATATATAATTATGTGTCACTTGCAAAAGACACAATGTTAATTATGTAAAGAGCTTTATTATTTAATACGTAACACTTATCACGAGAAAAATGTTTACTCACATAAACCAAATACATTATCATAACGATACTTTAAACGAGAATTATTCTTTAAGTTAATAGTAATAAGGAAGATTAAAAATACAAATGATAAAATTAATTTTAAATTCTATACAGAACTGTATTTTTAAGATAAAATTAATTTTAAATTCTATACAGAACTGTATTTTTAACAACATTAGGAAGACCTGCTGTATTCAAATATAATAAGAATCTGCTATAATTTGAAAATTTATTTAAATCTATATTTATATTATAGTCTTCATTTAGTAGCGAAGTAGAATATAGTTTACAGATTCTTATTAAGTGAAAAATGCGTCATTAAAATGCTTAGATATCATTGTTAAAAATAATGTTCGTGTTGAGATGAAATTGCAGATTGCCCAAATTTAACTTCTTACAATTTATTTAATTACATTTACAATTCTAAATTTTTTAAAGGCTAAGTAACCATATTTTTGTTTTAAAGAAATTAAAAGTAACACATATTTAGCAAATTATTTTGGTAATTTTCAGATTTCTAATAATTCGCTCAAATTTAAAAATAAACACTTTTCATTCCAGGTAGAAAAAATAATAATTTAATTTTATCTGTATACATACGAAAGTATGAAAATGCTACTAATTTTAAAAATCGTATTTAAAGATTCAATTTTCTTCGATAATTATGACTTAAGTAATCGTATGAAATAGTATTTTTAACAAGTGATATCTAAGCAATAATACGTTTTGATATAAAGCTATGCAAAATAGTACTTTTGGCAAAACAATATCAAAACTTTAACTTTCTTAGCTCTATGACGCAAAATGTGTATTTAATACAAAATTATTTCACTAAATTTTAGATCACGAGCACACATACTAATGCTATTTTAGGTTACGTAAATTATAAGAAAGTGGTTTATGTATAATTTGAATAAATACATGGTATGCTTCTAATAATTAAAATATCCTGGATATTTTAAAAATAGGCTTAGCAATTTACAATAATATATTTTGCGAAACTTAGCAAACTTAAGCAATCGTATAGTATAGTACTTTAAACAAGTGAAATTTAAGCAATAATACGTTTTGATATAATTATATATTGATAATTTAAGCAATAACGCGTTTGATTACGAGCACACATAATTATGATATTTTAAGTTACGTAAATTACAAGACAATGGTTTATTTATAATTTAAATAGTATGGTACTAGTAATTAAAATGCAAAGAATATTTTAAAATTAAGCCTAGCCATTTACAATAATATATTTTGTGAAACGTAGAAGGAAACAATATACAGTTTTTAATTATAATTTTTCTAAGTAGTTTTCCTTCAAAAGAAATTAATAATATTTTGATTTCATAATATTCACTTATGAGAAATAAGGTCTGTATAAAAAGAACAAAAACATAAATCATTTATATGGCAAAAAATATTTTTAAACTCGTGTTCTACATTTTTCAAAATGAAATTTTTCTATGAAAAGATTAATATTCGACAAAAACATTTGCATTTCAATAATGAGCATAAAATGATTCAATAATGAGCATAACAATGAGCAATAACGTGCATAACAGAAATGTTTCAGTAAGAGAAGTGACGAAAAAGACAGTACTCACCCAGAAGGAGATCTCCAGAGGCAAGAACGTGAACTTGGTTAAACGAAGATCATTACTTAACGAAACAACGTAAAAAGGATACGTGTATATAAAGGCTGCTCTGTAGGAGGACATTTGCGCAGCTGCCAACCAAGCACTACTTCAAACATCGGTTTCAATGGAGACGGCATTCACATTGTTGTTGTGGAGGGGGTTGCAGTTGGGCTTTTTCTGCAGCTGCTGGTGGTAGTTGCCGAGCATTTGGTGGTGGTGGTGATTCTCGACGCTAAGCAGCATGCCTTCCTCCAGTTCCATGATGTCTGAGGCGGACTCGCTGACAGAGTCGCGCTTGAGCTTGGCGCCCACCGTACCTGGCAAGTACGGGCAGCTTGTAACATGGTTGAAATTCTGTGACTGCATCTCCTCCTGGTCCGTCTCACGGTGGTAGAAGTAGTTGAAGTTGGAGACTATGACGGGCACTGGTAGGGCGATGGTGAGCACGCCGGCGATAGCGCACAACGAGCCCACCAGCTTGCCCCAGACCCCGACGGGTCGCATGTCCCCATATCCGACAGTCGTCATGGTGACTACAGCCCACCAGAACGCGTCAGGGATGCTCTTGAAGAAGGAGCGCTCTGAGTCCGCCTCGGCGTAATACACTGCGCTCGAAAAGAGAATGACGCCGATGAAAAGGAAGAAAATGAGCAGGCCGAGCTCCCGCATACTGGCCTTGAGAGTCCGACCCAAAATCTGCAGTCCTTTGGAGTGCCGGGACAGTTTGAAGATCCGGAACACTCGCACCAGACGGATAACCCTGAGAATGGCCAGCGACATGGCCTGGTTATTGCCCCTCTCATTGATGGGCCTTTCTTGTGGCCGCTGGCCGGACACCACTGTGGCCAGAGTGATGAAGTAAGGGATGATGGCCATCAGGTCGATGCTGTTCATGGCGTCCCTGCAGAACGACATTTTGGAGGGACATGCTAGGAACCTGACGAGCAATTCAAACGTGAACCAAATGATACAGCACGTCTCAATGATAAAGAATGGGTCCGTGGTGCGGGGCACCTCGTCCTCTATCACTCGCGTCATGTTATTGGTGGTGTTGAAGAGGCGGTAATGCTTGAACTCAGGTAGCGTCTCCAGACAGAAAATGAAGATTGACAATAGAATCACTACCACGGACACGATGGCGATCACACGAGCTCCCTGTGAGCTCTCGGGGTACTCGAATAGAAGCCAGAGCTTGCGTTTCAGCTCGTGCTTTGGCAAGGGTCTCTCCTCCTCTTTGATGAACCCCTCGTCTTCGCGGAACTTGTTGAAAGCCATCTCGCCTAGCTCGTAGAACTTGATCTCCTCGGCGAACACATCCAGCGGCACGTTCACAGGCCTCCGAAGGCGGCCCCCGCTCTGATAATAGTAGAGGATGGCGTCGAAGGAAGGCCGGTTCCGGTCGAAAAAATATTCGTTGCGCAGTGGGTCGAAGTACCGGATACGCCGAGCCGGGTCCCCCAGCAGGGTGTCCGGGAACTGGTTCAGCGTCCGGAGCTGCGTCTCGAACCGGAGCCCGCTCACGTTGATCACGACCCGCTCGCAGTAATCATGATCATGCGGTATGGGCTCGAAATTGCACAGAGGCGGCAGGGACAGCATCTGTGCTCCTCCTCCTTCGCTGTTTCCACCACCTCCTCCATCTTCGCCATGCAGCTTCGGCAGGGACCTGGACAAAGGAAGAGCAAGAGAAGATGAAGAATGCTTCACCACCAAATCATCACGGCTGCCGTACCAACGGCTACCGAGTTCGGTTTTATTCCCGCCATCCCCACTGCTTGCCCTTCGCAGGGCGGCTGGTGGCGGCGGCGGTGCGAGTAGAGCGGGTCGCCGGGGCCTAAGCACGGGGCCGACCCCCCACTTCTCGACCAGGTGGAGCTTCGAAATGGTGACGGGTGGATGGCCAACACAGCTCCGTCAAATCAGTAAGATTCAACGTGATTTGGTCTTTTTTAATTGAATCCTATCCCTGAGCGCCCGGATACAATGGTCCGGCCCCTTGATGGTGCCGGATATCCGGGACGTATTTGACCCATCCTACTACCGTCGCAGGGGTCTTTTCCACCGACTCCTACAGCGGCGCATCCCGACTCCTCTCTATCCACAGCACGCACTGATGAGGACTCCGTCGGATGTTTCCCCCGGCTAAGGGTTGCCAAAACTATTGGCGAAGTCATTTGGGCCGAATTTCGCCAACCGTTCAATTCGAGGACGGCTCTTCATGAGGGGAAAAAACGCGAGAGAGTGGTAGGAGCAAGTGAATTTTTAATTTAGTTCTTCTTCTCTTCTCGGACTGTTTTCTATTAATATTTAGATTATTACGAATCTTTGCGTTATTTATTGTTACGAATATGTTGTGTTTAAAACAGTAATTTCGAATCAGCTTTAAATCGGAAATATTTTTCCAAACATATATTTTAATTTCGTGATAAATTAAGCTTTTTCTCCTCTATTATTATACAGTTAATAAAATATTCTGCGTATTTCTCAGCTCCACCTGGTATGCAATGTCAGACAGTTTAATAACACATACTATTTTAGTGCGACTATTAAACATATATACAAACAAAAATAAACTTATATTTATATTTCTGGCAAATTTAAGCAGCGTCAAATTTGAATAACTACTCTGAAGAAGAAAACTTGTAAAAATCTTAGAAACTGTTATATATATTTTGTTTCCTTGAATTTGAAATGTGTAAAAAAGTTATCGTCTTACAACTTTTTTCCGTGATTTTAAAAATTATTCTGTAAAAAGAAGCAGAGGAAATTAAAAATATAAATTATCAATTAATGTTTTAATGTTAAAAATACATACACGGAAGTAAGGTTCTAACGCAAATTGCTGCTAAAGAAATGATATTTGCCAGTTCATAATCCTGAAAAAAAATACTTTATGTTTGCTACTTGTGTTTTAGACTAAATTGAGACGTAGAGCCTTAAATTCCATTTAAATTACATTTCAAAAGCATTTACCTGACATAAAAGGGAAAGTTTTGGAAATATGTTTTTATTTACTTACTGTTTGTATGGTTAGTTTTACGGAAGTAACATTTGGCTATGTTTGTTAGTTGCTTAATACTTGACATTATTTTCAGAAAATGCAGCAAATACAAAGTACATATTAACACTACTAAAATTTTATCAAAACCATTTGTAATAAATGCATTTTCTTTATGTTCCGAAACTAACAGTTTAAGATCTTACTTTAATATCTAATAAAAGTAAAATAAAATTATAATAAACTTCAAAACAATAACAGAAAAAATTACTAAAAATAATCAGTTGTTATTCAAAACAGCCTGCTCAGTAATACAAAAAGAAGTGTTAAAATACTAAATTTTCAAAACATAAACAACTCAAAAGCATTTTAGGATTATACAAATATGGTTTTAATCCTTAAATGCATGTAATTCATATTTAGTCATGTAAATGAAATAACAACACAAATTTTAGCTAGCTGCACAGAGTAACTAATTGGATAAATACTGTTTACGTATATAGTTTTGAATGTTTCAGTGTGGTGGCATCATTAAGGGGTCTCATACACCTTAAAACCCATAAGATATTCGAATATGTGACTATTGCAAGAATTAGGATAACTTATTTATTTTAAAAGCAATTACTTCCATCTTTTTACAGCTGACTACATAATATAGCTAATTTCTGAAACAATAATCAGAAAGATTGTGTTGCCACAAATATTTTTTTAATTTATTCCGCAGTGTGACAAAAGTTTACGTCATGTTTCCACCTTGCGCGCACAGTTTAAAATATTCTGTTGCATAATTTAATTCCATATTTAATATGTAGCTTTTATAACATTTGGAAACGACTGTGAACCAAAAGTTCTAAGAATTTCATGTTAAATTTTTTATTTTATTTGGAGTTCAGTTTATGAAAGGTATTTCATTAAAAAAATCTATAATGTTTTCGTGCATAATTTTTTAATATTAAAATATTCATCAGATTTTTGGATCAGTTAGAAAAGAGTGCCCATATAAAGAATTCCATCCAATTTCAAGTATGTGCCACGAGCCATTTTTTAAATATGCGCGCAAGGTGGAAACTTGACGAAGTATTTTGTCACAAAGCGGATTAAATTACAAAAATATTTGTGGCAACACAAACTTTCTGGTTACTAGTTCCTAAAGCAGCTATATTATGTAGTCAGCTGTAAAACGTTGCAAGTAATTGCTTTTAAAATAAATAAAATAACCTAATTCTTGCAATGGTCACATATTCCAAGATCAAAAGGGGTTTAAGGTGTATGAGCCCTCTTAATGGTGTAACGGTCATAGTCGTTAGTTGATGTGTAGGGTGTGGACATCATTTGTGTTTACGAATTTTTGATTTTGTTTTTATTTTGAAGTATTAAAAGTTTTAAAATTGTTTGAACAAGTTTATAAGGTATATATTATTACATAAAATTGCTATTACATAATTATCTATCGTGCATGTTTTGTAAAAGTTAATAAAACATTTTTAAAAATTGGAATAACAATTTAAGTTTTTTTTTAGTATTTCTCCTGTTTTATTTGATGTTACTTCTAATGTATTTTTGATTTTAAAAGTAAAAATAAAAATTCATGTATTTAAGGGTTATACTGTCAATAAGTATAACAATTTTATTTTTATTCAGTTTCAAAATAAACTCAAACACTTTCGAATTTATATAATCAAAATCCGCGTGATTTCAAGTGCATTTTACGTTGTTTGTTAACATGGAATTGCATTTTCAGAGCATATTGCAAATCTACTCTGTTTGGAATTTTGTATTTCAAATAGTATTTTCAAAGCTGGAATTAGCATTTCATTTATCTGCTTGTTTGTATAAAATTCTTCATTGAGAAGAAACTAAATTATAATAAATAAATAAAATAAAATTTTATTTCCTGTTAACTGTAGTTTTTCGAAATTTTACGCGCCATTTTCCCGTAATATTCTTAGATGAATTTATAAAATCGATTTCATTATTCTGAATCGTTGCAACAAGTAGCATATAAATTCCAAATATCAAATTTTCAGAGGAAAACTACGGGTTTATTTTTCTTTTGAATGATATGTATATAAGCAGAAATTAAATTATATTTTATTAAATTTAATTACTAAATTAAAAAAAATTTCAAATGCCAAATTAGTAGATTAAAGTTATAAAAACCGTAATTCAATGTAATAAGATTTTTACTTTTATGTAAATAAAATAATATATAAAAAGGAAGCATATAACAAAAAAATTATTTCAACACGATTACTTCATCTGACATTTCACTGTACATTCAAATAAATAATATAAGGTATATTACAACTGTAAGCACATTCAATAAATATAGCAACTACTGTATTTTTGAATACTACAATGAATTAGTAGATAACGCTGGTCAGTGAAACGTTAGATCTTTCTTCCTTCGAATCAGAATTTAAGTTTTATTTCCTAGAACTATGAGTTTCCCTTGAATTCGAAACTGCTATTACTTCCCCCTCTCTTCCGCATGCACTTTTGGTGAAAGAATTAATAAACAAAGTACATTTTCTACCTTTTTTCTGCACGTCTTCGTAATGTAACGATTAGCACACTTAGTATTCGAGAGATCCAGGTTCGAGTCCCAGCAAGGGTTTTGCTCACTTTTCATATCCCCTGCTTAAAAACAATCTAATGACAGCATTCTTAATATAACTCCAATAATATTAAACAACTAAATACTACCAAGTTCTGTGTATACCTAAACGTACATCATATCTATATATATATCTAATCTTATCTATCTATTTACATTTCCCAATACGTATTTGCTCCAGTGTTTGTCTGCGGATTATAAAGAGAAAAAAATCTGATGTGTACACCACATGACTTCCTTGTACGGAATATTAAATTATACACACTTTTTCTTGCATTTCATTTAAACTTATTGAATTGAATTAAATCTACTTCGTCGATAGCGCATAAACCACAATAGAATAAATGCACTCATTAAAATTTATTATTTGTTTACCATAGCGTATCTCTGGCGCTAGTTTCACTTAACAGTATTATATTTCGTTCATATTATAACTCAGAATGCACAAAATTTATATCATTTAAAGAATTATAGAATCGTTGCCACATGTTCTATTCAAATACTATAATAAAGCCAGAACGATGTATAAAAGAAATCAAGCAAACAAAAAACAAAAAAAAAAAAAAAAAAAAAAAGAACCAGTTTTTCACAGACGATTGAGTATTCCTCATTCAATGAATTCAGTTCTCACTTCGCGACAAGGCAAGAATAGATAAAAACTCAAAAAATCTGTATTAAAAATTACGAAGTAAATTTTAAACACTTATTTCCTCCAAAAATTCCGGAAAGGATTCAGCATGATTTAATTCGCAATAATAAATGATGGCGTTATCTTTGTTTTTGCAAAGCTAAGTTTCTCTAGATTGGCAACAAATCCACTATTCTAGGCTTAGCGGCACTTAAACAACTTTAAAATTTTTGATAATTCTAAAAATATTGCATACAGATTTACTAAAGGCATAAAAACAACATAATTCAATCATTTTTTAAAGCAAAAAATGTACAATTTACAAACATATAAGAGTAAAGAAACTGAGATCACTGAGCCGGGTAACAGAGTGGATATATATATATATAAATATATTTGTATACGTTTGGTGAGGCCGATTGGAACCAAAATATCGGTGCACATCTACATGTTATAGCAGTCCTATATACAAAATTTCAACGTTCTGAGGCTACTCGTTTTTGAGTTGTGCGAGATACGTAAGTACGTACGTACATACGTTCGTACAGACGCGACGAAAATTTCTCTTCAGAATTCATTTTGAAGCAGTTTTATAATGTTTTTGAGGAAAAGAGTCTTTTATTCTGTCCTTACGTACAGATGTCACGGAAGAACATCGTTAAATTGCATTCGAAAGCTGTCAAAATGGATATTTTCGTTGAAATATTCTGCCTGAAATATGATGCAATGGTATTAGGAACCAACACTTTAAGGGTTAAAAAGTATTTCTGGTATATCAACCTTCTCTTTTTAAATAGTTAGTGAAAGACAATAATGTCTACTATCACACACTAACTATTCGAAAATTATTGTTCTAAAAGATAAATAAAGAAAGAAAAACAAACAAAATCGGGAAACGATCGAAAGGAAAAAATCAAAGCCACTTTAACATGAGAATAGTTCTTAATTTCCGGTATTTCATAAAGAATTATTATTGAAAAATAAATAATAGAACGAATAGATTTATAATAAATAATAAATTATAAAAATTTGAAATTATAAAATATTTATAAATAAAAAGTAACACGCAAGTATCTATTGGTAAATGAGAATAAAATAACAGAGGTAAAGGCAAAACAAATATGTAAACGCTGTTTATGGAAGAAACAAAAAAATCTTTACAAACATAAAGTATAATGTATGTAGCTAACAGTATCCTTAATACTGCAAGCAGGATTTATATTTATATAGCGAGTATGTGACTGATATGCATAAATGCATTATACACTTCCACATTTGCCCATAAGTTTTATTCTATAAAATGGCATGAAACTGCGTACAGACTGATTGCTTAAAATTAGTTTAAAACTACCAACTACGTCTTTCGCAAAAAATAAAAAATAACTTTTAATTTAATAGTTAAAATAATTAAAAATTAGTCCATTTCGAGGTCTCAGGAACGTTCGATAATTTTTTGAAGTAGGCTATTTTAATTACATTAGTTTTTCTAATTTGGAAAATAAAATGATGTAAAAATAGTGATTTGTTACTTTATTTTAGAAAGTAAAAAGGAAGTATCGTATTCGAAAAAAATTTAGGGTATCATATTTCAATGAAAATATCTATTTTGACAGCTATCGAATGCAATTTAATGATGTTTTGGCCTCGCATCTGTACGTAAGGGCAGAATAAAGGACTCTTTTCCCCCAAACGAATTATAAAACGTATTTAAAATGGATTCAGAAAAGTTTTTTCATGGTGTCTGTACGTACGTACGTATGTTTGTATCTCGCATAACGCAAAAGCGAGTAGTCTCAGAACGTTGTTACTCACCTCAGTGAGATAAGTTTTTTTTTAATTCTTTGGTAAAATGCGCATTTTTTGGTTTAAAAATATGATTGAATTTTGTTGTTCTTATCTTTAGGTTAAGGTTCTTATGCCTTTATGAAATCTGCATGCAATATTTGTACAATTATCAACAATTTAAAAGCTGTTTAAATGTGGTTAAGCCTAATTTTTAAATAACGTGGCGGACATATTTGTTTACATTTGAAACAGCAAAATAGTAGATTTGTTGCCGATCTAGAGAGACTAAGCTTCGCAACAACAAAGATAACGCCTTCTTTAGTTATTGCCAATTAAATCATGCTTAGTCCATTCTGGAATTTATTCGAGGAAATAAGTTCTTAAGATTTACTTTAAATTTTAATATAGATATTTTGAGTTTTTATGTATTTTTGCCTTGTCGCGAAATGAGAACTGCAATAATGGAATGAGAAATAACTGAATCGTCTGTGAAAAACTGTTTCTTTTCTGTTTGCTTGTTTGTTTAATTTCTTTTATACATCGTTCTAGATTTATTATAGTATTTGAATAGAACATGTGGAAACGATTCGATACTTTTTCAAATGATATAAATTTTGTGTATTCTGAGTTATAACTTGAACGAAATATAACGCTGTTAAGTGAACCCAGCGCCAAAGTGTCGCTGTGGTAAACAAATATAGTGAATTTTAACGAGTGCATTTACTCTATTGTGGTTTATGCACTATTGACGAAGTAGATTTAATTCAATCCAATAAGTTTAAATTAAATGCAAGAAAAATGCGCATAATTTAATATTCCGTACAAGGAAGTCATGTGGTGTACACATCAGATTTTTTATCTATAATGCTGCCCGCAGTATTATTACAATTCCACGTCGATGTCGAAAATATTTTATTTTTATTTTAATTAAAGTATTTTAATAAATAGAAAAAAAAGCAATCCCAATTTCAAAGATATAGAAATAAGTATACGAAATTTCACCAACATAAACCAGTTAATTATAAAAAATATTGAGAGAAATGTGTCATAATCTCTGCATATTTTGAGATTTTAAATGTACTTCATCCTTTAAGTAATTTCAAAACATCGACAAGAAAAACAATTAGAGATATATGAGTTTGTGCCTTTATGTAAGAAAATGTGTTCATCTTAAAAATATGAACCTAGTAGGAGAACTAAATGCATATTTGAAATCAGAAAACTGAAATATATAAAATCACATCTTTTTATCTGGTAATTTTTGGGTACTGACCAGCATCATCTATATTATTTAAGCATGATACATGCAAAACAAGAAACATTAAAATTTGCTCTTTTCAATATAATCCCACTTAAGCACATGAAATAAAATGATATCAAAAGTATTTATTATTTAAAAAATATCTTTTAACAAAGCAATACAAGTTTACAGAAAGATGATAATTTAAAAATAATACTTAATTCAGGTATTGCTTAAGAGATAAAAAAAAATGTTCTTTTCTAAAATAATTAATCTATACACTGTTTAAAATAAAATTCAGATATTTAAATAATATGGCAGTTGAATGTTTAATTAATATACTACATAAGAAATATTGGAATATGATGTGATTAATACTCATATACTTTGGTGTCATTATATCTCAACATTGCAAGTTTAAGTAGTTACGAGCTAAATTGCAAGTTTAAAAGATTTTCTGTTTTTTAAAACATGTTTCAAGAGGAAAGAAAAGAGCCTTCTACAGATCAAGGCCAAACCTGCAAGAAGCAAAACAACTTGGATTATGGGGTACAAATGAGAGCAATACGTCCCAATCCCCCTGGTCTATAAATAGACCTTATGATCTTGTTTGGGACGCCTCTCCAGATATATTCTCCCTCTTATATAATTATAGGAGGTCTATTCCTTATTATATAGTTATAAGGTTAATAGGAAGTCTATTCTCCCTCCTATATAAGGTTAATAGGAGATATATTCTCCCTCTTACATTATTGTAAGATCTATTCTTCCTCCTCTATAATTATAAGGTCTATTCTCTCTCCTATATAATTATAAGGTTAATAGGAGGTCTATTCTCCCTCCTATATATTTATAAGGTTAATAGGAGGTCTATTCTCCCTCTTACATAATTATAAGGTCTATACTTCCTCCTCAATAATTATAAGGTCTATTCTCTCTCCTATATAATTATAAGGTTGATAGGAGGTCTATTCTCCCTGCTATATAATTATAAGGTTAATAGGAGGTCTATTCTCCCTCTTACATTATTATAAGATCTATACTCCCTCCTCAATAATTATAAGGTCTATTTTCTCTGCTATATAATTATAAGGTTAATAGGAGGTCTATTCTCCCTCTTACATAATTATAAGGTCTATTCTTCCTCCTCTATAATTATAAGGTCTATTCTCTCTCCTATATAATTATAAGGTTAATAGGAGGTCTATTCTCCCTCTTACATAATTATAAGGTCTATTCTTCCTCCTCTATAATTATAAGGTCTATTCTCTCTCCTATATAATTCTAAGGTTAAAAGGAGGTCTATTCTCCCTCCTATATAATTATAAGTTTAATAGGAGGTCTATTCTCCCTCTTATAATAATGTAAGAGGGAGAATAAGGTTATAATTATAGAGGAGGAATAATAATTCCTATATAATTATAGCCCACCAGCGGCTGAGCGATTAAGACGTTAAACACTGGTAGTTCGGTCCGAGGTTCGAATCCCGCGAAAGGACTGGCTGCATGGGCGTTTTCGTGGTTTTCCCCCATGTGTAGCGTGTATACGAGCCAGTTTCCCTTAGAAAATCCTCCACGAAGGCATCCGTCCCTTTAGGTAGATAGCCCTCGAGTGCTTTGCCATAAGTGAATAATCCAATCCAATCCAATCCTGTATAATTCTAAGGTTAATAGGAGGTATATTCTACCTCTTACATAATTATAAGGTATATTCTCCCTCCTCTATAATTATAAGGATCATAGGAGGTCTGTCCTCGCTCGTATATAATGATAAGATAAATTCTCCCTCCTTTCGGCATGCCTTCGTGGTGTAACAGTAGCACACTCGGCGCGTATTCTAGAGGTGAAGGTTCGAGTCTGGGCGAGGCCTCTCCATACCTGCCGCTTCCAAATAACCTAATATATACCACAATATCCTACACCACAATATACCACAAATACCTAATATAATATATACCTAATATCCTAACTAAAAGGTGGTGATTGATGATTCCTCAACTCCAGGATCTGACGATACCGTCCCCTAATCCTCAGCCGCCCTTTAAAAGGGGGAGCATATAAGGTATTTTCTCCCTCTTTTATGCATGCCTTCGTGGCATAACAGTAGTACACTCGGAGCGCATTCGAGAGGTCTAGGTTCGAATCCCGGGGAAGCAATTTAATTTATACTATATTGTAGAGTTATTATATTATTTTGAAGCAGGAAACGTGAAAAATGTGCAATGGATGAAATGTGCTTTGAAATCGTTGAGCTCGTTAATTAAAAATTCGTTAAAGTGTTATTCAAAAATTGGATGGCTCTAGGTACCGATATTTTATCACAGTGCGAGCAACATATATACATTTATGCAGATTCTTCGTGGTTTAATCTCTTTAAATACAACGCAGGGCGATAATATTTGGTGGCAACAATTTGAAAATTCAAACGGACATTTAAAGCTATCGATGAAAAATGTCAAAACGAAATTAATAGGCTTTCTGGGCTAACGTTGCTCGGGCTAAAAATAATGCATTTTTAAAAAATGCGTTTACTGCTTATAAATCACGCAGTTTTAAGCAATTAAATAATAAAATCCAAAAGTAAATTAAACACTTTTTTTTAGGCAAGGGTTGCTACCGAGCGAGTTCAATAGCTGCCTGTTAACGATAGTTTGGCAACACTTGCGAAAATTAGGGCAGGAGTTGCCACTGGGCGAATTTAATGGTAGCGTATTAATGTAATGATTAACACTTGCTAAAGTGAGAGCAAGAGTTGCTACTGAGCGAATTTAATAGGAGTCTGTTAATGGTAACACTTGCTAAAGTGAGAGCAAGAGTTGCTACTGAGCGAATTTAATAGGAGTCTGTTAATGGTAACACTTGCTATAGTGAGAGCAAGAGTTGCTACTGAGCGAATTTAATAGGAGTCTGTTAATGGTAACACTTGCTAAAGTGAGAGCAAGAGTTGCTACTGAGCGAATTTAATAGGAGTCTGTTAATGGTAACACTTGCTAAAGTGAGAGCAAGAGTTGCTACTGAGCGAATTTAATAGGAGTCTGTTAATGGTAACACTTGCTAAAGTGAGAGCAAGAGTTGCTACTGAGCGAATTTAATAGGAGTCTGTTAATGGTAACACTTGCTAAAGTGATAGCAAGAGTTGCTACTGAGCGAATTTAATAGGAGTCTGTTAATGGTAACACTTGCTAAAGTGAGAGCAAGAGTTGCTACTGAGCGAATTTAATAGGAGTCTGTTAATGGTAACACTTGCTAAAGTGAGAGCAAGAGTTGCTACTGAGCGAATTTAATAGGAGTCTGTTAATGGCAACACTTGCTATAGTGAGAGCAAGAGTTGCCACTGAGCGAATTTAATAGGAGTCTGTTGATGGTAACACTTGCTAAAGTGAGAGCAAGAGTTGCTACTGAGCGAATTTAATAGGAGTCTGTTAATGGTAACACTTGCTAAAGTGAGAGCAAGAGTTGCTACTGAGCGAATTTAATAGGAGTCTGTTAATGGTAACACTTGCTAAAGTGAGAGCAAGAGTTGCTACTGAGCGAATTTAATAGGAGTCTGTTAATGGTAACACTTGCTAAAGTGAGAGCAAGAGTTGCTACTGAGTGAATTTAATAGGAGTCTGTTAATGGTACTGAGCAAATTTAATAGTTACATTTACCGAGGTTAAGACAAAAGTTGCCGCTGAGCGAATTTAAGGGGACTCGGTAACTTTTGAATGATTCTTTTATTTAAAACCTTTCATCTACTTTTTATGAATAATATTAAATGGTTTTATGAAACAAAATGGTTTTAAGCTGAAAAATTTTTTTTTGCTATTAATGTTTGTTTAATTAAATTTAAAAAAAAAATTCAACAATTAGAAATTCTTTCTTCTTCCACAATTTTCTAATTTTTGCTTCAAATTTTTTATTGTATTTATAATAATACTCTTAATAACTTTATAGATCGATTTTGCAATTAATGAATTAGTTTCTCAGAAAAAATAAAAAGCACAATTTTAAATAAAAACTTTAAAAAAATACGATTTCAGTGACATTTTTAATTCCAATGATTTTTCTTTTTACTATTTTTCAAATCTCATCCTTGATTCCATTTAGTATATAATTTTAAATAACAAGTAAAATTATTAATTAATTTGGTCCATATCTGAACACGTTTTACGACTTTAAGTAAAAGCATATATTGAAAAATTGCAAACTGAGAAATCGTAGTTTAAAGAATGTAAACTGTGTGAATGGTCATTAAATCATTTCAAATTTCTTAAAAATTTTATTACTGAATTTCAATACGTATATATATAAAATAAATCTTAGTACTGCTCAATTGATTAATATTAACATAAATTACAAGCTTTTGTTTAAAACCTTATCTGGCTAGAAATATTGCAAAAAAAAATCATAAAATACAAGTTCAAGTTTTCTTTACCTGTTTTTGTTTTTTAAAACACGCTCAAAACAATTTTAATGCATGAATTAATTATAATATATTATCTATAACACTTATAATCATTATTAGTAATATTTGTCGTTTTATTAATTTTTTTTAAAAAGCAAAATTTGAAATATTAACAGACATAAAACATTTTATTTAAAACCAGTCAGCAGCTTATGTGATTTCTTCTGTTATTTTAGCCATTTTTCTCTTATATAAATTGCATTTTAAATCAATTTACGTGCATTTCAATTAATTAAAGAGTTTAATGTTTGTTTCAGAACTATTTCAATAATACTACAGACAGAAACTTGATCCCTTTCATTACACCACCGAAAGAGGTGGTATCTAATCACGGATAATTTCAATGTTTGAATAAGAATAGCAAAGTTGACTAATAATGCACATAAAATTATTTGCTCAGCTCAGTATAAATACATAAACTTGCAGATTAAAGGTGAAAAATTTTTTTTGCAACCTTCAATTTGTATTTAAATAAATCAGTATATAAACATAGCTTTTTGATAGTTAGAGTCATACTTAATTACACACCTTTTCATTTACACTGATTTTTAGTTAGTTACTGAAAAAATTAAGAAGTAAAAAAAAATAAGCAGAGGGGGTGTGGCATTTAAAGGGGTGTCAAAAATTTTGAAAACCTTTTTATAGCATTTATTATCGTCAGATCATTTCAAAATTTTTCCTCAGTGTAGTAAGGGTATTACGGTACTTCTTCAGCAAAATATCTACTAATGGTAACACTTGCTAAAGTGAAGGCAAGAGTTGCTACTGAGCGAATTTAATAACAGCATATTAATGGTAGCATAATTTAATAGTCTTTAACGTAACTTAACAGTGCGCGAATATAAACGGTAACGTAACGTAACAGCTCAGAAAAATGGGAAATATTTCTCTAAGGACAGTTTTAAATGTCTGTAAATGCGAAAAGCATCAACAGCAAAATGATTAAGATACTAGGAGGGTCTCTTGTGGGACTGTGGTGTGTTGTGGTCTAAATAGGTAATGCAATTGGGTTATACTTACATTAGCTTGTAGGGTTTATATTTATTTTAACTAACATTTATTTTAAGTTTAAACTATCTTTCCTCTCAAGCCTTACTTTCCCCTGGAACTGCCAATCCCAGAGTATGTAAATTTTAGTAGAACGCGCAAGGATTCAAATTATCAGCGGAAGCATTCTGAGTTAAATAGAAAGGAAAAGAGTTCGAGGTGTGCTGTTCTTACTTCACGAGCGCGGAGGTAGTTAGCCAGAAATTGAAGAACCCCGCGTTTCGGCCTGTGTGCTTGCCTGGAAGAATTGTTAATCGTTCAAGTGATCTTCAAGTTTGCTGAATTAGCAGCGGTATTGTAAAACGCGGTGAGGTTAGTTACTTTTAGAGAGCCTCGTAGTTAGAGTCTTGTCTTTAGTTTCTTTTCAGGTTATTATTTTTATTTTACCGCCGAGTTGGCGTAGTTTGTGAGCGTCAAGAGCACGCACTTGAAATTTATTACGTTGAATAAAAAGGGACTTAAACCCTTAACAAGACTCTGTCATTTATCCAGTTTCAACAGTCACCTCTTGGTTGCGTGCAAGTTGGAGGCGCGCAACGCTACAAGCTATGATTCAACATTGGATGTCTAGTGTACTTCAATCTGCCCTGACCTCACCTGCAACTCGATGAAACCACCCAGAGGGTATAAGTGCTCTCTGGGTGGCTTCTCTGAGTTAACTGCAGTACCTCTGAGTTAACTGCAGTACCGGTGGTCCCGAGTTCGAATCCTGGAGAAGACACACATGTTAATTGGTTATGGTGTCTGTGCGGCAAGGGGTACTTGAAATACAGGGCGAACCGAAAGTCTTCTAGAGTTGTTGGTGGTAGAGGAAAGTGGTGGGAGATACTTGGATCGTTCCCCTGGGTATTCCTCATCAAAACTGCGGTGGGGCTGAATACTAAGCAAAGCCTAGTAATACATCATACACTGTCGCCCAGACGGTTAGGGGAGCCTACTACGATATCGAAGGCCAGAGTTCGAATCCGGGTAAGACTTGGCTGTTTATAAATGTATAGTGTCGGTGCAGCATGGGGGCACTCTAAATATGCTGCGAGCCGAAAATCCTATCGTGTGGATTGGCAGGAGAGAAGAAGGGTGGGAAACCTTCGAATATCCCCCCCCCGGGATGGTGCTCTCCCTCAAAATTGGGGGTGGAAAATAGAATTAGAAAAAAGGGTATGATGTATTGTTGCTGCTGCCGTGCTTATATTACATGGAACAATAGGCTCTGGCAACTATTGTTCCATGTAATATGAGCAAGTCAGCAGCAACAATACATCATACACTTTCTGCAGTGCACAGATGTTGGTCTTGCTCCAACCTGTACCAGTATCGATGAATTTTAAACTTATCTATGGAATTGTATAAAATTTTCATCTAAAAGTTTGCAAATTACAACTTGATTTTATTTTTTAAGTTTTAAAGGGAAATGTGAGAAAGAAATTTTGTTTTTAAAAAAGATGAAGAGTCCTCACATAGGTATGCAGTAAACCTAAAATACCTTTACTTGATTCTACAATAAACTTTTAAATACCTATCTCAACTACTGTACAACCAAATATGTACAAAAAAGATTTTCTTCATGGGATTTCACATTCGTGCGATCCAATCTTAAGTTCTTCGAAACCAAAATCTTAAGTTCTTCGAAAGCTTAAAAAATTAATTATTTACTTTCAAGTAAATAATTAAATTTTCAATTAAAAATTTTAAAATTTCGCAGCTTTACTTTGGTACTTTTAAGGGGACTCGTACACCTTAAAACACATAAGATCTTTGAATATGTGACCATTGTAAGAATTGGGATAACTTATTTATTTTAAAAGCAATTACTTCCAACTTTTTACAGCTGACTACATAATATAGCTGCTTTCTGAAAAAGTCATCAGAAAGTTTGTGTTGCCACAAATATTTTGATAAGTTAATCCGCTTTTTGACAAAATTTTTCGTCATGTTTCCACCTTGCGCGCACAGTTTAAAACACTCTGTTCCATAATTTAATTCGATATTTAATATATAGCTTTTATAACATTTGGAAATTACTGTGAACCAAAAATTCTAAGAATTTCCTGTTAAATTTTAATTCTATTTGAAGTCGAGTTTATAAAATGTATTTTATTATAAAAAACCTGTAATGTTTCCGTCCATAAAATTTTTTAATATTAAAACATTCATCAGATTTTTGGTTCAGTTAAAAAATAGGGCTCATATAAAGAATTGCATCCAATTTCAAGTATGTACCATTAACCATTTTTAAAATATCGTGCGCGCAAGGTGCAAACGTGACGAAATATTTTGTCACAAAGCGGATTAAATTACAAAAATATTAGTGGCAACACAAACTTTCTGGTTACTAGTTTCCAAAGCAGCTATATTATGTAGTCAGCTGTAAAAAGTTGGAAGTAATTGCTTTTAAAATAAATAAAATATCCCAATTCTTACAACAGTCACATATTCGAAGGGTGTTAAGGGGTTTAAGGTGTATGAGCCCCCTTAACGTTTTTTGGTACGAAAAAAAGAATTTTAGGAACAGGTAGTTTTTTTCTAGGCAATTTTTTTCGCAAGTTCTCACCCCAATATGTTTTGACTAGTGAATACATATTTAAATTATATGTAATAAATATAAACGCTAATAATTTTTGGTTTGAATTTTTAATTTTTTCGGAAGGTTTCCTGCCTTCAGGACATTTAGGCGCTTTTATTAGAAAGCACACTAGGGCCATCTTCCTAAGGAGAGGGATGCCTTCGTGGAGGACTTTCTAAGAAAACTGGCTCGCGTACACGTTACATGGGGAAAACCACGAAAACGCCCATACAGCCAGCCCATTCGCGGTATTCGAACCTCGGACCAAACTACCAGTGCTCAGCGACTTTACCGCTCAGCCGCTGGTGGGCCATTTTGAGCTTAGGAACTAGCTGCTTTAGCAGAAGGCCGATTAAGATGGTTTTACAAAAAATATGCCTGTAATGAGTTTACCTTGTGTAACTTAGTAAGTTGTCATTTAACTTAGGATAAATTTATGAATGTTTCTCGCACTGTGACAAAACAGCGGTATCTAGAGCCATCAAATTTTGAATAACGTAATCCTCTACCGAATATGGGCATGTGGAAGCCCTAAATTGGAATATGTTTTATTATATATTCCATATTTTGTAACACTTCAACGAATTTTTTATTCGTAAACTCAACGATTTCGAAGAGAGAAATGGCAACACTGTAAGAAAGAAAACGCAATTTAATCTTCAGCGCGCGAGACTGTGTATCGCAAATTCTAAAGCTATGCTCATGCGATATTGCTTTATGGTTTCATTGCGAAGAACATGATATTTAATAAATAAAGGTAACATACAAAACGTTAAAAAAAGCCCCTTTCGGCATAATGTAAATTCTGAAAGCTTTCCCGCATTTTTATTATATTTATTTTTATTTTTAAATAAAATTTTTTAGTATTTTCCCTATTTTATTTGATACTAGGTGTACCCGCCCGGCGTTGCCCGTGCATTTAGAAAATGCAGATAAGTGAATAGCGCAGGAATAGTAGTGTAGGACATGTAGACTGTCTCTCTCTCTTCCCCCCCCCACAAGCTACAAAAAAGAAATGAATTGTAATTAATCGATTTAATGTATCGTCAAAACAGCAAACTAACGCTAGAATAAAGAAATCAATTGTTACAATCGAACGTTATTTGAAAACAAATAATAATATCAGTGAGTCAAAAAAACCGTGATTAATTAATTATAAATAATTTTTTTAAAATTTTTCTAATTCAAAAATCGAAAATCGGGCTTCGAGGTCTGGTGGCCAGCCCCTTTGTGCTTTCGTATAAAAAATTCCAGGTCCCTGCGTGCGATAGATTTGGCTGGAGAGCTCGGTCAGACAGACAGACAGACACATTACACTTGCTTTTATTATTATAGATCAGTTCTAATATATTTTTTTCCTATTTTATTAATCCTATTTTATTTTATATCCATTCCAGAATAAGAAATATTCAGAAAAATAAATATCAAAATTGATTCAATTTGATATCAATTTTGACATTTAGTTTTTCCTATTTTATTTGATATCAATTCTAATGTATTTTTGACTTTTAGCCCAAAGAACGTTAGCCCAGAGGGGCTATTAATTTAATTAAAAATAAAAATAAAAATGTATGCATTTAAGGGTTACAGCGACGTGAACCTTTCTCTATATTTAAATGAGATGTAATTGATTCACGGCGCTGATTTTGCTCGGTCATTGACATTCTTAACTAACTAAGCCTTTTATTTACAATACACCAACAAGCGAACTGCGAAAATATCAGTCAATTCACCTTCTTCGCAACTCATGCAAATGCGTTCGTTAGCTTTTGTTTATTACTAAACGAACTCACTTCCTTTTGGAGCTCAAATAGCTCGATTAAAAGGAGCCAAGAAATGTCGAAGGCGCCAAACACTGATTTTGGAAGAGAAAATCGCCAAATCTGGCGCTATTCCATGTGGCGTGCTCCGGAAACTCCACCGAGCTGTCTAAGCATCGTGCCGCGAATGAAGAGACATGAATGAGAGAGTCTGGGATGCAGAATCAGCATTGGAAAGAGAAGAAAGAGCGGTTTTATGGAATTGCGATAGGTAAAAGGGGTTAAAACGCCTCTTTTTCGAAGAATTGTAATGGGCGATAATTACAAAAACTATGTTAGAAACAAGAATCTATTTTTACGCTTCTTTTCTACGTTTGTGCGTGATGCAAGTGGCGTAACAGTTTAGTTATTTAACTGAGATTAGTTTTACAAAATAATTTAACATGACACACACACAAAAAAAAAAAAAAATAATAATAATAATAATAGTGTTAATGTATAGTGTAACGTACAGTATAAACAGTTGGTTTCTGAACAATCCAATAAATCTGTGCATTCGTAAAATTTTTAAATTAAATTTCAGGTTTTGCATGATGATATTATTGTAATTACCGAAACTGAACTTTAAAATTATTTTTTAGCAAAAGAAATATATTTTTACTTCCTCGTACGAAGTAAAAAGGAAGTATTGCAATCGCGAAAAGTTTCAGGCAGCAAATTTCAACGAAAATATCCATTTTTCCGCTATCGAATGCAATTTAACGATGGTTTTGCGTGACATCTGTAGGCAAGGATAGAATAAAAGATGCCTTTCCTCGACAAAAATTATAAAACTGCTTTAAAATGAATTCTGAAGAGAACTTTTCGTGGCGTCTGTACGAACATATATATGTACGTACGTATCTCGCATACCTCAAAAACGAGTAGTCTCAAAAAGTTGAAATTTTATATATAGGACTGCTAAAACATGTAGATGTGCACCTCGTATTTTGGTTGCAATCGGCGGCACCAAACGTATATAAATATATTTATATATATATATCCACTCTGTTACCCGGCTCAGTGACCTCAGTTTCTTTACTCTTATATGTTTGTAACTTGTACATTTTTTGCTTTAAAAATGATTGAATTATGTTTTTCTTATCTTCCGGTTAAGGTTTTTATGCATTTGTAAACCTGTATGCAATATTTATATAATTATCAACAATTTAGAAGCTGTTATAGTGCGGTTAAGGTTTTAAATAACATGGCGGACATATTTGTTTACATTTGAAACAGCAGAATAGTAGATTGGTTGCCAATCTAGAGAGACTAAGCTTTGCAACAATAAAGATAACGCCCTCATTTATTATTGCGAATTATATCATGCTTAATCCTTTCTGGAATTTTTTTCGAGGAAATAAGCGTTTAAGATTTACTTCGTAATTTTTAATACAGTTATTTTGAGTTTTTATGTATTTTTGCCTTGTCGCGAAGTGAGAAATGAATTAATTGAATGAGAAATACTCAGTCGTCTGTGAAAAACTGTTTCTTTTTTGCCTTGTTTGCTTAATTTCTTTTATACCTCGTTACAGCTTTATTATAGTATTTGAATAGAACATGTGGCAACGATAAGATAATTCTTCAAATGATACAAATTTTGTGCATTATGAGTTATAATATGATCGAAATATTAAGTGAATCTATCGCCAGAGTGTCGCTATGATAAACAAATACTAGTGTGAATTTTAAAGAATGCATTTATTGTATTGTGGTTTTTGCGCTGTCGGCGAAGTATGTTTAATTCAATCTAATAAGTTTAAATAAAATGCAAGAAAAAATGCGTATAATTTAATATTCCGTACAAGGAAGTCATGTGGTGTACACATCAGATTTTTATTTATTGTTTCAGTATAGAGGAACCTATGTTTAATTTATTGTTGATGTTGGTGACTAATGCCTTACTTATAGGCCACTGAATTCCTCCTGGCAAGGAGTGCAAGATTACTCCTGCCTTAGCAACAGTCTTGATCACCGTACAGATGACAGCGCGACTTAGGTTTGTTCCGCCCTCCCCCAATTTCGATGGAGGGTTATAGGTTCCGAGGTTCTTCCACCCATCTTCCCCTACCACACACCTCCCGAGAAGACTTTCGGCTCGCCATCTAATTAGAGTGCCCCTATGCCGCACGGACACTTAACATTTTCAAACATGCATGCCTTCTCCGGGATTCGAACCCACGCGCTTCGGCAAGGTAGTCAGCGACTCCAACCACTATACCGGTTGAGCAGCGATGTTTACTTTAAATTCTTTGATGTGAGAATCAAAGAAATAAAAAATAATTAACTTCAAAATAGTTTCCTTGAAATTACAGAGGCTGTTCGCACATTTGAAATTGGATGGAATTCTTTATAGGAGCCCTACTTTTTAACTGAACCCAAAATCTGATGAATGTTTTAATGTTAAAAAATTTTATGGACGGAAACATTACAGGTTTTTTTTTAATAAAATACATTTTATAAACTCGACTCAAGACAAAATAAAAATTTAACATGAAATTCTTAAAATTTTTGGTTCACAGTAATTTCCAAATGTTATAAAAGCTATATATTAAATATGGAATTAAATTATGCGACAGAATGTTTTAAACCGTGCGCCCAAGGTGGAAACATGACGAAACATTTTGTCGCAAAGCGGATTAAATTATCAAAATATTTGTGGCAACACAAACTTTCTGATCACTATTTCAGAAAGCAGCTATATTATGTAGTCAGCTGTAAAAAGTTGGAAGTAATTGCTTTTAAAATAAATAAAATATCCATATTCTTACAACAGTCACATATTCAAAGATGTTATGGGTTTTAAGGCGTACGAGTCTCCTTAAATGTAGCAAAAATCGTATCATAATGGATCAGAAATCAATAACGCGAACAGGCAAACACACAAACAGGCATTCTTCTTTATATGTATAGATTTTGTAAAAATTTACGAATTTTTAAGGGGTATTGGAACCCCAAAATCTTCAAAAAATTGTGATTTCGGATTTTTGCATTTTCAAATTCTCTACACTTTTATCTTTCCAAAAATACCATTCTTTAATCTCTATGAAAATTAGAACTGTAAAAAAATCTAGTTTTAATTTGTCATCGACTGCTTCGATCAATGAGGATTTTTACATAAAAACGCGTTTTTCTCCAAACGTGATTTTTTTTTATACTCGATGAACCTTTTCTCAGAAACTATTGCTCACAGGTATCTAAACTTCTTATGGCTTATTTATTAGGTTCCATAATATTTATTGAAATGAGCTTTTTGTAATACACTTAGGAAAAAAAAATTTTTTTTGTGTGAGAAAAGTGCTAAATTTTACTATGCCTAACAAAATACTCTGTAATTTACTCTAAAATTCAAAATGCTTGAAAAGCTCATTTCGGTATAATCAAATAGGTATACTTTAAATACAGAAAATATTTCAAGCTTGTATCTACAGCAGAGTTTGAGAAAAGGTACATCGAAAATGGCCAATTTAACATTGTCGGTATAGGGGTTTCTGATACCCCTTAATTGACAAACTCTACGATTTAAAAGCGCAACACGTTTTGAAATAAAGCACTTTTATCTCCAACGCGCGAGACTGTTGCCACTCGGGAAAATGAGTGAGAAAATTAGCGCTTTCAGAGTTTTTAATTAATATTTTGATCGATTAAAGTCGTACGAAGATGGGAATAGCCGAAATGGCTTCCGGCGAATTTTCGGAATCGTAAATAATGTATTTAATGTTTGGCAATGCTATTTTCATTTTATCGTTAAACCTAGAATGATTTTATTAACAAACTGTAGGATTTGAAAGCGACCAGTGGCAACACTTCTCGAAATTAAGCATATTTTCATCTCCAGCTTGTGAGACTGTTGCCACTCGGGAAAATGAGTGAGAAAATTAGCGCTTTCAGAGTTTTTAATTAATATTTTGCCCGATTAAAGTCGTACGAAGATGGCAATAGCCGAAATGGCTTCCGGCGAATTTTCGGAATCGTAAATAATGTGTTTAATGTTTGGCAATGCTATTTTCATTTTATTTTTAAACTTAGAATGATTTTATTAACAAACTGTAGGATTTGAAAGCGAGCAGTGGCAACACTTCTCGAAATTAAGCATATTTTCATCTCCAGCTTGTGAGATTGTTGCCACTCGGTAAAATGAGTGAGAAAATTAGCGCTTTCAGAGTTTTTAATTAATATTTTGCCCGATTAAAGTCGTACGAAGATGGCAATAGCCGAAATGGCTTCCGGCGAATTTTCGGAATTGTAAATAATGTATTTAATGTTTGGCAATGCTATTTTTATTTTATCGTTAAACCTAGAATGATTTTATTAACAAACTGTAGGATTTGAAAGCGAGCAGGGGCAACACTTCTCGAAATTAAGCATATTTTCATCATCTCCAGCTTGTGAGACTGTTGCCACTCGGGAAAGTGAGTGAGAAAATTAGCGCTTTCAGAGTTTTTAATTAATATTTTGCCCGATTAAAGTCGTACGAAGATGGCAATAGCCGAAATGGCTTCCGGCGAATTTTCGGAATCGTAAATAATGTATTTAATGTTTGACAATGCTATATTTATTTTATCGTAAAACTTAGAATGATTTTATTAACAAACTATAGGATTTGAAAGCGAGCAGTGGCAACACTTCTCGAAATACAGCAGTATCAGTATCAATCTTGCCTTTTAGACAAGAAGAAAGATGATGAGGACTTGACTTTAGACAAGAAGAAAGATGATGAGGCGAACGTCGTTTCCTCCAATTCGTGAGGAATTATGCAAGGAATAAAGCAGTTTTTCATCTTCAGCTTGGAAGGCTGTTGCCACTCGGGAAAATGAGAGCGAAAATGATTGTTTTTACGAGTTTTTAATTAATATCTCTGATGTTAGAGTTTTGTTTTTTGTAAAAAGTGGACGTCGACTTTTTCCAGGACCCAGGAAATAATTTTAGAAAGTTTGGTGACGATAGCTATAGTAGTGACTGAGTTATTTAGAGGACAAACACACAAACCGTTACATATATAGATAACAGAAAAATTAAATTTGAAGAAAAAATTAAATATATTGCGCTTTGTCGCTAACATCAGTCACGTGATTCACAAACTCCAAGAGTATCTCCCTCCCACTGAAAACTGGTGTAGAAAATGGAAAATCTCTTAGAATTGGAAAATTTTGTTTTTGTATTTACGTTGTTATAGAGGAAGGTTCTATGTTTAACCCTTTGAAATTAGTTCAGCGAATTTACGAATATTACGCTGACTTTTATTCTCTTACCACCTCCAATAAATAAATTTGTGTACAAATGAAGACGTTTAATTGACAAATTAGTTCAAAGGCAGTTGTCCCAAAATTAAGTTCCTATTTTAATGAAATCGGACATGTTTAAAAGAAAAACTTAAGTCTTTTAATGCTTATCGTGTTTAAAATGTGCTAAAAGTGTACTAAAATTTATTTTTATATGTAAAGGGCGTATCAAAATGTTTGTTTTGCTTCAGAATCTATATATATATAGAAGAAAATGTGTGTGCTTGTTCACTAATAACTTAGTCGCTACTATAGTTATCGTCACCAAACTTTCTGCACTTCTTTTCTGAAGCCTGGAAAAGGTCGACGTTCACTCACCTCCTTTCCCCGAATAAAAGAAAAAAAAATATGAAAGATTTCAGATTTTAAATTACGTCCAAAGGGGCATTATTTTAGCATTTTGTGTGTTACCTTTATTTATTAAATATCATGATCTTCGTACTTGAACTATAAAATTCAGTTCAAGAGCAATATGGCAAAATAATTTTTAAAATGAGCATATCTTTATAATTTCCGATACACAGTCTCGCGCGCTGGAGATAAAAGATTTTTTTTCTGTACAACGTCGCCATTGCTCGTTTTTAAATCCTTGAGTTTGGTAATCAGAAATTCGTTAATTTTTACAAAATATGAAATGGATAATAAAAAAAAATTCCAAATTTCAAATTTGGTGTTTCCGATGCCCATATTCGCAGTAGGATTACGTCATTCAAAATTGGATGGCTGTAGGTAGCGTCGTTTAATCACGATGCAAGAACTATACATACATTTGTGCAGATTCTTCATTATTTAATTTCCTCAAATATAATTTAGGGTAATAATATTCGGTGGTAACAGTTTGAAAAGTTAAACGGACATTCAGAGTGATTCGACACAAAATTGCAAAACGAAAACAGTAGTCCCAAGCCCCTTTGGACTAAAAAAACTTAAGGGGGCTCATACACCTTAAATCACTTATGATCTTTGAATATGTGACTGTTGCAAGAATTGGGATATTTTATTTATTTTAAAAGCAATTACTTCCAACCTTTTACAGCTGACTGCATAATATAGCTGCTTTAGGAACTAGTAACCAGAAAGCTTTGTTTTGCCAAAAATATTTCTGTAATTTAATTCGCTTTGTGACAAAATGTTTCGTCATGTTTCCACCTTGCGCGCACGATATTTTAAAAATGGCTAATGGTACATACTTGAAATTAGATGGAATTCTTTATATGGGTACCATTTTCTAACTGAACCAAGAGTCTTGGGAATATTTTAATATTAAAAACTTTTATGCAGGAAACCATTACAGGTTTTTTTAATAAAATACATTTTATAAACTCCACTCCAAATAAAATAAACATTTAACAGGAAATTCTTAGAATTTTTGGTTCACAGTCGTTTCCAAATGTTATAAAAGCTATATGTTAAATACTTGGGATATCAAACCATGGATCTCTGGAATACGCGTCTAGCGTGCAGACCAATACACCACGAAGGCACGCTGAGAAGGAAGAAAAAATAGCCTTATAATAATAAATTTTTGTTTATTTTTCATCGGACGTGTGCATTCATTTCGTAACGAACCCGTAAGCACGCAACAATTTTTTTATTAAAACCATCCGAATTGCTCCCTGCCGTCGCTACGAATTTCTTTAAAGTATCGACTTCTTTCGCAACGGCTGAAACCCTATCATCAATTTGTTGCTCGAGGGCAGAAACTCGCCCTTCTACATTAGTTTGTTGATGGACGACATGAATGTTTACCCGAATCTTTAACCCTGAAAAATAAAAACAAACAAATATGCTTAAATTTCCTCAAATTATCCTGCAGTATTACAATATCTCGCAATAGTTATCTTTTGAATACTCAAACGTTCAAAAGAACTTAATTCAAAACAGCTGAAGAAAGCTAATCCGCGAATTCGCTACAATCAACAAGAGCAGTTTTATAAACAACAACAAACTAAGTAACTGTCACGAACTGAGAGGTTTTCCTCCTTTTTATAAGATTTTTAAATCGCGTGCGAGAATTTTCCAGTACTTTCTCGAAATCAAAAAGAGATATTTATTAAACCGTGCGCGCAAGGTGGAAACATGACGAAATATTTTGTCACAAAGGGGATTAAATTACAAAAATATTTGTGGCAACAAAAATTCTCTGATTACTATTTCAGAAAGCAGGTATATTATGTAGTCAGCTGTAAAACGTTGGAAGTAATTGATCTTAAAATAAATAAGTTATCTCAGTTCTAGCAACAGTTACATATTCGAAGATGTTATGGGTTTCAAGACTTACGAGTCTCCTTAACGAATTTTTAAGCAAATAGATACACCCAAAGCTATGAAAATCCTAAGCAGTTGGCCCCTGAATATCGAATAAGCTAGCAAAGTTATCAAGAACCTACAATACGGCCAAGCGTAGCAACATCTTAGAGACACGTAGGCAAAAGGCAAACACGCGCTAGTTAGAAACTCTGAGGCTCTTTCTCGAAGTCACTGGAACTTCGACTTAAATACTACTCTCACTCATTTGCATTAACCTTTTGAGGTTGGGGCTTTGGTAGCAGTAAAAGCTACCAAAGGACGGGGAATTTTGAACCGAATGCTTTCCCCCTTTAAGAAATCACCTCCTATTTGCAGTACATTCTTGTGTGTTGTTTAATGGATTCTCAGAGGGGTGCATCTATGTCGCAAAAGGAAGATCTTTGAAAGAGATAAGTGGTTAAAACCCTATGGACGTCAAATTTGACATTTCACCCCACTTTTCAGCCTGGAAAATGGGGGAAAAAGACATGGCCACTAAAGTGGGCAACCCAGTCTTTTCAAAGAGAGTACTCTATGGACACTATAATGGCCATCCCGTCTTCAAAAGGTTAAACTCGATTCTAAAAAACACATTCTGGTAGGAAATTTCAAGCAGAAATTAAGAAGTACAGGAAAGTAGCTTTAACTAAAGATAACTGTTAAAACTTAGGATAAAACTTACAATGTAATAATTAATCTATTTACTCAAAAGATTAAAACGTAGGAGAAGGAACAAAGAATATCCCATATTCAGTCAATCACAGATTCAACGTCGCTTAAGGGGTATCAGAAACCCCTGTACCGTCAATGTTAAATTGGCCATTTTCGATGTACATTTTCTCAAAATCCGCTGTAGATACAAGCTTGAAATTCTGTAATTAAAGTAAAACTATCTGATTATACTGAAATGAGCTTTTGAAACATTTTGAATTTTAGAGTAAATTACAGAACATTTTGTTAGGCATAGTAAAATTTAACACTTTTCTCACACAAAAAAATTTAAAAAAAAAGTTATTTCGAAGTTTATTACAAAAAGCTCATTTCAGTAAATATTAGGGCACCTAATAAATAAGCCATAAAAATTTTAAATACCTGTGAGCAGTAGTTCCTGAGAAAAGGTACATCGAGTATAAAAAAATCACGTTTGGAGAAAAACGCGTTTTTATGCAAAAATCCTGATTGATAAAAGCAGTCGATGACAAATTAAAAGTAGATTTTTTTACAGTTCTAATTTTTATAGAGATTAAAGAATGGTATTTTTAGAAAAATAAAAGTGTAGAGAATTTGGAAATGCAAAAATCCGAAATCACAATTTTTTGAAGATTTTGGGGTTCCAACACCAATTAAAAGCTACGTTCGATAATATTCAATAACTAATGCAATGTATCATTTTTAATGTCCAACCGAAATTAATATTACCGAAATTGAGACAGTACTATTAATATTACCGAAATTGAGACAGTACTATTAATATTACCGAAATTGAGACAGTACTATTAATATTACCGAAATTGAGACAGTACAGGAGCAGTTCATAGAACATGACGTCAAAATAGGTATAAATATAGAGAAGACTAGTTTAAAAAGATAAAAAGTGATCCTTGAGGAAAATGAAGTTGATAAAAAAAAGCTAATGTGTACACCACATGATTTCCTTGTATGGAATATTAAATTATACGCACATTTTGCTGCATTTTATTCAAACTTATTTCCTCGAATTTCATTAGAGATATATTTCTCATTCAACTAATTGTGTTCTCAATTGACGTCAAGGCACAAACACATAAAACCTCAAAATAGCTTCATTAAAATCTGACAGCTGTACAAAAACATAAAACACCAAATATAGTTACAACAATTTAAAAAATTTTACAATTAAAATTGCAGTTTCTACGCAAAAATAAGCCAATAGGCCAGCGGGCAAGAAGGCAGATTTGTTCGGTGCACAAAACTGAAAGTTTCCTTTTGTTCCCAATCGGGGAAAAGCCACTGAAGGTATAGAAAGACTTAATTCTCTATTCTGCTAATTTTCAAATGTAAACAAAATTGGCTGCTATGGGAAAAAAAATTACGCTTAACCGCACTTAAAAATCTTTAAATTGTTGATAATTCTACAACTATTACATGCAGATTAACTAAAGGCATCAAAATATTAACCGGATAATAAGAACAACATAATTCAATCATTTTAAAAGCGAAAAATGCGCAGTTTACCATCATTTCAGAATTAAAAAAAATGAGCTCGCTGAAAATTAATAAGTGTGGTTATGTATATATATATATATATGTGATGTACCATCTTTTGTAGGGAATAATAGATTGGTGAAGAATCATAGATGTAGTTGTAGCTCAAAGTATCAGACGATAAGTTTAAAAAACTGGATCCATTACAAAAATCAGATATCCGAAGTAAATAAAAAAGAACTACTAATAACTTTCTGTATAAAGTTTACTGCATCGTTACATTAAACAAAAGACCCCGAAATTCCTTTGCGAGTCCTTTTATAGCCTCTGGAAAGGTGGAGCTTCCAAGAAATGACGTCAGCCTCGTCAGCCATTCCAGTTCGCTTTAAATATCTCTAGAACATTCTATAACTGTACGTGTAAAAAAAGGCGGTAAAAAACAACTTGGCTGTGAATTTAATTCCACGTACTTTCAAATAAGACACCGTCGCCATTAAAAATGAAAAGAACATAAGTTAGAATTTTAAGTGTATTTTTGACTATGGAATTTTATTATTAGATATATATATATATATATGCCGTGTAATAAAGTTCTAGAATCAATAAATTGCAGCAAAATCAAGAAAAAAGATTTTTCAACTTTAAGGTTGTTAAGTGTTTTACAGCATAGGATATTTGCCATTTCTTATGCCATAACATATGCTTATTCTTATTGCCATACATATTCATCCAATCAAAAATTTAAAAAAAAATCTGATGTGTACACCACATGACTTCCTTGTACGGAATATTAAATTATACGCATTTTTTCTTGCATTTCATTTAAACTTATTAGATTGAATTAAATCTACTTCGTCGATAGAGCATAAACCACAATAGAATAAATGCAATCTTTAAACTTCACTTTGTTTACCATAGCGACACTCTGGCGCTAAGTTTAGTTAACAGTATAATATTTCGTTCATATTATAACTCAGAATGCACAAAATTTATGTCATTTAAAGAATTATCTAATCGTTGCCACATGTTCTATTCAAATACTGTAATAAAGCTAGAACTATGTATAAAAGAAATAAAGCAAACAAAACAAAAAAGAAACAGTTTTTCACAGACGATTGAGTATTTCTCATTCAATTAATTCAGTTTTCACTTCGCGACAAGGCAAAAATACATAAAAACTCAAAATATCTATATTAAAAATTACTAAATAAATCTTAAACACTTATTTCCTCGAAAAAATTCAAGAAAGAATTAAGCATGATTTAATTGGCAATACTAAACCAATGCGTTATCTTTGTTGTTGCGAAGCTAAGTTTCTCTAGATTGGCAACAAATCCACTAGTCTCCTGTTTCAAATGTAAACATAAATGGCCGCCATTAAAATATGGCTTAGCGGCACTTAGACAACTTTAAAATTGTTGATAATTCTAAAAATATTGCATACAGATTTACTAGAGGCATAGAAACCTTAACCGGAAGATAAGAACAACGTAATTCAATCATTTTTAAAGCAAAAAATGTACAATTTACAAACATATAAGAGTAAAGAAACTGAGGTCACTGAGCCGAGTAACAGAATGGATATATTGATTAATACATTTATATACGTTTGGCGTGGCCGATTGCAACCAAAATACGAGGTGCACATCTACATGTTATAGCAGTCCTATATACAAAATTTCAACGTTGTACGTACGTACGTACATACGTTCGTACAGACGCCACGAAAATTTCTCTTCAGAATTCATTTTAAAGCAGTTTTATAATTTTTTTGGAGGAAAAGGGTCTTTTATTCTGTCCTTAAGGTACATATATCACGGAAATACATCGATAAATTGCATTTGAAAGAGGTCAAAATGGTTTATTTTTGTTGAAATATGCTGCCTGAAGCTTTTCGCGATTACAATACTTCCTTTTTACTTCGAACAAGGAAGTAATAAGAAACGTTTTGATTGGATGTATGTTCTTAAAATAAGGTAAAAAGTGTTTAAATTTCGAATGGGATAATTCCGTAAAAGTAAAATAATTAGTCCAAAGGACGTTAACTCAGAAGGGCTATTAATTTCGCTTTGGCATTTTGCGTTGGTTCATTGTAAATGTCGGTTCAATTTTAAAATTATTGCCATCAAATATTACAGCGCTGTATTATACTTAAAGAAATTAAATGATGAAGAATCTGCACGAATGCATGTATGTTTCTCGCACTGTGATAAAGCAACGATCCCTAGAGCCATCAAATTATGAATAACGTACGTCTCCACCCGAATATGGGCATCCGGAAGCCCTAATTTGGAATTTGTTTGATTATCTATTTCATATTTTGTAACACTTTAACAAATTTTTGATTACCAAACTCCAAGATTTGAAAGCGAGCAATGGCAACACTGTGCGGAAAAACAAAAACATTTTTATCTCCAGCGCGTGAGGATGTGTATAGGAAATTCTAGAGACATGTTCATTTTAAAATTAATTTAAGATATTGCCATTGAACTGAATATTATGGTTTAGGTGCGAAGATCATGATAAATAAAGGTAACACACAAAAAGTAAAAAAAAAAAAACCACCCCTTTGGACGTAATTTTATATCTGACACTTTTTAGTCCAAAGAGGCTTTGCCCCTGAAGGACTATTGTTTTCCTTTTTGCGATTTTGCGTTGAATCACTATAAATGTCCGTTTCACTTTTCAAACTGTTGCCACCGAATGTTAGAGACCTGCATTATATTGGAAGAATTTAAATAATGAAAAAATCTGCATAAATATATGTATATTTCTCGCATTGGGATAAAACAACGGTACATAAGGCCATCGAATTTTGAATGACGTGATCCTCCTATGAATATGGGCATGTGGAAGACCAAATTTGAAATTTGGAATTTTATTATCGATTTCATATTTTGTAAAACTTTAACGAATTTTTAATTAACAAACTCAAGGATTTCAAAGCGAGCGATGGCAACACTCTACCGGGGGGGGGGGAGAGAAGCCTTTTTATTTCCAGCGCGCGGAACTGTCTATCGGAAATTCTAAAGATAGGCACATTTTGAAATTATTTTCCGACATTGCTATTGAACAGAAATTTTATTTTTTAAGTGCAAAGACTATGATAATATAAATAAAGGTAACACATAAAACGTTAAAAAACGCCCCTTTGGACGTAATTTATAATCTGAAACCTTTCAGATTTTTTTTTTTAAATCTTATTTTTATTATTATTCTTTCGTTTTCTTTCAGATAAGAGTTCGTTGAGATGCAAAATTATATTAAGATAATACTTATTAAAATAGCAGTGTTTATAATGCATTAGATAAAAAACGAGACGACATCTTATCTAACAGGCCACTGCGTGTCTAAAGATGGTTTAGTTCTATCATTAAATAATGAAGAATTCATTTTAAAGCAGTTTTATAATTTTTTTGGAGGAAAAGAGTCTTTTATTCTGTCCTTAAGGTACATATATCACGGAAATACATCGATAAATTGCATTTGAAAGAGGTCAAAATGGTTTATTTTTGTTGAAATATGCTGCCTGAAGCTTTTCGCGATTACAATACTTCCTTTTTACTTCGAACAAGGAAGTAATAAGAAACGTTTTGATTGGATGTATGTTCTTAAAATAAGGTAAAAAGTGTTTAAATTTCGAATGGGATAATTCCGTAAAAGTAAAATAATTAGTCCAAAGGACGTTAACTCAGAAGGGCTATTAATTTCGCTTTGGCATTTTGCGTTGGTTCATTGTAAATGTCGGTTCAATTTTAAAATTATTGCCATCAAATATTACAGCGCTGTATTATACTTAAAGAAATTAAATGATGAAGAATCTGCACGAATGCATGTATGTTTCTCGCACTGTGATAAAGCAACGATCCCTAGAGCCATCAAATTATGAATAACGTACGTCTCCACCCGAATATGGGCATCCGGATGTATGTATGCATGTACCGTATGTACGTACGTCGCACTGGGAAAAACAACAGAATCTATAGCCATCAAATTTTCAACACATACAGTCTTCCACCGAAACACCTCGAACCCAGATTTTTTTTCAGAATATTTTATTTCAGTTATCTCATATACTTTATAGAAATTTGGGTCAATTCTGATTAACAAACTCGGCGACTTAAAAGGAATGTATTATCACTCGGAAAAGTCCAAGGTAGTTATTTTTCAAAAATCAGAATTTAAAAGAAATATATTCTCACTCTTTGAAACAAAATATTTTCATATTCCACAAACCACTATGTTGTCATTCGACAAAGAGTAACATAAATACTACTATGTTGTCATTCGGGACAAAGCGTAACATAAATATTTTTCTTTCATATTTAAGGGGTATCAGAAACACATATACCGACTATATTAAATTGGCCATTTTCGACGTACCTTTTCTCAAAATCTGCGGTAGATACAAGCTTTAAATTTTTTCTGTAATTAAAGTATACCTATCTGATTATACTGAAATGAGCTTTTGAAGCCTTTTGAATTTTAGAGTAAATTACAGAATATTTTGTTAGGCATAGTAAAATTTAACACTTTTCTCTCACAAAAAAATAAAAAAATTTTTTTCTAAGTTTATTACAAAAAGCTCATTTCAGTAAATATTAGGGAACCTAATAAATAAGCCATAAAAAGTTTAGATACCTGTGAGCAGTAGTTCCTGAGAAAAGGTACATCGAGTATAAAAATATCACGTTTGGAGAAAAACGCGTTTTTATGTAAAAATCCTCATTGATCAAAGCAGTCGATGACAAATTAAAACTAGATTTTTTAGAGTTCTAATTTTCATAGAGATTAAAGAATGGTAGTTTTAGAAAGATAAAAGTGTAGAGAATTTGAAAATGCAAAAATCCGAAATCACAATTTTTTGAAGATTTTTGGGGTTCCAACACCCCTTAATTTATCTGTTGATGACTAACAAGCTAAGCAATTTAAAAGCAATAAATGCTGTTATTCATTTCTGTATTACTAATTATTAGCTATTCGTAATTAAGTTACGTTACGCTAGCTGAACTGATTTAAATCATTATGCACCTTTTCCTTTTTTGTAAGAATTATTTTAGGTGTCTGATTGCCCCAGTGATTCTTATAAAACAACTTCACATTTATGAGATCAGATCGATATATGAAATTTTCCTATGGAATATATCTCTTTAAATAATCTACATAATAATACATATCACCCTTTGAGATAAAATTACGTAAATGCATTTTCTTTTACTTAAAACATAAAATCACCTAATTTTTTAAAAACTTTATTTGAAAATTTTAGACTCAGTATATAATAAGAGTCTGTAGAGACATTAGGATTTTTTGGAAGCCAGAGAGATGAAAAATTAGCAATCCGCCTTCGCCGGGAATCGAACCACGGACCTCTGGAATACCGGCCCAGCGTGCTACCGTTACACCACGAAGGCATGCTAGGGAAGTGGGAGAAATACCTTATATACTCCCCTTTTTAAAGGGCGACTAGGATTTTAGAAACTAGTCGCCAAATCCTGGGTGCGGAGAATCATCATCCACAACCCTTTCAGTTCGGGCGCCACTTGTAGAGACATTAGGATTTTTTGGAAGCCAGAGAGATGAAAAATTAGCAATCCGCCTTCGCCGGGAATCGAACCACGGACCTCTGGAATACCGGCCCAGAGTGCTACCGTTACACCACGAAGGCACGCTAGGGAAGTGGGAGAAATACCTTATAAGTTGAGTTTCCAGAATGAAGTTTTAGGAAAAATTATCTGTAATTACTACTGCTACCAATGTAGTAAATTCTTCCTTATATTGTGATTAGATTAAGCTGAGTTATTTTGAATATAGCAAAGCATACTAAAATTATCTACCAAAGGGCAAGAATGTCTGCAGAGATATTCAGTTATCTAGAAGCAGGAGACATGAAAAATGGGCAACGTCCTCTCAGAGACTCGAACCTCGGAACTCTCGAATACGCGCCGAGTGTGCTGACCACCACACCACGAAGGCATGCTAAGAAGGCGAGAGCAATACCTTATATACTCCCCCTTTTACTTAGACTGGGGATTAGGAAAACCCAGTCGTTAAATCCTGTTGGTGAAGAATCATCATCCACCAACTGTTTTAGTTCGGACGCCACTGTTGAGTCATCATGATTATTTCGAAGCAGGAGACATAAAAGATGTGCAGTGCCGTCGCCGGGACTCGAACCTCGGTCCTCTCGAATACGCGCCGAGTGTGCTGACCATTACACCACGAAGGTTGTCAGGACTTGTGTTTCTCTTGATTTGCTTTGGAAACATAAATGATCCTGAATAGGAACAGGGAGCTTACTTAAGCTATGTTCAAGAAGGTGTGAAGTAGACAGCACAAGCAGGAAGGGTATACGAAACCCTTTATTTTCAGTCATTTACAGAATCTTCCGAACTTCGGAATACAGAGACCAACCACTTGTGGTCTGAACGTAAGAATATAAAAACTACTAACTAAATCTCTAACTAAAAACTAACTTTGAATTAGTATACAAATGCCTAGCACTAAGACTGGCCTTTATTTAAAGAAAGGTACGTATGTAGTACGCCGAGCTGCTGAAACTACGATACGTCTGTAAATATCAAGAGGGCTAAACCTCTGGCCTTAAAGGCAACCAGCAACCGAGTGAAAACTCGTAAAACTGCAGTGGCAAGCGGCTTGCTTCCTAAAACTCATTCTCTCTCTTGCTTGGCAAAAAGCCACAACTTAAGTACTTGGGCGTTAGCAAGACAATTTGCATAAACAATGTAAAGCATTTAATTCTGGCCGGAAGTAGAAAATAAGAAGTGATAGTACAGTTTTAAAATAAAATAAACGTTAGTAAAACTTAGGATCCTTACAAGGTATGCTGAGAAGGTGGGAGAAATACCTTATATGCCTTCTTAGAGAACTTTCTGGGGGAAACTACTTCGTGTTCACCATCAAGTTGAAGAAAGCCGATTGAAACAAGCCCCTTCGCTGGGATCGAACCCGAGTTAAATTCATATTGTTCAGCGGGGTCATAGCGTCTCATAGATCTCACAGTATGCACGAAACTAATATTGTTATTAGGAATCCTTATTTCCCCGTATAAATGATCAGAAAGAATCGAAATAAAAATTTAATCTTACCCCAATCTTGTTATAACGAAGAAACACTTTTTACCATGCATTTAAAGGAATCTTAGAACTGAGTGTTTAAATATTCACAATGAATCTGGTGAGAAACGACAATTAGTGTTATAAGCTATTTCTTCCGCCTTCCTAGCATGCCTTCGTGTTGTAATGGTCAGCACACTCGGCGCATATTCGAAAAGTCCGTGGTTCGAGTCCCGGTGACAGCTTTGCTGATTTTTTACGCCTTCTGCTTCCAAAAAAATATACCTAATGTCTCTACAGTGGCATCTGTGTTTGTGGATGATTATTTTCCACCGCAAGGATTTGGGATTAACCCCAAGTGGCCCTTTAAAAGGGGGAGTATGTAAGCAATTTCTCCCGCCTTCATAGCATGCCAACGTGGTGTAGTACACTCGGCGCGTATTCGAGAGGTCCATGGTTCGAGTTCCAGCGAAGGCATTGCTCATTTTTCATCTGTCCTGCTTCGAAACAGCGTAATGTCTCTATAGTGTAATTAGAAATCCCTTAGTTCTTCCAGCGTCCTAATGAGGAGTGATCTTTGCAAATGGTTCTTTTTTGCTTGATAAATTATTACAGTTATGGGTGTAATGATTGAAATGGGAGAAACAATATTTTTTTCAAACCATGAATTTATCGTCAAGCAGCTAATTGCAGGCACATAATTTTTTTTAATTGTCCCCCTTACTCGTCAGATTTGGTACCTGCAGACTACTTTCTGCTGTTCGGGAAATAAAACCTTAACGGCATACGCATACTTTTAAGTGCATTTCAGAAAATCGTAACGACGGGGTAAAAGGGTGTTTCAAGAACTGTCACCCATAAAGATAAAGCTTTGTGAAGATGCCGAGATATATTAAACACAGCAAAGAATGCGGGCAATAGTCTAAACAGTAATACAATTATTTTCTTCTGGTCTGGATGCATTTAAAACATTGCAGATCCGCTGTGTTGTGTATGGATTGGGGATAACCTGTAAAGCTACTTCCTTCAGCAGCAGATGTTTGGATTTTAAATCTTGAAGATTTATTACACCCTTTTAAACTTGACAAATTGCTGTTGAAAAATATTCCTCGGCACACACATCCTTCCGAGTGCCGTTAAAAATTTCAAACCTATATTCAAAGGCTTCACAAGTGGAATATAAAAGCTGTGGAGGCTGTGTTATGCATCTAGCTCTCGCAGATCTTGGGAGGCAGAGCGAATAGGGGAAGATAGAATAAAAAAAAAGTTTCTGTGGATGGGAACGTACATAGATTTGGCAAGTGTACAACAGAGGGTGGAGAACGGGGTAGGTTCCTGGCACTCGGCCTGACAGCTGCACTGCAGTGATCTCCGGGCCTGGCTTGCTGCATTGTAGTCGAGCTGTGTTGTCGATTTTGCCTTTCAAACCCCCCGTTCCTCCTTTATTTTTTGGTTGTTTTTTTTATTCCGGAAATTTCTTTGGACTGAGTTTTGGTTTTTTCGGAGGAGTTAATCATATAATAATCACAGGAAAGAACGTTGTTTTGGGAGAAATAAACTCGTTTACCACAAAAAACAAACAAGCAAAAAGTCGGGTTAAGATGCAACCAGCGAATTATTTGTGACCGAAGTTTTGTTAGCCAGTGTTATCAACACTATTAAGTACATTGATATTCATCCGAAAGGATATAAAATAAATCTATATACAGAAAGGAAGTATTCGAGTATATTTTATGCTTACGTACATACGGTTTACTTAACAGCAAAATACGGAATTGTAGTTTATTTGCTGAGGATAATATAAAACAAAAGAAAATCTGAAACTGTTCAGATTTTATATTACGCCCAAAGGGGTGTTTCTTTAACGCTTTGTGTGTTACCTTTATTTATCAAATATCATGTTCTTCGCACTTAAACCATAAAATTCAATTCAACAGAAATATCGCAAAATTATCTTTAGAATTTCCGATACACAGTCTCGCACGCGATTAAAATGTTCTTTTGTTTCCGTACAGTGTTGCCATCGCTCACTTTGAAATCGTTGAGGTGTTAATTAAAAATTCTTAAGTAGATAATAAAGTAATTTCTAAATAGATAATAAGGTTTTTTAAAAAGATAATAAAGTAAATTTTAAATAAGTTTAAATAACTTTCGTGGTTTCCCCCTACGTGTAACGTTATACTGGCCAGTTTACCTTAGACAGTCCTCCTCGAAAGCATCCTTCCCTTTAAGCAGATAAGGCCCAACGGCGGCCGAGCGGTAAAGACGCTGAACACTGGTAGTTCGGCCCGAGGTTCGAATCCCGCGAGCGGGCTGGCTGCATAGGCGTTTCCGTGGTTTTCTCCATTTGTAACGTGTATACGAGCCAGTTTCCCTTAGAAAGTCCTCCACGAAGGCACCTCTCCGTTTAGGCAGATAGCCCTCGTGTGCTTTGCCATATTGAATAATCCTAATCCTAATCCCTTTAAGCAGATATAGCTCTCGAGGCATTGTCATAATCACATAAACCAAACTAAACTAAGCATCGAATGAACATTTGGACTGAAAAATGTACGACCAAAATTTACCTAAACCAAAATTTAGTCCTTACCATTAAATTTATTAAAATTTATTAAAAGGGCCCACTAGCGGCCGAGCGGTAAAGTCGCTGAACACTGGTAGTTCGGTCCGAGGTTCGAATCCCGCAAACGGGCTGGCTGCATGGGAGTTTCCGTGGTTTTCCCCATGCGTAACGTATATACGAGCCAGTTTCACTTAGAGAGTCCTCCACGAAAGCATCCCAACCCTTAGGCAGATGGCCCGCGAGGCTTTGCCATAATCACAAACACACACGCACACATTTATTAAACTTGAGCTAAATATATTAAAAGAATGTTTCTTATGAATAGTTTTCTGAGTGTCTTATAAATATGACTCAGAAAGATATTTACTCCAGAAATAAGATTAATTTAAATAATTTTAGTAAATTAATCCTGAGATATTCCTCGGAAATACTGCAGTAATTTGATTCAATTCATTCTTGGCGACATATTAACAAAGTGTCGCCAAAGCTTGCAAATTTCCCTCGCCAACGTTTTTCCACTTCGGCCGAAGTCAATTTCTTTATGATTTATCATTCACCCTCCAAAACAAATGAAACGTGACACGTGACAACTAGCCTGGCTGCCCCCTCCCTCTCCTATTTCCGTTTGTTTCGCTACTGGGTCGCGAAACATCGTCACATATCACACTCCTCGCACGTGCTCCACACTTAGAATATTATTTTTTAGTTTTATTACAGCCTTTTTTTTTTTTTTTTTTTTGCCCTGTCGGCACGTCTATCGCGCCAACTTGAGCGTGTCGTTTCAAACGACATCATTTACTGGGTCCACGAGTACTTTATTATCACTACTCGAAGAATAACATGTAAAGCTTACTTTTGAGAAAAAAATGTCTCTTGTATCAGATAATTAATGTTCGTTTTATTAATGGAGCGAAGTCGAAATTTTAAATCATTGTTATTGGTGTTTTAGTCTATAGAAAATTTCTCGTTAATCTCCCATTTCATTCGTTTTTATGGCGACTTATGGAACGAAGCTTGGTGTTTTATTCCAAGGCCGTATTCCGAATTTATTTTAGATGATAATAAAGGTTTCATTTTAAGAGAAAAAGACATCTTGAATCAAAACTGCCCTCGTTCACACGCATATACGCATTTCTTTTATTATAAGATTATAGATTACTACAAGAAGAACAATATAAATTCAAACGCACAAGGACACTTACGGATTAAAGAAAGAAAAGAACAAGCAGAATTTCGCAATTGAATTTTTCTCTAAAGAATGCTCTTAAAGTTGTAATGTTCCAACCTAGAATTTACAGCCAAATGAACCTTGAAAACTGGTAATCGAATAATCACTTTAGTTAAATAGACAGAAAACAGATACTTAGGAAGGGACAAATCTTCAATTTTAGGACAACTCTTCAATGTTGTCCTAAAATACATAATGTATACTATTTTAGATATAATTACACAATGTAAGGATCCTAAGTTTTACTAACGTTTATTTTATTTTAAAACTGTACTATCACTTCTTATTTTCTACTTCCGGCCAGAATTAAATGCTTTAACTTGTTTATGCAAATTGTCTTGCTAACCCCCAAGTATTTAAGTTGTGGCTTTTTGTCAAGAGTGAGGGAGAGAAGGAGATTTAGGAAGCAAGCCGCTTGCCACTGCAGTTTTACGAGTTTTCACTCGGTTGCTGGTTGCCTTTAAGGCCAGAGGTTTAGCCCTCTTGATATTTGAAAACGTATCGTAGTTTCAGCAGCTCGGCGTACTACATAGTACGTACTCTTTTAAATAAAGGCCAGTCTTAGTGCTAGGCATTTGTATACTAATTCAAAGTTAGCTTTTAGTTAGAGTTTTAGTTAGTAGTTTTATATTCTTCCGTTCAGACCACAAGTGCTTGGTCTCTGTATTCCGAATTTCGGAAGTACCTGTAAAGTATTGAAAATGAAGGGTTTCGTATACCCTTCCTGCTTGTGTCGTCTGTTATACACCACAAATCTGGAACATAGCTTGAGTAAGCTACCTGTTCTTATTCAGGACGCACCATGTTCCCAAAGCAAATCAAGAAAAACACAAGTCCTGACAAGTGGCGCCCGAACTAAAAGGGTTGTGGATGATGATTCTCCGCACCCAGGATTTGGCGACTAGGTCCCCTAAAACCCTAGTCGCCCTTTAAAAAGGGGAGTATATAAGGTATTTCTCCCACTTCCCTAGCGTGCCTTCGTGGTGTAACGGTAGCACGCTGGCCGGTATTCCAGAGGTCTGTGATTCGATTCCCGGCGAAGGCGGTTGCATATTTTCACCTTTTCTGCTTCCAATTAACCTAATGACTCTACAACAATAGTGTTTATATTATACTAAAAATAATATAAATGTCCTAAAAATATTATAATGTGTGTTGTCCTAAAAATATTATAATGTGTGTTGTCCTAAAATATACATTGTGTCTTAAGGATCAAGGTAAAGAATTCTGGAATTTTAACTGGACTATTTTTTGGAAATACCAGACAGAAATTTAAGAAAAATCGATTTTTATACTCAACAATAAAAAATATATATTTAAAGGATGATAGAAATAAGTATCATTCGTTTCTAGTCCTATTAGCATAAAAGTGTTTAACAGATACTTAAGGGGACTCATACACTTTAAAAACCACGAGCTCTTCGAATATGTAACTGTTGCAAGAATTGGGATAACTGATTTATTTTAAAAGCAATTACTTCCAACATTTTACAGCTGACAACATAATATAGCTGAGTTCTGAAATAGTAAGCAGGAAGTTTGTGTTGCCACAAATAGCTTTATAATTTAATCCGCTTTGTGACAAAATGCTTCGCCATGTTTCCACCTTCCGCGGACTGTTTAAAACATTCTGTTGCATAATTTAATTCCATATTTAACATATAGCTTTTATAACATTTACAAATTACTGCGAACCAAAAATTCTAAGAATTTCACGTTAAATTTTTATTTTATTTGGAGTTGAGTACATAAAACGTACTTTATTAAAAAAATCTGTAATGGTTTCGTGAATAAAATTTTTTAATACTAAAATATTGATCAGAATTTTGGTTCAATTAGAAAATAGTACCCATATAGAGAATTCCATCCAATTTCAAGTATGTACCTTATACCATTTTTAAAATATCATACACGCAAGGTGGAAACATGACGAAACATTTTGTCCCAAAGTGGATTAAATTACAAAACTATTTGTGGCAACACAAACTTTCTGGTTACTAGTTCCCAAAGCAGCTACGTAGGTAAGTTGAAAAATAAGTTTCCCTTGTCGACTGTGGTCAGAGTTGTGTATGAAAGTCAAAAAATAGAATGAGACATTAAAGATATGACATACCTTTATTTTTCCACATAGGTACCAAGTACATTGAGACATTTGTCATATCGCTTGATAAGCTTCAAAAAGCCCTCCAGGAAAAAATCAGGGCTTTGCATATGGAAGAAGCGTTGAACGGCTTTTTTCTGGCGTGAAATGGTGGAACCACGTTTCATCTCCCGTCACAATCCGAAACAGAAAGTCATTGCCATCTTCATGGTAACGCACGAGATGTTCCAGGCTGACCCCCATGCGTTGTTCCTTGTGTGTCGAAGGAGGTGCTCAAAGGAGGAAGATATGAATGTTATGAATGGGCACGTGGAGTATCAGGAACAGAAATTCATAACCGCCTCGTGGAAGTCTATGGGCCAGGTGTGATGTCGAAGCAAATGGTGCGGAGATGGTGTCGCACATTCAGTGATGGACGTCAGCAAGTGGAGGACATACCGAGAGCTGGACGGACGCGCACGACCACTACAGATGCAAATGTCAGGAAGGTGGATGACATGATTAGAGCGAACCGGCGTATCAACATCGATGAAGTAGCGAAAGAACTTGGAATCTCACACGAGCGAGCTCAAAACATCATCCACGACATTCTTCGATACAGAAAAGTGTCAGAACGATGGGTGTCCCGACAATTGACCTCGACACACAAGGAACAACGCATGGGGGTCACCCTGGAACATCTCGTGGCAACGACTTTCTGTTTCGGATTGTGACGGGGGATGAAACGTGGGTCCACCATTTCACGCCAGAAAAAAGCCGTTCAACGCTTCTTCCATATGCAAAGCCCTGATTTTTTCCTGGAGGGCTTTTTGAAGCTTATCAAGCGATATGACAAATGTCTCAATGTACTTGGTACCTATGTGGAAAAATAAAGGTATGTCATATCTTTAATGTCTCATTCTATTTTTTGACTTTCATACACTGACCACAGTCGACAGGGGAAACTTATTTTTCAACTTACCCTCGTATATTATGTAGTCAGCTGTAAAAGGTTGGAAGTAATTGCTTTCAAAGAAAATAAAATATCCCAATTCTTGCAACAGTCATATATTCGAAGATCATAAGGTGTTTAAGGTGTATGAGGTCCCTTAATATCAAAGGGCCATAGCTAACTATAATTACAATTAATACTTATAACATAACTGCTCAGTTTGTGTCCTTGTTGTGGATAAATAACAGATTCAAGAGCCTGGACGCTTTTACAGCAGGCTGTTAATTGTAAGAATGGGATGGATACTTAAGGCAAGAGGAAATAAGTTTGGAAATAGGATTCACGGGTGCAGAAAATAAAAGATTCTGCAATCGCCGACAGCTGAGATTTCCTAGCTACATATTTATCGCCATCAAATCGAGGTGCTAGTTTTAGTTTAAAAAGAATTACTCGTAACTTTGTAATGTTCCAACCTAGAATTTACAGCAATCGGTGTGGAATCTGAGAACTGAACTAAGCGAATAATCACTTAGTTCAAATTGAACTCAAGAATACTAAGAAATAAACTTAATTAAAAAGATATAGCCGAAGTTATCAAGATTCTACTGGAGTTGACCCTTTGGCGCTAACTAAAAGGCGAAGCTATCAAGGGTCTGGTTTGGTTGGGTTTATTTAATTATGGAAAAGCACACCAGGGCTATCTGCCTAAGGGGAGGAATGCCTTCGTGGAGGACTTTCTAAGGGAAACTGGCTCGTATACACGTTACACATGGGTAAAACCACGAAAACGCCCATGCAGCCAGCCCGTTCGCGGGACTCGGACCGAACTACCAGTGTTCAGCGACTTTACCGCTCGGCCGCTGGTGGGCCTATCAAGGGCCTGAAATACGGCCGAGCGTAGAAATAGATTAGAGAAACGGTAGCCTAAAAGGCGAAAGCGCGCTTGTCGGAATCTTTGGCTTCAACAGTGGCAGTAGAACTTGAACTTTAACCCTTTGCGGCACAGTGTGTCCGGTCTAGACACACCTAAAAATTTCCTTCTCTACGCACAGAAAATTGAATGAAAAAGGATTTATAGGTTACTATAGGTTACGAGCCTTCTTTATTTATAGTAGATGGCAGCTCAACACAAAGCAGTCCATATATTTTAGCCATGTTTAGTTTTTTAAGACCCTCATTTTTCAAAGAAATCTTCCAGTTTTTTTTAGGGTATAAAAGGAATTGTTTGAAAAGAAATTTCTATGTTACGTTTTTGGCTGTATGCTAATCTCCTTATTCTATATTAGTTTTAAATTTTTACCTTGAAATCTTGCCTAAAATCAAACGGCGAACCCTAGGTGGGCCCAGACCGGGCTCACCGATAATCTAGGACAACTGAGAGTCCGTAGTCTTTGTTTCTTCGCATCTTATCGGTCAGTTCATTGACAACAATGCTATTTTCAGCACTCTTTTCGAAGCTCTATTCAATTAGTGTGCCCACTTTAGGCACACCCACAGAATTAAAACGATAAGTGTTACCTTCACAAAATTTTACTTGTGTACTCCTCTAGGCCTAATTAAACTGCTTACTTTTTTTTTTTTTTTTTTTTTTTTTTATCAAAACTCCGACTTTAAAAGGTAGCGTGCCGTAAAGAGTTAAATACTTTCTCTTCCTTCATTTGCATTTAACAGCGATTCTGAAAACACGTTCTGGCAGGAAACTGTAAGCTGAAATTAAAAAAGATAGGAAAGTGGCTTTAACTAAAAATTAACTGTTAAAAAATTAGGATAAACCTTACAAAGTAAGCAGGGTGAATCTGAACAAGAGGAAAAAATTTTAGGCGGTGATCAGAAAGCCTTTATAAGAGCAATATTCGTCATAGAATGTATGATCGGAACTCAAACGGCGAGACACCAAGTGACAATTTAAATAAATGGCATAAAAAGGATCAGTCCTCTCACCCAATGCTATTTTCTACCGTGGATTGCAGAGAAAAGTGCTGGTTGATTATATGAACCAAACAATTTCCAGGGCAATGGATTCATCGAAGTGGTCCCATAACTTGGCCACCCAGATCACCGGATCTCTCGAGTTTGGAAGTTTCCCTATGGGGGCCATACGAAAGGCCTAATCTGCGAGTGTCTCATTGAAACAGATAGGATGAAACAGTTCTTGCCGGCGATATTCGGGAAATGTCTGGAGTTTTCGCAAATGTGCGTCTTTACCCTATCCCGCAGGTATGAAGACTGCATTACAGCTGGCGGAAGGTCTTTTGAGGAATTTCTATAAGCATGTTCCATTAGTAAATGATTCCTGAAGTATCCCCTCTCATTCTTGTGTTAAAGTCGCTGAACACTGGTAGTTCGAAACGGGCTCAAATACCGGCGAGCGGCCTGGTTGCATTTGCGCTTTCGTGGTTTTCTCCATGTATAACGTGGATACGAGTCAATGTTCCTTAGAAAGTCCTCCACGAAGGGGCCCAGCAGCGGCGAAGCGGTAAAGTCGCTGAACACTGGTAGTTCGGTCCGAGGTTCGAATCCCGCGAACGGGCTGGCTGCATGGGCGTTTACGTGGTTTTCCCTATGTGTAACGTGTATACGAGCCAGGTCTCTTAGAAAGTCCTCCACGAAGGCATCCCTCCCCTTTGGCAGATAGCCCTAGTGTGCTTTGCCGTAATTAAATACACCACACCTATCCTTACCGACGCTCAGCGCTGCTATAGCAATATCTTATTCTTTTTATCTTTTTCCTGGCATTCCTTCTTTATATGTGTGTTCAAAATAGCCCTAGTGTGCTTTGTCGTAATCTCAATAAAACAAACCAAACCAAACCTCCACGAAGGCATCCCTGCCCTTAGGCAAGCATCCCTTGCGTGCTTTGCTGTAATCAGACCAATCAAACCCATTATAAAAGTGATTTAAAAGACGCAAACGTTCATGTTTCGGCATTTTTAAATTTATTATTTATGACAATCAGTTTCGTAAAAATTACGAAATCTATCTTTTTATTGGGTGAGTCCATAAATTCGTGCGCATTTTTCCGGTAAATGTTTAAATAACATAAAAAAACACAATTTAGCATTTTAATCAGTTATATATTTTCCTCCATTATCTACAATGTCGCGCCATCTTACAGGCAGCTTTTTTATGCCATTGCTGTCGAAAGACTCTCTGGTTTTGATGCAAAAAAACTTGAAAGTTCACTGTGTACATCTTGTTTTGAATTTAATTTTATTTACTAGTAAAAAGTTTCGTAAGGCACGAAATAAGTGAAAATCACTCGGGGCAATATCTGGGGAGTAAGCAGGATGTGGCAAAAGCTCCCAATTAAATTCCCTCATTTTTTGCAGCGTTGTTCGAGCCGTATGCGGTCTAGCGTTATCACGATGAAACAACACTTTCTGGATATTCGCCAATCGTGGGCGTGTTTTGATCCATTATGAGTTTAGACGGCAAAGTTGTTCACTATGAACTTCTGAATGAATCGTCTGATTTGGTTCTAACAGTTCAAAACGACCTGAACTCGGTTCATCATCGATCCTGCTTTTTCCAACTTTTTTAAACCATTTCTGGGCAGTCCTTACACTAATAGTGTCTTCACCGTGTACACTATTAATTTTTATCGCTGCAAATTAGGCAGATTCACTACAGGAAAATAAAAAATGTAGCACAGGACGTTTGTACTGATTATCTGTATTCATCTTCTATGGGTATTAATATGCGTTTGATATTTACGAAAGTTGGTAATGAACTGAATAATATGCTAGCCAAACGATGACAAGTTTCAACAGGTTCAAATTGCATTGTTTTAGTAAATGCGTCATAGTGAATTCCACGCATAGTCTTAATGCGCACGAACTTATGGACTGACCCGATACATGTTCCACCCATATCTATACTCATATTTAAGAAGAAAATTCTACTCATTACAAAAGGGGAAACACAAAAAGAGTGGCTGTCCCACAAGAAAAATTGACGAAGGTATTTGATACTAAGATACGGAGCAGAAATTTGATCACATTCGGGAAATGTACACTGCGGGGGGGGGGAGGAAGGGACCTCCCGTTCTACTGAGTCGATTGACGAAATTGAACTTCTGTTTTTTCATGTCTCGAAACCGCGACTTAGGATATGTATTAGATTTATATATAGCATTGTTCTAATATAGGTATTTTGACACAAAATCGGACTTTTTCTGAGATGACATGCCAATATTTTTCCATATTTCGATTCTGCGACGTAAATCATGCCAAAATGCCAAGTTTTGTAAAAATCGTACGAGTAGTTTTTAAAAAATGAGCTCTCAAAATTTTAGCTCCTCAATGTTCATTGAATTTGTATATACACTGAAGTGACAAAAGTCATGGGATAGCAATATGTAAATATACAGATAGCAGTAGTATCGCGTAGAAAATGTATAAATGCAAAGTGCTTTGACAGAGCTTTCATTTGTGTTCAAGTTATTTATGTGAAGAGGCTTTGACGTGATTACGGCCGCACGACGAGAATTAACAGACTTTGAACGCGGAATGGTAGTTGGAGCTAGACGCATGGGTCATTCCATTTCGGATATCGTTAGGGAATTCAACATTCCGAGATCCACAGTGTAAAAGGTGTGCCGAGAGTATCTAATTTCAGGCATAACATCCCACCATGGACAGCGCAGTGGCCGACCACCTGCACTTAACGACCGAGACCAGCGACGTCTGCGTAGAGTTGTCAATGTTCACAGACAAGCAACACTGCGTCAAATAACCGCAGAAATCAATGTGGGACGTACGAAGGACGTGTCCGATAGGACAGTACGGCGAAATTTGTCTTCCTTGGGCTATGCCAGCAGAAGCCCGACTCGAGTGCCTTTACTGACATCACGACAGTACCCTGCAGGAATATTGAGCCATGCTGCCTCTATAGGCGTCCATAATTGTGAAAGTGTTGACGGTGCAGGGTTTTGGGCACGAACTGACCTCTCGATGATGTCTCATAAATGTGCAATATGTTTTTACCAAGTGCGATCAAAAGTAAACTTTCAGTTTTGTGCACCGAAAAATATGCCTTCTTGCCCGCCGGCCGAATATCATGTTTTCGCGTAGAAGCACTCATTTTAATTGTAAAAGTTTTTCTTTAAATTGTTTTAACTGTGTTCACGTTTTATATTTTTTAATTTTTAATAAAAATATTTTGAGGTTTTATAAGTATTTTCGCCAAGTGAGAAATGAAGTAATTGAATGACATATCCATCTCTAATAAAATTCGCGGACATAAATTTTAATGAAACGCAGGATTTATATACGTATTTTTATACGTATTATTATACGTATAATTTATATTTTATAACGTATTTATAACGTATTTTTATACGTATAATTTAATATCACGTGCAAAGAAGTCATGTGGTGCACACATAAAATTTTTTAAATATTATAAAGTGTAGATTTTTGCATTATTTAATTTAGTGTAGAATTTTGCATTATTTTGCATTATTTCTGGACTCTGGAACTGTCATGTTTTATAAATATTTTATTAAGGGGGTGTTTGAAATTTTACTAATTGATTGGAGGGTGACAGGAGGTCAAATTGAAGCAGGAAAAACCGTGAAATTTGGACTGTTTATTATTATTATTATTTACCAGTTTCGCCCTAAGGAACTACATAGAAGGTAGGGATGCCTTCGTGAAAGACTTTTTGAGGAAAATTGACTAGTATTAACACGTTACACATGGGGAAAACCAGGAAAACGACCATGCAGTCAGCACTTTCGCAGGATTCCGACCTCGGAACCGAACTACCAGCGTTCAGCGACTTTACCGCTCGGCCACTGGTGACCCTGGGTTAATTGTTTATGATAAACATTTAACGTAAGAAAGCTTAAAAGCATTTTTTCTCAAATATCCACTACATTATTTACAATAACAGTATTTTTATGTTACAACATATATAGTTTCGGCAAATCAGTTCAAACCTTCCTCTGCTTCGGTAATAAATATTTATCTGGATTGAGGCATGTTCGAAGCATAGAAGGAAAGTTAAAATGAAGTGAAAAAGCATTCAAAATTGCGTTAATATCCTTCAAATCTGAAAGTTGAAATATGGCAACGGCAGTTAGCTGCCGCGAAGAATTACAGAAACATTCATGAAAAGGTGTAATTATTATAATTTAGAGAAATTACTAAAAACAATCGGGCCCTAATACTTACTTTAGAACAAATTTGAATTGGTAATGTAATTTGAAAAAGAAGTTACCGCGAAACGTTTGCATTTTCAGTATATTTAAACACGTATTATGTTTTTTTTTTTTTTTTTTTTTTTTTCTTTTGCCTCATTTGTGTTTGGGCTCAAATCATTAGTATCCAACGGAAATATTAATCAGAATTGACTCAGAGGAAAGAATATGTTTAAAAGATTAACACTCATTTAAATTCACTGATATAATAAAAGTGTGCGCCCGTTATAACGCCCTTTCTAGTCCTACAGGACAAGAACAATTTAACGAATATCCTCTACAACAAAAGTGGATTTTAAAACTTCCGGAACATTACTATTTTTAGCATTTTTTCATTCAAAATGTCCTGAAACTTTAAAGTTTCTTTCAATTTCAAAGTTCTTTAAAATGTCATGAATAAATAGTACTTTTTACTTCCTTGTACGAAGTAAAAAGGAAGTATTGTAATCGCGAAAAGTCTCAAGCACCATATTTCAACGAAAATATCCATTTTGACCGCTAATCGAACGCAATTTAACGATGTTTTTGCGTGATATCTGTACATAAGGACAGAATAAGAGATTCCTTTCCTCCAAAAAAATTATAAAACTGCTGTAAAATGAATTCTGAAGAGAATTTTTCGTGGCGTCTGTACGAACATATGTACGAACGTACGTATCTCGCATAACTCTAAAACGAGTAGCCTCAGAACGTTGAAATTTTGTACATAGGACTGCTATAACATGTAGATGTGCACCTCGTATTTTGGTTGCAATCGGCCGCATTAAACGTATATAAATGTATTTATATATATATCCACTCTGTTACCCGGCTCAGTGATCTCAGTTTCTTTACTCTTATATGTTTGTAAATGGTACATTTTTTGCTTTAAAAATGATTCAATTATGTTGTTCTTATCTTCCGGTTAAGGTTTTTATGCCTTTAGTAAATATATATGTAATACTTTTAGAATTATCAACAATTTTAAAGTTGTTTAAGTGCCGCTAAGCCTAATAATTTTTTTATGGCGGCCATTGCTTGTTTACATTTGAAACAGCAGAGTAGTGGATTTGTTGCCAATCTAGAGAAACGTAGCTTCGCAACAACAAAGATAACGCCTCCATTTGTTATTGCGAATTAAATCATGCTTAATCCTTTCTGGAAGTTTTTCGAGGATATAAGTGTTTAAGATTTACTTCGTAATTTTTAATACAGATATTTTGAGTTTATGTTTTGCCTTGTCGCGAAGTGAGAACTGAATTAATTGAATGAGAAATACTCAATCGTTTGCGAAAATGTCTTCGCCGGGACTCGAACCTAGACCTCTCGAATACTCGCCGCGGGTGCTACCGTTACACCACAAAGACATGCAGGAAAGGAGGGATAAAATACTTTACATACTCCCCCTTTTAAAAGACGACTGGGGATTAGGGGACCAAATCGCCAAATCTTGGTGGTGAAGAATCGTCATCCACCATCATAATATTTTTTGATTTGAAAAATAAATAACACCCTCCCCGAGTTGGAGCTCTCGAATTTGCTCCGATTTTGCTACTATTACACCACAAAGGCATGCAGAAAGGAGAGAGCAAATACGCCCTTTACCCTTTGGATGTATTTTAAAATCTGAAACCCTTCAGATTTTCTTTTTATCTTTTGATTTTATACATATACATTCAACATATTAAATTTATCTTTTTAAAAAAATGTATCGTTCGGAAAATATTCCATAACAACAAACATTATCGAAACCAAACCTAGCAGAATTTGTACCTTTGTTCTACGAATATTTGAACGCTAAAAAATGACGATAAAAATAACGATTCTTTCAAATAATTTGAACTCTCATCCCATGGCTTCTCGGGTTCCGGGCTCTGACGTCAAAAACTCAGATAGACAGGCGTACTCCTGAATGTTTGTAACTGTTGTGCTGAAACATCCTGTACATTTTTCGTATGCTTTGAAAATGCTTATACATATGTGCAACTATTTCCCAAAGCCTAAAGAATAAAAATCACATTTAGAGAACATATTTTTAATCTAAATCTATGCCTTTCGCATTAATTCTTTCCTATCATTTTTTTCTATTTATATAGAAAATGTTATATTTTATACATATCTATATAATTTATAACTATCTGTTTTTTTTTTAAACCTCGTGCATTCTCTGTTGCTGTTACAAGATAATAAATTTCGTCTTTTATCACATGCGAAATTTATTTAACGAAAATATTAGATAAAAAAAGAAAATAAAAAAAGTTATTTATCCAACTGGTCTGGATACATTTATTAGTCCAAAGGGGCTTTGTCCCTCGGGGACTATTGTTTTCGTTTTGCGATTTTGCGTCGAATCACTGTGAATGTCCGTTTCACTTTTTAAGCTGTTGCCACCCAATATTATCGCCTTGCATTATATTTAAAGAAAATGTGGTGTAGAGAATTTGTCTGATAGCGTTATAAAAACTAGGTGAATGATTTTCTGATTTATGGAAATTTTAATTTTATTTGATTCTGAATTATTTACTTTAATGCTTTAATTTTGGGGAAAAACAGATGCTTCTGGGAATATTATTTAGTTTAAAAGAATATTATTTATTTTCCTTTATTTGCAAATTTTGTACAAGCTTTGATTCATCGTGAAAAGAAGCAGGGAAAGGGAAGCAATTTTTGCTAAGTCATGATTTCGCGCGCTTTGTCCTTTAGAATGTTCTAGAAGGAATTTCATTGTGTAGTTGACCTTAAGAGAGGAAGTACGTGACAGAAAGGTCAAAGGTTGCTACTTGACTTTCGATGTAAGTCATTCAGGTTTTTGGCGATTGAGGGTCCGGTTGTTGGCTAAGTGAAGAAGGGCGCGCACGCGCGATCACCCTTATTTCCGCATTCAGGGGTTGAAAACGCAAATTTTGCCAAAATTAAGGGGGCGATAATTGAAGCCATAGTGGGAGCCCGCGTTTGTGAAGGAGATGAAGAAAATTTGAGTTGAATCACTTAGTGGTTTGCTGAACTTACTTTAGGACGTTACTCTTGAAAACTGGCTTGAAAGCGATAGACAAGATGTAATTTACGAAAAGAGATGTTTCCCGGCGGGGAGCGGCAAATATGCTCCCCGGCCGCGTTTTGGGTTAAGAGGCGAGATTGAAGAGGTATGAATATTTGCTGAAAGATTTAAGACTTTACTCACTTACTCTTGGAAAGACTTTTTGGTGTCTTTTTTTCGTGCGAGACTTGGAGAGACTTACTGGCTTGCTGAACTTACTTTTGAAGGTTACTCTTGAAACTTGCTTGAAAAGATGTAATTTACGAAGAGAGATGCTCCCCTGCCGCGTTCTGGTTAAAAGGCGAAATTGAACCGGGCGAGTGACTTAAGACTTTCAAGACCAGGCGGATAGCCGTGCTGGGCAGCAGTGCTCCTGTTTCTGTTTTTCAGAGTTAAAATAGCTTCGTCATTATGAAAACAAGTTACCTGCGTGTTGACTTAAGACTTACAAGACCAAGCGGATAGCCGTGCTGGGCAGCAGTGCTCCTGTTTCTGTTTTTTAGAGTTAAAATAGTTTCGTCGTTATGAAAACCAGTTACCTGCGTCTGTGTTTCGTCAATAGTGCCAGGACAGGACGATGTCTTCTGAAACTTCCATTTGTGACCGTAAATTTGAGCCCCGCCGACGTCAACGCTTATTAGGATACGAGTCCTCCACTTCAAGACGTCCTGACCAGATAAGTCTATTTTTGTGTTTGAACTTTAAGTAAGGTTTCAACGATTTCCTTGGAATGTAAAATGACAACGTCGAATCTTAATTTAATTCTCAGGCTTTCAATTGTTTCCCTTTCCCTTTTTAAATTACCAAGACCTTAAAGTTTTTTTTTTTTATATGAATTTAAATGAAAAAAAAAAAAAAAAAAAGAGAGTAAATGACAAATTGAAGAATTCCCCCTAGACTCTCTGATGAGGATAAGATTTTATTTTATTGGTGATGAATTCGAATAAACTGATATTTAATCTGGAAAGCAATTTCAGTATGTTTCTTTATATATTTAATATGTTTTTCCTATATATCTTGTATATGTTTTCTTATGTTTACGATCCTCTCACGGCGCGGTCCCGGGATGCAATTTTTACAACGTAATGCATTAAAAATTCACTATACGATCACTAAAAGTTTGGTAATTAGCAAAAATTCTTAAGAGTTTAGTTTCCTCCCTAAGAGGAAGTAGAAACCTCTCACGGCAAGTAGGTTCTTATTTAACAATGGTGCCGTGACCAGGATTAAATAATGAAGAATCTGCATCAATGTATGTCTGTTTCTCGCATTGTGATAAAACAACGGTACCTAGAGCCATCCAATTTTGAATGACGTCATCTTACTGCGAATATGGGCATCCGGAAACCCAAATTTGAAATTTGGAATTTGTTTTATTATCGATTTCATATTCTGTAAAACTTTAACGAATTTTTGATTAACAAACTCAAGGATTTCAGAGCGCGCCATGGCAACATTGTACAAATAAATAAATTTTATCTCCAACACGAGAGACTGTGTACCGAAAATTCTAAAGGATAGGCTCAATTTAAAATTATTTTGTGATATTGCTATTGAACTGAATTTTATGGATTAAGTGCGAAGAACATGATATTTAATAAATAAAGGTAACACACAAAATGTTAAAGAAACGACCCATTGAATGTAATTTAAAATCTGAAACCCTTCAGATTTTCTTTTTATCTTTTGATTTTATACATATACATTCAACATATTAAATTTATCTTTTTCAAAAAAAAAAAAAAATGTATCCTTCGGCAAATATTCCATAACAACAAACATTATCGAAACCAAACCTATCAGAATTTGTACCTTTGTTCTACGAATATTTGAACGCTAAAAAATGACGGTAAAAATAACGGTTCTTTCAAATAATTTGAACTCTCATCCCATGGCTTCTCATCATTTACCGGTTCCGGGCTCTGACGTCAAAAACTGAACCGACCAATGAAGGAGGTTATTTCAAAAGCGAAGCAAGCAGACGTTTGGCTTCTGTTGCCGCATGATGAGGGTGAACTGCATTCTAGTTTCTTCACCACTGAACATCCACGCGGCCGCAGCTTCTACATCGATTGCGACGATTCTCAGAAGTTCCATTTTCTTCGAATATATCCGCTAACAAACTACGGGAACTGAACACGGGTTGCAGGAATTATGGGAATATCTTTGTGGAACCAGAGAAAAATAAATGCTAACAGCGTTAACCAACATTCTTCGACATTAGTTTGAATTTTTAACTTTCGGTTATCTATATATATATAAAGATGAAAATCTGTGTGTCCTCTAATAAGTCAATAACTACCTATCGTCGCCACACTTTCTACGATTCTTTTCTGGAAAATGTCGACGTCTACTTTTTTCAAAAAAAAAAAAAAAAAAAAAAAAAAAAGCTAAAATCAGAGATAGTAATTAAAAACTCGGAAAAACGATCATTTTCGCCCTAATTTTTCGCAGTGGCAACAGTCTCGCAAGCTGGAGGTGAAAACCTGCTTTATTTCGAAAGTGGTTGCCACTGCTCGCTTTCAAATCGTGCATTTTATTAATAAAATCATTTATATAATGCCATACATATTTATACACTTTTGGTACCGCCGATTGCAACCAAAAAGGGAGTTGCACATCTACATGTTATAGCAGTTTCTACAAAATTTCAACGTTCTGAGACTACACGTTATTGAGTTATGCGAGATGCATGCATGTGTACGTAGGTACAGATGCCGCGGAAAAAATTTTTCTTCTGAATCCATTTTAAATCAATTTTAAAATCCGTTTGGGAAACAATGAGTCCTTTGTTCTGTCCTTACGTACAGATGCCAAGCAAAAATATCCGTAAATTACATTTGATAGCGGTCAAAATGAATATTTTCGTTGAAACATCGTACTCAAAATTTTTCGTGATTATAATACTTCCTTCACTTCGTACAAGGAAGTAAAAACCTGTTCTTTATATACAGAATGCATTATTTGTTGTACTATTTACAATACTTCCTTTACTTCGTACAAGGAAGTAAAAAACTGTGCTTTATATACAGAATGCATTATTTGTTGTACTATTTACAATACTTCCTTTACTTCGTACAATAAAGTAAAACACTGTTATTTATGTACAGAATGCATTATTTGTTGTACTATTTACAATACTTCCTTTACTTCGTACAATAAAGTAAAACACTGTTATTTATGTACAGAATGCATTATTTGTTGTACTTTTTACAATACTTCCTTTACTTCGTACAAGAAAAAAAAAAAAAAAACACTGTTCTTTATGTACAGAATGCATTATTTGTTGTACTATTTACAATATTTCTTTTACTTCGTAGAAGAAAGTAAAACACTGTTCTTTATGTACATTATTTGTTGTACTATTTACAATACTTCCTTTACTTCGTACGAGGAAGTAAAAAACTGTTCTTTGTATACAAAATGCATTATTTGTTGTACTGTTTTTCATCGAATGATGAAATATAATTTTCAATTTTGCTTTTGACTTCAGCTCTGTTTCAGAGGCGATGTGTGTGGATGATGTTCTTCGTTACATCCTTTATTGACCATTTCAAAGTTTCTTTACGTTTGGAATTTTCATACACATAAACATAACGCGAATATGTATCTGATTTCCCATTCTGCGTTTCAGGATTAGTCATGGCTCTCATCCAGATAAAACAGAACAGCCAGAAGCTTTAACAAAGGGAATCGTTTGTTTATTTACGAAGCTGCTGGCGCAGCTCCCTCTAAAGAAACACCGAAAACACAACAGAGTCGATGACAGGATGGTTTCGAGTTTAAAACGGAAATGAATTCATTGTACAGAAAGTTTTCCACAGACTACTCCATCCTACCCTTGCAAATTTCGCTCTTAATCCCCCATACGTAAGAAAGGACAAGTAAAACGTTATGCAATAAAATCATATGTCATAAACTGAATATCTGCCAGAAACGTGCATAAATCTGGCTGGCTGAAAGAATCTCTTCCAGAATGGTTCGAACGCTAATGGAATTCCAAAGCTCCAAGAATATTTTCCTTCGCAATACACTGAACGATATTGTTCTTTCTCAAAAGCCCACTAATCTCAAACTCGAAGTCATCATAATCACTTAAAAATGATATAGTGTACGTAAATACACAAAGCAATATCCTAAAATATGAAAATACCAATATAAGCTAATGGAAGGTTAGGTTAGGTTAGGTTATTAATTACGTAAATACACAAAGCAATATCCTAAAATATGAAAATACCAATATAAGCTAATGGAAGGTTAGGTTAGGTTAGGTTATTAATTACGTAAATACACAAAGCAATATCCTAAAATATGAAAATACCAATATAAGCTAATGGAAGGTTAGGTTAGGTTAGGTTATTAATTACGTAAATACACAAAGCAATATCCTAAAATATGAAAATACCAATATAAGCTAATGGAAGGTTAGGTTAGGTTAGGTTATTAATTACGTAAATACACAAAGCAATATCCTAAAATATGAAAATACCAATATAAGCTAATGGAAGGTTAGGTTGGGTTAGGTTATTAATTACGTAAATACACAAAGCAATATCCTAAAATATGAAAATACCAATATAAGCTAATGGAAGGTTAGGTTAGGTTAGGTTATTAATTACGTAAATACACAAAGCAATATCCTAAAATATGAAAATACCAATATAAGCTAATGGAAGGTTAGGTTAGGTTAGGTTATTAATTACGTAAATACACAAAGCAATATCCTAAAATATGAAAATACCAATATAAGCTAATGGAAGGTTAGGTTAGGTTAGGTTATTAATTACGTAAATACACAAAGCAATATCCTAAAATATGAAAATACCAATATAAGCTAATGGAAGGTTAGGTTAGGTTAGGTTATTAATTACGTAAATACACAAAGCAATATCCTAAAATATGAAAATACCAATATAAGCTAATGGAAGGTTAGGTTAGGTTAGGTTATTAATTACGTAAATACACAAAGCAATATCCTAAAATATGAAAATACCAATATAAGCTAATGGAAGGTTAGGTTAGGTTAGGTTATTAATTACGTAAATACACAAAGCAATATCCTAAAATATGAAAATACCAATATAAGCTAATGGAAGGTTAGGTTAGGTTAGGTTATTAATTACGTAAATACACAAAGCAATATCCTAAAATATGAAAATACCAATATAAGCTAATGGAAGGTTAGGTTAGGTTAGGTTATTAATTACGTAAATACACAAAGCAATATCCTAAAATATGAAAATACCAATATAAGCTAATGGAAGGTTAGGTTAGGTTAGGTTATTAATTACGTAAATACACAAAGCAATATCCTAAAATATGAAAATACCAATATAAGCTAATGGAAGGTTAGGTTAGGTTAGGTTATTAATTACGTAAATACACAAAGCAATATCCTAAAATATGAAAATACCAATATAAGCTAATGGAAGGTTAGGTTAGGTTAGGTTATTAATTACGTAAATACACAAAGCAATATCCTAAAATATGAAAATACCAATATAAGCTAATGGAAGGTTAGGTTAGGTTAGGTTATTAATTACGTAAATACACAAAGCAATGTCCTAAAATATGAAAATACCAATATAAGCTAATGGAAGGTTAGGTTAGGTTAGGTTATTAATTACGTAAATACACAAAGCAATGTCCTAAAATATGAAAATACCAATATAAGCTAATGGAAGGTTAGGTTAGGTTAGGTTATTAATTACGTAAATACACAAAGCAATGTCCTAAAATATGAAAATACCAATATAAGCTAATGGAAGGTTAGGTTAGGTTAGGTTATTAATTACGTAAATACACAAAGCAATATCCTAAAATATGAAAATACCAATATAAGCTAATGGAAGGTTAGGTTAGGTTAGGTTATTAATTACGTAAATACACAAAGCAATATCCTAAAATATGAAAATACCAATATAAGCTAATGGAAGGTTAGGTTAGGTTAGGTTATTAATTACGTAAATACACAAAGCAATATCCTAAAATATGAAAATACCAATATAAGCTAATGGAAGGTTAGGTTAGGTTAGGTTATTAATTACGTAAATACACAAAGCAATATCCTAAAATATGAAAATACCAATATAAGCTAATGGAAGGTTAGGTTAGGTTAGGTTATTAATTACGTAAATACACAAAGCAATATCCTAAAATATGAAAATACCAATATAAGCTAATGGAAGGTTAGGTTAGGTTAGGTTATTAATTACGTAAATACACAAAGCAATATCCTAAAATATGAAAATACCAATATAAGCTAATGGAAGGTTAGGTTAGGTTAGGTTATTAATTACGTAAATACACAAAGCAATATCCTAAAATATGAAAATACCAATATAAGCTAATGGAAGGTTAGGTTAGGTTAGGTTATTAATTACGTAAATACACAAAGCAATATCCTAAAATATGAAAATACCAATATAAGCTAATGGAAGGTTAGGTTAGGTTAGGTTATTAATTACGTAAATACACAAAGCAATATCCTAAAATATGAAAATACCAATATAAGCTAATGGAAGGTTAGGTTAGGTTAGGTTATTAATTACGTAAATACACAAAGCAATATCCTAAAATATGAAAATACCAATATAAGCTAATGGAAGGTTAGGTTAGGTTAGGTTATTAATTACGTAAATACACAAAGCAATATCCTAAAATATGAAAATACCAATATAAGCTAATGGAAGGTTAGGTTAGGTTAGGTTATTAATTACGTAAATACACAAAGCAATATCCTAAAATATGAAAATACCAATATAAGCTAATGGAAGGTTAGGTTAGGTTAGGTTATTAATTACGTAAATACACAAAGCAATATCCTAAAATATGAAAATACCAATATAAGCTAATGGAAGGTTAGGTTAGGTTAGGTTATTAATTACGTAAATACACAAAGCAATATCCTAAAATATGAAAATACCAATATAAGCTAATGGAAGGTTAGGTTAGGTTAGGTTATTAATTACGTAAATACACAAAGCAATATCCTAAAATATGAAAATACCAATATAAGCTAATGGAAGGTTAGGTTAGGTTAGGTTATTAATTACGTAAATACACAAAGCAATATCCTAAAATATGAAAATACCAATATAAGCTAATGGAAGGTTAGGTTAGGTTAGGTTATTAATTACGTAAATACACAAAGCAATATCCTAAAATATGAAAATACCAATATAAGCTAATGGAAGGTTAGGTTAGGTTAGGTTATTAATTACGTAAATACACAAAGCAATATCCTAAAATATGAAAATACCAATATAAGCTAATGGAAGGTTAGGTTAGGTTAGGTTATTAATTACGTAAATACACAAAGCAATATCCTAAAATATGAAAATACCAATATAAGCTAATGGAAGGTTAGGTTAGGTTAGGTTATTAATTACGTAAATACACAAAGCAATATCCTAAAATATGAAAATACCAATATAAGCTAATGGAAGGTTAGGTTAGGTTAGGTTATTAATTACGTAAATACACAAAGCAATATCCTAAAATATGAAAATACCAATATAAGCTAATGGTTATTTAATTACGGCAAAGCCTCGAAGATTATCTGCCTAAGGGGAGGGATGCCTTCGTGAAGGACTTTCTAAGGGAAACTGGCTCGTATACACGTTACACATGGGAAAAACCACGAAAACACCCATGCAGCCAGCCCGTTCGTGGGATTCGAACATCGGACCGAACTACCAGTGTTCAGCGACTTAACCGCTCGGCCGCTGGTGGGCCCAAGCTAATGGAAGATGAAGTACGACAGTCTAGAATACAAAATTAGTTAAACATTTATTAATCAAACTTTAAAATATAGTTAAAAACTAATTAGTTTAAAGCTTGGTTTATTGAGGAAATCTTCCAGAGAGATCGACAACGAGACTTCAAGAAATTCAAATATCCTGAGAAATTTAAGACGCAGAATATGACACTAACTAAAAAAAAAAAAAAATTAAATTATTATTTTAAATTATGTCCAAAGGAGCGTTTTCTTAACGTTTTCTGTGTTGCCTTTATTTATTAAATAGCATATTCTTCGCACTTAAACTATAAAATGCAGTTCAAGAGCAATATCGCAAAATAATTTTAAAATGAGCATATCTTTAGAATTTCCGATACACAGTCTCGCGCGCTGGACATAAGAATGTTTCCTTTTTTTTTCCAGTGTTGTGCAGTGTTGCCATTGCTCGCTTCGAAATCATCGAGTTTGTAAATCAAAATTTCGGTAACGTTTTACAAAATATGAAATAGATAATAAAACAAATTCCAAATTTGGGCTTCCAGATGCCCATATTCGGGAGGAGACGTACGTTATTCAAAATTAGACGGTTCTAGGTGCCGTTGTTTTATCACACTGCGAGGAGTATACATACATTTATGCAGATTCTTCATTATTTAATTTCTTTAAAGATAATATCGGGCGACAGTATTTGGTGGCAACAACTTGAAAAGCGTATCGCCGTTTATAATGAAAGACACAAAATTCTGTTTCGAGAATAGCAGCCCATTCTAATTAATGCATTCGAGAGAGGGCATTGCTCATTTACACGTCTCCTGCTTAAATGAAATAAATAAATAAAAAACTAGTGATTCTACAGTGGCGCCCGAGCTATAAGGTGGTGGACGATAAATCTCCATCAGCAGTATTTGGCGATTGGGTCCCGTAAACCCCAGTTACCTTTTAAAAGGGGAGAATGTAAGATGATATTTTCTTCCTCCCTCCAGCATGCTTTCGTGGTGTATCGGTAGCAAACTCGACGCATATTTGAAAGATCCAGGTTCGAGTCTGGATGAAGGCAATGATAATTTTTCATGCCACCAGCTTCAAAATAACTTAATGGCTCTACAAATTACAAACCGATAATCCTCTCCCCCTTCTTTAAAAAAATCTGATGTGTACACCACATGACTCCCTTGTACGGAATATTAAATTATACGCATTTTTTCTTGCATTTCATTTAAACTTATTGGATTGAATTTAATCTACTTCGCCGACAGCGCATAAACCACAATAGAATAAAAGCATTCTTTAAAATTCACTTTGTTTACCATAGCGACACTCTGGCGCTAGGTTCACTTAACAGTATTATATTTCGTTCATATTATAAATCAGATTGCACAAAATTTATATCATTTAAAGAATTATCTAATCGTTACCACATGTTCTATTCAAATACTATAATAAAGCTCGAACGATGTATAAAAGAAATTAAGCAAACAAAACAAAAAAGAAACAGTTTTTCACAGACGATTGAGTATTTCTCATTCAATTAACTCAGTTCTCACTTAGCGACAAGACAAAAATGCATAAAAACTCAAAATAGCTGTATTAAAAATTACGAAGTAAATCTCAAACACTTATTTCCGCGAAAAATTTCCGGAAAGGATTAAGCATGATTTAATTCGCAATAATAAATGACAGCGTTATCTTTGTTGTTGCGAAGATAAGTTTCTCTAGATTGGCAACAAATCCACTAGTCTGCTGTTTCAAATGTAAACAAGCAATGGCCGCCATCAAAAAAATTATTAGTCTTAGCGGCACTTAAACAACATTAAAATTGTTGATAATTCTAAAAATATTGCATACAGATTTACTAAAGGTATAAAAACCTTAACCGGAAGATAAGAACATCATAATTCAATCATTTTGAAGCAAAAGATGTACAATTTACAAACATATAAGAGTAAAGAAACTGAGATCACTGACCCGGGTAACAGAGTGGATATATATATAAATATATTTATATACGTTTGGTGCGGCCGATTGCAACCAAAATACGAGGTGCACATCTACATGTTATAGCAGTCCTATGTACAAAATTTCAACGTTCTGAGGCTACTCGTTTTAGAGTTATGCGATATACGTACGTTCGTACATATGTTGGTACAGACGCCACGAAAAATTCTCTTCAGAATTCATTTTACAGCAGTTTTATAATTTTTTTTGGAGGAAAAAAGTCTTTTATTCTGTCCTTATGTACATATATCACGCAAAAACATCGTTAAATTGCATTCAATAGCCGTCAAAATGGATATTTTCGTTGAAATATGCTGCCCGAAACGTTTCGCGATTACAATACTTCCTTTTTACTTCGTACAAGGAAGTAAAAATGAGAATGAAGAAATGAGAATTTTTTAGTTAGTTTATTTTATTTTATGGTAACTGCTTGGATGACGAAGCAACTGTTAAAGTTACCATAAGAAAGAAAAACATATAATGACGTTAATGAATCACCCCAGCGTTATTTCACGAGTCCGGCTAGCCGCTAATAATTAGAACTGCTTTTATTATTATTAAATAGCTTAGTTTATTAATCAATAACAGACAGATTAAATTTGAAAGCAAAATTGTATTTTAAGAGCTGACTAAGACAACGCATTACAGCATGGAATTAAAAATATTCTTTGTCAGAGGCAATGCATTTATTTTAAACCGCTGAGTTTCGAGATTGATTTTGGAATATTGACTTCTCATTTAATTTAGAAATATTTGATTTCCCAAGTGGCAACACCTTACGTTTAAATCGCTGAGTTTGCTAATCAAAATTATATTATGCTTTCAAATTTCGTCTTGCATTTCCAAATGATTTCTTACATTTTTCAATTTGCAAATTCCGTCTTGCATTTTGAAATGGAATGTTCGCATTTTAAAATTTTTTCGTGGGGAGTATTATTACAGACATTTTACAGTAACTGGATCCAATTTATTTAACATTGTTTCATAGACACATGGCTTTTGCAGTCCATTTTGTTGCATAATTTAGACTTTTACCTCTTAGTTTAGTCCTCATTGGATGATTTTTTACGTGGTACAATTATCGGCCGTCTGGAATGTGGGCGTACCCAACTGGAAGTATCAGACGAACTTGGAATAGCCCAGAGTGTCATCTCCAGGCTTTGGCAACGATTCCAAGATGTTGGTCATGTGAGTAGACGTTACAGAACAGGTTGCCCCAGAGTTACAACGCCGAATGAGGACCGGTATTTGGCAGTTACTGCCAAAGGAAACAGGCGGAGCTCAGCCTCAGACCTGTTTCGTCAGCTCTCTTCAGCCACTGGTACGACAATTTCAAGGCAGACCTTGTACAGACGCTTACGGCAGATTGGTCTATATGCTCGTAGACCTGTCAGCTGCGTTCCACTTACTGTAACCTACTGTCGCCTGCGGTTAGCCTGGAGTAGAGAGCATGCATTGTGGACACCGCAACAGTGGCCTCGTGTGATGTTTTCCGACGAGTCCAGGTAGCTTGCAGTCTGATTCTCGCCGGACTTTAATATGGAGAGCTCCAGGTACCCGTTACCACGAAGAAAACATCATCGAACGACACCGTTACGGTGGTGCAGGAGTGCTCTTTTGAGGTGGAATTATTCTAGGTTCCAGAACTGACCTGCATGTTCAAATTGGAAGCATGACAAACCAAATCTATCGGGACGTCATTCTGGAACAACATGTACGTTTGTTTCGGGGCGTCATGGGCGCACAATTTGTGTTTATGGACGACAACGCTCCTCCTCACCGTGCAAACATCGTTAGCGAATGCCTTCAATAGGAGGATATCACCCGTATGGGACTGGCCAGCATTCTCACCGGTCTTGAATCCAGTAGAGCACGTGTGGGACATGCTTGGCCGACGAGTTGCAGTCTGTCAACCTCCTCCTACATGTCTACCGGAACTCGGAGAGCATTGCTTTTTGAGTGGTGTAATATCCCTCAAGATCAGATCGATAACTTAATACTCAGCATGCCTAGACGTTGTACGGACTGTATTGCATCGTCTGGGAGACATACAATGTACTAACAATCATACCAACCATGTAATATTGGTTTTTTGTAAATAGGGTTTTTTTTTTTTTTGTAATTTGCTCCAGAGAGAAAAAGTCGCTGATTTTTTTTTAATAATATCAAACATATAGCATCTTTTTTTTTTTTTTTTTTTTTTTTGCTCTTTACCTTTTGTTTAATAAATAAACTTTACAAATAAGTTAAATTTGTTTCGCTTCTAACTCTTCCTTTGCCTGATTTTGCATTATCCTTAATTTATGGACACGAGTGTAATTAGTCCAAAGGGGCAATTTGCCCGGAAGGATTATTAATTTCGTTTTGGCATTTTGCGTTGATTCACTATAAGCGTTGTTTCACTTTGCAAATTGTTGCCACCCTATATTATCACGTGTTATACTTAAAGAAATAAAATATTGAAGAATCTGCATGAATGTATGTGTGTTTCTCATATTGTGATAAAATAACGGTACCTAGAGCCATCCAATTTTGAATGACGTCATCCTACTGCGAATATGGGCATCTGGAAGCCCAAATTTGAAATTCGGAATTTATTTTATTATCGATTTGATATTTTAAGTAAAATTTGTGTAAATATTATAAGTAAATTTTTGATTAAAAATCCGAATTTTTGACTAAAAAACCGAAGGATTTAAAAGTGAGCAATGGCAACGTTGTATAGCAAAAAACATTTTTATCTCCAGCGCGTGAGACTGTGTATCGGAAATTCTAAAGATAGGCTCTTTTTAAAATTACTTTCCGATATTGTTATTGAACTGAATTTTATGTTTTAAGTGCGAAGAACACGACATTTAATAAATAAAGCTAACACACTGAATCCTTTTATATTTTTTTTTCTCTTTTATTTTTTTTTTAAATTTGTTTCTTCGTCATTATATTTTCATTCTCAATTTCAATATAATATTTTAACATCCTTTGCGTAAAGAACAGTGTAAGTAAATTTTGAGAAGGCAAAATTTAGAAAGCAAGAATTCTTAAACAGGATGTTAAAAATAATTATAATTTTAAAATTCCTCAATTTTAAATTTAAACTTCGGCGAAAAAAGTGCTCAGAAAAGTGAGGAAATATTAAAAAAAATCTAATTACTTTTATTAAACCTCATTAATTAACGAGAAGAGGTTTAAATACATTTCAGAATTAATAAAAAACACATAATTTACTTCATCAAACAATTAAATTTAACTGTACATTTCTTTTATTTTGCATACTAATTTTACTAGCGTTTTAAATCAATCATTCGCAATTACACTACGCCAGAAAGTTACACTTTTAGATCTTTTCTAGACAGATAATTATTTAAGAATTTAAACTAATCCAAAAATACATGTTTAGTAATAAACTGTAATATCTGCAACCAGCATGATTGATTCAATTTTTTCATATTGGCAATATTTAAAATTTTACAAGGAATTAAAAAGTATACAACAGTTTATTATAAAAATATGCAATATTAAATCAATCAAATTGTAATATTTTTCTGAACATATTAGATTCTGTGAATTGGGACTTTTAATATTTATTTTAATATATTTATTTATAACATTATGCTTTGACTCCGTACCATTTGTTGAGCATTATGATTTCTATATTTATGTCAGAGATGGCGCCACCATGTAATCGTTCTTCTACTATCAAAATCAAATCTAAGACTAGCCGCAAAAATATAATTTTCCTTGAATTTTTACAGTAAACTATTAATGCTAACCTCAAGATATATAAAAACGGAGAAAAAGCCGTTCCCTTGGATTTTATGAAAATTTACTAATAATAAAGAAATAAACGATTTCTACAAAATGTACTGTTTAAATTCAATTAAAAATTCTCTCATCTATTTATTTATTTATTTTTTTTTCAAACACGGACGTGCTTATGTTTGAATTACAAAGAACACTTTTTAAAAAAAAAATAGCTTTCAGATTTTTATTTATTTATTTAGAAAGTGAACACACATACCTACATTTTGTGGGTTACCTTTATTTATTTAATATCATGTTCTTCGCACTTAAACCATAAAATTCAGTTCAACGGCAATATCTCATAACTTAAAAATTAACATATCTTTAGAATTTCCGATACACAGTCTCGCCCGTTGGAGATATTTATTTTATTTATTTATTTATTTACTTTTTTTTTTTTTTTTTTTTTTTGTGGTACAATGTTCCTATTGCTCGCTTCGAAGTCGTCGAGATTGTTAATCAAAATATCGTTAAAGTTTTACAAAATACGAAATAGATGATAAAACAAATTCTAAATTTAGGATTCTAGATGCCCATATTCGGGTGGAGACGTACGTTATTCAAAATTGAATGGCTCTAGTTCCCGGTGTTTAATCACAATGCGAGAAACATACATACATTTATTCATATTCTGCATTATTTAATTGCTTTAAATATAATAAAGCTGTAATGTTTGGTGGCAGCAATTTGAAAAGTGAGCAAACGCAAATTGCCAAAACGAAATTAATAGCAGTTCTTGGCTAACGCCCTTTGGGATAATAAAAATATTCATTTATACACGAATTTTATTGTTAGTCTCAAAAGTCACCGTTGGTTCACTTTAGTATTGGTTTACCATAGCGACACTCTGGCGCTAGATCCACTTAACAGTATTATATTTCGTTCATATTATAACTCAGAATGCACAAAATTTATATCATTTAAAGAACAGAATTATCTAATCGCTGCCACATGTTCTATTCAAATACTATAATAACGCTAGACCGATGCATGAACGAAATTAAGCAAACAAAACAGAAAAGAAACAGTTTTTCACAGACGATTGAGTATTTCTCATTCAATTAATTCATTTCTCACTTCGCGACAAGGCAAAAATACATAAAAACTCAAAATATCTGTATTAAAAATTACGAAGTAAATCTTAAATACTTATTTCCTCGAAAAAATTCCAGAAAGGATTAAGCATGATTTAATTTGCAATAATAAATGAAGGAGTTACTTTTGTTGTTGCGAAGCTTAGTCTCTCTAGATTGGCAACAAATCTACAATTCTGCTGTTTCAAATGTAAACAAATATGTCCGCCATGTTATTTAAAATTTAACCGCACTTAAACAGCTTTTAAATTGTTGATAATTGTACAGATATTGCTTCCATAATTACGAAAGGCATAAAAACCTTAACCGGAAGATAAGAACAACATAATTCAATCATTTTTAAAGCAAAAATATACAATTTACAAACATATAAGAGTAAAGAAACTGAGATCGCTGAGCCGGGTAACAGAGTCTATATATATATAAAAATATTTATATACGTTTGGTGCGGCCGATTGCAACCAAAATACGAGGTGCACATCTATATGTTATAACAGTCCTATATAGAAAATTTCAACGTTCTGAGGCTACTCGTTTTTGAGTTATGCGAGATACGTACGTACATACGTTCGTACAGACGCCACGAAAAATTCTCTTCAGAATTCATTTTAAAGCAGTTTTATAATTTTTTTGGAGGAAAAGATTCTTTTATTCTGTCCTTAACGTACAGATATCAAGCAAAAACATCGTTAAATTTCATTCCATAGCGGTCAAAATGAATATTTTCGTTGAAATATGTTGCCTGAAACTTTTCGCGATTACAATACTTGCTTTTTACTTCGTATAAGGAAGTAAAAAAAAAAAAAAAAAAAAAAAAAAAAGAAAGAAAGAAACAAAGAAATTCTGCTGAAAGGATTCAGATTTTAAAGTCGCACCAGAATATTTGTTATGCTTTCGTTGAGCATCACAAGTTAACCAATCTTCTCTTGGACCCACTCCTACAAACAGCATTTTTTTTCCTTTATAGTTATATTAATAAAAATTACTTTTTTCGCCGTTATATTATATCAAAAGTTTAAAGAGCAGAATCATTCTATAACATACATCATACCTTTACAATTCTCCACAGACGTTTTAGAATTCTCTATCCTTAGAATTCATCTGCCCTATTTATATAAATTCTCTACACATATATATAAATAATATATAAACCTACATATATATAAATTCTCTACAGTAAAATATATGTATATTTTTAATATATCTCTACAAAGAATTTATATAAATAGGACAGATAAATTTATGTATGTATATAAATATACATATATAAATTCTTTATACAGGTTTGGCATACAATTGTGTTTTATACATTTATTGCTTGGAAACGAACCGCTCGAACGGGCAGCCATAAAAAAAAACTATCATAAAAGAGAAATAAGTATAGTATAATGATTATGTGGACTCCAACTAGCTTCATTTCATAAAAGTGTGAATTTCTAATTAGACATACTTATAATATTTCTAATTTCACATCTTAGTACATCATGTTATATTTTCCAAATTTTCGTAATTTTTTACAAAACAGCGCGTTTCTATTTTAATGTTAGAAACTCCCAATTATTTTGTATGCTTAGTAATTTAGTACTCAGTACCAATTATTTAGTATTTTTTTGCTCCATGCATGCTTTTCATCACTCCTAGACAACCATACCCCTCTTACTTTCCAAAATTCAAACAATACTTATACTTTTATTTAAATTTAGATGATTTTTTAATGTTTGTTATAATTAAATAAGACAAAGTACAGAAAATGATGATAAATACCAAAGCCTGCAGGTAGTTTTTTTATATTCAAAAATTAAAAATAAATCCTTAACAGATAAACAAAAGGCCGAACGTATTCCTCCCTGAAACTGAATTACCCCCCTTGTGTTATACTATTCTACCAGCATCTTCGTGAAATGTGTAGTCAAACAAAAGTTGCCATTTAATGTGTCATGAGAATTTCATTTGTCATATTTAGTATTGTGAGCTCTGAATTTTGCCATTCGATGTGTCATACGATCTTTAATTATCTTTCAAGTTAATTGGCACACTGCTATCAAATGACTAAGTGAATGACTAAGTCATTTGATAGCACAGTTTAGTAATTACCCTAATTAATTTTATTTTTAGACATCTGTCACTAATGCAAATTAAAGTACATATAATCGATGTGATTTGCAGTATAGATAATTGACTGCACCATTATTTTCATAAGGAAAAATCTGATATGGACTGCACATAACTTCTTTGTACAGCCTATTAAATTATACACATTTTTTGCTGTATTTCATTTAAACTTATTTCCTCGAATTTCATTACAGATAGATTTTTTATGCAATTAATTCTGTTCTCTTTTCGTGACAAAACAAAAATGCACAATATCTCAAAACATCTTTCATTAAAAATTGTAAAATACAGAAAACACAAGACATTAAATGCAGTAAAAAAGAATTAAAATAAAAATATAATTATAATTCAAAAAACATTACAATTCGGCCAGCGGGCAAAAAGGCAGATTTTTCGGTGCACAAAACTGAAAGTCTACTTTCGGCAAAAAGACATTGAAGGTGCAGAAGCTGACTTAATTCACTATTAAGTTTCAAATGTAAACAAATATGGCTGCTATGGTAAAACATTAGGCTTAGCCGCCCTTAAACAACTTTTAAATTCTTGTTATTTCTACAATTAATGCATGCAGATTAATTAAAAGCATAAAAACCTTAACCGAAAGTTAAGAACAATGTAATTCAATCATTAAAAAAAATGCTCAATTTACAAACATATAAGAATAAAAGAAACTGAGCTCACGAAGCCGAGTAACAGAGTGAGTACATACATATATATTTATACACTTCTGGTACGGCCGATTGCAACCAAAAAGGGAGGTGCACAACTACATGTTATAGCAGTCCAATGCGTAAAATTTCAACGTTTTGAGGCCGCTCGTTTTTGAGTACGTATAGACGTTACGAAAACATTTCTTCTGAATGCGTTTTGTATTCTTTTTGCAACTTGTTTTGGAAAAATTATTTTATTCTGTCTTTACGTATAAATGTCACGCAAAAACATCGTTAATTTGCATTCGATAACCGTCAAAATGGATATTTTATTTGAAAATTTATTCGATTACAATACTTCCTTTACTTCGTTCAAGGAAGTAAAAAGGGCATGAACTACCCGAGGAAAGATGGTATCTAGAAAATGGAACTTCCAAATACATTATTGCGATACCTTTATTTTGGGCTTTTGCAAAACGGAGATATTTTTGCAATGACTGTGTGCTGTCTCAGTTAAGTTTATTGCGTATTAATCTCATTACCGTTATAACGAGTTTTAATATTAAAAACTATCCGTGAATAAATTAAACTAATTGGAAAAATAAATTCATGTGGTGTCTAGAGGAAAACCATGAGTAGAAAATATATCTACTTTTTTAGCGAATAAATAAATAAATATTAAAATAACTTCATAAAAGCTATATGATTTGCACAAATAATTTCATTTGTGAAAATCGTTTCATAACATCATCACAAATACCTTTTCTATAAATGGTCTGTAAATATATTAAATTAAATCTGCGATTATATTATAAAGAACAGAGTACATACGAATTATAATTACGTTTGAATGAATTCAAGCATAAAATATATTGTACTAAAGATACACAGTTAACTCTCTTGCGGCAATCGCCACTAAATATTCAATTGAAATCTGAACAGAATTAGCAATTCGTATTTAGTAATCAAACGCCCTTAAATATACATCTTTATATATATAAGCGGCTAAAGTGTGTGTCGCCGAAAGTTTATTGTTGCCACTCAGAAAAATGAGAGCGGAAATTAACGTTTCCGCAGTTTTTAAATAATATCTCAACCAATTGAAGTCGTACGAAGATTAGAATGATATCGATGGATTCGGAGATTTTGGCAAATAGCCAAATCCCTCTAATAGGGAAAACCCAAGAAAGAAAGTGGAAAATGTAGTGAAAACGGAGGGGAAATTTAGTTTTTAATTAATATCTCGGCTAATTAAAGTCACACAGAGACGCGAATGGTCAAAATGGCGTGCCACGGACCTGCGGAATCCAACGGTGTGCTTCGCTAAGTCCGGAAGCCAGCTGTTTCGGAGGAGATAATGTTACTTTACCCCATATATATATATATGCGGCTTAAGTATCTGTTTGTCGCCGACAGTTTATTGGTTGCATGCGTAACTGTACTAGCCAATGCGGTGAAGTTGCCACAGCCCAGGGCTGCAGTTTCAATTGAGACGTAGACATTTTCCTGTAAAACTTGCCTTTGCTATGACCATCAATAAGTCTCAGAGCCAAACACTTAAGCGTGTTGGCATTTTTTTTATCTGAGCCTTCACTGAGACACGGTCAACTTTATGTTGCCTGTTCAAGAGTTTGCGAAAGAACGGACGTAAAATTTAAAATAGTGGATGGCCCTTTGCAAGGCGAGCTTTAAAATAATGGAGAGATCTACACAAGAAGTGTGTACAAAGAGATCTTTGACATGTGAATTAAAATTTTATTATTTAAATCACCTTTATTGATTGAGCTAGCGGTGGCTCTTAAGAAATGTACCGCCAGTGGTTTCCTACATTGCACTCTACTTTAAGGGGACTCATACACCTTAAAATCCATAAGATGGTTGAATAGGTGATTGTTGCAAGAATTGGGATAACTTATTTATTTTAAAAGCAATTACTACAAACGTTTTACAGCTAACTACATAATATAGCTGCTTTCTGTAATAGTAATCAGAAAGATTGTGCTGCCACAAATATTTTTATAATTTAATCCGCTTTGTGGCAACATTTTTCATCATGTTTCCAACTTGCGCGCACAGTTTAAAACATTCTGTTTCATAATTTAATTCCATATTTAATATATAGCTTTTATAACATTTGGAAACTACTGTGTGCCTAAAATTCTAAAAATTTCATGTTAAATTTTTATTTTATTTTGAGTTAAGTTTATAAAATGTATTTTATTAACAAAATTTGTAATGTTTTCGCCCATAAAATTTTTCAATATTAAAATATTCATAAGATTGTTGGCTCAGTTAGAAAATAGTACCCATATAAAGAATTCCATCTAATTTCAAGTATGTACCATTAGCCATTTTTAAAATATCATGCGCGCAAGGTGGAAACACGGCGAAATATTTTGTCACAAAGAGGATTAAATTGCAAAAATATTTGTGGCAACACAAACTTTTTGGCTACTAGTTTCCAAAGCAGCTATATTATGTAGTCAGCTGGAAAAAGTTGGAGGTAATTGCTTTTAAAATAAATAAAATATCTCAATTCTTGCAACAGTCACTTATTCTAAGATGAGAGGGGTTTAAGGTGTATGAGTCCCCTTAAGCAATTAAGTAAGTAGAAGGGGGTAATCCCGTGGGGCAGTAAGCAAAGGGGCGTCCTCGCTGCCTGCCCTGGGTAATTCAGTTTGAATTAGCAGACACCTTTGCACAAATCATTTTAATTACTATTTATAATATCTAAAGCAGCGGTCATTTCGTTATCTAAAACAACGGTCTTTCTAGTTTTTAGATAAACAGTTTATTTATTGTACAATATGATTTTAATTTCAATAGTAAGAATAACTTTCAAATATAATTTGTCAGAAAACGAAAGGAGGGAAACAGAATTTTTTTTTTATCTCCTAAAGACTTACAGACAGTCAAGTAAGTATTCGCATTCTTTTAATTCTTTTTACCACGTTTTTTATACAAGGTCATTAAATTTGATCATACTAGATTTGCATAATTTTAATTATTTCGTAAAAAATTAACCCTCATCTCTTTTATTACAAAATTAGAGACGTATATACTCAAAATAATGTCGGTAACTATTATAATATTATAGGCGTTATTTCTAGTAAGTAATAGCACTACAATCTGATTGGTCTAACGCGGAAATAGCTCCTTTAGTTGTGATAGGAATGCATGAAAGACGATAAACATAGTAGATTTTTTTTAGCGGAAAATGTTTTAACAATAAGAAAAACTATAAAAGCAAGTAGATATCTAATTATACTTGTTAGAGTCTACTTTGCTCCTAACACGTTTAATTGCCATTGCAGATCTTAGGATACCTGACCCAGAAAGTAGTTATGTTTTTTAAAGCCTAAAGGGCATTGGCCCAGGAGGGCTATTAATTTCATTTTGGCATTTTGTGTCGAAAAGTTTGAATCACTTTTCAAATTGTTACCACCGAATATTATCGCTCTGTGTCATATTTAAAGGAATTATTTAAGGAAAAACCTGCATAAATATAAGTAGGTTATTCGCACTGTGATAAAAGAACGGTACTTAGAGCTATCCAATTTTGAATGCATCTAGAAGCCTGAATGCGGAGTTTGTTTTATTTTCTATTTCATATTTTGTAAAGCACTTATGAGATTTTGATTAAGAAACTCGACGATTTCAAAGCGAGAAATGCAACACTGTACGAAAAAAAAAAAAAAAAAAAAAACATTTTTATTTCCAGCGCACGAGATTGTGTATCGGAAATTCTAAAGATATCCTCTTATTAAATTATTTTGCGATATTGTTGTTGAATTGAATTTTGCGGTTAATTTACATGATATTTAATAAACAAAGGTAACACACAAAACGCTAAAAAAAGGCCTCTTTGATAAAACAACGGTACCTAGAGCCATCCAAATTTTAATAACGTTCATCTCCACCCGAATATGGGCTTTACTAAATTTGATATTATCCATTTCAAATTTAGTAAAGCATTTATGAGTTTTTGATTAACAAACTCGACGATTTCAAAACGAGCAATGGCAATACTGTACGAAAAAAAAATATCTCCAGCTTGCGAAACTGTGAATCGGAAATTATAAAGATATCTTCCTTTTAAATTATTTTGTGATATTGCTGTTGAATTGAACTTAATGGTATAGGTGCGAAGGCCTTGATATTTAAGAAATAAAGGTAAGTCATAAAAACTTCAAAATGTTACCGCTTTGGGTGTAATATAAAAAAAAAAAAATAAACCGCTTTGGGTGTAATATAAAATCTAATAGCTTTCATATTTTTATTATTTATTTTACTTATTACTTGCTCCGCCTTAGGGGTTAGACGGAAATGGAGGGATGGACTGTAGAGGACTGTTTTTTTTTTTTTTTTTTTTTTTATTTTAAGGAGAACTTTCTCGTATCCACGTTACAGATGAAGAAAACCACGAAAATGTCCATGCAGCTATCCCGATCGCCGGGATGCAAACCCCAGACCAAACTACCTGTGTCCAGAGGCTGCCGGTGGACCAGGCAGTTTGGTTTAACCATATGAAACGAAAAGCTCGAGGATTATGAATAGCTGGTAGTTAAATAGTTAAAAGTGATGCTTCTCGAACCAACTATGGCAAAACATTTTGTATATGATTTTAGATGATGCTCTTCCACAATTCGGGTATAAATTGATGTTTAGTCATACAAATTTATATTATGTGTCACTAAAAGGCCTTTTGCGACGAACAATACTTATTACAAATTTGGATTCAGCAACAGAAATATCAGTTTATCACATTGTTACGAAAGATCCAGGCGCGGTGAAATAGCTTCCCCGCAAAGCAGTTTTAGGGTTACCATAAAATGGCAAGGGAAGGCAGAGTTGCCCCATTTGGGTGAGAAATCGCCCATTTGGTCACAAAATTGGCGATGTACCATGGCCGGATGGAGAACTTTCTGGAACGAATTCTTACCGGTTTAGCCCAGAATGCTCTCGAACACAAGCCGAAAGCTATATAAACCCTGCTAGTCCGCAGTCGGTCAGTAGTATTGAGAGTGTGTCTCGTCTAGCGAGTCAGTCCGTGCGGAGTCGATCGAGTTGACAGCCGGGCAGCGAGTGCCGAGCGGGTCGTCGAGTTCACCGAAGGAGTCACTTAGTGTATTCGCGGTTAGTGCATCGTCGAGAGAGCGTGTTGAGCTCCGGGAAGCGTAATGGCAAACCGCACGTTGAGTTGATCAATGTTAAACGAATTTCGCTTACTGCGCATGCCCAAAAGAGAATTTGGCGCAGTTCCGACTTTCGCGCAATTTTTAAAGAAAAAATACGGTATATAGTCGATATTGCGTAATCTTGGGGGTAAACCGTTCAAGGTTTTAAAACGTGTCAGGTTGTAAGCTGCTTCATTACTTAAAGTAATTGTAAACTACCCAAATTTTCTTTTAAAAAGGATTACAAAACAGGAAGCATTACAAGATATATTAGCTGATTATACTTCTGAGGAATAAAAACAATTGAGTATTTACCATACGTTCCATTCATATATACTTAATTAAACAAATTAAGGATTAAATGTAGTTTAAATTACTGGATTAAAGGTCAAATAAATTATTGTAAGTAAATGAAATAGACTGTTGTAATTGTAAACAGTAGATAAGACCTACATGATGAACAGGCTTGTGTAGGGTTGCTTATGCTTAGTCGCCAGTATTTTCTCCCACGCCAGCGGTACACCATTGAGCATGCACAGTAAGCGAAATTCGTTAACATTGATCAACTCAATGTGCGGTTTGCCATTAAGCCTCCGGGAACGACTGAACCGAAGAGTCGGGAGCCGTGCTCTGTGTGTCGTCGAGTGCATCGCGAGCTGTAGCGTGGAGAGTCTCGAGAGTACGTGGAGTTCCGAGAACGACCGAGCAGAGTCAGGAGCTGTACTCTGGTGCTTTGCAGTGAAGCTGTCTCCACTGTGATAGCCTGATAACCGGAAGGGTGTGTCGCTGAACGTGTCAGCTTGTTTATAACGGTTCGACGACTGTAAAAGTGACTTTGGAGCTGTCCTGATTAATATTGGCTAAATAAAGCGTGTTTCGATACTTCATCAAGTGTCTTCGTTATTCACTCCAAATCTACGAAACCCGTACGAACTTGAAGGAAGAAATTAACGTAACAACTGGTGTCACAAAAGAGAAAAACGTAGCAATATTTTGGTTCATGCAGACAGTTTTGGTTCGTGTGGAAAAAATTCAACAATAGTTCACTGCCACGAATTTCAACAGATGATGAAGATACTAAATCAATATTTGTTATCCGGCATGTTAATTAAGTTAATGTTATATTTCAACTAATTCCATGTGGACTTATTTTATGTGGGAAATTCGCTTCCTGTGGGTAAATTTCCTGTTTTAAATTTGGTTTAAGTGAAAAAAAACTAAAATAAAGATAATGAATGAAATAATTAAAAAAAAAAACTTGAAAGGTTTCAGATTTAAGTTACGTCCGAAGGGGCGTTTTTTTAACGTTTAGTGCGTTACCTTTAATTATTAAATATCATGTTCTATGTACTCAAAACAGCAAAATTCAGTTCAACAGCAATATTGCAAAATAATTTTAAAATGAGCATATCTTTAGAATTTCCGATACAGAGTCTCGCGCTCTGGAGATAAAAATGTGTTTTTTTTTTTTCATGTAGTTGTGCCATTGCTTGCTTTGAAATCGTTTAGTTTTTTGAATCAAAACTTCTTTGAAGTGTTACAAAATCTGAAATCGATAATAAAACAAATTTCAAATACAAATTATTCTCATGCGCTATATTCTATGGGAGATTACGTTATTCAAATTTTGATGGTTCTAAGTACCGTTGTTTTATCTCAATACGAGAAACATACATACATTCCTACCGATTCTTCATTATTTGATTTCTTTAAATCTAATACAGGACGATAATATTTGGTGGCAACGATTTGAAAAGTGATTCACCGTTTATAGTTTTCAAAGCAAAAAGCCAAAAAGAAATTAATAGTCCTTCAGGGCAAATTGCACCTTTGGACTAACAAATCTCAAAATTTAATCCTTTGTTGCATACAAATAATTCAGAGAAGTTAAACGAAAATGTTTGTATTTTTTCTACTTAAAATAACCATAATAATAATAAAAACAATTATTCTAATTTCGTTTTAAATAATCACTACAGTGGACAGCATGCATATACGTACATGCATACAAATCTCTTCCCGACAATTTACGGTCATTGTATTTGAAATCATTTCCTGCCTTGTTTGCAGTGATCATTACCATCTTCTAAAGGGTGAATCTACAATTGACATGTACATACAGATCCTCCAAAATACCTTCATTTCGTCGATTGTGATTGAATTCATTTTGCCAAGATTTTGTAACCTGTACCCATAGAATTCAAATGTCAAATGTTCTAGAAATTCCTTGCCAAACATAAACATTTCCGGTGTTGTTTTGGCTTGATAAGCAGTACATTTGAGTTTCCATTCCCTCTTTATGGTAGATCTTTATCTACCCACTCCACAATTTTCTCAAACTGACATTGAAAATAAAATGTCTAAAATGACTAATTATGCATAAAAACATGGCAGTATAAGAAAATGAAAGCAATGTTATATATGTTTACTACGAAAAACTGTACTAACTTGGAAAGAGAAGTAGTAACCATTTTCCAAATAGCAATGCTTTACTTAGTGATGTTATACAGCCATCTAGGATCGACAGTTAAAAGTTCTAATAATGTAGAATGAATAAACACAGGAATGGAATCTGTTAAGGCGTTTACAGAAAAATAAACAAATTTAAACTTTTGTCTACTAGAGTGGACATCATGCAACAAAGTGTGAAAAGAAAATTTTCAACTCAGTGCTGTGGTAAAACATCAGGACCACAAGGACATAAGAGAATGAATATTTTGTTTGTTTTAGATTTCATGTGAAGATGCATAAAACTATAATATCGTATTATTCGTATATGTGTTTACATGAATTTTATTTTATAGCATATAAATACGAACTGATTTCATTTACAAAACCTCACCCTAAAATTATCAATCCCAGTACGCTATAACACGTAAATTATCTGTTTATAATTCCTATAAAAATTTCTGTTGATATAAATATTCGTATCCAAGAATAGAATTTAGAATATAAAGATTATGATACACCTATGAATTTCAAAGGTTATAGATACTATTTAGATACAGAACATAGATTTCACAACATAGAACATAGATTTCAAAGGTTATAGATACTATTTAGATAATAAGAAAATTTAAATAAAATCTGAAAGCTTTCAGATTTTGCATTACGCTCAAAGGGGCATTTTTTAACACTTTGTGAGTAACCTTTATTTATTAAACATCATGTTCTTCGCCCTTAAGCCATAAAATTCAATTCACCGGCAATACCGTAAAATAATTTTAAAATGAGCTTTTCTTTAGAATTTCCGATACACAGTCTCGTGCGCTGGAAATAATTTTTTTTTCGTACAGTGTTGCCATTGTTTGCTTTCTAATCGTTGAGCTTGTTAGTAAAAAACTCGTTAATGTTTTACAAAATATAAAATAGATAAATTCCATATTTGGGCTTCCAGAAGCCCATATTCGGGTGGAAACGTACATTATTAAAAATTGGATGACTCTAGGTACCGGCGTTTTATCACAACGCGAAAAACATGCATACATTTATGCAGATTTTTCATTATTTAATTTCTTTAAATATAATACAGGGTTGTAATATTTGGTGGCAACAATTTGAAAAGTGATTCAGACTTTTAAAGTTTTCAACGCGAATTGCCAAAACGAAATTAATAGCCTGTCTGAAATTAATAAATCTGAAGCCCATCTGAAAATAGTAGCACATTTGATTAAAAGCCTAAATCAATAAGGTATCAGAAACCCCTATACCGACAATGTTAAACTGGCCATTTTCGATGTACCTTGTCTCAAAATCTGCTGTAGATACAAGCTTGAAATTTTTTCTGAAATTAAAGTATACCTATTTGATTATACTGAAATGAGCTTTTGAAACATTTTGAATTTTGGAGTAAATTACAGGATATTTTGTTAGGAATAGTAAAATTTAGCACTTTTCTCACACAAAAAATTTAAAAAAATTTTTTTTTCTAAGTTTATTACAAAAAGCTCATTTCAGTAAATATTAAGGAACGTAATAAATAAGCCATAAAAAGTTTAGATACCTGTGAGCAGTAGTTCCTGAGAAAAGGTACATCGAGTATAAAAAAATCACGTTTGGAGAAAAACGCGTTTTTATGTAAAAATCCTCATTGATCAAAGCAGTCGATGACAAATTAAAACTAGGTTTTTTTACAGTTCTAATTTTCATAGAGATTAAAGAATGGTATTTTTAGAAAGATAAAAGTGTAGAGAATTTGAAAATGCAAAAATCCGAAATCACAATTTTTTGAAGATTTTGGGATTCCTACTCCCCTTAAGGACATTTAATGCTACACCTATGACTTTCAAAGGTTATTTGTTACATTAAGACACCTGTTTCCCTTAGAAAGTGTGCCTCAGGAAAACCAGTACAAACGACCTTGCTTTCACATACATATGAACTAAAGTAGGGACACTATGTGATTCTGATGAAGAGAACTTTCTGGGGGGTATATAGTCATATTCACTCGAATATTTGCAGCCGTAACTAAGACAATGTAAATAATACATGAATTAAGGCTGAGAAAAATTAAAGAATCTAATATAACGAAGTAGCACGAATATAAATTCCTCAATTTAAAAACATGATCTTATGGACTAATAAGATGAAAAATATTGAACATAATATAACTTATGCTATATATGTTACGGTGAAACACCGAAATCTAGAGAATGTCGACTTTCATCGGTGAATGTCAACATTCACATAGTCTCTTGGTGTGTGACCGAAATATTTTCCAAATACTCTTATTTCTGACTTACACCGGTCAATGTCGACATTCACCATGTACTAATGGTGAATGTTCAACATATAACAATATTATATTTTCTTCTCCGTCATTCAGTCGCGAATAAACGCACTTGAAACTCGAAATAAGAACTTAAGAACATGAGAACCTAAAACACACAATACATTCAAAATGAGAAAGGAAAATAATAGAAGTTAAAAACTTACTTAATTATACAGTACGTTCTAAATGAGAAAATAAAATAACAGTCTTAAAAAACTTATTAAATTATGTGATTCAAATCTTATTTATTGCAACAACTTAAACTATTATGGCACTTTATGACCTCTCTTTTCGACTTTCACCAGAGCATATCTGTGATTGACGACATGCACCAATGAGGGTCCGAATACACAAGAATGTAGTGAAATATTCGGTCTTTCACCGACGTCTTTGGTGAATGTTGATATTCTCCGGTGAAAGTCGACATTCTCCAGTTTCGGTCTTTCACGGTAACATATATAATAAGAAAAATTATATACACTACTTACAGATTCATCTGCCCTTTTCTCGAACATTCCTTTGTATAACTACGGACAACACCACAATAGTTGCTCCTTTTTCGAGCATGATTTTACATAATTTGCGACTATTTTTCCTCAAGTTAATCATAAAAAAGTAGAAAAGTACAATAGGCGGCATTTTTTGGAAACCAATCACACATGGGAATTCTGCGAAATAAAAGCAACTTAAAGGAGCTTCTCGAACAACCTGCCCATCAAATGTCGAATCGGAAGCCTCAAAACACTTGGCATGAATAATAATTAATCCTTCAGGAACGAGAAATTAAACATCCTGGATGCTATTTTAAAATTTTCACTCCACGTCGTCGGAATAATACAGTCTTGCTCATCTCAGTCAAGTTGCCGTTGTCGTCTTTAGAATGCACCTCCTTTACGCCTACTCGCCCATTGGCACTATCAAGCAGCCATCTGTTTGTTTTGGTGTATATTTTTAGCTACAGGATTTTGGCAGCATCTTCGGAAAAGAACTAGCGCCATCTCTTTTGTTAGTACCTAACTATAAACAACAAACGAAGGAATGTAAATTGTTGGGAGAAAGAATATCGAAGAATGGTATTGTTTATGCTCAATATATTTAATTTAATTAATTAACAATAATTGATTTATAAATTCAGAAATATAAAAAGGTTGTCCAAAAAAGGATTCACTAATGTATACCTCACATATTTACAATGTTTCTGCTTGTGATTTTTAAATTTAGTGATCTAATTCCTAAATGCTTTTCATTCAAAAGTAAAATGACACGCTGAAATTAGTAAGCGTGATAAAATGCTAATTACTGTCTAAATTTTATTTCATTCATTTGCTGTTAATGGCAAAAAGACGTAATTTATTTTATATAAATAAAACTTTAATGCAGAATCAATTTTCAAATAACTGTAGTTCTCAAAGGTTAGGTTCAATCATTAAAGTACGCTTTAAGTACGCAAGGGAAAAGGGAAGGAATGCCTTGGTGGAGAACTTTATGACGGAAGATGGTTTCTTATAAAGTCCACAGAATCAAAAGTAGAATCAAATCAGAAAGTAGAATTAAAAGTAGAAGCAAAATCAAAAGTAGCATCAAACCAAAAAGTAGAAGCAAAATAAGAAGTAGAATCAATTTTCAAAAAATTCTAGTTCTCAAAGGTTAGATTAAATTATTAAAGCACGCAAGGCATGTCTGCCTAAGGGAAGGGATGCCTTGGTGGAGGACTTTATGAGGGAAGCTAATCCTTTACAAAGTCCTCAGAATCAGAAGTAGAATCAAATCAGAAAGTAGAATCGAATAAAAAAGTAGAATCAAAATCAAAAGTAGAACCAATTTTCAAAAAATTCTAGTTCTCAAAGGTTAGATTCAATTATTAAAGAACGCAAAGTATGTCTGCCTAAGGGAAGGGATGCCTTGGTGGAGGACTTTATGAGGGAAGCTAGTCCTTTACAAAGTCCTAAGAATCAAAAGTAGAATCAAATCAGAAAGTAGAATCGAAATCAAAAGTAGAACCAAATTTCATATAATTCTAGTTCTCAAAGGTTAGATTCAATTTTTAAAGTACTGTTAAAGTAAGCAAGGCATATCTGCCTAAAGAAAGGGGGGCCTTGGTGGAAGACTTTCTGAGGAAAGCTTGCCCATATTATTGTTACACATGCGTAAGCCATAAAAATCATACATACATCCAGCTCATTCATCTGGGATTGAATCCAAGTAGAAGGCTTGATTTAGACTAGGAAAGCACAGTAGGGCTATGTACCTAAAAGGAGAGAATGCTTCTGTGTAGTACTTTTTAAGGGAAACATGCCCGTTTACACGTTACACATGAGGAAAACCGAGAAAACGTCCATGCAGCCAGTTCATTCGCCTGGAATTGAATCCATGCCAAAACTACTAGTGTTCAACGATTTTACCGCTCGACCGTGGTGGACCCAATCTGGGTAGAAATCAAAGGATTGAATGGTCCTAACCACTCGGCCATAGATAGAATGCTAAAACGAGCATTGTTGTCAAGGAATTGACCGATGAGATGCGGAGAAACAAAGAATACACTCTCAATTATCTTAGATGATCGGTGAGCCCGGCCTTGGCACACCTATGGTTCGCCGTTTGATTTTGAAAAGAGAAATTTGAAAAGAGTGCCCATATGAAGAATTCCATCCAATTTCAAAGTATGTACCATTAGCCATTTCTAAAATATCATGCACGCAAGGTGGAAAAATCAACGAAAAATTTTGTCACAAAGCGGATTAAATTACAAAAATATTTGTGGCAACACAAACCTTCTGGTTACTAGTTCCCAAAGCAGCTATATTCTGTAGTCAGCTGTAAAACGTTGGAAGTAATTGCTTCTAAAATAAATAAAATATCCTAATTCTTGCAACAGTCACATAGTCGAAGTTCGTGTTTCAACAGGACAATGATCCTAAGCATGCAACGAACCTCATCCGGAACTGGTTACATCCGGAACTCTATAACTCTCCTCGCCGGTTAAAGATACCGCCTATATCATCTGACATAAATTAATTGAAAATTTATGTTACAAACTTAACCTAGAGGTCAGGAAACATACAATTTCGTGTAAAGATGAACTTAAGCATATACTTCTGCAGGAACGGCACAAAATCCCCAATAGTACAACTAAGACTTTGCTTTTTCTCTATGATAAACAGATTACAAGCTGCTACAAATGCAAAAGGTATGAATACAAAGTATTAAAATTTTGTTCCTACATATTGCTGTATGATCTTCCTAATACTTTTCTGACTTTCTTGTATATTTACGTTTTTGTTCTATATATCGAGTACAAGTGATATTAAAATGAAAGTTTCATTAGATTTGTGTGTTTATTACCTCCCATGTTCGTTACGTCTAGCTAAAATTGTCAAGCATTTGCTTTGTTAGCTAATATGATAATTATAGGCGATTGCCAATACCTTTTTTACCCACTGTATTAGAGTCAAGAAACATGTGACGACGTTTACAAAAGAAGTTTAACCCTTTGACTACTAACCGGACATTTAGCTCCACCTAAAAGTTTAAAAATTACAGATGGGTTAAAAAATATAATTAGAAACTTACTGTAACGTAAACAAATCATAGAAATAAGCCAGCTGTGCAGATTTTATCTTTTGTTAGCAGCTGGTGCTAAATATTTTCCCGCCAAATGCACTGCTTTGCACGCTAAATGCCATTAAATGTTTTTTATTTATTTATTTATTTATTTATTTTGTACAAGTGTTGCCATTGATGGCTTTGAAATCGTTGAGTTTCTTAATAAAAAATTCTTTAATGTTTTACAAAATATGAAACAGACTGTAAAACAAATTCCATATTCAGGCTTCCAGATGTCAATATTAGAATGGAGGACTACGTTATTCAAAATTGGACATTTCTAGGTGCCATTGTTTTTTAGCAGCGCCAGAAACATACATACATTCATGCAGATTCTTCATTATTTAATTTCTTTAAATATAATGCAGGGCTGTAATATTTGGTGGCAACAATTTGAAAAGTGGAACGCCGTTTATGGTGAAACGTCATAAAATGCCGAAACGGAAATAATAGTCCTGCTGGGCTAAAAATATTGTAATCATAAAAAAGGAAATTATTCTTCTCCAGGTCATATTGTATTTTTTCAGAGAAATAAACACACTGTGCATTTCTCAAATGGATGTTTGTAATAATTAATATTGTAGCTTAAGATATCACTATCAATAATGTTATTCCCTAATTTCAGATATATAGTAAACAAAATATCATTTGTGACCGTTTAGAAGTGGTAAATTATTAGAGTGGTTTTTTTTATGCATAGGATCAGCAAGGAATTTACTTCGAAAAAATTTTGCAGCTTATTCGAAGGTCAGTACGTAATTATATAATATTACTTATCAGCTTTTAAAATTTATTTGCAAGTTTACTTTAACAGATTTAATTATGATATTTTAGTTCACCCGAAACTAATAGATTTTTTTACGCTGATTACAGTTACAAATTCCATTTTAATTTTACTAGTTTATTGGGAGATAGAAAAACGTAGTTACAAAAAATATAACTAGATGGCGGCACTGCAGAGTCGTTTTTAACCAGAAGCCAATCTTTTCGCTTTCAATTTGTTGCATTTTCATTTCAAACTTAGTGGGTATGAGTGGAATTTTGCAAATAACTTTGTAAGGTGTATTTCGTAAACTGCTTATAATGTTTTAAGTAAAACAAAAACTTGGCATTTATAACTGAAAATGGTTGGCACGTTTTGTAAAGCTATCTAGTTGTTTCATTTTTCTTAAAGTATACCGTTTTATTTTTCTGAGAAAATATTTAAAAATTAAGGTATAACTTCGGATTAATTGTCAGTTTTAATTTAGAATTAAGTCAAGTAATTGTTTATCTTAAAAGCTTCATTTTAATTTTAAATACCTGCACTTATTTTACCTTGATACAAAACATTTTGGTTTTGCCAAATTGGAGTATGTTTGCTTTATTTATTAATAATATTAAAAAGAATAACTAAAATAATTAGAAGTGAAAACAAAGAGCACATTACATGATAAATAATTGGATGCTGTTTACTTCGTAATGATTAAATCAACGATTAATTTAGAAATACTGTAAAACATTTAAAGCAATGATCAGATAGAGCACAGTAAAATGATTATAGAACATTATACGTTTATACATTTATTTACTTCTAGTAAAGAACATATTGGTTGGTTGATTAACTGGGTTATGTACAGTACGCAAAGCGCAAAAGGAGGAATGTCTTTGTGGAGCACTTTCTAAGGCAAAACTTCTCGTATTTTCTTGGAGAACCAGGAAATCACAAGATCGTTCGTAGGAAGCTAAACTGACAGCGTTTAACAGTTAATACACCCAAAGTCCATGTTAGATGGAACACAAAGCTGTCAATTTTGGATATACAGAGGCTGTTCACACATTTTTTAGGCGATGTATATTGTATTCACAAAACTAAATTACATAAAATTCTTGTGTTTTAAATGTTCTATTTGACATTCCTTACTCTGAACCATCTTTCGACACCGCAATTTCTAGGATAATAATGCCTTTTGAAGTGGCAGAAGAGATATTCTATCCCATTCCTCCCGAACAGCCTTCCAGAGTCCTGTTAGGGTTTCGGGATAACGCTTGGATAATGCAGTTTTTAAAAGTCCGAAAGCACAAAAATCCATAGGTGACACATCGTGAGATTTAGTAGAGATATCAGTGAAGGGTATGGCCTTGATACCAATTTTTTTTGTTCCATTTCTTTTAGGAAATTTACGGTGGATTTTGATGTGTGACTGCTAGCTTTGTCCTGATGGAGTCTCACAGATGGACGGCATTGTGGGTAAAGCGATGGTATTTCATTCAGAAACATTGGCGATAAAATATGTTCCTGATAGTACTTGGAGTTAATCTTGACATTTTTTTGCACTTTATTTTTAACTTGCCATTATAAGAAAAACCAGCGACAATCATGAATCCCTTAGAAAAACGTTCTTTCGATTCTTTGAACCATGTACTTAAATTGTTTTCTCCCCTTTTATGATAATAAATGGTTCTTTTTTTGTTAAAATCATTTAAATACACCCATGCTTCATCTATTGTGACAATTGTTTTCCATTTTTCTTTGGATAAGTATTTCTCATATAGAATTCTGCAGCGTGTCCTGCGTTGAGCGATATGCATTGGAAGAAGACGATGCACATTGCGTTTTTTCGCTTTCTTAAGATTTAAATCAACGTTTATCATTTTGTTTAAATTGGACACCGAGCATTTGAATGATTTTGCAACTGTCCCTTGACTAGGGGGATTTTTCTTTTAACATTACACAACGTACCTTTGCAATAGTCGAAGATGTCCGTTTTTTCCTTGGATACTTATTTGGAATTTTTGTTCCACTTGAGGCTCCAATTGGACGTTTTTTTTCCTTTCTTGTTGATGATATTACCTATCGACGCTTTACATATCACAAAACCATGACTCGCACATTGTTTTCGGATAACGGAATATGCATATTTCTCTTCGGAAAGAGCGTAAATGTAGCCTTCGAACCACTACTTTGTTAAATTCGCCATTTTAAATCAAAACAAAACTTTCAAGCCACAGACGATAATTTTGACTTTTAAAAACATAATACAATTGCAATGACTTCTTTTGCAGCAAACGAGTTTTTATTACTGCTTACGAAAATTGTCTAAAAAATGTGCGACCAGCCTCTGTAAATTTGGTTATAAGAATCTGCTGCACAATAAAAAGCATCCGTTTCAAAATTTAATTGTCACTATTATAACTTTATTATTTCACATGCAGTTCTTCTTTAATAATTACTAAAGCATTAAATTCAATGATCATTCATGAATTAGAAGTTAAAAGTACCATTATATAAGTACCATTAGAAGTTAAAAGTACCATTATATAAGTACACATAAAGTACTTAAACAAAAATGCATTACTTATTTCTCGACAAGTAATTTAAATCGATCTGAAAAGAAAATTACATACATAGTTGCATTAACTTTTTGCGCATCATATAATAATAAATATTGTTAATTGGTTGATTAATTGGATAAGGTAAAGTACGCGAACAGTAAGAAGTATTTGTGGAGCAATTTCTAAGGCAAAGTGTCTCATATTTTCATTACACCGTGTTTGCTGCTATATATATGGCACAGATTAGAGCTATGAGGAATAGGTTATTATATTTTTTCCCAATGGCGGTTCTAGCCATTTATAGATGTTGGTCACTACAAAGGCTGGAAGCGATGGTTTCTTTATTATCGATTGAATTGGATTATTCATTTATGGCAATGCACACGAGGGCTATCTGCCTAAAGGAAGGGATGCCTTCGTGGAGGACTTTCTAAGGGAAACTGGCTCGTATACACGTTACACATGGGGAAAACCACGAAAGCACCCATGCAGCCGGCCCATTCGCGGGATTCGAACCTCGGACCGAACTACCAGTGTTCAGCGTCTTTTACCGCTCGGCCGCTGGTGGGCTTTCTTTATTATGGAGGTATCTAATAGGTGGGACATAGCTGCTTCATATGAAAGTATAAAGTATTTTCTCCCTTCTTTCTGCACACCTTCGTGGTGTAAGGATTAGCACACTTGACACGTATTCGAGAGATTCCGGTTCGAGTCCCGATGAAGGCATTGCAGATTTCTTCAATTTCATTGTTTTGAAAAACTCTAAAATGTCTCTACAGTGGCGCCCGAACTAAAAGATGGTAGATGATGATTCTTCACCACCATAATTTGGCGACTGCGTCCCCTAATCTTCAGTCGCTCTTTAAGGCGACTCATACACCTTAAAACCCAAAAGATCTTCGAATATGTATGTGACTGTTGCAAGAATTGGGAGAAATTATTTATTTTAAAAGCAATGACTTCCAACTTTTTACAGCTGACTACATAATATAGCTAATTTCTGAAATAATAATCAGAAAGATAGTGTTACCACAAATGTTTTTAAAATTTATCCGCTTTGTGACAAAAGTGTTCGTCATGTTTCCACCTTGCGCGCACAGTTTAAAACATTCTGTCGCATAATTTAATTCCACATTTAATATGTAGCTTTTATAACATTTGGGAACGACTGTGAACCAAAAGTTGTAAGAATTTCACGTTAAATGTTTATTTTATTTGGAGTGGAGTTTATGAAATGTATTTTGTATTTTATTAAAAAAATCTATAATGTTTTCGTGCATAATTTTTTTTTGATATAAAAATATTCATCAGATTTTTTGATTAGTTAGAAAAGAGTGCCCATATACAGAATTCCATCCAATTTCAAGTATGTACCATTAGCCATTTTTAAAATATCCTGTGAACAAGGCGGAAACATGGCGAAATATTTTGCTACAAAGAGGATTAAATTACAAAACTATTTGCGGCAACAGAAATTTTCTTGTTACTAGTTTCCAAAGCAGCTATATTATGTAGTCAGCTGTAAAAGATTGGAAGTAATTGCTTTTAAAATGAATAAAATATCCCAATTCTTGCAACAGTCACATATTGGAAGATCATAAAGTGTTTAAGGTGTATGAGCCCCCTTAAAGGATTTTTCTGCATGCGTTCGTGGTGTAACGTTTAGCACACTGGGCGCATATTCAGGAGATCCAGTTTCGAGTCCCGGATGGAGCGTTGCACATTTTTCGCGTTTCTACTTCAGAAATCCTTATGACACTGCAACATAATGGCCAAAGCCACGGAATATCGGCTGTTCACCCCACGTTAAGTTCCCAAGGGAGGAAAAGAATCCTAGGCTTTGGATTTCCCGATTGTTTCCTGAACATTATAGAATATTTACAATATACTGATATTTATTACAATATATTACAATTACTGATACGCACACTGGGCGCGTATACGAGAGGTCCGAGGTTCGAGTCCCGGCGAGGACATTGCACATTTTTCATGTCTCTTTTTACAAAATAATGCAATGTCTCGACAAGTTTAACGCACTTCGTAACTTGATATAATTTTGATGCCTTGACTATGAAGAGAACTGGGAAATGTCTCGACTAGCATGTAAATTTCATGACATCTTAGAAATGGAAGTTGTACTCTTTAGGACGGAGGTTAGCTTACGTTAGGTTGTCTGAATATGGAAAAGTATACAAGGGGTATCTGATTAAACCAGTTAACTGTGGTTGACGAGTATACTCGTCATGGAGAAACGGCACGATTTTGTGTATTGACGAGTATACTCGTCATGGAGAAACGGCACGATTTTGTGTATTGACGAGTATACTCGTCATGGAGAAACGGCACGATTTCGTGTATTGACGACTATACTCGTCATACGTATAATGAAATGGAAAGATAAGAGGTTTATTTAGTGAGTACTGTACATAATGACAACGTGATAGAAACAGTGAAAAGAAAAATAATAACAAAGAAAACGGAGCTAGTGATTGATTATAATAAAAAAATGGGTGGAGTGGATATGAGATTGGAATTATCATAGCGTACTCCACAGCAAGAAAAGGATTCAAAAAGTACTACAAAAAAGATATTTCTCCATTTCTTAGACATTACGTGTCTGAATGCATTCATATTATATAAAAAAGAATAATGGAACATTATCGCGTATGAATCTTTTGCTCAAATTTATTGAAGACATTTTCGCAACGTATCCAGTTGAAAGAAATCAATCGACACAAACTCGGCCATTTAGACCTAATATAAGGCAATTATCCGGGAATCATGTTCCGGATTATATACCCGGAACATCGGAAAAAAAAACAAAAACAAAACAACCCTGCGCGAAGGTGTTCGCATTGCTAGAAACGTAATCGTGTTACTGGTGTCCGATTTGGAAAGTCCCATTGTGTATAGTAGACTGTTTCGCTGAATATCAGTGCCCACCAGCGGCCGAGGGGTAAAGTCGCTGAACACTGGTAGTTCGGTCCGAGATTCGAATCCCGCGAACGGGCTGGCTACATGGGTGTTTTCGTGGTTTTCCCCATGTGTAACGTGTATACGAGCCAGTTTTCCTTAGAAAGTCCTCCACGAAAGGCATCCCTCCCCTTTGGCAGATAGCCCTAGTGTGCTTTGCCGTAATTAAATACACCACACCACACCACACCATCGCTGAATATCACTCCACAGCAGGGATTTAAATTATTACATTTATATGTACAATATTTAAGTGAATTTGTTGTGTTTTTAGTTTAATATGTATGTAATGTATGCTTATGTTTTTAGAGTCATTAGGTTAATTGGAAGCAGAAAAGATGAAAAATATGCAACCGCCTTCGCCGGGAATCGAACCACGGACCTCTGGAATACCGGCCCAGCGTGCTACCGTTACACCACGAAGGCACGCTAGGGAAGTGGGAGCAATACCTCATATGTTAACCAACTAAGTAAACATTAGTAATAAAATTTTCAGTTTTACAAAATAAATCCATCTTTTTCATCCAATATCTTACCAGCGCAACGTACTATGTGATTGACGAATATACTCGTCAAGGCTCGATTCTGGCGACACAAAACTGTGCGTACTCTTAAACGAGGCGCCACAGTTAACTGTGTAAGAGGAGTGATGCCTTCCTGGCTGACATTCTAAAGGAAAGTCGCTCGTATTCATGCTGCACATGGAAAAAAACCACGAAAACCAGCCATGTGCCATTTCTTTCGCACGGGATCGAACATCTAGTATTCATTGTTTTAACCGCTCGGCTACTGGAAGGGTATGTTTGGAAGCATTTATAAGCCAGATAAAGGCATTATAACTAAACAGACGTATACATGCGTATTTCTCACATAAAAAACGGTTATAATAAAAACAAAATATGAAAGTATTCAGATTATAACGGTCGCCCAGAAGGGTTTGTTAAGGTTTTTCAACACTCTCGCTGAGTACGCAGTCTACCAGTATGCTGTTGCACTCCATTCTGCTAACCCCATTTTTTTGTCTTTTTAGCTTTAATATTAAGCATCATTTTCTTCGCATTTACTTCGTATAACCATCCGTGTACGGAGAAACATATTATACAACTAATAGCCCATTCCGGCTAATGCCCTTTCGGGCTAAAAATTATAGATTGTTGTGAATAATAATAATAATAATAATAATATGCCAAATACCGATTAATTTTTTATCGTATTTTATATCTTCAAACTCAACAATTAAATATAGAACTACAAAAAAATCTCCTGCACTATGTAAGAATTATGTTAATTTTATTAACAGTTAAATTCTAATTTAAACATCCTTTCCTGTCAAATTCTTAACTTCAACTTACTACTTCCGGCCAGAACGTAGTTTTGGAATCTTGCTAATATTTAATGAGGAGGAGCGGTATTTAAACCACGAAGTTACTGAGTCAGAGAGAATCAGTTTCTGATTTACGCGCGTCTGCCTTTTTGGCCACTCTCTCTCTCTCAAAGCTGTTATTACGCTCGGTCGTATTCAGGCCCTTGCTAAGCTTCGTAGTCAAATAAGTTAAGGGGCCAACTCGATTTGAATCTTGATAGCTTCGGCTATACTTCTTTAGTTAATCTTAGTTTTAGTTTAATTCTTAGTCTCTTAAGTTCAAGCCCAAGTGTCGGCTTTGTTTGTACACTCCCAGGCGGAGTTTTGTTAAATCTTATTGCAAAAATAAAGGGTTAGTTACCCTTCTACCTTGTTGTTTCTTGTCATCCGAACGTGAGCGATTATTCGCTAACTAGTTCTTAAGACTCGTAACTTTCTACAGTAACTGAGATTTACACAGTGAAAGTCTTGCAACACGATCCCATATTAAATTTAAGTTCATACTAAATCATTTACCATAATTACGTGTAAAACTCCGTTACATAAATAATATTAAATTCCAGTAAAATAAAATTCAGGTAAAATATATCCTTTATTGTCATTAGAGACAGCTCCATCATAGAAATTATACGCTAGACTTAACGTGTTTAAATATTTACGTTCACATTTTATTTTTAGGGATCGCGCATATAATAATGTCGTAACTATTTTTTTAACTAACACTACTGCCTTTGGCGCATAAAATATTTAACTACTAAATTGCCGACGTATTAATTTCCCCGGCGGTTTCTATCAAGGTAACAATTATCACGTTAAGAAAAGTATATATATATATATATATACTATATTTTTATTTTTCAATTCGTAGTCCGTGTTGGAGATATTATTCCCAAAAGAACTGAAGCTGAGAAGCTTCGAGGTTAGGTGATTCGTCTGCTTTATTGCGTAATTTATAATTAAGGAGTGCATTTTCAAAGATGAAGAATGTTAAATTAATTTAAAATAAGGCGACGAATGTTAAAACAAAATTTGAAATAATTATAAATAAACTGAAATCTTTCGAATTCGCAGATAAAATTAGGATTATTATTTTTGTTGGCTTTTAGGACAAAAGGGATTAAATTTATTACCAACTGGATAAAATTGTATTTTACGTACAAAAGTTTAAAATGGTAATATTTAATACAATTACAAATCAGCAGATAACACGAATTATATTCAGCAAATCCGTAATGAGAAGCGCACGTGCATTCATAAAAATTACATAAAAAAAGTTACGGGAACACCTATTTAACGCTGCATAAAAATCAGCTTTATGTATTTCATTAAAACAAATTACGAGTAAAATGTAAGTAAAAAGAAACAAACAAAACAGAAAGAAATGCACACACACACACACACACACACACACAAAAAAAAAAAAATCTGAAATGTTTCAGATTTTAAATTACGTCCAAAGGGGCGTTTTTTAACATTTTGTGTGTTACCTTTCTTTATTAAATATCGTGTTCCTCGCACTTAAACCATAAGATCCAGTGCAACAGCAATATCGCAAAATAGTTTTAAAACGAGCCTATCTTTAGAATTTCCGATACAGAGACTCACGCGCTGGAGATAAAAATGTTTTTTCTGCACAACGTTGCCATTGCTCGCTTTGAAATCCTTGAGTTTGTTAATCAAAAATTCGTCAAAGTTTTAAAAAATAGGAAATCGATCATAAAACAAATTTCAAATTTCAAATTTGGTCTTCCACACGCTCATATTCGTTGGAGGATTACGTTATTCAAAATTCGATGACTCTATGTACCGTTGTTTTATCACGATACGAGAAATATACATACATTTATGCAGATTTTTCATTATTTAATTTCTTCAAATATAATGCAGGACTCTAACATTTTGTGGCAACAGTTTGAAAAGTGAACCGACATTTATGAGTCCGACGCAAAATGCCAAAACGAAACTAATAGTCCTTCGGGATTCAAATCCCTTTGGACTAAAAAAAAAAAAAAAAAAAAAAAAAAAAAAAACCGAAAAGGTTTTAGATTTTATATTACGCCCAAAAGGGCATTTTTTAAACGTTTTGTGTGCTACCTTTATTTATTAAATATCATGTTCTTCGCATTTAAAATGCATAACATTCAGTTCAACAGCGATATCCCAAAATATTTAGAAACAAAAAATCAGCACATCTTTAGAACAAATCTTTAGACAAATCAGCACATTTTCACATTTCCGATACACTCGGGCTGGAGACAAAATGTTTTTTTTTTTTTTTTTTTTTTTTTTTTTTTTTTTCCGTAAAGTGTTACCATTGCTCGCTTTGAAATCGTCGAGTTTGTTAATCGAAAATTCGCTAACGTTTTACAAAATTTCAAACAGATAATAAAACAAATTCGAAATTCTAAATTCGGGATAGTTCTATATTACCCGTTCTACTGGCTTGATGGACGAAATTCAAATTTCAATTTTTATGCCTCGGAAGCTTACTTAGGATATATATTAGATTTATATATAGCACTATTCTAACATAGGTATTTGGACACAAAATGGAAATTTTTCTGAAATGACATGCCAATGTTTTCCGTATTTCCATTCTACCACTCAAATTATGGCAAAGTGGCACGTTTTAAAAAATCGCAGAGTAATTTTTAAAAAATTAGCTCTGAAAATTATAGCTTCTCAGTGTTAATTGAATTTGTTATATATTTATTATTATCTGTATTTTTATTAAAACTTACTCGATTCTGTCTTCCATAATTCCAAATTCAGGTTCATTCTAAATAAAATTCGCCCATTTTCTATGATTTATTTTAAAAATTTGTGTTTTAAAATAATTTTTATAAATTTTTCTAAAAAGACTTTGAATTGTAAAATTTTTACTTCGTCTTAAAGTAGATGTATTTCTAAGCATACCTGCAAAAAATTAAAGTTATTTTATTCAAAATTTTCTAAGCATGAATTTGCATACTGGCAAATTTTGAAATAAGCGATAATAACGAAAATGTGGTTAACACATTTTGTTAAAATTATTTGAAAGAACTGAGAGATGGTTATTTTTTCCGCTTGTGCATCAATGAAAAAAAGAAAGGAAAGTAGTTTGCTGTAAATTAAGATGTTCGCCAAAGTACCAATTCTTGGCGCACACTAAAAAACTGCGCCAAGATAAAGTTTTTAAATTTCTCACTAAAAATTATAAAATTTAACATGTAGGCATCATATGAGTTGTAAAATCGAAATATGGAAAAAATTGCATGTCATTTCAGGAAAGGTCCAATTTTGTGTCAAAATGCCTACATTAGGACAATGCTATATATAAATCTAATATATATCCTATATCGCGCCTTCGAGATATGAAAAACGCAAGTGAAATTCGTAGTCAATCGGCACAAGAAAGGAAGATATGCTTTTTTTTTTTTTTTTTTTTTTTTTTTTTTTTGGCGCAGTGTACTTTAACCAATCGACAATTTTTGTACGCTTTTACATTTTAAATGCCACTCATAAAATACAAATTTAATTCCATTTATTCTACGTTAAAGGTTTCTTATTTGTGTTTATAATTTTTTTTTTATATTCCTACATTTTTGAAATTTTTTTAAATATGGGAAGCATGTTTACGACCTTCTAAAGGAAATGAAAACAAAAACATTACATGATAGGCAGTTATTTAAGGGGACTCATACACTTTAAAACTCATAAGATCTTCGAATATGTGACTGTTGCAAGAATTGGGAAAACTTACTTACTTTAAAAACAATTACTTCCAACATTTTACGACTCACTACATAATATAGTTGCTTTCTGAAATCGTCATCAGAAAGTTTGTGTTGCCACAAATATTTTTGTAATTTAATCCGCTTTGTGGGAAAATGTTTCGTCATGTTTCCACTTTGCGAGCACAGTTTAAAACATTCTGTTGCATAATTTAATTTCATATTTAATATGTAGCTTTTATAACATTTGAAAACTATTGTGAGCCAAAAATTCTAAGAACTTCAGGTTACATTTTTATTTTATTTGGAGTTGAATTTATAAAATGTATTTCATTAAAACAATCTGTAATGTTTTCAGGAATAAAATTTTTTAATATTAAAATATTCATCATATTTTTTGTTCAGTCAGAAGATAATGCTCATATAAAGAATTCCATCCAATTTCAAGTATGTACCATTAGCCATTTTTAAAATATCGTGCGCGCAAGGTGGAAACATCACGAAAAATTTTGTCCCAAAGCGGATTAAATTACAAAAATATTTGTGGCAACACGAACTTTCCGGTTACTAGTTCCTAAAGCAGCTATATTACTATGTAGTCAGCTGTGAAAAGATGGAAGTAATTGCTTTTAAAATAAATAAAATATCCCAATTCTTGCAACAGTCACATATTCGAAGATCATAAGGGGTTTAAGGTGTATGAGCCCCCTTAAAAAGTATACAAAAAGATACGAATATTACAGTATCAAGAGTTTTACGCTTCCTACCTTGTTTCTACTGCAGCTAAAATATGCATGCAGAGAAGAAGGATATACAGGTAAAGTGTTTCTACCACTCGGAAACTTTCGTCGCAAAATACAATATGTTTACCCTGCAGTAAACCTGTATCAGCAGGGAAAACAGATTTACAGCTGCAAAGAATTTTTGCCGTTAAATACTACCTTTCTTCTAAATAAATCTTTTTTACTTCAGCCATAGAGTATATTGAAATATCGTTATCATAACTGTTTTATAAGTGACTTAATTACTGAACATTTTAAAAATTACAAACAAGCACAGTATAGGATAAGAATCAATTTTATAAAAACATTAATAACAAAAAAAAAAAAAAAAAATTGAAAGGTCTCAGATTTTAATTTACGTCCAAAGGGGCGTTTTTTAACGCTTTCTGTGTTACCTTTATTTATTAAATATCATGTTCTTCGCACTTAATCTTCTATGAAGCTTGTTTCCCAATTTCAGGATTTCCTCCGATTGACCTTCATGTTTCAAATGACAAAAAGTTTAAAGATACCATCAGCAAATTTATGTTCGATACCAAGGTGTTGTTTGAAGATCTTCCTCATCCTGCCAATCGTTTGCCAATTCAAACTATCATTTATGAAAATTCTGTTGATGATAATTTCCCTGTTGTGTGTTATACAGATGGCAGTAAAATTAATAATCGAGTTGGATTAGTTTATGTCGTTTTTCATCATAGTTCTGAACTGGAATATAAACTGTTTAGAATTCCCAATGAATGCAGTGTTTTCCAAGCCGAATTACTGTGCATTAGTGAGTCAATTAAGTGGATATCTAAGAACTGTTCGCTAAGTGCTAAATTTATTATTCGCACTGATTCTCTTTCATCCTTATATTCTCTTAGGAATATCTCCTCATATAATAAATTAATTGTCACTTCCCATGCTCTTAAAGACTTTAATAAAAAAAGGTGTTGATGTTACATTTCATTTACATTTGAAGTATACATTTCAAGAACAATAAAAAGTAATTCAAAATCATAAGAAGATAAAAAGGATCTAATCCTTAAAATTAAAGTTTAAAACAAGTATTTAATTAGAAATTTAAAAATCAAACTAGGAAGTTAAATTTAACTAACTTGCCTGCAGAATTTTTAAACCAAATGGCTAGAAATGCAAGTATTAAGTGGTGGATATAAAAGCGTTATCGTAAATTCTAGTTATATAAATATATAGCGGCCTATCACAACCAAAAGGGGAGGTGCACAACTACATGTTTTAGCAGTCTCATATACAAAACTTCAACATTACGAGGCTAATCATTTTTGAGTTATGGGAGTTACAGGTATACACAGACGTCATGAATAAAAGCTCTTCTGAATTCCTGTTAAATCCTTTTTATTCCGTTTTGGGAAAACGAGTCTTTTATTGTGTCCGAACGTACAGATTTTGGCAAAAACATCGTTCAGATTGTTTCGAGAATGGTAAAAATGGATGTTTTCGTGAAAACATGATACTTGAAATTTTTGTCGAATACAATACTTACTTCGTACAAGGAAGTAGAAATCCATTGAAATTGGCGCATATTACAGTACAACTCCAATTATTCGATCCCCTACTATCCGAATCGCTGATTATCCGAATAGCGCTTAGAATTTAAGAAAATAAAATTAAGAGGGAAACGTAATGTTTGACAGTCGATGATTTCATACATTTAGAAGGTATTTCTCCCGCTTTCCTAGAGTGCCTTCGTGGTGTAGTGGTTCTGCACACTGGGCCGGTATTCCACAGGTCCGTGGTTCGATTCCCGGCGAAGGCGTTGTTAATTTTTCATCTTGCCTGCTTCGAAATAAATCCTAATGTATCCACAGTGGCGCCCGAACTGAAAGGTTGCTGGATAAGGATTCTCCACACACAGGATTTGGCGATTAGGTCCCCTAAAAACCCCAGTCGCCCTTTAAAAAGGGGAGAATATAAGGAATTTCTACTGCTTTTCTAGCGTGCCTTCATGCTTCTGCACACTGGGCCGGTATTTCAGAGCTCCGTGGTTCGATTACCGGCGAAGGCGTTTGCTGATTTGTCATTTCTTCGGCTTCGAAAATACCTAATGTCTCTACACATTAAAAGGAGCGAACCTACACTTTTTAACTCCATGTCCTTGCTTGAAAACAAACATGGAAGCTCTTCAAGAAAATCAATGGCCCACCAGCGGCCGAGCGGTAAAGTCGCTGAACACTGGTAGTTCGGTCCGAGGTTCGAATCCCGCGAACGGGCTGGCTGCATGGGTGTTGGCGTGTTTCTCCCCATGTGTAACGTGTATATGAGCCAGTTTTCCTTAGAAAGTCCTCCACGAACGCATCCCTCCCCTTAGGCAGATAGTCCTAGTGTGCTTTGCCATAATTAAATACACTACAAGAAAAGGAATGACGGCAGCACCAAACAAAAATTTAGAGGATGTCGTTTTCAAATGGTTTTTGCAACAACCTTCTATGGGAAATCCAATCTCGGGTCCGATTCTTTGTTAAAATGTTAAGATCTTAGCTTAGAAACTTCGCTGTTCACCCTTTAAAGCAAGTAACGGCTGGGCTAAGAAATTTTTAGTGCAGTCACGGTATCCGTCAAGCGCCTACTTTGACCGAGATAGTCAGCAAGCAATGACTTGGGCACTGGTAAATACTGTACAGTACGCTGTATAGCATGCAAGCAAAAGTGTTGCTTTTTCATTTTAATTAATTAAGGGGTATCAGAAACCCCTATACCGACAATGTTAAATTGGCCATTTTCGATGTACCTCTTTCTCAAAATCTGCTGTAGATACAAGTTTGAAATTTTTTGTGTAATTAAAGTATACCTATCTGATTATACTGAAATGAGCTTTTGAAGCATTTTGAATTTTAGAGTAAATTACAGGATATTTTGTTAGGCATAGGGAAATTTAGCACTTTGCTCACACAAAAAAATTTAAAAAAATTTTTTTCTAAGTTTATTACAAAAAGCTCATTTAAGTAAATATTAGGGAACCTAATAAATAAGCCACAAAAAGTTTACGAACCTGTGAGCAGTAGTTCCTGAGAAAAGGTACATCGAGTATAAAAAAAATCACGTTTGGAGAAAAACGCGTTTTTATGTTATAAGGTATTTCTCCCACTTCCCTAGCGTGCCTTCGTGATGTAACGGTAGCATGCTGGGCCGGTATTCCAGAGGTCTGTGGTTCGATTCCCGGCGAAGGCGGTTGCCATTTTTTCATCTTTCCTGCTTCCAAAAATATGCCTAATGACTCTACAGTGGCGCCCGAAATAAAAGGGTTGTGGAATATGATTCTCCACACCCATGATTTGGCGACTAGGTCCCCTAAATCCCTAGTCACCCTTTAAAAAGGGGAGTATATAAGGTATTTCTCCCTCTTCCCTAGCGTGCTTTCGTGGTGTAACGGTAGCATGCTGGGCCGGTATTCCAGAGGTCCGTGGTTCGATTACCGGCGAAGGCGGTTGCTAATTTGTCATCTAGTCTGCCTCCAAATAATCCTAATGTCTCTACAATGCAAATATCCTCAGTGACTGAAGCAGATGACAAATTAAAACTAGATTTTTTTACAGTTCTAATTTTCATAGAAACTAAAGAATGGTATTTTTAGAAAGATAAAAGTGTAGAGAATTTGAAAATGCAAAAATCCGAAATCACAATGTTTTGAAGATTTTGGGCTTCCAACTCCCCTTAAAAACTTCTTTTTTCTTTTAAAATAGACTTTTTCTCTCATTTTCAACATACAGTAATTAATTAAAGTGTACGTTTCCCTTTCTTCGAAAAAAAAACAAATTATCCGAATGGGGTCCGGTCCTCCTTGGTTCGAATAAATGGGGGATTAATTTAACAAGAAATAGAAATTCTAAAACCTAGACCTAGAAATTCACGAAAAGAACATTATTTAAAAATAATAATAATAAGTTGAAACTAAATATGAACCCACGCAATTCTTTTCATCTCTTTTTAGCTTTCTCTTTTTATCAAAATAACAACCAAACATTGAATGACAAAACAAACATAAGCAAAAAGCTCTAAATAATGAAACGAGTACTTCATATTACGCTGCAGATTGGAGGAAACTGATACACATCTACCGCTATTATAACCATGTGTCTATTTCTTCCCCAATGCCTGAAGACAGAGATATCGAGGAATATCCTGCAGCAAAAAATTCCGAAAAAGGAAAATCAGTATCGGAACTCGGAAGAATTCGCTTATATCAAAGTCTCAAGTGATTTCCTGTCACTCGCATAAAGATGTTAGAAACTTTTGTTTTCATTGCTGAGCATTATATATGGCTAAGAATGATATCTGAAAAGGAGAAACCGCAGATTTACCATTTTTGCCCAAGAAAGATTTCTAAAGCAAAGATGAACGTACTGACTGTAGGATATGGCCCCTTATTTACTGTGGAAATGCTACATAATTTAAAAGTTTATGTTTAAGGGGGTTCATACACCTTAAAACCCATAATATTTTCGAATAAGTGACTGTTGCCAGAATTGAGATATTTTATTTATTTTAAAAGCAATTACTTCCAACATTTTATAGCTGACTACATAATATAGCTGCATTCTGCAATAGTAATGAGAAGCTTTTCGTTGCCACAAATATTTTGTAATTTAATCCGCTTTGTGACAAAAGATTTCGTCATGTTTCCACCTTGCGCGCACAGTTTAAAACATTCTGTTGCATAATTTAATTACATATCTATTATATAGCTTTTATAACATTTGGAAACTACCGTCAACCAAGAATTCTAAGAATTTCACGTTAAATTTTTATTTTATTTGGATTCGAATTTATAAAACGTATTTTATTAAAAAAAATCTGTAATGTTTTCGTAAATAAAATTTTTCATTACTAAAATATTCATCAGATTTTTGGTTCAGTTAGAAACTAGTGCCCATATAAGGAATTCCATCCAATTTCATGTATGTACCATTAGCCATTTTTAAAATATCCTGCGCGCAAGGTGGAACCACGATGAAAACTTTTGTCAAAAAGCAGATTAAATTACAAAAATATTTGTGGCAAAACAAACTTTCTGGTTACTGGTTTCCAAAGAAGTTATATTATGTAGTCAGCTGTAAAAATTTGAAAGTAATTGTTAAGATAAATAAAATATCCCAATTCCTGCAACAGTCACATATTCGAAGATCATAAGGGGTTTAAGGTGTGTGAGCCCCCTTAATATAAGTAAGGTCCATTTTTTTAAAGGCGTTTACACAACTAGCCAACTAAAATAGTTATTATAATAAAGACAGAATGATGAGTGAAGCTCTTGTAATTTCGCGGGTCCAGACAGTAATTCAAATATATAAATTCGAAAGCTTCCAGATGTTATATTACGCCAAAAGGGGCGCTTTTTTTAACGTTTTGCTTGTTACCTTTATTGAGTAAATATCGTTTTCTTTGCACTTAAACGACATGAAATTCTATTCAACAGCAATATTACAAATATTTAAAAACAGCATATGTTTAGAATTTCCGATCTACAGTCTCGCACTCTGGATATAAAATTGGTTTTTTTTTTTCGTGCAATATTGCGATTGCTCGTTTTGAAATCATCGAGATCGTTAATAAAATATTCGTTGAAGTTTTACAAAGTTTGAAATAGATAGTAAAACAAATTGAAAATCCGGGCTTCCGAGTGCCCGTATTCGGTTGGAGGACTACGTTATTCATAACTGGATGGCTCTAGCTGTAGAGCTATTACGATTATTTTTGAAGAAGGAAAGATAAAAAACCGAGCAACGTCTTCGCCTGGAATCGAACCGAGGATCTCTGGAATAAGCGCCCAGCGTGCAGATCACTACACCACGAAGGCACGCTAAGAAGGCGGGCGTGTTGGCAACAGTTTGAATATTTGTTGGTAACAGTTTGAAAAGGGAACAAACGCAGAAAGTGAAACGACGCAAATTTGAGACTACTAGTTTGAGACTATATAATGCCGTTTCGAGATTATTAGCCCTCTGGGCCTAACGCCCCTTTGGGCTAAAAATTAAAATTCAGACTTCGAAGTACCCATATTATTGCAGAAGATTTTGCGTGTGTATAAGCTCTGGATGCCGGTCTATGCCCACAATGCCAGGAATAAACATGCATATACACATCTATCCATCCCATCATCCATCCACACAAAGACGTACATACATGCATTGCATACATACATACAGGTTCTTCATTATTTAATAGCAGTAAGAATTTACGCAGCATAAAATGCTCTTCCCTCGATAGACGTATTTCTCTTTAAAAACACATTTATAATCATGGATAATAGTTTTAGCGATTCTTAAGACATGCCTATTGCGTGTCTCGTTTTCCCAAGAATCCAGTGATATATCTAATTCGTACAGCCTTTGTTTATCTTAGAATACAGAGAGGCGGAAGAGAGAATAGAAGAACAGACATGTACGGGTGGTTTTCATTACTTTAATAGCATAAGCATGGACCATTTTGTAGGTTACTAATTTTTCAGTTAAAACTTTCAGAAAATCCTGAAAGAAAATAAATTTAGGAAACAAATTTAGTCAAATACCCATACAGCTACTTGTATGCGATTTTTGTACGTTTGGTGAATAGCTACAGTCGTATAATATAACAATAAATATATAGAAACTGGACAAGACAAAAACTTGGGTTATAGTTGCAAGAAGAACAACGATTATTTGAGAAGTCAAACAACAAAAATCAGCGTTATATTTCCAAATTTTCCAGAACTAGTTTTGGGAAGCAGATTCCTTTACTCACTCCGTACCTTTGAAGCATTTTAATCAAAGATACCTACAAAGTTTCTTGTATACAATTTTTGTACGTTTGGTGAAATGCCATAGCCGAATAAAATAACCCTAAATGTGTAGAAAATGAACGAAACAGATAACAGATAATGTACAGATAATAGATAAAGTACGGATAACAGATAAAGGTATATAATAGATTAAGTACATATAAAAGCCAAACAAATGGTCCAAATAGATTCAGGAATGGTTGAAATATATATTTGCTTTGAAATATGACACTTGAATATTCTTCCTTTGCTCCGTACAGAGGCTGTTCGCACATTTTTAGACGATTTTGGTAAGCGGTAATAAAACATCGTTTGCTGCAAAAGAAGTAATTGCAATTGTACTATGTTTTTAAAAGTCAAAATTATCGTCTGTGGCTTGAAAGTTTTGTTTTGATTCAAAATGGCGAATTTAAAGAAGCAGTGGTTCGAAGGATAAATTTACGCTCTTTCCGAATAGAAATATGCATACTCCGTTATCCAAAAACGATGTGAGAGTCGCGGTTTTGTGATATCTAAAGCGTGGATAGATATCATCAACAAGAAAGGAAAAAAAAAACGTCCAATAGGAGCCTCAAGTGGGACAAAAATTCCAAACAAGTATCCAAAGAAAAAACGGACATCTTCGACTACTGCAAAGGTACGTTGTTTAATGTTAAAAGAAAATCCCATAAGTCAAAGGACAGTTGCATTGCAAAATCATTAAAATGTTCGGTGTTCACCGTAAACAAAATGATAAACGTTGATTTAAATCTTAAGAAGGCGAAAAAACGCAATGTGCATCGTCTTCTTCCAAAGAATATCGCTCAATGCAGGACACGTTGCAAAATTCTATATGAGAAACACTTATCCAAAGAAAAATGGAAAACAAATGTCACAATAGATGAAGCATGGGTGTATTGAAACGATTGTAACAAAAAAAAGAGCCATTTATTATCATAAAAGGGGAGAAAAAAATTTAAGTACATGGTTCAAAGAATCGAAAGAAAGTTTTTCTAAGGGATTCATGATTGTCGCTGGTTTTTCTTATAATGGCAAGTTAAAAATAAAGAGAGTGCAAAAAAATGTCAAGATTAACTCCAAGTACTATCAGGAACATATTTTATCGCCAATGTTTCTGAATGAAATACCATCGCTTTACCCACAGTGCCATCCATCTGTGAGACTCCATCAGGACAAAGCTAGCAGTCACACATCAAAATCCACCGTAAATTTCCTAAAAGAAATGGAACAAAAAAATTGGTATCAAGGCCATACCCTTCACTGATATGCCTACTCAATCTCCCGATGTGTCACCTATGGATTTTTGTGCTTTCGGACTTTTAAAAACTGCATTATCCAAACGTTGTCCCCAAACCCTAACAGGACTCTGGAAAGCTGTTCGGGAGGAATGGGATAGAATATCTCTTCTGCCACTTCAAAAGGCATTATTATCCTGGAAATTGCGGTGTCGAAAGATAGTTCAGAATAAGGGATGTCAAATAGAACATTTAAAACACACGAATTTTATGTAATTTAGTTTTGCGAATACAATATACATCATCTAAAAAATATGTGAACAGCCTCTGTACAAGGAAGTATATTGTTTGTACTGCTGGCAGCAACTGCAATGAAATTATGTAAAAACATATTGCTTTAATGAAATGATGAAAGGTTGACTAATAAAATGATGCAGAAACCGTTTAAATGCGGTGAAACCTAGTAAGATGACCGAATAAACGAGTAATTAATACGGAAAATCCAGAAACAAATCTATGAACATCCGTATCTTTACTACAGTTTTAATTGCATCTAAAACATTTTAACGCATATCTTCACACATTCTGTTATCAACCGGAAACAAGGTATCACGTGTTCCCTTAACTGAAGCGCTTACCGCGTAGTAGACAAGTCTAGAGTTCATAACGGAATGACCACTTAATGGAATATCATAAATGCCATAAAATTTATTTATACTTTTAGAGGCATAATTCGTGAATCGCCGTGAAATGCGGCTAGTCTGTAATGCTACAAAAGGCATACGATCGATATCATAACCGCTGTTTGTGAAAAGCAGTTAAAGTTTACTTATCTGTCCTCATTAGCAAGCGACTGTTACGACGGTCGTTTAACGGAACTGTTCGAAAGCGGGGTTGCCATTCCGTTAATGCTAATTTAGAAAACGACATTTCCGATAGAAAATATGGTAGTAACAGAGGTCTTTACAGTGTGGAGAAAATAAGAATGCAAGATATTCATTAAAAAATTACCCCCAAAAAATACCTGATGTTGTAGAGTCATTAGGTTAATGGGAAGCAGAAAAGATGAAAAATATGCAACCGCCTTCGCCGGGAATCGAACCACGGACCTCTGGAATACCGGCCCAGTGTGCTACCGTTACACCACGAAGGCACGCTAGGGAAGTGGGAGAAATACCTTATAATGTCTCTACAGTGGCGCCCGAACTAAAAGGGTGGCAGATGATAATTTCTCCTCACCCAGGATTTGGCGATTGGCTTCCCTAAAAACAACCCCAGTCACCCTTTGAAAAGGGAAGAATATAACGTATTTCTCCTACCTTCTTGGCGTGCCTTCGTGGTATAGTGGTTCGATTCCCGGCGAAGGCGGTTGCATATTTTTCATCTTTTCTGCTTCCAATTAACCTAATGTCTCTACAGTGGCGCCCGAACTAAAAGGATTGTGGATGATGATTCTCCACACCCAGGATTTGGCGACTAGGTCCCCTAAAACCCTAGTCACCTTTTAAAAAGGGGAGTATATAAGGTATTTCTTCCACTTCCCTAGCGTGCCTTCGTGGTGTAACGGTAGCACGCTGGGCCGGTATTCCAGAGGTCCGTGGTTCGATTCCCGGCGAAAGCGTTTGCGTATTTTTCATCTTTTCTGCTTCCAATAAACCTAACGACTCTAATGTTTATTGAATTAAATGAAATTATTACACTAAACAGTTATTAATTTAAATTAATATAATACGGCAAGATAAGGCACGGCAAGGTAAAATATGTTACGGAAAGTCGTGTTAGGAAAAATATGTCTTGACGGTGAAACGAACACGACGAATAGTTCCATTCCTCAGCTGTAAGTCATAACCACTTTACCGGTTGGGTGGCGTTACAACATGTAGAAAAATTAAGCAAAAAATAATGATAACTATAGTTTGTAAACAAGATAAAAATACGTTCAGCTTAGCATTAAATGACTAGACTTAAATCATGAATAATGCCATATTCATGGAATTTTGTGTCTGAGAAGCGAGTATTTGTCATTGAAAATACACTAAGGCAGTTCAGCTTTTCTTTACAAAATATTGCGGTAATAAAGCCTGAGTAAAACTTTAAGGCCAGTAAAAATTTTTGAGAAAATGGAAACATTTAAACTGAGGAATTAAAATACCATTTGATTGATAATTATTGAGCTTAAATAAAAGTAAAAAGTAGAAAAATTAATTTGCTAATATTTTATTATTAGAAAATATTACAGAATTCACAGATGAATATTTGAGCCTGAGTAAAAACTTTAAGGCCAACGTAGAAAATAACACATGAGAAAAAAATTACAAATTCTTAGAAGGTTGTGTTGAGCCATTTCTTCGAATTACTTCAAATATTCTTGTTTTCATGGATGAAACGAGTTTTTGACAAAGGGTGGGGTCGGTTTTATACCATTCATCTTCGATAGTAGATTTCAGCTCCATTTGCATAAACACTTCTTGCCAAGTCATCCCAAAGGTTTTCGATTGGGTTGAGGTCAGGTGATCTAGCTGGCCATTTCATAGTTTCAACATTGTTGACTTGGAACCAATTTTTTGTGCTGTTACTCGAATGGATCGATGCATTGTCTTGCTGATATTTCCAATTTTCTCCAGCAAGACATTCAGCATTTGGCAAAAGATGATTTGTTAGGACATTTTGGTTTCCTTGTGAATTCGTACTACCTGAAACGAATGCAACTGAGTCCACATCATTGTAAGCAAAAGCATCCCCAAGTCATGACACCCCCTCCACCTAATTGGCGCTTGGAGAATATTTCTTTTTCATTTCTTATATCATGACAGTAGAAATTCCAGCCATCTGGTTCATCCAAATTCCATTTTTTGTCGTCAGAAAAAATAATTTCTATCCATTGGTCGTCCCAGGTCATGACTTTCTGGCCAAAGTTCAAACGCTCTATTTTGTGTCTCTGCAGTAACTGAGGCTTAGTCAATTTTGCTGTATAAGTGAACCTTCCAGACCTTCTAATTGTGTTATAAATCGTTTTTTGAAAAATTTTTGAACCTGTCGTCGGAATCAGTTTCCTGGTTGAGTACTTTCCAGTAGATACAAGTTGGCAAAATCTTCTTTCATTACTCGAGAACAAAGCTTTAGGTCTTCCCCCAGTATTCTTCCTTACCATAATTGTCTTTCAATTTTAAAAAAATTTTTGACTACAGTGTTTGATCTTCCTATCTTTATCGCAATAGCACGACTACTCATTCCTGTTGAAGACAAAGCTTCGATCTCCCCTCTTTCACGATCAGTTAACTTCTTACCCTTCGCCATCTTCACAAAGATCACCAATACTTCGAAGAAACGTATGACAAATATGAAAATTGCAGCGTTGTCACAAACTAGTAGTTGCAATGGTAATTACACGATTATATTATATTTATTTTAAAAAATGACTGGTGGCCTTAAAGGTTTTACTCAGGCAGAAATACAAACTTTGTAAATAACCACGTTTCTCATAATTATGTGTTTACAAATTATGTTTATAGCATTTATTTCTTATAAATGAACTTTAATAATTAATATTATTTGAATCCCTTTTATTTCATTTTACATTTTCTCAAAAATTTTTACAGGCCTTAAAGTTTTTACTCAGGCTGTACATCAAAATACGTCAATGCAAAAAAAGCGACGAATATGACTGAGTCAAATGAATACAGTAACTATGGTCGTGAAGATGGAATACAGTAACTTATCGGACCTCTTCGCAAAAGTAACAGAAGAAGCTGAAGATGAAATCAGAAAGCCTTTAAATTACTGGGTGCTGAACTGAATTATCGAGTGCTGAACCGTTAAATTACTGGCATTCTGAAAACTCTGGCAAAAACGACGAATACTTGGTAATAAGGGAAGCAGCGCAAAGTATATTTCTGAGGCATTGCGAAGCATAATTTATTGATTCTAACTTAAATACTTTACAGGTTTCGTGGTTGAGTTTCCTGATATATAAAACATGAAAGGTAGTACAATCCAAATTTTTAAAATACAGATTTTTAAAAACGTACCTGAGAATTACCTTGTTTTTATCCCCTTCTTCTTCATTTATAATATAGATGTCAGAGTTTGCACAGTAACTGAAACATTTGCTGGGACATTTAAATAGTGTCTAGTAGCAAATGCGATTATTCGCCGTGGCCATTTCGCCGTAGCCGTTTCTCAGTCAAGACCTATTTTTCTTTACAAGACTGCATTATATCTTGCCGTTGATTTAAATTAATAACTCTGTTTAGTTTAATAATTTAATTTAATTTAAGAAACATTTTACATAAAATTATATACAAAATGTTTTTGCGTATATTTTTATACAAATACACCGTTACACAAGATATATTAATTTTTAAAGAATAAGATGCTGGAAAAATTCCTTTTCCGTTTTCCATTCAGATTTCCTGCTTGCATGATTGATTTTTCTGAACTACAGAGGCTGTTCACACATGTTTTAGACGATGTATATTGTATTCACGAAACTAAATTACATAAAATTCTTGTGTTTTAAATGTTCTATTTGACATCTCTTATTCTGAACTATCTTTCGACACCGCAATTTCCAGGATAATAATGCCTTTTGAAGTGACAGAAGAGGTATTCTGTCCCATTCCTCCCGAACAGCTTTCTAGAGTCCTGTTAAGGTTTGGGGACAACGTTTGGATAATGCAGTTTTTAAGTCCGAAAGCACAAAAATCCATAGGTGACACATCGGGAGATTGAGTAGGGATATCGGTGAAAGGTATGCCTGCATACCAGTTTTTGTTCCATTTCTTTTAGGAAATTTACAGTGGATTTTGATGTGTGACTGCTAGCTTTGTCCTGATGGAGTCTCACAGATGATGGCACTGTGGGTAAAGCGATGGTATTTCATTCCGAAACATTGGCGATAAAATATGTTCTCGATAGTACTTGGAGTTAATCTTCACATTTTTTTGCACTTTCTTTATTTTTAACTTGCCATTATAAGAAAAACCAGCGACAATCATGAATCCCTTAGAAAAACGTTCTTTCGATTCTTTGAACCGTGTACTTAAATTTTTTTCTCCCCTTTTATGATAATAAATGGCTCTTTTTTTTGTTACAGTCATTTAAATACACCCATGCTTCATCTATTGTGACAATTGTTTTCCATTTTTCTTTGGATAAGTATTTCTCGTATAGAATTCTGCAGCGTGTCCTGCGTTGAGCGATATGCTTTAGAAGAAGACGATGCACATTGCGTTTTTTCGCTTTCTTAAGATTTAAATCAACGTTTATCATTTTGTTTAAATTGGACACCGAGCATTTTAATGATTTTGCAACTGTCCTTTGACTAGGGGGATGTTCTTTTAACATTAAACAACGTAACTTTGCAATAGTCGAAGATGTCCGTTTTTTACTTGGATAATTGTTTGGAATTTTTGTCTCACTTGAGGCTCCATTTGGACGTTTGTTTCCTTTCTTGTTGATGATATTACCTATCGACGCTTTAGATATCACAAAACCATGACTCTCACATCGTTTTCGGATAACGGAGTGTGCATATTTCTCTTCGGAAAGAGCGTCAATGTATCCTTCGAACCACTGCTTTGTTAAATTCGCCATTTTGAATAAAAACAAAACTTTCAAGCCACAGACGATAATTTTGACTTTTAGTAACATAGTACAATTGCAATTACCTCTTTTGCAGCAAACGATGTTTTATTACCGCTTACAAAAATCGTCTAAAAAATGTGCGAACAGCCTCTGTAGCTGATTAAAATTTCAAGAACGTTTCACGATTTATGTAAACATTGTACCCGCGTAATTTTAGAATCGGTAATATAACTTCTGTTATATCAGAAATTTAGCCCCAGTTCCGTTGGATACTGACATAATTTTTCAACTGTCTATGAGTAATTTCTTCATATCTCCTACTTATAAATAGCTATGCATATTAAAAGCAACCTTTATTAAGTATAAAAAAGATAAACAGAATTATTAAACTAAATAAATCTAATACGAATATAATAGGGCAAGATTAAGTATAGTCATGTAAAGAAAATATGTCTTGATGGCAAAATGTCCTAGACCCTGTCTAGCACGTTCTATGATTCGATCTAAATATACTCCCGATTTCTCGGTTACAGCTGAAAACATTGCAGACGAAAATATCGCAGAAAAAAGATCGCAAAGGGAAAACGTCGTGGTACAAACGTCGCCGGCAAGGTAAAAACATCATGGAGAGAAGAAAGCAAACAGAAAACATCAGAGTTTTAAACTAGTATTAAGATAAATGTAAAATCGCATTAGATAAATTTATAATGGATTTCGAATTCTAAATGGATAATATATTTGCTACTTCATAAAGATCAGCTTCTTATTCAGTCAGTTGTTTATCTTTTTGATATATGTATATGAAGCAAAGAAAAACTCCGTTTCCTTTAGATATATTCCGATCTCAAATATTTGTGATTAATCATTTTTATATAAAGTCCAGCAGGTATAGAGTTTTATTTTTATGAAGTGTAAGTAAAGCTGGTATATTTCTATTTCATAATAAAGATGATTTGAGTGGACATTAAAACTATGTTTAAAAAAATAAAATCTCAAACATTTCAGATTTTATATTACGACCAAAGATGCGTTTTTTGACGTTTTGTGTGTTACCTTTTTATTAAATATTATGTTCTTCGCACCTAAACCACACAAAATTCAATTCAACAGCAATATCAGCAATATCACAAAATATTTAAAGGGACTCCTACACCTTAAACCCCTCATGATCTTCGAATATGTGACTGTTGCAAGAACTGGTATATTTTATTTATTTTAAAAGCAATTACTTCCAACTTTTTACAGCTGACTGCATAATATAGCTGCTTTGGAAAATAGTAAACAGAAAGATTGTGTTGCCACAAATATTTTTGTAATTTAATCCTCTTTGTGACAAAATATTTTGCCATGTTTCCCCCTTGCGCGCATGATATTTTAAAAATGGCTAATGGTACATACTTGAAATTGGATGGAATTCTTTATATGGGCACTATTTTCTAACTGAACCAGCAATCTGATGAATATTTTAATACTGAAAAATTTTATGGGCGAAAACATTAAAATTTTTTTTAATAAAATACATTTTGTAAACTCAAAATAAAATAAAAATGTAACTTGAAATTTTTAGAATTTTAGGTTCACAGTAGTTTCCAAATGTTATAAAAGCTATATATTAAATATGGAATTAAATTATGAAACGGAATGTTTTAAACTGTACGCGCAAGTTGGAAACATGACGAAAAATTTTGTCGCAAAGCGGATTAAATTATAAAAATATTTGTGGCAACACAAACTTTCTGATCACTATTTCAGAAAGCAGCTATATTATGTAGTCAGCTGCAAAAAGTTGGTAATAATTGCTTTTAAAATAAATAAGTTATCCCAATGCTTGCAACAGTCACCTATTCGAACATCTTATGGGTTTTAAGGTGTATGAGTCCCCTTAATCATATAGAATCATTTTTCAGAATTTTTCGAAACTGGGAAATTACCAGTGCCCTCGCCGGGACTCAAACCACAGACCTCTCGATACGCGCCGAGTTTGCCGACCATTACACCACAAAGGCATGCTGAGAAGTTGGAAGAAATACCTTATGAACACGCAAACGTTTGTCTAAAAATGAATATGCATAGAATTAGCAATTTTTAAATGAATATATATTACTTTGATTTAAAAATTGCTAATTTTGCTTTAAAGCAACTTAATTTTTTACAAGAAGCAATGAAACAACTCAGAAAAATGTTTCATCTAAAATGGAATCTTAACATAGTATCCTTTGCATTCACGCAAAGCATGCCAATTGGTACATAGAATGACACCTGATATTAATCTAAATTTAGTCCAGTCTTTAGTATGAACTCCAATAAACCGACAGGTTAGCTAAATCTGAGAACATTATCTTTACCGCTGGTTCTATCAAGGGAAATTTCCAAATTATACTTGTCTGAATACGAGCCATTTGCCGTCCATTAGTCAAACGTTTTCTCTCGAAAGCTGAAGGAATATTGAAAAGAAATGATTAATTCATTTTCTTGAGCCTTATCAGTGAAAATGCACTGCAGAGCTTTAATGACCTGAATGGGTAATCATTTTTGTCTCTCGGCTTTTGTGAAAAATTATGGCGTAACATTTGTTTTTACTAGAAAATGATAATGATGTTTTCAATTATTCTGTTACTTTACGATCGTCTGCAAAATCGCAATGCATTCTTTATTATTCGTGAAGTATTGAAATATCTGTAATGCATGAAAACTTAGTTTTTGATATCATCGAAATAAACTCAGTGCATCAGATTACCAAGTATGAAGAATGTGTGTAAAGACGTTAGGTTATTTCGAGGCCAGAGAGATGAAAAATGAGCAAAGCCTTCGCCGGGAATCGAACCACGGATCTATGGAATACGCGCCCAGCGTGCAGACCACCACACTACGAAGGCATGCTAAGAAGGCGGGAGAAATACATTATATACTCCTCCCTTTTAAAGGGCGACTGAGGTTTTCAGGGGACCGAATCGCCAAATCTTGGGTGTAGAGAATCATCATGCACCACCCTTTTAGTTCGGGCGCCACTCGTACAGTTATTAGATTATTTCGAGGCCGGAGAGATGAAAAATGAGCAACACCTTCGCCGCGAATCGAGCCACGGACCTCTGGAATACCCGTCCAGCGTGCAGACCACCACACTGCAAAGGCATGCTAAGAAGGCGGGAGAAATACATTATATACCCCCCTTTTAAAGGGGACTGAGGTTTTCAGGGGAGCGAATCGCCAAATCCTGGGTGTAGAGAATCATCATCCACCACCCTTTTAGTTCGGGCGCCACTCGCAGAGTTATTAGATTATTTTGAGGCCGGAGAGATGAAAAATGAGCAACGCCTTCGTCGGGAATCGAACCACGGACCTCTGGAATATGCACTCAGCGTGCAGACCGCCATTCTACGAAGGCATGCTAAGAAGGCGGAAGAAATACCTTATACGTGTAAGTTAATATTGTTACGAATTTTGTATTTAGGTTACTAATTTTAGCAGAATTATAATTAAAATTGTTTTATTTCTTCGTGCAATGTAGTGCTTGATAAATTTTAAGAGAAAGCTATGCGGGAAAAGTAAAAATACAGGAGCGCGGACATTTAACATTGAATAAAAGTTTACCTCAGTAATTTATATTTAATACCAAATATTAAAGCCCTAATTATATTTACAGTTATTAAATAATGAACAGTCTGCATGAATGTATGTATCTTTCTCGCACTGAGGAAAACAACGGTCCCTAAAGCCGTCCAGTTATGAATAACGTAGTCCTCCACTCGAATATAGGCATCAGGAAGCCAAATTTGGAATTTCTTTTATTATCTCTTTCATATATTTAGAAACATTAAAGAATTTTTGATTACGAAATCCTATGATTTAAAACAAAGAGAGCTATGGCGACGGTTTACGAGGGGGGGGGGAATTATCTCCAGCGCGGAAAACTGTGTATCTCAAATTCTACAGATATACTCTTAAATATTTTGTGATATTGTTGTTGAATTGAATTTTATGTCGTTTAAGTGCGAAGAACGTAATATTTAATAAAAAGGTAACACACAAAACGTCAAAAAACGCACCTTTGGTCGTAATATAAAATCTGAAATCTTGGAGATTTTATTTTTTTAAACTTAGTTTTAATGCCTACTCAAATCATCTTTTATTTTGAAATAGAAATATACCAGGTTTACTTATACTTTTACTTACAATTTTTTATTTCTGAGTTTGCAGTACTAAAATGGCACAAATGTTGTTTTTATGTTACCTGGTATGTAGTCTTACTTGACATGACTTTGGCCGTGTTTCCACGCAAACGTACTAGGTGGCAGGGCTGTGCTTAGAAATACACTGTTCGGATTGTTGTCACATTCGTTAAGGGGACTCATACACCTTAAACCCCTCATGATCTTTGAATAGGTGACTGTTGCAAGAATTGGGTTATTTTATTTATTTTAAAAGCAATTACTTCCAACGTTTTACAGCTGACTACATGATACAGCTGCTTTGGAAACTAGTAACCAGAAAGTTTGTGTTGCCACAAATATTTTTGTAATCTAATCCTCTTTGTGACAAAATATTTCGCCGTGTTTCCACCCTGCGCGCATGATATTTTAAAAATGGCTAATGGTAAATACTTGAAATTTGATGGAATTCTTTATATGGGCACTATTTTCTAACTGAACCAACAGTCTGATGAATATTTTAATATTGAAAAATTTTATGGGCGAAAACATTAAAAATTTTTTTAATAAAATACATTTTGTAAACTCAACTCAAAAAAAAAAAATAAATAAAAATTTAACGTGAAATTTTTAGAATTTTAGGTTCACAGTAGTTTCCAAATGTTATAAAAGCTATATATTAAATATGGAATTAAATTATGAAACAGAATGTTTTAAACTGTGCGCGCAAGTTGGAAACATGACGAAAAATGTTGTCACAAATCGGATTAAATTATAAAAATATTTGTGGCAACACAGACTTTCTGATTACTATTTCAGAAAGCAGCTATATTATGTAGTCAGTTGTAAAAAGTTGGTAGTAATTGCTTTTAAAATAAATAAGTTATCCCAATGCTTGCAATAGTCACCTATTCGAACATCTTATGGGTTTTAAGGTGTATGAGTCCCCTTAAGGTGACACGATCGTGAGCAAAGAGTGAAGATAAGTTCTGGGTTAATCTCAGGAAAGTCCCCATTGAAACGTGGAACATTACTAAGCAAGCATATATAGGCGAACCATTTTCAAGAAATCGTGTTTTCGAGTGGCACAAAAGGTTTCGCGAAGGCATACATTCCGTGCAAGACAATCCCAAACCTGGTCGCCCGTCTACTGGCAAACGTGGAGCGTGTAAGGCAGTTATTGCGAGAAGACCGTCCTTGTAACCGTGCATATGATATTAGAAGAACTGAATTTGAATTGTGATGTGTGTCGCAAGATTTACGCGAAGATTTAGGAAAATGGAAACTTGATGCAAGAATCTTCCCTTACTGATCAGAAACGGAAACAGGAAAGACGAAGAATTCCTGTTAAACTATTGGGTAGAGCTAGACGTTTTCTTATATTTGCCTCAAGAGATTATTTATTGCCAAAGTTTCTTGTTTCCGTGACTTAAGGAAAGATTCTTCAAGATTATTGCAGACATCCAACGGGTTCTGTGACAAATGAGCTTGCAAGCACCACAGTTGAAGATTTCGACGCTTGCTTCCAGAAACGTTGGCAGTTCTGCATAGAAACTTTGCCAGTTGTGTATATGTTACGGTAAAACACCGAAATCTGGAGAATGTCGACTTTCACCGGTGAATGTCAACATCCACATAGTCTCTGAGTGTATGTCCGAAATATTTTCAAAATACTCTTATTTCTGACTTACACCGGTCAATGTCGACATTCACCATGTACTAAGGGTGAATGTTGAACATATAACAATATTATATTTTCCTCTCCGTTATTCAGTCGCGAATAAACGCCCTTGAGACTTGAAATAAGAACTTAAGAACATGAGAACCTAAAACACACATTACATTCAAAATGAGAAAGGAAAATAATAGAAGTTAATAGCTTACTTAATTATACAGTACGTTCTAAATGAGAAAATAAAATAACAGTGATAAAAAACTTACTAAATTATGCGATTCACATCTTATTTACTGCAACAACTTAAACTATTATGGCACTTTATGACCTCTCTTTCCGACTTTCACCAGAGCATATCTGTGATTGTCGACATACACCGGTGAGGGTCCGAATATACAAGAATGTAGTGAAATATTCGGTCTTTCACCGAAGTATTTGGTGAATGATGATATTCTCCGGTGAAAGTCGAAGTTCTCCAATTTCGGTCTTTCACGGTAACATATAGATAGCCGAGGGGGCTACTTTGATAGCAGCTGGGATCATTACTTGATAAATGTAATTTTCTTTTATGACCTGTGTCCTGGAACGTCTCTGACAAGTGATGTCTAAGACCAGGGCATTTCTCCTGCTCAAAAATGACTGAATAGGTTTCTAATCAAGCAATTCTAGTTGAGTTACGAATTCTATAAAGCAATAAGAAAAAATCTGCAAAATTTTCAGATTTAAAATTGCGTCCATTCAGGCGTTTTTAAACATTTTGTGTTTCCTTTATCTACTAAATATCATGTTCTTCGCATAAAATTCAATTCAACGCCAATATCACAAAACATTTAAAAACAGCAAAGCAACAAATCTTTAGAATTTCCGACATCTTTAGAATTTTTCCATACAGTGTTGCCATTGCTTGCTTGGAAATCTTGTATTGCAAAATACAATACAATACTTCGGTGAAGTATTGCAAAGCATGAAATCGATTATAAAACTTATTTCAAATTCAAATTAGGGTTCCACATGCCGATATTTTATGAAAGATTACGTTATTCAAATTTTGATGGCTCTAGGTACCGTTGTTTTACCACAGTGCCACAGTCAAGCAGATTCTTCATAATTTAATTTGCTTAAGGGGACTCATACACCTTAAAACCCATAAGATGTTCGAATAGGTGACTGTCGCAAGAATTGGGATAGCTTATTTATTTTAGAAGCAATTACTACCAACTTTTTACAGCTGACTACATAATATAGCTGCTTTCTGAAATAGTGATCAGAAAGTTTGTGTTGCCACAAATATTTTTATAATTTAATCCTCTTTGTCACAAAATATTTCGTCATGTTTCCAACTTGCGCGCACAGTTTAAAACATTCTGTTTCATAATTTAATTCCATATTTAATATACAGCTTTTATAACATTTGAAAACTACTGTGAACCTAAAATTCTAAAAATTTAATGTTACATTTTTATTTTATTTGGAGTTGAGTTTATAAAATGTATTTTGTTAAAAAAATTTTTAACGTTTCCGTCCATAAAATTTTGCAATACTAAAATATTCATCAGATTGTTGGTTCAGTTAGAAAATAGTGCCCATATAAAGAATTCCATCCAATTTCAAGTATGTACCATTAGGCATTTTTAAAATATCATGCGCGCAAGGTGGAAACATGGAGAAATATTTTGTCACAAGGAGGATTAAATTACAAAAATATTTGTGGCAACACAAACTTTCTGGTTAGTAGTTTTCAAAGCAGCTATATTATGTAGTCAGCTGTAAAAAGGTGGAAGTAATTACTTTTAAAATAAATAAAATATCTCAATTCCTGCAACAGTGACATATTCGAAGATCATGAGGGGGTTTAAGGTGTGTACGAGTCCCCTTAAAAGTAATACAGGTGATAATATTAGGTGGCTACAATTTGAAAAGTGAAACAACGGTTATCGTGAATCGACACAAAATGCCAAAACGAAATTAATAGTTCTTTCGGGCAAATTGCCCCTTTGGACTAATAATAAGCTTAAAGTAAGATTGTGAGGTATTTCTTCCACTTTTCTAGCGTCCTTCGTGGTGTAACGGTAGCACGCTGAGCCGGTATTCCAGAGGTCCATGGTTCGATTCCCGGCGAAGGCGGTTGTTATTTTTCATCTTTTCTGATTCCAATTAACCTAATGGCTCTACAAGTGGCGCCCGAACTAAAAGGTTTGTGGATGATGATTCTCCGCACCCAAGATTTGGCGACTAGGTCCCCTAAAACCCTAGTCGCCCTTTTAAAAGGGGAGTATGTAAGGTATTCCTCTCACTTTCCTAGCGTCCTTCGTGGTGTTGAGGTTCAGCACGCTGGGCCGGTAGCTTTCTCTTAAAATTTATCACGTACTGCATTGCACGAGGAAATAAAATAATTTTAATTATAATTCTACTAAAATTAGCTACCTAAATACAAAATTCGTAACAATATTAACTTACACATATAAGGTATTCCCGGCGAAGGCGGTTGCATATTTTTCATCTTTTCTGCCTCTAAAAAATCCTATTGACTCTACAAGATATCGAAGGGGGGAAGCATGTGCCCAAACTCTCGAAATCTTCGGACTACAAGGCATGTGGTCACAAGGGCACTAAACAGGAATGACGATAAATAATAATAAATTGTGAAAGCTTGTGATTAGTTCCATGCTGCTTGTTGGGATGCCGAATAATCTTTAAGATATAATAAAAAGATGAGTTTTAAAAAATCCGTTAAGATGGATTCGAATGTTCTTTCGACGACTATCGATTGAAAACAAAAGCATAAAAAGTACTGCATGCTATTTAAGGGGACTCATACACCTTAAAACCCTCATGATCTTCGAATATGTGACTGTTGCAAGAATTAGGATATTTTATTTATTTTAAAAGCAATTATTTCCAACTTTTTATAGCTGACTAGATAATACAGCTGCTTTAGAAACTGGTAACCAGAAAGTTTGTGTTGCCACAAATATTTTTGTAATATAATCCTCCTTGTGACAAAATATTTCGCCATGTTTCCACCTTGCGCGCACGATATTTTAAAAATGGCTAAGGGTACATACTTGAAATTGGATGGAATTCTTTATATGGGTACTATTTTCTAACTGAACCAACAATATGATGAATATTTCAATATTCAAAAATTTTATGAACGAAAACATTACAAATTTTGTTAAGAAAACACATTTTATAAACTCAACTCAGAATAAAATAAAAATTTAACACGACATTTTTAGAATTTTAGGTTTACAGTAGCTTCCAAATGTTATGAAAGCTATATATTAAATATGGAATTAAATTATGAAACAGAATCTTTTAAACTGTGCGCGCAAGTTGGGAACATGACAAAAAATATTGTCACAAAGCGGATTAAATTATAAAAATATTTGTGGCAACACAAACTTTCTGATGATTATTTCACAAAGTATTATGTAGTCAGCTGTAAAAAGTTGGAAGTAATTGCTTTTAAAATAAATAAGTTATCCCAATTGTTGCAACAGTCACATATTCGGAGATCTTATGGGTTTTAAGGTGTATGAGATCCCTTAAATGAATCACATTCTTGACCTAAATTTTGCTGTATCTTACATTTCCACCACTTCCAACGCAAAAAAGTAATTTCGTCACATCGCCGTAAAAACTGTTTTTGTTAGATGGCAGGATAATATTTTCAGTTATTCGATAAAGGCAGCAGCAAAAATATAACAAAAACACTTTTTTAACTTCTATCCCTGTCTCGCAAGGCCTTTTCTAATAGTGGCGGCAGACGACCTCCAGCAGCACCAATCGAAAACGTCCAGCGCAGAGGCCGCAAACATTATCCCAAAGATACGGTCTGTCGAACTATTCTCTCTCAAGATTTATTGGCGATGGGCAATTATTGGCCACATGCCAACGAGGGCGTGCCCCCCCTCTCTTTAGAGGGGATGAAATTCTTTCGGAACAGAAGGAGACAGGGTGGTGTTCTTTTCTGCCCTCCTTCTTAACCTCCTTGAATATCACGGGGCGTTGTCATTATCATCGTGGTGGTATTGATGGATGAGGTCAGTGCTAGAGGAGAGGAAGCTAGGGTTGTCTTACCATTCCAATTTCGATTCTTGTCTTCTGATTGTGAGAAATACAATGTTTTTGATTAAAAATGTACTTTGTGAAAGATTGGAGGACAGCAATAAGAAAGATTCGATCTTACCGCATTCAATTTGTAAAATGCCTAGCTTAGAATTTTTTTTTAAGGGGAGAAAACACCACAGGTTCTTAAGGGGACTCATACACCTTAAAACCCATAAGATGTTCGAATAAGTGACTGTTGCAAGAATTGGGATAACTTATTTATTTTAAAAGCAATTACTTCCAACTTTTTACAGCTGACTACATAATATAGATGCTTTCTGAAATAGTCATCAGAAAGTTTGTGTTGCCACAAATATTTTGATAATTTATTCCGCTTTTTGACAACATTTTTCGTCATGTTTCCAACTTGCGCGCACAGTTTAAAACATTCTGTTTCATAATTTAATTCCATATTTAATATATAGCTTTTATAACATTCGGAAACTACTGTGAAGCTAAAATTCTAAAAATTTCATGTTAAATTTTTATTTTATTTTGAGTTAAGTTTATAAAATGTATTTTATTAACAAAATTTTTAATGTTTTCGTCCATAAAATTTTTCAATATTAAAATATTCATCAGATTGTTGGTTCAGTTAGAAAGTAGTGCTCATATAAAGAATTCCATCAAATTTCAAGTATGTACCATTAGCCATTTTTAAAATATCGTGCGCGCAAGGTGGAAACATGGCGAAATATTTTATCACAAAGAGGATTAAATTACAAAAATATTTGTGGCAACACAAGCTTTCTGGTTACTATTTTCCAAAGCAGCTGTATTATGTAGTCAACTGTAAAAAGTTGGAAGTAATTGCTTTTAAAATAAATAAAATATCCCAATTCTGGCAACAGTCGCATATTCGAAGATCATAAGGTGTTTAAGGTGTACGAGTCCCCTTAAATGAGCTACATAAAGCTAGAAATCTTAATAACAGACCTTGGTGTTGGATTGTAGACACATTAGGTATTTTTTGGAAGCAGAAGAATTTAATCCGAGTTATTTAATATCCAAAGATTAATTGCAAATTAGAGTAACATTTTAAAATTATTAACTGAAATTTCTAAGATATCTTAGTTAAAAGAAATAGAAGCAAATTTAGAAAAAAAAACTGAAGTTTGCAACAAAACAAAATACTTCATCATTAAAGAAGGTATTATTCAAAAGTGTTAGTTTAAAAAACAAAACAGCCTCTATTTCGTAGTTTGCAGCTAATAGTAATTGGTTTATCTATTTTGAAGTACCAGTTTGTTTGCTGCTATGTAATGAATGATCAAATCAGTGCTAAATATATTTATTAATTTTTATTAATTATTATACTAAATAAATTTATTATTTGATTACTAAGTAAATTTATTATTCAAAGCATTAAGTAAAAATAAACACATAAAATAATTCTGAAAGGTTTCAGATTTTAACGATAGGCCAAATGGGTTTGTTAAGGTATTTTTACGCTCTCGCTGAGTTAGGAGTTAACAGTTTAGTCTCTTGTTATACTGACTCATACTAAGCCATTTTTGCTGTCTTTTTAGCTTTAAACATAATTTTATTTGTTAAAAAGCCAAATACCATTCCACAGCAAAATAAAAAAAAAAAAATTAAAAGCAGCATATTATTATATGTTCATAATTCCGGATGCAGAGTGTGTGGGACACAATTTTCTGAGTTTCTTGGTCATTTCGCAGTTCATCATATGAGTGTTCAGTTTTTTGACAACGAAAGCTTTCCAAAACATTTTTTGTCTTTTTACTACTTGCCCAAAGGGTGTTAGCTCAGAAGGGCTATTAATTTCGTTTTGGAATTTTGCGTCGAAAACTTTAAATGTTCGCTTCACTTTTAAAATTATTGCCTCCAAATATTATCGCCCTGTCTTACATTTAAAGAAATTAAGTAATGAAGAATCTGCATAAATGTATGTATCTTTCTCACATTGTGATAAAACAACGGTACCTAGAGCCATCCAATTTTGAATAATGAATATCTCCACCGAATATGGGCATCTAGAAGGCTTAACTTGGAATTTGGAATTTATTTTATAATCGAATTCTCATTTTGTAACACTTTAACGAATTTTTTATTAACAAACCCAAAGATTTCAAAGCGAGCAATCGCAACACTGTAGGAAAAAGAAACATTTTTATCTTCAGTGCGCGAGACTGTGTATCGGAAATTCTAAAGATATGCTAATTTTAAAACTAATTTGTGATATTGCCGTTAAATTGAATTTTATGGTTTAAGTGCGAAGAACATGATATTTAACAAATTAAGGTGACACACAAAACGTTCAAAAAAAAAAAAAAAAAAAAAAAAAAGTACCTTGGACGTAATATGAAATCTTAAAGCCTTCAGATATTTTTTAATGTTCTCTGTGTTTCCTTTATTTATTAAATGTCACGTTCTTGGAGATTACGGCACATAAAATGTGATTCAACGGCAAAATTACAAAAATAAAAATAAAAATAAAAATAAAAATAAAAAAAAATAAAATAAAATAAAATAAATAAATAAATAAATAAATAAATAAATAAATAAATTTAAAAAAAAATCTGAAATGTTTCAGATTTTAAATTACGTCCAAAGGGGCATTTTTTTAACGTTTTGAGTGTTACCTTTATTTATTAAATATCATTTTTTTTTGCACTTAAACCATAAAATTCATTTCAAGAGCAATATCGCAAAATAATGTTAAATTAAGCATATCTTTAGAATTTCCGATATACACAGTCTCGCGAGCTGGAGATAAAAGTATTTTTTTTTTTATATATAACGTTGCCATTTCTCGCTTTTAAAGCATTGAGTTTGTAAATCAAAAATTCGTTAAAGTTTTACAAAATATAAAATCTATAATAAAACAAATTCCAAATTTGGGATTTCAGATGCCCATATTCGCAGTAGGATTTCGTCATTCAAAATTCGATGGCTCTATGTACCATTGTTTTATCACAATGCGAGAAATAGACAATCATTTATGCAGATTTTTCATTATTTAATTTCTTCAAATATAATGCAGGACTCTAACATTTTGTGGCAACAGTTTGAAAAGTGAACCGACGTTTATGAGTCCGACGGAAAATCGCAAAACGAAAACAATAGTCCTTCAGGGACAAAGCTCTTTGGACAAATAAATAAATAAATTGTGGTGTTGCGTGGCCCCAACTTGCCCGCAACTGTAGTAGTGACTGTTATGAACTGAAAATTACACAAACTCTTAAGAAGGGTTTAACTCTCTTTTTATTCCACTTTAGAAGTTACAGATGCGTTCACTTGACGCTCACCAATTACGCCGACCCGGCGGTTAACTAAAAATCGAAAAGTACAACTAAAAATAAATAATCAGAATGAATAATTAACAAGGTCACTACCTACGAGGCTCTCTAAACGTGACTAACTTAACCGCGTTCTAAGATACAGCTGAGATTTCAGCAAACTTTCTGAATAAGAAGTTGAAAGATTCAACTAACTGCCGAAGTAGGCTCACAGGCCGAAACGCGCGGTTCTTAAAGTTCTACCTAGCAACCTTCACGCTCGTGAATCAAGAAAGCACACCTACAAAATTTTCCCTTCTATTTAACTCAAAAATACTTCCGCTGAAATACTTTGCGCGTTCTACTAAAATTTACATACTCTGGCATTGGCAATTCCAGGGGAAAGTAAAGGCTTGACAGGAAAAATAGCTTAAAATAAATGTTAGTTAAAATAAATATAAACTCTACAAAATAAAAATTAAAAAAAAATAAATAAAACAGCATACCTTTAGAATTTCCGATTGACAAATTCGCGCGGTGGAGATAAAGTTGTTGCTTTCCGTAGAATGTTGCCATTGCTTGGCAATCTATACGTATTTTTCTTAAACTTTCATTCCTGTTATTTATTTTTTACAAAAATCGTAGGTAACTAACGAGATTAAATTATCAGAAATTACAATGAGAACTCTCAAATAGGTGATTTACATGAAAGCATGAAATATTTTTCCGCAAACATGATAATATACTGGTAATATTAACATACATTTCATTCACATAGAAAGGTCAGTTGTTACGATGAATGCAATTGAGAATGAAGCCTTCGAAATCTCACTGAATCTATTCAGGTACCATAAATGCCAATAATGCAAAATATTCCAAAATAAAAACCTCCATCCTCATTTTTCACGACTCCATTTCCTTCGAAAGAAGAAAAACCTGAGTCGAAAAAAGAACTTGAATTCGAGAAAAAAGGCCGGAAAGAAGTGAACACCGTGTCGCCTTTTTTTCCCTTTAATTCAATCCAAATTCGAGATTTACTTTAAAAAATGAACAATAAAGAACTTCTGCAGCGAAAAAATATATAAAGGCCAGCTTCGAATAAATTTTTTCGTAAGTTGAATTTTACGACATTTTTTGTATTTTTACTTGTATTTCGAATGCTGTAATTTTAAATGTGTCTTCTTCATTATATATTTAAATTGAAATCATAAAAATCTATTAAACACATGATCTATCATTTTAACATTTAATGTATAGCATCTTTCCTTATTAATAAATATTTTTATTTCGCTATGCATTTAAGGTAGCAAGATGAAATAAGTTATTTTGATTAAAATATTTTACCGGTTTCTTTTTTAAAAGTAGTTGATATCTAAAAGACATTTATGCTCTCAAACATATATTAGAAGACTGGTAAGGTGTGTCTATTTTACAGAACATCGAAAACAGATTGCATTATGTTTGACATAGAAAATATGACCGTTCTTACATGCATTTTATACATTTTACATACATTTTACAAGCATTTAACGAATGCAAGTTTAACATACGTTTTTCTATTTTTTTTAGTCTCTTCTCAGTTTATCATACCAATGCTCAGTTTTCTTACTAAGACGGTTTTACAAAACTTTTTTTTCTCTTTATTATTAACGTTTTGTGTGTATACTCTATTTATTAAATATCACGTTGTCAACTCTGTTGCCAGATTTACTAATTCGATCGAAAGCAAAATCACAACATATTTAAAAACAGCCTGCCTTTAGAATTTCCGATAGACAGTCTCTCGCCCTAGGCCTGTTAATGTCCCAGAGGAACTGTTAATTTCATTTTGGCATTTTGCGTTCAAACTTTAAATGTAGGTTCACTTTTCAAACTGTTGCCATCCAATATTACAGCGCTGTAATATATTTAAAGAAATTCAAAAATTAAAAATCTGCACAAAATGTATGTCGTTTCTCGCATTGTGATAAAAAGGTTGGTACTTAGAAACATGCAATTCTGAATAATGTACATTATCATCCGAATATGGGCCCAAATTTGTTATTTAGAATTTGTTTTTTTTTATCTATTTCATATTTTGTCAGACATTAAAGAATTTTTGATTAAGAACATCAACGATTTTAAAGCGAGCAATGTAAAAAAAAAAAAAAAAAAAAAAAAGATAAGCTTTATTTTTATCTCCATTTTTATTTTTATTTATATGGTCTCTACTATGTATCCGAAAATCTAAAGATATGTTCATTTTAAAATTATTTTTCGATATTGCTCTTGAACTGAATTTTATGGTTTAAGTGCGAAGAACATGGTAATTAATAAATAAAGGTAACACACAAAACGCTAAAAATGCCCTTTGGGCATGATGTAAAATCTAAAAGCTTTCTGATTTTTTTTTTATTTTTTATTTTATTTATTAGTCCAAAGGGATTTGAATCCCGAAGGACTATTAGTTTCGTTTTGGCATTTTGCGTCGGACTCATAAATGTCGGTTCACTTTTCAAACTGTTGCCACAAAATGTTAGAGTCCTGCATTATATTTGAAGAAATTAAATAATAAAAAATCTGCATAAATGTATGTATATTTCTCGTATTGTGATAAAACAACGGTACATAGAGTCATCGAATTTTGAATAACGTAATCCTCCAACGAATATGAGCATGTGGAAGACCCAATTTGAAATTTGAAATTTGTTTTATGATCGATTTCCTATTTTTTAAAACTTTGACGAATTTTTGATTAACAAACTCAAGGATTTCAAAGCGAGCAATGGCAACGTTGTGCAGAAAAAACATTTTTATCTCCAGCGCGTGAGTCTCTGTATCGGAAATTCTAAAGATAGGCTCGTTTTAAAACTATTTTGCGATATTGCTGTTGCACTGGATCTTATGGTTTAAGTGCGAGGAACATGATATTTAATAAAGAAAGGTAACATACAAAATGTTAAAAAACGCCCCTTTGGACGTAATTTAAAATCTGAAACATTTCAGATTTTGTTTTTTATTTATTTATTTATTTTGTGCGTACATTATTGTCATTGCTCGCTTTGAAATCGTCGAGTTTGTTATTAAAAATTCTTTATATTGCGTTTACGAAATACAAAATAGATAATAAACCAAATTCAAATTCAGGCTTACACGATGGAGGAATATGTTATTCAAACTTGGATGGCCCTAGATACGGTTGTTTCTTCACAGTGCGAGAAACATAGATACATTCATGCAGATTCTTCCTTATTTAATTTCTTTAAATGTAATACAGGCGATAATATTTGGTGGTAGCAATTGGAAACGTGATATACGTTTATAATGATTCTTTGCAAGTTATCGTTACCATGCAAGTATTAATTAATATTATTAATTAATAATTAAATTCTTAGAAATGTAATCTGTATTATGTAGTGCGTGAACTATGTACAATGCAAGTCTTTTAAGTAAATATAAGCTGTACTATGTAATGTGTATAATATGCACCATGCAAACCTGCAAACAATAATGAATGCGTAGTGTTAAATTATGTGTTAACCTAAATACCTAAGATGTAAAGTACCTTTAACATAAGTATTAACCAATCTCTCTGTGTGTAATAAGTGCCATGCAAGTCTGTAAATAACAATGAATGCATAGAGTTAACCTAAGTTTCTAATCATGTATAATTAACGTAAATATTGAACCTTACGGATGCAAAGAACCTTAAACATAAGTCATATTCAATTTCCCAGTAAATGTAATGTGTAATATGAAATGTGTGAAATATGCAACGTGCAATATGAATGTAAATGCACCATGCAAGTATGAATAAGCAAGTCCGAATATGGTACGGCATGTGTAATATGTCAGAGTAATGCAAGTCAGTGTATGGCAATATGTACCATGCAAGTCTGAATGGGTAGCGATTACCTAAGCACCTAATTATGTCATTCTAGATAAGGGCGGACGTGGTGCTCATACCAATTAACCGTAACGGTAGAGGGATGGTTCCCACTCACTCACTCACTGCTACATACCTATTCTTTAGCCCTTTTGTTCTTGTTCTCTAGATCGTAAGTATCTTAAATACAGTTTCATTTCTAATATATTTTCGGTCACAGATATTTCAACACGTGCATGCATACGCACAGATGATGCTCCGTCACTCACTCACTCACTCACTGCTACATACCTATTCTTTAGCCCTTTTGTTCTTGTTCTCTAGATCGTAAGTATCTTAAATACAGTTTCATTTCTAATATATTTTCGGTCACAGATATTTCAACACGTGCATGCATACGCACAGATGATGCTCCGTCACTTACTCACTCACTCACTGCTACATACCTATTCTTTAGCCCTTTTGTTCTTGTTCTCTAGATCGTAAGTATCTTAAATACAGTTTCATTTCTAATATATTTTCGGTCACAGATATTTCAACACGTGCATGCATACGCACAGATGATGCTCCGTCACTTACTCACTCACTCACTGCTACATACCTATTCTTTAGCCCTTTTGTTCTTGTTCTCTAGATCGTAAGTATCTTAAATACAGTTTCATTTCTAATATATTTTCGGTCACTGTAATTTCAACACGTGCATGCACACGAACAGAAGATGCTCCGTCACTCACTCACTCACTCACTGCTACATACCTATTCTTTAGCCCTTTTGTTCTTGTTCTCTAGATCGTAAGTATCTTAAATACAGTTTCATTTCTAATATATTTTCGGTCATAGATATTTCAACACGTGCATGCATACGCACAGATGATGCTCCGTCACTCACTCACTCACTCACTGCTACATACCTATTCTTTAGCCCTTTTGTTCTTGTTCTCTAGATCGTAAGTATCTTAAATACAGTTTCATTTCTAATATATTTTCGGTCACTGAAATTTCAACACGTGCATGCACACGAACAGATGTTTTCTTAAAAAATATTTCACATAGTTTACCTCTTATCGATTTAAGGCAGGTAGCAGAAATCCCCAACGCAAATCTAGGAAATGATGTCATGCCAATTTGTTACATTGAAAGCATTGCTCTTCACAAGGGGGAAAAAAGTAACTGAGGAGGGACATGACATCTTTTGACGACGCCAAAAATAATAATAACGAAAGGAAGCTATTTTTTCTCTGTTACAGTTTGCCTCCAAGTCGTCTTGAATCGATAACTAAGATTTGTTCTGACTGTTTTTTTTTCCTTTTTTCATTTCTTACGAAAAACAAAGGAATTCCTTTGCCTCGTTTAAAACAATTCTTCATTTATTTAAGTTAAAATTTAGTTTTCTTTTTTACTTCCTTGTACGAAATAAAAAGGAAGTATTGTTATCGCGAAAAGTTTCAGGCAGCATATTTCAACGAAAATATCCACTTTAACCGCTATCGAATGCAATTCAACGATGTTTTTGCGTGATATCTGTACGTAAGGACAGAATAAAAGGTTCATTTCCTCCAAAAAAATTATAAAACTGCTTTAAAATAAATTCTGAAGAGAATTTTTCGTGGCGTCTGTACGAATGTACGTACGTACGTATCTCGCATAACTCGAAAAAGAGTAGCCTCAATCACATTGAAATTTTGTATATAGGACTGCTATAACATGTAGATGTGCACATCGTATTTTGGTTGCAATCGGCCGCACCAAACGTATATAAATATATTTATACATATATCCACTCTGTTACCCGGCTCAGTGATCTCGGTTTTTTTACTCTTATATGTTTGTAAATTGTACATTTTTTGCTTTAAAAATGATTGAATTATGTTGTTCTTATCCTCCGGTTAAGGTTTTTATGCCTTTAGTAAATCTGTATGCAATATTTTTAGAATCATCAACAATTTTAAAGTTGTTTAAGTGCCGCTAAGCCTAATAACTTTTTTGATGGCGGCCATTGCTTTTTTACATTTGAAACAGCACGATAGCGTATTTGTTGCCGATCTAGAGAAACTTACCTTCGCAACAAAAAAAAATAACGCCTTCATTTATTATTGCGAATTAAATCATGCTTAATCCTTTCTGGAATTTTTTCGAGGAAATAAGTGTTTCAGATTTACTTAATTTTTAATAATTAGTAATTTAATTTTTAATACACATATTTTGAGTTTTTATGTATTTTTGCCTTGTCGCGAAGTGAGAGCTGAATTAATTGAATTGGGAAATACTGAATCGTCTCTGCAAAACTGTTTCTTTTTTTTTTTTTTTTTTTTTTTTTTTTTTTTTTTTTTTTTGCTTAATTTCTTTTATACATCGTTCTAGCTTTATTATAGTATTTGAATAGAACATGTGGCAATGATTAGATTATTCTTTAAGTGATATAAATATTGTGCATTCTGAGTTATAATATGAACGAAATATAATACTGTTAAGTGAACCTAGCGTCAGAGTGTCGCTATGGTAAACAAATAAAGTGAATTTTAAAGAATGCATTTATTCTATTGTGGTTTATGCGCTGTCGGCTAAGTACATTTAATTGAATCCAATAAGTTTAAACGAAATGCAAGAAAAAATGCGCATAGTTTAATATTGCGTACAAGGAAGTCATGTGGTGTACACATCAGATTTTTTAATTACAGCATGCATACTTGTTTACATTTGAAACTTAGCAGAATAGTGGATTTGTTGCCAATCTAAAGGAACTGAATTTCGCAGCAGCTAAATAATGTCTTCTGTTATTATTGCTAATTAAATTATGCTTAATCCTTTCTGGAATTACCATTAAGTTATTAAACTACCCCACATACTGACTCAGCATAGCGTGCGTCCACAACCAATTAAGTCAGTTTTGATGCCTTCAGTGTCCTTTTGCTAAGTGAGATCAAAAGGAAGCTTTGAGTTTTCTGTACCGAAAAATCTGCCTCTTTGCCCGCTGGCCGAATTGCTTGTTTTTGTGTAGAAATTGTAATTTTAATTGTAAAAATTATTTTTTAATTGTTATAACTGTATTCGGTGTTTTATGTTTTTCCGTATCTTTCAATTTTGATTGAAAATATTTAGAGCTTTTATGTATTTTTGCGTTGCCGCGAAGGAAGACCTGAATTAATTGAATGAGAAATCTAACTCTCAGGAAATTCGAAGAAATAACTTTAAGGGAGCTCGTACACCTTAAAACCCGCAAGATCTTCGAATATGTGACTGTTGCCAGAATAGGGTTAACTTATTTATTTTAAAAGCAATTACTGTCAGCTTTTTACAGCTCACTACATAATATAGCTGCTTTGGGAACTAGTAACCAGAAAGTTTGTGTTGCCACAAATATTTTTATAATTTAATCCGCTTTCTGAGAAATTTTTTCGTCCTGTTTCCACCTTGCGCACACAGTTTAAAACATTCTGTCGCATAATTTAATTTCATATTTAATACGTAGCTTTTATACCATTTGGAAACCCATGTGAACCAAAATTTCTAAGAATTTCATGTTAAATGTTTATTTTATTTGGAGTGGAGATTATAAAATTTATTTTATTAAAAAAATCTGTTATGTATTCTTGCATAAATTTTTTTTTAATATGAAAATATTCATCAGATTTTTGGTTCAGTTAGAAGACAGTGCCCGTATAAAGAATTCCTTCAAATTTCAAATATGTACCATTATCCATTTTTAAAACATCATGCGCGCAAGGTGGAAACATGACGAAAACGTTTGTCACAAAGCGGATTAAGGGGTGTTGGAACAGCAAAATCTTCAAAAAATTGTGATTTCGGGATTTTTGCATTTTCAAATTCTCTACACTTTTATCTTTCTAAAAATACCATTCTTTAATCTCTATGAAAATTAGAACTGTAAAAAAATCTAGTTTTAATTTGTCATCTACTGCTTTGATCAATGAGGATTTTTACATAAAAACGCGTTTTTCTCCAAACGTCATTTTTTTATACTCGCTGTACCTTTTCTCAGGAACTGCTCACAGGTATCTAAACTTTTATGGCTTATTTATTAGGTTCCTTAATATTTACTGAAATGAGCTTTTTGTAATAAACTTAGAAAACAAATTTTTTTAAAATTTTTTCGTGTGAGAAAAGTGCTAAATTTTACTATTCCTAACAAAATATTCTGTAATTTACTCCAAAATTCAAAATGCTTTAAAAGCTCATTTCAGTATAATCAAATAGGTATACTTTAATTACAGAAAAAATTTCAAACTTGTATCTACAGCAGATTTTGAGAACAGGTACATCGAAAATGGCCAATTAAACATTGTCCGTATAGGGGTTTCTGATACCCCTTAAATTACAAACATATTTGTGTCAACACAAACTTTCTGGTTACTAGTTCCCAAAGCAGCTATATTATGGAGTCAGCTCTAAAACGTTGGAAATAATTGCTTTTAAAATAAATAAATTATCTCAATTCTTGCAACAGTCACATATTCGAAGATTTTGAGTGGTTTAAGGTGTATGAGCCCCCTCAAATGAATTGCAGGAAAAAAGGAGTACTATTTAATATTCCGTACAAGGAAGTCGTATGGACGAAAGTCGTATGGACGAAGTCAAGAAACGTCAAGGAAAGTTTAACAACAGCTTTCTTTCGTTTAAACAATCACACGCATTTCGAATGAATTTTGCGTTGTTTAATATATACGTGCATTAAAAGTATTTATCTCATATTGATTTATGAATGATACACACGCATTCAGTTGTCATTAATGTTTTTAACGCAGTATATTCAAGCTTTTAATTTTCACGTTTCGCAAAAAGCATTAGCAAATCCTCTTAACGCTTTTTTAAAGGTAAAGTAATGTTCGTTCAGGAAATTCATTTTTATGCAGCAGAGAGTGTCTTAAGTAAGAATTTTTTTTTAAAGCGAAAATGCATAATTCTTTTATAAGAAGAAAAATGTTTATAATGGCAGCGCAATTTCGAGTTGAGAGGATTCCGTAAAACTTCAAAGGATCTACCTGACAATGCTTTGTTTAAAGACACTCACTCGCACAAAATGGAATAAACAAATATTTGACTTATTCCTTTCTTTTCTTTTATTAATTTGTGCATTATAATTATTTGTTTTTGAAAAAAAAGAGAAAATGTTTCGCCTGTTCGAAGGTAAGTGGGGAAAATTAAAAAGAATTCACATTCCCCCCCCCTTGAGGCATTATTCAGGACGCAGAATATTAAGTAGATACAATTCGAGAGTTTGATTAAATAAAGTGTTAAAATTATACCCCATCCAAAAAAAAGTAAATCTGATGCGAAAGTTACTTTCAAGTTTTTAGTTATTTATTTTGTTTTAAATTTACGTCAGTTAACGTAATACTGCAATCTAGTGAAAAGAAATAAGCAACATGTATTATAATACATTTCTCCCGCCTTCTTAGCACACTACTGGTTGTAGTGGTCAGTACACTCGACGCGTATTCGAGAGGTGCCTACTTGTGTCGGCGAAGGCATTACTCATTTTTTTATGTCTCCTACTTTCGAATAACCTAATGGCTCTACAGTGGCGTCCAAACTAAAAAAAGGTGATGATGGATGATGATTCTCGAACACCAGGATTCGGCGACTGGGTCTCTTAATCCCCAGTCGCTCTTTAAAAGGGGGAGTATATAAGGTATGTCCCCCGCCTTCTTAGCATGCCTTCGTGGTGTAGTGGTCAGCACGCTCAACGCATATTCGAGAGTTCCATCGTTCGAGTTCAGGCGAGGGCATAGCTCATTTCTCGTCTCTTTTGCCTCAAAATAACCTAATGCCTCTACAGTGGCGCCCGAACTAAAATGTAGTGCATGATGACTCTTCACCACCAGGATTTGGTGATTGGGTCCCCTAAAACCCCAGTCGCCCATTAAAAGGGGCCTCCTGGTTCCAAATATCCTAATGTGTGATTATGGCAAAGCCTCGAGGGCTATCTGCCTAAGAGAGGGATGCCTTCGTGGAGGACGTTCTAAGGGAAATTGGCTCGTATACACGTTACGCATGGGAAAAACCACGAAAACTCCCATGCAGCCAGCCCGTTCGCGGGATTCGAACCTCGGACCGAACTACCAGTGTTCAGCGACTTTACCGCTTGGTCGCTGATGAGCCCAAATATCCTAATGTCTTTACAGACGGTAATATCCTAATGTCATTACGGAATCAATTTGAAATTGCTAATACTAAGAATCCAGTGCACTTCAAAATATTTTTTCCTGCATAAAAAATACAAATAGCTACAGAATTCTCTTTTGATTTGAAGTTTTATTTAAGGAGGGAAAATAGAGATAAGGCCTCCCAGACGGTATATTGGTTAGGGGAACCTACTGCGATTCCGAAGTGCCCGAAGAAGGCATGGATGTTTGTAAATGTACAGTGTCTTTGCGGTATGGGGCAATCTAAATATGTGGCAAGATCCTATCGTGTCCTATCGTGTGGTTAGGTGCAAGGGGAGAGGAGTGGGAGACCTTCGGACGACCTCCGAAGAAGCCCTCTCTGAAAACTGGGTTGGAAGTAGAAATCTAACCACCTTGCTCTTCTTGCATTTGTTTTTCTGTGATCGGCTGCCATTCTGTAAACATAGTTTTTAAAGCCTTATCACACTCAGGAGCACGAAACGCAGAGTAGCCTCGAAACCCTTTCCCACAGAATAATTCTGGAAGACAGATTTCTAACCACAGCTTTTTACCACGATGGTGAAAATGTTCTAACGAAGTTGTGTTCCGTGTAAGTCAATCATTCAAAACGAAGGGTCACAGAACACTGTGGAGATATTAGGTAAGTTCGAAGTAGGAGAGATGAAACTACTGAGTTAACGAGGCCAGAGTGTTGGTAACAATAAATAACAACGAACTTAATTGTTTACCCTGTAGGGTTGCGCGCCTCCAACCTGCACGCAACCAAGAGGTGTCTGTTGAAACCGGAAAATAGACAGAGTCTTGCTAAGGGTTTAAGTCCCTTTTTATTCAACTTAAGAAATTACAATTGCGTGCTCTTGCCGCTCACAAACTACGCCGACCCGGCGGTAAAATAAAAAAAAAAAAAATCTGAAATGTTTCAGATTTTAAATTACGTCCAAAAGGGCGTTTTTTAACATTTTGTGTGTTACCTTTCTTTATTAAATATCATGTTCCTCGCACTTAAACCATAAGATCCAGTGCAACAGCAATATCGCAAAATAGTTTTAAAACGAGGCTATCTTTAGAATTTCCGATACAGAGACTCACGCGCTGGAGATAAAAATGTTTTTTCTGCACAACGTTGCCATTGCTCGCTTTGAAATCCTTGAGTTTGTTAATCAAAAAATCGTCAAAGTTTTAAAAAATAGGAAATCGATCATAAAACATATTTCAAATTTCAAATTGGGTCTTCCACATGCTCATATTCGTTGGAGGATTACGTTATTCAAAATTCGATGACTCTATGTACCGTTGTTTTATCACAATACGAGAAATATACATACATTTATGCAGATTTTTTATTATTTAATTTCTTCAAATATAATGCAGGACTCTAACATTTTGTGGCAACAGTTTGAAAAGTGAACCGACATTTATGAGTCCGACGCAAAATGCCAAAACGAAACTAATAGTCCTTCGGGATTCAAATCCCTTTGGACTAACAACAAGACTCTAACTACGAGGCTCTCTAAAAGTAACTAACCTCACCGCGTTTTACAATACGGCTGCTAATTCAGCAAACTTTGAATATCACGTTGAACGAATAACAATTCTCCGAGGCAAGCACACAGGCCGAAACGCGGGGTTCTTCAATATCTGGCTAACTACCTCCGCGCTCGTGAAGTACGAACAGCACACCTCGAACTCGTTTCCTTTCTATTTAACTCAGAATACTTCCGCTGATAATTTGAATCCTTGCGCGTTCTACTCAAATTTACATACTCTGGCATTGGCAGTTCCAGGGGAAAGTAAGGCTTGACAGGAAAGATACTTTAAACTTAAAATAAATGTTAGTTAAAATAAATATAAACCCTACAACCCATAGGCGTAATTTGCCCCAAAAAGGTATTAATTTCGTTGTGGCATTTTGCGTAGGCTCATAATAAACGGTGTTTCACTTTTTAAATTGTTGCCAGCAAATATTAGAGCCCTGTATTACATTTATTGAAGTTAAATGATGAAGAATTTGCATGAGTGTGTGTATGTTTCTCCCATTAGAGTACTAAAACAACGGTACTTAGAGTCATCCAATACAATAAAGTACGTACAACCATTAAAGTACGTCTCCACCCGAATACGGGCATCTGGAAGCCCAAATTTGGAATTTGTTTATTATCTATTTCATATTTTGTAAAGCATTTGTGAATATTTGATTAAGAAACTCTATGATTTCAAAGCGATCAATAGCAACACTGTACGAAAAAAAAAAAAAAATTATCTCAAGCGCGCGAGACAGTGTATCGAAAATTCTAAAGATATGCTATTTGAAATATTTTACGATATCGCTATTAAATTAAATTTTATAGTTTAAGAACGAAGAACATGATATTTAATAAATAAAGGTAACACACAAAACGTTAAAAAAAAAAACCTTTGAGCGTAATATAAAATCTGAAACCTTTAAGACTATTTTTTTCTTCTTTTTCTTTCGTCTTTTGTAAATTAATAAAATGTTGCAGAGTCATTAGGTTAAGCTTGAAGCAGCCAAGAGGAAAAATTAGCAACCGCCTTCGCCGGGAATCGAACCACGGACCTCTGTATACCGGCCCAGCGTGCTACCGTTACACTACGAAGGCACGCTAGGGAAGTGGGAGAAATACCTTATATACTTCTTTTTTTAAAGGGCGATTAGGGTTTTAGGGGACCTAGTCGCCAAATCCTGGGTGTAGAGAATCATCATACACAAATCTTTTAGTTCGGGCGCCACTGTAGAGTCATTAGGTTAATTGGAAGCAGAAAAGGTGAAAAATATGCAACCACCTTCTCCGGGAATCGAACCACGGGCCTCTGGAATACCGGCCCAGCGTGCTGAACCACTACACCACGAAGGCTTGCTAGGGAAGTGGGAGAAATAACTTCTAATGTTTCGAATTTCTTTCTTCACAGATACAAGGAAGAGCATACACTATTTTACACCATTTTCTTTAGTACTCATTGCAATGTAAAAAAAGTGATAAATAGTAAATGAAGTGTTTCACTTGAAAAAGTACATGATGCCTCTAATTCCAAAAAGTACACTTGGTCCTTAAATACAATATTCTAACCCACAGAGATTTCAAAACATGACTTTAAACTATTTTAAGTAAAGTGTGTAATAAACAATTCGCACTTGACCTTGAGACAACCTTCAAATCCTTGTGAAGGAAACGCGTATTTGAGAAGAAGATCCATTGCAGACAGTTTTCGGAGACAATTTTGGTTAGAGAGAAGTATAGCTAGACCAGATGAAACATATATTTATTTATCAAACTGTCAGAAAAAAGAAAGCATTTTCTTTCCACGAACTAAGAGGAGATTTATAAATTTCAAAAGTGGTCGTAATGCAAGCGGATAAATTTTTCCGACAGATCATATGGTAGTAGAAAGTTCGAATTACGAAGGTGCATTTATTCCTAAGAAAGTGGATGTAGGAAAAAGTTATAATTCTATCTTTTATCAAATAAATGTCCAAGGGAGAATATTATTTTTGTATTGTATAGTTATAGCATAAAGCATTTTGATTTGATACTCATCAAGGTGTCATATACGAATCTCTACTATAGCAATATTTATATACAGAGGCTGTTCGCACATTTTTAGATGATTTTGGCAAGCGGTAATAAAAACTCGTTTGCTGCAAAATAAGTAATTGCAATTGTACTATGTTTTTAGAAGACAAAATTATCGTCTGTGGCTTGAAAGTTTTGTTTTTATTCAAAATGGCCAATTTAACAAAGCAGCGGTTCGAAGGCTACATTGACGCTCTTTTCGAAGAGAAATATGCATATTCCGTTATCCAAAAACGATGTGAGAGTCATGGTTTTGTGATATCTAAAGGTAATATCAGGTGATAGGTAATATCATCAACAAGAAAGGAGAAAAAAACGTCAAATTGGAGCCTCAAGTGGGACAAAAATTCCAAACAAATATCTAAGGAAAAAACGGACATCTTCGACTATTGCAAAGGTACGTTGTTTAATGTTTAATACCACTAGTCACCTCTAGTTCAATAAGAAAATACCCCTAGTCACAGGACAGTTGCAAAATCATTAAAATGCTCGGTGTCCAATTTAAACAAAATGATGAACGTTGATTTATATCTTAAGAAAGCGAAAAAACGCAATGTACTTCGTCTTCTTCCAAAGCACATCTCTCAACGCAGGACACGCTGCAGAATTCTATATGAGAAACACTTATTCAAAGAAAAATGGAAAACGATTGTTCCAATAGATGAAGCATGGGTGTATTTAAATGATTGTAACAAAAAAAAAAGAGCCATTTATTATCATAAAAAGGGAGAAAAAAATTTAAGTACATGGTTCAAAGAATGGAAAGGAAGTTTTTCTAAGGGATTCATGATTGTTGCTGGTTTTTCTTATAATGGCAAGTTAAAAATAAAGAAAGTGCAAAAAAATGTGAAGATTAACTCCAAGTACTATCGAGAACATATTTTATCGCCAATGTTTCGGAATGAAATACCATCGCTTTACCCACAGTGCCATCATCTGTGAGACTCCATCAGGACAAAGCTAGCAGTCACACATCAAAATCCACTGTAAATTTCCTAAAAGAAATGGAACAAAAACTGGTATGCAGGCATACCTTTCACCGATATCCCTACTCAATCTCCCGATGTGTCACCTATGGATTTTTGTGCTTTCGGACTTAAAAACTGCATTATCCAAACGTTGTCCCCAAACCTTAACAGGACTCTAGAAAGCTGTTCGGGAGGAATGGGACAGAATACCTCTTCTGTCACTTCAAAAGGCATTATTATCCTGGAAATTGCGGTGTCGAAAGATAGTTCAGAATAAGAGATGTCAAATAGAACATTTAAAACACAAGAATTTTATGTAATTTAGTTTTGTGAATACAATATACATCGTCTAAAAAATGTGTGAACAGCCTCTGTACAATTAATAATTTGGCTCTTAAGAAAAGTAATATTCATTAATTTCCTTTTTATTAACAACCAATATAAAAAGCTAAGTTTTGAAGATTTTAACTTGACGTTATAAGGAGGCAAAACCTGATGTAAGTTGACGTAAGACTGACCTAAATCAGCGCGGGATTTGATTCATTTTAAAAGCAAAAATGGGAACCTAAGATCTACCATTAAAAAGATCCCACTTTAGTCTTATTTAGTCATGAAGTCTTTTTGAGAAATCCATAATAGCTAACAGGGTAATGGTTTTAAAAATGCAAATCGTTGTTATATTTATATTTCATTGGATTATTTTCTCTTATTTTGAATTTTAAATGATAAATGTAACAAAACTAAATACATCAGCAATACATTTTGTGCATCAAAACTTCTGAAAAAATCTTTCACATTTTTATATTTCAGTTTCTGCACGTTCAATATCCTACAGACAAAGGGCTATTAATTTCAAAACGGCATTTTGCGTCCCTTCACTTTATAACTGTTGCCACCAAATATTATCGCCTTGTATTATACAGTGGTGGCCAAAATTGTGGACATTTTTGGAAATTTTTATGTTTTTGAACTTCGTATGCATATAGAAAACGTTAAGTTTCACAAAATGCAAACTTGTATATATCATTTTAAAGAGAATTTATTACAGAATTCAATACAAAACGCAAAATTCAATTATTTGCAATACAAAAAAGTTAAACGAAAATAGTTATCGATATACACAAGATAGTGATGATTGCAGTGAGTTATCAGTACTTAGTAGGGTACCCTTTATTTTTGATTACAGCTTCACATCGACGTTTCATTGAGCTGACAAGAGTTTTGAGCTCTTCTTTCGTTATTACATGATGCCAGGAAACAATTATAGCCTCAATTAGTTCCCTTTTATTTGATGGGCGCCTCATTCGGACGAGAGTTTTCAAACGGTGCCACAAATTTTCGATAGGCTTGAGGTCAGGACTGTTTCCTGGCCGTGACAACAATTTAATGCTCTTTGTACGAAACCACTCTTTCGATATTTTGGCCGTGTGGCAAGGAGCAGAATCCTGCTGAAAAATAAACGAAGCATTGTTGGGAATGAGACCTCTGATGGAAGGTAGAAGTTTTCGTTATAGAATAGTGTCAATGTATTTTCTAGCATTCAGTGTCCCATCGATGACATGAAGGCGACCAATACCATCTGCTGACATGCATGACCAAATCATAACACTAACTGGGTTCTTCACAGTTGCTTGAATGCAGTCAGGATGTAGCTCTTCTCCTATTCTACGTTTTACGTATTTTCGCCCATCACTACCGAATAACGATATCTTAGTTTCATCACTCCATATAACTTGTGACCACTGATCATTTGTCCAATTAATGTGTTTCTTTGCCCACTGTAGTCTTTTTTTTTTCGTTGCTGAAAATTAAGATAAGGCTTTTTTCGTGGAATTCTACCTCTCAGTCCAACAGCTGGTAATCTTCTCCTGATTGTTCTTGAACTGACAGAAACACCTGCATCATTCAGATCACTTCTGATGGCCGTTGATAACATTTTTCTATCTTGGAGACATAGTCTTTTTATTCTTCTGTCATCAATAGATGTGGTGCACCTTTTTCGGCCTTTTCCTTCTTTGTTTTTTATTGAATTTGTCTCCTGATATCGTAAACAAAACTTTCGGACTCCAGATGTAATCACTGAACCACCTGCCTGTCTTGCAATTTCAGCATAGGAAAGACCACTTTCGCGTAACGCAATAATATTACATCTCTTTCTAGGTGTCCAGTCTACTCTTTTATTTGATATCATTGCTTCTTGACTAAATATAAAAAATTTTTACAAAAATTCCTACTTGTAATTGCAGTGTATAAGAAACAGGTCCTGCTTCTACAGAACAAAGTAAAATAATGAATTGTTTCAAGTGTAAACATGATGTCAGCTTCTACTGGCAGTTACCAACATTTGATTGGTTCTCAGAACAAGAACAGTGATTGGCCAGGAAAGCTAGACATTACAAACCACTTCATAACTGTCGTTTTAATTTATATTAAAGTACATATAACTTTTGTATTGCAAATAATTCAATTTTGTGTTTTGTATTGAATTCAGTAATAAATTCTCTTTAAAATGATATATACAAGTTTGCATTTTGCGAAACGTAGTAACATTTTCTATAAGCATACAAAGTTCAAAAACATAAAAATTTCCAAATGTGTCCACAATTTTGGCACCACTGTATATAGTAAAAATTATAATGACGATGCAAATGAGAATTGGCGAAATTCGATTTTTAAGGCAATTAATATGGGCGCCAATTGTGGTATCCAAGCCGATTTTGGTGCCGAAGACTTCTGTATTTGAATTAACTTATTGAACGAAAAGGAAGAACTAATTCCGCTTTCTAATAATCGAGATTTAATTTTAAAATAGACGGAAGAATCAATTAATTCATTTTGTATTAACGTTAGATGGGATTATGCCCTGATGGCCCAAAAAGCTTTAAAATTAATATTACAGTTTTCTGCATCTTATTTGTGTGAATTCGGATTTTCAGTATTAACCAACATGAAAACGAATAAAAAGATCGAGACTATTAAATTAGAAGACGATATGAGAGTAGCATTAACATTTTTACGACCGAATATAAATGAAATTATAAAAAATATCAAGCACAAATTTTTCATTAAAAGCATTCTTATTGTTAACTTGTAATTAATCCTTTAACAAATATACTGCTTTTTTTGTAGTGCATATTTGATTTTACATTCAAATTTATTATCATAAACTATTTTACACAGTGGTAAGTAAACAACTTTTAAACTTATCTTGTTCTCTGTGTGCCGCAACAAAAAAAGGTTGAGAATCACTGGGTTATGCAAAGAATGCTTTCCCTTGTACCATACGGTGTAAAATTTATTTCATATAATCAAGTTTTCCAGAATAGTAGGTGTGCTTATAGTATGTGTGGTACCACCACTAACTATGGTTGGGACATAAGTGTGCCAGCCTTTGGCTTCAAAACCGTTTATCCGAAAAATCCCAAATACTAAATTTACCTTATTTATGACATATTTTGTTCAGGTGGGTAGATAACGGGGTAATCGTTTTTACTTCCTTGTACGAAGTAAAAAGGAAGTATTGTAATTGCGAAAAGTTTCAGGCAGCATATTTCAAAGAATATATCCATCTTCACCGCTATCGAATGCATTTTAACTATGTTTTTGCGTGATATTTGTACGTAAGAAAAAAATAAAATACTCTTTTCCTCCAAAAAAATTATAAAACTGCTTTAAAATGAATTCTGAAGAGAATTTTTCGTGGCGTCTGTACGAACGTACGTACGTACGTACGTATCTCGCATAACTCAAAAACGAGTAGCCTCAGAACGTTAAAATTTTGTATATAGGACTGCTATAACATGTAGATGTGCACCTCGTATTTAGGTTACAATCGGCCGCGCCAGCCACTCTGTTACCCGGCTGAGTGATCTCAGTTTCTTTACTCTTATATGTTTGTAAATTGTACATTTTTTGCTTTAAAAATGATTGAATTATGTCGTTTTTATCTTCCGATTAAGGTTTTTATGCCTTTAGTACATCTGTATGCAATATTTTTAGAATAAAGTTGTTTAAGCCTAATAATTTTTTGATGGCGGCCATTAATTGTTTACATTTGAAACAGCAGACTAGTGGCTTCGTTGACAATCTAGAGAAACTTAGCTTCGCAACAACAAAGATAACGCCTTCATTTATAATTGCCAATTAAATCATGCTTAATCCTTACTGGAAATTTTTCGAGGAAATAAGTGTTTAAGATTTACTTATCTTAAACACTTATTTATTTTTTATATTTATAAACGTAAGTTTTAATACAGATATTGATTGAGTTTTTATGAATTTTTGCATTGTTGCGAAGTGAGAACTGAATTTATTGAATGAGAAATACTTAATCGTCTGTGAAAATCTGTTTCTTTTTTGTTTTGTTTGCTTAATTTCTTTTATACATCGTTCTAGCTTTATTATAGTATTTGAATAGAACATGTGGCAACGATTAGATAATTCTATTCTTTAAATGATGTAAATTTTGTGCACTCGGAGTTATAATATGAACAAAATATCTAGCGCCAGAGTGTCGCTGTGATAAACAAATAGAGTGAATTTTAAAGAATGCGTTTATTCCACTGTGGTTTAGGCGCTGTAAGCGAAGTAGATTTAATTCAATCCAATAAGTTTAAATGAAATGCAAGAAAAAATGCGTATAATTTAATATTCCGTACAAGGAAGTCATGTGGTGTACACATCAGATTTTTTGAATTCGTAGTCAAAGGGCTGAAGGCGTTTCACACAAATACACCACCTACAGGGAACACGCGTCTTGTTGCCAAGTGATTTCAGACTAAAACTTAGCATTTTCAGGTATATGAAAATGAATTTTTTATGATAATATTTCTTTATGAATGCATGATTTTCATCCAGATAATTTAGTATCTTCGAAGCGAATTTGAAACGCTGAGGATTGTCGTCATCCAGTTGTAAAGATATTTTACTACTTTCGGTTTATAGGCACCAGGACGAAATCCTTTTATGAAGCACGCAATGCATTATTCTATATGGAATTCTTAATTCTGTTCTGGCAGTGCATATAGATTCTTTTTGATAGGAGAAAAGATTTCATGAACTTTTTTTTTTTTTTTTTTTTTAAGTATTCGTCACAGTTCGTCGGCTTTTACGTATTCTTCGATTATCGACGACATACCTCGCTCTCCAAAGCATTTGATATTAAATTAAAGTGATGGTCGCAGATCGTTTTCAAATTTCGTGCGGAAATGTTATAGCTGCTTAATAGATTGTTTTTACGAAAGACCAGTCCACGTGTATTGCTTTCTGTGACGGAACAATCGTTTTTTTTAAATATCCTTGGATAAATCTATTTTATCTATTGAAATGTATTACAGATAGTAAAGGATTTTAATAAAATTAATAATTTAAAGCAAAATTTTAATAATTTAAAGCAAAATGATATACGAGTTAATATTCATTTACTACGGTAAATTATTAAATTCAAGAATTCGGAGAACAGTCTTGTGTGTTCTTGTAGTGTGTGTCTACATTATTATCTACGAATTATGAGTCTACATTAAGGAGACTCATACACCTTAAAACCCATAAGATGTTCGAATAGGTGACTGTTGCAAGAATTGGGATAACTTATTTATTTTAAAAGCAATTACTACCAACTTTTTGCAGCTGACTACATAATATAGCTGCTTTCTGAAATAGTCATCAGAAAGTTTGTGTTGCCACAAATATTTTTATAATTTAATCCGCTTTGTGACAACATTTTTCGTCGTGTTTCCAAATTGCGCGCACAGTTTAAAACACTCTGTTTCATAATTTAATTCCATATTTAATATATAGCTTTTATAACATTTGGAAACTACTGTGAACCTAAAATTCTAAAAATTGCGTGTTAAATTTTTATTTTATTTTGAGTGGAGTTCATAAAATGTATTTTATTAACAAAATTTGTAATGTTTTCGTCCATAAAATTTTTCAGTATTAAAATATTCATCATATTGTTGGTTCAGTTAGAACATTGTGCCCATATAAAGAATTCCATCCAATTTCAAGCATGTACAATTAGCCATTTTTAAAATATCATGCGCGCAAGGTGGAAACATGGCGAAATATTTTGTCCCAAAGAGGATTAAATTACAAAAATATTTGTGGCAACACAAACTTTCTGGTTACTAGTTTCCAAAGCAGCTGTATTATGTAGTCAGCTGTAAAAAGTTGTTGGAAATAATTGCTTTTAAAATAAATAAAATATCCCAATTCTTGCAACAGTCACATATTCGAAGATCATGAGGGGTTTGAGGTATATGAGTCCCCTTAAATGGTCTCATACACCTTTTAAACCCATAAGATCTTCAAATATGCGACTGGGACAAGAATTGCGATAACTTATTTATTTTAAAAGCAATTACTTCCAACTTGGTCGGGCTGCCTCCACTTCTGGTACCTTACATACTCCCCCTTTTAACTGGCAATTAGGAGACCAAATCCTGGTGGTGAAGAATCATCACCCACCACCTTTTAGTTAGCCCCTCATCTATAGAGTTATTAGAATTTTTTTTAAGCAGGAGACGTGAAACGTATGCTATGCCCTCGCCGGACCTCGAAACTGGACCTCTCGAATATGCGCCAAGTGTGCTACCATTGCACCACGAAGTCACCTAGAAATACATTACTCATACATTTATAAGGTTCTTGGCATACCATCGTGATGTAGTGATCTGCACGCTAGGCCTTGTTAATGTTAATTATATTTTATATAACGTATTTTAAAGTATTTGAATTTAATAATATTCTAATTCTTTTAAATGTTGGTAGGATGGTTTTTAATTCGATATTCAATTTCAGTAATATTTTAATCTAATTAAACGTTGGCACAATGTTTTTATAGCGGTGTTTTTAGTCCAAAGGGATTTCAGTCCCGAAGGACTATTGTTTTCGTTTTGCGATTTTGCGTCGGACTCATAAACGTCGGTTCACTTTTCAAACTGTTGCCACAAAATGTTAGAGTCCTGCATTATATTTGAAGAAATTAAATAATGAAAAATCTGCATAAATGATTGTCTATTTCTCGCATTGTGATAAAACAATGGTACATAGAGCCATCGAATTTTGAATGACGAAATCCTACTGCGAATATGGGCATCTGAAATCCCAAATTTGGAATTTGTTTTATTATAGATTTTATATTTTGTAAAACTTTAACGAATTTTTGATTTACAAACTCAATGCTTTAAAAGCGAGAAATGGCAACGTTATATAGAAAAAAAATACTTTTATCTCGAGCTCGCGAGACTGTGTATATCGGAAATTCTAAAGATATGCTTAATTTAACATTATTTTGCGATATTGCTCTTGAACTGAATTTTATGGTTTAAGTGCAAAGAACATGATATTTAATAAATAAAGGTAACACTCAAAACGTTAAAAAAACGCCCCTTTGGACGTAATTTAAAATCTGAAAAATTTCAGATTTTTTTTTTTTTATTCTTTTTTTCGCTATATGAAAGTAATAATAGCCTTACTTTAGTATTTTATACTCATAGTAAATGCATTTATTTACACTTGCCTGCCATCTTAAAAAACAACATTTTCAACAAAAAATTAATCCGTTACTTTTAACGATATTTATTTTTTTTTTAAGTTTCGATTACTTTACTATGCGTAGAAGCAGCGTTTTTCAAGATGGCTGATGATTGTAAAAATCGCGCCAACAATTGCGCCAACGTAAATCGCCAAAAATCCGTGCAACCGTCTACCAAAGTAGCACCGAGTTCAAAGGAAAAGAAAAATAGCTGAAGAGAAGATCTTGGAACCGATGAAGGAAGAAAATAAAGCATCCAAAGATATCTTTGAAGAAGAAGTTAAATCACCGGAAAAACGTGGAATATTTTCAAGAAAATTTGAAAAACGATAAAGAAATTAATATTGAGAATCATTTTGCAATGCAACGTTATCATCATCTTTCGGCTTTCGATTTAATATCAAAGCCGCTAGTAATATACGAAGAAAACAATTGTCAAAAACAAAAGAAAACTGAATATTATCCGAAAGGCACAAATGAACTGAGGAAAGGCTTTGTTGTGAATTATAGCCGAAGAACTGGTCCAAAATGGAAGAGATCTAGGCGCCGTCAAGGAAAAAAAGGAAGACTAATTTGAACACCGGTCCATTTTCTTCCTATTTAAATGTGGTGTAAAAATATTTGTTTAAAACTTAAAAATTTTGGCCTGAAGTTTGGAAACTTATCAGAGAAGTTACCTTTTCTCTAAGCAAATGAGCAAGCCGAGCTTATTAAACTGTCGAATTTTACAGAACTTTTCCCTTCGGAAAAAAGTCTCTCCGTTGGGGAAGAGGTTGTAACAGATTTAAATAATATTAAAATCTCGTAGTTTAAATAATTTAAATAGATGAGCATTAAGGTATTTGTGAATGGCAATATTCGAAACCAGACTCGAGTGCCACGTGCGACTCTCACACGAAGAATGTAATTTATTTTTAAATGTTAGTATATGTTTTCTTTTTTTGTTTGTATGTCGCCAGTTTTGAGTGTTAAATAAAAGTTATTGCTGTGTTCCATCATTGGAGTTGCTTCATATTGCCAAAGAAGTATCACAGCCTGTATTCTAGAGTTCCCCGATTTGATCCCGGCGAAGGAGTTGCTAATTTTTCATCTTGCTTGCTTCGAAATAAATACTTAATGTCTCTGCACATTTACTTGCATATTGTTTTACACACTTTGTGGAGTCCTACAGATTCACTTTTGTGTGAAAACTGGAATAATAGTAACTACACAGGAGAGGGTTTAAAGTACCCTTTATTAACTCTTTAAAATTTTCAATATGTCAACTCGACGCTATCAGACAACGCCTGTTCTTGGGCGGAAACCGAAACTGAGCGAAACTAAAAATTTGAACCTATGCACAAGTAATAGATCTACGCTATAGGGCTGAGGTAAATTCCGTTTCTTAAACCCCCATCGAAAATTAGTAACAGCAAGTCAATGCAATTAAGCCACGCGAACCAGCAATAACTCTGGGAGCCAAGCACTTAAACAGCAGAGGTGACGGCAATAGCCCAACTCGTCATTCTTCCCTACTGAAATTCGGTTTTTAAACTCTTTCTTCAACGTAGAATTTGCATTCCTTCACGCGCGCTACCAAAATTAAATATTCTGCCACTGACAATTAGTAGAATGAAGGCTTATACGAAAGAATAACAAATTAAATAATGTTGGTTATTTAAAATAAGTTTAAATCTCTACAACTTTCAATTATGTCCTGATAAGAATTTCGGAAACATTTCTGTTAACTTCCACAAGCAGTCAGGCTTAGATAAATCTAAAGAACGTACGTACGTACGTACGTACGTACGTAACTATAATACTAATTTCTTCAAAATAACCGGACTGATGTAAAAGATATGAATACCCAAATCATGTAAAATAAAAGACAGGATGAACTAGTACTGAAACTCTGATTCCCAGAAATGCTGAAAATTATTATTTACGCTTCACCGACTTCCGGAGATTTCATTCGCTACTGATGGCTTCTTCAAGTCTTCCATCGCAACTATTGAGAAAAACCAGCCAAGTGTTGCAAGTTCACAGTCGGCTGCTTACAAGAAAGAAGTCGGAGATCAATAGGACATCCTCTAAACTTTCCTTTGAATAAATCGTCTAAAAATAATAATAAACAAAGCGAGGAGCATGCATGTGTAATGCATTCTTGCTGGGCATTTAATTTATGCGTTGTGGATTATGCTTAGGGCAAATGGAAAGATATTTGAGTTCCATTTATGTATGTTTGAGGCTGACAACCTAAAACATAATTTCATTCTAGTTTGATGAAAAAGAATTCAGAATGCTCAATGGTGCTTACAGTTCGTTGGTAAGATTGAATTATTTCCTTTGTGTTGTGGATCAGCAGACTGGTAAGACTGCGAGCTCAGTTAGATTTTAAAAAACTTTACCAAACCCTTTTGTGCGACTGTTAATATTTGAACTCTTTCAGATTAAGGACATTTTTTTAAGTGTGTTGGACAGGATTAGTCAAGACATGACTGAGAAATCACCGCCCAAATTATTGTAAAAATATGTCTGTTTTTTCTTTGTTTAGATACCCTTATTCGTTTTGCAGGAACTTGTAAAACAGACCAAAAAAAATTAAAACATATACAGTAGAACTCCAATTATCCTAATCAAATGGCACCACATCCCCCATTCAGATAATCGAAATTTGGATAATCTTTTTTCGATGAAAAGGTCTGCGCACATTTTAACTAATTACTGTATTGTTATCGATTTGGTATTTAAATAGCTAATCTATTTAAATTTGGTATTTAAATAGCTAATGAATTATAAATTAAATTGTTTTATTCCCCGTGCAATGCAGCGCGTGACGAATATTAAAAGAAAGCTAAGCCGGAAAGTTAAAAATACAAGAGCACGTGCATTTAATATTTGATAAATAAATATCTGTTTTGGCTTTCGAGAAAATTCCAGAAATTTCTCGGAATGTTTGAGTAGTTAAAAGAGTAATAGATGCTGTGAGATATTGCAATATGAGGAAAATTAAGCATTTTTGTTCTGATACTAATAAAATTTTGTCCATTTTTCACCGGACATTCATTTCGTAAAGAACCGGTACGCACGCAACAGTATGTTGAAAATGGCAGGAAAAAATATTTTTAATGAAAAAGCGGTTTTAATTAACCTTTTGAGGCCGGGGCTTTGGTAGCAGTAAAAGCTACCAAAGGACGGGGAATCTTGAATCGAATGCTTTCCCCCCTTTCAGAAAACACCCTCTTATTTCAACAAAGATTCTTGTGTGTAGTTTAATGGATTCTCAGAGGGGTGCATCTATGTAACAAAAGGAAGACCTTTGAAAGAGATAAGTGGTTAAAACCCCAGTGACGTCAAATTTGACATTTCAACCCACTTTTCAGCCTGGAAAATGGGGGAAAAAGACATGGCCACTAAAGTGGACAACCCCGTCATTTCAAAGAGAAGACTCTATGGCCACTATAATGGCCATCCCGTCTTCAAAAGGTTAAAATGTACACTTTTATGTACATGGACCGAAATCCGAACATCTCGGTGAAAGTAGTTTGTTTGAATATCATCGTCCATTTTGGGGCAGCTAAGTCGCGCGTCTGCTCGACAATGAGAAGTTACATGCGGTCACACTCGGGCTGACGCTCCATCCACTTCGACGCAGTTTCGAGGCCGGAAAACGCTTCACTCGGCTAGTGGTCCCGTGTCTGCTCCGGAAATTAGGACATCCTTGACATTATGAACATCAAAAGTGTGAGAGAAGAGAATTCGCTCACACTTTCAATAAGTTCATTATAATTAAGAATTTGAAACCCAGGGTCTGACGAATCACACGAATCAGTTCATTCTGCTGTAACGTCTGAACGTCCAGGAATTTTCTTAATTCTTCAAGTGACACGTCATCCTCATCTTCTCTTGTGTCTTTCCTCTCCCGTTTTCTTAAATTCTGAAGGGGATTCGGATAATTAGCGATTCGGATACTCGTAGTTCGGATAATTAGAGTGGTACTATGTTTAAACATTCTCAATAAATCTGTGTGACTTCTTCACATTATCATTGAGTATTTTCCATTTACGATAATTTTAACTTAAGTAAGTAATTCTGTTATAAACTCAGAATCTCCCTATAATTCGTAAGTAATTTTCTAATATGAATGAAACTGCAATTTTGTGTTAGTTCCATGACGTTTAAATCAGAAATTTTATGTAAGTTAAAAAAACCGGGTGTATAAAAACCCGAACTGGGTGCGAAAATACCTCTCCAACGGCGGAAAAAAAAAAAAAAAAAAAAAAAAAAAATGTTAAACTGAACTGGGTGCAAAAAAAAAATCGCCGGAACTGGATGCAGAAAAAAATCGCTCGAACTGCGTGCAAAAAAAACCGCCCCAACTGAGTGGAAAAGTAATTGCTGGAACGATGAAAAAAAAATTGCGCCTACTGGGTGCAAAAAAATTGCTGGAACTGGGTGCAAAAAAAAAAAAAAACGCACGAACTGGGTGCAAAAAAAGCTGCCCCAACTGGGTAAAAAAAATTGCCCGAAGTGGTTTTTGCTCCCAGTTCGGGCAATTGCCCTAACTAACAAAAACCGCCCGAACTGGTTATTTTGCATGTACTGAAAAAATAGTAGGTTTTTAGTGGGAAAAATAGTAGGTTCTACCTTTCCGTATAGTGGTTAGCGTTCCGAGGGCCGGGTTCAAATCCCGGAGACGGCATGGAATAAATATGTAGTGCCCGTGCGCATGGGCACTCTAAATATGTGGCGAGCCGAAAGGGAAAAGGGGTTGGAGACCTTCCGACCCGTCCACCTGGTGTAATCTGCATCAAAATTGGGGGTGTAACTGAGCTAAATCGAACTGGGTGCAAAAAGATTTGCCCGAAGTGGGTGCAAAAAAAAAAAAAAAAAAAACCGCCCCAAGTGGGTGCAAAAAAAAAAAATTGCCCCAGCTGGGTGCAATGTATGCTCACGTGTATGATGCTGTTGCCAATGGCAGGCGTAACTTTGCTGTCCTTGGCATGAGGAATTTTGTGGGCTTGGACTGTAAGCAACAACAATCTTTTTTGTCACTTTTTGGATCACCCTGATATCTGAGCATGATTATCTTGATATCAGCTGTATGAGCATACACGTTCCCCATATTGTATATTAACTTTGTACGTTAACTTTATTGATTAAATGTCATGTTTTAATTCCCCCCCCCACAAAACTGCATAAATTTTGTTTTCTATCATATCACGAAAATTTCCTAAATTTAAACCTGCAAACTATGAATATTAAATTTAGGAAAATACTATGAATTACTTTAAAAAAATTTAATAGATACTTGAATCACATATAAGATCTTCGTATTTCTACTTAATAATAAAATAATACTTCGAATAATAAAATAATCGAATAATAATCGATTAATCGAATACTAAAATATTCGAATAATATATTGATTTATTCAAATTTTAAGATTGTATTATATTTAAAGAAATAAATATAGTACAATATAATGAAGAATCTGCATGAATATTTCTTGCATTGTGAAGAAACAACGGTAAATAGAGCCATCCAGTTTCGAACAAGCCCACCAGCGGCCGAGCGGTAAAGACGCTGAACACTGGTAGTTTGGTCTGAGGTTCGAATCCCGCGAACGGGCTGGCTGCATGGGCGTTTTCGTGGTTTTCCCCATGTGTAACGTGTATACGAGCCAGTTTCCCTTAGAAAGTCCTCCACGAAAGGCATCCCTCCCTTTAGGCAGATAGCCCTCGTGTGCTTTGCCATAACTGAATAATCCAATCCAATCCAATCCAGTTTCGAACAACGTCGTCCTCCAACCCAACATGGACGTTCGGAATCCCCAATTTTGAATTTCGAATTTGTTTTATTATCTATTTCAAATTTTGTCAAACGTTATCGAATTTTTGATTAAAGAAACTCAACGATTTCGAAGCGAACAACCACAAACACTGTACGGAAGAAAACATTTTCATTTATATATATAAATAAAGATATTCTGTTTTGCTGTTTTTAAATATTTTGTGATATTGCTGTTGAATTGAATTTTATGGTTTCAGTGCGGAGAACATGACATTTAATCAATAAAGTTAACATACAAAACGTTAAAAAAGCGTCCTTTTGGGCGTAATATAAAATCTGAAGGCTTTCAGATATTTATTTTTTATAATCTAGGATTAAATAATGTGGTATAATTTATATCCGTAACGGTGAATACATATATTGATTTGTAATAACTCATCTTCCGAGATTACACCGCTTCTACAGATGATAAATCTCTTTCCACGACGCCAAAATCTGCTCGTGAAATATTTACTGAATAATAATATCAGACTATATCATTCATCCAGACATAAAAATGAATCTCCTAAAGCGGAAGAGAATTGCTTTCGGGTACGGTTTACGTCTGAAAGGTAAGGGATTTTCATTCTACATTTAGTTTCCCGCAGCTCTTTCATCTAGATACAAGAAGACATATCGCTTCATTTTACTTTTCATAAAATTCAGGCAAATATAAATATGTTCTGTTCTATCTTCGATAAACCATTTCTACGATAAAACAATGTGTTATACAGTGACTACCAATAAGTATTTGGACACCTGTGATAGAAAAGAAAAACTAACTTTATTCAAAATCAATAGTTGGTAGAGCCTCCACGAGAGGTAATTACAGCGTGGCATACTTTCCACAAGTCTTTGTATGACAGCTAGTGGTATTTTCTTCCACTCGGCTTAGAGAAGACATAGAAGTTCCTTCACCGATTTTGCACGGGTAGTGCACCTATGAATTCGGTGACGCAACTCGTCCCAGAGGTTCTCGATAGGGTTCAGGTCTGGACTATGGACAGGCCAGTCCATTCGATGAACTCCATTGACACCATACCAAGCCTTGGTTAACGTCGAAACATGACAACTGTCATTGTCGTCCTGAAAGTAACAGAGGTCCAACCCGTAAAACAGTCACAACGTAGGAAGTACATTGTCATCCAAAATAATGCAGTAGGCATCGGAGTTGAGCTTACCATGAATGGGGACCAAGGGTCCCAGCCCATACCAGTAGAAACACCCCCAGACTATAATTCCACCTCCGCCGAATTTGACTATTGTCACAATGCATTCTGGCAGGAGACGTTCTCCAGGTAGACGCCAGACCCAGACCCTACCATCCGATCGGTAAAGGGTGAACCTTGATTCGTCACTCCAAAGAACCCGTTTCCACTGATCTACGGTCCAATTTCGATGTGCTTTGCACCACATTAACCGAGCAGCGCGGTTGGACTTTGTGGTCAAAGGCTTATGGGCAGCCGTTTACTACCAAATACTTATTGGTAGTCAGTGTATCGTAATGTCATTTTGGTTCTTGAGCTAATTTTGTAGCAAGAAAGATGTATTCACACACAAATACTTTATACTCGTGCTTGACGTATTCACATACAAATACTTAAATATGAAAGCACTCGTTATAAATACTCGTGCTTGAAGTTATAGAGTCATTAGATTATTTTGATACGGGATACGTGAAAAATTGTAGATATTAGGTTAATTTTTGGAAATAGGCAAGATAAAAAATGAGCAACCGCCTTCGCCGGGAATCGAACCACGGACATCTGGAATACCGGCCCAGCGTGCTACCGTTACACCACGAAGGCACGCTAGAGAAGTGGGAGAAATACCTTATATAGTCCCCTTTTTAAAGGGCGACTAGGGTTTTAGGGGACCTAGTCGCCAAATCCTGGTTGCGGAGAATCATCATCCACAACCCTTTTAGTTCGGGCGCCACTTGTACAGTCATTAGGTTAATTGGAAGCAGAAAAGATGAAAAATATGCAACCGCCTTCGCCGGAAATCGAACCACGGACCTATGGAATACTGGCCCAGCGTGCTACCGTTACACCACGAAGGCACGCTAGGGAAGTGGGAGAAATACCTTATAAGTTAACATCTCAATCTAATTCCGCGTGCGCAAGTAAAGTAAAGGAAATTCCCTCGAAATGCCAAATGGATTCTAAAACAAATGCGTTGTATGTAAGTTAGCAATGAAAAAATTCGCGTTCAAACTTTTAAAAAAGTTTTATATACTACATTAAAAACATACATTGTTTACTAACTTTTGTATTTGCTTTAATAGGGAAATGTCTCCCTACCAAATGCTGTTCTGGAAATTTAACATTTTAGCGCAACACATGAAAAATATATTAAGCTGATTTATTATTTCACTATATTTTTCTTTTTATTAAGGTAAGACTGTGTTTTGTTTTACTTCAATATATGGTAATGAGACTATTTAAAATTTTCGCTTAAAAATAATGTTTGCAATTTATCTTCCTGAAATCATTTTGTAGCGTCATTAGGTTTTTTTTAGGCTGAGTGACATGAAAAATGAGAACTGCCCTGGCCGGGACTTGAACGTCGAACCTCTCGAATACGCGCCGAGCGTGCTGACCATTACACCACGCAGGCATGCTAAGAAGGCGGGAGAAATACCTTATATATTCCCTTTTGTAAAGGGCGACTGGGGATTATGGGACCCAATTGCCAAATCCTATTGTGGAGAATCATTATCCGCCACATTTTTTTAATTCGGGCGCCACTGTAGGGTCACTAGGTTTTTTTTTACGCTGAGAGACGTTAAAAATGAGCAATGCCCTCGCCGGGACTCGAACCTCGGACTCTCGAATACGCGCCGAGCGTGCTGACCATTACACCACGGTGTCTAAGAAGGTATGCTAAGAAGGCGGTAGAAATACTTTACAATTTTATATGCAAATTTTCTTTATTTTGTTTTATTTATTTACTTATTTTGTTTGTTTGTTGCAAAATATCTTTCAAGATAAATGGTCAACTTGCATGTGAGGCTTGTTATATATGGGGCCCACCAGTGCCGAGCGGTAAAATCGCTGAACACTGGTAGTTCGGTCCGAGGTTCGAATCCCGCGAACGGGCTGGCTGCATGGGCGTTTTCGTGGTTTTCCCCATGTATACGAGCCAGTTTACCTTAGAAAGTCCTCCACGAAGGCATCTCTTCCCTTAACTCTTTCGCATCCAGAGACGACCAAATCTGTTTTCAACAAACATCGAAAACGCCCGTGTTTACGAATTTGTCTTGGAATAGTTTTCCTTTCCCCCTTGCTGCTCTTGGAGGTTTTTCTGCGGTTTCTCCCATTGTGTGCAGTTTCACCTTAGGGCCGGATTGCACCTGCGAACGTCAATAGCTTTTCGTATTTCTCCTTTATTTGCTTCAAAAGAATGATTGACATGTCTTTTAACAACTCGCGAGACCAATGAGCCATACACTAACGTGGAGGGGAAGGAACTAGGTAGAAAATAAACGAAGCGTTGGGGCGGTTTGCCGCTGCCTGAATGAACGGGCGTTAAGGGCGACTTCGATGCGAAAGAGTTAGGCAGATAGCTCTAGTGTGCTTTGCCGTATTCTCAATACACAGACACACATTATTATATATGGATCAAGGCAATTTGGTTTTTGTCATTATACAAGCTCTCTGACTAAGGAGAGGGATGGCTTCGTGGAGGACGTACGTTCTAGCGCGTGCACACTTTACACATGGGGAAAACCACGAAAACACCGACGCAGCCAACCCGTTCGCAGGATTCGAACCTCGGATTGAACTAACAGTGTTCAGCGGATCCAGGCGCAAATTAGTTGGTTCAATAAAATTAAAGCATCTATTATAAAATAACTATTAGATTTCATAAAAAGTATCTGACTGTCAATAAATGAGAACAAGGACAGAAGAAATACAAAATGCTGAGAAAATGTTTTAAATGATTAAAATTATTATCAGTATAAGAAACATATAAAACGAGTTTCATATTTCAAAGAAAATACTAAATAAATATTTATGAAAATTTTATATAAAATTACTAAAAAATCAGAACTTAAAATCTTGCTTTCTTCTTGCTCTTCATGTGATTTAGTCACAGCCGAAACATATCAAATAATAGCATTCTTTACAAATACTTATTGCCCACCAGCGGCCGAGCGGTAAAGTCGCTGAACACTGGTAGTTCGGTCCGAGGTTCGAATCCCGCGAACGGGCTGGCTGCATCGGCGTTTTCGTGGTTTTTTCCATGTGTAACGTGTATACGAGCCAGTTTCCCTTAGAAAGTCCTCCACGAAGGCATCCCTCCCTTTAGGCAGATAGCCCTAGTGTGCTTTCCCATAATTAAATACACCACACCACCTACAAATACTTATTAGGATTTAGAATAATGTTTTTTTTTTTTAATTTTATTTTCTGAAATTACAAAACTATCTATCCTCTAAGAGAAAACCGACAATTCCGACAATACTCTCAAAGTAAGTACAGATAGAACATACGCTGAATAATTTATAAATAAAGGAAAATTTTAATTGGCAAAAAGCTCACAGCTACCAGATGAAAGGATGGAAAACAGAAAATTTAACACATACAAATTACTTACTTTAAATGGTGAAACTTTTCGCAGAACGCGAAAATTTTATTTATTCAAAAGTATAGAGATATTATACTTTTAAAAATATCCGTATTAACTCAGTGCATAAAAATATTTCCAGTTAAAACCGAATCCTGATTTTACTTATAAATAAATCTTCCAGCAACTAACTATTTCCCTTTTATAAAGAAAACTGCATGGTAAATACATTAAAGAATTTTAAAATTCTTTCATAGTGGTAAGTAATTAGAAATGTATCGTATAGATTACACGCAAAAGAGTAAAAGTAAATGTTGAAACTGATGCTGAATAATTTATAAAAAGCACTTCCCTCAAAGCTAAGGAATTTAAATTTTTATTTCGAATAAAATATCAAATAATAAGGAACTTCGTTTTTAAAATTTCTTTCCTGTATTAAGTTTTGCAAAATCTCTGAAAAAGCAAATAAGGAAATAATAAACTAGATTTAAATAATTCAGTATTTGTTGAAATTTGGGATCTTCCTAAATGCTTTCTCTTTTAAAAAAGTTTTCTTTAACAATATCTTTAAATTTTTATCTTTCCTGAAAGGAAAGCATTCGTTTTATGCATATGTAATTAGTGATAAGCATTTAGCAAGAAAAGGCCCACCAGCGGCCGAGCGGTAAAGTCGCTGAACACTGGTAGTTCGGTCCGAGGTTCGAATCCCGCGAACGGGCTGGCTGCATGGGTGTTTTCGTGGTTTCGTTTAACGTGTATACGAGCCAGTTTCCCTTAGAAAGTCCTCCACGAAGGCATCCCTCCCCTTAGGCAGATAGCCCTCGTGTGCTTTGCCGTAATTAAATACAAATAAAATCTGATGTGCATACCATATGATGTCCTTGCACGGTATATTAAATATACATTGTTTCCTTTCCACGGTATATTAAATATACATTGTCATTAGAGATATATTTCTCATTCAATTAACTCAGTTCTCACTTCGCGACAAGGCCAAAAACTCAAGATACCCATATTAAAAATTTAAAGATATACCAAAAACATAAAACACTAAATACAGTTAAAAGAATTATTATTATTATTATTATTATTTTGCAAATAAAATTACAGTTTCTACGCAAAAACAAGCAATTCGGCCAGCGAGAAAGAACGCATATTTTTCCGTGCGCAAAACTGAAAAACTGAAATTTACTCACTCGGCAAAAACATTTAAATTTTGAATAAAGAGAATTCTACTCAAAGAATTGAAAACGTAAGTGAAATAATAAAATACTTTACTGCAAAATTTCAAATCAAAATTTTACCTTTAAACTAAGAGCACGTAATCGAAAGAATTTAAAACGTAAGTGAAATTATAAAACCTTAATTAAAGACTTAAGTTCTAAATTTCTTACTTTATATATCATTACAAAACATTTTTTTTAAAAAAACGAAATATAAATGTGCCTAGTATTCTCGCGCTTTAAGCTGCAGAAAATTATCATTAAAGGCATAAAGTAAGAAAATTAGAACTAATGTTTCACAAAGAGGAAAATTTTGAAATTCATTTTAATAAATTTCAATTAATCTAATAAATGCAACAAAGAATTTAATAAATGTAAAAACCAAAACTTTTAACCAATCAATACCCCAATTAAAAAAATTCCTTAAAGAAATTTAAAAAAAAGAACAATACAGAAGAGTTTGGGGGAAGAGCCAGAATTTATGGGTTAACTATTATAAATAAAATACATTTAAATAGTTCATCGGCTAATTCTGGATACAAAAAAGCAAGGATTTCTATAGAAGAGAGATTTGAACTGATTTCAATGTTCCTTTTCCATGATGAAGTAGCACTGAAGTTGATTTTATTCCTCTTCTGTTTTGTTCTTTTAATTTATGTAAGGAATTTTTTTGAATTGGGGTATTGATTGTTTAAAAGTTTTGCCTTTTACATTTATAAAATTCTTAGTTTCATTTATTAGATTATTTGAAATTTATTAATTATGAATTTCGAAATTTTCGTCTTTGTGAAACATCAGTTCTAAATTTCTTACTTTATTTATATATTGAATAGATACAGTGGATGGACAAAAATATGGAAACACCTTGTGAAATGCATGATTGAAAAGAAAGATTGATTTTAATGAAATATGTAGGTGGCGCTGGCGTTTTTGACTACTGACGCCACCTATACAACTTCGTAAATGTGCTAAACAGTTCAGTTGTTGTCGGAGTACTGTTATGTGAGGTTGTCATTGCATTATGCCAGAGTTAACAGACTACGAACGTGGGCAAATTGTTGGAGCACGTATGGTAGGTGCTTCCGTAAGAAAGGTAGCCGAGGAGTTTAGTGTTTCAAGAGGTACTGTATCGAAGATTTATTCCGCATATTTGAAAAGCGGAAAAACATCATCTGCTAAATCACAGCGCGGACGAAAGTGTGTCCTGAGTGATCGTGACAGACGATCATTAAGGGCAATTGTGACGAAAAATAAGAAGACCACAGCTGCAAAAGTTACTGCTGAAATGAATGTTGTGTTACCGAACCCTGTGAGTACCAAAACAATTAGTCGGGAGCTTCATAAACAGGGAATCGCTGGCCGTGCTGCAATGGAGAAGCCACTCATCAGTGATGCTAATGCCCGTAACAGGAAAAGGTGGTGTTTAAGTCATAAAGCCTGGACTATAGAGCAATGGAAGCGAGTAATATGGTCTGACGAGTCTTCTTTCACATTGTTTCCCACTTCTGGCCGAGTTTACGTCTGGAGAACGCCATCTCAAGCCTATAATACAGACTGCTTGTTGCCAAGAGTGAAACATGGCGGGGGTTGTGTTATGGTTTGGGCAGCCGTATCGTGGTTCTCTGCTAGCCCCATGATAACTGTGTCAGAGCACATGACTGCCAAGACTTATGTGAACATTTTGGCCGATCAAGTTCATCCCATGGTACAAACTTTGTTCCCCGATGGTGATGGTGTCTTCCAAGACGACACAGCCCCTGTTCACACAGCTCACATTGTACAGGACTGGTTTTCTGAGCACGATTATGAGTTGTCCCATCTCCCCTGGCCACCACAGTCACCAGACCTGAATATTATCGAACCTTTGTGGTCTACATTGGAACGGAAAGTGCGTTCTCGTTATCCACCGCCAACATCGTTATCTGAACTTGCCACCGTTTTGCAGGAAGAATTCCCTTGGCAAACATACAGGAACTGTATTTATCCATTCCGAGAAGACTGCAAGCTGTTTTGGATGCCAACGGGTTTCCTACACCATATTAAGCAAAGGAACATGTTTTTTTAAAGGTGTTTCCATATTTTTATCCAACCTTTGTATGTTTTCAAAATAAAGTAGTTAAAAGTAAATTAAAAAGCCTATGACTTGCGCTAAAGCTGCAAAGTGATAAGCTAATAATTCATTATAATTTATATTAAGAAAACTTTCCATATAACCATCTCCAAGGAACACAAACTCAATTTAAAACCATGAATAAAAGAAAAACATTTAGTCAGAATTTAAACTAGTATTTTACACAATTTAAACTAGAATATGAACTAGTATTTTTTAATAAGAAGATTGATATTCTTGTTTAAAATACTAGTTTAAAATTCTGACTAAATGTTCCCAACTTTCCCAACTTTCCAACTTTTTACTATCTCCAAGGAACATAATTTCAATTTAAAAACCCATGAGTGAAAAAACGTTTTAGTCAGAATTTAAACTAGTATTTAATAAGAAGATTGATATTCTTGTTTAAAATACTAGTTTAAAATTCTGACTAAATGTTCCCAACTTTCCCAACTTTCCAACTTTTTACTATCTCCAAGGAACATAATTTCAATTTAAAAACCCATGAGTGAAAAAACGTTTTAGTCAGAATTTAAACTAGTATTTTACACAATTTAAACTAGAATATGAACTAGTATTTTTTAATAAGAAGACTGATATTCTTGTTTAAAATACTAGTTTAAAATTCTGACTAAAACGTTTTTTCACTCATGGGTTTTTAAATTGAAATTATGTTCCTTGGAGATAGTAAAAAGTTGGAAAGTTGGGAAAGTTTACTTATTATAAACTATTATGAATAATATATGTATTTATCAGATTTAAAAAATTTAATTAAAACTTTGTGATCACAGACCTAAAAAAACAAATAATAGCGAAATAAAGTATATAAATATCATATAATGCGGACATTAATACTTTTAAATAATCATATCAGTTACACGTTTAGAATTTCAAATAAATTTAGTACTTTTCATTCGCTTTTTCTCATAAAGGGGAGAACGTTTTCGAAATTTTTTCAGAGTTGCTGCATATATAATTTATAAATTTAATTCATATTTGATGTGAGGACAAATTTCAAAACTTTACCAGTGGTGTTAGACCAAAACAGCTACTAGTATATATACAGTGTCTCAAAAAAGTGATGGGACACTTGTGCTTTACAAAAGGAAACTGCAATAAAATAAATTTAAAAAACATGTAAAATTTTTTGTGGGTGTGTTTCATACTTAAATTTAGTAACAATTATTACATAATATATATTTTCTCAAAATATTAAAATATTAATTTAATAAAAATACAATTGTTTAGAACGGAGCAGAAAATGGCTCACTTAAGTGATGGGACACTACGTACTAAGCAACAAAGATCGTCTGAAGTAAGCAATAAAAATATCTTTTGGGGTATTTATTTTTACTCAAAAGCAATTGCCAATAATTTATAAAATCGTCTGCAGTATTTCTCTCCAGTTTGTTTTGGAATTTTTGTGTTTTTTAGCTCTGTGCAGCCATGAATGCTAAACGAAAAGAAACTTTGCCTGGAATTCGAAAATTAGTTATTAATTTGCCTATTGAATGTGGAAAATCTATTACAGAAACTACTGAAACAGTTAACTTCAGTCATTCAACAGTTTTAAATATCATTAAACGATATAAAAAGAATCATATGATTCAGGATAAAAGAAGACCTGGCCGACCATCAAAGCTATCCAATGGAATAAAGCGACTTATCGTTCGAAATATTAAAAAAAATCCAAGAATGAGTGCTCCTAAAGTTGCTCCTGATTTACAAGCATTATATGGAGTAATTGTTAATTCTGAGACTATTAGAAGAGTAATTCGATCTACTGGATATCACGGTAGAGCAGCCAGGAAAAAATTCTTCGTAAGTGAAAAGAATAGAAACTCAGACTGGCTTTCGCAAAATCCAACATAAATAAGAATTCTGATTACTGGAATGAAGTTATATTTGCTGATGAGAGTAAATTTAATATATTTGGTCCTGACGGTAGAATCGTGGTGTGGAGACAACCCAGGGAAGAATTTCGCAAACAGAACTTGGTGCCAACAGCAAAACATGGTGGAGGAAGAGTTATGGTATGGGGGTGTATGTCGTCCGCTGGAGTTAGTAATCTTATTTTTATTGACAGTATAAGGGATCAGTACAAGTATATTGACATTTTAAATCAAAATTTGAAATCTTCAGCACGAAAATTGAACCTTCATAACGATTTTAAATTCTACCAGGACAATGACCCCGAGCACAGTGCTTTGAACGTTAGACTGTGGCTGCTGTATAACTGTCCCGAAATAATAAAAACACCCCCACAATCTCCACAATTTAAATCCCATAGAGAACATTTGGCAAGAATTGGAATCAAGAATTCGCAAACACACCATTTCTTCAAAACAACAATTAAAATCGGTGCTTCAAGAAGAATGGGGTAAAATCACTCCAGAAATCATAAAAAAATTAGTCGTATCCATCCCAAGAAGATTGAATCATGTTTTAAAAGTAAAAGGAAATCCAACAAAATATTAAAACCTTTTAAAAAGTAAAATTTTTGGATAAATATTTGATGGAAAATTAAGTGTCCCATCACTTAAGTGAGCCATTTTCTGCTCCGTTCTAAACAATTGTATTTTTATTAAATTAATATTTTAATATTTTGAGAAAATGTATGTTATGTAATAATTGTTACTAAATTTAAGTATGAAACACACCCACAAAAAATTTTACATGTTTTTTAAATTTATTTTATTGCAGTTTCTTTTTGTAAAGCACAAGTGTCCCATCACTTTTTTGAGACACTGTATATATAAATATATATACTAATTATATGCATATATATATATACTTTAAGTCAATCTAATATTTGGCTGCCCTCTATTTAAAAAAGAATAAAAGAGAAGGATATAAAAATTCTATACCAAACACCGTATCAGTTAAAATTTTACCATTATATTCTATAACAATCTACAAAGAGGAAAAATGTGATTAAGAAGAACCTAACTTTTTTTAAATCGAACTTCTATCTGTCTTTAGGTATGTAAATCACACTCATGTACACGTATATAGACGTCTGTATTAAAGATTCATAAATATTTTACAGTAATTGTCGAGAATTTCAATTTATGCATTTTTAAATTTCTGCAATTTCTAAATCAAGAAATTATTTTAAACTGCAAACTTTGCAACAAATTATAAATTAAATTAATACATCTATTTGACTTTAGAAAACAATTATTTTGCATATTTAGCTCCAATATTCCATGGAACAAATAAAATATTTTACGTAAAATTTGCGAAATAATTCATTTAAACAAATTTCCGTTAATGTTATCGAAAGAGAGCATTCGCAGGCAGACGATTCAATTTTTGATGTAGAGGTAATTTTCGAGACTTCATGGATTCTTCACAATACGATTCTTTTTTCACAGCTCAAAAAAACAAGTATGTTATTTCACGGAATATATTAAAACATTACTTTATAAATATACTAATAAAAATAACATCCTATTTTGAATATAAGAGATTACTGGTCAGTATTATTTGCTTAATTAAACTGAAGAGATTTGAAGTTGAATTAATCCTGCAACTGTATTTTATTAGTATTTTATTCGAAAAATATTAGATAGGTTATCTAAAAATCGAATAAAGAATAGTAATATTATATAATAGAACTTACTTTCCAATACATTCCAATAACACCATAAATACATTCTACAAAGAACGTAGAATGCAACATGAAGCGCTATGATCCACAAGGAAGACCACAACATAAAAATTTTTACAAGTATCAGTTCATGGCGAAGTACGGAATTTTCTTTTTTATTCTAACTTAACTGGGAAAAAAGTGAAGTGGGAAAAAATCAATTTCGCATTATTATTCGGAATAAATTACTCTCCTTTTTACTTTGTGCATTATACTGCGCATATGTTCTAGACTGAGAAAGAGGAGGGGGGGGGACTAACGATTACCTTTATCAGATTAGTTACTGGCACACAGCCAGCCACTGCGAACATTTCCATGCGTCCCAAATACTCAAAATAATATTTTTTTTGTACTGTTTTGAGAACTTGTTTTAGATTTTCATACAGATTCAAATCGATTTTTGTTTTTTTCCCTCTCGTTTCCTTCTAATTTTATTTACCAAGAACAACACTTTCGCATTTACGGCAGGAATGATGTTGCTCGAATTTAACACCGTCTCCTGTTATACACAAACAAGCATCATATATGGAATTTGAATGAAAGACAACAGAGATATCAGCCTCGGATTCAAAACTCCACTCAGCTGAATTCGTGGATGATTTGCCAGTCTTTCCCACCGGAGGGCGAGCAGTCCTCGAACACTGGTAGTTAAGTCCTAGGATTGAACGGGCTGGCTGCATGGGCGATTTCGTGGCTTTCCTCATGTGTAACGTGTATACGAGCCAGTTTTCTTATAAAGTCCTCTACGAAGGCATCCTGCCCTTCCGTTTTAGAGCGGATTACGTAAATAATAACAATAATAATAACAAATATAAGAATTAATAATGAAGAATCTGAAAGGTTTCAGATGTTAAATGACGTCCAAAGGGGCGTTTTTTATAAATATTTTATGTGTTACCTTTATTTATTAAATATCATATTTTTGCACTTAAACCATTAAATTCAGTTCAATAGCAATGTCGCAAAATAATTTTAAAATGAGCCTATCTTTAGAATTTCCGATACACAGTTCCACGCGCTGGAGATGAAAAGGTTTCCCCCCCCCCGTAGAGTGTTGCCATGGCTCGCTTTGAAATCCTTGAGTTTGTTAATCAAAAAATCGTTAAAGTTTTACAAATTATGAAATCGGTAATAAAACAAATTCCAAATTTCAAATTTGGGCTTAAAAATGCCCATATTCGCATCGCAGTAGGATTACGTCATTCAAAATTGGATGGCTCCAGGTACCGTTGTTTTATCACAATGCGAGATATAGACATACGTTTATGCATATTTTTCATTATTTAATTTCTTCAAATATAATGAAGGACTCTAACATTCGGTGGCAACAGTTTGAAATGCGAAACGGACATTTACAGCGAATCTACACAAAATCGCAAAACGAAAACAATAGTTCTTCAGAGACAAAGCCCCTTTGAACTGAGCAAGCGTTGTTGAGTTCTTTTGGTTTGCACAAAAGTAGTTCTGTTGCTGACATGCCATGACAAAATCGAACTTAGGCAATAAAATGAGCATCTTTATTGCTATCTGTTGCCACATCAAGCTGAACAGAAAATCTTGTATACTCTCTCTTTTAATGTGGGACCCAGTTGCAAATAATGGTGGTGAAGAGTCATCATCCACTACCAGTTTAGTTCGAACGCCACTGTAGAGTCATTAGGCTATCTTGAAGTACACTGACTACCAATAAGTACTTGGACACCTGTGATAGAAAAGAAAATCTAACTTTATTCAAAATCAATAGTTGGTAGAGCCTCCAGGAGAGGTAATTACAGCGTGCACCCTCCGAGGCATATTTTCCACAAGTCTTTGTATGACAGCTATTGGTATTTTCTTCCACTCGGCTTGGAGAAGACATAGAAGTTCCTTCAACGATTTTGCACGGTTAGTGCACCCCTGAATTCGGCGATGCAACTCGTCCCAGAGGTTCTCGATAGGGTTCAGGTTTGGACTCTGGGCAGGCCAGTCCATTCGATGAACTCCATTGGCACCATACCAAGCCTTGTTTAACGTCGAAACATGACAACTGGCATTGTCGTCTTGAAAGTAACAGGGGTCCAACCCGTAAAACTGCCGCAACGTAGGAAGCACATTGTCATCCAAAATAGTGCAGTAGGCATCGGAGTTGAACTTACCATGAATGGGGACCAAGGGTCACAGCCCATACCAGGTGAAACACGCCCAGACCATAATTCCACCTCCCCCGAACTTGACTGTTGGCAAAATGCATTCTGGCAGGAGACGTTTGCCAGGTAGACGCCAGACCCAACCCTGCCATCCGAACGATAAAGGGTGAACTTTGATTCGTCACTCCAAAGAACCCGTTTCCACTGATCTACGGTCCAATTTCGATGTGCTTTGCACCACATTAACCGAGCAGCGCGGTTGGACTTTGTGATCAAAGGCTTATGGGCAGCAGCACGACCATGAAAACCAAGCAGATGTGCTTCCTTACGGATGGTATTTACTGAAATAATACTCTCGGATGCCTGTTGAAACTCCTCGCGGATGAGGGCCATCGGTTGGGTGCGGTTCTTTCGAATTTCTCTGGACAGCACTCGTCGGTCTCTATCTCCCAGTTTCGTTGGTCTGCCGACTCGGGGCACATTCCGACAATCACCGCTCACCTTCCACTTCTTAATCACGTAGGCCACTGTCGATTTTGGGTACTTCAGATCGCTAGATATGTCCCTTAAGGATCGGCCACATTTGTGATACCCGATAATTATACCTTTCTCGAAATCAGAGAGCTCCGAACTGCGAGGCATCTTGCATGCGACTAAAGCCGATGTTGTTTCCTACTTGATATATACCGGCGGAGTGCGTGACGTATCGTCATTTGCAGATATCGTGATTTGCATAGGTGTTTAAATACTTATTGGTAGTCAGTGTAGAAGTAGATGAAATATGAGCAATGCCCTATCCGTGACTAGAGCCTGGACCTCTCGAATACGTGCCGAAAGTTCTAACCGTTTCCGAACAAAGGCATGCTGGTAGGATGGAGAAAATGCCTTATAAATTCCACAGCAAAATTCTCAAAGAATAACAAATATCCCGTGGCGTACGTAGAATATTGCTTTATATATATGTACGATACCATAGGACTAAAGCAATTTGTTACATTAAAATGGCGACTTCAAGGTCATTTCTCTTTCAAACCGTACTTCGTAATTCACAGGTATTTTCAGATTTATTTTTAAAATCTGTATTTTTTAACAATTTTTATAAATTTTTCTAAAAAATCTTTGAATTGTAATTTATAAAATTTTCCCATCGCTTTAAAGTAGATGTATTTCGAGGCATATCGGCAAAAAATTAGAGTTTTTTTATTCAAAATGTTCTTAAGATATACATGTATTTATATGTCGACGCGTTTTGAAATCTGACATATTTATTATAAGCGAAATGAAGTCAAATATGCTTTACGCACTTTGTTGAAATTCATTTAAAAGAATGAACCAAGCCTTTTTTTACGCTTGTGTACAATCAAAAAAAAAAAAAAAAAAGGGGGGGGAGGGAAAGAAAATGCGTTACTATAACATTTAAGAAGTTCGCTAAGTAAATTAATGTTGGTGCGATCTGAAAAAAAAAAAAAAAAAAAAAAAAAAAAATTTGCGAGAAGATAAATTTTTGGATTTCTCCGTAAATTTCGCACCAAATTCAACAATATTTAATATTTAGGAGTAATTTGAATAGTAGAATCGAACTATGGAAAACAATGGCATGTCATTTCAGAAAAAGTCCGATTTTGTGGCAAAATACCGATGTTAGAACAATGCTATATATATATAAATCTATTACATACCCTAAGCCGCTTTTCGAGACATAAAAAATCTGATGTGCACACCACATGACTTCCTTGTACGGAATATTAAATTATACGCATTTTTTCTTGCATTTCATTTAAACGTGTTGGATTGAATTAAATCTACTTCGCCGACAGCGCATAAACCAGAATAGAATAAATGTATTCTTTAAAATTCACTCTATTTGTTTACCATAGCGACACTCTGGCGCTAGGTTCACTTAACAGTATTATATTTCGTTCATAATATAACTCAGAATGCACAAAATTTTGCATCATTTAAAGAATTATCAAATCGTTGCCACATGTTCTATTCAAATACTATAATAAAGCTAGAACGATGTATAAAAGAAATTAAGCAAACAAAACAACAAAGAAACAGTTTTTCACAGACGATTGAGTATTTCTCATTCAATTAATTCAGTTTTCACTTCGCGACAAGGCAAAAATACATAAAAACTCAAAATATCTGTATTAAAAATTACAAAGTAAATCTTAAACGCTTATTTCCTCGAAAAAATTCCAGAAAGGATTAAGCATGATTTAAATAATAAATGAAGGCGTTATCTTTGTTGTTGCGAAGCTAAGTTTCTCTAGATTGGGAGCAAATCCGCTATCCTGCTGTTTCAAATGTAAACAAGAGCAATGACCACCATCAAAAACTTTATTAGGCTTAGCGGCACTTAAACAATTTTAAAATTGTTGATAATTCTAAAAATATTGCATACATATTTACTAAAGGCATACAAACCTTAACCGGAAGATAAGAACAACATAATTCAATCATTTTTAAAGCCAAAAATGTACACTATACAAACACACAAGAGTAAAGCAACTGAGATCACTGAGCCGGGTAACACAGTGGATATATATATAAATATATTTATATGCGTTTGGTGCGGCCGATTGCAACCAAAATACGAGGTACACTTCTACACGTTATAGCAGTCCTATATACAAAATTTCAACGTTCTGAGGCTACTCGTTTTTGAGTTATGCGAGATACGTACGTACGTACATACATACGTTCGTACAGACGCTACGAAAAATTCTCTTCAGAATTCATTTTGAAGAAGTTTTATAATTTTTTTGGAGGAATAGAGTGTTTTATTCTGTCCTTACGTACAGATATCACGAAAATACATCGTTAAATTGCATTTGAAAGAGGTCAAAATGGGATATTTTCGTTGAAATATGCTGCCTGAAACTTTTCGCGATTACAATACTTTCTTTTTACTTCGTACAAGGAAGTAAAAAGAGTGAACCCATATGCGGGAAGTTTAATTCCGAAAATTGTGTTTTAAAGTAACTTGAATGTAAATCATGAAAAAAAAAAAACGTTTTAAGGGGACTTGAATTTAAATCATGAATAACAAAATTTCAAACTTTGAAAAAGAAGTTTAAAATTAAAAACAAATAATTATCGCTATTGATTCGGGAATTAGTTGACTTTTCAAGGGGAACAAACCAACTCCCGTTCAATGAACAATAATTAATAAATGCGACGGTGTTTCGTCTTTTACTCAAGTATGAATGATGATGCCAAACTGGCAAATTAAGTTAGGCCAAAATTGTTGTTCCGTGAAGTGATGGGATTTATAACCAAAGTAGAGTACCAAAGAACTCATTCTGAATGAAGCATTTTCGCTAATACAAGATTCTTTATAAATTTTGAGTGAAAAGCAATTTATGTAGTAAAATTTACAAAATACTTGAGTAAATGTCCCCCGACACCTTCGCTTTTATGCATGTTAATTCAAGACTATTTGTATAAAAATAAACAGTAGAAATCGTAATTGGAATTATGAAATAAAACTCAAAGTAATTGAAATAAACATGAGAAAATTTCGAAACATAACAATGTTATCTTTGCAAAACAAATCAGACCCACCAGCAGCCGAGCGGTAAAGTCGCTGAACACTGGTAGTTCGGTCCGAGGTTCGAATCCCGCGAACGGGCTGGCTGCATGGGCGTTTTCGTGGTTTTCCCCATGTGTAACGTGCATACGAGCCAGTTTCCCTTAGAAAGTCCTCCACGAAGGCATCCCTCCTTAGGCAGATAGCCCTAGTGTGCTTTGCCATAATTAGATACACACACACAAAACAAATCAAATAAAAATTGAAATATACTTTAAAACACAATTTTCGGAATTACACTTCCTACTCATGGGTTCCCTCTTTTTTGATACTTCTACTAAATTTATATTAGGCGATAATGTAATCAATATTTCCTCAGTAAGTAAATTATTGTATATATTATAGTTATTCATATTCTTTGGGTGAAAGATCTACTAAGTATGGTTAATTTCTATTCAGATTTACCTTTAAACCGAAGATGAATGGTTTTCTTTAAATCCGGTTTTATAATAGGAACCTTTAATTTAAAAGAAATCGGTTACTAATAGCTTTGGCAGTTTAAGAAGCAGACATCGAGGGTACGTCTTCCGCTCATTAATTGCAAAATCTCTGTCAGCTAAGATCCAGCGATAATAAAATATACACCCTTAAAATGCACCATCTCAAGCTGCAAACTCTTAACTTAATACATTCTTTTGGACAGTTGCCAGAAAAGAACAGAAAGCCAACAAAAGTGTCAAGAACTTTTAGCCCTTCGAGATAAAAATATTTTTCTGTCCAGCGTAAAAATGTCAGCAATTATCGAGAAGTTCTAAACATATCACATAAAGAGAAACGGACATTTATAGTAAACCAACCCAAAATCGCGAAACGAAATCAAATAGTCCTTCAGGGACAAAGACCCTTTGGACTAATAATTCTACTAACATTATCTACCTAAATATAAACTTCGTCACAATATCATTTAGAAAAGGATAACAATTTTTGTTTTAACAAGAAGTCTTTCAAAGTTTTCCAAATATTTCTCTTAAATCTCAAGAATTAAACCAAAATTCATATGCGTTTATCCGCCTGAGAATCTGCAACTAAAAAAAATCAAAGATCATTCCAGATGTTGTTTTAATTATTAAATGTGCTTAGAATTTGGTTTCCGAAACTGAGGCAACGTCTTCTCTTCTCAGCTAATACATTCCTTTCTAAGAAACGTTGCAGCTAATTAACTGTATTAAGAGATTAAGAAAATTATTGATAATGATTTTGCAGTTTATCTTGATAATGCGTTTTCTCATTTATCTTGATTACCTCTCTTGATTACAAAGCTTTATTCTCAAGAGAACAACGAGTGTATTTCACAACCACCACCCATGACAGCTGCAATTATTTTGACACTGTTTGTTTGAGTAAACGGCAGTTCTTTAAACTTTAATCTCTTAACTTTGATGATAAATAACAAACGTCTGCGTTATAATTCGCTAATGAGGTCTTTTTTCAGTTATTATTAAATATGCCACGTAACCGTTTCTCAAGGGGTGTTGGAAAACCCAAAATCTTCAAAACATTGTGATTTCGGATTTTTGCATTTTCAAATTCTCTACACTTTTATCTTTCGAAAAATACAATTCTTTAATCTCTATGAAAATTAGAACTGTAAAAATATCTAGCTTTAATTTGTCATCTACTGCTTTGATCAATGAGGATTTTTACATAAAAACGCGTTTTTCTCCAAACGTGATTTTTTTTATACTCGATGTACCTTTTCTCAGGAACTACTGATCACATGTATCTAAGCTTTTTATGGTTTATTTATTAGGTTCCTTAATATTTACTGAAATGAGCTTTTTGTAATGAATTTAGAAAAAAATTTTTTAAAAATTTTTTTGTGTGAGGAAAGTGCTAAATTTTACTATGCCTAACAAAATATTATGTAATTTACTCTAAAATTCAAAATGTTTCAAAAGCTCATTTATAATCAGATAGGTATACTTTAATCACAGAAAAAATTTCAAGCTTGTATCTATAGCAGATTTTTGAGAAAAGGTACATCGAAAATGGCCAATTTAACATTGTCGGTATAGGGGTTTCTGATACCCCTCAAGTCAGTATTCAGAATAAAAATATTTTAAGCTAATGCTAGTTTGTTTTTTTAGATGTTTCTCAAAAGTTATAAGGTATTTCTCCCGCATTTTTGGCATGCCTTCGTGGTGTAGTGGTTCTGCACGCTAGGCGCGTATTCCAGAGGTTCGTGGTTCGATTCCCGGCAAAGGCGCTTGCTCATTTTTCATCTTCACTACTTCCAAAAAATCCTAAAATCTCTACAAAGTGACCAAATGGATAAAACTACTGAACACTTGTAATTAGACCAGCTTTGGAACACTTATAGACGGGTTCCATTTGTATGGTTGTTTCAGTGGTTTTCTCTATTTGTTATACAAACAGGGGGCGCTTGGCAAAATGCTTTACAGATTTAGGTTTTAACAAGTGTATTTCTTGATGTTTACCTTGCAATGGGATTTTAAGTTTCTTATTGTCAGTTCGCGTCGGGGATTTTCTTTCGTATGTTTGAGAATTAACTGATTTAAAATCAAAAATTTTATTATTCCTTAGCATATTTCTTCGCATTTTGGATTGAATGTCATTCAAAAATATGAAAGACGAAATGTGACCATTTTTCTTAATTATTGCTGATTTTGTGGAAAAGAACTAATTCCCCTTGAAAAACCAGCCTTTTCCTTGGAATCAACAATAATTAATATTATTTCAAATTATTTTATTATATTTTTTAGTCCAAAGTGACAAATTGCTAAGAAGGACTATTAATTTCCCTTTGGAATTTTGCGTTGAAATGTCAGTTCACTTTTAAAACTGTCGCCAACAAATATTATCGCCCCGTGTTAAATTAAATAATGAAGTATTTACATAAATGTATGTATATTTCTCGCATTGTGATAAAACAACAGTACCTAGAGCCATCCAATTTTGAATAACGAATATCTCCCTCCGAATAGCACCTGAAAGCCCAAATTTGGAATTTGTTTTATTACCGATTTCATATTTTCTCAAGCATTGAAGAATTTTTGATTAACAAACCAAAGATTCTAAAGAGAACAATGGCAACGCTATATAAAAAATAAAATTTTTTTTCCAGTACGCTAGACTGTGTATCGAAAATTCTAAAGATATTATCTTTTAAATGTTTCGTGATATTGGTGTGGAACTGAATTTTATGGTTTAAGTGCGAAGAACATGATCCTTTTGACTAGTAAATATGACTGTTCCCGCGAAAAGAAACAAAGACGCGTTGGTTACAAATGTAAAGCTATTCATTTTTTGCAACCAATGGAAATTGTGGTACAGCAAGTGTGGTTGTTGTTGGTGAAAGATGAAACGGATGATGATGATGATTTATTTATGGCTCAGAGTATCAGTTATGAGTAAGATGAAGCAAAATTCGATGTTGTGTCTGAAGATATAACGGAAGACGAAGATGACGAAGTTTCATGTTATCCGATAATGAAATTTTGGCTAATCTTTGGAATATGGTAACAGGTAGTTTGGCGACATTTTGGTAAGGCGATAAAGGTTACTATCTAGAACTTTAGCAGTGTACATGGATAAAGTCAAGAGTGTGCGCAATGCCATTTTTGTGCAATTCTGGGATGTTTTTTTCAGTGAAAATAAGTCGACGTGTACATGGATGATACCGTGTATGTGCAATTCTTAAAAACGCGGCAAGCAGTGGGCGATTCTGCACTTTCTCCCAATTTCGCACCTAATCTTCGCCATGATTAAGCACTTTTGTTCCATAAAAGTTCTAGCATTAAGCGTAATTCGGATAGCAGATTGTTGGGAAAAAATGTTGAGTTAAAAAAAAAAAAGAACAAAAACATGCCTTTACTTCGTAAAAACAAAAATGGCGTCCAACCAAAACTAGCAGGTTGCTGTAGCAGTGGGTGTCCGGCGATAACATCGCGGAGAAAACAACGTAAAGCGAAAACGTCGTACTACAAAACTTCGTGGGAGAAAACATAGCAAAGAGAAAACATCGCAGTTCTAAAACATCGTGGTACAAAACATCGACGTCGAAAATAAAGTGGTTCAAAAACTTCGCAGTTTAAAAACATCGTCGTCGAAGATATCGTGGTAAAAAATAAAGTATCTACAAATCATCGTATGACGATAACATCGCAGACATGCTTTTTTTTCAGGTTTTAATAATTGTAAATGGATATTCCCATTATGATTTGTGAGCGCAAGATGTAAAGAAGGATAATTTTTACTTTCACATTTTTTTATTAACTAATAAATTTTTGCTGAAAAATTAAGAAGGAAATTTAAGCATAGAAAATTAAATGGAACTTATAGATTATACTTTTCATGAAAAATTACCAGTAAAAACTTTATACAAAATGATTTATTAGTGGCCTTTGTTAGTTAACTATGTCGGTTTAATATTAAGTGCTAAGTTGCATTAATTTTGTATGCTTAAGTTTCCTTCTTATTTTCTCAGCAAAAATTTATTAGTTAATAAAAAATATGAAAGTAAAAATTATCCTTCTTTCCATCTTGCGCTCACAAATCATTATGGGAATATCCATTTACAGTTATTAAAGCCTGAAAAAAGCATGTCTGCGATATTATCGTCATGCGATGATTTGTAGGTACTTTATTTTTTACCACGATGTTTTTAAACTGCGAAGTTTTTGAATTGCTTTATTTTTGACGACGATGTTTTGTACCACGATGTTTTAGAATTGCGATGTTTTCTCTTTGCGATGTTTTCTCGCACGATGTTTTGTAGCACGACGTTTTCGCGTTGCGTTGTTTTCTCCGCGACGTTTTCGTCCGCGATGTTTTTGCCGCGATGTTTTCGGCTGTAACCGTAGCAGTGTTGGTCGCCAATAGCAGATTGTTGGAAAAAAATGTTAAGTAAAAAAAAAAAAAAAAAAAAAAAAAAAAAAAAAAGCCTTTACTTCGTAAAAACAAAATGGCGTCCAAAACAAAACTAGCAGATTGCTGTAGCAGTGTTGGTCGCCAAATTTTCGCCCAAAAATCCCCAAGTTACCATAATCCGAAGATTAACCGAATTTTTTTAAGTTCCTAAGGTATGCCCTTTCTTTTAAATAAACAGTATTTAGGTACACTGCGCAAAAAAATGCGACAGTTCTATATCACCCGTTCTAATACGCCGATTGATGAAATTAAACTTGCGTTTTTTATGTCTCAAATGCGCGACTTAGGATATGCATTAGATTTATATATAGTATTGTTCTAATACAGGTATTTTGACACAAAATCGGACTTTTTCTGAAATGGCATAACGATCTTTTATCGATATTTCGATTCTACCGCTCAAATGATACCAAACTGCCATGTTATGTAAAACTCGCACGAGTCCTTTTAAAAAATTAGCTCTCAAAATATTAGCTCTTCAATGTTAATTGAATTTGATATGTATTTATTAATATCTCTTTTATTCTTAAACTTATTTGCTTCCTTCTTCCAGAATTTAAAATTTAGGCTTAATTCAAATATAATTCGCACATTTTTTATAATTTATTTTTAAATTTGCATTTATAAATTTTTTAAACAGCTTTTTGCCTCTTAAAGTAGATATATTTCTATGCAGATTCACAAAAATTTGTGTTTTTTTTTTTTTTTTTTTTCAAAATTTTCCAAGACATACATGGAATTATATATTGGCGGGTTTTTGAAGTTTGGCGCCTTTTTTTCGAGCGATAATAACGTCAAATGTGGTAATTATTTCAAAGTATGAACGCTGAGGTTTTTTCCGCTCTTCTTCAATGTAGAAAAGGAAAGACATTTAGGTTACTATAAATTAAACAGTTCGCCATGTAAATTATTCTTGGCGCAAACTGAAAAAAAAAAAACAAAAAACAAAAAAAAAAAAAAAAAAAAAAAAAAAAAAAAAAAAAAAAAAACGCCAGGATAAAGTTTTGTATTTCTCCGTGAATTCCGCACCAAATTTTGCAAAGTGGAATATTTAGGTATAATTTGAGCCATAGAATTGAAATATGGAAATAAATTGGTATATCATTTCAGAAAAAGTGTAATTTTATGTCAAAATACCTATGTTAGAACGACGCTATATATAAATATAATATATATCCTCAGTTGCGTTTTCGAGACATTAAAAACGTAATTCAATAATCGGCCCAATAGAACGGGAGATATAGAACTGTCCCCATTTTTTGCGCAGTGTCCATACAGAAATATAATTTTTTATGTTTATTCCTTACTTTTGTACCCCGCATATACCATCACTTTTATACCCCGCATATAACGCACACCCGTAAAATTCTATCTTATTTTTTGTATTAAAAGTCCGCGTAATAACCAGAAAATACGGTATTTAAAAGTTACGTATTTGGATGTGTTTTTGGATTTTCAAAACAAGTGCTTGTAATTTCAATCGCGAATTTTATTTATACAAATCAGTTTATGTCACTAAAAATAAATATGCTTTTTATTGCAATTACTGACAATTCTCAAGCTTCGTTGTTGTTTAAATACAAGGTTCTTTCTTGGTAAAACTCGATGAATTACCGTGATTTTTGGCCAGCAGCATCAAACAACAGCTGCTTTGGGAAATCACGTTATCATATTATTCATTCTGGCGTGACAGATAGGTATACGTCTCAGAATAAAACGCTTCCAGTGAAAAACACTCGGATCGAATTTTACGCGTTCGACCAACTGTTGACTGGCGTTGCTATCGCAACCAGACAGACAACCTGTAGAAATTTGCAACGATACTCACAGATGCAATGGAAAGTACATATATTTTCACTTAATACGCAAAATTTTTAAAAAGGAATTTAATCGTTGCTTACATGCTTGCACTCAAAATCAATACCATTTCAGCGATTAAGATTTGAAAGCTTGACACAAAACTCTAATTATGAAACATGTACCAAAATTACACATGTAAAATGACGGTATCACAAAAAACAAATTCTGAAAGCTTTCAGATTCTATAATACGCACGAAGGGGCGTTTCTTAAGGGGTCTCATACACCTTAAACCCCTCATGATCTTCGAATATGTGACTGTTGCAAGAATTGCGATATTTTATTTATTTTAAAAGCAATTACTTCCAACGTTTTACAGCTGACTACATAAGATAGCTGCTTTGGAAACTAGTAACCGGAAAATTTGTGTTGCCACAAATAGTTTTGTAATTTAATCCTCTTTGTGACAAAATATTTCGCCATGTTTCCACCTTGCGTGCCATGATATTTTAAAAATGGCTAATGGTACCTACTTGAAATTGGATGCAATTCTTTATATGGGCACTATTTTCTAACTGAAACAACAATCTGATGAATATTTTAATATTGAAAAATTTTATGGACGAAAACATTACAAATTTTTTCAATAAAATACATTTTATAAACTCGACTCAGAATAAAATAAAATTTAACATGAAATTTTTAGAATTTTAGGTTCGCAGTAGTTTCCAAATGTTATAAAAGCTATATATTAAATATGGAATTAAGTTATGAAACAAAATGTTTTAAACTGTGCGCGCCAAGTTGGAAACATGACGAAGAATGTTGTCACAAAGCGGATTAAATTATAAAAATATTTTTGGCAACGCAAACTTTCTGATGACTATTTCAGAAAGCAGCTACATTATGTAGTCATCTGTAAAAAGTTGGCAGTAATTGCTTTTAAAATAAGTAAGTAATCCCAATTCTTGCAACAGTCACCTATTCAAACATCTTATGGGTTTTAAGGTGAATGAGTCCCCTTAACATTTTCTATGTTACCTTTACTTATTAAATGTCAGATTCTTCGTATTTAAACCATAAAATTCAATTCAACGGTAATATTGCAAAATCACTTTAAAGCGCATATCTGTAGAATTTACAATACACAGACTCGCGCGCTGGAGATAAAAATGTTTTATATTTCGTACAGTGTTGCCATTGCTCGCTTTGAAATCGTCAAGTTTCTTAATCAAAAACTCATAAATGCTTTACAGAATATGAAACAGATAACAAAACAAATTCCAATTTCGGGCTTCTAGATGCCCATATTCCGGTGGAGACGTACGTTATTCAAAATTGGATGTCTCTGGGTACCGTTGTTTTATCCCTATGCGAGAAACATGCATACATTTATGCAGATTCTTAATTATTTAATTTCTGTAAATATAACACAGAGCGTAAATATTTGGTGGCAACAATTTGAAAAGGGAAACGGGCATTTAAAATTTTCAACGCAAAATGTCGTTCAAATTTCAACGCAGACGAAATTAATAGCCCTCCTGGACTAAACATTCACTGCGAAAGAAAAATTTATTCAAAAACTGGAAATACATTTTAATTTTAAAAGCCACTTTGACAATAAATTAATACCCTGTAAGTAAAATGTTTTGTAACTTGCGCTTTTCCTGTTGGGTTGTCCAGAAAGATCGTGCCAATCTTGATAGAAAATTGAAACGCAGGATATTTCAATTTCAGTATACATTTATTACATTATATATGTGCCAATCTATTCGACAATCGTTCTCCATCTTTCAGGCAACTTGAAAATTCCATCTTGTAAATCTCTCAAGTTTCTCAGCCGAAAACCTTTCTATGTGAAGTTTCTTATTTCCACCAAAGAGTTGGAGTTTTTTTCTTTAAGGATATTTTATAATGATCGAAAAAGCTGGAAATCAGATGGTGCAAAGTCCAGTGAATATCGTAAAAGGGGGAAAATATTCCATAATGAGCTCCAACAACTTTTGCTGAGTTATCAAGACAAAAGAGGGCACGCATTGTGCTGTTGAAACACGACACCCTTCCGATTCGCTGTTTCTCGACGTTTCAACTGCTGTCTTTAATTCGTCTAACTGGGAACAATATTTCTCTGGATTTATCCTGTTATTATTTGGTAAAACTCATAACACAGGATCCCTTTCCAATCCCACCAGATGCAGAGCACGAACTTTTTTGAATGAAGACCGACTTTTGGGGTGGTTGAAGGTGGCTGATTCCGCTTTATCCAATATATTTTTCGCTAAAATGTATTATAAATGATGCATTTGTGACGCTTCCTTCACTACTTGATTAAAAAATGGTATCTTCGCGTTACGTTTACTCGAGCAATAAGGCGATGCCAAACCGGCAATTCAAGCTAGGCCAAACATTTCCGCGAATAGAAGGGATAAAGAACCAATGCAGAGAACCAAAGAACTCATTCGATTAAGCATTTTAGCTAATTCAATTTTGAGTGAAAAGCAATTTCTGCAGTAAAACTGATATCGCTCGAGTAATTGTCCCCCGACACCCTCGTGTTTACGCATTTTAGTTCAAAACTCTTTGTAAAAATTAAACATTGGAAATTGTCATTATGAAATAGAATTCAAAGTAATTGAAATAAACATGAGAAAATTACAAAATATAAGAAAAATAATGCAATCTTTGTAAAAATAATCAAAAATAAAAAATAAAAATTGTTTAAAAAATATGTAATAAGAAAAGGGAATCTTCATGTGCATTCACTTTTCTTAAATTATATTTTGTAATTGCGCAAGTAGTAGAATAACTCGATTTCGCACTAAGTGAATTTAAGATCATACAACATTATATATATATGTGATGTATCAGCTTTAGTCGTAAAAATAAATAGATTGGTGAAGAATCATAAATATAGTCGTAGCTTAAATTATCAGACGATAAGTTAAAAAATAGAATCCATTTATTATTATACTGGAGAAATAGCAGTTACAAAAAATCAGATATCCGGAGTAAATAAAAAGAATTACTAATAACTTTTTGTATGAAGTTTACTGCATCGTGACATTTAAGAAAAAGCCCCGATATTCTTTTTGCGAGTCCTTTTATAGCCTCTGGAAAGGCGGAGCTTCCAAGAAATGACGTCAGCCTCGTCAGCCAATCCAGTTCGCTTTAAATATTTCGAGAGCATTCTATAACTGTACGTGTAGAAAAGGCGGGAAAAACAACTTGACTACGGGTCTGTGGATTTAATTCCACGTACTTTCAAATAAGAGAACGTCGCCATTAAAAATGAAAAGAACATACAGTTAGAATTTTAAGTGTATTCTAGACTATGGAATTTTATTATTATTATATATATATATATATGTATTATATATAAGGGCAATTTAAGAACTTCTTGTGCATATGTATTTATAGCTGTACGGCAGACCATTTAATGCCTTTGGGAAACAAGAACACAAAAATTTTCACTGATTAAAGAGAAACTATTTAGTCACGTTAAAATAACTAGCATTAATAGCATCATTTATTTAGGTCTTACTTAAAACAAGGTTTTCATGAACGAGCAACACTCAAGATCCATCCTGAAAAACATCAAGCAAACAACTAAATCACTAGTTTGCATATCTGAATCCAATCTCGTGTCGTTGAATTGATTGCGTTATTTCTTTTTCTTAAGTTAGGGATTATTCTAGGGATATTTTGAAGAGTCGTTTAGGGATCGGAAATCAATATCTTGCCGAATTCGAGCTGGGGTGTTTCGTGTTTCGGGATGGCATCGATCGAACATTTACTCGAATACGGACTTGGGAAAGGAAGAAGGAGATCATCAAGAGTTTCGTTCCGTCTCGTATCAGACCAAACCATTACAGCTTAAACGAACTTAGCACATCCAGGTGAGTATCACTAAAAAATATATATATATATATATATATAAAAGAACTGATCGCTTACGTAGTGATAGAAAACATTACATTCATGTGCATTTAATAAATTTCAAAATTAATTTTTATGCATTTCAAACATTTTCAAAACTTTCTATCATTTGTTCTTCTTCTTCCTTAGACCTTTGAACTTAATCGTTAAAAATACTTTTTTTACTTATTTTGTTGTAAAAACATTAGGATTTTTGGAAGCAGAAAAGATGAAAACTTAGCAACGCCTTCGCCGGGAATCGAACCACGGACCTCTCAAATACCAGCTCAGTGCGCTGACCACTACACCACGAATGCGGAAGAAATACCTTACCAGTGGTACCCTCACCACCGGTTGGGAATTCCTGGTATAAGATACAAAAACATATTTTTTGTTCATTTCTTACTATTTTTTATGCATTTCTCTCAGTAAAGTTTTAACTGTAATCAATGAACAACGAGGAGGAGTTCAAAATATAGTACAGTAAGACCCCGCTTAACGCGGGGGATACGTTCCATCGAAGTAGAGCGTAATGCGAAACAGCGCTAAGCGAGGCTATCTTAACATGTAAATAATGGGGTTAGGGGAAGATGGCTAGGAAATTGGTTAGGTATTAAATTTAAAAAGTATGTTTTTTTAATAAAAATAAAATCAAACATTTATTTCTTACAAAAATAAAAACAATATAAACGCATATACTTTTAAAAACAAATAAAATTCTCAGTCAGATCATTCAGTCTATTCTGGGTTTCCAATTTTGTGCCCTTTTGTCAAGAAGGCATTATGATAGATTGGCTTAATGGCATATTGCGTTCAATTTCGTCGTCAATCCATATAGACAGTCGTTTTCCCATTTCCTCTATAATGCTATTTCTAGAACGGGTAATTCTAGTTGCAGAGCTGGACGTAGTTGCGGTTGCCGATGACGGTATTTTTTTTCTTTATTCTTAAGAAAGAATTGTCCTTATTGTTGAAGTTGCCAAAATCAATGCAGCGCTAATTTGAGATTGACGTTCACCGGAATCTAAATCTTCTAATCACTTGCATTTGAGTTTCCAGCGAAATGCCTTTTTCTGGTTGCTTTCTTTTCTTGTGTTTTACTCGTATTATCACACCCGTGATAAAAAGTAAAGATCATAATATTTGTCACTGTATACACTTAATCGTTATAGTATTATACAAACTTACAATAATGTCAACAAATGTTGCTTCAAATGATTAAAATGCAAGAAACACAACTACACTGTTTCGGATATGTTATTTGGAAACCTAGCGCTGCGCACAATTTTCGGAGAATCCCCGGGTTGAAATAAAAGAGCGCTAAACCGAAACAGCGTTAAGCGGGGTCTTACTGTACATAGTACATACAATGCATAAAAAGGCATTTTATTCTACATTTTCTGCCAAATTTTATGCATTTCAAATTCCGTAACTAAAAATCAGAAATAAAATGGAGAGATATAAAATGCAGTATACTGCATTTAATTGCATTTATTCAATTATTGTTTTCGTTTTGTACGGATGTCAGTCAGTAAAATTTATCGCTAATAGCAGTACACAAAAGGGAGACATATAAAATATATTATATAATACAAAAAGATATTTACATGTCTGCGTTCCCACAGATTTTTATGTTTTCTGGTCAAATATATTTTGTAAATATAAAAAAAGCATAGAAAAGGAAGAACTAGGAAAAGTTAGTACATGTTATATAAATGCCATATACCCGCATAATTTATTTTATTTCCTATGCATTATAGTCAAAATATAAGGCACAAAAGAAGTACAAAATAAAATACATAGGAGTAAAAATATGTTTACTCTCGTTATGTCCCCGTAACTAAAAACAGTGACAAAATGCAGAAATACAAAAAAATGTAAAACGCTATATATAGGAATTTACACGCGTTTTTTTCTTAATTTTATAAGCACTTCCGACAGCAAAATTTCCCACACACACATAAGCAAACAAACAAACACACAAAAAGGAAAAAAAAATACAAACTATAATACTTTGTATGAAAGGTATGAGCTCATATTCTCCTTCCAATTTTTAATAATCTTAGTCCTTGAAAAAATTATATAAAAAAAGTATTCGAATCAAAAAATTCTGATGTGTACTCCACATCAGATTCCTTGTACGGAAATTATTCCTTGTATTAGATTCCTTGCACGGAATATTAAATTATATGCATTTTTTTTCTTGCATTTCATTTAAACTTATTGGATTGAATTAAATATACTTCATAGTTAGCGCATAAACCGCAATAGAATAAATGCACTTTTTTAAAATTCACAATATTTGTTTACCATAGCGGCACATTGGCGCTAGGTTCACTTAACAGCGTTATATTTCGTTCATATTATAACTCACAATGCACAAAATTTATATCATTCGAAGAATTATCGAATCTTTGCCACATGTTCTATTCAAATACTATAATAAAGCTAGAACGATGTATAAAAGAAATTAAGCAAACAAACCAAAAAAGAAACAGTTTTTCATAGACAATTGAGTAGTTTTGTTTAATTAATTCAGTTCTCACTTCGCGACAAGGCAAAACTACATAAAAAGTCAAAATATATGTATTAAAATTACGAAGTAAATCTTAAACACTTATTTCCTCGAAAAAATTCCAGAAAGGATTAAGCATGATTTAATTCGCAATAATAAATGAAGGCGTTATCTTTGTTGCTGCGAAGATAAGTTTCTCTAGATTGGCAACAAATCCACTATTCTGTTTCGAATGTAAACAAGCAATGGCCGCCATCAAAAACATTATTAGGCTTAGCGGCACTTAAACAACTTTAAAATTGTTGATAATCTAAAAATATTGCATACAGATTTACTAAAGGCATAAAACCCTTAACCTGAAGATAAGAAAAACATAACTGAATCTTTTTTAAAGCAAAAAATGTACAATTTACAAACACATAAGAGTACAGAATCTGAGATCACTGAGTAGGGTAACAAAGTGGATATATATATATAAATATTTATACAGGTTTGGTGCGGCCGATTGCAATTAAAATACGAGGTGCACATCTACATGTATTAGCAGTCCTATATACAAAATTTCAATGCTCTGAGGCTACTGGTGCTTGAGTTATATAAGATATTTACGTACATACGTTCGTACAGACGCCACGAAAAATTCTTTTCAGAATTCATTTCAAAGCAGTTTTATAATTTTTTTTGGAGGAAAAGCGTCTTCCTCCAAAAAATTGTAATGTTCTTCTGTCCTTACGTACATATGCCACGCAAAAAATCATTAAATTACATTCGGCAGCGGTCAAAATGTATATTCGTGTTGAAATATGCTGCCTGAAAATTTTCGCGATTACAATACTTGCTTTTTACTTTGTACAAGTAAGTAAAAAAACGAGAGGCAAATTATTCGGTGCATAGCATTTCTGCGAGAAGTGATAAGGGAAAAGCAGTTAAAAATTGGATATACTATTATCTATCCTTTATTTCAAAGACATCAATCGGGGACCACCAGTAGCCGAGCGGTAATGTCGCTGAACAGTGGTAGTTCGGTCCGAGGTTCGAATCCCGCGAACGGGCTGGCTGCACAGGCGTTTTCGTGGTTTTCTCCGTGTGCTACGTGTATACGAGGCAGTTTCCTTTAGAAAGTCTCCACGAAGGGATCCCTTCCTTTAGGCAGACAGCCCTCAAAGCCTTGTCATAATTCCATAAACCAAACCAATCAAAGATGTCAATCAATCAAATTTATTATTTGTGTAATATTGCTTGCAGATTTACTAAAGGCATAAAAATCTTAACTGGAAGATCATTGATCACAAGTATTGGATCAGTCCAGAAATTCGTGCGCAATTTTTCGTAAATTTTTAAATGAAATAAAAAAAACACAATTTAACATTTTAATCAATTATATATTTTCCTCCATTATCTACAATGTCTCGCCATATTACAGACAGCTTTTTCATGCCATTACTTTTGATGCAAAAAAAAAAAAAAAAAAAAAAAAAAAAAAAAAAAAAAAAAAACATGAAATTTCTTTGTGTACATCCTGTTTAGAATTTAATTTTTTTCCCAGTAAAAAATTTTGTAAGGCACGAAATGAATAAACATCACTCGGGGCAATATCTGGGGAGTAAGCAGGATGTGGCAAAAGCTCCCAATTCACTCATTTTTTGCTACGTTGTTCGAGCCGTATGCGGTCTAGCGTTATCACGATGAAACAACACTTTCTGGATATTCGCCAATCGTGGGCGTGTTTTGATCCATTATGAGTTTAGACGGCAAAGTTGTTCACTATGAACTTCTGAATGAATCGTCTGATTTGGTTCTAACAGTTCAAAAGGTCCTGAACGGGGTTCATGATCAATACTGCTTTTTCCAACTTTAAATTTTTTAAATCATTTCTGGGCAGTCTTTACACTAATAGTGTATTCACCGTGTAGATTATTAATTTTTATCGCTGCAAACCTGGCAGATTCACCACACGAAAATAAAAATTATAGCACGGCACGTTTGTACTGATTATCTATATCCATCTTCTATGGATACTAAAATACGTTCGATATTTAAGAAAGTTGGTGATGAACTGAATAATATGTTAGTCAAACGATGATAAGTTTCAACAGGTTCAAAATTGTACTGTTTTAGTAAATGCGTCATAGTGAATTCCACGCAAACTCTTAATATGCACGAACTTATAGACTGACTCGTATATTTGAAGTATTTTGTGGATAAATAAATATAAAGCGTTACAAACAAGTAACCGAAACGGCTTAAACGGAATATCAGAATTAGCCTGGGAGATGTAAAGAAACAGAACTGAGAAAAAAATTAATTTAAGATAGTATTAAAAAATTTTCTTATTAGAATAAGGAGCATTCATGTGGAAAAAAAAACATTGTTTAATAATAAACTATTTCACGTAATTTCATAAGTTTCTATTTGCCGTTTTAAACCGCGTTTTCAAGTTTGGAGACGAACAGAATTTGTTCGTTTGAAATTACGAGTGCGCGTTTTATGAGGAGGTTGGTTTTGGTTTGGTTTATTAGATTACGGCACAGCACTCGAGGGCTATCTGTCTTAAGGGGGCTTATACACCTTAAACCCCTTATGATCTTCGAATATGTGATTGTTGTAAGAATTGGGATATTTTATTTATTTTTAAAGCAATTACTTCCGTCTTTTTACAGCTGACTACATAATATAGCTGCTTTGGGAACTAGTAACCAGAAAATATGTGCTGCCACAAATATTTTTGTAAAATAATCCGCTTTGTGACAAAATTTTTCATCACGTTTCCACCTTGCGCGCATGATATTTTAAAAAAGGCTAAAGGTACATTCTTTAAATTGGATGGAATTCTTTATATGGGAACTTTTTTTTAACTGAACCAAAAATCTGATGAATATTTTAATATTCAAAGATTTTATGCACGAAAATATTATAGATTTTTTTAATAAAATACATTTTATAAACTCAATTCCAAATAAAATAAAAATTTAACATGAAATTCTCAGAATTTTTGGTTCACAGTAGTTCTCAAATGTTTTAAAAGCTATCTATTAAATATGAAATAATATTATGCAACAGAATGTTTTAAACTGTGCGCGCAAGACGAAAAATTTTGTCACAAAGCGAATTAAATTATAAAAGTATTTGTGGCAACACAAACTTTCTGGTCACTATTTCAGAAAGCAGCTATATTATGTAGTCAGCTGTAAAAAGATGGAATTAATTGCTTTTAACATAAACGAGGTATCCCAATTCTTGCAACAGTCACATATTCGATGATCTTATGGGTTTTAAGGTGTATGAGTCCCCTTAAGGGAGGGATGCCTTCGTGGAAAACTTTCTAAGGGAAACTGGCTCGTATGCACGTTACACATGGGGAAAACCACGAAAACACCCATGCAGCCAGCTCGTTGACGGGTTTCGAACCTCGAACCGATCTATTAGTATTCAGCGACGTTACCGCTCGGCCCCTGGTGGGTTCTCATCAGGAGGAATTTTGTGGGCTTGGGCTGACCATAGGTCAGACAAGTGAGTATTAGTGAAAACAACGACCAAAAATTAAATTATTTGGGCACTTGCAGGACCTTTTTATCCTCACTGCTGACTTTACTTTACATTTAAAATTTTGTAGTTCAGTGTACATTACTGGAATTAATTATTTAAGGAACTAATGTCTACAGCCACCTTTTTCAAACACTTAAAATATAGTGCACATCTTTGCTTCTTTCTTTTACTAAACCTTACTTTACTAAGACAACAAAAAATGCAACTTTATTTTTCCCACCAACCCGACCTCGCTTAGCAATCTTAAAACAACAGATTTCTTGCCTAGCAATAATCCTTTTACTGCCCCTACCACCTCTTTGTTTGATGTACATCGAAGTACAAATAGTGCCGACGGCGCTAAGTTAAGCCTTATTGATCGCTTAGGAAATCAAAGGTTAAGTGCTCTATAGCTTCAAATAAGTCATTTCCCTAGCAACTTAGCCATTTGACTCCATTTTGTGATAAGGGCTGCTATTAGGTTTCTTTGTCAAGAATACGTGTTTCTGGTTCTAGTTACTGCTAAGCGGTCCTTCTTTTATTAACGTGACGAATTTTGTATTTAGATAGATAAATTTAATAGAATTAAAAACAAAACAAAACAAATCTGAAAGGTTTCATTGTTTTATTAATCCTTGTTTTATTAATGTCACGAATTTTGTATTTAGATAGATAATTTTAATAGAATCAAAAACAAAACAAAACAAATCCGAAAGGTTTAGATAGACCATTTTAATAGAATCAAAAGCAAAACAAAACAAATCTGAAAGGTTTAGATACATAATTTTAATAGAATTAAAAACAAAACAAAACAAATCTGAAAGATTTCACTGTTTTATTAATCCTTGTTTTATTAATGTCACGAATTTTGTATCTAGATAGATAATTTTAATAGAATCAAAAACAAAATAAAACAAATCTGAAAGGTTTAGATAGATAATTTTAATAGAATTAAAAACAGAACAAAACAAATCTGAAAGGTTTCAGATTTTAAATGACGTCCAAAGGGGCGTTTTTTAATGTTTTGTGTGTTACCTTTATTTATTAAATATCACGTATATAAATATTTATTAAATACACTTGAACCATAAAATTCAGTTCAACATCAATGTCGCAAAATAATTTTAAAATAAGCATATCTTTAGAATTTTCGATAAACAGTTCAGTGCCCCGCTGGAGATAAAAAGGTTCTTCCATCCCCCCCCCCGTACAGTGTTTCCATTGCTCGCTTTTACATCGTTGAGTTTACAAAATATGAAATCGATAATAAAACAACTTTCAAATTTCAAATTTGGTCTTCCACATGCCCATATTCGTAGGAGGATTCTGTCATTCAAAATTCGATGGCTCCATGTACCGTTGTTTTATCACAATGCGAGAAATATACATACATTTAAGCAGATTTTTCATTATTTAATTTCTTCAAATATAATGCATGACTCTAACATTGGGTGGCAACAGTTTGAAAAGTGAAACGGACATTTATAGTGATTCAACGCAAAATCGCAATACGAAAACAATAGTTCTTCAAGGACAAAATCCTTTTGGACTAACAATTAAAATTGTTGTATTTCTCCGTGCAACGCAGCGCGACACAAATTCTGAGAGAAAGTTGTGCCGGAACTATAAGAATACAGGGGCATTATCTAAGTGAATAACCTCCGTAGTCTGTACTGGAATTGAATAAATGTAACTGAGCACTGTGTTATCTGTAACCGTAATTCCACACTCGTTTTGCTAGTGAATCAACGCAAAATGACAAAAAGAAATTAATAGCCATCTGGGCTAACTATTAGAAAAATAACCCCTACAACTTAATTTTTTTATTTTATTTAAAAATTATGGTGGAAATAAAATTATAGCTCACATATCCGGCAAATATCTGGTGAAATTTCTATTTAAAAACTTGTAGATACATTAGGCCTTCGCCGGGAATCGAACCACGGACCTCTGGAATACGCGCCCAGCGTGCAGAAAACTACACTACGAAGGCAGGAGAAATATATTATATGCTCCCCCTTGTTAAGGGCGACTGGGGTTTTAGGGAACCCAATCGCCAAATCCTGGGTGTGGAGAATCATCATCCACCACCCTTTCAGTTCGGGCGCCACTGTAGAGACATTAGGTTATTTCGAAACAGTAGAGATGAAAAATGAACAACGAACTTGCCGTGAATCGAACCACGAACCTTTGCAATACGCGCCCAGTTTGCAGACCACTACACTACGAAGGCGTGCTAAGCAGGTGGGAGAAATACCTTATAAACTTTCTGTAATTGACAATTGTTCCACGTGGACATTTCGTAACACTAGTAACATGTTGTTAACGTTTGAAAACATATATTGTTTGCAGAAAATTCTCACAGATATTTACAAACTAACGAAAGTTAAACGGTAGTATATCACAAGGGCATAGCACTGAATGGCATTTAAAGAGAAAGTTAAAAATCAAATTATTCTTATTTGTCAGCTGTCGTCTCTAAACATGTAGTGAATGACGTCTAATATCCTGAATTTTTTAATTAAATTTCTCAGTCAACTTTTGTTAATAACAGGAGATAAACTTTGCTTTTTAATGTATATATATGTTACCGTGAAAGACCGAAATTGAAGAATGTCGACTTTCACCGAAAAATGTCAACGTTCACCACATACGTCGGTGAAAGTATTACATTCTTGTGCATTCGGATCCTCACCGGTGTATGTCGACAATCACAGATATGCTCTGGTGTAGGTCCAAAAGAGAGGAGTATATGTACACGCTGCCATTGCAAAAGGAAGTGTTCCACAAATAAATGCAGTTGTGAAAGCAAGGGCATCTTGTGCAATTCAAAGTGTCATAATAGTTTAAGTTATTGCAAAAAATAAGATTTGAATCACATAATTTGGTAAGATTATAACTTCTATTATTTTCCTTTCCCATTTTGAATGCACTGTGTGTTTTAAGTTCTTATTCTGAGTCTCAAGTATGTTTTTTCGCGACTGAATTACGGAGAAGAAAATATAATATTCTTATATGTTTAACATTCACCAGTAGTACATGGTGAATGTCGGCGTTTACCGGTGCAAGTCAGAAATAAGAGTATTTGGAAAATATTTCGGACATACGCCAAGCGACTATGTGAATGTTGACATTCACCGGTGAAAGTAGACATTCTCCAGATTTCGGTGTTTCACCGTAAAGTACATATATATAATTTATAATAAGAAAATTGTCCATATACTATCTCCAAGGAACACAAATTAAATTTAAAACCATGAATGAAAAAACAAAATTTAGTCAGAATTTAAAATTAGTATTTTAAATAGTAATTTCGATCCCCTTGTTTAAAAATCTGCTAAAAAAATCTTTTATCGCAAAAATACCAAAACCCAAAAGTAAATTTTAAGTATTGTAAAAAGTAGCTATTGTCATTGATCGCAGACCACTCGACTTACCAAGGGGATAAAACAATCTACATTAATTAACAACAACTAAATTAATAGATTGTTTCATCTTACTTCCAAATAAGCATCCAATTATTTGCTAGATTCAAATCATAACTCACAATTAATATTCAACCCAAATAAAGACATTAGTCCATTTAAGCCAAAAAAATCATGTTAACCCTTTGCGACACAATGTGTCAATTTCCTTCTGTACGCACAGAAAAATTGAATGAAAAAGAATTTATGGGTTACTCTAGGTTACTCTGAACCTTCTTTATTTATAGTAGACAGCAGCACAACACAAACCAGTCCATAAATTTTAGCCATGTTTAGTTTTTTAAGACCCCCATTTTTCAAAGAAATCTTCCAGATTTGTTTAGGGTATAAAAGGAATAGTTTTAAAAGAAATTTCAATGTTATTTTTTTGGCTTTAGGTTAATCTCCTTATTCCATATTAGTTTTAAATTTTTACCTTGAAATCTTGCCTAAAATCAAACGGCGAACCCTAGGTGTGCCCAGACCGGGCTCACCGATCATCTAGGACAACTGAGACTCTGTATTCTTTGTTTCTCCGCATCTCAACGGTCAGTTCATTGACAACAATGCTCGTTTCAGCAATCGTTTCGAAGCTTTTTTTCAATCAGTGTGCCCATTTTGGGGACACCCACAGAATTAAAACGATAAGTGCTATCTTCACAAAATTTTACTTGTGTACTCCTCTAGGCCTAATTAGGCTGCCTACCTTTTTTTTTTGGATCAAAACTCCGAATTTAAAAGGTAGCATGCCGGAAAGGGTAAAACCAAATAGCAAATAATCTTAAAGTTTCTCATGAAGAACACAATATGAACATGTGTGTGTGTGATTATAGCAAAGCCTCGAGGGCTATCTGCCTAAATGGAGGGATGCCTTCGTGGAGGACTTTCTAAGGGAAACTGGCTCGTATACACGTTACACATGGGGAAAACCACAAAAACGCCCATGCAGCCAGCCCGTTCGCGGGATTCGAACCTCGGACCGAACTACCAGTGTTTAGCGACTTTACCGCTCGCCCGCTGGTTGGCTTAATATGAACGAGATGCTTACTTTATAAGACATATCCCATACACTCTCATTTCTAAACTCAAAAGCAGAAGTAAACAAATTAGAACATTAAAAATTAGTTCAAAATCATAAGAAGATAACAAAAATGATACAATCTTAAAATTAAAGTTTGAAACAGGTAGTTAATTAGAAATTTAAAGATCAAACTAGTATGTTAAAATTAACAAACGTGTCTTCAAAATTTTAATACAAAATGGCTATATATATACATATATTTGTAATAATAAAATTCCATAATTAAGAATACAATTAAAATTCTAACTGTATGTTCTTTTCATTTTTTAATGGCGAAGGTCTCTTATTTGAAAGTACGTGGAATTAAATCCGCAGCCCCGTAGTCAAGTTGTTTTTCCCTCCTTTTCTACACGTACAGTTTTAGAATGTTCTGGAATTTTCAAGCGAACTGGATTGGCTGACGAGGCTGACGTCATTTCATGGAAGCTCCGCCTTTCCAGAGGCTATAAAAAGACTCGCAAAAGGAATATCGGGGCTTTTTCTTATATGTCACGATACAGTAAACTTCATACAAAAAGTTATTAGTAATTCTTTTTATTTGCTCCGGATATCTGATTTTTGTAACTGCTATTTCTCCTAAACAATAATAAATGGATCCTGTTTTTTAAACTTATCGTCTGATAATTTAAGCTACGACTACATATATGATTCTTCACCAATCTATTTATTCCGGACTAAAGCTGGTACATCACATATATATATATATGTGTATATTGGTCTCAAAATTATGAAGGCAAGTTTGTTAATATTAACTTACTAGTTTGATCTTTAAGTTATATATATATATGTATATATATACACAGAGGGAGAGATTGTGTAAAATTTTCGTCAATTCAAGCCTAGGGGCGGGGGGACAGCATACTCCTGCAGGTTTAGAAAACCTGGTGCTTTGGCACCATTTGAGTTCTAGAATCGAAATATGGAAAAAAAAATTGTGAAGTCATTTCAGAAAAAAGTCCGACTTTGTGTCAAAATACTTACGTTAGAATGGTGCTATATATAAATCTAATATATATCATAAGTCGTTCTTTCGAGACATGAAACACGCAGTTTGTATTTCCAGTAGAACGGAAGATGTAGAAATGTCTCATTTACTTTTTTGCGCAATGTTCAATGTCTGTCCATGTAAAATGTTAAGTCTTAATTTCCTGGGGCTATTTGAAGATCTAGTTCTTATTAGAAATTTCCCAATTAATGTATCAGAATCCAGCGGGATTAGAGAATACGCAGAAATGTGAAAAATAAAACATCTTGGTAATTTATGAAACTACAGATAGAAAAATGAGACCCTATCTTGAAAATCAAACTGATCAATGATCCCTGAACTTTCATGTGAGTATTCTATTAATAGCCGAAGGTCACTTTTTGCCATTTTTTAATCTGCAAAAAGAGGTAGAATTCCACAGAGAAAGTAAAGATTCGATTACGGAAAGAAATAAGAACTTTAAGACGAAAATCCTTTTAAAAATGTTTCTTTATTTCTTTATTTTTTTTTTGGTAAATATCTGAATATAACACGAAATTTGATTCCTGATTGAAAACATAACATCCAAGTTTAAAATAGATTATTGAACAAACAATATTTGAAACTAAGCATTGTAGAGATTGGTATTTTCCGTAAGATTTTATAGATAAATTAAAATAGATTTATTCCGTAGATAAACTATACGGGTTATTTCCTTCGTTATCATTCCTCTGAACTTCGAAAATTGTAGCTTAAGGGGACTCATACACCTTAAACCCCTCATGATCTTCGAATATGTGACTGTTGCAAGAATTAGGATATTTTATTTATTTTAAAAGCAATTACTTCCAACTTTTTACAGCTGACTACATAATATAGCTGCTTTAGAAACTAGTAACCAGAAAGTTTGTGTTGCCACAAATATTTTTGTAATATAATCCTCCTTCTGACAAAATATTTCGCCATGTTTCCACCTTGCGCGCATGATATTTTAAAAATGGCTAATGGAACATACTTGAAATTGGATGGAATTCTTTACATGGGCACTATTTTCTAACTGAACCAACAATATGATGAATATTTTAATATTGCAAAATTTTATCAACGAAAACATTACAAATTTTGTTAATAAAATACATTTTATAAACTCAACTCAAAATAAAATATAAATTTAACACGACATTTTTAGAATTTTAGGTTCACAGTAGCTTCCAAATGTTATAAAAGCTATATATTAAGTATGGAATTAAATTATGAAACAGAATCTTTTAAACTGTGCGCGCAAGTTGGGAACATGACGAAAAATATTGTCACGAAGGAGATTAAATTATAAAAATATTTGTGGCAACACAAACTTTCTGATTACTATTTCAGAAAGCAGCTATATTATGTAATCAGCTGTAAAAAGTTGGAAGTAATTGCTTTTAAAATAAATACGTTATACTAATTCTTGTAACAGTCACCTATTCGAACAACTTATGTGTTTTAAGGCGTATGTGTCTCCTTAACACTCCTCAAAATCAGTATATTTAATTAGCTCACCAGCGACGAGATTATAAGGTATTTCTCCCGCCTTCTTAGCATGCCCTCGTGGTGTAGTGGTCAGCACGCTCGACCCCAATTTGAGAGGTCCGTAGTTCGAGTCCCGGCGAGAGAATTGCTGATTTTTCATTTCTCCTGCTTCCAAACCTAATGTCCCTACAAGCTGAGCTTTGGTACTTCGATATGCATCCTCTGCCAGAAAAGCTCAAAGACAAAGGTTATTAAAAGAATAGAAAATTCCATTTAACAAGTTGTTGTAGAGACATTAGGTTAATCGAAAGCAGGAGTCATGAAAAATTAGCAACGCCTTCGCCGGGAATCGAACCACGGATCTCTGGAATACGCGCCCAGCGTGCAGGCCACTACACCACGAAGGCACGCTGAAAAGGAGGGAGAAATACCTTATAAAGTAATGATCCTAGCTGCTATCAAAATAGTACTCTTGGCTATCTACGCAACTGCTAATGTTGATTCAACTGTCATTCCAAGTTCATTGGACGTCTGCAATAATCATGATGAAGCTTTACCTTCAGGCACCCTTTCTCTCAAGGAAACAAGAAAAAAATCACAATAATATTTGACACAAATGTGGGATTACGTTTGGTTCTATCCAATAATTCAACAGAAATTCGTCGTCTTTCCTTTTTCTCTTCATCTGTTAGTTATTGAGGGACGATTCTTGCATCATGTTTCCGTTTCCTTCAATGTTTGGGTAAATTTTTATGACAAACATCACGATTCAAATTCAGTTTTTCTGATATCATACGCACAGTAGCACGACGGTCTTCTAGCAATAACTGCCTTATACGCTCTACGTTTGCATCGGTATGTGCTACAGTGTGTGTGATTATGGCAAAGCCTCGAGGGCTACCTGCTTAAGCGGAGGGATGCCTTCGTGGAGGAATTTTCTAAGGGAAACTGGCTCGTATACACGTTACACATGGGGGAAACCACGAAAACGCCCATGCAGCCAGCCCGTTCGCGGGATTCGAACCTCGGACCGAACTACCAGTGTTCAGCGACTTTACCGCTCGGCCGCTGGTGGGCCTATGTGCTACAGACGGGCGACCAGCTTTGGCATCGTCTTGCACTGAATCTGCCTTCCCGAAACATTTTGTGCCGCTCGAAAACACGACTTCTTGCAAGTGCCTCGTTTACATATGCTTGCTTAATCACTGCGGAAAAAATAAATGTACATTTCGGGAAAAAATATAAAAAGCTGAAAGTTTTCAGATTTTAAATTACGTACTCGGCTCAGTGAGCTCAGCTTTTCTTGTTCTTATATGTTGGTAAATTGTGCATTTTCGCTTTAAAAACGATTGAATTATGGTGTTCTTATCTTCCGGTTAAGTTTTTTCAGTTAAGCCTTTAGTTAATCTGCATGCAATATTTGTAGAATTATCAGCAATTCAAAAGTTGTTTAAGTGCAGATAAGCCTAATTATTTTTACCATAGCAGGCATATTTGTTTACAATTGAAACTTAGCAAAATGGTGAAATCAAGAAATTTTTAGTTTTGAGCACCGAAAAATCTGTCTTCTTGCACGCTGTCCGAATTGCTTGCTTTTGCAAAGAAACTGTATTTTGAATTGTGAAAATTGTTTTTTAATTACTTTAACTGTATTTGGTGTTTTATTTTTCTATTTTTTTAATTTATAATTAAAATATATCGAGGTTTTATGTATTTTTTTTTTTTTTTTTTTTTTTTTGCTGCGAAAGTAGAACTGAATTAATTGAGTGTGAGATATATCTGTAATGAAATTGGAGGAAATAAGTGCATATGAAATGCAGAAATAAGTGCATATGAAATGCAGAAAAAAATGCGTATAATGTAATATTCTGTACAAGGAAGTCATGAGTTGCACTCATCATCGTTTTTAAATTCTATTAATTCAATTATTAATTATTTAATTATTTTATCCCATTAATCTTGAACAGTATTGTTCTATTTGTTCTAGAAATGCAAATAAACTAAGCAATCAAAATAATGCTTTCTTTAGAAATGCTACACAAAAATAAGCGTTTTCTCTTTATTGAGTTCACATCTATACATGAGTTACTGCACTGAATTTGTTATAAATAACTATATTCAAATTCCATTGAAAGTAACACGAGGTGCTCCAGTTTCCTGTAGACTGAATTTAATGATTCTCATTTTGAAAATCTAGAATTTTCAAATGAGTCGCTTCCACACTAGAAAAGTGATGGATTGCACACTGTAGTGTCTTCATTATTCGTCGAAAACTAAATAATATGTATTACCAAATTAATATTTCGCACACCATTTTTCTTCCTTGTACGAAATAAAAAGGAAGTATTGTAATCGCGAAAAGTTTCAGGCAGCATATTTCAACGAAAATATCCATTTTGACCGCTATCGAATGCAATTTAACGATGGTTTCGCGTGATATCTGTACGTAAGGACAGAATAAAATACTCTTTTCCTTCAAAAAAAAAAAAAAAAAAAAAAAAAATTACAAAACTGCTTTAAAATTAATTCTGAAGAAAATTTTTCGTGGCGTCTGTGCGAATGTATGTACGTACGTACGTATCTCGCATAACTCAAAAACGAGTAGCCTCAGAACGTTGAAATTTTGTATATAGGACTGCTATAACATGTAGATGTGCACCTCGTATTTTGGTTGCAATCGGAAGCACCAAACGTATATAAATACTATATTTATATATATATACACTCCGTTACCCGGCTCAGTGATCTCAGTTTCTTTACTCTTATATGTTTGTAAATTGTACATTTTTTGCTTTAAAAATGATTGAATTATGTTGTTCTTATCTTCCGGTTAAGGTTTTATGCCTTCCGTAATTCTGGAAGCAATATTTGTACAATTATCAAGAATTTAAAAGCTGTTTAAGTGCGGCTAAGTTTTAAATAACATGGCGGACATATTTCTTTACATTTGAAACAGCAGAATTGTAGATTTGTTGCCAATCTAGAGAGACTAAGCTTCGCAACAACAAAAATAACGCCTTCATTTATTATTGTGAATTAAATCATGCGTAATCTTTTCTGGAATTTTTTAGAGGAAATAAGTGTTTAAGATTTACTTCGTAATTTTTAATACAGGTATTTTGAATTTTTATGTATTTTTGCCTTTTCGAGAAATGAGAACTGAATTAATTGAAAGAGAAATACTCAATCGTCTGTGAAAAACTGTTTCTTTCTGTTTTGTTTGCTTAATTTCTTTCAAACATCGTTCTAGCTTTATTACAGTATTTGAATAGAACATGTGGCAACGATAAGACAATTCTTCAAATGATATAAATTTTGTACATTCAGTATGTCGTTGTAGTAAACAAATATAGTGAATTTTAAAGAGCGTATTTATTCTATTGTGGTTTATGCGCTGTCGAGGAAGTAGATTTAATTCAATCCAATCCAATCAATTTAAATGAAGTTGAAGAAAAAATGCGTATAATTTAATCTTCCGTACAAAGAAGTCATGTGGTGTACACATCAGATTTTTTTTGAAAATATGAAGACCGAAATTAATTAAAGAGTGAAAAACAGAACAATAGAATGGTAGGTTTTTGATTTTTATGGGGCTGTTATCAAATATTAATCCATTAAAATATCTAATTTATTTGTAGAGACATTAGGATTTCTTTGCCGTAATTAAATAAACCAAAAACCGAAGCGAAAAATACAATTTATTGCTGAGATAAATTTCCAAAATCTGAACGAGTATTTTATACAGACACTGCACACAGCTTTAGAGCATATTTAAAAATTAAGTTGGCTCCGTTTAACAAATTCTAAAAAGAAAAGTATAAAAAACAACCGTGGATGTTTTTTAGTTATATCGCGGTTGCCTATCTGGGAACAAATTCTAAGAAAAACATTGGAAGACCTTTGGTGATGTTATAAGGTTATTCTCCCGTTTCCCTAGCGTGTCTCCGTGGTGTAGTGGTTCTGTACGCTACCGTCGGTATTCCAGAGGTCTGTGGTTCGGTTCCCGGCGAAAGCATTTGCTAGTTTTTCATCTCTCTTGCATTAAAAAAATCCTAATGTCTCTACAGTGGCGCCCGAACTTAAAGGGTTGTGGAATATGACTCTCCACACCCAGGATTTGGCGATTGGATCCCCTAAAATCCCCAGCCGCCTATTAAAAAGGGGAGAATATAGGGTACTTATCTCGCTTTCCTAGCGTGCCTTCGCGGTGTAGTGGTTCTGCACGCTGGGTCGGTATTCCAGAGGTCCGTGGTTCGATTCCTGGCGAAGGCGTTTGCTATTTTTTCATCTCTTTTGCTTTCAAAAAAATCCTAATGTCTCTACAATGTCGTCGAGACCAATAGTGATGAACTGTGTACTTTTAGATGGAAAAGACCAAATTATAGGTAAAAGGCAAAACCAAAGATGATGAAAATTACAAAAAAAATAATAAAAAAAAAAAATCTGAAATGTTTCAGATTTTAAATTACGTTCAAAGGGGCGTTTTTTAACATTTTGTGTGTTACCTTTCTTTATTAAATATCATGTTCCTCGCACTTAAACCATAAGATCCAGTGCAACAGCAATATCGCAAAATAGTTTTAAAACGAGCCTATCTTTAGAATTTCCGATACAGAGACTCACGCGCTGGAGATAAAAATGTTTTTTCTGCACAACGTTGCCATTGCTCGCTTTGAAATCCTTGAGTTTGTTAATCAAAAAATCGTCAAAGTTTTAAAAAATAGGAAATCGATCATAAAACATATTTCAAATTTCAAATTGGGTCTTCCACATGCTCATATTCGTTGGAGGATTACGTTATTCAAAATTCGATGACTCTATGTACCGTTGTTTTATCACAATACGAGAAATATACATACATTTATTCAGATTTTTCATTATTTAATTTCTTCAAATATAATGCAGGACTCTAACATTTTGTGGCAACAGTTTGAAAAGTGAACCGACATTTATGAGTCCGACGCAAAATGCCAAAACGAAACTAATAGTCCTTCGGGATTCAAATACTTTTGGACTAAAAATGTAAGGGAAGGCCTCTATTGTTTTGTGCAAAATGCGACGCAACACTTTGTGTCATTGTTTTCCATTATGTCACAGTTAAATATCGTAAATTTGTTCAATACAAATATAACTAAGGCATATGCAAAAAATTTGTATCTTTTAAACTAAATTGGTAATCTTTTAAACATAAGATCACAGTGCAGTTACTTGTTCTTTTATTACCAGATTAGCTATAATCTGAACTGCTAATTATGGCAAGTGCATAAAACTTCATAATTACATTATTTATTATATATGAAATGTAATCCATGTACATAAAGAAGAATGTCTGTTTGTGCGTTTGTTCGCGATTAACTCAGTCACTACTACAGCTGTCGTCACCAGAATGTTTATCCTTCTTTTCTCGATTCTGGAAAATGTCGACAAGCAATTTTCCAAAAACAAAAAGAATCTGATGTATACACCACGACTTCCTTGTGCGGAATATTAAATTATACGCATTTTTTTCTTGCATTTCATTTAAACTTATTGAATAGAATAAAATCTACTTCGCCGACAGCGCATAAACCACAATAAAATGAATGCATTCTTTAAAATTCACTCTAGTATTTGTTTACCATAGCGGCACTCTGGCGCTAGATCCACTTAAAAATTATTATTGTAACTAACTTTGTATTACTGTCAGTTTGCGCGCAGTGATTCAGTACAAATATAAAATTTTTGGAAAATACAGTTAGTTTTTCCTTTATAAAACGAATTCTTATACACTATTAAGTAAAATAAATCAAGAAAGATAATCATCTATGTTTAAAGATGACACACTGAAAATTTCATATATGTATGACCAAAACAATTTGACTTATTAAAACTCGAAAATCAGCTAAAATTCTCACTTTTTGTGTTGCGCAAAAGTGAGGACTCCCTTTCAGTATTATATTTCGTTCATATTATAACTCATAATGCACAACATTTACATCATTTAAGCAATAGAATTATCGAATCTTTGCCACATGTTCTATTTAAATATTATAATAAAGCTAGAATGATGTATAAAAGAAATTAAGCAAATAAAACAGAAAAGAAACAGTTTTTCACAGACGATTGAGTATTTCTCATTCAATGAATTCAGTTCTCACTTCGCGACAAGGCAAAAATACATAAAAACTCAAAATATCTGTATTAAAAATTACGAAGTTAATCTTAAACACTTATTTCCTGGAAAAAATTCCAGAAAAGATTAAGCATGATTTAATTCGCAATACTAAATGAAGGCGTTATCTTTGTTGTTGCGAAGCTAAGTTTCTCCACATTGGCAACAAATCCACTAGTCTGCTGTTTCAAATCTAAACCATCAATGGCCGTCATAAAAAAAGGCTTAGCGGCATTTAAACAACTTTAAAATTGTTGATAATTCTAAAAATATTGCATACAGATTTACTAAAGGCATTAAAAACCTTAACCGGAAGATAAAAACAACATAATTCAATCATTTTTAAAGCAAAAAATGTACAGTTTACAAACATATACGAGTAAAGAAACTGAGATCACTGAGCCGGGTAACACAGTGGATATATATATAAATATATTTATATACGTTTGGTGCGGCCGATCGCAACCAAAATACGAGATGCACATCTACATGTTATAGCAGTCCTATATACAAAATTTCAACGTTCTGAGGCTACTCGTTTTTGAGTTATGCGAGATATGTCCATACGTTCGTACAGACGCCATGAAAAATTCTCTTCAGAATTCATTTTAAAGCAGTTTTATAATTTTTTGGAGGAAAAGAGTCTTTTTATTCTGTCCTTACGTACAGATATCACGCAAAAACATCGTTAAATTGCATTCGATAGCGGTCAAAATGGATACTTTCGTTGAAATATGCTGCCTGAAACTTTTCGCGATTACAATACTTCCTTTTTTACTTTGTACAAGGAAGTAAAAAAGGTAACTGAAATCAGAGTCGCACGCTGGAGATAAAAATCTGTTTTATTTCGAGGAGTTTTGCCACTGTTCGCTTTCAAATCCTAGAGTTTGTTAATCAAAAATTTACAAGTATGAAAAAAATCTATATATGTAAAGGAGGATGTGTGTGTGTTTGTTTGTGTGTTCGCGATATTGATTTTTGATCTATTATAACCCATTTTTTGCCACGTTTAATAAACTAATATTGAATATCGGTTATTGGATGTAACTTGAGCTTTTACGACCGTTTGATTAGAAAGACGAAAATCATTAAAACCTACGTGCCATGTTTGCTGATGTAATGAGAAAGATTTAGTTTATTGTTGTATCGAAATATTTTATATGGGTTCCGTATCGTATCAGAGTGAAAAATACGTGACTATGAATGGTATTTTATGCATCGTTATTAGAGGAGGATCACAGCGGTATCGTTCTCTCTGTTGTTAGATACAATACTTTCAATCTAACCCCCCCCCATAGCACAAAACATCCTCAGGATGTCCTATTTAAGTCGCAATATCCCGGGACATTCTTAGGACGTCCTGAGTATGTTGATTCTCAGATGTCCTGAGGAGATCGTAATTTAACATCCTGAGGATGTCTTATTTAAGTTGCTATGTCCTGGGATATGAGAGAATGTCCTGACGATGTTGATTCTCAGATGTCCTGAGGACTTCACCAATTTCACATCCTCAGGACTTTCATACTGCATTGTCCGGAGGACTTCGGTTGTTAAACATTCTGAGGATATTTGTTCTCAAATTTACCAGTTTTAGTTTTTTGACATTGCACATCTGAATCTTGCACATTATTTAATTTTCATATATATTTTACTAAGTTGTTTCTAAGTGCTGTACATTAAAAATATTGATATAATTGATGAATACTTAACTGGCATCGGGTACGTCCGATAGTTTAAAAATATTTAAAAATATTCTCATTTGAAAATAATTTGAGGGGTTGACAGATTAATGATATAACCGAAGTTGAAAGTAAAGAATGCTTACAAGATTAATGCTCTAATCATCTTAATTTCTAGGGCAGTTATCATAAATAAATTTTCATTTGAAACCCATTACTAAAGTGTACTAGGAACAGAAAATAAATCCATCGCCTTGACTTTATTTTTAACGTCATCGCGTAACATGAATAACTTCCCGCGACCTTTTTAAATTATGCTGTAAAACTCTGACCTCATTTTCTACTGCAAAATAAAGTAATCATCTATCTTGCATCGCTCTAATCCTAATAAGCTTCATGACACGTTGACACTAACTCATTAAACTTCAATTTCGCGAAATGTTGTAGCGATAATCATTAGGGCTATTGTTGAAATAACAAACCTTTTTAATATGGTCTCTGTAAGTGTGCTAGAGTTGCAGTTAACTTGGACAACTTCTTTTTTATTCAGTTTACAGCATTTTGAAAAAAACCATTCAGAAGTTATAAAACTAGACTGTGTCGAAGAAATATGTTAAATATTTTGATACTCACCGGTCTCTATAGCAAAATTTTGTTTGTATAATTAGATTTCATTAAGGGGGCTCATACACCTTAAACCCCTTATGATCTTCGACTATGTGACTGCTGCAAGAATTGGAATATTTTATTTATTTTAAAAGGAATTATTTCCAACTTTTTACAGCTGATTACATGATATACCTGCTTTGGAAACTAGTAACCAGAAAGTTTGTGTTGCCACAAATATTTTTGTAATTTAATCCGATTCGTGACAAAATGTTTCTTAACGTTTCCATCTTGCGCGCATGATATTTTAAAAATGACTAATGGCACATAGTTGAAAATTGGATGAAATTCTTTGCATGGACACTATTTTCTAACTGAACCAAAAATCTGATGAATATTTTTAAATTAAAAAATTGTATGCAAGGAAATATTACAGATTTTTTTAATAAATACATTTTATAAACTTAACTCCAAGTAAAATAAAAATTTAACATGAAATTCTTAGAAATTTTGGTTCATAGTAGTTTCCAAATGTTATAAAAGCTCTATATTAAATATGGAATTTAATTATGCAAGAGAATGTTTTAAACTGTGCCCGCAAGGTGGAAACATGTCGAAACATTTTGTCACAAAGCGGATTAAATTATAAAAATATTTGTGGCAACACAAACTTTCTGATTATTGTTTCAGAAAGCAGCTATAGTAGTATGTACTCAGCTGTAAAACGCTGTAAGTAATTGCTTTTAAAATAAATAAGTTATTCCAATTCTTGCAACAGTCACATATTCGAAGATCTTATGGGTTTTAAGGTGTATGAGTCCCCTTAAATGTCCAAAGATTTATTATTTATATTACCGCTTGCAGCCTAAAATAGCTATTTTTTATGAGAGCTATAAATGTATAATTTCGTACAAATATTTAATGTTTTTAATTAATTCTATGATGAATTAAATGCATTTTATTTAAATTAATTAGATTAAAAATATAAAATCTGATTCGGTATACCTTTTTTTTTTCCTTCTGGGGAATATTAAATTACACGCATTTTCCCCTGCATTTCATTTAAACGTATTTCCTCGAATTTCATTGGAGATAGCTTTCTCATTCAATTAATTCAGTTCTGACTTCGCGCCAAGACAAAAATACATAAAACCTTAAAATATCTTTATTAAAAACTGAAAGATATAGAAAAAAAACATCAAATACAGTTAAAACAATTAAAAAAGACAATTTTTGCAATTAAAATTATTCTGAGCATAAACAAGCAATTCGGCTAGAGGACAAGAAGGCAGATTTTTCTTTGCACAAAACTGAATTTCCCACTCGGCAAAAAGACATTGAAGGTGCAGAAACTGAATTCACCATTCTGCTAAGTTTCAAATGTAAACAAATATGGCTGCTACGGCTGAAAAAATCTGATTTGTACATCACATGACTTCCTTGTACGGAATATAAAATTATACGCATTTTAATTTATAATTATTAAATGTATTTCCTTGAATTTCATTAGAGAGAGATTTCTCATGGAATTAATCCATTTCCATCAAATTAACTTTAAATATGAATATGTAGACACTAGATAATATTTTCGCACCATTTAACTATTTTTAATCTCATAATATTAAATATGAGAAAATTAAACATATCACAAATTAGTATGCCATTCGAAGTTAGAGGTAGAAACAATTTATGCATTATATCCAATGAAACTTTTCAAATTCACTCGCATCATACAGTGGATGGACAAAAATATGGAAACACCTTGTGAAATGCATGTTTGAAAAGAAAGATTGATTTTAATGAAATATGTAGGTGGCGCTGGCGTTTTTGACTACTGACGCCACCTATACAACTTCATAAATGTGCTAAACAGTTCAGTTGTTGTCGGAGTACTGTTATGTGAGGTTGTCATTGCATTATGTCAGACTTAACAGACTTCGAATGTGGGTAAATTGTTGAGCACGTATGGTAGCTGCTTCCGTAAGCAAGGTAGCCGAGGTGTTTAGTGTTTCGAGAGGTACTGTATCGAAGATTTATTCCGCATATTTGAAAAGCGGAAAAACATCATCTGCTAAATCACAGCACGGACGAAAGTGTGTCCTGAGTGATCGTGACAGACGATCATTAAGGGCAATTGTGACGAAAAATAAGAAGAACACAGCTGCAAAAGTTACTGCTGAAATGAATGTTGTGTTACCGAACCCTGCGAGTACCAAAACAATTAGAAGGGAGCTTCATAAACAGGGAATCGCTGGCCGTGCTGCAATTGAGAAGCCACTCATCAGTGATGCTAATGCCCGTAACAGGTAAAGGTGGTGTTTAAGTCATAAAGCCTGGACTATAGAGCAGTGGAAGCGAGTAATATGGTCTGACGAGTCTTCTTTCCCATTGTTTCCCACTTCTGGCCGAGTTTACGTCTGGAGAACGCCATCTCAAGCTTATAATACAGACTGCTTGTTGCCAAGAGTGAAACATGGCGGGGGTTCTGTTATGGTTTGGGCAGCCATATCGTGGTTCTCTGCTAGCCCGATGATAACTGTGTCAGGGCACATGACTGCCAAGACTTATGTGAACATTTTGGCCGATCAAGGTGATCCCATGGTAAAAACCTTGTTCCCCGATGGTGATGGTGTCTTCCAAGACGACAAAGCCCCTGTTTACACAGCTCACATTGTCCAGGACTGGTTTTCTGAGAACGAGGATGAGTTGTCCCATCTCCCCTGGCCACCACAGTCACCAGACCTGAATATTATCGAACCTTTGTGGTCTACATTGGAACGGAAAGTGCGTTCTCGTTATCCACCGCCAACATCGTTATCTGAACTTGCCACCGTTTTGCAGGAAGAATGGTATGATTCCCTTGGCAAATATGCAGGAACTGTATTTATCCATTCCGAGAAGACTGCAAGATGTTTTGGATGTCTACGGGTTTCCTACACCATATTAAGCAAAGAAACATGTTTTTTTACAGGTGTTTCCATATTTTTGTCCAACCCCTGTATGTTTTACATTCATTTGTTATATTTTCTACATTTACATTATCTTTCATGCTTTACAATATTTTTTACAATTTCTGTTTTTTTTTCCAAGCAGGTAAGGTTACGTTATTTACACATTTTAAATTCATGTAACTTCTTTAAAAATTAAAAAAAATTCAACTCGGTTTTTTGCATACAATGTCGTTATGTTTATAGAATATTATGAGAGTAAAAAAAAAAAAAAAAAAAATCATTATTTTGTTGATTTTTTAGCTATTTTAAAGTCTACCGTTCCCTTAACATTCTGTGAATTTACTTTATTTATTAAACTTTTTGGCGCTTAAGTCACGAAAAATTCGAATGAACGGCAAAATAAAAAAAAAATATTTAAAAACAGCATATCTTTAGAATTTTCGATAGAGACTCGGTGGAGATAAAAATGTTTTTTTCGTACGGTGTCGCCCGTGCTCGCTTCGAAATAGTTGAGTTTGTTAATCAAAAATTCATTCAAGTTTTAAAAAATAGGAAAACCAAAATTCGTGCTTCCAAGTGCCCACATTCGGGTGGAGGACTATGTTATTCAAAACTGGATGGATCTAGATACCGTTCTTTTTTCACAATGCAATAATTATGCATACACTCATGCAGACTATTCATTCTTTCATTTCTTTTAAGTATAATGCAGGATGATAATATTTGGTGGCAACAGTCTGAAAAGTGATACGCCTCACGCAAAATGCCGTTTCGAGATTATATCCTATTCGAGGCTAACGTCCCTTCTGGGACATTAGCATATATTTAGTTTTAGTTCAATAATAGTATAATATTGTTGCGTGCCTACGGGTTCGACATAAATTGAATGAAAAGCCCGATGAAAAGTGAATAAAATTTATTCTTATCACAAAAAATAAAAACAAATTGCTTAAATTTCCATAGAGATATTCGTACAATATCCCAATATCTCCCAGTAATTATCTTTTAAACTACTAAAACTTTCAACAACAACAGTAAACAGCAACTGCAGTAAACGCTACAGTAAACAACAACAACACTTTCCTAAACAACTCATAAAACAACTAGTGAATTGAGATATTTTCCTCCAGCTTTTATAAGCTTTTTAAATGCACGAGAAGCTTCCCGTAATTTCTCGAGTTTTCTGGATAGCAAGAGTACAATTACGAGATATCTATTTATTAAAATATTAAACGCGCGTCTCCTGTATTTTAATTTTTCCGGCGTAACGTTTTCTTCAAAGAAGTCTCGTGCTGCATTGCACGGGAGTATAAAACAATTTTAATAACAATTACATTAAAAATAGCAAACTAAATAAATACAAAAACCGTAGCAATATAATATATAATATATTATGGGACACAACGTATAATTATTTCCGTCTTAGGGGTACGAGATCAAAAACATTTGTAGGTCGCACTTAACAAATTGCTTTAAAGAATAAACGCGCTTCTTAATAATTTAAATCAAACGAATAATCTTTATTAACATTTACGGCATTATTGTAATTAATAAAATGTATTTTTAACACATGATTTTAAGAACCCCAGATTTATTCTTTGTAAGTAAAGACAACAAGGTTCCTTAATGTGTAAAACGATGAATGGGGATTTAGTTACAGCCTTTTATGGTTACCGGATTCAGCGAATTTAAGGACACTCGGAACGAGGTGATTGCAATTGGGTGTGCGTGATGAGAATAGGCAGCGAGATCACGTGCAGTCTTGTGTACTTTCAGACATTGCTGGTTAGGAATCCATGAAATGTCCTGCAGTAAAGTGCGTGACGTCATGTACACCGTTCTACCGCTCCTTTGCTTCTGTTGTGAGTGATTTTGCTATTCGACACGGTTACCATTAAACGAAAACAGAAAGTAAAAAAGGAGCAGAGTTTTCCTAAGAAAATTTACACTAGGACTGATACACTCTCAGAAAGGAAAATACAGTTAATTCATCAATGTCATATTTTAAAATAGATTCTTCTCTCATTTGGTTTATAAGGTCTTTAAAACAATGAAATTATTTCATTCTTTCTCAATGCCTGGATGCAAATAAATTTGAAACGCATTATAATATTCGAATCACTAAGCACAGTAATAGATAAATGGGCTCCACTGCATTGTATTTCTTTAACTTTTATGATATGTTACATTTCTTTATGAATGTTATGTTACGTAGAAGTGAAAGGGCCACCTAATAATAAATTGCCCTAAGTAACTATGTATTAGCCCCACACACTAACTAAAAAACTGACGTGTACACTACATGACTTTTTGTAAGGAATACTGAGGCTGTTCGCACATTTTTTAGACGAATTCGGTAAGCGGTAATAAAACATCGTTTCCTGCAAAAGAAGTAATTTCAATTGTCTGTGTTTTTAAAAGTGAAAATTATCGTCTGTGGCTTGAAAGTTTTGTTTTTATTCAAAATGGCGAATTTAACAAAGCAGTGGTTCGAAGGCTACATTGACGCTCTTTCCGAAGAGAAATATGCATACTCCGTTATCCAAAAACGATGTGAGAGACATGGTTTTGTGATATCTAAAGCGTCGATAGGTAATATCATCAACAAGAAAGGAAACAAACGTCCAATTGGAGCCTCAAATGGGACAAAAATTCCAAGCAAGTATCCAAGGAAAAAACGGACTTCTTCTACTATTGCAAAGGTACGTTGTTTAACGTTAAAAGAAAATTCCCCTAGTCAAAGGACAGTTGCAACATCATTAAAATCCTCGGTGTCCACCGTAAACAAAATGATAAACGTTGATTTAAATCTTAAGAAAGCGAAAAAACGCAATGTGCATCGTCTTCTTCCAAAGCATATCGCTCAACGCAGGACACGCTGCAGAATTCTATATGAGAAACGCTTATCCAAAGAAAACTGGAAAACAATCGTCACAATAGATAAAGCACGGGTGTATTTAAATGATTGTAACAAAAAAAGAACCATTTATTATCATAAAAGGGGAGAAAAAATTAACTACATGGTTCAAAGAATCGAAAGGTGACACGTCGGGAGATTGAGCAAGAATATCAGTGAAGGGTATGACCTTGATACCAGTTTTTTGTTCCATTTCTCTTAAGAAATTTACAGTGGTCCGTGTACCACTATTACAGTTTTTCTAAGGGATTCATGATTGTTGCTGGTTTTTCTTATAATGGGCAAGTTAAAAATAAAGAGAGTGCAAAACAATGTCAAGATTAACTCCAAATACTATCAGGAACATATTGTATCGCCAATTTTTCTGAATGAAATACCATCGCTTTACCCAAAGTGCCATCCATCTGTGAGAATCCATCAGGACAAAGCTAGCAGTCACACATCAAAATCCACTGTAAATTTCCTAAAAGAAATGGAACAAAAAATTGGTATCAAGGCCAAGAATTGGAACAAAAAATTGGTATCATACCCTTCACTAATATTCCTGCTCAATCTCCCGACGTGTCACCTACGGATTTTTGTACTTTCGGACTTTTAAAAACTGCATTATCCAAACGTTGTCCCAAAACCCTAACAGGACTCTGGAAAGCTGTTCGGGAGGAATGGGATAGAATATCTCTTTTGCCACTTCAAAAGGCATTATTATCCTGGAAATTGCGGTGTCGAAAGATAGTTCATAATAAGGGATGTCAAATAGAACATTTAAAACACAAGAATTTTATGTAATTTAGTTTTGTGAATGCAATATACGTCGTCTAAGGAATGTGTAAACAGCCTCTGTACATTATACATTCTTCTTTACGCATCCGTCACATTCTTTTAGATATTTCTGTATACATATGCTGATACACTCTGCGATTTTCATTATGCAATTAGTTTACCATAATTACATTTCATTACGAAAGTTATAAACCATAACTCGAAGGATTATGGTTCATAACTTTCGTAGCATAATTGTTGATCATGTAATCGTTTCTGTGACTGAAAGAAGACGAATGGCAGATAATGACGGCTGGAGTGCTGACGGACTCGTTGAAGCAGAACTGTCACTCTAAGATGTAGTTCTTTTTTTAGGAGGGGGCGATATCTTTTCGAATATAGAAACAGTTTCAAACATGCCAAACAGTTACCCAGAGACCCATGCCTAATCGATCAAGGGTTACCATCCCTTCTGAAGTCCGGTTGTAGATGCATTAGGTTAATTGGAAGCCAGAGAGATGAACAATTAGCAACCGCCTTCGCCGGGAATCGAACCACGGACCTCTGGAATACCGGCCCAGCGTGCTACCGTTACACCACGAAGGCACGCTTGGAAAGCGGGAGAAATACCTTATATATTCCCCTTTTTAAAGGGCGACTAGGGTTTTAGAGGACCTAGTCGCCAAATCCTGGGTGCGGAGAATAGGCCCTTTTAGTTCGAGCGCCACTTACAGAGTCATTAGGTTAATTGGAAGCAGAAAAGTTGAAAAATATGCAACCGCCTTCGCCGAGAATCGAACCACGGACCTCTGGAATACCGGCCCAGCGTGCTACCGTTACACCACGAAGGCACGCTAGGAAAGTGGGAGAAATACGTTATACGGTATGCATATAAGCATTCTGTACCGCGCCACGGGCATAAGGAAAAACCCGTAACTGTGATTGGACATACTTTCCGATGACATCATTTTCTCTTGGCATAATGATAATTAGGTGGGTTGGTTTATTGGTTGGTTTATTAGATTACGGCAAAGCACTCGAAGGCTATCTGCTTTAACCAGTTCGCCGTAAGGAAAATTGCAAAAATTTCGTGCCATTTTTCGCATCCAAAGGTAAACTTTTTGTGTCTAAAACTGGGCTCAGAGTATTTCTTTCCCCCTTTCACCACCTGTGAAAGCCTATTTAGAAGTTCTGTTCAAATCAGATTGAACAGCGTACCTGTCACACTGAAGGATGGTGAATAAAGACCCCCTAAGGGGCAACATAAAACACAAAGACTGGAGCAGATATTTTTCCCTTTGCACCCAACCCCACTTCCACTTCCTGCACCTAACCCCAAATCTATTGCAATCTATTACAATGTAAATGTGATTTTTAATTGTCAAGAAAAAGCTTTATATAAAGTAAAAATAAGGACATTAGCTAGTATTTGAAATGTTCTTGAATTTTGTTTTATTATTTTCTTGTTGGCCTGTAACAAAAGAGAAGAACTGAATCGTTAAGAATTGAAAAGATAACATTCAAATCCCAAAATTCGTTAATAGAAAGGGAGAAAGCTGTTGTGGATTTCATAAGGTATTTTGAGGGGGTAGCTATTCGAAGAAAGTGTCTCCATCCTTTACGTTCCTGAAACAGCCCCTCTGTGATCTTAATGCGACACCGCTGAGAAGATAAGTAACCCGTCAATCACCTCTTTTGATTTTCGACTCATTCCGTGGGGGGTGGAGAAAGGTCGCTGCGTCGTATGTGTCTCGGGGGTTACGGTTCAGCCCAAATTTCACCCCGACGAGAATCTGCCGACGCTAACGGATGACGATGCCTTTCCTGTGAACGTATCTCTCTCGGGGCAAACGGTGAAATGGTTAAGGGAGGTATGCCTTCGTGGAGGTCTATTTAAGGGAAACTGGCTCATACACATGGGGAAAACTACGCAAACACCTATGCAGCCAACCCGTTCGCCACATTTAGGCGGGATTTTTATGTTTTCGTTTTCGTTGAGTGACGCGCATGAGTGGCACGGAAGCAGGAAAATTATCGTTTTATAAGGTATTCCTCCCACTTCCCTAGCGTGCCTTCGTGGTGTAACGGTAGCATGCTGGGCGGTATTCCAGAGGTCCGTGGTTCGATTCCCGGCGAAGGCGGTTGCATATTTTTCATCTTTTCTGCTTCCAATTAACCTAATGACTGTACACTTTGTTTCTTTCTGCTTCATGGAATAATAAAATTCTAAAATCTTTCAAAGATGCTGTTAAAATCAGAAGCAATCTTAAGCGCTTAGACTTTATGAATAGCTGAGTTCGTGAATTTAGAGCAAAAACCAGAACACGATGATCTCGATACAACTGTAAATGCACTGTGCGCTAATATGTATATCATTATTATTGCAATTTTGCTGCATTCTGTTCTTTTCATATCGCAGAAAATAATTCCTTTGCAAATGTTATGTTGTTACCGTGTTAATGGCCATGTTTTTCACATTTCTAATATTCTGTTACCTTAAATCAAAGAAAAATGTGCATTCAGTATTGTCGCTGAATTAAATACCACGTGCATAAGAAAAGAAACTTCCTTCTCTGACTAACACTATTTTTACGTAAAAGGTATAAAAGACGTTACACATTAAAAAAATGAGCCATATTCATAAAGTAATATTATTTAATTTAAAATACGTATCTCTATATAGCTGTTCCAAATCTACTATATTAGTTTAACTTCAAAAATAAATTTCACTTTTTCAGACATTATAAATATTGTGAATTTCCTGTGTACTATAACAGCTCCCAACATCGTTTTTGCTATTTGCGAAAATTGACTTCTCTCATGCTTTCGGTGATTGCATCTGCAGAGAATGATATACAGTGAACAAGAAATAATGAATTAATAATCATAACACCTTAAAAATGGAGGATTTTAAATTAAGAATACATTTATTAAAAATGTCTGCAATTAATATGTAAGGATTATGTTAATTTTATTAACAGTTAAATTTTAAGTAAAAGTTCCTTTCCTGTCAAATTCTTAACTTCAACTTACTACTTCCGGCCAGAACGTAGTTTTGGAATCTTTCTGAATACTTAATGAGGAGGAGCGGTATTTAAACCACGAAGTTACTTGCAGAATTAGAGAGAATCAGAGTTTCTGATTTGCGCGCGTTTGCTTTTTGGCCACTCTCTCTCTCAAAGCTGTTATTACGCTCGGCCGTACTCAGGCACTTGATAAGCTTCGTAGTCAAATAGAGTTAAGGGGCCAACTCGATTAGAATCTTGATAGCTTCGGCTATGTTTCGTTAGTTAATCTTAGCTTTAGTTTAATTTTTAGTGTCTTAAGTTCAAGCCCAAGTGTCGGCTTTGATTGTACACTCCAAGACGAAGTTTTGTTAAATCTTATTGGAATAATAAAGGGTTAGTTACCCTTCCATCTTGTTGTTTCTTGTTATACGAACTTAAGCGATTATTCGTTAACTAGTTCTTAAGATTCGTCACTTTCTACAGTAGCTGAGAAATACACTAGTGAGAATCTAACAAACACACATTTACAGACCTAGCACATGAATAAATAATACTTTTTCTCTCTAGGGGAAAAATATGCCGAAAATGCTGCTTTTCACTTTCCATATTTGAAAGGGCATCAACCAAAACCTACTCCGTAGAACCACGCCTTGGTAGCATGCCTTCGTGGTGTAATGGTCAGCACGCTCGGCGCGTATTTGAGAGGCCCGAGGTTTGAGTCCCGGCGACCTAATAACCTAATGGCTCTACAATGACGCCCGAACTAAAAAAGGTGGTACATGATGATTCTCCACCACCAGGATTTGGCGAGTGGTTCCCCTAATCCCCAGCTGCTCTTTTTTAATGTTTTACGTTTTTGTTTTTGCTAGAACGCCCCAACCTGCCTGATCACAAAGTGATCTTATGGTCCAAAAAGGGCAGCCAGCGACCCGTAGAGTGCCCCAGCAAAAGCCAAAACGACAGATCAGTAAAAAAAGAAAAACTAATCCAAGATATTATACACGAAGCAACTTTAGCATTTAACTTAAAATTCAAAGCTCGAAGAAATCAAGCGCGGTATTCCAAGTAACTAAAAATGTTAGTATAATCAAGTAAAGAAAATAATAATTATACATCCAGCAAGGTTGCCATACAACTATATGGTTTTATTTTTTTATTTATTATTTTTTTAATGGCTGAATTAACGACACAACAGGAAAGAAGAAAACCAAAAATAACTAAATGAAGAATACTGTATTAGTAAAAATGATAGCAAAAAATAAGGAAGGAAAACACACATAAAACACGCAACGAAAATATGACATACAGTCACACATATCGAAACACGACGAAAAAGATATCCTAAAATAAACACATTGAAAATAAAACGAACTTAGTTAAAAACCCCAATCGCATGTCTATTGCCATTAATAAAGGCCATCAATTCTCTTGCATATAATTTCAAATGTTTAAAATCAAAATTCAATAAATCAAAGGGGCCCACCAGCGGCCGAGCGGTAAAGTCGCTGAACACTGGTAGTTCGGTCCGAGGTTCGAATCCCGCGAACGGGCTGGTTGCATGGGTGTTTTCGTGGTTTTCCCCATGTGTAACGTGTATACGAGCTAGTTTCCCTTAGAAAGTCCTCCACGGAAGGCATCCCTCCTCTTAGGCAGATAGCCCTAGTGTGCTTTGCCATAATTAAATACACCACACCACCATCAATAAATCAAAATGTATATCACTAAAACTTCGTCTAATAAAATCAGTCAATTGGCAGTCCACCACGAAGTGTTTGGCATCACCCAAAACATTACAATTCGGACATAGACATTATCTTGTACATGAAATCTCTTTAAATAATGAGGAAACCTACCGTGTCAGGTTATAATCTCATTCATATCAATGCCATCATAGATTAAAACTTTATCTGTAATTTCAATATAAATCAACAAATTATTTTTCCTTGTTGAACTTTTCCACACATCTTTCCATATATTTATATAATAACGTAAGGTATTTCTTTCCGCCTTCTTAGCATGCCTTCGTGGTGTAATGGTCAGCACGCTCGGCGCGTATTCGAGAGGTGCGAGGTTCGAGTCGCGGCGAGGTCATTGCTGATTTTTCATGTCTCCTGAATTAACAAAGGCCTAATGAATCTACAGTATCAGCTGTCAAAATATATAATGCGTATGAGGTTTAAGTGTAAAATTGGCTGTGAAAAAACACAATTAATCCCTCTGCTGGGAGAAACGAAATTACTTTCCATACAACCCCGTACACTGAATTAACTGAAACATTATTTAGCAGGAGTAAACTAATTGGAAAATTAAAACCATTTTCGCTCAGTGTCCGCCAAAGAACCTTCACTAAGTCGATGACCTTATTCATTTGGCAACTCTCTCCCTAGAGTTTCTAAAATTATCTAGGAGATAACCTAAATTCCAAATTAACCTAGATGCTGTATATTCTAAATGTTGTTTCAAAAGCTAAATTGCCTAGATAAGGCGCTTTGAACATTTGTTATCTCGAATAACACCCTCAGCTCTCTTTACAGAATAAAACAATTTATTAGACTATTTATAGTGCATTTTCATTTATGCTCCATGAGGGTTTCAGATGTGCAATAGGCAGACAGATGAAATGCTCCACACGTTTGATCGAATAAAAAACTATTAGCTAATTAAACCTCGCCTCAAGATCTGAGGTATTCGAAATTACATGAGAGCTCTTCTTTAATAATTGCTTTAAGCAGCATATTTTCAGTCACATTTTTCCTATAAATCAAGTCTAGACGTTCCACATTAAAAACAAAAATCTGATGTGTGCACCACATGACTTCTTTGTACGGAATATTAAATTATACGCATTTTTTCTTGCATTTCATTTAACCCGCGGGAAAGCGCGTGGGGTTTATCATACCCCAACTCTACATAAAAGAGGAATATTCCTAACTTGTGAAACTGAAATTCTGTGCTGTATTCAGTAGCTGAGTTTCTAGTTGTGGTTGACGTTTAGAACTGCTTTTTCTTTGCCTGTGTGTTTCAGAAAAAAGATGTATCGGTATTTTGTTGGAACCTGAAAGTACTGGGTTATGACAAAGCCACAAACCTGAAAGTACTGGGTTAAAGTACTGGGTTATGTGTACAAAGTACTGGGTTATGACACCACCCACGCGCCTGTCCGCGTAAATGCTTTTCTGACTGAATATTTAGTTCCGAAATTTATTTCTAGAGTGTAACAGTAAATATTTCTACTCGAAAGTGATTTTAAAGTACTTGACATTAAATTCTTAAAAATTTCTAACTGCATTATGATAAAAAGAATGATTCCATATGAATGGGAGATGCAACGCCTGTGAGATTTAGTACAAATATTTGAATGCGATGAAGATTGCATTTTGGAAACTGAAGATGAAACTAGGAATATTTTCTACACTGTTTTGGTTTCGATAAGATAAATCATTAATTCCTAATGTTCCTAAAAAAAGGAAAAACTGTTCTTATGCTTATATAACAATTATATAACATTATACAACGATCATACTATAGATGATACTATTGGAGAAAATAAAACGTCAGGATTTATATGTTTTTTATAATATGACTAAAGGAGCAGTGGATATGGGGGATGAAATGTCAGCCAATTATTCAATTGCCACAATAACCAGGAGGTGGTCAATGGTAATTTTCTTTCCTGCACTGAAGGTTGCTCTAATAAATGCTTGAATTATATTACATTCAACTATATTACATTACATTCAACTTCTGGTTGGTGGAATTATATTCCAGAATAATTTCCAGAAACAGAAGTCTGTTTTTGAAGGACTTAGCATTACAATTAATGAAAAAAAGTATTGAACAAAGAATCAGAGATGAATACTTTACCAAGAAACTGGCGTACTGCATGCAAAACAAAAGCAGAACTTTCGACGAAGAATTAAAACGAATACATGAAATTCGAAAAAACTAAGTATGAGACATGAGATAAATTGCCCTCGCGCCAAGGACAGAAGAATGTGAATGCAATGTTTAAAATGTGAAAACATTCTGTGCCAAGAACTTATGAATGTATTTCGTTCAAAATGTGAAGAAATAAAAAAAGCATTGCGTATTAGAGATGCAATCAAACTTAGAGGCATGATGTTTATATTTTTATTAACCTTAGCTCTAAGATTATTTTGGAAATTAATTTCTTGAAACCCAATTATTATTCATGCATTCATAATACACGAGAACAAGAAAAACAGCTTTAAAACTAAATAAAACTATTTTGATCGTATTTTAAGTATTGGGGTATGTGATACCCTACGCGCCCACTCTAGTAACTTTTCTTGGTGCGACTTCCGCCGGGTTAAACTTCTTGGATTGAATTAAATCTACTTCGAGGATAGCGCATAAACCACAATAGAATAAATGCACTCTTTAAAATTCATTGTATTTGTTTACCATAGCGACACTCTGACCCGAGGTTCACTTAGCAGCGTTACATTTCATTCATTTTTTTAAACCTCAGAATGCACACAATTTATATCATCTTAAGAATTATCTAATCGCTGCTACATGTTCTATTCAAATACTATAATAAATCTAAAAGGATGTATAAAAGAAATTAAGCAAAGAATAACAGCAACAACAAAAAGAAACAGTTTTTCACAGACGATTTAGTATTTCTCATTCAATTAATTCAGTTCTCCCTTCGCGACAAGGCAAAAATACATTAAAACTCAAGATGTCTGTATTGAAAATTATGAAGTAAAATCTTAAACACTTATTTCCTCAAATAAATTCCAGAATGGATTAAACATGTTTTAATACGCAGTAATAAAAGAAGGCGTTATATTTGTTATTGCGAAACTTAATTTCTCTAGATTGGCAACAAATCTACTATTCTGCTGTTTCAAATGTAAACAAGCAATGGCCACCATGGCAAAACTTATTAGGCTTAGCGGCACTTAAACAACTTTTAAATTGTTAATAAATTCTAAAAATATTGCATACAGATTTAGTAAAATTATAAAAACCTCAACCAGATAAGAACAACATAATTCAATCATTTTTAAAGAAAAAAAAAATATACGATTTGCAAACATATAAGAGTAAAGAATCTGAGATCACTGAGCCGGGTAAAAGAGTGGATATATATATAAATATAATTATATACGTTTGTTGCGGCCGATTGCAACCAAAATACGAGGTGCACATCTACACGCTATAGCAGTCCTATATACAAAATTTCAACGTTCTGAGGCTACTCCTTTTTGAGTTACGCGAGATACGTACGTACATACGTTCGTACAGACGCCACGAAAAAGTCTCTTCAGAATTTATTTTAAAGCAGTTTTATAAATTTTTTGACGGAAAAGAGTATCTTATTCTGTTCTTACGTACAGATATCACAGCAAAAACATCGTTAAATTGTATCCGATAGCGGTCAAAATGGATATTTTCGTTGAAATATGCTGCCTGAAACTTTTCGCGATTACAATACTTCCTTTTTACTTCGTACAAGGAAGTAAAACGGAAGGTAAAATAGGTTGCTATAAATTTAGAAGTTCGCCAAGTGAATTATTCTTGGCGCAAACTAAAAGAAACGCGCCAAGATAAATTTGTGAATTTTTTTTTTTTTAATTTATCATCAAAATTACAAAATTTAATATCTAGGCATAATTTAAGTCATAGAATCCAAATACGGAAAAAAAAAATTCATAACATTTCAGAAAAAGTCCGATTTTGTATCGAAATACCTATACTAGAACAATGCTATATATAAATCTAATATATATTTTACATCGCGCTTTCGAGATATGAAAAACGCAATTTGAATTTCGTTAATCGGCCCAGTAGTATGGAATGCCGGATATAGAAATGTGCCCCCCCTTTTTTTTACGCAGTGTGCATTTGAAACTATGATACGACGAATGGCAATGTCGTATTAATTATGTGAGGCTCTTTCACATAAAGAATTACGCTTCATTAGTATGAAACGCAAACTGTGTTGTTGAATTGTGTTCTGTGGATAATTTTTTAATAAAAAGAATTAAATGTATCTTTTGCTTGCATCGCAGGCCATGCCAGAACTAAGACTTGCAACACATACAACACATACTGGAATACAAACTCTTTAGAATTCCCAATGAATGCAGTGTTTTCCAAGCCGAATTACTGTGCATTAGTGAGTCAATTAAGGGGACTCACACACCTTAAAACTAGCAAGACCTTCGAATATATGACTGTTGCAAAAATAGGGATAACTTATTTATTGTAAAAGAAATTACTTCCAACTTTTTACAGCTGACTACATAATATAGCTGCTTTCTGAAATAGTCATCAGAAAGTTTGTGTTGCCAAAAATATTTTAATAATTTAATCCGCTTAGTGACAAAACGTTTCGTCATGTTTCCACCTTGCGCTCATAGTTTAAAACATTCTGTTGCATAATTTAATTCTATATTTAATATATAACTTTTATAACATTTGGAAACTACTGTGAACCAAAAATTCTAAAAATTTTATGTTAAATTTTTTATTTTATTTTGAGTCGAGTTTATAAAATGTATTTTGTTAAAAAAAATCTGTAATGTTTTCGTCCATAAATTTTTTCAATATTAAAATATTCATCAGATTTTTGGTTCAGTTAGAAAATAGTGCCCATATAAAGAATTCCATCCAATTTCAAGGATGTACCATTAGCCATTTTTATAATATCCTGCGTGCAAGGTGGAAACATGGCGAAATATTTTGTCACAAAGAAGATTAAATTACAAAAAATATTTGTGGCAACACAAACTTTCTGGTTACTAGTTTCCAAAACAGCTATATTACGTAGTCAGCTGTAGAAGGTTGGAAGTAATTGCTTTTAAAATAAATAAAATATCCCAATTCTTGCAACAGTCGCATATTCGAAGATCATAAGGGGTTTAAGGTGCATGAGCCTCCTTAAGTGGATATATAACAACTGTTCGCTAAGTGCTAAATTTCTTATTCGCACTGATTCTCTTTAATCCTTTTATTCTCTTAGGAATATCTTCTCATATAATAAATTAATTGTCACTTCCCATGCTCTTCTTAAAGACCTTAATAATAAAGGTGTTGATGTTATCTTTTGTCATATACGTGGCCACACTGGCAATCTAGGAAATGAAAGGCCTGATTGGTTGGCAAAACAGGCTACACATCTTCAAGTAATTACTCCAATGATACTTCCCAAGTCATATTACAAGAACAAAAGTAGGGATGATACAATACTCGAGTGGAATTCTACTACTGCCTCTTTGATTAAACTATATTTTCCTTCCATTCCTCACAGACTGAACGATAAATACTTTTTCTGCAATTTTGAAGTTACTCAATTTCTAACTGGACACGGTAAATTCAATTCATATCTGAAAAGTTTTAGATTATCTAGTACAGACTTGTGTTCATGCAGTTTCGGGGGAGTGCAAAATGTCGAACATTTGTTGTTCTATTGTTCAAGGAAGGACGAAAGGAACTCATTTCTAGGTTAAACTCTGTGAATATTAGATTTCCTCCCCCTCTTCATGTATTTGTCCAACATAGAATGGCTTTCTCTTTCTTCTGTAAATTTATCTCTTACGTATCATCTGTGAATTTGTAAGTTTATTTTATTTTGTGTTGTGTTGTTGTATTCGTTTGTTGTTTTTTACTTACCTCTGTAAGCCTCGTGTAATACTATGTGGTGCACAAGGATTTAAAATTTTCAATAAAAAAAATAATAATAATAAACACATACTGGCATTTACAGATGACTATAAATGTTGAGATTTGTTTTGAAATCCACTTTACAAGACGATTTCACAAGACGGAAAAACAATATTCCATTTTCATAAGAAAGGCCAAATTTGTTTCTCATCTTCACAGGAAGAATTTTAAAATGGAAATATTTTTAAAGCAAAGAAATCTGTGGTAGTTTCTTAAACATTAAAAAAATTCGCATACTTCCAGATTTAGAAGCTTCAAGAAAAGAAACCGTTTTCATCTCTTACACCGAATCATAAAAAAAAAAAAAAAAAAAAAAATGTTTTAAATCCTACTTCTAACGCTTCAACTTCACACACACAAAAAATTCCTTTGGTTGTGTGTGAGAAGATTTTGCTTTTTCACTACCAGTTCTCGTTCTTCAAAGATAAGGTTTTTCTTTAGCATGCATTTATTATGCGAAGAAGGTTTTTCAATGTAAATAAGTGTGTGGAAAAGGGGCTTATTATTATCATTCTTTAACTCTACTTAACGGAAGTAGGGTTACCTTAACGGTACAGGTCAGTTCGACGCCAACGTTTCGACGCCAACGTTTCGACGCCAACGTTTCAACGCCAACGGTTCGACGCCAGCGTTTCGACGCGTGGTCAATTCGACACGAGGTCGTTTCGACGCGGGGTCAGTTCGACGCCATACTTTTTTTGCTTTTGTTTGACGCCATACTTTTCGTATTTTTATTTATTTTTAGAATAAGTTTGCATCATCATTCAAATAAATTTGGTGTCATCATCATTTGGTATTTCACACCCCACATTATGGGAATTCATAGATGGTCTCAGGCGTGTTCAAAAATCAATTGATCAATGTTATGAACAATTTGTACGTGGAGATGAACCGCAGCCCAAGCGGAATAGGTATCTGAGAGCTGATATGAGAATTAAAGTAATAGTTGAAGATTTTGATAATCGAGAAATAATGGAATACCTGAAAGGTGTGGCGCATAATTTTGCAATGGATTAGTATAATAACAATTCTGTGATGTAATCTTATTTATCTCTACTCTTATTTATGTGTAATCTTATTTATCTGTAATTATATTTATCTGCAATATAATACAACTACTTTGTAACCACTTGTTTATTTACCATTTGTGTATTTTGCTTTTTTGATGCTGTTTTGCGAAATAAATAAATTAAAAAAAAACCCTCCCTCATGTCCCGGGGCCTTGACGTTGGCGACGGGGCTTCTCACTAAGCTGGGACACAAAAAAAAAATCTAGAACACTGTCTCACATATACACACATATATTTATTTCAAATATGCATGCAAACAATTGATAATTCAATAAATAAAAGTCAGTAATATTACTTATTTATATTACTTCATATTTATTTTAAAAATAAATAAAAATTTGAAAAAAATATGGCGTCGAACTGCCCCTGCGTCGAAACGTTGGCGTCGAACCGTCGGCGTTTAAACGACCTGCTTCGTACCTTAATACTCTACAATGAGCAATTTCTGTGACATACGTTTACATAAAAAATTCATTTTTATTAAAGAAATATGCTTTCGGATTCTGCTTGTAATATTTAATTATGAAAAACGCAGCATTATACTTTTGCACTGAAATACATTAAAAGTGAACCTTAAAGTAACATTCCTTTATGGAGACACAATAACTTCGCTGCCAGCCTTAGTCTGGCTTTTAAATGTACCGGGAAAATGGTTGAAGGGAACACCAAACGTTAAATTTAAAAACTGCGTAGAATATTACTCTTCAGAACAACTTCAAAAAAAAATTATTACGTACAACAAAATTACAATGAAATAATATACATATCATTGTAATTTTGTTATACGTAATATCCCTTAAATATTAATTAGCCTAATAAAGAAATTAACCAACTTCTCTTTGCAAAATCTTAAGAACTCAAATGGTATAAAGGTGGTTAAGAACTTTGTTTCCTAAAAAAATCACTCAAAACTTTTCGATATCTTAAAAACAGTGAAATGAGCAATAAATAACATAAAAGAATACAAAAAACAAAAAATTCTGAAAAGTATAATTAATGATATTTTATCTTATATTTTCAAGGGAAAAAATTACTATGAAATAAGCTATATATCCCTTAATACAAATATTAATTATCCTAATAAAAAATTAACCAACTTTCCGTTGAAGAAAAAAAATCATGCGAAACTTTTCAATATCTTCCAAACAGTGAAATAAGCAAAAAATAACATGAAAGCAACTCAAAAAACATAAAATTCCACGCAGAATTTTACTCTGCAGAACAACTTTATCAAAAAAAAATGTATTATATATATAAAATGATGCGATTTCATCAAAAATCTATCAAAAACAATAAGACAGGAAAATTGTTGCAAAATCACTTTTTTAAAGATGCGAGATGTGAAAAGTGTACTCGGAAGCTTCATTTACAATTTTTTTTAAAAATACAAAATATTATCGTTTTTCTAAAATTCTTTTTGTAAAAGCAGTCGCAAGGATGAAAGTTTAACGTGTCAAAAAATCAAACAACATAACTAATAAACTGTACATTTTTAAACATAAACTTTTTTAGAAAAAAATCCCGTTGAAAAGGTGTTAAGCTCACTTTGTTAAATAAATTAGTATTTAATCGATTTATTGAAACACGAAATTTATTTTAAGTTCGTAAAATAGCTAAGTGACTACCTTTCATGACGATGTGAAAATGGAGTGCGTAGAGTAAAATCTCGCTTTCCTATAGCCCATTATGTCTCAAAATGACGCGATTTCGTCACAAAAAAAATTCTAATTCGAATTTCGAAAAAATCGCTTCGAGGTGCACTGGCTCTTGTCTAGATGCACCTATGTACATAATTTGGTAGCAGTGAGTCTATTAGCTTACGCGCAGCGCGAACGAAAGGCACACACACACACACACGCAGACAGACTCTTTCTTTTATTATATGTAGAGATTAGGATTTTTTCGAAGCAAAAGACATGAAAAACGAACAATGCCCTTGCCGGGGCTCGAACCACGGAACTCTCGAAGACGCGTCGAGTGTGCTGATCACTACACCACGAAAGCATGCTAAGATGGCGGGAGAAATACCTTACATACTCCCACTTTCAAAGGGCGACTGGGGATTAGGGGATCCAATCCTGGTGGTGAAGAATCATCATCCACCACCTTTCAGTTCGGGCACCACTGTCCTCAGGTATTTTTGAAGCAGAAAGCATTAAAATGAGCAATGCCATCGCAGGGACTCGAACCCGGACCTTTGGAATACGAGCCGAGTGTGCTGCCATTACACCACGAAGGCATGCAGATAGTAGGAAGAAAATATCTTATAATCCTTATGCTTTTGAATTCATCAAGTTAGATAAAATATTATTGGTGAAAGAAAAATCAAACGATAAAAAAGGGTAGTGTAGCAGAATATAAGAGTTACAAACAGTCTAGTATTGACTTAATGTCAAATTATAATTAATGGAAACGAACATAACATAGTACAGAACAACGCAAATTACTAAAGACGAATCAATAAGTCAATGGAACAATAATCAATAATATGAACTCATGCATCGCTGAGAGTTGATAATATTGTAAATTCGTTACTTAGAACAACTATTGCTCCGGCTAATCACTCAGTACAACAACGTCTCATAAAATCCTCGAACACAGTAACTGCTTAAATCTTTAAAACTTCTGGAGGGTTCAAGCGTTAAAAAAAAAGTTTGATATTAAGGAGAATTTAATTTTGTTAAAATCCGACAGAAAAAGTTTTTCCAGAGGAAAAAAAACCGGAGGAAGCTTCGCATATAAAACCCGAGTTTCAGCCGCATGTGAAGCATGAAGTTATTAAAATGTAAAAAATAATTCCTTTTAATTTCACTAATTTACGAATCTTTCTAAGGAAGCAATTACGTTACTGTACTAGTGGAAATACCTTCTCTAATAACGATGTAAAAAATAAGATTCATAGTTATACATTTTTCCTTTTGATGACATATGGAAATCACATTAAAAAATCCGATACAAAAACAAACACATTCTCTTTCATTATATCAGCAACAATGGCAAGCAGTTTTGAATGATTCTCGTTTTACTCATCAAATGGTCGTAAAAGCTCAAGTTCTATCCAATATTTCACCTATATTCAATTTTAGCCGATTCAGTGTGGCAAAAAATAATGGATCAGAAATCAAAAACGCAAACAAACAAACACGCACACATTCTTTTATATATATAGAATAGATTTTGTAAAACTTACAGATTTTTGATTAACAAACTCTACGATTTGAAAGCGAGCAGTGGCAACACTTTTCGAAATAAAGCATTTTTATCTCCAACGCGACTGTTGCCACTCGCAAAAATGAGTGTTTTCAAAGTTTTTAATTAATATCTCCGATGATTCAAGTCGTACGAAGTTGGAAACAGTCGAAATGGCTTCCCGCGAATTTTTGGAGTCGGGAATAATGTCTTTAATGTTTGGCAATGCTATTTTTATTTCGTTGTAAAAGTTAGACATTTTTTATTAACAAATTCTACGATTTGAAAGCGAGCAGTGGCAACGCTTTTCGAAATAAAGCGTTTTTATCTCCAACGCGGCTGTTGCCACTCGGAAAAATGTATGTTTTCAGAGTTTTTTAATTAATATCTCCAATAATTCAAGTCGTACGAAGTTGGAAACAGTCGAAATGGCTTCCCCCGAATTTTTGGAGTCGAGAATAATGTATTTAATATTTGGAAATGCTATTTTTATTTGGTTGTAAAAGTTAGAAATTTTTCATTAACAAATTCTACGATTTGAAAGCGAGCAGTGGCAACGCTTTTCGAAATAAAGCGTTTTTATCTCCAACGCGACTGTAGCCACTCGCAGAAATGAGTGTTTTCAGAGTTTTTAATTAATATCTCCGATGATTCAAGTCATACGAAGTTGGAAACAGTCGAAATGGCTTCCCCCGAATTTTTGGAGTCGGGAATAATGTCTTTAATGTTTGGCAATGCTATTTTTATTTCGTTCTAAAAGTTAGAAATTTTTTATTAACAAATTCTACGATTTGAAAGCGAGCAGTGGCAACGCTTTTCAAAATAAAGCGTTTTTATCTCCAACGCGACTGTTCCCAATCGGAAAAATGAGTATTTTCAGAGTTTTTAATTAATATCTCCGATGATTCAAGTCGTACGAAGTTGGAAACAGTCGAAATGGGTTCTCCCCCGAATTTTTGGAGTCGGGAATGGAATAATGTCTTTAATGTTTGGCAATGCTATTTTTATTTCATTGTAAAAGTTAGAAATTTTTTATTAATAAATTCTACGATTTGAAAGCCAGCAATGGCAGCACTTCTAGACATAAAACAGATTTTTTTTTTTTATCTCCAGCGTGAAAACTGTTGCCACTCGGAAAAAAAGAGGGAGAAAACGAGCGTTTTAAGAATTCTTTAGTTAGTATCTCCGACTTTAGCTCTTTTTATTTTTGGAAAAAATCTGATGTGTACACCACATGACTTCCTTGTACGGAATATTAAATTATACGCATTTGTTTCTTGCATTTCTTTTAAACTTATTGGATTTAATTAAATCTACTTCGCCGACAGCGCATAAACCACAATAGAATAAAGGCATTCTCTAAAATTCACTCTATTTGTTTAACATAGCAACACTCTGGCACTAGGTTCACTTAACAGTATTATATTTCATTCATATTATAACTCAGAATGCACAAAAGGTATATCATTTAAAGAATTATCTAATCGTTGCCACATGTTCTTTTCAAATACTATAATAAAGCTAGAACGATGTAAAAGAGAAATTAAGCAAACAAAACAACAAAAAAAAAAAAAAAAAAAAAAATTTTTTTTCACAGACTATTGAGTATTTCTCATTGAATTAATTTAGTTTTCACTTCGCGACAAGACAAAAATACATAAAAGCTCAAAATATCTGTATTAAAAATTACTAATTATTAAAAATTAAATTACTAATTATTAAAAATTAAGTAAATCTTAAACACTTATTTCCTCGAAAAAATTCCAGAAAGGATTAAGCATGATTTAATTCGCAATAATAAATGAAGGCGTTATTTTTGTTGTTTCGAAGCTTAGTCTCTCTAGATGGGCAACAAATCTACAATTCTGCTGTTTCAAATGTAAACGAATATGTCCGCTATGTTATTTAAAACTTAACCGCACTTAAACAGCTTTTAAATTGTTGATAATTGTACAAATATTGCTTACAGATTTATGAAAGGCATAAAAACCTTAACTGGAAGATAAGAACAACAAAATTCAATCATTTTTAAAGCAAAAAATGTACAATTTACAAACATATAAGAGTAAAGAAACTGAGATCACTGTGCCGAGTAACAGAGTGGATATATATATAAATATAGTATTTATATACGTTTGGTGCGGCCGATTGCAACCAAAATACGAGGTGCATATCTACATGTTATAGCAGTCTTATATACAAAATTTCAACGTTTTGAGGCTACTCGTTTTTGAGTTATGCGATATACGTACGTACGCACGTACGTTCGTACAGACGCCACGAAAAATTCTCTTCAGAATTAATTTTAAAGCAGTTTTATAATTTTTTGGGAGGAAACGAGTGTTTTATTCTGTCCTTACGTACAGATATCACGCAAAAACATCGTTAAATTGCATTCGATAGCTGTCAAAATGTATATTTTCGTTGAAATATGCTGCCTGAAACTTTTCGAGATTACAATATTTCCTTTTTACTTCCTACAAGGAAGTAAAAACACTTTCTTTTACACTTTGAACGTCTCCAGGACCCAGAAAGGAATTGTAGAAAGTTTGGTTACGATAGCTTTAGTAGTGACTGAATTATTAGCGAACAAACAAACACACAGACATTTCTTCATTACACATATATAGATTGCTTCTAAGTAAGACAAAACCATCATAATGTTTTATTTTCTTTATCTATTCCACTAGTGTCTCTTGTTCCTTTCATTTCAAAGAAATTCATCATATCGAACGTAAATAGAATAAGAAGTATCTGATGTGGATACCACATGACCTCCTTGTACGGCCTATTAAACTATACACATTTTTTGCTGCGTCGGAAGAACATGACGCTCCTGAAGTCTGGACCCAGAATGAGAGACTCCCGTTAGCAGACTCCTCACATTACAATGACTATAATTCACTCCAATAAATGTTTTACGCTATGCGTAATTATACATATATGTAAACAGTTTCTCGTAATTGTAATAAATATGTTTTGAATTCAATTATGCAGTAAATATTACGCAACCTTACAAATGTACCAACCATTATACGGAGTCAGATGCGCTACCTGCCACCACTCAACACAGTGACCACCGCAGTGGTGACGCGGACGTGATTTTAACACAAACTTCTGATCTGGAGACAGATGCTCTACCTGCCGCCACTCAACACAGTGCTCTCCCACAGGTTCAAATATAACTGTAAAATTACTTTTAAAAAGTTTTTTAAAATAATTTATTTTTAATTGAAGTATTCTTCCTATATCTAAAGGAATGTTTGAAAGTACATTTACTTCTTCATAAAGTTTCCAAAGAGAATGATTACAAAATATTGTGTTTAAATTAAATCTTTCTTAATTAATAGCTATCATTCATCAGTTACCAATATAAATTACTTAATTAACATAATTAAGTAGAAGCCTTAGGTTTAATGAAAAAAATACGTTTACCTAGGAGTTCGATTATTTGCTATTCGACTAAAAATTAAAATTTAAGACGAGAAATTGCAAAAACTTTTAAGGAATGTTTAACAAAACGACTAAAGACGACTTGATTTCTGTCACTCATTGGACATGCATGCAGCGTATACACATATTTTTTTAAAATATATATTACCTCAGAAAAAGGGCCATTATTGAATCGATATGTGACACAAAAAGCTAACACTGCTTGTAACCTTATTTCATTCCTAATCTTTTTCTAATTATACCTAACTCGTTACGTTCTCCCAACTAATAGCATATTGATGGATGTTTTATTTTGTTATTTAATTATAAAATATTTTTCTTATAAAGAATAAAGTACTTTTATTTTATTTCCTCATTTAGAACGTATTGTATAATCAAGTAAGTTTTTAACTTCTATTATTTTCCTTTCTCATTTTGAATGTATTGTGTGTTTTAGGTTCTCATGTTCTTAAGTTCTTAGTTCAAGTTTCGAGTGCGTTTATTCGCGACTGAATGACGGAGAAGAAAATATAATATTGTTATATGTTCAACATTCACCATTAGTACATGTTGAATGTCGACATTGACCGGTGTAAGTCAGAAATAAGAGTATTTGGAAAATATTTCGGACATACACCAGGAGACTATGTGAATGTTGACATTCACCGGTGAAAGTCGACATTCTCCGGATTTCGGTGTTTCACCGTAATATATATTAATAATACAGGCACATATACATTACATTAACACATACGTTATATAAAAGATGCATTCGATACATTAATAGGTGCAGATGCACTGCACCTATAGAAGGCATGGTTGTAACTATCCGTCCCTTCATAGGAGGCAAGGTGACTTCTCAATAAAATGGTGTTTCACCGTAACATATACACCACATGACGTTGTAAGGATTATGTTAATTTTATTAACATTTAAGTTTTGAGTTAAACTCCCTTTCCTATCTCTTCGTAATTTCAACTTAGCACTTCTGGGCAGAACGTAGTTTCACAATCGCGTCTGAATACCAATGAGGAAGAGCGGTATTTAACAGCGAAGTTCTACTGTCTTAGTAAGACAGATACCAGATATTCTAGCTAGCACGCGTCCGGCATTTTAGGCTATTCTCTCGTAAGCTATTATTACGCTCGGCCGTACTTTAGGCCATTGATAGCTTCGCAGTCAATTAGCGTCAAGGGGCCCAACTCTGTTAGAATTTTGATACCTTCGGCTATATCTCTTTAGTTAGGATTAGTTTAGTTTAATTCTTAGTTTCTTAAGTTCAAGCGGTTTTAGTTTCTTAGTTCCTCAAGTTCAAGAGTGTCGGCTTTATTGTACAACTCCAAGACAGAGTTCTGTTACACTTAATTGGAATAACAAAGAGTTATTTTACTCTTCTACCTTGTTGTTACCTGTCACACGAACTCAAGCGATCATCAGTTTGTAAGAATTATGTTAATTTTATTAACAGTTAAATTTTAAGTTCCTTTCCTGTCAAATTCTTAACTTCAACTTACTACTTCCGGCCAGAACGTAGTTTTGGAATCTTGCTGAATATTTAATAAAGAGGAGCGGTATTTAAACCACGAAGTTTCTTACTGAGTCAGAGAGAATCAGAGTTTCTGATTTACGCGCGTTTGTCTTTTTGGCCACTCTCACTCTCAAAGCTGTTATTACGCTCGGCCGTACTCAGGCCCTTGCTAAGCTTCGTAGTCAAATAAGTTAAGGGGGCCAACTCGTTTTGAACCTTGATAGTTTCGGCTATACTTCTTTAGTCAATCTTAGTTTTAGTTTAATTCTTAGTCTTTTAAGTTCAAGTCCAAGTGCGGGCTTTGCTTGTACACTCCCAGGCGGAGGTATGTTAAATCTTATTGAAATAATAAAGGGTTAGTTACCCTTCCATCTTGTTTCTTGTCACCGAACCCAAGCGATTATTCGCTTATCAGTTCTTAGATTCTTTACTTCCAATATTAACTTAGAGTTTCAAAGTGAGGTACTCTACAAGTTCTTATGATTCTTCACTTTCAGCGGTAACTTAGAATTACACAGTTGAAAATCTTACAACTTCCTTGTAAGGAATATTAAATTATACGCATTTTTTTCTGCATTTCGTTTTTGTAAGGTATTTCTCCAGCCTTCCTAGCGTGCCTTCGTGGTGTAGTGGTCAGCAAACTGAGCCGGTATTTCAGAGGTCCGTAGTTCGATTCCCGGGGAATACGTTGCTAATTTTTCTTTTCTCAGACTTTTTCAATTAACCTAATGCATCTACAGTGGCGCCCGAACTAAAAGGATTGTGGATAATGACTCTCCACACGCAGGACGATTGGGTCCTCTAAAAAACACCAGTCGCCCTTTAAAAGGGGGAGTATATAAGGTATTTCTCCCGCCTTCCAAGCGTGCCTTCGGGGTGTAGTAGTCAGTACACTGAGTCGGTATTTCAGAGGTCCGTGGTTCGATTCCCGTTGGCGTTGCTAATTTTTCATCTCTCTGGCTTTTACAATTAACCTAAAGTGTCTACAACGTATCCCTCGAATTTCATTACACATAGATTTCTCATTCAATTAAATCAGTTCTCAATTTGCCGCATGGCAAGAATGCATAAAATTGAAACAGCTTCATTAAATACTGAAAGATAAGGATAAGGATAAGGAACGGGGACGTGGGCACTATGCCTCTACCATACGGTTAATTAGTATAGCACCACGTCCACCATGATCTAGAGAACCCTTAAGACAACACTAATTCAAATACGTGAGTTCATAATTGAAAGTGAATGATTGATTACAAACAACTGAGGTATACCTTGGCAGTAAAATTGTAGCATTTGTGTAAATAACAAGTTACGATACATTTAACATAGTACAATGTAAATACGAAGTCATATATGTTATTGCATAAGACTTCTAACAAGTGATACATCATTACACTTAATACATGACACAGCGCGATGATAAACTCCTGAGGATAAGTCAAACATATAACTATAGAGAGATTATAATATGATAAAAATACGGTACAGTATGCTAAAAATCCAGTATAGGATGACAAAAATAGTGTAGTTTACATCAGATTACAGTAATGATGAATACAAAGGTATGGACTAATATGTTTGCGGTAAAATACATTGAAAATATTATGCCAGTTAAAAATAGATGTGCACATGACATGATACAGTTTAAACAGTTGTAGTATACCTTGGCAATAAGGAATTGTTGCCATTTGTGTAAATACCAGATTACGATACATTTAACATAATACAATGTAAATACGAAGTCATATATGTTATTGCATAAGACTTCTAATAAGTGATATATGATTATACATAACACATGAGGATAAACTCCTGAAGAGAAGTCAAACATATAGTTGTAGAGAGATTATGCGTTGATAAAAATACAGTATAGTATAATAAAAATGCAATATAGGAGGATAAAAAGACAGTACAATACCGAAAGATACAGAAAAACATAAAACACGAAATACAAACAATTTTTTGCAATTAAAATTACAGTTTCCGAGCAAAAACAAGCAATTCGGCCAGCATGGAAGAAGACAAATTTGTCGGAGCACAAAACTAAACGTTTCGTTTTCTTCTCACTCGGCAAGAAAACGCTGAACGTGTAGAAACTGACTTAATCTGTTGTGGACACTATAATGAGTCAATATATGAGATAATGTAATAACTTTAATTTAATGACCAGAATGGATTAATCATGATTAAATTCGCAATGATAAGAGAAGATGTTTTTGTTGCGAAGCTCAATTTCTCTAGATTGCCAACAACTCCACTATTTAGCTAAGTTTCAAATGTAAACAAACATAGTTATAGTAAATAAACAAACATAGTTAAACTATGGTAAACAAAAATGAGGCTTAGCCGCGCTTAAACAGCTTTTAAATTGTTAATTAAATTGCAGGTTAACTAAAGGCATAAAAACCTTAACCGGAACATAATTCAGTCATTTTTAAAGCACAAAATACGCAATTTACCAACATATAAAAATTAAAAAAACTGAACTCACAGTGCTGAGTAACAGAGTAGGTAAATGTATACATATATATATCTACATACATTTGGTGCAACCGATGACAACCAAAAAGGGAGGTGCACAACTACATATTATAGCAGTCCTATATACAAAATTTCAACGTTCTGAGGCTACTCGTTTCTGAGTTTTGTGAGATGCATACGTACGTACAGACGCCATTAAAAAAAATCTCTTCTAAATCCATTTTAAATCCGTTTTATAATTCATTTTGGGCAAAAAGATTACTTTATTCTGTTCTTACGTACATATGTCGAGCAAAAACATCGTTAAATTGTACTCGATAGCGGTCAAAATGGAGATTTTCGCTGAAATTTGGTACCCGGAATTTCTCGGGATTGCAATACTGCCTTTATTTCGTAGTATACAATTAGGCTTAGCAGCACTTAAACAGCTTTTAATTCTACAACTGTTGCATGCAGTTTAACTAAAGGCATAAAATCCTTAACCGGAAAAAAAAGAGGTTATTTCTTATTTTCTGGTTAAGGATTTTAACCGGAAAATAAGACCTACATACGCCACGAAAAAAAAACTCTTCAGAATTCATTTTAAATTGGTTTTATACTTCTTGGGAGGAAAAAGAATCATTTATTCTGTTCTATATGTCAAGCAAAAACATCGTTAAATTTTACTCCATAGCGGTCAAAATGGATAATTTCGTTTAAATATGATACTCGGAATTACTCTTGATTATAATACTTTCTTTACTTCGTACAATAAATTAAAAATGGATTTTGTTTACTGTTTTTATCTTGAAGAAAATGGAAAGTTCCAGATAATAGGTGCAGATACTGAAACACTTAAAGAACAATTATAGGTTATAAGTGAATGATACAGAAGATTTTAGTTTTCTAATTTCAGGCTAAAGGATAGATAAGTCCGTAGTCCCCTGTGTCAAGCTTTTTAAAACTCTGGTAAGCCATTTCCATTTTAATATCATAAAACATCGCACGTAAAAGAAATTCATTTTTCGGCGCCTCATTATTATGCATAAAACGTTCTCGAGCTTCATGGTCGAAAAATTCTCAGTTACGACATGCTTTCATGCGACTTAACTGAAACTTATATTATCATGTCAAAAATGTTGCTTGTAATAAATGACAAGCGGCTTGATGAATTAACACTTCACTGAAAAATGACTGCTTATCAAACTGTGCTGATAAGATTAAAAAATAATTTTGAACGAAAGCTAAATTTTAACTCAATCTGAGCATAAATAATTCATTTACATGTGGTTAGATGTAATTTCCTTTAACACCAGAAAGATAATGAAAATATTCTATCAACCATTATTCATTTATATTATTTATTGATCTTTAAACACTCTTGACTTTAACAGAAAATGAGAGCTAAGGATGTCATTATTAATATTTATTTTTATTTTTTTGCTTTTAAGATGAGTTGCACAAGAGTTATAGAACTCCTTTACAAAAGTGTTTGTTGTTGTTGTAGATAATGTCCAAGCCCACGAAATTCATCTTGCAAGGAACGCAAGTTTACACGTTGAGCACCTTACAGGTGACAGTTCGATTTAGCTCAGTTCCGCCCCCAATTTTGATGGAGAGAACGCCGTAAGACGTGACCGATCATCTCCAATACCCTCTTTCCCTATCATCAACCTCTCGAGAGGACTTTCGGCTCGCAGGATACTTAGTGCCCCCATGCCGCACGGACACTATACTCAGTCAGCGACGCTAACCGCTATACCGGTTTGAGCGGCACGGAAATGTGTGTGTGTGTGTGTGTGTGTGATTATGGCGAAGCCTCGAGGGCTATCTGCCTAAGGGGAGGGATGCCTTCGTGGAGGACTTTCTAAGGGAAACTGGTTCGTATACACGTTACACATAGGGAAAACCACGAAAACGCCCATGCAGCCAGCCCGTTCGCGGGATTCGAACCTCAGACCGAACTACCAGTGTTCAGCGACTTTACCGCTCGGCCGCTGGTGGGTCCGGCACGAAAATGACAAGGAGATTCAGTTGCGATGATAGCAAACATCGTCTAAAGTTGAAACACATTATTTCCTCGAAAACTAGATATGAACATAAACGTTCGAAAATTTATTTTAAATTTGGCAAAATCATACATTAATTTCAGAAAAATATAGATAGGAGAAATTTTCATTCTTCTAATAATGTAACAGGATACGATTTATCCCAGTGATTAGACAGAAAAAAAAAAAAAAAAAAAAAGGTTAATCTTTGGATTATGGTAACTTCGCGATTTTTTGGCGAATATTTGGCGACCAACGCTGCTACAGCAACCTGCTAGTTTTATTTTTAGACGCCATTTTGTTTTCACGAAGTAAAGACATGTTTTTTTTTTTTTAACTCAACATTTTTTTTCAACATTTTTTTCCAAGATTTTCCGAATATTTGGCGACCAACGCGGCTACAGCAACCTGCTAGTTTTATTTTTGGACGCCATTTTGTTTTCACGAAGTAAATACATGTTTTTTTTTTTTTTTTTTTAACTCAAAATGTTTTTCCAACAATCTGCTAGCCGAATTACGCTTATGCTAGAACTTTTATGGAACAAAAGTGCTTAATCATGGCGAAGATTAGGTGCGAAATTGGGAGAAAGTGCAGAATCGCCCACTGCTTGACGCGTTTTTAAGAATCGCACATACACGGTATCATCCATGTACACGTCGACCTATTTTCACTGAAAAAAACATCCCAGAATTGCACAAAAATGGCATTGCGCACACTCTTCACTTTATCCATGTACACTGCTAAGGTCCTAGCTAGTAGCCTTTATCGCCTTACCAAAATGTCGCCAAACTACCTGTTACCATATTCCAAAGATTAGCCAAAAAATATCCGCAATTTAATAAATGAGAACTTAAATAAGAGATACTAGATTGCAACGTAATCCAACGTTTAAAAGGAAATTTATGAAACGTATTCACGTAAAGCATAAATTATTGTTAGTTTGTATGTGTAACTGTATAAATTTTTAAAAATGTAGCCTATTATTATGTATATTATCATAAAGAGCCAGATAGCATGGGAAAGCAAGTCGTAACGTTTCTTAGACTAGCTCTCTAAAAATACAAATACATAACATGTCTAGTATTGCTGTTGCTGACTAATGCTCCCTTGTCTGACCTATAGTCAGTGCAAGCCTCCGAAATTTCCCATTGCAAGGAGCGTAAGATTACGCCTGTCGTTGGCAACAGCCTTGAGCACCTAATGCGACTTAGATCCACCCCGAATTTTGATGGAAAGCACCCCTGGGGGGACCCCTCAGGGGAAGTTATTGGCTCATTTCGATTGAATTATAAAAGCGTTTATTATTGGAAAGTATTTTTATACTTAAATTTTGAAAGTCAATAGAAACACTTCCCGGGGTTTGGTACCTTGTCGTGGTCTGAGGGCTCCACCTCCTAAGGGAGGTGGTCTAAATCCAAACCCCAAAAGAGATTGACAAATGGATAAAAAAGTTCAGACAGAGACTTCTGTGCAGAGTGATTTGATTGAAGAAGCTCGGACTATAATTAGCGAGCTAGAGACTTGTTTGGAAGATGCAAGTAGAATTACAATTGCAATAAGAAAGAAAGTTTTTAATACACAAGAAGTGTTGTTCAGTTATTTGGTATCTCAAGCATTGGAGATCGAAAATTTAAAAGGAAAATTAGAAATATTGGATAAGAAACCACAATATGAAAGATCTTTTGCTGATGTATTGAAACAGCAGAAAATAAGTGATAAGAAAACGTATCAGAGTAAAGGAAAAACTAAGAAAGTAGAAGAACATGTTGTTCTATTGTATCCGAGTAAAAAAGGAATTTCTTCTGAAGAAGTTAAATCAAAAGTGGTAGAAAACATTAATCCAGTTGAGTTGAAGATTGGTATTAAAAATGTTAGAAAAGTGAATAATGGTGGATTGGTTGTACAATGTTCGAAAAAAGAAGATATTGTTTCATTAGAACAAGAAATAAAAACGAATTCTCTTTTAAGAGACGAAATTCAAATAAAAGCTCCTAAAAAGAAACAACCTAAAATTATATTATATAATGTGGAGGAAGAACTGGATAAAGATGAAATTTTGGAAGCAATTAAGAGACAAAATCAAATATTTGAAAGTGGTGGAATTGAACTTTTGTTCAAAATAAAAGCTAAAAATCAAAAAGTACACTGGGTAGCAAATATTCAATCAGATAAATTTGGCCCGATCATGAATCAAAATAAAATTAATTTGAAATGGTATAGAATTACAGTAAAAGAATATCTTAATGTTGTAAGATGTTTCAAATGTCAAGAGTATGGTCACTTTCAAAGTAAATGTGATAAAGATTTGATATGTGGTAAATGTTCAAAAAGGGGACATAATTATTGGGAATGCAAAAATGAACCTGAATGCATTAATTGTGTACAAGCGAATATCAAATATAAATTAGATTTAGAAACTAAGCATTCAAGCTTAGATAAAAATTGTTCCTGTTTTAGAAGACAAATGGATCTTATGATAAGAAGAACTGACTATGGGTAAAGTTCTCAAGAAAAGGAAGGAAAAGAAAGAAAAAGAAAAAAAAAATGGTGAATAAAATCGGACTATGAACTATTATTGACAATTGTAAATTTTATGTTTAAAAATGTTAAAACAAATTGAAAAAGTTATTCATTTTGTTATGAGGTCTCTGTGTATTATAAAACTATATTAGATTATATATTATTGTACAAATAATCTTATTACGACAAGAATGTCATTTGTTATATGTTGTATTATTATATGGAAAAGTGTTCTATCTCCTAAATTAGAAATATGTTAATTTTAATTTGATTAAAAATTATGTATTAATATATCTTTTGTTGTAACAAGTTGTTTCATTAATAAAGTATTTTAATTTGTTGGCGAGGCTAATGGATCTTTCGGCCAGTAACGAGTACAGTATGGTGGTTGATTTTTAATCAATTAGTAGTTTCAATAAGCCCTGCATATACCACTAAAAGGTCGCAGGATTAAATACCAGTCATTACCCAGTCATTACCCCTGGGGGGGACGGGTCCCAAAATCTGCTACCCCTCTTCCTCTAATACCAACCTCTCGAGAGGAGTTTCGACTCACCACATACTTAGAGTGCCCCCATGTCGCAAGGACACTATAAATTTACGAAAATTCATGCTTTCTTCGGGATTCGAACCCGGGACCTTCGGTACATCAGTCAACAACCTTAACTTCTATATCGATTAGGCAGCCTACTGTGCTAACAATTTACAGACTCGATGCATTAAGAGGACCCATACACCTTAAAACCCCATAAAATCTTCGAATATGTTACTGTTGCAAGTATTGGGATAACATATTTATTTTAAAAGCAATTACTTCTAACTTTTTACAGCTGACTACATAATACGGCCGCTTTCTGAAACAGTAATCAGAAAATTTGTGTTGCCACAAATATTTTTATAATTTAATCCGATTTGTACCAAACGTTTTCGTCATGTTTCCACTTTGCACGCACAGTTTAAAACATTCTCTCGCAAAATTTATTTCCTTATTTAACATATAGCCTTTATAACATTCGGAAACTACTGTGAACCAAAAATTCTAAGAAATTCATGTTAAATTATTATTTTATTTGGAGTCGAGTTCATAAAATGTATTTTATCAAACAAATCTGTAATGTTTTCGTGCATAAAATTTTTTAATATTAAAATATTCATTAGATTTTTAGTTTAGTTACAAAATAGTGTCCATATAAAGAATTCCGTCAAATTTCAAGTATATATCCTTAGCCATTTTTAAAATATCATGTCGCAAGGCGGAAACATGATGAAAACTTTTGTTCCAATCGGATTAAATTACAGCAATATTTGTGGCAACGCAATCTTTCTGGTTACTAGTTCCCAAACCAACTATACTTTGTAGTCAGCTGTAAAAGGTAGGAAGTAATTGCTTTTAAAATAAATAAAATATCCCAATTCTTGCAACAGTCACATATTCGAAGATCATAACGGGTTTAAGGTCTATGAGGCCCCTTAAAAGAACTTAACCATTTTGTATTTTCATGAAAACATTAGGATTTAAATCAACTGTCTTCAAACTGTGGTTAATATACGGAACGAATGATAAGGCGTTAATATTGCACGTGTTATCATCTTCACATAAAGCAAATTTCGAATTAATTCTTTCGATGTTATTAATCAATTAATTATTAATCTTTCGACATCATTATTATCCCTCGACACTGAATTAATCCTTTCAAATTATTGAATGAATGGTGTATTACCGAATGTGCAATCAAATTTCGCTCTCAGAATTTAAATGATATTGAAGATAAAATCGCAGCAATAATTAATCATTTATTTTTTTGCAATTAAAATATTATAATTTAAATTTAATTACCTTTAAATTTGCTTTTTACGAATAAAGAATGTTTGTTAAATTCAAATTTCATTCCTTGCAGCAATGGCCCAAGAGAATTATTTAAGTTTAATTTAACTTTACTATTTATTCTTATATATATATATATACATGTGATGTACCAGCTTTTGTCCGGAATAAATAAATTGGTGAAGAATCATAGATGTAGTCGTAGCTTAAATTATCAGACGATAAGTTTAAAAAACAGGATCCATTTATTATTGTTTAGGAGAAATAGCAGTTACAAAATCAGATATACGGAGTAAATAAAAAAAATTACTAATAACTTTTTGTATGAAGTTTACTGCATCGTTACATTAAAGAAAAGACCCCGATATTCTTTTGCGAGTCCTTTTATAGCCTCTGGAAAGGCAGAGCTTCCAAGAAATGATGTCAGCCTCGTCAGCCAATCCAGTTCGCTTTAAATATTTCTAGAACATTCTATTACTGTACGTGTAGAAAAGGCGGAAAAAACAACTTGACTACGGGGCTGTGGATTTAATTCCACGTACTTTCAAATAAGAGACTGTCGCCATTAAAAAATGAAAAGAACATACAGTTAGAATTTTAAGTGTATTCTTGACTATTGGAATTTTATTATTACATACATATATATACAACAACATTACTGATATATAAATATATCAAAATCGTAAAAACAACCTTGTATTTAGCGTAAGTATATTGAAACACTCATCAATGTGTTAATACATAAATATATATTAACAAATACACAAATGTAAGGAAGGAGTAATAAAACTCCTGCGTCTAGGTTACAATGATTTAATAAAACATAATTGTAATTAAAGGGGAAAATTGATATTAAAATTCTTATATTTCACAGTAAAATTAAGAAAGCCAATAAAGTAAAAGAATTACAATATGAAATCTAAATAAATTCCAATTTACAAATTCGTAATTTTTAGGTAACATTTAAAAAAAATTGAATTTGTTTTATAAAAATTTTTAAATGTAATAAAATAGCAGAAGGAAATTCAGCATGAACAAGCAAAGGTTAATAGCAGTGGATTATAACCATCTACAAAGAAGAATGTGTGTGTGTTCGCTATTAACTCAGCCACTAGTATAGCTATCGTCACCAAACTTTCTAAAATTCTTTGCTGGGACCTGGGAAAAGTCGACACCCACTTTCGTTTCCAAAAAACAAAATATAGCTAAACTCAGAGCTATTAATTAACAACTTTGAAAACGCTCAAATTTCGCCCTCATCTTTTGGAGCTGCAACAGTCTCGAACGTTGGAGATAAAATGCTTTACTTCGAAAAGTGTTCTACTGCTCCCTTTTCATATACTTGAGTTTGCTAATAAAAAATCGGTACGTTTTTCAAAATCTATCGATTTATATACACCCTTTCGCAAAAAAAGTCGAAGCGCCAAGAAGGACTTTTGCGATCGTGACGAAATATGGTATGCAGAAACATCTTGATCGAACATGCAAATGATCAAAATTTCCATAAATCCTAAATTATTGAATCCTGATGTTGACATACACAATCACACAAGAAACCTCCACCGCCATGTTTTAGTGTTCCAATCAAGTTCTTCATTTGCTTCATCAATCTTGCGATTAAGTTCTTCATTTGTTTTCTCCATAAAATTAGACGCCCATCTGAACCAAAAATGGTAAATTTGCTTTCATCTGTAAATAAGACATGATTCAAATAAGCTTCGGTCTTATTTACCATCCATTTTCAGAAGAAAAGCCTAAGCTTTCTAATTTTTGCACTCCCGAAACATTTTGTAGAGTAATTAGGTATTTTTTGGAAGGAGGAAAGATGAAAAATATGCAACGCGTTTGCCGGAAATCGAACCACGGACCTCTCAAATAACGGCACAGCATGTAGAACCACTACACCACGAAGGTACGGTAGGAAGGCGGGAGAAATACCTTATAACTCCTCCTTTTAAAGGGCAAATGGGGTTTTTAGGGGACCGAATCGCCACATCGTGGGTGAGGAAAATCATCATCCAATGCCCTTTTCGTTCGGGCGCCACTGTAGAATCATTAGGTGTTTTTTTGGAAGCAGGAAAGATGAAAAATATGAAACGCCTTCGCCGGGAATCGAACCACGGACCTCTGGTATACCGGCACAACTTGCAACACCACGAAGGCACGCTAGGAAGGCGGGAGAAAAACCTTACAACTCCTCTTTTTAAAGGGCAGGTGACCCAATCGCCAAACCCTGGGTGAGGAGAATCATCATCCAACACCCTTTTCATTCGGGCGCCACTGTAGAGTCATTAGGTATTTTTTTGGAAGCAGGAAAGATGAAAAATATGCAACCCTTCGCCGGGAATCGAACCACGGACCTCTGGAATACCGGCCCAGCTCGCAATACCACGAAATCACGCTATGAAGGCGGGAGAAATACCTTATATACTCCCCCTTTTAACGGGCGAATGGGGTTTTGTGGGACCCAATCGCCACATCCTGGGTGAGGAAAATCATCATCCAACACCCTTTTAGTTCGGGCGCCACTGTAGAGTCATTAGGTATTTTTTGAAAGCAGGAAAGATGAAAAATATGCAACGCATTCGCCGGAATTCAAACCACGGACCTCAGGAATACCCGCCTAGCGTGCAGAACCACTACACCACGAAGGCACGCTAGGAAGGCGGGAGAAACACCTTATAATTTTCTTTGAGCAAATGCACCCATGTAATTCAGCTGATATGAGTAATCCTCAAACAGTTTTAAGTGAAATTAAAGTAGAAAAATTTTCAGTAAAGTCTGTAGAAATCTTTAAAACACTCAAACATAGGTTTTCAGAGAATTCCTAACTATAAATCTCAGAACCTTGTCGAGCCCTCTTTGCCAGATAAGCTCCTTTTACTTTACTTTAGATCCTATTTTCTTCTTCAAAGCATTTTATCACATACTATATCATAGAATGAGATAAATTTACTAATTTAGAGATATCCCGAATTAAATTTCCATCCTTATGTTAGAAAATGATCAATATTCGAATGCTTTTCGTTGTTTCCTTATGATTTCGAGCCATCGTTAAACATTAAATAAAATATAACGAAGTAAGCAAGCAAAAAAATAAAGGCAAACAATTTTTTAAATGTCACGAAAATGCTAAAATTAAAAAAAAATGGTAGATGATAATTTTATTTATGAAATTTTACGAAAATGTTTCAGTGTAGTAACACTTTTGTTGCGTGTTCTATCTATGCCTCCTTACATTTTCAGTTTTAGAAAAAGAAAATTCAGTATTAAAAATTAAAAAAGTTTGGTTTCATTCAAAATCACATGGAGATCATATGAAAAATTATTTTTATTCGAATTCAATTCCGGGTTACAGCGCTTTTTCTGTAAATTTTTAAAATGTGAGAACACTCTTGTGAGACACTGTATATATTTACATATTTTATCTTACATATTTATTTACATATTATTATCATACATATATATATAGAATTAGTACTCACTGTTCTTGATGCCTGTGAATTTACTTCATAGATGGTTGTCCAAGGGTTTCAATAAAATGGTCTGATTTATAAATAATTTGAATATAAAAACACGAATACTACTTCACACTGTAAAATGATTACATTTGTAAATGGAAACGAATGAGATTATTTACAGATATATATATATAAGTTTGCATCTTAGAACGCTGTTTCATGAAAGCGTCTATCATTTTAATCGCGTCTTTGCCTTAATGGCGGAATCGTCTGCTTTCTATCACCACAAAAAAAGAGTCCTTTCACACAGCTTGTAGTGTTATCTAATTGTTGTGAACGATGCCATTCCGCACATATATAAGGAAATAAATATAACTTCTTACTAGAATTCCAACTACTACAATACAGCCACATTTCTATGATTTATTCTAACCTCAAATGAATTGGATGCTTTAATTATTAGTCCAAAGGGGCTTTGCCCCTGAAGGACTGTTGTTTTCGTTTTGCGATTTTGCGTTTAATCACCATAAATGTCCGTTTCACTTTTCAAACTGTTGCCATATAATGCTAGAGTTCTGCATTATATTTGAAGAAATTAAATAATGAAAAATATGAATAAATGTATGTATATTTCTCGCAACATTGTGATATTTCTTGCAATACTGTGATAAAACAACGGTACATAGAGCCATCGAATTTTGAATGACGTCATCCTCCTACGAATATGGGCATATAAAAGACCAAATTTGAAATTTGGAATTTTTTTTATTACAGATTTCATATTTTGCAAATATTTAACGAATGCTTGAGTAACAAACTCAACGATTTAAAAGCGAGCAATGGCAACACTTTACGGGAAGAAAAAAAACCTTTTTATCTCCACCACGCAGAACTGTGTATGGGAAATTGTAAAGATATGCTCATTTTAAAATTATTTCTTGACAATTCAATAGCAATCTATTGAAATGAATTTTATAGTTTAAGTGCAAAGAACATGATATTTAATAAATAAAGATTAATGCTAAACCTGCATTTCATAGCATGATAAAATCATCAGATACATATACCATAAAATATTTTAATTGAATAAAAAAAAAATCTGAAATGTTTCAGATTTTAAATTACGTTCAAAGGGGCGTTTTTTAACATTTCGTGTGTTACCTTTCTTTATTAAATATCATGTTCCTCGCACTTAAACCATACGATCCAGTGCAACAGCAATATCGCAAAATAGTTCTAAAACGAGCATATCTTTAGAATTTCCGATACAGAGACTCACGCGCTGGAGATAAAAATGTTTTTTCTGCACAACGTTGCCATTGCTCGCTTTGAAATCCTTGAGTTTGTTAATCAAAAATTCGTCAAAGTTTTAAAAAATAGGAAATCGATCATAAAACAAATTTCAAATTTCAAATTGGGTCTTCCACATGCTCATATTCGTTGGAGGATTACGTTATTCAAAATTCGATGACTCTATGTACCGTTGTTTTGTCACAATACGAGAAATATACATACATTTATGCAGATTTTTCATTATTTAATTTCTTCAAATATAATGCAGGACTCTAACATTTTGTGGCAACAGTTTGAAAAGTGAATCGACATTTATGAGTCCGACGCAAAATGCCAAAACGAAACTAATAGTCCTTCGGGATTCTAAAAATGGTATATAGTAATCAAGATACTTCTAATTAGTGGATTAAGATAAAAGCCTTAATTTTAATAAAGATGCATTGAATTGAATTATGATGTACTAAATCCAAATCTCCATACCATCTCTTAGACTTCAACCAGACTTCTTTCTATTCATTATGAACCATCCTTTTCAAAATGCATTTCCATTCTTCCCATAAACCCGTGAAAATGCCGTTTTAAATGAATAAATATGAATTTATCAAAACTGCCCGGACGGTATAAAACAATAGCATTTTCTGGTCATTCATAAGGCGATCAATTACACTGAAAGCATCAAAAGGTGACTTTTATTAGTTTTCCCCTCTGGCGATTTATTTTCTACAAAGGGAAAAAAAGGATTGGGGAAATTTTCTTTTATCTGCAACAATAGAACACAACAGAGGGATGTGTTAACTGTACTCGCATCTATTCTATTTTATAGTGGTGTCTTATCAGATAAAAGTAAGCGAAATTGCTTCAAATAATTCTTTGCATGTCTAACATAGCAAAGAGATGAGCATGAAAATTAAAAGCTTTAGGAGAAGGGATTCGGAAAGCCTGTGTTTTCCCAAACATTTCGAGGTCGCCGATCGATGAAAAACGCCAAGGATCCAAATATCCCTTTTGTCCAGAACGCTTTTCCCCAAGCAAGGAGGCTGTTCATCTCTGAGCCAACGGTTTTAACGTTTGCTTTGCTTCAAATGCGTGGAAATTAATCTTAATTCTGCAGTTTAATTTCGCGATATGGGTGCCGAAAATCTAAACTTATCTTAGAGTCGTAAAGCATCTGAACGAAATAAAAATTAGTTAAGTCATCAATTCTGCTTAAATCATCTATTTACATTAAAAGAATCGGTATTTAACGCTGTGCATTTATACCAGCTCATCTTTTACCAATGTACCGAATTGAATTAAATTAAGCTGGACTGAATTAAATTGCGGATTTTGTGTGTGCAAAATCCGCTGTGATATTTCCTAACTTAAAATAAAAGTTAATTTATTTGCGATTTCTATACAAAATTTAAAAACAAAAATATGATGTGTACACCACATGACTTCCTTGTACGGAATATTCAATTATACGCATTTTTTCTTGCATTTCATTCAAACTTATTGGATTGAATTAAATCTACTTCGCTGACAGCGCATAAACCACAATAGAATAAATGCACTTTTTTAAAATTCACTCTATTTGTTTACCATAGCGATACTCTGGCGCTAAGTTCAATTAAAGGTACTATATTTCGTTCATATTATAACTCAGAATGCACAAAATTTATATAATTTAAAGAATTATATAATCTTTGTCATATGTTCTGTTCAAATACTATAATAAAGCTAGAACGAGGTATAAAAGAAATTAAGCAAACAAACCAAAAAAGAAACAGTTTTTCATAGACGATTGAGTAGTTATCGTTTAATTAATTCAGTTCTCACTTCGCGACAAGGCAAAAATACATAAAAAGTCAAAATATCTGTATTAAAAATTACGAAGTAAATCTTAAACACTTATTTCCTCGAAAAAATTCCAGAAAGGATTAAGCATGATTTAATTCGCAATAATAAATGAAGGCGTTATCTTTGTTGCTGCGAAGCTAAGTTTCTCTAGATTTGCAACAAATCCACTATTCTGCTGTTTCAAATGTAAACAAGCAATGGCCGCCATCGAAAACATTATTAGGCTTAGTGGCACTTAAACAACTTTAAAATTGTTGATAATTCTAAAAATATTGCATAGAGATTTACTAAAGGCATAAAGCCCTTAACCAGAAGATAAAAACAACATAATTGAATCTTTTTTAAAGCAAAAAATGTACAATTTACAAACATATAAGAGTAAAAAACTGAGATTACTGAATCGGGTAACAGAGTGGATATATATATATATATATATATATATATATAAATATATTTGTATACGTTTTATGATGCCGATTGGAACCAAAATATCGGTGCACATCTACATGTTATAGCAGTCCTATATACAAAATTTCAACGTTCTGAGGCTACTCGTTTTTGAGTTGCGTGAGATACGTAAGTACGTACGTTCGTACAGACGCCACGAAAAATTCTCTTCAGAATTCATTTTAAAGCAATTTTATAAATTTTTTGAAGGAAAAGGGTCTTTTATTCTGTTTTTACCTACAGCTATCACGCAAAAACATCGTTAAATTTCATTTGATAGCGGTCAAAATGGATATTTTCGTTGAAATATGCTGCCTGAAACTTTTCGCGATTACAATACTTCCTTTTTACTTCGTACATGAAACAATAAAAACTCTAAACTTTCAATTTTATATAACGCCCAAGGGTGAGTTTGTTTAACGTTTTCTGTGTTATCTTTATTTATTAAATATCATTAAATATTCCTCGCACTTAAACCATAAAATGTACCGCAAAATAGTTTAAAAAGAGCATATCTTTAGAATTTCTGATACACAATCTCGCGCTGTAGAGATAATTTTTTTCCCTCTGTGCAGTGTTGCCACTGCTCGAAGTCGTTGAGTTTCATTATCAAATAATCATAAATGTTTTACAAAATATGAAATAGATAAAACAAATTCCAAATTTGCGCTTCCAGATGCCCATATTTGAGTGGAGGCTTAAGTTATTCAAAATTAGATGGTTCCAGGTACCTTTGTTTTATCACAATGCTTAAAACATACATACACTGACGCAGAATCTTCATTATTTAATTTCTTTAAATATAATACAGGACACTAATATTTGGTGGCAACAATCTGAAAAGTGATTCAGACATTTAAAGTTTGCTACATAAAATGCCAAAACGAAATTAATAGCCCTTTAGGGTAATAATTGCGATACAAATGAAATGAATTTTTTTTAATACCCGAACAATGATGCATCGAATGGAAATTACATGTTTTTAGCGATGATGAAGATTCTTTGAAAGAATTACAGTATATGTACAAAAATAAAATTGGACAAAAAGTGTAAGAAATTTCTGAAACATTTGCTTATAATTAATTTTCTCTTAGTTCAGTTTTGTGATCGTTCATGCACTTGGCTTTCTCAAAAGATAAAAGTCAAAATATTAGTTAAGTGTTAATTTTTAGTTCCTTGTGCTAAGTACAGGAAGTATTGTAAACTCGAAAATTTTTTGGTCCTGATATTTCAACGAAAATATCCATTTTGGTCGTTATCGAATGCAATTTAACGATTATGTTAACGATAACTTGAGCGATATCTGTACGTAAGACCAGAATAAAGAACTATTTTTCCCAAAATGGGTTGCAAATAGGATTTAAACTGGATACAGGAGGGGCCTTTTCGTGACGTCTGTACCTACGTATCTATGTATCTTGCATAACTCAAAAAAGATTAGTCTCAGAACGCTGAAATTTTGTATATAGGATTGCTATAACATATAATTGTGCACCTCCCTTTTAGTTGCAGTCGGGCGAACTAAAAGTATATATATATATATATATATATATATATATATACCCACTGCTCCACGAGTTCAGCATTTTTAATCTTTTACGTTAGTAAACTGGCATTTTGTGCTTTAACACGTTGCGCGCCAAGCGTATTTCTTTTGCAATCCCGTCCAGGCCACTCGCGTCGCTTAAGGCGACTCATACACCTTAAAATCCATAAGATGTTCGAATAGGTGACTGTTGCAAGAATTGGGATAACTTATTTATTTTAAAAGCAATTACTACCAACTTTTTACAGCTAACTACATAATATAGCTGCTCTCTGAAATAGTCATCAGAAAGATTGTGTTGCCACAAATATTTTTATAATTTAATCCGCTTTGTGACAACATTTTTCGTCACGTTTCCAACTTGCGCGCACAGTTTGAAACATTCTGATTCATAATTTAATTCCATATTTGATATATAGCTTTTATAATATTTGGAAACGACTTTTTAACCTAAAATTCTAAATATTTCATCCTAAATTTTTATTTTATTTGGAGTTGAGTTTATAAAAGGTATTTTATTAAAAAAATTTTTAATGTTTTCGCCCATAAAATTTTTCAATATTAAAATATTCATCAAATTGTTGGTTCAGTTAGAAAATAGTACCCATAAAAAGAATTCCATCCAATTTCAAGTATGTACCATTAGCCATTTTTAAAATATCATGGGCGCAAGATGGAAACACGGCAAAATATTTTGTCACAAAGAGGATTAAATTGCAAAAATATTTGTGGCAACACAAACTTTCTGTCTACTAGTTTCCAAAGCAGCTATATTATGTAGTCAGCTGGAAAACGTTGGAAATAATTGCTTTTAAAATAAATAAACAATCCCAATTCTTGCAACAGTCACGTATTCGAAGATCATGAGGGATTTAAGGTGTATGAGTCCCCTTAAAACCACTGGCATTGTAGGGCCAGAGATTCTTATCGCAGTAGAAGATAGTTTACGTTTGGAACGTGATTCCTATATGCATTCATTCAACACGTTACGCTCCAAATTTGTTTTGTAAATAGTTACATTCTATGCAAAGATATTACGAAGCAGAAAATCAGCATTACTGAAGTCTGGCAAGAATTAGCGCTATCCCTTACAAGTTGTGAAAAAGGAGATATTCCATCGAATAGAAATGCAAGAATATCTGAAAAACGACAGCATAAACTCCAAAGAAAACCGGGAAATGTCTCTGGAGTACGGAAATATTGTAAATTATGTTATGATAAAAATGCAACTGAAGCTGGCAGAGTAACGGCTAGAAAATAGACTATGACAGTTGTCACAATTTGCAATTGCTGTAATAGAGAACCGTTTTTACGCTTACCGTGTTTCAATGAAATTCATTAGTCCTGTAATGAATCAAAATTAAGTAAATTTTAAATAAACTTTCTGTAATTCCATAAAACAGGGTAAATTGTATTGTTATATATCACGCTACACGCTGTCGGCCAGCGGCGGTCGACGCGGCCTAAACGGAAAGTCTAGTTTCAGCCACAGATGGCTGACATGGCGCTCAACCGTGTTAAAAATGATAGGTAGAAAATGCTATTTTTAGCTTGCGGTTAATGTTTTTATGTCTTTAGTTGACCTACATGCAATAGTTGTAAAATTATCAACAGTTTAAAGTTGTGGCAAAGCGTAATTGTTTGCCATAGCAGCCATATTTGTGCAAATTTGAAACTTAGCAAAATAGTGAATTACGTCTTTCTGCACCTTCAGTGTCTTTTTGCCGAGTGGAAGCAAAAGGAAAATATTAGTTCTGTGTACCGAAAAAAGTGATTTCTTACCTGCTGGCCCAATTGCTTGTTTTTTGCGTAGAAGCTGTAATTCTAATTGCGAAACATTCATGCATTCATGCAGATTCTTCTTTATTTATTCTTTAAATTTAATGCATGGCGATAATATTTGGTGGGAGCAATTTAAAAAGCGAATCGACGCTAAATGCCGTTTTGAAATTAATAGCTCAACTGGGCTAACGTCTTTTGGGCTAATTATTTAAATAATATTAATTTTAATAAAATTAATAAAAATTAAATTAAATTTTTAATTGAAATATTTACGTTTAATTTCAAATTTATCCAACACCTTTTTGGTTCGGGCGCCACTGTAGATACATTAGGTATTTTGGAAAAGCAGGCAAGATGAAAAATAACAATCGCCTTCGCCGGGAATCGAACCACGGACCTCTGGAATACCGGCCCAGTGTGCTGACCACTATACCACGAAGGCACGCTAGGAAGGCGGGAGAAATACCTTAAAATCTTATATAGTTTGTAATTCTCAGTTACTGTTGGAAGTGAACACTCTTAAGAACTGATAAGCGATTAATCAATTGAGTTCGTGTAACAGGAAATAACAAGATGGAAGGGTAAACTAATCCTTTATTATTCCAACTAAAGTTTAACAAAACTCCGACTTGGAGTGTATAATAAAGCCGACACTTCGGCTTTCAACTTAAGAGACTAAGAATAATATTAAACTAATCATAAACTGAAGAGGTATAGCCGAAGCTATCAAAATTCTAACAAAGTTGGCCTCTTAACGTTAATAGCCAGCGAAGCTATCAAGGGGCTAAAGTGCGGCCGAGCGTGAGAGAGTAGCCTAAAAAAGGCGTTCGCGTGCAGACAGAATACCTGTTATCACTCTGCCTTAGACCGAAGAACTTCGCAGTTAAATACTGCTCTTCCTCATTATGTATTTAGACGTCAATCTAAAACTACGTTCTGGCCGGTAGTGTAAGTTGAAGTTAAGAATCGACAGGAAAGGTACTTTAACTGAAAATTTAACTTTCAATAAAATTAACTTAATCCTTACATATTTTATAAACGCAGCTCCAAATAAACTAAGAATTTAACATGAAATTCTTAAAAATTTTTTATTCACATTGGTTTCCAAATGTTATAAGAGCTATATATTAAATATGAAATTAGATTATTCAACAGAATGCTTTAAACTGTGCGCTCAAGGTGGAAACATGACGCGAACGTATAACAAATTTTGTCAAAGCCGATTAAATTTTAAAAATATTTTTGGCAACACAAACTTTCGGGTTGCTAGTTTCCAAATGAGCTCTATTATGTAGTCAGATGTAAAATGTTATCCTATTTCTTGCAACAGTAATATATTCGAAGATCTTAAGGGGTTTTAATGTGTACGAGCCCCCTCTATAGCCCGTACAAGGAAGTCGTGTGCATTTATGCTCCTTTATTTCATGTATCCTCTGTGTGTAGAAAACTTATTTAATTATTTTTCTTATTACTTCCTTGTACGAAGTAAAAAGGAAGTATTGTAATCGCGACTAATTATTCCAACTAACCCGTACAAGGAAGTCGTGTGCTCCTTTATTTCATGTATCCTCTGTGTGTAGAAAACTTATTTAATTATTTTTCTTATTACTTCCTTGTACGAAGTAAAAAGGAAGTATTGTAATCGCGACTAATTATTCCAACTAAAGTCTAACAAAACTCCGACCTGGAGTGTACAATAAAGCCGACACTTCGGCTTGAACTTAAGATACTAAGAATTAACCTAAACTAATCTAAACTAAGGAAGTATAGCCGAAGATATCAAAATTCTAACAGAGTTGGCCCCTTAACGTTAATAGACTGCGAAGCTATCAAGAGCCTAAAGTACCGCCGAGCGTAACTTACGAGAGAGTAGCCTAAAAAGGCGAACGCCTGCAGCCAGAATACCTGGTATCTCTCTCTCTAAGACCGAAGAACTTCGCGGTTAAATACCGCTCTTCCTGAATATGTTTTCAGACGTGATTCTAAAACTACGTTCTGGACGGAAGTGGTAAGTTTAAGTTAAGAATTGATAGGAAAAGAACTTAAAATTTAATTATTAATAAAATTAATATAATTCGGTACTATACGGTTGCGAGGGCCGTGCAAAATCGCGAAATTATCGTTGATGCCAATGCTGCCAAAAAGATTTGCGGCAACCCTAATAATTGCAGCAAGAAAGGAAGTATAACAGTAAATAACTATCTAAGATGGATGTTTTAATTCAGATGAAATGTTAATTTCATATAATACTTTTTTATTATTATAATTTATATGAAAAAGGCTGAGCATGACTGAATGAAAGCATAAGAGTAAATAACCATTTCAGATCATTATTATAATTTATATAAAAATTGCTAAACATAACTGAATGGATGCCTGCATCGCTATTTCGCTACCGAGTTATCGCTAAAGCATAATTTCATCTCGTTGGTTGTTCAAACGTAATTTTCTATAATGAATAATGCCGTTTCTTTGAAAATATTCTCGGTAAAGTGCAGAATCGCTCACTTATTTGTTCGCCGCTTTTTACGAGGGTAAAAACAATTGGATTTTTGTCAATTTTCTTTTACTTTTCAAGTGAAAGTAGGTCGATGTGTACATAGACAAAGCCAAGGGTGTGTGCAGTGCCATTTTTGTGCAATTCTAGGTTTTTTTTTAAGTGAAAATAGGTCGATGTGCACGTGGATAACGAGTATGTGCAATTCTTAAAACCGCGTCAAGGAGTGGGTGATTCTATACTTTACCCAAAATTCTATTTCCGACTTTTCATCACGGGCAATTCCCAAATTGTTAAATCCATAGGATATCAAAAAAGGATTTAAAATCAAAAAAGGATTTAAAAATTAAACTAGTATTTCAATGGCGTTTTAAGAAATATATAAACTTACGCAAACTGAAATCAACTCGTACGCTAGATTTGGCGCGCTGTTAAATGGGGGCGTTTGCTAGATTTGGCGCTTTTGCGCATACATTTTCGCTGGAATTTTCTTACGGCCTTCAAAACAGAATAGTACCCAATATCCTTACAATCTACGAGTATTTGTAAAACTTTATTGAGTTTTTGATTAAAACCAAATTCGGACTATAAATAATCGGATTCCAACTATGCATCGGCAATTTTAAAGATATGCTCATTTTAAAATGGCGTGGCGTAGCGTGGCGTATTTAATTATGGCAAAGCACACTAGGGCTATCTGCCTAAGGGGAGGGATGCCTTCGTGGAGGACTTTCTAAGGGAAACTGGCTCGTATACACATTACACATGGGGAAACCACGAAAACGCCCATGCAGCCAGCCCGTTCGCGGGATTCGAACCTCGGACCGAACTACCAGTGTTCAGCGACTTTACCGCTCGGCCGCTGGTGGGCCATTTTAAAATGATTAATGACTTTGCGATATTTTCCTTGAATTGTGGTCTTCCTGCCAAGGGGGGCAACTATCAAACGCGCCAACTATCAAATGCGCGAGACTATGCATCGAAAATTCTAAACATATGCTCTTTTTAAACTATTTTTCGATATTGCTGTTGAATTGAATTTTATGGTTTAAGTGCGAAGAACATATTTAATAAATAAACGCAACACACAAAACATTAAAAAAGGCCCCTTTGCGCATAATGTAAAATCTGAAAGTTTCGGATTTTTTTCCTATTTTCATTTGTTTTGTTTCATGGCAGATATAGTTCGAAATACCATTCCATTTTTCTTTTGTACAATGCATTTTGATTGCTTTTGCTAGTATATATTACCAAATAGAAAGCGGCGCGCGATGAATATCTATTCCGTGTTAAATAGTTTTAAATTCATATTAATAACTATTTATTTATCTTCAAGGTTCTATTTTTATTATTCATTGCATAAATCACAAACGTGGTATCTGGTTTTGGCTGAATTAAAGGCTTTTTTTATGGTTTAGGTAGCTATCAGCTCGCATTCGCGGTCCTGACGTTTTTTTACTTTTAATTATGCACTTTTCCACAAATTATCCAACGGATTTGAAGAATTTTTTCCCTCGATCTAGTGAAATTTAAATTTCATTTTAACTAAGTTTGAGTTGCACACTACTATTAAAAGGAATTTTTGCTCTGCTTTACTATTTTTCGTTATGGTTGTGAAGGCCATTCTTTTTTTTTTCTTCTAATTTTTGTTCTTGCTCTCCACGTACGCGCGAATAGGATTGAAATTATTCATTCTTCAAAATATTTAAGTGCGAAGTACACGAATAGGATTGAAATTATCGTGTTCGCACGTGGACAATATATTTTAATACGTTCGCACGTGGACAATATATTTAAAATTTATTTATAAAAGGAAAATAATCTTTCTCCACAAATTATTCAACGGATTTGAAGAATTACTGTCCCTCAAACTAGTGAAATTTAAATTTCATTTTAACTAAGTTTGAGTTGCACACTAGTATTAAAAGGAATTTTTGCTCTGCTTTACTATTTTTCGTTATGGTTGTGAAGGCCATTCTTTTTTTTTTTTTTTTTTTCTAATTTTTGTTCTTGCTCTCCACGCACGCGCGAATAGGATTGAAATTATTCATTCTTCAAAATATAATATAAGTGAGAAAAACACGAATACGATTGAAATTATAGTGTTCTCACGTGGACAATATATTTTAATACGTTCGCACGTGGACAATATATTTTAATTTTATTTATAAAAGGAAAACAATCTTTCAGATTTTAAACGGTCGCCCAAAAGTGTTTGTTAAGGGGACTCATACACCTTAAAACCGATAAGATGCTCGAATAGGTGACTGTTGCAAGAATTGGGATAACTTATTTATTTTAAAAGCAATTACTACCACCTTTTTACAGCTGACAACATAATATAGCTGCTTTCTGAAATAGTAATCAGAAAGTTTGTGTTGCCACACATATTTTTATAATTTAATCCGCATTTTTCGTCATGTTTCCAACTTGCGCGCACAATTTAAAACATTCTGTTTCATAATTTAATTCCATATTTAATATATAGCTTTTATAACATTTGGAAAATACTGTGAACCTGAAATTCTAAAAATTTCATGTTAAATTTTTATTTTATTTTCAGTTCAGTTTATAAAATGTACTTTATTAAAAAAAATTGTAATGTTTTCGTCCAGAAAATTTTTCAATATTAAAATATTCATCAGATTGTTGGTTCAGTTAGAAAATAGTGCCCATATAAGGAATTCCATCCAATTTCAAGTATGTACCATGAGCCATTTTTAAAATATCATGCGCGCAAGGTAGAAACATGGCGAAATATTTTACCACAAAGACAATTAAATTGCAAAAATATTTGTGGCAACACAAACTTTCTGGTTTCTAGTTTCCAAAGCAGCTATATTATGTAGTCAGCTGTAAAAAGTTGGAAGTAATTGCTTTTAAAATAAATAAAATATCCCAATTTCTGCAACAGTCACATATTCGAAGATCATGAGGGGTTTAAGGTGTATGAGTCCACTTAAGGTTTTTTTACGTTCTGGCTGAGCTTTTAATCTACCGCTGCTCTTAAATTTACTCCTACTAACCCATTTTTTTTTTTTTTTTTTTTCTTTTTAGTTTTGTTATTAAGTATTATTTTCTTTGCACTTTCACCACATACAATTCAACAGCTAAACCAGAAAACGTTTTAAAGCAGCCTAGCAGTATGTTTTTACAATTTCCGACGCAGCGATAAGTATTGGGATACATCTTTCTGTTTTTTTCAGTCTTTTCGCAGTTAATTATATCAGTGCTCAGTTTTTTTTTCTAAGATGGCTCTTTGTCTTTTTGTTATTAACATTTACGTGCTTATCATATGTAGTAAGTATCAGGTTCTTGTAGCTTACACTATATAAAACTCAATTCAACGGCAAAATCACAAATATTTAAAAACAGCATACCTTTAAAATTCCCGATGTACATTCTCGCGCACTGGAGATAAAAATGTTTTTTTTTTCGTACAGTGTTGCCACTGCTCGCTTCTAAATCGTTGATTTTATTAATCAAAACATCATTAAAGTTTTACGAAATATTAAATAGATAATAAACAAATTCGAAATTCGTGCTTCTAGTTGCCTATGTTCGGGTGGAGGACTGCGTTATTCAAAATTTGATAGCTTCTGGTATCGTTGTTTTTTCACATTTCGAGACAGAAACATGCATACATTCTTGCAGATTCTTTATTATTTAGTTTCTTTACATAAAATACAGGGCGATAATATTTGGTGGCAACAATCTGAAAAGTTCTACTCCGTTATAGTGATTCATCGTAAAATGCCGTTTCCGAATTAGCGTCTCTTTTGGGCTAATAATGATAATAATAGTAATAATAATAAACATTTCTTTATAATATACTCTTACTTCTATTATATTCAGGATTTATAAGCGGACATTTAATATGTTACTGTGTAATTTAATATGTTATTGCAATATTTTTTATATTACAGTAACATATTAAATTATATATATATTTACTGTATAATATATATTTTATTCTGTATAATATATAATTATATATATTTACTGTATAATATATAAATAATATATATTTACTGTATTATGGACATTTAATATGTTACTGTAATTCATTTTCCTAAATAAGAGGTCAAATTCACCCGCCCCCCCCCCCCTCAATAAAAAAGTCTGCAAACACTCAACCACGTAGTGAAATCTACTGGAGCGAAGTCTACAAAAATAGAATGAAAGTAATTAAACAAAGAAAACCTAAAAATTATAAAATAAATGAAAACTTTGAACCAACGTAAATGTATATTTAATATAAACCGACGCCCAATTCTTTATTGCGTTCTATGATGTGTATAAGTGAAATTAAACTGTAAAAATCTATTATCAGATAAATTTGCAAATTTGCAGCAATGCTAAACAAGAGGTTTGATGGATAATTTATATTTAGCACGCGGTTGGCAAGCTAAAACTAACCAACTAATTTTATCGCAATACCTAGAGGAAATTAATTTTATTCTTAATAATTTCTATGAAATACACACGACCACAAGAGTCTAATTTTGATAGTTAATTGTACGGAATTTATAATCTGATGCTATATTTTAAGAAATTGCTGCATAATAGATAACTTTCATTAATATCAATATTTCAGTCAAGAAAACCGAAGTCTTTACTATATTTAAAAAATAATCCTGGCTCCAGTTTGCAAATCACATATACATACATACATACATACATACATACATATATGCATATACATATTTATACTTACAGTGGTAAGAAATACAAATTACTAACAACATATAAATGTTCGTAACATGTAACATAGATTTTAAAGTTCGTTAAATGGTTTATAGAATCTTTTAAACTTGCAATAAGTTCCATACACACGTAATACACTCTAATACTTAAATTTGCCCTACATTCTGAATTTATATTGCTTTTAAATTATCTCTTTCTGTTATACATTCCAAAGAGGGTGTGCACATGCTTTTGTAATGATTTTGATTTTCTGCATGAATTTAAAATTTTTATTGTAATTATTGTAAAAATTGTATTTTAAATTTTAAAATACAAATATGACTGACATCAGATTGGCATAAGGTTAGTTATCGTCTGCAGCATTAACTATATTCCTTTCTTTAAAATAAACAATGGTGTATTTGGTGTGTGTATTTAAATTATGGCAAAGCACACTAGGGCTATCTGTCTAAGAGGAGGGATGCCTTCGTGAAGGAATTTCTAAGGGAAAATGGCTGAAAATAAACAATGGATCGAAGGATATATTTTTGCGCCGTTCGAAGAGAAATTCAGTTATTAAAAAAAAAGGTTTGAAAATCGTAATTTTAATATTTCTACGCGTAAATAGTGTGCGATAATTAGTATTACAGGAAACAAATGTCAAAGTTTATATCTTTAACAGGGAAAAAGGCAAAAATTGCTTGCCCAACAAAGGTAGGTATAGCTGTTATTAAGTCCAAAGTCGCATCTTATGCTTTAAAGAAAAATCCAGCGCTCCCAAACAGCTATATCAAAATCTTTAAATATAGCTTTGTAAGAACTGTGAGCAAAATTAGAAAATCCAATTTCAAGCAAATCCAAACAAAAGTACATAAATAATCCTCACCCTAACGCCGAAACATGTCTCTCAGCGTACGACTACGCGCAGATTGTTGTATGAAAATTATTTGGCACGTGGAAAATGGAAATGTATAGTTACAGTTGATGAGAGTTGAATATACTAATCTAACTGCAATAGAAAACGATAGATTTACTACCGGGAAAGAGGAGAAAAAGGCTTAATATGTTGGTTCAGAGAGAGAACAAGGAAAATTTGTCTGTAGGTTTTTATGGCTATTACTAGATTTTCTTATAACGGAAAACTTAAAACAAGCAAAGTAGAAAAAAAATGTCAAAATGCATTATGATTACTATCAGAAATATGTTGTAACACATGTTTTTAAAGAAGAAATTCCATATCGTTATCCAAACAATCTTTATCAAGTTCCATCGGAAAAAGGCTCCAAGCTATATCCCTAAATCTACTACTCTATGTTTTGAAAAAAAATGAGAAATGATACCGGAACTGTAGCTATTCCCTTTAAATGCATCCCGTTCTGAGTCTCCTAATGTGTCTCCTATGGAATACTGCGCATTTGGACTTTTAAAACAAGATCTTTATAAGCAGCATCCCGAAACATTGAATGAACTGTGGATGTCTCTGAAGGTAGAGTGGAATGAAATCAACCTTGATGTTTTAGGTAAAGGATTTTTTTTTTTTTTTTTGAATTTAAGATAAATGTTCAACAAAAGTGCTGTCAGACTGAACATATTAAAAAATAAAATTCTAAGCTTTGTTTATATATAAATTTTTGCAAAATCGTTACAAAAATATGTGAATACCCTCTGCATATACCTCATTTCTTTCAAACCTGCAATATCTTCCAAATATTTACCAGTATTTAGACTTACAACTATCTTAACATACTACTGCATTTAGTGTGGTAACATGTCATAAATACAGTGGTTGTTCGCACATTTTTTAGACGATTTTGGTAAGCGGTAATAAAAAATCATTTGCTGCAAAAGAAGTAAATGCAATTGTACTATGTTTTTAAAAGTCAAAATTATCGTCTGTGGCTTGAAAGTTTTGTTTTTATTCCCAATGGCGAATTTAACAAAGCAGTGGTTCGAAGGCTACATTGACGCTCTTTCCGAATAGAAATATGCATACTCCGCTATCTATAAACGAAGTCAGAGTCATGGTTTTGTGATATCTAAAGCGTCGATAGGTAATATCATCAACAAAAGAAAAAAAACGTTGAATTGGAGCCTCAAGTTGGACAAAAATTCCAAACAAGTATCCAAGGAAAAAGCGGACATCTTCGACTATTGCAAAGGTACGTTGTTTAATGTTAAAAGAAAATCCCCCTAATCAAAGGACAGTTGCAAAATTATTGAAATGCTCGGTGTCCACTGTAAACAAAATGATAAACGTTGATTTAAATCTTAAGAAAGCGAAAAAATTCAATGTGCATCGTCTTCTTCCAAAGCATATCGCTCAACGCAGGACACGCTGCAGAATTCTATATGAGAAACACTTATCCAAAGAAACATGGAAAACAATTGTCACAACAGATAAAGCATGAGTGTATTTAAATGATTGTAACAAAAAAAGAGCCATTTATTATCATAAAATGGAGAAAAAAATTTAAGTACATGGTTCAAAGAATCGAAAGAAAGTTTATCTAAGGGATTCATGATTGTTGCTGTTTTTCTTATAATGGCAAGTTAAAAATAAAGAGAGTGCAAAATCAAAATGTCAAGATTAACTCCAAATACTCTCAGGAATATATTTTAGCGCCAGTTTTTCTGAATGAAATACCATCGTCTTACCCACAGTGCCATCCATCTGTGAGACTCCATCAGGACAAAGCTAGCAGTCACAAATCAAAATCACTGTAAATTTCCTAAAAGAAATGGAACAAAAAACTGGTATCAAGGCCATACCCTTCACGGATATGCCTACTGAATCTCCCGATGTGTCACCTATGGATTTTGGTGCTTTCGGACTTTTAAAAACTGCTTTCTTCAAACGTTGTCCCAAACCCTAACAGGACTCTGGAAAGCTGTTCGGGAGGAATGGGATAGAATATCTCTTCTGTCACTTCAAAAGGCATTATTATCCTGGAAATTGCGGTGTCGAAAGATAGTTCAGAATAAGGGATGTCAAATAGAACATTTAAAACACAAGAATTTTATGTAATTTAGTTTTGTGAATACAATATACTTCGTCTAAAAAATGTGTGAACAGCCTCTGTACATAACGGCGCATCTATCGCTCTTATACTCAAAACATTGAAAAACCTTAAAATATTTATTCCAGGAATAAACTAGGAATTATGTGATATAAAGCTAAAAAGGATACAAAGATCGATACTTACGTCTGTGTATTGTAATCCGCAAGAAACTCCCCTGGTAGTTGCTCGGCATAAGACGAAGCCCCAGCTTGGGACCAAATCCCTACTGCGGCCATTGATTGGTTGCAATGAGAGAATTTAGAACGCTGGGATTATTCCAATTACGCTAAATCAGCTTTTCCTCCCAATTCGAACTTTTCTACCACTTGAAAGGAAGACACAACACTTTTTCTTATCGTTACTCTAAGTGCTTATTGGATGAAACTGCTCAACAGAAACCTGTCGTCGCTTCCTGATGCTTCGCTATTCCGAAAGGAAATGCACAACTATCCCTTTCCGTGGATATTTTATGAATAGCACCACTTAAAGCAGATCCACAGGCTTTGGCAAACGATATCTGTATCGGACTCAATAACCAGAATGTTGCATCGAAGATACTAACCTCCTTGAGCTAAATCACAATTTATCTAGATATATATATTTCCCGTCTCGTACATCTAAGATATATCCGTTGGTAATCACTGCACATTTTCACGATACTTGTTGAAAAGATTTTCTTCTTCTAATCACACACACACACTAAGAGACACAAATAAGTCGAAAGCTATATATATTCGTAGTGAATTTCGTTTACGCACCTGAATAAGAAGAGACTCTTGCGTTTGCGTGCTGATCCTAGACAGTTAATTCACATAAAAACACTCACTCATTTTCACTTTTATATTAGATTAGCTAACTAAAACCGACCGTTCCAGAAAACTGTTTATTTCTATTGGCTACTTTTCCTTTGCATTTGTTTATCTAGAAATGTGTATTATAAGAATAATGCTTTCAGAAACGACACACACGTGGCAAACATGCATATTTGTATCACTAAAGACAGGAAAATTTAGCTAGAAATGTGCAAAGTAAAGTATCCCGGTAACATAAATTTAATGTTTTAAAAAAGTGGCGATATAAAGATATTTAACCGTAATATTATCAATCTGCGATAATTTTTAACAATGAATTGCTTATTCAGTTTTCTATTTCATATCTTACGCATCTAGCAACAGATCACTAGCAGAATCTTTATGTAAATCCTCTTATCTCGAAGCCTTATAATAGTAAATGAAGTTTCCTTCTGTGTGGATGATTTTGTAGAAGGTCTTGTTATCTCTTATCTATCTTGAATATCGCAATTGCATTCGCATAAACTTTACAACAGTTTTCTGATGGCCACTCCATCCATTTATAGTTGCTATAGTTACTACCAATAGCCATAGTTACATATTTAACACTTAAAATGTTCATTATGTATGATAAATTATGTTCATCCTCATCACACATAAATATAAGATAATCACTTTCACCTCAGTTCTAAGCTGAATTGAAATGTGTAAGGAATTTTTGTGCGCGAACATTTCATACATATATTTTCTATTGAGAAAGTCAGTTTTCAGAACTCTAATAAATGTATTATTAGAATTTGAGGATACGTTTGAAGCCTTTTTAGTTATAATAAGATTGAAAATTGCTTATAAATATATTTGTTTATGTGAAAACTGTCATGTGGCAAAATTCCGGTGGTGCATTCGTAAGCATAAAATTTCACACCGTGATTTAAAATCGTTTCATAACAAAAATTCCAATAAAATATTTTACTTTATATCATTACGTAAGCTATTTTCACTTTTTATTTATAAATAAAAACCTAAAGTCACTCCCAAGCTATTTAACAATAATGAAAAAGTGCTGTCTTTGGGAATTGTACTACCCAGACTTAAAATTAAATTTAAACAAAATCATAATATGATTTCTTTAATTTATAAGAAGCAATAAAATGTTTTTTAAGCAATACAACTTTAGATTTCTGGTAATGTTTGATAGAATTGGAGAGAAAAACACCTTATAATAATAATACTTAAACGAATTTTACAGTTTGCCTATATTTGTATTTTATAGATTTCGTTGAAATTTTGACTCAGTTGCATTCTTACTATTTCAAATATTAATATAAATGTGAAGATTTTTCAATTCCACATTCGCGAATAAAACAATCCTAAATAAACTTAATACAAAAATTTACAAAACATTTTTGAAATTCTCAAAAACGAATAAGATAATGAACATATATATATAAGAAACATTTTTAGAAATTAGTTTATAAATTGAAATGTGATTAATTTTATTTAATTTAATACGCTTTTAGAAACTATCATCTATCAAAATCAAATTGGAATATATGTTTCTAATATTTATCTTTTTGAAACCTCATGAGTTTTCTTAACGGTAATGAACTAGCTTTACAACTATAATAAAAAAATTAAAGCATTTACAGTTTATGCCTAATATCTATTATTTTCATTCTGAAGGTTTCAGAGGTTAAATGACTTACTTCTGCATATGTAAAAGTTCTACAAAACTGCGTTTTGTTAAGCAACTTTAAAAGAAAACAAAATGTTATTCCATTAACAATAAGCTATTAAACATACAGCTTCATTTGCAGAAATAATATTATTTGCATAAAAGTTTGAAATAGTTAGAGCTGATAATCGAAGCAAACTGAAATAATTTATCAAGTTTTCTATCAAAGATGATGATAATTCGTAATGCTGTCAATAAAAGTAAAACAACTTCGAAATCTAATGTTTAAAATCAAGAAAAATAAAATGTTTTCTACTACCAAAGGGATGTTATATTTGAATTGATTTGTAACTTTATAAAATGTTCAAAATTGTTCTCAAAAATTAATTTCCTGTATCATAACATGTACAAGAATTATCAGAAGGGATAAATAATTAATAATGCTGAATACAAGTTTTTTGAAATTTCAAAATTATTAGAGAGAGAAATACATCTCAAAACGTTTTTTCCAGTTATAGATATGAAACCAGTTCATAATGAAAATCATTTCAAATAATTAAAAGACAACGTTATTTAAAAGTCATTTTAACACTTCGGAAAGGAATACAGAAATGAAATTTAGTTTAATTTCGTTCCTTAAAATTAAGGTCAAAAACTGAATGAATTAAAATATTTGTGACAAAAAATATATTTTATAGAGTTATTTAAAACGGATTTGCTTACTTAAAATTTTTCTGGAGTATTTCCGTTCAAAACAGTATTATCTATCATTCAGAAACTCCTTTCCTTATGATTAATTTTAGAACACTAAAATTGCCTTCTACGAAAAGAAATATGTATTTATTAATAAATGTTAATTAAATATTTTTCTCATGTTTTTAATTTTGAGTCAATTAGTTCTTTATGTTGACTTAATTTCACGGTACATTTATCCATAATAAAGCAAAAAGATTGAAAAAACTTATCAATTTTCAAATAGGATACCAAATAACAGTTTTCATATCTGGAATACCAACTCCTAAAGTTAATAAATTTCAAACGCAGAACATAATGGCATGCATATACACGTATACAGATATTTTGGGCTATTTTTTTCAGCTTTTAAGAGTATCAGAAAGTATTTTTTACTTTACTCAAACGTAAATTCCTTTTAGTGTAATATTAATGAAAGATGCGCTGAGAACAATGTCATATAATTTTTATCAGTTGTAATTTTTCTTCTCTGTATTTGCTAAACTACGAATTCCTATCACATAAATTTAAAGCACTTATGATTTAAAATCCATTGCACGTACTTCACTATTAATAACGAAATCCATTTTCGACATATATCAAGTTCTATCTTTCATTTATTACAGAAAGCTACATTTTTATTGATAAAAAACCGTTATTCTCTTTAGAACGTATTCATTAGTATCGTTTGGAGTCTTCGTAATTGCCGTTTCATACATGCTAATGAAAATCACTAATACATACATGTCAAAAAAATACACCACACATTATAAGTATTTCTACAAACGCATGCATTATTTGTGCAACTAATAATTTAATTCAGTTAGATGTAAAAAAAAAAATGCTGCCTGGTTGTTGCTGAATTTGGTTTTACACGCAAAACACTATTTGTTCAAAACATTCTGAACTACGATGCATTATCCAAGTGGATAGCATTTTTGTAACACTTATTCCCATTTAGTGCGGTAGTAAAGAAACATACACTGTGCGTCGTGTGTTTTGTTTAGTGCAATACACTCAGATATAAGAGGTTTAAATCTGCAAAATATATCTATTTCATTCACTAATTTTGCGGCGAGAATGCAAACTCATATTGCGGACAAATATGTGCAAAATATACCACATTATATCCCAGACTCACCGGCAGAGCATGTGAAATATTCACGAGGACACACTGAATCGTAGAGGCCGCTCTACGTAGACATTTTAAAGTATTTGGAAGTATATTTAACGAGGCTTTTAAATATAATCTCACAACACACACCTGTTTAGAAGATTTTTGTTGGTTATCCAGATTTGCTGATTTGTATTGAAGCAAATAATGCATGCAAAGAAGCTTGGAAGATGCATTCCGTATTTTTACACAACACTGTTGCCACCGCAAAGAAGGCGAAATCGTGACGTAAAGTTTATAAATAGCTCACAGCAAAGAAGAGGATTCAGCAACTGTTGCATGTATTAAAATTAATCCTAATGGCATGAATGGAAATATCCGTAACTGCAGCGGCGATGGGTTTCACAGCAATAAAGGGAAAAGCGAGATGCTAGCCGCAACTGGAGTAGGAAAATAAATCACTGATTAATTTTTTGGACCCATTATATGTGGGAGTAAAAAAAGAGGAGATCACCTTCGTAAGCACATTCACTGTACACATTCACTCTCGCTGGCCATCCGTCGGATACTAGACTCCCCCGTCGCTACTTCGGTCGATCTTGCGCGGGGTTGTAGCGTTAATCGTAACTGCGCATGCGCGGATCGCTTGAATAGAAAATCCGTGACTGTCACGCGAAGTGCGCACGTCATTTTTTTTTTTTTTTTTTTTTTTCCGCCTTTTGCTATGTCATTACTATGGTTTTGTTTCTGTTTTCGCTACAATTCGTTCCCCTTATTTTTAAGTGCAAAAACCTGGCTACTTTCGGAAGAGTCTCTGCGGGGGGGAATTATGACCAATCTGAAGAGCAACAGGAAAGAAAAATGGGGTTTATTTGTTATATAAAATTGGATTTTTTTATTTCTTTCAGAAATATATGCTACTTATGGATGTCGGCTTTGTTAGGAATGTCATACAGTGATGCTTATTTAAAAAATCTTAACCCAAAAATTTTGATTTTTTATTATTAACGCAAACGCAAAATTAAAATAATTCGAAAAAAAAATAAAATTTTAAAGCTTTCAGATTTTAAATTGCGCCCGAGGGGCGTTTTTTTTTTTTTTTAACGTTTTGTGGGTTACCTTTATTTATTAAATATCATGTCCTTCGGACTTAAATCGTAAAATTTAATTCAACAGCAACATCGTAAAATAATTTTAAAACGAGCATATATTTAGAATTTCCGACACAGTCTTGAGAGCTGGACATAAAAGTGTTTTTTTCCCCGTACGGTGTTGCCATTGCTTGCTTTGAAATCGTTGACTTTGTTAATAAAATATTCGTTAAAGTTTTACAAAATATGAAAGCGATAATAAAATAAATTCCAAATTTCAAATTTGGTCTTCCACATGCACATATTCGTAGGAGAATGACGTCATTCAAAATTCGATGACTCTATGTATCGTTGTTTTATCACAATGCGAGAAATATACATACATTTATGCAGATTTTTCATTATTTAATTTGTTCAAATATAATACAGGACTTAAATACTGAGTGGCAATAGTTTGAAAAGGGAAACGGACATACACAGTGATCTGACGCAAAATCGCAGAACGAAAACTATAGCCCTCAGGGACAAAGCCCTGAGGACAAAAAAAAAAAAAAAAAAAAAAAAAAATATAAAAAGAATTCGCAACTGTTGAACTTCAGTTGAACTTCGAAAGAATGGAATAGTAATAGTATTTTAAAAAAATAATCTGAATTTTTCAAATTTTACATTACACCCAAAGGGTCATTTTTTAACGTTTTGCGTATTACATTTATTTATTAAATATCATGTTCTTCATCCAGTTCAGCAACAACATCGCAAAATAATTTTGAAATAACCATATCTTAAGAATTTCCGATACAATCTTGCGCGCTGGAGATAAAAATGTTTTTTTTTTCTTACAGTGTTGCCATTGCTTGCTTTGAAACCATTGAGATTGATAATCAAAAATTCGTTAGCGGTTCAAAATATGAAATCGTTAATAAAGAATTAAAAATTTCAAATTAGGACTTCTGGAGGCACATATTCGGTAGAGGATTAGGTTATTCAAAACTGAATGGCTCTAGGTACCATTATTTTATCAGAGTTCGAGAAACATACATATATTTATGCAGAATTTTCACTATTTAATTTCGTTACATAACACGGGCGGTAATATTAGGTGGCAAAAATTTGAAAAGTGAACCGGCATTTATAGTGAATCAACACAAAATGCCAAAACGAAATTAATAGCCCTTCTGGGCTATTAATAACCCTTCTTATTAATTCCCTTAATTAATAGCCCTTCTGGGAAATTAACAGCCCTTCTGGGCTATTAATTTCGTTTTCACAAACGAAATATGCTCCTCCATTAATTTAGAAAAAAAAAAAAAAAACTAAGCGGTGTTTCACGTCTATTTAATTCATTTAATTGATTTATTGTTTAATTAATCGATCTCATTAAATATAATATGGTGATTTAATTAAAATTTTTTTCATTCTTACCGTCTGTGAATCCATTCCTACCTTTAATCAGATCCCTCGCGTATCTTGCCATATCCAAATAACCTAACCTTTTTATTATCTGTTGTTGGTGGTGGTGGTTCACTTATTCAACATAGGTCAGCCTATGTGAAATAAGTGTCACATGCAAGGTGTCACATGTATCTGCCGTTGATAAGATCCTTGAGCACTACAGATGTGACAACCCGACTTTAGCTCAACTCCACCCCCAATTCTGAAAGACAACAATCCGGGAATGAGTCTTTCCCACCCACTTTCCCTATTACCAGCGTCTCGAGAGGACTTTGGTTTACCGCATACTTAGAGTGCCCTGTGCTGCACAGACACTATACTTTTACAAACATCCATGCCTTCTTCGGGATTTGAACCCTGGACCTTGCGTAGTCGGATTCACTAACCACTTTCCGGGTTTGCATTTTCAAATTCTCTAGACTTTTATCTTTCTAAAAATACCATTCTTTAATCTCTATGAAAATTAAAAGTGTAAAAAAGTCTAGTTTTAATTTGTCCTCTACTGTTTTGATCAAGAGGATTTTTACATAAAAACGCGTTTTTCTCCAAACGTGATTTTTTTATACTCGATGTACCTTTTCTCAGGAACTACTGCTCACAGGTATCTAAACTGTTTATGGTTTATTTATTAGGTTCCCTAATATTTACTGAAATCAGCTTTATGTAATAAACTTTGAAAATTTTTTTTTAAATTTTTTTTTTTAGTCCAAAGGGATTTCAGTCCCGAAGGACTATTGCTTTCGTTTTGGCATTTTGCGTCGGACTCATAAACGTCGGTTCACTTTTCAAACTGTTGCCACAAAATGTTAGAGTCCTGCATTATATTTGAAGAAATTAAATTAAAAAAAAATCTGAAATGTTTCAGATTTTAAATTACGTCCAAAGGGGCGTTTTTTAACATTTTGTGTGTTACCTTTCTTTATTAAATATCATGTTCCTCGCACTTAAACCATAAGATCCAGTGCAACAGCAATATCGCAAAATACTAGTTTTAAAACGAGCCTATCTTTAGAATTTCCGATACAGAGACTCACGCGCTGGAGATAAAAATGTTTTTTCTGCACAACGTTGCCATTGCTCGCTTTGAAATCCTTGAGTTTGTTAATCAGAAATTCGTCAAAGTTTTAAAAAATAGGAAATCGATCATAAAACAAATTTCAAATTTCAAATTGGGTCTTCCACATGCTCATATTCGTTGGAGGATTACGTTATTCAAAATTCGATGACTCTATGTACCGTTGTTTTATGACAATGTGAGAAATATACATACATTTACGCAGATTTTCATTATTTAATTTCTTCAAATATAATGCAGGACTCTAACATTTTATGGCAACAGTTTGAAAAGTGAACCGACATTTATGAGTCCGACGCAAAATGCCAAAACGAAACTAATAGTCCTTCGGGATTCAAATCCCTTTGGACTAATGAAAAATCTGCATAAATGATTGTCTATTTCTCGCATTGTGATAAAACAATGGTACATAGTGCCATCGAATTTTGAATGACGAAATCCTACTGCGAATATGGGCATCTGAAATCCCAAATTTGGAATTTGTTTTATTATAGATTTTATATTTTGTAAAACTTTAACGAATTTTTGATTTACAAGCTCAATGCTTTAAAATCGAGAAATGGCAACGTTATATAGAAAAAAAAATACTTTTATCTCCAGCTCGCGAGACTGTGTATATCGGAAATTCTAAAGATATGCTTAATTTAACATTATTTTGCGATATTGCTCTTGAACTGAATTTTACGGTTTAAGTGCAAAGAACATGATATTTAATAAATAAAGGTAACACTCAAAACGTTAAAAAAACGCCCCTTTGGACGTAATTTAAAATCTGAAAAATTTCAGATTTTTTTTTCTTTTTTTTGTGTGTGTGTGTGAGAAAAGTGCTAAATTTTACAATGGCTAACAGAATATTCTGTAATTTACTCTAAAATTCAAAATGTTTCAAAAGCTCATTTCCGTATAATCAAATAGGTATGCTTTAATGACAGAAAAAATTACAAGCTTGCATCTACAGCTGATTTTGAGAAAAGGTACATCCAAAATGGCCAATTTAATATTGTCGGTATAGGGGGTTCTGATACCTCTTAAATACGATATTACAATAATAGCACAACTTGAACAAATATGGTTATCACAATAATACCTCAACTTGAACAAAACAAATAAGGTATTTTTAAACCATTCTCCAGTTCATAAATTTCAAAGAAAAGAACATCGCTGCAACTTGCAATAAAGATTACAGTTCACACTTAACTACTTGATAGATACATAAAACATAACAGGGAATTTTGAGAGTTTAAAGAGGGATGTTTATATCGTCAACTAAATTAAATATCACTGAATCGGCAACTAAGATTTCCTATTTTGACCTTGTGCTCGGCAGTTTTGGTTCTCGGTTGTAGCAAAAGAAGGATTCGAATAATTTGGAAATCATTCTTATATTTCCTCGCAGTTTTCTGGATTTATTTCCAAATGGTGAGTACTAAGATTTTTAAAACACATTCACTTAAAGGTATTCTGTAATTACGAAAACTTTCTATATATAATCGGAGAGCGCAAGCGGTTTCTTTATACATTTTGTTCAAAAACTCGTTATACGCATTTATAGCAAACATAATTGAACACAGTGCTTATATACAACTACCATACATATATAAAATCTCAAAACTGTCAGATTTTATACTACTCCCTAATGGGCGTTTTTAGCACAAAAGGGCAATATCCTCAAAAGTGCTATTAATTCGTTTTGACATTTTGCGTTGATTTATTATAAAAGGCGAATCACTTTTTAAATTGTTGCCACCAAATATTAGAGCAATATGTTATATCTAAAGAAATTAAATAATAAAGCCTTCACAAATGTAGGTATGTTTCTCGCAGTGCGCTAAAACAACGGTACCTAGAGCCATCCAGTTTTGAATAACGCACGTCTCCATCCAAATATGAGCATCTGGATGCCCAAATTTGAAATTTGGAACTTGTTTTATTATAGATTTCATATTTTATAAAGCACTTATGAGTTTTTGATGAAGAAGCTCAACCATTTCAAAGCGAGCAACGGAAACACTAAACGGGGGAAAAAACATTTTTATCTTTAGCGCGCGAGACTATGTATGGGAAATTCTAAATATATGTTCATTTAAAAATTTTTTTGCGATATTGATGTTGCACTGAATTTAATGTTTTAAGGGCCAAGAACGTGATATTTAATAAATAAAGGTAACATACAAAACGTTAATAAGAAGCCAAATCTGAAAGCTTTCAGATTTATATTACGCCCAAAGAGACGTTATTTTAACGTTAAACAACATTTTATTTATTGGTTAAAAACGTTTTTAACGTTTTGGTTAAGGTTTTGGTTAAAAAAAAACCAAATCTGAAAGCTTTCAGGTTTTATATTACGCCCAAAGAGACTTTTTCAACGTTTTGTGTGTTACCTTTATTGATTAAATATCCGGTTCTTCGTACACTTGACATTCAATTCACCAGCAATATCGAAAAATATTTAAAAATAGCATATCTTTGGAATATCCGATACACAGTCTCGGGCCCTGGAGATAAAAATGCTTTTTTACTTCCTTGTACGAAGTAAAAAGGAAATATTGTAATCGCGAAAAGTCTCAGGCAACATATTTCAATGAAAATATTCATTTTGACCACTATCGTGTGCAATTTAACGATGTTTTTGCGTGATATCTCTACGTAAGGACAGAATAAAAGACGCTTTTCCTCCAAAAAAAATTATAAAACTGCTTTAAAATTAATTCTGAAGAGAATTAATTTTCGTGGCGCTGGTACGAACGTATGTGCGTACGTACGTACGTACGTGCGTACATATCTCACATAACTCAAAAACGAGTAGCCTCAGAACGTTGAAATTTTGTATATAGGACTGCTATAACATGTAGATGTGCACCTCATATTTTGGTTGCAATCGGCCGCACCAGACGTATATAAATATATTTATATATATATCCACTCTGTTACCCGGCTCAGTGATCTCAGTTTCTTTACTCTTATATGTTTGTAAATTGTATATTTTTTGCTTTAAAAATGATTGAGTTATGTTGTTTTTATCTTCCCGTTAAGGTTTTTATGCCTTTCGTAATTCTGGAAGCAATATTTGTACAATTATCAACAATTTAAAAGCTGTTTATGTGCGGTTAAGTTTTAAATAACATGGCGGACATATTTGTTTACATTTGAAACAGCAGAATTGTAGATTTGTTGCCAATCTAGAGAGACTAAGCTTCGCAACACAGAAATAACGCCTTCATTTATTATTGCGAATTAAATCATGCTTAATCCTTTCTGGAATTTTTTCGAGGAAATATGTGTTTAAGATTTACTTTGTAATTTTTAATGCAGATATTTTGAGTTTTTAGGTATTTTTGCCTTGTCTCGAAGTGAGAACTGAATTAATTGAATGAGAAATACTGAATCGTCTGTAAAAAACTGTTTCTTTTCTGTTTTGTTTGAACAATTTCTTTCATACATCGTTCTAGCTTTAATATAGTATTTGAATAGAATATGTGGCAACGATAATACTTCAAATGATATAAAGTTTGGGCATTTAGAGTGTCATTACAGTAAACAAATATAGTGAATTTTAAAGAGTGCATTTATTCTATTGTGGTTTATGCGCTGTCGTCGAAGTAGATTTAATTCAATCCAATCAATTTAAAGGAAATTAAAAAAAAAGTGCGTTTAATTTAATATTCCGTACAAGGAAGTCATGTGGTCTACACATCAGATATTTTTCATATAGTGTTAACATTGCTCGCTTTGAGATCGTTGAGTATGTTATTCCGAATTTCGTTAAAGTTTCACAAAATGTTAAATAGATCATAAAACAAGTTCGGAATTCAAAATTAGGGCTTCCAAGTGCCCGTGCTCGGGTAGAGACTACGATAAATTGGATAGCTCTAGTTACCGTTGTTTCTTCCCAATGCGAGAAATATTCATGCATTTCTTCAAATTCTTCATAATTTAGTTTCTTTAAATATAATACACGTCGACAACATTCGGTGGCAACAGTTTGAAATGTGATTGGACACAAATTGCCGTTTTGGAATAATAGCCCTTATGGTATAAAAAAAAAGCGTCGAATATAGTGATGTCATTAAACGTAACAATATGTTCCAAATTATTTTAATATTTTATTCATATAATTTAATGTTTGTCATAAACGAAATACGAAAAAGTATAACAGGAAAGTAAAAAATTCTTAAAACGACCTTTCGCATTTAATCACTAAAATGAACAAATATTCTCATACTAAGAAAGTTAAATATTATTTAGCAATTTACTCTTTATTAGAGTGTCGGATAATCTCAAAACTTGACCCATAAATCCATTACCTGTCAGCCCATCCCCAGGAAATAGAGTCAACTACATTGCTTGTATTTTCCGACCTATTCAATCACGAGACTGAAGGCTTTGTAAGATTGATATGCCCCAAGTGACGAAAACGTTCTTTGAAAATATTATGAAAGCGGATAGTGCTATAAAGGAGGTAAAAAAGAAACGCATAAAATTCTAGCAAGTAGATATGTGCGTTTAATAGAATTAAGCAAAATTTAATACGTATTTTGATTTTTCAACATTTAAGTAGAAAACATTTAAATAGAAACTCAAATTTGGCAAGAAGATATAATACGGATATTTGGATATCTTTTACTAATTATACCTTCTTTACAGTAATTTCTCCTATTATTAACCCGAAGGCCTATTAACCGTTTGTTGCGTACAAATAGTCTAGAGAAGTTAAACGAAAATGTTTGTATTTTTTCTACTTAAGGGGAGTTGGAACAACAAAATCTTCAAAAAATCGTGATTTCGGAATTTTGCATTTTCAAATTTTCTACACTTTTATCTTTCTAAAAATACCATTCTTTAATTTCTATGAAAATTAGAACTTAAAAAAAATCTAGTTTTTATTTGTCTTCTACTGCTTGGATCAATGAGGAATTTTACATAAAAACGCGTTTTTCTCCAAACGTGATTTTTTGATACTCGATGTACCTTTTCGCAGGAACTAATGCTCACAGGTATCTAAACTTTTTATCGCTTATTTATTAGGTTCCCTAATATTTACTGAAATTAGCTTTTTGTAATAAACTTGAAAAAAAAATTAATTTTCTTGTGTGATAAAAGTGCTAAATTTTACAATGGCTAACAAAATATTCTGTAATTTACTCTAAAATTCAAAATGTTTCAAAAGCTCATTTCAGTATAATCAGATAGGTATACTTTAATTACAGAAAAAATTTCAAGCTTGTATCTACAGCTGATTTTGAGAAAAGGTACATCCAAAATGGCCAATTTAATATTGTCGGTATAGGGGTTTCTGATACCCCTTAAATACGATATTACAATAATAGCACAACTTGAACAAATATAGTTATCACAATAATACCTCAACTTGAACAAAACAAATAAGGTATTTTTAAACCATTCTTCAGTTCATAAATTTAAAAGAAAAGAACATCGCTGCAGCTTGCAATAAAGATTACAGTTCAGACTTAACTACTTAATAGATATATAAAACATAACAGGGAATTTTGAGAGTTAAAACAGAGGGATGTTTATATCGTTAAGGGGAATTGGAACCCCAAAATCTTCAAAAAAATTGTGATTTCGGATTTTTGCATTTTCAAATTCTCTACACTTTTATCATTCTAAAAATACCATTCTTTAATCCCTATGAAAATTAGAACTGTAAAAAAAGTCTAGTTTTAATTTGTCATCTACCGCTTTGATCAATGAGGATTTTTACATGAAAACGAGTTTTTCTCCAAACGTGATTTTTTTATACTCGTTGTACCTTTTCTCAGGAATAACTGCTCACAGGTATCTAAACTTTTTATGGTTTATTTATTAGGTTCCCTAATATGTACTGAAATTAGCTTTTTGTTATAAACTTTGAAAAAAAAATTATTTTTTTTTTGTGTTAGAAAAGTGCTAAATTTTACTATGCCTAACAAAATATCCTGTAATTTACTCTAAAATTCAAAATGTTCCAAAAGCTCATTTCACTATAATCAAATCGGTATACGTTAATTACAGAAAAAATTTCAAGCTTGTATCTACAGCAGATTTTGAGAAAAGGTACATCGAAAATGGTCAGTTTAACATTGTCGGTATAGGGCTTTCTGATACCCGTTAAAATAACCTTGGTAATAATAAAAAATAATTTTATTCTAATTTCGTTTTAAATAATTGCTACAGTTTGTTCACTACAGTGGACAGCATGCATATACGTAAATGCATACACATTACGGTCATTGCATTTGAAATCCTTTCCTGCCTTGTTTGCAGCAATCATTAGCATCTTCTAAAGGGTCAATCTACAACTGACACGTACATACAGATCCCCCCAAAATACCTTCATTTCGTCGATTGTGATTGAATTCATTTTGCTACTATTTTGTAACCTGTACCTATTGGATTCAAATGTCAAATGTTCTAGAAATTCCTTGCCAAACATAAACATTTCCAGTGGTGTTTTGGCTTGATAAGCAACACATTTGGGTTTCAATTCATTCTTTTCGGTAGATCTTTATCTACCCACTCCACAATTTTCTGAAACTGACATTTAAAATAAGATGTCCAAAATGACTAATTATGAATAAAAATGGCAGTATAAGAAAATGTAAGCAATATTATAGAATGTTTACAATGAGAAATTGCACTAACTTGGAAACAGAAGTAGCAGCCATTTTCCAAATAGCAATGCTTTATTTAGTGATGCTATGCAGCCATCTATGATCGACAGTTGCAATTTCTAATAATATAGAATGAATAAACACAGGAATGGAATCTGTTAAGGCATTTACAGAAGAATAAACAAATTTAAACTTTTGTCTACTAGAGTGGACATGATGCAACAAAGGGTTAATTTCGCTTCTTCATTTTGCGTCGAAATCTTTAACTGTCCGTTTCACTTTTCAAATTGTTGCCATCCAATATTAACGCCCTGCATTATTTTTAAAGGTGGTGGTGGTGTATTTAATTATGGCAAAGCACACTAGGGCTATCTGCCTAAGGAGAGGGATGCCTTCGTGGAGGACTTTCTAAAGGAAACTGGCTTGTGTACACGTTACACATGGGGAAAACCACGAAAACACCCATGCAGCCAGCCCGTACGCGGGATTGGAATCTCGGACCGAACTACCAGTGTTCAGCGACTTTACCGCTCAGCCGCTGTTGGGCCATTATATTTAAAGAAACTAAATAATGTATAATCTGCATAAGTGTGCATATTTTTTCCACATTGTGATAAAACAGCGGTACCTAGAGCCATCAAACTTTGAATAGTGTAGTCCTCCACCCGAATATGGGTATCTGGAAGCCCAAATTTGGAATTTGTTACGTTATCTATTTTATATTTGTAAAGCATTTATGAGTTTTTAATTAAGAAATTCGACGATTTCAAAGCGAGTAATGGCAACACTGTACACAAAAAGAAAAAAAAAATTATCTCCAGCGCGCGAGACTGTACCGGAAATTCTAAAGATACGCTCATTTTAGAATTATTTTGCGATATTATCGTTCAACTGACATTTATGGTTTAAATTCGAAGAACATGATATTTAATAAATAAAGATAACACACAAAATGTTAAAATAACGCTCCTTTGGACGCAATTTAACCGCTTGCCTGATTATCCCGAGTTATCTTGGTTTCGTATATATTGCAGATAATTATTATCCCGAGAAAACTCGGGCGAAGGAAAATTTGTCAGTGCAATTAGTTTTATTACGGTTTTACTCGGCCCGGAGGAAATGAAAAGAAATATTCGGCTTTTATTGGAAGTTTTCTCTATCGTCTCGTATACGTCGGCTTGTGTATAAAGTATACAGTATGATATTTGCTTTGAAAAAAGTAAAATAATCGCGATGATGGGATGATTTTTCAGATAGTGATTATAACCTCAAGGCATTTTCCAGATGTTATTCCTGCTACTGGAAAAAAAATCAAATCCAATGAGACAGTACCTCTGTTCTCCCGTAGAATAGATTCCAGAGGTAAGCCAGTAAGAAAAGAGACCAGATACCAGTGTATAGAATGTAAGGTATCACTTTGTGATGTCCCTTGTTTCAAAAACTATCGTACAACGACTAATATTTATTTTTTCTTATTTGCCCGTGATAAACCAATGAGACAGTGCCTCTGTGCTCTCGTAGAATAGATTCCAGAGGTAAGCCAGTAAGAAAAGAGAACAGATACCAGTGTATAGAATGTAAGGTATCACTTTGTGATGTCCCTTGTTTCAAAAACTATCGTACAACGACTAATATTTATTTTTTCTTATTTGCCCGTGATAAACCAATGAGCCAGTGCCTCTGTGCTCCCGTAGAATAGATTCCAGAGGTAAGCCAGTAAGAAAAGAGACCAGATTCCAGTGTATAGAATGTAAGGTATCACTTTGTGATGTCCCTTGTTTCAAAAACTATCATACAACGACTAATATTTATTTTTTCTTATTTGCCCGTGATAAACCAATGAGCCAGTGCCTCTGTGCTCCCGTAGAATAGATTCCAGAGGTAAGCCAGTAAGAAAAGAGACTAGATACCAGTGTATAGAATGTAAGGTATCACTTTGTGATGTCCCTTGTTTCAAAAACTATCGTACAACGACTAATATTTATTTTTTCTTATTTGCCCGTGATAAACCAATGAGCCAGTGCCTCTGTGCTCCCGTAGAATAGATTCCAGAGGTAAGCCAGTAAGAAAAGAGACCAGATTCCAGTGTATAGAATGTAAGGTATCACTTTGTGATGTCCCTTGTTTCAAAAACTATCGTACAACGACTAATATTTATTTTTTCTTATTTGCCCGTGATAAACCAATGAGCCAGTGCCTCTGTGCTCCCGTAGAATAGATTCCAGAGGTAAGCCAGTAAGAAAAGAGACTAGATACCAGTGTATAGAATGTAAGGTATCACTTTGTGATGTCCCTTGTTTCAAAAACTATCATACAACGACTAATATTTATTTTTTCTTATTTGCCCGTGATAAACCAATGAGCCAGTGCCTCTGTGCTCCCGTAGAATAGATTCCAGAGGTAAGCCAGTAAGAAAAGAGACTAGATACCAGTGTATAGAATGTAAGGTATCACTTTGTGATGTCCCTTGTTTCAAAAACTATCATACAACGACTAATATTTATTTTTTCTTATTTGCCCGTGATAAACCAATGAGCCAGTGCCTCTGTGCTCCCGTAGAATAGATTCCAGAGGTAAGCCAGTAAGAAAAGAGACTAGATACCAGTGTATAGAATGTAAGGTATCACTTTGTGATGTCCCTTGTTTCAAAAACTATCATACAACGACTAATATTTATTTTTTCTTATTTGCCCGTGATAAACCAATGAGCCAGTGCCTCTGTGCTCCCGTAGAATAGATTCCAGAGGTAAGCCAGTAAGAAAAGAGACTAGATACCAGTGTATAGAATGTAAGGTATCACTTTGTGATGTCCCTTGTTTCAAAAACTATCGCACAACGACTAATATTTATTTTTTCTTATTTGCCCGTGATAAACCAATGAGCCAGTGCCTCTGTGCTCCCGTAGAATAGATTCCAGAGGTAAGCCAGTAAGAAAAGAGACTAGATACCAGTGTATAGAATGTAAGGTATCACTTTGTGATGTCCCTTGTTTCAAAAACTATCGTACAACGACTAATATTTATTTTTTCTTATTTGCCCGTGATAAACCAATGAGCCAGTGCCTCTGTGCTCCCGTAGAATAGATTCCAGAGGTAAGCCAGTAAGAAAAGAGACCAGATTCCAGTGTATAGAATGTAAGGTATCACTTTGTGATGTCCCTTGTTTCAAAAACTATCATACAACGACTAATATTTATTTTTTCTTATTTGCCCGTGATAAACCAATGAGACAATGCCTCTGTGCTCTCGTAGAATAGATTCCAGAGCTAAGCCAGTAAGAAAATAGACCAAATACCAGTGTATAGAATGTAAGGTATCACTTTGTGATGTCCCTTGTTTCAAAAACTATCATACAACGACTAATATTTATTTATTTTTATTTACCCGTGATAAATCATTATAGTAAACTAATATTAAAACTGAATACTTTTAAACCTGTGTAAAAATTAAAAATTCAACTTAAAACCTATATATTTTGTTCTGTTTCGTTTCCTTTTATTTAATAGTAAAAGAAAAAAATGTGATGATTTTTTGCAATTTTTTTCAAGAACATTTGTTAGGGAAGCGGTTAAAATCTGAAACGTTTTAATTTTTTTTTCCTTCTCGTTTTGGAGATTATTGCGGCTAGATTTTACTACCCTGTAGGGTACATTGGTTCCTCCTTTGATGGTGAAGTAGTAGCCATCCGTATTATCAGGTATTTCTACAAAACATGAATCGACGGAAATAACAAGCACAGATAACTTTCAATCCTTAAAGTGTTAAAATCGGCGCCCATAGCTAAGTTCGAGATTTTCTTCAAGTACGTACAATCTGAATACTCTGATGTACTGTATTACACGAAAATAAATTCAAGGATAAGCTAAAGTTATCAGGTTCCGTGTTCCTCCTTACTTGCTTTGGGAACATTCAATGACCTGACTCGGAACAGGGAGCTTACTAAAGCTATGTTCAATAAATGTGGGAAGTAGACAATACACACAAGAATTGTATACGAAACCCTTTATTTTTCTCTCTGTACAATGATTTCCGGACTTCGGAATACAGAGACCAAACACTTGTGGTCTGAACGTAAGAATATAAAAATATTAACTAAACTCTAACTAGTTGGTAAGTAGTAACTTTTAGGTAGTAACTAACTAGTAGGTAAGTAGTTGGTAAGTAGTAGTTGGTAGTAACTTTGGATTAATAAACAAGTGCCTACTCGAAGATTGGCCGTATATTAACAGAAAGCCGTATGTAGTACAGAGAACTGCTAACACTACAATACGTTTAAAATTATCAAGAGGATTAAACCTCTGGTCTTGAAGGCAACCAGCAACCGAGTAAAACTGCTATGGCAAGCGGCCTGGTCCTAATCACTCCTTCCTCTCTCTTGCTTGGCAAAAAGCCACAACTTAAGTACTTGGCATTCGCAAGACAAATTTGCATAAATAAGTTATAGCTTTTAATTCTGGCCGGAAGTAGAAAATAAGAAGTGATAGTAAAGATTTAAAATAAAATAAACGTTAGTAAAACTTAAGATCCTTACAAAGTAAGTTCAGGATGTGTTTTCGAGCGCGTGTGGCAGCTGAAAGACGACACCGTGTCGTTCATCCATCAGAGCTCACCAGCGGCCAAGCGGTAAAGACGCTGAACACTGGTAGTTCGGTCCGAGGTTCGAACCCCGCAAACGGGTTGCCTGCATGGGCGTTTACATGGTTTTCCCCATGTGTAACGCGTACACGAGCCAGTTTCCCTTAGAAAGTCCTCCACGAAGGCATCCCTCCGTTTAGGCAGATAGCCCTCGTGTGCTTTGCCATAATTGAATAATCCACCCATCCTTCCATTAGAAATAGTTGTCAGGACTTGTGTTTCTCTTGATTTGCGTTGGAAACATGAATGGTCCTGAATAGGAACAGGGAGCTTACTGAAGCTATGTTCAAGAAGGTGTGAAGTAGACAACACAAGCAGGAAGGGTATACGAAACCCTTTACAGATATTTCCGAACTTCGGATTACAGAGACCAACCACTTGTGGTCTGAAGGTATAAAAACTACTAACTAAAACTCTAACTAAAAGCTAACTTTGAATTAGTACACAAATGCCTATCACTAAGACTGGCCTTTATTTAAAAAGGGTACGTATGTAGTACGCCGAGCTGCTAAAACTACGATACGTCTGCAAATATCAAGAGGGCTAAACCTCTGGCCTTCAAGGCAACCAGCAACCGAGTGAAAACTCGTAAAATTCCAGTGGCAAGCGGCTTGCATCCTAAAACTCCTCTTCTCTCTCTCTTGGCAAAAAGCCACAACTTGGGCGTTAGGCAAGACAATTTGCATAAACAAGTTAAAGCATTTAATTCTGGCCGGAAGTAGAAAATAAGAAGTGATAGTACAGTTTTATAATAAAATAAACGCTAGTAAAACTTAGGATCCTTACATAGTGTTCTGCGGAGTGCGAAATGCTAGAAGATATAGAATGGCGTTCGGACATTTCACAGATATTCTTTGTCATATGAGCGGCTTGAATGTCAAGATGCAAAGGAAAAATCAATTTATCGACGATCTCTGGGCCCATCTCAAAGCTTTTAAACTGAAACTTAATCTGTTTGCTGGGCAGCTAGCAAGAATGACTTGTCTCATTCACCGAGATTAAATTCAATACCCTGAGTAAATGAAGAGTAGAGCATTTTGAATTCGAACGCTTGAGTTTCTATGCCATTCAAACAGAATTGGATATTTTTACTATGCCTTTCAACGTACAATGTTGTTTTTACGAATCACTATCGAAAGTAAGTTTCCAAAATTTAATACCTCACGCACAGAAAATCAGTGCTATATTTGCTTCATTTATATATGTGAACAAGTGTTTCCAACTATGAACCTTAGAAAGAATTATTTCAGAAGCAGACTGGCATATGAGTTATTTAGCCTCGTTCCTTAGAATCAGTACATCACATTTCGAATCTCAATATAAGGAACTTTTAAAAATGAAATCCCAGTTTCATTCATCTCATTATTTAAATTGTAACACTTGTATATTATTTTTAAAATGTTAGAAAAATTTATCTTGGCCCGCTCCGCTAAACATTCTTTTTTCGATTTTTGGCCCGCGATGGAAAAGGCTTGTCCATCCCTGTCTTAGACGATGTATTCGGCAGAATCTTATGTCGGCTTATAACAAACAGAACTATCAATTAAATCGAAGAGTAGACTCTGGGAGAATATCAGGAATAAGTGGAAGGAGTTTAGTCGCATATGAATAAGTATCTCTTGCTCGCCTTATAAGGTATTTCTCGCACTTTCCAAGCGTCCTTTGTGGTGTAGTGGTTCTGCACGCTGGGCCGGTATTCCCGAGGTCCGTGGTTCGATTCCCGGCGAAGGCGGTTGTTCCATTTTCATCATTTCTGCTTCCAAAATACCTAATGTCTCTACAGTGGCGCCCGAACTAAAAAGGTTTTGGATGATGATTTTCCACACGCAGGATTTGGCGACTAGGTACCCTAAAACCCTAGTCACCCTTTAAAAAGGGAGAGTATATAATGTATTTCTTCCACTTTCTAAGCGTCCTTCGTGGTGTAGTGGTTCTGCATGCTGAGCCGGTATTCCCAAGGTCCGTGGTTCGATTCCCGGCGAAGGCGGTTGCTCCTTTTTCATCGTTTCTGCTTCCAAAATACCTAATGTCTCTATATTTTCGCGATGACAGATATGAGTTTAATGTTTTGTTTCGGGGCGAGTGGGCTTTATTCGTAAATGGATTCACTTCCAAGTAAAGCCATAAAAAATAACAAAAAAACTGTTGGGCAAAGTATCAACGTTAACTGTTAAGAGTAAGGATGCATTCATGGAGAATTTGCTAAGGAATACTAGCTTACATTTCAGTTATATATGGAGCAAATCACAAAACGCGCATGCAGTTAGCTCATTCAGCAACTGGAAACCTCATTCAAGGTCAAACTGTCGGTAGTTCGCAGTTTTAATCATTCGCTAATTTAAATAATAATTAAATAATAATTTATTGCTAGCAACCAATTTCATGAGCAATTTATCAAAACTTGAAAATAATGACTATGTATTGATGGAGTAACATCTTAAAGCATTAAGATAATATATATATATATACACTGAAATGACAAAAGTCATGGGATACCTCCTAATATTTTGTCGGTCCTCCTTTTGCCCGGAGAAATTCAGCAACTCGATGTGGCATGGACTCAACAAGTCGTTGGAAGTCTCCTGCAGGAATATTGAGCCATGCTGCCTCTATAGACGTCCATAATTGTGAAAGTGTTGACGGTGCAGGGTTTTTCGGCACGAACTGACCTCTCAATGATGTCCCATAAATGTTCGATGGGATTCATGTCGGGCGATCTAGGTGACCAGATCATTCGCTGGAATTGTCCAGCATGTTCTTCTAACCAATCGCGAACAATTGTGGCCCGGTGACATGGCGCATTGTCATCCATAAAAATCCCATCGTTGTTTGAGTACGTGAAGTCCATGAATGGCTGTAAGTGATCTCCAAGTAGCTGAAGTTATCCATTTCCAGTCAATGATCGGTTCAGTTGCACCAGACGACCGAATCCATGCCATGTAAAAACAGCCCAGACCATTATGAAACCACCACCAGCTTGAACAGTGCCTTGTTGACAACTTGGGTCCATGGCTTCGTGGGGTCTGCGCCACACTCGAACCCTACCATCAGCTCTTACCAACTGAAATCCTGACTCATCTGACCAAGCCACGGTTTTCCATTCGTTTAGGGACCAACCGATATGCTCACGAGCCCACGAGAGTCGCTGCAGGCGATGTCAGTAAAGGCACTTGAGTCGGTCTTCTGCTGGCATAGCCCAAGGTAGACAACTTTCGCCGCACTGTCTTATCGGACACGTCCCTCGTACGTCCCACATTGCTTTCTGCGGTTATTGGACGCAGTGTTGCTTGTCTGTGAACATTGACAACTCTACGCAGACGTCGCTGGTCTCGGTCGTTAAGTGCAGGTGGTCGGCCACTGCGCTGTCCACGGTTGGATGTTATGCCTGAAATTAGATACTCTCGGCACACTCTTGACACTGTGGATTTCGGAATGTTGAATTCCCTAACGATATCCGAAATGGAATGACCCATGCGTATAGCTCCAACTGCCATTCCGCGTACAAAGTCTGTTAATTCTCGTCGTGCGGTCATAATCACGTCAAAGCCTCTTCACATGAATAACTTGAACGCCAATGAAAGCCCTGCCAAAGCACTTCGCATTTATACATTTTCTACGCGATACTACTGCCATCTGTATATTTGCATATTACTATCCCATGAGTTTTGCCACTTCAGTGTATATATCTGAAACATTTCACATTTTATATTACCCCAGAAGATGTTTTTTGTTGTTTTTAATGTTTAGTGTGTTACCTTTATTTATTACTAGGTGTACCCGCCCGGCGTTGCCCGTGCATTTAGAAAATGCAGATAAGTGAATAGCGCAGGAATAGTAGTGTAGGACATGTAGACTGTCTCTCTCTCTTCCCCCCCCACAAGCTACAAAAAAGAAATGAATTGTAATTAATCGATTTAATGTATCGTCAAAACAGCAAACTAACGCTAGAATAAAGAAATCAATTGTTACAATCGAACGTTATTTGAAAACAAATAATAATATCAGTGAGTCAAAAAAACCGTGATTAATTAATTATAAATAATTTTTTTTAAATTTTTCTAATTCAAAAATCGAAAATCGGGCTTCGAGGTCTGGTGGCCAGCCCCTTTGTGCTTCCGTATAAAAAATTCCAGGTCCCTGCGTGCGATAGATTTGGCTGGAGAGCTCGGTCAGACAGACAGACAGACACATTACACTTGCTTTTATTATTATAGATAAATACCAGGTTCTTTGCACTTAAACCATAAAATTCAATTCAACAGCAATATCACAAAATATTTAGAAGAGTATAACTTTAGAATTTCCAATGCACAGTCTCGAGCGCTGGGGATAAAAATACTTTTTTCCCCTCCCGTACAGTGTTGCCATTCCTCGTTCTGAAATCGTCGAGTTTCATAATCAAAAACTCATGATTGCTTTAGGAAATATGAAATAGATAATTAAACATATTCCAAATTTCAGATGCCCATTTTCGGATACGTTATTGAAAACACTGGATGGCTCTAGGTACCGCTGTTTTATCACAGTGCGAGAAACATATATACATTTATGCCGATTCTTCATTATTTAATTTATTTAAATGTAAAACAGGGCTGGGATTTTTGGTGACAGCAATTAAAAAAGTTGTAGAAGCATTAGGTACTTTTTTTTGAAGCACGCAGAATGAAAAATAAGCAATCGCCTTCGCCGGGAATCGAACTACGGACTTCTGGAATACCGGCCCAGTGTGCAGAACCACTACACCACGAAAGCACACTAGGAAAGTGGGAGAAATACTTTATATACTGCCCTTTTCAAAGGGCGACTGGGGTTTTTAGGAAAGCCAATCGACAAATCCTGGGGGTGGAGAAACCTCATCCAACACCCTTTTAGTTCGGGCGCCACAGTAGGTGTTGGTATTGGTGCATTTAATTATGGCAAAGCACACTAGGGCTATCTTCCTAAGAGGAGGGATGCCTTCGGGGAGGACGTTCAAAGGGAAACTGGCTCGTATACACGTTACACATGGGGAAAACCACGAAAACGCCCATGCAGCCAGCCCGTTCGCGGGATTCGAACCTCAGACCGAACTACCAGTGTTCAGCGACTTTACCGCTCGGCCGCTGGTTGGCCGATCGGGCGCCACTGTAGAGATATTAGGATATTTTTGGAGACCGCTGAGAGGAAAATTTAGCAACCGCCTTCGCCGGGAATCGAACCATGGTCTCTAAAATACCGGCTCAGTATGCTGACAACTAGACCACGAAGGCACGCTATGGAAGCGGGAGAAATACCTTATAATGTGATTCACCGTTTATAATACATGAACGCAAAATGGCAAAACAAAATTAATAGCCCTTCTGTGTAAACTGCCCCTTATGGGATAATAATATCGTCTGTGTTTAATTAGTTACGGAAAAATCTGATGTGTACACCTCATGACTTCCTTGTACGGAATATTAAATTATACGCATTTTTTCTTGCATTTTATTTAAACTTATTGGATTGAATTAAATATACTTCGCCGACAGCCCTTAAACCACAATAGAATAAATGCATTCTTTAAAACTCACTTTGTTTACTATAGCGACACTCTGGCGCTAGGTGTACTTAACAGTATTATATTTCATTCATATTATAACTCAGAATGCACAAAATGTATATCATTTTAAGAATTATCTAATCGTTGCCACATGTTCTATTCAAATACTGTAATAAAGCTGGAACTATGTATAAAAGAAATTAAGCAAATAAAACTAAAAAGAAACAGTTTTTCACAGACGATTGAGTATTTCTCATTGAATTAATTCAGTGCTTACTTCGCGAGAAGGCAAAAATACATAAAAAACTCAAAATATCTCTATTAAAAATTACGAAGTACATTTCAAACGCTTATTTCCTCGAAAAAATTCCAGAAAGAATTAAGCATGATTTAATTGGCAATAATAAATGAATGCGTTATCTTTGTTCTTGCGAAGCTAAATTTTTCTAGATTGGCAACAAATCCACTAGTCTCCTGTTTCAAATGTAAACATAAATGGGCGCCATTAAAAGAGGCTTAGCGGCAATTAAACAACTTTAAAATTGCTGATAATTCTGAAAATATTGCACACAGATTTACTAAAGGCATAATATCCTTAACCGAAAGATGAAACCAACATAATTCAATCATTTTTAAAGAAACAAATGTACAATTTACAAACATATAAGAGTAAAGAAACTGAGATCACTGAGCCGGGTAATAGAGTGGATATATATATAAATATATTTATGTACGTTTGGTGCGGCCGATGGCAACCAAAATACGAGGTGCACATCTACATGTTATAGCAGTCCTATATACAAAATTTCAACGTTCTGAGGCTACTCGTTTTTGAGTTATGCTAGATACGTACCTACGCACGAACGTACATACGTTCGTACAGACGCCACGAAAAATTCTCTTTAGAATTAATTTTAAAGCAGTTTTATAATTGTTTTGAAAGAAAAGAGTGTTTTATTCTGTCCTTATGTACAGATATCACGCAAAAACATCGTTAAATTGCATTCGATAGTGGTCAAATTGGATAGTTTCGTTGAAATATGCTGCCTGAAACTTTTCGCGATTACAATACTTCCTTTTTACTTCGTACAAGGAAGTAAAAACATATTAATAGAAATTACAATAAAATGACAAGCAAACATTATTTCCGATAAATTCACTCAGAGATATTATTTCCTCTTCAGTTCTTCGTTAAATAAGACATTTCTCGTGGTCACATTTGCGAAACATTGCATAAACGAGAATGTCAAATTGTATTTTCATATAAAATTACTTAGAAGGAGGGAAATGCGTATAAATTAATGACTAAATATTAGATAAAAGCGTGTATTCAACACGTTAAATGGGAGCTAGCTATGTTTATCTTTCCACTAACCTTGCACAATATCGTCTAAGCCATACGCCTCGTTGCTTTGTGAGAAATTAGCTGTTTATCTTTAGGAAACTCAAGATGAAGACACATTAATTAGTGATAACTCAAATTTCAAAATCACGCAATAAATTATAGGAAAATGGAAGAATGTCAAAAGTCAGAAAAGTTAAAAAGATTGCTTTAAGGCATGCTATATGCTTGAAGACACTTCGTTTAAATTAATTATCATTTTAATGCGTTGCATTATAATAATATATATAAGTATAAATGTTATTTAGTTAAAAATATCAGTTCTGCTTTTTCTGTTTATATAAACCGTTTCAGTTTACGTTTTGAAATAAAGTACAAACTCGTTTATTCAAACGGCATAGTGCAAAATGCTTCGGATTATACTTTTGTTTGATTAACCCTCATTTAAGATCTTCTTTCTAAAACAAGATCTGATGCAGAGACCATATGACTCCCTTTTATGGAATATTAAATAATACGCATGCATTTTTTGTTCGCTTTCATTTCAACTTCTTATTTCCTCGAATTTCATTAGAGATATCTTTCTCAATTAACTCAATTCTCACTTCGCGAAAAGGCGAAAGCGAATACATGAAACCTTATAATATATCTTCATTAAAAATTGAAAAGTATAGAAAAACATTAAACACCAAACGCAGTTAAAACAATTAAAAAAAAAGCAATTTTTACAATTAGAGTTTCTTAGCAAAAACAGGCAATTCGTTCAAAGGGCAAGAAGGCTTATTTTTCGGTGCACGAAACTGAAAGGTTACTTTTGGCCCCACTCGGCAAAACGACACTGAATGTGCAGAAAGTGACTTAATTCACTTTGTAGAGACATTAGGTTTTTTTTTTTTTTTTTTTTTTTTTTTTTTTTGTAAGCAGAAGAGATGAAAAATGAGCAATGCCCTCGTAAGGATTCGAATCGCGAACCGCTCGAATACACACCGAACTTGCTTACCACTACACTACGAAGGTAAGAAGCCGGGAAAAACATCTTATATATTCCCATTCTTAAAGGGCGATTGGGAATTAGGGAACCCAGTCGCCAAATCCCGGCGATTCCAAAAATAATCATCATCCACTAACTTTTTGTTAGTTCGGGCACCTCTGTAGAGATATTAGGAAATTCTTTTAAGCACGAGAGATGAAAAATCAGCAATACCCTCGCCGGTACTCTATCCGCGGACCTCTCGAATACGCGCCGAGCGTGCTGACTACTACACCACGAAGCCATGCTAAGAAGGCGGAGAAATACCTTACAAAGAATGCGCAATTTACCGACATATAAGAATAAAAAATCAGAGCTCGCCGAGCCGAGTAATAGAGTGGGTACATGTATATATTTTAGTAAAGACATAAAGTCAGAATTTTACAACTAATTTTTCATAAAAACCAAAAACTGAAATTCATAATTTATATATTTTTAATGCGGCCGATTGCAACCGAAACAGGAGCTGCACAATTACATGTTTTAGTAGTCCTTTATACAAAATTTGAAACTTTCTAAGGATACTTGTTTTTGACTTATGCGAGATACATACATACGTACGTACGTACTTACAGACATACGTACATACGTACGTACAGACGCCACCAAACAATCTGTTAGGATTCTTTTGGAGAAAAAGGTCATTTATTCTGTATTTACGTACAGATGTCTCGCAAAAATATCGTTAAGTTGCATTCGATACCAATTAAAATGGATATTTTCGTTGAAATATGATACACAGAATTTTCCGCGATTACAATACTTTTATTTCGTAGAAGGGAGAACAAAGAGCAGTTAAGCGGTTAATTATAAATAGAAACTTAATATAAGTAGAAGGTTATTATGACTAGAAGTAATTATAATGAAAATAAATACATATTTAAATGTTTTCTATTTAAAATACAGTACAGCAAAGTCATTGACTGAAAAAAAAATGGTCACTTTATTATCATTTGAGTTCCTTCAACATTAATCGTACCGGATTGATATATATATATGTACATAATCCCATCAATATTTATTTTAATGTTAAATTAAAACATACTCAAAAAGTGAAGTAACCAACGGTAAAATCCGAAGCAAAAAAAACTGCATGATAAAAAGAAAATCCTTCTGTCAATAGTAATTCCAGTGAAAATTAAATGCTAGGTAAAATTTGCAGATGTTTGTCTCAAGTAGAAAGGTGTTCCACTGTACAAACCTTCTCGTATTTGCTTTAATCAAACTACCGTTTCAAATATTCTTCCTCTTCCTCTTTATTTCCCTCGCAAACAGCATCAGATCTCGAGTAAAGGATTAGAAATTTTCTTAGCCAGTGTTTTTTTAAACGGAGAATTTGTGTTATACTTTAAACTAAATACATTAAATGGTTTGAAAATTACATTAAAAAAAAGGCATTACAGTATCCTTGATTAAAAAATCTGATGTGGACATCACATGAGTTCCTTGCACGGAGTATTAAATTATACACGAATTTTTCTTTGTTGCATTTCATTTAAACTTATTTTTTGGAATTTTATTAATAATAATAATAATAATAACAATAATTGAAGGTGCAAAAACTGACTGAATTCATTGTTCTGCTAAGTTTCAAATGTAAACAAATATGCCTGCTATGGAAAACAATAATTAGGTTTCGCCCGCACTTAAACAACTTTATGTTGGTAATTCTATAACTATTGCATGCAGATTAACTAAAGCATAAAGAGCTTATCCGGAAGATAAGAACAACATAATTCAATAATTTTTAAAGCAAAAAAATGCACAATTTATATCTATTTATGTATACAAAAGCAAATTATAGGCTTGAATTTCGAATTTCCCTATACTGGTTTAAGACTAATTTGTTTTATTTAATAGTCAATTTGCATAATGTAAAGCTTTATGTTTTTTTTAGTAGTCAATTTGCCACAATGTTATGTTAATTGTCAGTTTGCTTAGAAATAGGGAACTGACATCCGTTTTGCTTATGTGCGGATCATCATGGATTCATTGAATCTTTGCATCATGGATTGTATGGAAATGAAAGTGGTGATTTCTTAGCAAGAGGTACCTTAAATTCATCCATAGATATTAATATAAGCGATAAGCGACGGAGGACGTGGGCACTGTTCCTTTACCATTTGGGTTAATCTGTACAGCACCACGTCCACCTTTATCTTACATTTCATATTACAATATATATTATGATACATGATTTACACATTGCATTATATACTACATATCAAATTAATACCTTACCCTAACTAGGTCCACCAACGGCCGAGCGGTAAAGTCGCTGAACACTGGTAGTTCGGTCCCAGGTTCGAATCCCGCGAACGGGCTGGCTGCATGGGCGTTTTCGTGGTTTTCCCCATGTCTAACTTCCATACGAGCCAGTTTCCCTTAGAAAGTCCTCCACGCCATAATTAAATACACCAACATCTTACCCTAACATTACATTAACTTCACATCAACTTATTACATCAATATTCTTTCCTTATAAACCCTTTACTGGTAGATTATAAAACGGTTATTTTGAACAGGATTCGCATTAGACAGAGGATACGCATTATATTATCATTATACACTGGGTACGCATTACATTATACACGGGGAAATTAATGATACATAGAAACATTATACGCAATAGGGGGTATAAGCATGATACGAGTTAAATTATTCACAGGAAAATTAGTTACACACAGGTATTACATTATACAGGATAAATTATACACATGATAAGCTTTATATACAGGATGCATATTGAATTGTCATCACCACCATGCCAACTGTACCTGTTACTCGATACACTGTCTACATCGTTATACATAATAGTATTATACAGTTATACATAATACATATACAGTTTGCATTCACATTGTTTCAGTTTGGCTTTTCATTGTGCGTCATGCCGCTTATTATCAGTACATACTACAGAAGTTGTTCGCACATTTTTTAGACGAATTTGGTAAGCGGTAATAAAAATTCGTTTGCTGCAAAAGACGTAATCGCAATTGTACTATGTTTCTAAAAGTCAAAATAATCGTCTGTGGCTTGAAAGTTTTGTTTTTATTCAAAATGGCGAATTTAACAAAGCAGTGGTTCGAAGGCTACATTCACGCTCTTCCCGAAGAGAAGTATGCATACTCCGTTATCCAAAAACGATGTGAGAGTCATGCTTTTGTGATATCTAAAGCGTCGATAGGTAATATCATCAACAAGAAAGGAAAAAAACGTCCAATTGGAGCCCCAAGGGGAACAAAAATTCCAAACAAGTATCCAAGGAAAAAACGGACATCTTCCGACTATTGCAAAGGTACGTTGTTTAACGTTAAAAGAAAATCCCCCTGTCAAAGGACAGTAGCGAAATCATTAAAATGCTCTGTGGTCCACTGTAAACAAAATGATAAACGTTGATTTAAATCTTAAGAAAGCGAAAAAACGCAATGTGCATCGTCTTCTTCCAAAGCATATCGCTCAACGCAGGACACGCTGCAGAATTCTGTATGAGAAACACTTTTCCAAATAAAAATGGAAAACGATTGTCACAATAGATGAAGCATGGGTGTATTTAAATGATTGTAACAAAAAAGAGCTATTTTAAAAGGGGAGAAAAAAATTTAAGTACATGGTTCCAAGAATCGAAAGAAAGTTTTTCTAAGGGATTCCTTTTGCAATGACAAGCGTGTACATATAGTCCTCTCTTTTCGACGTACACCAGAGCATAGCTGTGATTGTCGACATACACCGGTGAGGGTTCGAATGTACAAGAATGTAAAGAAATATTCGATCTTTCACCGACGCATTTGGTGAATGTTGACATTCTCCGGTGAAAGTCGACATTCTCCAATTTCGGTCTTTCACGGTAACATATACATATTTAACAGATCTGTTGACGTCTAAAATGTATTTCTAAGCCAAAATGCATCAGTATTGGTAGTGCATCGATGGGAACTGCTACCCCGTCTCTGTGAAAGTATGTGAAACGGATTGAAAATGCCTTTATTTCCTATTAACAACTAAAGCGATCTTTCAGATGCTGTGGTTTCATTCTACCAAAATATTACTTCTGGGTAAAATGAAAAGTGCTTTGCTGACATTCAAAAAGGCATTATACAGGGAGTTTATAAAGTTCCGGACCCGTTTTGATGTTTAATAACTCATAAAATAATGAAGATATAAACAAACTTATGGCATTTATTGATGGAATAACTTATATATTTGCCTTTTCAGGTTTGAATATCTTTACTTTTGTAAATATCGTCTGCGCCTGTGGTTAATTTCAGATAATATCATTTTCCAGTTTAAATATCTGTACTTTTCTAAACATCGTCTGCTTATTAATTGCATTTTTCTCTATTTTGTTTTTGGCATCTTTCTGGAATTGTTAATCGCCATAATGTGCGCATATGGGGATCTGAAAGCCCCTATGAATACCGTGAGGCACAAAGTGATTCCCCAAAGGTTAATGTGTGGTGTGGACAAATGCACGACCGAGTCATTGGTCCTTTCGTTTTTACAGATAAGACAGTCTCATCAGTCGTATACTTAGACATGTTGGAAAACTTCATATTTCCACAATTAGAAGAGTTTCAGCCACATGTCTGTTTGCAACAAGATGGTGCACCACTTCATTGGGGTACCATCGTTCGTAGTTCTTTGAATGACCATTTTACAGGAAGATGGATTGGGCGAGGAGGTCCAATTCCTTGGCCACCCAGATCACCTGATGTAACGCCGCTGGACTTTTTCCTTTGGGTATTTGTAAAGGACAACATTTACAGGAGCAGAGTGTCGAACATGGAGGACCTAAAAGCCAGAATGACAACTGCTATAGCCTCTGTGGATGCCGACATGCCTGTCGGTGCTTGGCGTAAAATTGAATATCGACTTGATATTCTCCATGCGACGAAGGGAGCACACGTGGAAGGTCATTGACAAGGATCACGAAAGGTTTTGAGTCTATCTAACCATTTATGTTATTAATTTAAATCTATATTATTTTATGAGATATTAAATATAAAAGTGGGTCCGGGAATTTATAGACACCCTGTATTTATCTTTATTTTCCAAGTTATAATAATATATTGCATATTCGCGTAACGAAGTAAACCGTATTGAGACAGTATATACATTTTAATATGTTTTCAGATGTGAAATATTCATTAACAAAAATTCTTGAGCCGGGCTTTTAAAATTAAAATAAATTTATAATTGATTCCTGCATCAGTAAGCAATTTTTAAAATGACACTGGCAGTGCCTAAATCTCCAAACAATCCTCTTGTAGTTATAGATTTAGAACGGCGTACTTTGCATTTAATACGCATTTCTCGGTATACCGTTGCACGGACCCACACTATATACTTTAGTGCTAAATTATCGCTTCGTGTAGATAGTCGTTCTTAGTTTCCTGTGAAATTACTCAGAAGAAGCTTTATAATTAGTCCAAATGGGCTTGTTTTGTCCCTGAAAGAATATTGTTTTCGTTCTGCGATTTTGCTTTGGTTCACTATAAATGTTCGTTTCACTTTTTAAACTGTTGCCACCGAATGTTAGAATCCTGCATTATATTTAAAGAAATTAAATAATGAAAAATCTGCATAAATGTATGCATGTTTCTCTCACTGTGATAAAACGACGGTACCTAGAACCATCCAGTTTTGAATGACGTCATCCTACTGCGAATATGGGCATCTGGAAGCCCAAATTTGAAATTATTATCGATTTCGTATTTTGTAAGATTTTAAGGAATTTTTGACTAACAAACTTAAGGATTTCAAAGCGAACAATGGCAACGTTGTATAGAAAAAAACATTTTTAACTCCAGCGCGCGAGACTCTGTATCTCAAATTCTAAAGAAATGTTCAGTTAAAAATCATGTTACTATATTGATTTTGAAATGAATTTTATGGTTTAAGGGCGAAAACCAAGATATTTAATAAATAAAGGCAGCACACAAAATGTTAAAAAAGACCACCCTTGGGATTTAATTGAAAATCTGAAACCTTTCAGATTTTCTTTTATTTGTTTTTATCGTCTATTCACTTTTATACTTCACGGCAATTGGAATACCAGGTTAGCAGTTCGACAGCGTAAACATAATATTAACGAATAATGCAAATAAAAACAAAAATTTGTGAGCATAGGAAAAAAAGATAGACAAATATTTTAAACCTAGCATATTAGCAACACCGAATATATAACTAGAGCTATAATTTGAAAAACAAAACGTATTGTTCCCTATTTCGCATCTGCATTCCAATCACGTTAGAGACCATCGTAACGACTGGCAACATCATAAAAGTGTTTCAGAAAGTTACGGTTTTGATATTCGTGACAAAATGCTCGACACGCCTACTGTGCTGCATGGATCGCCACTCCGTTTCCTGTTCATACGCAACAGCAAACTTCCTTATAGTGTTTTTGTTGCTATCATGGCGACACGCATGTTTCTCTGAAAGTATATGGGCTGCTAACATAGCAGTACATCTCTACATATAATAAAAGAAAGAATCTGTCTGTCTGTGTGTGTGTGTCTTTCGTTCGTGCTGCGCGTAAGCTAATAGACCCAGGGCTACGACGACGCGAAAACGACCATTGCTCATGCGCAATGGCAGGAGATCCGGACCACTATCTGTTAGCCTGCAGAGAGACTGCCAAACATCATCTTATGCAACAATTAGCAAACTACATTCATGCAAGGGTCGAAGCTACTTCGAAAAATCGCACTGCATTGAGACGCATATGGGATTGCATAAATATTGCACGCAAAATCTCAGACAGGCTGGGGTTATTCTCAGCTGCCATCCTCGTCACCAGCACAGCCCCTGTATGTTCTGAACCTGTAATGAATTAATTTTATCTTAAGTTAGCTTTCTCGGCTTTTCTTATTCTCTCTATATACGTATCTCCTTGAACTGTAAATCCTGAATTATGAACCTTGAATTATGTATTTTGTGTTATTTTATGTATTGTTTTCACTGTTTTGCCTTTTTACTTCCTTGTACAAAGTAAAAAGGAAGTATTGTAATCGCGAAAAGTTTCAGGCAGCATATTTCAACGAAAATATCCATTTTGACCGCTTTCGAATGCTATTTAACGAAGTTTTTGCGTGATATCTGTACGTAAGGACAGAATAAAAGACTCATTTCCTCCAAAAAAATTATAAAACTGCTTTAAAATGAATTCTGAAGATACGTTTTCGTGGCATCTGTACGATCGTGCCTAAGTACGTATCTCGCATAACTCAAACACGAACAGCGTCAGAAGGTTGAAATTTTGTATATAGGACTGCTATAACATGTAGATGTGCACCTCGTATTTTGTTTGAAATCGGCCGCGATAAACGTATGTAAATATATTAATATATATATCCACTCTGTTACCCAGCTCAGTGATCTCAGTTCCTTTACTCTTATGTGCTTGTAAATTGCACATTTTTTGTTTTAAAAAAGATTCAATTATGTTGTTCTTATCTTCCGGTTAAGGGTTTTATGTCTTTAGTAAATCTCTATGCAATATGTTTAGAATTATCAACAATTTTAAAGTTGTTTTAAGTGCCGCTAAGCCTAATATTTTTTTTGATGGCGGCTATTGCTTGTTTACATTTGAAACAGCAGGGTAGTGGATTTGTTGCCAATCTAGGGAAACTTAGCTTCGCAACAGCAAAGATAACGCCTTCATTTATTACTGTGAATTAAATCATGCTTAATCCTTTCTGCAATTTTTTCGAGGAAATAAGTGTTAAAAATTTACTTCGTAATTTTTAATACAGGCATTTTGAGTTTTTATGTGTTTTTGCCTTGTCGCGAAGTGAGAACTGAATTAATTGAATGAGAAATACTCAATCGTCTGTGAAAAACTATTTCTTTTTTGTTTTGTTCGCTTAATTTCTTTTATACATCGTTCTAGCTTTATTATAGTATTTGAAAGAACATGTGGCAACGATTAGATAACTCTATTCTTTAAATAATATACACTTTGTGCATTCTGAGTTATAATATGAACGAAATATAATACTGTTAAGTAAGCCTAGCGCCTGAGTGTTGCTATGGTAAACAAATAGAGTGAATTTTAAAGAATGCATTTATTCTATTGTGGTTTATTTTACATCTTATTAATTTTAGTATTGCTATTTAGTATTTAGCCCTATTCTAGAAATTATGTTAGTATGCAAAAAAAAAAAAAAAAAAAAAAAAAAAAAAAAAAAAGAACGAATTCAAATATTCTAATTTTTAAAGAAGTTAGAAGCATTTAAAATGTATAAGCAATGTAAACTTAACCCTTTAAATTTTGGAGAAAATGTAAAAAAAAATGTATTTCGGCAGTTATAATTTATATATTTGCCCAAAAGAAGTGTTTATTTCTTTAAAAAAAAATCTGATGTGTACACCACATGACTTCCTTGTACGGAATATTAAATTATACGCATTTTTTCTTGCATTTCATTTAAGCTTATTAGATTGAATTAAAAACCTACTTCGCCGACAGCGCATAAACTACAATACAATAAATGCATTCTTTAAAATTCACTTTGTTTACCATAGCGACAGTCTGGCGCTAGGTTTACTTAACAGTATTATATTTCGTTCATACTATAACTCAGAGTGCACAAAATTTATATCATTTAAAGAATTATCTAATCGTTGCCACATGTTCTATTCAAATACTATAATAAAGCTAGAACTATGTATAAAAGAAATTAAGCAAACAAAACAAAACAGAAACAGTTTTTCACAAACGATTGAGTATTTCGCATTCAATTAATTCAGTTTTCACTTCGGGACAAGGCAAAAATACATAAAAACTCAAAACATGTGTATTAAAAATTACGAAGTAAATCTTAAACGTTAATTTCCTCGAAAAAATTCCAGAAAGTATTAAGCATGATTTAAATGCTAAATGAAGGCGTTATCTTTGTTGTTGCGAAGCTAAGTTTCTCTAGATTGGCAACAAATCCGCTACTCAGCTGTTTCAAATGTAAACAAGAGCAATGGCCGCCATCAAATTAGGCTTAGCGGCACTTAAACTATTTTAAAATTGTTCATAATTCTAAAAATATTGCATACAGATTTACTAAAGGCATAAAACCCTTAACCGGAAGATAAAAACTACACAATTCAATCATTTTTAAAGCAAAAATGTACAATTTACAAACATATAAGTGTAAAGAAACTGAGATCACTGAGCCGGGTAACAGAGTGGATATATTTATAAATATATTTATATACGTTTCGCGCGGCCGATTGAAACCAAAATACGAGGTGCACATCTACATGTTATAGTAGTCTTATATACAAAATTTCAACGATCTGAGGCTACTCGTTTTTGAATTATGCGAGATACGTACTTACATTCGTACAGACGCCAGGAAAAATTCTCTTCAGAATTCATTTTAAAGCAGTTTTATAATTTTTTTTTTTAAGTAAAAGAGTCTTTTATTCTGTCCTTACGTACAGATATCACGCAAAAACATCGTTAAATTGCATTCTAAAGCGGTCAAAGTGGATATTTTCGTTGAAATATGCTGCCTGGAACTTTTCGCGATTACAATACTTTCCTTTTACTTCGTACAAGGAAGTTAAAAAAGCCAGAAATGTCAGGATTGACAACTATTAATGAATTTAACTTTGGTTATGTAAATGGTATACGCGTGAAGCATGGGCAAGCTTGTTTTCCCTATTCGTTGCATAAAAGCGGGATCAATTTCGCTTGAACCAAAGCAAAAAGAGAAGTTTACCTGCTTGGAACAGTAAAAAATATTAGAAAGCATTAAAAGATAACGTAAATGTGACAAACGAAGGTAAAACATATGCTGCGGGTGAATTTTAAAAGTTTCATTGGATATAATGCATAAATTGTTTTTCCCTATAACTTTGAATCACATACCGATTTGAGATATGTTTATATTTGTCATATTTAATATTATGAGATTTAAAATAGTTAAATGATACAAAAATGTTATCTATTGTTTACAAATACATATTTAAAGTTAATTTGCTGTTTCTCGTGACCATGTATTAAAGGTAAATTTGAAGATTTCGTTTTTCACAAAACAAATTTTTTGGCAGTTCCTGTGTCTTGAAAATGCTCCATGCGACTCATTTTTAGTTCAAAATGAATGATATTTGGACGAAACCATCTTGTTATATGTTACAGTAGAACTGTGTATGCATTTTTGGATAGGAGGTTATTACTTAAGTTTTGGATAGGAGGTTATTACCAAGTTTAAACTTGTCATAATGTTTAACAAAAGGTGATATTTTTCCGAAAACTGGGTTTAAGTTCACAAAATTTCCTTTTTAAAAATTTTTGATTCATCATATTCAATAACGGATACACAAAATCTTTTGTCAAGTCTTTATAACTAACTAAAAGTAAAAATTAGGAAAAAATATTGAAAATTAGAGCGAGAGAAGCATTTTAAATCTTTAATTTAAATAATTGATTATTTGCTTTAAAAATTTTTAATTTAAAATAAATTGAAATTTTGAACATATATTTTATAAACTGATGTTATAATATGCATATGTGTAAAATTTCTTGTTGAAAACACAAAAACTTAAAAAAATAATTTTTTAAGTCCACCGTCCTTTTATGGGTAAAAATTATCAGCATTAGTGAAATAACCTTGAAAATCTAAACAGACAAAAAAATTCTTTCAAATCATATTTCTTCTATATATTGGGTTGGCAACTAAGTAATTGCGGATTTTTTTTAGAAAATCAAAGACAATTTTTTCATGGAACTAAATAACTTTATTCTGTAATGTATTGCCCATTTTGATCAATGACCTTTTGCCATCTTTCAGGCAGCATCATAATCCCACGTTCATAAAACTTCTGGTTTTTATTAGCAGAAAACTGAATCAGGTACGATTTGACATCATCATCATCATTATTGAAATTTTTACCATTCAAGGAGTTTTGTAGAGATCAAAACAAAAAGTAATCAGATGGTGCGAGGTCAGGACTATATGGTGGACGTGGCAAAACATCCCAAACAAGCTCCAATATTTTTTGCCGAGTGACCAAAGATGTGTGTGGCCTTGCATTGTCATGATGGAATACAACACCTTTTCGATTTGTCAATTCGGGCCGCTTTTCTTCAACTGCATTGTTTAATTTCGTTAGTTGATCAATGTAGACATCAGAATTGATCGTTCGGTTCGGTGGTAAGAGTTGAAAGTAGACAATTCCTTCGTAATCCCACCAAACTAATAACAAAACCTTCTTTTCATGAATATCAGCTTTTGATTTTTTGAGTTGGTTCACCTGGCCTGCTCCACGATCTTTTCCGCTTGATATTGTTGTAAACAACCCATTTTTCATCGCCAGTTATCAATCGTTCTAAAAATGGATCATTTTCATTACGTTTCTTTAGCAAATCGCAGCTGTTAATGCGTTGCGTTAAATGCGTTTCTTTCAGTTCGTGAGGAACCCATGTATCGAGTTTCTGAACATAGCCAAGTTGTTTTAAGTGATTTTCAATGCATGTATGTGATACATGAAGCTTCTCTGCAATCTCACGTGTTGTACTGTGACGATCCGAATCGATTATTGCTTTGATTAGGTCGTCATCAACTTCAACTGGACGACCAGAGCGTTTTTCATTTCTGAGTGAAAAATCACCAGAACGAAATTTGGCAAACCAATTTTGACACTACCGTTCTTTTAAGGCTTCGTCACCATAAACAGCACATAACATTTTATGAGCTTGCGATGCATTTTTCCCTTTGCGGAAATAAAAAAGCAAAATATGACGAAAATGTTCCTTTTGATTTTCCATTTTTCAACGAATGCCAAACGAAAACTACGCAACCGATCAAAAAACTTTTTTTACTGATTGCCAGCTGAATTGCCAGCTATCAAATAACAAAATGTGTTTTACATTTGTACTACGTCTGCAACCATAAAAATTCAACTGAAGCCATCTACAAATGAAATCCGCAATTACTTAGTTGCCAACCCAATAGAACAGCAAAAATCGCTATATATATTTAAATATAAAAAAGTCATCACAATGAACATTTAACCCGCGAGCACACGCGTCGGGTATGTCATACCCATGTGCAATTTTTCTTTTTGTATATTTCTCGCCCATTCTTTCATAAAAGGACGATACTTGGTGTAGCTGAGTTCAAGGTCACATACTTAAATGGGGGAAATTCCTGAGGTGGCAAGTGCAACGGTTTTTTAGAACCAGAATTGTTCGGGCATGTCATACCCGCGCGTGTACTGGCGTTTCTCAGTGAGTCACTTCGCACTTCTCGTTTTCAAGCTTTTAGTATACGTTTTTCTTGAGTTGGAAGCATGGCGCCGTATATTCCTTACGATTAAGAGATGAAAAGATTGAGAAATCTCCTTGAAACAGTTTCTTCTGATGAGGATTCATTTACTGAAGAAGAGGAAGATGTTTATGACGAAGAATATAATAAGTAATCATGATTCATCCATATAGAGTAGTGATTCAGATACAGAAACAGAAAATGAAACTCCGGAATGTAGCAATGAGTTTTATTTTGGAAAAATGGAGTGAAATGGAACAAAAATAAATTCCGGACTAATGTCAGAATTGGCGCCAAAAATATTATAACTAAACTCCCTGGAAATACAAAGTATTCTAAAGACGTCTCAACACCTCTAGAGTCCTTGTCATTGCTTGTCGATGAAGATATGTTAAAACATGTAGTTGATAATACAAATATTTATATTGATTCAATACGAGAAAATTTCACTCGTGAACGGGATGAGTACTTTTCTCAAAGCCTTAGGGATGCAATTAATAGAAAATGTTCAAAATGAACGACGACGAGCATCTGTGGTTCCTGATTCTGGACGAACACTGACCACCGACGAACATGTTAACAATGGACCGCTTACTAATTCCGAAGTCAAACAACAAAAATCAGCGTTATACCTACAAAATTTTCACAGGACTAGTTTCGATGGTTTTACCGAACCATCATCTTCAGCTGCAAAATCGCAAATGAACGAGATAGGAAATAATGATTAGATAAGATAAGAAAGCCTGGACAAGAATAAGCAAGTGGTGCCATCTGTTGGCGAAACCAGAACTAAAACATAATTTCTCTAAAAGCCGAAGGCAAATTTGGATTGGAATTAGGATCGTTAACTAGAACAGAAAGATTTTTATGAATGTGAAATGCCTCTAGAAAATCCAGTTCTCCAATGGAAGATGTTTTTTGAATAATTTTGGCAGCAGAAAAATTGAAAGTGTGATTTTCGGACCAACAATGTTGAGCAACAGAAGACTTCTGTGTTTCCTTTTTTCTAACATATGCCTCATGTTCTTTGACGCGAAATTTTAAGGCTCTCTTAGTTTGGCCAATGTAAATTAAACCACACTGGCAAGGAATCCTATAAATACCCCAGGAATTCATATCCGGAATGGGGTCCTTGAGTATAGAAGTTGGAATTTTATTGATGGGAGAATAAACAACCCGAAAGTTAAATTTCTGCAAAATATGTGCAACTTTATAGCTAATTGATGGAAAGAAGGGAATGACAACAGAATTTTTATAATCTCCTAAAATAAGAGTATGGCTTTTAGTGTGTTGAGATGAGAATTTTTTAACTGCTTGATTAATAATGTTGGGTGAAAAGCCCCTGTCAATAGCTATTGCTTTTAAATAATTTAGTTCTTCATCAAGGGCTAGTTTGGACAAGCAAACTTGAAGAGCACGGTAAACATAGGAATAAAATGAAGCTAACTTTTGTTTAGTCGGATGACATGATTTAAAGTGTGGTGGAAGGCAAACCGATGAAGGTTTACGGTAAACTGTAGTACTGAAGTTGGATGTGTTACGTGTGACCAGAATGTCGAGAAACGGAAGAGAATTGCAAGTCTCAAGTTCAAAAGTGAACTGAATAGCGGGATCAATAGAATTCATTGTTGAAAGAACTTTATTTAAATCATCTTTATTACCTTCAAACAGGGTAAAAGTATCGTCTACGTAGCGGAACCATGCCGGGAAGTTTAAAGTTTCAAACAATTTTGATTCATAATAATGCATGTACATATCAGCCAGGATGGGACTGAGGGGGCTTCCCATGACATTGTTTGACTTCGGAATTAGTATTTATTCGGCGTGTTATTGGGTCTTAATAATGGACCGCTTTCCAAAAAACCTAAAATGACTTACAAGAGGAGTACAGAGTGCTCCAAGAAAAGAGATAGAAAAACTAGATTCATTTATGAAAATTGTAGAAAATGTATATGTATGGAACATATGACCTCATTTTGTAAACAATGTTCAAAAAATTGTAAGTAAATAATTTTTCCTCTCCTTATTGTTTCCTATTATGTCTAAAACGAAGTATTAACTTGGTTTTACATTTTAATTTCTTTTAAAGAACCGATTAATATTTTCGGCAAATTTTTAATTACAATTTTTTAATTCGGGTATGACATACCCGGCGCGTGTTCTCGTGTTCGTCGGATCGGTGCGTGTGCTCGCGGGTTAAACTGCATATCATTTCCGACAGAATGTAACCGAGAAAGGAAGAGGCCCTGTAAAACAGCTTTCTTAGCATTTACATGAAATAAGAAAGGAAACCCACTTTACAGTAATCATAAGTAGACATTGTTAGACACACTGAACTACAATGCAGAATTACCTTGCTGATTAGTACTATTGCACTAATTAAGATCATTATTATTATTAAAGCTAAAAATTATCACCATTAGTGTGATAATCTTGAAAATTTAAATAAGCGAAAATGTATTCTTTCAGATAATATTTCTTCTAACCGGAGTAGCAAAAATCGGTATATATTTAATTTGAGATATTTGTTGAAAGAATTTTTACTTTCATAACTGAAATATATGTAATTTATGAATTTATTACGCCAACCTGCGAAGATACTTACAACAACTCTGATGAAGAAGAATGGGTGCGATGTTTGACTGCAAAATGTGGCCACACGCTTAAATGCGCGAGGTGTTTTTTCTCTAACTGAAATTCTGCTGAAGAAAGACATTCTATAATGATGCTGCCAGAAATGGTAATCCTGCAATTGCCTAAAACGGAAACATTGAAAAATTTAAATGATGTTAGCCAGAAATAAAATGCATAAAAAATCTGAATGCTTTCACATTTTATATAACGCCCGAAGGGATTTTTTAACGTTTTGTGTGTTACCTTTATTCGTTAAATGTAATGTTCTTCGCACTTAAACCATAAAATGCAATTCAGTAGCATTATCTCAGAATAATTTTAGAATGATCATGTCTCTAAAATTTCCGAAACAAAGTCTCGCGGCGCTGGAGGTTAAAATAATTTTTTTTTTCTTTCGTACAGTGTTGCCATTTCTCGCTTTGAAATCGTTGAGTTTGTTAATCAAAAATTCGTTGAAGTATTACAAAACAAGAGATCGATAATAAACCAAATTCCACATTCGGGCTTCCAGATGCCCATGTTCGGGTAGAATATGCTTTTCAAAATTGGATGGCTCTAAGTAGCGTTGTTTTATCACAATGCGAGAAACATGCATACATTCATGCAGATTCTTCATTACTTAATTTCTTTAAACATAACACAGGACGGGAAGAATTTGGCAGCAGAAAATTGGTGGCAGCAGTTTAAAATGTGAAATGAATATTTAAAGATATCAACGCAAAATGGCAAAACGAAATTAATAGCCCTTTTGGGCTAACGCCGTTTAGGCTAAAAACAGCAGTGAATGCTACCACGCACAAAAGTCTTCTGGCTTATATACTGCAAAGAATTTCGTGGTGTTGTAGAGATATTAGGTATTTCTAAAGCAGGAGATGTGAATAAAGTACAATGCCCTGCATACCATGTATCAGCATTTACTGCAGGCAGCTTATCCTAAAAGCCTAATGGAAGCTTCTTTGTTAGAAAGTAGAAAGGACGTCATTTGAAATCGTTGAATTCTTTCATCTGAAACTCTTTGTGCGTTAATAGAAAGGGAGGGGAGGAAACTGGTGGGACGGTAATGGACGGGCACGGGCGTTTCGGTATTTTAAGCATACAGATTGGTGAATTTCGTTTACTAAGAGCTTACTTTACTTACTTTACTTACTTTCGTTTACTCAAGAGCACGCATCTGTAATTTCTAAAATTGAATAAAAAGAGATTTAAACCCTTCTCAAGACTCTGTGTACTTTCCAGTTAATAGCAGTCACCACTATTGTTGCGTGCAGGTTGGGGCCGCGCAACATTACAGACTAAAATTGAATACAGGTGAAATATTGGATGGAACTTGAGCCTTTACAACCATTTGATTACAAAGACGAAAATCATTAAAAACGAGGTGCTCTTGTTGCTGATATAATTAAAGAAAATTAGTTTATTTGTTTATCGAAATTTTTTACGTGAGTTTCACATAGCATCAGACTTAAAAATGTATGATATTAATAGTGTTTTTGCGTGGTTATTAGAGAAGAAAGAAGAACTACAGCGGTATCGTTTTCTCTGATGTTAGACACATTACTTTCAATCTCACATAACTGGCTTCGGGTAGTTAGGCTAGTAAAACAATAAATTTAACTTTTCTCAAATTGATTCAACTTCTTTTGAGATAATGGATATTGATATCAAATCTCCCATTAATGCTTTTTATGCTCATGTACAACAGCTGAGATGAATTCACTGAGTGAAATACGTGTCTGAACTTTAGGAAACTCTTCGTTGCTTTTAGAAGCATCGCTTCTTTATATCGTCTGCAGCTTCGCTCGTGGAACAAGTATCATTCAATTATGTTTGAATGGAGGACGGGGGGATTATTCAGATCATTCCCACAATTCCACCACTCAGCTCTAGATAACGTCTGCGTATCGGAAATTGGTTCCTTAATGGCAACGAACTTCCCATTTGTGGTGGCAGTGTTATATAATGGAACTGAAACGCCAACTGACAAGTTCTACATACGCATGAGCAACATAAATATCTTGAATGTTTTTATGCGCTAACCTTGCTTTATTTCCTTAACAAGAAACATGAAACAAAAACAAAATCTGAAACCTTTCAGAATTTTTTTTTTTTACTTTGGTGCAGGAGACGTGAAAAATGGGGAGTGCTTTCACCAAGACTCGAACCATGGACCTGTCCAAATACGCGTCGAATATGCTTCCAATTACACCCCGAAGGCATCCGGAAAGAAGAGAGAAAATATATATACTCCTCCTTTTAAAGTGTGATTGCAGATTGCGTAACCCAATCGCCATATCTTGGTGGTGACGAAATATCTTCCACCATCGTTTAGTTCGGACGCCAGTATAGAACCATTAGGGGTTTTATCATGCTGGAGACGTGAAAAATATGTAGTGATCTTGCCGGAAATCGAATTCCAAATCAGCTGAATACTCGTACAGTGTGCTTTTAGTTACGCCATGAGAACATGAGAAAAGACGAGAGAAAATACCTTATAAGACAAGCAGCAATTAGCAAGAAACTGGCAAAAGCAAAGAAAATATACAATGGCTTTAAAAATAACGCATCATAGACAATTAATTTTTAGCCAAACTGGCTAATACTAACAGTATTGGAAAAATTTCTGAAACCTTCTTCTGACACTCATCACGGAATACAACTCAAAATTGCCAGGTTCATGATTTAATCCAATTCCATACTAGTCATTAAATGCGAATGCCAAAAGCATGTTTATTCTTCCATGATTTATTTCGGAAACAAAAGCATTTTAAATGAATACCAGTCTTCCTTACTTCCTTTTATTTTCCGAAGAGTTCTAATAAATAAAATCTTTAAGAATTACTACTGAATTACTATGAGAGAGTAAAAATATTTCGCAAACATAACTACAGTTTTGTTTCTATTATTTATCCATTTCGAAATTCGCAAATTACCGTAACAAAAATTAATCGAGTATTAATACAAAAAGAAATGTTCGTTCTAAAAGACGATAGCCATCTTAGAAAAGGAGATGGTAATAAAATAAATGATTTTAATGCTGTGACGAAGGATTTTCAACTTATTGATTGAACGAAACTGTTTGCTTTAAAATACTTCAAAAACTGTGGAATGGTAATTTTGCACAAATTGTTACTCATTTTCGATACATTTGGTATCTATTAAATAAAAGGAAAAAAAAAAACAAAATCTGAAATGTTTCAGATTTTAAATTACGTCCAAAGGGGCGTTTTTTAACATTTTGTGTGTTACCTTTCTTTATTAAATATCATGTTCCTCGCACTTAAACCATAAGATCCAGTGCAACAGCAATATCGCAAAATAAATTTTAAACGAGCATATCTTTAGAATTTCCGATACAGAGACTCACGCGCTGGAGATAAAAATGATTTTTCTGCACAACGTTGCCATTGCTCGCTTTGAAATCCTTGAGTTTGTTAATCAAAAATTCGTCAAAGTTTTAAAAAATAGGAAATCGATCATAAAACAAATTTCAAATTTCAATTTGGTCTTCCACATGCTCATATTCGTTGGAGGATTACGTTATTCAAAATTCGATGTACCGTTGTTTTATCACAATACGAGAAATATACATACATTTATGCAGATTTTTCATTATTTAATTTCTTCAAATATAATGCAGGACTCTAACATTTTGTGGCAACAGTTTGAAAAGTGAACCGACATTTATGAGTCCGACGCAAAATGCCAAAACGAAACTAATAGTCCTTCGGGATTCAAATCCCTTTAGACTAAAAATGTATTTAAATATAAATCAACATTCTCGTTTTTGCTGTTGAAAATTATCTGACGAGATTTACATTAAACGAAAACACAGTTTGACAAATAAAAGATGGCAATGCTTTGTTGACTGGATATTAAAAATGGGGATACACAATTGTCATATAGCCCAAGCGAAAGGAAATAAAAACTTTATTGTCTGTTGAGAACAAATAATGGTTACGTAATAAGATTTCTTCCGAACATTAAAAATGAATTCCCCATTTCATAATTGAAATCTCTTCGTTAATTTATATTGACGGCGACAATCTAGAGGGCAAAATTACATCGTATCTTAAGATATAAAATTTTAATATACGTATTTTAGGGCTATTATTAAAACCGTGCTTATTTTGAATAAAGGAATAATTCCGTAATTTATTAAAGGAATAATTAAGGAATGTTATTCCATTTTAGAAATAATTTAACGTGTTTGTACTTCTGTACCATTCTGAAATGAATTATTTAATTAAGGAATGCTTATATTTCTGCTATCGATTCAGTTTTCTTTATTCATTTCAATCTTAAAACTGTTATCAAACTAATAGAAATATAAAGATGAATAAGCAGATTTAGTTGTAGAGATATTAGGATTTTTTATGCAGAAATCATGGGAAATGAGCAATGCCGTCGCCGGGACTCGAACCTCGGACCTCTCGAATACGCGCCGAGTGTGGTGACCGTTACACCACGAAGGCATGCTAAGAAGGCCCGAGAAATACCTTATATACTCCCCCTTTTAAAGGGCAACTGGGGATTAGGATACGCAGTCGCTAAATCCTGGTGGTACAGAATCATAATCCACCACCTTTTTTAGTTCGGGCGCCACTGTAGGGACACAGGATTTATGATGCTGAGATACGGGTAATATGAGCAGTGCCCTTGCAGAGACTCAGACCTCTCGAATACGCGCTGATTGTGCTGACCATTGCACCACGAAGTCATGCTAAGAAGGTGGAAGAAATACCTTATAAGGTAATAAAGATGCATATCAAATATTTTCATTTTAGTCCTGAACATTGCGGCAAAGCCTCGAGGACTGTCTGCCTAGGGGAGAAATGCCTTCGTAGAAGACTTTATGAGGGAAACTGGTTTGTGTACACGTTATATATGGGCAAAACCACGAAATCGCCAATGCAGTCAGCCCATCAATATGTCATATATGAAATAGTTTTGAATCTTGAACTGACATGTCAATGCTGTTTTCAACGCTTCCATAATGATTGGAAGCTGCTAGAAGATTCAGTAAGAAATTAAGGGGACTCGTACACCTTAAACCCCTCATGATCTTCGAATATGTAACTGTTGCAAGAATTGTGATATTTTATTTATTTTAAAAGCAATCACTTCCAACATTTTACACCTGACTACATAGCATAGCTGCTTTGGAAAGTAATAACCAGAAAGTTTGTGTTGCCACAAATATTTTTGTAATTTAATCCTCTTTGTGACAAACTATTTCGCCGTGTTTCCACCTTGCGCGCACGATATTTTAAAAATGGCTAATGGTACATACTTGAAATTGGATTGAATTCTTTATATGGGCACTATTTTCTAACTGAACCAACAATATGATGAATATTTTAATATTGAAAAATTTTATGGGCGAAAACATTACAATTTTTTTAATAAAATACATTTTATAAACTCATTACAAAATAAAATAAAAATTTAACATGAAATTTTTAGAATTTTAGGTTCACAGTAGATTCTAAATGTTATAAAAGCTATATATTAAATATGGAATCAAATTATGAAACAGAATGTTTTAAACTGTGCGGGCAAGTTGGAAACATGACGAAAAATGTTGTCACAAAGCGGATAAAATTATAAAAAATATTTGTGGCATCACAAACTTTCTGATCACTATTTCAGAAAGCAGTTATGTTATGTAGTCAGCTGTAAAAAGTCGGTAGTAATTGCTTTTAAAATAAATAAGTTATCACAATTCTCGCAACAGTCACCTATTCGAACATCTTATCGGTTTTAAGGTGTATGAGTCCTCTGAAGAACGGAAAGACGAAGACCTGTCCAGACTCACTCAGAAGGACAATCAGATTACTGCAGAAGAATGAGAAGTAGTTTGGGTTTCATAGAACAATATTGGAAAAGTAAATTCATGCTTTGAGATTTGTGGTAAGGTTGGATAGTTACCTGTGTACTACATAAATTACTGGATGGAGACAGAAAAAGGAATAAATTGCTGTGTTTCAAACTTTGCCTGGAAGAATGTGCCTGGGGTTTCATGTCAAATGAGTGTTGGCTATTAGAAATGTGTTTCGTTTCTGTGAGAATAAAAAACGGCGTAAAACTCTTTATGGACGTTAAAAATTTCCAAGATCCAATGCAAAGTACATATGAGTGAAATTTTTGTATGAATACAGTTACAGACAATATGGCTGAAGCCCATTAACTCTTTGAAATCCAGACCCTTCGCTAACCTGTATCCTCAAAATACCGAACCGACCGAAATACTTTTCCAGTTTCACAGCAATTTCCTCCCCTCCCCGTCCATTAACGCAGAAAATAGGTGTGAAGATTTCGAATGACATCCTTTGTACTTTCTAACAAAGATTCCATTAGCCTTTGACCTCGTTCTTTATAAAACTATTCTGAAGGTCAGACCAACGAGCCTTTCCGGATTTGTTATGATCACGACTGAGGTTTTGTTTATTTCCGTTATTTTTATAGGAAGGAATAAATTGTTTAAAAATAAATATATTCCTTAAATTTTTAAACTGCACATTTATTGCTGTTTAAAGATTAAACGTACACTGTACCACAAAAGAATCAACAACGAAATGTCAGGATCAACCAAAAGATAAGAAACCTCTTAGGACAAGCTGTCTGCAGTAAACTGATACAATGCATTTGGGGAAACTGCACCTGCTACTGCATACCTTAGGGGGAGGGACGAAAACAAGATAACAATCTCGGCCGTTTTCGAGCGGTTCGGGTTGTTTCAATGTAGGGCCGTGTGGCGATGTGAAAAAGTTAAAGGATAGGAAGCATATATACAGGGTGTACCAGTGCAGCGGTGACAAACGTTCAGGAGAGATAGAGTACACCTAGATGATGGGAAATCACATAGGAATGCATGGTTGGAAACGCTTTCCTGCCGCCGTAGTGAAGACATAAAATACAAGAAAGAAAGGATAGGGTGTAAATAATGTTTACTATGGTTACTACAGCAAAAAGCAAGAAATAAGACAAAAACAGACAACAATTGTCATCAAAAAAGGTGTTCGAAACTACGACCCCGGACAGCATATTTCACAAGTGCACATCAGCGTAGCCACTGAGGGAGGGGTTTCGAAAATGAACCAATGAGCTGCTATTGTTCTTGTGACGCTAAATCGTCGGTGCATGTATGTTGTTTACGTTTTAATTTGCATTCGTTTCGCAGTTATAAATATATGGCGTATTATTAGAAAATATCGTAGTGGTTTTGTTTTCTGAGTTTGATTAATCACTGACATTTCACTTTCGCGATTTTTATCGCGCATTAATATTAGGATTAATGTTCACGGCATATTATGTGGATTAAGAGAATTCAAGAGTATATATTTTTTAATTCAGCTGAGAATGACTGAAAGTGTTACAATGAATCTAGTGTTTCTTCAGTACTTGCATTCTTTTGATTTTAAAGTGTAAGATTCAGAATACATATAATCTGATTATATCCACTGTTAACATTAAAAAATTATATGTGAATAAATTGAATGTACTCGTTGTGAATACGATAAATTCACTCTGTTTGATGAATATTTCTTGTGTAGACAGTACATTTAAGAGTGAGCAGTTATTAAATGCGAAATTTAACACACTAAATGTATACGAATGCAAATTAGTAAAGTTCACTTTGAATAAAATTCTGCATTGGTTATTATTATAGAACATCTTTTTCATATAGACTGCAATAAAAAGTGCTGACTTCTATTTACGTATATAATTGGTGTCAATATTTTTCTCATACGCATAGTTTTATGTAAAGATTGCATTTGGGCTCAGATATTTATCACATATTTCTTTCTTCATCTTATTTACCACTTATTAAGCAATATTTCACATCGATATTTTTGCGAAGAATTCAACATGTGTTTGTATTTATTTCAACCAGGTAGTGAAATCTTCATAATTTCCTGTAATTGATTTAACTTCGCAATGAAAGGTTTCAGAAGCAATCGACGATGCTTTAATTATTTTGTACAGAAAATTGCGTGGCAGAATATTTTCAACCATCTTATTTAAAGCACGCGAAACGTTATGTGACATGACAGAAATATTACTGGATGCTCATTGGTCCATCCTAGAAGCCACTCCCTCGGTGGCTACACAGATGTACACTTGTGAAATATGCCCCCGGACACTGATGCAGAACTCTTGCGTCATGCATCATAGTGCCTTCACTTGGGCTTTAAGGGGACTCATACACCTTAAAACCCATAAGATGTTCCAATATGTGACTGTCACAATAATTGGGATAACTTATTTATTTTAAAAGCAATTACTACCAACTTTTTACAGATGACTACATAATGTAGCTGCTTCCTGAAATAGTAATCAGAAAGTTTGTGTTGCCACAAATATTTTTATAATTTAATCCGCTTTGTGACAACATTTTTCGTCATGTTTCCAATTTGCGCGCACAGCTTAAAACATTCTGTTTCATAATTTAATTCCATATTTAATATATACTTTTATAACATTTGGAAACTAATGCGAACCTAAAATTCTAAAAATTTCATGTTAAATTTTTATTTTATTTGGAGATGAGTTTATAAAATGCGTTTTATTAAAAAAATTTGTAATGTTTTCGCCCATAAAATTTTCCAATATTAAAACATTCATCAGATTTTTGGTTCAGTTAGAAAATAGTGCCCATATCAAGAATTCCATCCAATTTCAAGTATGTACCTTTAGCCATTTTTAAAACATCGTGCGCGCAAGATGGAAACATGCCGAAATATTTTGTCACAAAGAGGATTAAATTACAAAAATATTTGTGGCAACACAAACTTTCTGGTTACTAGTTTCCAAATCAGCTATATTATGTAGTCATCTGTAAAAATGTGGAAGTAATTGCTTTTAAAATAAATAAAATATCCCAATTCCTGCAACAGTCACATATTCGAAGATCATGAGGGGGTTTAAGGTGTATGAGTTCCCCTTAACTCATTGGTAGAATATGTCACTTGCCAGACGTATAGTCAACCCATGCCCATGAAAATTCCTCATGGGAACAAACGCAAGATTTACGCCTGTCGTTGGCAACAACCTTGAGCACCTACCAGGTGAGAGCGCGATTTAACTCACTTCCGCCCCCAATTTTGATGAAGAGCACCCTCGGGGGGGGGAAGGGGTCCGAGGGTCTCCCACCCTTCTTCTTCTACCATCAACCTCTCGAGAGGACTTTCGGCTCATCGCATAGTTAGAGTGCCTCCATGCCGCACAGATATTATACATATATAAACATTCACGCCATCTCCTGGATTCGAACCCGGGTACTTCAGCATGGCAGTCAGCGACACCAACTACTCTACTACTGGTTGGGCGGCCCGAAAACGGTAATAAGATTCAGTCGCGAGATAGCAAACATCGCCTAAAGTTCAAACATAAAATTCCCTATATTCTTCAGCTGGATTGGATTGGTTGGATTGGCTATTCGATTATGGCAAAGCACATGAGGGCTATCTGACTAAAGATATAGAAAAACATAAAACACCAAATACAGTTAGAACAATTAAAAAAAAAATTACCCTTCAAATTACAGTTTCTATGCCAAAACAAACAATTCAGGGACCCTGCAAGAAGGCAGATTTTTCGGAGCAGAAAACTAAAAGATTCCTTTCGGTCCCATTCGGCAAAAAGACACTGAAGGTGCAGAATGATTTAATTCATTATTCTGCTAATATTCAAATGTAAACAATTATGGCTGCTGCGCTAAAAAAATTAAACTCAGCCTTATTTAAGCAACTATTAAATTGTTGATAAGTCTGCAACTATTGCATGCAGATTAAGCAAACGCATGAAAACCTTACCCGGAAGATAAGAACAACATAATTCAATCATTTTTAAAACAAAAAATGCAAATTTACCAACATATAGGAATAAAAAAACTGAGCTCAGTAAGGCGAGTAACAGAGTGGTTGTATATATATATATATTTATTTATTTACGTTTTGTGCTGCCGATTATAACCAGAATGAAAGGTGCACAACTACATGTTATAGCAATCCTATATACAAAATTTCAACGCTCTGAGGCTACTCCTTTTTGGTTTAGTTTGGTTTACATAATTATGGCAAAGCACACTAGGGCTATCTGCCTAAGGGGAGGGATGCCTTCGGGGAGGACTTTCTAAGGGAAACTGGCTCGTATACACGTTACACATGGGGAAAACCACGAAAACACCCATGCAGCCAGCCCGTTCGCGGGATTCGAACCTCGGACGGAACTAGCAGTGTTCAGCGTCTTTACGGCTCGGCCTATGAAATTATTATTATTTGTTTTAGTGCAATATGTGCTTATGTCCGCACACCTAGAGTGCAGCCGTGCTGCACGGACACTATGCATTTACACACATCCATGACATCTCCGGAATTCGAACCCAGGACTTTCAGCGCAGCAGTAAGCGACGATAACCACTATACATGTTGTGCGACAAGATAGAATATAAAGAACTAAACTAATTCTAACTAGTTAAACTTTAGCCGAAGATGTGCAAAGATAACTAACCGAGTTGGCCAGTAATTAAACCTCATCGGCGAATCCTAACAGGCGCGTAAGGCTGCGGGCCTACGTAGTAAGATCTGAGTTAGGCGGAAAGAAACGACGTGGCCCGAAGGCAGAACATGCTCTACTCAGAGCATCTGAGCGCTTTTACTGACGTGACTAAACTTTCCATTAAATACTGCTTCTACATCATTTACATAAAACGCGATCCTAAAATCTCATTTTGGCACGAAGTTGTAAGTAGAAAACAGGGATTTAATGGAAAGGGTTTCAAAATTAAAAATAACTATTATAAAACTAAAATATTTCCTACAATTATTTGAAAACATTAATCAGGATGGTCCAAAATAAAAACTCCTATATTTTCCACTACATGCAGATGTTAATAAAATTCTGGAACACTCATTACTACTCTAATCAAAATTCTTCAGAATTGGATTTTGAAAAGGTAAAAAAAAAAATGTAAAGACTCCAGAAAGACGATATTAATTACGTAGAAGCGGATCGTCTAGAAGCACACCAAAAAAAAAAAAAAAAAAAAATTCTTAAATTTTATGCCTTTAATTAAGTAAAGTGAATGTCTCTTTCCGAAAATTAAACGCAAAGAAATGTGAATAACTTCGCGTGGGTTTGCATGGAAAATGGCAAATGCAAGAAGCAGTTAATGGTTCATTCTTATTAACTCCATTCTTATGTGCTAGTTTACCTCCTTGCAATAGAAATGGGCATGAAAAGCGAGAGAAGAAACCAAGAACGAAGAGAAAGAACGGTAAAACGTTCTATTAATTTTTTGAACCTTACAAATCGGAAGGTTAGGTAAGTGACGGAGGACGTGGGCACTGTCCCTTTACCTTAATGGTTAATCAGTACAGCACCACGTCCGCCATTATCCAGAGCCGCCAATGGGGAAATTGGAAGGTTAACATTTATAAGGTATTTTCTCTCACAATTCACGGTGTAACGGTAGTGCACTCGTCGCGTGTTCGAAAGTTCGGGTTCGGGTCTCGGCGAGAGTATTCCTCAGGTTTTATGCCTCCTGCTTTGGGGTAACGTAAAGACCCTACAGTGGCGCCCGAACTAAAAGGTGTTGGAAGATGATTCCTCATCACCAACATTTGGCGACTGGGTCCCCAAATCGCCAGTTGCCGTTTAAAAGGGGAAGAATGCAAGATATTTCTCCCGCCTTTCTGCATGCCATGGTGGTGTAACATTAGCACAATCGACGCGTATTCAAGAGATGCGGGTTCGGTCTACGTCGGGGGAATGCCTCATTTTTCTTCTCTCCCGCTTTTGAGTAACCTAATGACTTTACACATTATGTTGCCATTACTTATGACAGAAAAAGCGTGAGTTTCAAAGTTCAGCTCTATGAATATTAGCGGATTCTTTGTAAAACTATTTTGCAAAGCTTTGGTTTGAACAAAAAGGGAAAAACCGAGTTATATTACACTCATGTCAATAAATTAAGGATAATTCGGAGTCACGCGGAAATCGAAATCTAAAATAAATCTATCACCTGTAAAATCACTACACACATCCTCAAGAATCATATGCAAATTTCAGGAAGTAAACAGATGACACCGATGGTACGCCACAATGACGAGAGTATAAGAGAGTGATATATCAGGAATACAGGCAAAAAAGTAAAATTGATCGCAGACGCTTTATAAGCATTTCAGTGCAATAACCGAACAGTTATGACACAAAGGACGCATTTGGATGATTTTTTACGTGGTAGAATTATCGGCCGTCTGGAATGTGGGCGTACGTAAACGGAAGTATCAGACGAACTTGGAATTGCCCAGAGTGTCATCTCCATGCTTTGGCAACGATTCCAAGATGAAGGTTATGTGAGTAGACGTTACAGCACAGGTCGCCCCAGAGTTACAACGCCGAATGAGGACCGGTATTTCGCTGTTACTCCCAAAAGAAACAGGCGGAGCACAGCCTCAGACCTGTCTCGTCAGCTCTCTTCAGCCACTGGTACGACATTTTCCAAGGCAGACCGTGTACAGACGCTTAGGGCAGATTGCTCTATATGCTGGTAGAGCTGTCAGATGCGTTCCAGTTACTGCAACTCACTGTCGCCTGCGGATAGCCTGGAGTAGAGAGCCAGCATGCATAGTGGACACCGCAACAGTGGGATGGTGTGATGTTTTCCGACGAGTCCAGGTTTAGCTTGCAGTCTGATTCTCGCCGATCTTTCATATGGAGAGCTCCAGGTACCCGTTACCACCAAGAGAATATCACTGAACGACACCGTTACGGTGGTGCAGGAGTGCTCGTTTGGGGTGGAATTATTCTGGGTTCCAGAACTGACCCGCATGTTCAAATTGGAGCCATGACAAGCCAAATCTATCGTGACGTCATTCTGGAACAACATGTACGTTTGTTTCGGGGCGCCATGGGCGCACTGCGATCAATCGGAGGATATCACCCGTATGCACTGGCCAGCATTCTCACCGAACTTGAATCCAGTAGAGCACGTGTGGGACATGCTTGGCCGACGAGTTGCAGCCCGTCAATCTCCTCCTACATGTCTACCGGAACTTCGGAGAGCATTGCATTTTGAGTGGTGTAATATCCCCCAAGATCAGATCGATAATTTGATACTCAGCATGCCTAGGCGTTATACGGACTGTATTGTATTGTCTGGGAGACATACAATGTATTAACAATCATACCAACCATGCAATATTGGTTTTTTTGTAAATAGTTTTTTTTTTGTATTTTGCTCCAGGGAGAAACAATCACTAATTTTTTTAATAATATCAAACATATAGCATCTTTTTTTGCTCTTTACCTTTTGTTTAATAAATAAGCTTTACAAATAAGTCACATTTGTTTTGCTTCTAACTCTTCCTTTGCCTGATTTTGCATTATCCTTAATTTATGGACATGAGTGTATTTTGCATAAATTTGCCGTTACATTTTACATACTTATAAATTATAAATATATAATGTAAATAATAAAAACATGAAAACTTTCAGATTTTACATAACACCCAAAGGAGCGTTTTTTTAAGGTTTTGCGTGTTATCTTTATATATTAAATATATAAGGTATTTCTGCCGCCTTCCTAGCATGCCTTCGTGGTGTAGTACTCAGCAAACTGAGGTGGTATTTCAGAGGTCCGTGGTTCGATTCCAGGCGAAAGCGTTGCTAATTTTTCAATCTCTCTTGCTTCCAAAAATTCCTAATTTCTCTACAAATATCACGTTCTTCGCATTTAAATAATAAAATTCAATTCAACCGGCAATATGGCAAAATAATTTTAAAATGAGCATATCTTTAGATTTTCCGATACCTCCGGCGCTGGAGATAAAAAGTTTCTTCGTACAGTGTAGTCATTGCTCGCTTTGAAATCGTTGAGTTTGTTAATCAAAAATTAGTTCACGTGTTACAAACTATGAAATCGATAAAAAACAAATTTCAAACTCGGGTTTCCGGATGTCCATGTTGGGTGGAAGATTACGTTATTCAAAATTAGATAGCTCTAGATTCCGTCTTTGTATCACAATGCGAGAAACATACCTACGTTTATGCATATTCTTCATTATTTAATTTCTTTAAATATAACACAGGACGATAATATTTGGTGGCAACAGTTTGAAAAGTGATGCGCACTTAACACTGAATCAACGTAAAATGCCAAAATGAAATTAATAGCCCTTCTGGGCTAAAGCCTTTTTTTGCTAAAAAAAAACTTTTGTAAAACACGCTTTTGTATAAATAATTAAAACTGAAAAATAAATAAATAAAAAACGAAAATCGGAAACTTCCAGATTTTATATTACGCCCGTTTTGCAGTTTTTCGTGTGTTACTTTTATATATTATATATCACGTTCTTCGCACTTAAACTACATAAAATTCAATTCAACAGCTACAAAACTATATCTACAAAACAGCAAATCTACATATCTTCAGAATTTTCGATACACAGTCTCGCGCGCTGGAGATAATGTTTTCTTCCGTGCAGTGTTGCCATTGCTCGCTTTGAAATTGCTGAGTTTGTTCATCAGAAATTCTTTAAAGCTTTACAAAATGTGAAATAGATAATAGAAAGAAACGGAATTTAAAATTCGGACTTACAAGTGATTCAACCTTTCCTGTTGAAGGGCTATGGGATTCAAAATTTGATGGTTCTAGGAGCCGTTGTTTTTTTCACAATGCGAGAAACATTTATACAGATTCTGCATTACTTAGTTTCTTTAAATATAATACAGGGTGATAACATTTGTTGGCAAGTTTGAAAAGTGAACCAATTCAAAAAGAGAAACGGCGGTAAATGGCATTTTGAAACTAATAGCAGTTTGGTTCTAAACCCCTTTTTGGCTAAAACCAACTCTTTGTAAAACATTTAAGGGGGCTCATACACCTTAAACCCCTCATGATCTTCGAATTATGTGACTGTTGCAAGAATTGAGATATTTTATTTATTTAAAAAAAAAATACTTCCAACCTTTTACAACTGACTACATAATATAGCTGCTTTCAGGAAGTTTGTGTTGCCACATACATTTTTGTAATTTAATTTGCTTTGTGACAAAATGTTTCGTCATGTTTCCACCTTGCGCGCATGATATTTTAAAAATGGCAAATGGTACATATTTGAAATTGGATGGAATTCTTTATATGGGCGTTATTTACTAACTGAACCAAAAATCTGATGAATATTATAATACTAAAAAATTTTATGCCATAAAACATTACAGATTTTTTTTAAATACATTTTATAAACTCAACTCCAAATTAAATAAAAATTTAACATGAAATTCTCAGTATTTTTGGTTCACAGTAGTTTCCAGATGTTATAAAAGCTATATATTAAATATGGAATTAATTATGCAACAGAATGTTTTAAACTGTGCGCCCAAGGTGAAAACATGACGAAAATTTTGTCACAAAGCGGATTAAATTATAAAAATATTTGTGGCAACAAAAACTTTTCGATTACTATTTCGGAAAGCAGCGATATTATGTATATATCCATAAAATGTTGGAAGTAATTGCTTTTAAAATAAATAAATTATCCCAATTCTTGCAACAGTCACATATTCGAATATCTTACGGGTTTTATGGTGTATGAGTCCCCTTAAAATGGATAAAATATTTTTAAAAAGAAAATATATAAAATATTATAAACATTCGCTTTAATTATTTTATACATGAGGATAAAATAATTGAAATAATTGATGAAAGATAAATATATATATATATATATATATATATATATATATATATATAATGTAATTAATGGAAGAGAGAGATTTACAAATATCAAATACAGTGTTTTTCAACATAAAGAATAAAAACACGAGCACCTAAATAATGAAATCTAATAAATTAATCGGATTATTAAAAGCCATTATTTTTACATCTACATCAGAAGCATCAAACGCATTTATTATTCTCGATACAAAATTGTAGATATTGTATAACTTTATTTAAGATTTAAATTTAATATAAAAATATGCTTTAAATTTAATATACATCAGTATAAAGGATTTATTCCCTGTAACAAATCAAATAGCAAGAAAATTGAGCGAGGGGCGCAATTAAACAAATAAGGACACTTGGTAACAAGGATGATAAATATTCTATCGGTTCAGTTGCATAAATGGAAATTTCGTTAGAATAAGGAGAAGGAAATCTATTCCAAGGAGAATTCTGATAAATTGAGTTACGTCTTAAAAGGCTGGAAGGAGAAAAGGACAAGTTTCCTCTCCTCTTCGAGCTCAGCGCCTGAGTTTTAGAAGAAAAAGATTCGGAGGGCGGCAGCAAAGACTAATATTGGCATTGTTCTTAACTGAAACTTTCTTAGCTATGAAGAAATAGTAGGAAGGAATTAAATTATACTATTTCGGTCATCCAAATAAGATTTATATCTTAAAAGTTAACTACGCCTTTTCTGAAAAATGCGAAATTTTACTTTTTCCTTAAAACTAAAGATTTAGACTAATTTGATAATTAAAGAAAATTAGTGGCACACGGATGGGTTTAGGTTCGAATCTGTGTTTGTGTCTGTAGTGTTTATGTGGAATAAAGACGCTTGAAATCGGTCGGTTTTCAAGTTCTGCAGAGATGTGGGTGGCAATTGGAGAGCTAGACTAGAGGTTTAAATTCTCGTAACCAACACAATGACGTAATGCGAAGCTCAATTAAGATTTTTATTTAATCGATTAATTTTAATCGATTAAGATTTTTATTTGTTGCTTGATTTAAAAAATGTATTCTTTAACACTCCCTCGGCGCTACAGGAATACATGTCTATACATCACAAATCTCTTCAGATATGAGTTGAAATTACCTCGACCAATTAGAAATATAGCAATTTCAGAATTTTCGAAAAAATCTTTATTATTATGTAAAGGAATAGGATTACAACTTCCTTTCATTACAACTTACTTTAATTAACCAAACTAACTTAACTTTGTAGAGATATAACTTCTGTAATAATTCGCATAAAATAGTCACAGAATTTTTACAGTTTTTTTTACCATGATTTGCATAGAATATTTACGTGAAATCGTCTGTCTTCTGATCAATATTTACTTGAAATTATGAGTCATAAATTGGATATAATATTTGAAACCACCTCTATTGTAATAATCATAAAATATATTTACATTAAAAGCAGCTCCATCGTTATAAATCGCACTGCACATTTACGTGAAATATAACTTTTGTTGTAATTCGCATAAAAACATTCCCAAAATTATTACAGTTTTTCTTACCATGATTTGCATAGACAATGTTATCTATCTTCTGATCAATATTTACATGAAATCATGTCATAAATTGCATAGAATATTTATGTGAATCCACCTCTCTTGTAATAATCATAAAATATATTTACGTTAAACTGTCTCCATCGCTATAGATCGCACTGCACATTTATGTGAAATATAACTTTTGTTATAATTCGCATAAAAACATTCCCAAAATTATTACAGTTTTTCTTACCATGATTTGCATAGACAATATTATCTATCTTCTGATCAATATTTACATGAAATTATCAGTCATAAATTGCATAGATTATTTATGTGAAACCACCACCTCTCTTGTAATAATCATAAAATATATTTACATTAATCTGTCTCCATCGCTATACATCGCACTGCACATTTACGTGAAATATAACTTTTGTTATAATTCGCATAAAAACATTCCCAAAATTATTACAGTTTTTCTTACCATGATTTGCATAGACAATATTATCTGTCTTCTGATCAATATTTACATTAAATCATCAGTCATAAATTGCATAGAATATTTATGTGAAACCACCTCTCTTGTAATAATCATAAAATATATTTACGTTAAACCGTCTTCATCGCTATAGATCGCACTGCACATTTACGTGAAATATAACTTTTGCTATAATTCGCATAAAAACATTCCCAAAATTATTGCACTTTTTCTTACCATGATTTGCATAGACAATATTATCTGTCTTCTGATCAATATTTACATGAAATCATGTCATAAATTGCATAGAATATTTATGTGAATCCACCTCTCTTGTAATAATCATAAAATATATTTACGTTAAACTGTCTTCATCGCTATAGATCGCACTGCACATTTACGTGAAAGATAACTTTTGTTGTAATTCGCATAAAAACATTCCCAAAATTATTACAGTTTTTCTTACCGTGATTTGCATAGACAATATTATCTGTCTTCTGATTAACTGCATAGAATATTTACTTGAAATCATGTGGCTTTTGATAAATTGCAAAGAATATTTATGTAAAATTATCTCTTGTGATAACTGGAAAATATATTTAAGTTTGCATAAGACATTTACGTGAAATTATTTGTCTTGTGATACACTGCACAGAATATTTACCTGAAATTATCTTTCATGTGATCAATTGCATAGAATGTTTAGGCCAAAACCATTTGGCTTGTGATAACTGGAAAATATATTTATGTCAAAGCGTCTCTGCCGCTATAGCTCGCACAGCACGTGAAGTTTAACTTTTGCAATAATTCGAGTGAGATATTTACAGAGTTACTACAGTTTTTCTTATGCTAATTTCCATAGACAATTTACATGAAACCATATTTCTGCGGTAAACAGAGTAGAACATTTAAATGAAATAATATCATTTTTCATAATTCGCATGCATCAACTTAGAATTCGGGAGTAAATTTCAAAATGATACAGATCTACGTTACAAATATTGATTTCAACATTCACACTAATCAACAAAGCGAGCTATTTGAAACAAACACTATTTATTTGAGTAAAAGCACACTATAAATAATTCAAGGCTAAAAATGGCGGTTCCATGAGTGTGTTTTTTATCCACATGGTAAACGAGCGACGTTTGTTAATCAGCTCTTTGCTGCACGTTGACCAAAGATGGCCGTAAATCAATAACACAGTTTCGTCCACATTCCAAACGATATCACGCAACACTTCGACAGACAGGAGCTTGATTGGGTTTTCCTTCCACTATGACATCTCAACAGCAACGTAGAGGGGGGTGGGATCGAGACCAGAAATTCCCTACCAACCCAAATATCGCCTTAAAAGGATGCATAATGTCATTATGTCACGATACTGCGACAAGTAGAAATACTGAATGAAGCAGAAGATATATCTCGGTAGAGGAATTTCGGTGGGCAACAACTGCCTTAGATACAGCTGTTCCATGCGCCAAACAATGAAACCTGATATTTTCTTTAAAACTTCTGCGAAAGTAGAAAGCGTAATGAAAAAATTATTCATTACGAAACCATTTTATTTAGTCTCTTATTTCTGCATTTCGAACAAAAATTATTTTTTTACGCTTAGAAGTGAAAATTTTATTGGTGTCTGTATTCCCGTTCGAAACAGAAGACTTCTTTAAGAGGACATATACACCTTAAAATCCGTAAGATCTTCGAATATGTGACTGTTGCAAGAATTGGGGTAACTTATTTATTTTAAAAGCAGTTACTTCCAGCGTTTTACAGCTGACAACATAATATAGCTGCTTTCTGAAATAGTCATCAGAAAGTTTGGGATGCCACAAATATTTTTATAATTTAATCCGCTTTGTGACAAAATGTTTTGTCATGTTTCCACATTGCGCGCACATTCTTGTTGCATAATTTAATTCCATGTTTAATATATAGCTTTTATAATATTTGAAAACTACCGTGAACCAAAAATTCTAAGAATCTCAAGTTAAATTTTTATTTTATTTGGAGTTGAGTTCATAAGATATATTTTAGTAAAAAAAATCTGTAATATTTTCGTCCATAAAATTTTTTAATATTAAAATATTCATCAGGTTTTGGGTTCAGTTAGAAAATAGCACCCATATAAAGAATTCCATCGAATTTCAAGTATGTACCATGAGCCATTTTTAAAATATCGTGAGCGCAAGGTGGAAACATAACGAAACATTTTGTCACAAAGCGGATAAAATTACAAAAACATTTGCGGCAACACAAACTTTCTGGTTACTAGTTCCCAAAGCAGCTATATTATGTAGTCAACTGTAAAATTTGGAAGTAATTGCTTTTAAAATAAATAAAATATCACAACTCTTGTAATAGTCACATATTCAAAGATCATAAGGGTTTAAAGTGTATGAGTCCCCTTAAGTATTAATCCTAAATATGTACTTCTAAATTCACTACTTCTTAGAAGAAATAAAGAATTTTATGCAATTATTTTACGCAATTATTTAGGCAATACAATTATTTTTATGCAATTTTATGCAAAGACTTTTATGCAATTATTTCCGTGTAAGTAGCTGGGTTCTATGACTACTAAATCTGACTTTTCAGATGGTTCTAGCGTAGGCCAGATATATGATAAATATAATTAATCAAGATATACGATAAACGAAATTTAGTATTTATCTTGATAAATGTAATGTCGAGGTATAAGGTATTTCTCCCACCTTCTTAGCATGCCTCTGTGGTGCAGTGGTCGGCACACTCGGCGTGTATTCGAGAGGGCCTTAGTTTCAGTTCCGACGTACCCGAACTAAAAAGAGTGAACGATGACTCTTCATCACCAGGATTTGGCGATTGGGTCCCCTAAAAGCCCAGTCTCCCTTTAAAAGGGAGAGTATATAAGAAATTTCTCCCGCCTTCTCAGCATGCATTCGTGGTGTAGTGGTTAGTACGCTCGACGCTAATTCGAGATGTCCGTGGTTCGATTTCCGGCGAGGGCACTGCTCATTTTTTACTTCAAATAAATTCAAATGCATAACTCAAAGTTATGTATTTGAATGTAGACATTCTCATATGACAGAACACATAAGGTACACCTAGATAAAAAATATAAAAAATAACATTTTTTTTTTCAGAATAAAACGACAGGGAAACCCATTTATCATCGGAAATATCTAGATTCGTCATGAAGAAGGTTAACGATCACCAAACGCATTTGTAACGTGACAATACCTAAGGTTAAAAGACAGTTTTTTTTTTTTTTTTTTTTTTTTTTTTTTTTTTTTTAATTTTATTCTGACGTCAAAGATGAGATGCGACGAGAAATTCTCAGTTCTCGTTCTTAGTTTATCACATCCAGAATTCTTTTTTTATGTTACGACATACAATATCCTTTCTCGTTATGACTTACTGAAAGCGGACGAATTTAAAATCTTTTATTGATTTAGATAAGGGACATTTTCATAGCTATTCACAGAGACCATCAAATAAAATCCCATGGTATTTAAAATATGGCCAAGTTACGTTTAAGTTTCCACTGCACAGAAGGAATGTGTTAAGTTTAAATTACAGGCAAATTACATTTCTTATGTATTATAAGTATATACAGAACGGTTAAAGAAAGCTTAAAAGGCTCCTTTTTAAATTCATTTTCGCCATATACAGGGGAATTGAACAAGAGGGCAAACCTTTAGGCTGTTACAGAAGGTAACGAAAATATACCCGAAGGTAACGAGCAATATCCGTCATAGAATGTATGGTATGTCATAGAAGTATGCCATATAAGCTATAGAAGTATGGTATAGAAGTATGTCATATACATAGTATGTCATAGAAGGTAACGAGCAATATTCGTCATAGAACGTATGGTACGTCACAGAAGGTAACTAGCAATATCCGTCATAGAATGTATGCTACGTCATAGAAGGTAACGGGTAATATCGGTCATAGAATATATGGTACATCACGGAAGGTAACGAGCAATATGCGCCATAGAATGTATGGTACGTCATATAAGATAACGAGCAATATCCGTCATAGAATGTATGCTACATCATAGAAGGCAACGAACAATATCCGTCATAGAATGTATGGTACGTCATAGAAGGTAACGAGCAATATCCGTCATAGAATGTATGCTACGTCATAGAATGTATGCTACGTCTGAGGGCAACGAGCAATATCCGTCATTGAATGTATGCTACGTCATAGAAGGCAACGAGCAATATCCGTCATAGAATGTATGCTACATCATAGAAGGTAACGAGCAATATCCGTCATAGAATGTATGCTACGTCATAGAAGGCAACGAGCAATATCCGTCATAGAATGTATGTTACGTCATAGAAGGTAACGAGCAATATCCGTGATAGAATGTATGCTACGTCATAGAAGGCAACGAGCAATATCCGTCATAGAATGTATGCTACGTCATAGAAGGTAACGAGCAATATCCGTCATAGAATGTATGCTACGTCATAGAAGGTAACGAGCAATATCCGTCATAGAATGTATGCTACGTCATAGAATGTATGCTACGTCTGAGGGCAACGAGCAATATCCGTCATTGAATGTATGCTACGTCATAGAAGGCAACGAGCAATATCCGTCATAGAATGTATGCTACATCATAGAAGGTAACGAGCAATATCCGTCATAGAATGTATGCTACGTCATAGAAGGCAACGAGCAATATCCGTCATAGAATGTATGTTACGTCATAGAAGGTAACGAGCAATATCCGTCATAGAATGTATGCTACGTCATAGAAGGCAACGAGCAATATCCGTCATAGAATGTATGCTACGTCATAGAAGGTAACGAGCAATATCCGTCATAGAATGTATGCTACGTCATAGAATGTATGCTACGTCACGGAAGGTAACGAGCAATATCCGTCATAGAAGGTAACGAGCAATATCGGTCATAGAATATATTGTACATCACGGAAGGTAACGAGCAATATGTTGCGCCATAGAATGTATGGTACGTCCCGGAAGGTAACAAGCAATATCCGTCCAAGAATGTATGGTACGTCATAGAAGGTAACGAGCAATATTCGTCATAGAATGTATGGTACGTCACGGAAGGTAACGAGCAATATCCGTCATAGTATGTATGGTACGTCACGGAAGGTAACGAGCAATATCGGTCATAGAATATATGGTACATCACGGAAGGTAACGAGCAATATACGTCATAGAATGTATGGTACGTCCCGGAAGGTAACGAGCAATATCCGTCATAGAATGTATGCTACGTCATAGAATGTATGCTACGTCTGAGGGCAACGAGCAATATCCGTCATTGAATGTATGCTACGTCATAGAAGGCAACGAGCAATATCCGTCATAGAATGTATGCTACATCATAGAAGGTAACGAGCAATATCCGTCATAGAATGTATGCTACGTCATAGAAGATAACGAGCAATATCCGTCCAAGAATGTATGGTACGTCATAGAAGGTAACGAGCAATATCCGTCATAGAATGTATGGTACGTCACGGAAGGTAACGAGCAATATCCGTCATAGTATGTATGGTACGTCACGGAAGGTAACGAGCAATATCCGTCATAGAATGTATGGTACGTCACGGAAGATAACGAGCAATATCCGTCATATTATGTATGCTACGTCATAGAAGATAACGAGCAATATCGGTCATAGAATATATGGTACATCACGGAACGTAACGAGCAATATGCTGCGCCATAGAATGTATGGTACGTCCCGGAAGGTAACGAGCAATATCCGTCATAGAATGTATGCTACGTCATAGAAGGAAACGGGCAATATCGGTCATAGAATATATGGTACATCACGGAAGGTAACGAGCAATATGCGCCATAGAATGTATGCTAGATCATAGAAAGCAACGAGCAATATCCGTCTACGTCATAGAAGGTAACGAGCAATATCCGTCATAGAATGTATGGTACGTCATAGAAGGTAACGAGCAATATCCGTCATATTATGTATGCTACGTCATAGAAGGTAACGAGCAATATCGGTCATAGAATATATGGTACATCACGGAAGGCAACGAGCAATATGCGTCATAGCATGTATGGTACGTCATAGAAAATAACGAGCAATATCCGTCATAGAATGTATAGTCGGAACTCACGGCGAGCCGCTAGGTGGCATTGTAAATAAATGGTATAAAAAGGGTCGTCATCAAATCCAACGGCATTTTCTACCGTAGATTTCCGACAAGATTGCTGATTATACGAACCATGAAATTTCCATGGCGATGAATTTGTCGAGGTGGTTCCATAGCTTGGCCACCAAGATAACCGGATCTCTCGTGTTCGGACGTTTCCTGTAGACCCATATCAAAAGCTTAATCTACGACTGCCCATTTGAAACCAATACGGTCTAGTTGCCAGAATCGCCGTTATTGCCGGCGATATTCGGGAACGCCTGGTGTCTTCGCAAAGTGCGTCTTTCCCCTATCCCGCACGTGTGAAGCCTGCATTACAGCTGGTGGTATGTCTTTTGAGCAATTTGTGTGACTATGTCCCATTAATGAAATGTTTTCTCAAATATCTCCTCTCATTCTTGAGCTAATTCTTTAAATATTAACAGTGAAAAACTACCCTGTAACTTTCCACTGCTTGCTTTCCGACCACTATATGAAGAATATTTCTCGTATAGCTTCTATGACCCCCTAAAGTTTTGCACTGTTGTTCAAGTTCCCCCTGCATGATCCGTTTCCCGTCTAAAGGAAATGGATGTTTTCTTTAAAGTCACCGTTGAAATAAATAACCTTTCTCACATAGAAGCATAAGCCATTGAACTTCGGATTTGCATAATTTTAATTTACCTCGTTTCTATGCTTAAGAACAACAGCTCATTATCTGCAACGCTCTTCTGTAAATGAGAATACATGCGTATTTCTCCTGCCTTCCTAGCGTGCCTTCATGGTGTGGCGGTCTGCTCGCTGGGCCGGTATTTCCAGAGGTCCGTGGTTCGATTCCCCGCGAAGGCGTTGCATATTTTTCATCTTGCCTTCTTCCAAAAAGTGTAAATGTCTCTACAGTGGCGCCCGAACTAAAAGGGTGGTGGATGATGATTTCTCCCCACCCACCATTTGGTGATCGGGTCCCCTAAAAACAGCAGTCTCTCTTTAAAAAGAGGGGGATATATAAGGTATTTCTCCCGCTTTCCTAGCGTGCCCTAGTGGTGTAGTGGTCTGCAAGGTAGGCCGGTATTCCAGAGGTCCGTGGTTCGATTCCCGGCGATGGCGTTTGCAAATTTTTCGTTTCTGCTGCTTATAAAAGAAGCCTTAATGTCTCTAAAAGGGATATATCGAGTTGTTTAAGCAATTATAACGTTTATTACTTCTACAGTAAGCCTTATCTTTTTGTTTAATGTATTATCAAGCAACATACAGAAGTTTATTTATAAACTGAAGTTTCAAGCAATAAAAAAGCATCTTTTAAAGCTCCTTTACGTTTTTTCTGAAATGTTATACAATCATACCAATGCTTTATCAGCCTCGAATCCACGACCATCGGCACGTGGCTAGTTGAAAAAAAAAATACATAGAAAAAAAAAATCAAAGCAATGATTAAATCAGTTTATGAGAAAGGGAGGTGCTTGTTCTTTATAATGCTTCTTTGATTGACGCTAATTTAAAAATTCTGCACATCAAACTAAATTTGGAAGCATGTAATAGGATTTTACTTAATGAATTTGGAATTAGGTGGTAATTACAAACTTATTCTTTACGTTGAACGCTTCCGACATGAAAGAAAATGGCAGCGTTTTTTTAATTAGTTGTCACTATTCTCTAAGTTCAAAATAATGTGCGTCAGCTAAGCATTATCATTGCATGCGAGAATGCAGATTTCACCTATCTGCACGGATGAGAAAATTATAGGCTTCGTAGAAAATACGTCAGCTCGCGAATCGATTGATCATCAGTTAAAAGTACGCCCTATTCTCGCTTAGTAGGTTACCAGAATTTAGAAAATTTAAATAATGTACAACAATTGACATTAAAGGTTCTAAGTAACATAGAATTATGCATTTAGTCCAATAGCAAACTCAAAAAAAAAAAAAAAATAAATAAATAAATAAATAAAACAAACCTCCGGTAACGTACAGTTCACACTTGAAAAGAACTTAGATATTGAAGTTAAGAGTTATATAAGATGACAATTTTTACTTTCTTGTATGAAGAGAAGGAAGTATTGTAATCACAAAAAATTTCGTGTACCCTGTTTTCAACGAAAATATTCATTTTGAACGGTATCGAAAGCAAATTTAACGATGTTTTTGCGAGACATCTCTACGTAATGATAGAACAAAGGGCTCTTTTTCCACAAACGAATTATAAAACTGGTTTAAAATGGATTCAGAAGATATCGTTTCATGGCGGCTGTACATACGTACGTATCTCGCATAACTCGAAAACGAGTAGCCTCATATCGTTCAAATTTTGTGTATAGCAGAGTTATAACTTGAAGTTCTACAACTCCCGTTTTGGTTCTAATCGACCATGCCGAAAGTATATAAATATATATATATATATATATATATATACCCACTCTATTACTCGAAACGACGATCTCAATTTTTTTAATCTTATATGTTGGTAAATGAAGTATTTTTTGCTTTAAATATTGAATTATGTTGTTCTTATCTACCGGTTAAGGTTTTATGCCTTTAGTTAATCTGCATGCAATAGTTGTAGAATTATCAACCATTCAAAAGTTGTTTAAGTGAGGCTGAGCCTATTTTTTTAACCATAGTAGTCATATTTGTTTACATTTGAAACTTAGCAGAATAGCGGATTTGTTGCCCATCTAGAGAAACTAAGTTTCGCAACAACAAAGTTAACGTCTTCTCTTATTATTTCGAATTAAATCATGTTTAATCCATTCTGGAATTATCATTTAAGGGGCTCATACACCTTAAATCCCTTAACACCCTTCGAATATGTGACTGTTGCAAGAATTGGAATATTTTATTTATTTTAAAATCAATTACCTCCAACTTTTTACAGCTGACTACATGATATAGCTGCTTTGGAAACTAGTAACCAGAAAGTTTGTGTTATCACAATTTTTGTAATTTAATCCGCTTTGTGACAAAATATTTCGTCACGTTTCCACCTTGCGCGCTTGATATTTTAAAAATGGTTTATGGTACATACTTAAAATTGGATGGAATTCTTTGTATGACCCCTATTTTTTAACTGAACCAAAAATTTGATGAATGTTTTAATATTAAAAAATTTTATGGACGGAAACATTACAGGTTTTTTTTAATAAAATACATTTTATAAACTCGACTCCAAATAAAATAAAAACTGAACATGAAATTCTTAGAATTTTTGGTTCACAGTAATTTCCAAATGTTATAAAAGCTATATATTAAATATGGAATTAAATTATGCAACAGAATGTTTTAAACTGTGCGCGCAAGGTGAAAACATGACGAAAATTTTGTCAGAAAGCTGATTAAATTATAAAAATATTTGTGGCAACAAAAACTTTTCGATTACTATTTCGGAAAGCAGCGATATTATGTATACAGCCATAAAATGTTGGAAGTAATTGCTTTTAAAATAAATAAGTTATCCCAATTCTTGCAACAGTCACATATTCGAATATCTTACGGGTTTTATGGTGTATGAGTCCCATTAAAATGGATAAAATATTTTTAAAAAGAAAATATATAAAATATTATAAACATTCGCTTTAATTATTTTATACATGAGGATAAAATAATTAAAGTGATGAAAGATAAATATATATATATATATATATATATATAATGTAATTAATGGAAGACAGAGATTTACAAATATCAAATATAGTGCTTTTCAACATAAAGAATAAAAACACGAGCACCTAAATAATGAAATCTAATAAATTAATCGGATTATTAAAAGCCATTATTTTTACATCTATTTCAGAAGCACCAAACGCATTTATTATTCTCGATACAAAATTGTAGATATTGTATAACTTTATTTAAGATTTAAATTTAATATAAAAATATGCTTTAAATGATAAAACATGATGAAAAATGTTGTCACAAAGCGGATTAAATTATAAAAATATTTGTGACAACACAAAATTTCTGATAACTATTTCAGAAAGCAGCTATATTATGTAGTCAGCCGTAAAAAGTTGGAAGTCATTGCTTTCAAAAAATAAATAAATTATCCCAATTCTTACAACAGTCACATATTCAAAGATCTTATGGGTTTCAAGGTGTACGAGTCCCGTTAAATTATTAAATTATCGCTAATACTGACTCAGCATTCTGTCCACAACGGTTTAATTCATTTTGCACACCTTCAGTGTCTTTTTGCCGAGTGGGACCGAAAGAAAACTTTTAGTTTAGTGCGTTCAAAAATATGCCTTCTTGCCCGTTGGCCGAATAGCTTGTTTTTGCGTAGCAACTCTTTTAATTGTAAAAATTATTTTTTTAATTCTTTTAACTGTATTTGCTGTTTTATGTTTTTTTTATATATCTATTAATTTTTAATGAAGATATTGAGGTTTTATGCACTTTTGCCTTTTCGTGAAGTTAGAACTAAATGATTTGAATTAAAATCTATCTCTAATGATATTCCACGAATAAGTTTAAATAAATCGCGGCATAAAATGCGTATAATTTAATATTACGTTATGATGTTGAGATGGCCCCAACTTGTCAGCAACAATAGTAGTGAACTGCTATGAACTGGAAATTACACAAACTCTTAAGAAGGGTTTAACTCCCTTTTTTTTCACTTTAGAAATCACAGCTGCGTTCACTTGACGCTCACAAACTACGCCGACCCGGCGGTTGAACAAAATAGACAAAAATGCAACTAAAAATAAACTTGTGTGCGTCTGTGAGTATGTCAAAGCATCGAGGGCTATCTGCCTAAGAGGAGGGATGCCTTCGTGGAGGACTTTCTAAGGGAAACTGACTCGTATACACGTTACACATGGGGAAAAAACCACGAAAACGCCCATGCAGCCAGCCCGTTCGCGGGATTCGAACCTCGGACCGAACTACCAGTGTTCAGCGACTTTACCTCTCGACCGCTGGTGGGCCGTCCTAAAAATAAATGACAGGATGAATAAACAACGAAGTCACTATCTACGAGGCTCTATAATCGTAACTAACTTAACCGCGTTCTAAGATACAGCTGAGATTCAGCAAACTTTCTGATTAAGAATTTGAAAGATTTCAACGAACTGTCGAAATAGGCACACAGGCCGAAACGCGCGGTTCTTAAACTTTCTACCAAGCAACCTTCACGCTCGTGATTCAAGAAGCACACTTACAATCTCGTTTCCCTTCTATTTAAATTCAAATTACTTCTGCTAAAATTTGAATACTCTGCGCGTTCTACCACGATTTACCTACTATGGCATTGGCAATTCTAGGGGAAAGTAAAGGCTTGACAGGAAAGATAGCTTAAAACCCGTTCTTATAAACCATAAAGTACATGTCTTGATGCGATTATATAACGTAAAATTTATATATATGTAATAATAAAATTCCATAGTCAAGAATACAATTAAAATTCTAACTGTATGTTCTTTTCATTCTTAATGGCGACGTTCTCTTATTTGAAAGTACGTGGAATTAAATCCACAGCCCCGTAGTCAAGTTGTTTTTCCCGCTTTTTCTACACGTACAGTTATAGAATGTTCTGGAAATATTTCAAGCGAACTGGATTGGCTGACGAGGCTGACGTCATTTCTTGGAAACTCCGCCTTTCCAGAGGCTATAAAAGGACTCGCAAAAGGAATATCGGAGCTTTTTCTTTAATGTCACGATGCAGTAAACTTCATACAAAAAGTTATTAGTAATTCTTTTTATTTACTCCGGATATCTGATTTTTGTAACTGCTATTTCTCCTGAATAGTAATAAATGGATCCTGTTTTTTAAACTTATCGTCTGATTATTTAAGCTGCGACTAAAGCTGATACATCACATATGTGATGTCCAGATCCGGATAAGATATCAGGAGTAAATAAAAGAATTACTAATAATACTAATAATTACTAATTACTAATTTACTAATAACTTTTTGTATGAAGTTTACTGCATCGTGACGTTAAAGAAAAAACTCCGATATTCCTTTTGAGAGTCCTTTTATAGCTTCTGGAAAGGCGGAGCTTCCAAGAAATGACGTCAGCCTCGTCGGCCAATCCAGTTCGCTTTAAATATCTCCAGAACATTCTAAAACTATACGTGTAGAAAAGGCGGGGAAAACAACTTGACTACGAGGTTGCGGATTTAATTCCACGTACTTTCAAATAAGAGAACGTCGCCATTAAAAATGAAAAGAACATACAATTAGAATTTTTAAGTGTATTTTGACTATGGAATTTTATTATTACATATATATTTCTTCTCAATGGCAGATTCTGAACAGTTACAGTGTAACCGGTCCATTAATCTATACAAGGCCAGATACTGTGGTCTCTTTATTATGGAGGCAGCTAATAGGTGGTCCACCATCGCCTCCTATGAAGGGACGTACAGTTACAACCATGCTTTCTCCGGGATTCGAACCCAGGCCCTTCGGTATCGCAGTCAGATTACGGGGTCCTTTCCTTCCTACCTCTGCCGCTTTGGCTTGAGAGAGAATGGTAACTGTGAATGTGGGGAGGAGGGTCATCCAGATCATTTTGTGTTGTCCTGACCACACACAGCACTTAACAGCCTCAAACAACCAGGAGACAGATTCTGGCCAAATTGGTTTCAGAATCTACAAAGTAACAGATTTGCCCAGCGGAAACTGAAAACAATAATTGACTACTGTACTAGCAATTACTTTTCTGACGCTAGAAGATAGTAGTCCTAAAAGTCTATATAAGCTAGTTCAATATGTCAGCAACAGAGTATGTGATATGTATGTTCAATATATCATTTTGTATTTATGCTATGCCAGGTTCTCATACATAAAGTTCGTACTGTATCTGAATACTGTGATGTATCTGTAGATGTTTATATCTTTTATTTATGGTACTTAATTTATACGAAGGATCACGCGTACCTCAATGGCATGCTTCTTGTATACTTTAACTATCATGATAACGTATATGTATGGGTGTGCATATCAATATGAGTGAGAGTATGTATACTTTTATTTGTATACATTTATGTATGTAATATTTATGTATATTACGTATGTATGTTATATTACGTATATATGTATATTACGTATGTATGTTATATTACGTATATATGTATATTACGTATGTATGTATGTATGTATGTTACGTATGCATGTGTTTATGTATGGTATATTTATGTATATTACGTATGTATGTATGTTATATTTATGTATATTACGTATGTATGTATGTATGTATGTATGTTACGTATGTCTATATTTATGTATGTTATATTTATGTATATTACATTTATGCATGTTATATTTATGTATATTACATTTATGTATGTAAGTGTGTATATTACATTTATGTTACAATATTTATGTATGTAAGTGTGTATATTACATTTATGTTACAATATTTATGTATGTAAGCTGTATATGAGTTGGTATTTATTTGTATATACATACATTTTGATCGTACTTTTCTTGAAATGTCTTGTATGCACATGTTTATATTTCTTTGTACATTGTTGTTTCGGAATATTTATGTATGTGTGTATATTACATTTATGTATGTAATATTTATGTATATTACGTATGTATGTTATATTACGTATATATGTATATTACGTATGTATGTTATATTACGTATATATGTATATTACGTATGTATGTTATATTACGTATATATGTATATTACGTATGTATGTTATATTACGTATATATGTATATTACGTATGTATGTATGTATGTATGTATGTTACGTATGTATGTATTTATGTATGGTATATTTATGTATATTACGTATGTATGTATGTTACGTATGTCTGTATTTATGTATGCTATATTTACGTATATTACATTTATGCATGTTATATTTATGTATATTACATTTATGCATGTTTTATTTATGTATATTACATTTATGTTACAATATTTATGTATGTAAGCTGTATATGAGTTGGTATTTATTTGTATATACATGCATTTTGATCGTACTCTTCTTCAAGTGTCTTGTATGCACATGTTTATATTTCTTTGTACATTGTTGTTTCGGAATATTTATGTATGTGTGTATATTACGTTTATGTATGTAATATTTATGTATATTACGTATGTATGTTATATTACGTATGTATGTTATGTTACGTATATATGTATATTACGTATGTATGTATGTTACGTATGTATGTATTTATGTATGTTATATTTATGTTTATTACATTTTACATTTATGTTACAATATTTATGTATGTAAGCTGTATACGAATTGGTATTTATTTATATATACATACATTTTGATCGTACTCTTCTTCAAGTGTCTTGTATGCATATGTTTATATTTCTTTGTACATTGTTGTACTGTTCTTTAAGTTCCTTGTATGCACATGTATATCTCTTTTTTGCATTTTATAAAGGTCGTCTGCTCAGCCGCCGCTGCCCAGGGCTGCGGCCTGGTAGCTAGTGGTTGACTCCCGCCGAGTTGGTAACCAATTCTGTATGGATATATCTATACCTGGGTCGGAAGCCAACTCAGCGGTTTACCTTCCCTAACCATTATAACGATCGAACGGCGTAATATTTATATTTGATAGTAAAATCCGAAAAATTACTCCAAGTTTCTTAGAATGTAAAAGAGATAAAAATAGCATTTATAAGTTACTGTGATGGAAAATCGCACTATGGTTTGTTTTTATAAATTTTCAGGCTATACTTTTAACGCTCTACTATCAAAGTCATTTAAATTATTACTTCTTAATTCCTAGAAATGGAAGCATACAAAAAAGTTTACATATTGTTACGAATTTTGTATTTAGATGGGTAATTTTAGTAGAATTAATATTTAAAATTGTTTTATTTTTCTGTGTAATGTAGCGCGAGACAAATTTTAAGAGAAAGCTATGGCGGAAAATTAAGAATATGGGGATACGTGCATTTAACATTGAGTAAATGGGTATCTGGGTAATTTGAACTGAGATTGAATAAATGTAATTGACCACTATGTTAGCTGTAACCGTAATTCCATACACTTATTGCTTTCCAGTAATTTCAAGAAGGAGAATGTGCTAGAAATATCTCGTGCAGCTGACTGAAAACTGCTTAGTGCGAAGAGAGAGTATCTACTCTTAGTTGTTTAGTTAACTGCTTTTGTGGTTGTTGCGAGTTCAATGTGAGATCGGATTAGCTTTTCTCTTTAGATGCGATTTGCATTGCATGGTGTTTAACGTTTTTAGTAGTTTGAAGTATAACTACTGATTGTATTGCGTGATATACTGAACACTTATAGGAATATACGTGAGGAAAAATTCCAGTTTTCTGTTATATGTCTTTTGATGAGAATAAATTTTATTAACCTTTTATCGGACTTGTGCATTCAATCTATTACGAACCCGTGAGCACAAAACAATATTATATTTTAAAGTCATAACTTAAAAAACAAAACAGCAGTAGGTTTATAATTCTTTGTGGTTAAAACAATTTTTGCGCTGTGTATTTATTTAACTTACATGGAAACGGCAGAACTTAAATTGATTTCTTAACACTGATCTCTTAAGAGGGCTCATACACCTTAAACCCTTTACGATCTTTGAATATGTGACTGTTGCAAGAATTGGGATATTTTATTTATTTTAAAAGCAATTACTTCCAACTTTTTACAGCTGACTACAGAATATAGCTGCTTTGGGAACTAAATTTTGTGTATTGCCACAAATATTTTTGTAATTTAATCCACTTTGTGACAAAATATTTCGTCATGTTTCCACCTTGCGCGCGTGATATTTTAAAAATGGCTAATGGTACATACTTGAAAGTTGATTGAATTCTTTATATGGACACTATATTCTACCTGAACCAAAAATTTGATGATTATTTTAATATTAAAAAATTTTATGCGCAAGAACATTACAGATTTTTTAATAAAATACATTTTATAAACTCAACTGCAAATAAAATAAAAATTTAACATGAAATTCTTAGAATTTTTGGTTCACAATAGTTTGCAAATGTTATGAAAGCTACATATTAAATATGAAATCAAATTATGTAAAAGAATGTATTAAACTGCGCGCGCAAGGTTAAAGCATGACGAAAATTTTTGTCACAAAGCGGATAAAATTATAAAAATATTTGTGGCAACCCAAACCTTCTGATGACTATTTCAGAATGCAGCTATTTTATGTATTCAGCTGTAAAAAGTTGGAAGTAATTGCTTTTAAAATAAACAAGTTATCCCAATTCTTGCAACAGTCACATATTCGAAGATCTTATGTGTTTTAAGGTGTATGAGTCCCCTTAAATAACATCAATTACATTCTCTTATGCCTTTTCTTAGTTTAATATTTCATTTAAATATACCCTATTTACATTATATCCAAGACATCCTTGACATCCTTATACATCCAAGGCTCCAATTAATTACAAAAGATCATATGTAACTATTATAAACTGGCTATTGTATTTAAATATCATCAACTGCTATTTCGCTCAGAATAATCAAATGATATTATGATAACACTTTCCAAGTTACATTTCAAGGAATGATAAATATTAATAGTTTATGCCTTTATAACTTGTAAAGAAGATGATAAAATTCATGAGAAGTCACATCTTTGAACTAGGAATTAAGAATGCAAATCAAAGCATTTATGCTGAAGACGTCTAAGATGTCATTTCATTTTTATTTCCTTTTGTATCGTAAAAGATAGCGAGACGTTTTCAAATATCCCATAAAAGTCAGTAACACATAGTTGTCTTGGTAAAGCTAGATTTAGCGGCGCCGGAATTTTCAAAGTAAAACTTTAGTAGAATATGTCATTGGATAATAATCAGTATCCAAAAACTTCTGTCGGTTCACATGCCTGAAACAGAATGTGAACTACTAGAGCATTAAGGGGGCTCATACACCTTAAACCCCTTATGATCTTCGAATATGTGACTGTTGCAAGAATTGGGATAACTTCTTTATTTTAAAAGCAATTACTTCCAACTTTTTATGGCTGACTAGATAATATAGCAGCTTTCTGAAATCGTAATCAGAAAGTTTGTGTTGCCACAAATATTTTTATAATTTAATCCACTTTGTGACAAAAATTTTCATCATGTTTTCACCTTGCGCGCACAGTTTAAAATTATCTGTTGCATTATTTAATTCCATAGTTTATATATGGCTTTTATAACATTTGGAAACTACTGTAAACCAAAAAAAACTGAGAATTTCATGTTAAATTTTTATTTTATTTGGAATTGAGTTTATAAAATGTATTTTATCAAAAAAATCTGTAATGTTTTCATGCATAAAATTTTTTAATATTAAAATATTCGTCAGATTTTTGGTTAAGTTAGAAAAAAGTGCCGATATAAAGAATTCCATCCAATTTCAAGTATGTACCATTAGCCATTTTTAAAATATCGTGCGCGGAAAGTGGAAAATGACGAAAAGGTTTGTGACAAAGCTGATTAAATTACAAGAATATTTGTGGCAACACAAACTTTCTGGTTACTAGTTTCCAAAGCAGCTATAGGAGTCAGCTGTAAGAGATTGGAGGTAATTACTTTTCAAATAAATAAAATATTTCAATTCTTGCAACAGTCGCATAATTCGAAGCTCATAAGGGGTTTAAGGTGTATGAGCCCCCTTAAAAAAAAAGACAGCAGTAGGTTTATAATTCTTCATGGTTAAAACAATTTTTTCGCTGTGTATTTTTTTATCTTACATGGGAACGGCAGAATTTAAAATCATTTCTTAACACTGGTCTCTTAAATAACATAAATTACATTCTCTTATGCCTTTTCTTAGTTTATTATTTCATTTAAATATATTCTATTTACATTATATCCAAGACATCCTTGACATCCTTACACATCCAAGGCTCCAAGTAATTACAAAACATTATATGTAACTATTATAAACTTGTTACTGAATTTAAATATCTTCAACTGATATTTCGCGCAGAGTGAAAATGATATTATGAATAACATTTTCCAAGCTATCTTTCAAGAGATATTAATTAAATATTAATAATGTAATTATTAATATTTAATTAATTATTAATAGTTTATGTTCTTACTTGTCACGAAGCTGATAAAATTCACGAGAAGTCACATCTTTGAACTAGGAATTAAGAATGCAAATCAAAGCATTTATGCTGAAGACGTCTAAGATGTCATTTCATTTTTATTTCCCTTTGTATCTTAAAAGATAGCGAGGGTTTTCAAATATCCCATAAAAGTCAATAACACATACTTGTCTTGTTAAAGCTAGGTTTAGCGGCGCCGGAATTTTCAAAGTAAAACTTTAGTAGAGTATGTTAGAGGGTATTAATCAGTATCCAAAAACTTCTGTCGGTTGACATGCCTGAAACAGAATGTGAAATACTAGAGCATTAAAAGAAAATATCTGATGTGGAAATCACATGACTTCCTGGTACGGCCTATTAAATTGCACACATTTTTGTTGTTCTTGGTAGAGACATTATGTATTTTTGGAAGCAAGAGAGATGAAAAATTAGCAAAACCTCCGCCGGGAATCGAACCGAGGACCTTACGCGCTTATAACTTCATTTCAGTTTATTTCCTAGAATTTCATTAGAGAGATATTTTTCATTCGATCAATTCAGTTGCCAGTTTGTGGTATGGCAAAATACATAAAAGCTCAAAACATATTTATAAAAAAATTATAAAATATAGATACACCTAACATACCAAATACATAATTCAGAAGTCAAACAACAGAAATCAGCGTTATATTTTCCAAATTTTCACAGGACTAGTTTCGATGGTTTTACCGAACCACCATCCTCAGCTGCAAAACCGCAAATGAACAAGAGAACAAGATAGGAATTAATGATTAGATAAGATAAGAAAGCCTGGACAAGAATAAGCAGGTGGCGCCATCTGTTGATGAAACCAGAACTAAAACATAATTTCTTTAAAGTCCGAAGGCAAAGATGGATTGGAATTAGAATAGAAAGATCTTTTTGAATGTGAAATGCCTCTAGAAAACCCAGTTCTCCAATGGAAGACGTTTCTTAAATAATTTTGGCAGCAGAAAAATTGAAAGTGTGATTTTCGGACCAACAAATTTCCTTAACCTTAAAATTATCCGGACCTTAAAATTTCGAGTCAAGGAACATGAGGCACATGTTAAAAAAAAAAAAAGGAAACACAGACGTCTTCTGTTGTTCAACATTGTTGGTTGGCCCTCGCCGGGACTCGAACCACGGGCTCCACGAAATACGCGCCGAGTGTGCTGACCACTACACTACCAAGGCATGCTAAGAAGGCGGGAGAAATAGCTTATACATTGATGCCTATAATTCCCTCTAGGCTTCTTTAAACATCTACTGGGACTTATATAATCCATTGCGTCTGAAAGAGTTAAAAGATGTCCGGCGCCCATGTCCGACATCTCAGAATTAGTTACATGTTTGGAGAAAATTAATGTCATTAAATAAACAGCAAGTGCAGACTTGGATGGACGTTGATAATTATGCTCCCGTCACCCTCTGTCAAAACGATGACGAAATAATCTAACATGAGCTGGGAAGGAGAAAGATGATGATGATGAGGAGGAGGAGCGAGAGTATGATGATGAACACGATACGCAGAGCAAAGCTACGTGGAAGGAAACTGACTAAAGTTTGTAGTTTTTTCATCAGTTGTGCCGAGCTGTTTTCGTGTCAGTTAGCATAGAAGCTTCACAGTACATAAAGGACATTTTAAGAATCTTGTAACAATAATGTAAGCAGCAATGTAAAGTGATATGTCATCACACTAAAATATTCGCACCTATCATATAATAGTACATATGGTAATTTTAGAATGTTGTTTATTTTGAGAAATAATAAATAAATAAAATATAGTATAATAATTGAATAGGGTATTTTTCCGTTTCTCAGGCTAAAAATCTCGCCTGAGATTATTATTTTATTTATTTATTTATTATTTATTTATTTATCAAAATAATGAATAAATTATTTATTTATTTATTATTTTGAGAAATAATAAATAAATAAAATATAAGTATAATAACTGAATAGGGTACTTTTCCGTTTCTCCGGCGCCAATCTCGCCAAGTAGACTTTGTTGGCGACAGCATACAGTGTACACATAAAAAATGCTAACAAATCTTAGTTCTAAGAATTTTTGATTTTGATATGGTTTGATTTTAATATGGTTTAAAATATTGTAAAAAGACAATAAATAAAGACAATAAATTTGCAAAAAGACATTAATTTAAGAATTTATTACGCTTTCATAGTTCAACATCCTGATTCGCCGGTTCTTATCAAGCGACCCCAAGCGATCTCATACTACGCTACAAAATCTAATTTTTGTAAACTACGCTACAAAAATCTAATTCTCTCAGTACTTATCTACATTAATATCAAGTTAAATCTTAATTTGGAATGTAAGTTTAAATGCAAGAATTATTATTTTAATTCGTAAGAATAGCTTACTCATAAATTATGTAAAATTATGTTTCGCCTTCCGGTGAGCGGTGTGATTACATCGTAATTGACTTAACTACCGTGAATGGTCTTAGGGCATAAAATTGAACTATCTTGTAAAACTTCTATGTAATTGTATACCAGTATTGAAAGAAAGTCTTATCAGACTGATTGTTTGTTTGTTTTTGTTTGTTTTTGTTTGTTCAATCAGTCTGATAAGACTGATTGTTTTTCAAAACAAGCTGCGACTTGTTTTGAAAATGATATAAAAGTTTTGAAAATGATATATGTAAAAGGTTACCAGCGAAGATATTCCATTTGGCATCAATTGTACCATTTTTGGCGACTTTATCGTTTATGCCGGGAAAAGAGAAAAGTACCCTGAATAGTATAAAATCATGTGCATATGTTTTAATTTAAATAATTTATATTATTTTTAGTCAAAATTGTTTTTAACGGTCTTAGCTCTATTATGTTTTAGGTTTTCATCTGTATTTTACAATGTTTAATGAAGGTGTTTTGAGTTTTTATGTACTTTTCCCTTGCCACGAAGTGAGAGCTGAATTGATTGAATGAGAAAAATATCACGAATGAAATTCGGAGAAATAAGTTAAATGAAATGCAGCAAAAAATTTAAAGAATTTAATAAGCGGTACAAGGAAGTCACGTGGTGACCATATTAATTTGTTTTTTACTATGTAAGACGAAGACTGTTATGATATATAAAATGTCATTTCTTTTTCGATATATTTAACTTTCAGTGCATGTATTTGACGCTGTAAATTTATCGATAATTTATTATTCCAAAGGGGCAATTTGCCCTCAAGGACTTTTCATTTCGTTTTGGCATTTTGCGTTGTTTCACTTTTCAAATGGTTGCCATAAATATTATCTCTCTGTATTATATTTAAAAAAATTAAAAAAAGAGAAATCTGCATAAATGTATGTATGTTTCTCGCATTGTGATACAAAAAGGTACCTGAAGCCATCCAGGTTTGAATAACGTAATCCTCTCGCGAATATGGGCATCTGGAAGCCCAAATTTGAAATTTGGAATTTGCTTTATTATCGATTTCATATTTTGTAAAACTTTAACGAATTTTTGATTCACAAACTCAACGATTTCAAAGTGAGCAGTGGCAATGTTCTGCAGAAAAAACATTTTTATCTCCAGCGCGCGAAGACTGTGTATCGGAAGTTCTAAAGATTTGCTCATTTTAAAATTATTTTGCGATATTGCTCTTGAACTGAATTTTATGGTTTAAGTGCGAAGAACATGATATTTAATAAATAATGGTAATGGACAAAATGTTAAAAAACGCCCCATTGGACGTAATTTAAAATCTGATACGTTTCAGATTTTTTTATTATTTGTTTAATAACGGCTAATAGATTAAAAGAAAAGATCAATGGAATTCGCATGCTGTAAATAATAATGTTGCGTTTTTTTTTTCTCTTCTTCTAACACCAGTTGTTATGTTATTTTCTTCCTTCAATTCGTACGGGTTTCGTGTCGATTTGGAGTCAATAACAACGACACTTCTTGAAGTTTCGAAACACACTTTATTGGCCAGTATTGTCAGGACAGCTCCAAAACACGTTTTACAGTCGTCGATAAACTACTATAAACACGCTGACACGATCAGCTATACAGGCTTCAGGTTATCAGGCTATCACGGGAGAGACAGCTTCGTGCAAAGCACCCGCCTCTGCTTTCCAGAGTACAGCTCCCGACTCTGCTTGGTCGTTCTCGGAACTTCACGTACTCTCGATACTCTCCACGCTACAACTCGCGATGCACCAGCAGACTCCTTCGGTGCACTGGACAACCTACTCGGCACTCGCTGGCCGGCTGTCAACTCGATCGTCTCCGCACGGGCCAACTAGATGAGACAGTCTACGAGGCAGGCACACTGAGACACTATGCGAGGCACACACACTCTGGATGAGAGACACACTTCCTCTTGATGAAGCCCACTTGCTGACTGTAGACCAGCACGGTTTATATATCCTTCGGTTTGTGTTCGGGAACATTCCGGACTAAACCGGTAAGAATTCGTTCCAGAAGGTTCTCCAACCGTCCATGGTATATCGCCGATTTTGTTGCCAAATGAGCGATTTATCGTCAAATGTGGCAACCCTTCCTTCCCTTGCCATCTTATGGCAACCCTAAAACTGCTCTGCGGGGAAGCCATCTCACCACGCCTGTACATTTTGTAACAATACAAATTGCGTCACAGAATTTAGAAATACACAGGGATGTAACAAGCCCTATTTAACTATGAAGCGACAGAACAGTGCCGAGCGGTGCTTTGGTTTGAAAGAAAAGGGGAAAACCGAGTTATATTACACTCATGTCAATAAATTAAGGATAATTCGGAGTCACGCGGAAATCGAACTCTAAAATAAATGTATCGCCTGTAAAATCACTACACACATCCTCAAGAATCATATGCAAATTTCAGGAAGTAACAGGTGACACCGATGGTACGTCACAATGACGAGAGTGTAAGAGAGTGATATATCAGGAATACAGGCAAAGAAGTAACATTGTTCGCAGGCGCTTTTTTAAGCATTTCAGTGCAATAACCGAACAGTTATGACACAAAGGACGCATTTGGATGATTTTTTACGTGGTAGAATTATCGGCCGTCTGGAATGTGGGCGTACCCAACTGGAAGTATCAGACGAACTTGGAACTGCCCAGAGTGTCACCTCCAGGCTTTGGCACCGATTCCAAGATGATGGTAATGTGAGTAGACGTTGCAGCACAGGTCGCCCCAGATTTGCAACGCCGAATGAGGACCGGTATTTGGCAGTTACTGCCAAAAGAAACAGGCGGAGCACAGCCTCAGACCTGTCTAGTCAGCTCTCTTCAGCCACTGGTACGACAATTTCAAGGCAGACCGTGTACAAACGCTTAGGGCAGATTGGTCTATATGCGCCTAGACCTGTCAGATGCGTTCCACTTACTGCAACTCACTGTCGCCTGCGGTTAGCCTGGAGTAGAGAGCATGTATTGTGGACACCGCAACAGTGGGCTTGTGTGAGGTTTTCCGACGAGTCCAGGTTTAGCTTGCAGTCTGATTCTCGCCGAACTTTCATATGGAGAGCTCCAGGTACCCGTTACCACCAAGAAAACATCATTGAACGAGACCGTTACGGTGGTGCAGGAGTGCTCGTTTGGGGTGGAATTATTCTGTGTTCCAGAACTGACCTGCATGTTCAAATTGGAACCATGACAAGCCAAATCTATTGGGACGTCATTCTGGAACAACATGCACGTTAGGTTTGAGGCGCCATGGGAGCACAATTTGTGTTTATGGATGACAACGCCCGTCCTCCCCGTGCAAACATCGTAAGCGAATGCCTTCAATCGGAGGATATCACCCGTAGGGACTGGCCAGCATTCTCACCGGACTTGAATCCAGTAGAGCACGTGTGGGACATGCTTGGCCGACGAGTTGCAGCTCGTCAACCTCCTCCTACATGTCTACCGGAACTTCGAAGAGCATTGCTTTTTGAGTGGTGTAATATCCCCCAAGATCATATCGATAATTTGTTACTCAGCATGCCTAGGCGTTGTACGGACTGTATTGCATCCTCTGGGAGACATAAATGTAATAACAATCATACAAACCATGTAATATTGTTCTTTTTTTTTTTTTTTTTTGGAAGTAGGGTTTTTTTTTTTTTTTTTTGTAATTTGCTCCAGGGAGAAAAAATCGCTAATTTTTTTAATAATATCAAACATATAGCATCTTTTTTGGCTCTTTACCTTTTGTTTAATAAAGAAGCTTTACAAATAAGTCAAATTTGTTTTGCTTCTAACTCTTCCTTTGCCTGATTTTGCATTATCCTTAATTTATGGACATAAGTGTAAAGCGTTGAATTTGTTACTCAAAAATTCGTTAAAAAGTTTTACAAAATATGAAATCGATAATAAAACAAATTCCAAATTTCAAATTTGGGATTTCAGATGCCCATATTCGCAGTAGTATTATATCATTCAAAACTGGATGGCTCTATGTATCGTTATTTTATCACAATGCGAGAAATATACATACATTTATGCAGATTTTTCATTATTTAATTTCTTCAAATATAATGCAGGACTCTAACATTTTGTGGCAACAGTTTGAAAAGTGAAGCGACATTTATAGGAGTCCGAAGGAAAATGCCAAAGCGAAAGTAATAGTCCTTCGGGACTCAAATCCCTTTGGAAAAATAAATAAATAAAAAATTTTAAAAAATTTATTAAAATTTTGAAATTGTTTTTAATATGTGAGAAAACTGTATTAACATCAAGTGTCATCCACTACAAGTTTAAAAAAATGCATTTGAACTTGAGTGGATGAATAAAAAGTATTTCAATAACGATTGAAAATCTGAACAAGATATTGGGAGCGTGTGAAGTAATAGAGGAAATTTAAAAATAGGTTAGAAAATACATCATCAAGTGTGCAGTTGACGTATTTCGAGTTTATAATCCAATTTACCAGCTTATTTTTAAATTTTGAAATCACGTATTTTAGTATGCGGGAAGGACCATAGGTTTTTCAAAAACCGAGCATATCAATGCTTTATGTAAAGAAATATGGTGAAGGTACCTACATAGCATGTCTCAAGTAAATTCATACCAAGTTCTGTGAAATTCAACACTTTTAATGTTTCTAATCTCATATATATCCTCTTCTGGTTAGGTCACATATCACATGCGTACATATAGCTAACTGATACTATTTTATGTGCATCCAAACTTATAGTATATTATGTTTTTAATTTATGGTATGAAAAGAAATTAAGGAATTAAGTATCCTCTTGCGTAAGAATTTCATTTTTACCTGTCTAGCTTCATTGTTTTTCCCTTGAATGACTTCACGGTAGCTGTATAAAAAGAGACCATAGACGAATTCTCTTTTCCCTAAACGCAATTCCCTAAACTTCCTCCTTCCCTATATTTGCCCCTTGACTTCTCCCTTAACTTGATTAATGTCTTTTTTTAAGGTAACGTTTTTTCAATTAAATGGCTTCAGAGTAGTTGTATAAGAAACCATAGACAAAATCTTTCCACCCTAAACGTAACAAAACTTGATTATTCAATTAGTTGATTATTCAACTAGATTATTGTCTTTCAAGTTAGAGCTTTGTCTCTTGAATGATTAAGATTAGTCGTATAAAGAGACTATAGGGGAAATCTTCCCCCCCCCTCAAACGAAAACAAAACGTTATTTTAAAAAGTTTTTTTTCGCTTGAATGGCTTCAAGTTAGTCGTATAAAGAGACCATAGATGAATTCTTCCCTCCCTAAACGCAAGGAAACTTGATTAATTGCTTTAAAATTAGAGTTTTGTCTCTTGAGTGATTCAGGTCAGTGGTATAAAGAGATTATAGGTAAATTTTTCCCTCCCTAAACGCAAGAAGTGACTAATGTCATTTAAATTAAAGTTTTGTTCTCTTCAATGGATTCACGTTAGTCGTCTAAAGACACCATAGACGAATTCTCTTCCCTCCTTAAACACAAGAAAACTTGACTAATGTCTCTTAAAGTTTTTCTCTTGAATGGCCTCAAGTTAGTCATATAAAGAGACCATAGAAAAGTGACTAATTTCTTTTAAGTTCCCTTCCTAAATGCAAGAAAATGTGACTAATATCTTTTAAGGTTTTTTCTCCTGAATGGCTTCAAGTTGGTTGCATTAAGAGACCACAGACGATTGTCAGGTCAGTCGTATGATGAGATTATAGGCGAATTCTTCCCTCCCTAGACGCAAGAAAACGTGACTAGTGTCATTTAAGTTAATGTTTTTTTTTTCACCTGAATGGATTCAAATTAGTCGTCTACAGAGACCATAAACGAATTCTCTTTCCTCCTTAAACGCAGCAAAATGTAACTAATGTCTTTTAAGTTAAAGTTCTTTCTTTTGAATGACTTAAGAGATATCAGCAACCCCTATACCGACAATGTTAAATTGACCATTTTCGATGTACCTTTTCTCAAACTCTGCTGTAGCTTGAAACTTTTTGTGTAATTAAAGCATACCTATCTTATACTGAAATAAGCTTTTCAAACATTTTGAATTTTAGAGTAATTTACAGAATATTTTGTTAGGCATAGTAAATGTTTAGCACTTTTCTCACACACACACACAAAAAAAAAAACAAAAAAAAAAACTTTTATTTTTTTTTCTAAGTTTTACACAAAAACCTGATTTTAATACATATTAAGAAACCTCATAAATAAACCATACAAATTTTTAGATACCTGTGAGCAGTAGTTCTTGAGAATAGGTACATCGAGTACAAAAAAAATCACGTTTGGAGAAAAACGCGTTTTTATGTGAAACTCCTCATTGATCAAAGCAGTCTATGACAAATTAAAACTAGTTTTTTTTTAGATTAGTTCTAATTTTCAAGAATGGTATTTTTAGAAAGATAAAAGTGTAGATAATTTGAAAATGCAAAATCCGAAATAAAAATTTTTTGAAGATTTTGGGGTTCCAACACCCCCTAAGCTTTTCAGTCGTACCGAGGGGTTAGCCTCCTTTGTGGTATTGGCAAGTCAGAAAGTGCTGCGGCCAGTGGAAGTTTTTTTTCTCTTGAATGGCTTCATGTTAGTCGTATAAAGAACCATAGATGAATTCTTCCCTGCCTAAACGTAAGAAAACTTAATTAATGGCTTTAAAATTGCATTTTGTCTCTTGAATGATTCAGGTCAGTCGTATGATGAGATTATAGGCGAATTCTTCCCTCCTTAAACGCAAGAAAACGTGATTAAGGTAATTTAAGTTAAGGTTTTTTTCTCTTCAATGGATTCAACTTAGTCATCTAAAGAGACCATAGATAAATTCTATTCCCTCCTTAAACGCAGAAAATGTGACTAATGTCTTTTAAGTTAAATTAGTTCCTTCTCTTGAATGACTTCAAGGTAGTCGTATAGAGAGACCATAGACGAATTCTCCTTCCCTAAACGGAAGAAAATTTGACTAAGGTCTTTTAAGTCAAAGTTTTTTCTCCTGAATGGATTCACGTTAGTCGTATAGAGGGACCATAGACCAATTCCCCCCCTCCCTATGCGCAAGAAAACGTGACTAATGTCATTTAAGTTAAAGTTTATTTTCTCTTAAGTGGCTTGAAGTTAGTCGTATAAAGAGACCAGAAGCGAATTCTTCCCTCCCTAAACGCAAGAAAACGTGACTATGTCTTTTAAGTTAAAGTGTTTTTTCTCTCAAATGGTTTCAAGTCAAGCTAGTCGGATGAATAAACGATAGACAAGTTAACCCTCCCTAACTTAGACCTCCCTAGACCTGCCTAACCGCAAGAAAATGTCTTTTAAGTTATAGTTTCTTTACTTAAATGGCTTCAAGTTAGTCGTATAGAAGGACCATAGACCAATTCCCCCTCCCTATAGCAAAAACAATTGACTAATGTCACTTAAGTTAATTTTTTTTCTCTTGAATGATTTCAAGTTAGTCGTATAAAGAAACCACAAGCGCATTCTTCCCTCCGTTTTTATCCTTTTAAGTGGAAGTTTTTTTTTCCTCCTAAGTGTCTTCAAGTTAGTCGTATAAAGAGACCAGAAGCGAATTCTTCCCTCCCTAAACGCAAGAAAACGTGACTATGTCTTTTAAGTTAAAGTGTTTTTTTCTCTCGAATGGCTTCAAGTCAAGCTAGTCGTATGAATAAACGATAGACAAGTTAAACCTCCCTAACTTAGTCCTCCCTAGACCTCCCTAACCGCAAGAAAATGTCTTTTAAGTTATAGTTTCTTTACTTAAATGGCTTCAAGTTAGTCGTATAGAAGGACCATAGACCAATTCCCCCTCCCTACAGCAAAAACAATTGACTAATGTCACTTAAGTTAAATTTTTTTCTCTGACTTCAAGTTAGTCGTATAAAGAAACCACAAGCACATTCTTCCCTCCGTTTTTATCCTTTTAAGTGGAAGTTCTTTTTTCCTCTTACGTGGCTTCAAGTTAATCGTATAAAGAGACCAGAAGCGAATTCTTCCCTCCCTAAACGCAAGAAAACGTGACTATGTCTTTTAAGTTAAAGTGTTTTTTTCTCTCGAATGGCTTCAAGTCAAGCTAGTCGTATGAATAAACGATAGACAAGTTAACCCTCCCTAACTTAGACCTCCCTAGACCTGCCTAACCGTAAGAAAACGTGACGAATGTCTTTTAAGTTAAAGTTTCTTCACTTGAATGGCTTCAAGTTAGTCGTATAAAGGGACCATAGACCAATTCTCCTTCCCTATAGCAAGAAAACGTGACTAATGTCATTTAAGTTAATTTTTTTCCTCTTAAATGGCTTCAAGTTAGTCGTATAAAGAAACCACAAGCAAATTCATCCTTTTTTATCCTTTTAAGTGGAAGTTTTTTTCCTCCTAAGTGGCTTCAAGTTAGTCGTATAAAGCGAATTCTTCCTTCCCTAAACGCAAGAAAAGTGACTATGTCTTTTAGGTTAAAGTGTTTTTTCTCTCGAATGGCTTCAAGTCAAGCTAGTTGTATGAATAAACGATAGACAAGTTATTCATACGACTAGTCCCTAACCTAGTCCTAACCTAGTCCTCTCTAGACCTCCCTAACCGCAAGAAAACGTGACGAATATCTTCTAAGTTAAAGTTACTTCACTTGAATGGCTTCAGGTTAGTCGTATAGAGGGAACATAAACCAATTCCCCCTCCGTATAGCAAGACAATGTGACTAATGTCATTTAAGTTAAAGTTTTTTTCTCTTGAATGGCTTCAAGGTAGTCGTATAAAGAGACCACACACGAAATCTTCCCTCCCTAAACGCAAGAAAACGTGACGAATGTCTTTTAAAGGGACTCATACACCTTAAGCCCCTGATGATCTTCGAATATGTGACTGTTGCAGGAATTGAGATATTTTATTTATTTTAAGAGCAATTACTTACAACTTTTTACAGCTGACTACAAAATATAGCTGCTTTGGAAACTAGTAGCCAGAAAGTTTGTGTTGCCACAAATATTTTTGTAATTTAATCCTCTTTGTGGTAAAATATTTCGCCATGTTTCCACCTTGCGCGCATGATATTTTAAAAATGGCTAATGGTACATACTTGAAATTGGATGGAATTCTTTATATGGGCACTATTTTCTAACTGAACTAATCTGATGAATATTTTAATACTGGAAAATTTTATGGGCGAAAACATTACAAATTTTTTTAATAAAACGCATTTTATAAACTCAACTCAAAATAAAATAAAAATTTAACATGAAATTTTTAGAATTTTAGGTTCACAGTAGTCTGCAAATGTTATAAAAGCTTTATTAAATTATGAAACAGAATGTTTTAAACTGTGCGCGCAAGTTGGAAACATGAAGAAAAATGTTGTCACAAAGCGGATTAAATTATAAAAATATTTGTGGCAACACAAACTTTCTGATCCCTATTTCAGAAAGCAGCTATATTATGTTGTCAACTGTAAAAAGTTGGTAGTAATTGCTTTTAAAATATGTAAGTTATCCCAATTCTTGCAACAGTCACCTATTCGAACATCTTATGGGTTTTAAGGTGTATGAGTCCCCTTAAGTTAAAGTATTTTTTTCTCTTAAATGGCTTGTAGTCAAGCTAGTCGTACAAATAACCGATAGACAAGTTTTCCCCTCCCTAACCGCAAGAAAACGTGACAAATGTCTTTTAAGTTAAAGTTTTTTTCACGTGAATGACTTCAAGTTAGTCGTATAGAGGGACCATAGACTAATTCCCCCTCCCTATAGCACGAAAACGTGACTAATGTCATTTAAGTGAAATTTTTTCCTCTTGAATGGTTTCAAGTTAGTCGTATAAAGAAACCACGAGCGAATTCTTCTCTCAATAAACGCAAGAAAACGTGACTATGACTTTTAAGTGTTTTTTTTTTCTTCTCTCGAATGGCTTCAAGTCAAGCTAGTCGTATAAATAAACGATAGACAAGATCTCCCCTCTCAAGCCGCAAGAAAACGTTACGAACGTTTTTTAAGTTAAAGTTTTTTCACTTAAATGGCTTCAAGTTAGTCGTCCAAAGAGACTATAGGCGAAACGATATAGGCCCTCCCTAAACGCAGGAAAACTTGTCTTTTAAGTTAAAGCGTTGCAATAAAAGATATTCTAATGATAAACAAAATCAATAATTTTCGGAACCTCAAAATAAAGTATAATTTAAATATGGTTTACATGGTAAAAGTTTAAAAATCGAAAGTGGCTAATAATCTGCAACCGATGGTGCTTTCGGATGTCAATTAAATATAACGTTTCGCAAAATACACGTATATAGCTGTAAGATTTTTTTTTAACATTGTAAGAAGGTTATTAATCTTTTTACCTATTCCTATGCATTTGATCTAGGCACAAAATATTCCAATATTTCTTAAAACGTAATTATTTCAACTAGAGATCTCAACGTAACTTGAAATTACACAACATATTTTTTAAAAATATTACAAGGAATCTAAATATTTCAAATACTTTTCTATGATTGTTCAATTTATTAAGCAAAACCAAAACTTAAGGATTATTCCTCTGAAATATAGTACGTATTTAGCTCACATATGAAAGATTTTTACAAGAAAATTATCTCTACTTAACGCGCAAATAAAACAAGCTTACTTATTTCTGACCTTCAGTTTACATTCATCGTAAATCAATCAAATCCTATTGTGGAAATAGTACTCACCTAGAAAAGAAAAGAAAAACAAGTTAATATTGAGTAGATATACAAAGAAACTTACAGATCAGGGAAACAAAATCAATGACATTTCTAACGAAACATGTACTTTGCATTAATAAATAATCTCCTTTACGTGTTTCAATGGTACATTTTGAAGTTAGTGCATACTATAATATTTAATACATGCATACACTCTGTATTAAATATTGAATTGCATGCAATACAGCAGGGTTTCTTAAACTTTTTCATTTGTGACCCGTTTTTATAACTGAGATTTCTTCGCGACCCCCAGGACCCCATAATATTTACAAAAATTTTGTGGGACCCATTAAGCACTGCGCAAATCCGACACGTGTGAGTGAAATTGTCAATTTTTTTCACTTGTACTGTAATATACTATTGCAGTTTTAGGTGATTAACTTTTATTTCTAATTTCAAGACATAGAACAATAAGAAAATTTTAAATAAGTAACAGACGAAACGACAGCGTCACGTGTAAAGCAAGGAAAATGAACGTTTCTATTATAAAAAGAAACTGCTAAAATTTCTGGCGACCCCCTACTGCAGGTACCGTGACCCCCATGGGGTCGCCAACCACAGTTTAAGAAACTTATCAAACATTAAAGAATTTTTGATTAAGAAACTGAACAATTTCAAAGCGAGCAATGGCAACACTGGGAAAAAATTATCTCCAGGGTGCGAGACTGTGTATTGGGAATTCCGTGACTGTGTATCGGGAATAACAATACCATGACACCTCTGGAGGGGTTACGACCCACTGTTTAAGAAACCCTGCTGTATAGTAAATATTACAATAATGGTGAGGTTGTCTTAAAATTAACAATATTTTTAGAATGGGTAATAAATTTTCCTGAACTGGAAGCCAAAGAGCTTCTCAGAGTTTAAGAAACCCTGCTATACAGTAAATATTACAATAATGGTGAGGTTGTCTAAAATTAACAATATTTTTAGAATGGGTAACATATTTTCCTGAACTGGAAGCCAAATATTCAACTCACATATATGGTATGTCAAGGAATAATTAATATTTAAAAATTTCACAAAAATGCATGATACATTTGAAAAAAAAAGGAACTCCATAACATTTTTATATCTGGTTTGGTTTATTTAATTATGGCAAATCACGTAAGGGATATCTTCTTAAGGTAAGGGATACCTTCGTGGAAGACTTTCTAAGGGGAAAGGGCTCCTGTACACGTCACAGATGATGAAAACGCCCATGCAGCAAGCCCGTTTGCCTGGAATCGAACCCAAGTGGAAACTACACACGCTGGCCAATCCCTAGCACGCATTCATATGAGAATCTCAAAGATTTCTATTTCACTGGCAAGCGTGTGTGCATTTACAGCCCGAAAGTCTTTATGTTAATCCTGCATTATATTTAAAGAAATTAAATAATGAAGAATCTGATAGAATGTGTATGTTTCTCGCATTGTGAAAAAAACGGCACCTATTTTGAATAAAGTACTATTCCACTCGAATATGGTTATCTGGAAGCCCAAATTTGGAATTTGTTTTATTAACTATTTCATATTTTGTAAAACGTTAACGAATTTTTTATTAACGAACTCAAGGATTTGAAACTGTGCGCAATATGGAACACTGTGCGCAATAAAAAAACATTATTTATCTCCTGCGCACGAGATTGTGTATCGGAAATTCTAAAGATATGCGCTTTATAAACTATTTTGCGATATTGCCCTTAAATTCAATTTTATGGTTTTAGTGCGAAGAACATGTTATTTAATAAGTAAAGGTAACACGCAAAACGTTAAAGAAAACCCTTTGTGGGTAATGTAAAATTTGAAAGCCTTCAGAATTTATATATATATATATATATAGTATATGTATATATATAGTATATGTACACACACACACACACACACATATATATATATATATATATATATATATGTCGTTATATATATATATATGTGATGTACCAGCTTTAGTCGTAGCTTAAATTATCAGACGATAAGTTTTTTTAAAAAAAACAGGATCTATTTATTATTATTCAGGAGAAATAGCAGTTACAAAATCAGATATCCGGAGTAAATAAAAAGAATTACTAATAACTTTTTGTATGAAGTTTACTGCATCGTGACATTTAAGAAAAAGTCCCCGATATTCCTTTGCGAGTCCTTTTATAGCCTCTGGAAAGGCGGAGCTTCCAAGAAATGATGTCAGCCTCGTCAGCCAATCCAGTTCGCTTTAAATATTTCCAGAACATTCTATAACTGTACGTGTAGAAAAGGCGGGAAAAACGACTTGACTACGGGGCTGCGGATTTAATTCCACGTACTTTCAAATAAGAGAACGTCGCCATTAAAAATGAAAAAAAAAAGCATACAGTTAGAATTTTAAGTGTGTTCTGACTATGGAATTATATTATTACATATATATATGTATAGATAATGGTATTTTTTACAACGAATAAGTCTCCTCATATTTTGCTAATTTCCTGAGGTACTATTAAAACAGAAATGAAGCTGTTTTACCTCAGAAGTGCTAACATCTAAGTGTTTATGAAGCATGATCGTATCTTGAACAGTTTAATTAAACAATTTCTGTAGCATACGCATATTGCAGAAATTGCTTTATTGCAAGTCACTAACAAATTTGGAAATCCTGTGACATTTCCATGTTGCTGGATTAACGGATTTCTAACTACAAGATATGTTTCGAAGGTGAATTGTTGACATCTTTTAGACAAACCTTCAGCAATATCGGTAATTTATGGTAATGCATTCTGCCTGATCGCCATTATTACAAACTATCGTTCAGAGGTTACAATACCATTCATTACGATTCCTTATGCCATAGTACATTAATTGATATGGGAATAATACGATTCCAAAACAGTTTTCTTATGTAACTTAAGGTAACTGACGGTATAAGGAGTCTCACACAAGTTAAACCCCTTATGATATTCGAATATGTGACTGTTGCAAGAATTGGGATATTTTATTTATTTTAAAAGCAATTACTTCCAACGTTTTACAGCTGACTACATAATATAGCTGCTATAGAAACTAGTAACTAGATAGTTCGTGTTGCCACAAATAGTTTTGTAATTTAATCCGCTTTGTGACAAATTTTCATGGTTTTGTTTTGCACTTGATTTACTTATGCTATCTGAATTTAAATGATATTGTAGATTAGTTCGAAAATTAAATCTTTTATATGTTTGCACATTTTTTTAATTATTTTAACTTTAAATTTGCTTTTTATGTACATACATGTTTGCTAAAATTTAATGTAGAATATGAGGTATAAGTGGCCAACCAAAGGCGTGTGCATATATATGCTTCAGTCTACAATTAATAAAATGTTTCATACACAGGTACATTGGTGGTATAGATACATTCGATACATATGTACATTGGCCTAAGTGGTTAATGAGATAGGCAAACAATAAACACTTATGCATTAAAAGAAATGAAATACTGATAATGCAACTGGCGCATTAACGATTAATGAATGCACGTAATCTTGTGTCATCCTGTATGACTATACATAAACTACTAGAAATGACATGCATAAACACATACGAATGATGGCGATAAATGAAAACACCTAAGGGGTATCAGAAACCCCTATACCGACAATATTAAATTGGCCATTTTCGATGTACTTTTTCTCAAACTCTGCTGTAGATAGAAGCTTGAAATTTTTTCTGTAATTAAAGTATACCTATCTGATTACACTGAAATGAGCTTTTGAAGCATTTTGAATTTTAGAGTAAATTACAGAATATTTTGCTAGGCATAGTAAAATTGAGCACTTTTCTCACACAAAAATTTTTAAAAATTTATTTCTAACTTTATTACAAAAAGCTCATTTCAGTAAATATTAGGGAACCTAATAAATAAGCTATAAAAAGTTTAGTTACCTGTGAGCAGTAGTTCCTGAGAAAAGGTACATCGAGTATAAAAAAATCACGCTTGGAGAAAAAACGTTTTTATGGAAAAATCCTCATTGATCAAAGCAGCAGATGACAAATTAAAACTAGATTTTTTTACAGTTCTAACTTTCATAGAGATTAAAGAATGGTATTTTTAGAAAGATAATAGTGTAGAGAATTTTAAAATGCAAAAACCCGAAATCACAATTTTTTGAAGATTTTGGGGTTCCAACACCCCATAATCATGCATTATTCTACAGGGCACACATCAATAAAAATGATATATACACACCTACAATACGTTGACAGAAATGATACACTGAGAATGAAAATTGTGCATCACTGTGAACGAAGACAATTAATGGTTACATCTATTCGTGTATAACCTTACTTGGCTGTACATATATATTAGTACAAATGATACACTTATACATTAATGGAAATGAAATACTGAAAATGGCATACTGAAATACTGAAAATGGTATACGATAGATAGAGAATAATGGTAACACGTAATCGTGTATCATCCTAAGTGGCTATACACACAGTAATAGAAATGATACACTTATACATTAATATGCATATATAATATGGTATTTTCATGTTATAAATGTATATTACAATACATACAGTAATTATTTAAAGTGTACATAGGTCCTTTTCTCGTAAAAAATCAATTATCCGAATGGGGCCGGTCCCAACTGATTAGGATAACTGGAGATCTACTGTAATAAAACCCCAGGCGAGAGAGCTGGGTGCATGGTTGGTACTCATGTGTAGAGTAACTATGTATCACGTTTCCTCAAAAAAGCCTACACGGAAGCCACCCTCGTATTAGGCAGATAGATCTTTTTCTTCTCCCTATTCAAATAACCCTTCTGGCTATCCAATATAAAGCCAGAAAAGAGGAAAAAAGAAAACGAAGAAGAAACGGAAAATCTTAAGAGTAATAACGCGTCAAAAATTAAAAAGAGTATTATTAAATTAAAAATGTACTAGTAATTATATTGGAAGCATACTAAGAAAGGAAAGAAAAGCAATGAGATAGTTAGGAATTTTGAGGAAGAAGAAATGAAAAATCTAAAGAGTAACAGGACGTCAAAAATTAGAAACATTTTAAATAAAAAAATGTGACGCGTCCGCTACATGACTTCCCTGTACGGAATATTAAGTTATATGCATTTTTTCTTGCATTTCATTTCCACTTACTGGATTGAATTAAATCTACTTCGTCGATAGCGCGTAAACCACAATAGAATAAATGCACTATTTGAAATTCACTATATTTCTTTACCATAGCGACACTCTGGCGCTAAGTTTGCTTAACAGCGTTACATTTCGTTCATATTGTAACTCAAAATGCCCAAAATGTACATCATTTGAAGAATTATCTAATCGTTGCCACATATTCTATTCAAATACTATAATAAATCTAAAACGATGTATAAAAGAAATTAAACAAACAAACAAAACAAAAAAAAAAAAAAAAAAAAAAAACGGTTTTTCACAGACAATTCAATATTTCCCATTCAATTAATTCAGTTATTACTTTGCGAGAAAGCAAAAATACATAAAACTCAAAATATATACATTAGAAATTACGAAGTAAATCTTAAACACTTATTTCCTCGAATAAATTCCAGAACGGATTAAGCATGATGTAATTCGCAATAATAAATGAAGGCATTATCTTTCTTGTTGCGAAGCTTAGTTTCTCTAGATTGGCAACAAATCCACTATTCCGCGAAGTTTCGAATGCAAACAAACATGGCTGTCATGGTAAAAATACTTAGGCTTAGTCGCAAGTAAACAACTTTTAAATTGTTGATAATTCTACACGTATTGAATGCAGATTTACTAAAGGCATAAAACCTTAACCGGAAGATAAGAACAACATAATTCAATCATTTTTAAAGCAAAAAATGCACAATTTACAAATATGTAAGAATAAAGAAACTGAGATCTCTGACCCGGGTAACAGAGTGGATATATATATAAATACATTTATATACGTTTGGTGCGGCCGATTGCAACCAAAATACGAGATGCACGTGTACATGTTATAGCAGTCCTACATACAAAATTTCAACGTTCTGAGGCTACTCGTTTTTGAGTTATGAGAGATACGTACGTACGTACGCACAGACACCACGAAAAATTCTCTTTAGAATTTATTTCAAATCAGTTTTATATTTATTTTTGGGAAAAAGTGTCCTTTATTCTGTCCTTATGTGTAGATGTCACTTTTTATTTCGTACAAGGAAGTAAAAAGGACTAGGAATTAAATTAGAAGCATTCGAAGATAGGGAAAACAAAAGTAATGAGATAGTTAGGAATATTCACGGAGAAAAATAACTAATCTTCTTAAAATTACAAATGGAATTAGTCAGGCAATTATCTGTAAAATACTGCTTTAAAACTTGTTCATAACTCAGTACTTCATGTAGATATATTTTTCAACGGTCAACAGAAAATGTCAAAAAAATTTTATTCGAAAATGAAATACGAGTTTAATCAAATATTAACGTTTTCAACTTTATCAAAAGCAGATGGCCTTTAAATCATGAAAACGTTAGTCAAACTTCGTGTGTACGGAGGATTTATGCTTAAAATATCGCATTCATAAACTCATTGTTGGTAACAGAATGACGTTAAAACTAGGAGAAATAAAGGTCTTTGCATTAACAATTAATTATCTGTTTGGGTATGTAAAGCAGAATTGGCTATCTGCTTCTGCCAGATATTGAATTTCTTTACGATAGGGAATAGTATTTTTCTTACGATGGTGTGTTTTTCAATATTTCGATAATGACATTTTGAAAAGGTTTGAGGGTAATTTGTAAGTTATTCAATCCAAGCTAATTTTCGCCACGCAGAACCTATTTCCGAAATTAATGAATGTGCTAGAAGTTTTTGCTTAAACGCATCAAATTAGTAAACTGCGAAGCGTAAATAATTTTTTTATGTTAGAAACATCGCTAATGAATTAGCTCCATATTCTACATGTATGAATTTTTAACAGAACTCTTGCTAGACAATGGAACAAAAGAAGCTTTATTCCCGACATTATAAAAGAAATCTAGCAACTTTTCAAAATGAGCATTTTAAGAATATATTTTTATAATATATTGAAAGTTTCCGATGGCAACAGTTTAGTACCAGAAAACATCTAGTTCGGTTTTCATGGATATTATATCAAACTTTACTTTTTTTATGTTGAAAGTTTCCGATGGCAACAGATTTATTACCCGAAAACATCTAGTTCGGTTCTCATGGTTATTATATCAAACTTTACTTTATGTTGAAAATTTCCGATGGCAACAGATTTATTACCCGAAAACATCTAGTTCGGTTCTCATGGATATTATATCAAACTTTACTTATGTTGAAAGTTTCCGATGGCAACAGATTTATTACCCGAAAACATCTAGTTCGGTTCTCATGGATATTATATCAAACGTTACTTTCTTTATGTTGAAAATTTCCGATGGCAACAGATTTATTACCCGAAAACATCTAGTTCGGTTCTCATGGATATTATATCAAACTTTACTTTCTTTATGTTGAAAGTTTCCGATGGCAACAGATTTATTACCCGAAAACATCTAGTTCGGTTCTCATGGTTATTATATCAAACGTTACTTTCTTTATGTTGAAAATTTCCGATGGCAACAGATTTATTACCCGAAAACATCTAGTTCGGTTCTCATGGATATTATATCAAACTTTACTTTCTTTATGTTGAAAGTTTCCGATGGCAACAGATTTATTACTTGAAAACATCCAGTTCGGTTTTCATGGATATTATATCAAACTTTACTTTCTTTATGTTGAAAGTTTCCGATTGCAACAGATTTATTACCCGAAAACATCTAGTTCGGTTCTCATGGTTATTATATCAAACTTTACTTTCTTTATGTTGAAAATTTCCGATGGCAACAGATTTATTACCCGAAAACATCTAGTTCGGTTCTCATGGATATTATATCAAACTTTACTTTCTTTATGTTGAAAGTTTCCGATGGCAACAGATTTATTACCCGAAAACATCTAGTTCGGTTTTCATGGATATTATATCAAACTTTACTTTCTTTACTTTAGGGATTTCTTATACTTTAGGGAGAAAAAGGGGTTCTTTTTACCCCAAACGGCGTTAACCCAGAAGGGTTATTAATTTCGTTTTGGCATTTTGCGCTGAAAACTTTAAAAGCTTGAAGCATTTTCCAGATTGTTGCCACCAAATATTATCGCCCTGTATTTTATTTAAAGAAATAAAATAATGAAGAATCTGCATAAATGTATTTATATTTAACGCATTGTTATAAAACAACGCTACATACAGCCACCCAATTTTGAATACCGTACGTTTTTCCCCGAATATGGGCATCTGTAAATCCAAATTTGGAATCTAGAATTTGTTTTATTATCTACTAACCACTACGCTGCCAGCCTTCGTCTGGCTTTTGAATGTACCCTAAAAATACTTAGGATTAGTCGCAAGTAAGCAACTTTTAAATTGTTGATAATTCTACACATATTGAATGCAGATTTACTAAAGGCATAAAAACCTTAATCGAAAGATAAGAACAACATAAATCAATCATTTTTAAAGCAAAAAATGTACAGTTTACAAATATATAAGAATAAAGAAACTGAGATCAATGAGTCGGGTAACAGAGTGGATATATTTGTATACATAAATATATTTATATACTAAAGGGAAAAATGTCAAATATTAAATTTAAAATCTGCGCAGAATTTGTGGTGTAGTGGTTCTGCACGCTGGGCCGGTATTCCAGAAGTCCGTGGTTCGATTCTAGGCGAAGGCGATTGCTCATTTATCAACATGCCTGCTTCCAAAAAATAACAAATGTCTCTACAGTGGCGCCCGAACTAAACGTGTTGTGGATGATGACTCTCTATACCCAGGATTTGGCGATTGGGTACCCTAAAAAAACCCAGTCGCCCTTTAAAAGGGCTCATACACTTTAAACCTCTTATGATCTTCGAATATTTGACTATTGCAAAAATTGGAATATTTTATTTATTTTTAAAGCAATTACTTCCAACCTTTTACAGCTGACTACATAATATAGCTGCTTTGGAAACTAGTAACCAGAACGTTTGTGTTGCCACATATATTTTTGTAATTTAATGCGCTTTGCGATAAAATTTTTCGTCATGTTTCAACCTTTCGCGCATGATATTTCAAAAATGGTTGATGGTACACACTTGAAATTGGATGGAATTCTTTATATGGGCACTATTTTCTAACTGAACCAAAAATCTAATGACTATTTCAATATTAAAAAAATTTATGTACGAAAACACGACAGATTTTTTTTAATAAAATACTTTTACAAACAGAACACCAAATAAAATAAAAATGTAACATGAAATTCTTAGAATTTTGGGTTCACAGTAGTTTTCAAAAGTTATAAAAGCTATATATTAAATATGGAATTTAATTATTGAACAGAATGTTTTAAACTGTGCGCGCAAGGTGGAAACATGACGGAATATTTTGTCACAAAGCGGATTAAATTATAAAAATTTTTGTGGCAACACAAACTTTCTGATGGCTATTTCAGAAAGCAGCTATATTGTAAAAATAGTTGTAAAAAGTTGGAAGTAATTGCTTTTAAAATAAATAAGTTATCCCAATTCTTGCAACGGTCACATATTCGAAGATCTTATGGGTTTTAAGGTGTATGAGTCTCCTTAACACTTTGAGCGCGGCGCCGGGCACTGGGGATCGGCAGTGAACTTTCCGTGTGGCCGACGTCGGTCTCTAGGGACCTGCAGTCGGTCCTAGGGACCGGCAGGAACACACTGAGCCCGGCGCCGAGCGCAGGGGACCTTCACTGGAATTTCGTTTGGCTGGCGTAGGTCCGAGGCACCTACAGTATTAACATTGGAAATCACGAGCTTTGTCACGCACAACCAGGACGGTTTTTATGTCGGTAGCTGACAGGGCTCACCAACAGATAAGCTCTAGTCAGTGCATGAAGTCGCGGATCACCCTGCAGCATTGCACCGCTTGATAGCTCGCCTCGGCTGAACTTGAGGGACAGCAAATTCGACGCCGCGCTCAAAGTGTTAAAAAGGGGAGTATATAAGGTATTTCTCCCACTTTCCTAGCGTGCCTTCCTGGTGTAGTATTTCTGCACGCTAGGCCGGTATTCCAGAGGTGTTCGATTCCCGGCGAAGGCGGTTGCTAATTTTTCATTTCTCTGGTTTTTCCAATTAGCCTCTACAGTGGCGCCCGAACTAATAGGGTGTTAGATGAGGATTCTCCACACCCAGGATTTGCCGATTGGGTCCCCTAAAAACCCCAGTAGCCTTATAAAAGGGGGAGTATATAAGGTATTTCTCCCGGCTTCTTCACATGCCTTCTTGGTATAGTGGTTCTGCACACTGGGCCGGTACTTTAGAGATCCGTGGTTCGATTCCCGGCGAAGACGCTTGCTCATTTTTCATCTTGCCTGCTTCCAAAAAGTATTTAATGTCTCTACAAGTTTTTTAAAAAAATTAGCTCTCAAAATGTTAGCCCCTCAGTGTTAATTGAATTTGCTATATTATATTTGTTAATATCACTTTTTTATTAAAGGTTTATTCCAAATAAAATTCACCCATTTTTTATAATTTATTTTTAAAATTTGTATTTTAAAAAAATTTTTTATAAATTTTTCGGAAAAAAATTCCAATTATAGCCTATAAAATTTTTAACATCATCTTAATGTAGATGTATTCCTAGCCACACCTGAAAAAAATTACAGTTCTTTATTCGAAATTTTCTAAGGTATACATGAATTAACATAATGGCGCTTTTTTAAATTTGGCGTATTTGTTACAAGCGATAATAACGCCAAATGTGGTTTACGCAGTTTGTTAAAGTTATTTGAAAGTATGAAAGATGACTTTTTTCGCTCGCTCGTCTACAATGAAAAAAAAAAAAAAAAAAGGAAAATAGCTTGCTATAAATTAAGAAGTTCGCCAAGTGAATAATTATTCTTGGCTCAAACCGAAAAAAATTTCCACCAAGTTAAATTTTTGGATTTCTCCGTAAATTTCTCAACAAATATTACAAAATTTAATATTTAGCCATAATTTGTGTTGTATAATCGAAATATGGAAAACAATTTTCATGCCATTTCAGAAAAAGTTCGATTTTGCGACAAAATACGTATGTTAGAACAATCCTATATATAAATCTAATATATATCCTAAGTCCTGCATTCCACACATGTCCTCGTCCTCCATTCCTTATGATCTAAGGGGCCCACCAGCGGCCGAGCGGTAAAGTCGCTGAACACTGGTAGTTCGGTCCGAGGTTCGAATCCCGCGAACGGGCTGGCTGCATGGGCGTTTTTGTGGTTTTCCCCATGTGTAACGTGTATACGAGCCAGTTTCCCTTAGAAAGTCCTCTACGAAGGCATCCCTCCCCTTAGGCAGATAGCCCTCGAGGCTTTGCCATAATCACACACACACCTTATGATCTAAATTTTTGATTACTATTATTAAAATCTTCGAACAACTGTTACATAGCAAATGCCGATTGTACCTATGCAAATTATGGAATTCTGAATACGGATGCGAAATTACGAGCAGTTTTTTTTACCGTGAATAATTAATAAATAATAAACGAGACTTTTTAGCTTGTAATTTATCAAATGAAAGTACTTAAAGGGATTAAAATTATAAAAAAGTCTTAACAGAATACATCAAATGGCAAATCGGTAGCAATACTCTTAATTACAGACTCAATTAATTGAAACTTAAGATTAAATTAATCAATTATAAATAAAGAGAAATAAGACGCTTAGTTTTATTCATTTATTTTTCTAAAAGATAAGTCGTCCGACATGAAAATGGTAAAAGAATGTTAAGAACAATGCAGCTTCTCCGGATACATTAATTAATTAGCTAATAATTAAATATGCATTCCATATCTTGAGCACCGAAATGATTTGTCTTTTAGAAAACGTATCTTTCGCTATCGATGTTAATTAATGGACTGCTTAGAAATGCAAGACGGGAAACAATATCGTCTGCAGTTATATTTACTCGAAATCTAAGCATCTCACAACGGTCTTATTCTTATAACAATATATTAAAAACCAAGTCCGTATCACTGCATAGGTCAGTAAGGCACGGGTCTAAAGGTCTATATTTAACAGATTAAAATAAATCCATTTTATAATTTCACATTATTTAATTCAACTTATGAAAAAATCTGATGGCTACATCAATTCCTTGTACGGAATATTAAATTATACGCATTTCTTCTTGCATATCATTTAAACTTATTGGATTGAATTAAATCTACTTCGTCAACAGTGCACAAACCACAATAGAATAAATGCGTTCCTTAAAATTCACTCTATTTGCTTACCAAAGCGACACTCTGGCGCTAGGTTCACTTAACAGTATTATATTTCGTTCATAGTATAACTCAGAATGCACAAAAATTATATCATTTAAAGAATTATCGAATCGTTGCCACATGTTTTATTCAAATACTATAATAAAGCTCGAACGATGTATAAAAGAAAATAAGCAAGCAAAACAAAAAAAGAAACAGTTTTTCACAGACGATTGAGTACTTCTCATTCAATTAATTCAGTTCTCACTTCGGTACAAGGCCAAAAATACATAAAAACTCAAAATATATGTATTAAAAATTACGAATTAAATCTCATACACTTATTTCATCGAAAAAATTCCAGAAAGGATTAAGCATGATTTAATTGGCAATAATAAATGAAGGCGCTATATTTGTTATTGCGAAGCTAAGTTTCTCTAGATTGGCAACAAATCCACTAGTCTGCTGTTTCAAATGTAAACAATCAATGGCCGCCATAAAAAAAAGACTTAGCGGCACTTAAACAACTTTAAAATTGTTGATAATTCTAAAAATATTGCAAACAAATTTAATAAAGGCATAAAATCTTAACCGGAAGATAAGAACAACATAATTCAGTCATTTTTAAAGCAAAAAATATACAATTTACAAACATATAAGAGTAAAGAAACTGAGATCACTGACCCGGGTAACAGAGTGGATACATATATAAATATATTTATATACGTTTGGTGCGGCCGATTGCAACCAAAATACGAGGTGCGCATCTACATGTTATAGCAGTCCTATATACAAAATTTCAACGTTCTGAGGCTACTCTTTTTTGAGTTATGCGAGATACGTACGTACGTACATACGTTCGTACAGACGCCACGAAAAATTCTATTCAGAATTCATTTTAAAGCAGTTTTATAATTTTTTTTGAAGGAAAGAGTCTTTTATTCTGTCCTTACGTACAGATATCACGCAGAAACATCGTTAAATTGCATTCGAAAGAGGTCAATTTGGATATTTTCGTTGAAATATGCTGCCTGAAGCTTTTTGCGGTTACAATACTTTCTTTTTACTTCGTACAAGGAAACAAAAATGGTCGAAGGGAGATCTTGAATGTTATATGCCAGGAGAGGATGAGAGCTGAAAAATGACTATCAACATAAATTGGAATTAAATCGAATGTAGTATGCGATATCGGTAAAGCCTCGTGTAAGTCGAGGCTCTGCTTATTAATTGCTTTCCAGTAATCACAGCAAACAACAGCCTGCCGAAAAACTAATTGGATAAATTAGATTATTTCAAAGTAATTAACAGCCACCTAAGCTGCAAAATGGTCCGGAATGAACTTTGAAACCTGACGCGTCATTTATACTTTAAACTAATTTGCATACTAATGGAAGCAGACGAAAGTAGAAGTATAGAAAATCCAAAATAGTAAATTAACTTAAAAAAAAATTAAAGTCGCTACTATTAAGTTTTATCATGATCTTTTTTTTGGTTACGTTTTATTATCCCCCCCGTATTTTTTACCATTTTTATTTATCTCTCAACATTTCTTAGATTTTGCACTGTTACTATTTTTACTTCCTTGTACGAAGTAAAGGGTGTGTGTGTGTGTGATTATGGCAAAGCCTCGAGGGCTATCTGCCTAAGGGGAGGGATGCCTTCGTGTAGGACTTTCTAAGGGAAACTGGCTCGTATACACGTTACACATGGCGAAAACCACGAAAACGCTCATGCAGCCAGCTCGTTCGCGGGATTCAAACCTCAGACCGAACTACCAGTGTTCAGCGACATTACCGCTCGGCCGCTGGTGGGCCTACGAAGTAAAGGGAGTATTGTAATAAGGACAAATTCCGGGTATCATACAAGGTTGTTCAATAAGTTCGAGGAGCGCCATCTATTCGTCAATATTAGACCTAAAACTTCAAAGCCATTTTCATATTTGTTCTTTCTTAGGAACACGTCAAAAGTTTCATTTCGATCTGTTAATTTGTTCATTGTTTAACCGACCTTTATATCTAACGTGTTGTTCCTTTTTTCAGGTATGGATAAAATTGAGCAACTTGCAGTTATCAAATTCTTTGAAAAGAAAGGTTTAAAGGCAATGGAAATTCATACCGAAATCGTGAATGCGTTGGGTGAATCGGCTCCTTCAAAAACAATGGTTTGCAAGTGGGCTAGTTTATTCAAAAGTGGTCGTACCAGTCTTGAAGACGATCCGCGAGAGGGACGTCCAAAAACTGCATCAACACCGGAAATCATCGGAAAAAAACAAGATATGGTATTGGAAGACCGTCGACTGACTAAAAGAGATTTAACAGAGGCTTTAGGCATTTCATTGGACATAGTGAGCAATATTTTGAGTGTTAATTTGGGTTTCAAAAAACTCTGTGCAAAATGGGTGCCGCATTCTCTAACGATGAAGCAAAAACATATTCGGATGCGAATTTGCCAGCAACATTTGGAGCGTTTTAAGGGAACTAACTCATACACCTTAAACCCCTCATGATCTTCCAATATGTGACTGTTGCAAGAATTGAGATAGTTTATTTATTTTAAAAGCAATTACTTTCAACTTTTTACAGCTGACTACATAATATAGCTGCTTTGAAAACTAGTAACCAGAAAGTTTGTGTTGCCACAAATATTTGTGTAATTTAATCCGCTTTGTGACAAAATATTTCGCCGTGTTTCCGCCTTGTGCGACTGATATTTCAAAAATGGCTAATGGTACATACTTGAAATTTTATGGAATCCTTTATATGGGCAATATTTTCTAACTGAACCAAAAATCTGTTGAATATTTTAATATTGAAAAATTTTATGGACGAAAACATTACAAATTTTTTTTAATAAAATACATTTTATAAACTCAATTCAAAATTTAAAAAAAAATTTAACATGAAATTTTTAGAATTTTAGGTTCACAGTAGTTTCCAAATGTTATAAAAGCTATATATTAAATATGGAATTAAATTATGAAACAGAATGTTTTAAACTGTGCGCGCAAGTTGGAAACATGACGAAAATGTTGTCACAAATCGGATTGAATTATAAAATATTTGTGGCAACACAAAATGTTTGATTACTATTTCAGAAAGCAGCTATATTATGTAGTCAGCTGTAAAAAGTTGGTAGTAATTGCTTTCAAAATAAATAAGTTATCCCAATTCTTGCAACAGTCACCTATTCGAACATCTTATGACTTTTAAGATGTATGAGTCCCCTTAAGAAGAATAAAAGCGACTTTATCCGTCGATTTATCACAATGGATGAGACTTGGGTCTACCATCATGATCCTGAATCAAAACAGGAGGCTAAGGAGTGGTGTGATCCCGGCTCTTCGGCCCGAAGTGATTTTGTGTGCAAAAATAAGCCATCAGTTTTTTGGGATGCGAAAGGAATTTTGTTTATAGATTACCTTCAAACTGGCAAAACAATTAATTCGGATTATTATTGTAACCTTTTGAATCAATAAAACGAAAGAATTCGTAAAAGAAGACCCGGATTACAGAAGAAGAAAATCATTTTCCGCCAAGATAACGCACCTGCGCACACAGCTAAAAAACCGCACACAGCTAAAAATAACTGAATTGAAGTGCGAATTGTTGCAACATCCTGCCTACTCGCCAGATTTAGCTCCCTCCGACTTCTGGCTCCTCCCACACCTCAAACGATATCTCCTCCGTGGAAAACGATTTTCTTCAAACGAAGAGGTAATAGCTGCCGTGGAAGGATATTTTGCAGAGCTGCCGAAAACCCACTATAGTCAAGGGATCCATAAATTAGAAGACCGTTGGAATAAGTGTATTGAAGTTGAGGGAAACTACGTTGAAAAATAAAGTCATTTTTACAAATAAAAATTGGTTTCTTCATTTCCGTTCCGCGAACTTATTGAACGACCTGGTATTTCAAATAAAATATCCATTTTGATCACTATCGAATGCAATTTAACGATGTTTCTGCGTGATATCTGTACATAAGGACAAAATAAAGGACTCTATATCCTCCCAAAAGATAAAAAACTGATTTAAAATGGAATCTGAAAATGAATATGAATTCATGTGAACATGAATAACATGTAATCGTGCAGCTCCCATTCTGGTTGCAATCGGCCGCACCAAAAGTAAATAAAGATATGTAACCACTCTGTTACTCGCCTTACTGAGCTCAGATTTTTTTATCCCTATACGTTGGTAAATTGTGCATTTTTTGTTTTAAAAATGATTGAATTATGTTGTTCGTATCTTCCGGTTAAGGTTTTTATGCGTTTACTTAATCTGCATGCAATAGTTGCAGACTCATCAACAATTTAATAGTTGCTTAAATAAAGCTAAGTTTAATTTTTTTAACACAGCAGCCATAATTGTTTACATTTGAATATTAGCAGAATAATGAATTAAATCTTTTTGCACCTTCAGTGTCTTTTGCCGAGTGGGACCCAAAGGAAACTTTTAGTTTTCTGCGCCGAAAAATCTGCCTTCTTGCAGGCTCGCTGAATTGCTTGTTTTGGCATAGAAACTGTAATTTGAAGTGTAATTTTTTTTAAATTGCTCTAAATGTATTTGGTGTTTTATGTTTTTCTATATTTTTCAATTTTTAATGAGTATATTTTGAGTTTTTACGTATTTTTGGCTCGCCACGAAGTGAGAACTAAATTAAGTGAATGAGAAATGTATCTGTAATGAAATTCGAGGAAATAAGTTTAAATGAAATGCAGGAAGAAATGCGTATAATTTAATATTTCATACAAGGAAGTCATGCGTCGTGCGCATCAGATTTTTTAATTAGAAATGGTTACAGACTTAATTGACTGCCTCCTATGATTGACTGCATGTCGGTAATATTCAAGGCTGAATTTCGCGAAACAAATGCTACAATCGTATACATATGACGTTTTCACATTAAAAAATAGGACCTGATTTCTATTTAACAACCGTTTCATTTCCAGCAACCCTAAATTTATATCATACAAAACCTATAAAAATTCTGTGTTTTATTATCATTTTATTATCACACCAAATTATAATGGTTTTTGCTTAATTAATGCTTTACTTTCAAACGAGCAATTCTGGATTATAATGGACTAAGTCTGACGCGATCGTTACTGAGGCAATAACTTTTACAGATAACTTATGGCAACACGGCAAGTCATTAAAAATCGTTCCTTTTTCCTGGCTTAGGAACTTGGCGTAAATATATATTATTATCATAAAGGTCAAATGAATTCTCAAGGGTATGGGCGGAGTATGATTCGCTATGAATATAAAGTTTCCCGAATTAAAAATATTATACTCTCTTAAGGAAAAAAAATCATTTCCTAAAGATAGAGCATGGAAATTCATAATTGCTTATATATATAAATATATTTACGGAAAATTCATAAATCAGATTTAAATACTGAAATCTATATAGATAAATATTTTTCGCTGTAAGATAATCGATTTAAAAGAAAGAATAATCTTGTCAATGATATTTATAGGTTACAATTCTCTTACATATTAAGCTAGATTTTTTTTAGCCCAAAGGCTGTTAGCCCAGAAGGGCTATTCATTTCGATTTTGCATTTTGCACCGAAAACTTTAAATGTGTGATTCACTTTTCAAATTGTAGCAACCAAATATTTTCGCCCTGTGTTATGTTTAAATTAAATAACTTTGAATTGTTGTTGCCACAAAGCAAATATTAAAAAATCTGATGTGTACAGTACATGACTTCCTTGTACGGAATATTAAATCATACGCATTTTTTCTTGCATTTCATTTAAACTTAATGGATTGAATTAAATCTACTTCGACGCCAGCGCATAAACCACAATAGAATAAACGCATTCATTAAAATGCACTCTATTTGTTTACCATAGCGACACTCTGGCGCTAGGTTCACTTAACAGTATATTTCGTTCATATTATAACTCAGAATGCACAAAATTTATATCATTTAAAAATTATCGAATCGTTGCCACATGTTCTATTCAAATACTATAATATAACTATAACGATGTATAAAAGAAATTAAGCAAACAAAACAAAAAAGAAACAGATTTTCACAGACGATTGAGTACTTCTCATTCAATTAATTCAGTTCTCCCTTCGCGACAAGGCAAAAATACATAAAAACTCAAAATATATGTATTAAAAATTACGAAGTAAATGTCAAACACTTATTTCCTCGAAAACATTCCAGAAAGGATTAAGCATGATTCAATTCGCAATAATAAATGAAGGCGTTATCTTTGTTGTTGCGAAGCTAAGTTTCTCTAAATTGGCAACATATCCACTACTCTGCTGTTTCAAAAGTAAAGAAGCAATGGCACCCATCAAAAACATTATTACGCTTAGCGGCACTTAAACAACTTTAAAATTGTTGATAATTCTAAAACTATTGCATACAAATTTAATAAAGGCATAAAAACCTTAACCAGAAGATAAGAACAACATAATTCAATCATTTTTAAAGCCAAAAATGTACAATTTACAAACATATAAGAGTAAAGCAACTGAGATCACTGAGCCGGGTAACAGAGGGAATATATATATATAAATATAGTTATATACGTTCGGCCGATTGCAACCAAAATACGAGGTGCACATCTACATGTTGTAGCAGTCCGATATTCAAAATTTCAACTTTCTGAGGCTACTCGTTTTGGAGTTATGTGAGATAAGTTCGTACAGACGCTACGAAAATTCTCTTCAGAATTCATTTTAAAGCAGATTTATAATTTTGTTGGAGGAAAAGAGTCTTTTATTCCGTCTTACGTATTGATATCACGCAAAAACATCGTTAAATTGCATTCGATAGCGGTCAAAATGGATATCTGGATGAAATATGCTTCCTCAAACTTTTCGCGATTACAATACTTCGTTTTTACTTCTTACATACGTCCAAAAGGGCGTTTTTTAAGCATTTTATGTGTTACCTTTATTTACTAAATATCATGTTGTTCTCAAATAAACCATAAAGTTCAGTTCAACAGCAATATCCCAAAATAATTTTAAATTGAGCGTATCTTTAGAATTTCCGATACACAGTCTCGCGCGCTGGAGATCAAAATGTTTATTCTGTACAACGTTGCCATCGCTCGCTTTGAAATCCTTCAGTCTGTTAATCAAAAGAAAAGTCTGTAAATTGTTTTAAAGTTTTATAAAATATGAAACCGATAATAAAACAAATTCCAAATTTCAAATTTGGGCTGCCGCAAGCCCATATTCGCAGTAAGATTACGTCATTCAAAATTCGATGCCTCTAGGTACCGTTGCTTCATCACAATGCGAGAAACATACATACAGTTAGTCACAAAAGTCTGCGTACAGACTAAATTTTAAATTAAAAAAACACTTAAAGCATAGAAAAATGTATTTTAATCATTGCATTATTTTTTCTTTTATTAGCTAAAATTGTAAGCTTAAACAAAAAGTAAATAATATGAGTGTAATACTTTTTACATTTTTTCAAAAATATATTTTGTCGAAAAAACCCAGAAATTCCCTCCAATAAGTCTGCGTACACTTTCAAAAAAAAAAAAAAAAAAAGCAAAATATAAGTTTTTTACATTACTTCAATACTTTGTAGGATATCCTTTATTTTTCAAAACAGCTTGCAGACGTCTGGGCATTGACTGAACTAGTTTTTCAGTGCCATCCGATGTAAATTTCGCCCATTCTTCCTGCAATTAACTGATTAGCTTACTTCGCGACGTAATATTGTGTTTTCGAATTCGTTTCTCCAATTTTGCCCACAAATGTTCGATTGGATTGAGGTCTGGTGACTGTGGAGGCGCACGCAACTGTCTTGGAGTGTGATAGAGGAGATACTCCTTCACAATTTTAGCTGTATGTTTCGGGTCGTTGTCTTGTTGGAAAATAAAGGTATTAGAAAGGTTTAAATTTCGGGCACTGTCTCGTAGATTTTTCTCCAGAATATCCAGATAAACATACTTATCCATGACTTTCTCAATAATATGAAAATTTCCAACTCCTTTCGACGACATACACCCCCATACCATCACAGCGCCATACCATGTTTGACAGTTGGATTTAAATTTCTCAGATTCAGTTCTGTTCCTGGTTTTCTCCATACAATAGGGTGCCCATTAACTTTAAATATTGTAAATTTACTTTCATTTGACCGAATTACATTGTTCCAGAAGTCCTGCGAAGAGTTTAAAAATGTTTGGCAAAAGCAATTCTTTTCTTTTTATTTGTCTCGGAAATGTATGGCTTAGACCTAGGTTTGCGTCCATGATAATCGGCCTTTCGCAGCACTTTTCGTACAGTTTCAGGAGAAATTTCCTTGTTGCTAGTTAAAAAAATGTCTTTTGCAATGCTTGCAGCAGAAAGGTTAGGATTTTGTTTAATTCGTAAAAGAATTTTTCTTTCTTCTCTCTGCGTTAGCTTCTTCGGTCTCCCACATCTTGGTTTTACAGCAAGACTGCCAGTGTCAAGATATTTTTGAATAACTCTTTGCACACTATAAAAAGGTTTTCCAATGGTTTTACCAATATAACGAAGAGTTTTACCTTTATCTCTCAATTTGATAATGAGTTGTCTCGTAACTAAAGGAATTTCTTTATTGGTTGTCATTTTCGTCAAAGAAAATAGAAATAGCAACTTCCAATCAACGTGAAATTTGCTTCGGAAGTCGATGACCTTAAAAGTGTAACCTTCTTTGCTTTCTCAAATATGAAGTTTAAAAGTTGGATAAGAAATCCCCGCCTCCTTCGCGTTGTACGCAAACTTTATTGGCTTTGTTTTCTGGCCACTTATCTTTTAAAAATTGGTGTGCATAAATTATTACATATGAGAATATTACAGTTAAATAATTTCAAAGTCCTTTATTGAAACTAAATATTTAAAAAATAAAACTTTAAGAAACTACCCTTTTCGCACCTTAAAATTTGGATTTGATATTACTTTACTTGATGTACACACACTTTATTGACTAACTGTATATTTATGCAGATTCTTCATGATTTAATTTCTTGAAATATAATACAGGGCGAGAATATCGGGTGGCAACAGTTTGAAAAGTGATACAGCATTTTAAAAATTTCAAAGCAAAATGCAAAAACGGAAACAATAGACCTTCAGAAACAAAGCCATTTTGGAATAAAAATAATATATATATATATATATATATATATATTATTTTATCTGAACAGGGTTTTAATTCAAAATTTACGATTAAATGAATTTAGAAGTAAACGACGAAAATAATGTAACAGGTACTAATAACACAATGATTTTCTTTCGCATTCGTATAATTTGAGACTTACTACATAGATGGTAATTCAGAATTTGGCATTCAATAGTTATTGGAAACTATAGAAATTAAGGTGCATTCATTTTGGCTTTTTATATATATATATATTTCTTAAAGTTACAGGTGATAAAAGGCCGCATGAATTTCGATATACCTATTTAAATTTACTGCTATGCAGACAATATACAGTATGAATAATTCAAACGGTCTTTCAGTTTTTATAAGTAGAAAAGTACTTCTTCTGTAAAACAATACGTGCACATGATTTGCATTTCCAGAAAGGTTAAAAGCTTTTCAAATGAACTTTATGAACATGTTTGTAGTGTTTTCAGATAACTGTTTTCGCAAACCACTCAGGTAACTTTCTGATAACAACAATCATATATTGGAAGTCACAGAAATAGTTAATACAAAATTGTCTATCTTCCAAACAATTTTGATAATAAAGACCAACTCGTGACCATATATATATATATACTACTAGAAAACCCGGCGGTCATACGAAATGACCGCTGTTCTGTATATTATAAATTGTAATTAAAATGATTTGTGCAAAGGTGTCTGCTAATTTAAACTGAATTACCCAGGACAGGCGGCGAAGACGCCCCTTTGCTTACTGCCCCACGGGGTTTCCCCTTCTACTTGCTTAATTGCTTAAAGTAGAGTGCAATGAAGGAAACCACTGGCTGTACATTTCTTAAGAGCCACAGCTAGCACAATCAATAAAGGTGAGTTATGTAATGAAATGTTAATTCCCATGTCAAAGATCTCTTTGTACACAACATTTCTTGTGTAGATCTTTCCATCATTTTGAAGCTTGCCTTGCAGAGGACCGCCCATTATTTTTAATTTTACGTCCGTTCTTTCACGAACTCTTGAAAGGCAACATAAAGTTGACCGTGTCCAAATGCAGGCTCAGGCAAAAAAATGCCAGCACGCTTAAGCGTTTGGCCCTGAGACTTATTGATGGTCATAGCAAAGGCAAGTTTTACAGAAAATTCTCTACGTCTCAATTGAAACGGCAACCCTGTGCCGTGGCAACTTCACCCCATTGGCTAGTACAGTTACGCAAGCAACCAATAAACTATCGGCGACAAACACACACTTAAGCCGCATATACAGGGTGATTATAATTAAAGTTTAAGTTTCAAAACGCTATAAAAAAAGAACCACTGATGAAAATGATGTGAAATTTGAAAGGAATGTTATTGAAGAAAGCGGAAAGCGTATGGCAGAAGAAAAAATTTAGTTTCAAAAGTTAGCAACATATGGCGCTGTAAGCGGCAGAATCACGACGAGAAATGATTCGTAAAACAACGGCTAAGGTGGAAGTTACACATTAAAACGCATTGACAAATTAGAATTGTTGAATAATTTTATTTGCATGACTGTACATATCACATCGAAAGGGACAAATCGGTTTCAAGAGTTATGCGGCGACATACCGCATAAGAACCATTCATCAAAGAAGTTCGGAACTGGCGCAAAACATGTTCATTATGGTGTCCACCGTTGTGTGCAACAAGTTGAAAGCGACAAACAGCATGTTCCACAACGAATCGCAGTGTCTCCGGGGTGATGTTCAGAATGCGTTGCGAAATGCGTGCCTTTAATTCCGCTAAATTTGCAATTGGAGCATGGAACACAACATCCTTCAGATATCCCCACAGCCAGAAATCACACGAAGTAAGATCAGGCGATCGGGATGGCCAGTCTGTAGGGAAATGACGGCTGATAATTCGAGCATTTCCAAAATGGCGCCTCTGCAGCTGCTTCACGGGATGTGCAATGTGCGGAGGAGCGCATCTTGCTTAAAAATGATTTCATCCACACATCCACGCATACCTCTGACCAGTGACGGTTGCGGTAACAGGACCGGAAGCACCCGTCTGCTCGAAAAAATATGGTTGTAGGATGAATGATGCCGTAAAGTCACACCATACCGTGACCTTTTTAGGATGAAGTGGTACGGGGTGCGTTGCCAGTGGATTTTCTGTTGCCCATATTCGACAATTCTGGGTATTCACGTATCCTGTCAGATGGAAATGGGCTTCATCTGTCCACAAAATTTTCCACGGCCATTCATTATCCACTTCCATGCGAGCCAGGAATTCTAACGCAAACGTCTCCCTAGCTGTCAAGTCAGACGGAAGCAACTCTTGCACATGGCCAATTTTGTACGGATAGCATTGCAGGATGTTTCGTATAATTTTCAGCACCGTGCTCGTAGGCCTGTCCAATGTTCGGGCAATTCCTCGTGCACTGCACGGTTGCACACCACCGGCCGACCCCTCCTGTAATGCTGTGGCCACTTCTTCAACTACCGTCGAATGCACTCGTTTTCTCCCTCTACCAGATTGCACTTCAAACGAACCTGTCGTTTCGAATTTTTGCATCATTTTCTTTAGACGTACGACACTCATTGGACCAACGCCTTCTTTTATACCCTTCAGTATCCTGAATTTCTGCAGAGCTACTCTTGCACAATCGTCATTCTTGTAATACAGTTTTACCAGCAGAGCGCGGTCCTGCAATGAAACACTTATGGCGAACGTCTGAGACGCGAAATGAGGAACAGCCTGGTACCTGGCGGCTTTATAAGACTGAAATTTAACTAACATTTTAATTTGTCTTCTTCCGCTTGCAGCGCCATCTGTTGCTAACTTTTGAAACTAAATTTTTCCTTCTGCCATACGCTTTCCGCCTTCTTCAATAACATTCCTTTCAAATTTGACGTCATTTTCATGAGTGGTTCTTTTTTTATAGCGTTTTGAAACTTAAACTTTAATTATAATCACCCTGTATATATATGGGGTGAAGTAACATTATCCCCTCCGAAACGGCTGGCTCCCGGGCTTAGCGAAACACACCGTTGGATTCCACAGGTCCGTGGCTCGCCGTTTTGACCATTCGCGTCTTATTGGGACTTTAATTAGCCGAGATATTAATTTAAAATTAATTTTCCCCTACGTTTTCCCTACATTTTCCACTTTCTTTCTTGGGTTTTCCCTAGTAGAGGGATTTGGCTAATTGCCAAATTTTTTTCTCGAATATCCACGGAACGGCGCCGAGTTGAAATTCGTGATGCGTATCCTCGGATTCCAGAAACTTCTCCGAATCCATTGATATCTTTCTCATCTTCGTACGACTTTAATCGGCCGAGATATTAATTAAAAACTGCAGAAACGTTAATTTCCGCGCTCATTTTCCCGAGTGGCAACAATAAACTATCGGCGACACACACTTTAGCCGCTTATATATATAAAGATATTAAAGATTTTAACCTCTTAATAGATTGTGAATTTCCAAACGTTAATATTTTACAGTCTGCGTCAATCAGAGCGATTGACTGTTCAGTATGTTCCGTTGTCATAATTTTATATTTTCTTATTAAACATCAAACCGTGTAAACCAAAATAGTATTGAAACTGCGTAGAGACATTAGGTTAATACGAAGCAGGAGACATGAAAAATTTGCAATGCCCTTGCCCACACACACCCGAAACTCGGACCTCTCGAATACGCGCCGAGTGTGCTGACCATTACATCACGAAGGCATGCTAAGAAGGCAGGAGAAATACCTTATAATTGATATGAAAAATAAAGGTATCATTACAACTATCTGTCTGTTTGGGAGCTCAAAATAACTCGAACACAAATTTCCTGAAATGTCTTAGCTTAAGGAGGCTCATACACCTTAAACCCCTTATGATCTTCGAATATGTGACTGTTGCAAGAATTGGGATATTCTATTTATTTTAAAAGCAATGACTTCCAACTTTTTTACAGCTGACTACTTAATATAGCTGCTTCGGGAACTAGTAACCAGAAAGCTTGTGTTGCCACAAATATTTTTGTAATTTAATCCGCTTTGGGACAAAATGTTTCGTCATGTTTCCAACTTGCGCGCATGATATTTCAAAGATAGCTAACGGTACTTACATGAAATTCGATGGAATTCTTTATATGGGCACTTACCTTCTAACTGAACCAAAAATCTGATGGATATTTTATTATTAAAAAATTTTATGCACGAAGCTATTATAGATTTTTTTTAATAAAATACATTTTATAAACCAACTCCAAATAAAATAAAAATTTAACATGAAATGCTTAGAATTTTCGGTTCACAGTATTTTCCAAATGTTATAAAATCTATATATTAAACATGGAATTTAATTATGCAACAGAATATTTTAAACTGTGTGCGCAAGGTGGAAACATGAAGAAACATTTTGTCACAAAGCGGATTAAATTATAAAAATATTTGCGGCAACACAAACTTTCCGATTATATTTCAGAAAGCAGCTGTAAAAAGTTGGAAGTAATTGCTTTTAAAATAAATAAGTTATCCTAATTCTTGCAACAGTCACATATTCGAAGATCATAAGGGGTTTAAGGTGTATGACTCCCCTTAATGAACCTTGTATTCCCTTCATATTTATAATTTTATCTTTAAAATGTCACCTAAATAACCTATGAAAACTACTCCCACAAGTCAGGCTTAATTGCGAAGACCAATCTAATCCTCAAGTATGTAATAATCTGAGTTTTTTGCAGTTTCAAAAGTACCAAAATTAAAACATGCTGAAAAAACTACGTCAAATTTTACGCCGGAAAAAAAAAATTAATCAAAGGCGTTGTTCTCACAGCTAGTTAAGGGGACTCATACACACCTTAAAACCTCTCATGATCTTCGAATATGTGACTGTTGCAGGAATTGAGATATTTTATTTATTTTAAAAGTAATTACTTCCACCTTTTTACAGCTGACTACATAATATAGCTGCTTTGGAAACTAGTAACCAGAAAGTCTGTGTTGCCACAAATATTTTTGTAATTTAATCCTCTTTGTGACAAAATATTTCTCCATGTTTCCATCTTGCGCGCATGATATTTTAAAAATGGCTAATGGTACATACTTGAAATTGGATGGAATTCTTTATATGGGCACTATTTTCTAACTGAACCAACAATCTGATGAATATTTTAGTATTGCAAAGTTTTATAAAGGGAAACATTACAAATTTTTTTAATAAAATAAATTTTATAAACTCAACTCCAAATAAAATAAAAATGTAACATTAAATTTTTAGAATTTTAGGTTCACAGTAGTTTTCAAATGTTATAAAAGCTATATATTAAATATGGAATTAAATTATGAAACAGAATGTTTTTAACTGTGCGCGTAAGTTGGAAACATGACGAAAAATGTTGTCGCAAAGAGGATTAAATTATAAAAATATTTGTGGCAACACAAACTTTCTGATTACTATTTCAGAAAGCAGCTATATTATGTAGTGAGCTGTAAAAGGTTGGTAGTAATTGCTTTTAAAATAAATAAGTTATCCCAATTCTTGCAACAGTCTCCTATTCGAAGATCTTATGGGTTTTAAGGTGTACGAGTCCCATTAAATAAAATTGATTCTGGTTTCTCCCTTCGAAGCAAAAGTTACAAAGTATTTAATTGAATCCACATAATTCTATTTAAAAAAAACACACACAAAATGTAGATATAAAATTTACCCCGAACAGTTATAAGTATAAAAATTAGAAAAAAAAAATCTGAAATGTTTCAGATTTTAAATTATGTCCAAAGGGGCGTTTTTTTAAATTTTGTGCGTTACATTTATTTACTAAATATCACATTCTTTGCAATTAAACCATAAAACTCAGTTCAACGGCAATATCGCGAAACAGTTTTAAATTGAGCCTATCTTTAGAATTTCCGATACAGAGACTCACGCGCTGAAGATAAAAATGTTTTTTCTGTACAACATTGCCACTGCTTACTTAGAAATCCTTGTTAAACAAAAATTCGTTAAGTTTTACAAAATATGAAATCGATCATAAAACAAATTCCAAATTTTTAATTTGGTTTTCCACATGCCCATATTTGTAGGAGGATTACGTCATTCAAAATTCGATGGCTCTATGTACCGTTGTTTTATCACAATGCGAGAAATATGCATACATTTAGGCAGTTTTTTCATTACTTAATTTCTTTAAATATTACACGGGGCGATAAAACTTTGTGGCAACAGTTTGAAAAGTGATTCTCCGTTTGTAGTAAATCGACGCAAAATCGCAAAAGGAAAACAATAGTCCTTCAGAGACAAAGCTGCTTTGGACTAATATTAAATAATTGTGTAATACTTTTCGGATTTTATATTGCGTCCAAAGGGGCTTTATTTTTACATTATGCGTGTTACCTTGTAGAGACATTTGGTAGGTTTTTGGAAGAAGGAGACTTGTAAAATGGGCAACATCTTCGCCGGGAATCGAACCACGGACCTCTAGAATACACGCCGAGCGTGCAGAGCACCACACCACGAAGGCATGCCAAAAAGGTGGGAGAAATACCTTATAACCTTTATTTATTAAATATCATATCCGCACTTAAACCATAAAATTCAATTCAACAGCAATATCACAGAATAATTTAAAAAGAACGTATCTAGATTTTCCGATACACCGTCTCGCGCGCTGGAGATAATTTTTTTTTCGTTCAGTATTGCCATTAATTGCTTCGAAATCGTTGAGTTTGTTAATCAAAAACTCGCAAATGCTTTACAGAATATGAAATAGATAATTAAACAAATTCCAAATTTTGGCTTTACGAGAAGCATACACACATTTATGCAGATTCTTCATTCTATTTAATTTCTTTAAATATAATACAGGGCGATGATATTGTGTGGCAACAATTTCAAAAGAGATTCGCGGTTTATAGTGAATCAACGCAAAATGGCAAAACGAAATTAATAGCCCTTCTGGGCAAATTCCCCTTTCAACTGAAAATATTAGTAACGTAAAAAGATTAAAGATTTGAAACATTTTGCGAGCGAACATAAGCAACAACATTCGGAAAACATACTTATTAGCATTCGCGATGATTATTTTACATTTATTGATTATCAAATGTGACTAGTACGCTCTTCCAGATACACCTGAAGCACGCTACGTGTTGCATGCACATTCTATTCATTTATTGAACGGGGTGGTTCAGACTTATTTATTTTTAAAAACATCATTTTCAGCTATTCCTTTTCTGCCCTTCGAAAGTCCAAATAATTCAATTTGCTTTGAGTTTTCTTTATATTAAATTAAAGAATTAATACATTTGAATTCCTTTTATTTAAAGAATCTGATGTGCACTCCACATAACTTCCTTGTACGGAATATCTCATATATATGCGGCTTAAATGTTTGTCGCCGATAGTTTATTGGTTGCTTGCGTAACTGTAAATTGTTTTATTCCCCGTGCAGTTCAGCGTGCGACGAATATTATGAGAAAGCTCAGACGGAAAAATTAAAAATACAAGAGCACGTGCATTTAACATTTACTAAATAAATTTAGCATTTATATATATATATAAGCGGCTAAAGTGTGTGTCGCGGACAGTTTATTGTTGCCAATCAGAAAAATGAGCGAGGAAATTAACGTTTCCGCAGTTTTTAATTAATATCTAAGCCGATTAAAGTCGTACGAAGATGAGAACGGTATCGATGGATTTGCAGAATTTTTTGGAATCCGAGGATACGCGTCCCGAATTTCAACTCGGCGCCGTTCCGTAGATATTCCAGAAAAAAGAATTTGGCACGTAGCCAAATCCCTGTAATAGGGAAAACCCAAGAAAGAAAGCGGAAAATGTAGGGAAAACGTAGGGGAAAATTAGTTTTTAATTAATATCCCGGCTAATTAAAGTCCCAAGAAGACGCGAATGGTCAAAATGTCGTGCCAAGGACCTGCGGAATCCAACGGTTTGCTTCGCTAAGCCCGGGAGCCAGCCGTTTCGGAGGAGATAATGTTACATAACCCCAGATATATATGCGGCTTAAGTGTCTGTTTGTCGACCATAGTTTATTGGTTGCTTGCGTAACTGTAAATTGTTTTATTCCCCGTGCAGTTCAGCGTGCGACGAATATTATGAGAAAGCTCAGACGGAAAAATTAAAAATACAAGAGCACGTGCATTTAACATTTACTAAATAAATTTAGCATTTATATATATATATAAGCGGCTAAAGTGTGTGTCGCGGACAGTTTATTGTTGCCAATCAGAAAAATGAGCGAGGAAATTAACGTTTACGCAGTTTTTAATTAATATCTAAGCCGATTAAAGTCGTACGAAGATGAGAACGGTATCGATGGATTTGCAGAATTTTTTGGAATCCGAGGATACGCGTCCCGAATTTCAACTCGGCGCCGTTCCGTAGATATTCCAGAAAAAAGAATTTGGCACGTAGCCAAATCCCTGTAATAGGGAAAACCCAAGAAAGAAAGCGGAAAATGTAGGGAAAACGTAGGGGAAAATTAGTTTTTAATTAATATCCCGGCTAATTAAAGTCCCAAGAAGACGCGAATGGTCAAAATGTCGTGCCAAGGACCTGCGGAATCCAACGGTTTGCTTCGCTAAGCCCGGGAGCCAGCCGTTTCGGAGGAGATAATGTTACATAACCCCAGATATATATGCGGCTTAAGTGTCTGTTTGTCGACCATAGTTTATTGGTTGCTTGCGTAACTGTACTAGCCAATGGGGTGAAGTTGCCACGGCACAGGGTTGCCGTTTCAATTGAGACGCAGACAATTTCCTATAAAACTTGCTTTTGCTATGGCCATCAATAAGTTTCAGGGCCAAACGCTTAAATCGTATTGGCATTTTTTTACCCGAGCCTGCATTCTTACACGGTCAACTTTATGTTGCCTGTTCAAGAGTTCGTGAAAGAACGGACGTAAAATTAAAAATAATGCGCGGTTCTCTGCAAGGCAAGCTTAAAAATGATGGAAAGGTCTACACAAGAAATGTTGTGTACAAAGAGATCTTTGACATGTGAATTAATATTTTATTATTTAAATCACCTTTATTTATTGAGCTAGGGGTGGCTCTTAAGAAATGTACCGCCAGTGGTTTCCTTTATTGCACTCTACTTTAAGCAATTAAGGAAGTAGAAGGGGGGAACCTCGAGGGGCAGTTACCAAAGGGGTGTCCTCGACGCTGCCCTGGGTAATTCAGTTTGAATTACCAGACACCTTTGTACAATTCATTTTAATTACAATTTATAATACCTAGAACAGCGGTCGTTTCGTAAGACCGCTGGGGTTTCTAGTAATATATAAAGAAGAAAATATAAAAGAAATTAAACAAACAAACAAAAAAAAAAAAAAAAAAAGCAGGTTTTCACAGACGATTCTTCAGTATTTCTCATTTAATTAATTTAGTTCTCACTTCCCGACAAGGCAAAAATACAGAAAAACTCAAACTATCTATATTAAATATTAGGAAGTAAATATGAAACACTTATTTGCTCGAATAAATTCCAGAATGGATTAAGTATAATTTAATTCGCAATAATAAAAGAAGGCGTTAGTTTTGTTGTTGCGAAGCTTAGTTTACCTAGATTGGCAACAAATCCGCTATTTTGCCATGTTTGAAATGTAAACAAACATGTCCGCATCGCAAAATTCATTTGGCTAGCTTCACTTAAACAACTTTTAAATTGTTCATAACTCCACAAATATTGCATGCTGATTTACTAAAGGCATAAAAACCTTAACCGAAAGATAAGAACAACATAATTCAATCATTTTTAAAGCAAAAAATGCACAATTTAGAAACATATAAGAATAAAGAAGGAGATCACTCAGCCGGGTAACAGAGTGGATATATGTATAAATATATTTATATACGTTCGGTGCGGCCGATTGCAACCCAAATACGAGGTGCACATCTACATGTTATCGCAGTCCTATATACAAAATGTCAACGTTCTGACGCTACTCGTTTTTGAGTTATGCGAGATACGTACGTACGTAAGTACGTTCGTACAGACGCCACAAAAAATTCTCTTTAAAATTCATTTTAAATCAGTTTTGTAATTTTTTTGAAGGAAAAGAGTCCTTTATTCTGTCCTTATTTGCGGATGTCACCCAAAAGCATCATTAAATTGCATTGGATAGCGATCAAAATCGATATTTTTGTTGAAATATGATAACCGAAATTTTTTGCGATTACAATACTTCCTTTTACTTCCTTGTACGAAGTAAAAAGGAAGTATTGTAATCGCGAAAACTTTTAGGCAGCATATTTAAAAGAAAATATTCCTTTCGACTGATTTCGAATGCAATTTAAAGATGCTTTTGCGTGATATCTGTACGTAAGGACAGAATAAAAGACTCTTTTCGTCCAAACAAATTATAAAATTGCTTTAAAATGAATTCTGAAGAGAATTTTTCATGGCGTCTGTACGAACGTATGTACGTACGTACGTACGTATCTCGCATAACTCAAAAACGAGTAGCCTCAGAACGTTGAAATTTTGTATATAGGACTGCTATAACATGTAGATGTGCACCTCGTATTTGGGTTGCAATCGGCCGTACCAAACGTATATAAATATATTTATACATATATCCACTCTGTTACCGGGCTGAGTGATCTCAGTTTCTTTACTCTTCTATTTTTGTAAATTGTACATTTTTTGCTTTAAAAATTATTGAATTATGTTTTTTATCTTCCGGTTAAAGCTTTTATGCCTTTAGTAAATCTGTATGCAATATTTTTAGAATTTAAGTGCCGCTAAGACTAATAATTTTTTTGATAGTGGCCATTGCTTGTTTAGATTTGAAACAGCAAAATAGTGGATTTGTTGCTAATCTAGAGAAACTTAGCTTCGCAACAACAAAGATAACGCTTTCATTTATTATTGCGAATTAAATCATGCTTAATCCTTACTGGAATGTTTTCGAGGAAATAAGTATTTAAGATTTACTTCGTAATTTTTAATACATATATTTTGAGTTTTTATGTATTTTTGCTTTGTAGCGAAGTGAAAACGGAATTAATTGAATGAGAAATACTCAGTCGTCTGTGAAAAACTGCTTCTTTTGTTGTTTTGTTTCCTTAATTTCTTTTATACATCGTTCTAGCTTTATTATAGTACTTGAATAGAACATGTGGCAACGATTAGATGATTCTTTAAATGATATAACTTTTATGCATTCTGAGTTGTAAGATGAACGAAGTATAATACTGTTAAGTGAATGTAGCGCCAGAGTGTCGCTATGGTAAACAATATTGAATTTTACAGAATGCATTTATTCTATTGTGGTTTATGCGCTATCGGCGAAGTAGATTTAATTCAAACCAAGAAGTTTAAACGAAATGCAAGAAAAAATGCGTATAATTTAATATTCCGTACAAGGAAGTCATGTGGTGTACACATCAGATTTTTTACTTTGTACAAGGAAGTAAAAAGTGAGTGCGTCTTATAAGCCGGCAAATACGGTAAATTAAATTACGACTAAGAGCTTGATGCAGAAACCGTGCGTCATGAGTCTTCCATTCGTGATGCAGATATTCCAAGCGCCGGAGAAGTAAAGCCTGGATCACGGTCCCGTGTCGTAATTTCGAACACCTTCTTTAATAGCGATGGTTGTTTGTTTTGGTTTTTAGTTTGTAGGTCTCTGCTATACTAAACATAATAAAACATGTTTTGTCTCACTGTTTTTGTCCTTCCTTTTTTGCGTTTTATGTCGACTCCACCACGCTGAGAACGCGTTTGTAACTATGCACTGCTATGTGATTTCCTATCGTTTAGATGTACTCTATGTCTCCTGAAAGTTTGTCACCGCTGTACTCATGCACTCTGTATGTTAAATAAAGCATCATTGTCATAAAGGTATCCGCCGAAACCATCGCGGAAGCAAGGCAACGCAAGGCGAAAACGTCGCGTCACCAAACATCGTGGGGGGGGGGGAATAAAACAAAGAGAAAACACATCGTGGTACAAAACATCGTCGTCGAAAATAAAGCGGTCGAAAAACTTCCCAGTTTAGAAACATCGTCGTCAAAAATATCGCGGTAAAAAATAAAGTACCTACAAATCATCGCATGGCGATAACATCGCAAACATACAGGGGTTGGACGAAAATATGGAAACACCTTTAAAAAAACATGTTTCTTTGCTTAATATGGTGTAGGAAACCCGTTGGCATCCAAAACAGCTTGCAGTCTTCTCGGAATGGATAAATACAGTTCCTGTATGTTTGCCAAGGGAATATCATACCATTCTTCCTGCAAAACGGTGGCAAGTTCAGATAACGATGTTGGCGGTGGATGACGAGAACGCACTTTCCGTTCCAACGTAGACCACAAAGGTTCGATAATATTCAGGTCTGGTGACTGTGGTGGCCAGGGGAGATGGAACAACTCAACCTCTTGCTCAGAAAACCAGTCCTGGACAATGTCAGCTGTGTGAACAGGGGCTTTGTCGTCTTGGAAGACACCATCACCATCGGGGAACAAAGTTTTTACCATGGGATCAACTTGATCGGCCAAAATGTTCACATAAGTCTTGGCAGTCATGTGCCCTGACACAGTTATCATGGGCCTAGCAGAGAACCACGATATGGCTGCCCAAACCATAACAGAACCCCCGCCATGTTTCACTCTTGGCAACAAGCAGTCTGTATTATAGGCTTGAGATGGCGTTCTCGGCCAGAAGTGGGAAACAATGTGAAAGAAGACTCGTCAGACCATATTACTCGCTTCCACTGCTCTCTAGTCCAGGCTTTATGACTTAAACACCACCTTTTCCTGTTACGGGCATTAGCATCACTGATGAGTGGCTTCTCAATTGCAGCACGGCCAGCGATTCCCTGTTTATGAAGCTCCCTTCTAATTGTTTTGGTACTCGCAGGGTTCGGTAACACAACATTCATTTCAGCAGTAACTTTTGCAGCTGTGGTCTTCTTATTTTTCGTCACAATTGCCCTTAATGATCGTCTGTCACGATCACTCAGGACACACTTTGGTCCGCGCTGTGATTTAGCAGATGATGTTTTTCCGCTTTTCAAATATGCGGCATAAATCTTCGATACAGTACCTCTTGAAACACTAAACACCTCGGCTACCTTGCTTACGGAAGCACCTACCAAACGTGCTCCAACAATTTGCCCACGTTCGAAGTCTGTTAACTCTGACATAATGCAATGACAACCTCACATAACAGTACTCCGACAACAACTGAACTGTTTAGCACATTTACGAAGTTGTATAGGTGGCGTCAGTAGTCAAAAACGCCAGCGCCACCTACATATTTCATTAAAATCAATCTTTCTTTTCAAACATGCGTTTCACAAGGTGTTTCCATATTTTTGTCCATCCATTGTACGTTCCTTTCAATAATTGTGAAAGGATACTCGCGTAATGATCTCTGAGCGCAAAATGGAAAGAAGAAGAATTTTTACTTTCCTATTTTTTAGTAACTAATACATATTTGCTGAAAATGTAAAATGGAAACTTAAGCATAGAAAGTTAATGCAACTTATAGCACTTAATAGACATTTAAACCGACATAGTTAACTAACAAAAGTCATTAATAAATTATTTTTTATAAAGTTTTTACTGGTAATTTTTCATGAAAAGTATAATCTAAAAAAGATAAGAAAAAGGAAGTTGAGAAACAGTTATGTATAAAAAAATTGCTAAGTTAATCATGAGATTATTTTCTTCACTTTTGTTAATCTGATGTTCTTATAGTGAAAATTATTATTATTTTCGGTAAAAATTTACAATTGGGTGCCCCTTGTTTTTTGGCGATTCTTTTTGACGCCAAGATCGACACCATCAAAGCACAATTTCAAGATGGCTGCTACACAAAACCAAAATAAGAAATCAAAGAATTGCACAAACTCTGTGTCCAAGTACACATCGATCTGTTTTCACTTAAAAAAAATCCTAGAATTGCACAAATTAGGCATTGCGCACTGCCTTAAATTTGTCCATGTACGCATCAATCTATTTTCATTTAAATAAAATCAGGAAGCTTTACAAAGTTAAAACTATCATGGTAACCAGAAGTGAGGTTTCATCGCCAAAATTTTTTTTAAAATGCCGCTAATCGAAGGGGCACCCAATTCTACACGAAAGTCTTACTTTCTTTTTCTTTAAAATTCTTGTTTTGTTTTTAATAAATTCATTAGTTAATAGAAAATATGAAAGAAACATTTATCTTTCTTTTGATCTTGCGCTCACAAATCATGATGCGAATATCCATTTACAGTTATTAAATCCTGTAAAACTTATGTCTGTGATGTTATCGTCAGGGGATGATTTGTATTTATTTTTTACCACAATATTTTTGACGACGATGTTTTTAAACTGCGAGGTTTTTGAATCGCTTTATTTTCGACGGCGATATTTTGTACCACGATGTTTTAGAACTGCGATGTTCTCTCTTTGCTTTATTTTCTCCCACGATGTTTTCGCCTTGCTTTGTTTTTTTTTTTCCGCGAGGTTTACGTCCGCGATGTTTTCGTCTGTAACTGTAATAAAGATAAAATGCACGTGACTATGTTTGAGACTGAAGGGGGAAAAAACATCTTCACAATAATTTTAATTCACGCGACAACTAGCTGTGAGACTAACGCAGACGAATCTCATTTTTATCATCGGCGCAATGTTTTCCATTCGGAAGCAGAATTTCTCCTCTTAGATTTGCTAACGTATAAATGTGTCTAAATTGTTGACAGAAACAAGCAGGGCAACGTTTCATTTTATAATTGGTGAACGTGTCCGAAATTTCTAAAGAACCTTGCTCGATTTTATATCTGCGAAAATGACTAAAATACACAAAGGGGTGACTTTTAATCCTTTCCAGTTGTCTAGTAAAAATAATTATTTGCATTTCCATTTGGAAGTAATGTTAAAGAGGACAAAAGATTATGAATCCGCTAAAATATCACGAAAAGTCATTGTCTGATATTTACTTTTAAAATATATGTGGTTTACGTTTTATACATACAGAGGGTGTTTCGGACATTTTTGTAACGACTTTTCATTTTCTTCATGAATTTAAATATTAATTTTAAAACACAAAAGTGACTGGCATTCAGATAGAATTAGGTGTAGTTATCGTCTGCATTATAAAAAACATTCTTATCTTTAAAATGTCGCTGAAAAATAAACAATAGATCGAAGACTATATTTTTGCGCTGTCCGAAGAGATATACTCTTTTTCAATTATTAAAAAAAGATTTGAAAGACATGGTTTTAATATTTCTACAAGTAAAATAATTGACGTAATTAATAGGAAAGGAAAAAAAACATTAAAGTTTAAATCTGAGCGGGAGAAAGGTAAAAAATGCATACCTGACCAAACAAAATTGAATTTTATTTATTTCCGACACATTCAAAAACTCGAATTTTATTTTTTTACATTTTTAGAAGCTGTACACATTTCTGAGTCTGTTAAAAAAAACGGCGTTAAGATATTCAAATTATAATCTTAAAAATTATGAAATAAAGAAAACGATTCTGAGGTAAATATTGCCAGATCGGGCATTTAAATCATCTCTTGACGTTTGTTTACATATTTACACTCAGTTGCTTACGAATGTTCACTCGAAGATTGATTTAGGTTTTACTGTTAACGTCATATATATTAGTAAAATTGAATGTGTCGGACAGATTCAGGAAATAATGGGCACTAGATTACGAAAGTGAAAGCAAGAAATGAAGAAACTTGGTGACAGTAAAACTCCCTGTTGTAAAGGTCGCCTTACGGATAATAATATAACCAAATTGGCAATTTATCATGGAAATGCTATTAGAAAACATTGCAATTCTGTAAAAGATATGCAAAAGGCATTGTGGGCAATATTTTACCACAAACATTCAACCAACATGGAACCGACTCACAATTTTTGCCCAACAGGGGAGGATTCGTGGTGTACATATCAAACCGCGAGTGCGAGTGGAAATATGAAATTGTGCAAACATAAAAATTCAATCCCACCATCTGTAATGGATGCTATCAAAGATATATTTAAAGATATTAGCATACCATTATTACTAGAAAAGTGTTTAGGAGGACATACACAGAACCCAAATGAATCGTTGAATGCTTTGATTTGGAAAATGTATCCTTAAAATTCCGGGCGTGATTATAATATTGTTAAGACAGCAGTGAATGAGGCAGTTGTTATATACCATCTGTAATGGAAGCTATCAAAGATATATTTAAAGATATTAGCATGCCATTATTACTAGAAAAGTGTTTAGGAGGACATACACAAAACCGAAATGAAACGTTGAATGCTTTGATTTGAGAAACGTGTCCTAAAAATTCCGGGTGTGGTTATAATATTGCTAAAACAGCAGAGAATGAGGCAGTTATTATATATAACGATGGTCAACCTGGGCGATTTCATATTATGAATGAACTTAGATACTGAATTTGTAATAACGCAGTCCTAATTGCGGCAAAGTCGTATTCAGTCAGCCGAAATAAAGGCAGAGACTTCTACAATAGATGTTTGCACAGCAGGAAAAAGAGCCAAACTTGTTGCAGTAATATATATTGAAGAACAGGAGGGTATGGTGTTTGCAGCTGGGCACTGTTTTAGTATTATTTGAGAGAATATATATTAAAAATTTTGAAACTTTAAGACCATTTTTCTGAAAATGGTGATTTTCATACTTGCGCACACTCTTTAAAAATCTATCATAGCTATTGATTTAAAAATTTCAGGATAAGTACATGATGATATTGCTGAAGAAATGCACCTACCGCTTCCTTTCAAAAATTATTTTTTAAGTATTTATATAATTTTATTTAAAAAATGCTTTTTCTGTTTTCTAAGATCTTTTTGTAATGGTGTTAATATTCTCTGATATTTAAACATTTAAATAGGTGAAGAATCATACCTAATGATAGTTCATTACAAAATTATAAAACTTATTACTGTAACTAAATTTGTATTACTGTCAGTTTGCGCGCAGTGTTTCAGTTCAAATTCTAAATTTTCGAAAAATACAGTTAGTTTTTTATTTATAAAACAAATTTCTATACCCTATTAGGTAAAATAAAACAAGAAACAATCATCTATGTATAGGGATGACACACTAAAAAATTAATATATGTATGACCAAAACAATTGGAGTTATTAAAACTCAAAAATCAGCTAAAATTCTCACTTTTTGTGTTGCGCAAAAGTGATGACTCCCCTTAAATCTACAGTGTCTCACAAAAGTGATGGGACACTTGTGCTTTACAAAAGGAAACTGTAGTAAAATAAATTTAAAAAAAAGACATGTAAAAATTTTTTATGAGTGTGTTTCCTACTTAAATTTAGTAACAATTATTACATAACATACATTTTCTCAAAATATTAAAATATTAATTTAATAAAAATACAATTGTTTAGAACGGAGCAAAAAATGGGTCACATAAGTGATGGGGCACTTACTTTTACATCAAATATTTATCCAAAAATTTCACTTTTTAAAAGGTTTTAATTTTTTGTTGGATTTCCTTTTACTTTTAAAACACGATTTAATCTTCTCGGGATGGATTCGACTAATTTTTTGTGATTTCTGGAGTGATTTTACCCCATTCTTCTTGAAGCACCGATTTTAATTGTTGTTTTGAAGAAATGGTGTGTTTGCGAATTCTTGATTCCAATTCTTGCCAAATATTCTCTATGGGATTTAAGTCTGGAAATTGTGGCGGTGCTTTTATTATTTCAGGACAGTTACACAGCAGCCAGAGTCTAACGTTCAAAGCAGTAGGTTTGGGGTCATTGTCTTGGTAGAATTTAAAATCGTTATGAAGGTTCAATTTTAGTGCTGAAGGTTTCAAATTTTGATTTAAAATGTCAATATACTTGTTCTGATCCATTATATTGTGAATAAAAACAAGATTATAAGCACCAGCGGACGACATACACCCCCATACAATAACTCCTCCTCCACCATTTTTTACTGCTGGCACCAAGTTCTGTTTGCGAAATTCTTCCCTGGGTTTTCTCCACACTAAGATTCTACCGTCAGAACCAAATATATTAAATTTACTCTCATCAGCAAATATAACTTCATTCCAGTAATCAGAATTCTTATTTATGTTGGATTTTGCGAAAGCCAGTCTGAGTTTTCTATTCTTCTCACTTACGAAGAATTTTTTCCCGGCTGCTCTACAGTGATATCCAGCAGATCGAATTACTCTTCTAATAGTCTCAGGATTAACAATTACTCCATATAATGCTTGTAAATCAGCAGCACCTTTAGGAGCACTCATTCTTGAATTTTTTTTAATATTTCGAACGATAAATCGCTTTATTCCATCGGATAGCTTTGATGGTCGGCCAGGTCTTCTTTCATCCTGAATCATACGATGTACATCGTATTATTCTTTTTATATCGTTTAATGATACTGAAAACTGCTGAATGACTCAAGTTAACTGTTTCAAGAGTTTCTCTAATAGATTTTCCACGTTCAATATGCAAATTAATAACTGATTTTCGAATTTCAGGCAAAGTTTTCTTTTCGTTTAGTATTCATGGCTGCACAGAGCTAAAAAACACAAAAATTCCAAACCAAACTGGAGAGAAATACTGCAGACGATTTTATATATTATTGCCAATTGCTTTTGAGTAAGAATAAAAACCCCAAAAAAATATTTTTATTGTAGTACGTAGTAGTGTCTAATGGTGTCCCATTACTTATGTGAGCCATTTTTTGCTCCGTTCTAAACAATTTTATTTTTATTAAATTAATATTTTAATATTTTGAGAAAATGTATGTTATGTAATAATTGTTACTAAATTTAAGTATGAAACACACCCGCAAAAAAATTTTACATAATTTATTTTATTACAGTTTCCTTTTGTAAAGCACAAGTGTCCCATCACTTTTGTGAGACACTGTAGAGATATAGAAGTGCCCCCCCCCTTTTTTTTTCCGCAGTGTACATCGAATATAAAAAAAAATCACATTTGTAGAGAAACGCATTTTTATGTAAAAATCCTCATTTATAAAAGCATTCGATGATAAATTAAAACTATATTTTTTACAGTTCTAATTTTCATAGAGGTTAAAGTATGGTATTTTTAGAAAGTTAAAAGTGTAGAGAATTTGAAAATGCAAAAATCCGAAATCACAATTTTTTGAAGGTTTTGGGGTTCCAACACCCCTTAAAGATCACTATTTTTTGAAGATTTTTTGGCTTTCAACGCGCCTTACAAAAGGGCCAAAATAACTAACTGAACCGTCAACGGACGATATCAGTTTCCTGATTGTAATTTTCTAATTTTAAGAAAGGGGCATTATTTTTTTCTCTTTTCGGCATAATAATTCTGACGTTGGCAACTAAACCTCATAAGCACATAGCAACATCGAATTAGCGAAAAAGAGACCGAATATCCATCACAAGGTCAAGGACCATGCCTTTACGCATGTAACCTAACAAAATTCGTTAAAAAATAAGAAAAAAATTACCATTCCTAATTCTGTACTGTTTAAATATATGCTCCCAAATTAACCGAAGAACGCAGTTGCGGTTTCAGTTATTATTAAACTTGAGACGAAAAAACACAGAACAATCTTTATTTTTGACACTGAGCCAGTTAATTTACCATTTCAACGAGACGCCTCAACTCAACTCGATTATTTGAAGCCATTTTGATGTATTAAGAACGCAATGCATAGACGCAGTAGCAAGATAGAACGTGAAAAATAATAAAAAGTTTAAAAAAAAAAAAATTGAGTTAAGCCCTTATATATAAAAAAAAAATAGATTTGGTTGCGAAAGAAAACGGCTTTGTAGAAAATTTCGATTGTAAAATTAGGTCGTTCGTCTCTTAGAGTCCCAGAAGAGCACACATGGGCGCCAGGGGTGATGGAGCAATGCGCCACCAAAAATGGATTAGCCCGTATTTGGAATCCAGCCAAAAGCTTCGGGCTCAATGGATTAGCAACTGGGAAAAGATGCAAGGAAATTGCGCCATCTGTTGGTGAAACTCTGACTTAAATACTTAAGCGATACAATTTTCATCTAGCAATATCCTACAAATATGCGGACTGGTTAGAAAACAAAACGCGTTGTAATTTACATGCAATGCATTCTACAGTAAAGCGCAGTTTTTTTATCTCCTTATTAAGAATTTGGAAGACTTTTTATTTTCATTTATAGCTTTTATTTTCTGCACTGAAATACTATAAGATTTGATAAAAATGCTAGGGAACTGTTAATAGTAAGTAACACAAAATAATAAATAAATAAAAAGAACAAAAATAAAAGTCTCTAAGCTTTAAGATTTTATATTATGCCGAAAGGCGCGTTTTTTAACGTTTTGTGTGTAAACTTTATTTATTAAATATCATGTTCTTTGCACTTAAACGATAAAATTAATTCAACAACAATACCACAAAATATTTTAAATTTCTTTTAAAATTATTTCATTAGAAAGAGATTTCTCATTCAATTAATTCAGTTCTCACTTCGCGGCGAGGCATTCATTAAAAATTTAGAGATGTAGACAAAGTACCAAAAACAATTACAACAATTAAAACAAAATAATTTTTACAATTATAATTAGACTTTCTACGCAAAAAGAAGCAATACGACCAGCGGGCCAAAAGACATTTTTCGGCGCACAAAACTGAAATCTTCCCTTTGGTTCCACTCGGCAAAAAGACATTGAAGGCGCAGAAACTGATTAATTCACTATTCTTTTCAGTTTCACATGTAAAGAAATGTGGCTGCTATAGTTAAAAAAAAAAAAAAAAAAAAAAAAGGCTTAATCGCACATGAACAACTTTTAAATTGTTGATAATTTAATTTTATAACTATTGCATGCAGATTAATTAAAGGCATAAAAACCTTAACGGGAAACCAAGAACAACGTAATTTAATCATTTTTAAAGCAAAAATTTAGCAACATATAAGAATGAAAAAAACTGAGCTCATGCAGCCGAGTAACAGAATGAGTATATATATATATATATATATATATATATATATATATATATATATATATATATATAATGTTGTATGATCTTAAATTAAATTATTGCGAAATCGAGTCATTCTACTACTTTCGCAATAGCTGCAAAGTAAGTTAATAATAATTTATTTACTAAAGAAATATTGATTATATTATCTCCTAAGATTAATTTTAGTAGAATTATCTAAAAAGAGTGAATTCATAGTTAGTAAGTTTAATTCCGAAAATTGTTTTAAAGTAACTTAAATGTAAATTGTTAAAAATGTTTAACGGGGACTTGAAATAAATCATGAATAACAAAATTTCAATTGTAAAAAAGAAATTAAATTAAAAGCAAGTAATTAAATTAAAAGCAAATCATTGTCATTGATCGGAAATTATTTGACTTTTCAAGGGGAACAAACCAACTCCCGTTCAATGAACAATATAATTAAGAAATAAATACGAAGGTGTTTCGTCCTTTATTCAAGTAATAAGGCGATGCCAAACTGGCAATTTAAGTTAGGCCAAATATTTCCGTATATATTATATATGTGTATGTGTGTGTGTGTGTAATATTTCCGGCAACATAGAAGAGTAATCAGCTTGCAGGCATCGTGGGAATGTAAGGCGGTATCCAATGACGACAAAGAAGAATCCAACCTTTGGCATCCAAGTCTGTGCGTTGTTTAGCGAAATGGGATACTGCGGAAATGATGACACGGAAGAATTTAAATTTATAGCTCCATATCTTTATTCAAACGGTAGATCATTATTTTTTTAGACGAAATTCTCTAAATTAGATGTCCAGTAATGGTTTAAATTAAAATATGGTTAAATTTAGGATTTTAACGTCATAAATGATAAGTGACGGAGGACGTGGGCACTGTCCCTTCACCTTAATGGTTAATCAGTTTTGACGTCATAACTATTCTAGCAAAGGGAAGAGTAATGGAGAGAGCGCAGTGTTTTGCAGCAGGGGTAGTAGGAAGCAGCCTGACGAAAAATGGCGCGAATTCTACATTTATAGTAGCGGTTACATAACATGCCAGAATGTTCTCGAAAGTACTGGTGTAGGCGGGGAAGTTAATTAGAGGTTGCCTTTTCGCGTAGAGCAAACCCATCGTATTTTTATACACATACGTATATACACTTTTGCTGCGGCTGATTGACACCAAAAAAGGAGGTGCACAACTACATGTTATAGCAGTCCTACATACAATATTTCAACGTTCTGAGCCAAGTCGTTTTTGAGCTATGCGAGATACATACACACATACGTACGTATGTCCAGACGCCACAAAAATATCTCTTATGAATCCTTTTTAAATCAGTTTTATAATTAATTTGGGGGAAAAAAAGAGTCTTTTATTCTGTCCTTGCATGGAAAAACATCGTTAAATTGCATTCGATAGCGGTCAAAATGGATATTTTCATTAAAACCCGGATTTTTTCGTGATTACAATATTTTCTTTACTTCTTAAAACTTCTTACTTGTACTTCCAACAAAGTTTTCACAATATAATTAAAGCAATTTTTTTAATTTCTCACGTTAAATGGCATACAAAAGAGTAAATATTAATGCTTTCTATACATTAATATTGAAGTAGTTTAGAATAGAATTTTTTGCCATTTTGCTTTTACTTTAACGTTTTCTAGCTTATGAATTTGTGTAGTATTTTGGGCAACTTTTTGTACAGTATTGCTTATATAACATAAAAATTAAATCTTGTAAAATTTTAAAATCAGTTTAAATAATAAAATTAGTAAGTGCAAGATTAAATTTATGCTGCTAATTATAAAAATTAAATTCCAGAAATAAATGCTTTTAATTATTGTATATTAAATCCTGGCAACAGAAAAAGGTATTTTTAAATGTTAATTAAACATTACTTTTATTTAAAAGTATTACCTTTTTGCACCAAGGGCGCTATTAATCCTGAAACTCATTCCTCTCATCTACTATCACTTTATGTTCCAGTTTCAAACTGTTGCCACCAAATGTTATCGAAATGTATTATTAAAAAATGTTGCACTTAAAATTTGTTTTTGTTTTATTCCATATTTTGCACAAAAATAATGACTTTTGGTTGATAAATTCAACTATATAAAATTCGAAATCTTCTGCTACTACGAAGTATCAGAACCTGGCCGTTGCCCTATTTAAGTTCTGATGAGCCAATTTTCTATAAACCAAATCTGATAATTTCAATGGAATTCTACTAGTTGATTCTATACGTTAAACGTTTAAAAACTGTAGGAATATTTATAGAATATCTGCACAATTCTGTATGAAACGCGTGCTAATATTTCTGTAGAATAAACTATACATAATTGTGCAAAAGCTGCATCTAAAATTTTATAAACAATCTTTGATCTAGATTACAGAAATCCGGGCTATAAATTCTAAAGAAGTTTAACATTGGATTTTTTTACAGAGTTCTGTAATACGTTTTCGTAAATGTTTCTTTGACGTTCTTCTTAATCGATTATAATATTTTTACATGTGGCGCCATCTCTTCGCTCATAACGGACATAATTCTGATAAGTATGTCATTTAATAAAAATTTACAAAAATATTTAACTAATATTTCATTTATTCCATTAAATAAAATCTGGTTTATTTGTTGAGAATACTTTTATTACAAATTTAACCTTTCTCACACTATAAAACAAAATTTGAAATGTTTCAGATTTTAAATTACGTCCTAAGGCACCATTTTTTAACGTTTTGTGTGTTACCTTTATTTATTAAATATCGCCATAAAATTCAGTTCAGCAGCAATATCCCAAAATAATTTTAAAATGAGCCTATATTTAGATGGGCTTTGTCCCTGAAGGACTATAGTTTTCGTTTTGCAATTTTGTGTTGGTTTATTATAAATGTCCTTTTCACTTTTTAAACTGTTGCCACCAAATGTTAAGGTCCTGTATTACACTTGAAGAAATGAAATAATGAAAAATCTGCATAAATGCCTGTATATTTCTCGCACTGTGATAAAACAACGGTACATAGAGCCATCGAATTTTTAATGACGTAATCTTCCTACGAATATGGGCATGTGGAAGACCAAATTTGAAATTTGGAATTTGTTTTATGATCGATTTCACATTTTGTAAAGAAATTTTTTATTCACAAACTCAAGGATTTCAAAGCGAGCAATGGCAACACTCTATGGGAAAAAAAAAAAAAAAAAAAAAAAAAAAATTATCTCCAGCGCGCGGAACTTTGTATCAGAAATTCTAAAGATTAGCTCAATTTAAAACTATTTTGCGATATTTTTCTTGAACTGAGTTTTATGGTTTAAGTGCGTAGAACATGATATTTAATAAATATAGGTAAGAGACAAAATGCTAAAAAAAAAAAAAACGCTCCTTTGGACGTAATTTAAAATCTGGAACATTTCAAATTTATTTATTTTTTAATATAAAATGAATTCTTCTCCCCCGTAGTTTGCTGCCATTGCTCGCGTTTAAATCGTTGAGTTTGTCAATCAAAAATTCGTTTAAGTTTTACAACATATGAAATCGATAATAAAACAAGTTCCAAATTTGGGCTTCCATATGCCCATATTCGCGGCAGGATTATTACGTCATTCAAAATTCGATGGCTCTATATACCGTTGTTTCATCACAATGCGAGAAGCATAAATACATTTATGCAGATTCTTCATAAACTTCTTCATAGTTTCATAGTTCTTCATAGTTTGAAAAGTGAAACGTACATTCAGAGTGATTCGACCCAAAAGCGCAAAACGAAAACAATAGTCCCTTAGGAACAAACCCCCTTTGGACTAAAAATCCATTACACTATATATTAATTCGATATACTCAATAAACTCAAAATGTACATGTGTCACTTCGTAAAAAGGGCTGTTTTATTATCTGACTCTGTGTCAATGGGAAAAGGTGACATTCCGCAAATGTTAGTCATAGTAAATGAAACAATTATCATATTATAACTTTAAAAAGCACTGCTATGAAGCACTTTTCGAATAATAGTCATTACAATTATTTATAATATAACATAAATCGCATGTGTTTCCTCATACAAATTAATTTTGTAAAACATAAATTTACGAAGATTTTCGCAATTTTCTCGTTTGCTCTACAGGTGGTGGCGCCATCTCTTCGCTAGTTGCATAATTAATCCAATTAGATTAATAAATACACAGAGAAAATGAAAAGTTACAAGATCAAACGAACTATTATTCTATTCATTTCGTTTAATATATAATAATAAGCTTGACATTATAGCGTTTCTCATACTACAAGGACCATCTCATTTTAATTATCTATGTAAATTACTTGTGTCATAGATTTTGCATATTATTCTTTCACTATAATACTGCATTTTAATAATTCGATATTCAGGAGCTCAATACATAAAAGCTTCTTAGTTTCCTTTTTTTTTTTTTTTTTTTTTTTTTTTTTTAGCAAAAAGGGGCAATTTACCCAGAAGGGCTGTTAATTTTGTTTCGGCATTGTGCCTCGGTTCGCCATAAACGGCGAGAATTTCACTTTTCAAATTGTTGCCAGCAAATATTATCCCCCTGCATTACATTTAAAGAAATTAAATAATGAAGAATATGCTTGCATGCATGTATGTTTCTCGCATTGTGATAAAACAACGGTTCCTAGAGCCATCCGATTTTGAATAACATAGTCGTCCACTCGAACATGGGCATCTGGAAGACCAAATTTGGAATTTGTTTTATTATCTATTTATAATCAAAAATTTGTGGCACTCTAAATATGCGGAGAGCCGAAACTCCTCTTGTGTGGTTTGGTGGAAGGGAGGAGGGGTGGGAGATTTTCAGGCATAAGCAACAACTACAGCATTACTTTACCAAGACAGTAATGTAAAGTATGACCTTTATACATGTAAGTAATTTGTCTATGTAAAGGAAGTCCGGTCTGGTATGTTACGGTCTGGTTAGTTTTCATTTTTTTACAAAGTGTTATACTAATAATTACGAAATAACCCATGCCAAGTTCTGATTCATTTGAAAGTGAATTATGAGAAGTGATAATGAAGAGTGTAGTAATGACCTTGAAAGTGATAGTGGAAGTGACATCATCATTCGTTCTGAGAGATTACTAGTTATTAGTGACAGCAGTGATGGTGATGGTGATGATGAAGTAACTGCAAGTAACTCCGATGGCGATATTATTGATGAGTTTTTACCCGTGGATACAATTTTTTCGAACGAATCGAATACTTTTTTCTGAAGTAACTGGACCAAAGCATGCCCCTCCTCCTGATGAGAAACCAGTTGAATATTTCAATATTTTTTTTTCAATTTTCAATAATTTTTTTTTCAATTTTCAATAATTTTTTTTTTTCAAGTATAGTATACCAACCAACAGCAGCGTCTTCGCATTCTCGATACAAAACAGTTGTATTTTTGACATACGACAAGTGAAGCGCGCGCCGGACTCAAACGGTTAAAAGCAGAAGTTCTTTGTTAGTTACAGCTGTAGATTGGCGCCATTATAGTGTATCGTGTATTAGTGTTTAGTTTATACGTGTACAGTATATTAGTGTATCGCATTTATGCGCATTGGTGTATTGTGTCTATCTTTTAGAGTATAGTATATTAGTGTGAAACATTTATGTATATTGACGCATCGTGTCATTGGTTTATTGTGTCTATAAATATATTCTAGCATCATATTGTCATGTTTCAAGATCTAAGAACATACAGAGTAACACCTGTAGTAGTACTGTGTATTATTAATATTTACACAAAAGTGTATTTTAAAATATATAGAATTTACGCAGTATCTATGTGTATCAATACTTAACTTTTTTACATATCGTAATTTAGCGTAAGTTTCTACCTATCTCAATTTATTGTATACACGTTAATGTTACAGTAGTGTAAGAGAATAATTGTATTATCTTAGCTATGTGTATTTTTGTGTATATGGTACTTATGTATTAGTGTCAATGTATACCAGTGTGTCGCATTTATGCGCACCGGTGTTATTGGGTCATCTTTTAGTGTATAGTGTATTAGTGAATTATTGTATAGTATACTGGTGTATAGTATATTAGTGTATAGAATACGTGTATTGGTGTATTGTGTCTATCTTTGAGTTTACAGTATCTTAGTGTGTTGCATTATGTACATTGACGCATCGTGTGATTACACGATTAGGTCTATTTGTAAATTACTATATTTATGTCTATTTAAAGTTTCAGCTACAGATAGTTGCAGGGTCCGGACAGCGCCAGAGTAGTCATTGTAAGCCGTCCGGGTGTCCGGCTCTACTGTCACCTGTCACCTGTAGATTGGCGCCAAGAATAGTTATCTCTTTCTCGGGAAGCAGACACATGGGAATCCGATATAGGTGAACTAGAAATCTTAGAAAAAACGTAATCTTAACTTAATAAGAAAATCTGTTAGCTGGGCAGCTAGCTAAAAACGACTTTTTTCATTTCCCGAGGTTAAATTTAATACCTCACTAAATCAAGAGAAGCTGAAGAATTATGAAGATGGTATGAAAAAACTGTATTTTGAGTTTGAACAAAAAATCCCAAGGTTTCAGTGCCATTCAAAAAGAATTGGATAATTCTACCATGCCTTTGAACGTAAATTGTGAAGCCGTGAGGTCAGATTTGCAGCTTGAATTAATTGTGTTGCAATCTAACAATCATCTCAAGCAGTTTTTACTTCCTTGTACGAAGTAAAAAGGAAGTATTGTAATTGCGAAAAGCTTCAGGCAGCATATTTCAACGAAAATATCCACTTTGACCGCTTTCGAATGCAATTTAACGATGTTTTTGCGTGATATCTATACGTAAGGACAGAATAAAAGACTCGTTTCTTCCAAAAAAAAACTAAAAAACTGCTTTAAAATGAACTCTGAAGAGAATTTTTCGTGGCGTCTGTACGAAAGTATGTACGTATCTCGAATAAATCAAAAACGAGTAGCCTCAGAACGTTGAAATTTGTATATAAGACTATTATAACATGTAGATGTGCACCTCGTATTTTGGTTTCAATCGGCCGCGCCAAACGTATATAAATATATTTATAAATATATCCACTCTGTTACCCGGCTCAGTGATCTGAGTTTCTTTACTCTAATATGTTCGTAAATTGTACATTTTTTGCTTTAAAAATGATTGAATTATGTTGTTTCTATCTTCCGGTTAAAGTTTTTATGCCTTTCGTAATTCTGGAAGCAATATTTGTACAATTATCAACAATTTAAAAGCTGTTTAAGTGCGGTTAAGTTTTAAATAACATGGCACACATATTTGTTTACATTTGAAACAGCAGAATTGTAGATTTGTTGCCATTCTAGAGAGACTAAGCTTCGCAACACAATGAATTTTTTCGAGGAAATAAGTATTTAAGATTTACTTCGTAATTTTTAATACATATATTTTGAGTTTTATGTATTTTTGCTTTGTCGCGAAGTGAAAACGGAATTAATTGAATGAGAAATACTCAATCGTCTGTGAAAAACTGTTTCTTTTCTGTTTTGTTTGTTTAATTTCTTTTATACATCGTTCTAGCTTTGTTATGGTATTTGAATAGAACATGTGGCAACGATTAGATAATTCTTTAAATGATATAAATATTGTGCATTCTGAGTTATAATATGAACGAAATATAATACTGTTAAGTAAACCTAGCGCCAGAGTGTCGCTATGGTAAAGAATGTCGCTATGTTAGAGTGTCGCTATTGTGGTTTATGCGCTGTCGGCGAAGTAGGTTTAATTCAATATAATAAGTTAAATGAAATGCGAGAAAAAATGCGTATAATTTAATATTCCGTACAAGGAAGTCATGTGGTGAACACATCAGATTTTTTTTTTTAAATGACATGCCAATTGTGTTCCATATTTCGACTCTACGACTGAAATTATGGCAAAGTTTTGTAAACATCGCAAATGTAGTTTTTTTTTTTAAATGGCTATCAAAATTTTAACTCCTCTATGTTAATTGAATTTGACATATATTAGTTAATATCTCTTTTTTTATTTATCTTATTTGATTCTTACTTTCACATTTTGAAATTTAGGTTTATTAAAAATAAAATTCGCCCCTTTTTATGATTTATTTTTAAATAATTTCTAACAAACTTTTCCGAAAAGAAATTTTTAATTATGACTTCTAAAATTTTTAACATCCTCTTAAAGCACATGTATTTCTAAGCACACATGCGAAAGATTAGAATTTTTTATTCAAAATGTTCTAAGAATTTACATATTGGCGAGTTTTAATATTTGGCATGTTCGTTATAAGCAATAATAACGCCAAATGGGGTTTACGCACTTTGTTAAAATTATTTGAAAGTATGGAACGATGACTGTTTTTCTCGCTGGTCTGCAATTGAAACAAGGATATAAGGTATTTTTCCCGCTTTCCTAGCGTGCCTTCGTGGTGTAGTGTTCTGCACGCTGGGCCAGTATTCCAGAGGTCCGTGGTTTGATTCCTGGCGAAGGCGGTCGCTAAGAAAAAATGCGTATAATTTAATATTCCGTGCAAGGAAGTCATGTGGTGTACACATCAGATTTTTTCTAAATATGCCAAAGTTAGAGTTTTATAAATCATTAAAACATTTCTAAAATTTAATATATCAATCCCATAAAATCGGTGCTATGTTTGTTTCATCTTATGTGAACAAATGTTTTCAACTATGAACCTTAGAAAGAATTGTTTCAGAAGTAAACTGACCATTTAGCCTCGTTCCTCGTGACTGGGCATTTAGCCTCGTTCCTTAGAATCAGTACATCTCACTTCGAACCTCAATATAAGGAACTTTTAAAAATGAAATCGCAATTTCAATCATCTCATTAACATATTTAAATAGTAATACTTGTATATTGTTGTTAAAATTTTACAAAAAATTATCTTGGCCCGCCAAACTTTTTGTTTTCGATTTTTGGCTTGCGACCGAAAAGGTTTGCCCATCCTTGCCTTAGATACTCCCCCCCCCCGTTAAAGAGAGACTGGGAATAAAGAGACCCAATCGCCGAATCCTGGTGGTGAAAAATCATTATCCACCACACTTTTTAGTTCGGGCGCCAATGTAGAGACATTAGGATTTTTTAAAGCAGGAAATGTGAAGAATGAGCAATGCCTTTGCCGGGATTCGAATCTGGACTTCTCGAATGTGCGCCGCGGAGGCATGCAGAAAGCAGGAGAAAAATATCGTATAACATCTCAGAACAAAAAAACGAGTGCGTTGCATTTAAGACATTTTACTCTTATATCTATAAAGCAGCAACCAGAATGATGAAGCAATCCTCTACACTATCGTGGAGGATTTTGGTAACAAGAAAGCAATCCTCTACACTATCGTGGAGGATTTTGGTAACAAGAAAGCAATCCTCTACACTATCGTGGAGGATTTTGGTAACAAGAAAGCAATCCTCTACACTATCGTGGAGGATTTTGGTAACAAGAAAGCATGCAAAATCGCATTTTAGAACATTGGAATTTAAAGTTTTATTTCAGAAATAAATACATTACTTTTCTTTATTTCCCTACATGTTAGTCTATAATGTTTTGATATTTTATAGATTTTTTGGGATGCATTGAGAGTGACGACAACTGGATCACCAAGGGACGACAAAAGCTATGCCTACGTCACTGCAATCATGTTCTTTTTTAATGAAAATTAACTAAAAATGAAATAACAAAAAGAATTACCATTTCCAAAATTTGTGTTAAAATGCGTAACTTTTAAGACGAAAAGTAGAATGATCAGAAGGGCGAAAAATATGTAAAAATTTTTAAAACGTTTAAATTTCGAATTAAAATATTCGAAAATTCGAACGAAGATTTGAATCTCGGAACTCTTTCAATATTCGCTGGATTCGAATGGTCCATCCATGTTACTAAGTATTTATTTAATCCGGAAATTTGTTCTTAAACATTATATTATTTACGAAAAAAATGTCACTCAGAATTAATGTCTTGAAACGAAATGTATCTATTAATTTTGAGTTATTTCCAACTAAATGATGTTAAAAAATTTTAAAGTTTACTTGCGATATCTCACTTTTCATTACCCAGCATCCATTTCTGAATATATTTCCTTTTCCTGCCAACAGATGGCATCACCACCACATTGTTATAAATGCTCCTTCCACGCAAATTTGCAATATGAGTTATTTTTAAAATTAATCCCTCGCGAAGCCAAAATTAGTTAACGGCTTTATTTAGTTACCGTTCGAATTTTGTTCGAGGCACGTTCGCAGAAAGCTAACTTTGTCATCTGTCTGCAAATACGTATGATTAATAGTACACCGCTAGGAATGCATTTACATAACTAGTTCATTTTCAAAAACACAAATGATATAAAGAAGTTTATTTTAACGTGTCTAAATATAACACAGCGCATAGAATGAATTATTAATGAACATATCTATTTAACTAATTCTGCATGGATACGTTTCCTAGTTATGATAATGTAGCTTGTAGAAAATTGTATACAATGAAACAGATGAAATTGTGAAATTTAGTTTTCTCACAACATAGGTTCCATTAATTTTCTCTAAAAGACAAAAGGTTTTACATTATATTAAGTGGCATTAAGTGATATTAGGAAAATATACAAAAAATCTGAAAGTTTTCAGATTTTATATTACTCCCAAAGGGCCAATTTTTTTAACGTTTTATGTGTTACCTTTGTTTCTTAAATATCATGCTCTTCGCACTTAAACCATAAAATTTAATTCAACAGGAACATCGCAAAATAATTTTAAAATGAGCATAATCTTTAAGGGGTGTTGGAACCCCAAAACCTTCAAAAAATTGTGATTTCGGATTTTTGCATTTTCAAATTCTCTACATTTTTATCTTTCTAAAAATACCATTTTTTAATCTCTATGAAAATTAGAACTGTAAAAAAAAATCTAGTTTTAATTTGTCATCTACTGCTTTGATCAATGAGGATTTTAACATAAAAACGCGTTTTTCTCCAAGCGTGATTTTTTTATACGCGATGTACCTTTTCTCAGAAACTAATGCTCTTAGGTTTCTAAACTTTTTATAGCTTATTTATTAGGTACCCTAATATTTACTCAAATGAGCTTTTTGTAATAAATTTAGGAAATTTTTTTTAATTTTTTTTTTGTCTGAGAAAAGTATTAAATTTTACTATGCCTAACAAAATATTCTGTAATTTACTCTAAAATTCAAAATGTTTGAAAAGCTCATTTGAGTATAATCAAATAGGTATACTTTAATTACAGAAAAAAATTTAAGCTTGTATCTACAGCAGATTTTGAGAAAAGGTACATCGAAAATGGCCAATTTAACATTGTCGGTATAGGGGTTTCTGATACCCCTTAAAATTTCCGATACAAGTCTCGCGCGCTCGAGAAAATGTTTTTTTTTTTTTTTTTTTTTTTTTTTTCCTCGCTTTGGAATCGTTGAGTTCGTGAATCAAAAATTAGTTTAAGTGTTACAAAATATGATCGATAATAAAATAAATTCCAAATTAGGGCTTCCAGATGCCCATATTCGATGGAGGACTACGTTATTCAAAATCGGACGACTCTAGGTAATGTTTGTTTTATCAGAATGCGGAAAACATATATAGATTTATGACATATATTTTATACTTCTGAACTAACGCTCCTTTAGGATAAAAACAAGTATTTACAAAAACATTTCGCTGGTACAGAAATCAGTTGCAGTTCTTTTAAACACATCTGTAGCTACAATAAATAATTAAACCTAGATTTACAATTTAAAAAAGCTAAAAAAACGTAATGCCCACCAGTTTTTCCCCAAGCATGCAGCTCAACGTAGAACATTTTGTAGAACAATGCATTAAAACGATATAGCAGCAGAGAAATGAAAATACATTGAGACCCTTGATGGAGCATGGTTGCACCTAAATGCCTGCGATAAAAAAGGGGTATACTTTTTATTTAAAACGATAGGAAAAAATTGTGGAAACCTGTCTCCCTCAATGCAAATACTGTTTTCAGTTACAGTTATACAATTGTCGCAGGATTCTCTCACAGCGGAAATTAACAATGGGAAAAAGTGCTAAAAGCAACTCTAGTCTGAATCTGAGTACCCCTGTAAATACTCGATGTACCTTTTCTCAGTAACTAACACTTACAGGTATCCTGAGTACCCTGGAGACAAATAACCCTGTAAATTTTATGAAAAGCCCGATGCAGACTTATAGCACACAAGAAGTACTACCAAAGAAAGTATGACGTCCGCTATTTTACGCGAGAAACTCAGTTTCTTTACCCCAGTGGCTTTTAAAGACTGAAACTTCATCAAGACAAAGCAACAAACCACACTTCAAAAAGTAGCACTGCATTCCTTGCATAAACGAAGACTGAGACAGGTATTGCATATATACATTTTCAACATATTCCTGCAAAGTCCCACAATGTTTCACCTATGTACAAGGGGTGATCAAATGAAAAGGTACGAAACGACGTTAAATATTTGCATATTCTTCCATGGGAGAACGTAGCGAGAAATTTTGGGATGCGATTGGAATCTCTGACTGGGATTGGAGCATGCGCAGGAGAGAACAGAGCTCTTATCAAAAGCTGCGTCCAAATGATGCCGTATGAAGCCGTATGAGGCCAGGATGGCGTTCGCGTTGCAAAATCCGACGACTGAGGAGCAGAGAGGTGAGAGGTGTTATCCGATTTCTGACAGCGGAAGGTGAGAAACCGGCAGCTATTCATCGCGGATGGGGAGAGATTACGGGGAGAAATGTGTCTCTGACAAGTCTGTCAGAAAATGTAGTGTCCGTTTTCGTGCAGAGTCACACACATGGAACTGGCCAAATTCAAGTGGGAGACTTTGGACCATCCGCCCTATTGTCCGGATATGTTGCCCTGCGATTTCCATGTGTTTGCTCCTCTGAAGAAACACCTGAAAGGGAAACGATTCAACTCGGACGACGTACTCAAGGACGCTGTGAAGGACTGGGTCTCGTCACGGCCACAGGAATTCTGGGAACAAGGAATCCTGCAGCTTGTTCATCAGTGGGATTGTTGTGCTCAGGCTTATGGTGTATATTTTGAATAAAGTCTACATTTGTACCCACCGTGTGTCTTTTCATTTGATCACCTTTGTACTATTGAGCTCTTGATCTCTGAAAACAGCTCTTTCTAAACTCAAATCCATTGCGACTGATGGACCCCTGTAAATTTTATAAAAAAGCCCGAAGCATACTTATAGCACACAAGAAGTGTATATCAAATCTAGCATTTAAAAATAGTCTGAACATTTTAACCCTTAGATTACGGATTTGAAAAAAAAAAAAAAAAAAAAAAAAAAAAAAGTAGCCCATTTTCTATCCAAATGAATAAAATATGTCATAAATAAGGTCAATTTAGGGTTACAGCCGAAAACATCGCGGCAAAAATATCGCGGACGAAAACGTCGCGGAGAAAACAACGCAAGGCGAAAACGTCGTGCTACAAAACATCGTGGAAGAAAACATCGCAAAGAAAAAACATCGCAGTTCTAAAACATCGTCGTCGAAAATAAAGCGGTTCAAAAACTTCGCAGTTTAAAAACATCGCCGTCGAAAATATCGTGGTAAAAAATAAAGTATCTACAAATCATCGCATGACGATAACATCGCAGACATGCTTTTTTCAGGCTTTAATAACTGTAAATGGATATTCCCATAATGATTTGTGAGCGCAAGTGATGTAAGGAAGGATAATTTTTACTTTCACATTTTTTTATTAACTAATAAATTTTTGCTGAAAAAAATAAGAAGGAAACTTAAGCATAGAAAATTAAATGCAACTTAATAGATTATACTTTTTATGAAAAATTACCAGTAAAAACTTTATAAAAAATGATTTATTAATGGTCTTTGTTAGTTAACTATGTCGGTTTAAAATTCTATTAAGTGCTATAAGTTGCATTAATTTTCTATGCTTAAGTTTCCTTCTTATTTTCTCAGCAAAAATTTAATATTTAATAAAAAAATATGAAAGTAAAGATTATCCTTCTTTACATCTTGCGCTCACAAATCATTACGGGAATATCCATTTACAGTTATTAAATCCTGAAAAAAGCATGTCTGCGATATTATCGTCATGCGATGATTTGTAGGTACTTTATTTTTTACCACGATATTTTCGACGGCGATGTTTTTAAACTGCGAAGTTTTTGAACCGCTTTATTTTCGACGACGATATTTTGTACCGCGATGTTTTAGAACTGCGATGTTTTCTCTTTGCGATGTTTTCTCCCACGATGTTTTGTAGCACGACGTTTTCGCCTTGCGTTGTTTTCGTCCGCGATGTTTTTGCCGCGATGTTATCGGCGGACACCAAATTCAGTATTTGGGATGTTTCTTGACAAACGGTTTTCAAGCCAAAGGCTTGGAAACATATATGTCCCAGCACGTATGTCCCAGACGTAGCGATCGACTACTATAAGCACACGTACAGTGGTACCTCGATATACGAGTGCTCTAATATACGAGTGGTTTGATATACGAGCCGTCGAGAGAGCGATATTTTGCTTTAAGATGAGAGTAAGATTTGAGATAGAGGAATCGCACACTACACACGACCGCAACATGCGGGCGCATGTTGGTGTCGTGTGCAGCGTCAACTGTTTCTCCCACCTCAGGCTAGATTTGATTGTCTAGGGAAATCCATGGATTTGGAGGTGGATGAAAGAGATGTGAACGAACTCAGGAACAGTCTCAGGAGCTGACAACCGACGAGTTACACGATCTACAATTGCAGCAGCATACTGTAGCTCAACGAAAAATTAGTTTTAAAGAGAAGACAGAGATGGAGGAGGTTATCCCTACAAGAGATATAAAGGAGATCTTGGGAATGTGGGAGAAAGTTTGTAGAGTTCGTGGATAAAAACCACCCCGAAAAATTTGCAACTGGTCATGCATCGGAGTTGTTCGACGAAACTTGCCTAACTCATTTCCGCAATATCCTGAAAGGGAGGAAGAAACAAACCTCCTTGAACAGTTTTTTTCAAACGATCTGCAGGGGGAAATGAGCAAAGCGTGACGAAAAAAGCGTAAACCAGTGACGAAAATTAAGCGCTTCCGTAAGCACTTCACTTTCTATTTTAATTATGTTTTAATACAATATGTATTTGTTATTTATAAATAAATGTTTCTTCTTGTAAATAAATTTTTCTTATTCAAAAACACTTGACAAAAACAACTCAGGTGGTGTTTTGGGAGCTGGAACGGGTTAAGGTTAATCTTTGGATTATGGTAACTTGGCGATTTTTTGGCGAACATTTGGCGACCAACCCTGCTAGATTTTGTTTGGACGCCATTTTGTTTTCACGAAGTAAACGCATGTTTTTTTTTTTTATTTTTTTTTATTTTTTTTTATTCAACATTTTTTTTCCAACAACATGACGAAATATTTTGTCACAAATCCGATTAAATTATGAAAATATTTGTGGCAACACAAACTTTGTGATGACTATTTCAGAACGCAGCTATATTATGTAGTCAGCTGTAAAAAGTTGGAAGTAATTGCTTTTAAAATAAATAAAATATCCCAATTCTTGCAACAATCACATATTCGAAGATCATAAGGGGTTTAAGGTGTATGAGCCCGCTAACTAAAAGATAAGAATTTTCTTTCATAAGATATACTGACGTGTTTGTATAACATTTGAATTCATTTCCGTCCTGATAAACAACCATAAAAAAGCCACTGTTGTGTGTGCGGTTTTAGTTCTCTTGCACTCTAAATTGTGCATCTAATTAAACAAATGTTTACTATTTTATAACCAGCACTGTCGTACTTCGTGTCAGAATGCATTGGGTACGTTACATTGTACTATCACTAGGTTATTTTGAAGCAGAAGGCGTGAAAAATGAGCAATGCTCTCCCTAGGACTTGAACCTGGACCTCTCAAATACCAATTACTACCAACTACACCACTACACCAATTACAATTACACCCCGAATTACCAATTACCACGAAGGAATGCAGAATTACCACCAATTACACCACGAAATTACCAGCAATGACACCATAAATTGCTACCAATTATATCACGAAGGAATGCAGAATGGAGGGAGAAAATACCTTGTATACCCCCTTTTAAGGAACGACTGGGATTCAGGGGACCCAATCGCCAAATCCTACTGGTGAAGAATCATCTACTGCCATCCTTTAAGTTCGGGCGCCACTGTTGAGTGATTAGATAATTTTGAAGCAGGAGACATGGAAGAAGAGTAATGCCCTCACCGGGACTCGAATGTGGACCTTTCGAATACGCGCAAGTGTGCTAAACGTTACACCACGAAGGTACGCAGAAAAGATGGAGAAAATATCTTATATGATTTGTGCACAAATTTAGAGGTTATGTTTTAGAATAGTTTGAAACTGTAAAGCTGATATCGGCTTTTGGTGAAAATTTATGAGAATTTAAAACTGGTTAGAAGGCAAATTTTTATATTGTTTGTGGTTTAACGATTATCATAATTAATCCCTTTGAAATAATTATCGTTCCCTTCGCAATTATCACTTAAAAAGTTTTAATAGGATGTTCACGTTTCACCTTTATTATCGCATAAAAGCGTAGCTGTGTTCCATATAAATGACGCTAAATTAGAAATTATTTTCAGAACAGCTAGCTAGGAGCTAGTATTAGCCTCTTACTAAGGACAACTATGTTGCATTTATACACATTCGCCTGAATTCTATGAATATTAAAAAGCAAAGAATAATTAGTACACCAGTGCAGAAATATAAAAACATTTACTTGATTGCAACTGGCAACAATTCAAAACTATGACGCAATGGGAGATACCCGTTTGGAAGCAGAGTCGATGAATATACCTCCGTCATTCCATTAAACACCTAATTTACAACTCTGGTGATTTTGCTAATAAGGTGCATAGCATTTAGCATGTACTGGCAAGGATTCAAAGTTGCTATGGCATTTTAGCATGCCAACAAGACTTCACATAAAGGAAGTCAATGTGACGAAAGCTTTGCCAGTTAGACGTTTTGTCAGGTAGCCAGGCGTTTTGAGTTCAAAACTCTAAAAACGTTACGTTCCTGCGAAAGTGGCATTAATTTTGGATAAGAACCAAATACCTTTGCTCGCTTTCGAGAAGAAAAATGAACCACAGAGCAGTTTCGGAATTTTTTTTTTCATCTTTATTAATTCACAGGCAAATGGAATCAATGAAGTGGATACTGTAGTAATTAAGAGATGATTATATATGGTTATCATTAACCATTCCCCATTTAAGCATAGGAAAGTGCCCAATTAGATTATCGCTTGAACTAAGAACGCCATAGTAGAATTATGGTTGCAAAAGTTGGCAACTGATTTAAAATGTCGGGTTACTAGGAAAATTCTGGACGTTCAAGATTATAAACGAACGTTTACTTTGTACAAAACCAAAAGTCAGTCTTTGCGAAAAATTAGAATTACCCACAATGATGAACTTCTATCAATTTTCAAGAAGATTTATTACTCCGGGCTTGAAGAAATGATTTTTTTTTATTTAATTAAAAAAAACATTTCCAGTCGGGCTCTCGAAGTTTCTTCTTCAGAATCTTTGTTTTTGAATGAACCCAGTAATTTGAATTTCTTGCAACAGCAAGGATAAATAAATCTTTGTTATTAAACAGAGAATTTGAAAGCCCTACAAGCCGTATATAATCTTTGTTTCTGCAACTTTATGTAGACTGCGAATGGCAACGGAAAAAACTATGAAAATTATAACGTGTTAAAAGAATCTGATGTGTACACCACATGACTTCCTTGTATTGGAATATTAAATTGGAATATTAAATTATACGCATTTTTCTTGCATTTCATTTAAACTTATTGGATTGAATTAAATGAACTTCGCCGACAGCGCATAAACCACAATAGAATAAATGCATTCTTTAAAATCCATTCTATTTTTTTAACATAGAGACACTCTGGCGCTAGATTCACTTAACAGTATTAATAATTATATAACAGTTAACTTATATAATAATTATATAACGGAAACTAAGTTAACTGTTATATAATCCAATAATTATATAACGGAAACTAAGTTAACTGTTATAGAATGCAATAATTATATAATAGTTAACTTATATATTTCGTTCATATTATAACTCATAATGCACAAAATATATAATTCTATTCTTTATATGATATATTTATAAATATATTTATATACGTTTGGTGCTGCCGATTGCAACCGAAATACGAGGTGCACATCTACATGTTATAGCAGTCCTATATACAAAATTTCAACGTTCTGAGGAACTCGTTTTTGAGTTATGCGAGATACGTACGTACATACGTTCGTACAGACGCCACGAAAAATTCTCTTCAGAATTCATTTTAAAGCAGTTTTATAATTTTTTTGGAGGAAAAGAGTCTTTTATTCTGTCCTTACGTACGGATATCACGCAAAAACATCGTTAAATTGCGTTCGATAGCGGTTAAAATGAATAATATCGTTGAAATATGCTGCCTGAAACTTTTCGCGATTACAATACTTCCTTTTTACTTCGTACAAAGAAGTAAAAATCAATGTCTTAAAAATAATAAATTATTTTCTTTCAAATCATAATGAAAATTTATTCTTAAACAAAAAAAAAAAATAATGCTTTATGATGTAGCAACTGGTACAGATTTTCTCTCAAGATCACTGTTAAAAGCTTGTAGAGTTCCTCACTTTGTAAATTCTAAGTTACTGTTGGAAGTGAAGAATCTTAAGAACTGATAAGTAAATAATCGCTTGAGTTCATGTAACAGGAAGCAACAAGACAGAAGGGTATACTAACCCTTTATTATTCCAACTAAGGTTTAACAAAACTCCGTCTTGGAGTGTACAATAAAGCGGACATTCTATAATAATGTCTATAAGACTAAGAATAACATTAAACTTAACTAAACTAATGAGGTATAGCTGAAGCTATCAAAAATTTTAACAGAGTTAGCCCCTTAACGTTAATAGACTGCGAAGCTATCAAGGGCCTAAAGTACGGCCGAGCGTAATAATACCTTACGAGTGAGTAGCCTAAAAAGGCGGACGCGTGCAGGCAGAATACCTGGCATCTCTTTCTCTCTAAGACCGAAGAACTTTGCGGTTAAATACCTCATTATGTATTCAGACGTGATTCTAAAACTACGTTCTGGTGGAAAGTAGTAAGTTGAAGTTAAGAATCGAAAAGAAAGGAACTTTTAACTCAAAATGTAATTGTTAATAAAATTAACAATTACAAGCTTACAAGCTTTAAAAAAAAACTTTCATCATGCCTTAAAAAAAAAGACCTACTCTCAGTTACAATCATTCTTCTATCAGTTACAAAATTGCCCCGATTCTCCAGAATAGGGATTTCCACAGAATAGGGACTACGGATCCTTACAACCTTTAGAAAAAAATATTCATTATGCCTTAAAAAAAAACACCTACTCTCACTTACAATCATTCTTCGGTCAGTTACAAAATTGCCCCAATTCTCCAGAATAGGGACTTCCACAGAATAGGGACTACGGATCCTTACAAGCTTTAAAAAAATATTCATTATGCCTTAAAAAAACACCTACTCTCACTTACAATCATTCTTATATAAGTTACAAAATTGCCCCGATTCTCCAGAATAGGGACTTCCACAGAATAGGGACTACGGATCCTTACAAGGTTTAAAAAAATTTCATTATGCCTTAAAAAAAACACCTACTCTCAATTACAATCATTTTTCTATCAGTTACAAAATTGCCCCGATTCTCCAGAATAGGGACTTCCACAGAATAGGGACTACGGATCCTTACAAGGTTTAAAAAAATTTCATTATGCCTTAAAAAAAACACCTACTCTCAATTACAATCATTCTTCTATCAGTTACAAAATTGCCCCGATTCTCCAGAATAGGGACTTCCACAGAATAGGGACTACGGATCCTTACAAGGTTTAAAAAAATTTCATTATGCCTTAAAAAAAACACCTACTCTCAATTACAATCATTCTTCTATCAGTTACAAAATTGCCCCGATTCTCCAGAATAGGGACTTCCACAGAATAGGGACTACGGATCCTTACAAGGTTTAAAAAAATTTCATTATGCCTTAAAAAAACACCTACTCTCAATTACAATCATTCTTCTATCAGTTACAAAATTGCCCCGATTCTCCAGAATAGGGACTTCCTCAGAATAGGGACTACGGATCCTTACAAGGTTTAAAAAAATTTCATTATGCCTTAAAAAAACACCTACTCTCAATTACAATCATTCTTCTATCAGTTACAAAATTGCCCCGATTCTCCAGAATAGGGATTTCCACAGAATAGGGACTACGGATTCGTAGGAGTTCTTATGACAGCTGAGTGGACTGTGGCAAACTAAAATTAATTAGGGAGTGCGTGGACAATGTATTGGGTATTTCATGTTGGTTGTTGGACCCTTTCGCAAGTATAGCCACAATCTCAAGTGAATCCATACTAACACAGGGGAAATTTATTCAGTTTGTTTACAAATGATCGGCTGAATGAATATTTTAACAAAAACATCACAAATTCTGGTTACAGAAACAGATTCCAATTTTATATCTTGCATTATGGGTGACTGTAAAGAAGCTTATTGATTGCTTTCCTGTAACCTCCTATTTGGTAGAACATGGATTTAGTGCAATTATAGGCTTATTACGAAATGCAGACTTACGAATGTTACAAACATAAAGCTGACTATAAATATTGTCATATTATTCCATCAGGTTTACCCATCGCATTGTGCCCCAAGTGGCACACTCATCGAATAGAGCTTCGAAAAGAGTGCTGAAACGAGCATTGTTGTTAATGAACTGACCGATGAGATGCGGAGAAACAAAGAATACAGACTCTCATTTGTCCTAGATGATCGGTGACCTCGGTCTGGGCACACCTAGGGTTCGCCGTTTGATTTTAGGCAAGATTTCAAGGTAAAAATTTAAAACTAACATAGAATAAGGAGATTAGTAATTAATAATTAATAAAGTTGCACATTTAATTAGCTGTAAAGTTTCACATATTTTGCAGAAATTTAACTTTCGGGTTGTTTATTCTCCCATAATAAAATTCAGAGTTCCATACTCAAGGACCCCATTCCGGATATGAATTCCTGGGGTATTTATAGGATTCCTTGTCAATGTGGTTTAATTTACATTGGCCAAACTAAGAATGTAGAGTCATTAGGTTAATTGGAAGCAGAAAAGATGAAAAATATGCAACCGCCTTCGCCGGGAATCGAACCACGGACCTCTGGAATATCGGCCCAGCGTGCTACCGTTACACTACGAAGGCACGCTAGGGAAGGGGGAGAAATACCTTATAAGAGAGCCTTAAAATTTCACGTCAAGGAACATGAGGCATATGTTAGAAAAAAAGAAACATAGAAGTCTTCTGTTGCTCAACATTGTTGGTCCGAAAATCACACTTTCAATTTTTCTGCTGCCAAAATTATTCAAAAAACATCTTCCATTGGAGAACGAGGATTTTCTAGAGGCATTTCGCATTCAAAAAATCTTTCTGTTCTAGTTAACGATCCTAATTCCAATCCATCTTTGCCTTCGGAGTTTAAAGAAACTATGTTTTAGTTCTGGTTTCATCAACAGATGGCGCCACTTGCTTATTTTTTGTGCAGGCTTTCTCATCTTATGTAGTCATTATTTCATATCTCGTTCATTTGCGGTTTTGCAGCTGAGGATGGTGGTTCGGTAAAACCATCGAAACTAGTCCTGTGAAAATTTTGAAAATATAACGCTGATTTTTGTTGTTTGACTTCTGAATTAGTAATTCCTTTTATACCCTAAAAACGTCAGGAAGATTTCTTTGAAAACTGAGGGTCTTAAAAAACTAAACATGGCTAAAATATATGGACTGGTTTCTGTCGAGCTGCCATCTAGTATAAATAAAGAAGGTTCAGAGTAACCTATAGTAACCTATAAATCCTTTTTAATTCAATTTTTCTGTGCGGACAGAAGGAAATTTTTAAGTGTGTCCAGACCGGACACACTGTGCCGCAAAGGGTTAAAGAATTACTAAAGAAGTAATATTCCTCCTTTAATTTCACACGTAGTATAACTTCACATGTAACTAACAACCAATACACCATACATTATTACCGTCGCAAACCATGAATTGGATTTGGAAATTTTTAGGCTACGTTTCTCGATTTTGATTTCTTAAGGGGACTCATACACCTTAAACCCCTTAACACCCTTCGAATATGTCACTGTTGCAAGAATTGGGATATTTTATTTATTTTAAAATCAATTACTTCCAACTTTTTACAGCTGACTACGTAATATAGCTGCTTTGGAAACTAGTAACCAGAAAGTTTGTGTTGCCACAAATATTTTTGTAATTTAATCCGCTTTGTGACAAAATATTTCGTCACGTTTCCACCTTGCGCACACGATATTTTAAAAATGGTAATGGTACATACTTGAAATTAGATGGAATTCTTTGTATGAGCCCTATTTTTTAACTGAACGAAAAATCTGATGAATGTTTTAATATTAAAAAATTTTATGGACGAAAACATTACAGGTTTTTTTTTTTTTCAATAAAATACATTTTATAAACTCGACTCCAAATAAAATAAAAATTGAACATGAAATTCTTAGAATTTTTGGTTCACAGTAATTTCCAAATGTTATAAAAGCTATATATTAAATGTGGAATTAAATTATGCAACAGAATGTTTTAAACTGTGCGCGCAAGGTCGAAACATGACGAAAAATTTTGTCAAAAAGCGGATTAAATTATCAAAATATTTGTGGCAACACAAACTTTCTGATGACCATTTCAGAAAGCAGCTGTATTATGTAGTGAGCTGTAAAAAGTTGGAAGTAATTGCTTTTAAAATAAATAAGTTATCCCAATTCTTACAACAGTCACATATTCAAAGATCTTATGGGTTTTAAGGTGTAAGAGGCCCCTTAACGCTTCTTTACTATTAAACTGAAGTGAAAAAAATCTACTATATAGAAACAATTGTATAGAAATCCATATCCATCTTCGAGATCGCTACACACTGACCGAATCGATTACCATCCCATTCAGTGGTCAGCGGAACTTACTTAACCTTCCCAAATTTATCTTTTCCATCTCGAATTTCTGAAAAGTAATCATATTTTAAATCGGACAGTTCGGATGAAATTCGTTTCGGTGTATTTCCCTAGAATTCGATTCACTGTTCCGCCCCTTTCTAATACTGTATTTTTAAAGAAGAAAACTGACTTTCCAGAGGAAGGAGCAACATTTAAGTAAAAAAGAATATCCAGGAAGAAGATATTGATCAAAGAACGTAAATTCTGAAAATGTAACTCAGAAATTGAAAGTACATTTTTAACAAAAGCGGATTTTTTTTATGTATTTACCCTTTCACTACTGTGACTTAAATTGTCGCATAACTACTGTGAGCGGTCTCTCAGAACCCCTTCTGCTAAAAACAAAATAAGCTATTGTTTTTTTTTCCTTATTTGAATAAATATTATGTAATTTCATATATTTAACTTCTTCATGAAGATATACAGCAATTTTTATACTTAAATCAGTTCATTAAAATAAAATATATACTATGATAATAATTCCTTCGCTTACGTATTTGGATGGAAGAAGTAAATTTTAAAATTCAACGTTTTTATTTTGCATTAAAATTTGCGATAAGAATGCTTTAATAAAGTAATGCTTTAATGAAGTAAGAATGCTTTAATGAAGTAAATTTTAAAATTCAACTTTTTTATTTTGCATTAAAATTTGCGATAAGAATGCTTTAATAAGAATATAGAAAATTAATTTTTATTTTAAAAATTATAATTCGAGCTGCATTTTATACACACTTTTCTACTGCTTTGTAGACACACTGATTCTTTGCATGCTATATATTTGTAAGCTGGTTTCCTTTTTTTTGCTCGGTGAACAAATATAGCACGTTCTTTTTTATCTAATTTATCGTCTTCAATCGCAATGTTTCCTTCATCATCGTTTATTCCGAAAACTCTTCTTATTGTAAGTTTGAGTTCTTTGGGTAAAAATGATGAAGTTATCCTCCGTTTTACATGAGACTGCACCAATTGTATTGCTAATGAAATCTTTTCGTTTTATTTTCGGAGCCAATGGGATAAGATTGAAGTAATACGAATGCATTTGTTACACAAATATCCAAGTTTCTGAAGAATATTGCCGTAGGTTAACGTCGGGTTCGATGAGCAGTTGAATAGATTGAACGAAGAATAATATTGGGACTACGAGTTCGAACACCCTTGTTGGGCTCTTGAATAGACCATTTGAATTCATTTTTTCCAATAAAAAGATCTCTTGTAGAAGGAGAACATGGATTTTCATTTTCATCGGCAGATATTTCTGAAGTTGTGTCGTGGTCGTTCTCAATAATTTCATCATGGAAACTTTCATCAGAGAACTCTACATTAGACCAATTTCGAACTATGTATTCAATTTGGTCTTGGGTAAGATATTTAGAACCGTTTCTGCACGCAAGCCATTTCAATAATATTTATAAAAAAGCGAAATATGTAACAACAACGAAAAGTGAACTTATGTTATATCGGCCCAAATTTGAATTGTATCTGCTGTGATCGGTCCCACAGACCGCTGAGGGGGAAAAATTTAAAAATGTGAAAGAATAAATATAGCTACCCATATGCAAATTGGTATGTGACCTTGGACAACTTATTTAGGAAGTTATTAGGAATACAATACCCATTAATTATTCTAAGGAGTGGAAGCATTTAATGGAAAATGTCCCGCGGTCTGAGAGACCGCTCACACCAGATAAAGGTTACTCACAGATACGATAGGATTTTGCCTAAATCACTGCCTTTCTAATCTACTTACAGCACATAAACGAAATAACATAAAAACGGGTCTTTCTTTTTTGCATCCTTAAATTACAGTGGATGGACAAAAATATGGAAACACCTTGTGAAATGCATGTTTGAAAAGAAAGATTGATTTTAATGAAATATGTAGGTGGCGCTGGCGTTTTTGACTACTGACGACACCTACACAACTTCGTAAATGTGCTAAACAGTTCAGTTGTTGTCGGAGTACTGTTATGTGAGGTTGTCATTGCATTATGTCAGAGTTAACAGACTTCGAACGTGGGCAAATTGTTGGAGCACGTATGGTAGGTGCTTCCGTAAGCAAGGTAGCCGAGGTGTTTAGTGTTTCGAGAGGTACTGTATCAAAGATTTATTCCGCATATTTGAAAAGCGGAAAAACATCATCTGCAAAATCACAGCGCGGACGAAAGTGTGTCCTGAGTTATCGTGACAGACGATCATTAAGGGCAACTGTGACGAAAAATAAGAAGACCACAGCTGCAAAAGTTACTGCTGAAATGAATGTTGTGTTACCGAACCCTGCGAGTACCAAAACAATTAGAAAGAAGCTTCATAAACAGGGAATTGCTGGCCGTGCTGCAATTGAGAAGCCACTCATCAGTGATGCTAATGCCCGTAACAGGAAAAGGTGGTGTTTAAGTCATAAAGCCTGCACTATAGAGCAGTGGAAGCGAGTAATATGGTCTGACGAGTCTTCTTTCACATTGTTTCCCACTTCTGGCCGAGTTTACGTCTGGAGAACGCCATCTCAAGCCTATAATACAGACTGCTTGTTGCCAAGAGTGAAACATGGCGGGGGTTCTGTTATGGTTTGGACAGCCATATTGTGGTTCTCTGCTAGCACCATGATAACTGTGTCAGGGCACACGACTGCCAAGACTTATGTGAACATTTTGGCCGATCAAGTTCATCCCATGGTACAAACTTTGTTCCCCGATGGTGATGGTGTCTTCCAAGACGACAAAGCCCCTGTTCACACAGCTCACATTGTCCAGGACTGTTTTCCTGAACACGAGGATGAGTTGTCCCATCTCCCCTGGCCACCACAGTCACCAGACCTGAATATTATCGAACCTTTGTGGTCTACATTGGAACGGAAAGTGCGTTCTCGTTATCCACCGCCAACATCGTTATCTGAACTTGCCACCGTTTTGCAGGAAGAATGGTATAATATTCCCTTGGCAAATATACAGGAACTGTATTTATCCATTCCGAGAAGACTGCAAGCTGTTTTGGATGCCAACGGGTTTCCTACACCATATTAAGCAAAGAAACATGTTTTTTTTAAAGGTGTTTCCATATTTTTGTCCAACCCCTGTACTTCTACCAACAAAAATTAAAAGAGGTTTTGGTTTCCTCTGAGTGATTACAGCAAAACCTCTAGGGCTGTCTGCCTAAGGGGGAGGGATACCTTCGTTGAGGGCTTTGTAAAGAAAGCTGGCACGTGTATACGTTACAGATGGAGAAAAACACGCAAACGCCCATGCAGTCATCCCGTTCGCAAGATTTGAACACCGAACTACCAGTGTTCGACGTCTTTACCGCTCGGCTGCTGGTGGCTCTTAAGAGAAGAAGAAAGAGTATGGTATGTAAGCAACAGTCTAAAATGAACATACAAAGCATTAAAAGGAGACGGTGGACTTTAAAAATTAGTTTTTTAAGTTTTTGTGTTTTCAACAATAAATTTTGTACATATACGTAATATAACATCAGTTTATAAAATATATGTTCAAAATTTGGATTTATTTTAAATTAAACATTTTTAAAACAAATAATTAATCATTTTAATTAGAGATTTAAAATGCTCCTTGCGCGGTAATTTTTAATATTTTTTCCAAACTTTTTCTTTTAGTTAGTTTTAAAGACTTGACAAAAGAGTTTTGTGTATCCGTTATTGAATATGATGGGTCAAAAACTTTCAAAGCCCACCAGCGGCCGAGCGGTAAAGACGCTGAACACTAGTAGTTCGGTCTGAGATTCGAGTCCCGCGAACGGGCTGGCTGAATGGGCGTTTCGTGGTTTTCCCCATGTGTAACATGCATACGAACCAGTTTCCCTTAAAAAGTCCTCCAAGAAGGCATCCCTTCCTTTAGGCAGATAGCCCTCGTGTGCTTTACCATAATTAAATAATCCAATCCAGAAACTTTTAAAAAGGATTCTTGTGAACCTAAACCCAGTTTTCGGAAAATTGTCAACTTTTGTTAAACATTATCCCAAGTTTAAACTTCTTAATAACCTCATATCCAAAAATGCATACACAGTTCTACTGTAACATATAACAAGATAGTTTCTTCCAAATATAATTCATTTTTAACTAAAAATGAGACGCATGGAGCATTTTCGAGACAAACGAACTGCGAAAACGTATGTTTTGAAAAACCGAAATTAAAGTTTTTTTTTCAAACTTGCTTTTAACACATGGTCATGAGAAACTGCAATTTAACTTTAAATATGAACACTAGGTAACATTTTCGTATCATTTAACTATTTTAATATCATAATATTAAATATGAGAAAATAAACATATTGCAAATTGGTGTTATTCCAAATTAGAGGTAGAAACAATTTATGCATTATACCCAATGAAACTAGTCTTGAATATATGAGAATGAGGAGTAATTTTTGTAGGGAAAAAAAAAAAAAAAAAAAAAAAAAAAAAAAAAAAAAGAAGAGAAGAAAATCTGAGAGGTTTCAGATTTAAATTCCGCCCAAAAGGGAGTTTTTTTAACGTTTTGTGTGTTACCTTTATTTATTAAATATCATATTCTTCGCACTAACACCAGAAAATTCAATTCAACGGCAATATCGCAAAATAATTTGAAAATGCGCATATCTTTAGAATTTCCAATACACAGTCTCGCGCGCTGGAAATAAAATAGTTTCGCTTTTGTCGTACTTTGTTACCATTGCTCGCTTTGAAATCCTCGAATTTGTTGATAAAAAATGCGTTAATGGTTTACGAAAGATGAAATAGACATTAAAACAAATTCCCAGTTCCAAATTTTGGGTTCCCGGATGCCCACATTCGAGTGGAGGACTTCGTTATTCAAAATTGGATGCCTCTAGGTACCGTTGTATCTTCACAGCGCGAGACCATACATACATTCATGCAGATTCTTCATTATTTAGATTATTTAATTATAATGCAGGTCTCTAATATTGGGTGGCAACGATTTGAAAAAGTGAACCGACATTTATAGTCAACCGACAAAAAATGCCAAAACGAAATTAATAGCCCTTCTGCGCAAATTACCGCTTTGGGCTAATAATAAAGCAGAAAGAGTACTATAGTAAGTTAAAAGGTAATTTGAAAACTAAGATTCAAATTCATATTGAAAAAAAAAACAAAAAAACTAAAAAGCCGCCCATGGTAATGTACTATCGAACGTTTCCTCTTCCGAACAAATCGCATAGATCTTCAGAGCAGAATCTTATCTATTTCTAACACATGTAACTACCGTTTGACAGTGAAATGGCCCACCTAATTGAGGTTATCGATTTCCTTCAAGTGCAGTTGCAGTTAGTTCTCTGGAAGTGGAGATCAATTTATCTCTTCAGAGGGCTCGTCCAATCAAATGTGCAATTCTTCATTTCTAATACTCTAGGTAACATTCAAAATGAAAGATAGCAGTTTTTTTATATGCCCATTCTATCAAGAAAAGTCCTTTAACCAGAAATTAGCCAGAATTTTTAGTCCATGGGTGAATTTGCTCAGAAGGACTCTTGATTTCGTTTTGGCATTTTGCGTTGGTTCATGAAAAGCGTTGTTTCACTTTTCAAATTGTCGCTGTCCAATATTATCGCCCTGTATTATATTTAAAGAAATTAAATAATGAAGAATCTGCATGAACCAGAATGTTTAGTCCAAAGGGTGAATTTGCTCAGAAGGACTACTCTTGATTTCGTTTTGGCATTTTGCGTTGATTCACGAAAAGCGTTGTTTGACTTTTCAAATTGTTGCCGTCCAATATTATCGCCCTGTATTATATTTAAAGGAATTAAATAATGACGAATCTGCATAAATGTATGTATGTTTCTCGCATTGTGATAACACAACGGTACCTAGAGCCCTCCAAATTTGAATAACGTAATCTTCCATAGAATATGGGCATGTGGAAGCCCTAATTTGAATTTAAAATTTGTTGAATTGTCGATTTCGTGTTTTGTAACAATTCAACAAATTTTTGATTAACGAACTAAACGATTTCAAAGCGAGCAATGGCATCACTATGTAGAGTTAATCACTTTGGAATTTTAAGTTAATATTGGAAGTGAAGAATCTAAGAACTGATAAGCGAATAATCGCTCGAGTTTGGTGGCAAGAAACAACAAGATAGAAGGGTAACTAACCCTTTATTATTCCAATAAGATATAACAAAACTCCGCCTGAGAGTGTACAAGCAAAGCCCGCACTTGGACTTGAACTTAAAAGACTAAGAATTAAACTAAAACTAAGATTAACTAAAGAAGTATAGCCGAAGCTATCAAGGTTCAAAACGAGTTGGCCCCCTTAACTTATTTGACTACGAAGCTTAGCAAGGGCCCGAGTACGGCCGAGCGTAATAACAGCTTTGACAGGGAGAGTGGCCAAAAAGGAAGACGCGCGTAAATCAGAAACTCTGATTCTCTCTGACTCAGTAAGTAACTTCGTGGTTTAAATACCGCTCCTCCTCATTAAATATTCAGCAAGATTCCAAAACTACGTTCTGGCCGGAAGTAGTAAGTTGAAGTTAAGAATTTGACAGGAAAGGAACTTTAACTTCAAATTTAACTGTTAATAAAATTAACATAATCCATACCACTATACGAAAAACAACAAAAGGAAACATTTCTATCTCCAGCGCGCCAGACGGCGTATCGGAAATTCTAAAGATAGGCTCGTTTTTAAATTATTTTGCGATTTTGCTGTTGAACTGAGTTTTATGGTTTGAGTACGTAGAACATGATATTTAATAAATAAAGGTAACACAAAAAATGTTAAAATAATGCCACTTTGGACGTAGTTTAACATCTAAAACCTTTCAGATTTTAAGTCTTTGCTTTTTAAAATTGTTTTGTGATATTGATTTTATTGAGATGCATGGAAATATTAATTTGATTGATTAAAAAAATCGACTCACAACCTAATTTACTGCTAGAAAATTTGAAATGTTTTATATTAAAATAATTTTAAATTAGTCGTTTTTGTGGAGCTGACTTACATCAGGGCAAGCCCACGAAATTCATTGTGGCAAGTATTTCAAAATAAAATTTTTATAGAGAGAACCCCGTCGGGAAAGACGGATTCGAAGGACTAACACTCTCTCTTCCTACCACCAACCTTCCGAGAAGAATTTCGGCTCGTGGCATATTTAGAGTACCTCCATCCCGCACAGACACTATACATTTTTACAATTATGTATTATTACTCTTAAGTTATGTATTATTACTCAGCGTATTATTACTCTTACGTTATTATGTATTATTACTCAGCGTATTATTACTCTTTAGTTTTATGTATATCATAAGGTTTTTAACAACTCAGGAATAAAATTCTGGGCAAATCAGGAAAATAAAATTAAAAGTCTACTAACAAAATTGTTAAAAAATATGAAAAAGAAGATTGTTAAAGCAATGCGTGGTAAATCAAAATAAATAAAATTTAAATATTTACAAAATGTAATGAAAGCTTCTATATACAAACACTGCATTATCCTTTTGATATGCTTAATTCTCACATGTAAAATGATTTCAATTCCTTTCATAAGTAAAAATCTGATGTGTACCCCACATGACTTCCTTGTACGGAATATTAAATTATACGCATTTTTTCTTTCATTTTATTTAAACTTATTAGATTGAATTAAACCTACTTCGCCGACAGCGCATAATCCAGAATAGAATAAATGCATTCTTTAAAATTCACTTTGTTTACCATAGCGACACTCTGGCGCTAGGTTCACTTAACAGTATTATATTTCGTTCATATTATAACTCAGAATGCACAAAATTTATATCATTTAAAGAATTATCTAATCGTTTCCATATGTTCTATTCAAATACTGTAATAAAGCTAGAACTATGTATAAAAGAAATTAAGCAAACAAAACAAAAAAGGAACCGTTTTTCACAGACGATTGAGTATTTCTCATTAAATTAATTCAGTTTTCACTTCGCGACAAGGCAAAAATACATAAAAACTCAAAATATCTGTATTAAAAATTACGAAGTAAATCTTAAACGCTTATTTCCTGGAAAAAGTTCCAGAAAGGATTAAGCATGATTTAAATAATAAATGAAGTCGTTACCTCTGTTGCTGCGAAGCTACGTTTCTCTAGATTGGAAGCAAATCCACTACTCAGCTGTTTCAAATGTAAACAAGCAATGGCCGCCACTAAAATAGGCTTAGCGGCACTTAAACAACTTTTAAATTGTTGATAATTATAAAAATATTGCATACAGATTTACTAAAGGCATAAAACCCTTAACCGGAAGATAAAAACAACATAATTCAATCATTTTTAAAGAAAAAAATTTACAATTTACAAACATATAAGAGTAAAGAAACTGAGATCACTGAGTCGGGTAACAGAGTGGATATATTTATAAATATATTTATATACGTTTGGCGTGGCCGATTGCAACCAAAATATGAGGTGCACATCTACATGTTACAGCAATCCTATATACAAAATTTCAACGTTCTGAGGCTACTCGTTTTTGAGTTATGCAAGATACGTACGTACGTACATACGTACATACGTTCGTACAGACGCCACGAAAAATTCTTTTCAGAATTCATTTTAAAACAGGTTTTTAGTTTTTTGGAGGAAAAGAGTCTTTTATTCTGTCCTTACGTACAGATATCACGCAAAAGCATCGTTAAATTACATTCGAAAGGCCGTCAAAGTGGATATTTTCGTTGCAATATGCTGCTTGAAGCTTTTCGCGATTGCAATACTTCCTTTTTACTTCGTACAAGGACGTAAAAAACTGTAATAAAAGATTATTTACCAATAAATATTGCATTTATACACAGACATATAAATATGTAATGCTTTTAAAACGCGTAGATTAAAACAGTGGAACTTTTAACAGCTTAAAATACTGCGTAGAAGACCCAGAAGACAGAAACGGCCTGATTTTGAAGAATCACAATTTTTATTATTTTACATATATCAAAATCCATCCGTTTCTTCAGACAAGATGTTTCCTAATTATATTTGAATACAGTAACTTGCATTTTGAAATACGACGTCATCTTCAGCAAGTAAGCAACAGACGCATGTTTAAAAAGCGTCTTGCCAATAGGACAGCTTATGCGAAAAAAGGGAAGTATATCTTAGAACTTCAGAGGAAGAAGGGAGGGAGTCGGAAAAGTTTCAGTTCAGAGTTTTGGTTTACAATTAATTTGATTGGACTAGAGGTATCTGCATTAAAACGTTACGTAAAATAGAAAAACCTGGAACCTGCGAGAAAAGATGAACCCAGGGGGAGATCACCAAATTTAGGATGTTAATTTTGAGGTCATCAATTACATTTTTGAAACGGTTATCATATTTTGTTATATATATCTTACATATGCCCTCTTCAAAAGAAAAAGGCGGAGGGATATAGAAGCCCTTTTGAGAGAAAAAGCATTAGAACAGCAAAATATGAGAAATATTTTGAAATTACCAAAACATAATATTTAACTAACTTCTGAACAATAAAATTATAATACGTAAAATTTTTGAATTCAAAAATAATTTTAAGCACTATATTGTTTTAAAATAATTGCAAATATTTATAGTCCTATTAAAATTTGATTCAAATCCATAAACTGTTTCTGGTTCTGTTTCTGGACCATTTGAGGATTTGTTTGCTTTTGTATGTATAGATAGAATAACGAGTTCTTGTTTCCTAAATAGATTGTTAAATAGACTCAAAGGGATTGTTTTTTCGTGACGTCTGTATGCACGTATAATATGTATTTATCTCCGATAAGTCAAAAACGATTAGCAGTAGAACACTGAAATTTTACGCAAGGAACTGCTATAGCATGTAGTTGTGCACCTCCCTTTTTGACTAAAAAGGCTCTAAAATGTCGTCAGAAAAAAAAAAAACACTTGATTCTTCTTCTATGAATTCTATTTCAGAAAAATGGAAGGAATAAAAATATAAATATAGACCGCCTCGGCAAAAATGCATTCCGCACAACAAACCCATAATTTCAATAAATGATCATAGAAATAACACAAGAATGTTACATCAACTCAATATTAAAATTCGGTATAATTCAATTTTAGACTAGAAAATATTGTTCCATTTTTACTTACTTGTACGAAGTAAAAAGGAAGAATCGCGAAAAGTTTCAGGCAGCATATTTCAACGAAAATATCCATTTTGGCCGCTATCGAATGCAATTTAACGATGTTTTTGCGTGATATCTGTACGTAAGGACAGAATAAAAGACTCTTTTCCTTCAAAAAAATTATAAAACTGCTTTAATATGAATTCTGAAGAGAATTTTTCGTGGCGTCTGTACGAACGTATGTACGTACGTATCTCGCATAACTCAAAAACGAGTAGCCTCAGAACGTTGACATTTTGTATATAGGACTGCTATAACATGTAGATGTGCACCTCGTATTTTGGTTGCAATCGGCCGCACCAAACGCATATAAATATATTTATATATATATCCACTCTGTTACCCGGCTCAGTGATCTCAGTTTCTTTACTCTTATATGTTTGTAAATTGTACATTTTTTGCTTTAAAAATGATTGTATTATGTTGATTTTATCTTCCGGTTAAGGTTTTTATGCCTTTAGTAAATCTGTGTGCAATATTTTGAGAATTATCAACAATTTTAAAGTCGTCTAAGTGCCGCTAAGCCTTTCTTTAATGCCGGCCATTGATGTTTACATTTGAAACAGGAGACTAGTGGATTTGTTGCCAATCTAGAGAGGCTTGGCTTCGCAATAACAAAGATAACGCTTTCATTTATTATTGCCAATTAAATCATGCTTATTTCTTTCTGGAATTTTTTCGAGGAAATCAATGTTTAAGATTTACTTCGAAACTTTTAATGTAGATATTTTGAGTTTTTATGTATTTTTGCTTCTCGCAAAGTGAGAACTCAATTAATTAAATGAGAAATACTCAATCGTCTGTGAAAAACCGTTCATTCTTGTTTTGTTTTCTTAATATGTTTTATACATCGTTCTAGCTTTATTATAGTATTTGAATAGAACATGTGGCAACGATTAGATAATTCTATTCTTTAAATGATATAAATTGTGTGCATTCTGAGTTATAATATGAACGAAATATATACGTTAATTGTTATATAATTATTGGATTATATAACAGTTAACTTAGTTTCCGTTATATAATTATTATATAAGTTAACTGTTATATAATTATTAATACTGTTAAGTGAATCTAGCGCCGGAGTGTCGCTATGGTAAACAAATACTAGAATGAGTTTTAAAGAATGCATTTATTCTATTGTGGTTTATGCGCTGTCGGCGAAGTAGATTTAATTCAATCCTGTATGTTTAAATGCAATGCAAGAAAAAATGCATATAATTTAATATTCCAATACAAGGAAGTCATGTGGTGTGTGTACACATCAGATTTTTCTTAAAGAAGGCAATCATTATTGAAAATAAATGTCTTTTTTTTTTCATCCTTAGAAAAATCATAAACTTTAAACACTGGAAAAATGTTAAAGATAGTACTTGAAAAACGTGCTTAAATACTATCTCCCGCTTTGTCTTAAAAACAATGTCTAGTAGAACACTCTAACGAAAGTTAGGTTTACTATCTAAATAGGTAAATAGGTAAACAGATACCCTAGTTGGGTATCTGTTTTAACCTTTTTTGATTGATTTTATGGTTTTAACCCTTTATGGTTTACGGCTATCTCATTCACGTCCGATACTAATCTCACGCAAGAACACAAATACCGTGTACAGGTATAAGCATTGAAAAACCTTTACATTAGAACATGGCTGCCACGTAAACATCTTTTTAAGCAAATCGCTTTTATTTTAATTAGTCGTCTGCGCGGTTTTCTGCCTAAAATATTTATTATAAAAGGAAAGGTAAAACATAATTTTAATGAATAGTGATTAATAACAATGAAGGTAAAGAATGTATCCAGGAAGTAAAAATTCTGTTCTTGCTGGTGATGTGATATCGTTTTGAACTATGTGGACAGATTTTAATTTAAATTATTATTGGATATGTAATTTGGAAAATTTCATCTTGTGAGGTATTTCTCCCACTTCCCTAGCGTGCCTTCGTGGTGTAACGGTAGCACACTGGGCCGGTATTCCAGAGGTCCGTGGTTCAATTCCCGGCGTTTGCATATTTTTCATCTTTTCTGCTTCCAATTAACCTAATGATTCTACAAGTGGCGCCCGAAATAAAAGGTTGTGGATGATGATTATCCGGACCCAAGATTTGGCGACTAGGTCCCCTAAAACACTAGTCGCCCTTTAAAAAGGGGGTATATAAGGTATTTCTCCCACTTCCCTAGCGTGCCTTCGTGGTGTAATGGTAGCACACTGGGCCGGTATTTAAGAGGTCCGTGGTTCGATTCCCGGCGAAGGCGGTTGCATATTTTTCATTTTTTCTGCTTCCAAATAACCTAATGACTACAAGTTACGCTCGAACTAAAAGGGTTGTGGCTGATGATTCTCCGAACCCAGGATTTGGCGACTAGGTCCCCTAAAACCCTAGTCGCCCTTTAAAAAGGGGAGTATATAAGGTATTTCTCCCACTTCCCTAGCGTGCCTTCGTGGTGTAATGGTAGCACCCTGGGACGGTATTCCAGAGTTCCGTGGTTCGATTCCCGTCGAGGGTCTAATGTTTCTACAAGTTTTTAATTAGAAATTTCACCAGATATTTGCCGGATATGTGAGCTATAATTTTATTTCCACCATAATTTTTAAATAAAATAAAAATTCAAGTTCTAGGGGTTATTTTTCTAAAAGTTAGCCCGAAGGGCGGTTGCATATTTTTCATTTTTTTTTTTTCTTCCAATTAACCTAATGACTCTACAATGTAAAGTAAAAATGATCTGAGGTAATAATTCAATAAAGATGCAAAATCGAAACTTCTAACTTCTTCTTTGTCGTCATTGGATGCCGCCTTACATTCAGCCACAACAATGCCCGGACTCGGATGTAATTATATCTTCCAGCTTTAACATTCCTGTGCCTATCCGTAAAATCCTCACATGCATATGTGTATATATATATATATGTGATGTACCAGCTTTTGTCCGGAATAAATAGTTTGGTGAAGAATCATAGATGTAGTTGCAGCTCAAAAGTATCAGATGATAAGTTTAAAAAACAGGATCCATTTATTATTATTCATGAGAAATAGCACTTACAAAAATCTGATCTCCGGAGTAAATAAAAAAGAATTACTAATAACTTTTTGTATGAAGTTTACTGCATCGTTACATTAAAGAAAAGACCCGGATATTCCTTTGCGAGTCCTTTTATAGCCTCTGGAAAGGCGAAGCTTCCAAGAAATGACGTCAGCCATTCCAGTTCGCTTTAAATATCTCCAGAACATTCTATAACTGTACGTGTAGAAAAGGCGGGAAAAATAACTTGACTACGGGGCTGCGGATTTAATTCCACGTACTTTCAAATAAGAGACCTTCGCCATTAAAAAATGAAAAAGAACATACAGTTAGAATTTTAAGTGTATTCTTGACTATGGAATTTTATTATTACATATATATAAGGAGGAAGAATGTCTTTTTGTGTGTTTGTTTGTTCACGTTATTGATTTCTGATCAATTATGATAACTCTTTGCCACATTTAATCGACTAAAATTCAATGCAGGTGAAGTATTGGATGGAACTTGAGCCATCAGGACCATTTGATTAGAAAGACTAAAGTGATTCAAAACTGCTTGCCATTATTGCTGATATAACGAGACAGAAAGTTTATTTTTGTATCGAAGTCTTTTATGTGGATTCCATATAGCATCAGACCGAAAAATGTATGACTATGAATCGTATTTTTTGCATCGTTATTAGAGAAGGATTACAGCGGCATCGTTCTCTCTGTTGTTAGATACATCACTTTCAATCTAACTTAACTTGCATCGGGTACTTCCGCTAGTAATAAAATAATTAATGTTATATAAAGTCTCTTTTTATAACTAAAAACCTTAACCCTTTGCGGCACAGTGTGCCCGGTCTGGACACACCTAAAAATTTCCTTCTGTACGCACAGAAAAATTGAATGAAAAAGGATTTATAGCTTACTCTGAAACTTCTTTATTTATAGTAGATGGCAGCTGACCACAAACCAGTCCATATACACTCATGTCCATAAATTAAGGATAATGCAAAATCAGGCAAAGAAAGAGTTAGAAGCAAAACAAATTTGACTTATTTGTAAAGCTTATTTATTAAACAAAAGGTAAAGAACAAAAAAAGATGCTATATGTTTGATATTATTAAAAAAATTAGCGATTTTTTCCTCCCTGGAGCAAACTACAAAAAAAAAAAAAAAAAAAAAAAAAAAAGCTATTTACAAAAAACCAATATTACATGGTTGGTATAATTGTTAATACATTGTATGTCTCCCAGACGACGCAATACAGTTCGTACAAAGCCTAGGCATGCTGACTATCAAATTATCGATCTGATCTTGGGGGATATGACACCACTCCAAAAGCAATCCTCTCCGAGTTCCGGTAGACATGTAGGAGGAGTTTGACGGACTGCAACTCGTCGGCCACGCATGTCCCACACGTGCTCTACTGGGTTCAAGTCCGGTGAGAATGCTTGCCAGTCCATACGGGTGATATCCTCCGATTGAAGGCATTCGCTTACGATGTGTGCACGGTGAGGACGGGCGTTGTCATCCATAAACACAAATTGTGCACCCATAGCTCACCGAAACAAACGTACATGTTGTTCCAGATTGGCGTCTCGATAGATTTGGCTTGTCATACTTCCAGTTTGAACATGTAGGTCAGTTCTGAAACCCAGAATAATTCCACCCCAAACGAGCACTCCTGCACCACCGTAACGATGTTGTTCAATGATGTTTTCTTGGTGGTAACGGGTACCTGGAGCTCTCCATATGAAAGTCTAGCGAGAATCAGCGAGAGTCAAGCTGAACCTGGACTCGTCGGAAAACATCACACAAGCCCACTGTTGCGGTGTCCACATGCATGCTCTCTACTCCAGGCTAACCGCAGGCAACAGTGAGCTGCAGTAAATGGAACGCATCTGACAGGTCTACCAGCATATAGACCAATCTGCCCTAAGCGTCTGTACACGGTCTGCCTTGAAATTGTCGTACCAGTGGCTGAAGAGAGCTGACGAGACAGGTCTGAGGCTGTGCTCCGCCTGTTTATTTTGGCAATAACTGCCAAATACCGGTCCTCATTCGACGTTGCAACTCTGGCGCGACTTGTGCTGTAAAGTCTACTCACATTACCAGCATCTTGAAATCGTTGCCAAAGCGTGGAGATGACACTCTGGGCAATTCCAAGTTCGTCTGATACTTCCCGTTGGGTACGCCCACATTCCAGACGGTCTATAATTCTACCACGTAAAAAATCATCCAAATGCGTCCTTTGTGTCATAACTATTCGGTTATTGCACTGAAATGCTTTTAAAGCGCCTGCGAACAATTTTACTTTATTGCCTGTATTCCTTATATATCACTCTCTTACACTCTCGTCATTGTGACGTACCATCAGTGTCATCTGGTTACTTCCTGAAATTTGCATATGATTCTTGAAGATGTGTGCAGTGATTTTACAGGTGATATATTTAGTTTAGAGTTTGATTTCCGCGTTACTCCGAATTATCCTTAATTTATGGACATGAGTGTATTTTAGCCATGTTTAGTTTTTTAAGACCCTCATTTTTCAAAGAACACTTCCAGATTCTTTAAGGATATAAAAGGAATTGTTTTAAAAGAAATTTCTATGTTATTTTTTTTGGCTTTATGCTAATCTCCTTATTCTATATTAGTTTTAAATTTTGACCTTGAAATCTTGCCTCCAATCAAACGGCGAACCCTAGGTGTGCCCAGAGATTAAGATCATCTAGGACAAATGAGAGTCTGTATTCTTTGTTTCCCCGCAACTCTTCGGTTAGTTCATTAACAACAATGCTCGTTTCAGCACTCTTTTCGAAGCTCTATTCAATCAGTGTGCCCAACTGGGCAGACCCACAGAATTAAAACGATAAGTGCTATCTTCACAAAATTTCGCTTGTGTCCTCCTCTAGGCCTAATTAGACTGCCTACCTTATTTTTGTCAAAACTCCGACTTTAGCATGCCGGAAAGTGTTAATGTCATTTTCAATTAATTTATAGAAATCCCAATTAATCCCTTTTGATGTAATCTTCACTTTTGAGAATGTGCCTTTATTTAAAATGAAACAAAGATCAGTAAAGCATTAAAAGAAATTGCAGTATTTCATTCAAGATTTTGATAAATTGATAACCATACTCAGATTTAATTATTCCGGAGCTGCAATAGATTCATTAGCATTTTAAACAACAGATTTCTGTTGAAGCATCTTAATTTGTACCTCATTACATTCAGATTAAAATCCATTGAATTTCTTCCCTGTATATTACCAGATTACACTAATTAAACGAGGCTGCATTCAAAGGAATGATCATTTAGTTGATTGTTTCATCTTAATTAAGAGCTAAAGAGCTTCCGATGTTAATGAAATTCGAATTAATCTCAGCTTTTAGAAGTCGTTCTTAAGAGCCTATGTACAAAGTCATTTTTTCGAAGAGTTTAATTATGCAAATTTAAATCGAAGTTGAAAACTGAGGATTTTATTGAGTCATAAGTAGTAAAAAGAATCCAATTAAAAATAGCTCTAATGAAGATTATGGTTATAAAGAAACCATTAATCGAGGAAATGCATGCTTCCTCGAATTTAGCTAGAAATTCGATAGTTCTTTTTTAATTTTAACTTCCTTTTCCAATAAAATTTTCAATGGCTCATGATATTTCGTCTCTACTGAAATTTAATTTATTCATTACATTTTGTACAAATATTAAATGTAACAGAAAAATTGTTCTACAAATTCATCAAAGCATTCCCATCAAAAATTTAGAAAACACAATTTTTAAAAAGAGGTAACATGTTTTTAGCCCAACGAGGCAATTTGCCCAGAAGAGCTATTAATTTCGTCTTGGCATTTTGTGTCGGTTCACTTTTCAAATTGTTGCCACCTAATATTAGAGCCCTGTGTTATATTTAATGAAATGAAATTAATTTAAGAATCTGTATAAATATATGTATGTTTTTCACATTGTGATAGTAAAAATCCTTTCCTTATTTCAATATAATGCATATTGAATCTTGTAGGAAGAATAAAGCTAATTTTTCAGAATAAACAAAATACTTTTATTTAAATTTTAAAACAGAACCAAAAAAAAATAAATACTGCAGCTCTAAACTATCAAAATTTTAAACTCTTAACTACTGCAGTTAAAACTCTTACAACTATTAAAAAAAAATTAAACTCTCTAAACAAAATATATAAAAATCTTTCGAATCCTCTTCTTGTTGCCACACCGTAAAATGCAAGTTCTTGTCCTATTATTTATATTTCACGTTCTCTTTAAGTCACGATCTTCACAAGTCATGATCTTTACAAGTCACGATCTTTACAGTGATAAAACAACGGTATCCAGAGCCATCCAATTTTGCATAGCGTAATCCTCCACCAAATATGGATATCTGGAAGCCCTAATTTGGAATTTGTTTTATTATTAGTCCAAAGGGATTTGAGTCTCGAAGGAACATTACTTTCGTTTTGGCAGTCTGCGTCAGACTCCTATAAATGTCGGTTCACTTTTCAAACTGTTGCCACAATATATTAGAGTCCTGCATTATATTTGAAGAAATTAAATAACGAAAAATCTGAAAGAAAACTAAAGACCGCATTTACTCGCACATTTTTTTTTCACTAATTTTATCGTCAGAAAATCAAGAGGGGATATTCGAATAATTTAATTTCCTGCAGATGCTACTACAGTAAGAATATAACAAATGGAATGTAATCATGGATCAATTACAGGTAACTATGTAAGAGTCATTAGGTTATTTTGATGCTGGAGACATAAAAAATGTACAATGCCTTCGCCGGGACTCGAACCTAGTCGCGTCGAGTTTGCTGACCGCTATACCACAAAGGCATGCACAAAGGAATAAGAATATACCTTATATACTCCCCCTTTTAAAGGGCGACTGGTGATTAAGAGATCCAATCGCCAAATTCTGGTGGTGAAGAATCTTCATCCACCATCTTTTAGTTCGGGCGCCAATGTTGAGTCGTTAAGTTATTTTGATGCTGGAGACATATAAAATGTGCAATACCCTGGCGGAAATCGAACCTGGATCTCTGGAATACGTGCGTAATGGGCTACCATTACACCACGAAGGCATGCAGAAAAGAGGGAGAAAATATCTTATTACTATCAAAATATTATTTCTTTACAAGACACTTACATTTCAACAAGAATGCTCAATAATAAAATTACAATATCTAATACGACATTTCTATTTGCACTGCCTTGTAATTCGAATCTTCTTAATTCTCACTATTGTCTCTGCTACTACTTAGCCCCTCAAACGATCCGAAAATAATTAAAGGAGGTGGATGTGTAGGTAGGTGCCTCAGGAAAATCGTGCACTGAATGCCAGTTCGTGCTTGCTTCGCTGTGACTGATCGGTTCTTGTATTATTAGGCTAGGATGAAGTTCAACAGTTAGCAGGGAAAGGTTCGGCATGACATTCGCAAGTAGTTTGCGACGATTTTTCGTTATTAGTAAGACAAAAACGATCATTATGCGGACGAATCCATTTTAAACTTTATGAGAGCATGTTCTCAGAACTAGCTGAAAATTTCGCGAATATTTATTTTTATTTTATTCAGAACATGGCACTTAGAAGGTAGGAGTAAGAAAACGTGAGGATATGCGGTATATGAATTAACGTATTATGCACCATAAAAGAAAGTGCTTACCTTATAAGGTATTTATCCCACTTCCCTAGCGTGCCTTCGTGATGTAACGGTAGCACGCTGGGCCGGTATACCAGAGCTCCGTGGTTCGATTCCTGGCGAAGGAGGTTGGATATTTTTCATCTTTTCTGCTTTAAATTAACCTAATGACTGTACAACCTGATGCCAAGGGTATGTGTTTTCTTTAACCCGGCGGAAGGCGCATCAAGAAAAGTTACTAGAACGGGCGCGTGGGGTATCACATACCCCAATATTTAAAATACACTCATGTCCAAAATTATCTTTACATACCCAAAAATGATGATATTCAATGAAATATCGAATCAATGTGATCCGTATTTGCAGGGAATGTGTGAAAACCAAGCCTAATTAGCATTATCCAATCAAAAGTAATCAAACGGTTTGTGATATGAAAATCTAGGCGTTACGTCATCCAAGGGTGAATCAAGCGCTTTGCGCAAACTGAATATTTGAGTGAATTTCTGCAACATAGCGTTTGATTTCAGTGTGTAGGGACTCAAAGCGGTTTGTTATGGCTTCGAAGTATCATTTGGAAGAATCTGTAAAGTGGCGAATTATCGGCAGTTTAGAAGCAGGGCAGTCAATCATGGAAACAGCCACATGTCTGAATATTTCAAGACAGACAGTCTCTAAGATATGGAAACAGTTTCAAAATGATAGAAGTGTTGTAAGGAGGCCTGGACAAGGTCGGAAACGAATGACAACTGCTTCTGAAGATCGGTATCTGGCATTAACTGCCCGTCGTAACAGAAAGGCTACTTCTCGCCAGTTAAGTTCAGAGCTTGCAGCCGCCACTGGAACTGTTGCATCACGGCAAACAATATACAGAAGGCTTAATGAAAAAGGCCTTTATGCCAGAAAGCCAAGGGTATGTGTTTTACTGTCTTCACAGAAAAAGAGGGATCGCTTTAATTGGTGTAAAGAACATCAAAACTGGACTGAACATCAATGGTCCCATTTTCTCTTTACTGATGAGTCGCGGTTTAGTTTAACTGGTGATTCTAAACGTGTTTACATCTGGAGGGAGTCAGAACACGAAATGTTCCTTCGAACATTGTGAAATGTGACCGTTTCGGTAGTGGAGGTGTGATGGTATGGGGTGGAATAATGATCGATGGACGTATGCCCCTACACGTGTTCAGCAGCGGATCTGTGACAGGCCAGATATATCGAGATGAGGTCTTAGATCCTTATGTAAGACTTTTCAGGGGTGCATATGGACCTGACTTTTTATTTATGGATCATAATGCCCGTCCACATCGAGCAAACCTCGTTGATGAATTCCTTGAAAGTGAAGACATTAAGCGAATATACCTTGGCCACCAAACTCTCCTGACCTTAACCCGATAGAGAACTTATGGGACTACCTTGGAAGAGCAATTGCACGTGTACATCCTCCTCCTAGAGATGTAAATGCTCTGAAGACGGCATTGCTGGAAGAGTGGAGATTAATTCCCCAAACTGTGGTTAACAACGTTATTTCCAGCCTTAAAACACGTTGTGATATGTGTGTACAAGTCAGGGGAGATCATATTCCATATTAAATTCGTAAGACTTAATTCTTTTTCTGAATCATTCCTTTTTTTCTTAACTCTCTTTGTCACACTTTATTACCATTTTTATTGTTTCATGCTACAATTTTATATCATATGAGGTGATCTTCAATTTTTTCTTTTGCATTTATGTGTCATCATGTTATGTATGATTCCACGAAAATTCATTAAATTATAAGTCATAGTCTCTGAGAAATCCGTGAATTTATGCATGTAAACATAATTTTGGACATGAGTGTACAATAAAAATAGTATTATTTAGTTTTAAAACTTTTTTTTTTTTTTTTTTTTTTTGTTCTCGTGTATTTTTTTTTTATTGTTGTTGTTCTCGTGTCGTTTTTTTGTTCTCATTGCATCTCTAATACATCATTCTTTTTTTATTTCTTCACACTTTGAACGAAATACATGCATGTGTTCTTGGCACAGAATGTTTTCACATTTTAAACATTGCATTCACGTTCTTCTGTCCTTGGCGCGAGGGCAAAAAATGTATCACATCTTTCATACTTAGTTGTTTCTAATTTCATGTATTCGTTTTAATTCTTCATCAAAACTTCTGCTTTTGTTTTGCATGCAGTACGTCAATTTCTGGGAAAAGTATTAAACTCTGATCTTTGTTCAATACTTTTTATCATTAATTGTAATGCTAAGTCCTTCAAAATCAGACTTCTGTTTCTTGTTGGTGGATTAGCAGTTGAATGTAATATAATTCAAGCATTTATTACAGCAACATTCAGTGCAGGAAAGAAAATTACCATTGGCCACCTTCTGGTTATTCTGGAAATTGAATAATTAGCTGACATTTCATACCCCATATCCACTGCTCCTTTAGTCATATTATTAAAACACATAATTCCTAACGTTTTATTTTCTCCAATAGTATCATCTATAGTACGATCGTTATATAATGTTATAATGTTATATTGATCATTATATAAAGCATAAGAACAGTTTTTCCTTTTTTAGGAACATCAGGAATTAATGTTTTATCTTTTTCAAAACCAAAACAGTGTAGAAAATATTCTTAGTTTCATCTTCAGTTTCCGAAATGCAATCTTCATCGCTTTCAAATATTTCTAATAAATCTTGCATGCGTTGCATCTCCAGTTCATAGGGAGTCATTCTTTTTACCATAATGCAGTTAGAAATTTGTAAGAATTTAATGTCAAGTACTTTAAAATCACTTGCGAAAAGAAATATTTACTGTTACACTCTAGAAATAAATTTCTGAACTAAATATTCAGTCAGAAAAACACTTACACGGACAGGCGCGTGGGGTGTGTCATACCCCAGTTCCATCAAAATAGCGATAAATCTTTTTCTGAAACACACAGGCAAAGAAAAAGCGGTTCTGAAAGTCAACCACAACTAGAAACTCAGCTACTGAAAGCAGCACAGAATTTCTGTTTCACAAGTTAGGAATATTCCACTTTTATGTAGGGTTGGGGTATGATACACCCCACACGCCTTCCCGCGGGTTAATAAGAGCCATAGTTAACAAACTGATTTTATTGAATACTTGTTTGATTATTTTGTTTGGTTTGGTTTATTTGATTACGTAAGGCACTCAGGGTCTATCTGCCTATGGAGAGATATGTCTTTGTGGAGAACGTTCTAAGAGAAGCTCTCTCGTATACACTTTGCACATGGGAAAACCACAAACACGGCCATGCAGCCAGCCCATTTGCAGATTTCGAACCTCGGATCGAACAACCAGTGTTCATCGATTTAACCGTTTGCCTGCTGATAGGCTATTTGAATAATTAAATTGTTAAGATTATCAGCGAATTTGAATGAAAGAAAAACGGAAATTTTAAATAATGGAAATAAGTCCAGATAGGTGCTTACATACGAAGCACTGTTTTTAAATACCTAAAATTTTAATTAAACACACATGTTTTTGAGTAAGATGGGATATAAAACTATGAATTTAAATGGGATTTTATAGAATGTTTCATTCCTTTTTTAAATATAGGCAATATTTTGTAAAATTTTAGTCAAAATTTTCCTTTACGCCAGATCTTCTATAACAGATTCTAATGAATATACTTGAATAATCTTTACACAGTATGTAAATAACATACTTACCAGTGTTCTGTAGCAAAACATTTGCGGTACTTATAAAATGTTTTGAAATATTCAAAACTTGGTACAAAAACTCAAAATTTAAAAAAAAAAAAAAATCTGAAATGTTTCAGATTTTAAATTACGTCCAAAGGGGCGTTTTTTAACATTTTGTGTGTTACCTTTCTTTATTAAATATCATGTTCCTCGCACTTAAACCATAAGATCCAGTGCAACAGCAATATCGCAAAATAGTTTTAAAACGAGCCTATCTTTAGAATTTCCGATACAGAGACTCACGCGCTGGAGATAAAAATGTTTTTTCTGCACAACGTTGCCATTGCTCGCTTTGAAATCCTTGAGTTTGTTAATCAAAAATTCGTCAAAGTTTTAAAAAATAGGAAATCGATCATAAAACAAATTTCAAATTTCAAATTGGGTCTTCCACATGCTCATATTCGTTGGAGGATTACGTTATTCAAAATTCGATGATTCTATGTACCGTTGTTTTATCACAATACGAGAAATATACATACATTTATGCAGATTTTTCATTATTTAATTTCTTCAAATATAATGCAGGACTCTAACATTTTGTGGCAACAGTTTGAAAAGTGAACCGACATTTATGAGTCCGACGCAAAATGCCAAAACGAAACTAATAGTCCTTCGGGATTCAAATCCCTTTGGACTAAAAATACTCTTTTCTTCAAAATACTGTCAATAAAATCAATAAAAAATTACAAAGAGGTCAGATTTTGCTACAGAACACAGCTAAAAATAAATAAAACATTTTGGCAAAATTTCATTTAAATATTCTGAATACATTTTGAGAAACGAACGTAATCGCAATCAAAAGTAACGAAAAACACGATTTCGTAGAAAATGCATTTAAAGATTTTAATACAGCACAAAAAATTTTATAGGCACTTCAGACGTTTAAAACTCGCTATATTTGGTATGGTAAGCCCTCTTTTACTTCATTCTTAACTAATTTCGACTTTCTTTTAGCATTTTTCTGGATAACTTTGTTGCTTGTAGAGATTGGCGTTACGATTTCTGAATTCGCTGTTTGTCTATTCCCATGTAGCTTTCAAGCATAATGGGATTAATTTCTATTTCTGTATACATGAAAATAGGTAAAAGTCCTAAATATCTTGAATTAAATAATAATACAGCAATGTGTGCGCCTAAAAGCAATGTTTTCAGTTGGACAAAAGTTTCTTTAGGTAAAATAGTCCTCAAAATGTTATTAAAACACTCATTATTGTTTTGAGTTTTCCCATGTAGGCATTTTATCAGCAAAGTGTCACACAGTGAAGGATGTGTTGCTTTTATAGCTTTTATACTGTTTAATAATTAGAAAATAGTTGTTTAAATTTATTGTTTACATTTATACGACCATTTTAATGCCAACTTCCGGCATCCAAAAATTCACTTCCGGTTTATTTATTATACTATAACTTTGCTTCTAGTTATCGTAAAAACAAAAATAAAGCATTTTTGGAAACCTAAATGTGTGACCTATAAAATGAATAAATAAAAAAATATTTCAAAAATTTTCACCAAAGCGACGAATTTAGGGTAGGCACATACCTTAAATAATTTGTTATTTTTAGCCCAAATGGGAAAATAGCCCGGAATGAGATTTTAAATGCGTTGCATCATGCGTTTCAAAATTGTTGCCACCAAATATTATCGCCCTGTGTTATAGTTAAAGATATTAAATAATGAAGAATTGCCCGGACGTATACATATTTCTTGCATTGCAAAAAAACAACGGTACCCAGAGCCATCCAGTTTTGAATAACGTAGGCCTTCACCCGAACATCGTACCTGGAAGCCCAAAATTTGAATTTAGTGTTTGTTTTATATCTATTTCCTATTTTGTGAAACTTTAACGAATTTTTTATCTATATAAACTCAATAATTTCAAAACAAGCAGTGGCAACACTGTACGGAACAAAACACTCCAGCGCGTGAGACTGTCTGTCGGAAATTCTACAGTTATGCAGCTCTTAAAAATTTTGTGATGCTGACGTTGAATCCAATTTTATGCGGCGTAAAATCCAAGAACGTGATATTTAATAAATAATAAAAAAGGCGTTTTTTTAACGTTTTGTGTGTTACTTTTATTTATTAAATATCCCGTTCTTTGCACTTAAATCATAAAATACAGTTTAATAGCAATGTCGCAAAATAATTTTAAAATGAGCCTATCTTTAGGACTTCCGATACACAGTTCCGCGCGTTGGAGATAAAAAGGTTTCCCCCTTCCCCATAGAGTGTTGCCATTGCTCGCTTTGAAATCTTTGAGTTTGTTAAACAAAAATTCGTTAAAATTTTACAAAATATAAAACCGATAATAAAACAAATTCCAAATTTCAAATTTGGTCTTCCACATGCCCATATTCGTAGGAGGATGACGTCATTCAAAATTCGATGGCTCTATGTACCGTTTTTCTATTACAATGCGAGAAATACACATACATTTATGAAGATTTTTCATTATTTAATTTCTTCAAATATAATGCAGGACTCTAACATTGGGTAGCGACCGTTTGAAAAGTGAAACGAACATTTATAGTGATTCAACGCAAAATCGCAAAACGAAAACGATAGTCTTGCAGGAACAAAGCCCCTTTAGACTAATAAACATAGAAAACGTGGATAATAAAAAGACAAAACATTTTGTAAATCCATCTTAGTAAGGAAACTGAACATTGATTTGATGATCTGAGAAAAGACTGAAAACAATGGAAAAAGTGTATACCAACCCTTAAACCCTGCATTGGGGAATGCTCAATGTGCACTGCTATGCCGCTTTTAATTTTTTAATTTTACTGTTGTACAGTATATGAAATACCCTCATGTCCATAAATTAAGGATAATTCGGAGTCACGCGGAAATCGAACTCTAAAATAAACATATAACCTGTAAAATCACTACAAACATCTTCAAGAATCATATGCAAATTTCAGGAAGTAACCAGATGACACCGATGGTACGTCACAATGACGAGAGTGTAAGAGAGTGATATATAAAGAACACAGGCAAAGAAGTAAAACTGTTCGCAGGCGCTTTATAAGCATTTCAGTGCAATAACCGAATAGATATGACACAAAAGACGCATTTGGATGATTTTTTACGTGGTAGAATTATCGGCCGTCTGGAATGTGGGCGTACCCAACTGGAAGTATCAGACGAACTTGGAAATGCCCAGAGTGTCATCTCCAGGCTTTGGCAACGATTCCAAGATGATGGTAATGTGAGTAGACGTTACAGGACAGGTGTCCCCAGAGTTACAACGCCGAATGAGGACCGGTATTTGGCAGTTACTGCCAAAAGAAACCGGCGGAGCACAGCCTCAGACCTGTCAGCTCTCTTCAGCCACTGGTACGACAATTTCAAGGCAGACCGTGTATAGACGCTTAGGGCAGATTGGTCTATATGCTCGTAGACCTGTCAGATGCGTTCCACTTACTGCAACTCACTGTCGCATGCGGTTAGCCTGGAGTAGAGAGCATGCATTGTGGCTTGCGTGTTGTTTTCCGACGAGTCCAGGTTTAGCTTGCAGTCTGATTCTCGCCGGACGTTCATATGGAGAGTTCCAGGTACCCGTTACCACCAAGAAAACATCATTGAACGATACCGTTACGGTGGTGCAGGAGTGCTCGTTTGGGATGGAATTATTCTGGGTTCCAGAACTGACATGTATGTTCAAATTGGAACCATAACAAGCCAAATCTATCGGGACGTCATTCTGGAACAACATGTACGTTTGTTTCTGGGCGTCATGAGCGCACAATTTGTGTTTATGGATGACAACGCCCGTCGTCACCGTGCAAACATCGTAAGCGAATGCCTTCAATCGGAGGATACTACCCGTATGTACTGGCCAGCACTCTCACCGGACTTGAATCCAGTAGAGCACGTGTGGGACATGCTTGGCCGACGAGTTGCAGCCGTCAACCTCCTCCTACATGTCTACCGGAACTTCGGAGAGCATTGCTTTTTGAGTGGTGTAATATCCCCCACGATCAGATCGATAATTTGATACTGAGCATGCCTAGGCGTTGTACGGACTGTATTGCATCGTCTGGAAGACATACAATGTACTCGTATTAACAATCATACCAACCATGTAATATTGGTTTTTTGTAAATAGGTTTTTTTTTTTTTTTTTTTTTTTTTTTTTTTTTTTTTTTTTTGTAATTTGCTCCAGGGAGAAAAAATCGCTATTTTTTTTAATAATATCAAACATATAGCATCTTTTTTTGCTCTTTACCTTTTGTTTAATAAATAAGCTTTACAAATAAGTCAAATTTGTTTTGCTTCTAACTCTTCCTTTGCCTGATTTTGCATTATCCTTAATTTACGGACAGGAGTGTACTTGCGAATAAAATGATGCTTAATAACAAAGCTAAAAAGACAAGACAAAATGGGTGCTACAACTGAATGGTAGACTGCTAGCTCCGCTATTTACTGTAGCGATTATCTTTAAAAATAATAATAATGTCACCTATACGTATAAATTACGTTATTATAAACATGTATAAGATATGCACACACGTATGCAAACACACAAGATTGCCCCGAAACATCTAAAAAAATTGTTATCTACCGTCCCAAAATGTCCATGTTTATTAATAAATAAAGGTAATGCAGAAAACGTTACAAAAAATGTGTCTTTAGACGTAATGTAAAATCTGAAAGCTTTCAAATTTTTTAAAAATTATTTTTTATTTATTGTCTGCTGAAAATGTCTTTTTTGAAAGGAATTTAATTCACGTCGAAATGTCTATTCTGTGTTCAACGAGAAAAATTAAGAAGGCTAAATACATTTTTTTTTTTTAAACTGGAAGATTACTCTGCATGTATGACCGTTTTATAAATAAACATTTGCAACAATTCCGTTTATAAAAATACTGAATTATTTCGATGGAAACCAAAAAAAATTAGTTTTTCAAGTTTCAGGACGTCACAAAAATACTGACACAGAATATTATAGTTTCTTATTTCAGTCTTTTTTTCTTCTTGCATATTGGATTAGCTAAAGTTGACTAGATGATTTGCTGGACAATCGTTTTCCTAAATTAGAGGCTCTTGTGCCATGAGATTTTTTTTATTATTTTACAGCTACATTTTCTCGCAAGCGATCTGTATTACAGTATTATGCTGTATTACAATATTACAGATTTTACTAATCCGAAGAGGTATTTTGGATTCCCAAGGTCATGCATTCCCAAGGTCAAGATTACTTCGGGTAACTCAAGGTCAAGCTTATTTATTGAAAAGCGGAAATATAATTTTCTACAATAATGGCATTTTTAATGCATTTTGAATAAAATAAGCTTTCATTGTATAAAAATTATTGAAAAAATTAACGGAAGGTTACAATATTAGTTAAGATTCACATAAAATAAAATATAAATATATCTAATACCAAAAACACAATCCTGAAAAGGACTAATCGGAAGAGGCATTTCGGATTCCCAAGGTCATGCATTCCCAAGGTCAAGATTACTTCGGGTAACTCAAGGTCAAGTTTATTTATTGAAAAGCGGAGATATAATTTTCTACAATAATGGCATTTTTAATGCAGTTTAAATAAAATAAGCTTTCATTGTATAAAAATTATTGAAAAAATTAACGGAAGGTTACAATATTAGTTAAGATTCACATAAAATAAAATATAAATATATCCAATACCAAAAATACAATCCTGAAAAGGACTAATCGGAAGAGGTATTTCGGATTCCCAAGGTCATGCATTCCCAAGGTCAAGATTACTTCGGGTAACTCAAGGTCAAGATTATTTATTGAAAAGCGGAAATATAATCTTCTACAATAATGGCAATTTTAATGCATTTTGAATAAAATAAGCTTTCATTGTATAAAAATTATTGAAAAAATTAACGGAAGGTTACAATATTAGTTAACATTCACATAAAATAAAATATAAATATATCTAATACCAAAACACAATCCTGAAAAGGTAAAAAAAAGATTAGACAATGAAAAAGAAACTCATAAGGCTAAAAGCGTTTCAGATTTTTATATTACGCTTAAAGAGGCTTTTTCAACTCTGTGTGTTACCATTATTTATTAAATATCATGCTCTTCGCACTTAAATCATAAAATTCATGATTTAAAAAGAGCATATCTTTAGAACTTCCGATACACAATGTCGTGCGCTGGTTTCGTGTAGTGTTGCACTGCTTGCTTTGAAATCGATGAGTTTGTTAATTAAAAATTCGTTAAAGTTTTATAAAATAGGAAATAGATAGTAAAAGAAATTCGTAAATTCTAAATGTGGGCTTCTAAATGTGTATTATTCGAGTGGAGGACTATTTGATTCAAAATGGAATGCCTCTAGGTACCGTTGTTTTTTCACAGTGCGGGAAACATACACACATTTATGTAAATTCTACATTATTTAAATTCTTTAAACGTAATGAAGGGCTGTAATATTTGGTGGCAACAATCTGAAAAGTGAATCGGACATTTATAGTGATCTAACGCAAAATGCCAAAACGAAATTCATAACCCTTCCAGGCAAATTGCCACTTTGGAGTAATAAATCAAAAATTATTTAAATTTTTAAAATGCATTTGAAAAAGAAGATAGCTAGGTATACACTCATATCCATAAATTAAGAATAATGTAAAATCGGGCAAAGAAAGAGTTAGAAGCAAAACAAATTTGACTTATTTGTAAAGCTTATTTATTAAACAAAAGGTAAAGAGCAAAAAAAGATGCTATATGTTTGATATTATTAAAAAAAAGTTAGCGATTTTTTCTCCCTGGAGCAATATACAAAAAAAAACCTATTTACAAATCCAATATTACATGGTTGGTATGATTGTTAACACATTGTATGTCTCCCAGACGATGCAATACAGTCCGTACAACGCCTAGGCATGCTGAGTATTAAATTATCGATCTGATCTTGGGGGATATTACACCACTCAAAAAGCAATGCTCTCCGAAGTTCCGGTACACATGTAGGAGGACGTTGACGGGCTGGAACTCGTCGGCCAAGCATGTCCCACACGTGCTCTACTGGATTCAAGTCCGGTGAGAATGCTGGCCAGTCCATACGGGTAGTATCCTCCGATTGAAGGCATTCGCTTACGATGTTTGCACGGTGACGACGGGCGTTGTCATCCATAAACACAAATTGTGCGCCCCGGAACAAACGTACTTGTTGTTCCAGATCAACGACCCGATAGATTTGGCTTGTCATGGTTCCAATTTGAACATGCGGGTCAGTTCTGGAACCCAGAATAATCCCACCCCAAACGAGCACTCCTGCACCACCGTAACGGTGTCGTTCAATGATGTTTTCTTAGTGGTAACGGGTACCTGCAGCTCTCCATAGAAAGTCCGGCGAGAATCAGACTGCAGGCTAAACCTGGATTCGTCCGAAAACATCACACAAGCCCACTGTTACGGTGTCCACAATACATGCTCTCTACTCCAGGCTAACCGCAGGCGACAGTGAGTTGCAGTAAGTGGAACGCGTCTGACAGGTCTACGAGCCATATAGACCAATCTGCCCTAAGCGTCTGTACACGGTCTGCCTTGAAATTGTCGTACCAGTGGCTGAAGAGAGCTGACGAGACAGGTCTGAGGCAGTGCTCTGCCTGTTTCTTTTGGCAGTAACTGCCAAATACCGGTCCTCATTCGGCGTTGTAACTCTGGGGCGATCTGTGCTGTAACGTCTACTCACATTAGCATCACCTTGGAATCGTTGCCAAAGCCTGGAGATGACACTCTGGGCAATTCCATGTTCGTGTGATACTTCCTGTTGGGTACACCCATATTCCAGACGTCCGATAATTCTACCACGTAAAAAATCTTCCAAATGCGTCCTTTGTGTCATAACTATTCGGTTATTGCACTGAAATGCTTATAAAGCGCCTGCGAACAATTTTACTTCTTTGCCTGTATTCCTTATATATCACTCTCTTACACTCTCGTCATTGTGACGTACCATCGGTGTCATCTGGTTACTTCCTGAAATTTGCATATGATTCTTGAAGATGTGTGTAGTGATTTTACAGGTGATATATTTCTTTTAGAGTTCGAATTGTCCTTAATTTGTGGACATGAGTGTATTTCTAAGAATTCGAAAAAGTAAAAATTATTAAAAATGTAATAAATTAATTAGTTAATTATTTCTCGAGCTTATATTTTATTGCTTGTATTTCACTTGAGAGGAAAGTCTTGAAACCTTGAATTCTCAATATTAAAATATATACATCATACGTCTGTTCATGTAAAAGTACACAATGATAAAAATACACAGCGAAAATATTGTAATTGTTGAAATAAAAATGCGTATTAATATAAGTATCTACTCCGAGTGTAAAAAAGTAAAGTTTACTCTAAAAAAAATCTTCTAACAAAAAGTTACGAATGGGCCTTTTAAAATCACTCAAATGAAATACAAGTTCTCCAGATGAATGAAAATTATAATTTTAAAAATTATACTAAAAAAATATGAAAGCTTTCAGATTTTACATCGCGCCCAAAGGGGCGTTTTTTTACGTTTCGTGTGTCACTTTTATTTATTAAATATCATGTTTTTCGCACTTAAACCAAAAAATTGAATTCAAAAATCGCGAAATAATTTAAAAAGAGTATATCTGTAGAGTTTCCGATACACAGTCTCGCGCAATAGCAACACTGTACGGAAAAATAGAATTTTTATCTCCGGCACGCGAGACTGTGATTCGGAAATTCTAAAGGTATTTGTTAGCGTTTAGGTGCGTTACGTTTATTTATTAACCCTTTGTTGCATACGAATAATCTAGAGAAGTTAAACGAAAATGTTTGTATTTTTTCTACTTAAAATAACCATAGTAATAATAAAAAAAGTAATTTTATTGTAATTTCTTTTTGAATATTCGCTACAGTTTGTTCACTACAGTGGACAGCATGCATATACATACATGATTACAAATCTCTTCCCAACGATTTACGGTCATTGCACTTGAAATCATTTCCTGCCTTGTTGGCAGCGATCATAACAATCTTCTAAATGGTAAATCTACAACTGACACGTACATACAGATCCTCCAAAATACCTTCACTTCGTCGATTGGGATTGAATTCATTTTGCTACGATTTTGTAACCTGGACCTATTGGATTCAAATGTCAAATGTTCCAGAATTTCCTTGCCAAACATAAACATTTCCAGTGGTGTTTTGGCTTGATAAGCAGTACATTTCGGTTTCAATTCACTCTTTCGGGTAGATCTTTATCTACCCACTCCACAATTTTCTCAAACTGACATTTAAAATAAAATGTCGAAAGTTGCTAATTATGAATAAAAAATGGCAACAATATTATATAATGTTTACTATGAGAAATTGTACTAACTTGGAAACAGAAGTAGCAGCCATTTTCCAAATAGCAATGCTTTACTTAGTGATGCTATACAGCCATCTGTGATCAACAGTTGAAAGTTCGAATAATATAGAATGAGTAAACACAGGAATGGAATCTGTTAAGGCATTTACAGAAGAATAAACAAATTTAAACATTTGTCTACTAGAGTAGACATGATGCAACAATGGGTTAAATGTCATGTTCTTAGCACTTAAACTAAAAAATTCAATTCAATTTCAGTATTAAAAAACATTTAAAAACAGCAGAACAGAATATATCACGAATTTGTGATACAGGGTCTCGTGCGCTGGAGATAATTTTTTTTTTTTTTCAGTACAGTGTTCCGTGCAGGTTTTCCGTTAATTGTTCGCTTTGAAATCGTTGAATTTGTTAATCATAAAATCGTTAAAGTTTTACAAAATTTTAAATAAATAATAAAACAAACTCCAATTGTTCGCTTGCAAGTGCCCATGTTCGTTGGAGAACTACGTTATTCAAAATTGGATGGCCCTAGGTACCGTTGTTTTTCCATAATGCGAGAAAAATACATGCACTCATGCAGATTCTTCATTATTTAGTTTCTTAAAACATAATACATGCCGATAATATTTGATGAGAAGAGTTTAAAAAGTGAACCAACGCGGAAAGCGAAACGACGTAAAATGCTATTTTGAAAATAATAGCCGTTTGGGTCTAACGCACTTTTGTGGTATTAATGCTAATAAAAAGAAAGAGTAAAATGGTTACTTAGGATACAAAAAGTGACTTTAAAACATCCTAAAACAGCATTTATAAATGAAAATTTGCCTAAATAAGTAGTACAGAGGCAGTTCACACATTGTTTAGACGATGTATATGGAGTTAATATTGACATTTTTTGCACTCTCTTTATTTTTAACTTGCCATTATAAGAAAAACCAGCAACAATCATGAATACCTCAGAAAAACTTTCTTTCGATTTTTTGAACCATGTCGTTAAATTTTTTTCTCCCATTCTATGATAATAAATGGCTCTTTTTTTTTTACAATCATTTAAGTACACCCCTGCTTCATCTATTGTGACAATTGTTTTCCATTTTTTTTGGGGGGGGTAAGAGTTTCTCATATAGAATTCTGCAGCGTGTCCTGCGTTGAGCGATATAATTTGGAAGAAGACGATGCACATTGAATTTTTTCGCTTTCTTAAGATTTAAATCAACGTTTATCATTTTGTTTACAGCGGACACCGAACATTTTAATGATTTTGCAACTGTCCTTTGACTAAAGGATTTTCTTTTAACATTAAACAACGTACCTTTGCAATAGTCGAAAACGTCCGTTTTTTTTTTGTTGGATACGTGTTTGGTATATTTGTCCCATTTGAGGCTCCAATTTGCCGTTTTTTTCCTTTATTGTTGATGATATTACCTATTGATGCTTTAGATATCACAAAACCATGACTCTCTCATCGTTTTTATATAACGGAGTATGCATATTTCTCTTCGGAAAGAGCGTCAGTGTAGCCTTCGAACCACTGCTTTGTTAAATTCGCCATTTTGAATAAAAACAAAACATTCAAACCACAGACGATAATTTTGGCTTTTAAAAACATAGTACAATTGCAATGACTTCTTTTGCAGCAAACGATTTTTTATTACCGCTTACCAAAATCGTCTAAAAAATGTGCGAACAGCCTCTGTATAATAAGTGCCGAAATAAGTAGTATAATAATTCTATTAGAGAAGATTATCTCATAAGTAGACATTATCTTCTAGTATAGAATTTCTTGCATAAACAAAAGCGAGATTGCGCCATTTTTATGGCATTTTCATATCTTTTTTTATTGCACAGCGTCCACGATCTAGGAAACAGTTTTATGATAAAAGGTTTACAACCTCAGTGGTCAGGCTCTAGGAATATAATCATGTTCAACGGCATCTAAAGGTTTTAACATAAAAAAATGTAATCTGTTTCTTCGGAATCTAATTTAACACATGAAAAGTCTCGCAATCCTTGCATCTGGAAATGCGACACTCCGTCTAAAGTCTAAATCGAATTTTTGATGGGTGACAATGAAAAATATTAATCATATCATCCTGTCACACGTAAACGTAATAAAATCAAAATCGACTTTTATATTGATTTCTATCGACAATAGCTAGTCCAAATATTTAGAGATGGTGCTTTGGAAGAATTTTACTTGCCGTGTGTTTAACAAAATTAAACATTATTTACATTAAAATATATTTACTGTTACGTACAATTGTTTACTATTATGTTCATTTCCTACTCGGGCCCACCAGCGGCCGAGCGGTAAAATCGCTGAACACTCATAGTTCGGTCCGAGGTTCGAATCCCGCGAACGGGCTGGCTGCGTGGGCGTTTTCGTGGTTTTTCCCATGTGTAATGTGTATACGAGCCAGTTTTCCTTAGAAAGTCCTCCACGAAGGCATCCCTCTCCTTAGGCAGATAGCCTTCGAGGCTTTGCCATAATCACACACACATTCATTTCCTACTCAATAAACGCTTCAGAGAACTAAATGTGGCTTATACGAACTGACTATCTTCTTATTTACAATTTTTTAGGATATATTTTAAATTTTATGACAGTTATTTTTCATTTTGAAAGGTTTATCCTTAGTTTATAACTGTTATTTTTACGTTTATGCACCTTTCCCATCTCTCCTAGCTTCAGGTACAATTCCTTGTCAGAATGAGTTTTTATAATCACGTTTAATGCAAATTGAATATTATTTAAATTCCACCGACTTCGGGAGGGTGCAGGACTTTTCGCCGTCGCCGTTTAGTCGGTTACAGCCAAAAACATCGCGGACTAAAACGTCGAGGAGAAAACAACTCAAGGCGAAAACATCGTGCTACAAAACATCGTGGGAGAAAATATCGCAAAGAGAAAACATCGCAGTTCTAAAACATCTCGGTACAAAATATCGTCGTCGAAAACAAAGCGGTTCAAAAACTTCGCAGTTTAAAAACATAGTCGTCGAAAATATCGTAGTAAAAAATAAAGTACCTACAAATCATCGCATGACGATAATATCGCAGACATGCTATTTTCAGGCTTTAATAACTGTAAATGGATATTCCCATAATGATTTGTGAGCGCAAGATGGAAAGAAGGATAATTTTTACTTTCATATGTTTTATTAACTAATAAATTTTTGCTGAGAAAATAAGAAGGAAACTTCAGCATATAGCACTCAATAGAATTTTAAAGTGACATAGTTAACTAACGAAGGCCATTATAAAATAATTTTTTATAAAGTTTTTACTAGTAATTTTTCATGAAAGTATAATTTATAAGTTGCATTTAATTTTCTATGCTTAAGTTTCCTTTTTACTTTTTCACCAAAAATTTATTAGATAATAAAAAAATGTGAAAGTGAAAATTATCCTTCCTTAGATCTTGCGCTCACAAATCATTATTATGGGAGTATACATTTACAATTATTAAAGCCTGAAAAAAGCCTGTCTGCGATGTTATCGTCACGCGATGATTTGTAGATACTTTATTTTTTACCACGATATTTTCGACGACGATGTTTTTAAACTGCGAAGTTTTTGAACCGCTTTATTTTCGACGACGATGTTTTGTACCACGATGTTTTAGAACTGCGATGTTTTCTCTTTGCGATGTTTTCCTCCCACGATGTTCTGTAGCACGACGTTTTAGTCTTACGTTGTTTCCTCCGCGATGTTTTCGACCGCGATGTTTTCGACCGCGATGTTTTTGCCGCGATGTTATCGGCGGACACCGTTTAATCATCGGGACGTTTCGCCGTCAAGACATATTTCTCTTTACATGACTGTACATTATCTTGCTGTATTATACTCGTATTAAATTTATTTAGTTTAATAATTCTGTTTACCTTTTGTATACTTAATAAAGGTTACTTTTAATGTGTACTACATTAGTTAATGTAACCATTACACCTCAAAGGCACGCTAGGAAGGCGGGAGAAATACATTATACAATCCCCATTTCACAGGGCGACTGGGGTTTTTAGGGGACCCAATCGTCAAATCCCGGGTGAGAAGAATGATCATCCGTCACCCTTTTAGTTCGGGCGCCACTGTAGAGACATTAGGATTTTTCGAGCCCGGAGAGATGAAAATTTAGCTCACGCCTTTGCCGGGAATCGAACCACGGACCTCTGAAATACCAACACAGCGTGCAGAACCACTACACCACGAAGGCACGCTACGAAAGCGGGAGAAATACTTTATAAAGTAACTGGAACAACCTCAACAGATATCCCAAAAATACTTTATCGCATTCAGTGGTGATTAATCAAAAAACATACTAATATTTCAAGCTAATATTAAAGTTTCTCTTACTATAAATAGAAAGCAACATATATTATCCATCGCAAAAGCCAATTTATTGAGGACAGAAACAAATCCTTTCTGTTTGCGTAGTAATTACGTCCATTACGAAAACGTCTAACTTTTTTTCAATTTCTTAAAATTTTACGATCAGCGGTAAGAAAACCACTTGCTGGTCCATCCGACTTGAATTCAAATGAGCCATTAAAGGAAGGTAATGGTAATGGTTCTACCCATGCCGCACACCTTCTAGAAAGGATATAATAACTTTTTTGACAAATCTTTCCTTCGTTAACTAAATTTAAACGTAAAGTTATTCGAGGCTTAAAGCTGAAATTACAATAAAAATATAAAATCAAACGGTAAGGAAACCGTAAAAGTATTTAATTTTCCTTGGAAAATGAAAATTTGCCAATTATGCTAATTTTTCTAGAAATATTTAAAAAAAAAAGCAGTTATTTCTGTTTTGGGAGATCTAAGACAATGTTAATGGAGTTTCTAATATAATTTTTGTCAATATTTAAAATTTTTAACTGTAAGGTGAATGATATCTGCTCTTATACGTTCTAAACGTAGGAAATGGAATTGCCCTTTAACATTCTAAATTGATACGTTCTAAAAGGATTTAAAATCTCTTTTTTTGATTTAACCTTGAACTATTTGCGTGTTTCATAAAAAGAATGATACATAGAATAAAATAAAATAAATTCTGGAATGCAATCGGATTTGCATGCGTTGTTATTTTCCACTCATTTTCATTTCAAACATTATTATTAACTACACCCAGTTTAAATTGTAATTTTTTTTAAATTTAGCCATTTGTTTCACGACTTTTATTAATTTTTTGTTGGGGGGGCAGCTTTAATGTTACTTCATCACCGTGGAAAAACGAAGTATGTTTTTGGGTGACATCTGTACGTAAGGACAGAATAAAAGACTCTTTTTCCCCAAGCGAATTATAAAACTGATTTAAAGTGGATTCCGAAGAGATTTTTTTTCCGTGGCGTCTGTACGTACGTATGTATGCATCTCGTGTTAACTCAAAAACGAGTAGCCTCAGAACGTTGAAATTCTGTATATAGGACTGCTATAATATATAGTTGTGCACCTCCCTTTTTGGTTGCAATTGAACGCAGCAAAAGTATATAAATATGTAAATATATATTAAACCTAATTTTGAAAAATTCGCTTCGAGGTGCACTGGTTCTTGTCTAGATGCACCCCCTAATGAACTAAATTTCTCAGCCCTAGGTCTATTAGCTTACGCGCAGCACGAATGAAAGACACACTTACACAGACAGACAGACTCTTCCTTTTAGATATATATATAGATGAATATACATACGTATATAGATAAGATAATCAACCGTCTAATACTTAGTAGAGCATAAAATTTTAAAACTGTTCTCAAAGCTCTCAAAAGCTTGAAAAACTTCTACACAACCCTTATAAATAGCCTTCCCTATTTTGTGAACTCCGATTCAGAGCACGCTATTTGTAAATGTGTAAATCAGTTTCATTTTTACTTCCTTGTACGAAGTAAAAAGGAAGTATTGTAATCGCGAAACGTTTCAGGCAGCATATTTCAACGAAAATATCCATTTTGACCGCTATCGAATGCAATTTAACGATGTTTTTGCGTGATATCTGTACTTAACAACAGAATAAAAGACTCGGTTCCTCCAAAAATATTATACAACTGCTTTAAAATTAACGCTGAAGAGAATTTTTTGTGGCGTCTGTTCGAACGTACGTACGTACGTGTACGTATCTCGCACAATGCAAAAACGAGTAGCCTCAGAACGTTGAAATTCTATATATAGGACTGCTATAATAGGTAGTTGTGCACCTCCCTTTTTGGTCGCAATCGACCGCAGCAAAAGTATATAAATGTGTAAATATATATTAAACCTAATTTTTTTTTTTTACCAAAGCAGCCATATTTGTTTACATTTGAAACCTATCAAAATTGCGAATTAAGTCAATTTCTGCACCTTCAGTGTCTTTTTGCCGACTAAGACCAAAAGGAAACTTTTTATATTTAGAGTTTTGTGCACCCAACAAACTGCCTTCTTCCCTGATGGACGAATTGCTTGTTTATGCGTACAAACTGCAATTTTAATTGCAAAAATTGTTTTAACTTACTAGCAGTAGCACTGCAAAATTAGTATTGTAATGTATAATAATTGTATAATTGGTAATGTAATTAGTATTGTAATGTATAATAATTGTATAATTGGTAATGTAATTAGTATTGTTATGTATAATAATTGTGTAATTGGTAATGTTTCTATTATTCATCGTAACATACACTGTAAAGTCTATGTGTGTACTGCATAATTATTATTATAATATATTGAAATTGCATAATTAGTACTCTAATGTATAATTGGCAATGTATGAATTGTATAAATCAGTATCGTAATATATAATGCATGCTGCAAAATTAGTTTTTAAAATGTATTATAATTGAATTATTAGTATCGTAACGTATTGTAAAAGTAGCATGTTACAAAAGCCCCCGTATGGCCATGTACTTCAAAAACACACTTCTATTTCTGGTTGGTGGATTAGCAGTTGAATGTAATATAATTCAAGCATTTATTACAGCAATATTCAGTGCAGGAAAGAAAATTACCATTGGCCATCTCCATGTTATTCTGGCAATTGAATAATTGGCTGACATTTCATCCCCCATATCCACTGATTCTTTAGTCGTATTATAAAAACATAATTCCTGACGTTTTATTTTCTCCAATAGTATCATCTATAATATGATCGTTATATAATGTTGAAAGCATAAGAATAGTTTTCTTCTTTTTTAGGAACATCAGGAATTAATGTTTTATCTTTTTCGAAACCAAAACAGTGTAGAAAATATTCCTAGTTTTATCTTCAGTTTCCGAAATGCAATCTTTATAGTTTTGAAATATTTCTAATAAATCTCACATGCGTTGCATCTCCAATTCACAGGGAGTCATCCTTTCTACCATAAAGCGGTTTGAAAATTTTAAGAATTTAATGTCAAATACTTTAAAATCACTTGTGAGTAGAAATATTTACTGTTACACTGCAGAAATAAATTTCTGAACTAAATATTCAGTCAGAAAAACACTTACGCGGACAGGCGCGTGGGGTGTGTCATACCCCAGTTCCAACAAAATACCGTTAAATCTTTTTATGAAACACACAGGCAAAGAAAAAGCGGTTCTGAAAGTCAACCACAACTAGAAACTCAGCTACTGAAAGCAGCACAGAATTTCAGTTTCACAAGTTAGGAATATTCCGCTTTTATGTAGGGTTGGGGTATGATACACCCCACGCGCTCTACCGCGGGTTAAACTTTTTTTTTTTAAATTTAAATAATATTCAAATAGTTTTAGGTAGACTAATAATTAAAATTATGTGACTACAATTCAAATTAACTAATCTAATTCCACTTAATTAATTAAAATAATTAAAATTAATAACCGTGAATAAGAGTATCAAGAATAACAAATAAAGAACTGAAAATTGTTTTGACATCCCTATTTGTCAATCATTTCTAATCCTAGCATACTGTATTTTACCTTATTTAGTTTTAAAATATATTATGAGCTACTTAGTAACAAGTATAAGTAACTTATAGAAAGTATAAGTGTAACTACTTAGTATAAGTAACAAGCAGCCGTTAAATTTAATGATTCTTAATCATTAATGAAATACTCCAAAAATCCAGAATTCTTTATGACATTATGAGACGATATATCATACAGAAACTGTATATAATTTAATTTTAAAATATATTTTGAGGCATGTAGTAAACTATATGTCACAAGCAATCGTGATATTAAATTTATATTAATGATTCTTATTCTAGCTACATACTCCAAAAATTGAGAATTCTTTATAACATTATGAAACGATATATAAAACAGAAACGATATATATGTTATTTAATTTTGAAATATATTTCGAGATACGTAAGAAGTAATCGTGATTTTAATTGTATATTAATGGTTCTTATTCTAGTTACAGAATCCAAAAATTGAGAATTCTTTATGATATTATGAAACGATGTATAATACAGAAACTATATACACCTTATTTAATTCTAAGATATATTTTGAGGCAAGTAGTCAACTTATACGTAACAAGCAATCCTGATATTAAATTTATATTAATGATTCTTATTCTAGCTACAGAATCCAAACCTCGAGAATTCTCTATGATATTATGAAACGATATATAGTACAGAAACTATATATACCTTATTTAATACTAAAATATATTTTTGAACAAGTAGTAAACTTATACGTAACAAGCAATCGTGATATTAAATTTATATTAATGATTCTTATTCTAGCTACAGAATCCAAACCTCGAGAATTCTTTATGATATTATGAAACGATATATAATACAGAAACTATATATACCTTATTTAATACTAAAATATATTTTTGAACAAGTAGTAAACTTATACGTAACAAGCAATCGTGATATTAAATTTATATTAATGATTCTTATTCTAGCTACAGAATCCAAAAATTGGGAATTCTTTATAACATTATGAAACGATATATAAAACAGAAACGACATATATGTTATTTAATTTTGAAATATATTTCGAGATACGTAAGAAGTAATCGTGATTTTAATTGTATATTAATGGTTCTTATTCTAGTTACAGAATCCAAAAATTGAGAATTCTTTATGATATTATGAAACGATGTATAATACAGAAACTATATACACCTTATTTAATTCTAAAATATATTTTGAGGCAAGTAGTCAACTTATACGCAACAAGCAATCGTGATATTAAATTTATATTAATGATTCTTATTCTAGCTACAAAATCCACAAATCGAGAATTCTTTATGATATTATGAAACGATATACATATAAGAGAAACGATATATACCTTATTTTATTTTAAAATATACTTTAAGGTATGTACTAAACTATACGTAACAACCAATCGTGATTTTAAATTTATATTAATGATTCTTATTCTAGCTATAGAATCCAAAAATCGAGAATTCTTTATGATATTAAGAAACGATATATAAAACAGAAATTATATATGCCTTATTTAATTCTATAATATATGTTTAGGCAAGTAATAAACTTATACATAACAAGCAATCGCGATATTAAATTTATATTAATGATTCTTATTCTAGCTACATACTCCAAAAATCGAGAATTCCTTATGACGTTATAAAAGATATATAACAGAAAAACTATATATATACATTATTTAATTGCAAAATATATTTAAAAATTTGTACTAAACTATACGTAACAAGCAATTGTGATATTAAATTTCTATTAATGATTCTTATTCTAGCTACGAAATCCACAAATCGAGAATTATTTTTGACATTATGAAACGATATACGTATAAGAGAAATGATATATACCTTATTTTATGTTGAAATATACTTTAAGGTATGTACTAAACTATACGTAACAAGCAATCGTAATTTTAAATTTATATTAATGATTCTTATTCTAGCTATAGAATCCAAAAATCGAGAATTCCATATGACATTATAAAACATATATAATACAGAAACGATATATACATTATTTATCTGTAAAATATATTTTAAAGTATGTACTAAACTATACGTAACAAGCAACCGTGATATTAAATTTATATTAAGGATTCTTATTCTAGCTACAAAATCCACAAACCAAGAATTCTTTTTGCCATTATGAAACGATATGCATATAAGAGAAACGATATATACCTTATTTTATTTTGAAATATACTTTGAGGTATGCACTAAACTATACGTAACAAGCAATCGTGATTTTAAATTTATATTAATGGTTCTTATTCTAGCTACAGAATCCAAGAATCGAAAATTCTTTTTGATGTTATCAAACGATATATAACACAGAAATTATATATACCTTATTTAATTCTAAAATATATTTTTAGGCAAGTAGTAAGCTTATACGTAACAAGCAATCGTGATTTTAAACTTATATTAATGATTCTTGTTCCAGCTACAAAATTCAGAAATCGAGAATTCGTTGTTAAGTTATGAAACAGTACATAAAACAGAAACGATATATACCTTATATAATTTTAAAATATATTTTGAGTCACGTAGTAAACTTATACACAAAAAGCAATCATAAATTTAAATTTATATTAATGACTCTTATTCTAGCTACAGAATACAAAAATCGAGAATTCTTGATGACATCCTGAAACGATATATAAAAGAGATATTACACTAAACTGGCTATTCGCCACTTCATCGTCGTGTCAATAACTAATAATAAAATACTTATTCAAGCAATAGTTTAAAACTGCTTCAAAAACATTTTATACAAGACAGTCTATAAATCTTTTTCATGGCTGTACTCAATTAGATTTTGTGGTCATGTCATTCGTATGGTTTAGGTAGTTGGAAATTTGCCCTATGCTTTTTTTTTTTTTTTTTTTTTGGCCAACAGAAATCTTTTCAGTTGGTATTTTTTATTATTATTATTTCTTTTAGAATTGCAGCCACACCCATTAGCATCTGCTCGACATCACTTATTCTTGATGACACATAAGTGTAATTTTTACAGCAAAAATTAGAATATAAAGTTTCATTAATTATGAAATCAGTTTTCTTTTTCCTTTTCTATTTTGCATACTGTAAAGAGAAACACGCTGTTCTCTTAACCGTTATTATCAGGCAATGTTCCCGCGTATTCTATAGCTAGAATTTTGTATTCTAGCTATAGAATACGCGGGAATTCTATAGCTAGAATAAGAATCATTAATATAAATTCAAATTATGGTACTGCTAAGATTCTAAAAAGGATTTACCTACAAGAAATCCCTGAATATTTTGAAGTTGTTTTACAAAAGAAAACATTGATGTGTACACCACATGACTTCCTTGTAGGGAATATTAAATTATACGCATTTTGTCTTGCGTTTCATTAAAATTTATTGGATTGAAGTAAATCTAATTTGTCAATAGAACATAAAGCACAATATAATAAATGCACTCTTTAAAATTCATTATATTTGCTTACTATAGCGACACTCTGGCGCTAGGTCCACTTAACAGCGTTACATCTCATTCATTTTATAACTAAGAATGCATAAAAATTATATCATCAGAAGAATTATCTAATCGTTGCCACATGTTCTATTCAAATACTATAATAAATCTAGAACGATGTATAAAAGAAATTAAAGAAACAAACAAACAAACAAAAAAAAAAAAAAAAAAAAAAAGAAAGAGTTTTTCACACACAATTCAGTATTTCTCATTCAATTAATTCAGTTCCCACTTCGTCAGAAGGCAAGAACATATCAAAACTGAAAATATGTATTACAAATTACGAAGTAAATCTTAAACACTTTGTTTTGACTGGAAAAACAAATTCGTTTAATATAAAATTTATTTCACATTACAAACACATACAGATTATTGCGACCATTTGCATGTAGATTTCAGTGTAAGGATAAAATGATCCGTACATCATAATAATGAAAAACATTCAGTATCTCAGTAACGTAACTTAATTGCTGCTTACTTAACTGCTTAGAACGGGAATTTTCTGATCCCGACATTCAGCAGAAAAGTAATAAAAAAAACTGGTTGCCAGGTTCATGCATCAAACAGAATTACAGAACAAACTATTAAATAATAAGAAACAGAAAACGCTAAACTTAATAGGAGTCTCAACACACTTACTTTCTCGAATAAATTCCACAATGAATTAAGCATGATTCAATTCGCAGTAATAAAAGGCGTTATATTTGTTGCTGCGAAGCTTAGTTTATCCAGATTGGCAACAAATCCACTATTAAGTTTTAAATGTAAACAAACATGGCTGCTATGGTAAAAGTAATTAGGCTTAGCTGCATTTAAACAATTTTAAAGTGTTGATAATTATACAAGTATTGCATGCAGACCCACTAAGGCCATAAAAACCTTAACCGGAAGATAAGAACAACATAATTCAATCATTTTTAAAGCAAAAAATGCGCAATTTACCAACATGTAAGAATACAAACACTGAGCTCACTGAGCCGAGTAACAGAGTGGGAATATATATTTATATACTGGCTCGGCTGATTGCAACCAAAAAGAGAGGGCACAGTTTTAAGGTTTAAAAAGCCATTAGCTCGTTTGTGCTCTTGAAATAGGGTTTATACCGTAGCCAATCATTGGTGGTAAAATTGGGAATGCCTGAGTGACTGAAGCTGACTTAGCGATACTCTCGACCAGATAACAGTTCGCTGTTACCAGTCCTTTCTTACACCAGACTAGTGAAAAGTGCAGCAGTTCCAACTCGGTTCCATTTAGGCCAAACTCTTAAAAAAGAACATTTAGTTAGAACATTATACCAGCTTCCATGATGTAGGAATAAACAGCTCGTTTCCTAGCAATTAAAGTCAAGCTTATGTACGTTGTGACAGCTATACAGGCAAATGAAATCTTCCCTAAATTGTCCAGACTTGGTCAAGAACATGCTGATACATATTAACCACTACAAACTTGTGTAAGGTTTTAGCTATTTATTTTTAATTAATAGTTAATTTTAAGTTTAATTACTTTACTATCACTCTCTTTTCACCCACACGTTTCATGCCTGAATGTAAATGAGATATTCAGAATGTAAATGAGATATACACGTTTATTCAGATTGAGGGGGGAAAGGAGTGTTATTTAAGCGAAGGTTACGCAAGTTAATTTTAAGTGTGTTCTGTTTATTTCACGCCACCTTGTACCGTGGCTATTAGCAATTGGATTCTGTGGTGTTGATTGATTCTAGCCATTTGGCTTGCTTCGCCGATTTTCTACAAACCAGAGCCTTTCCTGCGCGTTACGTTTATCACGTGAGCCGGTAGACCAATCTATTGCATTTGATATTAGTTGAGCATTAAGTATTTAAGTTAAGCCAGAATTGTTTAGCTTGAGTAAACCCAAGTTGGGTCACTGCTATTTCTTTGCGTTCAAATAAAAGCGCTTTGTATACCATTTCTCTGATTTTGCCTGTCTACAGTTTAAGTCAAGAGGATTATTCCTCTGTAGACTTTCTAGAGCTCAATAGTTTATGCCACCAAAGAAAGTTGCACTCTACAAACTCATATACCGAATCTAGAATGCGTTCACATAAGGAAGAAGAGTCAAAACACATTTTCTTTCTTTATTTATACACTAACGGAAGTACCTAATGGCAGTCAGATTGAGAATAACGTATCTAACAACAGAGCAAACGATACCGCTGTCATCCTTCTGTAGTAACGATACAAAAAATACGATTCATAGTCATACATTTTTCACTCTGATGCGATAGGGAACCCACTTCAAAAATTCCGATACAAAAACAAACTCATTCGCTCTCATTATATCAGCAAAACCGGCACGCAGTTCTTAATGGTATTCGTCTTTCTAATCAAATGGTCGTAAATGGTCCAAGTTCCATCCAATATTTCACCTATATTCAGTTTGAGTCGATTAAATGTGGCCAAAATTGGATCATGATTAATCAGAAATCAAAAACGCGAACTAACAACAAACACGCATTCTTCTTAATATATATAGATTTTGTAAAATTAAAAAATTTGTGATTAACAAATTCTACGATTTGAAAGCGAGCAGTGGCAACACTTCTCGAAGTAAAGACGATTTTTATCTCCAGCGTGTGAGACTGTTGCCACTAGCAAAAATGAGTGTGAAAATTATGATTTTCAGAGTTTTTAATTAATATCTCAGCTAATTAAAGCCGTACGAAGATGAGAATAGTCGAAATGGCATCTCATGATTTTTTGGAATCAGAACAAATGTGTTTAATATTTGGCAATGCTATTTTTATTTCATAGTGAAACTTAAGAATTTTTGATTAACAAATTCTACCATTTGAAAGCGAGCAGTGGCAACACTTCTCGAAGTAAAGACGATTTTTATCTCCAGCGTGTGAGACTGTTGCCACTCGGAAAAGTGAGGGTGAAAATTAGGTTTTTCAGAGCTTTTAATTAATATCTCAGCTAATTAAAGCCGTACGAAGATGAGAATAGTTGAAATGGCATCTCATGAATTTTTGGAATCAGAACTAATGTGTTTAATATTTGGCAATGCTATTTTTATTTCGTAGCAAAACTTAGAAATTTTTAATTAACAAACTCCACGATTTGAAAGCCAGCAGTGGCAACAATTCTCGAAATAAAGCAGATTTTTATTTCCAGCTTGCGAGACTGTTGCCATTCGGAAAAATGAGCGCAACAATTAGCGTTTTAAGCGTCTTTAATAAATACAGCTGATATTAGGTACTCTTGTTTTTGGAAAGAAGTGCATGTCGACCTTTTCCATGACCCAGAAATGAATTGTAGGAAATTTGGCGACGATAGCTGTAGTAGTGACTGAGTTATTACGAACAAATAAGCAGACTTTCTTCTTTATAGACAGTTAGAGAAAAATTATATTTCGTTTAGGAGATAAAATACAAAAAGTAACATTTGGTGGTAGCTTGAATAAGAAAGTTAAGCGTTAGAACTGGAAAAGAAACTTTTTTCCTCTAACAAATAACAGTTCCAATCCTTTCTGACGAGATATATTTTAGTGACGACTCCGTATATTCTATTTACGAACAAATGAACTGTAATTTTTTTAAAAAAACATGCTTAGTTATTTTTAGTAATTGACGAAGAAGATTTTTCTCCCTCAGTTTCTATTGTCACCGCAATCTACTATGGAGTATCCGAAAAAAAGCTAGAGAAGTAATCGTCGTCAAAATCTCTAAAGAACTCATCTTCAATTTGACGGAATATTCAAAGAAAGGGAGAATAAAAAACAGTTCAAATGTTTACTCGCAGAAAAAAGAAGTAAATGTCCTCGACTAAAAAGAAAAAAAAATAATAGAAGGGGCTCGTGTAAATATTTGTTACTAAGAAAAAACAAATTCCCTACTGTCAGAAGTGCGTGGAAGTAGGTGGGAAGACAAGAACTTCGTGTTTATTTATTTGTTGAACAGATAACAGAAGGAAACACTCCGCCTTTGCGTTCGCAAACTGAATGTGTCTTCTAATCTACAAATCTGCAACATCGCTTCGCCATATACACAGAGCATATCAACATAAATGCCATATATAAATACGCCCCAAAATATCTCAGTTTCAGAAAATGAAACGTATTTTAAATACTGTTATGAATTTTGCATTTAGGTAGTTAATTTTAGTATAAATACACTCACAATTGTTGGACTTCGCAAAGCAATGCGGTGCGAGACAAATTTTAAGAGAAAGCTGCGCTGGAAAAGTAAGAATACAGGGGAACGTGCATTTAACATTGAAGAAATGGGTATCGCCGCAATTTGCAATGAAATTGAATAAATGTTGTTACTTATGTCCACATGTCTCACAGAAACATCAGCACAAGCCCACAAAATTCCTCGTAACAAGGAGCTTAAGATACGCCTGTCGCCTTCAGCGCCTTAAAGGCGACAGTGCGATTAAGTTCAGTTCCGCCCCCCCCCCCCAAATTTGATAGCCAGTACCCCGGGGCGGACGGGTTTTATGTAAGGGGGGAGGAGATCTACCACTCCTCCCCCCTTACATAAAACCTCACAAAATGACTTTTGGCCCACCGCATATTTAGAGTGTCACCATGCCGCACAGACACTATACACGTATAAACATCCATGCCTTCACCGGAAATCGAACCCGAAACTCTTCGGCACGGCACTCAGTGACGCTAACTGCTATATCGGTTGGGCAGCTTACATTGTAGAGACATTAGTTATTTTTGGAAGCAAGAGAGATTGGAAAATGAGCAACGCTTTTGCCGAGAATTGAACCACGGACCTCTGGAATACGCGCCCAGCGTGCAGACCACCACACCCTGAAGGCATGCTAGGAAGGCGTAAGAAATACCTTACATACACCCACTTTTTAAAGGGCGACTGGATGTTTTTTAGGGGACCCAGTCGCCAAATCCTGTGTGTGAAGAATCATCATTCACCACCCTTTTAGTTCGGGCGCCACTCCACTCCAGGTTATTTCGAGAAGGAGAGTTGAAAAATGAGCAACATCTTTACCGGGAATGGGACCACGGACCACTGGAATACGCGCCCAGCGGGCAGACCACCACACCACGAAGGCATGCTAGGAAGGCGGGAGAAATACCTTATAACACTATGTAGTACTCCATCGCAGTTTAAGGGTTAATCATAACACTGATGTATAAGCAACAAAATGATTATTTTATTGATTTAAATAATATCTGAGAAATGCTTTCATTTGCGTGACATATTAGCAGTTAAGTATGAAATATTAAGCATCTCAAAATTTTCTTTCTCAGGAAAATAGCAGAAATAAGCCTAATAAAATATACATCTGAACTGAAAATACGTTTCGTCAATATTTAAATACCATAAACGTCATAAATACGTAACAGCAATGAATTAAACACAGTTGGGAACGCAAAATACGAGAGAAAGCATTGATATGTACTTTATGAATAATGCATTTCCTATATGATAAACAGAAGCTATTTTCATGTGAAAACTTAGCAATGGACGTTAAATATGGAAGCTCACTTCTTTGGATTTCGCCTTTTATGTAAAACTAAATGTGTTCAGAGATGGAAGCATACCCAGAAATAAATCCTTGCATTTGCGTTTTTTTATTTGCTTCCTAGATTTATTAGATGCGCTTTTATAGAGAAAGAAGCTTAACACAAACAGATGAAATATTGCGTGTTAATCTTAACTCCGACGTGGTGATAAGTACCGGGTGGCCATAATTAAGCTGGCAGTGCTCACAGTGTTCTGTAGCGCGATCTATTTGCGAGAATGACGCCACATTTTGTAGGAAGATTAAACAAGACGGGAGACGAAGGATTCCGCGAAAAACAATTAGTTCCAAAAGTCACCGCTAGGGGAATATTTGGCGCTGTGTAACAGAAAATAGAGTGTTAACAAATGCAAATTAATACGGAATAAAATTTATCGTAGATCCATTCTTCTATGAGAACATTACCCCGACAGGAACGGAAACCTGTTTTGTTACCGGAGAGAAATATGGCCACATGTTGAACAGCTTTGTCATTCCGGCACTTCAGCAGCCTGGGGGAAATCATTTTCATGCAAGATGGAGCCCCACCACACGTTCCTGTACGGGTGCAACAGAAATTCACGACAGAAAGAGTCATTAGCCGCTACTTTCCAACTGCATGGCCACCTCGGTCACCTGATCTTACCCCATGCGACTTCTGGCTATGGGGTTACCTTAAGTACAAGGTCTATCAAGGAGTCTCCAGGGCCTGGCTACGTTGAAGGATAACATACCACGGACTGTACGGGAGATTCCTGCAGACATGTTACTTTCTGCTGTTGGGCATACTGTGCACAGAATGCAATATGTGGTCCACAACAACGGCAGCCACATTGAATCTCATTTGAATGCAAAATAAAAGGTAATTTCCGTATTGATTTGCATTTGCTAACACTCTATTTTCTATTAAGCAGCGCCAAATATTCCCCTAGCGGTGACTTTTGGAACTAATTTTGTTTTTCGCGGAATCCTTCGTTCCCCGTCTTGTTTAATCTTCCTACAAACTGTGGCGCCATTCTCGCAAATAGATCGCGCTACAGAACACCGTGAGCACTGTCAGTTTAATTATGAACACCCGTTACTTTACATTTTGGATTATAAAAACATTCTCCTACAAGATTTCACTAAAAAAAAATATCTACTTCCTGTGTTTAGTTAGATGTTTATCCCATTAACAGCCACGATCCTTATTGGGGGATTTATCTTAGTAGCGGAAATTTGGTAACTTTAATTAGGTTGGCAACAATGGTTACTTTATCACATTGTTATTTAAACGTTTCTCAAGCTTTTGCATGAGTTGTTGAGTAGTAGGTGTTAAATGAGTGAACTGGAGAGCATTATTTGTGAAAAGAAGTAAAACTTTTGTGAGATTTTAAGATTTCAACGTTTTCAAAACGCGATGTGTATATGTTCCCGTGAAAGACCGAAATTGGAGAATGTCGACTTTCACCGGAGAATATCAACATTCCCCAAATACGTCGGTGAAAGACCGAATATTTCACTACATTCTTGTATAGTCGGACCCTCACCGGTGTATGTCGACAATCACAGATATGCTCTGGTGAAAGTCGAAAAGAGAGGTCATAAAGTGCCATAATATTTTAAGTTGTTGCAATAAATAAGATTTGAATCACATCATTTAATAAGTTTTTTATGACTGTTATTTTGTTTTCTCATTTAGAACGTGATGTATAATTAAGTAAGTTTTTAACTTCTATTATTTTCCTTTCTCATTTTATATGTATTGTGTGTTTTAGGTTCTCATGTTCTTAAGTTCTTATTTCAAGTTTCAAGTGCGTTTATTCGCGACTGAATAAAGGAGAAGAAAATATAATATTGTTATATGTTCAACATTCACCATTAGTACATGGTGAATGTCGACATTCACCGGTGTAAGTCAGAAATAAGATTATTTGGAAAATATTTCGGACATACACCAAGAGACTATGTGAATGTTGACATTCACCGGTGAAAGTTGACAATCTCCAGATTTCGGTGTTTCACCGTAACATATATATTATTATGTACATTATTTCCAGCTCCTGTGTATTGCCAAGTTCTCTAATGGTTTTAGAACATATTTACTAACTATTTATTGTCAATAAGAATATTATTTGCCGGTCAGGGCTACTTGAATGTCGATCCCCGTTTAGGGTACTTAGCAGATTCAAATTATTCCATTTATATTCCGATTTCCAGTCTCTATGTCAATACTGTGTCACCAAACTTTCTACCATTCTTTTCTGGATCCTGGAAAAGATCGATGTCCAATTTTTTTCTAAAAAACAAAATAGCTAAAATCAAAGATCTCAATCAAAACCTCGGAAAAACGCCAATTTTCGCTCTCATTTTTTCGAATGGCAACAGTTTCGCAAGCTGGCGATGAAGGTCTGCTTTATTTCGAAAGTTGTTGCCACTGTTCGCTTTGAAATCGCAGAGTTTAATAATAAAAAAATGCACAATGAAATAAAAACAGCATTTCCAAACATTAACTACATTATTCCCGATTCCGAAAATTCGTGAGAAGCCATTTCCACTGCGTACTGCTTTAGTCAGCGGAGATATTCGTTAAGAAAAAAAAATATCCTCTAAAAAGAAAATCTGAAATGTTTCAGATATTAAATTACGTCCAAAAGAGCGTTTTTATAACATTTTGTGTGTTACATTTATTTATTAAATACACGTTATTCGCACTTAAACCATAAAATTCAGTTTAACAGCAATATCGCAAAATAGTTTTAAAATGAGCATATTTTTAGAATTTCCGACACAGAGACTCAGGCGCTGGAGATACGAGTACAAATGTTTTCTTTCTGTTCAACGTAGCCATTGCTCGCTACGAAATCCTTGAGTTTGTTATTCAAACGTTCGTTAAAATTTCACAGAATAGGAAGTCGATAATAAAACAAACTCCAAATTTCAAATTTGGTCTTCTACATGCCCATATTTGTAGGATGATTACATCATTCAAAATTCGATGGCTCTGTACCGCTGTGTTATCTCAATGCGAAAAATACACATGTTACCGTGAAATACCGAAATTGGAGAATGTCGACTTTCACCGGAGAATGTCAACATTCACCAAATACGTCGGTGAAAGATCGAATATTTCCGTACATTCTTGTACATTCGGGTCCTCACCGATGTATGTCGACAATCACAGATATGCTCTGGTGTAGGTCGAAAAGAGAGGAGTATATGTACACGCTGCCATTCCAAAAAAAAGTGTTCCACAAACAAATTCAGTTGTAAAAGCAAGGGCCACTTGTGCAATTCAAAGTGTCATAATACTTTAAGTTGTTGCAATAAATAAGATTTGAATCACATAATTTAGTAAGTTTTTAATTTCTATTATTTTCCTTTCTCATTTTGAATGTACTGTGTGTTTTAAGTTCTTATATTCTTAAGTTCTTATTCTTAGTCTCGAGTCCGTTTTTTCGCGAATGAATTATGGAGAAGGAAATATAACATTCTTACATGTTCAACATTCACCATTATTACATGGTGAATGTTGACATTGACCGGTGTAAGTCAGAAATAAGAGTATTTGGAAAATATTTTGGACATCCACCAATAGACTATGTGAATTGTTTCACCGGTGATTCACTATTTCACCGGTGAATTAACATTCACCGGTGAAAGTCGACATCCTCCAGATTTCGGTGTTTCACCGTAACATACATACATAATTAAATAAATTATATTAAATAATGAATTTATATTAAATAACGATGATTATTTAATATAATTTTTCATTATTTAATTTCTTGTGAATGTGAAGAATATTTATAAAATTCTTACTTATTTTTTATCCATGGTATCATGATTGGTTTTTATTTATTGTCTCCCCTTTCATTTGTCTTGTTATTTTCCTTTTTCTTTTTACTTAAATATTTAAAATAAAAAGAGAAGACAAAAATCTGAAAGGTTTCAAATTTTAAATTGTGTCCAAAGGAGACTTTTTTTTTAACATTTTGTGTACTACCTTTATTTATTAAGTATTTTGTTCTTCGATCTTAAACCATAAAATTAAAGTTCAACAGCAATATAGACAAATAATTTTTAAATCGGCCTATCTTTAGAATTTCCGATGCACAGTCTCGCGCGCTGGAGATAAAAAAAAATGTTTTACATGCAGTGCTGCACGTAAAGTATTAGACTAAAGAAAAAAAAATCTGAAAGCTTGCAGATTTTATATTACGCCTCAAGGGGCGTTTTTTTAACGTTTTATATGTTAGCTTTATTTGTTAAATAGTCTCTTCGCACTTAAACCATAAAATACAGTTCAACAGCAATATCACAAAATATTTAAAAGAACGTATCTTTAGAATTTCTAATACGCAGTCTTGAGCGATGGAGATGAAATTTTTCCTTCGTACAGAGTTGCCATTGCTTCCTTTGAAAACGCTGCGTTTGTTAATCAAACCTTTAATCTTTAATCAAAAATCCTTTAATCTTTGACAAAATATGAAATAGAAAAAAAAAATTTTGAGATAAAATCTGAAAAAGTTGTTGGATTTTAAATTTCTTCCGAAGGGGCGTATTTTTTTAACGTTTTGTGTGTTGCCTTTATTTATTAAATGTCATGTTCTTCGCACTTAAACCATAAAATTCAGTTCAACAACAGTTTCGCAAAATAATTTTAAAATGAGCAAACTTTAGAATTTCCGATACAGAGTTCCACGCGCTGGAGATAAAAATGCTTTTTTTTTTTTTTTTAAAAAGTAATGTTGCTATGGCTCGCTTTGAAATCGTTGAGTTTTTTTAATCAAAAATTCCTTGAAGTGTTTCAAACTATGAAATCGATAATAAAACAAATTTCAAATTCAAATTACGGCATCCATATGCCCCTATTCTATGGAAGATTACGTTATTCAAATTTGGATGGCTCTATATTATTACCGTTGTTTTATCCCAGTGCGAGAAGCATACTTACATTTATTCATTATTTAACCTTTTACTTCCTTGTACGAAGTAAAAAGGAAGTATTGTAATCGGGAAAAACTTCAGGCAGCATATTTCAACGAAAATATCCAAATTGACCTCTTTCGAATGCAATTTAACGATGTTTTTACGCGATATCTGTACGTAAGGACAGAATAAAAGACTCTTTTCCTCCAAAAAAACTAAAAAACTGCTTTAAAATAAATTCTGAAGAGAATTTTTCGTGGCGTCTGTACGAACGTATGTACGTACGTATCTCGCATAACTCCAAAACGAGTAGCCTCAGAACGTTGAAATTTTGTATATAAGACTACTATAACATGTACGTGCACCTCGTATTTTGGTTTCAATCGTCCGCGACGAACGTATATAAATATATTTATAAATATATCCACTCTGTTACCTGGCTCAGTGATCTCAGTTTCTTTACTTTTATATGTTTGTAAATTGTACATTTTTTTCTTTAAAAATGATTGAATTATGTTGTTTTTATCTTCCCGTTAAGGGTTTTATGCCTTTAGTAAATCTGTATGCAATATTTTTAGAATTATCAACAATTTAAAAGTTGTTTAAGTGCCGCTAAGCCTATTTTGATGGCGGCCATTGCTTGTTTACATTTGAAACAGTTGAGTAGTGGATTTTTGCCAATCTAGAGAAACGTAGCTTCGCAACAACAAAGATATATACGCCTTCATTTATTATTGCGATTTAAATCATGCTTAATCCTTTCTGGAATATTTTCGAGGAAATAAGTGTTTAAGATTTACTTAATTTATAATAATTTAATTTTTAATAATTAGTAATTTAATTTTTAATAATTAGTAATTTTTAGTAGAGATATTTTGAGTTTTTATGCATTTTTGCCTTGTCGCGAAGTGAGAACGGAATTAATTGAATGAGAAATACTCAATCGTCTGTGAAAAACTGTTTCTTTTTTGTTTTGTTTGCTTAATTTCTTTTATACATCGTTCTAGCTTTATTATAGTATTTGAATAGAAGATGTGACAACGATTTGATAATTCTTTAAGTGATACAAATTTTGTGCATTCTGAGATATAATATGAACGAAATATTAAGTTAAGGGAACCTAGCGCCAGAGTGTCGCTATGGTAAACAAATAGTGTGAATTTTAAAGAATGCATTTATTCTATTGTGGTTTATGTGCCGTCGGTGAAGTAGGTATAATTAAATCCAATAAGTTTAAAAGAAATGCAAGAAAAAATGCGTATAATTTAATATTCCGTACAAGGAAGTCAGGTGGTGTACACATCAGATTTTTTAAATATAATACAGGGCGATAATATTGGGTGGTAGCAATTTGAAAAGTGAAACAACGCTTATCGTGAATCAACGTAAAATGACGAAACGAAATGGATAATCCTTCTGGGCAAATTGTCCCTTTCGACAAAAAATTTGCAATCAAAGCAAAGTTATCAGGAGGCGAATGACAATAGCAGTTTTTTCCAGTTGTTTATGTCATCGCTTTTCGCTTTCAAATTCCATAGATAAGGTGTACGTTTTTCAATCAACTCAAAAATGATAATTGTATTTTGTGTGACTCGGTGGTCTAGGGGCATGATTCTCGCTTAGGGTGCGAGAGGTCCCGGGTTCGAATCCCGGCCGAGTCCAGCCTATATTTTTTAACCTAAAAGAGGGTATTATTTTCGAAATGGGATTTTGGATTGAATCGCTATAAAATGTGTAACCACACATTTTCATTTTATTTCATTTCATTTCATTTTTTCATTTTTCATTCCAGTCTGTTGTCATTCGGCAAAATAAAAGAAATTTGTTTTCAAATAGAATTTGTCTGTTGTGGATTAAGGGGACTCGTACACCTTAAAATCCGTGAAATTTTCGAATATGTGACTGTTGGAAGAATTTGGATGATTATTTTAAATATTATTTATTTTAAAAGCAATTACTTCGAACTTTTCACAACTGACTACATAATATGGCTGCTTTTTGAAACAGTCATCAGAAAGTTTGTGTTGCCACGAATATTTTTATAATATAATCCGCTTTGTGACAAAATATTTCGTCATGTTTTCACTTTGCGCGCACAGTTTAAAACATTCTGTTGCATAATTTAATTCCAGATTTAATATATAGCTTTTATAACATTTGGAAACTACTGTAAACCCAAAAAAAAAAAAAAAAAAAAAAAAAAAAAAAAAAAAAAAAACTGAGAATTTCATGTTAAATTTTTATTTTATTTGGAGTTGAGTTTATAAAATGTATTTTATTGACAAAATTTGTAATGTTCCGTCCATAAAATTTTTCAATATTAAAATATTCATCAGATTGTTGGTTCAGTTAAAAAATAGTACCCATATAAAGAACTCCATCCAATTTCAAGTATGTACCGTGAGCCATTTTTAAAATATCATGCGCGACAGGTGGAAACATGGCGAAATATTTTGTCACAAAGAGGATTAAATTACAAAAATATTTGTGGCAACACAAATGTTCTGGTTACTAGTTCCCAAAGCAGCCGTAATATGTAGTCAGCTGTAAAATGTTGGAAGTAATTGCATGTAAAATAAATAAAATATCCAAATTCTTGCAACAGTTACATATTCTAAGATCATAATAAGGGGTTTAAGGTGTACGAGCCCTCTTAAGAAAAATTATCTGAAAGGAATGGGTGCATTCCTTAATAATATTAGTTTCTTAATTTGGACTCTGATTGGTTTCTATAATCAAAGTGCATTTAATTCATGATCAATCTATTAAAATATTCAATATTTTCATAGAATAATATAAATTACTTACACATATATAAAAATTTCATATACATGAAAATGTAAATCATATTCATAATCATGAAAATATAAATTTCATAGACATTATATTTCATGGGCAATATAAAGTTTTGGGCAAAACGGGGGTTTCGAATAAGCTATAAGTTCCAAAACGGGATTTTCCATTATCCGCTAAAAACGGCTATTTTCAAATTACTCTCAACAAATATTATAGCCCTGCATTACTTTTAAAGAAATTAAATAATAAACAATCTGCATCAATGTATGTATGTTTCTCGCATTGGGATAGAACAACGGTACATAAAGCCATCTAATTTTGAATAGCGTAATCCTCCACCCGAATACGGACATCTGGGAGCCCAAATTTGAAATTTGGTTTATTATCTATTTTATGTTTTGCAAAACTTTAACGAATTTTAGATTACTAAGCTCCACTATTTCAAAGCAAATAATGGCAACACTGTACGGAATTGTTTTTTTTTTATCTATGAATCGATGGTACCATCAAACGTTTTGAATAACGTCGTCCTCTACCCGAACATGTACACCTGATAGCTCGAATGCTGCCTTTAAAAATTTTGTCATTTTGTTGTTGAACCGCATATGGCGCACGTGGGAAGAAAATGATGCTTAATAAATAAAGCTAAAAAGACAAAAAGAATTGGGTTAGCAAGAGTGAGTGAAAAAGCAGACTAATAAACTGACTATCTGTTAAACGAGAGCGTAAAAAAAAAAAAAAAAAAAAAAAAAAAAAAAAAAAAAAAAAAACCTTAAGAAATCTTTTTGGGCCAGAGATAAAATCTGAAAATTCACATTTTTTAGCATATATATTTGTTCCTTTATGTGAATCTTTAACTCTTACATTCATACAGTGGCACTTGACACCAGTTTAATCCCCATCGGTTACGATACATGCCCCAAATCCATTATATATATATATATATGTGTGTGTGTGATGTACCAGCTCTTTTCCGGAATAAAAAGATTCGTGAAGAATCATAAATGTAGTCGTAACTTAAATTATCAAACGATAAGTTTAAAAAACAGGATCCATTTATTATTATTCAGGAGTAATAGCAGTTACAAAATCAGATATCTGGAGTAAATAAAAAGAATTACTAATAGCTTTTTGTATGAAGTTTACTGCATCGTTACATTAAAGAAAAGTCCCCGATATTCCTTTGCGAGTCCTTTTATAGCCTCTGGAAAGGCGGAGCTTCCAAGAAATGACGTCAGCCTCGTCAGCTAATCCAGTTCGCTTTAAATATTTCCAGAGCATTCTATAACTGTACCTGTAGAAAAGGCGAGAAAACAAATTGATTACGGGGCTGTGGATTTAATTCCACGTACTTTCAAATAAGAGACCGTCGCCATTAAAAATGAAAAGAGCATACAGTTAGAATTTTAAGTGTATTCTTGACTATGGAATTTTATTATTACATATATATCGAAGAAAGTCTGTTTGTTTCACTAATACCTCAGTCAATACCACGGATATCGTCACCAAACTTTCGACAGTTCTTTTCTGGGTCTTTGAAAAGGTTGACGCCCACTTTTTTCCAAAAACTGAAGCTAAAATAAAATATATTAATAACAAGCTCAGAAAAACGATCATTTTCGCCTTCATTTCTCCGAGTGGCAACAGTCTCGCAAGCTGAAGATGAAAATCTGCTTTATTTCCTATTGACACTTTTTCTTAAAAAATTAAAAATTCCTTAAAAATAGAAATTCCCTAAAATGCGAAGCCTACATCGTGGTTTCAATGATTCTCTATATATAAACAAAAATATCTTGCGTTCGTTTGTTCGTGATACACTCAGTCACTACTCTAGCTATAGTCACCAAACTTTGTAAATTTATTTTCTGGGTCCTGGGAAAGTTCGAAGTCCATGTTTTTCCAGAAACTAAATAGCTAAAATCTGAGTTATTAATTAAACACTTTGTAAACTCTAATTTTCTCTCTCATTGTTCCGATTGGCAAGATCTTCGCACGCTGGAGATAAATATCTGCTTTTTTTCGAGAAGTGTTGCCACTGCTTGCTTTCGAATCGTAGAGTTTGTTTAATTAAATTTCCAAGTTTTACAAAATAAAATTAGTTTGCGAAAGTTTTACGAAATAAAAATAGCGCTGCCAAACATATACATTATTCCAAAAATTCGCGGGAAACCATTTCGAATGTTCCATCTTCGTACGACTTTAATCAGCCGAGATATTGATTAAAAAGTCTGAAAACATTTATTTTCGTACTCATTTTTCCGAGTGGCAATAGTCTCGGGCGTTGGAGATAAAAATGTTTACTTCGAAAAGTGTTGCCACTGCTCGCTTTCATATCGTAGAATTTGTTAATAAAAAATCCGCAAGTTTTACAAAATCTATACATATAAAGAAGGATGTCTGTTGTGTTTGTTTGTTAGTGTTACTGATTTCTGATCAATTGTTTCGACACATTAACTCGACTAAAATTGAATCTAGGTGAAATATTGGGTGGAACTTGAGTTTTTACGACCATTTGATTAGAAAGACGAAAATCATTCAAAACTACGTGCCATTGTTGCTGATATAACGAGAAAGAATTCGTTGGTTTTTGTATCAACATTTTTTATGTGGGTTTCATATCGCATCGGATTGAAAAATATACAACTATGATTTGTAATTTTTGCATCGTTATTTGAGAATAAGGATTACAGTGGTATCGTTTTAATTGCTGTTAGATGCATTACTCTCAATCTAATATAACTGGCTTTGGGTACTTCCGCTAGTTCTAAAATATTTTAAGTCTTTATCCTGTGGACAACTATCATACTATCAACATATCAACTGGATTGGAATATTAATATTATGACAAAGCTTTCGAAGAATATCTGCCTAAGGACAAGGATGAATTTGTAAAGGTCTTTTAAAAGAAACTGGCTGGTATTTAAATTGCAGAAAACGCGAAAACTTCAATGCGGCCAGCATCTTCGCCGGGCTATGAACGCAGCAAGAATTAGCTGTATTCAGCGACATTATAGCTAGGCCTTAGGTTGGTTTCTTTAAGGGGTCTCATACACCTTAAACCCCTCATAATCTTCGAATATGTGAATGTTGCAATAATTGGGATATTTTATTTATTTTAAAAGCAATTACTTCCAACCTTTTACAGCTGACTACATAATATAGCTGCTTTGGAAAATAGTAACCAGAAAGTTTGTGTTGCCACAAATATTTTTATAATTTAATCCTCTTTGTGACAAAATATTTCGCCATGTTTCCACCTGTCGCGCATGATATTTTAAAAATGGCTCATGGTACATACTTGAAATTGGATGGAATTCTTTATATGGGCACTATTTTTTAACGGAACCAACAATCTGATGAATATTTTAATATTGAAAAATTTTATGGACGAAAACATTACAAATTTTGTTAATAAAAATACATTTTATAAACTCGACTCCAAATAGAAAAAAAAAATTTAACATGAAATTCTTAGAATTTTTGGTTCACAGTAGTTTCCAAATGTTATAAAAGCTATATATTAAATATGGAATTAAATTACGAAACAGAATGCTTTAAATTGTGCGCGCAAGGTTGGAAACAGGACGAAAAATGTTGTCACAAAGCGGTTTAAATTATAAAATTATTTGTGGCAACACAAACTTTCTGATCACTATTTCAGAAAGCAGCTATATTATGTAGTCGGCTGTAAAATGTTGGAAGTAATTGCTTTTAAAATAAATAAGCTATCCCAATTCTTGCAACAGTCACCTATTCCAACATCTTATGGGTTTTAAGGTGTATGAGTCCCCTTAAAGATTAATAGTATTTTAAGAAACATGGTGATGTTAGTATTGTTGCGTGCATACAGGTTCATAATAGATCGAAGATCGAATACACAAGTCCGATATTAGGTTAATAAAATTTATTTTTATCAAAAGACATATACTAGAACGCTGGAACTTCCCTCAGAGATATTCGTCCGAGTGTTCGCAATATCACGCAGTATAATCAGTAGTTATACTTCAAACTGCTGAGAACGTTAAACACAACGCAGCGCAAAACGAAATCTCATCTAAAGAGAAAGCTAATCCGATCTCGCGCTGCACTCGCAACGATACCAGCCAACTAACTAAACAACTGAAAGCAGGTGCTCTCTCTTCGGCCGTAAATAGTTTTCAAGCGGTCACGAGATATTTCTAGTACTTTCTGCTTCTCCAAATTACTGGAAAGCAATACGAGGGTGGAATTGCGGTTACAGCTAACATAGTGTATATTTATTCAATTTCGATACAAATTTCCGAGATAGCCATTTGCTGAATGTTAGGTTTTCAAAGATTTCAACCGTTAACAGATTTTTCATTTCAGGTTTGTCGCTTGAAAAATAACTAAGACTATTAAATAGTTTCATATATATTTTCAAACAGGTTCCTTTCGACAGCCAACTTATCTTAGTGGGAAGTATATGTCTCATATACTCTTCATTTTGTTCTTCACAAAATAACTTGAAGAAACGTTCACATTTGGCAATACCCTTAATAGCAGTGATACATTTTATACCTGAACTTAGTACTTCATTCAGAACAGGCGAAATGTTTTTAGTTACCAGGTTTTCCTATGAATAACATAAACCACAAGAATTATGGATTCTCATCTTTCTTGAGTTTTAAGCAACTCTTTCTCTACCCCATCATATCAGGAGCACCATCTGCAGCATAAGATTTTTTTATATACACACACAGATATTTTTTATAAATATCTCTGGAGATAGTGGTGTTTTCTAATAATTTACAGAACAACATGTCTTTGGCAAAATCACCTTTATCAATGTATTGGGTCAGTCCATAAATTCGTGCGCCTTTTTTTGGTAAATTTTTAAATAATATAAAAAACACAATTTAACATTTTAATCGATTACATATTTTTCTCCATTATCTACAATGTCTCGCCATCTTACAGGCAGCTTTTTTATGCCATTGCCATAGAAAGACTGGTTTTGATGAAAAAAAAAACTTGAAAGTTCAATGTGTACATCCTGTTTCGAATTTAAATTTTTTCCCAGTAAAACATTTCATAAGGCACGAAATAAGTGAAAATCACTGGGGCCAATATCTGGGGAGTAAGCAGGATGTGGCAAAAGCTCCCAATTAAATTTACTCATTTTTTGCAGCGTTGTTCGAGGCGTATGCGGTCTAGCGTTATCACGATGAAACAACACTTTCTAGATATTCACCGATGGTGGCCGTATTCTGATCCATTCCGAGTTTAGACGGCAAAGTTGTTCACCATAAACTTCTGAACGAATCGTTTGATTTGGTTCTAACAGTTCAAAACGTCCTGAACGGGGTTCATCATCCATGCTGCTTTTTCCAACTTTATAATTTTTAAACCATTTCTGGCCAGTCCTTACACTATTAGTGTGTTCACCATGTACACTATTATTTTTTTATCGCTGCAAACCTGGCAGATTCACCACACTAAAATAAAAAAAAATGTAGCACGGCACGTTTGTACTGATTATCTATATTCATCTTCTACGGGTACTAAAATGCGTTCGATATTTACGAAAGCTGGTGATGAACTGAATAATATGTTAGTCAAACGATGACAAGTTTCAACAGGTTCTAAATTGTATTGTTTTAGTAAATGCATCATAGTAAATTCCACGCATACTCTTAATGCGCACGAACTTATGGAGTGATTCGATATCTTACGTAGATTTGCAAAGTTTATTGTAAGTTTTTTAACACTTAATTATGAGTTAATGTCACTTTCCTATCCTTCTTAACCTTTTGAAGACGGGATGGCCATTATAGTGGCCATAGAGTCCTCTCTTTGAAAAGACGGGGTTGTCCACTTTAGTGGCCATGTCTTTTTTCCCCCATTTTCCAGGCTGAAAAGTGGGGTCAAATTTCAAATTTGACGTCCCTAGGGTTTTAACCTCTTATCTCTTTCAAAGGTCTTCCTTTTGTGACATAGATGCACCCCTCTGAGAATCCATTAAGGGGACTCATACACCTTAAAACCCATAAGATGTTCAAATAGGTGACTGTTGCAAGAATTGGGATAACTTATTTATTTTTAAAAGCAATTACTACCAACTTTTTACAGCTGACTACATAATATAGCTGCTTTCTGAAATAGTAATCAGAAAGTTTGTGTTGCCATAAATATTTTTATAATTGAATCCGCTTTGTGACAACATTTTTCGTCATGTTTCCAACTTGCGCGCACAGTTTAAAACATTCTGTTTCATAATTTAATTCCATATTTAATACATAGCTTTTATAACATCTGGAAACTACTGTAAACCTAAAATTATAAAAATTTCATGTTAAATTTTTATTTTATTTGGAGTGGAGTTTATAAAATGTATTTATTAAAAAAATTTGTAATGTTTCGTCCATAAAATTTTTCAATATTAAAATATTCATCAGATTGCTGGTTCAGTTAGAAAATAGTGCCCATATAAAGAATTCCATCAAATTTTAAGTATGTACCATTAGCCATTTTTAAAATATCATGTGCGCAAGGTGGAAGCATGGCGAAATATTTTGTCACAAAGAGGATTAAATTACAAAAATATTTGTGGCAACATAAACGTTCTGGTTACTAATTTCCAAAGTAGCTATATCATGTAGTCAGCTGTAAAAATTTGGAAGTAATTGCTTTTAAATTAAATAAAATATCCCAATTCTTGCAAAAGTCACATATTCGAAGATTATGAGGGGTTTAAGGTGTATGAGTCCCCTTAAACTACACACAAGAATCTTTATTCAAATAGGAGGTGATTTCTTAAAGGGGGAAAGCATTCGGTTCAAGATTCCCCGTCCTTTGGTAGCTTTTTTGCTACCAAAGCCCCGGCCTCAAAAGGTTAATTTCAGCTTAGAATTTCCGGCCAGAACGGGTTTTCAGTTTAAAGTGGATGTTCTACTGACTTCGTTAGAGAGACAGGGATTCTGACCAAACGCGCTTTCGCTTTTTAGGTTACTCTCTGTCTAAAGGTATTTCTACGCTCGGCCTTACTTTAGGCCCCTGGTAGCTCCGCCGTTTAGTTAGGGTTAAGGGGCCAAGTATTATAGAATCTTGAGACCTTCAGTTGTATCTCTTGGGTATCCCCCACGGGGATCGACGTAGAGAATTCTGCGAAACTACTGGCTAGGATCTGTGCCTAGGCAGTCTCGGCTACGAGAGTATAAAATTTATGAACTTGGTGGTACTGAAAGCCCTGGTAAAGGTCGCTTACTGACCAGCCTCGGGTCTGGCATGTCCTACTCCGTAGCCGGGGTGTCATCCCCCTCCGGTTTACTGGGCAATGACCGACTGCGAAGGGCTCGCCCATGCAACTGGCAGGTAGCAAATCAAACGACCAGCTTTGCCTAGTGAATTCCAGGTCTTACGTCGCTCCCCTGGAGGGGTAATAGTAGAGGTTGAATTTGTTCGATGTACCTCAAAGGGGGAGTGGATCTGTAATGTGATTCAGTTCACGAGGCAGGGCAGCCCTATATTTTAGTTCGTTATATCTCTTGGGTTAATTTTAGTTAGGTTTTATTCTTAGTATTCCTGAGTTAGAGCCCAAGTAGTGACTTTGCTGTAAACTCCAAGAAGGAGTCAAATGTTTATTTTATTTTGAATAATAAAGGGTTATTAACCTTTTGTACCCTACGTTTCTATCTTTCGGAACTAAGCGATTATTCGCTTATCAGTTCTTAATGTTCCACACATTAAGCTGCAAATTCTAGGTTGGAACATTACAAGTTATAAGCACAACCTCACTCTTTCTCAAAGTTGATTCATCCATTTACACCGAAAATTTTGTTGTTTTCAGCTATTGCACAAGTTTTATTTGAATAACCTCACCCATTTCATCTATTCTTCTGCTAATTGTATTGTTATTTAGTGTTATAGCTTTAACCAGTTAACTGTGGCGCTCTCGTTTAAGAGTGCGCAACGTTTTGTGTCGCCAGAATCGAGCCATGACGAGTATATTCGTTAATTCTAGAATAAGTTGAGCTGGTAAGATATTGGATGAAAAATATGGGTTTATTTGATAAAATTGAATATGTTATTACTAATATTGACTTAGTTGGTTAACATAAGCATATATTACATACATATTAAACTAAAAAACAATCAAATTAAATAATGTACGTATAAAATTAAGAATTTAAATTCCTTCTGTGGAGTGATATTCAGCGGAACAGGGTACTACACATAGTGATGGGCAACTTCGGTACATTCTTGTACCCGGTACGAGATTAACGGGTACAGACAAGTACCCGGTACAAAATACCCGTTACTCAGGTAACCGTTACTTTGAAAATTACCGAAAACCGATTTCAAGTACCGAGTACCCAAGTAACGATTTGGAGTACCGAAGTACCCTAGTAACGATTTGGAGTACCAAAGTACCCTAGTAACGATTTGGAGTACCAAAGTACCCTAGTAACGATTTGGAGTACCAAAGTACCCTAGTAACGATTTGGAGTACCAAAGTACCCTAGTAACGATTTGGAGTACTGAAGTACCCTAGTAACGATTTGGAGTACCGAAGTACCCTAGTAACGATAAGGATTTGGAGTACCAAAGTACCCTAGTAACGATTTGGAGTACCGAAGTACCCTAGTAACGATTTGGAGTACCAAAGTACCCTAGTACCAATTTGGAGTACCGAAATACGCAGCTAACGATTTTGCGCACTGAAGGAATTCTGCCACGTCACCACGTGTTTGATTTTATCTGTACGGAGTAAGATTTTGAATATCAGAAAACATGTCAACTGCGGACCATTCATGGACACATCAGAAAACATGTCAAGAGCAGACCATTCATGGACACAAGGAGCGCATATCACCATTTCGCAAATACAACCAGATACTACTGTCCTCGTACCAAAACCGAAGTGAGCTGAACCCTCATCGATCCTCCAGTAACGAATACCGAAATACCGAAAAGAGACGCATATTTTCGTTACAAAGTAACGAATAACGAAAAGCACCCGTTTCGGTACAGAAGTAACGAATACCGAAAAGTATCCGTTTCGGTACAGAAGTAACGAATACCGAAAAGTATCCGTTTCGGTACAGAAGTAACGAATAGCGAAAAGCACCCGTTTCGGTAAAGAAGTAACGAATACCGAAAAGTATCCGTTTCGGTACAGAAGTAACGAATACCGAAAAGTATCCGTTTCGGTACAGAAGTAACGAATACCGAAAAGTATCCGTTTCGGTACAGAAGTAACGAATACCGAAAAGTACCGATTTCGGTACTGAAGTAACGGGTACTTATATGTACCGATTTTCAGTACCCGTTACAACTAAGTACCCGTTACAAAATACCCGGTTCGGTAGTACCGACTCATCACTAACTACACACAATGGGGCTTTGCAAATCGAACACCAGTAACGCGATTCCTTCCTCATCTTACGTTTGCAGCCATGCGAACACCTTCGCGTAGGCTTGTTTTTTTTGATGTTCCGGGTATATAATCCGGAACATGATTCCCGCCTAAGTGGCTTATATTAGGTCTGAATGGCTGAGTTTGTGTCGATTTATTTCTTTCAAAAATCGCGAAAGTGTCTTCAATAAATTTGAGCAAAAAGTTCATACTTGATAATGTTCTATTATTTTGTTTTGTATAATATGAATGCATTCAAACACATAATTTCTAAGAGAAGGGGGCCCACCAGCGGCTGAGCGATAAAGTCGCTGTGCCTGACATAAAAAACAAAAAGGTATTCGTTCATCACGTACAGCGGGTATGAAATCAAATTTTAAAATATTGCTACGAATACTGACGAACCTTTTTCTTGCTTGGCATCCACTCATTTCACTAAATGCTAAAGGAAGTAAATATAAGATTAATTAAAAACTTCATCATACCGCTAAATATAACCAAATCTGAAATAAACTGCTGTTGCCATTCAAGAGAAGAATAATATATCTGTTCCCGTTACTACAGTAAAAAATAAAATGCTTTCGTTGGCTGACACGTGCAAAAAACGTCTGGAAAACGCAGTGCATCAGCCATTTAAATGCCCTTTAAAAGCATTTAAGTGTCCATGTCTAAGGCGAAAATTCTTTATCAAATATTTAAAATGTACCGCAGTTTAAAAACACTTTACGTGTACATCATTTTCTTTACAATTTATTTTTGGGAATAAGAAATTAAGGGGACTCGTACACCTTAAAACCCATAAGATTTTCGAATATGTGACTGTTGCAAGAATTGGAATAACTTATTTATTTTAAAAGCAATTACTTCCATCGTTTTACAGCTGAGTACATAATATAGCTGCTTTCTGAAATAGTGATCAGAAAGTTTGTGTTGGCACAAATATTTTTATAATTTAATCCGCTTTATGACAAACGTTTTCGTCATGTTTCAACCTTGCGCGCACCGTTTAAAACATTCTGTTGCATAATTTAATTCTATATTTATTATACAGCTTTTATAACATTTGGAAACTACTGTGAACCAAAAAATTCTAAGAATTTCATGTTCAATTTTTATTTTGTTTTGAGTCGAGTTTATAAAATGTATTTTATTAAAAAAATCTGTAATGTTTTCGTCCATAAAATTTTTTAATATTAAAATATTCATCAGATTTTAGGTTCACTTAAAAGATAGGGCTCATATAAAGAATTCCATCCAATTTCAAGTATGTACCATTAGCCATTTTTAAAATATCGAGCGCGCAAGGTGGAAAAATGACGAAAAATTTTGTCACAAACCGGATTAAATTACAAAAATATTTGTGGCAACACAAACTTTCTGATCACTATTTCAGAAAGCAGCTATATTATGTAGTCAGCTGTAAAAAGTTGGAAGTAATTGATTTTAAAATAAATAAAATATCCGAATTATTGCAACAATCTCATATTCGAAGGGTGTTAAGAGGTCTAAGGTGTATTAGCTCCCTTAAATTTCGAAAATGATTGACTTCTCGAAGAAACTCTGAACCTCCCTTGTTCCCTTAAACTCTGCAGGAGTTCATTTTCGAATTGCCCCACCCCTGTGGGGCGCGAGTTCCACGTTAGAAAACACTGCTCTGCTTGCTAAGCAAGGAATTTATAATTTCTTTACAAAATATACCTATTAATATTTAAAGGAAGTTTCAATTTTGAATAACGTCAGTCATCTTAGGTTCACACCGACGTTGCTGTGCGGCGTTGTTTGTTATCAGATTTTACTAAACTATTAGACGGCGTTGTGTTCGTTCACTCTTTAAAAGAGTATAAAAGATTCTAGAGCAGGGATATTCAACCTTTTTTATCTAACGCCCACTTTGTAGCAGTAAAATTTCTATACCGCCAACCCGTTTACAGTAACTTGCGCAACTGCAAAGAAGCTTATAAGTGAAAATTTAGTACAAAATATATAACTGAATTTTCACATTTATTTATACTGCAGTTTACATTATTAAACTTTAAATAGACAGAAAATTCATCAACAAACGATAAAGTCCTATAAATATATGGGAAAAAAGAGCATTTTATGAAGGGGAAATTATCAAACACAAAACTAAACTGTAAGAGGTATGTATACAGAGACTGTTCACACATTTTTTAGACGATGTATATTGTATTCACAAAACTAAATTACATAAATTCTTGTGTTTTAAATGTTCTATTTGAAATCCCTTATTCTGAACTATCTTTCGACACCGCAATTTCCAGGATAATAATGCCTTTTGAAGTGGCAGAAGAGATATTCTATCCCATTCCTCCCGAACAACTTTCCTGAGTCCTGTTAGGGTTTTGGGACAACGTTTGGATAATGCAGTTTATAAAAGTCCGAAAGCACAAAAATCCATAGGTGACACATCGGGAGATTCAGTAGAGATATCAGTGAAGGGTATTGTTGGCTCCTATGTGGCAATATAAGTTATGTACAGCGCATTGTTTCTGCGCAACTTCAGAGTTATGTACAGCGCATTGTTTCTGCGCAACTTCAAAGTTATGTACAGCGCATTGTTTCTGCGCAATTTCAGTTAGTTATGATTAGAACTCCTAGCTTCGCATACATTTTTTGATCCCGTATGTTCGAGAATTTATCATTTTCGATTTACATTTTTAGTTATAATTCACGAAATAAAATTCTTGTTGTTGTTGTAAAGTTGCATTTAGTATACGGTCTAACCAGCGACCTCAAAACAGGTATGGCCTTGATACCAGTTTTTTGTTCCATTTCTTTTAGGAAATTTACAGTGGATTTTGATGTGTGACTGCTAGCTTTGTCCTGATGGAGTCTCACAGACGGATGGCATTGTGGGTAAAGCGATGGTATTTCATTCAGAAAAATTGGCGATAAAATATGTTCCTAATAGTATTTGGAGTTAATCTTGACATTTTCTTACACTCTCTACTCTCTTTATTTTTAACTTGCCATTATAAGAAAAAGCAGCAAAAAAAAAAAAAAAAAAAAAAAAACCCAGCAACAATCATGAATCTCTTAGAAAAACTTTCTTTCGATTCTTTGAACTGTGTACTTAAGGGGTCTCATACACCTTAAACCCCTCATGATCTTCGAATATGTGAATGTTGCAAAAATTGGGATATTTTATTTATTTTAAAAGCAATTACTTCCAACTTTTTACAGCTGACTACATAATATAGCTCATTTGGAAAATAGTAACCAGAAAGTTTGTGTTGCCACAAATATTTTTGTAATTTAATCCTCTTTGTGACAAAATATTTCGCCATGTTTCCACCTGTCGCGCATGATATTTTAAAAATGGCTCATGGTACATATTTGAAAATGGATGGAATTCTTTATATGGGCCCTATTTTTTAACGGAACCAACAATCTGATGAATATTTTAATACTGAAAAATTTTATGGACGAAAACATTACAAATTTTTTTAATAAAATACATTTTATAAACTCAACTCCAAATAAAATAAAAATTTAACATGAAATTTTTAGAATTTTAGGTTCACAGTAGTTTCCAAATGTTATAAAAGCTATATATTAAATATGGAATTAAATTATGAAACAGAATGTTTTAAACTGTGCGCGCAAGTTGGAAACATGATGAAAAATGTTGTCACAAACGAATGGCAACACAAACTTTCTGATCACTATTTCAGAAAGCAGCTATATTATGTAGTCGGCTGTAAAAAGTTAATAGTAATTGCTTTTAAAAAAAATAAGTGATCCCAATTCTTGCAACAGTCACCTATTCCAACATCTTATGGGTTTTAAGGTTTATGAGTCCCCTTAATTTTTTTTCTCCCCTTTTATGATAATAAATGGATGTTTTTTGTTACAGTCATTTAAATACACCCATGCTTCATCTATTGCGACAATTGTTTTCCATTTTTCTTTGGATAAGTGTTTCTCATATGCAATTCTGCAGCGTTTCCAGCGTTGAGCGATATGCTTTGGAAGAAGACGATGCACATTCCTTTTTTTCGCTTTCTTAAGATTTAAATCAACGTTTATGATTTCTTTTACAGTAGACACAGAGCATTTTAACGATTTTGCAACTGTCCTTTGACTAGGGGGATTTTCTTTTAACATTAAACAACGTACCTTTGCAATAATCGAAGATGTCCGTTTTTTCCTTGGATACTTGTTTGGAATTTTCGTTCCACTTGAGGCTCCAATTTGACTTTTTTTTTTTCCTTTCTTGTTGGTGATATTACCTATCGACGCCTTAGATATCACAAAACCATGACTCTCACATCGTTTTTGGATAACGGATTATGCATATTTCTCTTCGGAAAGAGCGTAAATGTAGCCTTCGAACTTAGCTTTGTTAAATTCACCATTTTGAATAAAAATAAAACATCCAAGCCACAGACGATAATTTTGACTTTTAAAAACATAGTACAATTTCAATTACGTTTTTTGCAGCAAACGATATTTTATTACCGCTTACCAAAATCGTCTAAAAAATATGCGAACAGCCTCTGTAGTATATCTATACATCCATTCATGTTTCTATCTTCCCTGATTATAATCGGATAAAAACCTGCACACCCACCGTGAAAGCTAACATCGTCCACTAGTGAGAAATAACCACCAGGTTGACTATCTACTGTTCTAGGCTACTGTTCTAGAGTGGATGATTCTTTTTGGAAAGCTCATTTCCGATAAAAAGCGTAGCTGATAACAAAGCAAAACTCAGTTTCTCAGACAACTGATCGAGGATAGGTATTAATCGATGATTACATACGAGGTTTATCTAGGAAATACTTCGCGGGAATTGGGTCACCTTTTTCGCTCACTCAGTAACTGATTAGCTGTGCCTGAACTGATACCTGACAAAATTTTTAAATACTCTTCAAGCCTTTAGGAATACCGCCATACAAGATCATTCTAAACAAAGGATTCCCTTTTGTAAATATTATTACCAAACCTCGATCTTCCAAAGCTGAGCAATGGAAAAAGCTCACTATGAAGAACTTGTAAGGTTTATTAGTCCAAAGGGGCAATTTTTCCAGAAGTAATATTATTTTCGTTTTGACATTGTGTACAGAATCACAATAAACTAGTTTCACTTTTCAAATTGCTGCCACCCCGTTTCGTATCGTCCTGCATCATATTTAAAGAAATTAAATAATGAAGAGTCTGCATGAATGTATGTATATTTCTCGCATTGTGATAAAACAGGGGTACCTAGAGCCAGAGCCGTGCCAAGATATTTTTTCATCTGAGACAAAAAAGTAAATGAGCGCTCCTATATATATATATATAAAACGTTTTTGCGCTACATAACATATAAAATCTCATGTAACATACATTATGTTATGGAACATTTGCGTTACATAACACATAAAATGTTGTTAACATATAAAATGTAATATTCTAATATTACAATATATATATATATGTGATGTACCAGCTTTTTTCCGGAATAAACAGATTGTTAAATAATCATAAATGTAGTCGTAGCTTAAATTATCAGACGATAAGTTTAAAAAACAGGATCCATTTATTATTATTCAGGAGAGAATAGCAGTTACAAAATCAGATATCCGGAGTAAATAAAAAGAATTACTAATAACTTTTTATATGAAGTTTACTGCATCGCTGCATTAAAGAAAAGCCCCCGATATTCTTTTGCGAGTCCCTTTATTGCCTCTGGAAAGGCGGAACTTCCAAGAAATGACGTCAGCCAATCCAGTTCGCTTTAAATATTTTCAGTACATTCTAAAACTGTACGTGTGGAAAAGGCGGGAAAAACAACTTGACTACGGGGCTGTAGATTTAATTCCACGTACTTGCAAATAAGAGAACGTCGCCATTAAAAAAGAAAAGAACATACAGTTAGAATTTTAAGTGTAATTTTGACTATGGGATTTTATTATTACATAAATATATCAAAATAGCTATATTTGTATTAAACAAAAGTAAATGTGTTAGATCAAAATATAATAGGTATTATAGCATAATCCTTGAAGTGTTTTTAATCGTAGCTTTATAAATTCAAAGTATAACATAGCCAATTGTTTATAAGTTTCAAATGAAAATGTTAAAAAATTCTTTTTTGATAAAAAAAATAATGAACTTCGAAATGCACATTCCATTAATTTCCAGGTTTTCTTGCAATTCATCGTATTGTTTTATTAATTTACGTTTGTCAAAGATTATTTCGCCTCATAATAACGGACAAATTTAAAAACAAATAATTTTCGAATTCTTAAACCCAGTTTCGCGCCCCTTCTAGTGATTCACCTGAGGCAAGTGCCTCACTTGCCCCACCCTTGTCCCGGCTCGCCCTATAGCCATCAAAATTTGAATAAAGTAATCTTTTATAGAATATGAGCATGTGGAAGCAATAATTTGAATTTGAAATTTGTTATATTATCGATCTCATATTTTGTAACACTTCAACGAATTTTTGATTAATAAACTCAACGATTGCAAAGCGAGCCATGGCAAAAATCTACAGGGGAAAAACATGTTTTTATCTCCAGCGCGCGAGACAGTGTATCGGAAATTCTAAAGATAAACACTTTTTTTTTAGTCCAAAAGGGCTTTGCCCCTGAAGGACTATTGTTTTCGTTTTGCGATTTTGCGTCGATTGACTATAAACGACGAATCATTTTTCAAACTGCTGCCACAAAGTATTATCCTCGTGTGTTACATTTAAAGAAATTGAGTAATGAAAAATATACATCAATGTATGTATATTTCTCGCATTGTGATAAAACAACGGTACATAGAGCCATCGAATTTTGAATGACGTTATCCTTCTACGAATATGGGCATGTGGAAGACCAAATTTGAAATTTGAAATTTGTTTTATGGTCGAACTCCTATTTTGTAAAACTTTCACGAATTTTTGATTAACAAACTCAAGGATTTCAAAGCAAGCTATGGCAACACTGCACAAAAACATTTTATTCTCCAGCGCGCGAGACTGTGTATCGGAAATTCTAAAGACAATCTCATTTTAAAATTATTTTCTGACATTGCTTTTGAGCTGAATGTTTTGTTTGAATTCGTAGAATATGAATATTTAATAAACAAAGGTAACACATAAAACATTAAAAAATCTCCCCTTTGGACGTAATTTAAAATCTGAAAACCTTTCAGATTTTTTTTTCTTTTGAGTTTATTTTTAATTCTGAACAGACACTTTATACAGACACTTTCATAGAGGAGCTTAAAAGTTCTGACTTCGAGCCATGTTGTTGCATTAAGGCTATCTTACTATGTACGGCTGTAGTCTTACGTCTGTGTTAGTACTCGCCGGTGAAGTTTAATTACGAACTAGCTCAGTTAGTTATCTTTGCACACCTTCGGCTAAAGTTTAGCTCGTTAGAATTAATTTAGTTTCTTATATTCTATCTTAACTTAAAGCCAATAATTGCAAGCTTTCCTGTAAGCCCAAGAGACAGACATTGTCTGTCAACAATTCTCTGAGTGAATAAAAGGATAATTTAACTCTTTTTTGAACTTATATTTTATGCTTGTAGGAAGATTAGTGATTAGTGCTAGATAGATAAGCCGCGGGCACCATGGCGCCAGCCTCTATGCGATCAAAATAAAAATGCTTTCGTTGTCAATAAAATTCTATGTGAAAGTTTCCTTAAAATAGCATTCTAACCACATGTAACCCACGTCAAATAAAAAAAAAAATCTGAAATGTTTCAGATTTTAAATTACGTCCAAAGGGGCGTTTTTTAACATTTTGTGTGTTACCTTTCTTTATTAAATATCATGTTCCTCGCACTTAAAACATAAGATCCAGTGCAACAGCAATATCGCAAAATAGTTTTAAAACGAGCCTATCTTTAGAATTTCCGATACAGAGACTCACGCGCTGGAGATAAAAATGTTTTTTCTGCACAACGTTGCCATTGCTCGCTTTGAAATCCTTGAGTTTGTTAATCAAAAATTCGTCAAAGTTTTAAAAAATAGGAAATCGATCATAAAACAAATTTCAAATTTCAAATTGGGTCTTCCACATGCTCATATTCGTTGGAGGATTACGTTATTCAAAATTCGATGACTCTATGTACCGTTGTTTTATCACAATACGAGAAATATACATACATTTATGCAGATTTTTCATTATTTAATTTCTTCAGATATAATGCAGGACTCTAACGTTTTGTGGCAACAGTTTCAAAAGTGAACCGACATTTATGAGTCCGACGCAAAATGCCAAAACGAAACTAATAGTCCTTCGGGATTCAAATCCCTTTGGACTAAAAAAAAAAAAAAAAAAAAAAAAAAAAAGAAAAAAAGAAAAAGAAAATCTGAAATATTTCAGATCCAAAGGGGCGCTTTCTTGACATTGTGCGTGTTACCTTTATTTATTAAATATCATGTTCTTCGCACTTAAACCATAAAATTCAGTTCAACAGCAATATCGCAAAATAATTTTAAATTGTGCCTATCTTTAGAATTTCCGATACACACACTCGCGCGATGGAGATAAAAATGATTTTTCTGTACAACGTTGCCATGACTCGCTATGAAATCCTTGAGTTTGTGAATCAAAAATTCGTTAAAACTTTACAAAATATGAAATCCATAATAAAACAAGTTCTAAATTTCAAATTTGGTCTTCCACATGCTTATATTCGTAGGACGATTACGTAATTCAAAATTCGATGGCTCTATGTACCGTTGTTTTATCACAAAGCAAAAAATATACATACATTAATGCAGATTTTTCATTATTTAATTTCTTTAAATATAACACACGACGATAATGCTTTGTGGCAACAGTTTAAAAAGTGATTCGCCGTTTGTAGTGAATCGACGCAAAATCGCAAAACGAAAACAATAGTTCTTCAGGGACAAAATCCTTTCGATTAAAAAAAAAAATTGCATACATCTTCCCTAACACGCATTCAAATAAAAATCTCAAAGGTTTCTAATTCATCGGTCAGTATGTGTATAGCACATATAAGCGGAAGATTATGTCTTTAATATTAATGAAACAGAAAAAAGTTGATGTGTACAAATCTGATCTGATGTGTTAATCTTTTATAATTTTTTGGAGGAAAGGAGTCTTTTATTCTGTCTGTACGTACAGATATCAAGCAAAAACATCGTTAAATTACATTGGAAAGCGGTCAAAATGGATATTTTCGTTGAAATATGTTACCTGAATCTTTTCGCGATTACAATACTTTCTTTTTACTTCGTACAAGGAAGTAAAAAACTACAACCCATGCTTTTCTGATAAAAAAAAAATCAAAACAAACCTGAGTTCTAAATATGTTTTTGGCAGTCGTATAATTTTTTTTTATTCGCGAGAATGGAAGAATTTCTAAAAAAAAGACTAACTGGCAAAAAATTGCAGATTTTTGTTTCTTTTCTCCCATGCAACGTAACTTAGCGATCGTAATGTATGCGTATCTAAATTCCTGGCAAACATTAGCTTCTGGTCAAAGTCGCCCGGATTCATGTAAAATTCAAGCGATGTATTTTTTAGGATCGTTTGCATTACAGCAACCATTTTAAATCGTTCCAAGAATCGTAATACCTTTTAGAGATACACAGAGAGAGAGTAAAAATACGGAAAAAATGGTAAGTGAGATACTTTTTTCTTCTACATTAGTCAAACTTATTTTTTAAGTAATTTATTTCCTCGGTCACAAGCTACAAATAGATTCGTGTTCTGAATCTTAAAAGAGCGATGTTTGTTGAACTTTTGCTAATTAAAAGTGTCAGACTATAATTACATCAGACCATACATTTAAAGGACCAGTTTATGATAACTAGACCAAAATACAAAATATGCATTGCTATGAATTTTGTGCAAATAATTTGTGAAATTGTAATAATTTTTTTGCATAGCGTAACACGAAATGTTTGAGGAACAGAAGAAGCTCTGCCAGAAAAATCAGATAATAGGAGAAATCTATTTAACATCGAGTAAATGATTATCTCGCTAAACTGGCGATGGTTTTGGCGATACATGTTTGTCGCCAATTTTGACCATTTGGGGATTTTAAGACGTTTCGGGGACTTTTTGCTCCAGTTCCTGTATAACTGTAAATAATAATCTAATTGAATAAATGTTACTCCAAAAGTCAATGAGTCAATGAGAGTCAAAAGTCAATGAGATAAAAGAAGTTTAATAAATTACCCTTGTAGAGGCATTAGGATATTTTTAAATACAAGAGATGAAAAATGCGCAGTGCCCTTGCTGGGAGTCGAACCACGGACCTACGCGCCGAGCGCGCAGACCACTACACCACGAAGGCATGCTAAGAAGGCTGGAGAAATACCTTATATACTTCCCCTTTTAAAAGGCGACTGAGGACTAGGAAACCCCGATCGCCAAATCCTGGAGGTGGAGAATCATTTTCCACCAACCCCTTTAGTTCGGGCGCCACCGAAGGACATTAGGTATTTTTCGAAAGCAGGAGATTAAAATGAGCAATGCCCTCACCAGGAATCGAAACATGAACCTCTCGAATACGCGCCAAGTGTGCTGACCACTACACCACGAGGACATGCTAAGAAGGCGGGAGAAATACCTTATATACTCACAATTTTGAAGGGCGACTGGGGATTAGGGGACCCAATTACCAAATCCTGGTGGCGAAGGATCATCATCATCCACCATCGTTTCTAATTCGGGCGCCACTGAAGAGATATTTGGTTGTTTCGAAGCAGGAGACGTGAAAAATGAGCAATGCCCTCGCTGGGACTCGAACCACGGACCTCTCGAATACGCGCCGAGCGTGCTGACCACTACACCACAAAGGCATGCTAAGAAGGCGGGAGAAATACCTTAACTACATATTACGTTTTCCTTTTATCAAATAAACAGCCCGATATTACAGATCTTGGACAGATACTGAAATAAATAGCTCAACATAAAATTCAAACTCTTTCAATTTGTTAAATGCGATGCAAATGAAGTCTGTATGATTTATTCACGCATAGAGAGTGTCTGAAATGTCATTTTCTCTCAATCGGAATAAAACGTACGACAAATCCTTTATTCTCCTAATCAAACTTCTTCCTTCGTAAACATGCAGTTGTTAAACATACCGCTTCTAGCAACAGGAGATATTCGCCATATTAGAATCTTCAGCAGTAATAGAATACGGATATATTTAATTTCGAATGTGCTTGGATTAAATAATTTATTCTGGAAAATGACACCGAAAGAAGTTACCGAAGGAAGTTTTACGCTTTCGTTTAATTCTTACGAAGATTAACACAAAATCAGAATACTTAATTAGTTTTACTGACGATTTTGGCTCAAATTCTTTTTTTGGATTGATTGATTGAATCTAGATACAATTAACGAGTAAATCTTATAGTTCTTTTAAAAATTAGCAAAGGAACATGCAGTATTAAATTAAGCTTTCCATTATGGAATATATTTTCGAAGAGTTATGTGTTCGAATGCAGAGATAGACAGAGATAGAAATATATATCCGGAAATTGTATCATTTCATCAGAAAATGGCATACATTAGTATTGGTGAGTTAATATTAGAAAAGATAAACAATGAAATTTGAGAAAACAGGAAAAGATGCATAGTCCGGAAAGTATTGTTTATTTTCCGAACTTGACCTCTAACCACTTCATCGTCCTACAAAACTCAAATATTTAATTCTTTGTAGGAAGTAAAGTATTGTAATCGCTAAAATTTTCGGGTACCATATTTCAACGAATATAACCATTTTGACCGCTAGCGAATGCAATTTAACGATGTTTTTGCGTAACATCCGTACGTAAGGGCAGAATAAAGGACTCTTTCCCCAAACGAATTATAAAACTGGTTTAAAATGGGTTCAGAAGAGACTTTTTTCCTGGCGTCTATACGTACATGTACGTATGTATGTATGTACATGTACGCATAACTCAAAACCGAGTAGCCTCAGAAAGTTTAAATTTTGTGTATATGGGACTGCTATACATGTAGTTGTGCACCTCCGTTTTTGGTTGCAATCGGCCGCACCAAAAGTATATATATATATATATATATATATATTCTTATATGTTCTTAAATTGGACAGTTTTTTGCTTTACAAATGATTGAATTATGTTGTTCTTATCTTTGGGTTAAGGTTCTTACGCCTAATATGCATGCAATATTTATAGAATTAACAAAAATTTAAAAGTTGTTTAATTGCGGTTAAGCCTAATTATTTTTTCCATAGGCATGTTTGTTTGCGCTCGAAACTTAGTAGAATAGGGAATTCAGCTTCTGCATCTTCAGTGTCTTTTTGCCGAGTGGCACCAAAAGGAAACTTTTAATTTTTCGTGGCGTCTGTACGTATGTAGTATATATCTGGCACAATTTAAAAAAGAGCAGCCTCAGAACGTTTGAAATTTTTTATATAGGACTACTATAACATGTAGATGTGCATCCGCTATTTTTGTTGCAATCTGCTGCACCAAAAGTATATATATATAAAAGTAATATATTTAATCCACTCTGTTACTCGGTTTAGCTCAGTTTTTTTTAATTCTTACGTTTTAGTCAATTGTGCATTTTTTGCTTTAAAAATGATTGAATTATGTTGTTCTTATCTTCCGGTTAAAGGTTTTATTCTTTTAGTTAATCTGCATGCAATAATTGTAGAATTATAAACAATTTAAAAGTTGTTTAAGAGTGGCTAAGCCTATTTTTTTTTACCATAGCAGCCATATTTGTTAACATTTGAAGCAACAAAATGGTGAATTATGTCTTTGTGCACCTTCAGTGTCCTTTTGGCGAGGGAAATTAAAAGGAAACTTTTAGATTTGTCCACCGAAAAATCTGCGTTTTTGAATACCGGCCGAATTGCTTGATTTTGTGTAGAAACTGCAATTTTAATTGTAAAATTTGTTTTTTAATTGTTTTAACTGTATTTGCTGTTTTATGTTTTTCTATAGCTTACAATTTTTAAGGCAGACATTTTGAGTTTTTTTGTATTTTTGCCTTGCCGCGAAGTGAGAACTGAATTCATTGAATGAGTAATCTATTTTTAATGATATTCGAAGAAATAAGTTTAAATTAAATGCAGGAAAAAATGCGTGTAATTTAATATTCTGTAACATGGAAGTCATGTGGTGTATATATTAGGTTTTTTTGTCATACAAAGACAGAATTTCCACCTTTTACCAGCAGTCAAGACCGAGAAACCAAGTCTCTTGGGGATAACAAACTAGATCACATTTAACTCCGGTGAGTATGTGCCATTAGTGACGTCTGGAGACACTTTTCAAATCGACGAGTCTGTCTTGGGGGGGGGGAAGTGGTGAACTTGTGAAAATACCTTACAATTTACAGCTACTTAAGAATGATGCATTAAGTGTTTATATAGAACTAATAATTTTTTATACAGTATTAATTTTATGTATTTCATTAATTCTGATTATTCACACATCTGCTGATTTTATTTATATATATATTACAGAAGTTCTTTATAAAGACACCAAAACAATCCTTTTTCAATGGATCCCTTCATATGCAGGTATCGACGGTGACGAAAAGGCAGATTCACTAGCCAAGAGACGAACACTTGAGGCACAAGATATTAAACCACTTCCTCCAGAGTCACTTAAAAAGCATATTTTTGAAAAATTAATGGATACCCTTAAATATGACCAGGCAAATCTTGGGCCAAGACATATGACCACGCAAATCTTGGGCCAAGACACTTGAAAAGACCAAGACACTTACTATATTTAAGGGTATCCATTAATGTTTGAGAAATTGATGGATACCCTTAAATTTGACCAGGCAAATCTTGGGCCAAGACACTTGAAAAGACCAAGACACTATATTTAAGGGTATCCATTAATTTTTGAGAAATTAATGGATACCCTTAAATATGACCAGGCAAATCTTGGGCCAAGACCAAGACCAAGACACTTACTATATTTAAGGGTATCCATTAATTTTTGAGCAATTGATGGATACCCTTAAATATGATCAGGCAAATCATGGGCCAAGACACTTGAAAAGACCAAGACACTTACTATATTTAAGGGTATCCATTAATTTTTGAGAAATTAATATTATACCCTTAAATATGATCAGGCAAATCTTGGGCCAAGACACTTGAAAAGACTAAAACACTTACTTGAAAAGCGTTTTTTCGAAATCTCCGTAAAGACGCGGTGACAAACTTCAGACAGCAAACGGATCACGATTACATGGCACGTGATCTTAATAAAATCCTTCCAACTGGTATATGTCAAATTTGTCATTCAGGCACCATAAATGCAGAACATCATTTTATATGCCCAGAACTAGATAAAGAGCCTTAAAAACATGGTGATATTATAAGGTATTTCTCCCGCCTTCTTAGCGGGCCTTCGTAGTGTAGTGGTTCTGCACGCTGAGCGCGTATTACAGAGGTCTGTGGTTCGATCCCCGGCGAAGGCATTGCTCATTTTTCATTTCTCCAGCTTCCGAAAAATCTAAATGTGTCTACAGTGGCGCTTGAGGGTGGTGGATGATGATTGTCCACACCCAGAATTTAATTATTGGGTCCACTAAAAACCCCAGTCGCTCTTTAAAAGGGGGAGTATATAAGGTGTTTTTCTCCCGACTTCTTAGCGTGTCTGTGTAGTGCAGAGCAGTGCTTCGCAACCGGTGTGCCATGAGTAGGATATAGGTGTGCCGCAATCAAATACATGTATTTGACATTTTGCAATTTTTTATCATGTATTTAATACACAATGACAATTTTTTTCCCTTAATAATGTCTATTTTAAATGATTTTATATATTTCACTGTTGTGTGGTTGTGTGTGTGATTGTAAGTGTATCAGCATTTGAATTTTTTCGGCACTTCCTTGATAACTCCGAACTCAAAAATATATAACTTTTTTTTAACATAAATTTAAACGAAATATATTGGTCTCAGACCATTTTAATTAAAAATAGTAGCTCTAAAACTGTTTTTTTTTTAATTTGAAATAAACCAATCAAATTGAAGAATTTTTGTTTTTTAATTTTTTAAAAAAATTTCGCAGTCAGTAATAACAAAAAATGGTATACAAAAATTACTTGAATTCCAATAAATTTATACAAAATCAAGTTATGATAAGCGGTCATGCTTAAAAGATCTTGACCAAGAACTTCGTGCTGCGTTGTCAGATATTGAGCCGAATATAAAGCTTTTGTGTTCATTGAAGCAAGCGCAGGTATCACATTGATAATTATTATGATTGCATATAAATAAAATATGTTATGGTTTTATAATTGTATATTTTTCAAATTAAAAACAAAAATTTATTGTAAATTTTGTGTATCAATCAATACATATATACATTAGCTTTTGGTGTGCCACGAAATTCCAGAAAGATTTTTTGTGCGTCGAAAGTGAGAAAAGGTTGCGGAGCACTGGTGTAGAGGTCTGCATGCTGGGCCGCGTATTCCAGAGGTCCGTGGTTCGATTCCCAGCGAAGGCATTGCTTTTTCTTCACTTTTTCCTGCGTCAACAATAACTTAATATCTCTATAACTATCTCTATTAAGCAAATTATACCGGAGTGCGAAGACTTTCATGAGCTCCTTCTAAAGACTTCATCTCTTATGGTCGTTTACTTGTCGTTTAAATTTTTCCCTTTTTACTTTTGTACCCATGTTCATTTGTTCTGGTTCTTATTTTCAATGTTTGTTATTTTTTATTATATATCATTGTCCTTGATTGATGTTTGAGCTATTTCATATGTTTGGATTGATGCTTCCAATAAAGCCATACGTAAGAACATATATTACAGAACACATACCCGATGAAGATGCAAATGATATATTATATATTGGTGTTGTAATAGACTAATGAAAAATGTCTTTACTGTTAACATGTCCTTAACTGGATAAAACTGATATGCATTAGATATAGAAATTAGTTATAAACAAGAATAAATAAATAAATAAAAAGACTAATTAAATACTAAATAATTAAAAAATATAAAAGAAAACCTGATAGGTTTCAGATTTTAAATTACGACCAAAGGGGCTTTTTCTAACATTTTGTGCGTTACCTTTATTTATTAAATATCACGTTCTTCGCACTTAAACCATAAAATTCAGTTCAAGAGCAATATCGCAAAATAATTTTAAATCGAGCCTATCATTAAAATTTCCGTTACACAGTCTCACGCGCTGGAGTTTAAAATGTTTTTTGTGTACAACGTTGTCATCGCTCGCTTTAAAATCCTTGGATTTTTTAAATAAAAAATCCTTAAAGTTTTAGAAAATATGAAATCGATAATAAAATGCATTCAAATTTCAAATTTGGGTTTCCAAATGCAAATACTCGCAGTAGGATGACGTCATTCAAATTTGGATGGTCTAGGTACCTTTGTTTTATCATAGTGAAAGAAACATACATACATTGATGCAGATTCTTCTTCATTTAATTTCTTCAAATATAATACAGGGCGATAATATTTGTTGGCAACAGTTTGGAAAGTGAAACGGACATTTCAGAGTGATTCGACGCAAATTTTCAAAACGAAAACAATAGTCCTTCAGGGACAATGCCCTTTTGGACTAATAAGAATCCATTATGTCAAGTATTAATTCTAACTTTTATTACTTCTCAAGTTTTTGTTATTTCTCAACTGCTAGTAGACAAGCTGTAACTTTTATTATTTCTACAGGATATCATTCAAGTGACGAATATTAAGGTGTTATCTATGTTGTCTCTTCAGATTGACCACAGTCTAATATATCTTTCATTAAGGGGGCTCATACACCTTAAACCCCTTATGGTCTTCGAATATGCGACTGTTGCAAGAATTGGGATATTTTATTTATTTTAATAGCAATTACTTCCAACCTTTTACAGCTGACTACATAATATAGCTGCTTTAGAAACTAGTAACCAGAAAGTTTGTGTTGCCACAAATATTTTTATTGTAATTTAATCCTCTTTGTGACAAAATATTTCGCCCTGTTTCCAGCTTGCGCGCACGATATTTTAAAAATGGCTCATGGTACATACTTGAAATTGGATGTAATTCTTTATATGGGCACTATTTTCTAACTGAACCTAAAATCTGATGAATATTTTAATATTGAAAAATTTTATGAACGAAAACATACCAGATTTTTTTAATAAAATACATTTTATAAATTCCACTCAAAATAAAATAAAAATTTAACATATAATTTTTAGAATTTTAGGTTCACAGACGTTTCCAAATGTTATAAAAGTTATATATTTAATATAGAATTAAATTATGCAACAGAATGTTTTAAACTGTGCACGCAAGGTTGAAACAAGCCGAAACATTTTGTCACAAAGCGGATTAAATTATAAAATATTTGTGGCAACACAAACTTTCTGATGACTATTTCAGAAAGCAGCTATATTATGTTGTCAGCTGTAAAAAGTTGGAAGTACTTGCTTATAAAATAAATAAGTTATCCCAATTCTTGCAACAGTCACATATTCGAAGATGTTACGGGTTTCAAGGTGTACGAGTCCCCTTAATTAATATAATTTATTAGTACAATGTATTATTTACATATATACATTCAGTTACAATTCGAGCCATCATCCTCAGCTGCCAAAGTGCAAATTTGCACTTTGGCAGCTATTCTGTAAAATCATCGAAACGAGTCTTGGAAAATTTGCTAATATAATTCTTATTTTTGCTGTTTGATTTCTACTTTAATAGGCCTACGTTTGGCTCTTGTAAGATATTACATATGAAATCCGATGAAGATGCAAATGATATATTTTCGAACACATTCCTAAATATATTTTCTGAGAATACCAAATATGGATTGTGACGTAATTTATACGTTCCAAATTTGCGCTTTGGCAGCTGTTCTGTGAAACCATCGAAGTTAGTCTTGGTTTTGCTAATATAATGCTGATATTTGATGTTTTATAGGGTATTTTTCCCGCCTTCCTAGCGTACCTTCGTGGTGTAGTGGTTCTGCACGCTGGGCCGGTATTCCAGAGGTCCGTGGTTCGATTCCCGCCGAAGGTGATTGCTCATTTTTCATCTTGCCCGCTTCCAAAAAGATATCTGTCTCTACAGTGGCGCCCGAACTAAAAGGGTGTTGCATGATGATTCTCCTCACCCAGGATTTGGCGATTGGGTCCCCTAAAAACCCCAGTCGCCCTTTAAAAGGGGGATTATATAAGGTATTTCTCCCGCCTTCCTAGCGTGCCTTCGTGGTGTAGTGGTTCAGCACACTGGGCTGGTATTCCAGAGGTCCGTGGTTCGATTCCCGGTGAAAACGTTTGCTAATTTTTCATCTCTTCTGCTTCCAAAAAATAGTACTTTATGACTCTACAGTTTGATTTCTAAATTAATCGGGATATTGTAAAATATTACATATAAAATCCGATGAAGAGGGGAATGATATATTTTCGAACACATTCCTAAATATATTTTCTGGGAATACCGAATATGGATTGTGAAGTGATTTATACACTACAAATTACTTCACTAGAATGATTTCAATTGTTAAAAGCAGCAGAAATAAACTCCGTCCCAAGGGATAGAATACAGAAATATAGCAAGCTGTACCTATCTCAGAACATTAAGGATTGTGTTGACCACACCGTAGTTATGACAACAGAGTATACTACAGGTGGGTGGGGAAGGGGTAGTCATTGTCCGAACGCTCTGCGCCTGACGGAGATTTGCAAGTGAACTCCCTAATGGAATTTTATCCATAACAGAATATAAAAAAAAAGCAAAATTTCCATTCTCAATGCAAGTAAATTAATCTTTCACGTCGTATTTAATAACTGCTTTTAAGAGTTTTGGAATTTATTCAAATCTGAGACAATACTTCGCAGGCTATTAATAGAGAAATTCAACAGTTATATCTCCCTCTTTTATTTAAAAAAAAAAACCACTCTTAAGTTTGTTTTATTTTTCAACTAGCAACTACGCTGCCAGCCTTCGTCTGGCTTTTAAATGTACCGGAAAAATGGCTGAAGGGAACACCAAACGTTAAATTTAAACCCTGCGTAGAATTTGACTCTGCAGAACAAATTCTTAAAAAAAAGTTATTATGTATATCAAAATTACAATTAAATAAGCTGTATCCCTTAATACAAATATTAATTATCCTAATAAAAAAATTAACCAACTTTCCGTTGAAGAAAAAAAATCATGCAAAATTTTCAATATCTTACAAACAGCGAAATATGCAAAAAATAACATGAAAGAAACTCAAAAAACATAAAATTCCGCGCAGACGTTTACTCTGCAGAACAACTTTATAAAAAAAAATCAATAAAAATGTATTATATATATATATATATATATAAATGACAATGAAATATGCAAATCTCTTAAAAACAGTGACATAAGAAATACGATGAAAAATTGTTGCCAAACCCGTATTTCTGAAACAATGAAACTATTCAAAGTGATGCGATTTCATCCAAAATCTATCAACAACAATAAGAAAGGAAAATTGTTGCCAAAATCACATTTTTAAACATGGGAGATGGGAGAAGTGTACTCGGAAGCTTCATGTAAAAAACTCTTTAAAAATACAAAAAATATTATCATTTTTCCAAAATTTTTTTGTAAAAGCAGTTGCAAAGATAAAAGTTTAACGAGTTCAAAAATCAAAGAAAAATAAACTCTACATTTTTAAAAATAAACTATTTTAGAAAAAAATCCCGTTGAAAAGGTGTTAAGCTCCCTTTGTTAAATAATTTCGTATTGATTCGATTTATTGAAACACGAAATTTATTGTAAGTTCGTAAAATAGCTAAGTGCCTACGTTTCATGACGATGCGAAAATGGAGTGTGTAGAGTAAAATCTCGCTTTCCTGTAGCCCATTATGTCTCAAAATGACGCGTTTTCGCCACAAAACATAAAATTAAAAAAATTCGAATTCGAATTTCGAAAAAATCGCTTCGAGGTGCACTGGCTCTTGTCTAGATGCACCTATGTACCAAATTTCGAAGTCGTGGGTCTATTAGATTACGCACTACGCGAACGAAAGACACACACACACAGATCGACTCTTTCTTTTATTATATGTAGAGATAAGATGAGCTTAAAATTCTTAGTTTTAGTTAGATAAAATGCTTTCTCGATAAATATTTTGAAAATAATTTTCGAGACTTGAAACAGTTTATTAAATTCGACAAGGAAAGCCTTGAAAGAGGGAAATAACAATTAAAATTCGGGTACATTGTAGAGTCATTAGACATTCTTTTGGAAACAGGAATTATGAAAAATGTGCAACGCCTTTCCCGGGAATCGAACCACGATTCTCTGGAATATGCGCCTAGCATGCAGACCAGTGCACCACGAAGGCATGCGAAGAAGGCGGTAGAAACACCATATATACTCCCCCTTTTTAAAGGGCGACTGGGGTTTTAGGGGACGAAATCGCCAAATCCTGTGTGTGTGTGGAGAATACTCATCCAACACCCTTTTAGTTCGGGCGCCACTGTAGAGACATTAGGTATTTTTTCGAAGCAGGAAAGATGAAAAATATGCACAGCCTTCGCCGGAAATCGACCCACGGACCTCTGGAATACCGGCCCAGCGGTAGAACCACTACACCACGCTAGGAAAGTGGGATAAATGCCTTATAAAGTGACAATTCGATCTACACCAAAATGGCAGATCATCGTAAGAGCATAATCAGAAATATTATTATGTTTTTTATTCTTCCTTTCTGCAATAAAATTAACTGCTAACAAAATTAAATAAAATACTCCAAAACCTCAAATCGAATAGCAAACAACATAGTGCGTTTGCGTGAGGATTTTACTTGGAAAGACAAATTCCACTCTCGAGATTCATAACTCTTGTTCATGATCTTGCAACAAGGAAGTTTGATTCATTTTTCGTTGACGAGATCAAAATACTGCGATTTTCAGAGACAGTTGGAAAGTGCTCACAATTAAGCATGATATTACAACTTAATAATTTCCTTAAATATAATACAAGCGATAATATTACAACATTTGCTAGATCAACTTAAATTTCTAACCTCACAACAACGTATATTTTAATGAATTGGTAATCTCTCATATTTATAAAGGAACATCCAGTGTATTGTAAAGGCTACTATATAAGAGTTTAAGGTTTCAAATATTTTTAAGAAAAAAAAATATCAGGAAGCATTCAGATTTCATATTACGCCCAAAGGGGCGTTTTCTTAACGTTTTAGCTTTATTTATTAAGTATCATGTTCTTCGATCCTGAAACATAAAATTCATTTCAAATGCGATATCGCAAAATAATTTAAAAAGAGCATAAAATTTCCAATACACAGTCTCACGCGCTGCAGATAAAAATGTTTTTTTCTTTTTCATACAGTGTTGCCATTGCCCGCTTTGAAACTGTTGAGTTTCGTAAGTAAAACTCAAAATCAGAAATACACTCCCATAAATTAAGGATAATGCAAATCAGACAAAGGAAGAGTTAGAAGCAAAACAAATTTGACTTATTTGTAAAGCTTATTTATTAAACAAAAGGTAACGAGCAAAAAAAGATGCTATATGTTTGATATTATTAAAAATATTAGCGATTTTTTTCTCCCTGGAGCAAATTACAAAAAAAAAACCTATTTACAAAAACCAATATTATATGGTTGATATGATTGTTAATACACTGTATGTCTCCCAGACGATGCAATACAGTCCGTACAACGCCTAGGCATGCTGAGTATCAAATTATCGATCTGATCTTGGGGGATATTACACCACTCAAAAAGCAATGCCCTCCGAAGTTCCGGTTGACATGTAGGAGGAGGTTGACGGGCTGCAACTCGTCGGCCAAGCATGTCCCACACGTGCTCTACTGGATTCAAGTCCGGTGAGAATGCTGGCCAGTCCATACGGGTGATATCCTCCGATTGAAGGCATTCGCCTACGATGTTTGCACGGTGAGGACGGGCGTTGTCATTCATAAACACAAATTGTGCGCCCATGGCGCCTCGTGCTCTCCATTCAAAGTACTTCAGAGTATAAACTTTTAAGGTATTTCTCCCACTTCTCTAGTGTGCCTTCGTGGTGGAACGATAGCACGCTGGGCCGGTATTCCAGAAGTTCGTGTTTCGATTCCCGGCGAAGGCGGTTGCTATTTTTCATCTCTCTGGCTTCCAAAAAATCCTAATGTCTCTACAGTGGCGCCCGAACTAAAAGGGTTGTGGATGATGATTCTCCACACCCAGGATTTGGTGAAAAGGTCCCCTAAAACCTTAGTCTCCCTTTAAAAAGGGAGTATATGAGGTGTTTCTCCCACTTTCCTAGCGTCGTTCGTGGTGTAGTGGTTCTGCACGCTGGGCCAGTATTCTAGAGGTCCGTGGTTCGATTCGCGGCGAAGGCGGTTGCAAATCTTAATTTTTATTTTTTCTTAATTATGTCATTATTCTTAAACTTTAATTTGTTTAAAATTGTTTTCATTGCTGTGCAATTATGAGCCTTTGTATGGCCATATATTCTTGCTTTTGTGTTTAATAAATGCCCGGGCTTTGGTCGAGTTTGTCTGGAGGGCGCTTTTGGTCTGTTGGACTGCCCTCTGGATGGTCCAGGCGTAGGGCTTCGGTTCCGGGTGCGGGGCGCTCGTGCGGCTTCATCAATCGGCTCTGTTCTAGAATTTGGGGAGCACGGTGCTTATACCGATTAACCATTATGGTAACGGACAGTGCCCGTTCTCTCCGTCACCTGTCACCTGTGGACGATGATTCTCCGCACCCAGGATTTGGCGACTAGGTCCCCTAAAACCCTACTTACCCTTTAAAAAGGAGAGTATATAAGGTATTTCTCCCACTTCCCTAGCGTGCCTTCGTGGTGTAACGGTAGCACGCTGGGCCGGTATTCCAGAAGTCCGTGGTTCGATTCCCGGCGAAGGCGGTTGTATATTTTTCATCTTTTCTGCTTCCAATTAACCTAATGACTCTACATACTAACGAGCAAACACACTTACTTTATTAAACATTTCTTTCAGTGTAAGTTGTTCAAGTTGCTTCGTTTTTTTTTGTGCTAAACGTAAGTTTGCGTAAGTTTGGGGCTTTGAGGTCCGGATTATAGATCATTCTGGATAATGGGCGTCCGGATTACAGACTTTGTACTGTATTAATTTCGTTTCAGCATTTTGCGCTGGTTCACTATAAATGTCGGTTCACTTTTCAAATTGTTGCCACCAAATTTTGTCGACCTGTGTTATATTTAAAGAAATTAAATTATGAAGAATTTGCACAAATGTATGTGTGTTTCTCGAATTGGGATAACTCAACGTTACCTACAGCCATCAAATTTTGAATAACGAAATCTTCAACCGAATATGGGCATCTGGAAGCCCAAATTTGGAATTTGCAATTTGCTTTATTGTCGATTTCATATTTTGTAAAGAATTTTTGATTAACAAATTTCACGGTTTCAAAGCGAGCAATGGCAACACTTTACGTTAAAAAAATTCATTTTAATCTGCAACGTGCGAGTGTGTGTATCGGAAATTCTAAAGCTTTGTTCATTTTAAAATTATTTTGGGATATTTCTGTTGAACTGAATTTTATGGTTTTAGTACGTAGAACATGATATTTAATAAATAAATGTAACACACAAAACATTAAAAAACGAACCTTTAGGAGTAATGTAAAAGCTTTCAGAATTTTTATTACTTCCTTGTACGAAGTAAAAAGGAAGTATTGTAATCGCGAAAAGTTTCAGGCAGCATATTTCAACGAAAATATCCATTTTGACCGCTATCGAATGCAATTTAACGATGTTTTTGAGTGATATCTATACGTAAGGACAGAATAAAATACTCTTTTCCTCCAAAAAAATTATAAAACTGCTTTAAAATGAATTCTGAAGAGAATTTTTCGTGGCGTCTGTACGAACGTATGTACGTACGTACGTATCTCGCATAACTCAAAAACGAGTAGACTCAGAAAGTTGAAATTTTGTATATAGGACTGCTATAACATGAAGATCAGCACCTCGTATTTTGGTTGCCATCGGCCTCACCAAACGTAGGTAAATATAGTTATATACATATCCAATCTGTTACCCGCCTCAGTGATCTCAGTTTCTTTACTCTTATATGTTTGTAAATTGTAGATTTTTTGCTTTAAAAATGATGGAATTATGTTGTTCTTATCTTCCGGCTAAGGTTTTTATGCCTTTCGTAATTCTGGAAGCAATATTTGTACAATCATCCACAATTTAAAAGCTGTATAACTGCGGTTAAGTTTTAAATAACATGGCGGACATATTTGTTTACATTTGAAACTACAGAATAGTAGATTTGTTGCCAATCTAGAGAGGCTAAGCTTTGCAACAACAAAGATAATGCTTTCATTTATTATTTAAATCATGCTTAATCCTTTCTGAAAATGTTTCGAGGAAATAAGCGTATAAGATTTACTTCGTAATTTTTAATACAGATATTTTGAGTTTTTATGTATTTTTGCCTTGTCGCGAAGTGAAAACTGAAGTAATTGAATGAGAAATACACAATCGTCTGTGAAAAAGTTTCGTTTTTGTTTTGTTTGCTTCATTTCTTTTGTACATCGTTTTAAGCTTTATTATGGTATTTGAATAGAACATGTGGCAACGATCAGATAATTCTTTAAATGATATAAATTTTGTGTATTCTGAATTATAATATGAACGAAATATAATATTGTTAAGTGAACTTAGCGCCAGAGTATGGCTATGGTAAACAAAGTGAATTTTTAAGAATGCATTTTGTGGTTTATGCGGTGTCGGCGAAGTAGGTTTAATTCAGTCGAATAAGTTTATATGAAATGCAAGAAAAAATGCGTATAATTTAATATTCCGTACAAGGAAGTCATGTGGTGCACACATCAGATTTTTATTATTATTATTTTTGATAAAGTTGTTCTGCAGAGTAAAATTCTGTGCAGCTTTTAAATTTAATATTTGGTGTTACCTTTAGGCATTTTTCTCGCTAAACATTCATTTACCACAGATTGTTTTTGAATTAGTGATTATAAATTCTTCAGCAGTCTTAAAACCGAACGACGCAGTGAAGTTGCTCGCTCATGGATTGTGTTTTATATTGCTTCCATTTTTAAGGCAGAAAGCGATATTCTGACATTTTCCGAATGATGTCACAAAGTTTCTCGTTTGGCATCGTTTACTTCCCCTTCTACTCATGTTAAAAATAGAAAATAAACATTGAAACCCATTCACATTGGGTATCTACCTCGTTTGACAAAGAATGAAAAATTCAGAAACTTCTCGGAATCATGTTTTCGTACAAGAAACTACACATAGCATTCTCCAAAAGCGCAGATATGAAAGATTACTGGTTAAATTTAATTCAAACTTGTATCACTGTAAATCTAAAAAAGCTGTTGTCTGCACCACGTAACTCGCTTGTATGGAATAATAAATTATACGTATATTTTCTGGATTTCATTTAAACTTATTTCCTCGAATTTCATTAAAGATTTATTTTTTTCAATTAATTCAATTCTCACTTAGCGACAAGGTAAAATACATAAACACTCAAAACATTTTCATTAAAAATTGAAACGTTTAGAAAAACATAAAACACCAAATACAGTTAAAACAATTAAAAGATTACAATTATAATTACCGTTTCTACGCAAAAACGAGCAAATCGGCCGGCAGGTAAGAAGGCGGATTTTTCTGTGCACAAAACTAAAAGTTTTCTTTTGGTGCCACTCGGCAAAAAGACACTGAAGATGCAGAAGCTGAATTCCCTATTCTACTAAGTTTCGAGTGTAAACAAACACGCCTGCTATGGAAAAAATAATTAGGCTTAGATTAGTCATAGATCTAATTAGTTAGGCTTAGATTAGTCATAGATATAAGAAGCAAACTTTTAAATTTTTGATAATTCTATAAATATTGCATGCAGATTAGGCATAAAAACCTTAACCCAAAGATAAAAACAACATAATTCAATCATTTGTAAAGCAAAAACTGCCCAATTTAAGAAAATATAAGAATAAAAAGAACTGAGCTCAGGAAGCCAAGTAACAGAGTGGGCATATATATATATATGTAATAATAAAATTCCATAGTCAAGAATACACTTAAAATTCTAACTGTATGTTCTCTTCATTTTTAATGGCGACGTTCTCTTATTTGCAAGTACGTGGAATTAAATCCACAGCCCCGTAGTCAAGTTGTTTTTTCCCGCCTTTTCTACACGTGCAGTTATAGAACGTTCTGGAAATATTTAAAGCGAACTGTATTGGCTGACGAGGCTGACGTCATTTCTTCGAAGCTCCGCCTTTCCAGAGGCTATAAAAGGACTCGCAAAAGAATATCGGGGGCTTTTTCTTAAATGTCACGATGCAGTAAACTTCATACAATATATTATTAGTAGTTCTTTTTTATTTACTCCGGATATCTGATTTTGTAACTGCTATTTCTCCTGACCAATAATAAATCGATCCGGTTTTTCAAACTTACCGTCTGATAATTTAAGCTACAACTACATTTATGATTCTTCAAGAATCTATTTATTCCGGACAAAAGCTGGTACATCACATATATATATATTCCTTCTATATTAGACAAAACCTCCCAACTCATTTGCAGAACTTAACAACGTTTTCTGCATTGATTTTTAAATCTCTAAGGTTAACTAGATTTAAATATTTGTTTCATTTAACGTAAGTAATTTTATAAACCTTACAATTACGTCATGCGGAGTTTAAACGAAGATCTATACTATGCTGCCAATTTAAAATCGTTAGATTATTTTGTAGAAGCAGATTACACCACGAAGACATACAGAAAGGAGGAAGAAAGTACCTTACATACGAGGTGACACACACAAAGAAAAAAAAAAAAATCTGATTGTGCTGATGTGTACACCACATGACTTCCTTGCACGGAAAACTAAATTATACGCATTTTTTCTTGCATTTCATTTAAACTTATTGGATTGAATTAAATCTACTTCGCCGACAGCGCATAAACCACAGTAGAATAAATGCATTCTTTAAAATTCACTCTAGTATTTGTTTACCATAGCGACACTCTGGCACTAGATTCACTTAACAGTATTATATATCGTTTATATTATAACTCAGAATGCACAAAACTTATATAATTTAAAGAATTATCGAATCGTTGCCACATGTTCTATTCAAATACTATAATAAAGCTAGAACGATGTATAAAAGAAATTACGCAAACAAAACAAAAAAGAAACAGTTTTTCACAGACGATTGAGTATTTCTCATTCAATTAATTCAGTTCTCACTTCGCGAGAAGGCAAAAATACATAAAAACTCAAAATATCTGTATTAAAAATTACGAAGTAAATCTTAAATACTTATTTCCTCGAAAAAATTCCAGAAAGAATTAAGCATGATTTAATTGGCAATAATAAATGAATGCGTAATCCCTGTTGTAGCGAAGCTAAGTTTCTCTGGATTGGCAACAAATCCACTAGTCTTCTGTTTCAAATGTAAACATCAATGGCCGCCATTAAAAAAGGCTTTGCGGCAATTAAACAACTTTAAAATTGCTGATAATTCTAAAAATATTGCACACAGATTTACTAAAGGCATAAAATCCTTGTCCGGAAGATAAAAACAATATAATTCAATCATTTTTAAAGAAAAAAATGTACAATTCACAAACATATAAGAGTAAAGAAACTGAGATCACTGAGCCTAATAGAGTGGATATATATATAAATATATTTATATACGTTTGGTGCGGCCGATTGCAACCAAAATACGAGGTGCACATCTACATGTTATAGCAGTCCTAGATACAAAATTTCAACGTTCTGAGGCTACTCGTTTTTGAGTTATGCGAAATACTTACGTACGTACGTACGTTCGTACAGACGCCACGAAACATTCTCTCCAGAATTCATTTTAAAGCAGTTTTATAATTTTTTTGGAGGAAAAGTCTTTTATTCTGTCCTTACGTACAGATATCACGCAAAAACATCGTTAAATTGCATTCGATAGCGGTCGAAATGGATATTTTCGTTGAAATATTCTGCCTGAAACTTTTCGCGATTACAATACCTCTTTTTTACTTCGTACAAGGAAGTAAAAAAACGAGACTAAAGCTATAGCTTTTAAAAAGAGTGGAGTTGGCAACAACTGTTTTGGTGAGGTCATCCCACAAAGTTCCTTCATCAATGCGGCCAGTTGCGACTTAACGGATCACACCAGTTGGGATTACTGTGTCATTGAGCGAACATGTGCAGCTGCCTTCTGCAAGAAAAATGTCTAATGTAAAAACCGAACAGGGAATGAAATTTCTTGTGAAACTTAAAAACTCAGCCACGGGAACATTTCAAATGTTAACCATGGCTTATTTAGACGAAACGTTGTCTCGTGCACGTGCGTTTGGATGGAATAAGTGGTTTTCAGCAGGAAGGGACAAAGCACGCATGTCAAAATGAAAATTCAAGGCAATGTAAATTGTCTTCTTCGACATGAATGGAATAGTAATGATTAAGTGTGTTCCCAGTGGTCAGGCTGTTTATCAACAGTACTACACTGAAGTACCAAAAAGACTTTAAATTATTAAAAGAATTAAGGAAAAAATTAAGGAAAAAAGGCCACAGTTCTGAAGTGATGGATGCTGTTGAACCAGGACAATGCATCCTCTCACACGGCCTTATCTGTCGAGCAGTTTCTGACCAGCAAACACATTAGTGTGATGGGGTATCCTCTTTATTCACCTGATTTATCTCCATACGACGTTTTTATTTCCTAAAGTTAAATCTTGCTTAAAGGAACTCCATTTTACCTCAGTTGAAGAGGTTCAGGCAAAAACGGAGAGTCTCCTGAAGGGCCTTCCAAAATCCTCGTTCCAGAACTGTTACCACCAATGGCAGCACCGAATGCAGAAGTGTATGAAGGCTGAAGGGGACTACTTTGAAGGTAATAATGTCATGGAGTTAATTCTGTAAGTATAGTGATTTATTGGACCAGTTTCGTATTTTTGGGTCACACCTTGTACTCCTCCTTTAAAGGGCGACTGGGTATTAGGAGACCCAATCGTCAAATCCTGGTAGTGAAGAATCATCATCCAACGATTGGGTATTAGGGGACCCAATCGTTAAATCCTGGTAGTGAAGAATCATCATCCAACGATTGGGTATTAGGGGACCCAATCGTCAAATCCTGGTACTGAAGAATCATCATCCAACGATTGGGTATTAGGGGAACCAGTCGTCAAATCCTGGTACTGAAGAATCATCATCCAACGATTGGGTATTAGGAAGCCCAATCGTCAAATCCTGGTAGTGAAGAATCATCATCCAACGATTGGGTATTAGGAGACAGAATCGTCAAATCCTGGTAGTGAAGCATCATCAACCAACGATCGGGTATTAGGAGACCCAATCGTCAAATCCTGGTAGTGAAGAATCATCATCCAACGATTGGGTATTAGGGGACCCAACCGTCAAATCCTGGTAGTAAAGAATCATCATCCAACGATTGGGTATTAGGAGACCCAATCGTAAAATCCTGGTAGTGAAGAATCATCATCCAACAGTTTTAGTTAGGGCGCCACTGTCGAGTCATTAAATTTGTTTTGAAGCAGGAGTAGTGAAAAATGAGCAATAGCACCGCAGGGGCTCGAACCTACACTTCTCGAATACGCGCCGAGTGTACGACCGTTACACCACGACGTTACAAATGATTAGTTGCATTCCTAAAGATGAACTGCAGGCCTATACTGAGGTAGTATAGACCTGCCGTACGTACTGGCAGCGGTATTTTGATTAGAACCCCCACCTTGAGACTACAGTAAAGCAACGCAACCCTAAGACTTGCTGTGTTTTCAGGAGCGAGTTAATTGTGATGTAGTCCCCCCCTGGGGGTCGACGTAGAGAACTCTGCGAAGCTAAGTAAGTAGGATCTATACCTAGGCAGTTTCGGCCACGGGGGTATAAAATTTATGAACTTGGTGGTTCTGAAGGCTCCGGGAAAGGTCACTTATTGGCCGGCCTCGGGGTCGGGCAAGTCCTAGCGCGGCGTGGAACTAATCGCCCGGGGGCTTCCCCCGGCTTGGTAATGACCCGCTGAGACGGGCAGCCCGAGCGACTGGTGGGTAGCAAATGACGACCAGTGCCGTTCCGGGTGACTACCTGGGCGGTGCGCCTCTCTCTCTCTAAGGGGCCAGAAAGGAGGTTGAACCTCCGACTCAGGTTCCAAGGAGTGGGGGAACCTGTAGGGCGACTATTATGAGAGTTGCGGAATAGGATATGCCAAAATTGTTGTTGTGATTAATGTGGGGCTTGATGCTATCATGTCTTATGATTGGGATTTTAGAAAACTATGGATTTTATCGTATAGCCGCAGTGCACTACATCATCTTAGTGGCTGGTCCTCTACAAACGATGAAACCAGCATATATATTCTGCTCAAACTGAGGAAGATCTCTCAGACGCTCAACGCCCATCTCCAATGGATCCCATCCCATGTTAACATTGGTGGAAATGAGGCTGCTAAGAGACTAGCCAAAGAGGGTCGTGAGAATGAAACGGCCATTGACTCTTCGCTTACTTATCAAGAACTGTACTCAAATGGAAGATCTAAACTCAATTTAGTATGACGCATTCCATATAAACATCAGTTGTACACAAGAACATTCGCTGGCTCTCTGCTAGAATTCAAATGCGACCGTGGCTCCTAGACTACTCTAGTTACTCTAACTAGTATAACATTGGTGGTAATGACGTCGCTAAAAGACTAGTCAAAGAGGATTGTTAAGGTGAAACAGCCACTGAATCTTCGCTTACTTATCAAGAACTGGACTCAAATGGAAGATCTAAACTCAATTTAGTATCATATTATTCCATCTAAACACCAATTGTACACAAGAATATCCCCTGGCCCTCTGCTAGAAATGAAATGCGGCCTTGGCTCCTAGACTACTCTAGATACTCTAACTAGTATAACATTGGTGGTAATGAGGTCGCTAAGAGACTAGTCAAAGAGCATTGTTAAGATTAAACGGCCCCTGACTCTTCGCTTACTAATCAAGAACTGCACTCAAATGGAAGATCTAAACTCAATTTAGTATGCCGCATTCCATCTAAACACCAATTGCACACAAGAATATCCCCTGGCCCTCTGCTAGAATTCAAATGCGACCGTGGCTCCTAGACTACTCTAGTTACATTAACTAGTATAACATTGGTGGTAATGAGGTCGCTAAGAGACTAGTCAAAGAGGATTGTTAAGATGAAAAGGCCACTGACTCTTCGCTTACTAATCAAGAACTGCACTCAAATGGAAGATCTAAACTCAATTTAGTATCATGTTATTCCATCTAAACACCAATTGTACACAAGAATATCCCCTGGCCCTTTGCTAGAATTCAAATGCAACCGTGGCTCCTAGACAACTCTAGTTCCTCTAACTAGTATACCATTGGTGGTAATGAGGTCGCTAAGAGACTAGTCAAAGAGGATTGTTAAGATGAAACGGCCACTGACTCTTCCCTTACTAATCAAGAACTGCACTCAAATGGAAGATCTAAACTCAATTTAATATCATGTTATTCCATCTAAACACCAATTGTACACAAGAATATCCCCTGGCCCTCTGCTAGAAATGAAATGCGGCCGTGGCTCCTAGACAACTCTAGTTCCTCTAACTAGTATACCATTGGTGGTAATGAGGTCGCTAAGAGACTAGTCAAAGAGGATTGTTAAGATGAAACGGCCACTGACTCTTCCCTTACTAATCAAGAACTGCACTCAAATGGAAGATCTAAACTCAATTTAATATCATGTTATTCCATCTAAACACCAATTGTACACAAGAATATCCCCTGGCCCTCTGCTAGAAATGAAATGCGGCCGTGGCTCCTAGACTACTCTAGATACTCTAACTAGTATAACATTGGTGGTAATGAGGTCGCTAAGAGACTAGTCAAAGAGGATTGTTAAGATGAAACGGCCACTGACTCGTACCTTACTAATCAAGAACTGCACTCAAATGGAAGATCTAATCTCAATTTAGTATGCCGCATTCCATCTAAACATCAGTTGTACACAAGGAACATCCCCTGGCTCTCTGCTAGTAATCAAATGCGGCCGTGGCTCCTAGACTACTGTAGTTACTCTAACTAGTATGACATTGGTGGTCAAGAGGTCGCTAAGAGACTAGTCAAAGAGGATTGTTAAGATGAAACGGCCACTGAATCTTCGCTTACTTATCAAGAACTGGACTCAAATGGAAGATCTAAACTCAATTTAGTATCATGTTATTCCATCTAAACACCAATTGTACACAAGAATATCCCCTGGCTTTTTGCTATAATTCAAATGCGACCGTGGCTCCTAGACAACTCTAGTTCCTCTAACTAGTATAACATTGGTGGTAATGAGGTCGCTAAGAGACTAGTCAAAGAGGATTGTTAAGATGAAAAGGCCACTGACTCTTCGCTTACTAATCAAGAACTGCACTCAAATGGAAGATCTAAACTCAATTTAGTATGGCGTATTCCATCTAAACAGCCCCCCCCCCAATTGTACATAGGAATATCCCCTGGCCCTCTGCTGGAAATCAAATGCGACCGTTGTTCCTAGGTTACTCTAGTTATACTAACAATTATAACATTGGTGGTAATGAGGTCGCTAAGAGACTAGTCAAAGAGGATTGTTAAGATGAAACGACCACCTGACTCTTCGCTTACTTATCAAGAACTGTACTCAAATGGAAGATCTAAACTCAATTTAGTATGACGTATTCCATCTAAACACCCCCCCACACCAATTGTACACAGGAATATCTCCTGTCTTTCTGCTGGAAATCAAATGCGACCGTTGTTCCTAGACTACTCTAGTTATATTAACAAGTGGCCATCTTAAATGTCTTTCCTTCGATAGTGGCAGAAACATCTACCCCACCGGTAGTGCTACCACTACTGGATTACACGTGTTAACCGTCATTGCAGTCACTATTGACAGAAAATGATTTTGTTAGGACTATTGAACATGCAGCGGAATGAAAACACTGCATAAAGTAAACATGCATACGTATCAAGAAACTGAATTGAATTGAATTGAAGAAATTCTTGAACTGAATTGATGAGAATTTCTTGAAGGGTAAGAATCATACCAGCATGGCAGATTCAAATTTTCTGGCGTATTGTATAACGCAGCTACAGAAAAAGTCCAGTGATCCGGCACTTTTGGGACAGTAGCAGTGCCGAATGTCAAATATGCCATCTTTATTGTGTAAAACGTGTTACCATCAATGTCGTCAGTATTGATAGAAAACGAGTTTTTAGAAATATTGAACATACAGCTGAATGTAAACACTCATGAAGTAAATGTACAAGTAAGTTTAATAATAAAAATCTTAGTAAACAAATGTATTCTTGTCTGGGATATAATTTAAACTAATTTCCTGCATCTTTGCTAATGCATGAAGTTTTTTCAAACATTCAACTTTCACCTTCTACACAGATTTTGGAACTGTTTTTAAATATAATTTCACAGAATATGAATATAAATTGTTTTTAGCCCAAACGGCGTTTTCCCAGAAGGGCTATTAATTTCGTTCCCGCATTTTGCGTCGAAAAACCTTTGTTGCAAATGTCGATTCAATTTTCAAACTGTTGCCACCGAATATCATCGCTGTATTATATTTAAAGAAATTAAATAAAGAAGAATCTGCGTAAATGTATGCATGTTTCTCGCATTGTGATAAGGCCACGGTACCTAGAGCCATCCAATTTTGAATAAGGTATGTTTCCACACGAACATGGGCATCTGTAAGCCCAAATTTAGAATTTGGAAATTGTTTTATTATCGGTTTCATATTTTGTAAAACTTTAATGAACTTTTGATTAATAAACTCAACGATTTCAAAGCGAGCAATGGTAACACTGTACGGAAAAAAAAATCTCCAACGCGCGAGACTGTGTATCGGAAATTCTAAAAATAAGCTCATTTTAAAATTACTGTGCGATATTCCTGTTGAACTGAATTTTATGGTTTAAGTGCGAAGAACATGATATTTAGTAAATAAAGGTATAATAACCCACAAAACGTTAATAAAAGGCTTCCTTTGCGTGTAATGTAAAATCTAAAGAGCTTTCATTTTTTTACACACACTTTTGCTATACTCCAATTTCACAATTGTACGTAAAGTAGCGTAAATAAATAAAACAAAGCAATGGAAATATAAAGGTCACATTTTAAATTAAATACTAACTGATAATAACGAAAAGACACAAAACCACTCTCATAATATTATCAAATGAAATGATACTAGAGTTCACCTATTATTTTGAAGAGTTTCGATGAAAAGAGTACCGATTCATTGGTTATGAAAAATCAATAGATGCTGGATAATCGGACGTTTACAACCTTTCGTCCCACCAACTGTAGTCAGTTAAGCAACAGAGATAAATTTAATTCTGCTTTTATATCAGTAGTTTTTAAGAATTTTGTATTTAGATAGGTAATTTTAGTAGAGATAAAGTAAAATTACTGTTTGTTTGTTCAGTGTAATGTAGCCAGAGACAAATTTTAAGAAAAAGCTATGCCGAAAAAGTAAAAATACAGGGCCAAGTGCATTTAACGTCGAGCAAATTGTAATTTGGCGGTAATCTCGTTAATTTGGCGAGATATCGCCAAATTAAAACGGTCTTGGCGACATATTTTGTCACCAAATTTGGCGATAAATAGACGAAAGTCGCCAAATTTGGCGACATTTTGGTCCGGTCGTACTATTATAAGTATTGTAACTGAATAAATGTAATTGATCACTATGTTTAGCTGTAACCATAATTCCACCCTCGTATTGCTTACCAGTAATTTCGAAAAACAGAAAGTTCTAGAAAATACCTCTCGGCCGGTTGAAAGCTATAAAAGGCCGGAAAGAGAGCATCTGAGTTTAGTTGTCTAGTTATCGTTGTTGCGAGTTGTTTAGATCCACGTGAACTGAGATATACGAGTCAGCTTTCTCTTTAGATACGCTTTGCATTACGTTGTGTTTAACATTCTTAGCAGTTTGAAATGCAGCTACTGATTATACTATACACTTATACAAATATTTCCGTGGAAAATTTCAGAGTTCTGAAAATATTTCTTTCAATAAAAATAAATTTTTATGAAGCTATTATCGAACATGTTTATTCAATCCGATAAGAACCCGTATGCGCATAACAATATTTAGGTATTTAACTGAAAATAAAAATTTCCGCGTATTTCATGAAGTGTGTCATTAAATAAGTTATGCAGGTTTCGTACTGCAAGAAGTAATACATCACAAGCAGATTGGACGCTTGTATTCAATTTAAAGTGTATATCTAAATGCCCTTACAAAAGGATCTTTTACACTGCATGTATCTTCTGTATTGTGCAAACAATAATGCAACAAAAGAATTATTTTGAAGGGCAAATGACTTCTGAATACACTGAAGCTTTTATAAATTCACGTTAATGTAAACAACTTATTCCTTTTATGACTACAATATTACTTTGAATTCTACGTCAACATACAATCGTATTTGTTGAAAGCGGACAATGAAGACCGACGTACCGGGAAATGCGCTGAATAATAAGAATAAAGAACTTCAAAGATTCTTCCCCCCTTCTCGATGACAGAGATTAAAAATGATGTACATAAACATTTAATGCGCTTAACTACAAACAGAGATAGATAGAGATTTAAAATGATGTATGTAAAAATTAAATGCGTTTGACAGCAATACCGAATAAAATGTAAACATAGCTAGAAACATTTATCTAATAAAAATCATGCAAATATCCTTCGATGAAGCTTCAAAACGTATATATTCATATGTTCTGTGTTTGATCAAGCCTTATTTATCCTTTGCTTCTCCATCTGTAGTAAATTTCAGCTTTTGGAAAGCAATCCTTCGCCAAAACATCGTTAAAATGCTGTAGATTGCTGTATACCTTGCACGCACAAAACAATAAGACAACTCTTTATCTTTTCGTCGAATTGTCGAAATTTAACTTACGTTTTCCATGTTTCAAAAGCGCGACTTCGGATATATATTAGATTTATACATAGCATTGTTCTAACTTAGGTAGTTTGAGACAAAATCGGCTTTTTCTTAAATAAGATTACAATGTTTTTCTACATTTCGATTCTATAACTCAAATCGTGCCAAAGTGCCAAGTTTTATAAAAATCGCACGAGTCGTTTTAAAAAAAAATTAGCTCTCAAAATTTTAGATCCTCCATGTGAATTGAATTTGGTATATATTTATTAATATCTAATTTTTTTTTATTAAACTTATTTGATTCTTCCTTTCCCATTTCGAATTTGGCCCACCAGCGGCCGAGCGGTAAAGTCGCTGAACACTGGTAGTTCGGTATGAGGTTCAAATCCCGCGAACAGGCTGGCTGCATGGGCGTTTTCGTGGTTTTCCCCATGTATAACGTGTATACTAGCCAGTTTCCCTTAGAAAGTCCTCCACGAAGGCATCCCTCCCATTAGGCAGATAGGCCTAGTGTGCTTTACCATAATTAAATACACCAATACACCACCCATTTCGAATTTAAAGTTCATTCCAAATAAAATTAGCCCATTGTTTTATGATTTATGTTTAAAATTTATATTTTTTTTATAAATTTTTCAAAAAAAAAATATTTTGAATTATCACGCATGAAATTTTTACCGTCATCTTAAAGTAGAAGTATTTTTAAGCATACCCGCAAAAGGTTAGAGTTTTTTTATTCAAAATTTCCTAAGATATAAGTGAATTTACATTTTGGCGAGTTTCAAAATTTGGCATACTTGTTATAAGCGATAATAACGCCAAATGTTGTTTACGCCACTTTGTTAAATTGCGATGATATTTTTTCCGCTCGTTTACAATGAGAAAAGGGAAGGAAAATAGGTTGCTATAAATTAAGAAGTTCGCCAAGTGAATTATGCTTGGCGCAAATAGAAAAAAATCCGCCAAGATAAACTTTTAAATTTCTCCATAAATGTCTCACGAAAAATTACAAAATTTAATATCCAGGCGTAATTTGACTCTTAGAATCCAAATATGGAAAACGCTTAGTATGCTATTTGAGAAAAGGACCGTTTTTGTGTCAAAATATCTATGTTAGAATAATGTTATATATAAATATAATATATATCCCAAGTCGCGCTTCCGAGACATGGAAAGCGGAAGTTAAATTTCGACAATCGGTTCAGTAGAACGGGAGATGTAGAATCGTTCTACATTATTTGGCTTACCAGCGGCCGAGCGGTAAAGTCGCTGAACACTGGTAGTTCGGTCCGAGGCTCGAATCCCGCGAACGGGCTGGCTGCATGGGTGTTTTCGTGGTTTTCCCCATGTGTAACGTGTATACGAGCCAGTTTCCCTTAGAAAGTCCTCCACGAAGGCATCCCTCTTCTTAGGCAGATAGCCCTCGAGGCTTTGCCGTAATTTAATAACCTAACCTAACCTATATTTTTTTGTGCAAAGGCCTACGTAACTTACTACCTAACAACCTTACGTACTTACTACCTTACGTACATTACGTACTTACTATCTTACGTACATTACGTACTTATTACCTTACGTACCTTACGTATTACCTTACTAACTTACTACCTTACGTACCTTACGTACTTACTACCTAATAACACTACTTACTACCTTACGTACTTACTACCTAATAACACTACTTACTACCTTACGTACTTACTACCTAATAACACATGCAGAACGCGATTAGATACATACTGATAAAGTTATTAACCATTAAGTGAGAGGAAAAATATAACTAGGATTTGGTTTCAAGAAAGAAACTATTTCGTAGCTGTAAGATTTACAGTTGCAGTATTAAAATCTAAGTGTAATATTTAGAGTTGTAAGGTTTTTTAAGACATCTTAGTCGTACGTTTAAGGAACGTGGCGAACTTAAGTACACCAATTTATTTACACCAATTGGAATAAAATCATAAGACCGTCTTTAAATCTAAGCAAGGGGATAGGAATACTGAAAATAGGTTTTGGATAATGGAGCGAAATTCAGAGCAAAAATTTACTCCAGGTGATTCCTTGCGTGGAATATTAAATTATACGCACTTTTTCCTGCATTTCATTTAAAGTTATTACCTCGAATATCATTAGAGGTAGATTTCTCATTCAATTGTCCCATCGCGGCAAGGCAAAAATACATAAAAATTCAAAGCATAAGCATTAAAAATTGAAAGATATAGAAAAATATAAAACACCAAATACAGTTAACACAATTAAAACTATATACAATTTGTACGCAAAAACAAGCAAATTCGGCCAGCCGCCAAGAAGGCAGATTTTTTGTTGCACAAAACTGAATGTTTACTTTTGGGCTCACTCGGCAAAAAGACACTGGAGGAGAATAGCTATTGATTTAATTTGTTGTGGATGCTATGCTGATTTAATATATGGGATAATTAAATAACTTAAATGGATTATATATGATTAAGTATAATTAAAATGTAGAAGAGTAGAATAGAAAGTAGTAGGATTTATTAAGTATAATTTAATTCGCAATAATAAAGAAGACCTTATTTTGTTCTTGTGCAGCTTAGTTTCTCCAGAAACTATCCAACAAATCCGCTATTCTGCTAAGTTTCAAATGTAAATAAATATGACTAAAAAAAAAAAAAAAAAAAAAACAGGCTTAAACAACTTTAAAGTTAGGCACTTAAACATCTTTAAAATTGTTGATAATTCTACAAATATAACATGCAGGTTAACTAAAAGCATAAAAACCTTACGGACGTAAGAACGACATTATTCAATCATTTTTAAAGCAAAAACGGCACAATTTACAAACAAATAAGAATAAAATACTGAGCTCACTGAACGGGGTAACAGAGTGGATATATATATATATATATATATCCACTCTGTTTATTATTACATGTATATATATATATATATATATACATGTAATAATAAAATTCCATAGACAAGAATACACTTAAAATTCTAACTGTATAGTCTTTTCATTTTCAATGACGACGTTCTCTCATTTGAAAGTACGTGGAATTAAATCCACAGCCCATAGTCAGGTTGTTTTTCCCGCCTTTTTTACACGTACAGTTATAGAATGTTCTGAAAATATTTAAAGCGAACTGGATTGGCTGACGAGGCTGACGTCATTTCTTTGATGCTCCGCTTTTCCAGAGGCTATAAAAGGACTCGCAGAAGAATATCGGGGCTTTTCTTTAATGTAACGATGCAGTAAACTTTCATACAAAATGTTATTAGTAGTTCTTTTTTATTTACTCTGGATATCTGATTTTCAATTTCTTCTTTGTAACGTACTTTCAAATGAGAGAACGTCGTCATTGAAAATGAAAAGACTATACAGTTAGAATTTTAAGTGTATTCTTGTCTATGGAATTTTATTATTACATGTATATATATATATATATATATACATGTAATAATAAACAGAGTGGATATATATATATATATATATATATATATCCACTCTGTTACCCCGTTCAGTGAGCTCAGTATTTTATTCTTATTTGTTTGTAAATTGTGCCGTTTTTGCTTTAAAAATGATTGAATAATGTCGTTCTTACGTCCGTAAGGTTTTTATGCTTTTAGTTAACCTGCATGTTATATTTGTAGAATTATCAACAATTTTAAAGATGTTTAAGTGCCTAACTTTAAAGTTGTTTAAGCCTGTTTTTTTTTTTTTTTAGTCATATTTATTTACATTTGAAACTTAGCAGAATAGCGGATTTGTTGGATAGTTTCTGGAGAAACTAAGCTGCACAAGAACAAAATTTTGTAACTGCTATTTCTCCTGAATAATTATAAATGGATCCTGTTTTTTAAACTTATCGTCTGATACTTTGAGCTACAACTACGTCTATGATTCTTCACCAATCTATTTATTCCAGACAAAAGCTGGTACATCACACATATATATATACATATATTTAAATTTTAACAAACATGTATATACGTAAAAAGCAAATTTAAAGTTAAAATAATTAAGAAATGTGTAAACATATAAAAGATTTAATCTACAATATTATTTAAATTCAGATATCATAAGTAAATCAAGTGCAAAACTAAAGCATACATATATTTATATATTTTTGGTGCAGCCGATTGCAACCAAAATGGGAAGGGTTGTTACATGTTACAGAAGTCCCACACGGAAAATTTAAACGTTCTGAGGTTATTTTTTTTTTTTGAGTTATGCGAGATACGTACATACGTACGTACAAAAGCCACGAAAAAATATCTTCTCAATCCATTTTAAATCTGTTTTTTAATTTTTTTTGGGGGGGGAGAAAAGAGGCCTTTATTCTGTCCTTACGTACAGATGGTACTCCAAACCACCGTTAAATTGCATTCGATAGCTGTCAAAATGGAAATCTTTGTTGAAATATGGAATATTTCGCGATTACAATACTTCTTTTACTTCGTACCAGGAAGTAAAATTCGCTTAAAATGTTTCTTTTTGAAATCATCTGCTATCCAAGGGAGATAGGTAAAAACAAAAGGGATCTAAAAACTTCTATTTTCCCTGTTAATTTTTTACATGCTTTTCGCTTTCAGACATAATCGGAGAATCTATCAGAGATAACGGCAGAGCGAAGACAGGAATTAGGTGAGTTGAGGTGAGTTGAGGGATCGGGTTACTTCTCCTCGGTTAACTACTAATTTTATTTTTCGTCGTCATTTCTTCTAGAAGCCTTAGCGCTCTTCTCTCTGTTGGAGCGTTCAGAAAAAGTGAAAGAAGAAATTGAATTACGACGAGGATACTATAGGAGATTAAGACCACCCTTTGTGTGAATTCTGTAAGGGAATTGTTTTTGGCAGCGGTGTAGAAACCACCAATTAACTCAGCTTTTATTGCTAAACAATGATAATAGCAAAATGATCGGAAGAAGGAGTGCTGTTCTCAGAGTTAATGAATGCTTGTTCTAAGAAGAAAAAAGGGAAAGGTTGTTACATGGTCAAGGGTTGTTGTTACATGAAAGTGCTAAGAAGGGAGCAACAACATGTGACGTATTTAAAAGGGGGAGGGGGCTAAGGAATTATTTGCTATAATTGGAAACGAAAATGGAAGTTTGTTTACTTACCAGTCGCTGTTTAGTTAAGATACGGTAATTAAAAATGCACATTTTCAGATATTTGTAATATACTGATGCCTTCGTTAATATTTGTGTTTTTATATATATGACTACTATAACATGTAGTTGTACACTTCGTATTTTGGTTGCAATCGGCCGTACCAAAAGTATATAAATATATGAATATATATATATATTGACTCTGTTACTCGACTCAGTGATCTCAGTTTCTTTATTCTCATATGCTTGTAAATTGTGCTTTTTTTGCTTTAAAAATGATTGAATTATGTTGTTCTTATCTTCCGGTTAAGGTTTTTATGCCTTTAGTAAATCTGCATGTAATATTTGTAGGATTATCAGTAGTTTAAAAGTTGTTTAGGTGCGGCTAAGCCTAATTATTTTTACCTTGGCGGCCATGTTTGTTTACATTTGAAAAATAACAGAATAGTGGATTTATTGCCAATCTAGAGAAGCTAAGCTTCGCAGCAACAAAGATAACAACTTCTTTTATTATTGTGAATTCACTCTTTCGCATCGAAGTCGCCCGTAACGCCCGTTCATTCAGGCAACGGCAAACTGCCCCAACGCCTCGTTTATTTTCTACGTAGTTCTTTCCCTTCCACGTTAGCGTATGGCTCATTGGTTTCGCGAGTTGTTAAAAGACATGTCAATCATTCTTTTGAAGCAAATAAAGGAGAAATACGGAAAGCTATTGACATTCGCAGGTGCAATCCGGCCCTGAGGTGAAACTGCACGCAATGGATGAAACCGCAGAAAAACCTCCAAGAGAGAAACAGTCATTTCACTTAAGTAGGTTATTGTTAATGCTGTAGCTATTTACCAGGCAAGGGGAAAAGGAAAACTATTCCAAGACAAATTCGTAAACACGGGCGTCTTCGATGTTTGTTGAAAACAGATTTGGTCGTCTCTAGATGCAGTTTAATCATGCTTAATTCATTCTGAAATTGATTCGAGGAAATAAGTGTTTGAGATTTACTTCGTAATTTTTAATATAGGTATTTTGAGTTTTTATGTATTTTAGCCTTGTAGCGAAATGAGGTCAAAATTAATTTAATATGGAATTCTGAATCGTCTGTCAGAAATTGTTTCTCCTATTGTTTTTGTTTGTTTGTTTAATTTCTCTTATTCATCGTTTTAGATTTATTATAGTATTTGAACAGGACATGTGGCAACGATTAAATAATTCTTCAGAACGTATAAATTTTGCGCATTCTGAGTTACAAAATGAATGAAATGTAACGCTGTTAAGAGAAAGTAGCGCCAGAGTGTCACTATGGTAAACAAATATTGCCAATTTTAAAGAGCGCATTTATTCTATTGAGGTTTATGCGCTATTGACGAAGTAGATTTAATACAATCCAATGTGGTGCACACATCAGATTTTTTTAATTTTAGAATATAATCATCATGACAATATTCTAATTTTATAATACGTATTTAGACTAAGAGAAGAAAATTAGGAAATCAAACAGACGCATTCGAACGATTAAAAAAAAAAAAATTAAACTGGCTCTAAATGCGCATTTAATATAGAATAGACTAATATAATCAATATTTTTCTTTTAAATCTGAATCGACTTCAGCTTGTGTAAGATAGGCCACTTTGACATAATTTTGAGATCACGTTTTTCCGTTCGTGAAAGGATGACACATTCCAGAAATTCTTTATCATTCTCGTCCATATAATGCTAGTTCTATTCCTTAAATGACGTCACTGACGCCGCTCTCAACCACGAACTGACGTCACGCTAGATCCCATTGCGTGGGCAACCATAGCAACCCCAGGTTGGCCAAAAATCAAAATGAGACAGTCTACAAACACCACGAACCCCCCCAGAAAACAGTAAAATTTATTATCACATTTTTGGCAATGGTGACACGCGGCAGAGTTAACAGTAAGAATTCTTTTGCGCACGGTAACAAAATGAAAACATCCTTTTTTCATTTTTAGCTTCTTCAACTGTTTTTATAGCATTGTTTTAAAAATGCTGGCAAATTTCCTACTTTTTGAAATACATGCTCTTGATGAAAACCGACTTCATTTTTTAACTTTCCGTGTTAATAAGCAGACTGAAAATTTATATTCCTTAAACAGGATTATGAAAGTACATTAATAAAAAAAAGTAATGAGTTAGATAATGATTGCCACCTTCGTAGATAGTGACCTGATGACAGTATCATAATTTTGTTGACATATCGATTGATATTATTTCACATGTTAGCTGCTAATTACTTAATTAATCAAAAATATTTTAATTAGGAAAAACAGCCACCTTATTTTGGCGTAGAATATGAAAAAAAATCTATCGATTTCGAAGGCGATCAGACAAAATCTGACGTGTACACCATATGGCATCTTTGCACGGAATGTTAAATTATACGCATTTCTGCTGCATTTCATTTAAACTTATTTCCTTGAATTTTGTTAGAAATATAGTTCTCATTTCCCGGCAGGCCAAAAATACGTAAAACCTCAGAATATATTTATCAAAAAGTGAAAAATATTGAAAAGTATAAAACACCAAATACAATTAAAACAATTTTTACAATTAAAATTATAGTTTCTGCGCAAAAACAACGAATTCGGCCAACGGGGGAGACGGCAGATTTTTCAGTGCACAAAATTGAAAGTTTAGTTTTGGTTCCCCTCGAAAAAAGACACTGAAGGTGCAGAAGCTGACCTAATTCACTATTTTGCTAAGTTTCACGGACATTATCCTGCTATGTTGTAAACAAATATGGCAGCTATTGTAAAACGATTAGGCTTAGCCGCACTCGAACAACTCTTAAATTGTTGCTAATTCTACAACTACTGCATGCAGATTAACGAAAGGCTTACATCTATGTATAAATGGAAGATAAGAAGAGATATGAGAACATAATTCAATCATTCTTAAAGCAAAATATGCACAATGTACCAAGATAGAAGAATGAAAAACTGAACTCACGGTGCCGAGTAACAGATTGGATGTATATGTATATATATACTTTTGGTGCGGCCGATTGAAACCGGAAAGTAAGGTTTCACAATTGCATGTTATAGCATTCCCATATACCAACCGTGAACGTTCTGAAGCTACTTGTTTTTGAGTTATACATATACATACGTAGGTACTTACGTATAGACGGAACGAAAAAATTCTGTTCGGAATCCATTTTAAATCCTTGTTGGAACCTGGTTTTTGAAAAATTGTCCCTTATTCTGTTCTTACGTAAGAATGTCACAAAAAAAGAGCGTTAAATTTTATTCGATAGTGGTCAAAATGGATATTTCCTTGAAATAGAATATCCGGAAATTTTCGCGATTACAATACCTCCCTTGCTTCGTACAAGGAAGTAAAAATTGCAAACCGTGTAGACCGTAAACCATAAATACAAGATACAAAAATGGAACTTCTGCTTCTTGCTTTTAAAGATGAGCCCTCATTAAACTGAATAAAATTTAACTCATCCGGCAGTACACTAGCTAGAAACTGGAAAGAGGGCTGTTCAAAGGCCATGATGATGGATTTAAGAAAAAAAGGTCTTAACGTCATTTACCATGACGGATCATGGAAAATGGTCTTAAAACGTCATTCAGCATGATGGATCATGGAACACTGTATTAAAACTTCATTGACCAAGATGGATCATGGAAAGTGGTCTATGACGCATCATGGAAAATGTGTTAAAACGTCTTTCATCATGATGGATCATGATAACATGGTACTAAGAAATGATTTTAAAACTTCATTGACCAAGATTGATCACGGGAAATGTTCTTAAAACGTCATTCACCCTCATGGATCATGGAAGATGGTATTAAACCTTCATTGACCAATATGAATCATGGTAAATGGTCTTAAAACGTCATTCACCATGATGCATCACAGAAAATGTCGTAAAACGTCATTCACCATGATGGATCATGGAAAATGGTCTTAAAACGTCATTTACCATGATGGATCATGGAAAATGTCTTAAAACGTCATTCACCATGATGGATCATGGAACATAGTATTAAAACGTCATTCACCATGATGGATCATGGAACATAGTATTAAAACGTCATTGACCAAGATGGATCATGGAAAATGGTCTTAAAACGTCATTCACCATGATGGATCATGGAAGATGGTATTAAAACTTCATTGACCAAGATAGATCATGGAAAATGGTTTTAGAACGTTTCATAGCGAACTTATCGCAGTCTAAAATTTCACAAACTTCTTTGAAGTAAGAGCTCGTTATGCTGTCATTTGTTTTGGGTGCGACAAACAAGAAAACAGATGGAACTGCTTCCATATGGAATCTAAGCAAAATGCTGGAACCATGACAAATTTGCTATGATTCGGGTGTCCTCAAACTTCAGCTGACACTGCACCATGCAATTTTTTCCATGAGCTTGTGGACTGACGAATATCAGCCAAAATGATAGCCCAGATACTGGGCATCTACCGGAAGCGTGTAAGATTTATTATAACCACGATGCAAGACACACGCAGCGAAGTGGATTGGAAAAAGTTCGCAGTCATCAGCGAAAGGGACGAGCTGAGATATCTACAAACGATTTGGCCCATTTTGAAGCTACACATGAATCTTTGGCTAAGTTAGTAACTAAGGATGGAACTTAGTAGAACATTTATAATCCAAAAACCAAGGAACAATCAAAAGAATGGAGTCACAAAGTGGGTGTCCGAGGACAAAGAAATTCCGCACATAGAAATCGCACAAAAAGGTCATGGGCATCCATTTTCAGGGATAACAACGACATTCTGTTGGTGGATTTCCTACCTCAAGGATCTAGTATAGCTGGATAATACTATAGCTTTCGGGAACATTTGAAAGAGGGAAATAAGATGAAACGGCGATGGAAGTTGTCCATTTTCTGGGATAACCGCATTCTGTTGATGGATTCTCTACCTCAAGGATCTAGTATAGCTGGATAATACTATAGCTTTGGGGAACATTTGAAAAAGGGAATTAAGATAAAACGGCGATGGATGTTGTCCATTTCCTGGGATATCGGCATTCTGTTGATGGATTCTCTACCTCAAGGATCTAGTATAGCTGGATAATACGAGTACTATAGCTTTGGGGAACATTTGAAAGAGGGAATTAAGATGAAACGGCGATGGATGTTGTCCATTTTATGGGATAACCGCATTCTGTTGATGGATTCTCTACCTCAAGGATCTAGTATAGCTGGATAATACTATAGCTTTCGAGAACATTTGAAAGAGGGAATTAAGATGAAACGGCGATGGATGTTGTCCATTTCCTGAGATAACCGCATTCTGATGATGGATTCTCTACCTCAAGGATCTAGTATAGCTGGATAATACTATAGCTTTCGAGAACATTTGAAAGAGGGAATTAAGATGAAATGGCGATGGATGTTGTCCATTTCCTGGGATAACCGCATTCTGATGATGGATTCTCTACCTCAAGGATCTAGTATAGCTGGATAATACGAGTACTATAGCTTTGGGGAACATTTGAAAGAGGGAATTAAGATGAAACGGCGATGGATGTTGTCCATTTCCTGGGATAACCGCATTCTGTTGGTGGATTTCCTACCTCAAGGATATAGTATAGCTGGATAATACTATAGCTTTGGGGAACATTTGAAAGAGGGAATTAAGATGAAACGGCGATGGATGTTGTCCATTTTATGGGATAACGCATTCTGTTGATGGATTCTCTACCTCAAGGATCTAGTATAGCTGGATAATACTATAGCTTTCGAGAACATTTGAAAGAGGGAATTAAGATGAAACGGCGATGGATGTTGTCCATTTCCTGAGATAACCGCATTCTGTTGATGGATTCTCTACCTCAAGGATCTAGTATAGCTGGATAATACTATAGCTTTCGAGAACATTTGAAAGAGGGAATTAAGATGAAACGGCGATGGATGTTGTCCATTTCCTGGGATAACCGCATTCTGATGATGGATTCTCTACCTCAAGGATCTAGTATAGCTGGATAATTCTATAGCTCGGGAACATTTGAAAGAGGGAATTAAAATGAAACGGCGATGGAAGTTGACCGAAGCGATTCTTTTGTTGCATGCACGTTCAGTTAGATATTTATCCGGCGCTGTAGTTGCCAAATGAAAGATTCTCATCTTTCAGCCGCTCAGTCGTCCTCCACACGCAGAAGATCTAGCTCCTTCGAACCATTATTTCCTTCTGAACTTGAAGAAATACCTGAAGGGATACCGTTTTGAGGTATCCGTTAACATTTAAAAATTTAATAATTCACATGTAGGCAGAGAGGTAAAAACTGACATACATGCTTGAAACTTAATGCGGTTTTATAGAAAACATAAAAGTGCTTAAAATGGCCAACAGATGGCGTTTCGTATGACAACAAAAGAAATAATTAGCATAACAATTAGTTTCAGCAAAGACTATGTCCTTTATAATAAATTTTGTCTAATCTTTGGAATATGGTAACAGAACAGGTAGTTTGGCGACATTTTGGTAAGGCGATAAAGGTTACTAGCTAGGACTTTAGCAGTGTACATGGATAAAGTCAAGAGTGCGCGGAATGCCATTTTTGTGCAATTCTGGGATGTTTTTTTACTTCCTTGTACGAAGTAAAAAGGAAGTATTGTAGTCGCGAAAAGTTTCAGGCAGCATATTTCAACGAAAATATCCATTTTGACCGCTATCGAATGCAATTCAACAATGTTTTTGCGTGATATCTGTACGTAAGGACAGAATAAAAGACTCGTTTCCTTCAAAAAAAATTATAAAACTGCTTTAAAATGAATTCTGAAGAGAATTTTTCGTGGCGTCTGTACGAGCGTATGTACATACGTGCGTACGTACGTATCTCGCATAACTCAAAAACCAGTAGCCTCAGAACGTTGAAATTTTGTATATAGGACTACTATAACACGCAGATGTGCACCTCGTATTTTGGTTGCAATCGGCCGCACCAAACATATATAAATATATTTATATATATATCCACTCTATTACCCGGCTCAGTGATCTCAGTTTCTTTACTCTTATATGTTTGTAAATTGTACATTTTTTGCTTTAAAAATGATTGAATTATGCTGTTTTTATCTTCCGGTTACGGATTTTATGCCTTTAGTAAATCTGTATGCAATATGTTTAGAATTATCAGCAATTTTAAAGTTGTTTAATTGCCGCTAAGCCTGTTTTTAATGGAGGCCATTGATGTTTACATTTGAAACAGGAAACTAGTGGATTTGTTGCCAATCTAGAGAAACTTAGCTTCGCAACAACAAAGATAACGCATTCATTTATTATTGCCAATTCAATCATGCCTAATTCTTTCTGGAATGTTTTCGAGGAAATAAGCGTTTGAGATTTACTTCGTAATTTTTAATATAGACATTTTGAGTTTTTATGTATTTTTGTCTTCTCGCGAAGTGAGAACTGAATTAATTGAATGAGAAATACTCAATCGTCTGCGAAAAACTTTCTTTTTTGTTTTATTTGCTTAATTTCTTTTATACATAGTTCTATCTTTATTATAGTATTTAAATAGAACATGTGGCAACGATTAGATAATTCTTTAAATGATATACATTTTGTGCATTCTGAGTTATAATATGAAAGAAATATAATATTGTTAAGTAAACCTAGCGCCGGAGTGTCGCTATGGTAACAAAAGTGAATTTTAAAGAATGCATTTATTGTATTGTGGTTTATGCGCTGTCGGCGAAGTAGGTTTAATTCAATCTAATAAGTTTAAATAAAATGCAAGAAAAAATGCGTATAATTTAATATTCCGTACAAGGAAGTCATGTGGTGTACACATCAGATTTTTGAATTGAAAATAGGTCGACGTGTACATGGATACCGTGTATATGCAATTCTTAAAACAGCGGCAAAGGCGTCCAAAAAAAACTAGCAGGTTGCTGTAGTAGGGTTGGTCGTCAAATTTTCGCCAAAAAATCGCCAAGTTACCATAATTTGAAGATTAAGCCAAATTTTCAATATGTCTGCCGTCATTCATCAGCATTGCCTGTAGCCGAGGGACAATGTTGCAAACAGCACTGCGCAGCGTATCTGTAAGTATGGTAAGAAATTGCCGTTGTCTTTTAGTATCTCTAATGAGGTTGGACGATCAAGGTAGATATTCCAGATATTCTCCCAACCCAGAATCACACGGCCTGAGATCTGGGGACCTGAGAGGCCAAGCATGAAAGTGGCGGCTCAACACGCGATCGATGTGTAGCTTTCACACGTGTAGCAATATGGGGTGTAGCGCCATCTTGCACGAAGTCATACCTTCCACCTCACATACCTTCACTACAGCTCATTTCATACACGATTGTCATGCGAAGTCACTGACATTTTCCTGCCTAGCGCCATATGTTGGCCATTTTCTTCTTTCAACAAAACCTCGTGTCATTTCAAGCATATGTGTCAGTTTCTACCTATCTACATTATTTCGTGAATCACCGAATTTTCAATTGTTAACGGTCATGTCATAATACAAGTTTTATATCGATTTTACAAATATCTTGCTTATATACTTTTATATTTGCATAAGCACGAAAGGTACAATGATGAAATAATGATGAAATTATGAAATAATAAATACAAAACCGGACAGAATTTAAAGCAAATTTTTCCTTCTAATTCATTATTCATACATGCGAGATATAATCCTTTAGAATACAAGTAGAATTTGGGACATATATTGTAAGCACGTGTTTTTTGGTGAGGAGATATCTAATGTAAACTAGATCTAATATAAAATAGATCTAACGTAAAACAGAACGAATGTAAAACAGATCTAATATAAAACATATTGAACTGAGTAAAATATTAATATATTACTCTTTAGTACAAGCATAATAATAAACAATATTTACCTGTATCTTCTAAAACGGAAACTGTCATACAAAGAAATATATAAAAGCTTTGACAAAGGTCAAGAACTCACCTGAAAAGAAAAAAATAGGATCCAATTTAGTAGTGATATGTATACATATTATAAATATATTGACATTGTGCAACCATATTAAAAAAAACTATTCTAAATTACATATTCTTTGCTAAACACTAACATTAAATCAAATAAATTAATTCAAGCATTTAATACAAGTCATAATTTTATTTTGATTTGGGTTAGTATAGAAGAAATTTAAATTAGATCCTAATCTATATACATATAATAAAAGAAAGAGTCTGTCTGTGTGTGTGTCTTTCGTTCGCGCTGCGCGTAAGCTAATAGACCCACGGCTACGAAATTTGGTACATAGGTGCATCTAGACAAGAGCCAGTGCACCTCGAAGCGATTTTTTCGAAATTCGAATTAGACTTTTTTATTTTGTGTTTTGTGACGAAATCGCGTCATTTTGAGACATAATGGGCTATAGGAAAGCGAGATTTTACTCTACGCACTCCATTTTCACATCGTCATGAAACGTAGGCACTTAGCTATTTTACGAACTTAAAATAAATTTCGTGTTTCAATAAATCGATTCAATACCAATTTATATAACAAAGGGAGCTTAACACCTTTTCAACGGGATTTTTTCTAAAAAAAGTTTTTTTTTTTTTTAAATGTACAGTTTATTTTTCTTTGAATTTTGGACACGTTAAACTTTCATCCTTGCGACTGCTTTTACAAAACGTGTTTTGGAAAAAATTATATTCTTTTGTATTTTTGAATTTTTTTAAATGAAGTTTCCGAGTACACTTCTCACATCCCACATCTTTAAAAATGTCATTTTGGCAACAATGTTTTTGTCTTAATGTTGTTGATAGGTTTAGGACGAAATCGCATCATTTTGAATTGTTTCATTCTTTTAGAAATATGGGTTTGGCAACAATTTTCCTTTCTTATTGTTGTTGATAGATGTTGGATAAAATCGCATCATTTTGAATAGTTTCATTCTTTTAGAAATGTGGGTTTGGCAACAATTTTTCATCGTATTGCTTATGTCACTGTTTTTAAGAGATTGGCATATTTCATTGTCATTTTTACTTCTTTATACGAAGTAAAAAGGAAGTATTGTAATCGCGAAAAGTTTCAGGCAGCATATTTCGAAGAAAATATCCATTTTGACCGTTATCGAATCCAATTTAACGATGTTTTTGCGTGATATCTGTACGTAAGGACAGAATAAAAGACTCTTTTCCTTCGAAACAATAATAAAATTGATTTAAAATTAATTCTGAAGAGAAATTTTCGTACCGTCTGTACGAACGTATGTACGTACGTGCGTATCTCGCATAACTCAAAAACGAGTAGCCTCAGAACGTTGAAATTTTGTATACAGGACTGCTATAACATGTAGATGTGCACCTCGTATTTCGGTTGCAATCGGCCGGACCAAACGTATATAAATATATTTATATATATATCAACTCTCTTACCCGGCTCAGTGATCTCAGTTTCTTTACTCTTATATGTTTGTAAATTGTACATTTTTTGCTTTAAAATTAATTGAATTATGATGTTTTTATCTTCCGGTTAAGGATTTTATACCTTTAGTAAATATGTGTGCAATATTTTTAGGATTATCAGCAATTTTAAAGTTGTTTAATTGCCGCTAAGCCTGTTTTTAATGGCAGCCATTGATGTTTACATTTGAAAGAGGAGACTAGTGGATTCGTTGCCAATCTAGAGAAACTTAGCTTCGCAACAACAAAGATAACGCATTCATTTATTATTGCCAATTAAATCACGCTTAATTTTTCTTTTTTTTGGAATGTTTTCGAGGAAATAAGCGTTTGAGATTTACTTCGTAATTTTTAATATAGATATTTTGAGTTTTTATGTACTTTTGCCTTCTTGCGAAGCGAGAACTGAATTAATTCAATGAGAAATACTCAATCGTCTGTGAAAAACTGCTTTTTTTGTTTTGTTTGCTTAATTTCTTTTATACGTCATTCTAGCTTTATTATAGTATTTGAATAGAACATGTGGAAACGATTAGATAATTCTATTCTTTAAATGATATAAATTTTGTGCATTATGAGTTATAATATGTGTTCGGTGTCTTAAAGAGTATTGCTTGGCAGCATTGTTTTACGCCAAGCAGAGTTTGGCTTTAGTGTAACCCTAAAGTTATTTCGTTTTTGCTTCATTAGTATGAATGATTTCTGACTTGATGTAAGAGCATATGGTTGCTTGCTCTTAGCTAAGTTACATAGGTAACTATAAGCACATGCGTGTGCTAGTATTCAATAATGTTGTTTTTTTAAAATAAATTTGTTATTGTTAATATTACAGTCCACTTACTGAAGTTAAGTATCATTAAATAAGTTCGAGCTATCTTCGGCAAGAACAATATGAACGAAATATATACGTTAACTTTTATATAATTATTGCATTATATAACAGCTAACTTAGTTTCCCTTATATAATTATTATATAAGTTAACTGCTATATAATTAATTAAGACACAATAACACGCCGAATAAATACTAATTCAGAAGTCAAACAACAAAAATCAGCGTTAATTTACAAAATTTTCACAGGACTAGTTTCAATGGTTTTACCGAACCATCATCTTCAGCTGCAAAACCGCAAATGAACAAGATGGGAAATAATGTTTAGATAAGATAAGAAAGCCTGGACAAGAATAAGCAAGTGGCGCCATCTGTTGGCGAAACCAGAACTAAAACATAATTTCTCTAAAAGCCGAAGGCAAATTTGGATTGGAATTAGGATCGTTAACTAGAACAGAAAGATTTTTATGAATGTGAAATGCCTCTAGAAAATCCAGTTCTCCAATGGAAGATGTTTTTTGAATAATTTTGGCAGCAGAAAAATTGAAAGTGTGATTTTCGGACCAACAATGTTGAGCAACAGAAGACTTCTGTGTTTCCTTTTTTCTAACATATGCCTCATGTTCTTTGACGCGAAATTTTAAGGCTCTCTTAGTTTGGCCAATGTAAATTAAACCGCACTGGCAAGGAATCCTATAAATACCCCAGGAATTCATATCCGGAATGGGGTCCTTGAGTATAGAAGTTGGAATTTTATTGATGGGAGAGTAAACAACCCGAAAGTTAAATTTCTGCAAAATATGTGCAACTTTATAGCTAATTGATGGAAAGAAGGGAATGACAACAGAATTTTTATAATCTCCTAAAATAAGAGTGTGGCTTTTAGTGTGTTGAGATGAGAATTTTTTAACTGCTTGATTAATAATGTTGGGTGAAAAGCCCCTGTCAATAGCTATTGCTTTTAAATAATTTAGTTCTTCGTCAAGGGCTAGTTTGGAGGAGCAAACTTGAAGAGCACGGAAAACATAGGAATAAAATGAAGCTAACTTTTGTTTAGTCGGATGACATGATTTAAAGTGTGGTGGAAGGCAAACCGATGAAGGTTTACGGTAAACTGTAGTACTGAAGTTGGATGTGTTACGTGTGACCAGAATGTCGAGAAACGGAAGAGAATTGCGAGTCTCAAGTTCAAAAGTGAACTGAATAGCAGGATCAATAGAATTCATTGTTGAAAGAACTCTATTTAAATCATCTTTATTACCTTCAAACAGGGTAAAAGTATCGTCTACGTAGCGAAACCATGCCGGGAAGTTTAAAGTTTCAAACAATTTTGATTCATAATAATGCATGTAGATATCAGCCAGGATGGGACTGAGGGGGCTTCCCATGGCTAATCCCTCAGTTTGCTTGTAATATTTATTTTGGAAAACAAAATGTGTTTGTTTCAAACAGAGTTGAGTGAGAGAAATTAGCTCATCAATTTCGATGCAAGAGAAATGAAATTCGCGAAGTCTGGTTTCTAGACATCTTAATGCACCCTCCACTGGGACATTGGTGAATAATGATTTTACATCAAAAGAAACCATGAGTAAATTACGAGGAGAAATGTTTTTAACCTTTTTTACAAACTCTATTGAATTTTTTATGGTGTAAATGTTATTGTCTAATAGATTGGAAAATCTAGAAACTAAATATTTAGCTAATGGATACGAGGCAGTACCTAAATTTGATACAATAGGGCGGAAAGGAATACCACTTTTATGAATTTTGGGAAGAGCATATAATCTGGCACAATTCGCAACAGATGGGATAAGCGAATGTTTTAAGTTGCTTGAAATGATTTGCGAAGATTTGATCGCAGCTTTTATTTTGGATAAGTCCGAAGGTGAAGGATCTTTAGGGATCGGATTATATGGTCCTTCGTTTAAGAGTTTAGTGACACCATCGATGTAAGTGTTCTTATCCATGACGACTATCTGGCCACCTTTGTCGGCCTTTGAAATGACAATATCCGGGTTAGAATGAATCTCGCGCATTGTAGCTCTTTCTCTCGCAGTTAGATTTGGTTTCAAAGGTTTATTATTGAATTTCACATTATGAGCGATAAGATGCCTAATCATTTCTATCTGTGAATCTGAAACTTTACTGAACTTGAAAGCTTTTTCGATAGGAGCCAAAATCTTTGGAATCGAGGGTTTACAGGTTTGTGAGAAGTTAAAATTATATTTTAGAATTCTCTCTTGTTCTTCTGAAAGACTAACATTAGAAATATTAACTATTGGCTTGATGTTTACAATGGGAAGATTTTTTGAACTATTTGAACTGGAAGACTGTAAAAGAAGTTTTTCGAATTTAACTGCAAGGCTGTTTTTATGACGGTTAACTGCATTCTCCGTTCTAGACCAAGACTCATGGTTTCTTTTGATGTAAAATCATTATTCACCAATGTCCCAGTGGAGGGTGCATTAAGATGTCTAGAAACCAGACTTCGCGAATTTCATTTCTCTTGCATCGAAATTGATGAGCTAATTTCTCTCACTCAACTCTGTTTGAAACAAACACATTTTGTTTTCCAAAATAAATATTACAAGCAAACTGAGGGATTAGCCATGGGAAGCCCCCTCAGTCCCATCCTGGCTGATATCTACATGCATTATTATGAATCAAAATTGTTTGAAACTTTAAACTTCCCGGCATGGTTTCGCTACGTAGACGATACTTTTACCCTGTTTGAAGGTAATAAAGATGATTTAAATAGAGTTCTTTCAACAATGAATTCTATTGATCCTGCTATTCAGTTCACTTTTGAACTTGAGACTCGCAATTCTCTTCCGTTTCTCGACATTCTGGTCACACGTAACACATCCAACTTCAGTACTACAGTTTACCGTAAACCTTCATCGGTTTGCCTTCCACCACACTTTAAATCATGTCATCCGACTAAACAAAAGTTAGCTTCATTTTATTCCTATGTTTTCCGTGCTCTTCAAGTTTGCTCCTCCAAACTAGCCCTTGACGAAGAACTAAATTATTTAAAAGCAATAGCTATTGACAGGGGCTTTTCACCCAACATTATTAATCAAGCAGTTAAAAAATTCTCATCTCAACACACTAAAAGCCACACTCTTATTTTAGGAGATTATAAAAATTCTGTTGTCATTCCCTTCTTTCCATCAATTAGCTATAAAGTTGCACATATTTTGCAGAAATTTAACTTTCGGGTTGTTTACTCTCCCATCAATAAAATTCCAACTTCTATACTCAAGGACCCCATTCCGGATATGAATTCCTGGGGTATTTATAGGATTCCTTACCAGTGCGGTTTAATTTACATTGGCCAAACTAAGAGAGCCTTAAAATTTCGCGTCAAAGAACATGAGGCATATGTTAGAAAAAAGGAAACACAGAAGTCTTCTGTTGCTCAACATTGTTGGTCCGAAAATCACACTTTCAATTTTTCTGCTGCCAAAATTATTCAAAAAACATCTTCCATTGGAGAACTGGATTTTCTAGAGGCATTTCACATTCATAAAAATCTTTCTGTTCTAGTTAACGATCCTAATTCCAATCCAAATTTGCCTTCGGCTTTTAGAGAAATTATGTTTTAGTTCTGGTTTCGCCAACAGATGGCGCCACTTGCTTATTCTTGTCCAGGCTTTCTTATCTTATCTAAACATTATTTCCCATCTTGTTCATTTGCGGTTTTGCAGCTGAAGATGATGGTTCGGTAAAACCATTGAAACTAGTCCTGTGAAAATTTTGTAAATTAACGCTGATTTTTGTTGTTTGACTTCTGAATTAGTTGCTATATAATTATTAATACTGTTAAGTGAATCTAGCGCCAGAGTGTCGCTATGGTAAACAAATACTAGAGTGAATTTTAAAGAATACATTTATTCTTTTGTGCTTTATGAGCTGTCGGCGAAGTAGATTTCATTCAATAAAATAAGTTTAAATGGAATGCAAGAAAAAATGCGTATAATTTAACATTCCAATTTAATATTCCAATACAAGGAAGTCATGTGGTGTACACATCAGATTTTTTTATATATATAATACTCTGCAGAGTAATAGTCTGTGCAGTTTTTAAATTTAATGTTTGGTGTTTCCTTCAGGCATTTTTCCGGTACATTTAAAAGCCAGACGAAACCTGGCCACGTAGCTCGCTCCTAGTACATGACACAAAAATAACAAAACAAGTACAAGGTATTTTTCCATTGTGTAATTCTAAGGTTAGCGTTATACAATTTCTTGAATCAATGCACAATTATTTAATACTACAGACTGTTAATGATCCCATCAGTACAATATGCTAATTTGTATGCGTACATTACAGGATATTATTTTGTGTTCACATACTCTCACTCATGTTAAGGGGATTCATACACCTTAAACCCCTCATGATCTTCGAATATGTGACTGTTGCAAGAATTTGGATATTTTATTTATTTTAAAAGCAATTACTTCCAACTTTTTACAGCTGACTACGTATTATAGCTGCTCTGGGAACAGAACGTTTGTGTTGCCACAAATGTTTTTGTAATTTAATACTCTTTGTGACAAAATATTTCGCCGTGTTTCCACCTTGCTAGCATGATATTTTAAAAATGGCTAACGGTACATACTTGAAATTGGATGGAATTCTTTATATGGGCACTATTTTCTGACTGGACCAACAATCTGATGAATATTTTAATATTGAAAAATTTTATGGACGAAAACATTACAATTTTTTTTAATAAAATACATTTTATAAACTCTTCCAAATAAAATAAAATTTTAACATGAAATTTTTAGAATTTTAGGTTCACAGTAATTTACAATGTTATAAAAGCTATGTATTAAATATGGAATGAAATTATGGAACAGAATGTTTTAAACTGTGCGCGCAAGTTGGAAACATGACGAAAAATGTTGTTGACGAACAAAAACTTTCTGATTACTATTTCAGAAAGCAGTTATATTATGTAGTCAGCTGTAAAAAGTTGGAAGTAATTGCTTTTAAAATAAATAAGTTATCCCAATTCTTGCAACAGTCACATATTCGAAGATCTTATGGGTTTTAAGATGTATGAGTCCCCTTAAAGTTTTACCTCCACCTATGCCTGTGTAAAAAGGACGTAAAACATTAATCACTTTTCGTTCAGTTGCCAATTAACAATAGAAAACTTTTTATGCAATGGCGGGCCCTTGCTTGTTCTGTATTAGTCACTTCTAAGGCCATAAGTGGTGGCCATTTCATTGTGGTGGCACATAACTAGCGGCCGACGTTGCCTCCTATGTAGGGAGAGCCAGTTAAAACCATGCCATCTCTGGGATTCGAACCCACAGCAGGCTTTTCTAGTCACTACACCGTCTGGGAGGCACTATAGAATACAATACTAAAAAAAATCTGAAAGTTTTCAGATTTTATATTACGTCCAAACGAGTGTTTTGTGTGTAACCTTTATTTATTAAATATCATGTTCTTCGGACTTAAACCATAAAATTCAATTCAACGGTAATATCACAAAATAATTTTTAAATGAGCATTTCTTTAGAATTTCCGATACACAGTCTCGCGCGCTGGAATAAAAATGTTTTTTTTTGGGGGGGAGGGGTACAAAGGTGCATTTTGCCCTGAAAGATTAGGATAAGGAACGGGGAACGTGGGCACTATGCCTTTACCATTAGTTTAGCACCACGTCCACCATGATCTAGAGAACCCTTAAGACAACACTAATTCAAATACGTGAGTACATAATTGAAAATGAATGATCGATGGCAAAGAATTGTGGTATACCTTGGCAGTAAAATTGTTGCATTTGTGTAAATAACAAGTTACGATACATTTAACATAATACAATGTAAATACGAAGTCATATATGTTATTGCATAAGACTTCTAACAAGTTATATATCATTATACTTAATACATGACACAGCGCGAGGTTAAACGTTCGAGGAGAAATCAAACATATAACTATAGAGAGATTATAATATGATAAAAATACGGTTCAGTACGATAAAAATCCAGTTATAGGATGACAAAAATACAGTAGTTTACAGCAGATTACAGTAATGATGAATACAAAGGTATGGACTAATACAGTGGATGGACAAAAATATGGAAACACCTTGTGAAGTGCATGTTTGAAACGAAAGATTGATTTTAATGAAATATGTAGGTGGCGCTGGCGTTTTTGACTACTAACGCCACCTATACAACTTCGTAAATGTGTTAAACAGTTCAGTTGTTGTCGGAGTACTGTTATGTGAGGTTGTCACTGCATTATGTCAGAGTTAACAGACTTCGAACGTGGGCAAATTTTGGAGCACGTATGGTAAGTGCTTCCGTAAGCAAGGTAGCCGAGGTGTTTAGTGTTTCAAGAGGTACTGTATCGAAGAATTATTCCGCATATTTGAAAAGCGGAAAAACATCATCTGCTAAATCACAGCGCGGACGAAAGTGTGTCCTGAGTGATCGTGACACGATCATTAAGGGCAATTGTGACGAAAAATAAGAAGACCACAGCTGCAAAAGTTACTGCTGAAATGAATGTTGTGTTACCGAACCCTGCGAGTACCAAAACAATTAGAAGGGAGCTTCATAAACAGGGAATTGCTGGCCGTGCTGCAATCGAGAAGCCACTCATCAGTGATGCTAATGCCCGTAACAGGAAAAGGTGGTGTTTAAGTCATAAAGCCTGCACTATAGAGCAGTGGAAGCGAGTAATATGGTCTGACGAGTCTTCTTTGACATTGTTTGCCACTTCTGGCCGAGTTTACGTCTGGAGAACGCCATCTCAAGCCTATAATACAGACTGCTTGTTGCCAAGAGTGAAACATGGCGGGGGTTCTGTTATGGTTTGGGCAGCCATATTGTGTTTCTCTGCTAGCCCCATGATAACTGTGTCAGGGCACATGACTGCCAAGACTTATGTGAACATTTTGGCCGATCAAGTTCATCCCATGGTACAAACTTTGTTCCCCGATGGTGATGGTGTCTTCCAAGACGACAAAGCCCCTGTTCACACAGCTCACATTGTCCAGGACTGGTTTTCTGAGTACGAGGATGAGTTGTTCCATCTCCGCTGGCCACCACAGTCACCAGACCTGAATATTATCGAACCTTTGTGGTCTACGTTGGAACGGAAAGTGCGTTCTCGTCATCCACCGCCAACATCGTTATCTGAACTTGCCACCCTTTTGCAGGAAGAATGGTATAATATTCCCTTGGCAAACATACAGGAACTGTATTTATCCATTCCGAGAAGACTGCAAGCTGTTTTGGATGCCAACGGGTTTCCTACACCATATTAAGCAAAGAAACATGTTTTTCTAAAGGTGTTTCCATATTTTTGTCCAACCCCTGTATGTTCGCGGTAAAATACATTGAAAATATTATGCCAGTTAAAAATAGACGTGCATATGACATGATACAGTTTAAACAGTTGTAGTATACCTTGGCAATAAGGAATTGTTGCATTTGTGTAAATAACAGATTACGATACATTGAACATAATACAATGTAAATACGAAGTCATATATGTTATTGCATAAGACTTCTAATAAGTGATATATAATTATACATAATACATGATACAGCACGAGGGTAAACTCCTGAAGAGGAGTCAAACCATATAGTTGTAGAGAGATTATGTGTTGATACAAATACAGTACAGTATGATAAAAATTTGCCCTGAAGGACTAATAATTTCGTTTTGGCATTTTGCGTTGATTCACTACAACTATTGTTTCACTTTTCAAACTGTTGCCACCCAATATTATCGCCCTGTATTATATTTAAAGAAATTATATAATGAAGAATCTGCATGAATGTATGTAATGCTTCTCGCATCGTGATAAAACAACGTGTACCTAGAGCCATCAAAATTTGAATAAAGTAATCTTCCATAAATATGGGTATGTGGAAGCTTTAATTTAAATTTGAAATTTTTTTTATTATCTATTTCATATTTTGTAACACTTCAACGAATTTTGGATTAAAAAACTAAACTATTTTAAAGCGAGCAATGGCAACACTGTACGGGAAATGAAACATTTTTATCTCCAGCGCGCGAGTCTGCATATCGGAAATTCTAAAGATATGACGTTTTTAAATATTTTGTGATATTGCTCTTGAATTAAATTTTATGTGGTTTAAGTGTGAAGAAGGGTGTATTTAATAATTAAAAGTAACACACAATACATTAAAAAAGAGATCTATTGGACATAATCTAAAATCTAAATATTTCAGATTTCTTTTTCAATATTTATTTATTTATTTATTTTAATTATATCTCTTTTCACTACGTTCTTTCGCGGTGTAATTGAAAGATCATATGCCTAATAACCTCAAGTTTCGGATATCGAAAAATAAACATTTCTTTCTTGTTATTTTTAATTTTTATTTCTACTTATGCCTTATTTATTTGTTCGTATTTATGTATCACCTACAATTATAGAAATTTCATTTAACAATTCTTGTACATGCAAAGATAATTTTCAAATCAGCATATTTCTCGCTTTCGCGTGCACATAGCATTACGTGAATGAAATTGTCTTATTCTCATCTTCCTATCGGACTTGATACATATTTCAACAAAATTTACAATTAATTTTCTTTACCATCAAACATGATGCAGATTCCCAAAACCCTTCTAATTTAATATTCTTTCGAACTCGTGCAAATATGGGCGCATCCAATTACATCTAATTCAATATTTTCATATTCGCTTCCAACTTTATAAGCTATTTTAAGAAATAATGAAGCTTTTTATACATGTACTAGTTTATTTTCTTTCGCGTAACAAAAATAAAAATAAAGTAATTATCGTTCATCTTCTTCGGTGTTGCCAAAAATGAATAAATCAATAGTCCGCAACATTCATCTTCTAACCGGCGTTGACTTTAGCGAGTCGAGTTGTGTTGTTCGGCGAGGCTGCCTTTCATAACTAATGAAAGCGAACATAAATCAATTGGAGAAATGATAAAGGGAAGACGGATACGGTTACGAAGTTTGATTAAAATCGAATAAAAGATACTCTAGATGAAGTGTTACAAAAGGAAGTTGGCACGTGAAAAATGAAAAATAGGAAAGTTTCTTTACATTTTTGATCATAACTCATACGGGTAGAACTTTTATGCATAGCAGAATAAACACTAACGCGAAAATTTATGCAATACTTCATTTTTCATTTGAAAAAGGCCCTCATCAATGCCTGTTGAATATTGGGAGTTCGACCGGGGTTCGACCTGAGGCGAATAGCCTCACTCCATGAATGGTTTTTATGTTTTTGAAGGTATCTCCGGACCGAACTGCCGGTGTTCAGCGAATTTACCGCTCAGAATCTGGTGCGCCCAACAACAACAACAACAACAACGAAGAAGAATTTTTATTTATCTTTTTTGCTGTGTAACTACTTTGTGAGATACAATATTAAATTAATCATTTTATACCTCATTTTATCTGGAAATTGTTTGCAGAGACAATAGGTTATTTCGAAGCCGGAAAGATGAAAAATGAGCAACGCCTTCTCCTGGAATCGAACCACGGACCTCTGGAATACGCGCCCAGCGTGCAGACCACTACACCACGAAGGCACGCTAAGAAAGCGGAAGAAACACCTTATATGCTTCCCTTTTTAAACGGCGACTGGGGTTTTTAGGGGACCCAATCGCCAAATCCTGGGTGTGGAGAATCCTTATCCACAACCCGTATAGTTCGGGCGCCACTGTAGAGACATTAGGTATTTATTGGAAGCAGGCAAGATAAAAAATGAACAAACAGGTTCGCCTTTCAAAGGGCGACCGTGGTTTAGTTTACCCCGTGTAATTCTGAGTGTGCAGAATCATCATCCTACACCCTTTTGGTTCGGGCGCCACTGTAGAGACACAGCGTAGTATTGGAAAGCAAGAGCCATGAAAATTGAGAAACGCCTTTTCAGGGAATTGAACCACGGACCTCTGGAATTTGTGCCCAACGAGCAGACCACCACACCACGAAGGCACGCTAAGAAGGCGGGAGAAACAACTTATATGTTTAGGAATATTTTCTAAAATGATTATTTATATAATGAGTGTTTAAATGTTACCCAATTTGCACCTAAACATTTCGCTAACCTTCCAAAGCTATAGGCAATGTATTGTCCTTGGTTTGGTTTATTTGATTATGGTAAAGCCCTCGAGGGCTATCTGCATAAAGGTAGGGATTCCTTCCGGGAGAACTTTCTAAAGGAAACTGGCTGGTGTACACGTTACACATGAGGTAAACACCCATGCAGCCAGCGTGTTCGTGAGATTCGAAAATCGTACCGAACTACCAGTTTTCGGCGACTTTATCACTCGTCCGTTGGTGGGCACAGGTGAGGCCAATATGGAGGTTCTTTTGGTTTATTTAGTTACGGCAAAGCACTCGAGGGCTATCTGCCTAACAGGTAGTAGTAGTAACGGAGGATGTGGGCACCATCCCCGTACCGTTACGGTTAATGGGTTCTGCCCACTTCCGCCTAGTATTTATTAATAAATAAAAGGTTTTTACATTGCCATATATCGTGCCATATAGTGCCATATAAAAAAATAAATAAAAATAAAAATTTTAAAGTAGTTCTTTAGAGTGCTTCATGAAGCGTATCTTTGTAAGTAATTCTTTATTAAATGTCGAAATTTGTCCTTAGTAAAGAGCGTTTGAAACTTATTCCTTCATTCTTCTTCAAGAAGTTTTCTTTCATTCTTCTTCTTTTCTTCGTTCTTCTCTTTCCTTTAATCTTCCTTTCATCATTTAATCTTCGTTAAATCTTCCTTTCTTCTATCTTAATTTCTTTCCTCCATTTTACATGTATTTTCTTCCTATATCTCCTCTATCTTTTTGCTTAATATAGTGAATAAGAAATCCATCTTTATGAATTACTTGTTAACATATTCTTTCCACCTTCTACGCCTTCGTGGAGAACGTTCTAAGGGAAACTGACTCGTATGCACATTACATAATGGGAAAACCTCTAAAACGCCCATGCGGCTAAACCATTCGCCGGGATTCGAAACCCGAACCGAACTACCAGTGTTCAGCGACTTTACCGTTCGGCCGCTATTGGGCTATTCTAGTGAAGAACATGGAAAGAGGAAATTATGGTAAATACTTAAATCATAGCTGGGCAGAACGTCCTTTAACTTAAAATTCAAAAATTCAAACACTAATTAAGTAAAATTTGTAAAATCAAATTAAAAGTTTACTTGTAGAACGTCGGGTGGATACAAAAATAAAACGTGACAACTCTTAACCAACGCTTCTTGCGGATTATAGAAGTGTGATACATTAAATATGTAAAAAACAAATAGTAAAATAATATACCTAGTGAAAAGGCTCTTAATTATACTGGACGTCTAAGCATAACTACTAGCAAACGCCAAGAAAGCTCTCATAAAAGCATGCATGGATTCAGGGCCGGATTTAGGCTTGATGAGTCCCTAATCTATTTGAAATTTTGGGCCTTTTATTAGTCCTATACTATATTTACAATTTTTTGGGAGGAGCTAAGCTATAGCTTATGAACTTACAGTGGTGGCCAAAATTGTGGACACTTTTGGAAATTTTTATGTTTTTGAAATTTGTGTGCTTATAGAAAATGTTACGTTTCGCAAAATGCAAACTTGTATATATCATTTTAAAGAGAATTTATTACAGAATTCAATACAAAACGCAAAATTCAATTATTTGCAATACAAAAAAAAGTTATATGTACTTTAATATAAATAAAAAACACAGTTATGAAGTGGTTTGTAATGTCTAGCCTTCCTGGCCAATCACAACTGTTCTTGTTCTGAGAACCAATCAAATGTTGGTAACTGCCAGTAGAAGCTGACATCATGTTTACACTTGAAACAAATCATTATTTTGCTTTGTTCTGTAGAAGGAGGACCTGTTTCTGATACACTGCAATTACAAGTAGGAAGTTTTGTAAAAATTTTTAATATTTAGTCAAGAAGCAATGCCATCAAATAAAACAGTAGATTGGACACCTAGAAAGAGATGTAATATTATTGTGTTACGAGAAAGTGGTCTTTCCTATGCTGACATTGCAAGACGGTGGGTGGTTCAGTGACTACATCTGGAGTCCGAAAGTTTTGTTTACGACATCAGGAGACAAATTCAATAAAAAACAAAGAAGGAAAAGGCCGAAAAAGGTGCACCACATCTATTGATGACAGAAGAATAAAATGACTACGTCTCCAAGATAGAAAATGTCATCAGTGGTCATCAGAAGTGATCTGAATGATGCTGGTGTTTCCGTCAGTTCAAGAACAATCAGGAGAAGATTAACAGATGTTGGACTGAGAGGTAGAATTCCACGCCTTATCTTAATTTTCAGAAAAAAGCCTTATCTTAATTTTCAGAAACGAAAGAAAAGACAGCAGTGGGCAAAGGAAAACATTAATTGGTCAGATGATCAGGGGTCACAAATTGTATGGAGTGATGAAACTAAGATATCGTTATTCGGTAGTGATGGGCGAAAATATGTAAGACGTAGAATAGGAGAAGAGCTACATCCTGACTGCATTCAAGCAACTGTGAAGAACCCAGTTAATGTTATGATATGGTCACGCATGTCAGCAGATGGTATTGGTCGCCTTCATGTCACCGATGGGACACTGAATGCCCGAAAATAAATTGACACTATTGTAGAACCAAAACTTCTACCTTCCATCAGAGATTTCTTTCCCAACAATGCTTCGTTTATTTTTCAGCAGAATTCTGATTCTTGCCACACGGCCAAAATATGGAAAGAGTGGTTTCGTACAAAGACCATTAAATTGTTTTCATGGCCAGGAAACAGTCCTGACCTCAATCCTATCGAAAATTTGTGACACCGTTTGAAAGTTCTTGTCCGAATAAGGCGCCCTTCAAAGAAAGGGGAACTAATTGAGGCTATAATTGTTTCCTGTCATCATGTAATAACGAAAGAAGAGCTTAAAACTCTTGTCAGCTCAATGAAACGTCGATGTGAAGCTGTAATCAAAAATAAAGGGTATCCTACGAAGTACTGATAACTCACTGCAATCATCACTATCTAATGTATATCGAAAACTATTATCGTTTAACTTTTTTGTATTGCAAATAATTGAATTTTGTGTTTTGTATTGAATTCAGTAATAAATTCTTTTTAAAATGATATATACAAATTTGCATTTTGTGAAACGTGACGTTTTCTATAAGCATACAAAGTTCAAAAACATAAAAATTTCCAAAAGTGTCCACAATTTTGGCCACCACTGTACATGCACAATTGCTGTTTTTTACTGAGAAGAGAACTGAACTAAGCATATTAAAATCTTTGCAGTTTTGCACGAGTTGGTGGATTTGGAGTGACTGACCACAACACTCGATAAGGAATGAAAACACAATGTATTTAGCCAATATTACTCGGAACAGCTCCAAAATGACGTTTACAATCGTCGAAGAAGTACTATAAACACGCTGAAGCAATCATCAACACAACCTTCAGGCTGTTAGGGTGTAACGGTGAAGACAGCTTCACGGCAAAGCACCAGAGTGCAGCTCCCGACTCGGTTCGGTCGTTCTCGGAACTCTACGTACTCTCTACGTACTCTCGAGACTTCGGTCGTTCTCGGAACTGTACCTACTCTCGAGACTTCCCACGCTACAACTCGCGATGCACTCGGCAATACGCTCGACAGACTCGACGATACTCTCGACGACCAACTGGACACTAGACTGACGATCAACTCGCTAGACTCTCACTGACTGACTGACTGACTGCTACTTCTTGTGCAGGCAAGGTTTATACAGCTCCTGGACTGCCTTCGAGAACATTCTGGTCCAAACCGGTAAGAATTCGGACAGGTAAGAAGAAGGTTCTCCATCCGTCTATGGCATATCACCATTTATGTCACCAAATGGGTAATTTCTCACCAAATATTGTAAAACTTGCCTTCCATTGCCGTGTTCTGGCAACTCTAAACTCTTGTTGCGGGGAAGCTATCTTACCGCAGCTGGGCATTTCTAACAATACTTTTGAATATTGTATCAGCAATATGGGCCGGTTTCTGTTTATTAAGACTTTTATAATGTGTAGAAATATTAGGTATTTTTTTTTTAAAGCAGGAGTCATGAAAATTGAGCAACGCCTTTGCTGGGAATTGAACCACGGACCTCTGAAATACACTCCCAGCATGCAGACCACTACATCACGAAGGCTCGCTATGAAGACGCGTGAGAAATACCTTATACATTCCCCTTTTTTAAAAGGCCGACTGGGGTAGGGGACCCAATCGCCAAATTCTAGGTGTAGAGAATCATCATCCACCAACCTTTTAATACGGGCGCCACTGTAGAGTCATTTGAGAATTATTGAAACAAACAAGAAATTAGCAACGCCTTCGCCAGGCATCGAGCCACGGACCGCTGGAATGCGCACCTGGCTTGCAGACCACTACACCACGAAAGCACGCTAAGAAGGCAGGAGAAATACCTTATAAAAGGTCTCACGATGAATTAATTGTAATAATGGATACGATTGACTGTATCACAGAGATTTATTCGCATTGCGTCCAGTCTCGTCTACAACAAGAAAAAAATTAAATATCAAAGTACGCCCTTTTCCTTTCTGCAAAATTTTTCTATATACAAAATTCCACTTGAAAACTTTTCTATATACAATTCCGCTTGAAAACTAAACGAGGTATCGAAACTTCGCAATCGATTACAATGTGCAAAGAATATCAGCTATTCGTCATCGATGGTGAAAGGACAGTCTGTGGGCAGCGATCAGGGTTAAACACAAGAAAATAGCGTTGTGTCCACAAATCCACTCTGTTACCCGGCTCAGTAATCTCAGTTCCTTTACTCTTATATGTTAGTAAATTATGCATTTTTTCTTTAAAAATGATTGAGTTATGTTGCGGTTAAAATTTTTATGCCTTTTTAATCTGTATGCGATAGTTGTAGAATTATCAAGAATTTAAATGTTGCTTAAGTGCGGCTGAGACAAATTTGTTTCACCATAGCAGCCATATTTGTTTACATTTGAATCTTAGCAGAAAAGTGAATTAAGTCAGTTTCTGCACCTTCAGTGTCTTTTTGCCGATGTGACCAAAAGGAAACTTTCTGTTTTGTGCACCAAAAAATATGTCTTCTTACCCGCTGTCCGAATTGCTTGTTTTTGCGTAGAAACTCTAATTTTCAATGTACATTTTTTTTTAAAAAAAATGTTTTAGCTGCGTTTGAGGTGTTTTATGTTTTTCTATATTTTTCAAATTTTAATGAAGATATTTTGAGGTTTTAAATGTTTTTGACGAGTCGCGAAGTAAGAACTGAGTTAATTGAATGGAAAATCTGTCTCAAATGAAATTCGAAGAAATAAGTTTAAATTAAATGCAGAAAAAACTGCGTATATTTTAATATTCGGTAGAAGGAAGTCATGTGGTGTACATATCAGATTTTTTATCAATGTAGAAGAATAGAAGAAAAACAGGCCAAAAAAAAACATAAAATTATCTAAAAATCTTTTTCAATTGGTGAATTGGGTTTTCTTGAAGCTTTTCACATTCTCAAAGATTTACCTTGTTTAAGTTCTAATGCTTTTAAAATTTTATTAACGCAATTTTTCAATGTCGTTACTATTTTTGCCGATAGATGGTACTACGTCCTTGTAAGCTTTACTGCCGTAGGTTATAAATAGGACCGTTGTATCCGTTGCTTTCCAGTCCTGCAGATTTTTTTGCGCATGATGAAGAGGGAGTTGCACCTTTTATCCCTCGAAATCAATTGAGTTTTTGACTAAATCTACGCCATACACAAGGTTGATTTTATATTACGCTGTAATATGATTTTTCAAACGCAGATAATTTTTATACAACGGTTTTTTTATGAAAACCTAGAAAGGTGCGCTAATTAATAAAAACATATACACATTAATAAAATATAAACTCATGTAGATATCTGATAATAAACCCTAAACTTTATATCTCATACAAATAAAAATTTCGAAAACGCAGATAATTTTTTATAACGTTTTTTTTAATGAAAACCTAGAAAGGTGCGCTAATTAATAAAAACATATACACATTAATAAAAATATAAACTCATGCAGATATCTGATAATAAACCCTAAACTTTATGTCTCATACAAATAAAAATTTCCAAAACGCAGATAATTTTTTATAACGATTTTTTAATGAAAACCTATAAAGGTTCGCTGATTAATAAAAACATTTACACATTAATAAAAATATAAACTCATGCAGATATCTGATAATAAACCCTAAACTTTATATCTCTTATAAATAAAATATGAGTTTATACATATTTGGCTGGCAAGAAAAACATTTGATCTTTACCTACGGAAGCATACAAAAAGACACATCATGAAAATCAAGAAACGTTTATTTATGACTTTAACGTTTTCTTCATAAAATGAATGTTATGTATGCAGCGTTGATTCAGATCTATCTTTGATATTGCATTTCTCAAATAACGCATTTTCAATGCGTCGTTGCTAAGTTACAAAAGCGTTTGGAATGTAATCTTTTCAAAAAAAAAATTTTTTTTTTCTGTCCATGCAGTAACACAAACGCTGCCTCGAAATGCTGATCAAATATCGTCTGAAGAGAAAAAAGAATATTTTCTTTGACAAAATGGGCAAACATTATGTTTTATACATGATTTAAAAGAGAGCTGTTGGGAAAGAATTTAATATGGAAATATCCATGCTTTGGATTTAAATGCAGGAATTCAGTTCTAAATTGCGAGATGTGATTAGGCCTAAAATTACTTTCAAGCACTGGTTAATATGTTCCTAATGTAATGCAAAACAAATACATCAAAAAACAATCTAAGTAAACCTTGCCAACATGACAATATATTATATTATACGCACTTTTTTTAACGCACGGAATATTAAGTTATACGCCCTTTTTCCTTGAATTTCATTTAAAATTATTTACTCGAATTTCATTACAGATATACTGGGTGGCCATAATTAAACTGACAGTGCTCAGAGTGTTCTGTAGCGCGATCTATTTGCGAGAATGACACCACATTTTGTAGGAAGATTAAACAAGATGGGTGACGAAGGATTCCGCGAAAAAAAAAAAAAAAAAAATTAGTTCCAAAAGTCACCGCTAGGGGAATATTTGGCGCTGTGTAATAGAAAACACAGTGTTAGCAAATGCAAATTAATACGGAATAAAATTACCTTTTATTATGATATGCCTTATGGAATATGGATATGACTTACAGTACGGTATGGAAAATCTTACGAAAGATTATCAACCTCTATCCGTACAAGATCAGGCCGTGTACAGGATTTACTGTACCCCGAACATGATAAGCGATTGACTTTTGCTCTTACCTTTCTGCCAGGATGGAGGTGGTTGATGTTTGGCCGTGATGGATGATCTTATGGGGAAACTAGGCCCACTTCTACCCGAATGGTACTGTGAATACCCAGAACTGCCGAATTTGGGATGACAAATCACCACATGCAGTCACAGCCATTCCCTTACATTCACCAAAGGTAACTCTTTGGTGTGGGTTCACAGCGCAATTTATCGTAGGTCCATTCTTCTATGAGAACATTACCCCGAAAGGATCGGAAATCTGTTCTGTTACTCGAGAGAAATATTGCCACATGTCGAACAGCTTTGTCATTCCGGCACTTCAGCAAAGACAATGCCTGGGGAAAATCATTTTCATGCAAGATGGAGTCCCTCCACACGTTGCTGTACGGGTGCAACAGATGCTACGACAGAAATTCACAACAGAAAGAGTCATTAGCCGCTACTTTCCAACTGCGTGGCCACCTCGGTCGCCTGATCTTACCCCATGCGACTTCTGGCTATGGGGTTACCTTAAGTCCAAGGTCTATCAAGGAGTCTCCAGGGCCTGGCTACGTTGAAGGATAACATATCACGGACTGCACGGGAGATTCCTGCAGACATGTTACTTTCTGCTGTTGGGCATACAGTGCACAGAATGCAATATGTGGTCCACAACAACGGCAGCCACACTGAACCTCATTTGAATGCAAAATAAAAGGTAATTTCCGTATTGATTTGCATTTGTTAACACTCTATTTTCTATTACACAGCGCCAAGTATTCCCCTAGCGGCGACTTTTGGAACTTTTTTTTATGCGGAATCCTTCGTCCCTCGTCTTGTTTAATCTTCCTACAAAATGTGGCGTCCTTCTCGCAAATAGATCGCGCTACAGAACAGTGTGAGCACTGTCAGTTTAATTTTCATTGAATTAATTCAGTTCTCACTTCGCGGCAAGGCAAAAATACGTAAAATCTCAAAATATCTTCATTAAAAATTGAAAGATAAATAAACATAAAACACTAACTACAGTTAAAACAATTAAAAAAAACAATTTTTACACTTAGAATCTCTACGCAAAAGCAAGGCCATTCTAGCAGCGTGCAAGAAGACACATTTTCAGTGCACAAAATTTTAAAGTTTCCTTTAGGTTTCCTTAGGTTTGAATTGTTGATACTTCTACAACTACTGCATGCAGATTAACTAAAGAAAGACCGAAAAGGGAGGTGCACAGCACCATGTTAATAGCAGTCCCTTATATACAAAATTTTAAACGTTCTGGGTCTACTCCTTTTTGAGTTATACGAGATACGTACGTACAGAGGCTACGAAAAAAATCTCTTTTGAAACCAATTTAAATCGGTTTTATAGTTCCATTTGGATAAAAAAGAGTCCATTATTCTGCCCTTAAGTAGAGATGTCACGCAAAAATAGTGGTAAATTCCATTCGATAGCGGTCAAAATGCTTATTTTCGTATAAATATCATACCAGGAATTTTTCGCGATTACAATATTTCGTACAAAGAAGTAAAAACGAAGTTATTGTTGTATTTTGCAAGTTTTTATACGAGGGTCATGCTAAACGTTTGAAATAGAGCAAATAAACTATGATATCCTAGGTATATTCAAAATACGTATGTATACTTATTTAAGATTTAATTAGAAGATCAAAAATCCTTTCACACCTGACTCTTTGATTCCAGTTTTGTTTCAGTATTGATTAGAATCGGGACAATGTTTTTAAAACGTTTTAGTTCACGATCACTTGAAACTGAAAGCTTATATCTGCTAAAAATTTTATGAAATTATTAAATATGCAAATGCATGATAATATTAAACATATCACTACCTCGAAATTGATCAATTTCATTTCTAAGTAATCCTAAATAATGAGTATATGTTCTAAAAGAAGGAAACAAGAACTAAATGCGGATTTTGGTAATATTGAAAATGCGTTTCATTTATTTTCTCCCCCCCTCCTTTTTTGTGCTTAAATTAAATTATCGAAATTAATTTAATTAATTTCGATTTAAGATCTAATTAATTAATTTCGATCAAAAAAATTTGTAGGACTGGAAGGCAACGGGCACAACGGTCGTATTTATACCCTACGGCAGTAAAGCTTACAAGAATGTAGCGCCATCTGTAGGCAAAAATTAACGAAATTGAAAAATTACGTTAATAAAATTTTAAAAGCATTAGGACTTAAACAAGGTAAATCTTTGAGAATGTGAAATGCTTCAAGAAAATCCAATTCACCAATTGAAAAAGATTTTTGAATAATTTTATGTTTTACTTTGGCCTTTTCTTTTTCTATTCTTCTACATTGATAAAAAATCTGATATGTACACCACATGACTTCCTTCTACCGAATATGAAAATATACGCAGTTTTTTCTGCATTTTATTTAAACTTATTTCTTCGAATTCCATTTGAGACAGATTTTTCTCATATTTCACACATACATGTTTCAAACAATGTACAGCGTAATTACTTATATACAGTATGAAAATTTCTGATACATATAAATACCTATCACTTTGGCCAAACAGTAAAAGATCTATAGAAACATTAGGTTATTTGGAAGTAGGAGACAAGAAAAAGTGATATTCCCTCACTGGAACTTAAACTTCGGAATTCTAGAATACGCGCCGAGTGTGCTGGCCATTACACATCGAAGGCATGCAGAAAGGAGGAACAGAATACCTTATATAATCCTCTTTTTAAATGGCGACTAGCGATTAGGAGACCCAATTGCCAAATCCTGGTGGTGAAGAATCATCATCCACCACCTTTCTCAGTTCGGGTGCCACTGTACAGACATTAAGTTATTTGGGAGCAGGAAACATGAAAAATATGCAAGTGTGCTGACCATTACACCACGAAGGCATGCAGAAAGGTGGAAGAGAATACTTTATAGATCCCCAAGTGACGTTACTTTTTATGCATGTTAATTCATGAAACTAAGACTTTCATTGAGATTTCTGTAAATGAGCTTGAATATAGTATTAATACGGTGTATTTAATTATGGCAAAGCACACTAGGACTATCTGCCTAAGGGGAGGGATGCGTTCGTGGAGAACTTTCTAAGGGAAACTGGCTCGTATACACGTTACACATGGGGAAAACGACGAAAACACCCATGCAGCCAGCCCGTTCGCGGGATTCGAACCTCGGACCGAACTACCAGTGTTCAGCGACTTTATCACTCCACTCGGGCGCTGGTGGGCCTATAGTATAATTATATTTTTTATTCGTAGCGTATGTTAGTCACTGTCCCAAACACCCTCTGCAGTCCCCAAAGGGCTATTAATTTTATTTTGCCATTTAGCGTTGAAATCTATTAATGTCGGTTCACTTTTTCAAATTGTTAGCACCAAATATTAGAGCCCTGCGTTATATTTAAAACAATTAAATAATGAAGAATCTGCAGAAATGTATGCATGTTTCTCGCATTGTTATCAAACAACTTTATGTAGAGCCATCTAGTTTCGAATGACGTAATCCTCCACCGAATATGGATATCTGGAGGGCCCTAATTTGGAATTTGTTTTATTACCGATTTCATATTTTGTAACACTTTAACGAATTTTTGATTTAGAAACTCGACGATTTCAAAGCGAGTAAAGGTAACACTGTACGGGGGAAAAAGAAAAAAAAAAAAAAAAAAAAAGAAAATTTTTTATCTCCAGCTCCATTTTTTATCTCCAATAAATAGATTGTTGAAGAATCATCAATGTAGTCGTAGCTTAATTATCAGACGATAGTTTTAAAAAACAAGGATCCATTTATTATATTTCAGGAGAAAATAGCAATTACAAAAATCTGATCTCCGGAGTAAATAAAAAAGAACTACTAATAATATTTTGTATGAAGTTTACTGCATCGTGACATTTAAGAAAAAAATCCCCGATATTCCTTTTGCGAGTCTTTTTATAGCGTCTGGAAAGGCGGAGCTTCCATGAAATGACGTCAGTCTCGTCAGCCAATCCAGTTCGCTTGAAATATTTCAGAACATTCTATAACTGTACGTGTAGAAAAGGCGGGAAAAACAACTTGACTACGGGGCTGTGGATTTAATTCCACGTACTTTCAAATAAGAGAACGTCGCCATTAAAAATGAAAAGAGCATACAGTTAGAATTTTAATTGTATTCTTGACTATGGAATTTTATTATTACAAATATATATATATTTGTTATTGATAGAAATATACTTCATTGTTTTCTATGCATAGAGATCTGTGTTAAATATCTTTTTAAATTTATTCAAGTATTGTATTTGAAGCCAGCGATAAGCAAAGATTAAATTTATTTCATTTTAAGCAATTGTTTTTTTAAGCTTTATTTAATTTTCAGATATTTGTTGGAACATTAAGGTATGCATGCAAATTAGGATCTTTTTTATGCGGGAAACGTCAAAAATGAGCAATTCCCTCGCCGGGACTCAGACCAGGAGCTCTGGAATACGCGCCGAGCGTGCTAACCTTTACACCACGAAGGCATGCAGAAAGGAGGTAGAAAATACCTCATATACTACTCCTTTTAAAAGGCGACTGGGGATTAGGGGACCCAGTTGCTAAATCTTGGTGGTGAAGAATCATCATACACCACCTTTTATTGGGGCGCCACTGTAGATTTATTACGATATTTTGAAGCAGAAGGCATGAAAGGTGAGCAATGCCCTCCGGCCGTACCTCTCGATAAGCGCCTAGTGTGCTAACAGTTACACCACGAAAGCATGCAGAAAGGAGAGATAAAAATACCTTATATATGTTGTTCATTCTTCCCTACCCATCTACGAAAGCACCAGTTTTAATTGTGCATTTCGAAATGAGCATTACAAACGGTTAAATTTACAACTTTGAAAAAAATGGTTTGAGATAAAACAAACTGAAATAAACAAAACAAAAGTAGGATTTAATTGAAAACCTGTCACATATCGAATGTCCGCAAATGTTTCAAAGTGATGTAAAAAAAATCTATTGACTTTATGCCAAGAACCCATTAAGGGGACTCGTACATCTTAAAACCCATAAGATCTTCGAATATGTGACTGTTGCAAGAATTGAGACAACTTATTTATTTTAAAGGCAATTACTTCCAACATTTTACAGCTGACTACATAATATGGCTGCTTTCTGAAATAGTAATCAGAAAGTTTGTGTTGCCATAAATATTTTTATAATTTAATCCGATTTGTGGCAAATGTTTCGTCATGTTTCCACCTTGCGCGCACAGTTTAAAACATTCTGTTGCATAATTTAATTCCATATTTAATATATCGCTTTAATAACATTTGGAAACGACTGTGAACCAAAAATTCTAAGAATTTTATGTTAAATTTTTATTTTATTTGGAGTCGAGTTTATAAAATGCATTTTATTAAAAAATACGTAATATTTTCGTACATAAAATTTTTTAGTATTAAAATATTCATCAGATTTTTGGTTCAGTTAGAAAATAGTGCCCATATAAAGAATTCCATCCAATTTAAAGTATGTTCCATTAGCCATTTTTAAAATATCGTGCGCGCAAAGTGGAAACAGAACGAAAAATTTTGTCACAAAAAGTGGATTAAATTACAAAAATATTTGTGGCAACACAAACTTTCTGATTACTAGTTTCCAAAGCAGCTATATTATGTAGTCAGCTGTAAAAAGTTGGGAGTAATTTGCTTTTAAAATAAATAAAATATCCCATTTCTTGCAACAGTCACACATTCGAAGAGCATAAGGGGTTTAAGGTGTAAGAGCCCCCTTAAAACATGTCAATGAAATAAGTCCTGAAATTTTAAACCAAGAATCTATTGATTTTATGCCAAGTACCCAATACTGGTTTTCAATTTATTACATCTATCTTGCAAATGCTGCTTCACGGCGCTCTGACGAACAAAAAATACAGTAAAAAACTTGATATAAATAGGACAAACAGTTTTATTTTGGCCAGTAATTTATGTTGTCTTCAGCTATTTTATTTCCAATTTTTATTTCTTATCTGCAGACGACATAAACATAAAATTCTCCGTGATGGTACACTATAAAAACATGCCGTTTTACGAGAAACGACTTTATTAAGCTTCTTGGTGCCATCCTAGGCAACTCACTTAAGATCTTGAGTGAAGGATGCTGACATATTGTTGTTTCAAGAATTACGTATCTTGCATTAAAGTGATGCTATATAAATTCCTTCTGAATATAATCTGCATGAGAATTTGAATATTTAGTATTTTTATATTCTTGAAGCCAGCTTGGACAGTTTAAGTTTTTCTTGTATGCATTCTTGGGAAAGGTCTGGCACTACAAATGTTTGTTCTTTCTATTTTTCGGGTTTTTAGGCTGTCCCGGTATTGATCTCCCCCCTCCTGCAATTTGACAGATTATCGTTTCTGAGAATAGTTACGTTAGAAGGTCTTTAGTTTATTTTCCCTCGCAAATGGCTACTTCGGAGAACATCATTTTTCAGTTTTTATATTTGAAATTACAAAAGTATGTAGCGTGCCAGGGTAATGTCCTTTCATGATATGATTTTAAATTCAAACTGAAAATCAAATTCTGAATCATTTCAGATTTTATATTACTCCCAAAGGGGGTTTTTAAGGTGTAGTGTGTTATTAAATGTCATGTTCTTCGCAATTAAATCATAGAATTAAATTCAATAGCAATGTCGCAAAATAATTTAAAGAGAGCATATCTTTAGAGCATACCCACCTGGGATAACACCCTTTGGCCTAAAATCGAGATAATAATTTTTTAACGTATCACATTTATTTTATTCTTACATAATACAAGTGTTTCAGCAATTTTATATCAATATTTAATTTATAAATTTTGTTAAAGATTTTCTCTTTCTTTACTGTGTGCCTCCGTGGTGTAACTCGACGTACAACAGAGGTTGACAATCAGAAGTTTGTTAGATCGAATCTAAGCTAAAGCATCCTCAATTCTTCTACTTAAAAAAAAAAAAAAATTCTAAATTGTACTCCAGAGGTGTCTGATTAAAATGTGATAGACGATAAGTTGTCATTATCTGGATTTTGTGACTCTATCTCCTCTTATCCAGTAGCTATTTTAGCGGAAAAGTATGTAAGGAATTTCTTCCTTCATTATCACTTGCCTTCGTGGTGCAAATGGAACATGTATAGCCAGAAGTAAGCAGAACCGAGGTTCGAATTCTGGTGAAGACACAGCTGATTTTTTGTTTTGTTTCCTATGGTAAAAAAATTCTAAGAGACTCTGTAAATAGCACTCGAACTAAAAGCGAAAATTTAGCGACTGGGCCCACTTCACTGCAGTCGCCGTTTCAATTTTCCCCTTCCATGCTGCGTGATTTTGGGGTGTAATTACGGCTGGCAGTCGGAAGATCCAAAGCGACGGCATTACTGATAATTCAGTTTAGGCTTTCTAATTACTGTACATTTTTATAACTATTTACACTATTAATATGCTATAGAAGAATTTTTAATTCCATATATTACGCACATCAGGTACATTGCGAATAAATAAATAAATAAATAAATGCGTCAGTTCTATATCTCCCGTTCTACTGGGCGGATTGACGAAATTCAACTTGCGGTTTTCATGTATCAAAAGCGCGACTTAGGATATGTATTAGATCTTTATATAGCATTGTTCTAACATAGGTATTTTGACATGAAATCGGACTTTTGTTGAACTGACATGCCAATTTTTTTTTCATATTTCAATTCTACGACTCAAATGACGCCAAACTGCCAAGTTTCGTAAACATCGCAAGAGTAGTTTTAAAAAAAATAGCTCTCAAAATTCTAGATACACAATTTTAATTTAGTTTGATAAATATTTATTAATATCTCTTTTAAAAAAACTTATTTGATTCTTCTTAGTTCATTCCAAGTAACATTCGCCCATTTTTTAAAAAAATTTTATAAATTTTTCGAAAACCAATTTGAATTATAATGTATAAAACTTTTACTATTAGTTTAAAGTAGATATATTTGTGAGCAAAACAGCAAAAAATTAGAGTTTTTTTATTCAGAATTTCCGTGAATTTATATATTGGTGAGTTTTGAAATTTGGCATATTTTTCTAAGCGATAATGACGAAAACAGGTTGCTATAAATTTAGTTAGTTTTCCAAGTGAAGTATTCTTGTCTCAAACTGAAAAAAAAATCGCCAAGATAAATTTTTAAACTTCTCCATAAATTTCTCACCAAAGATTTAATACCTAGGCATAATTTGAGTCGTAGAATAGAAATATGTAAAAACAAATGGTATGTTATATCCAAAAAAGTCCGATTTTTTTGCCCAAAAACCTAGGTTAAACATTGGTATATATAAATATAATATATATATATATATATATATATATATATGATGTACCAGCTTTTGTGCGGAATAAATAGATTGTTGAAGAATCATAGGCGTAGTTGTAGCTCAAAGTATCAGACGATAATTTTAAAAAACAGGATCCATTAATTATTATTCAGAAAAAAAAGCAGTTACAAAAAATCATATTTCCGGAGTAAATGAAAAAGAATTACTAATAACTTTTTGTATAAAGTTTACTGCATGGTTACATTAAAGAAAAAGACCCCGATATTCCTTTGCGAGTCCTTTTACAGCCTCTGGAAAGGCGGAGCTTCCAAGAAATGACGTCAGCCTCGTCAGCCATTCCAGTTCGCTTTAAATATCTCCAGAACATTCTATAACTGTACGTGTAGAAAAGGCGGGAATAACAACTTGACTACGGGGCTGTGGATTTAATTCCACGTACTTTAAAATAAGATACCGTCGCCATTAAAAATGAAAAGAACATACAGTTAGAATTTTAAGTGGATTTTTGACTATGGAATTTTATTATTACATATATATATATCTTGAGCCGGCTGTTGAGACTTAAAAACGTAAGCTTAATTTCAACAACCGCTCCAGTAGAACGTGTGATATAAAACTGTTCCGTTATTTTTTTTTTTTTTTTGTGCAAGTTGTACGTATTAAATAAACACTAAAATTTTATCATCGATATCATTAAGAAACGTTACGCAATAATCTATACATTTCAGCTAAGAGTTACTTATGTTATTATTTTTATAAAAATTTCTAATAAAATAAAAACTGTAAGTCTTTTCAAAATTTTAGAGCCGTAGCATCAAATCTACCCATTCTCCTTTATTTTGAGATAATTACCCATTCGTTGTCTTTATATTGTTCATTTTTTTTTTTGTAGAATTAATAAAATGGCAATGAATATTTTAAAATAGGACAATAGCTGTTTCGAAATTATGCTCCGAAACTTTCTCTCGAATACCGTAGAGGGAGAAAGAACTACCTGTTTTAATGAATAAATATTGCAAGGGAAGAAAGAGAAGAAACAAAACAAAATTCTAAAATCTACTATTTTATTATTAGTGAACAAAAGACGTTGTTGACTAATACAAGCTCAATGTTTTGGTGTTTTAAGTTTTCCAAATTTTAGAAAAAAGAGGCAATAAAACTAGTCATTATGTTTGAAATCTCTCGTGACAGCACGAGTCTATAGCTACAGCGAGGAACAATGTGCAGCTCTTGTTCGAAGGATAAAAATATTAGCATTAATTTTACATAACCCCAACTGTGACACATTTTTTCCTCCACCTTCAAAGTTCATAATTTCTTGAAAAATACACGTGTAAGGTGTCAGAAAGAATTCCATGAAGGTAAAGATTTCAATAGTCAAAGTCTGTGACGACAGTTACTTCCATCATTCTGTGATACTATTTGTGCTATTATGGCAAACTGTTTCTCAAATCATAACTGTAATGTTGAAACACACATTTTTAGACGATTTTGGTAAGCGGTAATAAAAAATAGTTTGTTGCTAAAGAAGTAATTGCAATTGTACTGTGTTTTTAAAAATCAAAATTATCGTCTGTGGCTTGAAAGTTTTGTTTTTATTAAAAATGGCGAATTTAACAAAGCAGTGGTTCGAAGGCTACACTGACGCTTTTTCCGAGGAGAAATATGCATACTCCGTTATCCAAAAACGATGTGAGAGTCATGGTTTTCTGATATCTAAAGCATCAATAGGTAATATCATCAACAAGAAAGGAAACAAACGGCAAATTGGAGCCTCAAATGGGACAAATATTCCAAACAAGTATCCAACAAAAAAACGGACATCTTAGACTATTGCAAAGGTACGTTGTTTAATGTTAAAAGAAAATCCCCCTAGTCAAAGGACAGATACAAAATCATTAAAATGCTCGGTGTCCGCTGTAAACAAAATGATAAACGTTGATTTAAATCTTAAGAAAGCGAAAAAACGGAATGTGCATCGTCTTCTTCCAAAGCATATCGCTCAACGCAGGACACGCTTCAGAATTCTATATGAGAAACACTTATCCAAAGAAAAATGGAAAAACATTGTCACAATAGGTGAAGCATGGGTGTATTTAAATGGTTGTAACAAAAAAGAGCCATTTATTATCATAAAAGGGGAGAAAAAAATTTAAGTACATGATTCAAAGAATCTAAAGAAAGTTTTGCTAAGGGATTCACGATTGTTGCTGCTTTTTCTTATAATGGCAAGTTAAAAATAAAGAGAGTGCAAAAAATGTCAATGTTAACTCCACATACTATTCGGAACATATTTTATCGCCAATTATTCTGAATGAAATACTATCGCTTAACCCACAGTGCCATCCATCTGTGTGACTCCATCCGGACAAAGCTAGCAGTCACACATCAAAATCCACTGTAACTTTTTAAAAAGAAATGGAACAAAAATCTAGTATCAAGACCATACCTTTCAAGACACATCGGGAGATTGTGTAGACCGATATCTCTACTCAATCTCCCGATGTGTCACCTATGGATTTTTGTGCTTTCGGTCTTTTAAAAACTGCATTATCCAAACGTTGTCCCAAAACCTTAACAGGACTCTGGAAAGCTTTACGGGAGGAATGGGATAGAATATCTCTTCTGCCACTTCAAAAGGCATTATTACCATGGAAATTGCGGTATCAAAAGATAGTTCAGAATAAGGGATGTCAAATGGAACATTTAAGACACAAGAATTTTGTGTAATTTAGTTCTGTGAATACAATATACATCGTTTAAAAAATGTGTGAACAGCCGCTGTATTTTAGACACTAACTGTTAGTTTTCTACGTCAAAGGTTAATGTGATCAAAAATCTAAAGATGGACACATCTTCTCGTACAAATCCTTTTTCTAATGGAATTATATAGTTACCAATTTTGTATTTAGTTAGATAATTTTTAGTCCAAAGCGACAAATTTGCTCTGAAGGACTATTACCGTATATACCCGCGTGTAAGCCGAGATACTTTACAGATACTTTTTTTTTACAAAAAAAAAAAAAAAAAAAAAAGACTTCAAAGTGGGGGGATTAAAATTAAAAGAATCGGAAGTTCAAAAATTTCTTTATATAATGCAGTTGTTTTCTTCCCGCACTCAAATTGGACGACTTATCAAATAAGTCACTTACTTGAAGTAATTTCATGACTTAAATTATGTGACGAACTAATCACAGAGTTTCATACTTTAACTAGAGTAAGTTTCTTTAAAACGTACGTATAAGTCTTTATAATAGTTATTGTTCATTCATGAAATACTTTTGTTAACAGGCGTACACATCAAAATTTCAAAAAATAGCCTACGCAATAACTGAACAGTTTTGAATATTTCTTTTAACTTTTAAAAAGGGGAAATGCAGATATATTTTACGTACGCGAATCTTTTCCGGAACAAATTCTAGAATTCTGGAATTTCCGGAACAAATTCTAGAAGAAGGATTTTGATTTTGTTTATTTACCAAGGTATTTTTTATCGTATATTTACTTTTTTTCTCAGATGATTTTGAATAAATGTAGTACTTAAAAAATTTTTTTTCAAAATTTCTCGATCGATTTCGGAAGTCGGGGGTCAACTTATACGCGGGTTTCTTATTTTCTACGAATTTTTTATGTCGAAGTGGGGAAGGGTCGACTTATACGCGGGTATATACGGTATTTTCTTTTTGGCGGTGTGCGTTGGTTCACTATAAATGCCCCATTCACTTTTTCAAATGGTTGCCACCGAATATTATCGCCCTGTATTATATTTAAAGAAATTAAATAATGAAGAATCTGCATAAATGTATGTATGTTTTCTCTCATTGGGGTAAATTTAAGTATAATATATACTGGTAAGATTAAACTTCTAATGCAATTATGACAGTGAAATAAATAAATGTACTAGTAAAAAATAAATGTACTGTAGCATTGTTTATGTTAATTTTGGAATATGTATAGTGTATATACTCAGTTAATTATAACGTAAGTAATGTAAATTAATGCAAGTTTATGTATGTAATTATGTAATTCTATGTATGCGTGTCATATATGTTTGTTGACTACCAGATATGTTCTTCCATATAACTTATGTAAGCAACGCCATTATTTTATAACACACTGTGTCACTAGCCCTTGTATGACCATGTATCTATTGATTTTGAACTCAATAAATGCTGCGTCCGGGCAGTTGAGTGGGTTTTGGTTTGTTTGACTACCCACCGGATGGTCCGGGAGCTGGGTCTGGGCGTCATATGCGAGGCCCACGTGTGACCATACCATCTGTCCTGCTCTAGCCCCTTCGCGCCGACTGTTACGTATACGTGCCAGCAACGAACACATTTACCTACCATCCGACACGCAGGCGTGCCAGAGCAATTTTGCGTTTACTACCGACTGTCACGTACCCTGGAACGTTTTTCAAACTATAATTTCTGCCACAAGATGGCACTGTATGTCCATATGGTTTCAGATACATGTACATTAGACCTTCTACTCGAAATGAGAGAAGCATGACTCACATACACGTGTTTTTGATTATATAAACAAACGGGGAACTAAATGTTTCCGAATGGCGTGATTTATGACGTCTCTTTAAATCGCACTTTATTCGCACGTGGTAGTTGTTTATTGTAAGTAGAAGTTTTATATGCGCTAAAGCGTTGAGTATTTCCGTTTACAGTTCAGTTTTTAGAAAATAATTAGATTTTGTTAGACGTGAATTCTTTCTGTTTTTACCGCTGCAATGTCGAAGCGTCGAAAATGTTTAACAGAGAATGAAATAGCAGAAATGATGCAAAATATTTCAGATATTGATTCTGAAATTCTGATATTCTGATATTGATTCTGAAAGATTAACTGAAAGACATTTCCCAAAACTTTGTTCAGAAGAGACTGATAAGAAAATGAGACGACGATGCTTCGTTTGTTCACATTCCCGGAAAAATCCTCCAAAACGGCAAATGAGTTATTACGAGTTCAAGGAATGTAACGTAGGACTGTGTATAGATCCCTGTTTTAAAATTTTTCATACGAAAAGAGAATTTTAAGTAATATATTTAGTTTTCAGATGTATAATGTTTAAAGTCATAAAATGGTGAGTAATTAAAATAAAATGTGTAAAATATGCATTTAAACAAGAAATAAGGCAATTATAGTATAAAAATATCTCTAAAGCTTAAGCCGTTTAAATACTCTATAGAGCATTATTAAATAATGCGTTGATACTTCGGAAATTTCATCGATTTAGGCTTAGTAGCAAAAAAGCCCCCGGCCCTGGAGAGACGCTCGCGGAAGACACTGCCGGCCTCCGCGATAAGCGCGCGTTTTCGCTACCCGGTTCGAAGGGGCTAGATAATGATGGACGTGGTGCTGTACTGATTAACCGTTATGGTAAAGGGACAGTGCCCACGTCCACTGTCACTTATAATGAAATGAGCTTTTGAAACATTTTGAGTTTTTGTGTAATTTATTGAATAATGTAAGGCCTAGTAATATCTGTCACGTTTCTCCAAAAAATTGTGAGATTTATTTTTCCTAGTTAACAAGGAAAAGCTCATTTAAGTAAATATTAGGAAACGTAATAAATAAGCCTTAAGCCTTAAAACATTTACATACCTGTGGAACGGTAGTTACTGAGAAAAGGTTTATCGAGTATAAAAAGAATCACATAATGAGATAAACAGGTTTTAATGTAAAATTCCTCATTTATCACAGCATTCGATGATAAATTAAAACTAGATTTTTCACAGTTCTGGTTTTTATACAGACTAGCATAGATAAGATAGATAAGCTGTATAACATAGATATCTAAATATGGGTTTAGATTAGATACTTTTTAGAAAGCTAAATGTGTAGGGAATTTGAAAATTCAAAAATCCTAAATCACCATTGAGCAACGCGTTCCCCAGGACTCGAAACACGGGCCTCTCGAATGCGCGCCGAGCGTGCTGACGACTACACTACGAAGGCATGCTAAGAGGGCGGGTGAAATAACCTTATATACTCCCCCTTTTAAAGGGCGACTGGGTTTTTAGGAAACCCAATCACCAAATTCTGGTGGTGAAGAATCATCACTTACCACCTTTTAGTTCGGGCGCCACTGTAGAGACATTAGGTTGTTTCGAAGCAGGAGAGATGAAATTTGAGCCATGCCTTCGCCGGCACCCGAACCACGGGTCTCTTGAATACGCGTCGAGCGTGCTGACCACTACATTACGAAGGCGAGAGAAATGCCTTATAAAGTTAAAAATTAGGAGATTTTTAGAAATAAAAATAAACGCTTTACGTTGCATAAATATATTTATATCTACACGAAAATTTAAATTATTTTTGATGTAAGAGTAATTAAGAGCTTAATGTTGATAATCGTAAATAGCACTTTCCTTTGTTGCATAAGAAATTTTTGGTTTTTTCATAGTGATAGGAAATATTTATTAAACACAGAATTTCACCAAATCGGCATCTGAAATAAAATATACAGCAGACCACTGACTTAAAATATTTAGCGATGCTGTATCTTCCCCCTTGTGTAATCAATCTTCTAAAGAACCCCTATTTTGATAGCTTAGTCCACTGGCAATCGTCCAATCGCGATAGACTTTATTCCCATTCTTCTTGACAGAACAGATCCTCAAATTCATGGCCGTGTGATGTCGGAATGTAACGGCAGCTAATAAAAGACGATAGATAACGGTAATTCTGCTAAAGCATTATTATACTGCAGTGTTATCTTCATTTCCCGTTGCGAGTGAGAGTTACTTGTATGTTTTTTATGCAATTGCATATGCATTAAAAGCCATGTATGAGCCATGTATGAGTTAAAGATAATTTAAGTTCAAAAAGCATTTGCATGATACTCTGAGTGATTTAAGTCAGTTAAGCTCAAACTGCCATGCACACCATATGCACAATCTGAAAACAGCTGAAAAGGCAACTTCCCCCCCCCACCCGCCAACAAAATAAAAGGTATTTAAGGGGACTCATACACCTTAAACCCCTCATGATCTTCGAATATGTGACTGTTGCACGAATTGGGATATTTTATTTATTTTAAAAGCAATTATTTCCAACTTTTTACAGCTGACTACATAATATAGCTGCTTTGGAAACTAGTAAACAGAAAGTTTGTGTTGCCATTAATATTTTCGTAATTTAATCCTCTTTGTGACAAAATATTTCGCCATGTTTCCACCTTGCGCGCATGATATTTTGAAAATGGCTAATGGTACATACTTGAAATTAGATGGAATTCTATATATGGGCACTCTTTTCTAACTGAACCAACAATCTGATGAATATTTTAATATTGAAAAATTTTATGCACAAAAACGTTACAAATTTTGTTAATAAAATGCATTTTATATACTCCACTCAAATTAAATAAAAATTTAACATGAAATTTTTAGAATTTTAGGTTTACAGTAGTTTCCAAATGTTATAAAAGTTATATATTAAATATGGAATTAAATTATTAAACAGAATGTTTTAAACTGTGCGCGCAAGTTGGAAACATGGCGAAAAATGTTGTCACAAAGCGGATTAAATTATAAAAATATTTGTGGCAACACAAACTTTCTGATGACTATTTCAGAAAGCAGCTATATTATGTAGTCAACTGTAAAATGTTGGTATTAATTTCTTTTAAAATAAATTAGTTATCGCAATTCTTGCAACAGTTACCTATTCGAACATCTGATGGGTTTTAAGGTGTATGAGTCCCCTTAAAATAAATTTTAAAATTTGCTTAGTAAATCTTTTCAAAACATAAGTAAATTATTATAATAGTATCACAAAGGGAAAAAAATCCTAATTTAGACTTATTTTCTATCTGAAATCTAAAGTTGAACAGATATTTTTGTTGGTTATACAATATATTCACAAATAAATTTTAAATATTCAAACTGGAATTTTTTTCAGATAATTCTAACTGTTTAATTAATTAAATAATTTACTTTAAACTAAAACAAAGTTTGAAAACTTTCAGAGAAGAAAACATTTTTCAGAGAATAATTCCCAAACAGGATATAACTAGAGAATAAATGGTAACAAACTAGTCTATTACCTTTATTCATTAAATTTTTCTTTTGCTGTATAAATAAAAATACATATATTTGCATGTAAATAATTGTAAACATTATTTCTTACTGCAGCTTGACACTCAATGACATTTTGATTTTGATTTTGATAAAATTTGTAGCCTTGGAGAGAGATAACTAGAAATTATTTTTATCACACATTGCAGATGCTTATCAGTTAATCAAGCCTTTTTCTAATTAATATCAGCTATGAAAAAACTGTGTGCACTAAGGAATTTAACTATTATAGCTTTTAAAGCTGCTAATATTTTAATCTCTAATAATTATTAATTATTATTCTTAATTATTAATTAATAATTATTAATTATTAATTCTGTAGAAGAGAACTTCATCGTGATAAGTCAAATTACTACGATGAAGTTTTCTTCTAAAGAATGCATGTAAAAATCGTTTTCTGACATGTGTACCGAAAACACTGTTTTTTATTTAATAATAACAAATTAATTATTTATTTATTTTATATATTACTATAATTATTAGCTCAAACGGACACTAGGTCAGAACGGCTATTAATTTCGTTTTGGCATTTTGCGTAGATTCACTTTTCAAACTGTTGCCACCGAATATTATCGCCCCGTGTTATATTTAAAGAAATTGAATAATGAAGACTGCATAAATGTATCTATGTTCCACGCGGTGTGATGAAACGACACCTAGAGCCATCTAATTTTGAATAATCCTCCACCGAATGTGGGCATCTGGAAATCCCCAATTTGGAATTTGTTTTATCTATTTCACAATTTGTAAAACATTTATGATTATTTGATAATGAAACTGAACGACTTCAAAGCGAGAAGTAGCAACACTGTACAAAAAAAAAATTATCTCCACCGCGCGAGATTCTGCATCAGGAATTCTAAAGATATACTCTTTTTAAATTATTTTGCGGTATCGATTTTAAATTAAATTTTATGATTTAAGTTCGAGGAACATGGTATTTAATAAATAAAGGTAACACACAAGACGTAGTAATCGATGCGAGCAATGGTAACACTTTACGGAAAAAACACTTTTTTATCTCCAGCGCGCTAGACTGTGTATCGGATAGTCTAAAGACAGGCTCATTTTAAAATTATTTTGGGATAATGCTTTTGAAATAAATTTTATTACTTAAGTGCGAAGAACGTAATATTTAAAAAATAAAGGTTACACTAAAAACGTTAAAAAAAACGCCCTTTGGGGTGTAATGTAAAATTTGAAAGCTTTCAGTTTCTTTTTTTTGTTTTTTAAAGATCGAATTTTCATTTATTTCTCTTATGTTTGCATACGCTGAAGTGCGACAACGTAATATTTAAAAAATAAAGGTAACACTAAAAACGTTAAAAAAAACGTCCTTTGGGGTGTAATGTAAAATTTGAAAGCTTTCAGTTTCTTTTTTTTTTTAAAGATCGAATTTTCATTTATTTCTCTTATGTTTGCATACGCTAAATCACTCCTGTTTTTACATGTTTCTAGACTCTGTCTGCTGATATTAAAAAGGTTTCTATGACAATTTTAATATTTTTTGTTTATTTTTGATTTGTTCTTTCTGTAACCAAATGTTTTTTTTAATTTGTTTATTATTTCACAATTTTTTAAAAAAATTATCTATGTTTTGATGTCACTACTTTGCGTTTTTAGCACTGCTTAGTTCGGCGCGCAGAAGTTGGACTGATAAAGACATATATTTATTTGATTGTTTTTCTAGGATTATTTTAAAATATCAAATATTTTTCATATGCGACTTTACCGCTTCAGAAACTGTTTAATTTATTTACTTCCTTCGTAGTACGAACACTCTGATGACAGAGCAGCAAAAGATTTAAATTTCATAATGTTTGATTTAGGCATATTTTGCCCCTTATTTCTTGCAGTTTGACACTGTGCTTCTATTGTTTTGGTTTTGAATTGTTTTGGTTTATTCCGAAATGATTATGGGATGAATTTTGAACGTATTTTGACTTCCCTGGATGAAGTGAAAGAACTATTCTAATCTCCAAAATTTTCGGGTATAATATTTCACAAAAAACATCCATTTTGACCGCTATCGAATGCAAGTGAAAGATGTTTTTGCGTGATATCTGTATGTAAGAACAGAATAAAAGACTCTTTTCCCCAAAAAAACCCCCCACAAAGGATTTAAAATGGTTCAGAAGAGGATTTTTTTCGTAACGTCTGTACGTACGTACGGATGGTGTGAGCATCTAGCATAACTCAAAAACAAGTAGTCTCAGAACGTTAAAATTTTGTATATAGGACTCCTATAACATGTAGTTGTGCATCTCCCTTTTTTATTATAAGGGCCTGCACCAAATGTATACAAAGATACTATCTGTTACTCGGCTTAACTCAGATAACATCCATGTCTTTTCAGTCTGTTACTCAGATTTTTTGTTCTGATATGTTGGTAAGTTACGCATTTTTGGCTTTCGAAATGATTGAATTATTTTGGTCTTTTCTTCCGGTTAAGGTTTCTATGACTTTATTTAATCTGCATGCCATAGTTGTTGTAGAATTATCAACAATATGAAAAGTGTTTAAGTGCGGCTAAGCCTAATTTTTTTTTACCATAGCAGCCATATTTGCTTATATTTGAAACTTAGCAGAATAGTGAATTAAGTCAGTTTCTGCACTTTCAATGTCTTTTTGCCGACTGGTACCAAAAGTAAACTTTCAGTTTTGTGCACCGAGAAAATTGCTCTCTTCCCCCTAGACAAATTGCTTGTTTTTGAGTAGACACTCTAATTTAAATTGTAAAAATTGTTTTAACTGTATTTGGTGTTTTATATTTTTCTATTTTTAATAAAGATATTTGAGGTTTTTCTGCCTTTTTGTCTTGCCAAGAAGTGAGAACTGAGTTAATTGAATGAGAAATACATCTCTAATGAAATTCGAGGAAGTACGTTTAAATGAAATACGTAAAATTTAGTATTCCGTGCATGGAAGTCACGTGGTGTGGACATCAACTTTTTTAATTTCATTGTGTTTCGCATTATAAACATGTTGTAAGATTGAATCATTGATTTAATTGGAAGAAATTAGGTGAAGAGTAAAATATTCTTAAAATCCCCATACATGTATACACAAAGCTTCCTTCGATAAAAATAAATTGCCTTAATAAAAATAGCAATTAAAATTATTACCAAGCAATTTAGATAAGTGCTGGCAATATTAAGTTTGGTATTTTTGTTCAAGGAACAAAAGGCTCCAAAATTACAGCTTCAAGTTAATTAGAACTTTTTCCTTGTCGTAAAGAAGCCAGAAGTAAAAACACTGCTCTAAATTTACCGAGGTCATTTGTTATTAACGGTAAATAAAGTATTCTCGTATTTTAAGACTTTATTAAATTAAGATAAAAAAGCTGGAAGTAACAGCATACAAGCCCTTTTCGTGATACAAATATTGATTTATTTTCTTCAAACGTAGGTAATTTACTTACTCTTATTAACTTAAGATTAGTTCATAAACTTGCTCAGAGGAAAAAGGAAAACAAATTTTAAAAAATCTGATGTGTACACCACATCACTTCCTTGTACAGAATATTATATTATACGCATTTTTTCTTGCATTTAATTTAAACTTATTGGATTGAATTAAATCTGCTTCGCCGACAACGCATAAACCACAATAGAATAAATGCATTCCTTAAAATTCACACTATTTGTTTACCACAGCGACACTCTGGCGCTAGGTTCACTTAACATAATTATATTTCGTTCATATTATAACTCAGAATGCACAAAATTTATATCATTTAAAGAATTATCTAATCGTTGCCACGTGTTCTATTCAAATACTATAATAAATCTAGAACGATGGATAAAAGAAATTAAGCAAACATAACAAAAACGGAAGAGTTTTTTCACAGGCGATTGAGTATTTCTCATTCAAATAATTCAGTTCTCACTTCGCGACAAGGCAAAAATACATAAAATTGCAAGATATCTGCATTAAAAATTACGAAGCAAATCTTAAACACTTATTTCCTCGAAAAAATTCCAGAAAGGATTAAGCATGATTTCATTCGCAATAATAAATGAAGGCGTTATCTTTGATGTTGCGAAGCTAAGTTTGTCTAGATTGGCAACAAATCCACTATCCTGCTGTTTCAAATGTAAACAAGCAATGGCCGCAATCAAAAAAATTATTAGGCTTAGCGCACTTAAAAAATTAAAATTGTTGATAATTCTAAAAACATTGCGTACAGATTTACTAAAGGCATAAAAACCTTCACCGGAAGATAAGAACAACTTAATTCAATCATTTTTAAAGCAAAAAATGTACAATTTACAAACATATAAGAGTAAAGAAACTGAGATCACTGAGCCGGGTAACAGAGTGAATATATATATATAAATACATTTATATACGTTTGGCGAGGTCGATTGCAACCAAAATACGAGGTGCACATCTACATGTTATAGCAATTCTATATACAAAATTTCACGGTTCTGAGGCTACTCGTTTTTGAGTTATGTGAGATACGTACGTACGTACATGCGTTCGTACAGACGCCACGAAAAATTCTCTTCAGAATTCATTTTAAAGCAGTTTTATAATTTTTTTTGGAGGAAAAGAGTCTTTTATTCTGTCCTTACGAACAGATATCACGCAAAAGCATCGTTAAATTGCATTCAATAGCGGTCAAAATGGATATTTTCGTTGAAATATGCTGCCTGAAACTTTTCGCGATTACAATACTTCCTTTTTACTTCGTACAAGGAAGTAAAAATAAATATAAATATCTGAAACATTTCAGATTTTATATTACGCCCAAAGGGGCGTTTTTCTAACGTTTCGTGTTCTACCTTTAGTTATTAAATATCAAGTTTTTCGCAATTAACCATGAAATTCAGGAAGAGCATATCTTTAAAATTTCCTATAGAGAGTCTCTTTCGTGCTGGAGATTTGAAGTCGTCGAGTTTGTTAATCAAAGATTCTTAATATTTGAAAATTATATAATATTTATAAAGAAAATTCCACATTTGGGCTTCCAGATGTCCATATTCGAATGGAGGATTACGTTATTCAAAATTAGATGTCTCTAGGTATTATTGATTTTTCACAATGAGCGAAACATGCATACATTCATGCAGATTCGTCATTATTTAATTTCTTTAAATATAACGCAGGGCTCTAATATTTGGTGGCAACAATTTGTACAGTGGACAGACATTTATAGTATGTGTGTTGTGTGATTATGGCAAAGCCTCGAGGGCTATCGGCCTAAGAGGAGTGATGCCTTCGTGGAGGACTTTCTAAGGGAAACTGGTTAACATTTATAGTGAAATGCCAAAACGAAATTAATAGCCTTTCTACCGAAATTTCCCGTTTGGGCTAAAAATAAAGAAATACGGCGGGATTTTACACATAAACAACAGAGAAGCACATTTAAATGATTTCGAAATTCCTGTATTATAATCATTCAAAGTACTTTTGTATGTGATGCTAGATAAGATAGTTTTTAAAGGTATAATATGAATTAAAAACTCTGGTTCTAAATTCGTTAAAGCATTTTACCGTTTCATATTTAAAATGCAAACTAATACTGCAGCGGTGTAGGCTTGTAGGAAAGAATGCAAAAACGTAAACCTAACTGTTTAGTCAAAATAAACATAAACTCCTACAAAGGCACAGCTGATTTTTCATGCTTTTCAGGTTTCATATTTTGTTTCGTGTTTTCGTGAAAATCTCTGATTTTTGCCTACAGTGGCGTCCGAACTCTATTGTCAGGAACGATCATTTGTTACCACCTAGATGTGGGATTTGTGTAATTCTTTAGTCACCCTATTTAAGGGGGCTCATACACCTTAAACCCCTTATGATCTTCGAATATGTGACTGTTTCAAGAATTAGGATATTTTATTTCTTTTAAAAGCAATTACTTCCAACATTTTACAGCTGACTACATAATATAGCTGCTTTGGAAACTAGTAACCAGAAAGTTTGTGTTGCCCCAAATATTTTTGTAATTTAATCCGCTATGTGACAAAAGTTTTCGTCATATTAACACCTTGCGCGGATGATATTTTAAAAATGGCTAATGGTACGTACTTGAAAGTTGATGGAATTCTTTACATGGGCACTACTTTCTAACTGAACCAAAAATCTGATGAATATTTTAATATTAAAAATTTTATGGACGAAAACATGACAGATTTTTTTCATAAAATACATTTTTTTTAAACTCATCTTCAAATAAAATAAAAATTTAACATGGAATTCTTAGAATTTTTGGTTCACAGTAGTTTCCAAGTGTTATAAAATATACATGTTAAATATGAAATAAAATTATGCAAAAGAATGTTTTAAACTGTGCGCGCAAGGTGGGAACATGACGAAACATTTTGTCACAAACCGTAATAAATTACAAAAATATTTGTGGCAACACAAACTTTCTGATGACTATTTCAGAAAGCAGCTATATTATGTAGTCAGCTGTAAAAAGTTTGTAGTAATTGCTTTTAAAATAAATAAGTTATCCAATTCTTGCAACAGTCACATATTTGAATATCTTATGGGTTTTAAGGTGTATGAGTCTCCTTAAGTTGAGAAAATTTAGAAAACTACGTGGGGCTAAAACGAAAGTTCTTCTAGCCCGAATTAATCTCTATATGGCATTATGTGAACTAGATTTATCTTTATAGCCTCACTAAATAAACAAAAGCAGGGCTATCTGTGTTTACTTGCTACCCAATTCGACCACTGCCAAAACTGGTAGTTGCAGAGATAGCTTTCATAATCAGAGGAAATGTTCAAAGACATTTATTTTCACCTTTGTCTGAGAAGTAATGTTCATAATTAGTATATCTAACGTGTGTGTGTGATCAAAGCCTCGAGGGCTATCTGTCTAAGGGGAGAGATGCCTTCGTGGAGGATTTTCTAAGGAAAACTGGCTTGTATACACGTTACACATGGGGCAAACCACGAAAACGCCCATGCAGCCAGCCCATTCACGGGATTCGAACTTTGGACCAAACTACCAGTGTTCAGCGACTTTACCGCTCGGCCGCTGGTGGGCTAGCATATCTAACGAAGACGACAGAATATTAATCCTTTTCTGTTTAGATAGCAGATCATCGGTTGCATTTGCAGACGACAATTTGATTAATACATACTGTTACGAAATGTACAGGCGCGGGGAGATGGCTTCCGCGCAAAGCAGTTTTAGGTTTGCCATAAAAGAGCAAGGAAAACACGGTTGCCACATTTGGCAAGAAATCGGCCATTTGGCGAAAAAATTGGCGATATACCATGGACGGATCGAGAACCTTCTGGAACGAATTCTTACCGGTTTAGCACAGAATGTTCTTGAACACAAGCCGAAAGCTATATAAAGACTGCTGGTCCGCAGTCAGTGAGTGTGTGTGCCTCGTCTAACGAGCTGATAGTCAGTCACTGAGCGAGTGTCTCGAAGTTTGGCGCCGAGTTGGTCGTCGAGTGCATCGAGAGAGTCTTTTTAGTGCATCGCGAGTTTTGTCTTAGACTGTGCTGAGTGGAAAGCTATACTCTTGTGTATCGTCGAATGCATCGCGAGTTGTAGCGTGGAGAGTCTCGAGAGTACGTGGAGTTCCGAGAACGACCGAGCAGAGTCGGGAGCTGTACTCTTGTGCTTTGCAGTGTAGCTGTCTCCACCGTGATAGCCTGATAATCTGAAGGCTGTGTCGCTGATCGCGTCAGCGTGTTTATAGTCGTTCATCGACTACTGTAAAACGTGTTTCGGAGCTGTCCTGACAATACTGGTAAATAAAGTGTGTTTCAATACTTCATCAAGTGTCTTCATATTCACTCCAAATCTACGACCACCGTACGAACGTGAAGGAAGAAAATAACGTAACAATTGGTGTCAGCAGAAGAAAATAACGTAAAAATTGGTGTCAGCAGAAGAAAATAACGCAACAATTGGTGTCAGCAGAAGAAAATAACGTAACAATTGGTGTCAGCAGAAGAAAATAACGCAACAATTGGTGTCAGCAGAAGAAAATAACGCAACAATTGGTGTCAGCAGAAGAAAATAACGCAACAATTGGTGTCAGCAGAAGAAAATAACGCAACAATTGGTGTCAGGAGAAGGAAATAACGCAGCAATTGGTGTCAGCAGAAGAAAATAACGCAACAGTTGGTGTCAGCAGAAGAAAATAACGTAACAATTGGTGTCAGCAGAAGAAAATAACGCAACAATACAATACACTTGACAATAAGTGACAAAATTCATTAAAAATGTAAACCGTGCACAAAAAAAATGGAACAGTTTATATCTCCTGTTTTACTGGACCCATTGTATAAATTTAACTCGTTTTTCATGTCTCGAAAGCGCAACTGGAGGATATATATTATATTTATATACAGCATTAAACTAGCATAGGTATTTTGACACAAAATCGGACTTTATATATATAAATCGGACTGAAACAATATACCCATTGTTTTCCGTTTCCAATTCTACGACTCAAATTACGCCAGGATGCCCAGTTTCGTAAACCTCGCACGAGCCGTTTATAAAAAATGACCTCTCAAAATTTTAGCTCCTCCATCTTAATTGAACTGGGTATATTTTTATTAATCTCTTTTTTTTTAAATTGAATGTAATTGAGTCCTCCTTTCACATTTCGAAATTTAGGTTCATTCCAAATAACATTCGCCCATTTTTTACTATCTATTTTTAAACTTTGTATTTTAAAATAATTCTCTCAACAGTTATCTGAACTCCGACTACCCGAACCGCTGATTATCCGAATCGCTTTCAGAATTTTTCAGAATCAACTGAAAAACAGAAGGAAAAGTAGAAAAAGGAAAATGAAGCTCAAGAAAAGGAAAAGGAAGACGCAGGAGAAGATGGGGATAAGGTGTCACTTGTGGAATTAAGAAACATTCTTTTGAAAATGCTTGGATGTTCAGAAGTTAGTGCCGAGGAGACAACAGAATTGATGGTGTGTGATTCGTCAGACCCTGTGTTTTAAATTCTAAATGATGACGAACTTATTGAAAGTGTGAGAGAAGAAAGTATCCAGGAAGAAGAGGACCATAATGTCCAAGTGAAAGCAGTCACGGGACCATCAACTGGTGAAGCGTTAGGCAGTTTTGAAACTGCTTTGAAGTGGATGGAGCGTTAGCTTGAGTGTGACCACATGCGATTTTTCATTGTCCAGCGGATGCGCGACTGGCTGCCACAAAACGGATCAAGACAGTCAAACAGTCTACTCTGACCGAAGAATGACTTTCAGCACTTGTTAGTACTGTAAAGTACGCTATGTAACATGTACGTAAATATGTTGCCTTTTCATTTTAATTAATGAAAACGTCTTTTTCTTTAAAAATAGTTTTTTTTCTTCCATTTTCAACATACAGTACATACAGTAATTAATTAAAGTGAACGTGGACCCTTTCTCTAAAAAAAAATGCAATTATCCAAATGGGGTCCGGTCCGAAAGGATACGGATATTTGGAGTTCTGCTGCAAATAGTGCAATCTACTGCACCATACTTGGAGCTGGTGTTTTTTGATTTACCAGTAAAATTATTTTATTTTGGAACACATTTGATACATACAAGTTGTATTACAATCTCAAACACTAAATGAATTACATATACTGAATAGACAAGAATATGATTCGTCCAAATTGGGTATTTAAAAAAAAATCTGAAAGCTTTTTAGATTTTATATTATTCTCAAAGGGGCGTTTTCTCATTTACACATACATACACTTTTCGAGAACATTTGGGCTACAAATATTTAAAAACAGCAGGCTTGTGCCCTGAAGATAAAAATATTTTATTCCGTACAGTGTGTTGCCACCACTCGCTTTGAAATTGTTGAGTTTTTCAATAAAAAAAATTCATTAAGTTAAAAAAATATGAAATATATATAAGGAAGAATCTGTCTATGCGTGAGTCTATGTCTATGTGTCTATGTTGTCTCTACACACTTACAAATAGTTTGCTCTAAATCGGAGCTCACAATATAGAGAAGGCTTAATAAGGCTTGTGTAGAAGTTACTCAAGCTTTTGAGAACTAGTTTTTAAATGTTATGCTCTACTAATATTATACGGTTGATTATCTTATCTATATACGTATGTATATTCATCTATATATATATCTAAAAGGAAGAGTCTGTCTGTCTGTGTGTGTGTGTGTCTTTCGTTCGTGCTGTCGCGTAAGCTAATAGACTCTGGGCTGAGAAATTTGGTACATAAGGGGGTGCATCTAGACAAGAGCCAGTGCACCTGGAAGCGATTTTTTTCGAAATTCGAATGAGATGTTTTGATGAAATCGCATCAAATTGATAATCCTTGCTCATTATCATCAGCAACAATGGCTCGCGGCCATTGTTGCTGATATACAGTGGTGGCCAAAATTGTGGACACTTTTGGAAATTTTCATGTTTTTGAAATTTGTATACTTATAGAAAACGTTACGTTTCACAAAATGCAAACTTGTATATATCATTTTAAAGAGAATTTATTACTGAATTCAATACAAAACACAAAATTCAATTATTTGCAATACAAAAAAGTTAAACGATAATAGTTATGGATAAACATTAGATAGTGATGACTGCAGTGAGTTATCAGTACTTAGTAAGGTACCCTTTATTTTTGATTACAGCTTCACATCGACGTTTCATTGAGCTGACAAGAGCTTTAAGCTCTTCTTTCGTTATTACATGATACCAGGAAGCAATTATAGCCTCAATTAGTTTCCTTTTATTTGATGGTCGCCTCATTCGGACAAGAGTTTTCAAACAGTGCCACAAATTTTCGATAGGATTGAGGTCAGGACTGTTTCCTGGCCATGGCAACAATTTAATGCTCTTTGTACGAAACCACTCTTTTGATATTTTGGCCGTGTGGCAAGGAGCAGAATCCTGCTGAAAAATAAACGAAGCATTGTTGGGAAAGAGATCTCTGATGGAAGGTAGAAGTTTAGGTTCTAGAATAGTGTCAATGTATTTTCCGGCATTCAGTGTCCCATCGATGACATGAAGGCGACCCATACCATCTGCTGACATGCATGACCAAATCAAAACAGTAACTGGGTTCTTCACAGTTGCTCGAATGCAGTCAGGATGTAGCTCTTCTCCTATTCTACGTCTTACATATTTTCGCCCATCACTACCGAATAACGATATCTTAGTTTCATTACTCCATATAACTTGTGACCATTGATCATCTGTCCAATTAATGTGTTCCTTTGCCAACTGCAGTCTTTTCTTTCGTTTCTGAAAATTAAGATAAAGCTTTTTTCGTGGAATTCTACCTCTCGGTTCAACATCTGTTAATATTCCGCTGATTGTTCTTGAACTGACAGAAACACCAGCATCATTCAGATCACTTCTGATGGCCGCTGATGACATTTTTCTATCTTGGAGACATAGTCCTTTTATTCTTCTGTCATCAATAGATGTGGTGCACCTTTTTCGGCCTTTTCCTTCTTCGTTTTTTATTCAATTTGCCTCCTGATCTCGTAAACAAAACTTTCGGACTCCAGATGTAGTCATTGAACCACCCACCTGTCTTGCAATTTCAGCATAGGAAAGACCACTTTCTCGTAACACAATAACATTACATCTCTTTCTAGGTGTCCAATCTACTCTTTTATTTGATGTCATTGCTTCTTGACTAAATATTAAAAATTTTTACAAAAATTCCTATTTGTAATTGCAGTGTATAAGAAACAGGTCCTCCTTCTACAGAACAAAGCAAAACAATGAATTGTTTCAAGTGTAAACATGATGTCAGCTTCTACGGGCAGTTACTAACATTTGATTGGTTCTCAGAACAAGAACAGTGATTGGCCAGGAAAGCTAGACATTACAAACCACTTCATAACTGTGTTTTGTATTTATATTAAAGTACATATAACGTTTTATCTATTGCAAATAATTGAATTTTGTGTTTTGTATTGAATTCAGTAATAAATTCTCTTTAAAATGATATATACAAGTTTGCATTTTGCGAAACGTAACATTTTCTATAAGCATACAAAGTTCAAAAACATAAAAATTTCCGAATGTGTCGACAATTTTGGCCACCACTGTACTATTGGACGTTTGTCGAGAGAAAGCAACGGAGTGTTAGTGAATTTATTTATTAGTATTAATTAATATTTTATTAGAATTATTAATATTTGTATCAAGGGATATTGCTTCTCACATTGTAATTGTTCCATATGCAATACTTTTTTATTGAAATTTGTGTTTTTTTTTCCTTTTTGTGATAAATTTGTTCTGCAGAGTAAAATTCTGTATAGCTTTTAAAGTTAATCTTTGGTATTCCAATGAGGCATTTTTCCGGTACATTTAAAAGCCAGAAGAACGCTGTAATAATAAAAAAAAACTGCAAATTTGGGCTTGTAGAGGCCCATATCTGAGTGGAGGACAAAGTTATTCAAAATAGGATGCATCTAGGTACCGTTGCTTTTTCACAGTGCGAGAGGCATGCATGCAGTCTTGCAAATTCTTCATTGTTTAATTTCTTTAAATATAATGCATGGCTAATATTTGATGGCAACAATATGAAAAGTAAAACCCCATTTATAAAGAACCAACGCAAAATACCGAAACAAAATTAATTGCCCTTCTGGGCAAATTGAACCTTTGGGCTAAAGATATGAAAATCAGCCTTGTAATTTAATTTAGTAGTAGCCTCTGCAGAGGCTTCTACTAAATTAAATTACAAGTTAATACTATTACTACTAGATTAAATTACAAATATACTATTACTACTAAATTAAATTACAAGTTAATACTAAATTAATTTAAATTAAATTACATCAATTAAAAAAAAGATAATTAAAAATCATCTTTTTTTTAATTTGATATTTCTTCTTTATTCTAAAAAAATTAATACCACTTCTGGAATGCACTGCATCATTTCTGGACCACTCTGGACAAATACATCTTGCATGATTTGCGTAACGCAGCTAATTGAGAACTTGAACTCAAGATTTTGAGAAATGAAGCTTTTCTAACCTAAAGATCTTCCATATTGGATAAATGCGCACTTAGCTTCTACCTTTATTGCCGCTTGGACGCTATTTCGCAGTGCTCTCTTCCTATCATAATAGTGTCGAAAATGTAAATGTTCGTAGCGGCTAGTAGATAATAAAGCGAAATTGAAGATTCGGGCTTTCGGGTGCCCATATACGGGTAAAGGACTATGTTATTCAAAATTGGATAGGTCTAGGTATCGTCATTTTTGACAATGCGAGAAACACATACAGATTCATGCAGATTCCTCATTATTTAATTTCTTTAAATATAACACAGGGTGATAATATTTGGTGGCAACAATCTGAAAAATCATACAACCGTCAGTAGTGATTAAACGTAAAATGACGTTTCGAAATCTAAAAATAGACCTTCTGGGCTAATGTCCTATTGAGCTAAAAATTTAACAACAGAGTGGGAAAACAACACCATTAATTATGTTCGAGCTTAAAAGTATATATTTTTGTTGCTTTCGGACTGTAAACGATTTTAGTCCTACTTAAGGGACTCATACACCTTAAACCCCTTAACACTCTTCGAATATGTGACTGTTGCAAGAATTTGGGATATTTTATTTATTTTAAAAGCAATTACTTCCAACCTTTTACAGCTGACTACATAATATAGCTACTTTGGAAACTAGTAACCAGAACGTTTGTGTTGCCACGAATATTTTTGTAATTTAATCCGCTTGGTGACAAAATATTTCGTCATGTTTCCATCTTGCGCGCATGATATTTTAAAAATGGCTAATGGCACATACTTGACATTCGGTGGAATTCTTTATATGGTCACTATATTTTACCTGAACCAAAAATCTGATGAATATTTTAATATTAAAAAATTTTATGGATGAAAACATTACAGATTTTTTTAATAAAATACATTTTATAAACTCATCTTCAAATAAAATAAAAATTTAACATCAAATTCTTAGAACTTTTGGTTTACAGTAGTTATCAAATGTTATATATTAAATATGGAATTATATTATGCAACAAAATGCTTTAAACTGTGCGCGCAAGGTGGAAACATGACGAAACATTTTGTCACAAAGCGGATTAAATTACAAAAATATTTGAGGCAACACAAATTTTCTGATTACTATTACAGAAAGCAGCTATATTATGTAGGCAGCTGTAAAAAGTTGTAAGTAATTGCTTTTAAAATAAATAAGTTATCCCAATTCTTGCAACAGTCACATATTCGAAGATCTTATTGATTTTAAGCTGTACGAGTCCCCTTAATGTTCGATGATTAATTCAAGTCACTAATGTTGCCAAAAAATAATTTAAATTTGTGTAATTGTCTTCATCCATATTTGCTCGATTCTAATCTCGCAAAGAAAATAGCTCTAAACCCCATGAATATATTACCTAACTGTAAATAGAAAATGTATGATTTAAAAGATAGATAGAGCTTACAAAATATTCTTTAGTTATTATTAAAGAAGGAGTTTTAACGTCTCAAATATCTTTAATTCAATCCGTTGTTAATGCATAATACAAATGTGCGCAAATTGAAATAAATCTGAGCTATTCTAATTTAATTCAAACGGGTGAAATATCGTAGACTCTAACAATTAGTACAGTTTTATGTATTTTTTTTTATATTTCTTTTTAGGAATAAATGAAGAAATGAATCTGCTGTGACGCCGCCAGATACATGTACATAGGACGCAGGTGGGTGTAACCACGTTTGGATTATAATTCATAATGGTTGTTACATAGATACATACACATTTTTTTTAACATTTCAGGACATATTTGTGACCATTCTAGTTGCAAGCATTTGATTAGGTGTTTTACTTCTGGAAGTCTAAATGAATTAGGTATTAATCAATCCGCGCTTATATATTACAAAATTTTTAAAACGTTTTAAAAATGAAAACAATTTTGTCATTACGTTATATTTTTGGAACATTTAGCTTCTTTTTACTTCCTTGTACGAAGTAAAAAGGAAGTATTGTAATCGCGAAAAGCGTCAGGCAGCATATTTCAATGAAAATATCCACTTTGACCGCTTTCGAATGCAATTTAACGATGTTTTTGCGTGATATCTGTATGTAAGGACAGATAAAAAGACTCTTTTCCTCCAAAAAAAACTAAAAAACTGCTTTAAAATGAATTCTGAAGAGAATTTTTCGTGGCGTCTGTACGAACGTATGTACGTACGTGCGTACGTACGTATCTCGCATAACTCAAAAACGAGTAGCCTCAGAACGTTGAAATTTTGTATATAAGACTACTATAACATGTAGATGTGCACCTCGTATTTTGGTTTCCATCGGCCGCGCCAAACGTATATAAATACATTTATAAATATATCCACTCTGTTACCTGGCTCAATGATCTCAGTTTCTTTACTCTTATATGTTTGTAAATTATACATTTTTTGCTTTAAAAATAATTGAATTATGTTGTTTTTATCTTCCGGTTAAGGATTTTATGCCTTTAGTAAATCTGTGTGCAATATTTTTAGAATTATCAGCAATTTTAAAGTTGTTTAATTGCCGCTAAGCCTGATTTTAATGGCGGCTATTGATGTTTACATTTGAAAGAGGAGACTAGTGGATTCGTTGCCAATCTAGAGAAACTTAGCTTCGTAACAACAAAGATAATGCATTCATTTATTATTGCCAAGTAAATCATGCCTAATTCTTTCTGGAATGATTTCGAGGAAATAAGCGTTTGAGATTTACTTCGTAATTTTTAATACAGATATTTTGAGTTTTTATGTATTTTTGCCTTGTAGCGAAGTGAAAACTGAATTAATTGAATGAGAAATACTCAATCGTCTGTGAAAAACTGTTTCTTTTTTGTTTTGTTTGCTTAATTTCTTTTATACATCGTTCTAGCTTTATTATAGTATTTGAATAGAACATGTGGCAACGATTCGATAATTCTTTAAATGATATAAATTTTGTGTTCTCAGTTATAATATGAACGAAATATAAAACTGTTAAGTAAACCTAGCGCCAGAGTGTCGCTATGGTAAAGAAATACTAGAGTGAATTTTAAAGAATGCATTTATTCTATTGTGGTTTATGCGCTGTCGGCGAAATAGCTTTAATTCAATCTAATAAGTTTAAATAAAATGCAAGAAAAAATGCGTATAAGGAATGCGTATATTCCGTACAAGGAAGTTATTTGGTGTACACATCAGATTTTTTACTTTTCAGTTTAATAAAAGGAGTGGTTTAACTCTCGAATACTCAGCTACTCAACTAAAGACTCTTTTTCTTTCGAATACCAAATTAAATTACTTATAAGTAAGGCAAAAGCAAATCTGAAAGCTTTTAGCTCCGTGTTTCCCAAAGTGGAGCTCACGCCCCACAAGGGTGCAATGCGTCTGTTAAGGGGCGCAATTCGAAAATGGACTCATGCAGAGTTTAAGGGGACAAAGGACTTTCTAAATATGTTTCATGAAGTCAAAATATTTCGAAATTTCATTTTTTATTCCCCAAAATAAAGAAAAATGTAAGTGAAATACGTAAAAGAGTTCTTAAATTGCGGTGCATTTTAAATATTTTATAAAGAATTCTCGCTGTAGACACATTTAAATGCTTTTAAAGGCATTTAAATAACTGACACATTATGCTTTCCATACGTTTCTCACACATTACAGCCAACAAATTTACTTTATTTTTTACTGTAGCAATGGCAACCGGTATATTATTCTTTCCTTAAATGGCAACAGTAGCTGCTTCCAGCTTTGTTTATATTGATCTTATATTTATTTTTTTCAGACCTTAGTGAAATTAGGGGTGCAAGCAAGAAAAAACGTTCGTTAGTATTCGGAGGCATATTTAAAATTTGGTTTCATACCCGGTCCATAAACTGTCAACATTTGTCCTTTTATGCCAATAATACCTGACCAACAAATCAATGAAACTAGGCCGCTTCAGGCACATTTCAAGGCGAAACATAATGCTGATATTAATTGAGATTTGAATTATTTTCACACTTTAAGGAAACCTTTTGAAAAAAGAGTAATATTAAAGTGTCTATTTACATAATGCAGTTGTTGATCGTGCTCTTGAGGCTGTAAGGATCTTAAGTTTTACTAACGTTTATTTTATTTTAAATCTTTACTATCACTTCTTATTTTCTACTTCCGGCCAGAATTAAAAGCTTTAACTTATTTATGCAAATTTTTCCTGCGAACGCCAAGTACTTAAGTTGTGGCTTTTTGCCAAGCAAGAGAGAGAGGAAGGAGCTATAAGAAGCAGGCCGCTTGCCATAGTAGTTTTACTAGGTTGCTGGTTGCCTTCAAGGCCAGAGGTTTAATCCTCTTGATAATTTTAAACGTATCGTAGTGTTAGCAGTTCTCTGTACTACATGGTGTCCGCCGATAACATCGCGGCAAAAACATCGCGGACGAAAACGTCGCGGAGAAAACAACGCAAGGAGAAAACGTCGTGCTACAAAACATCGTGGGAGAAAACATCGCAAAGAGAAAACATCGCAGTTCTAAAACATCGTGGTACAAAACATCGTCCTCGAAAATAAAGCGTTTCAAAAACTTCGCAGTTTAAAAACATCGTCGTTGAAAATATCGTGGTAAAAAATAAAGTATCTACAAATGATCGCATGACGATAACATCGCAGACATTCTTTTTTCGGGTTTTAATAATTGGAAATGGATATTCCCATAATGATTTGTGAGCGCAAGATGTAAAGAATCATAATTTTTACTTTCACATTTTTAAATAACTAATAAATTTTTGCTGAAAAAGTAAGAAGGAAATTTAAGCATCAATAATTAAATGCAACTTATAGCTTATACTTTTCATGAAAAATTACCAGTAAAAGCATTACAAAAATTATTTATTAATGGCCTTTGTTAGTTAACTATGTCGGTTTAAAATTCCATTAAGTGCTATAAGTTGCATTAATTTTCTATGCTTAAGTTTCCTTCTTATTTTCTCAGCAAAAATTTATTAGTTAATAAAAAATATGAAAGTAAAAATTATCCTTCTTTCCATCTTGCGCTCACAAATCATTATGGGAATATCCATTTACAGTTATTAAAGAATGTCTCCGAAAAGCATATCTGAAAAAAGCATATCTGCGATGTTATCGTCATGCGATGATTTGTAGATACTTTATTTTTTACCACGATATTTTCGACGACGATGTTTTTAAACTGCGAAGTTTTTGAACCGCTTTATTTTCGACGACGATGTTTTGTACCACGATGTTTTCTCGTTGCGATGTTTTCTCCCACGATGTTTTGTAGCACGACGTTTTCGCCTTGCGTTGTTTTCTCCGCGACGTTTTCGTCCGCGATGTTTTTGCCGCGATGTTTTCGGCTGTAACCTTACTACATACGGCTTTTTTTTTTTAATATACGGTCAATCTTGGAGTAGGCACTTGTTTGATTAATCCAAAGTTAAGTTTAGTTAGAGTTTAGTTAATATTTTTATATTCTTACGTTCAGACCACAAGTGGTTGGTCTCTGTATTCCGAAGTCCGGAAATCATTGTAAAGAGAGAAAAATAAAGGGTTTCGTATACCCTTCCTGTGTGTATTGCCTACTTCCCAAATTTATTGAACATAGCTTAAGTAAGCTCCCTGTTCCGAGTCAGGACATTTAATGTTCCCAAAGCAAGTAAGGAGGAATACAGAACCTGATAAGGCTATTTATCAAATTTCATTACTCATCGCTTAATCTGGGAAAAGCCGTACTATAGGGGAGAATTTAATCAAGCCATCAATTTCAGCATTTAAAACTGTTCTAGAAAAAGATGACAAAGACGTTAAAGCTATGCCACTAAACAACACTAGCGTTTGCCGAAGAAAGATTAAATGAGTGAGAATATTGAAATACAACTTGTTGAAAAGCTGAAAACAAGAAAAGTTTCGGTGCAAATGGGTGAACCAACTTTGAGAGACAGTGAGGCCGTACTTGTAACTTGTGTAAGATATATTCATAAAAGGGGATTTTGCCAAAGAAATGTTCTTTAAATCATTAGAAAGCACCACTACCTCCAAAGATATTTATAGTAAGCTAAAAAAATATAATACATCTTGTACTGCAGATGGTGCTCCTAATATGATAGTTGAAAAATTAATATATTGTTGCGTGCGTACGGGTTCGTTATGAAATGAATGCACAAGTCCGATGAAAATTAACAAAAATTTATTATTATCACAACAAAAATGCTTAAATTTTCTCAAATTATCATGCAGTATTACAATATCTCACAGTAGTTATCTTTTAACTACTCAAATGTACAATAGAACGTAATTCAAAACAGCTATAGAACGCTAATCCGCGAATTCGCTATAATCAACAACAGCAGTTTTCTAAACAACAACAAACTAAGCAACTCCGACAAACTGAGATGTTTTCCTCCTTTTATAAGATTTTAAAATCACGCGCTAGAATTTTCCAGCACTTTCTCGAAATCAAAAAGAGTTATTTATTTATTTAATGCACGCGCTCTTGTATTTTCAATTTTCCGGCTTAGCTTTCTTTTAATATTCGCCACGCGCTGCACTGCGCGAGAAATAAAACCATTTAATTTATAATTGAACTAACATTAGATTTTTAAATACCAAATTCGTAACAATATAATAAATATGATAGTTGAAAATAAAGCACGGAATAAGGAAAAGGGTTGCTTAAAATTGACAAAAGATGAGAATCCAGAAAGGCTTCTTGTGCATTGTGTTATTCGTAGAGAAAACCTGGTAGCTAAAAACAATTCGCCTGTTCTCAATGAAGTACTAAATTTAGTTATAAAGTGTATCAATGCTATTAAAGCTAGGGTCAAATGTGAACGTCTTTTCAAGTTATTTTATGAAGAACAAAATGAAGACTATATGAAACTTGTACTTCACACTGAAGTAAGAAGGCTGTCGAAAGGGAACTGCTTGGAAAGATTTATGGAACTATTTGATACTCTTAGTTATTTTTTAAGCGACAAACCTGAAGTGAAAAATCCGTTAACGGATGATAACAAGGCAATTGTGAGTTATTTAGCTGATATCTTTGAAAAATTAAATATATTAAATAAATAACTTGAAGTAGCAAATAAAACGTATGATGCAAAAGGAAGATATTTGGTTTCATTTTCCTTGTTGAATTATGTCAGGCATTATCACAAAAAGTTTGAAAAGTCTCATTGGCTCCAAACATGTGACGCGACTACCGCTATACTTGTTATTGTCGAAATTGTCTGAAAATTTTATCGGCTGATTTAAAAGATTTTGTAACTTAAAACAAATTGATTTTCCAACTTGGATAATGCAGCCAATGCTAGTGGATTTGGCTGATATTTCAAATATGCAGTAAAAAGAACTCGCAGAAATGCAAAATGATGAGTCAATTAAAACTTTATTTAATATAAAAGGAGCGATGACATACAGGGGTTGGACAAAAATATGGAAACACCTTTAAAAAAACATGTTTCTTTGCTTAATATGGTGTAGGAAACCCGTTGGCATCCAAAACAGCTTGCAGTCTTCTCGGAATGGATAAATACAGTTCCTGTATGTTTGCCAAGGGAATATTATACCATTCTTCCTGCAAAACGGTGGCAAGTTCAGATAACGATGTTGGCGGTAGATAACGAGAACGCATTTTCCGTTCCAATGTAGACCACAAAGGTTCGATAATATTCAGGTCTGGTGACTGTGGTGGCCAGAGGAGATGGAACAACTCATCCTCGTGCTCAGAAAACCAGTCCTGGACAATGTGAGCTGTGTGAACAGGGGCTTTGTCGTCTTGGAAGACACCATCAGCATCGGGGAACAACGTTTGTACCATGGGTTGAACTTCACCGGCCAAAATGTTCACATAAGTCGTGGCAGTCATGTGCCCTGACACAATTATCATGGGGCTAGCAGAGAACCACGATATGGCTGCCAAACCATAACAGAACCCCCGCCATGTTTCACTCTTGGCAACAAGCAGTCCGTATTATAGGCTTGAGATGGCGTTCTCCAGACGTAAACTCGGCCAGAAGTGGGAAACAATGTGAAAGAAGACTCGTCAGACCATATTACTCGCTTCCACTGCTCTATAGTCCAGGCTTTGTGACTTAAACACCACCTTTTCCTGTTACGGGCATTAGCATCACTGATGAGTGGCTTCTCCATTGCAGCACTGCCAGCAATTTCCTATTTATGAAGCTTCCTTCTAATTGTTTTGGTACTCACAGGGTTCGGTAACACAACATTCATTTCAGCAGTAACTTTTGCAGCTGTGGTCTTCTTATTTTTCGTCACAATTGTCCTTAATGATCGTCTGTCACGATCGCTCAGGACACACTTTCGTCCGCGCTGTGATTTAGCAGATGATGTTTTTCCGCTTTTCAAATATGCGGAATAAATCTTAGATACAGTACCTCTTGAAACACTAATATTCTCACTCGGCTACCTTGCTTACGGAAGCACCTACCATACGTGCTCCAACAATTTGCCCACGTTCGAAGTCTGTTAACTCTGACATAATTCAATGACACTACACTTTGATTTTAGCCAAAAGGCCGACCTCACATAACAGTACTCAACAACTGAACTGTTTAGCGCATTTACGAAGTTGTATAGGTGGCGTCAGTAGTCAAAAACGCCAGCGCCACCTTCATATTTCATTAAAATCAATCTTTGTTTTCAAACATGCATTTCACAAGGTGTTTCCATATTTTTGTCCATCCACTGTAGCTTTGTGAGGAAACCAGAATCAGATATCCAAATGCAACAAAATTTTGCAAGAAAACTATTGTTACCGTTTCCATCTTCATATTTTACTGAATGCGGATTTAGTGCCATAAATGATTTGCTGCTAAAAAAAAAAAGAAAGAAAGAAAGAAATCGATTGGATATAATGAAACCGGGAGACTTGAGACTCAAGTTATCTAAATTGGAACCTGACATAAAATTTCTTTGCAGCAAGTATCAAGCGCAAGCATCTCGCTAAATTTAAATAATAAAAATTACTAAAAATAAAAAGCGTTCACTAAAATGAGTTTTTTCTTGAATTTCAGTTTTCCATATTTTGAAAGTTCAGTTACTGTGTTTGCTCATAAAATTTCGTAGTCATTTCTTCCTAAAAGCTATCATTCAAATTTCTTTCGTGAAAATTTCAGTTTTTAAATATTAAAAATTATGTATATGCTGGGGGGAGCTTAAAAGTTTTAGAGAGGATTAGGTGGGGCATAGCACAAAAAAGTTTTAGATTTTATATTATGCCCAAACGGGCGCTTTTTAACGTTTTGCATGTTACCTTTATTTATTAAATAACATGTTCTTCGAACTTAAAATTCAATTCAATAGAAATATCACAAATAATTTAAGAAGAGCATATCTTTAGAACTTCCGATACATAATCTCGCGCGCTGGAGATAAAAAAGTTTTTTTCTCCCTCCCCCCCGTACAGTGTTACCATTGCTCGCCTTGAAATCATTCAGTTTGTTCATCCAAAATTCGTAAAAATGTTACAAAATATGAAACTGATAATAAAACAAACTGCAAATTGGGGCTTCCAGAGGCCCATATTTGAGTGGAGGACAAAGTTATTCAAAATAGGATGTATCTAGGTAACGTCGTTTTTTTCACAGTGCGAGAGGAATACATACATTCATGCAGATTCTTCATTGTTTAGTTCATTTAAATATAATGCTGGACTCTAATATTTGCTGGCAACAATATGAAAAGTGAAACCCCATTTATAAAGAACCAACGCAAAATGCCGAAACAAATGTAATAGCCCTTCTGGGCAAATTGAACCTTTGGGCTAAAAATATGAAAATCAGCCTTGTAATTTAATTTAGTACTAGCCTCTTAAATCCTCTTTTTTTAAATTTCGTTATTTCCTCTTTATTCTAAAAAAAAATAATACCACTTCTGAACTGCATCATTTCTAGACCGCTCCATCTTGCATGATATGCGTAACGATAATGACGCAGCTAATTGAGAACTTGAACTGAACATTTTGAGAAATGAAGCTTTTCTAACCTAAACCAAAGATCTTCTATACTGGATAAATGCGCACTTAGCTTCTACCATTATTGCCGCTCGGACGCTATTTTGCAGTGCCCTCTTCCTATCGCAATAGTGTCGAAAATGTAAATGTTCTTGAATAGGCAGGATTAGAGAGCCAAGTAAATTGTGGCCACAAATATCAATCGAAATAAAATTGAATATTTAAGCTTCAAAGCTTTTCTGTGTCCCACGCCGCTCTGTGGCGCGCAGCACAGAGTAAATCTCCCTCCCCGAGTGAATATTTAAGTTTACTCATCTGCCAAGTTTCTTCTTCAAAATGCATCTACAACGTTCTTTACGTGTTACGCCATCAACATTGCCACTACGTCTTTTTCTATTTTTTTCATCACACACACACATATATAATCATCGACCATTTATTATATAAGGTATTATACAAGTATATAAGGCGTTTTATTCCTCCTTTCAGCATGCCTTCGTGGTGTAACGGTAAGCACACTCGGCGCGTATTCCAGAGGTCCAGGTTCGAGTTCCTGCGAGGGCATTGCCAATTCCTTGTTTCAAAAAAATTCTAAAATGACTTTACAGTGCTGCCGAACACAAAAGGTGGTAGATGATGATTCTTCACCACCAGGATTTGATTTCTGGCTCCCCAAATCCCCAGTCGCTTTTAAAAGGGGGAGCATATAAGGAATTTTCTGCTCTTTCTCTGCATGCCTTCGTGGTGTAACGGTTAGCACACTCGGCATGTATCGAGATGTTCAGGAATCGAGTCCCGGCGAAGTCATTGCTCATTTTTCATATTTTCTGATTAAGAAAAAACCTAATAACTCTGCAGTATATATATATATATATATATATATATATATAATAAAATTCCATAGTCAAGAATACACTTAAAATTCTAACTGTATGTTCTTTTCATTTTTAATGGCGACGTTCTCTTATTTGAAAGTACGTGGAATTAAATCCACAGCCCCGTAGTCAAGTTGTTTTTCCCGCCTTTTCTACACGTACAGTTGTAGAATGTTCTGGAAATATTTAAAGCGAACTGGATTGGCTGACGAGGCTTACGTCATTTCTTGGTAGCTTCGCCTTTCCAGAGGCTATAAATGGACTCGCAAAGGAATATCGGGGCTTTTTCTTAAATGTCACGATGCAGTAAACTTGATACAAAATGTTATTAGTAATTCTTTTTATTTACTCTGTATATCTGATTTTGTAACTGCTATTTCTCCTGAATAATAATAAATGGATCCTGGTTTTTAAAACTCATCGTCTGATAATTTAAGCTACGACTAAAGCTGGTACATCATATATATATAAATGTATGTATGTATGTATGTATGTATGTGTGCGTGTGTGTGTGAAGATGATAAAAATATGTAACTATAAATTATAATTTAAATTAGCATTTGCCCTTAATTCCTTTTTGAAGAGAAAGAATATACAAGATAAAAAAATATGGAACTAATGAATTATGCATTAACTAAGCAATAGCTCCTTTTTTCCTCTTTTTAATTGGTGCACTTCCCCCCTCTTTATTCTAAGCATAGTAACGGAAACCTGTACCTCTTTGAAGGAGAAATTACCCAAATTAAAAAGAAGAATAAAGGAGCTATTGCTAATTTAGTACATAATTCATAGTATATGACTTCAATTAAATATTATTCTGAATAATGTGACCTGCATCGCTATTTCAGTGCAATGAATTTGAAATAATTGTTGTAAAACAATTTCGTAAAACAGATAAAATTCTAATTAAAGTGATTTTGACTATTGGGAAAATTTCATTCAGACTGTCAAGAATGACTGTTTATTTTGTATCCAAAACTTCTCTTGATGAAGCAAACAGTATAAAAAATTTGTATTATAAAAATCAATATTTTTTAAATTTCCATATTACACAAATCACAGAAAAAGCATAATGCATAGGAAATGTTATGTCTGTTGCACGAAACCAATATTACACAGCTATTTGCTTTGCAACTTTCATTAATCGCATTTTTAATAGCGTATGTCTAAACCACTGACGATCGCTAACTCAGTCGTATCATTTACTGAACCTTTTGTTACCCTGATATCAGGTTTAAGGGGCCTCACACATCTTAAACGCCTTAACACCTTTCGAATATGTGACTGTGGCAATAATTGGGATATTTTATTTATTTTAAAATCAATTACTTCCAACTTTTTACAGCTGACTACATAATATAGCTGCTTTGGAACCTAATAACCAGAAAGTGTGTGTTGCCACAAATAGTTTTGTAATTTAATCCACTTTGGGACAAAATATTTCGTCCCACTTCCACCTTGCGCGCACGATATTTTAAAAATGGTTAATGGTACGTACTTGAAATTGGATGGAATTCTTTATATGAGCCCTATTTTTTAACCGAACCCAAAATCTGATGAATGCTTTAATATTAAAAAATTTTATGGACAGAAACATTACAGGTTTTTTTTAATAAAATACATTTTATAAACTCGACTCCAAATAGAACAAAAAATTAACATGAAATTCTTGGAATTTTTGGTTCACAGTAATTTCCAAATGATATAAAAGCTATAAATTAAATATGGAATTAAATTATGCAACAGAATGTTTTAAACTGTGCGCGCAAGATGGAAACATGACGAAACATTTTGTCAAAAAGCGGATTAAATTATCAAAATGTTTGTGGCAACACAAACTTTCTGATCACTATTTCAGAAAGCAGCTATATTATGTAGTCAGCTGTAAAAAGTCGGAAGTAATTGCTTTTAAAATAAATAAGTTATCCCAATTCTTACAACAGTCACATATTCATAGATCTTATGTGTTTTAAGATGTACGAATCGCCTTAAAGTCAAATTTGTAGCAAAATTTAATACACTTTTATTAAGAATTCTATTTTACCTTACTTTTATAATAAATAAAAATTTTGAAAGCTTTCACATTTTATATTACGCCCAAAGAGACTTTTTTAACGTTTCGTGGTTTAAATTTATTTATTAAATATATCATGTCTGCACTTGAACCATAAAATTCAGTTCAACAACAATATAGCAAAATAATTCTAAAATGAGCGTATTCTTAAAAATTTCCGGTACACGGTCTCGCGCGCCTAGAGATTTTTTTTTTTTTTTTTTTTTTTTACTCCAAAGGGATTTTGAATCTCGAAGGACTATTACTTTCGTTTTGGCATTTTGCGTCGGATTCCTACAAATGTCGGTTCACTTTTCAAACTGTTGCCACCAAATGTTAGAATTCTGCATTATATTTGAAAAAATTAAATTATGAAAAATCTGCATAACTATATGTATATTTTTCGCATGGTGATAAAACAACGGTATCTGGAGCCATAAAATTTTGAATGATGAAATCCTACAGCGAATATGTGCATCTGAAATCCCAAATTTAAAATTTGGAATTTGTTTTATTATCGATTTCATATTTTGTAAAAATTTAACGACTTTTTGAGTAACAAACTCAACGATTTAAAAGCGAGCAATGGCAACACTGTCGCTTTTAGGAGGAGGGAAAAAAAACCTTTTTATCTCCAGCGCGTTGAACTGTGTATCGGAAATTCTAAAGATATGATCATTTAAAAATTATTTTGCGACATTGCTATTGAATTAAATTTTATGGCTTAAGAGCAAAGAACAGGATATTTAATAAATAAACCTAACACACAAAACGTTAAAAAAATGCCTCTTAGACGTATTTTAAAATCTTAAACATTTCAGATATTTTTTTTTTTCAATTTAAAATTCCTAAACATAAACTATGCGTATAGTAAATGGAAGGCATTATTTTTTGTGTACAGTGTTGCCATTGCTCGCTTTGCTATCGCTTAAATTTTTAATCAAGAATTCGTTAAAGTTTTGCAATATGTGAAATAAGTACTAAAACAAATTCCAAATTTAGTCTTCCAGATGGCTATATTCGAATGGAAACGTAAATTATTCAAAATTGGATGGCTCTAGGTACCGGTGTTTTATCACAATGCGAGAAAGATACATACATTTATGAATATTCTTCATTATTTCATTCCTTTAAATGTAATACAGGGCAGTAATATTTGGTGGCAACAATTTGAAAAGTGAAACAACGTTTGTAGTGACTCGACGCAAAATGCCAGAAAACGATATTAATAGTCGTTCTGGACTAACAATAGATGTTATATTAACAATTGTCAATAAAATAATAACGATACAAGTTACATTAACAATTAAAATTAACAACTGTCCCCTTTGAACTAACAATAAAAGTTTACTTAATATTTTTAAGTAATTAAACTAAAATATTTAGAAACGTTTTTAGTCGTAGCCGAAAATTGTGAAGTTTATTTAAGGGGAATCATACACCTTAAAACCCATAAGATGTTCGAATAGGTGACTGTTGCAAGAATTGGGATAACTAATTTATTTTAAAAGCAATTACTACCAACTTTTTACAGTTGAATACATAATTTATTATATTATTTTAAAAGCAATTGTTTCCAACGTTTTACACCTGACTACATAATATAGCTGCTATCTGAAATAGTGATCAAAAAGTTTGTGTTGCCACAAATATTTTTGTAATTTAAACCGCTTTGTTACAAAATATTTCGTCAAGTTTCCACATTGCGCGCACAGTTTAAAACATTCTGTTGCATAATTTATTTCCATATTTAATATATACATTTTATAACATCTGGAAACGACTGTAAACCTAAAATTCTAAAAATTTCATGTTAAATATTTATTTTATTTTGAGTTGAGTTTGTAAAATGTATTTTATTAAAAAAATTTGTAATGTTTTCGTCCATAAAATTTTTGAATTTAAAATAGTCATCATATTGTTAGTTCAGTTAGAAAATAGTAGCCATATAAAGAATTCCATCAAATTTCAAGTATGTACCATTAGCCATTTTTAAAATACCATGCGCGCAAGGTGAAAATATGGCGAAATATTTTGTCACAAAGAGGATGAAATTACAAAAAATATATTTGTAGCAACACAAACTTTCTGGTTACTAGTTTCCAAAGTAGCTATAGCATGAAGTCAGCTGCAAGAATTTGGAAGTAATTGCTTTTAAAATAAATAAAATATCCCAATTCTTGCAATAGTCACATATTCGAGGATCATGAGGGGTTTAAGGTGTATGAGTCCCCTTAAAGGCAACTTTCTTCACACAGATTCAATGCGCGGGAAAACATGTTTTACAGTAATAAGCACAATAGAACTGCTCAAATGTTTTATTAGTACAATAAGGAATTAGGCATTTGCCTCATGCGTGTTCTTGTGGCGTAACTGGTAGCAAATTCCGCCTGTCATACGGAACACATATCTTCCTTCTTTTCTTAAATAAACTTCAAGTGTTGCAATGTAAATCATATGAAGTTAAATGAATAATTTAATATTGAAATGCGAGTGACATTTTTTTGTTTACTTTTGTATAATTCTTCCAAAAATACTGCAACCTTTGTCTGTTCTGTGATAATCCAAATATTATGTAATATAACGCTGCAACAAAATGTCATCAGTTATCGTTAAAGCTTTGCGTTGCCACTCAGTAAATCATAAGATATTTTATCAGAAAACTCGGCGATATGAAAGAAGTGTGTTGCCACTCGCAATATGGTTATTTGCTTTTTAAATTTAACAAATAAATTCAACGATTGAGAAGAAATGTGTTGCCTCTGCCCGAACAAAAATATTTTTATCTTCCACGCGGCTGTGTTTTGTCTTCTAACAAAGCCTAAAGTATTTTATTTTTCCTTAGGATTTATTCTATTATTAATTTACAAACTGATAATTAATAAACTGTGTTAATAATTAACAAATTAAGAAATAAATTAACAAATTAAGTCATCAATTACTAAATGGACCTGGTAATTTGGTCCGAGGTTTGAATTTCCACGAGCGGGCTGGCTTCATGGGCGTTTTTGTGGTTTTCCCCACGTGTTACGTTTATACGAGCCAGTTTCCCTTGGAACGTCTTCCACGAAGGCATCCCTCCCCTTTGACAGATAGCCCTCGAGGCTTTGCCGTAATCACATAAACCAAACTATTAACTAGAACTGCGAATTGCTCCAGCTTGATTCGTGAAAAACATCTACATATGAAATCATCTCCATCTAAAAGGTTGTAATATTATTTTGCCTAGGTTACCATCGATGAATGTTTGCAACTTAATTACGTATTACGTATTTGTACCTACTCCCTTAAAAGTGAATACGTCTTTTTGACATTTCATGAATTCCTGACAACAAACGTTCTTTTAACAGAATAATTTCTAATGACAAATTTTATTCGACAGAGGTAGTACCTTGTGCACAGACAATCTGATGTCGCATCATTCTGCTCGGATAGATCATTTTATAGAATGTCCCGTTCGTTTGCGCACATATTATTCACACAAATCTACATTTTGATTCCGATCTGGATGACATCTTGCCCACTTGACCTTAAAAACAAGAAGGTCACTCGCCATCTACCAAGACCGTTCCTAGGCCACTGGCTGACCGCGTGCTTCCTAAGAATGCCACCCCCCCAAATTTAAAACAAAATACTGATTCAGAAGTCAAACAACAAAAATCAGCGTTATATTTTCAAAATTTTCACAGGACTAGTTTCGATGGTTTTACCGAACCACCCTCCTCAGCTGCAAAACCGCAAATGAACACGCTAGGAAATAATGACTAGATAAGATAAGAAAGCCTGGACAAGAATAAGCAAGTGGCGCCATCTGTTGGCGAAACCAGAACTAAAATATAATTTCTTTAAAGGTCGAAGGCAAAGATGGATTGGAATTAGAATCGTTAACTAGAACAGAACTAGTTTTGAACTAGGTGAAAATTTTGAGAATATAACGCTGATTTTTCTTGTTTGACTTCTGAATTAGTATTTATTCGGTGTGTTATTCAGTCTTAAAATAAAGTTTGATTAATAAAATTTTTATTTCATTATCACTAAGCACATACATACAATAAATTATGTAAATAGTACTTGCATATAACAAGTACTTACAACGAATTTAATGAAGTTAAAATATTTAGCTGTGGTATTGTAAGAGTCGGACCGCCCCTAACTTTGACCGTCCGCGTACTTTTACGCGCTGCACCCCCCCCCCCCGCCGCTAGGAACGGCTTTGCCATCTCATCGCCAATTGAAACCCTCGCTTGCTGGAGATAAAAGTTTTTTTATCTGTATTACGTTGCCACTGATTGCTTTGAAATTGTGGAGTTTGTTAATCAAAAATTCGTTAAGGTTTTACGAAATTTGAAATAGATAATAAAACAATTTCGAAAATCCAAATTATTCCTTCCAAGTCCCCATGTTGGGTGGAGGATTACGTTACTCAATACTGCATGGGTCTAGGTACCGTTGTCTTATCACAATGCGAGAAACATTCATGCAGATTTTTCAATATTTAGTTTCTTTAAATATAATATACGGCGGTAATATTTGGTGCCAACAGTCTGAAAAGTGAACCGACGGAAAATGCCTTTCTGAAATTAAGCCCTTCTGGACTAACCAATCTGGTAAACGAACATCTTGTATTATTTTCAGAATATCATCTGTCCATGTCAGCATTTCGAAATAAAATATAAGCTGCTAATTAAATACAAGAATAGATAAGAAATTAAACTATTCTGGCTTTGAATATTTATGTATTACATTTTAAATCACTTTATAATAAATAAACAATAAGTCTTGAATACAACTAGCGGAATTGATCTAATTTAATAAATCGACGAGTGCGAAGACGATTCCTAATTACGGTAAAAAAAAAACAAAAGAATTAGCCACGTTTATCTTAATAATAGTTGTTCCGAAGCATAAATTGTTTAGCGACTGAATTGTTTAGCCACATAAAACAATTAATCTTGTTTTTCGTTAGTAAGTGGAATTGGACTTTATTAATTTAATCTAATAATCACTATCGGTGTAAATATAACATCAGACTATTTTAAAAAGATTATTACAGATGCTTTTTACTTCCTTGTACGAAGTAAGAAGGAAGTATTGTAATCGCGAAAAGTTTCAGGCAGGATATTTAGACGAAAATATCCATTTTTCCGCTATGGAATGCAGTTTAACGATGTTTTTGCGTGATATCTGAATAAGGACAGAATAAATACTCTTTTCCTCCAAAAAATTTATAAAATTGCTTTAAAATTAATTCTGAAGAGAATTTTTCGTGGCGTCTGTACGAACGTATGTACGTACGTACCTCGCATAACTCGAAAACCAATAGCATCAGAACGTTGAAATTTTGTATATAGGACTGCTATAACATGTAGATGTGCATCTCGTATTTTGAATGCAATCGGCCGCACCAAACGTATATAAATATATTTATATACATATACACTCTGTTATCCGGCTCAGTAATCTCATTTTCTTACATGTTTGTAAATTGTACATTTTTTGCTTTGAAATTTTTTAAAAATGACTGAATTATGTTGTTTTATCTTCCGGTTAAGGTTTTTATGCCTTTAGCAAATCTGTATGCAGTATGTTTAGAATTATCAACAATTTTAAAGTTGTTTGAGTGCCGCTAAGCCCTTTTTTATGGCGGCCATTGATTGTTTACATTTGAAACAGCAGTCTAGTGGATTTGTTGCCAATCTAAAGAAACTTAGCTTCGCAACAACAAAGATAACGCCTTCATTTATTATTGCCAATTAAATCATGCTTAATCCTTTCTGGAATGTTTTCGAGGAATAAGTGTTTAAGATTTACTTCGTAATTTTTAATATAGATATTTTGAGTTTTTATGTATTTTTGCCTTCTCTCTAAGTGAGAACTGGATTAATTGAATGAGAAATACTCAACCGACTGTGAAAAACTGTTTCATTTTTCTTTTATTTGCTTAATTTCTTTTATAGATCTTTCTAGCGTTATTATTTATTATAGTATTTGAATAGAATATGTGGCAAGGATAACGTAATTCTATTCTTTAAATGATATAAATTTTGTGCATTATGAGTTATAATATGAACGAAATATAATACTGTTAAGTGAATCTAGCGCCAGAGTGTCGCTGGCGAGTTTTAAAGAATGCATTTATTCTATTGTGGTTTATGCGCTGTCGGCGAAGTAGATTTAATTCAATCCAATAAGTTTAAGTGAAATGCAAGGAAAAAATGCGTTTAATTTAATATTCCGTAGGAAGTTAAGTGGTGTACACATTAGATTTTTTCCTTAAGCGTTGTCTCTAGATGTGTACTTAAAATAACAGAATTTCCTAAAACGAAGCCGAAACTTTTACGATAGCAGTATTTACACTAAATGTGGCAGGCGTGTGAACAGAAAGATCCAATTTTTAGTCCAAAGGTGCAATTTGCCTGTAAGGACTATTGCCGTAAGGATACATGATAAACGCTATTCCACGTTTCAAATTGTTGCCAACAAATATTATCGCCCTGTATTATATTTAAAGAAATTAAATAATAAAGAATCTGCGTCAATGTTTATATGTTTCTCGCATTGTGTTAAAACAACGGCATCAAGAGCCATCCAAATTTGAATAACTTAATCTTCCATAAAATATGTGGAAGCCCTAATATGGAATTTCCTTTATTATGGATTTCATATTTTGTAACACTTCAACGAATTTTTTATCAACAACCTAAACGATTTCAAAGCGAGCAATGGCAACACTGGACGAAAAAATTTATCTCCAGCAAGCGGGACTGTGAATCGGATATTCTAAAGATAGACTCATTTAGAAATTACTTTGCGATATTGCTGTTGAACTGAATTTTACGTTTTAAGTGCGAAGAACATGATATTTAGTAGATAAAGGTAACGCACAAAAAGTTAAAAAAAGACCCTTCGGACGTAATTTAAAATCTTTCAGATTTTTTTTTTCAAAAGCCTATAAAACGAAAAACTCCAATTAATATCCTCGTAAAATATTCCTCGTAATTTAACCAGCTTAAAAAGGAATAGCTACATTCATATACATTATCAGCAGACTAATAATAATTAATAATTATTGTTGCATAGGTGCGTACGGGATCATAATAGATTGACTGCACTAGTCTGATAAAACGTTTATAAAACTTATTTTTATCAGCAGAAATATTTCAAAACTCTGGAATTTTCCACAGAAATATTCGTAAAAGTAATCACAGCATTACATGGTGAATGTCGAGGTAACTGTGACCACAAATATCAATTGAAATAAAAATGACTATTTAAATATTGTTCGAATGCCAAGTTACGGATCAATACGGATTTAACATTTCAACATACTACGCAATTAGAGTATTTCCTCTTCAATATGGATCTACTAAGGTTCTGAGAATTCTACCTGCTTCGCCATAAACATTGCTACGTCTTTTTCGCTTTTTTTTATCACATTTATATATATATATGTTACCGTGAAAGACCGAAATTGGAGAATGTCGACTTTCACCGGAGAATGTCAACATTCACCAAATACGTCGGTGAAAGACCGAATATTTCACTGCATTCTTCGAAAATGCCGAAAAGAGAGGTCATAAAGTGCCATAATAGTTTAAGTTGTTGCAATAAATAAGATTTGAATCACATAATTTAGTAAGTTTTTTATTACTGTTATTTTATTTTCTCATTTAGAACGTACTGTATAATTAAGTAAGTTTTTAACTTCTATTATTTTCCTTTCTCATTTTGAATGTATTGTGTGTTTTAGGTTCTCATGTTCTTAAGTTCTTATTTCAAGTCACAAGTGCGTTTATTCGCGACTGAATTACAGAGAAGAAAATATAATATTCTTATATGTTCAAGATTCACTATTAGTACATGGTGAATGTCGACATTGACCGGTGTAAGTCAGAAATAAGAGTATTTGGAAAATATTTCGGACATACACCAAGCGACTATGTGAATGTTGACATTCACCGGTGAAAGTCGACATTCTCCAGATTTCGGTGTTTCACCGTAACATATAGATAGATAGATGGAGAAAGAGCAGATTGCATAAATCTAAAGAAAATTTCTCTGAAACTCGGAAACGTCAAATTTAAAAAGTATCAAAATATCACTACATATTATTTTTATCTGAAGCAATGTTGTAACGATTTCGGGAAAATGTTCACTGGCAAGGGAAATAAATTTCTTTCTTAAGTGATTCTGAGAGCATTCAGCGTTAAAAAACTCAAAGAAATCTTTCGAAATCATCTCACTTACCCAATGCTATCTTGAAACTTCGTTCAAAATATTTCTTTAACGATACATCAGTAAATCGTACAGGCGGTAGAGGAGAATGATTGATTTAGTGATTGAAGAGGACTGGACGTTTTTCTAACTCTTTAAATACCACCAAAACCTTCTAATACTAATACCTTCACACAGAAAAGTGTACACAAATTTAGAGAAAAGTTTCTTTTAGGCTCAGATGAGGAACTGATGTAATATTTTGAAAGGCATACACATTTTGTTGTTGCTGATATTAATGCTCACTTGTCTGTCCTATAGTCAGGTCCCCCCTTCTGCTAAAGAGCGCAAGTTTAGGTCTGCCGTTGGCAACAGCCTCCAGCACCTTATGAATGACAATGCGATTTAGCTCAGCTCCGCTCCCAATTTTGATGGACAGCCCCCGGGGTGGGAAACGAGTCGGAGGGACTCCCATCCCTCTTCCCCTACCACCAACCTCTTGACAGGACTTTCGGCTCGCCGCATATTTCGAGTGCCCCATACCGCACGGACACTATACATTTACAAACATCCATGCCTTCTCAGGAATTCGAATCTGGGCCCTTCTGCACGGCAGCTAACCACTATACCGTTCGGGCGGCAGGCGCAAAGTATATATTAATAAATTTTCAAAAATGTGTTCCAGTCGGAAAGACTTTGTTACTTGGAATTTTCAGCCAAAGTTTAAAAACTGCTTTGGATTGTGAAAGTGATTTATAACACCTAAGTTAATTATGCTCATTTGTATTAGGCAATAAAATGGTTGTTTTTCAAGAAAAAAATTAAACTGTAAGATGTAGAAGATTTTCTTTAAGCTTTCGATATAATGCCTGCAATCTGATATAAACTTGCATAGATTCAGGATGAAATGTTAAAGTCAAGTAAATGAGTAAAACTAATAGTTAACCAAAAATATTTAGTTTCAGATATTTACAAGTAGCGAGGGTGTTTACATATTTTATAACGATTTTGACAAAGAATTTTCGCCTGTTACTTTTAAATTTCATCTTCTTACAAAATATTGTTACGAAATGTCCAGGAGCGGTAAGACAGCTTTTCCGCAAGATAGCTTCCTATCGTTGGCAAGAGCCAGTGACAAGCGACAAGCACCATACAGGTGACATTACGACTTCACTCAGTTCCGCCCCCCCCCCCCAATTTTGATCGACAGCAGCACTGGGAGCAGATCCAAGGGTCTCCCTTCCCTTCCCCAACCATCCACCTCTCTATAGGACTTTAGGCTCTCCGTTGCTTAGAGTGCCCCCATGCTGCAAAGACACTATATATTTACAAACAGCCATGACTTCTCCGGGATTCGAACCCAGGCCCTTCGGTACAAAAGTTAGTGTCGCTAACCACTTTCCCTGTTGATAGGCAGCGGCACGTTTGCCTAAATAAATGAAACAACAATAATTCGATTACGGCAAAGCACTCGAGGTCTGTCTGCTTAAGGGAAGCGACGCCTTCGTGGAAGACTTTCTAAGGCAAGCTGGTTCGTATACACATTACACATGGGAAAACTACGAAATCGTCTTTGCAGCCAGCCCTTTCGCGGTACTCAAATCTCGGACCGAACTACCAGTGTTCAGAAATTTTGCCGCTCGGCCCTGGTGAGTCTGAAATGAGCACGAATCTTGAAATATTCAAGCACCAGGTTAGGATAATTTATCAATAGTAAAATTCCTTCTGGAAACATTTTCTTCTAATGTAACCAACGGCATATATCACATATCTCAGCCACATATATTGACACTTCAACGCCAAAGTCGCGAATTTGAAAGATGTTTATTTCAAGGAAAATCCCTTTACCTGTTTGGTATGCACATGGTGTTGACAAAAATTCAGGTATCATTTCTATGCAGTATTTCTCACGAATATGCATATTTTATAAGAAAGTACATAGCATCGACAAATAATATGTAAAACGGTATATAAAGAATGCAGATTCGTGACTTCAGACAGATTCGTGGAAGATACATAGAACATAATTCTTTACCATCTTATCTCAGGTTATTCTCCCATTTACATTCCAAAGCCTGTGTCTCTCGTCGTTTTCGCGTGCGAATTTTCCATTCCTTTTATACGTTTTTGGGGTCAGTAGAATGAAATCAGCTTTCGCTTTGATTTAGCAATTCATTTTAGTCATCTCACTTTCCTAATATTACGTATATAATAATTAGAAAAGCCTGAAGTGTACACTACATAACGTTTTTGTATAGAATCTTAACTTATACGCATTTTTTGCTGCATTTAATTTAAAATTATTGGACCGAATTAAATCTACTTCATCGATAGCGCATAAACTATAATAGAATAAATTCATTCTTTACTTACTTTTTTATATTTGTTTACCATAGCGACAGTCTGGCTCTAGGTTCACTTAAAAGCGTTACATTTCGTCCATATTATAACGCAATGTATACGACAATACATTGAGTTAGGTGATTACATTAGCTGTTTCAAAACAGTGCCCCATTTACTCTACATGTACCTTACAAACATAACAGCAAATAAAGCGGTACACGAAATGATTCAATGAAACAGTTATACTTTATGTAAAATCACAGATATGATAATAATTTAAAAATATACTTGACGCAGGAATCCAATAACAATATGCAAAGTATTATAACAATTAAATCAATACTTGAGGTGTTTATGATGTATATTTAAAAAAATAATAATAAATAAATAAAAGATACTTAAGGTAAATTTCTGGTAACTCGGTGCAAATATTGCAAGGTAGTAAAAAAAGAGGGGAAATGTAATGCGAATTTAATTTTAAAAAAATATGATGTGTACACCACATGACTTCCTTGTACGGGATATTAAATTATACGCATTTTTTCTTGCATTTCATTTACACTTATTAGATTGAATTAAATCTACTTTTAAATTGTGGATAATTCTACAACGAAGATTGCACACAGTTTAACTGGGCATAAAAACCTTAACCGGAGGATAAAAATAAAATAATTCAATCATTTTTAAAGCAAAAAAAAAAAAAATTAAACAGTTTACCAACATGGAAGAATAAAAAAAAAAACTGAGCTCACGGAACCTAGTAACAGAGTGGGTATATATTTATATACTTTTGGTGCGGCCGATTGCAGCCAAAACAGGAGGCGTACAACTTCATGTTATAGCAGTCCTGTATACAAAATTTCAACTTTCTGAGGCTAATCGTTTTCGAGTTATACGAGGTACATACATACGTACGTACGGACGCCACGAAAAAAATATCTTCTGAATCCATTTGAAATCAGTTTTTATAATTCGTTTGGGGGAAAAGAGTCCTTCCTTGTGTCCTTACGTACGGATGTTACGCAAAAGCATCGTTAAATTGCATTCGATAGTGGTCAAATTGGGTATTTTCGTTGACATATGATACCCGGAATCTTTCGTGATTAAAATACTTCCTTTACTTAGTATACGTATAAGGTATTTCTCCTACTTCCCTAGCGTGCCTTCGTGGTGTAAAGGTAGCACGCTGGGCTGGTATTCCAGAGGTCCGTGGTTCCATTCCCGGCGAAGGCAGTTGCATATTTTTCATCTTTTCTGCTTTTAAAAAATCCTAATGTCTCTACAAGTGGCGCCCGAACTAAAAGGGTTGTGGATGACGATTCTCCGCCCCCTGGATTTGGCGACTAGGTCCCCTAAAACCCTAGTCGGTCTTTAAAAAGAGGAGTATATAAGGTATTTCTCCCACTTCCCTAGCGTGTCTTCGTGCTGTAACGGTAGCACGCTGGGCCGGTATTCCAGAGGTCCGTGGTTCGATTCCCGGCGAAGGCGGTTGCGTATTTTTCATCTTTTCTGCTTCCAATTAAACTAATGTCTGTACATACTAAGTAAGTAAAAAAGGGAATATTTATTCTATAAAAGTAAGAATTAGTTAATGGATAACCAAGAAATATATAAATATACAGCACATAGTTCAAGTTTGCTTTAAAATGGCGTATTTAATCTGACGCAAGCTGGTTTTTGTGCTCCATGTTTTCGAACATTTTTCCCACCACGCATCGAATCGTTGATATACACATTTTCTCTTACATTGTAAGTCTCTGCGATTCTCCTTTTTTGAACTTTTTTCAGGCATAATTCATGAACCTTCATTCCCAACTGTCGTTGAGAACTTACCATCCTAAGGCGATGACCGAAATTTCTTAAATAAAATATGAATGTATCCTTGATCTCTCGAAAGATATTTTTGGAGGGTGTGGCAGCAAATATGGCCTTTCTGCTTCAGTTGCTGTCTTTATTCGATTTTCTCCTCCTGTACCGAGAGTTCAGGAAATACGGAAAATTTAGATTCGTTTCATTCCAAGCCTTCCAAGCACGTGGAAATTGCGTGTATTCGAAGAGATACGTGGAATGCTGCCGTAACCTAATACGTGCTCTGGAAGTTTTAAACTGCGCTGACTCGCGGGAGGTCTTAGATATAGTTCGATTTTCACAAAGGGGCGGGCGTAAATGAAAGCGTTTTGCAGCAAGAGAGGCGGAAAGTGGAATTTAACATGTACGGAAAGAACATTGTGTCCCAGGAACTGGATGACGAAATTCGCGAGCTAACATTGGGCATCTTTGACCTTGAAAAGTCATGACGTTTTTACTTCCTTGTACAAAGTAAAAAGGAAGTATTGTAATTGCGAAAAGTTTCAGGCAGCATATTTCAACGAAAATAACCATTTTCACCTATATCGAATGCAATTTAACGATGTTTTTGCGTGATATCTGTACGTAAGAACCGAATAAAATACTCCTTTCCTCCAAAAAAATTATAAAACTTCTTTAAAATTAATTCTGAAGAGAATTTTTCGTGGCGTATGTACGAACGTATGTACGTACGTGCGTACGTATCTCGCATAACTCAAAAACGAGTAGTCTCAGAACATTGAAACTTTATATATAGGACTGCTATAACATGTAGACGTGCACCTCGTATTTTGGTTGCAACCGGCTGCAGCAAACCTAAATAAATATATTTATATATATATCCACTCTGTTACCCGGCTCAATGACCTCAGTTTCTTTACTCTTATATATTTGTAAATTGTATATTTTTTGCTTTAAAAATGATTGAATTATGTTGTTCTTATCTTCCGGTTGAGGTTTTTGTGCCTTTAGTAAATCTGTATCCAATATTTTTAGAATTATCAACAATTTTAAAGTTGTTTAAGTGGCGCTAAGCCTAAAAATTTTTTTGATGGCGGGCATTGCTTGTTTACATTTGTAACAGCGGGATAGTGAATTTGTTGCCAATCTAGAAAAACTTAGCTTCGCAACAACAAAGATAACGCCTTCATTTATTATTGCGAATTAAATCATGCTTAATCCTTTCTGGAATTCTTTCTAGGAAATAAGTGTTTAAGATTTACTTCGTAATTTTTAATACAGCTATTTCAGTTTTTATGCGTTTTTGCCTTGTCGTGAAGTGAGAACTGAATTAATTGAATGAGAAATACTCAATCGTCTGTGAAAAACTGTTTCTTTTTTATTTTGTTTGCTTAATCTCTTTTATACATCGTTCTAGCTTTATTATAGTATTTGAATAGAGCATGCGGCAACGATTCGATAATTCTTAAGGTGATATACATTTTGTGCATTCTGAGTTATAATATGAACGAAATATAATACTCTTAATTGAACCTAGCGCCAGAGTGTCGCTATGGTAAACAAATAGAATGCATTTATTCTATTGTGGTTTATGCGCTGTGGGCGAAGTAGATTTAATTCAATCCAATAAGTTTAAATGAAATTCAAGAAAAAATGCGTATAATTTAATATTCCGTACAAGGAAGTCATGTGGTATACACATCAGATTTTTTTTAAAAGGAGGAGACATGAAAAATGAGCAATGCCCTCGCCGGGATTCGAACATGGACTTCGCGAGTACACGCGAGTGTGCTACCGTTACATCATGAAGACATGCAGAAAGGAGGAAGAACTAATGTAAACTGCAAATTTTGAAAATATAAGCTATAATAAATTACGTTAAGTTTGCCAAAGAGATTGTAGGAGTTATTAATGGTAAACGCAGTGAACGTGTGCACGTGGTGTTTCTATATAATCAAAATTATACATGTATTAACTAAAAATTGGCTTTTATTGTATTTTTTTTTTTTTTTTTTTTTTTACAATTTAGTGATCTTAGAATATTATAGATTGAGTTTGGAGTTTTTACTTGTAATTTTATTCATTCTGACTTATACTAATTTTATGCATTGTGATTTCCACAATGGGTGCATTAGTTGAAATACATGCCTCCTTGGCCAGACTGTCAGCCCTCTCATTACCAAAAAAAACCCACATGGGCTTTAATCCAATGAAAAGAAATCGTAGAACTGATAGATTGCAACAGAAATTTAATATATGCTGCATAGACACTATACGCTTATTATACGTCGCCATATTATACGTCATTTTAAGGGTCACATGCTGCATAGACACTATACGCTTATTATACGTCGCCTAGGTGTGCTCTACCTGTCTTGAGCGTTGGTCAACGCTGTATTTATACACCCTGTAGACAATCACATATTGCTGTTATCGGGAATGAGAGGGCGGATATGGTAGCTAAAGAGGCTGTCCTAGGAGAGGGTGATATTTATGACGCTATTAATGATTCCAGGAGAATTACCTTGAGAAAAATGAAAGCAAGTATAATTGAGAAATGGGCTCGAGAATGGAATGGCTCAAATAAAAATAAGGGTTACTTGAGGATTTTGACCATAAAAAGAAAAATGGATCTATTTAATAATATAGATACTATTCAAGTTATTACGGATCATGGTAGATTCCCGGCCTATTTAAAACATTTTAATCTCCAAGGCAATGATCCATGCTTGGCTTGTGGGAAGTACAGAAATGCATCTCATTTTATGGAAGAATGTAAACTGACCGAGAGTGCGAGGACGAGATTTGGAAAAATAAATGAACAGAATGCAATTGAAAAACGAAAATTCTTGAATAGCTATGCAACAGAAATTATGAAGATTGTGAATGAAAACAAAACTATTATAGGAATAGGACATTAAATATTTTAGTTTTTCTTTTGTTTACGAGTTTATGTGTTGGGTGAGTGAGTTTTGTGTCGTCTTACTATTTTTTATTTATGCTTATGATTTTCTTTATTTTGTATTGTGTGAGTGTATTTTTAAAGATACACAATCTGTGTTAATTTGTTTAATCTGTATTTTAATCTTTTAACTTTTTTTTTTGCTTGTCTGCGTCGGGTGTGCTGCGTTAACCACGAGGCCGATTATTATCGGCCAGGAGGGTAGCAGTATACTCGTAAACTAAACTAAACTAAACCCTGTAGACAATAAAATATGCCTTTCTCATGGGCCTTTCGAGAACTTACCAAATGTCAACTCTCGAGTGCCAAGGATAAAAATTCGACTAAATGGTAATAACATCTAACAAGTCTTATTAATTTATCAAATGCTGTACCTATTAAAAAATTTTTGAATTTCATATCCCTTGGAAATTTCCTCAACGCACTTGAATTGTGTGACTCTGTAGTAAAACATTATGTTGGCGTTGTGACTTACCGCACTTGTGTCACAGTGACATCAGATAAAGCCCATAAATTTTATTGTGGCAAGGAACGACAGATTGCATTGGTCATCAGCGTCATAAGAGATATCTGGACCCCCCCACTTACATTCCAATTTTGAAAAGAATGACGGTTCCAAGGGTCTCCCATTTCTCTTTCCCTACCACAGAAACACTCAAAGGGACTTGTCGACCATTTTAAGGGTCCCATGCTGCAAAGACACTATACACTTATTCCTTAAATGATATGAATTTTTTTATTGAAGTCATCTCTTCTCAAACTATTTCACCGCTGTACTTATACACACTGTATACTGACTGCCCTTTTAAAGGGGGACTTGGTTTAGGGAACACAGTCGCCGAATCATGGTGGTGGCGAATCTTCATCCACCACACGTTTTTAGTTCGGACAACACTGTAGAAAAATTGGGCTAATTTAAGGCAGGTGAAGTGAAAAATGAGCAATTCCCTGGCCGGAACTCAAACCTGGGCTTCTTAAATCCCCGCATCTAATCATACCTGCAAAAATTTGCTGCTTTTTATTCAAAATTTTCGAAGATATACGTGAATTTATATATTGGAACGTTTCAAAATTTGGCATATTTGTTCAAAGCGATAATAACATCTAATGTGGTTTACGCATTTTGTTAAAATTATTTGAAAGTAGGAACGAAGCGACTTTTTTTCTGCTCATGCACAATGTAAAAAGGGAAAATAAAATAGGTTGCCATAAATTAAGAAGTTCGCCAAGGAAATTATTCTTGGCGCAAACGGAAAAAAAAAAAAAAAAAAAAAAAAAAAGATAAATTTTTGAATTTCTCCGCAAATTTCGCACCAAATTTTACAAAATTTATTATCATTTATTAAAATTAAATAATAAATTAAATAACAAATTAAACATTTAGGCATCATTTGAGTCGTAGAATCGAAATATGGAAAAACCTTTATGTTATTTCAGAAAAGTCCGATTTCTTGTCAAAACATCCATGTTATAGAAAGCTATGTATATTAATTTAACATATATCCTAAGTCGAGCTTTCGAGATATGAAAAACGCAGCTTGAATTTAGTGAATAGATCCAGTAGAACGGGAGATATAGAACTGTCCTTTTTTTTTTTTTTTTTTTTTTTGGCCCTGTATCACATATAGCGTATACATATATACATGCTCACGTACGTATATTTCTAAATCCGGTCCTAATAACACAAAAGTTTTTTTTTATTTATTATTATTATTTTTATTATTTTTATTTTTTTTCCGATGGCGGACCCTCAGCCGTTGGCTTTTTCACAACTCAGACCAGAACTGGTGGTTACTTTATTATAGAGGCACCTAACAGGTGGACCACCTATACCTCCTATGAAGGGACGGACAGTTACAACCCTGCCTTTTCCGGGATTCGAACCCGGGCCTTTTGTTATCGCAGTCGGCTTCTTAACCGCTACACCATCTGGGTGACAAATAACAGAAAAGTACCAAACATGCCTACGGGCTATATCTCATCAGTATAAGTAATAGTAAATATGTACAGTACAAGTCTAATTATCCGAACTCCGACTATCCGAATCTCTTTCAGAATTTTTAACATCAACTGAAGACGAGAGGGATAAGGGGGAAAAGGAAAGAGAAGCTCAAGAAAAGGAAAGGGAAGAGGCAGGAGAGGATGAGGATGACGTGTCACTTGAGGAATTGAGAAACATTCTTTTGAAAATGTCTGGATGTTTAGAACTTAATTCTGAAGATACAGCAAAATCGATGGTTTGGGAAATCCTAAGTAAATGATCATGAACTTATTGAAAGTGTGAGAGAAGAAAGTGTCGAGGGGGAGATGACTTTAAGGGGTATCAGCAACCCCTAGGCCGACAATGTTAAATTGGCCAATTTCTATGTATCTTTTCTCAAAATCTGCCGTAGATACACACTTGATAATTTTTGTGTAATGAAAGTATATCTATCTGATTATACTGAAACGAGCTTTTGACACATTTTGAATTTTAAAGTAATTTACAAAATATTTTGTTAGGCATAATAAAATTTACCACTTTTCCCACACACACACGAAAAAATAATATTTTTTTTATTAGTTTATCACAAAAAGCTCATTTTAGTAAATATTAGGAAACCTAATAAATAAGCCATAAAAAGTTTAGATACCTGTGAGCATTAGTTCCTGAGAAAAGATACATCGAGTATAAAAAAAACACGTTTGGAGAAAAACGCGTTTTTATGTAAAAAAAAAAATCCTCACTTATCAAAGCATTCTATGACAAATTAAAACTAGATTTTTTACAGTTCTAATTTTCATAGAGATTAAAGAATGGTATTTTTAGAAAGATAAGAGTGTAGAGAATTTGAAAATGCAAAAATCCGAAATCTTCATTTTTTTTGAAGAATTTTGCGTTCGAACACACCTTAATTTCGAATTTGAAGCAGACAGGGAACCATCAGCGTTTGCCAGCCTCGAAGTGGATGTAGCGTCAGCCCGAGTGTGCCCACATGCATTTTCTCATTGTCCAGCGGATGCGCGATTGGCTGCCCCAAAACGAATGAAGACAGTCAAACAACCTACGTTAACCGAGATGTTCAATAAAGCAATGACTTTCAGCACTTCTAAGTACTGTACGCTATATAACATGTACGTAAATATGTTGCCTTTTCGTTTTAATTAATTAAAATCTCTTTTTCTTTAAAAATAGATTTTTTTTCTCCTATTTTCAACATACATTGGCTATCATAAATTAAGGAAAAATCACAAAAATAGCGATAATTCCCTCAAAAATAAGCCAAACCGTGTAAAATTTGAATATGATGCCAAGTAAGAGTAGCTGAGAAAAGCTGCAATATGCAAATGAGTGGCGCTGCACTCGGAATACGTCACCTGCGAGGAGAATAAAGATCCATGTTTGAGAGCAAGCCCACATATTTCACTGTAATACTGACATCAAAAATCTGAGATAGCCAATTCGTAACAATGACCTCCAGGCATCATTTGCCTGCAGAACTACGATGGAGAACCATTGGGAGACTAGAGACAGAACAAAGTCCAACAGAGGTGGCCAGATGGCTAAATGTGAGTCCTTCCGTGGTTCATAGACTTTGGAGGGGATTTCAAACCACATATTCGGCATCTATGAGGTTCAGCCAAGGACGGCCAACTGCTACGACGAGCGCCGATGACCGATATTTGACATTATGTGCACGCAGGAATAGAACCACCACTCCGACTCTTCTTAGATCCTCCCTTGCTGCAGCCACCAGAAGGTCACTGTCAACGTCAATTGTGAGGAGAAGGCTTGACAAAAGTGGTCTGTATGGGAGACGACCAGCCATTTGCGTGTCGCTCACGTCACACCATAGGAGGGACCGCTTGCAGTAGACACGACAACATGTCCACTGGACGCCTGATCAGTGGAGGGCTGTTTATTTTACGGAGGAGTCCAGGTTTAGTCTAGAAAACGATAGTAGGCGTTATTTGATATGGAGAGAACCTGGAACCCGTTATCATCTGTTAAACATCCGTTATAGAGATGCATACGGAAGCGGCAGTGTCTGTGTTTGCGGTGGCATCTTTTTGGGTGGACGCACAGACCTTCATGTCTTTCCAACGGAAACCGTGAATGTTCCGGTTTATAGAGATGACATCCTTGATGCTTATGTGCGCCCATGTGCCGGGGCAATAGGTGATGCTTTCCTGTTACAGGACGATAACGCAATACCACACAGGGCTCGCATCGTAGATGATTATCTTCAACAGGAAAATATTATGCGCATCGAGCGGTCAGCTCGGTCCCCGGACTTGAATCTTATCGAGCACGTTTGGGATGCTTTAGGGAGACGTCTAGCAGCTCTCAATCGCCCCCTCAGACCCTTGCCGCGCTTGCAACTCTTTTGCAAGAGCAATGGCTCTCGCTTCCTATGGAACTGATAGACCGTATAATTGAAACCATCACGCATTGCTGTTTGTGCTGTATTGCTTCTAGAGGCGACCGTATTCCATATTGAAGGTACGTTTCCTATATCAAACTGACACCTTCGATTTGTTCATTTTATACATGTGCTAAATTCTATACTACCATAATCGTCTGGTAACTTATTTTTATGTAATTTGATACCTTATTATGTGCTGTATATTGTGGGTAAGTTTCATAAAATTCTACATGTAACTTTTTCAGTAATCGTGATTTTTGTGATTTTTCCTTAATTTATGGTAACCAGTGTACAGTACATACAGTAATTAATTAAAGTGTATGTTGACCCTTTCTTCGGAAAAAAATCCAATTATCAGAATTTTTGATTATCCGAATGGGGTCCGGTCCCAATTGATTCGGTAAAACTGTATACTGTACCTAGAAAATATACTGAATATATACTAGTACTTCTACTGTACCTAGAAAATATACTGAAATGTTGCTTTCTCCAACCAAAAAACCAGAACAGCATTTACTGCTTGGACGATCGATGTATATGTAAAAGTTATGTAATGAAAGTGAAGATATTTCTTTAAGAAACATGCCATGTAATCTTCATGATTGAAGGCAAATAACATTTTCTTCTATCCACATAAAAGGTACCTGACATTCAACACACAGGACGAAATCAAATCTTACATTTCAGCTGCCGACCGCAAAATTTTCAGTTTTTCATTCAGGTGAAATGTTTTCTTACCGATCCATTTGGTTTCTGCATAATTTTTCTCTCAAAATTATTATCCGAAACAGCGTTAGCCCAGAAGAGCTATTAATTTCGTTTTCGAATTTTGCGCTGAAACCTTTAATGACGGTTCACTTTTCGAACTGTTGCCACCCCAGTATTATATTTAAAGAAATTAAATACTGAAGAATCTGCATAAATGTATGTGTATCTTTCTCTCATAGTGATAAACGACGGTCCCTAAAGACATCCAATTTTGAATAATGTACGTTTCTACCAGAATATGGGCTTCTGGAAGCCCGAATTTGGAATTTATCTATTTTATATTTTGTAAAACAGTAACGAATTTTCTTACTAACAAGCTCAACGATTTGAAAGCAAGCAAAGGCAACACTGCGCGAAAAAAAATTATTTCCAGCGCACGAGCGTTACATTCCAGCGCACAAGCGTGAACAGCATTCCATTTCGTCCATATTATAACTCAGAATGCATATAAATTTATATCATCTTAAGAATTATCCAATCGTTCCCACATGTACTATTCAAATGCTATAACAAATCTAAAACTATGTATAAAAGAAATTAAGCAAAGAAGAACAACAATAAAAAAAAATCTGATGTGTACACCACATGACTTCCTGGTACGGAGTATTAAACTATACGCATTTTTTCTTGCATTTCATTTAAACTTATTGGATTGAATTAAATCTACCTCGCCGACATTGTAGAAATCACAGCAGTATAAATGCATTCTTTAACCTTCACTCTATTTGTATACCATAGCGACACTCTGGCGCTAGGTTCACTTAACAGTATTATATTTCGTTTATATTATAACTCAGAAAGCACAAAATTTATATCATTTAAAGAATTATCTAATCGTTGCCAAATGTTCTATTCAAATACTATAATAACATACTATAATAAGCTAGAACGATGTATAAAAGAAATTAAGCAAACAAAACAAAAAAGAAACATTTTTTCACAGCCTATTGAGTGTTTCTCATTCAATTAATTCATTTCTCACTTTGCGACAAGGCAAAAATACATAAAAACTCAAAATGCCTGTATTGAAAATTACGAAGTAAATCTCAAACGCTTATTCCCTCGAATAAATTCTAGAATGGATTAAGTATGTTTTAATTCGCAATAATAAAAGAAGGCGTTATCTTTGTTACTGCGAAGCTTACTTTCTCCAGATTGGCAACAAATCTACTATACTGTTGTTTCAAATGTAATCAAGTAATGGCCGACATGGCAAAAATTATTAGGCTTAGTGGCACTTAAACAACTTTTAAATTGTTGATAATTCTAAAAACATTGCATACAGATTTACTAAAGGCACAAAAACCTTAACCGGAAGATAAGAACAGCATAATTCAATCATTTTAAAGCAAACAATTGCACAATTTACAAACATATAAGAATAAAGAAACTGAGGTCACTGAGCCAAGTAACAGAGTGGATCCAAATAGGTCTTACGTCTAATTACTTGTTAGCTTTACATTTTCTTTTTCAATTATATGCATATATTTATATACTTTTGGTGCGGCCGATTACAAATAAAATACAAAATCAGTACATTATATTATTAAAATCAGTACATTATATTATTAGCTGTGCTATATACAAAATTGCAACGTTCTGAGGCTACTCGTTTTTGAGTTATGCGAGATACGTACGTACGCAAAGACGCCACAAAAAATTCTCCTCAAAATTCATTTTAAATTAGTTTTAGAATTTTTGTTGGGAAGAAAGAGTCCTTAATTCTGTCCTTACGCACAGATGTCAAGCAACAACATCGTTTAATTGCATTCGATAGCGGTGAAAATGGATATTTGCGTTGAAATATGATGCCTGAAACCTTTCACGATTACAATACTTCCTTTTTAATTCGTGCAAGTAAAAACAGCATACCTTTAGTTCCGATAAACAGGAATCAATAAGTAGGAATTGACTTTTAACATGTGAAAAAAAACTGTATTAACATCCAGTGTCATCCTCTACAAGTTTAAAAATATTTGAACTTGAGTGTATGAATATAAAGTATTTTATTAACGAGGGAAAATTTGGAACAAGATATAGGAAGAGTGTGAGCTGATAGTAGGAATTTAATAAGAGACACAAATAGAAAACAGTGCGTCATCTTATTTTAAATTTAAAATAACGCATTAAAATTAGAAAATAAATAAAATTACATTCCTAGTTTACTCTATTTTTACCTTATGCAAAGTCATTTTAAACTCGTTGAAACATGGACTATAATTTAAAAAAAAAACCTTTCCAGCGTACTTCGTAATTACAGGTTGGTTCTTTCTTAATTTAAAATCTTCGCTTTTTTTCTAAACCAAATAACTGCCACGGACCGTTCTTTAACATCAAATAACATTAAAAATATTTCCAAATTGTTAACGAAATTCGGAATAAAAAAAATTTTATTTTCTCTCTTCAGTAAACTAAATTACGCGATTTCAAGTAATTTCACGTGAACAATATTCTGATCAAAGGAATAAAAGTGAAGAACCAAATATAAAACGGAATTACGCTAAGAAACAGAATAAATTTCATCTGTAGGAATTCAGTTTACATTAAGTTTGAAATGTATCATTATAAAATACATGATTGCTTAGAATTAAATTAGTTTCTTACACAAAAATAGCATTATTTGAAATTTACATTTCAATATAACTTGATGACTGCAACAAATATTTTGTAAAATTGTAGGAAATATTACATATTCTTGAATAGAAACATAAAAAATCTGATGTGTACACCACATGACTTCCTTGTACGGAATATTAAACTATACGCATTTTTTCTTGAATTTCATTTAAATTGATTGGGTTGAATTAAATCTACTTCGTCGACAGCGCATAAACCACAATAGAATAAATGCACTCTTTAAAATTCACTATATTTGTTTACTATAACGACACTCTGAATGCACAAAATTTATATCATTTGAAGAATTATCGTTGCCATATGTTCTATTCAAATACTATAATAAAGCTAAAACGATGGATGAAAGAAATTAAGCAAACAAAGCAGAAAAGAAACAGTTTTCACAGACGATTTAGTATTTCTCATTCAATTAATTCAGCTCTTACTTCGCGACAAGGCAAAAATACATAAAAACTCAAAATATCTGCATTAAAAATTACGAAGTAAATCTTAAACACTTATTTCATCGAAAAAATTCCAGAAAGGATAAGCATGATTTAATTCGCAATAATAAATGAAGGCATTATCTTTGTTGTTGCGAAGCTACGTTTGTCTAGATTGGCAACACATCCAGTATCCTGCTGTTTCAAATGTAAACAAGCAATGACCGCTATCAAACACGTTATTAGGCTTAGCGGCACATAAACAACTTTAAAATTGATGATAATTCTAAAAACATTGCACACAGATTTACTAAAGGCACAAAAACATTCACCGGAAGATAAGAACAACTTAATTCAATCATTTTTAAAGCAAAAATTGTACAATTTACAAACATATAAGAGTAAAGATACTGAAATCACTAAGCCGGGTAACAGAGTGGATATATATATAAGTATATTTATATACGTTTGGTGCGGCCGATTGCAACCAAAATACGATGTGCACATCTACATGTTATAGCAGTCCTATATACAAAATTTCAACGTTCTGAGGCTACTCGTTTTTGAGTTATGCGAGATACGTATGTAGGCACGTACGTACATACGTTCGTACAGACGCCACGAAAAATTCTCTTCAGAAATAATTTTAAAGCAGTTTTATAATTTTTATGAAGGAAAGGTGCCTTTTATGCGGTCCTTATGCACAGATATCACGCAAAAACATCGTTAAATTGCATTCGATAGCGGTCAAAATAGGATATTTTCCTTGAAATATGTTGCCTGAAACTTTTCGCGATTACAATACTTCCTTTTTACTTCGTACAAGGAAGTAAAAATCAACTGGCCAACAATCGAAAAACGAATTTTGTAACTGGCAACTGGATGGATATGCTACTTACTTACATTACATTATCTACTAATGTGAAATGTAAAAATTCCTTACATGTTCCATGTCTTCTAAGGATGTAAGGCATATTTTAATTTTTATCCCAAAAGAGAAATTTGCTAGGAAGGGGTATTAATTTCGTTTTGGCATTTTGCGTTCTTTCACTAGAAACGGCGAATCCCTTTTTAAATTGTTGCCACCAAATATTATCGCCCTGTATTATATTGAAAGAAATTAAATAACAAAGAATCTGCATAAATATATGTGTGATAAAACAAAAGTATTTAGAGCCATCCAAATTTGATTGAAGTAATCTTACTACGAATATGGGCATCTGGAAGACCTAATTTGAAATGTGTTTTATTATTTATTTCATATTTTGGAAACCTTTAACGAATTTTTGATTAACAAACTCAACGATTTCAAAGCGAGCAATGGCAACACTACAACAACGAAAAAAAAATTATCTCCAGCGCGCGAAACTGTGTATCGGAAATTTTAAAGATATTCTTTTTTTAATCATTTTGTGATATTGATGAATTGAATTGAGTATTACATTTTAAGTGCGAAGAGCATGATATTTAATAAATAAAGGTAACACACAGAATGTTAAAAAAACGCCCTATTGGCCATAACATAAAATCTGAGAGCTTCCATATTTTTTTTACAGTTGGAACAAGAGTTGATAGGAAAATATCAACTCTTGTTCCAACTTGCATCTGCCTACCAGAATTTAAGGAAAGTTCAACTAACTTCGATAGGAGTGCTAAGAGTCCTCAGTGGCCGGTTTTGCCTTCTGGCTAAGTAACTCTTGAAGCTGTTACACTCGACCGTATTATTATGTGCCTATTGATATTTGTCGGCTAGTCTAATCTAAGGGCCGTTAGATAATTGAATCTAGCTTTGGCTAAGTCTGGTTAATTATACTTTAGTTTCTTATTTCTTATTCTGAGTTAAATCCCGAGTAGAGGCTTTCCTATAAACCCGAGAAGGGACCGACTATTATTCTTATTTTAGTGAACAAAATGGTAATTTAAACCTTCTGAGTCAACGTCCTAGTTGTTCGGTCATCCTAGTATAGCCATAAGTCGCTACATAGTTCACTAGGTTCCTCGACGTTCATCTTAGACAAAAGGCGAAGAACCCTACAAAGAGCGGAACAGCCCAACAAGGTACTACAAGAAACCCTACAAGGAGACAAATGGCGAGAAGCTCTACAAGCAGTGCAGCAGCCCTTTAAGGAACAGCCGTACAAGGAGCTCTACAAGGTCCTACAAGCTCCTACTACAAGAAACCCTACAAGAAGACACAGGGCGAGAAACCCTACTAGGAGCGGAACAGCCCTAGTAGGAAGAACCATACAAGGAGACAAGGGACGAGAAACTCTACCGGGAATTGAACAGCCCTATGAGGAACAGCGGTACAAGGAGCCCTACAAAGGTCCTACGACGAGCCCCACAAGGAGACAAAGGGCGAGAAACCCTACAAGGAGCGGAGCAGCCGTACAAGGATCCCTACGAAGTCCTACAAGGAGAAAAAGGGTGAGAAATCCTAAAAAGAGCGGAACACTCCTATAAGGAACAGCCGCACAAGGAGCCCTATAAGGTCCTACTAGGAACCCTACAAAGAGCGGAACACTCCTATAAGGAATAGCCGCACACGGAGCCCTACAAGGTCCTACTAGGAACCCTACAAAGAGCGGAACAACCCTACAAGGTATTACAAGAAACCCTACAAGGAGACAAATGGCGAGAAACTCTTCAAGCAGCGGAGCAGCCCTTTAAGGAACAGCCGTACAAGGAGCCCTAGAAGAAGCCCTACAAGCTCCTACTACAAGAAAGCCTACAAGAAGACACAAGGCGAGAAACCCTACTACGAGCGGAACAGCCCTACTTGGAAGAACCATACAAGGAGCCCTACAAGGAGACAAGGGACGAGAAACTCTACCGGGAGCGGAACAGCCCTATAAGGAACAGCCGTACAAGGAGCTCTACAAGGTCCTACTAGGAACCTTACAAAGAGCGGAACACTCCTCCAACACAAGGAACAGCCGCACAAGGAGCCCTACAAGGTCCTACTAGGAACCCTACAAAGAGCAGAACAACCCTACAAGGTAATACAAGAAACCCTACAAGGAGACAAATGGCGAGAAACTCTACAAGCAGCGGAGCAGCCCTTTAAGGAACAGCCGTACAAGAAGCCCTAGAAGAAGCCCTACAAGGAGACAAATGGCGAGAAACTCTACAAGCAGCGGAGCAGCCCTTTAAGGAACAGCCGTACAAGAAGCCCTAGAAGAAGCCCTACAAGGTCCTATTACAAGAAACCCTACAAGGAGGCAAAGGGCGAAAAACCCTACAAGGAACGGAACAGCCGTACAAGGAACCCTACAAAGTCGTACAAGGAGACAAAGGGAAAGAAATCCTACAAGGAGCGGAACACTCCTATAAGGAACAGCCGCAAAATGAGCCCTACAAGGTCCTACGAGGAACCCTACAAAGAGCAGAACAGCCCTACAAGGAACCTTACAAAGAGACAAAGGGCGAGGAACCCTACAAGGAGAAAGGCACGATGACCAACTGATCAAATTCAGAAGTTTGGAAAATATCGTCTACCACATCTTTCAGTTTAAGAATTACTGTAGAGATCATGAGACATTTAGGGATAACCAGACTTGAATATATTAAATGAAAGTCATATGAATGTTTTGGATAGTTTCCTGTAAACACATAATTATAAACTTCCCTGCAGCAATATTTTCCTTCATCAAACAGATATGAATTACCGGCGTAACACTCGACGGTAGAAATTCACCAGCGGTTCCCTCACAAATCGCTATCTGAATGCCTACACTAGAGACTAAAGCCATTACGAAGTATAAGACGAGACGTTTTGACATTATAGAAACAATAACGTGCCCAATAATGTCACTGCTATACATTACAAAAGTCATAATTTCACGAATAGCGTCAGAGGATGCTAACGATCGGCGCAGTATCTGCCATTAAGGTCTGTCCCTTTGAGGAAGATCACTAACCATTGATTTTGCTGCAACTCTGACGTCATTTTTCGAGTATAACCAATCAGAGAATTTAAAATTCAACATAAAATCTAAGTGGGCGTGACTAATTTGCAGAGTTATTACGTTAAGCAGGAGATATAAAAAATATGTAAAGCCTTCGCCGGGAATCGAGCCGAGATCTTTCGAATGCGCGCCGAGTGTGCTAACAGTTACACCACAAAGACATGCAGACAGGATGGAGAAATTACCTTATATACTACCCCATTTTAAATGATAAATCCTGGTAGTGAAGAATCATCATCGACCCCCTTTTAATTCGGGCGCAACTGTTCACTTTTCAAATTGTTGCCGCCAAATATTATCGCCCTGTATTATATTTAAGTAAATTAAATAATTAAAAGTCTGCATAACTGTATGTATGTTTCTCGCATTGTGATAAAACAACGGTACCTAGAGCCATCCAATTTTGAGTAACGAACGTCTCCACCCGAATATGGACATCAGGAAGCCCAAATTTGGAACTTCTTTTATTACTTATCTTACGTTTGTAAGACTTTAACGAATTTTTTATTAATAAACTCAACCATTTAATAGCGAGCAATGGCAACACTCTACGGAGAGGGGAACCTTTTTATTTCCAGCACACGGAACTGTGTATCGGAAGTTCTAAAGATACACTCATTTTAAAATTATTTTGCGGTATTGCTGTTGAAATGGTTTTTATGGTTTAAGTGTGAAGAACATGATATTTAACCAATAAAGTTAAAACACAAAACGTTAAAAATATGCCCTTTTAGTCATCTGAAAGCATACAGAATTTTCTTTTTCTTTTTTGTTCATAAGCAAACAACACGTGACCATATCCTCATCGCCGAAAATGGGTTTGGTTTGGTTTGTTAAATTAAGGCAAAACACACTAGAGCTATCTGCGTAAGAGGAGGGATGCCTTCGTGGAGGACTTTCTTAAGGGGACTCATACACCTTAAAACCCATAAGATCTTCGAATAGGTGACTGTTGCAAGAACTGGGATAACTTATTTATTTTAAAAGCAATTACTTCCAACTTTTTACAGATGACTATATAATATAGCTGCTTTATGAAATCGTAATCAGAAAGTTTGTTTTGCCACAAATATTTTTATAATTTAATCCGCTTTGTTACAAAATATTTCGTCAAGTTTCCACATTGCGCGCACAGTTTAAAACATTCTGTTGCATAATTTAATTCCATATTTAATATATAGCTTTTATAACATTTGGAAATTACCGTGAACCAAAAATTCTAAGAATTTCATGTTCAATTTTTATTTTATTTGGAGTCGAGTTTATAAAATGTATTTTATTAAAAAAAACCTGTAATGTTTCCGTCCATAAAATTTTTTAATATTAAAACACTCATCAGATTTTTGGTTCAGTTAAAAAATAGGGCTCATATAAAGAATTCCACACAATTTCAAGTATGTACCATTAACCATTTTTAAAATATCGTGCGCGCAAGGTGGAAACATGACGAAATATTTTGTCACAAAGCGGATTAAATTACAAAAATATTTGTGGCAACACGAACTTTCTGGTTACTAATTTCCAAAGCAGCTATATTATGTAGTCAGCTGTAAAAAGTTGGAAGTAATTGCTTTTAAAATAAATAAAAATCCCAATTCTTGCAACTTAATAAATTGGCTGGTATGCACTTTACATATGGGGAAAATAACGAAAACACACACTCTGCCAACCCATTCGCTGGATTCGTACTTCAGAGAGCGGTTCGTATAATGGGACAAATGTATCCCAATGTTAACTACGTCGGGGACATATGTGTCCCAAACTTTAACTTGAAACCCTTTATCAAACGTATCCCAAATGATAAATTTACCTTATTTATGACATATTTTGTTCACTTGGATAGAAAACGGGGTATTTTTACTTCCTTGTACGAAGTAAAAAGAGAGTATTGCAATCGCGAAAAGTTTCAGGCATAATATTTTAACGAAAATATCCATTTTCATCGCTATCGAATGCAATTTAACGATGTTTTTGCTTGACATCTGTATGTAAGAACAGAATAAAAGACTCTTTTCTCCTAAAAAAAATTGTAAAACTAATTTAAAATGAATTCTAAAGAGAAATTTTCGTGGCGTCTGTGCGCACGTATGTACGTACGTATGTATCTCGCATAACTCAAAAACGAGTAGCCTCTGAACGTTGAAATTTTGTATATAGGACAAAATATGAAATCGATAATCAAGCAAATTACAAATTGCAGGCTTCCAAATGCCCATATTCGCAGGAGGATTACGTTGGCTCTAGGTGCGGTGTGGTGTATTTAATTATGGCAAAGCACACGAGGGCTATCTGCCTAAGGGGAAGGATGCCTTCGTGGAGTTTTTCTAAGGGAAACTGGCTCGTATACACGTTACACATGGGGAAAACCACGAAAACACCCATGCAGCCAGCCCGTTCGCGGGATTCCAACCTCGGACCGAACTACCAGTGTTCAGCGACTTTACCGCTCGGCCGCTGGTGGGACGTTGGCTCTAGCAATCGTTGTTTTATCACAAAGTGAGAAACATGCATACATTAACGAGGATTCTTCATTATTTATTTTTTTTTAAATATAATACAAGGCGATCGTATTGCGTGGCAACAATTTCAAAGGTGAATCAACGTTTATTGTTAATCCACGCAAAATGCCAAAACGAAATTAATAGTCGTTCTAGGCAAATTGCCCCTTTGGACTAAAAATCTGGAAAATAACGAAAAATAGCTGGTATATTATTGAGTTTCCCCTTCATGGTTCTGCGATTTATTGCAGAACAAGTAATAAGTTTACATTCCTATGAAATTAAATCAACTTTTAGCATTGGCCTTACGATTTTTTTCCCTAGTTGCTTCATGTTTTTATTCGTATCCTAGTTCATACAAATGTTCTAAATTTTGACTATTAGCTTGACGAGAAAATGAACTTTAATCCGTATGTGTTATGTAAAAGTAAACAGTATTTTCTATAACAATGCATCCAAAAGATAATTTTGAAACTTTGACCTTTCAGCGATACACGGTGATTGAAGTCGACTGAATTACGAGATTAAAAGGACTCGTACACGTTAAAACATATAAGATCTTTGAATATGTGACTGTTGTAAGAGTTTGGATAACTTATTTATTTTAAAAGCAATTACTTCCAACTTTTTACAGCCGACTACATAATATAGCTGCTTTCTGAAATAGTGATCAGAAGGTTTGTGTTGCCACAAATATTTTGATAATTTAATCCGCATTTTAACAAACTTTTTCGTCATGTTTCCACCTTCACGTTCCACAGTTTAAAACATTCTGTTGCATAATAAAATTCCATATTTAATATATAGCTTTTATAATGTTTGGAAATTACTGTGAATCAAAAATTCTAAGAATTTCATGTTAAATTTTTATTCTATTTGGTGTCGAGTTTCAAAATGTATTTTATTTTAAAAAAACCTGTAATGTTTCCGTCCATAAAATTTTTTAATATTAAAACATTCATCAGATTTTTGGTTCAGTTAAAAAATAGGGCTCATATAAAGAATTCCATCCAAATTCAAGTATGTACCATTAGCCATTTTTAAAATTTCGTGCGCGCAAGGTGGAAACGTGACGAAATAATTTGTCTCAAAGCGGATTAAATTACAAAAATATTTGTGGCAACACAAACTTTCTGGTTACTAGTTTCCAAAGCAGATTTATTATGTAGTCAGCTGTAAAAAGTTGGACGTAATTGATTTTAAAATAAATAAAATATCCCAATTCTTGCAACAGTCACATATTGGAAAGGTGTTAAGGGGTTTAAGGTGTATGAGCACCCTTAAAAAGTCAAAGCGCAATAATAAATTTGAAAGATATATTGTGACTGTCAATTTCATATTGTTTTAATTATCAATCGCGTTTCTTGGCTTTCTCAATAAGAAAGATACTAAAGATGTAAATATGTAAATATTGTTACGTGCGTACGAGTTTGTAACAGATTGAATGCACAAGTCCGATAATAGGTTAATAAATTTTATTCTTATCAAAAGAAGTAATATCAGAACTCTTGAATTTTCCTCAGAGATATTCGCATAAAAGTTCATAATACCACACAATATAATCAGTATACTTTAAACTACTAAAAGCGTTAAACACAATGCAATGCAAAGCATCTCAGTTCACGCGGAACTAAACAACTAAGCAACTGAACTCAGATTCTCTCTCTTCGGCTTTTTATAGTTTTCAACCGGCCACGAGATATTTCTAGTACTTTCTGCTTCTCGAAATTACTGGAGAGAAATGCAAGGGTGGAATTACAGTTGCAGCTAACATAGTGTTCAATTACATTTATTCAGTTTCAGTAGAAATTACGGAGATAAACATTTACTCAATGTTAAATGCACGTGTCCTTGTATTCTTACGTTTCCGGCATAGCTTTCTCTTAAAATTTGTATCGTGCTGCACTGCAACGGGAAATACAACAATGTTAATTATAGTTGTGCTAAAATTATCTGAGTACAAAATTTGTAGCAGTATTTATCACCGTTATTATACCATAACCTTTCAAAATCTCAATTAGAATTATGAATCCTTCTATGTAAAATGTCAATGAAAAGATTGCTTATGTGTTTGGCTGTTTAACAACGGCTTGTTAATTAATGATTGTATTTCAGGTTAGGTTAGGTTATTTGAATATGAAAAAGCCACGAGGGCTATATGCGTAAGAGGAGGGATGCCTTCGTGGAGGACTTTCTAAGGCAAACTGTCTCGTATTCACGTTACCACATGGACAAGAACACAAAAACCAACCATGCAGTCAGATCGTTTGCCTCGGATCGAAACCAAGCCAGGTCAAACTACCTGTATTTATCGGTCTTAGGGGGTGCTGGAACCCCAAAAATCTTCAAAAAATTGTGATTTCGGATTTTTGCATTTTCAAATTCTCTACACTTTTATCTTTCTAAAAATACCATTCTTTAATCTCTATGAAAATTAGAACTCTAAAAAAATCTAGTTTTAATTTCTCATCTACTGCTTTGATCAATGAGGATTTTTACATAGAAACGCGTTTTTCTCCAAACGTGACATTTTTATACTCGATGTACCTTTTATCAGGAACTACTGCTCACAGGTATCTGAACATTTTATGGCTTATTTATTAGGTTCCCTAATATTAACTGAAATGAGCGTTTTGTAATAAACTTAGAAAAACAATTTTTGTAAATTTTTTTTTCTGTGAGAAAAGTGCCAAATTTTACTATGCCTAACAAAATATGCTGTAATTTACTCTAAAATTCAAAATGCTTCAAAAGCTCATATCAGTATAATCAGATAGGTATACTTTAATGACAGAAAAAATTTCAAGCTTGTATGTACAGCAGATTTTGAGAAAAGGTACATCGAAAATGGCCAATTTAACATTGTCGGTATAGGGGTTTCTGATACCCGTTCCACTGGGCCATTGGTGGAGCGATAGTATTTCAAAGACTTAAAACGATAAATGCAAGGTTTTGATTATGAAAGGTGTCTGCACTCTAAATCCGCTTTGCACATTATTCTGATTGCATTTTCTTAATTAGAATGACATTGCCTGATACCTAGATTGCAAAAATCACGGATGTTTATTTTTAGCATTTAAAAATACAGTGTCTCACAAACGTGATGGGACACTTGCGCTTTACGAAAGGAAACTGTAGTAAAATAAATTAAAAAAACATGTAAAAATTTTTCATGGGTGTGTTTCATACTTAAATTTTGTAACAATTATTACATAACATACATTTTCTCAAAATATTAAAATAGTAATTTAATAAAAATACAATTGTTTAGAACAGAGCAAAAAATGGCTCACATAAGTGATGAGACACTTACTTTTCCATCAAATATTTATCCAAAAATTTTAATATTTTGTTGTATTTCCTTTTACTTTTAAAACGTGATTTAATCTTCTTAGGATGGATTCGACTAATTTTGTTGGTGATTTCTGGAGTGATTTTACCCCATTCTTCTTGAAGCAATGATTTTAATTGTTGTTTTGAAGAAATGGTGTGTTTGCGAATTCTAGATTTCAATTCTTACCAAATATTCTCTATGAGATGTAAGTTTGGAGATTGTGGTGCTGTTTTAATTATTTCAGGACAGTTATACAGCAGCCAGAGTCTAACGTTCAAAGAGTGTGCTTGGGGTCATTGTCCTGGTAGAATTTAAAATCGTTATGAAGGATCAATTTTCGTGCTGAAGATTTCAAATTTTGATTTAAAATGTCAATATACTTGTACTGATCCATTATACTGTCAATAAAAACAAGATTACCAACTCCAGCGGACGACATACACCTCCATACCATAACTCTTCCTCCACCATGTTTTACTGTTGGCACCAAGTTCTGTTTGTGAAATTCTTTCCTGGGTTTGCTCTGCACCAAGATTCTGCCGTCAGAACCAAATATATTAAATTTACTCTCATCAGCAAATATAACTTCATTCCAGTATTCAGAGATCTTATTTATGTTGGATTTTGCGAAAGACAGTCTGAGTTTTCTATTCTTTTCACTTACGAAAAATTTTTTCCTGGCTGCTCTACCGTGATATCCAGTAGATAGAATTACTCTTCTAATAGTCTCAGAATTAACAATTACTCCATATAATGCTTGTAAATCAGCAGCAACTTTAGGAGCACTCATTCTTCGATTTTTTTTAAATATTTCGAACGATAATTCGCTTTATTCCATCGGATAGCTTTGATGGTCGGCCAGGTCTTCTTTTATCCTGAATCATATGATTATTTTTATATCGTTTAATGATATTGAAAACTGTTGAATGACTCATGTTAACTGTTTCAGCAGTTTCTCTAATAGATTTTTCATGTTCAATATGCAAATTAATAACTAATTTTCGAATTTCAGGCAAAGTTTCTTTTCGTTTAGCATTCATGACTGCACAGAGCTAAAGAACACAAAAATTCCAAAACAAACTGAAAAGAAAGACTGCAGACAATTTTATAAATTATTGCTAATTGCTTTTGAGTAAAAACAAAAACCCAAAAAAATATTTTTATTGTAGTACGTAGTAGTATCTAATGGTGTCCCATCACTTATGTGAGCCATTTTGTGCTCCGTTTTACACGATTGTATTTTTATTAAATTAATATTTTAATATTTTGAGAAAATGTATCCTATGTAATAATTGTTGCTAAATTTAAGTATGAAACACACCCACAAAAAATTTTAAATGTTTTCTTAATTTATTTTATTACAGTTTCCTTTTGTAAAGCACAAGTGTTCCTTCACTTTTGTGAGACACTGTATATCAACGAAGTCCGAGAAACAATGAATGCGTATTTAGTATTCAAAGCCAGTCGTATACATTAACATGCTGTGATACAAAAATATGTTTCCGAAAACTTCAGCTGTTTAGTGCATGCGTGCAAGACGTTTCCGTTGCGGAAGGTTATGCGTGCAAATAACATCTTTCACGAAACAACCAGATCAGCAGAACATCAAGTTTAAGTAACAGTAACTGAAAAACTGATATTCAATTCCAGTTACGTGCTGTGTTACGATGCCCAACGACTATGATGTTACCTCGAAGAAATGCTGAGGTAAATGTTAAAACTCAAACCTGTATTTGGTGAATATGTGGAAGTGTTCTCTTAAAATGAAAGCTTTCACAGAAAGCACGTTCACTTACAAATTTATATACACTCATGTCTATAAATTAAGGATAATGCAAAATCAAGCAAAGGAAGAGTTAGAAGCAAAACAAATTTGACTTATTTGTAAAGCTTATTTATTAAACAAACGGTAAAGGAAAAAAACACGATGCTATATGTTTGATCTTATTAAAAAAATTAGCGATTTTTTCTCCCTGGTGCAAATTACAAAAAAAAAAACCTATTTACAAAAAACCAATATTACATGGTTGGTATGATTTTTAATACATTGTATGTCTCCCAGACGATGCAATACAGTCCGTACAACCCCTAGGCACGCTGCGTATCAAATTATCGATCTGATGTTGGGGGATATTACACCACTCAAAACGCAATGCTCTCCGAAGTTCCGGTAGACATGTAGGAGGAGGTTGACGGACTGCAACTCGTCGGCCAGGCATGCCCCACACGTGCTCTACTGGATTCAAGTCCTGCGAAAATGCTGTCCGGTCTATACGCGTGATATCCTCCGATTGAAGGCATTCGCTTACGATGTTTGCACGGTGAGGGCGGTCGTTGTCATCCATAAACACAAATTGTGCGCCCATGGCGCCCCGAAACAAACGTACATGTTGTTCCAGAATGACTTCCCGATAGATTTGGCTTGTCATGGTTCCAATTTCAACATGGAGGTCAGTTCTGGAACTCAGAATAATTCCACCCCAAACGAGCACACTTGCACCACCGCATCGGTGTCGTTCAATCATGTTTTCTTGGTCGTACTGGGTACCTGGAGCTCTCCATATGAACGTCCGGCGAGAATCAGACTGCAAGCTACACCTGGACTCGTCGGAAAACATCACACGAGCCCACTGTTGCGGTGTCCACAATGCATGCTCTCTACTCCAGGCTATCCGCAGGCGACAGTGAGTTGCAATAAGGAGAACACATCTGACAGGTCTACGAGTATATAGACCAATCTGCCGTAAGCGTCTGTACACGGTCTGCCTTGAAATTGTCGTACCAGTGGCTGAAGAGAGCTGACGAGACAGGTCTGAGGATGTGCTCCGCCTGTTTCTTTTGGGAGTAACTGCCAAATACCGGTCCTCATTCGGCGTTATAACTCTGGGGCGACCTGTGCTATAACGTCTACTCACATTATCATCATCTTGGAACCGTTGCCAAAGCCCGGAGATGACACTCTGGGCAATTCCAAGTTCGTCTGATACTTCCAGTTGGGTACGCCCACATTACAGACGGCCGATAATTCTACCGCGTAAAAAATCATCCAAATGCGTTCTTTGTGTCATAACTATTCGGTTATTGCACTGAAATGCTTATAAAGCGCCTGCGAACAATTTTACTTCTTTGCCTGTATTCCTTATACATCACTCTCTTACACTCTCGTCATTGTGACGTACCATCGGTGTCATCTGGTTACTTCCTGAAATTTGCATATGATTCTTGAAGATATGTGTAGGGATTTTACAGGTGATGTATTTATTTTAGAGTTCGATTTCCACGTGACTCCGAATTATCTTTCATTTATGGACATGAGTGTATGTGTAAGAAAATTTTGAGTTAAGTAAATGCTGCGTTACTCGTTTATTAATTTCGTTTTTGTTCTAATTGGATTTTTGCGTTTACTGAAACCATGAAAATCACACAAAGTAAGTAATTTAAAAAATTTCCAGATTACGGATTGAGAATAAAGGCAATATTTTTAGGCGAAAAGGACTACCAATTTCGTTTTGGCAATTTGCATTGGTTCACCGTAAACGGGGAATCACTTTTTGGCTAATCTTTGGAATATGGTAACAGTTGTTTTGGCGACATTTTGGTCAGGTAATAAAGGTTACTAGCTAGGACTTTAGCAGTGTACATGGATAAAGTCAAGAGCGTGGGCAATGCCATTTTTGTGCCATTCTGGGATTTTTTTTTAAGTGAAAATAGGTCGACGTGTACATGGATACCGTGTATGTGCAATTCTTAAAAACGAGGCAAGCAGTGGACGATTCTGCACTTTCTCCCAATGTCGCACCTAATCTTCGTCATGATTAAGCGCTTTTGTTCCATAAAAGTTCTTGCATAAGCGTAATTCGGCTAGCAGATTGTTGGAAAAAAAAGTGGAGTTAAAAAAAAAAGTACCTTTACTTCGTGAAAACAAAATGGCGTCCAAAACAAAACTAGCAGGTTGCTGTAGCAGGGTAGGTCGCCAAAAAATCGCCAAGTTACCATAATCCAAAGATTAACCCCCTTTTTAAATTGTTGCCAACAAATCTTAGAGATCTGCATTATATTTAAAGAAACTAACAAGTAATATAAAAAAAATTAAAGTCTGTTCCTACTTAGGTCAAAAACGGAAAAATTTTTAAATACAAAAATTTTTTAATTAAAAATTTTAAAAAGAATTCAGTATGTGAAAAAACGGTATTAATATCGAGTGTCCTCCACTACAAGTTTAAAAAAAACTGTATTTGAACTTGAGTGGATGAATAAAAAGTATTTTATTAATTCTTCGAAATTTGAGCAAGATATAGGGGAAGTGTGAGCTAATAGTAGGAATTTAATAATGAAAATCTGCACGAATGTATGAATGTTTCTGGCATTGTGATAAAGCAGTGGTGTTTAGAGCTGTCCAGTTTTGAATAACGTAATCCTCCACCGAATACGGACATCTGGAAGCCCGAATTAGGAATTTATTTTATTCTCTATTACAAATTTCGTAACACTTTTATGAGTTCTTTATTTAGAAACTGAACGAATTCGAAACGACCGATGGCAACACTATACGAAAAAAACACATTTTCATCTCCTGGGAGAAAGACTGTGTTTAGGAAATGCTCATTTTAAAATTATTTTGCGATGTTGCTGTTGAATTGAACTTTATGGTTTAAGGGGAAAGAACATGATATTTAATAAATAAAAGTAACACACGAAACCTTAAAAAAACGCCCATTTGGGCGCACCATAAAATCTGAAAGCTTTCCAAATTTTTTTTTCACTTTTTTTCCCCTAAATATATTATGCCGTAAGATATTAACCCTTTGTTGCATCATGTTCACTTTAGTAGACAAAAGTTTAAATTTGTTTATTCTACTGTAAAGGCCTTAACAGATTCCATTCCTTTGTTTATTCATTCCATATTATTAGAACTTTCAACTGTCGATCCTAGATGGCTGTATAGCATCACTAAGTAAGGCATTGCTTTTTGAAAAATGGCTGCTACTTCTGTTTTCAAGTTAGTACAATTTCTCGTAAACGTTATATAATATTGCTTATATTTTCTTATACTGCCATTATTTATTAATAATTATTCATTTTAGACAATTTATTTTAAATTCCAGTGGAGTGGGTAGATGAAGATATACCGAAAAGTGAATTGAAAGCCAAATGTACTGCTTATCAAGACAAAACACCACTGGAAATGTTTATGTTTGGCAAGGAATTTCTAGAACATTTGACATTTGAATCGAGTAGGTACCGGTTACAAAATCGTAGCAAAATGAATTCAATCACAATCGCCGGAATGAAGGTATTTTGGAGGATCTGTATGTACGTGTCAGTTGTAGATTTATGATGTAGAAGATGGTAATGATCGCTGCCAACAAGGCAGGAAAGGACCGTAAATCGTTTGGGAAGACATTTGTATGCATGTACGTATATGCATGCTGTCCTCTGTAGTGAACAAACTGTAGCAATTATTTACAACGAAATTTGAATAAAATTATTTTTTTTTTATTATTACTAAGGTTATTTTAAATAGAAAAAATACAAAAATTTTTGTTTAACTTCTCTAGATTATTTGTATGCAACAAAGGGTTAACTGAGATATTTCTAAAACCTAACTCATATTTAATTTTCATGCATGAAATAAATACAATTCTGAGATTCATTACGGTTCGTTTGGTAGCAGAAGCTTAGAACGTTTCATCTGCGCATTTAGAATTTGACTCTGTTTATTTTGGCTTGGTTTATTTAATTATGGCAAAACCCTCGAGAACTACTGCCTGATGGAAGGGATGCCTTCGTGAAGGACCTTTCTAAAGGAAACTGCTCATATAAATGTTACATATGGGGAAAACTATGAAGACGCTCATGCAGCCAGCCAGTTCGCCGGAATTCGAACCCCGAAAAGAACTACCAGTGTTCATCGACTTTACCACTTGGCTTCTGGTTGGCTCTAGTTTGACTAGGATTCAAATCTCGGTCAAATATATATGACTGTTGTCATAGTTTGACTCGCATAGAAGGTGAATACTAGCCAGTTTCCATTAAAATGTTCTTTAGAAAATCATTACATCCCTTAGGCAGATAATCCTCACGTCATTTTTAGTAATCTAAACAATTCACTTATGAAATAAAAACGTAATTCATGGCTTCAGACGTCTCACCTATTAAGGGGGCTCATACACCTTAAACCCCTTATGATCTCCGAATATGTGATTGCTACATGAATTGGGATAACTTATTTATTTTAAAAGCAATTATTTTCAACTTTTTACGTCTGACTACATAATATAGCTGCTTTCTGAAATCGTAATCAGAAAGTTTGTGTTGCCACAAATATTTTTATAATTTAATCCGCTTTGTGACAAAAATTTTCGTCATGTTTCCACCTTGCGCGCACAGTTTAAAATTATCTGTTGCATTATTTAATTCCATAGTTTATATATAGATTTTATAACATTTGGAAACTACTGTAAACCAAAAAAAAACTGAGATTTTAATGTTAAATTTTTATTTTATTCGGAGTTGAGTTTATAAAATGTGTTTTATTAAAAAAATCTATAATGTTTTAGTGCATAAAATTTTTTAATTGTAAAATATTCATCAGATTTTTGGTTCAGTTAGAAAATAGTGCCCATATAAAGAATTCCATCCAATTTCAAGTATGTACCATCAGCCATTTTTAAAATATCATACGCGCAAGGTGGAAAAATGACGAAAAATTTTGTCACAAAGCTGATTAAATTACAACAATATTTGTGGCAACACAAACTTTCTAGTTACTAGTTTCCAAAGCAGCTATATTATGTAGTGAGCTGTAAAATGTTGGATGTAATTACTTTTAAAATAAATAAAATATCTCAATTCTTGCAACAGTCACATAATTCGAAGCTCATATGGGGTTTAAGGTGTATGAGGCCCCTTAATTAGACGAATACCTAATAAGAATTATTTGTAACCACAATCCACACAGTATGCCAAACAATGGACTCGCTTGGCCACACAACATATAATACAGAGTGATTCAAATTCGCGACGGTCAAACAATCAAAAACATTGAAATTTCCGAAATGGAAAATGTGTTTACATGTATGAGACTGACCTTGCAGTTTAAATAACCAGTTTCAGTTTATACTCTTAGCCTTAAAAACTGTATCATTGATGAGAGATGAAGATAGGTTTTCCTAAGCAGAGCAAATTTTTATGATTGAGCATTATTTCGTAACGAACTTTTACGAAAAAGCAGTAGTATTGCTTAAACCAAGGATGTCAAACTCGCGGGCCGCATACGGCCCACAACATATATTTTTGCGGCCCGGCCAATATATCGGCAAATAATAATATATAATAATAAAATAACATATCGACGATGAAAAAAATGAAATGTTTACTGCTAAGTAATTAAGTAAGTGCGCTCCATTAATGACCGGGAAAAACAAGGACTTCGTAGCATTACTAAGGAAAAAACTTAGTGAAATTCACGGTTCAAACATTCATCATATGCATTGTATTATACATCAAGAAGTTCTATGCACGAAAGTAATAAATATGGAGAATGTTTTGTCATATATAAAAAAAAAGTTATAAATTTTATAAGATCTCGAGGTTTAAATCAGCGTCAATTCACTGCTTTCTTAAGTGAGTTAGATAGTGAATATTCGGGTTTGTCCTACTATACCGAGGTACGTCGGTTGTCTTGCTCCAAGATTCTCAAACAATTCTGGGATTTGAAAGAAGAAATATGTCAGTTTTTAAAAATGTGTAGGGTTTATATTTATTTTAACTAACATTTATTTTAAGTTTAAACTATCTTTCCTGTCAAGCCTTACTTTCCCCTGGAATTGCCAATGCCAGAGTATGTAAATTTTAGTAGAACGCGCAAGTATTCAAATTGTCAGCGGAAGTAATGAGTTAAATAGAAGGGAAACGAGTTCGAAAGTGTGCTTTCTTGCTTCACGAGCGTGGAGGTGGCTAGTTAGAAATTGAAGAACCGCGCGTTTCGGCCTGTGTGCTTGCCTCGGTAGATTGTTGAATCATTCACCGTAATATTCAGAAGTTTGCTGAATTTTCAGCGGTTTCTTAGAACGCGGTGAGGTTAGTTACGTTTAGAGAGCCTCGTAGTTAGTCACTTGTTATTATTCATTTTAGTTTCTTATTTTTATTTTACCGCCGGGTCGGCGTAGTTTGTGAGCGTCAAGAGCACGCATCTGTAATTTCTAAAGTTGAATAAAAAGGGATTTAAACCCTTCTGAAGACTTTGTCTACTTTCCAGTGCATAGCAGTCACCACTATTGTTGCGTGCAGGTTGGAAGCACGCAACATTACAAACGAAAAATCAAGACGTAAGTTTGTTTTACGATCCAATATAGATACAAGATTTATCTTTCTTGGTTGATATAACCAAACACTTAACCGACTTAAAATTATCGTTACAAGGAAAAGATCCTATCATTACGAACATGTTTGACATAATTAAAGCATTCAAATGTCAACTAGTTCTTTGGGAAATACAACTTAAAAATAAAGATTTGACGCACTTCCCGACGTGCAGCATGAAGAAATCAGGTTTAGATGATACTTGTTCGTATCAAAAATGCGCAGAAAAAGTTGCAAATTTAACAACTGAATTTGAAAACGAGGTTTGATGATTTTAGTTCCCTCGAAGACAATTTTTTTTTTTTTTTGTTGTTTTCTTCGATTTTTCTCAGTAAGTATTGACTCAGTACCCAGCCATATGCAAATGGAGGTGATCGAGATTCAATGCAACTCAAATTTGAAAGCAAAATTCATTGAAGTGGGCGTGCCTGAATTTTACAAATATTTACCAGCCAGGTTTGAAAATACTCGAAAATTTGCATATGAAATTATTTCCATGTTTGGTAGCCCTTATCGGTGCGAGCAGTTATTTTCAGTCATGAAAGGTAATATGTCTCCTATTAGAAACCGTATTAATGATGCTCACCTTGGGTCAGCGTTGAAAGTTATCACTGCAAACAAAATTTCTCCCGAAATAGGAAAGATAATAGCAGAGAAGAGATGTCAAGTATCAGAACGTAGACATTAAATTTTTCTTGTTCTTTTCTATATAAATATATATATATGTTTATTATTGTATTATTCGAAATAAATCTACGTTTCTATGAATATTGATTTTTTTTTTTTTTTTTTTTTTTTTTTTTTTTGCGGCCCGTCTAAAGTTAAACCTTGTTTGTTTGGCCCAAGTGTACCTATGAGTTTGACATCCCTGACTTAAACAGATCTTTCCGAATATTCTTGGCCCACTAGCGGTCGAGAGGTGAAGTCGCTGAATACTGGTAGTTCGGTCCGAAGTTTGATTTAGATTAGATTACTCAATTATGGTAAAGCACACGAGGGCTATCTGCCTAAAGAGAGGGATGCCTACGTGGAGGGCTTTCTAAGGGAAACTCGCTCGTATACAAGTTACACATGGGGAAAACCACGAAAACGCCCATGCAGCCAGCCCGTTCGCGGGATTCGAACCTCGGACCGAACTACCAGTGTTCAGCGTCTTTACCTCTCGGCCGTTGGTCGGACCCGAGGTTTGAATCCTGACAACGGGCTGGCTGCATGGGTGTTTTCGTGGTTTTCCCCGAGTGTAACGCGTATATGAGCCAGTTATTTTACAAAGTCCTCCACGAAGGCATCCCTCCCGTTAGGCAGATAGCTATTGAGGTTTTGTCGTAATCTCATAAATGAAATCAAACCGAATATATTTGATCTCTATATTATATATTTGATGAATATATTTGATCTCTATATATATCTGAATATTTTTGTATCTAAGAAGACAACGATATTCGTCTCAGTAAACTAATTTCAAGAAGTGGAAGCTTTCGCCATAATAAACGAAATGTTCCCTTAAGCGAAACGAAATTATTCTATGCCATCCACGACATAGTGGAAGGGGAGTCTATTGCGATACAGAATCGCCCGGATTCAAATCCCGGAGACGGCATGCCTGTAATTGTACCATTAGCCATTTTTAAAATATCCTGCGCGCAAGGTGGGAAAAGGACGAAAACGTTTGTCACTAAGCCGATTAAATTACACAAATATTTGTGGCAACACAAACTTTCTGATTTCTAGTTTCTAAAGCAGCTATATTATGTAGTCAGCTGTAAAATGTTGGCAGTAATTTCTTTTAAAATAAATAAAATATCCCAATTCTTGCAACAGTCATATATTCGAAGATCATAAGGGGTTTAAGGTGTATGAACCCCCTTAAACAGACTCTATGATTTCAAAGCGAGCAATGGCAACACTACGTAAAAATATATTTTTATCTCCAGCGCAAGACTACGTATAGGGAATTCTCAAGATATGTTGTTTTTAAATATTTTGTGATATTGCTTTTGAATTGAATATTACGTGTTTTAAGTGCGAAGAGCGTGATATTTAATCAATAAAGGTAGCGTACAAAATGTTTAAAAAAAACGGTCTTTTGCGCGTAATATAAAATCTGAAAGCTTTCAGACTGTTTTCTTTTTTATCTCATTTTTTTTAATTTACTTTGCAAAACAGGTTAAGTATGCAATCACGTTGGTGCAGATATATCATCTCGTTTTTTAATATACATATTTGTAACTCTACTTCATTTACACAGTATTATTGTTATGAAATACACGTAGAAGTCTGAAATACTTACGAATTATATATCAAATGTAAAATATTATTTTTTTATGCTGCAATCATTTAGTTGGATTATCTTTATGAAACGCTGCGATAACCGATCGCATTTGAAAGACTTGTTTCGAAATTTAGCATCTTTCAATAGTGACGCAAGCTAAGACAAACAAAGGACGCCTTTCTTAATATTTACCTCATATTTCCGGCAAATTTATTCCCAGAAAACGTAAACTTCACGTTTTCCTCTCTTATGCCCTCACAAAATTTTTAATTAAACCTAGACTGACAGGTCGAAGTGTATAAAGTACCCTTTTGAGAACGCACTAAGGACTCAGAAACTCTATTTTTAAACCCCGGAGGTAAAGCATTCATTTAGAACAACAATTTTAAGTAATATTTCACATTCCTTCCTAGTATTTATTTGTCTTACAGAATTTTAAATCTCGCTGTAGAAAAGCAGAGTTCTTTTATTTTACATTACGTAAAAATATTACTATTATTTAGTTTATATATCTGTAATTTTTCCTTACGTGAATTCTTATATTTTTATATATTTTTGTAACTCTTCAAATTTAGTTTATACTTTTGTACTTGCATTTTTTTTTAATTTTATGTTTAAATAAAATGTTCACAGTTTTGTATGATATTGTTACGTTATTTCCTTCCTTCACGTTCGTACGGATTTGGAGTGAATAACGACAACACTTGATGAAGTATCGAAACACACTTTATTTACCAATATTTAACCAGATAGCCCCAAAATCACTTTTACAGTCGTCGAACTGTTATAAACACGCTGACACGTTGAGCGATACAGCCTTCACACAGTCAGCCAATAACGGTGGAAACAGCTTCACTTGCAAAACACCAGAGTACAGCTCCCGACTCTGCTGGGTCGTTCTCGGAACTCCACGTACTCTCGAGACTCTCCACGCGATGCACTCGGCGATACACAAGAGTACAGCTCTCGACTCAGCACAGTCTAAGACAAAACTCGACGATGCACTAATTCGCGATGCACTAAAAGACTCTCTCGATGCACTCGACGACCAACTCGGCGCTAGACTTCGAGACACTCGCACAGTGACTGACTATCAGCTCGCTAGATGAGGCACAGACTCGCTACTAACTCTCCGCGTACTAGCAGGGTTTATATAGCTTTTGACTGGTGTTCGAGAACATTCTGGGCTAAACCCGTAAGAATTCGTTCCAGAAAATTCTCCATCTGTCCATGGCATATCGCTAATTTTGTCGCCAAATGAGCGATTTCTCGCCAAATGTGGCAACCCGTCCTTCCTCGCCATTTTATGGCAATCCTAAAACTGCTTTGCGGGGAAGCTATTTCACCGCACATGGACATTTCGTAACAATATTTTCATGTATGCAGCATACCTAAGTAACATTAACGGAGAGCCATTTATGTTACAAAGCATTGGAATTTGAGTAATCGTTTTTGGAATGTATCTTGTAAAGGCCTTACTTTGTTCTAACCAATTATTTTTAGTTTAAAGAAACTTTTCTTTCTCTTCTGATTACAATTTCCTGCAAGAATGACAATTTAATGACGTGTATGCAAATCTAAGTGAGTTGGAAACAGTACTTGAGCATCCGTTTTGCGTTCGTAGTAGGAGGAGCTAGTTCTGAGTTTATGATTATGATTCAGTTCAAGAGCAATATCGCAAAGTTATTTTAAAATTGAGCACATCTGTAGAATTTCCGATACACAGTGTCTATGGATACACAGTCTATGGCTTCGTGGGGTCTGCGCTCAACTCAAACCCTACCATCAGCTCTTACCAATTGAAATCGTGACGCATCTGACCAAGCCACGGTTTTCCATTCGTTTAGGGACTAACCGATATGCTCACGAGCCCACGAGAGTCGCTGCAGGCGACTTCGTGCTGTCAGTAATGGCACTCGAGTCGGTCTTCTGCTGGCATAGCCCAAGGAAAACAAATTTCGCCGCACTGTCCTATCGGACACGTCCCTCGTACGTCCCACATCGATTTCTGCGGTTATTGGACGCAGTGTTGCTTGTCTGTGAATATTGACAACTCTACGCAGACGTCGCTGGTCTCGGTCGTTAAGTGCAGGTGGTCGGCCACTGCGCTGTCCATGGTGGGATGTTATGCCTGAAATTAGATACTCTCGGCACACTCTTGACACTGTGCATCTCGGAATGTTGAATTCCCTAACGATATCCGAAATGGAATGACCATGCGTCTAGCTCCAACTACCATTCCGCGTTCAAAGTCTGTTAATTGTCGTCGTGCGGCCATAATCACGTCAAAGCCTCTTCACATGAATAACTTGAACACAAATGGAAGCCAATGCCAATGATTTAAAAATTTCGGAGTTCCTATGGTTCAAAACAAACTACCTCCACATCAGAATTACTAAAAGCGAGCAGAAATAAGAAAAATTTGGCATAAGTGATTTACTTGATGCACACTAGAGGGAGCCACAGGCTCGAGAAAGTTTAGGGATAGAGATGAAAAATAAAAACTTAAGTTTCATAATTTTTTTATAAGTTTTTAAAATTTTTTTGTATTTTATATTTTATACTTTTTTTGGTTTTTTATAATTTTTTATACACAGTACAAACACTAAAGCAAAAAGTGGATAGGAAAGATTTTACGATTAATAGGCTCATTGGCATGTGGCTTGTGTTGGGGAGTGCAAATAATTATTGAGATCGCGATGAAAATATTCTTAGGCAGATTTGAAATCTGCGGGAGATGTGATTTTAAGTAAACAGATTGATAACTTTGCTTGAAGATCTTGAGAGTAGTAGCAGAAGATGAAATAAGCAATTATATGGCAGCTCGCTGAAGAGACATCCTTCCTTCATGGCGCGGGAGCTGGAACTGATGTTGAGAGGGCGTGTCTTGCCCTTTTGGATGGAGGGTAGATGCCGAACTCTCGGCCAATCACGGCTCTCGGTCTCTTCTGTGAGCTGCGAATAGCAGGATCGTATGCTGGAATCTGCTGAAGTGCTCGGTTATCAATCTGTTCAATTTTGAGGAATAAATTTTGACTAAGCTTTTTAATATGATAATCTACAGGTTTAATATTTAGGTCCGAATGAATCACATCTGTACGGACGTACCAGGCTGCATTCAGGGCCATACGTAAGATTTTACTTTGAAAAGATTGAAGTTTTTTCACATGAGTTTTTGCAGCAGTACCCCAGATTGTACATGCATACATAAAGACAGGTCTTATAATGGATGTATAGAAAAGGATTTTGTTTTTAATTGACAGATTGCTCTTTCGAGCTAAAAATGGGTAAAGTTGGGCCCTAGCACCTTTCGCTTTGTTGAGAACATTTTCAATGTGAAGGCGCCAGGTTAATTTTGAATCAAGTACAACTCCTAGGTACTTGTAAGAATTTGACCAGGGAACATAGTCATCAAAGAATTTAATATTAATGGAAGGGTACGGGAGGGGGCTACGTTTGAATATCATTGCAGCACATTTAGCAACATTAATTTTGATTTTCCAAGTGATGAGCCAGTGCTCAAGGCTAGAGAGATAACTCTGAATGGTTTGGACCAAGTTTTCAAGGCGTTTGTGTTGAGCTAGGATGGCCGTATCATCTGCATAAAGTGCAAGAGTGATACTAAGTGATTTTGGTATGTCATTTATAAAAATGTTGAACAAAATTGGGCCTAAAAGTGACCCTTGGGGGACGCCGCTGAGTATAGGACGGGGTGCCGAAATGAAAGAATTAACTCGTACAGAAAAAGATCTATTAGTGAGGTACGAATTAATTATATGAATTAAATGGGCCGAAACGTCAAGTCGTATGAGCTTGATAATAATTCCTATATGCCAAGTCCTATCAAATGCTTTGGCTATGTCAAGAAATAAAGCGCCAGTAAGCATTTTGTTACGAAACCCTTCGTGAATGAACTCCACTGTCCTCAGCAGCTGGTGCGTGGTGCAGTGTTTTGCTCGAAATCCAAATTGTTCATCAATCAGAACGTTGTGATTTCGGAGAAAATCATTCAGGCGTTTAAGTAACACAAACTCGTATATCTTAGATAACGAGGATAGGAGGCTGATAGGTCTATAATTTTGAGGATTAGAAAGGCTTTGGCCTGGTTTTGGAATAGGCACAATAAGTGCTTGTTTCCAGCTTTGAGGAAAATAGCAATGCTGTATCATAAAATTTATAAGCATTACTAAGAAAAATAGATAGTTGGTGGGTAAATTTTTAATCATACGATTAGAAATAGAGTCCATACCAGGGGCTTTTTTGGGTTTGAGCTTGGTAATGTATTCACTTACCTCGCTCATGGATGTATAGTGTATATCTCTCGCAAATGGCGAGAAGAGGAAACGTTCAACATCTTGTGGGAAAGAACTTGCGCTGTTCGCAAAAATTCCTTCATTATGTGGTGTAAATTCGGTTTGAAGAGAATCCGCAATTAGTTCGGATTTCTCAGCGTCTGTGTGAGCCACCACTGCGTCCGTAGCTAAGGACGGAATGTTAGATTTGTGTTTGCGTAGGCGGGCTGATGCGCGCCAGAGACTGTTATCATTGGTCGTTAGGGACTGAATGTAATTCGTGTATTGTGATTGGAAGAACTGGTCACATGATGCCTTAATCTCATTTTGGAGAGCACGGAGTTGAATTTTTAAACCTGGATTTCTATTTCTTTGCCAAAGTCTCCGTACTTTATTCTTTTCTTTAATTTTGAGTTTAATTTCTTGAGGTAATTTACGAAAATTGGGTCTAAGGGTGGGTTTTGATACTTCCTTATAAGTATCTGTTAGGATGGTCGTTAAGTGATCAACTGCCGAGTCTATATCATGGCTGGATTTAATTTCAAGGGAGGGCAAATTTTTACTTTTAAGTTTGAAACCAAAATTGTCCCAGTTTGTAGAGACGAGTGCCGGAGAATTTTGATTAAAAGTAGTACAATTAAGGTCTATGATTACGGGGTTGTGCTCTGAAGATAAACAGTTTTCAACAGTCACGTGATATCCAAAAGGGATGTTTCGAAAGAGTGCCAAATCTATGAATGAAGGGGCACCCCGTGAACCATATCTAGTAGGGGAATCCGGCGCAATAATTTTAATTTGGGCGCACTGAGCCCATTTTAGAAAGCCACGACCAGCAGGGTTTGATCTATGACAACGCCAATGCTGATGGTGACAATTTAAATCACCAGCTATGATAAGATTATTTGAAAAATTGAGCAGTTTATTGAAATCTACCACAGGAAAATTTCCACCTGGTGGGAGATAGGCAGAGATCATAACTAGGGATGGTGAATTTTGAATAAAAATTTCGATGATTGTTGCTTCAAGTTTGCTCATATTAGGTGTGTCAATTCTACGATGCGGGATGGAATTTTTTATGTAAATACAAGTGCCACCATGATAAACATCACGTGTATTGGAAGCTTGTCTGTCATTTTTATATAGTGCATAATCTACAAGCTTGGGAGCTCTCCCTGGCTGGAGTTTGGTCTCTTGGACAAAAATGATATCAAAATCCTTTTCTTCTACATAGTCTCTAAACTCATGGAATTTGGAAAGAATGCCATTTGCATTCCAGGTGCATAGTTTAAGATTTTTCAACCCTTTCAAAGTATTGAATTTTAATGAATGTGGGAATCAGAGAATTGGAGAGTAATATAACTCTCAAAGATGTAGTAGGCCGCGTCAGCACCAGATGGAGCCACTCTGAGCTGCGGTAAGGCGTTTTTGAATGCCAGAAGTAATTTGCTCTGGTCAATGCCAGGCTGATTTGAAATTTGGATTATAGCCAAAAGGATCTCGGTACAATTTAGAGTCGAATTTGCTCCTAAGGGGACCGATAAATTTGGAAGAATTTGGGGTGCAGTCTGTTGCATACCCGTAAGGGCAGCAGAGTATGATACTCCAGGGTGAGTATTATTTGCACTGGGAGTGTGTGCAGCCGGCAGAACTGGAAATGTATTATGTTGTAAGTTAAATTTGTTTGTGTTGTCAACGGTCTGACTGGGTTTGGTACTTGGCTTTGGAGGTTGTCTGTTTTTGGAGCCTGGGAACTTCGGGCAGGAACGCCAGTTAGCAGCATGGTTTCCCGAACAATTTGCACATTTGTTCGGCTCTTCAAAGGGTTTAGTGCATTCCTTGGCTTGATGCGGCCCAGCGCATCTGACGCATCGTCTTGGTAAGGTGCAAACTTCAGATGAATGAAAAAATCCCTGACAACGCCAGCATTGGGAGGGACCCTTCTGTCCTTTGAAGTGTTCCATGGATACTTCAGTTCCAAGGAGTTCAGTTATAGAATAGATTTCTTCGGCTTTGAGGCTATTGAAGATTTGTAAATAAAAGAGAGGCATTGGCATTTTGGTCTTCCATTTCTTTAGTTGAGAGATTTTGTGAATTTTGAAGCCAAGCACTTCAACCGCAGTCTGCACAACGTTGAGAGGTGTATTTGAGGGTAATCCCCTAATGACCACTTTAAGTGGTCTATCTGATTTGAGTGTGTGAGACTTGAATTCAATATTATTGTCTGTGAGGAATCTAACAACTGTTCTATAGTCGGTTTCATTAGTGGTTGTGAGTTTAAGAAAATCTATGTTTTGTTTGGAAAGAACAGTTGGTGCAAGTCGGCGTAGCTGATTGAGGAGAAAGAACCAATCAGCTCGCGGTTTTATGAAAATTGGAGGTGGTGCTTGAATTTTTGGTGCTTGAGTGACAGCCGGCTGCTGCGTCGAGTGTTCAGTGTTATCAGAGTTTTGTATGTTTGTGAAAGAATTCGATGTTGTAATGTTTTCATTATTATTAGTGTTGGGAAGTGGTTTTTTGGCAATTAAATGTTTTGGAGGAACTACAAATCCTTCATTGTCTGTGGGTCTGGTTCGTTTTTTAGAATCATTTTTGGGATTTTCTTTTGGAGGATTTTGATTGGCTGAGGATGAGGGTGGATTTGTATTTTGAGTTTTAGCGTTAGAATTTTGAGTTTTGGAGTCCGAATCAGGGGTTTTAGAAGTCTTTTTGCATTCTTTGAAGAATTCCTCTTCAGTGGCAGGAAGGGTAAATAAATTTATGCCGAGTTTAGAGCAGAGGGTATGTAAGGAAAATAAAACTTTCTCACCCTCATCCTGTAACTGTTTGATCATCTGTTCCTTATTCGGAGTCTCTGTTCGTTGGAGACGCTGGATATCGAAAAGGAGGTCTGTGTGCCGATTCTTGAGTGAGTATATCTGGATTGCGCTCTTAGATAGCTCTAGCGCTGAAGGAGAGGCAGGTGGAGTAGTTGCAGTTATTTCCATTTCGGTTTGTATCAGTAAAGGTGGAGGAGAAGAAGGTTGATTGCCCGCTGGCGGCGCCGTATTCAGGATACCATTCGCATTGACATTACGGAGCTCAGAGCTCGTACGTCCGTCACTGTTAGCAGCCATCGCTGTAATCCAAATGTCAAGTCCAATGTCATGTCAAATGGAAGCCCTGCCAAAGGACGTTGCATTTATACATTTTCTACGCGATACTACTGCCATCTGTATATTTGCATATTGCTATCCCATGACTTTTGTCACTTCAGTGTATATCTTAAGTTGCGCTTTCGAGATATGAAAAACTCATTTCGAATTTCGTGAATCGGCTCAGTAGAACGGGACATAGGAAAACTATCTCTTTTAGTCCAAATGCTTTGTCCCTGAAGGACTATTGTTTTAGTTATGCGATTTTGCGTTGGTTCACGATAAATGTCCGTTTCACTTTTCAAACTGTTGCCACCAAATGTGAGACTCCTACACTATATTTGAAGAAATAAAATAATGGAAAATCTGCATCAATGTATGTCTATTTCCCGCATTGTGATAAAAGAACGGTACATAGAGCCATCGAATTTTGAATGACGTAATCCTACTGTGAATATTTGTAGGTGGAAGCCCAAATTTGGAATTTGTTTTATTAAACTTTAACAAATTTTATAAAACTTTAACAAATTTTTTATGAACAAACTCAAAGATTTCAAAGCGAGCCATGGCAACGTTGTACAGAAAAAACATTTTTATCTCCAGCGCGCGAGGTTTTCTATCGGAGGCTCAATTTAAAGCTATTCTGTGTTATTGCTTTTGAGCTGAATATTATGATTCTATGAAATTTTCATCAGGCACCAACAATTATTCAGCCTAAAAATAAGCGCTCGGAAAACCACAAAATGAATGAGATACATTCCGATGACATCAGAGATCACGTGACGTATGCATAGCTAATGTAAAAAACAATGCAGATGACTTCAGAGAACACATGACTTATGTATAGCTAATGTAAACAACAAGGTCATTCTTCCTCTTCTTCTGTTGCGGAATGTATCTCATTGTTTTTCCGATTTCTTTGGCAAGTTGTTTAGATTACATTAAAAACTGCTCATTTTATGAAAATCTGTTGTTATTTTTTCACTTGAATTTTTCTTCAACTTAACCATATCGTAAATATTTTGGCGATTATTTTTATGCTTCGAATGTTTCGCCAGATCGTCAGGTTTTTGGTGATATCTTATCCTGTGTCGATAAGAGAACAGCACCGACAGCAGTTTTAGTTAGTAGAAAATATAATTGAAAAACTGTCATTGAGTAATAAGTTTTGGTTTGGTTTTATGTGATTATAAAAAAGCCTTGAAGACTATCTGCCTAAGGGAAGGGATGCCTTCGTGGAAGGCTTTCTAAGGAAAATTGAATCGTATACCCGTTACACATGGGGAAAACCACGAAAACGCCCATGCAGCCATCCCGTTCGCGGGACTCGAACTTCGAATCGAACTACCTGTGTTCAGCGACTTTACCGCTCAGCCGTTGGTGTGCCTGTTGAGTAATATGAAATAATCAATAATAGAAACTTTAAAAATTTAAATTTTCACTTTAAAAAAATCTCAGAATTGCACAAAAATGGCACTGCGCACACCCTTGACTTTGTCTATGTACACATCGACTTATTTTCACTTAAAAAGTAAAAGAAAATTGACAAAAATCCAATTGTTTTTACCCTTGTAAAAAGCGGCAAACAAATAAGAGGGCGATTCTGCACTGTACCGAGAATGTTTTCATAGAAAAGGCATCATCCATTACAGAAAATTATGTTTGAACAACCAAGGAGATGAAATTATGCTTTAGCGATAACTCGGGTGCGAAATAGCGATGCAGGCATCATCTAATCATTTATGTTTAGCAACTTTTATATAAATTATAAAAATGATCTGAAATAGTTACTTACTCTTATGCGTCCATTCAGTTATGTTTAGCCTTTTTTATATAAATTATAATAATAAAATGTATTGTACAAAATTAACATTTCATCTAAATTAAAACATCAATCTTAGATAGTTATTTACTATTATACTTCCTTTCTTGCGTTAGGTTTGCAGCAATTATTTTTGGCAGCATTGGCATCAACAATAGTTTGGCGATTTTTTACGGCCTTCAAAACCGAAGAGTACCAAAAGTTGTTTATAAGAGATAAAATTTCATAAAGAACGTGATTATTAAAATATTTTTGTGAACTTTTATAAATTGCTCAAATAATTTTATTTTGGTATTAAATTTTAATTATTATTTTTTGTAATAATTAACGAATAATTCCTAACTATTATTTTACTTGATAAGTGTAAAAATGATATCACTATTTGTGGTGGTGTGGTGGTGTATTTAATTATGGCAAAGCACACTAGGGCTATCTGCCTAAGGGGAAGGATGCCTTTCGTGGAGGACTTTCTAAGGGAAACTGGCTCGTATACACGTTACACACGGGGAAATCCACGAAAACGCCCATGCAGCCAGCCCGTTCGCGGGATTCGAGCCTCGGACCGAACTACCAGTGTTCAGCGACTTTACCGCTCGGCCGCTGGTGGGCTATCACTATTTGTGATATTTTACTTAAAAATAGTAAAAATGATACCACTGTTTGTGATATATAAATCACCGTCTATTAAACGTACCCGCTGAATATACTCGAAAACTTTCGGAACGAAAACGATAACGTAACTCTGCTACAAAAAACGCGCAGTTTCCTAGGGAAATTCTGATTTTATTATTACTACGAAACTTCACATTGAAACATTCGAATTCAAATTTGAAATTCAGAACTTGTTTTATTATCGATTTCATATGTTGTAAAATTTTAACAAATCTTTGATTAACAAACTCAAGGATTTCAGAGCGAGCGATGGCAACGTTGTACAGAAAGAACATTTTTATCTCCAGCGCGTGAGACTGTATCGAAAATTCTAAAGATGTGCTCAATTTAAAATTATTTTGCGATATTGCTCTTGAACTGAATTTTATGGTTAAAGTGCGAAGAATAAATAAAGGTAACACACAAAATGTTAAAAAGACGCCCTTTTGGACGCAATTTAAAATATGAAACCTTTCTGAATGCTTTTGATTTTCATATTTTGTAAAACTTACAAATGTTTCATTAACAAAGTCTACGATTTGAAAGCGAGCAATGGTAACACTTTTCGAAATAAAGCAGATTTTTTATCTTCAGCGTGCAAGATTTGCCACTCGGAAAAACGAGTGCTTAAATTAGCGTTTTCAGAATTTTAAATTAGAGTTTTCAGACTAAATTAATTATTTTCATTAATTTAATTATTATTTAAATTTCAGAATAAATAAATTAACGTTTTCAGAATTTTAAATTAATATCCAAGCCAATTAAACTCCTTCGAAGATGATAAATGGTCGAAATATCTTCTCACGAATTTTTGGGATCGGGAATAACATATTTAACCTTTGGCAAAGCCATTATTATTAGTTTAAAGGGACTTTGTTCCTGAAGGACTATTGTTTTCGTTTTGCGATTTTGGGTTGAATCACTATAAATTGCGAATAACTTTTCAAACTGTTGCCATCAAATATTAGAGTCCTGTATTATATTTGAAGAAATTAAATAATGAAAAATGTGCATAAATATATGTATATTTCTCGCATTGTGATAAAACAACGGTACATAGAGCCATCGAATTTTGAACGATGTAATCCTCCTACGAATATGGGCCTGTGGAAGACTAAATTTGAAATATCTCCAGCGCGCGGAACTGTGTTTCGGAAATTCTGAAGATATGCTAACATTTTAAAATTATTTTGCGACATTGCTATTGAACTGAATTTTATGGTTTAAGTGCAAAGAACATGATATTTAATAAATAAAGGTAACGCACAAAAGGTTAAAAAACGCCCCTTTGGAAGTAATTTAAAATCTGAAACCTTTCAGATTTTTTTTTCTGTTTTTTATTTCATACTTTGTATAACTTCGAAATGTTTTCTTTAATGAACTCTACTATTTTAAAACGAGCAGTGGCAACACTTCTCGAAGTAAACTTTTTATCTCCAGCATGCGTTACTGCTGCCAATCGGAAAACTGAGGGTGAAATTTAGTGTTTTTCGTTCCTTGTACGAAGAAAAATGGAAGTATTGTAATCGCGAAAAGTTTCAGGCAGCATATTTCAACGAAAATATCCATTTTGACCGTTTTCGAATGCAATTTAACGATGTTTCTGCGTGATATCTGTCCGTAAGGACAGAATAAAAGATTCTTTTCCTCCAAAAAAAATTATAAAACTGCTTTAAAATTAATTCTGAAGAGAATGTTTCGTGGCGTCTGTACGAACGTACGTACGTATGTACGTATCTCGCATAACTCAAAATTCGAGTAGCCTCAGAACGTTGAAATTTTGTATATAGGACTACTATAACATGTAGATGTGCACCTCGTATTTTGGTTGCAATCGGCCACACCAAACGTATATAAATATTGTTGCGTGCGTACGTGTTCGTTATGAAATGAATGCACAAGTCCGATGAAAAATGAACAAAAATTTATTATTATCACAACAAAAATGCTTAAATTTTCTCACATTATCATGCAGTATTACAATATCTCACAGTAGTTATCTTTTAACTACTCAAATGTCCAATAGAACGTAATTCAAAACAGCTAAAGAACGCTAATCCGCGAATTCGCTACAATCAACAAGAGCAGTTTTCTAAACAACAACAAATTAAGCAACTACTACAAACTGAGATGTTTTCCTCCTTTTATAAGATTTTAAAATCACACGCTAGAATTTTCCAATTTTCCATCTTAGCTTTCTTTTAATATTCGTCACGTGCTGCACTGCGCGAGAAATAAAACCATTTAATTTATAATTGAACTAACATTAGCTTTTTAAATACCAAATTCGTAACAATATATTTATACATATATCCACTCTGTTACCCGGTTCAGTGATCTCAGTTTTATCACTCTTATAGGTTTGTAAATTGTAAATTTTTTCCTTTATAAAATATTGAATTATGTTGTTCTTATCTTCTGGTTAAAGTTTTTATGCCTTTAATAAATCTGTATGCAATATTTTTAGAATTATCAACAATTTTGAAGTTGTTTAAGTGCCGCTAAGCCTAATAATTTTTTTGATGGCAGTCGTTGCCTGTTTACATTTGAAACAGCAGAGTAGTGGATTTGTTGCCAATCTAGAGAAACGTAACTTCTCAACAACAAAGATAACGCCTTCATTTATTATTGCGAATTAAATCATGCTTAATCCTTGCTGGAATTTTTTCGAGGAAATAAGTGTTTAAGATATACTTAATTTTTAATAATTAGTAATTTAACTTTTAATAATTAGTAATTTTTAATACATATATTTTGAGTTTTTATGTATTTTTGCCTCGTCACGAAGTGAGAACTGAAATAATTGAATGACAAATACTCAATCGTCTGTGAAAAACTATTTCTTTTTTGTTTTGTTTGCTTAATTTCTTTTAAGCATCGTTCTATCTTTATTATAGTATTTGAATAGAACATGTGGCAACGATTATATAATTTTTTAAGTGATGTAAATTTTGTGCGTTCTGAGTTATAATATGAACGAAATATAATACTGTTAAGTGAACCTAGCGCCAGAGTGTCGCTATGGTAAACAAAGTGAATTTTAAAGAATGCATTTATTCTATTGTGGTTTATGCGCTGTCGGCGAAGTAGATTTAATTGAATGCAATAAGTTTAAACGAAATGCAAGAAAAATGCGTATAATTCAATATTCCGTACAAGGAAGTTATGTGGTGTACACATCAGATTTTTTTAAATTAATATATCTGCTAATTAAAGTCGTACGAAGGTAGGAATGGTCGAAATGGCTACCCACGAATGTTTGGAACCCGGCAATACCTCTCTCGAAGTGCAACTCAGCCCCCGTTCTGAGCAGATAATGCCACAAACAAACAAACAAATTTTAATATTGTAGATTAAAGTGAATTCTGCGTGAAAGTAACTTTAAATGTGGTACACGATGTACTGGAAATACTTTATAGAATTCATGGTTATGTCGAGTAGAAACAGTAATAATTTATTTACACAAAATTGATTAAATTTATATAGAATGTTTGAGAAAAAGGAAATGTTTGCTAGCAGAGTTTTACAAATTAATTCAAATACAGAGATATAGTACTCAGTTGAACGTTAATTACCTTTTTCGAATACCCAAAAAGCAGATCCGAAACGCTTCAAAAGGAGTTAATATTTTAATTTCAAATACAGAGCAGATGATTAGAATTCTGATTAACGTCCGAATAACAAAGCATGTTTATAATAATAGTGGTGAAGCGTTGGTTTCCACAAATTTAGTTTCTGAGTATGAACGAGTTTCCACTCAGATTACTTGTTAGAAGAAAAACAAGCAATTTCGGGGATGTCGTTTGTATCGAGAGATTGCTTTTGATAAGATCGTTCGCTGTATACTTGCTCAGAAGAGTGGATAAGATGGGAATTAAAGGCAAGCTTCTAATTCGGGGGAATTGTTGGGACAAGAATAGGAAAAAAGAATAAATGTTAGCAGCGAGTATTCTAAATGGATAAATGACAGAAGGGAAACACATTAGATAAACATAAGAAGCTTTTTGTTTCTTTATTTAGATTAATGTCCCAAATAAGAAAGTCAATTACAGAATAATTAAATTCTCAGAAGGAATAACGATTATAAGCATGCTTGTCAACGAAGTAAAATGCAAATATAGCATGCTATGGAATTCTGAGTAAAATAGCTTGATGCTTTGAACTGTCAAATCGTCTACTTTAGATGAAACAAGTTATATAAAAAATTATTAAAGTCAATTCCTACTCATTTATATACGTATTAATTAGTCTGTAAATTGCGCATGCGCAATTTACAGACAAATTCAAAATTTTTTCTCAGTTTTCCGCAGGAAGAATTGATTTAGCGAACTTCTTAATTTATAACAACCTATTTTCCTTTCCTTTTTACTTCCTTGTACGAAGTAAAAAGGAAGTATTGTAATCGCGAAAAGTTTCACGCAGCAATTTTCAACGAAAATATCCATTTTGACCGCTATGGAACGCAATTTAAAGATGCTTTTGCTTGATATCTGTACGTAAGGACAGAATAAAAGACTCGTTTCCTCAAAAAAAATTATAAAACTGCTTTAAAATTAATTCTGAAGAGAATTCTTCGAGGCGTCTGTACGAACGTGTGTACGTACGTATCTCGCATAACTCAAAAACGAGTAGCCTCAGAACGTTGAAATTTTATACTCGTATATAGGACTGCTATAACATGTAGATGTGCACCTCGTATTTTGGTTGCAATAGGCAGCATCAAACGTATATAAATATATTTATATATATATATAAATATATATATATATATATATATATATATATATATATATATATATATATATATATATATAAATATATAAATATATATATATATATATATATATATATATATATATATATAAATATATAAATATATATATATATATATATATATATATATATATATATATATATATAAAAATATATATATATATATATCCACTCTGCTACCCGGCTCAGTGATCTCAGGTTCTTTACTCTTATATGTTTGTAAATTGTACATTTTTGCTTTAAAAATGATTGAATTATGTTGTTTTTATCTTCCTGTTAAGGTTTTTATGCCTTTAGTAAACCTGTATGCAATATTTTTAGAATTATCAACAATTTTAAAGTTGTTTAAATGCCACTAAGCCTTTTTTTATGGCGGCCATTGATTGTTTACAATTGAAACAGCAGACTAGTGGATTTGTTCCCAATCTAGAGAAACTTAGATTTGCAACAACAAAGATAACGCGTTCATTTATTATTGCCAATAAAATCATGCTTAACCCTTTCTGGAATTTTTTCGAGAAAATAAGTATTTCAGATTTACTTCGTAATTTTTCATACAGATATTTTGAGTTTTTATGTATTTTTGCCTTCTCGCGAAGTGAGAACTGAATTAATTGAATGAGAAATACTCAAGCGTCTGTGAAAAACTGTTTCTTTTTTTTGTTTTGTTTGCTTAATTTCTTTTATACATCCTTCTAGCTTTATTATAGAATTTGAATAGAACATATGGCAACGATACTCAATCGTCTGTGAAAAACTGTTTCTTTTTTCTTTTATTTGCTTAATTTCTTTTATACATCATTCTAGCTTTATTATAGTATTTGAATAGAACATGTGGCAATGATTAGATAATTCTATTCTTTAAATGATGCAAATTTTGTGCATTCTGAGTTATAATATGAACGAAATATAATACTGTTTAGTGAACCTAGCGCCAGAGTGTCGCTATGTTAAACAAATAGAGTGAATTTTAAAGAATGCCTTTATTCTATTGTGGTTTATGCGCTGTCGGCGAAGTAGATTTAAGTCAATCCAATAAGTTTAAATGAAATGCAAGAAAAAATGCGGGTAATTTAATATTCCGTACAAGGAAATCATGTGGTGTACACATCAGATTTTTTCCATTGTAGAAGAGCAGAAAGAAAAAGTCTGTGCTCATACTTTCAAATTATTTTAACAAAGTGTGTAAATCACTTTTGGCGTTATTATTACTAAAAAATGATGCCAAATTTGAAAACGTTCCAATATGTAAATTCATGCATATCTTAGAAAATTTTATATAAAAGACTCTAATTTTTTGCAGGTGTTCCTAGAAATACATCTACTTTAAGACGATGTTAAAAATTTTATAAGTTAAAAAACAAAAAGCTTTTAAAAAAATTTATAAAAAATATTCAGAAATAGAAATTTTGAAAACAAATCCTAAAACACATGCCAATTATATTTGGATTAAGGCTAAATTTCGAATTCTGGAAGAAGGAATCAAGTAAGATTAAAAAAAAATAAATTAATAAATATATATCAAATTAAATTAATATTAAGGTGCTCAAATTTTGAGAGTTAATTTTTTAAAAACTACAGGAGCGAATTTTACAAAACTTGGCAGTTTGACATAATTTGAGTCGTAGAATCAAAAAATGTAAAAACATTACCATGTCATTTCAGAAAAAAGCCGATTATGTGTCAAAACACCTCTGTTAGAATGATGTTATATGTAAATACACTCATGTCCATAAATTAAGGATAATGCAAAATCAGGCAAAGGAAGAGTTAGAAGCAAAACAAATTTGACTTATTTGTAAAGCTTATTTGTTAAAAAAAAGGTAAAGAGCAAAAAAAGATGCTATATGTTTGATATTATTAAAAAAATTAGCGATTTTTTCTCCCTGGAGCAAATTACGAAAAGAAACTATTAAAAAAAACAATATTGCACGGTTGATATGATTGTTAATACATTGTATGTCTCCCAGACGATGCGATACAGTCCGTACAACGCCTAGGCATGCTGAGTATCAAATTATCGATATGATCTTGGGGGCTATTACACCACTCAAAACGCAATGCTCTCCGAAATTCCGGTAGACATGTAGGAGGAGGTTGACGGTCTGCAACTCGTCGGGCAAGCATATCCCACACGTGCTCTACTGGATTCAAGTCCGGTGAGAATGTTGGCCAGTCCATACGGGTGATATCCTCCGATTGAAGGCATTCGCTTACGATGTTTGCACGGTGAGGACGGGCGTTGTCACAAATTGTGCGCCCATGGCGCCCCGAAACAAACGTACATGTTATTCCAGAATGACGTTCCGATAGATTTGGCTTGTATTGGTTCCAATTTGAACATGCAGGTCAGTTCCGGAACCCAGAATATTTCCACCCCAAACGAGCACTCCTGCACACCGCAACGGTGTCGTTCAATGATGTTTTCTTGGTGGTAACGGTACCTGGAGCTCTCCATATGAAAGTCCGGCGAGAATCAGACTGCGGCTAAACCTGGACTTGTCGGAAAACATCACACAAGCCCACTGTTGCGATATCCACAATGCATGCTCTCTACTACAGGCTAACCGCAGGCCACAGTGAGTTGCAGTAGGTGGAACGCATCTGACAGGTCTACGAGCATATAGACCAATCTGCCCTAAGCGTCTGTACACGGTCTGCCTTGAAATTGTCGTACCAGTGGCTGAAGAGAGCTGACGAGACAGGTCTGAGGCAGTGCTCCGCCTGTTTCTTTTGGCAGTAACTGCCAAATACCGGTCCTCATTGGACGTGGTAACTCTGGGGCGACCTGAGCTGTAACGTCTATTCACATTACCATCATCTTGGAATCGTTGCTAAAGCCTGGAGATGACACTCTGAGCAATTCCAAGTTCGTCTGATACTTCCAGTTGTGTACGCCCACATTCCAGTCGGCCGATAATTCTACCACGTAAAAAATCAACCAAATGCGTTCTTGTGTCATGACTATTCGGTTATTGCACTGAAATGCTTATAAAGCGCCTGCGAACAATTTTACTTCTTTGCCTGTATTCCTTATATATCACTCTCTTACACTCTCGTCATTGTGACGTATCATCGGTGTCATCTGGTTACTTCCTGAAATTTGCATATGATTCTTGAAGATGTGTGTAGTGATTTTACAGGTGATATATTTATTTTAGAGTTCGATTTCCGCGTGACTCCGAATTATCCTTAATTTATGGACATGAGCGTATAATACGTATATTAAGTCGCGCTATCGAGACATGAAACACGTAAGTTGAATTTCATTAATCTGTCCAGTAGAACGGGAGATATAAAATCGTCTCCCTTTTTTTTCGCAGTGCACATAACAATATGACATACTGCGTTTCAAAAATGTTGAAACCTTAAAAACTCATAAAAATTTTACTTCTTCTCTCCAGCTAACACATTTAAATTTCTACTCAGTTACTACAAACTACTACTCAACACCTCATCCAAAACGCTTAAGAAAGTTCTAAAGAACGATGTAAAAAAGTAACCATTGTTGCCAACCTAATTAAAGTTACCAAATTTCCGCTATTAATACAAATCCCTAAATGGGGATAATGGCAGTTAATAGGCTAAGCTAAGGAGTTTAAAACTAATGAGTTATTAGTCCTTCTGTTCCTAGTTAACCCTTTCTAGCACGCAATGTTTTAAAGTCGGAGCTTTGATAAAAAAAAAAAAAAAAAAAAAAAAAGCAGGCAGTCTAAATTAGGCCTAGAGGGGTACACAAGTAAAATTTTGTAAAGATGGCACTTATCGTTTCTGTGGGTGTGCCCATAGTGGCACACTGATTGAATAGAGCTTCGAAAAGAGTGCCGAAACGAGTATTGTTGTCAATAAACTAACCGATGAGAGGCGGAGAAACAAAGAATACAGACTCTCAGTTGTCCTAGATGATCGGTGAGCCCGGTGTGGGCACACCTAGGGTTAAACGTTTGATTTAAGGCAAGATTTCAAGGTAAACATTTAAAGGTAATATAGAATAAGGAGATTAACATACAACCAAAAAAAATAACACAGAAATTTCTTTTCAAACAATTCCTTTTATACTCTAGAAAATTCTGGAAGATTTCTTTGAAAAATGAGAGTCTTAAAAAACTAAACATGGCTAAAATATATGGACTGGTTTGTGTTGAGCTGCCATCTACTATAAATAAAGAAGGTCATAGTAACCTATAGTAACCTAAAAATCCTTTTTGATTCAATTTTTCTCTGCGTATAGAAGGAAATTTTTAGGTGTGTCCAGACCGGAACACACTGTGCCGCAAAGGCTAAAGACAGCTGAACACTGGTAGTTTGAGCCGGGTTTAAATCCTGACGAATGGACTAGCTTCACGTCCCCCCCCCGCATGTAACATAAAAATGAGGGCGTTCCGCTTTAGTAAGCCCTTCATGTTACCATTCCTCCCCTCAGGGTTTTTTTAATGTGCTATGTTCCATTCAAACAGCCTAATCGTAATGCTATAAATAAGGTCGTACAATGCCACATACAAAAACAGCATATATATATACAAGGGACGATTTTTCTGGCCACATATTCTATATAAAGAAATTTTTAATATTTGGGAAATTTTACAATGTAGAAATTTCTCAGAAAACTTTATAGGTTTAGTTTCACAAGTTTATGAGTTACGTTAACTATTATAGTATAAAAATATTTGAATTATTATGCATGTTATGCGAAGGAATCTATTTTGGCTAGGTAATATCTTCTTGCATTTTTACATTATTAGTCAACATCTCCAAAATAATTTCATAATTTTACTTCAAAAAATGTATTATATACCTAAATACCTTTCTTTATAGCTTCTGACATACGATTTCGCTAAAGGAATCAAGAAATATAAATTGATTTTATGGTACTATTCGGTTTCGAGGGCCGTAAAAAAATTGCAGCAAAAATGTACGCGCAAAAGCGCCAAATCTAGCGTACGCGCTGATTTCATATTGCGTAAGTTTATATAGTTCTATATTTCTTAAGACGCCATTGAAATACAAGTTTAATTTTTAAATCCTTTTTTGATTTTAAATCCTTTTTTGATATCCTATGGATTTAACAAATTGGGAATTGCCCATGACGAAAACTCGTCAATAGAATTTTGGGTAAAGTGCAGAATCGCCCACTGCTTGAAGCGTTTTTAAGAATTGCACATACTCGGTATCCATGTGCACATCGACCTATTTTCACTCAAAACAAATTCCTAGAATTGCACAAAAATGGCATTGCGCACACCCTTGACTTTATCTATGCACACATCAATCGATTTTCACTCAAAAAGTAAAAGAAAATTGACCAAAATCCAATTGTTTTTACCCTTGTAAAAAGCGGCAAACAAATAAGTGAAAGATTCTGCACTTTACCGAGAATATTTTCAAAGAAAAGGCATCATTCATTATAGAAAATTACGTTTGAACAACCAACGAGTTGAAATTATTCTTTAGCGATAAGTCGGTAGCGAAATAGCGATGCAGGCATCCATTCAGTTATGTTTAGCAATTTTTATATAAATTATAATAATGATCTGAAATAGTTATTGACTCTTATACTTCCATTCAGTCGCGTTTAGCCTTTTTCATATAAATTATAATAATGAAAAAGTATTATATGAAATTAACCTTTCATCTAAATTAAAACATCAATCTTACATAGTTATTTACTATTATACTTCCTCTCTTGCCGCAATTATTAGGGTTTCCGTAATTATTTTTGGCAACATTGTCACCAAAAATAGTTTGACGATTTTAGCCCTCGAAACCGAATAGTACCGATTTTATTACATGCTACCATAAAACATACTCGTTTTTAATAATCCTGATTTTCAGTTTTCGTTCAAGTTATATTTTTAAATCAATAAATTGCATAACGTAAAAAGGCATTAGCAACTAGAAAACAGTCGCAAGAGATGTAAAACTACCACTAGGTTAAAATACATAAATACGCCAAAGGGCATGAGAGCTGTCTGCCTAAAAGGAAGAATACCTTCGTGGAGGACTTTCTGAGGAAAAACTGACTCGTACTTAAAACAGGACAACTGGCGTTTTTCCGAGTTTCTAATTAACATTTCGGCTAGTTAAAGTCGTACGAAGATGAGGATGGTCGAAAAGCCTTCCCACGAATTTTTGGAAACGAGAATAATATGTTTAAAGTTTGTCAATGCTATTTTTATTTCATACTTTGTAAAACTTACAAACTGTTTATTAACAAACTCAAACTATTTGAAAACAAAACTAATTTTTAGATATAGCTAACTTGAGTATTTATAGGTTTAGTTTACAATTAACTCCACTAACATATATCAGTTTTAATTTAGTAATTCTGCATAGATGATTTTCACATGCATTTTATTAATTTTACTTTATGAAATTAAATAACCCAACTTGTTCGTTATAACAGTTATATAATCAAAATCAAACGAGAAAGAAAAATAAAGAATGCATCTGCTCATTTAATTGTATAAAGCCCAAATGGGTCTGTCATATCTAACTTAGGTATGACAAACGGACCCATTTGCCTGGGTTCAAACTCACGGTCGAACTACCAGTATTCAGCGGTCTTGAGCAACTGGACAACTGGTAGAGTTAAAAAATAAGAATTCGCTTCATGCATTATTCTTTCATCTTGGTCCACATAAATCGTAAAAAACGAAATATAGTGAAAATATATTTTTAAGTCCGAATTAGGTAATTAATTACCAGTAACTGTGTAACCAACTGGTATCCAGTTACTGGTAACCAACCAGTAACCAACTGGTAATTAATTAGCCAGTAACCAACTGATAATTAATTAGGTAATTAATTACAGCTGGTAGGGTTGAAAAATAAGGATTGGCTGAAAATCTAGTTAAGTATATTTTCTTTTTAAGTCCTAATTAACATCCTTAATTTTTAATTTTGTAAATAAATGCCCTTTTCGTATGATATTTATATATTTCGCGCTATTTTTTTTGACATAATCAAATGAAAACGCTTGGTACAATAAAAACATTTTACATATAAAAGCAATTAAAAAAACAGTTACCCGACGCGAAGACAATCAAGATCTTATTTAATATTCCGATAATTATTATGTGAAATTTTCAGTATATTATAATGAGAAATATACTAAATAAATCTCAGAATTTTCAGATTTTAAATTACGCCCAAAGGGCGTTTTTTTAACCTTTTGTGTGTTACCTTTATTTATTAAGTATAATGTTCTGTGTACTTAAACCATAAAATTCAATCCAACAGCAATATCGCAAAATATTTAAAAGAGCATATCTTTAGAATTTCCGATACACAGTCTCGCGCGCTGGAGATGTTTTTTGCAGTGTTGCCATTGCTCGCTTTGAAATTGTTAATTTTGTTTAATCAAAAATTCGTTAAGTTTTACAAAATATGAAGTCGATAATTAAAAAAAAAAATCCAAATTAGGGCTTCCAGATGCCAATATTCGATCGTTCAAAATTTGCTGGCTCTACGTATCGTTGTTATGACACAATGCGAGAAACATACATACATTTATGCAGATTCTTCATTATTTAATTTCTTTAAATATAATACAAGGCTGTAATATTTGGTGGCAACAATTTGAAAAGTAAATCGGACATTTAAAGTTTTCACGGCAAAATGCCACAACGAAATTAACAGCCCTTCTGGGCTACCTAAATATATATGGTCTTATAGTTCTTTAACCCTTTGCGGCGCAGTTAAATATTTCCTTCTTTACGCACAGAAAAACTGAATGAAAAAGGATTTATAGGTTACTATGAACCTTCTTTATTTATAGTAGATGGCAGTTCAACACAAACCAGTCCATATATTTTAGCCATGTTTAGATTTTTAAGACCCTAATTTGTCAAAGAAATCTTCCAGATTGTTTTAGGGTATTAAAGGAGTTGTTTGAAAATAAATTTCTTTGTTATTTTTTGGCTGTATGCTAATCTTCTTATTCTTTATTTGTTTTATATTTTTACCTTGAAATATTGCCTAAAATCAAACGAAGAACGCTAGGTTTGCCCAGACCGAGCTCACCGATCATCTAGGACAACTGAGAGTCTGGATTCTTTGTTTCTCCTCATCTCATCGGTCAGTTCGTTGACAAAAATGCTCGTTTCAGCACTCTTTTCGAATCTCTATTCAGTCAGTGTGCCACTTTGGGCACACCCACAGAATTAAAACGATAAGTGCCATCTTCACCAAATTTTACTTCTGTACTCCTCTAGCCTAATTAGACTGTCCACATTTTTCTTTATCACATTTTTCTTTATCCAACTTTGAAAGGTATAAAGCGATATTGGTAACTTTAATCCCCACATATCTTACTTCTAATTCCTATTTAAATATTGTGCAAAAACCTTCAAGAGATATGTTTGTTGAATTACCGATTATCCTAACAGATAGTCTAAAGCTGAGGTTTTTCGGTGTGATATTCTGAAACCTTAGCTTTCTGAAAGAAATCCTTAAGGGTTCCGTGATTAATAGTATTAATATTCTAATGATGAGGAGAAGGAAAGGTTTTATGCAGAGTTCTCGGAAACATGAAATACTTCGTACAAATTCAAAAGGAATTCCTCAGTTAAAGAGACTGAAAACTGCTGAGCTATGGATATAAAATCGAATTTAAGATAAATTTAGGTTAATCTTTGTATTATGGTAACTTGGCGATTTTTTGGTTAAAAATTTGGCAACCAACCCTGCTAGTTTTTGTTTGGACGCCATTTTGTTTTCACGAAGTAAAGACTTTTTTTTTGGGGGGGGGGGTTGTTTTTTTTACTCAACATTTTTTTCCAACAATCTGCTAGCCGAATTACGCTTATGCTAGAACTTTTATGGAACAAAAGTGCTTAATCATGACGAAGATTAGGTGCGAAATTGGAAGAAAGTGCAGAATCGCAAACTGCTTGCCGCGTTTTTAAGAATTGCACATACACGGTAACCATGTACACGTCGACCTATTTTCACTTAAAAAAACATTCCAGAATTGCACAAAAATGGCATTGCGCACACTCTTGACTTTATCCATGTACACTGCTAAAGTCCTAGCTTACCTTTATCGCCTTACCAAAATGTCGCCAAACTACCTGTTACCATATTCCAAAGATTAGCGTAAATTTATGTATATTTAATCTGAATCCTGTTATTATACAGGAAGTAGTATTGTATTAGAGAAGAAAATGAACTTTGTTTACTTGAAAATTTTAAGAATTACGTTCTTCTCTGTAAATGAATCTAAAGTTCCGAATTAAAAATATGCATCCAGAACAAAAAAAAAAAAAAAAAAGGTCACACACTTTTTTTTTTTTTTTTGGAAAAAGGTCACACACTTTCATTTCAGGATTCTCCCCCCCCTCCTCAACAGATAAAAATAATTTTTAGATATAGTTAACTAGAGTACTTATAGGTTAGGTTAGTTCATAATGAATTCCACTAACATGCATAATTTTTTTTAGTTATTCGCATACATATTTTTCACATGCATTTTTTATTATACTTTATGGAAAGAAATATTTCCAGTTGTTAATTATAATAGTTATGCAATTAAAATTAACTGAGAAAGAAAAATAAAGAACATACATGGTCATTTAATTGCATAAAGCCATATTCATAATTTTAATACTCACTTTAAAATTACAATTTTGTAAATACTTTTTTGGGGGCAAAACAATTTTTCAAAAAGCGCTCATTTCAGACGGAAAATAAGCTACCATGGCATATTTTCAAACTAAAACTGTAACGTTATATTTTTGAAAGCACAATAATATACAATCGAATGCCCAATCATGTTTCGAACAATAAAAGTAATCCAATATAACAAAACAAAACTGTAAAATTCTTGCAAAACTTTAAATTGTACTTTTGCAAGTATTTTTTTTGGGGGGGGAGGGGGGGCAAAACATTTTTCAAAAAGCGCTCATCTCAGAGCATACGCTATCATGGTATATTTTCAAACAATAATGTTGCTTTTTGAGCAAAAATTATTCGAACGCCCAGTAACGTTTCGAATAATGAAAATAATCGAATATAACAACACAAAGCTCTGTAAATTTCTCGCAAAACTTTCTTTTTAATTTTCGAATGTTTCCTTACCTTGAAAAGTGCTCTGCGAGTGCATATTCCGTCACAGCAAACATATTATCACGAAAAACCGAAAGAAAAAGCACAAAATCGTTTTCCACCGAACACAGAGACAAGTACAGTTTGATCGCACAGTCACATTTTTAATTCTTTTTGTTAATCCTCAGTTTTCAACTTGCTATAACGATTCGTGCATTTCCAAATCCCACTCATTTTTTACCGGCAACTTATCCACAAATTCGAATTTCATGAATCCACCTTGCACCCGCGTTTTTGGTCGAAATTCGCGAGCACTTCGAAGCCCGTAAACACTGAAAGTTACGGTTACGTGTAACACGAAGCATCGAAAGTATTATTTCCGACCCCTCAAATATATTTTTCGGCAAAAAACGTGATAAATTATTTAAACAACACGGAGAGAAAAATGACTGCAACTTTATCTCTTGAGAAACAGTCCCAGACTGCGGTGAAACGTAACACGTGATTCGGTCCCAGGATTTCTAGGTTTCCCCCACTTTCGTTCTTTTGGAAAGTTTGCAACGCCGCCCTGCGGTAATTTTGCGTAACTTATTAGTGTTGGAAATACATGCAACAGCTTTTTCATCTCTTCAGCCAGCGGTGTTAATTAACATGGAGCAATTTTCTTTGTTGGAATTGGGAGAATCCGCGTTTGGAAAAATATAGCGAAGAAATCAGAAGACTGTATATTAATAGATTTTGCTTTGTGTTATGGATACAAGTAATTTTAAAAATATAATACACGAAAAATAGAATATAAACGTCTTAACCTAAAACGGCTATTAATTTCTTTTTGGCATTTTGCATCGAAAACTTTAAAAGTCGGAATCACATTTCAAATTGTTGCCACCAAATATTACCGCCCTGTATTATATTTAAAGAAATTAAATAATGAGGAATCTGCATAAATGTATAGACGTTTCTCGCATTGTGATAAATCGACGGTACCAAGAGCAATTTGGAATAACGCACGTTTCTACCCGAATACGGGAAACTGAAAGCCTGAGTTGGAATCTGGAATTCGTTTTATTAACGATTTCATATTCTGTGAAACTTTAACGAATTTTTGATTAAAAACTCAACGATTTCAAAGACAGCAATAGCAACACTGTACGGGAATAAAAACATTTTTATCTCCAGCGCGCGAGACTGTGTATCGGAAATTCTAAAGATAGGCTCATTTTAAAATTATTTTGCAATATTGCTTTTCTACTGAATTTTATGGTTTAAGTGCGAAGAAAGTGATATGTAATCAATAAAGGTAACACACAAAACATAAAAAAAACGCCCCTTTGGGCGTAATGTAAAATCTTTTTTGAAATGAAAATGACGTAATGGAAGCTTCCATACATATATGTAAGAATAAAATTCCATAGTCAAGAATACACTTAAAATTCTAACTGTATGTTCTTTACATTTTTAATGGCGACGTTCTCTTATTTGAAAGTACGTGGAATTAAATCCACAGCCCCGTAGTCAAGTTGTATTTCCCGCCTTTTCTACACGTACAGATTTGAATGTTCTGGAGATATTTAAAGCGAAATGAATTGGCCGACGAGGCTGACGTCATTTCTTGAAAGCTCCGCCTTTCAGAGGCTATAAAAGGACTGGCGAAGGAATATCGGGGCTTTTTCCTTTAATGTAACAATTCAGTAAACTTCATACAAAAGTTATTAGTAATTATTTTTTAATTACTGCAGAGATATGAATTTTGTAACTGCTATTTATCCTGAATAATAATAAATGGATCCTTGTTTTTTAAACTTATTGTCTGATTATTTAAGCTACGACTAAAGCTGATACATTCCATATATATATATATATATATATATATTTGAATACAGTGGCGTTAAACGGGATTTTTAAAAAATGAGATTCTAATCGGGATTTTGCGTGGTCCACTGTAAACGACAAAGCACTTTTAAAATTGTTGCCACCAAATACTTATATTGTGTTAAATCCTCTATCCTCTTGTGTTATCTTAAAAGGAATTAAATAACGAATAATATGCATGTAAGTATGTATGTATTTTCCTCGCACTGTGGGAAAACGACGGTACCTAGAGCCATCCAATTTTGAATAACGTAATCCTCCACCCGAACGTGGTTACCTGGAAGCTCAATTTTGAATTTTTTCCTTGCATATTTTGTAAAACTTTAATGAATTTTTGATTAACAAACTCAACGATTTAAAAGCAAACAGTGGGAACACTGTACATGGAGAACACTTTTATCTCCAGAGCGCGAGAATATATAACGGAAGTTCTAAAGTTATGCTTTTTTTTTTTTTTTTTTTTTTTTTTTTTTTTTTTTTCCCTACATTTCGTGATTTTGCCGTGGAGGTGAATTTTATGTGGCAAATGTGAGACCAACGTGTTGTTTAATAAATAAAGAGTACTTTTCCGTTTCGCCGGCGCAAATCTCGCAAAGCAGACTTTATTGGCTACAACACACAATGTTAACACATAAAAAAAAAAAAAAAAAATTTAGCAAATGTTAGTTCTAAGATATTTTAATTTTGAAGGGATAAGCATTTTAAATCGTTTAAAATTTTGTAAAAAGACATTAATTTAAGAATTTACTATGCTTTCATGGTACAACATACTGATTCGCCGTTTCATATCACGTGACCCCAAGTGATCTCATTTCACGTAAACTACCCTTCAAAAATCTAATTGTCTCAGTAATTATCTACAATAATTTGAAGTTAAATCATAATTTGGAAAACAAGTTTAAATGTAAGAATTATTTCAATTCGCACGGATAGCTTACGAATATAGAAATTATGTAAAACCGCAGTGTTTTACTTCGCTAGTGCATTCTCATTAGAATTCATGAATTTAACCATTGACTTTGCATTTCCTATATTTTCGCCTTCGGGTGAGCGCTGTGATTGCATTCTAATTGACTTAATTACCGCGAATGGCCTTAGGGCATAAAACTGAACTATCTTGTAAAAATTCTATGTATTTGTATGCCAGTATTGAGAGAAACAATCAATCTTATAAGAAATGGCTGCGACTTGTTTTGAAAATGAGACGCAAAAAGGTTACCAGAGAGGATTTGGTATTGGTTGTACCATTTTTGGCGACTTTATCGCTTGCGCCGGCAAAATGGAAAAGTACCAAATAAAGTTAACAAAAATATGTTAATAATAAATAGAGAAAATAAATTTTCCAAGCCATCTTACTAAGACGGACTCTAGATAAGGGAGGACATGGCGCTATACCAATTGACCATCATGGTAGAGGGATGGTGCCCACGTCCTCCGTCACTTATCACTTATCACTAAGAAATGAACATTGATATCATGACCTAAGAAAAGACTGAAAAAAATATAAAAAAGTATGACTTAACACTGCATCGGAAATTCTAAACATATGCTGCTATGCTGCTTTTAATATGTTCGTAATTTTGCTGTCGATCTGTATATGGCGAAAGTGAGAAGAAAATGATGCTTAATAATACAGCTAAAAAGACAAAAATGTTAGTAGAAGTGAACGTAAAAAACCTAGCCAACTCTTTTGGGCAATCGTTAAAATCTGAAACCTTTAAAATTTGTTTTTAATTCATTTTATTTTGAAAAAAAAAAAGAATTCTTTGAAACAAGCTTACAGTTTTACCATTATCTAATAACAACTGCCTCCGGAAATTTGAATAGGCATAATTTTGCTGTTGATTTGTATACGGAGTTAAGTGCTAAAAATTACGGTGCTTAATAAAGCTAGCAAAAGTGAATGCAATAGAAGACTGGTAAACTGTGAAACCTTAACAAATTCATTTGTGCTCTCGTTAAAAATCTGAACTCTTTCAGCTTTTTTTTAAATAATGGTTAATAAATAATCCAGAGACGAAAATATAAAAAATCGACTCAGTTATTAGTTACGATTCTTCTTAATCGAAACCAAAAAAGTCTTCCGCACGCATACATAATGTATTACAGTACAAAGTCTTTAATCCGGACTCGTCGGAACTTCAGTGATTCCGGATTATAGATCATTAATTTAAATCTGGTAAGATGGAATGCAGAAATTATAAACTAAAAAATATGAAACCATAATTTATGAAATAAAGAGCAATTATGATCTAAAGGGTATCAAAATTTAGAAAAAAAAAGCTTAATATTTACTTGTTTATTTTATTAAATATTTCCTTCAATGTAAGTTGTTTAAGTTGCTTCGTTTTATGTGCTAATACTTTCTCTTTAATTCTATAAACAGACATAATTTCTTGTTCAGTTACAAAGTTCCGCTGTTCAAGTCCTGTAATTGCTGTGCCGAGAATAACGACTAACTTCTGAAACGAATTTTTTTTTCGTTTTCACTAACCTCTGTGTCACTTTCTTCATGCCTTTATCCATTTTTTGCAGCAATTCCACTTTTTGTTTGACGGAGATCGAAACATGCTTTCGCTTTGTAAATCCTTTGGAAGCTCCGGAATCGGAAACTCTTTTTGACATAATCGAAAGTTCAAGCTTACTTTTTATAAAATTGCTCTAACAGTCTGCAAGAAATAATAAGCCGGATCCAATTAGAAGATTAAGGAACAACGCAATCTGCAACATTAACTGAAATAGATAATTAGATAGTTTTAGCCTAGCTTATACCGTCCGTTATACATTAAACGCGCATGCGTAAACGCTGCGCATGCGCAGAACGTTTGTAGCTTTGAGGTCCGGATTATAGATCATTCCGGATTATGGAAGTCCGGATTAAAGACTTTGTACTGTATTTTTAAATCTTTTTTGTGTTTTTATAAGGACGAGATATTGGACTGAAGCAAAACGTATTGAATGAGGATTGCCATCTGAAGGACCTTTTTAAAGTAACTCGCATTTATACTTCATGAAGGAAAAAGCACGAATTTATTTTAAAATAAATTTGTATAAAATTAATTAATTTAAGATGGAGGTTCTTAGACAACAGAGTAAATATAGCAAACCATTTGTATATAATAACTACACTTTTTCTTCTTTTACTTGTTGATTTTCTTGATGATAATTAAATTTATTTTCAATCCAATAACCTAATTACTTGTTGATTTGTGTATTTACGGCAAATTCTCGGGGACTATCTGCCTAAGGAAATGGATGCCTTCGTGGAAGACTTTGTAAGGGCAACTGGCACATATAGACGTTACACATGGTACTCATCCTACATCACCCTTAACAGTTATATCACGCATCAGTTTGTGAGGTGTTGCCAATGACTCATTGACGTAAAAAAATGAAGCACTCACTTTCTTCTGTTAAAAGGTACAAATATAAATTAACAAACAATTAAGTAAATCAAAAATCTGAAATCTTTCAGATTTTAACTATCGCCCGAAAGGATTTGTTAAGGTTCATCACGCTTTCGGTTAGCGCGAAGTCTACGAGATTATTATTGTTGCGCTGATTCTTGCTAACTCAATTCTTGTTGTCTTAGTAACCCTACGCGTTAAACATGTCTCTAAACTAAAAGACAGAGGCATCCTACCGTATTTTATTTTTATAAGGACATGGGGAGGTGATATTCTGTTAAGTTTAAAGCGTTTAAAGTCTTAACCTTTGCAGTACTGTGTTAATTTAGACTGGAGCGAGAACTCTGATGTCAGTCTAGTAGGTTTGGTTTAGATTGGTATTTGTGAAGGGCTACCTGTCTACGGGGAAGGATGCCTCCGTGGAAGACTTTCTAAAAGAACTGACTCGTATGCATGGTATACATAGGAAAAACTATAAAAAAAACACACATGCAGCCAGCCCATTCGCGGAAATCGAAACTCGGACAGAACTACCAGTGTTCAGTGACTTTACCGCTCGGCCGTTGGTGGACCTTTTTCATAAACAGCGATTTAACTGTAGTTTAACTTTACTATGATTATTATTATTATTTAACTTTAACTTTACTATGATTTAACTTTACTACGATTTAACTTTACTATGTAAGTTTGGTTTGGTTTATTTGATTATGGTAAAGCACTCGAAGGTACCTGCCTAAGGGAAGGGATGCTTTCGTGGAGGACTTTCTAAGGAAAAGTGGCTGTTATACACGATACACACGGGGAAAAATCACTGATGCAGTCAACCTGTATACTGGAATTCATACACCCGGTGACCGATCTACCAGTTTTCAGGGAGTCTATGCCACGGCCGCAGGTAGGCCTTAACTACATAAGAAATAACTTTACTATGATCATTACTTACTATGATTATTACTTTACTGTGCTACTATTACTTTACTATTTCAGGGAGTCTATGCCACGGCCGCAGGTAGGCCTTAACTACATAAGAAATAACTTTACTATGATCATTACTTACTATGATTATTACTTTACTGTGCTACTATTACTTTACTATTTCAGGGAGTCTATGCCACGGCCGCAGGTAGGCCTTAACTACATAAGAAATTATCGTATTAATGTGCAGGGGTTTCACAAAAATCATACATTTCCCAAAATTTATAGTAGGACATTAACTTTGAATGGTTCTTCTTGAATTTGTGAACCTAATTGATATTAATTGTGTATAATGCAGTAATGGATGTATTATATTTTGTTTGTACTATAGTTTTTATTTAAATTAGTTGGACTCAGTTTTGAAAGTATTTCATATTTTCAGTACAAATTATGAAAGTATACTCGGTTTATTGTTTGAATGCTATAGGTACTACTTGTAACATACTTTCTTTAGGGTCTTTTATGACTATGTTACTTATGTTCTTGTGTTCTTTAAGGCCTTGTATGCCACTGTAAACTTATTCTGCTTAGTTATAATAAATAGCTTCTGGAGGCAGGGGCTTTAATCCGTGTAAGGCAGACATCATGTCAGCTAGGTAATGGAGCCCCTGTTCTCTGGTTAACTGTTGATAATTCTACAACTACTGCATTCAGATTAACTAAAGGCATGAAAACCTTAACCGGAAGATAAAAACAGTAGGACATTAACTTAAGCTTCTACATAATTAAAGCCGCCCTAGCGGTTAGCGTCGTTGACTGCCGTGCGGAAAGACACCTGATCTAATCCTGGAAAAGCATGGATGTTTATAAATGTATAGTGTCCGTGCAGCATGGTGGTACTCTAAACATTCGGCGATCCGAAATTCCACTCGAGAGGTTGGAGGTAGGCGAGGAGGGGGAGACATTCAGACCCGTTCCCCGGGCTGCTCTCCATCAAAATTGGGGGGGGCGGAACTGAGGTCAATCGCACTGTCACCTAGAAGGTGATTAAGGCTGTTGCCAACGGCAGGCGTAAACTCTTGCACGAGGAAATTAGTGGCATTGGGCTGACTATAAGTCACACAAGTGAACATTAGCAATAACAACACAATTAGGACCATGCATAGTAAATCTGAGAGCAGAAATGTACTTCTAGTATTCATGTAATAAAGGCGAAAATTAAGAAGCAAAAATAAAATTCGAGAATATTTTAGCCCTTGCGTAACCGCTTGAGGCCAAGACAAACAACCAGGTTTCAAGAAACGGAAAAATTATACTCCAATTCCTCACAACTCAATTTTTGTTTTCAAAGGCGCACTTTATTAACATTTTGTGTGTTACATTTTTTACATTTAACATTCTTGTGTTTATTAAATATCATGTTCTTAACCTTAAAATTCAAGCGGCAAGGCCGTATATATACGGCTTAGAATATTTTTTGTGATATCGGTAAGAACGTATGTATACGTGCATATTAAAATGTGTCAAAGAAATTAAGGTAGTATATTAAAAATACACAAATCCAGGTTATGAAATACCATCAGCGATTTTGAATTAAAATAAAAAAAAATAATTTGTTCTCACAGCAGTTTTGCGAAATTTCTGCTTTCTTAGCGAAAACCCTGGCCGCTTAGAGGGTTACATTGAGCATATCTTGAGAGTTTCCGATATAAAGTCTCGCCCGGTGGAGATTAAAATGTTTTTTTTTTCCTCTACAACGTTGCCATGGCTAACTTTGAAATCCTTGAGTTGGTTCATCAAAAATTCGTTAAAGTTTTACAAAATATGAAATCGATAATAAATCAAATTCCCATTTTCAAACTTGGACTTCCAGATGCCCATACTCGCAGTAGGATTAAGTCATTCAAAATTGGATGGAGCGGCCGAGCGGTAACGTCGCTGAACACTGGTAGTTCGGTCCGAGGTTCGAATCCCGGCGAACGGGCTGGCTGCATGGGCGTTTTTGTGGTTTTCCCCATGTGTAACGTGTATACGAGCCAGTTTCCCTTAGAAGTCCTCCACGAAGGCATCTCTCCTCTTAGGCAGATAGCCCTCGTGTGCTTTGCCATAATTAAATACACCAACACCAAAATTGGATGGCTCTAGGTACCGTTGTTTTATCACAATGCGAGAAACATATATCCATTGATGCATATTCTTCATTATTTAATTTCTTTAAATGTAATACAGGGCTAGAATATTCGGTGGTCAACAGTTTAAAAAGTTATTCGCTGTTTATAGAAAATCAACGCAAAATGCCAAAAGGAAATTAATAGCTCTTTTGGGCTAAAAAAAAAAAGAGAGACAAGAGAGAATTCAGAAAAAACATTAAATATAAGGTCTGTATTATATTAATCAGGTTGTGAACAGGATATTTAAGAGTCAGATTATTTTAGGTTTTTTTTGTGTTTTGCTTGAATTAGAATTAATCCGAATAACTCTAAAAATATTAAAATGTTTTATAAAAGAGGTGAAATTAATTTTGCTTCCAAGGATAAAAGATGAAAGAAAGAACAACCCGTCTTCAGCTCCTACGCAAACTGTCATTTTCGGCAAAATTGACTTCTTTAATCTCAGAACTTGTTTCAAATCCTTTTCGAGACCGTTACTTTTGTTTGGTATTCTCATTTTTCAAAGGAACTGGTTACAGCAGTTTCTTTTGCGCAGACGATAAATAAAGTCTTTCAAGAAGATGCATTTATTTTTTCCCAGAACGAAGTAAGAATTTTTTTTTTTTTTTTTTTTTTTTTTTTTTTTTTTTTTTAAGAATCATACAATTAAGTCTTAATCAAGTTAAAAGCAAAAGCAAATATCAAGATGGTTTTGAATTTAAAATGTTTACCAAATGCTCTTCTTTCTGGGGTAAAAGTTCGAATCTCATTTCCACTCTCTGCTTTCAAGAACATTTGTTTGATCTCTTCAGCATGTTTCGTTCATTTCTTTTGTCAGTATATTTAAGGTAAAAGAAGAGGACGTAGGATGACCCATGTAACCATACAATTTGGTCACCATGGTCATATGTTCTCCCTCCTTTCTGCATGCTTTCCTGGTGTAATGGTAGCACACTTGGCGTATATTCGAGAGGTTCAGGATCGAATCCCAGGCGAGAGCATTGCACATTTTTCAAAAAATTTCACATTTGCTTCAAAACAAAATTCTAAGAACTCTACAGTAGCGCCCAAAATAAAAGAGGTTGTGGGTGATGATTCTTCAACGCCAGGATTTCATGATTGTGTCCCGTAATCCTCAGTCGTCTCCTTTCTGCATGCTTTCGTGGTGTACCGTGTTGTGCAAATACGAGGTGCACATCTACATGTTATAGTAGTCCTATATACAAAATTTCAACGTTTTGAGGCTACTCGTTTTTGAGCTGTGCGAGATAAGTACGTACATACGTACGTACAGACGCCACGAAAAATTCTTTTCAGAATTCATTTTAAAGCAGTTTTGTAATATTTTTTTTTTTTTTTTTTTGGAAAAGAATCTTTTATTCTGTCCTTACGTACACATATCACGCAAATACATCGTTAAATTGCATTCGAAAGCGGTCAAAATGTGTATTTTCGTTGAAATATGCTGCCTGAAACTTTTCGCGATTACAATACTTCTTTTTTACTTCGTACAAGGAAGTAAAAATATAATCGAAGACATTAGTGTAGTTAGTTCTATACGATTTTCTTATGTTTAGAGGTTCGCTACTATAGCCGTATAAAGTAAGATGAACTCTAGAAAACTGGATGAAACTAAAAATTTTATTAGCTTTCGAGTAGCCTTTAAAAATGCGTTTATTATAGCAGAATTTGACTACCAAATTTTCAAATACCAAAATTTTTATTTTCCTAAAATTTAAATAAATTAATTAATTTTAGGAAAATAATTGAAAATTTGATAATGAAATTAGTTAGAAATATTATAATTCCTTAAATTTCAGACAAGAAAATTGAATAAAAATAACAATAAAATAATTCATTAAATTTTCCATCTAAGATATCCGTAAATTGCGTTATATTCCCTTTTCTTGCCATTGGAGATTTGCTACAGACATATAAAAAATATTAATTCTAGAAAATTGGAAGGGACGAAAAAGCTCATACGCTTATAAGGTATTTTGTCCCTTGTTCTATAATGCCTTCGTGGTGTAACGGTACCACACTCTCCGCGTATTCGAGAGGTCCCGGTTCAACTCCCGGAGAGGGCATTGCACAATATTCACACCTCCTGTTTTAACTTAATGACTCTACAATGCGCCCGAACTAAAAGGAGATGGATGATAATGCTCCATCACCAGGCTTTGGCGAATGGGTCCAATAATTTCCAGTGGCGCTTCAAGAGGAGAAGATTTATCTAAAATTAGGTGGTGTACAAATATATATTTGTAACGTAATTTCCGAAGTAATCACTTTAAATGGTTTTTTACCCTTCAAAAATAAGAACATTTCGCGGCCGACCGCTAAAGTCACTGAACAATGGTAGTTCAGTCAGAGATTAGCCAGTTCAATCCCGTTCGCCAAGTCATTGACGTTTCTGTGGTTTTCCCTATTTGAAATGTTACGAGTTCCCTTTAGAAAATTTTCCATAAGCATATAGATGTAAATAAATAAATCCAAGACCTAAACCTTCAAACATATAACTTCATTTTCTTTTGTAAATTTGCAAGTAGGAAACTCCGTAGAATTTGTACACATTCTTCCACTAAAAATATATCGAATCTAATATGATATCCATTTCGAAAATTCTCGGAAATCCTTAAAATTCACGCAGTGTCCTTTATTCGATTTCGAATTCAACATATTAATTCAACAAATGCCTCGGCTTAAAGTCAAGATTTCTACATAAACAGTTTTTATCTGAATTTATGGTTTGTCAACATAAACTTCGGTACTTTTTCCTCCACGAGTATTTACTTTCAGCAGCATACTGTGAAAAACTGTTAGAGTTCGTTCGTATATTCGTAAAACCTGAAAGGTTTCGGATTTCAAATTACGCCCAAAGGGGCGTTTCTATAGCAGTTTACGTGTTGCGTTTATTTATTAAATATCATGTTCTTCGCACTTAAACCAGAAAATTCGATTCAACAGTAATATCGCAAAATTTGATATAATATCAAATAGTAATATCGCAAAATAGTTTTAAATTGAGCGCATAACTTTAGAATTTCCGATACAAAACCTCTCGCGCTGGAGATAAAAAGGTTTTTTTTTTTTTCTGTACAACGTTGCCATCGCTCGCTTTGAAATCCTCGAGTTGGTTAATCAAAAATTCGTTAAAGTTTTATAAAATATGAAATCGATAATAAAACAAATTCCAAATTTCAAATTTGGGCTTCCAGATGCCCATATTCGCAGGAGGCTTACATCATTCAAAATTGGATGGCTCTAGGTACCGTCGATTTATCACAATGCGAGAAATATACATACATGTGATGTATCAGCTTTTGTCCAGAATAAATAGATCGTTGAAGAAATATAGATGTAGTCGTAGCTTAAATTATCAGACGATAAGTTTAAAAAACAGGATCCATTTATTATTATTCAGGAGAAACAGCAATTACAAAATCAGATATCCGGAGTAAATAAAAAGAATTACTAATAACTTTTTGTATGAAGTTTACTGCATCGTTGCATTAAAGAAAAAACCCCCGATATTCTTTTGCGAGTCTTTTTATAGCCTCTGGAATGACGTCAGCCTCGTCAGCCAATCCAGTTCGCTTTAAATATTTCCAGAACATTCTATAACTGTACATGTAGAAAAGGCGGAGAAAAAAAGAACTCGACTACGGGGCTGTGGATTTAATTCCACGTACTTTCAAATAAGAGAACGTCGTCATTAAAAATGAAAAGAACATACAGTTAGAATTTTAAGTGTATTCTTTACTATGAAATTTTATTATTACATACATTTATGCAGATTTTTCATTATTCTATTTCTTCAAATATTATACAGGACTCTAACATTGAGTGGCAACAGTTTGAAAAATGAAACGGACATTTATAGTGATTCAACGCAAAATCGCAAAACGAGAACAATAATCCTTCAGGGAGAAATCCCCTTTGGACTAAATAGAAGACTGCAGGCCATAACAGTAACCCCGAATAAAATAACTAACTCAATTCTGCAGCAGTTCCCATTTGAATATTTAAGCTTAATATTTAGTCGAGAAGAATATAAAAGTAGAAAAATCTAAAATAACTGACTATAATTTTGTGCATCGAAACCTTCATATAAATGCCTCAGCTTTGCTTAGTTAAGTTGATTATAGTAAAGCACATTAGGAATATTCTCCTAGGAGGATGGATGCCTTCGTCGAAGAATTTCAAAGGAAAACTGGCTTGTTTACAAGTTACACATTGGGAATACGACGAAAACGCCCATGCAGCCAGCCTGTTGGCTTGGAATCGAGCCAAGGTCGGAACGACCACTGTTCAGCGATTTCACCGCTAGGCGCCGCTGGTGGACAATAAATGGCTCAGAGTTCTCACTGTTACGTAAACAAATCTGAGGTGTATACTACATAACTTCCTTGTGCGTAATATTAAATTATACGCATTTTTTCGTGCATTTCATTTAAACTTATTTCCTCGAATTTCATTAGAGATTTATTTCTCATTCAATTAATTCAGTTCTCACTTCGCGGCAAGGCAAACATAGATAAAATCTCAAAATATCTTCATTAAAAATTGAAAGGTATAGAAAAACATAAAATACCAAAGACAGTTAAAACAATACAAAAAAAAAAACAAGTTTTGCAATTAAAATTTCATTGTTTTCGCAGAAACGAACAATTCGTCCAGCAGGCAAAAGGGCAAATTTTTCGATGCGCAAAACTAAAAGTTTCTTTTTGGCCCCAAAAAGACACCGAATGTGCATAAACACTTAATTCACTATTCTGCTAAGTTTCAAATGTAAGCAAATATGGCTGCTATGATAAAAGGAAATTAGGCTTAGCCGCACTTAAACAACTGCTAAAGTTGTTATTGTTACAAGCTTTAATTTATGCCATCTTGCCATTTTAGATGGTATCTGAAGATTACGGCCGTCACGCGTGACAAGTTTTTTTTTGTAACAAAATTTGTTAAAATGGTAAAACTATTGTAAACTTATGGCTAAACTTATTATTTATCAATATATAATGCCCTCTGGTGACGCTGTATGTAACTAATTGTTTTCTTTTTTTTTTCCTGAAAGAAATTCTCATGCGTTCAGTAAGTCCGCTACAAAATTTTACAATTTTCTGATCACTCATTTCACTCGTAGCATCTTTGTAACAGGGTTCTTTAAATATAGAAGTACTGTACTTGTAGAACATAAAAATTCAGAGCAAATTTCGAGATTATTTTATCTATATGTATAAAATTCGATAGCAATTTAGACTATATTAAATTTTATACAAAAAGATTTAACAGTTTTACATCAAAGCAAAAAAAGTATTTTAAGAACATTAACTCAAGCTTTTAAGAAAGAAAATACTCCGAAAGAATGATAAGGCGAAATTTATTTAAGGTTGCTACAAGAACAAAATCTTTATGGTCAGTAAACCAATAAATAGAAAAAGGGTGCTGTCTCTAGAAATAAATGAATCTATTTTCTGAGAGCAATACATGTCAAATTCGAGAACTTAATCGAAATTGTTTGACTTAGTCTAGACAAAGGCACTTAAAAGGAAATGGTCTGTGAAGATAACAGCGTGTTAGCTAAATCTAAGCTGAAAGATATCCCATAAGTTCTTTCTTAAAAAATTAGAAATTCCTTAAAAATAGAAATTCCCTAGAATTCGAAGGCTACATCGTGGTTTCAAAGAATCTATGAATGTCTGTGTGTTTGTTTGTTCGCAATACATTCAGTCACTTCTCTAGCTATCATCACCAAACATTGTACATTTCTTTTCTGGGTCCTGGGAAAGGTCGAAGTCCACGTTTTTCCAGAAACAAAATAGCTAAAATCGGAGATATTAATTAAAAACTTTGTAAACGCTAATTTTCGCGAGATAAATATGTGCTTTATTTCGAGAAGCGTTGCCACTGCTTGCTTTCAAATCCTAGAGTTTGTTAATAAAAAATTCTAAGATTTATAATAAAATAAAAATAGCATTGCAAAATATTAAATACATTATTCCCGATTTCCAAAATTCGTGGGAAGCCATTTTGACTGTTCTTATCTTCGCATGATTTTAAACAGGCGAGATATTAATTAAAAACTTTGAAAACATTCAATTTTCTCAATCATTTTTTTTCGAATGGCAACAATCTCGCGCGTTGGCGATAAAAATGCTTTATTTCGACAACTGTCGCTACTGCTCGTATAAAAGTCGTAGAGTTTGTTAATGAAAAATTTATAAGTTTTACAAAATCTATATGTATAAAGAAGAATGTATGTTTGTGTGTTTGGTTTTACTTCTTTGTACGAAGCAAAAAGCAAGTATTGTAATCGCGAAAAGATTCAGACAGCATATTTCAACGAAAATATCCATTTTGACTGCTTTCGATAAAGATGTATTTGAGTGATATCTGTAAGTAAGGACAGAATAAAAGACTCTTTTCCTCCAAAAAAAATTATAAAACTGCTTTAAAATGAATTCTTAAGAGAATGTTTCGTGGCGTACATATGTACGTACGTACCTCGCATAACTCAAGGATGAGTAGCCTCGGAACGTTGAAATTTTGTATAGAGGACTATTATAACATGTAGATGTGCACCTCGTATTTTGGTTGCAATCGGCCGCGCCAAACGTATATAAATATATTTATATACATATCCACTCTCTTACCCGGCTCAGTGATCTCAGTTTCTTTACTCTTATATGTTTGTAAATTGTACATTTTTGTTTAAAAATGATTGAATTATGTTGTTCTTATCTTCAGGTTAAGGTTTTTATACCTTTAGTAAATCTGTATGCAATATGTTTAGAATTATCAACAATTTTAAAGTTGTTTAAGTGCCGCTAAGTCTAATAATTTTTCTGATGGCGGCCATTGCTTGTTTACATTTGAAACAGCAGAGTAGTAGATTTGTTGCCAATCTAGAGAAACGTAGCTTCGCAACAACAAAGATAACGCCTTCATTTATTATTGCGAATTAAATCATGCTTAATCCTTTCTGGAATTTTTTCGAGGAAATAAGTGTTTAAGATTTACTTCGTAATTTTTAATACCGATATATTTTGAGTTTTTATGCATTTTTGCCTTGTCGCGAAGTGAGAACTGAATTAATTGAATAAGAAATACTGAATCGTCTGTGAAAATCTGTTTCTATTTTGTTTTGTTTGCTTAATTTCTTTTATACATCTTTCTAGCTTTATTATAGTATTTGAATAGAATATGTTACAACGATTACTTAATTCTATAAATGATATATATTTTGTGCATTCTGAGTTATAATATGAACGAAATATAATATTGTTAAATGAACCTAGCGCCAGGGTGTCGCTATGGTAAACAAATAAAGTGAATTTTAACGAATGCATTTATTCTATTGTGGTTTATGCGCTGTCGGCAACGTATGTTGAATTCAATCGAATAAGTTTAAACGAAATGCAAGAAAAAATGCGAATAATTTAATACTCCGTACAAGGAAGTCATGTGGTGTACACATCTGATTTTTTTTTTGTTTGCGTTATTGATTTGTCAACAACTGAGATAAATTTTTTGCCACATTTATTCGACTAAAACTGAATCTAGGTGAAATATTGGATAGAACTTGAGCTTTCATGACCAATGGATTAAAAAGACTGAAGTCACTAAAAACTGCGTGCCATTCTTGCTGATATAATGAAAGAGAGTTAGCTTATTTTTCTACGAAATTTTTTTATGTGGGTTCCAATTCGTATCGGATTGTAAAATGTATGACTATGAATTGTATTTTTGCATCGTTATTAGAGAAGGATTACAGCGGTATCGCTCTCTCTGTTTTTAGATGCATTACCCTCAATGTAACTTAACTGGCGTCGGGTACTTCCGCTAGTATGAAAATAAAGCTACGCTGTACTGTTTCCCTTCTTTTACATAACAAATTATTTTAAGTTTCGTACCTTTCTTGAACCACTCGTTTTCCCCTCGCATTTCCTCCGCAGGATGCAAATTAAAAGTCAGGTGAAATGAGTATTTCAACAGACGAATCTGGTAGTTTATGAAAAGCGTGATTTCACTAACCAGCGTACGTTACTATTTTGTCCTTGCCGTCGATTTACTACTACCCCCTTTTGACCATTTAATAAGTCTACCGACGGGAGGGTTGTTGAGTCAGTTAGCCTTAAATTAAATTGCCAGTCCAGCATTACTCTTTGAATTTATTGTGGAATTATTCTTAAGTTCCAATGCAAGTGGTCGATGTTATTGCGCGCACGAAGTACATTACGCAAACGAACAAACAACAAAAATAAAGGAACAGTTCTACACTGAAGTGACAAAAGTCATGGGATACCTCCTAATATTTTGTCGGTCCTCCTTTTGCCCGGCGAAGTGCAGCAACTCGACGTGGCATGGACTCAACAAGTCGTTGGAAGTCCCCTGCAGGAATATTGAGCCATGCTGCCTCTATAGACGTCCATAATTGTGAAAGTGTTGCGGTGCAGGGTTTTGGGCACGAACTGACCTATCCATGATGTGCCATAAATGTTCGATGGGATTCATGTCGGGCGATCTAGCTGGCCAGATCATTCGCTGGAATTGTCCAGAATGTTCTTCTAACCAATCGCGAACAATTGTGGCCCGGTGACATGGCGCATTGTCATCCATAAAAATCCCATCGTTGTTTGAGTACGTGAAATCCATGAATGGCTGTAAGTGATCTCCAAGTAGCTGAAGGTATCCATTTCCAGTCAATGATATCATTTCAGTTGCACCAGAGGACCGAGTCCATGCCATGTAAAAACAGCCCAGACCATTATGGAACCACCACCAGCTCGAAAAGTGCCTTGTTAACAACTTGGGTCCATGGCTTCGTGGGGTCTGCGCCACACTCGAACTCTACCATCAGCTCTTACCAACTGAAATCATGACTCATCTGACCAAGCCATGGTTTCCATTCGTTTAGGGACCAACCGATATGCTCACGAGCCCACGAGAGTCGCTGCGGGCGATGTCGTGCTGTCAGTAAAGGCACTCGAGTCGGTCTTCTGCTGGCATAGCCCAAGGAAGACAAATTTCGCCGCACTGTCCTATCGGACACGTCCCTCGTACATCCGACATTGATTTCTGCGGTTATTTGACGCAGTGTGGCTTGTCCGTGAACATTGACAACTCTACGCAGACGTCGCTGGTCTCGGTCGTTAAGTGCAGGTGGTCGGCCACTGCGCTGTCCATGGTGGGATGTTATGCCTGAAATTAGATACTCTCGGCGCACTCTTGACACTGTGGATCTCGGAATGTTGAATTCCCTAACGATATCCGAAATGGAATGACCCATGCGTCTAGCTCCAACTACCATTCCGCGTTCAAAGTCTGTTAATTCCCGTCGTGAGGCCATAATCACGTCAAAGCCTCTTCACATGAATAACTTGAACACAAATGAAAGCCCTGCCAAAGCACTTCGCATTTATACATTTTCTACGCGATGCTACTGCCATTTGTATATTTGCATATTGCTATCCCATGACTTGTCACTTCAGTGTATATCTCCTGTTCTACTGGGTCCGATTGGCTAAATTCAAATTGCAATTTTTATGTCTCGAAAGTGCGACTTAGGATATATATTAGATTTATATATAGCATTGTTCTAGCAAAGGCTTTTGACACAAAATGAGACTTTTCTGAAACAGCATACACTTTTTTTACATATTTCGATACTATTATTCAAATTATGCCTAAATATTAAATTTTGTAAATTTTGGTGAAACATTTCCGGATAAGAATAGAAGAGAAACACAATTAAAATCGCAATAACAACCTTGTATTTAGCGTACATATGTTAAAACACTCAATTGATTTCGAGGGCAACTAAAGGTCCCTCCTCACCAGGAGAAGGAAATTACTAGAAAGGGGAAAAAAGAAGAAAAATAATTGAGAGCGAGAGTGGGCGAAAGGCAGACGCGCGTAAAGTTGAAGAGTGAGTTTGTACGTAAGTAACTATTAGAAGGGGAACAGATGTCCAAAATTACGAGATATGACTCAAGAAATAAAAATAAACACACAGAAGTGACGTAAAAGTGAAGTGACGTGAACACATGCCCTTTTGTAAACACATGCGACTCAAGAAGTGTAATGACTTTTTTAATCATAGGAAACTTGATTTTTCGTATAATTATTTCAATCATTTCCATAATGGTAATGCAAAAACATTTTAAAAAAATGTGAAAGCTTTCAGATATTATACTACGCATAAAAGGGCATTTGTTAACGTTTATTTATTAAATATCATGTTCTTCGCACTTTGTAAGGTTTATGTTAATTTTTCTAACAATTAAATTTGAGACAGAATAACACGCCGAACAAATACGAATTCAGAAGTCAAACAACAAAAATCAGCGTTATATTTTCAAATTCAAGTATCCCATTCAGAATATGAATTCCTGGGGTATATATAGGATTCCTTCCCAGTGTGGTTTAATTTATATTGGGCAAACTAAGAGAGCCTTAAAATTTCGCGTCAAGGAACATGAGGCATATGTTAGAAAAAACGGAAGTCTTCTGTTGCCCAACATTGTTGGACCGAAAATCACACTTTCAATTTTTTTGCTGCCAAAATTATTCAAAAAATATCTTCCATTGGAGAACTGGATTTTCTAGAGGCATTTCACATTCAAAAAAATCTTTCTGTTCTAGTTAACGATCCTAATTCCAATCCATCTTTGCCTTCGGCATTTAAAGAAATTATGTTTTAGTTCTGGCTTCACCAACAGATGGCGCCACCAGCTTATTTTATGTCCAGGCTTTCTTATCTTATCTGATAATTATATCCTATCTCGTTCATTTGCGTTTTTGCAACTGAGGATGGTGGTTCGGTAAAGCCATCGAAACTAGTCCTGTGAAAATTTGAAAATATAACGCTGATTTTTGTTGTTTGACTTCTGGATTCGAATTAAATTTGAGTTAAAGTTACTTTCCTATCTTCCTTATATTTCAGCTTGCAGCTTCCGGCCAGAACGTATTTTTAGAATAGCTTTCGCCTCTTTAGGCTACTCTCTCTCCCTCTTAAGCTATTATTCCACTCGGCCGCACTTTAGGCCCTTGATAGCTTCGCCGTTATTTAGCATTAAGGGACCAACTCAGTTAGAATCTTGAGAGCTTCGGCTATATCTTTTTAGTTTAGTTCTGAGTTCCCTGAGTTGAAACCATAATAAAGGGTAATTTAACCCTTTCCACGCTTTGTTCTCTGTCTCACGAACTCAAGCGATTATTCGCATATCAGTTCCTAAGGTTCCTCACTGCAACTGTAACTTTAAAGTACACAGGTTGGAATCTTACAACTTTAAACACATAAAATTAAACTTAACAGCAATATCACAAAATATTTTAAAGAGCATATCGTTACAATTTCCGATACACAGTCTCGCGCGCAGGAGATAAGATTTTTTTTCTATACAAGGTTGTCATGGCTCGCTTTGAACTCCTCGAGTTTGTTAATGAAAAATTAGTTAAAGTTTTACAAAATATGAAATCGATATTAAAAAAAAATTACAAATTTTGGCTTCCAGATATTTCTTAATCAAAAACTTGTAAGCATTATGTTAATTTTATTAGCAGTTAAATTTTAAGTTCCTTTCCTGTCAAATTCATAACTTCAACTTACTACTTCCGGCCAGAACGTAGTTTTGGAATCTTGCTGAATATTTAATGGAGCGGTATTTAAACCATGAAGTTACTTACACAGTCAGAGAGAATCAGAGTTTCTGATTTACGCGCGTCTGCCTTTTTGGCCACTCTCTCTCAAAACTGTTATAACGCTCGGCCGTACTCAGGCCCTTGATAAGCTTCGTAGTCAAATAAGTTAAGGGGCCAACTCGATTTGAACCTTGATAGCTTTGGCTATACTTCTTTAGTTAATCTTAGTTTTAGTTTAATTCTTAGTCTTTTAAGTTCAAGTCCAAGTGCGGGCTTTGCTTGTACACTCCCAGGCGGAGTTTTGTTAAATCTTATTGGAATAATAAAGGGTTAGTTACCCTTCTATCTTGTTATTTCTTGTCACACGCACTTAAGCGATTATTCGCTGTGTAGTTCTTAAGATTCGTCATTTTCTACAGTAACTGAGATTTACACAGTGAAAGTCTTACAAACTGACAAATGCTTTATAATATATGAAACAGATAATAAAACAAATTCCAAATTCAAGGTCTCAGATGCCCATATTCGCGCGGAGGATTACGTTATTCAAAATTGGATAGCTCTAGGTACCGCTGTTTTATTACAGTGCGAGAAAGTTACATACATTGATGCCGATTTTTCATTATTTAATTTGTTTAAATATATAATACAGGACTCTAGTGTCAACAATTTGAAAAGTAGAACGCCGTTTACAGTGAAACGCCCCAAAATGCCAAAACTAAATAAATAACCCCGCTTAACTAACGCGCTTTGGGCTCAAAATAAGAAAAGAAAAATATAAGAAAAAAAGTCAGTAAAACCAAAGTTTGGAAAGAAAAGGATAGAAATAAACGAAATTGGACAAAGAGAAGAATAAAAAAAAAAAAAAAAAAAAGACAAAATTAAGAAAATAGGACAAAATTGCACAAGAATCTCTGATAAACAAACAGAATGACATAAAAGAGAAAATTAGATTTTTGGTTAATTAGCCAGGTCAGAGAACAGAAGATCTTTGTTATTTACCAGTGGATGGATATCTTTGGTGCAATGAATTTCCAAACAGTAATAAAACTAACAAAAAGGGAGGAATTGGAAAGTGAATCAAAAACTAAAAAAATAAAAAAAACTGAAATGAATGAATATTAAAAAGCGTTCTGACAACAAAGTGAAATTAATTTTAATATGAAAGAAACCTACGATCGAAATAAGTAAAAAAAGAGAAAAAAGCTGATTTTATGTACATAAAAATATTAAAATTTAAAAATGGTTTTCGATTAATTTTAATAAAATATAGTAAAAAGGCTACTTTTAAGATACACACTATGTATCTCAAATGTAGCATTTTTTAGTGTATTTGTTGATTGTAGATTCATTAGGTTAATTGGAAGCAGAAAAATATGCAACTGCCTTCGCCGGGAATCGAACCACGGACCTGTGGAATACCGGCCTAGCGTGCTACCGTTACACCACGAAGGCACGCTAGGGAAGTGGGAGAAATACCTTATAGCGTCATGACCACTCTAGTAGACAAAAGTTTAAATTTGTTTATTTTTCTGTAAATGCCTTAAGGGGTCTCATACACCTTAAAACCCATAAGATGTTCGAATATGTGACGGTTGCAAGAATTGGGATAACTTATTTATTTTAAAAGCACTTACTACCAACTTTTTACAGCTGACTACATAATATAGCTGCTTTCTGAAATAGTCATCAGAAAGTTTGTGTTGCCACAAATATTTTTATAATTTAATCCGCTTTGTGACAACATTTTTTCGTCATGTTTCCAACTTCCGCGCACAGTTTAAAACATTCTGTTTCATAATTTAATTCCATATTTAATATATAGCTTTTATAACATTTGGAAACTACTGTGAACCCAAAATTCTAAAAATTTCGTGTTAAATTTTTATTTTATTTTGAGTTGAGTTTATAAGATGTATTTTATTAAAAAAATGTGTAATGTTTTCGTCCATAAAATTTTTCAATATTATTCATCAGATTGTTGGTTCCGTTAGAAAATAGTGCCCATGTAAAGAATTCCATCCAATTTCAAGTATGTACCATTAGCCATTTTTAAAATATCATGCGCGCAAGGTGGAAACATGGCGAAATATTTTGTCGCAAAGAGGATTAAATTACAAAAATGTTTGTGGCAACGCAAACGTTCTGGTTACTAGTTTCCAAAGCAGCTATATTATGTAGTCAGCTGTAAAAAGTTGGAAGTAATTGCTTTTAAAATAAATAAAATATCCCAATTCTTGCAACAGTCACATATTTGAAGATCATGAGGGGTTTAAGGTGTAGGAGTCCCCTTAACAGATTTCATTCCTTCGTTTATTCATTCTATATGATTAGAACTTTGTTTATTCATTCTATATGAATAGAATTCTGGCTTTCGGATGTCCATATTCGGGTGGAGACGTACATTGAGGGAAAAAAAGGGAAATATTCTGATGGGCCGATTGGCGAAATTCAACATGCGTTTTCCATGTCCCGAAAGTTAATCTAAGAACAAAAAATACACTAAAAAAATGCTACATTTGAGATACATAGTGTGTATCTTAAATGTAGCCTTTTTACTATATTTTATTAAAATTAATCGAAAACCATTTTTAATATTTTTACGTAAATAAAATCAGTTCTTTGCTCTTTTTTTACTTATTTCGATCGTAGATTTCTTTAATATTAAAATTAATTTCACTTTGTTTTCAGTACGCTTTTCAATATTCATTCATTTCAGTTTCTTTTTCTTTTTTGTTTTTGATTCGCTTTCCAATTCCTCTTTTTTTTTTTTTTTTTTTTTTTGTTAGTTTTGTTACTGTTTGGAAATTCTTGCACCAAAGATATCCATCCACTGGTAAATAACAAAGATCTTCTGTTCTTTGCCCGTCTAATTAACAAAAATCTAATTTTCGTTTTTATATTTACTCTGTTTGTTCGTCAGAGATTCTTGTGAACTTTTGTGTCTTATTTTGTTTTCTTTATATCCTTCTCTTTGTCTAATTTCGTTTATTTCTATCCTTTTCTTTCCAAACTTTGGTTTTACTGACTTTTTTCTTATATTTTTATATAACTCTCGATCCTAGATGGCTGTATAGCATCACTAAGTAAAGCATTGCTATTTGGAAAATGGCTGCTACTTCTGTTTTCAAGTTAGTACACGTTCTCGTAGAAAACGTTACATAATATTGCTTACATTTTCTTATATCGCCATTTTTATTCATAATTAGTAATAATTTTAGACATTTATTTTAAATGTCAGTTTGAGAAAATTGTGGAGTGGGTAGATAAAGATCTACCGAAACGAGTGAATTGAAACCGAAATGTACTGCTTATCAAGCCAAAACAGCACTGGAAATGTTTATGTTTGACAAGGAATTTCTAGAACATTTGAATCCAATAGGTACAGATTACAAAATCGTAGCAAAATGAATTCAATCACAATCGACGAAATGAAGGTATTTTGGAGCACCTGTATGTACGTGTCAAATGTAGATTTACCATTTAGAAGATGGTAATGATCACAGCAAACAAGGTAAGAAATGTTTTCAAATGCAATGACCGTAAATCCTTGCAAGAGATTTGTATGCATGTACAGATATGCATGCTGTCCATTGTAGTGAACAAGCTGTGGCAATTATTTAAAACGAAATTTGAATAAAATTATTTTTTTTTTATTACTAAGGTTATTTTAAGTAAAAAAAAAATACAAACATTTTCGTTTAACTTCTTTAGGTTATTTGTGTGCAACAAAGGGTTCAGCTTGGCAGAAATCAGACGTAAAAGCACAAAAACACTGTTCGTATTATCTCTGTTCTATAAACAAAACGAAATAAAAAAAAACCTTAATAATGACTTATTTAGAAACGCTAATATTAGAGAGTTAAATACGATGAAAAAAAAAAAAAATCCGAAAATCTTCGAATTTTATATTACGCCCAAAAGGGATTTTTTAACGTTCTGTGTGTTACCTTTATTTCTTAAATATCATGTTTTTCGCACTTAAACCATAAAGTTCAACATATCAGCAATATCACAAAATATTAAAAAGAGCATAGCTCTAAAATTTACAATACACAATCTTGCTCGCTGAAGATAAAAATGTCTTTTATTTTCCCTATAGTGTTGCCATTGCTCGCTTTGAAATCGTTGATTTTCTTAATCAAAAACTCATATATGCTAAATGCTTTACAAAATATGAAATAGATAATAAAAAACAAATTCTGGCTTTCAGATGTCCATATTCGGGTGGAGATGTACATTAAGGGGGAAAAAAAGGGAACTATTCTGATGAGCCGATTGGCGAAATTCAACATGAGTTTTCCATGTCCCGAAAGTGCAACTTAGGATATGTATTACATTTATATATAGCATTGGTATATTGAAGGTATTTTGACACAAAATCGGACTTTTTTTTTACTTCCTTGTACGAAGTAAAAAGGAAGTATTGTAATCGCGAAAAGTTTCAGGCAGCATATTTCAACGAAAATATCCATTTTGACCGCTAACGAATGCAATTTAACGATGGTTTTGCGTGATATCTGTACGTAAGGACAGAATAAAAGACTCTTTTCTTTCAAAAAAATTATAAAACTGCTTTAAAATGAATTCTGAAGAGAAATTTTCGTGGCGTCTGTACGAACGTATGTACGCACGAAGGTATCCCGCACAACTCAAAAACGAGTAGCCTCAGAATGTTGAAATTTTGTATATAGGACTGCTATAACATGTAAATGTGCACCTCGTATTTTGGTTGCAGTCGGTCGCACCAAACGTATATAAATATATTTATACATATATCCACTCTGTTACCCGGCTCTGTGATCTCAGTTTTTTACTCTTATATGTTTGTAAATTGTACATTTTTTGTTTTAAAAATGATTAAATTATGTTGTTTTTATCTTCCGGTCAAGGATTTTATGCCTTTAGTAAATATATGTGCAGTATTTTTATTTTTAGAATTATCAGCAATTTTAAAGTTGTTTAATTGCCGCTAAGCCTGTTTTTAAAAACGGCCATTCATGTTTACATTTGAAACAGGTGACTAGTGGATTTGTTGCCAATCTAGAGAAACTTAGCTTCGCAACAACAAATGTAACGCATTCATGTATTACTGCCAATTAAATGATTCTTAATTCTTTCTGGAATTTTTTCGAGGAAATAAGCGTTTGAGATTTACTTCGTAATTTTTAATATAGATATTTTGAGTTTTTATGTATTTTTGCCTTCTCGCGAAGTGAGAACTGAATTAATTAAATGAGAAATACTCAATCGTCTGTGAAAAACTGTTTCTGTTTTGTTTTGTTTGCTTAATTTCTTTTATACATCGTTCTAGCTTTATTATAGTATTTGAATAGAACATGTGGCAACGATTCGATAATTCTTTAAATGATATACATTTTGTGTATTCTGAGTTATAATATGAATGAAATATAATCCTGTTACGTAAACCTAGCGCCAGAATGTCGCTATGGTTAACAAAGTGAATTTTAAAGAATGCATTTATTCTATTGTGGTTTATGCGCTTTCGGCGAAGTAGGTTTAATTCAATCGAATAAGTTTAAATAAAATACAAGAAAAAATGCGTATAATTTAATATTTCGCACAACGAAGTCATGTGGTGTACACATCAGATTTTTTTTATGAGCAGTGTACATTATTTAAAATTGGATGGCTCTAGGTACCGTTGTTTTATCATAATGCGAGAAACATACATACATTTATGTAGATTCTTCATTATTTAATTTCTTTAAATATAATAGAGGGCTCCAATATTTGCTGGCAACAATTTCAAAAGTGATTCGCCGTTTATAGTGAATCGACGCGAAATGGCAAAACTGAATTAAGAGCTCTTCTGGGCTACCGCTCCTTTGGGCTGAAAAACATTGAAATAAATGAAAAACGTGATTCATATGGGCGTGGTCCATTACATACAGATCGCTGCTTAGAAGATCCAAGCGATGAATCAGCTAAGACTAGAAGAAAAAAAAAAAAAAAAAAAACAGCATAACCAATTATTCCAACTTCAGAAGTAGTTTCTACAAGCTCCGGTATTAAATAAACAAATTAATTTCAGGATACGATTTTGAAAAACATCAAGAAAGGTAGCACACAAAAGCATGAATATCTTCAAGTAAAATCGAGGCACTTCTGAGTGGAAGGAATTCATACGAATGTTTTGGAAAATCTTTCCTAGAAATCTGCGCTCGAATCACCGTTGCTTTGTAAATAAAGTTTCCAAAATATTTAAGCAAATGTCACTGTAAGGAAATTCTAGGAAGTATCAAATTTTAGAAATTTCAAAGAATAGTTTATTAGATGCCAAATAGTTTCTGCAGTTTATTTGCTGCAGATATCTGAAATGTGTGCGTTGAGATTTCAACTTACAATATCTGCGCTTACAATATTGTGTTAAAATATCTGCGCCCAATTGCCTTAAAATACTGTTACCAAGTACGATCAAAAGCATTTGTGTTTATATGATATTCATATCTTGTGAGGCGTGCTTAAGCATGTTCGATATTCGTAAGTATTGCCATATGCAAATATGTAGTGTGCTCAAATGTTTATTAATTTTTCGTAAAATGTTTCTACACATGTAAGAAATATACACACAGAGAAAAACGTTATTTATTTTAAAACCTCTATTTTGGGGGTTTAAAATGGCATGCTATATATCCGTTCTTTTTCACTTATTAACCTACGAGAAATTGGCGATTATATTTCTACACTGACTACCAATAAGTATTTGGACACCTGTGCAAATGACGATATCTGAGGTCCAAAGTTACACCACGGACTCCGCCGGTATATATCGTGTAGGAAACAGCATCGGCTTTAGTCGCATGCAAGATGCCTCGCAGTTCTTAGCTCTTTGATTTCGAGAAAGGTATAATTATCGGGTATCACAAATGTGCCCGATCCTTAAGAGACATATCTAGCGATCTGAAGTACCCAATATCGACAGTGGCCTATGTGATTAAGAAGTAGAAGGTGAGCGGTGATTGTCAGAATGTGCCCCGAGTCGGCAGACCAACGAAACTGGGAGATAGAGACCGACGAGTGCTGTTCAGAGAAATTCCGAAGAACCGCACCCAACCGATAGCCCTCATCCGCGAGGAGTTTAACAGGCATCCGGGAGTATTGTTTCAATGAATACCATCCGTAAGGAAGCACATCTGCTTGGTTTTCATGGTCGTGCTGCTGCCCATAAACTTTTGATCACAAAGTCCAACCGTGCTGCTCGTTTAATGTTGTGCAAAGCACATCGAAATTGGACCGTAGATCAGTGGAAACGGGTTCTTTGGAGTGACGAATCAAGGTTCACCCTTTACCGTTCGGATAGCAGGGTCTGGGTCTGGCGTCTACCTGGAGAACGTCTCTTGCCAGAATGCATTGTGGCAACAGTCAAGTTCGGCGGAGGCGGAATTATGGTCTGGGGGTGTTTCTCCTGGTATGGGCTGGGACCATTGGTCCCCATTCATGGTAAGATCAACTCCGATGCCTACTGCCCTATTTTGGATGACAATGTGCTTCCTACGTTGTGGCAGCTTTACGGGTTGGACACCTGTTACTTTCAGGACGACAATGCCAGTTGTCATGTTTCGACGTTAACCAAGGCTTGGTATGGTGCCAATAGAGTTCATCGAATGGACAGGCCTGCCCAGAGTCCAGACCTGAAAATTATCGAGAACCTCTGGGACGAGTTGCATTGCCGAATTCAGGGGTGCACTACCCGTGCAAAATCGGTGAAGGAACTTCTATGTCTTCTCCAAGCCGAGTGGAAGAAAATACCACTAGCTGTCATATAAAGATTTGTGGAAAGTATGCCCCGGAGGGTCCACGCTGTAATTACCTCTCGTGGAGGCTCTACCAACTATTGATTTTGAATAAAGTTAGTTTTTCTTTTCTATCACAGGTGTCCAAATACTTATTGGTAGTTAGTGTATCTTTTAATTACGTTTTATGATTGGTTTCTATTTATCTAATCACAAATTAAGCATTTAAAAACGCTCGTGATTTTTTTCTTCCCTAAAATGCACTCGCGCCCACCAGTGGCCAAGCGGTAAAGTCTCTGAACAATGGTAGTTCGATCCCAGGTTCAAATCTCCAGCCAGCTTCCCTTAGAAATTCCTCCACGAGGGAATCTCTCCCTTCTGTGTAGTGCCTTAGGGTAGAACATAAATAATAATAATAACAAGATGCACGTGTTCCCATTCTTTATTAATAATTTTATTAAAGAAGCAGAACTTTTGAATTGAAGATGCTAAATTAAGCTTAACTTTTTTTTAATTGTGGTGGGTAGACAGCAGTTAAATAGCTCTACGTATAAAAAAAAACTGGAATTTTTCAAGAATTTCAAGAATTCCATTCTGATCTGGGTTCTATTCCAGGTGAACGGGTTGGCCATTCCAGGTGTATGGGCATTTATGTGTTTTTCCGCATGTCTAACATATATACGAACCAGTTTCCTCTTAGGAAGTCTTCCACGAAGGCACCCCTCCCCTTAGGCAGATAGCTCTAGTGTGTTTTGCTATAATCAACTGAACCAAACCTAAGCAGCTTGTCATTCAATTACTTAAAAACGGATCTTAAAAATTGTATTTATTAATGGATTTTGATACTTGCACTTGATTTACAAATGCTCTCATAATTTAAATTATATTGTAGATTAGTTCTCAACAATAATTAATCATATATTTGTTTGCATTCCTTGCAGCAATGGCGCAAGAGAATTATTTAAAATTAAAATTAAATTTAACTTCATTCTTTTGAAGCAATATATATTTATATATATTTAGTGCAGCCTATTGCAGTTAAAATGGAACGTGCACAACTACATGTTATAGCAGTCGTATATACAACATTTCAACGTTCTGAGGCTGCTAGTTTTTCAGTTATGGGAGATACGTACATACATACGTGCATACGTACGTACAAACGTCACGAAACAATCTCTTCTTAAATCCCTTTTAAATCCTTTTTGCAACTTATTTTGGAGAAAAAGGGTCCTTTATTATGCCCTTACGTACAGATATCACGCAAAAACATCGTTATATTGCATTCGACCGCGGTCAAAATGCATATTTTTGTTGAAATATGGAGCCCGAAAAGTTTCCCGATTACAATACTTCTTCTACTACGTACAAGGATATAAAAAATTATCGGGGAGGGGAATTAAAAAATTATGAATGATTTTCGCTTTTATGAATAAAGGTAAAAAGATAGGATACGTTTTAGCGCGCTTGGTTTAAAGAAATTATTCCAAAAATTAGTTATTAAATTTATGCAGCGTACATGTAAAAACAGGTTTTGCAAAGTGCTTGCAGTATTTACAACGCACTGCTGGACAGGAAAAAAAGTGTCCCAGTTTTATCAGCGAAGCATACTATCTGACGTAAAGCATTTCACAGACAAAGCATTACATATTTTAATTATTGGCACTACGCCAGGCAGACGAAGAAGTTGTAGACAAAGTAAGAAATAATGAGATAACAACTGAGCTTCCTTCTTTCGCTTTTCCTTTAACACCGGCTTCTAAATCTTTGATAACTTCTAATTTCATGATAATTTTCTATTAATTATATTATTAATTAATTTTTTATCGGTATTATTTTTTTTAGTCCAAAGGGGCTCTGTCCCTGAAGGACTATTGTTTTCTTTTTGCGATTTTGCATTGGTTCACTATAAATGTCCGTTTCAATTTTCAAACTGTTGCCACAAAATGTCAGAGTCCTGCATTATATTTGAAGAAATTAAATATTGAAAAACCTGCATAAATGTATGCGTATTTCTAGCATTGTGATAAAAACGACGGTACCTAGAGCATCGAATTTTGAATGACGTAATCCTACTGCGAATATGGGCATGTGGAAGCGCAAATTTGAAATTTGGAATTTGTTTTATTATCGATTTCATATTTTGTAAAATTTTAACGAATTTTTGATTCACAAACTCAACGATTTAAAAGCCAACCATGGCAACACTGTACGCATAAAAAACACTTTTATCACCAGCGCGCGAGACTGTGTATCGGAAATTCTAAAGAATTTTGCGACATTGTTGTTGAACTGAATTTTATGGTTTAAGTGATTAGAACATGATATTTAATAAATACAGTTAACAAACAGAATGTTAAATAAACGCCCCTTTGGACGTAATTTTAAATTTGAAACCTTTCATATTTTATCCTTTTTCTCCCATATTTATTTATTTTTGCGCAGTGTACCTTCGTGTGGTATGCATTTTTTCCTTTTTCCCAGTCAGATGTGAACTTTGATATTTTCTTTCATATTAATTATGCCAATTTTATTTTACGTGTAGAAATATTAAAATCAATCTTTTCTCATTTTTTCTAATAATTGAACAACAATATTTCTCTTCGGGCAGTGCAAAAATAGAGCCTTCGATACATTGTTTATTTTTCAGCGACATTTAAAAAAATCAGAATTTGCAACATTAAAAATATTTTTAATGCTGCAAACGATAACTAAACCTCATTCCAGTTTGATGTCAGCCATGTTTGTATTTTAAAATTAATATTTAAATTCATCGAGAAAATCAAAACCATTATGAAAATGGCTAAGCATCTTCTGTATATACACATTAATTTTACCGGAGGTGAAAGAACCTTATCTGTTAGACAAATTATTCAAGCAAACGAATAGACGGAATTTTGCTTTTCGTTGGTCTGTTGGCAGTTCGAAAATGCTGCCAAAACAACAGTTGCCAGACCTTCTTAAAACACGGAATAATAGTCTTGATGCCAAACGATAATGCAGGTTTATGGATCAAGCGCCATTATTTTATTTACCGATAAAAAAACCTTTTAGTTTTTCTATGTCAAAGTCCATATATTGGGCTTATTTTGATGGGTTTATGATGATGGCTGTCATCCTAGCACGTTTAGCTAGCTCTCTGAAAATATTCCTTTATAAACAATTAGATAAATGTTCCAATAGTTGAAATAATAATAATAAAATGTTAGTGAAGTATTTCCTAAATTTATGAAAATGAAGTCCTTCAGCTGATTTTATATTTTTGAGAAGTTTCCTGTGCTAGGTACATTTTTATCTGCATTGATTTTATTCTTTATTTTCTGGGAAACTGAAATACTCAGCTGAAGAATTGATCGAATAAAAGCTATCGAAAACAACTAAAAAGCAATAGAGAGGATTTTAGTTTGTTTGGTATGGCGCGCTGGATTTTTTCAATATTTCTCTTCGAACTTTTAATGGAAGAAAGTCCATCCTAGTCTAGAAATATGAATTCATAAACTGTAAAATTCTGTAAAGTGCTAAAATTGTGTGAATCACTGCTATAAAATGTGCGTGGATTATGAAGTTTTTTTTTTTTTTTTTGCAGACTTGTATATATATATACATATATATATATTTTTTTCAATTCATTATATTTTGGAATACTAGCCGCTGTGCTGTCTGTTATTTGTCTGTTATTTAAAATAGCTATAAAAATAAAAGAAATATTTCACGTTTAATTTAAAAAACTGTAACATTTCAGATAGGATATTACGCATAAAGGGACTTTTTTTTAACGTTTTGTGTGTTACCTTTATTTATTAAATATCCTGTTCTTCGCACTTAAACCATAAAATTCCATTCAACCGAAATATCGCAAAATAATTTAAAAAATGAGCATAACTTTAGATTTTCCGATACACAGTCTCGCGCGCTGGAGATAAAAATGTTTTTCTTTTTTTCGTGCACTGTTGCCATTGCTCGCTTAGAAATCATCCAGTTTGTTAGTTAATAATTCGTTAAAATTTTACAAAATAACAAATAGATAATACAAAAAAATTTTTTAATAATAATAATAATGAAAAAAAAATCTGAAGGATTTTAGATTTTACATTACGCACAAAGGGGCGTAATCGAAAGATGCCGCAAAATGTGAAGTTATACAGATGTTAAATTTGGCATTGTTGTCAACAATCTCACGCAGGCTATGCGTTAGCTTTTGCGAAGGCGGGCACGCTGTTTTGGTTTATATGATTACGGCAAAGCGCCTTGGGCTATCTGTTTCAGAAGGAGGGATGCCTTCGTGGACGACTTTCTAAGGATAGTGGATTATTCCTCCTCCGACTGGGCCCATTGAATAAATTCAAATTGCATTTTTCATGTCTCGAAAGTGCGACTAGGATAAATATTAGATTTATATATCGCATCACTCCAATATAGCTATTTTGACACAAATTCTGAATTTTTTCTAAAATGACATGTAATTTGTTTTTCCATATTTCGATTCTACGACTCAAATTATGCCTATATATTAAATTTTGTAAAATTTGGTGCGAAATTTACGACGAAATGAAAAAATTTATCTTGGTGTGTTTTTTTCAGCTTTCGCCAAGAATAATTTACTTGGCGAACTTCTTAGTTTATAGCAACCTATTTTCCTTTTCTTTTTTTCTTTGTGGACGAGCGGAAAAAAAGTCATCGGATATTCTTTCAAATAATTTTTCACAAAGTGAGTAAATTACATTTTTTTCTTTATCGCTTATAAAAATGCCAAATTTCAAAACGCACCAAAATGTAAATTCCTGTATATTTTTAAAAATTTTGAATAAAAACTCTAATTTTTTTCAGGTATGCTTAGAAATACATTTAGTTTAAAATGATGGTAAACATTTTATATGTTATAATTCAATTTTTTTTACGAAAAATTTATAAAAAATATTTAAAAATACAAATTTTGAAAATAAACCATAAAAATTGTGAGAATTATATTTGAAGCTAGCTTAAATTTCGAATAAATATGTATCAAATTCAATTAATATTTTTTTTAAAAACTATTCGTGCGATATTTACAAAACTTGGCAGTTTGGCATAAAATTTGAGTCGTTAGAATCGAAATAATGGAAAACAATTGGCATGTCATTTCAGAAAAAGTCTGATTTTGTGTCAAAATACCTGTGTTAGGGTGATGCTATATATAAATCTAATACATATCTTAAGTCGCGCTCTTGAGACATGAAAAACGCTAGTTGAATTTCTTCAATCGGCCCAGTAGAACGGGAGATATAGAACTCTACTTGTTTTTAGTCCAAAGGGGCTTTGTCCCTGAAGGACTATTGTTTTCGTTTTGCGATTTTGCGTCGGACACATAAACGTCGGTTCACTTTTCAAACTGTTGCCACAAAATGTTAGAGTCCTGCATTATATTTGAAGAAATTAAATAATGAAAAATCTGCATAAATGATTGTCTATTTCTCGCATTGTGATAAAACAATGGTACATAGAGCCATCGAATTTTGAATGACGAAATCCTACTGCGAATATGGGCATCTGACATCCCAAATTTGGAATTTGTTTTATTATAGATTTTATATTTTGTAAAACTTTAACGAATTTTTGATTTACAAACTCAATGCTTTAAAAGCGAGAAATGGCAACGTTATATAGAAAAAAAATACTTTTATCTCCAGCTCGCGAGACTGTGTATATCGGAAATTCTAAAGATATGCTTAATTTAAAATGATTTTGCGATATTGCTGTTGAACTGAATTTTATGGTTTAAGTGCAAAGAACATGATATTTAATAAATAAAGGTAACACGCAAAACGTTAAAAAAACGCCCCTTTGGACGTAATTTAAAATCTGAAACATTTCAGATTTTTTTTTTTTTTTTTTTTTTTTTTTTTTCCCGCAGTGTACATCTGGAATTCGAAAAACAGGAATCATTTGTTATTACAATTATCGCTCTTAAAATAATAGCTTACGGCTTCGCGGCTAAATGTCTCTGGGCTCTAACACTGAGTAAATGAGTATCTCCGTAATTTAGCGAGATATCATCAAACTGACAACAATTTTAGCGACTTATTTTGTCGCCAATTTGGCGAGAAATTCGCAAAAGTCTCCAATATTCGTCGTACATATATCGTACCAAAGCACATCGGCTTGTTGAGCGGATGAGGAAATAGGAGTTCATATATAATAGCTGTCAGTGCTGAGGAATTGTTGCTATTACGCAGAAGCAAGATTTCGTATCATTTACTGATACACTCGGTTTATTATGAAAACTAATTTAACAATTCGTTTGTAGCAACTCCAAAGTTAAGACTTAAAAATATGCTGCAGTTTGCGCCTTTTTCTTACAGTCTAAATCAGAATTTATGTGCTCTGTATTTGAATAAATATTTCTACACCAATTACTTATTTGGGGGGAGGGGAGAATTATATTTTTAAATCTCTAATTTCTTTTCAACGACCACAGCTGAAGAAATCTATTGTAGTGCTGCCATCTATTGGGAAAACTCTGAACTTAAACAATTTTAAAACTCCAGATTATATTTTACTACCTCATTAATGAATTTTTACCCTTAAATAAATGAAAATGTATCCAGTGTTGCCAAATATTGAAATTTAAAATTAAATAAAATTAAAGCTCTTGAAAAGAATATCTAGTCTAATAAATGCGGTATTTGTTTCCGCATTCTCTTTCACGGACACACGAAGAAACACGCAAAAATTACGTAGCACAAGTAACAGAATGAATGAAAAACAGGATAAGTGATTAATACAAGGTCGATGAATCCAGATGTACATAACAATATCAATAAAATTAAAAAGAAAAAAAGAGGGAAGATTGGAAGCTATGCGTTCCTAAAATTTCATTAAGGGGTGTTGGAACCCCCAAAAATCTTCAAAAAAATTGTGATTTCGGATTTTTGCATTTTCAAATTCTCTACACTTTTATCTTTCTAAAAATTCCATTCTTTAATCTCTATGAAAATTAGAACTGTAAAAAAATCTAGTTTTAATTTGTCATCTACTGCTTTGATCAATGAGGAATTTTATATTAAAAACGCGTTTTTCTCCAAACGTGATTTTTTTTTATACTCGATGTACCTTTTCTCAGGAACTACTGCTCACAGGTATCTAAACTTTTTATGGCTTATTTATTAGGTTCCTTAACATTTATTCAAATGAGCCTTTTGTAATAAACTCAGAAAAAAAAATAATTTTTTTTTTTTTGTGTGAGAAAAGTGTTAAATTTTACTATGCCTAACAAAATATCCTGTAATTTACTCTAAAATTCAAAATGTTTCTAAAGCTCATTTCAGTCATAATCATAATAGTCATAATACAGGGAAGACCCAATCCTCCTAGTCCCACTGGACCGTATGATTATAAAGGGTCGACCCCCTCAAGACCACAAAAGGAAAGAAGAGAGAAAAAGAAGCTAATTAACTAAAAATAATTGGAGCTTAATTAACGAACTAAAAATAAGGAAGAGACATACAAACAACGAAGCACAACACCAAACATTCAAAATCTAAAAACAATTAAAAACCCCACGGGCAAACAGAGTGGCGGAAACTCTCAAGAAATATTCATTCACATGAATTTTCGGAACAGGCACAGGCGGTTTAAAGCCATCGAGGAATTCCCAATTTAAATAACCTTCAGAAGGTCAAACCGAATTCCCTACAGCATATTATTTAATAGCATAATAGTTTAAATAGAATTATGATTATACAAATATTAATTTCTTTTAAATATTTACTTTAATAGTCCTACCACTATCTGAATTCAAATGTGTTAATTATCTTTAATAATCATAGAAAAGAAGCTCCAGGACTGCCAATAACCAAAATTGGAAAAATTTAAGATCATATTAAAACTTTAGTAATTACTCCATTAAGAACAGAATATAAGAAAAATTTTAAAACTTTAAAATTTCAGAACATTTTAAAATCAAAAACTACAATTAAAAATTTAAGAAAAAATATAAAAATTCCATAAAATTTAAAATTTAAAAATCAAAATCCTAAAACTCAAAACCACCATTAATTTCGGTAATTTAAATCTGGTAATCCATCAGGATTCTCAACATTTTCAAAGCCATATCTACGTAACAATTAACTGTATTTCCTCGAAATATTGTACAGTAAGACCCCGCTTAACGCGGGGGATACGTTCCATCAAAGTAGAGCGTAATGCGAAACAGCGCTAAACGAGGCTATCTTTACATGTAAATATTGGGGTTAGGGGAAGATGGCTAGGAAATTGGTTAGGTATTAAATTTAAAAAATATGTTTCTTTAATAAAAATAAAACCAAACATTTATTTCTTAAAGCCCAAATTAATACCACATTATTATTTCTTGCAAAAATAAAAACAAAATATAAATAACAAAACGAATATTCTTAAAAAAAACAAATAAAATTCTCAGTCAGTCATATTTAGTTAGCCTTCCGCGTTTTCAGTGTTCTGCCTTTTTGTGACAAAAGCATCTAATGTTGTTTGCCTTTTTCTTTTGCGTTGTTGTCTTAAAAGTTCTTCATAAACGGATAGAGCATCTCTAACACCACGCCTTACTTTTGAGCTCCTGTCAAAATTCTGATCATTTTCAATGAATTGATCCATTATTTCAGTTATGGTAGACAAACTCCTTTTTACAAACGCCATCGAAAGTTCTTTTTGCTCTTCTTCTGAATCACTGCTGTCAACATTTTTGTTTTCTTCTTGTTCAGTTAATTCCTTGAGCTCATCATTAGAAAGACTAGCCGCTGCTTCTTGAATTATTTCTTCGACATCTTCCACATTTACCCCTTCAAAATATGTCTGTACAATACCGCATTAAACAAGAAATACAAGTACACTCTTTCGGATATGTATTTGAAACCTATCGCTGCATAATATTTCGGGGAATCCCCGTATGATGCGAGCGATTTCGTGGAATCCCCGGGTTGAAATAAAAAAGCGCTAAACCGAAACAGCGCTAAACGAAACAGCGTTAAGCGGGGTCTTACTGTATGTATAAAACATCTACAATGCATTAAACAAAACAATACACAGAAAAAGTTCAAAAGTTTCGTAGTAAACCTATAAATACTCATAACTGAGAATATAATACATATAATTAAAAGATAAATATACACAATACTAAACAAATATTCCAAATTCAACTCTATTAGAATTAATCAAATCCAATGCACATTTAGAATATGTTTTTAAGATTTCCAAGTTCCATGACTTATCTCCCAGACAAAAGCTCCAACAAAAGCTCATTTCAATATAATGAGATAGGTATACTTTAATTGCAGAAAAAAATTTCAAGCTTGTATCTACAGCAGATATTGTGAAAAGGTACATCGAAAATGGCCAATTTAACATTGTCGGTATAGGGGTTTCTGATACCCCTTAGAAATTTAAAGATCTTATGACATTGATACGAAGGCAGATCAAGTCTGGGAACGCTATTTGAAACGTCACACGGAAAAAAAAATTATTTAAAAAAATTCTTGCTTCGTGCATTGGTAATTTTTTGTTAGTGCATGTTTGTTAGTGTTGTTCAACAATGATTCAGTGGAGCACAAACGCAGATACCAATTTCTTTTTCTCCAGAAATGAATTTTACAAAGTTGTAAATCCAATAACACCCATTTGGGAACTCGAAAATGCTTTCTAAATGGCACTTGTAATAATTAAACTGTATTTAATTTGCTTTTCGATATCAGGATAATTATAATAACGGGTGGACATAATTAAGTGCTCACAGTGTTCTGTAGCGCGATCTATTTGCGAGAATGACGCCACATTTTGTAGGAAGATTAAACAAGACGGGGGACGAAGGATTCCGCGGAAAAACAAATTAGTTTCAAAAGTCACCGCTAGGGGAATATTTGGCACTGTGTAATAGAAAATAGAGTGTTAACAAATGCAAATCAATACGGAAATTACCTTTTATTTTGCATTCAAATGAGACTCAATGTGGCTGCCGTTGTTGTGGACCACATATTGCATTCTGTGCACAGTATGCACTACTGCAGAAGATAACATGTCTGCCGGAATCTTCCGTACAGTCCGTGATATGTTATCCTTTAACATAGCCAGGTCCCGGACCACTCCTTGATAGACCTTGGACTTAAGGTAACCCCATAGCCAGAAGTCGCATGGGGTAAGATCAAGCGACCGAGGTGGCCATGCAGTTGGAAAATAGCGGATAATGACTCTTTCTGTTGTGAATTTCTGTCGTAGCATCTGTTGCACCCGTACAGCAACGTGTGGAGGGACTCCATCTTGCATGAAAATGATTTCCACCCCCCCCGCACTGTCTTCGCTGAAGTGCCGGAATGACAAAGCTGTTCGACATGTGGCAATATTTCTCTCCGGTAAGAGAACAGGTTTCCGGTCATGTCAGGGTAATGTTCTCATAGAAGAATGGACCTACGATAAATTTTATTCCATATTAATTTGCCAGCGGCCGAGCGGTAAAGTCGCTGAACACTGGTAGTTCGGTCCGAGGTTCGAATCCCGCGAACGGGCTGGCTGCATGTGCGGTTTCGTGGTTTTCCCCATGTGTAACGTGTATACGAGCCAGTTTCCCTTAGAAAGTCCTCCACGAAAGGCATCCCTCCCCTTAGGCAGATAGCCCTCGTGTGCTTTGCCATAATTAAATACACCAACACCATATTAATTTGCATTTGTTAACACTCTATTTTCTATTACACAGCGCCAAATATTCCCCTAGCGGTGACTTTTGGAACTAATTTTTTTTTCGCGGAATCCTTCGTCCCCCGTCTTGTTTAATCTTCCTACAAAATGTGACGTCCTTCTCGCAAATAGATCGCGCTACAGAACACTGTGAGCACTGTCAGTTTAATTATGGCCACCCGGTACTTAAAATGAAAATCTATATATTGTTTGAAGGATATGTTTGAATATTTTGAATCACTAAATTCTCTATACTGTGACAAGTGATTTGTGGGTAACTCTGATTACTTCGCTTAGTTTTTAGTATATAACCTATGTGCAAGTTTAAAAAGTTAGTTTAACCACAAAATGAACAAAATTGTCTAGTTGTAGCATAAAACATTTCGTCTAAAAATGAAACAATAAATTGCATTTCGTGGGAAAACTGCATACATTTACCTGCCGGTACAGGTCAGTTCGACACCAGCGTTTCGACGCGTGGTCAATTCGACACGAGGTCGTTTCGACGCAGGGTCAGTTCGACGCAATACTTTTTTTGCTTTTGTTTGACGCCATAATTTTCGTATTTTTATTTATTTCTAGAATACGTTTGCATCATCATTCAAATAAATTTGGTGTCATCATCATTTGGTGTTTCACACCCCACATTATGGGAATTCATAGATGGTGTCAGGCGTGTTCAAAAATCACTTGATCAATGTTATGAACAATTTGTACGTGGAGATGAACCGCCGTACAATCTGCGAGCTGATATGAGAATTAAAGTAATAGTTGAAGGTGGTGTGGTGTTTATATTAATTATGGTAAAGCACACTAGGGCTATCTGCCTAAGGGGAGGGATGCCTTCGTGAAGGATTTTCTAAGGGAAACTAGCTCGTATACACGTTACACATGAGGAAAACCACGAAAACACCCATGCAGCCAGCCCGTTCGCGGGATTCGAACCTCGGACCGAACTACCAGTGTTCAGCGACTTTACCGCTCGGCCGCTGTGGGCTAATAGTTGAAGATTTTGACAATCGAGGAATAATGGAATACCTGACAGGTGTGTTGCATAATTTTGCAATGGATTAGTATAATAACAGTTCTGTGATGTGATCTTATTTATCTCTAATCTTATTCATATGTAATTATATTTGTTTGCAATATGATATAACTACTTTGTAACCATATGCTTATTTACCATTTGTGTAGTTTGCCTTTTTGATGCTGTTTTGTGAAATAAATAAATAAAAGAAAATCCTCCCTCATGTCCCGGGGCCTTGACGTTGGCGAGGGGGCTTCTCACTAATCTGGAACACAAACAAAAATCTAGAATACTTTCAACACATATACATACATAATATTTATTTCAAATATGCATGCAAGCTATCGCTAATTCAATAAATAACAATCAGTCATATTACTTATTTATATTACTTCATATTTATTCTAAATATAAATAAAAGTACGAAAAAAAATATGGCTTCGAACTGCCCCTGCGTCGAAACGTTGGCGTCGAACTGTTTGCGTCGAAACGACCTGCTTCGTTACCTGCAGTGTGAAAGCGATTAGAATACTTCACTCATTCTAACGCCTAGAGCTTTGGAGCTAGAACCGAAAAGAAATAATGATAGCTTCTCTGCCAGCCAACAAAACAGCACTAATCATGACTCGATCTGAAAAATTTTTCCTTCTTTCCATAGCCGCTGAGCGAAGAGCCCCCAGTGAAGGAACACAACTATTTTTCGAGCCCACGTGAAAGGGTTAAATAGATAATAATGAACACAATAAGCACTGCAGTAGAGTCATTAAGCTTTTTGAAGCAGGACTCATGAAATATGAGCAATGTCCTCACCGGGACTCGAACCTGGACCTCACGAATACGTGTCGAGTGCGCTACCGTTACACCACGAACTCATCCTGGTAGGAGGAAGAAATTATCTCACATACTCCCCCTTTTAATGGGCTACTTGCAATGGAGGACCCAATGACCAAATCCTGGCGGTGACGAATTATCGTCCACCACCTTTTTTTCTTTTGGTTCGGGCGCCATTGTAGACATATCAGATTTTTCTGAAGCAGGACTCATGAAAAATGAGCAATGTCATCGCCGGGACTCGAACCTGGAGTTTTCGAATACGCGTCGAGTTTGCTACCGGTTGTACCCCGAAGGCAAGCTGAAAGAAAGGAGTTCTTCGCTAGGTTTCTGATACAGAACGACGATAAATATAAACTTTGTGGTCTGTCTGCTGATGCTAAGCATTTCCTCGAGGTCTGTCCCTACTTTAATAGCTTAAGAAACAATAAAAATATTAATTTTGAAAATCCCTTTTATATGTTATAAAGATTTCGCACGATTATGTAAATCTGTAATGAAAATTATTAACAGTGAGCGCCGGGAAGTGGGAATCAGTGTATGATTTTTGCTTTTTATAGTCACCGCTATTTGGTTTATTTTACTAATTTGTTGTTACCATTGTTCGCGTTTCTTTTTTTTTTTTTTTTTCCTTGTTTGTTTTTGTCTTTGGTGTCTGCTCTTGCCTAAATGTTTGTATGCGCTCTTTTGTTTCACTTTAATGTTTATAATTATTACTAGCAGCTTCGCTGCCAGCCTTCGTCTGGCTTTAAAATGGAAAGAATGGCTGAAGGGAACGTCAAACGATAAATTTAAAAACGCGTAGAATTTTACTCTGCAGAACAACTTCATAAAAAAAAAGTTATTAAGTATAATAAAATTACAATGAAGAAAGCAATATCCCTTAATACAAATATTAATTATCCTAATAAATAAATTAACCAACTTCCCTTTGCAAAATCTTAAGAACTGAAATGGTGTAAAGAAGGTTAAGAACTTTGTTTCCTAAAAAAATCACTCAAAACTTTTCAATATATTTAAAAAAAAAAAAAGTGAAATGAGCAATAAATAACATAAAAGAATACAAATACAAAAAAAATCTAAAAAGCAAAGTATAATTAATGATATTTTATCTTATATTTTCCAGAGAGAAAAAAATACAATGAGATAGCTATATATCCCTTAATACAAATATTTATCATAATAAAAAAAAATTAACCAACTTTCCGTTGAAAAAAAAAAAAAAATCATGCAAAACTTTTCAGTATCTTACAGACAGTGAAATAAGCAAAAAATAACATGAAGGAAACTCAAAAAAGAAAAATTTCCAGCCAGAATTTTACTCTACAGAAAAACTTTATTAAAAAAAATCAATAAAAATGTATTATATATATATATATATATATATAAATGACAATGAAATATGCCAATCTCTTAAAAACAGTAACATAAGAAATACGATGAAAAATTGTTGCCAAACCCATATTTCTAAAAGAATGAAGCTATTCAAAATGACGCGATTTCATCCAAAATCTATCAACAACAATAAGACAGGAAAATTGCTGCGAAAATCACATTTTTAAAGATGTGAGATTTGTACTCGGAAGATTCATTTAAAAAGACAAAATATTATCATTTTTTAAAATTCTTTTTGTAAAAGCAGTCGCAAGGATGAAAGTTTAACGCGTCTAAAAATCAAAGAAAAAAAAAACTGTACATTTTTAAAAATAAACTTTTTCAGAAAATATCCCGTTGAAAAGGTGTTAAGCTCCCTTTGTTAAATAAATTCGTATTGAATCGATTTATTGAAACACGAAATTTATTTTAAGTTCGTAAAATAGCTAAGTGCCTACCGTTTCATGACGATGTGAAAATGGAGTGCGTAGAGTAAAATCTCGCTTTCCTATAGCCCATTATGTCTCAAAATGACGCGATTTCGTCACAAAACGTAAAATAAAAAAAATCTAACTCAAATTTCGAAAAATTCGCTTCGAGGTGCACTGGCTCTTGTCTAGATGCACCTATGTACCAAATTTCGTAACCGTGGATCTATTAGCTTACGCGCTGCGCAAACGAAAGACACACACAGACAGACTATTTCTTTTATTATATGTAGAGATTAACAAATGATTATTTTCATTTAGATATTTTATGTTTCAGTTTTTCTTTTATTGAAATGGGCGTGGCCTGTCATGACCATAAGACCAAGAGGTTGGTTAGGCGAGTCGGTCTACGCCCACTACTGATACTGATCTTATTAACTCTTTAGTATTAATAAAGGAATACATAAAATCTTCAGTTCAGTTATACGATAACTGATATAGGCTGTCGGTAACCTTTCCCTGTTGCACAGTTCTTAGTGGCACACCACACCACTCTACAAAGTTATCAGATAATGTTTGGTTTGGTTTATTTTATTACGGTAAAGCATACGAAGAATAGCTGCCTAAGGAAAACTGGCTGGTATACATGTTAGACAAGGGGAAAACAAAGAAAACGCCTATGCAAATTTTTACTTAAAATATGAATAAATCCTTGAAATTTACGTATGTTTTACGTAAAAATTACGAATGAATCGCAGTCTTTCGCATGAATATAACTAAAGTTTACTTATTACGTATATTGTAACGTAAAAATATACGTAAATATCTACTATGTCTTTTCAGACACATTGTACGTTTTCTATTCGCACAGTTTACGAATGCATGTTGCCTGGGTAAACACTACAGTATAAACAGGATAATTGGAATGCATAATTTATAATTCATTTTACGCATTGTAAATTTTGAACTTATACTCTTTTAGAAATATACAAAAATTTATCCCTCTTCTTCTAAAATCTAATATGTATTAATACTAGCAAATAAATCAATTTGTTTATTAGATACAGTATGCTGTTAAATTCTTAATGTGCAGTTTTAGATGATTCAATTTTACATTTTCTCATTAATTTTTTGTTTGCGCAAACTAACTCATTGTATGTTTGTGCAATGCTCATGAATATGGTGAACTTATGGCAATCGCCTTCGAGTGAAGTTAGATTAACATAGATATTATATGAACTGACACGAATTTATATAAATTCTGCATCAATCTGTGATTATCTCTATTTTAGATTTCGCCGATTTATTAATCTAATATCCATTAAGTAAAAGTCATCATAATCTTTCATCATTAAATTTATAAAATAATGTCAATACACTAGTTTTATGAAGCAGTATTTAGTTTCTCTATATTGACAATAGATGGCAGCACTGCACTAAATTAACTATAAAGGAATTTCAGCTGCAAAAGCCATTACACAACGAGCATTCATAATCGCGGCTTTAGAGGAAGTTGTTATCAGGACACAGAGCAGATATTATTTAGGAGCTGCTACGTTTACATAAAAACATGAGATACTTGAGAAAAAAAGTGCGTAAATTATTTACGATACCAAGAATTTAAATTTTACGATTCGTAAATAAAAGACTTATGACAATTGCGCAGATCAAAGAATGATACGTCTCACGAACCTAAAATTTATCTTTTGGAATTTAACAGAAAAGAAAACAGCTTAATAATAAATAAATAATAAAAAACAAACAAACAAAAAAAAAATCTGAAAGGTTTCAGATTTTAAATTGCGTCCAAAGAGGCGTTTTATTAACAACTTGTGTGTTACCTTTGTTTATTAAATATCAGGTTTTTCGCACTTGAACCACAAAATTCAGTTCAAGAGCAATATCGCAAAATAATTTTAAAATGAAACTATTTTAGAATTTCAGATACACAGTCTCGCGCGCTGGAGATAAAAATGTTCTTTTCTGTACAACGGTGCCACTCTCGCTTTGAAATCCTTGAGTTTGTTAATCAAACATTCGTTAAGGTGTCACAAAATATGAAATCGATTTAAAAAATTTCAAATTAAAATTAGGGCTTTTAGATGCCCATATATTCTATGGAAGATTGTATTATTCAAAATTAGATGGCTTTGTACCGTTGTTTCATCACAATGCGAGAAACTTACATACATTGATGCAGAGTCTTCATTATTTAATTTCTTCAAGTATAACACAGGGCGACAATATTTGATGGACAATTTGAAAAGTGAAACAACGCAAAATTCCAAAACAAAATTAATACTCCTTCTGGGCAAATTGCCCCTTTGGACTAATCAAATAAATTTTACGTTTTTGCTTTATTACTGTTTAAGTTTTGATAAATAGTGTAAATAAATATTTATGATAATATGCATAAAAATGCAAAGGAAATTTCAAATTTAAACTTATTTTATACCTGAAATCTAAAAGTATAGTGCCTGTAGGAATTATTTTTTAACCACACTTTGTAATTCAAATACTGCTAGCAATACTGATGTCTGGTAGGAATACTGATGTGTTCCAATCCATAAATCCAGTCCAGCTTGATCTAGGGCAGCAATCCGCGTTCGGTAAATGTGGCTGTTCAAATGCAGTGCCGCTTTAAATTGTAAATGGAACTATCAGGGAAAATTGAAAGTGATAGTTGTTAGAGCCATTTACAGCCTGTACTACCAGTGGGGCGGCCAACCGGTATAGCGGTTAGCTTCGCTGACTGCCGGGTCGAAAGACCCGGGTTCGAATCCCGAAGAATACATGGGGGTTTGTAAATGTGTAGTCTCGGTGCGGAGTGGTGGCATTGTAAATATGCGGCTAGCCGAAAGTCCTCTCGAGAGATGGTAGCAGGAAGAGAGTGGTGGGAGACCAATCGGACCCGTCCCCCTTGGGTGCTCTCCATCAAAATTGGGGGGGTGGAACCCAGCCAAATCGCACTGTCATTCGTTAACTGCTCAAGGCTGTTGCCAACGGCAACCGTAATCTAGCGCTCCTTAAGTCCCAATCACATTATGTTTCGGCTACGCGGGACTTGACGTCGAAAGGAACGATTCTCAGAACCCGCACAATTCCAGGAAACCCACGTAACTAGGTTACCATTGTCACTATTACTGTCACTTACTACAAAGACTTGAACGCCAAACTGTAATCGATTATCGCTCAGATTGGGATCACGTGAGGCTTCAGAAGCAGAACATTCGTCTGATTGGTTATCTCTACCCGGGACTGAGGTCCAGCCGTGACATTTTCGGCGAAGTTTGAAAAAATCTCGCGTAGCCGCAACACAGTTTCCGTAGCTAGTCTTTTCGCTTCAGGCGGGGCTTTTTTGTTACGAATCCTCCCGTTTATACCAGTGCTACCAGAATCTCATTTCTCAGGAAAGTCCCGTCTAGCACACACTGTAGCCATGTGTGATAACCTCTTTACTTACGTCAGACAAGTGAGCATAAGCTACAACAACAAATACGAGTGAGCAAAGTGTAAGTACAGTAAGATTTTGATAATTCCTTACAATTTTGGCTCTCACTTAAATCCACTAACATACTGGGAAAAAATAAAGAAATATTTTCATTCTCGTATGCATTCTTCCCAACCTTAGCACATACAGTGAAACTCCAATAATCCAAATCACTTTCAGAATTTCAAAATTTCTCAGAATTAACTGAAGAAGAGAAGGAAATGGGAAAACAGAAGGCTAATCTTTGGAATTATGGTAACAGGTAGTTTGGCGACATTTTGGTAAGGCGATAAAGGTTACTCGCTAGGACTTTAGCAATAATCTATTTTGTCTCAGAGAAACGAGAGATCATGAGGCATGTCATGTGACATTTCCCGGAAAATTACGATCTTGATTTTAGCTAATAAGCACTTAGAAACAATTTCGCTGCTAAAGTTCAGAATCGCTCACTTATTTGGTTGGCGCTTTTTACAAAAGTAAGAAGAATTGGATTTTTGTCAGTTTTCTTTGACTTTTTAAGTAAAAATAGGTCATGTGACATTTCCCGGAAAATTACGATCTTGATTTTAGCTAATAAGCACTTAGAAACAATTTCGCTGCTAAAGTTCAGAATCGCTCACTTATTTGGTTGGCGCTTTTTACAAAAGTAAGAAGAATTGGATTTTTGTCAGTTTTCTTTGACTTTTTAAGTAAAAATAGGTCGATGTGTACATGGATAAAGTCAAGAGTGTGCGCAATGCCATTTTTGTGCAATTCTGGGATGTTTTCTTAAGTGAAAATAGGTCGACGTGTACATGGATGTGCAATTCTTAAAAACGCGCGAAGCAGTGGACGACTCCGCACTTTTCTCCCAATTTCGCACCTAATCTTGGTCATGATTAAGCACTTTTGTTCCATAAATGTTCTAGCATAAGCGTAATTCGGCTAGCAAATTGTTGGAAAAATTGTTGAGTAAAAAAAAAAAAAAAATGCCTTTACTTCGTGAAACAAAATGGCGTCCAAAAAAAAATAACAGCTTGCTGTAGCAGGATTGGTCGGCAAAGAAAAGGGAAGAGACAGTCGAAGACGAGGATGACGTGCCACTTGAGGAATCAAGAAACACTCTTTTGGAAATTCCTGGATGTTCAGAAGTTTGTTCGGAGGATACAGCAGAATGAATGGTGTGTGATTCGCCAGATTCTGGGTTCCAAGTTCTAAATGATCATGAACTTAAATGAAAGGGGTAGAGAAGAAAGTGTGGAGGAAGATATGATGACCTTAATGTTGAAGTTAAAGCAAAACGAAACCATCCGCTAGCGAAGCGTTTGCCGGCCTCAAAATTGCGTCGAAGTGGAAGGAGCGTCGGCACGAGTGTGACCACATACAACTTCTCATTGTCCAGCGGACACGTGACTTGGCTGCCCGAAAACGGACGAAGACAGTCAAACAGTCTACTTTGACCAAAATGTTCAGCAAGCGATGACTTTCAGCACTCGTAAGTACTGTACAGCACGCTATATAACATGTATGTTAAAGTGTTGCCTTTTCATTTTAATTAATTCAGGGGAGTTGGAACACCAAAATCTTCAAAAAATTGTGCTTTCGGATTTTTGCATTTTCAAATTCTCTACACTTTTATCTTTCTAAAAAGTCCATTCTTTAATCTCTATGAAAATTAGAACTGTAAAAAAATCTAGTTTTAATTTGTCATCTACTACTTTGATCAATGAGGATTTTTACATAAAAACGCGTTTTTCTCCAAACGTGATTTTTTTATACTCGATGTACCTTTTCTCAGGAACTACTGCTCACAGGTATCTGAACTTTTTATGGCTTATTCATTAGGTTCCCTAACATTTATTCAAATGAGCCTTTTCTAATAAACTCAGATTTTTTTTTTTTTTTTTTTTTTTTTTTTTTTTTTTTGTGTGAGAAAAGTGCTAAATTTTACTATGCCTAACAAAATACCCTGTAATTTACTCTAAAATTTAAAATGTTTCAAAAGCTCATTTCAGTATAATCAGATAGGTATACTTTAATTACAGAAAAAAATTTCAAGCTTGTATCTACAGCAGATTTTGAGAAAAGGTACATCGAAAATGGCCAATTTAATATTGTTGGTATAGGGGTTTCTGACACCCCTTAAAACTTCTTTTTTCTTTAAAAATAGTTTTTTCCCCCTCCCATTTTCAACATACAGTACATACAGTAATTAATTAAATTGCAATTTTTATCTTTTATTCGGAAAAAATTCAATTAACCGAATTTTTGAATATCCGAATGGGGTCCGGTCCCAATTCATTCGGTGTGTGGTGTATTTAATTATGGAAAAGCACGCTAGAGCTATCTGCCTAAGGAGACGGATGCCTTCGTGGAGGACTTTATAAGGGAAACTGGCTCGTATACACGTTACACATGGGGAAAACCACGAAATCACCCATGCAGCCAGCCCGTTCGCGGGATTCGAACCTCGGACCGAACTACCAGTGTTCAGCGACTTTACCGCTCGGCCGCTAGAATTCCGCCCCCTAATTCATTCGGATAATTTCGGTTCTACTGTATAAAAATAAATGTATCATATATCTAATTAGGACAGTTAAAAACAAATCAAAACTGAATTTTCAGAAGAAAGGCGTTCTTTCGAAGGCAAAAAGAAATAGCAGTGGCAACGCAAAATTTACGCCTTCCGTTGACGCCACTCTTGGTCGGTAATTCATTTCCCACAGAACCCTTTCTCGTCAGAATTGTAATTAGGGATGAAAAATGGATCCGCTGCACCCTACTGAAATGGATTCGGAGCCGCCTTTGATGTTTGTTTGGATATTTCATCAAAACAAACTTAAAACTAAAGCCCTTTCTTCCTTTATTTTTTTTTTTTCCGCATTTGGTAGCACTGCAACGGAGTGATTTGCTAAAGCCAAGTAAAGTAAAATTGCTTACACTTGAAAACATCTGCCAGCTGTTAAGTAGGTCGCAGACGTAAATGATGAAAAACGAGCGGAGTTGGTAAAAATTAAATCTTGTCTTTGTTGCCTTTCAAAACAAAAGAAAATTATTCTTATAAATACTTAAATTTGTTTTTATTGTGTAAATGTATCTGCCGTATAATCAGATTTTTAGAATTTCACTCACTGAGAAATTACTTCAGTATTTTCTCCCTTCTTTCTGCATGCCTTCATGGTGTAACGGCGTGTATTCGATAGCTCCAGGCTCGAGTCTCGACTATGGCAATGTTCGTATTTGATCTTCCCGCTTCAAATAAATAAATAAATAAATAATAACCTAATGGCTCTACAGTGGCTCTCGAATTAAAGGGTGCTGGATAATGATTCTTCACAACCATGATTTAGCGATTGGGTTCCCTAATCCGCAGTCGCCCTTTAAAAGGGGGAGAATGTAATGTATTTTCTCCCTCCTCTCTGCATGCCGTCGTGGTGTAGCAGTTGGCATAGTCCGAGCGTATTTGATAGATCCAGGTTCGAATCCCATTGGCATTGCTCATTTTTCATGTTGTCTGCTTCAGAATTAACCTAATATCTCTACAATCTCGCGCGCTGGAGATATATATATATATATATATATATATATTTTATTTTGAACAGTATTACTATTGCTAACTTTGAAATCGTTGAGTTTGTTTATCAAAAATTCGTTAAAGTGTTACAAAACATGAAATGGATAACAAACCAAATTCCAAGTTCGGACTTCCACACGCCCATATTTGGTGAAAGATTACGTTATTCAGAATTGGATGGCTCTAGGTATCGTGGTTTTATCACAATACGAGAAATATACATACATTCATGTACAGATTCTTCATTATTTAATTCGTTTAAATATAACTCAGATCTGTAAAATTTGGTGGCAACAATTTGAAAAGCGAACCAACACAAAATTCCAAAGCTAAATGAATAGCCTTTCTCGGTAACGCCCTTTTGGCTAATAAATAATATTGACCCTAATGTTAAATATAAAACGCCGTATAACTTAAATGATTTTGCAGCTAAGAATACAAAAAAGCAAACAATCATTATCTTGTGAGGTGTGATTTACCTAGAAAATGCAGAATTGCTTCTTTCTGCAAAAACTAAATTTAAATAAGATTCCCAAGAAGTAATAAACATTCCCAAGAAATTTGCTTTTACAGCGCTCTGGCGATACGCAGAAAATATATGATGTGTGGTTATCCCCGACCGAAATGGAAGTATTGCATCGATTTCACATGCTTTGTTTTAGCTTGTTCATGAATTTCTGTTGTAACATCATGAAGAACAAAATAATGCTACATGGGGGAAGCATTATTTTGTAGCATTATTTTGAATACATTATTAATGCCATATAGCATTATTTTGAAGCTCCAAAATAATGTTGCATTAGGACATTGTTGATCCAAATCGGCGTCTTAATGCATCAAACACATGCTCTATTGGATTTGAATCCGGAGAATATGTGGGCTTCTTCATTGGCTGGTTTCTTTTGTCTTTAAGATAAACGGTTTAGTCGAAAACGGCAAGAAACGTCGTCCATTAAGTGGTGTGGTGTGTTGAGTTATGGCAAAGCACACAAGGGCTATCTGCCTAAGGGGAGGGATGCCTTCGTGGAGTACTTTCTAAGGGAAACTGGCTCGTATACACGTTACACATGGGAAAAACCACGATGTTATGTCTTAATTGCTATTATTTTCAAGCTTAAGTTTTGTATACTATTTCAGTTTTAATCTGAAATTAAAGTTCTAATTTTTTTTTTTTTTTTTTTTTTTTTTTTTTGCTTTAGTTGTTTAAAGTTGGTTGTAAGTTTAAACTGTAACTTTTGTAAACTTTAAATTTAGGTCTGGTTGCTTTAAAAGTTTTCTTAAGTTGTTTAGTTTTAATTTGAGTTTAGGGACTTAAGTTTATTTATTTTGACCCTTAAGGTTGTTTAACTTTTAACTTTAATTATTTTAAAGTTTTGTTTGCTGCACTTTTAGTGTGTTAATTTTTTTTTTAACTTTAGCTAACTTTTAAAGCAACCAGACCTAAATTTAAAGTTTACAAAAGTTACAGTTTAAACTTACAACCAACTTTAAACGACTAAAGCAAAAATAAATTTACAACTTCAATAACAGATCAAAACTGAAATAGTAAACAAAACTTGAAATTTACCGCTCGACCGCTGGTGGGTCCTTCGTCCATTAAGAGTGTTGCCACTTTTCATGATAGAGGGCGCTGTTGCGTCGAAAGAATTTCTGTGTGTTTATATTATGTTCGCTGTTCGCTGTTGCGATGCTGCTGGATTACTACGATGTATCTTGTTGGTGTTTCTATTAAAATATAAATGAAATGTCGTTATCCATTTTGTGTACCAAATCAAGATCATCATTACCACCGCTGCAATCTACTCGAAACCAGAGCAGCTTTCGTATAAGAATCTTCGGTTAATCTTCGAATTATGCTAACTTGGCGATTTTTTGGCGATAATTTGGCGACCAACCCTGCTACAGCCACCTGCTAGTTTTTTTTGGACGCCATTTTGTTTTCACGAAGTTAAAAGCATTTTTTTTTTTAACTCAACATTTTTTTCTGACAATCTGCTAGCCGAATTACGCTTATGCTAGAACTTTTATGGAACAAAAGTGCTTAATCATGACGAAGATTAGGTGCGAAATTGGGAGAAAGTGCAGAATCGCCCACTGCTTGCCGCGTTTTTAAGAATTGCACGTACACGGTATCCATGTACACGTCGAACTATTTTCACTTAAAGAAACATACCAGAATTGCGCAAAAATGGCATTGCGCACACTCTTGACTTTATTCATGTACACTGCTAAAGTCCTAGCTAGTAACCTTTATCGCCTTACCAAAATGTCGCCAAACTACCTGTTACCATATTCCAAAGATTAGCCGAATCTTCAAGTGTTGTATTTGCCTTTCGAAATTCGCATTCGTTTCTGGTTCACAACAAAGAGGAAATTACCGACCACTCCCCTGAACAACTTGATATAAAAATCGAATGCCTTATCCCTGTATATTTCTGCATAGCGGCATCAGTAAAAATGTGTAGATAAGATTGGTCATTCAAAATGATGCCAGAAGCAGCAATAGCCTGACTTCAATTGATCTTTTGATGTTCTCTTTAAATCTGGTTCCTTTCGATTTGAATTTGGTCTTTGCCGTTGAATTAGAGCTCTTACACCCATTTACACCCATGGTCAGTGGATATTATCATTTCAAGAGTTATTAATTAAGGGATATTACAAAGATAAGAAAACCCTAAATTAAGAATCTAAGTGGGGCAGCGAATGTAATCCAAGACTCACCTCCGCTGATGTGCCTACTTTATTTACTTCTTAGGCTGAGGTATTAGAAAAAAAAAGCAAACAGCGTTTATTTAACAGCCCAAAGAGGCAATTTGAGACGAAGGATTATTAATTTCGTTTTGGTATTTTACGTTGGTTCACTATAAAAGTCTGAATCACCTTTCAAATTGTTGACAGCAAATATTATAGACCCGTGTCATATTTAAAGTAGTTAAAGAATGAAGAATTTCCATGCATGTATGTATGTTTCTCGCATTGTGAAGTGTAGAGTCATTAGGTTAATTGGAAGCAGAAAAGATGAAAAATATGCAACCGCCTTCGCCGGGAAACGAACCACGGACCTCTGAAATACCGGCTCAGTGTGCAGAACCACTACACCACGAAGGCACGCTAGGGAAGTGGGAGAAATACCTTATATACTTCCCTTTTAAAAGGGCGACTAGGGTTTTAGGGGACCTAGTTGCCAAATCCTGAGTGCGAAGAATCATCATCCACAACCCTTTTAGTTCGGGTGCCACTTGTAGAGTCATTAGGTTAATTGGAAGGAGAAAAGATGAAAAATATGCAACCGCCTTCTCTGGGAATCGAACCACGGACCTCTGAAATACCGGCTCAGTGTGAAGAACCACTTACACCACTAAGGCCAGCTAGGGAAGTGAGAGAAATACTATATAAAAGAACAACGGCACCTCGAAACATCTGATTTTGAATAGCGTAGTCCTCCACTCGAATATGGGCATCCGGAAACCAAAATGTGGAATTTGTTTTATACTCTATTTCCTATTTTGTAAATATTTAACAAATTTTTGATTAACAAAGTCAACAATTTCTGAGCGTTCCATTAACATCGCTTGCGTCTTCAAACACGGATCTTTAATGCAGGAGGTTTCTTTTATTGCGATATTGCTGCTGAATTGAATTTTATGGTTTAAGTGCAAAGAACATGCTATTCAATAAATAAAGGTAACACAGAAAGAGTTAAAGAAATTTTGGGCGTAATATAAAATCTGAAAACTTTCAGATTTGTCCCCTTAAAATAGTGCGCTTACTACGATATAAATATATACATATAACGCACAGATTCATGTATTGCTCGACTGATAAAATACCTGACAGAAGAAAATAAGAAAAAAAAAATAAATAAAAATGTGAAAATATTCAGATTTTAAATTACGTCCAAAGTTGCGTTTTTTTAACATTTTGTGTCTTACCTTTATTTTTTAAATATCATGTTTTTCGCACCGATACCGTAGAATTCAGTTCAACATCAATATCGCAAAATAATTTTAAATTGAGCCTATCTTTAAAATTTCCGATGCGCAGTCTCACGCGCTGGAGATAGAAATGTTTTTTTCTGTAGGATTTCGTTATTGCTCGCTTTGAAATCCTTGAGTTTGTTAATCAGAAATTCGTTAAAGTTTTACAAAATAGGAAATCGATAATAAAACAAATTCCAAATTTAAAATTTGGGCTTCCAGATGCTCATATTCGGGTGGAAACGTTACGTTTTGCAAATTTTAATGGCTTTAGGTACCGTTGTTATATCACAGTGCGAGAGACATATATATATTTATGCTGATTTTTCATTATTTAATTTCTTCGAATATGATACAGGGCAATAGTATTTGGTGGCAACAGTTTGAAAAGTGGAACGGACATTCAGAGTAATTCGATGCAAAATCGCAAAACGAAAAACCAAAATCGCTCTTCATGGACAAAGCCCCTTTGGAGTAATAAGGCACAAAAAAAAGCAATAAAGATTTGTTACCGTAACGCACGAAATACAAAAGCAAAATTCAAATATACCTTTACCAAGCTATCAATCGATATACCGCCGGTTAAAGGACATAACACCATTTAGTCTGGAAATGGTATAACTTTTTTTTTATTATTATTTTTGCTGCAGTACCGAAGAAAATCACAAACTAACACTGGTAAAACAACAAACGACCCGCGAGCATACTGAAATATTAAAAATCTGCTCCATAAAACGCCTATCTAATCGACGTACTTCTGTATGCGCTGCAGTAAAGCATACTGCGCTATGGGCCATCAAATAATAGACTCCGAGAGACAAGGCGCTTCTTCAGTAAATTGGTAGTCTTCCCTTCACTTGAGGAAGTATGTTTTTCCGCAGAGGCCATTCCACTGCATCTTCGCGTTAAACGTGCGGAGCTGCGTTATTTACCGTCCATAATGGCATTATATTCGTAAGTAAAAATAAAAGTATATCATGCCTAGGCTCGGGTGGTTTAAGCATTTACTTTAGACAAAAAGAATCTGGTGTGTGCACCACAAACTTATTAAATTATACACATTTTTGTTTCCTGCACTTCATTTAAGCTTATTTCTTCGAAACATTCTGACTTAACTAACCCATTTCTCGAGGCAAGTTGAAAATGACACCAAAAACTGCAAATTTTAAAATTAAATATCCCGCTCAGTTTTTGTGGTACGGGAGTCAAATTTCTTGTATTTTTATTTTTTCATAAACATAAGTATTTATAAATATAAGTATTTATAAATATAAGTACTTTACCAAATATAAGTACTTTCATAAATATAGTACTTTATAAATAGAAGTACTTTGATAAATATAAGTACTTTCCCAGATATAAGTACTTTCATAAATATAAGTACTTTCCCAGATATAAGTACTTTCATAAATATAAGTACTTTCCCAGATATAAGTACTTTCATAAATATAAGTACTTTCCCAAATATAAGTTCTTTCATTAATATAGTACTTTATAAATACAAGTACTTTCATAAATATAAGTACTTTCATAAATATAAGTACTTTCCCAAATATAAGTTCTTTCATTAATATAGTACTTTATAAATACAAGTGCTTTTATAAATATAAGTACTTTCATAAATATAAGTACTTTCCCAAATATAAGTACTTTCATTAATATAGTACTTTATAAATATAAGTACTTTCCCAAATATAAGTACTTTCATTAATATAGTACTTTATAAATATAAGTACTTTCATAAATATAAGTACTTTCGGAGATATAAGTACTTTCATAAATATAAGTACTTTCCCAAATATAAGTTCTTTCATTAATATAGTACTTTATAAATATAAGTACTTTCATAAATATAAGTACTTTCCCAAATACAAGTTCTTTCATTAATATAGTACGTTATAAATATAAGTACTTTCATAAATATAAGTACTTTCATAAATATAGTACTTTATAAATATAAGTACTTTCCCAAATATAAGTATAGAAAACGGGAGACTGTATTCAAAGTTAGGTTACATTGCTAATCCTTAATTAATGTTTTTTTTTAATTCGAATTTACCAAAACATGAATATTTTCGTCATTTAAATCACTTCTTTAATAGGTTTTTGGTTTATTAGATTACGTCAAAGCGCTCGAGGGCTATCTACCTTAAGGGAGGGATGTCTTCGAGGAGGACTTTTTAAGGGAAACTGGCTCGTATATACGTTACACATGGGGAAAACCACGAAAGCACCCATGCAGCCAGCCCGTTCGCGGGATTCGAACCTCGGATCGAACTACCAGTGTTCAGCGTCTCCCCCCCTCACACACACATTTATATAGATAGATAGAGAGATAGATAGATATAAATTTGGGGATCCCGATTGTAGTAAAAATGGGAGGTGCATAGCTGAATTTTGTAATCATACAAAAATTCAACGCTCTATGGCTAATCGTTTTTGAGTTATGAGAAATACATACTTACGTATAAACGTCACAAAAAATCCACTTTAAATCCATTTCACAATCAGTTTTGTAATAAAGAGTCCTTTATTCTGTACGCAGATACAGACGTCGCGCAAAAAAGATGGCCAAAATGGATTTGGGAATAGTCAAAATGTATATATCGGTTGAAATCTGAAATTCCAATTATACCGCGATTATAATACTTCCCCTACTTCGTACAAGGAATAAAAAGGTTGAGAAAAGCTCAAATGAAGTGACAAACGTCTCATGGTGGCCCTCTCCCTAAGACGACCATTTTTGAAAATGACTTGCAATTCTTAGAACATAAATGAAAAGGATTAAACATCAAAAACAGTCATGTTTCCTAAACCCACAGACGAACCAATTTGCCTGGAAATCTTAAAGGGTGTTTTAAGGAAAAACTTCACTGAATCATAACCTCAAATAGTAATCTATAAGGTATTTCTCCTACCTTCGTGGCGTCCCTTCGTGGTGTAGTGGTTCTGCACGCTGGGCCGGTATTCCAGAGGTCCGTGGTTCGATTCCCGGCGAAGGCGATTGCTAATTCTTCAGTTCTCCTGCTTCCAAAAAAATACCTAAAGTCTCTACAAATGATAAAGTATTATTTATAATAATAATAAAAATATAGAGAAGCTTCCTACAGCAAATTAGCCATCAGTCCGAGGATTTCAAATTTTCTGCAGACGATCGCCTTCAACAGGTGTGTTCCATAAAAACCTTCATTTATGTTCTAAGAAATACGAATAACTTTAGAATGCGACTGCCACGAGAAATTTTATATATTGTTGCGAAATGCCCAGCTGCGGTAAAACGAGTTTAGGGTTACCAGAAAATGCTAAGGAAAGGCAGGGTTGCCAGATGTTGACCACATCGCCCATTTGGCGATAAAATTGGCCCATCTGGCGATAAATCATAAGTTTTAGGTAACGGCTTAGGTGATGCATCAACTGCATTTCGCCATGATGCAAACCATAGATCCCCCAAGGCTTGCTGTAACCTGTTAACCTCTCCCATCACGTACATTTTCTTTCCATTAAATGGCGACTGGGAAAAGACACGAGAGCCAGTCGAACAAATCTAGGTATTGATACATTATCACTGAGCGAAAAGTAACAGAAAAGTAAAAACTCAAGAATTCAGAAAATATAGATAGTAACATGATTTCGCAGAAGACCACAGAAAGACAAAGAATGTTTTTAATAGTGGAAGAATTTATTCGCAGAATTGCTGTTGAGTTGTATGTGGCATATGTGCAAAAAGAGCGATACTTTAAAAATGAAACAAAAAAGACAAAAATAATTGTGTTAGCAGGAGTGAGTCCAACAACAGATTGGTAACCTGCGATGCTCTGCAAGGTATAACAAGCCTTAACAAAACCATCTGGTGAAACAAGATCTGAATTCTTTCGGATTTTCTTTCTTCGATTTTTTTTGAGCCCCAAAGGGTTATTCCTCTCAACACGGTATTTGCCGTCATTTCACTTTATGCGTCGGTTCACTATTCAAACTGTTGCCACTATCTCCATGTATTATATTGAAAAAAACTAAATAATAAAGAATATGCATGAATGTTTCTCGCATTCTGAAAACCTAAACCTACCTAGGGCCATCCAGTTTTGAATTACATAGTCTTCCAAACGAACATGGGGACATGCAAACCCAAATTTTCAATTTCGAATTCCTTTTATTATCAATTTTAAATTTTGTAAACTTTTACCGAATTTTTGATTAACAAACTCAAAAATATCAAAACGAAGAATGGCAGCACTAAACGGAGAAAAACATTTTTATCTCTAGCGCCAGAGACTGTGTTATCAGAAATTCTAAAGGCATGCTGTTTTTCTAAATTATTATGATACTGCTGTTAAAAACAATTTTATGTGGTTTAAGTGCAAAGAGATTTAATTAATAAAGGTGTAGAGATATTAGGTTAATTGAAAGCAGGCAAGATGAAAAAGTAGCAACCGCCTTCGCCGGAAACTAAACCACGGACCTCTGGAATCCCGGCCGAGTGTGCAAACCACTACACCACGAAGTCTCGCCAAGAAGGTGGGAGAAATACCTTTTATACTCCCCCTTTCAAATGGCGACTGGGGTTTTCAGTCGACCCAGTCGCGGTTGAGGAGAACCCTTATTCAACATCCTTTTAGTTCGGGCGGCAATGTAGAGACATAAGATTTTTTGGAAGCAGGAAAGATGAAAAATTAACAACGCCTTCGCCGGGAATCGAATAGTCGACCTCTGGAACACCGGCCCAGGCTGCAGAGCCACTACACCACGAAGGCACGCCAGGAAAGCGGGAGAAATACCTTATAAAGTAACACACAAAACGTCCAAAAAACGACTTTTTGGGCGTAACATAAAATCTGGGTTCAGATCAGTTTAAAATCAGGGGTTCAGATCTGCGGTCAGATCAATATGAAATCTGGGTTCAGAAAACTTTTCCTTTCTTTTTAGTCCAAAGGCGTTTTGTCACTAAAAGACTATTGTTTCCGTTTTGTCATTTTGCGTTGAAATCTTTCAAAAGATGTATCACTTTTCAAACTGTTGCCACCAAATATTATCGCCCTGCATTATATTTGAAGAAATTAAATCATGAAGAATCTGCATCAATGTATGTATGTTTCTCGCACTGTGATAAAACAACGGTACCTAGAGCTATTGAATTTTGAATGACGTCATCCTACTGCGAATATGGGCATCTGAAAGCCCAGATTTAAAACTTGGAATTTGTTTTATTATCGCTTTTATATTTTGCAAAATTTTAACGAATTTCTGATTCACAAACTCAAGGATTTCGAAGGGAGTAATGGCAACGTTGCACCAAAAAAAAAAAAAAAAAAAAAAATATCTCCAGCGCGGGAGACTGTGTATCGGAAATTCTAAAGATAAGCTGAATTTAAAATTATTTTGCGATATTGCTCTTGAACTGAATTTTATGATTTCACTGCAAAGAACATGATGTTTAAATAAATAAATCTAACGCAGAAAATGTTAAAAAATGGCCCTTTGAACGTAATTAAAATCTGAAAAACTTTTCATATTTTCTTTACCTTTTTTTTTTTTTTTTTTAGCCGATAGGGCGTTGGCCTAGAAGTGCTGTTTATTTAGTTCGCCGCTTTGCGTTAAAAGTTAAAAGCTAAAGTTAAAAGTTAAAGTTAAAAGTAAAAGTTAAAAGTTAAAAATAAAAGTTAAAAATAAAAGTTAAAGTTAAAAGTCTGAATCCTTTTTCAGATTGTTACCACCAAATATTAGGGCCCTCCGTTATATTTAAAGAAATTAAATAATGTATCTGGCATTGCGATAAAAGAACGGTAACTAGAGTCGTCCAAATTTGAAGAATGTAGTCCTCCAGTAGGATATGAGCATCTGGAAGTCCTAATTTGGAATTCGAAATTTGTTTTATTACATATTTCTTATTTTATAAAGAGTTTATTAGTTTTCGATTAAGAAACTCAACGATTTCAAAGCGAGCAATGGCAACACTGCAGGAAAACGAAAAAGCATTTATATCACTCGAGACTATCTGTCGGAAATTCTAAAGATATACTGTTTTTAAATATTTTGTGACATTGCTATTGAATTGAATTTTATATGGTTTTAAGGGAACGTGATATTTAATAAAACGCCAACACACAAAATGTTAGTAAAATGCTCCTTTGGGCGTAATATTTTGAGCCTAAAAGCTTTCACTTTTTTTAATTTTAGTCTTAAGTTTTACTTTTCTTTCATTTGCATGTTTGCTTTATCAAACATTCGACTATTGCGTCTAAAATCATTACAACAAACATTTTTGAAACTTGGAATCGCGCTCAAAACGACTATTATGTTTTTGGAATGTAATGAGTTGCCTTCGTGGAATTCTGATTACAAGCGATATGATGTTTACTGCCTTTTTAAGTCATTAAAATCCATATTTAGCGAAATAGAAAATGTTGCTTCTTATACAATAAGTATTAGGCATAATTTGTAAGCAACATTCTAAAGTGACTTTATATGTTTCACATTGCCAAACTTGTGATACCGCTACAAATTATATTTCTCTCTCAAACCTCGAAAACAGAAATTTCTAATAATAAAAGAATTTAAGCTTTTAAGTATTTTTATCGTTTAATTTCCTTTTCACGTTTTTTACTGATTTCAGGAAAAATTCTCAACAGTTTTTCTCCTAAAAGACCATACATGGCATTTTAACTTCCTTGTACGAAGTAAAAAGGAAGTATTGTAATCACGAAAAGTTTCAGGCAGCATATTTCAACGAAAATATCCCATTTTCACCTCTTTCAAATGCAATTTAACGATGTATTTCCGTGATATATGTACGTAAGGGCAGAATAAAACACTCTTTTCCTCCAAAAAAACTATAAAATTGCTTTAAAATGAAATCTGAAGAGAAATTTTCCTGGCGTCTGTACGAACGTATGTACGTACGTACGCACGTACGTATCTCGCATAACTCCAAAACGAGTAGCCTCAGAACGTTGAAATTTTGTATATAAGACTGTTATAACATGTAGATGTGCACCTAGTATTTTGGTTGCAATCGGCAGCACCAAACGTATATATTTATATATATATCCACTCTGTTACCCGTCTCAGTGATCTCAGTTTCTTTACTCTTATATTTTGTAGATTGTACATTTTTTGCTTTAAAAATGATTGAATTATGTTGTTCTTATCTTCCGGTTCAGGTTTTTATGCCTTTATTAAATCTGTATGCAATATTTTTAGAATTATCAACAATTTTAAAATTGTTTAAGTGCCGCTAAGCCTAATAATGTCTGTGATGTCGGCCATTGCTTTTGTTTGCATTTGAAACAGCAGGATAGCGGATTTGTTGCCAATCTAGAGAAACTTAGCTTCGCAACAACAAAGATAACGCCTTCATTTATTATTTAAATCATGCTTAATCCTTTCTGAAATTTTTTCTAGGAAATAAGCGTTTAAGATTTACTTCGTAATTTTTAATACAGATATTTTGAGTTTTTATGTATTTTTGCCTTGTCGCGAAGTGAAAACTGAATTAATTGAATGAGAAATACTCAATCGTCTGTGAAAAACTGTTTCATTTTTGTTTTGTTTGTTTAATTTCTTTTATGCATCGTTCTAGCTTTATTATAGTATTTGAATAGAACATGTGGCAACGATTAGATAATTCTTTAAATGATATAAATTTTGTGCATTCTGAGTTATAATATGAACGAAATATAATACTGTTAAGTGAACCTAGCGCCAGAGTGTCGCTATGGTAAACAAAGTGAATTTTAAAGAATGCATTTATACTATTGCGGTTTATGCGGTGTCGGCGAAGTAGGTTTAATTCAATCTAATATGTTTAAATGAAATGCAAGAAAAAATGCGTATAATTTAATATTACGTACAAGGAAGTCATGTGATGTACACATCAGATTTTTTATTTAATGTTGTAATATTTTAATTTTCCTTCTGAAAGTCAGCTGATTAATTGATATTTTGAAAGAAATATATGTATAGTACTAGCGTGTAGGAATAATTACTTCATCGAATTAAGGTATTTAGTTATATCTAAATTTAAAATTTGTGCATTCGATGATGTACATGTTAATGATTTTATAATGATTTTAAGTATTTTAATAAGCGCTCTTTCACTTTTAAATTTCGAAGCCATCAAGAAATATTATGTAACGCTAAATCAAAAAAAAAATCTGAAAGCCTTCAGATTTTACATTACCCCCAGGGAAACTTTTTTTTAACTCTTTGTGCGGTACCTTTATTTATTAAATGTTTTTTGCGTTCAAAACATAAAATTCAATTCAACTGCAATATCTCAAAATAATTTTAAAATGAGCATATTTCTATAACTTTCGATTACTGTCTCGCGCGCTGGAGATAATTTTTTTTCCCCGTACAGTGTGTTGCCAATCGCTTTGAAATTGTCGGATATCTTAATCAAAACCTCCTAAATGCTTTACAAAACATGAAATAGGTAATAAAACAAATTTCAGGTTAGGGCTTCCAGATGCCAATATTCCGATGGAGATGTATGTTATTCAAAATTGGTTAGCTCTAGGTACCGTTGTTTTATCAGAATGCAAGAAAAATATATATATTTATGCGCAATCTTCATTATTTAATTTCTGTAATTATAATACAGGATATTTGGAGGCGACAATTCAAAAAAAAATCTGATGTGTACACCATATCACTTCCTTGTATTGGAATATTAAATTATACGCATTTTTTCATGCATTTCATTTAAACTTATTGGATTGAATTAAATCTACTTCCCCGACAGCGCATAAACTACAATAGTATAAATGCATTCTTTAAAATTCACTCTAGTATTTGTTTACCATAGCGACACTCTGGCTTTAGATTCACTTAACAGTATTAATAATTATGTAACAGTTGACTTATATAATAATTATATAACGGAAACAAAGTTAACTGCTATATAATCCAATAATTATATAACAGTTAACGTACATATTTCGTTCATATTATAACTCATAATGCACAAAATTTATATCATTTAAAGAATAGAATTATCTAATCGTTGCCCAATGTTCTATTCAAATACTATAATAAAGCTAGAATGAAGTATAAAAGAAATTAAGCAAACAAAACAAAAAAGAAACAGTTTTCACAGACGATTGAGTGTTTCTCATTACTTCGCGAGAAGGCAAAAATACATAAAAACTCAAAATATCTATATTAAAACTTACGAAGTAAATCTCAAACAGTTATTTCCTCGAAAAAATTCCAGAAAGAATTAAGCATGATTTAATTGGCAATAATAAATGAATGCGTTATCTTTGTTGTTGCGAAGCTAAGTTTCTCTAGACTGGCAACAAATCCACTAGTCTCCTGTTTCAAATGTAAGCATCAATGGCCGCCATTAAAAACAGGCTTAGCGACAATTAAACAACTTTAAAATTGCTGATAATTCTAAAAATATTGCACACAGATTTACTAAAGGCATAAAATCCTTAACCGGAAGATAAAAACAACATAATTCAATCATTTTTAAAGCAAAAAATGTACAATTTATAAACATATAAGAGTAAAGAAACTCAGATCACTGAGCCGGGTAACAGAGTGGATATATATATAAATATATTTATATACGTTTGGTGCGGCCGATTGCAACCAAAATACGAGGTGCACATTTACATGTTATAGCAGTGTTATATACAAAATTTCAACGTTCTGAGGCTACTCGTTTTTGAGTTATGAAAGATACGTACGTACGTACATACGTTCGTTCAGACGCCACGAAAAATTCTCTTCAGAATTCATTTTAAAGCATTTTTTAAATTTTTTTGAAAGAAAAGAGTATTTTATTCTGTCTTTACGTACAGATATCACGCAAAAACATTGTTAAATTGCATTCGATAGCGGTCAAAATGCATATTTTCTTTGAAATATGCTGCCTGAAACTTTTCGCGATTACAATACTTCATTTTTACTTCGTACAAGGAAGTAAAAATTCAGTTTTACTGTACAAACACTTAGCGATATTGCAGGATTTGTCACAGTAAAGTGCAAAAAAAGTGAATAGTGTGGTAAAAAGGTCACTTGATTTGTTTTCTCAAAACATATTACATCTACATACAATATATTCTATGAAAGTGTAAGAATCATACTACGCGTTTTTATCATTCACATATTCACTAAAACAGCCATTGAAGTGGTAGAGTATTTTATGTTAATTAACCAAGTATTATGATCTAAACCTTTACTATAACTTCCCCTTTCCGTATCTCTCACCATGACGCAAATGACTTTGAAAAGTATTCAAGTCCAGGGTTTTCAATGTTTTTGGTATAGAATTTTCAGTAGCAACGCTTGCAGTTTATAGTTTATTGTCCAGCTCCTCAAGCGATTATTTCGGCCTTAGCCATTCTGTTAGCAGAAATTAATATACCCATTTAACCTTCCAGTACGCGCGCTTGGCAATTTTACATGAGCACGCGGCCGTCGTATTTTTTACGACATCCGTTATTTTACAGTTTTCGGAACGAAAAACGACAGAAATGAGTGAATATTGATAATAAATTTGTTACGAAATAAAATATTAATCTTATTAATGCAAAATACAAATGATATTACATTCAAATATAAGTAAATTATTTTTAACTTCTTACGTTCGTGAGATAGAAATGCAATGATGTATTTCATTATAGAACATTTTAAATTTATTATTTAATAATTAATATAAGCTTTTTTTAATATTCATCCAAGGCAATTATAGACAATAAAAAAGGAAAACACCTTGGTAGGACAAAAAATGAGCTTAGCATTACTTACTTCTGCAAGGAAATTTACTTCTTAATGGTTACAAAAACGCACTTTAAACTAACATCAATGTTTTTATTTATTTCTAAAAAATAGAAATAAAAGAAAATAAGGAATGGAAATCGCTACGGTTCTCCCATCCAAAGGTTTTCTTGTCTTCCTTTTCTTCATCAGATAAATCTTGAAAAATGCGAGCAAAATCAGCTGGTTGCAGAGACTTTGTTGCCATGAAAACCGATATAAAATTTACAGAGCCAAATGTATTCAAATTAAAATAATACACGGCAATTAATAACACAAAATTACAAAACATTTGTGTGTGTGTGTGATTATGGCAAAGCCTCGAGGGCTATCTGCCTAAGGGGAGGGATGCCTTCGTGGAGGACTTTCTAAGGGAAACTGGCTCGTATACACGTTACACATGGGGAAAACCACGAAAACACCCATGCAGCCAGCCCGTTCGCGGGATTCGAACCTCGGACCGAACTACCAGTGTTCAGCGACTTTACCGCTCGGCCGCTGGTGGGCTACAAAACATTTGAGGAAAAAATATTTTCCGAATCTTAAAACACGACCACGCGCGTGTCGTAACTTTTACGGAAAAGCACAAAAGCCCAGTTAAAAAAAAGTCAAATGACTTCCTTTTGGCACATTCCATGATGTGGAGAAGGGTAGAAAGGAGGAATAGAAATGACCTTCAGACGTCTCAGCTTCGTTTATGCGGAAAATGTGCGTTTAAAAACTGAATTTGTCGTAAATTTTGCGCATGCGCGAGTGCTGGGAGGTTAAAGTAGTGAGTCAGCTTATGTAGGCCAATTAATATAGTCCACAACTACGATTCCTTTAATTAGAAAGTTACATTTTATTAATTAGAAAGTTAGAGTTATTTTAAGGAACCACACGTGACGGTGTTAAATTTTGTTATATTATTTCATATAAAGCGATAATTCGATTATTATTCTGATAAGGTCTGAAAAAATTTGAGTTAGTACTTTATAGACATTAGGTTATTTTGAAATAAGAGCCTAGAATAGTGCACAGTACCCTAGCCGAGAATCGATAAGCTTGGACCTCTCGCATATGCACCGAGTGGGTTACCGTTACATCACGAAGGCATGCAGAAAGAACGCGAAAAATACCTTATACTACTACTCGGTAAGAACCTTATAAAGTTCTAGCCTTGTTGATGCAGAGGTTTTTATTGATATCATCCATTGCCATCCGTAACGTTTTATTTGAAGTAAAAGACTTGTGAATCTTCTTTATATTTGAGGAATTATTCGAGTATTAGTAGCCTTAAATTAAGTAAAACATAATGCGAAATATTTTGAAACACTGTGATAGTTAACCCAGCGGAAGTCGCACCAACAAAAGTTACTAGAGCGGGCGCGTGGGGTATCACAAACCCCAATATTTAAAATACGATAATAATAGTTTTATTTAGTTTTAAAGCTGTTTTCCTTGTTCTCGTGTATTATAAATACGTGAATAATAAATGGGTTTCAAAAAATTAATTTCCAAAATAATCTTAGAGTTGAAATTAAGATAAATGAAAATAATAAAAAAATAAACATCCTGCCTCTAAGTTTCATTGCATCTCTAATACATAATGCTTATTTTATTTCTTCAAACTTTAAACGAAATACATTCATGTGTTCTTGGCACAGAATGTTTACACATTTTAAACATTCCATTCACGTTCTTCTGTCCTTGGCGCGAGGGCAAAAAATTTATAACATCTTTCATACTTAGTTCGTTTTAATTCTTCGTCAAATCTTCTGCTTTTGTTTTGCATATAATACGTCAGTTTCTTGGTAAAGTATCAATCTCTTATCTTTGTTCAATACTTTTTCTTCATTAATTGTAATGTGCTAAGTCCTTCAAAGACAGACTTCTGTTTCTGGGTGGTGGATTAGCAGTTGAATGTAATATAATTCAAGCATTTATTCCAGCAACATTCTGTGCAGAAAAGAAAATTACCATTGGCCACCTCCTTGTTATTCTGGCAATTGAATAATTGGCTGACATTTTCATCCACCATATCCCCTGCTCCTTTAGTCATATTATAAAAACATATAATTCCTGACGTTTTATTTTCTCCAATAATATTATATATAGTACGATCGTTATATAATGTTGAAAGCATAAGAACAGTTTCTACTTTTTTAGGAACATCAGGAATTAATGTTTTATCTTTTAGGAAACCAAAACAGTGTAGAAAATATGCCTAGCTTCATCTTCAGTTTCCGAAATGCAATCTTCATCGCTTTCAAATGTCTCTAATAAATCTCACAGGCGTTGCTTCTCCAATTCACAGGGAGTCATTCTTTTTAACATAATGCGGTTAGAAATTTTTAAGAATTTAATGTCAAGTACTTTAAAATCAATTGCGAGTAGAAATATTTATTGTTGCTCTCTAGAAATAATTTTCTGAACTAAATATTCGCTCATAAAAATACTTACACGGACAGGCGCGTGGGATGTGTCATACCCAGTTCCAACAAATACCGATAAATGTTTTTCTGAAATACACAGGCAATGAAAAAGCGGTTCTGAACGTCAAGCACAACTAGAAACTCAGCTACTGAAAGCAGCACAGAATTTCAGTTTCACAAGTTAGGAATATTCCACTTTTATGTAGGGTTGGGGTATGATACACCCCACGCGCTTTCCGGCGGGTTAAATATTGCGTGAGTGAAATTAAAAGCAATATTGTAAAAACTTCTAAAAAACGGCTTAGAGTGTAAAATTTAGAAAAACAAATCTTGTTATTGCGTTTATTTACACGTTTTATTTACGTTACTATACATGCAATTATTCTAAACATAAACATTTCGTTATTACAAGTTTTTGTTGCCAGATTCAAAATTTAAAGCAAACTCCGCGTGAAGATCGTGACTGATGTCATAACTTGAATGTTTATCGAGATGCCAGAATACTTGTCAAATTTTATCACGCACGAAATTAAATTACATTTTTAAGACACATTTGTTGCATATAAAATAATCTTAGAGCACTTGCTATTGCGCGATTATTATTTCACCTTATTTCGTTATAATAATGTGAAAATATTTTAAGTATTTTCAGAAATCATTATAATACGGCATCGAAACACGAAGCGAATAAATGCGATATATAAAATGGCAGCGACCGAAAGTTTCGATGTAGAATTGCTACAAGACTTTACCTTGTACACTACGAAATAAATGAGAAATGTAATTGGACAAAATGAAATAAAACGATGTCTGTACTATAAAAAGATATTAGCCTTGCGAGTTTATCAATTTAAAATTTAACTCGCGGGAAAGCGAGTGGGGTGCATCATATCCCAACCCTACATAAAAGTGGAGTATTCCGAAATTGTGAAACTGAAATTCTGTGCTGCTTTCAGTAGCTGAGTTTCTAGTTGTGGTTGACTTTCAGAACCGCTTTTTCTTTGCCTGTATTTTTCAGAAAAAATTTATCGGTATTTTGGTGGAACTGGGGTATGACACACCCCACGCGCCTGTCCGCGTAAGTGTTTTTCTGTCTGAATATTTAGTTCAGAAATTTATTTCTAGAGTGTAACAGTAAATATTTCTACTCGCAAGTGATTTTAAAGTACTTGACATTAAATTCTTAAAAATTTCTAACTGCATTATGGTAAAAAGAATGATTCCCTGTGAACTGGAGATGCAACGCATGTGAGATTTATTAGAAATATTAGAAAGCGATGAAGATTACATTTCGGAAACTGAAGATGAAACTAAGAATATTTTCTACAATGTTTTGGTTTCGAAAAAGGTAAAACATTAATTCCTGATGTTTCTAAAAAAGGAAAAACTGTTCTTATGCTTTCAACATTATATAACGATCATACTATAAATGATACTATTTGAGAAAATAAAACGTCAGGAATTATATGTTTTAATAATATAAGTAAAGGAGTAGAAGATATGGGGGATGAAATGACAGCCAATTATTCAATTGCCAGAATAACAAGGAGGTGGCCAAGGGTAATTTTCTTTCCTGCACTGAATGTTGCTGTAATAAATGCTTGAATTATATTACATTCAACTGCTAATCTACCAACCAGAAACAGAAGTCTGTTTTTGAAGGACTTAGCATTACAATTAATGAAAAAAAGAACTGAACAAAGAAGCAGAGATTAATACTTTTCCAAGAGACTGACGTACTGCATGCAAAACAAAAGCAGAAGTTTCGACGAAGAATTAAAACGAATACATGAAATTCGAAACAACTAAGTGTGAAAGATGTGACAAATGTTTTGCCCTCGCGCCGAGAACAGAAGAACGTGAATGCAATGTTTAAAATGTGAGAACATTCTGTGCAAAGAACACATGAATGCATTTCGTTCAAAGTGTGAAGAAATAAAATAAACATGGTGTATTAGAGATGCAATGAAACTTATAGGCATGATGTTTATTTTTTTTTTATTATTTTCATTTATCTTAATTTTGACTCTAAGATTATTTTGGAAATTAATTTTTTGAAACCCAATTATTATTCACTTATTTATAATACACGAGAACAAAAAAAAAAGTTTTAAAACTAAATAATACTATTTTGATTGTATTTTAAATATTGGGGTATGTGACACCCCATGCGCCCACTCTAGTAACTTTTCTTGGTGCGACTTCCGCCGGGTTAAAAAACTTGGATGGATCTTGATATTTATATTCCATTCACGTGAAAACATGATACCACCTCCTGGATATTCTATTCGTTTAAATGTATGGCCACAATTGAATGTTAATTGAATTTGGGCTATGTTTATAATTATCTCGTTTTTATTAAACTTATTTGATTATTCCTTTCACATTTCGAAATTTAGGTTCATTCCCAATAAAATTCGCTTTTTTTTCTGACTTACTTTTAAAATTTGTATTTTTAAATAATGTTTATAAATTTTTCGAAAAAAATTTTGAATTATAGCCCATAAAATGTTTAACTTCATCTTAAAGTAGATGTATTTCTAAGTATCCCTGAAAAAAATCAGAAATCCTTAGTCCAAATTGAGGAAAGTGCAGAATCGGCCACTGCTTGGCGCGTTTTTAAGAATTGCACATACTCGGTATCCATGTACACGTTGACCTATTTTCACTTAAAAAAACATGATGTTTGCACAAAAAGAATTGAACAAAAATGGCATTGCGCACACTCTTGACTTTATCCATGTACACTTCGACCTATCTTCACTTAAAAAGTCAAAGAAAATTGACAAAAATCCAATTCTTCTTTACCCTTGTAAGAAGCCCCAAACAAATATGTGGGCGAATTTGAACTTTAGCCTCAAAATTTCCTAAGATATATCCGAATTTACGTATTGGAGAGTTTTGAAATTTAGCATATTTGTTCTAAGCGGTAATAATGCCAAATGTAATTTACGCAGTTTGTTAAAATTATTTCAAAGTATGAGCGATGACTTTTGCCCGCTTTTGTACACTGAAAAAAAGAAAAAAAAAAGGAAAAGAAAAATATGTTGCTATAAATTAACCTTTTGTAGACGGATGGCCAATATATTGGCAGTTGTATTCCCTGTTTGAATGGACGGCGTTGTCCACATTAATGGCCATGTCTTTTTGCCCCATTTTACAGGCTGAAAAGTGGGGTGAAATGACAAATTTGACGTCCCTGTGTTTTCAACCACTTATCTTTTTCAAAGATCTCCCTTTTGCGACATAGATGCACCTCTCTGAGAATCCATTAAATTGCACGAGAATCTTTGTTGCAAATAGGAGGTGATTTCTTAAAGGGGAGAAAGCATTCGGTTCAAGATTTCCCGTGTTTTGGTAGCTTTTACTGCTACCAAAGCCCCGGCCTCAAAAGGTTAAGAATATCGCGAAGTGAATTATTCTTTGCGCAAACTGAAAAAATTGCGCCAGGATAAATTTTTAAATTTCTCCAGAAAATTCTCACCGAAAAATACAAAATTTAATATCTTTGCGTAATTTGAAACGTAGATTCGAAGTATGGAAAATAAATTGGCGTGTCATTTCAGAAAAAGTCCTATTTGTATTAAGATACCTATAATAAATCAACGCTATATATAAATCTAATATATATTCTAAGTCGCGCATTCGAGACATGAAAAACGCAAATTGAATTTAGTCAATCGGCCCAGTAGAACGGAAGATATAGAACTGTTCCATTTGTTTTTGCGCAATGCAACTTTGTCATGTTATTCTAAATTTTATGCAAATTTTAATTAATAAGATATCATAAAGATTCCCTGCAGTAATATTGTTATCAGTTACCAATAGATATGCAACAGTCTTGAATCACAAAATTAAATATTTGTAAAATTCCTCATAATGTAATGTGGTAGTCATAATAGTAAAATACACTCATGTCCATAAATTAAGGATAATTCGGATCCATGCGGAAATCGAACTCTAAAATAAATATATCTGTAAAATCACTACACACATCTTCAAGAATCATATGCAAATTTCAGGAAGTAACCAGATGACACCGATGGTACGTCACAATGACGAGAGTGTAAGAGAGTGATATATAAGGAATACAGGCAAAGAAGTAAAATTGTTCGCAGGCGCTTTATAAGCATTTCAGTGAAATAACCGAATACTTATGACACAAAGGACGCATTTGGATGATTTTTTACGTGGTAGAATCATCGGCCGTCTGGAATGTGGGCGTACCCAATTGGAAGTATCAGACGAACATGGAATTAGGCAGAGTGTCATCTCCAGGCTTTGGCAACGATTCCAAGATGATGGTAATGTGAGTAGACGTTACAGCACATGTCGGCCCAGAGTTACAACGCCGAATGAGGACGGGTATTTGGCAGTTACTGCCAAACGAAACAGGCGGAGCACAACCTCAGACCTGTCTCGTCAGCTCACTTCGGCCTTTGATACGACAATTTCAAGGCAGACCGTGTACAGACGCTTAGGGCAGATTGGTCTATATGCTCGTAGACCAGTCAGATGCGTTCCACTTACTGCAACTCACTGTCGCCTGCGGTTAGCCTGGAGTAGAAAGCATGCGTTGTGGACACTGCAACAGTAGGCTTGTTTGATGTTTTCCGACGAGTCCAGGTTCAGCTTGCAGTCTAATTCTCGCCGGACTTTCATATGGAGAGATCCAGGTACCCGTTACCACCAAGAAAACATCATTGAACGACACCGTTACGGTGGTGCAGGAGTGCCCGTTTGGGGTGGGATTATTCTGGATTCCAGAACTGACCCGCATGTTCAAATTGGAACCATGACAAGCCAAATCTATCGGGACGTCATTCTGGAACAACATGTACGCTTGTTTCGTGGCGCCATGGGCGCACAATTTGTGTTTATGGATGACAACGCCCGTCCTCACCGTGCAAACATAGTAAGCGAATGCCTTCAATCGGAGGATATCACCCGTATGGACTGGCCAGCATTCTCACCGGATTTGAATCCAGTAGAGCACGTGTGGGACATGCTTGCCCGATGAGTTGGAGCCCGTCAACCTCCTCCTACATGTCTACCGGAGCTTCGGAGAGCATTGCTGTTTGAGTGGTGTAATATCCACCAAGATCAGATCGATAATTTGATACTCAGCATGCCTAGGCGTTGTACGGACTGTATTGCATCGTCTGGGAGACATACAATGTATTAACAATCATACCAACCATGTAATATTGGTTTCTTTGTAAATAGGGTTTTCTGTAATTAGCTCTAGGGAGAAAAAATAGCGAATTTTTTTAATAATATTAAACATATAGCATCTGTTTTTGCTCTTTACCTTTTGTTCAATAAATAAGCTTTACAAATAAGTCAAAATTTTTTTTGCTTCTAACTCTTTCTTTGCCTGATTTTGCATTATCCTTAATTTATGGACATGAGTGTATTATCATTACAGATTTGATGCGATACTATTTATATAAAAATAAAGCAAAACATAAATTTAATAAGAAATACGACACTGCATATTACAGTAAAAATTACAAAAAAATTTAAATTTAAGTGTTTAATATTAGGAAATTCATACTACTGAATGTCTGCTATTAGAATCTGTTACATTAAAATAGGCTCCTCAAGGCCATTACTCGCCACCCATATTTCCTATCATAACTCGTATCGTCTTCATTGCAAATAGTTTATTTTCTCCACGACGTTGAGGCTGGAGAACTCAGGCTTTATTCAACCTTATCTTATGTAGTTTACATATTTTTAAAATTGTTTTTTGCAACTAAATTATTTGTCTTTGTTATTTAAGTGCATCTACGGTTCCATACAACCAGTATTCAATATTCGTTTTATGCTAAAATTTAAGATTTATATAATTTTTAGATTTTATGCTAAATTTTAAGATTATATCCCAGTAATATGAGGTCAGAGTTTACGAGTGATGACGATTGTATTAAGTAAATCTGCACCATCCCACCCCTTAGGCCTACTCGAAAGTGTAGAATAGCGATTCTTTGAAACGCAAAGGAACTGCTTTAAATGCAATGAAAAACAGCAATTTTTTAAGTACATAAAACAAATTTATGCTTACTCTGAAGAGTTTCACACTTTCAGCCATCTTATGAATTTAAAACGATATTCACCAAGAAAGTACAGCATGAAAACATAATTTCTTTACTTACCTACAAAAAAAAGAAATAAAATATAATTAATTAGGACCGATGACATACTACGAGCATACATTTGTTATCGTGTTTCAAAAGTCAAGGGTATTGCCTATTTCAGCCCATATAATAATATAAAAAAATCTGATGTGTACACCACATGACTTCCTTGTACGGAATATTAAATTATACGCATTTTTTCTGGCATTTCATTTAAACTTATTGGATTGAATTAAATCTACTTCGCCGACAGCGCATAAACCACAATAGAATAAATGCACTCTTTAAAATTCTCTATATTTGTTTACCATAGCGGCACTCTGGCGCTAAGTTCACTTAACAGCATTATATTTCGTTCATATTATAACTCAGAATGCACAAAATTTATATCATCTGAAGAATTATCGAATCGTTGTCACATGTTCTATTCAAATACTATAATAAAGCTGGAACGATGTATAAAAGAAATTAAGCAAATAAAACAAAAAAGAAACAGTTTTTCACAGACGATTCAGTATTTCTCATTCAATTAATTCAGTTCTCACTTCGCGAGAAGGCAAAAACACATAAAAACTCAAAATATCTATATTAAAAATTATGAAGTAAATCTTAAACACTTATTTCCTTGAAAACATTCTAGAAAGAATTAAGCATGATTTAATTGGCAATAATAAATGAATGCGTTATCTTTGTTTTTGCGAAGCAAAGTTTCTCTAGATTGTCAACAAATCCACTAGTCTCCTGTTTCAAATGTAAGCATCAATGGCCGCCATAAAAAAAAAAGGCTTAGCGGCACTTAAACAACTTTAAAATTGTTGATAATTCTAAAAATATTGCACACAGATTTACTAAAAGCATAAAATCCTTCACCGGAAGATAAGAACAACATAATTCAATCATTTTTAAAGCAAAAAATGCACAATTTGCAAACATATAACAGTAATGAAACTCAGTTGGGTATGATCACTGAGCAAGGGTAACAAAGCGGATATATTTATTGCAACCAAAATACGAGGTGCACATCTACATTTTATAGTAGTCCTATATACAAAATTTCAACGTTCTGAGTTTACTCTTTTGAGTTATGCGAGATTACATACTTACGTACGTACAGACACCATGAAAAATTCTCTTCAGAATTCATTTTAAAGCAATTTTATATATTTTTTTGAAGGAAAAAGAGTATTTTATTCTTCCTTACGTACAGATGTCACGCAAAAACATCGTTAAATTGCATTCGATAGCGGTCAAAATGGATATTTTCGTTCAAAATGCTGCCTGAAAGTTTTCGCGATTACAATACTTCCTTTGTACTTCGTACAAGAAAGTAATAAAAAATGATAAATAATATATAATATAAATAAATATAAAAACATAATAATAAATATAAAATAATAAATATAAAAATATAATAATAAATATAAAATAATAAATATAAAAATATAATAATAAATATAAAATAATAAATATAAAAATATAATAATAAATATAAAATAATAAATATAAAAATATAATAATAAATATAAAATAATAAATATAAAAAATGGTAAATGATAAAATTGATACCTTGCACATAAAGATAATAAATTAAAGTGATCAAATAAAATTAAAATGATAAATACTGCTTTCATCAAAATTTAAAAATCTGTTATAGAAACCACATAACATCCTTGGACGATCTGTTAAATTATGCAGATTTTTGCCACACTTCGTTAAAACTCATTTCCTCGAATCATTCATACTTGATATCAATCCGTCGAGACGAGTTGAAAATGACATCAAAAATTGCAAATCTTGAGATTAAATATACCAGCCGAATTTTGTCCTGCATAGCTAAAAATTTAGTAGTCCCATATACAAAATTCCAGCGTTCTACAGCTAATCGTATTTGAGTTATGCGTGATGAATATGTACAGATGTCACGAAATATCCATTTTGAAACCATTTTGCCATCCGCTTTGGGGAAAGAGTCCTTTAGTCCGTCCGTATGAACAGACGATACGCCACAAAATAATTAAAATGATTTGGTAATCGTCAAAATATATATTGCCGTTGATATATCATATCCGAACCTTTTTGCGATTACAATTCTTCCTTCACCTCGTATACAAAGAAGTAAAAAGGGCTAACGTTATAGTATGCGATGTACTGCATTTCGTTATTTATTTATTTATTAGATAGCACCACTGAAATTAAATGTTTTAATCATTTCTTTTAAGACCGTTAATACCGTCTGCAGGGCTGACACGGTACTAAGACTGAAAAGGTGCTCGGAGGAATTTTGAAGCTAAAGGTTATACTCAAACCTAAGGATTCTATATACTAAACTATAGATTCTATATAGCTAAAGATCATATACCATAGCTATATAGATATTATAGCCATATAGAATATTTTATAGCTATGTAGAATATAGATTTTATGCATAGAATATTTATGTAGCTATATAGAATATTTTACAGCTGTATAGAATATAAATTTTATATATAGAATATTTATATAGAATATACACTGAAGTGACAAAAGTCATGGGATAGAAATATGCAAATATACAGATGGCAGTAGTATCGCGTAGAAAATGTATAAATGCTAATTGCTTTGGCAGGGCTTTCATTTGTGTTCAAGTTATTCATGTGAAGAGGCTTTGACGTGATTATGGCCGCACGACGAGAATTAACAGTCCTTGAACGCGGAATGGTAGTTGGAGCCGCATGGGTCAGTCCATTTCCGAGATCCATTCCGAGATCCACAGTGTCAAGAGTGTGCCGAGAGTATCTAATTTCAGGCATAACATCCCACCATGGACAGCGCAGTGGCCGACCACCTGCACTTAACGACCGAGACCAGCGACGTCTGCGTAGAGTTGTCAATGTTCACAGACAAACAACACTGCGTCAAATAACCTCAGAAATCAATGTGGGACGTACGAGGGACGTGTCCGATAGGACAGTGCGGCGAAATTTGTCTTCCTTGGGCTATGCCAGCAGACGACCGACTCGAGTGCCTTTACTGACAGCACGACATCGCCTGCAGCGACTCTCGTGGTCTCGTGAACATATCGGTTGGTCCCTAAACGAATGGAAAACCGTGGCTTGGTCAGATGAGTCACGATTTCAGTAGGTAAGAGCTGATGGTAGGGTTCGAGTGTGGCGCAGACCCCACGAAGCCATGGACCCAAGTTGTCAACAAGGCACTGTTCGAGCTGGTGGTGGTTCCATAATGGTCTGGGCTGTTTTTACATGACATGGACTCGGTCCTCTGGTGCAAATGAACCGATCATTGACTGGAAATAGATACCTTCAGCTACATTGAGATCACTTACAGCCATTCATGGACTTCACGTACTCAAACAACGATGGGATTTTTATGGATGACGATGCGCCATGTCACCGGGCCACAATAGTTCTCGATTGGTTAGAAGAACATTCTGGACAATTCCAGCGAATGATCTGGCCACCTAGATCGCCCGACATGAATCCCATCGAACATTATGGGACATCATCGAGAGGTCAGTTCGTGTCCAAAACCCTGCACCGTCAACACTTTCACAATTATGTCTATAGAGTCTATAGAGGCAGCATGGCTCAATATTCCTGCAGGGGACTTCCAACGACTTGTTGAGTTCATGCCACGCCGAGTTGCTGCACTTCGCCGGAAAAAAGGAGGACCGACAAAATATTAGGAGGTATCCCATGACTTTTGTCACTTCAGATTTTATTCTATAGTTATAGAAAATATGTACTATAGATTTTATAAAGCTAAAGATTACATGGAATAGCTATATAGACATTATATAGCTATAAAGAATATAGATTATATATATATATAGTATATTTTTAATATTATTTTTTATATCAATTTTAATATTATTTTATATAATATATTTTTATATATTTAACGTTTGGCAAAAAAAAGTATGATTTGAAAGCGAGCAGTGGCAACTACTTTCGAAATAAAGCAGATTTTCTCATCCATCTTGAGAGACTGTTGCCACTCGGAAGAATGAGGGCAAAAATGTAGTTTTTTTACAAGTTAATTAAATATCTCTAATTTTTAGCCTTTTTTTTTTTTTTTTTTTTTTTTTTTTTTTTTTTTTTTTTAAAGTGGACATTGACCTTTTCCAGAACCCAGGAAAGAACTGTAGAATGTTTGGTGAAGATAGCTGAATTAGTGCATGAGTTATTAACGAACAAACGAATAGACATTCTACTTTATATAGGAATATATATAGATAATCATTCCGTGGAATAAAAACCTATATTTTACACACACACCAAGACTCACATAATTTAGTTTTTACAAGGCGATATTTTCATAAAATCTAAAATCCACGTTATAAAGCTATCTGCAAGCTCTTTCACGACAGTGGCTTTTATATCAGTTCAAAAGTTTTATTCCTCAAAACTATAGGTATAAAGTTCTATTCCTCAAAACTATATGTATAAAGTTCTATTCCTCAAAACCCTAAGAAACAAAACGCAGGATGGTTAATTAGGTGACCTGTGCAGCGTGCATGAACAAAACAGTAATAACAGATTTATATTTTTATCTTGAAATTACCATTTTAGAATAAAACTTTACAAAGAAGAAGCAAGTGAGGATTAAATTCTCATATGAATTTCATCCGAAACTGCAGTCTCACAAAATGGTATTCTGGCAACAGCCGTTAGTTTTCACATGAAAATGATTTTCGTATGATATAGTAATTTAGCTGTTAATAGAATACTTTGTTACTAATGCTACGTTTGTTGTCGAAAATAACATCTCGTTAGCTTTCTTGGCTTAGTTCATCAATAATGCATGTTTTCAACAAGACTTAATTCTCTCATCTCGAAACCCAAGATGCATTTCTTCGGAGTAATTTAGAAAAGAAGCCAGCGTATAGGGAAAATTTAATGTATTATTTTCTGCTGCCTTTCTACTTATTTTTTCCGAGATGATTTGTTAACTTTTAAATAAAATACTCAACCTTTTCGCAAACCGTTTCGTAGAAAATTGACTGCTGCTATTTCGGGAAATATATCATAAAAATTTTAAATCTTTCAGAAGTTTCATTCAAAAATTATTAATCGATGCAATTTAGCAAACCACCCGAAACCTGTTGTTTAATATCTTGGTACATTTTGTTTTATATAACTTTTTGTTCAGTATTGAAAAATATTCAAGAACTTTCCGTTAGCACATTTTTAAGATAAATTAGCTTTGCTGTAAGAAAATCGTCTGCTTGGATTTTTTTTTTTTTTTTTTTTTTTTTTTTTTTTTTTTTTAAGTTGCAACTATATTTTTGAAAGTATAAATTATTGCGTGCTACGTGGTAGTCTTTAATTCTTTGTCTGAAGTAAAGGAAAAATTGTAATCACGAAAAATTTCGGGTGTTATATCTCAACAATAATTTACATTTTGATGGCTATCGAATGCAATTTAACGATGTTTTTGCATGACACCTGTACGTAAGGACAGGTAAAGGAAGCTTTTTCCCTATACGAATTATAAAACTGATTTAAAATTGAGTCTCAAGAGATTTCTTGTGGCGTATGGCGTATATACGTACGTATTTATTATTTACGATTAGCCTCAGAACGTAGAAATTTTGTATATAGTACTGCTATATCATGCAGTTATGCACCTCCCCCCGGTTGTTTTTGGGAGGGGGGCAATCGACAGCACCAAAACTGTGTATATATATATATATATATATATATATATATATATATATATATATATATATATAATAAAATTCCTTAATCAAGAATACACTTAAAATTCTAGCTGTATGTTCTTTTCATTATTAATGGCGACGTTCTCTTATTTGAAAGTACGTGGAATTAAATCCACAACCCCGTAGTCAAGTTGTTTTCCCGCCTTTTCTACACGTACAGTTAAAGAATGTTCTCGAGATATTTAAAGCGAACTGGATTGGCTGATGATGCTGACGTCATTTCTTGGAAGCTCCGCCTTTCCAGAGGCTATAAAAAGACTCGCAAAAGGAATATCGGGGCTTTTTCTTCTTAAATGTCACGATGCAGTAAACTTCATACAAAAAGTTATTAGTAATTCTTTTTATTTACTTCGGATATCTGATTTTGTAACTGCTATTTCTCCTGAACAATAATAAATGGATCCTGTTTTTTTTTCTTAACTTATCGTCTGATAATTTAAGTTACGACTAAAGCTGATACATCACATACATATATATACTCATTCTCTTACTCGGCTCCGTCAGCTCAGATTTTTATTTTATATGTTGGTATAATGCGCATTTTTTTCTTTAAAAATGACTGAATTATGTTGTTCTTATCCTCCGGTTTAGGTTTTCATACCTTTAATTAATCTGCGCGCAATAGTTGTAGAATTACCAACAATTTAAAAGTTGTTAAAGTGCTGCTAAGCCTAATTTTTCTTACCATAGCAGCCATATTCGTTTATATTTAAAACTTAGCAGAAACATTTTGTTTTGGGCGCTGAAAAGTCTGCCTTTTAGCCTGCTGCCCGAATTGCTTCTTTTTTCGCAGAAACTCTAATTTTAATTGTAACAATTATGTTTTAAATGGTGTTTTATATTTTTCTATATCTAATTCTTATGACGATATTTAGAGTTTTTATGTATTTTTGCATTGTAGCGAAGTGAAAACTGAATGAATTGAATAAGAAATACATCTCTAATGAAATTCGAGGAAATACGTGTTTCGTGTTAGGAGCAAATATCGTCGCCATCTCGAACAGAGGAGAATGTTTACAAGTAGCGCATGCGCATTAGGTAAGCGGCGCCGAATCGTTTGCGAAAAACTGTTTCTTTTTATTTGTCTAATTTCTTTCATACACCGTTTTAGATTTATTACACTATTTGAATAGAGCATGTGGCAATGATTAGATAATTCTTCGGATGATGTAATTTTTGTGCATTCTGAGTTATAAAATGAATGAACGCTGTTAAGTGAACCTAGTGTCAGAGTGTCACTATGGTAAATAAATATACTGAATTTTAAAGAATGCATTTATTCTTTTGTGGTTTATGCGCTATCGACGCAGTAGCTTTAATTCAATTCAAGAAGTTTAAATGAAATGCAGGAAAAAATGTGTATAATTTAATATTCCGTACAAGGAAGTCATGTGGTGTACACATCAAATCTTTTTTCAATGTAAAATGGTGCGGGAGCTGGGTCTGGGCGTCATGTGCGAGGCCCGCGTGTAATCATACCATCTGGCCTGCTCTAGATAATAGTGGACGTGGGGCTGTACTGATTAACCCTTATGGTAATGGGACAGTGCCCACGTCCACCGTCACTTATCACTTCTAAAAAAATTGCCCCTTTGGACTAAAAAAATCTGAAAGCTTTCATATTTTACATTACTCCCCTAGAGGGGCGTTTCTTTAACATTTTGTGTTACCCTTATTTATTAATTATCATGTTCTTCGCACTTAAACCGTAAAATTTAACTTAACAGTAATATCGCAAATTAATTTTTAAATAAGCATATTTTCAGATTTTCCGATACACAGTCTCGCGCGTTGGAAATAAAAGTCATTTTTTTCGTACAGTGTTGCCACTTCTCGCTTTGAAATCGTTAAGTTTGTTAATCAAAAACTCGTTAAAATTTTACAAAATATGAAACAGATAATAAAACAATTTCCAAATTCCAAATAGGGCTTCCAGATGCCTGTATTCGGTGGAGGATGACTTTATTCAAAATTCGTTGTCTCCAAGTACCGTTGTTTTATCACAGTGCGAGAAACATACATACATTTAAGACACAATAACACGCCGAATAAATACTGATTCAGAAGTCAAACAACAAAAATCAGCGTTAATTCACAAAATTTTCACAGGACTAGTTTCGATGGTTTTACCGAACCATCATCTTCAGCTGCAAAACCGCAAATGAACAAGATAGGAAATAATGTTTAGATAAGATAAGAAAGCCTGGACAAGAATAAGCAAGTGGCGCCATCTGTTGGCGAAAACTCTGTTTGAAACAAACACCTTTTGTTTTCCAAAATAAATATTACAAGCAAACTGAGGGATTAGCCATGGGTAGCCCCCTCAGTCCCATCCTGGCTGATATCTACATGCATTATTATGAATCAAAATTGTTTGAAACTTTAAACTTCCCGGCATGGTTCCGCTACGTGGACGATACTTTTACCCTGTTTGAAGGTAATAAATATGATTTAAATAGAGTTCTTTCAACAATGAATTCTATTGATCCTGCTATTCAGTTCACTTTTGAACTTGAAACTTGCAATTCTCTTCCGTTTCTCGACATTCTGGTCACACGTAACACATCCAACTTCAGTACTACAGTTTACCGTAAACCTTCATCGGTTTGCCTTCCACCACACTTTAAATCATGTCATCCGACTAAACAAAAGTTAGCTTCATTTTATTCCTATGTTTTCCGTGCTCTTCAAGTTTGCTCCTCCAAACTAGCCCTTGATGAAGAACTAAATTATTTAAAAGCAATAGCTATTGACAGGGGCTTTTCACCCAACATTATTAATCAAGCAGTTAAAAAATTCTCATCTCAACACACTAAAAGCCCCACTCTTATTTTAGGAGATTATAAAAATTCTGTTGTCATTCCCTTCTTTCCATCAATTAGCTATAAAGTTGCACATATTTTGCAGAAATTTAACTTTCGGGTTGTTTACTCTCCCATCAATAAAATTCCAACTTCTATACTCAAGGACCCCATTCCGGATATGAATTCCTGGGGTATTTATAGGATTCCTTGCCAGTGCGGTTTAATTTACATTGGCCAAACTAAGAGAGCCTTAAAATTTCGCGTCAAAGAACATGAGGCATATGTTAGAAAAAAGGAAACACAGAAGTCTTCTGTTGCTCAACATTGTTGGTCCGAAAATCACACTTTCAATTTTTCTGCTGCCAAAATTATTCAAAAAACATCTTCCATTGGAGAATTGGATTTTCTAGAGGCATTTCACATTCATAAAAATCTTTCTGTTCTAGTTAACGATCCTAATTCCAATCCAAATTTGCCTTCGGCTTTTAGAGAAATTATGTTTTAGTTCTGGTTTCGCCAACAGATGGCGCCACTTGCTTATTCTTGTCCAGGCTTTCTTATCTTATCTAAACATTATTTCCTATCTTGTTCATTTGCGGTTTTGCAGCTGAAGATAATGGTTCGGTAAATCCATCGAAACTAGTCCTGTGAAAATTTTGTGAATTAACGCTGATTTTTGTTGTTTGACTTCTGAATCAATACATACATTTATCCAGATTCTCCTTTATTTAATTTCTTTAAATATAACACAGGACGATAACATTTGGTGGCAACAATTGGAAAAGCGAAAGGGACATTTAAAGTTTTCAACGCAAAATGCCAAAACGAAATTAACAGTTCTTTGGCTTAAAAAATAAGCTAAAATTTTACGAATTCAACTCTCGTGTTGTATTTATTTATTTTATTGTGTTTTTTTATCTTCACTTATGCAGAGCATGAAATAACGTTCCAATATACGCTTTACGTTAATCTCAGTTTACCATGCACGAATGACCATTTAAATTATTAATGGCATCCAAAATTGTTTGATCAATACCGGGATCTCGCTTCGGGCGAATAGCAATTTTCTGACGTCCCGCTATGGAGATGCACAGTAATACTTTCTTCGGCATTTCGCTTTTAACGAGGCATCAACGATGAGTATCGGAAAATAAGGTTAGGAACTTTTATTGCCCTACGAAAAATGACCTTTTCCAGGTCCATTAACTCTAAAGTAGTCACGTGGAAACATATTACACCATTGATCGCTCTCGACTTCCACAAATGGCGCAGGATATAGAGGCCTGTTTATGCTTTATTGATGGATAGGGTATCTAAAAATGCTGAAACATATTACAAGGTAGAGTATTTTAAAAAAATTCCCCCCCCCCAGAGTTATTTAAGTTTTGCCTGATGAATACTAAGTTGTAAGACGTATTTTAATTTTTATAACAGATATTATTATTATTATTATTATTATTATACATCAGAGAACAGGGGCTCCGCTGCCTTGTTGTAAGACGTATTTTAATTTTATAACAGATATTATTATTATTATTATTATTATTATTATTATACACCAGAGAACAGGGGCTCCGTTGCCTTGTTGTAAGACGTATTTTAATTTTATAACAGGTATTATTATTATTATTATTATTATTATACACCAGAGAACAAGGGCTCCGTTGCCTTCTTGTAAGACGTATTTTAATTTTATAACAGATATTATTATTATTATTATACACCAGAGAACAGGGGCTCCGTTGCCTT